>NW_022681442.1:2732500-8412500 GCF_009764315.1 Trachypithecus francoisi | reverse complement strand
TTTAAAAATTATGGCTGGGTGTGGTGGCTCATGCTTGTAATCCCAGCACTTTGGGAGGCCAAGGTGGGCAGATCACCTGAGGTCAGGAGTTCAAGACCAGCCTGGCTAAGATGGTGAAACCCCGTTTCTACTAAAAATACAAAAAATTAGCCAGGTGTGGTGGAGCACACCTGTAATCCCAGCTACTTGAGAGACTGAAGCAGGAGAATCACTTGAACCCAGGAGGCGGAGGTTGCAGTGAACCGAGATCGCACCATTGCACTCCAACTTGGGCAACAAGAGCAAAACTCTGTCTCAAAAAGAAAAAAAAAATTATCTGGGTGTGTTGGCACACCCCTGTAGTCCCCGATACTCAGGAGGCTGAAGTAAGAGGATGGCTTGGGCCCAGGAACTTAAGGCTGTAGTGAGCTGTGATTGCACCACTGTACTTCAGCCTTGGCAACAGAGTGAGACTCTGTCTCAGAAAGCAAACAAAACAAAACAAAGAGCCTGCAAAGGAGCCGCCAGTGATGTAAGTAAAGAAATTAATTATAGATGGCACCTAAATATTGGACCACAAAGGTCCACTTGGGGTTTCCAGTAACCCATAAAATCTAGTAGAAGTGAGACAATTTGTGGGTTAACTGAAACAGTAGGGACATCCCATGTGGATGGTGAAGACCAGCCAATCCTCTGCAGGGCTGGCCTAATAGCGTCTCCTCACCGTTGATGCTATTAGGTGGACAGCGGTGATATTGCCATTGACTCTGTGTTTCAGAGACCCGGCAGTCCCAGAGCCACTGGGAGCACAGCCACCATTCCCAGACGTGACCTGTGTGGGAGGTGAGGAAGCTCAGGGCCATTGCCAGCTCCTCCCTCTCTTGGCTCTTTGAGAGTGTTACACTTGGACATGCAGCCAAGGTCCTCAGTCTCCTCCAGCCTAGTGGAGATGAGGGGGGAACTGACTGCCCTCACATATGGGCGAGACTCAGAACTCGTGACAGTGACTTTTAGTTCAGTCTTGCAGATAATCACATGCAGACCAATCTACTGTTTTACTGCCACAGAAAGTAGTACATCATTGAGAATAAACAGATGGATAGGGAAATGAATGCCTACAAACATATACAGAAAGTCAGCCTTCCCGTTTTGGACTCATTGTCAAGTAACTGGCTAAAGGCTGGACCTGCCTGTTCTGAGAAAAAGGTGAGACCCATGGAGTTTTGGTGGAACAAGATAGGAGCAGCAGGAAACCCCATGCAGGATTTCACGTGTAAGGTCTCCTCCCTTGGTCTCTGTGTGAGGTGAAGGAACTATTTTGAGGTCCTTGTTGAGGCTCTCTAGGGTGCTCTACCGCTTCATCCCTCTCCAGGAGAACTGCCCATCCATGCCTTCACAGAGACACCCCCTGCAGCTGCCTTCCTGCTGTTTACACAGTTAGCAGGTGCTTGCTCGCTGCTGACTGGGTTTTGGGTGAATGCCTGACCCAGTGGGCGCCTCTCTATTGGCTGGGGTGGACCAATCAGAATCTCTGTTCCAGGTATCTGGAATTGGGACAGTGTCGCCTAGAAGTGATGTAGGATTTCTTTTCCTTGGATGCACAGAAAGCAGAGACATCCCGGGTGTTGGCAGAGCAAAGAATGATCAAGTGGGTTTAGAGAGTTGGAAATGAGGGGCCACAGGTCCCCAGGAATGCAGAGAGCCTTGGCTTCCTGGTTCCTGGCCATCATGAGGAAAATCAGACTCTTAACTCCGCAGGCTTCATGGATTTCTCTGTTTAATAAATCCCCGGTTATTGAAGCTAAGTCTGAGTGAGCTTTGCTCCTGGCAATAAAACCATCCTTAAGAGGGCTCCTATTTCCTACCGATAGTGTTTAAGACATCAGGGGAATGGCATGGCGGCTGGAGGAAGAGGCATGGGAACAAGGAGGAAGTAAGGGAAGTTCTCCTGTTCATTCTTCTTCCTTGGACAGCCACACCTAGGAGGGAAACACTGGGTGTATTCTTAAGGCAGAACACATTCTTTTTCAGAGGACAAGAATGTCTCCTGGGGCAGTCATTTTTTAAATGGACCTGGAAAAAACTTGTGAAGCCAGCAAAACTTGCCTGCAATCCCCAGGACCCTCCACTTCTGTCTTGCTGTGCCCTACTTTGTGATCCCTTCCTGTCGCACCAGTGACAGGGATAGTGGGTTGGGTAGTGTCCCTCCGAAATTCATGGCCACCAGAACCCCAGAATTGGGCTTTTTTAAAACATCGGGTCTTTGCAGATATAACTGGTTAAGGTGAAGTTATCCTGGAGTAGGGCAGGCCCTCAATCTCATCACTGGTGTTCTTGTATGCAGGGGAGAAGACACACAGGTACATGGAGGAAAGAAGGCTGTGGGACCATGTAGTCAGACTGGAGGGATGCAGCTACAAGCCCAGGGACGCCGAGGATTGCCAACAATCCCCAGAAACCAGGAGAGAGGCAGGGCACAGACCGCCTCTTGGAGCCTCCAGAAGGGACCAACCCTGCTGACAGTCTGATTTCAGAATTCTGGCCCCCTCAACTGGAATAGAATACATTTCTGTTGTTTGAGTCGCCCCGTTTATGGTAATTTGCTATGGCAGCCTGAGGAAATGAACACAGCAGGGAAAAGGGCTGAGGGTCTCTGTAATGTTGGCATTTTTTTAGGTGACAATAGAGAAGAGGGCAGAGTTTCATACCAGCGTATGAACTACTAATATCGACTCTTCACGCTCCACTGAGAAAGCAATTTTGGAATAAGTGTAATCAAAATGCAAACAAGTAAGCCTGCCTGTTCTGTTTACACTTATTTACGCTTTTGACAAAAGGAAACATATATTTATTTGGCACCCACTACATGCTAGGCAATGCGATAGGTGCTTTCATATCTAACATTTCACTTTATTTTCACAACAATTCTGACCCTGTGAGGCAGGAATTACTATGCCCATTTTGCTATTCAGGACACTGAGGCTCAAACAGCATGAACAACTGACTACCGGGCACAGAGCTATGGGGGCAAAAGTGGCCTGTGCAGAGTGTAAGTGCAGGAGTCCCGGGGTGGAGCTAAAACAGCCAACATCTCTGTCGGCCTGAGCCCTTCACCTTGGAGTCCCTCATGTCTTCATGCATCTCCATGGGCTCAGCAAGGCTGTGTGGGTGAAGGATGCTAAGATCATTGCCACTCTGGAGGAGCAAGACATGTGACCCACTGTCATATGTCAGGGGCCCTGGGAGAGGGGCATGGCAGCCTTTCTCAGGGAGAAGGATGTGGCAAGGCAGGCCCTGGTGGTGAACCTTGCAGGGGTAGTGCCCGGAAATGATCCGTTCCCCTGTGCGTCTCTTCACAGTATGCCACGCCCTCCCATACATGCTTTCTAACACGGCCCTGATACTTCCCTGGATGATATGCACAGCCCCACTGAACAAACAGCGGAGGCCAGAGCAGATCAGAGAGGATGAAGGCCTTGTCCCAGGTTGTACAGCTAAGAGCCTCAGGACAAGGCTGGGCGCGGTAGCTCACGCCTGTAATCCAAAAACTTTGGGAGGCTGAAGCGGGTGGATCACTTGAGGTCAGGAGTTGGAGACCAGCCTGGCCAACATGGTGAAACCCCATATCCACTGAAAATACAAAAATTAGCCAGGTGTGGTGGCAGGCGCCTGTAATCCCAGCTACTCAGGAGGCTGAGACAGGAGAATCACTTTAACCCGGGAGGCGGAGGTTGCAGTGAGCCAAGATCGAGCCACTGCACTCCAGCCTGGGCAACAAGAGCGAAACTCCGTCTCAAAAAAAAAAAAAAAAAAGCTTCACGACTGGCCTCCTTCTCATGTGATACTTTACTCCACTGCCGGGGGAAAAGCCAAATGATCTATGTTAGCAAAATACTTCCTACCTCAACAAAACTCGAAAAGTTTAGAATAAATCAGTTAAGAGACAACTGCTGTGTGGCAGCCATTGATTTTGGCTGCTCAGACCCCTTCTCTCTCCCCACAGCTAGAGGAGAGTGACTGGCCAATCAGTGGGCTGCATTTGCTTGGCCACTATGATTGGGTCAGGAAGTGGCTACGAGCTGGGCCAATCACAGGTCATTAGTTTCCGGCTGGCACTGGGAGTGGGTGGGGATTGGCTCTTGCCAACTTAGAGAGAAAAGCCGACCACAGAGCACGAGCCTGAATGGGCAGTGGGTAGGGGAGACCTTCTTCCTGGATCCGCCTCTGGCTGAGACCAACCCATAATAGGAATAGCAAATTCCTATTATTCCTGAGCTGGTTTGAGTTGAATTTCTGAAAGAATTGCCATGAATACAGGCGTTATCCCACAGAACTGGACCACATACTTCTGGGTATTAGCTGAGATAAACTAACAGACCCAAAAATGAGTCATGGCTCGAACAAACAAGCTGATTTCACATTCATGCAAATAGTGCAGAGCAGTTCGGGTGGATGGTGGGGGAGCGGTGAAGGGAGAGAGGTCAGGGCTTTGTTCCCCACCATCACTGGGACAGAGGGCAGAGACCCTCACAACCTTGACGTATGACTTCTGAGGTCATCCTGGGCATGAAAATTGCCAATGGAAAGGGTGAGATCACAGAGGACTGGATGCGGGAGATCTTTACGAGTCAGGCCTGGGATCAACAGATACCAAGGGGTGACCTAACCCTGATAAAAGCAAGGAAGGCTGGGAAATGTATTTGGCTAGTGTCCAGGAAAAGAGGAAGCAGGTTTGGTGACCAGCTTCTGCCAGATGTGGAGATCTTCAGATCCCATTGCCTCCCTCTGTGTCCCTGGCCTGACACTCCCCTCCTACCTAGCACCCATCTTTTTGAGCAAGCTCAGTAACCCTGGGGGAGAGAGAGCCCAAGGCTGGGCCCCCCGAACACCTCAGAAAGGGCCACTGCAAGCGTGTCCCAGGCAGAGCTGCTGTCCTAGAAGCATTATTGGGAACCACAGCTGGGAGGGCCCGCCATACAGATGCATCTCTGGAAAGACTTGACCGCTGAGGCACGTCCTGAGAGTAGGTCTCCAGGGCCTTCTGGGAGTAGTTCTGTGAAAGCCCCTCAAGGGAGAAAGAGCTCTCTCCACTCACTCTCCTGTAGGTCATCTCAGCCCAGCCTGCTCCAGCTCTCTCTTACTGCAGCACCTTGAGGAGTTCAGCCAGATGGTCTGGGACAATGGCAGGCTGGTGGGCATCCCCAGATCACCACCATACAGTCTGAGGCTTTTCTGGCTTTTCTTGGTTCAGCATATTGAGTGCCAAGGCTGAGCCTTGGGGCTCTGGGATGCCTCCTCATCTCCAACAGCCTCCTTGAGCCCCGTGGAACGTGCCTGGGGACCAGCCTTCCTCCCTTGGGTTGCTTTGAGGGCCTGTGGCTTTGCAGACTCGAAACAGTCAATCTTATGTGCAGAGCCTGCTGTCCCTCTCTACTTCCCATCAGGCCAGGAAGTTTTGACCAGGCCCTTTCTTTCCAACAAGGAAAACTGTTTCCGATGATGCCTGTCATTTTCCTCCTAGCCTTGGCATGACCCCCAGACCTCCACCCCCAAAGCCACAAGAAGCAAATGGCTACAATCTGGTGTTGAAACCACCGGGACCCTCACCAGCAAGAACCCTAGATGCCAGACTATCGTGGCCTATCTCTCAGCCTAGCACCACGGTGCTTTCTCAGCATCTTCCTCTAGGTTAAATATCTACAGCATTAATTATTACAATTTATTAAATCTGGAGAAATAAAATCTTACTGCACTCCCCTTGCCACTGCCCCGTGCCCCCACCAAAATGGAGTATCTTATTTTGCTAACTGCTTAAACATAAAACTCCAGAAGAAAAAAATTGTCCCCACAGCTCATATTTTTCATCATTTGGTCATTAAATAGTGATGGATATAAACCTATAAAGAACCTAAACTGAACCTTTTAACAATCCATGAGCAATACTATCATTTCTTTAATAGAACCTGCTGACCGTGCCGCGCGCAGACACCATTTGTCATTTTCAGCACGCAATAATCAATAAGTTGGCTTGAAAATAAATAATATAACAGTCACAATATATTATCTTTCAGACTGGCCTTATGCTAACCATAAAATGGGACTAAAACAAGAGAGAAACTTTTACATAAATGTTAAAAAGTCAGGGACATCACAGTGAGGACTGATGCATGAATTAGGCCCATGCCAGGGTCCCAAATTTGCTGTGAGTTCTGTGAGCCTCTGCTGCCGCCCACTGCCTGCACTGTTAGAGTAATGATGCAGCAGCCAGGTGGTGGAGTCACAGTCAGCATAGTGTGTGGGGGCCAGAGGTGACAGAGTTCTGTCACAGGCTATATTACCCAGGTGCAGACTTCCTGACGTCATTCCAGGTACCCTAGAGCATAGCTTCAAACAGAACCACCTGATCAGTCATACACCCAGTGCCAGCGCTAGGTGGAGGTTTGCTTAGTTCCAGGAGGAGGCCATAGTCCAGATTCAGCTTCAGAGATTTTCATTCTGTGGGAGAGAAATGCCACAAAGAATCCAGGCCAGCAGGTGGCATTGGTGGAGAGTGGGTTCCGGAAGCAGCAAGGTAACGGCTGCAGATCACAGTGAGCTTGTCGTCATCTGGGATAGGATGACCCTTAGCAGCCCTCAGCAACTCAGTCTTGAGTCTGCTGACCATCTGGTGCTGCTCTTCAAGAGCAACAGAAACCCCCCTAGTTTGTTCATACGTTCTTTCATCCATTAATTCATTCATGCGTCCATTCATTCATTTAACAAAAAAGGTATTGGGAGCTTATGCAAGTTCCAGGTGCTGTGCTAGGTGCCAGGAACACAGCAATGAAGCAGACAAAATTCCCTCTGCTCCCCTCCCAGAGCTTACATGCTAGTTGGCGCACTACAACAGGCAGGATATGTAAATCCATGTGACAGGGGTGGTCAGTGCTAGGGAGGACTGTAAAGCAGGGCAAGGGGACAAGGTCAAGTGTGTGCCCTTCAGATCAGGTCTTTCTTGGTTCCCAGGTGCTTAGGCCTTCACTCTGAGTGCCCCATCCAGCCTCGCACCTGCCTTTGGCTCCCTAACTTCTCTGGTAACCAGTCTCCATGGCGTCCTGGTTACACCCCATGCTGTTAGCACCAGACCACCAGAAACCACTGTATGGGAGGAGCCCCATGCCCTGCTGTGAGGCAGGCAGCACTGTCTCCACTGCACAGTTGGGAGCCCAAGGCTCAGGGGCAGTATGTATTTGGTAAGCAAATTTTGCTTGGTGCAAATTTGGTTTGGTGACCAAATGTCCCTGTTTGCCTGGGAATTTCAGTGCTGAAACTAGCACAGTCCCGGGCAAGCTGGGATGATTGGTCATCCTCAAGCAAGCGGCACAGCTGGATCTCAACTTCATTTGGGTCAAAGCACTTTCCACCACCCCCTTGGGGGCCATCTTCTCACTGAGGCTGGTGCACTCCTGGGACATTCTCATAGCAATTTGGTTTCTCTCTTATTATTATTATTATTATTTTATTTTTGAGTCTCACTCTGTCACCCAGGCTGGAGTGCAGTGGCATGATCTTGGCTATAGCAACCTCCATCTCCCAGGTTCAAGTGATTCTCCTGCCTCAGCCTCTGGAGTAGCTGGACTACAGGCATGAACCACCATGTCTGACTAATTTTTTTTTTTTTTTTTTGTATTTTTAGTAGAGTTGGGGTTTCACCATGTTGGCCAGGCTGGTCTCAAACTCCTGACCTCAAGTGATCCACCCACCTCCGCCTCCCAAAGTATTGGAATTGAAGTTGTCAGCCACCGTGCCTGGCCTCTCATAGCAACTTGAAACAGCAACTGTCACTAAAAGTTCTTAGATGATTTGGGCTTATCTGCACAGAATTTGGAGTCAAACAGACCTAGGATTCAATCCCAATTTGGGCATTCAGTAGCTGGGTGGCCTTAGTCAGGCTACTTAAACTCTCTGAGCCTCATCTGAAAGTGAAGGTAAATATGCATATTTCAGCAGGGTCTTGATGCGAATTTGACATCTTGCAAATGACCTAGCCCATGGTAGGTATTCCATAAGTGGTGGTGTTATTAATACCTAGAGGGTTTTATCCCAGGAACTAAAGGAAAGAAGTCCTGTTCCTAGGGGAGGTGTGGAGGTAGAAATGAGTGCTGCCACATTTATTATGAATCAGCTCGCTGTGTGGAGCCAAAAATACTCTCCTTGGGTAGCGTCTCTGTGACTGATATTAAAAATGACTGATTTAAGAGAAAGTGCTTCACCCTTGTTGCAAACTAAGAAGGTAGGTCTGGAGTATTCTCAGCCTTAAATGCTGCCAGTATTTCATCTTTGGGTAGTCATAAAGTTAAAGGTTAATAGGCTGTACAAATGACAGAGTTTAAAGGGAAAGATGGGGAGGGGCCGGGGAGCTCCGGGCAGCCGCGGGCATGTCGGAGACAGGTGGTGACTCACCTGCAGGCAGGAAATAAGGAGGTGGGGCTGACCCGGCCTTCTCAGTCCCTTCTCAGCCCCTTCTCATTCCTGCTCCCATATGGAAACTCCTTATTCCAAGAGCTCTTTTCCTCTACAGGGATTTCTTCCCTGGTAGGACCCGAGGGCACAGGGCATTGGAGACACAGCCTGGGCAGCCTTATGAAAGCCAGTGCTTGATTTGTGTCCTGAGAAAGAGTGCCAGGAAGCAAGGGGACTGAGGCTCTTGGAGACCTGGGAAGAAGGCAGGAGGGTTCAAATGGAATTGCAGTGAGCCCCACTTTTATGAGGCTGACCTTGTGGTCAGAGTTTTGGTTCTCAAATTTGGGAGCACATCAGAATCACCAGGAAGCTTGTTACTTACTCAAAGGCAGATTCCTGGACTCCAGCCTGGAGATGGAGTTGGGACCTGGGCATCTTTATTTTCGTAAATTCCTACCCATCTCCCAGGGTGACTGTAATGTGGCTCTAAGACAGATGATCCATGGGCATGCCTTGAGAAATCCTGAATCAGTCAATGCACTGGAGTCTAGTTCTAGATCCAGATTCCTGGCCCTTCAGTAATGAGGGGCTTTAGGGATTATTGTGCCACAAGCTGCACCCAAATCAGCTAGGAGCTGTTAAATCTGAGTCCCCACTGGGACTTCATTGGCCACACAGAATCTTGAAGGTGTTAACAAGCGGCCAGGGGTGGGGACCTCTGCCTCCCACCTGTTACCAATGGGGAAGTAGAGACAATGCCCAGGAATGACCTGCCCAAGGTCAACCACATAACAGGGGAGCCAGCACTTGGACTCCCCAGTCTAGGGCTCTTTCTACTGCACCACAGGCCTCTTCTTGTCATTGGCAGGGGCTTGTGCTCGCTTCACCAACCACTGCCATGGAGCCTGGTTTCACCCATTCTCGCTTTCTACACATACGAGGCCAGCTCTCTCCTGCACTCTGTCGGGACTGACAAAGGGTGTGTGTGAAAATATCCTGACTGCAAGTGCACACATAGAGCTCCCTAGAATTCACTGTTTACCTCCAGTCTGAGGTTCTAGATGAAGCAGGAACAGAGCCGTCTGTGAACACAAACTTGTTTGAGGAGGGCAAAAATGTTATATTTAGTGAAGCAGAATCCTTGGCAGAATCCAGAACCTTCCAGAAAAGACTTTTTAATTTCAAATGCACCAAAAATATCTTTTCTTGCTAAGGAAATTAACAGATTACAAAGTGCATTTATTGCTCCACCTCCTTAGATCCTCATAAAAACACCATGAGGTAGTGGGTAATGTTCCACTTTAAGGCTAGAGAAACTGAGGCCCACAAAGGCCAAATGACTTGTCCAAGGTAACTGTATAAGCAGAATAATGGCTTCCGAAAATGTTCACACACTGATCCCCTAAAGTGGTGAATATGTTACCTTCCATGGCAAAAGGGACTTTGGGCATGTGACTAAGTTAAAGATGTTAAGACAGGGAGATTGTCCTGGATAACCCTTGTGATGACAAGAGTTTCTATAGGAGAAAGAGAGAGGCAGCTGAGTTTGTGATTGATGTGAAAAAGACTCGACCCTTCTTGCTGGCTTTGAAGATGCAGGATGGGCACTATGAGGCAAGGAGTGTGAGCAGCCTCCTGTAGTTGGAAAAGGCAAAGACACGGAGTGTCCCCTAGAGCTTCCAGAAGCTCAGCCCTGCCAACACCTTGATCTTATCCCAGTGAGACCCACTTTGGACTTCTAACCTGCTAAACTACAAGATAATGCAGTTGTGTTGTTTTAAGCCGCTGACTTTGTGGTACTTTGTTTAGAATAGCAATAGGAAACTGATACAGTCACACAGAAAGAAAACAGCAGAATTGAACCCAATTCTGTAGGCTCAGTCCAGGACCCCTCTATTGAGGGACCAGTGAGGGGGTGTAGACACAGGGGAGGGGAAATGTTTTGTGATGCCCAGTTACTGTTGCCCTCTGGGAGCTGAGGATCACAGCAATGGGATGGTAATTATTCAAACTCCAGCTAAAGTCCAAAGCAGAGAGAAATTACGTCCTCTCTCTTCTCTTCTCAGTCAGTCCTGAGCTCTCTGTTCCACAACCCAAGCCTCCACTGGGCCTCTGTCTACAGGACACAACTTGGAGGCTCAGACTTGCCCAAACCCCACATGGAGACGTTGGTCCCTTCCTCTTGTCCCAGAGCAGGCCTGATGGGAACCAATGCAGTGTAAAAATCCCGAGTGGCCAGCGGCTCTCTGTCCTGTCTCTGTCTAGGCCAAAGCAGTGGGTGGCCCCTCCTCTGGTCCGTCCTGGGTCTGGGGCCCTGGTTGATCCCCCAGTCCTGTGTCAGCCTCTTACCTCAAGGCTCCAGGACTGTCCTGGAAAGGAACTTCTTGCGATCAATCTTACCACGGTCTCCATGAATTTTAAATAATAGCAGCTTTGCTCTTTCTTGCTCACTCCCTGGGTGCGTCAGACTGCAGCTTTCACAAGATCATATTTCTTCACATTTTCATACAATTATTTTAAATGGACAAGATAATGTTGAAATTCTTATTTAAAATGTATGCAGGTAGAGAATGAACCTTCCTGCTTTTTATATTTAACACCAGACGGAGCAACAGAGGGGAATTTTAACAGCAGAACTGAAGTGGAAGTGTCCCCTGCGTTCATGATGGACTATGGTTTTAAGCAGCTGGTTTTCTTTGATGAATAAATAATTATGCCCAAAATAGACAGGTTGGCCATTATCAATCTCATTTTAGACTGTGCACATTTTATTGATTCTTAAGTACAAGAAATTTGCCATTTTCACCAAAGGGTGACTGTCCTAATTAAAATGTAAGTAAAAAAAAAAAAAAAAAAGTTTCAGCAGTCTTGTCAGAGCCAGGGTGGCAGAGGGCCTAGTTTCTTCCAGAATGAATCCTTTCTAGACTAATGATCCCCAGAGATACTTCACACAGCCAGCCCATCTCCTGAGCAGCCAATGAGACCAGCAGAGACCTGCTAAAATGGGGCACCAAGACACACGAGCCAGCCTGGGTAACCATTAGCCTTCTGTTTGGTTTCTGTCTATGTGACCTCAGGAAACAGGGGTGCTTGACCTTCCCGCTTCCCCAGTTCACCCACTCATTTGGGTGTCTCATACAAACATTGAGGAAATTATCTTTTGTTTTTTAATTTAAAAAATTGTTTTACTTTAATACTTTTTAGACATAGGGTCTCACTATATCGGTCAGGGTGGTCTTGAACTCCTGGCCTCAGTCCTTCTGCTTGACCTCCCAAAGTGCTGGGATTCCAGATGCGAGCCACTGTGCCTGGCCTCTTTTGTTTTTTAAACGCTTGTTTGAATTTTATAAATAGAGAACATCATAAGGAAGAAAATTAGATAATCTTATTGCACAGTGATTTGGTTTGGCTCTGTCCCCACCCAAATCTCATCTCGAATTGTAACCACCATGTGTCAAGGGAGGAAGGTGACTGGATCATGGGGGCAGTTTCCCTCATGCTGTTCTCATAATAGTGAGTGAGTTCTCACGAGATTTGATGGTTTTATAAGGGGCTCTTCCCCGCTTTGCTTTCTTTTCTCTCTCCCTTCCCACCATGTAAGAAGCGCCTGCTTCCCGTTCTCCCATGATTGTAAGTTTCCTGAGGCCTCCCCAGCCATGTGGAACTGTGAGTCAATTAACCTCTTTCCTTTATAAATTACCCAGTCTCAGGTAGTATCTTTATAGCAGTGTGAAAATGGACTAATACACAAAGATAATACATATTGACCTTTTGCAAATAAATGAAGGAAGTACACTTAGAAAGTTCAAGAAGAGAGAGAGAAGTGACTAATATTTATACAGCACCCACTATGGTTTTAAGTATACAAAAATCGTGTAAGACAGACACAGTTATTACCCCTGATTATCGATAAGAACACAGATGCACAGGGAAAATGAACATGGCCAAGATCACCCAGGTCAGAAGGGGCAGTGCTGGGATTCGAACCCGGTCTCTAGTGGAACAACTATGCCCTACTGCCTCTTACATAAAAGGATATTTTTAAAAATTATTAATTTATTTATTGAGTCGGAGTCTTGCTCTGTCACCCAGACTGGAGTGCATTGGCTCCATCTTAGCTCATTGCCGCCTCCACCTCCCAGGTTCAAGTAATTATCCTGCTTCAGTCTCCTGAGTAGTTGCAATTACAGATTCCTACCACCGCACCTGGCTAATTTTTGTGTTTTTAGTAGAGACAGGGTTTCACCATGTTGGCTAGGCTGGTCTCAAACTCCTGACCTCAGGTGATCTGCCTGTCCTGGCCTCCCAAAGTGTTGGGATTACAGGCGTGAGCCAAGGCCCCACCAGGATTTTTTCTGAAAAGCCACTCACTTCTCCACCCCATCCCACAGAGGGAATCACTGTCAACAGCTTCTGGTAATTTCTTCCAGAAAAAAAATAAATGCTTGCAATTGTATCATGTTCTGCTTACAGGTGTCGGAAATGTGAAGCTACCAGCATGTTTTCTCATCAGCAAAATGGTGAGTTTTTTAGAAACTTCACCCCCAGCCCAGCTTCCCTGGGGCAGCTCTCTGGTCTGTTTCACGGGCTTTGGTTCTGTGTATCTGTTTGTGAAGAGAAGTCTCATTGCTAAGGGAAGCAGCTGAGTGATCATTTGCTAGGGTCATTCCAGGCTCAATGCCCACGTTCTAGACACATAACATCACCCAAACACAGCGGAGGGCCCTAGCTGCCACTAGAGGAGATGGGGGCACAAAGGGGGTCTATGGCCATTGGGGGAGGCTCCAGCCAAGGCCAGATTTGAGCTGGAGCTGCAAATTAGTGAGGGAAGAAGAGAGCGGTAACCGCCAGGAATGAATGTGGCGCAAAGTGACAAAATCACTCTGGAAAGTTCTTTAAATCAACCTCAAGTGCAGATCCCTGCCCTGTTTATTTGCCACGTGGAACACTGACATGTTGTCTCCCAGCAGGCCCACCTCAGGTGTAGAGGATTTTCTTGGGCAGGGGAGCAGAGCACCATCATGAAATAGCTGACATTTAGGGGCTGGGTGGTAGGAAGAAGACAAAACTTGAAATCCAAAAGTCACATTCAACTTCAGTGTGATTCTCACACTCAGAGAGGGCCCCAGAAACAAGGCTTTGGAGGGAAGAACAGGAACAGGGTCAGGTCCTGGGTCCCACTCTCACCCCAGGGCATACACTCAGACAGAACCAATTTCCCTCACTGTCTGTCTCTTGCAGCATGTACTTACGTTGACCTTATACAAGATGCAATTCCTCTGTGATGGAAAATAACCGCAGGTCATCAGGAGGCCGGGCCTCCTTGGGAGCCATCTACTTGTAACAATTCAACTTTTAAGAATTCTAATGGGTCACCAGATTTGCCATTAGTAATGATGACAATCCTTTGGTGAGCCTACCTAATGCCAGATGTATCCACCTAACTTATTTGCTATACCAACAACCAGTGAGAAAATGGGGCACATATTCAGAGTTTTCCTTGATGTGTCAGCCACCTAGAAAGGGGGGGTTTTCTTAGTTCTGTAGCCATTTCTACTTAAGGTGCTATCTCCTATGTTTGAGATTTACAACTAATTCTGATACAATTTCAGTGGAATTGGGATGGTTATGGCTGTTTTTCTTTGATGGAGAATCAAAACATGTGACTTGAGTGAGTACTTGCCTTTTATTACCCATCCCTGTCTGTAAAATATCTGGTTTATGTGCCAAGGAAAGTATAAACATATGGCACAGTATTGGTTTTTCAGTAACTTGGCTTAAGGCAGAGGGGGGAAAAATCTCATCTTGACACTATTTATGAAACAATTAATGTTGTCAACAGCCTTCCCACCTGCTGAGTTACACATAGCCTTCTAGACTATGAGGACTCCAAGAAGTGTCAACAATTCTAATATGAACTGTTGAAGCAAATCCATTTGAAAGGACTTATTTCTATGACTTATAAAACCTGATGATAGATAGCCCTTCCACTGTAGAGCACAAAAGATGCCTTATTCTCCAGCAAAATCCCCTCATCATAAAGCTAATATCCAGGTAGCAAGCAATGATGATATGCCATCCATTTCTGCAAATGGTATCTCACTTAATCCTAACAACAGCCAGGTGAGGTAGGTATTGCTATTGTTATCTTCTGTGTTATAGAAGAAGCTAGTTCTCATTGAGGTTAAGTAACCTGTTCAACCTCATGAAAGTACTTAGAGACTGAACAAGGATTTTGGATTTGATCTTTGGGATCTAAGGGAGTATATGCCCCAAAGGCAGGTCCCCTGGGAGGGCCTAGGGTGAACCTCACCTAAATAAACCAGACACTTCCAAATTTCTTTGTTTAAAACTCAGATTCTAGAATTCAGTGTTTTTAAAGACAAAATACTGTGAAATACTTTCAAAAACTGTTCAACAGTTTCTTATAAATTTAAACGCAACCCTTGATGTAGTTTGGCTGTGTCCCCACTCAATTCTCATCTGAATTGTAGTTCCCGTAATCTCCACAGGTGGTGGGAGGGACCCAGTGGGAGGTAATTGAACATGGGGGCTTCCCCTTATAAAACCTTCCCCGTGTTGGCTTCCCCTTCCACCATGATTCTAAGTTTTCTGAGGCCTCCCCAGCCCCACAGAATTGTAAGTCAACTAAACCTCTTTCCTTTATAAATTACCCAGTCTTGGGTATTTCTTCATAGCAGTGTGAGAATGGACTGATACAACCCTACTGTATGACCCAGCAATTTCACTCCTACCTATTAGTCAAGAGAAATGAAAGCATATGTCTACACAAAGACTTGCACAAAAATGTTAACAGTCATCCTAAACAGAGAACAAACCAAGTGTGCATCAACAGATGAGCAGGTGAACAAATAGAGGCACATCCATACAAAGGCATACTAGACTGCAAAAAAAAGGAGTGAGCCACTAATACCAGCAACAACTTAGATCACTACAAAAACATTCTGCTGAGCTAGAGAAGCCAGACACAACAGAGCAGATATCAAATGAGTCCATTTAGATGAAATTCTAGAATGGGCAAAACTAATCTACAGTGAGAGAAAACGTGTCAGTGGTTGCTCGAGGCCAGGGGAGAGAGAGATAGCAATGAAGCAGGAACTTTCCAGGGACCAGGAAATGCTCTTTATCTTGATTGTGGTGGTGGTTACAAGGGTATATGCATTTGACAAAACATTGCACTATGTACTTAAAATTGGTACCTTTTATGGCATGCAAATTATACTCAATAATGTTGATTTTTTAAAACACAGGATGGGACGGTTATGTTGAAAAGTAGCACGATTCTCAACGTTAGAGGACCTGACTGCATCAGCCTAGCAATTTCTTGGACTGGCTGCTTCATCCCTCTGAGCTCCACCTTCACCTTGCATTAAATAGAGATGAAGATACTAAGGCTGTGCTGGGTAGCATGAATTTTGGCTGCACAGAACAGAAATCCTATAGCAGACTTCCCAGAGGCATTTTCAACACCTCCACTTGTACCTGGTTGGCTAAAATCAAATAGCTTGACAATCCTAGCTGCAAGGAAGGCTGGGATATATAGTTCTTTATTCCAGGTAGAAATGTGCCCTCCTAAAAATTGGAGTCTGTTACAGGAAGAGGAAAGAGGGTGCTGGGGGAGGCATCCAACAGCCTCTGTCCCAAAGATCTCTTCTTCCCAATTAATCTGAGGATCCAAACGATTTCACTTACCCGTTCTGTGGAGCACAGTGCACATAGTTACCAGGCTGGTTATTGATTAGATATGTATTGATTAGATCTTGTTGATTATTCCTCATCCGTAATGGAATGTTTTCTATGCAAAAGCTGTCGCTTTAGAATTCCACTAAAATAGCACCTTCTTCCACTGCTTTTGCACCAAACTTAATCACTCTCCCAGAAGTCAGAGATCCTGGATCATCCAATTGGTCAAATCTAGGTCTCATCTGCAATAATTATTAAAATAATAATAAATGTTGTAACAATGATCACAGCAGACGTTAATGAGCCCACCCTGTGTGCCCACCCCCCGTGTGTCAGCCCACAGTGTGCCAGCCCCCCCATGTGCCAGCCCCCCTTGTGTGCCAGCCCACACTGTGTGCCAAGCACTCCATATGCATGTTCTCACTTAACTTTTTCCACAACACCCAGGTGTTTCGAGGGGACATTTACCACGTTTAGGCCACCTGACATGAGATACAGGGGAATCACACCATTGTGTGGATCTTGGAGGTGGAGGCAGCGCAAGCTGAAGTGGGGCAAATCTGTTATCTTCCCATTGTTGGTGGCTGGGATAAGGCATATCACCTAGGCTTGATCTATTAGATGCTCCCAGCAGAGACTTTGCACCTTGGGAGAGAGGTGCAGGGATGCAGGCCAGTTGGTGTTGTTCCCAGCAGAGGCTGCAGAGGCTGGTGGCCATGCTGGTGAGGGCCTGTGTTGGTGGCTCCCACAGCAGCCATGTCCTAACTGGCAAGCCTGTCTGGTGGGACTCTGTGCCTGCTGCTGTCTGGACAGCCTTGTTTCCTGCTTTTTTCTGAGCCAGTTCTCCAGCTGTCCTCTCTCTTCTTGAATGGCCCCATGTCTTTCCAAATAATTTGTTGTTGCCTAATCCCACTGCCACTGCTGCGGGGCCCACCGTCAGTATTCTAGGGTCTAAGCCGGGGGTGCTTGAGTCAACTCTATAAAGAGGTGCAAGACTGGTCTCCTTCACCAGTACACCTGAGTCCTACAGCCATGCTGCCTGGGCCCAAAGTCACTCAAATTCTGTGTGTTACCAGCTCCTCATTCTGGACTCAGTCTCTCTCCGTATCAGGCTCCAAGTCAGTCCATGGAGTTTGGAAGAGTTGGAAGAGTGGGGCAAACACCATGCCATTCCGTGTCTCTTCTCCTCTGATCTCTCCTTCTAGTTGAACAAAAACAAAATAAAACAAAAAAGTCTTACTCCTGTTGTATCAAAGCCAAAGCTTCCATCCACATCAACTTACTAAATAAGAGACCACCAGGTTGCCAGCTTAAAAAAGAACGCTGGGCACAGTGTAATCCCAGCACTTTGGGAGGCCAAGGCAGGAGGATTACTTGAGCCCAGAAGTTCGAGACCGGTCTGGGCAATATGGTGAGACCTGGTCTCTACAGCAAATACAAACATTAGTTGGGTGTGGTGGCTTTGCCTATAGTCCCAACTACTTGGGAGGCTGAGGTGGGAGGATTGCTTGAGCCAGGGAGGTAGAGACTGCAGTGAGCTGTGATTGTACCACTGCACGCCAGCCTGGGTGACAGAGTGAGACCCTATTTTAAAATAAAAAGAGCTACATTCTAAATCCCATTGTGCACCTAACTAGGAACCACCGTAATAATAAATACACTGTACCCATATGAACACACACTGCTGAGTGTGGTTCTCAGATGGAGTCTTCGGGAATACACGCCCCTGCGCTTTGACTGAGCTGGCTGATCTTGTCCTCGCACAACCAGTTTAATTTATTCTTAGGCCGGGCGCGGTGGCTCACGCCTGTAATCCCAGCACTTTGGGAGGCCAAGGTGGGTAGATCACCTGAGGTCAGGAATTCGAGACCAGCCTGGCTAACATGGTGAAACCCTGTCTCTACTAAAAATACAAAATTAGCCTGGCATGGTGGTGTATGCCTGTAATCCCAGCTACTTGGGAGGCTGAGGCAGGAGAATCACTTGAACCTGGGAGGCGGAGGTTGCAGTGAGCCGAGATCACGCCTTTGCACTCCAGCCCAGGCAAGAAGAGTGAAACTCCATCTCAAAAAAAAAAAAAAAAATTCTTAACCATCAGCTTCACCATTAAGTGACTTTCCAATCTACTATTATTTGTTCAAACAAACTACCCTCATTTTGTCCTTAGATTTCAAAGCAAATTGATGCTCAGCAGAAGCCCACACTAGATCTTCTGTGTTCATTTTGTGATTTTATTACAAATAGCATCCATATTTTATCCTCAAATACTTTCCTTTAAATGTTTTATTTCAAATGTACTTTGCTTTTTAAAAAACAGAACATTTTTTCCTGATTACAAAAATACTTGCTTATTGCAGAGAATTGGAAAATTATACAAAGTACTAAGACTAAAATAAAATTACCCATTATCCCATT
The DNA here is from genome assembly GCF_009764315.1 of Trachypithecus francoisi. Taxonomy (NCBI): domain Eukaryota; kingdom Metazoa; phylum Chordata; class Mammalia; order Primates; family Cercopithecidae; genus Trachypithecus; species Trachypithecus francoisi. Next base: position 8,393,960 of record NW_022681442.1, on the reverse strand, counting down.
ATAAAAAACAATCCCGAAAGTTTTATTATATTTTTCAGGTTCCCTGTCCCCTCCCCCAACACACACACACACACACACACACACACACACCCCTTCCCTGTCTCTATCAAACACACATTGACACAGTATTTTTCTTTTTAACTGTGTGAGAACTTTTCCTTGTCATTAAGCAGACTTCAAAAATCAGTTCTGATGGCTTACATAACATTCTATTCCACTGTTTGGCTACGCCACAGTTTATTTAACCGTTTGCTTATTTACATTTTATTGTATTACAAGTAATAGTAGAATGTATGTCTGTGTATTGGTAGGTATGAATGTGTTAAGAATCCAGCTTTTTTTTTTTTTTTTTTTACGATATACTGTATTCTAAAGGGAAACCCCTGGCTCAAAATATTTGGATTTAAGAGCTCTTGATCCGTATCGCCAAATTATTTTCTGGAAAACTTACACTGATTTACTCCCAATGGTGAGGTGTAAATATATCATTTGATTTTCATCCTCACCAGCATTAAGCATTAGCTTCTTTTCTTGGCTTTGCTAATTTAATAACAGGCAGGTATTTCACTGATGTTTTAATATGCATTTATTAAATTCATAAAGATTATGATCTGCTCATTATTTCTGTGACTTGCTCCTTATATTCTTTGCCTAGACTTCTACACCTGTTAAATATTTTTGTAATGGTTCATAAATCCTTATTTTTGTATTTATTTTGGAGACAGAGTCTCACTCTGTCACCCAGGCTGGAGTACAATGGGGCATTCATAGCTTACTGCAGCCTCAAACTCTTGGGCTCAAGCGATCCTCCCGCCTCAGCCTTTTAAGTAGCTAGGACTACAGGTGTGCACCCACTCGGCTAATATGGGGGCTTGCTGTGTTGTCCAGGCTGGTCTCAACCTCCTGGCCTCAAGCAGTCCTCCCACCTTGGCCTCCCAAAGTATTGGGATTACAGATGTGAGCCACCATGCCTAGCCCTATAAATGCGAGATGCGAGATATAAATATATATATATATATTTGGACGGAGTTTCACTCTTGTTGCCTAGGCTGGAGTGCAATGGCGTGATCTTGTCTCACTGCAACCTCAACCTCCCCAGATCAAGCAGTTCTCCTGCCTCAGCCTCCCGAGTAGCTGAGATTACAGACGTGCCACCACGCCGGCTAATTTTTTATATTTTTAGTAGAGATGGGGTTTCACCATGTTGGCCAGGCTGGTCTCAAACTCCTGACCTCAGGTGATTCACCCACCTTGGCCTCCCAAAGTGCTGGGATTATAGGTGTGAGCCACTGCACTTGGCCTTGCTTTTTATATATTAAGGATATTGACTCTTTGTCTTATTTGTGGCAAGAAATTTTTCCAATCGTTTTTCTGTATTTATAGGCTTATTTTGGTTGCATATTAAGACCATAATTTTTTTGAAAAATTCTAAACTTCCAATTTGATAATAGAAATAAATGCAGAACGTCTGGGCTTGTTATGCAGACTCTCGATTTACAGAATCTGTTTCTCTCACAAAGTAGGTACAGGTTTAACTGACAAAGTAGTTCTTCATAGACTAACTTCTGAACTGAAGTGAATCTTTGTGAAAGACATGGAAGTCAGCTCGATATCTACAATGACCTTCCCTTTTTGGAACTTTCTGTGTATTTCCCTGTGGTTCTCATGCCTTCCCTCTCCACTGCCTTCCAATGGCCTTTGCTCTTATGTAAACTTCTTCCCATCTCACCTTAGTCTCTGCATTCAAGAAATGGTCCCTGCTTTGGGTGAATATTGTCTCTTATTTTCCTCCCTCTCTGTTAAATATCTGCTGTCAGAAAGGAAAAAGATGGCCCTTGTAGTCAGGCTGACCTGGAGTCAACTCCATGTTTGCTGTGTGACCTCAGACAAGGTCTCTGAGCCTCAGTTGCCCTCTTTGTAAAGCATGATTATTGCAGGGTTTAGAGTTCAAGGAAGTCAGACCAAGCACAGAGCTGGGCTCAGTTAGCAGCTTCTTTTATGAGTTTGGCTTTCTGAGTCCTTTTTCCTTGAATTTTAAAGACCAGGAAATGACATATCTTTTCTCCCAGAATTCTTCCCACTCTTCTGCCCTGTAGCTGTTATTCATTAGCTGGGTAACTTGCCAGAGCATTTAGGGGTACAATGCTTATACTATACTATTAAAAGTGAAGTTTTCTTGTATTATTTAATAATGATATTTTTTGCCATTTTTAAATAATGGAAAATGTGTGAACTGTGTCTCTCCCCTTATTGCCAGGTGCTCCAGTACTGCAAATTGAAAAATAACATTTTAGGGAGTAATATTCCTTCTTCAGGTCATACATCATATATATGTCATCTTCATTGTTTAATTGATGCTTTAATTCCCCCATTAAGATACAAGCAGAAATAAATTTCACTTCTTTCTCTATAGATGCAATTTCATTTCGATCACATGTGTCAGTGGGAGCAATAAAACATCAATTAAACAACAAATTTCTGACAAATACATGGCATTTGATGCATCATTACCTCCCCCACCCAATCTCACTTTCTTCAAGGCAAAGGCTTCCTCAGCCCACTTCTGTTCCAGGTTTCACCCCCTAAATTAGGGCATGAGCTTTTCACCTTTCTCCCCACCCACAGGACAGGAATCTTGAATACAGCCCACCAAGGAGGAGCTAGGCTGGCAAGGATCTTCTAATTATCTTGGATCTTCTAATCATCATCTTGTTATTGAGATGAGTCTTGGGAGGCAAAAGCCTTGCATGACCCCACCGCCACCCCACCAGGGTGCAAGCCGGGACTAGAGCTCAAGTGAGCTCACTTTCTGCCTCCGATTCATCCCAAGAAAGGCCAAGAATGTAGGGGATGGGGTGCATCTCAGAGAAGTGAGGCTTCCTGGGAGTCCCAGCACCTGGCTGGGAAGGTGGAGCATAGAAGTCCTTCTCTCCATTTCAAGCTCCCTAATGCATTCCACAAACAGGGTTGAGGGTTCTTTGTGTGTGGGGCTCTGTGCGGGTCCTGGGGACACTGGCTGTGCATTTGGTGCCATGAGAAATGGATAAACCCAGTGCGGTGAGGGTAGGGGGAGAGGTGGAGCCCAGAGCCTGGGGAGCCAGGGGAGGGACCTATGCAGGAACATGGGAAGCACGTCCCATACGGAGTGTTGAATGGATTAGGACATTCGAGAGTCAGTGACTGCTTCACCACCAAGCTGCCATCCAGTGCCTGGACTGGGAGCAGCACTGCAGCAAGTCGGCCACCTGCCCAAGCTGGCAGGCAGGCCCCAAGCTGAACGGCCGGAACCATAATCCCAAGAATGCTAAATGTTTGGGGACCGAGGTTGCCTCCTGGAACCTAACGGTGGCTCCTTTTTCAGGAAAGGCTGTCATGATTCGACTACAGTGTCTGGTGGAGGGGAGTGGAGGAGGCTGGGGGGTGGGGTGAAATGGGCCGTGCCTGAAGTGTCATTTAAGGGGATGTTTAACTTCCACTCCCTGTTTCTGAAGAGTAATTTTCTGCAGAGACAGGAAGAATAATAGGAGAAACTTGGCTCATTTTGGCAAATTGCTCCAATTTTCCCACAATCTCAGCCCCCTGTCTCACCTGCCCCCACCTGTCTATTTGGGCCACTTAATGCCCTGGATTCAGACCTAATAGAGGCTGTTTGTTTGGCCCTGGCTCAAAGGCTAGACTTGTTTTCAGGACAGAAGCTGGAAGAAAAACCAATCTGGACATCTAAATCACAGCCAGGACTCATTACATAAATGATATATTTACACAATTGATCCCTTTTCTACTGGGTAATTAATTTGGCATCGGAACCCTTAACGATTTAATCGTCATATGTTTAAACTGAAATGGTCGCCACAAATTTCCAAAGACAAGACGCAGATTGAGGAGAGGGCCTTCTTTTGTCCTCAGAGTGGGGGTGGCCTCCCTGCTTTCAATATTGCCATCAAAAGGAGAAAAACCTGCTGCTAGCCCCGAAAGGGCTGACACGTCAGGACTGTGTCTGTCTGGGGGCCTGCCCGTCTTGCTGGATTAGGCCATTTAAAGGAGGAAGGGGCCAGGTGCGAAGAGAACTGAAATCCAGAAACGGTAGGTGGGGCCCTGCTTCCACACTGGATAGGACAGGCCTGTGCCTACCCAGATCCCCTGAATCCTGCTCACTCCGTCCCACCTCTGCACCCTGGCACTGCTTGCTTCAGGCACTTCGGCTTCCCATGGTAAGCAGCTGTGACTGTTTTGGAGGACAGCTGAAGCCACTTTGCCCCAGTGACCAGAGAGCCAGAGGAGCCTGGAAGCTCATGTCCTCCAGGGCAACCTTGACCACAGACCTCCTGAGAGCAGGAATAGGAAAGGTCCAGCGCCCGTACCTCTGACAGGGACAACCCCGAGGCATGACTCACCCATCAGAGCTCCTGGGAGGATGAGGATGGATCCCCACAACTGCAAAGCTGTGGCCAGGGGTTGGACAGGTTGGCTTCCCTTCCCTCCCTGCCCCATGATCTCTGCCCCTTCCCAGTCTTCCTGGGGGCATTTCCTTAATAAACCAATCCTTCCCTCAGGGCCTGCTTTGGGGGAACCCAGCTGAGGACAGCTACTCTCTAGCTGAGTGATGCTGGCAAGGCTCTTACCTTCTCTGTGCCTCAGCGCCATCCTTCCTAACAGGGGGCACTTACGGAGTGTGTGCCAGGAAGCTGGCATGAAGGCACTTTCCACACTTTGTCTCACTTAATCCTCTCAGCAACTCCAAGAGGAAGCTACTTCCATGATCCCCATTTGACAGATGGGGAGGTGAGGAGCAGAGCAGTTAAGCCCTTTGTCCATATTCACAAAACCGGTGTAAGGGCTGAGTGTTTTGTATCCCTCCCCAAATTCATGCGTTGAAATCCTAACCTTCAATGTGATGGTATTAGGAGGTGGTGCCTTTGGGAGGTGATTAGGTCATGAAGATGGAACCCTCATGAATGGGATCAGTGCTTTTACAAAAGGGACCTCAGAGAGCTAGCCAGCCCTCTTCCCACCATGTGAGGATACCACGAGAGGATGGCCATCTGTAAGCCAAGAAGAGGGACCTCACCAGACACCTGGCACCCTGATCTCAGACTTCCAGGCCCCAGAACTGCAAGAAAGAAAGAAACAAACCACAGGGTCTCTGGTACTAAGTTACAGCAGCCCAAACTGACAAAAACAGCTGGTGAGTGGCAGGGATAGGATTCAACCCCAGGCAATTTGGCTGCAGAGAGTACCATTGACATCCCTCCCTCATGCATAACACAGCCCACGCAGCAGAGATATGCTGAGGACCAACAGAGGGTTGTGGAAGCACTGGTGACTTACAGAGGGCCTGGGATCACTCCAGGACAAAGGAGGTCCACCTAGCCCCTTGGCTCACCTTAATCCCTAGAGAAGAAAGGGGAGAGTGTCGAGGTCTTGGGCATATTGCCACTGCCTCGGTGCACACCTCATAGTTCTTCAGAGAAATGAAGTCACATGCCTTCCCCACTTAAGTCCTGCAGCCTCTCCTGCCTCCAGAGAGTCCATGACCCATGGACACCTCTCCTCCACACTCCCCCACTCACACACATAAGCACACACAGCCCCCAGAGTGGCCAAGTTGGCCTGCTCTCTTTGTGGATTCAAAACATTTGTGAATAATCAGGAGGCTGAGGTGGGAGGATCACTGGAGTCCAGCTGTTCAACATTAGCCTGGGCAACATAGCCAGACCCCTGTCTCCACAAAAGTTTTTAAAAATTAGCCAGGTGCAGTGATGTGTGCCTGTAGTTTCAGCTACTCTAGAGGCTGAGGTGGGAGGATTACTTGAGCCCAGTTTGAAGCTGCAGTGAGCTATGATCGCACCACTGCATTCCAGGCTGGGTGACAGAGCAAGACCCCATCTCTAAAACAAAAACAAATACAAAAACAAAAAACAATAACAACAACAAAAATCATCTGTGCAACATAAGGGAGTAGAAGCTTTGTCCTAATGTCATGACCAACATTTGGTGAGAGAGAGAACAGGCATGAAGTGTCTGCACCACCTCAGGCTTCTTGGCTGGGTCAGCCAAGGAGGCAGCGGTGGGGATTTAATGGACCAGGGAGCCCTTGGCCAGCTCTATCTTCCTAGATTTTTTGTGACCCTGCAAACCCAGTTAACTGTTGAAGTGAAATATCCCAAGCTTTTGGCTTCATACCTAAGGGCATTGTCTACCAGGGATATGGTATAGCACAGGTGTGTCCAATCTTTTGGCTTCTCTGGGCCACACTAGAAGAAAAAGTATTGTCTTGGGCCACACATAAAATACACTAACACTAGCAATAGCTGGTGAGCTAAAAACAAATCTCATAATGTTTTAAGAAAGTTTATGCATTTGTGTTGGGCAACGTTCAAAGCCACCCTGGGCCACGGGTTGGACAAACTTGTTAAGTTTTAAGAGCATGGCCTTAATATCAGATAATGTACATGAAATATTTAGCACCACAACAGGCTCCTGCTGTAAAACACACATGCTACCAACATCCTAAAGGGGTTAGTCACGTACACTTTAGTAAGGATGAGTACAACTCTTTCCAAATTGACAGATAGGTGAGATTAAGTTCTTAAACTACCCTAACTAGAAAATGGAAGTTTGAGTAGGTGAGTAGAACCAAGTTCAAGAAAGTCATCGGGGCAGCCCCCTAAACTGGACATTTTCTTGCTTCTCTTCCTCCAGACCTACTTTTTCTGCTTCATTATGCATATGGTGAGTAAAAGGTGTCCAAACGTTTGCAGCCAGTGGGCATTGTCATGCGTTACTGGGGATGAGAGAGGGAGAGAGAAGGAAGATCAATTCCCAGGAAAGGAGGTATCTCAACAAATTGAGAGCCATTCATGCTGGAAGTGAGAGCATAGAGGCCATGGGCATGAGGGAAGGCAGTGTGGCTTGCAAACAGAATGCTGTACAATACTTGGAGTTCGTATCCCTGTGCCCCACTTCTCCCCTTACAGCTTTGCTTCCTCGGACAAATCGGTCAACCTCTGCTTTCCCAGATGCAATCCAGCAGAAATATTAAGATGTAAGAGTACTGAATGAGATAGCATTCATTCAACATGTACCTCACACTACCCCTGCCTTCAATAGATGCCCAGAACATTTTGATGAAAGAGTGATGAAGGAAAATTTCACTTTTTTGCTTAAGGCTTACCCTGATCAGTAGGCTTAATCTCTAGGTTTGGCAATCTGGAAATAAAATCTATAGTTGAAGTCAATTTATTTGGGAGGCTACACACTAGAATTATTAAATAAGAGAATTGTTCTGTAATAGTACAGTATTTTTACAATTGCCCTTTTAAGAAACAGCATACCATTAATTACCATTATTTTTTCCAAGTCTAAAATCTTGTTTATCTCATTTACTAATTTGTCTTCCCCACCAGAATGTGAATCTCAGGAGATCAGGACCCTCTGTCCTGTCCATCTGTCTCCCAGGGGATATGCTAGAGCTGGGCACTCAGAAACTACTTGATAAATACGCATTTTAGAGTGTGTGCCCAGGGTTGACTCATAGTGACAGTGGAACACCAAGTGGTGATGCCGTAGTGACCTGGTTGACAAAGTAGGGACCAGGTAGAGCTGGACACAGAAACATCACAAATCCCTACAGTTTTAGGACATTTATATGTTTTAACAGAAAAGAACTGCATTAGAGTTTTGAAATTACAATTTATATGCACACATATGTATATATATAAACACACCAGCAGGTCATTTGTTCAGCATTATGCTTGAAACTTCAGAGATATTATTAATCTGGAATGGGTCAGGCCAAGAATATTCCAGATAAATTACTGTCCATTCTACACTATTATTTTCTCTTAATCTGATTATTCTCTACTCCACATATTTAAAACCAGATTCATCATGATTACCCTCTCTATCAATCGGCTTGTGCCATGTAACAAACCATCTCAAACTCAGTGGCTTAAAGTAACAACCATTTATAACTACTTTTGTGAGTCAGCTGATCTAAGCTCAGTTCTGCTGCAAGCTGAGTGTCCAACTGGCCTTGGCTCCTTACCAAGGATTGGGCTTAGTTCTGTTCAGTCTGGGGCCCATCCTAAAGGGACAGCAGCTACCCCAGGGAAATTCTCTTCACCACGATTGCACAGAACGGCAAGGTCCACCACATCAGTACATGTCAAGCCTCTACTTGCAACACACCTGCCACCATCTCATTGGCCTAAGCAGATCAGGTGGCCAAGACTGAAGTCAGGATTGGTCAGATACAATTGCCCATCATTAGACCAAAGCAAGTCCAGGGCCAAGCTTGATATCAACGGAGTGGGAGGTGCAATCCTCCCATGAGGTGGTGAGTAGGGGGTGTGTGTGACTGTTTTGAATAGCTATTTAACCTGTCATATCCTCAAACCGAGTTTTCCTCTTATGTTCCCCAAACTATTGTGTTTCCTTAGTTCTAAGAATATATGTGCTTTTATATTTAACATTTCTAAAAATGGGATATAAACTACACCTAATATATACATTTATTGTAGTGGTTTCTTGTTTTTTTTTTCTTTTACCTGAAAACTTGTAATTAAATTGATGGTGCATCTTTTTTTTATTTTTTTATTTTTATTATTATACTTTAAGTTCTAGGGTACATGTGCATAACGTGAAGGTTTGTTACATATGTATACTTGTGCCATGTTGGTGTGCTGCACCCATCAACTCGTCAGCACCCATCAATTCGTCATTTATATCAGGTATAACTCCCAATGCAATCCCTTCCTCCTCCCCCCTCCCCATGATAGGCCCCGGTGTGTGATGTTCTCCTTCCCGAGTCCAGGTGATCTCATTGTTCAGTTCCCACCTATAAGTGAGAACATGCGCTGTTTGGTTTTCTGTTCTTGTGATAGTTTGCTAAGAATGATGGTTTCCAGCTGCATCCATGTCCCTACAAGGATGCAAACTCATCCTTTTTTATGGCTGCATAGTATTCCATGGTGTATATGCCACATTTTCTTAATCCAGTCTGTCACTGATGGACATTTGGGTTTTTGCTATTGTGAATAATGCCGCAATAAACATACGTGTGCATGTGTCTTTATAGCAGCATGATTTATAATCCTTTGGGTATATACCCAGTAGTGGGATGGCTGGGTCATATGGTACATCTAGTTCTAGATCCTTGAGGAATTGCCATACTGTTTTCCATAATGGTTGAACTAGTTTGCAATCCCACCAACAGTGTAATAGTGTTCCTATTTCTCCATATCCTCTCCAACACCTGTTGTTTCCTGACTTTTTAATGATTGCCATTCTAACTGGTGTGAGATGGTATCTCATTGTGGTTTTCATTTGCATTTCTCTGATGGCCAGTGATGATGAGCATTTTTTCACGTGTCTGTTGGCTGTATGAATGTCTTCTTTTGAGAAATGTCTGTTCATATCCTTTGCCCACTTTTTGATGGGGTTTGTTTTTTTTTTCTTTTACCTGAAAACTTGTAATTAAATGATGGTGCATCTTTTTTTTATTTTTTATTTTTATTATTATACTTTAAGTTCTAGGGTACATGTGCATAACGTGAAGTTTGTTACATATGTATACTTGTGCCATGTTGGTGTGCTGCACCCATCAACTCGTCAGCACCCATCATTCGTCATTTATATCAGGTATAACTCCCAATGCAATCCCTTCCTCCTCCCCCCTCCCCATGATAGGCCCCGGTGTGTGATGTTCTCCTTCCCGAGTCCAGGTGATCTCATTGTTCAGTTCCCACCTATAAGTGAGAACATGCGCTGTTTGGTTTTCTGTTCTTGTGATAGTTTGCTAAGAATGATGGTTTCCAGCTGCATCCATGTCCCTACAAAGGATGCAAACTCATCCTTTTTTATGGCTGCATAGTATTCCATGGTGTATATGCCACATTTTCTTAATCCAGTCTGTCACTGATGGACATTTGGTTTTTGCTATTGTGAATAGTGCCGCAATAAACATACGTGTGCATGTGTCTTTATAGCAGCATGATTTATAATCCTTTGGGTATATACCCAGTAGTGCGATGGCTGGGTCATATGGTACATCTAGTTCTAGATCCTTGAGGAATTGCCATACTGTTTTCCATAATGGTTGAACTAGTTTGCAATCCCACCAACAGTGTAATAGTGTTCCTATTTCTCCATATCCTCTCCAACACCTGTTGTTTCCTGACTTTTTAATGATTGCCATTCTAACTGGTGTGAGATGGTATCTCATTGTGGTTTTCATTTGCATTTCTCTGATGGCCAGTGATGATGAGCATTTTTTCACGTGTCTGTTGGCTGTATGAATGTCTTCTTTTGAGAAATGTCTGTTCATATCCTTTGCCCACTTTTTGATGGGGTTGTTTGTTTTTTTCTTGTAAATTTGTTTGAGTTCTTTGTAGGTTCTGGATATCAGCCCTTTGTCAGATGAGTAGATTGCAAAAATTTTCTCTCATTCTGTAGGTTGCCTGTTCACTCTGATGGTAGTTTCTTTTGCTGTGCAGAAGCTCTTTAGTTTGATGAGATCCCATTTGTCAATTTTGGCTTTTGTTGCTGTTGCTTTTGGTGTTTTAGACATGAAGTCCTTGCCCATGCCTATGTCCTGAATGGTACTACCTAGGTTTTCTTCTAGGGTTTTTATGGTATTAGGTCTAACATTTAAGTCTCTAATCCTTCTTGAATTAATTTTTGTATAAGGAGTAAGGAAAGGATCCAGTTTCAGCTTTCTACTTATGACTAGCCAATTTTCCCAGCACCATTTATTAAATAGGGAATCCTTTCCCCGTTTCTTGTTTCTCTCAGGTTTGTCAAAGAGCAGATGGCTGTAGATGTGTGGTATTATTTCTGAGGACTCTGTTCTGTTCCATTGGTCTATATCTCTGTTTTGGTACCAGTACCCTGCTGTTTTGGTTACTGTAGCCTTGTAGTATAGTTTGAAGTCAGGTAGCGTGATGCCTCCAGCTTTGTTCTTTTGACTTAGGATTGTCTTGGCAATGCGGGCTCTTTTTTGGTACCATATGAACTTTAAAGCAGTTTTTTCCAATTCTGTGAAGAAACTCATTGGTAGCTTGATGGGGATGGCATTGAATCTATAAATAACCTTGGGCAGTGTGGCCATTTTCACGATATTGATTCTTCCTATCCATGAGCATGGTATGTTCTTCCATTTGTTTGTGTCCTCTTTTATTTCACTGAGCAGTGGTTTGTAGTTCTCCTTGAAGAGGTCTTTACATCCCTTGTAAGTTGGATTCCTAGGTATTTTATTCTCTTTGAAGCAATTGTGAATGGAAGTTCATTCCTGATTTGGCTCTCTGCTTGTCTGTTACTGGTGTATAAGAATGCTTGTGATTTTTGCACATTAATTTTGTATCCTGAGACTTTGCTGAAGTTGCTTATCAGTTTAAGGAGATTTTGGGCTGAGACAATGGGGTTTTCTAAATACACAATCATGTCATCTGCAAACAGGGACAATTTGACTTCTTCTTTTCCTAACTGAATACCCTTGATTTCTTTCTCTTGCCTGATTGCCCTAGCCAGAACTTCCAACACTATGTTGAATAGGAGCGGTGAGAGAGGGCATCCCTGTCTTGTGCCAGTTTTCAAAGGGAATTTTTCCAGTTTTTGTCCATTCAAAATGATATTGGCTGTGGGTTTGTCATAAATGGCTCTTATTATTTTGAGGTACATTCCATCAATACCGAATTTATTGAGCATTTTTAGCATGAAGAGCTGTTGAATTTTGCCAAAAGCCTTTTCTGCATCTATTGAGATAATTATGTGGTTCTTGTCTTTGGTTCTGTTTATATGCTGGATTACATTTATTGATTTGCGAATGTTGAACCAGCCTTGCATCCCAGGGATGAAACCCACTTGATCATGGTGGATAAGCTTTTTGATGTGCTGCTGAATCCGTTTTGCCAGTATTTTATTGAGGATTTTTGCATCGATGTTCATCAGGGATATTGGTCTAAAATTCTCTTTTTTGTTGTGTCTCTGCCAGGCTTTGGTATCAGGATGATGTTGGCCTCATAAAATGAGTTAGGGAGGATTCCCTCTTTTTCTATTGATTGGAATAGTTTCAGAAGGAATGGTACCAGCTCCTCCTTGTACCTCTGGTAGAATTCAGCTATGAATCCATCTGGTCTTGGACTTTTTTTGGTTGGTAGGCTATTAATTACTGCCTCAATTTCAGAGCCTGCTATTGGTCTATTCAGGGATTCAACTTCTTCCTGGTTTAGTCTTGGAAGAGTGTAAGTGTCCAGGAAATTTTCCATTTCTTCTAGATTTTCTAGTTTATTTGCGTAGAAGTGTTTATAGTATTCTCTGATGGTAGTTTGTATTTCTGTGGGGTTGGTGGTGATATCCCCTTTATCATTTTTTATTGCATCTATTTGATTCTTCTCTCTTTTCTTCTTTATTAGTTTTGCTAGCGGTCTGTCAATTTTGTTGATCTTTTCAAAAAACCAACTCGTGGATTCATTGATTTTTTGGAGGGTTTTTTGTGTCTCTACCTCCTTCAGTTCTGCTCTGATCTTAGTTATTTCTTGCCTTCTGCTAGCTTTTGCATGTGTTTGCTCTTGCCCCTCTAGTTCTTTTAATTGTGATGTTAGAGTGTCAATTTTAGATCTTTCCAGCTTTCTCTTGTGGGCATTTAGTGCTATAAATTTCCCTCTACACACTGCTTTAAATGTGTCCCAGAGATTCTGGTATGTTGTATCTTTGTTCTCATTGGTTTCAAAGAACATCTTTATTTCTGCCTTCATTTCGTTATGTACCCAGTAGTCATTCAGGAGCAGGTTGTTCAGTTTCCATGTAGTTGAGCGATTTTGATTGAGTTTCTTAGTCCTGAGTTCTAGTTTGATTGCACTGTGGTCTGAGAGACAGTTTGTTATAATTTCTGTTCTTTGACATTTGCTGAGGAGTGCTTTACTTCCAATTATGTGGTCAGTTTTGGAATAAGTGAGATGTGGTGCTGAGAATAATGTACATTCTGTTGATTTGGGGTGGAGAGTTCTATAGATGTTTATTAGGTCCGCTTGGTGCAGAGATGTGTTCAATTCCTGGATATCCTTGTTAACTTTCTGTCTCATTGATCTGTCTAATGTTGACAGTGGAGTGTTGAAGTCTCCCATTATTATTGTATGGGAGTCTAAGTCTCTTTGTAAGTCTCTAAGGACTTGCTTTATGAATCTGGGTGCTCCTGTATTGGGTGCATATATATTTAGGAGAGTTAGCTCTTCCTGTTGAATTGATCCCTTTACTATTATGTAATGGCCTTCTTTGTCTCTTTTGATCTCTGATGGTTTAAAGTCTGTTTTATCAGAGACTAGTATTGCAATCCCTGCTTTTTTTTGTTCTCCATTTGCTTGGTAGATCTTCCTCCATCCCTTTATTTTGAGCCTATGTATGTCTCTGTATATGAGATGGGTCTCTTGAATACAGCAGACTGATGGGTCTTGACTCTTTATCCAGTTTGCCAGTCTGTGTCTTTTAATTGGAGCATTTAGCCCATTGACATTTAAGGTTAATATTGTTATGTGTGAACTTGATCCTGCCATTATGATATTAACTGGTTATTTTGCTCGTTAGTTGATGCAGTTTCTTCCTAGCCTCGATGGTCTTTACATTTTGGCATGTTTTTGCAATGGCTGGTACTGGTTGTTCCTTTCCATGTTTAGGGCTTCCTTCAGGGTCTCTTGTAAGGCAGGCCTGGTGGTGACAAAATCTCTAAGCATTTGCTTATCTGTAAAGGATTTTATTTCTCCTTCACTTATGAAACTTAGTTTGGCTGGATATGAAATTCTGGGTTGAAAATTCTTTTCTTTAAGAATGTTGAATATTGGCCCCCACTCTCTTCTGGCTTGTAGAGTTTCTGCCGAGAGATCTGCTGTTAGTCTGATGGGCTTCCCTTTGTGGGTAACCCAACCTTTCTCTCTGGCTGCCCTTAAGATTTTTGCCTTCATTTCAACTTTGGTGAATCTGGCAATTATGTGTCTTGGAGTTGCTCTTCTCGAGGAATATCTTTGTGGTGTTCTCTGTATTTCCTGAATTTGAATGTTGGCCTGCCCTACTAGGTTGGGGAAGTTCTCCTGGATGATATCATGAAGAGTGTTTTCCAACTTGGTTCCATTTTCCCCCTCACTTTCAGGCACCCCAATCAGACGTAGATTTGGTCTTTTTACATAATCCCATACTTCTTGCAGGTTTTGTTCATTTCTTTTTCTTCTTTTTTCTTTTGGTTTCTCTTCTCGCTTCGTTTCATTCATTTGATCCTCAATTGCTGATACTCTTTCTTCCAGTTGATCGAGTCGGTTACTGAAGCTTGTGCATTTGTCACGCATTTCTCATGTCATGGTTTTCATCTCTGTCATTTCATTTATGACCTTCTAGCTGTCAATTCTTCGACTCTTTTTTCAAGATTTTTAGTTTCTTTGCGCTGGGTACGTAATTCCTCCTTTCCTTTAGCTCTGAGAAGTTTGATGGACTGAAGCCTTCTTCTCTCATCTCGTCAAAGTCATTCTCTGACCAGCTTCGATCCGTTGCTGGCGGTGAGCTGCGCTCCTTTGCAGGGAGAGATGCGCTCTTATTTTTTGAATTTCCAGCTTTTCTGCCCTGCTTTTTCCCCATCTTTTTGGTTTTATCTGCCTCTGGTCTTTGATGATGGTGATGTACTGATGGGGTTTTGGTATAGGTGTCCTTCCTGTTTGATAGTTTTCCTTCTAACAGTCAGGACCCTCAGCTGCAGGTCTGTTGGAGATTGCTTGAGGTCCACTCCAGACCCTGTTTGCCTGGGTATCAGCAGCAGAGGTTGCAGAAGATAGAATATTGCTGAACAGCGAGTGTACCTGTCTGATTCTTACTTTGGAAGCTTCCTCTCAGGGGTGTATTCCACCCTGTGAGGTGTGGGGTGTCAGACTGCCCCTAGTGGGGGATGTCTCCCAGTTAGGCTACTCAGGGGTCAGGGACCCACTTGAGCAGGCAGTCTGTCCCTTCTCAGATCTCAACCTCCGTGTTGGGAGATCCACTGCTCTCTTCAAAGCTGTCAGACAGAGTCATTTGCATCTGCAAAGGTTTCTGCTGCTCTTTTTGTTGTTGTTGTTTAGCTGTGCCCTGTCCCCAAAGGTGGAGTCTACAGAGACAGGCAGGTTTCCTTGAGCTGCTGTGAGCTCCACCCAGTTCGAGCTTCCCAGCGGCTTTGTTTACCTACTTAAGCCTCAGCAATGGTGGGCGCCCTTCCCCCAGCCTCGCTGCTGCCTTGCGGTTAGATCGCAGACTGATGTGCTAGCAATGAGGGAGGCTCTGTGGCCGTGGGAACCCTCCCGGCCAGGTGTGGGATGCAATCTCCTGGTGTGCCCGTTTGCTCAAAGCGCAGTATTGGGGTGGGAGTCACCCGATTTTCCAGGTGTTGTGTGTCTCAGTTCCCCTGGCTAGGAAAAGGGACTCCCTTCCCCCTTGCGCTTCCCAGGTGAGGCAATGCCTCGCCCTGCTTCAGGTCTCGCTGGTTGGGCTGCAGCAGCTGACCAGCACTGATTGTCTGGCACTCCCTAGTGAGATGACCCCAGTACCTCAGTTGAAAATGCAGAAATCACCGGTCTTCTGTGTCGCTCGCGCTGGGAGTTGGAGACTGGAGCTGTTCCTATTTGGCCATCTTGCTCCGCCCCCTGATGGTGCATCTTAAGACTGATATTGTTTTTAGAAACGTAGACATTATTTATTTATTTATTTATTCAAAATTCTATTTGATTGGGGTAGGAACACTTAGTATGAGACCTACTCTTTTAACAAAGTTTTAAGCACACAATACAGTATTGATAACTATAGGCATGATATGGTACAGCAGGTCTCTAGAATTGATCTTGCTTAACGGAAATCTTGTGCCCATTGATTAGCAACTTCCCACTAGTCCCTAACCCCAGCCCCTGGAAAAATAAAATAGGGAATGCCATTTTACTCTTTTATTTATTTTTATTTTTATTTTTTGAGTTGGACTCTCACTCTGTCACCCAGGCTGGAGTGCAGTGGCATGATTTCGGCTCACTGCAACCTCTGCCTCCCAGGTTCAAGCAATTCTCCTGCCTCAGCCTCCCCAGGTAGCTGGGACTACAGACACGTGCCACCACACCCAGCTGATTTTTATATTTTTAGTAGAGACGGGGTTTCACCATGTTGGCCAGGCTTGTCTCGAACTCCTGACCTCAGGTCATCCGCCCGCCTTGGCCTCCCGAAGTGCTGAGATTACTCACGGCGTGAGCCACCATGCCTGGCCTCCGTTTCACTATTTGATTATATGTATTTGACTATTCCGGATACCTCATATAAGTGGAACAATGCTGTATTGGTCTTCTGTGACTGGCTTGTTTCACTCAGCATAGTGTCCTCCAGGTTCATCCATGTTGTAGCATGTGTCAGAATTTCCTTCCTTTTTAAGGCTGAGTAATATTCCATTGCAGTATCTACCATGTTTTGTTTATCCATTCATCTATTAATGGATATTTAGGTTGTTAACATATCTTGGCTATTGAGAATAGTGCTGCAATGAACGTGAAAGTCCTAACAGCTCTTCAAAATCCAAATTTCAATTCTTTTGGATAAATACCCAGAAGTGGCATTGTTGGATCATATGTAGTTCTACTTTTAATCTTTTGAGGAGCTTCCATATTGTTTTTCCATAATGGCTGCACTATTTTTGCATTCCCACCAACAGTGCATAGGGCTCTGATTTCTCCACATCCTCACCAGCACTTGTTTTGGTTTCCTTGAGAATAGACATTCTAACAGGTGTGAGGGGATATCTCGTTGTGGTTTTCATGTGCATTTTCCTGATAATGAGTGACATTGAGCTTCTTTTCATACATGCGTTGGCATCTGCACATCTTTCTTTGGAGAAATGTCCATTCAAATCCAAATTGGTAATTTACGACCCTCCTCCTGAATGTGTTCATCTCAAGCACCTTCAACCGCTCCCTCTCCTTGACTCCCATGGCTAATTAGTCACAAGTCCTGTGACTCTGCCTTCTCAGTGTCTACCCTCTGATCCAGTTTCCTCTTCCATTCTCAGGGCCATTTTCCTGGCTCATATCCTCATGCACTCTGCTCTGAACTGTAGCCATAACCTCCTGCCTGGTATCCCAGTCACCAGACTCTCCCTGCTCCCCTCCAGCCTCACTCCATTGCAGATTTATCTTCATGAACTACAGCTTTGATCCTGCAGCCCCTTACTTCCACATCTTCTCTGGCTCCCCATTGCCACAAAAATATCTCAGCTGCCTATCTTTCTATTAGGATTCTCATGACTTGGAGACAACTTCCATTCTCACTGCCCCTTCTCTCACACAGACTGTGCTCCAAGTACAGGAGAGGGCCAACCCCATTGTGCATTTGCAAGTCTCTGTGTCTCCAAACATGCTGCCCCCTCTGCCTGCTGCCTGGAATACCCTCTCCTCTTTCCCCCATCTGTGCTTATTGAAAGCTCCATCTTAGAGACCTACACTGTATCTCTGTGATAGCGCTTATCCTGTTCTGACTTGACATTTTAGCTTTCTGTGGCCCTTATCTGAATCCTGCTCTAGACAGTAAAGTCCCAGAGAGCAGAGACTATTCAATTCAATTGAATTCTTGCCCCTTTGCAGGGTTTTAATGCACGGTGGGTGCCTGTACATGTTTATCAAATTAAATTCTATTTTTAGTACTCTAGTCACCCCATATTCCAGAAAAACAATGCACACCCCTGGTGGGATCAGCATGCAAACCACACAGATCACAGCATCCTGCACATTTAAAGATAATCAGTTTATCTGATTGATCATGACAATCCTTTCATAGTTTTAGAAAACACTTATGTCTTTCAGGAACAGATGTGCAGGGCTAGAGTTGCTCTTGGGCCTCCCATTTAGGGAGAAAATTGGGGCAAACTCTTGTGTTGAAGTGACATCCTCCTTGCTGCCGTTCCTGAGAAGACCAGCCTTATCAAAGGTCAGTTATGAACTGTGAGTATGAGAATGCTGTCCTCTTTCAATTCTGTCCAATCTACTGGAGTTTCTACAGGAAATGAGAAAAGCACACTACAGAATCATAGCACTTTCAGGCTGGATCTATCTGCTGCAGCTTTTCACTTTATGGATGAGGAAACAAGGAAAATTGAGCTCTTCAGAGGCAAAGGATTCAGCCAAGCCACACAGGTGGCCAGTGATGAGCAGGACTAACCCATATTCAGCCTTCAAGCACTTCCCCTGTGTTAGGGACTGAATATTTGTGTCCCCTCTCCCAAAATTCATATGTTGAAATCTAATCCCCAATATGATGGTATGAGGAGGTGGGGCCTTTGGGAGGTGACTTGGTCATGAGAGTGGAGCCCTCATGAATGAGATTAGTGTCTCTCTAAGAAGAGACACTGAGTGATTATATCTCTCTCTTCACCACGTCAAGTTACAAGAAGGTGGCCATCTGCAAAGCAGGAAGAAAGCCCTCACCAAGAAACCAACTGCGCAGGCACCCTGATCTCAAGACTTCCAGTCTCCAGAACTCGGAGAAATCAATGTTTGCTGTTTAAGTCACTCAGTCTCTGGTATTTTTGTTATAGCAGCCTACGCTGACTGAGGCACACTGTCACTGCCCTCCTGCCGTCTGTCCAGCCTTAAAGTTTGGTCAGTTGCCATTTACTGAGCATTTATTAGTGACAGATTCCATGCTTGGCATTCTGCACACACGACCTCACTTCAGCCTCACAACTCCCCTGACAAGGGGCCTGAGACTTAAGAGAAGTAAACAGCTTGCTAAAATTCACATAACCTGTAAGTGATGGAGATGGAATCTAAAGCAAGCTCTGTCTGATTCTAAAGCATTTATTAGGTAACTGCTTCCCACTTTCCAGCCCAATTCCTATTTCTTGGCAAGTCCATTAGAACCCACACCAGGAGGAGAGAATTTTCTTTCACAACATCTCAGAAAAACTGAACCCTGTGTGAAGACCTCAGCACAATCTGGCAGCCTCTCCACAGCTAAGGGTCTGGTACTAATTTCTAATCAATGGATTTGAGCCAAGTTGTCAGGGAGGGTAAAGTCTTGGCAAACTAGATGAAGGAGAGAATGGCAAGTTGTTTAGCATCCCTGGGGCTTAGTATTTGTTTTTGTTTTGTTTTCTCAAAGGGAATAATACAGACCCCTGACCACAGAGTCGGGAGGAAGATGTGGGAGACTGAGTGAGAACGTGCTTTTCAAAGTATATGCCTGGCACTTATGTGAGGCACAGCAGGGATGACCTGAGCAGTTCTGGGTGCACCAGGATCCCCTGTGGGATGCTCAGCTTTCACCTTACCCAGGCCCTTGCTTCCTGTTGTCATATGAATCTCTGTCACCTGGTTTTTCCTTGTGTGTGGAAGGGAACAGAAATATATCCTATGGTCTACAATTCTACTCCTGGAGATGCTGAACAGAAATGCACACATATGTTCGTTAGAAAATATATATCTATCAGTTGTATGTATAACTGCCCCAAAGTAGAAATCGCCAATAGGTCTATCAACAGCAAAATGAATAAATACATTTTGTTGTATTCACCCCATGCAATACGAAATAGCCATGAAAAAAAAGAAAAAACTTAAATTGCGTGAAACAAAATGACTACATCTCACTAACACAATCTTGAACAAAAGAAACCAGGCACAAAAGATAGAAAACTACATATGATTCTATTTATATAAAGTTCAAATGGACCAGGCATGATGGTTCACACCTATAATCCCAGCACTTGCGAGGCCAAGGCGGGTGGATCACTTGAGACCAGGAGTTCGAGACCAGCTTAGAAAACATAGTGAAACCGGCTGGGCGCGGTGGCTCAAGCCTGTAATCCCAGCACTTTGGGAGGCCGAGACGGGCGGATCACGAGGTCAGGAGATCGAGACCATCCTGGCTAACACAGTGAAACCCCGTCTCTACTAAAAATACAAAAACTAGCCGGGCGAGGTGGCGGGCGCCTGTAGTCCCAGCTACCCGGGA
Source organism: Trachypithecus francoisi (assembly GCF_009764315.1). NCBI lineage: Eukaryota > Metazoa > Chordata > Mammalia > Primates > Cercopithecidae > Trachypithecus > Trachypithecus francoisi. Next base: position 8,373,974 of record NW_022681442.1, on the reverse strand, counting down.
GGCTGAGGCAGGAGAATGGCGTAAACCTGGGAGGCGGAGCTTGCAGTGAGCTGAGATCTGGCCACTGTACTCCAGTCCGGGCGACAGAGCGAGACTCCGCCTCAAAAAAAAAAAAAAAAACCACACAGTGAAACCCTGTCTCTATTAAAAACACACACACAAAAAAATAAAAATCAGCTGGGAGTGGTGGTGCATGCCTGTAATCCCAACTACTTGGGACACTGAGGCACAAGAATCACTTGAACCTGGGAGGCAGATGTTGCAGTGAGCTGAGATTGTGCCACTGCACTCCAGCCTGGGTGACAGAGCAAGACTCTATCTAAATAATAATAGTAATAAAATCTTAAAAAATAAAGTTCAAATGCAGGCAAAACTAATCCATGAATTGTGATTATTCTTGTTGGAGATGGGGGCAAGGATGATTGGATGGGAACACAAGGAGGCCTTCTGGGATTCTAGCATGTTTGGTTTCTTAATCTGGGTGCTGGTTTTATGGGAGTATTCAATTTGTTAAAAATTGCTGGTAGTTCAGGTCCTCATTAACCACCTCCTAACAAGCCTCCTAGCCTCCTGGTCCTCCCTGCTCTGACAAATCCTTCACTCTGTTTAAATGGTCTTTCTAGAACACAATCTGATCAGGTCCTCTTGCTTCCTGGGGCAAATCCTTCTATGGCTCCCCATTGCTTAGGTCTTCAAACCCTAATAGGTGTAAGAAATACCTACAGAACTGTGCTTATTAGTTATTGTCTACTGTTTAACAAATTACTCCAAAACTTAGTGGCTTAAGACATACACATTTATTATCTCACAGTTTCTGTGGGACAGGACCCTCAGCTGCATGGTCTATTGCAAGGTTCCAATCAAAGTGTTGTCTCAGGGACTGTGTTCTCATCTGAAAGCTTGATTGGAGAAGGATCCACTTTCAAACTCACAAAGTGGTTATTGGCAACACTGAGTTTCTCACAGGCTGTTCAACTTAGGAATTCAGTTTATCACTGGCTGTTGGTATGAGGCCACCCTTGGTTCATGAAAACATACAAACTGAGAAAGGAATAGAGAGAGTTAGCTAATGCACAGAAGTTACAATCTTGTAACCCAGTCATGCAAGTGACATTCCATCACCTTTATTGTATTCTGTTGGTTGCAATCAAGTTACTAGGTCCAGCCTATAATCAAGGGGAGAGAATTACACAAGCACATGAATGCTCAGAGGTGGAGATCACTGTGGGCAGGTGAGTTGAATTGTGTCCTCCAAAAAGACATGCTGAAGTCCTCACTCCCCAGTATCTGTGAACTGACCTTATTTGGACCTTGTCCTACCAGAAGCTGGGAGACAGGTATCCTTCCCTAGAACAAATTCTTCTTTGGAAACTCAGAGAGAGCATGGCCTTACTGACTCCTTGATTTTGGACATTTGGCCTCCAGAATTGTGAAACAATAGATTTTCATTCTTTTAAGTCCTCCAGATTGTGGCACTTAGTTAAGGCAACCCTAGGAAAGTGATACAGGGGTGGTGCTAGAAATCAGCCTACTACATCTAGCAAAACTGCAGATTCCTGAGCCCATACTCTCCTTACTGCCATCACAGTGTGATACGATGGGCTTTGTGGAAAGACCTATTGATTTTGATGCAGGAATTCAAGGGCCCACAATCTCTGATGCAGGAATTCAAGGGAAGCAGTCTCTTTGGCCCAGCTCTGTTCCCCATACTCTAGTTCTCTGTGCACCCACCCTCCCCACCACAAACTCTATGGCTACGCTCTGACATTTCCTCTACCTCTTTGTCCTTTTCCCTTCTCTACCTGATAACACACCCATCAAGACCCTGGTTGATCACCTCCTCCAGGAAGCCTCCACTGATTACACTGAACCACCAGACTGAATGAGTTGTTTCCTTCTCTGTGATCCCAGATCACTTTGTGTCTAAATGTGCTAAAGGCACTTTGCCTCTCACATTGCATTGCCGTTATTCGCTCCCTTTTCACTTTTCATTTCTAAGCTATGAGCGCCCCAAGAACAGAAGTTGTGACTGATTTAGTTTTGTACCCCCATTACGGAAGTTGTGACTGATTTAGTCTTATATCCCCAGAGCCTGGCACAATGCCTGCCCAGGCGTATTGCTAACTAAGTGAATAAATGAGATGACTCTTCACGGCTGCTCAGGCATTGTTGGGAGGAAGCTTCAGCCATTCTTCGCCTGGCTGTCTTTAGGAGTCATCTTGGCTTATATGACATGACCTTTGATTGTTCTGATTGTGCTACATTTGTGTGGCAGAAGTGGTGGCTCAGGGAGAATGGGTCATTCCTTAGTCACTGAGGGAAGAAGCACAGAATCAAAGAACATCAGAACTAGAAGAGAGACATCCTGGATAACAGCCCAATGTGGGCCATGGGGACAGGCTTCACTATCAAGGGGCTCAGCTCTGATGTGGCTTGCATGACCTCACTGAGGGCTACATGGGCTAGGCTTCCTCCTATTCTGTGGGGAGAGAGTTTCTCATATACAGGAGGCTGAGCCAATGATCCTTGCATCCCTCACCCCCTGCCCAGCCACCAGCAGAAAGAGGAACTATGTAGGGAAGGTTGGGGGAGCCCCAGCTGGGTCACTGGACCAGCTCCATGGGGCTCTCAAGACAAGAGGCATTGGAAAGCTTGTACCTATGTGTGGTGGCTGGGAGGTGAATATTCATAACTGCTTTACTGAAATAGCACTAATATATTATACAATCTACTCACTGAAAGTTTTAGTACAGTCATGGAGTTGGGCAACCACCATCACAACTAATTTTAAAACATTTTTATCACCCCCAAAAAGAAACCCCATACCCGTTTGCAGTCACTCCTCATTCCCCTTATCCCCCTAGCATCTGCTAATCACTTATTTCCTTTCTGTCTCTATGAAGTAGCCTCCTCTGGACATTTCATTTAAATGGAGTTAAACAATATGTGGTCTTTTACAATTGGTATCTTTCAAAGGCTCATCCACATTGTGGCATCTATCACTGCTGCATTCCTTTGTATTGATGAATAATTTTCCATTGTATGGATAGGCCACATTTTCTTTCTCCATTCATGGGATGTGGAATTTCTTTAGGCTGAGAATCCCATTGGAACTTGATGAATCTAAAGTTGACTTAAATGTAAACCAGATGTGCCACTCTTCTGCTAAAAATACCCTGAACAACAAAACAGATGAATTGCACAGATTCATTGACTCAAAGAAGCAGACTCAGAAAGAGTACATACTGGACATGGTTATTTAGATGAACTTCTAGAACCAGAATAACTCATCTTTAATATAAAAATCAACAGTGGTCTCTTAGGGTGGGGTTTGGGGGAATTGACTGCAAAGGGCCAGGAGAAAACTTTCAGGGTGGGGAAGTACAGTTGCTAATTACTCAGGGGTATACACTTCTCAAAGTTTATGAAGTTGTATCCTCAAAATTGTGGATTTTATTGCATAGTAAGTTATACTTCTTCTCCCCTAATGAGAACTCTGAGGATAGAGAGCAACCTGCAAATAATTGCACTTGAAAGATTCTTGGTTGGGGGAGAAAGACCTTAAAAAAATTTTTTTGTAGAGACAGGGTCTCACTGTGTTGTTCAGGTTGATCTCAAACTCCTACCCTCCAGTGAGGCCCTCCTACCTCAGCTTCCCAAAGTGCTGGGATTACAGATGTGAGCCACGGTGCCTCCCCATAAGAAGAACTTTCAAAGAAGACAAGGGAACCAGGAAGAGAAAGGGGGACATGGGACAGCTGGCTCATTTCTGGATAGAAGAGTAAGGCCTCCTTGAAGTAAAGAAGCAACTCTTGGGGCATCTCTCCATTGTAGAACTGTGTTAGCTTTCTCAAGGCAACACTGCAAGAACAGACTTTGGCCTGTGGGTTCATCTTGAAGAATGAATGAATGAGGAATAATAGCACAATAGCTAGGACTTATATAGCACCTACTGTATGCCAGCCCTGTCCTTGTAACAACCCTATGAGGCTAAATGTTTTAGTACTGTCTCCAGCTCTTCCTTGTCATACTCGGGACCTCAGTTTCCTCATCTATCAATCAGAAATAATAATAGTACTTACCTCACCAAGTTATAATGCCTGGCTTCTAATAAGGATTCAATGACTGTGAGCTGATATTACCTCTGTGTAACTGTTACCCTCACTGTCATGAAAGGGTTAGACATTTAGTCACTCTAAGGACATTGTATGTGACACAGGAAACATATGTGATCAGGCACAGCTTGGCTATGACCTATCTCCCAGGGCTGTGTATTATCTAAGGGTCAGTCTTTAGCCAGAGGGAGATGTCATTGACAGCATTTCTGGTGGCATCGAGAAAGGTGGGAGAGAACTTTCGAGGAAAGTTCCAGTAAAGAGCTTGTGTAGCATGTGTAGGTAGCACAGTTTCCCCAGGATCACAATTCCAGGCTTTTGTCCATTCTTCCTTCAAAGCAAAGACCTGCACATCAGAAGAAGTGAGTGGTAAAATGAGGCCATCAGGGCCAGGGCAAACTATGTTAATTGTGGAGACCTCCAGCCTGGGAACTTTGCAGCTTTGGCTAGAAGCCTAAGCAGTCACCACCCCCTCCATGGATAAGGAGGTGGGCTGTGCCAGGAAGCTGCTCCAAGGAGGACTGCAGTATGGCTATGGAGGGAAGGAAGCAGCCTTCTCTTAGGTGAAGTACTGGAAAATACAGAAATGCTCCCCTCCTTTGGGATGCGCCTTGCTTACTGACTTGTGTGTGTGCACAAACGTGTATGTGCTTTGTGTGTGTGGTGGGCCTGGGGCAGGTGAGAATGCCATGCCAAGCACTCCTGTATCAGGCCTCATGCTTTTGTGTAAAAGTTGGGTGTTAATCACTGGCATTCTCCAGGCCCCTTCTGCCCCCTTGGCTCCTTGTCCCAAGGGTGGGTGGTGTGGTGTAGAGACCCTCTCTCACAGCCCATCTGCCTGAGATTAGCCTGGGAAAGGTCCCTCAAAGGTCTTATTCCTTGGGCTCCTTTAGGTTTTGTAAAATATAGCATCAAAAGATCTCAGATTTTCATTAAACTCTTTAAAAACAGCTTTGGGGTATGATCAGGTTATTTGAAGGTCCCTAATCAAATGGGCCAATTCTCTGTAAGGGAGCTGTGAATCCATTCATTCATTCATTCATTCATTCGTCTCACTCAGGTATTCAGGCATTAACACAAGCGTTTCTTGAGCACAAGCGTTTCGTCCGCGGTTGGCCGACGGCACTGAGTCCTGGGAAGACGAATGAGGCAAGCCCGTCCCCTCCCCGCGTCCTTCCTGGAGAACACCTAGCTTGAGGTTAGGACTGGCGCCTAACGGATAGAACGAAACTGGGACCACAGAATGGGCCCTAAAACAGAGGCAGGAAAAGCGGGAAGGAGGATGACAGGCAGGCGAGACCACTTCCTGTCGTGGCCAGGTAAAGATCAGCAGAGATCTGAAGGTGATTTCACCCACTTCTTCTCCCGGGATCCAGAGAAACAATGCTTTTGTTCTCTAACTGCGGCGGCGAAGGGCGAGACCTCAGTGGTTTTTAAATGTCTTGCGCCGGGACAGTGGTTTCTCCAGCGGAACCTGCAGGCTTGGTTCAGAGGCTGTCCCACAGAGGGCGCTGTCTGCCTGACTTTGAATGGAGTCGTGAGCGCAAGAACGCTGGCCACACCCCTCGCCAGAGGGCGAGTGAAGGGCTGAGCCCGCGCCGAGACCCGACTTCCACCAGCTTTCTCCAAGGGGAAGGGAAAGATCTACTCAATGTATCCCGCTGTTCAGCCCAGCAATCCCTAAAACTGAGAGGATGGGCTGAGAGTGCTGACACTGGGGAAGCTCCTCTCCCTGGCCGAACACAAGCACACAACAGCGCCCCTAGGAGGGGAATCAACCGGAGAACTTGGGGCGACAACCGGAAAGCCGGGAACAGATAGCCGCACAGCAGGGACGTGGGCTGCTGTCCCGGACTCTTCTCCCGCCACACTGGGCTAGACTCCCCATCTGGGTCTAGCCCTGGAGTTGTGATCAGCCACGAGTCCCCCTCCTCAGACAGAATCCTCAGCATTTTCGGCGACGTCTGCCGGGGCGCTTTTTTCAGGGGAGATGACAAGCTTTTCCACCTGTCCCAGTTTAAAGGCGACTTTCATGCGTCAGAACTCTAGCCAAGTTTACATGCGTCTGCCCTGAATGGTGGAGCTCCCAAAACACACGGGCACACACCCAGGGGTCTCTCCACACACACTCGGCCGCGTGGCAGGCTGTGTGCAGACGGTGCCCACCCAACCCTCATAGACCTACGTGCATCGAGCTACTTCCGCAGTTGGGGGAAAATGATCTCTGGATATCCAGCAGCGGTTGGGCGAGCTAGGCCCAGTTTCCTCCTCTCTGGGCGCGGGTTTCCACTTATAAAATCCAAGTATGAGACCCACCCTGCTGGGGTCTCAGGGCAGTGATCCTTTCCAACCCAGATTTTGGATGGTGTAGCGTTTTGCATTCCAGTAAAGCCCTGTGTAAACTCAAGGAAGTAATAACAGTAATTGTTTATGGAAGCGCCATTTACGTTTCCAGATTTCCAAAGCAAAAATGGGGTTCGCTGCTGTAGATGAATGCAGAAAGAAACATTACATATGCCCGTCGAGATTTGGTGGGAGAGGGTCTGACGCCCCAGGACCGAAAAACAAAATCTACGTCTCAAGTGGGTACCCCACACGGTCACGTCTGCCAGTGCAGGGAGGCCTTGAATTAGGCGAGGCTCAATCTAACGAAAAAGAAAGCGGTGGGGAGGTAAAGGGATCCCAAAAAGCCCTCGTGTGCGGGAGCTTCACCGGGGTGGAAGAGGGTGAGGCCAGTTTGTCACCTTTCTCTGATAAGAAAACTGTCTCACGGGAGGGGAACCCACAAACAATTCTGATTCACTTGACGCTTAAATCTAGAGTCTTAAATGGCTGCCCCATGGGCTTCTCGTGCGAACCGGGGAGCTGTTTCTAAAGCCAATGGAATGGAGTGTCCTTGCACTAAGCCGTTCTGCAAAGGTCCAGTGTGGTTCTCTAAGGACTTGGCTGCTGTCGAGCCGCGCAGCGGATGCCTGTGCTTGCCGCGGCGGAGGAAGTTACGCCGCTGCGCCTTCGGTTCACCTTGCCCCTATTAAAGCGTTAGGTAGGCAGCTCCAAACGCCGGCCGGCCAGAGAGACTTCCTGGGAGAAAGTGCTGTCTTCGGGGTCACAGACTCTGACTTGAGCCGGGAGCCTTGGGCACCGGCGGCCAGAGCAGAGGGGTGCCCTTCCGAGAGCAGCCGTCGGTGCCGAGAAGCTGTTGCCCCAGCAGCCCCACCGAGTGACGCGCGGGTTTTGGCCGGGTCAACGCTCATACGCACACAGGCACACCCACTCCTGGTCCCGGGGGAAGGCTCACTCTTCGATTTTTCAGGGCTAAAGGCCAAGGCCACGCGGATTTCTGAGTCTGAAGACGCAGTGCGAGGACTTACATGCGGATTCCCTTACTATCGGCTGGACGATGGGTGGGGAACCCTAATCCCTCTCTTCTTGGCCTCGCCCTTCCTAGCAGGCTTTAGGAAAAATACTGAGGTCGCCGGACCTCAAAGGGTAGGAAAGTGATGAGTTCTCCGCAGGCCGAGGTCACGTCCTGCCTCTTGGGCCGGCGCTGCGTGGCTCTCCAGCCGCGTGGGGGCGGCGGGCCCCTGTCCTGCCCCAGGGGGCGGGGGAGCGGCAGCTGCGAGCGCAGATAACCCGGAGGTGACCCGAGAGGGCCTGGTCCGCCCCTCCCCCCTCCCGCAGGCCTGGCGGCGGGAAGCGGGTCCCTGCGCCGCAGGGGGGAGCGGCAGGCGCGGTCTCTGGGCTCGCGGCTGTCAGTGCGCTTCGGCCAGGGGCGCCGCCTGCTCCGCGTCCCTCGCTCGCCTCCTGCGCTCGCAGGAGCGCTCCGAGTGCCTCTTTAGCGGGAGCCAATATCCTTTTGTGCTAATAGGCTTGTCCTCATTTGCTGCCTAATTGGACTATATAAAGCCAATAACAGGCGGGCTCTTATAGCCCGAAGCCAAAGCGCCAAAATCCGAGGGAAGGCGAAGAGGGGGCGGTGGCGGAGGCGGCTGCGGGGCCGGGGCTCGGCTGAGCCTTCGCCTGCCTAATCCCATTTGCCATTGTACGCGCCCAATCGCCGTATACTCCCTGCATTTAACTTGGATGACATTTTGATTTCATCATTAGCATCCGGCGCCGGATTGACGCAGCCTCGAGCCGGGGACTGCTCTTGCTGCCTCCTCCGCGGGAGCCGCAGCCGAGCCGCCTCGAACCCTCCGTGCCACCGCAGGGCCGCTCCCCGCCCCTCCACACCCCTCCCCCATGCGAGCCCGCCCGACTGGGTCCTCACCCCGCCCTCTCGCCGTTGGATTTGCGCCGGGGGCGGCCCCCAACTTTGCGCCCCGTAGTTGAGTTCCGTTTATGGTCTGATTTCCGGCGTCTTGCCTGCTTGCCCCGCCGCCCGCCTGTCCCGCTCCCTCCCTCCCGGGGACCCGGAGGAGAGGGGACCATGCCGGAACCCGGGCCGGACGCTCCCGGCACCGCCAGCGCACAGCCGCCGGCGCCGCCGCCCCCACCACCCGCTCCCAAGGAGTCCCCGTTCTCCATCAAGAACCTGCTCAACGGAGACCACCACCGGCCGCCCCCTAAGCCGCAGCCGCCCCCACGGACGCTCTTCGCGCCGGCCTCGGCTGCCGCCGCCGCCGCCGCTGCAGCCGCCGCGGCGGCCAAGGGGGCCCTGGAGGGCGCCACGGGCTTCGCGCTCTCGCAGGTGGGCGACCTGGCTTTCCCCCGCTTTGAGATCCCGGCGCAGAGGTTTGCCCTGCCCGCGCACTACCTGGAGCGCTCCCCAGCTTGGTGGTACCCCTACACCCTGACCCCCGCCGGCGGCCACCTCTCGCGACCTGAAGGTACCGACCACTCTTTGAACTTTCGTTGTCCCCCTGCGCGCCCGTTCAGTCCCAGCCCCGCGCTGCTTCCCTCCGCAGCTCTGGGACCCCAGCACCCGCAAATCCTGTTTGGTCAGTTTTTTCGGCCCCTGGCCTGCATCTCTTGCCCACGCCCTGGGTTGCGCTGCCCGTGAATCCAATCCCACTTGGTGAGAAAAGAAGTGGAATTGGAGCCCGGGGCACGGCGCTTCCCGGGAAAAGTGGCCTCGGGCGTGAATAGGGAGGCTTCGGACGGCTGGGGCTCGGGACACTGCCTGGAAGGAGGGGGTGATTCCAATGCGCCTAAGCCGAAAGGGAACCGTTCTGCCGGCCCCTGGCGGGGAAGCTGCGGGAAAGGAAGGAGGTGGCTGCGATGCCACCATCTGCTCGCCTTTCCTCGGGAGGAGGGGGATCCCAGGACCTGGCGCCCCTTCTCTGGCCCAGCCGGGAAGGAGGTGGCCCGCGGGAATGGTGAGGCCTCATGGCCCGGGACCTGGAGGCCGGCGCGGGTTGAGCCTGCCGTCCCCAGGCGCCGGGCCTCGCTCAAGGCTGTGTCGGTGTGCATGTGTGTGCGTCCGTCTGTCTGTCTCCCCAGCCTCGGAGAAGGCCCTCCTGCGAGACTCCTCCCCCGCCTCGGGCACGGACCGCGACTCTCCGGAGCCACTGCTCAAGGCCGACCCCGACCACAAGGAGCTGGACTCCAAGAGCCCGGACGAGATCATTCTGGAGGAGAGCGACTCCGAGGAAAGCAAGAAGGAAGGCGAAGCGGCGCCAGGCGCAGCCGGGGTGGGCGTAGGGGCGGCGGCGGCGACTCCGGGCGCAGAGGACTGGAAGAAGGGCGCCGAGAGTCCGGAGAAGAAGCCGGCGTGCCGCAAGAAGAAGACGCGCACCGTCTTCTCGCGCAGCCAGGTCTTCCAGCTCGAGTCCACCTTCGACATGAAGCGCTACCTGAGCAGCTCGGAGCGAGCCGGCCTGGCCGCGTCTCTGCACCTCACCGAGACGCAGGTCAAGATCTGGTTCCAGAACCGCCGCAACAAGTGGAAGCGGCAGCTGGCGGCGGAGCTGGAGGCGGCCAACCTGAGCCACGCCGCGGCGCAGCGCATCGTGCGGGTGCCCATCCTCTACCACGAGAACTCAGCGGCCGAGGGCGCGGCGGCTGCAGCCGCGGGGGCCCCGGTGCCAGTCAGCCAGCCGCTGCTCACCTTCCCACACCCCGTCTACTACTCGCACCCGGTAGTCTCTTCCGTGCCGCTGCTACGGCCAGTCTGAAGCCCCAGAGGGGTGGGGGAGGGAGCGCCCGGCCTCCTCGTCCGGACCCCGGAGGAGACTGGGCCGGGCCGAGGGCGCCGAGACGTCCAGCGGCCTTCAGGAACTGGGGCTTCTGCGCGCAGCCTCGGCTTCCCCTCCCCCAGTCGGTAGCGTTTTGTAAGTATTTGCAATGCATTTTCGTGCAATTCATCCCTAATGGATTGGAGGCGCTTCCCCTCTTACTTTTGGTTTTTGGCTTATATTAAGAGAAAGCAGGAACAAGACCAAATTTTCGGGTCAAATATTTCAGCCGATAGGTTTGTAAAATGTGCAGCCCTCCCCACCAAATTTCCGTTGCGCTGTGGCTTTTTGGTTTTATTTTTATAGAAGGAAAATGAGCGCAAAACCTGAATCCCTCTAGTTTATTCTTTTTTGTTTGTTTCGAGACGGAATCTTGCTCTATCTGTCACCCAGGCTGGAGTGCAGTGGCGCGATCTCGGCTCACTTCAACCTCCACCTCCCGAGTTCAAGTGTTTCTCCTTCTCAGCCTCCCGAGTAGCTGGGATTGCAGGTGTGTGCCACCACGTCCCGCTAATTTTTGTATTTTTAGTAGAGACGGGGTTTCACCACGTTGGCCAGGCTGGTCTTGAGCTCCTGACCTCGTGATCCGCCTGCCTCGGCCTCCCAAAGTGCTGGGATTACAGGCGTGAGCCACCGCGCCCGGCCTAGTTTATTCATTTTCTATAGAACTGTTTTCAGAATCCAGAGGAGAGAATTCATATGGTAGTATTTTTATTTCTGGATTTCTGGGTGTGTTTCTTCCTCCCAACCCCTAAATCAGTTATCCACCTTAATTTTCAGAATATGAGCAGCCTCTCATAAGAATCCTGACTCAGGCCGCTTTTCTCTTCTGGAGAGGTCTGTCGCAAGTAACCTCTTCATCGGTCTTACTTTGTGATGAAAGAATTCTCTAAGTGTTTAAAGGGAAAAGACAGCCAAAAATCAGAACTCTGACTGTTGAAACAGCTCTATATCTGGCCTGGTCTAAGTGGTCTTATTTATTAGTAGCATTTATTTTGAGAATTTCATTTGTAAATTATTATTAGTATTACTATCATTACTTTGTTCCCTGTTTTGAGAGAGTAATTTCAGTATTTTTAATATGGTATATTTTTCCCTCTCCTCTTACTTTCCATGTTCTGCAGTAACTGTTGTACGTTGACCTGTGCAATATTGTACAAAATTTCCTGAGAAAGCTGTTTCCTCCTCCACCGAGGGAAACAGACCTTTTCACTGTATAATCGTGGTCATTCATTTAGAAAGAAAAAGTTAGGCAGGGGAAAGAGGGGAAGGAAGAAACAAGCTTAGGTAGTGATGCTCAAAGGAGTAAGTTAGGCATACTGGAGCGCTTTAAGTGAAGGACAATCAATTTAGAAGAATTTTAACTTATTTGATAAGTGTACAGATTTCTTGTAAAGTTCACCCTCTACTCCGCAGGACTCCTGGCTCTGTCACCCAATCTGTTTTCTTTCTGTCTGCTACACCTGTTGTTCTGCGATAGTTTGTTTCCCGTCATCTCCCTCACCTCTGCCTGGGTTGAGTCCCTTTTTAAGAAAAAGAGAAAAAAAAATCCACAAAATATTGTTACACTAATGTTGTCGTGACATTGAATTAATTAAAAAGAAAAGCTTTTCGTGTTGCCAGAGTGTGTACTTATGGACGATTTTCCTCAGAGCAGGTGTCTCCAAAACTCTTTTCTGTCTTGCTCGCTGACTGCCTCTGCGCTCCCTAAGGGCAACCTGGACGCACATCCCTGTAATCCGGGAGGCAGTGGAGACAGAGGCGGCTTTGTTCGCGACCAGAGGCACTCTCTCCCCTGTACCTTCCGCGGTTTGAAACGCCCAGCGAGCAGGGAAGAATGCTAGGTGGAAGGGGAGTGGACCTAGGCTCATCTAGTTTGCGAAATTGAGCAAAGCGACAGCGCGCGAAGCGAGATACCAGAGACAGCTGGTATTTCCGAACAGTGAACTGCAGTCTCGCGTTCTGTTCTTAAACCTTGGTTCCTTCGGGGACTGAGAGCTTTTGAACAGGGCATCCCTGGGTATTCATCAGCTGGTTGACTTTGGTGGGCTCTGGTTGGAGGGAAGAAGGAAGTGAGTTCAGAGTTTAGCAGCAGCCGAAGGCTGATTGCAAGTCAGTCTAGGAGAGGCTGGGCCACAAGAGGACAACTCCGGGGACAGCCAGCTCTTGGGACTTGCTCCCACTTCCAGCAGAGGGGAACTTCCACAGGGCTTGAGGAGCTGAGATTCCCGGGGCGGCTAGAGCATGGGCGCGGTCTTGATGTGCCAAATGTGAGGGCACAGAGGCTACCTAGCTGCGGCAGCTGCAACAGAGAAGACCTTGTCTCTTCCGTGCCAGGCTCTTCTCTTTCCCCCGGAGCCCGACACCTTCTGGGCGGCATCTCTAGATCCCCGACCCTGTCCTGGCTGACGCCGGGAAGCGTAGCGCTCACCACGCTCGCGTGCTACTGGGCTCCAGGCCGCCGCGCTCTTGGTGAGCAGCCTGCGGAGGCACAGCGCGCCGGAACCGCCTGGAAGGGTGGGTCCGCCGGACAGAAGCAGGTGCCTGGGCGACACTCGCTGGTCGGGTGTGGCCGCCTGCCTTTAAGCTGAGGTCTGCACGTATGACTCCTGGCGGGGCACCTTTGAAGCTGGGAAGCCGAGAGGGGAAGATGAGGAACCGAGAGGCTGAAAAGATTCCAGAGAGCAGCCATAGGGCGCGACCGCTGGGGAGCGCCTGCACGCCTGCCTTTCCTCTCGCAGTGTGTTGCTAGGTTCCTCAAATTCAATCGACACAATTGATTCTACTGTGGCTGAAACGTCCAGTATAGTTTTCTGTTAATGGAAAACTGCCCTCCAAATAAACTGACATGCGTATTTATGGCAAAATTTTAGCCTGGACCCCAGTGAAGATAGATCTCTCTTTATTTCCCTCTGGTTTGGAATAAAAACGAGGGCATGTGTCATAAATGAAAAATAAACAGAAATTCGGGTCAAAATATGTTGTTCCTTGTGTTACCTACAAACATGGTGATGCCTTTTACTGTTGGCAATACCAACCGCAGGACAGGCCAATAACAGCTCATTAAAAATAATGTTGCAATAGCAAACACGTTCTTAGATTTTTACAGTCAGAACACGATGTTATCAAAGGCAAAGAAAATGCTTCTTTATTTGTGTTTGGATTCTCGAAAACGGTTCTTGACTGACCAGGTCTTTACAAAGTCGGGAAATAACTGGTTCTCCACAAGCACAGTTTATCCTTTGTCCTGCTCCTACAGCCTCCCTTTTCCTCCTGTTGGGGAGCCCCACTGCCATGGACCCCTGAGCATTCCTCCCCCAAACAGTGATGTGTGCCCTGGGGGAGGGAGGTGGTGCCAACTTGGCCTGGGGACTGGTGGCTGTGTGAGCCTAGAAGCTGGTCCAGGTGGGAAATGTCCCCTTCCCTCCTGTCAGGGGTCACCGTATTTATTCCAAGGCAAGAGAGGGGGTTGAGCCAGGGTGTGGGGCTGTGGAGCACAGAAGTCACTCTACACAAAGCATCCTAAGCTCAACTGCAAGTTTTTCTGTGATTTTCAAGCCAGGAGAAGCCAAGAAGGCACTTAGTGGGGCTGTCACATTTCCAGAGCTGGCCGTCTTCTTCCCCCACCCACAATGCCCCCCTCTCTGCTGCCTCTGCAAAGATTGCTGGGAGCTGCTGGCACCACTCACCAAAAGGGGCCTTTTTTGGGAAAAGTGAAGGTGCCTACACAAAATTCCTCCTGGACATTCCCTAGGGGAAGACAGGGCATCCCATGTCCTCTTTCCTAGGACACTGAACTGGCACTCTCAATTTTGTCTTTTCACCCCTCCTTCAGACTGTGGAGCCCAGCTTCTCTCTGCCAACCCTAGCTTTAGATTCTTCCTCCCCGTCTGCACCCCAATTAATCTTCAAGTCAATGCAAATGACTTCAGCTTCCAGGCTAAATCCTTTCTGCACCACCCAAAGAGACACACATGGAAACAACACACAAGATACACTCACATTTGATATAAACACTCACGTACACATCCACACACTGTAGACCTCCTAACACCAGTTCCATGGGTTCCTAGCATACAAATGTGTTTGGCATCACCACCATTGCTGGGGCACAGACGTAATCACACACACCTTGTTCGAAGTGACCCTTTTCTCCGATGGCCTTAGGCTTAGGCAAGCTGGGAAGAATCCTGGGAAAGGATTGGGCAGAGTGAGGTGGTGCTCCCACCTCTGCTGCAGGAAGCCTGAATGAACATCCTTTGGACTGGAATGCCTCGTAATCCCTCCTCACAAGCCATCTGGGATAAACTAGCGGAGCCTGCCACCATCCCACTGCAGACCCCCATGTTCTTGTAGGCTGGGATCCTACTCAGTGTCCGCCTCTTTACAGTGCCAGGCTCTGCCGCTCTGAGCACCCCCGAGGCCTCTGGACCCTGGGAGACCACAGAGCCAGCATGCGAACTGTTTCTGTTGGCAACACAGATGTATTTCTTTTATTTGGTAGTAAATAGAGTAGGTGTGTGTACATCAAACAACAGCAAGACAGACATAAACTGCCCCCCCACCACCGGGCGCTCATTCTGAGCCGCGACGCCCCCTCAACAGGTTCCTGGCGTCGCAGAGCCAGAGGCCACGCGGTGAGAACCCCAGTGCGTGCGCTCTCCTTGTGTGAGAGGCTGGAGGTAGAGTTGGGAGAAAGGGAGCAGGGGAAAAGATCAGTGGGATCTGCTTTCCCTTCTGCGGCAGAACGCTGGGTCAGCTAGGACTGGGGCCTGCGAGATGGGGAGCAGGGTCGGAGGCTTGAGGGCGGGAGGGCGGTGCTGCCGGCTGCTTCCTGCAAGCGCTTTGAAGAGGCCTCGCGTTGTCCAGCCGCCTGGGCAAGGGCCACACGCTGCTGCTTTCACCCCCTTGCGCCCGCGGGGCACCTGGACTCCCCTTGAGAGTCCCCGTGGGGCTTGAGCTTCTGCTGAGCGCTACCCTGCCTTCCACGATTCCATTTTGCCCAGTTTATTCGGGTCGTCCACTTCCCGTGGCTCAGTGACCCAGCCAGGGGGCGTCTTCCGCTTAGCGGTCCAAGTGTAGACTCCGCAAAGCGGTTAAGAAGACCTGTCTACCGGGGTGCGCGCGATGGGGTCAGGGTGGAAGAACCAGGAACCTCATAGAAACCCCTGCTTGGGGTCCAAAGCGCAGCCGGGCACACCCAGAGGACAACACCCGCCCCCGCATATACATGTGGCCCCGCAGGAGCCCTCCGCAGGGCTCCCACTCTTGGCTCCCCGCCCTCTCGCTGACCCCCACCCCCTAACCCGGGCTTTGAGATGTGAGTGATCCCTTGCCTCTGGGCCTAGGACTCTGGAAGTGTGCACGGCCGGTGTGCAGGGTGGATGGTGTTGACCTTTTGACCTGAAAACAATTGGGGGGTGGGGGAAGGATGGCGGAAGAAAGGAAAGAGCCACGAGGACAACTAGGCAGGATGTACTTTTGAGCCCTGCCAGGTGCCGCCGATCCGGGTCTGGGGTTGAGATTTGGGCTGCACTTGTCCCCGGTGTGTCTCTCCCGCGGAGTCCCTGAAGGTGCACGAGGTGGGGAGCGTAGGCTGAGGGGGGTAATCCGCTCCTGGATAGAAACACCACCCTCGTCCTCACTGGGGCCCATATATGCGCCTGGGATTCCTCCCCACCCTTCCATCTCCAGGACCCCTGAGGGTATCACTCGAGCGACGGGGCGGCTCCGGAGACCGGAGGGAAGGGATAGCTGGAGACTGCAGCGCGCCTCCTCCGAGAGTCCTCTGGAGGTGCGCACGAGCTGTACTAGCCCAGATCTCTTCCTCGGCTGCTGCTCCCGGCGATGCATCTCCGGGGGAAACTTCCCAAAGTCTGAGTTGCCGGGTTCCAAAAGGATCCCTTTGGGTTTAGGCCTGGGAGAGGTATAGAGCCAGCGAGAGAGCGCGTTGCGCCTATCGCTGAGGCAGGAGCGGTGAGGTGGAGTCACCTGGTGTGCCTCACCCAAGCGCTAATGTCTTAAAGAAATATAAAGAATCCCCTTCTTTGGTGAGCTCCTTCACCGCCCTCGCCCCCTTGGTGATGGAGTGCACGCATCAGATTTTCATCAAAGTTCTATTAAGTGAAACATAGGTTGCAGGGCACCCTTTGATTGAAACAGTTTAAATTTTAATTGTGTTTTTAATTTGACATATAGTTGCAGAAAGGAATGACACTGCGTCGCCAAGGGGCGGTCGATTTTCTTAATTTCTCCCAGAGGAATTGATGAGTCTATCAGGCCACTAGATTGGAAACCCATTAAAGCTCTCTGGTTAGGCTGTTAATTGGAACTTGATGGATGTGGGGGTGGGGGGGAGTGTCGGGACTCGGCTATGCTGATCCAATCTTCGTGACTTTCTGTTTTCCAATAAATTACACAATTCATTTTCCAGCCGCAGATTACATAAATTGTACACCTCTGGGGCTCTCTTTTTCAAATAGGGAGCCCTTTTCCCCAAAAGCCTATTGTGAGATGTCATTTGCACCAAAGAACGAACAGCAGAGGCCCTTGAATGAAAATCGAAACATAATCAACGTTTATACTTAGAAAATTTATTGAGATCATTTTCTCTGGTATTTCCTTATTTTAAAGTTTGGACACGCCATATATCATAATCCACTCGCGTGGGGGGGCAACTGTGTTTAATATTTATCGAAGCTTGATTCCAAGATCAAACTTGTTTATGACTTCATCTGTCATTTCGGAGGGAGCCTTCTTCTACTATTACCCGGCTCAGCCAGCCTATTTCCCAACTGCCGCAGAGCAGAGAGGATCAATTTTTATTAGGCTCCTCGGCAAGTTTGCTCTGGGCCGCTTTAATATTGAACAGTGGCATAATCTCGGGACCTAAACTTTAAGCGGTCTTTCAGTCTCAGAAAGTTTATCATCCCTTGGAACCTGGTTATGCCTCATTCCCAGGAGACCGAGACAGGGGGTCGATCCCAGAGATGCAGAGGGGCCATCCTCCAAGGTGTGGGTATTAAAATGAGTAGGATTGGGCGGAGCTATCCCAAGGCTAGGGGGGTGGGCGGGGTGTGCCATAGTACTGAGTTGAAGGATTGCCACTCGTTAGGGGAGAGACATGAGGTGTCTGTGGGTGGTGGTTCCAGGAACTGAGTGTTCTTGGGAGTGAGTTTTGCAGCTACACTGGGCCCAGGAGAGGGCGTCTGGGCCTCCGTGCTCCAGGTGAAGATCCCCGTATGCCAGAAGTGGGTGGCAAGCAAGGTTGTTTCTTGTCCCTCCGGTCCTTGCGGTGTGACGGCTGTAGATGCTGGAGGGGCGGGAGGTCCCTCGGGCGATCAATCCAGAAGAGCTCAGGGGAGCTGCAGTCAGTCAGGCTGCAGAGCTGGGTCTCCACCACAGCCTTCCTTGCCCCAGCCCTGTGACCACCACCATCTCTTCCCTGGTTAAGTGCAGTGTGGGTGTGACGTGCACACACTAGTAGGAGCTCAGTGAACGTTTGCTGAATGAATGTGTGAGCGTCCATAGGCGTTTATGCAAGTGCCTTCATGCGAATTAATGCGTCCTTTGCCGGATGTGGCAGCAGAGGAAGTGCCTTGGTGAAGATTAGACCCTCGAAGCGATTAAAGAGACGAGGCAGAGGAAATACAAGGCAAGATGGATCTTTTTGACTTCCCACACTATCCCTAGTTGGAGGAGAGATAGGGACACAAGGCTTCATAACTTCCTTGTTTAGAGTCCGCAAGCCAGGCTCCTTGCAAGGGTCGATTGCCTAGTCTCTCACTGTTTCAGGGCCTGGGAGCTGCTTTTCTGAGGCCCACCTCGAGGTCCTTTGCCCTGACAGAGGTCACTCCTTGGGCTCTGGCCTCACCCATATACCCGCCCCCGCCATCCCGAGTCAGCGGGATCCTCACAGCCTCCCCTGCAGCCATCCTCCAAGCTCAGTGCGTGTCTGCTCCTCTCTCCCTCCTCCCAAGTGCGATGTATTGGCAGTGGAACAACCTTGAGCACGAATCTTGCTTTCTCTGCCTGGGCTAGTCTCTTGTTTTCTTGAACCTCAGTTTCCTGGCCTGTACATTGAGTGAATAGATCTGTGTCACTTGTTTGCCATCAGGATTAAAGTGAAGAATGATGGGGGAATTCCCAGCATGTTCCCCGCACGAAGTATTTACAGTTCAGGAATGTTCGATCAACTCCCCCTACCTGCCCCCAGCTTTCTTCCCCAGCGGGGTGGCTGGCACTGCTCCCCGAGTTGGCCGGCCAGTTCCCCTCGAGGTGCCTTGACCCTGGCTCCGGAGGTAGCGCCCAGCTTAGGATGTCCGCGGGAAGCGGATGGTTAGTGAGAATCGGACGATTCTTTCCCTGAACCTCTCGTGTACCCCCCAACAGCGCGGGAGCACGCGGGACCCGCTGCGACGTGGCCCGGGAGCCTGCGCCGCCGCGGCGCAGAGGAGAACGCACAAATTGTATTTCAGCGCCAGGTCCTTCCGGGTTAATGAGCTGACACCATGATTAAAGCTGACCATTTGTAATGTGTCTCGACCCTGCCGCCGAGCCCTGAAGAGGTTAATGCGGTGACGGAGGCCGGCACCTGCCCCTCGCTGGCCTCCTGGGCCGCGGCGCGCAACCGCTGGCCCCCGCCCCCTCGCCTGCTCCTGCCCCGGCTGCACGGCCGACTCCTAATCAATTAGCCCATTAACGAGCCCTTCGAGGAGTTAAGTAGGGAGAGTTCTGCCAGGGGCAGGGCCGCAGTCGGTAACTCACCGCGGCTAATGATATTATAAGCGCTTTACTTAATAACCCGGGCGCGGCGCGGGCGAGGAAGGAACTGCATCGTCATCGTGCAGCTTCTGGACATTTGTGGGGACTGATTCCAGAGTCTCCACTCACCCATGGCTGCACTTGGGGGGCCCCCTAAAGACAGGGTTCCCGGAATCTCTTGGTCAAGGGGTCCGGAGGCCACAGCTTGAGGGGGTGGGGTTGCCTGAGCACTTCGGGCCTTGCCTCACTTCAGTTTCCAGGAAACTTGTGCAGACGACTGTGGCCCCAAACCGCTTTGCTTGGCTGGGCTAATTCTAGCTCAGGTAACAGCTGGTCTAGGAATTAAAGGGGCGAGAGCCAGGGCACAGAAGGGGGCTATGGGAACATAAAGAGAATCACTATTTACTGGGCCCCATGGTGTGCCAGGCTCGGTGCTGGGTAGTTTGACCTTACAACAGCCTCTGCGAGGGAGGCACTGCTTCCTCCAATTTTAGGAATAAAGAAATCGAGGCTCAGGATTTCCAAGTATCTTCCCCAAGATCACCCAGCCGAGATTTGAATCGACTCTGCCCAATTCTAAAACTGAGTCTTGTTACCAGCTCCTTCTCTTCTTCCTGGGAGCAAAGCATCTATTTCTGCAGCAGTTCCGAAATCTTCAATATTTACAAAACAAAAACAAAAACACAGATTCGCTTAAAACACGGGCGGGCCATGGGCTACCCCGCCAGGTTTTGGAGTACCTACTATGCGATGCTAGTGCTTCGAGGCTTTCCATCCCTTCCTGAGGCAATCCGAGAAGTTATTTTCGACTACGAGGGCAGAGAGGCTTTAATCGGTATCAGAGTTGTGCAAGTTCACTAAGTGTGTAAATAGTTATGCCGGGATTTGAACCCAGATCTCAACTAGAGGTCTTAGGACTTCTTCCCTCCCACAAAAGATCCTGTAGTTCCGTAGGACCTGTGACAGGGATGAGGTCTACAGAAGGGGAAGGGGACTGTCTGCTCCAAGGGCTACTGGCCATGCTGGAGAGAATGAGCGTCCTCCTGGAGACACTTGCTCCTAACCCACCTCATCCCCACGCAGGGCGCCATGGTACCGGGAGTGCCGGCTCGGCCCGCCCACTGGGGCTAGAAGGGGTGGAGGGCTGGGGGAGGATCGTGGAGCAGCCTGTATAAGCCCCTGGGAGGCGCGGAGACACGTCGCCTGCGGAGGCGTCGAGCCACTCCAGCTCCGAGTCCCGCACCGCCCCTGCCTCTGGAGAGAGGGGTTCAAGGGGTCGGAGTCGCCGCAGCCGTCAGCAACTCGGGCTAGAATCTACGCTGCTTTCAGCCCTGGCTGCCCTTGGTTAAATGCCGCTGATGCCCGTCCGGCCCTTGGCGCGCTCTGGGGGCGCACCGGCGCTGTATGCCTGGCCCGAGCGTTTTGAAATTTTCCGGGGCCTCTCGGCGGCGCTGCGATTGGCCGCGTTCGGGTAACCTCTATGCAAATGAGGCCGCGCCGCCTCCGCGCCGCCGGAGACCCGGCGAGCTGGCGGGCGAGGAAGGGGCATTTGCACCGGGGCTGGGCGGGCGCACCCAGAGCCGGGCGGGCAGGAACCCCCGCGCAGCCGTCCGGTGCCCGCGCGTTCCTCGCGCGGAAGGGACGCCTCACCAGCCTTGGCGCCCCCTCCCCCTAGATTCCCTCCCCGCCCTTCCCCGCTGCCTGCCTGCTGCACCACCTTCCACCCAGATAACCCAGATCGTCTCTAAAGGGAGTTCTTGGTTTCCTCCAATTTCTTATGAACCCAGGATGGGCAGCAAAGAAGATGCGGGCAAGGGTTGTCCGGCGGCCAGTGGCATCTCCAGCTTCACCATCCAGTCCATCCTGGGCGGGGGCCCCTCGGAGGCACCGCGGGAGCCCGTCGTCTGGCCAGCAAGGAAGCGCAGCCTATCCGTGTCTTCGGAGGAGGAGGAGCCGGACGACGGCTGGAAGGCGCCCGCCTGCTTCTGCCCAGATCCGCACGGCCCCAAGGAGCAGGGCCCCAAGCACCATCCCCCCATCCCTTTTCCTTGCCTGGGTAAGGATCGCACGTCGCCAGTGTGGCAGCCAGCAAGCGCGAGGGGAGGGAGGCTGAGCGCCCCGCCAAGACTCCCGCGCCGGGCCCCCTCTGGCCAGAGCTGCGGCAGCCTGGGGTTCGGGACCGCCAGGAAAGGGGCGCGCGCACTGTGGTGCCTCCTCCGCCCGGTAGGCCCTCGGGAGGAGGCGAACACAAACCAGTGTGGGCTTGGGCTTCTTGGGGAAGGTTGAGTTGTTAAAGAGAGTGGACCACAGCGAGAGGGACACGCAGCCTGCCGTACGCCCGGCTGTCCTCAATCACTTTGCACATCTGGTGCTTTCTTTCCGGACACGAGGTGGATATCTGCAAGTCAGGTCTGGGCAGTCTGTCTCTACCGTAATCTCTTTCTGCGTCTTCTTCCTCACTCGCTCCGTATCTCTGCCTTTCTCTCTCTCCCTCCTCCTTGGAATGATTAGCACTCCAAGATGATTGACAATGGTGCGTTTCAGAGACGGCTCCTCTTTACAACATTTGACGAAGGGGAGCCCTGCGTTAGTCCTTAGCGTGATTTCCAAACAAATGGCCTGTGAAATGATGCCACCCTATAAAGCTCGAGGAACTCTTCCAGCTCAGTTACTACAAGGCAAATTCGCCTTTTAAAACCATGTTAATGTTTCCCCCTCTAGACCTCCTCTCCCTGTTGCCCCAGGCCCGTTCATAAAGGTGGGAGCACAGAGACTCCATACCCCAACTAGCTGGGTCCTTCTCTTGTCGCTTTTAAGGGACGGGGTGCTGGGTTTGGGGAGCCAGTGAGGGATAAGAGGAGGGGATTGGTAAGGTGGGACCAAGGCGGCAGGCGCTTGCCAACTGCATGGTCCCAGGGAGAGCTGGCGGTCTCCGAGGCTCCCCAACCAACTCCATGGCCTTCCTGTCTGCTCTCGCTTCTCAGGTACCCCCAAGGGCAGCGGAGGCTCGGGCCCGGGCGGCTCGGAGCGCACGCCTTTCCTCTCTCCTTCGCACTCGGACTTTAAAGAAGAGAAAGAGAGGCTCCTGCCCCCGGGCTCGCCCTCGCCAGGGTCCGAGCGGCCGCGGGACGGCGGCGCTGAGCGGCAGGCTGGCGCGGCCAAGAAGAAGACGCGCACAGTCTTTTCGCGCAGCCAGGTGTACCAGCTCGAGTCCACCTTCGACATGAAGCGCTACCTGAGCAGCTCGGAGCGCGCCTGCCTCGCCTCCAGCCTGCAGCTCACGGAGACCCAGGTCAAGACTTGGTTCCAGAACCGCCGCAACAAGTGGAAGCGGCAGCTCTCGGCAGAGCTGGAGGCGGCCAACATGGCGCACGCGTCGGCTCAGACTCTGGTGGGCATGCCGCTGGTGTTCCGGGACAGCTCGCTGCTGCGCGTGCCGGTGCCGCGGTCGCTCGCCTTTCCCGCGCCGCTCTACTACCCGGGCAGCAACCTCTCGGCCTTACCTCTCTACAACCTCTACAACAAGCTCGACTACTGACCGGCCCGCCTCCCCGCGCCGCCTGCCTGCGCCCCGGGCCGCCTCCAGCTGCCCGCAGAGCCGGGCGCGGAGTGCACTGTAAGCAGGGCTCCGGAGCAAGGTGGCGTGTTTCCAGAAATATGAAGAAATACACCATGTGTATTCATTAGCTCTTATTTATGGCCTCTGCCCTACTTTTTGTTTTGATTGTTTCGGGTATTTATCGGCATTCCCTAAGTCAGAGAGCCTGCTTTCTACCTAGACCCAACCAGTACGCTTTGAAAACCATTCGGAGTGGGATGTTCTCGGGTGGTGGTGGGAAAGGGAGTCTGGCCAGACAGGCTCTGGTTCGTAGGAAAAAAAATCAGGCAAACACCTACAAAACCAGGTACACTCCTCCCCCATATATACACCTGTATATATGTACATGCATACACGCTCGGCCAAGCCAGGTCCTCAGAGGCTTTGGACAATTACCTAATTGCTTCTTTTCGTTTCCCTCATCCCGAGGATGGGTAGAGACGAAAAGGGGAGAGTTCAGATCTGTAAATATTTTTAAAGAGAAAAAAATAAAACATTTTAAACATCTTTGCTAACTTTGGTGGGATTAATTGCCCGGCATAATAACGCACGGAAGGTTTTCAGGTTTTTCGGTGGAAAGACTTGCATGCATCTCTCTGCAGAAGTCTGGCTCGCGCCACGTGGAGGGTGGGACTGGGGTCAGCGGTTAAAGGTCGGGACCTTGGCACCGCCCAGACTGCACGTGGCTGGAGCTGCCCGCCCACTCTCCCTCCTTCGCCCAGAATCGTCGCGCGGGTTGGGGTGCACTGCGGCTGGAATCCAGCTCCTGAGCCCGCGCGGAGAAAGACAAAGACAGGGAGGCAGGCCTCGCCACTTAAGCGATTGCTTTCCGGGAACGAGCGAGCCGGGTGCCCAGCGGCATATTCCCAGCACTGGGCTCGCCTTGAGCTTGGCCACAGCAGGTCACGCTACGACGTCCCCTGGGCCGCGCACTTCCTCTCTAGGGGTATAAAGCAGGCGATGGCGCTGCTTGTACCTGGTAAAGCCTCCACTTTGCTAGCCGCGAGTTTGGCGCTACGAGCTTGTCGCTGCGCCCAGCTACCCGGCCGGTGGCGGAGTTATGTGTGCCACGCGGAGAGGAAACTGGGGGCGGTGAGGCAGTACTTGGGCTCAGGAGAGATCCGAGAACCGGTACCAAGCAAGGAAGGCGAGGGAGGCAAAGGCGCTTCCCTACACTCTTTTGTTGTTAATAGTTTGCATTGGTTCAGCGTGTGGCTGGATCACCGGTTAGCACGCGGCGCTTGCTCTGAATGGAACCGTGACGCGCGGCGGGGCCGCCCACGGACTTCCTCGCCCTGACACCTGCGGCCGCGCAGGGGCTGGGAGGGCGCTGCACCGAGAGAATAGCCGCGGGAGTGTCAAGCAAATTGCAGATTCTCGCTCCCGTTAGATTGCAGCCACCTGTTCTTGGCAAAACGTCGGAAAAGGAAGCCTGAGCTTGGAGGAAGCCGTTGGTTCAGCACCACCTGGGGCGAGCTCCTCCGTCCGCCTGCCTCTGACCTCTGGCCCCGCAGAGCAGATGCAAAGGAACCTGGAGACCGCAGCGCTGAGGCCCTATCTCATCCGCTAGAAGGAAAACATTTGCGTATGAGAGTTGACTCTGAGCTGCAAGGCATCGAAATTATCTACATTTTGTGAATATATACGGGATATCTGTAAACGTCTACGTAACTCGCAGTGTTTTTTGTAAACTGGCCAAAAATATTCTATCTGATGTTGTCCATTTTGAGATCATGTTTTTTCTCTTCGCGTTAGATTTCATAAAAATCACCATCTATTCCAAGGTGATGTCAGAAGGATATTACCCAATAACACATCTGCTGACACTAGGTTAGTTCAATTACATTTATTTCAACTGAGTTTACATCAGTAAATATTTACTGGGCCCTAGTACATGCTGGGAAACTATGCTATTGGGTAGTCAGATAAAAGAGACAGTGGATCCGTTTTCTTGTGATTTATCATATACATATACTTCATTTCAATGAAATTCTTTTGCTCCAGATGACTTTTAACATTTTTCCTTATGTTCTTTGAATATTCCACGAAAAAAACAAACTGCATCCAAAGAACTGCTTCTATAGGAATATTCCATCCATATCATTTTTGTTTGCATTTCAACAGATTACAGTTTTTACAAGAGATCATGGTTTTAACAGTGTTGGGCCACTGTATCCTCTGTAGAGTTCCCTTATAGGAAATGATTTCTTATAACCATTGCAGTCACTTAATGACAGTGATCTGTGCCCTTAAAATTTTAGGGAATGATCCTTTTCCAGTCTGTCATGATGTGTATATTTCATTCTTTTTACTAATCCAGAAACTAGCTGTCAACCGTGATCCAACAGTATAATTAGTTTTTAGAAATTCCTCTCTTACAGATAACTAAGTTTTACACACACACACACACACACACACTCTGCATTTGGATTTAAATGTTGTTCAGGACTCCATTGTTGCCAGATTTCCTGTCTCAAGACTATCAATTCATTTGAATAATCAGCAAAATCATCAGCCTCCTTTCAGCCTCTAAACTGGATTTAAAAGATTGACGTTTTTGAAAACTCAAATCGAGTTGGGCTGCAACTGCATGCCCAGAGGGACCTGAATCATACACACACTGGATAATGAAATACACTTAGATTTTATTAGTGGGTAATTCATGCTCAGAATCTTGGAACAATAATATAATTAAATAAACAACTGGGAGAAGGAACCAGATAAGTCAAGAGGTAAAATTATTTAGCTGAAGTTAGAATGGAAGTAAGGAACTGCATTAAAAAATTTTGAATTCAGCCATTAACTTGTGGAAAGAGAAGAGATAGAGAACTAAGTACCAGACTGGCAAGGAAGGAGGGCAAGAGTCTTTCAGCAGTAATATCATCAATGCAGTAGGCAGAAAGGTTGCTGTTGTGTGTTTATTGTGTCAGGAATCATACAAAGATGTGCATCCAGTTCAGGGTGTGTGAATGCATAAAGATCACCAACACTTTCTCATTACTGTCCCTTAAAAGTTAATCACTTTAACCCCAACAATTTTCTCTCACTTCGTACAAAATCAAATAAAACAATATATATTCTTCTTTTACAAAAGGCAGTGAAAAAGCAGTTAAAGCATCGATTAAATTGAAATTTTTCAGTGAACCTTTGACATTCAAGAATCAGTCACTTCATTCTACTGATTAAGTATTGCTTTTCTTTCATGGAGATAAAATAATTTCTCATTACTCAAGCAACCTTCTTGATCCTCATTTCTAGAGGATTCTAGAAAACAGTAAATGGAGCATACTGAGCCTGCAACTTTGGGGAGTGGCAGGACAGAGTGGAAGGGGATAGGCTTGTAGCTGTCGTTTTAGGATCCTTCAATAAGCAGCTCTAAAAGAAGCTGTGGGAGCTTTAACACTTTGCAGAGTACCGTTTCCCAGGCTGTGCACCCTTCTGAAGGGCGGTTCCTCCAGGGCAAAGGCTGGTCTGATTACATGCATCTTTCCAGAGCCTCTCACCAGGCCTGGCACCAGTGGAGGCTCAATGTGGAAAGATGGGGTGGAGAGAGAAAGCATAATATAAATATGAACGGGTTTCTTCAGTAGAACTTGAGACAATGGGAAATGAGAGACCCTGGTTTAAAGGTGGAAATTCCAAAGAAATGAGAAAAAAAAAATCAACGCAAAATAATGCAGTTAATTAATTAGAGCAAATATTTCCTTCTCTACATCAACTTTTCGTTAGCTTCACGGGCGTGTGCGCATCCAGGGATAGGGAGAAAACTTTAGCACTATGGAAGTATTGACCAAAATGGGATTCTTGTGTTTCAGAGACTAACTTAAAGGGGACGGCGCCACGGACAGAGCTATAAAGATCTTTCCCGCTTTCTACTCAGAGGGCGGGCAGAGCGTCAGCTCCCCCACCAGAAAACTACATTTCCCAGAATGCCATACGCGGGCGGGAGAGGGCGTGAACAGAGCCTTGGCGCGATGGTCCTTGGGAGTTGTAGTTTCCACGCGTCCAGCTCGAACGCCGGTGCCTCGGTGGTAAAATGAGCCCACGTGATCGGAAAAGCAGCCGTTTCCCTTTGAGCCGGAACAGGATGACTGGGTTGACCGATGCTGGGCAGCTGAGCGGACCAATCGGCCGCCTAGACTGAGTCGTTGGCGTTTGAAATCAGCCAATGGAAGGTCTACGCTGGAGCTTCCTCTGCGCCTCCTTCGCCTAGCCTGCGAGTGCTCTGAGGGAAGCAAGCAGGCGGCGGCGGCGGTGGCGAGCGGCGAGTAGTGGAAACGTTGCTTCTGAGGGGAGCCCAAGGTAGGGAGGCGAGGCGAAGGTGTGCGGGAGCCGACTCTCCAGGGACTTCCCGGGTCTGCACCTGGCAGGGCCGTTCCGTTCGCAGGGGATCCCGTTTCATTTCTATTGTTTTCCCTTTATTTTTAGGAGTGCCCGGGGCGACGGGACCCGGGAGAAGGGAAAGGGAACGGTCTGGGGTCCGGGCATCGCTGCAGGCCGGGCTGGGTTTAGGGGGACTGCGGTGCCTGCCGGGCCGGTTTGGGCGCGGCGACGGTCGGAGGAGGGGACGAGTTCCGACCTTGGCGGGCTAGTGCTCGGCGCAGGCGCAGAGACTCCTCGCGGTCGTCGTCTCGGCCCCTCCCTCTGGGGTTCCCCACCGCCAGGCTATCCGTGCGCAGCCCCAGCCCGCGGGACCCTTGGGGACTCTGACTGGGCCCCTGTTCTGCAGATGACCGGTTCTAACGAGTTCAAGCTAAACCAGCCACCCGAGGATGGCATCTCCTCGGTGAAGTTCAGCCCCAACACCTCCCAGTTCCTGCTTGTCTCCTCCTGGGACACGTCCGTGCGCCTCTACGATGTGCCGGCCAACTCCATGCGGCTCAAGTACCAGCACACCGGCGCTGTCCTGGACTGCGCCTTCTACGTAGGTGCCCTCCGCCCCGCTCCGGCCCTCTTCCTGTGTTACGATTCTCCACGTTAAGAGCGTTTCTTTTCCAGTGTTGGGTAGAGGCGTCTGTCAGTGGGGTTATTTAGACAGTTCTTTAGCTTTTCAGGAGCACCTGCCTTGAGCCGGTACCGTTTTAGGTTGGGGATATGCAGACATTGGAAACTCCGTTTCCCCTTTCCATTAAAGGCTTGTGGAGTAACTCTGTAAACTTTCTGAACATAAATGATCATTATATTTGCAACAATACTGTTTTGGCTGCCGTATTGAACGAAACCATTTAGGGGAAATGTATGTTTACCCTCAGCTGGCGTGTTGGCTAGAATAAAGCAGCCCTCCTTTAATTTCCTGACACAGGAGTTTAGTGACCACTTGCTTTTTTATGCTGTTTTTTGGTTTGTTTACCATGAATAGTTGAGTCCAGTGCATATCCTTAGCATAAACTGAACACTTACTTGTAGAAATAAGAAAGTTGAAACCCTTTCAAAAGTTCTAGTTTCTAAATGGTTCAAAATTGTTTTATAGGATCCAACGCATGCCTGGAGTGGAGGACTAGATCATCAATTGAAAATGCATGATTTGAACACTGATCAAGGTAATGTGACAATATCTTTACCAGTCTGTTTTCTTGACTAGTGTTCTAAAGTATAAATGTTTATGTAGGAAGAGTAGTTCCTAAATTGCTTAGTTACCAAGTTGCTTAAGCTTGAATTTAGGATGTTTTTGTTTAAATGATAACCATTGAGTTACTGATTACAGAACATTATGCATATATTTTTGCAGGAAAACCAGTTGTGGTCACCATTGTCAGTGTTTACATAAATTGACACTTAAGTATTTGGCCTTTATTTTGTTCTTAGAAGTGGGCTGGATCCCAGACTGGCCAGCATTTCATTAGGATTTTCCACTACAATGCTGATGTTTTGAGAGTTCAGTTTTCAGAAACTAATTTAGTTTTCAGAAGCTAAAGGTAGATTTAAAACCTGACAAAAAATTGGCAATCATGTTTATATTAATTGTGTTTGTTATAGGTATTTAGCAAAATATGTTTCAGTTGCAGTTTTTGAATGAGTAACTAGATGATACATTTCCTTTCAGTTAAGTAGTTTCTTAGAGGTCCAGATATGAAATGACTTATTCAAATTTTTTTGGTGACATTGGGACAGTGTAGAGATTGGAATGGAACCCACATGCATAGAGCTGTCTAGCTGAGCATTTGTTTCCATGTATCTTCATCAGACACAGATATCCTAAGGAGATAGGTTGGTACGGAGATAGGACTAGATAGAAGATGAGTTGAGCAACGGGAGAATGGTTGGAGGATGGCCACATTTTGTCCAAAAAACTAAGCACCCAATTAGAAGAGGCTTTTGCATGAAAGTTACTTTCGTCTTTAACTTATACTGCAGGTATTTGGTTTTGTTTGCCAGTAGCTTACCCTGTGTAATAAGTAAGCTTGGAGATCTAGGTTCTATTTGTTCAGAAACTTGTGGGGGTAGGGAGAAACACTGAAAAGCTAACTTCTCGATTTTCAGTGTTACATAGAGAATTAGCTGTTTATTCTGTGAAAGTCACCGCCAAACTTCATGAAATTCTTTCTTTCTTTCTTTCTTCTCTCTCTCTCTCTCTCTTTCTTTCTTTCTTTCTTTCTCTCTCTCTCTCTCTCTCTCTCTTTCTTTCTCTCTTTCTTTCTTTCTCTCTTTCTTTCTCTCTGTCTTTCTGTCTTTCTTGTCTTTCTTTCTTTCTTTCTTGTGATGGAGTCTCGTTCTGTTGCCCAGGCTGGAGTGCCGTGGTGTGATCTTGGCTCACCACAGCCTCTGCCTCCCGCATTCAGGCAATTTTCCTGCTTCGGCCGCCCAAGTAACTGGGACTATAGGTGCGTGCCACCATGCCTGGCTATTTTTTGTATTTTTTAGTAGAGGCGAGGTTTCACTATGTTGACCAGGATAGTCTTGAACTCTTGATCTTGTGATCCGCCCACCTTGGCCTCCCAAAGTGCTGGGACTAACCTTACTGTTTGAAGGTCAGGACCATATATTGTTCCTTCCTATATCCTTAGCAGTTGGCACAGAATCTGGTGTGTAGTAGATGTTAGTTGAAGGAATAAATGAGATATGGTGGGAAGGTTCAAATTGAAAATAAGGAAAATGTCTAATTGAAAATTTGAACCACAGTGGAACCAGGTAGAATAATGAGAAGACTTCACTCTCAGTTCTCATAACCCTTTAGCCTTGTAAATAAGTTTCTTAGCAGCATTGGCTTCATGTTCAGCATAAATGTTGTTGATCCAGAAGACCAGAGTTCTCTATTCATTTGTTCATTCAACAGATGTTTCTTGAGCACCTAGCCTGTACCAGAGCTTGCACTAGATACCGGCAGAGATCACAGAATTAAACGCAGTTCCTGATAGGAAGTCTAGAATCAAGTGAGGAAGATAACAGACATGCCACTGTTTTAATGTAATCTGAAATTCAAGACAGTCTTTGGTATGTGCCATACTAGTGAGTCATGTGAAGTGTGCACTGTAAGGTGAACAGAGAGGAATGGATAACTTTGTAGTCATGGAGAGATTTTTCTGTCTGTAGACATTTCCATGGGGTTGGATGAGGCAAATTGATTACAGTTGAATGAATGCTTCTTTTAATTGTTTATTTTAGGAATCTTTAGTAAAGGTAGTAAGCTAGATGTTGGGGATTCCCCCCCCTTTTTTTTTCCTATAGAAAATCTTGTTGGGACCCATGATGCCCCTATCAGATGTGTTGAATACTGTCCAGAAGTGAATGTAATGGTCACTGGAAGTTGGGATCAGACAGTTAAATTGTGGGATCCCAGAACTCCTTGTAATGCCGGGACCTTCTCTCAGCCTGAAAAGGTAGGCTCTTTATATTCATTGCAGGAGTTGATGGTTTTGGGGTGATTTTTGTCTTGATGCATGATTGCTGACTATGTTGGTTGAATTTAAAGGTGAAAAGTCAACATGGGGGGAAAAAGTTGACAGTCGATTTTATAAATCCAACTACATAGAAATGCTTTCATGCAAAAGAAAATTAACTTTGGGATTTGAGGCCAACTTTTATTTGTCAGTTGTTATATTTGCTTCCATGTATTGTTAATGCTTTAAATCGCAGAATTGAGAAGCAACTCACTGCCTTTTCAGAGAAGTCATTTAGCAAACTGTTTGATTGTCTTAAATTGACGCTCCATCCCAAACCAGAAAATTGGATGGAACATCACTTATTTTCATTTGTTATCTGAGGTTTCTTTTGAGTTGACTGTTGAGAGGGCAAAGTGGGTTATCATTTCAAGTTCAGTGAGAAAGGTGTTTTATGTTCCCTGGCTTCTGTTTGTATATTTCTTTTTTAATAATGATAGATGTAGTTTCAAGGCTCTTAGCGAACAAAGCTTTTTAAAACCGAAACTTTGTGTATTATTCTAACCTTTTGTTCTGTATGATGAAAGTGTAATTGAGCATTCCTTCTGTATCCTCATCAGACTTTATCAGGTGGTAGTTAATTTTAAAGATTGATTGTTTTAGCAGTTTAAAGGCATCCCTCACTTGAGTCTATTTCCTCAGCGTAAATATACTATTCAATTCCTGTTAGCCATCATTATATACAATAGTGCATCCAAAGAGCCATTATTTTTGTCACATCACAGTCGAATCTACTCCTGGCAAGACCTTTGTTCAGAATAAAATAATTGCATTGTTTCTAGTTTTGATTTATGGTTGTATGTAACATGTTAAGAACTGTGATAAATTGCTGACAGAATATCATATAATGGACAGCCACACTGAATCAAGCTGCTTATTGGTTCAGCAAGGTTCATTATGTCACTTTTCTTAATACTTTCTTTGATAAATGTATATACCTAGTCAGTAGCATGACAGTGGTTTCACTTGATTTATGATCAGTGGGGATAGAAAGCACTATTAGAAGCTTGTGTGTCACCTATATAGTAAAGATTTAAGATAAAATTCCCAGTATGATTGTACCATTATAAATCGATTTCTTTCTGGATTCTCTGTTTTTAAAGTTTGGTACTTTATACATCTTAGATTAATTTTCATTTCACTGCAAACATTTTGTTTTCTGAGTAAGCTATGATAAATCTTAACAACATTTCTCACATTTAAATCTGCTTATATTAAATCTGTTGTTTTGAATCTTAATTTTAATTCCTTATTTTTCCCTTAGTCACATTAATTGTTGAATTTTAGGGCCAGATTCTAGAGAGGGGTGGGGCATGGCGTTGTTACAGCTGGTAACTTGATTCTTCTTCAGCTGATGGTATGTGGTTAACATACTAGTGATTATTAACAACATATGGCTTAAGTATTGAATGTTGAATAGACATCTTACCTTGCCATGGGGCCTCTACATTTTTTATGGCAGTTCTTCAGGTTTGAAAATGCTAAGTCAGATTAGAGTTTCTTATTAATTGAAAATCATAGAGCACAGTTGTGAGTCGCAAGTCTAAATTTTTTAAAAGTGACTGAACATGATCAGGAGAATATTTTTTTGCCACCTTTTTAATGAGTTGGCTACCTCTGTTTTGTTTCCAAGTAACATTATATTTGCAAATAAACCACTAAATGTTCGCTTGTAGGAAATTCTATGGTTTGTTATAAAGGAATTTTTGTGGAAAGAAACCACTAAATGTTCGCTTGTAGGAAATTCTATGGTTTTTTATAAAGGAATTTTTGTGGAAAGTTTAATATTGAAGAAAGGCATTATGAGGGGAAAAAGAAGGGATACAATACTTTTAAAAATTTTCCCTAATGTTGAACTTCTATCATGAATGTGTAGTATTACGTCAGGGCACAAGAATTGCTTTGTTGTATGTCAGAACACTGTCTTGTCTTTTAATTTTGAGTTTGTATGCCACCAAAGGCTACTAAACATCTAATTAGTGGTGGCTCCCTCACCCTTCCTGGAAAGGCCTATTTATTCCATGTAACAACTGAGGGAAAAAAAATCAAGATTTTTAGAGTTGCAAAATGAAATATTCTAAAAGGGTGATTATAGAAAAATAATTTTGAAAATGATTGTTTTATGAAAAGCCAGAAACCCATTAAACTCTACCTTGAATTATTTTATGGCTTTATTATCTCCTTCTTGAATTTTTTTTACACTTTTATGTTGTCTCTAAATGAAACATGAAGGCTGGGAAAAATAGTTTAATTTGTTTTAGTAATGGAGAGAATTAAGACTTCAAAAGCTCTTTTACAGAATTACTTAGAATGTACATTATATGATGCTTGGTGAAGTATGAAGAGCATCATGGGTTTGCTATTTTGTGCAAACTTGGTTTAAATAATTGCAGTATCTAAAATTGTTACTTGTGATTGGGGAATTCGGTCAGCTAATTTTTTATGGTTTTATGATCAGACTTTTTTTGGGGGCAAAATGCCATTTTCAGGCAAGTAGGTGATTTTTAGCAAGTTTTGATCTTTTTTAAAAGGTATATACCCTCTCAGTCTCTGGAGACCGGCTGATTGTGGGAACAGCAGGCCGCAGAGTGTTGGTGTGGGACTTACGGAACATGGGTTACGTGCAGCAGCGCAGGGAGTCCAGCCTGAAATACCAGACTCGCTGCATACGAGCGTTTCCAAACAAGCAGGTACTGAACTATAGTCCCTCTTCTTTCTGGAATTTGAAAATAATGTGATCTTATAGTATAATGATTTGGCTACTATCCCCTAAAGCCTTCTTTTTTTTTTTTTTTTTTTTTTCAGTAGTGATTTAGAATTTGCTGTTAGGTGTATTCCTTGATATTTTTGACAGCCATGTGTTAAAAGGAAGTGCGTTAACCCCCATTTTAGAGACGACCTTGATGTTCAGAGAGACCAAGTAATCTGCTCAGGAAGTGGTTTGAATAGAGGAGGTCTTCTGATCTTTTGTTGATCCTGGTCCAGGATGCTTCATAGGTATACAGAATCAAAGAGGGCTTTGCAGATATTTCAGTTTACAAAATGCTGAATTAAAATTTATATCTGAATTTTAAGCTTATGGAATTTGCTGTTTTCTTTTTGCCTTTTTGTAATCCTAATGCTTATAGAGTTCTTTCCCCAGTTTGACAATAGAACTTTGTGTTTTTTTTTCTTAAACTCAACTGAGGTTAGAGAGGCAGGGCCCCTCTTATGACGGATGTACAGGGTGCCCTTCCATCGCTAAATAAGATTAGCCTGTTTATTAGTGATCTCCCTCCTCCCTCAAGTCCTTAAAGTTTTAAGAGGAGATGGTGGTGTGGTCAGTTGCAATAGAAATTTTGCAAGAGGAAAAGTCATTAAAAACAGAAGGTGTCTTTGGTATCTTATGGCTGTCCTTTGGTGGTTGTAGAACTTGAAGCAGGTATGTTATTCTCTTGGCTTTTTAGCCTGCAAAGGCTAGTACCTCAAATGGTGACCACAGTTCCTTTTTTTAGGAAATTGGAAGTTTCCATTGAAGATAAAGAATTGCAGTTATGTGAAACTTTAGAGATTTAAATATGTGATTAAAATATGCTTTCATTGTGAACATTATTTTAATGCCATTATATCTAATATTTTCTATAAGATATTTCTACTTTGTAATGGCAGTTAAAAAGTCAGATTTTACTGACTTATTTATTTCTTCATAAACAGTTTTCAGGAATAAATCTTTTTCATACCTTGAAGGATTAAAAAATCATAGATTTTGTATTTGGTGTGTTCTCTCTTATTTTTTAAGATATTGTCATTTCAAGGAAAGATGAGAAAACGTATGAAATTGTAAACCACTTTTGAATGTCCCTGAAAGTCTTTGTGCAAACCTGACTTACTGTACTAAATGTAAGAAGTAGCATGACTGAGATGGAAGACTGGTGTTCCAGTTTATTTGGATTATTGATACCCCCAATGAAGGAAACACAATTCTTAACAGTTGTTCATGATGAAGAGGCACAGAACATAGTAGAATATATTTTAACTGAGGGAACAAATTTGAGTCTGCTGGGCAGGACAACAGGACAACAAATAAGCGACACTAAAACACTAAATTTTGTTTAGGTTTGATGTAACAACTAGACATTTTTTATTGTAATGTGCAAGGCCCTGGTACCTGTGAAGAAAGCAAGTGATGCCAGTCTTATTTTCTTTTTAAAGTCATCGTAACTATGTTAGTACAGCCTAAACACTTCATTAAAGCCTGCTGTACTTCTCATTTCTGAAATAATCACTCTTTAGTGTGGGTTGAATTTGGGAATTAGCACCTTGTTTTTGGAAGCTGGAATTTACCATTTTTTCCCTCTGGTTCTCTCTTGGCAGGGTTATGTATTGAGCTCTATTGAAGGCCGAGTGGCAGTTGAGTATTTGGACCCAAGCCCTGAGGTACAGAAGAAGAAGTATGCCTTCAAATGTCACAGACTAAAAGAAAATAATATTGAGCAGATTTACCCAGTCAATGCCATTTCTTTTCACAATATCCACAATACATTTGCCACAGGTAAAGTATGGCATGCTGACCTATATTTATTTATTATATTATTTGGTGCTTGCTTTTTATGGTATTTAGTGAGAAAAAATCTATATAATGCTTTATGGAAATGTAATTTCCATGACCGAAAAACTTAACTGTTAAGATAATGGTTATTTCTGTATCTGGTGTTAAGAACCATTTTAACTATTTTGAAATTACTTCCAGGTGGTTCTGATGGCTTTGTCAATATTTGGGATCCATTTAACAAAAAGCGACTGTGCCAATTCCATCGGTACCCCACGAGCATCGCATCACTTGCCTTCAGTAATGATGGGACTACGCTTGCAATAGCATCATCATATATGTATGAAATGGATGACACGGAACATCCTGAAGATGGTATCTTCATTCGCCAAGTGACAGATGCAGAAACAAAACCCAAGTGAGTATGCTTCACCTGTATTTGAGCCTTTTCTTGCATTCAACCCAGGATTTATTAATTTTTCTAAATTCATGAATAGCATTGTTGATGCCTGCTCGATATTACAGCTGACTGTAGGGTTGGAGTTGATGTTATCATGTTCTCCCAAGCTTTCAATATCCGTAGGTTGATAGACGTCTGATGGATAAAATTGTGCCTAGTTGTTTTGTACAGAAGAATGTCAAACTCTCATTCTTCTTGAATAGGCTCTATTATTTGAATCTCTGGAGTTATTACCAGCTCATTGCTTCAGAATTAAGTTGAGGAATTCAAGAATAATTTATTTTAGTAAATTCTATTTAAGATGTTTAAGAATTTGAACTGCCAAAAATCTTTCCTCTCCACAGAGGTTGTTTCTTTAATATTAACACAA
Organism: Trachypithecus francoisi; assembly: GCF_009764315.1. Taxonomy (NCBI): domain Eukaryota; kingdom Metazoa; phylum Chordata; class Mammalia; order Primates; family Cercopithecidae; genus Trachypithecus; species Trachypithecus francoisi. Next base: position 8,338,087 of record NW_022681442.1, on the reverse strand, counting down.
AGTAAGTGACCTTCGGGTCTTATTGGAAACCCAGAGTAATATGGCCTTGCCTGGAATTGCAAATTTCCTTAGTTTTGAAATTTTCGTAGACGTCTTTGGTTCTTGGTTGTAACTGTTGACTGAGAAGAGCCATTTACATTTTTTGATACCAACAGGGCAAAGCTTTTTACTTAATTACCTCCACCAGGCTAAAGGGAAATCTGATACTTCAGCATGTGTTAAATTATAAAATATCTACCCCAAGTGTCTTTGCCCAGTTCCTTGTCCCCTCTCCCCAGGCCCTTAAAGGAAGTTCTTGATACATATTTGTGGAATAACTGAATGTTTTCAGGATTCTTATACTTTGCTGAGTTAAATTGGGTGTGGTACCTTTGCTGATTGGTTGAGCCTCTGAGAGGGGGCAGAGTATTAAATATTCCATATCAGATATGCTTTTATAGGTTTGACTTTAGAAAAGTCTTAGCATGTGAAGCCTGTTGGATAAAGGGCTGTGTTTGCATTTAATCTGTCACTTTTGTATCTCCTGTCCTGGCTGGCCATTTTGATCTCATGCTGTTCTTTTTTTCTTTTGAACTTGTAGGTCACCATGTACTTGACAAGATTTCATTTACTTAAGTGCCATGTTGATGATAATAAAACAATTCGTACTCCCCAATGGTGGATTTATTACTATTAAAGAAACCAGGGAAAATGCTAATTTTAATATTATAACAACCTGAAAATAATGGAAAAGAGGTTTTTGAATTTTTTTTTTTAAATACTTTCTTAAGTGCATGAGATGGTTTGATGGTTTGCTGCATTAAAGGTATTTGGGCAAACAAAATTGGAGGGCAGTGACTGCAGTTTTGAGAATCAGTTTTGACCTTGATGATTTTTTGTTTCCACTGTGGAAATAAATGTTTGTAAATAAATGTAATCAAAATCCCTTTGCATTCTTTCTGGACCTTAAATAGTAGAGGAAAACGCTCATGAGCCATTTGTTTCTTTTGCTGGTTATAGTTGCTAATTCTAAAGCTGCTTCAGACTGCTTCATGAGGAGGTTAATCTACAATTAAACAATATTTCCTCTTGGCTGTCCATTATTTTCTGAAGCAGATGGTTCATCATTTCCTGGGCTGTTAAACAAAGCGAGGTTAAGGTTAGACTCTTGGGAATCAGCTAGTTTTCAATCTTATTAGGGTGCAGAAGGAAAACTAATAAGAAAACCTCCTAATATCATTTTGTGACTGTAAACAATTATTTATTAGCAAACAATTGATCCCAGAAGGGCAAATTGTTTGAGTCAGTAATGAGCTGAGAAAAGACAGAGCATATCTGTGTATTTGGAAAAATAATTGTAACGTAATTGCAGTGCATTTAGACAGGCATCTATTTGGACCTGTTTCTATCCCTAAATGAATTTTTGGAAACATTAATGAGGTTTACATATTTCTCTGACATTTATATAGTTCTCATGTCCATTTCAGTTGACCAGCCGCTGGTGATTAAGGTTAAAAAGAAAAAAATTATAGTGAGAATGAGATTCATTTCAATGTAATGCACTAAAGCAGAACACGAACTTAGCTTGGCCTATTCTAGGTAGTTCCAAATAATATTTTTGTTGTCAAACTTTAAAATTTATATTAATTTGCAAATGTATGTCTCTGAATAGGACTTGGACCTTTCCTGACATTTATTTTATCCGTGATGTATTTTTTAAAAATTCTTTTGATACAGAGAAGGGTCTTTTTTAAAGTATTTCAGTGAAAACTTGGTGTAAGTCTGAACCCATGTTTTGAAATGTATTTTCTTCATTGCAGGTCCACCTAATCATCCTGTGAAAGTGGTTTCTCTATGGAAAGCTTTGTTTGCTTCCTACAAATACATGCTTATTCCTTAAGGGATGTGTTAGAGTTACTGTGGATTTCTCTGTTTTCTGTCTTACAAGAAACTTGTCTATGTACCTTAATACTTTGTTTAGGATGAGGAGTCTTTGTGTCCCTGTACAGTAGTCTGAAGAATTCCCCCTTCTGTCTCCTAGCAAGCCCCGTTGCTGTATCTGAACAGTTTGAGCTCTTTTTGTAATATAATCTAGACCTGTTGTTTCTGTGCTATCTAATAAACGAGATTCAGAACCCTTGAATGTTGGATGTTTTTGAATGTTGGTAATTAATATAATTTACTTAAAAAGGCTTGTGTAAAGCAAAACTTGCCATCACAGGCATGTTGGGGATGACATTTTACCTTTAAGTCCACTCTGCCTCGTTTAATTGTCTCCTCTGATGTGTGTTGGGGATTCAGTCCTGCATAAAGTGATTTGTTGGAGTTCAGCCATTTCCCTCATGCCCCCTTGTGCCCTCTCGGTGGATCAGCAGGGCCTTTGAGCCAAGTGTACAGCTTCACTCAGGATGGGCAGAGACTATGTGGCAGCCGCTGGGGACCTTTTGGCTCAGTGCTCTCCTACTAGTGCTGGTGCAGTGGTGCTCAGGTAGCTTGTACATCCCTGTGTTGATGTAGTCATAGTCCACACACAGCCAAATGACAGACCCTTCTATACTTAGCCATCAAATACCAAATCACAGTGAAGCCCTTGGGATGGTAAATAATGTAATAGCCAGGGACTAACTGATGCTATTAGTTCTTTAGTGTGATTATGTGCTTCTAAAAGTCCCTGACCACTTGGTTGAGGACAGATCATAAGTTTAAAACATTGTATAAGTGAAAGAATTAATATAGTATTGTTATAGGTAACCAAATTAAAGTAATGTGGACTTGTTTTTGAGGTGCTGAGGGAGGGCTTATTTTATGGTTCCATGTGGATGCCCTCTTGTCTCTGGATATCAAATGTGCCTCCCTCCATCTCTACATACCCCTTAATCAGCTCTTCACGGTTTGCTTGTTTATGGTTATAGCTACCTTTTCCCCAAATTACCCAGATGTAGTTACCTTGGCCTCATTGGTTTCCCTTACCCACATTCTTTAAATGTCTCTTCTGTTTATTTTTTCTTCCTACTGCTCCTATCCCATTTCCTTCTGGGTGAATGTGGCAGCCTCCAGTTTCTGCCTTAAGTCCTCCATCTAATAGAGCAGTGACTTTTGAACATTGTAGTTGTGACCCAAGTAAGAAATACATTTTGAACTACAGTTCAGAACGCAGAGGTCAGTATCGTATGCATGACAGACAGAAGGGTCCTGAAACATGACTTGCCCTTCCTGCATGTGATGTATCTGGTGCATGCGTGCATTTTTTTTCTTTGCTTTTTAAGAAATCCTGGTTATGGCACCTTGAATTGAACAAATGCCTGTCACCTGTAATTTGGAAAAACTCGATCAGATTTCTAAAAATTTTCTAGATTTTTAAAAAATGTATTCTTATGTCGTACTTGGAATCCTCCACTGCTTCCTGTTGCTCATAGTCGCCCTTCAGCGATTTCATAAGGAGATGTGCTGCTTCCCAAGCTTCCAGATCATCCGGAAGGGGCTGCGGACTGTAAGGTGCTTTCAGAAGATGGGACTAACTAACCCTTGTTGGGAATATAAGTAAGCAGGTGGGATGGGAATGTTAAAGTGATAGCAGTATCTGGTTCTGAGTTCTGTTGTGTAAAAACTTAAAGGTATATTAGCAGGTTAGCCTTTGTTCTGTGGGAAATCCAGGCCTTGTTAGAAGGACCAAGGCCAGAATGCCCAGTTTAGCGTTGGCATTCAAACCCTTCATTGTTTTTCCTCCATTATCTGTTAAATTCCTGCTTTGCCAAAGGTATTTTCTATACCCTAATAACTCTAGCTTCCTTCCCTCAGTGGCGACTCAACGCACATTAGCCTACTGAGAGCTTAGATCACTACAATGAATCCTTGTAAATTTGTTTAACTCAGTTTTCCCCAAATTCGTTTGAGCCGGTTGGTTCTACTTTTTCTGGTCTTGTTCCCACAATCGTTTTACCTTTTACCACTCCTGCAGAAAACACGGGGTTCTTTTGTTAGCTGAGAGCCAGGTTACTTTCTTCACTGTCACTCTGACGCTTGTGTTGATTCCCAAATCTCAGTTTGCCCAGGGGCATTCTCTTTCTGAATTGCTCTTTCAGGATTTAATTTGAATCCTGCAAAGTCCTGTTCAAAACCCCTTTGCCATGAAGCCCTTCTTCCTTGTTGCAGCTCACAAATAAGTATGCCCTTTCTCAAAACATGCATGAAACACCTCCCGCTTGTATACCTTTAGCAGCAGTTACTCATATTGCCTGGCATTTAAACCTTTTTGTATGCATACATCTTGCTTTCCTACTTACAGCAAGAGCAGGACCACATCTTTTTGTGTGCTCTGGTACATGCCTGTTGGACCACTTTGATATTGCCAAATTATATAGACTCCTTTTAAAATAATTTGAAATATAATTTTGGAGTATAGACATCTTGTCCAGTGCATTAGACAGGTGACCTTTGGCTTTGTTCATTAACATTTAGTAAGTCTCTTAGAAGTGATATGTTTACTGTAGAAAAATTCAGATAACATGCAAAAAATGAAACATACTGTCACAATCCTATGATATAACTTAAAAATTCCAGCTTCATAGAGATATTTGATGAAAATTGTATATATTTAAGGTATACAATGTGATGTTTTGATACATGTATACATTGTGAAATGATGATTACCACAACCAGGCTAATATCTCCATCACTTTGTTAAATTGAATTAAGCAAATTTATACGTTGACAAGTTACATTTATAAATTTATGTAATTTTTTTATGTGGTGAGAATACTTACGATATAATTTCAGCACATTTCAAGTATACAATACATTATTACTAATGATAGCCACCACACTGTGTGTCAGGGCTCCAGAACTTACTCATCTCAGAGGAGATAGCTACTTTTAACATTTTTGGTGTATATCCATCCTTCAGGATTTTCTGTATATTTCTCTAACAGTAAAGTTTTTGTTAGCCGCATCACGTGAAACGCCTGGGTAGACAAATTTAAAGATGTTACTTGGGATGGTGTGACTTGAACAAGCCACATAGCCTGCATGGTGTCCACTTTGAGGGGGATGCCCATAGCTATACTTAGAAGTCATCACCTAGAGCACGCTTGTCCAATTTGTTGTCCATGGGCCACATGCTGCCCAGGATGACTTTGAAGGTGACCCAAAACAAATTAAGCTTTTGTAAAATATGAGAATTTTTTTTTTTTTTTTTTGAGACAGTCTCGTTCTGTCGCCCAGGCTGGAGTGCAATGGCATGATCTCCGCTCACTGCAAGCTCCGCCTCTCGGGTTCAAGCGAGTCTCCTGCCTCAGCCACCCAAGTTGCTGGGATTACAGGCACCCACCATCATGCCCAGCTGATTTTTGTATTTTTTTTTAGTAGAGACAGGGTTTCACTATGTTGACCCAGGTTGGTCTCGAACTCCTGACCTCAGGTGATCTGCCCTCCTTGGTCTCCTAAAGTGCTGGGATTACAGGCACGAGCGACTACACCCGCCTGTGACTTTGTTGTTGTTGTTGTTGTTTTTTCAGCTCATCAGCTATTGTTAGTGTATTTTATGTGTAGCCCAAGACAATTCTTCCAATGTGGACCAGGGAAGCCAAAAGATTGGACACCCCTGCCCTAGAGCATCTGAAGCCTGGATACAAAAGAGCCTGTGGCTATGACTGACAGGATTCTGGCCATTAGGAATTCTGTGACATGGAGGGAAAACGGCCACTTCAAATTTGCACCCCCAGGTATCATGTGGGCAGGTGCTCCCTGTGGCTGGCGATAGTTGTGAGTGAGCCTTGCATGGACTTTCCCTCTATTGGCTGTTCCAGAGTGAGGGGCTGCAGGTGTCTACTTATGTACCTATGGCTAAGATGCTCCTGAGCAAGTGGGGGCCAGTTAGTATGTATAATTTTTACAAAATTTGGATCATGTTACATAAATATCTTGCTTCATGCACTTAATATGAGATTTTGCCCGTGATTTATTTTTTACCTTATTTTTAAGGGCCACCTAGTTAGTATTTGATTATTTGAACAACTATTTAGTGCCTGTGATGTGCCAGCCACTGCTAGATTCTAGGGTTCAAAACACTGACAGATGCTGTGATACCACAGCGTGGCCACATTTTGTTTTCAAGACCTTGGCCAACCTTTGGTCCTCACAGCCACTGCCCTGGTAGTAAGGGACTTAGTTAAGTTTGGTGACTGCTTGAAGTCTAAGATCAGCAAAGTGGCTAATGCAGGCACTGTGACAGTCTGAGCACTAGGAAAAGCAGTGTGGGTAGAAATTCCCTGTTTGAGAGCCTTCTGGTTATACTTTAAAAATAAGGGAGCGTAGCATCTTGTCAAATCTTTGAGCCCACTCACTCGAAGGGCCTGTCACTCATCCAGAATTGAATCTGCTAGTTTAACAGGTCAGGCAGTGTGATGTGACAGCGTGAATCTTAGAGTCCAGCCTTTGAACGTGGCTTTGAATCCTGACTTTACTGCCTATTCAGGGGGCCACTAGCTAAGTTAATTTGTGAGCCTGGGCAACATGGCGAAACCCATCTCTAGAAAAGATACAAAAATTAGCTGGATGTGGTAGTTCATAGCTACTCTGGAGGCTGAGGCAGGAGGATAACCTGAGCCTAGGAGATTGAGGTTGCAGTGAGCTGAAGCTGCACTACTGCACTCCAGCCTAGGTAACAGAGCAAGACCTTGTCTTGCTGAAAGGAAACTGCTGTAACTAGTCTTAATAGCATAAATCAGTACTTTCCCAAGTGAAAGATGGGCTACCCAGAGATATTTTAAAGACTGAGGTGGGGAAGTCAAAGGAGAGAAGAATCATGAAACTAGCACTGTGTTTGCTCCCCAGATGCCAACCTTGTCTTAATCTAAAAAATAAAATTTCTGAGCTGTAGTTTCCTCGTCTGTAAAATGAAGATAATACCTAGATCATGGAGTTATGAACAAGTATGTTAAATATTTATCAGCGTGTACCTGACACAGTCAGTAGAAAATATCTGCTCTCTTTGGATGAAAAATATTTAACACTTCACTCTCAGATATAATTATTAGCTGACTTTTTAGATTCTTTTTTCTTTTTCATAAGTTAATGTAGTTCTCAGATATCTATGGGATTTCTAGTTCTTAAACATGCCAGTATTTTTTTCTGTTAAAATGTTGGTGAACTATTTTAAACATTCAGAAAAACTTGGGATCATACCCGTAAACCCACTGTCCAGATTTTAAAATGTTTAATGTTTTTCCGTATTTTATCTCTTCATTTTAAAATAAAGTTTTTCAAATGCTTGAAGCCTCGTTTGTACCCCTCCCTTGCCCCATTTCCATTTTCCACTTTTCTTCAATGTTGTACCCATTTATTGCTTTTTTTTGCTTATGCAGTAACCATATAAAATACGGGCTTTGTGTTTTTGCAAGTTTGTAGAAATGGTAACTGGTAACTGTTTCTATCCCAGAATAAGCCCACCCCCAGTTAACATCCAGTGTGGTTAATAAGATATAGGAAAGGGAAAGGGACAAAGCTACAGTCCATCACTGACCAGGAAAACTTAGCAGCAGCAAGGTTGGGCAGGGGAGTGGCGGAGCTGAGCGCCCCCTCATCTGAGGTCAGCCACCATTTTTGTATTGGAATGGCATTTGTCTCTGACTTGGTGAAAACTGCATAATCCCACAGAAGTTGTTCTTTTCCTCAGGAAACTGTGAGCGTGTTAGTATTCAATAGATGAGGTGGATTAAAAACAACATCTGTGTTGACATCTGGGGAGCAAACACAGCGCTAGTTTCATGGTTCTTCTCTCCTTTGACTTCCCCACCTCAGTCTTTGAAATGTCTCTGGGTAGCCCATCTTTCACTTGGGAAAGTACTGATTTATGCTATTAAGACTAGTTACAGCAGTTTCCTTTCAGAACGGCACCCGGCTATGTTGCCTTTGGAACTAGCAGTAAGAGAAATGAAAGAAAGCTGCTGTACCGGTGGCTGCAAATACCAATTGGACCATTGAGTACAAAGGCACTTTCCCCTTGATCAGTGGTGTGTTGTAATGCTGCTTTCTTTTTCGAAGGATGCCCATGGCACTTGTCCTGGGTTGGTTGTAGGGCACTTAGTTGGGAATCATTTTGTGTCCTGATGAAAAAAAATTGGAAGGTAAAACCTAGACTGTACTGTGATTTATAGAGGGCTGTAATTGGGAGAACATGACGTGAGTTGGCCAGCCCATTTAATATAACTCATGATTTGGCAAATGATCTTCCGACTTATTTTAAATGAAAAGCAATTGGTTTTATTTTGTTGTTTTGCTTTCCTTAAATACACCACTGGTATAACTTTCCAAATCACCTGACTTGAGTAGAAAAAAGGAAAATGAAATGTTTTACTGAGCTTGATTTTAGCAGGTGTCACATTTCAGTAATTGAAAGTTCATTTCCAATGGTTTACTTGATTAACTAATTTCCCAAGAAATACTCTTTCACCTCTGACCATATTAGCCAACTCTGTGCAGTTAACAAAAACCTGAAGAAGCCATACAAATTATACCTACTGGTCTCAGAAGCACCTAAGTTTGCTTTTCCAATGTTGTAACGAAGTACCTTTCATCCCCTTTATAGGACTCTGTTATAGGCTATTGCAGTAATTTAAAACCTATGTACCTAGACTCCTGACCTTGTTATAACATCACTTTATAATTCTCAAAATACTTGGCTCTTGAAGATTTTCTTAGCACCAGCCATGTATTCTTAAAGAGCCCAGACAATTTGTCTTCAGTGTTATATTACCCTCCTCAGCTGCTAAGACCTAACATTCTCATTGAATTGTCTGACAAAAAATCCCTCAGTTCCTTCATCATTTCACAGGCTAACATGGCATTCAGTTATTAGCATTCTCCAGGTAAAGAAATACCCTTGCACGGAATAGTAGCAATGTATGCCTTCATCAAGCTTTGGATATAGAAGCAGCTCCTCTTGCTGGGTTCATAGTTAGTTCATCAAAATTGCTGGTGATGTGGAGAAACACAGCTTTCCATATGTGACTCTAGCATAAAGGTGATCATGGAAACGGAGGACAAGTATACCAATAAGCTTCTTAACACAATACCTTTTGTTGCTCCTGTTCATCAGGTGAACATTGACCTCAGTTGCTAGTAGACGTCTAGAATGGGCATTGTTTGTTGAGAGCTTGTTATTTGGTAGCTTGGCTTTCTGGTCCCTTTAGTTATACTAATAGAATATATATTGTTAATTGCGTACTGTTAGAATGTGGAATTCACCTTTGCATTGCTTAACTTTGCAATAGGACATGCTATCTCCAAACATCCTGTACTTGTGTTGCCAACCATTACCCAGGGTTTTGCTTTTGTTTGTTTGTTTGTTTGTTTGTTTATTTTTGAGACAGAGTCTTGCTCTGTCGCCCAGGCTGGAGTGCAGTGGCACGATCTCGGCTCACTGCAAGCTCTGCCTCCCAGGTTCTTGCCATTCTCCTGCCTCAGCCTCCTGAGTAGCTGGGACTATAGGCGCCTGCCATCACGCCCGGCTGACTTTTGGCATTTTAAGTAGAGATGGGGTTTCACCGTGTTAGCTGGGCTGGTCTCGATCTTCTGACCTCGTGATCCACCCACCTCGGCCTCCCAAAGTGCTGGGATTACAGGCATGAGCCACGGTGCCCGGCCCAGGGTTTTGCTTTTGACTCAACTCTAAAGCTATTTAAAAGTTAGATCAGTTGCATTTATTTGGACTCCAGTGACACACAATATGATAAATTGACATGATAGGAAAAAAATCAAATGAGATTACAGAGGATATCCTAACTCCTAAATTGTGAATTCTTTATAGATTTTAACACTTTGTTAATAGTAGTTGTGATATTTGACCTATATATTGAACAAGACCTCTGCGTGGAAGCACTTGACTAGCTGTCTGCATTACTGAGGTTGGACACATTTAATATTTCTAAGAAAACACTTTTTGGCTGAAAACAATAAATCAGTTTGATTTACCCAAGACCTCCCATTCAGAATAACCCTGTGGAAACATGCAGGGAAACTAACCTATGCGGATGAACTGGGAAATAATTGGAGTAATGCAAAATTTAAGTTTGAACTTTTAATTGGGTCAAGACAAAATTTTAATTTGGCCACTAGTCAAAACTTTAGCAAAGGTTTTCTTATTCACTTTTGACTCCAAAACAAATAGAGCTCAAGAAAAAGGTTTCTCTTTTGGGCCATGTTTAGATTTCTTTGGCCAACATTCCTGATCAATTTCATCTTTTTAATCTAAACTGGCTTCTCCCTGATTAGAGCTTAGTAAAATGGATGAGAAGAAAAAATAAGATTAAGGGAAGTTGTTTTTAATACCTGTTGCTGTAAGCATCTAGTTATTGATTTGGAATTACGAGGACAGATATGCTTGTAAAAGGTCCTGCTTTTGGACAACTCAGGAGAACCTGGTAAGAGAAGGAAGAGGACTTGCTGGGCAGATTGACAGCTGTGCCAGAGTATGAGCCGATAAGATTTGTGGGTGGAATTGTCATTGCTTTTGTAAGACAGGGATTAATCTTTGTTTTTATTAGCTCTCCAAAAATAGAGATAAAGGTCAGGAATTGGAAACTGAAGAAATCAGTTTGAAACAGGCCTCCTCTGAGCTATTTTGAAACCTGCTGAATGTGGTTCACTCAACCCTTTGGACATCCAGGAATTGATATCTAAAAAGCTTCTTAAGGCTCAGCCTCTTAACTGGATGCTGAGGGCCTCTGAGAAAACATGGAGTCATGGCTGTTCTAATGGAGTCATCCATCACTGCTAACTGCTTGCTGGAAAAAATAGGGGTCTTTCACAGGAGCCTCATAACCTTCAGGGATTAGAAGCCTGTGCCAGGCTGAATGTTACAGTGGCATGCCATTGAAGGTCTTCTCTTGACCACTGCTTACAGGTAATCATGAAGGTCTGTAATTCAGGGAATATGGTGTCTTCTCTTTTTGCTCTGTTTCTCTCTCACTTCTTTCTTTGTGTGTCCTTTCCTTCTTTCCTTCAATCAATAAACAGTAAAAGGCATTTGTGCACAGTTTGACTTAGGAAAATGTGGCTGGTGGGGTTTTGAAATAGTTGTTTGCTACTCCATTATGCCATTTGGTCCGGGTGGTGGTAGGTGGCAATAGATAAATGAGCCTGTTGGCATGCCCACAAGCCCAAGAGTTGGATCTGATCTAGCATGCATATGCCATGAAGGAATTGTGTCTTTTGAAGGCATGATGACATGGCCCATTTTACTTACAGTGCAGTGAAACCTTGAAACACACGTATTGTGGAGAGAATCTTCCAGGCAGCAGCTTAGGACATGCGCTTATCCTTACTTGTAGGCCCAGTTCAGGTTTATCTGCACATGGAGTTTCAGAAGATAGTAGGTATTTGGGGACACCACCAGGTGTTAAAATTGCATATTAATCAGGCGGTTACTGGGATACTGTATAGATTTTTCAAGTCTAGTAATTTTGGAGGGAAGAAGATGGGAAAATATTGTGAGTTCTTGAAATTTCCATTCTGAAATAAGACTTCATAAGAGAATGTAGGGTAGTGATAATAGCTTTGGGCTAGTTAGGAGACATGTGGCTTGGGAGATCATGCTTGAAGACCTTGAGTTACCTTCTGACCATATCTCAGTCATGATTTTAATCACATCCTCAGCCATTTGAATTATTTAGTATCTTTTTGAGATTACATATTTTACTCCTAATTATATGACAAAGATATATACCATGAAATATTTATCATGTAATTATGATGAAAATGTGCAGTCTCCCCAAAGATGTGAATACTCACTTTAAGTATTCTATATTTAATTAAAGGAGTCTGGTGGACTGTGCTGGGTCAACTTGGTTAAGCTGAGAACTACATTTCCCAGCGTCCCCTTCCCTTTATGCTTCTGAGTTAGAGCTGGCCAAAAGGGGAACACACACAGACAGGGAAGGCTGAAGAAACATGGTGGCCATTTATCTTTGGGGTTTCTTGGCTGTCAGATGCAGTGATGGATGGTTGCAGAGGTGCCTGATAGAGTTTAACTTCTCTTTACTCGTTGGCTTTGCCCAAGGGCCTGCCACCAGATGCTTGGCTGCAGACCCACAGGACATTAGCTACACAGCCTTTCCTCAGATCCTTTTTGCAGTTCTGTGGTGGCTAAATGTGCCTGACCTCTCTGACTGTGCTTGCCGAACCTCCAGCACCCCATCCAGACCTTCATGCCTCCCCCACAGCTCCTCCGACAACTACAAGGTCAGATTCCTATAATAAAGCCCTATTCCATGAGCTCCTGGAACTCTGCTTCCCTGTCTGAACCCTGACTGGATACAAGGAGTAAGAGAGTTACAGGCAAGTGTGAACGAAGTCTGTTCAAAAGGGCTTTCGTTCTTTCAAAGCCTTTTGCTTTTAAAGTTGTTGTGAAAGGCAAATGTTTACAGGTGGATGAAGATGCTAAAACCCTTCAGCTCCTGTGGTCTCTAGAACATAATGAGAGTCTTTTTCATATGAAGATGATCCTTCTGACCTTCCACCATTTCTGAAGGTGGATTTGTGCTGATCAGACAAATTCAGATTTGTGAAACCTAGAACAGAATGAATACTCACCGCACATCTATTTCTGTCCTTCATCCCTTTGTCTCTCTTTCCCTCTTATATGACCCTTATGCTTTTAGGACCTGTGGGGATTTTTTATTAGAGGTGCAGGTTTTAGCTAGACCAGGAATACAGGAAATCCAAGCCCTTGCCCTCACTCAGGAACATGTCTTAATGTGCTTAGCTCACCAACCACCACAGTATCCACTTTGTGGATCACATTTTGTTTTCCTAAAAGATTGATTCATTTGTCCATCCATCCATCCATCCATCCATCATCCATTCACCCATCCACCCATTCATTCATCTCTTGAACCTAACATTTCTGACTTAGTCTTGGACATATCATTGAGTTTAGGAAGCTGGGCTCTATAGTAGACCTATCAGGCTTGAATGCAGGTGCTGTAACTCCCTAGCTATGGGATTTGGGATCATTATTTAACTTCTGAGCCTTGTGTTCTTACTCTTTAAGTCGTGATGATAACAGTGCCTATTGCATAGGGTTTTTATATGCATTAGGTGAGATAGCAGATATGAAGTGATTAACCCTATGCACAATGTTAATTGCTGTTATTGTTATTATTCAAAGATGAATCACATGTGACCTTTGCCTTCAAGAAACGTATAGTTTACTGGGATGGGACAGGCATATAAATCAGCCAAGTGGCCTGAGGCTTAGAGGAAGGAGGCATCAATTAGTGCCACTTAGAAAGAAGCCCTCTTTTCCTGACCTTGAAAGGGATGTGAATAAGCAAACACATTAGAATAAGTTCCAAAGTCACCCAAAGTCATTTCCAGTTCCCTCATATGTTATTTCCTTTGAGTTGTCATACATTTTTGTATTTGCTTCTTCCCCTTTATGTAAGCAGGCATTTTCTCTCTTAAGCCTAGAGATATTGGAGTTTTAGTGGATGAACATTATGTAGATACATATAAAATGTAAATACTTTGCATAATCATTGTGAAAATCATTGTTAAGGAAAAAGTTTCCCAAGCTATCGCTTTGCCACCATAATCTCTGCACTGGGGCTCTTTCAGTCCTGGACTAAGCCCCTTTTTGGGGATGGTACCCAAAGCCACAGAACTATGTACATGACCCCTCTCCACCCCCAACACCTCCCTAATATATTTTAGTGGACACCAGATGGATACTTGACTCAAGGGCATTTGATTTCCTAGTTGGCCTGAAGATAGTGACCTTGGACTTTTGTTGTCCTTCTCAAGAAAGGTGAGCTGGATCAACTGGAATTCATTCCTAGGGCACTAAAGAGACTGAACCCATTGGTAGTGGTCTTTGCAGCTAGGTGGAGGATCCTGTGGATATGGGGGCTGGGGAAGCCACTTCTTGTCCACATGCAAGCAGGTGAGAAAGTTGAGAAGGGAGCAGAGGTGTGCATTGAGGAGCAGAGACCATGAGGCCCCTGAGAAATGGAGGTCTTACCTTCACTGAGACTTGGTCTAGAGATACGTTTTGTAATGGCATCTAGGCTATATTTTCTAGTACACATCCTGCATACCTAACTTTGTTGGGTATACAGAAACATACCCTTTGTTGGGAAACATACTTTTGGTTGGGTATGCAGATCCTGTAGAACTGGGATACAATTCTACAGGATCACTTGTAGGGCTTTTTTCTCTTCTGCATCGTAGTTAAAGATCAATTGGCTAAAAATTGACAAATGTGATCTAATTAAACTGAAGAGCTCTGCACAGCAAAAGAAACTATCATCAGTGAACAGGCAACCTACAGAATGGGAGAAAATTTTTGCCATCTATCCATCTGACAAAGGGCTAATATCCGGACTCTACAAAGAACTTAAACAAATTTACAAGAAAAAACAACCCCAGCAAAAAGTAGGTGAAGGATATGAACAGACACTTCTCAAAAGAAGACATTTATGAGGCCAGAAAACGTGAAAAAAAAGCTCATCATCACTGGTCATTAGAGAAATGCAAATCAAAACCACAATGAGATACCATCTCATGCCAATTAGAATGGCAATCATTAAACAGTCAGGAAACAACAGATGCTGGAGAGGATGTGGAGAAATAGGAACGCTTTTACACTGTTGGTGGGAGTGTAAATTTGTTCAACCATTGTGGAAGATAGTATGGCAATTCCTCAAGGATCTAGAACCAGAAATGCCATTTGACCCAGCAATCCCGTTACTGGATATATACCCAAAGGATTATATATCATTCTACTATAAAGACATATGCACATGTATGTTTATTGTGGTACTGTTTGCAATAGCAAAGACTTGAAATCAACCCAGATGCCCATCAATGATAGACTAGATAAAGGAAATGTGGCACATATATACCATGGAATATTATGCAGCCATAAAAAAGGATGAATTCATGTCCTTTGCAGGGACATGGATGAAGTGCATTAGGTGAGATAGCAGATATGAAGTGATGCATATTAGTGCCACTTAGAAAGAAGCCCTCTTTTCCTGACCTTGAAAGGGATGTGAATAAGCAAACACATTAGAATAAGTTCCAAAGTCACCCAAAGTCATTTCCAGTTCCCTCATATGTTATTTCCTTTGAGTTGTCATACATTTTTGTATTTGCTTCTTCCCCTTTATGTAAGCAGGCATTTTCTCTCTTAAGCCTAGAGATATTGGAGTTTTAGTGGATGAAGCTGGAAACCATCATTCTCAGCAAACTAACACAGGAACAGAAAACCAAACACCACATTTTCTCACTCATAAGTGGGAGTTGAACAATGAGAACACATGGACACAGGGAGGGGAACATCACACACCAGGGCTTGTTGAGGGGTGGGGGTTAGGGGAGGGATAGCATTAGGAGAAATACCTAATGTAGATGATGGGTTGATGGGTGCAGCAAACCACCATGGCACACGTATACCTGTGTAACAAATCTGCATGTTTTGCACATGTATCCCAGAACTTAAAGTATAAAAATAATAAAAAATTAATTGGCTCTTAATCACCAGATATATGCTATTCCGTTTAAGTTTTGGAGCTTTATTTTTGGAGGTACAAAGCCTACCCAATTTTCTGGTGAGTTTGTAAGGCAATCCAATCTTGCGCCTTCAGCATTTAATGTGTGCCACAGTTCAAAGAGGACCAGTTGGGTGTGTGCTCTGCATGGTTCCCACTGGGAGAAGAATTTTGTCAATAACTGGGAAGCAACAAGTTCATGTGAGAACTGCAGCATGACTTATGAAGACCCTCTTCAGGGACGCTCCCATTTTCTGAAGCATGTGGGTGCTGTCTCAGTGAGCAAAGTGGAGCTTGCACTGAGGTTTTACCAGAAAGAAAATCGAAGCAGCACAAAGAACATCTTGAAGTCGTATGACTTGTAGAATGGAAAATTCCCAATCAGGCAGCCCATGGCTCGAATCTTAGCTTTGCCAGTGATTAGCTATGTTATTCTGGGCAAATTTTCCAAGTCCTAGGCTCCAGCTGCCTCATTTGTTAAAGAAAACCCAAAATGTTGTTAGGAGGATTAAATGAAAATGTAACATATTTAATCCAGTGATAACTGGCATATAGTGATAACTCAATACAGGCTAATTATTGATATATTTAAAAAATATTACGGCTAGTATTATATATAAATACATTAAATATATGTAAATATATATTAATTTATGTATAATACTAGCCATTATTTGTTTTCAAATAATATGTATGGCATATATATATCTTCAAA
Organism: Trachypithecus francoisi; assembly: GCF_009764315.1. Classification (NCBI taxonomy): domain Eukaryota; kingdom Metazoa; phylum Chordata; class Mammalia; order Primates; family Cercopithecidae; genus Trachypithecus; species Trachypithecus francoisi. The sequence continues at coordinate 8,321,845 of NW_022681442.1, read as the reverse complement.
AGGAATGTATATGTTTTGTATGTATATATCTTCAAAAGCAGTATATATATTTTATAGGTGTGTATATATGTACATATATATATATTCCTTTTGAAGATGGTCTTTGGCCAAAGAAGCCAAAAAGTAAATAAAAATTTCTATTTTTTTTTTGGGGGGGGGTATAGAAATGTTATGTTATTCTGTAACATTAGATTCTTAGGGCATTCATTAAATCTAATACTCTTCCTAATGGGACAGAACTTTTTATTTCAGGCAGTGCATTATGTAACTACATCTTCCTCATTTCCATTTTATTCTCCAGTCTCTTTCAAAACATAAATTGAGTTATAAACTCTGAACTGCTAATGTGGGAGTGGAAGCCCACCTCTGAGGATGCCTACAGCGCTGTGTAGTATTAATAAAGTCCCTGCTACTGCAATGAGATGCCACCTCACACCCATTAGGATAGCCATTATTAAAATTCCAGAAAACAGCAAGTGTAGGCGAGGATGTGGAGAGATTGGAACTCCTGTGCACTGCTAGTAGGATTGTAAAATGGTGCGGTCTCTACGTAAGGCAGTATAGTGGTTTCTCAAAAAATGAAACAGAATTACCATATGATCCAGCAAGTCTGCCTCTGGGTATATACCTAAAGGATTTGAGAGCAGGGACTTGAAGAGATACTTGTACACTCATCTTCATACAGCATTATTCACAATAGCCAAAAGATAGAAACAACTCAAGTGCTCATCAATGGATGAATAAATAAAGAAAATGTGGTGTATACACACAATGGAATATTAGCCTTTAAAGAAGGGAACTCCTGACATGCTACAACATGGATGAACCCCCTCAGAACAGGATGCTAAGTGAAATAAGCTAGATGTGAAAAGACAAATACTGTATGATTCCACTTATGTGAAGTGTCTAGAGTAATCAAATTCATACAGAGAGTAAAACGGTGGTTGCCAGAGGCTGGGAAAAGGGTGGATTTGGGGAGTTATTGCTCAATGAGTACAGAATTTATGTTTGGGAAGATGAAAAAGTTGTGGAGTGGATGGTGATGATGGTTGCACAACTATGTGAATGTACTTAGTGCCACTGAAATGTACACTTAAAAATGGTTAAAGTAATATATTTTATGTACATTTTAACCCACACATCTTAGCAAAGTGTTCAGCACACAGTCTGAATAAACACTGGCTGCCTTAAAAAAAAAAAAAAAAAAAAAGGGGGCCTCTTGGGTTTGCATTGTTATGCCCTGGAGGTATAGCCTCGTGACCAAGGTTTGACTGATTTCATTTCCACCTGGATCCACCTAGTCTTACCCCATAGCAAGCAAAATGTGGCTTTGCAGAAATGTAGCAGAGGCAAAAAAGAGTGTCCTTTCCAATTCTTGCTGGATTCTTGCTTGTCTTTCTGATTATTTCACCTTCTTTTTTTGTTGTTGTTGTTGAGATGGAGTCTCGCTCTGTTGCCCAGGCTGGCGTGCAGTGGCGCCATCTCATCTCATTGCAACCTCCGTCTCCTGGGTTCAAGCAATTCTCCTACCTCAGCCTCCTGAGTAGCTGGAATTACAGGAGCCCGCCACCACACCCATCTAATTTCTGCATTTTTAGTAGAGACAGGGTTTCACCACATTGGCTAGGACGGCCTCGAACTCCTGACCTCAGGTTTTCCACCCACCTTGGCCTCCCAAAGTTCTGGGATTACAGGCGTGAGCCACCACATCCAGCCTCAATTCTTCCACCTTCTTTAGGTTTATTCTTTTATTCTCTTACTGACTTCTTAAGCTGAATGCAATACTCACTAATTCTCAATCTTTCTCATTTAAAAATAAATTTATATAAAGTTACACATTTACTTTTAAATACGCCCTTTACTATAGCTCACACTTTTTTTTTTTTTTTGTTAAGCAACAGGGTCTTGCTCTGTCACCCAAGTGAGAGTCCAGTGGTGTGATCATTGCTCACTGTAGCCTCCACCTCTTGGGCTCAATTGATCTTCCCACCTCAGCCTCCTAAGTAGCTGGGATTACAGGTACACACCACCATGCCTGACTAATTAAAAAAAATTTTTTTTTTTAATCTGTAGAGACAAGGTCTCACTATGTTGCCAAGGCTGGTCTCAAACTCCTGGACCCGAACAATCCTTCCCCATTAGCTCTCCCAAAGTGCTGAGATTACAGGTGTGAGCTACCATGCCTGGCCCATCTCAAAAGTTTTGATGTGAGATATTTCATAATGGTTTGGTTCTACATATTTATAATTTCCACTGAGATTTCCTCTTTTACCATAAATTACTGAGATATATATTTTTAAGTTTACAAACATGTGGGCTATTTTTTATTGCTCATTTATAACAATGGCAGTGTAGTCAGAGTCATCTGAATGATATCAATTTTTGTGATTTGTTAAGTTTTCCATTGTAACACAATTTTATAAATGGCTTATAATACATCTGCAAATAACTTTATTTGTTAGGTACAATGTTGACTTTTTATATTCATTAGATTGTTAATTGTGTTATTCTGTTATCTTATGTTCTTATTAAATTTTGACCTACATTATCTATCAATTTTCTGATATGTTAAGATCTCTCATTATGTTGATTGGTCAGTTTCTGCTTTAAATTCTGTTCTTGCTTTATGTAATTTGTACTTGTTTTGCTTAAATATTTTTAATGTGTGTAATGAATTATATTATTTTGAGGCTGTGTTATTAGTCACATACAAGTTTATAATTATTAATAATTATTATATCCTCTAGGTGAATTTTTTCCTTTATTATTACAAAGTATGCCTCTTCATCCCTATTAATACATTTTGCTTTGCATATCATCTGATGCAATATTCTGTGAGCTTTATTTTGGTTAATATTTGCATGTGATATATATTTATGTTTTATTATTTTCAGTCTTTCTTGTGGGTTTTAGGTGTGTCTATTTTTTTTTTTTTTTTTGAGATGGAATCTCACTCTGTTGCCCAGTCTGAAGTGCAGTGGCATGATCTTGGCTCACTGCAACCTCCTCCTCCTGCATTCAAGCGATTCTCCTGCCTCAGCCTCCCTAGTAGCTGGGATTACAGGTGCATGCCACCACATCTGGCTAGTTTTTGTATTTTTAGTAGAGATGGGGTTTCAACATGTTGGCCAGGCTGGTCTCGAACTCCTGACCTTAAGTGATCTGTCTGCCTTGTCCTCCCAAAATGCTGGGATTACAGGTGTGAGCCACCATGCTCGGCCAGGTGTGTCTATTTTAAGCATCATATAGCTAGATTAAAAATGCAAATGCAGTATAATAATTTCAGTCTTTAAATAGGTGGATTTAATCCATTTAGATTTCTTTGTGATTAGTAATGTATATGAGTTTATTTCTTCAGTTCTGCTGCCTTATTTAGGTATTTTTACTTACAATGCTTTTGTTTTCTCTTTCTTCCTCCTCTGCCTTTTGTTGGATTGATAGTTTTTCATATTTCTCCCCTCTTCACCACCTCACTTCTGGCTTGAAAGCTATAGATTGCTAGTTACCTTTAAAGTATTATCCCTCATAATTAACTGTCTATTTTCCACCAAACTCTATAGTTATTCAATAATTCTAGCTTCTTTCCAATAGTAACAGTCATTTCTCACATGTTACCTACTCACAGAACACTCCTTTTAACAATCTTATAATTGCTATTTATAGTTTTATTTTTCTTCAATTTCAAAACATCAAAGTTAGCTATTTTTATAGTTCAGCAGTTAATTACTTATATTAATATACTATGTGTGTATGTGTGTGTGTATATATCTCTGCCAATAGTTGCTTTTTACCTTTGAGTTACTTTTTTTCTTGCTGAAATATATCCTTTAGTAATTTTTTGTTTTGTGTGTTTTGTAAGGAGAATCTGAGTATGTTTTTGTATTCCAGATAATGTCCTTATTTTGTCCTCACTCTCAAAAGATAGTTTAGCTGGATATGAAATCTAGGTTGACAGTTAATTTTTTCTCTGCATACTTTTTGTACATCTGTACTTCCTGTTGAGAAGTCTGCGTGAGCCTAACTATGTTCCTTTAGAAGCCATCTTTCTTTCCCTCTGTGTGTTAGTTAGGGTTTGCTCAAGAAAGAGAATCAATAAAATAATGTGTGTGTGTATGTATACATACATACATATATGCAGTTATACATACACATACATACATATATATGTATAAAGCTATTTATTGTAAAGAATTAGCTCATGCAACATGGAGACTTGGCAAGTCTAAAATTTGATAGAGGAGACTGGAGAATCAGGAAGGAGTTGCAGTTCAAATCCAAATGTAGTCTGGTGGTAAACAAGGAATAGCCAATGTTGCAAATGAAGTCTGAAGGCAGTCCTACTGGCACAATTCTCTCTTGCTTGGGGAAGGTCAGCCCTTTGTTCTGTTCGGGTCTTCAGCAGATTGGATGAGCCCCCACCCATATTATGGAGAGCAATTTGCTTTACTCAAAGTTGATTTAAATGTAAATCTCATCTAAAAACACCCTCACAGAAACATCTAGAATAATTTCCAAATGTCTAGGTATCCTGGCCCAGCAAAGTTGACACATAAAAGTAGCCATAGCACTCTGGAAGCTAAAATTGTCTTTTTATTCTTTGTATTCTGGAATTTCATTGTGATATGTCTAGTTGTGGATTTATTTTCATATATTCTTGCTTAGTACTGAAAATGTAATATACACCTTCAGTTCTTAAAGATTTTCAGCATTTATATTTCTGAATAGTGTTTCCCCACCAGTCCCTACATTCTCTTGTTCTGGTATTCCTGCTTGGTGAATGTTGGAACCTTATAGTTCTTCCTCCATGTCTCTTAATTGCTCTTCCATATTTTAGTTTTGTTTTCTCTCCATGCTATGTTCTGGATGAGGTCCTCAGAACTCTCTGCAATTTACTAATTCTCTCTTTGTGTCTAATCCAGAATTTATTTCACCTAGTAAGTTTTCAAAAAAATTCTTGGATTTCTGTTTTATTTCATATCCACCTCTTCTTGTTTTACATTTGCTTATTTTTGATACATAATTTCTTGAATTTTTTTTTTTGTTTGTTTGTTTGAGATAGAGTTTCGCTCTTGGCTGCCCAGCCTGCCCAGTTGCCCAGGCCGGAGTCCAGTGGTGTGATCTCAGCTCACCACAACCTCCACCTCCTGAGTTCAAGTGATTCTCCTGCCTCAGCCTCCTGAGTAGCTGGGATTACATGCATGTGCCACCACCCCCGGCTAATTATGTATTTTTAGTAGAGATAGGGTTTCTCCATGTTGGTCAGGCTGGTCTCGAACTCCCAACCTCAGGTGATCCGCCCACCTCGGCATCCCAAAGTACTCGGATTACAGGTGTGAGTCACCATGCCCGGCCTTTTGAATTGTTTTCAATGAAGTTGTACATTCATTTACCTCCTTGAATATTTTAAACATAAATGAAGGCTTTGGTACATGGAGCTATAAAATTTTAATTTCGTCTAGGGTAAATATATATTTCAATTTTGATTTTGAGAGCTGACTTACAATTTTGATTTCCAGGCTTTATTTTATGAGACAGGGTCTTGCTCTGTTGTCCAGGCTGAAATGCAATGGTGTGATCATAGCTCACTGCAGCCTCGACCTCCTGGACTCAGGCAATCTTCCCACATCTGGAGTAGCTACAACTGCAGCTGTGGTGGTAAACTCCCTGCCACTGCTTCCTGCTTCCGGCCCCAGAGATCAGCTCTTTAAGTCCACAGAAATGTTTATTTTTTACTTTGGCATGTGACTGTGTCTTTTTTGTTTTCTCTTATGATTTAGCTGTCATTGCTGTGGTGTTTGGAGCAGAGAGGGATCAGTGTGAGCTTATTGTGTCAACTTGACTGGCTAACTCATGATCAAAAATTTTTGCTTTACTAATGTCACAAGATAGATGGTCTGACGGGAAACAATTAGAAAATAAAAATAAAAGAAACAATTAGAAAGTAAAAACTTCTTTTATTGGTAAGCAATTGATATTGCTTACATTGAGACAATAAACATTGGTTGTGTTTGCAAATCTTAGTCCGGATGGATCTTCTTTCAGAATTTGTTCTACTCTCACTACCAGTATGATCATCAGGTCAGGAGAAAGTATCACTGGTCTTGGCAGTCGGTGGCAGGATGACTTTGCCCTGATCATTTCAAGTTTTGGTATGAAATGGAGATTGTGTCATCCTTATCTACCTCATTGGCGAGAACATGTGCGAAAGCTCTTTGAGATACATTGGGATGCTATGGTATGGTGAGTGCTATTACTAACGCTCCTTGTTTATACTCATGGGAGAGGACAGCATTGTGTGGCCCAGGGAAATAGTTTTGGAAGCAGGTGGATCTGTGTTTTGATTCTGGGTTTCCCTTATTCGTTGTGTGATCTTGGCAGGCAAGTCAGTTAACCTGACTCATCATGAAATGATATAATACTGTGTTCTTTTTTTATCCATTTACCTGGGATGGGACGTTGGCTTCCTCTTTGTTTCCTATCACCCAAGCACTTCATTAGTGCCAGGTTCCATCTCGGAGTTAAATGAGGAGACCTAAAATGCCCAGGGCACTTTGCCCATTATCAATCTTAAATGTGGTTTCTTTTTCCAGGGCTTTATCTATGTGAAGCTGTTCTCGTAATTGCCTTTCATTATTTCTTTTTATTTCTTGGGTATAGGGCCCTAGAACTTGAAAGTGGTTCTGAGGGACATGTCCAAGGGCCCAGGGAGACCAGAGGAATAGATCAATCTCAGCTATCTCCTGTCCTAGCTCTCCTGCCTTCTCTGCCCACCATCTCCAACCATCCCAAGGGCAGGTGTTTGTGATGAGCACAACTATGGTGCTGGCACTTTGTCATCTCTTCTTACTATCATAGTTACATGTACTGGACCAGCAAGGAATGCATTTAGACTTCAGAACCTCTGTGAGGGGATGGAGAATTCAGATAAGGTGTGGTAAGTAGGAATGTCATTCCTGCCCTGCTGAGAGGTGACTGTGATTGACATATATGAATCTTTGCTTGGCAACAAGGGACTCGAACAGGGAGCTCTGAGGCCTTGGCTGATTTTAGCTTCCTCATTGCTGAAAAGGGGTGTTGCTGTTGATGGTGGCGTGAAGTCCATGGCTGAGAGAATGACACTTATTGTTGCTCTGGCTGCACCTGTTCCAGGGAAGGCCCTGGTCCTCGTGCAGCGGTGGGGATTAGTGGCTCTTTGTTGGGTCTCAGGGCAGGATATCTCAGGATGATACTGCAGTCCCTTCCCTGACTCATTTCTTCTTTAAAGTGGCCTCTTGAGAGCCTTCTTTGGCCATCTGCTAAGAATCTGACCAATACCAATTCCTTTCTGAATTTTACTTGCTCTAAAAGTCAAGAAACTAAGATGGAGTGACCAGGATCAATATACTTGCCTTTTCTGGTTTCTGGGTGAAGAAAGATTAGCATTGCTGGAAGGTGGGATGGTTATATTAAATTCATTGCTTCCATGCTAAATCTTGACAAATATTAAAAGCAAAGGGAAAAGGGGGAGGGGATCCCAACTCAAGCCTGGAAGATTTTGAATGGCTAGAAAATCATAGCATTAAGACACAATAAACATCAATCTCCAGGTATGTTATCATTTTATTTTGTTAAGATAACACTGAATGACTGTAACTGCTTTTGGATCGGAGCAGGGAAGCCGTATCCGAACTTGAAAATCTTTCATCTGTTATCCCTAATGCATACTCACAAGCACATCACAGTCTTGAGAAAGTGCAATTAAAAAGGGGGTAATCCTTTTTTCAAGTCCTCAGGTTTAATTTTCCTGATTATGGTAGATTATGAGTCATTCCGGGTCTTGGTCTCCAAGAGAGACAGCGCCTTCCCTTCAGTCCCTTTCAACAGTTGTTTATGGCAGTTTCAGCCTCTTTCTGCCTCTCGGAGGCTCTTTATTTTTAAAGCAAGGCAGACAAGGCCTAAAATTATTCCATTAAAGAGGGGCAATTTTTGTAATGGGACTTAGAGTGCTTTGCAGAAGTGCAGGCAAGTTTCTTCAATATCCTGAGCATTATTCGCTCATTTAGTTAAATGATGTTTCTAATTCTCTGGTAATTACGTGTAATGAGGCACTTTTTCTCTTCTTGATGAGACTTTAGCTTAATATGAGATGGCGTATTTTTTTCTTTTTTTTTTTCCATGGGGATAATTACCCCTTCCCAGGAAAAGCAGGGTTTGTTGTGCAGAATATAGCAAATTATTTTATTTCCTGCCATCTTGACTGCCAGTAAATTATAAAATTAAGTTTCAGTGGCGCATTAGCACCATTTTGGAAAAGGCTCAAGACTCCATTTTTTCTTTTTCTTTCTTTCTTTTTCTTTTTCTCTTTCTTTCTTTTTTTTTTTCTCTCAATTCATGTACTGCTGTCCTCTGGGACTGTAGAGGCTATTATTCATAGAACAGATGTTTTTTTCCTGCCAATTCCTAGTATTCAGATGTATTGAAGCAGCAACATAGGTTTAATTTTTCTGGATTATATCCAGTGTAGAATGTTCTTATAAGCATCTTTGTGTTCAGGTAGTTATCATCATAAAGTTAAATAATATGTCCCCTCTTTTCTCTGGTCTCCTCTCTCTCCTCCTTTGGATGTCAACTTACCTATTTTGGTGCAATGCTTTAATTAGGTGCAAAGCAACTAAATTTGAATCACATGAAGGTGGTGACACCAACTATTAAAAGGCAAGAAACTCTGTTAATATAGTCATTCTACTTAACTCTGTTGTTAAAAAGCAAATTTAAAGAGAAGAGAAAAAAATATGGGGAGAGCATCATTTAATTAAGGACAATGTCATGCCTAACTTTGGTTTTCTGGATTTAGTTATTTTTACCAGTTTTAAGAATTATATGTTTGTGTGTGTGTTTGTGCAAATGCACACTTCTACCATTTTTTATTTTTGTGTGTGCGGAAGAAACATTTCTTTGGAAGAAGCAGCCTAATGAGATGGAAAGAGGAAAAGAGAGCTTTAGCTGGGGAGCCAGGGGGCTGGAGTTGTAGGGTAGACTCCATTTACTCCCAACTGGCTGTGTGCTTTGGGCAAGACAACCTTTTTGAGCTTCACTTCCCTCCTGTTTAAATGCATGAGTCGCAGCAGAGGATCTCTAGTCTTCAGAAACTTAAAAGGTCTTCCTATCAGTTAGCAAAAGAACCATGTGTTGGGGTTATAGCAAAGTAGCCCAGATTTAAAGTTTGTGGTTGGATTGTTGTTGTCATTTTGTGCTCCCCACCACCTGCTCTATCATCCCTTGTGAAGATGCTGGTTTCCAGGGGTCCAGGTGCCGCCATCTCCTGTCTTGCTGATGGTCTTATGGTTCCTGTTTGGGTTCTACTAAACTTCCAGGCCTGGAAAGTTGGGAGATGCCGCCAGTGCCCTGTCCACATAGGATCAGTGTTTCAGGTGTGAGTAAACCAGGGTCATTCGCTGCAGAGGGAGATGCCACCCAGTCCCCTGTCCACACAGGGTCTGTGTTTCAGGTGTGAGTGAACTGGGGTCCTTCACTGCAGAGGGAGATGCCACCCAGTCCCCTGTCCACACAGGGTCTGTGTTTCAGGTGTGAGTGAACTGGGGTCCTTCACTGCAGAGGGAGATGCCACCCAGTGCCCTGTCCATCCAGGACCAGTTTCAGGTGTGAGTGAACCGGGATGCTCTGTCCACACAGGGCCGGTGTTTCAGGTGTGAATGAACTGGGGTCCTTCACTGCAGCCCTCAGTTTCCCTTGAGTCACGGGTAGCCTAATATTTTCCTTTTCTTGAGGGTAGCCGGAGAATTTTTTTGTTTGTTTGCACATTTGAAATCAACAGCAGTGTTCTGAAAATAATACTGTCCTTTTCAGACAAATGGTAAGAGACTGATGTGAGCTGATTTCTTCATGTTTGGGGAATGGGGGATGTTTACCAAAATGACAAGTCTTTCTCACTTGTATAATTAGCCTGCAATAAAAACCTTCCATCTGGAGTTTTTATTTTAAGAAACTGCTGTTTGGAATAATTCTGTTATAGGATAGTTATGTTGGTCACTTCACTTTTTCACTTAGATCACCGAGGAGGCTCATGCCTGCTTCCTGATGGGTCCTCCATAGGCCTAGCTCCAGACACATGCCTTCTCAGCTCAGCACCATGTAGGAGCTCCATGCTGACCAGAGTTCACAGTGTAAACTCTGAATCTCAGCGTGGACCAGAGGTGGGCCCAGAGTCAGATGGATTCAGGTCTGAGTCTTAGATCTACCATTCACAGATCCTGTGATCTTGGGCAAGTTGCTTATCTTTTCTGAGCCTGTTTTCTCATCTTAAAAATGAGCATCACAATAATACCTCATCAAGTAAAATAAGATACACGTAAGGCACAGAGCTTGGGACTTAACTGCTGAGTAATGTGAACTGCTAGTATTATTATTGCTGTTGTTAGGATTACTACCTCACCTTCTACTGCTTGCCTAGAGGTATGTGTGCCACATCCCAGCCACTGGTCCCTAACTCATCCCAGGCTCTCCTGTCCTTGTGCCTCTGTTGATACAGGTTTCTCTGCCCAGCATATTTTCCCTTTCTCACTTCCCCTGCCATTCATTCATTCATCTCCATTCATTTATTCATCAAATACTTATGGAGAGCATCCATGATGTGCTAGTCCTGTTGGCCTGTTGGGCTCATCTCAGACATAGCTTTGGTGACTGTCCTAGTGGGAAAGGCCCTCTGTATCCCCCACAGGCCCGCAGGCCCATGCTTTGCTGTGGCCACATATAACGTACAGGGCCCTCTCTCAGTCACTCCTGTTCTCCTCTTTTCCACATTGGTCCTAGTACAGCATCTCCCATGGAGAAGCTATGTGAACAGAGACTGAATTGAGGGAAATCACTTTTGGAATCCCAGCCCTCTCCTCAGGCCTCGGTGGGGCATGATCTGCGCTGTGGATGAAGTCTGTTGGCACAGCGAGTCCCTGGGATGGAACCTGCACTCACTGCTTGACCCATGGCTGGGTGAGTGGCGAAGCGGTCAGCACAAGCTTCTAGCCCAGGCTTCCCTCTTAGCAGCATGTGGCCTTGGGCATGTCACAGAGTCTCCCTGCCCTCTCCCCCATTTTCTCTTCTGTCAACTGAGCATAACTGATGCTACAATCTCACTGACAGATGGTGAGTGAGGACAGAGTGAGTGGGCATGTGAGGCACTTAGCTCCATGCGTAGCTCACCGATGTTGGCCGCTCTTGTTATCATTACAATGATGATTATTAGCCTTTCTACGTGAGAGATTCTCAAACCTGGCTGCTACCCATGAGAATCATGTGGACAGCCCTTAAACAAAGATTCCTGGGCTACCCCTTGATCTTCTGCATCAGAACGGCCAAGATGGAGTCCGGGAAGGTGTTAGCTACATGCTTTTAGGATGACTCTGATGCCCAACCTGGGAACCCACAAGGGGCATACTCCCGGCATGGGCAGTGTCTGTGTTTAGTGGGTCCAAATACTGCCCTGTTGAATAAAGAAGTGCACTCTGTACTGGGTTGAATAGTGTCCCCTCCCAAAATTCCTGTCCACCTGGAATCCATGAATGTAACCTTATTTGGAAATAGGGTTTTTGCAGATATAATCAAGTTAAGATGAGGTCCTGCTGGAATAAGGTGAACCATAAATTCAATGTAACTGGGCATCCTTATAAGAAGAGGGGAACTTTGTACACAGAAACAGACATAGATGGAAGTTGGTCATTTGCCTGTGGAGGCAGAGATTGGAGTGATGCTGCCACAAGCCAAGGAGCAGCTACCAGAAGCTGAAATAGTCAAGGACGAATCCTTCTCTAGAGGCTCTGGGAGGGGCAGACTTGTGACCTCCAGAACTGCGAGAGAATACATTCCTATCGTTTGCACTCCTCAAGTTGGGGACGATTTGTTATGGCAGCCCTAGGAAATGAATACAGGCTGCAAGTCACCTTCCAAGAATCCTGCGTTGAGGCAAAAACTCTGCTGATAGGGCTCACTTTGTGAATAGTTGACATGATTCCAGCTTTATAAACACCAATTCAAATCTTAGAAGAGAATTTTCCCTTCTGGGCAAAATGGGCGTTGACGTATTTTTAAAAATGGGACTTAAATGCTGAGGATATAGGGCACCTCTGGCCCATATGGGACTAGCTGAGTCCCAGGTCTTCTGTCTGCCCGGTCAGACCTGAGCATGTGCAGGGAGGAGGCCGACAACTGTCTGGGCAGATGCAAACCTCCATTTGTGTATTGCTACCTTTCCAGAGCCTCAGGGATGCTCAGTGGACACCTCACAGGAGGCGAGATTGACGGAGCAGGTTCTAGTCTTAGCTGTCTTCTTCCTTCCAGAAGGTTCCTGGACAAGTCACCTGATCTCGTGGAACCCAAGTTTCTCGACCTCTAAATGGAACACACTAAATTGTTATGAGTGAGCATCAAAGGAAATCAAGAATGTGTGATTTAGCTCTGCATGCAACGGGCTCTCAAGATAATTTTCATTGCAGTTATTTTGACTCCAGTTTGGTGAGTCGACTACCCCAGGTTTTGAAATGAACACAGGGAGGCAGAATGCGTGTTGTAATCCCAGGCTACAATTCTGGAGCCTTTATTGAAGGAGAAGACATTTTTTATTTGTAAGAATGAAAAACGGAAGGCGGGGAGCCTGTGTGGCATGGAATTCAAGAAATGGAGCAGCTGGCCACTGGCAATCGGAAGGCCCACAGCAGATTCTGCAAACCTCTCTGGAGTTTCTGCTTGAGTTCCTGTTTGCTGCTGTGAGCCCCTCACTCTCTTATTGCTGAGACACCTTCACCATGGCTCAGGGGCCACGTGCTATTCCTCAGGTGGCGGAGGGCAGAGACCGAGGGAGTTGGTGAAAAGGAGAGGGCTGGAAAATTCCTCTTAGCATAAGAATAAACAGTGATTTGAATATTCAGTTGTGAGGGTTATAAATAACTGTGAGTTTTCATTGACGTGTAAGCGGTGATACATTTTGTACAATAATTAGTTATTTGATTACTTTTGTTTTAGCCTGAAGTAGAGGACAATTGACAAATGTGAATACCTCTGAGACTGATGGGGCGCAGTAAACTAACTTTATTTATTACAAAATGCAATTTTATTAATATGAATTGACAGTAATTAATTTGCTAGTGTTGATGTTGTTAATAATTGCATGTAATTTATGAAATATTCATGCTAGAGCAGAATGAAAGAATGCACGGGTCCTCTGGCTTGTTTGTTAAGTCTGTGACTATTTCAACAAAGCCTTTCTAATTCAGTGTATTCATAGTACAGTGGTTTGAAATCCCACAAAATTACCAAAAATATTTTAATTTCTTATTTGAGTGTTTCTTAACTTGACTTCCAGGCATGTCCAGGGATACTGTGCTTATACTTCAGGGCACCATGAAACTTCCTGAAATTAAATGGAGGAGGTGTTTTCTTGAGAGCCTCCCCCAGAAGATTAGGTACCAGTGCATTGTCTAACTTAATCTTCATAAAAGCTCCAAAAATACTTTATTCCCATTTCATAGATACGGAAACCAAGGCTGAGAGAGATGTCATCGTTGCTGGTCCCATGTAAGTTGAAGTGTCAGAGGTAAGAATCAACTCTGTCCTCTGGCTTCTAAATCCAGGACCCATGGAGTAAAATCTAATTTTGCCTTTATTCCAATTTTTTTTTTTTTTTTCTGAATGGAAGTATGGACTGTTTCCCTCTCCTAATTCAGTTTGGCCCTCTTGTTCCTAGAAAAGGATTGTAATTAGAGGGCATCACAATTGAATTCAGCTAATGTGATCAGCAACATGGGGGCCCCGCTGGAGCCTGTGGTCAGGCTCTGTGGAGGCGCTTCAGTCTGCTGTCTTGCTTTGGAGACCCCCTCCCCACTCTGAGGGCCGCAGGCCAGTGGCCAGGAGGTGGCTGTATTTAGGAAGAGGCAGCTGTGAGGTGCTGGCACATGCTCTACACCCCCTAAGAACTCAGGTCTCCGTTCCTAACTCCAGGGCTGACTTCCTGGGCCTGCACCGTGTTTCCGGGCCGAGAAGGGCTCCACATTTGGTTCAGTGCTCTAGTGTCACCAATCCTTAGTAACTTTTGAACAAGGACCCTACATTTTCAAGTTCCCTGGCCCCGCAAATTATGTAGCCACTTCTCTCTTCCCTCTGGGACTCTAAGAAGTTATTTCGCTTCTCTGAGCCTCAGCTCTTCATCTGGGAAATGGGGACGAGATGTTTTACTCTCTCAGGTTCTAGAGGGCGATGAATGAACGCATGCCCAAAATGCCTTTTACATTCTGAAGCCCAGGGCCAACGCCAGGGTTTGTTTCAGAGTGTTGTCTTCCAGTGAGAGCTGCAGAAGGACGACCACAGGAGCCTGAGTGTCCACAGCTCTTTCTCAGCCCCTTTGACCTGCATCCCAGGGCAGAGGCATCGAAAAAAGACCTAAGTCCACGTATAATCCAAGGCAATAAATGTGCTCCACATTCTTGGCTGGGGATCTGGGAGGTTAGCACCGAAGCCATCGCATGGGAAGGTGTAGGGTTTGAGAAAGCACCACCATTACCTGTGTGTTTTCACCCCCCAGGCATGTTCCCTATTTGTTTTGAGAAGAAAATGAAAGAAAAAATTTTCTGCACAAAGTTTCCAACTGGCAAACATTTTTCCCGCTGTGAGACCTTGCACACATTTTCATCTCAGAGCTGTTTCTTCTTTTGTAAAATGATGTAATAATTGCAGTTATCTCCCTGGGCTGTGGCGGGTATTAGATAAGAAAATGCAAGTAGAACTCACAGAGATTGGCCTATCAGAAGCACTCAGTAACAGTTAGCTTTGCTTTGTTTTCTTCTTGTGATTGTTATTCTTTAGTAAAATTTATGCTGCTCACAGAGCTCTGTCATTTATTTATGTTTTTGAGACAGGGTCTTGCTCTATGCCTCAGGGTGGAGGGCAGTGGTATGGTCATGCTTCATTGCAGCCTCTGCTTCCTGGACTCAAGCAATCCTCCCATCTCAGCCTCCCAAGTAATTGGGATTACAGTAGTGCACTGTAACATCTGGCTAATTTTTGTATTTTTTTGTGTGGAGACGGGGTTTTGCCATGTTGCCCAGGCTGGTCTTTAACGCCTGAGCAATCCCCGTGTCTCGGCCTCGCACAGTGTTGGGATTACAGGCATGAGCCACCACACCCAGCTAACTCTCTTATTTTTGACAGGGTGGATGAAGGGTTAAGGTTGAGGTGAGAAGGTAGAATTGGTCTTGTCACTCTAGGCCTGCCTAGCCCTTCTTGCTCACCTAACTCCCCCATTTTCTCACTCTGTTTCTCCTCCCTGAGTATCTGGGGAGACTTGCACCCTACCACCTCCAACCCCCAACACCTGGAGAGGGAATTCAGGTGGGAGTTGGGCTACCACGCTGCAGGCTGCTTCTTTTCCCCGGAACCTTGATTTTTACTCCTCAGATCTCATCTCAGTGATCTTCCTGCACTGGGATTGTGGTTAAATGTCTGTACTCAGGATCCACATGAGGGTGAGCCACTTATGGAGGGAGAGCACTTTTCCTCCACCTCATCCCAGGCCTAGCTCAGCAAGGGCCCTGCCCTGGCTGATTCCCAGTGAACACCTGTTGAATAAACAGGGAAACCGAACCTTGATAGGAAAGGGGTGTCTGCATGTAAAGAACACCTCTTTTTCTTTTTTTCTTCTTTCTTTTCATTTTTTCCTTTTTCTTTTTTTAACCCTCTTAACTATTTCCAAGTGTACAATTCAGTGCATTAAGTACATTCGCAATGTCATGCAACCATCACCACCATCCATTTCCAGAACTTTCCTTCATCCCATACAGAAACTCTGTACCTATTAAGCTGTAACTCCACATTCTCTTCTCCCCCCAGCCTTTATTTTACTTTCCATCTTTATGAATTTGCCTCTTCCGGATGCCTCATGTAGGTGGAATTGTACAATATTTGGCCTTTTAGACCTGGCTTCTTTCATTTAGTATGTTTTCAACATGTATCCATGTTGCAGCAGATATCAGAATTTCATTTCTTTCTAAGCCCAAATAATATTCCACCGCATAGATTTTTGTTATCCATTTTGTTTATCCGTTTAGTTATTGATGGACACTTAGGCTGTTTCTACCTTTTGGCTATTGTGATGAGTGCTGCTATGAACATTGGTATACAAATATCTGTTTGAGTGAACTGCTTCCAGTTCTTTTGGGTGAAAATTACCTAGACATGTAATTGCTGGGTCATTGGTAATTGTATGTTTAACTTTGTGAGGAGCTACTGAACTGTTCACACAAACTGCACCATTTCACATTTCCACCAGCAATGTTTGAGGATTCCAGTTTGCCCATGTCTTCACTGACACTTGTTATTTTAGACAGCACTTTTCATCATTGGGCAAAGAATTGCCTCCTTCTTTACAGGCATCTTTGCTTGAAGCAGACTCTAAACCAGGAAGAGCAGGCACAGGAAAGGAGAGGGCCTAGGGAGCCACAGTTATTTACTTTTGCTCAGAGACGCTGAGGGTACCCTTGCTCTTTAGAAAACAGCTGGGACAATCTCTGGTTGAAGCTGCTGAAAGCCCGTGTTCTTCTCTGCTCTTCCAGCAACAAGAGCTACAGGGAAACAGAGGACATTATTATGAGTGAAGATGGCGGCCACCTTCTGATGCCACTCTTGGCTAATTCTGACTACATAATGTGGAGTAAAAGTTTGTCTCCATATGACCTGCTGCAACAAGTAATGAACCGTTATTCTCCTGGACAGAGGTGTGGTCAGGGTGTGTGACTGAGACTGTCACCGTGGAGGCAAGATGAATGTACCAAGCAGTCTCTATGCTGAGGACCTGGTTGTTTTGGAGTTGTAACACCCTAGTCACTTTAGTCATCCATGAGCTTCATGACGACACTGAGCCATCTGACACTCCCACCCTTCATATGGGGCTCCTCTGGGTACCAGGCAGGGGCTGCTGTATGCAGATGGTGTCCTGGGATTCTAAAAGACACAAAGTGCTCGCTGTCTCGCCAGGATCTCTTTCTGCAGCAGGGACCCTTGATAGAGGTTATCCAGCCTGGACAGAGGATGAGGATCCTGGATTCTCCGGTCTGAGAACCTCTCTGGATCTGCTAGAGATCCCAGCCTGTCCTGCATGACCAAAGCACTGGGGTGGAGCTCTTCTTCATTAGTGGAGCGGACCCCTCTTCTTCGTGGAGGCTGAGGCCTGCAGGAGCACGGTCCCACAAGGCAGCATGGCAGGGCAGGGCAGGGCAGTCACAGTTTACTGGCAGATGGGCCCGCAGCATACTTACTTAGGGTCAACATAGGGTCAACAAGTGGGGATGGGGTGCAGGCCCTTAAAGGAAAGTAAATGGGCTGGGTGTGGTGGCTCACACCTGTAATCCCAGCACTTTGGGAGGCTGAGGCAGGTGGATCACCTGAGGTCAGCAGTTTGAGAATAGCCTGGCCAACATGGTGAAACCCCCTCTCTACTAAAAATATAAAAATTAGCTGGGTGTGGTGGCAGGTGCCTGTAATCCCAGCTACTTGAGAGGCTGAGGCAGGATCATTGCTAAAGTTGCAGTGAGCTGAGATCACGACACTGCACCCCAGCCTGAGCGACACAGTGAGACTCCATCTCAAAAAAAAAAAAAAAAAAAAAAAGGGAAATGGAGAGAGAGAGACAGAGAGAGTATATGTGTCAGGTTTCCTGGACACTCCCAGGACCAGTGCCTTGGGAGGTGTGGTGGGCATGGAACCACCCTCTTGCCTTTCTGGGCTGTGTCGCTGACTTGGGCAGTCAGTGGCTCTTTATTGAGCCCTTACTATGTCCCAGGTACTATGCTTTGCATTTGACAGACCCCTCACCACCCACCCTATGGTGGGGATTACCAGCTCCCCTTTGCAGTGTGACTGGCACTTGGGTTGTGGCTATGACATTTCCTAGTTGAGTGATCTTGGGCGAGTCAGTTTACCTCTGTGGGCCTCAGTTTCCTAGTTTGGGAAAGGGAGACAAATGTGAAAATACTCTGTGTAAAGTGGAAAACATGTTTTAAATGTTAGAGCTACATGGAGTGTGAAGTTACCGTGTGACAAAGTTATGTTGACACAAAGAACTTATGAAGATGTTAGGATTCGCATTAACTAATAAGGAAAGTTGGAGTATCTCATGTGTTCAGGCACAAATACTGACGGTGAAGTGTGCAATTATTAGCAACACCAGCAGAATAACCACTGCATAGCTGGTAGGGGCTGAACAGGGATTCATACTCCGATACTTCAGAGATCAAAGTCCATGTCCTTAAGCACCACACTGCAGGGCCTCCATGAGCTTGTGTGAGTCTCACAGTGGCCCTGTTCAGCACGCCAAGAAGAAAGTAATACTTCCCTTAAAAAACGAGGAGATGGAGGCTGACAGAGAGGCATTATACGTGAGAACTCATATAAGGGTGTGGAGCCAGAGGAAATTTAGTCTCAGATTCTAAGGTCTGCAGTTTATAATTCATTCATTTATTTAAGAAATGTTTATTGAGCAGCTGTTATGTACCAGGGACCGTTTGGGGAGCTCTGAACGCCGTGATGAGCAAATTCAGCCCTCATGGACCTTTTGGGATATGGGGGAGGTAAACAAGTAAATAACCCCACAAACGAGATACATAGTTGCAGCTGGGCTAAGAATGCAAGCAGCGCACTGAGAAGCCCAAGGGGAAGGCTGCTTAAAACCATCCAACATTCTAACTCGTTCTCCTGGGAGACACTGAAGGCAGGGGAATGGGAGCTACCATGGAGCCTGCAAGGTTACAGACCGAGAGCCCCTGAAAGCAGAGGAAACTCGAATGGAGTGGATGGGGTTGGGTGTTTGTCTTCACAGTTGCCTCCCCATGTCATGCACATCTACCTCGTCTCCCTGGAACCTCCGTGGGGCTGTAATGGGGCTATTCCTTACACCTGCTATATCACAATACAAGGTGGGCCACAGGAGTGCGTTTAATAGGAAGCCTTAACTTTTCTGGCAGCAACATAGGAAAAGACATCAGCAGGAGAGAGCTGAAAGGAAAGACCAGGAGTTTGCTGGAGTGAAGAGTTACTCTTTGGTAAGTTGGAGGCCTGCACGGTGAGATGCACTATTTTCCTCCCATTCAGTGGTGTCCTCTGCCTCTCCAGTTTGCCTGTGGTTTGAGATAAGCCAAATCAGGATTCCTTGAGGACATTGGAGAAAATGAATGTGTCATGAAGCAATTTAGTGCCAAGGGTCCGAGGGAAGAGGTGTCAGCTAGAGACAGAGGAGCAGGGAAGGCTCGTGGGGTATGTGAGGGCAGCTTGACTAGGGTCCTTGGGACCAGGCCCAGATAAAAACTGGGATTTTCCAGTATGGAGTTGGGTTTGCCCATGACTTCAGAATAGCTGGGTGGTTCTGACTCAGGGTCTCCCATAAAGCTACAGTCAAGTTCTCAGCAGGGGCTCCAGGCATCCCGAGGTTTGAATGGGGCTGGAGGATACACTTCCAAGGGAGGTTATCCGCGTGCCTGGCAAGTTAGTGCTGGCTGTGGGCAGGAGGCCTCAGTTCCTCGCCAGGGGGACCTCTTCATAGAGCTGCTTGAGTGTCCTGACAACATGGCAGCTGGCTTCCTGGAGAGTGAGTGACCCAAGACAGAACAAAGTGAAAGCAATGGCTTTTCTGACCCAGCCTGAGACGTCACACTCCACCATTTCCACAACATACTATTGCTTACAGAGGACAGCCTTATTGGATACAAAGGGGACTATACAAGGATGCAAATATCCAGGGGCAAGAACCATTGGGGGCCATTTGAAATGCTGGCAACCACACCAGGCTTCAGTGTCCTCACCAGTAAGGGGCAATCATGCCTGCTCAATTGCCTCACCGTAAGAATAAAAGGAGAGCCTTTGTGGGAAGGATGGGAAGTGCCGTAACAGTTAGGAGCTCAGGGATAAGACAGGTGTGATGGTTAATTTTATATGTCAACTTGATCGCTAAGGGATGCTCAGCTGGCCAGGTGCATCTGTGAGGGTGTTTGCAGAAGAGATTAGCAATTGAATCAGTGAGCTGAGTAAAGAAGATCTGCCCTCACCAAAGTGGGTGGGCAGCAGCCAATCCATTTAGTGTCAGACTAGAACAAAAAGGTGGAGGACGGGGGAATTTGCTCTCTCTCTATTTGAGCTGGGACATCCGTCTTCTGACATCCCTCAGACATCAGAGTTCCATGTTTTCAGGCCTTCACACTCTAAGGCTTGTCCCCAGCAGACTCTCTGTCGCTGGTCTCAGGCCTTCAGACCCAGACTGAATCACAGCACTGGCTTCACAGGTTCTCCAGCTTGCAGACAGCATATTGTGGGGGCTCCTTTCATAATCACGTGAGCCAAGTCTCATAATAAATCCTCTGTTATATATCTATGTATCCTTGGTTCTGTTTTTCTTGAGAACTCTAGCTAATGCGACAGGATAAAACAGGGTGAGATGTCTGAATTGAGGTGTATTGTAAATGTAAAATATACCCCCAGATTCCTAAGAGTTAATATGAAAAAGAATGTAAATTACCTCATTAACATGTTGAAATGATATTTTGGATAGTGTGTGAAAGACATTTTTTATTAAAATTAATTTTACCTGTTTCTTTTCTTTCGTTAATGGGGCTTCCAGAAAATTTGTGAGTGATGTATATGGCTGGCATTCCATTTCTATCGGGCAGCTCTGGCCTACACCATGAGCCTGGATGGTGTCCTCACCCCTGTCTCTCCAGAGCTTCCAAAGGGCTCAGTGTAGAGTAGATGCTCAATACATGTCTGAGTGAGTGCTCAGAACATGCAGGTGTCCAAGGAATGTCAAACAGACACCCTGGGAGAGAGGGAACACCATGATCTTTGCAGTGAGACAAATCTGGATTCAAATTCTGGTTCAACTCCTTGTTGGGTGAGTCCCTAACCTTATGAACCAAAGATTCCACATCTGCAGAATGGGTCTGCTAGTCCCTACGCAGCTCCCTCTGCTCAATTGAAAGATGCAAATGAGGTATAACTATGCTGACGGGAGGCCTCATTGTATGGGCTCTTAGTATAAGTGCATGCTGGCTCAGGCTAAAAGCAGCTCAGGTGTGGGTGGTAGGATGAAGCTGAGGAATGGCAGCGCTTGGGCACGTGTGCACATACATGTGGGCCAGCTGCACACTAGCCACATGCTTGCTGTTGGCAAAGCCCTTTGGTTTTTCATTTATTTTCCTTTTTTTTTTTTGAAATAGAATCTCACTCTGTTGCTCAGGCTGGAGTGCAATGGCACGATCGTATCTCGCTGAAGCCTCAACCTCCTGGGCTCAGGTAGGTGATCCTTTCACCTCAACCTTCTGAGTAGCTGGGGCTACCAGCATGCACCACCACACCTGCCTATTTTTAAAAAATTTTTATGTTTTTGTAGAGACTGGGTCTCATTATGTTGCCAGCGCTGGTCTTGAACTGCTGGCCTTAAGCAATCCTCCCGCCTCAGCCTCCCAGCGTGCTGGGATTACAAACATGCGCCACTGTGTGTGGCCAGGATTTGCTCATATTGCTGTTCTGTTTCTGTGCCCTGCTGTGGCCTGGTTTTGAATCCCGATGAAGGCAGAGACAACGGACAAAGGGGGTGAGAGGAGAGCAGCCTGCCCAGCACTGTCCTGTCCCCTTAGCCCATCGTGGGCAGCAGTTTGGGGGACACCCCTCCTGACAGTGGAGACTGGTCCCAAGGCGAGAGCACAGGAGCGTGTCAGAGGGGCAGTCTCCCCCGAACCAGGGGTGTCACTCCAGGGGTCTGCCCACCCCTCTCCTTTGCTAAGAATCAGCTCCAAGCTCCACACCCCATGTCTGTTCCCAAAGAGACCAGAGACAAAAGGAAGATGCATTTTCTGTTATCAAGCCACGAAATCCTTATGCTTAATTAAAATGTGCCATGGCAACCAGTGATGTGTGTGTAGCCTGGCTCAGAGTGGCCATCACCACCAAAGGCGATGCCCACGTGCCATCCCTTTGTTCTCGGCTCTGGGAGAGGTGACCACACTGTTCCCTTTGTGAGCGTGGCCTTTGTCTGCGGCACAGAGCAGAACCACAAAGCCTCGGTGGGGCTGATGCCTGCAGCCTTTTTTGGGCCAGTGCCCTTGCCAGGCTGGGAAGCTGGGCAGTCCCAGGGCAGACATGGTCCAGTCTGTGTCAGCTGAGGGCTGTGCTGGGGACCACAGGTATGGTAAGACATGGTCCCTGCACTCTGGACGCTGCTGGGGGAGACAGACACACAGCCAGATTGCTATATGACAGGGCTATAAGACTTTGGTAGGGCATGAGAAACAAGGTACCATGGAGCCTAGGCAGGGGCCTGAGGGTGGAATCAGAGGCGGCTTCCTGGAGGAGGGGTCATTCTAGTAGTTGAGGACTAGTCAGGAGAAGGGAGATGAACGTAAGTGAGAATGGAAGTGAGGAGGGAAGGGATGTTCCTGGCAGAAGGAGGAGCACAAGCCAAGGTGTTGTGCCATGGTGTGCAGGGGCTGGTGCACAGGTCCAAGCTCCTGGACCATAAGGATGGGGAGGAAGTTGCGGGGACTGCGGAGGCTGGAGCAGGATCTTGTAGAGCCTGTGTGCCAGGCTGAGAGACCTAGATGTTATGTGATGTGGGCAACATGGGCAATAGAAGGTGGCTGAGTGGATCAGAGTCAGATGAGAGGCTGCTGAACCGGTGGCCACCAGTGTGCAATGGAGAAACTCAGATGGCTCCTCTGTCCCCCTGTGAGGCTGACATGTGCAGGGGCCACAGGGGGGTCCTGAGGGACAGAGGGGGTGACCTGGGAGAACACGCACTCCCATTATGGAAGGACACCGCAAACTGCAAGCCCAGTGAGTGGCAGATCAGCAGGGCCCAAGGAAGGAGGTAGCCTGGCATCCAGGGACCAAACCCAATCTTGGAATCAGGTATCATTACTGCTGTGTGACCTCGGACAAGTCGCTTAACCCCTCTGGGCTTTGGGTTTCTCTCCCTCTCTCTCTCTCTTTTTTTTTTTTTGAAACAGATTCTTGCTCTGTAACCTAGGCTGGAGTGAAGTGGCAGGATCATAGCTCATGCAGCCTCCACCTTTCAGGCTCAATTGATCCTCCTGCCTCAGCCTCCCGAGTAGCTGAGACTACACACATGCACCACCACGCCTGGCTAGTTTTTCTATGTCTCCTAGAGACAGGTTTTCATTATGTTGTCTAGGCTGTGTTTCTCATTTTTAACATGAAGAGGAAATGAAATCACTTGCATGAATGGTCTGTTTCATCCACTGACCATGAGTTAAGATCATCAAATATTGACAGAATGAGTAAGGGAAGGTGGTGTTGACCCACAGCACTGGGCACTCACCAGGCCCAGCAGTTTAAATTGTCAGGAGATGCCAGGAGAGTTGTGACAGCATTGGCTGCAGCAAAAGAGTCATTAGACTTGAGTTTAAAAGCTAGGAGTGTGAGATCACTGCAGCTGTCTTAATATCCTAAATTAAAATCATATTAAGGCTTCATGAATGTTCCAGCTGCTTCTTGGTTGCCTCTGAGCTGCTGCATGAAGAATGGGAAGCCCTTGGGTTGTTTTTCACAGGCTGCTGGCTTAGACTGGGCAGGAGAAGGCACAGTTGGGCGTGGCATGCACAGGGCCAAGGTAGGGAGCCCAGAAACCTCACTTGGGAAACTTTGTGGTCCAGAGATAGAAAATATCTCAGTAAAAGGACTGTTGCTTGGGTGGGGTAGATTTCTAGGGTCTTTAAAAAGCCATCAATATAGAGGCTCCAGAGTCCCCGAACCGTGATTATTTAAATCATTTATTCGACATGAGGCTCCTCTCTCTCCCCATCTAATTTACCCTCTGTCTTCTCTAGGTCAGCTTAGAAAGGAGGAACTGATTTTCTTTAAATAAATATGGGTTGCAGCTTATGATTCAGGGGGTTTAAGGACTCTTGTGATTTCTCAGTCCCCTTGTAAGGTTTAGGTTTAGAACCGAATTAAAACACCAAAGGCAAGAAGTCTAAAAGGGAGAGATGGTTCCTGCCGATTCCTTCTGGCACCTGCAGTGCCTGTGACAATCTGCCCCACAGGGAGCCTATGCCACTGAGAGGGAAATGGTTCAATTCAGGACTGGTTAGAAATTGGGCTCATATACCAGCCATTAGGGAACTTTACTTGATGAGAAAATGAGAACCTTTTGTAGTTGCTAAAGAGAGCACCATTCTTAATTTGACCTCTTCTTGGTCATGGGAGATGGGCACTTTATCGGAAACTCAAGTGCTCAGAGGAAGAAGAAAAAGGAAGCCGCTGGTGTGAGGAAGGGAGGCCAGCTGCGTCTTATTCCCTTGTGTCCATGCTGTGTTCTTGGTATGCGGTCCCTGGAGCAAGTGCAAGAAATAAGACAAAGACATCGGTGACTGTGTGGAGGCTCCGATGGACAGAGATGCTGGTCTTTTGTAAGATCTATGACAGGACAACATGGGGATGCATGAAAGCTCTCTCACGAGCAGCAGATGAAAACTGTTTTCAGAGCAGGGAAATCTACATTGGCACACACGACATTTGAATTATTTGATGAACTAGATAAGGTCTGACATCATTTTGTCAGGTTGGTTGCCCAAGGTTTGTACACGGGAACGGTCCAGTTAGACAAGTAGGCTGAAGGGAAGTGGGATGAAGTTCAGAAGTGGGGTCTGGGAGGTTAGAGTTCTGCAACTTGATCCATTTTGAGTTTTTTGACCTTGAACTGTAACTTTTTGGACTTTATTTTTCTGAAAGATGAAACGTGGATTTATGATCAAAATTGTTTCCAGGTCCAGGTATGATAAGTCTGAAATGATTTCCACTGCCCTAGACTCCCACCAAGGCACAGGTTGGCTTCCAGAAAATTGTTCTGATGATCTCCTCCCTCTAGGCAGCCAAAGAGCAGCTGCCAATTAATTCAGGGTTAACGGTGTCTATCTGCCTGTCTGTGGAGTGCTGTGGTGTGGTACACAGTTGGCTTTGGCAGGACTTGTTACTTGACAATTTTGAAGCTGGAAAATGTGCTTTAGAACACCATGTGTACTGGTCTAAACCACCAACTAGTTTAGTGCTTGCAACAAATGGCCTTCACAGTCAACATATGAAAGATGCAATTTTGCAGTAGCCTGGGAGAAAGCTCAAGTCTAGAAGGGAAGGAGAGCTTTGAGGGGGCCAGAGTGGTGGGGTGGAATTGTTTAAAAGAATTAGAGGGAAAAAACAAGAAACTTTCATGCATGCTACTTCCAATCCTGAGACTTTGTGATACACAGCAGGGAATCAGCTTTAATCTGAATGCCTACCAAAAAAGTTGGAGGATCACTCATAATACTAGTAAATTTCTTATATCTAAAACAATACTTTTCTCAGTTACATGGAGACAGTCACTGTCAGAACCAGCGTGGAGCCAGGGTGGCTCTCTGGCCCCTCCCTTATAATCAAATAAAAGGACACTTTTAGCAGTTTTAGCCTGTGCGGTAGATTTGTAGGGTAGCTTGTTGGTGACTTTCATTTGAATTTCTTGATTACAAAAGAGGTTGATTACCTTTTTATTAATATATATTTACTGGCATTTAGGTTTCCACTTTGTAAAATATCTATTCAAGTCTTTAAAAAAACACTGAATTATCTGAGTTTCTCACACTGATTTCTGAGGCTTCTTGATATATTCTGGATGTGAGTTCTTTGTTGGTTTTATGTGTTGGAAATAATTTCTGCTCTGTAGCTTCCATTTCCTTTCTCTTACTAGTATGTTTTGATAAACAGAAGCTTTTAATTTGAATGTAATGAATGTCACCAATCTTTTCCTTTATAATTCATGTTTTATAATTCTTTCTCACAAAGACAGTCTTCTGTACTATTTTGCCTTTTACATTTAAGTCTATAATCTGCCTGGAGTTGACTTTTGAGCACGGTGTGAGGTAGGGGTCCACTTTAATTTTTTTCATATGGATATCAAATTGTCTCAGCTCTATTTATTATCCTCCCCTATGGATTGGCAGTGCTAGCTTTACAATAAATCAAGTGTCCATATGTGCTGGGATTTGTTTCTTTGTTTTATATTCTGTTCCACTTGTCTATTTGTCTCTCTTTGAGCCAGTATACTGTGCTAAGTTTAATAACAGTTTTGTTTTCTGATCTTAACAGCTAGCAGGAAGAGTACTCTACCTTGTTCTTTTCAAGAGTTTCTTAACTATTCTTGGCCTTTTGCTTTTTCATATAAAATTTAGACTTGCCTTTCAACTTATACAAAATATCTTTTGGGATTTTGCTAATGGTATTGCTTTGAATCTATAGATCATTTTAGGGAGGAAATTAATATCTTTGCAATAATTGATTCCTCCAATCCATGAACATGATGTATATTTCCATTTACTTAGGTCTCTTTTTAACTTTTATTTTAGGTTCAAAGGTATATGTGCAGGCTTGTTACACAGGTAAATTGCGTGTTATGAAAATTTGGTGTACAGATTATTTTGTCACCCAGGTAAATGCATAGTATACTTAGGTCTTCTTTAATAGTTTCATAATTATTTGGTTTTATCCATGGAGGTCGTGAAGAAGTGCTTGCTACTTTTGATGCAATTGAAAACTGTATCATTAAAAAAATTATTTTTGTATATAGATATATAATTATTTTTTATATATTGATTTTTTAAAAATGTAGTAGGCTTGCCAAATTCCGTTATTAATTATAATAAACTATCTAAGGATTTTAAAAGATTTTTAAATATAAACAATTGTATCATCCACAAATAATGGCAGTTTCATGTCTTCCTTTCCAATCCTTACACTATTTATTTATTTGCCTTATTTCACTGGCTAGGACCTCTAGTAAAATGTTCAATAGAAGTAGTGATAGTGGGCATCATTGTCTTGTTTGCAATCTTAAAAATAAAACCCTCATAATTTTACCACTAAGCATAATGTTTGGTGAGAGTGTATATCCTTTATCAGTTTAGGGAAACTTCCTTCTATTTCTGGTTTATTACAACTTTTTCTTCCCCCCATCATGAAGGATGATGAATATTATCAAATGCTTCTTCTCTACTATGAAAAAAAGTCATTTAATTTTTCTTCTTTAATCTGTGAATGTGGTAAAATACATGGATTTTTCCAATGTTAAACCAACCTTGAATTCCTGCTCTAAACCCAACTTGATCTATATTGCTGGATTTGGTGTGTTAATATTTGTTTAGGATTTTTATATCCATGTGAATGAGAGATTGGGATATGATTTTCTTTTATCATACTGTATTTATCAGATTTTCATGATGAAGTTATACTAGCCTAATGAATTGAGTATATAGCTACAGTGTTTTAGTTGTAATAGTCTTGCCAGGACACTGCTGTTTCTGCTAGGTATTACCACTGCTACCACTGCATTTGGATTCTAACTTTCTCTTGTTTATTTTCTCATTTATTCCAGATTCAAAGTCCTGGATGGAAGTATCTGATTGGTTGAGTAGGCTATTGGGAGATGGTGAGAGGGAGGCTCAAGTTCTCTTGTTGTTTATGGTTAGGAAGGGTATACTGCTTTCCAACAAGGCTGGTGTGGGTTGTATGCTATACAGATTGTCCTGTCTGCCCCTACCCAAAACCCCACACATATCCTCTACAATAACTCTGTACAGTACAGTTATTCTTCTTCTTCTTCTTCTTTTTTTTTTTTTTTTCCCGAGATGGAGTCTCACTCTGTTGCCCAGGCTGGAGTGCAGTGATGTGATCTCAGCTCAGCTCACTGCAACCTCTGCCTGCTGGGTTCAAGCAATTCTCCTGCCACAGCCTCCCAAGCAGCTTGGACTACGGGCATCTGCCACCATGCCCGGCTAATTTTTATGTTTTTAGTAGAGACAGGGTTTCACCATGCTGGCCAGGCTGGTCTTGAACTTCTGACCTCGTGATCCACCCACCTTGGCCTCCCAAAGTGCCTGGATTACAGACATGAACCACTGTGCCAGGCCAGTACAGTTATTCTTATGCTCATTAAAGATTAAGAACACTGTGGCCCAGTTTGGTGGCTCATGCTTGTAATCCTAACACTTCGAGAGGCTGGGGCAGGTGGATTGCTTGAGCCCAGGAGTTCAAGACCAACCTGGGCAACATGGTTAAACCCCATCTCTACTAAAAAAAAAAAAAAAAAAAAAAAAAAATTAGCCGGACATGGCGGCGTTCCCCTGCAGTCCCAGCTATTCCAGCTACTCGGGAGGCAGAGGCAGGAGAATTGCTTGAACCCAGGGGGCGGGGTTGCAGTGAGCCAACATGGTGTCACTGCACTCTAGCCTGGCAACAGAGCGAGACTCCATCTCAAAAAAAAAAAAAAGAAAAAACAAAAACAAATACAAAAATTTGCAGAGTGGCTCATGTCTGTAGTCCCAGCTGCTTGAGGGGCTGAGGTGGGAGGATCACTTGAGCCCAGGCTGTTGAGGCTGCATTGAGCCAAGATAGCACCACTGCACTCCAGATTGGGCAATGGGAGTGAGAACCTTTAAAAAAAAAAATTAAGAACACTGTGTTGGACCAAAGGAAGGAATAAAAGGAAATGTATATACAGATGGACAGATGTTTGGGTGTTCACATTGTTATGCATTTAAGATAATCTGAAATACCTGGTAGTGAAGTTTGGAATTTGGGTAACCCAAAGGGTTCTTGCTTGCTTGCTTGCTTGCAGTATTTACTTTATTTTAACTCAACATCACCCTCCGTAATCATCACAATGCTTTAAATACACATTAAAGCATTGGTGGGTTGTGAGGACTTAGTGAAGTAATAAATGTGAAAGCACCATGCACAGTATTCAGCACACAGTACATGCTCAAACATGATTGTTTTGAGTATAAAACTTGCTTGATCAATTCCACATACAATGATTTTTAAAAATGTATACATGAGAGCATGACTGCTTGCATTTTCAAGTTGACTGAGCAGTGGAGCCAAACAGAAAATGCTGTCCCTCTTGCAGCCTTGGCTACTGGGCTCAGGATGCCTGGGACAGGTGAATCTTTAATGGTCAGGTACTAAGGTAGTTCCTAAGTTAAATTTGCATTTGAGATGCCACTGATTTAGTTTTTACCCCTAATTATTTTATGGATTTCAAACATGTTTGTCTTTAACGTTGTTTTTCAAAAATTACGAGAAGCTTATGTTTCCACTGCTCTTCCCAGGCAGGTGATTGATTTTGGATGCATTTGTGATCTCCCCTGTTTCCATTATGGTTTGCATACATCCAGCCACACACCTGTGTATGATATTCCTGGGCATGCCTGAGGTGGGAGCGTCAGGCTTTTTGTCCCCCTCCCTCCCCTCCTCCACACCACTGTTATTGATTCCCAGAAATCTGGTTATTTTTATGGTCTCAACAGAACAGTGTGTTCAGAAAACAGTAGATCCTGGAGTCTACATCTGGTATATAAAATCCTGGTGCAGCCAAGCGCTTCAAGCCCTATGTCTTTTAAGAGGGCTGCATCATTATTATTTTGTTCTCCAGATTTCTCTTCCAACTGCCCAGGATCCTCTCAGCCTCTCATGAAGCCGTGGAGATAGAGCTCTTTATCTTCACCACCATTGACTAACTGGATATCACAGCGCCCCCTAGGCACATGGAGGTGTTAGTGTTCCACTGTTTTAATTGTTCATGAAGTGATGATTGCCCCATCCTGAATGTTCACGGGGTCTCCCAGTGTGCCCCCTGAACAAAGGAAAACAGTTAATTTAAAGACTTTTTGTTCATTTGTGAAGATTATTTATTTAGTTATTTTGGTCTCTCTTTTGCTTGTTCCTGTGATTATAAAGATAGCATACATGATTATTAAATGAATACTCTCTTTTTTTTAACGTTTAAGTTCAGGGGTACATGTGCAGGTTTGTTACACAGGTAAATGTGGGGTTTACTGCACAGATTATTTCATCACCCAAGTATTAAGCCCAGCACCCATTAGTTATTTTTCCTGATAGTGTCCCTCCTCCCACCCTCCACTCTCTGGTAGGCCCTGGTGTGTGTTGTCCCCCTCTGTGTGTCCATGTGTTCTCATCATTTATCTGCCACTTATAAGTGGGAACATGTGGTATTTGATTTTCTGTTCCAATTAGTTTGCTAGGGATAATGACCTGCAGCTCCATCCATGTCCCTGCAAAGGACATGATCTCATTCCTTTCTATGGCTGCATAGTATTCCATGGTGTATATGTACCACATTTTCTTTCTCCAGACTATCAGTGATGGGCATTTAGGTTGATTCCATGTC
This sequence comes from Trachypithecus francoisi, assembly GCF_009764315.1. Lineage (NCBI taxonomy): Eukaryota > Metazoa > Chordata > Mammalia > Primates > Cercopithecidae > Trachypithecus > Trachypithecus francoisi. Next base: position 8,291,589 of record NW_022681442.1, on the reverse strand, counting down.
TTTGCTACTGTGACTAGGGCTGCAATGAACATACACGTGCATGTGTCTTTATAGTAGAACAATTTATATTCCTTTGGGTATATACCTGGTAATGCTATTGCTGGGTCAAATGGAATTTCTGTCTTTAGGTCTTTGAAGAATCACCACACTGTCTTTCACGATGGTTGAACTAATTTACACTCCCACCAACAGTGTATAAGTGGAATGAGCACTATCTCTTAAGAAATATTTTATTTTTCATATTTACAAAAGGCCTATGTTCTTTGTAGAAACTTCAAATAATATACAGATGTTTGAAATAGAGTGTAAATATCTCCTTGCCCTCTACTTTAGTATTACTCCCTAAGGGTTACTGTTGACAGAAGTTTGGTATATATTATTCTAGATTTTAGAAATGTAAATAGAAGCTTCATGCACAGCTACTTGTGAACACAAACACTCATACCCACACAGTGCATATATTGAGAGTTTTTTTTTTTGAGACAGGGTCTTGTTGTGTTGCCCAAGCTGGAGTGCAGTGGCATGAACATAGCTCACTGTAGGCTTGATCTCCTGTGCTTAAGCAATCCTCCCGCCTCATAGGTGTGAGCCACCATGCCTGGCTAATTTTTGTTTTTTAAATGTTTTTGTAGAGATGGGGTCTCGTTATGTTGTTCTGGCTGGTCTCAAAGTCCTGGGCTCACGTGATCTTCCTGCTTTGGCTGCCCAAAGTGGTGGGATCACAGGCACGAGCCACTGTGCCTGGCCTGAGATTTTTTTTTCTCCTTGAAAATTGGATCATTCTATCAGTAATATTTTTCAGTTCTCTTTTTTTGATTCCCCAATATATCATGGGTATCTTTCCATTTTAATTAATACTCATTGATCCAGTTCTTTAATGGCTGTGTAATAATCTATTTAGTCAATCCCATTGTTGTGCCATAGCAAATGATGCTACAGCCAGCTCCTTGTATAGCTGCCCTTGCACAGCTGTGTGAATATCTCTGTTGCATAGATCCCCTGAATAAGATAGGACCTTTTAATTAAAGCCCCCAGCACAGGCCACAAGCCTTAGAGGGTTGCTCCATAAATATTGGTTGATGACACTACTATGTTGTCATATTAATTAAAACAGGAAAAGACCCATTAGGGCAACAAATACACATTCACAGGGCAAACTGCTTCTAAGGAAGGCAGATATAATACTTAATATTCTCATCTGCGAAAAGCCAAACCACATTAAATGTAGTAAGTAGCAAGTTGCCTGTGTACTAGCATGTAAAATATTCCCAAAGGAGTGTTAGCTTGACAGAATGCATAAAGATACTGCATTAAAGGTAAAACAGAGGGACTATTTACCCAGCATAGTTATGTAGAAAATATACAATTTGATCTAGATAGAGGCTTTTACCGTATAAATTATTGTGGCCCCTAGTTCAATCACAAACAGCCTTCAAGTTGGGCAATTGCATTATAGAAAAAGGAGAAGAGAACAGTTTTCAATTGTCTAGAATGAGCTTCAAAAACAGGCAACTCAGTTCTGATAGAACAATTTAAACTGCCCATCTCCTTATCTGATGTGGACATCATTTTTCAGAGGGGGCAACCAGCTCGAATTAAATAGTTTTGCTGCAGACAGTCTGTCTGTCTATTCCGCTCCCCCCTCGCCCCCCTTTCCTTCCCCATGCAGGGTGCTGCAAGCCTCTGCTAATTTCGGAAGATTGGTCTGGGCAGTGGTAAAGTGAGATAAATAGAAACAACTTTAACAGAGAAAAAAATGAGTGATATTAAAAGAAAGAATAATAATGGATCGTCAGAGACTGATTTGACACTGGAGACTCCATTCCTGCCTGGTTGATTGTCTCATAAACCCTTTAGAAACCCTGGGCTTTATTTGCAAATGATCTTCACTGTGGACCAAGAGTTCAACAGGAAAAATAATGAGTAAAATCTATGAGTTGGCTTGAGCCAAATAGGGCTATCGTGCCTTTGTGAGAAGAGGTGAGAGAGAGCATCTCAGAGACCATTTTGATCGAATTGCCGTGGTTCAGGCAGGGGCTGCTTATCTTACTGTCTCAGGTGCTTCCCAGGCCTCCTGCATTCCCCTGGCCTCCTCCCACCATTTTAACTTAGGCTGAGTGAGCTGCAGCTGCAAGGACAAGAGGGGTCTCTTCCTCCAGCCCCAGTGGAGCATTTGAGCAGACAGAATACTGAGGGGTGCAAAGAGCCGGGCAGGCGTTTAGAGAACTTGAGGACATTCAGGGACAGTTTCTTTTCTTTCTTTTTTGTTTTTGATTTGCTACAGGATGCTACAACTCAGAGTCAGCCTAAAGCTGCCTTTCCTCCTAGCATACAAATGTATACATGTATGATTTTTTTTCACATGTATGATTTTTAAAAGCCTTTTTATTTTGAAATAATTTAAAATTTACCGAAAAGAACTCCGTGTACCAGTCACCTAGATTCACCAATTGGTACCATTTTGCCACATTGCTTTGTTTCTACCATTCCTCTTTCACATGTAAATACGTCGGTGTGTATCCCCTGAACACAGGGACATTCTGCTGCACACGTTAGTAAGGGTATCAACACTGGGAACTGTAACAGTGATACCTGCATGTATACACACATGCTATTATCCAACTCACAGTCCGTATTCAGATTATAGCAAGCATTCTATTTTTTAATCTTCTTTAATCTGGAATGATTCTTTAGCCTTTCTTTGCATTTTATGACCTTGATACATACTTTCTTAAGATAGAGTCCTGCTCTCTTGCCCAGACTGGAGTGCAGTGGTGTGATCATAGCTCACTACAGCCTGAAACTCCTGGGCTCAAGTGATCCCTTCACCTCAGCCTCCTGGGTAGCTAGAACTACAGGCATGCAACACCGCACCAGGCTAATTTTTAAATTTTTGTAGAGACAGGGTCTTGCTGTATTGTCCAGGCTGGTCTTGAACTCCTGGTCTCAAACTATCCTCCCACCTTACTGCTCCTGGCCATAGTTTGATATTTTTGAAGAATAAAGACTAGTTTTGTTTTGTAGAATATCCCTCAATCTGTGTGTGTCTGATGTTTCATGGTAAGATTCAGGTTATGTGTTTGGGCAGGAAGCCATAGATTGTTGTTCTCAGTGCATTAGATGGGAGGCACATGATGCCATTTTGTCTCATTAGAAGTGATGTTAATTTGGATTAACATCAAGTAAGAAAGGTAGTGTCTGCCACTGTTAAATTACTGTTTTCTTTTTTGTAATTAATAAATAATCTGAATCTTGAAAATATCCTGTTTCCCATTAAACTTAATAGTTTTAGCATCCTGGCGATTCTCACATGTATTAATTTTATAATTAGTGGCACACAACAACTAGATTCCTGGAGATGCAGTTGTTTGGCAAAAGACTATTTCTAAGCAGCCAGAGGGGATCTAGTCACATCAGAAAGAAGCCAGCTTGTCTGGGGTGACTTAAAATTTATACTACTTTTTCTTGTCTGAGGCTGTGACATTCTTCTCCCATGTGGCCCAGGTTGTTCTGTGATAGAACCAGGGTTGCAAGTCACACACTCACTTAGTCATTCAACAAATATTTACTGAGAAGCTACTGTAACCCAGGCACTGTTTTGAAGATAAACAAAAAAGAAAAAGAAGTCCTAGCCCCTGCCCAGAGGCTGGTGGGAGAACAGATATGGGCACAGGGCTGTGGATCAAAGGGCAGCCCCTTTAAGAAGGTGAGGGTCACTTCACAGAAGAAGTAAATGTCTTTAAACTCATTATTGCAAAGATGATACAGGAGTTGGGGGTGGGTAGTTCCACACACCCTTATCCAGTTTATCCCAGTGGTTATATTTTACATAATTACAGTATAATATAAAAAATGAGAAAATTGACATTAATACTGTGTGTGTGTACAGTTCTATGATATTTTATTTTCTGTGTAGGCTTTGGTATCCACCACTGCAATCAAGATACAGAACTGTTCCATTACCACAACTATCTCCCATTTCATAGTTATATCCATTCTCCCATAACCTCCCACCATCTCTAACTTTTGGCAACCACCGATCTCTGTCATTTTGTTTCGAGAATGCTGTATAGATGGAATTATGCATTATGTGACCTTTGAGACTGGCTTTTTTCACTTAACATAATACCCTTGAGATCTGTCCATGTTGTTGCATGAATCAGTAGTTCCATTCCTTCTTCTTCTACTATGAATGTAACACAGTTTAACCACTTACCTACTGAGAGACGCTTTGATTGTAGTTTTTGGCTATTACAGAAAGCTGCAATAAACAATCACGTACAGGCACCTTTGTGAGGACATAAACCTTCATTTCTCTGGGATAAGTGCCTAGGATGCAATTGATGGGTCGTATAGTAAGACTGATTTTTTTTTTTTTAAGATTGTTATGTTTTCATGGTAAATTGACCCTTTTATCATTACGCAATATCCCTCTCTGTCCCTGGCAATTTTCTTTACTTTGAAGTCAACTTTTTTTCTGATGTTAATATAGCTACTCCTGTTGCTTTCTTTCGATTAATGTCTGGATGGTATGGTCATTTCTTGGTATCTGTGGGGAACTGGTTCTAGGACTTTCTGTGAATGCCAAAATCTGCTGATGCTTAAGTCCCTTATATACAATGATGTAGTATTTGCACATAACCTACACACATCCTCCTGTATAAATTCTCTCTTGATTACATAAAATACCTAATACAATGTAAATGTGATGTAAAGAGTTGTTATACTGTATTACATAGGGAATAATGACAAGAAAAAAACCCGTACATGTTCAGTATAGGTGCAGTTTTTCTGTCAAACATTTTCAATTCACAGTCATTATTTTGGTGCAAAAGTAATTGCAGTTTTTGCCATTAAAAGTCATGACAAAAACCACAATTACTTTTGCACGAACCTAATAGTTGACTCCACAGATGCGGAACCCATAAATACTTTCAACTTACCACTATATTTGAAGGGAGTTTCTTATAGACAGCATATAATTAGGTCATTTTTTTGAAGTCAACTCTGCCAATCTCTGTTTTTTAATTGGTGTGTTTAGATCATTTACATTTAATGTGACTATTGCTATGATAAGCTTAAGTTTGCCACTTTTTTTGTTTTAGGTTTCTTCTCCTTTTTCATTTTTCTTTTTTATTTTCTGCCTTTCTGTGAGTTGCTTGGACATTTTTTAGAATGCTGTTTTAATGTTTTTGAGTATATCTCTTTGTATAACTTGTTTTTAGTGGTTGCTTTAGAACTTGCAGTACATGTACATAACTTATATAAATGACTAGTGTCCACATTTACCAGTTCAAGTGAAGTGTAGAGACCTTATCAACTTTTATATCCTTTTGTCATTCTTGATTTATCATATTATTGTCTTAAATATTTTCTCTACCTACATTGAGAACCACATTAGACACTTTTATAATTTTTGCTTCAACTGCCAAACTAATATAGAAAGCTCAAGAGAAAAAGGAAACATTATTGTATTTGCCTGAATTTTTGCATTTTCTGTGCTCATTCTTCCCTCCTGAGGTTGCAAGATTTCTTCTTTAATCATTTTCTTTCTGTTTAGAGAATTTCATTTAATTATTCTCTTAGGACAGGTCTGCTGGTGAGAAATCATCTTAGGTTTTTTTTTTTTTTTTTAATCTGGGGATGTCTTGACTTCCTCTCCATTCATGAATAATATTATTTCTTTTTTACCGGATATAAAATTCTGCATTGACAGGTCTTTTCTTTCAGTATTGAAAAATGTACCAATTTCTTCTGGCTTTTATAGTTTCTGATGAGAAATCTATAGTAATTTGGATGGTTTTTCCCTTATAAGCAACAAGTTGCTTTTTGTTCTGGCTGCTTTCAATATTTTTTTCTTTGTCTTTAATTTTTAGAAGTTTGACCGTAATGTACGTTGAAGTGAATTTCTTTGGGTTTATCCTGTTTGGATTTGCTCAGCTTTCTGAATTTGTAGGTTTATGTCTCTTGCCGAATTGTGTTAGTTTTTAGCCATTATTTCTTCAAGCACCTTTTCAGCTCTATCCACTTTCTCCTCTCCTGGGACTCTACTGACACAAATATTTGATCTTTTGTTATGCGGTAGTCATCTCTTGGTATCCACAGGAGATTTGTTCTAGGACCCCCCCTCGAATACCCAGATCCACAAATGTTCAAGTCTCTTAAATAAAATTGCATAGTATTTGCATCTAACCTGGGTGCATCCTCCTATATACTTTGAATCATCCCTAGATTACTTATAATACCTAATACAATGTAAAATGTCATACGATATAATACCTAATACAATATTAATACCATTATACTGCATTGTTATTTATTTGTTTTTTAATTATTGCATCATTATTTTTTATTTTTTTCCCCCAGATATTTTCAATCTATGTTTGGTTGAATCCACGGATACAGAGGGCCAACTGTATTTCCCAGGCTCCTGATGTTCTGTTCATTATTTTTAGTTTATTTTCTCTCTAACCAATTTGAGTAGTTTCTATTGTTTTGTCTTCAAGTTCACGGATTCTTTTCTCTGTGTTCTCCATTCTGCTCTGAGCCCATCCATTGAAGTTTTATTTTGGTTATTGTATTTTTTGGTTCTAATATTTCCATTTGATTTTTCCTTATAGCTTCCTCACAGCTTTGGTAGTATTTTCTGTTTCTTTGCTGTTATTTTCAATTTTTAAAAATTTGTTGCATGTTCTTAGCTGCTTATTGAAATATTTTTATAATGACTACTTAAAAATTCTTAGTAGATAATTCTAACATCTGTGTCATTTTGGTGTTGACATCTGTTAATTGTCTTTTTTCATTTATTTTGAGAACTTCCTGGTTCTTGGTATGAGGAGTAATTTTGAATAAAACCTAGGAATTTTGAGTATTATGTTCTGAGCCTCTGAGTCTTACTTAAAATTTGTGTTTTAGCAGGCTTTCTCTGACACTACTCTAGTGGATGAAAGAAACCACCATGGCTAGGAGGGGCATTAGTGCCTCTTTTCTACACCCTACATGGTCTCCACTGCCACTGTGTGTGTATGTGTGTTGGGTGAAGGGGTGGCCTTGTTCTGTCCACTGCTACCACCCCAGTGAGGAGAAGGAGCACCTTTTTATACCTGGATTGGGGGAAAGTCTAAGCTCCCCATGAGGTCTCCATGACACCTTGGTGGTGGTGGGGCACTTTGCTTTCTCTGGGTGGGATGAAAGTTCAAGCTCCCACTCAACCTTCTTGACACCTCCCTGGCAAGGCTAGGGTGGGGGTTGGGGTAGTTTGTTGCAGCCTGATGAGGGTGGATGTTTAGGTTCCCCACTTGGCCTCTGTGGGTCCATTGGAGAGCTTTGAGGTATGGCAAGATCGGATTATAGTTTTAGAAAGTTCACCCTGATTGCCTTGTGAAAAATATTAATAGATCGGGCATGGGGGGAAGCAGAGGGTGGAGCAGGAGAGCAGTGAAGAGGCTATGGTAAGATCCAGGGCCAGATGTGATGACTGGTAGGAGGACAGTGGAAGCCAGAGTGGTGGCAAGAAGTGAGACTCCATATCTACTGCAAAGGTTGAGTTGGCAGCATTTACCAAGAGACTGGATGTGGATGTGTGAGGAAGATAGGAGAGGAAGTGGACTGACTGAGCCAATGTGGGGTGAGAGCAATGGTTGATCTGGAAGTTGCTTTTTTTTTTTTTCAAGTAAGAGAAAGTTAAAGCATTTTCATTTGTTTTTAATGAGAGCAAGATGTTCAGGCAGCCATCTTCTCACAGGGAGCAGGACAGCAGGATAGAGCCCTGGGTGGAGGAACATGCAAGATACCCGTGAAGTCATTTGTGCAGCTGCGTGATCTGGGACAACTACTCCGGTTCATTTAGTTACTTAGATCTATAAGCCTTGGTTTTTATCATCTGGAAATGGCAATAAAAAGAGAATCGGCCTCATAGATAATCCTCTGTAAGAATTAAAAGAGATGAAGAATACACTGAACATACTGCCTGATGTCTACAAAGAAAGCCATGATGTTCTTTCTCTTAGCAAGGAAGTAGGATGGAGCTGCCTGTTCTGCTCCCTGATCCTGGACCATGGTTCCACCCACGTCCTGGTGTTGACATTCCTTTGGGGATAGGGGCATGGGCTCTAATCCACATCTTTGCCTCTGATTTTGCAGCCTGCTGAAAGGCCTTCACCTGATCTGGCAGGTGCTGTGGACACTCTGAAAGTTGTTGAGGGTCCAACATGATCACCCTTGGTGTGGACAGACCTGGGCACTATTGACAGTTTGAACCAGATAATTCTTTGTTGTGGAGGGCTGCTCTACATACAGGAGGGTGTATGTAGCATCTTTGACCTTTATCCACTAGTTGCCAGTAGTACTCTTCCTCCATGTGACAATCAAAAAATGTCCCTGGACATTGTCAGATGCCTCCCAAGGAGAAAAATTACACTGATTTGAGAACCACCCATGTAGACCGATTACTGAGGTGTACCAGCTGGGGAGTGGCAGAGGAGAGGGTCCTTTGTGACCCTGGATGGGGCCCAGGGTGGGAGTTTTCTGCCCTTTAGAGGGAGCTTCAGGCTGTTCCTCTTGGCCATCTTCACACAGAAAAGGTCACAGGGCCTTTGTCTCAGGGCTGTGGTGTGCTCTGGGATGGGGAGCAGGATAGGAGTGTGGCTGCTGTCCCCTGCTTCTCCCTCCTTTGCCCAACTACACCTTGACCTCCATCCCATTCTCCTCCTACCCCTGCTGGTCCTCCATGGGGCAAGTGTTGCAGGATGAAAAGGTCAGAGAAGTTCCAGAGCCATCATCAGAGAGGACAGGGCCTCCCTGCAGTCCTTCCACTGAAGTATCCATTGTAAATAAGGAATAGCTCAAGAATTGGGCCTTAGAGTCATTGAAACTTTGGGCAGTGCCCGTCACTGCCATTTCCTGGTTGTATGACTTCAAGGGCAAGTAACGTCTCCTCTGGGCCTCAATTTCCTCATCTGTAAACTGGGATGATTACATCTCTGCCTAATAAGACTGTAGTGAGGATAAAATGCCCTGATGGATATAAAGCATCTAACAGAGTGTCTGCTACATAAATATTAGCTATCATCATCATCATCATCATCATCATCAAAAACAATCATGTGAAAGTACTCAGTGGATTGCAGGGTTCTATGCACATGGTAGTTGTAGAAAGGAGGTGTTCTGTTGAGAGACTCAGGGTATCTTAATGCTGTGCATGTCATTTAATAACCAATCAGATGCATGTTCCCAGCCTTAGAAACAGTCACATGACAGTCTTAGGACTACCAAGGCATAGGACAGGCAGGGAGAAAGGAAAGACAATATCATCTACTTTGCTACCAACGTACTTCCTTGGAGGAGAATGGGCTGAAGGGAAGGTGAAGTGTGTTTATTAAATAAATTTTCAGTCATTTCTTTGGAAGGGTAAGGCATTTAGAGCAGGAAGGGCACCCTTGAAGATGGAAAACATTTATCATGAGGATGTCCAAACTTGATACCTGTCCTGCAGAGATCTGAGCCCCCATTTCCCCCATGTCCATCACACATCAGGAGATACATCTCAATGTCTAAGTGAGTCACTTTAACCCAATTCCCCAGACCCTGTGGCCATAGCTCAGTTGCTTGAGAACAAACTAGGAGATGCAGCTGCCAGCTGAAAGTTACAGGTTGCTTCCATTAACCCGCCAGTGACTACACTTGACACAGAAGAATGGGTCTCAACCTCCCATGTCTGGTGATAGATTGAAGACGTTCAATTTGCTTGAAGTTACACTTGGTGGGAACTTTATTACCCCATCTGTCATGACAATCTTCTGTTCTGTCTGCTTCATGTTCCTGGAGAAGCTCTGAACTGCAGAGTCAAGTCTCTGCTTTCTTGAGCTCCTGAATTCTCAGAGGTGACCAAGAAATGGCTATTCTCAGATTGGGGTGGTCTTATCCTGGCATTGTTTGGAGAACTCCACAGGGTAATGTAGGTGCAGTGGTCTCCTTAGTCACATGGCCTGTGGATTGGTCCCTCTCTCTGGGTTGACACTCTGAGGCCACATTTACCCTTACAAGCCAATGTAATGCATACAGCTTGAATAGGAGTTCATTCAATTCAGGAGAACTATTTGTTTGTGTGTGGAGGGGGGTGGAGGGGGAAGGGGTAGATGGAAAAATTCTTAGTCCAATAATTTTTTTTGGTTGCTAGTAAGAAAAACCCAATGCACACTGCAGTAAATAAAAATTTACTGGCGTCTTCAGCCTTAAGTCCAGAAGGCAAATCCCCACCTTGAAATAAACTTGTGAAATGACACTGAGTTACTGAACATTGATTCCTCCCTTATCTCGGTTAAGCCTTCACACCTTGTTGGTGGATTGTCTCCATTTCTTCCTAAGTGGCCTGCCCCTTCCAGCATTTATTTATTGTAATCTGTCCTCCACCCTGCTTCCAGGCTAATCTTTCTAGAATGGTACTTTTATTGTGTCATTCTCCTGCCCTAAAACTTTCAATGATTTCCTTGTATCTACTAATGAAATCTAAAATCTTTTTTTTTTTTTTCTTTTGAGACTGAGTCTCGCTCTGTTGCCCAGGCTGGAGTGCAGTGTCATGATCTCGGCTCACTGCTGCAAGCTCCTCCTCCTGGGTTCACGCCATTCTCCGACCTCAGCCTCCTGAGTAGCTGGGACTGCAGGCACCCGCCACCACTCCCAGCTAATTTTTGTATTTATTAGTAGAGATGGGGTTTCACCGTGTTAGCCAGGATGGTCTCGATCTCCTAACTTGTGATCCACCCGCCTTGGCCTCCCAAAGTGCTGGGATTACAGGCGTGAGCCACCACGCCTGGCTGAAATCTAAAATCTTAACCTGGCTGCCTATGCTTTCTGTAGTCTGGCTCCGGCCAACCATCCCAAAGTTATGGCCCATTGTGCTTAGACTCAAAATCAGTCTTCCAGCCACTGTAATTTTCTCTCTGGTTCTTGTTCTGGCTCCACCCCTTTGCTCTCCCTGGTCCCCTTACCTGGAATGTCCTTCCTTTCTCAGCTGCACCCTTATTAGCCCCTCTCACAAGGCTTGCAGGTCCTTGTTTTCCCTGCCAGTCCTGACCACAAGGATCTCACATTTTACAATCCCCTCAAGAGGACTCTGGATTTTAGCATAATTATAGTCATGCATCAATGACTGACCAGCTTCTCATAAGATGATTTTAATGGAGCTGAAAAATTCAGCTATGACCTAGTGACATTGTAGTTGTTGTAAATGTCTTAGCACAATGCATTACCAAGGTGTTTATGGTCATGCTGGTATAAACAAACCTACTGCGCTGCCAGTTATATAAAAGTCTAACATACACAATTACGTATAGGACATAGTACTTGATGATGATAATAAATGGCATTGTTACTGGTTTATTTATTTCCTATATTATACCTTTTATTGTTATTTTAGAGTGTATTCCTTCTATTTATAAAAAAAAAGGAATTAACTCTAAAACTGCCTCAGGCAAGTCTTTCAGAAGGTATTTCAAAAAAAGGCTTTGTCATCATAGAGACGACAGCTCCATGTGTGTTATTGCACCTGAAAACCTTCCAGTGGGACAAGATGTGGAGGGTGGAAGACAGTGATGCTAATGATCCTGTCCCTGTATTGGCCTAGGCTAATGTGTATGTTAGTGTCTTAGTTTTTGTTTTTATTTTTTTAAGAGATGGTGTATTAGTCCGTTTTCACACAACTGACAAAGACATGCCCAAGACTGGGCAATTTATAAAGAAAAAGAATTTTAGTGGACTCACAGTTCCACGTGGCTGGGGAGGCCTCAAAATCATGGCGGAAGGCAAAAGGTACATCTTACATGGTGGCAGACAAGAAAGAATGAGATCCTAGTGAAAGGGGTTTCCCCTTATAAAACCATCAGATATCATGAGACTTGTTTACTACCATGAGAACAGTATGGGGGAAACCACTCCCACGATTCAATTATCTCCCACCAGGTCCCTCTCATAACACATGGGAATTACGGGAGCTACAATTCCAGATGAGAGTTGGGTAGGGACACAGCCAAACCATATCATTCCACCCTGGCCCCTCCCAAATCACATGTCCTCACATTTCAAAACCAATCATGCCTTCCCAACAGTACCCCAAAGTCTTAACTCATTTTAGCATTAACTCAGAAGTCTATGGTTCAAAGTCTCACTTAAGACAAGGCAAGTCCTTTCCGCCTATGAGCCTGTAAAATCAAAAGCAAGTTAGTTACTTTCTAGATACAATGGGGGTACAGGCATTGGGTAAATACAGCTCTTCCAAATGGGATAAATTGGCCAAGACAAAGGGGCTACTGGTCCCATGCAAGTCCGAAATCCAGCAGGGCAGTCAAATCTTAAAGCTCCAAAATGATCTCTTTTGACTCCATGTCTCATATTCATATCATGCTGATGCAAGAGATGGGCTCCCACAGTCTTGGACAGCTCTGCCTCTGTGGCTTTGCAGGGTACAGCCTCTCTCCTGGCTGCTTTCACAGGCTGCCATTGAGTGTCTGCAGCTTTTCAAGGTGCACAGTGCAAGCTTTTGGTGGATCTACCATTCTGGGGTCTGGAGGACTGTGACCCTCTTCTTACAGCTCCACTAGGTGGTGCCCCAGTAGGGACTCTGTGTGGGGGCTCAGTTAGAGCCCACATTTCCCTTCTGTACTGCCCTAGCAGAGGTTCTCCATGAGAGCCCCACCCCTGCTGCAAACTTCTGCCTGGACTTCCAGGACATCCATTGTTTCCATACATCCTCTGAAATCTAGGCAGAGGTTCCCTAACCTCAATTCTTGACCTCTGTGCACCTGCAGGCTCAACACCATGTGGAAGCTGCCAAGGCTTGGGGCTTGCGCCCTCTGAGGCTATGGCCCGAGCTGTATCTTGGCCCCTTTTAGCCATGGCTAGAGTGGCTGGTATGGATGACACCAAGTCCCTAGGCTGCACACAACAGGGGCACCTTGGGCCTGGCCCATGAAGCCATATTTTCCTCCTAGGCCTCCAGGCCTGTGATGGGAGGGACTGCCGCAAAGGTCTCTGACATGCCGTGGACACATTTTCCGCAGTATTTTGGTGATTAACATTTGGCTTCTAGTTACTTATGCAAATTTCTGCAGCCAGCTTGAAATTCTCCTCAGAAAATGGTTTTTTCTTTTCCATTTCATCATCAGGCTGCTAATTTTTCAAACTTTTATGCTCTGTTTTCCTTTTAAAACTGAAAGCTTTTAACAGTACCCAAGTCACTTCCTGAATGCTTTGCTTCTTAGTAATTTCTTCTACCAGATACCCTAAATCATCTTCTTCAAGTTCAAAGTTCCACAAATCTCTAGGGCATGGGCAAAATGCCACCAGTTTCTTTGCTAAAACATAGCAACAGTCACCTTTACACTAGTTCACAAGTTCCTCACCTCCATCTGAGACCACCTCAGCCTGGATTTCATTGTCAGTATCATTATCAGCATTTTGGTCAAAGTCTTTTAAGTTTCTAGGAAGTTCCAAACCTCCCCACATTTTCTTGTCTTCTTCTGAGCCCTCCAAACCATTCCAACCTCTGCCTGTTCCCCAATTCCAAAGTCGCTTCCACATTTTCGGGTATCTTTACAATAGCACCCACCTTACCAGTTTTACTGTATTAGTCTGTTTTCACACTGCTGATAAAGATATATGCAAGAATGAATAATTTATAAAGAAAAAGAAGTTTAATGGACTCACAGTTCCACATGGCTGGTGAGGCCTCACAATTGTGGTGGAAGGCAAAAGGCATGTCTTACATGATGGCAGAAAAGAGAGAATGAGACATTTCTCACTGTCACCCAGGCTGGAGAGCAGCAGCATGATCACAGCTCACTACAGCCGTGAACTCCTGAGTTCAAGGGATCCTCCTGCCTCAGCCTCCTGAGTAGCTGGGACTAGAGGCCTATGCCACTAAGCCCAACTAATTAAAATTTTTTTAGAGATGGAAGTCTTGTTGCCCAGGTTGATCTTGAAATGGCCTCAAGTAATCCTTCCTCCTCAGCCTCCCAAGTAATTGGGATTACAGGTGTGAGCCACTGCACCCTGCTCTGTCTTAGTTTTTAACAACATTATTTTAAAAAGTGAAAAAACAAAAAACAAAAAAAAGCAAAAGCCAGATGTGGTGGCTCATACCTGTAATCCCAGCACTTTTGGAGACTAAGGCAGGTAGATTGCTTGAGTCACGGAGTTCAAGACCAGTCTGGGCGACATGATAAAACTCTGTCTCTACCAAAAATACAAAAGATTAGTGAGGCATGGTGGTGCACACCTGTATTTCCAGCTATTTGGGAGGCTGAGGTAGTGAGGATTAACTGAGTCTGTGAGGTTGAAGCTGCAGTGAGCTCTGATTGTGCCACTGAATTCCAGCCTGGGTGAGAGTGAGATCCTATCTCAAAACAAAAACAAAAACAAAAACAAGAAAAAAAGAAAAAAAGTTAAAGTAGAAAAAAACTTATAGAGTAATAATATAAAGAAAGGAAACATTTTTGTACAGCTGTACAACATGTTTGTGTTTAAAGCTATGTTATTACAAAAGTATCAAGGTTCTTAAAATAGAGTTAAAACATAAAAAAGTTACATAAGCTAAGATTAATTTATTATTGAAGAAATAAAATAAAAATACATTTTTATAAATTTAGTGTAGCCTAAGTGTATGATGTTTAAATGTCTACAGTAGTGTACCGTAAGGTCCTAGGCCTTCACATTCACTCTCCACTCACTCACTGACACTCACTCAGAGCAACTTCCTGTCCTGCAAGCTCCAATCTTGATCAGTGATCTATACATGTGTACCTTTTAAATATCTTTTATATGGTATTTTGACTGCACCTTTTCTATGTTTGGATATATTTATATGCACAAATACTCATGGTTGTGCTATCATTGCCCACAGTATTCAGTACAGTAACATGCTCTACAGGTTTGTAACCTGGGAGCACTAAGCACTAGTCTATCCTGTATAGCCTAGGTGTGTAGTAGCACATCTGTGTTTGTGTAAGTTCACTCTGCGATGTTTGCACAGTGATGTAGTTCTCAGAATGTATCTCCATGGTTAAGCAAATTATGACTATATATTCACTTTGAGAGTTCAAAGGAATTTAGCAGGGATAATTAAGTCTGTAAGAATCCCTTCTGTGACAGAAGTGGATGGGTTATCTAGTTGTTAAACTTGTGAGTTGCAGAGTTGAACTAGCAGGATTGAGTCTTAGCTTTGTTAGTTATTAGCCATTAGCCTTGGTTTTCCTCTTCTGAAATTGGTGATGATATCAGTACATACCTAGAAGATGAAATGAGTCTACAACTGTCAAGCAAGTAGCAAAGAGCTTGGAAAAAAGTAAACACTTGAGGACAGGTCACTGTGTTCATCCCATTGTCACCTACCTCCCGCCTCTGCTTGAGAGATGGCTGTCTCCATTTTCACGGATGCTCATTGCTTAGTTTGGTAGCCTGAAGTCTTAGAAAGTTCTTCATTTATGGAGCTGCAATTTGTCTATTTCTACCTCAAAGTCATTGGTCCTTGTTTTGTCCTCTGAAATGACACAAGAGTCAGGAAAATCTCTTCTCTGTAAGATGGTTTGTCAAATATTGAAGGTAGTGCTATGGTATGAATGTTTGTGTCCTCCTAAAATTTATAGGCTGAAACCTAATACCCACTGTGCTTGTATTAAGAGGAGGGGCCTTTGGGAGGTGATTAGGTCATGCATGGGCGCAATGCCCTTATAAACGAGATCTAGGGAGCTTTTTTACCCCGTTCTACCATGTAAGGACACAGTGAGACGGCACCATCGGTAAGAAATAGGCCCTTACCTAACACGGAATCTGCTAGCTCGTTAATCTTAGACTTCCCATCCTCCAGAACTGTGAGAAATAAATGTGTGTTATTTATAAACCACCAAGTTTATGGTATTTTTGTTATAGCAGCCTGAACAGACTAAGACAGGTGGCTACTATGTCCCCATGAAATATATTCTGTAGGTATAACTCTCTGTTTCCTGCCATCATTCCTCAAAATGCATGGTTTTGAGAGCCTTGGTTTTTGGTTTGAGTATAACATTGGTCAGAACAACACCCTGCCACTCATTCCTTTTGAATTTAAAACTTATTGATCTATCTTCAGCTGCCGATAGAACAATAGAACACATCAGCCTCTCCGTAGCAAAGAAGGACAATGTGTCAATTTTAGAATACGATGTAATGGACACACAGCCCATCTAATCCTCTGGGAATTCTAAAGTCTACTCTTTCTATCATTTTTTACAGGTCATTAGAGAGCAACATGCCCAAATCACGTGAGCATATGCTCTTACAGGATGTTTTTTCTGAGTTATGTTGAAAATCCATTTCTCATTCTTTTCATATGAAAGCAGTGCTATCAAATCTTGTTTGCTCTTTGTATAAAGCCGTTTGTGCCAACTCTCTCTTCTCTTTGTCCATACAGTTCCCCTGGGAATCCGTCTGTGACCGCGGAGACCTCACACCGTGAGAAGGGACTATGCCCCCTTGGCCTATGCACCAGTTAGGCTCCCTCACCTGACCATTAGAGAGCACCTTGACAGAGAGCTGCTAGGGGCTGCCCATCCTTCTCTGCGTGTCCGATGATCAAAGTAAAGAACTCTAGTTTGTCTTAGTTTTTAACTCTTGAAAGTTTTTCTAAGGGTAGCTTCAGGCATAGGGAAAGGAAATGTTTTCATAGATCTGCTGGACATTTGGGGATTTTGAATTTCTTTGGAATTCAGAGACCTTAGCATTTTGTGGTATCCCATCCCCTTTATATTATGCCGGTTCCCATTTGCTTTCATCTGTGTAGCTAATTAAGCACTTCATGCATTAATTTCATAGAAGTTAATAACAATATTAGGACAGATGATGTCTCAGCTATGGCACCTGTATGTAGAGCTCCCTGTAGACAAGATGGCCTGTTTGTTTTTGCAGAGACCAAACAATCTTAATTTTGAGAATACCAAAATGAAATGGAAGACAGTTTTGCACACACAGTGAGGAAAGAGTGGAAGACTCTGGCAATCCATAGCCAAATCCAGTAGCCAAAGGATTTCCAGAAGGACTCTGACATTTCTTCCTAAGGAACCCATTGGCTGTGACAAATGTCAGGCGGGTTGGTAACCTGAGCCCATCTTACCCCTTGCCACAGACCTCCATGACATTCCTTCCAACTTAATTTCAGCCTAAGGGATGCTTTTAAGAAGATTTTAGAGCATGAAAACATCTCCTCGAAAGAATTGTAGTTAGGAATTCTAAATACCTTAACTGAAATATTTATTAATATTATAGAAAAGAAGTATTAGTCCATTTTCACGCTGCGATAAAGACATACCTGAGACTGGACAATTTACGAAATAAGGAGGTTTAATGGACTTACAGTTCCACGGGGCTGGGGAGGCCTCACAATCATGGCAGAAGGCAAGGAGGAGAAAGTCACGTCTTACATAGATGGAGGCAGACAGAGAGCTTGTGTGGGAAACTTCCGTTTTTAAAACCATGAGATCTCATAAGACTTATTCACTATCATGAGAACAGGATGGGAAACACCCACCCCCATAACATAACTACCTCCCACTGGGATGTGGGAATTATGGGCGTTACAATTCAAGATGAGATTTGGGTGGGGACACAGCCAAACCATATCAGAAATCCACAATTATTTTGACAGAGAAAAACTCTTTGATGCAGTGCAAAGGGTAGCCTTGGTAGGTGCCCCCCATCCAGCTCAGTTCCAGACCCTTAAGCCCCCACCCTGTTCACTCTCCCCCTCCTCGAAGACTCATTTGTCACCATTATGTGGGTGTCATGTTCGGTGATGAAGTGCATTCTCGCCCTTTGCCTTGGCAGCTGTGTGCAGGAACAGGCATGGCCACAGAGGTGAGAGGGAGGCTGGGCTTCTCATTGCTCAAGGCTCATGAATCATGTCAGGCGGGTTGGTAACCTGAGCCCATCTCACCCCTTGCCACAGACCTCCATGACATTCCTTCCAACTTAATTTCAGCCTAAGGGATGCTTTTAAGAAGATTTTAGAGCACGAAAACATCTCCTTGAAAGAATTGTAGTTGCATTAAAAAGTAATTATCAGAGCTTAGGGGTATAGATCTGCTGCCATATTTTACGTGCAGAGCAATTCATCTCCCAGACCCTGAAACATCATTACGTAATAGGTTAAGGACACCAACCCAGGGGATACTGGGAAAAAGGTAGTAAAATCACCAAACCCTGGGAAATGACTAGCAATATGATTATGACAAAATAGCTCTGCCCTCCTGCTACAGCAGTTTCTAATATAATACAATTTAAAAATAGCACGTCCTCAATGAGCCCATGCATAAAAGTGTGGGTAAATTTAGTTTATCTGGTACCTCCAGGCTAAATGTGATATTTATCTTTGAAAGACTTGACTTTTTTTGGCATAAAGAACCAGATGTTATAATGAGAAAAAAGATGACATGTTTCCAAGTGTCCATGTCATGTACAGCACTGTGCCAAGTATTCACGTGTGTTATTTGAGCCTTACAGTAAACTAATAAAGGTGAATATTGCTATTTATTGCTATTCTATGGTTGAGGAGTCTGTGAGCATCAGAATGTTTTTGGTTGTAGATAACAGGAAACAACGCCATTGGCTTAAACAAGAATGTATTATTTCAAGTAACTCAAAGATCCAAAGTGAATGGTGGGCTTGAGTCAGAAATTCAACAGTGATGTCATAGTTTCTTTTTATGTCTCTGCTTTCTAGAAGTGCCACTTCATCCTTTCATGGTTCCAAGACGGCTGCCAGAAACTCCCAGGACACCATGCTTCCTTGTTCACATCCAGAGAGATGTCTTTGTCCCAACATTTTCTTTGAGTACTTCTGATTGGATTAGCTTAGGTCACATGGTTATGGTGGAATCAGTGACATGGTCTGGGTGATGGAATGAGTTAACTGGCTTAGTTTAGATCACTTGTGCTACACCCTGGAGCTGATGTTAGAGTCAGTATTTGATATGGTTTGGCTCTGTGTTCCCACCCAAATCTCATCTCAAATTGTAAATCTCACGTGTTGAGGGAGAGACCTGATAGTTGGTGATTGGATCATGGTGATGGTTTCTCCCATGCTATTCTCAAAAGATCTGGTGGTCTTAAAAATGTGGCACCTCCCCTCTCTCGCTCTTTCCTGCTGCCATGTAAGACATGCATTGCTTCCCCTTGGCCTTCCTCCATGATTGTAAGTTTCCTGAGGCCTCCCAAGCCATGTGGAACTGTGAGTCAATTATGTCTCCTTTCTTTATAAATTACCAAGTCTTGGGTAGTTTATTTTAGCAGTGTGAGAATGTACTAATAACAGTGTTCTTCAATCCATGAGGATCCCAAATGGAAGCCCAGGGAATGGTAGCTGGGGACAACCCCAGATGTTCACTGGGGCTAGGGGCATTAAGTAACTGGTCCGTGATTCACACAGGTAATCGGTGACAGAGACTGAATTTGAACCCAGGTAGTCTTACTCAAGAGCCCTTTCTCTGGCCTTCTAGATTCTCCAACTCTTAAAGTCTTGTAATAAATATCTTACACATATATCTTATGGTTTCTTTACTAAGAATGTCACTCGGTTCCTAAGTGATACTAACTTTTGGCAAACAATAATTCCAGAAAATCATAGAATGTATCATCTTATGGTGTGAAGAGGTAGTAAGGGCACTGGGTTAAGAACTAAGACTTGGTCCCCTGTTAACCTTGGACATGTTTCTTACCTCCCAGAGCCTTTGTTTTCCTCACTGGCAAATGAAGGGTGATGACTCCCCTTACATACCTAGCTGTGTGGTTCTAGGGGTCAAGCAAGACAGTGCGGTTTGAAGAACCTGAAAAGCACTAAATGTTTATGAGCACATAAATTATTATCACTATACATAGGATTGTGATCTATTTTGTTCCAAATATGAGAACATAACACTTTTTTTGAATTTGTTGAATTTGTTAAATTTTCTTTCTTTTTTTCTCTGTATAGACTCTGTGTGTGTGTGTGTGTGTGTATATATGTACATATACTGTCTCTGTCTATATATATATACTTGTACCCCTGAACTTAAAAGTTAAACATATACATATATATGTGTGTGTGTGTTTAACTTTTATTTTAAGTTCAGGGGTACAAGTGCAGGTTTGTTACATAGGTAAACTTGTGTCATGGGGGTTTCTTTTTTTTTTTTTTTTTTTTTTTGAGACAGAGTCTCGCTCTGTCGCCCAGGCTGGAGTGCAGTGGCCGGATCTCAGCTCACTGCAAGCTCCGCCTCCTGGGTTTACGCCATTCTCTCGCCTCAGCCTCCCGAGTAGCTGGGACTACAGGCGTCCGCCACCTCGCCCGGCTAATTTTTTGTATTTTTTTTAGTAGAGACGGGGTTTCACCGTGTTAGCCAGGATGGTCTCGATCTCCTGACCTCGTGATCCGCCCGTCTCGGCCTCCCAAAGTGCTGGGATTACAGGCTTGAGCCACCGCGCCCGGCCCATGGGGGTTTCTTGTACAGATTATTTCATTACCCAGGTATTAAGTCTAGTATCCATTAGTTATTTTTTCAAATTCTCTCCTTCCTCCCACCCTCCACCCTCCAATAGGCTCAGTGTCTGTTGTTCCCCTCTATGTGTCCATGTGTTCTCATTATTTAGCTCCCACTTATAAGTGAGATATTTAGTTTTCTGTTCCTGTGTTAGTTTGTTAAGATTGATGGCCTCCAGCTCTATCCATGTCCCTGCAAAGGACATGACTTTGAAGAACCTGACACCTAAAGGGCCTCTTTTAAGCCTCAGACAAACATTTTAATTCAATAAATGTTTTCATTGATAATAGCCTGTCACTATCACCCAAACAGAAAATTTGTGGATCTTCAGCTCCCTTCCCTTCCCTTCCTTCTCTCTCTCATTCTTTCTCTTTCTTTCTTTCTCTTTCTCTTCCTTCCTTCCTTCCTTCCTTCCTTTCTTTCTTTCTTTCTCTCTCTCTCTCTCTTTCTCTCAGACTCTCTCTCTTTCTTTTTTTTTTGACAGTGTCTCTCTATGTTGCCTAGTCTGGTCTCAAAACTGCTCGCCTCAAGCAATCCTCCCACCTTGTACTACCAAAGTGTTAGGATTCCAGGTGTGAGCCCCACACTGGCCCTTCAGGTATGTTTCATAAAATCCATGCTAAGGTGGCAGGATGTGCATTCATAAGAGGCTCTTAGTTGCCTCTTGTTGAGGTGTGATGATTATGTACATAAATGTTATTCTACTTTTAATTAAACTACGGCCTTATTAAAATGGGAGGTAGAAAATCCTGATCAGTTCCATTTCAAGATACAATATACCTATAAGGTAGAAAAAAAGCATGTGGAAAGAGTAGGAATCAGATAGAATTTAGAGATGAGATCTCTGGCCTCCCATACCCCCATTAATCTGCCTTTTCCGAGGTGTCAGAATGAATGGAGACAGGGAAATGAAACCTACAATTTCAACAAAATGAAGGAGACATCTAAAGATTTGATATTCATTTTCAATAAATGGTTTCAAGGGTAACTTGTGAGCTTTTAGGAATCATGTGACCACCAGGCACAGGCATGTGCACAGGTTACTGCATTTGCTGTTGTTTTTGATAGGATGGCTACAGAGGTGAATCAGGCAGGAAGGTCAACTGCATCCTTCTTTCCTTGCTTGCTTTTTAAATTTTTTCGACAATTACTTATTGAGTGCCTACTACTGCCAGGCACTGTACCAGGTGCCAGAGATATGGCAGTAAACAAAACAGGTAACACCCTATGTCCTTTGGGAGGTTGCAGTCAAATGAAGGACTTAAGTATTGCATACCTCACTTCAATAAGGTGTTAGACCAGGCCTCCCTTGGAATCCCTGGAACAAGATGGAGACACCACAAGTTGATTTATGACCATACTGGAGGAGAGATGATTCATGGACTGGGTGGGTGAGGCCTCTGGAGGTGTGCCAAGGGCTCTGAACCATTTCATCTAGGGTATTGGATAAGAGCAATGTGCCCCAGCCATACCTAGCTTCACGCAGCTCCTTGAGGATACAAAGCTCCTCTTATCTCAGAGTTTTGCACATGTTCTTTCCCCTGCCTGTACCATGACTTGCACCCCACTCATCTATGTGCCTTCCACTTGCCCAACTCCTGATTGTCCTTCAAATGTCAGGTTATGTGTTACTTTCTCTGGAAAACTTCCCCTGAGCCCTCGGGTCTGTGTTAAGTGTCCCTGCTGAATGTCTGCCTCTGTTGTTTTAAAAGACCTGTCTTCAAGTTCAGAAATTCTTTTTTTTTTTTGAGACAGTGGTGCAATCTCAGCTCACTGCAAGCTCTGCCTCCTGGGTTCATGCCATTCTCCTGCCTCAGCCTCCCAAGTAGCTGGGACTATGGGAGCCCACCACCACACCTGGCTAATTTTTTGTAGTTTTTAGTAGAGACAGGGTTTCACTGCGTTAGCCAGGATGATCTTGATCTCCTGACCTTGGGATCAGCCTGCCTTGGCCTCCCAAAGTACTGGGATTACAGGTGTGAACCACTGTGCCCGGCCCAAGTTCAGAAATTCTTTCTTTTGCTTGATCTAATCTGTTGTTGGAGCCCTCAATTGTGTTTTTCATCTTGTTCATTAAATTCTTCAGCTCTAGGATTTCAGGGTTTTTTTTTTTTTTTTTTTAGTGATATCTATCTCTTCGTTGAATTTCTCATTCAAATCATGAGTTGTTTTCCTGATTTCGTTGATTTATCTATCTGTATTCTCTTATATCTCACTGTGTTTCCTTAAGATTATTATTTTGAGTTCCTTTTCTGGCATTTGTATATTTCCTCATGTTTGGGGTCTGTTACTGGAGAATTATTGTGTTCTTTTGGAGGTGTCATGTTTCTTGCTTTTTCCTGTTTGATATGTTCCGACATGATTTCTACATATCTGGTGGGACAGTCACCTCTTCTAATTTTATAGGGTAGGGAAAGACTTATTCATAGACCTTGGGATGTCAGTATGGTGGGGTGTGTGGGTTATTCATAGGCCTTGGTTCTAGGTGGATGCAGTAGTGTAGTCTCCATACGGTTTCTTAAGCTGTGATCCATGCTAGTGACATTTGTGAGTATCTCAGGGGCCTAGGCTGAGAGAGTTTATGGTGATCATGGTGCAGCTTTTCTGGGGGTGGAATCACCAGGCTGTTACTCAGATTGGGGGCATATGCATGCACACAGTGGGTAGGTCAATTAGGGGTCTGGCTTGCTGAGATAGGGGACATGGAACTGTTATTCTGGCTGGGACATGGGTGGTTGTGTAGTTGCTAGGCCAGCCTGGGGTGTGTTTGCTGGGGGTGGCCTATGGGCTGTTTCTCAGGCCCTGAGCATGGGTGTGTAGCTGCTTTGCCAGCCTGGTGGCATCTTAGCTTTTTGGTGGCTCAAGGACCTCTCCCTCTCAGAGGAGGGTTTGGCTGGCTCAAGGATGGGTTCACCCTGGCCAGGAGTGCCAGACTGTTCTTCCAGCTGTAAGTCCAGGCAGTAGGGGGTTGGTTTCCCTGCTGAACAAGACCAGAGTCATAGCCGATCCTGGGCTCAGGCTCCAGGCAGTTGAGGTAGTGGCATTCAGCCACTCGTGTGGGCTTCTGTGGATGCAGATGGAGCCCCAGTGCTGGATAGGTGCAGTGGCTACTTATCCCCAGGGGAGGGCACACTTCAGACTTCAGGACTTAAGAACTTAAGAGAGTGCTGTGCTGCAGCAGCTTGGCTCACAGTGAGTGAGTGTGAGGTGGGGAGTGCACACTTTGTGCTCCTAATCTGGAGCAACGCAGCTGCATTAATTCTTGGCAATGCTCCAAATTGTACTCAGGGCTTACAAGGACTGTGGGATTCTCCTATAGTAAGGACTGCAGGTATTTGTGGTGGCAACAGGGGCTAGTGGGGTCCTTCTACTTACCTTTTCTCTGCAAAGGAAGTCCCTCCTGTCTCCTGGCTGATCTGATCCAGGTGCTGTTGGAAAGATGGGGCTGCAGAGGCCAGGTTCTTTCATGCTGCCCTCTTGGGGGTGAGAGGTGCAGTGAAATTGGAGTTGCAGAGGCCAGGTGCCTCCATGCTGCCCTCCTGGGCTTTCAATCACCACAGCGTCTCTTTACTTCCCTGCTGCACTTCAGCACTCTCCCTTTGACACTCCAGTCAAATCTTAGCTTTTATTCATTGCCTTGGTTTTTTCTTGTGGGGGTTTCAGGAGTGGGAAAAGCATCAGGCATCTCT
The DNA here is from genome assembly GCF_009764315.1 of Trachypithecus francoisi. Taxonomy (NCBI): domain Eukaryota; kingdom Metazoa; phylum Chordata; class Mammalia; order Primates; family Cercopithecidae; genus Trachypithecus; species Trachypithecus francoisi. The sequence continues at coordinate 8,267,361 of NW_022681442.1, read as the reverse complement.
AATCAGCCATCTTGCTCCTCCCTTGTTTCTGAATCATTGTTCTCTGCTGGTTTTCTTCCTAGGTCTTTGGTCATCCATCTCAACCTCATTCTCTCAGGAACAGTGTCCACCATCAATTGGCATTTGTTGGTGGACTCCTAAGCATCAATTATCCTTTCTCCTCTCATCAGCTTTAATTTCCTAGAAGGATTCTTTTGCTTGATCTAATCTGTTGTTGGAGCCCTCAATTGTGTTTTTCATCTTGTTCATTACATTCTTCAGCTCTAGGATTTCAGGGTTTTTTTTTTTTGTAGTGATATCTATCTCTTCTGAAGTGATATCTTCTCCTGTGGTTCAGGAGAAGCTGATACCACCCCATGTTCTGAGGGTGAAGCCTGTGGCCTGGATTAGGCCAATCAGCACATTTCATGCCCCTGGCCAGGGTAACTGCTTCATAGGTGGGCATCCATTAAGTCAATTCAAATGAAAGGAAGCTCTGGACTTGTGCTGGGCCAGAGATCCTCGCTTTTTTGAGGAAGGATGTAGCTCTAGGAGCCATGTTTAAGATGAAGACTACATAGGCATGGTGGTGTGTGCTTATAATCCCAGACACTTGGGAGGCTGAGGTGGGAGGATTGCTTGAGGCCACTTGTTTGAGACCAGCCTGGGCAACATAGTGAGACTTTGTCTCAAAGAAAAAGAGAAAAAGATGAGGACTACACTCAGGAAAGCTAAGCAGAGAAATGGAGCGAAAATGGGTTACTGCAGACATGGCTACATCCTTGATCAATTCTTGGCCCAGTCAGAGATTATCTCCAGACTTTCCAATTTCATAAATTTATTTTATTGTGTGGGTTGACTATTGTGTTACTTGCAACCAAAAGCATCCTTACTGACACGCATTTTCTTCCCATCCCTTGGGGGTTGCTGCTCTGCAGAGGGTTATCTTTGGCTCTTTTCTTCTCACTTCCATACTTGCCCCAGGCACTTTGGTTTTCTTCTATGACTTAATTTTCCTTTGTATGTCTCCAGCTCATGCATCTCTCTTGCATTCTCTATCTGTAGAACTGGATGCCTGCTGGACATTTCCACCTGGATATCTGGGTAGCACCACAATCCTAATATGTCCCAAGATGAGCAGAACTCATCTTCACCTTGTAAGCTGCTTTTCCTCTTCTCTCTTTTGTTTGTTGATTGGCATTGCCATCATCCTGGTTTCCCTAGCTAAAGCCCAGGCAAGTTCTTGTCCTCTCTTTCTCTCTCACTTCTCCCCCCGCCCATCAACTTATTCACTCATTCTGGTTAATACTTTCCCCCTAGTTAACTCTCAAAAGGATCTACCATTATCCATGGTCACTGCTATTGCTCTAGTCATAGCACCACCATACCAATATGAACCCTGTCAACACCCCTATCTCTAATCTTGCCCATCCACTCAAGAGCCAGAGGGATCCTTCCAAAATAAGGTCCCTCCTTTGCTTAAAATCTTTAGTGACTCTTTACCATCCAGAGAATCAGCAATGCGCCTCATAATGTGGCCCAGACCCAGCTCAGGGTTTCCTTCCCACTTCTCCTCCCATATCCTGGCTCTATTTACAATTCACAGTGTTATAAGTCATCCCTGCTCTCCGTGACATCTGCACCTGGGTCTTTGCATGTGTTGTGCCCTTTTCCTGAAATGTCCTCCCTCACCTCCTTTCCTTTTATCTTCTTGGGTGTCTTCTGTTTGACCTTCAGGACTCAGCTTAGGGGGCTACTTTCTTCTGGAGGCATCTACAGATCCCTGCTCCAAACCCATACCAGCTGATATCAGCTCAGACTGGCTTATAGTGGTATGTGAGAGCCAATACTGGGCATCTCTTTCCAGCTCCAAGTTCGGTGATCTCACCTTGATAGTTCGAAATCAGAATAGTGGAAGTATTTACACCACCGAAATCTGCAAATGCTACAAATCAGGGTGTTTTTGTTTGTTGATTTGGTTTTTCCCAGAGAGGCAGTTTACCAGCACGCCAGTGGGCATAATTGCCTGTTAATTTTCCCACATCCCTCTCTAACTAAGACCCTTCGGGGGCAGCCTCAGCAGCCCATCCACCCTCTGCCCCCAGTCTCTGCACAGTGCTTGACCTATAGTATGATGCAGGAGTTCAGGATGAACTCTCCTCTTTCCCTGCTAGTTTACCACACAGAAGCTAAAAGCTGCTCTTTTCTTCCTCCAGATTCTGAAGACCTGGAAGTCATTTCTGAGAAAATATTATATTCTAACAGTCTGAGGTCTTTTGGTGTTCCCTATGGTGGAATTTTATCTGTTGGTGCATTCCGTTCCAATTGCCATTAGCATGGTCCAGTTTTCCAAAGGAGATATATTTCCATTCATTTTAATTTAGAGTAAACACGACCATCCTCAGGGATGTGCACCTTGAGCAGAAACAAAGGGAGTTAACAGAAAGGATATTAATTAAACACTTTAAGGGGCAAACTTACCACCTAAAACGTGTTTAACTAATAAATTATTTAATAAATTCAGCTTATTTGCTAAAATAATTTGAAATCCTGGTTTAAAGACTCTCAAAACTCCCTTGGGAGGCTGAGACGGGTGGATCACCTGAGGTCAGGAGTTCGAGACCAGCCTGCCCAACATGGCGAAACCCTGTCTCTACTAAATATACAAAAAATTAGCTGGGCATGGTGGCAGGCACTTGCAATCTCAGCTACTTGAGAGGCTGAGGCAGGAGAATCACTTGAACCCTTGAGGCAGAGACTGTAGAGAGCCGAGATCTCAGCCTGGAAGACAAGAGCGAAACTCCATTAAAAAAAAAAAAAGACTCTCAAGACTATAAATTGGATAGTTACCTATTTATTGAGCACATACTATGTGCCAACAGTACTAGGGGCAGCAGATTTAATTTAATAAGACATAATCTTTTCTCAAGGGAACTTGTGGTCTAGTCTAAGAGGCAACACACATAAGCATCTGCTATTTAAGAGAGTGGCAAGCGCTTATAAAGGAGCTCCCTGTAAATGAAGTTCAGGGAGGCTGTGAATGTTATTTCACTCAGCATATATTTGTTGAATGCCCCTCGTGTACCAGGCTCAATGCTGGGCTCCAGGGATCTGGTGCTGGACTCATAGCTGAGAGAAGAGGCAGGGAAGTAAATAATTACAGAACACACTGATCAATACTTTAATAGAGGTACAGATTCAGTGCTCTGAGAAGTAACTATAGTAAGGTTCCTGGAAATCAAGGAAGGCCTCTCAGGGGAGGTGACCTTAGACTTCTGGTCTGAATAGATGTCTGGGAAAGCTGCTACCATAAAACAACCACAGGAAAGAGAGAGGAGAGAAGAAAGAACCTTCTAAGTGAGTAAGCAGCAGACACAGAGTATGGAGGGAAGCCTGCACGTGGAATGTGGGAACTGTACTGGCCTTGGGGGCAGTGGCTATGCTGCCTAGAAGACGTTCTGATGGGCTCCTTTCCCCAAGATGCCCAGGAGGTACAGCCTTGGAAGCCCCCATGTTTCTGCATCATCATCATCATCATCATCATCATCATCATCGGCCAGAGAGAGAATCTCCAGGGGGATTTTGTGAATCCAGGTTCCACTGATCTCAACTGGAATAACTTTTGCTCTTGGTGCTTTGGATGGGCTACCTGGGATTTGTCTGGCTGTGTGTACCACCCGTGATTTTACACATCCATGGATTAAACCAAAGATGGAGATACAAAGTCAAGAGCCAGGGCGTGTTGGGTGGATTTGTGACACTCTCTGGAGGACTCTGGGTACTTAAATGAATGAATGAATAGATTTTGTTCAAGACATAAATATGATCTTTTCATCAGTGACAGCTATGCCTAGAATCTCTCACCAATGTGGGCTGGCTGGCTATTGAGCTGAATTGTTTTTGGAGAAACTTGCTGAGATATCAGAGGGTACCAGGGCAGCTTTGGGGCCTGGGAGGCTGGCTTGCTCACATGAACCCAAGGCTGGTGCTCTGGGCAGTAGATGGACAGGGCGGTGGGGAAAACTGACTCAATTTTAAGCCAAAGGTGAGTATAGTCTGAGCCTGTTTCATCAACAAATATTTATTCAGAACCTACTACATGCCAAGTTCTGATCCAGGTTCTGATGATACAAAGGTCATTAAGACATGACCCAGCCCCCAAGGCACTTGCTATCTAAATGGCAACAATAATATGTAATATTGGAGGTCCTGGGCTCTGAAACCATGCTCTTCCAAGTTCAAATCCTGGCCTGTCATTTACTGTGTGATCTTAGGTTAATTACTGAACCTTTCTGTGTTCCAGTTTCTTCAGCTGCAAAAGCAGGGACAATGATGGTAGGTTTGCTATGAGCATTAAATGAACTAATGTGTATGAACATCTTGGCACAGGGCCTGTTTTGTAGCTAGTACTCACTAAGGGTCTAATGTTATTTCTATCTCAAGAGATAGAAGCCCCTGGGAGTCCTAAGAGCTGTGATAGTGGTAAGAAGCTGAGGCGCCATGAGGAGGAAGTGGTTAAGTAATTCTGTATGTCATTCACTCCTCATTAGCCTTTTTTCAGATGTGTTGATCTCTACACCTTGAGGGTGGGACTGTGCTCTCTGCTTTTCTGCTTGGGCACAGGTAGGTCATAGGAACTGCCTGTTTGCTTATTGGTGGAGACCAATTTATTTCAGTTCAGTTACCATCACATATTTCCTGACAGTCCATACGTTTGTTCATCAAATGTTAGTGTATCCTTCAGTGTCCCAGGCACTGGGGATGTTGAGATGAACTTTGTTTCACCTTTGATCTTCTTATGTTTAGTACAGGACCAAGACTTGACAACAGACTGCTATAATGCAGGCTCATGACTGCTGTGGCTGTCTCTGGGTACCAACAGCCCCAGCTATAACAGCTACTACTTATTATATTATGTGCTTACTGCGTGTCAGGCACTGTTCTGGGCGCTTCATGGGCATGACTTCATTTTATCTGCACAGAAACCCTAGGATGTGGGGTACCACAATGATCCCCATTTTACACCCAGGGAGTCTGAGGAGCTTGCTCTGGCCTGCACCTCCTTCCTGCCCTGGGTTCTGTTCCTCAGATCCTGTGGCTTGGGCAACAGCAACACTTAGCCAGAACAACTGTATTTTGAAACACTCATAATAATTTCCTGCTACCAAAAGAATGTGTGCTCACTGTAAAAAATAAACCAATCAATAGCAAGTGATGTAAAAAAATGAACTCTCTTATCTCCTCCTACTTTTCTTACTCCTCAGTGATAACCAGTGGAATAATGTGGTCTGTACCTTAGAGATTTTTTTCTGTGCATTACAGGTGGGCACATACATCCATATCATAGATATGTTTACAGATGCTATTTTAAAATGTATTTACTTCTTTCAAAATGTGAGTGTGCTACATATACATCCCATAGTGATTCCATGGAAATTCATTGTACTTTACCTACTTTTTTAATTGATAGATATTTTAGGTTGTTGACGGTGTTGTTTTTCTTTTTTTGCTATAACAACAAATGCTTCAATTAACTTTTTTGTATACTCTTGTAAGTTTTTTCTAAGATAAATTTCTAGAAGTGAAATTCCTAGATTGAAAGGTATGTTTATTTCAAATTTTGTTTGATGTTGTCAAATGTCCTTCCAAAAAGTTAGCACCGATTAATGCTAATTCAACAACACTGTTGAATTTAAACATCAAGTTGGTTGGTGAGTTTGCATTCAGAAATGGAAGGTGAGCTTTCTCCCGTGGAGCTGGAGGGTAATGATTTAGGGAGAGGGAGGAGTGAGGAAAAGGTCTGTGGGTGAGATGGTTAAGGGCAGGAGTTAGGGAAAAGGCACCTCATTCTTGAGACCTAGGACCGAGGACACGAATCCTGATCTTGGAAGAAAAGTTGCCACAGTCCCCCATCATACAGTAGTTGGTGCTTCCAATTTCTAATTTCATTCTTCTTGACAGTGTCATGGCTGGGTCTCCTCATTTGGATTCTGTTTTTATTTTAGCATGACCCTAAAACTGGCAACAAAATACCATTGTCTCATGAAATGGATGTGAGCATCAGAAACAACATTTGTGCCACTCTTCAGATACCAAGGATAATAATTCATTGGCTTCTCCAGCAGGTCAATGATCACATCCCTGCACGATGCACTCGGGGCTGCCAAGCCATGGGACTGCTCTGTCAGAGTAGCCACGATTTAGTTTAAGAAGGGAAAGTGGACGGTGGAGGTAGGGGTACTCCTGAGTCTGGCTCTAGGAGAATGAGTGCTGACTACGGTACACATTCAATCCACAAATATGTGCTAAAAGGAAGGGGCAGGCATGATCTCATGGCTGCCAAGCATCTAGAAGAAAATAAATCAGAAGGAATCCCAGCAGAAAACCTTCTACAAGCCACACCTGACTTAGGGTTTTCAAGTGTTCCAGGGACAGAATGAGCTGGAAAGTAATCTTGGAACCTCATTGTAGGGCATTTGTCTGAGGAATATTATTACTTGTAAATCCACGGTGTAGCACACTACCTAAGATTCTTACCCCACCAGGAGGATTCAGGAATTCTCAACCACGCAAGTTCACTGTCTTCATATATCCTGGAGATAAGGACTCTCTCCAGTGCAGCTATAATGGGAACATTTCACACCGGCGCTTACCTCACCACTGCAGTCATAGTTTTGGTGCTCAGAATGGACAGAGACTGGAAAGCAGGGTGTGGGTCCTGGTTGGATTCCATCTGGGAAAACTCTGTGCTCATTTAAGATTTTATTTTGTCATTGGATATGACTCACAGTAGCTAAATATTATGATCTCCCTTTTACAGGTGATAACACAGGGAAAACTTATTGAAGAGTGTCCCTTGAAAGATTCTTCTTTTCTATATCAAAGCCGTCCTAAAGCTGGTTGTCAGGGCACATATTTGGAGTGGTTTTCTGTTTTTGTGCTGATCTGGATCTCCTGTACATTTCTCCCCTGATGACGAGGAGCCTCTGGGCTATCGTCCTGAACGTTGGTGAGTCCAGCCACAGTGTGGTCTCAGTCCAGGGCCTGGGGTCTCCGGGCCTGGAGCCAAAGGTTAATAGGCAGAAGGTGAGTCAGTGCCGAGTCTCCTGCCTGGCAGACTGGGAAACACCTGCAGAGACTACTGCCCGCTCCCTGGGCACTCTCACTGATTTTGATGAGCATTTACAGAACAGGCCTTGCTAAGCATGACTTACCTTTCTTAAATCACGAGCTTCCCTGTGATTTTGTTATTTACCTCAGTTTGACCGTAAAAACTGCAGACTAAATACTCTCCCAATGTATTGGTTATCTGTTGCTGCCTAACTATACATATAGGCTTAAAACAACAGTGAACGTTCTTTATGTCTCACAGTTTCTGTGGGTCAGGAATTTGGGAGCTGTTTGGCTGGGTGGTTCTGGCTCAGGCGCTCTCATGAGTTGCAGTAAAGAGGTCTGCTGCGGCTGCCATCATCTGGAGGCTCTACAGGGGACCCACTTCCAAAATGGCTCGCACGAGACTGGCAAGATACTGCTGGCTGTTGGCAGGAGACCTCAGTTCCTCTCCAGGTGCACTTCTCTATAGAGCTGCTTAGTGTCCTCACAACATGGCACCCGAACTCTCCCAAAGTGAGTGAGCCAATTAAGGGCAAGGTGAAAGCCACCATGTCTTTTTTGGCCTAGCCTTGAAAGTCACACACTATTGTTTTTGCAATATGCTATCAGTTACACAGGTCAGCCCCATTCAGTGTGGAAAAAGATTACACGAAGACACAAATACCAGGAGGCAGGAGTCACTGAGGACCACCTTGGTGGCTGGCTACCACACACCCAGGAAAGTGTATGCTTATGAAGTCCGCAAGAATCCAAACAAGAGGACTGAAGGGCATCTCATGACTTAAGAAAGGAAAGTGTCTTAGAGAGCAGGCAAAATTGCTTCTGTAGTACTTGCCACATGTGAAGTGATATGCAAATACAATGTAGCCTGTGTGACAGTGGCTATGAATGGCTAAAAGGGTGATATCCTGAGCAGTTGGGGCCAGACGGGGAACTTAGCAGCATTGTGAAGGAAATATGGCAAGGACATTAATCTGTTTAATGGGAGATCTATTTCCAGCCCGGACACAGGCAAGAAGTACACCTCTCACAAGTAGCATAGGGTAGAGTTGTATGGCTTGTCCTGCTGCAGGAAGCAGCAGCAGATAGACAAAGCAGCTGGAGACAAAAAGGTAACCTCGTAAAAATACCGAACTGGGTCGTAGATATTATATTACATATAATATTTTTCTAATGTACTCATTTAAAGTTTAAAGAGTGCTTTAAATACTTATATTGTATGTTGCATCATGATTTGGTGCTTGAAGGATCTCTGCAAGGGCACACAACAGACAATGAGACTTTTCTGCCCTTAGAAAAAGGGACCTCGGCCCTGAAGATGTTGGTAGAGACTGTCAATGGATGAGCACAGAGGGGAACGTGCAATGCAGTTTTGACCCACTAGAGACCAGTGAGATAAGGGCCAACTTACCTGCATCAGAAAAGAGCTCATTTTGTAGAGTTCTGCCTGCCCAAAGGACTTCTCCAGCTCCATGGTGAGGAGCACTGCCATTTGTAGCTGTCACGTACAATCTTGCCCAGGACTTCTCATTCCCGATGTGGGATGTTGTCATTCTCAACAAAACCTCTTGTTGTCTTCAGAAAGCTCCAAGTTAAGAAAACCTTTTCAGGTCTTCTTACAAATGTATGCATGAACCAAAGGCCGCCTCTGACTATTGCAGACGTTTGGGTTCAGGGTTAGCCAGGTATTTTGAAGTTCACCCAATTCCACAGGTTTATTTTTTTTCCCGTATTTTACTCATGAATTTGTTACCATTTTGTTGTTGTTGTTGTTAGAGATAGAGTCTGTCTCTGTCACCCAGGTTGGAGTGCAGTAGTGTGATTATAACTCACTACAGCCTCACACTCCCAGGCTCAAGCAATCCTCTAGCCTCAGCCTCTTGAGTATCTGGGGCTACAGGTGCACAACACCTTGTCTAGCCAATTAAAAAAAAATTTTTTTTTTGTAGAATGGGGGTCTTACTATGTTGCCCAGGCTGGTCTTGAACTCCTGGCCTCTAGAAATCCTCCCACACTGTTGAGATTATAGGTGTGAGCCACTGTGCCCAGCCACTATACATATTTGAACACAGTAAAATTACAGTTCTTTAAAAATCTTCTGTGATTCCAGTTTTAGTAAGAAAGACTGCTCTTGACTTCAACAATTGAGGTTTCAAACAGTAATGGGTATGTTTTAAAGGAATATTTGCCAGGCTCATGAGAAGGCCCTGGGGAGTAGTGGGATGTCAGAGAGCAGTCAGATCTTGGGGTGGGCCAGACTTAAGGACAAGAAAGTGCTGGTTCAGGACAAAACCCAATCAAACGAACAAATGCAGGTGATCCCTTGTGAGGGAAAGCAGGGATTGAGGGAAAGACAAGAGTACTTAGTTCGTACCTACTGTATACCCAGCACTATACATGTGTTATCTACTAGAGTAGTTTGTGACAATTAAAATTTACTCCACAAAAAGTTAACTCTGCCCCTTTATCCAGAAACATTGTTAGCCTAAGAAAGGAAAGAAATGCTAAGAAACCATGTGATGTGGTAGAGGAGTCACTGGCTTTTAGGCTGTACACAGACTTGGTTTGCTCAGTGTTATGAACTGAATGTTGTATTTCCCCCGTTGAAACCTCAGCCCTGCAGTGTGGCTATATGTGGACGTGAGGTCTCTAAAGAAGTAATTAAGACTAAATGAGGCCATAAGGGTGGGGTCCTAGACTAATAGGATTAGTGTCCTTATACAAAGAGCCGAGCTCTTGCGCCCTCTGCATGTGTACCGTGGAAAGGCCACGTGCGCACATAGTGGCAAGAAGCTGGCCATCTGCAACCCAGGGGTTACTTGAACTTGAATGTCTTTTATTTATTTATTTATTTTTGAGAGAGAGTCTCTCTCTCTGTTGCCCAGGCTGGAGTGCAATGGCATGATCTCAGATCATGGCAAGCTCTACCTCCCCGGCTCAAACAATTCTCCTAACTCAGCCTCCCAAGTAGCTGGGACTACAGGCATGTGCCACTATGCCCAGCTAATTCTCGTATTTTTCGTAGAGATGGGTTTTCCCATGTTACCCAGGATGGTCTTGAACTTCTAGACTCAAGCGATCCACCCGCCTCGGCCTCTCAAAGTGCTGGGAGATTACAGGCTTGAGCTACTGCACCTGATTGATCTTAGACTTCTGATCTCCATAATTGTGAGAAAATAAATGTATGTTGTTGAAGTTATCCAGTAGCTGGTATTTTGTTATGATAACCTAAACAGCCTAAGACACTTAGCAATCTCTATTTCCTAAAGCAGGGATTGGCAAACTTTTCAGGCTAAGAACTAGATAGTAGGTATTTTAGGTTGTGTAAGCCACGCAGTCTCTGTCTCAGCTACTCCAGTCTGCTGTTGAAATGTGAATGTAGCCATAGACACACATAAATGAATGGACATGGGGCTGAGTTTCAATAAACTTTATTTATGGACACTAAACTTTGAATTTCGTATATTTTTCACATGTCCTGAAATATTCTTTTGATAAATAAGAAACTTTTTAAAATGGAAAAAGCAATCTGAGCTTGAAGGCCATACAAAAACAGGCGGAGGACTGGATTTGACTGGTGGCTATGGTTTGCTGACCCCTATCATAAAGAAAAAACGCTTTATGCTAAATTGTAGCTGGATATGGCAAGTCAAGCCTGATGAATAATAAGCCTTAAGGGGAAAAAGGTGAGCTTTAGGACAGAAGTCTTTGGGTCACCCTAATGACTCTTTGAGAAACAGATTGCCATCTATAACCCCAAATATTTATGTCATATTTCCATGCTGGCTCACCTGCGTTCAGAGTAGATAGCAGGTTAAATAGCTTGTTTTCCAAATTTGAATTTAGGAATGTAAATATATGCAGGATTTTCATGAGATAGAAAGGTGAGCTGGGCACGGTGGCTCACACCTGTAATCCCAGCACTTTGGGAGGCCAAGGCGGGCAGATCACCTGAGGTCAGGAGTTCAAGATCAGCCTGGCCAACATGGTGAAACCCCGTCTCTACTACAAATACAAAAATTAGTCGGTGTGGTGGCAGGTGCCTGTAATCCCAGCGACTTGGGCGACGGAGGCAGGAGAATCACTTGAACCTGGGAGGCGGAGGTTGCAGTGAGCCAAGACCACACAATTGCTCTCCAGCCTGGGCAACAAAAATGAAACACTGTCTCAAAAAAATTAAAAAAAAAAAAGATTAAAAAAGAAAGAAAAGTGAACTTGAATCTGAGACACATTTTCCCAATTACCTTGATCTTAGCTCTGCCTGCCTCAGAAGCAGGAGCTGATAGCCAGCACTTATGGGATGTGTGAGAGCTGGTGGTAAATGTTGAAGTCACCGCATACACTTCCTGTACTGTTTGTCTTCAAGTTTACCTTTCTGTGCAGACACTAAGCCATCTCACCTGTTGCACTCAGTTGGGAGGACCACTCTGAATGGGGTTTCCATGATTACCATTTCTCTTCTACTTAGAGAGCATCTGCCATCTTAATATCCCGAAAACCAACAGAGTTGAAGAGGCCGCAGACTGCACTGTATGGGAAGCCATTAGCAGAAGGATAATAAGCTTAGCAAGACGAAGTATGGAGGAAGTTGGAGGAGGAGGGTAGAAGAAGAAGGAAAACAAGCAGTTTGAGTTTCGGCTTTTGTTGAAGGAAATAATTGAAAATTAAAATCATTTTGATTTTCCTGGGAAACTGAATTGACTGAGAGCCCACTTGATATGTGAAAAGCAAGCTCGGGGTTCACCTACCATGCCAAATGTGTTCTGGTTTTCCACCAGCCACCCCGTCTTCCTTTGATGAACAGAGCTTTCTCTTAAGTAAACATTTAAGGCCTAATTGGATCATTGGTGTGGTGTCACAGTAATTAACGCACAGCCTGGAGTAGTTACACAAATGTCAGTCTGAGCAATACCAAGTACTGCTAAGAAATCAGAGAGGGGCCTGTGGGATCCAGTCAATGAGGCTGGTGCTCAATTGTTCTTGGTGATGAGGAAGAAATAGCAGGAATATCTCCAGGATACATGGTGTATTATTCAGAGATTAAAAAAAAAAATCTCAACAATGGCTGACTAGTGATTAGAGCTTTATTATTTTGTTTGGCTAAGAATAGATTTAAATGACCCCAAAGAGAGAGCTCAGTGTTCTCATTGATTTTATGTCTTGTTCATTGGCTGAGATTGGGATGCAGAAACCAACTTGAGCTAGTTTAAGCCCAACAAAGGAATTAACTGTAAGGATGCAGAGGTTTTTGCTGGAACCCAAGAGGAGAAGTGCAGCTAGACTTCTGGAAAGGAATGGTCTTAGTATAGGGAAGCTGGGTGTGTTGTCTCCATCTCTCCTGCCTCTGTGCGCCGAAGAGTCACTACCTCATTTTTTCCCTCTCCCTGGAAATTTTCTCCACTGGTGTTCTAGTAAATGTCTAACAGTCAATTCTCTGATGAAAGAGATACCCTGATTTGGAATGGTTGCCAATTTCCACAGTGTAAATACTTTCACAGTGGCTGACTCAAAGCTACCAATGTGGAGGTAGAGTTGGGAAGAGATGTACAAAAGCTCATGATCATATAGTATTCCCACCTTACAGATATATGGCTGTAAAGAATCTCAGGAGCATAGATTATAATACTACAATAAAATAATTAGGAAGTGGTGCATTTCGGTACTTATTACCTTTGTTTTAAATATAATTTAAATTTATATAATTTAATTTTTAATAATGGTTGTGTTCACAATTTGGCTTGCAGAATTCCTGCTAATTTAAGAAATCAGTCCTTGGGAGCTGGTACTTATGAGCTGATTCTAGCATACCACATTTCTTCCCCACTTCAGTGTACAACACAAGGCAGCACATGGCTGCCCCACAGCTGTCTCTCCCAGAGGGATTCCACATTGGAATATGGTCCAATTCCGCATTACAGGAAGAGAGAACCTGGTTGGTTGAGTCTGGGTCAGGTGTTCTTGTTTGGCCAATCAGCTCTGGCTGGGAGTGTGTTGGAAGCAGGTCTTTTCTGGAAGGGGCAGGGGATGCTGAATGTGTTAAAGGAATTTCCATGTCAAAGGGTAGTGCTTGTTCAGGATTTGTTATGTGCCAGGCAATTCACAGATATTTTCTTATTTTTTCCTTCAGATTTCTGTGATCTGGACACTATTGTCCCTATTTTACAACTAAAGAAACAGAGGGCCAGAGAGGTTTAGTAACTTACCTAAGGTCACATGGCCAGTAAACTGCAGAGCTGAAATTCACATCCAGGCCCCGTTTTACCCCAAAGTCCTCTTTCCACCAACCAGGTTATCTCTCATGTAGAGATACCATACAAAATGGGAGGCCTAAGCAAGAGTAATAACGTTCCTGAACCTGTAGAGGAACAGCAATAACTGGAATAGAGAATAAGGAGGAAAAACAAAACAAAACAAACACACAACAACAACGACAACAACAAAAACCCACCAGAATGTGAATAAGAGGAATGAGAGCAAAAGCATATATTATTTTTACTGAAAAATTCCAGTCTTGCTGCAGTTGCTTCTCTTCTTTCTTTTAATCTCTGGGGGCGAGAGGCAGATACTGATTTCTTTGTAGTTTAGGGTTTTGTTGCAGATCATGTTGAGTTGAATAGGGGTGTGTATGCTCATTTTTACTTTATTCATTGTTTGCCTTCCCCGGTCACTTTTGTGTGCTTCTGCCCCCAGGTATTGGGCACAGTTAATTCTTCCTGCAATTAGTATTCATGGTCAGCTAAGCAGAACTAATGCAACAACCGTTTTTACTTTGAAGGTTATATTACATGTTTCCAAGGTCCTGCGGAAAAGGCTCTTTATGAATAAGATATTCTTGACCCTCTCTAGGAATTTAATTTTCCCGTTTCCGAGTTTCCAAGCCCACCTTTTGAATTCTTTAATGTGATTCCCCAGGAAGCACCCAGAGCCAGACAGGCAACAGAATACAGTCAAATCAAAATATAGTATTTTAAAATGGTTCCTTCTCTGGGGATGCAAGACGAGAGTACATGCCCTGCTTGTCTTGGAGTGGCTGTCTCTTCATTTTACTGGTTCCTTTGATATATATATATATCTGTATCTATATTACAGATATATATATATATATCTCATTACTATAAATTGCTTCCATAGAAAAAAATGCTCACTAATTTAAAATAGATTCAAGAAGGGGACTGAGAATTCTGACTTCAGATCATTTCAAAACTAGATGCAATTATAGCAGGTAATTTCCCAGATAGCAGAAGCAGCAAAAAATATCCTTTAAAAAAATCTTAAACTTTGTTTTTTTTTTTGGAAATAGCAAAATGTGACTTTTTCATACTGAATGCATGACATCAATTAATACTTTAAATGGCTCAATGTGGTCAGAAAATTCATTTAGCTGCTTTGGAAAAATTCTAATGACTCCAAAAACATAAAGCAGCCCATTTAGAGTCATTTAAATGTGGTTCAACGTAGTGAACACATACTATCTCCCAGCTGTTCAGCTTTGAAAATGTGCTGACAATAGCATTTTGTCCTATTTTTTTCTTTTTATACTTCTTACAGTTAAAAATAGCATTGGAGTTTCAACTGATGATCTTCAGAGATTTATATTACATGAAAAAACAAAATCTAGGAAAGAAGTAATATCTGACTTTTTAAGAAGATGCCTTTATTTCTTGGTGTCTGAATTTTAACGTATAAGGTTTTGCTTACATTTTTCTTTTCAAATAAAAACTTTTCAAAATTTTAAAATTTACATTTAATCATTTAGAAACAATGTATTTTATGACCATACAATTGTATTTCCCATTTTGCTTTTGCCATGAGGAAGCTCTGAGCCCAAATTGTGGCTGACTTCTAGCAATTTGTAGGACCCTATGGTGCAGAACCAGGTGTCTAGACCCTCCATGCCACCCCCGCTTACCCTATTCTTTTCTGTTTGTTAATGGTTTTGTTTATGGATTTCTATAAGCCACCTCCCTCCCTCCTCCACCTTTTAAAAAGATAAGGTGAAGTATATAGAGTGTGATACTAAGAAATTGACTACTGATAAAATGACGAAGGACTTCCCAGCCCCTTAATAAGGCCCCATTTTTCTGCTGGGGTTGAGGTCTCCCACCGAAACATCTCTGCTTCATTTACAGCCCACCCCAGGACCTCACCCAGAGCTGAGCCCTCCAGTGCCCAATGGGGAGGGTGGTAAAAAAGACAGGGATGATAAGGTGGCTGAGGAGTGCTTGGTAAGGAGGCCCAGGAAGCTCACTTTCCAAAGGACTCTTAATCATGCCGGGAGGAAGCAATCTTCCTCTCTGTGGATGAGGTCTTGTGAGTGTCCCGGCTGTGGAACAGGGCCTTGGCAAATGAGAAGGGCCTTTCTGGCTGGCAGGTGGGAGTTCTGCACCAGCTCAGGGACCAGAGTCTGCAGACCTTCCTGTGGCAAATTATGCACATACAAATTTAAAAACATCCCTTTCTTCTCCCTCTTTCCTTCCCTCCTTCTTTTCCATCCATTCTCCTTGTAAGGCAGTTCTCTCCAGAGACTGCATCCAGTTGGAGGGAAGGTTACTGAATCTCGAATTGTCTACTACCCTTGCCTGGTCCGTGCAATGCCCTCACCCCAGGGGAGAAGGGCGGTCTCGTTTGAAAAATATCTGTTTTCCCTAGAGGATTCACTTAAAGAATGGTATAAACCTACAGCTGCTTCTGAAAGAAAAGTAAAGGAGAGTTTTTGCTCCCAAAATCTGTATAGTTAATAAGATTCCTAAGCAAACAAACACACGTAAAATGCAAGGCCATTATTTGCTCTGATTAAACATAAAATCTATTCTCTTGCAACATACCAAATGATCATGGTTTTTTCTCCTCCCTGAGGATGCTGCAGATGTGTAATACAGTCCACTGACTGTTTATTTCTGGGAAAAAAAAAAAAAAAAAGCCATTGGTGGATTTTTTTCTCAAAATGTGTAGTGTGATCAGGACAGCAGAAATTTCTGATGAGTCAAGTACAGGTGATTAAAGCTTGCAATGTAAATCAGTTAACATCTGTAATTTTCCTTGTTCTCCAATGCTATTAGTTATTTCAAGGGTAAAAAAGGATGTTTTACTTAATTTTTTTGAATCTTACTAGGTACCCGTAGCTTAACTTAATGATTTGTATAAGTGATAGTAATTGCTGGGACTACAGTTGAGTATTATTAGCTATAAAATGAACATGGTTATATGTCCAACAGAACTAGCAAGGGACAGAAATGCAGTTGTATCCAAGAGAAAATAATTACAGCAATAATCAGTGTAATTCATGATAATGGCTGAATTGAATTTCACACCATAGCTCCAAGCACTTACATTTAATGAATGTAGTTTGTGCTTGTTTACTAAAAAGGTTTTTAGCAGAAAATCGATAATGTAACTTCAGTGTTTCTAATTGCAAATGCAATTATTTTTTTTAAAGTAGTGGTTCAATAAGGATTTTGTAGAGAAAATTGAGGTATGTGAGTGCTGCAGATGCTGGCGCTTTAATTAGTTACCTGTACATTAGTGCCATGGTGCCTTAATATCTATTTATTACAACATATTGATTTAAATGGATTTGTATTCAATTTTAAGGCTAGCTAATGTAATGGACATTGAAACTTTTCAGGAAGCATTGGTTGGGATTACAACATGTCACTGGGTAATGAGGCTTTCTTCAAGAGGTGATTTCAGAAATCATTTTACAAACCCAGTGGTGGGGCCATGGAAGGGAGGGCCGGGACAGAAGCCAGTTTCCACAGAGTCAGTGGCAGGGCATGTGTGGCCTTTGGTAAACAGGAGCTGTGTAGATTTATATAGTCCTTACAGATTCTATTTTACTTGGCTTAACTTCTGTTTATATCTTTTCCCAATCCAAGATATGCCTAAAATGGTTATTTTGGAGTTGATGGTCTTCTCCACAGTAAAACCTGTTGATAGACTTCTGAGTTTTGGGATCCCCAGCCGGTCTAGCCTGACCCCCTTATTTTGAAGCAGCTGAAGGAAAGTGCGTCGCCTCAGATCTCAGGACTTGGAGTCAGCCAGTTGACTGTAGGTCCCCTGTCATGATTTATGCTGATGTTAGGTGGATTTGCATTCTCTGTCTAACTGGATCTCTTGCTCAAGACTGACCCTGAGCCTAACCTTCTTTCCCCACTTACATAGCCATTGTCACCATCACACCACTACCATTATCATCATCACCACCACCATCATCATCACTATCATCATCATAGTCATCACCATCATCACACCACCATCACTACCACCATCATCACACCATCACCACCACCACCATCACTATCATCATCATCACACCACCATCACCACAACCATCACCACACAACCACCACCGTCATCATCACTATCATCATCAGCATCATCACACCACCATCACCACAACCATCATCACATCACCACCACCAATACCATCATCACTATCATCATCATCAACATCATCACACCACCATCACCACAACCATCATCACACCACCACCACCACCACCATCATCGTCACTATCATCATCATCATCACACCACCACCACCACCACCGTCATCATCACTATCATCAGAATCAACATCATCACACCACCATCACCACAACCATCATCACACCACCACCACAACCATCATCATCACTACCAACATCACCATCACCATCATCACACCACCACCACCACCACCATCATCATCACTATCATCATCATCAACATCATCACACCACCACCACCGTCATCATCACTATCATCAGCATCAGCATCATCACACCACCATCACCACAACCATCATCACACCACCACCACCACCATCATCATCACTACCAACATCACCATCACCATCATCACACCACCACCACTAACACCATCATCATCACTATCATCATCATCAACATCATCACTATCATCATCACCACCATCACCACAACCATCATCATACCACCACCACCACCACCACCACCACCATCATCATCACTATCATCATCAACATCATCACACCACCACCACCACCGCCGTCATCATCACTGTCATCAGCATCAACATCATCACACCACCATCACCACAACCATCATCACACCACCACCACCACCATCATCATCACTACCGACATCACCATCACCATCATCACACCACCAGCATCGTCACCATCATCACACCACCACCACCACCATCATCATCACTATCATCATCAACATCATCATCACACCACCATCACCACAACCATAATCACACCACCACCACTACCATTATCATCACGACCACCGTCACCATCACCATCATCACAAACCACCATCATCACCATTACACACCACAACCATCATCACACACCACCATCATCACCATCACTATCATCACACCACCATCATTATCACACCACCACCATTGTCATCACCATCACCATCATCACACCACCACCATCATCACACCACCATCACCATCATCACCATCACCATCACATCACCACCATCATCAACATCACCGTCACACACCACCAGCATCATCACCATCACTATCATCACACCACCATCATTATCACACCACCACCATCATCATCACCATCACCATCACACACCACCATCATCACCATCATCATTACCACCACAATCATCACACCACCACCACCATTATCATCACAACACCAGCATCATCATCACCATCACCATCATCACACCACCACCATCACCACACCACACCACTATAATCATCATCACCACCACCACATCACCATCCTCACCATCACCATCATCACTCCATCACCATCACCACCACAATCATCATAGCATCATCATTACCATCACTATCGGCATCATCATACCACCACCATCATCATTACCATCACCATCATCACACCACCACCATCATTACCATCACCACCATCACACCACCACCATTATACCACCCCCACCATCATTACCGTCACCATCATCACATCACCACCACCATCATACCACCACTATAATTACCACCACCATTATCACATCACCACCATTATCATCACCATCATCAACATCATACCACCACCATCATCATCACATCTTCTTCCTTGATGTCTTATCTCCATGATGTGTACACTGGATGTAGAATATAGTCTTGCTGGGTACTATGAGAGCTTTATCCCAGTAGAAGGAATGAAGACTAGCTCTTGATAAGCTGAAAATCCCTTAATAGCCTACATTCTAAATACACATATTCATTGTACCAGGGGTTTCTAACTTTGCTTTGATGATATCCTAGTGTCACTATCTCAAAACCAAGTTAATTTTGGATTTGAGTATTTTGAATTGGGAGGAGTGGGAACGTGTATTATTACAACCAACATTGATATGCTGTTGAATTCCAAAAGAATATTTTATTTCTTTTTATTTTTTCTAGAGACAGGGTCTTGCTGTATCACCCAGGTTGGAGTGCAGTAGCAGGACCATAGCTCACTACAGGCTGCAACTCCTGGGCTCAAGTGATTCTCCTGCTTCAACTTCCCAAGTAGCTGGGACTACAGAGGTGTGCCACCATGTCCAGCTAATTTTTCTATTTTTTATTTTGTGGAGATGGGGTCTTGCTGTGTTGTCCAGGCTGGCCTTGAACTCCTGCCTTCAAGCGATCCTCTCACCTTGGCCTCCCAAAGTGCTGGGATTATAGGCATGAGTTACTGTGCCCAGCCCCAGAAGGTTTTAAAGTCCTAACTGACAAAATATTGGTAGGGGTCTATGTGAGAAGCAGGCATATCTACAAACCTGAGCTCCAACAGGGTCTTTCATCATGGTTTCATTAAAAATTACCTCCTGGCAGGAGACCAGTTGAGTTTCTGAACCACAATGACCAGGCCTAAGGTGCTGGCTTTTCAGAGAACTGTCCCCCTACTCTCCAGGTGCCAGCTGGGCTCCCACCACCTCCAGGAGAACTTTTGTAAGAACACAGGGCCCATGAGTCACTCCCTCCTCTGGTTTCCTATGACACAGCAAATGAGGGTCACTTGCTCAGCACTTCCGATATACCATGCACTATGCTAGATGCACCGCATGGATCGTTTCCTACTTTTACAACTCTTTGAGCCAGGCAGTATTGTTATTCCCATTTTCCAGATGGGAACACTAAGTCTTGATGAGGTCAATAGTACAGATACAGATGGTTAGAAAGTCAGTGAAGGAGCTGACTAGATTTCTGTTTTTCCCTTCCTCCCTCCACCTCTCGTATCCTGCTCATAAACCCAATGGTGGGTAAGTGAATAATGTCAAGACTTAGGTGAAACTGACTTGGTTACATCTCTCTTTGCACAGACAGCACACTGCCTTCTGTGTCAGGTGTGAGCCCCTGAACTCTCCCTAGGGCCTGAAGGCTAAGGCATGTGGCCAGAAGCTTCTACACAGGCTTGTAGAAGCTTGTAGAAGCTATCCCAGAGTGTAGAGACCATGTTGGTCTCATGTGCATGAGAGCACACGCATGTGACTTTCACCTTCAAGTACCTCCCAGAGAGTAAGTGAGAGAGAGGACCGGGTGCATAGCAAGCATTTCGTCAGAGCAGGATGATGGGGTGGGAAGAAGGGCTCAAGTCCCACCTACACATCAACTGTGTGCCCCTGGGTAGGGCCTTCACTTGAGGAACCTCAGTTTGCAAGTCTGCAAAGTGGAGCTAATGATCCTTGTCCTGACTTCCTCCTGGGCTTGTTGATAAGGCTCCTTGCATTTTGGAATCTTTAAAGTGTTTGGAAAAGGTAGGGGTCCATCTAATTAAGGAGGAGGAGAAACAAAAGCCACCAGAGGAATCAGGTTTCTGGTATTCAATTTAATCCAATTCATGGGAAAACAACCGAAGGGTGCCCCATCCTTTGCCACCCCTAATGAGGAAGCAATCCAGTCCTCTCATAGATGGAGTTGTTCATCTCTGCAGTAACAAGCTAATGCTTAGTCTAGCTTTATTCATCCTTTTTGGCACATAGGGTATATACAATATGGCTCCATGGAGCCAACCAGGAGCCTTTGCCTGGTGGAATGATCTGTGTGCCAGGCTGGAAGAGACAGACACTCTAACTGTTTGACCAACAAATGTATAGAAAATAGTGGCCAGTAAGTAGCAATTACGTAATAATCTTATCCAAAGAAAATGTGGGCTCAAATTAAGATGATTTCACCGGGAAAACATTAAGGTATACAAAGAGTTCTTAATAAATAGAAATAAATAGTGCAGGGTTTACGCCATGGTGATTTTCGATGGTTATCTGCCCTCGCCGCTGCTGCTTCGGCTGCATCTTCCGTGGGGCTCAGTGCAGCATTTTGCTCTACAAAAACAACTAGCTCCTTTCCAGCCAATGATTACTTGTAATTATGCTTTCCCCTGCTATTATTCTAATAGACCTGTCATGTTGCTCGGAGAACTCTGGCATTTGGAATATACGACGGCTTTTATGGATGGACTGCTGGAACACTTAATATAGCTCTATTTTTGAATTATCAAGTTCTATCCTTTTGAAGTCTGTGTTAGTGGAACTCCTATTTATGAGATGTGCTGTGCTTAAAGGTTTGCTATTGATGAAGAGGTCCAACAGAGCCTTTATCGTAAGTACGGCAGCATTCTCCCTGAGAGATAAATAGCCGTGCTAAAAGGTATGCTGTGTACCTAGGCTGCAAATTACTAGCCAAGTACCTCATAACAGTATACTTCAAAAATACCTTTATGCTTCTTGTTTGTTCTCTTTTCCATAGAGATGAATGACATTTCTTAAAACACAGAGGGGTGGAAGTGCGTTGGTCATTGCTGGTCATCGACATTAATTGGGTTTGAGGAACATGTTTGTTCTGGCACAGGGTGTCTGAGTAGATGCACGAACGTGGCTTACATATCCTGTGCTTGCTGTTGTGAGAATTTGCGTTTCTTTGTGTTCCTTTAACCTAAAGGTGGACTAGGTCGGATTCAAGCACTCTTTGGATGGGAAAGAGGGTTTATGAAAAAGCATAATTAAGGCAGTGGTTCCTGCTCTGGAGAATTCGAAGAGCACCGTTGGGGGCAGAGCAGGGGCCTGGAGGTTTAGGCTGGTGTGGGCAAAAAGTGGGTGCAATGTTCTCCATCCAGCAGACAGAGGTCTTAGAAAGGGGAGGCCTGATACAGAAGCTGGCATGAAGAGTTATCCTCAAAGCTCTGATTATCTGGGCAATTTGACAGACACTAGGTCAGGTCGGAGTTTTCTTTAGCAGCTCAACCAGCTTGTTCTTTTGTGGACCCAAAAGTGGAGGCCCTTTTGGACAGTACAAGCACTGTTTTTGGCCCTGGGCAGCAATCATATGGAAAGACACATTGTGTGGTTGGATTGTGAGCAGGAATTTGGGGGAAATGTGTGGCTCCCTTATGTTATACAGAATTGTATTCAAGAGACTCCAAGCTGCTAGCAAGCATCCCAGAAGCAGACATAACTCCCTTGGCAGCCAACATTGCAAACACATATGCAGGACTATGGAGCAGCTTTTGACTAGGTGGCAAAAATGTATATCCATTCCCCAAAGAAGCTAGGCTGTTGCTCCAGAGTGTTTGCCTGGTGTTTTTCATTTGGAACTTTCATGCATCAGAACCTCGACTACACACTCGCTGTCTAATTCATCTTCACCCATATATTTTACCATTACAGATAGCCTTCCCCCTAAGCTTGTCTATTTACTAGCTGGTGTGACAGATGACAGCAACTCTGAGCCGTGCTAGATGGCATTTGTATGGCTCTGGTGCCAGAAGCATTCTAAGCGCCAGTGTTGCATATTTATTGATCTTCATATTCCCAATAATCTGATGCCCGTCACATTTGACAACATTATGTGGAGAGGTCAGCTAGATGGGGCTAATGAAACTGTTGCCAAGATGGATGTTGTTTTCCACAACATTACCCTTGCAAATAGCTGTCAGTGGGGTATTTCACTGTCGGGCTAGGCATTTGAGAACACTTTTTTTTTTTTTTTTAGTAGTTGACGTTAACATTAAACAAAACCCGAAGCTATTAAATCTTAGTATTTATATACAATAGAAAACGTGGAAGCCCTGGCGTCTTTCCAAATGAAAATCTTATTAACAGACATGGTGCTTGTGGCAAAGTCCTCAGCAATTGGAGATTGGCTTGGCTGCCTGAAACGTTTGACGGATTAGCCTGAGATGATATGAAGGACCAAATGGGAAACACCTAAAGTCTGCAGGATTATACCGGCAAATAGGCTTGCTGCAGTCCAGAGGAAGGAGGCACTTGTATGACTGTTTCCAAGTGCCCACGCTGCTGTGAGCAGCCAGCACAAAATGCACTTGGTTTAGATAAAGATTTACAAGAAAAGAGAAAAGAAGGAAGGAAGAAACGAAAGAAAGAGGGAGGGAAGGAAAGAAGGAAGACAGAAAGAGAGGATTTGCAAAGAGGACCTAATATAATGAAATGCTTCCCATGAATTAATGACACTGGAAATGTGTTGGGAGCAGTAATGAAAATGATAAAGACAGATTTCCTTCACCTGAATCCAGAGCCCTGCAAAAGCCCTGCAAAGGGGCATTTAGGGGCTTTGCCCACTGTCTGTCCTAATGGTTACCATGTTGGACAGTGATCCTCATGGCTCTTTCTCATGAATCTGTGCCGGTTTAATTCTAGGTGGATATTTAATTGGTGAAAATTCATCAAGTAGTTGTAAGCACCTGCCCGCCAATGCAATTTTTGAGAACTTTGTTGCATATCTTAATAGGACCACTGAGGATTTTGAATTCTTTAAGAAAAGCATAGTAAGTCTTTAGTCTGAAATGCAGTATTTCACAAAGCCATGTCATAGCAATGTTCTTCTTCCAATTCTACCGTTAAGCAGATACAAACAAGAGTACATAATAGAATTAATAATACTTGGCTACTGGCTCATCCAGAACTTTCTCAACAATGAACTCATTTTTCCAGTGCTAGCATTTAGGAGCATTAACTCACCACACTGCTGATGGTCACAAACATTGAAGAACTTCTCAACTTGTTTATTTCATGGGGTGGAAGGAAGAACGTTGGAGAAGAGACGATTAACTACTGTGCCTTTTTCTTTAGTGGATCTCAGTACCTCTTCCCATTACGTCCTTTTTCAGGTCATGCCTTTTGCATTGTGTCAGATGAAGAAGTAGAAAAGAATTGTTGAGTTCAAGAGCAGTGAAGTTCAGTGCTGGGTAGATGCTTGTGTTTTTTTTCAGATGGAAAGCTTGTTTTTCTTTCATCCTCCACCTCCTCCACCCTCATGGAATATATATATATATGAATATATATATATGTAGATATATACATATACACACACACACATACATATACACACAGTAATAAGTATGCTCTCTTTTTGGTGAATACCTAAAAGTAATAAGGGAAACAAAGTCAGGCAAAGGTGGAAGTCAACTCTAAGTAAGGCAGAGTGGTAAGCATCCTGCCTACAACTTAAAAGACAGAATTCTCATTAAAGAAAAACACTATCAAAAAGTAATATGTGAGAGACGCAAGTAAAGCTACCCTAGGTAGCTTTAATTTAGGCACGAGCAAATTAAATGGATAGTAGTTGCTATAGTAACTAGTAGACAATATGGTGTTTATGTTGCTATTGAGATATCTTGTACTTTCCCAAAATAAGGGCATGCCAACACTACATGAAGGGAACCCTTCTCATCAACATTTTACTTCCCCCATTTTAGTGTTTATTTATAACAAAATGAGTATCTACAATTAAGTACAGCTCGTGTGGGTTGGCTTGCTGCTGTTATTAATGTTTTTCCTAACTGAGACGTCCCTTTAAAAGCCTTGTCCCTGTAGCACAGCTGAGGGCACCCTGGCCACCATCTTGGATGGCTTCCAGGAGAATTCTGGGATTCCACATGGCATGCTGTGAGGTGTAGACCAACCTGAGTCTGTTGAAGTTAGACCTAAAGACCAAGAATGCTAGAGGATTCAGGGCAGAAAGATGCGGTGAGAGGTTGTGATTTTATGCACTTATGATGTGTTTGGCAGTTAACACAATTTTGAAACATGTTTGAAGTTCTTTTCTGTAGATAGTTAAGATGTTTCAAAGGGGGCTTGTGCTGAAATGCAGTTGTCTCACATGTAAGCTGCAGCGGATGGAGAGGCAGTGGGGAACATAGGGGAGTGGGGAGGTGCCATTTTGCTGCGCGTGTTTGGCTGATGGACTCAGATAACTCAGGTCCCAATTTGGGTTTAGAGGCCTGAGAGCTAATTCGATTGCAATTCACCCAGTAGTTGCTCTGACTTTTCAGAGCTATAGAACACCAATTTCAAAGCTAGGTTGGGAAAGCTGAGGGTGCTTCCAGTGCATTCAAATTCTTAAAGCAAAACTGATATATATTAATTTAATTTAAAAATGTATGTCAAATAAATTCTAAAAGGCAAACAAAAATTGTATGTCAATCAGGCTTTCTGGCATTTGAGATGGAAAAGGGGATTCTTCAGAAATGGAATGCAGAGGTAGGGTTCGCTATGCCTAAGCCATGGGAGTCATGGAAACAAAGCCTGAACGCACTGAGATGTCTTGCTTCTGCACACGCTTTTCTTAGCACACATCCATATGCAGTTCTCTGTTTACAATGCATCATGAAATAGAGGAGCAAGCATTGCTTTAGGGCTAGAAAACCTGAGTTCTAGTCCCAATTCTGCCATTTCCTAGGACTGTGGCCTAAGGGAAGCAATCCATTACTATTTCCCATTTGGGACACGCCCCTCATAATAGCCACTTGATCAGTTGGGGCTGGATTAAGCCGAGGCAGAACACTCGGGTGACATATCTGGGGAGCTCCACCTCTCCACAGCTGTTCTTTAATCCCTACTCCTGCTTTGGCTATTCCTGGCTGTGGGTGAGGAATTTGATTTCTTTGGCCTTAGCTTTCTCATCTGCAAAGTGGTATCATTGGCCCTGCCAGCCTCAGAGGCCCCTGCTGCTCCTCACATTCTGCGATCATATGGCATGTGCTTTTCCAGGTTCCTCAATGCTTTCCCTTACAGAACGTGTGCAGAGACCTCTTCATTCTTTATGGTTAAAATGCCTCTTCTTTTCCTGGATTTAAAGAGCTGCTCAAATGAAAAGTTGCCTTGCAGTGAAGTTATGTCTATACTATAGACATGGCTTCTGGAGCTGGACAAAGCAGAAGAAATCATCAATTTGAGCACTTTGCTTTTAGGCTAAAAATGTTCCCACTTTATAAATGAAAAGTTGGATTTTTTTTCCCCAGAGTTTGTGACCAATGCAAGGCCTTATGGCCCTTGGGATTTTGCTGGCCTCTATCGGCTACAGTTTATACGCCAAGAGGATTCACAAGAAGGAGGGAGGTCCAAGGAAAAATGTTTAAAGGGTGAGGCCAGTGAATCTTGACTCAATTACTGTTGCAACAAACGCTGCATCACTGGAGGAACAGAGGATGAGACAAGAACAGACAGGAGGTGGGAAGGAGGAGGAGGAGTGGGAGGGGGAGGAGAAGAGGGTGAGGGAGAGGGAGTGGGAGAAGGGTGGAATTGCTTGAAGAGCAGTATTGAGTCACCTGGGCCATAATCCAATCCCTCTCCGAAGCCTCAGGACGTGAGATGCTTCAGCACCTCATCCAGGCGAAACTCATTAGACTGTGAAGTAAGGCAAGTAAGAATCAATTTTTTGTCTAGCCTCAGAAATTCTTTGGAATAATATGTCAAGATGGTTATCTTCTCTGTTGCAATTGGCTTGAAAAGATCAGAATTTCTGTAGATATTTATGAGATTTCCATGAACCACCTGGCTCTCTACACGCGAGCGTGACTACACAGGTGCCTGGAGAATGTATAGGCGGCCGCACACATTTATTTTTACAGAGGGTAATTATTACGGTCTCTCCTCCCAGAAATGAGCCTTTTGTTTTATGTTTTCAGCAAGAACTTGTGAAATATTAAGATATTTTACTGCCTTAATGTTCTGAATTGTTTGCCTCTCCATTTTGCAATCTAAAACTCATTAACAGTTGAACAATTTAATCAGAATGAATCAAATTGTGAAATGGATACACGGGCAGTTCACATAGCCATAAAGCATGGCTGAAACTTTTCTGAGCAGCTTAATAAAACTTAGAAGGCAGCAGGAAATACATGATGATCCTGGACAATATCAGGGTAAACAGAACCTGGAGCCATGAACCTGGTAATTGTTCTTCCTCACTCAGCACATTTGCCAGGGCTTGGTCTTAATTCATAGGATGGACCAATGATTAGAGGGATTTAAGTTGCCAGCCTTTCTGTAAAAGATTTCTGTTTATAATGGGCATGATCTGGGGAGCCAAGGGAACGTCCGTACATTGACCCTGACTTTCATTCCAGGAGTGTTCTTTCATTACAAATACACCCCAGGGAGGCTGAGAGGGGCAGGGCTTTGGCCCTTGTTTTTAGGAAAGACTTCAATTTCAAGCATGACCTTGTCATTGTACTTTAAAAATATTATCTATTGCAGAATTCTCTCTGCAGAGGCAGCTATGGGTGTTTTGTGGAAGTGGGTTCTTGTTTTATTTGAGTTGTACCCACATCAAATACTCTGAAAGGTCTGGCAGAGTCAGTGTATTAGGCATTTGGGTTCAAGGCCATCAGCAGGGTGACCAACTTGACCTGGATTGTCCAGGGCTTTCCCTGTTAAGCACCAAAAGTCCTGATCCTGGGGGCCCGCTGAACCTCAGGGAAATTGGGATGGTGGCCTGAGAAAAGTCCCATGCCAAGATATTTCCCGGCCTCAGTGCCTGAAATCACTCTCCCTCTCAATGCCAGAATTTTGCTTACAACTTCGTAAGCAGATTTATATCATACCCATAATAATAATCATCCAGAATTATTATACATTTCCTTGTTCATAATTTTTATGCCGTCTTCTTCTGAGGATGAACTGAAGTATCCCTTTGGGATTCCAGTATATGCCTGAGTATGTGAGGTTTCCTCATCTCTATATTGTCAGTGAGATCTGAATTTTTAATTTCTTAATATTATAAATTCAAATTGCACCCCCATACCATGCCTGTTTTATTTTTGTAATTTCCACCAGCAATCCACTGTTCCTGTCCCGCACAGGCTTAGGTGGCTCCAGAACAAGGCACTCCAGAACAAGACACCACAGTCTTGTCACTTTGGTTTCTTTCTCATGATTAAGGTTTTGCCTCCACCATTGTGCAGACAGACATGGGCTTTTCATGGGTTTTTCAGATAGACGTGGGCTTTTACACATCCATTCTTACTCTTTTGACTGGTCAGTGAGATGAATCCTGACTCCACCACCTCCTAACTCTGTCTCAGAAGGCAAATGCTGCCTCGTGTTAGGCCTCACTTTTCTCATCGGTGAAGTGGAGATGGTCAGACTGACGCTGGAGGATTGCCATATAGATGGCAAATAGGCAGGTACAACCCACAAGGGTTAAGTGCTTTGGTGCTGGAGAGCATGCCCGCTGACATTGACCTGGCCAAGTCAGCCTGGGTGCTGTGAGTGGTGTGGGTTGGCAGGTGCCCATCAGCTACTGATCTGAACATGCTGATTCTAGTGTAAGCACAGACTCTTTCCATGATTTCCATGGGAAACTCATGGCCCACGGCCAGAGAAAGGGTCAGCTCACTTCTTTATGAATGATTGCTGGACTTGCAGAATGTTTCAAATTCAAAGTCAGGTTGAATGTTGTATAAAAGTTTGTATATATAATAATTTCTTAGTTCCCTTACCTGAGATTTTGGTCTACATGCGTTTACTTCTAAAAATTTTTTCTAGTTAATCTCTACATTGAATTAAAGTGAAATACATTATTTCTGTTTGTTTAGTGGCTACTCTTAACATTTTAATGTGCATACTTAAATTAACAAATAAAGTTTCTTTATCCTTCTTCTAAATAATGGAAGGCCATTAGAACATTACCTATCAACCAGCAGTAACAATTAACATTTGGTAACGTGATTTCATCTACCCCTCTCATTACTACTGTTATTGCTGTTGCTGTTATTATTACGGGATATTTTATAGCAAATCTCAGAGATCATGTCATTTCACCTAGAAATATTTGGCTAACAAGAACTTTTTCCCTGTTAATATAATCACTATACCGTTATCACAGTAAACAAAATTAATAATAATGTTTTAATATGATCTCCTGTCCCCTAAGTATTTAAATTTTCCTAGTTGTCTCAAAATTTCTTTTTACAGATGTTCTATTTGAATAAGTACCCAAATAAGTTTCACATATCACATCTGATATTTTCTTAACCCAATTCCACCCTTCCCCCACTTTAAAAAAGCCATTTGTATTTTGAAGTAAATGTAAAGTGCCCAGTGGTCCACATTTTGCTGGTTGCTTCTATTTGGTGTCCTATAGCTTATTCTTCTATTTCCTGAGGTATTGTGCACTAGCATTTAAATTCAGTAATTATTTTAAATTCAGGACTTTCTGGGTCATAACACTCTCGAGATATTGCCATTCACGGAATGCATCACACTGAGAAGCACAGAAATGTCTGCTGTCCTGCTTTATTGATTGATCAACATTCAGGTGGTATCAGCTGAATCTTTCATTTAGGAAGTCAAAACTTTCCTTTAATGCTTATTTACTGTAAAATACATTACATTACATAAAACTTACCATTTTAACCCTTTTTAAGTGGTTTTAAGCATGCTCACGATGTTGCAACCATTACCACCATCCATCTCCAGAACGTTTTCATTATTCCTGCTGTGGTTTGAATGTGTCCCCTTCAAGATTCAGGCTCCACCTCTTAATACTGCCAATGTGACAGTATTAAGAGGTGGAGCCTTTAAGAGGTGATTAGGTCATTAGAGCTCCCCCTTCCTGAGGGGGACTTAGGCCCACATAAAACAGGTCTCACTGTGAGCTTGCTTGCTCTTCTGCCTTCCGCTGTGTGAGGTCACGGTGTCCCTGCCCTCTGGAGGATGCAGCAACAGGGGGCCATCTTGGAAGCAGAGAGCAGCCCCCACCAGACAACCAGACCTGATGGTGTCTTGATCTTGGCTTCCCAGTCTCTAGAATTATGAGAGAATAAATTTCTGTTCTTT
Organism: Trachypithecus francoisi; assembly: GCF_009764315.1. NCBI lineage: Eukaryota > Metazoa > Chordata > Mammalia > Primates > Cercopithecidae > Trachypithecus > Trachypithecus francoisi. The sequence continues at coordinate 8,237,248 of NW_022681442.1, read as the reverse complement.
TTTTTTTTTTTTTTTTTTTTTTTGAGACGGAGTCTCGCTCTGTCGCCCAGGCTGGAGTGCAGTGGCCGGATCTCAGCTCACTGCAAGCTCCGCCTCCCGGGTTTACGCCATTCTCTCGCCTCAGCCTCCCGAGTAGCTGGGACTACAGGCGCCCGCCATCTCGCCCGGCTAATTTTTTGTATATTTTTAGTAGAGACGGGGTTTCACCGTGTTAGCCAGGATGGTCTCGATCTCCTGACCTCGTGATCCGCCCGTCTCGGCCTCCCAAAGTGCTGGGATTACAGGCTTGAGCCACCGCGCCCGGCCAATTTCTGTTCTTAATAAATTTCCCAGTCTCAAGAATTTTGCTATAGCATAATGGACTAAGGCAATCCCTAACTGAAACTCTGTACCCATTAAACAATTCATTATTCCCTCCTCCCCCCAGCCCCTGGCAACCACAATTCTGTCTCTATAAATTTGACTACTCCAGGTAACCTCATATAAGTGGGATCATGCAGTATTTGTCCTTTTTCTGTTGGCTTATTTCACTTAGCGTAATGTCTGTAAGGCTTATCCACGTTGTTGCAGATGACAGAATTTCCTCATTTTTTAAAGCTGAATCACATTCCATTTTACGTATGTACCACATTTTATCCATTGATCTGTTGATGGGCACTTGGCTTGCTTCTACCATTTGGCTATTGTGATTACTGCTGCTATCAACATGTGTGTACTCACTTAATGCTTTTGTCATTCACTTATGATATTTGTTTAGATTTATTAGTTCATTATTGGTTACAAAATGGTGATTTTCTAATATTTTCTTTTTACCAGTGTTCAGGATAATGAAGTGATGGATCAGTAGTCCACAAAGGTGACCCATTTTTTTTAAACCAACTTTTTTTTTTTTTTTTAATAGCTCTTCAGGTTGGCTCCTGTATCCTTTGATACAATTCCAGTAGCCTTTTATCACTACTTTGTTTTCTGGCAGCAAAAGATGTACCAGGCTAATATTGTACATTTTCTACCCATCCCTCAAATCCATCATTTCCCCGGTAAGACCTGGTTTCTTTGGGATGGTATTTAGAGACTATATGTGGGTACTTGGTGTGCTCATTACTAGGGGATTGTCATTGTTTCTAGGTTTTTAAGTAAACAGAGCTAAAATATGTATTTTTTAAAAGATAAATTATGAAGTCATACTGATATTTTAAATTGAAATGTAGAGTCACCGTGTTTTTACTTCTTTGATTCTATATCGTATCTTTTTTATGATGAAAATCTTGATTCTGTTTCAGTTCTTTGTAGGTTCTGGATATCAGCCCTTTGTCAGATGGGTAGATTGCAAAAATTTTCTCCCATTCTGTAGGTTGTCTATTCACTCTGATGGTAGTTTCTTTTGCTGTGCAGAAGCTCTTCAGTTTAATGAGATCCCATTTGTCAATTTTGGCTTTTGTTGCCGTTGCTTTTGGTGTTTTAGACATGAAGTCCTTGCCCATGCCTATGTCCTGAATGGTACTACCTAGATTTTCTTCTAGGGTTTTTATGGTATTCGGTCTAACATTTAAGTCTCTAATCCATCTTGAATTAATTTTCGTATAAGGAGTAAGGAAAGGATCCAGTTTCAGCTTTCTACTTATGGCTAGCCAATTTTCCCAGCACCATTTATTAAATAGAGAATCCTTTCCCCATTTCTTGTTTCTCTCAGGTTTGTCAAAGATCAGATGGCTGTAGTTATGTGGTATTATTTCTGAGGACTCTGTTCTGTTCCATTGGTCTATATCTCTGTTTTGGTACCACTACCCTGCTGTTTTGGTTACTGTAGCCTTGTAGTATAGTTTGAAGTCAGGTAGCGTGATGCCTCCAGCTTTGTTCTTTTGACTTAGGATTGTCTTGGCAATGTGGGCTCTTTTTTGGTTCCATATGAACTTTAAAGCAGTTTTTTCCAATTCTGTGAAGAAACTCATTGGTAGCTTGATGGGGATGGCATTGAATCTATAAATAACCTTGGGCAGTATGGCCATTTTCATGATATTGATTCTTCCTATCCATGAGCATGGTATGTTCTTCCATTTGTTTGTGTCCTCTTTTATTTCACTGAGCAGTGGTTTGTAGTTCTCCTTGAAGAGGTCCTTTATATCCCTTGTAAGTTGGATTCCTAGGTATTTTATTCTCTTTGAAGCAATTGTGAATGGAAGTTCATTCATGATTTGGCTCTCTGTTTGTCTGTTACTGGTGTATAAGAATGCTTGTGATTTTTGCACATTAATTTTGTATCCTGAGACTTTGCTGAAGTTGCTTATCAGCTTAAGGAGATTTTGGGCTGAGACAATGGGGTTTTCTAAATATACAATCATGTCATCTGCAAACAGGGACAATTTGACTTCTTCTTTTCCTAACTGAATACCCTTGATTTCTTTCTCTTGCCTGATTGCCCTAGCCAGAACTTCCAACACTATGTTGAATAGGAGCAGTGAGAGAGGGCATCCCTGTCTTGTGCCAGTTTTCAAAGGGAATTTTTCCAGCTTTTGCCCATTCAGTATGATATTGGCTGTGGGTTTGTCATAAATAGCTCTTATTATTTTGAGGTACGTTCCATCAATACCGAATTTATTGAGCATTTTTAGCATGAAGGGCTGTTGAATTTTGTCAAAAGCCTTTTCTGCATCTATTGAGATAATCATGTGGTTCTTTTCTTGTCTTTGGTTCTGTTTATATGCTGAAAAAAACAAACAACCCCATCAAAAAGTGGGCAAAGGATATGAACAGACATTTCTCAAAAGAAGACATTCATACAGCCAACAGACACATGAAAAAAATACTCATCATCACTCGCCATCAGAGAAATGCAAATCAAAACCACAATGAGATACCATCTCACACCAGTTAGAATGGCAATCATTAAAAAGTCAGGAAACAACAGGTGCTGGAGAGGATGTGGAGAAATAGGAACACTTTTACACTGTTGGTGGGATTGTAAACTAGTTCAACCATTATGGAAAAGAGTATGGCAATTCCTCAAGAATCTAGAACTAGATGTACCATATGACCCAGCCATCCCACTACTGGGTATATACCCAAAGGATTATAAATCATGCTGCTATAAAGACGTACACGTATGTTTATTGCGGCACTATTCACAATAACAAAGACTTGGAATCAACCCAAATGTCCATCAGTGACAGACTGGATTAAGAAAATGTGGCACATATACACCATGGAATACTATGCAGCCATAAAAAAGGATGAGTTTGCATCCTTTGTAGGGACATGGATGCAGCTGGAAACCATCATTCTTAGCAAACTATCACAAGAACAGAAAACCAAACAGCGCATGTTCTCACTCATAGGTGGGAACTGAACAATGAGATCACTTGGACTGGGGAAGGGGAACATCACACACCGGGGCCTATCATGGGGAGGGGGGAGGGGGGAGGGATTGCATTGGGAGTTATACCTGATATAAATGACGAATTGATGGGTGCTGACGAGTTGATGGGTGCAGCACACCAACATGGCACAAGTATACATATGTAACAAACCTGCACGTTATGCACATGTACCCTAGAACTTAAAGTATAATAATAAAAAATAAATAAATAAATAAATAAATAAAATGACAAGGCAGAAGTCAAAAAAGTGAAAAAAAAAAAGAAAATCTTGATTCTTTTAGATTAATGTAATTATTTATTTTATTCTAGACTATATTAGTAGTGGCTTCAAAATTACCTTAGCAATATTTATGTGATAAATAAGCTATTGAAAACACTTTAAGATTTCTTTTCAGTTCTTTTTGTCCTCAAATTATACCTCATTAGGGATACACAGTCAAAACACAGTGCTTTAAAGTCAATTAAATTGCTTTGTATGTCTATACCACCAATTTGATAGGTAGTTAGGTTCATTTGTTTCAGTGTTTTTTCAATTTTTAAGATTTCTTAAAAAGATTTTTTTTTAAGCATGAAAAAATTACTAATAATTCCCAACTAAAAAATAAAACCAGAAACCCCAAACCATATAATAGGGTCCATCTACAGAAATCTTGCTTCCATCTTTTTTTCGTTTCTATTTCATTTCTTACTTCCTTCTATTTGTAATCATTTTCATTAGTTTTTGGTTTACCCTCCCATTATTTCGTTTTGGAAATATAAGCGAGCAAGTGCGCATACACACACACACACATTCTGTCTTTTCTTAAACAAAAGATAACATACTTTTTAGTGTGCTTGATACTGCATTGTGATATCACTCTAAGTGTTGGATATTTGCGTCATTTGTACCATTTAGCTATTATAATAAATGCTGAAATCAATAGTTTTGTGCTTACACAGCTTTGTATTTTTTTCTCATGTATCTTTGGGATACATTCTGAGAAATGGGATTGCTGGGTAAATGGTAAATGCAGAGCGAATTTGTTAGATAGCGCCAGTCCCCCTCTACAGGGATTGTCTCATTTCACACCCCCAACCCCATTAATGTTTGAGTTGCCTGTTTGCCCACAGCATCATCAACAGAGTGTACTGTGGCACTGCCTTAGCTACTGGAACAGTTAAAATATTGTTTTCTTGTAAGATTCCCATACCATGTGGATAGTACAAATTTGAACACCTCACTTATACATGCTTGGGATTTTGATTTCTCAGAGGATGGAAGAAATTCCCCCACCACCCAGAGTCTCATCAAATAGCATTATTTCCTTGTTGCTTCCTTAGGTGGGAATTTTCTAGTCCCATTTTGATGGACGGGTAGCCTTATTAGGGCTCCTCTATTGTGTTGTGTCTTTTCTTTTTTTTTGAGACTGGGTTTCATGCTTATCGCCCAGGCTAGAGTGCAATAGCAGGATCTCAGCTCACTGCAACCTCTACCTCCTGGGCTCAAGCCATTCTCCTTCCTCAGCCTGCTGAGCAGCTGGGACTGCAAGCATGCACCACTGTGCCCAGCTAATTTGTGTATTTTTTGTAGAGATGGGGTTTTACCACGTTGCCCAGGCTGGTCTTGAACTCCTGAGCCCAAGCGAACTGCCCACCTCAGCCTCCCAAAGTGCTAGAATTACAGGTGTGAGCCACTGTGCCTGGCCATATTATGCTGTGTTTTAGTCCAGGATTCATTTTCAGTGCAGGCCAAGGCCCAGACTCCTGCCCTCATCTGGGTATTCTGCCCTCAGCCCTGAGCTGTGGAGCTTATGTCTGGATCCAATACCCTCTCGGGCCACAAGCTGTCTGCTTCTGTGTTTGCCATTCTCGTTTTAAGTGACCTCTTCAGTCTCAGCACCTGGAGATTTCTTTTTCTTTCTTTAGAGTGTATCTGTGTATTACATTTTTCGGGAGGCTGCATTTTACCCAGCATTTCCAAGTATAATGAGTGGAAGAGAGTTCTTCAGAATCTTCTTGTCTTCTTGTTGCTGGAAGAAATGTGATCCAGATCTACAAAAATTATACCAACAGGGGGAAGTAAAATGGGAATTGACAGTGATTATTTGGTATGCAAAAGTTTCCTTTAAGGAAGGACTTCTAGAGTGTCGAAACATAATGTTTACCTTGAACCAAAATTGAGTCTATAAATATTTCACAGAACGGGATGTGATTGTTTTGTGAAGGGGCTGTCTTGGACTTGGTTGTGAGAAGTCTGGGCCATGGGCTCACAAATTTCTGCATTGCAGCCTGAGGAGAGAAAAGCCAATCACTAAATTATCCTTTTGGCCTTATTCCAAAGTTCAAACTCCAAACACACCACAAAACATACTGTATAAGATAGTCCTCTGGGAGGACTAGATTGTGAAAAGAAACCAGGATTATCCCTAATGGGATAATTACGAAAAAAATCCTTTAGTCAATACTGCTTAATTTCCTTTAAAATTCCTAGTTGCCTTATTAACAACATAATCAGTGCCTTCTGATAATTTCTAACACGACCTAGAGTTGACCTTTCCCCTTTCAAATGTGTTCAGGGCTGAGCATGATGGCTCATGCCAGTAATCCCAACACTTTGTGAGGCTGAGGTGGGAGGATCACTTGAGGCCAGGAGTTCGAGACCAGGTTGGGCAACTTAGCAAGACCTCATCTCTCCAAAACAAAAAAAAAGGAATAAAAAGTCTACAGACTTGCCTTGCTTTTCCAGTTTGATTTGACTCTCTACTGGGATTGTACATTTTCCCTTTCTTTTGTGGTTAAGTTTGTGTGGTTTTCTCTGGTTTTATCTTCTAAAACCCCAGCTATTCTAAGTGTTGGACTCTGTTGGCTGTGGTTTTGTGCCAGAAATCACTTTAGACTGGAATCAGCCCAAATAGTAGAGAATGGAATATAATGTTGAGGTTTGCTATGGTATGAGATTAGTTCAGCTGAGACAATGAGAATGGCAGCTCACTGATGATTCATTTTATAAACAGGGAACAAATTTTGGTGTTACATGCTACTTCGTCCCCCTTAACTACCAGCTTGTACCCTCTTAGGTGTGGAACTTTTAAACCTGGCTTTAGAAGAAGGGTTTTTGTAAATCACCTGTAGCCTGGACAATTCCTAATTGGTCTTCCCTGCTCTGATTTCTCCCATTTTTACAACATCCTAAATGAACAGGCCAAAATGAAAACTCTACCTTTTCTAAACAAAGACCTGTTACATCACTTTCCTGCATAAAACCCTTTGGTGAGTCCCCTGAAGAGTCAAGTCGAATCACCTAACCTGGCATTCAAGGCCTCTGAACAGGGCCTGACTACTATCTCCTCTTCCATCTCCCACTCCCCAACCCTCGCTTGCAGCCCACATTATTTCATTCCTCCCAGCCTTGGTCTATGACTCTTCTCTGGGCCTGTGACAACCTTCCCATCAGAGGCCATGCAATTAAGCCTTAACATGTGAGACCACATGGGGACCAAGAACAGCTGTGCCAGGACTTTTGGTTTACTGGTTTTGAGCTTTACCCTGTGATGACTCTGTGACTTTACGTCTCATTTGTACAGACTTGCTTAGTTTTATCAGCTTGACTTGACCCTCTGCTGGGATTGGACCTTTCTTCCCTTCTTTGCTGTTATGGTTACGTTTATGTGTTAACTTGACTGAATATGGGGTTCCCAGATATTTGGCTAAACATTGTTTCTGGGTGAGATTTGCATTTGCACTGGTGGACTTGATAAAGGACATGACCCTCCTCGATGTGGTCGGGCATCCTCCAATCCACTGAGGGGCTGAATAAACAAAAGGTGAAGGGAGAATTTGTCCTTTCTTCCTGTTTGAGTGGAGGCCTTGGTCTTTCACCTTCAGAATAGGATTTACACCATCACCTCCTCTGGTTCTCAGGCCTTTGGTTGCGGACTGAACTACATTACCGGCTTACCTGGGTCTTCAACTTGCAGATAATAGGTTGTGGGACAGTCTCTAGGAGCCAATCTTCATAATAAATCCCTTTCTACACAGCTGTATACAGTTGGCTTTGTGTATCCATGGGTTCCCTGTTCGTGGATTCAACCAACTATCCAACTGAAAATATATTTGTGGGACGGGGAACCCGAGGATAGAGAGAATAGGAGGGCGGTTTCTTCCATGCTGTTCTTGTGATAGATAGTAAGGGAGTTCTCTTGAGATCTGAGGATTTAAAAGTAGCAGTTTCCCCTGCATGGGCTTTCTTTCCTGCCACCCAGTGAAGAAGATTCTTGCTTCCCCTTTGCCTTCTGCCATGATTGAGTTTCCTGAAGCCTCTCCAGCTATGTGGAACTGTGAGTCAATTAAACCTCTTTTTTCTTCTTCTTCTTTTTTTAAATATAAATTACCCATGTCAGGTAGTATCTTTATAGCAGTGTGAAAATGAACTAATACACTGTGGGGCTTGAGCATCTGTAGATTTTGGAGTCAGAGGGGAGTCCTGAACCAATCCTTGAGGATACTGAGGGACAACTGTACATCCTGCTGGTTCTGTTTCTCTGGAGAATCCTAATACATCTCCTAGAAAATTCCTACCTGCCTTTTGCTGCTCTGGCTCCCGAAGCACGTCCTCCAATTCGCTTATGTCCAAGCATTTGCCACATGGAATTGTGAACATTCTCTAATTTCTGCCTGGTATACATTTCGAAGGAGGCATTCTGCCTAATAAGAGCAAATTGATTGGTGACAAGAACCAATGAAAGAATAAATTCAGACAGGATGTTTTCAGTGAGGTATCATTTTGCCTGGAAGAAGTTGGACCAGAGGATCTCTGGGGCCCCCTCTAGCTGTGCGATGGAAGGAGGCAGATTTTACCCTATCAGCCAGTTTATTATGTGCACTCTGCTATGAAAGTTAGGCTAGTCTCCTAGACTAAAAGTATCAGAGGGCCAGAGACTGGAACCTCTCAGTATTCCACAAGGGGCGTTGTTCCTGTTAGAGAAGATACTGAGTTGATGAATAAATTGATGAGAATATGTGAACGAACAAAGGAAAATTCATTGCCATGATAAAAACAAATAACCTATGGAAATTTCTGGAAAGGATTAAAGGACCTGTATGAACATGATGGGCAATGCAAGATTATTTCTTTATTAGGAAAGAGGTTGAGCTGAGCCATGTATACAGAAGAGATAACTGTAGGCTGAGTGAAAAGAGAAATGGAGTTAAGGGGTCTGGGCTCTGCTACATTGTGACCTTAGGTCATCCGTGTCTGACTGTATAGCCGACCATCTGTCTGCCCATCCATCTACCTAAACATTTATCTATCTGCCCAATCATCCATCTATCCTTCTATCAATAAATCTGTCCATCCATCCATCCAAACAGCTCTCCATCTGTCTCTTCATCCATCTATCCATCTGTCCATTCATCTATCTGTTCATCTGCCTCTCCATGCATCCATTCCATCCAAACACCTGTTCATCTATCCATCCTTACCAAACACCCACAGTATACCAGGGATTAGAAATCCAAATATGACAAAGACACAGTCTCTACCTCCATGGAACTCAGTGTGTCAAGGGAAGATTTTCATACAAACAATTACTGTGTAATAAGACAATGATTCCAGAGAAGCACTTTGTCCACTGTGCTGTGTGTGAGAGCACTTACATTTGCCTAGAGTCAGGAAAGGCTTCCCAGAGGCTGTGGTGTTTGTGCCCAGACCTGAGTGAGGAGGATCTTCATTACTTTGGTCTTCAAGTTCTGTTTTACCTGTGCATGGCAGGCATGGGGCCAAATGACATCCATCCAAAGATTTCTGTGATTTCATGAATGGCAGATACAGATTTCATACTGGGCACCAACAAGACCTATGGAGGGCTTCTGGGGAGACAGAGCTAGTTAAACACTAGGCTGGGCTTGGGACACCCCACCTTTGAGGGACCTGCATACTATGTACAAGAACACGCTCTAGCCCTTGGGTAGTTGGAGGAAAAGCTCCACTGCCCTCAGTAGCTTGTTTCCTGGAACAAGGCTAGAAGTGGGCTTTCCAGGCTTGTTCAGGGCCCAGGCCCATTGTCTACAGTGTGACAGGAACCCCATGAATTTTAATAGCCTCCATTCAGAGTGATTAAAACCTTAATGAAATTTAATTATCTTGATGTTAAGCGTTTTGTGTTAAGTTATTGCATTCTGACCACTCATTGTTCCCTGCAAGCTCAGGGCCACTAACCCTACCTCTACCTTAGTGGAAAGGAAAGTTGAATATATTTAAATGAAATTTCCCCCAAAGTAATTGCCTTCAGTGAAACACCAAGTAGGCATCAGGATTGAATTTATAAATTGGGCCGGTTGCAGATGAGAGCTACCATATTTGGAATGGTTCTCATTAATCCAGGGTCTCCAGAAGGAGCGATGTGAAAGGCGCCGACTGTAAGTGACAGGTGTTTATGGCTCGCAATTGCATTAAACAGGCTTTTAAATGCAGGTTAAAGGCCTCTGTGAAATATAGAATATACCTTAAAACATGGCCTAAATTTTTTGCCATTTTGGACTTTGCATTACTTACCTACGGAATTAGTTGAGCTTTCGGTTAATCAACTGTCAGTGTAAATTGCAGTCAAGCGAAATGCTTATAAATACCGGTAAGCGCAGTTTGCTTTGGCCTGTTGCTTTTTTTCCTTCTTCTTCCCCTGGGCCTTCTGAAGGCCTTCAGCTGATGGAGAGCTTTTAATTTCACATTTTGGCCCCCACCGCAGGTGATAAAGGTTTCCCCGCTGCTCTGGCTGGGGTCAGTTATCCGGCCTCCCCGTCAATCCCACTCCCCGTAATTACACACAAAAGGTGCCTGAGATCCACAGCTAATTTGCGGCCTCTGTTTAGCAGAATTTAATAGCAGGTATTACTGCTGCTGCGGTAATTAAGGACCTTTGTCAATAAGACGGAATGGATGGCCACACTTGGTTGTAATCAGTGGGCTCTCGAGAGCCAGAGGAGTAAAAGGGAGAGAAGCAATCCATTTTGTGAATAACACGGCCCTCCCTCCCGCCCAGTTCGGGCAATGGAATAATAATTCCCCAGGCAATGAAAGTACAGGAATAAAAGTACTTACCCTCCAGCCGGTGATTTTTTTTTTTTGACTTTTTATTTACTCTACTGAGCTTTCTTATTTGCTCCAGGCTGCATTTGATGAAGTATTGTTTAAACAGCACAGAGCAAAATGGATGGAGGGAAGTGGGGAGAGGAGGAGGAATTTTAACCAGGTGGCGAGGGAGGCACCCTCCTTTAAGGTTGATGGTCGTTGGGTTTATCAATTATTTCTCCTGGATACAAAAAAAAAAAAAATGACAAAACCAAGTGGCTTCATAAAGAGGTGGAGGGTGTCATTTAGCGCCGTCTCTGAACATAGTCATTCAGCTCTAAATGGGTCGCCTGTAACAAGCGAGAAGTGAGCGTGGGGGAGCCTTGCCACCCTCCCACCTCCTCCCTAATGTACGGATGAATGGCCCGGCGGAGGGGGGCGGCGGGGAAGGGGAGGGGGCAGGGGCTGACGGCCACAATTCAAAGACACCGTCAAGGTGTGTGCCCCTCGCCATAATTGGAGAGGAAGCTGCCTTTCCCTCGCCGATTCCCTGCCTTTTTACTGGTTTTAACAAGCATGATGCTTTTAATAGTGCTTTGAGTACCATCTCTTTATATGCCTCTCCCTTTTTAAAGCAGCTTTAACTATACTCTTTCTGTCGCTAATGTCTGAAAAACTTCTACCTTTAATCATTCTCGGATGAGCCGGCAAACAAGCGGCCCTTTCCTTTTGCAATTATGCCTCTGGTAGCCGCTGCCCGGCCGGGAAGGAAGGGGGGCGGCGAGCGGGAAGGGAGCTGGGAGCTGCGAGTGTGTGGATTATGTGGATCTGACGCCAGGCTGGGAGCGTGGGGACATCAAGGAGGGGCTTCTTGTTACGGAAGGGCTGGGGGTCAATTTTAAATGCCCAAACCTGCAAGCGGGAAGCCAAGAAGTCATTTGACCACTATTAACAATGCACCTGAATTTGGCTAATTAAAGATTGAAATTAAGTTTGTGGCAAAGCCCACACCTTCCTCCCACAACCCATGTCCAAGCTGGGCTGATGGGTGAGGTCTTCCTGTAAATTGAGCTTTGAGGGTTTCACATCTGTCTTCTGGGCTGGGTGGGTTGGCTCCGACACGGGTTTGGAAATAAAAGGGAAAGAGGAGGGGCAGATTCCATCCCCTGTGGACGAGTGTGCACACAGTTTTTGGGTCCCTCAAAGGAATGGCAGCAGCAAGGCTGGGAGCTTCAGTGCCCCTAGGATGGCTGGTGGCTAAATGGAGAATCACAAGCCCAGGAGGGCAGAACTGGGGCATGGGGGCAGAACCAGGGCAAGGAGGGCAGAACCGGGGCAGGGGGGCAGACCCTGGTCAGGGAGGGCAGAACCGGGGCAGGGGGCAGACCCTGGTCAGGGAGGGCAGAACCGGGACAGGGAGGGCCATGGAAGTTACCTGTCTTGTCCTGTTTCCTCGTCCGTCCCATTCTTGTCTTCCGAAAATGAGACTATTTTTTTGGAAATATCTGTCAAGCTGAAGTTCAGGAGATGTTCCAGAGGTGCCTTCCTTCCCAGAGAGCAGCTCTGGGGGTGGGGGGGAAAGGAGGGAGAAGGGTCTCTTTAGAGCTTCTATGCATCCCTTCTTCAAAGGTATCAGTCAGAAAAGGATCCCTTTGATCCATATCCCATATTCATTAGGGTTCAGATCCCAGCTCTGGGGCACTCTCACTCTAATTCAGCTTGATAAGTGGTTTTCTAATCTGTAGAAAGAATGGCCACAGCCATTCTTACCTGCCTCTACCTACTCTGAAGATATCAGGTCCTAAGCCCTAGAACCTGTGAATGTTGTTATCTTTGTAAGTAAAAACGGTCTTCCTAGAAGTGATTTAAGTTAAGGATCTTGAGATGGGAAATTATCCAGGTGGGCCTTAAATGCAATCACAAGTGTCTTCATAGGAGAGAAGCAGAGGGAGATGTGACACAGAGGGGAAGGTAATGGAAGAGATGGAAACAGAGATTGGATGATGTGGCCAAAAGCCAAAACACGCTGGCAGCCACCAGAATCTGGAAGAAGCAATAAATGGATCCTCTAAAGCCTTTGGTGGGGCACAGCCCTGTCCACACCTTGATTTTGGCCTTCTGTCCTTCAGTACTCTGAGATGATAAGTTTCCCTTGTTTTAAGCCACTCGGTTTGTGGTAATTTATCACAGCAGCCACAGGACACCAGCACAGATGTCCTCTTCCACAAGTGGGGCAAGCGAGCACTTGAGGACAGAGAGGAAGTTCTGCAGCTGTGCCTCCTGGCCAGGAGGGGAAGGGCACCTGGGATCCTGGTGTGCAGCAGGCATATTGATATATGTGGAATTTTGCGGTGGTGTTACTTGGAGCATTGACTGTGAGGTATGCTGCATTCCAATCCTTGGGGAAGGGGGTGTCACCCAGGTGTGGGTGCCCAGGGAGGGGAGCACCCAAGTGACTACGGAGCTCCAGAGTAGGGGTCTGACAGTGGCTCAGCACAAGGCAGGACTGAAGCTGTGGCTGAGGTTTTAGGTCCCCACAGCTGGCAGAGCTGGACAGGCAGGGGTGACTCCCTCTCACTTGACTGGGTGAAAAGAACATATTAAAAAACCACAAAAATATGTAACTCTCTCAGCGAGCAATTTCTTATGCAGAAAGGATTATATTTTCCCCTGTCGTAGAAAGAAATTTTCTCAAAGATCTGTTCACTACTGTTTTTATAAATCTTATTCTTTTACACAATAGCCTTAATACTTTGGAATAAATTTTTCAGTTAAGAGGTAGGCTGTTTCCATTGTGTTAGTTGTAAGTGCTACTGTTTCATATTTGGATAGTAATTCTAATTCACAGCACAATAGAGTTTAGAGTTCAGAATAGGATTTATTTCTTGATTGATTTTTTGTTAATATCTATTGGGTGCTCGATAAGTGTTATGAGGATGAAATGAGAGACTGTGGCCTAAAAGAGACAAGAAACGTGTCCAAGTCACCTAGTGGTGGTGGAACCAGGCTGTGAGTACAGCCATTTGACTTCAGAGTTTAGTTCTTCATGCCCACACTTTTGCAAGCCAAGGATGAGACCTGCATCTGGTTCTGTGGTGTTTATTGGGAGATCTAGTTGAGTTGCCTCTGCAGATGGCACTCCCCACCCCCACAGGGCCTCACCCTGGGCCCGACCACATCTTCCTTCTGTACAGCGGGCATGGCACATGTGCTCTTGGGGAGTGTTCACTGTTTTGTTGAATTACTTCTGGGAGTTGAAGAGACTTGGAGCATTCGTGCTAAATGGGATCCCTTTGAAAGGCATCTCTAATAAACGGAAATCAAGTTTGGCAGAAGTAATTCACAGACATCCCAGGCACAAAGCACATTCTTTTAGCACCTATAAGGAGAATTGTGAATTTGTTCTAGAAGCACAACAATTAAAGGGCAATGTCCATCAAGTGGTCATATTGGTTTGTAGCAGTTATGTCAAAATCCATAGCAAACCCCAATCTGCATTTTCAGTGTAGAGAGATTATCTCCTGTTGTTTGGAGGAAGCCTGCTACAGCTGGGTCTTAAGGCCTGTATTAGTCCATTCTCATGCTGCTGATAAAGACATACCCAAGACTGGGTAATTTATAAAGAAAAAGAGGTTTAATGAACTCACAGTTCCACGTGGCTGGGGAGGCCTCACAATCATGGTGGAAGGTGAAAGGTGAAAGGCATGTCTTACATGGCGGCAGACAAGAGAGAATGAGAGAGTCAGGAGAAAAGGGAAACCTGTTATAAAACCATCAGCTCTTGTGAGACTTATTCGCTACCAGGAGAGCAGTATGGGGGAAACTACCCCCATGATTCAATTATCTCCCAGTGGGTCCCTCCCGCAATATATGGGAATTATGGGAGCTCCAATTCGTGATTTGGGTGGGGATACAGCCAAACCATATCACAGCCATAACACACCATGCCCCAGCGCCTTTGCTCCACAGCTAGCTCCTGATCAGGGATAGTTACTGTAGTCCTGTAAGTGTGTGTTGCAGCAGCAGGTTAGGCCTGTAGGCCAGAGCAGCTCCCAAGAGAACATACTGGGTTTTGTATTCTGCTCAGAGCACTAGATGTAGTATGGCTGTGTTTGTATGAACTGTGAATCCTGAGCAGGTCTTGGTGTAGTGAGGTATGATGGAGGCCATAGGGCCGTGTGGTGGAGGGCTGTGTGGCAGGGAGGATATGAGTCAGACAGCTGGGTAGGTCCTGGCTGTGTGAGCCAGGGTGGGTGTCTTCACTGCTCTGTGCTGCAGCTTCTACATTAGAAAATGAGGAAAATTGCCTATTTCACAGGATTGTTGAGGAGATTAACTAGGATGAAACATGCAGTGTCTGGAGTGGAGTCTGGCCTTGGGGGTGCTGTTCCAGAGGCATGGCTGCTCACTCCTTCCCTTTTTTTTTTGTGAGACAGAGTCTCGCTCTGTCGGCCAGGCTGGAGTGCAGTGGCATGATGGCAGCTCACTGCAACCTCTGCCTCCTGGGCTCAAGCAATTCTCCTGCCTCAGCCTCCTGAGTAGCTGGGATTACAGGAGTGCGCCACCACGCCCAGCTAATTTTTGTATTTTCAGTAGAGATGGGGTCTCACCATGTTGGCCAGGCTGGTCTCGAACTCCTGACCTCAGGTAATCTGCCTGCCTTGGCCTCCCAAAGTGCTGGGATTACAGGCATGAGCCACAGCGCCTGGCCTGCTCCTCTTAATGTTGTGGAAAAAGTGGTGCTCCAGGAGTCCATGCATCTGGGAAACACTGTTCTTGCCACTCAGCAAGGCCTTCTCTGAGCCTTGGTCTCCTTATCTGTAAACTGTGGAAGGTAATGAGGCCTAGCCTGAGGGGCGATTAGGAAGATTAAATGGGACACTTTGTGGGAAAGCACCAGGCTCCTATAACTCCTAGATCTTTAGGTGCCACTGAAGCCCATTGGTGTCATCTACCTGGTTAATTGCAGACTCCAGACTGTTCTGTGTGTCATGTGGTTCTGGCTGCTATAGGGCAGGGAAGAGAGATGTGCCAGACTTTGTTCCTGTCCCCAAGAAGTGTCCCCACATAGTGTTGACAGATTTAACTGCATGCCTGATTACATTTGAATTTCAGATACTTGATAAATAATTTTTAGTAATTAGTATCCAGTGTATGGGACACACTTAAACTAAAAATTATTTACTGTGTATCTGGATTAAAATTTGACTCACTGTCCTGAATTTTTATTTGCGAAGTCTGGCCTCCCAGTGGCCCCTCTTCCTATGTAAAAATGCCCAACTTGAGGTCTCTGCCCATTGGTTTGGGGAGTCCCTCTGAGATCGCTCTTACCCAGATTCTGACTTTGCTCCATCTTTTCCTTGGTCATGGGACCCTGGGAGAGTTCTCCCTTCCTTCTGTCCTGTGCCTCAGTTTCTTCCTCTGCACTGGCTTATTGCTCAGAAGTCCTTTCTGGTTTCCTTCCTCTCACTTCAGAGTTGGTGGAAGACATCTGGCCAATCTGGCACTTTGGTATTGTGTAGACAAAATGACCCACTGGCTTGATTGCATCTTTCACTTTTCAAATGCTTGTTTTGGTTTCGTATAGACACAATCCAAATGCCTCTGACCTGCCCTTTCAGTCCCAATTCTCAGCATTTGTAAGGAAAAGTCTCTTTGTAACTCTGCCCAATTCCCCCAGCTGCGTCTCTAAAGGGCATTTGGAAGCCCTTTTAATTTCCAATCCATTATAAAAATAAATCTCTGGAGGATTTGCTTCCTACATAGCAGCATGCTTTTTGGCTTGACAGCTGTCAAACTGAGAAACATTCCATGAATTCTCCAAGTAATTTAAAAGTTGCTTGGACTGAAATACGGGGTGATGTCTGCTCAGTTGAAAGGGTGCCATTTGTACCTGGGTAATTCAATTCACTTGATTTTTCTTTTTTTTCAGGGAATTACTTTCATAAGGAAAAGGAGAAGGAGTACATTTTACTCAATTATGAAATGGGTGTTCTGATCCAACTTGTGACTCTGTTTCTAATCGGTTCTACCTTTCACTGCACCTCTGGGAGGGGCAATCTCTTAAACCATCGCTTGTTCTTTGGCAATAATTACTTTTGGATGAGAACAGAAAGTCCGTTTTGGGTGTTGTGTTCTGTGACATATATGTCTCTATATAAAATCCTTTTAGAATCTAAGCCTCTCACTCACATATGAGTTTCTTTCTCTTTAGAGATTAAAATACTGCAGTCACCATTTGTTTTGAGCAAACACAGTACTGTGAAGTCCTGTAATAGCTCGTTGGGGATTGAAAGCCACAGATTTCTTATTAATCTTGCTAACACCTAAGAAGGTACCGACGCCTCCCGAATGTGTAAGCTTTATGCTCATTTGCTTTAATTCCTCAACATTTATCCTGCTGCTCAAGTCACAGTTCTGCCAGCTTTATTTGTCTCCTTCCTTCCCTCCCTTTCTTATCTCTCTCTTTTCCCTTCTTTCTTTATTTCCTTCATGGATTTGCACTTTTTAGTCTCAATAAAAGGACTTGATGTCTGCCATTGGAAAACCTTACTTTCATTTTTTCCCCCAGAAAAATGAAACAGGTTTCTTTTAACTAGTGCAAGGCTCTCCTCTCTAAAAGGTTTTTATTATTGAGTGCCCGGGGTCCTTAGTTTCTGACATTTATCTTCCAGCTAAGCAGGAACAAAAGAGGGAGGCAGCCTTCTGCACCCCGAGTTTCTGAGTAATCACCCAGCGGTTAAATTGAAGCAGCCATGACATCTTCTTCACTGTGTCACTTTGGGCTTCCTTGTTAATTTATGAGCCTCAACTGTCAAAATAGTTTGTGCAACAGACCCTAAAAATGGTGACAGGTCGTATCAATCAGTCGGGTTTTATAGTCCTGGTTTCCCTCGCAGCAGGCCTGCCTTCTGTATACAGCATGTTAAAAAGAAGACCACTGTACCATAGATGTGCCCCAAATGAATACATAATACCAAACAATGTGTCCCTTCACGTAGGGCTCCAGGACGCTTAATGCGCCATCGGTGCTCCACCTCTGAGGCCCCTGTTAATGACAGCCGGAAGCTGCTGAGCCTGTTGTGGGGGTGTCCTCCTGCCCGAGCATCCCACTATTTCAAGTGTCCCATCTCCATGATTGGAACTTGATGGTCTCAAGATGGCACCTTCAGAGGCCTTTGGACAAGCATGTGGTGATGAGCAGTGGAAGCTGGACTGAGTTGGGACAAAATACCCCTCCAACGAGACAAAAACTTTCCTTAATCTTTGTGATTATAGAATCTAAATAGAGACTGGGCGTGGTGGCTCATGCCTGTAATCCCAACAGTTTGGGAGGCTGAGGCAGGTGGATCACTTGAGGTCAGGCATTTGAGACCAGCCTGGCCAACATGGTGAAACCCCGTCTCTACTAAAAATACAAAAATTAGCCAGGCATGGTGGTGACACGCATCTGCAATCCCAGCTACTCAGGAGGCTGAGGTAGGAGAATTGCTTGAACCTGGGAGACGGAGGTTTAAGTGAGCCAAGATCATGCAGCTGCACTCCAGCCTGGGCTACTTCATCTCAATCATCATCATCATCATCATCATCATCATCATCATCATCATCTAAATAGATTCTCAGTAACTCAAAAAAAATGTTTGCAGGTTTGAATTTTGCTTTCAGGTGCTGGCCGACTTTCCTGGGTCCATTTTTCTGAGGTGGACCAATTGATAATATAGCGGCTTTTCACACACATTTTCTATGTTCTTCTGGATTCTAGTCTCTAGGCTCAGGGTTTTTCATTATGCAGATTTTTCCCTTTTATTTTTCTGATCACAAACACAAGTTAATTATTAAAAACTTGGAAAATACAGAGAAGCAGGGAGAACAGCAAAATCAGTTCTCCTCAATCCAGGGCCAACCTCTGCTAACATTTGGCATATTTTCTGCCTTCTGTGTATATGATTTTACATATTTGAGATAATCTGTCTATACAATTTTGTTTCCTGCTTTAAAAACATTTCTCTAAGCTTTTAACATTTTTGTGGTTAAGTCCTGTTGTTTGGTATATACCATAGTCTAGTTAGGTTGACAGACTTTCTGAAACAGCCTCCAATTTAGTGACCTGCTGAATTAAACACTGCCTAGTCTCCAAAATATCTCCTCCCATTCCAAAAAAACACTATGAAGCCCCTATGCTTTGTGCAAGGGTATTAACCCTTTCTAGGGTGCCTTTTCGTAGCCTTCTCTATGTTGCCAATAAACTCCTATTCATCCTTCAAGACCCAGTTGATACAAGCCCATCCTCCAGGAATTCTGAATTCTATCCTCAATGGAGTTGGCCCTACTCTTCTTTGTGCTGACATCCATGTTAGCTCACCTATGTTAGGATCATGGTCTCTCTCATCTCCCTCTGCTGGTCCTTAGATGCACCATGCATATCTAAGTCTGAACTGCAGTCATCTGCGTTGATGACTGGCCATCCCGAACTGCCCAGGGCAGCCGGTGTACATGGAATCTCCAGTTTTCTTAACTGTGCCTGCCATGGTAACAGATAAGCCAGCCATCTAGAGGTATAGTTCAGGGGTTTGGGAGACTGAAATAAAGCAACACTAAAAAAACTTTTCAAGCTCCCAGGGTTCTTCTGTGATTTCCACTTGGAGTGAGTACATTTCCTCCAAATGTCCCTGTTGTTGATAGCTGTTGTCAGAGTTCATGACGGCATTTGCACTGAAAATTCCTAATTTGATATTTCTCTTGTGAATTTAATGAGTTGGAAAAAGTGTCATTTAGAGCTAGTTTTTTCTTTGTGCTTTGAAAAATGAAATGCACGTAGTTATCTGTAAATGAGATAATTACCTCCCTACTTTGCTAAAGGCACCTACTAGTGATTTTTTAGCTTGTTTCACTTAATGAAAGCTTTTCAAAATGGGAAGCCCAGAGCTGTTAATAGACTTGTTGTAATAGTCTCTGAGAAAGGGAAATAAAAACCAGTTGTTCCAAACCAGTCACAGAAATAGCCTGATGAGATGGGTGGCAGCTCAGGCATAAATTTAAGTCTTGGTTGCATTTAGAGCAAACGTAATAATAGCTGCAACCAATATTTTTAATATTACTGATCTTTCAACAATAATTACCTAGAACTTTTAATGTCTGCAATTAGAGCGCTAGCAATTCAATGGTACAGACCAATGGTGAACTGCATGAAATTGGATACTTGCTGTAATTGGTAATTAATCACTTTTCATTACCAGGAAGGGATGTTGTAGTTATTCTGAATAGATACATCATGCTAATTACAGGCAAACACAAACCTACATATTTGAATTTAGGGCTTTTAGGAAAATAAGCAGCCCATGCCAATATTTTATAGCTGAGAGGAGATCAGCCTACCCAATTAAACGACGAAGAAGAGGCCGTGTATATTTTGACAAGAACTCATCAGGGCAAAGGTTCCCTTTTCCTAAGGGACTTGATCACATTTCCATTTATTTCTGTGGGTAATTTAAATTCTTGTCCTTTATATGTATTTGGGATGTGGGTCTCCCGGAGTAAGATCACAGGGCGTCACTGATGCCTCTTCGTGTGTAATCGACACATCCACATCTCCTGCCCAGGCTTCTCTCTCCTGTCCAGGTCTCTCCTGGGATGTTGGCCAGCATCATGTCCATTTCTGCAGCCTCCATCTCTTCCGCAGGTGCCTGTTCTGTACCTGGGACCACTTTTCCCCAGACTTGAGACTTCAGCTATTTCCTGGATGTTCCCACAATCTTGTCCCACACCTCCCTCAACTCACACCTGCCTGGTCCTCATTGGGCCCTGCTGTTTCTGCCCTGCCTTTGCAGCCTCCTTCTCTTCTCACCGAGGCTGCTCTTTACAGGGGCTCCATATCATCTGTCGAGGTTGCATTCCAGGAAAATGCAACCTATGTAGAAAGGACTTACAAAGGGAAAATAGGTCTGTGAGAATTAATGTGGAAAATCTCAACTTATGCCCAAGCTCCTACCTCAGTCCCGGTCATAACCTATAACATGCATGTGTAACAGAAACAAAAATTCATGGTCTCACCAAAGGTATGGCCATAAAAGTGTATTCCTGAGGTAGCGTGACAGGGAGAGGGTAGGACTGTCCCCACTTACTTTGCCACCTTCACACGTGCCTGGAAGCCCAGGTCCAGACGAAAGACAAGAATTAAGAGTTGGTTGAGGGCTGAGGAGCCCTGTGTCCTCTGTGTTCTTCAGACAGCAAAGAAGGAATGAAGCATTGGCTGCGTTCTCCTGTGACTACTACCATCCTTGATATGTCTGCTCTCTGCTGGCCAACGCTGTCCGTGTCCTACCAAGAATATCATTGCAAAATTGGGTTGTGATAGAGGAATGGGTCCCACGCATGTAAACTACTTACAGGCAAAACAGTGGGTAAAGAAGCCAGTAAAAACCACTGAATCACACACCCCTCGCATGGATGCTAAGGACTCAGAAGCCTCTTCTTCCAGCACAAGATTTCAGTGGTATCTCTGAGCCATGGCAGTTTTAATTCAGCCCTCGTTGCTAATTTCCATGCACCTAGAGGGCTGGCCTTGGTGATTATGTGGCAGATTCCTCTCCTTTCTCTTGGCAGTAGAAATATGCTTTTTCCTGGGCATGCGAACAAGAGATAGCAGAGGCCTGATTTTTAAAGTTGCCGGTGATGGAGCTAGCCTGCTCTTTAACGGTAGTAACAGACAACTCACCATTTCCGCACTAATGGCCAGCTGCCTTGGATGACAGGCTCACCAATGGCGCACTACCACCAAATTAATATGCAGATGGAACTTAAAAAATTATATGTGAAATGAACAGCCATCCTGAGAAAGCAGAATCATCTCATTTCATTTCCCCTTCAGCAGGACCCATCACAAGGAGCTTCTTTAGCCAAATTTCATTTTGTTCCCTGTTCGATCATCGCTGGAGTCCCTGAATTGGTTCCTCGCCCAGTAGCACCATTTCAGCCCAGGTCTCTTTCCTCTGCCTTTGTCACAGAGCTGAGTAATGATGTGACAACATGTGATTGGGCGATTGATGTCAAATGTTAGCAGCAACATTCATTTTCCCTTGAAATGGACAAAGAAGAGTATGAGCCATTTAGAAATTTCGTCTGGAAGCACCTCACGAGTGATATTCCAAAATTGAATTGGTCTGAAATTTAAAGTGGCTTTTAAGTTCTTCTCCTTTGATTGTTCCTCGGGTCGTGTGGAGTTGTGAAAGGCTGAGGGAGCAAGTTAGTGATGGGAACTGCAAAAGTCATTTGTTAGCTCCCTGACTCCTCTGCAGAAATTTACTCCTCCAGTGACTGGATGTTCCTGAGACCTCGTGTCACATAGAAAAAATCCATGGGCCTTGGAAACACACAGATCTGGGCTCCAGGCTTTGTCTGATCACTTGCTCCTTACTTGGTAAACCTTAATTTCCTCCTCTGTGAAATGGAGCTGGCAATGCACCAGTCGCAGGCAGCGCTGCTGTGTAGCTGAGATGAGAAGGTAACAGGCGTGAGCATGTGTAGCATGGAGCCTGGCCCTAATGCACCTGGGGTGCTTGTGTGTGGTCTTTTCCTTTAGTGTAACTTCTTAAGGATTATCTAATTTAATCCCACAAAATATGGATTAGTATCATCTTTATTTTGAAGATGGGAAAATGAAGGCTTAGAGAGGCGAGTAAGGGTCCTAAGTGACTGAGCAAGTGAAAGGCAGATTGCATCCATCTCTTGGGCCCCTGGTTTTCCAGCTGTTGCTCTGAACCAGGGAGGCTTCATCCTGTCCTCTGGCCTCACCAGGAGGGCTTTGGGCTTTTTACATATACCCCATGTGGGTGGCCCTTGTCCCACCAGGCTCCCTTCACACCTTCCCCAGAAAGAACCAACTGATTTGTGTCTATGTGGGACTTGGGGTCAGAGATAGAGTTCCCCCAACATCCACCAATGGCCAGTCCAGTAGAAGCCAAAATGCCCGTGGATAATGAGAGCTTAAAATTCCCACTCTCTGTGATCAGCATTTTTCATGAAAAAGAAATATGCAGCAGGCATTGTCAGTTATTTCACATCTGGGCAGGCTCTTGCTCAGACTGAGCCCTCTATGCACTCAGAGTTACTGATACCATCGTTAGAAGTGGTTTCCACCTACGGCTCTGATTCATGGTCTGGTTATGATTGTGATTCATGGCCTGTGAAGAAGTGGTGTGTTACCTAAACCACCCTGCCTGGCAGGTTCACAGTGCGTAGGGATAGGACCACTGATGTCATGCAGTCAGATATGCTAATGAGATCAATGCAATGTTACCTTAAAAAAATCTACACTCATTTGCAAATGAATGTTAATGAGGAGAAAAGGCTCAGCTGAGGCTGGACCAGAATCAGTGGCATGAACTAGTTCTTCCTCAGTTAAGTAACGTAATTTGTTCAATTTGTTTTATGTCAGTAAGTGAAGAAGCTTTTACTCACTTTGATTCATGGAAGGAGGTTAGAAAATGGTACAGTAGAAAGGAAATTAACATTTAACCTGCCTGCCTGGATTTCCTAACGGATGTCTCAATATAACTGTGGTTATGGCGTAAATTCTCCCGATAAACCAGAATGAAGCAGCAATTATTTAAATCCCAAAGAAAATCTGGATGGCAGAGATTATACTCCAAAGTGAGACCAGTGTATGTTGAATGAGGAATTGGAAGACCTGACTACTAGTCTCATTGATGACTTGTCACATGACTTTGAGTCAAAAAGTCTTGGGCCTCAGTCCTTGCATCTGTAAATGGTGTAAATGATTCTAACTGCAAAGGAATAGTGGTGCATTTATAAACTTTAAAACACCAAGTAAACACACAATATGTCAACTGATCTAACAATTTTTGGAACACCCACTACATGCCAGGTACCGTGCTAGCTGCTGGAGGTACCCTGGTGAACAGAATTTTTAGGCCCCTGACCCAAAGGAAGTTCTAATCTGATAAGTCATCTTTCAAACATTTTTGTTGTTGTTGTTCATTTTTTTTTCTTTTTTATTATACTTTAAGTTCTAGGGTACATATGCACAACGTGCAGGTTTGTTACGTATGTATACATGTGCCATGTTGGTGTGCTGCACCCGTTATCTCGTCATTTACATTAGGTATATCTCCTAATGCTATCCCTCTCCCTTCCCACCCCACAACAGGCTCTGGTGTGTGATGTTCACCTTCCTGTGTCCAAATGTTCTCATTGTTCAATTCCCACCTATAAGTGAGAACATGTGGTGTTTGGTTTTCTGTTCCTGTGATAGTTTGCTGAGAAAGATGGTTTCCAGCTGCATCCATGTCCCTACAAAGGACATGAACTCATCCTTTTTTATGGCTGCATAGTATTCCATGGTGTATATGTGCCACATTTTCTTAATCCAGTCTGTCATTGATGGACATTTGGGTTGGTTCCAAGTCTGCTATTGTGAATAGTGCCACAGTGAACATACGTGTGCATGTGTCTTTATAGCAGCATGATTTATAATCCTTTGGGTATACACCCAGTAATGGGATGACTGGGTCAAACAGTATTTCTAGTTCTAGATCCTTGAGGAATCGCCACACTGTCTTCCACAATGCTTGAACTAGTTTTCAGTCCCACCTCAAACATTTTTTTAATTATGAAAAATGTCAAACTTTCCCAAAAGTGGGCAGAACATTATAATGAACTTTCATATACTAATCATTCAGATTCAAGCATAAACAAGATTTTGCCCTGTTTGTTTTATCTATCCTCCATGCCTTTTTGCTGAATTATGTCAAAGCAAATCGTAGACATTACATGAGTTTTTTATCCCCATACAACAAATTGCCACGAATTTAGCTGCTTGAGCCACAGTTATTTGCTTTGTCACAGTTTCCGTGGTCCACAGTTTCACAGTTTCCTTGTGCCTAGGTCCAACAGCCTAAGCACAGCTTAGCTGGACCCTCCGCTCAGGTTCACGAAGCTACACTAAAGGTATTGGTTGGGCTGGGGCCTCATTTGAGGTTCCAAGTCCTTTTCCAAGATTGTGTGGTTTCCTGGGGTTGTGGTATTGTAGGGTTGAAGCCCTCAGCATCTAGAGCAAGCTTGTCTAACTGGTGGCTCGCAGGATGCATGCAGCCCAGGAGGGCTTTGGATATGGCCCAACACAAATTTGTACACTTTCTTAAGATATTGTAAATTTTTGCATTTTTAAGCTCACTTTGAGCTTATCAGCTGTCATTAGTATGTTTTTTACATGTGGCCCAAGACAATTCTTCTCCTGCCAATGTGGCCCAGGAAAGACAAAGGATCAGACACCCCTGATCTAGAGGCTGTCCCCCTCTGCTGGCAGTTCACACCATGCCTGTTTGCTTCTTGTTGGAGGTCGGCAGGAGAATCTCTGACATTTTCCTGTCTTCTAAGGGCTTACCTGATTAGGTCAGGCCCACCTAGGATAATCTCCCTTTTGATTAACTCAAAGTCAACTGATGAGTAGCCTATCTTGGGAGTGTATCCCATAATATTCACATATCTTCTCCCACTCAAGGGGAGACTATACAAGGTGGGTTTGCCAGGGGGTGGGAATCTTAGAGGCCATCTTGGAAGTTGCCTACCATAGACTTTTCACCTCTACAATCTTAAATATGTACTTCTACAAATTACGGGTATTTTCTTGCATAATTACACTTTCCTTTTAATATCCAGTGTTGGTTGTTATATTAATCAGCTTAAGCTACATTATGCTGTTGTAACAAATGACCCCAAAATCTCTGTGGCTTCCAACCAACAAGGTTTCTTTTTTGGTTCATGTTCCATGTTCATCACGGGTTGGTTTCAGCTCTTTATTTTGGGACCCAGGTTGGAGGAACAGCTCCTTTCTGGAAAAGGCTTTTCATGCAAAGGCATTTCAAGCTTCAGCTAGGTAGTGGCCGTATCACTTACTATCTCTCATTTGCTCATGTCACTCTTGACGGACTAGAAAGTGCAGTTCTTCACTAGAGAGGGGTCTCACAGAAAGCAGTCAGACACAGGGGGCTGGTTGTATATTTTTAACCACATAATACAATCTCCCACAGTAATCTTTTAAGTATCTTTTACTCTAGAAGAGTCTCACCCACACACCTTTTTTTCCCACATGCCATTGGCTTGTTGGAGAAACTGACCATATAGAGAGGTCTACATTCTGAAATTGCTTGTTGACTTTCTTATGGTGTCATTTCATTCCTACTTTATGCCTTCAATTTCTCATAAGTTAGAATTTAGCTCTAATTAACTTATTTTTGGGCAAGAATACTTCATAGGGGTGTTTGGTATTTCATATTTTATCACATCAAAATGCACATGTTTTTGGTGAGGCAATTTTCAAAAAACTTGAATTTTTAAAGCAAAATTCTTAGTATTTTGTCCTTATATTCATTTACTAGACATTTATTGCTGATCAGGTCTTGGACTAGGCCCAGGGAGATGAGGGAATAAATAAGACAACGTCCTTATCTCAAGTATTTCATAGTTCAGATGGAGGGGGCAAATTTTAAGATAATACAGTGAGAACACTTAGGCAAAAAAAGAAGCAAATAGAACATTTCTTTCTATCCAAATAGAAAGAAACAAGTAAAATTATCTCGATGTGCAGATGACATAATCTTGTATTTAGAAAATCATAAGGAATCAACATACACACAAAAAACTATTAGAGCTAATAAAAGAGTTTGGCAATGTTGCAGGATGCAAGATTCATATACAAAATCAATTATCTTTCTGTACATTGGCAAAGAACAACTAAAAAATGAATTTAAAAAATTCCAGCTATAATAGCATCAAAAAGAGTAAAATACTTAGGAATAAATTTAGCAAAATAATTGTAAGACTTGTACACAGAAAACTACAAAACATCATTGTAAGAAATTGAAGAAGACTTAACTAAATGGAAAGACATCCTGTATTCCTGAGTTAGAAGACTTAATATTATTAAAATGGCAATACTCTGTAGATTCAATACAATCCTTACCAAAGTCCAAGCTGATTATTTTTTTATTAGCAGAAATTGATGAGCTGATTCTTCTTTAAGTCAATTGGTCATATCACATGATGAGCTGATTCTAAATTTCATATGGAATTGCAAGTGACCCAGAATAGCCAAAACAATCTTGAAAAAGAAGACAAAAATTGGAGGACTCACACTTCCCAACTTCAAAAGTTACTAAAAGCAGAAGTAATTGAGAGAGGTACTGATATATGGCTAGATTTGTAATCAATGGCATAGAATTGAGAGTCCAGTAATAAACTCATATATTAATGATTAATTGATTTTTGACAAGAGTGCCAAGACCATAAAATAGG
The DNA here is from genome assembly GCF_009764315.1 of Trachypithecus francoisi. Lineage (NCBI taxonomy): Eukaryota > Metazoa > Chordata > Mammalia > Primates > Cercopithecidae > Trachypithecus > Trachypithecus francoisi. The sequence continues at coordinate 8,210,518 of NW_022681442.1, read as the reverse complement.
GAGAGAATGGCCTTTTCAACATATGGTGCTGGGAAAACTGGATATCTATGTGCAAGAAAATGAAATTGGATGTTTATCTCATATCATATACAGAATTAACTTAAAATGATTAAAATACCTAAATATAAAAGTTAAGAGGGAAAACTATAAAACTCTTAGAAGAAAACAGGTATAAATCTTTGTGACTGTGCATTAAGCAATCTTTTTTTTAGATATGAAAACAAAAGCACAAGTAACCAAAGAAGAAATCAACTGGACTCCATTGAGATAAAAAGCCTTTGTGTTTCAAAAGACTATTAAAAAATTGAGAACACAATCCATAGAATGGGAGAAAAAATTTGCAAATCATGTGTCTGACAAGGATCTAGTATCCAGAATATATAAAGAACCCCTACAACTCAATAAGAGCAAAGACTTGGAACCAACCCAAATGTCCATCAATGACAGACTGGATTAAGAAAATGTGGCACATATACATCATCGAATACTATGCAGCCATAAAAAAGAATGAGTTCATGTCCTTTGTAGGGACATGGATGAAGCTGGAAACATCATTCTGAGCAAACTATTGCAAGGACAGAGGACCAAACACCACATGTTCTCACTTACAGGTGGGAATTGAACAATGAGAACACTTGGACACAAGGTGAGTAACATCACACACTGGGGCCTGTCATGGGGTGGGAGGAGAGGGGAGGGATAGCATTAGGAGAAATACCTAATGCAAATGACAAATTAATGGGTGCGGCAAACCAACATGGCACATGTATACATATGTAACAAACCTGCACATTGTGCACATGTACCCTAGAACATAAAGTATAATAAAAAACAAAAGACAACAACCTGATTAAAAATGGGCAAAGGATTTGAATAGACATTTTCCAAAAGAAGATAATACTGATGGCCAAAAAGCACATGAAAAGATGCTCAATCTCTCTAATCATTAGGGCAATGCAAACCACAACACAGTGAGATAACACTCATATCCATTAGAATGCCTACTATAGAAAAACCTCCCAAACAAGTGGGGACAAGAACTTGGAGACATTGGAACTCTTGTACACTGTTGGTCGAAAGATAAAATAGTGTAGCTGCTTCGGAGAACAGTTAGTTTCTCAAATGACAAACAAAGAGTTACCATACAATCCAGCAATTCCCTCTTAGGTATATACCCAAGAGAACTGAAAGCATATGTACACCTAAGAGCATGTTCATGAGTGGCCATAATGACCAAAAAGTAGAAACAACCAAATATCCACTAACTATAAATTGATAAACAAAATGTGGTCTATCCATACAATGCAATATTATTTGGCAGTAAAAAGAGTGGAAGTGCTGATGCATGGTTCAATACGGACGAACCTTGAAAACATTCTGCTAAGTGATGTAAGTTCCACATATTGTTGTGAAAACCACATATTGTTATGATTCCATTTATATGAACTATCCAGAGTAGGTAAGTCCATGTACAGGGGCTGGCTAGGTGGTTGAGGGGAAAGGGGAGGAGGGGTGACTACTGATGGGCACAAGGTTTCTTTTTTGGGGTGATGAAAATATTTTGGGATTAGTGGTGATCGTTATTCAACTTTGCAAATCTATTTAAAAAACCATTGAACTGCACACGTTAAAGTGTTGAATTTTATAGTATATGAACTATATCTCCGTGAAAATATTCTTAAAATATGCACTATCAGACATCAGAGGGAGATCATTTCAGTGATAGGTAGTGAGTGGTTTTGTGAGTTGGGCCTAAAAGGATGTGTGAGTTTTGTCCTCTGCCAGCCAGTCCTGCCGGGAGCTTCAGAGGCCAGGACTTGTGAGTGCTGTTGGTTTCTGTCACTGTGAAGAGGTGAGAGGAAAGAAGGTCAGAGACAGGGCAGTTGCAGGGAGGACCAAGTTTCACAGCTCAGATTTTCCCTCTTCCTGCTTGCTGTGCTCAGTACACCTGAGCCACCCCCATCCCCATCCCCTCAGCATCTCAGGCTGCTGTTTCTCAGCTCTAGAGAATGCATACAGGGCTGAGAGGAAGCCACTGTTAAAGAAAACACAGTGATCAGCTCCCGTTCATGTAAGTAAGTTCGCCGTTACAAACGTCAGTTCCACAACAAGGAAATCCCACCAACTGATGTTAAATACTAGCTATTTACTGGGCAAACATTTAATGATTGCCTGCCCTGCCCCTGTGAGGAAGGACAATATGGTTGAGAGCTGTGGTCCAGGTGAGAATAGACTTGGAAACAGGTAAAGATGTCACAGCAGGGTGGGTGTGGCCAGGATAGAGGAGCAGGCTGCAGCTACCCTCTCTGTTTTTCACTCCCTTGATCTCTCCAGCCTGCCTGATTTCCTGTCTGAGTCACTGGGCTGAGAACAGTGCCGACCTGTCCTGACCCTAATGAACTTCAGTGCCTCCCTGGGCTTTGTTGGTCTCAGTTGATTCCTCTCCACGGGCTCCCCAAGCATCAAGCCCTGCAGTGTCCCCCATGATGGGACCACAGTGCCACCCTTCTTTCCGGTAGACCTTCCCACTTCTGCTCCTTTCTTCTGGTCCTGAGATCATCCTGCCTGGTAACTGGATTGATGTAGAAACTTCACCACCCATCATGGCCACCCAAAGCCCTCCAGGATGGCAAAGTTCATAGCCACACCCTCGCCCTTGAGTTGGCCCAGCCATCTGCCTAGTTTCTTCTCCTTGCAGTGCCTTGCTATATTTTGATGTAGTCCAGCTTGAAATTTGACACTTTGTGGGTGAGAAGGGCTTTAGCAGCCACCTACTTTGACCTCCTTGTTTTGGAGGGAGGAGATGGTGGCTCAGGAAAAAGAAAGCAACTTGCATAGGACCAAGTAGCAAGTTATCCGCATGACCACAAGGGCCCTCTTTTCTCCCACTTCCCACCAGGCATTTTCTCTGGTCATCCAGGCTGCTGCTTGGAGATGCTGCAGTAGTCAGGAGAGACTGGGATGGGCTACAAAACTTGCGCTTTAAGCCACAAAAAAATGTCGCTTAACACAGGAAAGATGAGTTTTTATCCCATGTTCCAATCTGATGCGGATTAATTTCCTATCCTTGGTGATACACCTTCAAGTGGTGACTTAGGGGCCAGGCCATTCCAGCTTGTGATGCCCCATCTTAAAGTCTAGTTATCACTGATGGGGAACATAGAGTGTAGATCAGGATTTCCAGCCTCAGCACTACAGCCATTTTGGGCTAGATGATTCTTTGTCGTGTAGGTGTCTGGTACATGGTAGGATGCAGTATTCATGGCTTCTGCTCATCAGATGCCAGTAGCAGCCCTCCTTCCCTGACCATTGTGTCAACCAAAATGTCTCCAGACATGGCCAAGTGTCTGATGAAGGACAAAAATCAGTCACCTCCCGTTGATAAACACTGGTATAGATGATCACCCAGAACCAGGTGTGGGTTTGCCTGTATCACTTCCTGTCAGATCTCATTGGTTAGAATGCAGTCACATGATCCTACCCTAACTGCAAAGGAGGCTGGGAAATATAGTCGTTTTGTTTGCCAAGGAATTGAAAAATGAAATGAGATTTAGCAAACTTTAGCACATTTCTGCCATGGATGTAAACAATCCCAACCTCTTTCTGAAATTCTCCTTTGGATATAAGGACTGAGCTGATTCAAGATGATGAGGAGTCACAGAATATGGAGAGAGGAGAGAGGAGATGAATGGCGACAGATAATGGGCTCACGTCAGCTGACTTTCGAGGCCCAGTAGTCATTATAGGAAATGTGATCTGAGATTGCCCTTATTCCTTCACTTGCTACCAATCCCATCTTCATCCACATATTTGGCAGACATGCATCTACACTGAGCTGGGCCCAGAGGAATCCAACATAGACCTTGTCCTGGAGAGTTCCTGGTCTGCAGGAGATGCAGACCCACACTTAGGGGAAACTGCAGAGAAATGAGAGTCAAAAAGGAGATATGGGGGCGTGTTATGAACTGAATGTGTCCCCACCCAAATTCATTCATTGAAACCCTTACCCCCAATGTGGCTGTATTTGGAGATGGGGCCTCTAAGGAAGTAATTAAGGTTAAATGAGGTCAAAAGGTTGGGGCCGTGACCCCATAGGATTCAGTTCCTTATAAGAAGAGACAGGCCGGGTGAGGTGGCTCACTCCTGTAATACCAGCACTTTGGGAGGCTGAGATGGGTGGATAATGAGGTCAGGAGTTCAAGACCAGCCTGGCCAACACAGTGAAAACCTGTCTCTACCAAAAATACAAAAAAAAAATTAGCCAGGCACTGTGGCGTGTGCCTGTAGTCCCAGCTACTCAGGAGGTTGACGCTGAGAATTGCTTGAACCCAGGAGGTGGAACCAAGATTGCGCCACTGCACTCTAGCCTGGGCAACAGAGCGAGGCTCGCTCTCTCTCAAAAAAAGAAAAGGCAGCAGGGAGCTCTCTCTCTCTGTCTCTCTGTCTCTATGTGTGCATACAGATAAAAGGCCATGTGAGATATAGCAGGATGGTGGCCATCCGCAACTCAGCGGGAGAGGCCTTACCAGACACCAGCTCTGCTGATGTCTTGACTTTGGACTTCCAGCCTCCAGAACAGTGAGAAAATAAGTTTCTGTTGTTTATGCCACTCAATCTATGGTATTTTGTTACAGCAACCCAGGCAGACCAGTAAGACTGTATTAATGTCTTAGGGCTGCCATAACAAAGTATCACACACTGGGGGCTTACAACAAAGACATTTATCGTCACAGTCATTGAGGCTAGGAGTCTGAAATCAAGATGTCAGCACAGCCAAGCTCTCTCTCCTGGCTTCTGATGGTTGCTGGCAATCCTTGGAGTCCCTCGGTCATGTAACTCCAATCCCTGCCTCTGTGGTCACATGACCATCTTCCCTGTGTGGTCACATGGCTGTCTTCCCTCTGTGGTCGCATGGCTGTCTTCCCTCTGTGGTCACATGGCCGTCTTCCCTCTGTGTGTCTGTCTTTGCATGGTGTTCTCTCTCTGTGTAGGTCTCTTTATGTCTCATCTCCTCTTATAAGGACACCATTCACAGTGTCTTAAAAGCCCATTCTGTTCTAGTGTCTTCTCAACTTACGAATGACATCATAAGTAATTTATGACCCCTGACTCAGATGAACAATCCTCAGTGTTGTTACTTGTGCTATTAGAATATTAATGAGCCTGCAACTAGTAATGAAGAAGAAGATGATGACTTTGGCAATTCCCATCACCCAAGATTATAGCCACCATTTGCAGCAAAGACCCTATTTCTAAGTAAGGCCATATTCACAGGTACCAGAGGTTAGGCCTTTAACAATTCAGCCTACAACAGGGGCAGGAACTAACTGTGCTTGGAGGTCAAGGGAGGTGTCAAACAGAGGCAACCCTGGAGGAGGTCCTTAAAGGAAGAGAAAGCGTTTCAGGGAGCTTAGACAAGCAGGCAGCAGGTACAGCTGGAAGATTTGGACCAATAAAGCGATTTACTTAACACTTGGGCTCCCCAGGGCTGCACCCTCAGGACTGCTGGGGATGAGGGTTGGAGACATTGTCAGCCCCAGGCCCCTGCCTGCTCATGAACCAAAGCAGTTCTGCTCCTGCCTGTTTCACACGTGGGGCTTCCAGGTAAGACTTTGTTCAAATAAAGAATTCTGTGATGGGAAACTCCTGACTCAAATGAACAATCCTCAGTGTTGTTACTTGTACTGTTAGAATATTAATGAGCCAGGAACAAGTAATGAAGAAGAAGACGATGAACTTGGCAATTCTCGTCACCCAAGATTATAGCCACCATTTATAGGCACCAAATATACATCAGGCCCTGTTCCAGGCATGTAATATTCATTTACTTTTTACAAAAACTCTAATGCAATGAGACCTCTCATTTTACAGATGAGGAGCTGAGGCCTGCAGAGGTATCGTGGTCAAGTTCACACAGCTGTGAGTGTTTATGAAGTGAACTCAGATCTTTTTAGTTCAGAAGCTGATGCCCTCCTTGCACTAGAACAGTGCGTTACAGTGTGCAAAAAACCCTTTCATAAGTCGCTTCTCTGTTGGCAGCTGTAGCTGCTCTGGGAAGAGGACTCTGTGGGTATCCCCATTCCACAGTTGAAGAGAATGAGGCTCTGACCTAGTCCAGCATGCAGAATGATGAGACATGATGGATAGTCTGGGTTATGGCGTGTCTGCCCCAATTCCCTTGGTGGTCACCAACCGCAGAGGAGCCCCCCAGAGCATGAAGATTTGGCCGGTGCTCTGGCCACTCCTCCCCAGCCATCTTTCTCAGTGTACATGAGATGCTCAAATTATGATGTTTTATTCTAATGACAAAGAGTATAACAAGCACAGGAAATGGCCTGGCATTAATCTCCACTCCATCTTGTGGCAGTGACTGCAATGAAAATGAGAAATAGTTTAAGCTTAACCCATTCTCATTACAATCATAATTACATTTTGTGGTCATTCTCAGTTTCTAGCAGACCCCAACTGCTCCCCATGTCAATATGAAAGATACAGACAGCCCTTAATTTTTCTCCAGCATTCATTTTCCCAGCCATCTGCTGAGGATGGATCCTTGAGAAGCTGAAAATTAGGCTTAAGGAACTTATCTGTTTTATGTTTTAAATGGTTTGGCACGAACCTGCTAAACATCTGGATAAATGTAATTTGCATCCATATGCCTCAAAACACATTGAATCGAGCAACCGATTTATCTTTCCAATAATATGTTTAATAGAATACTCAAATTTGGGGCCTGATTACATAGCTAGCGGCACTGAGAGCTAACCAAGAAGCATGCTGCGTGGTAAGAGGAGAGAGCTGGGGACCAGACCTTGCTAAGGACAATCCCCCTAATTCATAGGCCATCACTGGAATGATGTTCCTACTCATTAGGATATTAATGAGTCTGCATCTAATAACGAAGACAATGACTTGGCAATTACCGTCACCCACAATGATAGCTACCATTTACAGGACACTAAATATATGCCAGACCCTGTTCTAGGCAGGTTCTAGGCAAGTGGACATGCCCCTGTATACAGCGTGCAAGTGGTGTTCTCCACAATAACTGCACAGGTTATGGCTCTACAGTATTTTTCTGTGGCTGTTGTTTAACAAATCCATTTACCAATAGGCATCTGTACCTATGGTTCATTCATTCTTTTTGCAAATATTAATTGAACACCTACAATGTGCTAGGGGCTGGTCAGGAACTGAGGATGCAGACAATTGAACCTGAGCCCCTGCTTTCAGGGGTTCACCTTCTGGTGGTCAACCAGAGAGCTCAACGCTGCATAGAAGGCTGTAGGGGTGCAGGGAAGAGTTCTAACCCAGCCCTGGAGTGGGTGGTGGGTAGGGAAGGCCCTGTGGCATCCAGGCTTGGTCTCGGCTGGTGGTGGGCAGTGGATAAATCAAGCAGCATCTCTGGGTTCCAGAGTCTCCTTCCTTAAGTGCATCTACCCAGGGCTGCTGAGAATGAAAGTAGACAGTCAATAATGTGCTTGGTTGAGATCCTAGTGTCACCTAAGTGCCCACTAAGTATAGGGGACATAAAGGCTTCCTGGAGGGGCCTTGACAGGTAAGGCCAGGGCTTCACTAGGGGTGGTGCAGGATGTGTGTCTTCAGGCGAGGGCTACGGTCTGGGACTGGGAGAGAATACTCAAGTGTGGCTGTGCCCAGAGGGGAGGGGTGTGCAGCAGAGGCCCAATCCCGGAGCGTCCTGTGTGCCGGGCTGAGGAAGTTGGACCTTGCCCCCTAGCTGTGGGAGCCTTTCTGCAGGGGAGGCAGTGGAGAGTAAGATGATCAGATTTGCATTTTGGAGTCAAGATTCTGGCTACAGAGTGAAGAATGGATCCCCCAAATTCAGGGCAAGACCAGGGGCAGAGACGTGGAGGCAATAATTTGCAGAGCACCTCAGCAGAATTGTTTTGTAACCGGTTTTATTTTATCGTGGATGATATTTTACACAGTTTTGTTAAGTGAGCCTTTGGAGAATTTGAATTCTTGGACTAGATTATTTCAGAATGTCCCCTATATATTAGATAAAGTCTTTGGCCCAGCCCAGGGGACAGAAAGCTGGGTTGGACTTTCAGAGAGTTTTGGATTTTTAGCCACTCTGGGCAGAGTAGAGAGTGGTGCCATAGAGTTTGGGCATTGAGGGCTGTGGCCTGGCTTGCATTCAGAGTCCTAGGGTATGGGGGTCCTTCTGTTTGCCAAGAGATGCCTCCGCAGAACCTCATCTTGTCAGTGACCTGAAGCTCTAGATACACAATGGGGTGCTGGGGGAGGGGCCAGGCCATGGACCTTTCCTAACTGACTGCGTGATCTGGGCACTTGCTTGATTTCTCTAGACCCCCTCTTCTTATCTCAAAGTGGAGGCAGCAGAGAAACGAGGAGCCATGAAGTGTTTGCCACAGGGGTGGATTTCACAGTCACTTCTCCTGGCATCTGTTTCTGACTCATGGACTAACTTTCTCCGATGGCAACACATGTATCCAAATAAACATGCCTCAGTGATACATGCAATGTCATGTTTGTAAGCCCAAAGAATAAGTGGGCTTATTATTTCTTCACTGGAAAGAATGACCCAATGTCCCTGACATTCCAGAAATGGCTTTTTAATTTTTGATTTGTGTTTTTTTTTTGATGGAGTCTTGCTCTTTCACTTAAGCTGGAGTGCAGTGGTGCAATCTCGGCTCACTGCAATCTTCGCCTCCCAGGTTCAAGTGATTCTTCTGCCTCAGCCTCCCAAGTAGCTGGGATTACAGGCGTGCACCACCAGGTGTGCAATTTTTGTATTTTTAGTAGAGATGGAGTTTCACCATGTTGGTCAGGCTGGTTTCAAACTCCTGACTTCAGGTGTTCTGCCCACGTTGGCCTCTCAAAGTGCTGAGATTATAGTCATGAGTGACTGCACCTGGACTTTGATTGGTGTTTTGAAATGAATTATTAGGTCTCATAAAACTGTTTAAAAATAAATCCACGGACACAGGGCACTGGCAAAGGAGCTAGGGACAGTAGATGTACACTGAAGGGGAAAACATCATGACAAAGCTAGAAAAATGAATTAGACATTTGTTATTAGAATTGGCCTGAAAACGAGACCAGTGCTAATTGACACAGTGGGTCTTTGCATGAACGCACAGTGGCAGGAGGAGCCCCGCCCCTTTCTGGTCCAGCTGTCCCTTTTCCCGGTCCTGAGTCATCCTCAGCTGCCTCCAAGCTGCAGCCTCGGGTTGGCAGCTCATAATAGGCAGTGGAATTAGATCTGACCTTTGCAATTGTGGCTTTTTAAAAATTATTAAATTTAAAAATGGTTAAACCTCAAATGAGCTGAAGTCTTTTGTACAAAGAACCCGTCTATCATTGCTTTTGTCCATAAAATATATTTAACCTCAACCACGTAATTACAGCCAGTGAATCCACCAGGCCAGTTGGGTTTATTATGTGCATAGAGAGCTCAGCTATTCTCATCTGAAAAGGACAGTGCCGGTTCCCTTGCGGGCATTTTCTTGAGTTGCTTGGCAAAAGCTATAGTCAGGAAGTTGAATCTTGTCTGGAATAGCTTCCACTTTACTTCCTCGCCCCTCCCCAACCAACAATCCAGGTTGAGCAGAAAATGCTTCACAATTAGAGAGAAATGCCCAACAAAGGAGTTAGCCAGGCTGACAGCACATCCTGGGGGAGAATGTGTGTGAGGGGCAGGGACTGAGGGCCCATGTCAGCATCCTGCAACCCACAAGCTAAGGCCCAGCCTCATACCCAGATGCAGTTTCCAAGCAGGGCAGACAGGGGTCTGTGGAAGTCCAGTGGCTTACAAAACACTGATGCTAAACAGGATTCTGGGAATCTAGGCTTCCCCAATGAAGCTGGAAGAGCACTGTCTTGAGAGTCCAATAGACTTGAGTGAAGGTTTATATCTCTGCTGCTTGTTTGATGTGTGAATTTGGCAAGTCATTAAACTGTTCTGAGCCCCAGTTTTCTCATGTATAAAATAGGCTGAGGTGGGTGGATCACTTGAGGTCAGGAGTTTGAGACCAGCTTAGTCAATATGGTGGAACCCTGTCTCTACTAAAAATACAAAAAATTAGCCAAGCATGGTGGCCTGTGCTTTCAATTCCAACTACTTGGGAGGCTGAGGCGCAGGAATTGCTTGAACCTGGGAGGCGGAGGTAGCAGTGAGCCAAGATCATGTCACTGCACTCCAACCTGGGTGACAGAGTGAGACTCCTTCTCAAAAGAAAAATAAATAGGGGTTAAAAATAAATAAATCTAAACCATGTGGGGTGATTGTTGGTGAAATGAGAAAATATGTGTCAAATCATTAGCACAGTGCCTGGCACAAAGAAATCAGCTACTATTCTTTTCCTTTTCTTCTTCCTCCTTCTACTTTTTCCTCCTGGAAAACAGACCATGAAAATAGCCAAATAAGTTGTATGTGCATGGCGGGGGTAAGGGGAGGACCTGCTCTGTTGTCAGGATGGAGTATAAAGTTATAGTCATTGCGATAGTGTGGTACTGGCCCAACAATAGATAAAAGTGTAATGGAACCAAACAGGGCCCAGAAACAGACCATGCATTAATCACACTGCAGTCCAGTGGGGAAAAGCATGGACTACTCAGTCAATATTGCTGGGAATATTGGTTAACTGTGTGGGAGAAATGAAATGGGATCCCTATCTCACACCATACCCAAAACTGATCCCAGATGGATTAAATGTGAAAGGCAAAAGTCAAACATTTTAAGAAGAAAATAAGGACTCTACTTCATGACCTCAGGGCAGGACAGGATTTCTTAAGCAAAACACAAAAGGTTGATAAGTTAGAGTAATTAAAATTCAGAATTTCTCTCAATAAAAATTTGAAGAAGATACTTGAGCATATAACAAAAAATTAGTATTCAGAATATAGACAAATGAGAAATAATAATAAAAACAACAACAACCCAGTAGAAACAGGGGGAAAAGACATGAATAGACATCTTACAGGAAGAGTAACTGGAATGCCCAATTAACATGTGAAATGATGCTCGACCTCATTTGTAATCAGGAAAATGCCAATTAAAACCACAAAGGGCTGGGTGATGTGGCTCACACCTGTACTCCCAGCACTTTGGGAGGCCAAGGCGGGTGGATCACTTGAGATCAGGAGTTCGAGACCTGCCTGGCTGACATGGTGAAACCCCATCTCTACTAAAAATACAAAAAGTAGCTGGGTGTGGTGGCACACGCCTGTAATTTCAGTTACTTGGGAGGCTGAGGCAAGGGAATCGCTTGAACCTGGGAGACGGAAGTTGCAGTGAGCCGTGATTGCACCGCTGCACTCCAGCCTGGGCAACAGAGTGATACTCCATCTCAAAAACAAACAAGCAGACATACAAAACAAACCACAATGGTCTACCATTTTATACTTGTCAGGTTAACAAAAGCTAGGAGATCTGACAAACATGAAAATAAGTACTGTTTGAGTGAGTGTGTGGATGAAAAAGAACAAAACCAGGAAATGGGTCCAGGAGAGAACCCATTTTGCCAGCTGAGCTCTCTTGGGACTTCTCTTCCCACTTAATGTCTGTTATTAGTGTCATGCAGTGTACACTGTTATTAAACTCTTAACATAAAAAATAAAGCTGCTGTGGTTGGGGTATGGCTGTAAGCTTTGGTCTCCAGATCATTTATCTAATGAAAGGACGTGGAGCTGTGGGAAAGAACAGTTGGAATGTTTTATTTCCTAAAGATTGTGGGGACAGTGGTTTTGAGGCATAGGCAAAGATGTTGGTGGAAGGGAGCTGGTCCTCTGAAATGCCCATTAGTTTAAGAGCATTTTCAATGAAGTAACATAAAAAAATTAACATAAGCATTCTTTTAATTTTAGAGCACATGGGAAGACTCTTCACTCTGTAGCATTAGGACCAGGCCCCAGTAGGGAAATGTGGGATGTTTGTGTCTCCTGCTTCCCACCCAACCCTTCTGCACCTTTTTCTTCCAGGCACATTAAAAATGCCCTGCTCCTCAGTATAATGGACCTGAAGGAGTGCAAATTGTCTATTGTTTCAACAGAACATGGATTAACTCTCCTAAAATAATGTGTCACCGGCCAATAGTAATGCCTTTTATGGACCCGGTATAGTGACCTGGAATAATGACCTGGAAATAACGGGTCAGTGAAAACACTTGGAATTCACTGTGTTATTTTCTTATTTGTTTCTGCAGAAAAATCTCAGTTTGGGTTCTGTTCCTGGTCATTTAGCAGAGGTCCTCAATTTGATCCATTGTCTTTTATGACAAAGAGGTTGAGGGGTTATGTGACCAGCTGAAGACAAATCTGCTGGGAGCCTTGGCTTTCTGCTTATGCAACAGTGTCAAAAGCAGTTTTTAAAATGCCATCCCATGCAAATCAGCACGAGGGTTTAGCAGGAGGAGCTTATGACCAGAAATCTTAATTTCATTACTAGCAGGGATTTTACTTATTATTGTGAAGTTAAAACAGAACTGTTCCCTCTTTTTGGGAGGAATTTTTCCCATCATCTTCCATATTCAAGATTGGTTAAAAAATCTCTGCCCAAAATTGATCTGAGCAGGGCTCAAGAAATAAAGAGGATCTCTGGCTAATAGCAGGTGCATTTTAATCACAAGCCCTAATTTGATCACGTATGGCTTCCCTGTGCCTTACAAAGACAGATTTTTAAATGCGTGTAACATTAGAATATGGAAAGCCTTGGCCATTCCACCCTGCCCCATGAAGACTTACATGGTCCCAATGCTTAAAATATGGAGAGAGGAACAATTAACATTGTGTTTCCAGTGCATGTGGTGGCCCTAAATAGCTTATGGGTTCTGGGTCCATCTAGAAGCAATAAATTCATGTTATTATTGCATTAAACAAAAGAAACATCTTGAATCATCATATATGAAGATCTCTTTTCCAGTGGCCGGCAGAACCAGGGGTAAGGCCGGCTTCTCCTTCCCTTCACAGCTGGCTTGAGACCCGGGGAACAGGCAGAGAAGCCTGGAAATCCGGATGGCTTCTAATTGTCTCTTTACAGCCAACTAGGCTACCAAAATGATTATCTTTTTCTCTCCAAGCCTTACTGACCTGTGGCTAATGAGATTTGTGCTTCGATTAGTTGTAGAACATAAATTAGCTAATCAATGGCAATGGATTCACATTATTTCTCATACATGAGTTCCGCTGCAGTGATCTGTATTTAATATTCAAATCAATTTCGAATGCTCAGGATGATTCCGTTAATGTGGCATGCTGGAAGCTGGCAGCATCTGTAGCCTCCTGGCTGATGAGGACTAGGCCAAGCCTGCATGATACACCTGCCTCTCATCGGCTTCCGGAGCTTTGCAGATTGCCTTGCCTTCCATTACACAGGGTGAGGGGCAAATGGGGTTAGGCAGAAAGCTTGTGGAAAAAGCAAAAGAAAATCCAGGAGCATGTACAGCAGAGGTGACCTCTTTCCTGAACAGGAAATCAAAAAGCAAGCGAGCTAATTTCAGGTTTTTGATGTGCAAACTTTGCAAAGAGCGAGGTTGTCGGTCAGCGTCTTCACTTTTTAGCACCGAGAAGCATATCTTTGCTCTTTGCTGTAATTGTCTCATCTGTACAATTAGCTGGCATCTTGGCATAAAATGTGGAAATTTGTACAGTCTTCTAGGCATCTGTGGGCTTTATGGTACAAGTTCTGTTAGTACTGAAGCCACAGAAAATTAAATGTTCCCCAAAGAACTTCCAGATGTGCTTTATTCTAATAGGGTCATTATACAGTAAATTAAAAAGCAGGGTAAATGGAACTGTAAAATTTAAATTACTCTAAAACCACATCTCTTTGCTTTGAGCATTCATTTGTGGGGTTGCATTTGCAATAAATGTGAATTAGGCAGCTGCAATAACTGTTAATCATATATTTATAAAATAGTAATGAGGAAATGAATAGCAGAGTAAGACAGCTGCACATTTCTCTAATAGTGTGTCAACTGTGAGCATAATAAGATGTGGAACACTGTTTGGTGCTGGGCTGATAATACAGCTGAATGTAAGAGATCGCTTCAGCCTCTTAACTTTACATGAAATTTCACATAAAATCCATAAAAGCCCATAATAATGCACTATGCCTCTGAATTGTATTCAATATTTTTCTTTGCTTTGATTTTCTGAAATGAGCTCTACTTTCACCAAAGTCATCTTCCGGAGATTGGTGAGGCTTTTGTTTCAGGCGATGTCGGGCTTCTAAGATTGCAATTGGATTGAAAGAAACCAGCGCCAATGCAGGCAAGGAGTGGATGGTGGTGCTTTGTTTTGTTTTCTCTGGGTTGCTGTACATGGCCAGAGGGATGCTTTGTCCTGGGCTGAGGACACGGTCTGTACAGGCCATCCCAGCTGCCTCTTGATGTCAGGATTCTGGAGAGAGGCCACTCCCTGTCGACCAGAGTCTCTAGACTGCCAGTTTGGCCTGATGGGAACAGGGACATCACCTTCAGCCACTTCCAAACATCGAGGTGGGCTGAGGCTGGGTGCTCAGGGAGGACCTAGGAAAGGTGGTGTGAATCTCAAGAACTAGTGTTTGGGGAGGACAGTTTTCCTTCCTGCATGCATGCTGAGCTGACTCTGGGCTTTCTCAGGGCTGGTGATGGTGCCTGCTGGTTTGGTGACGATTATATCAGAGTTCGAGAGGAGGATGACAACCGATTCAGTCTTAGCAAGGCAAGGAATGGGGACAGCGCTTCTGTGGAGCTCTAGACGCTCAGAAGTCGCCTGGCCTCGTCTAGCCTCGTTTTCGGATAAACCCCTCTGCAGTGCCCATTGAAATTGAGGCTTTGGGATACATTTCCTTCTGTGCATCATGGGAGCAGGGGAGGGGACACTGAGGTGGAGTGTTCATGTGGAGGGCTGGTCCTGGGACAAGCTCATCATGTCCCTCACTGCATAGCATTGCTGGGAGCAAACAGATGCTCTTTAGAGTGGCATTCAGAGCTCTGCAGGAGCTGGCCCAATCACCTCTCCTTCCACCACTCACATTAAACATAGGGTCCTAGATATGCCATGGTCTTGAATTTGGTAGCTTTGGGTTTTCTGTTCCCTTGGTCTGGAATGTTCTTCCATGCTTACAAACTGCAGTTGTTCTTGGGCTTCCCCTATGTGAAGCTTTCCCAGACGCGTGGGCACTTTTTCCGACTCCCTGGCACTCATTGTGCTACGTGTGCATCCCCATTACAACAGTCTCATTGCATCTTGGGGTTCTAGAATCTAGCGCCAGCCACTCCTCAGACTGAGGGCTCCATAAGCACGTCTGAATTTTGGTGCTTGTTACATCTTGTTTTGCAGAATGAGTGCATGAATACAGTCACTGGATGTTGGTATAAGTTCAGAGAAAATGACCTGGAGGAGTTTGGCTTAAACTCTGTTGATATTTCTTTCTTTTTTTTTTTTTTTGAGAGCGGAGTCTCGCTGTGTCGCCCAGGCTGGAGTGCAGTGGCGCGATCTTGGCTCACTGCAAGCTCCGCCTCCCGGGTTCCCGCCATTCTCCCGCCTCAGCCTCCGAGTAGCTGGGACTACAGGCGCCCGCCACCGCGCCCGGCTAGTTTTTTGTATTTTTAGTAGAGACGGGGTTTCACCGTGTTAGCCAGGAGGGTCACGATCTCCTGACCTCGTGATCCACCCGCCTCGGCCTCCCAAAGTGCTGGGATTACAGGCTTGAGCCACCGCGCCCGGCCTCTGTTGATATTTCTAAGACTAGGATAGGTCCACCTTTCCTAAGGGCAGCCTCCAGCTCTTAGGATGGAAGGGAGTTGTCTGCTAGGGACTGGAGAAGGAGCAATTCTAATGGAAAGTTCTCCTGAGATGCTCAATGTGGGATGTTTCAAAATAGAGAGTTTGTAGCCGCACTGCCCTTCACGCAAGACTCTGGGAGGACCCTCAGTGAAGGCAGTGTGCTAGCGGGAAGCTGGAGCTCATTACTGTGGTTTTCCTGAGAAGGGAGACAGGGAGGAGGAGGGGGGAGAAGTGGAGGCCAGAAGAGGGAGAGAGAAGGGGAGAGAAGAGAAATAAGGGGAAGAAGAGGAAGAAAAAGGAGGAGGAGGAGGGGGAGACTGTTGTATACACATACACTGAACACTGTGATCTCCTAAAACTAAGTTCACTTCCCAATAGTTCATTATTGAATTTTTTTTTAGTATTGAATTTTTTAACCAAATTTTTTTTAAATTACAAAAGTACTATATGGTCATTATAGAAAATGTGGAATGTAGACAAGTACAAAGAAGAAAATAAATGTTCCCCATAACCATCTCTACCCAGATATAACTCTTGTTAATATTTATGCACTTTCTTTGTCTTTGTTTTATTTGTATCCATATCCATTAATCCAAATATAATACTATACATCATATTCTGAAATTTTTCATTCACTATATTAAGAACATATTTCATATCATCAAATGTTCTTTTTCATCATAATACATCACTTAATGTGATTCCCTAGAATGTCCAACATAAAGAATTCTATAATTCACTCATTCTCTGATTTTAAAAAATTCTGTAGTTTATCTAACCATTCTTTAGATAACTGATAAATGATTGAATAAGTGCATGTTCAATCATTCACTTATTGTCTATGTAACTGTTCTCTATTTATCTAATATTTATGAACATTTTTGATCTTTTAAATAATGTCATTATTAAAGTTATTAACAACATTTGCCAGTTTCATAAGTAAAGCTTAATTTCAATTTACTTTATTTTATTTCTAATAAAGTAAAAAATTTTCCCTGTGTTTTGCTTATATATTTATCATATATGTAAGAATTATCTTATAAGTATATATAAGTATTATATATGTCATATATAAATATATATAATCATCTCAAAGGAAATATATATTATTTATATATTATATATGAGAAATATATACATTAAACATGTATGTATATATGTGTATCTGTACACACGTAATATATATTATTTATATATAATATATAAGAAAAACATATTTAATATATACACACATATGTATTTTCTTTGAGATGTATATATGTATATTTTTGACTTAAGTATAGCCACCATTAACTGAGGGAACAGTGCCAGCACAGAGTGTTTTATGGGATGCATTATTTTTCGTTTAGACCTCACATTCACCCCATGAGTAGCCACCATACTCCACATTTAGTGTGGGCTTCCCCAGCTTGGCGAAGTTGAGGACACTACCATGAGGTGCACGGGTGGAGCATGCTGCGCTGGAATGCCTGTTTCATCATTTTTCTACTCAGGTGCTGGCAGCTTTCTTTTTAATTGTTTGGAGTTGTTTAATTTATTGGAATTGTCTGCATGTCAAGTATTTAATTCATTGTCCTTGTACATATACCATAGAGTTTCAAGTGGAAGCTGTAATGTCCCAGTGTTTCCCACAAAGAAGGGGAAAAGTCAAGCAATTCATTGCTTTCTCCATTTTGATTATGTTGGGTGGCTTACCTGCTGGTAGCCCCACTTCCTAGATTCTTTCCCTTTGTCATCTCATGGTGTCTTTGCCAAGTGCAGGGTGGGTGGAGTGACATTTACTCATTCATTTGAGGAGACTGAAGCCTGCCCAGTGTTAGAGAGTTGGAGGACAAGCCAATTAAAAAACAACAACAACAAACAAAACCTTGGTCGGCGGTTTTGTTTGTGGTTGTTGTTTTTTAAATTGGCTTGCCTGCCAAGAACAACAGGAACCAACCAAATCAAACCAAACTGGACAAAAAAATCCCCAATGGTGAGTCAGTTTGTTTGGACTGGGGATAGGGCTGCCAGATAAAATACAGAATGCCCATTTAGAGTTCATTTCACATAAACAACCAATACTAAAATGACTAAAAACAGCAAAAAATACTTTTGAACAGTCCCATGCAATATTTGGGACATACTTACACTTAAAATTTTTTTGTTATTGTTTATCTGGGACCCTTGTATTTTTATGTGCTTGAGCTCACAGCCCTAAGTGGGGAAAGCCTGCTACGACTGAGGACAGAGTCAGAGGGACCGAAAGAGGAAAGACGAGCTGACTGGCCAAGTTCACTTTGTTTTTAAACTTTGCTCTCATTCCTTTTCATCCGGTTTGGGTACACTGAGTAACGCGAGGTTGAAGGCCTGGAACCTGACTGCCTCTGTTTGGATGCATGGGTGTGGGGTGTGGGTGGTGGTGGGAGACCTTGCATTTCCGGAGCTGCCTAATGCTTCCTCATTCTTCTCGGGGTGGGACCAGCAGTGGGAGGGATTGGTTACAACAGAAGCCAAGATATTATATGGTCTTCCTTTTAAATAAGAGAATATACAAAACCCTACTTTCTTTTCTGAATAAAAAAGTAATAATGTGAGTAGGCACGGAAGGTGTCTGGACAAAATACCAATTTATAATGATAATTGTGGAAAACTTCTGAATAAGAAAGGAGAAAATTCAGTCCCTCAGAATCCCATCACCCAGAGAAAAGCACCGTTAGCATTTCAGCATATTTCCTTCCAGTCTTTTTTCCCATGCTTCTTTTGTTCTTCTAACTGTAAAGTCTGGAATCCCAAGTCAAAGTGGCCCCCTTTTCAGAGGCATAGAGAATGCTGGGATTTGAGTGGGAGCTCAGCGATATTGAGGTGCTGTCAGCTGGCCCAAGTTCTCCTAGGATATCTGGAAGGGTTCTCACTTTTTGGCCCTCATTGGGGATTGCACCAGGCTCTCTTACCGGCCCATAAACTGTGTTAGGAGTCTTTTGCAAACACAATTTAATTGGGAATTCTAACATATGTAACAGATAAAAAGGGCATTTTGGCAGCCTAAATCTAATTTAGAAGTTCAAATTAATGATATTTTAAAATCAATCAATGAGAACCATAAGACTGTTTTGAATTTGGGTTTATGAGTTACACTTGCAGCCTATAACCTATAACACTTGCAGTCTTAGCATCCAATTCAGGTGAGAGTATTATTTTTACAGCAGTGACCAATTATGCTTGCAAATGGTAATTTTAAGAAGTAGCTTACCTTGAAATTTAAGGATATTCATTAATTAAACAGTAATAAAGGAGAAAATTATTCTGATATGTGCTCTTTAAAATTTTTTTTCCTGTTTCTTTTTCTGGTCTGTGACAGATCAGAAAAACTGTGCTCAAAAACAAGTTGCAACACCAGTTAACGCATTGGGCGTGTCTCCATTGTGTTCAATTTTGGAAGGCATATTGTTATGATAAAAAATTATGTAGAGTAAATAATTAATTTGAATTAAATATTTGAAGACCCCATGAGTGCCCAGAACAGCCCCAGAATTCTAGAGAAAAGCTTGGGGGAAACCTGCCCCTGTCCATGGCTCTCTGGACAACAAGATTGTGTTGGGCTGACCAATGCCCAGTTCAAAATTGTTGATCATCTTGGGATCAAGAGGCCCTTGTTTGAGGCTGAGCCCATGATATGCTCTTACACCACCACTGCTGGCCCCCAGCATGGACCCATGTGCTTCCACAGGAGACTGTAGGTATTCAATGGTTATCGTTTTTTTCCTCTGGGATAGTAATGGCTACCATTTATTGAGCATCTACTAAGTGCCAGACCCTGTGTGGTGGCTTTACATCATTAGAAATATCCTGTGATAGAAAAGAATACCCACACTGCTCCCAGGCACAGGCATAAATGTGACTGAAGGAACATTCTGGAAAGCCTCTTAAGGTGGGGAAAAGTCTGACTAACCGTAGCCAAAGGACTTTCTGGGAGGGTAAGTTTAGTAATCCACACAGCCGTGGCTTTGATGAATGGGCTATTCCACTGCAGGGTAGGCCTCTGTGCCCAGGGCCGCCCTTTCTCCATCCCCCTTCCTCTCCTCTAAGTAAAACAAGATATGACTGTGATGTCACCCAAGGAATATTTGTTGAGGAATGAATGAACGAACGGGGTAAAACAGGAGCCTCCTAGGGTGATGTGTGTCTCGGTGCAGACTGACAGAGTATAAGCAGAGCAGTAGTTTGAAGAAGGTTGATGGCGAAGGCCGCCCTTTTGATGTTTGAGGCAGAGAAAAGTGAGAGTTGTCTGCAGACCCAGGTGGAGACCAAGGCCTCAGGTGTTCATGCTGCTTCCTCCTGAGGACTGTAGTAAAGCTCTCTCTTCCCCTCCTGAGACAGTGTGAATGGGTATCCGTTTCTTTCAAGACAGGGGTGCAATGTGAAGATCACATTAAACTATGCCTGTGGAAAGATATGTTCTGATCTCAAGACAAATTCTACTTTATAATGCTTTCAAAGCTAATAGGTAGTAAGCCGTTGCATGCTTTATGATTTAGGGTTAACACTGGGATGAATCCTCTGCACGGTGTTAACCAGATCCTTTATTTCATGGAGAAGACACTGTACCATGAGGCCATGTCCCCACCTGGGTGGTACTTGTGGACTCCAGTGAGACTCCCTAACAAAGCCCAGCTCCCCACAGACTCTCAGTCACATTGGGTTGAGTTCCATTAGTAATGTCTGGCCGCAACAAAGAGGTGGGTTCGATGGGTTGCTGTGGGTTCTTTGTGAAGAACTGCTAATCTCCCCCAAATTACTGCCCTTTGAATCTCTACTGCATCCAGCTTTCTTTTTGTAGATTGGCTCCATTTAAAGCAATTAAAGTGGAGATCTGATTGGATAAGTTCGTCCAAATTCTGTAAACGCCACTTCCGCACAAACGGTTGCTTGCAGTCAATTTCAATTTAATTTTTCAAATAAAATGATTAAATTGCTATTATTGTTGGATCATTTTTTTTATTAAGAAAACCTTTTAAAATGTTAATTATTGGGCCCCTTGAAACACTTTCATCTTTCCCGACTTGCTCTCAAGCAGAAAATAACTGCTTGTGCCTCACACCAACCCAAGGGAAATGCAGGCTTCCTTTTTTACACCTGCAACTATTCTCCTTAGCTCTAATATTTATGTGAATTTAACTTTAATTTTTCTGCCTTTCATCTTCTGAATTAGTCGTATAATGCACAGATCACTCCTTCACTGCTTCTTTCCTGTTTATTTGCCTTAACAATAGATTCATTAACTAGATTTGGGTGCTCAAGCCATGCAACCACATCCATTTCAAAGGAAGATTTAATGGCATTTCATATTTTTCTACATTAAGGAAGATTAAAGTATATTACAATACCCTTTACTGCCCTATTTTCTTCATTTTAAAAGTGGTCAGTTTTAAAATTCTTTCCCTCTCTTTCTTTCATCTGCAGTGTTCGATAAATTGTCCAGGCCTTTCAGATGATAGTCCCAGCAAATTGAGTTCTATATTACAACTCGGACGCATTGTTTAGCCCATCAGCAGTCAGATAAAGCACCCCTATTCACACAGGACATCAAAAGAACAAATATATGTTCGAAGTGGGTAAAAAGAGGACTGAGACTCAGATATTTCATTTTCTTAATTGTTAGTGATTATTTGGCTAGTTTCAGAGTGATCATTGTGCTGACTCTGAACCTAGACTTACTTGCCTGATGTAATAGTGGTGTGAAACTCATATCCACATCTACATAGACCTAGATATATATTCATGACCACAAATTACACCATTGGCAGACAGGGCAGGTGCATCATCTTTAATAGCCCAAGGGGCCGGCATACTAACATTTTAATAGCAGGCAGTAATGTGAAATGCAAGATCCGGACTCATGCCTTTTTATTTTAGCTGTGTATCAGCTTGCAAAATAGTCAGGGGACTGGAAGGCATTCTCAGGCTATAGCAAGGGAGATATTAAGATTTAAGCTTTTTTATTTTTATTTTTTGTAAGGCAGAGGAGGTCAAGGTTATTGGGCACCCCTTAGGCTGAAGTTTCATTTGGGCATGCCATCTATCAGCCCAAATCATTGAGGGAGCCCTCCCCCATCTCAATAAATGCAGCATAACCTTGCTTGACACTGAGTCTAAACAAAGTTTTGGGATGTTGGTAAGATGTGGGAGGAAAGGGCAGAAGACAGATTTTACGACAGCACAATCATGGGGTGTAGGTTTTAGGCAATAAGCAGGTAGCCTAGTTTTCTCAAAAGAAAAAAGAAAATAATGGAAAAGTGTAACGTTCATTCGGAGGCCTCAAAGGCATAAAAAACCCAATTCCAACTGTTATAGGTCCCTGCAGGAGTCTACAAAAGAACTAAGCTTTTTAAGTAAGAAAACTAGATTCTGGCCCACAGGGCCCTGTCATTGCTGCTTAATGGATGAAACTCTTTGGATATAAATATGCTGTTTACTTCTCAGCTTCAGCTTTCATAAAATATAACCTTTTTATGATTTACAACCCACAGAAAAACTGGAGGATGGATTTTTAGCTCTGAATTGGTTGGATGTCAACAAGAAAAATATAGATAACATATCGAAGTAGCAGGGTGTTAATGCCACACAAAATGATGAAATTATTTTTGTTTAGAAAAGTTAAGTTTGTTCTTAAAGTTGTTGGGAGATGGTGGTTGTGAGAGGCAAGGCTGATGGAAACCTGTGAAATGTCTCTCATTTTAAAGTCCTCGTCCAGTGACTCACAAGTTTGGACATACTGACTTTAGTTCCCTATTGGTAATGTCTTGTTAAAAAGTCTGGGCCAATCACAGATTTTTTCAAAAATGGGAATGGTTGTTCTTGGTCTAAATCACTCAGGATTTTCAAGTGCTGCATTTTGGTCACATCTTCCAACATCAAATGTAGAAGCCGCCCTGATCCTGCAGGAGGGAGATGATAGAACAAGTTTTTTTTTTTTTTTCCACCAAGATGATTGAAAAAATGAAAAGTAAAAACCTAGTAGGCAAACAAATAAAGCCCCAAAATAAGCAAGTAAGCAACCAACCAAAAGCAAAACCCTCACATCCCAAGCAACCACACACTCTCCCCACTACAGACTGACAAAAGCCAGTGCAGCCTTGGATGTTTGATTGGAAAAAGATAATTTGCCATGGTAATTTAGCATTCAGGCATCTGTATGAGCCTATACACACACATATATATATTTCTCCATTCCAGTGGCCTTTTGTTCATGTTGTTCAATTTTTTTTTAATAGAACATTAAAATAAAGTTTTTTTTTTTTTTTTTTTTTTTTTTTTAATGCTTGGGGAAACAGCCTGATCCCTGAACGAATGAACCTGGCAGTCTGCCAATAGGACTGCCAGCCAAAGAGGTGAGGTTGTCAAAACTGAAAAGGTCTTCTCTTTTGACTAGTCCAAGCACTGAAGAAAGGGAATTCACTCTGTTTTTTTGAAAGTTGCACTCAGCAAATTAAAATCTCATGCTCTGGAGGTTGAACTACCAGGTTTTCAGTCTTTCCAGAACCTAGAAAGAGCCAAGCTGTGAGGTTGTGCCATGGGGAGCTGTCTTCTGGTGGCCAGAATAGTCCTCACCCCTGGTCTTTTGGATTTAGACAAAAGTGTCCAGTGAGAGGAACACCAACGGTACTCTTTTCCTTGGGTGGCACTGCAGAGCCTGCCTCTGGAAGAGATATGTGACCCCAGAAGGTGGAATTGGCTGTGTGATTTATGGAAAAAAAAGAGCGTTGGTCAAAATTCACTGTGGAAACCTTTTCGCATTTAGTGCCAGCATCCTGCAGGTTATCACGATTGCCTAGTGGTCTTCAGTCAACCAAGGTCTAGGACGAAACCACAGGAAGACTTTTGGCTTTCTGTTCTGCTTTCCAGAGAAATGAGGGAAACCTTCACGTGGTTTATATTTGGTTAGAAGTTCCCAGGGTGGAGAGAGGGGTGTGTATTCTCAGGCAGGCCCACTCAGTCAATTTGGCAGCCAGTATTGGGTTCATTCAACGTTCTGTGAGCAGCGCAGAGTGCCCGAGGGCTCCCAGGCCCTGTATTGGCTGTTGGGTGGATACCAAGATCCATGTACTCATAGTTGGTCGGCATGGGTAGCTCACTAGAAGCCAGACATAGTGTGTACCAGGTGTTTGGGCCCAGAATGGTGCTTTTTCTTCTCATGGGACTCACTTTCTAGAGGCCCCCAAGCCAACAGACAACAGATTACAGAAGGTGATCAACTCTTAGGCCCTTCTTGGATCACATGGAAAGGATCTTGAATGGACCTTGAAAGGTATTGACAGGAAAGCTTGCTGGTGGGAGAAGCGATGAATGTTTCTGGCACGAGGGGAACTACCATGTGGAAACATCTGGAGGTCAGAGACACTATGGAATAACAGGAACAGAAGAAGTTCAGAATGGCCAGGGCACAGAGTAAACACAGATTAGGCATCAACTCATAGTTCAAAATGGTATTTACCCATTTTTAGCGAGCGCGTGTGTGTGAGTGTGTGTAATAGGGTGGTGGGTGCAGGGCAGGGAGAACTCTTGAAAAATGCAGATTGCTGGGTCCTATTCAGAGAAGGAGGTGGACCCCCCCAACAGCCCAGAAGCCAGTGCCCCAGGCCAGAGAACATTTGGAAGGTGCATCAGAGCACATGCCCCAAAGATAGAAGTTTGCATGAATCCCCACTTAGAGCAGGTGAGACAGGCTCCAGATCGGCCCAGATGGCATACAGGGAACATGGCAGGCCTTAGGGAGAAGGGATCCTGGTAACACCGTGACCCCATGAAGTACCCCTCAACCCTGCTCTCAATAAGCTTCCAGAGCAAGCTGAGAGGCTCACTCTGTCCCTAGTAAAAGCAGTTTCCCCCTCTTCAGCACACATTGGGTCCTCACCCAAACCTATGGCACAGGGAGGGACATAGCCATATTGTTGGCCTTGCTTTACCAGCTGGGGTCCAAAATGAACTTTTCCAACTTAAATGAAATAACCCCAGTCCTCATGGCTCTGACTTCAAGAACGTCCTTCTTTGCCTTCCTAGGACCTTCCTTCAAGGAGCACACAGTTCCTTCTTAGACCAAGGGGTTAGTCCTGGGACTGTCCCCTTCCTATGCCTTGGAGCTCATTGTCTGGATGGAGCCATGATTGCATGTGGTATCAAAAGCATCCCTGTTGTCATCATCATTGCCATCATCATCACCACCATCATCACATTCTTCAGAGTGCTTTTATACACACGCAGCGGCACTTAATCTCCCTAAAAGATTAGGGAGATTTAAACTTAACTGGGGGGGGAGGGTGGTCAAAGACCACCACATCTCCCCAAAAGTCCTGGAGGGCGTGTGTAGTGTGGGATTTTTTTTTTTTTTTTTTTTTTGAGGCGGAGTCTCGCTCTGTCGCCCGGACTGGAATGCAGTGGCCAGATCTCAGCTCACTGCAAGCTCCGCCTCCCAGGTTTACGCCATTCTCCTGCCTCAGCCTCCCAAGTAGCTGGGACTACAGGCGCCCGCCACCTCGCCCAGCTAGTTTTTGTATTTTTAGTAGAGACGGGGTTTCACCGTGTTAGCCGGGATGGTCTCGATCTCCTGACCTCGTGATCCGCCCGTCTTGGCCTCCCAAAGTGCTGGGATTACAGGCTTGAGCCACCGTGCCCGGCCTAGTGTGGGATTTTTGTTCCCATTTTATGGATGCAGAAACTGAGCTTCAGAGGTTATGGCTTGTCCAAGATTACACAGAAGATGAAGCTAGCTCCCTCTGGCAAGGACGTGTCAGTAACAAGAACTCCAAGAAATGTTTTGGGGATGGAGGCACTGAACTGGGGCCTGAAACTTGAATATGGCTGGCTCTCAGTGCTTTTCAAGTTTAAATGAAATAACTCACTGCCTTGCAGAGAGGAATGTGCCACCCGTCAGCTGCTCCAGATGAGCTAGCTATACTTGCCTTCTCTGGGTTGGTGGGGAGGCTCCATCTAAGGGAGTGGGCAGAGGCAGCACAGCTGGGGAGGCTGAAGTCTCCTTGTCACCCCCAGGGCCCAGTCTGCAAATTCTGGAAGGGCAAGGAAGAATAAAGCAGGTTTGATGCAGGCTGGAGAGGTGTTAGGACTGGGCTGGGGGCTCCTCAAGCAGGGGAGTCTCTTCTCTAGGATCCCGGCAACAATACCCCTTAATACCTGTCCCCGATTTCTGGGCCAAAAAGTCTTGCCAGATATTCTTACAGCACAGAGAACTCAGGGTGGTCTTCCGGAGGGGCTGGCAGGCCTGTCCTGGGAGTGCATGTGAATGGATGGGAGATGAAGCTCCCTCACTGCTGGGAGCCATGAGGTCTTGGGGTGCTGGGGGCCAAGAAGGGCTTTCCTTTGTGCACCCCATGATAGTGGTGAGCAGTCTGGGCAGAATTGGAAGTGCCTTCTGTAGGCACGGAGTATCTTCTTCATATTAGTATTCTCAATGCTCAGCAAATGATAAAGGCTCCATAAGGGTTTGATGATCAGTGCGGAGGAGGTCTGCACATTTGCAAGAATTCAATAGGACATAGGCTCCTCTACCCTAGCATCTCCAGAAAACCAACCATCCCCAGTATCAGCAGACTAACAGCAGCTCATCCTCCTTGTAACCTGCAAAAACATCCTGAAAGGATCAAATCACTTCTGGGCCACCCCTTCTGCACCCCAAGTGATGAGAATAAGAACACCTTCCTGCCCCTAGGGAGCAGGTGTAGGTGGGAGGGGGTGCTGAGCATTTGGACCCCAGGTGAAAGGTCATGCAGTGCAGTCATCAGAGGACCTGGAGGGCAGCAGCCCCTGAGTCACCATATGTAGGGGCTCAAAAACCAAACAGGGACGGGGGAGAGCTGCTCTGAGTCAGAGGAGAAGGGGGCCTCTTTCAACTGGGGTAGAAAGGAAGACTTTCTGGAAGAGGTGGCTTTGATCTGGGCTGGGTTGAGGTGGGAGAAAACTTAGCCACAAGTAATGGTGGCAGCAGTGAGGAGGAGGTGGGAGTAATGGAAACAGCTGCAGTGGCAGTGACCAGTGGCAGCCCACATAGACAGACTCAGCAGTAGAGAGAGTCAGCCAGGGAGCTGCTGTCTCTAGATCTCACCATCTTCATCTGAAAACGGGGACCATGAAGTGTCCCTTCACACCTTGCAGACAGTTGGGATGGGAGTTGTTTTCTTCCTTGGTTAAATAGTTCGTGTTCTCTTTTCGTTCTTTTCTGGTGTATATTTCTGAATGAGAGCCCAAGGGGGCTCAATCAATATTTGTTAAACTCTTGAATAGGGGTGTGGGGCTTGTAGGGCCTGCAGCAGAGATGTGGTTAGAAGGGATCAGGAAGCCCTGCAGGCCTAAGCCTAGAAGTGAGATGACAACTGGAATCCATGGGCGTCAGTCAAAGGAGGTGAGATGGGACAGAAGCAAATGGGAGTCAGGTAGTCTGGGGTCTGTTTCTGGTCCACCAGTGTTTTGGGGGTGACTTTGGGTAGATTTCTGAGCCAGTTTCCTTGGCTAGAAAAGGAAGAGTTTGGCCAGATGGTCTACAGAGGCACTTCCAACTTTGATGTTCTAAGAATGTGTTTGATGCTGAACTACTGTTGACTAGAACCTGCTGTCTGCCAGGCCCTGTCACTCAGGCCATGATGCTGTGAGAAAGGCATGTCCCCATTTTACAAGTGTGGAAACTGAGGCCCAGGGTGCAGCTATGGTTGTCTTCAAATCCAGCCTAGGTCCTTCTCTACCATGTCAGTGGTCATAACCACAGTAACCAAAATAGGTGCCAATGTGCCAAGTTACAGACTAGAACTTTTGGAGGGATCGCAGAGTGGGATCCCACATTACCTGGTTCCGAGAAGTTGTGCCAACAGCCTCATGAGATGCAAAGTGCTGTCAGGGACCTGTGGGACATGGGTCTTCCTGGGCCAGAGGATTGAGGAACCAGATGATCTTGTCTTCTGCCTACTCCAGGATGTGGTTGGTCTTAGAGAAGTAAGACGCGGTTACTCAGTGGATGCTCGTCATAGCTCATATCGGTCCAAATCCAAGGTCTCAGACACGGGGCTAGAAGTCAGCCAAACTGTCTCAAAATAAAAACCCCACGTTCTTACCTTTTTCCTCCTGGAGTTCTTTCATCTGGGCTCAGAGAGGAGACTTTTTTAAGTGGGAGCTCAAATTCATATCTGGTATGGCTTCATAGGTTGAACTTTGGGAAAATCCAGCACCATTCAGTTGTCCTCAGAATCCCAGATCCAATTTTCCACATCTAGTTAGTACCCAAAAGGAACAGTCGGTAGGAAAAAAAATTCTTCGTGCTTTAATTAAACATCCATGTTTGGCTTGTGTTTGGGGGCATATTTTTGCATCTTAAAATGTTTCTCTTCTCTTTGTAGTTGGGCTTTTCTTATAAACAGAGCTGGCTCAGAGTCACATTAATTTAATTTTATCTGTGATCCACATCAGCCTAGAATGCTATTAATTTGGATTTGACTGCCAGCAGAAAACAGCATTCACTAATATCCACTTTTTAGCTAGGTAATTGTGTAGTAATTAGGATGCGTGTTGTACATAATCTTGATTTAAATAATTCTTGCTTAGTTTTTTGTCTACATAGATAAAAAAGCTATTTTGTCAGTATTTTGGGAGTAGGAAATCATCTTGATTATTTTAATCAAAATCAGCATTTGTGAATTGTGGCATTCTTTTAGGAACAATTAATCTACAAGGCAGAGATTTGTCTCTCTGCCCTGCGTTGTAGATCCGTTGAGAATGCATTAAGATAGAGCAGAAGTGCCAGGCTCCAGGCCCCCAAGACACGCACCTCTGGCCTGATTTCTAGGTCTTAGGGGCCTGATAGTCAGCTTCAGAGACAGTTCTATGTAATCTCAAGTCCTAGGTCTGCCACTTTGGAGTTGGGACTTTGGGCAAGCACTTAACATGATTATGCCTCAGTTTCCTCATATGCAAATGGGGGCAGCTGCTGTCTATGTGGCAATTAGATGTGATGACACATAGAGAATGTTGGACTCCACCCATTGTTATTACTTCTTTATGCTTTTGTCACCAAGAGGCAGCATCTCACAGTGATTTAGAGCAGAGATCAGCCAGCTTTTTCTATAAAGAGTCAGATAATATTTTAGGATTTGCAGGCTGTGTGCTCTCTGTTGCAGCTACACAACTCTGCCTTTGGTAGCTCAGAAGCAGCCACAGAGAATACATAGATGACCAGGTGTGGGTTTGGTCCATGGGCCATAGTTTGCCAAGCTCTGGTCTGGTGCAAGGTTTTGGAATCCAACAAATATACTTTGGAACCTGGTCTGACACTCAGTTGTCATATGCGTCCTTAGATAAAGTATGTAACTGCTCATTTTTCCATATCAACCAACAAGCCTGGAGTGGGGATTAGGTGAAGTAATGAAGGAAAAGCTTGCAGTGCAGAGCCATGCACATTACTCAATAAGGAGGCACTAATATCCTCACCTTGGCCTGCTTCCTAAGCACGGAAGCCAGAATCCAATTCCATATTGGCCAAGATCCTGCACATCTATAATGCTTAGAAGCTTCAAGGATCTTATTAGCACTGGGAGGTTGGGGTGAGGCATGTAAATACAGTAAGGAGGATGGGTAATAGTTAACCTAGTTAACCTAGACAGGTATCTCAAAGCGCCTTGGTGATTGTTTCTGTAAACCTTGCTCCAGAGAGACTTTCTTGCTCTGTGTCTGTTGTTATTCAGTTCTAAGCATTCTTTTAACGAACTCTTTTGATAGATCCTAATATTTTACCCTGTGTCCTTCTTGTTTCTTTCTTTATGTTTTAAGTTTATTTACAAACATATCTAGTATGTCATAGGAGTTCAAGAGTTTGATCCATTTTTCAAAGAGCTTGTACCTCAATTATTTGTTAAATGGATGAATGAAAACATCCTTATTTTGTTTTTTCATTTTCTATTTTTACAGATTTAGGGTGTACAAGTACATTTTTATTACATGGATATATTACATAGTAGTAAAACCTGGGCTTTTTGTGTGCCCATCATCTGAATAGTGTATGTTTTATCCAATAGGTACTTTCTCATTCCTCAGCACCCAACTCCCATCTTCCCACCTTTGGAGACTCCAGTGTCTATTATTCTACTCCGTATGTCCACGGGTACACACTGTTTAGCTCCTACTTATGAGTGAGAACATGAGGTATTTGACTTTCTGTGTCTGAGTTATTTCACCTAGGATAATGGCCTCCATTTCCATCCATGTTCCTTTAAAAACTATTATTTCATTCTTTTTTATGATTTAGTAGTATTCCATGGTGTGTATATCTACACACACACACATATTAATATATACGCACACACATATAGGTATTTTCTTTATCTAGTCATCTACTGATGGACACGTAGGTTGATGAATTTGCTACTGTGAATAGTGCTGCAGTAAACATATGAGTGTGGATGTCTTTTTAATATAATGATTTCTTTTCCTTTGGGAAGATACCCTGTGGTGGGATTGCCACATCAAATGATAAGTCTTTTTTTAGCTCTTTGAGAAATCTGCATACTGTTTTCCATAGAGGTTGTACTAATTTACATTCCCTTCAACAGTGTGTAAGCGTTCCCTTTTCTTTGCATACTCACTAACATCTGTTGTTTTATCACTTTTTAGTAATAGCCATTTTGACTGGCGTGAGATGGCATCTTATTGTGATTTTAATTTGAATTTCTCTGATGGTTAGTGATGTTGAGCATTTTTTTATATGTTTGTTGGTCGCTTATATGTCTTTTGAAAAATGTCTGTTCATGTCCTTTGCCTACTTTTTAATGGGGTCATTTGTTTTTTTCTTATTGAGTTGTCTGAGTTCCTTATAGATTCTGGATATTAGCTCTTTGTCAGATGCATAGTTTACAAAGTTTTTCTCCTGTTCTGAAGGTCATTTGTTCACTCAATTGACTATTTCTTTTTGCTGTGCAAAAGCTTTTTAGTTTAATTAAGTCACATTTGTTTATTTTTGTTTTTGTTGCATTTGCTTTTGAGTCCTTAGTCATAAATTCCTTGCTAAGGCCAATATCCAGAGAGTTTTCCTAGGGTGTTTTTCCAGGACTTTTATAGTTTCAGGTCTTGTAGTTAAATCTTTAATCCATCTTGAGTTACTTTTTATATATCATGACAGATAGGGGTTCAATTTCATTCTTCTGCATATGGTCAGCCAATTTTCCCAGGACCATTTATTGAATAGGATATTCTTTCCCCAGTATATATTTTTGTCAGCATTGTCAAAGATCAGTTGGTTGTATGTATGTGGCTTTAGTCCTGGATTCTCTATTCTATTTCATTGATCTCTGTATCTCTTTTTATCTCAATGCCATGCTGTTTTGGTTAATTCGAAGTCAGATAAAAACATTCTTATTTCTTAAGTAGTTAGTGTCTTACTATAAAGGTGCAACAAACCCAGATCCAAAGTACAAAGTCATTGTAATTAGTAACCACCACTTGTTTTCTACTGAAAACAGCAAATTCTCCCTCATGCCTTCCTTACAGTGTCTTCTACAGACCACAGAGGTTGTGAACCTCTCTGCAAAAGGTGCAGGGGCTGGAGGTGGAAGAAAAACCCTTCTGACTTCAGTAGCAAGATCACTTAATAAAAAGTAATAATCTCACCAAGTAAGGTTGTGCTAAAACAAACCAGTACCCGTCCACCCCAAACCCACGGTGACGAAAATGTGTCAAAGGGATGTGGGAGGAAGCTGAAAAAGCTCCCAATGGCCATAGCTGGAACTACATGGGCAATAAAATAAATAATATAGAATTATATTAAAACCTAAAGTAAAAAAATACAAATCCGCAAGTCTATACTGATACAAATCAATGACAGAATAAATACTTGATCATGAAAGCTCAGTGAGTACTGACTATAAATAAATACATTTTAGTGAGTGGGTGAATTTGCAGATACAGATTCTGCAAATAATGAGGATCAACTGTAATTTCCAAATCTGGCAGACTTTTTCAGAGCTAATCCTGAGGGGACTCTAGACCACATTTGCTGTTGCTGATCTCTTCCCTCTTGAAGCTCCTCACTCCTTTAGCTTCTGGTGCCCTGTGCCCTCCTGGAATGCATACTGTGATATTCCTCCTCCACCTCTTATGTGAACTCTTCTTGCCCCTGGGTACCTTTTGAAGTGTTGCCATTCTCCAACATTTAAGAGAATATCAGAGTATACATTCCATGACCAATTGTGGACATGTGTAGAGTGGTGAAAAATTTGAGTCACTCAATGTGCACGTTTCCAGCTGAGGTTGAACATGGTGATGCTCTGCCTTTCTGCCTCTGCTTTCATACTGTGAACCAGTGTCCTTGAGCCTATTCAGTATCACATTCTTCACATTTCTCTGCATTTTGCTGGTGATTTTGCTGTTTGAAAGGGACTTCAAGTATAGTACTGAAGTGCTGTATAGTGTTTCTATGCACAGGAGGCTATGATGTGCCTTTTGAAAAAATATTTGTTAGGTAAGTTTCATTCAGGCATGAGTTATAGTGCTGTTCACTGTGAATTCAATGTTTATGAATAATCACTATATATTAAACAGGTGTCTTTAAAGAGAGACACACATAAACCAAGGTCAGCATTTATTAGGGTTTGAAAATGTTGTGCCCAGAGGCTTACAGGAACCGAACCCTTTATTTCCTGTAGGAGCGATGGTTCAGTGTGCACTAATGTGGCAACTTCATAGAACATAACTACTGCAAATAATGAGAATAAACTATTAGGTCATTGTACACCTTAGCAAGAATGAATGGTGTCAGTCATGTAATAATAGAAACCAAATTATGGAGTCTTGAGTATTGAATGGAAGTTGAGGAAGTATAGAGCCAGTGTAGACGATGTGTCCTTCAAGAAGTTTAACTGAGAAGAGGAAAACTAGAGAGCTTGTTTTTACAAATGTTAGATGCTCTATAAATTATTTTTCATTGAATTGAGGTAGAACCTGAAGTTTAAATGTAAGTTACTTGATGGATTCTTTTTTTTTTTTTTTTGAGATGGAGTCTCGCTCTGTCGCCCAGGCTGGAGTGCAGTGGCGCAATCTCGGCTCACTGCAACCTCCGCCTCCCGGGTTCACGCCATTCTCCTGCCTCAGCCTCCCGAATAGCTGGGACTACAGGCACCCGCCACCACGCCCGGCTAATTTTTTGTATTTTCTGTAGAGACGGGGTTTCGCCATGTTAGCCAGGATGGTCTCGATCTCCTGACCTCGTGATCCGCCTGCCTCGGCCTCCCAAAGTGCTGGGATTACAGGCGTGAGCCACTGCACCCAGCCTACTTGATGGATTCTTATATTTTATGTAGCCAAACTCTCCTTGTCACTTTGGAGGATCTTTAACCTCAATTAAATAATTAAATTCCTATCAAGAATTACAGGAAGTGTATTGCCCATGTGAGAAGGAAGTGACACCTGGAATGTAAAGGGTCTATTCTTGTGGCTTTCAATTGGAGGCTTACATTTGAATGTTGTATTAAAAAAAAAAAAAACAAAAAAAACTCTCTATTTGGTTAAAGTTACCATAGAAAATATAGAATGTTAAATCTGGTTGCAGATAAACAATAAATATCTTCTTTTAGTACAGTCGTGTTCTGTGCTCTACTTGCTGAATCTGGTAAGTATATATGTGTATTTCACCCCTTGGGTTGGTGTCACTTTGGCATCTTGTGAAACTCTAGTTTCGGTGGCACAGAGGCATCTGGGATTTCTCCAGGCACCCCTTCCTTGACTGACACTTAGGCTGTCTATTAAGTCAGACCACTGCAAATACACCCTCCACTGCTGGTAAAGCCCAGCTGCAGCCAATTATAGGTGATACACTAACTTCAGAAAGAAACCTAATTTCACTTTCAACCCCATGGTACTTTTTCTGGCAGCACAACACGGAAAGAAACACAGTTGATTGTGGATCCAGAGGCCTGTGATTTATCTCAGCTTTGTCCCTGACCTGTTGTGTGACCTTGGGTAGGTCATTGCACCTTTTGGGCCCTGGCTCTTTTGGTCTGAAGGTCAAGGCATTGAGTAAGTCGGCCCGCAAGGCCCTTTCCAGTTCTAAAACCCAAGGAATCCTTGAAAAGTTGGCAGTTTAGATGGTCTTGATTTAAAAACCTAGAATTTTTCCATCTGGAGGGGAACTTAGTCATGATTAAGAAAAAAAGATGGATTATATTCACATCCTAAATGCTTACAAACATGATTGACTATAAGAAAGAAAATCCCCAAACTCTTAGGGAAACATTACATTTTATAGTGTATCCTCTTTTTCGTTGAAGAAACGTTTGCAATCTGTTTAGGGGTGAGCAGTGTCTGAATCATTACCAGGACTCTGCTCCAAAGGCAGGAACTTTCTCCTGCTGAAAAATGCCTGGAAAAGATAGCCACTGCTCCTGGGCAGCTTTGCAAATGGATCCTACAAATGAGAGGCTGAGGCCAAGGGCATGTGACACAATAAAAACCACAGAGACAGTGAAGGCTTCCTCATGCCTAGGGCTTACTTTGTTTCCAGGCCCCCTTTCTGGGCACTTTCCACACATTGATCCGGGTCCCACAGCAGCCACCAGACCATCATCTGTGTCACGCCAGCCTAGATTTCTTTCTTTCTCCCTTTTGGGAAGGGGAGTTGTATTGCAGGATCAGGGAAGTGAGGAGTGATTGATCTTCTAAGGTTGTAGAAGAGAGGCGAAGGGTGATCTTTGTTTTAGAGATGAGGAAACAGGCTCAGAGACGTTACTGGATTTTCTTTTTTAATTTCCCTGAACTCTTCTCCTTTTTTTTTTTTTAAATTTTTTACTGTACTTTAAGTTCTAGGGTACATGTGCACAACGTGCAGGTTTGTTACATATGTATACACGTGCCATGCTGGTGTGCTGCACTCATTAACTAGTCATTTACATTAGGAATATCTCCTAATGTTATCCCTCCTTGCTCCCCTCACCCGACGACAGGCCCCAGTGTGTGATGCTCTCCACCCTGTGTCCAGGTGTTCTTATTGTCCAGTTCCCACCTATGAGTGAGAACATGCAGTGTTTGGTTTTCTGTTCTTGTGATAGTTTGCTAAGAGGGATGGTTTCTGGCTGCATCCATGTCCCTACAAAGGACATGAACTCATCCTTTTTTATGGTTGCATAGTATTCCACGATGTGTATGTGCCACATTTTCTTAATCCAGTCTGTCATTGATGGACATTTGGGTTGGTTCCAAGTCTTTGCTATTGTGAATAGTGCCACAATAAACATGTGTGCATGTGTCTTTATAGCAGCATGATTTATAATCCTTTGGGTATATACCCAGTAATGGGATGGCTGGGTCAAATGGTATTTCTAGTTCTAGATACTTGAGGAATCGCCACACTGTCTTCCACAATGGTTGAACTAGTTTGCAGTCCCACCAACAGTGTAAAAGTGCTCCTATTTCTCCACATCCTCTCCAGCACCTGTTGTTTCCTGACTTTTTAATGATTGCCATTCTAACTGGTGTGAGATGGTATCTCATTGTGGTTTTGATTTGCATTTCTCTGATGGTGAGTGATGATGAGCATTTTTTCATGTGTCTGTTGGCTGCATAAATGTCTTCTTCTGAGAACTGTCTGCTCATTTGCTTCGCCCACTTTTTGATGGGGTTGTTTGCTTTTCTTTTCTTGTAGATTTGTTTGAGATCTTTGTAGGTTCTGGATATTAGCCCTTTGTCAGATGAATAGATTGCAAAACTTTTCTCCCATTCTGTAGGTTGCCTGTTTACTCTGATGGTAGTTTCTTTTGCTGTTCAGAAGCTCTTTAGTTTAATTAGATCCCATTTGTCAATTTTGGCTTTTGTTGCCATTGCTTTTGTTGTTTTAGACATGAAGTCCTTGCCCATGCCTATGTCCTGAATGGTATTGCCTAGGTTTTCTTCTAGGGTTTTTATGGTTTTACATCTAACATTTAAGTCTCTAATCCATCTTGAATTAATCTTTGTATAAGGTATAAGGAAGGGATCCAGTTTCAGCTTTCTACTTACGGCTAGCCAGTTTTCCCAGCACCATTTATTAAACAGGGAATCCTTTCCCCATTTCTTGTTTTTGTCAGGTTTGTCAAAGATCAGATGGTTTAGATGTGTGGTATTATTTCTGAGGGCTCTGTTCTGTTCCATTGGTCTATATCTCTATTTTGGTACCAGTACCATGCTGTTTTGGTTACTGTAGCCTTGCAGTATAGTTTGAAGTCAAGTAGCGTGATGACTCCAGCTTTGTTCTTTTGACTTAGGATTGTCTTGGCAATGTGGGCTTTTTTTTGGCTCCGTATGAACTTTAAAACAGTTTTCTCCAATTCTGTGAAGAAAGTCATTGGTAGCTTAATGGGGATGGCATTGAATCTATAAATTACCTTGGGCAGTATGGCCATTTTCACGATATTGATTCTTCCTATCCATGAGCATGGATTGTTCTTCCATTTGTTTGTGTCCTCTTTGATTTCACTGAGCAGTGGTTTGTAGTTCTCCTTGAAGAGGTGCTTCACATCTCTTGTAACTTGGATTCCTGGGTATTTCATTCTCTTTGAAGCAATTGTGAATGGGAGTTCACTCATTATTTGGCTCTCTGTTTATCTGTTATTGGTGTATAAGAATGCTTGTGATTTTTGCACATTGATTTTGTATCCTGAGACTTTGCTGAAGTTGCTTATCAGCTTAAGGAGATTTGGGGCTGAGACGATGGGGTTTTCTAAATACACAATCATGTCATCTGCAAACAGGGACAATTTGACTTTTTCTTCTGCTAATTGAATACCCTTTATTTCTTTCTGCTGCCTGATTGCCCTGGCCAGAACTTCCAACACTATGTTGAATAGGAGTGGTGAGAGAGGGCATCCCTGTCTTGTGCCAGTTTTCAAAGGGAATGCTTCCAGATGTTGGTAGATGTTCCTCCATCTGTTTACTTTGAGCCTATGTGTGTCTCTGCAGGTGAGACGGGTCTCCTGAATACAGCACACTGATGGGTCTTGACTTTTTATCCAATTTGCCAGTCTGTGTCTTTTAATTGGACCATTTAGCCCATTTACATTTAAGGTTAATATTGTTATGTGTGAACTTGATCGTGTCATTATGATGTTAGCTGGTTATTTTGCTCGTTAGTTGATGCAGTTTCTTCCTAGCATTGATGGTCCTTACATTTTGGCATTTTTTTACAATGGCTAGTACCAGTTTTCCTTTCCATGTTTAGTGCTTCCTTTAGGAGCTCTTATAGGTCAGGCCTGGTGGTGACAAAATCTCTCAGCATTTGCTTGTCTGCAAAAGATTTTATTTCTCCTTCACTTATGAAACTTAGTTTGGCTGGATATGAAATTCTGGGTTGAAAATTATTTTCATTAAGAATGTTGAATATTGGCCCCCACTCTCTTCTGGCTTGTAGAGTTTGTGCCGAGAGGTCCGCTGTTAGTCTGATGGGCTTCCCTTTATGGGTAACCCGACCTTTCTCTCTGGCTGCCCTTAACATTTTTTCCTTCATTTCAACTTTGGTGACTCTGACAATTATGTGTCTTGGAGTTGCTCTTCTCAAGGAGTATCTTTGTGGTGTTCTCTGTATTTCCTGAATTTGAATGTTGGCCTGCCTTGCTAGGTTGGGGAAGTTCTCCTGGATAATATCCTGCAGAGTGTTTTCCAACTTGGTTCCATTCTCCCCATCACTTTCAGGTACATCAATCAGACGTAGATTTGGTCTTTTCGCATTGTCCCATATTTCTTGGAGGCTTTGTTCATTTCTTTTTACTCTTTTTTCTCTAAACTCCTCTTCTCACTTCATTTCATTCATTTGATCTTCAATCACTGATACTCTCTCTTCCAGTTGATCGAATCGGTTATTGAAGCTTGTGCATTTGTCACATAGTTCTCGTGCCATGGTTTTCAGCTCTAATCTGGTCACTTAAAGACTTCTCTACATTGATTATTCTAGTTAGCCATTCATCTAATCTTTTCTCAAGGTTTTTAGTTTCTTTGTGATGGGTTCAAACTTCTTCCTTTAGCTTGGAGAAGTTTGATCATCTGAAGCCTTCTTCTCTCAACTCTTCAAAGTCATTCTCTGTCCAGCTTTTTTCCATTGCTGGTGAGGAGTTGTGTTCTTTTGGAGGGGGAGAGGCACTCTGATTTTTAGAATTTTCGGCTTTTCTGCTCTGTTTTTTCCCCATCTTTGTGGTTTTATCTACCTTTGGTCTTTGATGATGGTGACGTACAGACAGGGTTTTGGTGTGGATGTCCTTTCTGTTTGCTAGTTTTCCTTCTAACAGTCAGGATCCTCAGCTGCAGGTTTGTTGGAGTTTGCTTGAGGTCCACTCCAGACCCTGTTTGCCTGGGTATTAGCAGCAGAGACTGCAGAAGAGTGAATATTGCTGAACAGCAAATGTTGCTGCCTGATTGTACCTGGCCGTGTGAGGTGTGAGTCTGCCCCTACTGGGGGGTGCCTCCCAGTTAGGCTACTGGAGGGTTAGGGACCCTCTTGAGGAGGCAGTCTGTCCATTCTCAGATCACAAACTCCATGCTGGGAGAACCACTACTCTCTTCAAAGCTGTCAGACAGTGACATTTAAATCTGCAGAGGTATCTGCTGCCTTCTGTTTGGCTATGCCCTGTCCCCAGAGGTGGAGTCTAGAGAGGCAGGCAGGTCTCCTTGAGCTGCGGTGGGCCCCACCCAGTTTGAGCTTTCCATCAGCTTTGTTTACCTACTCAAGGCTCAGCAATGGTGGGCGCCCCTCCCGCAGCCTCACTGCCACCTTGTGGTTAGATCTCAGACTGCAGTGCTAGCATTGAGGGAGGATTCATGGGTGTGGGACCTTCTGAGCCAGGTGCGGGATATAATCTCCTGGTGTGCCATTTGCTAAGACCCTTGGAAAAGCGCAATATTAGGGTGGGAGTGACCTGATTTTCCAGGTGCTGTGTGTCACGGTTTCCCTTGGCTAGGAAAGGGAATTCGCTTACCCCTTGCGCTTCCCGGGTGAGGAGATGCCTTGCCCTGCTTCGGCTCTCGCTCACTTGGCTGCACCCACTGTCCTGCACCCACTTTCCGACACACCCCAGTGAGATGAACCCGGTACCTCAGTTGGAAATGCAGAAATCACCCATATTCTGTGTCACTCACGCTGGGAGCTGTAGCCTGGAGCTGTTCCTATTTGACCATCTTGGAACCACTCAAGTTACTGGATTTTCTTGTCCTCCTACTCACCAGCAGCAAATCTGGTGTTAGAAGCCAAGACTCTGGCTCTGAAACTCTCCCCATGTATCTTCAGACTGGCCACAGAAAAGGGAAAATTCAAATCATCTTCCTGATGTTGACAGACTATCAGAAATGAAGATCTGTAAAGTCAAAAGCTTTTGCCTTGCTAACCAGCTCCTGGAGGCAAAAGCCTATTTGTTTTTCACACACATGTTGAATTTCATGAATCAGACTTGAAACAATTCTTTCAGGTAGTGGACTCTCTGGCTGAAGGTAGAAAGCTGTAATTAAGCATGATCAACCTAATTAATCACAACAGAAATAGAGCACGCTAGGATGTCTCCCCAGCTGTGTCCCCCTTGGCTGCTTGATGATAATGTGTGACATGCTTGCACTTATGGGCATGCAGGTTTAATGTTTCAAAACTGTGCATCTCTTGGGGGATGGATTGCCTCATTCTTGAGGACTTGGTTAGTATAAATAAAGCCAAGTCTTTCATTTTTGAGGAGGTAATGGAACCTAAGAATAGAGAGCATGAGACCAAGACCTAAGTTCAGATCTTCCCTCAGACCCTTGAGCCTCTCCCCTTAAAGCTGCTGTTTCCACCCCTAGGCAGGGCCTTTGTACAGGCCAGACCCTCTCCCTGGAAGGTTCTCAGCAGATGTGCTCTTAGCGGACATTAAGGGGTTCATGGAATGGAAGGGGAATTTCCTGGACTGAGCAGGGCATAATCTCCAGCCCTGGTTGCATGATCTGGATTTCCTTCCTTCTCCTCAATGGAAAGGGGAGCTGACCTGGGTGATCAGGAGGGCAATACTTACTGACCTTGAAAGCTGCAGGGGGCCAAGCTCAAGGGGATTGATGATGAAGGAGGCAAGACTTGCTCAGAACAAGCTCTCTGCCAAGAGGAGGAGGTACAGGAATGCAGCTAGGGGAGGGGAGATGACAGGGGTGCTTGGAAACTTGCCAAGAGTGTTCTAAGGTCACAAATTTTACAAAGGATTTTTTTTGTCTACACAATGGTAAGAGTGTGACTCCTTGCTCTGAAATATAAAAATTAGTCTGGATTTTTCTATCTGATGTTTTATACACCTCTTTTAGATGACCCAATTGCCATGTAATCTGAAAACCTAAGGGGTAAAATTTGATTTAACAAAAATAATCAAATTGATTCCAAAGTAATCATGCCTGATATTGAGGGTCAGTCCTGCTAAGTTGCTTCATAAGAAGCATCTCATTTGCTTCTCACCACATCTCTGTGACGCCCAGAGTGCTACACCCATTTTACAGGTGACAGAATTATGGCTCAGAGGCTCGAATAACTTGCCTGAGGTTACACAGCCAGGTAAGTAGTAAAGCCAGGTTTTATGCCCAGATCTGTTTTGTTTGAAACCCAGGCTCTTTATACTGTAATAAACCCCTTCAAAAAGTTGAGACCGAAGGAGTTTGCTTTGAGAAAATATGCAGGGCTCAGTCTGGGGCAGACTCTGTAAGAATCACCATTATAGAATGCTTGGAAGAGTTAAGATTTTGCATTTGACTTTTAAATTTTAAATTTTCATTAAAAATTTAAATTGTCATGCCAAAGCTTGGAAGGTTTCATCCATGGTGGTGGATTCTTCACATTCTCATCTAAAAGCCAGGTAGACTTGGAGAAAGCATCTCATCCCATCAGGACTCCCCTTTCCCTGGGGTATGTAAGCTGCAAGGGATCTCAGGCCCCTAGATTCATCTTGTCCTGCCAGGGCGTGGGGGTCCCAACTTCTAGCCCAAGGACACCCTTTGAACATCAAATTCTTCCTGGGATGATAGCTTTCGTTTAGTCTCCAGACTCCATGAATGTAAGGGTTCTTGAGCCC
Organism: Trachypithecus francoisi; assembly: GCF_009764315.1. Lineage (NCBI taxonomy): Eukaryota > Metazoa > Chordata > Mammalia > Primates > Cercopithecidae > Trachypithecus > Trachypithecus francoisi. The sequence continues at coordinate 8,169,713 of NW_022681442.1, read as the reverse complement.
TGCTGACAAGAACTCTGCGGTTGTCCCTTCTCCACTAGGAATCCCGGGAGTCCAGTCTCTCTAAGACCCCAGAGGTGGGACTGGTTTGGGGGCCTTGGATGCCATCCCTAAATTCACTAAGGCAAGAGTGGGCAGGTCTGTTAGAAGCTAGACCCCCAGGCTTGTGGGCTTGTTGTGATACCTCACAGATAGGAGCACATGAGTCAACTAAGAAGGAGCTTCCACTCCTGAGTCCTGTAGACTTGGGAGCTCGTCCTAACACACAGAATGACTTTTGTTTGCTGCATTGTCTTGTTGAATCCTCCTTGTTAAGTGGAAGAGTCAAGAGTATCCTCCAATTATTGACTCTTGAAGGCCTTGACAGGTGCTATGAGAGGCGTCTAGGCTGCCCTTTCCCACAGTTAAGCCCAGTGTCCATATTTTAGGTGGGATGATGAGGGATAGGCATGTCCAAGAGGAAATGAAGGGAAGGTAAAGAGTCTGAATACCTAGAAACACCAAGGGTGTTGAGATGGGAGAAGATTTGGGGAAGTTAAGTAAGCACAATTATTTGTTTCAAGTACATGAAGGAATGTTCTTGGAAGGGAGGGTTGATTTGCTTCTTAATGACTATAGAAAGCTGAACTACGACCAAATGGTAGACCAGATGAGCCTTGAGCTATCTCCCAAGATAGAGATTCTATTACTTTCTATGTGCAAGTTTCCCTTCTTACCCTTTAATTACTCTGATTTCCTTCTTATGACTTTCCTGTCCCATAGGGACAAAAATGGATCCTCATACTCTAATGTCTGTATTAAAAATAAAATAACCAGAGATACTATTATAACTGGCACAGGAGCTACAAGACAGCACAATTCAGTTGCCTCATTTTCCTAATAATGAATAAAATCACACCAGCAATTTCCCATTGAATACATTTGTCAATCAAAGACCCAACACTTAGAGAGATCTCCCATAGTGTCCTCCAGGTACTCTCTGTAAGTGAGAGGAAGCACACTTCTCGGCATTGTTATAACTGGAGCAAATAGGCTGAGAGCTTGTTTAATTTTTTGAAAGAGGGTTCTCCAGCTTTTGGCTGGTCTAATGAAAACTGGTCTGTGTCTACTTTGGCTGAATTCTTTGCACAATGACACTGTGCCCAGTTCTATAATTTCTGCTAATTGCCACTTGAACAAAAGCCACATTGTATAGCTTCTTGGCTGCTCTGCAGTCTCAGAGTGGAACTGGCCAGAATGTCTAAAGCATCCTCATCATGAAACCTTCCCCAGCACTGCCTGTATTTATCTACATTGCAGAGGCTGAAATTGTATTTTCAAACTGGGTCTGAGTGTGTTCCATAAAAGAAGAATTTAAGCAGAGGTCATGAGTCAGCAACTCAAATATTTGCATGCTGATGGCATCATCTTTTAACAGTTTTGCAGAGTAAGAATTATAGTGACTTAATAAGCGAAACCAGCTGGGCTTGGTGGTTCAAGCCTGTAATCCTAGCACTTTGGGAGGCCAAGGTAGGTGGATCACCAGAGGTCGGGAGTTCAAGACCAGCCTGACTAACATGGAGAAACCCTGTCTCTACTAAAAATACACAATTAACTGGGTGTGGTGGTGCATACCTGTAATCACAGCTACTCGGCAGGAGAATCACTTGAACCTGGTGGCAGAGGTTTGGGTGAGCCGAGATTGTGCCATTACACTCCAGCCTGGGCAACAAGAGTGAAACTCTGTCTAAAAAAAAAAAAAAAAAAAAAAAAAAAAAAAGTGAAACCTTCAGGAATTTCTGCTTCCCCCAGTTACCTGAATGTTTTGAAATGACCTTATTTGCTTTAGGAACTCAAGAGATTATGCTGGAGTTGGAAGCGTTTTGAGATGGTCTCAGGCAAAACAGTGAAGTTAGAGGGATCTGGCATGAATCTCCTGAACAACCTTGACTTGTTAGAGTTTTCGTGAATGTTTCCCATCTTCCTAGGAGCCCCCTAAGCGGGTTCAGACGATTGTGCATACTGGGAGAACCTTTCAAGCTTGAGGTCTCATAAACACAGAGACATGGAATTGTAAGGTTGTGAAGAGATCTTGAGGTTGTTTAAGTCCAGTCTCTCAAATACGCATTTTGAAAACCTAATTTTAACATCCTCAGACTAAATCAGAAGTTGGTCACGTTTGAGGATCTGATAAGAACTATGAAAACTGCTCACAGTAGGCGGTGGGGTAAGAACAATCTTTTCAACAAATGGTATTGGAACAACTTGATACCTATATGGATAAAATGAACTATGACCCTGACCTCATATCACACACAAATATTGACTCAAAATGGATCATATACCTAGAAGTAAAAGTTAAAAAAATAAAAATTCTAGATAAATTAGTAAAAAAAAATCTTTGTAATTTGAGGGTAGACAACATTTCTTAGGCCACACACACACACGCACACACACAAATCAAACCCATAAATATAACATATATTTTATGTCATTATATGTTTTTATATATGTAAAATCTTAGATAAAAGTTTTCATAGACAAAGTTTTCATTTATAATTACAAAGTTCTCGGGGGGTAGGAGGGTGCCAAGATGGCCGAATAGGAACAGCTCCAGCCTCCAGCTCCCAGCATGAGCAACACAGAAGACGGGTGATTTCTGCATTTCCAACTGAGCCTTCGCTGCTGATACCCAGGCAAACAAGGTCTGGAGTGGACCTCAAGCAAACTCCAACAGACCTGCAGCTGAGTGTCCTGACCGATAGTAGGAAAACTAACAAACAGAAAGGACATCCACACCAAAACCCCACCTGTACCTCACCATCATCAAAGACCAAAGGTAGATAAAACCACAAAGATGGGGAAAAAGCAGTGCAGAAAAGCTGAAAACTCAAAAAATCAGAGTGCCTCTCCCCCTCCAAAGGAATGCAGCTCCTTGCCAGCAATGGAACAAAGCTGGATGGAGAATGACTTTGATGAGTTGAGAGAAGAAGGCTTCAGATGATCAAACTTCTCAGAGCTAAAGGAGGAAATATGAACCCAGCGAAAAGAAACTTGAAAAAGATTTGACAAATGGATAACTAGAATAACCAATGTAGAGAAGTCCATAAAGGACCCGATAGAGATGAAAACCATGACACGAGAACTACGTGACAAATGCACAAGCTTCAGTAACTGACTCGATCAACTGGAAGAGAGAGTATCAGTGATTGAAGATCAAATGAATGAAATGAAGTGAGAAGAGGAGTTTAGAGAAAAAAGAGTAAAAAGAAATGAACAAAGCCTCCAAGAAATACGGAACTATGCAAAAAGACCAAATCTACGTCTGATTGATGTACCTGAAAGTGATGAGGAAAATGGAACCAGTTGGAAAACACTCTGCAGGATATTATCCAGGAGAACTTCCCCAACCTAGCAAGGCAGGCCAACATTCAAATTCAGGAAATACAGAGAACACCACAAAGATACTCCTTGAGAAGAGCAACTCCAAGACACATAATTGTCAGAGTCACCAAAGTTGAAATGAAGGAAAAAATGTTAAGGGCAGCCAGAGAGAAAGGTCGGGTTACCCACAAAGGGAAGCCCATCAGACTAACAGCAGATCTCTCGGCAGAAACTCTACAAGCCAGAAGAGAGTGGGGGCCAATATTCAACATTCTTAATGAAAATAATTTTCAACCCAGAATTTCATATCCAGCCAAACTAAGTTTCATAAGTGAAGGAGAAATAAAATCTTTTGCAGACAAGCAAATGCTGAGAGATTTTGTCACCACCAGGCCTGCCCTACAAGAGCTCCTGAAGGAAGCACTAGACATGGAAAGGAAAACCGGTACTAGCCATTGTAAAAAATGCCAAAATGTAAGGACCATCAATGCTAGGAAGAAACTGCATCAACTAACACTCAAAATAATCAGCTAACATCATAATGACACGATCAAGTTCATATATAACAACATTAACCTTAAATGTAAATGGGCTAAATGGTCCAATTAAAAGACACAGACTGGCAAATTGGATAAAAAGTAAAGACCTATCAGTTTGCTGTATTCAGGAGAACCATCTCACATGCAGAGACACACATCAGCTCAAAATAAAGGGATGGAGGAAGATCTACCAAGCAAATGGAAAACAAAAAAAGGCAGGGGTTTCAATCCTAGTCTCTGATAAAACAGTCGTTAAACCAACAAAGATCAAAAGAAACAAAGAAGGCCATTACATAATGGTAAAGGGATCGATCCAACAAGAAGAGCTAACTATCCTAAATATATATGCACCCAATACAGGAGCACCCAGATTCATAAAGCAAGTCCTTAGAGACTTATGAAGAGACTTAGACTCCCACACAATAATAATGGGAGACTTTAACACCCCACTGTCAACATTAGACAGATCAATGAGAGAGAAAGTTGACAAGGATATGCAGGAATTGAATTCAGCTCTACACCAAGCGGACCTAATAGACATCTACAGAACTCGCCATTCCAAATCAACAGAATATACATTCTTCTCAGTACCACATCACACTTATTCCAAAACTGACCACACAGTTGGAAGTAAAGCACTCCTCAGCAAATGTAAAAGAACAGAAATTATAACAAACTGTCTCTCAGACCACAGTGTAATCAAACCAGCACTTTTGACTAAGAAACTCACTCAAAACCACTCAACTACATGGAAACTGAACAACCTGCTCCTGAATGACTACTGGGTACACAACAAAATGAAGGCAGAAATAAAGATGTTCTTTGAAACCAATGAGAAAAAAGATACAACATACCAGAATCTCTGGGACACATTTAAGCAGGGTGCAGAGAGAAAATTATAGCACTAAACACCCACAAGAGAAAGCAGGAAAGATTTAACATTGACACTCTAACATCACAATTAAAAGAACTAGAGAAGCAAGAGAAAACACATTCAAAAGCTAGCAGAAGGCAAGAAATAACTAAGATCAGAGCAGAACTGAAGGATATAGAGACACAAAATCCCTTCAAAAACTCAATGAATCCTGGAGCTGGTTTTTTGAAGAGATAACAAAATTGATAGACCGCTAGCAAGACTAATAAAGAAGAAAAGAGAGAAGAATCAAATATATGCAATAAAAACTGATAAAGGGGATATCACCACCGACCCCACAGAAATACAAACTACCATCAGAGAACACTATAAACACCTCTGTGCAAATAAACTAGAAAACCTAGAAGAAATGGATAAATTCCTGGATACATACACCCTCCCAAGACCTAACCAAGAAGAAGTTGAATCCCTGAATAGACAAATAACAGGCTCTGAAACTGAGGCAATAATTAATAGCCTACTAACCAAAAGTCCAGGACCCGATGGATTCAGAGCCGAATTCTACCAGAGGTACAAGGAGGAGCTGGTACCATTCCTTTTGAAACTATTCCAACCAATAGAAAAAGAGGGAATCCACCCTAACTTATTTTATGAGGCCAACATCATCCTGATACCAAAGCCTGGCAGAGACACAACAAAAAAAGAGAATTTTAGACCAATATCCCTGATGAACATCGATGCAAAAATCCTCAATAAAATACTGGCAAACTGAATCCAGCAGCACATCAAAAAGCTTATCCACCATGATCAAGTCGGCTTCATCCCTGGGATGCAAGGCTGGTTCAACATACGCAAATCAATAAACATAATGCAGCATATAAACAGAACCAAGGACAAAAACCACATGATTATCTCAATAGATACAGAAAAGGCCTTTGACAAAATTCAGTAGCCCTTCATGATAAAATCTCTCAATAAATTTGGTATTGATGGGATGTATCTCAAAATAATAAGAGCTATTTATGACAAACCCACAGCCAATATCATACTGAATAGGCAAAAACTGGAAGCATTCCCTTTGAAAACTGGCACAAGACAGGGATGCCCTCTCTCACCACTCCTATTCAACATAGTGTTGGAAGTTCTGGCCAGGGCAATCAGGCAGCAGAAAGAAATAAAGGGTATTCAGTTAGCAGAAGAAAAAGTCAAATTGTCCCTGTTTGCAGATGACATGATTGTGTATTTAGAAAACCCCATCGTCTCAGCCCCAAATCTCCTTAAGCTGATAAGCAACTTCAGCAAAGTCTCAGGATACAAAATCAATGTGCAAAAATCACAAGCATTCTTATACACCAATAACACACAAACAGAGAGCCATATCATGAGTGAACTCCCATTCACAATTGCTTCAAAGAGAATAAAATACCTACGAATCCAAGTTACAAGGGATGTGAAGCACCTCTTCAAGGAGAACTACAAAGCACTGCTCAATGAAATAAAAGAGGACACAAACAAATGGAAGAACATTCCATGCTCACGGAAAGGAAGAATCAATATCGTGAAAATGGCCATACTGCCCAAGGTAATTTATAGATTCAATGCCATCCCCATTAAGCTACCAATGACTTTCTTCACAGAATTGGAGAAAACTGTTTTAAAGTTCATACGGAACCAAAAAAAAGCCCACATTGCCAGGACAATCCTAAGCCAAAAGAACAAAACTGGAGGCATCACGCTACCTGACTTCAAACTATACTACAAGGCTACAGTAACCAAAACAGCATGGTACTGGTACCAAAATAGAGATATAGACCAATGGAACAGGACAGAGCCCTCAGAAATAATACCACACATCTAAACCATCTGATCTTTGACAAACCTGACAAAAACAAGAAATGGGGAAAGGATTCCCTGTTTAATAAATGGTGCTGGGAAAACTGGCTAGCCATAAGTAGAAAGCTGAAACTGGATCCCTTCCTTATACCTTATATAAAAATTAATTCAAGATGGATTAGAGACTTAAATGTTAGATGTAAAACCATAAAAACCCTAGAAGAAAACCTAGGCAATACCATTCAGGACATGGGCATGGGCAAGGACTTCATGTCTAAAACAGCAAAAGCAATGGCAACAAAAGCCAAAATTGACAAATGGGATCTAATTAAACTAAAGAGCTTCTGAACAGCAAAAGAAACTACCATCAGAGTAAACAGGCAACCTACAGAATGGGAGAAAAGTTTTGCAATCTATTTATCTGACAAAGGGCTAATATCCAGAACCTACAAAGAACTCAAACAAATTTACAAGAAAAAAACAAAACAACCCCATCAAAAAGTGGGCAAAGCAAATGAGCAGATACTTCTCAAAAGAAGACATTTATACAACCATCAGACACATGAAAAAATGCTCATCATCACTCACCATCAGAGAAATGCAAATCAAAACCACAATGAGATACTATCTCACACCAGTTAGAATAGCAATCATTAAAAAGTCAGGAAACAACAGGTGCTGGAGAAGATGTGGAGAAATAGGAACACTTTTACACTGTTGGTGGGACTGTAAACTAGTTCAACCATTGTGGAAGACAGTGTGGCAATTCTTCAAGGATGTAGAACTAGAAACACCATATGACCCAGCCATCCCATTACTGGGTATATACCCAAAGGATTATAGATCATGCCACTTTAAAGACACATGCACATGTATGTTTATTGCAGCACTATTCACAATAACAAAGACTTGGAACCAATCCAAATGTCCATCAATGACAGGCTGGATTAAGAAAATATGGCACATATACATTGTGGAATACTGTGCAGCCATAAAAAAGGATGAGTTCATGTCTTTTGTAGGGACATGGATGCAGCTGGAAACCATCATTCTCAGCAAACTGTGGCAAGAACAGAAAACCAAATACCGCATGTTCTCACTCATAGGTGGGAATTGAACAATGGGATCACTTGGACACAGGAATGGAAACATCACACACCGGGGCGTGTTGTGGGGTGGGGGAAGAGGGGAAGGATAGCAGTAGGAGATATACCTAATGTAAATAACTAGTTAATGGGTGCAGCACACCAGCATGGCACATGTATACATATGTAACAAACCTGCACGTTGTGCACATGTACCCTAGAACTTAAAGTAGAAAAAAAAAAAGAAAGAAAGAAACAACTCCACTACTATTTGTTAGACTATAAGGACTAAGAAAAATTATGGCTAAAATTTTGTTTAAAACATTGTAATTATTTTGAACCATTGTAAAATAACAAATAAGCCTTTTAATGAGTTTTAAAAAAGAATTACAAAGTTCTGTTACAACTCAATAATAAAATAACTTAATTTTTTAAATGCTTGAAAAGATGTTTGACAAAAGAAGTTACATAAAGGACCAATAAGCGTATGAGAAGATGCTCAACATCATCAGTCACCATGGAAAACCAAATTAAAATTACAATGAGATACTCTACTCATGCACTAGAGTGGCTAAAATTTAAAAAATTATGATATCAAGTATTGGTGAGGATGTGTAAGCAACTGGACCTCTCACACATTGCTCGTGGGAGTGAAAAATTGTGTAACCACTTTATACAGCTTGGCAATTTCTGCTAAAGTTAAAGAGATTTACTATCTGAATCCAAATTCCACTCCTAGGTATTTATGCAAAGGAAATGAAAACACATGCCCACAGGAAGGCCGGTACAAGAATATTTATAAAAGCTTTATTGGTAGTAGCCTCAAATATCCATTGAAGGTGAATAGATAAACAAATTGTGCTGTAGCCACACACAGGAATACTGTTAAGCAACAAAAAGGCATGATACGTGCAACATGGATGATGCTGAACAAAAGAAGCCAGACCCAAAAGAGTGTGATTCCAGTTAAAGGAAATCCTAGAATAGGCAAAACTAATCGATATGATGGAGAGATCAATTGTTTCCTAGGGTAAGGGGTTGCTGTGAGGACTAACCGCAAAGCGACATGAGCACATTTTTGAGGTGATGAAAATGTTCCATATTTTGATTTTGATGGTGGTTATATGACTGTGTATATTTATAAAAGTTTCTTCAATAGTACACTTATTAGGGCTGTATTTTATTATATATATGTAAATTATACCTTGATAAAGATGCAAAAAACCCTTATGTTTACCGTATCTCATTTCCTCTGGGCTCTTGTGCTAGGAGAGTGTGGAGAACGGTTAATTTAATTCAGTCAATGAATCCCTTTACATGAGACTAAAAAGACCACGAAGTGTAGAGTTTCAGGAGCATTCTCTGGCCCTGCAGGAACTGGTTTTGCTGTTAGGGTGAGCACACAGTCTTGGTTTGCCTTGGTTTGCCATCCCATTTTGCACCAGGTCCTCCGGGTGTAATGAGCTCGTGGGCTGCTACAAAGTTCTGGACACCCTCTTTCAGATATCCAGAACTCCTGTTCCTCCCTGACAGCAAAGTTTCCTGAGTGCTGATGCATGTGCTAAGGCCTTACATAATTTAAAATTAGTCCTCAACTCAGTCCTTTGAGATAGTATGGTACCCTCTTTTTATAGATAAAAACATTTTGAAATTTAGAGAGGCTAAAGTTGCGTGTGCAAGTGTACTCCCTGACGCTCAGGATAGAACTACTCTGCCTTTATTTAGTATTTAGACAGAAATGCACTTCAATTTGCTACAATCACAAGAGGTTTTTTTGTTTGTTTTAAAAAAGAAAAAGATCTGGCCCAAGATAACAATAACTATAACATCATGATGATTCTGGGTATAACTCCTCAGGGTAAACCCTGATCCACAAGGCTCCCTTGGGGTTAGGAGTTCAGTGATGCAGCGTGCTGGGCTGCAGGGGCCCAAGGAGGGAGGAGGATGAATTTGGGGCCATGTAAGACACCGGATCAAAGACTTGAGGCATGATAGATAAAGCAAGGATTTGAAGGTCATCTGGCAGTCTACTGCTGAAACTAGAAATGGGGAATCTCAGCTGGGCACAATGGCTCACACCTGTAATCTCAGCACTTTGGGAGACCAAGGCGGGTGGATCACCTGTGGTCAAGAGTTCAAGACCAGGCTGGCCAACATGGCAAAACGCTGTCTCTACTTAAAAAAAAAAAAAAAAAAAAATTAGCTGCATGTGGTGGCAGGTGCCTATAATCCCAGCTACTTGGGAGACGGGCAAGAGAATTGCTTGAACCTGGGAGGCGGAGGTTGCAGTGAGCTGAGATCATGTCACTGCACTCCAGCCTGGTTGACGAAGCGAGACTGTCTCAAAAAAGAAAAAGAAAAAAAAGGAAATCTCGGGAATCTCGGGGTGTTCCTTTTCCTTTTGTAAAGGTTTTGCCTAATTTTGTGTGTGTGTTTGTTTTCTAGTATGTTTGTTTGCCTTTTCCTAGCTGGGCTTCCACCTTTATTCCCTGTTCTGTGACTCTCCATCCAAAATGATCTGAACCATCTACTGAAATGCCTGCAGTACCCGTGCAGGAGACCTTGGTCTTGCTGACAGTTTTTTTGTGAATGAAGTAGTTAATTAGTAAATTATTTTTTAAAGTATTATTTTAGGTTCGGGGTCCAAGTGCAGGTTTATTAAACAGGTCAACTGTGTGTCTCACTGGTTTGGTGCGCAGATTGTTTCCTCAGCCAGGTAATTCGCAGCGTATTTGATAGGTCATTTTTTGATCCTCACTCTTCTCCCACCCTCCAACCTCAGGTAGGCTCTGGTGTGGGTTTTTCCCTTCTTTGTGTCTGTATGTGCTCAATACTTAGCTGCCACTGAGTGAGAACATGTGGTATTTCGTTTGCTGTTCGTGGGCTACTTTCCTTACAATAATGGCCTCCAGTTCCATTCGTGTTGCTGCTGAGGACGTGAGCTCATTCTCTTTTATGGCTGTGTAGTACTCCGTGGTGTATATGTACCACATTTTCTTTATTCAGTCTATCATTAATGGGCACTTAGGTTGATTCCATGTCTTTGCTATTGTGAATAGTGCTGTGATTAACATACACATGCATGTGTCTTTATGATAGAACAATCTATATTCCTTTGGGTATATACCGAGTAATCGAAATTAAACAACCTGCTCCTGAATGACTTTTGGGTAAATCATGAAATTAAGGCAGAAATCAAGAAATTCTTTGAAACTAATGAAGACAAAGATACAACATACCAGAATCTCTGGGACACAGCTAGGGCGGTGTTAGTGGGGATGTTTATAACACTCAACTCCCACATCAAAAAGAAAGGTCTCAAATTAATATCACAACTGAAAAAACTAGAGAAGTAAGAGCAAACCAATCTCAAAACTAGCAGAAGAAATAACCAAAATCAGAGGTGCACTGAAGGACACTGAAACACGAGAAATCATACAAAAGATCAACAAATTCAGGAGTTTGTTATTTTAAAAAATTAATAAGATAGATTGACTGTTGGCTAGAATAATGAAGAAAAAGAGAAGACCTGAATAAACACAATCAGAAATGACAAAGGAGGACATTACCACTGACCCTACAGAAATAGAAAAGACCCTCAGAGACTACTATGAATACCTATATGCACATAAGCTAGAAAACCTAGAAGAAATGGGTAAATTCCTGGAAACATACAACCTGCCAAGATTGAACTAGGAAGAAACTGAATCCTTGAATAGACTGTATTAGTTTGTTTTCACACTGCTGATAAAGACATACATGAAACTGGGAACAAAAAGGGGTTTAATTGGACTTACAGTTCCACATGGCTGGGGCGGCTTCAGAATCATGGTGGGAGGTGAAAGGTACTTCTGACATGGCAGTGGCAAGAGAAGAATGAGGAAGAAGCAAAAGCAGAACCCCCGATAAACCCATCAGATCTTGTGAGACTTACTCACTATCACAAGAATAGCATGGGAAAGACCGACCCCCAAGATTCAATTACCTCCCCCAGGTCGGTCCCTCCCATGACATGTGGGAGTTCTGGGATATACAATTTAAGTTGAGATTAGGGTGAGGACACAGCCATACCATATCATTCCACCCTTCATGTCCTCACATTTCAAAACCAATCATGCCTTCCCATTAGTCCCCCAGAGTCTTAACTCATTTCAGCATTAACTCAAAGTCTACAGTCCAAAGTTTCATCTGAGACAAGGCAAGTCCCTTCTGCCTATGAGCCTGTAAAATCGAAACAAGCTACTTGCTTCCTAGATACAATGCAGGTACAGGTATTGGGTAAATACAACCATTCCATATGAGAGAAATTGGCCAAAACAAAGGGGTTACAGGGCCCATGCAAGTCTGAAATCCAGCAGGGCAAATTTTAAAGCTCTAAAATGATCTCCTTTGACTCTAGGTCTCACATCCAGGTGATGCTGATGCAAGAGGTAGATTCCCATGATCTTGGGCAGCTCCACCCCTGTGACTTTGCAGGGTACAGCCTCCCTGCTGGCTGCTTTCATGGGCTGGCATTGAGTGTCTGCGGCTACCACTCTGGGGTCTGGAGGACAGCAATGACCCTCTTCTCCCAGCTCCACTAGGTAGTGCCCCAGTAGGAACTCTGTGTGGGGCCTCCGACCCCACCTTTCCCTTCTGCACTGCCCTAGCAGATGTTCTCCGTGAGGGCCCCACCCCTGCAGCAAACTTTTGGCTGGGCATCCAGGCATTTCCATACATCTTCTGAAATCTAGTGGAGGTTCCCAAACCTCAATTCTTGACTTCTGTGCACTCACAGGCTCAATACCACATGGAAGCTGCCAAGGCTTGGGGCTTCCATCCTCCAAAGCCACAGCCTGAGCTCTATGTTGGCCCCTTTCAGCCACAGCTGAAGTAGCTGGGACACAGGGCCCCAAGTTCCTAGGCTGCACACAGCAGGGGCACTCTGAGCCTGGCCCACAAAACCACTTTTTCCTCCTGGGCCTCTAGGCCTGTGATGGGAGGGGCCTCTGTGAAGGTTTCTGACTGGCCTGGAGACATTTTCCCCATGGTCTGGGGGATTAACATTGGAGCTCCATGCTACTTATGCAAATTTCTGCAGCCAGCTTGAATTTCTTCTCAAAAAATTGTTTTTTCTTTTCTACTGCATCATCAGGCTACAAATTTTCTGAACTTTTATGCTCTGTTTCCCTTTTAAAATAGAATGCTTTTAGCAGCACCCATGTCACCTTTTACATGCTTTGCTACTTAGAAATTTCTTCCACCAGATAACTCTAAATCATCTCTCTCAAATTCAAAGTTCCACAAATTTATGGCAGGGGCCAAATGCTGCCTGTCTCTTTGTTAAAACTAACAAGAGTCACCTTTGCTCCAGTTCCCAACAAGCTCTTCATCTCCATCTGAAACCACCTCAGCCTGGACCTTATTGTTCATATCACTATCAGCATTTTTGTCAAAGTCATTCAACAAGTCTGTAGGAGGTTCCAAACTTTCCCACATTTTCCTGTCTTCTTCTGAGCCCTCCGAATTGTTCCTATCTCTGCCTGTTATCCAGTTCCAAAGTCGCTTCCACATTTTCAGGTATCTTTACAGCAACGTCCCACTCTATTGGTACCAATTTACTGTATTAGTCTTTCTTCATGCTGCTGATAAAGACATACCTGAGACTGGGAACAGAAAGAGGTTTAATTGGACTTACAGTTCCACATGACTGGGGAGACTTCAGAATCGTGGCGGGAGGCGAAAGGCACTTCTTACATGGTGGTGGCAAGAGAAAAATAAGGAAGAAACAAGAGCAGAAACCCCTGATAATCCCATCAGATCTCATGAGACTTATTCACTATCATGCAAATAGCATGGGAAAGATTGGCCCCCATGATTCAATTACCTCCCCCAGGTCCCTCCGTCAACACATGGGAATTCCAGGAGATACAATTCAAGTTGAGATTTGGGTAGGGACACAGCCAAACCATTTTATACACCAATAATGAGTTCTGAAATTGAATCAATAATAAAAAGTCTACCAACCAGAAAAGGTCCAGGACCCAACAGATTCACAGCCAAATTCTACCAGATGTATAAAAAGAGCTGTTACCATTCCTACTGAAACTATTCCAAAAAAATGAGGAGGAGGGACTCCCCTCTAACTCATTCTACGAGCCAAGCATCATCTAATACCAAAACCTAACAAAGACACAACCCAAAAAGAAAACTTGCTGACAGTTTCACTGCATTCCACAGCATTGCATTTCCCTCCTAGTGGGAGAACAATTTCCCCTTTGGGATGGAAATTCTGTGTGCTGATGGAAGACAGAAAAGGCAACCTGTTTGTTCAGCTCTGGTGAGAACACTGAGTTTCAGATGCCTGGGCTTGCTGGACAGATGCACACATACTGCAAATGGCTCCCAGCCTAATGACCCTGCCAGGGTCTCCTACAGACTGGAGATGAGAGTTGATTTTAGAGAATCCTGGAAAGAGGTGCACATGGTAAGGAAGATACTCTCTTTTCATCCTTCTCTTGAATTTTCTAATCAAGTTGAGGAAAAAGGCTCAGTTTGTGCCAGCATATCTTTAACACCTTTCTAACATTTCTTAACACCATTTTGTTTGTTTCTGTTTTTAAGCACAGAGAGGAGGCCTCAGGTCGCAGTGCTCCTGCTCCTGGGGTAGCCCATCTAGCTAGCAGTTTTAGTTTTCTTTGTACAGCTACTTTATGGTTAATAAAGCCACTTTGCAAAATTATAAAGTTTCTAAAGAAACTATGAAAATAGCGTCACTGTATTAGAAAAATGAAAACAATAGAGGCTGAGGCAGGAGAACTGCTTGAACCAGGAGGTGGAGGTTGCAGTGAGCCGAGATCGCACCTCTGTACTCCAGCCTGGGCCACAGAGCAAGGCCCTGTCTCAAAAAAAAAAAAAAAAAAAAAAAGAAAAAGAAAAGTAGAAAAACAAATAGTTACCCATTTAACTATAAAATTTTGATGCCTTTTTCTAAGTACAAAAATGGAAATCACATTCCTAGTACCCTTCTTTTTTTTCCCTCACTAATATAATAGCATACCTATTTGTATGGTATCACAAGTGCTCTATAAACATGGCATTAATGGCTTAGTTCTTTTCTGATTATAAAATTAAAATGTAGAAAGGTCAAATAAGAACATAAGAATAAAAGAAGTAAGAATAATACAATTACTTAAAGAATGTCACTGTAAGGTTTTTAACACTTTTTATTCTTTCTTCTTTTGTGTGTTTATAATACGTACATTTAATTTTTAAAAAATGAATCACATAATTTTATAGTAACAGTTTTCATGTGCTTAGTATTTTATTCCACTTTTTTATGTGTATGTGTCATATAATTTTGGATTATTTGGTTTAGTTAGAGCCCCCAAAAGAATTGTCAGTCCAAAAGGTGAGTGTTTCTTCAATTATATGTCATATATTCTATATGACTAAATTGTTTCCTGAAAAAAAGTGTGCCGGTTTATTTTCCCACAAGCAAAATATGAAAGTTTATTACACCCTCTTCAGTGTTTGGAGCTATTATTCATGAGATTTCTACTTTTTTGATAGGCCAAATGTTTTATTTTTAGTTTTTCAATTAGCATTTTTTAACAACGACCGTGGCTGGTCCTTTTGCTTGTCTGTACAGTTTCTGTTTTCTGATATATGCAAATACTACGGGTCCTTGGTGGGCGTTTCATGTCAGGAGCTTGGGGTTTGTCTCAGTTGTTACTGTTAGGAAGGTGAGGGTTTGGAAGATACCATGAGTGCAGGGAGCTGCCTTTGGCTTCATCACATTTCATGTCACCAGCAGGCGGCCATGACCTGAAAATGGCCTACTCACCTAGAGTCTCAGGTGCCAGGAAGTTCAAGCCATAATTCTTTGGTACCTAAGAAAGACGAAGAGTAGAAGTGAGAACAAGAGGTAAGTGAGTAAGAGAGACAAATACACAGGCTGATAAAGGTTTATCAAAACAGTGAAATCTCCACAACAGAAAAAAATCTGTATTTTAGGATAGGTCAGGATTGGAACAGGTTCATCCCCAAACCCAGCTTATTCTAAAGAGACAAAGTGGAACTGGATGGTGTATAGACAGACCTGGATTAGAACCTTGACAAGCTGTACTAGAAACCATTAAGCTGTGCAAACCTGGGCAGGTCTTTCCACTTGAACCCAGTCTCTGCATCTGTAAAATGGGCCAGTGTGCCTTTCCTTTCAGAACTTCGGTTGATTAAGTCAAACAGTGTTCATTAAATAGATAAAACCAAGGCTGGCACATACAGGTATTCAGTAAACAAGAACTTAAAATATTTCCACATCCAGAATTTTGTGGTGTTAATGATAAGGATGATGAATAGCAGGGATGATACATTTTGAAGTGTGTTCTGAATTATGGGAATAAAAGAGAGCCAGTCGCATCTTTTACCAAAGGTACAACTTTCAGTATAAATATATTGTATTTCAATACTTGAACAAATTGGTGAGACACTGATATTAGAATTTTATACTCTCAGGAGCATTCAATTTCCCCATCACTGATGAAAGTAGGCATTTCAATATTTACTACAAATTGGCTAGAATTTTCAGGAGTTGGTTTATCACTAAGTGAAAATAACAGCACTTAGTTTTCTTGAAACCCAAGAACAAATCATTGTTCTAAAGTCTTGTCTTTTTAATAGTTGTGCCGTGAAGTAGCTTTTATTAGTAGTTGGGTTTCGTTAAGGGGAAGGATGGTGTTTTGTTTTTTCAAGACAGAGTCTTGCTCTGTGGTCATGCTGGTGTGCAGTGGTGCAATCTCGGCTCACTGCAACCTCTGACTCCTGGGTTCAAACGATTCTCCTGCCTCAGCCTTCTGAGTAGTTGGGACTACAGGCACGTGCCGCCACCCCCCGGCTAATTTTTGTATTTTGGTAGAGGCAGGGTTTCACTATGTTGGCCAGGATGGTCTTGATCTCTTGACCTCGTGATCTGCCTGCCTCAGCCTCCCAAAGTGCTGGGATTACAGGCGTGAGCCACTGTGCCCGGCCTGGATGTTTTTTCCTAAAGGCGGTATCCTCTCTCCCTCAACACACATACACTTACTTCCTGGAGAGTCCCCAGAGTCAGGACAACACAAGGACACTGGGTAATGTCACTCGAGGCAGAGTGAGAGGCATCACAGAGCTCAAGGACATGCTGAGGGAGGCCATCCCAGCAGTGCTGAAATTCTGCTGCCTGGCAGACATGCCAACTGTAGCCTCCAAAGAGCCCGATCCCCTTCTCAGTCACCTTCCTTCCCATCCAGAATGAAAAAGCATGGAAACGACTGAGGACTGACACCATATGTATGGGAGACTGGAAAGAAGGAGGCGGGGGAATCTGGAGGGAGGAGTGGAGGAGGGGGTTTAGTTTTTAGTGACTATTTGTTTATGTATGTCAATGACTGGGTGTGGGATGGTGGTGGTAAGACAGAATATGTTTCCTGAAAAGCTGGGCCATGAGTAGAAGACAACAGAAGGGCCTGGTTCAACTCCCCACCTGCCTGGGATGCTGTGTGGGTAGAAGGTCTGGCTGGGGTTCAAAGACAAGGACAGCTTTGGTCACCCCTATGGATTCCTCCTCGGTGTGTGCTCAGTCTGCCATGGGTGAGGTATTAATGGGGCTAGGGTTTGGCAGATTCAGTGGAGTCACTATGTGCTGTGTGCCAAGCCCTGTGCTGCAAGCTGAGGGCACAAGAGGTAGGACCTGGTGTGGGCACAAGCAGAGATACACAAATCAAGCACACTGAGATGGGGCACTGCACAGAGTACACACCAAGGACAAGGGTGCCCACGGATGGGACGATCGCCTCTATAGGGGGTCAGTAGGGGTTTCATAGAAGACAGGGTGGAGTCAGTGAGTCTCTAAATGGGAATTGGCTTTTCCCAAGAAGTTGAGAGGGGCTGACATCCCCTCCTCCCTGCACCGTGAAGGACTTGGGTTTTGCATAGCCTCATGGGTGAGAGATCTAGCTCTGGAAACAGATGGAGCTTGGTTAGGATTTTGGGGGCTCTGTCACTCATTGTGTGACTTTGAGCTAATGACTTAACCCCTTCAAGTCTCAGTTTCCTTACCTGTAAATTGGGAGAATAATACTCTCTACCTTGTAGGGTTATTTTAAAAGTTCTACGGCCAGGCGCAGTGGCTCATGCCTGTAATCCCAGCACTTTGGGAGGCTGAGGCAGGCAGATCATGAGGTCAACAGATCGAGACCATCCTGGCTAATGTGGTGAAACCCCGTCTCTACTGAAAATGCAAAAAAAAAAAAAAAAAAAAAAAAACAAAAAACAAAAAAACAAAAAAACAAAACTAGCCAGGCATGGTGGCGGGTCCTGTAGTCCCAGCTACTCGGGAGGCTGAGGCAGGAGAATGGTGTGAACCTGGGAGGCGGAGCTTGCAGTGAGCTGAGATCACACCACTGCACTCCAGCCTGGGCAACAGAGTGAGACTCCATTTCAAAAAAAAAGGAAAAAAAAAAAGTTCTATATGGAAATTGAAGTGTAATGTATAGCACACAGTAATGATTATATTGGCACTTATATAGTATAATAAATATAGTATATTATATGATCAATGAAACAGTCGTTACTCTGGTTCTGCCACAAACCATGCAAGTTACTTCACTTCTTTGGGTCTGACCCCTCATTCATAAAATGGGTACATTGGACTACATTACCTCCAAGATTCTTTCCAGCTTGAACATCCTATGACATACTGCTTTGTAGTATTGACAGTCTTAGGTAGACCCTTTCCCTGATAGATGCTCTTTGAACCTTTGCAATGCCTAGAACGCTGCATTGCTCATAGTTGCTGCTTAACAAATGTGACTTGAGTAATCATCATGAACTTGTCGTTTGCTTAAATACTATATAACCATAAATATGGCTCTTGTTTAAGGGTTTCTTAAGACAAATATGAAAGTTCAGCTTTTCAAACATCTTTCACATGACTGAAAATGACATGTAGCTTTGAACTTGAAGAGTCTCATATAAATCTATATTTTCAGGGCAGACAGACACAGAAAAAATGCTTGTTTCTGGCACCCTGAGCTGCATGTGGGTGGGGAGAGCAGAAATGTGACTTTCTTGGTGGTGCTGGCTGTTCGTTTTTGAGGATCCACACCAGCACCTTGGGTAGCAGCTGGCATCCCCTCCTCTCTGCACTGTGAGGGAAGTGATTCTCTGCTTCCTAACTTTGGCCCCAGTCCACTTATCTGCCTTTTTAGTTCAATGTGGAGGTGTTTCAGGCTATACAGAACTATCCTATGGTTCATGGGCATTACCAATCCACATTTCTATGTTCTCAGCCATGCATCTTCAATAAGAAAGATCCTATCGCCAAATGCTTTCAAAAGACGCAATCTCAGTAAATGAATTATGCTCTAATAAAAAATTGATGGGATATAATATCTGGATTAGGAGATCTGAAGAAGCACATGAGAAGAAGAATAAAGTTCTAATGATAGCTATTGTTCAGGCAGCGCCCTTCCCAGATCCTCCGTCAGCTGACACAGAGCTGGAGGGCCCTTTGTTTGAATGTTCTGAGTCACCGACATGCCTCCACTATGTTTGTCGGTAGATGAAAAATGCCTTCTATTAACGAGTGTTCTCGGACTTTATTAAAATTGATACCACTTTCCTCTTAATAAGAACAGAAAATGGTCCCAAATTTGAATCTGTTCTCTTGAAGAAGATAGCACCAAGAACTGGGAATGAAACAAATGCAATTTTTTTCTCATTACAACATTCACATTTTGATCTCGAGGACTTTCTTAGGGCCCTATTCTTCCTTCCCTCCTCCCAGCCACTGCTTTTACTGTGCAAAGCAATGGTACAATTTTTCTGTCTTGAAAAAGAAGTCGTTGCCCTGATGTCTTGTGTTGTCTGTGGGGCTCCAGGGCATCCTCCAAGTCCCTAAAGAGGTTGAGTTGAACAACTCTGCAGTAGGTGAGAAAATATTCTGCCATTCACAGGATGTGATTTTGCATAAAATGGCTACTGAAGAATCCTATGTAGAAGCAAGAATAGGATGCATTTCTACCTGCTGGTGGCCACGTTGGCAGTCGCTGCATTGGTCTCACCTGGAATTTTGGGTTATGATGATACTACATCTGCTGGCTTTAAGTAAAAGGGGGAGGGGCGGGGCGAAACCCACCAAAATTCCTAAAACCTTTTCGACATCTGTAATGTCCCATTTGTGCCAACCAGAACCTAACGCCAGTGATCTGCTCAACAGGCAGGTGATGACATGCTTTTTGGGTACAATATATACACTAGGCCATTAGTCTGCAAGCAGCAGTTGTCAGCTTCGTTCCCATTTAGAGTCATTTTCTCACTAATATAGCATATTCTTCAGGGATAAAATGCATTTTCCAGCCAGATATTCCCCCTAATAGTGAAGTTGGTTTAATGATTGAATTTCAGCCAAGGAAGGTAAGCCTGCGATTGCCGCTGGTTGTATATTGAAGCTACCAAAAATGAAAAGGCTTATTTTAAAACACATTCATATGAGCCGGCAAAACCCTCTCCTTTCCAGATTAATGAAGCTCATTTGAGGGGAAACTTAGGCATGAATTTAAGAGCTAAGTAAGGTACTTAGAACCTTTTGGTGCAAAGCCACATATAGGCATATATTTTTGAACTGTGATGATGGATGTAGGGTTTTAATAGGGCAGAATGATGACCAGCAAGCTACAGAGAGGCAGGTATCTTCAGGCCAACCCTCCCTGAAATGACAACATGTGATGATTTTTTTTTTCCTTCCATGTATAGGCCTTGAATATTCAAATCAATTAAACAATTAATTCTCACCCTGCAAACTTGCACGTCAAGCCTCAGCCTGTGGCCAATTTATTTGGTTGAATTATAACCCCCCTGAAAAGCAGCGATTCCTAATGGAAAAGCTGACGGAGTCTTAAGTACATGTGGTGAGTGGAGCTGCTATAATTAACTCTGCTTTGAAACCCACCCCCCCATTAATATTTTAAAGATTTTTAGTTAAAATAATTACATGAATTTATGAAAACTACTCAAGCACCTAAAGTATTTGTATTGTGCCCCAATTTCAAGGTTTCACTTCCTGGCTGTCACTTGGGTATGCGTTTCTACCCTGGTGATTCTCACCCGGGTCCCAGCTGATGGGGGAAACATTTATTTCCAAAATGCAGACCTCCTTCTCCTTTCTCCTTTGTAATCTCAGTAATAGGGACTGCATGTCAACAACTGGCCTTCTAGTTAACACGCATGGTTCTTTTCTTTTTCTCTTCTTTTTCCCCTTTCTCTGTCTCCCCTCCTTTTCTTCTCCTGGGATGGTGCTCCCCAGACAAAGGCCCTTCCTTGGAAAGGCTAAAGGTTCCTTCCTTGGCAAGGCAGTCTAGTGCAGGGGTCAGCAAACTTCCCCTGTACAAAGCCAGCAAGGAAATGGTTGAAGCTTTGTGGGCCCTGCAGTCTCTAAAGGCATGCTCACCTCTGCTGCCGCAGCACAAAAGCAGCTGTCAAGAAAATGTCAGTGAGTGGACACAGTTGTATTCTAATAAAACTTTATTTATGGACAGAAATGGAATTTTTACATGTCAAAGAATATTCTTCTTTTTATTTTTTTGTGACCATTCACAGATGTAAAAATGATTCTTAGCCTCGCCAGCCATTACAAAGCAGGCAGCAGGCTGGATTTGGGCCCCCGGGGTTATTAGTTTGGCAACCCCTGGTGCAGTTGATTGGTTAAGAATAGAACTTTTTGTCTGGAGTCAGATTTGGTGGGTTTCTGTGCTGACTCTTGCAACTTTCTATCCATGTGACTATAGATCAGTGATTGGTCTTTTCTGAGCCTCAGCCTCCCCGTATCTAACATGGTGATGATGACAGCGGTACTAGCCTCCCAATCTGGCTGTGATAACTTATGACAAGCATGCGGCACAGTGCCGGGCACGTGAGAAAGTAACAATGTCAGGGCTCACTGAGGGGATATCTCTCCTTGTTTCTGGCGTTAACTTGCAATGAGACCTTGGACAAGTAACTTGACCTTTCCAGACTTCGATCCCTCAATTATTAGAAGAAGCAAAAGACAAAAACCCTCCAAAAACCCAGGCTTGAATTAGAATATGCAGGGGCCACATCTGGCCCAAGGGGACCTGATTTCCCCTAGGATGAGTATCTCATTAATTGACATCAGGATCGTGGGACCTGGAGGGTTTTTGCGTCCTGGTATGCTCCAGTTCTGCAATTGTTGATGGAATATGCCCTGAACGTAGGCTCTCAAGATGAGCTGCTATCTCATGACTCCCTGGGAGGAAGAACTCCCTGTCCTTTCGTTTTGGGGACTGGCCCCCCTTGGTGAGAACTTCCAGTGCTGCAGGTATCTGGTGGCCCATTTACTGTCCTCACTAGCCCTGTGTGGAGGCTGCTTTAGCCTCATATTGTACACAAGAAAATAACCTCAGAGAGATGAAGACTGACCCCAAAACACTAGTTGGTTTGAACCAACGTAATCTTGACTCCAAAACCCAAACTTCAGTCATTCTTTTTATGATTGTTGCCATGTCTATATAGCATCTGTTCTATTGCCTACTAAATATTTTAAAATGAACTCACTATTTGTATTATTTTTAAATGGCAAAAACCGCAATTTCTTTTGCACCAACCTAAATACTTAGATTCCTTTTAAAAAGATTTCCTTTAAAATCAAATTTATTTTGTACTATGAATTTGAGGTGCTGTTTATATTTTTACTAATATCAAAACAAAGTAAAAAGGAGATCGTTATGTGTACTCTCGGAAATCATCTTAAAAGCAGTGAGTCATCAATGTCGCTCTTTGGAGACATTGCTCTGTGCTTTGTCCCAGCTAAATGTGGCTGGAGGCTTGGCATCAGTTGGGTCCTTTGGATAACCAAGCCCTTCCTGTGGCCTTGGGGACCATTTCCAGTCCCCATTTGTCTCTGTGCTGGGAGTAGCCACTTGTTAAAAGACTTCCTCCCATCTCTTCCCCATCTTGCCCCAAAGCCAGCTTCCATGGCTGCCAGTTAGATCAGCTCCCTGGTCACCAGGCTGACTCTAGAGCTGGTCTTAACATCCTTCCTGCCACCCCCGCCCCCTTGCCATTTGCCACTCCATACAGTGATGCTCTTGACTTCTGAGTGCCTAGGTAAATGTTCATTTTTTTTTGGTCCCACCTGTGCAACAGTGCTGTGGGAAGATTTCCAGTACCACAGAGACCTGCGATCTTATCCAGCCTGGGCCTCTGGTTGGCCATATGACCTCACTCACATAAGCCTCAGTCTGCTTACCTGAAAATGTGGGTACTAATGCAATCTGTCTGCAAGAGATATCATGAGGAGATAAAAGAGGAAGGCTCTAAGTGAGAGGAGGAGCCCCAGAAAGGAGCAGAGGCTGTGGAGGCAGACCTGGGGTCCAGTTGCCGCTCCACTATCTCTTGGCTATGGAATTGGACACGTGGTGATGGTGATGAGAGTCTTAGGACGGAATTATGAATTTCCGCCCACCTTCTCTGTCTGCTTCCTCCCATCATGGCACTTCTTTGTCTAAACATGGCTTCCCTTTGAACACATCCACAAATCGGCCTTTCCCTGACCTCTGGAAACATCCAAGCACCAAGGCTTAGCCACCAGGGCTGCATGCCTGTCCCTGCCTGTCTGAGAAAGCAGGCAGGGCCTCCCTCTGCTGTCTCAGATGGGCCAGGCCCCAGCCCAGCGCTACCATTGACTCGTACTTGAGTCCAACTCATCTTGATTTTATGAGAACCATCCCTGAAAATCCTCATGTTCAAAAGACGACACCAGGGAACCGTGGATCAGGCCCGTCATTTGAATAATCAGCCATTTAGTGACATGTCTAGCCTGGTTTAATGACTGAATCAGTGAAAGTATGACCCCGAGTGCCGGTTAACTTTTAAAATAGCTGTGCCCACTGCATGACACAGCCAACAGGAAGCCATTAAGGCCCTAGCAATTACCACTTCCATCCATCGGCAAAGTCCCTATTTTATTTTAATCTGCGTAAGTGCATTTTCTGCACGAGGTTAAAATATAAATCCCTTCTCCTGAACAAGACTGGTTTTCTGGCTGACTTGAGAGCACAATTTACAACTGATTTAATTTGTTCTTCACAAACATTCCTAATGACATTACCCCGGTGCATATACAGACTGCCTCCTCTTATTCCATTAACTCCCAAATCGGGTTTAAAGACCATATTGATGCTAGATGTTATTATGGGTGATTATCAAAACAACAGACAATGCGGCAAAGTGTTTACTAACTGGTTTATATATAATTTCTGTAATAACGACAACAGATGGTAATGCTACAAACACTAAATCACGCTTTTCGCCGCTGAAACAAATTGGCAGCCGGCAGTACAGAAATGGTGTACGTAGCTACATACAGATGCTTCAGTCATCAGCTATAGTGTTCATCTTATTAGGAAATGGGTCTGTTACCGCTATTACAGGTAATCTTTCCATTTACAATTACAAATGTATATTTTCAATGAAAATGGTTTTCCGCAGCTAAGCTGCCTGTAGGATATTTCCCCTCTAATTACTGGCCCCGTGAATGTGCGCCCAGACCATGCCATGCACAGGGCTGTGTTTGTCCTAGTTAATGATGGCAGCTGCATTTTAGTTGCTCTGAGATGGGTCCTCTCCAAGACCCTCCACCTCTCGCCAGCAAGGCCACAGTACAGCCCCAGGCAGTGGGTTCATCAGGACTTTAGAAGCGCAATATGAACAGGATAAGAAGCAGCTGAATGTGCAAGGGCTCTTCCTTGAGCCTGTGTCCAGTGATTCTCCAATCCCCTGCTCCTGTCATTGATAAGCTCCACCTGGCCTTTTGAAAATGCGAAGGCAGCATCCAAATGCCCTTTGGAGGAAGGGGCTTGCCCATGTCATGCAGTGGCGGGGCCAGGACACTGACGCTGGCCCCCAGTGGGGAACTCAAACTTTCTTTTGTCCCACTGGGAACTCTTTCCCCTCCCAGGCACTATGGGTGCTACCCCAGGGGACCCAAGGCTGAGATGGCAGTAGCCTGGGTCTCAATGGCTGCATATGAGTGCCACATGTGGACTCTGTCATTAAATTTAGCAGACACTCCAGAAAGTGGACACCATTGTTAACCCACCTTGTGGAGGAGGAACCCGTGAGTCAGCACAGTGGACCCACTTGCCTGTGATCCTGTGACTTGGAGGCAGTAGGACAGGGATGTGAACTCAAGCTATTGACTGAATGCAAAGCCTGTGGGCTGAGCCACTGAACTCTATGCCTTTCCAGAGAGCGTCGGGGTCTGTGCTCTCCTAGGAAAAACTACAGAGTTGAACCTTGGGCAAAAGGACAAAAAGCGTTGTGTTCCTGTGCCTCAAGCTCCCACCCTTCAGTTCCTCCACTTTCAGTTTTTCCTACCAGGGTGCTGGCTGATTCCTAGGCCTGGATGCTGAAGCCCCATGCTGGCTGGGAGGAGAAAGGCGGTGCAGACGCTATAGGAGAGAGACAGAGATACAGAGCATTCCGCCGGGCTGCTCATCTGCTGTGGGAGCTTGGCTAGTTCTTCCCCTCATGCTTTAGTAGTGTCATCTGCAGAGAGCGAATCATCGCGGTGCCTGCTGCCTACTACAGCTCGGAAAGACTGTGTAGAGTCAATGGTTCATGCACAGTAGGGAGTTAGAGCAATGCCCTGCCCAGATCGGGGCTCCACAGGGATGAGCTCCATTCACTGCAGCCACACTTTTGGGATGACTCTTGGCTCTGGAAGGCCCCTCGTGGGGTTGGGGTGCTTGCATTTTTTAGGATGGCTCCCGTTTATGCGTGCTCCCTACCCTGGGATTCTGTGCTGGTCTTCTATGCCTTTGGAGTGAATTTTGTTTCCTTCCTTCTTTGAGGACCTCCTGGGTCTGACCCTGGCTACCGAGATCACAGGGCTAATACATGCCTCAGGTCACGGTGACAGAGGATGGCTGGGGGTGGGAGTGGTGAGGACACATTATTCAGACAAAGAAACTGAGGCCCAGGGCAGAGGTGGTTTGCGCAAGGTCCTGCAAAGCTGAGACTAGGCCTTCTTCCCATCTTGAAGAGTCCAGAAGACAAAAGGGGACAGGGGGTGTGGTGTGCCTCAGGGCTTGCAGTCACTGGGAACGCGGTGCTCTCTGTCTCCTCCAGCTGCACACCTCTCAAGTGGGCTTCTTATCTCCAGGAGGCTGTGGGGTCCTCTCGGGAGGCTGGGTATTTCTGGTATTTCTCTTCAGCCTGCATGAGCTGGGTCCCCATGGTCCTCACCACGTTGCCAGCTTCCAAGCCAGTGGTGGCTCCACTAGGCCTGGGGAACAGCCTTCTGATCATTTTGTGGGAGTGGCATGCTACCCTTGGGCTCCTCCCACAATGGATTTTGGAGGCAGCAATATGCCTACCGCATGGCCAGGAACAAGTGCTCAAAATCATCCCCGCATGTTTCTGATGCTGAGAGCAGAGGAGGCAGAGGGCACTTCCCACACACTTCAGGAACCAGGCCCAAACCCGGCCCAGGTGCCTGGAAGGCCTCCCTTCCAGTCAGTCCCTGACCACCCATTTATCTGAGTGGTTTCACTTGGGTAAAACACACCTTCGGCCCCTCCCCGGGAAACATTGGTTTGCGGAGGAGTGAAGGCACATCCTGCACGCAGAACTCGCCCACTGTCGGATCCCCGCTGTGTTCCGCCTCCCGCTGTCTCCTGCTGCAGGGCAAGGAGGTTCTGAGGACTGACCCAGGACAGGGCCCGCCACGCTCCAGTGAGAAGCCAATCACGCACTTCCCGATGGCCACTTTGCGAGGAGACAATGAATCGTTTCCTCTCTAATTTTCTGCATGGCGGTCTCCCTGTTGTCCCCTGGCCACATCCCCCTGACCTCGGAGGCCACCCAGTACCCTGGCCACGCTGCGCCTGCTCCTTACTCGCACAATGAGCTGCTGTTCTGGGGGCTTTTCCTAGAGGAGCAGGGCTGTGCTTAGCAGTCTGAGAGGAAGCACCTGGTCTGGGTAAATTTTCAGGAAGACCTGCCTGGGCCTGGGGCCACACTGGCCAGGCTGCCTGCCTGGGCCTCCCTCTGGCCAGGCATTCGCTAGGCAGAGAACCAGCTGCAGAGTGGGATACTCAGACCTCCTGCATTTTTCTACACTGGGGTTGGTCTTTCATCTTGGGAGGGCCTCCTAGCCTGGTGGAAGAAGCCCCTTGGAACAAAACTGAAGTTTAAATCCTAAGCAAATTCCTAATCATGGATGGATTTTAACCCGTTAACCATTCCAAAAGGAGGAGTGTATTCATTATGAAATGTTATCTGGTAAGAAAAGAAATGTTTGAGTTTTAGTGAGTAAAAATTCAATCCCTTATGTCAACATATATACATTTTTTGAAATGGAGTCGCACTCTGTCACCCAGGCTGGAGTGCAGTGGTGCGATCTTGGCTCACTGCAACCTCCACCTCCCGGGTTCAAGTGATGCTCCCACCTCAGCCTCCTCAGTAGCTGGGATTATAGGCATGCATCACCATGCCAGACTATCTTTTTTTTTTTTCCGTATTTTTAGTAGAGATGGGGCTTTACCGTGTTGGTCAGGCTAGACTGTAACTCCTGACCTCAAGTGATCTGCCTGCCTCGGCCTCCCAAAGTGCTGGGATTATAGGTGTGAGCCACCGTGTCCGGCCACCTCAATATTTTCTTTTAACAGAAAGGGTTTTCCTGAGATGTCATCAGATAAAATATTATGGATAGTAGACAGTAGACTGGAATTGGCCAAGGAAAAAGTCCTTGCTCTACCCTTTCTTAGTCTGGGGACCTTGGGCCTCAGTTTTCCCATCTGTAAAATGAGGGTGGGATTTGGTCTGGTTGGTGCCTAAAGACCCTCTGATATTTTCTGAGTCTGTGATTGTTCGGAAGCCTGGTAAAGTGGAAAGAATTCCGGCTAGTGGAAACTGCCCTTGGGGCCCCCCAGCTGAGCAGGATCCTAGGGGCTTTTGTGCGCTGCCAAAGCTGGCTCTCAGAACAGCCTCAATGTTCAGACAGCACGAGGCGATTGCAGTTCTCCTCACATCGTGCCAAGCAGGCGTAATTAACAGACATGTTGCAAAGTGTATCTAGCATATCTAGCAGATTTTAAAAAATGACTTCCAAAGATTATAAAAGGCTTTAATTAGAATTTCACAAAGGTGGAGCCTGAGGATTTGCTGACTGCCCTGCCATATTTTTTTTCCAAGGTTCAGCACAGCTTCAGAGATAGGAAAGAGTGAACAGTGTTTTAAGGCCACAGTACAATGTGACAACAGTGATAGATATGCTAATTTCTTCATTCACTCCACTTCACTTCTTTTATTCTTTCCAATTAAAGCAAATGCTACTGAAACTGTAATTAAACCAGGGCTGGGCCCTGATTGCCTGCTGTTTTAATGAAACCCTATTGATTTTCCTTTTCTTTCTAATGGCCACACATGGTGCTCAATGGCCAAACACATGCCCCGCTACAATGTCCTGGTAAAACTTAATTTTGGGCTGGTAAAATGGAGGCCCGACGGAGAGGGGTCTTGAATGGATTACTTACCCATGGTGTCGGTGAGTAAGGCCCCTCCTTCCTCATGTGAGGCCACGGAGAAGCGAGAAACACACCCATGCTGTCTGACCGTCCAAAAGAAATGAAATGCATCTGGGGAAGAAATCAAACTCCTTTTTATCCTAGTGCTGATTCTATAAGAAGCAGCGTGTTAAACTCTAGTGGCTTAACTAAGCTGGATGTTAAAATCTGGGCAATTTGGAGCCCTGGAAATATATATTCTTGACAGATGTTCACAAGCCAGAGAACAGTTTTGGAGACGAAGTATTGGAAGAACATTTTACTTCTCTTTGGCAATTAACGTGAAAAAGAAGTTTTTCGTCAACGGACCATCCCTCTGAGATTACTCTTGCACTGCTACTCCCACCCCTGCTTGAGGATGTGGATGTTATGCAAGTGCATTGAGTGGGGAGGGGTGCTGGGAATGAGCACAGCAAATATTTAATGGTGCAAATAAATATTCTGGCCAGAAAGCATGGTTTCAGATATTGCTGGCTTCCTATACTTAGCAACAGCTGTCACCACGTGGGACTTGGTAAGGAAGCTCAGGCTTGTGTTTCCCAAATGGCTCTAACCTGTTTGAGTAGAGTCATTGCTCAGGGCTACAGGATGGACTAGAGCCAGCTGGGAGCAGGTCGCACCTTGTGTGTATCAGCTGGTTCTGATGAAAGCCTTTATAGGTGCCTTTTTGGGTTACGGGGAGTATGGGAAGAGGAGATGGGTCATGTCCCACAAAGGACATCATCCTTTTCTCATTCCTCTAGTTCCATGCCCCCTTTCCACTTCTCCCTACCAAGTAAATGTTCATTAGTGTGCATACCTCTTCGAGCAGACATATTGCTATCTTATAAAAAAGATGCCAGAGCAGGAGACACACGCCCTCCCCATCCCGGCCAAAGCACGAGACAGCAGCACTGTATTCCTCCTCCCTCTCCAATGTGTCGATGGCCTACTGTGTGCCAGGCACTTCACATGGGCCTTCTCTTCATTACCCCATGATACTGCCATTGAATAGAAAGGGAAACAGACCCAGTTATTAAAAGTATAATTGCTCTCCAGGCAGGACAAACAAGAATGAGCACTGTCAGTGTGATGTGGGTTCAATCCAGTTTTTGTCACCACTCATGGGTCATCCGGACTTGGCTCCACCCATTCTCCTTGCAGGTTCACCATCCTCTCTTCTCCCTGAGTGAGGTATAAGCTCCCTGAACCTGAATCTGACTCCCAGGTAAGGAGAGGGCAGGGCTTGTCCATTGGGCTCTACTGGCATTTGGGGCTAGATAGTTCTTCGTGGTGGTTGCTTGGGGGTCTTACACTTTATAGGGTGGTTAGGAGCATCTCTGGCCTCTACCAACTAGATGCCAGTAGCATGCCCCTAGCTGCAGTCTTGACAACCAAAAATGTCCCCAGACATTGCCAAATGTCCTCTGGGGAGCAAAGTTCCTCCTGTTGAAAATTATTGGTCTAGGCATCTATATTTTGTTTGCTTGGGGCTAAAAACATGGTACCTTTTTAAAACATGAACACCAAATGCTTTGTTTTATTCTAATAGCCCAGATAATTTTGTAGCAACATTCTTGTTGTAAATAAAAAATAAAAAGGAAAACTCAAAATTCAGACTTGAAGACTAGAAAAAAGACCACATGTGTGTGTGTGCATGTGTATGTTTTGACAAAACCTAGAACTTCTCCAATGGAAATCTCAGGAAAGGGCATGGACTGGGAGTCGGGAGACCTGGATCCAGTCCTAGGCTGCTGCTCCTTGCTGGCCAGTATCTTGGTGAGTCAAGTCCCTTGAGCCGTGAGATTTTTGTCATTAATGTGAAGAAGATGTTACAATGATTCATCTCTGAGGGTCCTGGGAGGACTGACATTCTTAATAATTGAACAGAAGCGTAATGAGTGGTACAAATGTGGAATCAGGGAATTTCCAGTGATGGGCAAATTCACAACATGTGAGAAAGGTAGGGAGGGAAAGAGAGAGAGTGGGAGCGGGGTGGGGCAAGAGTGCAAAAAAGGTGCAAGAATGAATGCCCCAAATTCACTGCAGATTGTGAATGGCCACTCCAGGACCTGGTCTCAAGTCAGCTAATGGTTTCCACGCAGTCCCCTGGAGGCCCATCTCCATATAAGGAAAACCAGCGGGAAGATGAGATTTGTTTGACCTCCACATCAGGAAGTCATGACTTACTTCTCTTTGTTGCGGTGCGATCCAGGCTTGCTTGTATCTCTGCTGGCTCAGGGTCAGAGAGAAGGCTGGATTCTGGGATGATGCAGGATTTTGGAAGCAAAGCCAGAGAGGGCACCTGGAGAATGGTTGCCAGAGTGAAATTCCCCAGACAATAGAGATAATTTGGAACTGTTTAAAGAACAAGGGTAAGTTCTCCGAATGCTACTCTTCTCAGGCTGATCCCCAAAAGCAGAGAGCTGAAGGCTCTTTCCCTAACCAAGTACTGGTGACACAGAGGGAGGATGGCGGCTCCTTCACAGCGCCTCTTTGGGAAAGAGCTGGTGTCCTCTTGAGCAACAAAAAAAACCCCTCTCTCCCACCTGCTTTGTCTTCATTTCATCTTTCAGGACCCAAGTCTGTAGGACAAGCCATTTTTTGAGAACCCCACAGAACCAATGACCTTCTTTTTACAGATAAAGAGGAAAGCCAGATTTTTTTTTTTTTTTTTTTTTTTTTGAGACGGAGTCTCGCTCTGTCGCCCAGGCTGGAGTGCCGTGGCCGGATCTCAGCTCACTGCAAGCTCCGCCTCCCGGGTTTACGCCATTCTCTCGCCTCAGCCTCCCGAGTAGCTGGGACTACAGGCGCCCGCCATCTCGCCCGGCTAATTTTTTGTATATTTTAGTAGAGACGGGGTTTCACCGTGTTAGCCAGGATGGTCTCGATCTCCTGACCTTGTGATCCGCCCGTCTCGGCCTCCCAAAGTGCTGGGATTACAGGCTTGAGCCACCGCGCCCGGCCGAAAGCCAGATTTTTTAATTGGTTTTTTAAAAATTGCGTATACTTTTGACAGAGATGAAAGACCCTTTTCCTGGATGTTAGCTCTGACATCTTCCTTGTTAGGATGGGAGAGAAAAAAAAAAAAAGTGGACCCTAGGCATGGAGCTTGCAGGGACCCTGGAAAAGGGGACACCATCATGCCACCATCGAGTTCTGTCAACTGTCAAGTTAATTAGAATGAAATTAAAAACACATTTGCCAAGATGTTCCGCAGCCAAACCAGTTAAATAGAGATTTTAACAAAATTGAAAGCATATTATACTGAGATTTGTGGATTCTGGCCTGGTGAGTGAGTGCTGAAAGTGTGATAAAATAACAAAATTGCTGCCTAATAATCTATAGAATAATATTGTCAACTAATGGATTATAATAAAATAAAAGCTGTTATTAGGGTAAAACATTATTAAAAAAATCCAACTTTTATTTGCAGCACCTCCCCCTTAATGGTTTTGAGCATTTTGAAAGGTAATTTAAACAAGCACATTGTGTCCTTATTGAAGCGGCTTCATCTTGCTAGCTGCTGAAAATGGCTTTAACCATCCCTCTGAACAAAAGCACCCCTAATAAGACAACAAAAAGCCCAAAGCAATGGCCCAGCGGCATCGCGCTCTGGCGCAGAGCGAGCCTGCTAAGGCGGCAGCTTTCTCCTTGCATGTAATTAGATGAATTAAAAGGACAAAGTGGTTAATGTAACTGTTGTCCGGGGGCCCCCCAGCCCTTTTCATCCCATCCATTTCAGACAAGAGCCTGTGGCTTTTGCTTCAGCAATGCGGAGAAGAATGTTGGCGGGGAGGGAAATTAACAAGCTTAATCTATGAGGAATCTGCTCCGTGTCAGGGATGAAATGTATCTCGAGCAACGAAAGGCTAGTCATTCCTGCTTCCCTTTTATATGCCTAATAAAACTTACAATAAATTAACTGCATTTTAGTTTGCAGCCAGGCTCTGTTAATCAGGGATGAGGCTTCGGGTAGTCAAGTTACAAGAAGGCTTCAGCGGGTGCATGTCAGCTATGCAGTCAGGCGGGTTGGCCCCACTCTAATTAGCCTGGCTTCTCACGTTGACATTTCAGGTACCGGTTCACTGTTGGGTTTCACGTCTTTTGTAACAGGGAGTGAGAAGGGAGGTGTATGTTACCCATCCATTTCACCTGACTGAGGGGCACTGGGATCCTTGGAGGGAAATCTCTCCAAGATGAATAGATTCCTTACAGCCCTTCATCTAATTGATATCAGGGTGTTTCCTTGATAACTGTGCATTGTTTATTTTCTGTGAGTGCCTCCTACTCTTCATACTGTCCTATTAGGAATGCTGCCACCAGGGCAACATCAATTTTTCACGCGGGCCCTTAGTATCATTCTCCGTAGAACTTCGGGATGATGCTTCCATGGGGTTCCTTACCCGAGAAACTCCAAAAAAGGCGGTGACATCAATAAAAGGGAGCCAACTCCTTCCCTGTCTGCCATTTTGTACTCTTGGCCTAATGTTGACTCAAAACAGCAACTTGGAGCCTTCCTTGACCTGTTGGTAAAATAAGACTTTGTTTTATTATAAAAAAATAGAAAGTAGAAAATTAAATTCATTAGCTCCAATTACTAAATGATTCATCTGGCTGGCTAATGAAGCTGAGCATTATGCTAACAAGATAAAGGCAAGAATAACATGTGGGGATGTGCGGCTGCAGGCACGCTGGGCCTGTTCTATTGGAAACGGACGGCCGAGGAGCTCTGTGCCTTGGGATGCATGGCACGGCACAGGGGGCTGGGGTGGAGAAACAGGAGGCTGTGGGGCTCGGTTTGCTTCCCTGGGGGTCTTGAGGAGGCTGAGTTAGGGACTGGCAACACTTTGGGGTGTTGGGTAAGCTCTGGGCCTTTCTTTTTCTTTCTGGGTATGGGGACGGCTAGTGGAGACTTCTGTGGGAGACCTGCATCCATGAGCAGAAACAATAGCAGCAGAAACAATCCCCCGGGCCATTCAGGAAGACGGCTGGGCTTGAGACTCAAGGCCCCTTTAGCCTCTGGGGCTTCAAGGAACCTTTGGGCTGGACATATGGAATTGACAGAAGTGGAGGCTGTGGACAGGGTCCGTGTTCCCTGTGGTCTCAGCCACTTGCTAAGTCATTGTTAGATCCGGACTATGGTGGAAGCAAGAGCTGGCTTCCTGTGGGAAGAATGGGTCCCCGGAGTCACACTTCTGAGCGCAGGCAGACCCTGCTGAGTACTGCTCGCATGAAAGCATTTCCAGACTCTCCTACTCACTTCTGCTGACCTTGGGTCATTGCTGAAGCTGGCAGCTACTGTCAATCTGATCTCTTACCATGCTTTATACTATCTCCAGTTCGCTTCTTTCAACTCTGGCTCCTGCTCTCTGATTCTCCTGGGCACTCATCCCTAACTGGCTGCCAGAGCACGCAAGCCTCCAGCTGCTGTCTGAATGGCCATAGGATGACTCCATCATTATTCCCGCCACTTGGACTGAGTTAGTCTGATCTTCATTCTGTTAAAAACATCCATCAAATAGCAAGAATAACCCAGTTTTAAAAGCACCCTAGGCTGGGTGCGGTGGCTCACACTTGTAATCCCAGCACTTTGGGAGGCTGAGACAGGTCGATCACTTGAAGTCAGGAGTTCAAGACCACCTGGGCAACATGGTGAAACCCCATCTCTACTAAAAATACAAAAATTAGCTGGGTGTGGTGGCACGCTTCTGTAGTCCCAGGTACTCGGGAGGCTGAGGCAGTAGAATAGCTTGCAATTTCCCAGAAGGCGGAGGTTGCAGTGAGCTGAGATCGTGCCTGGGCAGCAGAGCAAGACTCTGTCTCAAAAAAACAAAAACAAAAACAAAAACAAAAAAGCAGCCTATTTGTATGCTGCACAGTGAAAGGAACTTAGGACCTTGAGTTTGAACCCCAGCCTCCTACTACTTCTGGCAAGTAACTTCCCCTTTTCGGGGCTGGTGATAACATAGCTTGCTGATATTGGGTGGTTGTGAATGAGGCTCACAGGAAATGGTATCTGCCCCAAGTGTTAGATTATGCATCCATGCTTGCATGGGGGTTCTCTTTCCCATTCTCTAGAACTGTAGAAAAATTGAGCATCTCTTATATCTATCAAGTCCGATCTTCCTAGGAGTTGAGCCCCAGAACTGGGTCAGTGGGTTTTCCCCGCAGAGTGATCCTTAGTGGCTTCCTGCACAGTAGACCCAGCCCCCGGTGCAGCCAGCCTGTCACTGGTACAGACGGGCAAAGCCAAGTGACCCCCACCTAGACTCACAGAGATATGTCACTACCTCCTCCCCTCTCTGAGGATTCATGCCTGTTTTACTGTTGTTGCCATCAGAGTTGTTCTACTCTTAGTCATAATTGTCTCAGCTACAATAGGTTGAGCTCTTACTATATGCCATGGCTTTCCACCTGGCATCCCCCTTTAGGCATTCGTTTATCATCCACCTCCTGCTTTGGGAAAATTTGTTTCTGTCTGTCTCCAAGATACAAAATCAAAAAGATGTTTTAATCCTGAGGAAGAGTATGAGTCTGGGAAAATTTTGGATCACTGAGATGCAACCACACCTTCCACAGCCATCAATCACTCTTGCTTACAACTCGCAAGCCAAGAATTGCAAGATGAAGATGGTGATCGGGAGGCATGACTTGGTAATACTGCTGAGGCTGGGAGTCGTTGTGAAATTCCGAGTATGGGCAATGGTTATGGCAATCTGTTTCCCACAGGCATGAAAGGTTTTTGTTTTGTTTTGTTTTGATTTTGATTTTTTGTTTTTTAACTAAAAGATTGGAATTTGCAGAACTATGTTAAACCAATTAACAAGGGGAATGGGTTTAGGACCACATGTAAAATGATCCTTTCCTCAATATAGCTTAATAGAAACATGTCATTTGTAGGTGGAAAAAACCTTCGTATTCATATTCCCAGGAAGTCAATGGAAAATGAAAGTCAATGGAAATAAAGTTAATATCTATGTGAAGCTTAAAATTAAAAAGTGAATATTAAAAAGAAACATGAATAATATGCTTCTTTGGGGTTTTGCTATGGTTGCTGTTGTTGCTGCTGTTTTTCTTTTAGTAACCACTTGGTTAGTGTAAAGCAGAGAGGAGAATTAGGAGAGGTGGATGGCAGAGAGGCTTGCCATGGAAGATTTGTGGATGACAGGAGAGGCCGTGTTCCAGAATGCAAGGTGAACGGGCTTTGCACACACAGTTTGGGATGCCTCTTGGGTACCGCTTGGCAGGGCTGTTAGGGGGGCTGGTCCCAAGTTCCAAGTTCTAAGCAAAGCTTGAGCATTCAGGCCAGGTCTGCAACCCAGGAAGTCTACACACGAACACAAGAATCAAGAAAAGCTTCAAGGACAGAGTGGGCAGTGGGTCAGGGGGCAGGTCGCCAGGCAAGGACAAGGCTGACTGGCAGGTGAGCACTAGAGAGGGAGGCATCTAGCCTCCTTGACCTTCTTGACATATGTCTGTGACCCTCATTCCAGGAAGAGGAGCCCAAGGACCATAGCAAGGCCCTGATTCTGGGAGACAAGAGAACATGCTGACTTAGAATTCTTGCCTCTACATCCTGGTCAGAAAGTAGATGGACAACCCTTTCATCTCAGACTGGATTTTGGTGAGAGACGGGCAAACCCCAGGCTCTAGGCTGGAGCAGCAGCTCTTGTATCCACACAAGATCAGGACTGGTGGAGGGAACCATCTTCAAACATAAATTTGGTGAGTTTAACAATCAGAGATTTGAAAAACACAGAAGTGAACATTTCTGATCAATGACGCTGCTGATCTGATGCATCATAACAGAAACCAGTCATCAAGCTACAAATTGTTCCAATCCACTGAGAAATGGCTTGTTTGTGGGCTCCCAGTTCGAATGCTCACAAACCTGGGAGGCTGGTTGATCAGGGGTTGGCAGGGAGGGTCTAGCCAGTAGCTCAGCAGCTCCTCTGAGGTTGTTGTGCGGGTCCCTAGCTGGCTTAGTTTGGGCTGATGTCTTTTACGTGTAGTTTGGGATGGTTTGAACACATTGGTTGTTTCTTTTTTTCCTCTGTTTAAGCATCTTTTGGCAATGCACTCCTTGGGTTTGGAAGCTTCCCTCCGAGATGCTGAGCCTGACATTTGGGGAAAGCCAGGGAAACAGATGCTGGGTCAGTGCTCCTCCCACTTCCTCTACTCCCCTCCTAAGAGCTCCACTGAGTCACCAGCCAGCAAACACCCCATGCCAGCTGGAGCAGATGGACTGTGGGCACACGAGCCTCTGCATGGGCACTGCACCCTTTTGGCCTCACCCAATCACCTGGCTGTAAGTATGTCATTTGTGTCCCAGAGGGATCTTGGGTACCAGGTGGTCATGACTCTGTTCTTTCATTGTCCCTGGGTGAGTAGGGTGAGGAAATGGCCCTTGCTGTCCCCAGTGCCTGCAGCACTTAGTCCCTTACTCTTCTCCAGTCTTTGCTCAGTTGTCAGCTCATCTGAGAGGCCTTCCTGACCACTTTCTCAAAATAGCAACCCTCCCTGCCTCCCATGTCTTCTTTCTTTTTCTCCGTGAAGTTATCACCATCTGGTGCACTGTACATTCTACCTTCTGTCTGTTGTCTCTAGAATGCAGTCTCCATGAGGGCAGGGCTCTTGGCCTGGCTCATTCACGACTGTTTTCCTAACACCTAGAACACAATCTGGCACACAGCACATCATTAATGAAGACCCAGGCAATGAACTCATACATAGTCTTAAGGAAAATTTGGTCATAAAAGGCCCGGGTGGCGCTGTGCTAAGGCCCCAACCCGTCCTTCAACAGAAAGTGCCCTCGGCCATTTTCAGCATTCATATTTGCTGTGGGGACTCTGGGGTCTGGCATGTCCCTCCTCTCCTCTCACATCCCCCTCCTGTGGATCGCCATGGGCTACTTTGCGAATGGGCAAGAAAGTCATAAAGCACTCATTAAAGCAAGAGAGGGAGTTGGTCAGCCCACCCAATCCAGACTGGCTCAGCTGACTCCCAATTTATCTATTTCATTCATGAAGCAAGTGTTGAGTGGGGTGCTGTGCTGGACACGGGGGTGTAACGATGAGCGGAGATCCAATGGCTCACCCTTTCACAGCGGAGCTAGATGCTGATAAAAATAACCATGGAATTAGAAACATTTTTGCATCTAATCAGAAGGACAAGCGGGACAATCAAGGGGCAGGGTGATAATGGATCACAGAGGCCTGGCTTCGCGGGTAGTGGAGGTGTCCAGGCAGGTTCCCCCGAGGAAGTGACATGTGAGTTGGAATCTGAAGGTGGCCTGGGGAAGGGGCTGTAGGGGGAGAACATTCCATGCAGAGAGAACAAAATGTGGGAAGACCCTGAGGTAGGAAGGATTGTGGTGCAATTGAGGAATTAGGCAAAGGATGGTAATTTCTTCTTCCCTTCGGCCCCATCCTTGTAAGAAACATCTGCCTCTTTTTTTCTGGGGTCAAGGGTTTTGGGATGAACTTGCCTGTTCCCAGACTCTCTGAACCTGGCCATCTGTGCCTTGGGAAGGTTCTTTGCACCTTTTGGATATCCGTGCCTTTCCCAGGCTCCTTGAGCCCAGGAAAAGCCCCTGCCGGGGAAGAAATAAGGCCAATCTGTCCCTGCAGCCTGGATATCTTTCTGCCTCTGCTCCATAGCAGCTTACATCATAGAGCCTCTGGGAGAGCCCCCATGGCCTCTCAGCTCCATTTCTTGAGGAAATTTTCAATTAAAGGGTAATTGAGCCAGAGGTGTGAAAACAAACCGCCACCCGGTTGATGATTGACGCAGCGATACGCCCTTTACTGGCTGAGGGCTAGAGTATGGGATTAACATTCTAGAGCTTCTAACAGAGCAAGCCTTTTAAAAACATATAAGATACATATGCTAATTATTTAATTATATAGTTAGGCCTGAGTTGTGAACATTTCTGTCTGGGGAGTTACAGTGCATAATGCTTTAATGAATGGCTTTAGAGATCCATTTTCTAAAATAAGATTCTCTGTGTCAGGAGCAATGGTGCCATTTTGGTGGATGGGCAGTGTGACTTTCCCAGTGACCAGACGTTGATCTCGGTGGCGATTTGAAAACAATTATCCTTGACCACACAGAAGGGAGGCGATAGTGTTCCATGCACTCCCTGCTGCCAGGGTAGAGATCCTCTCCATGTCATGGTGGCATCTTCCTAGCAAGAGTAGAAAGAAATGCCATCCTGCCTGGGTCTCACCTGTAGGCAGGTAGGATCTATTTTCACAGTCATGGACACCTCCATCTCCAGCAGAGATTCAGCCCCGTTACAGGGTAAGTAAGGCCTGTGTGTACATTACATATGCAGGGGATGAAGCCTACATAACCCTCACAAAGGTATTTTCTGAGCACCTACTGAATGCCAGGCCTTCTATGAGAGTTCCTGGCCTTCAAGGAGCTCCCAGGTGGTAGGGAAAAGAGCAAGCAAGCAAGAAATGAGCTCTATGTGTGACAAGGGCTGGTGCAGGGTCTGGACGCATGGCTGCCTTTCTGTCCTGAGCACCACTCAGGCCTCAGAATGTGGCTCCTGGCCCGAAGTTCTCAGATATTTGGAAAACCAAAGAGGTTAAATGGGGTAGAGGGGAGGGATAAGGAAGAGGACAGGAGTAATTTTAGTATTTCTAAATCCCTAGTGCCAGCCTACATTTCCTGGTGCTAAGGGATTACTCACAAAAGAAAAATGTCACTTGTGAAAAAAGTCAGGGGCTGAAATGGTATTGGTTTGGTGTGATGAGATAGATCATCCAGATCAAGAGTACAGAAGGTCTTGTTACACACACAGTGTTTGAAAGTGTAGCTACTGTGGCCTACATCATCAGTTTGAAGTATAGATCATTAACTTTTCAAAATCAAATGGGCATGAGCACAGACTGGCCACATCAACTGCAAGTCTAGTGTCTCTCTTGGGATTCTTTCATTTTCCTTGGATTGGCTAAGTGTTCAAAGAGGCCAGGCCTGCTGGGACGGTTGTACAGACAGAGGACTGGGGAAGCTGGCCAGTCCTTCAGGGATTGGTAGAAGGGGGTTAGTATGAGGCTGTGGGTGCTTCCATCTTTGCTACAGGCATCACTGTAGTGGACTGGGTTTGTGCTGTCTGGTGCCCTTGTCTGTGGCCAGGATGAGGCCGATGATGGCCCGGACTACTGCATAGGAAGCAGCAACTCAGCCAGCCCTGCATGTTTAGGCTTCCTTGAGCTCAGGATCCCACAGGCTCACCCATGCTGTTCCCTCTGCCAGAAACATAGTCTCTCTCCTCTGACCCCAGCCCCCTGCTCCTGGATTAATTCTCATGATCTTCCAAGTGTTGGCCCAAACATCACTCCTCCCCGCCTACCTATGCCCATGGCTCTGCAGGTGTCATGGCTGTTCTGAGAGGGGTCAATACAGTTACACAAAAAACACACCTTTCCTCAGTGCACCTCTATTTGTATCACAGAATGGAATCTGCGTTTTGATTCACCAGGTTCCAAACACTCTTTTTTGTAGAATTTGAGAAGTGACATTTCTGAGCCTATTGAGGCCTTATAGGAGCATATGAATATCCAGCGCTAAAATCTAGAAACAAGGTGTCAGTGAAAATGCTTTGTGATGTTCTGTTTCATATCTGGCCAAGACTGGTGTGGGATGTGTGCTCTTGTCCCCAGCAGCTCCCACAGTGCCTGGTCCATGGTGATAATTCCACTCTTGGGAGTTTTTCAGTCTCTTTGGGAAGTAAACGACCTACCAAGCTATTGTGTGGAACTATGTCCACCCAATTAAGCATGTGTGGACTTTAAGCATGAGAAGTTAAGCATGAGTAGGTTAGACTCTCCTTATTCACATAAATGGTGGTCCAAACTTCTCCCCCTGAGTATCCTTATCTTCCTCTTACAAACTTGGTAACTCCTTAGGCCATGGCACCAAAGCAACCAGTGACTGAATTCAAAACCCTAGATCACAACAGACTGGCACTCGAGAGGTGGCCATCATGAGCCTGATTTTTCACTTCTAAACTAGCTGTTTTAGCATGGTGTGGGCAAAACCCAAGAAAAACAATAATTGAGTATTGAACCATTGTCTTTGAATGGCTAATTTGACCATAAGTTATCCTGTCCTGTGACAGAAGCACTCAGCAGTGGAAATACCTGAAGAAGGAACGGTTCGCTTGGACTAAGGGTTGCTGATCTGCGTGGACTATTTAATCTGCACCACAGTCTAACTTTCCCTTTTACATGGTGATGTATTTTATATGGAAACAAACCAACAGATGTCTTTAACACTTCAATCCCAACATAGACAAATTCAAGATTCTCGCCATCTAGTTTGAATAAAGGCTAACCTAAGCGGAGGCCATGAGACATCCTAGGGTCTCATTGCGAAGCGTTTCATGCTTGAGAGAAAGGTGGTCTTGAGGCTCTTGGCTGTGTGTCCCAGCGTCTTTTCCCCTTCCCCCTCCTTTTGTGGTAACAATCCCTCCTTCCTGTGGGGACTTCTTCTCTGCTCTGGGCCACCCAGGTGGGGCCGTGAGCTCCAGTGTGCTGCACCTTTCTGGCCACAGGGAGAAGTGTGTGATCCCACATTATTCAGGGGCCACAATGTAGCCTCCAGACATAGTGGTGAATCCCAGGAGGAGACTGTGGCTCTCCTAGATTTGGTGGGTGCTTCAGATGCCTCCTGAGTCTGCCCCAGGGTGAATGTAAGGATGGTAGAAGAAGGAAACTATCTCTCTTTCGCTCCCTCTGCGGGGTGGCTAGGCTGGGGCTGCTGGCAGCCATGGTCCCCACCCCATGGGAAAGGCCCATCTGTCGCTGGAGAGAATGAAGGACACACAAGGGGAAGCAAAAACAAAGGGAAGTGAGTGGTTGGCTGGTCGAATGGATGGGGATGGGTCCGAGAGAGAGGTGGGGACAGAGGTGGAAAGAAGGACAAAGAGAAGTTGAGAGCCTCTCTTCCCCGAGGTTCACTGGCCTGCCCACAAGGGGGCTGCAGATTCCACCTGCAAGGTGCTGATTCTTCAGCTCATTTTTCATTTTGGGCTCACCCAGGATTCCTCATAGCCTAATAAATTGCCTTTATTTGCAAGATAGTTTGAGGAAGGTTGTGATCACTTGAGAACAAAGGAGTTCTAATACTCAGAAAGAAATCTCTACAAAACAGAAAATGCCTTTTAGTTGAGCAACATTACAAGACATCTTCAGAAGGGGCCCACCGTGGTGCTCCCAACATCTTGAATGCCTGTGCTGGGAAGCACCAAGGTTGCCATCCAGCCAGCCTTCCCCAAATGGGGGCAGTGGGATACAGTAGTTTTATGTGATTTAAAAGATATTCTTTTGGGAAATGTTTGGTAGTGGAGGCAGTGGGAAAAGATGAGTCAAATAAAGCTGTTTAACAGGTTTCTTTACTGCAGGCCTTCTCAGAGCCTTTACAATGCTAAGGTGCAGTGTGAGTCTACAAGAGGAGGATAGGAAATGCAGCATTTCCCTGAACATTTCATCATGAGAGCCTTTACAATTCATTAATATTGCATAATAGTAATGTGGTTCAAGCCACTACATTAGTGGTGGAGACTCAGGGACATTGGGTAACACAGTTACTGCCTGACCTCGAAACTGGAGCCTACCATGGTTCTCCCATCACCTTCACCTTCTCTCCTGCCAATGTGCTACAGGAACAGACATGCCCGTCTAACAAGGAGGGGCCCTGCTGGCAAGGCCCTTGCCTCTCAGCAAAGGTGGAGCAAGTCTCTGGCAGTAACAGTAAAACACTGGCTGGGACAGGCAAACGGCCAGGTCTGAAAGGGGCTGCACCAGAGCATTCTTATCTAATTCTAACAAGCATCATAGTGGTCCCCAGGAGAGCGGGGCCTGGGTGACGTATGGCCACTATTACAGCACCCAGTTGGCCAAATGGCTCCAACTTTGAAGGACGTTCATCTGGAAGATCATTACCACAGGCATTGGAAATGCCCTCTAATTTTAGAAACACTAAATAATTCATATAGGCAGCTGAGAAAAAAATTCAAGGCCAGCCTGTGTTAATTCACTTAAAGTGAATTTTGACTTATTGTTGTTGTTGGGTGTTGTGGACCAAGTTATGGTAAAGCAGTGGAACGGTGTTGTGGTTTTGTTCTCCTGTACATAAAAGTCAGCAGATATCACCGCACAATCGTGCATTATTGTTCAAGTTGGGAAAACTACACAGTGCACTAAACAGTGTTTTTTCTTTTTTTCTAACTTGGGGGTCAATATTCCTCAACATGATACTTCCAGGTATGCCTGTGCATGTGTGTGGTTCCTCAAGGCCATCCTACAGCAATTATTTGAATGTTTTCTTAGGATTTCTAGCTGTAGCGGCCAGAAAGGTCATTAGGGTTGAGGAAGTCCCAGTATGATACCCCCAATGCCATTCTCTAACTGCTCTCAGGAGTGAATCTGAGTCAGTCGACACGAAAGCCTATAATAAAAGGGAAAAGGAGATGGGCAACCTTGGGGTCCACCTGGAAACCAGAAACCTGATATGGAATGTGAGCAACTGCGGGCTGGAGAGACTCATCTTAGATGAAAGCGTAGGTTGAATGGAGGCAATTAGCATCATGGACATACAATGACAACAACTATAAGACGACAACCACAACAACAAGCAATAAGGGGCACTTTCCATGTGCCTGAGGCTGTACTGCACAATTTACATGGCAAGAGCTTGGCCTTTGGGGCAGGGAGAGCTGGGTTCAGATGTCAGCTCTCCTACCCACAAGTTCAGTGACAAACCCATGAGGCTCAGCTTCACTGAACCTTAGTTTCTCCTCCTGCAAATGGGGATAATAAGAGCTTCCTTGTGAAGTTATTATCAAATATAAATCCATGCATTTTAGACAATTTAAAGCAGGTGCATTGCACCTGACATCCAGTGGGTGCCCTCAACAGGGACCAGGGGGGTGGTTCTCAGTGTCAGATGAAGCCTTGTGGAAGTAAGGTCAGAGTTCAATCTTTGAATGTGCCTGGAACTGGGACTTGGGGCAGGCTTGGGAACATGGTCAGCCCTGAATGTCACCTGCAGCTCTGGCACCAGAGGGTCCAGGCTGTTGTTTTGTGTTCACTCCTTTTCAAGCTGAGCCTATGTGATGTGCCAAGCACTCATGTTGGGCACCTGAGATTAAGGATTAATCAAATATGTTTTTTTTTTTTTTGAGATGGAGTTTCACTCTGTTGCCTAGGCTGGAGTGCAATGGCACAATCTCACCTTACTGCAAGCTGTGCCTCCCGGATTCATGCCATTCTCCCGCCTCAGCCTCCCAAGTAGCTAGGACTAAAGGTGCCCACCACCATGTCCGGCTAATTTTTTTTTTTGTATTTTTAGTAGAGACAGGGTTTCACAGTGTTAGCCAGGATGGTCTCAATCTCCTGACCTCATGATCCGCCCACCTCAGCCTCCCAAAGTGCTGGGATTACAGGCGTGAGCCTCAGGTATGTTGTCTTTGCATGTGTGGATGGGTCCAGGCAAGACCTGCCTCATCTCCACCCTGAATCTTTCTTGAAAACCTCTTAGAAGACATACCTGGGAGCCCCCATATATTTCTCCTGTGCAGAGAACATCACGTCCTCATGAAATGAGCCATCTCCATGCAGACACAAAGCCCAGTGCCCAGGAAGCAGTCAGCCCCGACACTCTGGACTTCACCAGGCCAGCAAAGCTGAACCAAAGGAGCAGGTTGGCAATTATCTGGATAATTCAGACAAAAGTGGATTGTTTTTTCTTTTTTCTTTCTGGTCCTGAATAGTCCAAGTCACTGGGGCTGTTCTCTCTGCTCTTAGAGAAAGAACCACCAGGACCCCATCTGAGTGTCCCTTTGTTAACCAAAGGCCCCAGTTCCCGTGTCTTATTAGGGCAGTAAACAGAGAGACGGTGTATCATAGAGGCTGTTGTCCCTCTGCCAGCATTAAATAATGCTAGTAGCTGCTTGATGGGGTAAAGCAATTACGATGCATTTTTCATTCAATCAACTGAATCAATTAATTGCTTTACTCACATTGGAACAACAAAAAACAAATCCTAAAGCCTTCTTGTTAAACAGTAAGCATGCTAGATAGGCTGCTTTTAAATCCAACATTTACATGAAATTATCTTCTTATATAATTAACAGCTACCAGTTAATACACATGCCTCAGATAAAAGAGTAGCCCTATAAATGAACAAAATGAAACAGCACCATTTAGCATGCTGAAGGTAATAGGGCAGGCAGGTTCCATCAGGGCTGAGTGGCCTGCTGAAAATCCTTCCACAAGAGCTGTTCCTTGAGTCCGTGTAGACAGTTGAAAATTAGAGTGAGAGAGGAGAAGGAATAATGAAGAAGGCTGTCATGTAAAAATCTCTTGCCTGAAAACTAGGCCAGGTGCGGTGGCTCACGCCTGTAATCCCAGCACTTTGGGAGGCCAAGGCAGGTGGATCACTTGAGGTCAGGAGTCGAGACCAGCCTGGCCAACATGACGAAACCCCATCTCTACTAAAAATGCAAAAATTTGCAGGAT
Source organism: Trachypithecus francoisi (assembly GCF_009764315.1). NCBI lineage: Eukaryota > Metazoa > Chordata > Mammalia > Primates > Cercopithecidae > Trachypithecus > Trachypithecus francoisi. The sequence continues at coordinate 8,124,905 of NW_022681442.1, read as the reverse complement.
ATGGCACACATCTGTAATCCCAGCTACTCAGGAAGCTGAGGCATGAGTCACTTGAACCTGGGAGGCAGAAGTTGCAGTGACCAGAGATCGTGCCATTGCACTCCAGTCTGGGCCACAGAGCAAGACCCTGGCTCAAAACATAAATAAATAAATAAATAAATAATAAAAAATAAAATAAGATAAATCTCCTGGATGGAAAACTATATTGAACTTCTTCAGAACTGTGTGTGTGCTGAGGTCCCTCTTTGAAAGTTCTTTATATATTGGTAAATATTTTGTTCCTTCCAATAGCAAAAGATCTAAATTTCATGGATTCCCCACAAAAGGGGAACTTGAGGATGATGTTGGCGCAGAGGCCCTTCTAAGCACTCCTGTGTGGTGGGCCCAGCACACCGTAGGAATGGCTGCGGCATTTGAAATGAAAAGGCCTACATTACTCCTTGGGAGCTTTTTTGCAAACAAGCGTATAAAAAGAGCCAGGCTGCAGCAGCTCTGGGTGAGATTTTACCCCAGGGAGTTCTACAAAGTGGGAGGCAAACCATTCCACCTCTAGAATGCAATATTTATGCCCCCATCAGAGGACGCTCATGACCTTTTTTTCCAGTTGTAATGGAAAAAAAAAGGGGGTATATATTGAAGAAAAAACATTTAAAGGAAAATCTCTCTCCTGATAAAGAGGGGGACTCTCAAATACCAAAACGAAACCCAAGATGGGGGACACCCCTTTAGGTATTTTGAAGGGGTGATTTCTCTGCTGCCAAGAGAACCTGGCAGAACATTCTATCTACTTGGTGGGGAAATGGTTTTATGTCAGGCTGGGGTGATTTGTGTGACATTTTGGTGCCATTATATCCCAGTTCCTCGTCTTATCCCAATAACTCAGGGGCTGTATTCATAATGGCCGGGATCCTCTGGAACTCTGAGGAGGTGAAACCGTCTAATCATAGGAGTCCACAGTGAGAGGGGCCTGGCCAGCCCTCTGTTGACGTTGACTGTGCTGTCCCAGCAGACATGATAGGGACACAGTAATTTCCAAGTGACCCTTTGCCTGCAGTGTAGGGCTCTCAACCCCAATCACTGCAGCATGGGAAGACTTCACTCTGAATAAGTAATGCTTCCTGAATGAGTCTGTCCCTTTTCTGAAAACAAAAAAACAAACAAACAAAAAACACCAAAAATAGCTCAATAATAGGGAGGGAGGTGTTCTCAAATCTAGACTACAGCCGTTAATACCTGAGATGGGAGTCTCTTCCCTTTTATAGTGTGATCAAACAAGATAATGGAAGGCAAAGTGCTCCGGGAACTATCCCCGGCCACTACAATGGAAGATAATTAGTGTCATCATTTTCTATTCGCAACATAAACTCAGTCTGCTTTCCTGGTACCTCCATAGGTGATGCGCCTGATCCAGGTGAGAAAATTGTAGCTCTCCTGGTTACGTCAGTCCCTTTGTTTGTCTGGAACCAGCCAGAAGCTGGGAGTGGGGTCATTCTGCTCTTCTTCAAGGCTTCATCTGAAGATGGGCAAATGTTTTCTCCTGCTTAATTCTGTCTGCACCCTTGAGATCCCGAGGAAGACCACCACTCTATAATCTATTCTGAGGGTGGGTGGGAATAATTTTTTTTTTTCGAGTGCTCACTATGAGCTTGGCACAGGGCTGAGCTTTTCACAACCTTTATCCCATGGTGTTCTCACAACAGTCCCACCAGGGCAACTACTATTATCATCTCCATTTTACAGATGAGGGCATGAGGGAGTTTCCAGGGGTGTAAAGATCTGTTTCATGATCTGGGTGCTGGTTGCATGGGTGTGTTGTGTTTGTGAGAATGTCAAACACTTGTGAGAGGGGCTCTTTATAGAACACATGTTATAGTTCAATACAAAGTAAAAAGAAAGTTAAGGCCACTAAAAAAGTGGCTATTTGCCAGTGTCACTGGTTAAATGGTGGCCCTCAAAAGACGTGTCCATATCTTAACCCTTGGAACCTGTACATGTGACCTTACATGGAAATGGGTCTTAGAAGATGAGATCACCCTGGATTATCCAGGTGGGCCCTAAATCTAAAGATAAGTATCCTTAGAAGATACACAGTGGGAGAAGAGGGGAAGGACTTGTGAAGACAGACAGAGTGGAGCGATGATGTGGCCACAAGCCAAGGAACAGCAGGAGCCACCAGGAGCTGGAAGAGGCAACGAAAGATCCTCTTCAGAGGGAAACTGGCCCTGTGATACCTTGATTTTGAATTTCCGGCCTCCAAAACCATGACAGAATCCATTTCCATTGTAAGCCAAGCAGTTTGTGGTCATTTGTTATGGCAGTCCCAGGAAACTAATACAGCCAGGTAAACTTGGCCGTCTGTGGGCCTGAGAGTACAGGAGATTTTTCCTGTAGGAGGTAGGATTGTTTCATGTGATGAATTCAAAACCTCATTCTGGGTTTCTTGTGGAGAATGGATAGGAGAGACAGGAGGCAGGGAGGCCAGCTTCGTCCTTTACTGTATAAAAAACACAACCTCATGCATCGATTCCTTTTTAAAATGCCATTTTCTTTTGAAAATCAATTCCGTTTTCTTTTCTGACCAAAATTCACCTAGGAGGGTGGAAAGAAGAAAAGAAAGTGGTCAACTCCCTCCTTTGGATGTGAGGCAGAGTAGTCAATGTTGCTTTCGTAACTTTAATGTTATTGAGGTATAAACTACATAAAGTAAGAGCACAGATCTTATCTGTACACTCGGATAGGTTTCATGAACCTATGCAGTAGACTGTCATGTAACCAACCCCTTAGTCAGCATATCCAGCATCTCACATCCTGCTCCAATCAACCACTGATCTGATTTCTTTCAGCATAGACTAATGTTGCCTGTTCTTGAACAAACTCCTTATAAATGAAATAATACATTTTATAGTCTTGTGTCTGGCTTATTTCATTCAGTATAATATTTTTAGAAATTCATTCATGTTCTCGATCTGTACTTTGTACATTTTTATTGCTGGGTAGCATTCCATTGTGTGAATATACCACTGTTTATCAGTTCTCTTGTTGATATAAATAAGTTTTTGGCTATTTTCAGTTTTTTCAGTAGTGAATAAAGCAGCTACTAACATTGTTTGCGTGGACATATGCTTTTATTTCTCTGGGACAAATGCTTAGGAAGATAAGTGGGTTATAATCTGTATAAGAGGCACCCAATGGTTTTACAAAGTTGTTGTATCTTTTTATAGTCATGCTAGCAGTATATGAAAGTTCTGGTTGCTTCACATCCTTGGCAACACTTGGTATTGTCAGTCTCTAGTTTTAGATATTCTAGGGAATAAAAAAGTGGTGTCTCACTGTGGATTTCATTTGCATGTTGCTAATAGCTAATGATGTTGAACAACATCTTTTCATGTGCTTTTTGGCCATTTGTTTATCTTCCCTGGTGAAGTGCCTGGTCAAGTCTGTTGCTCATTTTATCTACTGGGTGATTTCTCTGATTATTGAGTTGTAAGTGTTCTTTATATATTGTGGATATAGGGCCTTTGTCAGATTGTGTGTTGAAATATTTTCTCTCAATTTGTGTTTTGTCTTTTTCTTTTTCTTTTTGGAGATAGAGTCACTGTCACTCAGGTTGGAGTGCAGTGGTGTGATCTTGGCTCACTGCAACCTCTGCCTCCTGGGTTCAAGGGATTCTCCTGCCTCAGCCTCCCGAGTAGCTGGGATTACAGGCAACTGCCACCATGCCCAGCTAAGTTTTGTATTTTTAGTAGGAACAGGGTTTCACTATGTTGGCCAGGTGGGTCTCAAACTCCTGACCTCAAGTGATCCACCCACCTCAGGCTCCCAAAGTGCTGGGATTACAGGCTTGAGCCAGCACACCTGGCAGTCTTTTCATTTTTAATGTGATTTCTTTTGAAGAGCAGAATTTCAAATTTTGGTGAAGTCAAATTTATGATTTCATTCTTTTAGGGTTAATATTTTTGTGTGTGTGTCCTGTCTAAGAAATATTTACTTACCTCAAGATCACAAAGATTTTTCTCCCAGATTTATTTTAATCTTCGCTTTTGCATTTAGGTCTCTTTTGAATTAATTTTGTGTATGGTGTGAGGTAGGCATCTAGGTTCATTGATGATTTTCAACTGAATTGAAAGGTGCAGGTGTACAAGTGAAAAGGCAGGTGAGGGTGATGTTGGTTTTCAATCATTAGTCAACTAATTTACCATTTATTTTGAGAATTTACTGGGTGCCAGTCACTGTGCTAAGCTCTAGGTATATATGGTGGCAAAACAGATATGTCTCCTGCCCATATGGAGTTTATTATCTGGAGAATAGACAGACACACACGAAGGAGTCACACAAATAAATATAAAAGACGACTGTGGTAGGAATAGGAAATAGAGGTCCCTAGTGTCACATATAACTGTGAGAAGACTTTGCATGATGACATGAAGACATCATGGTGAGCTAAGATTTCAAGGAGAAATAGGTAACTAGGCAAATGGGTGGTGGTGGGGGAGAGGGCAAGGGCATCAGGCAGGGGAGGAAGATGGGCTGAAAGACCTGGGTGTGTTTATGTGTCTGGTTGGAGGCCACAAATCTGAGGTTTTGTAGGCAGTGCTGAGAATTTTGCTTTGATCCTTAGAATAGTGGGAGGGCAATGAAGGGTTTGAAGGTGTGTGTCTGCACGTGCATGTGTGTGTGTGTAAGTGTGCATTTTGCACACATTTCTCCTCTGCACAGGGAGGACAGACCAGAAGGCTGGTGTTGATGGGGGTGTGGTTCTTGGGGAGACTTTGTGTTTTGCTGCAGGTGAACCTGGCCTTGGGACAGGAACCATGGTCAATGCAATTGCGGTGACAGCACCAAGGACAGATCCCCAGGCCCCACAGGGAACAAGCAGAGGAGGCACTGGGGCCATGTTTGACCATTTGTGAAGACTTTTTATACTCATCCTCCTACTTCACTGCACAACAATTTGATGAGAGAGGAATTATTGTTTATATTTCTTAGAGTTTTCTACTTTCCAGAGAAGGAACCTGAGGATGAGAGAAGGTGGGCTGTGCTTGTGATTATTTAACCAGGCAGTGGTGACACCAAGATGTGGTCCCTGGTCTTCCTGCTCTAAAGGCCCCCTCTTTCTCCAACATAACCCATAACCAGGAATTGTGTTATGGGTTAGAGGCATTTTCCCAGGCTCTAAATTCTCCCTGGGCTCCAGTTGCAGGGCCATTCCCTTGGTTCAGAGCAGCTGTCAAGACAACTGGGCCTGGCAGCTTAGGGTCCGACATCAGTCTTGTGTGAGGACTGAAAACCCACCCAGTGATTCTCAGTTGCTCTATACCCACCTGGGCAGAGCCAGCCAGGAGCCTCCCAGAGGTGTGGTGGAGAGAGCCCCAGACTTGGAGTTGGGCAGACCTGTGCCCCGATCCTGTGCTTCCATCTTGCAGCCATGGCGCTTGGGCAAATCGCTTAGACCATCTGGGCCTCAGTTTGCTTATGTGTAGAGGGCAGATTATAGTAGCGTCTATGTTACCAGTAGTCATGAGAAGAGAATGGGAGAACTGTTTCAGGTGAAAATGCTCTCCCTGTCTGGTTCACAGTAGGAGCTTAATAAATGCTAGTTGTTGTGGCAGCAGCGTTGTTCTTATCATTTACTAGGGGGAAAAGGTTAGTTGTACGGTCGTGGTGCCATTATCATCACCATTACTAGGCTGGGAAACAGACACATTGATTTATCCTGGAAAAGTTCTCTTTTCCTGCTGGCCAAACGCCTGACTTGGAATGACACAGAGCTCTGAGGGTGCTTGCAGTTCCACACCATCTGGTTGATTTGTGGTAATAATCTTTTATGTGCAAGGAGCATTTTTCCCTTTGCAAAGCACCATCACGTCTCTTATTCCATTTTATCCCCGAACAACCCTCTGAGGTTGGCCGGGCAGGTGTGATTATCCCCGTTTTCTAGATGGAGACTTGTAAAACAAACACGATTTGCCCAAGATCACAAGGAAAGATGGTGATGAAAGGCAGGGTGAGAACTTGGCCAGGTCTCCTAACTTATTCGTAGCAGTGTGGGCGAGAGGCATAGGCTGACTGTGTAACATTCTTTAAGAAATAATTTCAGCAGCCACCGTTTATTGAGCACCTACTGCATACTGGGCCCGAGGGTAGGGTAGGTGTATCATGTATGTATTTACTCATTTAATTTCCTCACCAATCCCATGGGGCCGATATTGTCCTCATTTTACTTATGAAGAGACCGAATCCCACAGAGGTTAGGTTAGTTGCCCAAGATCCCTGAGCAGGTGAATGAGATTTGGGATTTCCATCTGAGCCAACACAATAGCAAAACTGGTCCTCTCTTTACTCTCCTGTTTGCCCATGAAAAGAGAAAAGGATGACAAAAGGGTGAGCAGCAGGAACTGGCAGAACGGACATGAGTTTGAGGAGTTTCCTATTTCTAACTGGGCTAAGTGAAACCTTTATCTTCATGACCGCTGCTATCATGGCTGGGTTGATGTCTGAGTATCTGTTTAGGAGCTAACAGGTTTAGTTTTATTGTTTTGTCAAAATACTACAGAAATCAATATATCTCCATAATTCAGTGTTATACCAAGAGGCATTTTTTTGCCATATATAGCAAAAATTGTATTATACTTTTGAGATCCTAGGTAATGATGACAAAGTGTTCTGTGTTCAATTCTAGCATTAATGTCTGGTTTGAACAAAGCTTGAAATATGATCTCAGAGCTAAGAGGCTTTAATATTAAGATCTTTAACTGTAATTTATGTGACAGAAGATAGGGTTTAGCATAATAAAATGTAATGGGCTCTTCAAATGAAGAGGACGAGAGACAATTGAAAACAAGGTAAAAATGGTAAATTATAAATAACGGTAAATCTACCTTTATGTTGTTACTTCATTTATTTTTGATTTGTTAGATAGGCTCTATAATTTCTCATTTTCCATGTTTCAGAAGAGGACATTTCTCAAATGGTGCCTATTTGAAATGAGAGCCCAGAATCACCGTTAGCCTTAGCTTGCTATTTAAGGGGTAAGAACATTTCCACCACAGTTCGCGTTTTCCATTTATGCTAAGATTTGATCTGATTGATTGTATTGATCTCTTGTTCTCTCTTCCTTTGTCTCTTTTCCTTCTTGATATTTATGGGTTTATTTATATTTTTCAAATCAGCTTCTACATTTAAATGCCATGATGTAAATTTGTATACAAGTTGTGTCAACATTAAGGAATTTAGGCCAAACTCTAGAAAATTAAATTCACAGAAAGAAGAGCAAGCCAATTTGTTAACTGCAGGGATGCCAGTGATATTATTCCTATGTGTTCAATTTGGTTTTGAGCTTCCCAGATGCCAAGGGCATGGTGGCTTATGGAAATTTTTATTATACTATAGAAAATAAGATAGCAATTCTTTGAGAAAGAGAGAATTTCCTGAAACTTAACTTGTGAGATCTTGAGTAATAAACTTTTATTTTTTAGTCTTGCATTCTCAAAATTTGTTTGCTTCAAGATTTGGAAATAAACAGGCAGAGATGGTATAGAAAATGAAGAAAAATCTTAATATGACATTTGGCCTCCAGGGCTGTACTTTTTATTGTTGTCATTTTTGGAAGAGCCTTGATTCAGTTTAGCAGCAATGAGCCCAGGCCCCCTGCTGCCAGCACTATGTAGAAGTCTGGCCCCCAGAGTGGGAAAGACAGACATGGGAAAGAAATCAAATTTGTTTCCCACTATTGCATTTGGTAAGGGCATTGGAACATTTTTGAAGCATTCACTTTGACTTCAAAGTGATATAAGAGGAATTAATTGGCCTGGATCTTCCCTCTCCTTCCCTGGGGGTTGAGATGGGTCTTGGCAGCACAGGTCAAATGTGAAGGTGTTTCTGTTTTGGACCAGTTGATGGACTTCCTGTGATGTCACCAAATGCATTCATGCTGCCCACTCTTATAGTTGCATTTGCCTACTGGGGATGACTTTTGCCTGAAGACCTCCCAAGCCCTACAGAGCTGTCTTGGTTACAGTTTTCTCCATCTCTCCAGGCAGTGATTTTCTATTTTATTAAATAAAATAAAAATTAATTTTTTTTTTTAGAGACAAGTTTTGCTTTATCTATGGTGCCCAGGCTGGTCTTGAACTCCTGGGCTCAAGGGATCCTTCTGCCTCAGCCTCCTGAGTAGCTGGGATTATAGGTACAGGCCACCCAAGCAGTGACTGCTGAGATGTAAACATCTTGGGAAGGGCGGGAAATCTGCTATCAGGCACTAATGGTCCTGGTAAAGTAGTTGGTAGGAACTAATTTACCAGGGCTATTTCCACCCATGGCGGGAAGAACTTCGGGTGGGTGCTTTTAGGTCTTCCAAGTAGAAAAGAAATCTAATTCAGGGGATTGGAGGTTCTTATGGTCAGCAGAAGCGCTGGGAAGCAGTTGCTTGGTAGGTGATTCAGTGTCTCCCTCAAAAAGTGCCCATCCTGGGTCTCCGTAACCTCAGCAGGGCCGCCTTTGCGCTTGCTTGTAGCTCCGAAGTGAGTGATTTAACCTGAGTCCCTAGATTTGATCTCTGTCCACCTATGTGCCCGCATCTGCCACTGGAGAACAATAGGGACTTCTCCCTTCTTTCCTCCCTCCAGATCTTACACAGCAAGTTCATTGGTGGACCCTAACCCAGAGACACACAGGGACAGGGGTTCTGGGAAATGTGACTTTTCCCTGTGGGGCAGAGGCATGGAAGGTGAGGCTGGGATGCTCAGGGGCCAGTTGAGAGTCCAGGGAATTTCCTCATCTCTGTCCAGGGACTGTGGTCTTCCTCTCCTTCCCCCACTGCCACCAGCCCACGAGGGCCTGGTTATGGGTGCAGAGTAGAAGATCTGTGATGGGTATGGCCATGCTCAAGTTTCCACTCTCCCACCCCGGCCTTCCCCAGTTTCCTGGGTCTGGTTTTCTTTCTTCTCTTGAAGTCCTGGAGTGCTCTGGTGTCACTTTTGATGTCACTCTTAGGGGAATCTGACCCCTGAGACTGGACAGGCCCCATTGTTTGCTCTTATGGGACCTCATGCATCTCCTTCATGGCATGCATCCCATCTGCAGCTCAATGCTCATCTGTGGAAGGACTTCTTTACTGTTCTGGGTCCCTGCTAAGCTAAATTCCATGAGGTCAGGAATTGCGTCTTTCTTCATATCTCTATTCCCAGAATTCCTCACAGCATGGCCCTCAAAAAATATTGTTTGAATGGAGGGTTAAAGTCACGTTTTCCATTTTTTTTTTTCAAAGCTAGATCACTGCTTAGGAAGCTTTGTAGGACAGTTGATTATGAAATTTAATAAGAATGATTCATCATTTCTCCCTAGTGGTAAAGAATTCCACCATTTACAAATCACTTTCTCTGTGTTCATTCATTCATGCATTCATTCATTCATGCATGCATGCATTCATCTAGGAAGTCTTTTTGAAATGTCTACCATGTATATGACAGAGTAGGTCTGCTGTTTACCTGTGATTTTACTAACTTAAGATAGGCTCAGCACTGTGGAGGGATGGCTTATTTCTAAGTGGCTGAAAATCAACATATATCTACCTTATTACTTTGCCAAATGCCCCAGCACTGGGCCTTTGGGTGCCTCAAGGAAGATGTAAATGCAAACAAAATACGTGATGGTAGTAATTATTATCAGTTGTCCTGGTTACACCCTCTAAGTGGTCGATTCATAAAAAATGAGTTTTAGGAATAGAGTCATCAGTAAAAACTGATGATTAAAAACAGGTATAATTATGATTTTTAGCATCTTCGCCACTCTTGGTGCAAATGCAGTGTATTTAGAATTGACTTTTGTGCTTTTGAAAATATCAGCCTGCTAAAATCCCTTATTAGCAGGAACTCACTGTGGATTAAATGAAATTCTATAGCCTAAGGAAATGTATCTGTGGCTCAATAGTCTGGACACATGAGAAGTGTTACACAAGGGAATGTGATTTATGAAAAAGTTTTCTGACTTGGCTGCAGTTTTCCTTGAGTCCATAAATGCCAAAACGTTTAGGCAATAGTCTAAGTATTTACCTGATGCGAGTGAACTGTCATAGTAACGGCTGGGTGTTGGAAAGCCACAAGCGGTGGGGGTGAAGGGGCATCCTTGGCCCGTGCTGCCCCACGGCCCTCCCTCAGGCCTCCCTTCCCGGCTCCTCTCCCTCCTGCTGTTTCATCGGGCTACTTGCTGGGGTCCCATGCTTGTGCCAGCCCCACCTCTGCCGGGCAAAGCAAGTGAGGAGATGCTGCCTCTCAAAAGGGAGACCCAGCAGAGCCCTGAATCTTGCAACTAACTTGGCATCTTTTAAGTTCCAGGGTCCCATCAACACTAGGTCTCCCAGCTGTAAGAGAAGTCCCTGATACACACTTTGTGGCTTTGTTGCAAGACTAAAAGGATAGTTGTGTGATCCCAATAGAAATGTCTGCAAGCTCAAGTTCAGTTGAGTCCACAGCAGAAACTGGCAGTTGTATCACAGAGCTGTTTGCTTTGTGCTGTCACCCACTCTAGCCAGAGGCATCTCAAGGAGCAACTCTGTTCTAACTCCTCCTTGGTCAATGCTGTCAAAGAGAGGCCAACACGGCGAGGCCAATCATGGTTCTCAAGATGGGGCCACCCTGGTCAAAGGTTCTCGGAGGCCTCATGTCCTGGGCTGGGGGCAGCATGAAGATCGATGCTGCATTGAAGGCATTGGCTGCTAGTATTCAGTAAAGAATGGGTTCCATCTTGGCTGACTTGGGAAGTTTTGGACATTTCCATGTAACTGTCACATTGAAGCTGGTTCATTGAGTTCTTCCTCTGCCTTTGAATTGCTGATTTTTTTTTTTTTTCAGTTAAAAAAGCACAAGTAAACTGATGAGCTCTTGGGTGGCATCTGCTGTTCCCAGCCGTGGGAAGTGGTGGTAAAGCTGGGGCCACGCAGCATGCTGGGTGACTGCTGAATTCAGCCAATGCCATGCTGAGTAGGAGGGGGCATGGCAGAGTCACATGTGTAGAAGGTGCCCACCTGAGAAGGTGAGAATGGAAATGTTTCCTTGATGGGTTTGCACTGCTCCCTGGAAAGAGGAGACTTGCTGAGAGCAGCAAGGTGATAGCGAGTCTTCACAATCACAGCACACTATCTGAATTAGTGCTTGCCCCTGTGGAGCTCTGTATGGATTTTATAACACGCCTGTGACACGGGCACCATGTGCCTGCCATAGGCCACTGTGGAGATCTGCCAAGTTCCCACGAGGAATTTGGGGTGTGGGGGCCTCCTGCTTTGGTGCCATCCCTAGTGATCTCTGCTTAGAGCTCGTATTTCTCCCTTTACCTTTGAGTGGGACCACGCCCCTCCACTTGCCAAAGGCTCCCTGTGCCTCCTGACTCTTCTCTGCTACCTGAAACCCTTCTCGACTCCTCCCTCTCTCTCTACCCAGTCACATTCCCCAGGGTCTTCAGGGTCAAGCTCAAGGTTTATCTTACCCCCAAAACCCTCCTCAGCCACATTGCCTAATTTATTCCTTTTGCCCAAATTCTGTACCTGAGATGAGACTGGATCATCCAAGCAGCCCCAGGGAGGTAGCCCAGGGGCAATTAGAGCATTGTGTCTATGGAAACACACATGGTACTGGCATCCATCCCCCCGACCAAGCTCTGTGCCCTGTGAAACCCTGGGCCCGTGTCTATTTCCAGCCATCCCTGCTCCCAGGAATTACGCCATTCCTCCACAGTTTAGGTATCTGGCCTGAACCTTTACCCCAGCAATTCCACCCAGGTATTTCAGAATGCTTTGCAACACGCAGGTGCCTTCTTAGGAGTGGGGATATTTGCCAACAAACCAGCCATGAGCCTGCACCCAAAGAAAGCCTTTTACAACCACATGAAGACAGTGTGATGCTCTTGATGCTTGGGAAGGCCTCGCAATGCACAAGGGGGCAGTGATTGAAGGGGTCAAAGAGAATCTCATCTGCATACTTGGGGGCGGCTAGCTGTCTGGTATGCAAATCCAAAGACAAGTCTCCAGTCACACCTATGCTTCCCAGCCCTTCTTTCCTCCTGTGATGGAGTTAACCCCTCCCTCCCCAGTGGTCCACAAAACAATAGGCTTTCCCAGGTGTTCTCAAGAGCTCCTCTCCCCTCTACCTGAGGGCTCCCAGCCATGAGGAATTTCAGGGCTCAAAGGGGTCTGGAAAGGCTCTGGGCAAGTCGACAGCAACCAATGTGAAAATAGGTGGTTCACTCACACACTCAGCTCCCTATCTGGTCCACTCTAGTTATTCATTTCAAAAATATGAGGGCAGCTTTTTAATAGACTGGTTTCCTTATGTGGGGAAAATGTGTGTGAATGACATTTGTTCTCATTGGGTGGAATTGAAGACATCTTTAGGTGTCACTTAACAGTGCTGAAAGGGCCTTTTCACCCTTAGCTAATTTTTCTAGGATTTCTGTGGGGCCAAAGTGGGCAGGGGGACAAGTATATTTGGTTCTGGGGGGCACTTATCTCCTAGCATCGCCTTGCATTGACTCCTTTCAAGGTAGAAAACGCTCCCAGTCTGTTATTTCTAGAAGGAAGCCTTGCCTTTAGCATCATCACCATCTCATTACCATAATCACCATCATTATCATCACCATCATCATCACCATTATCACCACCACCATCATCATTATCACCATCATCATCACCATCTTCATCATCATCATCACCACCATCACCACCACCACCATCATCCTCGTTGTCATCATCATCATCATCATCATCTTTTACTAAAGTGAGAGATAGGGCCAACTCCGTTGAACTGTGTACCTTTAATTCTGACAAGCTTTCCCTTCCTCTCACTTTCTCCAGCACTTTTCTGAGCTTCTGTTATAACAAGTTTTAGAATTTGATTACAGCACCATCTACTGGGTACTAGACTTCCCATTTTTCCAGGCCTTTCCTATACATTGACATTTGTTTCTTCTTTCTGTTTCTTCCTCCGCTCTCTCCTGCCTTTTCCCCCCATGAAAGTAACAATTGTTAGTTTGAAAAGGTTCCATCAATTAATTCATAAAAGTGAAGCTCTTCTAAAATGAGGAAAAGCTTACATCCCTTGCCAATAAACACAAAGACAATGGCCCAGGCTTACCGCGATGCATTTCATATAATTATTTCCCACGATCAATAACCTCATCAGTAGGTTCAGTGATGGGGACATCACGGTAATGAATGGCTGGGTCCAGCGGCCATCAGAAGTGCTGTCCTTATCCCTGTCACCTCTGAGCTGCCGAAGGGCATGATGGGAATCAGGGCTCTGCCTGGCCAAAGGATTAATCATAGTTATCCCTAACTCATATTCGTGTAATTTGCCTTCCTAATGCAGCCTGCCCCGAATTGATCAGCATGGATTTCTTGCTGCACAATAGGCCACTCTTGTGGTGTAGAGGAGAGTGAGAAGGACTCTGTGTACGTGGCAGGGAAGGGACAAATTGGATTAGTCACGCTCAGGAAGTAACAAAAACTGAATCACACCAGACCACTGCTGAAGCATGTTTCTGGAAGCCAGGCTAGAACTTCTGGGGACTTTGGGAAGGGAAGGAGAGAAGGCTGCACACACTCACAATATTCTTTAGGGGCCAGGCAGAGACGTGGGCCTCTCCATCTCAGTCAGGGCCACAGGAGGAGCAAGGTTCAAGGACAGCAGGAAAAGGGACTTTCTTGTTGTGATCTTTTAATTCCCAGTTCCTAAAGGGCACCTACTATGCTTTTCCAGAGACCTTTAAAAGAAAAGTCCCAGGATTTGAAACTCTGAGGTGATGCCTGCTTTAGAATATGCAGAGATGGAGGCCATGGCTTCACATTTGCAATTGAGTGGCTCAAATCAAATGCAAACAGCAGGATCCTTCCTTTTGCCATAGCAAAGACTACTTAATCTCACCATTTCTTTCACTCTAGATGTGGTTGTGATGGGTAGTAGGAAAAAGTCTCCATCCATGGAGTATTTCCTACTCTTAGACAATGGTTCCTAAGTTTGGCCCTGGCTGGTCCATTTGGAGACTGGATCTTACTGTTCTCAACATACTCTGAACCTTTTCTCACCTCTGGCAACCTTTTCTCACCTCTGTGCCTTCGCATAGGCTGGTCCCTCTGCCTGGAATGCCCTTCTCTCCATTCTTTCCCTGTAAAACTCAGCTCAGCTGGCAGCTTTGAGGTGAGACCCTCATTGTCTCCCAGCAATTAGTCTGAATCCTGCTGTATCTGGTTCATCCCTGGGGTGTAGTGTGTGCCACTTTCTCTTTTAGTTACTTGTCTGGTGCCTTCCTTCCTATTGAGCCAAGAGACAGGAGACCCCACCTCTTCTACCTTGGTCTCTGTACTAGTTTGTTCTAGCATTGCTACAAAGAAATACCTGAGACTGGGTAATTTATAAAGAAAAGAGGCTGAATTCGCTCACGATTCTGCAGGCTGTACAGGAAATGTGATTCTAGCATCTGCTTGGCTTCTGGGGAGGCCTCAGGAAACTTACATCCATGGTGGAAGAGGGAGGGGGAGCCAGCACTTTACATGGCTGGAAGAGGAAGAAGAGAGGGAGGGAGGAGGTGCCACACTGAACCAGATCTCAAGAGAACTCACTCACTATACCGTACCAAGTGGGTATGGGGCTAAACCATTCACAAAACTCCACTCCCATGATCCAGTCACCTCCCACCAGGCCTCTAACACTGGGGATTGTAATTTGACATGTGATTTGGGTGGGGCCACAGATCTAAACCACATCAGTGTCTCTGTATCCTTTAGCCTAGCACATAGTGCTCTCAATCCCAGTTTGTTTATTCATTAGCTCACTTGTACTGAGTGTACTGAGCACTGGCTTGGTTCTTGATTCTGGGGACATGGTGATAATCAAAGTGATCTGCTTCTGTCCCTGTGTAGCATGTAATCTCATAGAGGAGGCAGACATTAGTTGAATAGCCCCACAGGTCTATGCACAGAAGGATGAGGGCCCCAGTGATGTTCAGCAAGCGCAGTAGGAACTGACCTCAAAGATCAGGGGAGGCTTCCTGAAGCTGGTGACCTATGACCTGAATTCTGCAGGGTGAGGCAGAGGGACAGAATGAAGATGGGTGGGACAGTGGATGGGGAAAGTGTGTCAGAAAAGGGAAGAACCTGCTGGAAGGGTCTGACCATGAAGATGTTTGGCAGGTATGGGTTGAGTTGCATCTCCCTAAAAACTCTGCTCAGTCCTGGTACCTGTGAATGTGACCTCATTTGGAAATAGGGTCTTTGCAGATGTTATCAAGTAAAGATGAGGTAATATTGAAGTAGACTGGGCCCTAAATCCAATATGACTGGTGTCCTTATAAGAAGAATGGAGGGAGATACACAGGGAGGAGAATGCCATGTGAGGACACAGACACACGAGGGAGGTCGCCTTGTGACAGTGGAAGCAGACAGGGAAGTGCTGCAGCTGGAAGCCCAGAAACCCCAAGAGCTGCTGGGCACCCCTGGAAGCCACGAGAGGCAAGGAAATATCCTCCCCTCCAGCCTGCAGAGGGAATGGAGCAAAATCCACACCTTAATTTTGGACTTCTGGTCTCTAGACAGGGAGAAAATAAGTTCCCGCTGTTTTAAGCCACTAGGTTTGTGGAGATTTGTCATGGCAGTTCTAGGGAATATAGGAATGGTAGGTTTGGGGAAATGAGAGTGTGGCACAGCGTGGCTGGTCTGAGGAGAGGGAAGGAGAGAGGAGAATGAGATGAAGCTGGCGGTGTGGGCAGCAGCCAGCATCATGGGGGCGTGTTCATTGTGTTCAGGATGTGTTTTTCATCCTAAGAGCAGTGCATTTTAGGAACACACACTTCTCTGCTGCGGTATGTGGTGGCCTGGAGGCCAGGACTGAGAGTAGTGTGGACAGTGGGGTGGCTGGTGATGTCCTAAACTAAGTGGCAGTGGAAGGAAGCTGAGGGATGGGAGAGATAAATGGTAAATGGTTGAATTTGGAATAAATAAGGGAATGAGTGGGACCATGCCACCTACAGAGGACAAATGAAGACCGTCTTTCAGGAGAAACTCCCTGCATTCTAGAGCAGAGGGGCCAAGGCGCAGGAGTGACCTTGGGACAGAAGAAGCATTGCTACCTCTCTTCTATAACAAGGAGGATTTAAGTATCGTTATTATGGGTCCTGCCCTAAAGGTCCCCACAGCCACGTCATGCTATCTCATGAAAGCTGCCAAGAGGCTGCTGCTGTTCCCAGGTTACAGATGGGGCAGACTTAGAGATGTTCAGTAACTTCTCTCAAGTCCCCAGGGATGGCAAAGTAGCAGCACTGGAAGCCAGTTCTCCGTGCTTCCCCAATGCCTGTCCAACTTCGTTCTCACCACACGACTATCAGACACCTCCTGAGAGTGCTCTCTGACTCCATCAGCACACACCAGCCAGGCCAGAGCCTATTGAAATGATTCTCAATCTTTTTTCTCTTTTAAATGTTATTTTATTTTGTCACGTTATCTGCATCTTGCTTCTTTGTGGGGGTGGAACAAGGGGAGAGTGAAATGCATGCAACAGATACACAACTAAAAGAAAAAGAGGGAACAGAGGGCCAGATCAGATGGCACTGCCTGCTGACAACACCTCTTGGGGTCAGCCGGTGGCACCAGCACCTTGAGAACATAAAGTGTTTCTACAGAGGAGGTGACTGGTTTCCTGGGCTGAGCTTAATAGAGACTTCAGGTTTAAGATGATGGTGACGTGGAAATGTAGACCTGGTGCCTGGTGCTCAGTTAAAGATGAAACAGGACAGAAGCTTAGAGCATCTAGTATCAGTCTTGGGCTGTCTCACAAAAGATCTTCCCCTTATGATGAAGAGGAGGATTCTGTACCCTTTGGGGATAGCCTGGAGGGACAGGAAGAGGCAGTGACCAGACCCATATTCCAATCTGGCTCTGTTGCACCCTTGCTGTGTCTTTGGCTTCGCTGGGCCTCAGTTTTTTCTTCTGTAAAATGAGGGATTGTACAAAATGACCTTATGTTCTACTCGAAAATACAACAATCATAATCTTATTCTTAATATATCATTAAGACATAAAATTAGAGTTTATGTATTCCCTGCAAGTTTGTGTTGTCTTGAATCCACAGCAACAGAGCTCACCACTGCCCTCTTTGTTCTGGCCTTGGCCTTAGCTCTCACATGAAATGCAATTCTTGGATTCAAACACTATCAGTAGTGTTTTTTGTTTGTTTGTTTGTTTGTTTCTAGTGTGTTTGTCAAAGGGAAAGGGAAGGAGCTGCTGCTGTTTGTGATGTTCCTATATCGTGTTATATCCTGTGCAGGCCCAGGGTCGCTGACCACCCTTCCAGTCCTTGTTTTCCTTTATTTCTGTTGTGCTATACCACCAGCCTACTGATAGTATTTCTGTTGCTCCATCCCACCAATCCCACTAAATGACAAAACTAACAAAGTGCATTTTGGGGAGGTGGGTGTATCCTCTAGAAAACTCTAGTAGTGTAATGGCTGAGCCAAGGGAATTTGTTGCCAAATTTTCTTCTAAAGGGGTTGATTTTGCTACTTAACGAACCACCCTAAAACTCAGTGGCTTAAAAGAAAAATCATTTATTCTCCTGGGCCTTCAGGTTGACTGGAGATCAGCTGATCATGGCTAGTCTCATTCGTGTGTCTGGGAATCTGCCAGGGACCAGACCATCTAGGCTGGGCTCAGCAGGGTTGGTTCATCTCTGCTTCATATGCCTCTCATCCTCCTGGGATCAATGGGCTAGCCTCGGTATGTTCTTATGGTCATGGCAGAGGCCCAAATGGGCAAGCCCAACTGCATAAGCACTTTACAAGCGTTTGGCTACATCATATTCACTCACACTCTGTCAGCCACAGCAAGTCACATAGTCACCCCAAAGGCAAGGACAGGGAGGTATCCTCTGCCTCTTTAGTAGGAGAAACTACAAAGTCATGTGGCAAAGGGTGTGGACATAGGGAGGAACCAAGAAGCAGGGCCCTTAATGCACTTTGTAGTTTTACAAATCACATGTGCATACTGATACTATCTCTCTTTCATATTTGTACTTTCCTTCTCCCAATGACAACTGTGCTTCTCACCTACATCAATCTAGTTGCTCATCTTCGAGGTACGCAAAATAGTGTCAGAATTACTATCCCAAGAGCACTACCACCAACAAACTCACCAAGTTAAAGTGCAAGATTTTTTTGTAACTATTCTTATCCTTTGAATACATCCCACTAAGTGTGTAGAGTCAGAGCACTGAGATCAAAAATTGCTTGAACTAATGCTTTTTTCTGAATGGTTATAAGTTTGATATGCAGATAGAATTTGTTTCTGTTTGTATTAGATTTTAGAGTTTGCTTTTGTTTATCCTTTTTTACTTAGTATTTTTTAAATATGTAAAACATGCCATGGTTCAAAAGCCAAAACCATGTAAAAAGGAATACTCAGAGAAATCTCACCCCAAACCTCCTCTCTCCACCTCATTCCTACTTACTCCCTATAGGTAGACATTTTTATTAGATTTTGGTTTATCATTCTGTGTGCCTTTTTATGAAAATGAGCACATGTGTATGTATATAACATGTATATATGTGTATACATATGTATGTTTATTAACTCTATTGAGTGGATATGCATTAGTGTATTCAAACACTTCCAGGAGTGCACATTTGGTGGAGGTCGGTGTATCATTAGGAAAAATTCTAGTAGTGCAATGGCTGGGCCAAGGGAATTTGTTGCCAAATTTCCCTCTAAAGGCCTTGTGCTATTCTGTACTTGTGCAATCAGCATATGAGAGTTAACACAAGCCCCGTCTTCATGAGGATATTGAGGGAGAAGAAATGAAAGTTTTGGGAATTGTCCAGTGACTTGAGCTTTTGTGACAGGGAACTTCCAGTTTCCCAAATTAGTCCTTGTGCAGTGCAGGTGTGATTGGTTCGAATTTTCTCTATGATCACCTCAGAACATCCATTTTTCCAAGAGTGTTATTCCCTTTTTCTGTTCATTTTCTAGGGCTGCTTTAACAGATGATCACAAACTTGGTGGCTTTAAACAACAGAAATTTATTTTCTCACAGTTCTCGGGGCCAGATGTCTGAGATCAATATTGATATGGTTTGGCTCTGTGTCCCCACCCAAATCTCATCTTATAGCTCCCACAATTCCCACATGCTGTGGGAGGGACTTGGTGGGAGATGGTTGAATCAATGAGGTGGGTCTTTCCCATGCTGTCTCATGATGGTGAGTCTGTCTCATGAAATCTGATGGTTTTAAATGGGAGTCTCCCTGCACAAGCTCTCTTTGCCTGCTGCCATTCATGTAGGACATGACTTGCTCCTTCTTGCCTTGTGCCATGATTGTGAGGCCTCCCCAACCACAAGGAACTGTAAATCCATTAAACCGCTTTCCTATATAAATGATCCAGTCTTAGGTATGTCTTTATCAGCAGTGTGAAAATGAACTAATACAGTGAATTGGTATCAGTAGAGTAGGGTGCTGCTGAAAAGATACCTGAAAATGTGGAAGTGACTTTGGAACTGGGTAACAGGCAGAGGTTGGAACAGTTTGGAGGGCTCAGAAGAAGACAGGAAAATGTGGGAAAGTTTGGAACTCCCTAGAGACTTGTTGAGTGGCTTTGACCAAAAGCCTGATAGCAATATGGACATTGAAACCCAGGCTGAGATGGTCTCAGAAGGAGATGAGGAACTTGTTGGGAAGTGGAGCAAAGGTGACTTTTGTTATGTTTTGGGAAAGAGACTGGCAGCCTTTTGTCCCTGCCCTAGAGATTTGTGGAAGTTTGAACTTGAGAGAGATAATTTAGGGTATCTGGCAGAAGAGAGTTCTAAGCAGCAAAGCGTTCAAGAGGTGACTTGGGCTTTGATAAAGACATTCAGTTTTATAAGGGAAGCAGAGCATAAAAATTTGGAAAATTTGCAGTCTGACAACATGATAGAAAAGATTTCTGAGGAGAAATTCAAGCTGGCTCCAGAAATTTATGTAAGTAACAAGGAGTGGAATGTTAATCCCCAAGAGAATGGGGAAACTATCTCCAGGGCATGTCAGAGAACTTTGTGGCAGCCCCTCACATTACAGGCCCAGAGGTTTAGGAGGAAAAAATGGTTTCGTGGGCCTTGCCCACGGTCCCTCTGCTGTGTGCAGTCTAAGGACTTGCTGCCCTGTACCCCAGCCACTCCAGCCATGACTAAAAGAGGCCAATGTATGGCTTAGGTTGTTAGTCAGAGGGTGAAAGTCCCAAGCCTTGGGACCTTCCACATGATGTTGAGCCTGTGGGTTCACAGAAGTCAAGAACTGAAGTTTGGGAACCTTTGCCTAGATTTCAGAGAATGTATGGAAACATGTGGATGCCCAGGCAGGTTTGCTGCAGGGGATGGGCCCTCATGGAGAACCTCTGCTAGGGCAGTGTGGAAGGGAAATGTGGGGTTGGAGCGCCCACACAGAGTCCCCACTGGGACACCACCTAGTGGAGCTGTGAGAAGAGGGTCATCGCTGTCCTCTAGACCTCAGAATGGTAGATCCACTGACGGCTTGCACCATGTGCCTGGAAAAACCACAGACACTCAATACCATAAAAGCAGTGAGGAGGGGGCCTATACCCTGCAAAGCCACAGGATTGGAGCTGCCCAAGACCATGGGAACCCACTTCTTGCATCGGTGTGACCTGGATGCGAGACATGGAGTCAAAGGAGATCATTTTGGAGCTTTAAGATTTGACTGCCCCACTGGATTTTGGACTTGCATGGGGCCTGTAACTCCTTTGTTTTAGCCAGTTTCTCCCATTTGGAACAGTTATATTTACCCATGACTGTACTCCCATTGTATCTAGGAAGTAACTAACTTGCTTTTGATTTTACAGGCTGATAGGCAGAAGAGACTTGCCTTGTCTCAGATGAGACTTTGGACTGTGGACTTTTGAGTTAATGCTGAAATGAATTAAGACTTTAGGGGACTATTGGAAAGGCATGCTTGGTTTTGAAATGTAAAGACATGAGATGGGGGGGGTGGGGGAGGAATGATATGGTTTGGCTCTGTGTTCCCACCTAAATCTCACCTTGTAGCTTCCATAATTCCCACATGTTGTGGGAGGGACTCGGTAGGAGATGGTTGAATCATGGGGGCAGGTCGTTCCCCTGCTGTTCTCATGATGGTGAGTGAGTCTGATGAGATCTGATGGTTTTTAAAACAGAGGTCTCCTCTCTGCACAAGCTCTCTTTGCCTGCTGCCATCCATGTAAGAAGTGACTTGCTCCTCCTTGCCTTGTACCATGATTGTGAGGCCTCCCCAGCCACGTGGAACTGTAAGTCCTTTAAACCTCTTTCTTAAATAAATTACCCAGTCTCATGTATGCCTTTATCAGCAGTGTGAAAATGGACTAATATATATATCATTGGGCTGAAATCAAGGTGCCCTCAGAGCTGTGCTTTCTCTGGAGGTTCCAGGCAAGAAGCCATTCCTTACCTCCTCCAGCTGGGGTGGCTGCTGGCAGTCCTTGGCTTGTGGCCATGTCACCCTAGACTCTGCCTCTGTGGTCACACCTCCTTCTCCTCCGTGTCTGTGTATAAAATCTTCCTCTGCCCCTCAGATGAGGATGCACGTGTTTGAGTTTAAGGACCATCCACATAATCCAAGTTAATGTCTGTCTCAAGATCCTTAATCTAATCACATCATATCTGTAAGGGTTCAACCTTTTTAATGTCATATAAGGTAACAGTCTCAGGTTTCAAGGATGAGGATGTAGATGTACTTCGGTGAGGGCATTATTAGCCTAACACAATCACTTCTAATTTCTAAAGTGCTTCTATGCGTTTTCTCATGTCATTCTCAAAATTTTCATGAGAAGGATAAATCCTGACTCACTGTACCAAGTCCACAGGTGGGGGATAGTGACTTAGAGAGCTGAGGGCATCCAGTTGCAGGTCTAGAAGAACCTCTGGGACCAATCTGTTCGCCAGAGGATGACTCCAGAGAGAATCGCCCCATTTCTGAAAGCATCATGGTTCCAGATGTTGGCCTGGACCCTGTCACTAAACAGCTTTGTGCTAACTGATGTCTGCTAACTATACAGGGAGCCTGAAAAAGCATGTTCTTTGTAGTCAGACCAAGTTGCATTTGACTGTACTCTGTGAACTTGGGGATTACTCACTTTCCTTGAGCCTTAATTTCCTCATTTGTAAAATGGGAATCATAGGAGAGGTGGGATAACATTTGCCAAACATGAATCCCACCCTCAGACTTGAGATGCAAAGAAACGTTTTCTTTCTTTATGTTTCCACATGAAATCCCACCTGCTTCCAACTTGACCACTTGGCAAGAATCCCCCAGCAGTCACCCAGGGCCACTCTTCTCTTCCCGGGGACTTTGTTGAGATTCAGCGGGTAGCAACTCAAGAACGGGCAAGTGAGGCCTCGGGAGGTGAGGCCTCAGGCAGGTCAGGCCAGGGCCATTCACTCACCACCGATAACTCCTCGCCCGGGTTCCCCCAGTCCACTGGAAGGTTTCTCAGAGGTTGTGATCATAAGCAAGGCCACGAGGGGCTTCTGGCACTGTCTCCACAGGTAGGTGAGGTCCCAGTGCCCACCACTCACAGTACCCTCAAAAGTGCATCCTGTTCCAGTCCAAGTGGGCCCCCATCCCCAACCTATCTTTGAAACTGAGAGCCTGACCCTCCCCTGCCCTCAGAGATGACCTGGAGAAATGCCCTCAGGTTATTCAAAAACAGGTTCTGTTTAGGGAGGTCTCTTGGAGGTCCTGACAAGTTCTCTTTGGAGATTAAAACCCCCAAAATCTGTGTCTGTACCCCCTGAACCCCACAGGGAATGAGGAAATCTCAGACAGGAAAAGTCTGGTCCCGCTGGGGGTGAGGTGGGTGTAAGGAAGAAAATTCCTTTTATTCCCTAGAGCATATAACAAAGAAAAAAAAGAACAAGAAACAATTCACTTTCCAGCACAGACCCTGGGACGCAGCAGATCTGGGCTGCAGGTGAATCCCCTGTCGCGGCACCCCACCCCCTGCATTTTCCCTGGCCACCGTCCACCCAGAACCCGGAAGAGCATGAAGGCCCAGGACCAGTCAGTGACAGTAATGGTGATGGGCGGTGGGGGGGCTGCCTTTGTAGTTCATCCTCTGGCTGGGACTTCCTGGAAGGGAAGGTGGTGGCATTGGAAGCCGGATCCACTGGGGAACAGTGGGCTCAGCTGCGACAAACAAAATGGAAGGACTGAGCAGCCCAGGACCCAGGCCTTTGGGACAGCGGGTCAGGGAGCCCTCTCTTAGGCTTTGTTGGGAGGAGACAAAGGTTGAGTGCTGGCCCCTGGAAAGGGAGGCCCCTGGGAGAATGGGAGCTCTCTGGGAAGGGAGGTGTCAGAAAGTAAACCTTAGAAGAGCTAGGGCTGGAGGGTATGTTTTCATCTTCCAGGAAGTTGCAGAGAAGGTTGGTCAAGTTGTGAGGGTGGGTGAGTTCTTAGAGGAGCGTTTGCAGCCATAGGAAGAGTCTGCCTTTGAGAAGCTGGCGGCACCTGCACAATCTCTTTAGTGCAACTCAGCTTCACTCACAGGCTCACTGAGAGGAGCATGTGGCTCTGCGCCTCCGGCTGTTCTGGAACAGTCTGAGTTTGGGGAAGAGGGTTAGAGTTACTTTTTCAGTGGAGGCAAGTGGCAAGTGCTGTCCACACTCTCTCTAGTTTTCCATCCAGACCACGTGGAAGAGAATAAATGTGGGGCCAGTGGGGAGTCTTTGTGGTTCTTTTCAGGTCCCAAGCCCTGATTGCTTCTCACGCTGTCGCTGTGGCCCCAGCAGTCCTGATTAGGAGCCAAGGTTCAAGGGGGAGGTGCTTGATCTGTCACACAGGGAGGAAGGAACAGCTGAGAGGGAAGCCAGGTATGAGTGCTCCCCAGGGTTCCCCCCATATCTTAGCCAGCACGTGGTGGCAGCCAGATGTACCCAAGACAGCTGTCCGGCAGCACCACGGGACTGGGTATCCACTTAAACCTGAGGAGCCTGAACTTGTCTTGCCACCCGGGTAGGGGGTGGTATTCTGTGATGTTATCCATGCTTCTTTCTCTGGCATTTCCTCCTGTCCTTCTTCCATCTATAGTATACTTCTTCCATCCTAGTATAGGCAGCAGAAGAGCAAAAATTCAAATAATCTGCTTTTGACTTCCAGCAGCCTAGGTCTAAACACAGGAAAATATCTGAAAGAATGCAAATCAGTGAGAGAAGAAGAGAGAGCTTTGGTGCTTGTGGGAAGGGAAGGAGAAGCAGACCCCTCTCTGGATTTGGGGACTGAGAGCAGAGGAGACACATAGCTCCCATTCCCTGGGGAAGGCCTGGGAGCATGTGAAATCTCAGAACTGCCCTTGACTCATTATGGTGCCAGAGCTGCAGGGCAGAAAGAGCCAGATGTGGGTGTCTTGGTGCAGGGAGGTTGAGAGTCCCCAGAGAGGTATAGAAGCAGCCAGATGGTTCCTGGGTGTTGAAGAGGGGCTGGAGACGGTAGGAGTGGTGGTGGGGTGGAGAGGGAGAGAGACCATGTGGTTGAGCTGGGAGGCAGGAGCGAGGTAGAGTCTACATGGATCATCAGGACTGGCTCAGGAACTGAGACCAGCAGGGAATAAGGACATGTTGGTGGCCAGGTGGTGAGATGACAAGGACCAGACCCCGTTGCCTGACATCTTAGCCACATGTAAGCCCCAAGTGCAGCCCCAGGGTTGGCTGACAGAGCACTGAGTTAGTTGAAAATGAGTTTTAGAGAAAGGGGGACTCGATAGAAATTCAGTTCACTTTCACTGAGCAGAAGTTACATTTCTTGCTCACCTGGTTTCCTAATGACTAGATTTTTCCAGCTGAGAATTAATTCACCTTTGAAACCACCTGCTTCTGGTCACTTAATTGTAGAGGAACAGACAGAGATCACACACACTCATACACACTCACACACACACATCCCCATTATTGCAGAGACGCAGAGATCTCACACACACTCATACACACCCACATACACACATCCCCATTATTGCAGACACGCAGAGATCTCACACACACTCATACACACTCACACACATCCCCATTATTGCAGAGACACAGAGATCTCACACACACTCATACACACTCACACACATCCCCATTATTGTAGAGGAACAGAGTCACACACACTCATACACACCCACATACACACATCCCCATTATTGCAGAGACGCAGAGATCTCACACACACTCATACACACCCACATACACACATCCCCATTATTGCAGAGACGCAGAGATCTCACACACACTCATACACACCCACATACACACATCCCCATTATTGCAGAGACGCAGAGATCTCACACACACTCATACACACTCACGTACACACATCCCCATTATTGCAGAGACACAGAGATCTCACACACACTCATACACACTCACACACATCCCCATTATTGCAGAGACACAGAGATCTCACACACACTCATACACACTCACACACATCCCCATTATTGCAGAGACACAGAGATCTCACACACACTCATACACACTCACACACATCCCCATTATTGTAGAGGAACAGAGTCACACACACTCATACACACTCACATACACACATCCCCATTATTGCAGAGGAACAGACAGAGATCTCACACACATTCATACACACACACACACACCCCAGTTATTGTAGCGGAACAGATGCCACACACACTCATATACGCTCATACACACACTCATTATTGCAGAGGAACAGAGAGCACACACACACACACACACCCATTATTGTGGAGAAACAGAGATCACACACACTCACAAACACACAACCATTATTGTAAAGGAACAGAGATCATACACATTTTCACACACACCCCCGTTATTGCAGAGGAACAGAGTCACACACACTCATACACTCACATATACTTCCGTTATTGTAGAGGAACAAAAATCACACACACTCATGCACATTCATACACACCCCCGTTATTGTGGAGGAACAGAGATCACACTTACACACACTTGTACACCCCCAATCTTGTGTCTGCAAAAAGAGTTGTGCAAACTTGCTTTCAGCATTTCAAAAGCTGTGAACAATGCTATCATTTGACAATAAAACAAAAGGAGAGACGTTTAAAAGTTCTTTCCCCTTCTGCAATTACTACCCCAAGCCTTTCCATGGGCTGAGGGATGAGGGGAGCAGAGAATAATGCCCACCTTTGCCCCGCCTTCTCATCCAGTGTGGCTCTGAAATATCTCTTAATAAGAAGAAAGGTAAAATATTACGGAATTTATTTGTTTATTTGACAAATGTTTGGTAAGAACATAGCAGACATTTACTGCGGCCGTGCAACCCTTTCCAAAAAGTTGGCTTCCTGTAATCCTCCTGACAAGCCCTCAGGGTCATGGCTGTGACGTTTGGCCTGTTTCAGTCCTGTGCCAAGGGCTAAGGATTCTAGAAAGAGCACCACCCAACCTGCACCCTGCAGAAGCTCGTAGTTCAAGCAGCAGAGGTCAGCTCATCTCCCCACCCCTGCCAGAACATGTGAGCTATGCAGACAGAGTAGGGAGCATCCAACTCTGACAGGCAGGAAGGCTTCCTGGAAGAGGTGATGCCTGAATTGGGACTTAAAGGGTAAACAGGAGTTTGTTGGGGAAAGGGCAGTTGGCAATATGATCACATCAATTTTACCAAATGCACTAAGGCCCTCTAGCCATAGAAATTCTCCAACATGCCACAGGTTGGCTACCTCCAGACTGTGTTCCCTTGTCCCTCTGTGTGGGGTGCTCTCTGCCATCACCTGATTAACGAGCCCCTCCTCATCCTTCAAGTCTCAGCTGAGTGGCTGCTTGGCTGTGCTGGTTCCTGGACGGAATGAATCACATCCTCTCATACTTTCCCTGCCTCATCTGGGGAACGAGGTTGGATGAGTGAATGACTGCATGAGTGAATGCACAGTTATCTAACCTCCACTCCCCGCCCCACAAAAATGAGGAGGAATTGGAATGATGTTGTTCTGCAGGGTCACCTTGGATCATTATATTAATCTAAGTGTTTTTTAATTACTTGAGGAAAAGAGTACTTTGTGCTGCAAGTAACGCAGAAGACCAAGTTACACAAAACAAACAAAGCAACGCTGGGGCTCATTGTGAAAACAAGAAATCACTGGCTGGGAGTGAGGAGATCCACATTCTAGTTCACATAACTCCCCTCTTCGAACTTGGGGAACCTGTGACACATGCACGACACAGAGAATGAGACACAAGATACAGCGAGGTACTGTGGGCTGGACTGCAGGCTCAGGTGTGAGCGCCAGGACAGCTCCCCATGTGGAGAGGGCCGAGTCCTAGTGAGGCCCAGCTACTGCGCCCGTCCATCCCAACGGTGACTTCCATTCGCATGCCACACTGGAGACTCAGGTTGGCATCCCCAGCCCCCAAACACGCTGCTGTCTCCACCTTAATATCTCCCAGGCTCTTCAGAGTCACATTGTCTCAAGCACCCACGGATGCTTTCACCAGTCCCCTTCAAGCCTATGCCTCCTCCCTGTGTTTGTTACTCTCACAGTCATGCACTCAGGTGTGCCGCCCGACATCTGGTCTTCGTAGTCTCCTCCCCCTCCTCTGGGCACTGAGGGATGCCCCATGATATGGTTTGGCTGTGTCCCCACCCAAATCTCATCTTGAATTCCCACATGTTGCGGGAGGGACCCAGTGGGAGCTGGTTGAATCATGGGGGCAGATCTTTCCCATGCTATTCTCATGATAGTGAATAAGTCTCAGGAGATCTGATGGTTTTATACAGGGAAGTTTCCCTGCACAAGCTCTCTCTCTGCCTGCTGCCATCCATGTAAGATGTGACTTGCTCCTCCTTGCCTTCCACTATGGTTGTGAGGCCTCCTCAGCCATGCGGAACTGTGAGTCCAGTAAACCTCTTTTTCTTCCCAGTCTTGGGTATGTCTTTATCAGCAGCACGAAGATGAACTAATACACCCCACTCCAAGGCGAGAAGGAACCCCCTTCTCCCTGCAGTCCCTGGAGCCTCAGCCTGGCCAGAGAAGGGTGAGGAGGAAGCTTTGAGTTGGGCATGAGGTTGGAGTTTTAAACTGGACACAATTTTAGTAATGAAAATAACCTAAAAGTTTTAGAATCTGCCCAAGAGACCTTTCCAGGATACACTGAGCACCAGGAAGGGACAGCTGGCGCTGCACCGTTAGAGTGGCATTCAGGGAAGTAAAATGACTTGATATTCTCAGGCCACTCAGTGGAGGCTGGGTGTCCAGCTATTGCTGGTGATTGAGAGGTGCTGTCCTGCCTGGGTTGGCATGGAGGTTCTAGCTCCTGTCTACCTCTGGGATCACACAGGCCTCCTACTGAGCCTTCTGATGGGGAAAACCAGGGCCATGGCAGAGACACCCAGGCTCTGATGGTCAAACTGAATGGCCATGGACAGTCCACGGTGAGATGGCAGGTGTCCAGGTGAAGGAGCAGTGACCAGGTCCACCTGCGTTCGGGTTGGGCTTCTGGATGTGTTGTCCACATAAGCAGGTGGAACACGGGATTGTTATGTGGTTTCCCTACCAGACACCTGAGCTGGCTGCCTGCATTTATCTGGTTCGACATCAGGTACTTTTTGACACCAGTTACTCCCCCAAAACACAAAGCTAGACTGTTAAAAACAGCATAAATACGGCACAGCATGTGCATAATCCAACTGAGGCTACTACAAGAAAGAAAATTTGGTGAAAGATGCCCAGTGCATTGGGAAAGATGAAATGCCTCTTTCCATACACATGAGTTTTATCCAGCGAGTAATCCACCATTTAAAGAACTTTCTTAATTAAATAAAAAGGATATTTTAAAGTTAGATCTGGAAAACCCTTATACCTCCAGCGCATGGTTTCAGTGAAATATCCCTCAACATGAAAATATAGACAGTTAGTTTTTTCTTCCAAAGTGAAATGCTGAGAGCCTTCCATTCCTGGTTTATTATGCTTTCTGTATCTCTGCTCATTTTTCACCAGTATTGCATTAAGTATTGATATTGATTTCTTGTAAATGGAACTGAAATAGATGGCCCACAGTTTTTGTTATTGTTCGGTGGCACTTGTATGTAATTTATTATGGCTGTAATGGAGGCTGCCCCTCGCTGCCATGGCTTAAATTAAATGTGCCATGCTCTGGCCTCTGCTCGTCACCTGCATCTCTCATTTGATAGCAAAAATTATTATGTATAAAGTTTCTCTTTCCTTCTCACCCCCTCCATAAGAAGCAGTAGCTATGCCCTTTGTATTGTTTTGAAAGTTTGTGTTGATGACGTCCATCATTATGGAAAATATGAAAGTAGGAAGGGAGAGGACAGTTTCTTCCTGGCAGCTGGGTTCTGTTTGGTTTCTGGGAGGCCTGGCAGACAGGAGACCTGGAGTCCTGGCCTGGTTTTACTTCAACCCAATGGAATGACCTTGGCCTAGTCCCCTTCTCCCTCTGACTGTGGTTTTGTGAAGATGCAGCCACAGCTCATATATGTGCAGAGCTCCAGTGAAAGCCCCTGCAGTCCAGGGCCAGGGAGCTAAGATGCCCTTTGTCTGTGTGTTTTCCCTGTAGGGAGTGCCCCAGGATAAGCCCATGAGATGGCAGGGTGGCACCTGAGTGGGCTCGGGTACCAGGCTGGCATGGCTGAGGACATCTTCTGAAGGCAAAATTGCCTGGGGACGAGCAGCTTTGAGTGTCGCATCCAAGGTGTAGTGCAGGTCCACAGAGAGGAGGCACATCTTGAAACCAGAGAGTGGCCCCTCCACAACAGGAAAGGGCAAAGCAAGGACAAGGGGAAAGTGTCCTGGCAAAAAACAAAAACAAAAACAAAAACAAAAAACACCCAACCCAACTGGAAATTCTCTTTCTCTTTCAGTTGAGTCTGTGGGCTGGTCCAGGCCAGAAAAGCCACACCAAATAATCTTGGGGAACAGCGGTGCGACCATCCTTTCCCAGCATGCTCAGGATTCTGCAAACGTCCTCTGCCTTCTCTAAGGGCCCCATCTCCCTTTCGGGGTTCTGTAGTGTGTGTTCAGCTTCTGGCCTGTGTCTCTCACTGTGTTGGGGTATTTTTAGGCAGATAGAATAGGGTGAGAGGCACTAGGAACTGTCATGACTGGGGGGAATAGGCAGGCCCAGTATTAACGTGGCATGTGTGTGTGTGTATTTGTGTGAATGTGTGCATGTGTGTGTTTGCATGTGTGCGTAGCACCTCAAGTGCAGGCAACTTTATTCCCGAGACAGCCCTTGCTAAAGACAGGGTCAAGTCACATGCTCTTAGACCTGATAATTCTGCTTATGTGATTTTCCCTTAAAATGATTTCCTGTTAGGCATAAAGGTTTCTACTAAAGAAAACTTTAAAAGTGCCTCACATAAGCCACTTCTGCTCCTCCACTTCTTAAAGAACCAAGTTAGATTTTTGTGCATTCAGCATGGGGCAAAACAGTGTCTAGTAATTAGACTTTCATTTCTATTGATAATGGGACCCACAGGCCTTGCACTGAGGTGGACACAGACCTTTTGTGGTGCCTTGTTGATCCTGATTCTGCTGGTGGAAAATTGGGCCTGATTGCCCTATGAAGGCCCCTTCTCTAGCTTCCCTCTCCGACCTGCTCAGTCTCCATTCTTCCTCTAACTGCTTTACATAGGTCAGTTGAGTTTCATTCTTCCTGTCATCAGGCCTTTGTCAAAGACATCTGTGCTCTTGCTGAAGTCGGCAACATTTCCCAACATGCAGGCCGAGGGCCCTTCTCTTCCAGTCTGGCCACTTGTCTGTTCATGCGTGCACGCTTTCACTCATTCATTCACTCATTCATTCATTCACTCATTCATTCACTCATTCATTCACTCACTCATTCATTCACTCATTCATTCACTCATTCATTCACTCATTCATTCATGGAGAAAATGTGTCAAGAAAAGAGCACATGATTTGGAGGCAGACATGATTCAGTGGTGTGCTGGAGTGGGATCCTTCCAGCCTGCAAAAGTAAATGTGTAGGTGTTTTGCAGCTGGTTTTTAAATACATATTAAAAATGAAATTGTAGAAAATTGCAATTAAATAAATTATATCAAAAACAGAAAATAAATACTCAAAACTCATCATTTCCTAGTTATTTTATAATATTGTGTTACCATCTGTATCAGAGGTTTCCAAAGTTTTTCTATGAAAGCGCAGATAGAAAGTATTTTAGGCTTTCTGGTCTCTGACACACTATTCAGCTCTGCTGCTTTAAGGTAAAAGGAGCCATAAAAGAATGGGCATGGCTGTGCTCCCATAAAACTATTTGTAAACATGTAGCACTAGATTTAACCCATAGCCCAGGCCAAGTTTGCCAACTCTTGATCTATGCTTTTGAGGTTATTTATGTCTGTAGTATCCTCTGGGTGGAAAAACTGTTTAATGGTTGCTCCCCAACTCCGCCTTCCATGAGCTCATGCTGGCAGCTTGGAATCAGCCATGGTGGGAGTATTTATGCCACAGAAATTGACAAACACTAACAATCAGTTCTCTTTTCCCGGAGAACTGGCTAAACATTCACGGAGACACCACTGGGTGCGTCTGAGTCTTGACTCCCTGTTGTATTAGCTTCATGGCCTTAGGCACGTGATTTACTTCTGAGCTTTAGTTGCCTTCAATAGGCAGAGACTGCACCTATCCCAGAGGGCTGGCAGGGGCTGAAGTGACACAACTTGAGCTGACGCATGTAAAGCACACAGCATGGGGCCTGGTTTAAGGGGGATTCATGGATTCACGTTGAGACAAGAGCAGGCTCTGGCCTCAGGAATTCTCAGGATCCTGGAGGGAGAAAGTGTAGCTTAACCATAGAACGTAAAAGAAAGAATCACAACCTATAGTGGAAAGAGCTGATCAGCCACTCTCTAGCCTGGGGACCTCTGGCAGCTGATTCTTGGGCCTCAGCGCTATGGTTTCCATCTCAACCATGACCCTCCAGGCAGGCAAGCCCTCTGCAACCCAGCTCCTGCCTCCACTTCCCACTGCTGACCTGACCACACACCCTGAGACCCCTCACCCTTCCTGATGCACAGTCATGTCCTAGAGTCCTTATTCCCACTACCGCCTCTTCCTGCGCCTCCCTTCCCTGCCCTTGTCTCTGGACTCAGCTCGTAGGCAGCCTCTTTCCGTAGCTTCTCAGCCACTCCCAGGTAGATCTCCCCATCTACAGGCCTCTATATCCTTGAGAGGGGATTCCAGCTCTTCCCCGTGGCCTGTGAGGCCCTGCACAGTCTGGACCCCCGTATGAATCATGTTTGGTATTTCCTGTATTTTATGATGCTTTGACATCTTGGGGATCTTGCTGGCCAGAAAACAACTTGCCTGCGAGCCCACCACTCACATGTAACCAACCGGTCCAGGGCCCATTCTCCACTCACCTCCCCTATCTCACTCACACACTAACCAATATTTCCCCTGCACTAAACCATTCAGGCTAGCAGTCATGATGTGTTGGTGCCCCACTGTGGCAGCGACTGGGCCCCTTTGTCTGGGCATCTCCCTGGCACAGTCAGGTGAGTAGGGAGGCCCAACTTGGGTTTGTGGACTTGTTGGTGTCTCCATATCAGGGGAGGGCTCAGAGCAGGGAGTGGATGTTTACAAGTATGGGAATGAGGGAGGTTTCTTGGAGGGAGGGATATGGGATTGGGCAGGAAAGGAAGGGAAGGGAGGTGCATGGAGTTGCGGGCACCAGGTGTGCAGGGTGGAGAGAGCACTGTGGGCACAGTTGCTGAGGTAGGCAGGGGCTCTGGACCAACTGCTACCCCATTTCCAGCCTCAGCTTCCACTCCAGGCCTTAGGCAGTCTGCTCCCCACATAGGCGTGCTCCCTCCTGCCTCAGGACCTTGACACATACAGCTCCCTCCCGTAAAACATCCTTCTTGCCCCTGACTCCACCCCCAGCAGCATTGCCCTCTTCATGCATCCTTCTACTCTCAGTTCAGAGGTCAGAAAAGTCTGCTCTGCCCTCCCAGACCCTGTCAGGGCCCTCTCCCACCTCCTCCTATAATATTGCATTTTTCTTGGTTAAGGATGGAGTATTAAAGTTGGAGGTGAGTACTTCCATTAGGATTTGAGCTAACATTGCTCTCCCTCCCTGAATGGAAGTACAGGGAGCACAGGGGCCATGTCTAATTTGCTCCAGCTCCTAGCACATGCCTGGCACATGACAGGCCTCGGCATGCAGGGGTTGGCTGAGTGAGTTCCAGCCTGGGAGTTGCCTGAATGCATTGGGGTGTCACGGGAGACCAGGCAGTCGAAGCTGGTGGGACTTCCTGGAAGGATTTGAGGCACAGTCACAGAGCCCCTCCTGCTAAATGCCCAAGGTCAGGCAGCACGTGCGTTTATAGGGGTCCTCTATACAGGGGTGGCATGGGTCCCCACACCTCCTTTTCATCAGCTCTGCCTGGGAGAACTAGACCAGCTTTTGGAAACAAAACCCACGTAGGCAATATGTTTGTTTGAGGCTTTAACAAATCAGGCCTTTTAACATCAGAAAGCCAGGCAGCGTGGCTGCAGATTGGAGAGATCATTTTTGTTTAGCTCCTGGTAAATAGCTTTGTATGGAGGAAAGTGGTGCCAGGCCCAAGAGCAAGAAAAATACAGGTCAGGAGTCTGGGTCTGTCTAAACCTAAAAGACACAAAAATTCTTGGATCCTAAGTCCGTGAGGCTGGGTTTTGGAGCTGTGGTACACGTAGGCTGTTGAGCCTCAATAGCTCTGAAATTGGGGCTAGACCTCTAGCCAGCAGCAGAGGACTGACCAGTGCCTCGTTAGGCTCAGCACCTAACACCAGGGCACCTGTATGTGATGTGTGGGGGCTTGCAGAGGCTGAAGTGAGGGGCTGTCTTTTCAGCAGCTTCCACTGCGATTTGTGGGGCAGGCTCTCACATTCCTTCAGAGCATAGAATCGGCTGGCCTGTTCCCAGGATATTCCCAGGGCCTGGATCAGCATCCTCCCTGCCCTCGCAAGGAATCAAGGGAGAGAGGGAGGGAAGAAGAGAGGGAGGAGGGAGGGAAGACAGAAGGAAACAGGGAAGGGGGTTCCTTATTCTCTCTCAACCGCATATTTTACTATGACAAGGACTTCTTGCCTCTCTCCTGCTCATGAAACTTCCTAGGCTATGTCACCTTTTGGGTGGAGCAAAGTCACCTGGTCCCTGAGGCCTCTATCCCCTTCCAGCTCCCAGTTCCCCTTCTCCTTTGTGGCTCCTTTGCCTCAGGAGGAATCTCTGTTTTCTCATCTGTAAAGATGATAGCTCACTTCTCTCATTATTTGGTCTGTTGAAAGAACTGAAAGTCAGGATTCAAAGAGGAATGAAGGCCACGGGCAAGGCCACACAGAGCAGTCCAGGCGGTGATGTTATGGGAGGTTAGTTTGGGAGCCCTTAGACACTCATTCTAGTGCTTGACTGAAAAAGTAGACGTGAGCATTTCATCTGGACCCTCATCTGCTTCTTATGGTTTCCCTGCCTGAAGATGAACAGTAAACCATGCCTGAAAACACAAGCCAAACAAGAGACTCCTGTCTCTTCCTTCAGGCTTGCACACGTTTCTGTGAAACTGGGGAACTGGCTTAGGATCTTCCTAGTGTGCAGTGTTTGAAAAGCCCTCCATGAGGTATTTCCAAGCCCAGCTGGAATATGGAGCCACCCGCCACTGGCTGGAGGGGACACTGTGCTTCAAGCCCGGCAGCATTAGAGAATGTCTTGGGTGCCAGTGGTCACCAGTGTCACCTTTTCCAGAGGGTCTACAGGCCTCCACCCTTGCTGCTCGCTGTTGATCTGATAGGAATGGCACCACCACCACGATCTTCATCACCACCATTTACTCATCAGGTACTGAGCGCTCATGGCACACCAGGCTCTGTGGCTGAGAGCCCTGCACTCCTGTCAGGATGCCCAGCTTTTGTGTTGGCTCAAGATGTGCTTGTTCTGTGACCTTGGATAGGTTGTTCAATGTGGCCTCAGGTATCTCACCTATAAAATGGGAATAATAATACCCACCTTCAAGGTCATCATGAGGATTAAATGAGCGCTATACATAAAACTCATAGCAGACATGTGGCTATAGTAAGTGTTCATTAAATGTTAGTTTCTGTTGTGAATGCTAATGGACCTCCCAACAATGCTGCATGGTAGGTTATTATCACCCAAATCTTCCATGTGAGGAAACTGAGGCTTACGGGGAGGTTTGACAACTTGACCGTGGGCTCAGAGCTGGGAAGTGGTGGTGCTGGGATGAAAAGTTAGGCAGGCTCACTTCCCAGCTCCCATTCTTAATCATGACTGCGAAGAGCTCCATATGTTTCCCTAATCTCCATCATTTTCTTTTATGAGAAGACTAAACAGCTTACAAAACACCACTAAGCAGTGTCCCTCTTGCTGAACATTTTTGCACACATCTCCCAGTACACACATACAAAGACATGTACCCAAAAGAGGGATTATCATGTCATAAGCAGGATGACAATATAACTTATTGTTCAATCCAGGACACTTTTGAGAGTAAAAGGGGCTGCTAATATTTATGCTGGGGCAATGGGTGTTTTCTCAGGACAATCCTAGTTTACCATGTACATGCATTTTAAACAAAATCTTTAATGAAGAACATAAGACTTTAGAAAACTTTTTAACCCCCAGGCAGTTCCCTCCATACTTCATACTTATGACTTACAGGTTGTGATTTTTTAGTATTTTGGTTCAGTATTTACTTAAAATAGAAATTTGTGTAGATTTACCTGTATGTTTTCCATTTGATTTGCTCACAGTTTCTTCTTGTAGTATAGACACATTTTCTGTTATCTTTTATTTTTTTCTCTGATGATTGTCTTTTAAATGTTGTTTTACTAACTATAGATCTGTTGGCGGCAAGCATTTTATTTTTTGTTTATAAAATTTTATGAAATTACTTTTTGTTTCAAACCATGCTGGGTAAAAATTTTAGGTTAACATTTATTTTCTCTCAGTACTGAAATGATATGGTTCCACTGCTTCCTGGTTGTTATTATCATTGTTGAGAAGTCTACTGTCACTTTAATGTCTTTGTGGGTGGTCTATCTTTTCTTTCTGGCTGTTTTTAATTTGCGTCTTTGTCTTTGGTGTTCTGCAGTTTCAATGTACTATATCTACACATATCTTTTATTCTTTTATACTTCCTAGATTTTTGGATTCGTGTCTTTTATCAGCTTGGGAAATTTCTTGGCTATTTTTCTCTGAAAAAAGTCCATTTTCTGTATTCTTTCCTTCTGTGATTTTTATCAGATGTGATTTAGAACTTTTAATTTTAGACTTCATAGATCTTAACTTCTCTTTCATATTTTCCATCTCCTTGACTCAAGTGCTACAGTAATAGGTAATTTCTTCAGCTCTGCATTCCAATTCTCTAATCTCTCTTCAGTTGGGTCTCATTCATTATTTAACTCATCCATTGCATTTCTGATTTCAGCAACAGTTTCATTCCTAAAAGTTCTATTGGGTTATTGCTCAGATATCTTTGCTTATTTTGATGGTCTTTTGTTGTTTGCTTATTTTTGTAATGCCAATTTTAATTTCCTTTAACAGTTAATGCAACATTATTTCGTATTATCTGACTAGTAATGATAATTTCTGAAATATTGGCCGTCCAAGTTTATTGTCAGATGTGTTTGCTAACTTTAAGTGATAGTGACTTGTTTTCTTGTGTATTTGGTGGTCTTTTGTTATGGGGCCATATTTGTATGTGCTTAATTGGTAGGAATCCTATAGATCTAAATGCTTTCCTCCAAAAAGTCTTTGTATTAGATTTCTTTCTGGGACCTACAAAGGGCTACGAATATGGGGTCACTTTAGACTGTTGAGGGTCTGTAATTTAATATGGTAGTTTTAGGCTTTGCTCCTCCACCTTGATGATGGTCCAGGGATTAGTGTCTCAATTGCAGAGCTGATATTGACATTTGTACGCAGTGCAACCCCATCTTTCCATCTGCTTAATGCAGATTTTCTTTAGCTCAGGTTTGTTTTTCTTTGGGGTGAGGAGGAGGTCCTTGGACATTAAACTTATTTCTTGCAAATATACCAATCAAATAAGTGCAGCAGGACAGCACTTTGGATAATATTAGTTTTTGTATTGCTGGAAACAGAAGTTTAGATGTATACATTTTCCAGGGATGAAGTGTCCATATCTAGAAAATAGGCAAGACAATATTGACTCCTTCATGAGACTACTTAGGAGATAAAGTAACTGATCTAAAGGAATGGTGGCTTTCCAGAGCAGTGGCTATTGATGCTCCCTATTCTCCTGCCCCACCCGTTTCCTGAAAGTGGACTGACCTACTCTTGACTTACATTTCTGATGATCCATAGGCCAGGAAGCCTTGTATTCTGGGGTTTTCAGACCATTGCTTCAGTTACTCACTTCCTCC
The DNA here is from genome assembly GCF_009764315.1 of Trachypithecus francoisi. Classification (NCBI taxonomy): domain Eukaryota; kingdom Metazoa; phylum Chordata; class Mammalia; order Primates; family Cercopithecidae; genus Trachypithecus; species Trachypithecus francoisi. The sequence goes on along the minus strand of NW_022681442.1, from coordinate 8,087,484 downwards.
TTCTCAATACCCTTCATCTCTCTACAACTGATCCTAACCTGCTTCCACTTCATCTTGTCCCACAGTCCTAAACCCTTGGCTTTGTGACTCTGGAACCTCTCTCTTTGCTTTTGCTTCCTTTTCCCCTCTGCTCTCAATGTGTTAGGCACCCTTTCTGTTGCTGGCATTTGTACCTCAACTCTTCTAGCTCTGACTTTACTAATCTCTCCAGTCTTAGCCCCTCTTGTCATCTTGGCAAGAAACTCTTTGCACTAGCCTCACGGTATGCAGTCCGGCCAGTTCCAGGGGCTGATAGTGGGAAGGAAGATGCCGGATATGTTAGGGGCATTTTTATGGTTAACTTTTGTGGTGGAAAGATCATTTGGAAATCACAATGAAGATTATTGTTGGGTGAGTAAGTTGGAGAGGCATTTTACTTTGTATTTCAATATCTGTTTTTATTTATAAGTCACACATACATCTCTTCCCCACTCCACTCCACCTCCTCATTTTCCCTCCAAACATTTAGGAAAAAAGAGGTTTCTAAATCCAGTGTAAGTGAAATAGCCTGAAAACCTGTCAACAGATTAAACAAAGAGTAAATCTTCATGGTTTGGGTTAGGCAATGACTTAGATATGACATTCAAAGCACAAGCAGCAAGAGGAAGAAATGGACAAATTGGACTCATAAAAATTAAAAACTTTTGTACCACAAGTGGCATAATTAAGGAAGTAAAAAGACAATCCATAGAATGGGAAAAATATTTGCAAATAATATATCTGATAAGGGACTTGCGTACAGAATATATAAAAACTATACAACTCAATAATAAAAAGACAAATAATGCAATCTTAGAAATGGGCAAAGGATCTGAGTAAACATTTCACCAAAGAAGGTAAACAGATGGTCAGTAAGCACATGGAAAGATGCTCAGTATTGTTAGTCATTAAAGAAATACAAATCAAAACCACAGTAAGATACTACTACATACCCACAAGATGTCTAGAGCCAAACAGATAGACAATAGTAAGTGTTGATGAAGATGTGGAGAGATTGCAACCTTCATGCATTCCTGCAGCTACTTTGGAAAACAGTGTGGCAATGCAAAGTTAAATAGAGCTACCATGTGACCCAGCAATTCCACTCCTACGTATATAACTGAGAAATGAAAACATATGTCCTCATGAAAACTTATCCATGAATGTTCATAGCAGCATTATAGTAGCTGCAAAGCAGAACAGCCCAAGTGCCCATCATCTGATTAATGGACAAACAAAGTGTGGTTTATTCATATAATGGAATATTATTTGGCAATAAAAAGTAACAGAAAACTGATCTAAGCAACACCACTATGACATTAATGAATCTTGAAAAAGTCATTCGGAGTGAAAGAAGACATTACAAAATACCACGTACTCAATGACTTCACTCATACAAAGTGTCCACAACAGACAAACCTGTAGAGATGGAAAGTAGATTCCTTGCAGGGCTGGGGGTGGCAGGTGGGAGTGACTGGGAGTCACTGCTCATGGGTATTGGGTTTCTTTGTCAGGTTATGGAAATGTTCTAAACTCAGGCTATGGTTATGGCTATATAAGGCTATACTAGGAACATTGTTTTGAGTGAATCACATGGTAGATAAATTTTATCTCAATAAAGCTGGGTTTTTTTTTGTTTTTGTTTTTTAAGTCAGCAATTCTTTTCCTTGTCTAGGATTTTAATTCATCTCTGTTGACAAAGTATTCCATTAAAATTAGGGTTGCCAGATTTAGCAAGTAACAGTACAGGAAGCCCAGTTAAACTCAAACTTCTGAAAAACAAGGGATAATTTCTTCGTTATAAGCTTGTCCCAAATATTGCATGAGACAAACTTATAATGAAATATCATCTGTTGTTTATTTAAAACTTAAGTGAGCATCCTGTTTTATCTTGTTCTCCCAATTAAAATGTAATGCAAACCACAGTCTTTTAATACAGAGCTACATTATTTTCAAAATCGTCACCTGTCTCTTCATATACATCCCCTAACTCCAGTACCAGAGATGACATTGTTTCCATTTTACAGAGCATGAACCAGACCTAGACAGATAAAATGAGTGTCATCCTTCATTTTATCTATGGGACCCAGTAGCAATGCTGTGATCTGAACCCAGGTCTGCCTGACTCCCAAAGGCAGGCCCCTTCTACTCGAAGTGCAGGGTCTGTGGCCACCTTGCTGTGGCCAGTGAGAAACCTGATTCTCCCCTCGTCTGTGTAAGGGGTGGGGGGAGTCTGAAACCTTCAGTCCCCATAACTTTCCTGCAGGGGCTCTGAAGCCTGGTTGCTGAGGGTGCTAGCACAACGTAACAGCGAACTCCCATTAGAATGTTCTTTTCTGGGAGGAGATAACAGGATAATAGGTGTGTGGCTTGCTTCCTGTAAAATGATGAGTGACAAAGAGTCACTCCAGATTAGAGTAATTCAGAACGAGTTAAGCCAATACGCCAATACCTGCGCTCCTTAGAGATCAATTGTTATTTTGAGGAGAGTAGAGGAAAGCCGAAAGAGATTTAAAATAAAATTCAGTGTTCCCTTCCCAACCTCAACAAAGCTTGGGGCTTTGGAGGGAGGTCTCCGAGTGCTTGGGGAGAGATGGTAAATGTGGATGAGAGCAGAATGTCCCTGAAATTAAAGACATGTGGTTTAGGGACAAACGATACCTCTGCACTGGATTCCTCGATATTTCCTGCATGAAACCTCTGCACTGAATTCCAGCCTCAGGAAGAAACTGGATGCATACATGATGTTTTAAAGATGTTTAACGTCTTGAACTGGGTACAATCAGAAACTAAACAGGCCACTTGGGGGATAAAATGATATTTTTCTCCCTCTCTTCAGTCATCATAACAAATTCCCTGGTGGTTGGGTCAATGAGGCACCCTCTTCTAGGGCAACCTACTGTAGTGCAATAGCGAGTTTCATTCTGGTGTCTTCTGTGATATGCATAGTAGTTCCTAAATAGTGGTCACTGAACAAGTGTCAGACTGCATCTGAGTCATCGAGGAAGATTCTAAATTAGGAATTCCTGGACTCCATTCCTATAGATTCTGATTCAGCAGGCCTGGCTTGAAGTTCAGGAATCTATGATTCTTATTAATAGCAAGCCCCCAAATGGTTTTGATGAGCAACCAGACTGGAAATCCCTGGAAGAGGTGAAGTGTCAAGATGCTCTATGTCAAAATTAAAAGGTTTGCATTAGACAAGGTCAGGATGTCAGCAGTCTTTGTTTTCTGCAAAAAGACCTTGCTTTTTGCCATGGATCTATTCATGACATGAAAAGTTTTTTTAAGAAACCAAATTGTGCTATAAATATATTTAGGACAAATGACGTTTTAAGGAAGTCCTGTGGGGAAGCTTTTTTATAAGGCATAGAGACCATTTGTCATAAAAAAAACTTTTCCCCCAAAGCAAATTTGATGGAATGGAAAGCACCGCACCCCAGGATTATGGGCAGCACGGTTCGAGCTGCAGCCCTTCCTGGGTTTCAGCTGGATGAACTTGGACTCATGGCTTAATTGTCTGGGACTCAGGCTTCTGAGGAGGTGGAGGGATGGTGGGGATGGAAGGAGCCAGATAGGGGAAGTAAAGTGGGAGGTGAGTGGATGATCTCAAAGCCTCTTTCCAGCTTCTACACTTTCTTAGGGAATCCTATTATATTTTTCTTATTCTATTTCAGTTTTTGCAAAGCAGTTCATGATTGTTTCTACAGCCAAATAGCCAACCTCCATCCCTGACTACAGACCAATTTGTAATTAGGCGTCAGGGGCAGACTCAGGCTGTTCTTGACTCCTGGCCAGAAGTTCTAGTCTTTTGTATAAATACATATGCCAGATCTAAGTGAGTATGTGTTATTTAAAACCCCTGAATTTCAGGGTAACTTTAGTCTACCAGATTCTCTTCTCTGTAGCCATAAACTTTTTTCCTTGATCAGACATATGCTTCTCCCTTTAGTCTCCCAGTGGCCCAGGAGTCCACTGCACCTGTGGGATCTTGAAGGTAGTCAGAGGTGCTTGCTCAACTTTGTCTTACTTAAATAGCCCTTCCGTGAAGCTGCCTGTGCAGACACCTGACCAGTGGTGTGGGCTGCCTTCTGCCTGGGATCTGTTCTTCACTTGAGGCCTGAACACAAAGGTCAAATTTCTCTCCAGTTTCACCAGGAGAACAAATTTATTTTCTCTGCATATCACCTTGTCGCTTTTCTTTTTGCCCTCCAATTTTCTAGCTAGCCAGAGTCATGTGCTGGGCTCGTGAGGTCTTCCTTATTTGATTATATTCATTGATTGTAGCCTGGTTGTACTGATGAGACTTGAGAGTTCTGGAGTTCTCAGGAACTGATCAACAGCACGCTCAGGAAAAATATCGAACTTGGATAAAAAGCACATCTTAAAAAGCAGCTCTGTCTGATTTCCGATGTTGTTGTTATAGCAAAGTGATGTGCTTGCCACCCACTTCTGACAGTGTTACTGGCTCGAGTGTCAACTGAACCTGCAGCCAAGGTCAGAAACAGTGTGTGGTTGGGATGCAGGAAGCTGGGAATTAATCTCAGTATCATCCAGGCATTTATGATGCGACTGGAGTTTGATGATCAATATCTTTTTGAATACCCTTGATGCTGTGCTCTTGGGTCTCAATATCTGTTGTCATAAAATCCATTCTGATCGCTCAGAAACTGTATAAATACACATTAGTAATCCATTTGATCCAAAGTTGAGGTCACAACTATGAAAGTCACTGCAACGCTATTAGTGGGAAGACAAAGGGTGGCCCGTGATGATGGAGATGTCATCAGCTGCTGACTTCACCCCAGCACAGAAGCCAGTATGGAGTTTAAAGGGTGCTGAGGTGTGGTCAGATTTTAACTCATTTGAAAGATAATGGATTTGTAGTTAAATTGTACCCATGGCCCTGGAAAAAGATTGTAAATTTCAGGGGTGTAGCTGTCACACAAGCAGCCCCTTTGAGAATTTAGCCAATGGCTAAGGACACACCAGACGTACCCCAACGTTTAGGAGTCTGCTCACAGAATGAGAGAACAGGGGGAGTTTGCAGCCATCAGTTTCCCCCGAATTCTGCATTCATGTGTCTACCACTGCTCCACGCCTTTGCCTTGCAGGCAAAACCCAGATTTCTTAGTTACTGAACTTGTGGAGGGTTAGGTGCTCAACTGGCTGCCAGGGAGGGTGTAGAAATTCCATGGATTACCCTTCACATCAAAATGGTGTCTGCTGAATTTTCTTTCTACCAAAGGAATGCAAATAAGATGATAACCACTAAATATTTAAGGATAGTGGACTACTGTACTTTATGTCCTATAATTTATGTGATTCAAATTGCTTGTCCTTAAGAGAAGGAAGGAAAGAGAGAGAGAGACAGAGAAAGAGAAAGAGAAATAAAAAGAGAAAGAGAGATGGACTGATTCTGTCTCCTCCTTGGAGTATATCTGGGATGGAAGCAGTGAACCTGACATTCCCACCCTGTCTCCATTCCTGTGTGCTGTGCTGTCTGGCCCTCCCAGTAGGGGGCGTCTCACCATACTGAGTGAGATTCTATGGTTTAAAGATAGTTATGCAACATTGCTCCTAAATGCAAGTCAACTGGGTGTTAAACTTAGCTGGAGGAATCCCAGCAGGGCCGGATTTTGAGAGACAGAATACTGGCGTCCAACAGGTGCCCACTAATGGATTTTCCAAGGCTGTGGTTGGCTCTAGGTGATTAGAGCCCCACACAGCCTTTTAGAACCTGACCCCTAATGAAGTTCATCTCGGAGACAATTCTTTGCTTTTCATCAGCTGTACTTTTAGGGTGGGAGTTTTTATCTCATTTCACACACCAAACATCCTCTTGAAATAAGTAGCGCAGGCATTTATTATTTTCCCAGGCATTTATTATTTAGCCGTTTTCACAGATGAAACGCTTGGATTTTCCCAATCAACAGCACAGGGCACATGAGTCACAGCTGGGCTCTATCCCAGCCTTTACGTCCATAATCCCTCACTCTCTCCACTTTGCAGGCTTTTTCAGGATGCTGAGTCTTAGATTCTTCTGCCAGCCAATAGGCAAGTCCGTAGGCCACAATATTTACCTCCAAACCACCTGGCAACAGTCATTATCATGGTGTCCCTATCGGGCACTGATATGGTTCGGATTTGTGTCCCTGCTCAAATCTCCTGCTGAATTGTAATTCCCAGTGTTGGAGGAGGAGCCCTGTGGGAAGTGATTGGCTAATGGGGGTGGTTTCCTCCATGCTGTTCTCATGAGAGTGAGTGAGTTCTCGCGAGATCTGGTTGTTTAAAATAGTGAGTAGCACCTCCTGCTTCACTCTCTTCCTTCTGTTCCAGCCATGTAAGATGTGCCTGCTTCCCCTTCACCTTCTGCCATGATTGTAAGTTTCCTGAGGCCTCCCCAGAAGCAGAAGCCTATACAGCCTGCAGAACTGTGAGTCCATTAAACCTCTTTTCTTTATAAATTTCCCAATCTCAGGTAGTTCTGTATAGCAGTGCAAGAATGGACTAATTCAGACACTTAGGGTTCAGACAGTGTGCTAAACACTTCACACTCCATCTCATTTAATTTTCTGAGAAACTTATTGGTTAATTATCATTATTATGCCCACATTACAGATGAGGAAACTGAGGTTTAAAGAAGGACGTAGTCTATAGGCACTGAAATGCTGCAGGGACTGCCATGAAAAAGTCTACAGGTACTGAAATGCTTCCTGGGACTGCCATGAAAAAGTATCACAAGCTGAGCGTCTTAAGACAGGAGTGATGTGTTTGCTCACAGTTCTGGAGACTGTAAGTTAGAAAGCAAGGTGTCTGCAGGGCCATACCCTCCCCAAAGGCTCTGTGAGGGGATCCTTCCTGGCTTCTTCTTAGCTTATGGCAGTTGCCGGCAATCCTTGGTCTCCCTTGCTTGTGGCAGCATCACACCAATCTTGGCGTCTGTCATCCCAGGGTCGTCTTCCTTCTGTGTCTGTCTCTGTGTGTCTCCTCTTCTAATAGGGACACTTGTCATATTGGATTAAGGGCCCCCCCATTCTCCAGGATGACATCATCTTAATTAAACTAATTGCACCTGCTACTACTCTACTTCCAAATAATATCACCTTCCAGGGTTCTGGAGAGGACACACATTTTAGGGGAGATACTATTTAACCTGGTACATTCTTTAATCCTGTTTTTTTCTCACTGGACACACAGGAAGGCCACTCTTCCTAGTCTCCCTTACAGTTAGGTTGGGTCTATGTTCCTGCATTTTGGTCAACAGAATGAGAACAGAAGCAATGTTCATCATTTCAGGGTTGGCCATAAAACACCTGTGCAATCTTCCACACTCTCTTCATTCATCAACAGATTGAATTTGGGGAATGCCCAAAGTCCCCAAATTTGGAAGGCCTAGAAGCTGGAAATGCCCTCAGATGGAAAAAGCAGAGATCTTGCATCACAGCATGGAGGGCCTGCTACTGAGGACTAAGTGGATTAAATAAACCTTTACTGTGCTAAGCCTCAGACCTGCAAGCTGCTTGTTATAGCTGTTAGCCTCACTAATACAGACATCTAACTGGTAAACTGCAGAGTGGGATTCAGACACAAGTGCATCGAATCCAAAGTCTAGGTTCTTAATTGCTATTTGGTTTCCTGACCATTGCTCTTGCTAATTTAGCTAGTGTTTTCTTCTCCCTTTTTTTTGTATATGCACATCAGTGGTTTAGCAGGTGAGGGCACTTGTTTGCAAAATGACCTATTGCGAATTGCCCACTAGTGATCCATGTGTTCTGCACTGTTAGGGGGGCACGAAGGCAAAGTCCAGAAGTGCTAGAATGTTTTAGCATATTCATCCCCAGCTCTTCGCAGAGGGACCTAATAAAGAACTTCTGCATCAGCCTGTCCTTAGAAGGTCACCCATTTTTCTCATGTTGTTCCTCTTTATACTTCTAGGCGATGTCATGCATCTTTGAAACCCACCCCTTCCTCACCGGCCCTTCCAGGAACTTGGGTGGGTTCTTGTTCCACTCGTCCTGCAGCTTCTTGAGTGCACACTGTCTGCCAGGCACCAAGGAGGCACAGTGAAGGAAGCTTTGCTGTCTCAGGGTTCCTATTCCCAGGGGAGGTTGAGATCAGGTCCTGAGGCGCAGGGCCTTTCATGGGATTGGGCCACAAGACACAAAAGCAAAGCAAGAAACTGAGAGCAGGTGTAGATCTGTGCCTGGTCCTGGCTGGGAGTCAAGAAGGTTTCCCAAGGAGTAGTAGTTGGGGTGATACCAGGTGAGGACAGTCTGGGTGAGCTGGGTATATAGGGAGATGCTCCAGAGTAGGGGAGGGAGGGGCTACCTGGAGCAAGAAAAGGAGACTGGCCCTTCCCTGGGCCTGGGTCCATATGATGGGGGCATGGCACTCAGGGTGATTTTGTGCAGCTCTGAATGCACCTCCAGAGGGTGGGACCACCTCATCTTAAGATAAAAGTTTGGAAGCAGTCCTTTATTTTAGCTGAGCTTTTAGCTTTTAGAACAGTCTTCCAGGCTTCTGAATGAGCATCAGCCATTAGTATAGACCCAGGAAAATGCATGTAAGGTTGTTGGTGATTCTCTGGCTTCAAATGTTCTATTTTGTGCATTGCTTTTCCTTATTTTTGCTATCTATCTAGGGCCATGATTTATAGACTAAATATTTCTCATGCTGCACAATCAATCTCATATATTGCATCATGAAATACTTGACACATAAAAAATATTACATAACATACATGGAAGGCATGTGAACCAGTCACTCAGCCAAAATTATACTTAAACCACTCATCCCATGTGCAAGAACATTAGTTTTTTCCTGACCACTTTCTATTTTATTTACTTTTCTAACTTTTAAAAATGAAGGTTACTTATTACTGGTAGAACCCTTTTGCTATGAATAAAATTATTGTGACCAATTTTGTAAGAAAAATGTGATGTGGTTCATTACATTTTAAAAAAACAAGTTTATTGATGTAACAATAAATTGCCTCTACTTAAAGTGTAAGTTTTGACATATGTATATACCCTTAAATTTATCTGTGCCATCAAAATAATGAACATGTCTATCTCCCCACAGTAGCCCCTCCCTCGTCTCCTTGAACCCCATCTGTTTTCTGTCACTAAAGATTAGCTTGTATTTTCTAGAATTTAACATAAAAGGAACTATATGGTATGGATTCCTTTTTGGCTAGCTTCTTCCGTGTAGCATAGTGATTCTGAGATTCATTCCTGTTGCAGTGCGTATTAGCAGTTCTTTTTTATTGCTGAGTAATATTGCATTATATGGATATATCACAATTTGTCTATTTATCTCTTGATGGACATTTGATTTGTATCCAGTTTGGGTATTACAAATTAAAGCTGCTATGAACATTGGTGTACATCTCTTTGTTTGGCTTTTATTTTTCTTGGGTAATTTTATTTTATTATAACTTTCACTTCTCTCACAGTCAGATATCTTCTACTATATACCCACGGCTTCTGCACAGACCAGGCAGGATGGGAGTAAAGGTGTTTTTGCATCCCAGTTTGAGACAACTTTAGCCACTGGATTCTGGTCCAAGGAATGAAGCTTTAACTTGGCCTATGAAGTTGATGTGCACATGCAAAGTATATTAGCTAAGATAGCAAGAATGATTGCCAGGAGACCATTGTTTAGGACAGCCAGCATGGAGGAGGAGGGGAAATCTTCCTTCATCTCGTCTTAATCACATTTTCTCCTTGCCATGAGATTAGCAAACGATGCCCAGGAACAATCTGTAGGTGAAATACATTTTTTAAGAGTTGTTAATATCCGTTCCCAAAGTAAATGACACAAAACCAACATGAGTAGAAGCCAGGACAGGCGTAATTAATGGTGTTTATTTTTCATTAGGAGGCCAGAACAATTCCCTAATTGCTAGCAGATTCTAGGATCTGCCTTATTTGTAAACAGTGGTTCACAAAAAAAAGTCATTAACAGAATAAACAGCCAGTTTAGAGGAAGCAATTGCAATTATAAAGTGTATTTAACGGTTTAAAGAATATTGGTGATATTTCGTAGAGGCTGTCTCTCCCACATTTGAACAGCTGCACTTGGTCCACCAGACACCACCCACAGACCCCAACAAATCAGGACTATCCAGCTGGTTTGATCACTTTCTTAAAATGTTAATTTTCTGATTATAAAGCTAGCTCGTCCTTATTATAGAAAATTTGCCAAATACAGAAAAGAACGACAAAGAAAAAAATCTCCCATATTCAACCTTTTAGCGTTAACTATTAACATTTTAGTTTATTTCCTTCCTCCTATGGAATTTATAGTAGGGTTCAAACTCTATATACCATTGTGAATCATGACTTTTTTCCCCTTGGCATTATTGCATAACATTTAATCTGTTTATTAAAGCTTTTTCCTTGTAAACACATTTTTAATGGCTAAAACATATCCCATTGTATGGACAGCCTATAATTTACTTAACCATCACCCTTGTTGTGTGTACTTAGGTGTTTTCTCATCATTCCCTAGCATAAATAGTGTTGCAATCAGTATCTGGGCAAAAAACATTTTTAACTGTATTTAGGATAATTTCCTTGGAATATTATTCCCGGAAGTGAAATTTCTAGACCAAAAGGTATGAAAGTTTTTGAGGCTCTTGATACAAATTGAGCTCTGTTTTTTGTTGTTGTTTTTTTTAAGAGTCTCACTCTCTCACCTAGACTGGAGTACGGTGGCACAGTCTTGGCTCACTGCAACCTCTCCCTCCTGGGTTCAAGTGATTCTCCTGCATCAGCCCCTCTAGTAGCTGAGACTACAGGCATATGCCACCACACCTGTGCCTGGCTAATTTTTTGTATTTTTTTAGTAAAGATGGGATTTCACCATGTTGGCCAGGCTGGTCTCGAACTCCTGACCTCAAGCAATCCACTCGCCTTGGCCTCCCAAAGTGCTGGGATTACAGGCATGAGCCACTGCGTCCCACCAGAAACTCAGCTCTGTGTTTAATGCAGTCTCCCAGTAGGGATGATAAGAGACTAAACTCAAAGGCATTGGTCATGTTAAATAGATTGCGTTGGCCTGGCACGGTGGCTCAAGCCTGTAATCCCAGCACTTTGGGAGGCCGAGACTGGCGGATCACCAGGTCAGGAGATCGAGACCATCCTGGCTAACACGGTGAAACCCCGTCTCTACTAAAAAAAACTACAAAAAAACTAGCCGGGCGAGGTGGCGGGCGCCTGTAGTCCCAGCTACTCAGGAGGCTGAGGCAGGAGAATGGCGTAAACCCCAGAGGTGGAGCGTGCAGTGAGCTGAGATCTGGCCACTGCACTCCAGCCTGGGCGACAGAGCGAGACTCCGTCTCAAAAAAAAAAAAAAAAAAAAAAAAAAATTGCGTTGTAGGAGCTGGCGTGATGTGAATTAAAAAATCGTGAATTTCTTAGTCTGGAAAGAAGACAGAGGGTCCTGAAAAAAAGCAGCACTTTCCAAGAGGCAGCAGCACTCAGACTGGGTGTAACCATGTAACTTGGAGGGAAACCCCACTTCAAAGATGGAGATAAGCAAAAGGATGCAGAAATGAGCTGTCAGAGATTGTCCAAGTTTGAGGGGAATGCTGGAAGCCTCCAAAACGAAAGGGAGAGGCCATGCCTCACTCCCAAGACTGGAGTGACCATCCATGTGAATCCCCAACCATCAATGTCTGTCCTCTGTTGCCTCCTGAGGGCCTTCATGGATTATAACTCCCTCAAGAGGCAAAAGTAGTGGTGTTGTTGTTACTATTTAAATCCCCTCTGCTTCAGTATATGACACAGGTATACAATAGGTGCTTACTAAATGAGATTTTAAGTTCCCTGAGGTTAGGACCAATGTCTGTCTTGATTGTTTTCTCTATTCCCAGTGTCTAGCACGGTTCTTACCATATAGTAGACATCTAGTAGGCATTGGTTTAACAGAATATATTTAGATAGTTGCTGTCTAATAACCAGTCATTCAAATTCATTTATACAATAGCTTGTGGGAGGGATAAAAACCCACTAGGGGCCGGGCGCGGTAGCTCCAGCCTGTAATCCCAGCACTTTGGGAGGCCGAGACGGGCGGATCACGAGGTCAGGAGATCGATACCATCCTGGCTAACACGGTGAAACCCCGTCTCTACTAAAAAATACAAAAAACTAGCCGGGCGAGGTGGCGGGCGCCTGTAGTTCCAGCTACTCAGGAGGCTGAGGCAGGAGAATGGCATAAACCTGGGAGGCGGAGCTTGCAGTGAGCTGAGATCTGGCCACTGCACTCCAGCCCGGGCGACAAAGCGAGACTCCGTCTCAAAAAAAAAAAAAAAAAACCCCACTAGGTTTGGCTGAATTCCACCCTCTCATTTTTTCTTTCCTACCCCTCCTTCCTCTGCTCTGCGTCACCCACAGGGCTGAGCTATGAACCTACTCAACTAGTGACTAATATGATCAGATCTGTCAGCCTGAGCCTGTAACCCAAGCTCACTGAGATGGTGGTATCTGTTCTTTAGCTGCTTAACTAATGAGGAAGCAAAGTTGCTGAAATGTCTTTCTCATTAGAAGTGATGAGCTTGCCCATGATTCAGAGAAACAATTCCATGTTTCTCCTAGATTTATGAGGCAGTTGGTTATCCTTCCCTCCCCTCCCCTCCCCTTCCCTTCCCTTTCTCCTCTCTTTCTCCTCCTTTTTTTTTTTTTTTTCCTAATGGAGTCTTGCTCTGTCACCCAGGCTGGAGTTCAGTGGTGCAATCTCGACTTACTGCAACCTCTGCCTCCTGGGTTCCAGCGATTCTCCTGCCTCAGCTTCCCAAAGTGCTTAGATTACAGGCGTGAGCCACCGCACCCAATTTCATTCCATTTTTCAAAAACTAGTAACTCACATTAATTAGTTTAGTACCCGAGGACTTATTTCAGATTCCGGCAACAATGTCCTCTTATCATCAAGCTCCAGACCTTCGAAGGTAAGACTGAGCCACGGTGCTAGCTGGCTGACATCTCAGTAGCCATCACTGTCATTGCTATCATAGCATCTAGAACCGTGTTAGTCTTGCGTTCACCATGGCAACAGGACAATGCGCAGTCTCTGCATTTCCATTATCTTTTGTTGGTTTCCTAAAAGTGGTATTTTCCATGACAGTATTTTCTTAGCTTACCAATTACACTTTAGAATTCTTTTTGTCTGAGGTTTGCTCCTCTACCATTTGGAAAACAAATTCATGAAAAATGGTATGAATTCCAAATTGTAGGAAATGGAAGTCAACTTGGGCACTGACTGATTTTACAATGTGTAGTCTTAAGTTTTTCGAGACCGTATATCGAAAAAAGGTTAATTAAAACAATGTCATATATTTTTATGTAGAGAAATCAATTCCTGTCTAAAGTGTGATTAGTCTTCTAATCTACCTGTGTGAGTTAGAATAGGCTGGATAAAGTTCAGTAAAAAATAACTCCAAGTTTCAATGGCTTTAACATGATACAGGTTCATTTCTCTCTCAGGCTCTTTGTCCATTGTGGGTTATTAAAGGGCTTTGTTCCATATAGTCACTCAGGGACCCAGGGTAGCTGAGATGTCATCATCAGGAATGTTGTGTTTGCTGTGGCAGTAGAGGCAGAGAGAGATGGTTGCCTATCAGCTCTTCTAGGCTTCAGCCCAGAAGTGACACATTAGCCAGAACAATTCATCTGACCACTCCCAACTATGAGGGTAGCTGGGGAAAGTGAGGAACCAGATGAACTATTTTCTGAGCACCACTGTATCTGCCAAGGCTGATATAAGCAGTTAATCCTCTGGTCTATTTCTTTTAAAGGAGAGTTGAGAATTCGTTTTCCCATTTTTGCACCCCTCTCCTTCTCTCCCCTTCTCTCCTGTCTTCTCCTCTTGGAATATCTATATCTATGTTTATCTCCAATTACAGTTTGAGCTCCATGAGGCTAAAATTTTACTCTTTTTGTATCCCCAGTGCCTAGTAGACTGTCAGGCACTTAATATGTGTATAGTCAGTGGTTACTGAATAAGTAATAATGGAGGCTTTGCTTTGCCAGAAATGATACCATAATATGGTCAATGAATTATAATCGCAGAATTCTACAGTGCCAGAGAAGGAGAGAATCTTTTTTTCTAGAACTTTTGCTGGCTCATTGACCATGAGGACACCATGGCTGGGACAGTCAGTTGTTGGACCAATGATACTCTTCTCTATGCAGGCTTTCTTGGAAGCTGTCTTCCTACAATGGACAAGCCCATGTCTTCATAGGAAAAAGATTCGTGGAAAGTGGAATCTCAGCTTTGATATTGCACCCCGCCCACCCACATGCAGCCCCACTTTTCATTTTTCACTTCAGCTTCAGCACTGAGGCAACTTTCCCATTATTCAAATCCTGGGAACTTTGTCCAGGTCTCAGGCTTCTCTGGGACTTAACACTTACTTCTTGAAGCATCATAGCATAGTGGAAAGGATTTTGACTTCAAGGAAGAGTGTTTGGGGTTTAAATCCTGACTCTTGCAATGTAATTTCTGCATGGCCTCGGGCAGGTCACTTGCCCCTCACCCAGGGCTCTCCCCTGGGAAGTGGAAAAGTGCCGTGTGTCTCATGAGGTTGCTTCGGTGGCTAGATGAGATGAAGTATATGTAAGGCCAACCAGCAAGCAACAAGCTGAGCAGATCTCTTGATGTGAGCACACAACTGCAGCCCATCGGGATAGTGGCAGTGGTGGCATCTGTCCTTCAATGACTTAGCTGATGAGGAGTAAAGAAGCCAAAGCTTCCTCCTCCTTATGAGATAACTGGCATGGTCAGGACTCAGTGTGGCGTAGGACTCAGTTCACAGGTATTGACAGTAAGAACAATAATGATAGAAACTTGCTTCATACCCTTCTCCGGCTTCTTCCTGTTCCCAATCCATAGCCCCTTCCCCTTTAAATAAAAGCAGAGCCACTCCTCACCCTTCCTGAATGAAGGAGAGGTGACCTTATCCAGTGTGCCTTCTGGATACCATGAAATGCCAGTTTCCTCCCCACCGGGTTGGGGTGGAGATTGGCTATTTAGAGACCTGCAAACTTGCTTCACTCTCAGAGGAGGGAGGAGGAAGTATGTTTTCTCAGGCATGGAGAGGTACCCATCCAAATTCCACACACCTTGTCTGGGCTGATTTTTACAAAGCATTTTAAAATGCTTTGTAAATGTAATTGTCTTTAGTGTATTCAGATTGATTAGGTAATCGGTGCATTTGGTATGGTGGTAACTCCTTTTAATATCTAAGTAGAACTAGTGGGCTTTCTTGGGCGCAAAATGCTCCCCAAGGCATTCAAGGCCCAGTGGGAGCCACATTCCTGTTGAGCATCACCCAGAGGCTGGGGAAATGTGTGGGACAGTGCAGGCAGTCTGTGCTGTTGTTGGGCCCAGCTGCTCTCAGGGTGCTTTGATTTCCTTTCAGACATCGAGGAGTCAATTCCCTGCGTGCTCTAACAAGCCATGGAATCTTCACTGGGTAGTTACTGGCAACAAGACATTGAACTAGGCTCAGAGGAACCTGACCATGGGAAGTAGTAGAAGAAGGGACAGGAGGACCAGAATTGCTGTGCCATGTGCTTTTCCTGTGTCCTCTTGTTTTGTTTTTTAAATTAGAGATGGGGTCTTACAATGTTGTATAGGTTGGTCTCGAACTCCTGGGCTCAAGTAATCCACTCACCTTGGCCTCCCAAAGTGTTGGGATTATAGGTGTGAACCACCTCACCAAGGCTGTCCTCTTGTTTAATACACACTGTGAGGTACAGGGAAGCCGAGGCTTTAGAAGGGTTAGTAACTTATTGTTGTAATGCCACCACTAGTGGCAGCCGTTTTGGACACCATAGATCTAGATGAGGGGTCTTCAAGCTATGGCTCATAGGCCAGATCTGAGTAAGATAAGAGTTTACAATGATTATAAAAGTAACTGATTTTGCCTATTGGCCTTCAAAGCCTAAAATATTTACTACTTGGCCCTTTAATGAAGAGTTTGCTGAGCACTGGTCTAGATACAAGCACAGTGGACACTGGTGTATGGCCAGTCCCCTTCCTTTCCAGCTTCTGGGGGTGTGGGCTGTTGGCTCCTCATAGTTGGATTCATCCCTGAGAAATGCACTTGGCCTGTCCAGCCCAAGGTGAAATGCACATCCAGTGAATGGTCAGCGAGTGGGTACAAAGCCCAATTCCCTTAGCTCAACTTGGGACAATTCCACAGAGCCAACTCAGCAGCAGAGCTCTTGTGGGGTAGGCTAAGGTCCCTGTGGTGACTCACAGCTCCGCTCCTTCCTCCATGCCCCCAGGCTCAGCCACTCCTGTACAGATGTCGATGCTGAGAGTTCTCTCCAGAAAACCTCCTGCCCACAAATCTCTGCTCTGCATCTTCTGTTTCCCAGGAAACCATCCTGTGACAGTGGCTCTTCCTCACTCCCCTGCAATGATCAACTTGGAGCCCAGTGGGGCTAGTGAGGAAGACTTTCCTGCTGGGGAGATAGGAAGGAAGGGAGCTGTGGAGCTTGGTCTCGAACTTGGTCTCGAGCTCCAGTGCCCTCCTGAAGGCAGAAGCAGAGCCCTACCACTCATTAGAAGACCTTCAAGGTCCTTTGTGCTCTGGCCTCCCCTTCACCTTTCTGGCCCCATCTAAGCCAGTGCCTCAGTTCTGTACCCCACCCATCAATCCTAACCGCCAGCCCAGTGGCATCTCTCATGCTTCTGTGAAGCCTCTTCTGTCTTGTCACCTGGCTTTTGCACACTGTGGTCCCCCTGGGAATACCTTCTCTTTTCTTTACTTTCCTGACTTCCCTTTCTGGGTTATAGTTGACAAAATAATAATAGATAGCATGAAGCTCTCACTGCATGCCAGGCACTGTTCCACATACAGTGCATGTGATATCTAATTTAATCCTCTTGATAACCCTAAACCACAGATGAGGAATTTGAGGCACAGCAAGGTTAAATAACTTGCCAAGGTCACACAGCTCAAAAATTGTGAAGCTAGGATTTGAGCCAGAAATTTTGGCCCTGAAGCCCAGCTGAGCTGTATACTTGGAATTGTCTGTGAAGCATCTTTCTTCTAGAACAGCCTCTCTCCTCCTGTGACCCTGCCACCAGTCATGGCTCAACAGTCTAGAAGTGGGCACTTGACCCAAGCTGGGCTGATGAGTACCTCCCCTGGGTATAGCTTCAGGATGGTGTCTCGTCAGTGGAAGTAAAACATAAGAGTATTCAGTGGTTATATTTCCAACTACCTGGAAGAAATGAATCTGTAAGGTAAAAGAGTGGGCTGGTCCTCCCACATAGAGAAGAGGGAGAGAGGGTCCTGGAGGTGCTGGGCTATCTGCCTCCAGCCTGTCCCCAGGACCTGGCTGCAGGGCTGCAGCCTGCTGTTCCTTAGATTCTGGAAGTTCACATCTCCTCTGTTTTGCCTTAGCAAGGTCTGCTTGCGATTCTGTGATTTGAAAGGCCCACATGAAATGTTCCCTGCAGAAAGGCCTCACGGTCACCACCTTGCTGCAGCCTGGCTCAGTAGGAAGCTCAGGGCCTGGGTTTCCTCTGATGACAATGACTGACAAAATAACAGAAGTCACTTGGCCTGGACCTTAGGATCCCAGGCAGCTGTTTTCACATCTCTCCCAGCTGGGCAAGTGTGGCCAGAGTGCTGGGTACTGCACAACCACAGAGTTAGACAAAGTCAACACCAAGATCCAAAACATTTTAAATGGAGCATTCTGGCTTTTGCCAAAGGGCACAAAGAACAGGGAGTGTGAAATGAGGCTCTCCCAAGGAAGAGGCTGCACAGAGAGACATCATCAAACGTGGGGCTAATGAGATCTGGGCCCTCTTGAGGGTCATCCAGTCAGACGAGCCTGTGGTTTCACCGAATTGGCTTCAGCTAACTTGGTCAGGCACCCAATGCGTAGGCCCTGTTATGTCCCAGAGGTGATGCCTTTCCCCAACAGAGATGGTGGTAATTGATGAACAAACTGGAGGCTATGGCAAGGTGCTGGAACTCAAGATATACAGAGAATAGTGGGCTGATGGTTCATTCTAGAGAATAGAAACAAAGAAATGGAGAATGCAGAGGGAGGACCCATGGAGGGGTGGAAGCCATGAGCTAGCAGAAATCCTGGATAAGGGGCAGTAGGAGCAGAGCATTGCCGAGTTGTCCTAATGTGGGAGCCCTCGAGTCAGGATGAATAGATGTTTTCTCTAAGCCACCACGGTCACCAGGTGGCTCAAGCTTAGAGGCATCCTGGTTGACCTTCTTTTCCCAAGTTAGGCACATCTCTGTGATGCCAGGTGGTGCCATCACTATTCCTGTCAGCCTCCTGGACATTGCTTAAGGTCACCTGAGAGTGTCTGTGTCCTGACACATGAAGAGCTAAACCACCATAAAAGACAAATGCTAGCGAGGATGTGGAGAAATTGAAGCTGTTGTGCACTGTTGGTGGGAAAGCAAAATGGTGCAACCACTGTGGAGAAAATCATGGAGTTTCCTCAAAAAGTTGGAAATTGAATTACCATATGATCCAGTAATCCATTTCTGAGTATTAGGAAGAACTGAAATCAAGATCTCAAAGAGATAGTAGCACCTCGATGTTCACTGCAGTTATTCACAATAGCTAAGATGTGAAAACAACTTAAATGTCCACAGATAGATAAATGGATAAAGGACAAGTGATGTATACATACAATAGAATACTATTCAGCCTTAAACAAGAAGGCAATCCTGCCATATGCAACAACATGGACAAATACTGTAAAATTCCACTTTTACGAGGAATTCAAAATAGTTAATGTCATAAAATTAGAGAGTAGAATGATGGTTACCTGAGGCTGGGGGGAGGAGGAAGTGGGAAATAGCTGATCGATGGGCATAAAGCATCAATTATGCAAGCTGAATAAGTAAAGAGTAAGCTGCCCTTCATGCTGGTGGTTACTAATACTATGTTGTACACTTAGAAATTTGTTATGAGGGATCAGGTGCAGTGGCTCATACCTGTAATCCCAGCACTTTGGGAGACCAACATGGGTGGATCACCTGAGGTCGGGAGTTCGAGACCAGCCTGACCAACATGGTGAAACCGCATCTCTACTAACAATACAAAAATTAACTAGGCGTGGTGGTGTGTACCTATAACCCAAGCTACTCAGGAGGCTGAGGCAGGGAGAATGGCTTGAACCCTGGAGGTGGAGGTTGCAGTTAGCCGAGATCGTACCACTGCACTCCAGCCTGGGCGACAGAGAGAGACTCCGCATCAAAAAAAAAAAAAAAAAATTGTTACAAGGGTAGATCTCATGTTACATGTTCTTAACATGGTAAAATTTTAAACATGTATTTTAAAGTGCTAAACCAGCAGACAACACAGGATGTCTTGGGGCAAAGGTGTCGGTCAGGGAGGTCCCGCTGAGCAAGGAATTGCTCCTGACCGTGAGCAAGTGCTGGCCCTTGAATGACCACCAGGAGAACCTGGCTGTCACCTTAGTTTCTTCTTCCATTTATTAATCACAATTGATGATACCTAAAATTTTTTTGTGAAATTTACATCATGTGAAATTAACCGTTTTAATGTCACCAATTCAGTGACATTTTGGCACGTTTACTAGGTTCTGCAACCACCATCTCCATCTAGTTCCAAAACATTCTCATCACGCCTAAATAAAACCCCGTATCTATAGACCATCACTCCCATTTCCTCCTCCCCCCACCTCTGGTCTGCTGTCTCTGTGGATTACCTATTCTGGACATTTCATATACATGGGATCCCACACTAGTGTAACGTTTTATGTTTGTCCTCTTTCACTTAGCATAGTGTTTTCACAGTACGGCCACATTGTGGCATGTGTGGGTACTTCAGTCCTTTTTATGGTTGAATAATATTCCATTGTGTGGATTTACAACATTTTCTTTATCCATTCATTAGTTGATGGATACTTGGGCTATCTCCACCTTTTGTGTGTTATGAGTGGTGCTGCTGTGAACATCTTTTGACTTTTTTTTTTTTTTTTTTTTGAGACGGAGTCTCGCTCTGTCGCCCAGGCTGGAGTGCAGTGGCCGGATCTCAGCTCACTGCAAGCTCCACCTCCCGGGTTTACGCCATTCTCCTGCCTCAGCCTCCCAAGTAGCTGGGACTACAGGCGCCCGCCACCTTGCCCGGCTAGTTTTTTTTTTTTTTTTGTATTTTTTTAGTAGAGACGGGGTTTCACCGTGTTCGCCAGGGTGGTCTCGATCTCCTGACCTCGTGATCCGCCCATCTCGGCCTCCCAAAGTGCTGAGATTATAGGCTTGAGCCACGGCGCCCGGCCTTTTTTTTTTTTAATCACGAAAATCACAGCTAGAGACAAGCTTAGGGCCTGGTGCTGTGGATGTGTCCTGGTGGTCTCTTATATACCATTAACATGGAAAAGGGCACTCTACTTCCACTCTGACAAGTTTAAACGGAAAAAATCAGGGAGAGTGTCTCTCTAGGCTTCTCTCAAACCCGCCTCTTAAAAGCCAACCCTGAGGTTGCTTAAGAAATTACTAGGTAATTGAAGCAATAACTTTCAAGACCAAAATATATATTTTCCTCCTCCATAGAACACAGCTCCCATAACTCCTGTGATGTTTTAGCTGTTCTTGGGAATAAACTAACGACCCCTCTCCTTCCCTTCTGCTGAATGAAGCATGACAAGGGAAAAAAGTGCAATCCAATAGGAATCATAAACAAAGAAGAGAGAAACGCTCTTTTAAAAAATTCTGAAAATATTTAACCCAGAAAAGTGCAAATAAAATCCAGCACAGCTGACCCCAAACAGAGCTCCAGTCCTTTCTGTGCATCCTAAGGTTTGAGTCTGCAGTTATGGGCATGTGGGAGGGAGGGCTCCTGCTGTCAGCATCGCCAGCAGATTCTCATTTAAATTCCAGTTGCATGCCTGAATGTTGTTTCTTCCGGAAATGTCAGCTCTCTTAATTCTTTCCCCTTTTAAACAGATCCAAATGATTTCCCCCTGATTGAAGTAAAAGGAGTGTAAATATTTTAGCATTTCATAAAACTGGAAACGTTAGAGGCTACTTTCACAGTCATTTGAATAACAGTAAGCATTTCCTACACATTCTAATCAATTAACTTTCCAGGGTAATTTTTCAAGGGAGCAGAATGGTCCAAAACCGGACCAGTCACACTGTTGCCTGCTCACATTTCTGCCACTTTGGTCATGGCGAATTTACCTATAAAGGGAAAGGGAGACTTCTCTTGCTTTGACCACGATAAATTGACCGTGTTTGCGAGGGGCAGAGTGGTGGCCGTGGAAGCTAGCATGTGTGTAGGCCCTGTCTGGGGCATGTGGAGGAACAGAACTTTCTCCTTCTCATTGGCATCAGAATTAAAGAAAAGAAAATGGGTTGCTGTCTTTCTACCTATGCAGCAGAAGGAGCATTAACAAATGAGAGGCCAGGCGCGGTGGCTCACGCCTGTAATCCCAGCACTTTGGGAGGCTGAGACGGGTGGATCGCGAGGTCAGGAGATCAAGACCATCCTGGCTAACATGGTGAAACCCCGTCTCTACTAAAAATACATTAAAAAAATTAGCCGGACGTGGTGGCGGGCACCTGTGGTCCCAGCTACATGGGAGGCTGAGGCAGGAGAATGGTGTGAACCCGGGAGGCAGAGCTTGCAGTGAGCTGAGATCCAGCCACTGCACTCCAGCCTGGGTGACAGAGCGAGACTCCGTCTCAAAAAAAAAAAAAAACAAATGAGAATTCCCCCAGCCCCAGCAGAGTGTCTAAGGAGCTACTTGGCAGGGTGTAATTTCATGTAGTGTCTTAAAAAAAAAAAAAAGAATAAAAAAAGACTCCTTGCCAGGGTTCCCTCCCCTAAAGGCCATTTGGAAGAACTTGGCAAGCTTACCGATACCCTGAAAGGTTGCAGAGAAGAAAATGTATGGACATCAGCAAGTACCAGGCAGGAGGCAGGCTTTGCCCGCAGAGACTTTGGAAGGCACTCAGGTGTCTCCTGCAGGAAACTCCACCTGTGACAACACAAGCTCAGCCTCCAGGTGGAAACCCAGACAAGGACTCTGTCACCAGATTTCAAAGCTTGGCCTGTGCCTTTGGGCTGTGAGCTGGGGAGAAGTGTTTAATTTTTACTTGAGCCTCCTGGAGATGAGGAGAGCTACGGGCTGACTCTTTCTGATTTGTTTGGCTCCTGGGTGGGAGGGAGGCAGGGAATTGGGACAGGCCACCCATCAGGAGCTAATGCGTGCTTAGGTCTGGTTGGCTGAGCTGCTTCAGCTCACCTGGTCAGGGCTTCTGTGCTTCAGGAGGGGCCTCACCTTGGGAAGGTATGAGGACTGTCTAGCCAGCAGAGATGCCAACATGGAAGAGGGGTTGGAGACAAGGACGCTTTGTTCCTCTGACCTTCAAGAGGAAGTATGTGGAGAGTGGAGGATGAGAGAGGAGACAGTGTTTCATATCTCCTCACCCAAAGAGGGCTGAAGCTTTGCGTCTAGCGGGTGTCCAGGACCCAGAACACGGGCTGAAGATCCCCCTCATGCTGAGAGATGCCTCCTCACTGGCCAGAGATGACAAATGTGGCAACAGGGTCATAAATATCCCAAGTTGGGAGAAGATGGACAGGGAGAAGTCATTAGTAGTGATAAAGGGTCTCCGTAGTAGAGCATCACTCGCCTAAAAATGATTGCAAAGGTTAAAGCTGGCGGTGAGGGAGAGGGAAGGGGAGACCGGCAGGGAGATGGGACTGTGCCTCGGGCTATTTTTATCTGAGACGGCAGAGGTTCAAGACAGCCCGGCCTCCAGTCCGCACCTTCCACAGCCTGGCCAGGGAATTTGCTGCCCTCTTCGTTGGCATATTCAGGTTGGAGCCCTGCAGGAGAAGATCGCACACTGCAAATCAAGCAAGTCACTGCGATTTCGCAACTGGCTGCACCTCTGCATTTCTGAATAGAGAGTGACAGGAAAATCCTAACATGGGCTCAAGAAATACTGTCTCAATTAACTGTCTTTATTGCTGCATAGCACTTTGTTTTATATATACTTTCATTGGCAAACCATAGCAAACAATTTCACTTCAGCAAACATTATGCTTGTTCCAGCTCCTCTTCCATTTTGCACTTATTCTGTCATAAAAATAAAAGACAAGGAAACCTCCCATTCATCACTAGATCAAAAATTTTCCTGCTGTTTCCCTGGGAGAAAAGAAAAGAAGAAATTAAGAAAATTTAGGGTGATGCTTCTAGTACCTAAACACGCAAATATCAACTGATATGTTTTTGAAAATAAAATTATGGAGAAAATGCTTTATTTGATTCTGTTTATGGGAAATTCATTTTATTTGACTTTTTTATTTGTAATATCAACTATGGAGCAGAGCACAGTTTGCAAGGTGTCCCCTTACGGTCTCATTCTTCTAAATTATTAATGCCGTGCTCTTGATATATTGTCAGCCTTGTACATACATTCTATGAAAATGAGTTTTACAGTAGGTTGGGATTTATAACAAAGCTTGACATATGCAGCTAATTCACCTACACAGTCCTGTCAGTTTTAGGTTCATAAATAATTGATACTCAGGGCTTGAAGTTCAGCTACTGTTAGTACTTCAGCTGTTACATTTCAGCAGCATAATGGATGAATATTTGTTTATAATTTCTGTACATGGTCCCGATGTCAGCTCCCTTGCTTCATTTGCATAGGTAGATTGAGATGTTGGAAGTGTAATGAGCGCGTGAAGATGACGAATTGTTTGCCAGGATGCCGGTGCGGTTCTGTAAATGTTTGATTAGTTCTGAATGGATTACTGTTAGATTATCTGGTTCAGAGGTTAACATGAGCAGCTCTTTGCTCCCAGAGCTTTTGTGATCCCTTGCTGACAGATTTTAAAATTCATACCGTGAGATCAGAGCTGCAAAGGCGAGGGGGTGTTCTCGGCAACAGATGTTTGGTAATTAAGCATACGGTTTCCTTGTTTTGGAGAGCTGGAGGAATTTCAAATTGGCAGGATTTGTTCCATTGGAGGAAGCTCGAGTTCTAAAGAAAATATTCTTACTCCCCACCTAGGTGTTGGTGGCTCAGCTTCCCAATGACAGTAACTGGAAGAAGGAGCCACACAGAAATCTGGGGAGGAGGGGGTTCCAATGCCAAGGAAGGGCAGCAGCTTGTGATTTGTCTACATTGGGAACCATGGACATCATCTGCAAATCATTGCCAAAGATATGTCTTAGCTGGAGACCAGCAGATGTAAAGGTTCAGACATCTAATTTGTGACCCAGAAGGTAGGGTGGTCTCTGGAGGCCTTAGAGGGAGGGGAGGGCTTTAGGAATTCTCGCTAAGCAACATCTATACAGAGGCTTTCTGCAGACACGGGCCAGCAAGTGGTTAATATCAAAAAGCAGACATCTGAAGAGGCACTGACACCCTCCCACTCACAGAAAGTAAGCGTGTGTGTGTGTGTGTGTGTGTGTGTGTGTATGTGTGTGTTTCAACCCAAAGTAAGGAAGGGCTAAGTGAAAGCCACAAAGCTGATCCTGTTATTCTTCTCAATGAGCTTCCAGGAGGAGGATGGGCCTGGAACCTCCCTCCAGACCCGAGGCAGCCCAGCATAGCTTGCCCCGTCTGCCAACTTGGACCCCCGTTGCATTTCAAGGCTGTACAAACCACCTACTTAGCACCCACCCCACCTAGCATGGCTTCCCTCTCCAACCATGCCTGTCCCTTCAAACCCACCATCAAACCTCTGATGCTCCTCCTCTCTCCCCACTCCCACCAGCGCTGAATCAGAAAATGGAGGCAACAGGGCCTTAATGAAAAGATTTAGTGCTTGCAGCTAAACAGAACTGAGTTCCAGCGCTCTCTTGAACTATATTTTTCCAGTCCCACATCCAGTTCCTTAGCTTGTCTGGCAATCATGTTAGTGATTATATGGGTAATGAAACACGTGCTCTTTTTGTCTGAGCCTCTGATTAATCTGCCTTCTCTTTAGCCTTGATTTATGGTGCTCAACTCTGGAGGTGAATGCTGGCCCATCAGTTCCGTAGCTTATTACAGACGCAGGGGCTGCTAAATGCCTCGGAGGCTTGAATTGTTTCTTGACAGCCGGGCTTCTTGCTACATTCCCTCCAATCTGTTTTGGTTCCTGGTGTGACCTTTCATACAGTAAAATACATTAGTTGAATAGCACAGTCTCATTAAAAGAGTGAATTAACCGAAGAGTCTTTTTAACTAAATGACAGCCAAAGGACTGAGTGCTAATAGCCACGAGCAGTTGGAAACTTAACTCATGAATCAGCCCTGTTAATACTGCCTCATGCCTGAAGCGCCGAGGGTACCGCGCTCTCTGCCGGCTCTCGTAAGAAGAAAAGCTCATTACTTTCCTCCTGATGGGAGAGAAAGAGTGAGCGAGCAATAATAAAGCTTGAATTTTTCAATACTGTTAAAAATGGGGCTGACAGATTGCCGACAATAGGAGCAACGGGCCCAGACGCTGCGTCCGGAGCCGCTGAATTAGCAATACCATATATCATACAATCTAATTAAATCAACCCGGAGAATGAAATTAGTTTTCTGTGAGTGAAATGGCCTCTGAAAGAGCTCTATTAAATGAACTGGAGAGCATTAATTAAATAATTCACAGTGAGGGATTTTGCATTTATACAAAAATTGTGCACTTAATTGTCCATGCTGTATTACAGATCTGGCCTTATGTTAACAATGTGTCGAAAGCACACTTATTGGAGCACATCAGGAACAGTTGAACACAAGTGCAGCTTGGAAAGTTTTATGGGTTGGGCCAAGGAACCTAAGAAAAAGCATCCAGGGACACCTAGACCTCAAAAGTTACCTGGCAAGGTTTTCTGCATCTGGCAAAGTTTGTTCCAAGGACTCTGGCGGACTTCCGTGGTGTACTGGAATCAGAGATGCTCAGGGTGTTTGGGCTGGCAATCTCTTGCGGGGGTGGGGTAGGGGTGTTGGAGAGCTCCTCCTGGCTTGTCCTCTTGGGTGGAGTGGGGGGGGTGTCTTGGTTAATTTGGAAGCTTGGCAAGTGTCTGGCAAATTTTGGTATCTGTAGGTATTCATCCGGGAGAATCAATTTTCTTTTTTTCTTCCTAAATGTATTACCCAGTTATATGAACTCATTCATGTAAACCCAAGCATATTGGGTGCAGTGAAGGAAAAAGTGAATTTAGATACAACATGTTAGAGTGTTAGAGAAATCAGACACCATCCTTCTTAGAGTCATGGATCTCAGGGTTGAGAGAGACCATAAAAGTCATTTAGTTGAAATCTTTCTCCTCCAAAGAAACACCTGAATTTCCTCTATAGTATTCCTGCTCAAAAACTTATAAGAGCTGAGGAGCTTCCTCTTGCTCCGAGGAGCCCACTCTATCATTAGACAGCTCTCATTTGGGGCGTCTGGGCAGCATCGCAAAATGGTTGGGAGCTCAGGCTGTGGAGTAGATTTCTGGGTTTGAATACTGGCTCCCTATTACTAGCTGTATGACCTTGGCCCAGTGACTGAACCTCTTTGGGTCATAATTTCTCCATATACTGAGACACATAATAATGATACCCAGATTGCAGCACCATTAGGGGGATTGAGTTCATACATGTACAGCACTTAGAAGAGTGTTTGGCACATACATGTTGGATAGTATTATTTCATTATTACTAACCTTCTCCTTTCACACTCCTAGTTTGATAGCTTGGGACCAATCATAGCTTGATTTTCGAAAGTCTAATTTAAAAAGTCTTCTTTTTTTTTTTACTGTTTCTTATTCATTAGATAATTTGGTGATTGAAAAGGTCTAATTTTTTTGGTTTGTTCATTTTGAATTTAAGGCTTTTGAAAGTTTTAAGCATGTTCCTACTTTGGAGCCAGCTTTCTCCATCCATGCATCCATTTTCCAGGCTGTGTGTGTGCTGAGGGGCTCTGGTGGACAGGTCAGACAAGTCTCTGTTTCTATGGAGTTTTCATTCCCATTTTCCTTTCAACAGTACTAAATATGTTACCCATTTTTTAAAAGTCCTTAAAATGGTGAAAATTTAAAAATAACAAAAAGATAAATTCTTATAGATTATCTGTGTAGAAAAATCGATACTAGGCTAGGCGGGGGGGCTCATGCCTCTAATCCCAGCACTTTGGGAAGCTGAGGCAGGTGGATCACAAGCTCAGGAGTTCCAGACCAGCCTGGCCAACATGGTGAAACCCCCATCTCTACTAAAAATACAAAAATTAGCTGGGTGTGGTGGCACATGCCTGTAGTCCCAGCTACTCAGGAGGATGAGGCAGACAAATTTCTTGAACCCAGGGGGCAGAGGTTGCAGTGAGCCAAGATCGTGCCACTGCACTCCAGCCTGGGCGACAGAGCAAGACTCCATCTCAGAAAAAAAAAAGGAAAAGAGTTACAAAAGCATGAGAAATGATAAGACCACCTTGCAGATAACTAAACCATCCCTAGAATACACTCCCTTTGAGGCCCATGTTTTATAGCTGGGACTCCCAATCTATCTATACTACTATCCACTAAGATATAATTTTAATTCCCCAGTGGTCTCGGGCAGTTCCAAAAGAAGCAAGCCACCCTGAGACACAACCAGCAGTGTCCTAAACAACATGCATCCACACAACAGTTTTGTTGACTCCTTTTTAAAAGGTGTAAACCAGTTTATTTCTAGAATATGTACCTTAGCAATCCTATATGTGTTCCATGCCTTTATCAACTGCTTTAGAGATAGTTAAAAATAAGCCTAGTCTTGTATTTCATTAAAAGAAAGAGTTAAGATTTTCAATAGGATAGAACCTCATAGGACAGTTCGGTCATCAGGGGTTGCAAACATTAATATTTTGAGCCCCTGCCATGTAAACGGGCCCTATGATTCGAAATAAAATAAAATAGAATCTCTAAGTCATCTATATTTCCTCTTCAAAGGAAAAGTTTAGCACCTGCTTGGCAGGGCAAAGTAAAAGAATCAATCAAACCAAAACAGAGAGAAGGAGCGGTTCAGAATGGAAATGGAGAGTACAGAGGAAGAGTATGAAAAGCGTTGAGACATTTGCAGAGCCTGCCAAGGTTGGAGTGCCAAAAGAAAGTGGCCTCTAAGCAGCATTGGTAAGGGTAATAATGTAAGCTCTTTTTAATGTCATACGAGACACTCAAAGATTAGAATGATTTTTGGTTGTTTCCTTGTGACAGTTCTGACACTGAGCCACTTGGAAGTTTTTGGGTTACAAAGCCAATGCATTTTATATACAAGGTATTAGGTTAGTGCAAAAAGTAATTGCGGTTTTTGCCATAATGGCACCATTGTAGCAAAAATCACTTTTTGCATCAACCTAATAGATGGGAAATCAGATATAGCTACTTATTCACACTCCACCAAATAATTACTGAACATTTACTATTTCCACAGGAGGTACAGAGATATTCAGATAGCAGTACTGGAGTTCTAAGTCTTACATAGTATGTGCTGAATAAATATTTGTGAAATGATGGATGAATAAATGGGTGTCTGTTGAACAGAAGAGCTGAAACATGTTTATTAACTCTAGTAAGGGAATAATAACAACAACAACAATAACCAACACTTATTAAACTCTTGCTATCACCCAAGCAAGCACTTGACATGTGTTTGTTTATTCTTTAAGGTGTGCTGTGAGTCCTAAGTGAGGCAGAGACAGTGTGGGAATTGGAAGGAGAAGAACAACTTTTTCATTTTGGAGGGTGGAGGTAACAGTCAGAAAAACTGAAAACTGTGAATCCATTACCAGCATACATGCCAGTCCTGAGGCAATACATGGCGTACATGGTCGCTACCTTCAAACAGCAGGGACACACTTTGACAAATAAGGAGTGTGAGAGGTTCACACGAGGCCGTATTTAACAAGTGCCTCCAGATGGGCCTACAACTGGTGCTGTGAAGGCCCAGTGTGAAGAAACGGGTTGGGGGGAGATCACTGTCATCTGTGTGCTGAGGATGTGAGGACGTGACTGGGGTGATCAGACAAGGGTGTGTAGGGTTCAGACAGGCAGCAAGGGAGGCAGATGATGTCCATCCACAGGATCCAGTAGGACTGAGAGGCAGGAGGTTGTCCTGGACAGAGAACAAGGAGGCCAGACTGATGGGGCAGGGATTCCTGCAGGTCCAGGACGGGGAGGATTGAGAGAGAGAGCGAGGAGAAAGCTTCATGCCTGAGTGTGGAGGCCCAGGGCACAGGTAAGGAGCTTCTGTCATTGTTGGGTAATAGGAAGCCTCACCATCTCATCACCCAGTGGAGGGTGGGAGGATGTCTTTTAGGGAATGTATAGTTGTGGCTATGCCTAAAATGGACTAGAGGTACCAGGCTGGGCAGAGACGGATGAAGGAACCAGGTGAGAGGCCAGTGCACACCCAGGTTACCAGGGATGGGGAAGCAGCATTGACTGTCAAATGCCTCCCTACCTTTCTAGGAGGGACCTTGTTCTGATCAATAGCAGCCTTTCAGTTATGAGATTAGGCAGGGTCTCAGAAAACAGCACTGCTCAAATCCAATCTCAAGCTCCAGGACTTCAGCCAGTGGCCAGTAACAGAAGGGGAGGAGGAAATATGAATTTCCCTCTCTTTTGGCATTGATTGTTCCTGTGAATCATGTGTGGGCTTTGCTTCCACCCTTCTTCCCCACCTGGAGCAGGAAGGAAGGAGAGGTGCTGGGCTGGGGACTCACTGGGCCAGGGATCTGATGGGGGAGCAGTTTCCTTGGGCCAGGGACCAAGTAGAGCAATTGCAGAGTGCGATGACATCTTGGCACTGTGACATCTCACCACCAGCTCAGATAGTTACTGAGGCTTCCTTTGTGTGGTGGGTGGCTGGGAAGGCATGCAGGGTGCCATGGGAGATGAGCAGGGTATGCAGGAGCATGCTGGTGTAAGCCCCAGCCCCTTAGCATGTTGACATATGTGGACCCCTAGTGGAACCTGAGTTGGTAACTCGCCCTGTCTCGATGTCACACTCACACACAGAACAAACACACCACTGACCGATCAGACAGACTGGGCCCTGTGTTCAGACTGTGGTAAGGTAAATACATCATCACAGAGAGAAAGGGGCTTCCAAATGGTGAGCGAGCCCCTCTTGTCTTGCAAGCCCTGACCTGGGCCCCTTCCAGCAATTTGCCAGTCACTCTTGGTCATTGGCCCAACTTGTGGTTCCTAGGAATGGCAGCCCTGCTTTGCTCAAATCCTCCCCTGCCCAGGAGTATCACTTGCATTTGCTTTTTTGCAGGTTGAGCTCTGGTTATCCAACCTCCCTCCCCACGTGAGCCCGTTTGGTGGGTAGGACTGTCAAGTATTCAATCATTTGCACCATTACCTTTAATATTAGCTATATTTAGTTTATTCATAAAGGCCTGTCTCACATGAGAGGATTCTTTCCATAATCGTGACAATTGTGTGCAAGCTCCCCTCTGAAATGTGTCATCTGTCTCCTTCTATGGTGATCAGTAAAAATCCAAATGTTTTTGCTGGGGTTGAAAAGAGAGGGATTTCTTTGGTTCTCTCTCAGCCTCTTTCCAAGAAACTCGATTTTGTCAGGGCATGAGCACTGCCTGGGCAGCCCTAGATGGCCTTGGATGCAGCAGCTGCCCCAGCAGGAGGCCTTGGGTGGTGGGCGGTAGAAACGGAAGGAACCTTGGGATTGGGTATTACAAACTCCCCATTTTACAGCCATGGGGACTGAGGCCTAGAGGGGCTTCGAGGGAATTGTTTGTGCTGCCTCATCAGGTCAGTGGTGGGCCTGGGTTTGAACTCAAGTCTCTTGTTCAAGGGCTTTTCCTGCTGCATGTCTGGGCCTCCGGCTGAGTCTCAGGACTGAGACCTGCAAAGTGACGGGCATCTGGGAAGCCATGGCCGGTGCTCTGTGCACACTGCCCTCGTTGTCACACTAACACTGCAAAAGAACTCATGTGCTCTTGGTTTTCAGCTCAATAAATGGAGGCTCAGAAGAAATGAAATTGCTTGTCTGAGTCCTTACAACCAAGAAATGGCACCAGCTTTTGGATGCAGGCTTGTCTGGAGCTGTGCACTGAATGTTTATGGCCCCTTAGAATTCATATGTTGAAGCCTAACTCCCAATGGGAGATTGTTTGGAGGGGGTACCATTAGGAGGTGATTAGGTCATGAGTGGGGGAGCCCTCAGGATGGGATTAGTGCCCTTATACAAAGAGGTTCCATGGAGTTTTCTTCCTCCCTCTCTCCTCTCCACCCTGGGAGAAGACAGCTCTCTGCAAACCACAAATCTGGCCCTCAGGAAACACTGGATCTGCCAGCACCTTGACCTTAGACTTCCGGCATCCAGAAGTAGGAGAAGTGTTTGCTGTTGAAGCCAGCCAGTTCCCCCTCTGCACCCACCCTGTTGTGCAGTCTCCTGAGCCTGTGCTGCAGACCAGCCTGGTGGACTCCACTGGAAGCCCACGGCTCTCAGTACAGTGTCTGTAAAAACCAGAACCAAGCAAGGCATGGAACACTGTGGATACCTCCAGTCTGACTGCTCCCCACTTTGCCTGGGTGACCCTGTGCTGATGCAGGCTCCCTGAATGGTGGTCTCCTCCCAGTGTGGGGTGAAAGCCTCTGCCCTCAGGGTCTCTTGACTCATCTTATTCATCTCCTCCACTCCCACCACTGTGTGCCTCCTTCCCATATCCCTGATGCAGGGAAGGGCAGGGTAGCCCCCTCCTCTTTCTGCCTGTCTTTCCTCACTACGCCTTCACGGCCTAGTCTACACAGGTTGGCTGAGGGCCAGCCCAAGGAACCAAGAAAAATCTCCTCTGTCACAAAGCCTTGTGCCTTGTTCTGTTGCAAAGTTCTATTTTGAATGTTGTAATTGAAATATAATTCCCTTCCTTCTGTAACAAATTCTCATCTTCCCCGAAGCAAATTGTTCATGCAGTCCAAAGAGAGAGAAGGCCAGGTACTCTGTAGGAGTAAAAAGAGAAACTCATTAATATTTAGCCAAACATTTACCCTTCTATTTATTTATTTACTTACTCATTTATTAACTCATGTTCACCATTTAAAGATTACAAAATACTGATAAGTATTTAATGTGTTGTATTCCAGACTTTTCCTCAGTGCCTTGTATACAAGTCTGTTTTCCACAAAATGAGATTATGCTCTACATATCGATTTAAAGCTCACTTTTTGCAGTGAGTGAACAATTTGGAACTCTAGGAACATCTTGCCCATCTAGTAGACTTCTCCACTCTTCTTCCTGGCTGCTGAGTCTTCCATTTTTTTCTTTTTAAGAGTGCTGTCACTTATTCAATCAATCCTTTATTGTTGGACCGATCACATATCTGAATGTTGTTGGGCTGCAGCACAGGTGTTCTGCGATTTGGAAAAACCCATTCTTTCTCCTCCCACCTGTATGGCGAATGGTTCTGCTATAACCAACCAGAATAACGGGGTAAACATCTGGATATTTTTAATAGTGTCTGATGTTAAGTGGACAGAAAGACCACCCGCAAAATACAGAAGTTTTCCTTTCACCCAGATGTGTTTTTCCAGATATTTGGAATCTCGTAGAAGGCATCCCAGACAGGCCACTCCCCTCTTTTTCTGGTTTCTTGGACTTCTCCATCAATTTCTTGGATTAGGGGTTTTTTCTGTTTCTACTCGTTCTTGCTTTGTGACATTCTAGAAATTCTGGGTGCATCTTTTTATCTCATCCCAGGGTGTGTTCTGTTGTTTATGATTCCTCCTTGTGGTAGCTGAGACTTCAAGAGTTTCTTTCTCAACTTTTTATCTTGAAAATCTTTAATTTTTATCTTGAAAATCTTTAACTGGATCCTTTCCTTACTCCTTATACGAAAATTAATTCAAGATGGATTAGAGACTTAAATGTTAGACCTAATACCATAAAAACCCTAGAAGAAAACCTAGGTAATACCATTCAGGACATAGGCATGGGCAAGGACTTCATGTCTAAAACACCAAAAGCAACGGCAGCAAAAGCAAAAATTGACAAATGGGATCTCATCAAACTAAAGAGCTTCTGCACAGCAAAAGAAACTACCATCAGAGTGAACAGGCAACCTACAGAATGGGAGAAAATTTTTGCAATCTTACAGTGTCACTCTGAGGCTGTCAGGTGTGGTTCCTCCACACAGGGTCCTGGGAACTAAAGGACATAGACCCAGCACGCCATGGGGAGACAGGGACAGAATAGCTGCAACAGATAGTCCTGCCCAAAAGGAGGGCATTTCACACTATGAGTGCTTCTGTCCCTGTTGATCCTGCATAAAAACAAGTAAACAAGAAGGGTCGGCTGGGAATGGTGGCTCATGCCTGTAATCCCAGCACTTTGGGAGGCTGAGGCTGGCGGATCACAAGGTCAGGAGTTTGAGACCAGCCTGGCCAATATAGTGAAACCCATCTCTACTAAAAATACAAAAAAATTAGCCGGGTGTGGTAGTGGGTGCCTGTAATCCCAGCTACTCGGAGGCTGAGGCAGAAGAATCACTTGAACCCAGGAGGCGAAGCTTGCAGTGAGCCGAGATTGCACCACTGCACTCCAGCCTGGGTGACACAGTGAGACTTCATCTCAGAAAAAACAAAGACATGGGTCATTTTTGAGTCATGGGCACCGATGTGGTAGATTTGTGCCAACGTGAATTTAGGGTGCAAAAGTCATATCACATGTTGTATTATTATATATACTAAAATAGCTTTTATTTGTCAATGACTGCTGGATTTCTAAATCCAATGGACAATTCCCAATCTTCATTTTATTGGACTTCGCAATACACAAGGCTGATATTCATATATATCATGTATATATATATGAATGAGGTGAAAAAAAACTCCAGCTAGGTATCTACACAGGAAAAATAGATGGTTAACAACAGTTCTCCGTGGTTTCCAGGCTGTGAGGACTGTCTAAGCATCTCCCAGAGTAGGAAGGTCTCTATGGTGAGTTTACCATTTAACACATCAGATTCCAGTGGTCTCTGTACATGACACTTATTTACTTCATGAAGTGGACCTTGAGTGCAGGAAATGGCCCCAGATCATCCTGTACAAATTCCTTGTTCTGTAGGCAAAGGGAACTGAAGGTCTGTGAATGACAGACCGTTGGTCAAGGTCCCACAGTGACTTAGTGGCAAAGCCGGGGCATCCTCTAGCTTCTCATACAATAATCTACTGTCTTGGATAGTTGCTCGTTCTCCATTCTCTGCACACCTACAAGGTGTCTGCTGTGGGGCAGCTACTGTACCAGGCGTGAGGACTACAGAGAGAAACATATGTACTCTATGCTCGGAAAATGCTTAGAGTTCCAGCCAGTGACACACCCGAAGAGGAGTGGCTTTAGTTCAAACCATGTGGATGCCGAGTCTCTTGGAAGGTTTTCCCCTTAGGAATCGGTGTTAATGGCATCACTTTCAAGACTTTGCAGGCTCCTGATTCTTGAAGGGGGGTCAAGATGTGGACAGTTGGCACGGTTCCACCGAGGTTAGCCATGAGCAGTAGGAATAGGGTAGGTGGGGGCACATTCTGCCACGTTGACCACGGCCTCTGTAAAGTGAATTAGGGACAATTGCCAAGTGGACCAACATCTGCTTCAGCATCTTGAGAAAGCTGAAAATAAAAATTGATGTGTATAAAATGAGGCTGTTGAGTGAACCATAGGTAATTGCAATCTGAGTTCAGGTTGCTGCAACTATCCTGAACAGCTCAGAAAGCAGGCACTTTTCACCACATACAGTGTCTGTGTCCTCAGCTCCTGCTCCAGGGGTAGTTTCTGGCTTGTTAAATGGCACTGCTAGACATCCCCCAGAATTTAATTTTAATATCACCTCCTTCTCCTTTGCTTAACGTACACCCATTTATGTTCTGCTACTTCAGAGAAAGGAACATATAATAATTGTGTTTTAGAAATTGGAACAAGAAACTAGAAGATGCAAGTTTAGTGAATATTGAGTTTTAAACTTGTCTGGCTGTGATTTGTGGCCATGTCATGGCAAATATTTTTCAATGTCACTGCCTTAGCCAGTGCTGTCACTAAGGCAGTCAGCTGGGGAATAGAGGGCCGAACACTATGATCTCAATATTAATGGGAGCTGTTGAAAGTGGCAAAGGTGATAAAGTATTGTTTAGTTATTGGTGCCATACTTTGGCTGCGGGACATTATTATAAAACGCAGTCTGTTTTTGTCAGATTTCAATCATGGCTTCAATAACACGTTTAGAAACTTGGAGTATAGGAGACCACAAAACAATGATTTTTTTCCCCCCTTAAACTAAAGGACGTTAGATTGCAGTCTGAAGAAATGAGGTTTGAAATTTGGATCTTACTTTATTAATTATTTTTTCTCCAAATTATTCAGTGATAGGACATCCTTGCCTGACTTCCAGATAGTCAGATGGGTTCGATGTGGCTTAAAGAAGTTGGGAAATTGATACAATCTCTTCCTTTGAACTCTTGATAGGGCAAGATTCCTGCTGGTTGTGCAAAGAGCAGACCTAGTTCAGTGGACAGAGTCATGGATCACCCTTTCCCCCACCTCCCTGGACCAGTCCAGGAAGAGAGAGTTATGCAAAGTGTATAATACTTTAAAAAATAATATCCTGTTTTGCAAAATTGCATTTCATTCAGGAAATAACAGGATTTCCCATCTCAGCCGCAACCCTGCAGAGAAGGTGAATGAACGCTTTGGTGGAGGAGGCTCTCCCTGTCATTAACAGTGCCTGGGTTTAAACTTATAATTAAAATAACCTTTAAAATTCAATTTTTATAGATGGATGAGATAACTTGATTTGAAACCCTTCAATGCACACATTTTATGTAGCACTCACCCAAATCCAATGGTACCATAGAAAAACGGGAACATAAAACTCGATGATGAGAGTTTATATAGCTTTTAAATATCAAGC
Organism: Trachypithecus francoisi; assembly: GCF_009764315.1. Taxonomy (NCBI): domain Eukaryota; kingdom Metazoa; phylum Chordata; class Mammalia; order Primates; family Cercopithecidae; genus Trachypithecus; species Trachypithecus francoisi. The sequence goes on along the minus strand of NW_022681442.1, from coordinate 8,051,575 downwards.
TGTCAGGCTTTGTGCCGGTAGAAATATTGTAATTGGACAAGAGTAAAGAAAAAGAGTTTACATTAGCATTGAGGGTTTTTGAGTGAATTCAGACCAAGCAGAATATAATAGAAACCCCTTTAAAAGAAAGAGGAGAGAAAAACTCGAGGTCCAAGCATAGTCTGACCTTCCTTTCAGAGGAGATCTGCTTGATAAAACAGACACAACCCCAATAAAATACTAACAATAGAAAAAAGTAAATAGAAATCATATTAAGCAGTGGCGATATTGCCTGAATTGAAACAAAAATTAGGTATAATAGCCTTGGCGGGTTTTAATATGGTCCCCAATCACATCACAATATGAAGCATATCATGGTGTTGCTAAATAATGTTTATCATCTTGAAATCTCCCTGCCTGGTAGACAACTTGCATTATTTGAGGTTTGTGGTTTTTTTTTTTTTTTTAAAGAACTCATAAATATTTAATGTCCAGGATCAAGAATGGGGCTGGGGGAGGGGACATGTCTCTGGAAACAGTAATGTTTCTCTGTGTGACAGGCCCTGGCATTGTCTGGAGCTAAGGCTTGGCCCTGGTGTGAAGCATTGGGATGAGGAGTGTGTCCCTCTGAAGACCTAGGGCCACCTGGTACCAGGGTTACAGAGAGGATCCCAGATAGCAGGGCAGCCTGCCCCAGGTGCACTCACACCTGTCTGCTATGCCTGGGCAGGGCTAGTCTTGGGTGACTTTTTCCCTTGTGCATTGTGGAACACAGGGCTACAGAGGGAAAAAAAGTGGGCCAGTGGGTTCGTGTTGGTCATATCCTAATACAATTCTGAATTCCAGGAGCTGGTGGGAACATTGGCCTTCCAGCTGGCTGTCCATCTCCTCGACTGGTCAACCAGCCAGTGTCTCTTTATTGAGGGCCTTCAAGGGGCCAGGCATAGAATCCTCAATGTTGTTTTCTGTTGCTTGTAAAATTCTTAAGGGAATATTTTCAACCTTTTCTGAAGTTTCAGAAGCCTGTGTTTTCTTCAGGATCAATGCTGCATGCATTCAATAAGAGTTTGGAATCCGGTCTTGTTTAGACTTTTTGGCCCAGGGTGGGAAGAGAGACGAGCCGGAGAAGGCATCTAGCGCATGTACTGTTTCCTCAAAATACCTGCGATTCATTTTTTTAAAATCTCAGTGACTCTCCAATTCAGTTCCACACCATTCATTCATTTGTTCACTCCACAAATATTTATTGAGAACCTACAGTATGCCAGGCACTATTCCAGCCTCTGGGGGTACGATAGTGACCAACCCAGCACGTTTGCTGTCATCCCAGAGCTAGTATATTGACTGAATTGAAACAAAAATTAGGTAGAATAGCCTTGGCAGGTTTTAATATGGTCCCCAATCACATCACAATATGAAGCATATCATGGTGTGGCTAAATAATGTTTATCATCTTGAAATCTCCCTGCCTGGTAGACAACTTGCAATTATCCATGTCAGTGGATATTGCACATCACTTGAAATTTGGGCCCCCTTAAGAGACAGAGAGGTGAGATGCAAAATACCTTTTTGGGAACAGTGTCTGGTTTGGGCTCAGAAGCACCTTGACTCATGCAGGATTTATACCAGTCGTTCATGCAAAAGCCAACAGCCACTGTGCTCATACAGGTCTTCCCCACCAGACCTCAGCATCCTCTTGGGGAAGGGGACCAGAACAGGGGAGCATCCTCATTGGTCCTGGGCCTTTCTCTCTGTGTCCATTTGCTAACTTCCCCTACAGCCGTCTCAGGTGGACGCGACTGCCACATCTTTGAACATGGGCACATTTACTTACAGAGGTGCACAGAGCCTGACACACTCCCTTCTGAGTCCCAGCATGGTTTCTCCATCCTGTCAATTGCCCCAGAAGGTGGACCTGAGCCAACAGCACTGCATTCCTGTCTGCACAACAACAGGGATGGTCTCGGGAGGATAATGAAGAGGAAGATTTAGTTTGCCCTGGGCCTGGGTCACCACATAGGGTCTGCTGCCTGCTGTGTCTCCGGGTCCCATGCTCCTTGGGAAGCCAGCTGTGGTTGTCATGACAGCAGCCACCCCCAGAGATCCCCCAGCATGGAGTCTGGCCAATCTCAGAATTGCCAACCTTTCCCTGTCTACCAGACCATGGAGGTCCAGCCATACACTTCACGTAGCTCAACCGATTAGCGAGTGAGAACTGGCAGTGACTTAGAGAGCCTGCTCTAGCTCTAGAAACCATCACATAGACCACAAAGAAACTCACTGTGGTCCTCAGAATCAAGGGCCTGAGACAGTATCATCTCACCAGCAGACATTCAAGTTTGATCTTCCTTTCTGAGGTCAGAGGCTGAATCTGGAAGACCATGACAAGAGTGAGGACTCAAGGAGTAGCAACAACGGACAGGCTGGCACATGGCATGCTCAGGGCTGTGCTGGGGATTGTGGAGCCCTGTCACCTCTATGAAATGGGTGCTGCAGGCTGGGCACGGTGGCCCACACCTGTAATCCCAGCATTTTGGGAGGCCGAGGCATGTGGATCACGAGGTCAGGAGATGGAGGCCATCCTGGCCAACATGGTGAAACACCGTCTCTACTAAAAATACACAGATTAGATGGGCATGGTGGCGGATGCCTGTAATCCCAGCTACTCAGGAGGCTGAGGCAGGAGAATGACTTGAACCCAGGAGGCGGAGGTTGCAGTGAGCTGAGATCACACCACTGCACTCTAGCTGGGGCGACAGAGCAGGACTCTTTCTCAAAAAAAGAAAAAAGGCACTGCAGGCAGCCTGTGCTGGGTGTCAATGCTGGCCCTGTAACTTCCTTACTAAGTGACCTTGAGCCAATCACATGGTTTTTCTGAGTCTTGCTGTTCTCATCTACAAGTGGGTGTGATCACATGAGGCAGTGTGAGGATTCAATCTCACATGCAGCAGGCAAAGTGCTGGGAACAGTATCAGACTCCTGGGCTGCGGCCAGCGGGGCTTCTCTGTGAGCATCTGTGCAGGTAGAGCTCTTTCTCCTCCCCATTGACGTAGGCTTTGCCACCAGGGTCCAAGGCACAGCATCTTTGGTTGCCATTGTTTTACAGAATTCCAAGGGAAATAGCATTCCCTATTCTGTTTCCTGCCCAGCTCCTGCCGCACTCTTCTTGGGGTGGGTTCTCTCTGGAGGTACCTCCCTTCATCTGCAGCCCTGAGATGGGCTGGACCCTGCTGTGAGAAGGGGGGTTCCTGCCGGGATGCCCACAGGGAGGGTTAGCAAACATGGGTCTGTCCCTCACAAGGCTCAGCATGCCCTAGAGGCTGGAGAAGTTTGCAGGGATGCCAGGAGTGTGGCAGGGGGTTGTGGGTGGTGGGCAGTGTGGAGGCCCAAGCAGGGCCTAATGGTGGGTCATGGTCAGTCCAGCACTGACACTTTGAATGCTGAAGATGTGGCAGATTCCTGCCCCAGGGCCAGAGACAGCTACCAGGCCATGGAGAGGCAGGGCACTGGGGGGCATTCTGGCAAAGTCCTGCTTGGTTGGAGGTCACTAATGTTGCTGCCAGTGTAACTCAGAGTCCCGAGGAGGGCCTGGGGTCAGCGAGAAGAGAGACAGAGAGTGAGGAGGCTCAGAGAGAGAGACAGAGACAGGGAGGGAGAGATACAGAGAGAACAAGAGAGAGGGAGGCTCAGAGAGACAGAAGGAGACAGAGAGAGAGATGGAAAGGGAGACAGGGCAGCGGAGCGTGGGGAGAGAGAGAGAAAAAGAAAGAGAAAATAGGAAGAGAGGTCAGACAGAGAGAGGGAGGGAGGGAGAAAGACATGCAGACATTTCCCGAGTGTGCCTGCCAGGCACTGCTGGGCCTGAAGAGGGTGAGCAGGGTGACCATGTGCCAGCACAAGGGGGCTAAGCATTTCTGTGTCCCTGCATTTGTTACCCACAGTCCTTTGAAGTAAATATTATTACTAGTCCTCAATGGGCTGTGGCCCATTTTATAGACAACAAAGCAGGCTCAGGACCTCCCCACCCCCCTTTCCTTTTTGCCTGCTCACTTTCTCCATCCCTCAAGCACAGACCCCATCCTCTGCCTCCTGAACCCCCCGATGCTCAGCTTTCCCTTCCCTAATCTCACTTCACGGGATGGCAGGGGCAATCTAGGCCATAGCTGCTCACTGTCCCGTGTGCTTTTGGTCAACATGGGTGAATCTTGTTTCCCTAAATAAAATTTGTCCTTCTAAGGGCAGAGAACGTGTCAAAACCCCTAATACCATAGAGATGTTCCCCTGAAATTGTGTGCAGATGGACGTGTGTACACACGTAGCTATTTTTCTGGGAATGGGGAGGTCGTTCACAGCCCTCACCAGCTTCTCACATAGAAAAATAAAGCCCCAAAGCTCCACTGCTCTGGATGATGCTTCCTCCATGAACAATCTGGGGTCTTTTTTTTTTTTTTTTTTTTTTTTTTTTTGAGGCGGAGTCTCGCTCTGTCGCCCGGACTGGAGTGCAGTGGCCAGATCTCAGCTCACTGCAAGCTCTGCCTCCCGGGTTTACGCCATTCTCCTGCCTCAGCCTCCCGAGTAGCTGGGACTACAGGCGCCCGCCACCTCGCCCGGCTAGTTTTTGTATTTTTAGTAGAGACGGGGTTTCACCGTGTTAGCCAGGATGGTCTCGATCTCCTGACCTCGTGATCCGCCCGTCTCGGCCTCCCAAAGTGCTGGGATTACAGGCACAATCTGGGGTCTTAAAGGGACCAGAAATTCCTCCTCCCAGTGCGTCAAGATCACCTAACAAGACAGACGCGCTTGAACAAGGCGGCCCGGCTTCTCAATGCTTACTGTGACAATGAGGCTGAGGAGTGGGAAATGGAGAGTGGGAGGTTCTCATCAGGTTACAGGAAGGGGCCAGGAAGAATGGATGTGGTTCCCAGCACCAGAGTGAGCCGTGGGCTGATTGACCTCAGACCAGAGCAAAGGCCGAGGCTGTGCATGTGTGTGCATGTCGGGGATAGGGGCAAGAACACCCTATCCTCACATGTACTGCCCTCACCCAGTGCCATACATGGCTGCTTCTGCCCCAGCTCAGCCTAGAGTGGGTGCCTAGGCTCTATTGGAGAATGTGCACCCTTCTAGGGCCCTTTGTGTCCCTAGAAGGAATGGAGAAGCCCTTCCCGTGTCTTACACTCAAGGATTCCTGGCTCCTGAGAGCACAACCCCAGAATGCCTTCCAGGGCTAGGAAAGGTACCACTGCTAGTTCACACAGGATGTGGAGCTGGGAGCTGGTGCAGTGAAAGGTTCGTGCCACAGACTCCTGCCTGTTTCGGTGCATCTTTGGCTCTGCCTTGGACAGTGTCTTAGACTCAGTATGGATCACCTGAGGTCAGGAGTTTGAGACCAGCCTGGCCAACATGGTGAAACCCTGTCTCTCCTAGAAAAAAAAAAAAATACAAAAATACAAAAATTAACCGGGCTCAGGAAGGAGAGTGGCTTGAACCCAGGAGGCGGAGGTTGCAGTGAGCCAAGATCACATCACTGCACTCCAGGCTGGGTGACTCCGTCTCAAAAAAAAAAAAAAAAAAAAACAAAAAACCCCCAGGAGACAGAGATTAAACAAGCAGAAACAGATAGAGATTAAACAAGCAGAAGCAGACAGAGATTAAACAAACAGAGCTGCTGGGGTTCAGGGTTGGGTGTGTGTGTGTGTATATGTGTGTGTGTTATGGGAGGGGCTCTGGGTTAGGCCCCTGCCCTCCTCACCTGGTCCATCCTGTGGGCATCCCCTAGGTGAGGCCAGAGGAGCTCCGTGCTGCTAGGGTATTCAGGCAGAACCCGTGCTATTAGGGGATACAGGCAGAAACCTCCAGGAGTGGAAGCTCAGCTCAGCAACTGTGAGGCTGTGGCACCTCCCGTCCACATGGCAGGCCAGTCTGAGGTGGCCTGGCTACACGGTGGGGCTCCCCCTCTCTGACAAGGGAAGCAGCTTGTTCATTGTCTGGGCGGCACTTGGGTCCCAGAGGACCTGAGAGAGGGGGATGGCTTTGTTCTCTTCGTTGCCTGGAGGTGGAACAGCCATCTCTCACTCAGGGCCTTCTAGGTTCTTGTTGAATTAATCCTTCCTTAAATTCCATTCCCAGATACTGAAGTCCACACTCGGGTCCCCACTTTGCAGACGGGCAGGTTGAGGCCCAGCGAGGGCACATGCTTGGGCCACACAGAGCCAGGAAGGGCTGAATGAGAACCTGCTGCCATCTTGGTGGTGGTGATGTGAGGCCCTGAGGGGTCATTTGAATAGTCCCAGGGCTTGATTAATGGGGGCTAGACTGGGGGGCTCAGTCACTCACTTTAGATGCTGGGGAAGGAGGCCCACAGAACTTCAGCGACTTGCCCGGCTCACATCTCAGGCCAGAGCCAGCAAAGTTCCCATGCATCTCCCCAGGTTGAGTCAGTGACACCCACTCAGTCAGCAGACAGCACCTTGAGAAAAAATGATGTCGTCTTCTGCACCTTTTCCTGCCTGTAAATGGGCCTTTGTTAAAAGCTCTGCCCTGTAAAACATGCAAGACACCTGCCCTATGTCCAGATTTCTTGTATTTCCTTTTCCTTCCCCTCCCCTACTCCGTCCCTGCATCAGGGACTTGGACATCTTCTAGGTCAAGTCTACCTGTCATTGGTGATGGGTAAGGGTTACCGGTTGATGGGGTGACTCCTTGATCTTTAGGCCAGTTAACCCAAGAAAATCAGACCTTGCTAGTGACAGAGGAGCCCCTCCCTGGCTTTCTAGTTGGCCTCAGTGGTGCTGCTAGTGAAGGTGGTGGTGAGACGGATGGACGGCCGGGTTATCTGTTTAATCCCCACTGCTGCCATTTGACTGTAATGGGGCCAGGTAGAAAGAGTCAGGTGTCATCATTCAACCATTTATGCAGTGAATATTTACTGGGTACCTACTCTGTGCCAGTTTCTTGGCTGGACAGATGAGTCCATGAGTCAATCATGAACTGTCCTCTGAGGAGCTCACAGTCTAGAGAGACAGACATGTAGATATCAGAAAATAACCTGAGTCAAAGGTGGCAGAAGCAGGATGCACGTGGTGGCATGGGCATAGAGAGATGAGAGAATGTTCAGGTTTAAAAACATCTGCATTATTTTTGCCTTTTGTAAGGCCAAACGGGGAGAAGGTGACAGAAGGGACGAAGGTGCCCCAACCTGGAACAAGTCGATCATTTTCAAATTTCATTGCTGAACCCAACATAATTCAGACCTCACATCTGGCGAATGCATCAGTTCATTAGAACACAAAAATACACTATCAAACAGACAATCAAATTTCATGTAAAATAAGCTTCAGCATTAAAACAGTTCCTGGTGTTTTATGTGTGTGACTCTGTGGGCAGATATATTTCTTGCTACTAGAGCAAGACTGATTTGTGTGAAGGCTCCCATCACCAAATCACTCGGAAGGTTGGGAGATAAAATGTCGCTTAGGATAATGTAATTGGCCTTAAGGTACAGGAGTTGAATTATTTTCAGTGATTTATAATCTGGAAATTAAAGACTCACTCATTTTCTAATTTAATTCCATCTTCAATGGAAAAATGTTCACTCTGATCTAAATTGGCGAGTAATGTTGCTAATTCAAATGCAGATGTAATTTCGATTCTGGTAGCAGTTTGCAGTGATTGACGGGTCTCCAAAGAATCATTACGATCCTTATCTCCCAATCTCACAAATTCCCCAGCAGTTGTGATAATAACTTCGGCTAAGGAGAAAAGGGAAAAAAATAAATTCTCGCCTGCCCTGTCGGTCTGGGGCTTGCCTTTTGCAGGATGTGAATTGTGGTTTCTTTTGCATCTACAGTGTTTGAGACAATACTGACGCTTCCTTACCAAATGTGGTGGTGGCACACTGCAGGTTGAGTTGTTCACCAGTGGTTTTTGCTCTACAATATGAATGAAATGGGCCTGGGATAAGTTATTCTCGGTTCACAGTTAATTAGCTAGGATTTTACACCACATTTGGTGCAATTCATTGATAAGTCTTAACTACCCAGGGATAGGCAGACAATGATTAGCCATAATCACGCAGGCTTTGCCCTCCGTCCCGCGGCTGTCACGTGGATAGCCCATGGTGATGTGTCTTCATCTCGGTAGACCCTAAGAAGTCAGGATTGGAGAAATTATGAGGTCACTCTGGCTGTGTGAGAAATGGCCGGGTCAGAGCGATGGTTGCCTGCATCATCTGTTTGCACAGCAAGGGGGCGGCAGCTGGGCTGAGTCACAGCCTTGGTCCACTGTGACACGTGAACACTCCTGACCTGGCCGAGCAATGGCTCTGTCTACTTCTAAGCAGAATAGATTTCTTTGGCTGACAGCTATTTTGATTAAAGTAAAGCCATCAGATTCTGAAAGTTGATGGATTCCATACAGTTTAAACAATCACATAAAGATTTGGGGCAAGTTGTGTTGATTTCTAGGATGGCTACAGAGTGTGAGTAAGGAGTAGGATGTGTTGGAAATAAGCTGGCCTCACCTGCCAGCACTAGCTCTTACCCCTCATGAGCATTGCCTCTGCGTAAGGTTTTATAGCAGAGTGTATTGATTTATAGCCTACATTAAGTCTCTGGGGGCACACGGGTCGTGGTCGTACAACTTTGGGGAATGAAGGAAATGAGTCTCATTTGGGAAAGAGAAAGGAATAATTTTGATTTGGATTAAGAATAAAAGCAAAGAGCTTTTACAAAACACGGCTATTTTATTATATATATATATATTTATTTATTTATTTTTTTTTTTTTTTTTTGAGACGGAGTCTCGCTCTGTTGCCCAGGCTGGAGTGCAGGGGCTGGATCTCAGCTCACTGCAATCTCCGCCTCCCAGGTTTACGCCATTCTCCCACCTCAGCCTCCCGAGTAGCTGGGACTACAGGCGCCCGCCACCTTGCCCGGCTAGTTTTTTGTATTTTTTAGTAGAGACGGGGTTTCACCATGTTCGCCAGGATGGTCTCGATCTCCTGACCTCGTGATCTGCCCGTCTCGGCCTCCCAAAGTGCTTGTTGTGTGTACTAAGCTATGGAGCAAAGACTGCTTGTGTCACTCACATCTGTGCTCTTGCCTTATTTTTGGACACACTGCTGACCTGTGTTTTCCAGCCTTCCTGGCTTCTTTGATGGAGACTTCTGACTAAGTTTTGACGAGAAGAATGTGATCATGTATCTCTTCTAGGCCTGGCCCATAAAAACCTCCTATGCATGATCCTTGCTCTCTCGCCACCCACTGAATAAATGGAAGAACTCAGAGGACTCTTCCTTTTGTCTCCAAGCGCTCCTTGAAGCTTTACCTTAACTAGAAAGACACTCCTATTGGGTTAAACCATTGAGATTTGAGGCTTTGTTATTTAAGCGCCTAAGGTTAGTCATCCCAGTACAAGCTGTATCCAACACAGTGGTATAAGGAATCCATTTCCTGATTTCTCCAGTCTCCCAGCTAATTATTTGTATTTCACATATGGAACTGCCAGTGACCAAGCATAGGCTGATCTCTGCATGATCCATAGATTAATGAACAGCACTCCCATTTTGCCTTCAATCACCATGGCCTGGAAGATGATCACTAGTAAATGGGAAAGCATTTTGGTTTCACACATATATGGGCAGCTCACTAATACTGCATTTATATCAAGAACAAAGGCTAGCAAACATGCTTTCAATTTCAAGAAGACATTTTCACTTAAATATGAAGACTCATTGAGACATGGTATATGTCTTTGATGATTGTTTTCCCAGTTGTAGATTTAGCCAGCGTTAGTCTTAACCACATTAGGCGTGATGGACAAAGACAGCTGGATGGAGATCAGTCACCTTTCTTCCCCCATCTTCTAGTGGCGTCTTTCCCTAACCTCTTTACACATAACTATTTAACATGTGCTGGAAGAATTATCTGCTGAAGGTCTTGTTGATGTGCTATGCTTTCATCCAGCTGAAGGAATCTCAGAGACGATGGCATGAACTCAGAGAATAGATTCCCTGCTGCTTTTTCATAGAAGCATCAAGGAAGTCTGTGTAACTGAAATGCATTGAGATATGTGGTACATTGTTGGCACATGATACGTCAGTCTTGCTCCTACCTGCTTCTGGCCTCAGTGTTCATCTTACCCTCAGTGTCTTTTGCTTTCCTGCTCCAAAAATCCTCATTCCCTGGGTGTTCACTGGATAAACTAAGCACATTCTCACCTCCTTGCTTTGCTCATGTTACTTGCTCTGTCTGGAAGGACTGTCCCAGACTATGCAGCATCTTTGGAACACAGACCCAAGTCATCTCGCAAGTTTCAGCTCAAGCGTGAGTTCATCCTTTAAACGTTTTCTGCCCAACTCTCCTCCTACCCATGGAAGACCTAATTTTCTCTTTTGTTGAACTGCCTTGTCACAGCACCTAGGATTTTGGGCTCCAGTTTGTTTGCTCATCTTTCTCCCTCTACCCTGAGTTCAGAGGACAGGATGGTGATCTAATTGTCATTGCCATATTATTCATATCATTATTATCACCACCAGTTATTTTACAGAAATATCCATGATACCTCATTCATGCTGCACCTGGGGGAATGAGCAAGCTAGCTCCTGGCTAATTTCTGCCTTCAACCCTAAGTATTGAGAGTCCTTTTTATTGTGATGCCAGGCCACTAGCATGCCACCACCTGAGTGTCGTCCTCTGATCGGTAGTGATAGATGGTGCTGTTGCTTCAGTTTGTGGCAGACCGTCGCTGTACACAGAGCTGCTCATGGATAGGCATTTGGGTAGCTCTTCTGTAAATCACCAGGACCACTTGATGCCAACAGGGGTGACAGAACCCAACTGCGCTGTCACTCTCAATGCACCTAATTCCCTTAAGCCATTCACCTAATAACCTTTGGTTCAGAGTTCTACAAGCTAATGACACAACATGTACATAAGTATTTCCTTTTGTGCGTTTCAGATTTTTTACTTTTAATTTCATTAAGTGCCCTCTTGTTCCTGTATCACCAGTGAGTACACAGAGACACTGATTCACCTGCTCTTGGGCAGTCATCTCAGTGCACGAGTATCCTCTATGTGACCCTCTTTTAGACTAAATGCTTAATCTTTTTAAGTTCTCCTGTTATGGCCATGCCCTTGAGGAGTTTTGGCTCTGGAACTTCAGGAGCAATCCTGTAGTCTATTTGTTCAGCTTATTGTTTCTTGATGATAATACTGGTAACAACTACCAATTATCAAGTGCTGACGACAGGCTAGGTGCTGTATTAAGTGGTTGGCATGCATTTTCTCATTTGATCCTCATAACCAGTGCTGTATATTAGAAACTACCACCTCCACTTGATATATAGAAGAACTGAAGCCCAGAAGGGTCAAGTCCAAGGTCACATGGCCAAGCAGCATCGAAGGCTGCATTTAACCCAGACCTGTACTATGTTCCCGCCACACTGGCACCATCTGGCTCCCAGCCTGGAGGCTCTCTGAGGGTAGCACCAGGGCCTGCATTTGTACCTCCCCCGTGGAGCCTGGCTCAGGCCTGACAATTGAATGGAAGAATGGCTAGAACCAATTCTGCATTCTCAGTGTTCCAATGCTAAAGTTTTAAGTATAAGTAGGTGTAATTTTTGTTAAGTCCTTGTATTAGTCAGGATATTCCAGAGAAATAGAACCAGTAGGGTGTGTGTGTGCGTGTGCGTGTGTGTGTGTGTATAGGATAAGATTTACTTTAAGGAAGGTGGCTCACAAAATTATGGAGGCTAGCAAGTTAAAAATCTGCAGGGTATACCAGCAGGTTGAAGACCCAGGGGAAACTGATGTTGCAGTTCAAGTCCAAAGATAATCACATCCACTGGAGAATTCCCTGTTGCTCAGAAGATGTCGTCTTTCGTTCTATTCAGGCCTTCAACTGATTGGACAGGGCTCACCCACATTATGGAGGGCATCTGCTTTACTCAAAGTCTACCAGTTAAAATGTTCATCTCATCCTAAACACCCTCACACTAACATCCAGAGTAGTGTTTGATCTGGGCACCGTGGCCTAGCTATGTTGGCACATAAAATGAACCATTGAGGCCCTCTTTCTCTGTTTTGAGGAAGACAATCATGGAGGTATTTGGGGATTTACACAGCACAGTGTCATTATCTACAGTGGGCTCTGGAGTCTGCATTCAAATCCTAATTCATTTACTTACCATGAGACTTTAGAAAAGTAGCTCAACTTCCCTCCTTCACTGGAAATAAGAAGTGCTGGGAGAAGTAACACCCCCGGCTAATGGGAGGAAATGGGAACGCACATGGAAATGTGCCCTGAAAGTGTTAATGCATGAAGCTCAGGAAATGAGCTGGATTTACTATTTTCTGCTTGGACCCCACCAGAATGGTATTTCCAGCCAGGAATTCCCAATGATGAGGCTGTCTTGGGTACCATGGGCAGCTCTCCTTTAGTGGACATCACATTGGCCTCCCTGACCATGGCCAAAGCAAATAGATCATGGGCAGCCAGAGAGTGACCTAAAGTCCGGTTGAGTGATGCAGAGCAGGCCTGGGCAGGGTGCATCCTCAGAGGTGATGCTTCAGAGGCGGCACTTCAGGAGCGGAGCATGTGGACACCACCTGGTGGCTTGTACTACTTATTTCTTTTTCTGAAAAACCTTGGCTCAGGTTTTGAGTTCCTGAGCACATTGTATATTAACTTATTTGATCTATGAGGTCAGTAGCATTCTTCTCATCTTAAACACGGGGAGAAAGAGATTGAGTCGCCTGCTGAGGCCACATACTGGCAAGCAGCAGGGCCCAGGCTTGACCCCAGGATGTCTAACACAAGAAGCCATGTTCCCAACCACTACTCTCCGCTGCTACCAGGGGCTGTCATGTGACCAGACCCTTCTTAGAAAACCAGAACCTAAGAGGGCTCTATGACTTGTTGCGTCAACACTCACCCCGGAGTGGTTCCCAGACTCCCCTGTGTCACCTTGAGGCGGGGGTCCCTTTCCCTCCCAGAGCCTCACTTTCCCCATCTGTCTAATGGGAATCCTCCCTGTGTGGCCCTCCTTGAACTCTGGGGTTTCCTCTGGCTCTGAAGCTGTCTCTTCTATTGTCCTGGCCCCAGGCGGCAACTTGCATTGCTCAGCAGGAGTAGATGTACCCCAAAGAATGGAGAGCTAACAGTTGCTGGCATGTTGTAAGGACTGATTTTTGCCCCACTTAAATCCCCCTGCGTATTCCACTTTCCAACCCTTCCAGAAAGTTCCATGCCAGGCAGCCTGGGTAAGGTAGAAAGGCTGGGCTGGATGCTTGGGTGTGACCCCCACAGGGACTCCCTATTCTTTCTGGCTGTCCATAAAGGTGGCAGCATTACTGCCTGTTTCAGCATGTCCAGCCAGCCACGTGGAAAAACATACAGCCTGAGGCAGGAAGGAATTGGGGGCTGGGAGAAGGGGCGAACAGGTATTCTAATCTTGGAGTTGCTGTCCTGAGGTGCAGGTGGCGACAGTTTGTGTGCACTCTCCTGGGGCCAGGGCAAGCTGCCCATGACCCACTTGCTTTGGGAACATGGTCAGGCAGCCCAGTGTCATGTCCACTAAAGGCAAGTATTGTGCCTGCACCATCAACTGTACTGGAAAAAAACCCAAAGCCAGGATACTGCTAACCGCCAGGTTGGGAGGCAGAGAAAGGAAGGTGACCAGCAGCTCCCTGACTGTCACGTGACAGGAATGTGCCGGGGGCTTCCTGACCACTCTCCCAACAGCCCACGAGAGTTCCCACTTTGCAGTTGTGGCAATTAAGTCTCAGAGCCATTAGGCAACTTGCCACAAAACCACACAGCCAGCCAGCCTCAGAGCTGGCCAGTCCTAGAGCCAGACCCCAGAGCCCTGCTGATTTTACCAGGCTCCCCTAATGGGACAGAACCACACAAAAGCTCAGGAAAGACGATCCCTGGGAACCTGCCCTGCCTCTCTGGGGCAAGCTGGGGAGGGACCACCAGTGGGCCTGGCTTTGGGGGTCTCTGACAGGCTGGACTGCAGAGCTGATAAGCTGTGTGCTCATCTCCCTAAAACTACCGTCTCCCTGGCCATTGAGGAATTCCCTTGGACTTCGTAGCAGAGCTGCCTGGTCGGGCCTTGCCGACTTCCTCTGCAGTCCCAGAGCTCCAGAGTCTTAGTGAGGTGGCTCTAGACATGCCGCAGGGCACCATGACAAATCCCCTCCCAGATGAACTCGGCTCCCTTGGAGTCCGGTTCTTTATCGGAGCTGCTCAGTCAGGACCAACCTCCCTCCAGGGAACGTCTCAGAAGACAGATGCTATCAAAAGATGTGGCCAAGCAGGACAACACTGAAAGGAGAACATAAAAGTTTTCTAGTTTACTTATTAGTACAATATGTAATTGGATAGAAGGAACAGCTTTTAAAAATTTGTCTTACCATAATGACTATAACTTTTTAGAGATTGAAAATGAATCTGACTAGAAAATACCATTAAACTACCAAGTTGCTTAAAATTTAAAGGGTAATTCACATATAATGCTTTTATTTAATAGCCCAATTTACAAAACGTCTAAAATTAATGCAGATCTTTTCAGGACAAAATCAGCCGTAACTGCACCAACTAATTTTTGCTCATTTGAACTGAATTATTAATAAGAGAGAAATATACCATATGTTCCCCAAAGAGCTGGATACATTTATTTCAAATAAAAGCACTGTGTTTGGTGGAATATAAGAGGTTTAAATGCTTTCAGAGAAATGGGTTACTTATATACAGATTTAATAGAGTATAAATCAAGCAGCGTAATTAAGGCCACAGCTGCTTCCAAACCCAAGGCCGGCAGCTTTGGCTTCTCACGTTCCTTTATCACCTGCATGGCTTTCAGGAGCAATCATTTGTGCTCATGGAATAATACCAGTTCATCAATGACCTGGCACTTTATGCCATACCGAAAAGGAATTTTATCGCAGGTGTAGGTCATAGCCATTGACTTCATCTATTTCGTTTCTAAAAAATATTTCTTGAGGACCTACTGTGTGTCAAGCAGTGACCTTGTCTCTGAACAAAATGGCCCTGGATGTTTTCCTCATTCCCTGTCTCTCTTTTCTTTTCTCTCTCCCTCTTTCCTTTCCTCCCCTTCTCTCCTCCCTTCCTTCCTTCTTTCCCTCCTCTGTCTGTCTGTCTGTCTCCCTCCCTCCCTCCCTCCCTTCCTTCCTTCCTTCCTTCCTCTTCTCCCCTCCCTCCTTCCCCTCCCCTCCCTCCTTCTTTCCCTCTCTCCCTCATCCTCCCTCACTCCCTTCTTTTTCTCTTTCCTTTTCCTCCTTTCTTCCTTTCTTTCCTCTCTCTCTCTTTTCTTCCTTTCTTCCCTCCAATTTTCCCTCATACTGCAAACTCGGGACTTGGGAGTTGAAGTTCAATGTGTGACTGACCCCTGGCCCACGTCGTGGGGATGGGTCGATTGTTGCTGAGTGTGATGCAAGTTAGAAGACCCTAATCTCTACCTCCTCTTGCTTTAGGAGACTGACTGCTTCCAGAATGAGAGCATCTCACAGCAGACTGTCAGAGAGGAGTCTGCATCTCATAAATAAAGAGAGGGGCTCAAGATGGGCCTTCTGACCCTTCAAATGCCCCATTTTACAGCACATGCGAACATTTCTCTTTGTATTGGTTTGTAGCACTTGAGTTGAATTCATGAGACTGCAACCCATCTTGGAATACCTCACTGCATCCAGAGTTGTCAGCCCTGGGGTCTCTGCTTGGTGCCAGCTGGTTCCCAGGGGTTCTGCATGGAGATTTCTGTGCCCCTCCTGCCTTGATGGCATGGGCTGGCTAGCAGGCCTCTGCACCAGGGCCACGCCCACCATATATCTATTTGTTCTGTTCTTGTTTCATTTCTGCTTTCACTCCCTGGCTTCACGGAAACCGCATGTGGGCAGGCACGTGTCTGCGGGACTAGCAGTACTATTCCGGTGCTGTCACAGTGGCCAGCCCCATAGAGGTGCTCAAACCCTGAGGGCAGGGTGCACACACGAGTAAGTGAGTGAATGGTTTCTGAAAGGCTGACGTTTGAGGCATTTGCTGGATTTCTGGCCTGGCATGCCTTTGCTGACTTTGGTGATAACTTTATGGCAAGCAAGGTTTAATTCAGGAGACTGTGCTTGTTTCCTGACAATCCTGTGGGCAGACAGACTCTGGGAACTGTGGGTCCAGAAAGTCAGGTGTGTGTGTTTCAACAGTGGGAGCAGCCCATCTGAAAGCCCAAGTACTTGCATGTTAAATTGCATCTCAGAGGGAGGTTTTTGTTTTAATGGAAGCAGTTATCCAACTAGCAGGCTTCAAATGGAAATAGCAGCTCTCTCTATATAATGAGTGAGGGGCACTTTTGTTAATAGCACCTCTTGGATTTTAATGACAGTGGCTTTGGTTTCTGGCCATCTGATGACTACTCAAGCTATTGTTTTGGGAATGCAGGGACATGCAAACCTGCTGGAGTCAGCATGGACACAATGGGCATCTCAGAGGTGTTATAATTTGTGGATTTTCTAAGCCTCATGCCTGTACCTCATTTATGTTTCAGGACAAGCGCTCTACCCTGCAGCGGGGGATGAAACCTCTCCATTGTCTCTTCTATTATGGTGCAAACTTGGGGTAGAATTTCCAGTCGCCTAGAGAGCAGCAGCAGAGCTTCCCATCTGTACACAGATGCTGCTTTGTTACTGTGGCTGTGCCCTATAGAAGGCTGGCCTGTCTTTGCCCTCCTGGGCTCTGGGGGTGCTGTTCAGTAGCCTTACAGCCCCTGTAGGTGCAGTGCTGGGCTGGCTCCCTGTGGCCTGGCTCTGATGTGCCCAGGAAGCCATTTCTCTTGATGCAGGACTATTCCTGTGGCAGGGAAGGTGGCAGGTGGGAACTGGGCTGCCAGTAGGATGATGCCACTCACACAGTTTTGTGTTGAAGGCTGAGGGTAGGAAGGGAGGGAGAACGTGAAGTGCCCAGTGTCTGGGGGAGCCAGGCACGTGAGAACTTGGGAACGTTAATGCGCCATGTACCCTGCAGGCAGGGAGGGTGCAAAGGGCAGGGGGAGCCCCTGAGGGGCAGCCCTCCAGTGTAGGAGGTGAGCAAGCCAAGGGCAGGCAGGCCAGGGTGGGGCGCAGTTTATGGGCCCTAGTCCCCACTCCCAGTCCAGTTGATTGCATTTCCCTGTGCTGTGCCCAGCTCTGGATGGAGCTAGAGGCCCAGTCTGGGTTCTCCTCCTCAAGGCATTGGTGCCCGTAGCGTCATTCAGTCCCAAAGAGGGCTGAAGAGGCATGGCCAGGAGAAGCCCCCATCCTCCCAGCAGACTCCTCCATGCAGTCCCTGCTCTTCCACCACCATAAGACAGCCCAGGGCCCCCCATGCTGTCACCCCAGGGGCTCCTTGGGAGGAACTAAAAACCTTCCCAGGTCTGGGCTCTCCCTGCTCCTACTGCCAAGCCACCTGCTTTCTGGAATATGGTGGGGAAAAGGGGTGCTGTTTCAGTTACAGGAGGCGTGGGGGTACCAGACCTCAGCATCCTTCCTCCTAGCTGGGCCGAGGCCTCTGCTTTGGGCTTGGATTTGGATCCTGTTGAGACCTTGTGAACCTAACTGGTTACTTACCCACCATATGCCTGTCAGACCTTCATGTGGTGGGGTAAATCCCAGGAGCCAGCCTGGTGGTGCCTGCTCCTCCTGGCCTGGCTTTCCTGCCCTAACCCTCCCTTCCCCACCCACCCTGACCCCTCAGTCCCTGGTCAGGTTTCTCTTTCTTCTTCTCTGCTGCCTCTGCCATTGGAGATGCCTCCATTCCCCTGGGATCCTGGTTCCTTCAGATCTCAGCTCCTTGCTTCCTCAGGAAGCCCCCGACTCTACTGCCAGGGAAAATCTCCCCATTATCAGGACTGGGTACCTCCTCTTCTCAGACACTGTCTTTCTGTCCTTCCTTCCTTCCTTCCTTCCTTCCTTCCTTCCTTCCTTCCTTTTGATGGAGTCTTGCTCTGTCACCCAGGCTAGAGTGCAGTGGAGCAATCTCAGCTCACTGCAACCTCCGCCTCCTGGATTCAAGTGATTATCCTGCCTCAGCTTCCTGAGTAGCTGGGATTACAGGGATGTGCCACCACACCTGGCTAATTTTTTTTTTTTTTTTTGGATTTTTAGTAGAGATGGGGTTTCACCATGTTGGTCAGGATGGTCTCAAACTCCTGACCTCATGATCCGCCTGCCTTGGCCTCCCAAAGTGCTGGTATTACAGGCATGATCCATGCCTGGCCCTTATTTTTCTGTTGGGTTTTTCCTCTAGGAGAGTAGATACTGGACACTTCCCCAGATGCACACACTGGGTTCCGGGAACCGTGTTGAACCTGCTGGCCTTTTCCATTCCCTGGACTCTACCGCTGGGAAGCTGATCAGGGCTGTGCTACTTCCTTGCCATCTTCCCCTCCCACTGGACTGACCGTAAGCCCCACTGTATCATCCAGGTCTGCTGTGAACAAGCTGTTGAATTAGCAGATAAAGGAGGAGTATGTGCATAGGTTGTGTATGGGCTGGGAGTTGAAATGCTCCCATCAGGATGAGGGTATCTTTCCTGTGCCACCTGGGCTGCCTGGAGGACCAGCCTTGCTAGCGCTGTGTTTCCTCTGCCTCCTGCCCTCAAGATGCAAATTAGACTGACTTCAGCTGGGACAAGCCGGGAGGAGGTGTGTAATGAGCCACTCTCAGGTACTCAACCTCTGGATAGATCCATCTGTTTAATTAATTATAATCTAACTACCTGAAGTAGAAGAGGAAGCTATGGGCTCCACATGGGCCAGGTCCTTTTACCCATGAACCTTGATCCTGGCCCCTGAGGTCAGCCATCAGCTCCTCATCCTGCAGTCTGCCCAATGCTTAATTACTCAATTAACCCATCATTTTATAGCCGGGTGGTTTAAGGGACTATGTAAGAAGAACCTGGGACGCCAGGGCCACAGCCTTTGGTTATGGTCCTGTGGTTCTAATGCACGAATTAAATACCTGTCTCTTCTAAAAGTCAGTGCGTGATTTATTGGAAAATTGGTAGAAACAGCCCTTGGGGGGCTGTGCTCAAAATCTGGCTTAAAAGGGTGGCTGCTGGCTGTGACTCTTTGATTTCCTCTATCCTATTGAATGTCATTAGCCCCCTTTCATGTAAAATAAATGTTTGAATCCAGCGCATGGAGGGCTTATTTATTCATTTCGTTCCCTTCACTGCACACTGTCATTATTTCTCTGTTGATTCTCTTCTCTCGGAGAATAGAAACTCGACCCTTCCCTTCGAGGCACATATTTGGGATTCAGATAATGTGAAGGCTCCATGAGCTTGTCCCCTCTGCCCCCCTTACTCAGCAGGTTGTGAATTTCAATCCTGGTAAATCATATGTGACTCTACAATGGAAAGGACTCGGTGTTATTTTATTTGTGATTTGTTGTTACTTATTTATCGGGAAGTGGCCTTTCCCCAAAAGGAGCACAATATGGAGAAAAACAAAGGGGGGATGGGATTCATCCTCTCGGCTGACGTGAAGAAAGCCACTGTCACCATTTTCAAATAACGAGGGAGCACATGGCCCTCATAAATCATATGCTTATTAAAACATGCTGCTCTAAATCCGAGAGATGTGAGGGCCTGGACTGGGACTTCTCCTTGGCCACCTGACCTTCCTCTGACCTTTAATTGTTGAGTAGAAGGTACCCAGAAAGCCCGTTCATTTAGCAATCTACTGTGGGCATAAGAAAAGTGACCCATTTAAGATACAACCTAAGAGAGCTCACAAGAGGATGACTAAGATGGGAAGGATTGCCTTGTAGGCAGTGAGGTCCCTGACACTGGTAGTAATCAAGCTGATTTCACTGGGAGCAAATAAGACATACTGGGATTCAAGTTATGGAAGGAAATTTGGATCCGCTGAAAGAAAAGTTTCACCTACTTCTGTGCATCTGAGAGCCTAAGGCCCAAATAATTCACATTTACAAAGTGCAAACTTTTGTCAGCTTTGTTTTCCCAAAGAGCTGAAAAGCCAGATGGGTTGGGAGACGATTTCCCAAGCCCAGGCTGCAAGCTCCTCACTCACGAGTACTTTGCCTTTGCAGAATTTACTCAACCCACAGCTGTGCAGCCTCTACAGCCTGCAAGCTGCTTTCACACCCAGCCTCTCTCCCTGCCTTCTTTCCTTCCTTCTTTTATTTCCTCATCCCAACCCCTGCAACTCCTGTTTTACAGTTAAGAAAACTGAGGCTTAGAGAAGTTAAGCGACCAGCTCAAAGTCATGACACTAGTAGGTAGCAGAGCAGAACTGGGATTCTGAAACCTTTGCTCCTCCGGTTGTCCCATGTCTAATCCGTAGCACGGTACCTTGTACACAGGAGGTGCTTTATAAAAGCCCAACAAATTAGTGAACCAGTGCACGTGACCCGGACAGGAACACCGTGGGGGATCATTTTGCCTGGCTCACGCTCCCTAATATCTTCATTTCCATCTCAGACAACCAGACACCCAGCTCTTCCAGCACAGGGTCTGCAAGGCAGCCAGATCGCAGAGGCTCCTACATTTGTTGACTCAGTTAGAATGAATGTGAAGCCAGCAGTGTTGGAATTAAGAGCCTGCCCTCTGGAGGCAAGCAGCCTGGGTTTATGTCCCAGTCACCTCATCACACCATGCCTCAGCTTCCTCCTCTATCAAATGTGCTAATACTAGTTCCTGCAGCACCAGGCTCTTGTGAGGCTTGGGTAAGTTACGGCATTCAGAGTGTGTGGAATGTGCCCGGCACATGGAAAGCGCTGTGTGTGTGTGAACTGTTGCTATGAGCACTCACTGCTGACTTACTCCCTGGAGCTCTGAAGTGGATTTCCTGGAAAAAGAAGCTGCTGTGTTTGGTGACAATCCTTTTCAAGAGTAGTCCACTGGCCTAGGCTTATGAAACTGTGGGAGGTCAAGGAAGTCCTACTTTCAGGATTACGAGCCACGATAACCGTGGTGTTAGACCGAAGTGTAAATTACCAGTAAGTCACCTCTGGGTGAAGATTGGAAGGGTTCATTTAGGGCTAAAATACAGTGACCTCTCCAGCTTGGGTTCCATCCACAGCCTTCAACCTAGCCTCCCCTCCCTCTCCTGCCCTTCTTTAGATCTTCGCTACTCAGAAGACACAGTGGTCATTGGGGTTTTCATATCCAAGCAGCTCTCTCTCTTGCTTTAAACCTTCAGTGGCTCCCTATTGCCCCCAAGGATAAAGTCCAAACCCTGCCCATAGCTTTTTCAGCCCTGTGTGATTTGGCCTGGTCTGTCTCTCCAACCTCATATCTGACTACTCTCTTCCTTGCTTTAACCCACTTTGGCCACACTGAGCCTCCTTCACTTCCTCACTGTTGGTCTTTTCTGCTGAGGGCCTTTACACAGGCTACCTCCTAGTACCAGAGGAACCCTTTGCCCCACTGTTATAGCTGGTTCTTCCTCGTTTTTCACTTCTACGCCTAATAGTGACTTCCTCAATGAATATTCCTGACTGCAATAGGCTCTCCCACTCTCTCCTTTCGCTATTCCTGCCCATTGTTTGATTTATCCTTAGTACATATCAAATTTAGGGAGTGCTCTCTCCCCCTAAAAGGTGAACTCCTCAAGCACAAGGCATCTTTGCCTTTATTCACCAGGATACTTCTGGGGCTTAACCCACAGCACACAGTATGCAAACAGAAGCTTCTGTCGAATGCACTTCAGTACATGGATTTTGGGACACCTAATTTCATCTCTTGGTTGCTTTTTAAATTTTTCTGAGCATTAAAGTTGTTGCGTACATATTCTCTGGATAAGCAAGGTGTCGCTAGAGTAATGAAAATATGTTGGCTATAGTATTGTCATATGAGTGGGAGTAACTGGTATGGCAGACACCGTGTCCCCTGGGGCATAAATTCTCACAGTTCTCTGCAGCAGCAAAGGACGCTGTCTCTCTGCTTCTAGGCCTGAGAGCTTTCTCTGGCACAGGAAAGCTCTCAGCCCGTATTTGGGAGTATGCTCAGTTCATGTTCAGAAGCCTAGAAATGCCGGAGCTTTAACTGCCCTAGGCATGACCTTCAACCCACAAGGGTTGGAATCCGATAAGTAAACACCCCAGCCCGCCTGCCTCTTGGTAGGATAATTCCGGGGTGCATTGCACACAGTTCCTCTGAGTGTTCCAGCTGGACTGTGCCCTAATTGCCTGTGGCAGTTGCCCATGGAATGTGCTCGGCACATGGAAAGCACCGCATGTGTGTAAACTGTTGCTGTGAGCACTCACTGCCGACTTACTCCCTGGAGCACTGAAGTGGATTTCCTGGAAAACGAAGCTGCTGTGTTTGATGACAATCCTTTTCAAGGGTAGTCCACTGGCCCAGGTTTATGAAACCGTGGGAGGTCAAGGCAGTAACCTGCTCATTAACATCCCTGACTGTTTTTTCCCCTTCTTGTCATCACTTACCAAACGATCAAGCTCCTTCTTCCTGAGGTCCTCTCCCAAATAATCGATCTACAGCCGATCCATTGTCTCAGGGCCTACCTTCAGGGAATACAACTAAGATATGGTGACAAAACCCTAGAAATACTGTCAAAGCAGCGTTTTTACTTTGCATGTAGTATCTGCTGTTGTCTGAGAATTTGTGTCCCCCAAAATTGCTATGTTGAAACCTGTCTCCGATGCAACGGTATTGAGAGGTGGGTCCTTTAGGACATGATCAGATTATGAGGGCAGAACCCTCGTCAATGGGATCAGTGCCCTTATAAAGAGGCCCAAGGAGGCTTGTCCATCCCTTGCACCATGTGAGGACAGGTAGAAGGTTCCATCTATGAGGAACAGGCCCTCGCCCGACACTGAGTCTGCTGGGACCTTCATCTTTGACTTCCCAGCATCCAGAACTGTGGGCAACAACTTTGTTTATAAATTACCCAGTCTAAGGCATTGTGTTATAGCAGCCCAAATGGACTAAGACAGTTTGTACTTTCCAAAGCACTTTCGGATACATTAACTTAAGCATCATAGATAACTTAAGCTTTACATCACCACGTTAAGATACATTATGCTCTATGTTACTACAATGAGGACTAAGCAGGGCAGATATTATTTCCCTCTGACAGATGAGGGAAGCCAGGAACAGAGAGGGCAAAGCTTTTAATTTAAGTCACAGAGCAAGACAGCGGGGCAGAGGAGGCCTGATGTCCTTGCCACTGCACTTGTTGCCTTAACTTTTGGTCATTCCAAGCCCTGCCTGGTCTGTTCTTTTCAAAAAAGAGAGCAGAATGGCTGGGAATTTGCTATTGTCACCCATTAGGTATTTTTCCTCTTGAATGCCACGCTTTGAATTGACTTGCTTCTTATCCATCACGCCCCGATCCCCAACTTCCAAAAGGAGAGGTATGTTGGTAGGAGATTATAAC
This sequence comes from Trachypithecus francoisi, assembly GCF_009764315.1. Classification (NCBI taxonomy): domain Eukaryota; kingdom Metazoa; phylum Chordata; class Mammalia; order Primates; family Cercopithecidae; genus Trachypithecus; species Trachypithecus francoisi. The sequence continues at coordinate 8,028,183 of NW_022681442.1, read as the reverse complement.
TCATCTTAATTGAGGGCCAGGTACTATGATCATTGCTTTATGTCTTATGGACTTAACATCAGTCCTATTAGGTATGTGGTAAAAATCCCTATTTTGTAGTAAAGGCTGCATCGAAAGTGTCTAACAATGCTTGGCATGCAGCGAGTACCTGATAAGCAGTCATTGAGTGAATTGAATGAGGTTGGAGAGATTAAGTTGCTTTCTCAAGTCACACAGCCAATTGGTGGAGTCTAGCTCATCCCCAGTCCCAGGAACTTTCCTGGCAAGGTGTAACCCCCACCAGCCCTTTCTTGGGGTCTGTCTTCTTTGTCATCAGTGCTGCATATGGGCACAGAGTGGTGTTCACTTGGCATCTATGGACTGAAGGAAATCTCACGCCTCCCCAGTGAGGCCCTAAGTCTCTGAGTGACTGGCTTGTCTGCAGCTGCTCCCAAGTGTCACCAGCCATCCATTTGCAGGGGCTCATCCCAGCCTCACTGGGTGGACACGGGCAGGTGGACACTCTGTTCCACTTCACTCCACGTGTCATCGCTATGTGGGTGCTGCCCCCATGATCTACCATCCTGACCACCCAGCGACCTGCAAAAACAGAAAGACACACACGGCTGCTTAGACTCATGATGGCCCAGCAGGCCCCGATCTCCTTTTTAAAGCATGGCAGCTGACAGCTTGCTCCCTCCCCCTGCACTGCCAAGGAGCAGCGAGACCTGCTATCAGGCCAGAGGAATTCACTGCAGAGAGAGTGACCCCAGGACCCAGGAAGGCATCTCCAAGAAGAGCCTGGTGAAGCTGACCCTGTCATTCTGCATCCTGAAGTCAGTGAAGGCACAGGCAGCTGTGACCCCCAGAGCCCACACAAGTATCTGTGACTGAGGCTGTTACAGCTGTTAAAGGTGGGACATTTCCTTCAACTCAAACAAAAAAAAATGTACTGAAGACCTCAAGACACAGAATAAAAAGTGGCCCAGGCTTTTGACAAGCGGCTAAGGAGAAGAGGACAGTGAGGGGAGGTTGTCCATTGATATCTGTGGCCCACATGAGGTGCTTTGCCAGGGCATTCTCCGTTCAGCTGGTCGGCTTCAGCTGTCTTGAGTATGACATGTCACAAGTGCCAGAGATGCATGGACAAGCAAGCCCTGGTCCCTGCATTTATGGAGCTCAGGGTCCCATGTGAAGGGCAAATGAACGAACAAGCAACCAGACTTGAATGAGAAAGGTCAAGGAATTCACTGTACAGGGCCCTCCTAATCCTTCCCAGGCCTGGAGGGGAGGGGGGTGTCCTGGGAGATGGGACATGAAAGATAGGATTCTATTGAGAGAGCAGGAGTTAGCTACCCAAAGAAGGGGGATCCCAAGTTAACAGGGGCTATATTCCAGCATGACAGGGGTAAGGAGTTTTAATTTAACCCTCATAACAATCTTAGGCAACAGGGTCTATTACCACCCCCCACTTTTTTTTTTTTTTATTATTTAAGTTCTGGGGCAGATGTGCAAAACGTGCAGGTTTGTTACCTAGGCATAAATGTGCCATGTTGGTTTGCTGCACCCATCAACCCATCACCTACATTAGGTATTTCTCCTAATGCTATCCCTCCCCTAGCCCCCCAACCCCCCGACAGGCCCCGATGTGTGATGTTCCCCTCCCTGTGTCCATGTGTTCTCATTGTTCAACTTCCCTTATGAGTAAGAACATGTGGTGTTTGGTTTTCTGTTCTTGTGTTAATTTGCTGAGAATGTTGGTTTCCAGCTTCATCCATGTCCCTACAAAGGACATGAACTCATCCCTTTTTATGGCTGCATAGTATTCCATGGTGTATATGTGCCACATTTTCTTTATCCAGTCTATCATTGATGGACATTTGGGTTGGTTCCAAGTCTTTGCTATTGTGAATAGTGCCACAATAAACATACATGTGCATGTGTCCTTATAGTAGAATGATTTATAATCCTTTGGGTATATACCCAGTAATGGGATTGCTGAGTCAAATGATATTTCTAGTTCTAGATCCTTGAGGAATTGCCACTGTCTTCCACAATGGTTGAATTAATTTACATTCCCACCAACAGTGTAAAAGCATTCCTATTTCTCCACATCCTCTCCAGCATCTGTTGTTTCCTGACTTTTTAACGATCGCCATTCTGACTAGCATGAGATGGTATCTCATTGTACCACCCCCTACTTTAAAACAGAAGCAGAGAAAAACTCCATAACTTACCAGCTGGCAATACCAAGCCAGCAATACCAAGCTGGGAAGTAAGGAACCCAACAATGAGAACCCAGTTCATGAGTTCAAAACCTGTGTCTTCTCTATTCCTTAGCCCTTCATACACTTCTCTCTCATAAGGGTTGTGGAATTTGGCCTAGAGGCAGAGTCGTCTTCTTGTTAGTGGGAGTCATATCTTCTTCCATGTGGAAATCCCAGAAGCTGATTGAGGTTGAAGGACTAGCATGAAATCCACACCCCAGAGCCCTTCTCCCGGCACACCCTGCTCCCGATTTCTCTGAGGGGAAGTTCATGGAAACCTATAGCACCCTGGGTTTGAATCTTCTTGATTTTGATACTATGGACATGGCACATGTGGAGAACTCCTAGTATCACTGGAGACAATGGGAGAGAATGAGAGGAAAACAATAGTCAACTTGGACTTGACCCTAAGGGTAACAAAGTCTTTGCTGTTATCAAACAAGGGAATGCCTCCCGACTGCGTCTCAAACACTGCCTTTGAATTGTGTCTTTCTTCAAAGTAGTAAAGATTTGCTGTTAGAGAATTACGTTTTATATCTGCTGTCTTGAAAAGAATGGGTTAGGCTGGGCACGGTGGCTCACGCCTGTAATCCCAGCACTCTGGGAGGCCGAGGCGGGCGGATCACGAGGTCAGGAGATTGAGACCATCCTGGCCAACATGGTGAAACCCCGTCTCTACTAAAAATACAAAACAAATTAGCCGGGCATGTTGGTGCGTTCCTGTAGTCCCAGCTACTCAGGGGGCAGAGGCAGGAGAATTGCTTGAACCCAGGAGGCAGAGTCTGCAGTGAGCCAAGATCGTGCCACTGCACTCCAGCCAAGATCGTGCCACTGCACTCCAGCCTGGGCAACAGAGTTAGACTGTCTCCAAAAAGAAAAAGAAAAAGAAAAAAAAAGGGTTAGAAGAGAAAAAGACTAGAGGCAGGAAACCCAGCTAGGAGGGTTTATAGTAACATAGTAAAAGATGACAGCTGGGACCAGGGAAGTGGCCATGAGGTGGGGCGTAAGAGGGGTTGGGCATGGGAAATATGGAGGGGTCAGACACAAGTGGGCTTGCTAACCAAGTGAAAATGCAGTAAGTGAGGGAAAGAGAGGTTAGGTCTGACCCCCAGGTTTTGCATTTGGGTGGCTGGGTGTATGGCAAAGCCATTTACTGAGGAGCAAATTGAGCAAGGGAGAGGGGTGTACAAGGAGGAGTTGAATTTTGGACAGCCTTGTTTGAGGCGTCAGTGAATAATCAGAAGAGATGTCCAGTGGGCAGTTAGGTACCAAGATCTGGAGCTCAGGACAGAGTTAGGTCCATGGAGAGTACTTGAAGCCATGCCATTGCTTCTTGGAAAAAAAAAAAGAAAGAGCTACAAACCAGGCTGACAGCCTCCTGGTGGCATCAGACAGGCAGGTTGGTAGCACTGAGTTCAGCCACTGCCGACTTTCGGTGCTGATGTCTTTTGTGCCAGGTTCAGAGAAAGAAAGTGGTGGCCTGGAGCCCACTCTCTGCCATCCTGCACCCTCGGCCGAATGCCAGGCATCGAGCATGGTACCCTAGCCCTCTTTGGATTTCCTGGGTTTTGTTGGGCCCGAGTCACCACCTTAATGTTATTTAAATCTAGGGTTTTGAATTGAATGTTATTAAATGCCTCCTCAACCACATGATACTTGCGATGGGCCATAGTGAATGGGGGATTAGGCAGATACATTGCCATTGTGATTCTAACACTATCATCAGGTTTGCTAAGGACAATAATTATGTTGCTTACAGTGTTTGGAAATATTGCCTAAATCTCCTCCCCACATGTTGTTTGTGATGGAAAACAATTAGACAAAAGGTCCTTTTGGTAAGCTGCCTGGGATTCAGCTTGGCCTGATGAATGGGCTTTCTCCCAGACCCCAAGCATTTGTTAGAAGTAAATTATATGTTATTTCAAATCCACAACGTCTGCCTCCCCATGTTTATTGGGATAAATTAAATCTTCTAAGGAGGGTAAACAGAAGGCCCTGATAATTATTTGCTTCTGTATAATTTAAGCTGAAAAGGATATCACCAAGAGGAGGATAGGGGATAGAAACACCCTGCATTGTGCCCACCACAGAGAAGGCACAATAGGGAAATTTAATTTGATACTGATCTACACGCATCATATCCAGTCAGGATGGACAGCCAGCTCTAGAGCTGTTTTCAAATGGGGCTTTTCAGTTGCAAATTTCAACTGAAATCCTGATTTGCTATTTGAGAATTAACTTTTATCATTTCAAGGGATTCCTTGCCGAGGGAATGCTGCTTCTCCCATCAGACAGACTTCCTGTGCTCATGACACCAGCGTGGGGCCTACCCCAGCCTTGCCTCAGCCCAGACCTGAAGTCTGCTTCATCAGCATTGGTAGGAATCAGTAACGAATCCATCTACTCATATGTCCATCCACCCATCCACCCACCCACCCATCCACCATCCACCCACCCACCACCCACCCACCCATCCACCCATCCACCCACCCACCCATCCACCCATCCATCCACCCATCCATCCATCCATCCATCCACCCACCCACCCATCCATCTTTACACATCCACCATTCCACAATGCTTAATGAATTTCTCTGTTGAAAGCTGGTTCCCCAAATAACATCAACACAAGCTGTTGATAACACAAAGCTGTTGATTGCTCACTGTGGTAGGAAAGAATACCACCTCTACAGAGCCTTGGTAGCCTCTGGAATAAAAGAAGGCAAGGTCGGAATTTACTGAGAATTTACAGTTTGATTTGGGGGGATCTTTCAGTGTGGGAAGTGTGGAAAGGCTGGATTAGGATTAGCTAAGGATCATTATACAACCATTCAGGATTGATGGAAACAGTGAGGTGAGTATTTTGGGAGTGAAGGATTTGAAGTGTCTTAGGGTGAAACCTGTCTGTTGATAATTCCCACTGAAGAGTTGATGCAATTTGGGTAAGCTCTTCTAATGAACAATCAAGTCATTTGCCTGGGCAAGAGGCTTCCAGAAAAGACAAGTCATGCTAATGAAGACAATGGGACTCACAGACCTGTTCATGTACACAAGTGTGGTTTTGGTTCTCAGTGTCCAGGCTGAGTGTGGTGTAGACAGGTATTGTCCACACCTCCATGGTGTCTGGCTCACCATTGTTTCACCAGTAAAGCCATGCCAAAGTAGCCATGACCCCACATGTCAGAGATTCTTGTAAGCAGGAGAGAGAGGTATTAATGAGCACATAATTGCAGAGATAAATGCATAGGAGAGTGTGATATAGCGGGTAGATCTGACCTAATCAATGAGATCAAGAAGGCTTCCCTGAGAGAGAGGTGCTTAAACAGACATCTCCAGCTGACCTGGAATGAACTAGAGGTGGCATGCAGTGGGCTGGAAGGGAGGGTGCCCAAGCGGGACCTCAGGGGAATCTGAGTCCAGACGAGGTGCTGGGTCAGGTGGGAGCAGCTCTGCTGGGGTTCCATCTCCCTGCCCTGTCTTTGCGTCTCTGTCCTGCATCCCAGCCCAACACCCTAGGGAAATCCCCAAGCATCACCAGGAAGCTGCCTGGCAATTTCCCTCTGGCTCACGGGCAGGGGGAGAGTGTGCCTGCAATGGTGTGGTGCACTAGGCCGAGGGAGAAGCAAGGAGGGGAGGGGAAAAGGGGAAGCGACTGCCAGCTCTGGTCTGCATCCCTAGCACCCCAGGCCAGGAACAGCTCCTTGCCTTGATCTCAGCCTGGCGCCTGCCCCAGGATGTCATCTGTGCTGCGAGGGGCCGGGAGGGTGTCCAGGCTCGGGTTTCACGAGCCAAGCCTGTGATAACATCTGGCTCTTGGGGTCCCAGGCCAGTGACCTCTTAGGCTCCCTGGTGCCTGGCAGTCTGCAGGGAAAGTTTCCTCTGCTCCTCAACTGACAGGCATCCTTTGCTGATCTGCAGGGATTCGGGGTTAACCCAGCTTCCTGGCACCTCCCCAAGGGACTTGGCCTCCTTCACACAATGGTCTTGCAAGTTCCTCCCCCAGGGCTCTGCCAGGCTCAGCTTTGAAAGAAAATGCCATTCAGAATCACCAATCTATGCCCGTTGGCCTGAGCAACTGTGCAAGGACTGACCTACAAAATCCTAAATGTTACTGTTTTGGCTTCTGTGGTCAACCTTAATCATCACTGGTGGAGCTGAGAGACGTTTTCTAGGGTCCATTAGTAAATGCTGAAAGTGCCTTGTGATACTTCTCCATGTGCAGGGTGGTTCCACGGCACGAGCTGATGCAGCCCTTGGCTGGCACCATTAGCTCCATTGAACAGAGGAGGTGGGCGAGCCTGGTGGTTGTTTCCCAAGGACATGCCCCTGGAGATGGGGACTTCATGATGCCCGCCTACCTCCTGGCCTAAGAGGTGTGGGATTGGAATCACTTGTGCCAGACCTCGGTTCACATCCAGGCCCTGTCTCTTCGTGTGTCCCTGAGCAAGTCGCATTCCTTCTGGATTCCAGGGAGAAAGCCACATTGAGAACTGCAGTGTTGCATGGATCTTCTGTAAGTCAGGGCCAGAGAGCTCAATGTCATGCCTAGACCACGTGTGTCAGAAATGCGGCTGAGTCAAGGAAGCAGATCTTTTGTCTTTAAAGAGTGGGCAAGTGCCTCTCTTCCCCACCCTCATCCGTTCCTGGGCCTGCACCTGCTCCCTCCGTGGGGAGCCTTGCTGGCTGCCTCTCCCCTTGTTTCTGGTCCTCCTTGTGCTCAGCATCTCTGCAACACTGGGCACAGCCTCCTTTTTGAAGCTCCATTTCCTCTGGGGGAACACTTCTACCCCTTCTGGTCCTCCCTTCTCTGGAACCGCCCTGCCTGTTCCTTCAAAGGCTGCTCCCTTGCCCTGATGCTTCAGGGATGCTCCTGGCCTCATGGGGATCTCCTCTCTCCTTCCCCTTTCCTTTCTTCACACCAGTGGTTCTCAAAGTGTGGCCCCCAGACCAACGGCCAGCATCACCTGGGGTCTTGTTAGAGCTGCAGCTTCTCCGGCCCGCCTCCAGCCCACTGGAGCAGAAACTCTGGGAGTGGGTCCAGAACCCTGTGTGGTCCACTGGCCTGGCCTGGCCTGGTGATCCTGACAGCCTTCCTAACCTGTGATAAGGGAGTGATGCCCAAGTTTCTCTCTCTAGCCTGGACCTTCCCTCCTTGTGCCCAGTGATTTTTATGAAAGTTCAGCACTTTCTCGGGATGATGAATGAGATTCACAGAAAGAGCTGGAAGAAGCCTTGGGGACAGGTCTATTGGCACAAGCCTTTCACTTTGATGATGGGAGTCATAGGCCATGGAAGGGTTAAGTGGTTGTGTCATGCACACAGCGTCTCATCCAAAGGGGCCTTTCCTTTTCAGCGGTAGACCCTGTCTCGAAATAATCCACAGGCGAGGGAGGTTGAGGTGTTTATTTCATTGGCATGGACATCAGGAAGACCCAGGCCAAACCCTCCTTCTCTGTTTCTGGAGCCTGCACGGAATCTGAGCCCTCCCTTCATAGTTGCACAGAGTGCTGCTCTCAGAAAGTCACCCAGAATAAGGGCCTCTCATTGATTTCTGTTAGAAAACGGTGTTAATGAATAAGGATTACTATTCCTCAATATGTCCCTGCACTAATAAGATTCTGATGAGATACTAATTAGTCCCCTCCTTATGAGCCTGTTAAAAATCTCCTGGGCCATCCTGCACTGTGCTCTATATACCTGGTCTAACAGGCTCCTCAAAAGGCAAAAGCTGCCAGGAGTCAAGGCTTGTCTGGGCCTCCTCAGGAAAGCTGCTTTCCTGACAGGTCTGGGCTGCTGTTGGCATGGCCATGGGATTAGGCATGGGTCACAGCTGGGGTCACAGGACAGAGATCAACTGTCGGCACTTGGGGCCAGGGCAGGGCCCATGACACACAAATGATGTTGTTTTTCTAAGTGGCTCATCTTCCAGTCCAAGCCTAATTCCAGGGAGGGGAAGCATGCAAGGGGCAGCAGGGATAGAGGTTTGGAGGCTGGGATCTGGACTGGCGAGGGAGGCTGCCATCTCGGTCCTCCAGGAGCTGCTGTCACCTCCCACAGGGGAGGCGGCCCACACAAGCCACAGGAGTTCAGAGTCTCCAAAGAAAGGCCGGGGTGCAAACTCAGTGGCTCGTGGTGGAGGTGATTCCTGTCTTACACATCTTCTCCATCCCTCCCGCACCAAGGAGGGAAGTGCTACTTTTAAAAATTGAGATGAAATTTATATAATATATTTATATAATATAAAGTTAACCATTTTAAAGGGAATGATTGGGTGATATTTAGTACATCACAGTGTTCTACAGCCACCACCTGTATCTAGTTCTAAAACATTTTCATCACCCCAAACAAAACCCTGTACCCACTGAAGAGTTTTTTTCCATTTCTCCTCCTAGCCTTGCAATGACCAATCTGCCTTCTACTTCTATGGATGTACTTGTTCTGGACATTTCATGGGAATGGAGCTATACAATGCCTGTACTTTCATGCCTGGCTTCTTAGCATGTTTTCAAGGTTCATCCATGCTGGTGCATGTGTCAGAACTCCATTCCTTTTTATGGCTGAGTCATATTCCATTGTGTGCACAGACCACAATTTTTTTATCTGTTCATCTGCTGAAGGACACTTGAGCTATTTCCACCCTGGGAGGTGTTATTTTTATTGGTATTTCACCGATAAGAGAATTCAGACTTGGACTCTCTCTCAAGTTCACCCAGCCGATCAGTGACAGAACTGAGTATTAACTTGGGCTTCTCCACTCTCTCCCCTCCACAGGGATGAACAGCTTATCCTGGGTTAAAAGGGGGAAGCATTCTTGTTCTCTGGCACTCCTGTCCTGTGACTCTGTAAGGAAGACGTTTTTTGGTCTGTGTTGAATACCATTGTTGAGGTAGAAAATGAGAATCCTCAGAGAAGGTTAATCTCTAATTCAACAGAAATGACCTCACCATGATGATACTTCTTCTTTTAAAAAATCATTCTTACTGAGGTGTAAGTTATATGCAATAAAATTCACCAATTTCAAGTGTATAATTTGATGAATTTTGACACACATAGGCAGTTGTACAACCATCTCCATAATCAGATGGAAAGTATTCCCATCACCTCGCAAAGTAATATAGTTTGGATTCATCCCCTCCAAGTCTCATGTTGAAATGTGATCCCCAGCGTTGGAGGTGGGCCTCGGGGGAGGTGGTCTGGTCATGGGGGTGGATGCCTCATGAATGGTTGGTGCTGCCCTTGTGGTAATGAGTGAGTTTTGGCTCTATTAATTCACGTGAGAGCTGGCTATTTAAAAGAGCCTGGCATCTCTCTCTCTCTCTGTCTTTCTCTCTCTCTCTCTGTTGCCATGGGATACACCTACTCCCCCTTCACCTTCCACCATGAATGGAAACTTCCCAAGGCCCTCACCAGAAGCAGATGCCAGAGCTATGCTTCTTGTAAAGTCTGTAGACCCATGAACCAAATCAACCTCTTTTCTTTATAAATTACCCAGCTTCAAATATTCCTTTAGAGCAATGCAAAATGGACTAACACACTCCTTTATAGCCTTCCACTCCAAGCCTGAGCTTCTACTTAGCATAATGCTCTAAAATTTACTCCTGTTACAGTCATCAGTAGTTTACTCCTTTATTGCCAAGCAGTATTCACTTATTTAGACACGCCACGATTTATCTTTTCCCCAGTCGACGGACAATTGCATTACTTCCCATTTTTGGCTAATGTGAATAAAGCTTCTCTAAATATTGGTGTATAGCTTTTGTCTGGACTTAAGAGTAAAATTGTTGGGTCCTATGGTAAGTATATCATCATATTCCTGCTCAGAGACGTGGCTTCCTGTGGCCAGTTTTCTCTTCAGGATTCATATTGGGTCCCAGGCACCCTAAAAGGCCCGTAGGTCTTTCCTGGGAAGGGAGAATATTCTATATAGTGGAAATAAGGAGATGGTCAAAGTATGATTTTGTGAATTTCATAGCGTATTGCCATACCAAAAAATATTTTCTTAGGTTCACAATGCTTAAAGAATAACGAGAAGAAAGCTCACAGGGAATCTGCTTGATAGATGAAGTACATTAACCATTTAGTGAGTGGGTTCCAATATTATTACAGACTGGTTGCTCAATTAGGATGGAAGCAGGCCTCTCTGGGGAAAGGAAGGTCTAAGTAAAGGTTGGGGTATACCTTCCTACAAGCAGCTCTCAGAGACGCTGGCTCAGACACAAGGGCAGAGATCTAGAGGTCCTGTGTAAGGACCCTCAATACCAGGGGACTGTACTGGAGCCGGTGATTAGCCCCGAGGCTAACAAGCTGTTGCCCGGTTGCACCTGAGCTCTTGGTGTTGGAGAAGCAGTTGTGATGGCAGACACACTGGTTATCTTTTGAAGCAGCCAACAGTGTAGCCTGCCATGGCCTAAGCTCTCCAAATGCTCATTAAACTCTTGGGAACAGAATATGTATTCTGAAGTCCAGTAGTTGAGGTCCATAACTCACAAATGGGAATTCTGATAAGGTCTGACATCACATTCCTGAGAGGAGGGGACTTCACTCCAAGTTTTCACACAGAGGATCTGATGAGATGTCCTACTCTCAAAGGGAGTGTGGAATACACAGTAAAACATATGTCATTCACGTAGTAAACTGTGTAAGTGCTTGAGATCATTTCAAAGTGGCATCACAGGAAGGCCTGTGCTTTGCCTGTGGGTTAAGGTCTACCTGTCCTGGCCTGGAGTAATCTCGTGGTGCTCAGAGGTTGGTCATTAGGCCCTCCCAATGACACAGGCATTTGGGAACTGGGGATAAAGCTAGTATTTAAAAAACTTTCATCTTGATATTCTGAGCTGATGACCTAAAGCAATGGTTCTTGGTTTGAATAGTTCTTTTCAAGAGCCTTTATCAAAGGGCTTCCTCGCAGGTACCCCTGGGGCCCTGATTATGGCAAATGGCCCCTCTTCTTTTTTCTTAGATAAACTGGGGCTCTTGCTACATTAAAATTTCTGGGTGCTGAGGTGAGGAGGTAAGGCCACTTATCACTGCCTAGCTGGAAGGCAGTTAAGTTCTTCCCAGTCAATAGGCCTCTATCTACCTGCTGTTAGAATTTTACTAGGCTGGGGAATTGTGAGATCCATACACTGTATGAAATGGAAAAGGGAAATGAGTTAGGGAAATGTCCAGGCAAATGTCTGTGTGTTTGGAAACAGAGCTATTCTCTTCTAGGTCTTTTCTAGTGGGGTCATTTGCATGCCCATCTGATAGCAGGGGCACAGCCAGGCCCAGCAGATATAACCCATCTGGACCTTTGAATGAAAAATAAACATTGGCTTCTTTTAGTTTCCAAAGGTCATTTGCATAAAAACTTGCAGGATTTCCAAGGCCTTGGCAGTGGGCTGGAGAGTGAGAGGTGGAGAAGAGGAAGTTTGCATGATGCTGGGACAACAGAACAAAGCGGTTCAGGTTAACCCTTATTGCTTCCTTGTAAATTTGCAAAGATAGGAGGTCCAGAGAAGTCAGGGTGGGGGCCCTGATCCTTGCTCTGGTTCCACTTCTAATTTCCCACTTGACCCCTTTGGACCTTAGTTTCCTTTTCTATAAAGTGAGTGAATGAGCCAGATCTCTGAGGTTGTTCATTCATTCAAGCCATTGGCATTTCTTGAGCACATATTATGTGCCAGGCACTCTGCTAGAACAGTAAGATACAACAACACAGACAAGGTCCCTGCTTTCCAAGAGCTCCCAACCCAGTGGGGAATCAGATGGGCCAGCAGACACCTAGCCTGCCCTGTGATATTGGTGTTCAAGAACAGAGATAAGCCTCGTGTTGGGGGATAGGCATGACCTTGGATGGGTGGCACAGGGTAAAGAAAGGGTTTCAGGGGTCAGCAATGATACTTGCCAGTTCTGACTCTGAAGTCCCAGACTTTTGCACCTGCCCTCTCTGAGAGTTCTTGATTGGAGATGATCTGAGGGATCATATCCAGATGATAGCCAGCATGTCTCTGATATTGACAGACTCCTCTTATAGGTGTAAGTAAGAGATTCTAAGTGCCATCTGCATCTGAATTAGGGCTGCCTTCTCCCTGCTGTCCTCTCTCCTGGGTTCTCCATTAGATCTTCCAGAACAGAAACATGGAGTTCAGTTGGCAGTGGAAGTGATTTCACCCCAGCCTCGACCTTGGTGTTTATGGGACTGTGTCTCTGCTCAGGCCCAGCCTCTGGATTTAAGATAGCAAAGTGAAACGTCGATGTCATTTTAAGTGCATACAAAGAAAAAAGAGGTGGTAATTCCTGCAGAAATTACCCTAATTTCGTTTAAAACATCCTGTGCAAGAGTTAAAGTCCAAAAGTAAAGAAAATAATTGCACATTTTGAAAAAAAAAATACTAGCTGAGGCCCTCCCAGCCAAGAGAGAGAGTACCATCAGCAGAAAGAGCTCTGAATGGGATCAGGAAACTTGAATTCTGACCCCTAGCTTTGTCTCTCACCAGGAAAGACCTCCAGGACTGAGTTTTCCCATCTTTAAAATTCACAGGTTGGACCAGACAGGCTGCAGGTGTCTTTGGTGCATGAATCTGGGACTTGGTCAGCTGACAGGAGTATATTGTCTTTAGTGTAGCTGCTGGGGAAAACTTAATTCCCAGAATCCTGTGGAATGGGCTCCGGCCCAGCCAGCACCAATCAGACGACAGAATGAACCAGCGTGAAAGAAGAGGCTACCTCTGGCAGATGAATCGGTTTTTGTCCTTTTTGAAGGATCATATTACACGGAGTTTCTCAAAGAGCTGTTTTGGTGGGTGTTTCCCCAACTGGGTGTTGCCCCAAATGCTTGTGGGTGCATCGTCTGCCTATGGACATGCCCTGTAAAGAATTTGTTCTACGCCCAGATCCTTAGCAAGATGGCTTTGTTGAAGAAACACAAGCTTTATCAGCCCCAAACCATTGAGTCCGGCCTCCTTTGGTCCCCTTCGCCTTTAAGAATTCTTACTGTGACTGACTGCACTCTTCGAGCACAATTAATTAAATCAATGGCCCTCTCATAAATTTAAAAATACATCTCCCATGTCTTTAAATCTCTGAATCCCAGCTGGGAAACTGAGAGGCGTGAAATACACAGTCATCACGTCACGGCCACGGAGACTGTCCCGGAGCTGTAATTCCGTGATAAATGTCTCCCAGCCACACGGCCACAGTTTGGTTATGCCCTAGAGGCGACGGGGAGGCTGGGAAGGAGAAGGGGTGGCTGGTTATTGGGCTGCCCTGCCGTGTGCTTTGGGGATTGGTGTAGACAATCAGACAGCAATGTCGGGCAATGGTGTAGACAATCAGACAGCAATGTCGGGCAAGGTCAGGGCTCTCCAGAAAGTTCATAATAAGGTTGTCTTCATCTGTGGATTTGGAAGGAGTTCTGGGGAATTTCACTAAGAATGCTAGAAAGCAACATATGGGGGCTTGTGTTCTGCCCATTCCTCTGAGTGAGACGAGGCTGAAAGGAACAGCTTTCATGGTTTCTCCTGCCAGAAGTGAGAGGGCACAGCCCTGAAGTGGCAAACGCCCTCTCCAAACACGGCTTTACTGAGGATCTATGAAGCACCAGGTGCTGACCTCGGCATTAGGGGTACAGTGGGGATAAGTGGGCCAGTCCTGTGGGTGGTTGGCAGCCTGGAAGGGGTTTCAGGGCAAGGTGACCACAGAACAGTTGCTACTGGAAGGCACCTGTGGGCACCCTGCCATGCTGGGATGGAACCTCCAGGGGAGAGGACTTCAAGCCGATGCTGGAAGAATTGAAGGTTGCTAGGACTTTCCCAGGTAAAAGATAAGGATGAAAGGTGATGTCAGAAGAAGGAAAAGGGTTCCATGCAGTGGGGATGGAAGTGGGAGAGAGCACAGCACAGACTTTAAGGAACTAGTGTGAGTCAGATTGGGAGAGCATGGGGAGAAGGTCAGGAACTAGCTGGCTGCGATCTAGGCCTGGCACTGAGCTCCAGACAACCTAGAAGCTGCCATCATGGGGAGCTTAGACGGTGGGTGGGACGGAGTGGCTCAAGGGTATAGGGCAGGCTCCAGGCTGGTAGCACGTGCCTTTGGTGCATTTTGGGAATTCCCTTTATGACTCAATTTGAAACAGTGTTGAGGTTGAGGCTTTTCTGTCCCCTTTCGTTTCAGTAGATTCTATTCATTTTTATGACAATTCTTATTTATTTATTTATTTTCAGTTCATATTGCTCCCAGTTCACTGAGAATTGTATTTTGCAAAACACTGTTTTCTGAACTCCTTGACTTTTCACCATTGCGGATTGTTTTGTTTAGGACAAATGAGGGAAAGCCCCAGGCACACATGCTAATAAAACTGCAGGGCTCCTGATCTCCCGGTCTTCCAGCACTGCCAGGCACTCCTGGGGTGGAAGACCCGAGTGTGAGCAGCTTCAAGATGCACCGTGGGGTGGAGTGGAAATTTACAAACCCTGTGATCTCTCTCTCCCAGCATCAATACGCATCTCATATCCTGCAGTTTGAATGTAGCACCTCACTCATTCTCACCAAATCCTGGAAGAGGAGTGCTGTTTTCCCATCTTGCTGACCTCATCTAGGGCTCTGAGAGATCCCACAACCACCCAAAGCAAGAAAGTGGAACAAGACTTGAGCCCAGGGACAGCATTCCCTGCGCCAACCACAGCCAACACGGTGGGTGGGGACAGTCACTGTGTTGCTCCAGCAACCATCACTCAAACTCCCACTTTTGAAGGAGCTGGTGAAACCTGGGCTCCTGCAGAGAAGCAAACATGGCCCTTGTGTGTCCTGTGGGCCTTGAAAACGCCCAGGTGCTCATGCCATGCTGAAGGTTTGGTGCACAGAGGTGCAGTCAGAGCAGGATGGGGAACTCTTTCTTTTTGCAGGTTCATGTGAGTGCCCCAATATTTCCAGACCCACCTGGCAAAAATGATTGGCCAAAACTGTTACTTTTAAACTTATTATTTTACCAGGAATTTTAAGATGATTTAAAAACAATTAAAGGCATATCTATATTGATGGATGGGTAGGTAGATAGACAGGAGGTGTAGATATAAATTATGTGCTGGGCTGACAATAGAAGAGAATGGGGCCTCACTACGGCTCCCCACCCCTTCCTCACTTCCCCCTTCCCTTTCCTCTTCCTTGTCATCTGGCCCCTGGGTCTGCATGAGCACCATATGAAAATATTCTTGAATGTATGTCTATTTTCAGCTTATGCTTGGTTCTTAGCATTAAAATAAACCCTGACACCTCATTACACACTGTATGAAGCAGAACAGCCTTTCATTTTTAAAACTGTCTCCTTCAAGCTCCAAAAAGTGCTTTCTAGTTTTTGTAGGAAGCCACATGATTTCTTGGGAAAAGCGCTGGTTCTGGAGTCTGACAGGCCTGGGTTTAATCCCAGCTGGGTGGTGCTAAGTATTGACGATCTCCTTTTTGAGTGTCAATTCTTTCCTAGGTAAATATCCACCATGCAAAGATTTGTGCATATTGAATTAGACATTGCATGTGATGTTTTCCTTCTTCCGGGGTCCTGGATTTTAAAGTCCTGGTTCACTTGTCCATATTCTTTATGACTTTTGGATACCATATCCTTTCTGCTGTACCTCATCACTACTCTTCCCTCTTTATAACCTGGACCTGGCTGAAGAGAAAAGGAATGCCCTTTGCTTATTCTGGACTGTTCTGATTCTATAAAGCTGGCGCCTAAAGCAGCCCCTTATTTTTTATTTCTTAAAGCTCATTCTGACTCTGACCTTTCATTGAAGTGAGCAGTGACTCCACCCCAACATGGTGCCTTTAGACTCTGCTTGCATGAGGCCTCCAGTGGGTGGGTGGTGAGCGGAGCCCCCTAGGCCTCAGAGCCCCCTCCTCTGGGGCTTCTGCTCTAGGCAGCACTGTGTGACATCATCAATCATCCGCCACTGGCAGCCCCCACCCCAGACCCCTCACTTCTCTCTGCAGGTTACACCACCCCCAGCCTGGACCCCATCCAATAGGCTCGTGGCCTCTGATGGTCCTGGACCACTGATTTGAGGCCTTTCTGCTTCCTTTGATTCAGTCTTTGGCAGAAACCCAGGAGCAGAAGTCCTTGATGGCACCTGGCCCTTTCTAGTCACCGACAAGGGAAACCTGAGAAACCATTCTCAGAAATGGAACTAAATTGTGAGTGAATCTGTCCCCATCTGGAGAAGAGAGGAAGATTTGGGGCAGCAACAAAGGCTCCTTTGATTTCTGTTAATTAACTACTTTGGACTCTGGGGGTCTGGAGTGGCTTGCGTTTGACACACAAAGAATCTGGGGCAAGGATGATACCCACGCACAGGGTGTCTGCACTGGAAAGGGCTCCGTGTATTTACCTGTAGGGCAATTCAATTAAAACTCAAGAAAGGGGTAAATCTATGAGATTAGCTCCGGGAACAATGGCGCTGATTGTGGCTGGCCCTCACCATCCCTACGAAAGCAGATGTTAAGCAAATATTTTGATGGCTCCAATCAGCCCCAGTGTGAATCTCCTGTTTTTGTTTTTCATTTTCTCCAGAGATGGGAATTCTACAGTCTTCATCGGTAGCCAACTTTGGTGATCTACTTAAAATTGGTGATCTATTTAAAATACTCCATAGAGAGAACTTGATTGTAAATATCCAAATGGAGGGGCACAATTCATTAATATAGAGACATTCTGGGGTTCCCCGCTCGGCCTTTGCTCCTCCCCATTCTCAGAAGCACCCTTCATTACCGGAGAGGTTTCTTAGACATTTGTGGCAGGCTCAGGAAGAAGAAGAGAGGTAGAGGGGGAAAAGTGTATAGACTGGGGGCTGGGGGCAATATTGCTGGGAGGACCCTCAAAGGAAGCCACCAGAGTCTTCTAGATGTTTGGAAGAGAGCAGTAGTTGAGCAGCTGCAGGGTGTGAGAAAAAATGACACGATGGAAAAGGAATTTAAGAAATGTTGTCCTGAGCCACATATTCCATGTATGTATGTATGTATGTATGTATTCATGTATACATGTCTGTAGGAATGAGTGTAAGAAATGTACATAGAGAAGTTGAAATGCTGTAATAAATTTTTGGTTGCCAGACCACACTCATTTGACCATGATGCCATTCAGGGACTGAACCACTTGGGACCCAGCTTCACTGGGGTGACACATACTTACCTACAGACTGACTGGGTGATTTTTCTGTTAAATTATTATATTATTTTGTTTTTAATGAAAGAAGAATAAGACTTGGGATATTTTAAAGATACTGAAATAGAAATAGAGAAAAATGGATAGAATTTAATAAAACTTTGGAATTTGAACAGCATCCAAGCCTGCCTTTGAAATGGGATCATCACCTTTCCTCTTCCTGCCTTTCCTTTCCCCATCTGGGATGGATGCCAGGCTCTGCAAGGCAGAAGGCCCACCTATGCTGGTCATATAGGAGCCCCAGGGCCATTGCTTGGCACAGAGAAGGGCTTCAGTGTGTATTTGTTTAGTGATAAAAGGAAGGAATCAAAGAAACGTCAGGTTCTCAATGGCTGCAATTATATGACCACTTAAAAGAGGATGAAGCCCATCTTGTTTCCACATGAGGGTCTCTGAAAGCAAGAGTTTGAGCAACTCAAATCTGAAGTCCTGTCCTGTGGGCCAGATGCTGTGGGGACTTCCTTGCTGTGGCTCTTGACTCTGTTTTTACAAAGCAATCAAGCTGCATTTATGATAATATTGGTCAAACTGAGGCAAGTAATAAAATTTGAGTGGTAGATATGGATTCAGTTCATTTGAACATTTTTAGCTTCACATTTTTCAAATGGCCATTTGGCTTTGTATAGACACAATGAAAGAATTATGACCTTTGGCTAACTTTACTGAACAAGGCAATAAAGTATAGTTGAAGTATATAGTGCCTTTTGATTTTGTGGGGGAGGGAATGTCATTATAGCATGAATTATTCTATTTCATTGACGTGGACTAGAGTCATAGCATTCTATATATATATATATATTTTTTTTTTTTTTTTTGAGACAGTCTCACTCTGTCGCCCAGGCTGGAGTGCAGTGGCGCAATCTCAGCTCACTGCAAGCTCCGTCTCCCGGGTTCACACCATTCTCCTGCCTCAGCCTCCCAAGTCGCTAGGACTACAGGCACCCACCACCATGCCTGGCTAATTTTTTGTATTTTTAGTAGAGATGGGGTTTCACCGTGTTAGCTAGGATGGTCTTGATCTCCTGACCTCGTGATCCACCCACCTCAGCCTCCCAAAGTGCTGGGATTACAGGCTTGAGCCACTGCGCCCAGCCTAGAGTTATAGCATTCCAAAAAGAAGGAAAAGTCCTGGGCTCAGCCCATGAGCCTTGGGAGCGGAAGGGCAGGCAGTCCAGGGAGAGAGGTGTTCATGCACTGAAGGGTCCCTGAGAAAAGGAATCTTAGGTCTGCTTAGATGGGTCACTTGGCCTCTCTGAGCCTCAAACTTCTCTGTAAAACATGGATAATTAAGTTATCTGACTGAAGTTACCATGACTTCTTTATGTCGTGATCATGTGGATTGTGAAGAAGAGGTACCTTACAGTATTTTGTAGACTCGGAAGTACCATGCAAATCTATCTCTTGTTCTGTTAGTTTAAAGCAACTCTACCTCGGAGGCCTAGAATATATAATATATATGGCTGCATGAAAAGATAATCTTAATATTTATTTTAAGGGTCAATAATACAGAATTTGTTAGCTAAATAATCATTATTTACCTACAATTGCAGATTACTTTATGAGGATAATGACTCTTGGGTAATTGCTTTGTCATAGCAAGATATCCACACACTTATAACCAACCATGTGAATTATAGCTTTTTAATCTCACAATTACAGAGCAGTGTGAAGGCTACCAAAGCGGCTGAGATACAATTGCTAATTGCCAAACAGTGCACTGGGACTTTGTTTATTTCCCATCATGGCAGTTTAACGGCAGGAAGAAAAGTGAGTAGCATCATTTGGGCATGGTTTGCATATGTCTAAGTGAAGACTCAGCCCCAGACTTTTCTGAGTTGCATTCTTTTAGTTGACGTTTTAATAGGACTTTTCCCAACTTGAGATGCAAACATATAAATTGGGAGACTTGCTTTCAGTTCCCCCAAAGGATGATATGATGGCAGATGGAACAGCCTGGACGTTTCCCCTTGAATTAGTGCCTGCTTCATCTAAGGTCCTCAGTGAAGGGTCAGCGTGGAGGTCACAACCCTAATGAAGAGAGTTGGGATCAATACAGGCAGGGATCGTTGACTCACATTCAAGCCAATAAGTATAGATTCAACTCCTTGTGGAGAGAAAGCCAGCCCTGGAGTGGGGCTCTCTGAGACTGGAACTTGTTTCCACCATTTATGAATTGTATGACCCAGGCCCTGTTACTTCTCTCTGATCTTTAGTTTCGCCATCTGTAGAATGGGAATGATAATAACAGAAGCTCCTTTGGGGGTTGTGGTGAGCTGGAGATGAGCTAAATGAGATGATGCAGGCTAAGTGCTTGGAGCAGTGCCTGGTGCGCAGACAGAAGGTTGGCCACGTTGTCATTGGTGCCCATCTGGTGTGACCTGTGCTGATGCGTCTTACACTAATTCCTTAGGTCAGTGTTTCTTTTTTTTTTTTTTTTTTTTTTTTTTTTTTTTTTGAGATGGAGTCTCGCTCTGCCACCCAGGCTGGAGTGCAGTGGCCGGATCTCAGCTCACTGCAAGCTCCAACTCCCGGGTTTACGCCATTCTCCTGCCTCAGCCTCCCGGGTAGCTGGGACTACAGGCGCCCGCCTCGTCGCCCGGCTAGTTTTTTTTGTATTTTTAAGTAGAGATGGGGTTTCACCGTGTTAGCCAGGATGGTCTCGATCTCCTGACCTCGTGATCCGCCCGTCTCGGCCTCCCAAAGTGCTGGGATTACAGGCTTGAGCCACCGCGCCCGGCCGGGTCAGTGTTTCATAGAAGCCCACCCATCTCACAGGAGTCCTCGCATGTCTGATGTGCTGCTTATACTAACTCCATAGAGTTAATGCTCTATCAGCTTGAAATGATCCTGCCTTGGGTGCTGGAAGACAGTGCTGGCAGATCCTTCTCCTCCACGTTGCCAAATCCTTCATCTCCTGAGAACCTGTCATCTACTGCGCGTGAGAGGACTTTGCAATCGGAGCTTCCCTGATGCTCAGGCATGTTCCCAGACACACTTGACTTTTTAAGGCTAATGAATCAGACTTAGCTCACAGGGTTTTTGTGCAAATGTTCTTAGTTTTCAAGCCTGGCTCTGCCTGGCCTCCAGCCCTCCCTTGCTAGAAACTCTCTGCCCACAAGCACTTACTCTTGTACTCTAAGCCACTGCCTTCTTCCTTCCATGGAAATTCCTCTTTACTTGCCAGGCCCCACACGAATTCCAGCCTCTCATGGAGCTGTTTTTTCTCTATCCAACCTGCAGATTCATGAGCTGTCCCCAATCTACACAGGTGATTTCACAAGTATGTTCACCAGCAACTCAGTCAGATTTGCACAAATAAGACCTTCCCCTGAGGCTGGGTGTGGTGGCTCATACCTGTAATCCCATCACTTACAGAGGCCGAGGCGGGAGGATTGCTTTAGCCCAGGAATTCAAGACCAGTCCTGGCAACAGAGCAAGACCCTGCCTCTACCAAAATAATAATGATTAGCTGGGCACAGTGGCATGTGCCTGTAGTCCCAGCTACTTGGGAGGCTGAGGCAAGAGGACTGCTCGGGAACAGGAAGTCAAGTCTGCAGTGAGCTATGGTCGCACCACTGCACTCCAGCCTGGGTGACAGAGACAGACCTTTCTCAAAACACAAAATGAAAAAACTAACCTTTCCCTGAATGCTCAGAACTTCACCTTCTCAGCCCCTACTCTGTCTTTCAACATCCCAACCCAGCTGATAGATTTCTTTGGAGATTGCCATCGTGTCTGAACTCCCCCATCCCAAAGCCTTCACATGTGTCTTCTCGGTAGCCAGACAGAAGTTCTTCCTGTCTGAGAACTTCCAATAGTAATGTTTATGGCAAGGGACTTCTGGATTCTTCCCTCAGGAACAGTCCTGGGAAAATCTCAAGGGAAATTGAGTGCACAGTTGACATTTACATTGAAATTCAGATTTCTACTTCTTCTAAAACCATAGTCCCAAGGGGTTTTTAATCCATGGAAAAGAACTTGGGAAGTGAAAAGGGGAAAAAGTACTTTTGATGGAAGAGAGGAATGAGCTGGTTCCAGGTGAAAGCACTTCTGGGGTCTATTTGGCAAAGTATTTTCTGACCCATTTTTGTGACTGTCAGGAGATGCCCTCTCACAATTCTGCCCATCACAGGCCTAGAAAACACAATCTGTGAGGACACAGGGCTTTAGACAAATGGAAGTGGGTGCATTGTGAATGTTTGTCTTTTTAGCACAAATGCATGATGATTGGCTGCGTTCAGTTCATCTTTTTAGTGACTTCAAAACCAAATGCAGAAAAAACAACACACTATCAAAGCAAAAAAGGCCAAAGGGTGTTGGTGCACAAATTTAATACTGGAAGAATGAGTATTTTTTTCTTTATTTTATTTTATTTTATTTTTTCTGATATGAAAACAGTGAAAGACTTTCTATTCCAGGTATGAGTCTTGAACTCTCTTTGGTAAGAGACCATCACTTTCTAGGCAAGTTGGACCCCCCGTTAACCTAGAAGTTCTATGTGTTGGTCTGTTGATCAGTGTGTCTGGTGAGAAGGATCTGGGGGAAGCAGCTCCAGACCCAGGACCCAAGTCTGAATTCCTTGTCCTCCACTTTTACATGGCCTTGGGTGGGTTGCTGATAGTCTTAGCCTCAGTTTCCACATCTCTGAAATGGGCAGAATAATAGTTGCCTTGAAGTGACAGTGTGGGGCTATGTATAAAAGCCCAGGATAGATGCTCAGGAAATGTTACCCTCTCTCTCCTCTCCTTCTTTTCCCTCCCTTTCTTTCCTCCCTCCCTTCTTTTTTGGAGTATGTTTTCAGAGGAGGAGGCATGGGGGAGAATAGTAAATTATTTGAAGATCTGGGGAAATAGGAAACCTTGAACAACTGAAAAATGTTTCTTGGAGTATGGTTTCAGGACACTCCCGTTTGAGGTACCAGAAGTGCTTATGTCAAATGCAGGGTTCTGAAACCAAGCCCTGGGGGCACACCTTGGGAATCTGTATTTTAAAGTGACAGGTCTCCCAGACGCTGTTGAGTGCTTGCAAATGGCCATTGCCTTTCTTCTTCAGACAGAGTCCTAGTTTTGTTCACTCCTCCTGATAAAAAAGAAACTCAAGGGTAAATCCTGGTTGGTCTAAACAGATCAACAATCCCCTAGACCCCCTGCCAGTGCCGGTTTAGTGAAGGGCCAGAGACTGAGTCTTGACCAGTGAAATGTGAGAGAATGTCTGCTCTGCGGGTGGGGGATGGGGGGGCAGGCTTCTTTGTTCTTTGAAAGTCACTGCTGTGGTTTAAATGTTTGTGTCCCTTCCAAAATTCATGTTGAAATGTAAATCCCAATGCAGTGGTATTAAGAAGTGATTAGGCCATGATTAAGAGGATTAGACCATCCTTATAAATAAATTAATGCCCTTATAAAGGAGGCTTCATACTTAATTCACTCCTTTTTTGACCTTTCATCTCTTCTGCCCTGTGAGGACACAGCATTCATCCCCTCCAGAGGATACAGCACCAAGGCGCCATCTTGGAAGTAGAGTGGAGCTCTCACCAGACTGGAGCCCGTGGGTGTGTTGATCTTGTACTTCCTGACCTCCAGAACTGTGAGAAATGCATTTCTGTTGTTTATAAGTTACCCAGTCTCAGGTATTTTGTGACAGCATCACAAACAGACTAAGACAGTCACTTAGAGGAGAAATCCTCTCTTCCACTACATGCATTGTGTCTGTGTGTGGTGGCTGGAGCTGGAGCAGCCATGCTGCAACCCAGGGGTCAGCCAACGGCAAGGCTGAGAGTGTTATCACTGATATGCCAGGTGGTTCTTTGTTGTTTTGAGAAAGAATTTTAATTGAGATAATTATGTAACTAAAATTTACTATTTTACAGTATACAATTCAGTGACTTGACTTAGCATATTCACAATGTTGGGCAACATCATTACTACCTAATTCCAGAACATGTATATCACCCTGAAAAGAAACCTATACCTGTTATTAATTATTCTTAATTTTTCCCTTCTCCAGCCACTGGCAACCACTCTCTGCTTTCTCATCCGCTTTCTGTCTCTATGTACTTGCCTAGATAGATATTTCATATAAATGGAATCATACAATATGTGGCCTTTTGTGCCTGCCTTCTTTCACTTAGCATCATGTTCATCCACATTGTGGCATGTCCGGACTTCATTACTTTTGGTAGGTGCATAATATTCCCTTGCGTGAATGTATATGTGTATATACATACATGTACACATATATATACATACATGCATATATATACACATATATAAATACATACATACCACATTCATCTATTCATCAGTTCATGGACATTTGGGTGGTTTACACATTTTGGCTACTATAAATAATGCTACTAGGCACATTTGTATAGCAGTTTTTGTGAGGACATATGTCTTCCATTCTTTTGGGTATATACACCAGCTGGTTCTTGTACTTCTAAATTTGAGTGGTCTGGCAGAATGGTTCAGAGGTAAACTATGGAGCTTGACCTTTGGGAACAGTTCCTGGCTTTTGCACTTACTGGCTAGGAGACTTTGGGCTACTGTTTACCACTGGTTACTGACCCCTTCCCACCCACTGTTCTTTGACCCTTCATCTGTCAGATAGTGATGAGAAATACATTGTTGCCACAGGATCACAGTGAGGATTAAATGAGTTAATCCATTAATATTCCTTAAAACCCTGCGTGGCACATAATAGTTGCCCAGTGAATGTTAGCTGTTGCTATTAATGCTATATCCATACGCCAGAAGGAGCTCACTGCAGACTCTCCTGCTGAATTTATTCTTACTTGCTTCTGGGGAGCCAAGGTCAAAGTTATAAATTCTTCTTTAAAAACACCAGCATCATCTCCACCGGCCCCTTATAATGGTCCAAAGATGAAATGCACACTGGTCCAACCAGAAGAGTGGCCAGTAGCACTTCCCAGTTTCTTCACTTTCTTCACGTTGGGATAATTATTGAAAATAAAAGCTTGTTCTTTCCATAAAAACTCATACCCAGTCTGCTTCACTGTTTAGCAGCTGAAATTATTGCAAGGTTTGTGTTCACTTTTGGGTCATAACCTCTTATCACATTTCCCTGGACTTCTCTGTATGTGTGATGTCTTTTCACTTCTTGTGTGCAAAAGTCAGCATTTTAAAGACTAGTAATGGCACATTCCCTCCCTCCCCTCTCTACTCTGAATGCCAACCAGCATGAGGGCTCATCTGTCTTGAATTCTGCAGCTTAGTCACGGCCTCAAGTGAGAAATATGAGACTAAGCTATGGCCTTGAGAGTGGGCCACAGTCCTCTGTTTCAAGCATTCGCCAAATGTCATAATTAATGTGTTATAATTAATAACTAGCACTGCCCCAGCTTGAGCTGAAATTCATATACTTGTCCCAGAGGGCACATGCATCTCAGCAGAGCTACAGTTCCTGGGCCCATAGTTCAAGACATCCTTAGTGTTAATGAAGAGCCTCCTTGCACAGGCCTGGAACCCCAAGGCTGGGAGGGGATTTGATTTAGCCACATTAGGGGTGCGTGCCTGAGAGGTCTCACATTTCTAACTGGCCTTTGCAAACACCTTGCTTTTCAAGACTTGATGCACCCCAACAAGAGGACCCCAAACCTCATTTCCCAGCTCTGGGTCTGTGTCTGTAAGTTTCTGTGGGCAGTGTTGTTAAGAACCCAGGCCCAGGAATCAAACGGAAGTAGATACAGATTCTGCCTCCCTGCTTTTTGCTGTGTGATTACGGGCAAATCCCTTCACCTCTCTGAGCCTTAGTGTCTTTTGCCTGTAAAATAGGAGAGAAAACACAACTGCAGACAGTTGCTTTGTGGATCAAACAGAACAATAGAAAGCGCTTTGGAGAGTCCCTTGGTCAGTTCTCAACAAAGATTAGCAGCTGTCACTGCCATCCTCTTTTTCTTCATCACCCTGGTTATCTCCTAGTGGCTCACACTCCGCCTGCCCTACCTCAGCTCACCATCCTGCATCCTTCAAGCCTGCTCCTACCCCTCTGTTTTCTTCTAATAACATCACCGATTCTCTGCCCTAGAAGGGAGCTGACAAGTATCCCCGACTTGTCCTGTCCCTCACCATGCCCAGGACCAGGAATAGAAGTGCAGCTGCATTTCTTCAACCTGGAAACCAGGGATGAGTGTGCTTCCTCTGGCTGTGAGGGAGAACCCTTGGAAGGGGTAGGAAGGAGGAGGAGAGCATTGGCACAGCTTTGGCTGATAAAGGGACAGGTTGGAATGAAAGGTGGACAGGAGAAGTAGGACATAAAAGGAACGATAAACAGTCAGCTAAATCGAGCGAACTTCAGCTGAGGTCCTGACCTCTGCCCGGATCGGCCACCCCAGCTGGGGCTCTTGCTCCTCCAGGGCCTCCCCCAACCCCTGCTGCTCTGCACATGTCTACAGTTCAGAGGACAGGCAGTGATGGGGCTGCCTGACTTTGCCCAAGCTCCAGGGTCCAGTTTTCATTACCAGTGTTTACCCACTCGGGTCCGGAGTGAAACCTCTAGCTGCTGCCGGCTTCCTACAAAGTCCAGTGTTTTGTTTAAGGGGAAGAAATGCATCCAGATCTTACTACGGGCTTTCCTTGCTCTGTCAGCTACAAAATAAATTAGATGGGTCAAACGTTGTAGATTTAATCTCACTGTGAACTGAAAACATAGTAGCTCTCCTTGCCATCTGAGAATATGCGAGCGCTCGGTGACCCCCCAGTGAACTGGAGGGGCCGGGCCTGCCGGCAGGTGCAGCTGGAGCAAACTCAATGTGACATTCACCACGATCCTTTGTGCCCTGCTGAGAACTGCTGGGGAGCGCTTGGAACTGAATACTCCAGGGCTTTCCCTCACCGTCTCACAATTACCTGTGTAAGGTACAAAAAAGGGAGAAATTGAGAGAGAGACAAGAGGAGGAGGAGGAGGGGGAGCGGCTAAGGGAGAAGGGGGAGGATTCTCCAGTGGTTCGGAGGAGGCCATGGCGGTTCCAGTTAAAGGCAGAGATTGGCACAGTAGCCAATGGGAGTGCAAGGGGCAAGGGAAACAGTGTATGATAGAAATGGATTGCTCTCCACTCTCCGGCAGCACAGAGGGCTGCGTGCCTGGTCCGCTGGTTTGGAGAACAGGCTGGGGAGAGACCCTGCACGTGTGGGCAGTCAAGTGGGACATTGGCTTGGCGGGCACAGGCCTGGTGAGCCTCATGGGTTCAGGGCAGCTGCGGGCCGTCAGCTGCTTCCCAGTGGGCTAGCTGCGGTGATTTGGTGCACCTGGCAGGGACAGCAAGCGTGCTGAGGCCCTTTATCCTTCATCAGCTCTTCCTGTGGGATAAGGCACGGAGCTGAGGACACCCTTCCCCCACCCTTGACAGTTGTTCCACAAGTGATCCTTAGAAGGTGTCCCCTTCGGGTGTCTGAACCAGGATGTCCGCTGGGGCCGGCATTTGGAAAGGCCACTGAGGATTCAAAACATTGTTATGAACTGGTCCATGCCCAGTTTGATTCTGATCAGGCAAGCCTCCTCTATGAGGAGAGGAGATCGTGACAGAGATAAGCCTTCTTTGGATCTTGGCAAAGTCCAGGGCTTAAGACACTCGAGGTCCAAGGCTGAACTGGGCATGGTAGCTCACACCTGGAATCCCAGCACTTTGGGAGGCCAAAGCAGAAGGATTGCTTAAGCTTAAGCGTTTGAGACCAGCCTGGGCAACACAGTGAGACCTCGTCTCTACAAAAAAAAAAAAAATTAAAAATAGCTGACTGTGCTGGTGCACACCTGTGGTCCCTGCTATTCAGGAGGCTGAGGCAGGAGGGTCACTTGAGCCCAGGAGTTCGAGATTGCAGTGAGCTATGATTGCACCACTGCAGTCCAGCCTAGAGACCCTGTCTCAAAAAAAAAAAGTCCAAGGCTACATCAACTTTCAGGGGTGGAGTAAAATGCTTAGGCCTTGCAGGAGTCATAGAATTGGGAGAGAAAGGACTAGAGCACGTTACAGGTCCACTCTGGGAAGTCACTGGGAAGCCCTGACCCCCTATTGTCTCTTCTGCTCATGCCTGTGGTCCACCACCGGTGCCTGTGCAGTGTTGACAGCAGGAGCAGCTGACACCCATGTTTGGGTTGTGCCTGAAATCCCACCATTGTGGGAGATTTGAAGGCAGAGAGAAGAGCATGGGGCCACAGGTCTTACCTGCGTGATGTCTCCAACCAGGTAGTAACTGTGAAGTCAGGCCCCAGGCTTAGCTTTACTTTGTGATCATTGGAGAGACAAAGAGTCCTGCTTTTTTTTTTTTTTTTTTTTTTTTTGAGAAGGAGTCTCACTCTGTCACCCAAGCTGCAATGCAGTGGCACGATCTCTCGGCTTACTGCAAGCTCCGCCTCCTGGGTTCATGCCATTCTCCTACCTCAGCCTCCCGAGTAGCTGGGACTACAGGCGCCTGGCTAATTTTTTGTAATTTTAGTAGAGACAGGGTTTCACTGTGTTAGCCAGGATGGTCTCGATCTCCTGACCTCATGATCCACCCGTCTCGGCCTCAGGCGGGAGCCACTGCACCCTGCCAAAAAGT
Organism: Trachypithecus francoisi; assembly: GCF_009764315.1. Lineage (NCBI taxonomy): Eukaryota > Metazoa > Chordata > Mammalia > Primates > Cercopithecidae > Trachypithecus > Trachypithecus francoisi. The sequence goes on along the minus strand of NW_022681442.1, from coordinate 8,000,191 downwards.
TGTATTTTTAAAGGATTTCCCAGAAGGACCGAGGAAACCTCCTGTAATGCAGCGCACTGCAGCCTCTCTTGCTATTTGAGTAAGCCCAGAGGGAAGGAGAGGGAAGAGGGTCCAGTCTAGGGCAAGAAGAGATCCCTTGGGAGTCTCTTAGCTCCTCTTGGGGAGCTAACTTACAGTCTCATTCGGCAAAAGCACTCACTGTGTGCCAGGCTCCGTGCTGGGCTCAGGGAGCCTGAGGCCAACCGGACCTGCTCTGGCTCTAGAAGGGCTCCTGAACAATTAGTGGTGTCAATAGTCTTGGAGCATTTTTGGCAAACTTGCTGAACCTCTCCTTGACCACGAACCACCCTCCCAACCAGAGGCCAGCAGAGGAGCCTGGGTTGGGTTGGGGTGGATGACCTGCTACTGTGAGTCACTCAGCGCAAAGATGGATCCACCAACCACCCAACCTGGAGCCTGAGGGCGGCCACCTTTGCAGACAGCCTGGGTCCCCAGCTCCATCACTAGCAATCAGGGCTAAACCCTTCTCATCATCTAAGCCCAGTTTCCACCCGAGGGCCATAACTCAGGCACCAGCCCTGACACCTGAGTCAGTCTGACTCTGTGACCGTGAGACTGCCCCTGCAGCCATCCCCAAACCCTGAGGCAGTCTGGAGGGTGATTGGGCTGTTCTGACACTCGGGACCAGCCCTCCAGCCTGCAACCTAAGTCCCAGGCAGGGCGGGAGGCCCACCTGCGTGTGCCTCTTCTCTTTGGTATCACAAAAGCACTATGAGGATTCCTTTCCCGGTGACCTCTCCACTTTCAGATTCAAAAGGGCACCCTCTGAAAACTCCAACCCTGAAAGAAGCTGATGGCTGCCAAGGTAGATGCAGGAGGGGTCGTTCAGACAAGGCCCTAAGTTTTCCTTGTTGCTCTCCTGCCCGTGGATGGTTTTTGGCCTCTGCTAGGAAGCACATCCCAAAGCCTTTAAGGGCAGAGGGTGAGGGCTCTGTGGCTCCTCCTAATTCCAGAATCTCTGGGCTCACACACCTTCCTGGGTTGGGTCAGGGGCCAGAATGCATGCGCTGTGGAGACAGCAACCTGGCCTGTTTTGCTTTCTACTTCCCTTGGTGCCTGGCACAAAACTGAGGCTGTCTGATGGCTGACACTGCGTCTTCCTTGCCAGGATGAGGGGAGAAGAAGGTGGTGCTGTTTGGAGTGGTCCTCTCCTCCTTGCCAACACAAATAGTGAGGAGGCGGCTTTCTCTCCTGGCCTAATCCTGGCTGGTCATTCACAAGGCACAGGTGTATTCACCTTGTCCTGGAGGCTCTGCAAAGCTGCCATCATCTTCATTGGGCTTTTCTTCTTGGCTCTGGCTATTGGAGGTCCCCAGCCTTTTTTCTAGGCACAGGGACAGAGTTACCATCTGAGGACTCACCAGCTTCCTCTGTGGGCAACTGATATGAAAGGAATTCGGGCTTTGTGGGTAGAGTTTCCGTAATGTGTTGTTTTTGTCCTCACCACACCCATCTTGGCACCTTTGTGGCACTTGAGAAAAATGGAAACCATTAATTTCCCTGGCAGCAGATAACACCAATGAGTTGTAGAATTTGTTCATTCCCGCAAGAAAGGTTTGGAAGAATTGCTTGGGAGGCTCAGGGAGGGAGAGGAGCCATCTGACTGGAGGCGTCTGGAAGAATTTCATGGATGTACGTGAGAATACCCTCGTGGGACAGGTGGGGTCCGCAGGTGCAGTGAAAGGCAGGCCACCTCTGTGGAGGCTACAGCCTGAGAACAAGCTGTGTTCATGGAGCAGCCTGTTGTTCCATTTGGGACCACAGCCAAGGTGTAGAGAGATGTTGGAATGACCATCGTGGCCTTGCAATCCTTGTGCAGTGACAGGTGGGAAGCAAAGAATGAACACCGTGGGAAATTGTGGAGTAAAGGGGGGTCTGAGTGCAAATCATGGGCAGCATCAATGCCAGGGGTCAGAAGGAGTTAAAACGCAGCCTCTCCTAATTTTCCTGCTCGTAGGGATCCCCCTGAGACCTCTGAGGCTGATGGGCATTCTGCTTTAGGAAAATTAATCAAAAGTGAATACTCTCTCTCTTCTGGTCAACTTGAATTCTTTGTGTAGAGAACTTAGTTGAGATGACTCCTCCTGGAATTCTTGGTTCTTGGGCCTCAGCAGTTTCCTCTTCCATAATTATTCTCTCGACATCTCGGAATTTAGGATGTGTCAAGACATGACACTCATTTCCAGCCCTCCTCCTGCCACCACCCTGTGCAGTTCTGGGGCTAACGGGACTGTGGACCTCGTTTAAGGAACGGTGCAGACCAAGGATCAGCCATTTTTTTTCTATAAAGGGCAGATAGTAAATATTTGAAGCTCTGTGGGCCATACAGTTTCCACCTTTACTACTCAACTCTGCCACTGCAGTGGGAAAGCAGCCGTAAACAATACATGAATGAATGAGCGTGGCTTACTTCCAGCAAAACTTTATTTATAAAAATAGCTGCTGATCTGGGTTTGACCTGCCTCTCATAGCCTGCCAACTGTTAGTATAGATGGTCAAACGTCTTGGATCCCAACCCTCTTTTCAAGCCACCTTGCCTCTTGGCTCCTACACAGGCCTGTCTCTGGTCTTGCTGCTGAGATTCAGAGAGGGGGCTAATGCTGGCTTCTCCTGTCCTCAGAGGGGTGTCAAACCTGAGGATACCACCTTGAGAACCGTATTGTCTTGGGCCAAGCACAGACTGTTTGAGGAGTGTAACAGAATGCAGAAACATGCCCAGAAACGTTGACTTTAAGGGCGCATTTAAGTGGTCCTGGAGCTTCCATAATAGGGCCAGCACCTCCTGGTCCAACTTCACATCATTTCACAAAAGGCCATTTGTCAGAAATTCCTTCAGTGTCCTCTGTTGACATTGCTGTCACTCTCTACTGGCAAGCCCCTATCACTGATGTGACGGACAGTTTAAAACATGCTTAGAAAGGCTGTCGCCATCCTTTTGAGAAAAGCCCACCAGGACCTGATTAAAAGCAGAGCTTGTAGCTGAAGTCGTTCTTGCCTTGATGACACATAGTAAGTGGCAGGTAATCCTCCTCCTAATCTCCTTGCTGCCCCACAAGGCTTATGGTAATCGATATCCCTGTGAATGCCACGGAGTCTGATTGAGTTACCTGGAGAGGCCAGGGCTTCTTCCTGCTCCTTTCCTAATGGAATGTATTTAGATAAAGGCACCTTGAAGTTGGCCACAGTCTCCTGAGATGTTGCTCTAAAGGGACAATTTGATTTCCCCTAAGCTGCAGCTGATATTACTTTTTGATTTTCCCTGAAGCATTTCACCCAACATGCCTCACATGGCCACTACACACCTGTCTACAATTACAGCCAGGGGGTGGGGCGGGGAGGACCCCTGAGGCTTAACTGCTTCCTATTGTGGCTGCAGCCTTTGATTCCAGGGTCAGAGCAACCCTTGCTGCTGGGGAATTTTACTTTCAAAATTCTGACTTTTCCCACCATGATTAAGAAATGCTCTGTAGCCTGTACTGCTGCTGACACAAAGGTTTGATGGACCCGTTGGGATTGGAAGACCGAGTGGTTTGATTCAGTCATTTGTGAGTTTGTCCCTGGGCTCCTGGAGCCTCTCACTGGAGACATGGAAGGCAGAAAGAGCCCTGGACTGCTCCTTGGAACCTGGCCTCTCCTCTCTGTGTCACTGACTTACTACTCTGTGGGTGACCTTGACCTGGTCCCTTCCCTCGGCCCATTTACGAAACAGGGCAGTTTGGTTAAAAGATCATTCAGGTTTAGGGGTGCCAGACCTAACAAATAAAAACACAGGATGCCAAGTCCAATCTGAATTTCAGATGAACAATGAATAATTGAATATTATTCAGATGAACAGTGAATAATTTTTCTAGCATAAATTATGCTCCTTGTAACATCAGAGACACACTTTAAATATTATGTTATTTATCCGAAATTCAAATGTAACTGGACATACTGTATTTTACTCTCCTCATGTTGCTTTTACCTCAAGTAGTTTCTGAATCCATACTTTGAGATACATGTTTTTGGTTTTGCTATCCAGTGGCTTTTGGTAGCCACAAGCAAGGGAGAAGTGTGAAATGTCTAGATAATTCTGGAAATGTATCTTCCCTGACGTGTACTCAAGCCCAAACCCATGTCTTTGGATACATTGCTTGGTGATGGCGTCTTCACTGCCTGGTACCAGGTAGATGCTCCGTGAGTACTGGCTGAATGAATGAATGGATGGCACATTTCAACCTTTGTTTGGCCTGCGTGTAATACATGCTCCCATTTAACAAGAGCTACCAGGTCTTCCTGACCCTTGGCCCATCCTTTCCAGAGCACTGTGCCTTTATTCAAGATAGTTCCTGTCTAGGATCCTGCTTTCCTCAGACGGGGGCGGCATTGCACAGTGTGCAGAATCGTGAGCACAGGAGCCAAATGGCTTGAGGTTGATTCCCACTTCTACCATTGTGTACTTTTGGAGAATTTCTTCTAACTAACTGTGCCTCTGTTTTCTCATCTATGAAAGGGGGTAAACAATAAAACCTAGGAAGACAGTTGTGAGGAACGGATGAGATAACGCATAGATGCCATTATTATTTAGAATTATAATGGTTCTTATGAGATTCCGTCTGCAAATCCTAATCCCAAACATTATACAACAGCCACCTCCTCCATGAAGCCCTCGATGATTATCCTCTTCTTTACTCCACAGGTAAAAATAATCTCTCCCCTTAGTGCTTTGGATACAAATGAACTGTGGCTATTTCTCTCCTGTCCTATAGATCATGCATTATTTGTGGAAAGGATCACTTGGATGTTTACTCACTGTCTGGTGCATAGAGGAGGCCCAACGCATCTAAGTTGATTGAGTGAAGTAATAAATCAATTAAAACACACATTGCTATAGGAAAGAATTCCCAGACAAGCTAGAGTATGGCATCATTATCCTAGGAGGTGTTTTTATCTGATGCTCTCACCAACTAGCTGGGAGATTTGTGCAAGGAAAGAGGGAGACCCTCATATAGAATCAGACTGCAGACCAGACGGTGCCTACAGGGTGTGTCATGAAGGGACACAGCTTGGTGGAGGTGAAAGGGTAGGGGATCGAGTCCAATAGATGATACAGTTGAAAACCCAGTTCTATTCTTTTACAGCTGAAGACCTCCAGAACCTTCCTTTTTCTCATGTGTGAAAAGGGGTTAGGGAAGCTTCCTCCTAGGAATAGATGGGGGAGGGCTTGGGTGTGGGAGAGAGATGAACACCTACAAAGGCTTAGCACAGAGGGTGATGATTTGGTTTGGCCGTGTCGCCACCCAAATCTCATCTTGAACTGTAACTCTCACAGTTTCCACGTGCTGTGGGAAGAACCTGGTGGGACATGATTGCATCATGGGAGTTGGTCTTTCCTGTGCTGTTCTCATGATAGTGAATGAGTCTCACGAGATCTGATGGTTTAAAAAATGGGAGATTCCCTGCACAAGCTCTCTCTGCCTGCGGCCATCTGTGTAATATGTGACTTGTTCCTCCTTGACTTCTGCCATGATTGTGAGGCCTCCCCAGTCACGTGGAACTGTAAGTCCATTAAACATCTTTTTCTTCCCAGTCTTGGTTATGTCTTTATCATCAGTGTGAAAACAGACTAATTCAGGTGCTCTACACATGTTGAAGTGTCCAGCATCAGCAAGGCCTCTGTGATGCAGGGCCTGGGGGAGCTCCACAAAAGGCTCCTGTTCATGTCTGACCACAGAATATAAGGTGGGCCTGCAGCCGAGAGTCCTGATTCCATTAGGCAAAGATGTCATTATCCCTAAGGTTAAGGAAAACATGAAGTCCCGGCCGACGTCCTGCAAGATGACGATGGAGAAGAAGGAACATCTCAAAGTCACTGCCTCCCTTGCCCACACAGGCGCAGACTCAGAGGCCTGGAAGCAGTGAATCCAGCAAGTTCTCCCTCCCCGCTGTGCTTTTCTCATGGCTCTGAGCCTGATATATGGTGTTCACATTCCCTACCCCACCAGCTTCTCACCCCAAGGATAAAGGTCATTCTGAGCTTCAGCGGTTTGAGCTAGTAAAGATTTTTATAAAAACTCACTGTCTTGATTTGTGTTCAAGTACTTTAAAGTTCACATATTTCTTATTTGAACTTTGCTGGCTGTAGTCATTTCATCCGCAATCAGCCTGGATTGGTCCTGCTTATTCAGAGCCCATCAATTACCAAGAACTGGACTGGAGCACACGCTGCCCATTCATTGGCTTCGCCCCGGGCTAGCCGATTTATCTGACATTTAATAAGGAGTTTCAGATTTTGCAGCTTATCAGGAGAGCACCGCGCGAGTGCGGGTGAGCTGGTGAATCCCAAATAAGTGGGCTGCTCAGGGATCTCCTCTTCAACCCACTCTCTGTCATGTAACACTGCTGTGAGTGTTAGGGTCTCCTTCCTCCTTCCTCTGCTTCTGTTATGCCTTTTTTCTTTTCCCAAAATTGTTTTATGGTTGGTGTTTTAAGATCCCTTTCATGTTGAGAGCCCAGCCATGGGGAGAATCCCAAATCAAGCTCTGACACAGAGAAACTGTGGAATTGGAAATCAAGAAGGGGGAGCTCTATAAAATTATGAAAGTTCAAGTTAACCAATAATGACAATGGAGGTGAGGAAGACGAGATCTCTGCCCTAAAGGACAGAGCACTGTGGGGTGGGAGAGCAGACATGGCATAAATCATTCAGTGCCAGGCCAGCTGAACTGAATGCTGTAATAGAGGCATAAACAGAGCATAATGGGAATGTTTAGGGCAGGGGAGAGATTGATAATCTTAGTTTGCACCTTTTAGTTCTGGCTTAGACAATGAATGCACATTCACACATTTGACCAAGTAAGGAACTCTGATGTTTTATTAAGCTGCTTTACAGTTTCCTTTGAATAATAAAACTAATGTATTAAATCTGTTTCTCCCTTATAATGGTAAATTCCATTTTCCTGGGCATATTTTGTACGTTTATCCTGCCTAACTTGGGTTCCCATCATTAAATGCTCCTGATGACAAGAGCTTCACTAAACATAAGAACACAGGCTGGACTGTGAAATGTGTGCTCTGGGTCATTTGGAGCATTTTTGTGGGAAGAAGTTAATTCTTTGCTGCTTTTAACACTGTTTCTAGGATTTTCTTCCCTGGGATTTTCACTAACATTTCAGGTCTTTTTACTCACAAGTTCAATGTGTGTACTCATGCCAGTAATGAAAATCTTTTTCACTACGCTCAACAGTGGTGGTTATTCTTTTTTTTTTTTTTAATTTAGAAACTGAATTCCAGGTTCTTCTACATGTTGCTATTGTTGTCTTTCTCTTCTATAGCTTCTGCAAAATTGGCCCCCAAGATGGTCTCCTGTCTCCTAGGGAGGTGGTTAAAGATGCAGGGTCTCAGCAACCATCCCTGAGATTCTGATTAGGACGGCCGAGATGGGGTCATGGTTCCTATGCACAGAAAAGTCAGGGGACAAGCTCTACACGTTATGCCTCAACAGCCCTATCCAACCCCAAAGTTAGTGCTGGCTCCTACAGAGGCCTCCCCAGGGACTGTCAGATCTGTGGCTGCAGCAGCTGCTGCAAAGCCCCCTTGGATGGCCCGCAAATGCCCCAAACCCACCGTGCCCCAAGGCAAACTCATCACCTCCTCCCCAAGTCTTTTCTGCCCCATGTGTGCCATCTGTGTGGGCATCACCTATGACACAAACTTCCCTCTCTCTTTTCTGTTGCATCCAATCAGCTACTAAATCCCGAGATCTCATCTCAAAAAACATCTCCACGCCTTCTGTTCACCTCTGTGTCCAGTGCTGTTCCCCTGGAGTAGACTGTCAGCATCTCTCACTTCGGCCGGTCAAAGTTCCCCACCCCAGTTCTTGCTTGGCTTACTTAATTCTCTATACTAGACGCAGAGGGATTTTCTTGTCTTCTAAATGGCCCATCCGGTCTTGCTATTTGTCAGCCCAAGTGGCTCCCATTGCGCTTCAGATGGAGAGCTCCTCTCCATCACGGCTAGGAGGGCCCTCATCCTATCCATCTCCTGCATTCCCATTCCCCCTCTCACTGTGCTTCACCTCCCCTTCCTGACCCAGCACCCTGGGTTTCTTTGAGGACCTCACACTGCTGTGTACTCACACCTCCAGGCCTTGCATCTGCCATCTCCTTGGCCTAGCATGAGGTCCCCCTGCTCTACCTGCAAAGGAAACACGTCCTTCTTGTCTGAGAAGTCATGTCCCATCTCCCCGGGTCAGCTCCCTGGCTCCTGTCCCAGAGGAGCCTGTTTTGCCCTTAATATAGCACCTGCCCTCCATTATAAAAATTGCCTGTTGGCCTGGCCATTATCACTGGACCACACCCTACAAAGGCAGGGCCCACTGGCCTGGTTCTCAGTGATGCCAACAACCCTGTCGTAGTGGTTGAATCATATAAACTTGCTGGTTTTTTTACTAAACATTTTTTGCCTATAAAAATGGCTGCTTTGAATGGCTCAACCTAATACCTGTCATTCATAAATTTCAGTCAAATGAGAATGTAAGCATAGTATCTCTTAGTTTTAATGAGAATGTCTTTGATTGTCAAGGAAGCCAAACTCTCTTAAATGGTGTAGACTTTTGAATGTAAATGTCAACTGGTTGTAAGAGGCTCACAAAATGGGTGTTAAAGATCCAAACTGGGTTCTTTTAAGACTGATGTTCAACATCACATCTCCTGTTACCTCAGATCAGAGTTTCACACCTGAACAGCATCAAAGAGGCCACTGAAGTGGGACAGAGGAATCGTTAGAGGAGAATCTCAAAGAGGGGCTCACCTGCTTTTGTAGAATTTATGCCATGAGATTAAATGCTCAGATGATAATATTTCACAACTTACATGTTTGCTTATGAAATATTTTTCCCCTAGTGAAAATATGACTTGTAAATAATTACTTTAGAAACACATTTGCTTTTTATTTTCAAAATTAAACATTCCCAATGGCCACGTTGGTCTATGGGAGATTTATTTGACTTCTGAAGATAAACAATAAATTGCCTAGTTTCAGTTGCCTTTCTTGCCTTATTCCGTTTGCTGAGAACGTGTAGATCAGTGGAAACATTTCTTTTCCCCTCAGATCTTAGTTAGCAAGAGGCTGCCATCTATAGTTCCTTGACCCAATTGCACACTGGTTTCAGAGACTAAAGCAGCAGGGGCATTGTAGGCCTTTGAAAGAGTTTTATATCTTTTTTTTTTTTTTTTTGAGACAGAGTCTCACTCTATCGCTCAGGCTGGAGTGCAGTGGCACGATCTCGGCTCACTGCAAGCTCCACCTCCTGGGTTCACGCCATTCTCCTGCCTCAGCCTCCCGAGTAGCTGGGACTACAGGCGCCTGCCACCATGCCCGGCTAGTTTTTTTGTATTTTTTTTAGTAGAGACGGAGTTTCACCATGTTAGCCAGGATGGTCTCGATCTCCTGACCTCGTGATCCACCCGCCTCGGCCTCCCAAAGTGCTGAGATTACAGGCTTGAGCCACCACACCTGGCCAGTTTTATATCTTTTAACTCTGAGGATTGGGGTTTTAGGTTTTTGACAGACTTTTATTTCTAATTTAATTTTCTTTATTTTGCAAAAAGGTCAAAGTGCTTATTGTAAGAAAGACATAAGGGTTGTCTAGCTTCCCTTTGTGCAGATGAAGAAACTGAGGCCTGCAGATGTTGGAGGACTTGCTGTCTGGTGTCATCCAGGACATTGGGGCAGGGTTAGGACCTGCACCCAAGCTGAATGTTTATTTCCCAGGCATCTCTGCCTTCCTGATTCAGGGAAACAAGCCTTTCTTGGCAGAGGGGTGCCAGCACCACAAATGGAGTCCAGCACAAGGTTGATGTCATAGAAGCTGCGTTTCCCCACCAATGCTGTGGGAAGGTCTTCCTTTTATTTTTATTTTTAAATTTTTTTATTTTTTTGGGATGGAGTCTCACTCTGTCTCCAGGCTGGAGTGTAGTGGCACGATCTGGGCTCACTGCAATCTCTGCCTCCCGGGTTCAAGCAATTCTCCTGCCTCAGCCTCCCGAGTAGCTGGGACTACAGGTGCCTGCCACCACTCCCAGCTCATTTTTTGTATTTTTAGTAAAGACAGGGTTTCACCATGTTGGCCAGGATGGTCTCAAACTCCAGACTTTTCCTTTTATTTATTTTTTATTTAAAAAAAAAAAAAAAGAGTCTTGCTTTGCTCCGTTGCCCAGGCTGGAGTGCAGCGGTATACTCTCAGCTCACTGAAACCTCTGCCTCTCAGGTTCAAACAATTCTCCCAGCCTCAACCTCCCAAGTAGCTGGGATTACAGGAACCTGCTACCATGCCCAGCTAATTTTTGTATTTTTAGTAGAGAAAGGGTTTCACCACGTTGGCCAGGCTGCTCTCGAACTCCTGACCTCAGGTGATCTGCCCGCCTTGGCCTCCCAAAGTGCTGGGATTACAGGCATGAGTCACTGTGCCCAGCCAGAATTTTCCTTCTCTATAGCAGTGACTCTCCTTAGTTCTTTAGGGAAAAATAATAATGATAATGAAAATAACAGTAATAATTGCATAAGCAAGATTGTGGGGGGAACAGAGTTTATAATTAGTATTGTGTTCATGAAACGCTTCTGCATGTAGCAACAATATTATGGAAACAGCAATGAAGTTATCTGCTTCTAAGGAAGACAAAGTGGGAAGACCGCACAACTTTAAAAGTCTGTGTTATACAGAAACAAAGGGGTTTGGCTGTTCCCAGCTGCCCTCAAGTTTAAGTCCACCATGATCCTGCCAAAGCTGAAATGCCTGCTCCCTGCTTGCTGCCAGATGCCAGACTCATCAACAAAGGCCCACTTGTTCCTTGGGATTTGTGTCTTGATGCATTCTCAAAGAGAAGTTTCCAGGGCACCAGTCACCTGCAGCTCACCTGAAGATGGCACACGGTGTGGCGCTGTGCCCTCCTCCCCATTCATGTGCTCTACCTGGCAACTCGTTTTCCCCACCTGAAAGCTGACCTGAGATGAAACCTGCTAAGGTAAAAAAGATACTGAACACGTCAGTCTGGAGGTGTCCCCAACATGGTGGGGGACCTATGGCCCTAATCGCTGATGGACAGTTCCTCGTGGCTACTCCTGCACTCTGACCCCTTGAAGGGCCAGAGTCCCGGGGTGAGTGGACTGCAATAAACACAGGAAAACAGTCAGCATAGAAATCTCTGTGTGGTGCAGGTAAGCATAGCCCATGGGATCTGGGCTTGCTCTCTCCCCAGTCTAAGAAAGTTGTACTTTTCAGGTCCTTTGTGGCAACAAAGCTGTACTTGGCATCTGTGTCTCTACCTTGTCCACAGATCCTGGCTGCTGTCCATTACCTGACCCATCCTACATCTCTGGCCCTTTCTCCTGCCCCTGCCTGTCTGGCACCAGGCTCTCCCCGCACAGTGAGCTGAAGTGCCTATTTTTGGATGCTCCCCCAACTCAGTTCTGCCTTTGCACCTATTGCTCCCTCTGCCCCAGTAGCTTCACCTTGCCCCTGTATGCTCACCATATCCTGCTCCTCCTGCAGGACCCAGGGCCACCATCATTCCTCCAGGAGCCTTCCCTGGCCTCTCACTCCTACATGGGATTGGTTGCCTTTCTTTAAGCTACCAGACTCCTACGGGCTGTGCCTCCATCTTGGTTCTTACTGTCCTGGACTTGAATTCCGTGGTGGTGCTGCTATAGGATAAGGACTGTGCAGATTCACCTTTCTGTTTCCAAGGTGGCACTGGGAGCCTGCTGTGTCTTAGGTGTTTCTGAGGATTTAATGAGTGAATGAATGCATGGAACAGTATGAACACGCCCCAGTGGGCCTTTCTCAGCAGAGACTATGCCAGGGCAGGGTTCCTTGTGTCTCAGGATTTCACTTCTGATAGCTTAGAGCAGAGGTTGGCAAACTCTGTAAGAGTCAGAAAGCAAATATTTTAGTTTCTGTGGGCCAGTCGCTGTCATAACTACTTAACTCTGCCATGTAGCGTAAAAGCAGTCATAGCCAATACGTATATATGTGAGCATGATTATTCCAATAAAACTTTTTACAAACACAGGCAGAAAGCTGGATTTAGCCCAGCAGGGATAGTCTGCAAATCTCTGGCTGAGGGTTTGAAATGGAACCATCTGCTATGACTGCAGGTAGATTTTCCCTTGTCGGTTGGCCTTTGTCTTTATGGGCTGCTAGGGGGATCCAGGGCAGGGCAGACAAGTATCTTACACTTGGCTTACTCTCTCCTTTTTATTTGAGCAGTCATAAGAAGGGCCTCCGGAGGTTGTGGTGAGCCGAGATCACGCCATTGCACTCCAGCCTGGACAACAAGAGCGAAATTCGGTCTCCGTCTGAAAAAAAAAAAAAAAAAAAAAAGAAGAGGGGCCTCAGAATCTTCTTCTGACCCTCCAGTAGCTAGCTTTCTCAGTACTTTTTGTGTCCTGTTGCCCAGATAACTACCCCCAGGTTATTCTAAGAATGATCCACATCCGCTAGAGCTGGGAGAGATAAGCCAGGTGTCTTCTGTGGCTCTCTCGGATCTTCTCCATACACCCGCTAGGTGGGCTTTCTCTCCTCCTCCAACCTCAATCCTGATTTCCTTCCTGCATCTTCCCATGCAGAACAATGACAACCCAGATAGAGTCTTCCTCCTGCCAGCTAAGGCTGCATCACAAACCATTGACAAACATCACATAACAACAGCACTAACTTTTCTCTTGAATCTGCAATCTGCTCTACTTGGCAAAAGCTGGCAGGGCCCAAAGACTGGGGCTGGAATCCTCTGAAGACTCACTCATTCACTGTCTGGCACCCCAGCCAGGAAGGCTCCAAAGTCAGGCAGGGGAGCAGCTAGGTTCCCCTGGATTTCTCTCTCTCTCTCTTTTTTTTTTGAAATGGATTCTCACTGTGTTGTAGTGGTGCAATCTCCTGGCACACTACAAACTCCACCTCCTGGATTCAAGCGAATCTCCTGCCTCAGCCTCCTGAGTAGCTGGGATTACAGACAAACACCACAACACCCAGCTACTTTTTGTATTTTTAGTAGAGATGGGGTTTTGCCATGTTGGCCAGGCTGGTCTTGAACTCCTGACTTAAAGTGATCCACTTGCCTCAGCCTCCCAAAGTGCTGGGATTGCAGGCGTAAGCCACCGTGCCCAGCCCTCTCTGGATTTCTATCTACGTCTGCTAACTTTTTCCACACCATCTCTTCAGAATGGTGGCTTCTGGGTTACCGATTTCCTAATGTCAACTCGGGGATCCCAAGGTGCATATCCCAGAAGAGCCAAAAAGTCTTGTTACCTTTTATGGCTACTGTGGCTTGAATGTGTCCCCCAAATTTCATGTATTGGAAATTTAATTCCCAAATTCAAATGTTGATTGGAGGTAAGGACTCTGAGAATTAATTAGAATTAGGTGTGGTCATCCAGGTGGGGGCCCCAATGATGGATGTTAAAAGGCTAAATTACAACAAACCTAGTTTTGTAGCTTGACTTTTATTTGTGATTCTAGAATTGGGCAGTAGTTCTGATCAAAAATAGTTCATAATGCTTTGCCCCACCACGTATTCAGATTGTATTTATAGCCAGAGTAAAGGAAGTGATGTACAGAAAACGGAAGTGAGGCACAGAGACAGCCAGTTGGTTACAGCACCCGTCTGTCTTATCTAAATATGGTTTGAACTGTTGGCTGCATGTGGTTGGCTGAGACTCGGCTATTTGTTCTTAAGTCAGGTTTTTTGTTTGTTTACATACTGAATTAGGTTGCAGTTAGTTGCCATGTTGGCCAGGCTGGTCTTGAACTCCTGACTTAAAGTGATCCACTTGCCTCAGCCTCCCAAAGTGCTGGGATTGCAGGCACAAGCCAGCGTGCCCAGCCCTCTCCTGGATTTCTATCTATGTCTGCTAACTTTTTCCACACCATCTCTTCAGAATGGTGGCTAACTATTTCAGTTACATACTGAATTAGGTTTCAGGCCTCATACAGAGGCCTCTTTGTGCCAATTTTAGTTTGATTTAACATGGGACTCATGGCTTTTTAGAAGGAGGAAGACAGACCTGAGCTGATGTGCATACTCTTGCTCCCTTACTATGTGATGCCTTCCACCACAACACAACAAGAAGGTCCTCACAGGATGCCTGCCCTTTGATTGTAGACTTCCCAGCCTACAGAACCATGAGAAATAAACACGTTTTCTTTATAAATTTACTAATTTTCCGGCATTCTGTTATAGCAACAGAAAATGGACTAAGACAACAATCTAGCCTCAGAAGTCACATAGGATTCTTCTGGCACATTCTATTCACTGAAGTAGTCACAGAGTCCTGCCCAGGTTCAAGGGAGTCAAAATGGACTCCATGTCACAATGGGAAGGGGTGATCATATGGAAGAGTATGTGAGCCCATTTTCTGGGCTATCTTCTCTGTCACTTCCTGGGCCCCTGCCATGTGCCTGGCACAGATGAAGAAATACAGGTTTAGAGAGGATAAGCAGCTTATTTACGTAACTCATCAAAAGTTACTGAGCCCAGGTCTGTCTGGCCTACAAAGTCCTCCCTGCCTCACCCTGAGTCCTCCTTTAAGTGCATGTAAACCATGCTTTGGGTGCCTCCATTGTCCTCATGTCTTTAGGCAGTTCTCTGTTCTTTGATGAGAGAAACACAGATACATTCTGGTAGAGTCTAAAGCACATGAAACTTGGGGTCTGGGCTTCCTTCTCCAGCTGGGCTCAGCTGTTGCTCAAGGTGGGAGGCAGAAACAGTGATGCTGGATGTGACACATTTATTAATCCACCATGACAGTGAAGAGCTGGTAATTACGGCTGGTGTTCCACACAGTCTCAAACTCCCTTGTGATTCCTGGTGCAGAGTTTTATTCTCAGAAAGTCATTGTCCACAAGGAAATCTGAGAAGCCAGCAGAACAAGCATCAATGGAGGAGCAACTTTAGCATTTGCTCTGCTCTTTTCTCCAAAGCAAACTGATTAAATCACTACCCCAAATCCTATTGTCATAGAGACTCAGGCTGGAGTAGGATTCCTCAATATGGGGTGGGCCCGGGGAGTCATAGGTCACCAGAGTTCATCTCAGTTTATAGATAAGCTTTCTGATAGAGGCCAGGTTTTCATTTTAATCTTATTTGTAGTATTTTTAACACCTCCTAAGAGGTTTATTCTTTTTTACTTCTTAAATTATAATGTCTTTACTGCCCAGAAGGCTTTAAGGCTACTAACGTTCAGGGGGATTATTATTTTTTTAAATAAGAATGGTTTTATAGGCTTTCAGCGATACCAGAGCTCTTGAAGACATCATGCTGAGCTCCCTCATTTTACCAAAGAGAAAATTAAAGCTCAGAGAAGGGAAGTGGCTTTCCCAGGGTCACACAGCACTGCTGTGGTGTTGCTGCTTAGACCAGGGTTTGGCCTGCTGTGCCTCTCTCGCTATCATTTGGCCTCTGTCCAGGGACTCATGCTCTCAACTTCTGAGTTAGGGGTGTGTTTGTGTGTGTGTGTGTGTGTTTTGGCCCTGCTGCAAGTTAGTTGGCTGCAGCTCTGAACATATTCCAGACGATTCCAGCGCTTTCTGCACCACCAAGGACCATGGTAGCAATTCATCACACTGGCCTGTGACTTCCCTTGATCGCTCTGTCTTTTGTGCTGCCACTGGGTGATAAGTTTGGCGTGTGGCTGACCCGAGGACGTGGGGACCACAGTTTGGGTCCTCCTGACTCTGCCACGGCCCCACTTCAGTGCCTGGGCCCAGGAGCTGTGAGCGCTGCTGTTTGACTGACTATCTGGTTGAAGAAGGCCTCCTCCTAGGCTGCCTCATTCCCTTCTCCTTCCCTCCTGGGCAGCCATCGTGCTCTGGCCACCACACTCTCTTCCCCACCTGCTAAGTGTGGCAGCCAGCCTGCACCTCCTCGCCAGCCCTCCTTGGACTTCCTGAGTTCCAGCAGGAAATGTAAAATGTGATTCACCTGGCACTGGTTCTTGATAGCACAATCTTTCTCCCAGTTTGTCTGATTTGATGATGATGATGATGATGATGATGATGATGATGATGAAAACACAGGCCCCATGTTCCACCACTTACATATAAGAACTTTTAATTCCAGGACTTCAGCATCTCTGGGAAATTCCTGGCACCCTTCCCTTGACTTATTGACCTTTCTCATTTCCCACCAGGCTAGTGTTTCTCAAAGCCTGATCCTCATATATCTTCTTCTTCTGTACCTGAATAGTCTGGGATATGTTTTAAAATGCAGGTTCCTGAGCCTCATCTGTGACCTATCACATCAGACTTTGTGAGGATGGAGCCCAGAAACCTGCAGTCTAAGCTTCTCAGGTGATTCTTAGGCACCTAGAGCTTGAGACTGTGGGCTTGGGGAAAGCTTTGTCACCTGTCCCTGAGGTCTGCTCTACACATCTTCATCCCCTCTACTGAGACCCTGTGTCATTGTTCTTTGTCCCCATTAAAAGTCTATGTTAGTGAGAATGATGCAAGGGCTGTTAGGGACCCTCAGGTAGTCTTTGCTGTCTTCATATCTATCCAGTTTTTCACTCAGAGGGTTTTTTTCCCTGTCTTCTGACTCAAGCAACCTCATCATTTTCCTCTGAAAATAAAAATTGTCTGTGGCCAACCACTCAACCTCAGAAAACAACCTGAGGTTGCTTTAGTTCCATTGGTTTATTCTTTCTTTCCCTCCTTCCTCTCCTTCTTCTAATCTTGGCCACTGTTCTGCCCCCTGAGATGTTTTACTTGCTCCCCAAGACCCCCATGCAGCAGCCTTCGCCACTGCTTCAAACTTTTTCTCTTTTTTGCTCTTCTCTTTCTCAATTCCTCTCTGACTTTTGGGGTCCAGGAATGGTCAATTACTTGGGCTGATAGGGCTGGCTTTTCAAAGACCCACTATGTGGGCAGTTGCAGCACAAACCTTTTGGCCAAGCAGCCACCAGACCACCTCGCTCCCTTCTGGCTCTCAGCTTTGCGGCAAGAGGAGGCTCGTTTCCATTCAGCAGGCATGGTTTCCATCTGCAAAGATCGCTTAATCTCTTTCCCTGCTGCCATTGCTTAGAGCAGGCCTAGTTCTTTATTTCCTATGTTGGGTTTAATGTCAGAGTGCCATACATTTCTCACCGCATTAACTTTACAACACCATCCCCTCTGCGCCCAAGCCAAGTGGGCAGGCCTGGTCTCTGTTTTATGGAAACCCAGTCACTGTATAAGAAAACCTGGCTGTTTAAAAGCTAGTTAAACATCACATAAATTATCCACATCTCTTGCTACTAAAGGCCTCCTAAGACCATGTTGCTGGACATCCCCTGCTGACCCCACAGACCAGCTCCTCCTGTGTCCGCTGACATGGACCTGGTGAGAAGGGCAGGGCCAGGCCCTTCCCTGTCTCAACCTGCATTCCCACTCAACACAGCAAGCTATTTTGAAAAAAAACTTCTCTATCAAGTCTTGTGAGTTATTTGTCTAATAAACAACACTGAAAATGAAACATTCATACATTTGTATACTGATAAGAGATAACCAATTCCCTCAACAATTTTACAATTTCAAATTAGGATAGCATCCTTTTTTGGAGCTCTTCAAACCCCTTAAACAGGAAACACACACACATTTAAGTACCCTAAACAATTATTAAACTTAAGTTAATCAAAGTGTTAACATAATAGTTTAATTCATTCGTTGATCATTTGGAAGCTTGTTCTCATGCCTGACTTGGGTTCTAGCAGACGGAGAAAGTGCACCGATGCAGGCTGGGGTTGTCGACTGCCTGATGCTGGCTGGGGCAAGACATGGGTCCTGTCTAAGCTGATTTGAACTGTAACCCCTGCCCACCAGGCTGAGCTCTTTTTTTTTCTTTCTTTTCTTTCCTTCAGGTTGGTTTTTCACCTGTGGGCTTAGACGGATAGGGAGATTTCTTTGGCCCAAGCACCTTCTGTCCTCAAAGTGGGCTGCTCATGTCAGTGGCATGAGCTCCAAAGGCACCACCTTCCCCCATGGCTGTCCCCAAGGGGGCTCTCTGCTCTAAGAGGGAGTACCGGTGAGTGGGCGCCAACAGGCCAGACCCAAACATGGGAACACAGCAGCCCCATGCTGAGACAGAAGCTCAGAGGTATGAGGCCGGTTGAGGACAAGGAGCTGGCCAGTACCAGAACTGGCCCTGGAAACAGAGCTGAGGGCTGGGCTGAGGGGGCGAGGCCTGGCCACAGAGGCAGGTGCAGCCCCTCCAAGGCCCTTGAGATCCCTCATCCTGGCATCTGGCAAAAGCAAGTGATTGTTTTTCCTACTCATTGAGGAAAACTGCTATTTGCCTCCAGTGAGAAAGAGCAATGGGACCGGAAGGGAGTGGAGGCTGAGGGGAACTGTGCAGGGGAGGGGCCGAGCTAGGGAGCAGGAGGGAAGCAAGGTGCAGAGGGATGAGGAGAACCACAGAAGACTGGGGTTTGGGAGGCAGTTAGAGCAGAGACCAGACAAGTGCAAGGCTATGATCATGGTGCGCCAAACAAGCCTTGAAACCACCAGGCCTCGTGGCTCAGTGAGGTGCATGCAGATGGGGCCGGAATAGAAATGGGCCTGCAGGGCCTGAGAGTGAGCACTTTCCTCCCCCAGGTCTAAGTACCCTCCAGTGTGTGGCGGCCTCCCCATCCGGAGGCCCTATCCTCTGTCCAAACCATTCTCTTCCCAGTGCCCACCCAGCACCTGGCCGACCAAGGACAAACAACGAGATTCTCTGTTTCTCCTAGTCTGCTAACCTCCTGAAATGCTGCCTCTTCCAGGAAGCCTGCTGGTTGCACCAGAACCTTGCTCGCTGTGGCTCTCCATGGTGGCTCTCACCCGGGCGCTGCAGAGATGAATGAAGCTGCCTGAGGTCACTGCCCCACCCAGCTAAGTGATGGACTTTCTACATCGTGCTGCCCTCGTGTTTCCTGGGCCCACGTATCTTGGCTCACCTGGGCTGGTGGGCATCCACAAGGGCAGGCAAGCTGGTGACTGGCAGAGTCAGCTTTGCCCAGTGACTGGTGCTGGCCCATAGGCTGGGAGCTTCAGAGCACAGTGCAATGCATTTGGGGCTCACCAGATGCTCTTTGGGAGCCCTGAGGGGAGCAGACTTTCCCTGGGAAAGATCTCAGCTCAGAAACCCTCTCAAGGCCTGGATCCCCACCCTAGGAAGGGAAGAAAACGATCGTTCCACCCAGAGATCAAAAGGTCAAGGGGGTCATCAAAGGGATTTCATTGCGCATTGGGAATCCTTGGCATGGGAACTTTTCTGCTTCACAAAAAATCCTCGACTGAGAGTCTCCTACATTTTATGTCCTCAAATCTAAACCTCAACTGGCAGATTCTGGCCAGGCTGGGGGTTAACTCAGGACTCAGAGAAACCGCTCCACCAGAGGCTCTGATGAAGGGATCAGTCAGGAATTCATAAAGTATTTATTTAGCTGCCAAAAGCACCCCCACCCTCCCTTTCTTGTATGTTAGAATTGATGCAAAGTTTCCGAGACAAGCCTGCGATTGCGGCTGTCACCAAACAATGCCATATTTCTTTTCTTCTCTTAAATTCTAGGGATCATTCCCTGTAAGAGGGCAATTTGTCTGTCAGGCAGGCAAAACAGGGGCCGCTCCCTGCCCTCATTAAACTGACAGCACGGTTATTAGCAGAAAACGAAGCCAGCCCGCCATGAAGCTAGCCACTGTTTTATGGCGAGCGCCAGGGAGATATTTTCAGTAATTAATTTGATAAATATATTAATTATGAATTGAGTTGACAGTACAATCAGATTGTCAGCCTTCCAGACAGCCTCTTGTGATAAGTAGCTCTGTGATGAAGTGGTTGGATTTCAAGCCTGTCATCCTGCAGGGCAGTCCCTTATCACCCGTCTGCCCATTCACTCTGTAATTTCCTGCGCATTGTAATTAAATGGTAGCTTTCTGATTGGAAGTGACTCCTCAAACTTAATCTCTCTTTCTCTCTGAGCTTGGTGGGGGAGGGGTACAAAAAGCCCTTTGTTTCAGGGCATTTTTTATGTTAAGAAGCAGTTTTGCTCCCCTACTCCTTTAAATGAACCTATCTGGTCCTGAAGGTCACAAAGGAGGAGGAAGCCTTATTCGGTGGCTTCGGAGTCTTGCGGGGGGCCAAGCTGCAGTGAGGGGTGGGTGACCCGGCTAGGGGCAGCCCCATGTCTGTTCCTGCTGCCTTCGGTCTCTGCCACCTTGGGAAGGTCACCACTCCTCTCTGGACCTGTTTCTTCAGCCAGAAAAAGAAAGAGCTGCCAAAATGATCACAAGGGTTCCCCCAGGCCTGAAATTCCGGGCTCTTGAGGATGGAGCAGCTCTGCAGACTCCCTGGCCCTGGAGTCCTGGGGAAGGGGAGGGAAGGAGAAGCGAGCCAAGTGTCAGCTGTATTTCTCCAGGACAGGGAGTCATTCAGGGAGTCCCTTGCCGGCACTTTTTTTTTTCCTTTTGATGAAATTAATTATGAACACTGCCTGGGGTCATTTGACTCCGGAGATACATGTCAAGATAAAATATTTCAGAAACACTTATATTTAATAATTTAATATGGTGGTTCGCATTTGGGTGCAACAAAGGGAATTATTGGTAATTGCAAATTTTAAAGAGGCAGGTCAAAGCCCAGCAAAGTATATGGGATCATGGGACAAAAATCAGGAAGGATGGCAGAGGGTTTTGTTCAGCAAGACCCAAGGGCCTGAGGTTAGGATAAGGAGTGGTGGGGTCATTCATGTGCTTTGTAAAGAAGTCAACTTCTGAAACCCTCTTAAGGGGCAACGCTTGGAATCTCAACTGGAAGAAGAAAGAGAGCAAGTTTGGAGTGTTAGGAAGTCTGTGATTTAAGACTCAGAGAGGCCCAGGGCTGCCCTGCAACCAGGCAGGCCATGCAAGAAAGGTGCAAGACCCCAGACAAGCTTGACCTCCCAGCCAGCCAGTGTCCCCAGGTCATGGGGCTTTGTGGAAAGAATAATAGCTTTGCATCAGGTAACCCTAGGTTCCAAATTCAGCTGCCACTGGCCTAATATGGCTCTGTCAAACTACCTGCCTCAGATTTGAAGTGAAGGTTACATGAAATAATGCATGGAAGGTGCCTTCCAGAGCAACTCAGATGCCGCGGAAGCCAGATAGTTAGCTATTGCTTTGCAAATAATCTCCTTGAAGGTAGGTGATGCAATTGCCTTTGTTTTATCGAAGGAGGGCTGAGGCACAGAGAAGTTAAGCAACTTACCCAAATTTACCCAGCTAGTTTGTGGCAAAATTGGGATTTGAACCCAAACCGCCTGGCTCCAGGGTCTGGGCTGCCCCTACGGGAGAAGGTGAAACTGCAGTATGCTAGAATGGACCAGGAAAAGAGTCCATGGTCCATTTCACCTGGTAGGGGAAGACATCCGCAATCCGCCCATGGCCCCCGAGGCTGCTCTGGAGAGGAGACGCTGTCACGTCCTTTATTCTGTCTGCAGTGACAGGTGACACCGTGCTGGCCACTCAGAGGGCTTGCTCCTCTGGCTTTGGACTCTTGTGGATATGGAAAGGGCAGTGGCCTGGAGGTCAGGAGGCCACATTCTAGGTGACTGTGGGCAAGTTGAGCTCCCTCTCTGGGTTCAGTTTCTCCTCAAGACTCTTTATGATCTGACTGGCTCAATTCTCACCACTTCCCACGTCCCTTCTACCCCTTATGCCTTCCTCCTAACTCATTCTGCTGGAAAACTGTGGTGCTTACCAAATATCCATGAACCTACTGCCCGCATTTCCCAGCATTTCCTGCAGTTACGTTGGGTCATGTGACTAGCTCTGGCCAATGGGTGATGGGAGAAAGTGACCCATGACACTTTCAAGCCGAGGCAGTTGAGAGCTGTGTGTCCCTAGCCCCCGCCACAGAAGCCTCAAAGGCCATGACATGTTTCAGGTGGACGAGGGCCACCAGACCAAACTAAGAAGGAAGACCTTGCTGTGCGGAGCCACTGAGATTTGGGGATTTCTCTGTAACTGCTCCCTGCCTGAGCTTCCTTGACTGGGTCTCAACAGAACTTTTGCCCATTCTCTGGGTAAGCTGAGTCCATCCCTGCCTCTGGGCCTTTGTACAGGCCATTTCCTGAACGCTTTTCCCCTCCTGCTGTTGGCAAACTCCTTCCCCCTTCAGCCCCAGCTCCCTTCTGTGCTATGTGGCTTCTCCGGCCGACCATGGCCGAGTTCCTCATACTCTTCCCAGGATTACTGCAGAGAAACATTCCTGCCCCTGGTTCATGCATAACTTCACTGGTGCTCTCTGTTATGTGCCTGTCTCCCCTAGTAATTTGGGATGCCCACAAGGGCAAGGCCCATGTCCTCTCCCTCTTCATAGCCTTAGGGTTTTACCCAGTGCTGGGTGTATATCAAGGGCTCAGTTAATATTTATTGCACAAATGAATGAATGAATGAATGAGTGAACGAATGAATGAACAACTGGCATTGGGGTCCTTGGTGGCTTTGCTCTCTGAGCCTTGCCTGCCTCCCCTGTTCCCTTGTTAGGATATTCCACATTCATGGCTGAGCATGTGGAGCCTGGTATAATGAAGTAACTCCCAACAAGGTCACAGACAAATGGAATTTAGCCCTGCTCTTCAGCCAACTTAGCTTGTGGCTTTGGGAAAATCACTCCTTCAGGGTCTCTTGTTTCCTCATCTCTAAGGTGCACCAAAACATCTTGCCCAGGGAGCTGCTTGGATGGTTGCTCGTGCAGCATGGGGGTTCTCTGATGGTCAGGACTGCAAGCAGGAGTGGGTTCAGTCTGTTTCTTTCCAGTGGGGTGAGCTGGGTGGTCCCATCTCTGCTCTGATTTTTAATTCTCTCATCTTCAGTGTGAAGGTGCTGCACTCAGTCACTGGCAGCATTACTGACAAAAGCCACTGTGGCCACAGTCTACAGCTGGGCCATATTTAAACTCAGCTTCCTTATGAAACCCAAGCACCTTACTGAAACATTCACAGCTCTTGTCAATCACCTAGAAATCATGGGTTCCACCTTGAGCAGAGGATAAAAGCCATAGCATCGAAGATCAGTGTTCAGATGCATGAGCCAGGAAGCCCCTTGTTAGGGCTCCCCCTGCTAGGTTCCAGCACATTAAAAAGTCCACCAGCACATTAAAAAACACCTGAAAGGTATACAAGCTTTGTTTGCTGTCACTGGAGGCAAAGCCAACACATAACATGCACATATAAATAATCAGGACAAAGTTTTGAAACGAAGTAAGAAAATTATCACTCATGTTAGAAATTGTTTCTATTCATGTTTCTTCCATGAACAAATGCACGCTTATTTTTTCCCAAAGTTCCAGATTGCTGCCCTTTTCTTAACTTTTCAAAGAAAACTTAAGTACTTTGAGCACAACCAGAGTTGAATATTTTCCTTTGTCAGATCCTACTTGAATCTATATTTTAACATGTTCCCATTATATTTCAAAGAGTAGGCATGATTGCTCTTGAAAAAAAAGTAAGACCAAAGACAGGGTATTGTCTATTATCCCATCCTCCACCCCAGAAATGTTCTCATCAGAGCTAGCTGGGTGTCATTGATTAAATCCTGAATGATGAATCGTAAGCTCCTTTATTTTATACCAGAAGCGACTGGTAAGTGGATGTAAATTGATTTTGGAGAGGATGCTAAGTGATAATCCTTCCCAGGTTTCCAGTAAAGAAAATATACCTATTTGAGGGAATTTTCGACTTGGGTTTGAACCTGCTGATGCCTTTCTAGAGTCCAAGTGGAAACTATGGCGCTTTTGTGTGCCTGTCAGACATCTTGCTTAATGCTGAGGGAGGAATGATAAATATGCAGAATGCTTTGATGTTAATACAAAACGGGCCTCCAAAGGAGTGGAGTTGAAGGCAGTTGACACTGCGGTTTTCATCCCTCAGCAGGGATTGAACGGATGCTTGAAAATAAATGGCACCTGTGGGGAAAGTGCCCTATCCCTGATTATGTCATCGGAGCCTCTGGTCCCCACATCCGCTGGAGGGCCCTGGGCTCAGTGCTCTGCTTGGCAGGAAGATGTGAATGCGGGCAGGGGATAAAAGACAGTGGTTCACTTTGTTTTATTTTGTTTGCCAGGAAGCCTTTCTGATGAGCCTAAGTAACCATCACTAAAAGATCCATGTGAAATGGAGGCTAATCTTCTGCAGTCAGGGATATGAAAGGAGAGGATCCTCTAGAAATGCAGAGACAACTCCTCTTGGCTGAGTTCCTTTCCCCATGGGACCTCAGTTTCCCCATCTGTGAAATGAGGGGGTTTTGTAGGTGATCTCTAAGATGCTGTTATTTGCCATTAGCTAAGAAGATGAAGTGTCATACGGTCCCTTACAGTGGGGATAGGCAGCTTGTGTGGGGTCAGGACTGTCCCTTACGGTGAGGATGGGCAGGTTTTGTGGGGGAAGGACTGTCCCTTATGGTGGGGGTGAGCAGCTTGCATGGTGTCAGGACTGGTTTCTTTGGAGGCATCTGTCTCAGCCCCCCTCAAGGTTAACCTCACTTCCTCGTGGGACTGGTGAGTGGAAAAGCCAGAGGGTGGGGAACCAGGGCCTTCTAGGGTGCCAAAGACCCTGTGCAGAGGTCATCTGCTGTGTGGGGGCTCTAGGGTTCTCTCCTTTATCCAGGGAAGCTCTTCAGCACTGGGGAAGGAGAAGGTTTGGGGAAGGGAAGGCCAGCCCAGCATTCAGGAGCCCAGATCCACGGTACTTACAAACCCTCTGTGTGCACCTGCCCCATGTGCTCAACATGACATTCAGGGCCATGCCTCCACTTGTCCTGCCTCCTGGTCTGGGCTGTCTTATGACTTTCAGGGGCCCTAGACACTTTTGTCTTCAGAAACCCTTTCTCCATAAAAAAATTAACATTTTATTTTGCAACTGCATTTGTTTAAAGATGAATATAATCCAGGCTTGATGTGTTATTATGCATTCATTATTCTTATATTTCTTTCTTTCTTTGAATTTAAGATAAATAAAAATGAAAACATTTTCATGGATCCTTAAAGATTGTCCTGAGCCCTGTGCCTGATGAATATGTGGACTCTGCTCACCAAACTCCCTGTGAAGTCCCACCCCTTTAGAAGCTGCAAACCCACTCTTCAAATTTGCATTCCCAATAACTAAACCCTGCCCAGTACACCCCAGAGGAGCAGAAGAGGATGGGAACTGTTTGCTGAGCTGTGTATATGAACTCAGCTGGGAAGGAAGCTTGGGCCATCCTGGCGTCAGAGGATAGCCCGGCCCAGGCAGCAGGCAGCCTGATGCCATGGGACAGTGTGTGGTTTGGGGTCAGGAACACTTGGACTCTCACCTCCACCACCCCTTTCTATCTGAATGACTTGGGCCTCAGTCTGTAAAATGGGACTGATGCCACTTTGACCACAGGTTTCCTGAGGCACATGGCACTGGATTAGTGGGAGCTCTTGTTGGAATGTCACATGTATTGTGACCACAGGATTCCTATTTTCCAGAAAGCCTCAACATCCATTTGTTCCTATGGTCTCATAAGTACATTCACGCTTGGCAGACCACGAGGCCCCATTCTTGCTTCAGGAATAACAAACCAGTAACTGCCTAGCCGGGTTTGATAGCAGAGATGCAACAGGGCTATTTTTGCTTTTCTTTCTTCAACAAGAGATTTTCCAGGCAAATCAACTGGAAATGATTGTGTGAGGGAACTGAAGCTTTGGGGGCCCTTGCAGGATTCTTTCTGTTAGTTCACTGGCAACAAACTTTTTGTAAGTTGGCCAATCTTCGCCCTAAAGACACTATGCGCAACTCAGCCCTGAATCAAACTAACGGGAGTTCTGAAGGCTGCTGTCATTTCATGTTGAAACAATGTCTTAAATTAATATTTTCTTTAGTTCAAAAGGCTGCCTCGCCTTTGGCTGAGTGTTCTTGCTGCAGGGAACCAGGGAGTGACCCTGGCCAGAAGTCCCCATGACGTGGGGACAAAAGCCCCATGCACACATCAATAACGAAAAAATATCTCACCCGGAGGCATTAGTCACCAAAAATGTTTTACACCAGTTGAGCACAAAAATCAATTCTAAAGTGCAGTATATCATAGTCCATAAATTACATGTGTTTGATCAAAACAGTGACAGAAAAGACCAGAGGTGAAGACCAAGAAACTTTCCACTGAAAGAGGGGACTGCAGATCCACCCAGGACTGTCACACTTGGGGGTGGACACCAGCAGCCTAGGGGGCCCCCAGCATGTTCCACCAGGGAACACATTCCTGCCTGCACCCCTGGACCAGAATTAAGGTGAGAACAAATGAAATGGGAAGACCAAGGGGGGATGAGCACGGGGCTCAGGCTTCACCTGCATGCCTTTATGCTACACAGAGAGCTCCTGCATGCAGGGCGGTCCCCAGAACCTGCTCGGCCAGTGGGCCTTGTGCTCCTACCTGGACTCAAGGTTAATGGCAAGGAAAGGCATCTGAGTCTCTGCTACTCCCCTCCCCCAAGGCTTTCTAATGAGGGGTGCCCAGTTTTTAGACATACATTGCAGGAAGGGCAGATGCTGTTGAGTAGAACACAGCTTCCCCACATGGGAAGCCACCAGAGGTGGGGAGGGTGGGCGTGGAAAGTCCTTGACACAGGTCCCAAAACCAAAGTGCTTTCTAGGTAACTAATGGGGACCCCTTCCCATGACACTTTCCCAGGAGCAGTCACCCTCCTCTCCACTCTTTGCTGTCCCAAGTCAGAGGTGCTGCTGATGTGGGTTCCTGGAGCCAGCACCCAGGGCTCCCCGGGCTCCCTGAGTGCCTTCTCCACCTGCCTGACTGCTGCTAACCCCTATCCCAGGCTCCAACAGATGCTAGGCTTGGAGGTTTGGGCCCCACACCATCTTGCCATTGTCCTCCACCTCCATGGTGGCTTGTTCCAGCCAGTGCAGCCCATTCAGTGGCACTGTCATGCCTGGTGAAAGCGAGAGGCAGCCCTTGCTGAGAAGCGGACCATGTGCTGTCTGTGCACCAAATACGCTCCAGCACCTCATTCACTGCCCAAGGACTCATTCAATTCCAAAGCCAGAATAAGCCTTGGAGGTTGTCTAATCTGACCCATTCATTGCATAGAGGGGGAAACTGAGGCCCAACATAGGCAATGACTATCCAGGGATCCAGCTTGAGGCAACTCTAGGATTAGACTTGGGCAGCCTGAGTCCTCTGGCTGTTGTCCTCCTGGCGCTGTTCTCTCCTTCTCAGGGGCACATGGGCCGGTGGGGATGGCTGCTAGCTCGCCTCCTGCTGGGTGGTGGGGAGACTACACATAACCACCCAGAATCCCATCCCTTCCTATTTTCAGCCAAAGAGATTCCAACCAAGAAGCTGCCTCCACAAGGGGGTGGAGATTTCCATCAGTTGCCACTTCCCCTGAGTGCAAACCCAGCTCTGTTCTGTACTGAGCAGGATATTAAGAGGAGCTCACTGAGCAATAAATAGAATGTAACCTGCTTCCTAGCCTGAGGGTCTCTTAAGTTAGGCTTCCTATCCAAATGGTGACTAACTCTGGGCTAGGTGGTGTCTCTGTCTCATTTGAGGGAGAGGAAATTGGGGGTTGGAAAATCCATCACATATCCCAATTTATAGTGCAGCTGCTGCAGCCGTCAACCTAACCAGCTCAGAGCTTGACCATGCAGGGCCCCAGACACCAGAAAATGTGTGGTCTCTTTCAAGTGAACTGTGGTGGAATCAAGAACTTTGCTGCCTGCCTCTCTTCACTGAATGGCATTACTCCCTGCTCCACAGGCCCCTGAAAGCCTCCAGGCCTGCCAAGGGTGGCTTTGCATGGACAGGCACAGAGGGAGACGTGTCACCCTCCCTGTGTCTTCTGTACAAGGGCCCAGGTTGCCAGGCCTGTGCTGGAAACATGCTCTGTAGAGAGCATGACCCAGATTTTGTCTTGAGGGACCTGAATTCTCAACAGAGGAGCCTGATGGGTAAACAAGATAGGGTCTTAACATTTGCAACTCTTCTGTGTGGCAGGTATTTTCTTCCCGCTTTATTTCTTCATCTACTCATTCCGTCAATATTTATTAGGCACCATTATGTGACATGTGCTGGGCTGAATCCCAGTGATGGAGCCTCCTTCCTACCTCCCCTGTGCTCCAGCTCCACACCAAGTGCATATCCTCTGAGCCTGGCAAGCCCTTCTCTCTCCAGGCTTTCACAGCCACTGACTCCCTTTATTGGACCACTTTTTGTCCTCTCCATCACACTTCCCCACTTGGCAACTGGAAATCACTTTTTTGAGACCCATCTTGAAAATCCCTTCTTGTATACTATGGTGGATGTCCTGGCAGAAGCACGCTCCCTGGCTATCTTTCTTCTCTGAATGACATTATCCCCTGCAAGATCAAGCACTCATGGTGTTGTTTTGTGATTAGTTACTTATGTTTTTATTTTCTATTTTTTTTTTGAGACAGAGTCTCGCTCTGGCACCCAGGCTGGAGTGCAGTGGTGTGATCTCAGCTCACTGCAAGTTCCACCTCCCGGGTTCACGCCATTCTACTGCCTCAGTCGCCCGAGTAGCTGGGACTACAGGCACCCACCGCCACGCTTGGCTAATTTTTTTGTATTTTTTAGTAGAGATGGGGTTTCACCATGTTAGCCAGGATGGTCTCGATCTCCTGACCTCGCGATCCGCCCATCTCGGCCTCCCAAAGTGGATTCTTTACTTATAAACCTGCCTCCCCCATGAGCCTGTGATAGCTGGGACTGCACCTTGAGCCACCTTTATATTCCCAACACTCAGAACAGAGCCGTGCACTCAGCAGTTTCTTTATCCATGTGACTGTTGAATTGAATGTCCTATTGCACACCAGAACCCTAAACCCTCACCTCCTTCTGCTCCAGTGTGCAACCACATCCAAATTCAGTGTGTCAATGAGATAGACATCTGCTTAAAAGTAAGATGAGTGTGTGTCAGTGGGGGGCAATAGAAGTGGGGAATTGAGAAGGAAAGAGAACCCAGAGCCAAAGACCCCACAGAACCCAGGCCCTGTAACTCCCGAGTACCTCAAATCCATGGAAACAAAAAGTTCTGAGGGCCTCCTGGCTCCACACCTCCTGCACAGCTGAAGCCAGCTGGGGAGGTGGCAGCTCCCTCTCACCTGTCTGAAATTCAGAACCTCATTAAGACGAGCACCACTTCCACCCCACGTGTTCCTGGTGTCTGCTGGAACCCCTCACTGACAGCGCTTAGGTCCAGAAGAACTCGAAAATGCTTAATTGGTTAAATGAATGAGTGACTGATTAAGGAATAAAATCCAACCTGAAACAGTTGACAAAAGTAAAATGATGACTCTGTCATGTAATCATATAGGAAGATTAATGCACAGACATCTGTGGAGCCTCAGGATTTCAGGAACGGGTCAAGCCATAGATGCTGCCAAGCTCTCATTTTAAGGCCGTGGAATCTAAAGTCCGGGGAGGCTGTGACATTTCCCCAAAACACAAAGTCAAGTTCATTAATTTATTTAATATTTGTTGAAGGTCTGTTATGACCAGTCACCCTTTTGCATATTTGGCATACAACAGTGAATAAAACACAAAAAAATTCAGGTTCTCACAGAGCTTCCATTCCAGCTGGGAGAGAGAGACCATAAACAATAAACATAGTAAACCACATAGCATGTTAGAAGGTGATCAATATAATGGGGAAAAAATAGACCAAGGTAAGCGGTCCAGGAATGTGTTGTTGGGGTCGATATTACATATTGTAATTTGCACAGAGTGGCTGTTTAAAAAGACAGAGTAGAATAAAGATTTTTAAAGGAAGTGAGAGAATATGGAGTTTTTACCTTGCAGATATATTTTGAATATTCAGTGAAAGAATGTATGTGCTCACCAGGCAGCAAGAGCTCAGCAAATGGTGGCTGCTCTGGAAATTATTGTCATCACTATCACCCTCATCGACATCATCAGCCTTATTGTCATCATCATCAACCTCATCAATGTCATCATCAGCCTCATCAATGTTATCATCAACCTCATCAATGTCATCATCAACCCTTTGTCATCATCATCATCCACCTTGCTGTTCTCCTCCTCGTTGACATCATTATCCTCATCCTCCTCATCAGCACCATCAATAGCATTATTTTTATTTTTTATTCTTCTACCTGTAAGAGTTTCTTTTCCTCCTTCTTATTGTTTTCCTCTTGGGATGACTAGTGGTGAAGGAAGTGTCAGAGGCAATGACCTCACAGCTGTCGTTGCCATGGGTGACACCTCCCAGAAAGACCTTACTGGAACTTTCAGTCCAGAGGAGTTTCTGCTGCTCCAGGATGGAGGAAATGTTCAAGAACTGTGGAGCGTCTGAGATTTTATCCTACTTTTAAGTTTATGATGTGGTCTGCCAGTGTTTTGTATGCTGGCAGAAGGCACAAGACTCCTGGGTCAGGGACAAAGGATAAGTTATTACTCAGAACAATAGCAGTAGTCAGAGTATCAGCGTTGACACCAGTTCTCTAAGCTCTAACTCCCACAGGGCAATGTAATGTGGGCCAGGTGATGTCTTGCACAGGTAATGGGTTGCATTACAAGAGAAGAACACCAAGCTTTGAGAACCTGGAGCTTTTATAATAGACAATAAGCCTGCCTGAACTTTGCCTTCTAGGAAGACATTATTTTATTATACTAGTCCATTAATAAATCTACCCTTTGCTCTGGACAGAGACACTATATCTTCCAAGACTGTTTGCAATGCAAACATCCTTGAAAACATAGTCGGAACAAAGGCAGTCTGTGTCTCTAATCTCAAGACATGAGAAACACAAGAGACCCAGGGATAATTAAACAGAGACTTAAAGAATTAGCAAAGTTCAGGTGTGGTGGCTCATGTCTGTAATCCCAGCCCTTTGGGAGGCTGAGACCGGAGGATCACTTTAGTCCAGGAGTTCAAGACCAGCCTGGGCAACATGGCGAAACCCTGTCTCTACAAAAAAGTACAAGAATTAGCCAGGCTTGGTGGTGGCTTGCACTTGTAGTCCCAGGTACTCAGGAGGCTGAAGTGGGAGGATCGCTTGAGCCTGGGAGGTGGTTGTTGTGGTGAGCCAAGATCTCACCACTGCACTTCAGCCTGAGTGACAGAGTGAGACCCTGCCTCAAAAAAAAAAAAAAAATTTTTTTTTAAAAGAATTAGCAAAAAAGTATGTGACAGAATCATTATTCATTTGGTGTTTATTGGTTGTTTAGGAACTCTGGGATGGGTAAGAATCCCGGCTCATCACTTAGGGACTGCTGTGTTTCTGCCATCTCAGGGAGTCTGTTTAGTTCTCAGCTCTGGTAGTCTTGGCTTTGATCCCTAGCTCTTCCACTTTTCCAAGAGTGTAACCAGGCAATTTGCTTTGCCTACTTCCTTATCCTTTTGTTAGAAATAACTTGTGTGTGTGTGTGTGATGGTGTCTCACTCTGTCACCCAGGCTGGAGTGCAGTGAGATCGCGGATCACCACAACATCTGCCTCCTGGGTTCAAGTGATGGTCCTGCGTCAGCCTCCCAAGTAGCTAGGACTACAGATGCACAGCACCATGCCTGGCTAATTTTTGTAATTTTAGTAGAAACAGGGTCTCACTGTGCTGGCCAGGCTGATCTCGAACTCCTGATCTCAAGTGATGCACCTGCTTCAGCCTCCCAAAGTTCTGGGATTACAGGCATGAGCCACTGCGCCTGGCCTCTTTATCCTTAACATGGGACTCACGATGGTACTCACTTTAGAAGGTTACTAGGAGGACCAAATTATATAATGTCTCAACAATGCTTAGCTCCATGCCTGGCACATGGCAAGGACTTGGTTGATGGTAAAGATGGTGGGGATGATGATTTTCCACAAGAAGAAACATGAGTTACACGAAACCAGCTGGAGATTGGTGGCGTCACCAGGTAATAAGCTGTGATCGGGTCCTCTGATGATAGAGATGGAGATGGAGAGATTTTTTTTATCCTTCAATGTAGTGGTCACATTGGGCCTTTAGGATTGAACTCTGTTTCAGAATTTAATGTCCCAGGATTTGTTTACATATGTCTTCAGAAATCATGTCACACTGAAAGCCTCAATGAGAGTTCTTATTTTTTTTCTAGAAATCTCTATTAAAACCCCAAAGTTGAATCAGGGTATTATATAGCAAGTTGATATATGTGCTACTAAGGATTAAATATGTCATGCAGACCCCAGTATAGACATATAGTTTCATAAACCATATATCCAGAAACCCTAAGAAAATAGAGATTCTACTTGTGTGAAAAGTCAATCAACTCAACATGCTAAATATTTCCTGTGTGTCTGTCATGAGCCAGGCAGTGAATGTGATGGGCTGTACAGTGCATCCCCAGTGTGCATGACGCAGGCTCTCAGGGAGCTTGGGAGCACCCTGGACCTATAATTCATATGGAATGTAGAATGCAAATGACTAGAGAGGCTAAACAAGAAGATATACAGAGAGAGAAAGAATGAGAATAAGAATATCATAAGGAGATCATGAATGGCATCCTGAAGGTGCAGGCAGAGGGGCATTTGGCAGGGCCTTGAAGAACACGGTGAATTACAAAAAGCCAAGTCTTAGAGCTGATCTGGATTTTAATCCCAACTCCACCTTTGTGACCTTGGACAAATGATTTAATCTTTAGCTTCTGTTGTGCTTTTCTCCCCATTTGTAAAAAGAAGATGTTAAAACCAATCTTGTGGGACCTTGTAAGGGTCAGTGACTAAAATGGTTCGCATGCTTGGCAAGCACTGGGATCAATAAATGGTATTAAAATCATTGTGAGAAAGAGTCTTAGGTGGGGTTCCCGGGAAGCATACTGTCAGATGCTTGGGAAAAACGCCTGTGGGCTACTGGAGGATGCTGAATCGGGCAGATGGAGGAACTGCACTGTGCTGCAGTCACGACAGAGGACTCAGTTCATGGCAGGGAGCTCTGGAGCTGGGGAGCCCTCCAAAGTGGTCCTGAATTGAGGCAAAGGGGCTGGGTCTTGTGCCACCTTATCAGCCAGTTTCTGGATGGGAACTGCTGCCGTGGAGAGGATGTAACTCTGGGCAAGGCAGTTCCCTTGGCAGAGGGCAAGTCCAGGAGAGGGCCTCAGCTGTGAGCTGTCAGCAGCCAACACTCCTAGAATCCAAAGGAATGAATGCCTTGGTCCTGAAGGAGGACCTAGACAGCACACCACAGTGTCCACTAGAGCAGGTGAAGCTCAGTACATTAGAATGAGATCCATCTCTTCCAGGTATTCTATGACTTCCTCTGAGGCCTGGGCCTGACTGGAATTCAGAGATGTCTTCACCATTAGTAAGAGGAAGCTTTGCTCTGCTCCCTGAAGACAGCTCTGGGTGGCTCTGGCCTCATTCTGCATTCAGGACCTCCTCACTTACCAGTGCTCCTGAAGAAAAGTGCGCCAGCCTTTTCTGCTTCCTCCCTACCTTTATTCTTACTTGTGACCTTTTTACTTTCTTGAAAGGATCAAACAGTAGATATCAAATAGCCCAGTGCTACTTCTCAAAGAGAAGTAGGCCAGGCGCGTTGGCTCAAGCCTGTAATCCCAGCGCTTTGGGAGGCTGAGACAGGCGGATCACGAGGTCAGGAGATCGAGACCATCCTGGCTAACACGGTGAAACCTCGTCTCTCCTAAAAAGTACAAAAAAACTAGCTGGGCGAGGTGGCGGGCGCCTGTAGTCCCAGCTACACGGGAGGCTGAGGCAGGAGAATGGCATAAACTCGGGAGGCGGAGCTTGCGGTGAGCCAAGATCTGGCCACTGCACTCCAGCCTGGGCGACAGAGCGAGACTCCGTCTCAAAAAAAAAAAAAAAAAAGTAGAGAATCCCTAGAAAGGCCTTGAAATCACATGAGCTCAATTGCAGGTCCCATTTCCAGGGCTGGGGCTGGCAGGGGTTACTGGCCTCATCTAGATGGTCCAAGGAAAGAATTGTACAATGACCTGCACAATTAAGGCAGTGTTTGAAGCCAGCCTGGGCTAGCCCTGAATTTGACTTGTTCCATCACCCAAGGCTCCTGGACAGTTCCTTGCTTTCTGTAAGTACACAAGCTTCTTCCCCATTTCTCTCTCTGCCACTGACATTTAGAAATTTGCACTCTTCCCCTCCTACCTAACTGATACAGGGCTCAGTGGAATTCCAGGCTTCAGGCTAGTCTACCCAGTTATACCACCTTTATTTGCATGGAATGTAAAGAGAAGTCCACTGACTGCTATTAATAATTAAACAAAGTTATCCTGGAGATACTGCAGTTTCTGGCCCCACCCAAGGCAAAAGAACCAATGAGGGCCTTTTAAAAACATTAATTTGTATGGGTACATAGTAAAAGACTTTTAAAAAATGAAAATCAACCCATTGTTAGCTTTGATTTTGTGGGTACCAAAGTCTAAGGTGTGTTGGGTTTTTACTCAGTCTGAACGAGGATTTTTTGCACATTTTCCCCTTTCTAACACCATTGCATTAATATTTAGCAATTTGTACTAAGGTAGAAACTGTCAATTAAGGGTAGTTCTTTTTTTTCTTTTCTTTTTTCTTTTCTTTTTCTTTTTTTTTTTTTTTGAGATGGAATCTTGCTCTGTCACCCAGGCTGGAGTACAATGGCGTGATCTCAGCTTACTGCGACCGTCTACCTCCTGGGTTTGAGAGATTCTTCTGCCTCAGTCTCCCAAGTAGCTTGGACTACAGGCATGCGTCACCATGCCTGGCTAATTTTTATATTTTGGGTAGAGACAGGGTTTCACCTTATGGCCAGGCTGGTCTCGAACTCCTGACCTTAGGTGATCCACCACCTCAGCCTCCCAAAGTGCTGGGATTACAGGCGTGAGCCACCGCGCCCAGCCAGGGTAATTCATTAATAGTGAAATAATGCCAGCCTGGACCCAAGAAGAACTAAATCTCTCCCTCAGGACAACTTTTTGCTGCTCTTTATGGCAATTATCTTCAGAGTTAACAGTAGCTCTAAAATAAAGAAATTTCTCTATTAGAACCACCCCCAGATATTTCAGATACAGACCCCCAGTTGTGATTCTAAATGCAGAGACAGACATTGTTCCCCTTTATTTTTCCATGCCCTGGATAATTATTGATTAATGAAATTGGCAGCTGAATTACAGGGCTCCTAAAAAAGTGCTCGGAGTACATATGAATATTTAGCCTTAAGGATACTCCTTGTAGGGTTCTTTTCATGGCAAATATTGGAAACAACTTAGATACTCAATAACAGGAGATCTGTTGAATAAGCTGTGGCAGATATATTCATTAGAAGATTACGCAGCCACGAAAATGATATTGCAGAAGTATATTCCATGCCTTGAAAATCTCTACAGTATAGTATGTGCATATTTGTAAATATGTAAATATATATATATATATATACTGTGGCTGTATAAATGAATACATGATCTTGGGAGAGACCTTGCACAATGTCATGGTCATTCTTCCTTGACAGTGAGATTGCTGGTGGTTCTATTGTCTTCTGCTCACCTTTTTCATTCTAATTTTTCAGCAATACACATATATTTCTTACATAATTAAGAAGTAAAAGGTTATGAAATGAGTGCAGAGGAGGAAGAGGTCTCCTTCCTGTTGAAATGTGGGCTCTTGACATAAGGAGCACCCAGTTTTTATGTCCCAAAGCCCTAGCCCCTCATTATGACCACCCTGCCTCCCATGATGTCCACAGCCAGCAGCCCAAGGTGGCCACGTTTGTGTGTTATAGACAGGGATGGAAGTGTGGCAAAGGGCAAAGATGTTTAGATCTGCCTCTACCTTCCAGGGCGACAGTGGGAGGTGGTGACTTGTCCTCTCTGAAACTCCATTTCCTGGGACCCCAAAGTTGGGGCGCTTCTGGAGTTCTCCATGATTCTGAGCAGCTGGAACATCTCTTCCAGAGCCTCAGAGGGAGGGTGTCCTGGTGACTTTGCCCCCAGAGGCAATGCTACCCCGTCCTGTGCTGCCGCAGTCCTTGAGGGGTGTGAATGCTGGGCACAGGACAGGACAGGCCACCTACCCGAGACTGGCATGTCCTGTAGGGTCCCCAGCTCTCTGACATCCACAGAGGCCAGGTGCCAATCCCCCCATGGCCCGGTGTCCTCCTGAAGGCGTGCATGTGCTTCTGCTTTAGGGCACAGAATGGGGCGGGCGCCAGCCAGGGCTGGCGGAGGCGATGACAACACTAGCTATCTGTAGATCTTGCTGCGGCTAAGGTTGCGTGGTTTGCAATTAGACGAGAGGTCTGGGGGCCTGGGAGATCATTTCCTTCAGCAGGTTATCATTTGGGCAAAATCAAGGGCTTGTCAGCCTTAGCGCATGCTCTGCCTGTTCCCTGTCTGCACCCCCCTGCCCCTACCCAGGCAGCCCTGGCACTCTGTGCCCCAGAAACTCAGGCTGCCAGCTCTTCTGTGAGACCTCATGCCCTTGGTATTCTCTGAACGAACTGTGTTGTGCAATGGTCCCTTCCTGGAGACATCCTCCCACAGCACTACTTTCCCCATTCCTGAGTCTAGTACTCCTCACCCCTCCCTCCCATCACATATCACAGTTTGTGATTGTCCATTTATGTGTATGGCTGTTGTTCAGTTTCCTCCACTAGACTATAAGACTAAGTATTGTTCACACTTGTTTACCTAGCGCCTGGCACAGAGCCTGGCACACAGTAGGCTCTCAATAATGAAATGAATGAATGCGTGCATGCACGATCAGCACACAGCAGCCATTAGGAACATTCTAACCTTCAGATTGGGACCAGCTCTCCTGGACATGAGTCCAGGTTCAGCAAATCAGCTATGTGTCCATGGGCAAGTTGACTGACTATTCTGAGATTGTTTTCCCATCTCTTCAATGTGGATGCAAATAGCTCTTTTCTCTCTTTTTTTTTTTTTGCCTGTCAGCTCATACCTAGCAAATAGCACTTTTATCATAGGGTTGTAATGAAGAGTCAATGAGATGAGGCCTGCAAAGCATCCGACACAGAGGGAGCCTACAATGAATGAGCGTCTTTATTATTTTATCCTTTGAGCTTCTTCCAGCCAGAGCTGGAGGTCATCCTCGGTTATAAAATCTCTTGATTTCCTCGTAGATCTGGGCCTCTCCATCTGCCTGTGTGCCGCTTCTTCCTCCCCACGAGTGTTCCTGGGCTTAGGGGGCAGATGAGAAGAAAGTAGGCATCCCTCTGCTCTAAGAGGTTCTGTGACTGCAGGGGGAGAATTCAGTTTACTGGATACAACTTAGAACCTGTTGTGAATCTGTCGGCATTCTATCTGGGATGTCAGCGTGGGTGAGCAGAGAGGGGAGCCACTCCCACAAACCCCACCTTGTGGAACCCCAGGTATTGCAGGAAGTGTGGCTGTGGGTTGGCCCCCTCCTGAAGCAGGCTTCATGCAGGGCTGACTGCTGTGGTTCAAGAAGGGATCCAGACAGGTAATTGTTTCGGTCTGGATGTCGCCATGGGCTGTCACCTCTAAGAGGGAAATCAGACGGTGGAGAAACTTGATTCAGACACAGGTACACAAGGACACAGACATTGGCTTCTCTAGCCCATTAACAACTGGGTGCATTTAAGAGTCTGCATCAGGCTGGGTGCAGTAGCTCACACCTGTAATCCCAGCACTTTGGGAGGCTGAGACTGGAGGATTGCTTGAGGCCAGGAGTTTGAGATCAGCCTGGGCAACATAGAAAGACCCTGTTTCTACAAAACAACAACAATAAAGCAAAACAGTCTGCATCTAACTCCTGGATTCTGGTGGTACTCAGAGAGGTAAAGCACCTGGCACATAGTCACACAGCTGCTGGGTGGCAGAGGCAGCGCTTCCAACCAGTCTGTGCTTCCAAAGCTTTCCCAAGTAACACTACCTCTATGATGGGTATTTCCACTCTGAGTTTACCTAGATGCCAGTTTTTTAAAAACATAATTTTTTTATTTTTAAAATAATTTCAACTTTCATTTTAGATTCGGGGGTACATGTCCAGGCTTAGTACCTGGGTATATTGACTGGTGCTGAGATTCAGGGTATGGATCCCGACACCTAGGTAGTGAGCATAGTACCTCATAGGGAGCTTTTCAACCCCTGCCTGGCCCCTCCCGCTCTAGAGTTCCCCAGTGTGCATCATTGTCATCTTTATGTTCATGTGTACTCAGTGTTTAGCTCCCTCTTATAAGTGAGAACATGCAGTATTTGGTTCTTGCATTAATTCACTTAGGATAATGACCTCCAGCGACATCCATGTTGTGCAAAGGACATGATTTTGTTCTTTTTAAGGCTGCATAGGATTCCATGGAATTGATGTACCACATTTTCTTTATCCAGTCCACCGTCAAATGGGCACCTGGGTTGATTCCATGTCATTGCTATTGTGAATAGTGCTGCGATGAACATGCAAGTGCATTTGTCTTTATGGCAGAGCGATTTATTTTCCTTCGGGTATACACCTAGGCATGGGATTGCTGGGTCAAACAGTAGCTCTTGTAAGTTCTTTGAGAAATCTCCAAACTGCTTTCCACAGTGGCTGAGGATTACATTCCCACCAACAGTGTATAAGTGTTCCCTTTTCTCTGTGGCCTTGCCAGCATGTTATGTTTTGACTTTTTAATAAAAGTCATTCTGACTGGTGTGAGATGGTATCCCCTTGTGGTTTTGATTTGCATTTCTCTGATGATGAATATTTTTCATATGTTCGTTGGCTGCTTGTATGTCTTTTGAAAAGTGTCTGTTCATCTCCTGTGCCCATTTTTAAATGGGCTTATTTGTTTTTTGTTTGTTGATTTGTTTAAACTGAAAGCTAACAAACTAGTTCTGGTCTTAACCTCAACACTCAACCAATTGGACCTAATAGCTATCTACAGAGTATTGGATGTAATAGATATCTACAGAATATTCCACCCAACAACCACAGAATATACCCTCTCCTCTCTCATCTCACATGCAATATGTTCTAAGATTAACCACATGCTTCATCATAAAGGAAGTCTCAATAAATTTGAAAAAATTGAAATCATACCAAGTACACTCTTGAATTACATTGCAATAAAACATAGACCTCAGAATCAAGGAGATATCCCCAAACTACACAAATACATGGAAATTAAATAACTTACTCCCAAATAACTCCTGAGTGAACACAAAATTAAGGAAGAAATAAAAAAAATTGAAATTAATGAAAATAGGGACACAACTTACCAAAATCTCTAGGATGCAGCTAAAGCAGTATTAAGAGGAATATTTATAACACTAAATACCTTACCAAGATGTTAGAAAGATCTCAAATTAACAGTGTAACTTTGCACCTAGAGGAACTAGAACACAAGAACAAACCAATCCCCAAACTAGCAGAAGAAAAGAAATAACTAAAATTAGAGAAGAACTGAACAAAATTGACCTGCAAAAATCCATACAAAAGATAAATGAAACCAAGATTTGATTTTTTTAAAGAATAAACAAGATCAATATACCACTAACTAGATTTACAAAGAAAAAAAGATCCAAATAAGTGCCATCAGAAATGACAAAGGTGATATTACAACTGATCCCACAGAAATAAAAAAGATCTTCAGAGACTATTTTGAATAACTCTATGCACACAAATTAGAAAACCTAGAGGAAATGGATTAATTCCTAGAAATGCACATCCTTCCAGGATTGAACTAGGAAAAAAATTGAAACCATGAACGGATCAATAACAAGTTCCAAAACTGAATCAGTAATAAAAAATCTACCAACCAAAAGAGTGTTCTGGACCAGAGTAATTTACAGCTGAACCCTACTAGAGGTATAAAGAACTGGTACCAATCCTACTGAAATTATTCCAAAAAATTGAGGAGGAGGGGCTCCTCTCTAACTCATTCTATGAAGCTGTCATCAGCCTGATACCAAAATCTGGCAGAGACACAATGAAATAAAACTTTAGGCCAATATCTCTGTTGAACACAGACACAAAACTCCTCAACAAAATATTAGCAAAACGAATCCAGCAACATATCAAAAAGTCAAATCAAGTGGGTTTATTCCTGGGATGCAAAACTGGTTCAACAAGTCAATAAATGAGATTTACCACATAAAAAGAATAAAAAGCAAAAGCCATATGATCATCTCAATAGATGTAGAAAAGGCTTTTGATAAAATCCAACATCGCTTTATAACAAAAACTCTCAACAGATTAGGCATTGAAGGAACATACCTCAAAATAATAAGAACCACCTATAACAAACCCACAGCTGACATCATACTGAACAGGCCAAAGGTGGAACCATTCCCTTGAGAACTGGAACAAGACAAGAATGCCCACTTTCACCACTCCCATTCAACATAATACTGAACATTTTAACCAGAGCAATCAGGTAGGAGAAAGAAATAAATGGTGTCCAAATAGTAAAAGAAGAAATCAAACTATCTTTTTTTGCTGACAACATGATTCTGTACTTAGAAAATTCTAAAGACTCTGCCGAAAGGCTCCTTGAACTGATAAATGACTTCAATAAAGTTTTTAGATACAAAATCAATGTACAAAAATCAGTAGCATTTCTGTACATCAATAACATTCAAGCTGAGAATCCAATCAAACTTTGTTTGATTTTTTGTGGTTATTTGCAATAACCACAAAACATTGAAATACCTAGGAATACAGCCAACCAAGGAGGTTGTGTGCAAGGAGAACTACAAAACACTCCTGAAAGAAATCAGAGATGACACATATAAATGGAAAAAAAATCCATGCTCATGGATTGAAAGAATAAATATTGTTAAAATGGTCATAGTGCTCAAAACAATTTACAGATACAACATTATTCCTATCAAACTATGAATGTCATTTTTCACATAATTAGAAAAAAATTCTAAAATTTATATGGAACCAAAATAGAGTCCAAATAGCCAAAACAATTCTAAGCAAAAAGAACAAAGTCACAGGCATCACAGTATACAACTTTAAAGTATGCTATAAGGCTACAGTAAGCAAAACAGCATGGTATTGGTATAAAAATAGACCTGTAGACCAACAGAACAGAAAAGACAATCCAGAACTAAAGCCGCATACTTACAACCATTTGATCTTTGACAAAGTTGACAAAAACAAACAACGGGGAAAGGACTCCCTGTTTAATAAATAGTGCTGGGATAACGGCCAGCCATAAGCAGAAAATGAAACTGAACCCCTACCTTTCACCAAATATAAAAATTAACTCAAGATGGATTAAAGATTTAAATGTAAGACCTCACACTATAAAAATCCTGGAAGAAAACCTAGGAAATACCCTTCTTGACATTGACCTTGGAAAATAATTTTTGGCTAAGTCCCTGAAAGCAATTGCAACTAAAACAAAAATTGACAAGTGGGACCTAATTAAACTAAAGGGCTTCTGCATGGCAAAAGAAATTTAAAGTAAACAGAAAACTCCTGAATGGGCGAAAATGTTTGCAAACTGTGCATCTGATAAAGGTCTAATATCCAGGATCTATAAGGAACTTAAATCAATAAGTTGGATGCCAGTTTTAATGGCTTGCAGCTGTAAGTTCCTATGTTCAGTCACCAAGTTTTCAACACCAGGTTCTGGCCAAAGTGCCGCAAATATGAAGATGAACAAGTCTGACAAAGAAAATCTGGCTAGGTTGGTAAAATTTTCTAGGGAAGTCACAAGGCAGGGGGAGGTAGGGGGTGGGGTGTGTAAAAAAGGTGGAAGATAAGGGTTATGTCATTAAGTACATTTATCCAGGTCCAGTGTAGCCTCTAATTCCAAGTCTTTCATGATAAGGGCTGTTTTCTAACTGTTGTACAGAGATGATATCCCTTCAGAGGCAACTTGATCATTGCTGCATGCAAGAAGAGATAGATCAGCTAGCCCTTTCTGAAACTACGAGAATCTTGGTTTACTAGAAAAACTATATTCAAGTAAAATACTCTGTCACTTACAGGTACTTACAATTCTATGTGTCTGATATTTTATCTCAATTTTATTCATTTATTTTTTCAGTGAGTATGTATTGAGCATCT
This sequence comes from Trachypithecus francoisi, assembly GCF_009764315.1. Taxonomy (NCBI): domain Eukaryota; kingdom Metazoa; phylum Chordata; class Mammalia; order Primates; family Cercopithecidae; genus Trachypithecus; species Trachypithecus francoisi. Next base: position 7,958,148 of record NW_022681442.1, on the reverse strand, counting down.
GCTTCTTGCTATACACCGTGCTAGCAGCTAGGGATACAGATGTGAGCAAAAATCAAACAGCATCACACCTATCCTTATAGGACTTAGAGTGGAGAGACACATTAAAGAAACACACAAGCCAGTGTGTTAATTATAACAGAGAAACCAGGAATTTGATCTAAACAGGGGGAAGGAGGCTTCCTTGCAGAGCAAACATGCAGCTGAAGTCTGGAGACTGAGTAGGATGTAACTGGGCAAAGAGGGGAGGGCAGAGCATTCCAGGTAGGAGGTGGGCTGTGGAAAGGTCATGGGGCAGAGACAGTGCATGTTAGGATCTGTGACAAGGCCAGGAGAGAGAAGTAGAGAGGAGGGGGCAGTGCAAGAAGAGGCAGGACAACCCAGCAGGGAGTTTTGTTTTCATCCTTAGAAAAATGAGAAGCAACTGGGAACCGTGGGTCATGCTTGTAATTCCAGCACTTTGGAAGCTGAGGCAGGCAGATCACGAGGTAAGGAGTTCGAGACCAGCCTGGCCAACACAGTGAAACCCCATCTCTACTAAAAATGCAAAAATTAGCTGGGCATGGTGGCAGGTGCCTGTAATCCCAAATATTCGGGAGCCTGGGGAAGGAGAATTGCTTGAACCCAGGGGGTGGAGGTTGAAGTGAGCCGAGATCATGCCACTGCACTGCAGCCTGGGCAACAGTGCAAGATTCCGTCTCAATAAAAAAAGAAAAAAAATGAGAAGCTACTTCAGGATTTTAAGTCAGACAATGATATATTAGATTTCAATTTCTAAAAAATTACCCTGATTATAGTGGACTCCAGACTGGAGAGAGGCTGGAGGGGGCAGGCCGCGTGGAGATTCTAGCAGTGTCCTGATGAGCAGAGATGGCAACCTGGAGTCAGGTAAGGGTGGGCCAGGTGGAGTGAAAGTGATGTGCTGGGGAGAGATTTAGCAGGAGGGGTAGACAGGGCTTGATGAGGGATTGGTGGTGGGGTCAAAGGACAGAGGCATATCAAGGATAACTCAGACCTTTCTTATCTTAGGGCTCAATGAGCAGTGGTCCAGTCAGTGAGATATGGAAGATGACCAGGTCAGAAGGGGAGACCTTGGGTCCTGCTTTGAAGATGTTGAATGTGAGGCTGGCTTTGAGAGATCCAGGAAATTATGGATATGTGGCCTGCAACATGGAGCCTAGAGAAGTGTACTTGAGAATCCCCCTCTTAAGAGGTGTTTCTTGGGCCCTCAGTGCTCCTTGAGCCCTCAGATGCATGAGGTTGCCTAGAAGTATATGACACAGAAAGAGGTAAGGATGGAGGAGAGGAAGGCCTGAAGGATGCTGACATTAGGAGATGACATGCTTGCACAGGAATAGAGCAGGAGAGACCAGAGGTCATAGTGAACAAGTATTGTGCCCTGGAGGGCAGAGCAAGGGTGGTTGAAGGAGGATGTGGTAAGCTGAGGAAAAACAATGAATGAAGAATGCCCATTGGCCCGAGTGACTGGAAGGCCAATGGAGACTCAGCGAGAACTGTTTCAGATGACAGAGCCCAAGGATCTGAGAGAAAAGATGATTCAAGTCATATGCTAAGAAAGGGCTGACCAAGACTAAAACCTGGGTTTCCTTCAATCTTTCTAACAATCTGCAGGCAAGAATTTCAGTAGGAATCATGGTCTATGGAGCTGTAGGGTTGGTTTTATGTCTTCCACAAAAATGCAGTCAGTCATTTCCCGATATTGATTCTAGGATCCCACAATATCAAAATCCACAGATGCTCAAGATCCTTATAGAAAGCAGTGTAGTATTTGCATAGAGCCTACATTCTTCCTCCCGTAGACTTTAAATCATCTCTACATTACTTATAATACCTAATACACTAAAAATTCTATATAAATAGTTGCTATTCTGTATTGCTTAGGGAATAATGAAAAGAAATGTCTAAAATGTGGGGCAGGAGGTCAATGAGAAAGCTTCCTTCCTGTGCCCAGCTTGAGGAGTCCTTGGGAAGCCACCAGCACTGTTGATAATGAGGACAATTGGATGCCAAGTGGCCTCTCGGGTCTGTCTTCTGCTAATAAGACTAAAAGGGGGAGGGGTAAAGAATTCACACCCCAAGCCTCTGGTGGGCTGGGGCAGGATGCAGCCACACTCTTCTTATTTCTATTTTCTATTTTTGTTGGAAGAAGTCATCTCCCAGATGAAAAGTCAGTTTGAAGGCACACTGGGTATTTGTGGCATGAGTTTGTCAACTGCTGGAGTGAAGAGTTCTGAGATGGATAAACAACCTTCTGGTTTTTTGAAAGCTGTTTTCAGTTCCCTTCTAGGATCTGAGCTTGGGAAGAAATAAGCCACCCCTCAGAACCTCAGAAGAAAGATTTACTTCAACATCTGTAGAAGTATTTTAATTTCTTCCTTCAGTAGGTTCAGCTTGGCCAACTGAGACAGTGGTTAAACTATTTTTAATCATGTTAATAAGAAAATTGTCCTGCCCAGAACAGGAAAGCATTGTCTGTTTTTATTGTGTTGCATAAAAATAGCTGCCTCCAGCCTTCTTGTTATGTAGTGGGCGATGACATATATTATTTTACTTAGTGCTCCTGGGAACTCAGTAGGCAGGTGATCTTAGTTCACTGGGGCTGCTTTAGCAAAAGGCCATAACCTGGCTGGCTTATAAACAGCAGATATTTATTTTTCACAGTTCTGGAGGCTAGAAGGTCCAAGATCAAGGTACCAGCAGATTCGAAGTCTAGTGAGGGCTCTCTTCCTGGTTCATAGATGACCTCTTCTCAAAGCTCTCTGGGGCTTCTTTTATCATGGCATTAATTCCATTCATGAGGGCCTTGTCCCCAGGATCTAGGCACCTACCACAGGCCCCATCTCCTAACAACATCACACTGGGGATTAGGTGTCAACTTATGAATTTGCAAGGGGCACGAATATTCAGACCACAGTACAAACAGAATTGTCTATTTTACCCCTGAAGATATTTTAACTCTGAGAAATGAATAAGGGGACTGGTTTCACTGGCAGGTGGGAGGAGAGCTGGGAGTGAGGGGAGGAAATGCAAACATGATGGAAGGTACTACCACCCCGAGGAGAACCCACCACTGGATGTAGGGATTCTTGACTAGCAAGGCCCTTGGAGATCAGCTGGAGCAATTTGCTCATTTTATAGCTAGGAAAGGAGGCCCAGCAGGAGGGGACAGTGTGCCCAAGGCCGAGAGTGTGGCAAGTGCTGAGTTCCTCCCAATACCCATTTCCACCAGGCAGAATGTCCCAGCATCCCTTGCAGCTGTGGCCATGCAAGTAATTCTGCAGTAAGACATAGACCCCCAGGGGCCGGGCGCGGTGGCTCAAGCCTGTAATCCCAGCACTTTGGGAGGCCGAGACGGGCGGATCACGAGGTCAGGAGATCGAGACCATCCTGGCTAACACGGTGAAACCCCGTCTCTACTAAAAAATACAAAAAACTAGCCGGGCGAGGTGGCGGGCGCCTGTAGTCCCAGCTACTCGGGAGGCTGAGGCAGGAGAATGGCGTAAACCCGGGAGGCGGAGCTTGCAGTGAGCTGAGATCCGGCCACTGCACTCCAGCCCAGGCGACAGAGCGAGACTCCGTCTCAACAAAAAAAAAAAAAAAAAGACCCCCAGGAAGTCTCCTGAAAAGAGAAGGGGTTATGCCCCATTTGCTTTCTAATGACCCCACCACCACCACCGCCCCATCCTGCTGCCTGAAGTGTGAAGTTTCAGCAGCATCTTAGCCCAGAGGGACTGGGCAGCCCCTGGTAATGGAGGAGAGGAGAACTGGAAGGAGCCTGGATCTCTGTCAACTTCACTGAGCTTCCCTGGACAGGGCTCTGGATTTACTTTACCTGAGAGAAATCAACCTCAATCTTGCTTTCCTGGGGTTTTCTGTTCCATATGGGTAAACTTGCATGGAGTTAATAGGAGACCCTGAACTCCTGCAGGGACCTTGGTGGGTGTTAATCACTCCCTAAAAATGGCAGTATCTTCCTTAAGCTTAATTGTTATGATTTTCTTTTTTCGAAGAGCACCAACGCTTTCTTCTGCAATAGAAGTCAAATGCAAAGTCCCAATAAATATGCCCAAGCAAATAGCTCCAATATTTAACCCATCCTCCCCACCTTGCACACCTCACTCAGCATCTACTCCCAGTGACCCGTTTACTGCCCCTCCTGCTCAGACAAGACCGAGGGTTCCCTTCCTTCCTCAGGAATATGCAGAAATGGTGATTCGGCGAGTGGTTTACTACAGGAAGGGGAAATACCAGTGTGAAACACCTATGTTCTCTATGCCCATGAAAATCCCAGAGGGATTAAAGAGTTCAGTGTTTTTTTCTTTAAAAGAAACACAGTATCATAAAAAGGAACTAGAATTGCAATAAACATTTAACAAATTTGTAAATGAGGAGGAATTTCTAAGTTCCAATTTAATGAAGAAAAAAGGGAAAAGAGTGAGATATTTAATTACTAAAAATAAAATTTACATATGGCAAACAAAACCAAATCAAAACCAAAACTACTTAAGAAGAAGTTTCCCAAAATGTAGCAAAAGATTGTGCAATTTAATATACTGTGCATTCATTCAAATTGATAAGAAATTATGATCTTGACAAGTCATTTGAAAAAAAAAGATAATTATAGCCCTTCAAAATACAAATGAATAGTATACACTTTGAAAAAGGTATTTAAACTTACTTTGAAAATCAAATAGGTAAAAACTAAAACATCAATGAAACAAATTTTAACATTGAGCTAGCACTTTAAAATGAGAATTGTGGGCCTGGCAAAGGTGCAGAGAACTGTGAAATCATATATGTACTGATAGAAACTGGCCCGATCTTTTCTTCTGGAAAGCAATTCAGCAGTATCTAAAATATTCGTATGCATTCAATCAGTAGTCCCACTTCTGGGAATGTATCCCAAGGAAGTACTAAGGAACACAAAAGAAAAGCTTTATGATAGGAGAGATGTACTGTAGTATTCTTTATCAGAGAAAATAGAAAAGAAGCTACAAAAATATCTAGTACCTGGGGAATATCCTAAAATTCCCATGAACCAAGGTGGAATAAAAAACAAAAAACTTTAAAATAAAAAATTTTTAAGTTTTTAAATAAAAAATTTAAAAACTAAATAATCAGATCAAAAACTACTTTATACTCTTTGTTATAAATCTTTTGAGAGTTTTCCTTAAAAAGCTTTATTGAGGTGTAATTGACATACAATATACAACACTTCTAAAATTTACAATTTGATAAAGTGTGGATTTATGTATACATTTATGAAACTCACCACAATCAAGATATTGAATACATTAGTCATCCCTCAAAACTCTCCTCTTCCTTTTCCAATCTGTCCCTCCTTTCTTCCCAACTCCGTTCATCCCCACACAACCACTGATCTGCTTTCTGTCACTATGCTTTCCAATTTCTAGAATTTTATTTGGAATTATGCAGCATGGACTCTTACTTGTCTGGCTTCTAGCTTATTTGTCTAGCATTAATTATTCTGAGAATCATCCGCATGATTGTATCTCTCAGTAGTTCAAGCCTTGTAATTGCTGAGTAGTATTTAATTACACAGGTATACTACAGTTTGTTTATCCTTTCAGATGGTGATGGACAGTTTGAGTTGCTTCCAGTTTTGAACTATTACAAATAAAACCACTACTAATATTCAAGTGCAAGCCTTCGTAAGGACATATGCTTACATTTCTCTTGGCCAAATAACTACCTAGCGGTGGAATGTGTGAGTCATGTGGTAGACATATGTCTAACCTTTAAAGCAAGCTTGTTGTCCAACCCAGGACAGCTTTGAATGCATCCCAACACAGATTCGTAAACTTTCTTAAAAACATTATGAGTTTTTTGTGATTTTTTTTTTTTTTTTACTTCATCAGCTATCGTTAGTGTTCGTGTATTTTATGTGTGGCCCAAGACAATTTTTCTTCTTCCAATGGGGTCCAGGGAAGACAAAACATTGAACACCCCTGCTTTAAAGAAACTGCCAAACTCTTTACCAAAGTGGATGTACATTCTACATTCCCACCAGCATGTTCATGTTGGCTCCACATCCTTGCTAATAATTGGGAGGGTCGGTCGTTTTAAATTCAGACATTCTAATAGGTGAGTAGTGATATCTCATTGTATTTTAAATTTGCATTTCCCTAATGACTAATGATGTGCCTTTTTTTGTGCTTGTTTGCCATCTGTATATCTTCTTTGATGAACTGTTTTTGAAAACCTGTTGCACAACTTTTATATTGGGTTTTTTTTTCTTCTTATTGAATTTTTGAGTTTTTTTTAAAAACTATATTCAGTGGATACAACTCCTTTATCAGATACGTGATTTGCAAATACGTTCTCCAAGACTGTGGCTTGTTATTTTGGTGTCTTTCAAAGAGCAGATGTTCTTAATTTCAGTGTAGTCAGCTGTATCAATTTTTGCTTTTATAGATTGTGCATTTTGTGTTGTATCTAAGAAATATTTGCTTAACTCAAGGTCGCAAATATTCTCTCCTCTGTTTTATTCTAGATTTTCTATAATTTCAGGTTTTACATTTATCTCTATGATATCTTTTGAGTTAATTTTATAGAGTAAAAGGTATGAATCAGTTTATTTTTGCATGTGGATATCCAATTGTTCTAGTATTTTTTGTTCAAAAGGCTATCTTTTCCAATGTGCCTCTGTTGAAAATCAATTGACCATATACACATGGGTCTATTTCTGGATTCTGTATTCTGATTCATTCGTCTATTTGTTGAGCATGATCAATGCCCTACTGTTTTAGTTACTGTGGCTTTATAAGCCTTGAAGTCAGGCAATGTAAATTCTCCAACTCTGTTCTTGTTCAAAGTTGTTTGGCTGTTCTCAACCTTTTGCATTTCCATATGAATTTTAGAATTGCCTTACAAATTTCTACAAAAGAATCCTGTTGGAATTTTGATTATATTGAATCTATAATTAGGATAAAATAGATAACAATATCTCATCTTCTAATATATAATCTCAATACAGTTCTCACTTCATTTAGGTCTTCTTTAATTTCATTCAGCAATGTTTTCAGTGTACAGGTCTTGCACATATTTTATCAGATTTATCTATAAATACTTTATGTTTTTGTGCTATGGGTAAATGGTATTTTTAAATTTCAGTTCCCAATTGTCCATTGCTGGTAAATAGAAATACAATTGATTTTTGTAATTTAATCTAATATCCTGTAACCTTGCTAAAAATAACTTGTTAGTTAGTCCTAATAGCATTTTTGTAGATTCCATCAGATTTTTGATGAAGACAATTATGTTGTCTGAGAATAAAGACACTTTTACTTCTCTGTTTTCATTCCTGGATCTCTTTTATTTCTCTTTCTTGCCTCATTACCTTGACTAGAACCTCCAATAAAATGTTAAATAGAAGTGATGAGAGTGGTCACCCCTGCCTTGTTTCCAGTCTTAGGGAAAAATATTTAATCTTTCACCATTACTTAGGACATTAGCTGTAAGTTTTTATGTAGATGCTCCTTGAAATGTCAATGAAATTTCCCCCTATTCCTAGTTTGCAAAGTGTTTTTACCTGGAATAGATGTTGGATTTTGTCAAATGCTTTTGCTGTATCTAGTGAAATAATCACATGTCTCTTTGTTAGTTCATTAATACAGTGTATTTCATTAATTGATTTTTGAATATTAAAGCCCTAGGATAAACCTCACGTGGTCATGATACATCACTCATTCATTCGTGTATATATATATATATATATATATACACACACACACACACACACACATATAAAAATGTATATATACTTACATTTGATTTACTCAAATTCATAAAGAATGTTTGCGTCTATGTTTATGAGGAATATTCATCTGTAGTTCTCTCCCGTTGTAACATTTTTGTCTGGTTTTGATATCAAAGTAATACTGGTCTTATAAAATGAGTTTGAAAGTCTTACTCCTTCTGCAAATTTCTGGGATAGAAAATGCAGAACTGGTATTACCTCTTCCTTACATGTTTGGTAGAATTCACCAGTGAAGCCCTCTGATCCTAAAGCTTTCTTTGTGGCAGGATTTTTAACTAAAAATTCAAATTATTTTATATACATGGCTATTCAAGTTATCTATTTATTCTTAAGTGAAGTGTTGTAGCTTCTGTCTCATAAGAAACTTTTCCATTTCATGTAAGTTGTTGAATTTATTGGCCTAAAGTTATTCATAATATTCTTTGTTGGCTTACTAGCTATAACTTTGTGTTGTGTTATTTTAGTGAAATTTATAGTTTATAGTACACAACTTTAATCACTTTTAACTTTCAAGCAATTGTATACCACGTCATGTATATTATAAAGATTTTACAGCATTATAAGAAAAGGAGAATGGAAAGAGACCAAAAATATGTGAAGTAAAAATGTCCAAATATTTTTTTTTTTTTTTTTGAGGCGGAGTCTTGCTCTGTCGCCCAGGCTGGAGTGCAGTGGCCAGATCTCAGCTCACTGCAAGCTCCGCCTCCCGGGTTCCCGCCATTCTCCTGCCTCAGCCTCCCAAGTAACTGGGACTACAGGCGCCCGCCACTCGCCCGGCTAGTTTTTTGTATTTTTAGTAGAGACGGGGTTTCACTGTGTTCGCCAGGATGGTCTTGATCTCCTGACCTTGTGATCCGCCCGTCTCGGCCTCCCAAAGTGCTGGGATTCCAAATATTTTTTAAATGTTATGAAAACTATGAACCCACAAATACAAGAAGCTCGATGAATCACAAGCAGAATAAACATAAAGAAAATAAGACTTCATCATATCATATTCAAATTGCTTAAAATCAACAAAAAAGAGAAAACTCTAAAAGCAGCAGGGAAAAAAGATACAGCGTGTCCAAAAGGATCTCTCATTTGGCCTTTATGCTATTATGTCATACATTTTACTTCTAAATATTTTATAAGCCCCAGAGTACATTGCTATCACTTTTGCTTTACACAATTGATCATCTTTTAAAGATACTTAAATGACAAGAAAAAGTATTTATGCTTGTCAATGTAGCCTCCATTTCTGGTCCTCTTCATTCCTTTTTGTAGCTCCATGTTTCTGTTTAGTATTATTTTTCTTCAGCTTAAAAGGCTTTCTGGAATATTTCTTGTAGTTGGAGTCTAGTGGTAATTCATTTTTTTTGTATGTCTTCAAAAGACCCTGTTGCCTGAAATTTTGAAAAATACATTTATTGGATAAAGGATTCTAAGTTGTCGTTCTTTTCTTTCAGTACTTTAAAGATGTGCTTCACTATCTTTTAGCTTGTACCATTTTCAATGAGAAATCAGCTATCATCCCAATCTCTGTCGTTCTGGACACATTGTGTCTTTTTCTCTAGCTGCTTTTAGAGTTTTCTCTCTATTGTTGATTTTAAGCAATTTGAATATATGATGAAGTCTAATTTTCTTTATGTTTCTTCCACGTGTGATTTATTGAGCTGCTTGTATTTATGGGTTCATAGTTTTCAAGTTTTAAAAATATTTGGATATTTTTACTTCAAATACTTTTAGGTCCCTTTTCTTTCTCCTTTCCTTCAGGGATTCCAATTACTTGTGTATTTGGCCCCTTGACATTGTTCCACAGTTCACTGATGCTTTGTTAATTTTTAAAGTATTTTTCATCTCTCGATTTTATTTTGTCTTCTTACTATTTTTTCAGAAATATCTAATCTTGGAACAAGTTCTTTGTGTAATAAAATACTGTCTTTATTGTAGAGTGAAAAAAAAATCATGGTATAACATTTTATATATGGTATGACCTTAAATATGCTTAAAATGTTCCCAGAAAAAATATTAGAAGAAAATACATAAATGTAAACAGTGGACTTACCTGGTTGGTAGAAGTATTAATTCTTAATACCTTCTTTATACTTTTCTGTAATCTCCAGAATTTTGAAAGTGTGAATACATTGCTTTTATAATTAAGTATGTGAAAAAGAAAGGATATAAAATGTTAACAACATTGAGATATCATTTATTGATTATCAAATTAGTAAAGGTTAAAAATAAAATGAGATTATCCAGTATTGATGAACCAAGGAAAGTGCATTCTTGTTCAACATTTCCCCCTTAGGAGATATTTATTATAGGACCTTCTTTAAGAGACTTTGGCAATGGCCTTCTGTCACCGGTTGCTGATGTTTCAAAAGTGTATGCTTGGCCTGATACTGACCATGTGTGTGCCTAATATGTGCACTTCAATTTATGTCAATATGGTCATAAATGGCTCTATGCAAATCAATTTATTTGCAAATTGGAACAATGCCTTTGGTGACTGAAACTATTTGAAGAAGTCCTGAGGTTAAGTCTTTTATTATGGAAATATTCTCTTGCTGTTTCTCTGTATTAGTCAGTTATCATGCTGCTAATAAAGATACACTTGAGACTGGGTAGGAAAGACAGTTCCACATGGCTGGGGAGGCCTCACAGTCATGGTGGAAGGTGAAGGAGGTGCAAAGTCACATCTTACATGGTGGCAGACAAAAGAGAATGTGCAGGGGAACTCTCCTGTATAAAACCGTGAGATCTCATGAGACTTATTTACTATCATGAGAACAGCACAGGAAAGATCCACCCTCATGATTCCATTAACTACTACTGGGAATTATGGGAGCTGTAATTCAAGATGAGATTTGGGTGGGGACACCACCAAACCATATCATTCTCTTTTTAAACTTAAAATTTTTTTTTTTTTTTTTGCACATTAGTATTTACATTGTCTTGTTGGAGTGAGACTTGCCTGCATTTTATTTCTGATTCACTCTGTGCTGATTTTAGCCTAGGGTCTGTTACTAACAGAATATGTGACTTTTGGCAAGTTAAAACCTCTCTGTAGGCCTCACTCTTTGACATAGGAGAATATGTTAGTTTTCCAGGGCTGCCATACAAAACACAATAGGCTGGATGCCTCCGACAACAGACATTTATTTTCTCAGAGTTCTGAGTACTAGAATTCCAAGATCAAGGTGTCAGTAGGCTTGGTTTCTCCTGAGGTCTCTCTTCTTGGCTTACAGAAGGCCACCTTCTTCCTGTAACCTTGCATGACCTTTTCTCAGTATGCATGCATGCCTCGCATCTCTCCCTCTTATAAGAATATCAGTCCAATTGGGTTAGGGCCCCATCCTTATGACCTCACTTCACCTCAGTTAGTTCTTTAAAGATCCTGTCTCCAAATATAGTTACATTAGGGATTAGGGCTTCAACATATGAATGCTGAGGAGACACAATTCAGACTATAGCAGAGAGAATTAAGTAGCCCTAGATCAGTGGTTCTTAACCTCCAGAATTCCCAGGGAGGGATTGCTGGGCCCTGTCCCAAGTTTCTGATTCAGCTTTAGAATGGGGCTTGGGATTTTACATTTGAGGTGAATTCCCAGATGATATTTATGATGCCGGTCCAGAGAACACACTTTGCAAAAACCACTTGTGCAGACCTTTAAGATAACTATGAACTGTGCAACAGCAAACTTAAGACAGAGAGAATGCACAATTTTAAAGGGTGCTTTTGGCAGTGCAAATCATGCAATGGTACATTTTGCAAGTTGGGTTTTAATATGGTTTGGCTCTGTGTCCCCACCCAAATCTCATTTTGTAGCTCCCATGATTCCCGTGTGTTGTGGGAGGGAACAGATGGGAGATGACTGAATCATGGGGGTGGGTCTTTCCTGTGCTGTTCTCATGATAGTGAATGGGTCTCACGAGATCCAATGGTTTTAAAAACGGGAGCTGCCCTGTACAAGCTCTCTCTTTTTTTGCCTGCTGCTATCCATGTAAGACGGGACTTGCTCCTCCTTGCTTTCTGCCATGATTGAGAGGCCTCCCCAGCCATGTGGAACTGTAAGATCAAAAAAAAAAAAAAAAAACTCTTTCTTTGGTAAATTGCAGTCTTGGGTATGTCTTTATCAGCAGCATAAAAATGGACTAATATAGGTTTATTAAAAATTCACAGATTTTTAAAAAGAAGAAGGTAGAAAACAATATGTCTCGAAACATCTCAGGAATAATGTAAGTAGGCAAATCTACATAAGTGTAACTCATCCTATTTCAACTCCAGGGCTTACATATTTTTAAAATCTCCCTTAGAAACATATGGCTCAAAAAGCCTAATCACGGGGAAGGTAACCACTTCTTTTCTGGTTCTTAAATGATGCTTTCATAAGCACTATTTACAGGGCAAGAAATACTCAGTCCTGACATTGGATTATTCTTCATAATTTATGTTGTTTGTCCTGAAATTTAACTCTTTTCACAATCAGCTTTCTCTGGACAAGGACACTGTATTCTTTTAACGGTATTTTTTTTTTTTTTTAACCTGTGTGACAAAGTATGCCAGATAAAGAAACCGTTTCTTTCAGGCTTTTAATCTCCTCCGAGAGCGAAAGTAGTATTTGCTGAAATAAAAATACACCTTGGCAGAAATGCGATGCTAATCCTCTTAGTTTTAATGGTTTGGAAATGGTTGGAATAAGAAGGTAAACATTGTAGTTGATTAATAGGAAGGAAGTCAATTGTCCATGTAGCCACTGCTATATGCCATATTGTACAATAGTGCTTTATTTTTATAAACCCCCAAACAAGATCTCGCTCCATTTTAATGTTCTTACTTGAAAAGTGATCTACTTGCACCGTGCAGCTCCTAAGTGTTTGATTCCATTACCCCAAAAGCAAGCAGTGCACATTTCAAATCGACGTCAAACAAATCCCACTGATAACTGGTGTCATATCAATGGCTTATCGGGTCTTTTTATTGAAAATAGTCGGATATAATGAGGTGCTTCACATTTAAAAGTCTTAAATCTTTGAAAGCTCCAGGCCTAGATGGTTTTGATACTGGCTTATTAAACTTGCCCTGGAAGAGAAAGCAGGAGTGGTTGGGGGTGGGTGTGAGCGAGAGTAAGAAAAACCAAGAGGAGGGGAGATGGAAGACTTAGCAGCCTGACTTAACCCCACGTTGGCCATGGTGCAAAGATGACGTTTGCTGATAGCCGTTTCTACCAGCACCTCCCAGGGAAGACTCAGAAAAAGGAGGCTCAAAGTGCTTTTGAGCATCTGTATGTAGCTGCCTCCCAGGAATTCTCCTGTAATTTTTTTGCCAGGATCTCACAGCCTCCTTTGCATGGTGACAAGCCCAGCATCTGGTGACTTTCAGTAACCCTCCATTTATTAAACTTGAGCATTGGACAAAGAAGACATTTGACCTACTTTACCACTGGATTGTGAGAAGAAACTTCCAGATCCAGCAAGAAGGGATTTTCACAAAGTTGAGACTCTGCTCTGAGTACCAGGCACAAGAAAATGCCCTCCCCCTTTGTCATCTCCTATAACTCAGCTTATGCTCCTGCTCAGTCAGTACTGGCCACCTTTGACAGCTGAGGAAAGTGAGGTTCCAAAGGGTGAAAGCATTTGTCATGGTACAGCCTGGAGCAGTATGAGTCTTCAAGTGTAGTGCCCGACCAGCCCCATCAACATCACCTGGGAATTCAGTCTTCACCCAGACCTACTAAGTCAGAAACATGACTGGTAGGGCCCAGAAGTCTGTGCTCAAAATCAGCAGCGATGCTGATAAACACTAAAGTTTGCAAATGGCCTGCTGCTTTAGGGCCTAAGGCCGTAAGTGTGGAAACTTCCTAAAGGGCTTTAGAAAGTAAGAAGCAGTGCTTTCAACCGTGCTAGACAGCAATGAGAGGCAAAGGGAACGTTGTACATCCTTGTCTCCTTTATTTCTCCACCGTATGGTTTTAGGGGGTGACCAAGGAACTGGAAGGGGCAAAACAGGACTTTCATGTCTTCAACCATCCCATGATGTTGAGGCCAAGGGTTCCATCATGCTGGAATAGCCTGTGATTCTGAGTTGAAGGCCATCCCGCTTTATGGGAGTAGAGAAGAATGCGGAGAAATTAGACCAGGACTTTTCCTTGCTTCTTCGGGCCACACCATCAAGTATCTTTCTAACAGAGAATAGCCCTCTCCTGGGTGGGTTCCAGAGGAACTACTTGTTCTGAGATACATGGATCCGAAAGGGTGCCCTGGAAAGAGCTGTGCCGTCTAACACGCCTCTTAGTCATGTCTTCACAATGTCTGGTGTTGTCTGGAGCAAGGTTTGGATCATAACAGTGAATCAAGCTGGAAGGGAAGGGCTCTGAGGAAGCCTGACCCCTGAGAAGCTCATGGAAACTGATACATTTCTGCTTCTTTCTTTAACTGCCAATTCTGTCTACCACTCTGAGTGGCCCACACAGCCAGTTCTTACTTCAATCTCATTTGCTTGTTCACATGCCAATCAAGTGCTGAGCCAGCAACTCATGGGAAACCCAAACAGCATCTCACATAAACTCAAATAGAAGCTTATATTTCTTATGGTGCTCTCAGAAGGCCTTCACCAAAGGTGGAGAACAAGGACAAAAGGGCAAGAGTGCTGAACTTGGCATCTCCATTCTGGCCCATCTCAGCCTGTGACCTTGGGCAAGTTACAACCCCCTATTTTCCCGTAATTGAAGCCTATAGCCTCTGTGCTTCCCTCCTCCAACCAGCACTGACATGAGGATCCTTCCTACAGGAAGGATGTTGGAAGGATGTAGAAAGGCATTAGGTATTAAAGCAACAATATGCAGATGCACCGAGATGGGCCTTGAACCTCCAACAGGGAACTCCAGCTCAGCAAGGTGTTTCGCCAGCAGAAACAGACTATCCCTGTGCTTTGGCTGAGCAGGGCACTGACAAGACCACAGAGTCGGGCATAACTCAAAGTGGGGTGACCAATTCATCTCCATTTTCCTGGAACTTAACTATTTTTAACCCTGAAAGTCCCAGACAAACCAGGACTGTTGGTTACCCCAGCTCAAGGCCAACTTCATCCTTCATTTGTCATGTAACTTAACTCTCAGAGACTTGATTCTACAGTCTGTAAATTGGAGGTGGTAATAGTAATAATCATAGGCACTTTATACACTCTAGTCATTCCATCCTGGAAGCCTAAAGTCTCCCCTCCCCTAGCCGTCTTAGGCTTCCTGATTCTGGGCTTGTCTTGACAGGACACTGAGCAAGACTTACGGCAATGACCTACTTCCTCTCTGTGTGCTGGGAGCTCCTTGAGGGCAAGCCCATGTTTTAATCAGCTTTGTTTCTTCAGTCCTTCCCTTGCGCAGTGCCTGCACCATGGGAAGTTTTTAGTAATGCTCATTAAAATGTCAGTTACTGACCTCTCCCATCAGGAAGGCAGACCCCACAAACGGTAACCGGGAAAGTTCACTTGGAGTTTCAAAGAGCTAACTGTATCAGGTGGCATAGAATGGGCATGAGAGTCTGCGAATGCATTTAGCACATCTTTGATTTCTTTCCTTTCTTTCTCCCAACCCCCTTGGGAGTTAGGCAAAGGCGTTATTATTTCCTTTATCATACACACAAGGAACCTGAGGCTTAGAGACGGTAGGTGAGTTGCCCAAGGTCACACAGCTAGAAACCAGAGGGTGTCTTTGCCACTCATAAACTACAGTGACCAACTCCAGGGCCACCAAAGCACTTTTTTGGGGGGCGGTGGCTACAGATGCTTGGAAAAGCCTTCTGGTGTCCAATTGCCTCCCAGGCTCATCTGCAGTAAAAACATGGCCTCTGATTGCCTTGGCCCCTTCCTAATCTGCAGATCCAGGGAGACCCAAGGCACGGGACAAAAACAGCCACTTCAGGACCCCAGTCCCAGGATTCCACAGTGAATCTTCCTAGTGCCAGGAGACCATTTTCACGGCCTAATCAATGACCCCGTTATTGACCTGGTGTTCCCAGAGGACAGGTTTAAAACTTTATCGAGCACTGTATGTGGGGGCAATTATAGGGATAATGGAAAATCATCGACAAATGGAGGCTTCTGCATTGCAAATTAACATCTGCTCCAAGTAAGAGAAAAGTCCTGTTTTAGTTTCAGAATTTGTGAAAATGGAAATGGCCATAAGACAAAGTGTGGGTACCATCCCGCTCCGACCTGGGTCTCCTGCACTGACTCTGTCATTAGCATGTAAATGGTGTGACTCCCTGTGACCATGACAATCCCCATATAATGTGTTCACTGGGAGTGCCTAGTGCATCGTCTACAACAACTGCTCTTGTGATTCCCAGGGTCCTGAAACAACCGGCACCCAAAATCTCCCTTTGTTTGGAGTGGGCAACCCTGGGAGTGCACCTGGCCTTGGGCCCTGGAGGTGGGTTGGCTCTGGCAGCCGTCAGGCTTTCCTCACATGGGCAGACACACCCAGGAGGCACTGGGCGGAACACTGAGCCCAAACCAGGGGACCAGGTTCTTGTCTCGGATCCACTGGTTGTGTGGTCTGGGCAAGTTGTGTCAGCTCCTAAGCCTTGCTGTCCTCATCTGTAGAATGGGGCTACTATTCTGTCTGTATTAGAGGATCCCTGTGAGGGTTAAATGAGGTAGCCCTTTGAGCCTTCAAAGAACCCATAAGCCTCATAGTATGGATTCGTGTGTCCAGCCCTCAGCCTCCTGTGTGGCAGGCATCATCCTAGCACTAGGGAACAAGAGAAATAACCTGCCATATTTAAAAATCGTTCAAACAATTGACTATAGACGTATCATTTCTGAAAGTGAAACATTGTGATTGAAGCTAAGCTGGATGGGATTTGAGGTCATGGCAGGGCTGGGGTTAGACAAGACTTGTCCCAAAAGTGATGTTCGAGCAGAGACTGGAAGGATGTACAAGAGTGAGCCATGCCATGTTCTGAGGGGACAGCATGCCGGGCAGGGGTGGGGGGATCAGCCGGGCAAAGGCCATGCAGAGGGAAAGAATGAGCTTGGCAGGTTCAGGGAGGAGCAAGGAGCCCTGGCCTACAGCCAGGTGAGCAAGGGATGGGGAGCAGAGGAAGTGGAGAGTGACGGGGCTGTTGTACAGGCCATCAGAAGGAATGGGAATGTTATTCTAAGTGCCTTGACATTGGGAGGTTACTGGGAGGTTTTGACCGCAAGGGTGGCATGAGCTGACTTTGCTTCCTAAAGGTCATTCTGGCTGCTGGACGGAGAGTTAATCCAGGGACAAGGGCAGAAACAGAGTTCAGGAAGGAGCACAGGTCTACAAAACACACTGCCCTGTTTCCCAAGAGGACAGAAACGTTCTCAGGAGGCTTCCTGGGTTTCCATGGCTTCTTTTTGCCGCCTCTTTGGTTGGCAATGGTAACATTGAACGTTCCACGGCTGCCTTATCTGTGCCCAGAGCTGTGTGCCCATTGTGCCCTCAAGGTCTCCCACTTCCTGTAGGAGGTAGGTGGTCTCATGCTCCCATTTCCATGACTGACTCGGCCATGTCACACAGCTGGTGAATGGTGGCTGAGCCCACATCAAATGGCTGTCTGGCCCCAAAGTCACACTGCCCTCTTGACTCTCAGATTTTTAAAAAGTCCCCACACTGCATGTGTCTTCATCCCATGGCAAGGCAAATCTGCAGTCACAGCTGCATGTCCCCTTCTCAGTGTGGTCCTCTCTTGAAGATTCCCCACATTTGCCACCATGTTTGTCCCTTGAAGCCCTCCAGGATCTACAGGTGACCATGAGCCTGCTCTCTGATTATGGAAGGTCTCAGCTTTGGTTGTGTCAATGAATGAAGACCAGGACAGTCACAGTTGTATGAGGAAGCTCAACACAGATGTATGGGGGCATCCCTTACAGTCCCTTCGAGGGAGGTGCAGTCCTTGTAGATGGATGACCATAGAGAACCAGCTTCTCCACTGAACCAGGTAAGTGCTGTAGATGAAGCCACCAGGCTGTTGGCCACCTTGAAAGGCACTGCAGGGACAAGTGCTTCTGTCAGTGTGTAGAGGCAGAGATAAGGCTCGGAGAGTGGCAGGTTTTCAGGGATATTTATTGTGACTGTGTCACACAGCCAGGGCCACCTCCCCCATCTTTGGAGACTGCTGACTCTGCCCCACCCTTCACTACCTACCCAGCAGAATAGAGCGGTTACTAGCCAAAGGCTCAGGGGCTTCAAGGAAACTTAGCCTCTGTGGCCAACACCTGGCTGTCTGGATCAGACATGGCTTAGCTCCTGTCCCAAAAAACACTCCTGTGCCTCTGAAGAGTGCTGTAGGCCTGGCCCCTCGAGACCTGCAAACCCCAGGAAAGGCCTCCATGGGTGGAGCAGGTGCTGGTGTCAAGCAGGCTGTCTGCAGAGACACAGATCTCTGCATGATTGATGCTGGAAAGGCCAAGCTTTCACAGGAAATTTTACTCAGGCCCACAAAACCCTTGGGGTTGGCTGGCTGCCTCAGTGGCCCCAGTTCCTCACCGATTTCAGTGCCCACACTCATTGCTCTGTGACTCGGACGTTTCCCACATTGAAGAGGTGGAGCCTATTTCCTACCTGAGAATCTGGACTGGCCTCAGGACTTGCTTTGACCAATAGCCAGTGGCAGGTGTGAGAGTGTACCAGTTCTGAGCCTAGTTCTCAAGAGGATGTTCACAGTCTGCCTGCTCTCTCTTGCACTGCTGGTGTGCTACAGTAGCCTTTGATGAGACCAGCCTACACCAGCCCAGAGCCAAACAGCCTTGGATTCATGACCAAACTCATTCAAAATCAGTTGAGTCCAGAGGAGACCTCCCAACCCTCAGCCTTGACTCATGGCTATAAATAATAAGTGATTATCATTTTAAGCCACTGGATTTTTGGGATTGGTTGTTACGCAGCAGTAGCTAACTGATGCACCTAGGAACTTACCCACCCACTTCCAACACTTAATACTGGTTTGAGGGATGAGAAATGCTAGGGTTTGCTACTGACAACATTCATCTTCATCATGATCATAATCATCTTATTAACACCATATATTGAGCATCATCAGCTTCTCGCAGCCCCGTGCTAAAGACTTCACATACAGCATATGCTTGGACATTCCCAGCCACACTGGGAGGCAGGTATTATTCCTCCACATTTGACAGGTGATGAAACTGAGATGCAGAGAAGTTAACTAATTTGCTTGAGGTCACACAGACAACAAGTAGCAGTCATAGAATTCAGACCATTCCTGTCTGCCTCATGCAAATGAAATATTCTCACGAAAAATGCATTCAGGGAGCACCATGCAGCCCCAGCTCCTTCCCTGCAGATCCCAAGCTTACTCCTGACTTTGGATCTTGGGAATCTAACTGGGGACCAGAGGGGAGTGCATGCAATGGCCTCAATGCCTTTAAAACCAGCATCTTTTACTTTAAACAGCTGAGGCAGGAGAATCACTTGAACCCAGGAAGCAGTGTCTCCAGTGAGCCAAGATTGCGCCACTGCTCTCCAGCCTGGGTGACAGAGAGAGACTCTGTCTCAAAATAATAAATAAATAAATAAAGTGAATAAAATGCTTAGTCTCTTAGCTTCTGATCAGAAGAGCTGCCCAAGTTGATCTCCAGAGAGCTCATATGAACTGACTTCTTTCCCGGGGAGCCGTCCTGATTCAAAATCCAGGCATAAGCCGGGAGCGGTTCCCCTTGAGTGACTCAGAGTTTCAGAGAGAGGCTATGCACAGGTCTGGCTAACCTAATGTGCACAATAAAACTTTTTATTAAAAACAAACGAAGAGGCTGAGGAGATGGTAATTGGCCATGGAAGGGCCTTACTTTTTATTGGAATTAGGGTTCTTTGATTTAAAAAATACATAAACCCTCAATTTTCTTTCTCTCACTTGGCTTAGCAGCCCGTGAAAAATTTCCAAAGGCAATTTCAATATTGGCGGAGAGAACGTCTCTGAACTTGCTCGCTTTTCCTGAACCGTCTGTTCTGAGAATTCAAGTTGCAGCCACCCGGACTCCCAGCAAGTGGGCCCCCTTGCCAGGGCCCCGGGGCCACGTCCTGAAACTTGAGGCCAAATATCCATCCCAACAGTTGCCTCTGTGTTCTTATCCACATGCTCATAGGGTTTTGCCAAGACAGACTGAATTTTATTTTAACAAATAGGTTTCTAGAGGTTTAGACTGAGAGGTAAAATTCCTGTGCTTTGTGAAAAGGCAACAAGCCCACGGATGTGATGATTGCTCTGCGTAACTGAGGATTCTGGTTATCTGAGAGCCTCTGTGTACTCAAGGGGAATGATCCTTCATTCAGCGCCGGCTCCTTGTCAGGCAGCTTTTAATAAGTTGTATACTGTGTGCATTTTCTGGGTCATCTCATTTAATTTTCACATCAGCCCTTTGAGGCAGGTTTTTTTATAATTTCTATTTCACAGAAGCAGAAATGGACACCCACTAATGTTGAGTAACTTAAATTCAACCAGCAAACATTTATTGAATATCCGTGTGTGTCAGGCACTGTCTTGGGCACTGGGGATACCACAGGGTTGAAACCGACAAGGCAAAGCTGCCCCCGATCACAGAGCTGGGGGACGCAGCCTCAGGATAAAAGTGTGTGGGACTCCCAGGTGTGAGCTCTGACCCGCTGT
Organism: Trachypithecus francoisi; assembly: GCF_009764315.1. Taxonomy (NCBI): domain Eukaryota; kingdom Metazoa; phylum Chordata; class Mammalia; order Primates; family Cercopithecidae; genus Trachypithecus; species Trachypithecus francoisi. Next base: position 7,937,720 of record NW_022681442.1, on the reverse strand, counting down.
ACTGAATCCCTGCTCAAGGCCATGTCAAGGATTTTGAATAAAATAAACACGGCACCTGGGGCACTTTTAGAACTGGCAAAGTGCACCTGGAGTTAAGCACCCACATTTTGCCACTTCTCAGTTGTTTTGAGTAAGATTGCAGTTAATAAAAATAGCATCTGACATTTGTTGGGCCCCAACCGCGGGCCCAGGTGGACTTTGCTGCCTTCTCATGGTGGATTATTTCGGCAGTTCCTCAAGACAGATGCACCTTTTGCAGATGAGGACACTGGACTTGGAGAAGTGACCTGATTTGCCCAGGGATGCTCAGTGGGCAGGTGGAACGGGGGCTCGGACCAGAACCAAGCACACTGGCTGCCTTCTGTGGGCTGTGCCCTGCTCCTGCCAACCTGGGTCTTGAATCTGCTCGGAATTATAGTTGGCAGTAACTCACCTAGGGGTGTAATCCTCTCTCCCACATAAGACATGTGGCTGGGGGAGAAGGAGGGTGCTCACTCTGCTCCGTCATCACACTCCACCATTTATCACTTCAAACTGCCCTGTTTAAATCTCTTTTCCTACCCAGAGACAGACCTCCACATTTGCTCCAAGGGCTGACGAGCAAGCCACTGTCTCCACCTGCCTCCTGCCCAGGTGTCCCAGGGGCTTGCACTGTCCCCATGCACTCATTACATACTCACAGGGAGACACTCCTGGGACACCTAGCACCTGCCCAGTGCAGCTCCTGTCCAGGGCTGGGGTCAGGGACCGACAGATCTTTGCAGAATAGTGCTCGGTTTGAGTTGCCCCCAGGTACAGAGGGAGGTCGGGAGATAGGAGAATGGCAGGAAGGGAGGCTGGCGAGGAGCCAGGGCCTGGTCCAGGGCTAGTGCCGACCTCAGTGTGTGAACCGCACGCTGTGGGCCTTTGGAGGCTTAGAAGCCATGGGGGAAGGGACCCAGAAGTCCACTGATGCCAGGTTCCCAAAGACACAAGTCAACAAGCCTCACCCTGAAAGGGGCTTCTTTGAGGGTCGAGAAGAACAAAGCGGGAGGAACTGTTTTGTCTTCCTGGCTGAAAAGATTTGCAGCCCCAGAGGAGCAGCAACGCAAAGATCATCTGAGAAAGCATAAACCGCTGAGAACATTCTCCCCTTCCGAGAGTCCTTTGAAAAACGAACAAGCCCCTGTGTACCGGAAACAGTGCGGACCCTTGGATGCCACCTTGTAAACAGGGCTGGGGGCATGTCCAGCTCTGCTCTACAACAATCGCCCTGTGTTGTGGGGGAGTGTGGACAGACCCCGTGCTCCTGTTCACTGGAAGGCAAGCAGGAGTTAAGTTTCCCGGACTTCGTCTGAGCACCATTATCCGGGGGTAGCGGGCGTAGCCTCCGGAGCCTTGGCCTGTGCAGGTGTTTGCTCTGCACTTGACACTCCCCAGCCGGGCGAGGTCTCAGGTGTCCGAGGGAGAACTCCACTCCTGCAGCCCCACCAGGCTCGTCGAGGGCCTGGGCACCAGCATGCCTCAGGGAGGGCTGAGCCCCAGGCCTGGGCAGCGGTGCCCAGCAGACCCTGGCGTGTGTGTCCTCCTGGCTCACCTGGGGCACCCTGCCTCCCCGTTAGTGTTGCTCTGTCTGGCTCTGTGACCAGCCCACTCTCCACATGGAGGTGGCCTGTGGTCCTCACTGGCCAAATGGACTCTCCCCTGGGAGTCTGAATCTGTAGTGGCCACCCAGAGAAGGAGGGTGAGTGGACTCCCAGGAGCTCCCAGCCGTCTGAAGCCCAGTTTCAGCATGGACTACCCAGTATCCTTCCAACATCTGCCTTAAGTTTCCACCAAGAATCCTAAATGGAACAGAAGATTTGGGGCAATGAGATCCACCAGGGTGTCTCTAGGACACATGCTTATGGGACCATGGAGGGCCTCATGGAAGTGGGGGCTTTTCCTCTGGGCTCTGATACATAAAGGTATTGAGAGGTGAAATAGGGAGGGGGTAATGCTGTTGCCAGGTGGGAAGATGGGGCCCCCGGCATTTGCTGGCTCCTCCGTGCAGCCCCCTGACCTACTGCCAGAAGGGGGGCAAGGGGGAAGCCCTCCCGAGCCAGGGGCCATGCTTGATCTGTCTCCTTTGACACTGAAGTCACAGGGCTGTTCCACCCAGAACAGCAGGGTTGGGGGAACCCGGGCACCAGCAGGTCTTGGGAAGACTGAGCCCCAGGCCAGGGCAGGGGTACCCCATGTCACCATCCCTCAGCCCAGCATGGCAGACTATGACCATGTGCCTCAGTTTCTCTAATGCCATCTGCTCTTCACCTGAGTCAAGGGGATAAACAAACTAGAAAAACAAAGCCCCCCAAAAATGCAATCTCAGCATTAGGCATGGTGTTTTCATAGAGACAGCATACATGGAGACTGAATTCTAGAAGCTGCAATCAATAGGCCGACTCCCTCCCCAGGGACATCAAGGGCTGCTGGGGGTATCTTGGGCCCACCTACGCACGGGCATTTCAGGGGTCACAGGAGGTGAAAAAGGCTTGGCTTCAGGTTTAAGGACCAAGAGAGACTCACGATGCTGTTGCCCCAAATGGTCACTTTCAAACCCACCAGCATCCTCCAAAAAGGCTGCTTGTATTTTTAAACACCAGGGTCAAATGTTTTAACAATAAATTCTTGTCCCGCAGTGAATAATTTGCTTTACTTTCTGTGGGATTAGTAGTCATAGAAAGCTACAGCTTTCCTTGCCTGTACTAACTGTCACTCCTGATGCTATAAGGACAGGATTAGGTACAGCCAGATGACATTTATACACAACAATTTTTCTGCTAATAAAATACCCTACAGATTCTCATGCAGCCCCAGCTTCACATGTCAGAGACTGAAAATAGCTCTAATCTTGACTCTCCCTCCACCCCCAGAATGAGAAGAGCATCTTTTTAACCCCCATTAAACAGTAGAGGAAGCTGAGGTTCAGAGATGGCAGCAGGGTGCTCCCCAACTCCCATGGCCAACGGAACAGGGACTGAAGCCCAGGTCTACCCTCGGGGAGGTGACAGGCACCCTCCCACCCTCATCCCTCTTTCCTTTGGAGGATCAGCTCCAGATCTTGCCGTGGGTTGAAGCAAGAGATATTTACACACACACACACACACACACCACACACACACACACGAGTAAGATGAGGCCTCACCATTCCCAGAACACACTTAGCTTACATTTTCAGGTGTTGGAAGCCCTGGAGCCTCACAGCAGAGCATGCCCACTGCCAGGAGCTGCAGCGATTCCCCTTTCGTGATCAGGGAGGCCGTGGAACCCTGGGTGACCCTGTGACTTCCCAGGCTGCAGGTGGGATTGGGCCAGGGCACTGCGAGACGCTCGTCCAGGCCAGGCTCAGGAGATGGGAGCTCCGCGGGTTCACAGTCGTCTGTGAGAGCAGAGCTGAGGGGAGGACGCAGACCCTAGCCTGACCTTGGGCTACCTCTCAGGGTTAGGCCACCGCCTCTGCTACAGACCCAGGCGGCGCCCAAAGCCTGAGTGTCCCTCCGCTGCAGTGAAACGGAAAAGAAAACGGGGCAGCGGTAATGCCCGGAGCCAAAATTTCAGGGAGAAGCCCAGCTCCCGACACCTACCCTCTTAAAGTGCAGTTGGATTGAATGAAGCTAAAGGAAGTAACAGGAACCCTGGCCTGGAGGAGGGAACACGTGCTACGGGCCTCAGAGGGTGGCAGAGGAGGTCTGCAGGGGCGAGAACCTCGGACAGAGCTGAGGCATAGGTGAGCAGTGCCCAGCACAGCAGCCTGGTAGATGGGATTGGGGCGGGCAGCGGGGAGAGCGGAGAGGGGTCCGCCTGGGTCCACACCCCAACACCCACCAGGGGCCCCTGGGAACCAATCAGGCCCCCAGCCCAATCCCAGTTTCCCCAGGCCACTGCTGGAACAAAAGGCCTCACTGCAAACAATGGGCCCTTTCTGCAAATGCCCGCTCGGGGCTGGGCACAATCGCTGATTCATAAGCCAGGCAGGGCCCGCAATACCCAGGCTGTGTCCAAGAAGGACACCGACGGGGACTTGGAGAGGCCAGCGTCTTTGGTGGGGAAAGACTGTCCCCTGGTGGTCGACAGGGGCACTGCGCAAGACCGACGCTCCCAGACTTCAGGCAAGGATGATGCGGGAGAGCCAGGGTTTAGAAGTCATCCCATCCTAGGGACGGGGAAACTGAGGCCCAGAGGCATGCAGAGACTTGGCTCGGATTGTTTTCTTCAGTATGAGATAGGATTTGAAGGGGGAAAGTGAAGGAGTTATTTCACCTGATGTATTCAGTGTGGAGTGAAGTAGTTGGGATTTAGAGGGGAAAGCGAAGAAGGACTTACTTCACTCAAAGTGCGGAGTGAAGAAAATCAAGGAATACGAAGTAGACGGGCAGTGGGTCCTGATTTGGCTGACACTGGCTTCCTTCCAGAGCCCAGGGACGCATCCTTCCGAACCTCGCATTCAGTGAGGTCACCTTGGTGACTTGAAATCGGACACGGTGGAAGTATTTACACTACGGACTTCAGCAAATGCAACCGGGCCCTGCCCCTCCCCTGGAGAGCCAGGTTTAAGACATTTGCCGGCACACCACTGCCCAGCGACCAGTCTCAGCTCCAGAGCTGTGGGTTATCGGCAAAGGATGTGATCTCATCCAACCTCAGTTTCTTTATCTGTAAAGCAGGAATCTATCACTTATGAAATATCCTGTGCAGGCACAATCTTAGGTGTGGAGGATACAATATAACATAAGTGAGGTAAAAGTATCCACCTGTGTGGAGCTTGTATTTTGGTGGAGAGACAGAAAATAAACAAGGGAACTATAATGACAGGTCATGTCATAATACATGCAATGATGACACAGCCAGGTGAAAAGGCAATGATGGTCATTAAGTTCAAGATGGGGGAGGGGATGGGGTGAGGGTTGGCCTGTCTGAGGAGGGGCATTTGGAGTGCTGGAGCAAGCCATAGAGGACAAGAATTACTCTGGTCAGAGGGAACAGAAGGACAAGGGCCCCAAGATGGCAGGGGCTAGAGACTCCATGCATAGAAAAAGCCAGCCATCCCCAGTGCTGCAACTGAGTGGCCAGTGGTGGGAGATGAGGTCACAGACATGGAGGGGGCATACGTGGGGTGAGCATTTCAGTCTCAAAGCCCCAGGGGGTTTTGCAAAACAAAGTGATATGATCTGATTTGCAATTTAAAATAATCCTTCTGAGTTCCCCGGCCGGGGGGGGTAAAAGACTGGCAAGGAGGGTGTGAGATGGGGCTGGGAGCCCAGGGAGCTAGGTCGGGGCCCTCTGCTAAGTGAACAGGAGAGAACAGTGCCTTGTGGTTTCCTGGCATTTAAAGTGGAGGCTGTAAGTCTCATGGGTGCCTCACATCTTCAAGCATTCCAGAAGCCCCTTCCTCCCACTCGTGATTGCACAATAACCTTTGCCCTCTGTGGGATATCATTCTGTGTGTATACATCCTCATCTGGGTCATGTCTCCCACTTACTTAGTGAGGACCTGGGGCTTACAGATATGTGGAGCCTGCTCAGGGGACACAGCCAGTGAGCAGGCTCTCAGCCTCTCAGGCTCCAGGCCAGTGGGATGTGGCCTTGGAGGGCCTGGCTGGTCACAGTCCCTAATCAGCACCCAGCTGTGGGCTTCCTTTCCACACCTCCCATGCCACTCTCCATGCAGCTCTTTCCCCAGCTACTGAGACCTTCTGGGCCCTTTCCCTCATCCCCTCTCCCTGCCTAGGACCCTTCCAACGTCCTCAATTTCCAACAGGAGTGAAGAATCAGGAGGCTTCCTCCTGGTGGATGCCTTTACCTGGATGGGCGTGACCCAGGCTCTACCTGAATCCATTAATTCCCGAACCATAAACCACAAATTCCTCAGGTCAGGAGTCATGTGCATCTCTGTGGACTTGAGGGTCTGGCCCCGAGTAGGGGCTTGCACATGTTGTTAGCAATAATGACAGCTGGGTTTATGATGCAGATGCTGTGTCAGACAAGGTGCTGAGTGCTTTACCTGTGGTTTCTTATTTGACCTTCACAAGCATCCTGAGAGGAAGTTAAGGTTATTATCCTTCTTCAGCACTGGGTACATTATCTGTGGGGTGCAATGTAAGATAAAAATGTGGAGCCCTTGTTAAAGATTGTTAAGAATTATTAACAAATTATTTAAAACTTATTAAGAATTTCAACAGCAGAGCATTCAAGCAAGCATGAGTCCATCTAAGTATGACTGTGCAGGTTGAATGCCTATGAAGTAAACTCTGTCCCCATTTTACAGATGAAGAAACTGAGGCTTAAAGAGGTTACGTAATGTCCCTGTGGGTCATGCAACTGGGAAACAGCAAAGTTGAGATCTGTGTTCTTTATTACAATCTTTGTAATCGTTACTTTTTTGCATCAACTTGACTGGATCACAGTGTGCCCAGATATTTGATCAAACATTATTCTGAGTGTTTCTGTGACAATGTTTTTGGATAAGATCAACATTTATTTAATTGGTTGAATACCTGAATAGAACAAAAAGTTCAGTTCTCTCGAGTAAGAGAATTCCTCCTGTCTGACTACTTCAGAATTGGGACAGTGGCTTTTTCCTGCCTCTACGCTATAACTACACCATCAGCTCTCCTGGTTCTCAAGCCTTCGGACATGGACAGGAGCTACACTATTAGCTGTAGTTCTTCAGCTTGCCAACTCACTGCAGGTCTTTGGATTTGTCAGCCTTATAACTGTGTGAGCCAATTCCCTAAAATAAATATCCTCATTTAAATGTATTTCCTATTGCTGTTTCTCTAGAGAACTCTAATACAACCCCATACAAAACTACACCACACTAGAAGAACTGGGTTAAATCGAATTAGGAAAAAGAAGAAGATTAAACTTATATGTTCATAATTTGGGACTTTCGTGTTTGTAATTATCTGCTAAATTCTCTCAATGGCCCATCTCATAGAAGAAGAGCAGAACTCCATGGCTCCTAAGACTCTATGTACCCCTCAGTCTGTTGCCACCAGACCTCTTCTCTTACAACTCTCATGCTCATTCATGTGTTCCAGCCACACTGGCCTCCTTGAAACTCCTCAACAGGCCAGGCAGGTCCTGCCTTGGGGCCTTTGCACGTGCTGTGCCTCTGCTTGGACTGCTCTCCTCCAACACATCCACATGGCTGCTTCCCTCGCTCACATCTTTACTAAGCTGCTGCCTACCTGGGGAGCTCATTCTGGCCTCTCCATCTCATATGCTCCACCCCTTCACCAGGCTCCCCATCCCACCTGCCGCCTAGCTCTTGTCACCACCTGAGAGAACAGATTTCACTTCTTTTTCTTGTTATTTGTAAGCTGCAGGAAAACATGGCTCTGTCTCCAGGACCTAGAACAGTGGTAAACATAGGAAGTAATTATGTGTGCAGAATTAGACAGTTGAGGAAGGGACCTTGGCCCAAACCGATGATGCTGCTTTCAGTGTGCACCCTTCTGCTGCAGGTCGGTACCTGCTGGCCCAGCCCTGGAGACCAGGAAGCTGCCAAGGTGATTGAATCACTCGAACAGCTGCCCCTGCCAGGGAAGGAACATGCCAGATTCCACTCCCTCCAGGCCTCCTCCAGGGCCCCAGTACTGGAAGGCAAGTCTGCCTCCAGGTTCTGGTAATCACAGACTCCTGAGAACTAAAGACCAGCCCAGCTCTGGGAAATCTTAGACCCCTACGTACCTGGGGATGTTCTAATGTCTTTCTAGCTACAAAAGAGTCCGTCTCCTATGTCCTATGAAAGATTCCTCCCCAAGGGCTGTAGGGATTTGCGTGTGGGTTTTTAGCTTCCTGGGCTAGTGCTGCCCCCACCAGGGGACCTTGATCTTGTTCTCCAAGAAACACTGAACCAGTCCTTTTCAGTAGGCCCAGGTATTCGCTCCTCTGTGCTTGGGAGACTTGAGCCTCACCCCTTGGGCCCAAAATGGCAAGAAGAGGCAGCTCTGCAGTGCCTTTGATGTTGCAATGTCATCTTACCAGCAGTCCCTGCAGACATGCAGTATTGGCCTGCACCATCCTGCCTGCCAAGGAGCATGGGGCTTGGGACTTGTTTGCAGGCACTGAGCCTATGATGGGACACTGGGCTCGTTGTCCTGGTTGGGTCTGTTTTCCCAGACCACACTCCAAGTTTCCGGGTCCCCCTACTCATTCTGTCTGTCCTGCTCTTCCTGGCTCCGTGGTCGCTGGAGATGAGAGGGCATGCCTCAGAATGCCAGCACTGGAGGGGCCTGCAGGATCTTCAAGCCCACAAGAAGCCCAGGCCCCAAGAAGCAAAGTGACCAGCCAGAAACCCGAGGGCCAGCGCTGGGCCGGCTGGACCCCTGAGTGACTGGAGCCTGGCTGTGTCATAACACCCCTCTGTTCTCCATACCTTCTCCTGTCCATGAGGGGGAGGCATGAGGTCAGGAGTTTTCAAACGTTTTGTTTAAGCAAGTGAACATTTTTGTTCAAAGTAAAACTAACATGAAAGCAAATCTGCAAGTCAGATGTGATGGTTAATTTTATGTGTCAACTTGACTGGGTTACGGGATGCTCAGCTGGCTGGTAAAATACTTCCCCGGTGCATCTAGGCGGGTGTTTCCGAAGAAATTCGCAGGTGAATCAGTGGACAGAGTAAGGCAGCTCCGCCTTCAGCTCGGGCAGCATCCTACATGTTGAGGGCCCGGACAGAACAAAAAAGGCAGAGGAAGAGTAAGTTCTCTCTCTTCCGAAGCTCAGATATCCACCTTCTCCGGGCCCCAGACATCAGAGCTCTAGGACCTTGGACCTTCAGACTCCAGGACTTACACCAGTGGCCCCAGTTTTCAGGCTTCTGACTGAGTTGCAACATTGGCTTCAGACCCAGACTGAATTCCACACCAGTTTCCTGGTTCTCCAGCCTACAGATGGCAGATTAAGGGACTCTTCGGCCTTCATGAGCACATGAGCCAATTCCCATAATAAGTCCCCTCTTACATGTCTGTAGTTGACCCTTGAACAACATAGGTTTAAATGGCATGTGTCCACTTACTTGCAGATTTTTTTTCCAACAAATAGATTGAACAAATTTTTGAAGAATTTATGACAATTTGAAAAAACTGGAAGATAAACCACATAGCCTAGAAATATTAGAAAATTTAAGAAAAAGTGGCCAGGTGCAGTGGCTCATGCCTGTAATCCCAGCACTTTGGGAGGCCGAGGTGGGAGGATCACTTGAGTCCAGAAGTTTGAGACCAGGTTGGGCAATGTGGTGAAACCCCATCTCTACAAAAAATACAAGAATTAGGGGAGTGTGGTGGCACTTGCCTGTAGTAGCCCCAGCTACTTGGGAGGCTAAGATGGGAGGATCACTTGAGCCCAGGAGGTCAAGGCTGCAGTGAGCCGTGATCGCGCCAGTGCATTCCAGTCTGGGTGACAGGGTAACACTCTGTCTTTAAAAAAAAAAAAAAAAAAAAATCAGATAAAGTTAGGTATGTATTAGTCGGGGTTCTCTAGAGGGACAGAATAGGATAGATGTATATATATATATACAGGGGAGTTCATTAAGGAGTATTGACTCACACGATCACAAGGTGAGGTCTCACAATAGACCGTCTGCAAACTGAGGAGCAAGGAAGCCAGTCCAAGTCCCAAAACCTCAAAAGTAGGGAAGCCAACAGTGCAGGCTTCAGCCTATGGTTGAAGGTCCAAGAGTCCCGAAGCTAAAGAACTTGGAGTCCAATGTTTGAGGGCAGGAAGCATCTAGCATGGGAGAAAGATGTAGGCCAGGAGACTCAGCCAGTCTAGTTTTTCTACATTCTGCCTGCTTTTATTCTGGCAGTGCTGGCAGCTGATTAGATGGTGCCCACCCACGTTGAGGGTGGGTCTGCCCCTCCCAGTCCACTGACTCCAATGGTAATCTCCTTTGGCAGCACCCTCACAGACACACAACACTTTGCATCCTTCAAGCCAATCAAGTTGACACTCTTATTAACCATCACAGGTATATTATTAATGTATAAAATATATGTAGATGCTAGGCTATTTATGTATTAATCAACTGTCTATGTTATTGAGAAGACTTCTGGTCGGCAGTAGGCTATTAGTAGTTAAGCTTTTGGGAAGTCAAAAGTTATATGCAGATTTTTAACTGCAAGAGGGATTAGTGCCCCTCACCCTGGAGTTGTTCAAAGGTCAACCTTGTATATATTCTATGGTTATGTGCCTCTGGAGAACCCTGAGTAATATACCAGATAATGGTAAATGATCGTAAAAGAGCCCAGTGAATTTGGTGGATGTTATGTGCCAGGCACTGTCAAGTCCTCCTCACTGCCACCCCATGCGTGCGGACTATCGTTATCCCCATTCTATTTATATTCTTTTTTTTTTTGAGACGGAGTCTCGCTCTGTCGCCCAGGCTGGAGAGCAGTGGCCGGATCTCGGCTCATTGCAAGCTCCGCCTCCCGGGTTCCCGCCACTCTCCCGCCTCAGCCTCCTGAGTAGCTGGGACTACAGGCGCCGCCACCTCGCCCGGCTAGTTTTTTGTATTTTTTAGTAGAGACGGGGTTTCACCATGTTAGCCAGGATGATCTCGAACTCCTGACCTCGTGATCTGCCCGCCTCGGTCTCCCAAAGTGCTGGGATTACAGGCGTGAGCCACCGTGCCCGGCCATTATCCCCATTCTAAACAGAGACAGGAAAGCCCAGAGTGGCATGAAACTTGCCAAAGAGCACAGAAGCAAAGCTGGGGTCAAACGATGCCCTTCAAGGGGCTGGCTTTCCTGAAATCGTGGCGGAGGGGCTACCCTGGAACCGCCCCCACCATGGCAGCTCCAAGGTCCTCAGAACATAGTTTGAAAGCCCCCCGTTCTGCCCCACCCCACCACCCTCCAGCACTGTCCTGTGCCATCTCACCAGCTTAGCTCTGCAAAGGAAACCCTCTCTGCTTGGGTTTTAAATTCTGCGTGTGACATCACATCGTGTGCATTCTTCCACTATGAGGTTTTTTCACTCAGCATTGTTGATGAGATTTATCTGAGTTGACACGTGTAGCTCTGGTTCTAGAATTTTTACTGAGCACATGAGTACATGAGGGTTGGAGGACTTAGTGCACTTGCCCGCCTAGAGACAAAACGCAAGGTTGAGACCAGGGCGATGCACTCTCTGCACCTTGTGGGAAGCCAAGGGCAGGAGGCCTCCCTCCCTGCAACTGACATTAAGGGTATCTCTTTGAAAGGTAGAGGGCAGCTGACGCGCTATGCTCTTCCCCGACAGGCAGCGGGAGCATTATTCCCCAGGATATGATAAGTGTAGTGTTACTGCCATCCTGGAGGTTGGCTCAGGAGGCTAGAGATGAAGAAAGAAGCACACAGTCATGGTTTCTAATAGCAAACACATGAAAATTCATCAACAAGAGAATGGATCAATTGTGAGTTTCATATAATGGAATGCTTATTGCGGTAAAAATGGTTGAACTTGAACTACTGTATCAACCCAGATGAATCCCATAAACAATGTTGAAAGAAAAAACCTAGTTAGGCCAGGTGCAGTGGCTCATGCCTGTAATCCCAGCACTTTGGGAGGCTGAGGCGGGCAGATCACCTGAGGTCAGGAGTTCGAGACCAGCCAGACCAACATGAAGAAACCCCCGTCTCTACTAAAAATACAAAATTAGCTGGGCATGGTGACACATGCCTGTAATCCCAGCTATTCCGGAGGCTGCGGCAAGAAAATTACTTGAACCCAGGAGGCGGAGGTTGCAGTGAGCTGAGATTGTGCCATTGCACTCCAGCCTGGGCAACAAGAGTGAAACTCCATCCCTCCCCCTATCCCAAAAAAGAAAAAACCTAGTTATGAAATAATGTATATTATTTATAATAGATAAATGACATGATTTATAGGAAATGTAAAACACACAAAACTATGCTGGGGGTTGCTTAAGCTACAAAAATGTGTGGAATTAAATAGCATCTGATTCAAGTTAAAAGAGATCACCTGTGGCATGGAAAGCAGGAGGTAGCTGGGGTGGGAACACTGGTGGTTTTAATGTGTATACAATGTTTTATTTCTTACGCTGGGTGATAGGGTTGTACTTACTAATTATATTTGTTTTTAAACCTCTTAGGATCTTGGATAATGTATAGCCTTCTATTTTAAGAAAGACAGGTAAGAAGCAGAGAAAAAAAAGGAAAAGGGAACATGTTAAAATCAGAAACGGATTCACCTTCTCTAACTGCTGAATTGTTCAGACGTAGAGCAATGGAGCATTCTCTGCAGCAGAGGAGCGTCTCCCTGTGTCCACCCCGCCGGACAATACCTGTAAACTTGGGCATTTGTGCAAATCCACTGCGACAGTGAACGTTGCCAGCAATACACAGCAGACCAGACTCATCCCAGTGGGGTGATGCAGCACACATGAATCCTATTACCCAGCTATTTCAGCTACTCGGCTTCTGGAAACGGAACGACTCCCTCTCTCTTTTTTTCACTGTCATCTTGAAAAGTCTACACAGGGATTCCCCCGCCTGCTAAAACTCTAACAGGTGGCACAAGAACGTTTACTTGGAGTCTATTTAGAGCATAAGCTGCTGTTTACCTTCATCCACACCATTTACTCTGTACCGGGTGAGAAAGGATTTCGATGTCAAAGACTGACACCTGAATTCCATCAATTTTCCCGTTTTCTTTCTGGGCCAACCATGTCCAATTGGCCTGTGCAGGCAGTCGAGGAGGGGACTGTGATGGCGGTCCCTCTCTGGCCAGTCTGCTCTCCACATGTTTTCATCCTGAGAGCGCAGCTGGTAGACCTGTTTCCAGGGCATCCTGCAGCGGGCGCGTGAGTCACAAAATCAGTCACACAAATGACCCACCACATATAAAAAGCCACCAATACATCAACAGGCCTTAAAACCAAGCAGCAGTTACAATAGCTCCTAGATCAGCGGCAGTAAGCAGCGGAGGTGGCCCGGCACAGACCCCGAGAGCAGGCCAGGCGGGCGCTGTGCTGCTGATTTATGCCTTCACTTCATTCTCTATTCAAGGTATGAAGCGTTCTGAATAGCAGATGCTAAAAAATGAAAAAAGATTGCCATAACAATATGAAAGCAGGGTGCCGGGCTATCAAGAGGGGGATATTTATGTCCCTAGGGAGATCATTCTCACGACATCTTATCCATGTGTCATCAAGCAGGGCATGCGGGGCGGGCGGATGGCTGGAGAAGTGACCATTTCACCCTCTGCAGCACATCAGTGAGCGCCAGTCCTGCTCCAGTCAGAGGTCCCCTTGTCATATGCCTGTCCCCAATATGTACAGGACCCCTCCATTTGATGTCACTGAAGGAGCTGATCAATAGTTATCCCAGACTTGGCTTCTGAAGACCTAGTTTCAAGTCCCAGCTATGCCTTTCAGCTGTGTGACACTGGGCAAGCAATTTGCCCTTTCTGAGCCTCGGTTTCCCCATCTGTACAATGGAGTCAATGATCCTTGGCTCACAATGAGATGCAGACCTGGATACAAACATGCTCTGAAAACGGAGGGTGCCCAGGGAGCCATGTGAGGACCACACACAGAGGACTAAATAACAAATTCTCCCTCCTCTTTTTGCAAACCTGTTGGCCTGAAGAGGCTCTGCTGGAGGCCAGGAGGAGGGAGAGTGACGAAGCACTGAGAATTAGCAGCACTGGGGCATCTGGCCATGTCTAGACCATCTGGAGAGGGGGCTGCTTCTGGCTCCAGGTAGAGCCTGATGCTGGATCCCTTCCAGCTCTACTCCAGGGTCTTGGGGGTCAGAGAGGCAGCTATGAGCTGAATTGCGTGTCCCTGAAAAATCTGTTCAAGTCCTAATCTCTATACCTGTGAATATGATTTTATTCAGGAACACAATATTTGCAAATGTAGTCAAGTTGAGGTCATATTGGGTTTGATGGTCATTAAATCCAATAAATGATGTCCTTTAAGAGAAAGAAGAGGGGGATTCAGACACAGAGACACAGACATGCAGAGGGAAGACCGAGACCATGTGGAGTGAGGCAGAAACTGGGATGATGCATTTACAAGCCAAGGATTGTGGGCAAGCCCCAGAAACTAAGAGAGAAGCAAGGAAAATCCTCCCCTGGAGCCTTCAAAGAGAGCATGACCCCACAGGACTGGACTTCTGGCCTCCAGAAACAACATTCTGTTGTTTGAAGTCCCTCCATGTGTAGTAATTTGTTATGGCTGCCCTTGGAAGCTAACGCACTGCACCCACAGGGATTAGTCCTTCTGGGCCCCAGGGCTTTACCACCCAGGCCGGGGCTGAGCAGGGCTCTGAGGGAAGATGAGGCCTCCCTTGTAACGCAGAGAGCCAGCCTGGCCTAGGGAGGTGCCCAGCAGCCAGCAGAAGGCCACATCCACCTCTGGGGGTCTGCAGAGATGTGCCACCGCTCACATGGCAACTGAAGTGAGGGGAAGTCCTCCGAAAGCTCCTGAGGAGGTGTCGGAGGTAGTGGGGTCTCTAGTCCCAGGTCCCTCTCCCAGCCTTTGTGGCCTGGATGTGCCAACTCGGTGATGGGCAAACTCCAGGGGCCCAAGTGATCAACTTCCTTAAGATCTGAAAATCCGCATATTTGTCTATGGGGCCGTGTTTAACAATGGTTCCAGCGTCCTCTCTTGTGTCATAGATGCAACAACCTAATCATGCAGGAAACTCCGGCCTAAAGTGTGTTTGGTGGCTGCACACACACTGGGACTCCCAAGACCCAGGATGGCTGACCTCATGAGGACCTGTTCAGGACCCTCAGAACAACCCCTCCTATCACAAATGCCCAGATTCCACCAGGCTGGGCTACAAAACAGGTCCCTGTGCTCAGCTAGCAGCAGCTCTCAGGCTTTCCCAGGGTAGCAAAGGCCAGAGCCTGAGGCCATGAAGCCGCCCCCTTCACCTCTCCCTCTGGAAGCCTTCCTGAGGGCCCCTCTGCTCTGCTTCCACGGCCCATGGGGCTTTTCTTCCCACTGGGGTGGGAAGGAGAAACAGGGAGGGTTTCTGGGGAAGTGCACTAAGTGGTCCCGGGAGCGGTAGCTCCAGCTGACCGGGTTTGTTATATTTTACACAAACCGCCCACTGGAGTTGAGGCCCAATCTCAGCCATGGCACGCTGTGTCTCCGTCTCCTTTGCCTCCTTCATGCACGTCTGTTCCTTGGGGACCTGGCAGGGAGGAGGGTGTGTGGTCCCGGGGAGCACTCCTTGGTTTCCTGGCCCAAGTTCAGACTTAAGATCCCTCACAAAACCACAGTTTCAACCAAGAAGGGGCACGTTCTGGCATGCAGCGCGGGGAGCATCATGTGAGAGCAGGGCTAGGAAGTAGTTTAGGAAGTAGGACGGGTTGGTCTGAAAAGCTGATTTTAGGGGACATTTCTAAAAACAATTCTGAATTTTATTCCCATTGACCCAGATAAACATGGACTTCATGCTCCTCAAATTTCCAGACTTCAAGATCCAGCAGAAACTGATGCTAAGGGGTGGGGTGGGGTGGGGAACGCCTTCCCCTGAGTTCCCCCACCCCTGATTTTCGCTTTTCTGCTGGGGACAGACCTGTCAGTGTGGTGGAGGCTGGGATGAGGGAAGCTGGACGGGAGCACAGAACCTTCAACCCTTATCTCTGATGCTTTGTTACGGGATTCAGAACTTTTTTTTTATATCACAGGCTCTGCTGCAAGTGACAGCCAGGGGAGGGTATGACACCCAGGGCTGGGTAAAGCAGCAGCTAATTTCTAGCAGCTGCATTGATTTATAGTTCTTTATGGAATTGTATCTTCCTATTCTGCTATTTTTCACTTTGAGTAAAAATTAACTGTTTTGTTTAACCAAAAACACAGATGGAGGGAAGGGAGAAAGGGAAAAGGGAAAGGGGCAGGGTTCGCAAAAGGAGCAGGCTTGGGAGTCTCACAGAACAAGGACGGGATCCGAACCCCAGCTTCACAGTGGGCTCCGGTGCTGTGTGAGTGTGGACAGGTTACTTCCGCTCTCTGATCTGCAGCTCCTCACACGTCTGCCCAGGGGATGAAAATCCACACATCACAGTGTTCTCAGGAAGATTACAGGAAATAGTGGGTTTCAAGGTGGTGGCACAGAGCAGGTGCTTGCATTTGTTCCTATGTACCTCTCAGGAGCCACTTTGCCAAACACATCAAAAGTAGAGATGTTGATGAAACCAGCATGATATGAGCCTCAGTGACAGTCGCTCTGCCTCCTGATGAGAGGTGGGCTGTGCTGTCTTGGCAGAGTTGGAACCCTCAAAAGTAAGGTCAAAACTTCATTGGAGATGACATCTGGAGAGGAGAGGAGAGGAAGAGGAGGAGGAGGAGGATGAAGAGAGTGGAGAGAGGAGGAGGAGAGGAGGAGGAGAGGGGAGGGGAGAGAG
Organism: Trachypithecus francoisi; assembly: GCF_009764315.1. Classification (NCBI taxonomy): domain Eukaryota; kingdom Metazoa; phylum Chordata; class Mammalia; order Primates; family Cercopithecidae; genus Trachypithecus; species Trachypithecus francoisi. The sequence goes on along the minus strand of NW_022681442.1, from coordinate 7,921,334 downwards.
AAGAGAGGAGGAGGAGGAGAGGAGAGGAGGAGAGGAGAGAGAGGAGAGGAGGGGAGAGGAGAGGAGAGGAGATGAATGGGGAGAGAGAAGAGAGGAGGAGGAGGAGAGGGGAGGGGAGAAGGAGGGAGAGGAGAGGAGAGGAGAGGAGAGGAGGAGGAGAGGAGAGAAGAGGAGAAGAGGGGAGGGAGGAGGAGGAGGGAGAGAAGAGGAGAGGAGAGAGAAGAGGAGGAGGAGGAGGGAGAGGAGGAGGAGGAGAGGGGAGGGGAGAAGGAGGGAGAGGAGAGGAGAGAGAAGAGGGAAGGGGAGGGGGAGGGGAAGGAGAAGGTAGGGGATGGGAGGGGGAGGAGAAGAGAGAAGAGGGAAGGGGACGGGGAAGGGGAGAGGGTAGGTGAGGGGAGGGGGAGGGGAAGAGAGAAGAGGGAAGGGGAGGGGGGAGGGGAAGGGGGTAGGTGAGGGGAGGGGGAGGGGAGAGAGGTACCGCTTAGGAGGCGGGAGGAATTGACTCATTTGGGCCCAAAGAAGTGCCCCTGGCTCGAATACATTGTTCCAAGCAGGCCTTGACCATGCCTTCACCAGTACTGAACACCAGGCCCAGCTTTTCACCTGTGTCATCTCATCAGTGACCAACCCACAAAAAATCATTATTGCTTCCACTTTACAGAGAAGGCAGCTGAGTCCCAGAGGAGTTTAAACAGGGCTTGCCCAAGGAAGGCCTGCAGCGGGAGGTAAAGGAGGCAGGACCCACTGATGAGAAGGTGTTTGTCCCTCTTGACGTTTCTGTCCTATCCATGGGAAGCTGGGGGATTCCACCCACGCTTCCGCTCGCCGGGAGGCAGACATGTTGAGAAACACTGGCAGCTTCTCCCAGCACCTGCCTGATGCTTGTCCCTGTCATGGGAGGAGGGTTGCTAAGCTGTGTGGTCGGCGACCGCAGCATTTGCTGGAAGGCATGGTGACTGTTTCAAAGGTGGATGCCCACGTTCTAGCCCTGCTCTGTGCTTCCTCCACAGGGGGACAGCCGCTCCCCTGCTCCTATCCAGGAGGCACACCCTACCTGCTCATCCGGCACCTCCCAAACTTTCCCAGGATCTTGTTAACAGTCAGCTTCTGACTCAGCTGTGCCAGGGCGCCCAGGGCTGGGCTAGTCTAAGTCTCCCAGCTGATGCTGGTCAGAGGACCACACTTTGAGGAGCAAAGCAATGAGCTACAATCATAGCTTAACACCTGGGGAAACAAGCATCTGAGGATTATTTTAAAAATGCTGATTTCTAAACCCCACTCAGAAATATTAAATTATAGTCATTTTAGAGGCAGAACCTGGGAAATGAATAATTTTTGATGCTCTGCGGGAGATTCTAACATGCAACTCAAGTTGAGAACTACTGTTCTAGAAGCAGGCTTGCCTCTCTTTGCCCACCTGTGACCAGGCAGGTAGTGGGTTGATCTAGGTAAGTGTGCCCAGATTGTGCCCGACAGATCCAGGCTCTGCCTCCTCTTCTCCCAGGGCACGCCTGAGACTCCACATTCCAAAAATGAGTTGCCCTTGATTGGAAACTTTTCTCTTCAGTGGAGTTTGTTTGTTTATTTGTTTTAACCAAAGGTTCACACTGGAGGTTCTGGGCATCTGGCCAGACAAAACAGCTCTTTATTTCCCACCTGGCCATTTTCCTTTTTGTGTTGGCTCCATCATCCAGTGCCCTGCCAGATAGAGGAGCACCAACATCCCAGACTCCTGAAAGACTAGAACCCCGAGTCTGTGTGCTCTCTGAACCTCTCAGCTTCCCAAAGAGGGAAGCTAGGGCTCTCTGCTGCAGGTAGGGAGGAACCACGAGAGGGAGAAGGGGCGACCCCAGCACCCCCAAACCTCCTCAGCATCCCCACCTGGCCCCAACCTGCCAGCCTTCACCAGGCTCTTAACAAGAGGCCAGTTCTCAGCCAGCCTCTTTCCTGTCCCTGAGCGGCAAGTGGGCAGCTGAGCAGAGCTGTAGGAGATAGGACTCAGTTGCAGCTGAGTCAGGGCCACTGGCTTGGCCCTCCCATTTCCCTAGGGCTGAGCAGGAGGTCATCAGACCCCAGGGGGCATTGTTCATGTCTCAAAGGTGTTGAGGGAAAATTCTCTCCTGGAGTGTGGGCTAGACTCAGTGACTCACTCATGACAAATCAAGTATGGAGAGGTGAAAAAAGTAAACCGCATGGTGGTGGAACCTGGCAGATGTCACCTAAATTGAGTGACCAAAGTTCTCATCACTTCTAATCAATCATGTTGATATCATGTGCAGCTTCACATGGTGCAAAGGGAAGGGTGCTCTGTCTTTGTGTTATTCTTCTCCCAAATCCAAAACAACACTCTCTTAATGAGAAAATATCAGACAAACTCAACCTGAAGGACAGTCTACAAAACACCGGACTAATACTCTTCAAATCTCTCAATGTTAGAAAAAACAAGGAAAGGTTGAAAATCTCTAACAGGTTGGCAGATGTGAAGGAGATAGGATGACCATCATATCCTGGATCGGACCCTGGAACAGAAAAGGACATCAGTGGAAACATTGGGGAAACCCAAATCAAGCCTGTAGCTGAATTACTACCAGTGCTGATATTAATTTCTTAGTGTTAATGATTGTATTATAGAAGATGTTAACATGCGGGGAAGCTGAGCAAGGGGTATACTGGACCTCTCTGTATTATCTTTGCAACTCTTCCGTGAATCTAAATTCTTTTTCAAAATTAAGTTTCTTTAAAAGTATTAGGGGAAAATAAACGAGGCAAGGAATGGTCCCACTCTCTCTCTCAAACAGTGTCTGATCTACAAGGTAGAATCATGAAAGGAGAAAAGCTGGGCTGCTGGCTGGAGGTGAATTTATTGCCAGAAAACAGCTCTGCTGTGCTCTCTCTGCTGTGATTTACAGCTAAATATCTGGGCCCCACATCGATCCTTCTTCTGAGCCCCCAGTGCAGGCGCAGGGTCCTCTGGGCAAAATCGATGCATGCAGGTGACACTGTGCATTTTGCTGCCATCACAGGAATCCAGATTTATGTTCTGGGCAAGATAGATCCCAGGGCAGTGGAAAGGGGGTTGATGAGGAGTCAGGAGGTCTGGGTTCCAGGCTCAGATCTGCCTTTGCATGTGTTTGTTCATGGGCTATTTACTTCACCTCTCTGAACCTTACTTTTCAAAAATGGTCTCTATAGCCACCAAGTCATATCATGAGGGTCCTTTGATTGCAAACAACAAAATGTGGCCATGGGTAGAAAACCTTGAGTATAGAAGAAATTTATTGGAAAGAATCTATGGGATGGCTGGGGGCTCAGAAATGGGCACAACCAGAATTAATGGAGGTAATTTCTGTAGTAAGGAACCCAACATTTCAGTAGCTTAATACACTTCAATGTGTCATAGCCTTATCAGACCAGGGGTGGGTGGGAGGGTGGCTCTTTGCTCTACAGTCATTTGGCCACCCAGGTTCTTTCCATCTTGTGGCTCCTCTCTGTTCTAGGTCCTTAGTCTGCCTCATCTTATATTGGCTGAATGGAATCCTTTCCATTCAGCCAATATAAGATGAGACAGAGTGAGGCCCATGTATGGGAATTTTGTAATGGGCCACGTTGGGAAATGGACTTATCACTTCCACTCACATCCCACTAAGTGCAAGGAAGCCTGGGAAATGTAGTCTAAGTCTGTTCCCAGGAAGAAGTAGAGGTGGAACCCTGGACAGCACTGGTTATTTCTGCCACAGGCAATGGGAACTATTCAGAACTTGGCTGAGGTTTGACTACTGTAGTAAATGAGTTACCACCAATCAATACAATTTCATCCTTAAGTCTCTCTGCCCCAGAATTTGAATCCTAGGAGAAAGTCCAATTGGTCCTCCTTGATCTCACATCCACCCCTTGGCCTAAGGGAGGGCAGGGCTCCTACATTGATAGTTCCCAGGTGGTATGCAGTGGTGGAGAGAAATACCCCAAAAGGAGAGAGCATGGTGTTGGGAGGCCCAAAGACAACAAAGGCACATGAAAAGCACAAAGTTGTCCTGCTTTCCAAGTGATGTATAAACCTGCCCGCTTGCAAAGACCCCGATCTCTCTGCCTCCAGGTTTGCATTTTAAAATTAGATCATTTGTTAGGGAGGCTTAACTCAAAAATGAGTTCTTCTAGCTCTACCTGCCTGTGTATATCACTATGTCTCATTTATGTATTTCCTTAACCTATATTTATTGGGTGACTTTTGTATGACAGGCACTGTGCCAATCACAGGGACACAGCATAGAGTGTCCTCACCTCTGGAAATCCTACTGCCTCATGGGTAGAAAAAATAGATAGAAAAGGTGAGAAGGTAATGGGAGGGCTAAGAAATCCCAGGAAAGGGGATCATACAGATTGGGTTGAGGATGGCCTGGGGGCAGGGGTGGTGGTGCCCTACAAAGTGATGCAAGAGCTAAGCTCTAAGGACAAGTTCAGAGTTAGCCAGACAGAGCACAGAAAGGACAGTCCCTCCCAGACAGAGACCAGAGAAGCAGAGTCCCAGAAGCAAGATGAAGGGTGGCCCACTTGATGAGTTGAAAATGGGTTCACTTAGCCTGGCAGAGTGAACAGAATGAGAGGGGATTGGTCAAGGTGACACTGGCGAGGCAGGCAGGTGTTCTAGCTCAGAGCACCTTGTAAGCTGTGCTTTGGGAAATCCAAGTTCTCCAAAGGCCAAAGTTCTCACCTCTTCTGCCGGGCACATTGACCACCCTTCTGAGTCTTCTTGCCCTATCATGAGGGCAAGAGAGAGTTGTGCTGTGCTGTCACCCTAATGATACGGAATTTGTGTGCCAGCAGGACTTGCAGTGCCCACTTGCTCCATTCCCTTACCCGCTGTTGTTACTCTCTGCAATATCCCTGAGGTGGCAACTGAAAGCTGGAGTGTGGGGAGCCCAGGCAGGGAGGAGGTGCCTGCATCTTGATGCTGGTAGTTGCAGGGAAATGGGTAGGTAAGAACGTGCTGCCTGCAGCTGCCATGCCAGGTCCTAACTCCACGTCTGTGTCTGTGTCTTACACCCACTCAAAAAAATAATGTGGCTCCACAATGGGAGGGTTTTTAAGAAACAGTGGAAAAGGAGGGCGGGTTAGAAGAGAGCGGACAGAGGAGAGGACCGGTGGGCTGTTTGTGAACTCCCAGCCACATTTGAAAACTTCCCCCAGCCACATTCAAAAGCAATTTTCACTTCCAGATAAAAATGGCATTCCTCAAAACAACACACACACACACACACACGCACACACACACACATGCACACGCAGGAGAGGGAAAAAGCCCAACCCAACCCCATCAATCAAACAAGGAAATGGCCATGGCCCCAAACTACAGCCCGCGACATGCATGGGCCATACATTCTGTGACATCTGGGCCAAAGCAAGGCAGACTGGTGTCCACACAACCTCCCAAGGCCACAGGTAGGACGTAGAGTCCTGAGAGAAAGTGATGTGGTCCTACGAGGCCTATCAAATGATCTGTAGATTGGAATAAGACTTAGAGATGACAGGGGAAATGTCCCCAAAGAGGCTCACTGTGTTCCTTTAAAACAGAGGTTGGCAAACAATGGCCTGCGAGCTGTTTTTATGAATAAAGTTTTATTGGAACACAGCCAGGCTCCTTCACTGGCATACGGTCTATGGCTGTTACCACATCACAACTGCAGAGTGCAGTAGGTGCAACGAGACTGTATGGTCTTCAAAACCTGAAATATTTACTGCCTTCAAGAAAAATGCTTACTGACTCCTCCCCTAAGAGTCTCTATGGCATGGATCCAAGGCGGCCATGAATTCTTCAGTAGTCCTGTCATTGAGAAGTTATTTTCCTCCCCTCGGCTCCAGGACAACAGAAGTGATGCCCTGTCAGTTCTGGCATGGGCTTTACGGAGACTATTTCAAATCTGTGCTTCCTGTCTCTTGGAGCCCTGAGCCACCATGAGAAAAGTCTAACTGCCCTGCTGGAGAAACCATGTCAAGAGGCACCGAGACCCCATGGAGAAAGGGGGCACCCCAGACAGCCTATCCTTCCAGTTGTCTCCACCACGGCCCCAGGAATCTGAGGCCATCTGGGATCCTCCAAGACCAGACTAGTCACCAACTGAATGTCACTGATGGCTCTAGCCATTGCCATGTGGGACAGAAGATGCACCCAGCAGAGCCTGCCCCAAATTCCTGATCCACAAAAGCATAAGATATGATCAAATGATGACTGTTTGAAGCCACTAAGACTGCTGCATTGGTTATGCAGTCGTGGAGACCCAGAGAGGGCAGAGACAAGAGAAGGCCCCTGCTGATCTACCCTTTTCCTAAGAGAAGAGCTGAGGGTACGAGAAGGGAGGGAGGCCGAGAGCACAGAATCGCAGCATAGATGGGCCATGTTGCAGTGAGATGAACTGTGAGCCACACCATTTTTGAAACTCGGAAAGCTGAGTGAAGGCAGGCTTCTGCAGCAGAAAGAGAAAGCATTTGGTGAAGGGGTGTCCAGATGCAACTTAGCTAAAGCTGCAATCTCTCCCAGGCCACCTCAGCACCCTCCTCCCCACCCTTCTGAGGCATTGAAAGCCATGTTGGAAACAACAAAGAACAGAATTAACAACTAGTGTCACCCAGGGGTAACAGAGGACACACGGAACAAATGGAAAAGAAGAAAAGCATGCCATAGAGTTTGGGTCTCTGTCCCCTCCAAATCTCATGTTGACATGTGATTCCCAGTGTTGGATGTGGGGCCTGGTGGGAGGTGATTGGGTCCTGGAAGTGGATGCCTCATGAATGATTTGGTGCCACTCCACAGCAATGAGTTCACATGAGACCTGGTTGTTTAAAAAGGCCTGGCATCTCTCTTGCTCCTTCTCTCACTGTGTGACATGCATGCTCTTTCTCCACCTTCTGCCATGTGTAAAAGTTTCTTGAGGCCTCACCAGAAGTCAAGCAGATGCTGGTACCATGCTTGCACAGCCTGCAGAACAGTGAGCTCAATAAACCTCTTTTCTTTGTAAATTACCCAGTCTCAGATATTCCTTTACAGCAACGCAAAACAGACTAATATGGCATGAAAGGAAATTTAGAGAAGACAGTAGACATGAAAGACCGAGAAACCCATACACACAATCTTGTGTTTCTGAAGACAAGAACAGAACACTCTCATCTCACTGCCCGAACCAAGGAAGGTTCTCCACTTTGAAGGACTCATGTGATTACCCTGGGCCCACCAGAATAATGTCCCCACCACCAGATCTTTAATAGAATCAAACCTGCAAAGCCCCCTTTGTCACGTAAAGTAACATATTCACAGGTTTCTGGGATTAGAGTGAGGACATTTTCTGAGAAGTGGGGGATCCATATCCTGCCTACCACAGTGGGTGATGGTTATTTCTCATAGTGAATATAGGTTATTTTTACCAAAAAACAACAATGATTGTTAGACATTCAGTGCAACTTACTTGCTTCTTTGCATCTGGCTGCTTTGCCCAATGGGAAGCTGTTTCAGCATACTCATAAGCTGCCAGGCTCTGTGCCGAGGTCCCAGAGTGTGTCACTGCAGGCAGTGCTCCTCAGTGTCCCTGTTTCTCTGGACCATGTCAGAGGACACCTGGAAAATATAACCGGCACATGTGCAAACCTGCACAGCAAAAGGACTTAGACGGCACAACAATAACAGCCAACATCTGGGGAGAACTGGACTGGGGGGGGCGGGGCTTCCTGCCTTCCTTCCTTTCCCGGCTTCTCATGTTTAATCTTCACTACAAATCAATAAAGATGGGTTCTGCCATCACGCATCTCACAGAGACTCCAAGGGTAAGCAACTTGCTCAAGTGCTGAGGTCACATAGCTGCCTTCCATCTGCACAGGGGTGACGAGAAGGAATTTCTGTCTCTTACTTCCACAGTGAAAAGGAACCAGTGCCCACTAGGAAGGGTTTTGGTTGCTGGTAAATAAAAGAGACCAAGAATTGCATAGCTCCTCCAAGGTTTCCTGGATTCTACAAAACCATAATCTTGACCCCTGCACGTAGAAACCAGGATATAGACATTTGTTTTCTGGCTGTCTTTTCCCCTTTCCCTCCTGTATGTAGAAGGATGGGAAGGAGCTCCTTAATGGGAGCTCTGAATCATTCTCCACCCCAGCTCCTCTAGAATGTGACCCTATATCAGAAGCCCTGTCCACCTCCCCGACCCTCTCCCCACTCAGCGGCCCTTTACTCACCGAGGATGCACACATCCAGGACTTTCTCACCTTACAAAAAATTCTTCCTGGGCCAGGGCTCCAATGATTACCCCTTGCCTTCCTCGAGAGGAGGAAGGTATCTCAATTTCACGTTCGAGTAGATTTGCCTTTCCAGCTTCCTCCCAGTGCCCCAGCAGGCTGGTTCCCATCCTGTGCTCCTTACCGTGGCTGCCCCCTCCAGCTGCCCAGGTACCCAATCCAGAAGCCAGGGAGTCGGCCTTGACCTCCTTCCTCTATGTCCTCACCCCAGCCTTCACCAGGTCCTGCTGATTCTATGCCCTATGCAGTTCTCACACCCACTCATGTGCTTCTCCACTCACAGTGGCTTCCTAGCCGAGCCTCCTTTCTCATTTCTCCCTAGCACAGCCTCCTTTCTGCATTTTTCAGTGTGCCCCTCAGTGACAACTCCATGGCTCTTCTCCCTTACCTGCCCCTCCAGCCTCACCTGGACTACTTCCTGCTTCTTGAACTTCCTTCTCCAAGGAGCCCCATGTTTTCTTGAATTTCTCATGAAGACTCTTCCATCATTGACTTCTCTCCAGTTCTCTCCATTTAGAGCATCCCTCCTCTCATCCCACACACACAGACAGGCACACATGCACACACACACACGCACATATGCGTACACACACAGACAGGCACACATGCACACACGCAGGCACATATGCACACACACACAGGCACACAGGCACACACACAGACAGGCACACATGCACACACACAGGCACACATGCACACACACACAGGCACACATGCACACACACACAGGCACATATGCACACACACAGGCACACATGCACACACACAGACAGGCACACATGCACACACACACAGGCACACATGCACACACACAGACAGGCACATATGCACACACACACAGAGGCACACATGCACACACACAGGCACACATGCACACACGCAGGCACATATGCACACACACACACGCACATATGCGCACACACACAGACAGGTACACATGCACACACACAGACAGGCACACATGCACACACACACAGGCACATATGCACACACACAGACAGGCACACATGCACACACACATAGGCACATATGCACACACACAGACAGGCACACATGCACACACACAGACAGGCACACATGCACACACACAGGCACACATGCACACACACAGACAGGCACACATGCACACACACACAGGCACATATGCATACACACACGCACATATGCGCACACACACAGACAGGTACACATGCACACACACAGGCACATATGCACACACACAGACAGGCACACGTGCACACACACAGACAGGCACACATGCACACACACACAGGCACATATGCACACACACAGACAGGCACACATGCACACACACACAGGCACACATGCACACACACAGACAGGCACACATGCACACACACACAGGCACATATGCACACACACACACAGCACATATGCACACACACACAGACAGGCACACATGCACACACACACAGGCACACATGCACACACACACAGACACGCACACATGCACACACACACAGGTACATATGCACACACACACGCACATATGCGCACACACACAGACAGGTACACATGCACACACACAGACAGGCACACATGCACACACACACAGGCACACATGCACACACACAGACAGGCACACACGCACACACACACAGGCACATATGCACACACACACAGACAGGTACACATGCACACACACAGATAGGCACACATGCACACACACAGACAGGCACACATGCACACACACACAGGCACATATGCACACACACACAGGCACATATGCACACACACACAGACAGGTACACATGCACACACACAGACAGGCACACATGCACACACACAGACAGGCACACATGCACACACACACAGGCACATATGCACACACACACAGGCACACATGCACACACAGACAGGCACACATGCACACACACACAGGCACATATGCACACACACACAAGCACACATGCACACACACACTCCAAACTATATCTACATGGCATATATGTGTTCGATCTCTCTCTCTCTCTCTCTCTCTCTATCTCTCTTTCTCTGTAACACTTCTTCACTCTCAGCTCCTAGACTCATTTCTCTTTCCTCCCTCCACCCCCATGTGACCTTATGTCTCCCTCCCCTCTGCCCCTTCTCTGGACTTCTGTCAGGACACACATCTGACCTATAATTGTCTATGTCTGCCTCTCCTGCACAGCTGTACTCTCTTTGACTAGAGAATGCTGTCTTACTCGTCGCCTTCAGACCTGGCTCATCACAAGCATTTAGGGGAGGTTTGCCTATTTACAGAATTGAATGTCAGAACAGGACTTGGTGTCATGATGACACCTGGTCCCTCCACCTCTTCTTTGGAGCTTGGACGGCAGAAAGCCCCACTCATCCACTGAGCCTTCCTCTGTTCCCCAAACTGAACAGTGTGTCCTTTTTAACCTCACAACACCTTGAGAGGTAAATACCATTCTAAGCCCCATTTTACAGAGGAGGAAACTAAGGCTCAGGAGGTTAAATTAATTGTGCAAGAAAAATAAGCATTTCCATTTTAATTTGATTCTATATGACTCTAAAGTTCTATGTTTTTTATTGTGCGCTCTACCAGAGCAGCTGAGAAAAAAGTGGAAAAGAAAAATGAAGTGACGGCTCAGCTAATGATATGTTGACAAAGTGGGTTGTGGTTGTGCCTGTGCCCATGTGTGTCCATATATGCACGTGTGCAGGTATGTGTGCATGTGCCTGCATGCGTGTGCATATGTACATATTGTGTGTGCATGTGTGTGTGCGTGTGTGTGTGCGCGTGAGGCATGCTCAGGCACACCCCCGCCTTGCAGCACATGCGTCTCTCTTTCTGCATGATACTCAGCAGTTTGTGAGCTACCTTTGGAGTCCGTAAAGTGGAGATGAGCCCCATGCATGTCACTGAACTCAGAACATGGGGAGCCTGGGTTACAGATCCAGAGAATAACCAAGACCAGCGTGGCGAGGGCCTCCGGGGACCGAACCCTACAGGTGAGTGCCTCAGGGAGAATCCAGTCCCAGGAACACATTCACTCTCTGAAACACTGCCTGAGTCTGAGCCCCCTCTGCTCCCAGGGGCCAGACCTTACCTGACCATGCATGAGAGTCAGAGGCCAAAGCACAGTTGCCCTCCTTTTACTTTTTCAGGGTCTCTGTCTTCATTTCTGGCAGCTCCTAGTCAAAGCCTCCAGGGTTTCTGCTGCCAGCCAGTGACCACTCGGGGGAGCCCGTGAGCCATCAACCACAGAGGTTGCCTGAACAGAAGGGATCTGTAACTGAGAAGAAAGTCAGCAGCAAGGGAAGAAACCAGGGGCCTTAGTAGGTACCGGTTTGAGCTTTTCTCATGTCCCACGGCAGCTAAGAATTTGTCACTACTCCTCCAAGTCTGTTGTGGCTCCCAAGAGAGCCACCTGTGTCCTTGACTTTGGATAGGGCAGAGCTGGGAAGGACATACTAGCTCACTAGGACAGGGGTGGCCAATGTAAGCAGGTACAGCCTGGCTCTGCCATGGAATTGCTGTGTGACCCTGAGTAAGCCACTTGCCTTCTCTGGGCCCTAGTCTGCTGTGACAGTCAGGATTCTTGGGTAGAAGTGACAGAACTATGACTAAGTTAAGCCACTGGGCAGCTCACGGAATTCAGAGGAGGGGCAGAGAACTGGTGAAACAAGAAACAAGGGTGCTGTCACTGCAGGGCCCAGCAAGGTCACCTGGCACTGGTTGGCCTGCGGGGTCACCTCTGTCCCTCCTCCCTGCACCGACTACTCCCAGCCCTGCTGAGGGACTCTGGCACCCCTCTGCCACCCTGGATTAACCTGGCTGTCCCTGCATCTGTGTGCCCTTTCTGCATGGTTCCTGCCCTGCATGGAGGCTACCTGGCCACAATCCACCTACCCAGGGATGGAAGAGGAGATTTTGGCCCTCTTTATGTTCACAGCGCAGAAAGGGACCAGCCCTCAAATGGAACAGATTTTGGAGACTGGTGGCTAAAAGTGACAGATATTTGCCACACTTCTTATTTGTATATCAAGATCTGATTGTTGGACTGTTGCTGTTGCACCTTAAAATAACAACGGCAGCAACAACAACAATCTCAAAGGCAGGTATAGCCCACACCACGCACAGGGCATCATTCAAATAGCTTATGTATATCTACCCATTTAATCCCCACACAGATTCCATGAAATAGATTCTATTATCATCCCCCCTTTATAGGTGAGAAAACTGAGGCATGGAGAGTTTAAATGCCTGGCTTAAGGTCACGCAGTTGGTAAGGGGTAGAGCGGGAATTTGAACCCCAGGAACCTGGTCCTTTTTAAGCGTGTGTTATGTGGCCATGTCGGACGTTAAATTTCGGCATCTTCAGTAACACTTGATACCCGGGGAATGAACCAAACAGAACACACGCACATCAGCTTGGAGTCTCTCTGCTTTTCTAAACCTTTCTTCTCTTTATGGTTTAACGACAAAACCACTTTTCTGTCTGTAGAGTTCATCCTTATAGGAAAACTTGCTTGTTTTTGTGGAATAGGAGAGAAGTCAGTAAATGTTAAAGAAAGCATAGCCTGCATCGGGAATGGAGATGAACTATTTCTTTGTTAGACATGCCATCAAAACGTCCCGAAGGTGAGGAAGAGCACTGGCTTATTTTCAAATAAATGCTCACTTGGACTTTGTGCCGAACTTCCAGCGTCCCAAGGGTAGGAAGTGGTGTCGCTCTGCAGGACCCAGACCACCAGGGGGCAGGCCGTGCCTCCACCAGACTGCGGCAAGTTTTGGCTCCGGAGGACTCTCCAAGTCGGGTTTTTCCAGAGCAGGCTATTTGCAAAGCAGCCAGGAGGTGTGGCTCCGGGGACTTGAGTTGTATTTTTATCTGCTGCTCACTTCCAGCAATCTGGCACACATTTCACTTTGGCACACAAAGGAAGTGCCTGCTGCCTGCAAAGCATGAATCACTTTTGGGAGAGGTGGTCTAGCTCTCCCTTTGGGTGGACCCAAGTCCCAAATGTAATTGCCAACATCATCCCCCACGGAGGAGTTTATTTCTGTCCTCCTCCCCAATTGCCCAGGGGTGGCTCTGTTTTTGCCTCTGGGCATAGTGGGATGTTCCTCTCCTGCTCTTCAACATGGCCACGGAGCTTGGAAGTCAGGCGGAGCCGGCTCCTGTGGAGGGTGTATTCCCTCCGGCAGAGGTCAGTTCAGCAGAACACCTGAACGTGCTTCACACAGCTGGATCCAGTCCCCGAGGCCCTCCCACTTGGGGAAGAAGGAAGGGGGACCTTCCCCTTGGCCACACACCCCAGATAAGCAGGGCATGGTCCCAGAATTCCAGGTGAGAGGCTGTGGGTGTCTCCAGGGGCGTGCCAGGCAGACTTCAGCTCTGTCCTGGGCCACTTCCAGCCCCTGGGTCCCAAACAGAATGTGACTCCCCGAGGAGCAGGGTCTCATTCAGAGGCGGCCGCCCATCTCCCACAGGCTTCGCTCCTTCCGGGGCCCAGTTCCTGGCGTCGGAGACCTCCCAGTCACCAGCAACACGGGTCCCACTCAGGACGAGGGCACGGCAGTGGAGGGCACCTTCAACAGATGTGAGTTTGGATGATCCTCATGGAGTCTGCTTTGGTCTCACCCATAACCTGGGCTTCATGTCACCCTACGGAAACATCACCTCCTCCAAGAAGCCTGCTCTGACTCCCTCGCTTCTTTTGCCCGTCCTTTATCATAGCACTCCGTCTACATGCTCAGTGGTGCAGGTCTGATCACAAGCCTCCCGCACTAACACTGTTTCTTGTGGTTAGCCACCAAGTATGAGTCCTCCAGAGCCCCAGGGCCTGGCTGAAACCCAGAATAAATGCCCTGGAATCATAATCGAATTAGGGGATGAGAGCTGTGTGCCCTCTACCCCACACTGACGGCTGTACCCTTACACACACAGGCATATGAGCCTCTCCATGTGTTTTTGTCCTACATAAATAGGATTACATGATGTGGATTATTCCACGACTTGCAACAGCCTCCTAGCCCCTGCCCCTGCCTCCAGCCTCAACCCAGCAAACCCATCTCCATGGGGCAGGGAGAGTAAGCCTCCTCATCGGACCCCATCAGGATTCTGTTCAAATCCCTCCCTTGACTCCTGCCTTGTTCCTGTTTGCAAATCCATCCCCATTCTCCCCTCACTCCCTAGTCCGCTACAAGGGAGTCTGCCACGCCCTTAGCACCTGCTGACCCCTCCCATCATCACTCCAGGAGCTCCGACTCTTCCTCCAGTATCACCTTCTCTGTGAAGCCTCCCCAGATTCCCCCAGAACCAGCTGCAGGCAGGAGCTTCCAGGATATGCCTATGTGGGAAGCAGCTGAGATGCCCCAGGACTTTTGAGTCTCCTGGCCTGGATAGAGAGGCTGCCTTCTTCCTGCACGGGGCTTGGAAAAAGCTAAGCTTCCCAGGCATCCTCCAGCCTGCTGCAGAAATGCCACAGAGGCTGCCGCATTATACAGCCAGAAAACAGAAGAGACCCTGATTCACAGGCCCAAATGCTGGCAGGGCGTTTAGCATCCGACAAGAGCTAGATGACCTCTTGGGGGACTCTAGGCCCTGGGAAACAACAGGAAGCAGAGCCTCCTCTGTGTATTAACCCATTGGGTCATCTGAGAAGGCAGGGCAGAGACAATGAAGAGAGGGAAGCCCGGAGAAGTTGAGTGACTGCCCCAGGCCCCATAGCAGCGAGTGGCAATGTAGATTCCTCATCACCCTGACCTTCTGCTGCACACCTGAGTCGCTGTGTGAGTTGTGGGGTGTCTGAACAGTGCTTCAATAGTCCTGAAACCTCCCCATGCCTGGAAAAGTCCAGCCCACGTTAACACCTACCATGTGTGGACCAGACCGCAGACTGCTGCACCTTGGAAGCCAACACAGCCAGGGAGCTGGAGACGGCTTCTTAATTTATGCAGTGGTTTGAACTGGAAAGTCTAGGGTGGAGGAATTTGGAGAAAAATAGAGTTATATTTTAAGTCCTCTAGTAGATCTTCCCATTCAAAAGAAGCACATGGTGAGTTCATTTCAAATGCAAATGTGTGTGTTCTAATTTATCTGTCAGTTGGGGTTTTTGAGCCTTGATTTGAGAAACTTTGTATTTATTGCACAATCAACAGAGCAACAATCGGCCTGTTGGTCTCCCTTGCGTTTGTTAGGGCATTTTGCATGGACGTTTCCAATTGTGATGTACGGGAATGTGTCAGCATTTCCCTTGGTGATTTCTACCAGAGCCACAACGTTTAGAAAAAAATTTTACTTTTCTAAAGAAGTCATAAATACTTCATTTGGGCTTTTTCTATAATTCATTTTTACACTTTACACTTTAACTTTTGAAGATTGTGTTTGAGGAGTGAATCTAGATACTTCTTTGCTTTCATCAGATCACAAATGAATGAAAATGAATGAACCCCACTGTTTTGTGCACCCCTTTCTACCATTGGCTATTTGTGTCTTTGACTTATCCCACTCTTCATTCTCTCCCTGCCTTGATATATAATAATGTTTTGTGATCCCAAATGTCTCAAGATGGAGTCCCTTATGACAAGTGACTCAGACCACAGTGAAACTGAAGGCCCCCCAAGGGCCGGGCATGGTGGCTTATGCTTGTAATCCCAGCACTTTGGGAGGCCAAGGCAGGAGGATCTCCTGAGGTCGGGAGTTCAAGACCAGCCTGATCAACATGGAGAAACTGCGTCTCTACTAAAAATATAAAATTAACCAGGTGTGTTGGCACATGCCTGTAATTCCAGCTACTCGGGAGGCTGGGGCAGGATAATCACTTGAATCCGAGAGGCAGAGGTTGCGGCGAGCCGAGATCGTGCCATTGCACTCCAGCCTGGGCAACAAGAGCAAAACTCTGTCTCAAAAAAAAAAAAAGAAAGAAAGAAAATAAAAGAAACTGCAGACCCCCCTCAAAGTCATCAACATTAGGTATGGTGGATTGTGTTGAGAACATGTGCCAGGCACCACCGAGACCTGACAAGAAAGTGAAGCCAAAAGGCGACTGAGATAATGGCCGTGGGCATTCCTGCAGATGCCATAAAAACAGCAAAGAAACTGACCATGGCTAAGACGCAGAGGCTGTGCCAGTGACAACTCAGACCTCTTCTGCACGGGCAGTGGTGCTGGATGCTCTGCTGGGAGAAGAGCTGTGGCCCTCCCACCTCCAAGCTGGTCGGTGTTTTGAGGGGAATTCGGACCAGTCAGGATCATCTGTCAGAGTGCTCCCAAGCTACTCTCAGTGGTTCAGTCTCCTTCTCTCTTCTCACTGCCTGTGTGTGAGCTGAATACATTTGTGTGACTGTTGGTGTGTGACAGCCTCATGATAAACTAAGAATTCAAAAGCACTGAATTGGTCACTGAGCCATCATGAAATCTCTCAGCCCCAATCGGAGTTCACACAGCTAGGCTGATTTGAACCTATACCCCTCCCAGAGGCAACGTGCCATCCTTTTGGTCAACTGTGCATATGCATTTACACACATGCACACACAGACACGCATGCACACTCTACCTTCCTCACGGATGAATAGGTTTGTGTTATATGCGTGTTGTTCTGTGGGTTGCTTTCTTCATTTAACATTTTGTCTTGGAGGCCTTTCCGGCTGTTCACACGGACTGCTCCATTCACTAATGGCCACACAATATTCCATAGGATAGTTGGAGCATATTTTATTTAACCAACCCCTTATTCATGAACATTTAGGTTCTTTCCATTTTCTCACAGTTGAAGAAAATGAAGCAATGAACATTTTTGTTACATATATCTTTGAAGACATGTGAAGTAGTTGAAAATGTGATGATTTCTAGAAGTGGAATTATTAGAGCTGGAGTATATATATATGTATGTATATATATGTATACACACTATCAAATTATTTTCTGAAACTCATCATCCAGTTGCGCTCCTATGACAATGTATAAGCCTGCCTATTTCCCTGCATATGTGCAAACACTTGATATTATCCCTCTTTTAAATTCTTAACTATATGATGGGTGAAAATAATCTCTCATAATTGTTTTAATGTGCATTTTATCAAAATCAACCATACATATTTCCTCCTATGTGAAATGGCTCTTTGTTGAATGAACAGACAGAAATGAATGGAAAATCAACCAAGTTCTCTGAAGACGCAAGGCAAAGTCAGAGTGAGAAAGAGGAAAGAGAACAGGTTCCTTCTATCAGTGGGGGAGGAACTTTCGAGGCCACGAGGACCCTTTACAGAGGCAACCCCACCACTCTGTGAGAGCTGCTGGACAGGCCAGGCAGTGTGCACATGCCATGGGAAATAGGACAAGCGGAGCCGGCTAAGGAGCTATTGCTTAAGATAGTGCACGTTGTACCCTGACAATAGGCACTTTGCCCACGGAGTACAGTGGGGGCTAGATGCCAGACAGAAGTCCACGTGTGCAGCTATGTAACTGGGCAGGGGTTCTGTTAGATCACAGGAAGCTGAGACTCATGCCCTTCATCTGCCTACAGGGGCATCTGCTTCTAACTCATCCGAAGGCTCCCAAAGTGCTAGGGATGGCTCTAAGACTTCAGCAGGTGAGGGCATCCCTTGGGCTGCCTCTCAGGCACAGTGCATGTTGTTAACATGGCTACATTTGCCTTCAGAGGCCCATGTGGTCAGGAAGCAGATGGGGGTGAGTGCTGCAGGGCACAGAAGACCTTTGAGACTCTTACCTCTGCTACACCAGCCACACCATCAGTGGAGCACTGAGGCCCCTGCATTCCAACATGCAAACTCTCCATTCAGACCTAAAACATAGGATGACTTAAAACGCATGCTTTCACTGTTGGAAGTATATGGCTGAAACTACAGAAAACTACCTAGGCTGCACCAGTCTTGACCAACCCGGAGCAAAGGAATCACTCAAATCAACAAACACCCACACAGTCTAAGACTGAGCTCTTGCCTGGCTTTGGACTTCAACAGCTCTTTTCATGTCCTGTAGTCATTTGTTACTGCATAGTTTTCCTGGCTTAAGAGTGTTGCTCAAAGACAAGAACACTGAAAAGGGATTCCTTCCTTTTGCTTGCTCCAGAGAGGATCAGTATTCTACCCTATGAGCACTTATTTATTTTCTGGAACAAAACTGTTAAAAGTGTCTCCCACTTTTCCCCTCTTCTTTAAGGACTCCAATTACATGTGTATTCAGTTTCTTGAAGTTGTCCCATAGCTCAGTGAGGATCTGTTTATTTAAAAATTCTTGGCCGGGCACGGTGGCTCATGCCTGTAATCACAGCACTTAGGGAGACTGGGGTGGGCGGATCACAAGGTCAAGAGATCGAGACCATTCTGGCCAACGTGGTGAAACCCCGTCTCTACTAAAAATACAGAAATTAACTGGGAGTGGTGGTGCATGCCTGTAGTCCCAGCTACTCGAGAGGCTAACGCAGGAGAATCACTTGAAGCTGGGAGGCGGAGATTGCAGTGAGCTGAGATCATGCCACTGCACGCCAGCCTGGTGAGAGAGCAAGACTCCGTCTCAAAAAAAAAAAAAAAAAAAAAAAAATTCTTTGTCTCTGTGTGTTTCACTTAGGGTAGTTTCTACTGCCATGTTTTCAAGATCACAGTAATTTCTTCGGTGATGCCTAATTGGCATTAATCTTGACCAATGTATGTTTTTATCTCACATTTTATAGTTTTCATCCCTAGAAGTTCAATCTGATATTTTAAAAAAAAATCCATGTCTCTTCTTAACATGTTCAGTCTTTTCACTACATTTTTGAACACATGGAACACAGGTATAACTTTAAATGTCTTTATCCACTATTTCCGATATCGGTGTCATGTTTAGTTTTTTATTGACTAAGTTTTATCTTCATTTCGGGCCTTATTTTTCTTCTTCTTTGCATGCCTGTTAATTTTTGATTGGATATCAGATATTGTGAATTTTAGTGGTGGGTATTTTTGAATTCCTATAAATACTCAGTGTTTTGCTCTGGGAAAGTTACTTGAAATCAGTTTGATCCTTTTGGGTACTGCTTTTAAGATTTGTTAGGCAAGATGAGAGAAGCATTTAGACTGTGACTAGTTATTACTCACTACTGAGGGAAAATGTGATTGAATATCCATTGGCCTATGAATTATGTATGAGGTTTTCCAGCCTGACTAGTAGGAACACTATTCGTGACTCTGTGTGATCTCTGAGTATTTCTCACTCTAATACCTATGTTGCTTCTGGGTGGTTCATTTCCAGGCCTCAGGTAGTTTTCTTCAAACATGTAAACTGATCATTACTTAGTTGAATACTCCTGGAAGACCTTTGTAATTTCTGGAATTCTCTGTTCACACCTCCTCTCTCCAGTACTCTGTCCTGTAAATTCAAGCTTCCTTGGTTTCTTGAAGCTCTCAGTTCCATCTCAACAAAAGGCGTTCACTAGCTTCTGTCTAGGTTTTGTATTTCCATGTTGAAGCCGGAAACATTCTCCAGACTGCAAGCTGGGGCAATTATAGGGCATATCTCATTTGTTTCCTGTCTCTCAGAAATCGCTCTCTTTCTCCCCCGATATTCAATGTCTTGAAAGCCAATGTCCTAAAATTGCATTCTATATACTGTGTCTGTATTTTTAGTTGCTGCACATTGGAGTGTAAATCTGGTGCCTGTGACTTCATATCTTGGCTAGAAGTGGAAGATTAACTGCAGGGAATTAAATTAAAAATCAATAAAAGATATTTGGAAAACGTCAAATATTTAGAAATTGAACAACACACTTTAAAATAACCTATGGTCAAATAGTTAATAATAAGGAAAATTATAAAATATTCCAAATTGATGAAAAATGAACATATATCAAAATTTGTGGGATGAAGTTAACACTGTGCTTTAAGGAAACTCACTGCTTTTAATACTTGTTTTTTTTTTTTTTTTTTTGAGACGGAGTCTTGCTCTGTCGCCCGGGCTGGAGTGCAGTGGCCGGATCTCAGCTCACTGCAAGCTCCGCCTCCCGGGTTCACGCCATTCTCCTGCCTCAGCCTCCGGAGTAGCTGGGACTACAGGCGCCCGCCACCTCACCTGGCTAGCTTTTTGTATTTTTTTAGTAGAGACGGGGTTTCACCGTGTTAGCCAGGATGGTCTTGATCTCCTGACCTCGTGATCCGCCCGCCTCGGCCTCCCAAAGTACTGGGATTACAGGCTTGAGCCACCGCGCCTGGCCAATACTTGTATTAGAGAATATAAAGGTCTCAAATTAATGGTTTGAGTTGCCATCTAAAGACACTACAAAAAAGAAGATCAAATTAAACCCAAAATAACCAGAAGGAAGGAAATGCAGTTAGCCTTTTTTTTGAGCAACATGGGTTTGAATTGCATAGGCTCATTTATACATGGATTTTTTTCCCCAACCAAGCATGGATTGAAAAAACAGTATTCGTGGGATGTGAAATCCACACATATGGAGGGCCAACTTTTCATATACACAAGCTCCAGAGGGCTGACTTCAGGTCTTAAGTATGGGTGGATTTTGGTGTATGCAGAGGTCCTGGAACCAATCCCCTCTGTATACCAAGGGATGACTGCAAAGGAGAGCAGAAATTAGTATAGAAAACAAAGAGAAAATAGTAAGAAATATCAATGAAACCAAAATTTGGTTCTTTGAAAAGATCAACAAAATTGATGTACTAAATCTATTTAAAAATTAAGTCTGTTGTTAAGACACCTTTCAACAGAGAAAACTCCAGGTTGCATGACTTCAATGATGAATCTGTTACCAAACATTTAACAAGAAAATGATGCCAACTCTACACAAACTCTTCTAGAAAATGGATGATAAGAAACACTTTCCCACTAATTTGATGAGGGCATCATTATTCTGATAACAAAACCAGAGATATACATTACAAGGACATAAAATTACAGATGAAAATTTCTCATTAAAATAAATTCTATAGTCTTCAACAAAATACTATTAAGTTGAATGCATCAGTGTATATTAAAAATATGCTATGACTTGATGGGATTTATCATAGAAATGCATAGCATGACATTCTAGAAACCAATCAATATAATTCATTATATTAACCAACAAAAGATAAAAAACAATACTATCTCCTCGGTATATGCAAAAAATGCATTTGACAAAATTTAATACCCATTCATGACATGAACTATCAACAAGTAGGAATAAAAAGAACTAAGTCATGTCTAGAAAAAAAATCTCCAGCTAACTTCAATCTTAATGGAAAAAGTCTGGATACTTTCCCCCTAACATTAGAAAGGAGGACAGAATGTCTTTGCTTAACACTTTTGTTCAACATTGTACTGGAGGTCATAGTCAGTTTATTAGCAGAAGAAAATGAAATAAAAAAAGAATGAAATGGGGAACATAAAACTGTCTTTATTCACAGACAATCTGATTGTCTATGTAGAAAATACTGACAGTGTCTTCATTCATTTTGTGCTGCTATAACAGAATACCACAGACTGGGTAATTTATAAAGAACAGGAATATTTTGGTTCATGATTCTGGAGGCTGAGAAGTCCAAGATCAAGGCACAGGCATCTGGCAATGACTTCCTTGCTTGCTATAGCATCCCGTGGCAGAAAGGTAAAGAGGGGGTGAGAGACAGCAAGGTATTTAACTTTCAGCCTTAATTTTAGACCTTTTATAAACGCATTAATCCATTCATAAGGGTGGACACCTTATAACCTAAACACCTCCCATCACCATTGCATTGGGGATTAGGTTTCCAACATATGCTTTTTAGGGAACACATTCAAACCACAGCAGAAATATTTTCAAATTTATTAGCAATAATAAATGAGTTTAGCAAGATCATAGGGTACAAAGTTGTTACACAAAATCAGCAGTATTTCTCTATACTAACCACAAATAATTGGAAATTGGAGTTAAATAATATTTAATCAATTAATCCATTAATGAGGGTGGAGACCTCCTAACCTAAGCACCTCCCATCACTTTTGCATTGGGGATTAGGTTTCCAACACGTGCTTTTTAAAGGACACATTCAAACATTTAAAATAACTCCCAAATTTTGAATACCTAGGAATAATTTAACAAAAGATATACAAGACATGTATATTACAAAGCTGTTCTGAGAGAAATTAAAGAAGATCTAAGTAAACAGAGATATACCATGCTCACGGATAAGAATCTCATTATTTCTAAGATATAAATTCTCCTAAATTGGCCTATAGTTAAAATATTATCTTAGTAAAAATCTCAGCAAGGTCCTTTGTAGATTATCAACAAAACAATTTAAAATTTGTATAAAAATACAAAGGATGTAGACTAGCCAAAACAATTCTGAAAATGAACAAAATTGGAGAATTTATACTAACTGATTTCAAGGCTTACTAAAAAGCTTCAGTAGTCAAGCCAGTGTGGATTTTGGCTATATATATGTGTATATATATATATGAAAGAGAATAGAGAGTCCAGAAATAGACTCACACATATATAGTCAATTGGTTTTTTACAAGGCTCCAAGGCAACTCAATGTGTAAATGTTAATGGAATACCTGGATATCTACACAGAAAAAAATTCCCAAACCTTACTGTACACTGAATAAAAAATTAACTCAAATAGTATCATAAACCTAAATCCAAGAGCTAAAACTATTGTGCTTCTGGAAGAAGAAAAAGAGCAGAAAACCTTTTTTGACCTTGGATTAGGTCAATATATTTAAATAGGACACAAAAAGCACAAATTTTAAGAAAACACATAAATATGGAACTTCACCAACATTATAGACTTCTGCTCTTTCAAAGATAATGTTAAAAAGATGAAAAGATAAGCTAAGCTACCACCTGGGAGAAAGTACTTACAAAATATAGATCCAATCAAAAGTCTTGCATCCAGAAAATATAGCCTTTTTTTTTTTTTTTTTAGATGGAGTTTTGCTCATGTTGCCCAAGCTGGAGTGTAATGGCGTGATCTCGGTTCACTGCAACCTCCACCTCCTGAGTTCAAGCGATCTTCCTGCCTAAGCCCCCTGAGTAGCTGGGATTACAGGCGTCCACCGCCACACCCAGCTAATTTTTGTAATTTTAGTAGAGATGGGGTTTCACCATATTGGCCAAGCTAGTCTTGAACCCCTGACTTCAGGTGATCTGCCCACCTTTTAAAAATGGTCAAAACATTTGGACAGACCCTTTACCTAAAACGTTCTTCAGATGGCAAGTAAGGAAACAAAAATATGCTCAACATTATCAGTCATTAGGGAGATGAAATTAAAACAAAAATGAAATGCTACACCCCCACACACACACATACACACAAATGACTATAATTAAAGAGATGGACAACACCAAATATTGGTGAAGATGAGAAACAGTTGAATTTTTAATACATCGTTCATGGTACAACCACTTTAGAAAGCATTTTGAGGCTGGGCGCGGTGACTCACGCCTGCAATCCCAGCACTTTGGGAGGCCGAGTTGGGTGGGTCAGGAAATCGAGACCATCCTGGCTAACACGGTGAAACCCCATCTCTACTAAATAAATACAAAAAATTACCTGGGCATGGTGGCAGGCGCCTGTAGTCCCAGCTACTCAGGAGGCTGAGGCAGGAGAATGGCGTGCACCTGGGAGGTGAAGCTTGCAGTGAGCCGAGATCACGCCACCGCACTCCAGCCTGGACGACAAAGCGAGACTCCATCTCAAAAAAAAGAAAAAGAAAAGGAAAAGAAAGCATTTTGACATTTCTTGGAAAATTAAACAATCATGTAGTATATGACCCTGGCATTCCACTCTTTACCAAATGAAAACATATGTCCACATAAAGGCCCTATCTACTAATGTTTATAACAACTTTATTCACAATATCCAAAACCCAGAAACAACCCAAAGTCCATCAACTAGCGAATAGATGAATACATTGTAGCATACCCACACAGTGAAATATCACTTAGCTGTAAAAAAGAACAAACTGCCAATATACTCAATGACATGGGTGCATCTCATAAGTATTATGCCAAGTGAAAAAGCTAGACACAAAACAACATATTATATGATTCCATTTATATGGAATGCTTTAAAAGGAAATTATAGTAATGGAAATCAGATCAGTGGTTGCCAGGGCCTGGTGAGTAGCAAGGGATTGACCGCAAAGGGGCATTGGGGACGTTTTCAGAGAGGTGGAGTAGTCTCTATCACGATTGTAGTGGTATCCCACTAGTGTATACATTTGTCAAACTCATTGAATTGTACACTTAAAATTGGCAAATCTGATTGTATGCAAATTTTACCTCAATAGAGCTGACAAAGATTAATGATAGGCTGATATATCTGGTCTCCACAGTACCTGCCTCCTGCACTCTCTGGGTCTCCAATCCATGAAAAGAGAGAAGCTAGGGGAGGACCAGCATCTTTGCTCGCTGTATCTGTGGTGCTGGGAGGGACACCATCCCTGGAAGATGTTCAATGTCTGTAAAAGTAGCATCCACTCAGGGAGAGGGCTGAAGGCACTGCTACACATTTTTGTTCATCATTGCCCCCTAAAGAGAGTTTTGAGACCTGTTTTTGTAATGGATCCACCCCCATGATATTTTAATACAGATGTACTGTACAGCTATTTATGTTCTGTATGCGTATCTATGCTTCATACATAAAAATAGCAAGATTTTATTCTCCCCCAAAGAACCAATTTTTGCCACCTTCTGGGCAACAGTGCCTATTGAGAATGGACAGCTGAGGAAGGAAGCCAAAGGTCAGATTTTACTTTCAACCTGACCTTGGGCAAGCTTGTCTTCTTTCTCCTTCTTCTCTTCAGTGAAGTAACAGGTTACCAGGTAGGAGGCTGGGCACAGCTGGGTCTGGTGATGGGCTCTGAGGACCAAGGTGGGAAGGTGCTGTCACCCCCTGTGGTCAGTGATGGACACTGAGCACCTGGCAGGGGCCCAGCCACACCCTGCTCAGCACACTTATCACCCCATGTGTCTCCAGAGGCCCTGGGACCTGGGCAGGCACATCAGTAGTTGCTCACTGGAGGCATTCTGCTTCCACAAGGCTTTCAATAGCAAAACAGCTCTTATCTATGAAATGCGATTCCTTGGAACCCCTCTTATCTATAAGAAAGTTATGAGAGGGGCAGAATAATGCTGCTTCTTTGGAGGGAAATGCTCAGTTTGCTTCCTCATAGGTATGTGAGGAGCAGAAGGAAAAGTTGCTTTCAAGAAATTCCCTCAAAAAAACAGATATAAATAGGAAAATATTTGCAGGTACACATGTTGAGGGAGAGGACAGTGGGGCTGGCTGCCCACCTCCCAGGCATTTTCCTCATTTAGAAGTGGCCCCCACTCACACGGGTAGCCCCCAGGGGCTTTCTGGGCTGTGTGATCTTGTCCCCATGGTCATAGCTGGTTGGTCCAAGCAGAGACAACTGACCCAAGCCAGACCAATCACATTCCCTGATCCAACTATTTGAAACCTGGTGCCAAGAGACACACAGAGATCTTTGGAATTGGGCTACTTCAATGACAAACACCTGGACAAGGCCCCAGGTCACTCGTCTGAGGGCCTCAGAACTGCTCTGATCTTACTCTAACCATAGATTGGGTGTTCAGAACCTCCTTTATGGTCTCTGAACTTCACCTGTAAGCCTTCCAATTAGCTCCATGGGTCCAGGCATGGCAAATTCCAACCTGTATCTTTTGGCCAGATGGCAGTATGGCTGCTCTGCCCTACAGGTTCACTCTTTATCCCAGAAACTCAGCTGAGGAAGAATTCCCAAAACTACTCTATTTCCTTCAACCCTAGCACCTCCAGAAGTCAAATTGAAAAGATGACACATGTCTCACCCTCAGATCTCAACAAGTGGCACTGTCTCTGTGTCTGTCCTCTGCAGGCTTTGCGACCAAGGAGAGCTATGAGGAGATTTCCCAGGACATCCCCACTCTGTGCCTAAGAATGGAGTAGGGGAGACAGAAAACACATGGCGTGCTTGCTGCAGCTGAGGGTGATGAATGAGGAGGCAGGGCCCAGGGACTCACCATTGTCTCTGGGGAGGGTAGGAGTTCTCCACTCCTGAAACACCAGGTCTTTGTTCTCAAATCACTTGCTCCTGGGGCCCTGAGCACTCCACTTTCCTCTAGCATCAGACTGGGGAGGTTTGATTTTAACAAAAGTGTGCTTGTATAGCTTGAGACGTGTGAGTTACTAGGATTGTCACCTGGGGCAAATTCAACTGGGGTCTCCCTGAGTAACTGTGCAGCTAGGGTTCACCGCATAGATGGGAAGTAGGGTCTCTGTGTCCACATTCAGCCTCAACAATTGCCAGGACCTCCCCAGAGCGCATTCTACTCTGTAAGATTTGGGATGCAAAAGTTCTAAAAAATGTCCTTTATCATCTAAAAGTATCTGATTATTATTAACATTTTTCGCAGAGTGGATCTACATCTTTGGGGATGGTTTGTTTGCTTTTTAAAAATAAAAAACCAGTGGGGAGGAAATGAACGGTGGCTGGGTTGCCTTTGATGCACTTGCCTTTCTCTCTGGTAGGATGAAAAGGAAGTTACAGCCCCATTTCTAAGTGGATTTGGTGCAGATGTGGAATCTGCTGGAAGCAAGGTAAAGCAATCAATGAGTAAACAAGTGTCTAGGACATGCAGACTGGCATCCACCAGGTGTGTGCACACACATGTATGTGTACTCAGTGCAACACAACTGGTTGTCCACCCCAGGATTGGTTCTCCTGGCTGTTTCCTGGTATTTGATACAGCCTCAGACAACTCATCTCATGGTTAACAGGAAGGCCACAGCAGCCCCAAGTGCCCCACTCTCATCCCACATCACTGAAGGGAAGAGGGGGAACTTCTCTCCCTAGGTAGGTCAATGGCCCCTCCCTGTCCAACTGCTGTGGGCTTGGCCACCTTGGAACCATTTGCATAGCCAGAGGGGTGGGCCATTTTCTCCCAACACATGTGACTCTCCAAAGCAACATCTAGGCACTGTGAATGGGACAAGGGAACCTGACACTGAGGAGATACCCTTGACATCTTCTATGTCGCCTCACTTCCCAAAGCCCAGGGGCTGTCTCTTCTGTTGCTCACCAAACAGCAATGGTGGTCATGGATAGGACTTGCTGCCTGATGACTCATGAAATGCTCTTATGCACAGTGTCTCTGCAGATGCTCAGAAGAGCCCTAATTTTAATGATGTCTAATTCACAGAGAGAGGGATTGAGCCTCAGGCATGGAGGCTACTGGCCCAAGAGTGTGGGAGGTAAGGAATAGACCAGAAGGTGAGCTCACTCGCTGGCCTTCAGATCCTCACTTCTGTTCCTGCTCCTCCTGAGAGCTGCTCCTGCATCTGGAGCCCCAGGAGGCTGCCTGCCCACTCCTGCTGGGCCTCCCTACAGTCCTAGCCATGACTCCATTGGTCTTGGTGGGTGTATTCACTATCTATCACTGTGTAACAAATTAGTACAAACTTAGCAACTTACAACAACACCGTGTATGAGCTCACGGTTCTACAGGTTAGAAGTCCAGACCTGGCATCGGGAGTGCTGCTCTGCTTAGGGTTTCTCAAGCTAAAACCACCTGTGGGCCAGCTGTGTCCTTATTTGGAACTCAGGGTCCTCCTCTAGGCCCATTTAGGGTGTTGATAGAATTCAGTTCCTATGGAACCCCATTTCATGAGAAATAGAAACACTATATTTGTTTAAGCCACTATTTGTCAGGTCTTGTGTTGCTCATCTGAGTACAATTACTAACTGATTCACAGGCGCGCTGATTGTCCACACCACACAGGAGCAGACACTGAGGCTCAGGCGGGCTCCCTCCGTGCGTGGCCACAGCTCTTCAAAGCCCTACTTTATACTTTTGTTATTGTGATTGGTTTTCTTTGAGATGGAGTTTCGCTCTTGTTGCCCATGCTGGAGTGCAGTGGTGTGATCTTGGCCCACCACAACCTCTGCCCCCCAGGTTCAAGCAATTCTCCTGCCTCAACCTCCCGAGCAGCTGGGATTACAGGCACCCACCACCACACCCAGCTAATTTTTTGTATTTTTAGTAGAGATGGAGTTTCACCATGTTGGCCAGGCTGGTCTCTAACTCCTGACCTCAAGGCTGGTCTCTAACTCCTGATCTGCCTGCCTCGGCCTCCCAAAGTGCTGAGATTACAGGCGTGAGCCACTGCGTCCCACCCCCACTTTACACTTTTAAAAGGTACTATTTCATTATGCCCTTTTAGCTTCTAAAAGGAGCTAAGATTAGATTTTTAAAATCTGTCTTCCTTCCTCCCTCCCTCCGTCCTTCCCTCCCTCCCTCCCTCCTTCCTTCCTCCCTCCCTCCCTCCCTCCGTCTCTCTCTCTTTTTCTTTCTTTCTTTCTTTCTTTTCTTTCTTTCTTTCTTTCTTTCTTTCTTTCTTCTTTCTTCTTTCTTTCTTCTTTCTTCTTTCTTTTTCTTTCTTTCCTTCTCTCTTCCTTTTTCTTTCTTTCTCTCTCACTCCTTTCCTTCTTTTTCTTTCTCTCTCTCTCCCCTTCCTTCTTTTATTTCTTTTCCTTCTTTTTTCTCTTCTCTTTTCTTTTCTTTTTTTCTTTTTTTCAGATGGAAAACTAAGGCTGAAAGAGAGGAAGTTATTTTCTCAAAGACCTTCAGCCTCTTAGAGTCACAACCCAGAGCAAGTTGAGCCTCTCTAACTCCTAATTCAGAGCCGCGCTATCCTGCTCCACTCCCAGCCCAGCCCGGGCCCCAGCTCAGCTCTGCTGTCGGCTGCCCATGAATCAGTCTCAGCACCGGCCCTCTTACCTGGTAGACCTCTCACAAGCTGTGGGAGGAGGAGGGTGGCGTGTCCTCTGGCAGAGGCAGAGCCTAAGTGTACTTCGTCAGCTTCAGCTTCACTTCCCTCGCTCCGCAGGGGCAGTCACATACCTCCCCATTGGGAGGAGGCAATGGATCCAGCCAAGGCTAAGAGAGTTGTGGGGTATGGACCCAAGCTCCCTGCTCTCCTGGCTGAGCCTCAACTGGGGACCCCAAGGACCATTTCCCAAGCACAGGCAAAGTTCTCGTGTTCCCCCAGCACTTGCAGGAACAGCCTGTCAAAATAAATTGTGTATTATGGATTCTGGAGGGTTGGGGGGACCAGCTGTTACCAAAACGCTTGGGCTAATTTTAAATCTATTCATTATGCATGATTAATTACCAAGCCCCGAGAGACGTAAGTGAACATAGCTCCTACAGCACATGTCGAAGTCACTCTGGGAATATTAATGGAGCTATCCCTCTCCTCCTTTCATTGTTGTTGTTGTTTTCATAAAAATTTAAATCTTAGGATAGATGTAGATTTACGCAAAAGTTGCAAAGATAGTCAAGTCTTCACATATACCCCAAATGCAGCTCTGCTCTTATAATGTCTTACACTAGCGTGGTATATTTGCCACACTTAATGAAAAGTGTTATGGACTAAAGTCCATAATTTATTCAGATTTTCTTAGTCTTTAGCTAATGTCCTTTTTCTGTCTCAGGATCCCACCCAGGGTCTCACATTCCATTTGTTATCATATCTCCCTAGGCTTCTTCTGGTTCCAATAGTCTCTTAGACTTTGCTGGGTTTTGATAACCTTGACAGTTTTGAGGGGTCCTGTTCAGGTATTTTGCAGTCTGCCTCTTTACTGGAATTTGTCTGATAGTTTTCTCATGATTCAACTGGTGACATGGGTTTTAGTTAAGAAGACCACAGATTAAAGTGTCCTTCATCACATTATGTCAAGGGTACATACTATCAGCATGACTTATCACTGTTGACGTTAATCACCTGGCTCAGGTGTGTTTGTCAGATTTCTCCACTGTAAGGCTACTCTTCTTTAAAACCCCTTTCCATACTGTCCTCTTTAAAAGAAAGTCACAGTGTGAAGGCAGAATGTTAAGGAGAGGGAAGTTATGCTCTGTCTCCTTGAGGATGCAGTATCCACCTTAATTACTTGGAATTCTTCCGTGTAGGAGATTTCCCTCCTCTCCCCCATTTATTTATTCAGTCATTTACTTGTAGTAGTATGGACTCATGGAGATTATTTTCTACTCTAGGTTATAATCAGATACAATTATATTTACTTTATTGCTCAACTTGGGAGCTCTTTCTATTGGTTTATGTGTGCCTTTGACATGCTTCTATCACTGTGCATGTGAGTGTGTTTTACTGCTTCCTTACTTTCTGACACTGCGAGATGCTCCAAGCATATTTTGTATATTTCCTGCCTCAGCCCTAGAATCAGTCATTTCTCCAAAGAGCACTGGTTCCTTCTACTGGGGAATGGTGATAGAAACCTAGATCGGTTGCTAGGTGTGCTCATTGCTACTGGGATGTCATTGCTTCTAGGCCCTCTTAGCTGACAGAGCAAGGAATTTGTAGCCATGTGTATGTATACTAAGCCATATATATATATATACACATGGCTATAAATATATGCATATACATATATCCATCTGCATCTGTATTAAATTCAACATGAACTCATACTGATGTCTCCATCTCTCACTATGAGGATTATTCTAGACTTCTCTCCTTGCTTATCTACAACTTTCCATTCCAACAGAGAGAAACCTGGCTCCCACCTTCTGCCATCCATTTACTTAATTGTTCATTTCCAGGATACATAGACAGTGGCTTCCTCATTGTTAAACCATACCCCTGAGGGAAACAGTTTATCAACTAGAGCACAGCACTTTTGTGCAGTTCCTTTGCCTTTAGTCTTACAGTCGCCACTCTTTCCAAAGTTGCTTAAGTCAGAACCTTTTGCCTTATCCATCTCAGTGAGGTTGTTTCATACATCTGCAATTTAGTTAGATTCTTTTTTAACATTCTGCATTCTATCCTAGAACCCCCTAATTTCCAAAATGATTTTTTAAAGTTTGCAAGTTAAGATTCACTCTTCCTGCTGTAAAGTTCTATGGGTTTTGACACAGGCATAATGTAATTTACACCTCCTATTACAGTACCCTACAAAATAGTTCCACTGTCCTAAAAAGTCCCCAGTGCTTCAGTTATTCACCCCCCTCTCACTCTGAACCCCCTGTTTACCATCAGCATGGTTTTTCATTTCCCAAAATGTCATATAAATGGAACAATACAACATGTAACTTCTTCAAACTGGCTACTTTCACTTAGAAATGTGCATTTAAGGTTCTT
Organism: Trachypithecus francoisi; assembly: GCF_009764315.1. Lineage (NCBI taxonomy): Eukaryota > Metazoa > Chordata > Mammalia > Primates > Cercopithecidae > Trachypithecus > Trachypithecus francoisi. The sequence continues at coordinate 7,889,947 of NW_022681442.1, read as the reverse complement.
CCATGTTTTTTTGTAGCTTCATAGCTCATTCTTTTTTATTGCTGCATAGCATTTCATTATACAGATGTACCACTATTTATCTGTTAATCTACTCAAAGACATCTTGGTTTCTTCCAGGTTTTGATGTTTGTAAATAAAGATGCCATAGCATTTGGCTGGGTGCAGTGGTTCATGCCTGCAATCCCAGCACTTTGGGAGGGCGAGGAGAGCAGATCACTTGAGGTCAGGAGTTCAAGACTAGCCTGGCCAACATGACAAAACCCTGTCTCTACTAAAAATACAAAAATTAGCCAGGCGTGATGGCACATACCTGTAATCCCAGCTACAAGGGAGGCTGAGGTAGGAGGATTGCTTGAACTCAGGAGGTGGAGGTTGCAGTGAGCTGAGATTAAGCCACTGCACTCCAGCCTGGGTAACAGAGCAAGACCCTGTCTCAAACAACAACAACAACAACAAAAACATTTACTGTGCAGGTTTCTGTGTGAACATAATTTTTCAAATCAGTTGGGTAAATACCTAGCAGCAGGATTGCTAGACTACATGATAAAATAATGTTTGTCTTTGTAAAAAATTAACAAACCGTCTGTTATTTGTCATCAGCAACAGGTAAAAGGTTTTGCCGTTCTGTATCCTTGCTATCAATTGGCATTAATCGGTTTTTAAATTTAATCATTCCAGTAGGTAGGTAGTGCCTTTTTGTTTTGCATTTTGTTTCCTTTTGTTTTTAATCAGAAGAATCTTGAGGAATAAATAGGGTTGTGTGAATGATACTTCCTCCCCCAATGACTCTGGCCATGTGCTCAGACCAGGGTGCTAAAGTGGGGCAAGGTGTGGTTTGCCTGATCTGAATCTCCTCTTGGGATGGCCCCACTTAGGGGTGATCCTTGACTCAACCTCCTTTTCCTTCTATTTTACCTTTGTGTATTTCCTCACTACTCTATTACTTCTTTCAGTCTAACAAAAATTTTTAGAACACCTCCTTTGTGCCTAGCTTTATGTAGGTTGCAAAGATAAACAATGTCCACATACAGCCTAACAGGGGAGCTAGAGATGCAAACATCCACCATCCTGTGTGATTGTTACTGCTGCTCTGTGATGGCACAGGTAAAGACGACAGATAGAAAAATGGTTGAATGTGTCCTCTGTGCCCTAATCACCCCATAACTGCAGGCAAATTACTGAAATCCTTGCTGCTGAAGTGTGGACAGCAGACCTGCAGGATCAACATCAGCTGAGAGCTTATGAGAAATGCAAACTCTCAGGCCCCACCCCAGACCTGTGGAATCATTTTAACAAGATTCGCGGGTGATTCACATGCACACGAAAGGTGCAGAGAGGGGCAGCCTCTTGCTCAGAATCCCAGAATGAGCTAGGCACAAGGCCAGGCCTGCAGGAGGGCAGCCTGCTGATTTCTACACGAGGCCACTCTCCAATCCTGGGATTCATCAATTCCCCCAGCCGCCTCAGTTCATCTCTGTTACTGCTGGAAACTGGCTGATGCCATTTCCCTGGCAAGAAAGGTGCCTGGAAGCCACTGAACTCTGCCAGCCCCAGGTTCAGACCCTGGGAGCTCCCTCTGGAGCAAAGTCTTCTGCAGCTGTGGGGGATGCCCAGAGCTCATTCTGAAAAGCTTGTTCTCAGAGAGGCTGCAAGTCAATGCAATCATACTGGAAAGTCTATGCTTCTTGGAAAGTCTATGCTTCCTGAAAAAGGACAACTATTGGAGAATTTCTTCTTTCCCAGCATCTATCCCTCCCCTCAGGGGCAGGACCCACCCCCACCTTGGCTGTGTTTCTCAAAGTGCCAGAGCTCTGACATGAGGGAAAAAGCTTAGGGAAATGTGATTATATGGTCCTCTCCTACCCGACTCTAACCCACCCCTTTCATCTCCTCCCAGGAAGGCTCAGCTTAGCAATCTCCAATCAGAAGCCAACTGCCACACCCACTTAAAGCTGCCTCCACCCCTAGTCCTGACATGTCTTCCTTAAGTGAAGTCAGCTCTATTCCGCCCACTGTCTTTCAGTGGATATCTTTCCCCTTCTCATTCCAACCTCCGTGGCGTGTGGAGTTTATTCCTGCACCTCTTCCTCTTTTTACCCATACCACCTCCATGGTGCGGACATGGTGCGTGCAGTAGAAAGTGACCTCCTTCCTTCCCAGCTGTCCAGGCAGAGGGGGCTCCGAACTCAGGGACCCACTCAGCTCCTTCTTTTGCAGATAACCAATACACGGCTCAGAGAGGCAATGAGACCCACAGACCCACATCATCTCGCATCACATCAAGACCCACAGCTCCGTGGAGACAAACCTGAATGGTCTAGACTAGATGTTCTATCACCAAATTATCTATCATTTATCTGTCTGTCTGTCTATTGATCCAATCTATCAATTGATGGATCAATCATTTCTCTATTGAAATCCCCTCTCCTTGCACTTTGCTGTCTTCCACAGTGGAAGCCCTGTTGTGAGCAGGTGGCAATAGCCCTCATGGTATTGAAAGGGCCCATATACCCACGGGTCCTGGGGTCCCATTGGAATCTTAAGGAAGGAAAGCCTCCTCACTGCCTGTCTGCCCCTGGCAGCCTTCAACAACTTCACTGGCTTCAGAGTCAGATGTCGAAATGTCACTGTCCTGGAAGCCACTGGAACTGCAGGTCCCCACTCTGTATTAGGCAGCCAGAAGAAAGAGGAGCCTTGGTTTCCTTGTCTGGACAATGAGGAACTTGCAGAAAGTGACCTTGAGCAAGGCCTTTTCTATGGTCTGAATGTTTCCTCCAAAACTCATGTTGAACCTTCATTCTCAATGTGGCAGTATGGAGAGGCGGGGCCTTTAAGAGGTGACTGGGTCATGAAGGTTCTGCCCTCATGAATGGATTCATCTATTGATGGATTAATGGATGAATGGGTTAATGGATGAATAGTATGAAAATAAATATATATTTATTTTTAAAAATGAATATAGGCTGGGTGTGGTAGTCACATCTGTAATCCCAGAACTTTGGGAGACCGAGGCAGGTGGATCACTTGAGGTCAGGAGTTCGAGACCAGCCTGGCCAACATGGTGAAACCCCGTCTGTACTAAAAAATACAAAAATTATCTGGGTGTGTCATGTGCCTGTAATCCCAGCTACTTGGAAGGATGAGGCAGGAGAATTGCTTGAACCCATGAGGCAGAGGTTACAGTGAGCTGAGATCGTGCCACTGCACTCCAGTCTGGGCAACAGAGTGAGACACCATTTCCAAAAAAAAAAAAAAAAAGAATATAATTTAAAAGCTGCTGGAATCCCCAAACACTTTAAGTCTCGAAAGACATGTCACTGTGAATTGAATCACATATGGTTACAATTTATGCTTCTCAGATGAACTTGATTTCTTTCCTTGTTCTGTACAATGACTAGAGAGAATTAAATGACGTCAGGGACAAAAACCTCCTGCCTCCTGTTCATGATCCTTCTGATAGATTAACTTCCCTGTTGTTATCCTGCTTTCTTAGATCGGGTGACAGAATATCCCAGACTGTTACATCCTCTGTAAAAAATGCTAAATGTACCCTTCCCAAAAAGAAACACTGCTTATAACCAATCAAATTGCCTTATATGAATATTGTTGCAATCCTGCTAAAAACTCCTTTGTCTCTGCCTACATTAATGAAGTCTTAACTGTCCTACTTCAGAACACCTCGTTCCATTCCTTTAGAATTGGTGTTTCCAGGCGGCTCACCCTCACACTTCACCCTTGAATATGTTCTCTTTAAATTGGATTCCAATCCTTTCGATGATTTTAGGTTGAGAATAGGTTTTCATGGGAGGGGAACTGGTGGCTTTGTAAGAAAAGGAAGAGAGACCTGAGGGGCACATTCGCATCCTCGGCCCCATTGCCATGTGATGCCTTTGCATTGAGTCTCCATCAGCAAGAAGGTTCTCACCAGATGTAGTCCCACAACCCCTGGCTTCTCAACCCCAGTAACTGTAAGAAATAACTTCCTTTTCTTTATAAATTACTTAGTTTCAGGTACTATGATATAAATGACAAAAACGGACTAACATAGCTTTTGAAGCCACTGCATGGGACCTGTTAAAAATACAGGCATAGGCCTCCCCCTCCATTCTGGTGTAGCAAGTTTGAAATGGGATCCACCCATTTTATTTCTACCGAAAGCTCTGGGGGCAAGGGGATCTAAGATCCAGTGCATTTGAAAGTCACCAAGATAGGCCATTTTTGACACCAGGAGAATTTGCAAGGGACAATTAGCCATTGGGGCTAATAGAGCCCCACCTTGGCTTCTGCAGTGGGCTGGGGCCTCTGGCGCTGTATGGCCCTGGCTTCTGCTTTTAATGTCCCTCCCTCACCAGAAACCAGAGCTGGTCTCTACTTCCAAGCAGCTCTCACTCTGGAGCCTCTGAAGCGAATATGCACAGTTAAGTGCTTCAGGGAATGTCCATTCCCAAATCCAATTTTAATACCGATGTGCCGCTAAGAGCACTTGCTACTAAGAATTAGCTAATGCAAGACTGATGTTTAGAAAAATCTATACAGAAAAGTGCAGTGCCTGGACTTGGGAAGCTACTTAGTTTTCTTATTTCCTTCTTTTAATTTTTGAAACGGAGTCTTGCTCTGTCCCCAAGGCTGGAGTGCAGCGGCGCAATCTCGGCTCACTGCAAGTTCTACCTTCCGGGTTCACGCCATTCTCCTGCCTTAGCCTCCCAGCCTCTCAGTCCCTGTAGCTGGGACTACAGGCGTCTGCCACCACGCCCGGCTAACTTTTTGTATTTTTAGTAGAGACGGGGTTTCACCATGTTAGCCAGGATGGTCTCGATCTCCTGACCTCGTGATTCGCCCGCCTCGGCCTCCCAAAGTGCTGGGATTACAGGCATGAGCCACCGCGCCCGGCCCCCTTCTTTCATTTTTCCCCCTTTTCCCCTCCTCTCTCCTCCTCTTCTCTCCCCTCCCCTGCCTCCCGTCTCCTTTCTTCTTCTTGCCTCTTTTTACTTGCATATCCAGGGAGCATTTTAATTTTGGAATTAAATGCTATGTAAGCCGAAGTTCTGTGGTGTGTGAGAGTATGGGGTGTGAGAAGGGAGAATTAGAGGAAGGGATTTTAACACCTGTCAAGGCAAGGTATTGCGTTCCAGGCAGTTTCTAGAAAAACAAAGAGCACAGCTGCAGCCATCCTAGAGGCAGGGCTCATCTCAACTCCAGGGGCTAAGCAGCCCTCACCCTGGGAAAGGTGTCAGGCGAGGGTGGTGATCCAGTTCCTTTGGTGCACCACAAAGCAATTCAACCCAGGGATGCTGCGTTACTGAGTCCCCCTGACTCTCCGTCAAGACTTTTGAAACATATGATCAGTAAATCTTAATATTTCGATTACACAGGGAGAGTCAGAAATATAAAAGTAATCATGAAACTCAATCTCTCGAAGAAGTAGAAGCAACTTAGTTCCTGGAGCTGGGATGGTAGGTGACGGGTTCATCAACAGGCTGCGCAGGGTTTAGGGTGGTATCAGGGATATATTTTAAAAAGAGAGAGAGAACTGTAGGTTTACCTGGGGGATGGGTCAAGTAGGAGTCAGTTAAAAGAGCAACATTCCATTTGAGAATTCCCAAATAACAGCTCTCACAGCATGTGGCTGCCTTCACAGGGAAGCTCGCAGCTCCTGAATGCTGAGAGTCAGGGCTGCTGCCTGACAGACCTGGCCCCGTCTGCTCCGGCTGGAGCTGAATGCCTCCCAGGATCAGCTGTGCTTGTTATTGTAATTAAACAGTTTACAAAAACTGATGAAATAAGAGTGCCAAAAGAAAAAGGGTTGTTTCCATAAAAACTAAGTTTAGTTGTTCAGAAAGGCTCTTTCTATAAAGGGAAGTCACTAAAAATAATTGCAATTAAATTAGGTGTGGGCGAGATAACTTTAAAAGCTTGGGGAGAATTGTATGCATCTAAAAATGCCTGCACTTTCTTAAGTTCTCACTTATTTTAAAGAAACCAAAATCGGAAGTTATAGACAATATGGTTGGGGTGGGGTTTATGTAAGAAAGAAAACTGGAAATGCCAAACAAAGGACTCATTCTCAAAGAAAAGCTCTTGGCAGTCCATGAAATTATTGGTGAATGAATGACATAGGTTTTAAGTTAAAATAAAATGTTGAATGTACAGTTATTTTATGATTAAGGGGAATCATAAACATCATGATATGTCATAGATTTGGATGTTCCCTGCAGCAGTCGAAGCTGCTGAAGAATTCTGAATAGGCAGTGACATGCTGGGTTTGCCTGGTTAGGTGCGTCACTCCAACTGTGTACTGGGGAGCCATTGTATAGCCTGGGGTGGTGATCAGACGAAAAGAGATCAGTAAAGTGGCTCTGTAATCTGTGAGTGGTAGGAGTCCCAAATCAAGAAAATGGAGATCGAAAGAAGGCAACAGAATAGAGAGATCTTTGGGAGCCTACATAGAACAAATAGGCTGAGATGACTGGATCTAGGGGTTTGTGGTCTGAGTAATGGGTGGGATGAAAATGCCTATAATTAGTTCATGTTAGGTTCCAATGCAAGTAACAAGGACCAAATATAAGTAGGATCTAATCAAGATAAGAGTTGGTACATGGTATGTGCTGTGTCTCAAACAAGCATCCCCTTCTCAGCTGTCTTCCCAGGACCAAAATGTCCACAGGAAAGGGGTCCCAATCTAAACCCTAAGAAAAGGATCCCAAACAGCATGTCTGTGGTTTTTCTCACCATGGGCCTTCAGGCAGATAAATTTGGGTCCAATATATAAGGGCTGGTGAAATTGCTTTTCCTTCCATTCTGTGCATTTATGTATTTTTCCACTTTATTTTAAGGTAAAATCTGCATACAGCAAAATTTCTCCCTTTTAGTGTTCACTTTTTGCTATTGCGACAAATGTCTCCAGTTGTGTAACCACCATCACAATCAAGATATAGAACGGTTCCATCAAACCCCCCAATTCCTTTGTGTCCCTTTACAGCCAACCCTTTCCCTCACCCCTTGTCCCTGGCAACTGCTGAGCTGTTTTCTGTCCGCATAGTTTCACCTTTTCTGGAATATCACAGAGGTGGAATCATGTGAATCCATGTCTCTGCGGCTATCAGTGGCTCATTGTTTTCATTGCTGGGTAGATTCCCTTGTGTGGAGGTAACACATCCATTGTTTACCCACTCACTGGTTAAAGAACATGTGGATTGTTTTCACATTTGGGTGATTACAAAAAAAAAAACCCTATAAATGTTAGTGTATAGATTTTTGTGTGAACATAACTTTTCAAATCACTTGGGTAAGTACCTAGGAGTAGGAGTGCCAAGGCATATGGTAAGTGTATGTTTAACTCTGTAAGAAAGGGCTACACTGTTTTTCCAGGGCTTAAAGCCTTTGTTCCATAGGAAACTGGGGGAGAAAGGTCAGGGCAGGACTTTCCGCCCCGCCCCTAGCGGCTGCTACTTCTTCCCCTCAGCTGGGCACTACTGGAGGGCTTTCAAGGGTCTCCCACTGTCCCCCAGGCTTTCGTGTGAGTACCCAGCATTGTCTGTGGAGAGGACCAAGCACCCGTGTGGGTGCAACTTCCCTCCTCTGTCTGTGACCCCAGGGCCTCAATAGTCTTTCATTGGCCCACATGAAGCCCTCAGAAATTTGTTAAAATTGTAGCTGAATTCTCCTGAGTGGTGTTGACAGCATCTGCCCCAGCTATGTGCATGCAGGCAAATCTATACTTGGACGTGCCAGTCTTTCCTTAGACTTCTGGTTGGTTGGTTGCCCTGTGACTTCAGCTGTGATGGGTCAGGAAAAGGTGTGAGTTTGCAGGCTGTCTGCGTTTGTTGTTGTTGTTGTTATAAGGTTAGGAACAATGGTCTTCCCAGCTCTCTGCATCCCATGTGGAAACCAGGAGTCCTGCAGGTGAAATTTTAAGTATGTGGACTTTTGAACCCTGGTGTATTATTACACAAAATGAAAGATGTTGTCCTCTATCTCAGGGTATTCAAAAAAGAACAGGTGAAGTCTGCTGGAAGATTGCTGTGTCACTTAATCATTCACTCAGTTTTTATTAAACCTCTTTGAGCCAAGAGCTGAGTGAGGTGCTGGAGTGTGAATAGTGAATTAAGGGAGGTTACTTGTTCCCAAGGAGCTTGCAATCTACCATGGAGACTGACTTGCAGGTATTTGCCAAACAAAGTGTTGAAGGCCCCATTAGGGGAGCACAGGGGGAGCAAGGAATATAGGGCCTTGGGGAAGGGGGGACTAGGACAGCTTTCCAGAGAAAGCAACACCTGAGGCCTGTGTGAGATGGCCAGGGGAGGGGGAATAGGTGGGTAGCTGGGGAGATCGTTCACACAGCAGAAGCAGTGGGCTCAGGGTGCCAGGAGGTTGAAAAGAGATGGGTCTGGGGTCCTAAGCAGGTATATTCATGAAGGGATCAAATGTGTGGCCTCTGGAACCAGCTGGATTGAGTTTTGTCCCTGCTCCTGAGCCTCTGGTGACCTCAGACAAGTTACGTAACTGCTCTGTTCCACAGTATTCTCATGTGTGAAATAAAGATATAGTAGTGCCTACCTCATATATGTGTGGGGGGTTTAATGAGTTGCAATACAGAAGGCACTTGGTGCAGGGCCTGTCCATAGTGAGGCCATGTAAGGTTCAGCTGTGGTTAAACAGGGAGAAGACCATGAGGGGTCCTGGGAGCCATAGTAATGATTATGGACAAGGTCCTGAAGGAATTGGGAAGCCACTGGAAGGTTTTAAGTGGAAGAGTGATAGGATTAGATTTGCTTTAGAAAGTTAGCTGACTGTAGAACAGGTTGTTGGTTGAGATGAAAGGAGATCAGCGATTTGAGGGTCTGAGATGATGGGGGCCTGAGTCAAGGGGGCAGGGGGGCTTAGTACATTTGTGCTGTTATAACCAAATACCTGAGACTGGGTGACTTATAAAGAATGAAATTTTTTTCTCAGTTTTGGCAGCTGGGAAGTCCAAGATCAAGGCACCTGCAGATTTAGGGTTCTGGTGAGGGCTGCTCTTTTGTTTCCAGGAAGGTGTGTTTTTGCTGTGTCATCTTCCAGAGGAAACAGCCACTGTGTCCTCACATGGTAGAAGGAATAGAAGGGTGAAAAGGGCCTAGTTAGTTCCCTCCAGCCCTTTTATAGGGACCCTAATTTCACAACTCTCGTGACTCAATCACCTTCTAACGGCCCCACCTCTTAGTACTATCCCGTTATGGATTAAGTTTCAACATATGAATTTTGGGGGACACAGTCAGACCATAGCATAGGGGCTAGAGAAAGAAGAGGATGAATTCAGGGGATGCCCAAGAGGCAGAATGGACACAAGTGGAATGTCTTAGTCCGTTAGTGTTACAATAAAGGAATACCTGAAACTGGGTAATTTACAAGAAGCAAGAAGCCAGCATCTGCTTCTGTTGAAGGCCTCAGGCTGCTTCCACTCATGGAAGAAGGGGGAAGACAGCCAGCGTGTTTAGAGATCACATGGCAAGAGTGAAAGCGAGAGAGAGAGGAGGTGCCAGGCTCTTTTTAACAACCAGCTCTCATGGAAACTAATAGCGTAAGAACTCACTCTATTCTATTCATGAAAGATCCACCCCCACGACCCAGCCACCTCTGATTCAGCCCCCACCTCCAACCATGGGATCAAATTTCAACATGAGCTTTGGAGAGGTCAAATATCCAAACCATAGCATGGTGGTTGACTTAAAATGGAACATGAAGTGGGAGACAGGAGCCAGTGAGGGAACCCAACCTTCTGTCTGTTAAGGATGTTGGACAGTTACAAGAAGGTGTAGATATGCCCTTAATTCTCAACAACAGGAATCATGTGTTCTAAATTTTATATTCTCTGAGCCTGTGTATTAACTGGTATATAGAACACTCAAAAATACCTGTTGGTGGAAGGATTGACTTTCCTGCTTGGGTAAGCTGACAAGGTAAATATCAGCGGATACCTTTGAAGATCTAGATGGGACCTTCTAAGCTTCTTTAAAGTCTTCATTAGTCCAAAAGATAAAGGTACGTGCAACAAAGGGATACAAGAAAGTACAAAACAGTAATAAACCCACTTCTTCAATAAATATCCAACACCTTGTAACAAAAATGTGACAGTTTTCTGCAACTGGCATCTCAGCCATGATTACAAGGCAAGTTCCCATCTTGTGCTGTGGGAAAAGATTTTCACTGCTGGGGAAACTGACAGGAACATCATATCTTCTGAAGTTTGATGAAGAGGATATTGTCTTTTACTCTCCCATTGAACTGCATCAAAGAGGCCCCCAAGGCACAAAAGATGACTTTTCTTTCCCACTCTCTCTCTCCAACACCCATTGTTCCCAGCTTGTGATCCTCTTCAGGCAAATATTTCAGCAGTAAGATTGGTGTGATTTCATGCTCAAAAAGGGTCCATTTTCCCTGTGGAGAAAAGTCACACACATTCATTCAATTTATAAGAGGTGATTATGATACTTTGTCCCACAAAGGCCTCTTTGGCTTATAGTAGCACCAGAAAGCAAATTCCTAAACAGCCCTCTCTGAAATGCATTGTTCGTGGAGAGGGAACAGGTCCAGCTTTTTCCAATAAGACATTTATTCTGTATGTTTTCTGTGTTCAGCCAGAAACAGTCATGGGTAAGAAGATACACACACACACACACACACACACACACACAGAGTCTGAATTAAAAAGATAATTTTGTATGTTCTGCCCAGGTTTAGCACTCAAGTTTCAGGGCTCCTAATGGCTTGTTTTGAGGGCTTACTTTGTGCCAGGTGCTGGAGGGACACAGTATGGTGGATGGCAGGGCTCCATCATGGAGTACCTGGAATGCTAGGAGGGGAAAATCAGACATGACCAAGTGCCAGGGGTGGAAGGTATAAAATGTGGTCTGCATGGAGTAGAATGGGGAGGATGACATAGGTGGCCAGCTGGGAAAGTCAGGAGTTGCAAAGGAAGTTCACAGCTGGGCCACCAATGGTGTGCCAGGGAGTGGTAGAAGGGCTTCTTGTCCAGCCCTCCATCCAATCCCTGTAACATCTCTGCAAAATGGATGTCATTACCAAGCTGAGGAGGTTTAAAGAGGGTAAACGTCATGCCTAGATCAAGAGTCAAACTCAGGTTTGTCTTTACTAAACTTACTATGGTGGTAGGTGGAAAAATGGCCCCCCGAAGATATCCATGTCCTGTTTCCTGGAATCTGTGAATATGTTATGTTGCAAGGCAAAGGGGCACTCAGGTTGTGGATGTAATTAAGGTGTTAATCAGCAGACTTTGAGAGAGTAAGATTGCCCTGGATTAGCCAAGTTGGTCCAGTGTTATCACAAGGGTCTTTGTAAGTGGAAGATGAAGGCAAGAAAGAAAAATCTAGAGGGGTGGGGACTAGCGAAGAGCTTGGTTTGCCATTGCTGGCTTTGAAGATGAAGGAAGGGGCCATGAGCAAGGCCTGGGTGGCCCCTGGAAGCTGGGAAAGGCCAGGGCACAGATTCTCTCCTCCAGTCTGCAGAAGGAACGCAGCCCTGCGGCACCATGGTGTTAGCCCAATGAGACTGTGTTGGGCTTCTGACCTCCAGAACTTTAAGGTAATAAGTCTGTACTCTTTGAGACACTAAATTTGTGTTAAGTTTTAACAGCATCAGTAAAAAACTAAGCTGGAATTTTAAATTCAATCGCATTTCAACAGACATTTCACACCTGGAAGCCACAAATACTAAACAAGCAAACAAACAAACAAACAAAAAAACCAACAGAGGTAAGTGAGTGAGACTGCCTGATTCACCCTCTGCTAGCTGTACTACCTTGGGCATGTTATTTAAAATTTTTAAGCCTCTGTTTCCTTCTATATAAAATAGAGACAATGAAATATCTGCCTCACAATGGTGTGAGGATCAAGTGAGATAATGCATTAAAATGGGCTTGCATGGTGCCTGCTGTAAACTAAGTGCTTAGTAAATAATTATCACCATCAACATCATCACCACCACTACCATGATCATTATCTTTACACAATCATCATCATCAACAGGATTATTGGCATGACAGTATTTCATCACTGTCACTATCTCCATCACCATCGCTGCCACCATCATCTTCACACCACCATCTTCATCATCACCATCATTACTGGCATTGTCATCACCCCCATCATCATGATTGTCATTGGAGAGTCTCAGGGTTGGGGGGAGGTAGGAGTGAGGAGGAAAGGGACCATTGAAGAACATTACCTTACAAGTCCTTCCTCCTCCTCTTCCTCTTCGCTCCACATAAGGTGTCTCTGTATGGAGCTAAAACAGGAATCTCCCTATAGGTTAGATGTGGGGCTTTAGACCCAGGAAAGGCTCTGGCTGGATTTGGGGCACCCTCTGGCATGCATTCTGTGATATATGCCAGTGGGCCTTGCCTATCTTTAGCCCATTCCCCACTCCCATGCCCAGCCCCAATGCCCCAGGGACCCAGGCCTTCTTCAGTGGAATCGCTAGTTAGGACAGAGCAGAGATGCCTCTTCTTATGAATGGGAACTTAAGTTCAAACTCTCAGAGAAACTCTATATCCGGGATTCTGCCAGCTTTCCCAGAGATCATACAATTAAACTCAAATGCTTTGAGCTTGTAGGCCTATAGCATCTGTTCCAGCCCCGCCCACCCCTGCCCCCAACTCTAGACCTCTGTGGCTCAGGGCCTCCATCCAGCAGAACTCCTGGCATTGTTCTAGCCAAATGGAGCAGAAAGGGCAGCTGGTTCAGCAAAGCGAGATTTGCAGAGAATTCTAGTTAGGGCTTTTAGATTACAAAGAAAGAGACCCACAAGTTTGAGTAAAAAGAGGTAACGCGGGTAAGGGGTATGGTACTGTTAAGATACTGCAGCTCCAAAAACAGAAAACCAAGTACAGCCAGACCTCTCACAAACTGGAAGCAGCAGAAAGTTGTGGGGAAACCAGCCTTGTCTCCCCAGTTCAGAGTCCGCGTGGTCTCCCACCCCTCCTGGGCGTTGCTGCTGGGCAATTCAAAGCCAGTGCCACAGGCCTCTTCCTCACCTTTCCCTCTTCTGAATTTGACTCTCTTCTCCCAGTGAGAACCCTTGTTCTCAATAGTCAATATGTTAATTTGCTTTGTTCTATGGTACAAATAACACAGTTTCAGAATTACTACATTGTTACCAATATCAAAGACACTCCTGCAACATTGGCCTGCTGCCCTTTGTCTTTAGAATAGATTGCCATGAGCTTGTGCATTCTGAAGGCTCTCACCAAAGACAAGTGCAGTTTTGCCACCCCCACTGACAGGGCACCCAGAGCTCCAGAAAACAAGGCACTTTGGGTCTCGTTCTATGCCACAGTCGCCTGCCCACTCTTTGAAGCCCAATCAGAGCCCTGAATGGAGACTCTGTGATGTTCACTGATGAAAGCACAAGGAACCAGACCCTCAGCAAACCAGGCTACCAGATGACTCTATTTGAGCTGATGGCTCAAGCCAAATAGAGCTTCCGGGGAATATAGGTGTTTCTACCAGTCCAGAGTTCAGGTCAGGCAGCTCTGGAGGCAAAATAATCATGCCTGCAATAGGTGGGGCACATGGTTTCCTGGGGCATCTGGGGCTGCTGCTAAGGGAGTTTCTAGGCATTCACTGAGCAGCCACTATGTGTTCAGCACAGAGTCCGTGGCCAGGGATGGCAGTAGTTAACAGAGTTTTGGTTGCACATCTGCTGCTCTCCCTAAGGCTCCACAAGCATCTTGTCACCTGGCAGAAGAAAATTATAGCATTAACACCAGAGCAGCTTCTGATGCAGCTACATGACCAGTTCATCCTGGTTTGCTCAGGACATTCCAGGTTCTAGTACTTAAAGTCCCAAATTCCAGAAAACTCCTCAGTCTTGAGCAATCTGGGCTAGTTGGTCACCCTAGATGCACCCTGGATCTGTCTTTTGTACCATTAAATAGAAACTTGGGCTTGCAGGGACCTTAGAGACCATCTTGTCTAAGCCTCATGCCAGGCTGAACCCTCTCCCTTTGTGGTTTTCTCATCCCTGCTTTTATATATCCAGGGATCAGAAGCTCCCAGCTATCTCAGACAGCCCCTGCTGTCTCGGCAGCTCTGACTGAACAAGGCAGAGAGATGAGTGGAGGAGCAAGGACACTGTAAGGGAAGAACCTGAACTCTGATCCCAGCTTTTCAGTTCACCAGCTGGGTGGTCCAGGCTGAGTTCCCATATCCCACACAAATGGGTACACAGATCTCAACCCTCTGCCACCCCTGCCTCCTGCTAGGTGTGGGGGCCCTGGGTCTGTGTGTTGGGCACCTTTGCTGGCAGCCTTGTGGAGCTCTGAGCTTGTTGGAGCCCCATTTGAAACCTCAGGTCTGCATGGCTCTCATTCTCAATGTGCCAAGCTTGATTCATACCTGATGGACCTCCACTTCAAATTTGGACAGGGAAGTCATATTGTGGGGCTTCCTGAGAGCTAAATAATACTCCCCAGAAGGCAGGGGGCAAGTCTTGATTCTTAGGAAGCAGGAGCCAGGCACATCAGTTCCTGCTGCTTCCCCCCTTCCATGGAGTGGGGCATGACAGGCAACAAATGAATATATGGCATCTTTTTGGGGAGTGATGAAATATTCTTAAGTTAGATGTATTGATGGGTGCACAGCTCTGAACGTATTAAAACTACTGAACTGTACATTTTTAATGGATGAATTTTAGAGTATGTGAAATATATCTTAAAGCTGTTTAAAAAACAGTGACATAGGCCTGGCGCACTGGCTCACGCCTGTAATCCTAGCACTTTGGGAGGCCGAGGCAGGTAGATCACCTGAGGTCAGGAGTTCAAGACCAGCATGGCAAACATGGTGAAACCCCGTCTCAACTAAAAATACAAAAATATTAGCTGGATGTGGTGGCGGGCACCTGTAATCCCAGCTACTTTGGGAGGCTGAGGCAGGAGAATTACTTGAACCTGGGAGGCAGAGGTTGCAGTGAGCCAAGACAGTGCCATTGCACTCCAGCCTGGGTGACAAGAGTCAAACTCTGTCTAAAAAAAAAAAAGTGACATAAATGACTTATATTTTAAAGTACACATATATGTATATGCATGTATGTTAAAATATATGTATACTGCCTGGCGCGGTGGCTCAAGCTTGTAATCCCAGCACTTTGGGAGGCCGAGACGGGAGGATCACGAGGTCAGGAGATCAAGACCATCCTGGCTAACATGGTGAAACCCCGTCTCTACTAAAAAAATACAAAAAACTAGCCGGGCGAAGTGGCGGGCGCCTGTAGTCCCAGCTGCTCAGGAGGCTGAGGCAGGAGAATGGCGTAAACCCAGGAGGTGGAGCTTGCAGTGAGCTGAGATCCGGTCACTGCACTCCAGCCGGGGCAGCAGAGCGAGACTCCATCTCAAAAAAAAATAAATAAATAAAAAATAAATAAATAAAATATATGTATACTGAAAGATACCTTTAATGAAAGACATATGTGGAGGGCAGGGAGAGAGAGAAAAAGGAAATGAAGAACATACTACCAATTGTAAATAGAGATGAAGAACAACGTGTGTATGTGTTACAGATGTTTCTTGTACTATTTTTGTACCATTCTCTCAACCTTTCCGTAGGTGTTTTAATTTTTCAAAATGTTGAAGAAAATAAACTTGCCATCCTTGGACTCAGGAGAATACCCACCCATTTGAGAGCCTACCAATGGCCCCTGCCCATTTGGCAAAAGCATCAGCTCTGCTTCTAACTGTTCAGTCTCCCACCCCGAGCTGCCTGTCTCCAGACCTCATAGTCAGAAAACTCAGGCTTTCAAAGCTTGGTCCTGCACACCTGCCGATGGACTCCTGGGCACACTGGTTTCACTTTACTGAGGTAAACAATAACTTGATTTGCAGCCCTGCAGGTCCTTTCTCAGGTGTGCTAACTTAGTGAGAAGACACCCTGCATAGGAATTACCTGGGAGCAATTTTCTTATCATGCAGAGCCCAAGACTTCAGTCTGCACCTTCTGAATTGCAACCTCAGACTGAGAAATTCTAGATGAATGGATGTGTCTCAATGTACTTTTCCATCTTCATTTCACTGTTGGTTTGGCAAATACATAGTAAAGATTCCAGGTCAGAAAAGGGAGCAATGGGTGTGACTGACAGATGTAAAATGGAGTCACCCCAGGGAACAGACTCTGTAGATGTCCACAGCCAGTGTCATGTAGCCACCAGACATAGCAGGCCCTTGTCAGACAAGATTCCTCTTGACTACATCACCTCCTGGTAGAAGCCTCAGGAAGCCCTGGCATGGTCCCCCCGGCCATCAAAGCACACCTGAGGAACAGTGAGAACAGCACGCAGGCAACACCTTCTGACTTTGGCCAAGAATGGTCCTGTGAGATATCATGGGTCACTGCGTGTGTTTCCTCCCATGTATCCCTCGCCTGGCACCTGACATCAGGCGGATGACTCAGCTTCAGAGGCTAGAACAGGCCTCCAGCAGGAAGCAGGAAATCTGCAGAAAGGCTGCTCCACTGGCATCCCGGGACTCGGGAAGGAGGTCAGCCCTATTTTTCACAAACCTACCTCTAACTGTGAGTTTTATTAGTAACCCAAAATATTACATTTGATTACCTGTGGGCCTTTGACAACAAGAGCGGGAAAGGTAACCTCATTAAGCCCTCTGTCTTTAAATGTTTGAAAAATGTGACCCACTCAGAAGGATCTCAAGTTCTGCTTCATTGAATAAGATGAATCTTGGCAGGTAAAAAACACTTAAATCACTTGACAAGGTTTTGCTTATTTGCTGTTGAACTATACATATTTTTAACAGCCAAGTAAAACCCCAAAGCGGTAATTGCTTTAAACCACCTTCATGTACATGGAGAAAGAAAGTTTCTAGTCTGAATGAGGCTCTGCTCCTGGGGTTGAGGAAGATTTGAGGCTTTGCTTGAATAATTTTACGAAGTCTATTCGAAGTGGAAGATTTAAAAATCTAAGCAATTGTTAGTTTACTGGCATCATTAGATGAAACCCATTCAGCTGTTTGCTAGAAGTAGCTGACTTGTTCCCTGCTCTGAAACCTGTCAGGTGAGTCAGGCAACATTCTCCACTTGGTACTTTACCGGGGTGGAAGTTTTGATTGATTGCCCCCAGCAGTCTGACTGTCTCGGAAGAGAGACCTCCAGAGGAGAGGCTTGAGGTGCAATGCAGGCCACTGCCCAATGCTGAAGACTGACCAGGTCGATAGTGACCTGAGTCCAGGCCACATCAAGTGATCCTCCTGCCCAGAAATTTCAAGACTGCAATGAGCTACAGTCATACCACTGCACTCCAGCCTGAGCAACAAAGTGAGACCATGACTCTTAAAAAACAAAATAAAATAAAATAAAATAAAACAATTTAAAAAAAGCTTTTGATGGGACTTTGCCTCTACTTTTTCTCTGGGAAATACTTGAACAGTGACCCAAAGTAATTCTTAAGAATTTGGAAAAGATCAGGAAATAGAAATGAACTCATATTGATTGGTTTTCTACTGTTTTAAGCATTATATGTGCCAGTTTTTTTCACATTTATTATCTAATTTTACTCTACAAAACCATGTTATTGTTACCACTTTTCAGACAAAGAAAGTACAGCTTCAGAAATCTAAGCCATTTGTCCGATGCAGACCAGCATTTGATAGCCATGGAGGTGACTCTGATGACCCGGCTCTACCTTAGCATGGGGCCCTGTGACATTGATAAGTGTGGTATTAGCCGCCTGATTCGCTGACCCACAGTTCAGAGCAGGGGTGGCCCAGACAGAGATTGGAACAGAAATAAGGACCAAGACTTGCTTAAATAAGCAGGCAGCAAGCTCGCTGTGCAGGCAGGATCCAGATGACGCAGATGTAGTAACGGAGGGGTTGTGGTCAGCACCGTGGACAGCTCCCGTGGTGCTTCATATTGAGGAATAGGAAAGCGCCGCTATCTCCGGATCCTGGTTAGCTCCCGTCCCTCCAGATTACTGTCTTCAATGGGCTTAGAAAGTTGTCTAGAAACCCAACTCCAGCCTTCCTGGGGCAAGAACTGATCATGCATCACCAAAAAGACTGGTGATGTCTGTAGTGAAGGGCTGGCACTTCACTACATGTGGGGCCTGCCTGGGCGATTCGGGTCTCTGCAGGCTGATGATGGAGATGTTCCCTCAGGCCGCTGTGCTTTTCCTCACTAGTGTCCACTTTGCCTAGGGCCTAGATCATCCCTGGACTCAGGCAAAGATCCAACTGAGAGCCACTTCGCCAAGATATTAGCACACATAGTGTCAGGAGCTCCTCGAAAATATTTAACATTGGTAGAAAAGGTGGGATGAATAACAAAAGAATCTTTAAATTCCCCAAATGGAAAAATGTCATCTGGCTACAACTCTTTAAACAACATTTCTAAATCTCTGCTTCAGCTGCTCGCAGAGCCTGGAAAAGAAACAACCCAGCACAACAACATTGAGAACTAAGATTGATGCTATGTGAGCTAAGGCCAAAATCTGCCAGTATTTATAAGGGATGTGAAGCTTAAACAGCAAAACCTAACCAGGTTTTGTCCAGCAGAAAAGCAAATCTCTGGCACTTCCCAGGCTCACCTGGAAGGAGGTTGGTGGCTCAGTGTGCAGCCCTGGGTTGCTCGTTTCCAGGAGGCTTCCCATCCTCTTCCCCTTTCCTCCCAAAATACAGAACTAGGGAAGAAATCCTTACATCAAGCAAAATTGGTGCACATTTATCTCTGATTATGTGTTAAAACACATTTGCAGGCATCTGTGCCCCATGCATTTTTTTGTAGTGGCTCCATGAAGATACATTTAGAGCATATGTAAGAGTTCTTCAGTTGCATAACAATATGAATGTACTTAATGCCACAGAACCTAAAAATGTACACTTAAGAATAGTTAAGATTGTGCTATGATCTGAATGCTTGTGTCTCCCCCAAACTAGAATGTTGAAACCTAACCACCAATGTGATGGTATTAGGAGGTGGGGCCTCTGGGGGTCCCTCATGAGTGGGATTAGTGCCCTTATAAAAGAGGCCCCAGAGAGCTGCTATGTCTCTTTCACCATGTGCAGACACAATGAGAAAGTGCCATCCATGAACCAGAAAGAGAGACCTCTTCAGACTCCAAATTCACTGACACCTTGATCTTTGACTTCCCAGCCTCTAGAACTGTGTGAAATAATTTTTGTTTGTTTGTTTGTTTGTTTTTTGAGATGAAGTCTTGCTATTGTTCCCCAGGCTGGAGTGCAATGGCATGATCTCGGCTCACTGCAACCTCTGCCTTCTGGATTCAAGCAATTCTCCTGCCTCAGCCTCCCGAATAGCTGGGATTACAGGGGTGTGCCACCACACCCAGCTAATTTTTGTATTTTTAGTAGAGATGGGGTTTCACCATGTTGTCCAGGCTGGTCTCAAACTCCTGACCTCAGGTGATCCGCCCACCTTGGCTTCCCAAAGTGTTGGGATTACAGGCGTGAGCCACCATGCCCAGCCAATTTCTGTTGTTTTTAAGCCACCTAGTTTATGACATTTTGTTATAGAAGCCTGAACAGACTAAGAGAGTAGATTTTATGTTGTGTATATTTGATCACAATTTAAAACTACAAAAAAATTAAATAAAAGCAAAAAAAAAAAAAAGGAATCCTTCAATTAGTTTTTGCTGTGTAACAAGACAAATTTTCTTGGCTTAAAAAGCAACCATTTTATTGCTTGTGATTCTGTTTGTGCAGGACTTGCGGGGAAGTTTCCTCTCTCCTGCATTTAGTACCAACAGGGCAGCTCACCTGCCACCAGAGAATCAAAGGTGACCTCACTCACATGTGTAGGGCTTTGTCTGGCTTTCAGACAGAATGCTGTGGTTCTTTTTCATGTGATTGCTCTCTATTCATGGACTCTCATTACTCAACAGTCTAACCTGAACTTTTTATACAAAAACTGGCTTTAAACGGGCAAAAGTAGAAGCTGCCAGTCCTTTTAAAGTGTAGGACTTTGAATGGCATATTGTCACTCCTTTTACATCCTTTTAGTCAAAGCAAATTACAAGAGCTGAAATTCAAGGTGAAAAGCAGGAAAGACTGCACCGCTTGCTGGGAGAAATCTCACACCTGGAGGGGAGGAATTGTTGGTGGCAATTTTTTTCTTTCTTGTTTTCTTTTGAGACGGAGTTTTGCTCTTGTTGCCCAGGCTAGAGTGCAATGGCACATCTCAGCTCACTGCAACCTCTGCTTCCCGGATTTAAGTGCTTCTCCTGCCTCAGCTTCCCAAGTAGTTGGGATTACAGACATCTGCCACCATGCCCAGCTAATTTTTTGTAGTTTTAGTAGAGACAGGGTTTCACTATGTTGGCCAGGCTGGTCTTGAACTCCTGACCTCAGGTGATCCGCCTGCCTCGGCTTCCTAATGTGCTGGGATTACAGGTGTGAGCCACCGTGCCCGGCCTGGTGCCAATTTTTTTTAGATGATCTCCACAGTGAATCTCATCCTCCTCCTTCTAGTTCTGTACTGAAGTGGCAGGGGAAGCAAGGACCCCAATGTCAACTTCGGAATTGCATTTAGGGTATAATTCACCCTAGGGGGAAGTTTCAATATGGGATCTCAGATGTACATATATGTGCACATATAGATTAGGGTTTGGAAGAAGAAAAGGGTCTTAAAGTTTATCTCTCCTTTTACATAAGAAGGAAAAAAGCCCACTTGTTACAAGATTCACCATTATTTAGTAGGAGAATAAGAATAGATACTAGGCTGGCAATATCCCACTGCCCTCTACCAAACACACACACCTCCCCCTCCCCACCACCACATACAGACTCACACAGTGGGGAGAGGGCTTTAGAGAGGCATGTTTAGGTCATGGCATCACTTACGATTATTACAGAGCAAATTCATCCAATTTAAAATCTTAATGTGGCAAGTTAATTTCCCATTCAATATTTAGCCAGAACTCCAGCTGGAAGCAAAGTCATCTTCCCCATAATTTCTCCTGTTGACTGAGCTGCACACTGACAGGTGTTCTGAGCATGCAGATTAAAGTTAGATGAGATTGGCTTCTGAGGTCAAGCATTTTCAGACAGACCTGAATGACTGCAATGATAGGCATTTTGGATTTTTCCACTGTCTTAACTGGTCCTGTGAGCTTCCTGAAGAAAAACTTGGGCAAGTCATTTCTTGTAGATATTAACATGGAAGAGAAGCAAGATGTGACCTTGGCAGGGTCCCCCTGGAAAGACTAGGACACCCTGGGGCTGCCTATCTCTGGACCAAGAAGTGATGCTGGGAGAGTGACCAGGACACGTACAGCTAAATAATGCACTGTGCTCCCTGATGCTGTTTAAGGACCCAGCAGCCAGCAGGGGCCCCCACAGTTTATGTATGTTCAAACCAGAATGTATGAAAACAGTCAGGGGCCAGCAGGTCACACTCAGCTATGCACACAAGTCATTGCCTTGCCCATCTTTTCTCCAACCACCCTATCTTTAGTAGACCTCACTCAGAGTTTTATTGACATCACCCTGTTTATATCCCTCCTATATTGATTATATGTGATCAACTTGTTTATTTGTTTCCTGTTTATAGTGAGGTTCACCCAAGGGGCTGCAGCTGACTTGTTCATGGCTGTGTCCCCAATGCCCGGAACGTGGTGGGTATCCATTGTTTGTTGAACAAATGAATTGAATAAAATTAAATTCCATGATCTTGTGACCGGGGGAAGGTGTGTTACAAAGTCAGAGGGAGTAGGGTTTATGGGTCTTCGAAAGAGGAGACATGGAGTCAATCCTAGGCCTGCCATTTTGTGTGTGGTCTGTTCCTTCAGAGAGGGGTTTTAGACAAGAGAATGAAGCTGAAAGGAGTTTATTGAATGGACATTTGGAATTTCACATAATTTTTGAAGGAAGAGAACTGGCTTCTAGGAGCAGTGCTGAAAATGACACTGAAGAACTGGCCTGATGAGAAACCACATCTGCGGCTGGTATTTTCTTGCTGTTCTATTGCAAAGCACTGACTTGTCCACACAGTCATTCCCTTAAGCCTCTCTCACTTTCCCCATCCTCACAATGCGTCTTGCAAGGAGCCACTTTCCTCAGTCCAAACACATCCAATATACTCAATAGATGAAGCCCAGGTCTAAGTCTGTACCCAGCTACAGGGGGAGCGGAAACTGGAGCTGGTGGGAAGAAGACTCAGAGGCGGAAAGTTACCCAAACATAGAAAGACTGTTCAAAGGGTCGTCGTTGACCACAAAACTTGGCAATGGTTCATGACAGCAGCTGCTGCCTCAGTTTTTCATTTGCAACACAGGGCCAGCCCTGCTTCCTCCTCAGGGAGTTATAGGAAATTGTAATGTAAATTGCTTGAGTGCCCAAATGGCCTCTGAAATTGCTCCCAAAATGCTGAGGTGGGAGCACTACTCTACTTTTTAGAAGAGAAGGAGAGAAAAGGGAGGAGGGGAGAAGGGGCCGGGGAGCCCTAAAAGAGCCACACTCCCTGTGCCGCTCCTGTCCTCTGACCTGCAGTCGCTATGACCTCTCCTAATAACAGAAGCAACATGTGCTGTTACATGGTGTTCACATATTTGGGAGCCAGCCAGGCTTTTTGCATCCCAGCACATCCATCATTTCAATTGATACTGAGAAGGAGGAAATTATGTTCTCATTACACAGATGAGGGGTGCAAAGAGGTGTGAGAGCTCTCAGATACTTGGCAGTTTGGATAAATTAAAACTGGCTTATCTCTTTTGGAAAAAAAAAGGATGAATGGTGATAGTGGACGCTTGGAGAGGGCCTGCTAAGGTGAGGAAAAGAGAGATCTTTCCCTACCTCTCTCTGAATTCATCGTGTCCCCATTCTCTATTCAGAAAGGCCAAAGCCACTGGTCAAGACAAAGAGATCTGCTGGACCAGGGTACTGGGGGTCAGAGGCTACAGCATGAGGACAAAGTATTCAGACCCCTCCTGGTGTAAGCTTACCTGGAAGCATTTCATCTCTTAGAACCATCCCCCAAATCTAGCTTGTCTTTTATCTCCAGGGCCTCCTTTGGTTTAGAAGCAGAAGCCCACCTCTTCCTCAGAAAGCCAGGAAGGGACTGGCTGGTGGCCCAGAGGAAAGGAGGTGCTATTCAAGTTGCTTAAGACAAGCAGAAGGGGTCCTTGCAACTCCAGTGACCTAGCCATTTTTGCTAGAGAGAAGGACCAGAGAGGGACTGAGGACTGACCTCAGCTGCAACAGGGTGACTTCTCTGAGGAGTACTGTGCACTCCAAGGACAACAGAGATGCCTGAGGTTTCTTATGAGGGGCCTATTTGTCAGATGCAGTGCTGGGTCCTTGCTTAGGCTTTTCTCATTTTGGCTCATCATCAAAGTTTCATGACTACCTGTAGGTCAGACGATTATTTTCATTTTAAAGATCAGAATCTGACACTCAGGAGACATGGGCCATGCATGCTGGAAGTCACCTGGGCAATAAGTGACTGAGCAAGAATGGATGGCAGATGTGGCTGCTCCCAGGCTCATGACTCCCAGCTGCCATCCACTTCCTCCATTGATATTTTTCTGCATCCTCGGCTCTGCCTCCACCTGCAGCTCAGTGGTCACTGTTGCTCCACCAGCTGCAGTCTTAACTGCCCTCCAGCCACCAGGGCTGTCTCTAATGCAAGAGGGCACCAACTGTGTCCCCTGGTTAATGCACTCTTGCCCCACCTGGGCCGTGGGACTCTCCCACCCCTATACCACACAGATCTTGACATGTTAACTGCCTGACACCTCAGTTTTCTTATCAGAAAATACTTAACCCACACTGGGTAAGATGATGTGTGTGAAGCCCTTCTCCACTGTCAGACACTCCGTCAGTGCTCCATGCATTCTGCTGCTGGTGTATTGTTGCTGCTTCTCTTAGTAGTTCTATTTATCTGACCTGTTTCAGCCTCACCAACCAGAGGCAGATGTCAGAAAGCCCATCCCTACATCTCTAAGGCATATGAGTGAACTTGGCAGCTGGGTGTTGTGAGGAAATCACATTTAAGCTTCTAGCTAATGTGTAAGTTACAAAGGTTAGAAAAGAAAGAGAAAGAGAAATAGAAGGAAAATGTGTATTTTTGTACCATGAGACAGACAGCCTTAGCAAAGTAGCAGGTTCTTTTCAAAGTGCTCTATGAAAATAAGTTCCCTATTTTTAGCTTAATGACATTCCAGACTAGCCAAATGATTAAATATTGAAACAGGACAGGCGATCTTGAGTTTCATCCGGCTTATCAATTTAAGATGAGGCAGCAGAAGAAAATGCAAATGTCAAATTACCAAATCCAAACGAACTCCATGCTGAGCCTTGGCAAAATGTTACAGGAGGCCCACCAGGGCATTTTTATATTATTTTTGCCCTACAGGTAAGATGCAGGGAGAAAGGATCAGAATTCTCACCACCCAGTTCTGCCCTGAAGGCCAGCACTGCTGGGAAAGGTGGTTTATGTTGGCTAACAGTGTACACAGTGGAAGATTCCAAGCAGTTGGGAGAAAAGCCAAGGAACCAGAGGCATGGCTTCTGCCTGGGCTTCCTCCTGTGAATCTGGAGCCAGTCCTGGCAGATTGACTCTAGAAAACTCACCCAACCTCCTGAGAAGGCAGTAGGTGCCCTCCTGTCAGAGATGGCGCTGGTGGCTAGAGCACAGTTGAGGTTGCAGCTGGTAGAGATGAGAATAAGCGCTGGTCTGAGGGTGTACACAGAGTCGAGGCTGCAGGAAAACATCAAAGGCGGAAGTGGATGGTGGTTGACAGGCACGAACTTGGAAGCAAGCACACCTGCCATCCTTTCTTGCTCAGCCACTTACTGCCCAGGTGCTTCCGTGTCTCTTTTAGGCTGTAAACACAATTGCTTTAGTCACTGGGATTGATAAGCAGGAAAAGTTAAGAAAACACCACCACCATGCCCCACATATAAAAATATTACAGCTATGATGCACAAGAAATACAAAACCAGAAAAAGCCCAAACGCCTGTGGAATAGGGGGTCCACTTAAAGGCATTGCGGTATGTGCCTTTTCAGTGGAATTCCTTGCAAGAGAGATGGGAGAGGGATTCTTTCCACTGAATACCTTTATATGCTGTTTGGGCTTGTTAAACATGTGTGTGTATCACCTGTTTAAAAAATAAAATATTATGCGATATTTAAAACTTTAAGATTACAAAACACAATCAAATAAGCTCAAAGACTGTTCTTTCTCAAACCCACCTTCTGTTCATCATGCCCTCCCCCCCAGCTTGCATCTACACAATGTCAAAACCACAGATTTATTGAAGGAGCAGAGTCTGCATGGTTCAAGAATCATATTACTCACATTGTGAAATTAACTTGCCAAAATAGTTACCCCAGCAGCCCCATCTGGACACAGTTCTGTGGACCCAGCTGTCATATTTTCAAAATCAAGTCACATCCTTACTTAAATTGTTTCTGCATTGCTCTTCTCCTGGCACCAAAATGACTTTATCCTGTTCCTCACACATGCACCTCTATGATTTGACCCTTAACAGCCTTCCTAATCCTCTTGCCATTTCCCCCATTGTCCAGCACTGTGCTTAGTCAACATATAGTCATTGAACACATAACTGAAATTCATCCTTTATGGACTATTCTTCTCCAGCCACTGCTCTACATCTGTTACATGAAACTCACTTTCTACACTCCCAACCTTGCACCTGCTGATCCCGCAGCTTCAGATGCCTTTCCAAGTCCTTTCTTCTCCACTCAGAACATCCTCATTCGCCTTTCAAAGCCTGGTGCCAGTGCTGCATCTCATGTGAGCCTTACCCTTTTTCTTTCCATACAGTTCCAGCTCCATATTGAGCACAGGGCTGGGATGTGAGTGGGGGAGTAGATGGCATGTGCTGGGGTCTTGACATTGGTGTCCCAATTAATACATTGGAAACTAATGCCCAGTGTCATAGTATGAAGAGATGGAGCCCTTAGGAAGTCATGCTGGCCCTCATGTACGGGATTAGTGCCCTTATAACAGATTTTGAAGGGGGTGTTCCTACCCTTCCTCCTTCTGCCATGTGAGGATGCAGCAAGAAGATGCTATCTATGAGGAACAGGCCCTCACCAGACACCAAAGCTGCTGGAGGCTTGATCTTGGACTTTCCAAAGATCAAAGAATTTATTGCTCCAAAACTGTGAGCAACAAATTCTGTTGTTTAAAAATTACCCAGTCTAAGGAATTTTGCTATGGCAGTCTGAATGGACTAAGCCCACATGCAGGTAGCATCTCAGAGATCTGTGGCTCTGGATGACAAGGTCATCTTTTGCTTGCCCTCCTCACCCTCAGCATTTCACCTGCTTGAACCATTGGTCATTTAACCAAAACCTCTGGAAGTGAGGGGGAGTGTATTGTAAAGAAAGAGGTAAGGGGCTGATGAGGCCAATGATGAACACTGAAGCTGGCAAAATATTTCTACAGAAAAAGTAGTCATGTTTATTTTGTGATAACAGTAGAGAATATCATTGTCATTTTCAGAGAATTGTGATGGTTGATCTGCATTAAATGGTTCAGATATGTTTTATTGCAGTAATTGTCATTTGTGGCGAACTCTTTTAAGAATTCTCCTAGGTATGGGGGAATGTCTAAGTAATAAGATTCAGGTGCTTCCATGTAAGTTGGTGACATTAACCTCATATTTTTCCATTTGTATGAAGAACTCTTGGAGTTGTATGTTTTAAATTACATTATGAAAAATGTAATGAAAAGGGAAAATGCCTGTATAGAGTAATGCTTATCTTTCCATATATATGCTGCAGTTTTGTTTTTGTTTTTGTTTTTAAAGAGATGCTGATACTGCTGCTTTACCAATATATAGAAAAGATTTGTATTAGGAAAGCAAAAATGTCTTTTACTTTTACATTTTAAACTTAACATTTCTAGAAGTTACTTTTTAAGTTAGAATATTTAGTTTTCAATATTCATTTACTCAAAATAAAACACATTACATTTTCAGTGGTGTAGTTGCATCCCCTACACATTGCTCTTATTCTCCAGCATCTTATATTCACATATTTTTAAAAAATGGTTGCACATTGGCTAACTTTAAACTTCATTTCATAGTTGGTGTAAATGTAACACTTGCCCTTTTTTGAGTATTTTGCCTTAAAAAAAGAATCAACACACTGATCTGAATCTAAGAGTTAAACACACAAAACATTGTTCTAAAAAAAAGTTGATAAAAAGTTGAATTACTTAAAAGTTCAAAATATTGAGTAATTTAAGTCTCTTCACCAAATGTTTTCATAATTTCAAATATTTATATTATAATATATGATAATATAAACAAAATTTATATCTTTAAATAAATATAAACATGAAATGTATATGCGTAGAAATGCTTGATTTAGTTTTTTATCTCTAAAAACATTAGTTATCAAAATAAAAAAGATACTTTGATTATAGGCACTTATTTATAGTTTATAATTGTTCTACTTAAATTTCTATAATTTTGTGGGTTTTGTGTTCATATAATTAAGTTTTAATTTGTCCCATATCTTTCTCTGTCTTTTACTGGGTGCTTTTTAAGAATAACCTCAATTTTTAAGAGATTGGATTTCTTATAAAGCTGTTTCTTGTGGTTATTGAAAAATTACTTTAGGAAAGAATTGTGTAGCCAAGTTGCTTATATAAGCTAAATGGAAAAAAGAATATATAAGATTTATCCTCCATATCAGTTGAA
This sequence comes from Trachypithecus francoisi, assembly GCF_009764315.1. Lineage (NCBI taxonomy): Eukaryota > Metazoa > Chordata > Mammalia > Primates > Cercopithecidae > Trachypithecus > Trachypithecus francoisi. The sequence continues at coordinate 7,862,255 of NW_022681442.1, read as the reverse complement.
TGTTGTGACTGAGTGAAATGAGATTTCTAAAAGCTTTTCTGTCTTTAACTATTAGGAATCTTCAGTGGGAAATAAAACATAAGGTTACAAAAAAGGTGAAAGTAATAAGAAAGGGGAAAAAAGATATACCAGGAAAATACTCACAAAAAGAGCTGAGTAGCTATATTAGTTTTAAACAAAATTAACTTTAAGACAAAAAAAAATTAGGGATAAAGAAGATCAATGTATAATGGTCAGATAAAAACTTCCCTGAGAAGAAATAACAATTCTAAACTTATATGGACTCAGTCATAAAGCCTCAACACGTATAATAAAACAAAAATGGAAAGAATAAGACAGCATCCATCAGTGTGGCAAAAGTTTTATTTGTTTTAAGTACGTGGGCTTGGCTGAAGGAGGTACAAGTTGCAATAACTTTGGAAAAGAACTTGGTATTATTTAATAAAGCTGATGAAAGCAAACCCTTAATGCTTTCTTTATTCCCATGCCTGAGGTCACCGCAAAGACACTATTCACCTTTGTGCAGGGGCAAGGACAAGGGTGCTTGATACACAGAAACATGAAAAAATGCCTCAGTGTCGCTTTTTAAAAAAACTTTTAAGTTCAGGGGTCCATGTGCAAGGGTGTGCAGGTTGGTTACATGGACTAGGTAAGTGTGTGTCATGGAGGTTTGTTGTACAGGTTATGTCATCACCCAGGTGTTAAGTCTAGTATCCATTAGTTATTTTTCCTGATCCTAATGGATCAGGATACCAAGTCTAGTATCCACTAGTTATTTTTCCTGATCCTCTCCCTCCCCCAACCCCCCACCCTCCAGTAGGCCCCAGTGTGTGCTGTTCCCTCTATGTGTCCTGTGTTCTCATCATTTAGTTCCCACTTCTAAGTGAGAACATGTGGTATTTGGTTTTCTGTTCCTGCATTAGTTTGCTAAGGATAATGGTGTCCAGCTCCACCCACGTCCCTGCAAGGGACATGATCTCATTCCTTTTTATGGCTACATAGTATTCCATGGTATATATGTACCACATTTTCTTTATCCAGTTTATCACTGATGGGCATTTAGGTTGATTCCATGTCTTTGCTATCGTGAATTGTGCTGCAATGAACATACCTGTGCATGTGCCTTTATAATAGAATGATTCATATTCATTTGGGTATATACCCAATAATGTGATTGGTGGGTCGAGGAATTGCAATAAACTAGGTATTGAAGGAACATACTTCAAAATAATAAGAGCCATATATGACAAACCCACAGCCAATATCATACTGAATGGGCAAAAGCTGGAAGCATTCCTCTTGAAAGCTGGCACACGACAAGGATGCCCTCTCTCACCACTCCTGTTCAACATAATATTGGAAGTTCTGGGCAGGGTAATCAGGCAAGAGAAAGAAATAAAAGGCATTCAAATAGGAAAAGTGGAAGTCAAATTATCCCTGTTTGTAGATAACATAATCCTATATCTAGAAAACCCCATAGACTCAGCCCCAAAGCTTCTTAAGCTGATAAGCAACTTCAGCAAAGTCACAAGATACAAAATCAAGGTGCGAAAATTGCTAGCATCCCCATACATCAACAGTATTCAAGCCTAGAGTCGAATCACAAACAAACTTTCATTCACAATTGCCACAAAAAGAATAAAATGAGGAGGAATACAGCTAAAAAGGGAAGGTCTCTACAAGGAGAACTAAGCGTGCCTTGATGGGAGAGCATATCAGCTATGGAATATTCATATGACTGGATCACACACAGCAGCTAAAATGAATGGAGTTGCATGTCAGGATGTGGATGAATCTCAAAACTGTAATGTTGAACAGCAACCAAAAGCTATAATTATTTATTATGTCACTTTAACAAATAACATTTCCGGATAACGTTTCCTTCGGCTGATGGCACAAAGATGCTTGGCTTCTAGGTGGTGTGACTCAGGGCCCAGGCAAGTGGCTGCATATCCAATCTTACTGCATCTTACCAGTGTGTCCCTTAGAGACAGGATGCCACCCAGCAGTGTGCCCACTCTCTTAGGAGTGAAGTGAACACAGCAGCCTGGGAAGTGGGCACTTCTGGGGGAGAAGAAAGGTCATGGAGAAATTCCCCTTAGGAGACTCATAGAGAAGCCTCTGGAAGAGAGTTTTAAAAACCCGGAGCTACCACCTGTGTTCTGCAGGTAGCGAAATGAAGGCTTGGGGAGAAGAAGGACCTCCCAGCATCCAAGTTTGTGGGTTGTCAGGTCTGTGAGCAGCACGTGTGGATGCTCATCACCAGGCAAGGTGGTCAAGTTCTGCGATGTATTCTGTGCCCTGTGAGCGGAGGAGCTCCGTACTGTAAACAAGGCAAAGTCAGCAATGTGACAGCTGTCTCTGCAGGGTAAGGAGCTTGGGGTGAGTTCTCTCCTTACCACAGGGCTGGGGTATTCAGCAAAGAGTCCAGAAGATAGGGCAACCTTGAGCTAAGGAGTTTGTCAGGAGAGGAAGGCAGAGGAGGAAGAGGAGGGAGCAGCGTGCCAGGTAGAGGGAACCAGATGAGCATGACCTGGAGGCAGGAAGCTGTCTGCACATCCATCTCGAGATGAGGAGGGCATAAGGAGGAGGGCGAGGAAGGTCAGCAGAGTCAGGACCTTGGTGTCCCATCACTGTCCCCTCATGAAGTCACAGTGGGCAGAGAGGGTCCTGGGTGTGCCTTTGCCTCCCTAGAGTTTGGAAGGGGGTGGGGAGTCTGATCCCTGATTGTCAATGGAGCAGGGACATCTGTGATCCAGGCCTTCCCACAGCTCACCCTTTCTCTGATCCCACAGCTCTGGGTATGACAGCCAGGGGACGCTGCTGAAATGGTGGCGTTCCACTGGAGTGGGGTTCGTGGGGATCAGACAAACAAGCTGAAAGCACAGCTCAGGGCAAGGAGTCTGTGTCGCCTGCTGCTCACTCAAGGAAGGTGTTTCAAACCCAGACTGATCAAGCAGCAGTAAGTGCAAGGTCTCCCTGAGGGGTCACAGGACGGTGCTGGGCTGGCAAGGGGCACCTGAAGAGATATTTTCACCTCAGATGGCAGAATCTGGAAGAACATGACAGGAAAATCTCAGAGGAAGCAAACGCCGCACGGTTTTGTCTCAGAAGTGCCTACAGTTTCTCTGGACCTTAGGAATTCCGGGGGCCACTGACCAACAGGGCTTGGCTCAGTTGTCCCTGGCTCAGTCATGATGACGTTTGGCTGAACCCCATCCACTAAAACCCTGCTCTGTGTCAACTCTGTCAGGCCTGGCTGCATGGGTGGGCTCCGAATGGGCTGACTCTGCCCTTCCGCTAAGAAGCTAAAGAACTAAGTTGGTTCCCCACCGTTGACATTTAACTGGAGTTTCAGTGAGTTGACGTCTGATGTGCCAAATGGACCAGAGTTTCCGAGAGTAAATGTGTAACTGATGGGGGCTTCTTGGTAGATTCTTCAGAGCCACAAAAATGGTCAGCTATGACAGCTCAGCCCTGGTATTTCCCCAAACAGAAAGGCATTCAATAGTTTCTTCCTTGATCCATGGGTCTCAAGCTTGCAGTCCACCACAGACCCACCAATGCTCCTCAGGCTAGAACGACAGTACCAACTGCTCATGGTGACAGTCCCCCTCAACAAGGAGGAGATGGGGATTGGAGGGGGACGGGGAGAGTGAACAGGGAGGAGGGGAACATTCTGGTGGGTCATCACTGCCCTAAAGCCCCCTTTCTGCAACCTTGCTTTTGAAAGTGAAGCTACGAGGGAATGGACACTCCTTGCCCTTGAACCCTGGGTTTTCTCTGCATATCCTCCCCCCATTGAGATGAGACAATTATCTCCATTTTACAGATGAACACACTGTGGTCCAGAGAGTTAGTATGGCTTGGCCAAAGTCACACAGTAAGTGAGTAGTGGAGCTGCTTTCACATCCTTGTGGATTGAAATCCAAAGCTCTTTCTACCCTTACTGGCAGCACCTACATCACATACAAAGTGGATGTTGCATCAATCTAGTGATGAGTGCAAGGATGTGCACGTGCCGGTCACCCTCAAAGGGGCTTACAGCACATCTTAAAAGAGAGGAGAAGTAATCGCAATTGCATGTTATGGTGCATCCAAGTCCCCACATAAAATTGCATGGGAGAAGAGAAAAGGGATAGACATAGTGCCCACCTCAGTATTTAGGGAGGGGTAGATGGCAGTTAGGGAAGGCCAGTGCTACTCCTGTATTTGTCATGCTTAGGTAGGTTCCCCCCTCTAGGCTAGGGATCAGCTCCCATATGTGTCTGTGTTCCTGGCACCCATTTATAGTGCCTGGCACAGAGCAGGTGTTTAGGGGCCATCAGGTGAAGTAGGGAACGTACAAATGTCTTGGTGAAAGGGAAGCACTCCCATTTAATTGACTGAGAAGGCTTTTACTATAATGATTTGTGGCTTCTTTGCAAAGTGGAAATAATAATACTACTACTATGTTTCTGATCTTTGTGACCCAAAGGAGACCAAAAAAAAAAAAAAAAAAGAAGAAGAAGAAGAAAAAAAAGAAGAAAATATTGTCACTGTTCAGGCTTTTCAAGATTAGTCACCCAGCAGATATGCTGGCTCCAGGTGACGTCTACCAGTAGCATAGCCCCCAACAGGAGATTCCCAGGCTTGGCATTAATACCTGCCAGGTGAATAAGCTGGGCTGAGTTTCGTGTGTTTTCAGAGCACCTCTAGATTGAATTAATTTCAAAAGATGTGCAGGGCAGAGGACAGCCTTGGTGAAGACCATCATTCTTTAAATGTTTATATCTTGCCTGCCCAATTGCACTCCTTGAGAGAAGAGGCTGTGTCTTGTTTTCTATACAGTCTATTGGTACCAAGCAGGACCTGCCATAGTTGTTGGTAACTGAGTGGCATTCACCAACCTCTGCTTGGCAGTTCCATGTAGGCACACAGGCATTGACTTCATTTATTCATTCATTTATTCATGGATCCCATTACTGTAAACTGATCATCTGCTTTGTTCCAGGCACTAAGGACATAAAAATGAACATGCCATAACTTAGTCTTCAAGGTACGCAGCTCAGCAAAGGATGTGGCGGTATACACAAACATCTTAGGTACAAGGGTCAGAGCTTCCAGAGCGGGATGCTCAGTGTGATGCAGCCCAGAGAAGGGGTTCTGGGAGGACAGTCCAAGGCTGAGGAGCTGCAGGAGGCTTTAAAATCAAAGTAGCATTGGAGTTGGGTCTGGAAAGATGGCCAAGGCCAGGAAGGACAAGACTTGCAGAATTATGGAGATGTAAGAATGCTAGCTAGTGATCAAGTGATTTCATGGGAGCAGAACACAGGGTGCCGAGGTTGAAGTTGATGGGGCTGGATGGGGAGATGAGGTCGGGTCTTGGGCTATTGGGTGGAGTTTGGAAAATGGGTAGGGGGAGGGAGAAAAGTAGTAAAGATTTAAGGCTATAGAGGAGGAGGACTCAATCCAATGGTGCAGTGGGCAGCAGTCAGGAATAGGAGGAAGCAGCATAAAGGAGGGTGATCAGGACACTGTCACACACACCCAGGCTTGTGACGATGAAGTTCTGAACCAGGGCAGTGATGCTAGGCTGGCCGAAAAGGTGTTCTGGTCAGCTATGGCCAAGAGGCCACACTGAAGGGTGACACTCAGCTCTCCGACTCCCTTGGCCTCTTTAACTACAGACTTAGACTGGGTCAGCTTGACCTCAAACTACATTAACTTAAAATATCAAAATTGCAATCATTTACTTAGATGGATAAGCAGCTTTGGAAGTGCAGAAGCTTGAACTGTGGGATGACTTTGCAGCAGGTTGGCCCCATAATGGGTGACTAATTGAGCTGGTTACTCATCGCTGAAAGGGTTTGAGAAAAAATGATAACTGGCAATTTGAGGAATACTTGAGAGTTTTTCTCACAATGTGACACTGACTGGATGAATTCTAAAACTTCACTAACCTCCAATAGTCTATGATTCTAATGTCCAGACAGAGGGTCAAAGGAAAACCCTGACTTTAATGGGTTCATGCTCCAAAGACTAACTTACAGCTATAAGGCAGAGTTGGGTTTCTAAATCAGTTGGGTCTGTGTGCTATGACTGCACATGAAAAGATTCCAAGTGAAAACCAGTGCTGCTGGTGACTCATCTTACTGAAGTATCTTTCTAAGCTATAGGAGCTCAAGGAGGTGACCTACAATCACTCCGCAGAAGGAGACGCTGGGCAGGGGGAGAATCTGCTGAGGTCCCCGCCCGTTCTCTCTGTGTCACTTTTGACAGACTCTTGCCTCTGTTCGCATCCTCTATGTGTCATCCATTTCTAAAATGAGGAAGGAAGTCCCAGTGGGGCCCGAGGAGTCTGGAATGTCACAGTCCCATGTGGGTCAGGGTTGTTCTCTTGGATAAACTGGGAGATGCCTCCCTCTACACATATGGAAGAGGCTGTGCGTCATTGGAGTAGAAAACCACCTAGACACGAGTATCAAGATCTCTCCATGCTAGAGGCAAGGTTGGCTTGCATTGGGTTCCACATTTTCTGGCCCCCGCAATATGACTAAGGATAGAGCAGAAATGTCAAGATTTATTCAGGCCACCCATCTTGCCTTTCGTTCTTTCCTTCCCAGGGCCCCTGCTCACATCAAACTGGGTCTCTTGCTGTCCTCCTACACCCCCAGCACCTCCCAGCCTCCAACACCTGAATCCCTTGGCATTGTAATTTCTCATTTACTAATTCAATAACTTCTCTGTGCAATAATCTGCATACTCGGAGTGCATCCCTTTCCCCTAACACACCCAGAGCTTCATACTGTGTCCTTCCTCACACTGAGCCCTCACTCCCATCCCCATTTCATACTGTTGAATTCTTGCCCCTCCTTCAAGGCCTGCTGGAATGCCACCTCTTCCATAAAGTCTTCTCTTAATCCACAGTTGAAATAAAAGTTCGTTTGAGGCCCTTATAACATGTTGTACCTATAATGATGTGATGATCTCTCTCTGCCCATATTACAGCGACTTAGGTAAATGTCCCATATCAATACCACAAGCTCCTTAAGATCATGAACTGTACCTTATCCTAACTGGTATCTCTAGCTCCAGGCATGGTGCCAAGTATATAGAAGGTGCTCCAATCAGGATTATGGAAATATGGATCATGATTCCTAAAATCCCCACCATGTACAAATGCCTCAGATCCCTTAGGAGACTGGAACATTTTATTCAGGACATGTATTACCTGTGGACAGCTCTCTCCAAAGCTACAATGAATTTATCAATATGATCATGAACAGTCTGAATTATTTATATACAAGCATGGGCTTAAAATTTCTTTAAAAATATTATCCAAATGCATCATATCCTTTTAGTTTATGAAAAATTTATTTTTCTTTTTATGCCATGAAAAATCCATTTAAAGACAACACATACTCAAATGAAATAAATAGAGCAGAAAGGTCTCTGTGAACACCTTTGGGCTGGTACTAGCTCTGTGTAAACTTCAACCCACATGCTCTGGGCCTTGTGTCTCTAAACACAAAAACAAATAGCCTAATGAAAATGGAGACCATCTATCAATTGTCTGTATGCAGAGAATTTGCCCAAGTATTTGAAAATGTAATTGGCTAAATGTTTACAGGTCTAATGAAGTGTTTTCCATCCCAATGCAATGGCAATATTGGGCACCAATCAAACATTTGAGGAGGCCAAACGGTGCACAAACTCTGTATTTCAGTATTTTTCCCTGGCATTAAAAATTGATAATAACTGAAAATTCAGGGAGGAAAAAGAAACATTTGTCTGTATCAGACAAAGAATAGAATCAGACCGTTCAGTTGACCACAGAAAAATGGAATAGGAAGGATGTTTGAAATAACTTCCTTATCATCTTTGCCTACAAGTCGGAAGTCTTCTCCCCTGCTTTATTTTGCATATTCTCAGTCCCAAAGCCTGGATGCCTCCTGCAAGGTGTGTGAGGAGCACCCACATGGGAAACTTCCAGGGACACAGCTTGGTTCTCTGATCCATCCTCAGCTCCCTGGCGTTGCAGCCTTCCTCTTGCTGTCTAAGGAGCCTGTGTTAGGATGCTGTTACCAGCCGGGGCAGAGGCCAGTGTCCTTGCATGAGACTTTGTCACCGTGATTTGAGCCTTCTGTGGGGCTTCACATGTCAGTCGAGAGGGAGAGAGTGACATTTTCAGAATCCAAGGTGATCCCTCCCTCATTTCTCCTGACAGGTTCCTCTTAGAAGCAAAAGCCGAGTTCCCATTCCTTTAGAAGAGATTGGGCCCACGCAAAACTCAGGGATCAAGTTGTTGGATTTTTACCCCTAATCAGAGAAGTTTCAGCTGCTTTAACAGTCAGTTTCTATAAACTTACTTGGGTTCACCATCCATCCACCCCCTTCCGCCTTCTGATGGCAGGGATACACCATGGACCATCATTGACTATGATAAGAAGGTTTTCCCTGATCTCTAGTCTGACATCAGGCTCTGACACCGACCTTCCTTAAATGAAGCTCCTGGATCAGATGCCTTCTAAAGCTGCAGAAATGGAAGCCTGTGGAAAGCTCTCTTGGGGAACGTAGAATGCGACAGCCATTGAAGTGGTTGGGTGTGGCAGACCAAAGCCTTCTGAAGAAAAGGAAGAAGTGATACCATTGCAATCCACTAGCAGGCCTTCCACTTAAAGAGGGAAATGAGAGCTGTGGGGAGACTTCTCTCAGCCCGTGTGTCTGTTATGCTTATGCAGGTTGGTACAAAGTAGAACCAAGCTATGGAACTGGTGATGCTGGAAAGACCCCTGCCCTCAGACCTTATTGGAAAATCAGCTCTTCTCTAAAAGGAGCAGGAGGCAGAGACTGCAACAAACTCTGCTGAGGGGTCAGGGCTGACGGGCCTTTGTGATGGATTCCAGTCTCTATGACTCACTCATTGTAAATTGGCAAGTAACTCCAATGGTCAAATAGACAGCATTGCTGTTTGGGAGCAGCAGGACAAAGAGGCAAGCCTGGGGCTTTTGAGTCATTTTATCTAAAAAGGAATCCCAGCTGGTCCTTCACCTGTGGCATGACCTTGGGCAGAGATTTCCTCTCTCCCAGCCTTAGTCTCCTCATCAGCAAAATGAGATGCTAATAACCATCTTGCAGAGTTGTGGAAAGGATGAAATGCAAAGTACATGGAATCTAGGAAGAGCTTACTTAAAGTTAGATTTTATTCTTCCTTGGCAGAATCTGGGTCAGAACATGGGCCAGCTCCATGAAGGGTGCAACACTGGGTTTTTTTCTAAAAGTGCTGCAGACATAGGGACAGCCCAAGCCCATACAATCTGGGAGTGGGGACAGCTGCCAAATGAGGGAAGAGTGGCTTCAGAGGGCTCAGGGTCAAGGGATGAAATTGGCGCACACATATTTGTAGGCAAAGATGGTAAGGAAGCTATTTCCAACATCATTTCTATTCCATTTTTCTGTGGCCAACTGAACTGCTTGATTCTATTCTTTGCTAATGCAGACACATGCTTCCCCTGCCCCCCTCCCCGGTTTTCCATTCTTATGTATTTTTAATGCCAGGGAGAAACACTGACTTTGTGCACTGTTTGGCCTCCTCAAATGTCTGATTTTGTGCTCAATATTATCATTGTACTTGGGGCAGAAAACCTTTAGTTAGCCCTGTTATTTCGTGAGCACATTTTATGTGCCAGCTCAGGCAATGCAATGGTGAATAAGGCAGGTGCTGTGTAACCTCGTGGAATTTACGGGCTAAGGCTAGTCTTGGAAAAATAAAAGGTTACTTCTTAGAGGAAAGTATTGATTTAAGTTATTCTTATTATAATATTATTTAAATATATTCAAATATAAAACTGTATATCAATTCCCTAATTTTGTAGTTAGCTTCTAGAGAACTATAGAAGTAAAGCACATTTACAAAAAATAATTAAAACTATAAAGCAATAACATTCGAATTATTACATTAGTTTAATGTGACATGACAGATGATGTAGTTTTGCTGAAACTAAATGTCGAATTTGGGATTCAAAAGTAGAAAGATATTGCCTCATGTCTAGTTATACATTTAATTTTGACTTTAATACAATGCATGCACACACAGAATGGGAGAAAATATTTGCAAATCATATCTGATAACGGACTTGTATCTAGAATATATAATGAACTCTTACAGCTCACAAAGAAAAAGTTAAATAACACAATTTTTAAATGGGAAAATAATTTGAATAGACATGTCTCCAAAGAAGCTATGCAAGTGGCCAAAAAGCACACAAAAAGATGTTCAACATCATTACTCATCAAACACAAATCAAAACCACAATGATATATCATTCTGAACTCATAGAATGGATATAATCCAAAAGTCAGATAACAAGTGCTGGCGAAAAATATGGTGACTTAGAACCATTATACATTCCTGGTAGGAATTTTAAGTGGTGTGGTCATTGTGGAAAATAGTTTGGCAGTTTCTGAATGTGTTAAACATAGCATCAACATATGACCCAGAAATTCTACTCTTAGATATATAACCAATATAATTGAAAGCCCACATACATTCACACAAAAACTTGTACACAAATGTTCATAGTAGCAGTAGTCATAGTAGTGACAACATAGAAATGTCCTCAGCTGATGAACGAATAAACAAAATATAGTGTATTCATACAATGGAATATTACTTGGCAATAAAAAGGAAGGAAATACAGATGCATGACACAAGGAATCATGAATGAACCTTGAAAACATTATGATAAGTGAAAGGAATTAGTCACAAGAGACCACATGTTATTTGATTTTATATATCGTGTCCCTTGAACAACATTAGGAACACCAACCCCCATGCAGTTGAAAGTCCACATTAACTTTTGGCTCCCCCAAAATGTAACTGTTTATGTTTTGCAGTAAACAGCCTGCTGTTTACTGGAAGCCTTACCAATAACATAAACAGCTGATTAAATCATATTTGTATGTTTGTGTATTGTATACTGTTTTTGTGTAATAAAGTAAGTTAGAGAAAAGAAAAAGCTATTAAGAAAATCATAAGGAAGAGAAAACGTAATTCCTAGTCATTGACTAGAAGTGGATCATTAAGTGGAAGTGCATCATCATAAAAGTCTTCATCCTTTTTGTCTTCACATTTGTTGGCTGAGGAGGAGGAGGAAGAGGGATGGTCTTGCTGTCTCAGGGGTGGCAGAGGCAGAAGAGATAGAAGTGTTGCAAGGAGAGGAAGGAGAGGCAGGCACACTGGGTATAACTGTTATTGAAAAAAGTCTGCTCATAAGTGGACCCACACAGTTCAAACCAGTGTTGTTCAAGGGTCAACTGTATATGAACTGCTCAGAAATAGGCAAACTCATAGATACAGAAAGATGAGTGATAGCCTTGGCTGCCGGGCGTTGGTTGGGTTGGAAGTTGGAGATGGAGTGGGGATGAGAATAACTAACTGTTAATGGAAATGGGGTTTCTTAATTACAGTAGTAGAGGGGATCCAAAAGCTTACAGACTTAGAGGTGGTGGTGGCTGTACACTCAGTATATTTAGTATATTCAGAGTACTGAATGTACTAAAAAAATTGAATTGTATACTTTAAATGGGTGAATTGCATGCTATGTTAATTGTATCTCAATAAAGTTGTTGTAAAGCACAGATAAAATGCATGCCCAGAATGTTTGAAAAAATAAAGTGTATCCAGTGGCATCAGTTCTGCCAAAGCTCTGTGCTGGATATTCACAGCCCTCATGAAACCGAAACTTTCCACGAACAATCTGCCAATGCCAATATTTTAATGAGGTGTCCTGTCCCTTGATAACTCTAAAAAGCTACTTTATGGCACTGAAGATAGTTCGTGTCACAGAATTATTTAGGTCCTAATTAAAGAGGTGCCTAATCCAATTATTGCTGGAATTGGAAACCAAACTTTTTTTTCATGATTTACTTACAATTGTAGCTGCACGTTGGTGCACATAGAGATAAACCCATAGAGTGTACGTGGTTCTCTGGCAATATTCTCTCACCCTAGGGCTGGAAAGAGCCCAGTTCTTTGTTAAATGGCTTCACTGGTGCCATATGATGCCCTGCTTTTTTTCTTATCCAATCCACCAAACCTTCTATACAGAACACACTGATGTGGTTGATGTTTGCTTGACCCAAATGTGATTGTCAATCATAATACATAAGCTGCGTTGACATTCTAGACTAGAAATAGATTATTCAGTGGTCATCCTAGAAATCGTGTGTGTGCATATGTGTGGTTGCCATGCACATATATGTGCACACTTGTCAGAGAGAAATCTCGGGCCTGAACTGAGAAATACAAATCGAAAGGCTCCAGAATCAGGGTTTGGGCAGAAGGTAATAAAAATGAGCCACACAGGAGAAAATGGATGTGTGTGCTGGTGGCAAGGAGGGTAGGGGTTGGTACAGGGTCCGGGACAATAAATTAAGCATTTGAACCACAATGGGCCAAGGTGAGGCACTACAGGTGGGAGGGGGCCAGGCTTTAAAGGCCAGAAACTGTATTTGAAGAGGAGAATTTGAACGATAAAATGTCACCAATCTCTTCTGCTCCTTTAAAAGACCCTGGAGGCAGTTCCTGGTCTTTTTGCTATCCTGCACAAGGATTTGCAGCCATTTTTAGGTAAAGAGAAGAAACCGCAGACGCAGAAAGTCTTTAGAAGCTGCCAGTGGTGAGCTGTTCCAGAGAGTAGCCAGAGGGGCTGGCCTGCAGCCAAAGCCTGGTGCCTGGGTGTCTTCACATCTTCTTTTGTTCCCGGGGATGGAAGGGAGAGAAACTGACTCAATTAATGGAACCTAGAGCCACTAGTGAACAATGTGGATAAATAAGGACAGAGATGCCAGTCCCTTTCCTAAGCAGCCTCAATGGTGAGGAGGTGCTGGCGAGTTTTCCATGCTGTGTAGCCACATTCAAATCCACAGACTCCTCTTAGCCCCATGCCTTCCAGAGTGAACACACTCTTTGCGAAGTGCAAATCATCCTTGAACAGGGACTCGGAGCATATCCTCTTTTGTATCGAGCACACATAACGGCCTACGTTTTGCTTCCAGAAGGTGGTGCTAACTGCAGATGCTGAGCAATGGGAAGTTCAATGGTGAGTTTTCATTGGGACTTGGGGAGTGGAGAGCAGCGGCAATGAGGAGAGTTTCCTATCCCAGCAAGTCAGTTTCCTCTGCCCCAGCACCTGGCTCAGGACCTGGCCCACGGTGGGAGGCAGCACCCATGGGCTGGCATGCCTGAGTGATGGGGAGGCTGAATACTCACCTGTAGAGGACCCTGGTGTGGACAAGTGCCCAGGATCCTGGTGTCCAGGCACCGCCGCCTATAAACCTAAAAATAGGGGTTAGGCACTTGCCACAGACTCTTAGAAAGGAGAGGTCCTGCACTGCCACCCTGGGGTCACATTCTGCACCTTACCAACTGCATGATCTTGGGTAAGTTGCTGAACCTTGTTTTCCATCCATAAAAAGGAGCTTACAATACCTAACAATGACTGTGACAATAAATAAGGAGATGCTGAGTGGCAGTGAATGGCCACTCCCCTCCCCATCCTCACCGCCCCCTCCACCCTCCGCCCCAATCTGTGGTTTCCTCCCTGTTCTTCCACTCACGATGGAGTGCTGGTTCCACTCTGTAGCATAGTAGTAGGAATCCCTTACTTGAGCATCTGCATATCCATCACCTTATCGGGTCCTTCCCCAAGGGCACGTGGCTCATTATTTCCGTGCAGCTGATGAGTCAACGGAGACTTGGGAATTTAGACCACCTGGCACAGGTTCACTGGCTCTAAGTCAGGTGTCTGTGTCCCCTGCTGCCCCCTGGCGGAAGCGGCTGGTGGAGCCACTGTCGCGCGGAGCTCGCACTTCACCATCAGCCCTGCAGCCCCTGCCTCAGGGCTAACAGCCCACCACCCACCGCCCACACTCTCACCTCCCAGCCTCAGATATCAAGTGTCTTTCACAAAGGTGACATCAGTGTCTCTTGTAAAAGAGGCAAAGGGATGCGTAAGTAAGAGCTGGACATGGAAAGGTCACTTTTTGGCCCCAACCCCTTCCATGCTTCCCCCCATCCCAGCTCCCTCCATGAAGGTTCTGGAACATCCTTCCAGCCCTTTTCTAAGCATTTACATACATATTCATGTGAATATATTTTAAAATAAATGCTGCCATATAATATATATCATCCTGAATTTGATCTCACCAGTATGCCCAAAGGAGTCTTCTCAATCAGTTGCCTCGCTTTTTAAAAGGATTTTCAGTGCTCTATTGTTGGCTAACCTCTTTTTGTCCAGGTCCTTAACGATGGATTTTTGGTTGCAATAATGTCACAATGACCATCCCTAGACAAGCATTTTTGTGCACATGTGTAGAATTCTGCATTACACTCATTTTACAGGTGAAGAAAGTAAGGTAAGACAAGGTGAAGGGATTTGACAAAGGTCACCTACTACCCTACGTGGTACCACAGACTAGGTGTTCAGAATCCCCCATCCATGCTCTGTTCTCTGGAGCACAAAGCAGGGAATTGTAGGATTCCCACGGAGGAGCGATTCTCATCCTCATGTGGAATTCTGCACACAGGCCCTTCCTCCCACAGTGGTCCCATGCTTGCAGCTCTGCCTATGCCTTTCTCTGTTTAAAACAGCCTGAGGTTCCCACTGTCTTCAGCGTGGAGCCACACCTGGAAGCCTATGGGCCCCCTGCCCCTGTCGTGTGCATCCTGAGCTCCTAATCCACTGGGAAGGAGCCAGCTATGCCACACGCTTTCCTGGAGTGCTCTTCCCATTTCTCCACAATGTTGTTCTGGGACATCCTTTTGCCATTGCCCCCTGGGCCAACTCCTACTCAGCTCTCAGGTCCCCACTGACCCGTCACTCTACCCAGGAAACCCTCCTTAGGCCCTCTCCGCAGACCTTCCATCCTAGACTGTTGTGATTCCCTGCTTCTCTGCTCTTCTCAAGCCAGGTTGCGAGCTCCGTGAGAGTCAGGCTGCATCCGCCAACTATCAGCACATCTCCAGTGCTATCAGCCTGATAATGAGTGTGGATGTGGGGAATGAATGAACACATGCATGCATGCCAGAGACACACTGTGCTCCACCTTTGGTGCCCCTGGGACACTGGAGATATACCAGTAACTTGAGAACACTGACATTTAAACTCAAGACCACCCCCTGTATCCCAGGACAGTCCTGTATGCACAGAATTAGGCCACTTCAGTTGATTTTATTTCTACTGTTGATGTAGCCATAAGGTTTGAATTTCCCTCAATGAAAGGGGAAGAGAGAAAAGAAGGAGGCCAAGGAGGAGGATCAGAGATGTCCTGAGGGGTCACAGGTGAAGATGTCTTCAGATACTGGCATCTCAGTGGTTGTGAATGTCATATACTGTTTTTGTGAACAGCTTGTGTTTGGGGACCATGAAGTATGAAATACTCATGATGGGCAGGGTGGTGGTGGTGATGATGGCACTTGGGACTCAACAAGGTGGGGAAGGAACAGGGCAAGGAAATGAGACAATATTGTGGTTACACAATGAGCACCTCCCTTTAGCCTCCATTCTAAAAGGACCAGCTCCCAGGAGCATATCCAACTGACAAGACCTGGGAGAGCTCACCTTCTGGCTCATCTACCTGGTGTTGGCTGGTTTTATGAATGTGAACACAGACAGAACCATTCCGGGGCTTCCTGATCAGGTGTGTGATGTCTCAGCACCTTCCGCACATGTGTTCATCTGTTATTCCTGCACTCATGCCTTCCCACGATGTAGTTATTATTATTCCCATGGTAAAACTGAACAATGAAAACCGGAATCTGGAGAGATAAGCAGTGCACCTACAGGCCCAGGAGCCCCAGCATGGTGTCTCTGACTCCAGGGCTCGGACTCTGTCTGCAAGGCATTGCTGCTGGATCTTCGGGGTGCACAGACTTAGTCAGAGCCACAAATGAGACCTGTGTTTCTCTCTCCCTCTCTTCTTATCCAGCCTTCTTGCTTCTTTTCTGCTGCATTCTATGCCAAACCTCTCCTTCAGAACAGACCCCATGAGTAATCGTTCCTAGGAACACACAGTCTCCCGGGAAGAGACCCCTGCTGGCCTTGTGGAAGGGTCTGTGCAGCTAAAGCAGATTGAACGCTCAGGGACTGGAATATTTTTCATTTTGAGGCAGGTGGTTGAGGCAGAGTAATCCCTAAAATTAGAGAAATGTGTAAAATGTATGCTTCAGATTTTCTTTGAAGGAAGATTATTTACCAGAGACTGGTATACCTCTCAGGCCCCAGTTTTCAGCCCGGTTCAGCATCTTCCCAGGGAATTTGCAATGAGTTTCAGGTCCTTCACAGGTGGCTCCAATGTTAGAGTAATTCAAAGATTCCTCCAAATTCCAGAAAAGGCCAGATGGGAGCATCCAACCCATAGGGGAAGAAATCAGAAGACAAAGAGATAGGCTTTCCACTGTTCACAGTGGGAGGCGCCCAAGTCCAAAGTGAGAGACAAAATTAAAGGAGAAATCAGTGAACTCATGCATGTCAGTTACAGGGAAAAAAATGGTTACAGAAAATTCAGGGGAGAGGGGAATTAGTTAATGACATCATGAGAAAGCAGCTGGAAAAAGGCTGGGTTCGGTGGCTCATGCCTGTAATCCCAGCACTTTGGGAGGCCGAGGCAGGTGGATCATTTGAGGTCAAGAATTTGAGACCAGCCTGACCAACATGGTGAAACCCCATCTCTACTAAAAATGCAAAATCAGCCAGGCGTGGGGGCACACACCTGTGATCCCAGCTGAAGTGGGAGAATTGCTTGAACCCAGGAAGCAGAGGCTGTAGTGAGCTGACATCATGCCATTGCACTCCAGGCTAGGCAACAAGAGTGAAACTCTGTCTCAAGAAAGAAGAAAAAAAAAAGGAAAGAAAGGAAGAAAGAGAGAGAAAGAAAGAAAGAAAGAAAGAAAGAAAGAAGCAAGCAAAAAGGAAGAAAGAAAGTAGCTGGACAAATCCAGCCAGTGGATTTGTCTGTAGACACTGGCCTGGTCTCTTCTTCAAGCTTGTATCACTTAATTGGGACATTGCTGAGCTCAAAGGGACCTAAGGGCATAAAAATATGATCTGAGGGGTCCCGCATCAAATGCTGCTTTGGGAAAGTCAGCTCTAGAAGACATTGTTGGGTCAATCAGGAAAATCAGAATATGGTCTGGGTATTAGATAGCATTAAAATGTTCCAAACAGACAGCATAGTGGAGATCAATTACTGAAAAAATCAAATTATAAAACATTATGTGCAGAATGATCTCATTTGGTGAAGTAAAAAGGGAATGATATGTGTACTGAGGTGTTAAAAGTAGAAATTTCTGGGTGGTAGGAATGTGATAATTTTCCTTTTTATTTTTGTTTGACTGTATTTTCCATTTTTTACAATGCACACGTGGAGCTTCTGGAACAATGAAAGATTATTTAAAATTTATAGACCAAAGAATTTGGGCAATATTAGTAAGTGAGCATGGCAGAAAAGGGTTCACAAGCAAGTGTTCCCGGAAACTAATAAGAAAGCCAAGGCAGGAATGGAACCGCGGGCGTGGGAGGCAACTAGAAAATCCACCAACGAAGAAATGTGAAGGACGCGTCTACTTAAAATGCTCAGCCTCATCAGTAATCAAGGAAATGCAAACTAGAAAGAGGAACCAAATTTCTACCCAACAAATGAACAAGCACTGAGAAGAAAAGGAAGATCCTGCCCTGAGGATGGTGAGAGGGGGCGCCGGTGGGCACACTCACTGGCACCGCCACCGTGGAAGGTCACTTGGCAATGAACACCAAGACCCTTCAAGTTGTCTGTGCTCAGCAATTCCATCTCTGGGATTCTTTCTTCTAAAAAAAAAGAAACCATAATATGAAAATGTGATTCTCATTACATTATTTATAATTCTAAAAAATTACAACTCCTCCCACCATCCGACATTTGGAGGATGGTCAAGTAGACTGTGCCAAATCCATTGAATACAGCACCAGGCAGAGGTGACAGTGTGTCCGGAGAAAGTCGAGATGTACGTGGACTAGTTTTGTGATAACATAAGTAAGTAAAAGAACAATTAACAGTATAGTCCCAACTGAGAAAAATGAATAGTTAAAAAGAAGTATTTAAAAATACAATAAAGAAACACATGGAAACGTTCACACCATTGGGTTGTGGAGGTGGAATTACATTTCTCTATTTCCAAATGTTGACAAATGCCTATTACTGTTATAATGAGGAGGTAGAAAAGAATAGAAGGCTGACCGTAAAGTCTT
Source organism: Trachypithecus francoisi (assembly GCF_009764315.1). NCBI lineage: Eukaryota > Metazoa > Chordata > Mammalia > Primates > Cercopithecidae > Trachypithecus > Trachypithecus francoisi. The sequence goes on along the minus strand of NW_022681442.1, from coordinate 7,843,986 downwards.
TTGGGGTTTGGTAAAGTTGTGAAAGTTTTAGACATGTAGAAAGATCAACATAGCCAGGGCTATAAATGGCAGGTGCCAATAGGCTAAGCAATTCTTATGGATGCTTGGGAGCCGGCAGGAGCCCCCACCTCCCAGGAAGGGCATATGAGTGACAAAAGGGAAGGAGGCCTGGCCAAAGGCAAGACCCCGGCTGGAAAGTGGGACTTTGGCAGAGGCTGGGGAGTAGCCTCAGGGAGGTGAAGATAAGAGCCAGACCATAGTAAGCTCCGTCCCAGAAGCAAAGCCACACAGCACAGAGTGGGACCAAGGACACTGTGCCACCTGTTCAGCAGGTTGCCTGGGATTGCAGAGGCCACTCAATATGCAGGACTGAATGGCAAGGCTGTGCCTGCTGGCCTGCTTCAGACCGTGGGCCCCTGTTCCTGCCCCCGACATATTCCACCTCTGTCACTTCCTGGTCCTGTGGCTTTGGGCAAGGTGTTTGTACCTGTCTGTGCCAGTTGCTCCTCTGTAAGCTGGTGCATTCGTTTCCTAGGGCTGCCATATCAGAAACATCAGACAATGATTCTCTAACAAAGGAGGTTTGGGCTTCCTTGGAAGGTAAATTAATTAAGACTTGAGATTCGCAAGTCTCTGGCTATCAGACCAATGAAAACAGCATGGAGAAAAAAGCTGACATGGAGTAAAAGGAAGGGGTGAGTGGTGGGGAAAGAAGGTGTCAGAGAGGGTGCGTTCCAGCACCGGCTTCCAGACATCTGCAGGTCCAGATGCTTCTGGCTCAAGGGTACATGAAACCCAAGAACTCTCTTCTGCCTGAAGTAGTTAAAATTGGGTTTCTGTCCATTACAAACACAAATGCCCTTACTAAAATAACTGGCTATGTACTTGGGACTTGGATGTAGTCCCTGTCCTCTTGGGACAGTTTTTCTGGGGAAAGGAGATAATTGAACAAATAATTCCTACTGTAGACAGAGTTATAAACAAGAAAGACATCAGGGAGAGTGTAGTCTGATGCTACTGCCATGGGTTTTAGTTCGCTCCCTTGTTCCTAGAGGGAAGAAAACAAAGAGGTGTATGTGCGTGTGTGTGTGTGTGTGTGTGTGTGTGTGTGTGATTAAACACAAAAACAGCATCCTGTCTGCCCTAGCTGAATATTCAGAAATAGTCAGTCTTAGTCAGTCTTCAAAAACAGAAGTGTTTGCCCAGGGTTTTATTTCTCAGGTGTTGGTGGGTGACAGGTGTTCTCACATCCAGCTTGTTTGTCGGGATGTTTCTAACCGTATTTCACAGGGAAAAGACTGGCTAGGGGAGATGTGGGAGCCCCCTTCTGATTGGAGAGGAGCTCCTGCCTGCAGGGCACCACCATGGAACAGGTTGCCCACGCGGCTGAACATGGTCCTGACAGATGGTCTCCCTTCCAACAGGGGCAGAGAGTGGCTGTTGGCACCATTTATCTGCAGTTAGTGGTGTCTGTCACCTTGCTGGGGCCTTTCAAAACCTATTTTTGTGGATATTTTTTGCTCACTCCCAAGTATGAAGCAAGGCTGAGGAATAAGACGTCTGGCCCCTTCGCCTAAAGCACTAGAGATTCTCCCACTGTTTGATCTGCGTGTGCACAAACCCTGCCTTCTATGGAAGATGCCCTCTTCATGGTATAAGTTCAAAGCACAGCTCATAGCTCAGACATTTCTCTTTCTTCAGCCAACACATCTTTAGCAAGCAGGTACCTACGATTTGCCAGGTACCTGGCAAATTAATTGAAGGTAAATTAATTAAGACTTGAGATTCGCTAGTCTCTGGCTATCAGACCAATGAAAACAGCATGGAGAAGAAAGCTGACATGGAATAAGAGGAAGGGGTGAGTGGTGGGGAAAGAAGGTGTCAGAGAGGGTGCCCCTTACCTTGGGGGCAAGGCCTGGAGCTTCTTGGTCCTTGTACTTTCTGCAAGACCCAGAGACCTTCTGTAGTCTGTTGAGTAAAGGAATGGACAGCACGTGGGATGCTGAACAAATGGGACAGAGCTTTATGATGACTTGGAATTATTAAACGTTTCTGGATGCAGAGCTGATGTCCCAAATATTTGATGAGACACTAACTGGAAGATCTTGGGAGACAATAAACACTCTGATGGGGCAAGTTTTTCCCAGGTTTTCCTCTTTTCTCCTGGGTGGATCCCGAAAGCTTCAAACCCAAGAAGCCCCACCCCAGCCGGCACGGGTTTCCTGTTGAAGCTCCATTCCTTCCATGGGAGAAAGCACCAGATTGCTTTGTGGATTTACACAGCGAGCCTTACCCAGCCCAGGGGAGCCATGGCCCTGGGTCTTGGCTGAAGCACAATTGTGACCCATTGTTAGGGTTTTGAACCCTTTGGGATTCCCATAGCTGAAGCTGCAGTGACGGCATAGGGTCAGCACAGAGGGTTATGCAAGATTTCAGGGCCCTGGTGTTGAAGTCTCTTGGCCCTTTCCTTGACTTCCTGCTGTAGGACTGTGCCCCCAGTGATGAGGATTCGAGGTCTGTGCATTGTCAGGAAGTTCTGGAAGCTGCCTTCAAGTCCACCTGGACATGACTAGCCAGAACCTGGAGGGAGTGAGTGGAACCTTCCAGGAGCTGCTTGAAGAAGCAGCCAGTAGCAGTGAACCCCCATGCTGGCCAATTTGATTCCCTCTTAGAACTGACAAAAGAGGTGGCCCAGCCCAGAGATTGCTTGGCGTGGCCAAGGACATGGGCTTTAGAACAAACAGGCTGGGCATGGTGGCTCACGCCTGTAATCCCAGCACTTTGGGAGGCCGAGGTGGGTGGATCGCCTGAGGTCAGAAGTTCAAGAACAGCCTGGCCAATATGGCGAAACCCCGTCTCTACTAAAAATATAAAAAGTATCCAGGTGTGGTGGCAGGTGCCTATAATCCCAGCTACTTGGGAGGCTGAGGCAGGATAATTGCTTGAACCTGGGAGGCGGAGGTTGCAGTGAGCTGAGATCACGCCATTGCACTCCAACCTGGGTGACAAGAGCAAGACTCCATCTCAAAAACAAAAACAAAAACAAAAAACCTAACAGGCCCTGCTTCTAACAGTCCTGCCGTCTCTTGTTGTAACTCAGGCTAACTGTCTCATGATGGGCCCCTCAAGGGGCTGCGTGACAAGGATGATGACATTGCAGGAGAACCGGCATACACTGGCTGGTACACAGCAGCCTCAGCAACTGGGAGCCACCCCACCCTTTCCTCTCTTGTGATGCTTGTTGACATGGAGGAGAGGGGAGCTGCCTGTGCTCTCCTGAGAGAACCCAGTTTCCTGACAAAAGCTGGAAGCTGGGGGCTCTGACTGCTGGGTATTTAGGAAGAAGGGGTCTTGCAAGGAGCAGGAGATAAGGAGCCCACAGGAAGCCAGAAATTCATCTTGGGGTGAATCTGCCTGGGTTGCAGTGGGGGCAGCTCCTCCCAGGGTACCATCATGGGGACCATCCCTCTGGCTTGCCCTGCAGGCATGTGGGCATCCTGGAATGAGTCCCTCACTGCAACCAAAAAACCTTGAGGCTGACCCACCCAGGAAGACACGGGCTCAAAAGGAAGAGAAGCCTCACTTCAGCCTGGCATGGCCTGACTCACTTCCCTTCCCTCAATAATCACAGTGTCAGCCCTCAAGGATACCACTTGTGGGACTTCTGATTGACCTCCTCTTTGAAGGCAGGGAAGTTACACTCTCTACAAGCAAAATAGAGCTCTTGTTTTTATTTTTATACTTTTTAAAAATAGAAACAGGATTTCACTATGGTGCCTAGGCTGGTCTTGAACCCCTGGACTCAAGGGAACTTCCTGCCTGGCCTCCCAAAGTGCTAGGATTACAGGTGTAAGACACCATGCTCAGCCAAAATACAGCTCTTATCCCAGATTTCTCAGGGCCCATGGGTTTGGGGAGAAGATGGATTGCCTCCCTATGCTATCTCTCTATTATATGAAGTGGAAATAAGGAAGGATAACACACAGCTGGGGAGCTGGAGGTAGGGATCTGGGTTCTAGGTCCCAGCACTGTGTGACTTTCACCAGCACCCTCACCTTCACCCAGAGCTTTTGATTTCCAATCTGTAAAATTTGGGGGCTGCAGTAGATTATCCTCAGGGTCCTAGTAGCCTTCTATGGATGTGACTCTGAGGATATGGGCTTGCCTTATTGGGGACTTAGTGAAAGATGATCAAGAGAGGAGACGGCTGGGGGAGCCTTGCAGGCATGGTTGAAATCCAGACTTGTGCCTCCCCAGCAACTTGGGCATGAAATGAAAGATCCCATGTATGTGAGGAAAGACAATGAGTTACCAACAACAACCAGAAGGATCTTGCTACATAAAGCTACAACAAAAGGGTTCTGCTAAAAAACAAAGAAAAGATTTTATTGACAAACCAGAAATCTTCTTTTGAGGTTTTGTGCTGACTTAGCTGCAGGATTTAGTGCTGGCAAAGATGTTGCAAAGATGAGTCTGATCTCAGGGTACAGAAGGGCTTTGGCAAGAACCCTACTCTCTTGAACTTACAGGCCCTGTCTCCGTCCCCAAACCTGGCTGGTAAACCTACGTTTTCTTATATGTTGCTAGTGCTTTAGATCAGATTTTCTCAGAAGGTAATGATGGTGGAGTGGGAAGAGTAGACAGAGCATTAAACCCCATCTCTGCCACTTGCTACCTGTGTCACTTAAACTATATTGGTTTTCTCATCTGTGAAATGGGTATAATAATACCAAACTGTCTTCTTTTGCTAGGCAGTTGGGGTTAAAACAATACTTGCAGTGTCTTACTAATACTTACAAATGTTTTATATTATTAAGGGATGCAAGACTAGAAGGCCAGTATTTGGAAAATCCTGAGTGCAGTGCAGGAGTCCCTGGAAGCTGTGGGCTACCTGCCTCTTCATTCAATAGGAGGACTCAGTCCTGAGCCATTCTTTTGGGTTCTGGATGCTGCTTGGCAATAAGAAGTCCAAGGTGCTGGGCACGGTGGCTCATGCCTGTAATCCCAGCACTTTGGGAGGCCAAGGTGGGAGGATCACTTGAGTTGAAGAGTTTAAGACAAGCCTGGGCAACATGGTGAAACCCTGCCCTTAAAAAAAAAAAAAAAAAAAATTAGCCAGGTGGCCACGTGTACTTCCAGCTACTCAGGAGGCTGAGGTATGAGAATCACTTGAGCCTGGGAGGCGGAGGTAGCAGTTAGCCAAGATTACATCAGTTCACCAGAGCCAAATCCTGTCAAAAAAGAAAGGAAAAGAAAGGAAAGGGGAAGTGGAAGGGGAAGGGGAAGGGTGAGAGGGAGCGGGATGGGGAGGGGGAGAAGAGGTATGGGAAAGGAAGGGAAGGGAGTGAACAAATAAACAAATAGAGAATAAAATTTACAAAACAATGATGCATAGAATAACATAAAAACATATTTAGAGATAAAAGGGAGACGTGTAAGCCTGAAAATGACAAATATTGCTGAGAAGAATTAAAGGCGCTCTAAATAAGTGAAAAGATATACCAGGTTCATGGAATGAAAAACTCAATATTGTTAAGATGGCACGTTTTCCCAAAAGTATCTATGAATCCAGTGCCATCCAGTCAAAATGTCAGCATGTTTTTAAAATTTTTAAGCCAATTATAAAATTTATATGGAAAGTTAGAGAACCTGGAATAATGAAAACAATGTTGAAAAATAAGAATAAAATTGAAGAACTCCTGTAGCCTTATTTTGGCACTTGGAGATCCCACTAAGGGGTCTGATGGGATTTATTTTAAGGTGATTATTTTAAGACTTACTACCAAGAAAATGTAATCAAAACAGGATAGATTGATGTCAAGATATAAAAAGAGATAGAACACAGTAAAGAGTCCAAAAATAGGATCTCTCTTATAGTCAGTGATTTTTACAAAGCCTCCAAAGTTATTTAATGTAGAAAACATTTGTTCAACAAAAGTTTCTTGAACAACTAGATATCAAATGGAAAAGAAATGAACCTTAACCTTACCTCACCGTCATATACAAAAATTACTTTGAACGAATCTTTCACCTAAATATGAAAGTTAAAACTGTAAAACTTCTAGTAGAAAACATATCTTTGCCAATTTGGGATAAGAACATTTTTCTTAGCAGAACCAAGAATCATAAAGATATAGATTGGACTTCACAAATATTAAAAAGTTCTGCTCATAAAAAGACACCATTAAGAAAAGAAATATGTAAGCCACATATTAGAAGAGTATTTAAAACACATATATCTAATAAATTGCTTATATCCAAAATATATTTTAAAACTTAGTAATGAAAGATAACCTACTTTAATGCTAGTTGCATGGTGAAATTGTACAGACATTTTGGAAAATTGGCATTTTCTTATAAAATTAAATATATATGTAGGTATTTACTGAAAAAAAAAACCGAAAACATATGTATATTTAAAAAGTAGTGGAAGAGGGCCAGGTACAGTGGCTCGTGCCTGTAATCCTAGCACTTTGGGAGGCCAAGGTGGGTGGATCACGAGGTCAGAAGTTCAAGACCAGCCTGGCCAACATAGTGAAACCCAGTCTCTACTAAAAATACAAAAATTAGCCAGGTGTGGTGATGGGTGCCTGTAGTCCCAGCTACTTGGGAGGCTGAGGCAAGAGAATCGCTTGAATCCGGGAGGTGGAGGCTGCAGTCAGCTAAGATCGCACCATTGCATCCCAACCTGGGTGACACGGTGAGACTCTGTGTCAAAAAAAAAAAAAAAAGTAGTGGAAGAATGTCCAAAAAGCTTTATTCAGAATGTCCTCAAATTGGATATAACGATGCAGATGTTCATCAATAGGAAAATAGCTTAAAATCAAAAAACAAAAACAAAACACAACCCTGTGGTATATTTATACAACAGAGTTCTGCTCAACAAGAGAAAGGAATGAACTACTAAAATACACAACAGCATGGACAAACTTAAAAGATATTATGCTGAGTGAAAGAAGCTTGATGTAAAAGAGCACACACTGTATGGTTCCATTCAGATGAAGTTCTAGAACTTGCAAAATGAATCTACAATGATAGAAAGCAGAACTCTATAGGGTTAGCTGGGGAAGATGAGATGTGGACTGCCTGGAAAGGGGCATGAGGGGGTTTTCTGGAGTGACAGAAACACTCTGTATCTTAATAGGTGTGTGAGTTACTTGGAAGATGTGTTTATCAAAACTCATCAAATAGTATACTTAGAATTTTTACATTCAAGGTATGTAAATCATAACCTGCTAAGAAAAAAATTCCTATAATAAAGAAAAAAATGTGAATCTGCACAGAGGGAAAATATGTCTCTACTCTCAGAGCCATGAAGAGCCAGAATAGAATAACTCAGATGATCTGACTACTGGACTGCATCACCAACAGAGAAGGTAGGGCTGCCAGGAGCAGAAAGGAAGGGGAGGTGGTGTGGGCAGGATCAAGGCTTCTGTTCCCATCTGGCTAGGCCAGGCCCTGCGACACCTCCTGGTGGAACCTCCAAAGTGTCAACACCACAACTGGTTGGAAGGGTGAGCTTCTGAGGCTGACAAGTGATATTTGAGAAAGCATAGTCAGGCTACAGTCAGAGAGAGGCACCAGATGAGCTTGGCAATCCCCTTTCTGTAACAGGCTCCCTCTAACCTCTCTGCCATGAGTAAATAGTTTGGTTTTCCATAAAATGCCCTGAATATTTATGCAAAATAAAGAAATGACCTTTTTTGCTTTCCAAATCTTGCTAAGCCCCTAGGAGAGTTGAGTCACTTAGTGAAAGAGGTGTATGCCTGCCTTGGTTTCCCTGCGTACCTACACCAACTTGCATAAGAAAACATCACTTTGAGGCTACTAACCAGACTTGAGCTTTTTGCTCTTTCTTGCACACACTCAGACACATCCACACAAATGCACTGCCCCTGTCCCCGGGAGACTTACAAGTACACTCTCTCCCTGAATGCATGTACAGAGTGGGGCCTGAAATGCATAGGCCCCTTATGTGTGATGAGGGCCAAAAGCTGAGCCCAGTGACTGTTCCCAGCCATGCGGCCAGAGAAGAGTGAATCCTCCTCCACACATCTACCCACACAGACCTCCGAAGCAAAAGTGGTACATGAGCTTCAGCTGCCACTGCAGCGGAAGGGATTTAATTTCAGCTATATGGAGGAAGGAAGGCCCTAAGATGTCTGTCTCTCTTTCCTTTTCCTGGCCCATTTCCCCTTATCCAAGTTCCTTGTGTGGCATCTTCAAGGGACCTAAGTTGCCAAGTGAAATCACCTCATCCACCCACCTCATTTCGCAGGTGGAGAATCTGAGTTACAAAAGCAGAAGGAATCGCCCAAAGGCATGTGATCAGCTAGGGTCACTGACTAGACCAGCATCCCGAACTCCTGGTTTGCAGTTCAGGGTGACGTCTGCTACATGATGCTGCCAGCCCACAGTCTCTTTTCCATCAGAGAAGGGGGCTTATTCCCATTGGAAAGTACTGGAAGGTGGCACCCAGGCTATGGGCTCCCCCAGTGGTCTGCTGGGGGCCCCACACCAGGCTGCTTTCCCAGTCCTGGCGTGAGGGCACAATTAAAGCAGCTTCAGAATCACCAGTAAAGAGTCGGTCTCCCCTTTAGCTGTTCACTGAGAACATAGCCACAGAGGTACAGATTACGGCCCCCAGGAAGTCCAGGGGAGTCAGATTAAGTCAGGCTGTACATACCACTGAGAGCAGCCTGGTATGTGCTCCGTGACGTGTATGTTACAGGAGGATAGACAGAGGAAGTGGAAGGCATAGTTTTTGAAATATTCTGGCCGGGCACCATGGCTCACACCTATAAACTCAGCACTTTGGGAGGCTGAGGTGGGCAGATCACCTGAGGTCAGGAGTTTGAGACCAGCCTGACCAACATGGAGAAACCTCATCTACACTAAAATAACAAAATTAGCTGGGTGTGGTGGCACATGCTTGTCATCCCAGCTACTCGGGAGGCCGAGGCAGGAGAATCACTTGAACCCCGGAGGCAGAGGTTGCAATGAGCCGATAACACCATTACGCTCCAGCCTGGGCAACAAGATCAAAACTCCATCTCAAAAAAAAAAAAAAAAGAATCTATTTCAAAATGATGGGACTGTATAGTTCAGTGATTAAAAGCATGGCCTTTGGAATTCAATAGACCTGGATGTTGCCTCTCACTGGATATGTAGCCATGAACCCCACTTTCTGAGCCTATAAATGGAAAGGAACAGTTATCCCAGCATCTACTCAGTGAACGGTACCTGAGGATGGCTTGCTTTGAAGATCTAGTTTCAGAACTCAGGAGACACAGCACCCATAGGCCAGGTCTGGGCCTTCACAGCCAGTGAATATAATTTTTTAATTTCTTTTCTTTTTTGTAGAGTCAGAGTCTCACTCTGTTGCCCAGGCTGGAGTGTAGTGGTAATCACAGCTCACTGCAATCTCTAACTTCTGAGCTCAAGAGGTGCTCCTGCTTCAGCCTCTCCATTAGCCGCAACTACAGGCATGCACCACCACACCTGGCTGTGTTAGTTAGGGTTCTCTAGAGGGGCAGGACTAATAGGATAGATGTATGTATGAAAGAGGGTTTATGAAGGAGTATCGACTATGATGATCACAACGTGAAGTCTCACAATAGGCCGTCTGCAATCTGAGGAGCAAGGAAGCCAGTCCAAGTCCCAAAACCTCAAAAGTAGGGAAGCCAATAGTACATCTTTCAGTCTGAGGGCTGAAGAGCCCGTGGCAAACCACTGGTGTAAGTCTAAGAATCCAAAAGTTGAAGAACTTGGAGTCTGATATTCAAGGGCAGGAAGCATCCAGCACAGGAGAAAGATGAAGGCCGAAGACTCAGTCAGTCTAGTCCTTCCATGTTCCTCTGCTTGCCTTTATCCTAGCCACACTGGCAGTTGATTAGATGGTGCCAGATTGAGGGTGAGTCTTCCTCTCCCAGTCCTGACTCAAATGTTAATCTCCTTTGTCAGCACCCTCACAGACACACCCAGGAACAATACTTTGCATCCTTCAATCCGATGAAGTTAACACTCAATATTAACCATCACATCGGCTAATTAAAAAAAAATTTTTTTTGTAAAGACAGGGTCTTGCAGTGTTATCCAAGCTTGTCTTGAACTCCTAGTCCCAGGAGATCCTCCCACCTCAGCTTCCCAAACTGGGATTACAGGTGTGAGCCTATACGCCTGGCCCCAGTGTTGCTTTTTTATTTCTTTTTGTGGAGACTGGGTCTTGCTTGGCCGGACACAGTGGCTTATACCTGTAAACCCAGCACTTTGGGAGGCCGAGGTGGGCGGATCACGAGGTCAGGAGATTGAGACCATCCTGGCTAACACGCGGTGAAACCCATCTCTACTAAAAATACAAAAAAAAAAAAAAAAAAAAGCTGGGCATGGTGGCAGGCGCCTGTAGTACCAGCTACTCCAGAGGTTGAAGCAGGAGAATGGTGTGAACCCAGGAGGTGGAGCTTGCAGCGAGTGGAGATTGCGCCACTGCGCTCCAGCCTGGGCAACAGAGTGAGACTCCACCTTAAAAAAAAAAAAAAAAGAGAGAGAGTGAGAGAGACTGGGTCTTCCTATGTTGCCCAAGCTCTTGCTGGGCTTAAGCAATCTTCCTGCCTCAGCGTCCAAAAGTGCTGGGATTGTTACAGGCATGAGCCACCTCTCAGGGCCCAGTGCTCTCTTTTTTTTGGAGTGCAATGGCACAATCTCAGCTCACTGCAACCTCTGCCTCCCGGCTTCAAGCGATTCTCCTGCCTCAGCCTCCCAAGTAGCTGGGATTACAGGCACCTGCCACACGCCTGGCTACTTTTTGTATTTTCACTAAAGACAGAGTTTCACCATGTTGACCAGGCTGGACTCGAACTCCTGACCTCAGGTGATCCGCCCGCCTCGGCCTCCCAAAGTGATGGGATTACAGGCATAAGCCACCACGCCCGCCCCGCAGTGTTCTTGAACGTGATGGGAGGGCGGGAGGATGAGTGGGAGGAGAGGAGCTGTCCACTGTCCCAGTGCTGACCTGCTGAGAACTCCAGCCTGGGCAGGACTCAGCAGGCTTGCAACCACTCAGGCACCCTGGTAAATTTCTAGGCTGTGGTTGTGGGTGAGTGGGGACTGGAGTGGGACAAAGAACTGGGAGAAACAGCTTTTCCTGAAAGCTTCAGTCCTGGGAATACAAGACAACCTCCACTGCCTCACTCCAGCTCAGAGACAGGAAATGAACAGGGCCAGACATCTTTAGAAGTCAGTTTAAACCCAGAGAAGCTGTTGTTCATGAATCGGTTCAATGCCTCGCAGTCTAACACTAAGGAAGATCAATCACACACTTCTCTGCTCCTGGAGTCAGCCTGCATTGCAAATAAAGAAGCTGCTGCCACCACAGACACATTTAATGGATTTTCAGAGCAAGGTGCAAACTCACTGGCTGGCTGCTTGCCTGTGAGTTCAGTGGAGAGGAATGGCTTTGAGTCAGGTAGACTGTAGCTGAACTGCAACTCTTTCTATTTGTCCAACTGTGGGGCAACTGTGGTGTAGGGGATGAAGTCCTGGGCTGAGGAAGGACCTGTGTTCTGATCTCAGATCTGCCACAGGGCATCTGTGAAACCTTAAGCAAGCTGCTTGGCTGCAAGTTTCTGACACCCAGTCTATAATCGGGGTAATTATCCCTATCCCATGAATGATAAGGGGTGAAATGAATTTAATGTGCTTAGCAGAAGTTCTAGTCCACAGTGAGCCCTCAGATAGACACTGACTTTCTATACTACTCAGCTGGCATTCAGTCCAAGCACTTGGTTTGGGAAGAGAGTTAGAGGAGAGAAGAATGGGAGTGATGGGCATTTGGACATCATCCGGAGAGACTGGGAGAACCAAACCTGGGCATTAGAACACAGTCAGCATGTTTATACACATAGACCTGGGTCCACATTACCTCCCTCATCAGCTCTGGCTCCCTGAGAATGCTGCTTAACTTCTTTGAATTTCAGTTTCCTCATCTGTATGATGGAGTAACTAAAGTATCTCTAGTAAAGGGCTGCCATGAAACTTACGTGAGATAAAGCAAGGGATCCTAGCAAACCTTCAATAGATGTTGCTCATCATTCTGAGTCCCATCAGACAGTGTGGTCTCAGCTTCTTCCAAGAGATTGTCAGCTGACACTTCCAGGCAGCAGGCTTCCTCTTCTCTCTGGTTGGGCCCTCTGCGTAGCCTGTGGGGCCTGGGCCAACCAGAGACTCAGGAGTGGCAAAGGCCCTGTCTAGCAAACCAATTCTTGTCTTATCTGATAATGAGCAAGTGAGCCAGAGACCCAATGGTGCTGTTGGACTTTGTTTTCGTGATTCTGCTTACCCCACTTGAGGGCTGGGCCAGGGATATGCATAAACAGCTTTCCTGGGGGGGAGGGACCACCTGTCTGATAGTGGTAGCAGAGAGACTGTTAGACAGCAGTCAGGATCCTGGGTTCCAGGCCCTGATCTGCCACATGTTCTTACGCAGTGAACATCCCCTGTAGGGTCTCAGAATTCTTATCTGTGTATCATTCCTAGAACTCCCAGGGTTCTACAAGAATCCCATGAAGAATCAGATGTGTAAACGCTTAAAAATAGAGAACTGCTGGTGGGCCAAGGTGGAGAGGACTAGAAGGGGCCTATCCCCAGAATGACTGGATGCTGCATGTCCTGTAAGTTATCATCTGAATAGGACTGACCTTTCTGTCCAGCCTGGCATTGGGCTGGCATCCACAGTTTGCATTCAGAGTTTGCCAATGTCCTTTTTTCCCGCTCTTCTACAGACCTGTGGTATGCTCAAGGGCCACAACCACATGCTAGGCTTCAGGTTCCAGGCATTTGCTCAGGCACTTCCTTTCCCATGGAATGCCAGGCCCTGGCCCTACTCCACTTGCAGAGCTCCAGATTCCCCCAAGGGATGTGCTCTCTGTGTCCATGGCACTTTTACAGAACTTCCCTTGGGGCATTGGTGACATTCTGGTTTGTGTTAAGTTTATATCAATATTTCATCTCTTTCTAAAGATAACTGTGGAAAGGACCACTGCAGTCTGCAACCTCTCATTGGAGTGTGTATTCAGGCACATGCATGGGTTAAAGACAGTAGCACAGTGGAAATAACAGTGGATTTGAATCCTGACTCTTCATCAATTCATTTTATTCTATCTATTGGTGTGTACTTGGAGTGACCTTAAGCAAATGTGGATCTCTCTGAGTCTCAGCTCCTTCACTTGTCAAGATGGAATCATGATATTTATGCCACAGGGTTGCTGCAAGATAGGCAATGACGTGCACACCCATCTGCCTCTACCATAGTTCTGTTTTGAGCCCTCCCTTGGGTCCCAGTTACAGCATTTAGTGATTCACATTGACTCTGTCACGAACATTCCATTGCTGCTGACTTCCCTCCAGCATGAAGGAGCATGCCATGCAGATCCAGCCACAGTGTGTTCTGGTGGGCACACTCCAGGCCTTTTGCCTCTGGTCAGGTGGGATGGATCATTGTGGCTTTTCATGGAGGTGCAGTGAGGACTTGTATCAAGGCCTGGATAGGGACGTGCATCTCCTCTCCTTGCTGAGTGTGATCTCACTGCCAACTGGTGTCTGGGGCCATGTTGGAACCCGTGTTTGGGCAGGCTCAGCCTGACTGAAGCCAACAGGGCTGGGGGCCTAGTTACTGTGGGATATCAGCACCCCCTGCCAATGGCCCAACTGAAGGCAGGAAATGTTGCTCAAAACTAGAGGAAAATGAGTTCAGTTTCTTTAGGAAACTGAGTTGATATATTCTGAGTGTCTTTCTGGCATTTTAACCTTTCAATGTCGCCTTTAGGAATTTAGAAAGCAAATGATCTTTAAAATGATGTGAGAGGGTATATGAATGTGTGTGTGTGTCTGTGCACACGTGCATGTGTGTGTGTTCATTGGTTTATTGATGCTGGACCTAGTTACCAAGTCACCAACACCAGTTTGGTGTTGCAAAATTGACATACTTTTAAGTTACAGTCCAAGGACACCTTCCTGAGAAGGTGGTTGGGGACCTCTGGAGTATGCAGGAAGAGCCAAGTCATGGAGCTAGAAGTACTGGCTTCATCCCTCACCAACTCTGTCACTTAACTTCTTTGAGTCTTTGAGTTCTCATCTGGAAAATGTGGGGTAGCAATAAAAGCTTTTCTTCCTGTCTTTGTTGCAAGAACTAAATAAAGCATAGTACTGTTTGGACATGTTTTATAAACTCCAATATGCTGGGAGAATACTGACATGTTATATTGTCAATATAAATATAAATAAATATTTATATAAAGATATAAAAATATAAATGGGATCCCGTGTGTCTAAAGTCTCTGGTGAGGCTTCAGTGAGTGCCTCCAGGACTGAACATCAGGTCATGGTTGGAGGATGTGCCCAGGTGATTGTTTGGCATCCAGTGGCTTACCCTGACCATTTCTCATAGAGCACACTCCTGAGAACATGACCACAGACCACCCTCACCAGAACTACCTAAGGACCTCATGCAAATGCAGACTTCCAGACCTTTTGATTTGGAAATCCCAGGGGGTGTGATCCAGGAATCAAACTCTTTAACCAGCACCCCAGGCTTATCAGGTGACTCTGATACACACAAAAGTGTGAGAATCAGAGATCCAATAGTGACCCCAAAATGTTGGTTGATTTACTCCACAGACAGTACTTGGGCACTATCTTAGTCTGTTTTGTGCAGATAAAACAGAATACCTGAGACTTGAGACTTGGTAATTTACAATGAATAGAAATGTATTGCTCATGGTTCTGGAGGCTGGGAAGTCCAAAACTGAGGGACTGGCATATAGTGAGGGCCTTCTTGCTACATCATCCCCTGGCAGAAAGTGGAAGAGCAGAGGGAGGGAACCCATTCCCATGATAAAGGCACTAATTCATTTCTGAAGGCAGTGCCTCCATGATTCAAACACCTCCCATTGGGCCCCACTTCCCAATACTGTTGCATTGGGGGTCAAGTTTCCAACACATGAACTTTGGGGGACACATTCAAACTATAGCACAAATAGCTCCTATCTCCTGCCAGGAGCTATTTGTAGGGGACACTTCTTTGGCAGCAGGAGAGACACACAGATGAACAGCGTCCTCTGCTGTCATATACCAGATATTTAATGAAGACATGTAGTCAACACTGAAATCTGTAGGCCACATGAGGGGGCCAAGGGATGAGGATATTGCTAGCATTCTGCTCTGTTTCCTTCTCTGGGAAGCAAAGCTAAACATACACATTACCTTATGTAGTCATCACCACAGCTTTGAAAGGTAAATAAGAAAACCTAGCCTCAAGGATGTTGAGTAACTTGCTCAGGGTCCTATGAAGTCAGTGAGTGGTGTGTTGTTAAATGTTTCACCACGGGCTGGGGTGTGAGAAGCCCTGATTTGTGGAGTTTGCTGATTTCTATAGTGCAAAAACTCTCATTGTGGTGGATTTTAAGGTACCAACATGCTGTCACTGAAGCAGAGACGGAGAGAGATGCCCATGATGGGCCCCTGTGAGCTGGTGTGAGCTGGTGTGAGCTGGCTCCAGAACTCCACTGTCTGCAGCTGTCAGTCACTCAAATAACTGTCAATGAGTGTCATCTGTGGACACACAGAGAAGAGAGGGCATCTTGTTTCTGCCCTCCCGACATCTCATTTCATGAGCATATAATAAAGTTTGGATGTTTGTCCCCTCCAAATCTCATGTCGAAACATAATCCGCAATATTGGAGGTGGGCCCTGGTGGGAGGCGAAGGCGATTGGCTCATGGGGGCAGATCCCTCACGAATGGGTTGGCACCATCCTGAATGACTTCTCAGGCCATGAGAGATCTGGTAGCTTAAAAGCCTGGGATCTCCCCCTTCTCTTTCTTGCTTTCACTCTTGCCATGTGACATGCCTGCTCCCACTTTGCCTTTAGCCATGATTAGAAGCTTCCTGAGGTCCTCATCAGAAGCTGAGCAGATGTTGGAGCCATGATTGCACACCATGCAGAATCATGAGCCAGTTCAACCTCTTTTCTTCATCAATTACCCAATCTCAGGTATTCCTTTACAGCAAAGCAAAATGGTACAATACAGCGTCTACGATGTGCTTGGTGCTATGTGAGGGAGATACTTAAGTATAATGAGGTCCCTACCTTCAACGAGTAGAGTCAACCACATTCTTGCTTGGCTTACTTTATCTAGTGGGTTGAGGCCCAGGAATGTCCAGTCACCACTGGCCACACTGGGAGGCTCCAGGATAGGGCTGTCTGTGTCCAGGACAGGGACCTGAGGTTGCTGACATGGTGCAGGGGGTCACTGCAGGGCAGGGTCTCACAGAGTTGAAGGGGGCTGCAGGGGCTCTGAGAGCTGCCCCTGTCTGTCCATCCCCACCCCTTCCCCACAGAGTCTTGGTTGAGAACAGAAGGGCCACAGTCCCTGCACATTTTCCTGAGGGGAGGCAGGGGTACCCTGTGTCCAGGGTCTCTGTGGCCTGGACCAGGCCTGCCAGCTGGCACCCTCCCCATTTTCTGAAGAGTTCTGGCACGTTATGTCAGGCAGGTCCCTCATAAACTAGAATGTGCTGTCTCACCAGTCTCAGGGCAGATGGGTGTATGTGGCTTCAGGGCTAGAGAAGGCAGCTGCTGGGACTTGGAGCAGGACAGCAGAGTATCCACCACACCAGGGCTATCTAGGCTGGTTGTGGACAGCCTGGCGTGCCCAGGTGGGAGCAGTCAGGGTCAGATAAAGGCCTCTCCCGGCTGGAGAGATGCCCAAGGGATGTTACAGAGAGCCTCGGGGTCCCTGCAGCAGGCTCAGGATACAGTGGAAGCTCGGGCTGTAGGGCGAGGGGAGGAAGGTACTGCGAATAGAGTAACCCCAGTCGTGTAGCAGCTGTTCTTGGGACAGGCAGACTGGGACACTCATGTCAAGGTCTGCCAGGATGGCATGCAGGTGGGGACAGGTGGCACTGGGGTGTGAAGGTGTCCAGGCATCCCTTCCTTTTCTCAGAGAGATTTCCTTGACTCAGCCTGTCTTTGACACACACGGGGGGATGGAGGGTGATGGGGGAAGGGAGCGACAGTGAGCCAATCACCCTGCACCAGAGCCTTCAGGGCTGGTTCCCTCCGAGACTGTGTGAGTGTGTGTGCACGAGTGTGTCTGTGTGTGCACCAGTGGGGATTTCTGTGATAGAAGCAGCCAGATTCCAGAGACAGAGAGAAGAGGAGGGGGAAGAACGAGAGGGGGGAGAAAATTGGGGGTGGGAGAGACAGACGGAGATAACAGCGCGGGGGGCGGGGAGAGGGAGAGAGGTGGAGGGGAGAGCAGAGAGAGAACGCGAGCCAGAGAGCAGAGAGGGAGGAAGAGAGAAAGCAAGAGAGCGGGAGGGTGCGCGGAGCGGAACGGAGACAGAGCTCGCGGGGATGGGGTGAGAGCGGGAGGAAGCAGAGGCAGAGGCGGAGCGGGGGCGCAGGTGCCTGCAACCCAGGATCCCGGGGCACTAAAGGCTTCGGGTTCGGCCGCGCGCTCAGTCGCTGGCCCCAGAGGTGCAGCGAGGGGGACCGGGGTTCACTGCTGCGCTCCAGGTGCCTGCCCGGGAGGCGGCGCGGGCCTCCGGGGTGGCTGCGCGCCCAGACGCCTGCCCCGGAGGCTGCCCGAGGCTCCGGGGTGGCCGCGCGCCCTCCGGGGAGCCATGGCGGCTGGGGCCGGGGGTCGCCGGGAGGCGGCGGCGGCGAGGGGCTGAGCCGGCCGCGGGCTGCGCTATGGCGGCGCCGGGTTGCGGGCCCTGAGCGCCGGCGGGGGGCGCGCACCATGAACTCGTGGGACGCGGGCCTGGTGGGGCTGCTGGTGGGCACGATGGGCGTCTCGCTGCTGTCCAACGCGCTGGTGCTGCTCTGCCTGCTGCACAGCGCGGACATCCGCCGCCAGGCGCCGGCGCTCTTCACCCTGAACCTCACGTGCGGGAACCTGCTGTGCACCGTGGTCAACATGCCGCTCACGCTGGCCGGCGTCGTGGCGCAGCGGCAGCCGGCGGGCGACCGCCTGTGCCGCCTGGCTGCCTTCCTTGACACCTTCCTGGCGGCCAACTCCATGCTCAGCATGGCCGCACTCAGCATCGACCGCTGGGTGGCCGTGGTCTTCCCGCTGAGCTACCGGGCCAAGATGCGCCTCCGCGACGCGGCGCTCATGGTGGCCTACACGTGGCTGCACGCGCTCACCTTCCCAGCCACCGCGCTTGCCCTGTCCTGGCTCGGCTTCCACCAGCTGTACGCCTCGTGCACGCTGTGCAGCCGGCGGCCGGACGAGCGCCTGCGCTTCGCGGTCTTCACTGGCGCCTTCCACGCTCTCAGCTTCCTGCTCTCCTTCGTCGTGCTCTGCTGCACGTACCTCAAGGTGCTCAAGGTGGCCCGCTTCCATTGCAAGCGCATCGACGTGATCACCATGCAGACGCTCGTGCTGCTCGTGGACCTGCACCCCAGGTGAGCCAAGCCCCGCTAGGGCTCTGGGAACAGCCGCGCGGGATCTCGGTGGGAGTGGGAGGTCCCTAGCCCCAGGGGCTCTTTTCCACCCAGCCTCTGTTTCTTCTGAGAACACGAGGGTGGGGAGAGCGGCCCAGCTGTGGGGTTTAAGGAGGTGCTTAGGGTATCAGCAAACCAGGGCCACAAAAAACGTGGGTGAGCCCATCTATACATCGTTTTTCGAAGCATCAGGGTAAGAATCACAGACAGTCAGAACTCTGTTGGGCTTCTTCATGCTCATTTTTTGTGTTTGTAGCTTTCACTTTAAACGGCACATGGGAAGTCCGTGGTCTTTGTTCCCGTTAAAGACCTTCCAAGTGTTTGATTCTGGCCCTGAGAGGGCGGCCTGGAGGCTTAGGGCGCTCCTTAAGAGCTCTTCAGACCCAAGTGTGTCCTTTCTCTGAGTCTTTCCCTTCTCGGGTGTGTGGCGCTGCCTCTGTCTCCCGACTGTGTGTGTGTGTGGTGTGTGTGTGTGTGTGTGTGTGAATTCTGATGGACTCGAGCTGCATCCTTCCCTGTGGTGGGCCCTGAGGGGTGGGTTGGGGGCTCTTCCTGCCCTCCCCAGAGAGCACTGTCCAATGTCTGCCAGACTTGGTGCCTAGAGGCTCCTGCAGAAGGAGTGTTGCCCCAAGGCTCCTGGGGCTGAATCTGCCCCTACCTCTGTCCTCACACTGGCTGCTGCTCTCAAGAGGGCAGATGGAGCTGGGCAAGCATAGGTACCCTCTGGCAACCCCTGCCATCCGCAGGAGTCTGTCAGAGAGAGAAGGAGGGAACTCT
The DNA here is from genome assembly GCF_009764315.1 of Trachypithecus francoisi. Classification (NCBI taxonomy): domain Eukaryota; kingdom Metazoa; phylum Chordata; class Mammalia; order Primates; family Cercopithecidae; genus Trachypithecus; species Trachypithecus francoisi. The sequence continues at coordinate 7,824,702 of NW_022681442.1, read as the reverse complement.
TAGCTGCGCTGTCCTGAGCTCACCTCGGCTTTCCCCAGGAGAATAGGAAATCGAGGAGGGAAACAGCTGGCAGCGTCTAGACTCTGCTATTTTACATCCTGTTGTCCCAGGGGAAGGCAGGCTCCCCCTCTGTGTCCTGGAACCCTAGATAAGGGGGTGCTGGGGTCCAGATGGTATGGCAGGTGAGGCAGGCAGAGAGCTCCGACAGGGCCAGCAAGGGCCCTCCATGTGAGAGAACCTGGGAACCCAGGGGAGCCTCGGGGCAGAGGAAGCTGTATCCTCTGGTGGATATGTTCCACACCAGGATTAAAGGGGACAGACTGGAGGTATCAGGCTGAGCATTCTGAGTATTTCCTGCATGACAGCAGTAACAGGCAGTCCTTGACCTTCACGGTGCTGGCACATTGAAGGGCAACTGTGCACGTGTTCATTGTCCCCTTGAGCACAGCCATTCCTGATTGCACGCTGGACCAATCTTCCAGCCACAGAATCCCCACAGATTCCGGAACAGAATGTACATGTGAGTGACTGAGAGCTAATAGATACCAGGACATGTAAATGTGGGAGCTCCACACACAATCTCATGTGTTCCCACATAAACTGTATATGTACCAGACAGCTGGCCATGTATACACAGGTTTACAAGAGTGGCGTGCATGCATTCTGCCACAAAGACATACACTGGTTCTCACACCACATATCTCTGCATGGTTCAGTGTCCTTCAAGGAAATATTTGCAGCCACAATTGCAGAGCTATTGCCCTTTCCATGACTCAGGGCTGAGAGGGTCTTCCTTAGAGGGTGCATCCTTAGCACTTGGGCTGGGACTGCTCTTAGAAGATGTAGGGCAATATCGTTTAACTCTCGAGACTGAAGACTCCTAGAGCGGGCCCTCTCACCAGGAGTCTAACAGTGAAGGAGGGTTGAGCTGGGAGTGGAACCAGTTCTTATTTAGAACAGTACAAACTGCATTCCCACTCTTCCTCCAACTTCCAGAAGAAGAGGGGCATTGGTTCCTGTTCAGCCTATTTGGGATATAGGGCCAGCCCCACTCCTGCAAATCCCTCTGGCTGATGCCAGGCCAGACACTGCAGAGAGAGTCCTGGGGTCTCAGGAGTGGAGGCAGCTACTCTGCTCCCTTTCTATCTCCCCTCCACTCCTCTGGGAGGACCTTGATCTCTTCTTAGCCCCAGGCTGCTTTGAGGAGCCCCTGCTCCCAGTGCCCCAGAACCCTCCAAGCCCAGTCTTGTCGGAGAGAGGAAAGACTTCTGGAGCCGGGGTTGCCATTGGCCAGTGCCAACAGGCCCCCCGGTCTAATGCTCCCTGAGGTCATGGAATAGTGGCAGACCTGATAGCACTGCCCCTTCAGTGAAGACAACTTGTCCTTCTCTGAGGGGCTGATCTCCACCAAGCATGTGGAAGGGACAACACAGGAGCGGATGGTCAGTCCGCAAGAGACCCTGACAGCCAGTCCACCAGCTTCTATCTTGGCAGCACTAAACTCTTCCTCCCTACAAATGAGCAAGTACAGAGCTAGCTCAGGGGCTGCCTTGGGCACCACCAGTCTCAGGCAGTAAGCCTCCTAGGCCATTCAGTGCTGAGAGCCTATAGGACCTGGGAGTGCTGGTCTTGGGCAGCGGGAGCCGGCTTCTCCCTCTGGACAGCCAGGGCAGAAGCTGGAGTCTGCTCACTGGAAGTTTTGTCAGCCTCCACACTGATAGCCTCCTGGGACTTAATTACAAACGATCTGTTTTGAGGACCCAGGGTGGCGTTTATCTTTGTCAGGAAGCTCCCTGGTGGTGTCTGCCCACCTCCAGAATACCCAGGACCGTCTCTTCTTAATTCAATCTGGGACCCTGGCCCCGGGAAGCATTCCCTACTCCTGCCTTTCTATGTTGATTTCTTCAGTTACATTTCTGAAGAAGTTTGGAGTTTCTAATGTTTGTTAGACACCTGGTGCTCCACCTGAATGAGCAGCATTCAATTCTCCCAAACCACAGCTGGGGACTAGTTAGAGGCAGCCCCTCTCCCTGGTGCTCCCAGACATGGCAGAGCAGGTGGGCCCCAGGGCGTGGTTGCAGGGACCTTGCTTTTCCCTGACTCACTGGCTTGGCTTAGTGATTTAACAGAAACAGAATGTTGATGATGAGGTCTCAAAAGGGAAGCAGTGCCAAACCTAACTGGGGCTTCCTCTGAGGCTCCCCCAGGCTCTGCTGGGTCCCCCAGCATGTCCTCCATGTCCTGTGAGCAAAGTCTGCAGATGTTGGCTGAGTAGCTGACTCTGGAGGGTGTCAGAATTGTGGCTCAACAGACAGGAACTACACTGTGCCCTAGACTTTATAGATGAGAAAATGAGAGACCCAATTTTCAAGAAGAGAAGCACTCTCCTAATTCAACAAATCTAGAAAGTGTCTCAAGCTAAGACTCACAATCAGGTCTGCCCCTAAGAGTTATGGATGGAGCAAACAGTGCAAATGGAGGCTCACAGCTGTGCATATAGACTTAGACATTCTACATTAAGCTTACGAACTGTTACATGAAATGTGTTCTGCCCTCCTACCTTGGTGAATATACCTTTATAATGACCGGCAAGGCTGGGTTCACATTTAGAATTCTCAGGCTCCTTGAGGATCAGCCTCATATGTGCTGGGAGAGCCGAGCTGGCCCACCTGTCTTGCCTACCACCCCAGCTCTACCCAGTACCACGAGGGGCCTCCCTTGCACAGGTGCACATTGCAGGTTGCACACCCATATTCCATGCACGTGTGTTGCTCACAAATACCACCTCTCAGGCATCTAGCTGGGCACACAGGTGGCACAGTCTACCCTCAGGAGGATGGGACCAGGGGAGATGCCCACACACATCTTGCAGGCAGGATGAGGGCATTTGGGCAAAGAATTCCATGTTTTAGGCATTTAGAGCTTGGTTTGAAACAGAAGGTGGGGGCTGTGGGTAGGCACATCCCCTTAGCCCTATGAACTCTTTATCATATGGGGAGGGATGTGGGACTCTTAATGTGCAGGGCCCAGGGCAGGGGTCCCTCTTGCTGGATTTGAGGGCCAGACTGCTTATGCCAGTGTCCTGACCCCAAACTCAGGGCTCTTGCCCTCCGTTGGTCAGCTTGTTCCCTTGCCTTAAAAGCCAGAAAAACCAATCTGAGTCACTCCCCAAATACTCAGAGCATGGGCTCTAGCTGGACTCCAGTGGTCTAGGGATCTTTCAGGACCCAGGCCTCTTGTGGAGAGCAGGGAGGTGTCTGTGGATGGAAGGTTTTAGCTGAGATCACCTCGTTGATTGACTTTTCAGATATTCCCGAAAGGTGCCATCCCCTCTGCCCTATGACTGGAGCCGCTGGGGAACATCTCTTCAACCCCACATGTCACAATGCTGGAGGGCCTGTCTCCTTTGGTCTCAAGGAAACTATTGTGTCACAGCCTCGGGACCTCCCCCCTCCCCCACTCAGCCACACCGACACACATGCTCGCACTCTGGCTGAATGTACCTGACTGGGTTGCCTCGGGAGAGCTTTGAGTCTCACACCCTCTGCACCACAGATCTTGCCTGCAGGTCTGAGGACCCCAGGTATCACCACCAGGCCTTGGGATGTTTGAGAATGCCCGCCTCTCAGTGATTCTATGGCAGTCAGTGGGATTTCAGGGAGTCAACCCAGAACTCACTCAGGAGACCTGGGAGGAGGCCTGTCTCTGTCCTGAACTCGCTGTGTAATCTTGGGCATGTTGTAAACTTCCCAGTCCTCAGTGTTCTCATCTGAAGATAAGTAAAATAACAGCTCACAGGGCTGCAAGATTTCAAGGAGCTCAGTTTTGCAAAGCTAGGGAGGGGGAAAAAAATGACAGCAAGCCCAAAGTGATGTTGTTCTGGGAGCGGATGAGCAGTTCTCATACTGTGCTTAAATAATAATCGTAATAATAAGCAAGAGGGCTGTGATGTTTCCCTCAGAGCCTGGGGGCTGCTCTGCCTTGCTTACCTCTTGCCACCTCCCTGTTCTCACCTGGAAAGCAGGAGAGCCCCAAGCAGAGGAGATGGATTTATCATTTTCTTTCAAAAGATTTCAGGAAAGGAGTGATGTGGCTCCCAACTAGGAGCACCGGACTAGGAGTCAGTGACTGGCTGCTAGCCCCACATGAACTGCACTCCCTGAGTGGACAAATCACTCTCTCTTTTGAGCCTCAGTTTCCCCATCTGTGATCTGGGGTGTGTGGATGAGCTGACCTTTCATACTATACATGACTGTGGGGTCTAGCTGGTCTGTCCCAGAGCAGAGGCATGACCAGACCCACGTGGATGTGAGCCCCAGGCACAGTGCCCACTGTATAGACACCCTTTGTGCTCCACCGCAGGCCCGGTGTCATTAAGGTTAGGAAGCCATGTCCACCAGGTCCCTGGAGGCCCAGAGAGGGTCACAGAGCCAGCACGAGCATCAGATCTCCACCTCAGACCTCCTGACTCTTGGTTCACTCTTACTACACCTTTGACACAGTCTCTGGTTAGAGCTGTCTCTGTCGAATGCATGGGGCAGGAAGAGAACTTCTGCAGTGGGGGAGCTCTGTGGTTTTGGAGGTGGTGCACATGGCCCCAGAGTCAGAAGGTCTGGGTTCAGGTCCTGCCATCGCCTAGAGTGACCAACCATCCTGGTTTGCCTGAGGTAGAGGAGGGATTCTCAGATCTAGGCCTTTCCCTTTTAAAACTTGGATAGTCTCCTGCAAACTGTTCAGGAACAGTACCAGATCAACTGGAACAATTGGTCACCCTACAGCCACCATTTTCCAACTGTGTGATCTTGGGCCAGTTACTTAACTCTTCTGTGGTTTATATCTTCTCATCTGAAAAATGGGGACCGTGATGATATCAATCCCTCACTCACATACATGTGAGTTTTAAATAAATGAATAATCCCCCATCACAGTTTCTAGCATGGCACACATATTATAGACTCAAGAAATGTGGGTTAATTAATATTAATTTCTAGAAATTAATTAATAATATTAGTCATGAGTAATACATTTTCAGCCAGGACAAAATCTGTTTGTACCAAGCCCAACTCCGGTTCTTAACTCTTTAAATTCCTGGAAATGCAGAAGTCAGGGGGAAAAAATCTTTGAAGAATTTTAGGAGGCTTCAGTCTAAACTAATATGAAATTGTCCACCTGTGATAGGAAATATAGTTAAGAGGAGTTTTGATTAAGTATCAAAATCATGAGTCTCCCGGCAGGCAGGGAAGGCTGCCCTGGCATTAGCGATGTACATGAACCTGGCTCATGAATATTCTCTCCACTGCTTGCATTTTTTGAACAGACTGGCCTATTTTTGGAGCCAGACCACTGCAGCTCAGGCCTGGCACTGCTAAGTTATCTTCACTTCCTGGGCAACTGTGTCTGCAGTCTTCTTTCTTGTTCATTTTTGATCCTCTGGAAAGGTCCCTCAGCAGAGTAGAGCAGAAACACGGTTACAGTTAGAGGCATAGGTGGCTCTTCATTCCATCTTTGAAGCTATGTCCTTGATTCCTTGGCGACTTGGGAGTCTCTTAGATTCTTCAAGCTTGGTCCCTGGAGGAACCAAATAACTCCTCCTTCAATGACCCCATCATGTGGTGTCTGTAGCTCCAGGCAGAGATGAGGCTGTGGATGGAAGAAGTAGGGTTGAAGACATGGAGGAAAGGCATCATGCCACAAACTGTATGGCTGGAGTCCAGGCTGCCCCAGATGAAAAAGATTTGAGTCACGCACATGGGTTCAAATCCTGCCTCCACATAAGCAAATCATTTGGCCTCACAGAGCTTGTGCTTTCCTCCTCCTCCTCCTCCTCTTCCTCCTCCTCCTCTTCTTCTTCTTCTTCTTTTTCTTCTTCTTCTTCTTCCCCTCCTTTTTCTTCCCCTCCTCCTTCTTCCCCTCCTTCCTTTTCCTCTTCTTCCCCTTCTTCTTCTTCCCCTTCTTCTTCTTTTTCTTCTTCTTCTTCCTCTTCTTCTTCCTCTTCCTCTCCTCCTCCTCCTCCTCCTCCTCCTCCTTCTTCTTCTTCTTCTTCTTTTTACACAAACTTTCGCTGTTCTTGCCCAGGCTGAAGTGCAATGACGCAGTCTCAGCTCACTGCAACTTCTGCCTCCTGGGTTCAAGTAATTCCCCTGTCTCAGCCTCCCAAGTAGCTGGGATTACAGGAGCCCACCACCACACCCGGCTAATTTTTGTATTTTTGGTAGAGACGAGGTTTCACCGTGTTGGCCAGGCTGGTCTCGAACTCCTGACCTCAGGTGATCCACCTGCCTCGGCCTCCCAAAGTGCTGGAATTACAGGTGTGAGCCACCGTGCCTAGCCAAGCTCATGGTTTTCACTGTAAACCAGGGCAGGTAAAAAGTTGCCTTGCAGATAAAACACATCTGCCAGGATTGATTGTGGTAAAGACAAGAATTCGAGATACTACTTAGAGAGTGGGGCACTCTGGAGCCAGCCCATAGCAGATGGTCAGTGAATGATATCAGCAATAATAAGATGTAATGTTTAACATTTCTTTGTACTGATTTGGGCACTGTGCTGGTGGCTTTGTGTGCTTTACACATGGAATGCATTCCATGCATCTCTGCTTTATGCATTTAATTCTCAAAACAGCCTCTTGTAGCATCTTATTATGCGTAATACACTAAAATATATGATGCATGTTATTATTTTACACACGAGGACCTTGAGGCTTAGCAATGTCATACTGCTTGCCCAAAATATCTACAGCCAAGAATTGACCCTGGGTCTTTCCAACTCCATAGTCAAGTTCTCACACTAGAGACTGCTGCCTGTGTTAGTAAATAGTGCCTCATCCTGACCTAGCAAGGGTGCCCTGTAGTTCACCTTCTCTCCTCTCTCACCTGCAGTGTGCGGGAACGCTGTCTGGAGGAGCAGAAGCGGAGGCGACAGCGAGCCACCAAGAAGATCAGCACCTTCATAGGGAGCTTCCTTGTGTGCTTCGCACCCTATGTGATCACCAGGTAGGCCTGATTGGCAGGTGTGTGGTGGGACTTTGAAGAGCAAGGCAGGGCCCAGTGGCCTTTAGCAGTGGCAGCCTCTCTTGGTCACATGTTCTTCTGCAGGGTGTGTTGTGAGGTGCAAGAGTGAACTTGCCAGATTTAGTGAACAGGAGGCTGCACGCTTTTCCTCTCCACCCTCGAATTCTTTTGGATTCAACTCAGAACCCAAAGGGTGTGAAAGACTCTCTCCCACTCAATTTCTAAATCACATCATTAAACCCTTTATCCCAGGCGTCCAACCCCCGGGAGGCCCTAAAGAGGAGAAGGTGAGAGAAGACGGAGGGAAGCATCATTTTCCCCAAACCCCAGCTCCCCACATCCTGCTTCACTGCCCACTGAATGCAAGACAGGCCAACCCCCAGGCGTCCCCAGCCCGAACACCCAGGTCCACAGCAAGGTCACCTGCCACCTGCACAAGGAGCAGGTAGCATGCTCTGTGTCCAGCCAGGTGGGCATACCTGTCCTATGGCTCAGGGGCTCTTCCGCTGTTAGGCCAGGTACTGTGAGGCTTTTCGTGTACTCTCCCAGATCTCCAGATCCTCGAGCCAGCCAAGGTTGCAATACACTAGCCTTGGGCTGTGCGTCTCTCAAGCCAGCTTGCTCTAGCTGCAGCACTCCCCATATGTGTTAGCCAGAAAGAAGGAAAATATGTATTACCCAATCAGTTTTGTGCACTGGAGGGAAAAAAAAACTCCACAACTTTGCATCTAAAGGGGGTTAACTAGGTGAGAAGCTGACAATAGAAAACGAACTTTGATGGTTATTAGAAGGTGGATATGGAAGCTTTCATTGAATCTGGGAAGCAGAATCTGTGCAGGGTGTGTGTGTGTGGTGTGTGTGTGTGTGTGTGTGTGTGTGTGTGAAAAAGAGAGAGAGAGAGAGAGTTGGGTCTATCATGCGAAAGAACCAACCTCCACAGGTTCTGGGGCAGAAATGAGCTCTCACGGCTGGGGCTTCACGGACAAGCCTTGTGAAGTGGGCCTGGCTGTTCAGGGCAGAAGGGAGAAGGGACAGCATGAGCCAGGTCTAGAGCTGTGCTGTCCAGCACAGGGGCCACCAGCAACAGGTGGCTACAGGGCACTTGAAATGTGGCCTGTCCAAACAGATATGCTATAGGTTTAAAAACACATGAGCTCTGAGACTTAGCATGAACAGATCCCAGCTGCCAGCAGCCCCCAGCATCCTCAGTTGCAGGAACCACGCGGGGTCCCCCATGCCTCACCATCACTCAGCATCTTGCACGCCCCAGTGAAGAGGGGGCCCTGTGGACAGTTCGCCCCTGTTTCCTCCCATTTGTCCTTACACTGAGGTGAAGCATGATTTGCGGTGGCCTCTGCTGCTGCTCCCAGTTCTTCTTTCTGCCATCCAGGAGGCTGTCCTCTATTCCCAGGAACCTCTGCGAATTGCAGACACTGGGCCTGACTTCCTAGAGACCAGCTCCCCTCTTCTTTTCCCCAGATAGACAACTCTATGGTGCCTTCCTCTGTCTTCTGTGGCATGCTGCTTTCTCTAAGGGAGATCTAGTTAGCCTGTGTCTCGCTTTGAACGTGGGGACCAAGACCTGTCTGCAGGTCTCTGGATGGGTCTGACCGGAGCAGAACTATTGGTTCTTTTTTCTAGAACTGTTCACTAGACCTCAGCACCACTGACATTCTATGCCAGATACTTCTTTGATGCCAGGGCTGTCCTGGGCATCATGGGGTGTTCAGCAGCATCCCTGACCTCTACTCACTGAATGCCAGTAGCACCTCCTAGTGAGTCAGGGGTACCTTCCCAGGTCCCTCTAAATTTTGATAACTAAAAATGTCTTCAGACATCACCAAATGCTCCCTGGAGACCAGAATCACCCCTGGTTGAGAACCACTAGTCTAGACCCACCACATCCAGCCAGGAAGCCAGAGCTCACATCATTCAGGGATTTCCACAAGACACAAAGCCTGGGCATGGCAACAGAGGAGAAAGGATTTCTGTTGCTCCCCCAGGGAGGCATAGGAGAGGACTTAGCAGCATGACTCTGGAGTGTGCCTCCTCAGAGCCCAAACCCCAGCTCCCCCACATCCTGCTGTGTGACTTTGGGCCAGTGATGTGGCCTCTTTGGGCCTCCAGAAGAGAGTGCAGTGTTGTGAGGATCTAAGGACAGGGACCGTGGGGACATGCGGCACATGCCTGCTGAGGATATCTGTGGTCTTCGCTCTCCTTCCTTCTGGCAATTACAGCACCATCCACAGTGCCCCTGCCCCGGACTGGCTGCTGCACCAAGAGGGGATTTGATCCAGTGAGGGAAGGTGCATCAGACAGGAAGGGCACACAGAGCCCCTCCTCTTAGGTCACAGAGGACGGGCAGCCGTGGGTTAATGAGGTGAATGGGAACCCTCAGAGGATAGGTGACACGGCTCCGACTTCAAACTATTGGACTTTTCTCCGGCTTAATTTCATTTCCCAACAACATTTTCCATTAAAAAAAAAAAAAATACAGCCGGGTTCTCTCTCATAGCGCCCAGGAAGTAATGTTTCAGTAAAATGGATGATAGATTACAACTCAATATGCTCCCTCCAAATGGATTTGATGCATCTCAGGTTTAAAAACCATTCACAGAACAGTTCATCCTCCATGGGGATGAGCAGCAACTTACCTGGGAGAGAAGCAATGCCCGGGAAACCTCATGAGTACAAAATATGTCTCTGGCAAAACCCCGCCAGGCCCCACTGCCACCACCCTGGCTGCTCCTGCCTTGGCTTTCTCTTGTGTGTGGAGGAGCCATCCTAAGAACACCCCCTAAAATGAGCACACACACCCACATTCCAGTTCGGTGCATCTCTAGAGCACCTTTTCTGCAGAGCATACAAGAATCCCTGCAGAGGAGGCATGGGTTGGTACGACCCCAGGAGTTCCCCTCTGTTGGAGACATTGACCTTGTAGTCCTCTAACCCAGATGGAGCACCGTGTCATGCAAAAGACCCAACCTCCACAGGTTCTGGGGCAGAAATGAGCTCTCACGGCTGGGGCTTCATGGACAAGCCTTGTGAAGTGGGCCTGACTGTTCAGGGCGACTGTCCAGGGAGAAGGGACAGCATGAGCCAGGTCTAGAGCTGTGCTGTCCAGCATGGGGGCCACCAGCAACAGGTGGCTACAGGGCACTTGAAATGTGGCCTGTCCAAACAGATATGCTATAGGTTTAAAAACACATGAGCTCTGAGACTTAGCATGACACACTCTATACATGAAATTAGTACATTTTTGGCCAGGCTCAACAGCTGACATCTGTCATCCCAGGGCTTTGGGAGGCCAAGGTGGGAGGATTACTTGAGGCCAGGAGTTTGAAACCAGCTGGGGCAACATAGTGAGACCTCTTTCTCTGCAAAAACATTTAAAATAATAACTCGTAATTTTATATCGAATTCATCGTGAAATGATAAAGTTAAATAAAACATGTAATTAAAATTCATTGCACCTGTTTCTATTCACTAGCAGAACATTTCAGGTGACACCTGTGCCTGCCTTCTCTCTCTGGCCCTTGCTGGCCTGCGATCAGGGACGTCTGGGGTGCGAGGTGTGCCGGTGCCCTGCTCCCCACCCCCCTACTCCTAGACCTCGAGCTGCTCATATCATCCTTCAGTGGCCAGGACCTCCGTGTCATCCACTCTAAGAGGATGCACGGAACTTCCTCCTCCACCTTTCTCTCCCATCACAGCCCTGCTCAAAGTCAGGGTTTATCTGGGAATGTTTCCTGAGCAGTCAAATCAGCGTCTTTCTCCTTGGGGTCAGGAGGACTGAAGGGAGGAGACATGAGACCCTGAAAGAAGGCAGCAGAGAGAGGAGTGCAAGGCAAATGGAGCTTCCTGGCGGGTCCTCCTGCAATCACACCCCTTTTGGAGCCGCCTGACCTTGCCGATCCCTCTACCCCCACATGGCTTCCACAATGTCCAACCAGATGCTTGGTCTTTAGGGTGACTGGGAGTCCCCACCAGGCGCATCTGATGGGCTTCTGTGAATTTATATTCACTGTACCAGGGGCCATCTGAGCCCCAGCTGTGCATGGGCGCGGCCCGGATCCCATCAGAGCTCTACTTCCCCTGCCAGGATATGGACTGCCAGGCTGGGCAGGGTGCAGAGGGGACAGGATTAATCTCACAGCCACCTCCAGGGAGCCTGATGCAAACCATTCCGTCTTCCTTTGAGTCAGGGTTGAGAAACACATTGCTTGTGAGGAGAAGCCAATCAATGGTAAGGAATAAGCAAGATCATCCTGCAGAGCACTCAGCACAGTGTGAACTTATCATCCACGCTGGAATCTGGATCACTGACATTTCCAGTCACAATTTTTTATTTTTCTGCTGTTCTTTTCAAAATGATTTCCAAGTATAGAGATGACCAGTCTCAGAAGAAGCTGAAGACACACCTCTGAAATGTAGTTGAGGATTTAACTTCTGACAGAAAATGAGTCCTTGTGGAGAACCAAGAGCCATGGGTTTTGGAGGCAAAGGATCCCCTAAGCTATCATCTCATGCAGGGAGGGTGAGCTGGTTGCACCATGCAGACCAACTTGAACCCACTGCTGGTGACCAGCAGAGCACTGTGTTGAAAGCAGTTCTGAAGCCAGGCTGGGATTAGCGGGAAAGTGCTAGGAATGGCTGGGAGAGGCACACATGCTTGAAGTTTTTCTTGGGTTTGCCAACTTGGCTTTACCTTAGAATCACCTGGAGAGCTTTACATCCAAACTCATATCTGGACCTCACACTGAACCAGTTCAGTTAGACTCCCTCGGTGTGGGGCTGAGCATGGGTGACTTTAAGGCGCCTCGATGATTCTAATGGCCAGTGTGCTGATAGCCGTGTCTCTATTGCATCCCAACATATTTTACTGCTGGAGTAAGTGAGGACTGGGGTCAGGGAGTGTTTGACTAATTGCCCGGAGCTATGTATCTAGTCGGCAGTGGGACTGGACTTCCAACCTCATTGGGCTCTCCACCCGTCCCTCAGGCTCTCAGAGGCCTCTGGGGAGTCTTTGCAGACCCAGCCCTCCCCTCCTTTCTTGTGTAGGTCTGTGGCTGTGGCATTAAAGCTCATGGCATGCAGAGAGTGCTCCTAAACCCCTTCCCCAGGATCCTCTACCCACTCCCAAGGCAGATTTCCCGAGGCTTGCTGAGTGAGTCATACTCCTGGACTCCCGTCAGCCCACTGCGCTGCAGCTGCAATCGTGGACTGTGGCCCTGGGGCAGGCAGAAGCCTGGGGGAACAGCCAGGGACAGGTCCTGGACGGCTGGACGGTTCTGGAGCTCCATATGGAGGGAGTCACTTCCTACAGGCTCTCTCTCTTTTTTATTTTTTATTTTTTTTGAGACGGAGTTTCACTCTTGTTGCCCAGGCTGGAGTGCAATGGTGCAATCTTGGCTCACTGCAACCTGCACCTCCTAGGTTCAAGCCATTCTCCCACCTGAGCCTCCCTAGTAGCTGGGATTACAGGCATGTGCCACCACGCCCAGCTAATTTTGTATTTTTAGTAGAGACGGGGTTTCTCCATGTTGGTTAGGCTGGTCTTGAATGCCCAATCTCAAGTGATCCACCCACCTCAGCGTCCCAAAGTGCTGAGATTACAGGCATGAGCCACCGTGCCCGGCCTAGGCTCTCTTGAGAACAGCCACCTGAGCTGCATCCCTCCAACCTGCCAGGTGCTCGGTGGTGGTGGCTCAGGGGCATTGAGCTCAGCTGCAGCCCCAGCACTAAATAGGCAACACAGAAGATGTGGCAGGTGTGAACCCTGTTCTGGGTCAGATCCCTGAGATGGGGGGCTCCTGGCCTAGATGGGATTAATGGGGACCAGGAGGCAGCCCTTGGGCAGAGCTTGTTTGAGCTAAGAAGTGTGTTACTGCAACAGGTTCAGTTGGATCTGACGTGGCTGTGCCTTCCACAGCACTCCACAGTTTGCTCAGATGTTCTTTTCCTGGGCCCTAAAGTGCCCCCAAGAGATGGACTGGGTGAGCTATGTGAGCTCCACTCTGCAAATGGGGGCACCAAGGCTCAGAGAGGAAAGACACTGCATGGGCCATTTAGCTAGAGAGACTCGGGGAACCGGCAGCCTGAGCCCATCTGCAGGTGCCACTGGGCAGCTCCAGGGCCCCCCGCGCAGAAGGACGTCTTCCTTGCATGCAGCACCTCCTCATTGTTCTCTGCCTCCTCACTGTCCACAGAAATAAAAATCAAAACCCACCGAGGCAGTGACAGGCTGATCCTGGGGAATTCAGAAAGGAAAAGTAAGGACAAGCTCTATCTCCTTAACTAATTCAGGAAAGTCCCTTCATTTTTAATCCTGTAAGTCCTCACTTTGTACCTGAAGCTGTACCAGAGCTGTCCTGACACCCTCTGCACCTAGTTAACATTCTCTTGGGTTTTGTTTGTTTGTTTGTTTGTTTGTTTGTTTGAGACAGAGTCTCACTTTGCTGCCCAGGCTGGGGTGCAATGGTGCGATCTCAGCTCACTGCAACCTCCACCTCCCTGGTTCAAGTGATTCTCCTGCCTCAGCCTCCCGAGTAGCTGGGACTGCAGGCGCGCACCATCAGGCTGGGCTAATTTTGGTATTTTTAGTAGAGACGAGGTTTCACCATGTTGGCCAGGCTGGTCTTGAATTCCTAACCTCAGGTAATCCACCTGCCTTGGCCTCCCAAAGTGCTGGGATTACAGGCATGAGCCACTGCGCCTGGCGCTAACATTCCCATTTTATAGATGAGGAAACTGAGGCTCAGTCAGGTTCCAGCCTTCCCCAATTCCATCAAGTGACTTGGCCTCAGTTCTAGTGTGGGTCTGCCCGAAGCCAGTGCGTGTGCCCAGCCCCTCACAATGCACCACTCTGCTTCTCCTCTCAGTCGAAGCAGAGGTTCCTGCTTTCCTCCCACAGGTGTGTGGGCAGACACATTGAGGCATGACCCACTCAGAAGTGGAATGCTACAGTTTCTGAGATGATTGAAACCAAGTTGTTCAATTGTCATTTACACCCTTCATTGAGCTGTCAGCACAGAAACTAATATTCCCCACAACTCCCCAGTGACTATATCTAGGCAGCCAGCCTTGCCGCTTCCACCTGCCTTGTACCTTATAAATGGAGATGTGTCAAGAGCATAGGTTGACATCAGATGGCGGCTGGGAATGCTGGGAGCTGGGAGGCCAGGATATTGAGGAAGAGAGGAGGATTCTGCTGTAACATCTGCCACCCCTTTGAGTTGATGGAGAAGATCCCACTGGCTGGGCAGGGGATTCCCTTCTCTGTGTACCCTATCTATTCACATTTGCCTGTTAACTTTCTGAGATAGGAAAGCATAATTCTTGGGTCAGGTGTTTAAAAGAACCATTCAAGTGTTCCTATAGGTTATCAAGCTTTCTATTGGAGAGCATGAAGTCTTTATAACCATACCTGTCACTTAGTGAACACGTGCCAAGCACCTGAGGCTATCAGCGCATACCTTGTTGCATCTGGGACAGCTCTAACAAGGTAAGTGCTAGAATCCTAGTCTCACAGAAGTTCAGAGAGGTGAGATGAGTTTCTCAAGGATATATGGGTAGTGAGTGACCGAGCCAAGAGTTAAAGGTCAGTGTCAGGCCAACTGGCTATAACTCAGCCTTTAGGCCATGCCACAACTCCAAAGACTGGGGCAGGCACTGGAAACACAGAGAAACCACATGTATATGTTTTCAGCCCAATTTCCAGTAGGGCCATGCGTAAGTACCATGGCATGAACTCAGATGGCCTCCAAGCTCCTGTGAGTGAAGCAGGCATTGAGTTTCTCTAGCAAAATTGGTGGGTTCTCCTGCAGTCACCCCCAATCTCCCATCTCACTGACAGCAGTTTGTGTAGCTGGAGTTCCCAAGAGACCATCAGCACTAGTAGCCAGAGCCACTGGCGGATGCAGTTGGCATCTCAGAAAGACAGGACATCCAACTCTACCAGCCAAAGAGCTGCCTGCACTTGTGTACTGGGGCACACAAGGCCACAGTGGGAAACATATTTGCAAAGCTGCACCTTCACTCTTAATAGAAGTCTGACACCTCCAAGTCACAGTCACACTGCTCTGTGTCCTCAAAGCCCTAGGTCACAGAGGACTCTTCCCAGAGTCTTTGAGCAGGGTCTGCAGATCCACAACAGGTTCTCATCCAAAAGCTCAAATGACGTATTTTCTGAATTAAAATCCACATGTCTAGAAGCATTTGTAAGGCTATGCTCTCCGCAGCGATCTACACTTACAAATAACTGTGGTTGTCATATATCATTGGAATCAGGCTTTGAGGCACTTGAAAATCTGACAGCACCATTATTGTGGCTTTTCAAAGTCAGGAAAACGTGTAGATGGGAGAGGGGTCTCATATGTAGGGGATCCCCGAAGATTGATATTTTATTAATAAAATGACTTCTCCATTCTGTCTCATGAAAATCTAAAGCATCAGCTTATTACTTCAAATATGCAGGTCTTCAAATATGCAAGCTGAGTTCTCCAGAAGTCTTGGGAAGACACCGGGCTGGTTGTCCAGGGAATGCTCTGTGGCCCATGTTGCATTGCATTTAGTATACAATGTATGTGTGTGTGTGTACACATGTGTATGTATATATGTGTGTGCATGTGTTTATGTGGATGTGTGTGTGTGTGCATTTGCATTTATGTGTGTGTGAGTGAGAGAGGGAAAGAGGAAGAGAGAAGAGAGGAGAGATGATGGTGGCATAGAAGGTGTAAATAGAGGGTGCTAATTTGTCACTGTAAATTCAGGATTTGAAAGTACAGGTGCTTGATCACACTGAGGAACAGGAACCCGAGTCAAGGAGGCCGGTGGGGCAGCCTGGCACCAGGAAGGCACGTGGTTGCCGGCACCCGCCTTCCCGTTTCAAATCCTGGTTCCTGCATGTTCAGGCTATGTAGCTTTGACACTTCTCTGCCTTGGTTCCATCTTCTGTACCATAGAGTGATATTGGGGTCCTGAGATGGTCTCTGTGAAGCAGTTAAGGAGACACAGAGTCCCTGGGGGGCCCGCAGGAGGTGCTGGGTCAGGGGCTACAGGGGTTACTGGTCCTGTTCTCACTTTGGAACTTGCTTCCCTTGGGGATTCCCACTGTGAAGCAAGATCAGGACACTGGTCTCTCCAGAGGCTCAGAGAAGGCCTTGGAGTTCTGGCAGACATGCCTCCCTCCTGGGACCAGGACTGCCTAAGCTGCTGGGTGGGAGTGTGAGGTCCCCATGGGTGAGGAGCAAGGATGGGCAGCTTCCTGTCTCCATCAGCCCTGGACTGTGGCAGCCAGCTCAGATGCGCCAGTGACCCACATCAGAGGGGTTTGTTACTGGACTGTGGCAGCCAGCTTAGACGTGCCAGTGACCCGCATCAGAGGGGGTTATTACTGAGAGAGGAGGCATGGCTCCATGGAATATTTCCCTGGACAGCTATCAGAACACAGTGGTGCAGGCACACAGGGTTTCGGGGTCTGGCAAGATCTGTGGATATCTGCTCTGTGTGTCACCCTAAGTCAGAAAAATACACATCTCTGTGCTCTGCTTCCTCTTCATCAACAAGCTCTGCGCCCTGCAGCGCTTTCTATCCTCTCCAAACCTACACACCGCAGGCTTACCTAGGGGCTGGGCTCCTGTGTCAGAATCCCCTGATGTGCTTGGAAGAGGGGATCCCGGCCCTTTTCCAGCTCCGTCCCCTCCCCCTACCTGATCTGCTGACCAAGGGTGTGGACCTCACCCCAGGGGATTTTCCCGGGGAGCTGGGTCAGGACAGACATGTGTGCCTTTTGAGCACAGAAGCATGAACGCTTCCCCCTGAATGGAGCCTCATGCTCCAGAGAGCACATGGAAAGTCATCTATTGCTCAGTGAAAGGTCGGGGGAGGTGGCAGGCAGTGATGTTTGTGGGGACAGGCCCTGCTTTCTCGTGGGTGGCAAGGGGCGGCACCCTGCTCCTGGGGCTGCTAATCTTTGTCAGATCTCCAGGGTTGACCTTGGCATACATGGGCTCTAGGAGTGAGGCGGGGCTGGTTGATGCTGTTATAGCCAGGGGTCCCCAGAACAACCACACAGCCTCCCCTCCTCCCCATGGGGTTCTTCAGGGGGCGTCTTGGTTTGCTAGGGCTGCCGTAACAGAGTACCACAAACCGAGCGGCTCTAACACAGAAAGACCTCTCACAGTTCCTGAGGCCCGAAGTCCGACATCAAGGTGTTGGTTCCTTCCGAGGGCTGTGAAGAAGAGCTCACTCCATCCATTCCCTGAGCTCCTGGTGGTTTGCTAACCATCTTTGGGTTCCTTGGCTTGCAGATGTCTCACCCTGATCTCTGCCTTCACGTTCACACGGTGCTCACCCTGTGTGTGTGTCTCTGTCCAAGTTTCTGCCTTTACGAGAACACCAATAGTACTGAATTAGGGGCCCGCCTTACTCCATTATGACCTGATTTGTATCTGAAACAATCTTATTTCTAAATAAGATCACATTCCAACGCTAGGGGTTAGGACTTCAACATGTGAATTTGGGGGGGAGACGCAATTCAACCGTAAGAGGGGCCATGACAAAAGGAAGCCAAGTCCGGCTCTGTCAACACCTGAGCCCAATAACCCCTCACTGCAGGACTCTCGGCCAGAACTAATCAGGAGACAGGGCCTTACACTAGAGACTTCTGCTCTGCGAGCTGCCTCCCTCCCGCGTCCCATCCTGAGACCATCCATTAACTTTGACTGCGGAGGGGAAGGAAGGAGAGGGAAAGGCATTAAATAATCTGACCACATGGAGGAGGAGAGGCTCCCTTTAGCACACTGTGACCCTGCCCACTAGTGACATGTGACTGGTCAGAACCCTAACGCCCCTTTCCTGGGGGGAGGGCACCACGAAGGGGTGAGCAGAGCTAGATCTGGCAGGAAAACAGGGGCTGAATAGTCCCTCTCTAAAAAGTCATCTGGAAGGGATCTGGTGCTTATCCAGAAGCCTGCCCAGATCTGGAATTAGAAAGAAGTCGTTGTTGCAATATGGAAACCCTTGCCTCTTCTCATCAACAAAAGGAGCTGGGGGCTGTCGGAGCTGGTGTGGATCATAGCCAGCAGCCAGCCACGGCAGGCACAGGGAGCCACCTGCATGGGGCCATGAGAAAGCAGCTCAGCCAGTCACAGCCAAGCCTGGAGGGGGCATTCCAGCTACCCCCCGACAGTGGCCGCTGGCAGCAGCGTCCAGGCCTGTCTTCAGCCAAAGCATCTCTTTGCTTGGAGGCCCTGACAAAGGCCAGACATTGACTTTTCAAAGCAGAAATTGTCATTGTGCAAAGTGAGGAGGGGCAAGGGACAAAAGTTCCAGACAGCATATAGTGACCTCATGAAAAAGGGGTTCTTGGAGCCAGAGCTTCCTTTGTCATGTCTGCAATGCTGAGATTCACATCTTGGCATGGCCACTAGCCAGGACTTGGACTGCAGTTAGATGGAGCTGGGCTTCCCATGCAGGAGACCCTGACTTGCTGCTCACCTCTCTGAGCCTCGATTTCCTCATCTGTAAAATGGGAATAATGATTCTCATTCTGCTGGATAATTATACAGTTAGAGATTGTACACACAAGTGCTTGGCCCAGAGGAGACATTCAACTGGGACTTACGATATCTGAGCCAGGTGGAGAGCTCAGACTTGCCATGAAATCTCTGAGAAGCAAATGCAATAGATTTTACCTCTTTATTATCTAAATGGTGAAATTTTAGATTGTCCTGAATAATTTTATTCTGTGAAATCTACAGAGCCTGCAAATAATTTCGATCTTGCTGGACGGTTTGATGATATCTGGTTCTTTTAGTAAATCCTTTTGGGAGAGCCAAAATGCTAAGCCTGAAATTAGCAAATGTATAAAAACTATAGACATTTTGGAAAAGCAATTTGGCACCACACAGCAACAATGTGTTGGCATTCAGCTATGTCATTATTATTATTAGGTGTAAATTCTAAATTCAGGTTTGTTTTTTTTTTTGTCCCTTTGAATTCATCACTTCTCAAAATAGATTTCTTAAAAGTACAGATTTCCTAAATGTTCACAGTTCCATTTCCCCATTCAGGCTCCCAAGCATATGAGAGGAGACATAGCCACAGTCCCCCACAGGGTCAGAGGGCAAAGGTAGACAGTGGTGCTGAAAATAGAATGCCAACTAGAGGGGCCTCAGAGTGGACTCCTTGAAAGCCTGTTCCAGAAAGGGGCATTTCTGTGGAGGATCGTGGTCCACAAGCTTCCTCCTCCTCCTCTTTGCCAGCTCTACAGCCCAAAGAAGGCTTAAGCATAAACAACTAAAGATAGCAGCACTGAGTTCCAGCTCAAGCTCAGTTCTTTCTGTACCTGGGTCCTCACCTGGGCAGATCCCCAAGCTGAGAGCCACCACCACCTTCTATCTGCAGGCACTCTAGGTAGAATACAGGTGCTAGACCCCCAGTCAGAGGGGAGTATAGGTGCTGCAGCTTCCATGGCCACTGACTTGCTGTGTGATGTCTGGCAATCCCTTTCCATCTCTAGGCCTCAATTTTTTTCATATGACGATGGGTGGAGAGAGTGATATGTCATCTCCAGACTCTTTCCTAGCTCTGTGGGTCTTTTCTATTTCATGTTAATGCTGGATAATGTCCAAATATGGCCAAGGGTGCTGGACACACTTGAGAGAGTAAATGGCCTGATTTGGGTGGAGGGTAGGATTCTGTTGAAGGCTTTCCCTGAGCTCATAACATGGTATTAGCACCTCGCATGGAGCTGTCTGATGGTACCGAGAGGACTCTAAGATACATGGGCTGTGTCTTTCCCTGCCCCTCCTCCAAAGAATGAGGGTCCCTTTAGGATCCCCTGACCGTGGCTATCGTCAAAGACCACCAGGATCCCAACCCAGGGAATAGGACTTCGTGGCCAGCATTGTTTCCTGTGCATGACATACTTTGAGCTTTGCAAAATGTTTTCACAATTGTTCTCAGCCCTTCCTCCCATGCAACCTCCTTAGGAAGGCAAAGCCAGGATTGGAAGCCAACAATGGGACCAGACTCTTCTAGTGAAAAGATAATTGAGACAATATTGTCCAACCTTTTTGTTTTTCACATGAGACATACAGGTCCAAGGAGTGAACATAGGTGCCCAGGGCCACATGACAAGTCAGCAGCAGAGCTGGCGCCAAAGCCAGGACAGCCAGCTATTAGCTAATAGCTGGGTTCTCGGTGCAGCTTGGATTTCAGAGTCAGATAGACCTGGGTTCAAATCCTGCCTTTACAATTACTGGCCATGTGACCTTGGGCAAAATATTTGACCTTCTGGGACATCTGTTTCCTTGCATGTAAAACAGAGATGGTCATATCTCCCAGGGCTCAGCAAAATCACATATGGAAAGTGCTTAGCACAGTGTGTAGAATAAAATACAGCCTGGAAAATGTTCACTTTCATCATTGTTATTGGTGTAAACTGTTATCATTGTTATTTGAGGAGGCAGTCTCAGATAAATTGAGGGTTGGGCTGGGAAATTGTGGTCCACAGGGCACAGACAGGCCCTGGTCCATGGCTACTCCAGGCGGTGCCTAGCTGTGTCCTCATTAACAGCTTCCCTGTCTCTCCGCAGGCTAGTGGAGCTCTTCTCCACTGTGCCCATCGGCTCCCACTGGGGGGTGCTGTCCAAGTGCTTGGCCTACAGCAAGGCCGCGTCCGACCCCTTTGTGTACTCCTTACTGCGACATCAGTACCGCAAAAGCTGCAAGGAGATTCTGAACAGGCTCCTGCACAGACGCTCCATCCACTCCTCTGGCCTCACGGGCGACTCTCACAGCCAGAACATTCTGCCGGTGTCTGAGTGAAGGACCACGCTCCTGCTGAAGAGTTTAGAATGAGGCAGCGGTGAGAAGAAGGGAGGGAGGGCGTGGGGGCCCCTGGGTGGACACCACCAGCTGCCAGTCCCTGGCACGCCCAGTGATCCTGGTTCCCTGGCTTGTAGGGGCTCCAGAGCCTGCTTCCTGATTCCTCAAGGGCAGACATTGGACACTCACTATTTGTCACCAAAGGATGACTGTGGGCCGTGTGCTGGCCTTTCTTTCTAAGAAGCTCCTTTGAGCTCCTGGACTCACCTGAGGCTCCCTGGGGGATCACTCAGTTCTGTCACTGTCAAGGATGCAGAGAGCTGATGGTAGGTGGGGAGCATGGTGTCCACCTGCCTGCTGACCACTGGGCGCTACTCCATGCTGAAGAAAAGTGACAGTCTCCAGGGGAGATTTCAGCCATGCTGAAAGGGAGGCTGGCAGTGGTCATTTGGCCCGGATCTAACATGGCACCTCGTCTCCACAGGGTAGTGACGGCTGCTTCAACCCAAATATTATTCAGCTGGTACTAACGACATTGTGCCCAGCTGGGACTCTTGGGCTCTGTGCCTGAGGGAAAATGTTTCACAAGTAGTGGCTGCCCAATTGCTGCTGACCAGTTGTCTTAGAAATGGTCAATTGGATTCAACTTGTGTCCTCTCCTTCCCCCTAAAAGCGAATGTTTGTGTGTGCAGACAATCTCAGCATGAAAATGGTTTAAATAGGCTGGTCCTACATGTATTAGGTTCTTTCAAGTTTGACTGGGAGGTCACATTTTTCTGATTTACAAGTCCCAATTGTTGGAGCTCAGTAAAGGCAGGAGGAAGGTGGCTGGTTAGTCCCCCCTCCCCGTTTGTGACCTGAATGTACAGGAAGTCTTTCACTTTGTCTTATGTATCTTGTCTGGCATGTCCTGGGAGATGGATGGGCAAGAACTGGCCTGAGCAGGGATTTTTGCCTTGATTTTAAGTCACTGGGTTCCATTGTCCTGGCACCTCCATTTCCTTAGTTTCTGTAAGTCTATTAACAGAAAGTAGAGGCTGTTCAAGGTTATCAAGAGATTGCCCTGTGCTAATGATGAGACAGTGAATTTCTTTTTTTTTTTCCAAGATGGGAGTTTCACTCTTGTTGCCCAGGCTGGAGTGCAATGGTGCAATCTCAGCTCACCGCAACCTCTGCTTTCCGGGTTCAAGTGATTAAAGACAGTGAAATTTTTATGGAATACTGCACCTATAATACATATGCCAATCTGTTAGCAGTCCTGACTTGATTTAATAAAAACCAAGGAGAGCCACCCCTGCTTTCTGGCCATCTCTTCTTTGTCTACCATTTCTAATTGACTTGCGAATACTCACAGCAGTTCTTTTTTCTTTTTTCTTTTTTTCTTTTTTTTTTGTTTTTGAGAAGGAGTCTCGCTCTGTCACCCAGGCTGGAGTACAGTGGCGCGATCTCAGCCCGCTGCAAGCTCCGCCTCCCGGGTTCGCACCATTCTCCTGCCTCAGCCTCCCGAGTAGCTGGGACTACAGGCGCCCGCCACCACGCCCAGCTAATTTTTTGTATTTTTAGTAGAAACGGGGTTTCACCGTGTTAGCCAGGATGGTCTCGATCTCCTGACCTCATGATCTGCCCGCCTTGGCCTCCCACAGTGCTGGGATTACAGGCGTGAGCCACCGCACCCAGCCCAGAGCAGTTATTTTTCAATCCTCCACTCTAAGTGATTCCTCCAGGGTGGAAAGCACGGGGAGCAATGGAATCAGATGGCTCATTCTCTCCTTCCAGCTCTTTACATCCTAACTTTGGAGGTGTAGAAGGAAGGATGTGGTCCAACAGGAAGGAAGTGAAAAGAGTTTATTGGTTTTTACTTCTAGGCAGTCCCAATTTTTAAAGGCAGACAAGTATCTGCATATTTATTTGAAAAGATGTCTTATTAACTCTTAGCTCCTCAGTTAGAAAACAATTCACCTGGCTTAGTCTTTTCTGGTTTCAAAGTTTCCTTGGAGACTAGAATGGAGACAGGTGTAGCTTCCAAGGAGGCTTTGGCATCGTGCGGTTGCTGTCAGAGATGGGCTCGTCCCTGCTTGAGGAAGCCAATGGGGCACTATCCTTCCCAATTTCATGATCTGGGGCGTCATGTTGGTAGCTGGAAATCAGCCACGGTGGGAGTGTTTATACCATGAAAATCAGCAAATGCTGTAAATCAGGCCTTGTGCCCCACAGAGAGCTGATTGTGAAACATCTACTAGCACATCACTGCCAGACATGACTCTGTGTGTCACTGAAACAAAATTGCTCTGGTTCAGAGCTCCTTTGGCCACTCATATTCCAGTAGCTACAGACATTTGCTTCCTGGTGGCAAGCAGCTGTGCACCCTCCATCATCCCAACCCCAGAAGGACCACTGGGATTGAAAACCAGCAGAAGCTGAGCCAGGATGCACAGCTGAATGGGAGGAGAGTAGCTCCCTTCTCACACAAACACTTTCAAAGTTGGGCAAAAGTGGCCCAGTGCATGAGGTCAGTCGACAGCCAAATTCCAACAGCAAAATACATTTTCATCAATATCACTTTGGGAGAATAACTGTGGCACACGCTCTTTCTGCTTTCTCTGTACTGTATAGGCAACATGGTGTCCTCCCAGTAGCAACTAGATCTCTTTTACCTCTTCTTTAGCCAAGAAGCAAGATCTGTCACCCACAACACTGCATATCTTGAAAATATGCTTTTCATAATTTTCACTATACCTCTAAAACCAATCGTACCGGCATCATGTAGACAAAAACTCCAGATAAGTCGATTCATTGGGCATTTTCATTATTATTTGGACACATGAATTAAATCCCAAGGGAAAGTGAGAAGAAAATTACTGTATTAGCAACCAGCGTTAGCCAACTCTGCTGTAATCACCTTTAGATCAATGTTTATTTTCATCGCTATACAGTCTATCAAATTTGCCCCCGGCTTTATTACTCTGAATTGAATTATCTACCTCATTTTTAATTTAATTTATCAAAGGTAACATTGTTTTCTCAGGTATAACACATAGAAACACCAAGATTTTCAGCATCTGAGTCACACTAAACTACTTGCTTGACTTCACTCTAGGGTGAGACTTGACCTTTAAGGCCTCAACTCTGGTGAACTATTGGACTGGGTAGAAACTTTTCAAGAAGGCCATAAAGGAGGGGCTTTCAAATTCCTAAATCCACATATAGGGCTGAGTTCCTAGTCCTACACAATCAGAATTTGCCTTTTTAAGTCACCCTGCAACTATTCCGGCTTTTTATATGGCACCTTTCTGAGGGAGGGGATTTTGCAGTGGAGGGACCTCCAAAGGGAACGTCTATTTGCATGTGTGCTGTGGTATTTAGGGTTTGTCTCGTGGTAAGCTCACCTCTCAAAGATGGCTCACCAATCACCTGCCTGTTTTCACTTAGAAAGCAGGCTCGGGCAGGAGGGAAAATGGATTTGAGCCATCTCAGACCAACTGTATCTCTTCTAGGACTCAGCTCAGCCTCCTGTCTCCATGAGCAATAAAACTCTCCTTGTGTCTGTGAGATTCGTTTTCTTTTTCATGGTGCCTTTCTTTCTGAGAAAAGATGGAAACAATGGGGCCAGGTTCATGTCCCTTTTACATGCTTGGGTGCAGGTAGATGCGGCCTTCCCATGGCTGCAATGTGATTCTTGGAGGAACCAAAGTCTGTGCATTGTTAGAATTTAGCCCAGATGCAGGATAAACTAACTTGCCTGAGTTTAATGAGGATATTTTACCAGGTGCCAGGAATCCCTTGGGTCAGTTCCTATCCTCTGGACTGGGAGCAGCATGGGAAAAAGAGGTCCGAGACATATTTAGGGTCTCATGTGTCTGGAAGGGAGCCATTGGCTCTTAAATTACTATTCACAGAAGCCACCATGGAAAGTTGTTTAAAATGCAGATTCCAGCATCCCCTCCTCAGATATCAATTTCAGCAGGGCCAGACAGGACCTGGGTTTCCGCACTTTTAATCATTGATGCCCAGGTAACTGATAGGAGTTGTCTTCAAACCATCCCCTAAGGAAAAATGATCTTAGACACTTGGATAAATTCTATAGAAAACTGAGTGTTTCTATTAATAACTATCTAGGTTTCAATCATCTTGTATCCTTTCCCTAATTCTCCAAACAGTTCAATCTCCAGTTTTATTCAATGGCTGGGCCATTTTGTTCTCGGAGGGACAAAATTGATCTCTCCATGAAATTGTAAAAACCCATCTTCATTATTTTCTACGGGGCTCCAGGTCATAAGGATGAGACATATTTTGGGTGCTGGCAGAGGATGGCAGTGCTGGCTGGCTCTGAGCCAGGAAGCTGTGTTAGAGGAAGGGACCATGGCATTCAGAGGGGTCCTCTTGGGGGCACTTGCTTGGGTCTTGGATCAAACTCAACTGGGGCAGCCTGGTTGTGGGAGGTGATGACGTCTGCCACCTCTGCCACTACCCAGAGCTCGTCCTGCCCTTTTCCCAGCCAGCCTCATACACAGGAACTGAGCCAGGCTGAAGCAAGGTCAGCAAGAGACAGTTCTGCCTGCCAGTCTCTGGGTATGGGTCTCTTGTTGGCTCCCAGCTCATCCCGTGTGGCTGATCCTTCCAGGTCACTTGGAGCAGCCAGTATTGACAGTGTCCTAACAGCTGGTGGGTATGAAGGAAAGACTAGACACCAGGCTGTGGACTCACATGGAACGCCCTGGTGTGGGCTCTGGGATCTGGGCTGGGCTGGACCTGGGGAGAGGGTGGGTGGAGCTTGGCCTCTGCAGTTTGCACTTGCAGGTTCAGGGGAGAAAGTTGTCTGAGATCAGTGTTTAGGGGTAGTGTTTCCCATTAATCTTCATCATAATCTTTTGATGTAGGTGCTGTTATTATCTCTACTTTACAGATCTGGGAGGATTTGAAGGTTCTAGAGACAAGGAGGTTTTGGGGAGAATCCAAAACAGGGCAGGGCTCTCAAGAAGAGAAGACCAGTGACTATGGGGAAACTGAGTGTTTCTATTAATAAGTATCTAAGTTTCAATTGTCTTGTATCTTTCCCTAATTCTCCAAACAGTTCAATCTCCAGCTTTATTCAAGGGCTGAGCCATTTGGTTCCCAGAGGGACAAAATTGATCTCTCCATGAAATCACCTGCACCTCACTCTGGGCAGCTCTAGGCTCAGCAGATGTTTTTCTGCCATTAGGAAATAGCCCCTTACTCTCAGCTCCTGCTCTAACACCCATACCCACCAGCTGGGCCTTGGGACCTCTCCCGTCATATGGCTCCCACTTGCTTGGGAAGGAATTCTCTAGACTTCTCTTACTCTGTATGTTTCTAGGGGAATTCTGAGGGAAGAAGCTTTGCAGCAACCTCTGTGCCCAGAACATATGGCTCGAAGCCCTTTGCGCCAACAGAGAATGTATCTAACTAATTGTTTTAGTGTGTGAGGCTCATTGTCAACCTGGATTTCCCCGAAACTCTGGACCAGCAGCCCCCAGGAGCATCAGTAGGACCCAGCATTTCCCCTGGCACCAAACTGGACCGCTTTGCACCTTGCAGCCAGGAGAACTGACTTAGAGGGCCCTGGTGTTAGCTCTGGGACCTGGGCTGAGATGGATTCGGGGAGAGGCTGGGTAGAGCTTGGCCTCTACAGTTTGTTCTTGCAGATTCAGGGGGGAAAGTGGTCTGAGAGCAGTGTGGTTTGTAAGTTCCCTACCTTCCCCGCTGGCTCACACTATCTCCCCAGACCAATGGCCTATTAGCCCCCAAAAACTTAGTCCAACCCCAGACCAGCTGGCTTTGCTCTGCTGTGGCCTAAGTTCTGGCCTGGTCAAAGGAAGGTGGCAGGAACCCCAGGCTTGCTCCTGCCTCCTCGCACCTCCTTCCACAAATGCAGAGTGAAAGAGTAAAAGCCAGACACTTTTGGGGGCTGACTGTCTAGAAAGGAGGAATCAGAGGTCCCAAGGAACACAGTCGTGCAACTTCCTAGGGAATCTGCATCAGGAGAAAGAAGCGGCTAGGACACATGGTGGCTTTGCTCAGCCTGGCTGAGACATCACTGTGCAGAGGAAGAGATCTGTCAGGGGTCCGGAGGAGCAGAGTCCTGGAGCCTCTGGGAGGGCGGCATGTGGCAGCTGCAGGCTCTGGCCCAGAACTGTGAACACACCTGCTCGTCACTCTCCAAAGATTTACTGAACACTTACTGTGTGCCTGGCCCTATGCTTTGTCAGGCTCTGGGGAGACAAGTCATTACTCTGCAATGTGGGAAGCAGGGCTGCCCTGGAAGTGTGTACTCAGTGCTGTGGGGGTACAGAGGGAGGGCTGGAGGACTTAGCTGGTGGGAAAGGAGGGTTCTGGAAGGCTTCTCAGAGGTGGTGGCATTGGGCCAGAACTTACAGTAGGGAAGAGCATGTGGCAAGGCATAGAGGAGATGGGAGCCTGCCTGGTGAGGGGTCCAGTGGTGACAGAGCTCATTTTGGGTCCAGAGATGGTGTCAGGTGAGGGCTGAGAGGGAGGGCAAGTGCCACTTGAGATGGGCTTAACATGATGATGATCTGTGGCCAGTGGGAGATGATAGAAGTCTTTGAGGTTGGGAATATCAGAATTAGGTCTCTTTTAGAAAGAGAGGACAAGGAGAAAATCCATATATTCTTAGCTACCAAAAAAGAGAAGGAAGAAAGAAAAGAAAGAAGAAGAGAAGTGAGACAGAAAAGAAGGAAGGAGAGAAGGAAGAATGGGAAAGGAAGGAAGAAGGAAAGAAGGAAGGGAAAACAAAGGAAGGAAGGAGAAAAAGGGAAGGAAAGAAGGAAAGAAAAAAGGAAGGAGAGAGTGGAGGAAGGAAGGAAAAAGGAAGGAAGGAGTCCTAGCCACTTCTTTCTCCTGATGCAGATTCCCTAGCAAGTTGCACGAGGAAAGAAGGAAGGAAGGAATGAGAGAAAGAAGGAAGGAAAACGAATCTCATTCATTTTGAAGGGCATCTGCATTACACAGCATGGGGAAGGAAGCATAATTCACTCTCAAGAAACCAACCACATCAGCCAGGGCACATCTTCTGACAACATCCTGAGGGGGGTGAATGTTTGTCTTCAGTAGGGGAGTGCCACACATTTAATATCAATGCAGGGGCCTGATGGGCACTGCCACATACCCCTGCGACAAACGGAAAAATCCACACTGCAGAAACAAGCAGTTGGCAAGAGCTGTCCTCATGCTACTTGGCAATTCGATCACCCTCCCTTCACTTCTACCCCTATCTCCGGGTGTTGCACAGTTTGCCCGTACAGTGTGTCATGTAAATAGCATCTAGCACTTCAAGGTCAAATTTGATGAGTCTAATCAATCTCAGCAGTGTTTTAGTTCATCACGTATACCCATATTTAAGGACTTTTAAAGTAATTTGGATTTTTGACGCAAAAGACGATATGTCCTCCTTGGGGCATGCGTGTGTTCTTAGGAACCCCAGCGTGTGGTATTTCCTGTGTCCTCTCACGCATGCTCAGCATGTCAGTGTTGTACTCATTCCCTGGCACGGAAGAATTGTTGCACATCTTTAATAGAAGCCAAAGTCCATGATTTGATGGTTTCAAGAGCCTAAAAGCTATATTTGGAGAGAGGAAGTCTACTCTGAACTGTGAGAGTTAGAGTATCACCATCAAGGCCCAAGGCTTCAGTGTTATCCTGGACAATCCTCAGGGATTGGGTTTGGTGTCAGGGGAGCACTGGATGCCATCATATTGACACTCAATTGATTGGGTGACCCAAGATGGTCAGTTTCCTAAGGACCAGACCATAGTGACTGCTCATGCATCGGCTAAAATACCAAACGTTCTGCACCAAAAGACTCAGCTTGACATTGCCTTGCATTCAACTCATGTATTACCAAATCTTTGCTTGAATTATTATAGTAATCAAACCCTCTGCTCTAACAACCTTCGAATGTCAAGTTCCCTTGCAAGCTGAAATTGTTCCAAACCTCAACACTCCTGTTTTACAACAAACATGTAAATACAACCTTTTTTGGAGGGCAGAAACATTTGTGGAGTCTGGTGTGCCGCCAACCCCATCAGGATTTCCCCAGGGGAAAGTGGCTAACTCTGGATCACAAACAGACTTGGAAGTCCAGCAACAAATCAAAAAGGTGCCTTGCCTGACCCCCATTACCACCTGGGGTGGTTTTTCTAGACACTGGAATAGGCCAGACTTAATTTTCTCAGGCTCATCTGGGAGAAGGATCAAATCCTGCCATCTGGATGTGCATTATTCATGCTGGTGTTTGGTGAGGAAGCTCCTAGGAACGCATAGATCTCTCCTTCTGCCATTGTATGTCGTGCGTAGTGGACATCAGTAGACAACTTTAGCCACTTCTGTACGTCCTTCTTTATGGAACACCCTCATTTCCCCACATGGAGGCTTTACTCTGCCCAGTGTCCAATGGGAGAACCATCCCTTCCCTTTAGTGAGAGGACAGTTGGCTAAATGCTATTCTCAGTGCTCCTGGAGGCTCCTAGTAATGAGGGCACTGAACACCAATTCTTTACATTCCTTGAATTTTCATAGATTCGTATTTTTTTCATGTTTGTGCAAAGTGGGGTGAGGAACTCACACCAACCACAGCTTGGGGCATCCAGAGAGTGGCTAGTAGATGATAGAAGGGAGTCCAATTAAGGAAACCCAAGGTATGTGCCAGCTGGTTTAGCATTCAATATGGAAATGCACTTTATATTTATTTGCACACGTCAAGAATACTTTTGGAAACCAGGATTTAGAAAAATAAAAGATATTTCATTCCTGGGGACAAAGTGACCTGCAAATGATTGGCTTCTGTACAATGCTGTAATCTCTTAATGTCAGACTCTTAGGAAAATGGGTGGGACATCTGTGTGTTTGTGTTGGAGTGAATGTGCCCATAACCCTGTGCTCCTGTGTGCCTGTGTGCCCATGATTATATGCATATGGGTGAATGTTTGTGTGCCCATGAGTATATGCATATGGGTGAATGTTTGTGTGCCCATGAGTATATGCATATGGGTGAATGTTTGTGTGCCCATGATTATATGCATATGGGTGAATGTTTGTGTGCCCATGATTATATTCATGTGGGTGAATGTTCATGAACAGATACAGCTACACTCGGAGTAGAAAACAAATGAAGCAAAAGTTTAGCATCCTCTCATGTTTGTCAACATCGTAGTTTTACGTTTACTTTCTTCTAATCTATTAAACATAAATATGGCTCCATTTGTTTAGTATTACCAGAGACCCTCCCAATACGGCAATATTGCCTTCTGTGTAATCCACTTGCTAACAGCTGTTTTCTGTTGAAATGGGACTCAAGAATTTTGAATCCAAGGCCAATGCTGCCTGCTCTGTTTACAATGGTTTGTGTTTCGTGAATACATATCAAATGTTGTAATATATTTTTATGATAGAATTGATGGTTAACACAGGGAAAAAGTATATATTGTGATTCTGTCCAATAAAGCCTCCTGTTATAAAATCTCATGCACCTTTTGATGACCTGATGTAAACACATTTTTAGGTACAGGTTAATTGCCAGAAATGTTAGTTTCATGTAATTTCATGGTGACACCAAAGTTTCTATTTCTTATCTTTCCTGTCTTCCAATATTGTACTCCTTTTCTCTTCCATGTCCAGTGCCCTAGGTGCTCCTGCCCACCTCTGCAGCCTTCTGAGTAGTAGGTATTTATCTTTCGGGGGCCATCTCTTAACTTGCCCAAAACCACAGCAGCCCTCCCCTTCCCAAACACCCCTGACCAGGGGGATGTGTATTCCCCACCCTCTCAAATACCTTGCAATTTTTGCCACTTTGGCCCAGTTCCTCAGGCTTTGCTAGATGACTAATTAACTTCTCGGATCTCAGAAACAGAGTAGGAGGGGCCTGGGAGAAGGAGGACCAGACTTCTTGGTTGCCTGCTGTGTGCTTGGCACTTTGCTAGGGGTCTTGGCTATAGTTTCTCACTGAAGAGCTCTAGAGGTGGGGCTTCTCAATTAGTAGATGCAGGGACTGAGTTCAGAGAAGTTAAATGACTTACCCAGGATCACACAGTAAGGGGGCATAGAGATTTGATCCCAGGTGTGACTGATACTAAACTCACATTTTTACCAAATCCATGAAGACGCTTCCTGAACTTAGAGATGATTCAGCAAAGGCCTGTCTTTTACAGTTGGGGAGACTGATGCATAGAGAAGGAACTGACTTCCTGATATCAGATAGTAGAACTTGCACGTCCTAGGATCTTAGGCAAGTTACTATATTCTTTCAAAACTCTCTACTATTTTTCTGGTTCAAATATCAGATCTGCCTCTTTCTATCCTAGCACATTCCCCTTTCTGTGGCACCATTTCCTCCCCTCCAAATAGGGAGAAGGACCCTCTGTTCCTCAAGGTCTTGTGGGGATTAAATCAGCATGGCACATAAAGCACATAGCAGGTGCTTCACATCTGGACACACCAGATGCCCAATCCACATCACAGTGGCTCTCACGGGACTGGGGTCCCCCAGGCCTCAGCTACTGTTTCCTCAGGACAGAACTTCCTGCTCAGCCAAAGAATTAACATAAAATTAATATCCCAACATGCACAGCGACTAAGAGCCAGAGCACACGTTATCAAATTACCAGCATTGCCGTTAACTGGCTGTACCACCTAGAAAGAGTGACTTGTCCTCTCTATGCCTCAGTTTCCTTGCGGATAACACTGGCTAGCATCACTACTGAGTCATGCTTCAGGCACTCAGAACAGCACTTGACACAGGGTCAGCTGCACAGTGAACATTGCCAGTCAGCCTTAGTGCTGTCTTTTTAGATAGCACTCTGTCTCCATAGAGGGGGTATAAAGGCAGACTTGGGAGAGATTGTGGATATGGGGACTCGGCTGGGGCTCCTTAACCTTGTTCACACCCGTAGTGCTCATGACATTGCAGCTTGATCCATTTCTGAGCGAATTTTCACAGCAGTCTCAAGCCTGACACTGGGGCCAGGTATTTGAGCAAGAAGATCCAGATACGATGCAGCCGGGTATCCCATGGTGCTCGATGGCCCAGCACCCACATGGGACTAACGCAGCTGATTCTAACTTCGCTAGGCCCATAGAGCATGGACATTGTGTATGGGGCTTTACTCCTGGGAAGTGAAGGAGTGGCAGGGGCCCCACAACATTCTTTTAGGGTGGGCTCCAGGCCACTGTTCTGAGCAGATGGACCTCTTCTTGCCCTCCAATGCTGAATTGGGCTGTCTTCAGGGGAGTTGTGAGTTTCCTTGAAGGTCAGCCAAGTCCCAGAAGAAAAAGGAATCAGGAAAGCTGCTGTATCTGGGAATGGGAATGGGATGCTTCAGTCTGTGGGGGCCACTCTCCCCAGCATGGGAGCATCTCTAGTATCAGCTCCAGGGGAAGACCCTTATGCTGACTAAGGCTGTGAGTAGCTACCTACCCTGAACATCTACCCAGTCCCAGATGCTGCACTAAATACTCCAAAAGCACCATCTCATTTAATATCTCAATACTCCTATGAGGTAAGTGTTTTCTTATCCCATTTTACCATTGAGGAGCCTCCAGGGATGGAGCAACTTGTGCAAGGTCACACAACTGCTCCCAGAAAGGCCAGCTCCATCTCTCTAGCTCCTACTGCCTCTCCCTTCTGCAGGGGCCCTGCAGGCAAGGTCGGGGCCATCCAGGGAACCACTGTCCCAGCATCAATATCCACACCGCGACTTACTACTCCCTCTTTGCTGACTTTCAACAAGAGTTTAAGATGGATATTTACAGAGTCACATTCCATCTTGGCTTTTCTAATTTATGTCATTTGGCCTGATACAAGGCTCTTCACTCTCTTAGCTGTAATTTTCTCAACTTTAAAAATAAATCTAGGTGTAAGATTAGACATAGAAACCAATAGAATAGAGTCCAGAAATGGACTGACCCACAGATGATCAATTGATTTCAACAAAGATGCTAGGATAAGTTGGTGAGGGAAAGGATAGTTTTTTTTCATATGGTGTTGGAATGGCCACATACAAAAATAAATAGACAGACCTCCACCCATCCCTCACCCTATGTGCTCAGCTTAACTTGAAATGTCTCAAGACCCAAATGTAAAGATGGAAAATATAAAACTTCCATAAGAAAACATAGGAGAAAATCTTTGCAACTTTAGGGCATGCAATGGTGTCTTTGACAGAATGTGAAAAGCATTAACTGTAAAATTAAAATTTGATGAATTGGAATTTCATCAAAATAAAAACTTCTGCTCTTGAAATATCATTTAAAAAATGAAAAGACAAGCTACAGAATGGAGACAACATTTGCAATACATAGTCTGGCAAAAGAATGGTATCCAGAATACATAAGACAAATTATCTGTTTAAAATGAGCAAAAGATTTAGGCTACACTTTCAAAAAAAGATATGCCAGTGGCCAAACAAGGATATGAAAAGGTCTCAACATGATTAGCCATCAGGAAAGTGCAAATTCAAACCACAATGAGATACCACTACATGCCCATTGAAATGGCTAAAATTAAAGATTGACAATACTAAGTGTTGAAAATAATGTGGAACAACTGAAACTCCCACACATTGTTGGTAATACAAAATGATACAATCACTTTGTATCTTGTGAAAGAATGTTCACAGTAGCTTTATTTGTAATAAACAAGTGTGTACTTTAATTGTACTGGTGGTTATGCAAGTATATACATTTATTAGAGCTCATAGGGTTGCAACACTTTAAATGGGTGCATTTTATTGTCTTTAAATTATGGCAGAATAGAGTTGATTTAACAACAAGGAAAGTTGTTTCTCTTAAAGGTAAACATTAACTTACTATATGACCCAATAACTCTATTCCTAAGTTCTGTTCCAGGAGAAATGCAAATGTGTCTGCAGAAAGAATGTTCACAGTAGCTTTATTTGTAATAAATAAAAACTGAAAGCAACCCAAATGTCCATCAAACAATTGTGGTATATTCTATTTTATTCTATTTATATGAAATGTTAAAAAAAAGAAAGACTAATCTACAATAAAAAAATAGATCAATGGTTATTTATGTTTGGGATGGTAGAGATTGTAAAGATGCACAAAATTGATATTTTGGGGGTGATGGAAATATCGTCTACCTTTCTTTTCTTTTTTTTTTTTTTTAAGACAGATTTTTGCTCTCGTTGCCCAGGCTGGAGTGCAATGGTGCAGTCTTGTCTCACCACAGCCTCCGCCTCCCGGGTTCAAGCGATTCTCCTGCCTCAGCCTCCCGAGTAGCTGGGATTACAGACATGCACCACCACGCTCAGATAATTTTTGTATTTTTAGTAGAGACGGGGTTTCTCCATGTTGGCCAGGCTGCTCTTAAACTCCTGACCTCAGGTGATCTGCCCGCCTTGGCCTCCCAAAGTGCTGGGATTATAGGCGTGCGCTACTGCGCCCAGCCAAGGGAATATTGTGTACTTTAACTGTACTGGTGATTATGCAAGTATTTTGTTAGAGCTCATAGGGTTGCAACACTTTAAATTGGTGCATTTTACTGTGTATAAATTATGGCAAAAAAAAAGTCGATTTAATAACAAGGAAAGCTGTTTCTCTCTAAGATCTCTTCTAGCTCCTGGAAACCTTGACAAATATGCAGAATTACCTTCTCCTCGTTATGAAAATTCTTCGCTTTTTCACACTGCCTCAAATTCTCCCAATAAAATGAAATTCATCTATGCTAACTCATCTTCCTTTAGAGCAGGGGTCTTTAACCTTTTATGTGGACCTGCTGCCAGCCTGTGAAAACTATGGACTCCTCCAAATAACACATTTCAAAGGAGGTAAAATAGGTAAGATTTCAAAGGAAGCCAATTATATTAAAATATAGTTACCAAAATATTTTTAAACATTTGCATTTGCAATATAGTAATATATGTACTTTGTTAGCACATTAAATGACAAAATCTAGTGGCAGCCTAAAAATTACCATAATTCCAAAATATGAGTTGAAACAATATTTCAAATGCCTGCAACAATTGTAAAGTGATATGAAGATGCACCTGCTTTCTGTTGGTGACAAAGTCACAGGCCACCTGACATCCCTATAGTCTATTCCTCACTTGCAATTGAAAGTAATACTAATTTTTTTTTTTTTTTTTTTTTTAAGATGGAGTTTTGCTCTTATTGCCCGGGCTGGAGGAATGGCGTGATCTCGGCTCACTGCAACCTCTGCCTCCTGGGTTCAAGCGATTCTCCGACCTCAGCCCCCCGAGTATCTGGGCTTACAGACACCCACCACCATGCTCGGCTAATTTTGTATTTTTAGTAGAGACAGAGTTTCTCCATGTTGGTCAGGCTGGTCTCAAACTCCTGACCTCAGGTGATCTGCCTGCCTAGGCCTCCCAAAGTGCTAGGATTACAGGCATGAGCCACTGCGCCCTGCCAATACTAAATTTTAATTAGACGTTAGTGAGAATGAAGACCTGATTTTCCATCCAGCTTCATAGATTGAATTCTGTCTATGGAACCCAGTTCGAGAACCCTAGTTTAACAAGTGATTTACACCTAGTGTGAAATTTTTAATCAAGTTTATTTCAGTTAACTCTGAGACTAGCCCCTCACCCACATGAAGGTGAAAAGGAGGCTTGGAGCACCAGGTAGGGAGGACAGGAAGGGCTCTGAGGATGGGCAGAGCTGGAGAATGGATGCAAAATCAAGATGGGAAGGAGCCATCTCAGGTTTCATGGGTGTGGTGGTGGGGGGCCTGGTTTAGCTTCTCTCCTGTTCCAGACAGCTCTATAGAGACAGAGTTCGGGGGGGTTTTCTATGGGTTCCCCAGTCTGGAGTGCCCAGCTCCTGTGGGCCCTAACTGAGGCACTAGAGGAAGGATGGACGAGCAAAGCCAGGAGGGGGCACGCCTTTGTGCCCAGGCTTCTAGGTCTTCTGGGTTGGGAAGGATACAGAGCAAAACCCCTTCCCCAACTCACACAGCTCCAGTCAGCTGCTGGCTGTTGGCAGGGCAAGGCCCACCCTCCAGAGCCCACCCCCCACAAGCTGTCCTCTGAGATCTCACTGCCACAAGGGTGACCTTCGACCCAAGGTTCTGGGCTTTGCTTCGGGGTGCTTTGCTCTCCGCCCAGAAAAAATCCCCCAGGAAAGGAAAGACAAAGGGGTGGTTACCTGCTGAACTCCCCACAGGTTTACCCTGAACCCAGGCCCAGAGAGGGGAAGGGACCTGGCCGAGGTCACCAGGAGGTTGGGGACATGCTGGTGCCCTTCCAGCCCTGGGCTTCTGCCCTCTCCTCCCCTCAGACCAGCTCCCATGGGAATGTGAAGAAAGGAGGACCACAGGCACCAGTGAGGCCACCCTGGGGACACACAGGTGGTTAGAGGCAGCCCAGATCTCAGACATCATCCAGGGCACTTTTATAAACAGGAAAAATGTGGCCGGGCAAAGAGTAGAGGCTCCTGCTAACACCACCAGCTGGTAGGTGGTGAAACCGCACGTTAGCCCTTGGGTACGTGGTTCCCCAACTTGACCATGTATTAGAACCTGGATTGCTCACTCAAAACATGTCTGCTGGCACCAGGCCTGACCCTACAGAATCAGCAGTTCTGTAGAGGGGCCTAGGATCTGCACTGTCAACGAGCAGCCCAGATAGCTCCAGTATGCAGCCAGGTTCGGGGCTCATGGCACTGAGCCATTCCCAAGTGTAGCCTAGGAAGAGGTCCTGAGCTGTGGGCAGAGGGAGGGAAGAGCTTGGAGAGAGCATCTGATCCAAGACACTTGATTCACTTCTTTCTTTTTGTTGGTTGGTTGCATCTAAAACTAAGGATGTGTGGCTGGGGTCGGGGCCAGAATTTAGTCTTAGCTGAGCTGGGGGCCACATGGAGTGTGCTCTGAGGCTTGGGACCGGAGCATGTGGGTGGAACTTCCCATCCCTGACCCCCACACTTACACTGCTCTTCAGTGGCTATGAGGGATGGCAACCAGGTCACAGGGCTGGACTTTGTGGCCCCAAGCCCCAAGGAGCAAAGCTGGGCAGGGCTTTGGCCTGGATCAATGGCCTTAGGACTCAGCCCACACATAAGTGGGGTGAGTACAGCGCAGGACAGCGTTTGTGTTCTCCAAAATCTATCTTCATTCTGACTCAGTCACCAGGGGATTCTGCACCCGGGTCTTAGCAGAAATGCACCTCTGAGTTTCAGTTTAGCTTCCTGCTCATCACGTCACCACAGCGGTCTATGGAATCTGATGCGTCCCGCAGCTTAGCCCTTCCACCTTGCCCAGCATGCCCTCCTCACCGACAGCCCCCACTCCCAGCCCCTGCCTCTCAGCCTCTAGGGCTGCAATCTGCTTCTGTCTCCTCCTTGGATCACACATTTGGACCTAGCTTCCTGTTTTGCTCTGGACTCTGCTTTCTCTTGCGGTGTTAGTGTCACAGAGGTCTCAGGTGAGAAACTCCTTTCTGCCATGTGGCTGTCTGTGGAGAAGTGGGGCACCCTGTGGGGAATGGGATACAAGGGGTGTCCGTGCACTCCAAGCTGTGGCCCCTTGGATTATAGATCAGTTTTTATCCAAAGACCCTTGTGATGAGTCCAGGCTTGAGTTTAGTACCTATTCTAAGACATAAGTTTGCATTTCTTCTTTCATTGGAAGATGACATTTCAAAAACTTTCCTTGGCTTCCAAAAAACTTAGCATTAGATGATAGAAATCAGCTCATGGGCCCTTTGCTTTTAGGTGATATCTATTGTGTTTCATCCTTGAATATCAATTTGTCGTGCATCCAAACTCGCTATGTCAAACCTTTTCAATCAATGCAGGGTATACGTCTTAAATTAACTCCATAAAACTTGAGTAGCTAGCATAGAAATTTAAGGAGGTATGTGAGCAGGACGTTATGTCCCCCAGTTCACCTGGCCTTCTTGCACTCAGTGCTTTCAGCAGCTGGAGGGTGTTTTGTGTCATGTCTAAGTTAATGACAATGAAAGGTTGGGAGTGAAATCAGTTATCGGATAACAAACAAGTGCTCTCATGTCTGATGGGTAGAAGAGAGGGGCACTCACTTCCTCAACACATGAGATGACACTGACCTTGCAGTGAGCTCTCCCCAGGAAAGAGGAAGAGCCCTGGGAAGGCGGGATGGGGAAAGACACTGCGGGAACCATGGAGGAAGCTTGGAGCATGCAGCCTGCAGGGCTGCAGACAGAAAACCTGGTACCACCCTGGTTGGGAGGTTTGCTGGCTGTGCGAACCTCAACAATTTACTTCTCCTCTCTGAATGTCAGTTTTCTCAACTGTATGAAGGAAACAGTAATAGCTACTTTGGTTGGTTGTGAGGGTCAAATGCAACACACATACAGAAGCCCTAAAAAATGCAAATACTTTTACCCTCAGTTCTGTGCAGAGGCCACTGTGTTTACTTATGTATTGATTCTCTCCATCCTCTCTCCCACCCCTATCCTCCTGCCCACATGCCCTCACCTCCCAGAAGTAGGGGAGTACAGTTATTTGGTTACAGCAGTTACACTTTTGGGGGTTTGCTTCAGGCAAGAAGACAGTGAGCCCTGGGGATCGTAATTAATGGAGGCAGACTGATTAGAAATGAGCCACTGGATTGGGGTGTTCGCTGATTCATCTTGGAAACACTAGGTCCTGAATCCCAATCGGCTTCTACCACATTGGTCATTGTTCTACGTCTGCACTGTCCTGTGCAGAAGCACCTGTATTTACTTATAAACTTACATATTGATTCTGTTTCTTCTCCTACCCCCATCTTCCTCCTCATATCCTAAGTGCTCAGCACAGTGCTAGGTACACAGCAGGCACTAAATAAATGTTTCTTTAATTAAATTCCCATTAATAGCTACACTGTGTGAATGGTGCTTTCATGATAGATTTTTCTGTCACCCCTTGAGTTTCTGCAGACATTAGGATTCACAGAGAATGCTGTGTTCCAAGTCAAAATATTCATTATGACACACGCTGTTTGCAATTTCCACAATCCAAGTCATTACCCACAATGTGCTCGGGGAGGAAAACAAACCTCTCTTGGAAATGCTGCCGTGTAGTGGTTGGGGTCAGAGCTCTGCCTCCAAATTCCGTGACCTTTCCAGGAGCACTTCTCTGTTGACCATGACCAGGAGGCATTCCAGACTTGGGAGCATCAGCCAGAGGACCCCCAGCCAGATGAGATCTAGTCACACATCTCAGGCAAGGTCAGACAGCCCAGGACCCCCAGGAATGCAGCCTCCCAGATGTGTGCTAAGGACAGCATGCTTATTTGGAACGCTGGGTTACCCTGTAATGCATTGCAGAAGCATGGAGATCCCCCTGTTTGACATTTTCCCCTCTTAATCTCATTTTTTTAGAAATAGCTGTGCAGTGCAGAAGTTTCCTCCTGGTCTCATTAGGTGTCTCCTCATAATTACAGGTTTTAAAGCAAGCTCAAGGCAGAGCCTTTCAGAGAAATCAAACCTAACGAGAAAGAGAAGAGAAGAGAAGAAGAAAATGCGTAGGAGCTGGATAATTGCACGCCTGTGTCTCTAGCGGTGGGCTCAGGCACACAGAGCAGCAGATGGGATCTAAATTGAAGGAAAAATCGAAATGAAATGTAACTCAGACAAATGATCATCAAAGCAAGCCATGAGAATTTCTGGACAAGCCTCTAGCTAGTTATTTGCTTGGTGACTTTACCTAGGTAATTGGTTCCACTGTTTCTCCCCAACCCCAGATGTCACTCAGCTGCACCTCCTCTCTTTCCTCTTGGTGGGGGAAGATTTCTAGAAACTACTTCTGGGGCTACAGGTCATAGGACATCAGCCAAGAGACAGTTTTCCTCCACTTTGCCTCCCTGCATCTCCCACCAGCTGCTGCACTTTGATCCAACCATCTGCAAACCTACCCAGGGCACATGGGGCTCCTAACCCTGAACTATCACATAGCAGGTCCTAGTTTTGTTTTGTTTTTAACATGGGCTTATGCTTAGAAGCAATTTCAGCATAGGTGAGTAGAAAGCCATGGGCTTTGGAAGCAGAATGACCTAGAATGGAGTCCATTGCTTGCCATCTTTTTCACCTCAACCTTCATTAGCAAACTGTTGACAACAGTGCTGAACCCTTAGATTAAGTGAGCTATTCTGGAAGGTGCTGGCCCACAACAGGCAGCATTCATGCCACTTAGCCTCTAGTTTCTCTGGGGTAGGCGCCATGTTCAGAGTTTTTAGAACTTCTAGCCCTTCCAGGGCAGCATGAGGCAGTGTGGTCAGTAAGAGGAACCCCATGGGTTTGAGACTCTGGTTGCCAACTCTGTGATCTTGGTCATGGCCCAATGTCTCTGAACCTATGTCTTCCTGGGGCCATCAGGGATATAGAGACATCATCCCAGGCCTGCCTGCCCAGTTCAGCGGATTAGGCTGCCATGAATTCTGGGTAGTAAAGCATGAAAACAGGTTCTATCAACTGTTAAAGGTGAGTCCAAATTAGTGCCTTAGGACAGCTCTGGAAACCCACAAATGAAAAGAGTTCTAAAGAACTTTTCCTGGGGACTCCCTACAGGCTGGCTGCATGACTTTCACACAATTGGTGCCATGGTGAGGGTGATGGCTTCAGAGCTGGAAGAACCATGCTGGCACTAGTCCACTGTGCAACTTCGGCCATGTCCCAAACCTCAGTTTCCTCACCTGATCATGGAAATTATATCCTGATAAGGAACGGTAAATGTTCTTTATGAACTGCAAAACCCATGTCTACTTGTTACTTGTTCTTAAAACTCTTCAATCTAGCCCCAGGGACGTTCTGCTCTCAATATTACTCACTTGTTGGTACTTAGTTTAAAACTTCTGTAGAAGGGAAGATACACACCTTCACTGAAAACCCACTTATGTTCAAGCATCATTTGAAGCAATTAGCTTACTTAACAAGGCAATGTTTAATGAAGATCGTGGCTGGCAGAATAATGGCTCCCTCAAGATGTCCATGCCCCACTCACCAGAATCTGTGAACATGTTACCTTATGTGGCAATGGGGACTTTGCAGCTATGATTAAGTGAAGGAGCTTAAGTCAGGATATTACCCTGCATTATCAAGGTGGATAATGCAATCACAGGGTCCTTAAAGGATGGTAGAGGGAAGCAGAAGAGTCAGAGGGGGAGCTAAGATGATGAATGCACAGCTTAGAATCAGAGAGAGATTTGCAGATGCTATGCTGCTGGCTTTGAGATGCAAGGAGCCAGAAGCCAAAGAATGTAGATGACCTCTGGAAGCCGGAAGAGCCTCTTCTGCAGCCTCCAGAAAAAATGCAGCCCTGCAACACCTTGGTTTTTGCCCAGTGAGACTCATTCTGAACTTCTGAACAACAGAACTGTATGATGATAAATTTGTGCTATGTTAAGGCCCCAAACTTGTGGTGATGTGTTACAGCAGCAAAAAGAAATGAATTCATAAATAAATGAAAGCTTCTGCAACTTGTGTACAGAAATCCAATATCCCAGGTACAAAATGGGAGAAAATTGGTTCAGCAGCTGCGCTTCGGAACAGAGCGTGATGACTACATGTCAAGATGTGGTGATGATCACAATGGCAGGTTTAGTGTTGATATTTTCATGAGGGGCGACTGGAACAGAAGTAGAAGTGGCCCACATTTACCAAAGTCATTGGGTCACAAGAATAATGGGTTCAGCTCAGGACAAAACAATTCTAGCAGGGCATTACATACTGGCACAACCTAAGAGCCATGAGAGAGCAGTAACACTCGTCTCTTGCTAGCAGAGAACAAATTGGTACTGCCTCATTGGATGGCAATTTGGCAACGTGTATTAAAATTTTCAACACACATATTCTTCAACTTAGCAATTGCATTGCTCTGAATTCATCACACAGATAACATGTACAAAGAAGTACATACAATGCAGGAGATTTATAATTGCCTGGTTTGTAGAAGCAAAAGATTGGAAACTACCTAATACCCATCAAAATGGGACCTGGTTTAATAAACAATGGGACACTATGAAGCTTTACCAATAAGCCGGTGGGACTTTCTACACTGATGTGCAAGAATCTCCAAATTTCATTATTAGTGTTTTTAAAAAGCAAGCTGCAGAAGAGTGTGTGTGTTATATTTGTCTAAAACACATTTGTAGACATTGTAAATGCATAGAGTTCCTTTGAAAACATACACAAGAAAGTAGGAACACAGTTGGCTCAGGAAGGAGAATGAGGGATTGGGGGATGTGGCAGATGAGATGTCATTGGCCCTTCCCCTTACCATCTTCTGCATTTTCTCCATGAACTTACATTACATATTAAAAAAAGAAAGATATAAAGGAAACAAAGGTCTCTGAATCCAGCTCATGTGTGGGCTGTTAAAGGAACCGGAATGCTTACACAAGGCAAAGGACAGGACCAATGGAGAAGATTTGTACTTGAAATAGACAAGACTTTTCTGACCATCAGAGCTGCCTAAAGAAGAGCCAGGCTGTCCCAGAGAGGAGTGCATGTCCTGTGGCTGCTGGGGCTATTGAGGTAGACACCAGATGAACCTTTCCCATGGGGTCACAGCAGAGTCTCAGGTTCTGGAGGATTTTGTAAAGTGCAGAAAGTCCTCCCCGGGCAGCAGCTGGAATCATGTGGGGAACTTGTCAATCCCACTGACGCCAGGGTTACCCCAGACCATCTGAACCAGAATAAGGAATATGAGCTCTACTCTGGCCCCATCTAATCTTGCTCCAAATGGAGCTCAGAACCTTCCAATGGTTTCCCATTGTACTTAGGACAAAGATGATATCCTTACCAAGGTCTCAAGTCCTCTTGTTGTTCACTCTCTCCCAGCCTCTTTAACCAATTCTTGTCCCTCTCACTCACTCACAAGGATGTGTTCTGCTATAGTCTGAATGTTCATGTCACCCCAAAATTCCTAAGTTGAAATCCTCACCTCCAAGGGGATGGTATTAGGAGGCAGGGCCTTCGGGAGGTGCTTAGATCCTGAGGGTAGAATCTTCATGAATGAGATTAGTGCCCTGAAAAAGGAGAATCCAGAGAGCTCCCTTGCCCCCTTCTGCCATGTGAAGACACACCAAAATGGTCATTTATAAATTGGGCATTAGGACCTCACCAGACACCAAGTCTGCCAGTTCCTTGATCTTGGACTTCCGTTGATCTTAGACTCCAGGACTGTCAGAAATATATTTCTGTTGTTTTTAAGCCATCCAGTTTTAGATATTTCATTACAGCAACCCAAATAGATTAAGTCACAGTCCAACTGCTTAGTGCCATGGACTTATCCGAAGTACCACTAACACATTCACTGTGCCTAT
This sequence comes from Trachypithecus francoisi, assembly GCF_009764315.1. Classification (NCBI taxonomy): domain Eukaryota; kingdom Metazoa; phylum Chordata; class Mammalia; order Primates; family Cercopithecidae; genus Trachypithecus; species Trachypithecus francoisi. Next base: position 7,781,568 of record NW_022681442.1, on the reverse strand, counting down.
TGACTATTCTTGGTTATTATTTTTTTTACTTTGATTAAAAACACAAGTGCACTTGTTACTTACTTCAGGTGTTGTCTAGGACCAGGGGCGGCCAATTATCCCATTACAGAAACAGTGTACTTGGAATAATGACTGTGCTTCAGAATAATCCAATTCCATTCACCTGAGTAAAGTAAAAGTCTATATTCCTGTTAAGATCAGGCATACTAAATGGCTGAATTCTTATTTGGGGAGAGGCTAGCTTGGGTGGCTAGTGGATGGAAATTCTACCCACTGAGATCAAGAATGGGGTGGGTGGAAATGAGGGGTCCATTTGGAGATATGTTGAGTCTGAGGTGGGTGAGTCCAGGGGATAGTTGATTGATGGTTTTAAAGGAGGGAGAGTTGTAGGGTGGAGAGGAAGATTTGGGAATCATCTAGATTTAGGAGGTGGTTGGAGCCATCCAAGTGAAGAAATTGCCCAGCAACTGTGTGTTCAGTGAGAGAGACTCAGAGAACCTCTCATGGGGTAGGTGGAAAGAGAACAGGTGGAGACTGAGAAGATGCAGAGAGATGCGCAGCGAGAACTAGAAGGAGCAGGGCCACAGGAACCCATGTTGGAGGAGCTCCAAGCCTGAAAATGGGGCAGAAAGCATCAGTAAGGTAAGGCCACCACAATGATGTTGGACAGCGGAATGAAGACAGTGGGGACTATGGGACTGTGTCAAGTGTGGTCTGGGCAGCAGAGTGGCAGTGAAAGTCAGCACAGAAGACAGAGATGTGAGTGGGAGATGAAGGACTCATCTCCCATTGGATGGATAAAAACTGGCTGCTCCTCTCCGCACACTAAACAAAGTGAAAAAGAAAAAGAAAGATAAATGTTTCTATTTTTCCAGCCCCTCACTGGCCTGGAGGCCTCTTCTTCCAACCTCATAGATTCTATGTCTGTGTCTGTGTGCCTGTGTGTGTGTTGTGTTTAAGTCGCTTTGCTTTCAGATTCTTGCCTTAAAACTATTTAAAACAGGGGAAAAAAGTAATGCATCCTGCATCAGTCAGGGTTTTCCAGAGAAATAGAACCAATATATATTAAGAAATGTATTTTAAGGAATTGGCTCATGTGATTGTGGGGGCGGCAAGTGTGAAACTTAGGCTGGAAACCCAGGCAGGAGTTAATGCAGTTGTCTTGAAATAGAATTTCTTCTTCTCTGGGAAACCTCAGTTTTTGCTGTTAAGGCCTTCAATGGATTGGAGGAGGCTTTGCCCCATTATTGAGGATAACAGTCTTTCTGATTTAAAGTCAACTGAGAGTAGATGCTAACCACATCTACAAAACACCTTCACAGTGACACCTAGATTCTTGTTTGATTAAACAACTGGCTACTATCGCCTAGCCAAGTTAATGCATAAAACTAAACATCATACATTCCAAATCGTGCAAACTGCTAATTTCCTGCCTAAGCTTTATCACTGACAGTCTCATTGCTGTTTAACAAGATACTGGAAAATGGAACAAGAACCTGGGGTAGGGTTCCTCCTCTGGCCCCTCAATAAGTCATGGGATAGCAGAGGTGGCTGCAGTAACCGTGCTTTCTAAGTCAACGTTCAGCTCTTTCAGAGAATTCACCTCCCATGGCCTATAAGGCACAAGGAAACCTCTTATTTACCCAACAGTTAGAGTCTCGAAGTGACTTTCTCCACGACGTGTTAGCAAGCAGGCGCTTTCTCAGGGACAAACATTGGGGAGCTGATAAAATGCTCCCTCCCACGCTCCGCTCTCGTGGTGGATTGAACAACAGTAAATTAGTTCAGAGTGCTTGTTGGTATTTCCCCGCCTTTTTTTAATGTCAACCTATTAGCAGCTCTAAGGGATGTCCCTTGAGGGCCACACACATATTATCACAATGGAAGTGAGACGCTGCTGAAACACCCACACAGCCGCCTCTGTAAGATGCTCTTCCTTCCAACTGAACCTGGCCACTCGGGAGTGAACCAGACAGCAGGACCAGCTACCCCTTGGGCAGGTCACTGGCTTCAGACCAAGACAGAGCAGATGGTGGGGCTGCAGGGCGCTCCTTGGGATTCCTGTTTGCCTGCACCTCACCAGTGGGCTTGCTGCTTTTACCTCTGTGCAGCTGTTCTTCTTTTCCTGGCTTTTAAAATCAGTAGATGCCCAGTGAGCAGCACCCACAAGAGGTGTGGCTGCAGGTCTGCCTGGGACGTGGATCTTCATTTCTCAGTCTGACCTACTGGAAAGACCCAGTGGCTTGTGGGAAAATGATCAACCTTGGGCAGTTAAGGGCCCCCCTGACTGATTCCGACAGTTGTTAAGCAAACATAATTTACCCACTTTTTCCTGTTTGGTACTCTCATTTCAGTGTTACAAGAAAAGAGTAGCACCTCTAATCCTGTTGCAATAAAAAGTTTGAGATTAGGGCTGGACACAGTGGCTCACGTCTATAATCCCAACACTTTGGGAGACTGAGGCAAGCAAATTGCTTGAGCCCAGGAGTTCGAGACCAGCCTGGGCAACATGGTGATACCCCCATCTCTACAAAAAATACAAAAGTTAGCTAGGCGTGGTGGCGTGCATCTATAGTCTCTGCTACTCAACAGGCTGAGGCAGGAGGATAGCTTGAGCCTGGGAGGTTGAGGTTGTAGTGAGCTGTGTTTGCACCACAACACTCCGACCTGGGTGACAAAGTGAGACCCTGTTTTAAAAAAAAAAAAAAAAAAAGTTTGGGATTACTGAGATAAAATGTGGATCCATTAGACCAGGGATTTTTATCTGGAAATCCACAGACATTTTGGGATTTATGAATTTGGATGGTGAAAAAACATTTATTTGTTTACGCTAACTTGAAATGTAGCTTTCCTTCAATCATGAATGTAAGTGACACTCAAAAGTAGCATTAGCAGCACGTATGACTTTGTCACTAATAATAATCATGGATATTTTCATATCACATTACAGTTGCAGAATTCTAAAAATAGCATTTCTACTCATCACTACTTCAAAATTACAGCAATATGAGTTGGCTGCCAGATCTTGTGTTTAATGCATTAATAATGAAGCACACATATTACTGTATTATACATTTGTTTATGAAAATATTCTTATAATTGCACTTTAAGGTGATGGGTTTCCTTCTAATCCTATGTACATTATTTTGTGCACTGTAAAATATGTTTTTGAGGAATCCATGACAGAGATTCCAAATCTCTGCACTGGATCAATGGTTTTCAAACTGCAACAATAATCTGAGCAGTCACGGGTCATAAAGTCAACTTAGCAGGTTGTGATGGCCCTTTTACTTTAGGAAAACAAATGAATAAAATAGAAAGTATCTGAGTACATCATGTACTAAAGATACGTCAAGCTTTTACTATTGTGTGGTAAGTGTGTACCAGTTGAAATGTTTAAAAATCATGAACCTAGACAGCAAGTGTTATAAAGACAGGAATCATGTCTATATTTTGTTCATCATTGCCTACCTCTGTAGTACTTCGAACAATGCTTGAAGGTAATACGCATATTTGACTTCTCCAGAAAGATGGAACCAATAGAAAATATAGATATATGAGAGGAGATTTATTAGGAGAATTGGCTCAGACAATTATAGAGAGGTCCCACAACAGACCATCTGCAAGCTGGAGACGCAGGGATGCCACTAGTGTGGTTCAGTCCAAGTCTGAAGGCCTCAGAACCAGGAAAGCTGATGGTGTCACTCTCAGTTCCTGGACAAAAGTCTGAGAACCCAGGGAGGGCTGGTGTAAGTCCTGGAGCCCAAAGGCCAAGGAGCCCAGAGTTCTGATGTCCAAGGGCAGGAGAAGAAGGGTTTCCCAGCCCCAGGAGAGAGAGAGAGAAAGAATCCACCATTCCTCTGCCTTTTTGCTCTTTCTGGGCCCCCAGATGACTGGATGGTGCCCACCCACATTGACGGCTGATCTTCCCCACTCAGTCCACTGACTCACACAACAATCTCCTCCAGAAACACTCTCACAGATCCACCTAAAAATAATGCTTTACCATTTCTCTAGGTATGCCTTAATCCAAACAAGTAGACACCTAAAATTAACCATCATGATCGGTTCTCATCAAATATCTGTAGACTAGAGAAATGAAAAACCAAAGGGTAATAACCGTATGTTACATTTCTCCATCAAAAATGGTTATAAAGCCATTCAAGAAAGATTTTTTGAGTACTTACTGTGGGCTGGGGGATGCACCTGGCAATAGCATTTCAATAGCGAAGAGTCTCAGTTTACCCTTATGAAGCTTTTAGTCTAGCAGAATAAACAACTTCATTCAGTTTGGGTAAAAAAACAAAAAAACAAAACCAAAACTGTGAATCTAAGATGTTAAACACATATTTTCTGGGTACATGCTGTTTACAAAGACACTGAGAAGGCCACCAGGCAGGTCATGTGGCCTTTTATGTGGAGGATCCCAGTGGATCCTGATGGGAGAGCAACCAGGTTCCTACGAGGCCAAAATGCAAGGCAGAGAAAGCCAAGGGTCACGGAGGAAGTGTGCCCAGAAATACAGGCACAGTTGACAGATTAGCTCTTAGTTATGTCCTCAACTCAGTTTCAAAGCTCTTGAACCTTTTGTGGTAGCAAACAGTTCCCGAAGCTAGGGATAGGGTGGGAGCTGGAGACCAGGCAGGTAACAGAGCACAGCATCACTGCTGGTAATCACTTGGGGTCACCTGATGCTCCATGTGGCCCAGAGCATCTGGGCTCTGTGCAGGGCAGGGGCCCAGACTGAGATGTTCCTGCTTAAAGACTGGGCTCAGTAAAGTCACGCTATGAGATCATGTATGAACTAGGAGAAAACCTGCCCAGTAGGACTGAATGCCATGAATCCCATCTACTTCATACTTGGCTCCAGCAGGGACTATCTTTTTTAAAGCCTCCCCTAAAATATTGTTACCAGAAGCTGACCCTTGGAGAAATTACATCACTGGTGTAATTTAACAGACCTAAGAAAGAACATTTCATTTATAGTGCACCCAGGTCCTCAGTACCCCCTAAGACCTTGGCAGAAACAAACACAAGTCCTCCCAGGAGGGACACGCTATGCGATTGCTCAGAACTCCCAGAAAAAGAGTGTCAGTAAGTATGAGTCCCCTGTTTACAATAATTACAAAATAGCAAAACAACAAGCCCTTTGATCCAGAGTCAGACCAAACAACACATAACAGAACAGAGCTACAATGACTCTTAATAATGAAATTATCAGTTCCAGAATATACAATAAGTAAATGCAGAAGGCATTGTTAACATGAATAAGGTATAAGAGACTATAAAAAATGACCAGAAGCAAGTGTAAATTTTGAAAATTGAAAATATAATAATAGGAATTAAGACAATAATGGAGAGGTTTAAGTCCAGAATTGATATAGCAGAAGAGGTCACTGTGAAATGGAGGATAGATCTAAAGGATTTATCCAGAAACCATAACAGAGACAAAAAGAGATAAAAAAATATATAAAGGAGAAATTAAGATGTGTGGAAGGTAAAGTAAGGCTAGTCAACAGATAGGTTTTGAAGTTCCACAGGAGATCATGGCAAGATTGGGGAAAAGATGATACTCAGTGAGATTACTGCTGAACATTTTCTGCAAATAATGGGAGGAAAAAATCTAAATTCCTAAATCCTTTAAGCTGGTCTGCTAAAAAGAATCCACTTCTAGATGTGTGATGTTAAACCTCAACACCAAAAACAAATAGAATGGCTTAAAGCAGCCTGAAAGAAGAGACAAATTATTAACAAAAGGAAAAAATGATTATACTGGGAGCAGATTTCTCAATAGCAACAAAAATATTATTCCACCGTCTTTGGAAACCAGAAGATGGTGGGATAACATCTTTGGATAAATAAAAGAACGTTAACCTTGTACAGCCAGTGAAATTGCCTTTCAAGAGTAAGAGTGAACTACCTACATTTAGATAAAAACAGAACATTTACCACCCAGACTGGAACTAGGTGAGGCAAGTGAGGTGCCTGGAACATAAAATTTGAGGAGGACTCATTATCAGTGATGTGAAGTTTAGGATTAGTGCCTGAGAGTGAGGGATAACATTGATATGGTTTGACTGTGTCCCCACCCAAATCCCATCTTGAATTGTAGCTCCCACAATTCCCTTGTGTCATGGGAGGGACCTGGTGGGAGGTGATTGAATCATGAAGACAGATCTTTCCCATGCTTCTCTTGTGGTAGTGAATAAGTCTCATGATCTGACGGTTTTATCAGGCAGAGTTTCCCTGCACAAGCTTTCTCTTGCCTGCTGCCATGTGAGATGTGCCTTTGCTCTTTCTTCATCTTCCACCATGATTGTGAGACCTCCCCAGCCATATGGAACTGTGAGTCAATTAAACCTCTTTCCTTTATAAATTACCCAGTCTCATTAAGAAAATGTGGCACATATACACCATGGAATACTATGCAGCCATAAAAAAGGATGAGTTCATGTCCTTTGTAGGGACATGGATGCAGCTGGAAACCATCATTCTCAGCAAACTATCACAAGAACAGAAAACCAAACACCGCATGTTCTCACTCATAGGTGGGGATTGAACAATGAGATTACTTGGACACAGGAAGGGGAGCATCACACACCAGGGCCTACCGTGGGGTGGGGAGAGGGGGGAGGGATAGCATTAGGAGATATACCTAATGTAAATGACGAGTTAATGGGTGCAGCACACCAACATGGCACATGCATACATATGTAACAAACCTGCATGTTGTGCACATCTACCCTCGAACATAAAGTATAATAATAAAAATAAATATATAAATTACCCAGTCTCAGGTGTGTCTTTATCAGCAGCATGAGAACAGACTAATACAAACACATTCACTTTAATTTTACCTCCTAGGTGCCTCACTCTAGTCCTGACCTTGTTACCACCAAAATACCCCACTGAGGAACTTCCAGTGAATATATTTCAAGAAGAAAGAAACTAACCCCAGGAAGAAGGTATGAGGCATAAAAAGAAATGAGTCAGTGAAATACAAAATGTCTAGACAAGTGTAGACAATTGTGGGAATAGATGAAAGTAGAGTGGAAATGGGGAGAGGTTGGGGAAAGCCAAGGTCTTGACTAAAGTCGATGGAGACTCAAAGCAAGGTGGTATTTCTCAATGGGACTCTGGGTCTATTTGGGAAGAAGCACCAAGGGGAGGAGCTAAGGAATTGGCTGGGGGTATGAGAGAAAGAGCCAAGTCAAGTAGAACAGTTCTAGGGTTTTTGCCGAAACAGAGGAAGGATGGAATTGCCACCCACATAATGACGGGAAAACTGCGGGAGGAGCAGACTGGGTGAGGAGCGGTCTGGGCTCAGCTTCCACCAGGCTGGCTGACCACAAATCCTCCTGTGAATGGGACTTCACTGTTAAAGGCTGGCTGGGGCCACTTGGTGGCTGGCATCTGCTAACTTTTAAACTCCAAGGCTAGACTGCATCACAACTTCAGTTATGTGAATGCAAATGGCTTGGGTGCAAGTGCTTGGCCTGTAGCAGAAGCAAAGTAGGAGATATGACCTGGGTCTCATGGAGCTTGGTCTTAGTGTTGTCATGGGTGTGAGGCTGTCCTGGAGATTTGTCCTGCGTTAACCCTGGGCACATGAGGTGGCATTTCACTGTGATTTCCAGGGGTACATTGCTTCTCATAAGACAGGACCAACTGTGCACATGTCTGGATACACACCTGCACACACACACCACACACACCACACACCACACATTGCCTATCTGTGATCTCACATAAGAGCCCCTACCTGTCCCTTGACTGCAAAGGAAAGGTGTTGAGGCTTCAGAAGCTCAGTCTGTCTCCATCCTAGTCTCCATGGAAACCTTGAAACCAGACAGGACTAGGCCAAGCTGAGTTATTTGTCTCCTAAATAAGGAGCTACATCAGAGACCAGCCCCTGGCGCTACGAGTTAATAAGACAAGAACCTTTCAAATAGACATGCACAACACTTCTCCACCTTTAAATACTGGGGCCTTGTAGACTAGGGGCAGTTCCTTCATGGAGAACCAAATGTACTTCTATGTCAGTATAGCCAGTGCTGGGCTGATGCCTGCAGAGGTAGGAATATCTATTAATGTTATTGGGCCACTCTTTGGTAATGATAATAAAAATAAAATAATTATAGCTATGACTGGTTGAGCACTTCCTACGTGCCAGGCAGTGGGCAAAAGGCTCTACCTAAAATTATGTTCTGTAATCTACACAAAGTATTAATCTTTCTTTCTGTAAATAACCTCAGATTCCCAGATTCACTCATTTCTTCCCTCTGCTGAGAGTTCCCTGTCGTCCGGATGTTCTGGGGCTGCTGCTTTGGGCTTCTTTGCCCTGTGCCCATTTGCCTTTCTTCTGGTAACTGCACTTTGACTTTCTTCTGGAAAAGCTCTTCCCCACTCACTGGGTGGTATTGTTTGAGAGCTGACTACATCCCAGCTCCATGGCTGGACATATGGCCAAGGTATGGGTGACTGGCACCTTCCTTGGTCACGGTCATACTATTTCACAGCTGGACACTTGGCCCAAGTCAATCCTGTGAAGAGCAACACCAGGATATTTCCAGAAAATATTTATAAACAGGCCTTGTGTTATACGAGAGTCAGTAAGCTAGCAGGATGTAAGTTTGGAATTGCCAGGAACTTATTTAACTGTTGCTCTATAACAAGCTACCCCAAAACTTAGTGGCTTAAAGCAACAACTACATTATTAACTTCTATGATTTTGTGGCTTGGCTGGGATTCATCTGCTGCATGTGATGAGGGTTGGGCTGCAGCCATGCAGGGGCTCTCCTGGATTAGAGCATCCAGATGGCAGGTGAAGCAGGCTGCTGGCTGGGAGCTCAGGTGGGGCTGCTGACAGGAAGGTCTCTGTTCTCTATGCAGCCTCCTCATGTGACTTGGGCTCCACAGTTTGGCCAATGAGCTCCAAGATCAAGCATTCCAAAAGGTCAAGTCCCAGTATGCAAGCACTTACTAAGCTCTGCTTGTCAATTCAATAATGGTACGTAAATGAAATCATACAGTACGTAGCTTTGAGCTTGTCCTTTTCACTCACAGAATGATCTTGAGGTCCACTCAGGTCGCTCTGTGTACCAAAAGTTCATTCCTTTTTATTACTGAGTAGTATTCTATGGTTTGGATGGACCACAATTTGCTATCCATTTGCTTCTTAATGAACATATTGGTTCTTTCCAGTTTGGGGCTACTATAAACAAAGCTTTTCTAAATATTCATTCTTATACACTTCTTTGTATCAACATACATTTTCATTTCTCCTGGATAAACATCTATGAGTAGAATTGCTGGATTATTTAGTAGGTTTATGTTTAACTTTTTAAAACATGACCCAACTGTTTTCCACAGTGTTGGGCCATTTTACATTCCTACCAGCAGTATAGGAAAATTCTAGCTTCTCTACACCTCAACACTTGGTATGATAAAGTTTTAAAAAATTGTAGTCATTCGCAGAGTTGTTTTGCAGCATCTCAGTTGGTTTTAATTTGCATTTTCCTAGTGACTAATGATGTTGATTATATTTTCATAGGCTTATTTACCTTCCATATATGTTCTTTGGTATAGCTTGTTCAAATTTTTTCCCCATTCTTTAATTGGGCTCTTTCTTTTCTTATTGTTGAGTTTTGAGAGTTCTATTAGATTTTTTTTTTTTTTATAAGATATGTCCTTTGCGAAGATTTTCTCCCAGGAATAGATTATAGACCTAAATGCAAAATCTAAAGCCATAAGACTTCTAGAAGAAAACAGAGGTGAAAATGTGCGGGACTTCAGGTTAGGCAAATATTACTTAGCTGCAAAACCAAAGGCATGTCTCACTAAACAACAAATTGATAAAATGGACTTCATCAAAATTAAAAGCTGTTCTTCAGAGGACAATTTTAAGATAATAAAAAAGTTGACACTATTTTAATTTCATTTTACAAGTAAATATGTTGAGCTGTATGATGATTGACTGATTTGCTTAACTTACCTAGGAAATGAGCCTCCAGGCCTTGGGCCTGGGTCTGAGTCATTCTAAATCACATGCTTTTAGTTATTTTCTAGTATTTCCTGCAAATGTACAAAGGCTTCCATTTCTTCTTTAGAAAATGAGAGCAGCTCTGTAAAGCACTTCCCAGTAACTCAGAGGGGGCAAAACACTCAGAAATGTTTCCAAACTCCAAAAAGAGAAGAAAAAAGAAGAGACACATTTTTGAGGGGGGGAAAAAAAACACCACCCACACATATAACCTAAATATTCAGAAAAATTTCATTTCATCAATATACTCAAAATTGTATCATCAGGGTGCCAACTGTTGACTCTGCCACTTGGGAGGCTGAGGCAGAGGGACTGCTTGAGGCCAGGAGTTTGAGTCCAGCCTGAGCAGCACAGCAAGACCCCATCTCTATTTCTTTTTAAAAGCCTTAAAAATAATAACCCCTTCAGCCCCTTAGGAGGAAATGGTGAGGTCTACTTTAGAGAAATGCTTTCCAGTCAAGCCTTCCAAAGGGGGGTCTTCCTTCACAGTCTCCCAGGCCCCCACTCTGTGAAGATGACCGAAGCTCTAAGCCTGGCCCGTGAATAACTGCCAGGAAAGACTTAATTGGATAAAGTTGGCTGACTCCTTCTGGTACCAACAGCAAGGACCCTGGAGGAGGAATCCACCTCTCTTCCCTTCCCTGACTTTACTTCTAACTCCTCAGAACAAAGTTGGGTCTCACTGTGGGTGTAGAGTCCACTCTGAAGCTCCGTGGTCACCTTCTAAGTCTGCTAGGGTTGGCCCCTGAGGATGCAGGCCGGGATTAAGAAATAAACCTGAGTGCTCCCCACACAGTCCTCTCCACTGAGTTCCTATACAGAAGAAACGAGGTTGAGATAAGAGCCAACGGTGATTCTGAAAGGGAAAGGAGGGCACAGGTGGGGAGTTTGTGGAAGAAGCTGGTGGAAGGGAAACTCTCAAGAGTTCCCTTAACTGGGAAACCTCAAGAGAGGTCAGTGGACAAACACAAGTGCAATAGGGGGTGAAGTGTGTGCGGGAGCCACTGTTCATAAGCACCTGGCTTTATGGACACGGCACTTTCATCAGGCTTACACCAGTCCTGAAGAACTTTCTGCAGATATACTGTTCTCAGAGAAGAATTCACAGCAGTTAAGAAGCATGTCAGGCATTTTATAAACATTATTATATTTAATCTTTTAACAGCTCTGAAATGTTGGTGTTATTATTCCCATTTAAAAGATGAAAGCATTTAAGCTTATAGAGGTTAGGATCTCAGGTTTAACAAAGTATCAAATCCAGACTCAAATTCAATGATTCCTCTGTACCAAAGGGATGTTTCTGCCCTAAAGTGGGATGAAAGTCACTGGGAAGGCTCCCAGGGCCATGCAGAATCAGCCCTAATTAACACGGAAAGCAGACAATGCTGACTTGCGGAAGCCCACAGAAGACAGGCGGGCAGGGCAGAGGATCCAATGGGGTGGCTGAGAATGGGTGAAGGGCTTCCATGGGAAAAGAGAAGCAGGAATTGGGGAGTGCATCATAGAGTGCCTAGGTCTCTGGTCATGCTGCCTGACATGAAGGCCTGGTGACACGGAGCTTTCGCTCTGGGACTCTCTGCTGCAGGAACTGCAAGCCAGCCTCAGGCACGAAGTGTCCTCTGGGGACTCAGGAAGAGTCAGGCTTTCCTGCTTGGGGGAGTTAGGTCCATTTGCTCCTGGGAAGTCCGGTCCAGCATGCTGACACCTCGGGCGTCTTCTCCCTAGCTTCCCTGGACTTAGCTCTTAGTTGAAAACAAACAAGTACCCAGACTACCTTCAGTCACCAAAGACTGCCAGAATCCCAGGATCCTGTGGGGACCAGCTGGCTCCAAATCAGAGGTAGCACCAGACCTCCCTGCCCTAGAATATCTGACTCCCGCATGCCTGAACGTGGCCAAGACATTTCCACAGGGAACATGAAAAGTTGTGTTTCTAGTGCCTAAACCTGAATCTTTGATCACATCCAGTGTCAGGCAATAAGATGAGAAATCAGCACATGACCAGAGGAAGTCAGAATGACCTACCTTGTCATCCATGCCTGTGCTTTTATCCTGCACTAGATCCTCAAGAAAAGTCTTCGGTCAGATGCTCCTGTGCCCCAACCCAGAGCAAGAGTCATCTTGACATTGCAAAGTACAGTTTTACACAAACATTCTGAATATAAAAAGAAACCCCACAGCCTGAGTTTTGGTGGTAGAAGCGCACTATTACATGTTCAACGGCTTCTTCTCCTCTTCTCATTTTCTCAGACACAGACTCAGGAAAGACACGCAACCAGCAACGCAAAGAGTCATGAAGAGATTGATGGGATTTGGAAAATACAAGCACATAAGGTGCATCTGTGAGCTGAAGCCATAAGGTGGAACATGGGTGGAGGAGAATGGGAAAGAGGATGATTCTACAAAGGAATATCAGGGGGTTGCTCCCAGAAAAAGGTGATTGCTGGGCTACAAAAGCAGCACACGGCTCTGTGGAGACAGGGATTCTTGCTGTCTTCTTGACCACTGCGTCACTGGCACCGTGTGGTCAAATGAGTGTACGTTCCATTGACAGTGCACTTGACCAGCAGCATGATCAAAATCAAAGAAATGTGTCAGCTGAGCTTGGTCCCTCGCATCCAGCAGTCCCCAAGTCCCTGCTGCCTACTACCTTCAACACAGCATTTCCTTTAAGGCCATAAAATGTCAAAGGGGAAAATAATTCTCCCCAGGCTGTAAGGGGCCCAGCAGAGATAAAAGTAGGGAGGACTGTCTGCCGACAGGCACTGCTCCTGTATACCCAATATGATGCCATTCAATTTGGGAGAGTATAGTTAACTTGGGGGATCAGTACAGAGACCCCCCCATATACACAGGATACAGCATGGGGTATATCCATCACGGCAGGAGACAAATTTCCCTGCGGGGCTTGTAAAATTTTATGAATCTGACTCAAACACTCAGAGCTTAACGGGAACACAGAAGCCTGGTTATGTAAGGTCGTTGTATCTAAATCACTTATAAGAACTTGACGCAGCAATGACCAGATCATGTTGTCCCTGCTCCCGGTCAAGCGTGCTGTCAATGGAACACACACTCATTTGACCACATAGTGCCAGTGACGCAGTGGTCAAGAAGAGAGCGTGAATCCCTGTCTCCACAGAGCCATGTGCTGCTTTTGCAGCTCAGCAATCACCGTTTTCTGGGAGCAACCCTCCGATATTCCTCTGTAGAAGCACCCTCTTTCCCATTCTCCTCCACTTGAGTTTTTAGGAAGGGTAACCTCCTTTTCCTAGCCCCAAGGCAGGGCACAAGACCCAGGCCTGGTGGGTTGGAAAATTGTAATCTCTGTGCCAAAGAAATGGGGACAGAGATGGGCATGCTATTCACATTTGGAGAATCCCTGGTCAACCCAAAGTCTTTCTTGGAATTATTGAAATGAAGTGCTCTCCTCTCCAGGTCTTTTTAAGATGATAGGATGAAAGTCTGATGCTGCTAAGACTTGTCTCTAATGCTATGTTTTGAGATTTCCTTCAGTATGAAGCAACTTCAGAAGAAACCAGAGACAAGATGTAAAGAGAGGTTCCCAACGACATCATCTATGCCCAGATCCAGCCATGCCTGATTTCCACATACCCCTTGAAGTTTCTGTCTCCTTCGCCAATGAATTCCCTTGTATCTTAAGCCTGTTTCAGTTGCTTTTCTGTAGCGTCCAGTGGAAAGAGCCCTAACCTCTATAATGAGGATGACTCTGGACTTGCAAATGGAGCCTCCATTAGCAAGCAAAGTCAAGGAACAACTCAAACCCCTCCCACCCACGGTACCCCAGTTTTCCACTTGTACTTCAACTACCCCCAGCTTTAGTTCCCACCTCTCCATTCCCCCACAACCAGCGCTACTTCCCCTCCCACACTGGCCCTCACTGGACTCCTAACAGCCCAGGTCCCTCTGCTTTGCCAGATGTCCCTGTCTCTGTCCCTTCCCCTTAGAATGATTTTTGGTGCCAGATATCACAACTCTGGGAAAGGCCTCCCTCATGTTCCCTTCCCAGACCTCAGGGGACACCCTTCCCACCCAGCCTCCCTGCCAGGAGAGGAGAACCAGGCAGAAGCAACACAGTTTCTTACGGAACTTTTCTAGGACAGAAAGGCAAAAAATAAATAAATAAATAAATAAATAAATAATAAAATTCCACCAAATGCTGAACACAGAATACAGCTTTTCCTATTTTGAATCGGTAAACAGTGGGAGGTTACAAAAACAGTTTAACGCAAAAAAATCCTTTATTTGAATTGCTTTGAGAGGACTGTGACTTGTTCCCCCAAAAGTTAATAAAAAAAATAAAAGTGATCCTTGTAATCTAATCTCTTAGAGCTCATATTTCCCCGGGACAGCATTTTAGGGACTGACTCCAGCTATAACCAAGTTAAAATGCTTTAGAAACATTGTATCAAACAACAAAAGTTCAAATAAAGATGCCCTCCTTTTTTTCAGGCTTACTGATAGGATTTTAGAGGCCTAGGTTATATGCATTGGTTCTTCTGGAGGTAGAGGGGAGAAAAGAAAAAAATTAACAGTTGCTTCTAATCAGAGGTCACAAACCCATGTCTGAAAACTGAATCTGACCCTAGACATTATTTTTATTTAAATTAGCGGCCAAGAATGACATCCCTGCAAAATCCTGATTTCTGGCTTTACTGGAGGAGTCAGCAGAACTGGAAACCCCGGGATACCTTTTGTGCTGTGCCCTTGTGCTCAGTGATTCTGGCATTTCTGGTAATTTTCTCCCGTTCCCACCAGGTACACTGGTTTGTTCCCCCTATCCGTAATCTCGTTCAGATTAACAGTAGTGGCACCTCCCCTGGCAACCAGGCAATCAGGTGGCACATACAGGTTCTATGAGGAGTGACCACAGCCTGGGTGCTGGGAGAGAAGGTGGCGGAGTGGAAATGAGCTCTTCCAGCCGGGCCCTCCCGCACCCCAGCTTGGATCTTCTCTCTTGAGGTACTCCCAGCCTCCCTATGGAAGCGCAGCCAAGCTAGAATCTGCCCCTGAACTCTGGGCCCTCTGTTTTCTCTACCTCCACCCCTCCCCTCCTGGGGCTGGAGCAGCCGCACACGCAGGCTTTAGAGGTCAGCCTGCCCTGGGGAAGATGGTCCTGGGCTGGCCCAGATACCACTTCTCCTGAAGAAGGATTTCAGTCAGACTACGGGGACTGGGAAATCCTAATTCAAATCATTCTTAACAATCTTAAGAAAAGGAAGTTCCACGACCCTTTGAAACAGCCCACAATTGAAGATCAGATGGCTGCTGTTCTGCACCTTGCTAAGTAGTTCACCGGCTTCTGGCCCAGCGCGCCCATCTGCTGCCCCAGCTTGAAGAAAAGCAACATGGCGCCTCCCTTCATCCAGAACTACTGTCTGGCCCAGGAAACCAGGAGGGCAGGCGGGTGACTTACCTTCCAGGCAGTGCATGGGGAATTGCAGAAAGGGTTCTCCCTGACCTGGTCTCCCACTAAGGTCTAGTCCTCCCGGGACTTTGGGCTTCAGGGAGGGGCAACTCCTCATGGTGTGGAGGCTGGGAACAGGCAAGTGATGCTGATGGAAGGAAGTCCTGAGAAAGAGCCTTATATTGCTCTCACCTACAGTTATTTTTCTATTGGCTGATATATGTTAAATACAAAACTCATGTCAGGAACCAGAATATAAATCAGCCTCTGGCATTTCTGCTGAGTGGGATGACTAATAGTCACTTAAATGTGTAACCCAACCCTGCTAATTTTTCAGTAGCTCGATGCATCCCCAGGAGAACGCAGAATTTCTTTGCAGGACACAGCTACCACCACCGACTGTTTTCTTTCCCACAGAAGGTACATTTCTGTTCCAGAAACATATTTGTTCCTTTGTGTAGAAAACTTTGCATGAGGCCCAGGGCGGCGGCTCACGCCTGTAATCCCAGCATTTTGGGGGGCCGAGGTGGGCAGATCACTTGAGGTCATGAGTTCGAGACCAGCCTGGGCAACGTGGTGAAACCCCATCTCTACTAAAAATGCAAAAATTAGCCGAGCATGGTGGCACATGCCTGTAATCCCAGCTACTCGAGAGGCTGAGGCACGAGAATCACTTGAACCCAGGAGGTGGAGGTTGCAGTGAGCCGAGATCATGCCACTGCACTCCAACCTGGGTGAGAGAGTGAGACTCAGTTTCAAAAAAAAAAAAAATTGCATGACATACGACATACAAGACATAGGCCAGGACTACAGAGGTTAACTAACTATATTCTCTGGTTGGTCAGACCACACAAGGCAAACACCCTGTACTGAGAGACATCGTTTGGAAAACTTGGTACACCTTCGAATCCACTTTTAATGTATAGAAAAATACCGTGCTTATCTCCAAGGATTATAACCAACTGATAATATGGAAGCATATGCTCCCCTGCTGAGCAAATGGATGACTTATGTTCCTTGCTCATCAGTACAAAGAAGAGGTAGAGTGTTTGATTGCTAAGACTCTAAGAGTGGAAGAGCATCTTACCTAAAAATGAGCTTTTAGAATGCAGTAATAGTGCCCTGGTTTGTTTGGCTAAAAGCCAATGGATTTCATCAGCTCGGCACAAAGAAACGTCCCAAATATGAGAGAGATGGACAGGGAAGATGGATGGCAGCCTGGCTGATTTCAAGGCCAGGAGCCATGGCCTGAGCCACCATCCTGTCTCGTGAGGGGAAAAAGGACCATGTTGGAAGCACTGGTGGCCACGTGTAGCATTGACATTTTATGAGCAGTAACTGGGAGAGTTAGAAACACTGGACTTGAGACTCGACATTGCCACTAGAACCTGTAGTGTGGAATCCCTTCGAGCAAGCCCTAGAGTGCCTGAAATGGTCTATCGCTATCCCCTACAGCGGCTACTCTGTTCCAGACCTTTCCCATCTCTCCCCTGGACTGGTGCAGGAGCTTCCAGCCAAATGGCTGCTCCTCTTCCCAGTCTGCCCCCCTGCTAACTCCATCCTTCCTGCTGCTGCCAAAGCTTCCTCCCTAAAACATGGAACAGATGAATTGGAGAAAGGCCAGCCATCCTTGTCTCTATAGCATCTCTCAGGATTGCTGAACCATGTATGTATGCATGTAGATGTGAATTTAGCTAAGTGTTATGTATGAACACATGAACCATGGATCCCCACCTAGCCAGACCTTACAGAGATAAGGTATATTTTTTCCCCCAGG
The DNA here is from genome assembly GCF_009764315.1 of Trachypithecus francoisi. Lineage (NCBI taxonomy): Eukaryota > Metazoa > Chordata > Mammalia > Primates > Cercopithecidae > Trachypithecus > Trachypithecus francoisi. The sequence goes on along the minus strand of NW_022681442.1, from coordinate 7,764,322 downwards.
ACATTTCATTCTCCTGCAGTGACAGGTCCTCCATCTCCTAATCCCACCATCCTCTGGCCCATCAGGAACGCTCAGGGATTACCCCAGCCTCATCTCTCCCTCCAGAAAGCCACTTTCTTGGACAAAGATGCTTACATCCCACAGCTCTTTCTCCATGTCCTTCTTGAATGACTTCTACCTGCAAGGTGGCTGAGTACATCACACACTGGACAAGGGATTACCTCACCTGACTCCCTCCACCTGTGACCCCGTGCTCTCATCTTCTGTACAGTCACAGCAAACCCACTGGGACTGAAACAGCTAGAGAAACTCGAAGACCTAGCAAATACCGTTTTGGTGAGGACAGAGACATTTCCCGTTTCCATCTCTGCTTTATACCCTGAACCTCACACAGTGCCTGGTAAACAGTGGGTGTTTGTAAACACTTGTTAAATGAGTAAATCAATGAATCGGTGTTCACCTCACCCTTTAGTCCTTTTCCTGCCCTCCTGTTACCCAGTGGCTTAGGATTCCTTATAACCAACAGTGCATCGGGGAGACGCAGGCAGAGAAATTCCTGGGCCTTCACTGGTCCAGGTCTTGAAATGGTGAATTCGGAACATCTTTCTACTCAGTTGTCCCATGCACGGGTCATTTGTCCGGGCTCACCTTGCAAAGATGCCTCGCTTGGTGTTACAGATGCCTATGGTGACCAGCACGTCTCCTCAGTTCTGCCCGAGGGCTCTGCATTGCTGGCTTTTCTCACTGGGCCCTTTGTGGGCACCCAGGAGCCCACCAGGCTTCACACAAGTGTAGCTTGAAAGTGCAGGGAGTGAGCACCCTGGGGACAAGCCTTGGCCAATGGGAGGGGAGCAGGGGACAAAATGTCCCATCCTGCACATGGCCATAGCAAGACCATAGCAAGAGGCATTCCATAGGCTCCCACTACTGTTCACAGTGAACTTCATTCTAGCTTCTCCCCTGCCACGTCCCTTTCTCTGTTCCCTCCCTCCTGCTTCCTGGGACCACCCCCCAAATTACTCCCTGCACTCAAGTTCTCATCTCAGACTTGACTGTTGGGAACCCCCAAACCAAGGCACACAGTTAGACAAAATTTCCCAATTGTGGATATTTTTGCTCCAAACTCCCATCTTGCAATTTTTTCAATTATCTGTCCTTTACTAAATACCAGTCTCTCAAAATTTCTGCTGCTTGATAATTGGAAAAAAGCTCAGGCAAGTTCCTGGCCATCCCCAGGCCTCATTTTCCCATCAGGAAGCAGGAAATAAGCACACCTGTCTCCCCCGTCTCCCTGCCTGGCTCACTGGGCAGGCAAATGTGTGGGAGGTGATTGTGAAGGTACCAGATTTGCCAAATATACGCTTGCAATTAAATCCAAAGGCCTGTCCCACAGTTGCTTGACTTTCTTAAAAGGCCAATTTATTCTCCTTTCTTAAGAACTAAACAATTTTTCCACTTCATTTATTAAAATAAAGCTCTTTAACTTGCATGTTTTTAGACTGAAGGAACCGTGCTCTGAAATGACGCCATCACTTCTCAGTGAGAGCCTGTGCTCCCTGTTCTTTCTGCTTCTTGGGATTGCAAGTGTAGCCTTTACGAGTGCTCTATGGGCCTGGAGCAGGCATAGGGCAAGGCTCACAGCTGAATCCAGCAGTATCACTTGCCTTCCTTCTTCAGCATCACCTGCCTTCCCCCACCTTGGTTTTTTTTCCTTTCTAATGTGGGGTCCTCTTATAGCTCCTCAAATACAATGTACTCATGTCTCTCAGAGCCACTGCACAGACTGTCCCCTCTCCCTAAAGAGGCCCCGCTCTTATCCTCCCCATCCCCTACCCCACTCCAGCCAGCCAGGAGAACTCTGGTTCATCTTCTACATCCAGATGAAAGGTCACCTTCCTTGCCTGTCAATCCCCCACCCACCCACTGCAGTCATCAGAGAGAGCTGACCAGCCTCTAAAACATGCCTTCGAGGTGCACATACATGCCTTTGCTGTCACCTGTGTTAGAACCACAAGGCTGGAGTCTTTCCACCTTAAGATGTCCCAATGCCTATTAGGTGGGACCACAGCAGACACTCAAGAAAGGCTTTTCACACCAAAGCTCATCTTACAACAAACCTGCATTTTAAGGGATTCTGTGATGTATTGATTAGGAGCCTCTTTGAACCTCTAGGGAGAGAGTAGAGGTGATTTGCAGGGAGAACTTGAACATTTCCGCACCTCTGACCTTACAAGCCTCAAGAGCACCAACATCCTGTTCTGATGCTGTGTGATCCCCGCTGCTCCGATAGTACTGTGGGTGTTGGCACAACAGACAGAGCCTGAGCTGGAAAGAGATTCTCAAAACAAAAGCTAGGGCTGCAGGCGAAGGACGTTGCCAGTTAGCAGCACCTGGAGAGAAACTGTGCTCTGGATCAGAGTCCATATACCACTATCCAGAGGCAGTGGATCCTGAACAAATACTCCTGTAAGCCAAGTGCACGGGTTTGGTTTGCCTCCTCTGTACTAAAAGGGGTCAGGGTAGGGTATGCACTTAGCACGGCTCCACCTGTGCAGCCCTCTGTGAGGTAGCCTCACCTCCTCATTTGCATAATGGAGCTGAGGGGAATTTCCTGCCTCCCCTAGGGGGTTGCTGAGAACAAATAAAATAATGGATGTGCAAATCCTCTATAAATTGCAAAGTGCCATGTAAATGAAAAAAATATTTACCCTATATTCCTAAAAAAGGAAAAAAATGAGAGCAATAGAGTTGACTCCAAAACATGAATTTTTAAAAGCAGCCCAGGATCCTCCTTGGCTGCCTGCTGTTCTCTGTGGGCACCTTGCAGGTGCTTAGCTCCACCACCTTCCCTCTGCAGGTGAGGATCCTGAGCCAGAGCAGAATGAAGTCACTTGCTTGGAATCACACAGGCAGTGAGTAACAGAGTCTGAATTCAAATCCATTCCTCTTTCTTGTGGAAATAAAGACCAACCAAATGGGAATGAGCTGTTTATTCTGAGCTTGCTTCAGCAAGGGAGTCAGTCATCATCACTTGTGTTTTCGTAGAAACTCAAAGGGGAAAGGCGGGGAAAGGCCAGGCACAGCGGTGCACACCTGTAATCCCAACATTTTGGGAGGCCAAGGCAGGAGGATCATTTGAGACCAGGAATTTGAGACCAGCCTGGGTAGCATAGTGAGATCCCCATCTCTACAAAAAATTTAAAAAATAATTAGCTGTGTGTGGTGGTATATGTCCCTGTAGTCCCAGCTACTCAGGAGGCTAAGGTAGGAGGATCACTTGAGCCAAGGAGAACAAAGCTGCAGTGAACCATGTTTTCACCATTGCATTCCAGCCTGGGAGACAGACTAAGGCCCTGTCTCAAAAAAAAAAAAAAGGCAGGCAGAAGAGTGGGAGAGCTTCATAGCAGAAGAAAGGGAAGCTTCCTGTGGGCCTAGACCTGAGGCTGCAGGCACAGGAAGCTGTAGATGGGCTAAGAAGAAGCAGAACATTCTATGTCATTGGTTAGGGGAAAAAGAAAAATCTAACCTTCTCTGATTGGTCCTAAGTTGGAAGCAGAGATAAAACCTAGGGAAGCGGTTCTTTATTATTTGAGCCTTGGTCATTTTGAACAGACTGTTACAGAGGTTACTGCGTGGCTTCCTGGATTGCAATAGACATAGTGGCCTGGCTTCCTGCAAGTCTGACTTACAAATAGTAGGCTGGTTTCCCAGGCTGGTTTTCTGACTGGTTGCTGCAGGTCATGGGTCAGAATTCAATTGTTATAAATTGTCAGGCCTTCCTTGCACTGTATATTCAGTCTCTCACTTTCCTGTATCACCTGACTCAAAACCCACTGCTTTCACAAACAGGATGTCTTTCTTTATCAGGGTTTTAGGAACATAGATAATTTCATCCTTAGTGAAAGAACTAAGCAAGCAAGTGCCCTAAGAAGCTCATGACCTTTTCTGTTATCCAGAATAAGTATCTCATAAAGTTCTTTGTTTACTGATCAACTAGAAGAGAGGAAGCAATGTTTGGAAATAGCATGTTTTCATACTCTGTAAATTCAGAATTGTCCAGGATCACTGATAGGTATTTACCAGGCTGAACGTTTCCACCCAAATGTGTGAACGCAGCAGCAGTCACAGTTCCAACAAGGTCAGTGTACACAAACATTTTTATTCTCGTCCTCTAATTCCCTTTTTTTTTTTTTTTTTGAGATGGAGTCTCACTCTGTTGCCCAGGCTGGAGTGCAGTGGTGCGATCTCGGCTCACAGCAACCTCTGCCTCCTGGGTTCAATCAAGGCACGTGCCATCGTGCCCGGCTAATTTTTTGTATTTTTTTTTTAGTAGAAACAGGGTTTCACCATATTGGCCAGGATGGTCTCAACCTCCTGACCTTGGGATCTGCCTGCCTTGGCTTCCCAAAGTGTTGGGATTACAGGCGTGAGCCTTCGTGCCCGGCCCTTGTCTTCTAATTCTAACAATGGCTGTTGAGTTATGAGGTGAGGCCTAGTGACAGCTCCGGCAACGTTAGAAATTGTAGGTGATTTGGGGAGGATGCTGGGAAAGGGCCTCAGTACATAAAGGAACATCTGAAAATGGCTGAAATCAGTCCAGTAACACTGTTATTCTTTTTAGTCACCGTGTAGTGTTTTGGCTTCTGGTATCTAAAGTTCTCAGGCAGATTAAATTATGAAAATGTAAGCAAAATTGTTCCTGCATTCTGTGTTACTTATGGGTTGGAGATGTTGACTTTTGCACCATCAGACAGACCTGAATTTGAGTCAACCCAGAAGCTCTTTGAACTTTATCTTTTAGGAATTTTTATGGAGGCTTCATTATATAGATATGATCAATTATTAACTCAGTCTGTATCCCCTGTCCCTCTCCTGGAGGATGGGATGTGGTGCTGGAAGTTCCAAGCTTTTAATCATGGCTTAGTATTTCTGGTGATTAGCTCCATCCAGGAGCCCACTAAGAGTAGCCTCCTTAGAACAAAAGGTGCTCCTATCACCCAGAAAATTTCAAGGGATTAGGTGCTTTGTATCAGGAACTGAGGTCAAAGACCAAACATTCGAACAAAAGATGCACCTAGCACCTCTATGGCTCAGGAATTACAAGGACCCGGGGACAGAGACCAAATATATATTTCTGATTGTAAATCACAGTATCACAATATTGCTCTCCCAAAAATACTCAGGGTCCTGTTCTGAAAGATGCAGGGGATATTAGGTAGAACCTTAGGTTGAGTTCCGCAGAAACAGCTTCTGGGATAAGGATGTGTGAGAAAGAAATTTATTGGAAAGTGAGTCCAAGAAAACCTGGTAGGGGCATGGAGACCTTTGATCAGAAAAGGAAGGCACCAAGCAAAGATGTGACGCCAAAGAAAGTCCCACCAAGGGAAACCCTGGCTCAGTCCCATGGGGGGGTTCAGGGGACAGTATAGGGTCCAACTCAGAATATCCTGATCTAGGAGCGAAAGAGTTGGGGTATTTATAGGCTCACACCACATCAGTCATTGGTGTGATCACTTATTGGTGGGGGAGTGCTCCAGGGAACAGCGTTCCCAGGCACTACGGCTCTCCAAGCACAGGCAAAGTGAGCCCTGAAGGCTGAGGGCAGCCCTATGCCTGGAGGGGCCAGTGCCCTCTCTTGGGAGTAAGAGCTCACCTCTCAGCAGTCTTTTGTTTGTCCATTTGTCTATGGAAAGGAGATAATAATTTTGTGCCTACTAGGAAGGACAACAGCTCTTTGATACTTGGACCTGTGAGTTTTTATGAGTAGCGGCTAAAATGGTAGAATTGAAGCTATAAACTGTCTACAGGATCATAAGTCTAGGTGTCTGTAATTCAGAAAACTACCTTTCATTGTGTATTTGATGTTTTTCTATATCTAGAAGGTATTCATAAATTAAATTTTAAAAGTCTCTTAAATTAGAGGAGCTAGGCTGGGCACGGTGGCTCATGCCTGTAATTCCAGCACTTAGGGAGGCCGGGGCTGGTGGATCATCAGAGGTCAGGAGTTCAAGACCAGTCAGGCCAACACGGCGAAACCCCGTTTCTACTCAAAATACAAAAATTCGCCAGATGTGGTGGTGCGTGCCTGTAATCCCAGCTACTTGGGAGGCTGAGGTAGGAGAATCGCTTGAATCCGGGAGGCGGAGGTTGCAGTGAGCCGAGATCACACCACTGCACTCCAGCCTGGGCAACACAGCAAGACTCTGTCTAAAAATAAAAAAAATTAAAGAGCTATATTTTGGTTGGAATACAAACACTTCTAGAAGTGAAATTTTCCTAAATTACTAGAAAATAAGGACATTAAACTTTGAATACTTGAAGTCTGTCAGTCAAAGCTAACTTAAAAGCATTTTAGGAATCCATATAATTAAGGTAAACCTTTGGCAAATGAAACTAGCTTAATAATTTTGATTAATAACAAGGCAGCTATGTCCTTCTAATTAATGCTACGTATAACATGAGCTAGATTTTATTCTACTATACACAGTGTTTCCTAACTTTATTCAGGTTTACTGCTCAAATAAGCTAGCATTATTCCTAGATAATGTTTAAGGCTACAAAAAAAGTAAATTTGTGTTCAACTAAATAGAATCATTACTCTGATAGACTGTACCCAGACATGCCTCATTTTATTGTGCTTTGCTTTATTGTGCTTCATAGACACCTCATTTTTTATAAATTGAAGGCTTGTAGCAACCCTCCATTGGGCAAGTCTGTTGGTGCCATTTTTCCAACAGCATGTGTTCACTTTGTGTCTCTGCGTCACATTTTGGTAATTCTCACAATATTTCAAGCTTTTTCATTCTGATTTCATCTGTCATGGTGATCTGTGACTAGTGATTTTTGATGTTATTATTGTAATTGTTTTGAGGCACTATGAACTGCACCCATGGAATATGGCAAACTTAATCCATGAATGCTGTGTGTGTTCTGACTGCTCCACTGACCAGCCATTCCTTGATCTCTTTCCCTTTTCTCAGGCCTTCCTGTTCCCTGTGATACAATGATATTGAAATTAGTCCAATTAATATTCTTACAGTGGCCTGTAAGTGTTCAAATGAAAGGAAAAGTCACACATCTCTCACTTTAAACCAAAAGTTAAAAATGATTAAGCTTCATGAGGAAGGCAGGTTGAAAGCTAAGATAGGCCAAAAGCCAGGGAACTTGTGGCAAACAGCCAAGTTGTGAATTCAAAGCGAAAGCTCTTGAAGGAAATTAAAAGTGCTACTCTAGCGAACACATAAGTGATAACAAAGCAAAACAGCCTTATTGCCAATATGGAGAAAGTTTCAGTGGTCTAGATGGAAGATCAAACCAGCCAGAACGTTCCCTTAAGCCAAAGTCTAATCCAGAGCAAGGCCCCCAAATCTCTTCAAGTCTATGAAGGCTGAGAGAGGTGAGGACGATGTAGAAGAAAAGCATAAAACTAGCAGAGCTTGCTTCATGAGGCTTAAGGAAAGAAGCATAACATAAAAGTACAAGGTGAAGCGGCAAGTGCTGATGGAGAAGCTGCAACAAGTTATCCAGAAGATCTAGCTAAGACCACTGATGAAAGTGGCTACACTAAACAATATATTTTCAATGTAGACAAAACCGCCTTACATGAGAAGATGTCATCTAGGACTTTCATAGCTAGAGGGAAGTCAATGCCTGACCTCAAAGCTTCAAAGAACAGGCTGACTCTCTTGTTAGAGGCTAATGGTGACTTTCAGTTGAAGCCAATGTATATTTGCCATTCTGAAAATCTTAGGGCCCTTAAGAATTACGCTACATCTACTCTTCCTGTGTTCTATAAACGGAATAAAAAAGCCTGGATCACAGTACATCTGTTTACAGCATGGTTTATTGAATATTTTAAGCCCACTGTTGAGACCTACTGCTCAGAAAAAGAGATTATTTGTAATACTGCTGCTTATCGACAATGTACCTGGTCATCTACAAGCTCTGGCAGAGAAGTACAAGGAAATTAATGTTGTTTTCATGCCTACTAACACCACATCCATTCTGCAGCCCATGGATCAAGAAGTAATTTTGTCATACAAGTCTTCTTATTTCAAAAATATGTTTATTAAGACTATAGCTGCCGGCCGGGCGCGGTGGCTCAAGCCTGTAATCCCAGCACTTTGGGAGGCCGAGGCGGGCGGATCACGAGGTCAGGAGATCGAGACCATCTTGGCTAACATGGTGAAACCCTGTCTCTACAAAAAAGTACAAAAAACTAGCCGGGCGAGGTGGCGGGCGCCTGTAGTCCCAGCTACTCGGGAGGCTGAGGCAGGAGAATGGCGTGAACCCGGGGAGGCGGAGCTTGCAGTGAGCAGAGATCGCGCCACTGCTCTCCAGCCTGGGCGACACAGCCAGACTCCATCTCACAAAAAAAAAAAAAGACTATAGCTGCCATACATAGTAACTCCTCTGATGAATCTGGGCAAAGTAAATTGAAAACTTTCTGGGAATAATTCACCATTATAGATGCCATCATGAACATTTGTGATTTATGTGAGGAGGTAAAAATATTAACATCAACAGCAGTTTGAAAGATGTTGATTCCAATCCTCATGGATGACTTGGAAGGGTCCAAGACTTCAGTGGAGGAAGTAACTGTAGCAGATATGGTAGAAACAGCAAGAGAACTAGAATTAGAAGTGGAGCCTGAAAATGTGACTGAATTGCTGCAATCTCATGATACAACTTTAACTGATGAAGAGCTGCTTTTTAAGGATAAGCAAAAATAAAAAATAGTTTCTTAAGATGGAATCTATTTGTGGATATGCCGTGAACATATTGCCACATCAACCCCAACTTTCAGCAGCCACCACCCTGATCAGTTAGCAGCCATCAACATTGAGGTAAGACCTTCCACCAGCAAAAAAATCAGGACTCCTGAAGACTCAGATGATAATTAGCCCTTTTAAAAATAAAGATTTTTTTTTTTTTTTTTTTTTTTTTTGAGATGAAGTCTTGCTCTGCTACCCAGGCTGGAGTGTAGTGGCACGATCTCGACTCACTGCAACCTCCGCCTCCTGGATTCAAGGTATTCTCCTGCCTCAGCTTCCCAAGTAGCTCAGACTACAGGTACATGCCACCAAGCCTGGTTAATTTTTGTATTTTTAGTAGAGACGGGGTTTCGCCATGTTTGGCCAGGCTGGTCTCGAACTCCTGACCTGTAGTGATCCACCTGCCTCGGCCTCCCAAAGTGCTGAGATTACAGACGTGAACCACCATGCCTGGCCAACAATATTTTTAACGAAGGTATTTACATCATTTTCTTAGGCATAATAACAAACAAACCAGTTTTGTTTGTTAACAAACAAGTATGGTGTAACAAACCAGTATGGTGTAAACATAACTTGTTTACACCATAAATGCACTGGGAAAACAAAAGGTTTGTTTCACTTGCTTTATAGTTTGTCAGCCTGAAGATACCTTCCAAGATCTTTGAGTAATTTAAACCTTTGGATGATATTAAATTGCATTAAGTAATAGATAATCATTGGATGCCTAGATTATTCCTAAGATGAATACTGAAACACTGGTTATTCAGCATAATTTTGAATGTATAGGTGTTTGCTTCTTAATTTTTAAATGCTCAGGCCATATTAGTGAGCATGTACATTTTTGCTGTTTGTAGCGTTTCTTTAAGAGAGGTAGGTATATGGCTATAGAAACTGTTGCATCAATTAAGGAGTTGTTAATTTGCTAAAATGCTGGTATGTGATAGCAGTTCTCAACTAATGTTTCACAGTTTGCTCTATGAAAGAGACATTATTTACTTTAGTTAAAATTGTAATTGATAGAAGTTGTTGAGACTATGCTAGAAGCAGCACTAACAGAGAAATACAACAGTGTGTGCTTGTCTTTTAAGGAAAACAGTAGTTTGGTCCTAAAGCAACATTTCTCAGATGTTTTTGGTATCCAGATAACTTACACTCATAAAACTTATGAAAGACCTTATAAAACTTTTGATGTTGGGGTTATAACTATCACTGTTTTCTGTATTGGCAATTGAAACAGATAATTTTATTTTTTTAACTTTTATTTCAAGTTCAGGGGTACATATGCAGGTTTGTTTCAAAGGTAAACTTGTGTCATGGGGGTTTGTTGTACAGATTATTTCATCACCCAAGTATTAGCTGTTTTTCCTGATCCTCTTGCTCCTCCCACCTTCCACCCTCCAATAGACCGCAGTGGGCATTGTTCCCCTCTATGTATCTATCTATGTGTTCTCATCATTTAGCTCCCACTTATAAGTGAGAGCGTGCAGGATTTGGTTTTCTGTTCCTGCATTAGTTTTCTAAGGATAATGGCCTGCAGCCTCATCCATGTCCCTGCCAAGGACATGATCTCATTCTTTTTCATGGCTGCATAGTATTCCATGGTGTATATATGCCACATGTTCTTTATCCAGTCTACCATTGATAGGCATTTAGGTTGATTTCATGTCTTTGCTATTGTGATTAGTGCTGTAATGAACATTTGTGTGAATGTGTGTTTATAACAGAATTATTTCTATTCCTCTGGCTATGTTCCTAGTAATGGGATTGCTGGGTGGAACAGTATTTCTTGTCTTTAGGTCCTTGAGGAATTGCCACACTGTCTTTCACAATGGCTGAACTAATTCACACTCCCACCAACAGTGTATAAGTGTTCCTTTTTCTCCACAACCTGACCAGCATCTGTTATTTTTTGACTTTTTAATAATAGCCATTCTGACTGGTGTGACATGGTATCTCATTGTGGTTTTGATTTGCATTTCAAAACAGAATTTTTAAATGCTTGTTTAGAGATAACTTGAAGAGAACAGCAGTGAATGTATTGCATGTTAATAACATCTTAGTATCCTTAGTCAATCAGTCCTGACCTCACAGACTCCTGATATCTATCTTCAGGTAAAGTGTCAGTTTATTCCAGAACATGAATGAGCTTGTGGAGAACCAACTTGGAAAGTGAATTTTATTTGCCTTGGTTCTTACTTCCTGAATTGAGAAACTCTTCCTGAGGCTCCCTACTTTGGATGGCTTGGTATGGCTATTTGCATAGTAGGAATCTGTCCTCCTTTTTCACTTGCATATAACTCGAAAAATTGGTTATGCAACCGATATGGTTTGGCTCTGTGTCCCCACTCAAATCGCATGTTGAAATGTAATTCCCAATGCTGGAGGTGGGGTCGGATGGGAGGTAACTGAACCATAGGGGTGGTTTCTAATGGTTTAGCACCATCATCCTAAATGATAGAGTTCTCATGAGATCTGGTCATTTAAAAGCCTCCCTCTGCGCTCTCTTTCTTCTGCTCCAACTATGTGAAGTGCTGGCATCCCCTTCACCTTCTGCAATGATTGTAAGTTTCCTGAGTCACCATGCTCCTGCCTAGCCTGCAGAACTGTGAGCCAACTAAACCTCTTTTCTTTACAAATTACCCAGTCTCAGGTGTTTTTTTGTTTTGTTTTGTTTTGTTTTTTTGAGACAGTGTCTCACTCTGTTGTTCAGGCTAGAGTGCAGTGGCACGATCACTGCTCACTGCAGCCTTGACCTCTTGGGTTCAGGTGATCCTCTCACCTCAGCCCCCTGAGTACCTGGCACTGGAAGCACACGCCCCCATGCCCAGCTAATTTTTTGTATTTTTAGTAGAGATGGGATATTGCCATGTTGCCCAGACTGGTCTTGAACTCCTGGCCTCAATGGATCCTCCTGCCTCATCCTCCCAAAGTGCTGGGATTACCGGCATGAGCCCCCTCACAGGCCAGGCAATTCTTTATAGCAATGGGAGAATGGACTATTACAGCTACCAAAGTCTTGCCTGGAATGTCATATTTGAAAATGATGCCTATTTAATGAGGTATGGTTATGGTTTTTTAAAAAACAGCCTTGGAGTGAAATAATCAGTGAATCATAGAGTTCACCTGTCTAGAATATACAATGGCTTTTCAGAGTTATGCAGCCATCACCACAATCAGTTTTGAAAGACTTAACCATGAAAGGAAGCCTGTACCCCTCAGCCTTCACGCACCCCAACACCTCCTCAATCTCCTATCACCCCAGCCCCAGGCAATCACTAATCTGCTTTCTGTCTCTACGGATTTGCCTGTTCCAGACAGTTCATATAAATGGAACCACACAAGAGGTGGCCATTTGTGACTAACTTCTTTCACTTAGCATAATGTGTTCAAGGTTCATCCATGTTGTAGCGTGTATCAGTATTTCGTTCCTTTTCATTACCAGATAATATGCCGCGGTCTGAATATGCCACATTTTGTTTGTCCGTTCACCCCTTGGCATGTGGGTTGTTCCTACACGTTGGCTGTCATGAATAACACTGCTGTAAATATTTGTGCACACGTTTTATGTTGACATATGTTTTCGTGTCTATTGGGTATATACCTAGGACTAGGATCGCTGGATCATATGGGAACTCCATAGTTAACATTTTTAGAAACTGTTGGTCTGTTCTCTAAAGTGGGCTGCACTCTGCTCTAACAATAGCCCACTTTTCTTTCAGATCATTTCCACGTTGAAGGTCTCAGCATTTCAAATATATTACGTTGAGTTGGATCCCCGCGACAATCCTAAGAGACAGACCTTACTATAGGCGTTTTAGAGATTTGGAAACAAGTCCCAGGGCGATGAGGTGACTTGCTCAAAGTCACTCAGATGGTAAGAGATGGCACTAGGACCAAACTAAAGCTCATCCAACCCAAAGCTCCATCTTTTCCTTTTTGATCCCATCCCCAGGGAAGTGCAGTGAGGAGGGCTTTTTTCTTCCTCCAGTGGCCTGGGGCTGCCTTTCTCCACAGGCCTCAAGGCCCCGTCTCTTGCTCCCACCCCAGGCCCGGTGCTGTTTTTCCCTGCAGGTTGGCAGAAGGCCCAGAGCTGGAACCTGATATTGTGGAGTCTCTGGACTTCCAGGAGCTGGAAAGGAGCAATGCCCAAAGGATGGGATCATGGCCTTTGCTGTCTTCCCCTAGTCCCCACAGGGAGCCTGACAGCTGTGCTCATGCTTGGGGAGGATGAAGAGCATGGCAGAGTCAGACAGGGGCCATTATTTTCAACAAAAATTCATTGAACACCAACCCCATGCAGTAAGGGTTTCCATGGCCAGGAAACCTGCTTCTGTAACTGATTGCTTCCCTCCTGGGCTCAGCTCCCACTTCCCTCACCACTCAGCTAATGCAGGCTTCAAGAGCAAAGTAAGGAGTGCATCAAAACAGCTTCTTCCATCCTGGTGATTAACTTGGAAAAACCATACTACAACGTCTAACTACATACATCTATGCATGCCCTCAGCCTTTCCTCATTTGAAAAAAGGGAATAATAATATTTACCTCTAAATGTAGTTGTGAAGATGACAAGGGGTGTTAAATAGCACACTGCTGGGAACATAGTACCTGAAAACAATAATCAGCAGCTGCTCTGCATCTCAGTACTTGCCATGTGCTGGGTGCCTGTCTAAATGCTCTTCACTGGAGCCCCAGGATATGCAAGGTAGGCCCTGTTTACTATGCCCATCTTTTTTCTTATTTTTTCTTTTGAGACAGAGTCTCGCTCTATCACCCAGGCAGGAGTGGAGTGGTGTGATCTCAGTTCACTGCAACCTCTGCCTCCCAGGTTCAAGCGATTCTCCTGCCTCAGCCTCCCGAATAGCTGGAATTACAGGTGCGTGTCACCACACTTGGCTGATTTTTTGTATTTTTAGTAGAGATGGGGTTTCACTGTGTTAGCCAGGATGATCTCAACCTCCTGACCTCATGATCCGCCCACCTCGGCCTCCCAAAGTGCTGGGATTACAGGCGTGAGCCACCGCGCCCGGCCTACTATGCCCATTTTATAGATGAGTAGACTGAGATTCATAAAGTACATAATTTACCTTAGGCTGTGCAGGGACCTAACCTGTGTCACTATACTTCCCTGGGGATGGGATACAGAAGGAAAAGATGGAGCTTTGGGGTGGATGAGCTTTAGTTTGGTCCCAGTGCCACCTCTTGCCAACTGAGCAACTTTAAACAAGTCACCTCATATCCCCAGGACTTGTTTCCACATCTCTAAAATGTGTATAGGAATCTCTGCCTCTTAGGATTGTCATGGGGATTCAGTTCAATGTGATATATTTGAGATGCTTAGACTTTCAGCATCAAAATGATCTGAAACAAAAGCGGGCTATGGTGAGAGTGGGATATCTCCTAGTTATTTTTTGACTTTTAAACAATAGGCATTCTGCGTGGTGTAAGGTGGTATCTCATTGTGGTTTTGATTTGCATTTCAAAACAGAATTTTTAAAATGTTTGTTTAGAGATAATTTGAAGAGAACAGCACTGAATGTATTGCTCCCCGACACTTTGCTTTACTGACTGCTATCCTGAAGGCCTTGGAGGCGAGGGAGGCGGGTGGGTGCTGACTCATAATGATGGACTGACATTTCAGTGGCTACTCACCACTCAGCCTTGCTCAGGGAGGCTGGGTGAGAGCTCCAGAAAGTGGCCTTCCCTGCAGATGTTGACACATGTGTGAGGCAGGGACAGAGTCCACTATCCACAGCACCTGTGAGCACTGGGTAGAACTACTGTCCTCTTCCTCTGTCAGGCTGGCCCTCAAGACAGATTAGATAACAAGAAATGCCAGGGTGGTGCTGATCCCCACAGTGCCCAGCACACCAACCAGGTTGCAAAGGATGTGGAAGCTGCACATAGGACGGGCGTTACCAACCGCAGATCAAATCGGGCCTTACCAACCGCAAATCAAATTGGGCGTTACCAACTGCAAATCAAAACTGTCAGCTTTTGGGAAGTCAGGACATCATCGGCTCTTAGGTCATCTCAAGCCGACAGGAAGCTATGATAGCAAAGGACATCCAGAATCAGGCCCGATGAGCTTCCGCCGGCTCTGCTACATATTCAATCGGCTCCTCCTTAGCAGATTCCCCAGCCACCTTCATCACACAAGGGCTCCATCCTTTGTCCTCTGATTGCTGAAATGCACCCATGGTTCCCAATGTTCGGTCACTGCCCAGCGTGTGAGCTGCTCCTGGGAAAGTTGGCCCTGCAGGTCAAGAGGCTCAGCCCCCTGGCCTGCGCCCAGACCTAATTCCAGGTTCCCAGGCAAGCAGTGGAAAGAGCACTGTCCTGAGAGTTCAGCCTCTGCACGAACTGAAACGGGACTTTGGACACTTCATGCCCCTCCCTGGGCCTCATTTTTCCTGTCTCTACCCGCAGGGGGACTAGACTAGCTCAGGGATGGAGACAGCAGGCATCCGTGCCCTCACCTTTGCCATACCCAGAGCAGACATAGATAATCAGTTGGAGCATCTTTTCATTGAGCCAGCTCTCTGCCTCAGAATTCTTCTTAACACAGAGCTCCAAGCAAGGACTACCGATAAACCAGAGGTGGCCTGCAAGAGGAAGCCTAGGTGCCATCCCCAGGCTCGTTGACTTCATGGCTGCCCGTCAGCTCTAAAGACCTGCCATTGCCCTCTGTATACACCAGAAGATACTGGAAGGCTCTGCCGCATGTGTTTCAGCTCTCTGAACTTTTTTTTTTTTTTTTTTTTTGAGATGGAGTCTAACTCTATTGCCCAGGCTGGAGTGCAATGGCTTGATCTTGGCTCACTGCAACCTCTGCCTCCCAGGTTCAAATGATTCTCCTGCCTCAGCCTCCTGAGTAGCTGGGATTACAGGCATGCACCACCACACCCGGCTGATTTTTGTATTTTTAGTAGAGACGGGTTTTCACCATTTTGGCCAGACTGGTCTCAATCTCCTGACCTTGTAATCCACCTGCCTCAGCCTCCCAAAGTGCTGGGATTGCAGGCATGAGCCACCGCAGTGGGCCATGAACTTATTTTCTGATTTTCCCTTGATTTCCTGTGCATTGACTGGGAAGTTGGGGATGTGTTTGTCAGGGGCATCGACAGACAGGAGGAAGAGCCCCCATGGTCTCAGGACAGGTCACCCTAGTACACAGAGCTCAGTAGTAGAGGCAGATTTGGGCTGCTGTGAGCCAGGCTCTGCCTCCTTCTGGCCAGTCCTGCTGGGTTGTGGCTCCGTAAGCAGCAGCTCCCTCCACACTGTGACCACCCCATGGGATCAGGGACACAGCACAAAGTGGCATGGACATGTGGGCTTCTTCAGGCAGGGTGGCAGCCTCTAAAGCTGATTCTGAACCTGCAAACCTGGGACTCTTTCCTGGTATGATTGTGTGCTAACACCACATGACAGTTTCAAGGTGTTGTAATGCCGTTGTGTACACTGAATAATGCCTGGAGTTTCCTGGTAAAGACCAGGCTCCAAAACTCATAGAAAGTGGCCTGTGATTGCTGACAAATGCTGATTTGAGCTCCTGCTCTGCACAGCTCCTTAAGTGCCCCTCAACATAAAACAGACATGAAAGAGGGTGATGCTGCTGCGGCCCTCCTAGGACCCGCGTGGGAGGATGAAGACAGTAGACAGGCACTGGACTCTGTCAGAAAGAGACATACCATGTTGGTTGATTTTATCCTGCAGAAAAACATCTCAAACAAACAGCCTGTCAATCTGTGGACGTGTTTCTACTCAGTCAAGTACCAGATTTCACTTATAAAAATGAAGACTCTTGAAGAGGTAAAAAGACACCAAATAAATTCAAAGTATAGATTTTCAATTTATCAAGTCACATTTTGTGAATTTGTTAAGGGAATCCTACAAAGAGAGCACCACATGGCAGAGGCTGGCTCAGCTTCACATGTGTTCATGGTGCACCTGCTGCAGTGGGGAGCGGCCCTGCAGGAGTGGGAAGCAAGGAGGATGCAGGTCCTGCCCTTGGGAGCTTCCAGACCAACAGCGGAGAGAACCCGAAGTAACACAACTCCTCTGAGAGGCCCTGAGGGCTCTGCAGATTTGTTCAAAGGAGTGAGAAATCACCATGGTCCTGAGAAGGGAAAGGCTTCCTGGAGGAGGAGGCATTTGAGACAGGACTGGAGAGAAGCAGGAGGGTTTTTCAGCTGTGTGCAGAGACCCAAGCTGAACCTAGGGAAAGATCTAGGAGGGTAATTCCAACTGAAAAGCAGGAGAGAAGGCAAGTAGGAGAGAGGTTCCGGGCTCCGAGTCAAGGAAGGTGGTGTGGGCTTGAAGGTCCAGTGAGGAGCCGCTGTGTCATGGAGGGGCCGAGGAGAGAAGTGACTCCAACAGAACAGAGCTTTAGGAATCCAGGATGTTGGCTCTCTGCCAGAAATCATCGGATGCCACAGCCAGCCTGACCTTTAGAGTCTATGAAGCCTGAGGGCTTTACTTTGCAGGAGTAGATGAGAGATTAGAGAGGATGCCTGACCTCACATCACACACCAAAGAGTCCTGGCCAGCCCTGAATGCAGAGCCCCTGCCTGCGATCCCAAGGTGCCTGCAAACAGGCTCAGTTTGGTGACAAGGCTGCAGGGAGGGCCTAGAATGGCATGGACGCAGTAGGCTGTGTGCAGTAGCGCTGCAAGTTCCAGAACTGACTACTGGAATAGAGTTCGAGCCATCTCGGCACCAAGGGCCAGGACCTGGCCTCTGGGTCAGCATGGCAGGGACTGGACAAATCCACAATCTTCCAAGCAAATGTGGGATTGCTCGGGTTTAAATTGTGGGTCCAGGACATGTCTCAAGGGCCCAGAAGGGTCACTTGCACCATCATCTCTTTCACCCTCGCAACTCCACCTTCTGAAATACAAAGGTGGTTTATAGTTTTAAATGCTTTATAGCACCACCTCCATATCTACTGCTGCAAGGGTCAGATTTTCCTACCATGGGCTTAGTTGAGATCTGTGTGGTCCAATATGTAGCCTTTAGCCACAAGTGGCTATTAAAAGTCAAATTAAAATTAAAATTCTATAATACGAGAAACCCAGTTTTTAAGCTTCACTGACCACCTTTAAAGTACTCAATAGCCACACATGGCCAGTGCTGTGGCATTCGACAGCACGCAATAAGACCTTTCCATCATCACGGAAAGTTCTATCAGCCAACAACAGCTTATAGCAGGAGCTGACTATGCGACTATGCCCTAGCTTGCAGGCCAAATCCAGCTGCCACCTGTTTTTGTAAATAAAGATGTACTGGAATGCAGTCATGCCCATTCATTTCTTTTCTTTTTTTTTTTTGAGACGGAGTCTTTCTCTTGTCATCCAGGCTGGAGTGCAATTATGCGATCTTGGCTCACTGCAACCTATGCCTCCCGGTTGAAATGATTCTCCTGCCTCAGCCACCTGAGTAGCTGGGACTACAGGCACGTGCCACCACACCCAGCTAATTTTTATATATTTAGTAGAGACAGGGTTTTATCATGTTATCCAGGCTGGTCTTGAACTCCTGACCTCAGGCAGTCTGCCCACCTCGGCCTCCCAAAGTGCTGGCCCATTCATTTCTGTACTGTGTATGTCTGCTTTTGTGCTACAATAGCAGAGCTGAGTGGTTATGACAGAGACTGTGTGGCTTGCAAAGCCTGAGATATTTAGTGACCCTTTTAAAGAAAAGTTAGCTGACCCTGAGTATAGATTGTGCAAAAGCTACATGAGAACCTTTTCTCTAAAGATGCTCACGGGCATCTCCAAGAGCCAATAGTGGGTCCCAAACATGTGTCTCTCCTAGGAAGGAGGCAGGGAACACAGTGCTGCCAGCATCAGTGCTGAGCTTAGTCGGGGTGTAGGATGGCCACCCCCAAGCAGGCACCTTGTGTAGGCTGACCAACCTCAGAAAGAGGTAGTGGGGTGGCTGCAAGCCTACCCAGAAAAGCCAGACACACCAGAAGGGTCTTCCATTTGCTTTCTTTATTATTATTTTTTTTTCATTTTTCCCAGGTCAATGAGGCAGCAACATTAACAAAAACGGAGACACACTTTTTTCTTGCAAGATAATTCAATAATTCTTCCCAAACTGATGCTCCACAGATAATCCTAAGAGGTTTTCATTACAATTAGCCTAATTTGGAAGATCTGGCATTCCACATATCAAAAATAACTCCCAGACTGACATGAGGCCAGCCCATGAGCATGCAATTCACACAGGGCAACCCCTCAAGCAGAGAGAGGGCTTCAGGCCACCCCCCTTCTGGCTCTTTCCAGTCCTAGCAGGTAAAAGAGGAGATCCAGGCTAAATTATCTGGCCCCTCAGGAAGGCTGGCACCTCTGGCTTTCCCTACTTGGGGAGACTCCAGGGCTACTGGATCAGCAGGGAGTTTAGGGGTTCTTTATGGACCCAGAATTTGTGCAAGAAGCTCCATGCTTGCTGCCCAACAAAACTCCTGAATGATCTCAGCCTCTCTCTCCTTTTCTGAACACACTTCTTTGTTGAAAAAGGAGACTAAATGGATTCAAGAGGCTCACTGATGTGCACTTGGCAATGACACTATTGTCAATAGAACACAGAATTTGTCTGTAGCAGCTTGCAATGTCCCAGGGCCAGAGAGGGTGGATTCTCGAAGGATGCCTGGGAGCATCTCAAATGGTAACATTTGGGACAGCCCAGCTGGGGAAATGCTGCAATTTTAGCTGTGCAAATTGCAAATGCATGTGGAAACTTTGCTGTCACGCAGACAGGGGAAGCACCAGAATCCTTTTCCAGGCAGCCAGGAGGCTCTGAATGGACAGGCTCCCCTCTTTCTCTTTCTCTCTCTGATTCCCAGGTTGGCTTGCTGAGTTCTCTCACTCCCATCAGCTTTTCTTTGCTGCTCTGTCCAAGTTATTTGGATAAATGGGAACAAAGAAAAGAAAACAGCCTCAGCCTCCAGCCTTCCCTTTGGGGACCTGCCTCACAATGCACACTCTCTTCCAGGCACTTCTTGAATTACAGAGGGAACAACAGTGAGCGAGTCCACTATGGAGCCACTACCAAGTTGGTTTAATTTGCGTGGGTCCCAGACGGGTCTCCAGGGCCCAGGAGGGTCACCCACGCTGTCGTCTCTTCCGCCCCCGCAGCTTCAGCCTCCTGGCTGGCAGGCTGACGGGCTGCTTCCCAAACTTCTCCATGATCTCTCGGATCCTGGCCATGTTGGTTTTGCTAAGTGTGAAGTCACATCGTGTGGCCCCCATGTCATAGCCAACCATACAGTTCTTGGTGGATGCAGTGAAGCCTTCGGCCTTTGCTGTGACCACATACTCTCCAGGGTTCAGGAGGCGCCAGTAATCCCCATCGTTGGCTGTGGAAAAGAAAACCAGGGGAGACTCAGAGCAACTTTTGCTAATGCAAATCCCGCCAGCCCTCCTCCAAGACCAGCTCCCTGGGCCAGAGAGAGACTCTCAGGCTGGCAACGTGGAATCCTAGCTCCTGCAGATGCAAATTCTTAATGCATTTGGAAGCCAAGATGTTTTCCTCTCTGAAAGCTGCCTTAATGGTTTTCACAGGGAGGGGAGGTATAGGCTTCCCGCAGTGTCAGTACACAGGAGCACAGCTGGAGAGCCGATCGCGAATGCTCCTTGCTCTGTGACAATATGAGCCATTCATTATGAACTTGAACTTCCAAACGGTATGCCCTTGTCACAAAATGCCATCTTGAAAAGCCATCAGTGCAGGGCCTCCTGGTTTCCTTAGCGTGGCTGCAAGTACACAATAACTATTTTTTAAAGGCGTGGGCTCTTCACTTCTGGAAAGAGAAGGAAAGGACTAACTGGGCTGAGGTCAGATGACCCAGGAGAGGCCCTGGCACCTGTACCCCATTCCCTGGCTGGGGCCTGGAGAGACTTGGGAGTTGCAGGGGCATCTATACATGGATGCTGCGGGGCAGAGGAGCCTTAAGACCACATGAGACCCAGGCTGGAGCTGAGGTGGTGCCCATGCACCCAGGTAACCACCGGCCGATTACCTCCCAGGCACCTAACATGACCTGGGTCCATCCTCAGCTCTAGGCTGGATCCCTGTGGTAGATGCAGTGGTTCACGCCTATAATCCCAGCACTTTGGGAGGCTGGGTGTGGTGGTGGGTGCCTGTAATCCCAGCTACTCTGGAGGATGAGACAGGAGAATCGCTTGAACCCAGGAGGCAGAGGTTGCAGTGAGTTGGGATCATGCCACTGCACTCCAGCCTGGGTGACAGAGTGAGACTCTGGCTCAAAAAAAAAGACAGGTTCTAGGCTAAGATCACTCCTCCCAGAGAGCCTACAGCCTGGTGAGAACATTTAGATCCACAGCATATCAGAGACCATGAGACAGAAAAGGAGACACCAGAGGCCATCCTGGAGAACACTACCCACACACAGAAAGACGAGGCTGGCACTGGCTCACTGAACCCTCCAAGTGACTCTGTGATACAGGCTGCACGCTTATTCCCTTTTCTATGTGAGTAATTTGATGCCCAGAGAGGTGTAGTATCCTGCTCCAGGTCACACAGCTAGTAATCAGCAGTCTTTCACTTGTGACAATCTGACCAGTCTAAAGTTTTGGAGCCAGGTAGAGAAAAGGTTGGGTTTGATCAAGTACTTAGTAGTCCCTGGACAAGGTTTGCTTGTCTTAATAAGTCCTGAAGTCTTCTAATGGATGGAAGAAAACTATGTATGTGTTTGTAAATATACATCTCCCATATACACCGATCTACAACACTTGGAAGCATCATGTTGAAATCATGACATTCTAATCCCAATTCATCCGAGACACCCAGTGCAATACGCTGAGCTCACAGGAGCACAGGACGTGACGGGAAGTTAAATGTGGAGGCAGTCGTTTACCACATGTACATCATTAAGGAGCTGAAAGGAAAACAGGACTCATTTGACAGACCCAGGTACACGCTCAGGTGGGTGGCTCCCTGGCATATGTCCTGGGTCTTTTTTAGTGAAACGGCAAGTTCTTCAACTAAATAAAATGCCACTTCATACCTTTTCGGGAGCACATCGACAGCCTGAATTATACCAGCAGGTGACTCAAGCCTCACAGTAAAGTTTGTCTTTGGAGATCTCCCTCAGGGTTCCCACAGTCCCTGACAAGCCCAAGTGAGCCACCTCCTCCACGTGCCCTCCCTGTCCTCTCCCCTCTCCCTGCTACCAGGCAGCGCATCCTTAAGAGTGGAAATGGCCTCTGCTTCCTGCCTCGGCTCTATGTTAAAGCTGTAAGGCACCTGTAGAGCCTGTGTTTTCCTCTTTTGTGCTCAACACGCATGCCGTTTATCCTCCTGGATTAAACACCGAACAGGTCAGAACATTGGTTCATCTGAATGGGCTGGAGAGAAGTGAGCGACCAGGAGAGCATGCGGCTTACTGGCCTGAGAAGCGGGGTGTATCAGGTCTCAACTACCAAGGGTACTCAGAGGGGATTAGTTAAGGCCAAGAGCCTGTCCCCACCAACTGTTGTGGGGCGCTGGACATTGGAGGCCCCTGGAAGCAGACCTCTCAGTGGGAGCACCTGACTTAATGGCACTTGGAGGTTAAACACCTCAGGGAGGGGGCAGCCTAGGTTCTCACCAAGGGAGGTCCTCAGTGAGCTGAGCAGTGAAAGAAACCCACAATGAATGGTTATCAGCATAACTGGCTCAAGTTCATGTTTCTAATAAGAAGCCTTTGTGATTCCCCTTGTCCCCGAAAAAGCCAGAAGAAGCTCTCCCTGCCCCCTCCCCAGTCCACCCTCTGTGCTATACACATCATAGTGCTTACTCCCTAAACCTGCCATTATCCCAGGGCCACATGGTGATGAAATCCAAAGTCCTTGGGTGGCCGGAGCCTCTGAGGTCCCAGTTCCTGCCCTTCCCTATTGTATCTCACACCCCTTTGTTCCAGCCATTCTGAGTGCCTTGCAGTGACACACATCTTACACCTCTGGGTTTTGCATATACTGTTCCCACTGCTGTTCCCAACTCCTGTGCCAGGTCCACTTCCTTTCACCCTTTGTGAAGTCAGGCCTTGCAAGATTCCATTTAAATGCCTAGAGTTCGATTTTTTGTTTTGTTTTGTTTTTTGAGACAGAGTCTCACTCCATCGCCCAGGCTGGAGTACAGTGGCTTGATCTCAGCTCACTGCAACCTCTGCCTCCCGGGTTCAAGCAATTCTCCTGCCTTAGCCTCCTGAGTAGCTGGGATTACAGGTGCGTACCACCATGCTTGGCAAATTTTTGTACTATTTTTTTCTTTTTCTTTTTTTTTTTTTAGTAGAGATGGGGTTTCACCATATTGGCCAGGCTGGTCTCGAACTCCTGACCTCGTGATCTGCCCGCCTCGGCCTCCCAAAGTGCCGAGGATTACAGGCATGAGCCACCATGCCAGTCCTAGAGTTTGTTTTTAATAATGAAAGCTATTCTTACTAATTTTCAAGGAATTTGTTCTGTCCTTGTGGCCCTGTCAGGTAAGCCCTCTAAATTTGAAGAGACAAGCAGGTGGAGACAGTGTTCCTGTGAGCCTGAGGGTTCACTCCATTCAGATAAGGGCTCAGTGCTTAGAGCAAAACCCAACGCAGATCCTGTGGGCCCCTTCCACATCACTGCGCTCCACTGGTCCCACCCGGCCTCTCTCCAGCCGCAGAAGGCTTCCTTTTGTTTCTTGATTCTTGACTCTGAGCCTTTGCAATTACTGTTCCCTCCACTGGAATGCTATTCTTTGCTCTTCTAAAGGCCAGCCTGTGTATGTCCCCTAAGGGAGGGACCCTTCTTTGGCTTTCCCATCTATCTGTAAATATCACTTGATTTATTTTTTTTCATGGCACTGATCACAGTGCGTAGTAAACTTTTAAATCTTCCTTTGGAATTATCTCTAGGTTTCCTTCACTAGAATGTGTACTTTTAGAGGCCATACTTGTTTTACTCACTGCAGTATTTCCAGTCTGGTGCACAGTAGGAGCTCAATAAGAAAGGTCAAAAGAATGAATACAATGATCAGGACTGTGTGTGGGTTCACACAGTCAGACTGAGGGGCGTTGGCCCTGTCATCTGAAAGCTTCTACTGCGGAGATACAGATCTGCCTGATGCCCTCATTGGCCTGGCAAGGCACACTGTCCTCAGTTCTTGGCTATTTTCCCAATGTCTTCCTTGAGGCTCTCATTTTCTCTGTTTCTGTCTCCAGCCACTGGAAAAGTCTGGAATCACAATATGAAAAGCAGGAGATGCAGTGTTGGGCTGCTGTCCCCATGAGTGCTCAGGTCTGTGTTCAGGGTGAACCTTCTAGGGAGTTGCAGTGGAAGTCAACACATAATGGGCATCCCAGGCATTCATGCGTGCCAAGCCTGTCCCACAGACTCTGGCCAAGCAATGGATGAAAGAAGTATGCAGACACAAGTATTTTGCCTGAGCGTGTGGCTAGGGGACTGCACGACTTAGCACCACCGACAAGAATGCAGCCCCCATAAACCAGAAATGTTTGTATTTATTTAGTACAGATTTAATGACAAAGGCTTGGAGCAAACACAATTAACATTGTCGACCCCCCCCCCCCCCAGTAGAAAGCAGTCCTGCAGACAAATGATCAAAGGTTGGTTTCTGGAGACATAAGTAAACAAATTCATCTAGATAAATTGCTTTACATTCCCTTGTTATCTACTCTGCCCTTCTGAAGTGTTTGCAAAACCTCCTGACCTTCTAAGAAGGTTTCTTTCTTTCCTTATAATTTCTCCCACCACCTGACCAATCTCCTATACATGGGCAGAAGGGGCAACTCTGGTCTAAAGAATGTCCACACGAGCAGGTCAGGTCAGCACCCACCAAGTAAAGGACAGTTGTGTGGAACGGTGAGCCGGGTGTTTGTCCAACGCACTGATATGCATCTAACTCAAAGCATTCCTACCAGCTTCCCTCCCTGTGGAATTCCATTTAATACCTCTGTTTACTTTATGCAAAATCCATCCCAAAATAAAACTTGTCAGATCACATAAACCTCAGACAGAAATCAAGGCAAATTCAGAGCTTTTCTTGAGGACCGAAAGATTCTGAAACAGAATAAAGAGCCGTGTGTAAAGTATGGAGTTTATCTGTCATGATAATACACTGGGAAATTATTTATAGAGGGGAAAATCAAGGGAGGGAGTTGCATTTCCCATTAGCTCATCAAAACTGTCTCCTTGATTGCAGGGGCTTGAAACTCAGCACCCATCAGGCAAAGTATTCTATCTTGGCTTATGGGGCCCCAGGGTCTTTTTATCTCCCACGCAGTTCAAAACTCTTATGTTTTCTCACATTGCATACAAAGCACTAAATAGTCAAGGAATGTTCTAGGCTCTTCTAGAATTGTCATTTCAAAGGAGCTTCATTTGTAATGTTTAAAATACAAATCCTATGCAGAACCACATCACACAGCCTTTCATGCATAATGATCGCCAACACTCTGCGTGGTCTCTGGCACATTACAGCTTTGCAATCTACATTTGCTGAATTAATTAAGGAATAGTGAATAAATATATGGAAAAAATGAACACCTATGAGGGACTACTATGTACA
This sequence comes from Trachypithecus francoisi, assembly GCF_009764315.1. Lineage (NCBI taxonomy): Eukaryota > Metazoa > Chordata > Mammalia > Primates > Cercopithecidae > Trachypithecus > Trachypithecus francoisi. The sequence continues at coordinate 7,738,982 of NW_022681442.1, read as the reverse complement.
AAATTCCATGGTATTCAGTGTGAAGCCTCATGGTTCATGGCTATAAGATTAGTGACAAATGGTATGAATGTTCAGAAAATATTATTAAGTGAAGAAATCAGTAACTAGATGGGAAAAATGCAATTTATGGCATTATACAGCAATTACAATTTTGTGGCATTTTAGACACAGTTCACCCATTTGCATATTTGGTCTTTTATGCCAGGCCCACTGCTAGGGAGCCTGGCAATGAAGGGTACATGGGCCAGGCCTGAACCCCAGCCTCACCTCATCCTAATGTCCCAAAGTCTGCTTCCTGGCAGGTGGAATGGGATCTTTTGTTGGCACGACAGGATCATGGGAACAGTTTGCAGAGAAGGAGCCTCTCCTCCCTGATCAAGAAAAATAGCATGGAAATAAAGGAAGGAGCACCAGATTTGAAGTCTCTAGTGCTTGGCTCAAATCATAGCTCTGCCACTCACTGGGTAATCCTGGAACATCGTGGACTGTTCATCCGCCCATTCATCAACAAGTATTTATTGAGCATCCACTGCTCAGAAGTGGCCAGGCAGGGGGGCTCGTAATATACTGAGGAACAAACCAATCAAACAGTCCAGGGCTCCTGACCTCGTGGGGGTGAAGAGGCAGAAACAAATCACGAGCAGAGTACACATGAGCCTATTACGTGATGTGTTAGAAGGGAGATGTGCCACGGGGAAGGGACAAAGTCGGAGCAGGTAAGAGGGACCGACAGGGCAGCAGGGAGGTGTGCCATGCTCACAGTGGTCAGGGTTGGCTGCAGTGAGATGGCGCCATCTGAGCAAAGACCTGAAAGGCAGGAGGCAGGAACCCAGGGACCCCCCAGGGAAGAAGGTTCAGGTGGACAGAGGCGCCGCAGTGATGACCCCCTGTGTGGCTGTCAGTCCACGAGGAGCAGTGGGAAGTCAGATCATGGGACAGTCAGCCCTGTTTGCCTAGGACAGGGGTGGGGAGTGGGACACAGCATTTTCAGTTTTAAGTGGGGCATCCCAGGTCATGACAGCCCTGTGGCACAAAAGAAAAACCTGGACTTGTTAAGCACCTTTGTTTTCATATCACTTTGTAACCAGCAAAGAATAGGGCAGAGTCCTCTGGGACCCTGAGGGGTACCTGCAGGGCCTCTTCCAGCCCACCTGGGGGTCAGAGACCTGAAGTCAAACTCCTCTAACCCCTTAACCATCAGTGGGTCACTGCCCTCCTTGAGCTTCTGTTTTTCACCTGAATAAGTGGGAACGAATGGCCTGTCTCCCTCAGAGGGATAAAGTGAAAACAACTGAGAGAAAGCATGTGTGAGCGTTCTTTGAGAACAGATCGTGTAGGGAACAGCTCCTTATTCCTGCTGTTGCTGAGTGATCCAGGGGCAGCCTTCTGCTGTCCTGACGTGGTGTGGCCACTTCATAAGTGCATTTTAAAATGGGAGATTGTTTTGGCATTTTAGGAACTGGAAACCGAATTTGGTTTATAAACCCTGGGTCTTAAAATTTCTTTTCTTCCATAGAAAAGAGAGTTGGAATAAGATGTGAGCCCTGCCTTTTAGAGATCATTCTCTGACCCTCAGATTATCCAAGTTCCTAGAATTTTCTACCCTGCATTCAAAAGGGAATCACGTGTGCTAACCCTGACTTGTTAACACCATCAGACACTCATCCCTTCCAGTGAGTGGGAGCTGAGTCTCCCTGATGCATCTCATCTAATGACAGCATCAAGAAAGATACAATTTATGTGAGGAATGATGCAGTTAAATGACAGAGTTAATACAAGAGAGCTATTAACAGAGTGGCATATAGGAGATGCCCACGTTTATTATTACTGTTATTCTTATCCTACCCTTCACATTACAGACATCTGAGTCTTCCTAAGACATCACGCTCAGTGATTTCCTGTGCTTTAATAGAAAAGTTGCATCCTCTCTGGAGGGGAATGTAAGGCCACTCCCAACCCACCCTTCCAGCTGTTTTCTTGCTGCTGGTCCCTTCAAACTCTCCACTCCTCCACAAGTCGCCTAGTCTATGGCTTCTCCCTCTCCGGAGCAGCCTGGCTCCCTCCCTCCCTGGCCCCTCTGGGTTTAAGGACACAGGCCACATTCCACCTGGTCTGAGAGCTAGGATGCCTGCAGATGCAACAACTCCATAGAGACAGAGCTGCTTCCTCAACTCCGTAGAAACTTCCACTGCACCTGGAGGTCAGCTGGCTGCTGCATGACCGTCCTGTGGAAGGGACAGAGAGCAACCAGGAAGCACAGGTTGAAAACCTCCCTTTCAAGGGTCTCTTGAAAAGCGGGAAATTTAGAGGAAGGAGACTGTGATTCGGCTCTGAGTAAGACATTTCCGGCAGTCATTTCATGATTGTAACCCAAGTAAAACACCTAAAAAAAAATGGATATTTCTTACCAAGAGACAGTTGGTACACATTTGCAGTTACCTGTTCGGATGTCATGGTTAACGCCTTCTACGGAGATAATGGCATTTGGGATTCCTTTTCCATGTGAATCTCTCACCAAGCCTTTAATGCCACGATGAACCTGCTCAGCGAACATGAGACACAGGGTGAGGCCACCGACCAGATCTGGACACAACCGGCACAATGGAGGGGGCTGTCAACCCGCCATTGGCCGGTTCCCACCAAGAACTCACACAGCACCACGTCTTGCTCAGGGGCACGGAACCGAAAAGCAGGTTCATTGCTCGCTGCATTGTCAGGTTCAATTAACAAGGGCGAGGTCTTGGTGTAAGAAAAGTGAACTTATTTCTGAAGCTAGCATTAGGGAACCATCCTGCTTTAAAATGTGCCACTTCTCCTTTGTAGCAAAAAGCTGATACTTTTATGAGGTGAGGGGGCTAGTGAGCAAGGGCAGGTGTCTTATCTAGACCCTGCTAGCCTGGTGTCTTATCTACCAAACAGTTGAGTTGGCATCTTCCTAGGCAGAAATAAGTTGTAAAAGTGGCCAGCGGGCATGCTTTCAGCATGCCCTCCAAGGCCAGCCCCTGGAGGTGGGTGTTCTGCCTTGGAGCACAGATGAGCTTGCCCTGCAGGGAATGTCTGCTGAGGGGGAAGTGACAGGTTATTTTGCATTTCAAAAAAGGCTAAGTGGGAAGCAGGGGAAAGGAGGAAAGAAAAAAGAAGAGAAAAACACCAATTAAATTATATCTTAGAAAAACAGGAGTCCTCGGGTTATAGGCTTGCCTGGCTCTGTATGCATTTGGAATGTAAACTTCTGCATTTCTTTTGGGTGCTTGCACCAGAAAGTCTTCCATTAAAATGCCCAGAGGCTTAAAAAATATTAGGATCTGAGACGGTTCACAGAAACACATTTACTAAAAGCTGAAATTTAATTTTTATAGGCATATTTATTTTGACTTTTTGGGACTTGCTGACTTAAAAGTCAGAGGGAAAAGAAACAATTCAAAGAAACCTTCCTACAGATGACAACTCCAGGCATAGACCCTTCCAAAGACTTAATTGTGTCATGCGATGCACTGGAAACTTATGCCTCAGTTTCCCCACTTGTAGAACGATGTGCCAATCCAAGGTGACATTCCATCATTACCAATGACTTTTTGCATATTACGAGGACTAGGCATTTTATCCACAGGAGGCCTTTTGGCTAAATGGCATCATTACTTAAGACTGATTAGGTTGTTACAGTCAAATCCTTCTCTTTACAAAATGCAAAAGAAAAAGAGCCTTCTCTTACAAAATTCCGGGCTGGGAAGAGGAATTCCTTGGGTGAGGTTCCCCTTAGAAGGAAAAACGAACTCACACCCTTCTGTGCCAGGGAAGCTCACTGGGGGCTGAGTCTACCAAGACCATCATGGGACAGAGTCAGATGCTAAATCCTGGTGCCAACCTCTGCCCCCTGTGCAGAAGTGCAGCCAAAAGTGCCAGCCAAAGCCATTGGCTGAATGTGCCTTCTGACTGCTGAGCACAATCCATGGAAGGGGAACCTTGTGTCCAGCCTCAGGGTCTTACTTCCAAAGGGATGGAGGTTAAGGTGGAGTCAGAATTAACACTTAGAAAAAGCAGGAGCCCTGAGGCTTGACATTTGTTTCTGTTTAATCCATTACTTTCCAGTTAGTCTGTTCCTTAGTGGGGCCTGGATACTGTTTGGTTAGTTGCAGAACTAGAACTGGTGAATTCACTAATGCTGCAAGATGGATGTGTCCTTGACAGCCTACGGCAGGGAGGTGTCCAAGGTTCTCAGTGGAGGTAGCAGCAGCCCCTCCCCAGCTGGGTAGCAGAGCCCAGCGGTACTTGTTAAAGCTGCTCCCAGGTCATTCACCCCTGCCACCTGCAACAGTGACTCTGAAGGCCTGGGAAGGTGTTAGGGACTCAATTGTGTCCCCACCCCACCCCAGCCCCCAAATTCATATGTTGAAGCCCCAACCCCAGTATCTCAGAATGTGACTATTTAGAGATGGAGCCTTCAAAGAGGTAATTAGGTGAAAATGAGGCTGTTAAGGTGGCGTCCTCCTAAGAAGAGGAAATTTGGACTCATACACAGAGGCACATGCACAGAAGGATAACCACTATGTGAAGAGGTGGCAAGATGGCAGCCGAGGAGACAAGCCTCTGAGGACACTGACTCTGTGGGCAGCTTGGTCTTGGACTTCCGGCCTCCAGAGCTGCAAGTCTACCTTGTAAGCCACCTGGTCTGTGGTGTTTTGTGATGGCAGCTAGAGCAGACTGAGACAAGGGGCCTGGGCACGTTGGCTCAAACACATAGCACCTGTTCCCTGCAGAGCAGCATCAGAGAGCTCAGGAACCAGTTCCAATTGCTCCAGGCCAATGGGGACAATGACCATTGGTTTAGAGCTCTCTTCCCTGGGGCCTGCTCAAGTGTCAACACAGAGTTGCTCCTCAAAGCACTAAGATGGCCCAGTATGACGGCCAAGGTCTGAAGCTCTAATTCCATCCCATACTTTCAGCTACCTGGCAGCCTCATCCCCCAGCTAGTCCCCCTCATCCCAGCCACATGCCCTCAATATACCTGCTCCATGAACACAATCAGAGATTCCCGGTTATTCTCCCACTCTTCGGGCAGTTGACTCTCATGTGGGTATTTATCACAGCCGACGTAGATGGACAGTTCGAAGCAGTTTGTATGAAGGTAGCTGAAATCGTTCAGACCTGCCAAGCCAATGGGACAACAGTGTAACTGAACAACACTCAAAATGGCACTGGGGAATGGGACACAGGGGGAAGCAGAAATGTATAAGAACATTCGGAAGGCCTTGTTTAAACAGGAAGGTATCAAGTATCTACTATAGACAAAAATTTGCATTAGAGCAAATGTGTGTGAGTTAGAGAGAGTCTGGAGAGAAGATGCAGCCGGAATGGTTTGTGGTGAGGACGGACACATGGAAGTGTGGCTTTGACAAAAAAGCCAAAAGAACTTAAATAATGCTATTTAGATAAAATACTTTATTAAAGTAAAACAGTTTAAAGCTCCATTTTTTGAGCAAAGCTGTCATTCATGAACACTACAGGTTTTAAGTTTTTGATTAAGTTTCTCTCTACAGTTATGCTGTCTCAGCTATAGCTCTATGACAGTCTTCTATTTTGATTCCAAAAATTGCGATCCTTACCACTGTTTGCCGAGTGCCTCCTATAAGCCAGGATCTGTCCTAAGCACTCTGCAGCCATTAGGTGACTTAATTTTCATCCCAAACCCAGCAGAGGTAGGCAACACAGCACAATTTTGCAAATAGGAAAATTGAGGTTGAGAAGGGAAAGAATCGTACCCAGGACCATGTATGTGTCTGGAAAGGGTCAGCGTCAGGGTTTGGGCCCAGGTCTGCATGCCCTTGCCTACGGCTCCGAATAGAGCATCACTGCATGGGGACTTGTAGGCAAACCCACTCCCTCAGTACACCTGAAAGCAGACAAGCCTTCTGCCTCCTGGCGTGACAACAGCAGGACAGGAAGCCCCAGCCTGATGTGTAGTGGGTGTCTGGACTCACTTCCTAGGGCTGCTGTTACAACGTAAATTACCACCAAATGGTTGGCTTAAAGCAACAGAAATTTATTCTCTCACAGTCTCAGAGGCCAGAAGTCTGAAACCAAGGTGTCTGTGGTCCCTCCAAAGCCTCTGGGAGGGGGAGCCTCCTCTAGGGGAGGAGCCTTCCTTGCCTCTTGCAGCTTCTGGGGGCCCCCGGTATTCTTTGTCTTGAGGCCACATCACTAAGCTCTCTGCCTCTGTCTTCACATGGGCTTCTCCTCTTCTGTCTTGCTTCCAGGTAACACAGGGTGACCCCATCTGGAGACCCAGAATATAATGATACCTGCCAAGACTCGTTTTCCAAATAAGCTAACATTCCCAGGTGTGGGGTTTTGGAAAGCAGACATTATCTTCTGGGGAGGCCTCTACTCCACCCACTCTACTAGCCAACATTTGAGAAATAAATAGATGAGTGTTTGACGGCTTGAAGTACCAGTGGCTTCCTTCCCAACATTTTTGTTTTCGAACAGGATGATGATTAGCAAGCTGTGCTCTGAGTGACTCACCCAGTAGAAGGCCCCTCTGACCACCCTCCCTGGGCTCTAGGGTTGGGGTCACAGAAAGCAGGAGTGCTGTATGCCTTGGACAAATTTTCTTCATTCTCACTCAGTGCACCAGAAGGAACCCTCTCCTGCAATGCTCAGTATCAAAGCCGTGGCTTTGGGGTATCAAGAGCAACTCTATCAATCTGCTGCCTGGTCACTGAAGTCAGAGGCAAAATGGCGTTAAGTATACGGCCGCTCTACCCAATGCCAGATTCGAACCATCCACATGTCATCAGCAATGGGCTTCTGATTAAGCCTGTGATGAAACACAGCGTGTTTGCAGTGAGAGCAGTGGAACAAAAAGGGTGGGACAGAGCTAAGTCAATGGAAAATCCTTCACGTGGGCCCCCGTCTCATTGAAGGAGACTGGTCAAAATTCCTTCGGTCAAACCCGCAGTGTGGAATTACAGACAGTGCAAGAAGGCCGGGGCACAACAAGCCACCCGTGAGCACAGGTGTCAGCTTTCCGGGAGGGCTGAACACCTGTCTGCAGAGAAAACGATGGTCACTTCCACCCTTCCAGTCCTCGTTAGCACCGAAATAAATGCGATATTTAAACGTTCTGGAGTGAGCCTGCCATTTTGCAACATGTGTCTTCAGAGCACAGGAAGTTTTAGAAGAACTGGCAAAATGAGAAACCAGAGGGAAGTGGAGAAGCCTGGGCCATGCTGTCTTGCTGCTGCCCGCCAGCCTTCCAGAGTGTATCACCTTGCTGAGAACACATGGCCAGAGACGGGCTTCGAACGCAAAATGCTACTTCCTGTCTGAAGTGTGTGAACAAGGGGCCACGATGTGCCCCAGATAGCTCTTCACAAGCCTTCGGTCCTAGCTGGGGTGGTGAGATATTCCTTTGTGTTCTCTCCCTAACTGGCATCCTTCTCTTGTCACCAGCTTCAGCAGGGAAGGCACAGCCACATTCCTTACAGCTCTGTGCATCTGATGCAACCACAACATCTTCCTTCGCTGTGGAGGAGAAGGTGCAGGGTTGCAGGAACAGAGAGGCTCAAAGGAGTCTGGAGTGAAAGCACACACACTCCAAACAATGTCCATTTCAAAATGTATTGACCCTTGCTCTCGACTGGGCCACTCCCCATTAACTAGTGCCTGGCAGGGCACAGCTAATGAGTGAGAAAAAAATGGAACAAAAAGGTGGAGAGGAGAGGGAGGGGGAGGAAAGGAAATTACAAGTCACATTTCATTAATCTACAAAGCAATGAATCTGCAGACTTCATCACACTGTCAGGAAGATGAATGATTAAAAAGGCTCAAGCTACCACATGGCTCTGCTGCAAAGTCCCAGAAATAATGGAAAATATAATTGATAGAAAAAAAATCAAACACTACCTATGTGATTGTGTGGCAGCCAACTTCGCAAAATGTTACGAGTGACCAACGCTGGGGAATCCGGGTGTGCCCATGCCCAATTTAGTCACAGCAGCCACAAAAAATAAACAGGTATTTTACTTAAAGCTTTTTGTAGGTGCGTTTTTAGGGCTAAAAACTTGAAAAGCAAGAATGCTTTTTGCCATTAGGAATTTTTCTTGATAGATAGAGATTTGCATTTTTTTTTTATTTTATACAAGGTAAAACCATGATGGATTTAGGTAAAATGCCTCCACTTGGTCTGTAAAAGGCAAAAACGTCAAGCTTTCTGTACATGTTTTAAAATGCCCAGGGACACAAGTATTTCTACTTTGTTTTTCTTTTCCCAAAGGTGGGAACATACTTGAAAAGTAGGTGAAGGCTGAGTTTCTAACAAAGTCAAACAATATTAACGCTTATCAGTACAGTGAAACCGACAATAAGGATGTGCTCATATGAGGTTTCACAGCACCGTGTTACTGCAGAGGGGAGTCCGCAGGGGACAGGAACTTATCGAGACTGTTTCTGTGAGCCACACATCAAGCACATTCACATCATCTTCCACCTGCGTAATCCTCACAGCTTCCTGGAGGGAGCTGGTATTACTACCACCATCCTCTTCATCATGACCATTTTTACAAATGAAAAAGTGCAAGGGTTCAGAGAGGTTAAGTAACTGGCCCTGCATCACACAGCAACTAAGTAACAGAGTGGGATTTGAACCCCCAGTCTGACGTGAACATAGTTTGCAAATTCATCATTGGCTTGAGCAACCCTCACAAAGCAAAGGAAGGAAGCAAGAAGCATGATGCCCAGGGTCCTGCAGTCAATGCAGAGGGACTTTGGAAATGGGACATCCTCATCCCTCCTGGTTTAGGGAACAGCCCTGAGACAGGAAACCAAGTGCTTGCCCTGACGTGTGGACCGCGGGGCCTTCTGGCTGCTGTGAGGGAATTTCTGAAGTCTCTCCTGAGAGCCTCTACAGTCCTGAGTGGATGCCAGGAGCAATACTTTGTATTCTCCATGCAGCACACGGTCAGTGTTGACCGCAGGCTGTGGGTATGAGTGTGACGGGCCGGCCTGCTGGCCGCTGGAGGACAGCAGGTAAGAATGGAACCGTCTTCACCACAGGTTCAGTCTGCAGCTCAGAGTCCCTGCACAGCTGAGCTTGGGATGGATACCTGGCTCCCTCTGTGGATTTACAGCACAGGACATCACCCAAGAACAGAAGAGCTCATATAGATAAGAAAAACTCAGGCTCCAGCGCCAGCACCAGCATGCTCTCCACCCCTTCACTAGGTTGGGTTTTTTTTTTTGTCTTTGTTTTTGTTTTGCCCACTATTGCCATTAACTCCAATTTTACCCATCTCTGACCCTGTCAAAGCTGAATAGCTTGGAGGCTAAGGACAGGCCATTGAGTCAGAGACCCCAGCCCTGTGCCTTTCTTACTCGAGCAGATCCCTTTGGGTCTCCAGCCCCTGTTACCTCCTTTGTGCACTGGAAAGTGAGACTGGGGCCAGGATGGAAGGAGAGCCTGAGTGCTGTGCTTAGGAAAGTGCTGGCGGGTCCTAAGTGCTCCACCGTGGCAGCCACCACTTAGTTACAATGGGACAGTAGTGATACCGGGAGGGCCAGGAGGAGACCCCTACAGCGTCCTCCTGCACCTGCAGCCCACTGTCCCCAAGAGGGAGGCTTACTTCCAGCAACGGTGTGCCAGGAGGCCCCATTGACAGTGCCCTCCTCCTTCTGGAACTCCTCCGTGTGGCACACCCTCCTCCGGGCGTCCGTCATGAGGCGGTGCGTGGAGGCATAGGAGTAGGCCAGCCAGCGGAACACGTGGTCGTCGGGAGTGGGGGTGTGTTCCTGCGTCTTCCAGGGGGACCGCACCAGATCGTAGGGGTACGCCACCACCAGCTCGCCGCCCTGCAGGTTGCCGCCCAGCACAAAAGGGATTTTTTCCATCCAGGCTATGACTGCTCTGGTCTCGGCGGCCACCTGTGAACATCCCAAACGGACAAGTAAAATGAGCAGGAAGCTGCTTTCTCTCCCCAGCTGTCAAATGGGGATGTAGCCAAAACAGCAGTGCTTTTATGGAATAATCTTAGTAAAGTTTAGAATTTCAAAATCAATTCTGGAAAAATGTGAAAGAGACTTAGAAAGACTCATAAACCAATCAAATGAATGGGCTTTGTTTGGATCTTGATTTAAACAACCTTGGGGAGGGGAAATGTGAGCACTGACCAGATACTTGACAATATTAAGGAATACTTTATTTTGATATAATAATGGTAATGCCTTATGGTTGTAAAAAGAGTGCCTTTATTTTTTAGAGATATCTACTGAAATCTTTACAAAGGAAAGGCTATGATGCCTGGGTTTAGTTTTGGTAACCTGGGGGAGGAGGAGAAAGTGAGTGAAGATGTGGACGAAACAGGAATTGGTAAGTGTTAGAGCTGAGACGGGTCCATGGCGATCCTGGGCAGCTTCCTCCCTAATTCTGTATGTTTGACATCGTTTAACAATAACATTTAAGAAAAAAAGAAAACCATGTTAAAAGCTAAAATTTGAAAGTTTGATATGGTCAAACATTGATCAGTGAAACAAGTATTTATCATAAATTGCTAATCTCTGTGAAGATAATCTCAGTAAGATCAAATTGACAATGACAACAGACATTGGAAATCATTTCACCATGATGTATAGAAAACTGAGTAAGGGATGAGATGGACTTGGGATTCATTAAGTTTTGTTGTTTTTGTTTAAACACCTCAGGGGCCCTGGATTGGACCAATGAGAGAGCTTAGTTCATTACACAGTATCACTGTTGGTCTGTGCTTGGTCCCCCTCTGGTTTTATTTATTTATTTATTTGAGACAGAGTCTTGCTCTGTTGCCAGGCTGGAGTGCAGTGGCACGACCTCGGCTCACTGCAACCTCCGCCTCCCGGGTTCAAGTGATTCCCCTGCCTCAGCCTCCTGACTAGCTGGGACTACAGGCACCCACTACCATGCCTGGCTAATATTTTATATTTCAGTAGAGATAGGTTTTCACCATGTTGGCCAGGATGGTCTCGATCTCCTGACCTCGTGATCCGCCCGCCTCAGCCTCCCAAAGTGCTGGGATTCCCTTCTGTTATTTATTTCAACATGGAAAACACCTGTGAACCCACCATCCAACCGCAGACTTCACTAACAATTTCTGTTCTGTGTGCCTACACCATCCTACCTATTCACCCTCCTGCCTCCCACTCAGAGGCGCCTACTGTATCCTAAGTGATGTGATTCTCATTCTCTCTCTTTTGTTTTATCCCATATGTGTATACCTGAAAATATACCGTTTGGTTTTGCTTGCTTTTGATCTAAAAAAAAAAAAAAAAGGCAGGGGCGGAGGGGCGCAACGATACTGCTGGTTGCCTTCTGCAATTTCTTTTTCCTCCCACTCAATTTTGTGTTTCCCAGATTCATCCTGTTGTTGAATAAAGCTATTTTCAGGCTTTTTTTCACTTCAATATGGAGATCCCATTTAATGCATTAATACCTATTCTTAGATGATGGGCGTTGGTAATTTTCAATCTTTTGCTATAAGGAAGAGTGTTGCTTTGAACTTTCTTTTACTGTCTTCTGGTACATATGTGTTGGAATTTATCTTGCACATATCGCCAGAAGTGAAATTGCAGAGGCATAGGATCTAAAAATATTCTACTTTACAAGGTAATCAAATTATTTTCCAAAATCATTATGCCAGTGTATACTCATTCACAATGTATACTCATCCACAGTGTATACTCACCCACAATGTATAAGAAATCTGTCCCGTATTCCCTCCCACACTGGGGGGATTTTTACTTTTGCCAAACAATGGACATATAATGTTCTCTCATCTGCATGTCCTTAGTACTAGTGAGGTAGAACATCTTGTCATTTTTATTAATTCTGTTTTCTCCTCTCTTTTGTCCATTGTTCTACTGAATTGTTCATATTTTTATTATTTGTTACTCTTCAGCTTTTAAATTTTCAACATTCTCAGTCATATAATTTATAAATAACTCCTCCCAATTTTTAGCTTGTCACAGTTTTTCAAATCTTTTGAGGAACAGGCTTTCTTACCTCCATGTAGTCGAATTTACTAATCTTTTATGATTAATGCCATTTGTATCTCACCTAAAATAGCCTTCCTCACACTAAAAGCTATATTCAAAATTTGATGAGATATTGTTGTGAATAATTGTTAAATTTTATCAAACACACCTTTCTATAGACAAATCACTTCATATTATTTCTTTGTTTTCTATTATTTCATTCATTTTTGTCCTTGTTTTCTATTTATTACTTTTAATTTTTTTTTTTTTGAGACAGGGTCTCACTCTGTTGCCCAGGGTGGAATGCAGTGGCATAATCTCAGCTCACTGCAACCTCCACTTCCCAGGTTCAAGCGATCCTCCTACCTCAGCCTCCCAAGTAGTTGGGACCACAGTTGTGCACCACCACGCCTGGCTAATTTTTGTATTTTTAGTAGAGACAGGGTTTCACCATGTTGGCCAGGCTAGTCTTGACCTCCTGACCTCAAGTGATCTGCCTGCCTCAGCCTCCCAATGCCCTTGTTTATAAATTAATCTCTCTTTCTTTGGGTTTCTTCTGTTACTTATTTATTTATTTATTTGTTAACTTCTTAAGTTAGTTAACTTTCAGCCTTCTTTTGCAATATAATAACTTCAAGTTATAAATTTTCCTAAAGCACTATTCTTTGCTGTAATCCACAAATTTTCATATGTAATCTTTTCATTATTATTCAGTTCTAATTACTTATTCGTTGTCAATATTTTTTTCTTTGACTTATTCTGTAGAAGTTTTTTATTTTCTAAATACATGATGAGGTTTTCATTAATCTTATTATAGTCTTCTAGTTTAACTGTATGATGGTGAGACCAAGGTCTGTCTAACACCTATTCTCTGAAATTTGTTGAGATTTCCCTTATAAGCCCAGTTTATCATCAATTTTTTTAAATGTTACAGGATTACTGTGAAGAATATTCTCTAATCATTGGTTATAGAATTTTTTTTTTTTTTTTTTTTTTTTTTGAGATGGAGTCTCACTCTGTCACCCAGGCTTGAGTGCAGTGGCGCAATCTAGGCTCACTGCAAACTCCGCCTCTCAGGTTCACGCCATTCTCCTGCCTCAGCCTCCCAAGTACTGGGACTACAGGCGCCCGCCACCACGCCTGGCTAATTTTTTGTATTTTTAGTAGAGACGGGGTTTCACCATGTTAGCCAGGATGGTCTCGATCTGATCTCGTGATCCGCTGGCTTCGGCCTCCGAAAGTGCTGAGATTACCAGCGTGAGCCATCGCGCCCAGCCATCATTGGTTATAGAATTCTTTCAGGCCCCTTATGTCAAGCCTGTTAGCCTTGTTACTCAAATCTTTATCTTTGCTGATTTCTTATCTACCTAGTCTATCCACAATTGAGAAAACTATTGGTGATGATAGAATTGTGTAATTCTCCTTGTAGTTCTAGACAACAAGGTCAAATAACTAAATTCTAGTCTAAAAGCAAAGACTGAACATCCAGAGACTCTGCACAATTGTGCTAAAAGGATTACTTAGCTCTTATAGCCTAGTGGCTAAGAAAGCCGGCAACCAAATTCCAATTTTGGTCTAAGTGTTCCTAAAGAATAACAGAGCTTGAATTCTCAACTTTGCCCAGTGTCAATAGGATGTTAGGTGGAAAAACAAACAAATGAGCAAAAAACAACTAAAACAGGTGATGTGGGAAACATAAGAGAAGATTTAGAAGACAGAAGACTCAGGGGCCTCCCTAGTCTCCTGCCCACATCAGCACCCTTGGGCATCCTAACTGAACCAAGTGGCATTGCTGCTATCTGTCTTCATCACCCTACTGCTCACTTCCTGAGGGCCTGGATGACCCTGGACTGTCAGTCACTAAAGGAGCCCACCCTGCTGCTCCTCCTCCAGTACGTGGCACCCACATGTGCTGTGCTGGGGGCTGGAACGCCAAGGGAGAGCTGCTGTCCTCTCTCCAGCTCCCTTTAATCCACAGTAGAAGTCCAATCTTTTTTTGTTGTTGTTTGTTTGTTTTGAGCTTGCAATTCGCTTGTCTAAAATATAGCATTTCCCGGCCTTCCTTGCAGTGGCTGATACCATGTGCAACTGAATTCTGGCCAGTGAGAGTTAAGCAGAAGCATTATGTAGAACTGCTTATAGGAAATTGAATTACCTGAGAGAAGAACTTTTTCTTTTCCCCAAACCCTTTCTCTCCTGTTCCTTCAGACACATGACAGTTGGAGCACCAGCTGCCACCCTGGATTATGACCTTGAAGATGAGTGCCACATGCTGACATGGCAGAGACAGAGACAGAGATGAATCCTGGATTCCTCATGATTACCAGGCTTCTACTTGTCTGGCCCTTGGCTGGCTTCCAGGGTACTTTTACGTGAAGAAAGAAACCAACTTTTACCTTGTTAAGGCACTATTTTGATTTTTCTGTGGCTGCAACTGAACCCAACACTAACTTATATATCAATAAAGGTAGAACTCTTGAAGAATGTTTACGATCGAAGAATCAGAGTAAGGAGTTCAACTATGATGCCAAGGAAAGACAATAAGAGGTATGGGAGAATTATTTCTTCTACAACATACTCTTTGTAAAACAAGACCTAAGAAATCTGAGGAAATATTTCTCATCTAATTTCATTTTTCCTTCCAAAGAAACACCACAGGTAGTAAACCCAAGGGGATGTACTAAAATAAAAATAAGATACATTAAGCAATCAGTAAGGGCTAAGGATAATTTCTTAGCAATATAACCGACAGTGAGAAAGATATTAAAGGTAGTAACAAACATGTGCAATTCAGGGGAGGTTGTTTTGGTTTTGAAGCTCCATGTGTTTGTTAAGAAATATAATTAAATGATTTCTCCTCTACGAAGAATCTCCCCAAATATCCACCGAAAAGGTAGTTATTATCTAGCACACTTAACTGCTTTTGGAGAAAACATGAAAGAAAAAAAATGGTTTCGTCTCTTTCTTAAATGTCCTATCCTCTGCAAATACCAATGGGGGTTAAGCCTGGCCTTTTGCTGCTTTACAGATGAGGGGTATTTTGACTCACCGTGGCATTTTCCGACAGAAACCACTCAGGGATGGCAATATAGTGATTGGGAACTTTCCTGGGGACGTTCTGCCGATCCTCTGCCTCCCAGAGCAGGGTGTTTAAATCAGGAAAGTTGTTGTTGATGTCAATTCCATCGTGGGTCCAGCGTCCCAGGGACCAGCCTCCCAGCTCCGAGCCCTGGAGACAAGTGAGAGTGTGAAGAACGCAGAGGCTGCAGGACAACGTGGACCCTCTACCATACAAGATGCATCCATCTCCACTTCCCCTTGGGGAGTGTCTCTAAGCCTCTGGATGCCCTTTGACCCAAAGATGGCATCTAAAGGAGAATATTGAAAAACTTCCTATTAATATCTGGTGGGTGGTAGATCGTTCAGTCAAATTACTCCAAAGAGGGAATTCAGAGAACCACCCCTGCCACATGGAAGTGCTTAAAAAGCATTAGGTTCCTTCTTCCACCCCTACCTTCCTCTCTTCCATACTGGCCAGGTGAACCTCTGAGTAGCAATGAGCTCATCATTGCAGTATCACTGGCCACCATAGTAATGCATTCTCCCTGCCTGCCCATGATTCTGGCTCACTATTTAGCAATGCAAATTCCTAACTGACTATATCTGCACCAATAAATGCGACCACATTTCTATACTGTAAAGCTTGTATTTGATAGGTACCATTGTTTTAATATAATTTTCCATTTTATTCCCAGGTATTGTGATATATCACTGTCAATACACAACACAACATAATACTAACTATACTCTATGTTCTCTTTATACATAATTCTGTACATGTGCGTATTCTATGCACACCTATAACCTAAATATGTTCTATATCATAATTGGAACATAAAATATAAAGAATATATCAGAATAATAAAACAACTTCCTCAGAAGACTGATGAGAAGATCAAAGGCAATAATCAAGGCTAACACATGCCATGATTAAGTGCTTAGCCAACATAAAGTGGTACTACTGGATTCTATTATTGTTATGTATATAGCAATACTGCTGTTCATCTTCACTTCCTCCAGTATGTCGGCACGTCCACCTCTCAAGGTCACCATCATTCTCAGTGCCTGCTTTGCACCTTTCATAAACCTTGTGGGCTTCCCTGCCTCAGCAGACACTCAAAAATAAAATTTGTGTGACCAGGCACGGTGGCTTGCACCTGTAATCCCAGCACTTTGGGAGGTCAAGGCTGGCGGATTACCTGAGGTCATGAGTTTGAGACCAGCCTGGCCAACCTCCTCTCTACTCAAAATACAAAAATTAGCTGGGTATGGTGGCAGGCGCCTGTAATCCCAGCTACTTAGGAGGCTGAGGCAGGAGAATCGCTTGAACCCAGGAGGCAGAGGTTGCACTGAGTGGAGACTGTGACACTGTACTCCAGCCTGGGCGACAGAGGGAGACTCCGACTCAAAAAATAAATAAATAAAGCTCGTAAGGTGGAATTTTGCATAACCCTGGAGCTGGGGCCTCGCTGCCCACATCCTATTGGGTGAGATGGGCCAGGGCCATTACCCCTTCGTAGGCCTTCTCGTAGCCATCGGGGTTGAGGGAGGGGAGGATGTGAATCCGCGTCTCCTCCACCAGGTGGACGATGCGCGCATTCCGGGCCAAGTACTCCTGGCACAGGAACTGCACCAGCAGCAGCAGCAGCTCCCGGCCTAGCACCTCATTGCCGTGGGCCCCCGCGATGTAGTGGAACTCGGGCTCACCTTTACTCAAAGACAGAGAGAAGCACAGGTTCATGTTGAAACACCTAGGGCCAAACAGTGCTTGTCACATTGTGTTAGGGGGAAAGTCTTGAATAATATAAGCTTACCATTTTAGCCCTATTTGTTCTTTCAAACAAACCTCTAAAATGACATCAGGACAACTGTCTTATTCCCAGAGAGTCAGGTGTGCAAGAAAATGTGTAGAAAAATCTGACATGACACCTCTCACAGGGTAATAATGTCCATTCTTACTTACCAAGAACAGATCAAATAGCATAGTGCTTAGGGCTTAACATTTACAAGTTGAGCACAAGCCATAGCAATCAGTGCCTCTCTTTTGGGAGGCAATTATTTTTCTTAAAATAACTTCCTATTAAGTTTAACAAAGACAAATGAATATAAGCAGAAAATAGTCCATCAGGGCAAATCAGCAGTGATGCAGTGTAAAGTAGGCTTTCTTTAGGTATTTTTTCTTTCAAAGCTCAGCTTTTACATCTTAGGGTGCTATGGTTTAATGTATGTGTCCCCCTAAAATTCATATGCTGGAACTTAAGATCAAACGTGAGTATTAAGAGGAGGGACCGGCCGGGTGCAGCGGCTCACACCTATAATTTCAGCACTTTGGGAGAGGGCTCCAGTGCAGGAGTTCAAGATCAGTCTGGGCAACATGGCAAAACCCTAACTCTACAAAAACAAACAAAAAAAATTAGCTGGGCATAGTGATGCACACCTGTAGTCCCAGCTTTTCAGGAAGCTGAGGTGGGAAGATTGCTTGAGCCCAAAAGGCGGAGGTTGTAATGAGCCAAGATTGTGCCACTGTACTCCAGCCTGGGAGATGGAATGAGACCGTCTCAAAAAAAGGAAAAATAAGTAAAAGAGTTGGTGCCTTCAGGAAGTGATGAAAAGATTACTCCTCTTATAAAAGGGTTCCAGAGAACTAGCCAGGCACTTTTGACCTTCTGCTCCTGCCATGTAAGACAAGAAGGGGTCTTAAGAGGAACAGCCCTCACCAGGCACTGAATCTGCCCATGCTTTGACCTTGGACTTCCCAGCCTCCAGAACCGTGAGCAATAAAGTTCTGTTGTTTATAACTTTCCCAACCTCTGATATTTTGCTACAGCAGCCAGAAAGGACTAGGGCCTGGCATTTATCAGTGCTGGGCTCAAGCTGACAACATATTTCCTTCCCTCATTGGCAAAGCTGCTGCTTTTGAGGAAATGTGATTTTACCAGAAGATAAAGTTTTTATCATTTAAAATAAACTCCTGCCGGGTGCGGTGGCTCACTCCTGTAATCCCAGCACTTTGGGAGGCCAAGGCAGGCGGATCACCTGAGGTCGGGAGTTCAAGACCAGCCTGACCAACATGGAGAAACCCCGTCTGTACTAAAAATACAAAAATTAGCTGGGTGTGGTGGCGTATGCCTGTAATCCCAGCTACTCAGGAGGCTGAGGCAGGAGAATTGCTTGAACCCAGGAGGCAGAGGGCTCCAGGAGCCGAGATTATGCCACTGCACTCCAGGCTAAGCAACAAGAGCAAAACTCCATCTAAAACAAAACAAAACAAAAAACCTCCTGAGAGGAACTCCTGAGACTGTGATGAATGTTCAAGTAAATCGGACAAATCTTTGTACCTAAATATCAGCAGATTTCTAAAGAGCTCCCAGATTTACCAAAAAGCAAAAAAGAGAAGCCCATCTCACCTATAGAGGTGCAGGCTGGGGAGTGATTGAATGGGAAATGGCTGAAAACAGGAAATATCTAAAAATAGAATTGAATTTTTTTAAGAAGTGGGAGAAGCTCCTCTAATATGAGCCATTAACGATCAGGGAATCCTGAAGGAGGAAGAAGTTCTGTCCTGCCCACCTCAGCCACTTTCTTCTTTGGCTGTTGTGGTTGGTCTCAGAGGTGGACGACAGAGAATGAAATATGCTCCCTTTGGAGAGAAGATGGGTATTTCCAGTGTAAATAATTCTATAGTCCATATCATAAGACGAGTGGTTCACAGAGCCAACAGGTGCAGAATCTGTCTACGTGAGACAGCAGTGGTGTGGACAGCTGATGCCCTGTGGCATGAATCTTCTCATAGGGTGAACAATCTCCTAACTGTTTACATGGGTACCAAAGATGAAGGGGCCAAGCATCCCAGAGGGGCCCTTCTCACCGACTTCGTGCTCCCCAGGGTGATCGGAGATCTCCACAGCATACAGCTTCAGGCCCTGGTGGCTTTTTCCAATGTTGTAAATTCTGGTGATATTGGGACACATTTCATTCACAACTTTCATCAACTGAAAAACAAAGTGAATCCAAAACTCTAAGCATTGATGACTATGCACTAAAAGGACAGAGCTCCCAAGAAGACGGAAACCTCTTACTTTCCTCCACAGCCTCCCAAGTGCATCCACATTCTGCACACTCCTGCTGCTATCGCCTCTACCCAGAACACTCTCCTTATATCCCTCTGCCCTAGATAATGCCTACTTTCCTTCCAGCACCTGCTGTACCATCACCCCCCTAGGAAGAAACTCCTGGCCATTGCCCCCACCCCGTCCCATACTTTCCACACCCCTTGGTTATGGCTATCACTTCCTGTTATCCTCCAAATGTTTATGTCCCCAAAAATCCATAGGCTGAAACCTAATCCCCAATGCATGAAGAGCTGGGCCCTCTTGGAGGTGATTAGTGTCCTTATGAAAGAGGCCCAAAGGAGCTTCTTTGTTCATCTGCCAAGTGAGAATGCAGCACAACGATGGCCCTGTGAACCAGAAAGTGAGCCCTCACCAGACCCTAGATCTGCCAGTACCTTGATCTTGGACATTCCTGCCTCTAGAACTCTGAATAGATTGATGTTATTTATAAGCTACTCAGGTTACAGTATTTTAGCATGAATGGACTGAGATACTTGCTGATAGGGTTTGGCTGTGTTCCCACCCAAAACTCATCTTGAATTGTAGTTCCCATAATCCCCACATGTCATGAAAGGGACCAGGTGGGAGGTAATTGAATCATGGGGGTGGTTTCCCTCATGGTGTTCTTCTGATTGTGAGTTCTCACAACATCTGATGGTTTCACAAGGGGCTTCCCCCTTCACTCGGCATTCATTCTCTCTCCTGCTGCCCTGTGAAGAGGTGCCTTCAGCCATTATTGTAAGTTTCCTGAGACCTTCCCAGTCATGCAGAACCCTGAGTCAATTAAAATTGTTTTCTTTATAAATTACCCAGTCTCAGGTATTTCTCCATAACAGCATGAGAATGAACTAATACACCTTCCTTAGTTGTGACTATCACCTCCCTGGTTGTGGCTATCACATACTTGGTTGTGATTATCACCTCTCTGGTTATGGTGACATCTTCCCTGATTATAGCTATCACCTCCCTGGTTGTGGTTATCACCTCTCTGGTTGTGATCATCACCTTCTTCGTTGTGGTTATCACTTCCCTGGTTGTGGTTATCACCTCCATTGCTATAGCTATCACCACCCTGGTTGTGGTTCTCACCTTCACTGTTGTGGTTCTCACCTCCCTGGTTGTGGTCATCACCTCCGTGGTTGCAGTTATCACCTCCATGGGTGTGGTTATCACCTCTCTGGTTGTGATCAGCCTCTGCCTTGTTCTGGTTATCACTCGCCTGGGTGTAGTTATCACCTCTCTGGATGTGGTTGTTACCTTCCTGGTCATGGTTATCACTCCCCTGGGTGAGGTTATCACCTCCTGGGTTGTGGTCATCACCTCCCTGGTCGTGGTTATCACTTCCCTTATTGTGCGCATCACCTCCTTTTTTGTAGTCATCACTCCCCTAGTCATGGTTATCACTACCCTGATTGTGGTTATCACCTCTCTGGTTATGGTTCTTATGACTCTTATTGTGGTCACCACTTCCCTCATTGTGGTTATCAGCTCCCTGGTCATGGTTATCAGCTCCCTGGTCATGGTTATCACCTCCCTGGTTGTGGTTATCACCTCTCTGGTTGTGGTTATCACCTCTCTGGTTGTGGTCATCACCTTTCAGGTTGTGGTCATCACCTCCTTCATTGTGGTTACCACTCCCCTGGGTGGGTGTGGTAATTACTCCCCTGGTTGTGGTTATCACCTCTCTGGCTGTGGTTCTTATTGCTCTTGTTGTGATCATCACCTCCCTCATTGTGGTCCTCATTCTCCTGGTTGTGGTGCTCACCTCCCTGGTTGTGGTTCTTACCTCTCTTGTTTGTGGTCACCACCTCCCTTGTTGTGGTTCTCACCTCCCTGACTGTGATCATCACCTCCCTCGCTGTAGTCATCACCCCCCGGTTGTGGTTATCATTTCCCTGATTGTGGTTATCATCTCTCTGGTTGTGGTTCATATTGCTCTTATTGTGGTCACCACCTCCCTCATTGTGGTTATCAGCTCCCTGGTTGTGGTTATCACCTTCCTGGTTGTGGCTATCACTTCTCTGGTTGTGCCTATCGCCTCCCTGGTTGTGGTTTTTATCTCTCTCATTGTGGTCATCAGGTCCCTCATCATGGTTATCACTCCTCTGGTTGTGGTTATCACTTCCTTTGTTGTGGTTCTCACCTCCCTGGTTGCGGTTCTCACCTCCCTCAGCAGTGGTTTTTACTTTTTAACTATGATTTCCTGTTTTCTTATTGCCCACTCACTACACTGCAGATCATTGAGGAGACAGACTCAGCCTTTTATCTTTTATGCCTGACCAAATAAATATATCTTAATATCAACTTTTTCTCATAATTTAATGAGCATCTACATTGTTGGGTTGAGCAAATACACACTGCTCCTTCCCTCCTGGAGCTTGCAGCACACAGCCAATAAGAGGCATGCAATGACCCAGTTCATTGCCACTAAGTAAGGAGAGCACTGGGTCACCATGACAACAGGAATCATGGGGTTAAACGGTAGGAAAAGCAGGCTTCAGCAAGGAAGTGAAATAGATACATGCTGTTTTCTGAATTTTGCCTTTTTAGTCAGCTCGTCACACTGATAGCTGAGGTCTGGGAAAATGAGACCAGGGGCCAAAGGAGGTACCAAGGGCTCTGCAAGTCATAGGAGAAAAGGTTACCCTAAAGGTCAAAGGCCGGAGACACCCTCTGCCTAGAGGTTGCCTTGCCTCATGTCACTGAATGAGTACCTGTGAGTTCACTGCAAGTAACTGTGATTTGCTAGGCTAAATTTGTTTATCAATACCCAAGTGAAAGAAGATCTGATTCAAAGGGCATCTCTTTATTGAGCCAGGCAACAGACCATGCAGTAGGGGCCAGAGGGCTCCAGGGACAATTTCATGACAGTGTGTTAAAAGACCAGGAAGGAAGCCCAGGTACTGCAGAAACACACAGGAAGGCCATCCTGGCCAGGGTGGCTGGTGGTCAGGTGCCCATTAGGGAGGCCCGTGGCCTTCTGAAAGCTGAGCTGGAACTGAATTGGTGCAGGACAGAGGAAGGGCATAGCCCACAGTGGGGCGATGTGGACCTGAATGCTTTCTAGCAGGCTGCCAAAAAATCGGATCAACCGAATTATCCATAAAATGTCCTTGTAAAGTGTAGATAAACAAATCTGTTGCAAATTTTATGGTGGGTTGAAATCTATTAGAACTGGAAAATTGGTATTATGTAAAATTTATGATACGTTGGAGTTATATGACTGTGTGCTTCATATGCCTTTCATAACACAACATTCTGTAATGACTGGGAAGAGTGGTTTAATGAGCATCAAGAAGCGTTTCTAAAGGAGTGGGAAGATTTACTGCTGCTGTAGCTTGGCTTTTATGACATGCCTACGAGAGGTGACAGGTGCAGCCTTGACTTGGAATTCAGGGTCTAACCCTCTTACTGCTCCAGGGGTTAAAACAGGCTTCCCTTTATGACAACACACGTTGTGTCACAATATTTAGCTGAGAGAAAGTTGGCTACAAAGACTCTTATTCCCAAGAATGCTACAACAGAAACCCATCATAAATGGAGAAGCAACATGCAAAGGACATGTAGCTTCTAGAGTCATCGAAGACAGATACTGCAGGGACAGCAAGGGGCCACATATGAATAGCACCATGTTTTAATAAAAGACACAGTAATCACGTCACCAATTATGTTAACAAGAACAGTAAGAATACGCTCCATTTCTCTACTAAGTCTTATCATCATTACTGGGCGGGTAAAGTAGAGAAGGCAGAGAAGATTTTTCCCATTCTACAGACTTGGAGACTAAGGCCCAGAAAGCCATCGAATAATTTACCCTGGGTCACCCAGCTGGGAGCAGGAGAAGCCAGGACTTTGGCATCTCAGGGCTCTTCCCACACCCCTATCTGTCCATGAAGGTGTAGTAGAGAAATGAGAACCAGTGCATCCCTGCTGCTTGTTTTATTTGCTGCATACTGTGACCATTCTGATGGCCACAGCATACTTGGCATCTCCTTTGAGACCCCATGTCCCAGTCCCTGCTGATGCAGTCATTCTCAGCCAACAGCATTGACCTTAGCAAATCCTATCTGGCAGGCAATTCACCATCTTACATTCAGATCAGTGACTAGCTCTATGGACATAAAGCCAGGTGGCTCATCACGAACTAGGCAATGAATGCAAGCATTCAGCCCAGGCTGGCTTCCTTCACTGTTACCCCACCCCCTTCCAATTAGCTGCAGGAGAAATGTGCTGTCAGTACTAGTGATCACGACCTTGACACTGGAAGAAGACAAGCATCATCTTCTCCTGAGATGCACACTTAGCTATGGCATGGGAAGATGCTTGGGCCATGAGTCA
Organism: Trachypithecus francoisi; assembly: GCF_009764315.1. Taxonomy (NCBI): domain Eukaryota; kingdom Metazoa; phylum Chordata; class Mammalia; order Primates; family Cercopithecidae; genus Trachypithecus; species Trachypithecus francoisi. The sequence continues at coordinate 7,715,472 of NW_022681442.1, read as the reverse complement.
TCAGAATCACCTCCTTATATTCTACCCACTATCACTGTACTTTCATAGCCGCCACACTTTCCCACCAATGGCACAGTATTGGTTAACAAAGTACGTGCCACTGTGCCACGGTATCATAAGCATCTTTCCCACATGAGAACATGGGCCTTTGAAAAATCTTCTTCTCAGTGAAGTTCCTTTACAATTCTCTCTGCACAGTGGCCCTCTGCAATGCCAGGAAGCATCTCTCCAGTGGCTACCAGTACCATCAAAGACCTGGGTGGCAGCCCACTCTGGTCTTCTCAGCAAGGCAACTGTGAACATCCCCAGGAATGACGTTTCCCGTTTAAACACAATTAATTCTTGTAAGGGAATACAATTATTCTTGAGAGGGGTCAAAGATGGTTTTTTGGAGTCTGGGTCTTTGTGGTAAATGTTTGGGTCTTGATGAATTCAGTCAGAGTAAGGAATAGAATTTTCACCATGACCTTAGAGCATGTATTCTCAAAAGGGATGACATCACCCCAAGGGGCTGAAAATTGTGGCTGAAAAAGTCTTAGGTATTACAGTGCTTTGTGTTCCCCCAAAGCTCAACCCTATCTAGCAAAATCCTATTTCTTAATATTTAATATAATGCAGGGAGGATATTAAGAAAAGAAAAGAAGTCTAAAAACTTTCCCTAGGTGGGTAGTAATGAAAAAGAATGTTGAGAAACATCATCTTAGAAAGTACCAGGGTTTGCAAGACTCTTGGTCTCTTCAAGACTGTTTTCCCAACTCTGAGATGGAAATAAAATTTGCATCCTGGTGTCTACTGAATCCCAGGCTCTGCTGCTTCACTCTCTACTGAAGGAGATAGAATCAAGAGCCTCAATTTCTGGCAAAATATCAGAGGGAAATTTTTCATAAAGATGGTAAAATGTTATGCACACTGACACTTGTGGCATGTTTCATACTTTGTATTCATGAAAAGTTATGAATTGGGAGATATCCAAACATTCCAGAGCAGGAAAGAAGCTGAGAAAAGTATGATGCATCCACTCACCAGAACATTCTGCAACCTCACAATCACAATTATGAAGACAGCATGGAAAATGGCTAATGATCCAATATTCGCTGAGAAACACAGGGCCAAGATGTAACTATCCTCTCATCAAAACCGTAGGAATTCTGTGAATACAGAAGTTCAAACACCACATGGAAATGGGGAGAAAATGGAAACTGCCTTTTTTTTTTAGAGTAGTGGGTTCGTGGAGGATTTGTCTTTAGGCTTTTGGTTTGCATTTGATGCTGACACAATGTTGTTTATCCAGTGAATGCAAGTTTTGTTTTGTTTTGTTTGGTTGGTTGGTTTTTAAAGAGGAGAGTAGGGAAGAGGAAAGTTCTCTTCTGCCATCTTTCCTCATTTGCCTGAGAAACAGGCACCGCACCTTGCCCAATGGAAAAGAAATTCCAGAAGAAGGGAAGAGGGAAGGAATGGAGTTGGGTGTATCTGGATGTGCAGGCTTGCTGCTCCGCCCTGGCTTCCTGTCCCCACAGGGTCAGGCTAAGCGTGGTACAAGTGGGTGGGTCAGTCATGGTCCCCACAGCCTGATGTCCCCGGCCATCCTTAGGTGCCCTGGAAATCAATGTCATTAGATGGCTGCCTTCCAGCCCATGTCTGCCTATGTTACTTTTTTCTATCCACATCACATTGTCTACATATGGGCCATCAGCCAGTACTTCCTGGGTGTTTGGGACCTGACAACACTGTGACCAATCCAAAGAAGGTCATTAACCTTGTCCTCAAAATCACTTCTTCCTTTTCTCCACAGAAAAGGAAGAGAGGCCCCTCTCTCTCCCCAACTCACTCTAATAGGTGACCTCCACTGGGCAGCCTGCCTGAGAAATGCCTCTCTTCTCATCCTTCTTCAGGCCCAGGGGCCAGCCCTCCATACAACTTCCAGAAAGACAGCTCTGTGCACCTAAAGAAACTCCACAGACCCCCGCGTCAGGATAAAAGCCTCTCCTGGCACTCAGGACCAGCCTCCTCCCAGCTACTTGCAAATTGTCACAGAACACACCTATCGGCTGCGACCTCGTGCCTTCACTCTTGCTGTCTTCTCTACTCAGAGCACCCTCCCTCCACCCCTGCCTGCCAGTGCCAGCCACACACATTGGATGACAGCTGACACCCTCTGCAACCAAAGCCTCCCAAACCAAGGCCAAGCAGATGGCTCCCTTCTCTCTCCCATCCCCCATGACTGTAAGGACCTCAAATACACACATTGATCAAGTGCACACTATGGATGATAAAATGACAGGGTCTCTTCCCTCATTGCCCCAAGTGAGGGAGACAGGCAATGTACACGTTAACCAGCAACTAAGCAAGAATAAATTGCAACATACGCTATGAAGGTCCTCCGTATTTTCTTGGAACAATTCCCTTTCTCCGCCTTATAGTGGCAATGTCAGGACTTTCTCCTTCCTCTCCTCCTCCCTTCTCCACCCAACCACCTGCAGCTCCCCTCTGCCTGGAACTGTGCCTTGCAAGTCAGTGCTGTCTGCACAAAAGAGTCACATGTCCCCTCATTATCTTCCTCGTACAATGCAATAAGGTTTTCTATTTTCACTTCTTGCTTCCTGCTTCTGTTTCTCATTTTTTTGGCTTGTTGTAAATGTCTCTTTCAATAGTAGGAAAAATGAACAAGTTTTTCCTGAGGGAGAAAGATTTCTACAGTAACCTAGCAGACTCCATATGGGGAAATTGCTCAAAATGTTGACTTCTTTCCCATCCCCAGGAGCCAGGAATCCAAATGGCAAATCATTTCTGGCTTGAAGACTCTTCAGGATTGATGGGCGATCTCCCAGACAGTCTCTAGTTGATAACTGCTGAGCTGTGGGATCTCACATGGGTCTTCCAGTGTCACCTGAGGGGGCTGCACTGATTATCCAAAGGTACCTCTTGGCTCCAGTAGTGGTCAGAGTTGCCTGGGGTAATGAAGCATACTCCGCTTGCTCTCCTTGTGAGAAAAGAGCCCCAAGTCTCCACGCAAGACAACTATTTACAGATAACAGCTACCTAAAGTCTCTGTGCAATTCACTCATTTTAAAGGCATTTAGATTTATTGCTTTTGACATTAATTGCACTGAGTTGATATCTGTCTCATTTCTGAGCTCAAGAAGCTGTGCTGAGACGTCCAGTGAGCAAAGCGGAGTTAACACATCAGTGCTCCATAAAATGGAATGGTGAGCAGAGCCATATAAATACCCCAAAAATGTAGAGCAGCAGGGATGATTCACAGCCCTCAAGTCCAAACACATTATCTTGATTTCTGAAGAGCAAGACAGCAAGAAGATTTCTTAGCACATCCCACCTCTAAGTCTGTGCTGACAGGTGTCTGGAAGCTGTGTGAGTATCTCAAGTTAGATCACATCAAGACAAACCAGGCTTGTTCATTCCATGGGATTGGAGCTCCGCTTAATTACTCTGACCTCAGAAACATCTTCCACGTTTGTACTGGATGGCTGCTCCCCTCCCTTAGCACCTACAAGCCCTCCCTTTGAGCCATGTTAATTTGCCCTTGGTGGATCCTTGTTCTGTAAATGTATTCAGAAGGACATTTCTGCATGTTCTGTCTCTTCAGATTCTTAGCTCTCTAAGGATTTCTCATTTGCCAGCTCCTCCCCATGCTTTCTAGCACCTGCTGGGGGTGGGCGCAGAACAAGATTTCATAGGCACCGCACTTAGCGTAGGTACTGCCTTTTTAGCTTGTCCTAATAAACACACTGTCCCTTCCCCCTTGTGCACTCAGGATGCAAATGCTGTCAAAAGCTCAGAACTATTAGGTTTCTATAATTAAATCTGGGGAAAAATCTCATCTGGAATTGTCTTTTCTTTCTAACAATACTAAGAGCTATGAAGCTATCAACCAGTAGTTCTGAAACCTGGCTGGACAGCAGAATCACAAAAAGAGGATTTAAAAATCTGGATCCCCAGGCTCCTGTCTCCTAAGGATTCTACTTTAATTGGCCTGAGATGCGGCTCAATTATCACTAGCTTTACAAATTTCCCCAGGTGATTCCAATATGCAACCAAGATCGAAACTCTGAGAATCTGAATAATAAGGGGTAGTGCTATAGTCTCTCCGTGCTGTTTTCCCATCTGCAAATAACAATAACAACAGTCCCTACCCTTCTAGAGTTATTAGGACTGAACACGGTCATGTACATAAGTTGGTCCTATGTGAATATTTTCCGCTATTATTATCATGTTATCCTAGATCCTTTTTCTTCTTCAACTCTGCATCTGACCAACATCCTTAAATAGCACTCAAAACCACAATAATTCTTAAGATCTACAGTATTAACTGAGAAGAACCTGGATTCAAATTGTGTTTCAATAATCTGCCAGCCAGGAAGACTTCCTCTGGTCACCTGAACCCCGAATCTTGAAATGACAAGCATTTAATGTGTCTTCAGCACATCAAATGATCATTCAGATCCCTAATCATCAACTTCTGGAAAAAAAAAAATTTAAGCGCTTATGGACACATAATATGTTGCTTTTTTTGACAAATTCCTGGCATGAGGCTTTGTGATCTGGGTCTTACCTGGCGCATTTCCTTATAGTTGTGGTGTTTAAAATCCAGGTCATCAGTGGTGGTCATCTCATTCCGGCGGTGATAATAGTTATTAGGATCTAGGGACAGAAACATGATTTTGAATTCACTCCCATCCTTCTATCTCCCATGGCATCTCTGTTAGAGACTCATGGGGACTGCAGGGACAGTGCAGTCCAATCTCTAGCTTCTAAGGTTGGTTCAGAGATGAGAAAACCAAACTGCAGGAAGCAACTTAGGTGTCCGAATTACCCAGTGGTTAAGAGTGTGGAGCCAGAATACCTGGGTTCAAATCGCCGCTCTTCTACTTACATGCCGTATGAGTATGTAAGTGGGCAAGTTACTTGCACAGTGTTTGACTTGGTTTTTTACCCATAAACAAGAAAAAGAATAGTACCTCTCTCAATGGTTTATTGTTAGCATAGATGGGACAAATCTATGCACCCAGCAAGCTGTCAGCACTACATAAATAAATGAATGAATATCAAGACTCCACACATATGCATGGAGACTTCTGGAAGGATGTGGACCCTATAAGCCTCTTACCCAGCATTCATTCCCCTTCCTTCCTTCCTAAAAAAGCCCTATGTTTGGGAATCCCCTTTTCCCACTTCTAGGAAGATCTCAAGTCCCTAGCTCCAGGGCTCCAACATGACTGGCCAATCAGAACACAGCATCTACTGGCCACTGTCATTGATCCAGATTGAAGGGAAGGACTTGATTGACACAGAGGAGGATTGAGTAACAATCTCTCCCCAGCAGTAAGAATGCAGAAGCACATTGCCCACTCGCTACTACGGCCATCTGACCTCAAGAAGAACTAGCCTCAGGATGACTTCCGTGGTATAGATGGCCCACAGTAGAAGTCAGAGAACTCCAGTAACACTAAGAGCAACTGAATCAACCAACCCAGAGCCCAGCCTTGGACAAGATAAAGACCAACCTTTGCAGCTAAGCCAGTGGGAACTGGGGTTTCTGCTGTGGGAGCTGAAGCACCCTAGCAGATATAATCAGAATGTGTTAACAGAGCTGACCTTTGGGGACTGGGATTCGGGGGTCAGGGAGGCAATGTCTTCTCTTCACTTGATTCCCTTCCATATAAATTGACTCCCTCTCTGCATTCCTGTAAGTGTGTATGGTTTATATAATTACAAAAACCAAGAACACAGAGAAGAGAGGATAGGGCAGGGAGGAGCAAGAGCATGAAGGAGGGCAGCTGTGAATGGACCACTCCATCTGCCTTGAGGTCCCCCAGTCAGCCTGGTGACATCTCCGTCAAGAAGATGACACTGGAAATGTGGTGCATTTCCTGCTCTGTTCAACGTTCCCTCCAATGCAGAGAACCCGCAGCCCTAGAAACCGTGTGAGCAATGTGGGAACCATGCAGTGTCTGTTTAACCCAGTGGCTCTCAGGGCCACTCTAGAGGCAGTAAGGGCAGTAGGGGGATGAGCACTCTCTAGTATGTGGAGCAGCGAGGCCAGATCTGTGCCACCAACTGTGGTCCACAGACCAGTAGCATTGGCTGTTTGCTAGATCCAGCCCTGATCTACTGAATTAGAAACCACACTGCAACAGGATCCCAGCTGGCTCTGTAGACATTCACAGTTTGAGAATACTCAGCACGTGTTACATACATCTGCCATCAACTGAGCCAGCCCTGTGCCTGCATCCCCACAGCCACAGGTCACAAGCGCCATATTCAAAAAGATCAAGGTTCACTTAAAGACTGTGGCTTCACCCTTGAGAACAGAGGCCACTTGCAACAAGTTAAAAATCACATATAGACTCAAGCACTGAAAATACAGCTTTAATATTCACAAATGATTTTCCAGTCATGCAATTACAAACAAATAACTGTTATGGGAAGGGAAATAACGTGGGAGTACAACTGGCATTTTGTCCAGACAAGAAAGCAAAGCCACTTAGGCTTAGGCAGATGCCTCAGTGATTTATTTCTCAAGCCCTTTCCTTTTGGGAGTAGAGGCTGACCACGCCTCGGGCAAGCTGCCTTCCCCTTGATTTCCAAACCTGCCAGTTTCAAAGCAAAGGTAAAACATGTATTTTGCATTCATTTACACCTAACTTACTCGCAGGCTGTTATCTAAGAGCTATTCAACACGCCCTAAACCTCGGGGGGCGTCTTTTCAAAGGACTTTAAAGCCCCTTTTGTTTTGGAACACAAATTATGCCTTCAAGGTTCTCAAAAAGGATTGAAGAAAAACTGAGAGCCCTAAATACAAAAGAGCACTGGGTTTGGCAACAGGCAACATTCTTCCTTCCTCAAGGCTAATCGGGCTTCTGAAAGGTATGGGTACCTTTTCCAGAACTGTCTCAGAACTTCACAACTTCCAGTCACCCACATTTTGAACAAATACTCCCTTACCTGTCCATTTATTCTGATTGGGCAAAGTTTTATTGAGACCCTCCCTATTAGGAGCCCAGCACAATGAGTGAGGACTGAGCCCAGAGTCGATAGACAGAGCCAGTTAGTCATCTAAGCCAGCTATCCCTGGCTTCCTTCTGTAGACAAGAGAAGCCCTTCCTCCTGTCAGAGTTGTTTGAACCAGAGCGACTGCATCTTGAATAGGAGCTGCGGAAAATGAGGCTGAGACCTGCTGGGCTGCATTCCCAGTAAGTTAGGCATTCTAAGTCTCAGGATGAGATAGGAGGCTGGCACAAGGAACAGGTCTTAAAGACCCCACTTATATAAAACCAGTTGCAGTAAAGAAGTCGGGAAAACCCATCAAAACCAAGATGGCAACAAGAGTGACCTCTGGTGGTCCTCAGTGCTCATTATACACTAATTATAATGCATTAGCATGCTAAAGGCACTCCCACCAGCTCCATGACAGTTCACAGATGCTATGGTAAGATCAGGAAGTTACCCTATATGGTCTAAAAATGGATGGACCCTCAGTTCCAGGAATTGCTCCCTCTTTCCCAGAAAACTCATTAATAACCCACCCCTTGTTTAGCGTGTAATCAAGAAGTAACAATAAATACAAGCAGCTGAGTGGCCCAGGCCGCTGTTCTGCCTATGAAGTAGCCATTCTTTCTTTCTTTACTTTCTTAATAAACTTGCTTTCACTTTACTTTATGGATTCATCTCGAATTCTTTCTTGTGTGAGGCCCAGGAGCCCTCTCTTGGGGTCTGGATTGGGACCCCTTTCCGGTAACACTCACGTGGGGAACCTATTCCAGGTGCTTCAGATATGCAAGTGTGAGCCTGTGACTCAGGAACACACTTCCTGCCTTCAGCTGGGCACCACTGGCTCAGAGATGATCCCAGGATCCAAGCCAGACCAATCAGATGACTTTTCTCACAGAGCTTGCAGGAGCACAGACTCTTCTGCTGGAGCCCTCGGAGGGTAGGATGTGAGTGGGAAGTGTTTGTGGCCAACCTGCCAGTCTGCAAGTTAGTGACGGGGGAGCCCCGACCTCCACACAAAGGCCCTGAAATGTTAGATCTTTTCTTGCCTGAAGCCAAAGTCAGACCTGCCCCTGGAATTTTCACTTATGTGAGCCCGAATTTCTTTACATTTTTCTTAACCTAATTTGATTAGGACTTCTGACCTCTGAAACAGAAATTCAGGCTGATCCAGTCTATGGGGGCTTTATCCTCACAGAGGGAGCTTTGATCCCTTCCTGTGGTTACTTCTATAACTCCTGTGTATGGAAAACCAGCTGATTCGTCTGCAACACCTTAGTTACGGGGATCAACAGACTCCAGGAGTGGAGCCTGAAACGCTCTTTCCAACCTTACTTCCCTTATTAAACTACTCAAGCATTCTGCTCTGTCCAAATTGGTCTACTAATCCTGCCCTATTATGGGCTGAATTGTGCTCCCCCACCAAAGAAAAGCTATGTTGGAGTCCTCACCCCCAGTGCTTGAGAGTGTGACCTTGCTTGGAGATGGGGTTTTTACTAAGCCTTTTGAGTTCAAGTGAAGTCATTAGGTGACGCCTCATCTGATAGGGAGATTTGAATACGGACATACACAGGGGGAACGCCAGGTGAGTGAAGGCAGAGGCTGCGGTGATGCACTTAGAAGCCCAGGGATGTCAAAGGCTGACATCAAACCACCTGAGCTCTGAGAGAGGCCTGGAGCGGACTCTCCCTGCAGCTCTGAGAGAGGCCTGGAGCAGACTCTCCCTGCAGCTCTGAGAGAGGCCTGGAGCGGACTCTCCCTGCAGCTCTGAGAGAGGCCTGGAGCAGACTCTCCCTGACAGCCCCAGAAGGAACCAGTCCTGTCAACACTTCGCTCTTGGCTTCTGGCCTCCAGAACTGTGGCAGGATAAGTTATTCTAAGCCACCAGTTTGGGGCACCTGGTTATACCAGCCCTAGGAAGCTACTACCTGCCCTAAACATCTCTGCCTCCTCACCCCCGAGTCCTCCTGTGGTTTTCTTTTGATTCCTCTGAGACCAGCACAAATGTCCGCTGCCCTGTAGGGCCTTCTGGTCACCCTCATCTCAGTCATTTCTTACTCCTCAGACATGGTCATAAAATAAACCCCTCAATCACCTGGACTACCCTTCACCTCCTTTCAATAATCTATTCTCAGATATCCCTGACATAAATTCATGGGAGCCCTCTGGAGACTAAGAGCTCACACCCTCACGAAGCAGCCTCTCGCACTATTTTCAGCCCTAATTGCTAGGAAGGTCCTCCTTTATCAAGCTGAAATCTACCTGCTGATCTTAATTCATTCCTCTTCAGCTAGGATAACTAAGCCTTCTCCCTTTCATGTACGATGGAGGCAGGAGAATAGGGCCTGGAAGAAGGAAACATAAGGCCAATTCATGCTGACTTCCTAGAACTAAATCAAATGGAAACACTTCAGCTATGACAGGAAATACCCTTTCCATTTACAGAGGGCATACACCAAGTAAATGACTTTGTAACTTTACTTCATCCTCTTCATTTACATAGGGTATACATGAAGTGACCAGTGGAAACCTCTAGAAAATTCTGTAATGGGGCTCTTGAGCCCCCACGCTCAGGCCTGCCCCCACCCTGTGGTGCGTACTTTCATTTTCATTTTCAATACATCTCTGCTTTTGTTGCTTCATTCTTTCCTTGCTTTGTTTATACATTTTGTCCAATTCTTTATTCAAGATGCCAAGAACCTGGACACCCTCCATCAGTAACATGACGGTCCTACAGATTTGGAGGAAATGTAGCCTATTTTCCCCTAAGTTGTCTCTGTTCCTGCCTAAACATACCTATTCCCTGCACAACCCTCACGATGATTTCCAGGGCTCTCAGTGCCCCGGTTTCCTCCTCTGAACACACTCTATTTTATCTGTCGCTTCCCCAACCTATAGTACGTGGGACTGTGACATGTGGCCTAACAACAAAGCAACCAACTTGTCCCGGTTTTTCCCAGGACTGTCCTGGTTTTAAACAGGAAGCATCATGTCGTTGGAACCCCTCAGTCCCTGGCAGCCTGGGTTGGTTGGTCACCCTCTCCAACCAGCTCAAGCAACTTTGGCTCGGTATCTCCTTTCCTGTGACAACTTAATTACGTGGCTTAAATCACTTTAGCTTTTTAAGGATCACAGCTCTGACTCGGCAGATGCATGCCTGCAGATGTCTTCTAGTTAAAAATTTAATTATTAATTGATCAGCCTGTTATTTTGCTGTCTTAATGACCACAGTATATGAGAAAGCAATCTCATGATCCCATCTTAGGCTAGATATGACCTACATTTGACCAATGCCCATTGATTTATGCAGATGTAGCTTTAATCTTGAACCAAAAAGCTTTTACTGACTTCACCCTATTGTTCACTGAACACTGCTACATGCCCAACACTGTGTGAGATGCTGGGGAAATAAGCATGAAAGATACAAGGCCCCCAGCCATGAGGGTCTCATTCAAGGCTCATGGAAGGAGTACACGCATCCGCAGACAGAGACGGACGTGTGGCAAAGGCTGCGCTCCTCTTCATCTTCTGTTTCGGGAAGCAAGCACATGTGTGAGAGAGAACAAGAGACAGAGGCCCTGCTTCCAGCTGCCTTCCCTGAAACACGAGGCCTAAGCTCTGCGGCATCAGGCAGCTCAAGCAGACACTAACCCCATACCCGACAGCAAACAATTGGACATTCCCAGGACCCTATGCACATCCACAGGTTGTTCAGAAGTGAGAAAAATAAAATTCTAAGCCCCCAACTGACTGAATGGACCACTTCTTGGCCAAGAGAATCCCAGAGAAATCTTGGAAGCTGAGTTCACAGCTACAACGGATAGAGATGGGACACTCCTCATTATACCCCATTCCTCGCTGCCAGTCATTAGGCTTTCTACCCTATGGGCTAAACAGAAACCAGTCCTTTCAAAAGACAAGATCCTTCCCAGGCACAGTTTATCTTCCCAAGCACCAAAAAAAGACAAGATCCTTCACCCCTCCCTGAGACGTTGCCTCCTCTATTCCCTTTTTCTTCAAATGTTCACCTATCTTATGTCAAATGTAGATTTACCGGGCACTAAAGTCTCCCAAAGATGTCATCATTTGCCTCAGTGCCAACCTGCCCCCCTTCTTGTAAGGAAAATGTATAAATACTAAATCTCCTGAGAACCTCTGGAAAAAACAGCCACAGATGCTTCTGTGACTTGTGTTTCTCTGGGGCACACCCTCAGTTGGCTCAAAAAACCGTGGTGATTTGAGACTCAGGCCACAATCCCTTAGAGGAGGAGGAAGGAAGAGGAGGTTGGCTGAGGTTTGAGTGTCAGTGGTAGGAGGCCTGGGCTCTGAGGTGGCTACAGCCAGTTCCCCATGCAGCTGGGCTGTGAGCCATGTTGGGGACCAGATGACAGTGCAGACAGAGATGGAAAAGGGACACAATTGGAAGAGGAGATCTAGGAAAGGTGGAAGGAGGCCCCAGGTGGGCCTGGCAGCATCAGAACCCATCTCACCCTCTGCTGGTACCAGCACCCACACCAGCCACAGCTCAGGGCTCCTGAGCACCAAACCAAGCACCTGCTCACTACATGAGACTTTTTCTTTTTCTTTTTTTTTGAGATGGAGTTTTGCTCTTGTCACCCAGGCTGGAGTGCAGTGGCGCGATCTCAGCTCACTGCAACCTCCTGAGTACTGGGATTACAGGCACCCGCCACCATGCCCAGCTAATTTTTGTATTTTTAGTAGAGGTAGGGTTTCGCCATGTTGGCCAGGCTGGTCTTGGACTCCTGACCTCAGGTGATTTGTACATGGGACTATTCTTAAAAGAACAGTAAGAATCCCAGATCAAGTCCCATTACTGGGACTTCAAAGGGACCAAGATTCTTGGGCTGCTGTGCTTGCTGTTTGCTGCCTTCTGGTTGGGACCTTGACTGAAATGAGTAGGTGCTTGACTGGGGAAAAGAGGTTCCTTTTTTGGGAAGGCAGCTCACCTGCAACCTAGAAGCCTGGGCTCAGGATACCCGTGAATGCTCCATCCAGACTGGCAGACCCACAGGGACAGCAAATTCCAGGTTACCCAGGGATGGCGGGAGAGGACTGGGGAGTGATTACTCTGGATTTGTAGCCCCCATTTTTCTAAGAGATGGTTTAATTATTTTTTTTTTCTCTCTTCTTTTCTTATTCCCCCAGTTCCCCACTTCCTACTTAGCCCTTTAGAAATGCAAATACAGGCCAATAGTGGTGGCTCATGCCTGTAATCCTAGCACTCTGGGAGGCTGAGGCGGGTGGATCACCTGAGGTAGGAGTTCAAGACCAGCCTGGCCAACATGGTGAAACCCCGGTCTCCATTAAAAATACAACAATTAGCTGGGAGTGGTGGCACACACCTGTGATCCTAGCTACTCAGGAGGCTGAGGTAGGAGAATCACTTGAACCCTGGAGGCAGAAGTTGCAATGAGCTGAGATCGTGCCACTGCACTCCAGCCTGGGTGACAGAGCAAGACTCTATCTCAAAAAAAAAAAAGAAAAAAGAAAAGAAAAGAAAGAAAGAAAGAAAAGAAAAAGGAATGCAGATACAACCTTTTACGTCCCCCTTCACCAGCCTCTCCCTACCGGGCAAGTTCTTTTAATTATCTGCTCCAAAACAAGTCTGGAGAGTTACAAGTGGATTTATAAAGCAAAGCAAGCCTGATATGAACCTTTCCCCCTCCAGGAGGTTGCCTGCCCATGAAGGTGCGGGCAGTCACCAGCCCGACCAACCAGTAGGGAAGGCATCAGAGCTAGCATGGACCCTTCACCCTTGCTTGTTCCCTCCCCTGCCTTTTAAAGGTGCCCACTTTCTGCTCGGAAAGTGAAGCGGCACATTTAAAGACAAGACGCCTCTTCCCCTAAGCTGGCATCAGAATAAACCACTTTCTTTATACCAGACCTCACTCTTGTTAATTGGACTCTGCATGCGGTGAGAGCAATGAACCTGCTGTTCAGTTTCAGGTTCAGGGAGGTTTTAGGGGGCGATGACAAAGTTTTGAAACTAGAGAGACCTGGGGCTTGCATAACATTATGAATACACTAAATATCACCAAAGGGTACCCTTTAAAAGGCTTAGTGTATATTATATGAATTTCACCTTGATTAAAAAAAAAAAAAAGGATCCCTAGCCCCCAAAGTGCTCTCTGAGGACTGAGGACACCAGAGGTGCTAGGTTACAGGAGATTTTTCTTTACCTGGTACAACACCAGGCTCCCACCCAAGGAACAGCTGCCACGGTGGCCTTGCGACCTCCCTAAGCCCCAACATGCTCAGCAGACCCCTGAACACACATGGTCTGGCTCCACATGTGAGCTGAGCACGAAACCCCTCCCCCTCCCACAAAGAGCTGGCTGTCTGATGCAGTCACCTTTGTCCAGACCCCACTGACTGCTCTTATGACAAAGTAATTCCTACAGAGCAAGGCCAAGAGAGACCCAGGAGCTGCAGACTCCCAGGCACAGCTTCACCTGATCCTGGGTCATCACTGTCAGCAAGAGCATCAAATCTGCCACCCCACAGGGCCTCTCAGAGGTGGCAGCACATCCTCTGTGCTTATTCGCTCACTTCCACCCCGTTTCCTATGTCCCCATCACACGGCTTCTCTGCTGTGGGAGAGGGAGTCCAGGAAACCCTCTGGTTCCTTGGCAGATGCTGCTGTGCTGACAGCCCTGGGCCAATTTGCAGCTTGACTGGCAGGGAAGCTGTCGGGAAAGACAGTTTTCAAGAGTGTGACTGTTTTAACAGTTTCCCAAGATCATCAACATTGGGCAGCTGGACCATGAAGAGAAATCTCACATTTATTTAAACTTGATAATGTTAGAGACAAATGCTTGTTCCTTGGTGCCGAAAAGAAGAACCAGCACTCAAAGAATCTTCCCAGCAAGGCAATTTTACTGGAGACCAGCCTGACCAACATGGAGAAACCCCGTCTCTACTACAAAAACTACAAAATTAGCTGGGTGTGGTGGTGCATGCCTGTAATCCCTGCTACTCAGAAAGGCTGAGGCAGAAGAATCGCTGGAACCCAGGAGGCAGCGGCTGAAGTGAGCCAAGATGGTGCCACTGCACTCCAGCCTGGGAACAGCAGAAACGGACTCTCTCTCGGTTCTGAAGGATATAGGCATCAGCAGGGCCGCGGTCTCCCTAAAAGCTCTAGGGGAGGATCCTTCTCTGCGTCTCCCAATGTCCGTTGACTGTCTGCAACCCTTGGCTTCTAGCCACATCACTCCGACCTCCACCTCTGATGTCACGTGGCATTCTCCCTGTGTGCCTCTGTATATCTGTTTTCTCTTCTTAAGGACACCAGTCATTGGATTAAGGGCCCACCCTCATCCAGTATGATCTCTTGATTGATAACATTTGTAAAGACCCTGTTTCTAAATAAGATCACATACAAGGTTCTAGGGGGACCTCCTCTTGACTGATTATATCTGCAAGGACCCTGTTGCTAAATAAGATCACATTGTAGGTTCTGAGGGGGACATGAATTCTGGGGACACTATCCAGCCTGGTGCAGTCAGTCATGGCAAGCCCTGAACAAATGCCCACTGTGAGAGGCCGTCCTTCCGAACTGAGCTGCTTCTGTACAGTGAGCAGTAGGCTTCTTGCTGCATAGCTGAACCCAGGCCCAGAGTTTGAGACAGGCCAGGAGAGAAATCTGTGGTTCCCCATGTGACCTGTTATTTCAAACTCAAATCCCAGAGTACTTTGCACAGGGAGAGGCCTTGGCATTCTTGTTGTTGGGAAAGTAACGATTTAGCACCATTAGCGAGTCACATAGAGCACAGAAAACAAAACCAGGACAGGGTTAATGGGGAGGAAGTATCTTCTCACATCCACTCACCACCTATGGGATCTGGTGACCTCAGAAATGAGGCAGCCACAGAACAAAATAGCCAAACCTCGGGCAGGGCAAGGATGAAGAAGGGAAAATTGGGAAAAATAAAGCATATTGAGCACTAACCATGCACTGGTGCTCTACAAGCACAGTCATTTAGTCTTCACAGAGTCCCGGATCAGGAATGGAGGGGCTGCTGGAAACTTACAGTCAAAACAAGAGCAGCCTCTTCTGCTTCCTAGGGGAGTAGCAGAGCTCTTCTCACGGAACTCATGGTTTTGAAAGGCAAGGCGCCAGCTAGCCAGGATGGAAGAAGGTCTCTATCAAAAAAAAAAACCCAGACATTCCGCCCACCACCCCAGCCCAGAAGCCCCAGAGACAGGAAGCCAGGGGACAGCAGAGACAGAGATGGGAAATGAGAAGCAGAGACAGATAGGAAAGATCTCCCCAGGGAGAGCACAGTTCTGACGCCAGTGCGGCAGGGCAGCGGGCTAGACCCGGGAGGAAGGCAGTGAGCAACAGATTGGTTCCCCTTGCTGGGATGACAAGAAAACTCAGGAAGGGAAATGCTGATTGCCTGGGCTGCCCTTTTGTTATCCCCAGACCTTCTGCAATACTCACGCATGCAAATCGGCATCAGTGGAGACTGCTGTTCTAGAACCCAGAGCCACTGGCAGGAAAGACCCAAGGCAACCCAGGGCCCCGCAAGCAGTAGAAGACAGGTGGGTAGCCACCCCGGAGTCCCCAGAATCCCTAGGGAAGGAGGAGATTTGGGATTTCCCATCGGACTGTGAGGAATATTTGTGTTATTTTATTTGAATGTTTTATGAAAGCATGACCACAGAAGTTGAAGGACTCAGCCATACCCCTACAGCGAAGGTATTCCCTCCACTCCATAGGAAAGTAAACCATAGAACATTTGCACAGGCTACCTGAGACCACAGTTGCAGAGGAATAAAAGTGGAATTTGCACCCAGGTCCGAGCTGAGCCAAAGCTCATGACCCTTCTGTCCACCAGGCTTCCCCTGAAAGCAGTGTGAACTCATCTCCTTTTTAAGGCCCCGGCAACCAGAAGGGCTCAGCTGGTACTCAGCAACTCCAAGAAGCTCGTCAATGCCCATCAAAAAGATGCTGATGACATCACCCTCAGCAAAAGGAGGCCTAGAATGAGGAAGCCAATGGCTGCTTCACGCCCTCTAATTCCTATCTTTTCAAGAGCCCAGGCCTGAGGCCCAAATGAATGATCAACTCCTTGGCACAAGAGGGTATTCAGACTACAGGCCCGACTTTGCAAACAAAAATGGAAGGGAGCAAAGCAAATCAATTTATGTACAAAGTCTTGCACCCATAGTGACCCAACAGAGCGACAGCCCATTCCTTTCTCCAATTTGTTCATCTTAATGGTGGGTGGGGTGACTGGCTGAAACATCATAGCTTAGCAAGACAGGTGGTGGCCTTACAATTAAAATAGCTTTTCAATAATTATGAACTAGTGAACATGGGCTGGGAGGATGTACATATTGGGAGGAAGGACGCAGCGTGTCACTTGCTCCTGGCCGACTTGGAGGACTGACTCCAAGGCACTGCCTTTCGGCAGCTCCTCTGTGCTTGAGGGAGTGGCTCCTGTCCACAGATCTCTGTGCCTGTTACTAGGTTCTCTGAGTTACACCCAAGAACCCTGGACACATCAGTGCTGTGCAGAGGGAGGACAGTTGCTCAGACCTGGTGGCCAGGAAGATGAGGTAGAAGGAGTGACAACTTCCCCCAAAGACACCAAAGCCTCACACATTCATAATAGAAGCTATTGGGCATTTCCAGGGGCTCAAGCACAGCCACCTCCCTATCTTGAAGGTCATTTCCTACAATGCTGGGTACCAACCCTGTAGCCTAGTAGGGTAATCATTTGCAAAGCTCACCTGGTCCTTTTGAGAGCCAGGCAGTGTGTAATGCAGTGTTGTTTGCAACAGCAAAATCTCTGAAAACCATCAAGGCCATGACCATCTGGCCAGTCAGCTGGCACAGTTCTTAACTCGCATTTTTTTATTGTTAAAACTTTATCTTCAGAATTCTCCCCAGGTTCTGATAAGCATAGATATTCAGTGCAAAATGGACTAGTCCATTCAACCTTAGAAAAGAGGACTTTCTTTTACTGTTTTTTATTAATAGTAATTAAATTATTTGTATTTATTTATTTAAGGCTGTGTGTGTGTGTGTGTGTGTGTGTATTTGAGATAGGGTCTCACTCTGTCACCCAGGCTGGAGTGCAGTGGTGTGATCTAGGCTCACTGTGACCTTGCCTCCCGGGCTCAGGTGATTCTTGTGCCTCAGCCTCCCAAGTAGCTGGGATTACAGGCGCCCGCCACCACGCTGGGATAATTTTTGTATTTTTAGTAGAGATGAGGTTTCATCATGTTGGTCAGGCTCGTTTTGAATTGCTGACCTCAAGTGATCCACCTGCCTCAGCCTTGCAAAGTGCTGGGATTACAGTCGTGAGCCACCATGCCCTGCCAAATCACTTTTAATTGTGGAAAACTACACATAACATAAATGTTACCATCTTGACCATTTTTCCAGTGTATAGTGCAGTAGTGATGAGTACATACACCTTGCTGTGAAACCACCAGCCATCTCCAGAATGTTTTCATCTACAGTCTTTACCCATTCAACAACAACTCTCCATTTTCTTTTACTTTTGAGCTTTAAAAATTCTATTAATAGACCATGGTATATGGTAATTCACTTTTCAGCTCAAAAATTTCTGGAAACATTATGCATAGAGTCTTAAAAAGCACCAGCACCCTCGTCCGCCCCCACCGGAGAGTTCACAGGAAGACGGTGAGGGAAGAAAGGGACAGAACAAAGGGATACAGAAGCAAAGGTAAATGAATGTTTCATGAGAAAGAGGCCTGGGAAGTGCAGACTTGGAGAGGCTGCATTTAAACCACGAGGTCACCTTGGGTAATCCCTGGCCCTGGCCTCAATAACTTTTACAAAGGAATCTCTCTAGCACCAGGGTGATGAGCAAGACTTGTTTTGTGCCCCTGAGCAGCCCCATCCCCGTACATGACCCCATCAGGCGGCAGGCATGAACAGCCACTCCCTTCTAAGCAAACTGCTAAGTAACTTCTAGAAAAAAAATAGTCCTCAATATCTGGGGGGTAGAAAATAGAACCATTCTGAGTCCATACATGAATTCAGATTTCACAGTGTAACCCTGACTTTGTGAGGGTTTAAAGGACCGCCGGGGCCCATCTTCAAACACACACACACACCAAGAATAACTTCACAGAGAAATATTTATTTCATGAGACTCTTACAGGCTGCCCTTTGTCCTTTACCAACAACAGATGAATTCCTACCCACAGAGAAAAGCCGTGGGTTACTTTTTCCAGCAAGCAGACCAAGGCTGTGCCGAGCAGAACAGGAGAGCAAGACTCCTGGGCTGGCGTCAAGAGGGCCAGAGCCCATAAATGCCTCCCTGAAGATACCTGTGCTCACGGTCGCCCTGTGCTGGAGAGCCCGGCAGGTCCAGGATGCCGGGACCGGTCCTGGGGCAATTCCTGCACCAGCCCACCACAGAAGGAGGCCCATATCCACAATCAGGCAGGCCTTCCACATTCTCTCTGCATCTGCCTTGAAACTGGGCACATTCTTCATACCAGCAATCCTACTTATCATAATCTAATTTCAGGAAATAATTGTGGACACACGCAAAAGAAGGACAGAGAAATAAGAATGTTCTCTGTGGGGTTGTTTACAGAATGCAGTGATTAGAAACAACTGAACTTCCGACCGTCTGAGGCAGATTGAAAACATGGCATTTTGTCCGTGGGCTAAAGGAGAAGCATCCCAAAGACAGATGGTCTCTAATGCTTCTGATGACATCAAAGAAAGTTGCACAATTGAATAAGTACACATAAATATAAAATATATATATATATATATGACCAGTGTGAGGGTAAGCAGTTAGGTAGAAAGATCTGTCTTTCTCACCAATATGAGGTTTGGATTGTAAAAATCTGAGGTTGGCTAGCAAGATCATGAATACTATGGGATTGAAAGAAAAACAGTTAAATGACCTTCAGTATGCTTTGAAACTACAGGAAATGTAAGTTCATGGAGAGGGGGTTACTACAGAAATAGCCTGAGAGCTGGTACCCTGCCCCAGGCAGTGCTGGGAGGGTCTAGGAGTCCCACAGGGAGCCAGCCCCACACCTCACACTGGGCAGGAGTGGGAAGGCCTCACTGGAGAGTTTGGGGGTTGAGCGATGACTGTGCCCCAGGTCCCCATGGCCTGCCTGCATGGATGGACTGCAGGTGAACAGGAATGTGAAGGTTCCTATAAGCCCCATGAGGTGATGACGCCCTGTAGTGGGTGATCTCAGGCCAGCTGCATTCCCTGGAGATGTGTGTTCAGGATGAAGAGGCTGCGGCCTGCAGGTTTCATCCAGGCATGAGCTTAGAATGCCTGAAAGGCCAGGACAGAGCAGCCTGTCCAGAAAAGACATTACCAAAGATGCAGGTGGCACGTGTGAATTAAAACCCCCTTTCTTCAAGCCACCCTGAGGTTACCCCCAAATATCATCATGTGAAAATAAGGCAAGTGGAATACTACCTGAGTAAGCATTTACTCAAAGACACAGGCTTCCAAGAGCAGTTACTCCATCAGAAAAAGACTATGTCAATGGTTTAGAATGAACTTCTACCACCTCCTTACCTCACTGCCACTACCCAGTGTCATGGGATCTGCCAATGACAAATAAATGTGTTCTCCCAAATTTCTACATAATTTTTTTTTTTTTTTGCTCACTTCTTAGTGGTAGGTATCATCTTAAAATCACAGTAGGTAAAACTGCACTTGGCAAGGGACTTCAGTAGCCCCATTGTTCACTGTGCTTCCCAGCGGGCTTGTAGGAAATTTTTATTTATTTTCTTTTTGGTTCACCTATGTTTTCTAAATATTCTACAACAGACATGTATTTTTTTACACAAGAAAACAATTGCTTCGTGTATTATTACTTTTTATCTTTTTATTTTTTTGAGACAGGGTCTCACTCCATTACTCAGGCTGGAGTGCAGTGGTGCGATTTCAGCTCACTGCAGCTTCGAACTCCTAGGCTCAAGCAATCCTCCTGCCTCAGCCTCCCAAGTAGTAGGGAATATAGGCTCACTCCACCATGCCTGGGTAGTTTTTAAATTTTATTATTTATTTATTTTTATTTTTGTGGAGACAGGGTCTCCCTTTGTGGCCCAGGCTGGTCTTGAACTTCCAGCCTCAAGTGATCCTTCCTCTTTAGCCTCCCCAAATGCTGGGATTACAGGCATGAGCTACTGTGCCTGGACTGCTTAGTTTATTTTTATTTGCCTTGGCTGGGCATCTGTTTTCCATCAGTACTCCCACCCTTCAGGAAGCACGGGAGGGGGAGGTTGAACTCACCTGGCAGAGGGCAGCCCAGGATCTCCATTCTCATGCAGATGCTCCCATTATCAAACCAGGACTGTGGGTTTATGCGGATGTAGCGGGCCACCATGGGGACGGGCAGCTCGTTGAGAACAGGGATCTCCTTCTCACTGTTTCCTTTAAATATCTATTTATGCTCAAGGAAGAAAAAGAAAATCTTTTAGTGCATAATAACCAAGAGATAAAAGAGTCAGAATTCACTCATTCAACAAGACCTTATTGAGGAAAACCTAATGTGTGCTAGGCACTGAAGAGAAAAAAAGAAATGAATCAGGCCTGGACCCTGCCTGCAGGAAGCCTCCATCTACTTGGTATGCGGGGAGGGGGTAATTATATATTGTAGGAAAAATCTATTGGTGTCATGGCAAAGGGACAGCTAGAGAACTTTGGGATTTCAGAAGATGGAGAGGACCAGGCAAAGTTTTGGGGAAAATGGGCTGTTTGAACTGGCACTGAAGGAAAGCTATTTAGATCTGTAGGGATGAGAGGGTATCCAGAGAAAATGAACAATGAGTGCAGAAGTCTAAATATTGGATTCCTAGGCAGAAGAGAAGCTGGTTCACTTGTACAAGGACACAGGACTGTGTGTAGGGAGTAAGAATGAGAAAGAAGATTGAAAAAGGAGGCCACAGTTGGACTAGTCAGACTGGGTAAGATATTGGATACCATGCTAGGAATACACACTTGAGAATCTGAGGAAGAGAGTGACAGGATCAGGACTAAGCTGGAGCTAATCATGGAACTGAAAGGCCAAGGTCACGAAATGAAGTTAGGAAACTATTAAGAAGAGCTGCAAGAGGCCCCAGCATACCCCATGCATGCAACTTCCAGGGCTACCTTGCAAATTACATAAGAGGCTGTATCCCTGCAGTTCCCTGATAGGAGTAAACAAAGGCTGAATTTTACATTAGCTCTAAATGTGTGTCACTTGCTGCTGGGCTTCAGGGCATGGGAAGGGGTCTCTGTCCATCAGACCCTCGTGGTAGGTTTGAGTTGACACAGAATCCACAAATCTCCAAAGAATTGATCATACATTGCCTCTCTCTGCAAAACTCCACCCAGCCAGGCACCAAAGGCATGGTTAGATGGAGGATGAGACTCACCATGTCTCCAGATCCATTCTTAACAGTGACCCACGTGTGGCTGTCATTGCTCACCATGACCTTATACGATGTCACCCAGTCACTCCTACGAGAAAATAAAACATCATCAGGACTACACACTTTAAAATGTTTATTTTTCCATGAAGAGGTTTAGAGGTGAGGAGAGCAGGTGCCAGAGGCAGACAGCACTGGGTCAAACCCTGGTTCCAGGACATTTACAGCTCTGTGACCTCAGCCAGGTAACTAACTGACCCATCTATGCTGCTATTTATTCATCCATAATATGGGAATCATAAAAGCATCAACCTTAAAGAATTAATGTAAGCCTTAGTTTAATGCCCTTTAATCACTTAGAACACGGCCTAGCCCCTAGTCATCACTAACCGTTGATCACACACATAAAGATATACAAATCGGTATCTATCTTTTTGCATTGAACACCTACATCACACCCAAGAAACTTAATGGAAAAATAATCTTAGTAAAGATTGCAAACTGGTCTAAAAATGTTGGTTGGAGGGGGGAGGGGGGAGGGATTGCATTGGGAGTTATACCTGATATAAATGACGAATTGATGGGTGCTGACGAGTTGATGGGTGCAGCACACCAACATGGCACAAGTATACATATGTAACAAACCTGCACGTTATGCACATGTACCCTAGAACTTAAAGTATAATAATAAAAAAAAAATTTCGGTTGGGAAGCTGATTTGGGAATGCAACAAATGAGATTTTACCCATCACAAAAATAAAATCTTAAGTCTCTAAGAGATACTGGGTTTCTCCTTGACTGTCACAGCCACACAGACAATCCCCACCCCAGGAAGAATCCAGTGATGGCTGGACCCAAAGCCGTACCCCCATCATCACACCGCACTGCACAGAAATTTCTGGGGATAAAATCGACATAATTTGACTTTCCAGAGTGGAGGTCAACCTGATAGCCTTGGCAAGAAAAGCGACCTATACCTTTTTTTCTCACTGCCTCAGTTTTTTATAATGTTAGTTGTTGAACAATATAGGAAAGTCTTCCTGAGTACCTACCCCCCTTTAATTTTGTAAATACTGGAACTAAGCAGCAATTTACCAGATTTTTTGTTTTTTTGAAAATTCTGCCCATTAAAGTATTTGGAATCTTTTTCCTACTTGCCTGCTTGCCCTCAGGATTGAGATCTATCCACATAAGGTTTTGAGTTTCCTGTCTGAATTTATACTGCCTGGCAGAGTTTACTTCAAAAGAACAGCTGGTTCTATGCACTCTGGTTCATCCGACTGACTTGTCATGAAAATGATTCTTAGGTGCTTTTATACATGCTTGGAAACAAACCCTCACCTCACACCTTCTCTTCTTCTCCTCTCGCCTCCCCACCAGCTCTGTCTGAATACCTGTTAGAAGCCAGAATCGATCACACATCACATTCCTCCTCTGACAGCCACCACGGTGAGCCCAGGGCTGCGGAGGGAGATACACTAGCATTGCTCAGGGCTGCGGAGGGAGATACACTAGCATTGCTCAGGGCTGCGGAGGGAGATACACTAGCATTGCTCAGGGCTGCGGAGGGAGATACACTAGCATTGCTCAGGGCTGCAGAGGGAGATATACTAGCATTGCTCAGGGCTGCGAAGGGAGATACACTAGCATTGCCTTAACAAGAAAAGCACCTCAGTAACAGCTCCTTCCTTTGCCCTGGAAAATTATCCACACCCAAAATAGCAACCTGTTTCCCTGCATACAAATAATTTCCAAATGACTTGTAGCTGCCATTCCCTTTGCTGTCTGTTTTTCAGCTGATAAGGCCCAAGGGTGATTCAGCAAGACAGACAACAGAGGCGGGAGCTGTATTCTGCCAAGACAGAGGTGATGAATGTAGGAAACCCCTCGGTCAAGAGAAGCACAAGACAATAAGAGGGGAGTAGAGAGAAAAAGAAAAAGAAGTTCTCCAACGAAAAGGAGAGGACGGGGAAAAAAAGGAAATAAAAGCCAAGTCATAATTTCTCAAATTCAAACTAAGAAAATAAAGAAAAAAAAAAGAATACTAATCCCCTACTTACGTTGGAATCATAATTGTTTCTGTGGCTCAGAACTATCTTCTGAACTGCAAAGCTACATCATATCTTCTTGCCTAGTTGACCCCTCCACTTAACGTCCCTGCGACATCTCAAATTTAACTTGCTTTACACGAACTGATTCACATCTTCTGCTCTACACTGTGACGTAGCAGTCCACCACAGGCCCTGCCCCAGGAAAGGTACTGCCATCCACCCAGGGAGGCCAAAATCCCAGTGTTAGCCTGGGTGTCCCACCTTCCCTTGCTCCCTGATATGGTTTGCCTGTGTCCTCACCCAAATTTCACGTTGAATTGTAGCTCCCATAATCTCCAAGTGTTGTGGGAGGGACGGGGTGGGAGGTAATTACATCATGAGGACAGGTTCTTCCCATCTTATTCTCATGATAGTGAATAAGTCTCACAAGATGTGATGGTTTTGTAAAGGGCAGTTTCCCTGCACATGCTCTCTTGCCTGCAGCCATGTAAGACATGACTGCTTCTCTTTTGCTTTCCACCCTGATTGTGAGGCCTCTCCAGCCATGTGGAACTGTGAGTCCATTAAGTGTCTTTTTCTTCATAAGTTACCTAGTCTCGGATATTTCTCCATAGCAGTATGAAAACAGACTGATACATTCCCCTATATTGAATCCATCACCAACTTCTGTCAATTTTAACTCCCACATTTTTCAAGAATGTATCCAACTCTCTCCACCTCCCCTGCCACCAGCCCAGTTCACTCTCTCAGGCCCCCTGGCATCTAAATTGCTCCCCCACCTATCTTGCAGGCAAGAGCTTACTTTTCTAATGAAATATTATCATGTCATCCCTGTTTAAAATAGCTCTTATTTTAAGTATTCTCATATTAAGCACTGTGCTATCTTAGTATTAACAAAATCCTCATCACACTCTACTGGACCCTTGCTTGCCTTGTATTCTCTGTGTTCTTTCTTTCAATTCCTGATACTGTTTATACTCCCTCTTGCCCCAGGGCCTTTGCACATACTGCTGCATCTGTCTGAACTCCTCCTCTTCTCTCCTCCTCTGTCTGCCTTTAAATTATTCAGACCCCAAACCAAATAAAAAAGCTAGTCCTAACCCTTCAATCTAGCCAATTTCTTTTCTTGTATGCTTTCTTTCATAGTTTAATTCAGTTTGTAATTTCATACTCCTTTCTGGAATTACCTGATACTGTCATTCTCTCCCACTGAAGTATAAGCATCTCACAGATGGAGAAAGGAGAGCCCATGGCACTTGGAGGACAGAAAGGATGCTGGTGCCCCAGGAGAGCAGAGTAAGGGACAGGGGAGCAGAGGCCAGGGCATGGTAGGCTTTTAGGCCATTTGATAGGAGTGGAACTTCCTCTGCCAGGCAGCAAGGAGCTACCCCTCTTGAAGTTCACCAAGGGTGGTCAAAGTACCTGAAGACCAATTAGAAAGTCTCTGCTTCCAAAAATTCCACCATAATAGAATGCGTGCCAATCAGAGGCTGTCCTTGTTTTTTCCCTGTTTAGAAAACTAACTCCCCTTTCTACCAGCTTTGAATCACAGATGGGTCCTCTTGTCATAGGTTTATGAAGCCTTTGTTCATTTTGTTTCAGGCCTAGTTTCATCTTTGACAATTCTTATCATTGCTTATAATTATGCTTTATTCATTCTCACTGCTTTCTACTACTCTGCTCTGAGGACACCATAATTTTTTTTATCCATTTTATTGCTAATCGCGATTTGAGTAGTTTCCAGTTTAGATTATTAGGAAGAGTGCTTCTGTGAACATTCTTGCATGTATCTTTCAGTGAATTTATATAAAAATTCTGTTTAGTGTATAATCAGGAGTGGAATTGCTAGGTCATAGGGTCAGAGGGTAGATGTATGTTCATATACCTATGTTCAGCTGCAGTATTTTCCAAATTAATTATACCTATTTGTACTCAAACCAGCAATAAACAAAAGTCTGGTTGTTCCATGCTCTTATTGACACTCGATAGTATCTTCCTTTTTTATTTTAGCCATTCTTGATGGATGTATCCTTTTATCTCATTGTTGATTTATTTTAATTTGCTTGGTGACTAATGAAGTTCAATATTTTGTATGTTCATTGGGTATTTGAATACCATCTTTTGAGAAGCGCCTACTCAAGTTTTCTCCCTGTTTCAATTAGGTTGTCTGTCTTTCTCACATTGATTTATAGAGCTCTTTATACATTCTAGATATGAGTTGAATAATATATACATATATTGCAAATATCTCCCCCAATTTGTCTTCCTTTTAATCCTCTTTGTAGTATCTTTCTTTCTTTCTTTCTTTTTGAGACAGGGTATTGCTCTGTCATCCAGACTGGAGCCTCCCAGGCTCAAGCAATCCACACACTTCAGAGTCTCTCAAGCAGCTGGGACTACAGACATGCACCACCACATCCAGCTAATCTTTGTTTTTTTTTTTTTTTTTTTTTTTTTGGAGAGATGGGGTTTTGCCATGTTGCCCAGGCTTGTCTCAAACTCCTGGGCTCAAGTGATCTACCCACCTTGGCCTCCCAAAACGCTGGGATTACAGGTGTGTGCCAACACGCCCAGCCTATGGTGTCTTTTGATGAAAAAAAATTCTTAATATAATCCAATCTTAGCCATTTTTTTCTTTATGGCTTTCAGTATTTTTGTTCTTTTCAATAAATTTTTGCCTACTCCAAGATGATAAAGATATTAACTGATGTTTTCTTCTAAAAAACTTTATTGCTTTACCTTTCACATTTAAGATCTGCAATCCATTTAGAGTTGATTATCGTATAGTGTGAGGGGTCAAGATACATGGTTTTCTTTTGTTTTTGTTTGTTTTTTTGAGACAGAGTCTCTTTCTGTCACTCAGGCTGGAGTGCAGTGGTGCGATCTTGGCTCACTGCAACCTCTGCCTCCTGGGTTCAAGCGATTCTCCTGCCTCAGTCTCCTGAGTAGCTGGGACTATAGGCGAGTGCCACCATGCTCAGCTAATTTTTTTAATTTTTAGTAGAGAGTGGGTTTCACCATGTTTGCAAGGATGGTCTTGATGTCCTGACCTTGTGATCTGCCTGCCTCAGCCTCCCAAAGTGTTGGGATTTACAGGCATGAACCACCGCACCCAGCCCAAGATACATGGTTTTCTATATGGGCTTCCAGCTGACCTAGAACCATTTACATGGTTATTTTCCTATTGCACCAGAGTGGCAATTTGCTATAAATCATGTGACTGTATATGTCTAGGTATATTTCTGGATGCTCTACTCTGTTCTGTTGGTCTATTTCTTATCCTATCCTAAATCTGTCTTATCTAATGTTAATTAATATTAGAATATTAATAACATTAATATGTTTTCTCACTTTGTTTTTGCTTTTCAAAGTTGCCTTCACTATTCTTAGATCTTTGCAGTCCTATATGCATTTTAAATTCAGCTTGTCAATTTCTAAAACAAAGCCTCTGGATTTTAATTGGGTTAATGTTGAATATATACACCAATTTTGGGGGAACTGACCTCTTTACAATATTAAATCTTCCAATCTATAAACATGGTATATGATCCTCTTTATTTAGGTCTTCTTTTATTTATCTTTTGCTAGCTTTATTCCTGGGTAGCTGATTTTTTAAATGATTTTACGTGATATCACTTTAAATTTTACTTCCTCATTTGTTGCTGATATGTAGACACATAGAGGCTTTTTGTATGTTGACTTTGTACCCAGCTACCTTGCTAATTTATTAATTAGGTCTAATAGTTTGTGGGCTTCTTTGGATGTTTTTATGAATATGATGATATCACAATGACAGTTCTGATTCTTTATTTCCAGTCATTAGGTCCTCTGTTTCTTCTTCTTGCCTTATTATACTGGCTAAGATGTTCAGTCCAATGCTGAAAAAAGTGAATAACAGACATCCCGATTTCATTCGTGAGATCCAAGGGAAGGTTTCTATATTTCACCACTGAGTAAGATGCTTCCTGTAGGACTTTTTCTACTTTTTTTCTTTTTTTGTTTGTTTTTATTTTAATCAAGTATGAGTTCATTCTTTTTCACATAACAACAGAGTCTGGATGTTTGATGCTGCTGGCACTTATTCAGCTAGTCGACTGTGTAAGAATTCGTTTTTCATACTCATTATCTCCAAGTTCTACACGGATGTTGCAAGAGGACTTATGACACATTCATTTTACATACTTGTCATCTCAGATTTCTAAGAGGACATCCGTATGCTTTCATTCTTCATATTGTCTCAGAGTTCTAAAAAACATCAAGATGTTTTCATTTTCATATGTGTTGTCTTTAGGTTGTAACACAGTGACTTCAGCTCTGTATCATGTCCACATTCAAAAATATTAAATCAGTTATAAATATTATAAATTATAAATTTTTTAAATGACTTATTTCCTTCCTGATACATTCTTTAAGTTTGATTTACAATTCTTTTTATTTAGCTTCTTGAGGTCACTGATTGTCAGGTTTTCTTCTTTTCTAATATAGCATTTCAGGTTATGACGTTCCCTCTGAGCACTCTTTAGTTTCATGTCATAAATTTCGATAGGTCATATATTCTTTGTCATTTAGTTCAAAATATTAATTCTTATTGTGATTTATCCTTTGATTATGAACTATTTGGAAGTGTATTGTTTACTGTCTAGGTACTAGATATTTTCCAGTTACTTTTTTATTATTGATTTCTAGTTTAATTCCATGGTGGACAGAGAACATATTTTAAATTTTGTCAGCCCTTTGGTTTCTCTTGAGGTTTCATTTATGGCTCAGTATATGGTCAATTTTGGCAAATGTGCTATGTGGACTTGAAAAGAACATTGGCTCTGTAATTGTTGGATGCAATGTTCCATACAAATAACTTTGATCATTCAAAATTGATCACTGCCAATATTAAGATTGAAAAAAATCACAAAATAATCAGATTTTGATTATTCTAGTTTTTCTCTATTAACTTATTAGTTATACACTCACAATATTCTTTTCATAATTCTCTTAAGATTACAATATGCATCCTTGATTACTACAATCTTATTCAAATGATAATTTCTACTACACACAGGGTAATGCTAGAACTCCACAACACTTCAAGTCCATTTACCCCTCCAGCTTTTGCATTATTTTGGAATTCATTTTCAATTCCATATGTATTTTAAATTTTATAAAATATTCCTACTATTGTTTTGTGTAGTTAATGTTTATAAACCAACCCATTTACCCTTTCTGGTACTCTTCATTCATTTTGCATTTCCACGTTTCCACCTGAGATCATTTTCTTTCTGCTTGAAGAGCACCTTTGCTATTTCTCTTAAACCAAGTATGCTGATAGTATATACTATTTCAGTTTTTGTTGTCTGAATATGGCTTCTTCATTTCATCATTTTTGAATGATATTTTTGTTGGGAATTCTAGATTGACGTTTTCTTTCAGCATTTTAAAATTTTGATGTTATTAGCTTGTGAGGCATTGTTTTTCTATATAAACACATACATGTTGAAACTACTGTTGTGGCATTGAGTAAACATGCAATAAGAGTATGAGTAGAAAAATGAGTGTCAGCCATTTTAGCTTGAATCCAGCTTTGTTGTTTACTAACTACATATGCTTGGCAAGCTACCTAGCCTTTTGAAAATAATAAAGCTATCTACAAGGACAGTATATATTAATGCATGAATTGAGAGATGTTATAGTATACTGGTTAATACCCCAGGCTTTGACATTAAGAAGGCTGTATTAGTCCATTCTCACATTGCTATAAAGATCCTACCCGAGACTAGGTAATTTTTAAAGGAAAGATGTTTAATTGACTCACAGTTCTGCATGGCTGGTGAGGCCTCAAGAAACTTACAATCATGGTGGAAGGCAAAGAGGAACAAAGCCCGTCTTACATGGCAGCAGGAGAGAGAGAGCGCGCGCAGGACAAACTGTCACTTGTAAAACCATCATATTTCATGACAACTCACTATCATGAGAACAGCATGGGGGAAACTGCCCCCCTGATCCAGTCACCTCCCACCACATCCCTCCCCTACATGTAGGGATTACAATTCAAGATGAGATTTGGGTGGGGACATAGAGCCAAACCATATCAAAGACCAAACGGAAATTCTAGTTCTTCCACTTACTAGCTGCAACCCATATGACAGCAGTGTGTCTACTGAGCCCCAGCTGTAAGATAAGGTAACAACTCTACCTCCTTGTATAGTGAGTAGGGATTGAATGGGGTGATGCAAGTAGTCTGAGCACAGTACCTGGCACATAGTAACTGTTCCATAAATATGAGCTATTAATAAGAACAAAGAAATTATACACTGCCAGATGCCATACCAACATATAGGATGACTATTAAAGTTGAACTGGGACATAATTCAGCTGCTCCCTCCAAACACTTCCAGGGAGTGGATCTTCACACTTACCCCTTTGTGCCCTTGTAATGGAAATGTTCCGTCACTGCCATAAAGAAATTAATAATTAATTAAATCTCCATTAAAATAATGAAGGTTGGTAATCCAGGGTGATAGAAGAGATACTTGCCAATCATTATGATGTTGTGGCAGGACTGAATTGTGTCTTAAAGCTCTACCTACATGAAAAGGTTAAAGCATTATGGGATGTGTGGTAAATCCTGCTCCTCTCCCTGCAGTTACTAGCTTCTGGGAATACAAAGTTAAGTTATACAACACCCCTTTACTCAAGCTTTTTACAGGTTGATGATGAAGACAAGGAATTACTCTGGAAATTTCAAGAGAGCATGATCAAGTGCTGTGATGAGACAAGCACAGCAAGTTGTGGGAGGGCAGAGGAAGTCTGCATGGCTTAGAAGGAAAAGGCGGCAGAGAAGTTTCATGATAAAGACAGTCCTGATCTAACATAAAAGCTGATTATGTTATTCTTTTGTGACAGGCAAATCCATTGTCATTAAAGAGCCTCAGAAGACTGAAGCTATAATGTCATTGCCTCCTAGTCTTCTAATCTTCAGGGAAAGTTTAAAACCCATGGCACTGTTGTGGCTTTTTTTCCATTTCCCTCAAATAGACTATTCCACATCACAAAACCACCTTGACATTTAATTGTCTCCAACTGGAGGTTACGAACTCCAAGCAATGTAGTCCAAATAAAGAAATGTTTGTGTCAAAGATTTCTTGACTGCGGAATGAGGAGAGGCTTCTATGAGCTGCAGCCAGCTCCCTCACTTAAAAAATTTAAAAACAAAATACCTTTGTATGATATTACCACATTGCCCTCCAATCCAGCTTTCCTTCAAATCAGAAAAACAGAGGAGGTAGACCATAATAGAAAAAGTTGGACTATATTTAGACATTTTACTACATGATGCTAATATGGTTTAATTTAAAAACAAAGAATATCTATCATCAACAAAAAGACAGATTAATTGCTTATAGGGCCTTCTACTAGTGTACAACTAGTTTCTGGTGACATCAAAACAAACGCTTAAAACCATCAGTGGGCTTGTGAGCAAGTAAAGAAACTCTCCAATGGGGCAAACAACAACAACAAAAACCA
The DNA here is from genome assembly GCF_009764315.1 of Trachypithecus francoisi. NCBI lineage: Eukaryota > Metazoa > Chordata > Mammalia > Primates > Cercopithecidae > Trachypithecus > Trachypithecus francoisi. The sequence goes on along the minus strand of NW_022681442.1, from coordinate 7,684,494 downwards.
GTTGTTAGGTGAAAAAAATGATAGTGAGTAATGCACAAACACAAAAGCCAGGGTAGCCCCAGGCAAAATGCATCTAACAGTGCTAGGATCAGAGTACTAAGCCTGAGAATCATCGAAAGCTAGGGAAGTTGAACTTGAGACTTTTCCAGGACTCTCAAAGGGGCTAAAAGATCTCAGCACAGCGGTATCCACTGGTTCCCAATAGAAGCACACACGAATCCCCTCAAAAGAAAAGAATCTTCAACATAGGCTCTTGGAGGTTTCAGCAGGTACAATTAAGTAGTTACTGAATTAAGAACAACTATTTATACAATTTTTAAAAAATCATTAAACACACAAGAAAACATTCTCCATGAGGAAAAGGCAGCATAAACAAAAAGCAACAAACCTACATCTCAAAGAACTTCTGATTTTGTAATTATCACATTTTAAAATTTTCCTTTAGCAAAGACTTATATAGTACCTAGCACATCAGATGCCTCGGGAAGCACTTCACAAATACAGTAGTCCCCCCTCATCCATAGGCTCCTTTTCTACCGACTGTAGTAACTTTAAGTCTGAAAATATTAAGTGGAAAATTCCAGAAGTGAACAATTCATCAGTTTTAAACTGCATCATTTTGAGTAGCATGATGAAATAGCATGACGTCCTATACCATCCCGCTCCATCCTGCTCAGGATGTGAATCACCCCTTTGTCTAGCACATCCATGCTGTATAGGCTTCCCGCCCATTAGTCACTTAGTGGTCTTCTCAGTTATCAGATCAACTGACATGATATGGCAGTGCTGGTGTTCAAGTAACCTTGATTTTACTTAAGAATGGCCCCAAAGTGCAAGAAGTAGAGATGATGGCAATTCAGACATACCAAAGACAAGCCATAAAGTGTTTCCTTTAAATGAAAAGGTGAAAGTTCTCAACTTAATAATGAAAGAAGAAAAAATAGGGTATGCTAAGATTGCTAAGATCTATAGTAAGAACCAATCTTCTATCAGTGAAATTGTGAAGAAGAGAAAAGAAATTGATGTTAGTTTTGCTGTTGCACCTCAAACTGCAAAAGTTAAATCATAGTGCCTAAGTACTTAGTGAAGATAGAAAAGGCAGTAATTTGTGTTTATTATGTGCCAGGTCCCACTCCAAGATATATAAATAGATATAAATATACTTATGTAAATAGATACAGACATACTCACATGTATACATATATAGATAGATACAGATACATATACACACATACACGTACATACATTGATTTAAGTATCATTACAATGCTATGAGGTAGGTATTATTATCTCCATTTTACAGATGAAGAACTTGAGACACATAGGAATCTTATTATTGTTAAGGAAGTATTAACTTATTAAAAATTAATAACATGCTTACTTCAAATTTGCTCAGTATACCTGGTAAAATTCCAAGAGTAAAAACTGAAATAATAGAGTGTGTTATGCAAAATCAGCCTAATGGAAAAACCAAGCAAGGTGGGAAAACTCAGATTATATAAAAGAAAAGTAAAAAGAATAACAGAGAGAAAGCAGAAATAAATCAAATCATAAAAACTATCACACAAATATAAATAGATTAGTTAATAGATTATTACATTGGATTAAAAATTACAAATATATTGTTTATAGGAGACAGACCCAAAACATAAGAGAGTTGAAACTAATGGAAGAACAATCCATAAAAGCAAATACTAAAAGAAAACTAGGTAGTTATAATAATAACAGACAAAATGTACTTTAAGACTAAAAGCATTATTAGAGATAAAGACAGTCATTACATTATTATAAAAGATTCAGTTCACCAGTATAAAATAACAATTTTAGATTGTATGCACCTAATACTGGAGCCCCAAAAATATAAGCAAAAAGTAAAATAAAATAAAAATCAGTATAAGTAAAAAACTGACAAATCCATCAGCATAGAAAAGTATTACCATACCTCTCTCAATTATTGTTTTAAAAAGGCAACAAAAATAGCAAAAATATGCAGGATTTTAATAACATAACAACCTTTATGTAATTAATATACATAGAACTCAGAACACAAAAGTTAGGTAATATTCATTTCTTAAGCATACATAAAACATTTATCAAACTGACTATGTAATTATCCATAAAGGTAAAAACATTTCTAAAATAGAATTAACAAGAGAGTTCAGCAAGATGACTGGACATAAGCCAATATACAAAAAATTAATTACATTTCTATACACCAGCAGCCAAAAATAAGGTACTTACACTTAGAAATAAAGATGTGCAAGATATTTATGAAGGAAACTTTAACATTTTATTGAATAACATTTTAAGACATACCTAAGTGGGGATCTATATCATGTTCATTGATAGGAAGATAGTGGAAATGTGTCAATTCTTTCCAAAAATCTCAATTGCATTTTCAAGAAACTTCACAAACTGATTCTAAAATGTATAGGAAAGAATAAATCCCAAAATAGCCAAGATACTTTATGAGAAAAAGAAACAGTAGAGAGTATTGTCCTATCAAGATATTGGAGCTTATTATTATAAAGCTTTAAGACACTGTGATAATGGTGTATGAATAGACAAATTTATAAATGTAAGAGAATTTAGAGCCCAGAAACAGACCCATGCATATATAAAACCTGAAAGAGATCTCTAGCATATCAATTTTAAATAAAAGAACTATTAAATAAATGATCTCAAGGCAACTGAATATTAATATAGAAAAAAACTAAAACCGGACTTTCTACATAATGTTTTTCACAAAATCATTTCTGAATGGATTAGCTACTTAAATGTGAGAAGTGAAACTTAAAACTTAACCTGAATAACAAATAGAAGAAGAAGTTCATAACCATAGAGTATGGAAGAAATTTGTATATAAAACAACCAGTCAAATCATAAAAGACAAATAAACTGAAGTACATTAAAATTTCAAACTTTTGCTTATCAAAAAACATCATCAAGAAAGCAGTAAAAGAAATTCTAAGCTGAGAGAATCTATTTTGAGCACATGTAGCTGACAAAAGATAATATTGAGAATATATTTTTAAAATTCTATAAATCAATGAGACAAAGAAAAAGCACACAATGTAAATGGAGAAACATGGCAAATATTCACAGCAAAGGTAACCAAATGGCAAATAAACATAGGAAAGGAAGTTCAACCCTGTTAGTGGTTAGAGAAATGCAAGTTTCTCTAAGGGCAACAGTGAAAGATAATGCTTTACACCTTTTATACTGAAGAGTAAAGAATAGCAATGGCGGGGGCGGAGCAAGATGGCCGAATAGGAACAGCTCCAGTCTTCAACTCCCAGCGCGAGCGACACAGAAGACCGGTGATTTCTGCATTTTCAACTGAGGTACTGGGGTCATCTCTCTAGGGAGTGCCGGACAATCGGTGCTGGTCAGCTGCTGCAGCCTGACCAGCGTGAGCTGAAGCAGGGCGAGGCATCGCCTCACCTGGAAGCGCAAGGGGGAAGGAAATCCCTTTTCCTAGCGAGGGGAACTGAGACACACAACACCTGGAAAATCGGGTAACTCCCACCCCAATACTGCGCTTCAAGGAAACAGGCACACCAGGAGAATATATCCCATACCTGGCCGGGAGGGTCCCACGCCCACGGAGCCTCCCTCACTGCTAACACAGCCGTCTGCGGCGATCTATCCGCAAAGCAGCAGCGAGGCTGGGGGAGGGGCGCCCGCCATTGCTGAGGCTTAAGTAGGTAAACAAAGACGCTGGGAAGCTCGAACTGGGTGGAGCTCACAGCAGCTCAAGGAAGCCTGCCTGTTTCTGTAGACTCTACCTCTGCGGACAGCGCACAGCTGCAGTCCATTAGGGGAAAGAGCAGGGCCGTGGCAGACGCGAACGACTCTGTCTGACAGCTTTGGGGAGAGCCGTGGATCTCCTAACGCGGAGGTTGAGATCTGAGAACGGACAGACTGCCTGCTCAGGTGGGTCCCTGACCCCTGAGTAGCCTAGCTGGGAGACATCCCCCACTAGGGGCAGTCTGACACCCCACACCTCACAGGGTGGAGTCACCCCTGAGAGGAAACTTCCAAAGAAAGAATCAGACAGGTACACTCGCTGTTCAGCAATATTCTATCTTCGGCAACCTCTGCTGCTGACACCCAGGCAAACAGGGTCTGGAGTGGACCTCAAGCAATCTCCAACAGACCAACAGACAGTCCTTCTGACTGTCAGAAGGAAAACTATCAAACAGGAAGGACACCTATACCAAAACCCCATCAGTACGTCACCATCATCAAAGACCAGAGACAGATAAAACCACAAAGATGGGGAAGAAGCAGGGCAGAAAAGCTGGAAATTCAAAAAATAAGAGCGCATCTCCTCCTGCAAAGGAGCGCAGCCCATCGCCAGCAACGGATCAAAGCTGGTCAGAGAATGACTTTGACGAGATGAGAGAAGAAGGCTTCAGTCCATCAAACCTCTCAGAGCTAAAGGAGGAATTACGTACCCAGCGCAAAGAAACTAAAAATCTTGAAAAAAAAGTGGAAGAATTGACAGCTAGACTAATTAATGCAGAGAAGATCATAAACGAAATGACAGAGATGAAAACCATGACACGAGAAATACGTGACAAATGCACAAGCTTCAGTAACCGACTCGATCAACTGGAAGAAAGAGTATCAGCGATTGAGGATCAAATGAATGAAATGAAGCGAGAAGAGAAACCAAAAGAAAAAAGAAGAAAAAGAAATGAACAAAGCCTGCAAGAAGTATGGGATTATGTAAAAAGACCAAATCTACGTCTGATTGGGGTGCCTGAAAATGAGGGGGAAAATGGAACCAAGTTGGAAAACACTCTTCAGGATATCATCCAGGAGAACTTCCCCAACCTAGTAGGGCAGGCCAACATTCAAATTCAGGAAATACAGAGAACTCCACAAAGATACTCCTCCAGAAGAGCAACTCCAAGACACATAATTGCCAGATTCACCAAAGTTGAAATGAAGGAAAAAATCTTAAGGGCAGCCAGAGAGAAAGGTCGGGTTACCCACAAAGGGAAGCCCATCAGATAACAGCAGACCTCTTGGCAGAAACTCTACAAGCCAGAAGAGAGTGGGGGCCAATATTCAACGTTCTTAAAGAAAAGAATTTTCAACCCAGAATTTCATATCCAGCCAAACTAAGCTTCATCAGTGAAGGAGAAATAAAATCCTTTACAGATAAGCAAATGCTTAGAGATTTTGTCACCACCAGGCCTGCCTTACAAGAGACCCTGAAGGAAGCCCTAAACATGGAAAGGAACAACCGGTACCAGCCATTGCAAAAACATGCCAAAATGTAAAGAACATCGAGGCTAGGAAGAAACTGCATCAACTAACGAGCAAAATAACCAGTTAATATCATAATGACAGGATCAAGTTCACACATAACAATATTAACCTTAAATGTCAATGGACTAAATGCTCCAATTAAAAGACACAGACTGGCAAACTGGATAAAGAGTCAAGACCCATCAGTCTGCTGTATTCAGGAGACCCATCTCACATGCAGAGACATACATAGGCTCAAAATAAAGGGATGGAGGAAGATCTACCAAGCAAATGGAGAACAAAAAAAAGCAGGGGTTGCAATCCTAGTCTCTGATAAAACAGACTTTAACCATCAAAGATCAAAAGAGACAAAGAAGGCCATTACATAATGGTAAAGGGATCAATTCAACAGGAAGAGCTAACTCTCCTAAATATCTATGCACCCAATACAGGAGCACCCAGATTCATAAAGCAAGTCCTTAGAGACCTACAAAGAGACTTAGACTCCCATACAATAATAATGGGAGACTTCAACACTCCACTGTCAACATTAGACAGATCAACGAGACAGAAAGTTAACAAGGATATCCAGGAATTGAACTCATCTCTGCACCAAGCGGACCTAATAGACATCTATAGAACTCTCCACCCCAAATCAACAGAATATACATTCTTCTCAGCACCACATCGCACTTATTCCAAAATTGACCACATAATTGGAAGTAAAGCACTCCTCAGCAAATGTACAAGAACAGAAATTATAACAAACTGTCTCTCAGACCACAGTGCAATCAAACTAGAACTCAGGACTAAGAAACTCAATCAAAACCGCTCAACTACATGGAAACTGAACAACCTGCTCCTGAATGACTACTGGGTACATAACGAAATGAAAGCAGAAATAAAGATGTTCTTCGAAACCAATGAGAACAAAGATACAACATACCAGAATCTCTGGGACACATTTAAAGCAGTGTGTAGAGGGAAATTTATAGCACTAAATGCCCACAAGAGAAAGCAGGAGAGATCTAAAATGGACACTCTAACATCACAATTAAAAGAACTAGAGAGGCAAGAGCAAACACATTCAAAAGCTAGCAGAAGGCAAGAAATAACTAAGATCAGAGCAGAACTGAAGGAGATAGAGACACAAAAAACCCTCCAAAAAATCAATGAATCCAGGAGTTGGTTTTTTGAAAAGATCAACAAAATGACAGACCGCTAGCAAGACTAATAAAGAAGAAAAGAGAGAGAATCAAATAGTCGCAATAAAAAATGATAAAGGGGATATCACCACCGACCCCACAGAAATACAAACAACCATCAGAGAATACTATAAATGCCTCTACGCAAATCAACTAGAAAATCTAGAAGAAATGGATAATTTCCTGGACACTTACACTCTCCCAAGACTAAACCAGGAAGAAGTTGAATCCCTGAATAGACCAATAGCAGGCTCTGAAATTGAGGCAACAATTAATAGCCTACCCACCAAAAAAGTCCAGGACCAGATGGATTCACAGCTGAATTCTACCAGAGGTACAAGGAGGAGCTGGTACCATTCCTTCTGAAACTATTTCAATCAATAGAAAAAGAGGGAATCCTCCCCAACTCTTTTTATGAGGCCAACATCATCCTGATACCAAAGCCTGGCAGAGACACAACAAAAAAAGAGAATTTTAGACCAATATCCCTGATGAACATCGATGCAAAAATTCTCAATAAAATACTGGCAAACCGGATTCAGCAGCACATCAAAAAGCTTATCCACCATGATCAAGTGGGCTTCATCCCTGGGATGCAAGGCTGGTTCAACATTCGCAAATCAATAAACGTAATCCAGCATATAAACAGAACCAAAGACAAGAACCACATGATTATCTCAATAGATGCAGAAAAGGCTTTTGACAAAATTCAACAGCCCTTTATGCTAAAAACGCTCAATAAATTCGGTATTGATGGAACGTACCTCAAAATAATAAGAGCTATTTATGACAAACCCACAGCTAATATCATACTGAATGGGCAAAAACTGGAAAAATTCCCTTTGAAAACTGGCACAAGACAGGGATGCCCTCTCTCACCACTCCTATTCAACATAGTGTTGGAAGTTCTGGCTAGGGCAATCAGGCAAGAGAAAGAAATCAAGGGTATCCAGTTAGGAAAAGAAGAAGTCAAATTGTCCCTGTTTGCAGATGACATGATTGTATATTTAGAAAACCCCATGTCTCAGCCCAAAATCTCCTTAAGCTGATAAGCAACTTCAGCAAAGTCTCAGGATACAAAATAATGTGCAAAAATCACAAGCATTCTTATACACCAGTAACAGACAAGCAGAGAGCCAAATCAGGAATGAACTTCCATTCACAATTGCTTCAAAGAGAATAAAATACCTAGGAATCCAGCTTACAAGGGATGTAAAGGACCTCTTCAAGGAGAACTACAAACCACTGCTCAGTGAAATCAAAGAGGACACAAACAAATGGAAGAACATACCATGCTCATGGATAGGAAGAATCAATATCGTGAAAATGGCCATACTGCCCAAGGTGATTTATAGATTCAATGCCATCCCCATCAAGCTACCAATGACTTTCTTCACAGAATTGGAAAAAAACGGCTTTAAAGTTCATATGGAACCAAAAAAGAGCCCGCATTGCCAAGACAATCCTAAGTCAAAAGGACAAAGCTGGAGGCGTCACGCTACCTGACTTCAAACTATACTACAAGGCTACAGTAACCAAAACAGCATGGTACTGGTACCACAACAGAGATATAGACCAATGGAACAGAACAGAGTCCTCAGAAATAATACCACACATCTACAGCCATCTGATCTTTGACAAACCTGACAAAAACAAGAAATGGGGAAAGGATTCCCTATTTAATAAATGGTGCTGGGAAAATTGGCTAGCCATAAGTAGAAAGCTGAAACTGGATCCTTTCCTTACCCCTTATACGAAAATTAATTCAAGATGGATTAGAGACTTAAATGTTAGACCTAATACCATAAAAACCCTAGAAGAAAATCTAGGTAGTACCATTCAGGACATAGGCATGGGCAAGGACTTCATGTCTAAAACACCAAAAGCAACGGCAGCAAAAGCAAAAATTGACACATGGGATCTAATTAAACTAAAGAGCTTTTGCACAGCAAAAGAAACTACCATCAGAGTGAACAGGCAACCTACAGAATGGGAGAAAATTTTTGCAACCTACTCATCTGACAAAGGGCTAATATCCAGAATCTACAAAGAACTCAAACAAATATACAAGAAAAAAACAAACAACCCCATCAAAAAGTGGGCAAAGGATATGAACAGACATTTCTCAAAAGAAGACATCCATACAGCCAACAGACACATGAAAAAATGCTCATCATCACTCGCCATCAGAGAAATGCAAATCAAAACCACAATGAGATACCATCTCACACCAGTTAGAATGGCAATCATTAAGAAGTCAGGAAACACAGGTGTTGGAGAGGATGTGGAGAAATAGGAACACTTTTACACTGTTGGTGGGATTGTAAACTAGTTCAACCATTATGGAAAACAGTATGGCGATTCCTCAAGGATCTAGAACTAGATGTACCATATGACCCAGCCATCCCACTACTGGGTATATACCCAAAGGATTATAATTACTCTACTACAAAGACACATGCACACGTATGTTTATTGCGGCACTATTCACAATAGCAAAGACTTGGAATCAACCCAAATGTCCATCTGTGACAGACTGGATTAAGAAAATGTGGCACATATACACCATGGAATACTATGCAGCCATAAAAAAGGATGAGTTTGCGTCCTTTGTAGGGACATGGATGCAGCTGGAATCCATCATTCTTAGCAAACTATCACAAGAAGAGAAAACCAAACACCGCATGTTCTCACTCATAGGTGGGAACTGAACAATGAGATCACTTGGACTCGGGAAGGGGAACATCACACACTGGGGCCTATCATGGGGAGGGGGGAGGAGGGAGGGATTGCATTGGGGAGTTATACATGATATAAACGTCATGCACATGTACCCTAGAACTTAAAGTATAATAAAAAAAAAAAAAAAAAAAAAAAAAAAAAAGAATAGCAATGGCAAATGTTGGTGAAAATGTTTCACAATAAAAACCTTAAAGAAGACTATGACAACCACTTTAGAAAGCAAATGTCATTGTCCTGTTAAACTACCATTTGCATACCTTCCAACCCAGCATTACACTCCCGTGTATATATCATGGGGACTGCTTTGTACATGTAATCCAGGAGACATATACAAGAATGCTAATAGCAGCGTTATTCTTAAGAGAAAATTGCAATCATGACAGTAGCAACAATAAAAAATCAGAAAGAGGACAATCGAATCTTCATCAAAGAAGAATAGATAAATTGTGGTATACCCGCAAGGTTAAATAGCATTACAAATGTATGAACTAAACCCACAGGTAACAACATGGATGATCCTGTGAAGCATAATGTGGAGTGGAAAAAGACAAATCCAAAAGCTACATTCAGTATAAAATCATTTTTATAAAGCCTGAACCACGAAAAATAATATTTTTTCATATGTAATACATATGTGACAAGAGTCGTTTTTAAAAGTAGGAGATTAATTGATCCCCAATAAGGAGAATGATTCCACTTCTGGGAAGAAGTAGGGGGATCTGGAAAAGGTACAGAGATTATTTCCATCAATCGGAGATCACCGTGACTGGACAATATTCTAGCCTACGGGTCCCCAACCCCCGGACTGTGAACCAGTACCAGTCTGTGGCTTGTTAGGAAGTGGGCCACACAACAGAATGTGAGCGAGCATTACCAACTGAGCTCCACCTCCTGTCAGATCAGTGGTAGCATTAGGGTATTAGATTCCCACAGGAGCATGAACCCTATTGTGAACTGTGCACATGAGGGGTCTAGGTTGCATGCTCCTTATGAGAATCTAATGCCTGATGACCTGAGGTGGAATAGTTTCATCCTGAAACCATCCCTTCCCCACCCCCATCCCCACCCTCAATCCCCCACCATCTGTGTAAAAACTCTTCCATGAAACCAGTCCCTGGTGTTGGGGACAGCTGTTCTTGCCATTTAGTTGCATGGCAGTTTCATAAGCATTGGTTTTATTGTAGTGCTTAACACCTTACACATATATCCATTCTTTTGTATCCATCAAATATTACATAATGATAAAGCTAAAATATATTTATTTGAATGTTGTACAATAGGCCTACATACAGGAAAATGCCACAACTACCTTTTGTGAAACAGATGTGTGTAAATATGCCATATTCATCTCTTAAAGACATTTTATAAGTAAAAAATAAGATCTTTGCTCTTGGATTTCCTTATGTATAATTTCTTCTTTCCTTGAAAGAGCAACTGTATTAACATTTTCTAATAACAATTCATCTGGCACTTCAGTTTGCAAAATGCTTCCATACACATAATCTTACTTTGTCTAAGAAGAACAAGCCAAGTTCATCATCAAGGATGTGGTAATTCACTAGGTTTGTAGAAATAAAGGATCAGATCACTTGTTTCCTATTTCCCCATACCTAGATGCTCTGTTCCCCTATTCTTTGGTCTTCATTGTACTCCTCTTTTCCCCAGGTCCTAAGTATAGGATTTCAGTGTTCTCAGATCAGTTGCCAACTTTTATGGTTACTTAAGCAAGTTATCTGGAGCTGCACATGATGTGTAGAAATTGTTCTTGGTTAAAAATGCTTACATCTTAAACCTAAAATTAGCACTTCTCCATCACTTGCATATAACCTCCCTTTCTCGAAACACAGAGGCCACATCATCAATCAGAATTTAAGAAGTTGAACATTGAAAGCATAAACTAAACATGAAATCTAGATCTTAGTGAATTTTTCTAATGACTGTAATGTCAGTTGTCTTCAATAAATAGAGATGAGCATCTTAACTTTTGGAAGATGTGCCAAACATGGTGGTGCCCAGCAGAGATCATAATCTGCTTTAACTATGTCTACCTGGAAACAATGTTTTGTGTGCTTGGCTCTGTTGTTTCTGGAAGTTACGTTTCCACTTAGACCCTTGCACATGATCACCTTTGGAGCAGATGTGTCGTGCAGCATGACTGCATTCCTTGGCCACAGTGGAATACCTAAAGGTGCACCTGACAGAAACTAGGCCAATCACAGTACCTTGATGATGTGACCACAGTTGATTGGCCTACACTAGACACCTGATCCGATACATGCTTTCCTGGGATTTTGGATTTGAGACTAAGAGATAGCTGCAGTTATCAGTCATTGGGTGCTGTTATGGTTAATACTGAGTGTCAACTTGGTTGGCTTGAAGGATGCAAAGTATTGATCCTGAGGTGTGTCTGTGAGGCTGTTGCCAAAGGAGATTAACATCTAGTCAGTGGGCTGGGAAAGGCAGACCCATCCTTAACCTGAGTGGGCACCATCTAAACAGCTGCCAGTGCAGCTAGAATATAAAGCAGGCAGAAAAATGTGAAAAGATCGGACTGGCCTAGCCTCCCGGCCTACATCTTTCTCCTGTGCTGGATGCTTTCTGCCCTTGAATATCAGACTCCAAGTTCTTCAGTTTTGGGACTCAGGCTGGCTTTCCTTGATCCTCAGCTTGGAGACAAGCCTATTGTGGAACATTGTGATCATGTAAGTTAATACTTAATAAACTCTCCTTTATATATCTCTCTATCCTATTAGGTCTGTCCCTCTAGAGAATCCTGAATAATACAGATTTTGGTACTAGGAGTAGTTCTAGAGGAACAGAATATTAAGGATGGAGTTCTTTCATTGGTTTAGGGGTTTCTGGAGTTGGCTGCTTAATATGATTAGACTCAAAAATGCTAAGGACTCTACTTCTAATAGTATGGATGACACTGATAGTCCTTGTTGTAAACTGTTTAGAGAGCTATGCAAAATTTCCAGGTGCCGTGGTTCATGCCTGTAATCCCAGCCATTTGGGAGGCTGAGGTGGACAGATCACCTGATGTCAGGCGTTCAAGACCAACCTGGCCAACAAAGCAAAACCTCATCTCTACTAAAAATACAAAAATTAGCTGGATGTGGTGGTGCACACCTGTAGTCCCAGCTACTTGGGAGGCTGAAGTGGGAGGATCACTTGAACCTGGAAGGTGGAGGTTGCAGTGAGCCAAGATCATGCCACTGTACTCCAGCCTGGGCTATAGAGTGGGACTTTGTCTAAAAAAGAAAAAAGAGTTATGCAAAATAAATGCATTTGACACTCCTGATTCATCACTCATGATAGGCAAGGAGTTCAGTGACTCTATACATAATACCCTTGACCATATGTAGAGAACCAAGGAACATAATGAAGCTGGTTGGTTGCTCCTGAGTTCAGTGGACAAAGTGATGAAAGAAAATGGTGAACCAAGGGATTCTGTCTCCCAGGTTCACAAGCAGATACTGAGCCTCAAATCTGCTAAGTTTGTCCTGAGTGAGAGTCTTATCTCTGGTAGAGAAAGAGTTGAAATTGTGGAAAAACAGATACAAGCTCTCATCATGCGAGTGGCTGACCTGCAATGAAAGGTGCATGCACAGCCTCGCCTGGTGTCTACTGTTAAAGTGAGGGAATTGATTAGAAAAGAATGGGATCCTGTAACTTGGAATGCAACATGTTGGAGGACCCTGATGAAGCTGAGGACACTGAGTTTGTAAACTCTGATGAACCTTTTTTGCCAGAAGGAACAGCTTCCCCATCCCCAGTAGTGGCAACATCCCCTCCCCAATCCATGCTGCCATCAGCCTTTCCACCTTTGTCTGAGGAGATAAATCCTACACTGCCTTAGGCAACAGTGATGGCCTCCCCTGAGGCAATTGCCAGGCAAGGTAATGTTGATTCTCCTCAGGAACCACCCCCAACACCCCTGTTTCCTTCTGGACAGATAACTCAAGTCCCGGCGGGCCCCGAGGGATGAGGTTGAGAGCGTGACCCATGAGGAGGTGCACCAGACTCGAAAAGAACTGCTTGAGTTCTCTAATTTATATAAACAGAAATCTGAAGAACAGGCATGGAGATGCATAGTAAGGGTGTGGGATAATGGTGGAAAGGAATATAGAGTTGGATCAGACTGAAATTACTGATTTGGGCCACTAAGTAGGGACTCTGTATTTAATGTTGCAATTCAGGTAGTTAAAAAAGGTTCTGATAGTTTATTTGCTTGGTTAGCTGAAATATGGATTAGAAGATGGCCCACTGTGAGAGATCTGGAAATGCCTCATCTCCCTTGGTTTAGTGTAAAGGAAGAGATCCAAAGGCTTAAGGAGATTGGGATGGTGGAGTGGATTAGTCACTTTAGACCTACTCATCCCAGCTGGGAGGGTCCAGAAGACATACCCTTAACTAATGCCATGCCAAATAGATTTGCGAGGGTAGCACCTGCAACCTTGAAGCTCCCTGGATTCATCCTGTGGTCACTTCCCCAGTGCTAGAATGCATAATTGGCATAGACATACTTAGAAGCTGGCAGAACCCCCACATTGGCTCCCTGGCTGGTAGGGTGAGCGCTATTATGGTGAGAAAGGTCAAATGGAAGCCTTTAGAGCTGCCTGCCTCTACCTAGAAAAATAGTAAGTCAAAAACAGCATCACATTCCTGGAGGGACTGCAGAGATTAGTGCCACCATCAAGGGCTTGAAAGGTAGTGATTTCCACCACATCCCCATTCAACTCCCCCTTTTGGTCTGTGCAGAAGACAGATGGATCTTGGAGAATGACCGTGGATTATCATAAGCTTAACCAAGTGGTGACTCCAATTGCAGCTGCTGTACCAGATGTGGTTTCATTCCTTGAACAAATTAACACGTCTCCTGGTACCTGGTATGCAACCATTGACTTGGCAAATGCCTTTTTCTCCATTCCTGTCCATAAGGCCCACCAGAAGCAATTTGTCTTCAGTTGGCAAGGCCAGCAATATACCTTTACTGTCCTATATCAGGGGTATATTAACTCTCTGGCTTTGTATCATAATCTTATTTGGGGATATCTTGACCGCTTCTCACTTCCACAAGATGTCACAGTGATCCATTACATTGATGACATTACACTGATTGGATCCAGTGAGCAAGAAGTAGCAAAGACACTGGACTTATTGGTGAGACATTTGCCTGCCAGAGGATAGGGAATAAATTTGACTAAAATTCAGGGAACTTCTACCTCAGTAAAATTTCTAGGGGTCCAGTGGTGTGGGACCTGTCAAAATATGCCTTCTAAGGTAAAGGGTAAGTTGCTGCATTTGGCCCCTCCTACAACCAAGAAAGAGGCACAATGCCAATATAATCCAAATAGTGGGCCTATTTGGATTTTGGAAGCAACACATTCCTCATTTGGGTGTGTTACTCTAGCCCATGTATTGAATGACCCAAAAGGCTGTCAGTTTTTAGTGGGTTCCAGAACAGGAGAAGGCTCTGCAACAGGTCCAGGCTGCTGTGAAAGCTGCTCTGCCACTTGGGGCATATGACCCAGCAGATCCGATGGTGCTTGAGGTGTCAGTGGAAGATAGGGATGCTGTTTGGAGCCTTTGGCAGGCCCCCATAGGTGAATCACAGCAGAGGCCTCTAGGGTTTTGGAGCAAGGCCCTGCCATCTTCTGCAAATAATGACTCTCCTTTTGAGAGACAGATCTTGGCCTGTTACTGGGCTTTGGTGGAAACTGAACATTTGACTATGGGTCATCAAGTCACCATGCGACCTCAACTGTCTATCACGAACTGGGTGCTTTCTGACCCATCTAGCCATAAAGTGGGTCATCCATAGCAGCATTCCATCATCAAATATAAGTGGTATACATGTGATTGGGCTTGGGCAGGTCCTGAAGACACAAGTAAGTTACATGAGGAAGTGGCTCAAATGCCCATGGTCTCCACTCCTGCCACCCTGCCTTCTCTCCTCCAGACTGCACCCATAGCCTCATGGGGAGTTCCCTATGATCAGCTGACAGAGAAAGAGAAGACTAGGGCCTGGTTCACAGATGGTTCTGCACGATATGCAGGCACCACCCAAAAGTAGACAGCTACAGCACTACGGCATCTTTCTAGGACATCCCTGAAGGATGGCACTGAAGGGAAATCCTCCCAGTGAGCAGAACTTCGAGCAGTGTACCTGGTTGTGCACTTTGCATGTAAGGATAAATGGCCAGATGTGCGATTACATACTGATACATGGGCTGTAGCCAATGGTTTGGCTGGATGGTCAGGGATTTGAAAGAAGCATGACTGGAAAATTGGTGAAGAGGGGAAGAAATCTGGGAAGGAGGTATGTGGATGCACCTATCGGAGTAGTCAAAAACTGTGAAGATATTTGTATCCTATGTGAGTGTTCACCAACGGGTGACCTCAGCAGAGGATGATTTTAATAATCAACTGGATAGGATGACCCATTCTGTGGATACCACTCAGCATCTTTCCCCAGCCACCCCTGTAATCACCCAATGGGCCCGTAAACGAAGTAGCCATGGTGGCAGGGATGGAGGTTACGCATGGGCTCAGCGACATGGACTTCCACTCACCAAGGCTAACCTGGCTACGGCCACTGCTGAGTGCCCAATTTGCCAGTAGCAGAGACCAACACTGAGCCCTCAATATGGCACCATTCCTCAGGGTGATCAGCCAGCTACCTGGTAGCAGGTTGATTATATTGGACCTCTTTCATTATGGAAAGGGCAGAGGTTTGTCCTTACTAGAGTGGATGCTTATTGTGGATATGGGTTTGCCTATTCTGCACACAATGCTTCTGCCAAGGCTACCATCCGTGGACTCAAGAAATGCCTTATCCACTGTCATGGTATTCTGCACAGCATTGCCTCTGACCAAGGCACTCACTTTACAGCTAAAGAAGTATGTGGCAGTAGGCTCCTGCTCACGGAATTCACTAGTCTTACCATGTTCCCCATCATCCTGAAGCAGCTGGATTGATAGAATGGTAGAATGGCCTTTTGAAGTCACAATTACAATGCCAGCTCGGTGACAATACTTTGCAGGGCTGGGGCAAAGTTCTCCAGAAGGCCACGTATGCTCTGAATCAGCCTCCAATATATGGTACTGTTTCTCCCATAGCCAGGAATCAAGGGGTGAAAGTGGAAGTGGCACCACTCACCATCACCCCTAGTGATCCACTAGCAAAATTTTTGCTTCCTGTTCCCACAACATTACATTCTGCTGGCCTAGAGGTCTTAGCTCCAGAGGGAGGAATGCTGCCACCAGGAGACACAAAAATTCCATTAAACTGGAAGTTAAAATTGCCATCTGATGCTTTGGGCTCCTCCTACCTTTGAGTCAACAGGTTAAAAAGGGAGTTACAGTGTTGGCTGGGGTGACTGACCCAGACTATCAAGATGAAATCAGTCTACCATTCCACAATGGAAATAAGAGAGAGTATGCATGGACTACAGGAGATCCATTAGGTCATCTCTTAGTATTACTGTGCCCTGTGATTAGGGTCAATGGGAAACTAAAACAGTCCAATTCAGGCAGCACTACAAATGGGCCAGACCCTTCAGGAATGAAGGTTTGGGTCACTCCACCAGGGAAAAAAAACCATGACCTGCTGAGGTGGTTGCTGAAGGCAAAGAGAATACAGAATGGGTAATAGAAGAAGGTAGTCATTAATACCATCTACGACCATGTGACTAGCTGCAGAAACAAGATTGCAATTATCATGAGTATGTCCTCCTTCTCTTGTTAAAAACATGCTTGTGCATGTTTACACGTGTACTAAGAAAATATCTACATTTTATTTGCTTTTTCCTTTATGGAGTGACATGAGATTTATTGACTTCATATCAGCATTTGAGTATTGTTAACTTTATGTAATAGTATTTGGGTTGGGGATTGGTGCGTTTCCAGTTGTACAAAGGATAGTTGTGTTATGTTAGCTGTTATTATGACCTTATTACTGTCTTTATTTGAAGATTATATATGATATCAGGAGATGTGTATGGGTTCAAATTGACAAGTGGTGGGCTTGTGATGGTTAATATTGAGTGTCAACTTGATTGGCTTGAAGGATGCAAAGTACTGATCCTGAGTGTGTCTGTGAGGATGTTGCCAAAGGAGATTAACATCTGAGTCAGTGGGCTTGCAAAGGCAGACCCACCATTAATCTGGGTGGGTCTAATCAGCTGCCAGCATAGCTAGAATATAAAGCAGGCAGAAAAATGTGAAAAGACCAGACTGGCCTAGCCTCCCAGCCTACATCTTTCTCCTGTGCTGGATGCTTCCTGCCCTCAAACATCAGACTCCAAGTTCTTCAGTTTTGGGACTCAGACTGGCTTTCCTTGCTCCTCAGCTTGTAGACAGCCCATTGTGGGACCTTGTGATCATGTGAGTTAATACTTAATAAGCCCTTTATATATATATCTCTATTTTATTAGTTCTGTCCCTCTAGAGAGAACCCTAATACAGGTGCTGATGACACTCATCCCATGTCATGTGTCTGGAGAAGCAGAGGCCACTCTACAGAGACAGAAGAGTGAGAGAGCAGCACAGAGAAGCTCATAGAAGAGACCCTTGGAGAGAGTCCCATCAGTGCTCAGACCCCAGGTTCCAGAGGAAGAGCTTGAGCTCATCTCCATTCCTGACCCTAAACTCACTGACACATGTGTGTGTTCACTAGTGTCCCGCTTTGGGCTTTATGCTTGCTGGACTCTTGTTTTGGCCTATGAAGGCCTCTGAGAGCTGTATGAGTTCCCTATGACTGCTACAACAAATTATCACAAACACAATGGCTTAAAACAATGCAAATACCTTCTCTATCAGTTCTGCAGGCTAGAATCTAACATAGCTCTCCTTGGGCTATAGTCAAGTTGTGAGCATGGCTGGTTCCTTTCTGGAGGCTCCAAGGGATAATCTGTTTTCCTGCCTTTTCCAGCTTCCAGAGGCCACCCACATTCCCTGGCTGGTGGCCACCTTTATCCACCTTCAAAGCCAGCAACAGTGCATGTCTCTAACCGTGGCATGTCTCTAACAGTGCATGTCTCTTCACTAGCCGTGGCTTCCTCTGACCATAGCAGTGCCCCTTTTAACCCATGTGATGAGATTGGACTCATGTGGATAATTCAGGCTCTTCTCTCCATCAAGATCTTTAACTGAATCATATTTTAAAAGTCCCTTTTGCCATATAAGGTGACATAGTCACAGGTTCTAAGGATTAGCATGTGAATGTCCTATGAGAGGATGTCTGCCTACCACAAAAACCTCACTTTGATTCTGGCTCTACTCCAGGACTCATTCCAGATCCTTTTCTATCCTGACCCAAGATTGACGATCCAGTCTTGTTCTGCCACCTTGGTCCCAACAGGACAAAACAATGGTTCCCTAATTCCATTCAATAAATGGAAAGCTTAGAACACAGCAAGAAAGCCACAGCCACAAAAATTAAGTTACTCTGTCAACTCACAAACACCAGTGTGTCTCCCAAAGTGGACATAGAGTTCAAATTTCCTTAAGAAAATTCCTCCCACTTGACAAATCAGTGTTTGACTTCATGGCCCACTTACCATAATAAGGGTTTCCTGGTACTTCTCAAAACATTTGGCTCCTTCTACACAATGTTAGAAGTTGCATTCCTGGAAGAGGCACATTCTATGTTTTACCCTAGTAAGCCTGACTGGCAAGAACTGACAGGTCATAGGATTGGCCACTGGAGACTTCTGAAAACTCTTCTGATTCCAGCACAAAGCTCAATATGCTCTTCTGAGCATTCTGCCATCCACGTGAGTGTGTTCTCACAGCACCATGGAATGTCAATTTCCTCACATGTCAGGAAGGCAGATACTACCAATTGCATTTGACTATGAAGTGATACTATGTCTGCATGTCCAACAATGGCTGTCAAATGGGGGTAATGTTGTCCCCCAGGGGACATTTGACAATGTCTGGAGACATTGGGTAAGGTGCTACAACTGGGGACATCTAGTGGGTGGAGGCCAAGGATGTTGCTAAAAACATCCTAAAATGCATTAGACAGATTCTCATAGCAAAGAATTATCTGTCCCATTGTGCCAATTGTGCTAAGTTTGGGAAACCCATTCTAAACAATTCAAATAACAAGATGTTAATTCTCCATTTGATTTGCTCAAAACTGTTAAGGAAAGGGTAAATGTCACTGGCAATTTATGAGTGAGGAAACTAGAGTACAGGCTTTCCAGGGACTTATAACATTTTAAACACCAGATTATTAATTAGATAATATAGGTTTTTTCAACACACTCCTGTTGATTTGCCTAAAAGAACAGAAAGGATTCAGAAACAGATGTGTGATCAGTGAAAAAGGTAAAAGCCAAACAGTTTTCCAGAATGGAGCTCAGCTACCTGAAAGACACATGCCACAAACAGCTGCTGAATAAACAGAAATTGGTTTCTCCAAAGTATCTGGACACAATTTATTTTCAAGTGTCCTGGACAAAGTTAACCTGTTCCTTTACTTAACAAAACTTTTCTTTATGGACAGTGCAAGCTTCAGCTCAAATCTTTCTCGTACTAGCATAGAAGCCACTCTTTCTCTTCACCTTTGTGCCAAATACTTGTCAATACCCAGGTAGAGGGAGTGTGCCAGGCACAGGGGTACAGTGAATCTCAAAGCAAACCCAGAGCCTAGCCACAGGGAGCCTATAGTCTAGTGGGGAACATAGAGATTGTATACTAACTATAATATTAATGAATGAACTGCAATTGTGATATTGTTCAAAGGAGAAAATAAAGAGTGCTTGTAAATAAGGGGTGAGGACTAGCTTAATTTTGGGTGAGTTGGGGGAGGCACTTCTTGGGAGGTGATATTTGAGCTAAAGAGTCAAGAGGAACTAACTAGGTGAGGATTGGGTAACATTTCATTTTAAGCCAGAAAAAATGTATATGAGAGATTAAATATGCAAATAATAATTTCAAAAAAGTAGGCAGCAAAAAAAGGACCTGAAAATAATAATAATAGAATTTTCCAGAATTGAAAAACTTTATTGAGGAGGAATAACTCAAAGCTTTGGAAGCATGCCTACCCTCAGACCTCTACTCTGTAGCACCAAAGGCAATGGAAAGTATTGAAAAGTGCCTCACAGTCTCCAGAGATAACAGGTATGGGGTTTCTTTTTGCTATAATAAAAATGTTCTAAAATTGATTGAATTGATGATTGTGCAACCTTAGGAATATATTAAAAACCACTGAGTTATACACTTAAATGGTTGAGCTATATGGTAGGGGAATTACATCTCAATAAAGCCATTAAAAATTCTTGGGGAAAATTATTTCCAAAATACAACCAGGAGTGATATCAACAAAAATGCATTTTCAGACATTCAAGAAGTCTAAAATTTTACCTCCCAAGCTCCATTTCCAGAAGATATGTACCACTGAAATAAAGGAAAAACAGAGAGATGTAGGAACTAAGAAACACAGACTATAACTCAGGAGAGAGGTGAAAAGAATTCTAAGATGAATGTGAAGGGACAAGAGCCATGTAGAGGCCTGGGAACCAAACCAGTTCAGAGGCCAGCAGACACCATATGGCTCCAGGAGGGATATCTCAGGAAGAAAATGAAAAAGTAGATTGCTAATATGTATGGATATATTAAAAGGAGATTTTCATGTCTGTCAGAAAGCTTCGGAATTAACTAGTAAGAAGTACCTAGAAAACCATCAAAAATAAGTGATTATTACCTCCAGTAAAAACAAAAAGTTGCACAGGGAAGGAAATTTAACTATAGTACACTATTTGACCCAGCTTGTAAATAACAATACAATAATAACTATTGTGTAAAAATTCAACACTGTTTTAACAAAATTTAGCAATATAACTCTTTTGGAAGGATAAGAAAATAAAAAGAGACAGAGAGAGAAAGAGACAGAATGAGAAAGAGAAAAAAAGTGTGTGTGTGTTAGAAGTTGGTCAATAAGAGATAAATTCTCACTTTTCGTAGTAGAATGTCAGAAGATGATAACTAATTTAAAAGAATCTGGGGAAAGAGTACTAAAAGCATTTTATTCCGAAATATTGGGATTAAGAAATAGAAAACAGAAGAAACAGCTAATGGGTTTGCAGTTGTTGCCTTGGGAGACCAGAATTGAAACTAAGAAACGTACGAGACATGGGCCACCATGTTTTATTAAAAGTAGCATTATTTGGCTTTTTAAACTACAAAATAATTTTTAATTAAAAAATCAATCCATTTCACTCCCTTGGCACATTTTCAGCTCTTCCACTCATTTTAGGGTCATTTTCTTCCAATGCATGCAAGGATTGAGGCCAGTTTATATCTCTGTTACACATTCAAAGCAGGACTAAAAAGCAAAATTTCTTTCTTCTTTTTAAGAGTTCACATTTTACTATGTTTCTCTGGAGAGAAAGTCAGTGGAAGTTTATGTGAATAAAATTGGAAAGCATTTTGCTTTTTACTTTCCATTGCTTGGCTTGTGTTCTAAATGTATTGCCAATTGACCGCTCTGCTGGCTGTGCTAACGTTATTTTTCAGATGGACTTTAAAGAAAAACTGGAGATCAGAATGTTGTTAGAAAAGAAGAAAAATATTGACTTCTGTGAAAGTCAGCAAATATTTCATCTGTCAAAAATGCTTACAAAAATCATAGGCTCAACCATTCCTTCAACCTGGATTGAAGCTAACACAGCACAAAAAAATATTCCCACAAAGAGAGAGATCTTCATGGAAAATAAAGAAGCTTCCTAGCAGGCATGAAAGATGGTATTGAGTGAGCAAAATCCACACCATGAGAGTTGTATATTCTCAAGACCAGCTGGCGTGCTGAGAGCAGGCAGGGAGATTTGCTGCAAACAACCTGTAGTGCTGGATGGCATCCTGAAAAGATCAGGGACTTTCAAGCCCGGCAGAACTGGGCTCAAAGACTTGCTCTGCCACATCCTAACTATGCCAACTTAGTGGTTGTGGTTCTCTGTAACAGTAAGTTGATAAATCCTAACTTCCAGGGATGTAGTAGGGAACAGAGTTAACAATATTTACTATTACAGTAGTTCAACACATGGTAGTTATTTCCATCATGACTATTTTGTAATGAAATATGACATCTCCCAGCCCTGAATGACACACAGGGACTCAGGTATTCAACTGACTGCCATTTTGCCACTTCCAGTCGGAAGGCCAGGCCAATGCACAGAAACATTCACCTGGAGGAATCATGTCTTCCTGTTTGAAACTCTCCCTTTCTCTCAAATCAAAATTACCCAACATGGCTTAGAAATTGGACACTTACCGGAAATTCCAAAAAGACCAGAGGCTTCTGGAGGATTCTGAGGGGAAAACATTTACTTTCTGCATCTAAACTGGCCACAATTCTAAATGAGCCTCATACTGTGGACAATCTAGTGGCTAGATTACATGCAGGCCTCACACCATGTGCTCTATCCACACATACAGTGTGTATGTGTGTATGTACTTATTAGAGAAGAGACAGAGAGGAAGGGGGCAGGGTGAAAATGCCCATATATAAGGCCAAAGTCATCTTGGGTCATGCATGATGAGTTTCCCAGCACGTTAATGTTTGCACCACCAAGTATCAGAGGACAAATGGAAGAAGAGGACAAATGGAAGAATTAACTCAGCTGAATGCAGCAGGCCATGGAGGAATACGGCACAGTACCTGATGCCCGTTCTCCCCATCTTCTTCTCTCCGGTCACTTTGGCCATGTGTTCTGCCTTGGCAATATTTACTACACAGTTATTTACAGTCTTTGTGCAAGAGAAACACAAGACAATGAACCAATCAACCTTCATCTCTGGCATCACAGCACTGAATTAGGGTTCACAACTGCTAAACCTCACCTTATCTTCCACTGACGATGCCCATCTGTCCTTGTCTCCATAAACATCACACAACAGTCTCAATCCTTCCAAGGTACCTTCAACTTTTGTTAAAAAAAAAGAGTTCTTCCGGGAGGTGGAGCTTGCAGTGAGTGGAGATCGTGCCACTGCACTCTAGCCTGGGTGACAGAGTGAGACTCTGTCTCAAAAAAAAAAAAAAAAAAAAAAGAGTTCTTTATAAATTTCAATATAGAGTGTAACACATCTTTAACTATGTTAGTATTTTTATTAAGATTACTGTCACTTTTAGTAGTGTTCTGGTTCCAAGTTGTTTGGGTTTTTTTGAGGTCTTCCCAAAGAAAGACCTCCCAAAGAAGCTCCCTTACTTTCAGGGCACAAATTTTGCAGAATGTGAGGTTTTAAAGACTGGTATATTACCACAAAACAGCTCTTCCAAGTGAGAAGAGCTCCATGGTTTTCCTCACACCCCTCAGTTGGCTCTGATGTGAAGTCTCCTGTCAAAATCACTTTCCACTGCATGGCATCATGTAGTTCCAGCAATCAGTACAAACATCTACTGAATAGTGACGATGGGCCAGACACAATTCTGAACTACTATACTTGTTTTATTTAATTTAATCAACACTATGAGGTATCATTATTATTCCTGCTTTACACATAAGGAAAGTGAAGCACATGAAATCAAGTAATTTGCTCTGGGTCACACAGAAAGTGGCAAAGTTCTTCACTGCTAAGCTTACTCCCCCTTCAATGGCAGGAAGACACCACCTGGCAGGATTCTCATCTCCCCTGCAAGATGACGCTACTGAGCACAGAAGGTTAAGAGCACTTCCCAGTTCACTCAGAGGTAGAATGACACCCCAAACCCAGGCATCCTGGTCACTATACTGTGCTACTAATAGCAAAAGAAAGGAAAGGGAAGTAGAAAGGTATCAAAGCTAATAAATAAGAAGTGGAGGTACGGGAACATTTAACAGTGCAAAGGTAAACACTAAGAATGGTAATTAATCAGCTAAAATTGGAAGGAGGAGTAGAGGAAGGGGACAGGGTATGAAGGATTACACAAATTTAACCATTGTTCATAATATGATGTTAATATTATCTGGAGAAACATTGTATTGAGCATGATATAAAATTATAGTCATAATTGTATGGCTATAAAATTAGAGACACCAGAACTAAATTACAGGAATTCTTAATTATCAGAGGAAACACAATCCTATTCTCATATACAAAAAACACACAAAGCAATTCAGAAAAGTTGAAATCAAGTTATGGACATACAGAAAGCATGCCAAGAATGCATTTGTAAAACCTGAAGGTGGAATTCAGGGCCAAAAGCATTAAGCCAGACAAACAATGGTATCACATTATTCCAAAAGACACAGCTCACAATAAGGCATTAAACAGTTATGAATATCTATGCACTAAAAAATAGCACCAACATTAATGAAAAATTACAGAAAATACAGGGAGGAAGACAAACTCTCTAGACTGTAATGGGTCATTAGTATGAAGGAGACTAAATATCATAATTAATAAGGTAAATCTAATTAATAGACTTGAAGTTCTATAGTCTAAAAACAAAAATAATCTTTCTTTTCAAGCATTCATGGAGCATTCACAGAAACTCTCCCTATTTTAGGCCTCAGAAGAAACTTCCAAAACATCAAGAAATTAGAAAGTAGAGATAACATTTTCTGAGGCAATGAGAAATGTATAAATATAAAATTAAAAATCCAAAAACCTCCCCCTGGGGAAATGTAAATCAGTCTCTTAAACAATCTTGGACTAAATAGAAAAATCAAATTGAAATTACAGAATATTTAGAAACAAATGCTAATAAAAACATTATATCAGAACCAGTGGGATGAAGTTAAAGCAGCACTCAGCAGAAATCTCGAAACCTTACAAACTTACATTATTAAATTAGGGAAAAGTAAATTAATTAAGCATTCAACTCAGGAAGTTAATCGAACAATAAAATAAATCTGAAGAAAGCAAAAGAATTAATTTTTTTAAAAGAAATTAATAAAACCAATAACAGAAAATAGCTAAATACATAATTCTAATGAAGTCTTGTTTTTTAAAAAGAGAAAAAATGATATTACAAACCATTTAAAAAGGGGAAAAGCACAAATATCTAGAATAAAAATAATAAGAATAAAATAATCACTAATGAGAAGAAATTTAAAACTGCTTAAGAGACAATTTTGCTGAATTAAACACAAATATATTTAAAAACACAAATGTTCTAGGACAACAGATTTTGTCCAAATCAACTGCAGAAACAACTGAAAATCTAAACAGACTGATAACCACAGAAGAAAGAGAAGAAGCCTCCTGTAACCATGCCTAAATGTATTCAGAACATAGAAAATGAAGGAAGATTTGATACCAAAAACCAACAAAGATTGCCCACCAAAAAGAAACCTTTACCATACTGTCATATGCAAATAATGGTGCAAAAATCATAAATAAAAGAGTAGCAAACAATATCATTTGCAATTGCTCAAAAAAGACAAAATACTTAGATGTAAAACCTAACAAAAGGTTTACAAAAAGGCTTAGAAAACAGGACTTGTATGCTGAAAACTGTAAAATTCTGATGAAAGAAAACAAAGAAGATTTAAATAAATGGAAAAATATTCCACGTTCCTCGATGGAAGATTCAACATGGTAAAGATGCCGATTATCTACAAATGTACACACAGCTTTACTGCAATTCCTAACAAATTCCCAGTAAGATGTTTTTGTAGCTATAAACAAGATTATTCTAAAATTAATATAGAAAGACAAAGGAGCAAGAATAGCTAAAACAATTTCTTAAAAGAATGAAGTGGGAAAATCAGCCTCCCCAGTTTCAAGATACTATATAGCTACAGTCATCAGGACTGTATGATCGTAAAGGTTCTGTGGAACAGAACAGAAAAATAAATCAGGGTGGGCAAGGTGGCTCACACCAGTAATCCCAACACTTGGGGAGGCCAAGGCAAGTGGATTACCTGAGCCCAGGAATTTGAGACTAGCCAGGGTAATATCGTGAGATCCTGTCTCTACAAAAAATTTTAAAAACAAAAATTAGCCAGATGTTGTGGTGCATGCCTCTAGTCCTTGCTACTCAGGAGGCCGAGGCAGGAAGATTGCTTGAGCCTGGGAGGTTGAGGCTGCAGTGAATCATGGTCCTGTTACTGCACTACAGCCTAGGTAACAGAGCAAGACCTCGTCTCAAAAAAAAAAAAAAAAAAGTTAAAGAAAGAGAAATAAATCCATACAAACATGTCCAACTGATTGCTTACAAGTGTAAAATCAATCTGATGGTGGAAGGATAGATCTTTTCAACAACTGGTACTGAAGCAATTAAGTATTTATAAGCAAAATAAACCAACTGATGTGGCTTGGCTGCGTCCCCACCCAAGTATCATCTTGAATTGTAGCTCTCACAATTCCCATGTCTCATGGGAGGGACCTGGTGGGACGTAATTGAATCATGGGGGCAGGTCTTTCCCATGCTGTCCTCATGATAGTGAATAAGCCTCATGAGATCTGATGGTTTTATAAAGGGGAGTTCACCTGCACAAGCTCTCTCTTGCCTGCCACCATGTAAGACTTTCCTTGCTCTTCCACCATGATTGTTAGACCTCCCCAGCCATGTGGAATTGTGAGTCAATTAAACCTCTTTCCTTTATAAATTACCCAGTCTCTGGTATGTCTTTATCAGCAGCATGAAAACAAACTAATACACAAACTTTTACCTAAATCTCACCTTTTATATAAAAATTAACTCAAAATTGATAATAGCATTAAATGTAAAACAAATAAAACTTTTAGAAAATAAAAGACTTTTGGGGCCGGGCACGGTGGCTCAAGCCTGTAATCCCAGCACTTTGGGAGGCCGAGACGGGTGGATCGTGAGGTCAGGAGATCGAGACCATCCTGGCTAACATGGCGAAACCCTGTCTCTACTAAAAAATACAAAAAACTAGTCGGGCGAGTTGGCAGGCGCCTGTAGTCCCAGCTACTTGGGAGGCTGCGGCAGGAGAATGGCGTAAACCCGGGAGGCGGAGCTTGCAGTGAGCTGAGATCCAGCCACTGCACTCCAGCCTGGGCGACAGAGCGAGACTCCATCTCAAAAAAAAAAAAAAAAGAAAAGAAAATAAAAGACTTTTGACATCTAGGGCTTGATAAAAGAAATTCTTAAACATGACACCAAAAGCACAATTCATAAAAGCAGGAAATTGAACTTGATTGAAATTTAAGAATTTTGCTCTGCAAAGCTGATGTGAAGCCAACCTAAGAAGACAGAAAGACAAAACATCGACTGGGAGAAAATATTTACAAACCACATATCCAACAAAAGACATATATCAAAAATCTGCTAGATAAAGAACTCTCAAGAGTGAAAACACAAACAATGCAACTAGAACATGGACAAAAGACAGGAAGAAACATTTCACTAAAAAGGATATCTAGATAGCAAATAAGCACATAAAAAGACATTCGACACCACTAGCTATTAAAGAAATTCAAATTAAGATGGTGACGAGCTATCACTATGCACCTGTCAGAATGGCTAAAATCAAAAATAGTGACAAGATTAAATGCTGGTGAGGATGCCCAGAAACTGGATCACTCAGACATTGCTGGTGGAAAGATAAAGTGAACAGCCACTCAAGGAAACAGTTTGGCAATGTTTTACAAAACTGAATATGCAATGAACAGAAAAATGTGTATTATCTACGTGGAAAAAAATTTTTCTTTTTTTTGAGACAGAGTCTCCCTCTATCACCTCAGCCTCCTGAAGTGCTGCGATTACAGGCATGAGCCACCGCACCCAACCCAAACGAACAACAACAACAACAAAATTAAACGCAAACGGTACCAGGAGTAAAAAGAAATATCTGAACAAATGGAAAAGCCAACACCACGTCTTTAGAGAGGAAGACACTGATTTCAGAGATGCCAATTCTCCCTCAGTCCCTCAAGTTAAGGCAATCCCTAAAAGATAAACAGAAATTTTTCTTGGAGATAATTTGGACCTTATTGAAAATTTGTATGAAAAAGAATATAGCAAGAATAGCCAGAAAAAGCCTGAAAAGATTAATAAGGAGGAAGAACTAAGTCAACGGGACAGCAAAACAATGCACACTATAATAACCACAGACATGTAGTTCTGGCCAATAAAGACAGAACAATGGGACAGAATAAAAAACCCAAAAGTAAACCCCACAATACACAGGAATGTAGACTATCCTGTGGGTGGCATTTTGGTTGGAGAAAATATGGATCATATAATAATGTTGGGATTTCCTCGTAGCCATTTGAGAAAAAAACAAAAACGAACTTGACACGTTACATATACCCTACACCAAAATAAATTCCAGATGGTTCAAAGACGTCAATGTAAAAATTGAAATAATAAATGTACTAGAAGAAAATATAAGGAAAATTATTTATACGTTTAGAAGGACTAAGGGCTTTCTAAGTATAATATAAATCTTAAGAGACTGATGATGTTAACCACATAGAAATTCAAAATTTTGCACAGCAAAAGATGCCATAAGCAAAGTGACAAGAAAGGGAATAATTGGGGAAAACATGAGTAGCTCAAATCCCAGTCAAAGGACAATATGGAGGGATACAAGGTGAGATTGAGAAGCTGCCTCAATCGTGGAGGTCTACCTCGATGGAGTTTCACAGCAATCACCTTGCTGGTTAGATCTTCTCCCTCTAACTCCCCAAATCTATGCAAGCAGCCATCATCAGCTACAACAAACACCACCAGATGTGGCAAGTGGGCAGAGTCAGTCACATAAGAGGAGCGCTAGTAGCCCCCAACCTTCATTTGTGCAAGGCACTGGCTGTTGCCCACCTCCACATACAAGTAGGGAAAGCACTATTAAATCCCTTTCTACTCAGAGCAAAGAGTCCCAAAAGTTTTCCTCATTTTTTAGGCCAATTCTCTGCTGGAACTATGAGGAAGCTGGCTGCCTCCTCTTCCTGTCCATCACCTCCTGACAGCTGCATTCCAACAGCCTAGCGGACTTGAATCTTACCCATGGCCAAATTGTAACATTGGGCAGGACTGCTGATCCCAGGAGGTCTGGGTTTGCCTTTTGCAGCTTCTGGGAATAATATGCAAACAAAAAATGAAAACTTTATCTTATGTCTATAATAAGCATGGGTGCACACTGCACTCAGAACATGAGTGTGCACTCATCTCTGTGTGTGTGTGTGTGTGTGTGTGTGTCTTTCTTTGCTGGAACTCTAATCATGCAGTTAAATGGCTCTGCCGCATTCTCAGTACAGCCAAATGTGGGACACTGTGTGAACTGTTGATTTATTGGATTTTTCACTGTGGACTGGTTACCATGGCTTTTTGAGAATTCAGACCATAGGAGGAAATGCTGTAAACTTAGAAATATTATCTATTTTCCATTACCGCCAGTAAAAATGTCTATCAGGGAGAGAGCTAGGGAAATGCCACTTTGGGGGCCAAGTCACAATAAATTTGGGTACAGGATGAATCAGCTCCTAAACAGCCCCAGTGCAGAGAAATAAAGGTACAAAGGTACTGAAAGCCCCCCAAATCTGGAATCGTTGCTTGAGGGATCAGGAAGAGAGACACCCAAGAAAGAGCTCATAAGAATCCTAAAGAAGAGAGAGAAGTGGGTCAGCCCTGCCTCTGTCTAGTGTTCAGCAGGCACTGCCTACAGCTGGGAGAGCCAGCACCCATGATCCAGCATCAGAGAGCCAGGCATGAGGGTGGCTGGTCAAGCCATTTCAGGACTTTCATGTGCTCTCGGCACTTTGCCTTCATGGGCACCATTAATTTACTATTGCTGCCACAAACTTAGTGGTTTAAACCACAGAAATTTATTCTCTTATGGTTCTAGTGATCACAAGTCCTAAAATCAGGGCTGCATTCCTTCTGTGGGCCCTAAGGAGAGTCCCTGTTCTTGCCTTTTCCAATGTCTACAGGCCACCCCTGCCTTATTGTAGGTCTCCTCCTCTATCTTCAAAGCCAACAATAGCCAAGCCCTTCCTCAAGTTCCCATATCTCTGGTATTTCCTCCTGTCTCCTTCTTCCATATTTCAGAACCCTAGTGATTACATTAGGGCCACCCAGGTCATCCAGGAAAATCTTTTCTACTCTAAGGTCAAGCAATTAGCAGCCTTAATTTCATCTGCAAGCTTAAATCTTTGCCATGTAACCAACCATATTCACAGATTCCAAGAATTAAGATAATGACATCCTGTAGGTGGAGGCTGGGGGACCTGGGGTAGGGGAGTTGAGGAGTGGGGGTTGGCAGGCAGGGAGCAGATAGGGGGCTGCGGGGTGCAGACTGGTGCAGGGCAGTGGTGTGATTATTTTACCAACCACGGGCCCCTTCCTCCAAAAAGAAAAGTTTTAAATATATATATATATATATTTTTTTTTTTTGTTTTTTGAGACGGAGTCTCGCTCTGTCTCCCAGGCTGGAGTGCAGTGGCCAGATCTCAGCTCACTGCAAGCTCTGCCTCCCGGGTTCCCGCCGTTCTCCTGCCTCAGCCTCCCGAGTAGCTGGGACTACAGGCGCCCGCCACCTCGCCCGGCTAGTTTTTTGTACTTTTTTTTAGTAGAGACGGGGTTTCACCGTGTTAGCCAGGATGGTCTCAATCTCCTGACCTCGTGATCCGCCCGTCTCGGCCTCCCAAAGTGCTGGGATTACAGGCTTGAGCCACCGCGCCCGGCCAAGTTTTAAATATATTTTATGACTATGATGGTATAAAGATGAATATATTAACATTACATATTTGAATGTTTTCTTCAACCTAGAAGTTTGGGGGTTTTCTTTTGATTTTAAAAAGAAATTAAATGCTTTCATGGACCCCCTAAAGGTCATGAGACCCCAGGCACTGCATCTCCTGCATCTGAGGGGTAAGTCAGCCCTGGGGGAGCCATGCAATGGCTCAGATGAAGCACACACAAGTCCAGGCCTGTGGAGGTGTCTACACTTGCACGAGCCACACAACACAGGAGAAAGCCCCGAGCAATAGTGTTGTGGAGAGGGATATGTGCTGGACAGGGAAGAGGGAGCAGAAAGGACAGGATTTTACTACAAGGCAAAGCGGGTGCTGTGGTTGAGTGTGTGTCCCTCCAAAATTCATATGTTGGAACCAAACCTCTAATGTGATGGTATTAAGAGTCGGGGGTAGGGGCTAGGCCGGGCACAGTGGCTCACACCTGTAATCCCAGCACTTTGGGAGGCCGAGGCGGGTGGATCACCTGAGGTCAGGAATTCAAGACCAGTCTGGCCAACAGGGCAAAACCCCATCTCTACTAAAAATTTAAAAATTAGCCAGCCATGGTGGGGCACGTCTATAATCCCAGCTACTCAGGAGGCTGAAACAGGAGAACTGCTTGAACCCAGGAGGTAGAGGTTGCAGTAAGCCAAGATCTTGCCATTGCACTCCAGCTTGGGCGACAAAAGCAAAACTCCGTCACCAAAAAAAAAAAAAAAAGAGGTAGAGCTTTTGGGGAAGAGCAGAGCCCTCATGAATGGATTAGTGCTCTTACAAAAGAGGGTGAAGAGAGCACCTGAGTGTCTTTTGCTCTTCCATCCTTTCCGCCATGGGAGGAGGACACAGAGTTCATCCCCTCTGGAGGATGCAGCAATGAGGCGCCATCTTGGAAACAGAGAGGAGACCTCAAAAGACGTGGAACCTGCCAGCACTTCGATCTTGGACTTCCCAAACTGTGAGAAACAAACTTCAATTATGTATAAGTTTCCCAGTCTAAGGTATTTCTGTTATAGTATCATGAACAGACTAAGACAGAAGGTTAAGCCATGTTACTTGGGCTTTCTAAACCTGTTTTCTCATCCATACAATGAGAGAAGAAAGGAACCTATGTGGGCAGGGTTACGATGAACAGCATAGGAGGTAACACAGGCAAAGTGCCCAGCCGCCCTGGTGTAGGGAACCCATGTGCTTTTATTTTTAAAAAGTTCCTGTCGGTCAAATTTATGCCAACAAAATACAGATATGTCACAGGAATATTTTCATAAAATGTCAGATGCTACTTCTTAGCTGCAACATGATTCAGTTGCCAGGGCCTTCCTTGGTGCCCTCTGGAGGCACTAGGGGTGCTGGAGCTCCCAGCTAGGGATGAATAGGGCTTGGGGGTGCTCAGAGGTAAGATGAGGCCACCTGGTAAATGAGAGAATCTTCAGCTTATTGTGTCTCTGCCATGTGTCCAGGCTGAGCTCACGGCTTTCCACAGGCATCTTACCACCACTCAGCAAGCTGAAAGAGTGAGGTGTCTCCTCTTCCCACGGTCCAGGAAACTGAGGCTTGGAAGGGCGAGATGGCCACTGGCCCACCCACCTACTCAAGGCCGGTGACAGCTGCCTCCCAGTTAACGATGCTAGGACCACACAGAGCAAGTGAGAGTTATCAGAGAACCGAGGATGTGGTCTGAGCACATTTCAGCTTAGCTGGAGAGAAGATAGAGGAATGGGGTAGGGGCAGTACTGGCATAAGAATAGGACCCTCGGCCGGGCGCGGTGGCTCAAGCCTGTAATCCCAGCACTTTGGGAGGCCGAGACGGGCGGATCACGAGGTCAGGAGATCGAGACCATCCTGGCTAATACGCTGAAACCCCGTCTCTACTAAAAATACAAAAACTAGCCGGGCGAGGTGGCGGGCGCCTGTAGTCCCAGCTACTCGGGAGGCTGAGGCAGGAGAATGGCATAAACCCAGGAGGCAGAGCTTGCAGTGAGCTGAGATCTGGCCACTGCACTCCAGTCCGGGCGACAGAGCGAGACTCCGTCTCAAAAAAAAAAAAAAAAAAGAATAGGACCCTCCACGAAAGGGAAGGAGACCCAAGAAAACAGCAGCAACAACAGATTCCTACAGGGCACTTGCTACGTGCCAAGGACAATCTTAACTGCTTGATGGGAATTAACTCATTTAATCCCCACAACAACCCTATGTGGTAGCCACGATTACATCTCCATCTTACAGATGAAGAAACTGGGGCCCGAAAGGCTCAGAAACAGGTTCAAGGATGTGCAGCTCGGTAGGTCTGGAATCCCAGTCTCACTCCAGAATCTGAGCTATTATTCACTCTTTGACACCATTGAGGACCTGGTCATCTGGGGGGACAGAGAGCAAAGGAGTGGAGCTGCATCCCCCCAGGGCATCCTGGAGCAGGTTTCCTCCCAGTGGTTTCTGCACTAAAGAGCCCCGCCTATGCTAGGTGGACTCTGGCTTGGCAGAAGCTGTTTGGCCTCAGAGGAGACAGGGTCAGGAGGGGCTGGTCATAGAGACCTGCCCTGTGCAGGGCTCTAATCTAGCACTGGAGATTCAAGGGCAAACAACCGTGGCTGCTCCCCAGGGGCAACATCAGTGTAAGTACAAATAGATAGGTGGTCAAATAAAGCCAAGAGAGGACATGAAGCAACTGAGGCTGGGTTTTAAAAGGTGGGCAAAGAAGGCCTCTGAGCACAAGGAGGGTTGCGCCTGCAGGAAGAGGGAACAGCAAAGTGCAAAGGCGCCAGGGCAGCAGCAGGCCCGGTGTGTTTGTGGAACAAAAAGGATGCTCCTGGGCTGGAGTGCAACGAACAAAGGGAATGACATCAGATGGGCAGTAGGAGCCAGTCTCCATAGGCCCTTGTGGGTTGCTGTAGTCTGACTGACCTCTCCAAATGTCATGTGGAAATCTGATCCCATATTGGAGATGCAGCTTAATGGGAGGTGTCTGGGTCATAGGGACAGATCCTTCATGAATAGAGTAATGCCCTCCTTGGTGGGGGGCAGGGGGTGCTGAGTGCGTTCTTGCCCTATTAGTTCCCCCAAGCTTCCATGAGAGCTGGCTGTTAAAAGAAGCCTAGCACCTTTCCCCTCTCTCTTGCCTCCCCTCTCCCCATGTGATCTCTGCACACGTACCAGCTCTCCTTCGCCTTCTGACATGAGTAGGAGGAGCCTGAGGCTCTCCCCAGATGCAGATGCGGCCACCATGCTTCTTGCACAACTGCAGAATCATGAGCCAAATAAACCTCTTTTCTTTATAAATTATCCAGCCTCCGATATTCCTCTATAGCAACACCAATGGACTAAGACATGGGTCAAAGGGTGGAGACATTAATGAGCTAATCAGGGGAGGGGGCCCACAGCAAGGGGGCCTCCCCACAAAAAAACAGAGGGAGGCAAAGGCAAGGTGTGCCCAGCAACCATCTGAGAGGTTTCCTGGGGAGTCACAGCTGGGGAACAAGGACCCTTGGATAAAGCAGAGTGGAAGCTTCCAATCCGGAAACAAACTCAAAAATCAGAGATTTCCCCATCTGAGAGCTCATGCCTTCATCATCAACACCCAGAAAGCCAAGAACGAGCCCTTGTGAAAGCTTTATTTAATTTCAAATAACTATCCCTGCATTGCTGAAATTTAACATAAAA
Organism: Trachypithecus francoisi; assembly: GCF_009764315.1. NCBI lineage: Eukaryota > Metazoa > Chordata > Mammalia > Primates > Cercopithecidae > Trachypithecus > Trachypithecus francoisi. The sequence goes on along the minus strand of NW_022681442.1, from coordinate 7,649,995 downwards.
TGCGGAAATGATTGCATGCCTGGCCTTCTACTTGAACTTAGAGATGTTTTCATTAAAACGCTTCTATTTCTTGCTAAACACTATGGTTCAGAAACTGACAGTTTTCAAAGACGTTAGAAAGGAGTTTGGAAACTTCTCTCTCCCCAGCCCCCCATAGGTGCCAAACATTTCATTTCTAAGCGAGGAGACACAGCGTGACACATTCTGAAAACACACACACCCTCTCTCCCGAGAAGACGGGTGAATGATTTATGAAGTGCTGGCCTCACTTTGCACTCTGCTTCTGAGCTCCTGGCCTGGCCCCGCACCTTCTCTCTGCACTGTGGCAGGCTGCTGCCCTGTGGGCCCAGGTCTCTTGGGAGGAACAAGGGGACACAGAGGCCAGGATGATGCCTCAGGGGAGCAGAAAGCTGGATCCAGTGGAAGAGAAGGGGTGGACCTTGCTGAATGCTTCCTGCTGTGAAAATGGGCACCTCGGCCAAAGGAGGTGTTCGGGGAAGCTCGGGCTCCCCCACGCCGTGGACCAAGGTCCTCCAGCTGCTTCTGCATTTGTCTCTGCCCTTCTCATCTCCCTTTCCGCTTCTGCTAGAGACCTCACTGTCACTTCAGCTGCCTCCTCATCTCCTCTCCCGATCCTTGCAGGGTCCAGTGTCCCCTGGAGATCCCCCCAACAGGGATGGTGCTGAGTAGCCAGTCCTCAAGCCTCAAGATTCCCAGAAGACTGCTCCTTTGGAAACTCCCCGTGGCTCCATCTCAGCCCCTTGCATCCTGACGCCAGTCATCAACTCCACTGCCCCATGGGGTCCTCAGATAGGGCCGCTGTTTTCCCCTGCCAATCCTCCATCACTTCTGAAGTGCCATCTCCCACAGGGGCTCCTGAACCTGCCCTGCACCTCCAGGGAATCAGCCCTCTAGCTTGAATTCCCACCCCACCAGCCCTGCGTCTCACAGGCCCTCACTCCTGACACAGTTGGTGCCACCAGTGCCACACTGCCCTCGTTCCTGATCTCCTCCAGCTGCAACTGCCACCAACTCCACTGCCCCTAGTAAACATACCACCAAGCGTGCCCAAAAGGACAGTGACAATTCTGCATCTCCAAGGCCCACAGAGCCCTCTCTGCAACTGGAGGAAGATGCTCCCTGTCCTTTATCTCAATGCAGATCTTACTCTCTCTGAGTTTCCAGCCCCAAATTCTGCCACACTCCCTGTCTGCAGAGGACCCCCACCTTCTACTTCACCAAGAATGTGAAACCCTCTGGGGTGAAGGCTTGGGACACCCCTCAGCACTGCTCCCCACCTTCACTATCTCAGGGTATAGGAGAACCTCCTCCTTTCCAGGTGAGCCCCTGCCCCCCAGTGTCAGCACCTCAGGGACCTGCCCCATCAGCCCTCCCCCACCAACTTTCCCTTCACCTGGATCTTCCCCACAGGAGAGATCTCAGGGTAAAGGAGACCCTCCTCCTTTCCAGGTGAGCCCCTGCCCCAGAGTCAGCCCCTCAGGGACCTGCCCCATCAGCCATCCCTCACTGACTTTCCCTCCACCTGGATCTTCTGTCCAGCCGAGAAACAGCCAGATTCCCAAGAAGCAAGGAGGGAAATTCGCCTTTCTTCTCCTGGTCTTCCTTCTGATGTTGGCATCTTACCCACTCCTTCCCTTCACCATCAGAATTCTCCAAAGAAAAGCTGAATGTGGAACTCCTGCTAAGACTTTCCATTGCCAAACAGAAAGCGAGCGTCTCAGGGCTCAGGGCTAAGCCTCCCCGTCCTTGCGCTCTCAGGCACAGAGCCTGGCTCACAGCAAAAGTTCCATCCATCTTCCTCTCATTAGCCTAACTCCTTCTTACAAAGTCAGCCTACCAGCCAACCCTCCTCAGCCCTCACCTCACAAACTCATTCATCAAATTTTTGCCCCACTTAAAGGACAAATGCACAGACTTCAAGATATACACAGAATCATTTTGTCGATTAAAGAGCTAAAATTGAAAAGATTTGGCTCCTTCCAACTGCCTGTATTTATTCCAAATCATTAGAGTCATCTATTCACCTCCAGCAGAATAATTAACTTTTCAATCATCACATTGGTTATAACTGTTAATACTCATATCTAATATACTTTCTGTCATTAGGGAAATAAAAGATTGCTTTTCATTAGTATACTAACACTGCACAAAATTATAATGCAGTAGGGAAGGATACTTCATAATTGTGAAAAATATAAATTATTCAATATCATTAAAACAATCTGGTTGTTTTAATGATATTGAATAATTTATATTTTTAATGATATTGAATAATTTATATTTGTATAAGTTATTGTATTACTTTCAAATAGCATGAATTATTTGGAAAACTAATAAAACTGTGGTTGTAGAACTTATCATCAAGTTGGTTATGAGCTTGCGTCAGGACTGTGGTGGCTAAGCCTCGTGTTTTCGCCTTTTCATCTCTCCCATTTGTCCCCAGGGCTCACAGCAGCTCCCCTGTGCCCATTTACCATGGGATGAGCCTTGCTGAGTCTAGTAGACCCATGAAGGTATTGGACTCTTCCACTAGATTGAAAGCTCCCTGCAGGCAGGGCCATTTCTTGCCCACTTTTATATCCCTAGTGCTTATTGTAGAGCACTTGATAAACATCACAGGAATGAATTCATAGACATCCAGAGAGTATCAGAAACAAATAAGATCATGAATGTTCATTTTTAAATTCCAACTATAGGGCAAGGCATGGTGGCTCATGCCTGTAATCCAGGCACTTTGGGAGGCCGAGGCAGGAGTATTACCTGAGGTCAGGAGTTCACGACCACCTGACCAACATGGTGAAACCCTGTCTCTACTAAAAATACAAAAATTAGCTGGGCACAGTGACAGGTGCCTGTAATCCCAGCTACTCAAGAAGCTGAGCATTATCACTTGAACGTGGGAGGTGGAGGTTGCAGTGAGTTGAGATCACACCTCTGCACTCCAGCCTGGGTGACAAAGCAAGACTCCATCTAAGAAATAAAATAAAATAAAATCCAACTATAAATGTCCTATAAAGGAAAAGTTTATTTCTTAAGTGTATATTGTAACTCCAACTGCTAGTCAAGTCTTTCTGTATTTCAGTAGCCAGCTAGAAGCCACTCTGAATAGCAACATCCATTTGGAAAAATCTACCAGGCTGGCAAGTTCCTCCCTTTCCATTTCTGAAACATTACCAACCAAAATGCAACACACTGTGAGATGAGGGTACGCTCTGCACACTTAACTAGAAAACTCAAAGTCTAATTCCAACTCTGCCATGGCTTGTCTTGGTGTGAATTCCACTTCTGCCTGCGACCCTGCAGGACCTGGGAAGTGGCAACAGGCACCGGGGGGAGTGTGCAGGATAGTAACCTGTGCAGACCACCCTCGAGCTATTTACTAGGCTCCTACACACAGATACTTCCACCAATTTGTCCTCCGAGGTGTTCCTGTGAGGAAAGAGAGGAGAGGACCAGGTAGGTGACTGTCCCCAAATCCTCAGATTCATGCAAAGCAGCTTTCTCTGTCTATATATATATATATATATATTTTTTTTTTTTTTTTTTTTTTTTTTGAGACGGAGTCTCGCTCTGTCGCCCAGGCTGGAGTGCAGTGGCAGGATCTCGGCTCACTGCAAGCTCCGCCTCCCGGGTTCACGCCATTCTCCTGCCTCAGCCTCCTGAGTAGCTGGGACTACAGGCGCCCGCCACCTCGCCTGGCTAGTTTTTTTGTATTTTTAGTAGAGACGGGGTTTCACCATGGTCTCGATCTCCTGACCTTGTGATCCGCCCGTCTCGGCCTCCCAAAGTGCTGGGATTACAGGCGTGAGCCACCGCGCCTGGCCCTCTGTCTATATTTTCTAAATATTTCCAAGAAAAATTTTATTTGAGAGAAGAATCTATACCTAAAAATAAAGCTTGAAAACCACAGTTACAGATAAACCCAAAGACGTGTGGCAGGAACAGCTACCACTTACTGTGCACTTATTATGTGCTGGCTCATTTAAAACATCATAATTTAATTTTACTCTCACTGCATCTTTATGAGATAGAGAGTAGTTATCTCATTTTTAGAGAACAGGAAACTGAGGGTCACAGAAGAGAAATCTCGAAACCAGCAAGGGCCGAAAGCCCTGACGTGGCGGCTGCTCTGCAGGAGCTGTCCAGCTCCACACACCTGTGGCTTCTCAAGCTTCTCTTTCCGAACCCCTCCACATTCCCCCTTACATGTATAATATAAATAAATGCTCATCCATGTATCGTCATAGATGAATTAGCTCATTACCATTCCATGTGAATGAGTCTTTGTCAACTCTTTACTTCATATTGATACTCATTCATTAAAGAGTTATTTCTCGTGCATCTAATAGGCGCCTTGTCCTGGGTAAGGTCCCAGGAACAAAGACTGCCAAGACATGGATCTGCCATCAAGGGAATCACAGACTAGCAGGAAGAAACATGAAAACCAATCAATAGAAATATTAAAAATGGTACCATAGCCGTCTGAACTGGGAGCAGTGTGGGGATGGGTTATGCCAAGAGAGAAAGGGAGATGACTACTGCCTTCTTCACTGTTAGCATTGAATGATACTCATTTTTGACATGTTTTCTGAACATACTGAGATAGAAAAAGGCTCAGATACCAAGATGTATCCTAATCCCATTTCCTCTTCAGTTCTCATTGGAGACAGTACTATTCCAAGAGATAAGACAAACCAAAACTCATCGGGTTTCTTTTCATTGTTCCTGGAGAATAATTTGGCCTGAAATACATTTTAAAAAATAAACTCTTAAAGTAATTCTATCCCTTGCCTTCCCTCTGAGATGTTCCTGTACTGTTTGAGCCAAAGAAAGATACTGTTCCACTGCAATTCCTTGCTTATCCCAAATCTTCTCGTGTTTCTAGCTGAAATGGAATGTGAGCTTTATACCTACCTTTCACTTATTTTCTAATCCAATAATAACCCGACTACTGGGTCTCTAAGGACAGTGGCCAGACAGCTTAACATGCAAACATTAAGGCAAAAATCCCCATGGATAATCTCAAAACAGTCTTTTGTTTTAAGTTTCCATTTTTTCCTGAGCAACCCAACTGCCCCCATAAATTCTTGCCTTTCAGAATATCAACAGTGAAAACAATTGTGATGGGAATAAGCTACTGCTAAAAGCAAAACGCGTGCCACAGAGGAAAAATCAACAAATACATACACAAACGCTACTGAAAAGCAAGGCAAATAAAATGTGATGCACAAAATGGCATAAATGCATAACCAACTGTTGTCAAAATGCACAAATTATTCGAGCTCTGAAAATGTATTCACAGAAAAGAATTCAAATGAAGAAAAAGTATGAAAATGCTTTCTCACAACATGATATGTGATAATAGAAAATTGGGACAGTGATGGAGGTGTGGCTGAGTAAATTACAGGCCATTAAAAATGATCATTACAAAGCCTGAGTAACAGCATGAAAAATGTTACTGATATGTCTTTAAGTTAAACATAAAATAACTGGCTATGTAACATGATTGCAATATGAGGGGAAAAAATCTGTTAGCATAAAGACCATGGAATCATGCATAATGTTTTAAAAATTTGCTGGATGTTATACTATTGTCTTTACAGTTAAAAAAAAAAATTCAGAGTAAAATAGATGATGAGTCACTGCCTGACAACTGTCACTGCGTAAGAAAGTCCTCTTTGCAGGGACAATGACAGGTGTTTAAATGTGAGCACAGATGCCAGGTTCATCTCACTTATCCCACTTTATTTATTAATGTTGACCTTCCAGAAATTAAAATTAATCTAGTCAGCAAATTAAACTTTGATTTTATTTGATTGCCAAGTAATTAGTAAATATTGAAAGATGGTAAGACACGAGCTTTCAGAGTGCAGTATAGATGGGAGGGTTGGGGAGGACTGCAGACGGGAGGGATCTGAGCTCACAAATATCACAGTTTCCTAATGTTCACGTGTGGGACATTTGTGATCTTGGCTTCTCAATGTAGGCAGATGTGAGAAGAATTTGAAGATTTCTTGTACACGTTCAGAAAGCACCCAAGGTCCTGCTGACTCTACTACGCCCCTCCACAAAGCCCCCAAGCTCCACATGACCACTGTCCACATGGCTGGAGCCACACGACATCCCTCACAGATGCAGCTCTGCCTCGGTCTCCACAACCAGCCCTGAGCCGAGGTCGACGGGGTGATTTGGTTCATGTATTTTTGCTTGCTTATTGTAAAATAATTACATAAAATTTATCATTTTAACCATCTTTAGCTGTACGGTTCTGTGGTATTAAGTACATTCACATTTGCAACCATCTATCTCCAGAACTTTTCATCAACCTATACTGAACCTCTGTACCTCTTCAACATTAACTCCCAATTCCCCCTTCCTCCTAGCCCTGGCAACACCATTCTACTTTCTGCCACTATACATCTGACTGCTCTAGGTCGTCATGAAAGTGGAATCATGCAGTGTTTGTCTTTTGTGACTGGCATATTGCACTTAGCAGAACGACCCCAAGCTGTACCCATGTGTAGCATGTGGCAGCATGCCTTCCTCTTTAAGGCTGAATAACATGTTCCACTGTATGCATATGTCACCAGACAGAGGTTTTTCAGGGGCTGCAGCCCATCTCTCTTGGGATTACAATCAGGTCACACTTGTCACTGTCCCAGCCTTGGCCCTGAGTGAAATTCTGAGAAATAGGACCCCTTCTCATTTGCAGGCCTCAAGCTGTGTCATCCTTGACTTTCACTACTTCTCCGGTGGTCCTTCATTCAGGAACCTAGACTTCCAGTCCTTCTTCCCAGGATCTGGACAATCCATGCCCTCTACTCCAGAACTGTGTACTCACTGCTTGTCCAGAGGTCCTGCCTTGGGCTGTGCCCTGGCCACCAGTCAGGACACCAATATCTCGTCCCAGAGCCAAGACAGCAGCCACTTGCCTAAAGCACCTGGTGCAGATCTTTCTTTCCATTCCTGTGCAGGCGGAGGGTGTCATTCTGAGACGCACCTTCCTTCCAGGAGAATGTGTCGACAGTGAGCCCGGCCTCCTGTTCATATTCCAATTTTCTCTCCCCTTCTACTGCCCATCACCAAACACTTCTCTGCAACTTCCCTGTGTCTGTCCAGACCCTCAAAAGTGAGACCCAAAACAGGGTCCAGAAAGCCCATGTCCAGGTACACTCACAGCCAGAGGGAGTTCCTCCCTTGAGTGATGACGCCAGTGAATCTGGTCAGGCGCCGGGCATCCACTTCAATCCACTGCTGGAGGTCATTTCTTCCCGCGCACCACGCTCCGTCATAAAAATCATTTTCATTAATGCCCGCCTAGAAAGAAAGAAAGGGGTGTTCAAAAAGACTCTTAATTGAAGAAAATTAAGACATATCTTTTCCTGAGACTGAGAGGAAGGGAGGGAGGATAGGAGAAGAAAATGAGGAAGGTGTTAAAGAAAAAAATAATTGCGCCCTGAATGCCTTACCCTAAATCATAAAAGGGAGATGCTTCGTATCCACAACTTGAAAGTATTTCAATATACCATGTCCTCTTTTTGCCCAGTGTGAAAGATGAAATTTAATGAGTACTCCTACTACTCATTCATCTAGCACACAGAAATCATCTCCCACACAGCAGCCCACACACACCAGGTGCTGGGGATGCAAAGGTGAATCGTTCCCTCCCAGAACCTCGCTATCTAAGCAGGAAGAAAGATGTGAAAATAGATGAATTAGAACACAGTGGGGCCGGCGCTATTTCAGGAATATGAGCAAACCGCTGTGGGAGCATTTAAGGACAGAATCCCTAACTTAGTGTAGGGCCGCCCATAGACAGAAAGCCCCAAGTCCAGGGTGATACTTGAACTAGGCGTTGAAGGGTTAAGTTTATCCAGTGAACATTTGTTTGTTAGTGTTTAAGTCATTTGATGTGTTCAGTATCAGTTGCTATTACTACCAAAAATTCTTTTTTTTTCAGAGATGGAGTCTTGCTATGTTGCCCAGGCTGGCCTCAAACTCCCAGGTTTAAATGATCCTCCCTCCTCGGTCCTCTGAATAGCTGGGACTACAAGCACACACCACCATGCCTTGCTCAAAAATTCTTTTGATCTAAATTTCCAAGATAGGTAAAGTTTTTGCTCTGGAATTTTCTCTATATTATCACCACGTGAAGAGATAATTCCCTGACTCCTCACCTCCCAAAAAGGACATCTGAACCAAGTGAAGCATCCTCGTTTATTAATCCTATTTTTCCATGGCTATTTCACAAAGTTATTTCTTATGATCAGATTTTTTAAAAGTCTGAATGATAAAAATGATCAACCAGCTCATCTTCCCTATCTCTGAGCACCTTCAGCTCAAATTCTGGGGACAGCCTTAGAATGGGCAATGGAAATGTGAAATTAAGAGTCCAGCTATAGGAGTGAACAACTTGGCCAATGATTGCGCTGAGCAAAACTCTATCCATCACTGCACCAGCTAACATAAGCGTTGTATCAGGACAAAACCATAGTACAGTGTTAGACATCTAAGGCTTAGCAGATAAGAATAGAACTGCCACATAGCCTGAGATGTGTACCCTATAGAATCATGGAAACTGGAAGGAACTGTCCATCAAAGTTTACTGACCAGAATTTGAAATTAAATTTAAGGCTCCTGGTTTTGCCAGCCTGAATATTTTGCTTCTGCTGCCAATCTCAGTTCTTTCTGAGTACACTGGACAGTCAATTAAATGTAGCACAGTGTCAGGGGAATGGAGAGCTCTTTCCAAAGATGACTCATTGGGAAGTGACAGCCACCTCTGCAAAATCGATTATGAATTTAAAAAGCAAGTGCCTGGGAGAATTCAGTGAAAGAGGAGGTACCAGCCCCTGAGATGTTACAAAATTATACCATCGTGCAATAAATGATATTCAGATGATGCCTCTGAGAAACCATAAGAAGAATGCATTCATCTCTTTCTCTTTAATAATGTAGGGAAATCACTGATAAATTTTGGAGAAATTTCAATTAAAAGTTGATGAAATAAAAGGTTTGATTCTTTAAAGGGTCCACTAGTATTGAAAACGTCACTAACATGGAATGAATCTTTCCACTACAATACCAAAAAAAATGGAGAATTAATGTAATTTTATAAAGGAAATTAAATTATATGCATTTTTTTTTTTTTTTTACTTTAAAGAAAGCACACCAATGTACCTAACAGACTCAATTTTGCTTCAGATAAATGTGGGAATTATCAAATCCATAACAAAGAGAAAACCTGATACTGTCTAAGATCAACCTAATAGGATTTTTCTGTTTCAAGATGATAGGATAAACAAGTTAGTTTTTCTGTGTTCTTCTCTCAAAAGTCAACTCCAAAGAAAGAAAGCAACATACAGAAATACAGCTTTGATCTCTGATAAAACCAGAAGACATATAAAAGCCCTAAATTACAATATATGAAGACAGAATCGGATGGAGGAATCCTGAATGACTCAGCAAGAGAAGGAAGTGCAAATGTCAAAACAGCACAATAAGAAACAAGCCACGCAGAACTTAGAAAAGCTGAGAACCTGGGTTTCAAGATATCTTTGGCAGGTAAGGCTAAGGCAGGACTCAACAGGGAATTCCTTCAAAATGTGTATTAAAAAAACAATTAGGCTGGGCGCAGTGGCTCACATCTGTAATCCTAGCTGCTCAGGAGGCTAAGGCAGGAGAATCACTTGAACCAGTGGGGCAGAGACTGTAGTGAGCCAAGATTGCACCACTGCACTCTAGCCTGGGTGACAGAGCAAGACTCAGTCTCAAAAAAAAATACAATTAATTCCCCCATATTTTTACCCCCACACCACAGAGGACCTGAAATTTTTCTCTGAAAAGAAAGCAAACTCTAGAGACTCTGGACTGGGGACACTAGGCACAGAGGAGGGCAAGGGTGCCATGATGGATAAAAACAGTAACTTCTGGGGGCATCAGCACACTAAAGAGTGAGATGCTCCAGCTCCTTCCCCCAACCAGCTATAGAACACCATGCAAACTACAATAGAGAACAGAAAAAAGGCTTTAAAAGTCTATAATTAATATTTCTAGAAAGGTCTTGATTTCATGAAACAAGAACAGAATACTCTAAAGAAGGAAAAAGCACTGAACAAGAAAGAGCTCTTAGAAATTAAGAATGTGGAAGTTGGAATTTTTAAAATGTCAGCAACTTTCAAAATAGAAAGGCTTTCTATTTTTAAAACAGAAAGGCTAAAAAGATAAAGTTGAAGAAATCTCACAAAAAGTAAAACAGAACACAAAAATAGATAACAGGAGAAAAATAAGAAAAGCAGAGGAAGAAACCCAGAAGGATTTTAGGGGGGAAAAAACGACCAAATAAAAACTATACTTTCCAGTTAAGTCTCTGAAACACGAAGAATCTGGTATACATAAAAAACTAATACACACACCAAGGAATATCACTTTGAAACTTCAAAACATCAGAAATAAAGAAAAGATTCTCAAAGTTTCCAAAGAGGAAATAAGGAGTAAAACGAACACATACAAAGAAAGAAAGAGGAATGAGAATGACAGAATTCTTAATAGCAGCATCTGAAGCTAGAAGAATGGAGGGACAGTGCTTTCAATGTTTGAAAGGGAAAGATTTTTCATCCTGGAATTTTTACACTCAGCCAAACTATCAATCATATGATAAAATAAAGATATTTTCAGATTCACACATTCTCAAAAAATCTATTTTTCATATACCATTTCCATGAAGCTACTAAAGCAGCAGTCCCCAACCTTTTTGGCACCAGGGACTGGTTTCATGGAAGACAATTTTTCCACCAACTGGGGGTAGGGGATGGTTTTGGGATAATTTAAGCATATTATATGTATTGTGCACTTTATTTTTATTATTATTAAATTGCAATATATAATGAAATAAAATTACACAACTTACCATAATGTAGAATCAATGGGAGCCTGAGCTCGTTTTTCTGCAACTAGACATTTTCAACTGGAAGTGATGGGAGACAGTAACAGATCGTCAGGCATTAGATTCTCATAAGGAATACACAACCCAGATCCCCTACATGCCCATTCACAATAGGGTCTGCGCTCCTTTGAGCATCTAATGCCACTGCTGATTTTACAGAAGGTGGAGCTCAGGCCATAATTTGAGCAATGGGGAGTAGCTGTAAATACAAACGAAGTTTTGCTCTCTGGCCTGCCACTCACTTCTTGCTGTGCATGCCCTGTTCCTAACCAGCCACAGATTGGTACTGGTCTGTGGACGGGGGACTGGGGACCCTGCACTAGAGGACGCACTCCAAAAAAATGAGGCTGAACACTACGGAGAGGAATATATCAGATCCAGAAATGAAGGATTCCGACATAGCAGAGAATTCTCAGAATGATGGTGAAGACCCAAGACAGTAGCCATGTAGGAGACCCAGAGAGTAGCCCATTCAAATGCAGCAGGTGAAACGGCTTCTGAAGGGGTGTCTAACAGAAACGTAAAACATAAAACAGGACTAAAAACCACTGCACAGATGTGGCTGCATAAAAAGTGATATTAAATTTTTTTTGTTTTTTATTTTCAGATCCAGACCTATTGCAGGGTATGGGGAAGAATATATTCTTAAAAATGCCAGCAGGTCCAGGAAAACAAAAGGGTGTTAAGAAATGATATAAAGTAAATATTTCCTGACTCAAAATTAAATTATTTCTTGTTTCAGTAAGTAGGAAGCAAAATTTTCAGTCATAATAATGAAAACCTTAGATACAGATTTACCCAAAAATTGAGCTACAATTTTATCAGAAAGATGGAAGAGGGGAAAGGGGTGATAAAAATGTGTGATAGCCTCATCTTCCAGAATAGGGATCTAAAAGATCAAGTCCACATTTATAAATTGATACAGATCAATATGTGCATATTATTTAGAAGTGAAGATTTCAGGCCAGGCACGGTGGCTCACGCCTGTAATCCCAGCACTTTGGGAGGCCAAGGTGGGTGGATCACTAGAAGTCAGGAGTTCAAGACCAGCCTGGCCAATATGGTGAAACCCCACCTCTACCAAAAATATAACAAATTAGCCGAGTGTGGTGGTATGCACCTGTAATACCAACCACTCAGGAGGCTGATGCAGGAGAATTGCTTGAACCTGAGAGGCAGAGGTTGCAGTGAGCTGAGATGGCACCACTGCACTCTAGTCTGGGTTACAGGGTGAGACTCTGTCTCAAAAAAAATAAATAAATGAAAATTGAAGATTTCAATTCCCAAAGAGACAATTAAAAAGTTTCCAGTAGCTGTGCCATCCACAGTGCTCGATGGCAGTCAGGGGCCGGGTGCAATGTGAAGTGTGTTTGTTATAAAACTGATTAAAACAAGTTTTAATTTTAAAATGCAAAAGGAAAGGGATATATAGATATAGAGCGTGACTGATACAATGTCTACTGTTTATTTTTCATTTTTCAGGTATCTACAGAGCATTGACTACGTGCTAGGTATTATGCAAAGTGCTTTGCTTTCTGATAGACAGAGACAACAGTGAATATCAAAATCATTCTGCGGCAGTGAGTCACTGATCTGCACTGTACATATTTCATAATCATGGACTGCCTCTACACAGAAACATCTGGAAGCAAATAAAAAGTCATATCCAAGTGAATATAACTATTTAGCGATTCCAGGATAATTGACGTACAGCTGCCTCTCTGCAGACGTATCCCAGGGCTATTTGGACAGAAACAGGATAAACTGATAGTTATTTTTAAATATTTTTGAGAAAAAAAAATTTAGAAGCAATAGTTGAAACTATAGATTATCAGCAAGTTAATGCCTTTTCAGGGGGAGGTTATCTAAAAAATGTTAGCTGTGACATCTGATTAGTAAAGGAAGTCATCTGCCATAAAATGGCCATCATGTGGTCTGAATGTCTGTCTTCAATAAACCTCTGTAATAAACCACTGCTATAAACCCATAAAACTTTCCAGGTGCAATCAGCTGATCCTTCTGCAAATTGGCAATGCACCTTGTCCCAATTCCAACCTTAATCATCAGTAAAGTAGGCTGCACAGAAACACTGTTTTTGCTTCATTGTTTTTGAAGCAATTTTTAAAACCAAAACCAATTTCTTAACTATTTCCTTGCATCGGCCAAGGAACCTAGTAAACATCCACAGTTTAAAATTTAAAATATTTAAAAATAAAATCTATTCAATACACCATAAACCATTTGTTAACTATTTAAAAGAAGAAAAGATGAAGAAATATACTAACTGGAAAAGAAACAGGCAAATGTTTTCACATCAACATTCTAATTCAATTCAACGACAATCTGCGAAATGCTTTAGCCATTAACATTGTATATCTAGGGAACAAGTTTAATTCTCAAACAATTATTAATTCACTTATCAGTGACCCCATAAAGATTGTGTATATTCTCCTGTGCACTCCAAGAAGGCAGCACAGCTCAGAAACCCATGCAGGCCAAGTGCAAGTCCTCATTCTACAGCTCATTATTTAAATACCCCCAATTAGGTCAGTTGGTCTATAAAATGAGGATAGAAATAAAATATGTGATAATACGACTGTCACAGTTACAGGTATTTTATATAGAGCCTGTCACAGAAAACACAGTCAAGACATGGAAGCCACTGGGGGTACAGGTATGATTCCCTTTGTGTTTAGTATGTTTCTGCTGTGACCTGTGATTAAACTTGCTTTATGGTACAATTTCAGTTTTCTTCTATTAATAGGTGAGTTAGGTCCATTTAGCCCATTGACAGATGTTCTTTGTCTGAATGAATCATCTGCGTTTCTTAGATATTCTATTTTTATTGCTTCCTGTAGCTTTGTTTTATTTTTATCTATTGATTTTTTTTTTTTTTTTTTTTTTTTTTTTTGCTTTAAGTGCATATTTCCTCTGAAAATGCTAACGAGCTGTACCTTTGTTTTAGTGGTTGATTTAGTAACTATGTCTTTTACATAACATACTTAATTCTATATTTTCTTAGAAAGTACCCATTAACTCCCTACTATGGGCAGTGATTACATCATTATTTCTACTTCCTGCTGCTTCTCCTCCTTCCCCTTTATCACCTAATTTCATTTATTATATTCTTAACATTCACTCTTCCTTTTTTTTTTTTTTTTTGAGACGGAGTTTCACTCTTGTTACCCAGGCTGGAGTGCAATGGCACAAGCTCGGCTCACTGCAACCTCGGCCTCCTGGATTCATTAGCTGAGATTACAGGTGCCAGTCACCATATCTGGCTAATTTTTGTAGTTTTAGTGGAGACAGGGTTTCACCATGTTGGTCAGGCTGGTCTCGAACTCCTGACCTCAGGTGATCCACCTGCTTTGATCTCCCAAATTGCTGGGATTACAGGCATGAGCCACCATGCCTGCCCTAACATTCACTTTTAAAAGACTAAATCAAATATACCTCTCTTCTTTAGTAGAGCAGCTTTTTCATAAAGTTTTCATTAATTTTAAAATAGATATAGAAAAGTGTGCAAATCCTAAGTGTGCAGCTCAATCAACTTTTACAAACTGTGTGTACCCACATACCCACATCCAGGCCAAGATGTAGACCATGAGCAGCACACCAGAAGCTCCCTGTGCCCCTTCCCAGACATTAACTTCCTGCAGACATAACCACCGCTCTGACTTCTTTCTTCTCTGGCTGGTTTTCTTATTTTCAAACTTTATACAAATTAAATCTACTGTAACTACTCTTTGTGTCTGGCTTCTTCTGCTCAATATTTATTATATCTGGGAGATTCACCCAGACAATTGCATGCAGCAGTAATTTAGTCCTTTTAACTGTCATATAGTATTTCACTGTAGTACATAAAAATGACTTATGATATATGTGGATTATTTCTATTTGGGGGTTATAAATAACACTGCCATGAACACACCTATTCATGTCTTCTTGTGCACATGTTAGCACATTTCCATTTAGGCATGAGAGTGAATTTGTTCAGTCAATGTGCATGAGAATGTTCAACTTTAATAAGTACAATAGTTCCCTGTTATCTATGGTTTCTCTTTCCACAGTTTCAGTTATCTGAAGTCAACCACAGTCTAAAAATATTAAATGGGAAATTCCAGAAATAACCAATTTATCAACTGTGTGCCATTCTGGGTAGGGTGACGAAATCTCACACCGTTTCTCACCATTCCACCTTGATGTGAATCCTCCCTTTGTTTGGCGATCCACACCAACTACTTTCGCCGCCCAGTAGTCACTTAGCAGCCATCTTGGTTATCAGAATTGGTACTGCAGCGCTTGTGTTGAAGTCACCTTTGTTTTACTTAATAATGGCCCCACAATGTAAGGGTATTAGTAGTGGTAATTCAGATATGCCCAGGACACAAGTAAAATGCTTCCTTTAAGTGAAAAAGATGAAAGGTCTCAACTTAATTTTAAAAAGAAATAAAACTGTATGCTGAGGATGCTAAGATCTACGGTAAGAATGAATTTTCTACCTGTGACATTGTGGAGAAAAAAAAAGAAATCCATGCCTAGCATCTAAGAGTGTTTGGTACTACCCACAGTTTCAA
Organism: Trachypithecus francoisi; assembly: GCF_009764315.1. NCBI lineage: Eukaryota > Metazoa > Chordata > Mammalia > Primates > Cercopithecidae > Trachypithecus > Trachypithecus francoisi. The sequence goes on along the minus strand of NW_022681442.1, from coordinate 7,634,452 downwards.
GCATCCACTGGGGGTCTTGGAACATATCCCCCAGATAAGAACTGACTATTATACTGCCAAACAGGTTTCCAAGTGGCTGTGCTACTTTACATTCCCAGCATTGTATGAATGTTTCCATTGCCCCACATCTTTGCCAACACTTGATATTATCCTTTTTTCAAAGCCATTTTGGTGCCTGCCCATCCTGTCTCATTGTGGCTTTGATTTGTATTTACTTGACGACTAATGGTGGAAAGTTCATTTTCTCATGGCCATTGGCCATGACATTGCACCATAACCATAGTGTAGCTTTGCCTCAGTCCTTCCAATATACCATGTTCCCTACCACCACAGGGCCTTTGCACACACTCTTCCCTTTGACCTGGAATGCTCTTCGCTCCCTCTGCCTACCTTTGTCCAATAAACTCTCAACTTATCATCCTTCTTCATTTAGCCCAAGTACTCACTCCATCCTCAGGAAAGCCCTCCAAGCTCTAGCCTGAGGCAGGTATACTGGGCATACAGAACCACAGTATTGAATTGTGTTTCTCATTCTCCAAAATAGGCTCATGCCCTAATTCCTGGAATCTCAGGATGTTACCTTATTTAGAAATAGGGCTGGTGACCAGGCGCCATGTCTCAATCCCGGCATTTTGGGAGGCTGAGGTAGGCGGATCACGAGATCAGGAGATCCAGACCATCCTGGCTAACACAATGAAACCCTGTCTCTACTAAAAATACAAAAAACTAGCTGGGCATGGTGGCATGCACCTGTAGTCCCAGCTACTTGGGAGGCTGAGGCAGGGGAATTGCTTGAACCCGGGAGGTGGAGGTTGCAGTGAGTCAAGATTGCACCACTGCACTCCAGCCTGGGCAACAGAATGAGATTCCATCTCAAAAAAAAAAAAAATAGGGCTGGTACAGACGTACTTAGTTAAGATGCAGTCAGATTAGAGCAGGATGGGCATATCCAGCATGACTGTGTCTTTAAACAAGGGGAAATCTGAACATAGAGACACACAGGCAGAGGGCAGATGATGTAGAGGCTTATGGGGAGAAGGCTGAGGGACCAGGGAGGCAGAGACTGGGGTGATGCATTTATCAGCCCAGGGATGCCATGGAGTGCCTGAGGCCACCAGACACTGGAAAGGGCAAGGAAGGACCCTTTCCTAGAGACTTCAGAAGGAGAGATGCCCTGCTAACACTTTGATTTCAGATTTCAAGCCTCCAGAACTGTGAGAGAATCAGTGTTTGTTGTTTACAGTTGCCCTGTCTGGGCTTACAACTTTGTCATGGCAGTCACCAGGGAATGAATGCACCTGCTCCTCTCCTTCCCAGGACTCATTACAGATTGTAATTATGCATTCACGGGTAGGATTTTTTTCAGTAATTTCATCTCCCCATTAGATTACTAGATTATCAGAGTTGCAGGTTAAAAAGCACAGGGAACATGCCCAACTCCCTTCTATTCTCTTGCATCCTTCATCCAAACCTCATCTGCCCTGTAACAGAAAATCCTACTTTCAAAATATCCTAAATCCAACCACTTCCGACCCCCTCCATCACTCCTATCTTGGCTCAAGCCAGTACCATCTCCTGTCTAGGGCCTGAAGTCACCCCCTTTAACAGGCCTCTGCTTCAATGCTTACTCCCCGAAAGTCAACACAGTGACCAGGTTGATCCCTTTCATATGTAAGCCACAGCATGTCATTGCTGTGTCCAGAACTTTCCAGGGCTTCCCTAATTGGATCATGGTTAAAAGCCAAAGTTCTTCCAGGGGCCCGCAGGCCTCCTACTACCTCTGGCGCATGTCTCCTCCCCTGATGCTCACTCCAGCCTCCTGCTGCCCCTTGGCTATGCCGAGCATGCTTCCAACCCTGACCTTTGCTCGAGCCATCCCCTCTGCCCGGAACGCTCTTCCCACATCGCATTGGCTCCCCATTGATCCTCTTCTTGAAAAGTGGCTGCCACCTCCCCAGAGCCTGCCCCCTGACTACCACTACCAGCTGTCCGCTGGTTTTGTTTCCCTTTTCTCCACAGTATGTGCCACCTTCTAACATACTATAACAATAAACACTACGACTTGTTACATTTCCTGCTGATATGGTTTGGATCTGTATCCCTGCCCGAATCTCACGCCAAATTGTAATTCCCAGGATTGGAGGTGGGGCCTGGTGGGAGGTGATTGGATCATGGGGGTGGATCTCCCCCTTAGAACTGTGTTGGATAGTGAGTGAGTTCTCATGAGATCTGGTTGTTTAAATGTGTGTGGCACCTCCCCACTCTTTTGCTCCTGCTAGGGTCATGTAAGCAGTGCCTGCCTCCCTGTCACCTTCTGCCATGACTGTAAGTTTCCTGAGGCCTCCCCAAAAGCAGAAGCTACTCTGTTTCCTGTACAGCCTGCAGAACCATGAGCCAATGAAACCTCTTTTCTTTATGAATTACCCAGTCTCAGCTGTTTCTTTCTAGCAGTGAGAGAATGGACTAATACACCTGCCTTGACTTGCCTCCTGCACTAGAACACAAGCTTCAAGATGGCAGGAATCTTTATTTTGGTCATTAAGCCATCCTCAGCACCTAGAACAGGGCCCAGCACATCATAGACCCCCAGTAAATATTTGCTAAGTGCTCAGGGCTCTTCTGTTTTTGCTCAGCGTTGTTTCCTCAGTTCTTATGACAGTGCTGAGTACATAAAAGGTTTCCAGAGGTGTGTTGTGTTTTTGTATTGTTGTTATAATAAAATGAATACATAAAAGAAATAATCTGGCCAGGCACAGTGGCTCATGCCTGTAATCCCAACACTTTGGGAGGCCAAGGTGGATGGATCACTTGAGGTCAGGAGTTTGAGACCAGCCCGGCCAACATGGTGAAACCCTGTCTCTACTAAACATACAAAAATTAGCTGGGTGTGGTGGTGCGTGCCTGTAATCTCAGCTACTCAGGAGGCTGAGGCACAAGAATCGCTTGAACCTGGGAGGTGGAGATTGCAATGAGCAGAGATTATACCACTGCACTCCAGCCTGGGTGACAGAGCGAGGCTGAGTCTCAAAAAAAAAAAAAAAGAAAAAGAAAAAGAAAGAATCTGCTCTGTTATTCTTTCCTTCCCTCCTACTCTCCTTTTTCCTCTCCTCCCTCTCCCTATCCTGGCTTTTTCTGCCTACACAGTGTTTATTGTGTCCTTGAAGCACTAACACAGAATGACCTATACACCTGATTCCCAACCGCGCCCGTCCAGGAGATGGTCATCTGACCCGTGTGTAGCGGGGCAGGTGCCCTGCGGAACCATCCCCATGAGGCATCACTGGAGAAGCAGCTATGACTGCTGAATGGACACACAGGTGACTACTGATGCCTCTCAAATCAGACTGTTCTGGGCCCTGCCTGGATGTGGGCGTGGGAGATCCTAGGGGCAACTCAAGCCAGTGGTCAGGGAGATAGGGCACAAGCTGGGAGGCAGGGGTGGTCCTAGAGCTAGCTATATAACAAATATGTATCCTTGTTTTAGATATAAGGAAACTGAAGTCAGGAGCTAAGTGACCTGCTCTAACCCCACAGCTACTAAGTACAGACCTGAGACCCTAACCTTAGTTTTCTGGCTGAAGATAAACCCAGGACTCGTTTCCTGCCAGCTCCAGCACCCATGTGATGGCTCAGCTTGTTCAACAGTCACCCCCCGGAGCCTGTGTGTCCGCTCGGAGTCATAACTGCACTGTGCCTTCTCCAGCGATGCCTCATGGGGCTGGTTCCCCAGGGCACCTGCCCCACTGTACACAGGTAGGATGACCGTCTCCTGAATGTGCACGTCTCCCGGCAATCAGATGTGTAGGTCATTCTGTGTTAGTGCTTCAAGGACACAACATATGAAATTTAATAACATATTAAAGAAAAATGCACATAGCAAACAGAACAGAATCTATATCTGAACCAGATAACCCTGTGGTTCCTTAATAATCTGTGATTCATGGGTCAAGGAGGCTTTGGTGGTTTTGGACCCTTTTTACTTTGAGGTCACATTGCCCTTCTACCTGCTTGGTGTTTACGCTGTAAGCTTCTTGAGAAATATGAACAGTGCATCACCATCATAATAGATACTCCTTTTGATTTTTTCAAGGGAGTCACAATTTAAAATATTCGGTCCTGTTATTCCCATAAAAATCCAAATACCCCAAATTCCAGTGTTTTGGCATCCAAACACTGTGTCCCAGACTGTTTGCTTGAAGCCAGATGTAGAACAAAATCCCTTTATCAGAACAAACACGACATTCCTTGACTCGGAAACTACGTCTACTGTGATTATTTTTGCATCTGCAGCACTTAGCACATATATGGCCACCAAGAAGACCTTGAGAGTCACAGCAAGGTTTTGCATACCAGGAACAACAAAAACTAACAAACAAACAAACAAAACAGTAAATCGGGAAGGCCTGGAGGGAGAGATAGGCTTAGGGTCAAAGACACAGGTGCAGGGCCCAGCCACAGGCCGGTGTGGGTCGGGCACGGGTGAGATCTGGGAAAATCGTGCTGCCCAGGGTACTCCATAGACTTCCTGCCAGGAGAAATGTGGCCTCCAGCTTTGGTCAAAGTCGGGCCTCAAGAGCACTGGGGCCAAAAGGCACAGGGAGACATGTACAGGACATGCCCTGGAATATGAGCTGTCACACAGGATAAAACTCAGTTGGTTCAATGTTCTAAAATTGCATTCATGTCTTCATGCAGGGGTACATATGAAGCCAAGGGCAGCGGCTGCTTCCAAGTATCCCACCTCATTTTAGGTAAAAAGGGGATGCGAACACTGGAATTAGATTCTAATATTGGCATCAAGATGCTCCACAGAATTTTTTAAGGAAATGACTGAGGAGAGGACTCATGATTCCTTCCAGTTGTGCTGGGGAAATGGCTCTGACAGACACTATTGTTATGGTCAGATGTTTCCTTATGGAAGAGCTACAAGAGGTGAGCCTCTCTCTTTAGGGGACCAAACTCTCAGTCATTTCTAACATGGGTGAGACAAGACCTGGTCCACAGAGTGCCAAACGACTGTGACCAGACTATCACAAAGACGCCCAGAGCTGTGTAGGCAGTGTACTATGCTTTTCCTTGTGACCTCAAAACATCAGCTGTTTCTTCCAAGCTCTGATCTGAGCACCAACTTTTTTACATCCCCAGTTATAGGCAGGAATCGTGGTGACATCATGAGTCCCAACCACACACTTGGTGTTTCATTTCTTCTGATCACACATCAGATCCTGACTTACTGTAATTTAAATCCTTGAGAATGAGGTTGAAAGCCAGCCCTCTGATGTGGCAGTACTTACTACTGCAATCTGTTCAAGGCTTGCCAGCTAAGAAAATATCCAAAATAATAACAGTGGTGCAATAAGTCACTCTGGCAGGGCTGCTGTCCCTGAACCCCCTTCCTTAGTTTATGACCCAGGGAAAATATCTTAGGGTCCTCAAAGGAGGATTCTTTGGGGTGGGGCAGGTGATTGAGTTGCCAGTAGATGACCCACCTGAATATAGGGTCACTTCCTAAGACTAACTAACGAACTACAGGCAAAGGATCTAAGCATGTTTTTTTTTTTGGTTTGGTTTGGTTTTTTTGGCAGAGTCTGACCCTCTCGCCCAGGCTGGAGTGCAGTGGCATGATCTTGGCTCACTGCAACCTCCACCTCCCAGGTTCAAGTGATTCTCCTGCCTCAGCCTCCCAAATAGCTGGGATTATAGGCATGCACCACCATGCCTGGCTAATTTTCGTACTTTTAGTTGAGACAGGGTTTTGCCATGTTAGCCAGGCTGGTCTCGAATTCCCAATCTCAGGTGATCCGCCCGCCTCGGCCTCCCAAAGTACTTGGGTTACAGGCATGAGCCACCGTGCCTGGCCCTGAGCATGATTTTAGAGGTCATTGTCAACAAACACTCGGAGACTCAGGATGTTAATTTCCAATCTGTCTGTAGTTGCTCCCAGAATGGAAGAAACCAGTGATTGTTTCTAAATGAGATCACAGCCTCGCAAGTGAGTTAGTATAAAAGGGTCTTGGGCACACAGGAAGAATAATCATAGGTGAGGGGCCGAACTTTTGCTCTCCTGCCGAACTGGATGTCTTCCTTGAATTCCTGGAAAGCCTATTTTGTCCCAATGTAGTGATAAAATGTAAATGTTGTTTTTTTTCCTCTAACCTTATATTATTAACAAAAGTAAAATACTACTTGGAAAAAAGGAAGTATTAAGTTAAGTTATAAGTACTCTTTCAGTCTTCTGCTTAAAATGATGGAAAAAGAGACAGGTATTTCTGCGGTAACATGGCAAATGCATTCCAGTAAAAGCTCCCAGTCTAAAACCCAGCTCACCAGCCAGCCCATTCAAAATCTATACAGGTCTGGAAGCAGAAGACTGAAAAAAATTAATTCTAAAAACACATTAGCACAATTAAGAAAGCACGTTGAGTTGTTCAAAACAGTGTTTAAATACAGCTGTAATTACAGGATTTGATCTGAAAAGGAAACAAGCAGGGAGGCAGATGATGTCAGCGAATGGAAGGCAGCTGAGCTGCTGAGTTGAAGGCTGGGGCAAAACGGGGAAGGGACCTGAGCAATGTACCAGAACAGGCCCCACCGACACAGAGGAGCAAGAGGCACAGGGCGCCATGCACAGGACTCTGCAGCTTCCACGCTCACCTGTGACAGTGCACTCTGTGGTCAGGTGCTGGTGCTCGGTCAGACCACTCATAGACTCCAAACTCACCCATGACAGGGCACTCTGTGGTCAGGTGCTGGTGCTCGGTCCCACAGACCATTCATAGACTCCACACTCACCCGTGACAGTGCACTCTGTGGTCAGGTGCTGGTGCTTGGTCCCACAGACCATTCATAGACTCCATACTCACCCGTGACAGGGCACTCTGTGGTCAGGTGCTGGTACTCGGTCCCACAGACCATTCATAGACTCCACACTCACCCGTGACAGTGCACTCTGTGGTCGGGTGCTGGTGCTTGGTCCCACAGACCATTCATAGACCCCACACTCACCCGTGACAGGGTACTCTGTGGTCAGGTGCTGGTGCTCGGTCCCACAGACCATTCATAGACTCCACACTCACCCGTGACAGTGCACTCTGTGGTCAGGTGCTGGTGCTTGGTCCCACAGACCATTCATAGACTCCACACTCACCCGTGACAGTGCACTCTGTGGTCAGGTGCTGGTGCTTGGTCCCACAGACCATTCATAGACTCCACACTCACCCGTGACAGGGCACTCTGTGGCCAGGTGCTGATACTCAGTCCCACAGACCGTTCATAGACTCCATACTCACCCGTGACAGTGGACTCTGTGGTCAGGTGCTGGTGCTTGGTCCCACAGACCCATTCATAGACTCCATACCCACCCATGGCAGGGTACTCTGTGGCCAGGTGCTGATACTCAGTCCCACAGACCGTTCATAGACTCCATACTCACCCGTGACAGTGCACTCTGTGGTCAGGTGCTGGTGCTTGGTCCCACAGACCATTCATAGACTCCACACTTATCCGTGACAGGGCACTCTGTGGTTAGGTGCTGATACTCGGTCCCACAGACCATTCATAGACTGGCGAAAGTTGTACATGAACCAATGCTGCTTTTCTGTGTCATAATGACATCATCCCTGTATCTGCTAACCACACAGGGCAAATATGCACTAGGAAAACACATGTGACAGCAGACCAGCCTGCCCGGCCTCCTGCTAGGCTTCTCCTGCTTAAGCTCCCTTAAGTACTGCAGCCACTCCAGGGAAGCTTTGTTGACTCAGCGCATCCATATGTGCAGACGCCGTGCTCACACGGGGTAGGGAATACCCAAAAATGCAAGAGTCACATTTTCTGCAAGCGGCTCAGCATTTGGTGAGGGTGCCCATGAATAAATCAATGTGAGACAGTTGTCAGAAAAGAGAGATGTACACAGTTCGATCACTATTCCAGCTGTTGAACCTACACCACTTCTATCTGTTGACTTGGGAGGCAGTTTTATGGCATCATTAGGAGAAACCACTTAAGGTTTAAAGCTGCCTGGATTCTTAATCTGCCTCTCCTGGGAAATGTGAGCTGAGTCACTCCATGCTCCCTGTGTCTGTTTTCTATAAGGCAGAGATAATAATAACAGGACTGTCTTCCATGTTGGAGGAATAAATGAAATCACGCGCATAAGGCACTTAGCACTGTGCCAATAATGCCTGGAGCTGATGCCCACTCTCCCTCTGCTAGAGACTGAAGCATCTTAAGGCAGAGAATTCCTAGGGCTTTTTGTCGTGGCCCTTTCTGTGCCCGTCACATAGCAGGCACCTCACAAGGGTCTGCTGTAAGAATGAATGCTAATGGGTAAGAATATGCATTTGAGAAATGCCCAAGGCAATTCTCTTTCTTTACTCCTTTTGACCCTCACAATACCATGAAGGAGGCAGAGCCAGCGGTGGGATCTGCACCTTCCTGATGACGACACTGAACCTCGTAGAATGGGGGCATCTCACCCAAGGCCACATGGCTGGTCAGCAGTGACCAGCACCAGCATCCCAGCCTGTGAGCCCCATGCCTTCCAGCCTGGACCACGGCCACATCTGCGCCTATAGAGTCCTGGGCTGGCACAGCGCTGGGCTAAACCACCTCACAGCCTGCACTAGGGTATTAAACACAGTTTCTATTTCTGACATCTTGGTGTTTCTCGATCACAAAATCCCATTAGCTCAACACGCCTACAAAATACTCGTATGTGAGACAAGATGTGGTTATTTTTAAACTGCGTTTCAAACCGTTCTGTGTGGGGAGATGTATTTTTGGAGCACACTGGCTTTAATTATGCACCTGTGACAGTGGAATCACACCGCATGTGGCACTGGCTCTGGAAGACACAAACCACAAAAGTGGGCTGACCTCGTCCCCATTTCCCTGTGTCACCAGCAGGCACAGGAGCACAGCCCTGCTGACACCTTGATTTAGCTTGGTGAGCTTCCCATGGGGGACTGGGGCTGTATGTCGAAGCCCACAGACACACACTGCAAGTGACGCTGCCCTCTCTGGGGTTGACACCAGGTACCTGACTGGGGTCAGAGCCAGAGGCTGGGGATGGCGGGCCCAGATTTGGCTGTTAAAGCAGCAACTTCCCAGTCTAAGAGCAGGTACGGAGACTTTCCTGTGAGAAGGCATCAGGGTAAATAAGACGCCACTGAAGAAAGAAAAACCCATGAAGACAACTCGCACTGATGTGATTCCCGAACACGGCCTCCTTTTCACCCCGACCACAGGCAGGAGAGTGCGCTCGGTCAACGCATTCACCGAGGGGAGCCTGGCGTCTGCCTGGGGTGGGCCTCCCATGGGTGAAGGACTACCTGAAGCCGGGAAGATGAAGTGAGGACAGCCTCGCCAGCTGCTCCCTGCTGGACACCCCATCCACGCCGAGGCTCCTGTGCAGCCCAGCAAAGGCAGGTCCGTGAATAAACACCATCTGCACCTGAGCCAGGTCTCCGTGCTTGTCCTCGGCGCACCTCCCATGTTGCAGGTGCTATTCTGCACACCAGGGGCTGGGCAAGCAGGAGAAACAAGGCCACGTCTAACATGGGGCTTACTCACAAGGAAGGGACAGATAAAACCCAAGGAAATAAGTAAATGAAGGTTCAGAGAGGGACCCAGTCACCCAGGGCCAACCTGGGACTTTCCTCATATGGTAAGTAGAAGCCACCAGAGCCTTTCAACAGAGGAAGGAGATGATCCGGGGAATGTTTTAAAATCAGAAGTCACCTAAGGTCACCACTCAAGGAACCCTGTGAGTGATCAGGACTCTCGTCTTTCTGATGAGGCAACTGAGCCTCAGAGACATGAGATCATTGTTCCAAAGGCCCCCAGTCTAGAAATGTCAAGGCCAAGGTCTGCACTCAGCATGCCTGTCTACAACGTCTCATTGGCATACTCTGCTTGGCACTCTGCCGGTGGAATTCCCAACTGGAGGGACACAAACACCACGCCCCCCACCTTTCCAGTCAACCCCAACACATTTAGGATTAACAGGACCTTTTAATTTTTTACCAAAAGCACAAATAAATATGGGCACTTTCTCTTTTTCAAAAGATAATTTCAATTATAGTGAAAGCATGCAAAGCATCAGATGACATCTCCCCTGATGAATGCACAAAACAGGCTGCACACACCCTGCTTGGTTGGGCCTGACCGTTATTTCCTCAGAGGACTGGAACCCCTTCTAGGGGACTGGAGGCGCTGTGCGAACATGAACTTAGCTCCGGCTCAAGCTTTGAGGGCTCATGTGTTCACCCTCTCATAAAACATAAGAGATTTGTTTGCAGTTGACAGTTGTGCACATCCAAATATTTCTTAATAGTTATTATTCTTTTTTTACACGAGTATGTATAAACCAACTTTTGGATCTCATTGAAGTTAGTTCTACAAATGTTCTGCTTGAATTCCTCTGAACTAAAAAGTGGCGGAGGTTAAACAGTTCGAAAGTCTGTTTGATGCGGTGCAGTCTGAGGGGTGGGGTGGAGAAACAACAAAGCTTGGAGTCAGAGCTTGGCTCAGATGTCCCCAATCCCATGAGCTCCCTGGGAAGGACCCTTATCTGTTCGTACACAGTTCCCAGCACAGCAGCAGCCCCTCGCACATTTACACAGATCACTGGGGGAGTGAGGGGTCTGCTCTGCCACTTGGAAGTCATTAGCTTTGAGTGCACCCTTGATGGCCCTCAGGTCCATGGGCAAGGAACCTCCTCCTTCCCTAAACCAGAGATGGTGCATGTACAAAGGGACTTGGAAACTACTCCCCACACAGAAGAGCTCTAGAAAGAAAACTAGAATACGGTGCCATTAGGGAGCCACACAGGACGGCAGAGATCAAGTGCTAAGTTGAGAAAGAACAGATCGGCAGGAGGTGGGGCAGGAAAAAAGACCTGGGGATGGGACGGCAGAATAACTCCGTACCAAAGATGGCCACACTCTAACCCGCAGAACCTGTGCATATATTAGATTACATCACAGAGAGGAATGAGGGTCACAGATGGAACGAAGGTCGCTTGAGGAAGGGAGATGATCCCAGGCTATGCAGGTGGGCCCAGTGTAATCTCAAGGATCCTCAAAAGGGGAACAAGAAATCAGAACACAGAACCAGAGAGACGGTCACATGAAGACTCCACCTGCCTTTGCTGACTCTGAAGAAGGAAAGAGCCACTAGCAAGGAACAGGGCAACTTCTCAAGACTGAAAAGGGGAAGAAAATTGATTCTCCCTACAGTCTCCAGAAAGGAGCACAGCCCTGCATACCTTGACTTAGCCCAGTGAGACGTCTGTCCTCCAGAACCGTAAGAGAATACATTTGTGGGAAGAGGCTACATTTATTTGTCACAGCAGCAATAGGAAACTCATGCATGGCGCAGATGGGATTCATGTGAGTGGGGCATGGTTGGGCAGTAGAAGTTTCTGGCAGGGGAACATGCTACAGAAAGGGTCTGGAGTCAATAATTGCATGGCATGTAGAGTGTGCAGGGAGGAGCTCACTTTCCTGGAGCAAGACCTTGGACTGATGGGACTGACAGAGAGGGAGGCCTGACACTCTTGAGGCCCAAGTTAAGAAAGGCCCTTGAGCCTCCAAGAGGGAGACCAGCCAGAATGTGCATGGCCCCAGGAGCCTGGGGCTTGACCTGGGGGAATGCAATGGAGGGAGCCACAGGAAAGCCTAGAAGATGTGTGTGTGTCAGAGATAAGAAGCATTGGCAGGAAGGCAAGGGAAGACAAATGCCACTGCCTCATGTGCCACGGCGCTGCCCCACCATGCCCCAGGCATTCCACCTTCTCCTCCTGTCCTTTCCAGACCAACAGCATGTGGAAGAGAAATGTTCAAAAGGCGGCAAAGGAACAACCTGGGTGCAGGTACTGGTGGTCTCACTTCTACTCACGACAGTCTTTGGAGAAGACATTGCCTCCCTGAGTCTCGGAGCTCTCTCTGTAAAATTAGGATCATTCAGCAATATCCTTTCTTACTGTGAGAATTCAGGCTAATGCATTTTAAATCCTGGGCACTGCCTGACCCGAGCTCAAGGAACCAGAGCAATAAACAAGGCGGTCAAAATCCTTCCCACCACAGAGCCAGGTACCTGGATGTTGAGTCTCCCTCGATGCGCGCCCAGGCCATAGCGCTTCGCCGTGGAGGCATGGAGCTGGAAGTCTGTGATTTTTAAGGTTTCCAGACCAAGAGGTGGGCAACCTGGAAAGGACAATGCTTGTTAAAAACAAGGACAGATGCTGAAAGGGATGAGTTTCTTATTTTCTAAATCTGGCCGCGTGCTTTTCCATTTTCCCCTGAACGCCACCCACAGGCATGCCCTGTCTTTCCAGACACGGTTGATTGAACTGTCAACATTAAGCCTATGTTCTTTCTTGTTGGCATTTGCTTTAGGGGTGTTTTTGCTCTGATATTCCTTCTTTTTTGCTGTGCATGCTACTGTCTGAGGCTGTTCCCAATTAAGGATCCTTCCCCAACGTGACTCAGTCAGGAAGCATCACTGGAGCTCTGCAAATTAATCAGAACCTGCTGATTTTGCTTCAGCAACTCTGGCCTTTATATTGTGCATGCTAATGAGCAGAGGAATATAAGTAGAAAAAAAAGTCTATTGTTTTCCATTCTCTGCAAAACGGATAATATGGAGCACGGCTAGTAAACACCATTTGCCTCTGGAATAAAACACCAGTGCTTGATCGTCCTAGCCTAGCCCATTGTCTGTAAGAATGACAGTGTTTACAGCAGCATCCAGAACGGGTCTCCTGACCCCTGGGCTGCTGTTTGCCCCCACGCCCACCACAGTGAGTGGGGGAGCATTTAGTGAAGGCAGAGGGGTGCACACAGTGAATGCGAAAGGCCATGCAGCGAGTGGGCGCCACACAATGAACTGGGGGGCCCCGCATTGAGGGGGTTTGTGCAGCAGGCATGCCAATCACCCAAGGCTGACCTCACAGAGGAAACCCTGGTTACCATGCCCTCTTCCCTCCCCAGGACCCTCACACCTTCCAGGCCTGAAGGACATGAATCTGACACAAGTGGTGGTATTTCCTGGGTCCCACATGTTCACAGAGTCATTCTGCATCCTCCCTACCAGAAATGGACTTCAAGTGGCTGACCAGCAAGGTTAATCCTCACACTACATACTCAGAAATCCTCACTGCTGCACCTCCAACAGCCCTGCCTCTTCACAGAACCTTCTTATGTTGTCCCAGCAGCCCCACCCTGCCCCTCTCATGGTCGGGCACCTCCGTAGCTTGGCCCCTGAGCCCAGGTTATAATCCCACACCCCGTCACTCTCTGAGACAGCTAGGAGCCTGGGCCCGTGCCCTCCACTCTCACCTCAGGACAATGGGCCCTTTCTGTCAAATGCCACTCGCCTCTTGGAGCTCACAGTCCCCAGCAGTCACTGGTATCCACGAGAGGGCCTCGTCAGAATCCAGGGCAAGCTCTGAGAGTCAAGACCACTGACCCATTACACTGCCTGTCCCTTCTGAGAGGCTGGACTCCAGGACATCCTGCAGCCTGACCCCAGGAGCCTGGGCTCTGGCTCAAGCTCTTGGGTTCCCTAAGCTGGGGTTGCTGCCCCTCTGTGCCCCATTCTTATCCTCATCTCCTGTTCACTCCTTGCTCTTCTCCCCATCACCTGGTCTCAGCGTGTCCTGCCTTAGACACAGTCAGCTTTCTCAGGAATAACCAGTCTGTCCTGAGAGATCCTGCCCACCAAGAGACCCCACCCACTGAGAGAGAGACCCCACCAACTGACTGTGACACCAAGCTGGCTAGGCAGCAGGTTCTATCAGGCGATTCCTGGTGGCCTGGGAATAGCCTCTATTTATCTTTACTCTGCCAGCTATGGTTTCAGGGTTCAAGGGACCTGGGGGGTTTCAGACCTTGATGGGGGGAACCAGGCACAGGTCCTGTCCCTCCACATCCTGGTACTCAATACATACCCACAACAGTCCTACATAACCAAGCACCAGAAACACCAAAAGGATCTGCTGTCATCTTATGAACCTGTTTCATTGCCATGTCGAAAGTCTTCCCATCCACCAGCTTCTTCCTTGATAGCAGAAGACACAGCAGGCAGTAAATTCTATGGACTTCCTTCAGCAAAGCCACCTTTATTTATATCATTTATACAGTCAAAGTGAGAGACAGACAGATGGACAGATAGCCCACCAGATGGACAGGCAGACATATATAGATCATGTACCATCTCAATAAAGCAACAATAATTGCTATTCAAAACATTTCTTCCAGAAAAAGACAATGACTCCTATGCATGTGAGTATTTTAATTCAAAAAAGGAAGTACCTGACTAAAATTACATATCCATCAAAATTGCTTTTCTGCCAAGAGACAGAAGCTCTGTCACATCCTCTTGCCAAGATACAGAAGGGGTGAAAAGAAAATGCCCACAAGTGAGGTGTTTCATGGATGCACATCTAATAGCAACTGAAAAGTGCAATGCCTGCCCTCTCACAGGCTGAGTTTCCCGCAGCCAGCAGTGCCGGCAGCTGCCACATCTAACAGCCACTCTTGTCCACTCCTGTGACGGTATCATGGCAAAGCCAATAACTTCACTCCCTCTACCCACAGCACAGATGATGACTTTGCGGGAGGAGCCCAGATAAACACACACGAACTTGGTCTGCTCGCAAATGTGGTCTTACAGGAACCCAACGCTCTGACACTGGGATTTTTTGTCCTTATTAGAAGATGCTATTTTTAGAGCCATTAGTTTGGTTTGGAAGCCTTCTCCATTGCCCGTGCCACTTACAAAGAAGCTAGAGATTCCACACAGAGAACACACAAAGTCCTTGAAAGGCAAAGACAGCGTTACTGATCTGCGTGGGTTAGCGACGGCCCTTTGGTTGTGAGAAACCAACCACAGCCAACTTAGACAGGAAGGGAAGTCCCTAGAGAAATGACAGGGATGGCAGAAAGTGAGAAGGACAGTGGCGGGACACAGGACATGTGTGGGTGGAAAGGCACAGAGCTCCTGTCATCTAGGCAGTAGAACAGTGGATTCCAATGGCACTGTCCACCTCCTATCACACCTCTGAGTTTCCACTCAACCTCACGCATGCCTCCAGAGAGGGCCTGATTCACCTGGTCCCCTGGCTGCCCACTGGGATCAGGGTGCTGTTAGCAAAACAAGGGGATGCCAAATTCACAACCGACATGGGGCATGGGACAGGCATCTGCATTTGCTGCCCAGGGCTGAGTGTGAACACAGCTCAAGCAGGCTCGTCCCGCTTCTGAGTTATCGGTTCTTCCAACTGCCTCCTCCTACTGGCCAACCCCAAGAGGGGCAACACCTCCCCATCTTCGCTTCCTCTGTCCCTTCCTTTCCTGGGATTTTTGCTCCTGACTCCATTCATTCACAGTGGCGCTCATCACTCTGTGGCCCTTTGGGACTCCTCAGCCTCTTCTCTGTTTCTTCTATACTGGGCCCCTCAGTCTCTCGCTCTTAGCCACTCCTCCACCCCCGCACCACGCATGGCCCTGGTTTCCATCACACAATGTTCTGCTCTTTCTCTTCTTCCCTCTCAGTCCAGACCTTCCTTCCTTGTTTGGACTTTGCTTTCCACCTCCCTGAGGGCAGTCTTTCCCCTGCTGCGGCACAGGCTCATCACCCTCAGACTGATTCCCTAAGAGAGGCCCTCCCCTTCCCTGTAACAATCCACCTTCTGAGCCCACACCTCAGCTATGAGGTGTCACAGGCACTGTCTCTACCACTCGGCATCCAATGACATGCACAAAGTTTACATTCAGGGCCGAGCGCAGTGGCTCACGCCTGTAACCTCGGCACTTTGGGAGGCCAAGGCAGGCGGATCACTTGAGGTCAGGATTTCGAGACCAGCCTGACCAATATGGTGAAACCCCATCTCTACTAAAAATACAAAAGTTAGCCAGGTGTGGTGGCACATGCCTGTAATCCCAGCTACTCGGGACGGTGAGGCAGGAGAATCACTTCAACCTGGGAGGCGGAGGCTGCAGTGAGCCGAGATCATGCCGCTGCACTCCAGCCTGGGCTACAGAGTGAGACACTGTCTCAAGAAAAAAGAAAAAGACAAGTTTAAACTCAGACCACTTGCTTGTCTGGAGACCGGCCTATTGACGTGGCAGGCAGGCCTCAGAAACCTGGTGGCTCCCATCAGGCAGGTGTGAATGCAACAGCTGGAATAATCCGCCTGCAATCTGCAGCTGAAGCAAATACCCTGTCATCTTCCAATGTCTGCTGCAAAAGAATCTCCTCAAGGTTGTCACCACTTCTTCCTCGGCACTCTGTCCCCTCACTGTCGTGTGGCAGAGGCCGCAGTATCAGTCAGGCACACAGCAGCAATGTCAGCTTCACTTGGAAGGTTCTCATTTCATCAATCTTCCATTCTTTATTTTTCCTTTTGATAGCCTCCTCTCCTTCCTTCCATCCCATGTCTGCCTCACTCTGACTTCACCCTGTTTTCCATGAGCATCAGGGCAATTCACAAATGTTACTGCAACCCTGCCTAACGCAGGGCGCCATGCCCCGCAGCACGGCATCCTGCAGGCTCACATAAAACTACCCACTGAGTCAGCTGGGAGTTACCCACCTTCACTAAACCCCATTTGAAAACATTTGTTAAGTTAAAAAGAAGTTTAAGAATAAAGTAGTCTAAGCACAAGCTCACTATCCCACATACCTTTATGCAAAGATCAACAAGGCAAAAATCCCATATCCCAGAATAAAGCATCCCAAGAAAAGTTCCCAAGCCCATCTTAAAGACTTATATTGAACATCTGACACAGGAATCTCTGCATTTAGAAAAAGGCAGGGTTTTCCTATGCTAAAGAACAGGAAAGTAAAGGACTAGAAAATAAAAGACAGGAAAATTATCTTTCGCTTTAAAGATTCTAAATTAATTCAAAATACAGAATATTGAAATATTCACCAAACTTAATACTTCACTCTGATGAATTTCAGAATATTTCAACCTGATTCGTTGTTCTTCTTTTCTTTCTACCCTGAGAGCATCAGCCTAGAGATTTCTTTCTTTCTTTTCTTTTCTTTTGAGACGGATTTTCGCTCTTGTCACCCAGGCTGCAGTCCAATGGTGCGATTTTTGGCTCACAACCTCTGCCTCCCAGGTTCAAACAATTCTCCTGCCTCAGCCCCCCAAGTAGCTGGGATTATAGGTGCCTGCAACCATGCCTGGCTAATTTTTGTATTTTTAGTAAAGACGCAGTTTCACCATGCTGGCCAAGCTGGTCTCAAATTGCTGACCTCAGGTGATCCACCCACCTCAGCCTCCCAAAGTGCTGGGATTACAGGCGTGAGCCACCGCACCCGGCCCATCTAGAGATTTTTGACAGGTCTACTCAATGTCTAAAATGAATAAAGTGACCTGCTCCTCCCTCAAGTTCTCCGGCTAAGGGGAACAATACTACAGTGGGGAGAGAATTATGCAGGATGAGGAAACCACTTGCAAAGCATGCTGAGCCACGTCGGAGAGAGGAGGGCTGGGGAATCTTCAACCTGCAGAATGGTGTGGAGGCCTCAGAGCCACAGGGGCTAGAGCAAAACATTTGAAAACATCTGCAGTTCCCAGGCCTGCAGACACCTTGAAAAGTGGATGAGACCTCTCTCAGCTGCACCCTGGGCTGACAAAGACCAAAGGGAGCACAGTGCAAACAAGTCACCAGAAACCAGCAGCTCCCGCTCCCTTAGGCCAGTGCCCAAGGCCACTCCTGGTCCCTGAAGTAACATCATTGTCAGCACTTCAGTCTCTGGGCTGCACCCTGGTCTTTGGACCCCAGCCACCATGGGGAACTGCTGCTAACACCGCAACCCCAAGGCAGCTTCTCTGAAGCAATCAGCAGCCAGACAAGATCCACAGCATGAATGAACCAGCATCCAGGAAACCTCCATGTCTTCAAAACCAGAAATCTCAAAAGAAGGGCAGAGACGGCAGAAAGAAGACAAGCACTGTCTCCCAGCCACAGTCCCGGGCTTGTCTAGGACTACCAGGAGATGACCAAGCGTGATCATCAGAGTAGCACAAGACTTTGCAGCAGCAACCTATGCATTCTAAGGGCTGAAGGAAAAGAAAGTGGGATCTGGAAGCCACTACCAGCTAAGTTACAGTCAACAGTCATGGTAATTGTCATGGTAATTAAGGGCTCTTTCAGACACAAGAGTATTCAGAAAACGTACCCTACTCCCACCATAACCATAAGCTTTTACTGAAAGAACAGCTGGAAAAACGGCGCCCAGAAACAGAGACATAAAGGCAACCAGACACGTGACCGGCGGGCGCAGCAAACACTGAGGACTGCATGGCACTTCCCGCAAAATGAGCCCAGGGAACACTGCCAGCCAAAGAACTCCAAAAGCATGGCAAAGTTCGAACGAGAGGTTAGAATTCCATCGACTTCAAATTCTCAAAGAAACATCTGCTCCTGGTCCCAGGAACTGTCAATCACAATACTACTTCCAAGGACTAGGACTTTTTCCCATCCTTCAGAAAACATTACTGAGAAAGACAGGACTGTTGCATGGGTGACTAAGCAAAACTGAGGAGAAGGAAGGTTTCGAAGCTTAATTTAAATATCTGTAATCAGAGAGTTTAAAAAAATCTTTGTTGGAACTGTAACATATTTGTATTACAATGTCAATTGATGATATAATTACTAGGTTTAAAGAGTGCTTGAAATAAGTGGGAAACTCATTGGCAGCTCTTCATCCCTCAGCAGTGTTCTGCTGGGGTTCCCAGCCAGGATGCAGGAAAGCAGGCTCCAACAACCAATCGCTCAGTGACTCTTGAGCCAATTTGTTCCAACAGCCTCAAGACGAGCTCCCCGTTCCTCCTCTAAAACAAACAAATTCATCCTTTACCATTAAATCAAGTTTCTGTTGCTTCTAGAAAGGAAAAAGGATCTAATCCTGAGAAGCATGTGGGTGAGGAGAACACAGAAAAAAGTGTGAAAACATTTCAGGAAAATATTAATTAGAGATCAGAGATGTGTCACCATCTGGAGGAAAGGAGAGTGACAATCATCCACGATGAATCTGCTTTTCTCTTAAAGAGAAAAGGCTCTCTGAGAACACACCACGTTGAGCAGGGCGCCATCTCCCAGCCCCATGCTCTATTCCTCGGGAGGTGAGCATGGGGTCCCCTGCCTCATTCTACCCGACCCCACACACGCACTGCCTTAGATCTGTCTCTTGCTAGCAGTCTCTGCATTACAGATACTTTACCAAAGAGACATCTGCCCTCTGGCACAGATTCATTAGTCCTCCTCATCGTCATCGTCACCACCATACATTACCATCTATGCACAGCAACTCTTGAACAAATTGCAAATGTCCTTTGCATTTAAGATCATGGAGGCCTTTGTGGCCCAGAAATTCCAGGGCACAGTCAGAATATAGCATATAAGTAAGAATTCTCAATCTAGCATCGACCCCAACACCCCACCTTCAGTATTCCAAATCTGGGGGGTGGGGGCTGTTATGGAGTCAGGTCATGAAAATTATTTTAAAAGTGTAGTGATTTGGGGAGCAACAAGGAAAACCTGCAGGTAACTACTGCGAGACAGACCAGCTAGAGACTCCTGTCATTGAATCTGCACAATGACCCCAAGAGGTGGGCATCGTGGCTCATCGTCTCTGAGACTCAGGGATGCTGAACACCGTTAAATAGTCATTAGGTGTCTGAGTTACAAAAGCTCAAGCATAATCTTTACACCACCTCCGTCTGACTTGAAAACTCGAGAGCATAACACAAATGAAATTGCTTGGTGGTGTTTGGGGTCACACCAGGAAAAGGGCTGGAGCCAAGACAGGCGTCTCCCGCTGGCAGACCAGAGTTCAGAGTACGAGGCCCTGTGGCCTGCTGTGATCGCCTCAAGACACGGTGGGCGCTTCCAGGAACAAGCTCACAGCCTTCCTGAACTTTTGCTTTCATTGCCGCCTATAAATGGAGTAGCTTTGACTTAACAGAATTCTTTCCTTCGCCTTTCTGAACATGACATTCCCTTTGATCAGTGAAGTGTGGAGGCAGCTTCCCAGTGCACTGAAAATCTGTCTGCAGTAGCTCTCTGCCTTTCTCAGATACCACTGGCTTCCCTGAGGGACAGGGCGTCTCTCTGGGTCTTGGGAAATCTCTGAGCCAATCTCAGCCTTATCTAGTTGTCCTTGGAAAGCTCTTTAACACCCACCACAGGAGAGATGATCCTTCAGACCCTCATCACTGAGCTCCTCCAGACAGCAGTTCTCACCCCAACTGAGCATCAGAATCTCAAAGAAACTTAAAGGAAAGGTGTCTTAACCCCTCCCCAGAAACTGATCAATAGGACAGCAAAGGAACCCACCACTGGTCTGAAGTTCCCAGGTGATTCTTCTGAGACAACCAGTCTCAGAAGAGAGTCCCTGCAAACCTGGCTGGGGTCTTTTACCTGTGAGGCTACACAAGCTCAGAGATTTTCTTTCCCAGACCCCAGTGGATCCAACAGAGGATACTCTCAAAGAATTGGGTTCCAGCCCACGCTGGCTACAGCAGCTGAGATCTGGAGTCAACCTGGAGCCTCAGCCTCAAAGGTTCTGACCACCTACCTCCTTCTTAAATGTCCAGCTCAGCAGCTGTTCTATCTGAAAAGCCTCCCAAGACTTCCTCCCCTGCACTCAACCCTCTCAGCCTACTCACTCCTGCCTTTAGCCTAACCTTCTAGGAAAAGTCCACACTGTTACCGTGGTAGTTTAGTCTGTCTCCCTGAACAGGCTGTGAGCCTCAAGAGCAGCAATGACAAGTTATCATCCTCGAATGCCCAATGTCCAACCAATGTTCCCAAATGAATGAATTTGCATTATGATCCAGTATAACTGATAATCCCTATGTCTGCATCATCATGGAAAACTAACACTATTCTTTATACATTGCTTATAAGGCTCAAAAAAAGGAATTATTGATTCAAAAGAACATTTCTCAACCCTCAAGCACTTGCCAATTATTATCTTCATAAATTTTTCCACATCCGTGTACCACCTGCACTATTATTTCCCTAATGTTTTTATTTAAATCAGATTACTTTAATGAAAATATGTTCATGTAAAAGGAAACTTTATCACTAGAGGATAACATGAAAATATCTCATGACCTTGGGGTGGGCAAAAAACATTCTTAGCCCAAAGCAAAAAGTACTGACCACAAGAGAAAATATTGATGATTGGTCTATATTAAATTTAAGAGCATTTGTTATTCAAAAGACACCTCTACTAGAGTTAAAAGTGAGCCAAGAAGTGGGATATTCACTATGCATGTATCTGATACAGGACTCATATTCATTGTATTTTCAAGAAAAACAAATAAACAAACAAAAACCCTCCTATAAATCAACAAGAAAAACAACAGGCAAAAGAACTGAACACCTATTCACAAATGAGGTTATCCTAATGGTAAGTAAGCATTAGTCACTAGTCATCAGGAAAATGCAAATTAAGACCACAATGAGATATCATCATATACCCCCCAATATGAATAAAATAAAGACTGACAATATCAAATGCTGGTAAGAATGTGAAGCAATTAGAACTTTCATTCACTGCTGGTAGAAGTGTTAACTGATAAAATCAATTTAGAAAAATCTCCAGCAGTACTTAGTCATACACTATGATCCAGCAATTCTTATAGGTATACATGCAACAAAAATGCGTTCATATATACACCACAAGACTTATTCAAGAATAGTCCTAACAGCACCATTTGTAATAGCCAAAAACTGAAAACAATCCAAATGCCCATCAACAAGAGAATGAATAACCTGCAGTATAGTCATGCACTAGAATACTATAAATCAATAAAAATAAATGAACTATGCGATACACAACATAGATGAATCTCATAAACATCATATTGAGTAAAAGAAGTCAGACACAAAAGAGCATACCATGTGTTATCCTATCAATATTAAGTTCAAAACAGGCAAAAGTTGTATCTGATGGTAGTTATCTTTGAGGAGAAGCAGGAGTAATGGTTACTGGCTGAAAGTAGGAAGGAGGACTGAAGTTGAGACCTCAGAACAAAAATATATAAAAGACAAAATGCTGCAAGAAACTGGAAACTCTGCTGTATTGGAGGTTCTACATTTTGAGCTAGTCAACATTTACAGATCTGAGAAAAGGCTTAGACTGTCCCTCCTGGAGAAAATCTGGCTGAATCTTGCCTCACTGAAAAATAAATAAAGAACGAACACTAATGTACAGTCTGTGCAGAACAAAAAATTCCACCAAAAGAACGTTAAAGGAGGTATACCATCCAAAACACTCAGAGAAATAATGTGACCTTGAAAGTAACTTGATGTGATAGCTAGGAAAATATTTCACCCAGACACTGCTCATCCTTTGTATAATCCAAGAGTCATAGCCTCTACTTGCCATTAAAAAAAAAAAAAATGCTGAAGAAAAGGATAAACAGAAAAATATTTTAAATAAGGCCAAATAGCAAGAAAACTAAAAATACAAAAGCAGAATTAAAACCCACAAGGTAGATCTATTCTTTATGAATGGAGGTCTTTGCCAACACAGTAAAGAAAAATCAAGGTATAAAAATTGAAAAGGAAAAAACAAAATTGTCATTATTTCATATACATCATGATTTTGTACTTAAATATCAAATAATATGTAATTAATGAGAGTTTGGCAAGATTGCTGAATATAAAAATCAACATTCAAAAATTAACTATACACTGTAGTCTACCAATAAAGAGTAGAAAATTGAAATTAAAAGTATCACAGAATGGCAAGTATCAAAGGGTAAATCTATTAAAAGATATATAAGACCTCTAGAGATAAATTTCTATGAGAGATATTAAAGAAGGTCTAATATGTGGAGAGATATACCATGTTCATGGATTAGAAGAGTCAATGTTGTAAATGTGTTCATGCTCCCAAATTGATTCGTAAAATCAATGCAAATCTAAATCAAAATTCCAAGAGCATTTTTGTAGAACTTGACTACATGATGTAAATGTGTGCGTGTGTGTTTACAAGTACACACAATGGGTCAAGAATAAACACAACTTTTAAAGAAGAACAGGTCCTGTTCTACTAGATGTCAAGATTTGTTATAAACCTACGGTAATTAAGAAAGTGAGATATTTCAAGCATGGGTAGAAAAATGCATTAATGACAAAGATTAGTGAGCCTGAAAACAAAGCCAGGCATATATGGATACTTGATATCCAACAGACAGGTGGCACTGCAAAATACTGCCTCTTCATTTGGTACTTAGTACTTGCCTTAGTCTATTCAAATTGCTGTACCAGATTATAAACAACAGAAATTTATTTCTCACATATCTTTTTTCTTTCTTTTTTTTTTTTCTTTCTTTTTTTGTTTTTTGAGACAGAGTCTCACTCTGTAGCCCAAGCTGGAGTGCAGTGGCACGATCTTGGCTCACTGCAACCTCCACCTCTGGGGCTCAAGCGATTCTCGTGCCTCAGTCTCCTGAGTAGCTGGGACTAGAGGCATGCATCACCACGCCAGGGTAATTTTTTGTGTTTTAGTAGTGATGGGGTTTCACCACGTTGCCCAGGGTGGTCTCAAACTCCTGAGCTCAGGTGATCTGCCTGCCTCAGCCTCCCAAAGTGCTGGATTACAGGAGTGAGCCACCACACCCAGCCTATTTCTCACATTTCTAAAAGCTGAGAAGTCCAAGATCAAGGCACCAACAGATTCAGTGTCTGATGAGGACCTGGTTCATGGACAGTGGCTATCCTCTCCCTGTGTCCTAACATGGAGGAAAGGCCAAGGGAGCTCTTGGGGGTCTCTTTTATAAGAGCACTAATCCCATTCATGAGAATTCCACCCTCATGATCTAATCACTGCCCCCTGCCCCCCCTACCACACACACACAAAGGCCCCACCCCCAAATACCATTACCCTGTGGGTTGGCATTTCAACATACACATTCTGTGGGGACATGATCAGTTTGTAGCATGTGTTTACTGCTTTCATAGTCAAATGTTTAATAAGCCAGGAAAGAAACCTACTTTCACCATAAGACCAACTTCCACCACAAGTGGTTTAAGAGTCAATTTTTTTAAAATAAAGTTTTAGGGCATAACATGGTAAATTTGGTTTTCCATTAAATCCATCCCAGAGTCAGTAATACAGAATAAAGAGGGTTTTATCACAGAAGCTTTGAGAAGATGGAAACAAGATAGGTCACAGTATGCCAAGAACAAATTCCCCAAGAACAACAGAAGCACATGTACTCGCCTCTGTCATGGGGATTCTGAAGAGGTACAGCCCTAGAATGTCTCCCCTATAAATGGACCAGCGTGTACTTGGTCAATAAGAACCACACTTGGGGTCAAGTGACTGATACAAATGAATGAAATTTCATGCCACCTATGGGTGCTACCGAGCACATCAGAGTTCTGTCCCCTAAACCCTTGTCTGGGAAGTATTTCTAGGCTGACAAGTCCACTGTGCCTATGGTTTCAGACCAAGGTTTCTGAAGCCTATAGCTGCAGACTGGCCACACTGCTCATGTGGTGTTCATAAACACACTAAGTTTACAGACACGTCTACTGTAGGCTACAGCCAACCCAGGACCCCTAATCAAACCCAGTGAAGGCCCTGCCACAAACCCATTGTTCGAAAAACAAAATAAAACTCTCCACATTGTAAAGGAATGCTATAAAATCCTTCAAAGGCACATGTTTCATTTTAGAGGCTAAAGAAGAACTTTTTAGGCATGTTTGAGATGGAGCAGAAAGTGGAAAATAGCAAGGAGTAGGGGCACCTTTGGTTTCCCAGTGCCCACATTTCTTGGGCTTCCTAACCACCGTCTGTCAAGAGGGGTGTGACTCTGTCCCAATTCCGGCCCCTCACCTCCCCTGTCACTCCCATAGGAGTCTGAAATACAGGCATGGCAGTTTATCATGTCTACTATGTCGGTAAAATCCTCCAGAATCAGGGATCTGGGAATAGTTGTGCCAGATGTCAAGAAGGAAGACCCAACTTAGCCCCAGGGAACTGTCTGGTTATGCAATGAAGAGAAGAGGCTCATAACAAGGGCTTGGATGAAAAACCAAACTGTCTGTGATGCAATGGAAAACCCTCAAGCTTAAAACACACACAAATATACATTAAGTTGGCCAATCCCCAAGTATGGTGCCTGATTGAGGCCTCAAACTTCTTCCAGCCAAGGCATGAGGGAGATGCATCAAAGCAAGCTCGCATTCACCAACATGTATCAGGGAAACCATCCCACTTCCATCCTGGTAGGACATCATGTTTCCTTTTTTTCTTTTTTTTTTTTTTAGTGGGACAGAGACTTGCTCTGTCACTCAGGCTGGAGTGCAATGGCGTGATCTTGGCTCACTGCAACCTCTGCTTCCTGGGTTCAAGCAATTCTCCTGTCTCAGTCTCCTGAGCAGCTGGGATTACAAGTGCTTGCTGCCACGCCTGGCTAATTTTTGTATTTTTAGTAGAGACAAGGTTTCACCATGTTGGCCAGGCTGGTCTCAAACTCCTAACCTCAAGTGATCCACCTGCCTTGGCCTCCCAAAGTGCTAGGATTACAGGCTTGAGCCACTGCACCTAGCTGATCATGTTTCTTTCCTACAGATCTTGCTCTAAGAACTGAAATCAAAGACCACTTCCTTGAAAGTATCAGCTGCTGTTCTGGGTCATGGAGAACCCATTTGAGCATATGTAGAGCAGTTGTTCTGTTCACCATGATGCTGGCTCTACCACAATGTGGGTACTCAACAAACAGGTTCACCATTGTCAAGTACTGCTACCAACACTGGGTCTGTCCAGAGATGAATCAGACAAGGCCTCTGCTCTTAAGCATTCACAGGCTTTCAGAACCAAAGAGCTATGCACAGGAATCACTGTGAAATGAGAAACAAGGGAACCAGGACCATGAGAAAGAAGCATAAGAAACTGAAGAGAAGTGATCAGAGGAGGCTTCCCAGAAGTGGGATTTGCAGAGCACTGAACTTCTAAGGAAGAGGTTAACAAACTATAGCCTGTGCAAAGGTCAAATACAGCCCACCACCTGTTTTTGTATGATCTGTGAAATAAGAATAAATTTTAAATATTTCAGGGTTTACATTTTAAATGGTTATATAAGTACTTATATAATATCTTGATTTTGCCTCTTAGCTACTAAAGCATAAAATATTTATAATCTGATCCTTTAAAGAAGTTTGCCAGCCCCTGTTCTAAGGAACACAAAAGACCCCAAGATGGTAAATTCAAGTCATAGCTAACGTTTGCTGAGAGCTTACTGTTTGCTGTGTGCTACACTGTGCAGACATTACTTAACCTTCACAATATACCTATAAAGGTAATGTTATTCCCACTTCACAGAGGAGGAAACTGAGTCATAGAGAAGTTAGTAACTTGTCCAGAGTCTGGCAGCCAGAAGTTAGTAACTTGTCCAAAGTCTCGAGGGTAAGTCTGATCCCAAAGCTGTCCTCTCAATCACCAACTTTGATGCTTGTCCAATTCCCTATAGAGAGAACATGTGAGCAGAGGCTTAAAGCTTGGGACACATGTGAAAAACAAGCCCTCATCTGGCTGGAAACAAAGGGAAGCAGAGGCCAGAAAAAGGGTAAAATCATGGTGGGAACTGCCAAGTAGAGTATAATTCTGCAATTAATGCATGGCAAATAAAATGGCATAAGGTAATTTCATTGCAACAAAAGCTGTCTATAGTAGCAAAATATTGAAAACAACATAAATGTCTATTATTAGGTGGTTATATTATGGGATGTCATGTAACCTTTGGAAAAAAAAGGTCATGCTTAATCTTCATTGTATTGGTCAGCTACTGCTGTATAACAAGAAACCCCTAACTCTTAATGGCACACAATTAGCATTTACTTTCAGGTGTCTGTAGATCAGTTGAGCTCAGCTGGGTAGCTCTGGGTTGCTGGTTGGGCCCACATTTGTTCCACTCATTGCTCAGCCTCCTAGGACCAGCAGTCTAGGTATGCACACTCTTCTTGTGGAGATGTAAGGGGCCCAAGAGACAAATGGAAACAAGCAAAGCATGGGCTCAGAACTGACATACGACCCCTATTGGCCTAACAAGGCTCATGGACCGGCCCAAAGCCAAGGGACTTCCAGCTTTGGCAAAGGGAACTAAAGAGTTACACAGCAAAGGGTGTGGGGATGAGAAGAGGTGAAGAATTAGTTAGAATGATTACTCAACCAACTTCTTAAACTATTACAAAACAACATCTAAAATGTAGTTGGATACTTGCCACAGCTGAAACTACTCCTTAATCACAGTGACAGCCATGTACATGCTCTCTTCCTCAAAAGCCAAAGTTCCATAAGGATGACTTCTACATCTGAGATGAGCCTTTTAACCCCATCCACTGTCATAACTCGATGTGCTTAGCATCGCCTGTACTGCCCACCACCTTGCAAATGAAGTGGCTGACATCTGCTCTGTCTGCCACCTTGAACATAATGTAGCTGTCACGTATACCAGCCCAACATTCCGCCACATTGCCCTCAAAGCCCCCCAGTGCAACCTGAGTAGATCCTGAAAGGAGGATGGACTCGGGCTTCTGAGAATGCCCAGTTCTGCATTTGAGGCCACACTTTGCTTGCTCAGGTGCCTGACTCTGGGCCTGTGTTCCTAACGGCCATGCCACCCTGCCACATGTGCCCTGCCTCCATGGCCACCAACTGTCAGTTGCATGTCAGGGATCGCCTCAGCTGCTTTTCCCCTCCAAGGTTATCCTCGACCCCTCCTTTTTTCTTTTAGTAAAAGAAGTCTCACAGGCTAAAATCACATCTAGGGCATTCGATGAACCAGAGCCTTGATGACTGCCTATGAGACCAGTGATCCCAACCTGACAGAGCTTTGAGGCCAAAGCCAGGGGAGCAATCCTGGGTGGGCCAGTAGGGAGGGGTGTACCCATGGCAGAAAAGAAGGCAAATTCAGACGTGTGTGTGTGTGTGTGTGTGTGTGTGTGTGTAATTGAGTCTTCAAAAATCTTTCTGAAAATGTCTCCCCAAAAGTTTAAGAACTTCCAATTCTGATAATAAAGAACTAAGATAATTCAAACCAACCCTTCTGCTGAAGCTACTAAAAAAAAATCTGGGCAAAATATGTTGAAAAGCACTTAAAAATTAACAAGGCCGTGAAGAAGTACCAGGATCCAATCTGATGGCAGCAAGACCCAGGGAGGCAAGACCAACTCTCAAAGCCACGTCAGCCCTGTGGCATTTGTAATCCTGAAGGAACAGCTGGTGTTTTATCAGCCTGCTTGGGCACAAAATGCCAATGTCCAAGGTCCACTCAAGGTGAGGAGTCCTATTACCCCCCATTTAGAGAAGACCCCAAAGAACCACACTGTCAGGTTCAAGCAGCAGAAACACAGCCGCAGCGTGCACTGTGCAGAACGCACTCTCCTGGTCCAATGAGTGCTCTCAATGGGCGATGGGTGGAGTGCACGCCTGCCCACTTTAAGAAGGCATAAACTTTCATTTGGTGAGTGACCACAGTAGGTCACTGTTGTTGACATCTGTTTTCACTTGAGGATGCACTATTAGCCATCTCTATGATTTCTCTGATGGTGAGTTCTTGGTTAGAAACACTGCCCCAAATCATTACATTGTGCCTAAGGACGCACGCACTTCCATCTGTGACACTCAACTCTGTAACGTGGTTTATGGACTCACATGGCAGCTAAAGTCCTGCCTCTGTAAATGCAAAGTTGTGAAATGCATTGTTTATTTTAAGCTAACCAAAAAGTCTAGAATCAGAAAATCTTGGGCTCAAATCCCGGTTTTACCACGTAGAAACTGCATAACACTCAGTAAATTATGCACATCACCATGTCTCATTTTCCTCATCTGTAAAATATGGATAATAATGATAATAATAATACCCACAGTCAGAGGGGCACTAGGGGATGCCAAACACTCAGCCAAGTGCCTGGCTACTGCATAAGTGCTTAATAAATGGCTGCTATGGCCGGGCGCGGTGGCTCAAGCCTGTAATCCCAGCACTTTGGGAGGCCGAGACGGGCGGATCACGAGGTCAGGAGATCGAGACCATCCTGGCTAACACGGTGAAACCCCGTCTCTACTAAAAATACAAAAAACTAGCCGGGCGAGGTGGCGGGCGCCTGTGGTCCCAGCTACTCGGGAGGCTGAGGCAGGAGAATGGCGTGAACCCGGGAGGCGGAGCTTGCAGTGAGCTGAGATCCGGCCACTGCACTCCAGACCGGGCGACAGAGCAAGACTCCGTCTCAAAAAAAAAAAAAAAAAAATGGCTGCTATTACTAATACTCATTTTAGCCGAAATGTGATCCTGGTTACCACAGTTTAGAACAATAATGATACAATAATAATAATGGTAGTAGTTAATAGCAATAACTATAGCACGTGGGCCAGAGATCGTTCATGAGTCTCAAACTAATACCTTTGAACATCCCAAGGTGAGCAATTGAAGGTGCACTATGTTCACATGACTGTGAGATGCTGGCCCAGCACTGCATATTTTGTAAGTAGATTTGATCTCTGACCCCAGAGGTTCCTGGGTCAGGTTGGGAGATAAGGAATGCACGCTCAAGGCCATGGGCAGCTAAGAGGTCCCACAAGAAAGGAAATGATGTCGTCTCTGAGGAGAGAGGGGTGGGGAAAGCAATCAAGAGCTCCAGGAAATTCAAAACTGACTGCGGCTGAATCGGAGAAGCTGGCTGTGAGTTGTGAGGCAGTGCACAAGTGTGAACGCGGGCAGAAGCTGCCATGAATGCTCTCGCCCCTGCAGCATCGATCAGAATAGACAGCAGGCCTCAGGCAGCCCCACACTCGGGAATCTGTAGTCAGGCTGCTGCACCAGGGGCCTGTACCCGCCCACCCTCCCTGAACAGGGCCTAGGACTGGTGTAGGGGCTCTGTGAGAGCCTCACTTACTCTCTCTGACATCTTCATGGGCCACGCGGACATTGTGATCATCGTTGGCAGCCTTCTCAGAGCTCTTGGTTCTCACAACTTTTTTGTTGCTGTTTTTACCTAAAGGGGGAGAGAGAGATGCCTTTACTTTCACATACGTCAGAGCTGGTTCAGGATGCTGAGTTCAACTGTCCTCTCCTGCACAGCAGCCATCTCCCCTTCTGTGCCCTTGTCCCTAAAGACGGTGTCTTGGACTCTAAGGAGTCTCTAGTTAAAGGAAAGAAAATGTGTTATTAGAAACACCCAGGAGAACAAACACTCCTAATAAAAACAACCTACACCTGCATGTTGTTACTATTATAAGACTGAAGATCACTCCTGTAATCCCAGCACTTTGGGCGGCTGAGGCACGAGGATCACGAGCTCAGGAGATCAAGACCTTCCTGGCTAACATGGTGAAACCCTGTGTCTACTAAAAATACAAAAAATTAGCTGGGTGTGATGGCGGGCGCCTGTAGTCCCAGCTACTCGGGAGGCTGAGGCAGGAGAATAGTGTGAACCCAGGAGGTGGAGCTCGCAGTGAGCCGAGATCGCACCACTGCATTCCAGCCTGGGTGACAGAATGAGACTCTGTCTCAAAAAAAAAAAAAAAAAAAAATGACTGAAGAATGCTTTTGGGTAGTACATTCGATCCTTACTGAGGCCCAGAAACATCATTTGTAGTTTCTGGAACTGGAAGTGGAGCCTCAGACTTGTGACCCCAGAGCTAGCATTTTCCACCCTGCTGGGCTTCTCCAACATAACTCTCTCCCAGGCCCTGGCTTGGCACCTGTAGGTAAGGATGCTGCCCCCATTTGGGGAGCCTCCTTGCCATAGCCTGAGACACCTGCCTGCCACGCTCCTGCTGGCCCCCTGGCTCCTTCTCACACTGCACTCCCTCTCCCTGCTCCAGCAACACTGGCCTCCTTTCAGCCTTCAGTTCATGCTTCTTCCTCACCAGAACTTTGTACTATGTTGTTCCTCCTGGAGCACACTTCCCTTCCCTTCACTATCAAACTAATTAGCTCCTACTGATCCTGAAAATCTCAGCTCTGGCATTGCCTTCTTAAACTTTCCCGACCTCCCTACCAGAACTTTGTACTATGTTGTTCTTCCTCCTAGAGTGCCCTTCCCTTCACTCTCAAGCTAATTAGCTCCTACTGATCCTGAAAATCTCAGCTCTGGCATTGCTTCCTTAAACTTTCAAATCAAATCCACTTTGATGGAAGTTGATAGCACCTGCTTTGGGTCAGGTTGCCTCTACGTAGAGCCTGATGCAGGGGTTTGGATGCACAAGGTGTATTGAGGGAGAGGGAGAGGAAGGGAGGTAGGATGGGGTGAGGAAAGGAGCTAAGCAAGGCTGTGGTCTCAGCCAGAGTCAGGCTCAGCCCATCCCACAGGAGCAGCAACTGCACACAGGGTTGTCCTGACTCGGGACAAGGAGCTGTCATTTCTACTACAGTTGGCTTCTGGCTACAGCCTGAGAGTGGGAGATGTAGCCTTCCAAGGGTGCTTCTGCAAAGGTGGAAGCAGGTGTGAGCTGCCTGAAGAGGAGACTCTTGGTATCTGGGGGCTGTGTGTCCCTGTGGGGAAAGAAGACCTGGGCGGGGTACTGGCAGCCACACCGCAGCTCTACACCCATCTTGGGTGGCAGCATCCCAGTGCCAATGGGACGTGTCTGTTGATGAGACAGGGATGACTTCTGGCTTTGCTCACTGCTCTGTCTCCAGAGTTTGGGACTTAGGAGACTGTGATGAATGAATGAAGGCATGAATGAACAAATGAACCAGTCAGTGAGTGACAAACAAAAACAAGAGGCAGGGCAGGTCTGTGGAGAAAGAAACTTAGCTTGAACTTTAAAAGCCAGTTGAAATACCAAAATCAGCTTGTGGATTCTGCCAATAATGAAATCATTTCCTACTATGTTACAGTCAAATACTAAAAGGACACTTATTAAGAAAACCTTAAATCTTCAAAAAATTCAAGGAGTACATTGGGCCAAGCCAAAGGAAACCCCCATTTTGTTATATTCTTGGGTGGTACCTGCTGGAAGTATCTCTCATTTCCATGTAAGCTGAAAATAAAATAAAAAAATTAAGTGCCCCCATTAGTGTCTAGAAGCCAGTTAACTGAAACCTCTGTAAAGGCCAGAGGAGGAAGGCAAGTCAGAGAGCTGAACCCACATCTCTGCCTGACGCTGCTTTGGGCTGTGTCCTGCTTCTGTGGGTGGGAACATCCTGGCTGGTGGGAAAACCGTGGAAGGAGGCCACCTCCATAAAAGCCTGACCTGGCCGGGCGCGGTGGCTCCAGCCTGTAATCCCAGCACTTTGGGAGGCCGAGGCGGGCAGATCACAAGGTCAGGAGATCGAGACCATCCTGGCTAACACGGTGAAACCCCGTCTCTACTAAAAAGTACAAAAAACTAGCCGGGCGAGGTGGCGGGCGCCTGTAGTCCCAGCTACTCGGGAGGCTGAGGCAGGAGAATGGCGTGAACCCGGGAGGTGGAGATTGCAGTGAGCTGAGATCCGGCCACTGCACTCCAGCTTGGGTGACAGAGCGAGACTCCGTTTCAAAAAAAAAAAAAAAAAAAAAAAAAAGCCTGACCAGAGCTCCGTAAAGGCCTTAGTGGCTCCACAAAATCAGGAGCATAACTTCTGATAAGGCTGAGTTGGATTTTGCAGAAACATAAGATGTTTTAAGAAAAGGAAAGGAAAAGGTTTCACAAAATATGTGAGAAAAAAAGCCAACGTTCTGGAAAATAATGCCCCTTCCAGCCTTCCCCAGAAGATGGTGTTCACGACAGCCTTCTTTCAGCCAGGGCCCCTCCATGGGGCCTCCACGGAACAGGTAGTGAGAGAGGGAGCCAGGCAGCCCCCCAACGCCACAGCCTGGGCAGCCCCCACATCACAGCCCAGCCAGCCCCCACACTACAACACCATGGCCCGGGCAGCTCCCAATACCATGGCCTGCGCAGCTTCTAATACCATGGTTTAGGCACCCCCCACCAACCCCGCAACCATAATACCATGGCCTGGGCAGCCCCCACACCACAGCCTGGACAGCCCGCAATACCACGGCTTGGGCAGACCCCACACCATGGCCCTGCCAGCCCCCACACCACAACACCATGGCCTGGGCACCCCAGGCCCAGGCAGATTCAGGCCTATGAGGAAATGGCCCTTTCAGCTCTGGGACTCCAGTGAAAGTCTGGATGTCAGGCAAAAGTCCTACTACACTGTGAGTGTGACTCTCCTGGCAGGGGGAGGGGGGGTGGGATCAACATGTGGGGAATAGACTCCCCGAAGGGAGTGGCAGATGGGGCTGAGACAGCAGACAGGGGCCCAGCGCCTTCACTGGGGAGGAGGCAGCTGGCGGTTGGGAGTACAGGCCTAAGGGCCTGGTTCCAGTCTGGGGTGCTGCCACGTCTGCCCCTGCACCCACAAGTGTGTCCTGGGATGACCTCGTCACCTCTCTACACTTCGGTTCCCTCATCAGGGAAAGGAGAAGGCAACAATACTTGCCATGTTGGAAGTTACCAGCAGCAAACAAAAATGCTGCCTGAAGTGCTTAGGGTGGCCCAGGCCTGCAGCCTCACTGAACAAGACCTATATCTTCTCACCCATCACAAAGAGCTATTCCAGTTGCTGGAGGAATAATAGCTAATGTGCATAGCATGGGTCAAAATTTACAAGGCATTTTCACATAGATTCTAACAGGGTCTTTGCATACCATTTTATAGATGGGGATGCAGATGCTCAGAGGGGAGAAGAGAGCTGCCCAAGGTCACGGACAGAGCTGGAGACTGACTCCAAATCTGAGCCCTTCACAGACAGTACACAGGCCCCCGCTTCATAGCCCCTTCCTCTCTCCTAACAAGAAAGGCAGCATATGGTCCATGCAGATGAAAGAAGAAAGCAAAATGGAAACAGTGTGCAGGGAAGGGGCCAGGATCAAGCCAGCATCTCCATCTGGGCTGCATGACAAAACCAAATTCCTTAAAAGTAGGAAACTGAATTGCCAGTGCGGACCACATGTTCTATTCTGGTCTACAGTGATAAATATAATTTTTGGTTAATAGAGAACTATTTTTCCCCTCACTATACAAAGGGCTTACAGTAGCAACCCCCAGAAGCCAGAAAAAAAAAAAAAAAATGCTTTGCTGCAATTTTGCATTTTCCCCAGGAAATTCCAACTGGCTCTGCATTCCTGTAGTGAAGGACCCAGCCGAGGGCTCTGAGGTCCTTGCCTGCTTCTGCTTAAGGAACCCACATTAGGAGAAAGACATGACCAAAGAGCTTCTCTGGGGCTCCCCGGAATTGCATTAAGGAATTGCAGCATTAAGGCTAAATCACCACAAACACACCAGATCTGCTGGAAACACTCACACCAGGAGAGCCAGGAGAACTTCACAGGTGAACACAAAAATCTAAACAAAAGCAGTGAGAAACGCCTGCTCTGTGTGATGTTGGCAGGGAAAGGGCCATGACACAGGGAGGAACTGCCTGCACCCTTATCCAACTCTGAGGACAGGAAGCTCCCAAAGGAAATAAGAATCCAGGGGATCAGTGGGTCCTGAAGGGTGAGTTGAACAGTGGACTGATGCGCTGGCTTCCATCCATCTCAATGACCTTGATGGGAGCTGGAGGGGAGGCTGTGGGCTGGACATGGAGGTACTCATGAAATTGTCTAAGAACTTTTTACCAAAACTAGACCAAAATCAATCAATCGAACAACCCATCAAAATCCCATGGCCTCTCTCTCTCTGTCTCTCTCTCTCTCTGTCTCTCTCTGTGTCTCTCTCTCTTACTCTCTCTCTCTTTCTCTCTCTCTCTCCATTGTGTCTTCTCTGGGAAACCTGCCTGGTCAGTCCTGCCCTCTTCTGGGTCAGCCTTTCATGTAGAAGACCTGGCCTCAGATCTGGGCATAAGGAAGAGTGGGCTTGGTTGGGGCAGCAGTGCCCTGTGGTCTCCCACTCTCACCCTTTGTGCAGCCTGCAGCCGCCTTTCTGACTTGCAACCAAATAGAGTCCTTTGCCTTTAAAGAGACACCCCGGTAACAGCAGCAGGTGGGTGTGTGCAGACACTGTGCAGGGAGCTGTTGGTACCTGCCAGTCTCGTTTTAGATTCCATCTGGAAGCAGAGCCTGAGACAAGAAGGCCTTGGGCACAGTGCTGTATCTGGGAGGAGATTTCAGGTAGCACAGGTGAAAAGGGGAAAGGGGAAACACCAATAATTTAGGCTGTGTTGTTTGGCAGGACCCAATGGGGACTCAACCTGGCTGGGGACTCAGGGTGGGGTTGGGAGGGGAGACACCTCTGAGCTGCCCCTCCGGAGGCTTCGAGGCTGGGAGGCTGGGAGGCTGGGCATTGACCCATCCAATCACACACTTCCTCCAAAAGCTTGGGTTATTAATTGTTCCCATGCCACAGTGAGGAACTGAGGCTTGGAGAAGTCACAAATGCCCGTGAGTGGCAGAACCAGACTTTGACCTCAGCCCTCTCTTAATCCTGAAAAAACTCACCATGGGGCACCTACCTGTGCCTAGCACGAACCAGGCATTCCATACAAATCTGTGACATCAGGGGCTTAAATTAACACTTGAAGGTGTTTTGTGCCATGTCAACCAGCCTATGATGTCCAATGAGTAGCCAACTGGCTGCCAGCCAGATGTGGATACCATCCCTTCCAGGGGCCATCCAAAGAAACCCTAATTTCCTGGGTTTTGTGACCCCAGAGAGGTAGCTGCAGTGGCTGGGGCCTGAGAGGGCCACAGAGGGCAGAGCCATTGCTGGAGATGCCAAGCCTGAGAGCTCAGCCTCCCTGGACCCTCAGGGACATCCAGAGAAAACCCCCACCTCAAAAGTCAAGGCTCCAGGGCTAGGCTGCCATTGTCCCCATGCTAAAGGTGCCATGCGCTCTGGCAGCCATGGACACTGGGGGCATAAAGAAAACACAGTGGCTGTTTTTAAGAACCACAGCATGCAGGCCAGCTTTTGCAAACACGGGAGTGTCCTCCTTTACTATCCAGGCGCGAGCCCTGGTTTCTGGAACCTTGGGCACAGGCAAGAGGAAATTTGCCAGCATTAATAGTTGACTTTGGAAAGCATTTTGGAAATGGAGGTGGTGTCTTAGAAAGCTGCTTGCTAATGTACAGGAAATGACGTCCTCCCCTTGGAATTTTGTAGGGAGTTTACCTGGACAAAACACTTTGGATTTAACTCTTAAAATGAGCATATGATTTGACATTAAGGATTGCTTGTTGATTGTTTAGGTATGCTAGTAGCATTGTGATTGCTTTGTAAAGTACTTACTGAAATATTTACAAACACAGCCTCCTAATCCTTACACTCCCATTTTGCCCAGGAGAAGACATTTCTATCCAAAAGCCAAATGCAGCAAACCGCCCCGAAAAGAGAAGGAAAGCTTAAATGTGAAGCCCTTTTCACCAACTGGCACACAGCACGCACAACAGAAAAGTCTTTGTTTACAACTAAATATGCTCAAAGAACAACTCTTTGGTTATTTCCCCCTGCAACTGGGGCCCAGCACAGTACAAAATGCAAACTCAATTATTCTGAGCACAGACACACAAACGTGGCTCACTGCCCCCTCTGCAAATTCCATGGGCTCAAGACTATGGCGGTGATGTGGGTTTGGCCACATTCAAACAGTGGCGCATTGTCACCAGCGCATGAAGAAAGCTATGAACAAAGGACCAAGCAGAAACTCAAATTTAAAGACTACATATCCAAGCCTACTTCTAACCCAACGTGCAATGAAGAGAAATAAATAAAATCTTCAAATCCCTCATTCAAATCAATAGTTCAGCTTATTATTTGATTTGATTGTCACTGCCAAGTGGGAGAAAAGGGTAAGTTCAATAACTATGGTTTATTTTTCTGTTCTATTTTATTCTTCAAAAGGAATATGGCTGCAAACCAGGGTCATCAATTTGAAGATGGCATGCAAAGTAAGACACCCCCAAATCCACTTGCACGTGCAAAATGTGGCCCCTTATCTTATGCTTAACCCTGGGATAACGAAAACTGAGGACCTGAGAGTCACTCCCGTGGCCTTAAATCATTCCAACTGCAGGGATCTAGAAACCGTGAAATTCGATTTGAACCAGCTAAATAAATGGAATTAGAGAGCAGAACGTTGTCAAGCCCATATGAGGAAGAACATTCTAGCAAGAAGTACTCTTCATCCACTGAATGGTGAGAGTCCATCCATGGAAGCCTGTGAGCAGAGGCTGGGCGGTTCACTGTTAGAATCTTGCAATAAGCAAGAATCTGTGCTCAGTTTCCACTTAGGTTCCTTAGGTTCCTTAGAGTTCTAAAATTCTGGGATGGATGAGTATTCACAATGAGGACCTCAGACATTGTACAGTACCAAAATCCGACTGCGACCTAAGAAAAAGATTCTTCAGTTCCACATCCTGATAGTGGTGGTGGTTCCATGAACCTGGACATGTGATAAAAACTGCAGAGAACATGCATACAAATGCATGCAAGAACTGGTCAAATCTGAGTAAGGCATGTAATCTAGTTAACAGTATCACTGTCAACCTTCTGGTTTTGATACTGTATACAATGGTGATTCTCAATCCCCTGGGGGTATTTAGCAATGTCTGGAGACATTTTTGGTTGTCACATCACAGGGAAGGGTGCTACTGGCATCCAATTTCAAGTCCAGGGACACTGCTAAACATCCTACAATGCACAGGAAGGCAACCCCCTTCCTCCTCTGTTGGCACGCACACACAACACACACACACACAAACACATGGTTGGCCCAAAACATCAACCTTGCCAAGATTGAAATATCTTGTACTAGAATCATCTAAGAGGTTATCATTAGCGGGAGCTGATAAAGGGTACATGGGGCCTCACTGTACTATTTTTGCAATTTCCTGTGAGCTTATAATTATTTCAAAATAAAAACTTAAATAAATGTTTTTAAAGATTTCATTCTCTTTAGCATATTGGGGCTCTACTTCTCCGGAAACCTGTCAGCCACTCGTGGAAAATGCAATATTCTCAATTAGTCAAAGGGTTCAGTTCTCCAAGCATCTCCATGAACGTCAGCATGTATGCCCACTGGGCATTTCTGTGGTGGTGTGAAAGAACAGCCAATGGTCAAAGCCAGAACCCACACCAAGATCAAATCCCCAATGCCCTTGGCTCCTTGCATAAACCCCCCTACATGGTTAAAAGAGGGCTCCCTTCTAGGGCCTACCACATAGAAAATCTGCCTGTTTGGAAATTCACTGGGAAATGACTTGCTGAATACATCTTTCCTTGAACTCACTTTTATGCAAGACAAAAGCTATCTGGGAAATATTTTATCATCTGCAAAGATAAAGTACATATAGACTTTTAATTAGTTATATATGCTTTTATACTCTTATGCATCTCTAAATTGAACCCCTCACTCCCACCTCAGTGCCTGGTACATAGCATTGCATCATCCACCCAGTGAAGCAAAGTACAGAAGTTTGCATTAAACACTCCAGGCCACAGTCCAATGTTCCTTCCTATGTAAGTGACTTCCTAAGATATTCCAAAACAATCCAATGCGGAGATAAGTGCTTCTGTTACACCATGAGCAGCATATAGATCAAGCCACTACTTAAAGTGGAAAAAAGTAATTTTCTCCTAGTGTAGTTTAACTGCACAAAACTGTCACTGACTCCCCTAACCAAGTTCATGCTTAAACCAGTCTTCCCATTCTGGTCCAGGGCAGAGGATTCTGCTGAGCAAATACCAAAATAAAAAGGACAGGAGTTAAAAATATGAGATAAATGTCTTGCCATGGTTGAGGAGAGCTCTAAAAAAGCCCCCCAGAATTCATTAGAAACAAGGCTGACATGGTAGCAGGTCCGGAGACAGCTATCCCAGCAGGCCTCTGATCTGAGTCTCTAGGTTTTCTGAAGACATGTTTTCAGTATGGGGCTTGGAGATCCCGGTAGATGCCAGGGCCATGCTGAACTGGGCAAGGCGTCCTGCAGGAGCAGAGGCTAGACACCAAAGAAACAGGCTCCCCCATGGCCTGTCTCTACCTGCAAGATGGCCTCCCAAAAGCAAATGAGCTTTCTCTTGCATATTCAGGTTACATTCTGATTTCTCCTCCAGAGACCCCATTCCAAGAGTGGCAACAGCTGTTTCTCCAAGGATTAAAGAGAGTCACCTCCCCATGTAACCCCTGAGTCTGCAGACACATTAGTCTGTGGACACTGCTCAGGCCCGGTTGTGACTTTCTGAGATGTTTTCTGTAGGGAAAGAAACCTATCTTAGGAATGATGTCCCGTCACTTGTACGAGTCCCCAGGACGATAAAATCTGACTTACTTGTCAAGTCTTAAACATCATTTCTTCGGGGAAGCATTACCCAAGCCCCACAGATTCAGTGAGCTCCCCCAGCTGCACAACTGCGATTACTTTCTCAGAGTCCCCAGCTAGTTCCACGTGGTGGGGGGGCAGGGAAGAGGACTGTCTTGCTCTCCCCATTCCTAGGATCTCCCCCAGCACCGGTGCTCAGCAGGTTCTTGTAACAGCCTGTGGAATGAATGAAAGGTTCACAGGAAGACTAGCACAGAAGCTGGCAGGCACACTGGAGGCTTTCGTTAAAAGGTTTTTACAGCAATCGACAAAGTAAAGCGAGGTGGTAGGTGCAGTCTTCCTATTTGCAAATGATGATGAAGTTAAAGCTCAGGAAACAGAGCCATGATCCCAGATCCCCGAGTTGATGAGCCCTAAACATGGGTGTTAGGCCCAGTCTTCAGACTCCCAGTCTGGGACTCCTTCCACTTTCCCCCTTGGCACCACTCCCAGGGACTGCCAGAACCCAACATACATGTCTCCTGCCTATACCACCCTACCATGCCCAGGGTGGAGCTAAGCATGTTGCAGGCACGAAAAAAAAAAAACTAGAATGCACATGGATTTGATTCAAATTACCAAAACAAAAGGGCCTTGAATTTAAAAGGACAGCAGAAAGGCTTTCAAATCTCCCAAGCCAGCAAGTGACACTGAGCAAGTTACTTAAACTGTCTGAGCCTCACCCACCCTTCGGAGCCACTGAAAGGATTAAATGAAACTGGCACATAAAGTTTCTAAAGGAGTCACAGTCTACATTCTACAAATATGAGTCTCTTCCCACTCCTAATCCTGTTATTAAGCCACAGTGGCTCTTACACATCTGAATTCCCATAACTCTCCCTGAGACACTAGAAATTCTGGATGTGTTCAGGGTTGTCACACAACCCAGAAATCCTCGCCCATTCAAAGTTGTCCACAAATGAAAGCATGCCAGGGCCTCCGCAAAGGGGGATGCTCAGATAGGTCCACCCTTTCAGGAGTTCTGTGTCCTCACCCCTCCTCCACTTTCCCACTGCCCTAGCTGCTGACTTCCATGAGCAGTTTAACCAAAGACAATGCCTTCCATACTCGGAGCCCTGTGACGGTGGCACTCGCACGTATCTCCTTTCAGGAAAGGCCATTGTGAGGCCAGAGAATTTGGCCACATTCCTGCTCATGCCCTACTCTTGAAATACTAGGCCTGCAGCCCCTGCAATTTGAGCAAAGAACATTTGGAACAACTAGAGAAAGTCCCACTTCACAAGGTGGTTAATAAACTACGTCATTTAATGGAAGTCATTTTCCTAAGAAAATGGGGTTGGCAGAAACTGAAGATGGATTTGAGAAGGGTATGAGACTTGGATGAAAGACAGAGCACCGCAGGCAGCCAGGTAGCCCCCAAGCCAGAGTCCAGGCTGCAGCAGACTGCAGGCACAGACTCCCCAGCGGAGGCTGTGTCATCCTGCCCCAGCCGGGCAGAGGACCCAAGGGGCCCACTGAGAGTGGGAGGGACGGAGCTGAGAAGGGACACAGCTGGGTAAAGGCCTACTGGCAGAACTTTCCCCAGAAGGCCATCTGCCAAAACAGCCAGCCATCCATATCCCCAAAGCGGAAATTCAGCCGCATTTGAGGATTGAAGAAGTAGGCAGAGAAGTAAGAGGTATCCAGCAGAAAGATCCTTAGCTCAGGGGATTTCAAGCTTGAAACAAGAACTCTGACTCTCCAGGCAGCCTCCCAATTGCACAGCTCCCTCTTTACCTAAGGGTATAAGGCAGAGCTGAAATGCGTGTCAGGGTCAAGGTCAAGTTCTGGGAAGCTGGGCAGGCCCGCAGGAAGCGCAGACACAGTCCCTAGGGAGGCAGAGGCGGCAACAGGGAGATTCCCGGGACTGGCCCATCCCCGACACACAGAGGGGAGAAGCCAGTTGTCCCCTGGAGGCGCGCAACCACCGGCGCCCCCTCGGGCTGCCCAGCGCAGAAAGTTCCTTACCTGGTGGAGGCGGCTCCGGAGCCGACTTCTCCTTCTTGGGAGCTTTCTTGGGCTTAGTGGCCCTCTTTGGCGGCCTGGGCTCCTGCGGGCGCGGCTCCCACTCCTCCCCCGGCCCCGCAGGCAGTGGCGGAGAGAAGGTCTCGGGCTCGGGCTCTGGGCGCGCGTAGTAGGGCTCCTGGCTCCAGATCTCCTGCCCGTAATAATCAGGGTCCTCGAGGGCTGCGCCTTGGGCTCCAACCCCGGCCACGGTCACTGCCAAGAGCACCAGGGCCAGTGCCGGGGTAGCGGTCCCCGGGCGGGACATGCCTGCTCCGCCCCGCGCCCAGGGCAGGGTCACTGTCACCAGGAGCGCCGGGCGGGCTGCGGGCGCAGAGGCTGGCGCGGGGCAGGGGCGTAGGGCACAGCAGAGCGGCGCGCGGGGCGCGGGAGGCTGCCGGCTGGCTGCGCGTGTGACCGGCCCGCGGGGCTGGGCTGGGCTGGGCTGGGCTGGTCCGGGGCCAACAAGGGCGCGTAGAGGCGCGGGGCGGGCGCAGGGGGGCCGGCCCCGCCCTTCCTTCTTCCCTCCCTTTCCCCGCGACCCGCCGTGGCCAGTCTTTGGAGGCAGGTGTTCCAAGCAGCCAAGCCCAAGAAAGCCCCCTGCGCCCAGCAGTCTGTCTCCAGCCCCCTTCCCCTCCCCCACAGGCCGGCCAACGTGGGGCCTGCTTCCCCAGAGACGCGAATGAGTTTCAATCTTAGAAGAAAACATTGAGGCCCGCTGTTCCATTCCTTTGTTTTACAGGTGGAGAAATGTGACCTGAGAGGAGAAAAGATTGGCCCGGGGTCCTAAAGGAAATCAGAGCCCAAGCAGCCTCCAGCTCTCAAACTCCTGCCCCGTGTGCTGACCATCCCGCAGACATGGACTTCCCACGAGCCATGCTTCTGTTTCAGGAACTGGGAATGAGGAATTCCTGAGGTTCCGGGGGTTTCTGGGAGTAAAGTTCCCTGGGAGCAGGGCTTAGGGACCCTGGAGGAGCCCCCTCCCATCTGAGACTGATTCTGTGGGGCCTTGGGAAAGAGAGTGATGTTACCCCAGGGCAGCCATCCAGAGGTCACAAGAGGGTTTGTGGTTCATGCAAGAGCAGGCTCTGGCCCAGAGGATCCTTTGAGAAAGGGCCTCCCACTTTGGACAACTCTGCATAGATTCTTTATGTGGAGCCAAAGGACTGCATGCGTTTCCCTTGCTGCTGTAACAAACGACGACAAACTCAGTGGCTTCAAACAACACCTCTCTGACAGCTCTGCAGGTGAGAAGGCCGATGCAAGTGTCACCAGGCCAAAATCAAGGGGTCAGCAGGACTGGGTCATTTAGGGGAGCCTCTGGGGAAAAGTCCACTTCCGGGCTCACTCAGGTATTGGCTGAATTCAGCTCCTTGCGATAGTAGGACTGACGTGCAGTTCACTTGCTGGCTGTGGGCTGAGGCGCCTTTCCTCCTGCTGGCTGCCTGTGTTCCTCCTCATGTCTTCTGCAGGCTCCTCCAGGCCTCTCCCTGGTCCT
Organism: Trachypithecus francoisi; assembly: GCF_009764315.1. Classification (NCBI taxonomy): domain Eukaryota; kingdom Metazoa; phylum Chordata; class Mammalia; order Primates; family Cercopithecidae; genus Trachypithecus; species Trachypithecus francoisi. The sequence continues at coordinate 7,591,615 of NW_022681442.1, read as the reverse complement.
CGCACGTGGGCCCTGCATCTCAGAGCCAGCAATGACGCAGCTTCAAATCTCTTCCCTTCCTGCCACATCTTTTTGCCTTTCAGCTAGAGAAAATTCTCTACTTTTAAGAGAGTGTGTGATTAGATGGGCCCACCCAAAAAATTCAGGATAGTCATCCTCTCTTAAGTGGTGACCTTAACCACATCGGCAAAGTCCATTTTGCCATGTTCCCTAACTTTTTGCCAGGTTCCCTAACTATCTCTTGTTCTAGGTATTCAGGTATACATGTCTTTGGGATCTCATGGAGTGTACTACAGGGACAGACTGACCCTCAAGCCTGCATTGGCCTGTCACCTTCCCAGTTCCTCTAGGCCTGTGATATGATCCTAGGATGCCACTGAGCTGAGTCAGGGCACCAAGGCAAGGCCTCATCATTGCCCTGGAGTGAGGACTTCCTTAGAGTGGGGGCTCCTGAGACTCCACAGTGGTCAGGGCTTGGGCCAGGAAGGCTCTCATTCTCTTTCTGCACAGGCCACTCAATCAGGCCATCTTTTAGGCCAGTCTTCCAGGCTTCCAGTTTGAAGGTCAAAGCAGAATGACCAGAGGGAGAGGAGGAGCCTGCTGGTTGAGGCAGGCCCTGTCCGCAGGGACCAGGAGGCCTTGGTCCTGCCTATCAAACCCTTAGGACATTCCGGAATCCAGAGCCAGCAGAAGTCTCCAGGGTGAGAGGGCAGGAGGGTCCCCTTCCCCACCCACCACTCTCTGCTCCCCGCCCCTTCCTGGATCCCCGCCCACCCTCCTCCATGACCTATCCCCAGGGCTCACTCTTGGGGACAGTTTTATCTGAAGCCAGGCACTCCAGACAACGACAGAGTCTTCAGTGATGACACAGAAAGCGGCTCCAGCAGCAAGCAGCACACCCAGTGTTCCAGCGAGCTGTATGAAGCACTAACAAGAGGCTGACCTGGCATCCTGGCCAGAGGGACTACAGAGGCTGCCCAGGCCAGGACTGTGCCCTGCACCACCTCCATCAGAACCCCCAGAGCTTGCTCAACAGCAGACGGACACCCAGGCTGCACCCCAAACCTTCAGAATCTCCTAAAGAGTGGGTTCAAGCACTAGCATATATAAGAAGTTCCTCAAGTAATTCTGATCACGTCCAAATTTAAAATGAATCTTCTCCCTCTCATTTTACATAGGATCCTGAGACCCAGATTTGCCTGAGGACACACAGCAAGCTAGTGATGGCCAGGACTAACCCTGCTCTATTGCCTTTACCCAATATTTAAAGTCAGGACATATACATCTCAGTGGCCTCAAACCCATGAGTCCTGAAGACATTTTACTGCTTTTCAGCACCTCTTAGGTAACATAACATATACCCGCTCTGCAGTGTCTGGTAAGTGTCCAGAAAAAGCCCCACCGAAACATGCCTCTCAACATGTCCCTGGAATAAAGAAATGAGTCCCACTTATTACTGCTCTCCCTATTAATGCTTCCTTGTTTGTTTTCCCTGGAGAGACACATAATGAAAGCAAGCAGAACAAATAGAACAAGAATAGATTACACTGATGCCAGTTCTCCCAACACAGAAGCCTACGGCACTGTTCCTGGAGCATCCTTTGTCTACCTCTGGCTCCCTCTCTCTGGTGCTGCCTGTCCTGGAAATGTGCAACGCACAGTCAGAGCTCATGAAGTTTAGGAACATAGGGTGGCAAAGCTGAACTCATTCTCTTGGTTTGCAAGCCTTATCCTTCCTCCCAACTCTCACCTATCTGTCTGGAAGGGTCCTGCATTCTTCAGTTTCTCAGATGAAGACCTCCCTGGTCATCTTGGCCCCATCTCTCCTTCATCTTCTAATACATAGCAGTAAGTCCTGCTGATCTCATGGCACACATTCTTTAATCTGCCTCTTCCTCGTTCCCGCTGCCCATCACTCAGCCCATGGTTCAGAGACCCATGGCAGATGATGGGAATCCATGCTCGGCAGGTCTCCCTGCTTTGGGGCTTCTCTGACCTGCCGTTCACCCTTCCTTCAAGGCAACAAGCCATTCATTCTCCCTAAACACCCATAAACAACTTGCTCACCAACCAAAACACCCATTAACAACCGTGCTCCCTGACCGAAGAATCTGCAGGGCTAACCAATCCCATGTAAACCTAACCCCTCTGGGTGAGAGTCAAGGCTTACTAGCTCACTCAAACTTGGCTCTTTCCTCTCACCACTGGGCAACAACCATAAGACAGATTCCCTTTTTTTTTGACAGAGTCTCACTTTGTCACTCAGGCTTCAGTGCAGTGGCACCGTGTTGGCTCACTGCAACCTTCATCTCCTGGGTTCAAGCAGTTCTCCTGCCTCAGCCTCCCGAGTAGCTGGGATGACAGGCACCCACCACCATACCCAGCTAATTTTTATATTTTTCATAGAGACGGGGTTTCACCATGTTGGCCAGGCTGGTCTCAGACTCCTGACTTCAGGTGATCCACCCATCTCGGCCTCCCAAAGCGCTGGAATTACAGGCGTGAGCCACCATGCCCGGCCAAGACAGACTCTTTATGGCCTTCTGCACAGCACTGATAAGCTCTGTGATTATTATAATATGCTAACTTTGCATCTTCCACAGAAACCAGCAGAGTACAAGAAACACAGAAAATTTCAATAACCCCTTCTGCGTAACTAATCTTGCCTAGAGTCTTTCATGGCATCAGCCAAAGAATGTTTCTCTCTAAGACTTTTTTTGTTCTCAGTCTAATAATTTGTCTATATAACTCAGGACTGGAACCCTCAGGAGGGGCTGTGAGTCTCTCTGCATAGGGCAAGTGGAGCTCCAGAAAGCACTGACTCTCCCTGGGTGTCAGCCATGCCATAAACCAGACACTCCAGTCAGGGGTAGCAATGGGGGCAAACTGGGAAGCCAAAATGGCAGTTCAGAATCCCCCCCTGGTTTCTGAGTTCTTCAAATGGTGTTCTTTAAAGTCAACCATTGTTTCTTTGCCTCAGTTGAGAATCTGCTAAGTGCACTTCCGCTAAGCAAAATAAGCCCGTGTCTGTCCATTCATTCATCCCTTAGACAGGATTCTGCTAAGCCAGTTTCTGTTATACAACATAAATCCATACTTGTCTAATAATCCTCAAACACCGTACACGGCTAATAATTTTTCAAATATTTATGAGCCCCACAGAGGGGATTTATGTTAAGCGGCTTGGCAAGGAACAATAGAGTGTGCAGGTCCAGAGAACATGCTGTTGAAACAAATATTGTCAAGACATCAATATTTTTATAGCATTTTTCATCAGGGACTTTTCACACCTGCTCATTTCCCTAATTATCCCTGAGACTCTTACACTTTCAGAGAGAATGAAAATGGAATTTTTTTGAAAGATCATTAATTTGAAAAATTAGCTGCTATATAAAGAAAAACACATACTCAGGCACAGCCATTACTAAAAATACAGTCTTGAGATGGATGCACAGGGAGAGAGATACTAAGTTGTTATGGCAACTATCATTATAATTACAAAGCTGGAGGGTTTTTCTCGTTCATTACTGTGTTGAGATGTGGTAGTTTAAATGGCAGTGTCCTTTGTAATGTCCTCAATCTCATTACTACATAATTACCCATTTCATATTTAATTTTCAGCATGTTTGTTCTTACTCCCATACCCTGTACATTTGGCATCTTTTGATAAGCCTTATTCTTAGTTCGTGGATCCCTCTTGCAACTTCATTCCTCTCCTCACTATTATCTCTACTCTGTGGTTTCATTTTCAATTTGGCCTTTGGGACACTTGCTTTGGCATGAGATATTCCATTTGTAAACAGTAAGACGCTGTTGTGAAAGTTCTTAAGAAACCACAGGAACAGGCACCTGGGGAGACACTGAACACCGGATACACCGGAGCCTGCTGAAAGGCCTTGGAGGCACGGTGTTTCTTGTCTACCTACTATGTGCAGGATCATTTACAGGAGTGATCACATTTGACCTTTGTAAGCTGGGTTCTCTGTTTGCACTCCCTCGGTCTCCAGCCCTCTGGGCTTGCCTCTGTATCTGAAAGACTGGGAGGCCCTTGTAAATTAGTCCCCTTGCCATCTGGTTTCTGATTGGGATTGACCAATGGAGATAGGAAGGTGAGGAGAAAGAGTTCTGGGTATTTCTTCCCCTTCCTCCACCCCCACCCTTCCATGCCCCCCACCCACTTTGGCCCAGGGGTCCTGGTGGTGGCTGGATCCTTGGGCTTCCCTGAAACCCACTTCCTCAACTCTAGCCCTGCAGTCCTGTGGGGGAACATGACTTCCTGACAGCCTGAGCCTCCACTCATTAGCCTCAATATCACTGTTTGTCTCCACATCCCTGCCCACACCTCTGCACTTCATTTAATTCACCTGTCATCTGTGTGTGCCTCTGTTTCCTGCTGGGTCCCTGACTGATACTATGCTCCCAAAGCTTCGTGAGGGCAGAATAGCTGCCCCTGTCTTACAGCTGAGGAATCTAGAAGTGGCTAAGTCTCTTGCTGAAGGTCATGTAATTAACAAGTGATCAAGTCAGTTGAACCCCCAACTGTTTCATTCCAAAATTTCCACCTCCGTCACTCATGTTACAGTCTCAAGCCAAAGGGAATGGTGGCCCATCAGGTGACCCGAGATGCGCTTAGGCAGAGTGGCATAGTGTGTCAGGGTGCAGCATGGGCACCCTGGGGTGGTCACGGGTGGGGGTGGCTTTAGTCTCCAGTAAATCTCAAGCCTCTCCATCCATCAGGAGTGCTCGAGATCTAAGTTCTTTAAATTTAGAAGTTCTGGAGCTGCTTCTGTGGTCACTTAATGCACGAAGCCTGAAAGACAAGAAGCAATCATCTCCATGGAGTCGAGATTTGCATGAAGAGGAACTCCGTGTGAGAAGCCAAGAAGCAAAGCAGAGGAAGATGCTGCCCCAGCCCCCGGCCTCCAGTCCATCACTGCCATATGGGCAGGGCTGCCATGCTCTGGCCCAGAGTCAGAAGCAAAGGTTTGGAAGGTCTGAGTTTAGGCATCCCGCTTTCTATCCTCTCAGTCAAGGTGCAGGGCTCTCTGAAACAGCAGTGTCAAATGCAGTTGGTCCACACACTCTATGAGGCCCCAGGGCTGGGAGAGACTGCCCACACCTGTAGTCTACTGTCGGGCAATCAGACCCCAAACCAGGGGTCTCACTGATGTTTCTGCAAGAGAACATCTCTGCCTCTCCCCACCACACAAGAGACACTGAACTTGGTAGGATAGAGACTAAAAATGTAATAAACTAATGAACCTAATGACTTTGAAAATCTAATAAATTCCTAGAAAAATATAAAATGCTAAAGCTGACACAAAAATAGAGAACCTGAACAGACCAATAATATTAAATAAATTAAAATGGCAGTCAGTCTTTATTAAAAAAAAATTCTAAGCCAGGCGCAATGGCACACACCTGTAGTCCAAACTAATTGAGAGGCTGAGGCAAGAAGACCGCTTAAGCCCCGGAGTTCAAGGCTGTAGTACTCTATAATCACGTCTGTGAATAGCCACTGAACTCCAGCCTGAGCAACACAGTGAGACCTTGCGTCAAAAAATATATATCTTTTTAATTAGCCAGGAGTGATAGTGTGCACCTGTAGTCTTAGCTACTTGGGAGGCTGAGACAGGAGGATCGCTTGAGCCCAGGAGCTTGAGGTTATAGTGAGCTATAATCACACCACTGCAATCCAGCCTGGGCAACAGAGTGAGACTTTGTCTCCAAAAGCAAATAAACAAACAAACAAAAGTTCCAGATCATTTTTCAATTTTCCAGTTGAATTTATTAAACTTTTTTAAAAGCTGAAATTCCCACCTTATAGAAAGTTTTCTTTTTCTTTTTCTTTTTCTTTTTTCTTTTTTAAGATGGAGTTTTGCTCTTGTCGCCCAGGTTGGAGTGCAATGGCACGATCTTGGCTCACTGCAACATCAACTTCTCAGGTTCAAGCGATTCTCCTGCCTCAGCCTCCCAAGTAGCTGGGATTATAGACCTGCACCACCATGCTCAGCTAATTTTCTGTATTTTTTCATAGTACAGATGGGGGTTCACCATGTTGCCCAGGCTGGTCTTGAACTTCTGACCTCAGATGATCTGCCTGCCTCAGCCTCCCAAAGTGCTGGGATTACAGGGACCAGCCACTGCAACCGGCCTGAAAGTTTTCTTTTATAGAAAATTGAAAAAGAGGGAAATCTACTTAGATAATTTTATTATGCTAATGTAATCTTAATTCTAAAATCAGAGAAGGAAATTATTAGAAAATAATATAAAAGGTTCATTTTGTTATAAATATAGACATTAAAAATCTTAAGTCAAATATTAGCTAACTGAATCCAATAGCTTATTTTTTAAAATACATAAAGTATACATAAAATCCATAAAGTATAATTAAGTAGGCTTTATTTCAGGAATACAGAAATGGTTAGACGGTAGAAAAATCTACCTATGTAATTTATCATGTCAATAGATCAAAAGAAAAAGGTTGTATGATGATCTAAATCAATGAATTATCTGAATTAGAAAAGCAGTTCATAATATAGAGCATCTGTTTGAAGATGTTCTGAACAAATGGAAAGACACCTATGCTTTTGCATGGGGCAACCTGGGATCAAAGATCCAATTCTTGCTGGGCATGGTGGCTCATGCCTCTAACCCCAGCACTTTGAGAGGCCAAGGTGAGAGGATCACTTGAGCCCAGAAATTTGAAACCAGCCTGGACAACACAGTGAGACTCTGGGGGGAAGGGGAAGGAAGGAAGGACTTAGGCACAGAAATAGACAGACCAATGTCCAATGTAAGAAAATAGAGAGCTTAGGTACAGACTTATGTGTAATATTTAGGGAACAACACACAATATGAGACTGTTACACATCAAGGTGGATTCTTTACCATGTGGCCTTGGGAAACTTGGCTCTCTCTATGGAAAAAAGTAAAACTGGATCCTTACCACACACGAAAGTGGACTCCAAATGGATTAAAAAACTAAATGTGAAAAGTGAAACCATAACAATAATAGAAAGTGTATAAACATATCTTTGTAACCTAGAGATGGAGAAAAACTTGTTAAATAAAAACCTCAGAAGCACAAACCATAAGGCAAAAATAAGAAGAGGAGGAATTAATGAGGTTACTTATATCAAGATAAAAGATTAATGTTCTACAGAGGACACACTGAACAAAATGAACAGGCAGATAACATATTGGGAGATAATACCTGCAATGTCTAACCAAAAAAAATTTTTTGGAGACAGAGTCTCACTCTGTCACCCAGGCTGAAGTGCAGTGATGCAGTCTCGGCTCACTGCAACCTCTGCCTCCCAGGTTCAAGCCATTCTCCTACCTCAGCTTCCCTAGTAGTTGGGATTACAGAAACTCGCCACCATGCCCAGATAATTTTTGTATTTTTAGTAGAGAAGGGGTTTCACCATGTTAGCCAGGCTGGTCTTACACTTCTGGGCTCAAGTGATCTGCCTGCTTTGGCCTCCCAAAGTGCTGGGATTACAGGCATGAGCCACTGCACCTGGTCAAAAAATTAATATCCATGATACATAAGGAAGAAAGAGAGGAGTCCTGATAGGAAAATGGGCAAAAGCTATGAACAGGCTATTTACAGAAGAGAAAACTCAAAAGGCTAAGTACATATAAAGAAATGCTCAAAGCCATTAGTAACCAGAGAAATGCAAATTTAAATGAAGAAGTGTCATCTGACAACTATTAGCTGGGCAAAAATCAGAAAGCTGGATGGTGTTAAGTGTTGGTGATGGTGTGGAGTTTTGGGGCACCCGAGCACTGCTGGTGAGGATTCAGATGGGTACCACCCATTGGGAGAGCAGATGCATGCTCCTGACATTCCCAAAACATGTGTCTGTCATAATTAAAGGTGCATATAAAAGACATAAAAGATTATGAGTCCAATGAAAATAAATTTAAAATAAATGTAGCTGAGAAGCATTTTTTATTAAAATGCTTGTGCCAATAGAGAATATTACATTAACTCAGGACACAAGTCACTGAAACAGTTTCTACATGTTACCATTTGAAAAAGTAAGACGGCACAACCAACCTAACAGATTTTTTTTCTTTTCTACTGAATTGAATGAATCAATCCTTTTTTATGGTGTTTCATTCTAGAGTCACCCCATACTAATTATCTGGTAAAGAGGATTAACATTTTATTCTTTTATAATTTTCTGATTGCTTTTAGGGAGTAAGAGACATAAAGAATAAGCAAACAAATGCAATGTATTAAAAGCATTTCTAATACGTCCTTTTGCCCTCCAGGGACTTTGTAATATAAATACCCTTATACAGTAAGAAAAATAGATCACTAATTCTCAAGCTGCAATTACCTGAGATCATAATACTGAACATACATCAAAGCAGAGGCACAGCAGTTTAAATCCAATTGAATTACATTTACCCTTAGGGGAACAATCAGGAAATACAATATTAAAAAAAGAGCCTTGGCATCATTCCTTCACACCTGGGCTTCACTGACTAGCTCCAGTTGTAAATCACATGCTGAGACCCAGTGTGTTCTTCCAGGGCTGAGGCGTAACAGAGGAGGAGCTCCTGGGAACAGCAAACACCTTGTTTGTCCTTCCACCCAGGCAGGTGTGTGTGTGTGTGTGTGTGTGTGTGTGTGTGTGTGTGTGTTTCCCCTATGCAAATGAAAGCAAGTTTTCACATTGCATTATAAGCTTGGTAGCTAAGAAACCATTCCTATTTCTGAGAAGGTTAACTTTCAAGTTCAAACATCTGATGCTTTGGGTCTTGTGAACAAATGTGAACTTGAAAGAGCCAATCTTTCAAGATGGATCACCATTGGCTAACTGAGCCAAAATTTAAAGTACAGTCAAGCGGCCATTTGCTGAGTAGAGAGGTCTCACACATAACTTTGAGTTCCTAAAAAACAACACCTCTGTTTAACTTTGGGACTTTCACAGCGCACCTGAACCAACCAATCAGAGTTCACCTGCTTGTGCCAATCAGAGATCAGCTGTATCAACCAATCAAGGCTCAGCAGTATTGACCAATCAGGGCTCAGTTATAGTGACCAATCAGGGCTCAGCTACGTCATCACTCGGAGGTAAGCCAGGTTGAATTTTTCATTTGCCAGAATTGCCAGCTGTTGACTGGAATGAAGTCTCTTTCCTCCAAACTGTTTTCCAGAGAACTTTTGTGCAGAGTATCCCACTAAAGTAACCACTGTCACAACCTGGATAAAATGTTTAAATGTTTTTCAAACCTAAGCTTACAAACTGTAGTGGATAAAACAGCATTTTTGCTCTTATTGGAGGTGAAGAGTGTTAAATATGGAAGTGTTTAAATGGTATATTTCAGTATATAAAGAGTCTCTAAATGGGGTTATCTGAACTTGGAGTGGGCCAGGCGAGGTCATGCAACTCGCAGGCACGTTACCCAGGGGAGTAATCTGACATGAGCCTGAGCACCACGCATTCTGACTTCCCACACTAGCTGGAAAGCCTGGAGCAGGCTGACCTCACAAACTTAGCCTTAGTTTACACATATGTAAAGTGGGGAAATCCTGTCCTAACCTGATAGAGAATTACAGTGAGAATTTAATAAAATAATGCATGTAACAGCTTAGAGTAAATCTTGGCATATAGTGTCTTAATCCATTAGGGCTGCTATAACAGAATACTGTAGACTGAGGGGCCTATAAACAACAGAAATTCATTTCTCACAGTTCCGGAGGCTGGAAGTCCCAAGAGCAAGATACTGGCAGATTCGGAGCCTCGTGATGGCCCATTTCACAGAGGGCAGCTTCTCCCTGTGTCCTCATATGTTGGAAGGGGCACCGTTGGGCCTCTTTATAAGGGCACTAATCCCATTGATGTGGGCTCCTCCCTCATGACTTAATCACCTCCCCCAAAGCCCCATCTAATATCATTGCCTTGAGGGTGAGGATTTCAACATATGAATTTGACAGGGGAAACACAAACATTCAGACTGTGACACAGGGTGAACACTCAGGAAAGGCTGGCGGCTGTTGTCATTCTTCATGATTATTATCTTAGCCTGTCAGTGTAAAGCGCATGCTCATTACTGCCTGAAGAAGAAAGACCACCTCCCCACCGTGCCCTTTCATTCTTTCCTTGTCAATGCCTTGCCTTTGCAGACATAGTTGCCACCACCTAGAGTGCTCTCTGGTGCTTCCTTTCACAGCAAACACCTACTTGCACATCGAAGCCCAACTCTAATGCCTCCTCCTAGGGGAGCCCTCGACGGTTATAGCGGGTGAGATCCTGTGTTCCTACCCCCAGGCTCCCACAGCTCCCCTAAAGTGGCTTTCACAGCCCTCATGACCTTGTCCTAGGCATAGACACAGAGGACCTTGTCCTGGCCATAGGACACAGAGTACCTTGTCCTGGGCCTAGGACACAGAGGGATCCCTGCTACCTGATTACCTCCTCCAGAGCTGTTGGCATCCCTCTTGCATGCAGAAAGTGCTCAGTAAATGCTGTTTGGAGTTGGATGGCTGGATGCAAAGACCTTAAGAGCAGGGTGCAAAGTCTGATTCCTTTCTGCATCCTCAGAGCCTGTCCCAGTGCTTGGCACACAGTAGGTGCTCAATAAACAGTCATGCATTGAAATTGACTTTCAAAATGCATATGGCCTGGACTGCATTTCCTCTGAGTGTCCTCTGCTGGCCTCCTGGCTCAGCTGAGATCTGGGGTACCCACCTGTCCTGTCCCGCCACCTCTGCCGTCTCCACCCAGACCTTAGGTCCCTGCTTTAACATGGGTGAAGTCCTCTCAGGGATAGGGGAAGAGGACTCCGCTATTCCTATGAGACCAGAGCATGGTTCTTCCTCATCTCACGCTGGTGGAGCCCTGAGGCTGGGAGGCCAAGGGGCTTTGTAATGTGCAGAAAGCATTCCTCAGTTGGCACAGACACTTGAAATTTTACAACAGATCTCGTTCTCAAAGGAGGAAAAAGTGGAGCCAAACCAATTAACTTTTTAAACAGCTGAGAGATTCAAATGAAGCAAGGTTTGCCAGGCGTAGCTGTAACCTGACAGAAATAGGAGATGTGCTGGGGGAAGCTCTCAGACTCTGGCATGGGTTTGCCTGGCTAAGACATGAGCCCCTCCTGTCAGTCCCCACATGGCCCCAGCTGTGTGAGTTCACCCCATCTCCTCCGATGCAACTCTCAGCTCCCTCTTTGGAGAAAAACATAGATGAGCCTTAGGAAGTGAAATGAAAAGAGCCTGACAATTAAAACCGGTATACCATTTTTCTGTTCAAACGAAACCTTCCCAGTTATTCATTACATAAATGTCTTTCATCCTTTCGATCTCAGCTTAAATGTTACTTCCTCAGAGACCCCTTTCTGGAAAATTCTGTCTCAAACAGGACTTACCCTTCTTCCCTCTTTCCTGGCTCTGCAACCTGTACTTTCCCTTCGGGGCAGACACTCCACTGGGCCACTTCTTTCCAACTGTGCTGATGTTTGAGTGAGTAAGGGACAGGCAGGCGCAGTGGGTAAGAGTGTGGGCCCTGCAGTCAGGTTCTGGCTCAGCTGCCCACGGCTACGTCCTAGAGCAGTCACCTTACCTCTCTGTGCCTCGGAGTCTTCACCTGGAAAATGGGGATAACAATCATTCCCACCTCACCGACCAGTTGTGGGGAGTAAACGAGTTAACACACGCAGAGTGTTTGGGTCAGGGCCTTGACGTCGGGGCCAATTTATATTATTCCCATTATCATCATCAGCTTCCTAAGTGTTTTATTACTGAGGTATGACCATGTCTAGCACAATGCTTGGCATTGGGCCAGGGTTCAGTAAAGGTTACCATAGAGCTCTCCCAAACCCTGGTCTGAACCTGTGTCTCCAAACTCCTCGTCACTTCTGCTACTCATGAATCTCCTTTCCTGGCCTAGTTCAGTATCACCCTCTTGTGCATTCACACATCCAGCTCTCCTACCTTGTCGTCAGGCATTGCCCTCTGCCAGCACCCATATACCACTTCCTTCTAGTTATGTCAGCCCTTCCCTCTTTTCCCCAACCTCTGTGACCTCCCAGTCCCACCCACTCACCTGGAGGGCCCGAGCTCTGCATTGCACCTGCATCCTGTGACCTCCCCTCCACCCACCCGCCCGAGCTCTGCATCACACCTGCATCCAAGTGAGGGATCAGCCTCTTGTGCTCTGTGAAGTACCAGTCCCTGAAGTTCACCCTGTGACAGTAGCTGGGTCAGGCAGGTGGCAGGTAGCAGCTGTGCAGGAATATGTATGAAGACAAGGACAGAGCAGGGCTTTCCGGCCCTCTTATGAGGCACTTGCATTCCAAGTGGAGCTCCCCTGAGTGAGGCTATTTCTGCAGTCAAATGCTCTACCACTGAGCTATACCCCCAAGTGAGGCTATTTGTAATGTGGGCCTTTCAACAAGGGAAAAGAAGAAATGAAGAGAAAAGAATGAACCCCGCCACACAGCCTGGGAGCTGGGCCATTTGCAGGCAGTGCTTCCAGAATGAAGACCTTCCAACAGCAGCTTGACAGCCCTGCTTGGATTTTGTGCTGGGATGGTGCGACCTTCTGATAAAGCCATGGTCTCGGATAGTGAAGCCCAGGGAAAGAGCACTAGACAAGGAGCCACTTTGGCTCTGGGGATGCCACACTCTGTGCCTGAGGCTTTCAAGGCCTCAGTTGCCCCATCTGCCAATCCAGGCCTTGGACAGATGACCCTGCCGTTTGAGCCCCTGACTTTTCTGATAAAGCATGACCACAGCTCTGAAGCTTTCAGTCCAGGGCAGAGGATGCCAATGACCGAGGGATGGCCCAACCCAGCACAAGAGATTCCAGACCTCCTCTGGCCCCTGGGTCCAGGCTGCCTCCCGCCTAATGTGCCCACACATTCCCATTCCTCCTTCTTCCCACGCAGCTTCCCCCTATTCACGAAGCCATCTCTGTGATGCCAGGGTCAGACCGTCCTGGGGGTCCCCTCCCAGCCCTCCTGCCTGTAGTTTCTTCTGTTTCCCGCCTTCCTGCCTCCCACCCCACCCTCACCCAGTCATTCTCCATCTCCTGCATCCCAACTCCTCACCCAGAAACGCTGCCTTTTCCATCTCCCCCTCAGGGGACAAGCTCAAGCCCTGTGGTGTTTCCAGGCCACCTTGAGGCTGACGTCCAGAGCCCGGGCTCTGGCTCTCGGGTTCTATGTGAACAGGCCAAGCCCCACCTCCCGATGGTCTGTTCACTCTTCTTTCCACCGGCGATGCCCAGGTACTGAAGTGGGGGCAGGTCATCCACGTGGCCCGCACCTTTGCTCTCACATCTCACTGCCAGGCACAGCCTTGCCAGCTCCAGGAAGCTTCCCCCTGTCTGCTCCTGCACCCATCTCCCACTCCGGATCCCCAAGTCCATGCATTTCGTCCCAGAAGTCCTCAGAAATGTGACTGAAGGGCAACATGGGCACACCACAGGCTTACCTCGTCCTTTAACCTTACTGAGCCTCTGTGTCCTGATCTATAAAATAGGACACTAATGTCTACCTAGACGAGAGATGGAACTAAGGTGCTTCACAAAAGGAAATGCTACGTAAATGTCAGACCCAATGCTGAGTCAAGGCCAGCTCACTCCTCCTCCCCACCCACAGTAGCCTCCTCACTCTCGTAGATGCAGGACCTTTCTTCTTCCAGACAGCTGTGGGATTTTGATGGATCTGCCAAATCACTGCTCCCCAAACACCCTTGCTATAAATCATGTCAGCTTCCCTCAGCTGCCTCTGAGCTTCTGAGCATGTGTGCATGATATTGGAATAAAGTTTAAATTAAATCCAGAAGCTGCAACGCTTCATAAAACTTAAACTGCAAATTCCTCACTGTGGAATGCCAAACCGAAAAAGTAATCCGAAATAAATACTTCATTTCACCCCATGTGCCCTGAAGACCCCCAAACTTGGCTCCAAAAGATCTGGGACCTTCCAAAGATAGGAAATCTAGGCAAGAAACCTCTCACATGGCCTCGGGATTCAAGCCATCCCCATGCACTTTTAGAAGGAGGGACAAGAGGAGTCCCAAACCACAAAAGACCAGGATGGAAAGCAACCCCCAAATGGTGCCGGAGCAAGAGATTAAGGAGGATGTCTTTGCCGCTTTCTAGACGGATGTCCTGCTGCCTCCCTTGCAATAACCAGCTCTTGTCTTCTCCAGGTGAAATTTCCAACTGCCCAGAAGCTGCCTGATGGATGCCCGCTACCCATCTGAAGTTCACCTAAAGGATTTACAAGTTTCTGCCCTACAAGTTTGGTGCAAAGTTCATGCTGGGAGGCACCTTAGGAAACACAAAGCACGGTGTGTGCATGTGTTTTCTAAATAGTAGAGTTTCCAGGAGGGTTTCCATCAGCACCGAGTGTTTACGAGAGGCTGCCACAGCGGTGTGGTAGACATACCTGCTCCTGCTGCCAACACGATTTGCTAGTGTAATTAACATTCAGGCTGAAACTGGAGAAGGCAGTTCAACTCCCAGCGACTATTTTTAGAGGCCTCTTAATGGAAAACTCTTTTCCTTTCAAACCACACAGCTTTCTGTAATTAGGAGAGAGACTATTATTCAAGTCAGATTTTACTTTTTCTCACATTTCTGTGCTTTATGCGATGTTATCCTAAACCTGCATTTACGTGGGGCGGACAACACACAGAGAAGCGGCGTCGCTGGGCGGGGTCCTCGCAGCGTCCTTACCTACCCTCCCACAGCAGAGGGAGGATGCAGTCACCAGAACAATCCCCCACCCCCACCCCAAGTCCCACCCTAACCCTACTGGGGATCACTTAGGTGATACTGAACCATCCCGTGCATTTTTCTCTTAGAAACTGGCTATGGGTCCCCAACAGCTCTGACATTTCTGGAGGATAGTTTAAAATGTCTCTTCTACCATTCCCATCATAGAAACATAGATGCTCCCCCCAAGTTCATTCATGTGCCCATCAAATAGTGGGCATCTCCTTGGTGCAAGAGAGGGACTGGACCCTGCAAGGCACCCACCCAGATGTACACTGAGGGCACCATCCCTGCCTTCATGGAGCTTATTTTCTAGTGTGGGGACTAGGAAGATGGTGCTAAACAGGGCAATACATCAGCAAAACATAGGACTTTTGATAAACATTTTAAAAAGAAAAAAGAAGGAAGAGTGGGGAAGCAGGAGGAAGGAAAGGAGGGGGAGGAAAGGAAAAGGGGAAGAAGAAGGAAATGAAAGAAGAAATGAGAAAGGAAGGGAGGAAGCAAGGACTCAATAGGAGGCTTTAAACATGGGAGGGATGTAACAAGGACCATAGTCAGGATTGGGTAGAAAGTGGGGATGCTGGTAAACCAGTCTGGGGCTTGTGCAGGGGAGGGATAGTGGTGACTTGGGATGGGACAGGGACTGTGGAGAAGGGAATAAGGGGACAAATTCAAGCTCACTGGTAGGGGTAGCACCAGTAGGAAGTCCTGGAGTGGCTGCAGGTGGGAAGGAGAGAGGAGGAAAGGATGGGGTGGGGGCTCGCACAGGGCACTTCTGCTGGAGAAAGACTAGGAAGTAAGAGCAGTTAGATTCCAAAGGCTGCAGCTTGAGCAGCAGCTATTAACAAGAGACTCTCTGCTAAGGCCAAGTGCAGAGACCATCCTGTGTGCAGATAAACCAGATCACCTGCAAGTTCTTCATTCGATCACTCACTCAATCAGCAGACACTGGCTGAACTCATGCCAGAGCCAGACCCTGGGCAGATTCCGGGAAATTGGCCACAAGGACTCAATCTGCAGCCCAGTAGGGAGACAGACATGCACATGAGGACCACCCTCCCAGGTGGTCAAGGCTACCATGGAGGGCTCAGGGCAAGGAGACAGGTGTGGGGAGGGGCCACCTGGTCCATCTGCTTGGGGCACCACGGATGGCTGCACAAGGACCAGATAACTGAGCAGAGTTCTCCAGAACAGCTGGAGGTGGGCAGGATCTATCCACATATTCAAGTTCACTGCAGGTTTAAACAGCCATGAGGTTATTAATGGCAGAAGAGCACTGGAGACCTTCTGCAGTGATGAAAATATTCCATATCATGGTTTGGGTACAGATTATAAATTTGTTAAATGCATAATCTATAAATCAGCAGTGTACAGCCAGCACTCTGTACACTTTACATCTAATTCACTGTATGTAAATTTTGCTAACAGTACATTATATCTTCAATGAAAAAAAAAAAGATTTAAAACTGTAAACACAAAAAAGCCAGGAGGCTCATTATTAAGTCTCACTAAATTTAAGTGAATGTTTTGTAATAACCTAACGCATTGACTTGACCTTTTAAGAGGCAACTCAGCCCTTTTGAAGCTATAGGTTCAAGCTTTTTGGCTAGGCACAGGCACACCCCACCATCAACCTCAGGCATGGCAGATCCCACACAAGACAGTACAAGAGTAGGATTGGTGCAGCTGAGGACACTGGCTTCCCTCCACCCTGAGGTTCAGCATCCAGGAAAGGTCTCCAGAAAGTACACTACCAGCCCACATCCCACCTGGAACAGGTCTTCAGGGCCTGCAGTGGGGACTTGCCCTCAGCAAGTTCACCTCCGGAATTCTGTTTCTATAAATTCCGACTGCAGTCCACACAAGGCTTAATTTTTTTTTCTTTAAAGAACCCTCTTTGCCAAAGTCTGTGTTGAGTAATTAACTAGTGCCATGTCCAGCAAGGGAAAGCAGCTCTATAATTTATGTTCCACAAGGCTCCGCCTGACAAGTGGAAGCCTGGCCAGGTGCTGCTTTCCCTCAGCCCTGCATTGGGTTCTAGTTGCATTCACCCAGGCTGCTCATGTCTGATGATGCTTCATTGCTGGGCCATTCAAAGCCTCCAGGATATTCCTCTTTCCATTGTACAGTACTAAATCTTTGTCAACACTTCTCCAAATGCAGAGGTTGACAGTCAGCCCTCAATGACTCAAATGGAAAGCTAGTAAAAGTTCCCAAAGGGACATCTTTCAACAAGTCATTCTGCTTTCATAAAATAAAGAAGAAAGGATAACTATAACCACTCTCCTCTTCCTGTCGTGTTCTCTCAAAGCAGAGACAATGGAGGTAATTTGGGGCTTCCTCAATGTCCAGGGACAGTATCAGTCATGTGGTCACCCATGAGGGCCACGGAGCAGTGCCCTCACCACAATCTCATGCCAAAATGTACTCCCTCCGTGCTGATGCACGTGGAAACAAAGATGCCCTCAAGAGAGGTGGCCCAGCTTCCATATCTCAGGACTGCCAGGGTCACAGAGACCTACCTGCACTGATGGGTGCAGCCAGGCAGTGCCTGAGCCCACAGAGCCAGTGCAGGGAGCAGGTGCGGCCACCATCGGCAGGTGGGGCCACCACAGTCCATAGTGGCAGACAGAGGCTGGAATGTCCCGCACTGAACCTAGCCCCACCTCGTTGGCCCACCTGCACATTCGGGCCCCTGTACACCTGCCTCATCTCCCGACTCAGCCTTGGGTTGCTCACCCATGCCAGACAGGTGCCTTGCTCTGAATGCCTGGACACCTGGCCGGGTTTGTTCACTCCTTCTCCCTGTGGAGTCTGGGAATCAGTTCTGTGCATTTGCAGCCCTGGAGGTAGGATTCTTTGTCAAATCAATGGCCAAGATCATGACCTCCACCTGGACAGAGCCCTTTCATGTCCTGTCAGCATTCATCAGATCTAGTATCACTCCCCCACTGCAGAGATTCTGGGAACTGCATCACCGGCCCCTGGTGCAGTTCCCAGGGGGAGTTCTTCTGAGCCACTGGATCCCAGCTTTCTTCACTTCCCGTCAGTGAGGGCTACCTCAGCATCCTCCTCATTGTGCCTGCCCAGAAACAAGCCCCAGGTTGGTGCAGAATCATCGGTTACTAGACATTTGCGGAAGTGAATTAGGCGTAACTGGTGTGAAATACAGGTGTGGACACGGGTGCTTACCCAGCTGCACCCAAGTCTCTGCCTCATTATTGACTATCCGTTTTCTGGGGCTGCAGTAACAAACTGGGTGACAACACAAATTTATTCTCTCACAGTCCTGAAGGCCAGAATTCTGAGATCCAGGCGTCCACAGAGCCACACTCCCTCCACCAGCTCTCGGGGAGGATCCACTCTTGCCTCTTCCAGGTCTGATGGCCCCAGGTGTTCCTTGGCTTGTGGCAGCATCACTGCAATCTCCACCTCTGCCTCCATGGGGCCATCGTGCTGCTGTGTCTGGGTCTCTGTGTGTCCACATGGCACTCCCCTCGTGTGTCTGCGTCTGTGTCCAAATTTCCCTCTTATAAGGACAGCAGTCACCCTGGATTAATGATGAGGCCCATCCCAAGGACCTCATCTTATCTTGATTAAACCTTCAAAGACCCTATTTCCATATAAGGTTGCATTCATAGATACTGGGAGTTAGGACTTCAACATATCTTTTTGTGGGGGACAAAATTCAAGCCATACAGACCTTATGTTTCCCTTGATCTATCTAGTTTCATGACTCTTTCATTTGGGAATTCATTCAGCAAGTATTTATTGAGCACCTGTTACATTCCATGCACCACACCGGGTATGAGGGACTTTTGCCCTCAAGAACTGACAGTCCAGGGGACAGGTCCCCCGGCAGCTGCTAGGAAGTGCAGTCTGAGGACACTCAGAGCAGAGCAGCCCCAAGGGGGCTCCTATCCCAGCCTTAGGGCATCGATGAAGTTTCTCAGAGCAAAGAGTGATGGAGATGAGAACTAGGCTGAATACAATTAGGTTGCCATTACTTGTAATGGCAAAACCCACAATTACTCTTGCACCAACCTAATAGCCAGGCAAAGAGGCCATGAATGAAAAAAGCTTCAAGAAACTCAGAGATAAGAGAAGCTGAGAGACTTTAGGAAACCTTGAATGATTCAGCAAGGTAGAAACAGAGGCATGGCAAGAGATGAAACTCCAGAAAGTCACATGGGTGCTTACATGTCACTGTGATGCCAAGGCACCCACAGAGCATCTGTGGGCTCTAATTTCAGGTGCCACCCATTGAACACACACTGTGAGCACCGTCTCCTGTAATCATTCCTGTAACCCTGCAGGGGTGGGGTGCTCACCGGTGGTGAATCTGCAGCAACCTCAATTCTTGCCTCCTTTGAAGAAAGAATTAGATTGAGGGGCACAAGGCAGAAGGAGAGACAGAGGCAAGCTTCAGAGCAGGAGTGAAAGTTTATTTAAAAAGCTTTAGAACAGAAAGGAGAGGGGAGGGGAGGAGAGGGGAGGACAACTTGGAAGAGGGCCAAGCAGGTGACTTGAGGAACCAAGTGCACAGCTAGACCTCTCGATTGGGGGGTTTCTGCGTTGGAATACTTCCAGGATCTTGCATTCTCTTTCCCCACTCCTGAGATCTTATTAGGAAGCTGCTGACCAGTTTCAGGTGTTTTCTCTTAGGAGCCTGCCTTTCCCTGGCAGCGGCTGTGACCAATTATTATTTCAGAGAAACAGTTGACAGTTGCCTGACCATCACCTGATGGTCACCCAACACTCCTAGTGCATGTGTGTGTGTGTGCGGATGGCGGAGGGGGGCATTCCTGCCCTGCTCATACCTAACTAGCTACCCACAATAGCACTTGAACAGGTGAAAAAAGTGAGACCTGTTGCATTGACATTTCTCTCCCCAGGTCCCATGAGAGAGGCAGCAGAGGCTGCCCTCTGGGATTCGGCTCCACACCCGCATCTGCAGACTGGTCCCCTCCCAGACATTGCACCGGTGTGGAAAAGAAGGGGAGGGGCTGGAGGCCAGGGCTTGTTTTCATCTGTGATGCCCTCTTGGGTATTCATCCCAGAGCCTGCTAATTTAGGAGGCACTGCCAGGGATTAGGAGCATGGGAGTGTGAACTGAAACACCCCCAGCCCTCTCCACTCTGGCTGGAGGAAGGCTCTGAAAGGCACTTAGGTTTTTTCATCCTGGCCCTCATCCACTGTCCACTTCCGTTCTTGTGATTCCCACAACCTGTTAATTTATCAAACAACCATCCAGTTATTTTTGTCTCTGAAGCCACATAACAGATTCAACTACTTTGTTGTTGTTTTCATTTGCCAACTAGGTGTAGAGGGTCATGAAGGAAGTGCCAGACCTCGTGAGTTTACCTATATCCATAGTCATACCCCAGACACCTCCACAGCTCATCCACACAGGAAGTTCTCTGCTGAAAGAGTGTTTAGCGATGGAAATGGATCCCTGGGCTCTACTCTGCAGAGATGAAGGGCTCTAAATCTGCATAGCTCTTACTCTAGGAGGCTGCCAGGCTCTCTGCCTTGATTTGATTAATGAGTGTGGAGTTTGGCAGAGGCTTTCTTGGAGGATTCTGGATTGGTCGTGTGTGTATACATAAAATAAAAGATGCGCTGTGGGTATTTTGAGCTACACAGGACTGATAGCTCTGTTTATTAAGATAGGAGCAGTCAAACCCTGGCTGTTTGAAGTTATACACAGATATACCGAAATGCAGCCTTATCCAAGGGTGGAGTCTCAGGATAAACTCAAAAGAGAATATGTATTCTCCAAGTAGCATTTGGTGAATAACGAGGCTAGAATACATGTCCTGTCACTCTGTATTCTTTCCCTAATGATCGTTTAGGGGGCATTGGCTTGGCAAAAGAGCACTGCAATTATTGCACTATAAGTGTGTTTACGTGTGTAGGTGGGTGCGTGCATACATCTGAATGAATATACGCATGTATTCTGCACCTTGTTCCCACAAAGGGAATTAAAGATGGCTAAGGAAGCTACGTAATAAAATTTAAATAAATTTTAAATAAATAGATGAGGAAATCAGGGCAAGTGAGATAGAAAATTAGGAATAAAAATAGAGGAAAGAAAGCAGAGAGGAGGGCAAGTGGGTGTGAGGAGAGGAAGGAAAGACGAGGGGTGGGGAGCGAGAAAAAGAGAAGAGGAAGTGGTGAACAAAAGCTTCTGTTTCCATGGTGACCAGCAGCTCCAGGTCCACAGAGAGAAAGCTCTGGAAGATAGTGTGGACTGGCTGTTTAACCGGATGCTGTGGCATACTTCCAGGCATCATCCCTCCTCAGGAGGCACCCCCTCCCCGGCTCTGGAAGCTGGAAGCTGCCCACAGCCCGTGCAATACATAATTCCCAGACCCTGAACCATGCCTGATGGACCAGAGTTAGCACTGGAGTCGGGCAATGCCAACTGCATTCCCTCTCCTGGGGTTTCTGAATCCAACCTGAGAGGCAGGAAGTCAGTGTCATTTGGCAGCTTGACCTCTTGGGCATGGAGCATGCAATTTGGGAGGAGCTCCAGCCTGCCCTGTGCCTGAGAAGCAGAGGAAATGAGCATAGTCGAGTTGGAGGTCAAAACAGCACTTGCCAAGGTCATCCGGGAACTCCATGAAACTAACCATGAGTCCATTTCTTAGTTAATCTCTAAGCCACATCAAGCACGTTAACCGTGGCTCCCTTCCTGGACACTCTCCCATCTGGGATACTGGAATGTCCTGACCAGGCCTTCTTGCCTCCTCTTCCTTCACTGAGACTCAAGATGTACATGTTCTTTAGCACTGGGTCTGGGCCCCTTTTCGCTTCTAGATTTCTCCCTTCTCTCTCTAGGGAAGCCTGTCCATTCCACCCATTGCTGTGGCTTTAAATTCATGCAGAGAAGTCCCGTGTTCCAGGTCTGTGCATCTGACAGCCTCCTGGACATCTCCACTCAGATGCCCCCTCCAGGTCCCAAACTTCACTCAAAAGGTGAACTCCCCATTTTCTTTCCCACATTTGTTTTCCTGCTCTCTGCCAACAACACCATTATATACCTGGATGGTTACTTAAGCCAGAAGACTGACACCCGGGCCCTAAATGCTCAACCCCAGCATAGCATCCATCAGCACATCTCGTAGATTCAACTTCCAGTGTATACCATGAATCTGTTTTCTTCCCTGATTCCCTAAGATTTTACTGCCCTCATTCAGGCCACCACTCTCTTCAACCTGAATTTGCTTATCAGTCTCCTGACTAGTCCCCATATTCCCTCTTGCTCCCTGACAACCTGGATTTGCTTAACGGCCTCCTAACTAGTCCCCATGCTCCCTCTTGCTTCCTGACAATTTGTTCTCCATGCAGCAGCCAGAGGGGCCAGCTCATAACAACAAATGGATCTGCTTCAAACTCTTTCATTGATTCCTCCCACCCAAAGAATAAAACGCAAAGTCCTTACCAAGAGGTTTGAGATTGGACCTGCTCTGGTCTCCTCCCCTCCCGCGGCTCCTCTGATGCCTTCCTCACTTCTACCCCAACTAGCTCCTTTCAGTTTCTCAAATATTTCCTGCCTCAGGGCCTGGTACTCACTGTTCCTCTGCCTGAAGGTCCTCTCCCTGCCCTTCACACACTTGCTCCTGCCTCACACATCGGACTCTGCACATCATCCCTGCATGGCAGGGAGAGCTCCTCCTACCTTTCCATTCAAAATAAGCCCCACGTACGCCAGGCGCAGTGGCTCATGCTCGTAATCCCAGCCCTTTGGGAGGCCGAGGCAGGAGATCACTTGAGGCCAGGAGTTCGAGACCAGCCTGGCCAACATGGCAAAACCCCGTCTCTACTAAAAATATGAAAATTAGCCAGGCGTGGTGGCAGGTGCCTGTAGTCCCAGCTATTTGGGAGGCTGAGGCAGGAGAATCACTTGAACCTGGGAGGTGGAGATTGCAGTGAGTGGAGGTCACACCATTGCACTACAGCCTGGGCAACAGAGTGAGACTGTCAAAAAAAAAAAAAAAAAAGCCAAAAGCCCCACACATTATTCTCCATCTCAGCTACCTGCTGAGCCCTTCAGACAACTGATCATTTCTTCTTAGTTTGTTGCCTTGTATGACGTCAACTTTCCTCGCTGGTCAATGGCTCCTTGTGGACGAGTCTGTGATTGATCCACACTACATCCTCAGAGTCGGTCCATAATGTGTATTCATGTATTATATTTAAAGCTAAGCAGAGAGAAAACAACGACAGGGAACCAAGAAAGTGCTCTATGAACTTTCCAGTCCCTGGTCCTGGTTGCTCAGGAAGCAGGCGCCCACTCCAGCCCTGGAGTTCTGCTGAACACTCCTGACATCGGCCAGCAAAGCCTTCTGCTGCTCTGAGCAATTTTCTGCCCCTGAAACCAACACCTAACACCTGGCTGTGACTCTCTGTGCTCTCTGGGAACCCAGTCACCAGCTTTGAAAGCTTATGGATTCCAGGGCACTTGGCATAAGGCTGTTCTTTCTCAGGCTTGAAGTTTGGTGCTGTACTTTACGCTTCTTGAAAAAAAAAAAAAAAAATACTTGTGCAAACCCGAACTACTACAGGAGGGGAAAGCATCTCAGCCACCAAACATTCCCAGCCCTAGGGGCACTATGTTGGTCATTGGTGAGCTTGTATTGCATCCCAGGGGATTAGGGGCAAAATGCTATTATTTGTGGGATCAGAGGCAGCTGGATGAAGTGGAAGTAGGTGGTGGGATCCATGGAGTAGGGGCCCTGGGATAGAGAAGCCGCTCTGCTCTGATGAACGATCCACTAGATGAGGCTCTGGATTGCTCTGGGCTTCTGTGTCCAGGTCTGCAAGACGGAGACAACCAGAGCCATCAAGTCACTTAACTAAGCACTCCCACCCCACCCCCATTCACTCTGTACTCCTTTCCATGGAGCCACATGGGAGTTCCTGTTCACTGCCGTTGACCAGTCGTCTCTGACTGCATTAAGCCCACTCCTTTGAGTGGTGACTAAAGTCCCTAACTGCTCAGCTTTCCACGCGTGCATCTGGCCTCCCTAACTCAGGCCCCTCCAGGGCAGGGACATTGTGTTCCTCTCTCTTCCTCAGCTCAGAACCTGGCAAACACCAGGCATCAAATCAATGTTTGTTGGTTTGATCTGGCTAAATGATCTGAAGAATCCTTTCATTCCTCTAACTCAAGTTACTTTATGCCATTTGATTCGATTCTCTCTCTCTCTCTCTCTCTCTCTCTCTCTCTCTCTCTTTTTCTTTTGAAACAGGGTCTTGCTCTGTTGCCCAGGCTAGAGTGCTGTGGTGTCATAGCTCACTGCGGCTTGGAACTCCTAGGTTCAAGTGATCCTCCTGCCTTGATCTCCAGAGTAGCTAGGACTACAGGCACGTGCCACCACACCCAGCTCTGATCCTCACCTTGATTCCAGTTGTTTGCTGGATGGGGTGAGTAGGGAGTGCGAATGACAGATAGGGAGATAGGGGGAAGAGGGGAAGCCAGGGCAGGAAGGGAGGGGAGGCAAGCCTGGACCTGGTGTTTTTGAAATTGAGTGAGATTGGGTGGAGGCATAGACATTCAGCTTAAGGCAAAAAGGGAGAGAGTAGGAGATGAAAATAGATCTATACAATCAGCAGATGCCAAAATACTCATAACGTTCCCAAATCTCCCTTAACATCGCTCTAGAGGCGACCATAGAAAAGATCCTTTATTCCATTTCTAATTCAGGATCTGCTTTGATGTGCTCAGGCACAGGAAGGAAAGTTACAATGACTAACATCTTTAATGTCATTAAAAATAATTAAATTACATAGTCATTTCTTACACTCAGCCTGGACTTTTTTCAACACTTTCTTTCAAAATGAAACATTGCAAAGACATCAGGGAGTTGGAGAGAGCCTGCGGACAGAACCTTCCTTCCAACTGCTGCTCTTGATAGAAGATTATAATAGGCTTCTGAATTCATTTGACGTTTTCTTGCTATTTTGTATGCATCATAATAGATGTAAAGCCTCAGATTTTAATGGCACCTTTCTACCTAATAACCACATGTGCTCTCACAAACATTCACTTTTTGTATATTGAAGAGGAGAGAAGTATTACTAGCCCCATTTTACAGAAGTAGCAATTTGATGATTCATAGCACATAAGCACTAATATTCACTGAATGGCTGCCATACTCTAGGCACTGAGCTTTCATACAGTCTCATTTATACCTCTCAGCCAGCTTTTCAGGACTGAGAAAGGATTCCAATCTGGACCACCTGACAAAAAACCCATGTCTTTCAACACTGTGCTATATAACTTGTTCAACAAATCTTTATTGAACAGTTACTATGTGCCAGACATTATCCTGGCTGCTGGGGATACAGTGGTACAGAAGACAGATCTCTCTATTGTCAGGGTGATGTTATAATAGGAATACATAAAGAAATTAAAACAGGGTGATGTGTTCAAGACTGTAGGGCAGGTGTGAGAGACAGAAAATATGGGCAGAGTATTCCAGTCGGAAGGAAGCCCAGGTATCTAAACATGTTGGTATTTATTATTTCCTCAGCCATTTCACCTGAATAACTATTGTAAGACAATACTTATTAATACAGAAACAAATACTCACTGCTTATTTATAATAATGAAAACAAATAGAAATGACCTAAAATCGAATAGGGAGAAATTTCAAGGAATTATGACACTTGTGCTTGCTGAAATATTATGCAGCCATGAAAAATAACTTGGCAGGTTTTGATTCTGGCTAGGAAGTATACCTTACTCTCTACTGGTTACAACTAAAAACTCAGGACAGACTATATAAAACAACTCTCAGAGTACTGTGAAAAATAACAGCAGAGTGGAGAAGGAAATAAAAACTTGAAGAAATACAGATCCAGCAGAGTGTCCTGGAGTGCCCCCACCTCATATTTCCTGGCTTAGACACTAGGGCAGCTAAATCCTGAACTGTGTGGCAGATGTGATGTGCACAGAATAAGTTCCAAGAGAAATCCTCCTTTTCTGGCCAGAAAATCAGAAGGGCAGCTCTTGCAGTGCACAGCTTGGGGCTAAATCTGCATTTTGTTTTCCTTTTCCCTCCTTTTACTCTTCCAGCCCTGTCCTGAGGCAATCCCCAGTCATGACGCTGTGATCCCCTTCAGTAGCAGTGGTCATGGAAGCCATACAAGCATGTAAAATTCTGAGAAAATTCTTTCCTCTGACTAGAGGAAGCTGGAAAAGGGGTCCCTGTGGTCCAAAGAGTGAGGTGGGAAGGATGTCTGTTATCTCCTCTTTCTTCTTTTCCTAGCTATTTTGTCCTAAAGTGGACCAGTCACAAGGAGTGCATAAAAAACCCAGGGATGTTAAAAACCCCAGCTGGAGCACCAGGAAAGGGGACCACTGGGAGCTGGAGATGGTGGAAGAAATGTGGAAGAGGAGGCAGCTGAAGAAAGAGAACCCCTAAGTCTGTGTTGGAAGCCCCCAGCTCCTCTCTGAGCTGTGTATGTATGGAACTGACATGAAGTAGCACAGAGAAGGCTTTGAGAATTTAACTGCTGTACATCCACCGCGGGACCCAGACTGGACCCTGGGTGGTCCCCGCACAGGACATATCCAAATAGCACCACAGAGGCTTTGAAAATTAAACTGACATTGAAACTGCAGCCCACAAAGGATGCACAGGGACTTGTGGTCCAATCCTAACCAGCTTGATTACCTGCTAAAATGAAATAATCAACATTTATCAGAAGATTTTAACAGTGCCCACAGCGTGATAACGTAATATTCAAAAATATCCAGGATACAGTCTAAATTTACTCAACATACTAAGAACCAGATACATCCCAGCAACCACAAGATAACCCAGATTTTGGCATTATCAGACAAAGACTTTAAAGTAGGTATGACAACCATACTCCATAAAGTAAGAATGAACACTCTTGAAACACATAGAAAGTTATAAGCTCTCAGTAAAGAAATAGAACCAATAGGAAAGAACCAAGTAGAAAGTTTTAAAAACTGAAACATACAAATAGAATTTTTTTTTTTAAAGTCCCTAGAGAAGCACAATAACAAAATGAAAATGACAAAAGAGAGTCAGTTAATTTGAAGACAGGTTGTCTTTGTCCATTTGCATTGCAATAAAGGAAATACCTGGGACTGGGTAATTTATAAAGAAAGGAGGTTTATTTAGCTCACAGTTCTATAGACTGTACAAGAAGGATGTCAGTGGCATCTCCTTCTGGTGAGGCCGTCAGGAAACTTCCACTCATGACAGAAGGTGAAAGGGAGGCAGGGTGGGGAGATCACATTTCAGGAAGTAAAGGAAGCATGAGAGAGAGGAGGAGGTTCCAGGCTCTTTTTAACAATCAGATCTCATGGGAACTAATAGAGTGAGGACTCACTCATTACCACAAGGACAGCATCAAGCCTTTCATGAGGGATCTACGGCCATGACCCAAACACCTCGCACCATGCCCCTTTCCCAAGAGTAGGGGTTAAATTTCAACATGAGATTTAGTGGGGTCAAACAAACTATATCCAAACCATGGCATAGATCAATAGAAATTACCAGTGATAAAGAGATAAAATATTAAAAATAAATTAACAGAGCCTCAGTGTCATTTCTTATTAAAGACCAGGGAGACCAAAAGATTATTGAAAATTATTTTTAAAGTTCTCAGAGACATAATTCCTATATCTAGCAAAAGTATCCTTCAGGAATGAAAGCAAATGAAATAAAGATATATTCAGATGAAGGAAAACTAAGATAATTTATCACCAGTAGTGTATAAATATAAAAATAGATTTCAAAAATAAATACAATGCAAAATTATTTTACAAAGGGCTTGTTACTACTTTGAAAAATTCCTGATCTAATGTTTAAAAAATCATGATATAAAATTTAAAAAACAGTGTTCTTGCAGTTATGTCCAAAAATACTGTGCACAGAGGAAAAGCTAGGTAGAAGTAAAATAAAAGGTTATTAGTGACTTCTTTTGGCAAAAAGATCTATTGGTAAATTGTCACTTTATTTTATTTTTTAATATTTTCCAAAATGACAGTGGATAATTGTTATGGTTTAAATGTGTCTCCATAGTTTATGTGTTGGAAACTCAGTCCCCACGTGTTGGAAACTCAGTCCCCCAAGTGTTGACAGTTGAGACTTTTAAGAGTTGATTAGGTCATGAGGGCTCTGCCCTCATGAATGGATTAATACTGTTATCTCAGGAGTGAATTCATTATTGTGGGAGTGGGTTCCTTATGTTGTGTTTCCTTATAAAAGGATGAGTTTGACTCCCTCTTCTCTTTTTCTCTCTC
Source organism: Trachypithecus francoisi (assembly GCF_009764315.1). NCBI lineage: Eukaryota > Metazoa > Chordata > Mammalia > Primates > Cercopithecidae > Trachypithecus > Trachypithecus francoisi. The sequence continues at coordinate 7,563,577 of NW_022681442.1, read as the reverse complement.
ACATGCACGCTTTTGCCCTTCCACCTTCCACCATGAGATGATGCAGTAAGAAGGCCTTCACAAGATGCCTTCACAAGAGGGCTTCACAAGTCCAAGAAGTCCTAATCTTGGACTTCCCAGCCTCCAGAACTCTGAGAAATAATTTTTTTCCTTATAAGTTACCCAGTTTGTGGTATTCTGTTATAGCAACAAAAAACAGATGAAGACAATGATCAACCATGTTTATAACATTAAAAAAAATTACTTCTGAATGCACTGGTTAGTTAGGGAAAAGGGTGGAATAAATCTCTCAATTTTAGTCCAAGAAGAAGAACATATTGTTAAAGATTTCTTTCTAAAGAGAGGAGGTGTAAGAGAGTGCCCACCAGATGAAGAATATGGTCAGTTGTTTCAGCTTTCACCCATATTCATGAGGTTCCAATTATCTATGTTCATAATACAATTTTTTTAAAAAAGCATCTAAAGTTCAAAATTATTAGACATTATAGATTTGGCCTGCCTGACAGTTCTTAAAGTTCTTAATTCTGTTTACAAAGAGAAAAAGGCCTTTATGGGAAAGAATCTTCTGAGATGCTGTCGGTAACCACTACTTCACAATTGATAAAATCATTGACTGAAAGGAAGAAAGAAATAAAAAATACAACTAGCCTCAAATGGCAGAAGCAGATTTTAAGGCCAAAAGGATGTTCTGTGAATAAGATAAGAGCTTTTTAAGGCGGGGGGGGGCGGGGGGAAGGGGATAGAAAAACATGCAAAATTGCCACAAGGACACAAGAAGAACAGATCAAGAATCTGGGGCATTCTAAAAGACAGTTGGCCTGCGTTCTTCAAAAAGTTGATGTCATGGAAAAGAAAAAGAAAAGATGGAGCAACCATGCTAAATGTAAAAAGAGTTAGAGATATAACAAGCAACTGAAATGTGTGTGCATTGGATCCTGGCTCTTAAGAAATAAACATTCTTAGGACACATGAGGAAATTAGAACATAAATTGGATGATAAGGTTTTGCTGTATCCCCACCCAAATCTCATCTTGAATTGTAGCTTGCATAATCCCCTCATGCTGTGGGAAGGACCCAGTGGGAGAAAATTGAATCATAGGAGTGGTTTCCTTCATACTGTTCTCATAGTGAATTAGTCTGACAAGATCTGATGGTTTTAAAAAGGGGTGTTTCCCTGCACAAGCTCTCTTCTCTTTTCTGCCTCCATGTGAGACATGGCTTTCACCTTCTGCCATGATTGTGAGGCCTCCCCAGCCACGTGGAACTGTGAGTCCATTAAACCTCTTTCTTTTGTAAATCACAGTCTCAGGTATGTCTTTATCAGCAGTGTGAAAACAGACTAATACACAGGTCCAAATGATAGTTATTTTTTCAAGTGTAATAATAGTATCATGGTTATATAAGTAAAAAGGAAAAAAACTATTTTTCTTTCTACACTCTCACACACACTTCACTTCTGACACCCAATGTGTGGATTTTCCATACCAAACAGCTTACCAAATCTCCAGACACCAACTGTGTATTCTGCTATGCAGTTAGGACACTACCTACCTAGAGTTGGTGCAGACCCCACAGATGAAGGGCTCAGTCCCACAAGACTGCCCCCACTGCAGACGTCAGTTACAAATAGCAGGTCCCCAAGTTACCCACACTTCTGTCTGAGTATCCACAATGACCCCATGTAGGGGTTCCCATGACCCACTCCTTAGGTTCCATAGTTGGTTCTAATGGCTTGCAGAACCCAGGGAAATGCCTACTGGTTTCCTGGTTTCTGATACTGGCTTATTATAAAGCCTATGGTAAAGGACACAGATGATCGGCCAGAAGAAGAGGCACACAGGATGAGGATTGAAAGAGTCCTAAGTGCAGGAGCTTCTGTCGTCATGGAGGTGGAGTGCACCACCCTCCTGGCACAGGGACGTGTCACCAACCCAGAAGCTCTCCGATTTTTATGTAAGTTTCATCACTTTTGTATGATTGATTATCAAGTCAATCTCCAGTCCTTTTCTCCTCCCCAGAGGATACAGAGTGGTGGTGGGTGAGCTGAAAGTTCCAAGCGTCTAGTCCTGGCTTGGTCTTTCTGGTAACCAGACTCCATTGTGAAGCTATTCAGGGGCCCAATAAGAGTCATCTCATTAGAACAAACATGCCCCTATCACCTCAGGAAATTCCAGAGGATTTAGGAGCTCTGTGTCAGGAACCAGGGTCAAAGACCCTGATTAGAACAAAAGACCCCTATTAGAAAAAAAGACACTCCTAGAACACCTTATTGATGAAAAAATTCCAAAGGTTTTAGGGGCTCTGTGCCAGAAACCAGGAACAGAGACCAAATGCATATATTTTTATTGTATCACAATAAGAAAATGTTCTTAGGAAGTAAGTGCTAAGGCATTATGATTTAGGGGTGAAGTGTCATGATAAGTCATAACTTATTTTCACATGATTTATATATATATACTCACAGAGCGGTGGGAGAGATATGTGGCCCCTGGGTCCAATTTATGCCCTAAATCTGCTGGATTTTCCACTGTTTTACACATGTTTCTAGCAGGGAGAAGTTCAGGAAATGATCCACTGGTTATTTTTTTCAATTAAAAGACAGATAATTCAGGCTTGAAAGTTTGCCCAGTTCTTCAGCAAGTTTCCAGACCTCATTAAGCAGTGGAGATTATTAGAAAGAATCTCACACACTTATTAATTTTGTTTTCCAGTGAATCCAAGATCGGCTTTGTCAGCCTTTGCTAAATCTGCAAAACACATCGGCGTCTTGATTGCTAATTAGTGTACCGGGAGAGATAGTGGCTTCCACAACAATTTCACATAATAGAGTGAATTTAATTAAAATGCATAAATTTTAAAACACCCTAATTTGTAAACATCCTCTTGGAAATCTTATGTCTGTGCCAAAATATTTGTAAGTTGCACACAGCCAACAAAATTGGCATCTCCTGCCTCTCTTGTGTGTATTATGAGGTAAAGCTTGTTATTCCTGCAACACTATGGGTCCCCCCCACCCTACCACAGTTACCACACCATGTTTCTGTCTTGTTTACCTGTCTACTTTTTCCTGTAGACTCTAAGAGTTATTCATTCATTCATTCGACAAATATTTAGTGACAACCTACTAAGTGTCAAGGCTCTGTTCTAGAATCGAGAGAGTAATGAGCAAATCCATGGAGCTTCCAGATACAACCATACCAAACTGTAATAATTTAACATGTTAAAAATTAGGGTCCAAGATTTATACGTTAGGCAAAAGTGCCCTATTTTTGCTGATTTCCCATGAAATCTCAGTAACGTATGTATGCATATCATGCTTTTAAAGTATAGCAGGATCTCAGGGCTAGAAGGACTTCCAGAGACACATGTCCCAAGCCCACCCTCTTCTACAGGAGTTACCCATGATGTGCTCTTCTCATGGCAGATCCCAAGCAGACCAGAGGGCCAGCACCATAGTGTCTGTGCCATGTCTGTAACATGCCATTGGCCAGAGTAAGTCTCCAACCAATTCCAAACCAAGGCAGTGAAGAACTGGGAACAATAACCTAATCTTCCGATACCAGGTCTTACCATGGAAATGCTGTTTCCTCCACTTTCTGCTCTTCTTCCTCTGCTAGCTCTACTGTCCTTAAGATTTAATTTGGATATCGCCTTCTCTGAGTACTCCTCTGTTGCTTGGATGCTCCTCCTTGGTTCCCCCAGTGCCCTGGGCATACCTCTACCATGGCACCTAGCACAGTTTATTGGAATCATCTGTGTCTCTCTCTCCCTTGAACTGAACTTTCCTGACAAATACCTCTAATTGCCTCCTGAACATGTTTTCTCCCCTTCTTTAGAACTCAGAGAACATCAATTTTGTCCAGAGCAGTGGTTCTGTTAAAACTATTCACTGTCCTAGATATTCTTTCAATTAAGCGGACCACGCAAAACAGTTTAGCTTTCTGCAAAGCTCTCTTAACAGAGATACATCCAGAAAATCTGTTTGCCTTTTGTTTTTGTCCTTTGCTCCTCCCCATTCTCCTGCCTGGAACATAAATGTATGTCCAGAGTGCAGCAGCCATATTGCAATCCTGAGGACTAAAGCCATGAGTTAAAGATGATGCAGCAGAAAGACAGGAAGACAAGACAGGGGGAATCCCCAGTGGCTTCTGAGCTTCTGTGTCCACCCTGTACTGCCTGGCTCTAGACTTTATGCTATGTGAAGAAAACACTTTCACTTCACTAAGTCACTTCTGTTCAAGTTTCATGAGAGTTCCAGCCAAATGCCCCCTAACTGACAGAGCCTCTCAGGGAAGAGACAGACTCACTCATTCTTGCATCTCAGACCTGGGACAGGTCCTGGGACACAGGAACCCAGTAAGTGTTCATCTGTGGATGGGCACGTGACCTTACTGAAGCTCTGCCAACCTTCTCACTTCAGTCTCACCACTACCCGCTCTCAATTTCCAGACCCCAGTCACACTCCATAGGGATCCCCTCATGCATGCCAAGCTCCAGCTCACCACTGGGCCCTTTTCAAAGGTTGCTCCCTTTACAGGAAGGACAGTCTCTCCTCTATCTCTACTTCCCTTGAGGCTTCTTCCCTGGCAGCCTCCTGTGCCCCACCCTCCAATGATGTCAGACCAGCAAAATGCCCCTGTGCCTCAGTGTTCTCATCTGTAATATGGGCATGATGCTAGTACCTGCCTCATAGAGTTGATGTGAGAATCAGAATAGCCAATTCTTACAAACAATCAGAGATCAAAAACTAGAGAGGCTTACCCCATGCCAGGCACTATCCTAAGCACCTCACATGCCCTTAACTCATTTAATCCTCCCCATGACCTACAAGTCTAATGTCAACCTCACCTTACAGATGAGGAGACTAAAGCATCGTGCCCAAGGTCACACAGCAAATGAATGGCAGAGCCAGGATTTATACCAAGCAGGCGAGCTCTGGAGTCCAGGTGCTTACCTGTTGCTCATGTGGCCTTAGGGCTCCCAACTGCACCTGCTTCATTAGCTCCCAGTAACTGTTAATAACCATTCTCGTCGGCCAGACACCTGCCACTCTGGAAGTAATTGCTTGTGCATTCACTGCACCAGGCTTTGTTACCCCCAGGTGAGTACAAATGGGTCACATTCATAATTTCTTTCAACATTTGTGTGGTTTTAGTTCCCACTTACTTGTTAGCAAGATATCCAATCTTATTTCCCTGTATCTCCCTTTTGGGGATTTTCTCTAGGAACCCCCCAGTGTGGGGGTAGCTACCAGGCACTCCCATTCTCTTTGTCCAACCAGGATCTGCACACCCCTGAGGACTAACACACTCAACTGTGCCCTAGCCTCCTGGCCTATTCGAGAATGTCAATGCCCATATTAACACACAGCACAGAGCTTGTCTGCCAAACCTCCTGGCCGTGGCACACACTCCCCTCCACCACCATGTACTCCTATCATCCCACCTTCTGCGAGACCTTCACAGACCACAGATTCATGCTTGGAAACTGGTTTCTTGAGTGCTGAACAAGGGAGGTCACCAGAGAGCTTTGATTCACCACACAGATTGTCCGTGAACACCTGGCCCAGTCAACCTCAATAGGTGGTCCCAAACCTCTCCAAAAACTCTTCAAAGAGAGCCAAAGTGGATGGTCTGATGACCCCTGGGAATGGTGGACTGTTTCTGTATTTTAAGATGCAGATTTTAAATGACTGCGATTTAAAATTGATGAATTTTATTCCATGTGAATTATGTCTCAACAAAGCAGAATACACCAACACATGTGGCCACAGCATGTTCTTCTTATAATGTGGCCTTGACACTGCTTTATCAAATTGTGGCATCTCTGTCCCCTCCCCTTGATACTGTGACTGTGTTGACCAACAGATGATGGTAGAAACATCCCTATCTCTATGTGACTTCTGAGACAAGGTCAGAACATTCTGCTTTGTTCTCTTAGGACACTCATGCTTGGAAGCCAGCCACCATGCTGTGAGGAAGCCCAAGCAGCCACATGGAGATGTTATCTCTGGGTGTTCCACTAATAGCCCTGGCTGAGATCTCACGTAATAGCCAGCACCACATGTTCAACATGAGTGAATGAGCTTCAGATGACTCCAACCCACAGCCATTCAGTCCCCTAGCCTTTGAGGCTTCCCAGACATCAGAGATAGGAATGAGTCATTCCCCCTGGCTTCTGTCCCAATTACTGGTCCACAAAATCCATGAGCATTGAAAAATATACTTGCTTTATGCAACTAAGTTTGAGGTGGTTTATTATACAACAATGGTAACTGGGAAATGGGACTGCCCCAGAAGATCCTGGGAAGGCTGTGGTCCTGAGTGGAGCAGGGGGGCACTCCTACAGGTGGCTGACAGCTGGTACCTCTCCTAGGAAGGAGGGCAGGACAGGGAATCCTGGAGAAGCCAGCAGGCTTGAAGCCAGGAGACATCTGAGACCTTGTTGGGAAATCAGAGAAACGATCTGTCACAGCTGACAGGATGGGGCAGGCAGTGCCAGGACACGTAGTGCCAGGAGAGGTAGTGCCAGGACAGATGATGGCTCAGCATGCAAACTGGACTGCTTTTGGGTGGCCACAGTGAGGGACCTGAGGAGCCAATGGGCTGGGGCACTGGGAGAGTGCAGGGAGGATGAATTTCAGAGGATTCATGAGGCCAGATCCTAGGCCCATGGGAGGGACTGGTGCCCTGGCAATCCTTCCCCTGGAGTGAATGAGGCTGACTCAGTGTCTAGGAGCTGGGGGCTTCCTGGTCAGCACCATTGACGGCTTTATGGGCCAGAGTCCCTCAAGTTTTGGACAAAAGTGAAATTGCAGAACAGCAACCAAATCTGAGAAGAGACCAGGTAAACTGAGGACCTACAAACAAGGCTAGGAGGAGGATAGCCGGGAGGCCACCCTGGAAGAAATCTCATTTTCTCCCTGCACTCTCTGTTTCACTTCCTTTTGGATCCCAGTGTAGAGTGGATGCTCTGGCCAAAGTCCTCATTTCTGCTTCTCCCCACCCACTCTCACCCCCACTATTCCTGCTGGGAAGGGTCCCTCTGCCTTCTGCAAGCCTTATTTTAAAGTGGCTACCTGCAAGGAACCTGCTGCCCCTTGGGTGGTAGCCCAGAAAGGTAAGCAGGCCCTGTCTTGGAGGGAGTGGTACGCACCCACGCACATACACAGCCCGCCCCCGCCAGCTCTGGATCCCTGCCAAAGACCCCATCTGTAATCAGAAAGGGACAGGAAGCCTGGGGACACACAGTTCCAACCACCGGGTCACGCTTTCCTCCTTGGGTAGGGCGTCCCTGGTGTGCCCAGAGCCCCTGCTGAAGCAGAGGTGACAGAGGTTCCCACCACCTTCCCTCGCAGGCATCTGCGGCATGCGTGGCTGCCCAGCCCGTCCTGGGCCATCTCTGTCCCCTGAAGAACCTGGCTCCCCTCAGCCCCTGTCTTCCACGTGGCCACCAGCCTGGTCCTTTTCTCACACCCGATACATGAAGCACACTGAAAAGGCTGGTTCACAGTAACACACCTTGATGGCTTGAGTTCTCAGCTCTCCTGAGAAAATCCATGCCTGAGTACACATGTGGGCCCTGTAAGGCAATCCCAGACCCCTCCCCTGGGCTTTTGCTCAAATCCCCATCCCGCAGCCCTGCTTCAAAGTTACTCTTTGAGACTTTCTGTTTGCTCCCCATAGCACCATCTGAACTGGAGGCAGAAGTGCTGTCCTCAGGAGAAAAACATACTGGGGTGGGCTGCTTCCAGCAGCCCCGTGACTCCAGCTTAGTTTATCTTGGGCGTGAAACATTCCAAAGGAACGCAGTTCTCCCTGTGCCAGGGACCAGGACTGCAGGAGAGGCTGCGTGAGTGCTGGTACCTTTGCAGGTTCCTGCAGCACACACAGGCCAGATTCCTGGACCCTGCTTCAAAGCAGCCCTGTCTTCCCCTTCCATCAGGACCTCCAAGTGAACACAACCGAAAGATAGCAAGCCCAGAAGCAGGTTGATGAGCTAGGCAGGACTCCAGTAAGCGAATCAGGATTTGAAATTGCATAACACTCCTGAGAGCTGCCATGTGCTTTTCATTTCCCTGTTACGGTTAAAGCAGGAAAAGACATCCAGTGAGTGGATCCAATGAATTGCTAAAAGAATGCTCCAAAGCCAGGTCACAATGGCGTTTCCTGACATTCATTTTAATTGAATAGTTCAATGTTAGATGATTGCAACCCCATCACAGTTACAGAAAATGAGTAGCCTGGGAGGTCTCCAGAGCTTGGCAAGGAGAAGTAAGTCTTTCACTCCCACAGCAGCTGATCTGACGGCAGGCTGGGGAGACTTATCGACACTGAGTTTGCCATAATATCCTGGTTTAGGCCCCAGACTTCTGAATGTGCACCCATATTCATGGGGACAACCTGACCACACGTAACCACAGCAGAGAGTAAAAACTAATCAGGCTTCTTAGTCAAGGGGGGTCCTGAAAACTCAGGGAAGGGACTGGCCATCACCACCAGCTGGCAAAGAGACCTCTGGTGGGAGGGGGTGGGAGCAAGTGAGCCTCAGCTGTCTGGCGATTAACAAAAGAGGAAGGGAGGTGAGAACATCAGATCTATGAGACCAAACCCCACTAAAAAACCCCTGGACACTGAGGCTCAGGTGAGCTTCTCTGATTGACAGTATTTCATGTATATTATTGAATATTGCTACCAGGAAAAATTAGTCTGTCCATGAGTCTGTGGAGGAGGACATTGGGAAGCTTCATATTTGGAACTCTCCTGGACTCTGCCCCATGTGCCCCATCTCTTGACTGATCCTTTCACTGTAATCTCCATCCTTTTACTGTAATAAGCTATAACTGTGAGTATAACAGCCCATAGTGAATCCTTCTAGGGAAATGTCCAGCCTGAGGATGGTCTTGCAGATGATGGGCTTTTCTTATTGTGAGAGACATTTGGCTTCTTTCCTGCCCCTCCTCCTGGGAAAAAAGTAGCCCCAAACTCATACAGGGCAATAGTTGAAAACAATGGATAAGTTGAACTTCATCAAAAAGGGATAGTTGTGGTTATCAGCTCTTCCCACTACACTCATTTTAAGTGAATAGAAGCAGTAATTATTGAATTTTTAGATGAATATATTCATATCAGAGTCTCAATCCATCAATAAAATGGGAGAGTAAGCCACTATATGTAAAAAGGCGTTTATCATAGTATTTTTCAGAATAGCACTGCCATTCTCAAACTACGTGCCCTGCGAGGAATGTCAGGCAGCCACTGATGAAATTCACAAGAGTTTGACATACATGAGAAATATGGATGCTATACTATGAAGTAAAAAGCAAAGTAAAAGAAGAAAATCAGGTCTTAAGTCAGTATACAGAGCATAAGTCTGAGTGGTTTTTTTTAAACAGGGTGGCAGTGTTGATGAAGTTAGGGAATATGTGAGTCTAGGAAGGTACAGGTGAAACTGTACAAAAGGAAGGTGTCAGCTACATCTTCAAGCAAAGACTGGTGGCCACTGTGAAGCCAATCTTCTTTGTCAAATGCAGACTTGGAGGTTGGTTATGCAATGCAGGGTCAGTAGGCACCCTTGCTCAGGCACCATCTTGTGTGTGCATAGGGTGGTACTGGGCGCTCTGGTGCCTGTCTCTAGAACCCCCTCAGTCTCACCTCTCATGCCAGCCTTTACTGCAGCAACCAGCTCTGTGCAGGTTTTGAGCTACCGAAGAGCACCTCACTCCAGACTTGCAAATTAACACCCCATAGGACACTCTTGACCAATGGGACCTGGAGCCAGCAGATGATGTTTCCCACTTTGTTCCTTGGGTGGACAGTTCTAAGACACATTCCATACATTCCCCAGAAAGTCTGCAAAGTCAGGCAGTCAACTGCCTTTTGCAGTGGCCAACTCAATAGTGCATCTCTGAGCGACTCTCCATCTTTCTGTGTGCTCTCCCTGTCCCACTCTGCTCCTTGCAATCTCATTCTCAAACTCACTCAACAGCATCTACTTAAAGTCACTTCTCCCCTTGGAATGCAGGGCTCTGCATACAAGGTGAATCAATTCACATAAGGAATGTAAGAGCCTACTGTGGAAGGAGGGTTCAGACTCCAATGCCTGCACCCTGAGCTCCAAGTGCAGAAAGTGTGGGAATTTCTTAGCGTGGCAGATAGCAAAATACAGCAAGGGTTCCAACAGGGAATAGAAAGGAGACAAGGGGGAAGCAGGGCTTGTAGGCCAGTCTCAGTCCAAAGGCACGGGCTCACATGGAGGAGAGTCGGTTCTGTAAAGCATTGTAAGCCATAACAATCAGGTCTCCTGCAGCACAACTTCAAAAGGTAACGTGCCTGCCGTCCACTAGAGTTTGGCCCTGTGGCAGAGACAGGAAGATCTCGGGACCAATCCACCCTGGGACAGTGATTGTGCATTAGGAACAATAACTGACAAAGGAGGTGTCAAGTAAAGCCACCTTTAATGTGATTTTGGAAACCAAGCATGGGGCTCTACCATGGCCTGGGCAGGGAATGGACAGCGAGGCCATCACGAGGAAGGGCAAGCAGGACCGGTCTCCAACAACAATGCCACGTGACAGCAAGAGCCAGCAGCATCCCTGCACTGACCACTTAACTTCCCGGCCCTGTCTTCCTAGTATTGATCTAGGGCTGGTGGCATTTGGATTAAATAAGACCCAGGTGTTTTGATCCTTTGTGGATGGTGGGGATGCCTCAAGATGGATAAGCTATTAGAGGAATCAAGAAGAAAACCAAAAAAATGATGTCATCATATTTGTACTTTAAGAATCAAAAACGGGCTGGGCACAGTGGCTCGCGCCTATAATCCTGGCAGTTTGGGAGGCTGAGGCGGGTGGGTCACTTGAGGTCAGGAGTTCGAGACCAGCCTGGCCAACAAGGTGAAACCCCTTCTCTACTAAAAATACAAAAATTAGCTGGGCATGATGGCAGGTTCCTGTAATCCCAGCTACTTGGGAGGCTGAGGCAGGAGGTTTGCTTGAACCCAGGAGGCAGAGGTTGCAGTGAGCCGAGATCATGCCACTGCACTCCAGCCTGGGCAACAGAGTAAGACCATGTCTCTGAAAAAAACAAACAAACAAACAAACAAACACACAAAAAAAGGAGCACACCAAAACCCAGGCTTCCTTACCCCAGGCAGGCCAAAGGAAGCCATCATACCCTTCATAAGATGTAAGAAGCACAGGAGGAAGGGAGCTCATCTTCTTTTCTGAATATCCCTCTTAAGAGAGAGGAAATCTCTCTTCCCAAATACCTCTCCTTACCCAGCTCCCCTCATCTCTTGTTGGTCAGATTGGGTCGTGTCTGCTCAGAAATGAGTCACAGGCAGGGGTCATGCCATGGCATGACCCGACCTGATTACCTGGAAATTAGGGCTGCTCATGGAGCCGGGGTAAATCACCTTCACCTTTGTTATGTTGGAGTCAACATTAGGAAAGGGGGAGGGGGAAACACGCTGGCAGATGCCCAAGAGGGTCCACTGTGCCCAGTGACACAGAGCCCTGCATGCGCTTTGCGGGGCTGCCATAGCCCAGCACTACAAACTGGTGGCTTACAACAACAGAAAGGTCTTCTCTCATAGTTCTGGAAGCCAGGAGTCTGAAACTGCGGTGCCAGCAGAACCACATGCCTCTAGGGACCATATGAGGAGATCCATCCCTGCCCCTCCCAGGCTCCTCTGGCTCCTGGTATCCCTTGCCTTTCCTCGGCCTGTGGGTGCATCTCGCCAGTCTCTGCCTCTGTTGTCACCGGCCCTCTCCCTGTGTGTCTGTGTCTCAGTGTCCAAATCCCCCTCTTTATAGGAACACCCGTCATACTGGATTTAGCAGTAAACCAAAGCAGTTTAACCTCATCTTGATTCCACCTGAAAAGACCCTATACCTAAATAAAATCACATTCAGAGGCTCAAGCGGACATGAATTTGGGGGGGACCCTCTTCAATCCACTGTAAATCCCAAGGGAAGGAAGGCACCCTGTGAACCCCATGCCAGGAACAAGCCTGATGGGGAAGCTCTGTGTTCACCCATGGGAGGCCCTTCATCCACATCCGCCCCACCCATGTGGAGGGGGTGCCGCACCCTTTCTCCCCATCCCTGTTTCCTCCAGCTGTCTCTCTGCTTTTGCCATCCATCGCCTGCCTCTGAGACCTGTGCCTCCCACCAGCTGTGTTGGATGAAGTTTGTTTCAAGTTCCTCTTGATCTTGATTCCCAGCCTTCTCATTCTGTCAGGCCATAGTGAGGTGAACTCCTCACCATCCAAAATTACATGAAGTAGCCAAGGCTACTAGGTCTTCAGGTATGACCTAGCCAGGAAGTTCTCAGTTGTTCTTCTCGGCCACATTCTTCTACCTCCTCCCAGCTCCAGCACTGATTAGCAAGTGACTTAATTTCCTGTCGCAGTCTCCTCGGCCGGGGGGAAGGGGTGTACATAGTAGAAGACGATCAGATCAAAGGCCTGTCAGAGCCCTGTGCATGCAGCCAACTCAATCCTGTTAACCACGAGCTGTTAATGCTATTGCAGAGAGGAGCAAAAAAGCAGCCGCAACTCACAAAAAGGGTGACAAGGCCTGGCTTAAACCTTCCTCTCTGAGAGCTGCACTTTCCATGAATAAAACCTTAAGTTGGTAGCATTTTTCATTGCGGCGGGGGTCAAGCAGAGGCACCCACTCTGTGGCTAGGGACAGGGAACAGGGGTCCCATCCTAGGTGGAGCCACAGAGACCACACAACACCCATCCATTCCAGCTCAGCATCTGTCTCATGAAACCATACTTTTGATGATGTGAAGCTGCTAATATAAGCTTTGCCCTGGCCAGAATGGCCCAGAAACTGGGGAGAGACCCCACAGGGAGAGGCCTCAACAGTTCTAACACCTCACCTCATGTTCTACCTGCTCCTCCCATAGTGGTTGGTAAGTGCCCCAGTGTGGTGCCTGACATTTATAACCTGGTATAGTGGGTAGGAGCCCAGACCTGAAAGATGGGAAGAAAAATAGCCCAGACAAGGATGCAGTCAGGGAGGGACTCTGAGCAAAGATCCAGCCAGAAATACAAGCATCATCACCATCATCATCACCAATAACCAGCATCTTTACCATCATCACCACCACCACCACCATCACCAGCATCTTCATCACCATCATCACCAGTATCTCTACCATCATCACCACCACCACCATCACCACCATCCTTACCATCATCACCACCACCACCACCATCACCAGTATCTTCATCACCGTCATCACCAGCATCTCTACCACCATCACCACCACCACCATCACCACCATCCTTACCATCATCACCACCACCAACACCAGCATCTTCACCATCATCACCACCATCACATTTACCATCATCACCATCACTATCATCACCAGCATCTCGGCCATGATCACCATCATCACTACCACCAGCATCACCAGTATCTTCACCATCATCACCACCATCTTTACCATCACCACCATCATCACCACCATCTTTACCATCACCACCACCAACATCATCACCAGCATCTTTACCATTATCACTACCATCATTATCACCATCATCACCAGCATCTTTTCCATCATCACCATTGTCACCATCACCATCATCATCATAACCATCATGATTATCATCATCATCTACTGTTATTAAACTTTTACTGGGATTTAAGCACTGTGCTTTACAGCTATTATTTCATTTAATCCCCAGAGTAACCCTGCAAGATCAGTACTATCATCCCCATTTTACAGATTAGGAAACGAAGGCTCAGAGATTGTAAACCTTCCAACACCACCAGGGAGTAAGAGTGGTCCAGGACTCCAGACCATCTGGTAAACCATTATGCCGTATTGTCTCCCCAAAATCAATCAGTAATAATAGAGGCACATATGTCAGGAGCTGAATGGTTCCAGAAGATTCCAGAAGTGTCTGTGGCTCTTATTGGCTGTATGTCAGTTTCCCATGGCATGGATGGGTCAGCTGGCACAAATCTCCTGTCTCTCGGCAACAGCCACACAGAAGAGATATTACTCACATTTTGCATGCCTTCCAAGTAAAGTGAAGCCACCTTGCGGCCCATCTCAGCACCATGATGCATCCAAACCAAAGGAAAATGCAACTCCCAGAAGGCTTGCAAAGGAATGAATGTCTTGACCGAACGTCTTGTTTCAAGGGGGAATGACATTATACAACTCTCAAGATTCCTTCACAACATGCTCTCTTTCCTCAAGTCTCACACCCTGCAGCACTTTCCTCTCCACTCTCCCTTTCTCTCTCGCTTTCTCTCTCTCCCCATACTCCCACCTCCAGTCCTCAGACCCCACTGCTCCTTCCAAGCTCTGACCTGCACCCTCCTGCCTTCCTCATCTTCCTCTTCCTCTGTGGGTAGCAATCAGTTCCCTCCTCTTGACTTTTGTCTCCATCATTCAGGATGCTTCTTCTCACTCACCAAAGGGGCGGCCCCGCATTCAAGTCCCGCAACAAAGGCTCCTCCCTGGAAGGCCAGGGTAGGGGGTTCTTAGCCCCCATCTCAATCAAATGAGGAAACTGAGGCTCAGAGAAGTCAATGACAGCAGAAGGTGGCAAAGTTGGGACCTTTACAAATTCTGAATGCACAGCAATTCCCTTTCCCGGGGCTCAGCCTTCCTGACCAAGTAAAGGGGAGTCCAGGTGACCCTAATTTTCCTCTGATGTAACTCAGGCTTGGTTGGGGGAGGGGCTAACATGGAGAAAGGAGCTGGACTTGGGTTCCAGCCCTGACTCCACCCCTCCCCAGTTGTGGGGTCTCAGGAAAGTTATGATTCCCCTCGAAGCTTTGAGTTCCCTTCAGGATCAGGAGAACTGAAGAAGACAGCAGTGACCCAGCAGCTCAGGGGGCTTCCTGCAGCAATGCTGAGAAATCTGCCTGATGCTCTGCAACCTCGAGGGCCCCCCACCCCAAACATCTATCAGCCAACAGGCATCCCCAGCTTTCAGCCTGTTAGAAAAACAAGACAACAAACCCACACACACACACACACACTAGAATTCTGGAGTTATGGAGAGAAGCTGTTTCCACTGGAATTTTATCTCTTTGTCCACTTCCAGGAACCAAAGACCTTTTCTTAAGCGAGAATGCCTCTTTTCAACAAAGTCCCTTAACAGTTCCTTGAAGCTTAAATTCACAATGAGCTTTCTCTTCTGAGCATCCAGACTACTTGTCTGAGAAGGGAAACAAGATTTTTGAAAGAAAAAAGCCCCAGGAAACTTTTTTAAAATTATTTTTCAGGGCCCTATTTTGAACATGCAGGTTTTGATCTCTCTAAAATTAAAGCCTTTAGAGAAGATGAGAGAAGGTTCAACCCAAGCCAGGACTGAAATGTCAATGTCCCCTGTACCCGCAGTGACCAACTGTGGACCTGCAAGAAACCCCAGTGTCTATTTCTGGTACTAGAGCCTTGTGGGAAGCGTGGAAGAAGCTTTGTCTTCCTTCTGAATAGAATTAAGATTCCTTTGTTCCTAACTCACAGAGGTGTAAATAAAGGTACACGACCAAGAAAATGAGTTTCTAGAAAAAGCCAGTTCTTACAAGAGATTTCTCTCTCTCTCTTTGACTCTCTCTTCTGTATCTCCCACTCTCTCTCTCTTTCTCTCAGTGGTCAATGTTTCTAACACTTTTGTGTGCACACAATCACTAGCAGGTCTTTTTAAAATGTATGTTCTGATTCAGCAGGCCCGGGGAGGGACCTGAGATCCTGCAATTCTGACAAGCTCCTGGATGATACTGAAGCTGCAATCTGGGATCACACTGAGTAGCAAGCACTCAGACAATGAAAGACAGTTCCTTATGTCATGAAGCCAGTGGCCTGGAGGTAGACAGGTGCAGCTCAACCATGTCAAGGGGTTTGGTCAGTGCCTGCAATTCTCCTGATCATGAGATTGCTTCAAAGAGCATGTCTGTTCCGTAAGCAAGGAGGAGAGTAGCTCTTTCCCTTGTCTCTTTCTTTTTACTAGGAAGGGAACAATTTTCCCAGTAGTCTCCCAGGAGATCTCTTCATAGCTCATTGGCCTACACTCTGTCATGTGACCTCCTGGAGCTGCAAGGGAGTCTGGGAGAGTGTGCACCTGGCCAACGGGAACAGGGCTGCTGTGACAGATGCCATCAGCAAGCAAAAAGGGGAATGCCCACTGGCTGCCCAGCTGGCCACATCTACCACTGAGTCATCTACTCAGGGCCACCTGTATATGCTTTGGTCTCAGGGAAGCCAGTGGAAAGAGAGAGGGGTCATGCCAGGCTTTCAATATGGAGTCGGTGGTGGCAGTGGGAGGCAACCCTCATCTGGAAATGCAGGTGGGACACAGCCCAGGTGACTTTCACTGGGGGACGTAGGTGACCCGGGGACACAGGTGGATCACAGCCCAGGTGCTTCCATAGCCCAACCAGAGCTCCCGCCCTGCCAAGCCCTCTGATCAGACAAACTAGAGCCAATGCAAATAACACAGCCAGACTCACCCCTCTCCCTCCTCTGGAGGAACAGACACATTATGTTCCTGGTATCCTGGATACCACGTCAGGGACATAAAGCCACGAGAAATGTATCAGCAGAGCCAACTGTGAGCAGTGCCAATTAAACTCATCCCTCAGACCCACAGAGCCGTAAGTATTGGGAACCAAGGTATCATTTTTTCCAGAAGCAGTGCTGCCCCTTGGTAGCAGGGTTACCATGGCAATGTTTTCTACCTGGGCCTGCTTCAGGTAAGGCTGGAAACAGGACTCACATGTTTAAGGTAAACCAGAAAAGTGGCACCAAGCGGGACCCAGCAGGTGGAAGGTAAGCCGGTTCAGGAAGTCCCCTCTTGCCATCCTGGTAGGTTTTGGCTTCTCGGTCATGCTGGTGGTTCTAAGCGAGGGGATGTGGAAAGAACCTAGCTCTGGAGGCAGACGGGGCTAGATTCCCATCCTGTCTCTGCCACTGACCTGCTGTATGGCCTTGGGCAAGTTGTTGAATTGCCTCAGCCTCAGTTTCTTCATCTTTAAAATAGGAGAAGAGAAAGGCACACACCCTAATATACAGGGTCACTGGGATTAAAATGAGACTCTGCGTGTAAAGGGCTCAGTGCAGTGTCTGGTGCAGAAGTCAGTAGAGCACCAGCCCTGGGGGTGGCATGGGGAGGTTGAGCCTAAAGAGGGTCTGTCTAGATGTGACTTTATCAGGCCAGACAGGCAGATGCATGCTACGTGGGAGCACAGAGGCCCAAGGCATCAGTCTGCCATGAAAATTTCTGTCCTGTAGCCTGGGTGCACTCCAGATGCACCTGATCAGGGCTCTCTGGAAGCCAGGCCTAGCTGCAGGAACCCCATGGCTGGCTCTCCAGGAGAAGCCCTGGGAGACCACATTGCTGAAGAGTTAGCCCGCACTTCCCGTCCACACAAGCAGAACTGGGTAGGGGCGTCTACAGGGCTTGGAGGTCATGGAATCAGAGCAAGTAAACTTAGAAGAAGAGAATACTTAATGGCCCTACCCCATCATCAACATCCCTCAGCCCCAGAACCACATTCATCCACACATCCTGGCTGTAAATCTCCCTGAGCTTGAAGCGGCAGGACTACACCCCTCCCCTGCTGCCTGCTCCCAGCTCACCCTAAGAGACTTCAGTCCTGCCATCAGGGCACAGAGGAGGCAAGGTCTGCAGCCTGATGCTTCTTCTTCCCTGAAAGCCGCTGTCTGCATTCACCTCCATGCCTCTTCTTTACCTACCCATGGTTGATGAGCCCTTGTTGTGATGCACACAGGACATTTGTGTTGCTGCGATGATGTACATGGGACATCTGTGTCCTTGTCATTTGCACAGGACACTGTGTCACTGTGATGATGTGCCCAGGACATCTGTGTCCTTGTGATATGTGCACGGGACATCTGTGTCCTTGTGATGATGTGCACGGGACATCTGTGCCCTTGTCCCGGATGCACCCCAGAATCCACCTGGCAAGGGAACGTCCAAGCCTGGGAATCACTCATCACTACCCAACAACTTTGTTCATCTCTGATCTACACTCTGTGTGTGGGTTTTGGCTCCGGTTCTCAGTGAGCAGGCTTAATTCCCTCATTTCCAAGTTCTTGGGGGACGCCTCAACACCCACCTAACAGGCATCCATAGATGGCAACAGCCTTTCTCTTTCAACTTCCAACATTTTAAACCAACGCTGAGTTGTTGGAGTAGGTGGGGAACGGCACTTGCCTTTCTGGGACCATGGATTAGCTTGACATTCCCACACTGGTGGCCACCACACGGATGGGGTCCTAGAAGCCACAAGACAAGCCTGGTGCATCTTCCTGGAGCATCTGTGTCTCCATGGTGAGGGTAATTGTTGCTTAGTGCTGCCGTCAAAAAGTGCCACAAACGGGTGGCTTAAAACAACGGAAATGTATTGTCTCATAGTTCTGGGGCCTAGAAGTCTAAGATCAAGTTGTGGCTAGGGCCGTGTTCCCTTCAAAGGCCCTAGGGAAGCATCCTTCTTTGCCTCTTCCTAGCCTCTGCTGGTTGCTGGCTTCCCTGGTGTTTCTCGGCTTACAGCTGCAGCACGTCGATCTCTGCCTCTGTTGTCACATGGCCTCTGCCTCCTATGTCTGCCTCTGCATCTTCTCTTCTTACAAGGATACCATCATATTGCATTAAAAGCACCCCCCACCCCCACCACTCCCGTATGACTTCATCTAAATTTAACTAATTACATCTGTGTCAACCTTATTTCATAAAAGGTCACATTCGGAGGTCCTAGAGGTTAGGATCTCAACATATATTTTTGGAGGACACAATCTGACCCATAACAGTGAATGACATCAAAACATTGTTTTTATGTTTAACCCACTGTGGATATTCACATGAGCTAGAATGTAAGACCCTTCCACCTGCAGCGGACAGCTGCCCTGTGGACCCTGGAGGCCTTTCCTTCTCCTCTGCCTTTGGAGATGCTTTGAAGAAGAGCTCAAAAGCTAGAGTATGAGGCCAGAACCTTGGGCGGGCCACCTACCTTCTCTGAACCTCATCTGAGATGCGGATGAGGCAGTGGAAACATGTAAACCTAGAATCTATAGGCACAATGGCTTGCACATGCAAACGTGCTTAGATCCTTATGAGCGTGCCAGGAGAAATTGTGAAAGAGCTTAAAACAGGTTAAAAAGATTGCTGGGTGTCCTGTCTATGTTCTCCTCCAGGGTTATCTGAAAATCTAGGGGCCTGCGCCTTTTATTGTCTTTGAGGAATTGGACAATTTTGTAAGTTGCAGAAAACTTAGAGTAATGCAGATGGCTCTTATCCACAGAAGTGCAAAAGGATTTTGTCTGGTAGAATGCAATTGCTATTGCTCTGTGGGTTTTAATCAGCTTTGGATCTATAGTCGTGCACTGCATAAAAACATTTTGGTCAAGGATGTGTCAGAGGCATCTGAACCACAGTGACTCCATCTTGAACAGGGGCTGGGTAAACTGAGGGTAAAATGACCTGCTGGGCTGCATTCCCAGGAGGTTAGGCATTCTTAACCTAGGATAAGGTTATGAATATATATATATATAATATATAATGAGACAGGATACAGGTCACAAAGACCCCACTGATGAAACAGGATGCAGTAAAGAAGTCAACGAAAAGCAAGATGGCAACATAAATGACCTCTGGTCATCCTCACTGTTCATTATATGCTAATTATAATGCATTAGCATGCTAAAAGACACTCCCACCAGCACCACGACAGTTTACAAAGGCCACTGCCACATCTGGAAGTTACCCTAGATTATCTAAAAGTGGGAGGAACCCTCAGTTCCAGAAAATCTCCACGCCTTTCCAAGAAAACTCATGAATAATCCACTCCTTGTTTAACATATGATCAAGAAATAATTGTAAAAACAGCCAGCCAGCAGCCCTCAGGGCTGCCCTCACTGTGAAGCAGCCATCTTTTCCTTACTTCTGCATAAAGTTCCTTTCACTTCACTCTATGGACTAGTCCCAAATTTTCTTGTGTGAGTTTCAAGAACCCTCTCTTGGGGTCTGGATGGGAAACCCTTTCCAGTAACAGACCACATATATGATGGTAGTCCCATAAGATTATAATACCATATTTTTACCTTACCCTTTCTATATTTAGATACGTTTAGATACACAAATACTTACTATTGTGTTACAGTTGCCTGCCGTGTTCAGTACAGTCACATGTTGTACAGCTGTGTCACCTAGGAGCAACAGACTCTACCATATGGCCATACCAGCAGACTATACCATCCAGGTTTTAATAAGTGAACTCTGATGTCCACACAGTGACAAAATTGCCTAACAATGCAGTTCTCAGAACGTATCCCATAGTTAAGCAATGCATAGCTGTATTTCTAAATTCATTTCAGCATTCCTGATTGCCTACATATGTGTGTTCTTTGAACGTTCCTTTGAACTGGCTGTAGCATACTATTGCTTTCCTCACTAAATGATAAGTAAACCTGATGTGTTCATTGTATATTTTATGACAATCATGACTGTACCCTTTAAAAATTATCCTTTTAACAAGGATAACAGGGCAAAGCATTTGGATGTACAAGTTCATGGGAAGTTGCAAAATGTATCAACACAAATATCAACAGCAACAATAAAATCAGAACTTAGTGCCTCAAGGGAGCCTCTGGTGCCTCAAACAAACCTAGAAGGGATTTGCCAGCCATGCAGGGTGTGGGTGAGCAGCAAGAGGCAGATCCTCCAGGGACCAGCAGGCTGCAGAGAGGCCAAAAGTCCCCTTGGGCCCCGCAAGGAGCTGCATTTCAGCCCCTGAAGTGCAGAGCGATGAGGTTAGGTCTGAAAAATAACAAATGAGGTTCTAAAAGTGTCAGTGCTGGCTGGAGAGCTGAGCCAGGTGTGTGCCAACTGGCTGGAGCCTGTTGCTGAGATGTTGCTGACAGCCCAGTGGGCAGAAGCCCAGGACCCAGGCCACAGTGGGGCTGTCTGGTACCATGAAGCCACCTGCAAAGGAAAACACAGCCCACCTTGGGCCTAGAGGGACATCACTGTCCTGGTCCTCTTCCCAGATGGAGCAGACAGAACCCCTGCTCTCCCATGGAATAGAAGAGGAATCTGTGCAGAGGATAGCTCTGAGAAATTGTTTGTGTCTCCAGAGCTGGGGCTAAACAGGTCCTTTGTGGCATCCTAATTAAAGAGACCATCATCATCATGGTCACCTGCTTCTGCTTCCAGCTGGGGTCATCCTGCAAAGCTCCACAGCTTGGGACAGGATGTGCTGGTCCTGCAAGGTTAAAATGTCCATGATGTTTGCAAAGGCCCTGGGCTGGCGTATGAGACTGAGCTGGGTTTGAGTCCTAACTCTCCCTTTTGCCTGCTGTGTGACCTCACAAGGGGTGTTTAAGTCACCTGATGAGTTGTGGGATTACCTGAGAATATAGGAAATGTGGAAAAAGCATACGATATAGAGCAGATTCATCCTAAATATCAGTACCCCCATTCCTTCTTGTAGAGCAGGAAACGGGTCTTCTGTAGGCTCTACAAAGCACCAGATAAGATTTGACCAATCTCTGCAAGTCAAAAGTTCTACTTCCGGCTCAACACAAATTCACTTCTTCTCCGTGGGTCTTTAAAACAAGGGAGTCTGAACCTGGTATGAAATTCTAGCATTCAATCTTGCCATTTTCAGAACCTGGGAAAACTGACTTGCTTTTCTAAGAAATGCCTGCAAAGTTCCAGCAGAACGCTGATCCCACTCTCCTTCCCTCTTGACTCTCCCCAGACAGATGTGTGACCACTGAGATGAGAATTTCTGGATGGTGCAGAGCAAATCTGAGGGTGGCTCCTCAGAGTTCTGTGTGGAATTTTCGATAACCTGCACTGCCCTCTGGACAACAGACAGAATCCCAACCGCATTGCCAGCATTCTGCTTCCAAAGAGGAGAAACAACAGCACCTCTTCCCTTCACAAAGATGGCTGGCTGTTCTCAGGCATCCTGAAGCCGGAGTGTGGGCTCCACAGGGCGGGTGCCGGGCCTCAGCTGTCCAGAGAAGTCAGCCTCAGGTCAATGTGGGCTGCTCAGCCTGTTATTCCAAATGATGGAATTCTCTGGCCTTGAAAGCTCATCTCCTCCTTTCCACCAAATGATTAAAATGCTAAGTGAAAAACATTGCTGAGACTTAAAGGGAGCCGGGGCACAGTGTGTCCTTAAATAACTCCTCAGGCCACAAGTCTAATCACTCTTTGTCCTGAACTTCTGGTAGCAGCATCAACTTCTCAAAGGGCCCAGGAGTGCAGTCTTTTTTCCCCTACAAAGACCATACTTTTTCTGGAGGTCATTTCCCTCTTTGACAACTATTCCAAGAATGTGAAAAGAAGGAATATCTTCTTCCTAAAAATTATGCTTCCAGACTTTGAGCTGTGACTATGCTCATGAAGAGTCAATAGTATGCTGCTGCTGTGGAAATCACAAGCACAAAGGAGATGTCTTTAGCCAGCCCCAGAGGGCCCCTCTCAAGGGCTGTTCCAGGTGCATTTTAAATCATGCCAGCAATTGTAACCCACGCACCAGCAGGGTCTCCCTGCCTCCAAGGACCTGGCTAAGCTCTGCATTGACCCTTCTTCTGTGGTCTCTACAAGCCCATGGTTACATTCATGTCCTTAAGGCTACCTCTGACCTTCAATTTAGGGTTTATTCTCCCACCTACCTTCTCACACACACACTTCCTGCTGCTCATCCAGCCAAGTCAGACCTGGACTATGCAGTTTCTGCACACATACACACACACACACACACACACACCACTCATGCATGCCATTTGTGTATTTACAGCTTTTTATGGAGTAATTGGAGACGGGGAGGAAGTGTCGGGGCATACCACTGCCTGTTCACAAAAGTTTTACTTCCTTTGGGTACAGAGACTACATTTCCCAGGTTCCCTTGCAATTAGGTTTGGCCACATGACTTGCATTCTAGCTAATGGAAGAGGGGCAGAAGTGAAGTGCCATGGTCTGTTTGTATAATGGAATACACTTCAACAATAAACAGAAACAAACTACTGTCTCTCTCTCAGAGTGAACCTTAAAAACATGACACTAAGTGAAAGACACCAGACACACGAGACCACAGATTGTATGACTCGCTTTCAATGAAATGTCCAGAAGAGGAAAATCCATAGAGACAGAAGGTCAAGTAGCAGTTCCCTGGGGACAGGAACAGAGATGACAGGAAATGGGAATGAGGGATCTTACTGGGGATGAAAGCGCTCTAAAACTGTTTTATGGTGATGGCTACAGCACTTGGTAAAGTTACTGAAATCAGTGCATTGATATCTGAAATGGATAAACTTCATGGTATGTAAAATGTACCTCAATAAAGTTGTTTTAAAAAAAGAAGTGAGAAAGCTATTCCCAACCCCAATCTGGAAAAACCTTTCACATGTTCTCCAAGCCCTTTCCTTCATGTTAACCATGATGGAGACCAGGATGAGGGACACTGGGTCCCAAGTGACTACATGGAGGTGAGTCAACCCCAGGCCTGTCCTGCAAGCACGAGGTGCGCAGCCTTGTATTGAGCCAGTACTTGTTTGAATTTTGTTGTTAAAGCAGCTAGCTTCCACCTCCCAGGTGGCTCCCCAGCAACCACACATATTTCAGCATGAATGGCACTGTGGTTCTTTGGCCACACCAGCCTTGGAATTGTGTTTCTTGGCTACCAACTTTTTCATCTTCCCCACCTCTCACTGGGTCCTCTCTTCCTCTCCACTCTTTCTCCCTCTGCCTCATCCCTGCCTCTTCAACTGTGCCCAGGGATTCCAGATCCTTCTCTCTTATGCAAAGCATAACTGTCAATAGATGACCAAGTATAAGGGCTTGTTTTCAAAGTAGTCTTGGGAGAGAGGGAAGAGGAGAGGTATTTGCCTTTGTGAGTGGTTGAGGGTTGGGGCTGAGCTTAGAACTGGGAGACTAAGCTTAGGTGGGAAGCTTACGGGACCAGGCTCTATCAGATTCTTCTAGGGGTGCCTGGACAGTGCTGAGACCACTTAGCCCCCTGCAACAACTGGGGAAGGGAGAAGGGCAGGCAGATGTGGACCTGGGCATGCCAGGGATACAGACTGTTTGGACGAACGGAGGCAAGATGGCGCACTTCCGGGTTCTTCATCCCCCCAACTTTTCCTGCGCACGCGAAAATGCAGCCGACGCCCGGGAAGGTGCAGACCAACTGGGCATGCGCCAGGTGACGTCAATCTGAAGAGACCAAGATTTACCTGGTCGCACCTGCGGAACGCCCCCGGACACGCCCGTGCCCCGCCTATCGCCCTCCCACTCCCAGAAAAGCCGCTCCGGACGAGTGCCACGCGCGGACTTCCCAGCTTCCCGACTGCGGTCGGGACTGTCGGAACTCTGTCCGAGGGCAGCACGGAGAACTCTGTGGGCCTCATTTGCCGGAGGCCAACAGACCTCTCCTTACCCACCTTCTTCCCCTGAAGCTAGGTGACCAAAATAAACTTGCAGTTTTGCTCCTAACCTTGCCTAGTCGCTGGTTCCTTTGCGCCCGCTCTGGTGGTCTTAGAAAAAACAAAACACAGACCTTTCGCCATCTCCAGCACTCAGGTTTTTCTGCTTCTCCAGAACTGAATTGGCACGCAGGTGGTCGGAGTCAAGAACATCTCTTTGAGTCATAACAGAAAAGGTATTGAGTATTAGCCCGGGAGAGTTACTGAAACAAAGAAATGCCTTAAAGTATTCATATTATCAGTGACAAGCAACATAATTTAGCAGGCATTATTGAAACTGTCGGGGAGAAAACTCCTGGAAAATTTCTGTGGCATAAGCACCGAGAATTTTCCAGGAGTTGTTACTCACCAAAGGTGTTTACAGTGGATTGGACATTTTCTTGATTCCTTGCACGGTCACTCTCAAGCTCCTACAGAAGCCACTGTGAGCCGCACACAGCAGGCGTCCCTCCGTTCTCCCCAGCACTGTCCGAAAGCAGCCCTGACAAGCCTCACCTGCATTCGCGAGGCTTCCTCCCAACAGCTTTCCTGCCTCCGCCTTTTCTTCTAACACACGCTCCACAGCCACTGTGATCTTTTAAACTCACATTTATAGCCATGTCAATCTTCTGCTTAAAACCCTCTGAAGGCTGCCCATTTCCCTCAAGATAAAGCTAGTCTCCCTTAGTGGGGGCAGGGTGACCCCGTCCAGTTTTTTGGGTTGTGCACTGCACAAGTGTAGGGGTGCTCTAAGACACATCTGTACTCCATGCCCGTGAAAGTAACACGGAGAGAGACCTTCGAGGCCTTCGGGTCCCCAAATCTCTCTGGCCTCATGTGTCACCATCTTTGACAGACGCTTTCTATCCAGCCGCTTAGAATTCCCAGTACCTGCGGCTCGGTCCCTTCTGCTTGAAACTCCTCCCCACTCCCTTCTTCCTCCAGGTATTTCCCATTCGCCCTTCAAAGCTCAGTTTAGCATCACATCCTCCAGGAGGCTGCCCCATCCCCTCGCCAATTCTCTCTGCTCCTCCCACACACAGGTGGCTGTGGTTTCTCTAATACCCATATCAAAGCACAGGTCACTCTGTGCTCTGCCTATGCCATGAGTTCCCAGAGGATGACCACATCTCGGGAGATGGGAGGTGAGATTTGGACTGTCCCTCATAGAAGGGGGTGGGCCCAGAAGCAGAGGCACAGATGGCTTCCCCTCAGCCAGAGAAAGGCCACGAAGGAAATGCTACAGGAAGCCAGAGGGAAACTGAGGCCAGGATCAGGGCTCTGAGGCTGACAACCTTACAAGCCAGGGTCACTATGGGAAAACTGAAGCAAAGATGGCAGATAATTGCTGAAAATATTCACCGACCCCTTCCCCAATCCTTGTCCATCCCTTCCCCCAACCACACGGCTCATCTCCAGCCAGGCCTTTCCTGAGCCACAGTCACCGTCTCCTGCTCAGCTCAGGGCCAACAAGACACGTGCTAACTCAGCCTGGCACAAATGCCCTGGGAAGAATGTCAAGACCAACCTGGCCAACATGGTGAAACCCCATCTCTACTAAAAATACAAAAATTAGCCGGGCGAGCCTGTAATCCCAGCTACTCAGGAGGCTGAGGCAGGAGAATTGCTTGAATCCAGGAGGCGGAAGGGCCTGGGTGGCAAAGGGTTAAGATGGGCAGGCTCAATATAAATGGCACCACTGGCCTGTGGGAATGGTACAGGCCTAGGGTTTGATCCAGCTCATCATTATCATATACGATGCTAACGGGGCCCAAAGAACTAAGGCTAAGAGTGCCCTTTAATCCCCTTGAAGTTAGATACAGATCCCCAACTCAGCTGGAGCCACCAACTCAGCTGGAGCCACCACATTCTCTCCTAGACCGTAGGGAGCTTGACCCATGGGCACTGACAATGAACCTCTCAGAAGGAGCTTCCTTGTTTACCTACAAGAGATGATAAAACCGCATAATCACGGAGATGCACACACAGCCACAGAGATCAACCAAGAGTGACTGAATCTTCCATTCTGCTGGAATGATGAACATTCTCCAGATGGGTCTTTGCTATAAAAGGTCAGATCATTGGATTCTCTATAAAGGGACAGCTCGTTTCCTTCTGCAGCCACACAGCAAATACCTATTTGAGTGTTCAGGCCCCGGAGGCCCTGTGGAGGGGGCAGTGACAGCTTCACAGCATGCAGGGGTGCGTGTGGAGGGATGCACACAGGAAGAACAGGCCAGGGCGGTGGCACCACCTCACATCAAGGAAGTCAGGCTCTTGTTTGGCTTGGTTTTTAAATAAAACTGCTACGTTAAAAGCTTTTTGTTCTGTACTGAGTTTCTAAATCTTGGGCTTCCTTTTTCTTTAAATGAGAAACAGACCATGATGAAGGCATTTTGTTACGTATATTAAATGCAGACACATCCAGAGAAAACAAATAAAAGGCAGACATAACACAGGCTTATGCGTCTGTGCTCAGATGCTTGTGCATTCGCTCACAGTTACTGAAAGCCAGTTTCTATCATCTTGTATCACCCAGAAAGGGGAGTATCTTTGAAGCCCCTTCTCAATTAAAGGGAAATGGTTCTGTCCTATTTTTTCTCTGACGTGGTTTCACAACAGGCTCCTTTCCTCCCTGCCCCACTCCTTCTGTAGGAGTTGACTGATTTGCTTCTTGGTATTTAATTACTCACCAATTAGAGGAAAAACAGATTTAGTATTTAAGTATGTCACACACACACACAAAAAAACAGGTAAATATACTGCTGCAAGGGGTGTGGAGTTAGAAATACCCAGGTCCAAGAGTCTCTGCCACTTACTACTGGGCAGGTGACTTCATCTTCTGGCCTCAATTTTGTAATCTATAAAATGGAGGAAACAGCCAGGCACAGTGGCTCAGGCCTGTAATCCCAGCACTTTGGGAAGCCACGGCAAGCGGATCACCTGAGGCCAGAATTTCAAGACCAGCCTGGCCAACATGGTGAAACCCCATCTCTACTAAAAATACAAAAATTAGCCGGGCAAGCCTGTAATCCCAGCTACTCAGGAGGCTGAGGCAGGAGAATCGCTTGAACCCAGGAGGCAGAGGTTGCAGTGAGCCAAGATGGCGCTACTGCACTCCAGCCTGGGCGACAGAGCAAGACTCCATCTCAAAATGAAATCAAATGGAGGAAAGAATGTGAGAATTAAGTGAAATAAGGCCTGCACAGGAATTTGAAGAGTGTCTGTCTGAATAAGCCTGCATTATGATATTTTATGAATTCTGTCTGCTAAATGATCACTTACCCCAGGGGACTCAGGTCCTCGGGCTGGAAGGGATCTTGGGAGAGTCTATTTACAGAAGAAACTGATCTTGGGAGGGGCAGGATGGCTCACTAGAGCCAGACAGCAGGGAGGTGGCAGCTAATTCTTACTGAGCACCTACATTTGGCATTCTGCCTCCACCTAGGTCCCCCACACAGCCTGTGTCCCCAGAGACACAAGCCTGCTCACAAGGGCTGCTCAGTGCACAAATGAATGGATGAATGGATGGCGGCCCTCCAGTCTCTCCCTCCCCACATGTCCACCCCCAATTTCTCTCCGCTCAATTCTCAGCTTGAGGGGTTGAGGTTGGAGAAAAGGAGGGCAGCTGTCAGGGCTGTGGCTTGGGGACAGTCTGAGCCCCAAACCCACACCTGGCCCTGGACAAGGAGAGGGCCCACTGAAGTGGCAACTGGGGGGAAGGAAGGGAAGGAGGCCCAACAATCTCCCCACAGAGGGGCTTTGGGTGATCACCTCCTCTGGTGGCCCCCCAGGATTCTGTGTGAGCCATCTGGGCTCTGAGGGGAGCCCAGACGCCCCTTCCTCTAGTGCAGGACTAAGGAGCATCAGGACTCCTCTGCCACATGGGCTAAGACCCCCGACAGCCAAAGCCAACCCCACAAACCAAGTCAAGGCTCCAAGCAAAGGGCCCCATCTGCCATCAAGCCTTTCTCAAGGGCGGGGTGCCCACAGAGCCCCCCTCAGCAGGAAGCAGGGAGGCCCCACCCACCCTTCCCAGCTGGTTCTTTGCCCTGGGGAAGACGGATTAGGAGAGATGCTTTCAAAGGCATGGAAATTTTTTTCTTCTTCTTCTCTCTCTCTCTTTTTAATGAAGCAACCCAGATAGACAGGAGAAAACTCAAAAAGAAATGTTTTAAGAATAATGACATTTTGTTGTTTTTGTTTCAAAACATCGTGCTCATTAAAAACAAATTCAATGATAAATACCAAAGACTAGGAAGGGTGTGTCAGTGGGGAGGAGGACAAAGAGAGGTTGGTTAATGGGTACAGACACACAGTAAGAGAGAAAGAATAAGGTTCAATAGTAACCTTATTACTAATAAAATGGAGGAAAGAATGTGAGAATTCGGCAGGCAAAGGGCAACTGATTTTTCCAAGAAGAGAACAGAATGGATGGAACTGAAAAGGCATTCAAGGAACTATGGGAAGCTGACTTTCAGAAGGAGGACATGGACTTCCAATTCAACTGAGTAGGGTGACTAGTTAGCAACCAGTTACAGTGACTAGTTAGCAACAATGTAGGGTGTATTTCAAAATAGCTACAAGAAAGGTCTTGAAGGATCCCCAGAATACAGAAATAAATACTTGAGGTGATGGATACCCCAAATACCCTGACTTAGTCACTCCACATTCCATGCACCTAACAAAATATTACATGTATTAAGCCATTCTCACATTGCTATAAGGAAATACCTGAGACAGGGTAATTGCTAAGGAAAAGAGCTTTAATTGGCTCACAGTTCTGCAGGCTGTACAGGAAGCATGGCAGCATCTGCTTCTGGGGAGGCCTCAGGGAGCTTCTACTCATGGCAGAAGGTGAATGAGAGCCAGCGTCTTACATGACAGGAGCAGGACCAAGAGCAAGGTGGACGTGCCACACACTTTGAAACAACCAGGTCTCGTGAGAACTCACTCACTATCATGAGGGCAGTTCCTGGAGGAAATCCACCCCAATAATCAAATCACTTCCACCAGGACCCACCTCCAACTTTGGGGATTACAATAGATTTGGGCAAGGACACAGATCCAAACTGTATCATTACATGTACCCCATAAATATGTGTGAATATTATGTATCAATTTAAAAAAATTCAAGCAATATAAAAAGAACAAACGATCCCTTCAAAGTCAAGGGGAGAAAACGGTAGACGAAGAGTGATTATTCAAGGTTACTGGATTTTGATATGACTGCATGTTTCAAGTTTTACTTCCGGCTCTGAAAGATGAGGGAAAGGCCAGCATTCCCTCGCCTCCTTTTCCGATTTGGTTATGACATCATGATTTACACCGGCCATGTTTATAACAGTTACTCTTGGTTTTATAACACACAATTTCACTAGTTGCTGAGGTCTTAATTCCGAAATAGAATGGATTCTGTGTTCACTGTCAATCCTTTTCAGCACAGTTCCTTGTTCCTAAGATCTGCAGTTTGATTCCTCAGTGTTCTGTCAAAAACGGCTTTTAGGAACTCTCCACCCTGAGTGCCCACATGTGTACAGTCATCTGTGTGTGGTCTTTATATGTGCCAGTTTTCCTTTCCCCCAAACTGTACATTGTGGCCACCATTCTCGGGTGCTGAATGCTGTGGGGGGAATTTGTGCTTTCTTTGGTTTCCTTTGGCGTTTTGGTCGATAGGATTCTGCCTTTGTCATTGTGTTCAGAAGCTAACCATAGTTATGCTTCAGCATGAGTCACTCTGTCTATGTCTATGTTTCTCTTTCTGGGATACAACGTGCTCAGTTGAATTGGAAGTCCACATCCTCCTTCTGAAAAGTCACCTTCCCATAGTTCCTTGAATGCCTTTTCAATTCCATCCATTCTGTTTTCTTCTTGGAAAAATCAGTTGCCCTTTACCTGCCATTTACATCTTTTTTTTTGATCAATCTTGCATGTTAGTTTGTGCCGGTTTGTTTTGCATAATTTTGTCAAACTTGTGCTTTCGGGATTGTGTGGCTTTGAACGTGGTTCCCATCACCGTAATGTTTTACGTTTTTCTTCCATTTATTTCCTCAACTTGCCTTTCATCTCTCTATTGTCACAGAGTCGCTGCTGGAAACTTACAGAGGTCAGCTGAGCTCAGTTTGTTGGTCTGTTGTGTCTGCAGTTTCTTTTGGGTTATAAGGAATTCATTTGATCTTTCCTTTTCCTTCTTTGAGCCCTCTCTCTTGGAAGTGTGTTATTCATCTCACTCTTTCTTACATCCCTTTTCTGCTTAGCGTTTTTCTTGTTGTTGTTAAAGAAAATGTGTTCAATGATACTTGTGAAAGCATGGTAAGGAAGACTTTATTCAGGGCCATTGACATAGTTATAGAGACCACTGCAATGGGGTCTTAGAGTTGGGGAGAGAGATTGCATAGAATTTATGCAATTCTATGGGAATTTATAGCCATGAAGAGTGTGGGGGTCAGTGGATAGAAAATTACTAAGAGGAGCAGGCCGGGTACGGTGGCTCAAGCCTGTAATCCCAGCACTTCGGGAGGCCGAGACGGGCGGATCACGTGGTCAGGAGATCGAGACCATCCTGACTAACATGGTGAAACCCCATCTCTACTAAAAAATACAAAAAACTAGCCGGGCGAGATGGTGGCGCCTGTAGTCCCAGCTACCCGGGAGGCTGAGGTAGGAGAATGGCATGAACCCGGGAGGCGGAGCTTGCAGTGAGCTGAGATCCGGCCACAGCACTCCAGCCTGGGTGACAGAGCGAGACTCCGTCTCAAAAAAAAAAATGAATAAATAGAAAATTACTAAGAGGAAGGCTGGGCACGGTGGCTCATACCTGTGATCCTAGCACTTTGAGAGGCCGAAGTGGGTGGATTGCCCTGAGCTCAGGAGTTCAAGACCAGCCTGGCAACAGGACAAAACCCAGTCTCTACTAAAAATATAAAAAAATTAGGGCACCAGCTGGGCACAGTGGCTCACGCCTGTAATCCTGGCACTTTGGGAGGCCGAAGTGGGCAGATCACAAGGTCAGGAGTTCAAGACCAGTCTGGCCAACATGGTGAAACCCCATCTCTACTAAAAATACAAAAAATTAGCTGGGCATGGTGGCGCACACCTGTAATCCCCACTACTCAGCAGGCTGGGGCAGGAGAATTGCTTGAGCCCACAAGGCAGAGGTTGCAGTAAGCTGAGATTACACCATTGCACTCCAGGCTGGGCGACAGAGCAAGACTCCGTCTTAAGGAAAAAGAAAAAAAAAATTAGCTGGGCATGGCAGCACACACCTATGGTCCCAGCTACCCAGGAGGCTGAGGCACAAGAATCGCTTGAACCTGGGAGGTAGAAGTTGCAGTGAGCCAAGATCGTGCCACTGCACTCCAGCCTGGGTGACAGAGGGAGACTCTGTCTCAAAAAAAAAGAAAAAAGAAAAAAATTACTGGGAGGAAACAGTTAAGGGAGATTCTGGCTGAACTGACCTAACAGAATTCTTGCTGAAGACAGGCCAGGGTAATCAGACATCACCTGGGGTATGACGGAGACTGAGCAATCTGATCAGATATTGAGGATGGGGGGTTCTTGTTAAACTGACTTAGCAATGTTCTTTGCTAAAACTGGATTTCACAAGGAAATGCACGGATGGGCCAAGGGGAAGATTTAGAAGCCTGACTAAAGTTAGGTCAAGCAAAGACTCTTTTGATAGTCCCCACTTCCCCTGTTCAAGGGAAAAAAGAGGCATTCTTCTTTCTTTTCAACAATATAAACTCATTTCCTTGTTCAGTTGCCTATTGTTCATGAAGGACCACTGAATCAGCTGCTAGGAGTTGGTAGCAGAGGAGATCTCCTGGATGGTGTGAGCCATCAGGCCTTTAATGAGGATAGTTTTGTTTCTATAAAAATAAAAGAAAAATAAATGTTAATAGTAAGAACAAACCATAAACTCCCTTTCTGAGTCCATAGAGCAGCCAGTGAAGATTTCTAGATGCTGGTCCTGAAGTATCTTCAGTTGGAGCAAGGCCCTGGGAGGGCAATAGCAATCTAACAGATTTTCCAGGTTTGCAGTTTGGATGTCATGAAGGTTGTCCATACATAAGCTGTTGTGGTTGGTGGTTCCTCTGAAGTTTAATAGAAAGTTGCTCAGCTTTAGCTTACAGGGCATTAGGAAAACAACAGTGATCCCAAGCCAGAAAGATGAGAGAAAACTGGAAATATTAATTTGGAAAGTCATAGTCAGATATTGAGCGAAACTGGGAGAACTCAGGATCCAGTCCAAACTGCATGTGGATAATAAAACCTCAAAGTAAATGAATAGGGCTAGAATCAAATATTGGGTACACTATAGTTTTCTTCTGAAACAATTTTTCTCCCTATAGTCACCTCCATTTTTACCAAAAATAATCAAAGAAAGACTAATTCATTTGCAAAATAATAAGTTTAGGTCTCATTATTTACACAAGTGCAGCAAGAATAGTGACTGACCACTTAGGTTCTTCTTCAATTTGCTTTGCTAGAACTTTTGGTAAGGAATCTCACATTAGACTTCTGAAAGCCTCTTTAGGATATGAAGCCAAACCAAAGACCTACCATCAGGCTTCATCTGTCACGCTTATATTTGACTGAATTCCTCTCTTCTTGAGGTTCCTGAATATCCTGAGGTTCCTGTGCCTGCCCAGAAGGGATATTCCTTATTCATCTGTAAGGGTGGAACCCTCAAGCCAGTTTTTTCAAGAAGGGGGTGGTTATTGGCTCTATAAAGTCAACCTTAGTTCCTTAAAGCTGTCTGGTCATATCTGAAAATACGGCATTCCAGTCAAAGCCTTGTAATATATGCAGCGCTT
This sequence comes from Trachypithecus francoisi, assembly GCF_009764315.1. Lineage (NCBI taxonomy): Eukaryota > Metazoa > Chordata > Mammalia > Primates > Cercopithecidae > Trachypithecus > Trachypithecus francoisi. The sequence goes on along the minus strand of NW_022681442.1, from coordinate 7,530,294 downwards.
CCAATCGTGTCCTGTTATAAGGAGGACAGATTCTTATTTAACTTATGCAAATAACTATATTGCCATAAACATAAGAATACTTACAAATAGTTTCTGAATTCTGGATGGATCAAGGAGGGAGAAAAAGTAATTGTTTCCATTTTTGTTCACAAAAGTGTACTTTATCAAAGTGTTGCAATTCTATAGATAGCTTTTTTAAAAAGCTTGCTTATATCTAGACAACAAAACAGTTAAACCAAGCAATGTTTTAACTAAAAAGTCATTAAAAAGTATCCCCATCCGTTTATCCAGTCCCATGGAATTACTTTGTGTTCTGCTTGATAATGAAATAGTTGTTTCATGAACCCATCAGTTTCTTCACTAGAGTTCTGGAAATTCCTACTCAGACCAATGGTATGATCTTAAAGTTTTGAGAAACCTGCATTCTAGAGTACTTGTCAGAGTCTTTTCCATGAAACTCCTTGAAGAAGACATTTTGGACCGTAGCTGATGGCAAAGAGTTTCAGAGAAGAATAAAAACAATAACAGTGAGACTGGGTGCAGTGGCTCACGCCTGTAATCCCAGACTTTGGGAGGCTGGGGTGGGCAGATCACCTGAGGTCTGGAGTTCAAGACCAGCCTGACAAACGTGGAGAAACCCCGTCTCTACTAAACATACAAAATTAGCTGGGCGTGGTGGGGCGTGTCTGTAATCCCAGCTACCTGGGAGGCTGAAGCAGGAGAACCGCTTGAACCTGGGAGTGGGAGGTTGTGGTAAGCCGAGATTGTACCATTTCACTCCAACCTGGGCAACAAGAGCAAAACTCCACCTCAAAAAACAAAACACAAAAACAAAAATCACAAAAAACTCTGGATGACAAAGACTTAGAATGGCCGTGGTTAAAAATAGCATGAGAGTTCATTATTATTATAATGATACAACTCACAAAGAAATTTAGTTATTTCTGTGGAATACAACAATTTAGCATAGCCAAAATTATGACTGACAGAATATTAGATTTCTAGACATCTCACACAATTTTTAAAACATTCATATCAATAACATACCCATAGGCCAGACACAGTGGCTCATGCCTATAATCCCAGCCCTTTTGGAGGCTGAGGCAGGGGGATCACTTGAGGCCAAAAGCTCAAGACCAGCCTGGGCAACATAGTGAGACCCTGTCTCTACAAAAATTAAAAAAAAAAAAAAAAAAAAAGCCAGTCATGGTGGTGCACACCTGCAGTCCTAGTTACTCAGAAGGCTGATGAGGGAGGATCCCTTGAGCCCAGGCATTTGAGGTTACAGTGAGCAATGATCACATCACTGCACTCCAGCCCAGGTGACAACAGAGCAAAACTATGTCTCTTAAAAAAAATCATAAATATTACTTAAAGAAAGTTTCAAATCACTTATCTGACAATGCTTCCCATATAACTTAACATCAAATAAGTCTAGTGAGTTTGGCCTGTCTCTTTTACAAAGCCAGAAACACATCTTTTGAGCTTTTCCAGGAGCCCAATTTTAAAAATCCCAATGTTAATTCAAGGCAAAAAAGACTTAATTTATAATTTGATAATGGGAAATTTTTTCAATGTCAAAAAGTTCAAAATGCTTCATCAAAATAGGATTACAAGTCACTTTGAAGTAACAGTCACTCATTTAAACACAGTAATAATTAAAAGACTTCAAGAGGTAAATACAGAAGGTTACACAGTTATCAATAAAAACTATTTTAATATTGAGAAAATACACTTATCTTAAGTAATCAAATACTTAATAAAAGACAATAATGAAACACAAGAAGGTATCTTGATAAAACACAAAATATTTGTTTACTTAAAAGATAAGGAAAAATCCTTCATATTATCAAACCAGTACTCTGAGAAAATCCTGTCATTTTAACAGAGAAGACCGAAATCTACTTTTGCATCAATGTAGTGCTAAAACTTATTTAAATAAACCTTAGAAATGAATCTATTCAATTTTAGTTACCTTTGACCACACAAGATAAAATTTTCACAGTGCTTTTATAACCTATTTTTTTTACTTCCATTACTGATATGCATTAACCAATTAAGCAATTCGTTTTTACTGTGCCTTCTACTCTAAGGTTGGATTTACAGTTTTACATCCTTAAACATCTAACAGAGACAACACAGAACTCTCTGACCAGACAACCCAGGCAAAAATATATGTCTGTATTATATTCATTGCTGACAGTTCTGAAAACAGTCCTATCTTTATTTGATCAGTAATTTTTAAACTAGCTTTTGTTTAACAAAGATTATTCCCAGAGCACATGAACTTAAAAAAAAAAAAAGTGGAGTCAGTTTCTAATTTTCTGAGAATTCTATGAAAACTTAATTTGTTTGAGCATTCATTTATCCCTAAGCCAATTTTAGCATATTGGTTGGGTAACGCCATTGGAGGTAGAAAAAGATTACATATACATAACATACAAACATGGATCATACATGTACACATCCAGAAACAAAGAGATGCAACTAGATCTTATGGCTTTTCATTTTTAAAAAATTTTAGTCATGAGGTAGTAAAACAGAGTAACACAAACTCACTAGCTTATCTTCACTTTATATTTTTATCCAGATTGTGTTTCTGATGAAAATAAGACAAGTTGAATTTACCTACTCAACAAGGGCTAAAGCTTTTTACCAATATTTGTGGAGAAGATTTTAAGATTTTTTCATTTGCCCAATTTCCACATAGTCCTTTCTTTTTCTCTTTTCAGCCTCAGGTGCTTGCCTTTGAGGGGCCCTGTGTCCCTTATGAACCCCTGGAGGGTAGAGAGGCTAAAATTCAATTGACTCAGGGGCAGGAGTGGGAAGGGAAAGGATCTGGCAAAGGAAGCCAGAGTCGGTAGAATGTCTAGTCAGCAGGGATTCAAAGAAAGGGGCTTCTGGTGACAGAATCATTCTGACGGGAGAAGCAGGATCCAATAGAGAGAACAGAAAGAATAAACAGAATGAGGAAACCTCACAGAGAGCCAGGAAGAAAGAGTTCCAGACTAGGGAGTCAGGGAATAATTCCAATTCCGAACAAGGAGCCAGGAAAAAGACCTTCCAGCTAAGGAGGTGTCCTTCAAAAGAAGTCTGGGACTCTAACCCAGCTTCACAGAGTATACTCACACCTTAAGAATCAAAATCTGTCTTTACCAGCTTGCCCATTTCATCACATTAGGACACACAGAGTGTACCTTCCAAGGACATTTGTCCAGAGCAAAGGTTCAGGAGTCTGACTCATCAGTTGATCCTCTATTGTATTGAATAATTTCACTTTAACAATTATGGGTCGTGTTTGGTCTCTATCTTTCACTCTCTTCAAATGTCGAATGGGCTTTGACTGTGGTTTATAGTCAAGAAGAATACACTAAAAGGTTACCGTTCATGGCAGGGATTTAAGACCATTTCCTAAAGGGAACTTGAAGCAGTTGACAACTTGGTGGGGGTCTTTCTCTTGAGTTGATAATTCTCTTCATGGGGCAACCTCCACACTCCTGCCTAGGAGAGTCACACATTTGAAGACAGAAGCAGAAAAGGGGCTGACATCTCATCTTGGGAAAACCTGCACCTAATCCTGCATTTCAGTGTGCCTCTCCTCTCTTTCCTGCTCCCCGAGACCAAGGTCTCTCTCCTCAGTCTTTCTGGAAGCAGACCTCCAGTCTTCTGCAGGATAGCACAAGAGTCAGGTGCCCATTCCTCAAAGGGAAGCAGGAAATCTTGAGGTCCATTTCTTCCACAGACTTTGTATTCCAAATTCCACAGTCCTCCTGCTTTCACCCGCACTGGTCCCCACACTAGGGATCCTGCTGACTTTCTCTCGTCAGTCAATCATTTACTGTCATTGCTATCGTCTGAATGTATGTGTTCCCCCAAATTCATATCTTGGAACTTAATACCCAATGTGATCGTACTAAAAGTTGGGGCCTTTAGGAGGTGATTCAGTCACAAAGGCTCCACTCTCCTGAATAGAATTAGTGCCCTCTTGAAAGAGATCTGAGTGCCCTCATGAAAGAGATCTGAGCAAGCCTGCTTGCCCATTTCACCTTGTTAGGACACATAGAGTGTGCCATCTCTGTGGAACAGGCCCTTCCCAGCCCCTGAATCTGCTGGTGCCTTTATCTCGGACTTCCCAGCCTCCAGAACTATGAACAATAAATTTGTATCGTTTATCAATTACTCAGTCTAAGGTATGTTGTTACGGGAGCTGAACAGACTAAGACACTCATTCATCCACTGTCCAGTTCCCAAAACATCCTGTTGTTATTCCACTCACTTTCTATGTGTCCTTAAGAGTTTTGCTCCTTTTAATTCCTTTACTGACTTTTTGGTGGGATTTGGGGTGGCGGTAGAAGTAAATTCACGTGTTCAGTCTGCCATATTTAACTGGATGTCACTTCTATCTGGTTTTCAAGGTGCACCTTGTAATTAGAGTCTACCACACCAGTCCTACCCTCACTGAACTTCAAAATCCTGCTGCATTCAAGGCCCAAATGAAATATCAACCCTACCTGAACAAGCCCCTCTGAAAAACCCCAATACCCTCTAATGCATAATTTTACAATATCAGGACCCCATCCACTCAGACAGGACCCTTAGAGGGCCTGGACAAGTGTACAAATGGACACCCACATGCCATATGTCTAAATATTCAAAAGTTATAAATCAAGCAAACAAGCTGTTAAATACATTCCCTCCTCCTACAATGATAATTATACTTTCATAACAACCTGGAAACTTAAGTTCAAATTTAGAATTATCGGACTGCTTGGAGTTCTGCTCTGAAACAGGCAGTGCAGCAGCAGTTGGCCTCTAGCCTGTCCCTTTTTTTCATACCTGGCCCACCCTGGACCAGTTGTGAACACCTATATTCACTCTCTAGACCCTTATATGAAAGCTCTTCTCCCTATCCCCACAAATATCCTTGCTGGGCCAAACTTTGGGCCTAGAAGTACTCATCCAATTGTGTGGCCCTTGTGAGGAAGAGGAACCCAGGAAGAAAGCCAGCACAGGCCCTGGAAGTGCCTTGGAGCTTGTGATGGTTAATTTTAAAGTATCAGTTTGGCTGGCCACAGGCTGCCCAGATATTTGGTTAAACATTATTCTGGGTAGGTCTATCAGGGTGTTTCTGGATAAGATAAACTTTTGAATTCGTAAACTAAGTAGATTGCCCTCCCCAATGTGAGTGGGCTGCATTCAATCCATTGAAGGCCTGAACAGAACAAATGGCCAAGTAAGGGAGAATTCTCTCTCCTCTGTCTGACTGCCTTCTAGCTGAGAAATTGGTCTTCTCCCACTTATGAATTCAGACTTGGACTTGGACTGGAATGTACACCATTGGCTCTCCTGGATCTCAGACCTTTAGACTCAAACTGGAACTATACCATTGGATCTTCTGGGTCTCCAGTTTGCCAACTGCAGATCTTAGGATATCTCAACCTCTATAACTACATGAGTCACTTCCTTATAATACAGTGCTTATAAGAAATGCTCTTATATAATATATATACATTTAAATATGTGAGGGTGTAACCTATTGGTTCTGTTTCTCTGGAGAACTCAGACTAATACAGGGCCATTTGGATGGGGCTTCCCAATGTTCTAGGAACTGGAGCATTGTCTAGAAGGAAGAGGTACAGGAGACCAGAAAATGCCACTCCAAAGTATGCCTCTTTGGCTTAAGACTTATTTTGAGCTTACTATTTTGAGAAGCTACAGACACAAAAGATGCTCAGAAAACAAAGTGGCAGCTACCTTTTTGTAAGGGAAATTTAATCTATAAATTTCTATAATTTATATAAGATTATAAATCTTATAAAAGGGGAAATCTCTGTCTGTAAGAGTGTCTCCCTCGCTGTAGCAGGACTCAAATCACTAAAGACTCTTATCAATAGGGAAGGCACTGACTCAGATCTGCAAATACAAACATTACTCTTTGTTACTGTGCTTTTTCTTCCCATAACCAGCTTTCCCCATGCCCTTCTTTCTTACTTTCTGTAGACAATAATTTTTAAGCCTGAATTCCAAGCCACTTCTTTGAGATTTATTCATTTTTCTGAGTACCTCCCATGTATGCACGAGGGTATACTTGTTATTAAACTTCTGTTTTTCTCTTGTTAATCTGTTTTTTGTTACAGGGGTCTGTCCCAACTAAAAACTATGAAAAGTAGAGAGAAATTATTTTCCTCCCCTACACAGGCATGAGCTCCGCGTTGGCATGTCAACTTGGCTTTCGGACTCTAACCCTAGGAAAAGGGCATGACCAGAGAAAGGTCAGACAGGGTAACAAAGAAGTGTCAGAGGGAACCAGCTCTTGTTGTCTAGGAGACTTTCTGATCTCATTCATGTCTGGACAAAGGAAAGAAGAGTCTTCCCCATCCCAAGCCCAGCTCAAAGAAACAAACATTCACCAAGATTTTGTAGCTTCCAATCTTATAGCATCATCCAAATCCCTCCCAATTTGTACCCACCTCCCATCAACATAATAACCCACCTCCTCCAGGGAACAGAGACAAGGAGGTTTACCTTTTAAGAGCTTTGTCTTCTGTTACGACCTGCCATGGTCTACAGCATTACCAGTTAAGTCTTGATCTCTTTCTGTCCAGATTCTTCTGTCTTCCTGATGGCTAGTATCCATATGTCAAAATATATTGATACATATTTTAGATAGGGAGACAATCAGCCGTTAAAACAGTAGTTCCCAGCCTTTAGGGTTTCAGAAACCAATACTTTTAAGTTAATTCATGGACAATGATTCCATTAAAGAAAGCCAGTTGAACAGCAAAAACATAGGAACAGCATAATATCTGTGTAAAGGATACTCCTGTAAATTAAATAAGCTTGACTTTATTAAAAACTCATTATATTTTCTTTATTTTTCACATTTAGTCTTAGACCAGGGAAACCTTGATTTTTTTCTCACTTTTTGCACATAGACCAATATTTGGAAATTACTTCCTTAAAGCACATAACGGGAAAAATTTTAAAGCCATTATGTTAACACAGAAGCATGCCAGTTTCCAGACTCCTGGGGTGGGCAGGGAATACAGAGAGAAGAGGTCTGCCCTCCAGCAGGGCTCACTCCAATTCTATTCTTCTTCCACGGCTCAGGCTGGACTTTGACATTGACAGGCTCAGCTCCTAAATCTCCCTTTGTTTTCAAGTTCATTTCTCCCAGGTGGTCTATACTGTAAGCTCCTCTACAGTGACAAGTGTTTTGCTTCACTTTTGTTTTTTTCTTCTCATCTCCAAAGCCAGGACTAGGGTGAGCTTATCTCACACCGTTCCCCAACAAAAGCCACCTCTCCAGGTGCTGCCTCTGCTGCCCTCACCGGTGCTGTGCCCATCCAGCCTCCCTGCACTTGCTCACGCCCTCTCCTCCAGAAATGCCCTCTGCCTTCCCAGATGCTGTGCAGCCCAGCCCAGGGCCCCTCTCCAGGAAGCCCACCGGAACCTCCCTGTCTTCTGAGTGCCTGTGACCCTCTTAGCCCCACTGGGTTCTCAGCAACCTCCAACCTCCAGGCAGTCTCAAATCTATCACAGGTGTGTCCACTGGACTGGAGCTCCACCTGCGTCACTCACTGTCATGGATGTGTTAGGGGTTGGCGTCTTACCATCCTCTGCCCGGGGGCAGTATGGGGGCTTTTTGCTAAAAGCCAGTGCACTGAAGCTTCAGCCTAGATTGTAGACCAGCGTTCTGCTCACAGTTGGGGGAACCAGACGGGGGCTGCCCGGCTGTCCTGCCTTACCCTGCGGGGAGAGCGCTTGGTTATTTCCATCCAAGCCCCTCCCTGCTGCGTTTGTTCTGCAAACTCTCTGGTCACATTCCAAGCCACTGCCTTTGCTGCACTGTCTGTAAACATGACAGTCTCGGGGCTATATTAAGATTTTATGAGTCTGTAAAACAGATTAAGAGATTCAGTGTGAAATTCTTCTCCTTTTTAAAAGCTCTTCTTTCCCTTCAGATCCCATCAGTCGCACCAAACCTGGCCCCATCGGCTTCCCATCCTGCCTGGGGACTGGTGCTCTGTGATTCCAAAGTTAAAGTAAATGCTGCTTTTTCAAAACACATGGGCACCAGCTGCCCTCCCTTCCCATCCAGTGTTACTATTCGACTAGGTGACGGATCCCATTTTTCTTGACACTTAGGCATTGAAGGGGCTTTCTAAATGGTATCTTTCCCTTCTCTAAACAAGCATGGCTCAAAATATAAGCTACTCAAGTGAGAATGTGAGAGGATGAACAACTGGCTTGGTTTTCCTGGGACTTTCAGCACTAAAAGTCCCATGTCCAGAAACCCCACGGTGCTGGGCAAACTGGGACAGCTGGTTGCCCTAGCATGAAGGCTTCTTGCAGACTTACCAAATATTAGAACCAGGGGAGTTGTCTGAACACTGGATGCGAAGACTTTCAAATGATTTAGAGCCTCAGACCACTGTTTCAAATGAAAACTTATCTGAGAAGCAATAAGCAAACAGACACGACAGGAAATCCTCTGGTGGACAGAGGTGGGGAGCCTGCAGGGAGAGTAAGGCTCCGACCTGGAACGCTGGGCTTCTCTGATGTCATCCAACCATCACCCAACCCCCAAGAAGACAGGGGCTCCCACTCACCTGAAATCAAAGCCTTGGGAGGATGTTTGCAGTGACTTTAGTTAATGATACCAGATTAAAAACTGCAGCCCCAAGGGGAAGTATGACTTTAGGGGCCAAACTAGAACTCTTCTTCCTTAATTTCCAAAAGAGACGGCTAGACATGCCCTCTAGTAGCACCCTCTTCCTCCCCACATACATTTGCTTTCTAATTTTGGAAAAAATCTCATGAACCCCAAGTCCAACCTTAGAGACACTGCCACCTAAAACCCCCATACGCATGCATGCATGCACCCACACAGTTGCCTCCCTGGGGGCCTGGCACATCCTGAGTGAGAGGGTGGCCAGCCCTGCTTCTGGTAGGGAAGATGGAGATAGGGACAAGGAGGGGAAGAGGAAAAAGGAGAAGCAGGCAGAGACAAGTAGGGCAGAAGCTGGGTTTAGAGCCCTGGCCATGCTATCACCAGCTAACAGCCGAGAAACAGATGGGCAGGGTGAGGGGTCGAGGCTGGGGTCAGGGGTTTTGGAGCCAGACTCATCCCTGGCCTCCTGACTCAAGGCTCTTTCTGACACCCAAGCAGAATCATACCCAGCCGGGCCATGGCTATTTAAGGGAGGCCATCCACCCACTAATCACAGATTCTGACCTTCATGGCTTAGCCTGACCTTCACCGCTTAGTATGAAAAAAATGCAGGGAGGCCGGGTGCGGTGGCTCAAGCCTGTAATCCCAGCACTTTGGGAGGTCGAGACGGGCGGATCACAAGGTCGGGAGATCGAGACCATCCTGGCTAACACGGTGAAACCCCGTCTCTACTAAAAAAATACAAAAAACTAGCCGGGCGAGGTGGCGGGCGCCTGTAGCCCCAGCTACTCGGGAGGCTGAGGCAGGAGAATGGTGTAAACCCGGGAGGCGGAGCTTGCAGTGAGCTGAGATCCGGCCACTGCACTCCAGCCCGGGCAACAGAGCGAGACTCCGTCTCAAAAAAAAAAAAAAAAAAAAGAAAAGAAAAAAATGCAGGGAATGGGGGCATTTGAGGAGTCCATGCCGGGACCTCCAAACACTGCATCTCTGAGATCAATATAGACTTTCTGGAAAGGCCCTGGTTATTTACAAGCTTCTGTTCACACCTAGTGCCCAATTCCTCACATTCTCACTAAACACAGCCTCAGCACCATGGTGGGACAGGGAAGGGTCTATTCTTGCGCATAGAAGCGGCCAGGCACCCAGCTTACCCTGAATCTGGAAACTTCTGCACTCAGAATCCTGGATTCCATTCCCCAGTCAACTGCATGTCCTAGGTAAGGAAACCCATTCCAATTCTCAGAGTTTGGAAAGAAAGGGCAGGCCTGCTCATCGGTGATGCTAGAGCTCCGGCCGAAGAACCCACCAGCCCTGGAGGAGGGGGCCTGGGGTGGGCGGACTCTCTGGCAAGAGCAGGTTTCCATGGAAACATGAATCCAGGACTGGAAGGACCTTCTCAGTTTGCTCTGAGCCACTGCCTGGCTCGTACCCTACATGAGGCTCCTGCTATCGTCTCCCCCAGGCATGTTCTCCCCACATTGGACTGGCAGATGATGGCTCACTGTGCAAAGCACTTGGTGATAGGATCCTTTTATTCCTCACTCTAACCAACCCAATGGGCACGAACTCCATCAAAGGATGAAGCAGAGTCCCAGAAGATCGAGTGCTTGCCCAAAGTCTCAGAGTTTGGGAAGAAAGGGCAGGCCTACTCATTGGCGATGCTGGAGCTCTGGCCAAAGAACCAAAAGTTACCCAGGGAGTTCGCGGGGACACACAGCTCCACCTCCAGCAGAGGTTCCAGTTCCCGCAGCTGGGACGGTCACTACAGCACCGCTCTGCTCTCCCTCCTCTCCAGTGGCAGGCACCCCAGCCTGTGCCACTGCCACTGCTCAGGGTGAGCCACATACCCCGGGCACCTTCCGCTGGCATACGGTCAGATGTTGCTCTCACAGGCTTTATTTTATCCCTACCACAAGCCTGTAAAACATGTTTGAGCCTATCCCCCTTTTGTTTGTAGATGGAAGGAGGTTTGATCTGCTCAAGGACCACCAGGGAATCACTGCATGGGCTGACCCGCAGCTGCAGCCCTCCTGCATGGCTGCCTGTCACTCCAGCTGAGCAGAGGAGCCGCCATGACCAGCACCCTTTCCCTTTCTAATCTGAAGGCAGTCCCTGTGGTGACAGAGTCCCAGTGTCACCCATCACCCCAGCAGGTCAGGAGCCCTGGAATACTCCCTTGATGAATGACCTTAGCAGGAAAGAGGAATCTGCCCCCTCTCCATGCTCCACACCCACAGCCAACCGGTGGCTTCTTACCACTCCAGCTTCCTTTCCAAGAGGGTCCAAGCTCCCACCGTGGCTTCCACACTACTCAGACACTTCCAAAGTTCACGGGTCGTTCCAGTGCTTTGCCACTTGCAGGGAAATCAGCACTGGAAATGCAAGTCAGCAGATAGGACAGAAGCCCAGGAACCAAGGGTAGGGCCCAGGGGAGCCCTACCCGGGGCTGGCAATCTAGGGCAAGTCTCTCCCCTCCAGGCTCAACTCCTCCTCTGTTGAAGGATAGACCAAATCGCCTCCAGCTCTATGTGCCCAGCCATCTTTTTGTAATTAATATTTCAACTGATTACATGAGTCAGAGGAAACCAAACAGAATGAGGATGATGAAAATCAAAAGGGTTTGCATTGGAATTTACGCAATGAACACACCCTAGAACTATTCCAGAATTAAAAGCCTCTTAAAATATGGTCAGATGCAGCAGAGACCAACCCATGCTGCTTTGAGCTGCTTCCAGTGGCCTTGGTTGGAAAGAATGGACTGCCTAGGATGGAGGGGGAGTGGGGTGGGGCGTGGAGCGGGGCGCCTGCACAGAACCTGGGGGAGCAAACCCTGGCCTGGGGCATGAGGTCTGACAAAAGAGCCTTGTGTGTTGTAAGGCTCGGAGTCCAATTTCCTGTGCTGAGACTCAAATGGAGGATCGCGTGTCTGCCTACCCGCCCCATGTCCCCCAACCCCATCCCCCAACTGAGCGCCCACTGCTTGCGTCCAGGCCATCAGGAATAGCAGTGAGGAAGGCTCTGTGGCTCCCTGGAGCTCTCAGCTGCCTTGCATATCTCCAGGGGCTTCTGGAATGGTCTGGATCTGTATACAATTTCAGGGTTTCCTTACTTTTCCAGTCTGAGACTGAAACTCAACCTCTAAGCATTTAAAAGAAACAACAGGAAAACTCAATCCTCTTTCCTTCCACAGCACATTTAGGGTGAGAGTTTCACAGCTGAAAATCTCCTTCAAAGAAAACGCAGCCCAAATGTGCTGGGAGGAGAAGCCGGTGGATCTAGGAGGGGCCGGTGCTGCCCGCTCTGTCTCTGGGCTGACAAACTGGTTTCAGATTGGTAAGTGGGTCAACCCCAGCTCCAGCGGCTCCTCCTCACCTCTGCCGATTGAGGGCCACTGCAAATTTCAAGCAGAATAAAAGAGTATTCTGAGGGCCACTGCAAATTTCAAGTAGAATGAAAGAGTATTCCACAGTTAAAGAAAATTGCATATGTCTATATCCATCTCGCACAGATTACGTACTAGGCCTTCTTCTAAGCACTGCTTAATTATTAACTCATTCAGTCCCATTTTACAGATGACAAAACGATGAAGTGGAGAACCAAGGTCACGTTGTTACTAAATGGCAGAGCCAGGAGTTGAGGCCAGGCTATCTAGGTAGCACCAGGACCCAGAGTGGAGGGTGGGCCCAGAGCTGCCAGGTGGGCTCAGCAGGCCTGGAGCTGGTTTGAAACACAGGTGCTGAGGTGACCAAGTGAGCTGGCCCTGAAGGGCAGCGTGAGGGAAGGAGCCAGAACCCCCAGCCAGAGCCCCAGCCCTCAAGGGACAGCTTGGCCAGGACAAGCTACTAGAACAGGCCAGGGGCCTTTTGGCGGGGAAGGGAGAACTGGACGACCCGGTTGAGAATTCCAGAGATTTTTCTCACTGATGGGAAGAAAACTGGGCCCTGGTAGGGCCAGTGGGGAATGGTGCTTTGGAGGAAGTCAGGACTCAGGCGTCCTTGGGATCATCTCAGCAAACTGCAGGTCTCCAGGGAGCCGCTCCAATGCATTCCCAGGTCCAGCCTGCCCCCTGCTGGCTCTGTTGGGAAACCAAACACAGGCGTCCTCCTCGTGCAAAGGTGGACTTCTGGGTTCTCAGATACCCCCATGGAGCCCACACTTATAAGCTGGTAATGACACGTCACAAAATCAGTTATAGGGTGCTGCTGAAGCAGTCGTCATTCATTCTAACCACGTATTTAAACTGAAAAGGTTGCATGTATGTTCTGCCTGTCAAGGAAACCACGGCATGAATTGTGTAAAATTTGTGTGCAGCATATTTTTGTCAGAAGTGGGGCAGAAAGGAGAGTGTTTAGGGGCTGGAGGTTAAAGTGCTGGAATCCAAGTCACCTCTGCCCCAGAATATTGGGGTCCGTTCAACGTTTCGTGGAAAATAAAAGTGTTGCTGTGCTTCAGGAATTAGACCCTCTTTACCACGGGCCAGCAGATGGTTCATCAGGGAACGTGATGCAGAACGAGGCTGAGGTTCCAGAGGCAGGGCTGGGTCATTTAGAATTTGACACTCTCAAACGTTTGACTCAGGGCTTCAGTGAAACAGTCAACAATCGGAACCGGGAGTTTCAATCCTGTTAAGAAAACATCTATTTCCCTTCTGCTAATTTCATTAAGTCAGTCTAGTATTTTTCAAAGCCTTTTGGCAGTTAAAACAGACTCTCTGATCCCATAGGACAGTGATAGAGGATCAGAAATCCAGCTGATTTGCATATTTTAATGATCCAAACTTAATCACCCATAAAATCCCAGCCTCCAGCCAGACTGGCTTCCAGTTCGTTGCTGTTATTTGAGTATTTGCAGTGGAAAGTATGATTTTGCTTTCACCTGGCCAGGACCCTGGGCTCACACCCACCATGTGCTGGTATCTACAGTAAGAATAAAATTTGCAGGACAAAGCAGGTGACAAAACAGGTATTATTTTTCTATAACAGGACTCGATAACACCTGGCACACGTATACATATAATATACGTATTTGTGCTATTGCGTTGTGTATCACATACATATGTGTTGTATATGTAGTGCATATATATATACATACATATATATATATAGTATTATACTATGTATCATGTAGATGTTTGTCTTCCTACCTAGAATGCCAGGTCTAGGACAGGGGTTTTTTGTGTTTTGTGATATGAAGCAATGGAGTTTGAAAGTCCAGCCCCCATTCACCAAATAACAACAAATGTCATCTAATCACTTCAGGGAATGCCTCGGTGACGCCTTAGTCTCTGCAGCTGTAGGTACATTTTCCCCTTCCTTGGTATCACCCACTCCTAAGGATTAAAGTGCCATCCACCTGCAGTAGCCTCCTGTTTCTCCCCACAGACCAGACCCCTCCTGTGCTCCAGACTCACACAGCTAAAAGAGAAACGCCATTTCCATCCACGCCGCTTCCCTCTGAGCCTTCCCTGTCTCCATTGCTCAGGTCCAAACCAGGGCATCTTTTTGAGTCCTCTTTCCCTCATACCTAATCCAATCTTCGGTACAACCTGTGGGGTCTACCTCCCAAAAAGACCCCAAAGGTGGCCTCTTTCACCTTTGCTGTTGCCGTCAGCCTTGTCCATGCACCACCATCTTTAATCTGGATAATTCTAGAACTTCATGGTCCATACCGAGCCACTAGCCACATGTTGCTACGTAAATTTCACTAATTTAATTAAAATAACGTGAATTTTAAAGCCGAGCTTCTCAGCCACACCTACCCAGATTCCAAGTATTCGAGGGCCACACATGGGCCCGGGGCGGCTGCAGGTGCGGTGCCAATGCAAGACACTTCCATTGCAGGACAGCCCTGCTCCAGGATCTCTCAGGGACAAAAGGGATGATGACCCCTGCCTGTATGTGTGTCTCCTCCCCCAGGCCCAGCCCATCTTCCCCAGGGCAGGCAGAGCCTGCTTCCTGAGCACAACTCAGCTGACATTGCACCTGTGCTTAAACTGTCTCATTGCCTATTCCGGTGAACAGAACAAAACACAAGTTCCTTCTGCGGGCAGCCAGGCGCCATATCTTCACATTCAGCCAACTGTCAGCAAATATCTACTGGACACAAACTATGTGCCAGGCAATTGTGATGGAAGATGCCAAACAGCAAAGAATCAAAACACCTTGCCTCCATGGAGCTGTCTAGGGGTGGGGGGCAGGGGGAGCAATAAACAAACAGTAAGTAAATGATAGTTTTCTAGAAGATGAAATTGCTATTAAAAAAAAAAAAAAAGCAGACAGAGTGAAGAGACCTGGAATGCCAGGGGAAGGTGACCAGATGGCCTCGTTGACAAGGTAACAGGTGAGCCTTCCAGGTGGGGGATCAGCCAGCAGGGAGGCCCCAAGGTGTGGGCAGGCCTGGGTATTTGAGAAACCATCAGGGGATCCAAGGGACTGGGAAGGAAGAAACTGGGGAGAGGGTAGGTCCTTGGGGGCTATGGGAAGGACATGGGCTTTCATCTGAGCCAATGGGGAGTTATGGCAGGGTTTGACCCGAGCAACAGCTCGCAGCTCATATTCAAAAAGCTCCTTCCGGCTGCTGGCATGTGATGGGTGTTGGGAGGGTGGCATGGAGAGCCACGAGTCACCTGCAGGGACGGGGAGGGTGAAGTGGATTTGGGTGGCAGTGATGAGTGTTCAGAGATGTTCAGAGGATCGCAGGTGGGTGGGATTTGAGTGGAGGGAGCAGCCCAGGATGGCTCTGGGTTACTTGGTGCCTGAGAGGTGGGAAGGACAGGTGTGCAATGCTGGTGAAGACAGGAGTGGGAGGCGTTCACTGGACACTCAAACAGGGGCAAACGGAGAGCAGGAAGCATTCACTGTACACCCAAGAGGAGGGACAAAGGGGAGTGGGAGGTGTTCATTAGACACCCAAGCAGAGGGGCAAACGGGCTGGGTCTGAGTCCACAGTGCTGGAGAGAGGTTGCTTTAGAGGCAGGAGCTAAGTGTTATAAGGCTGGCCCGCTGCTCTCTCCTTTCCTGTCTCCACTCTCTCCGTCTGGTCACTTGCACCTCCCGTTCCACCCACGACATCCCAGCTCGTTTCGGTGCCCTGGCCTCTGTCCAAGCAGCCCCCTGGCCAGCTCCACTCCGCGGTCCCGCCCTCTGCTTCCCACCGCACTCCCCAGCCCTGAATGATCGCTACTCACTCGGCTTCAGCCGTGAGCCCAAGGATACTTAAGGACAGTTGTGTGATGACACTTGTGGAGGACAGACACTCCAGCTCCTTGCTTGGGCTGTATGCCCAGCGCTAGACAGGCCTAGACCCAGAGGACTCAGCACCTGCACTGCCCCCACCTTGCCCCGCCCCTGCCTCACCTTGCTGGGCCCCCTGCCCTACCTTGCTCCGCCCCCTGCAGCCACTTGCTGCTTTTCTGGGAGGCTCAGGAACCCAGATGGTCGCTGACAAGAGGAGCATCCTTCCCACACCAGGTGGATCCAGTCTTGGGGCCTCAGCCTATAAGACACCACCACACCCATACACAGACACACACAAACATACACACATCCCACACACACACACACACACAGACATGCAATCACACACACACCCATACACAAACACACACATACCACACACAAACACACACATGCAATCACACACACACACCCCACACCCACAACCACACACACCCCCCCCACACACACACAGACACATGCAATCACACATGCACCCCACACACACCCATACACAAACACGCACAAACACATCCCACGCACAAACACACATGCAATCACACACCCCACACCCACACACACATCCCACACACACACCCATACACAAACACACACATGCAATCACACACACACCCATACACAAACACGCACAAACACATCCACGCACAAACACACATGCAATCACACACACACACCCCACACCCACACACTGTCACACATACACACACACGCATACCCACACATTCACACAATCACATACAACCCACACCCACACATACACACCCACACATGCCCACACATTCACACAATCCATACACACACTCCACACCCACACACAAACATACACACAAACATCCCCACACACACACTGACATACATACAAACACCACACAAACACACAATCACAAACACCTCCACACACAATCAGGCACAAACACCCCCACATTCACACACACAATCGCAAACATACACATCCCACACTCACACACAATCACAAATACCTCACACACAGTCACTCACCAACATGCCCCCCCAGTCACACATACAAACACCCTACACACACACAACCCCCCACACACACCCTCCACACACAAAAACACAATTACACACAATCATACATAAACACCCACCCCAACACAAACACCCCACACATGCCCACATACACAAATACTCCCCACACACATTCACATGCACACCCCACCCCCACACGCAATTACTCCCAAGAACACATACACAAACACTGCCACACTGACACAACCACAATCACAAACATACACACACTTCACACTCACATGCAATCACAAACACCAGACACTATCACACACACACAAACACTCCCCCCACACAATCAAAAACATACACACACCCCACAACCACACAAAAGCACAGACGTAAACACACACCCCTCACACACACAAAAAATTCCACACACCCAAACACCCCACAAACGCCCACACACAATCACACACACTAACACCCGCACACACCCACATACAAACACAATCACAAACACCCACACACGAACACACCCAATATATACTCTCACACTCACAGTGTTTAACTTCTTTTCTTCCCCTCCTCCCCCTTCCCCATTCCTGGTCTGATAGTTTTATTTGAGAAAACAGGAAAAGCCTGAAAAACCAGCTCGCCTCAAAAGTACATATTTTTAAAAATTGAGTGCAGTATATTAATTATTGATTATGAATTTATGAATGAGAAATGACTTTGAAACTTCTTTTTTCAGCAGTGGAGCCATTCAAAAGGGATACGAGCAAACGTTCTTGTATCCTAACTCCTGAGTCGATCCCACGCAACTCAAGTTGTCAACGGTGATGCAGAAGGAGAGCTGTGGAAACCCACAGAAATGTGGAGCGGGGCGGGGCGGAGAACAAGGACGGGAGTGGAGGGGAGGGAGGGAGGGGAGGGAGGGGCAGGGTGTGGGGGAGAGGATGGAGGAGGGGAGGAGGTGGGAGGGAGGGATGGGGCGGGGATGGGGTGAAGGAAGGAGCAGGGAGAGGAGGGAGGTGGACTGGCGAAGAGCTGATGAAGGGGAGAGGCGGGGCGGGAATTGAACGACGGAGGGACTGAGAGCGCGGGTCGATTCCCCGCCGCTCTGAACGCCCCGCCTGGCGGTGCTGCGCGCCGTGCTGGGAGCGCTCCTGCAGGAGGCTCCCGGGCGGGTCGACGTCCGCTTCCAGAGCCGAGGCCTCTTCTTTCCCGGGCGGCCACGTTGCGGGCTGAATGGTTCCTCTCTGTCTCCTTTGGAATGGGTGGGCAGGTCTTTGTGCGCTACTTTTAAGTGCTGTAATGAGCGCCCTCTCTTTCCCAGCCCTGGAAGCTGCAGTAGCTCCGGGGAGCGGATGGAGTGTCGTCCGCTCCCATCCCCCACCCCATCCCATCCCATGTCTGGACGCACCGAAGCCACAGCAGTGATCATAGGGACCCTCGGCCGCCAGGCCCGGGCGGGTGACGCGGACGCTCCGTCGTCCGTTGCGCCCCGCGGGTGGCTGCTCTGCACCTGGTGGACGCCTTCCCTGAAGTTTTTGATCCCTTGAATGCACTCAGGGCCAAGCGGATTTTCCTCCAGGTGTGGGGATGGGAAATAGCTGCTGGCAGCCGGACAGGAGCTCTGTCTCCCTGAGATTTGCAGGGCTCGGGCTTGTGCAGCAGACATTGCAGGCGAACCCAGCCATGGGTGGCTGCAGGGAGGGCTGCTCGCGTGCAGACTCCGCAGGCGGGAGGCCATGGCTCCCCTAGTTCCTGCTCAGCCTGCGTCCTCACCCACCAGGCCGGCCAGGGTGACTGGGACTGAGGGGGCTTTCTGGAATGCAAAACTTTCAGCGCTGAAATCACAAAAGTCCTGGATAGACCAAGGCAAGTTGGACACCCAAAGGCCAACCCAGCTTCTGGGGGTAGGGAATCACCCCTGCTGTATTCATCCGCACAGGGCATAGACTCCTGGGGGAATAATCACCTTCAGTTTCTCCCTTTCCTGGAGACTCCAGAGATTTTATTTGTCTTCTTCACTCTGTGTGTGGCTGAATCTGGATTCAGCATACAGTACAATCAATCTGCTTTTGATTCCTGTAAGCCCAGAATTGCTTATGAATTCCTGATTTGGGAGCAGCTCCAGTGTAGCTGTGGGTACCAGCCCCATCCAGGTCCTTCGAATGCAAGATGGCTGCAGAGAGTGCAGGACAGGGAGGCCCTGGTCCCTTCTTTCTAGCTTTGTGGTAGGCTCTGAACTGTGCTTCTTTTGAGGGCACCACGACCTGTCCTCTTGTTGGTTTCCTTTTGGTTTGGGCACCAGGTGAAGCTAACCTGCTTAGTTCATGAGCCCACATTTCCCGCTGGAGCTCTGCTGCTGAGTATCCTCCCTCCACCCCTGGGAGGAGGGCTGCCCCTTGCCATCTGGGTCTGCCTTAATCAGGAAGAGAAGTTACTGTTGATGAAGGAAGAAGAAACAAGGTATATTTTTCTGAATCTTTTGCTTATTCCTAGACCAGGGTTCTTGAAGTTAAGATCCAGGAGCTGCCACCTCATCCCCCACCCTACCTTTACATTTTGTTTTATTTACATTCACATTTTGTTTTATTTGTGACTTAGCCCCAGGGAATGTGGTCACCTAAATAGGGACCCAATTATAGGGTTTTGTGGAGCTGGAAGGAGCCCATCAGTTAATTTTTTTACATACCATCCTGCTGGGATGGTACAGAGTGAACTCTGACCTGCCTGTCTTCTGGCTAACTAGATGGTTCATGTGTCTTCTCTTCCCTCTAATGGACCTAATGGATCGATGCTTTTTTCTTCACCTTTTCTGTACCACGAGACTTTCAGTGTCCTCCCACTGTGGGCGTGGCATTCTGCCCCCTGGACCCCATGTGACTTGCTTTGGCCAATGGGCTATTAGCAAACATGACTCAGAGTGGGGTTGGGTGGGGGAACACTTACACTTTTCCCTCACTCTTGCTCCTTCTCCTTTGCCAAGACAGTCCAGGTGGTGAGTCTTAGGGAGCAGAGCCAAGTTTCCCAGTTATCCCAGCTGTGCTCATCCTAGAACAGCCAAGCTGCAGCTGACCAGTAGACATGTGGGTGAGCCCAGCCAAGACCAGAAGAACTGCCTAGCAGAGCCCTGCCTAAGTCACTGATCCACAGAGTTGTGTGTCAGTATTTACAGTGTGACATGGATAATAGGGTGTCATTGAGGTTGTGTGGTTGATACAATGATGGATTCACTCTAGCTCCACACAGCTGCCAGAAGGAGTTCTCGGTTTCTGTGATGTCCCAGGATCCAGCATCATTCTATGTGCAGTTCAAAGCAGAAGGTGACAATGGAAGGAGCCTGGTGTCAGGCAGACCAGAGTGTGGACCTGCAGTCTGCCACTCACAAGCAGCGTGACTCTGGGCAAGTTAGTTAACTCCTCTCGTATTAAGTTGTCTCATTCTAAAATGGAGATACTCCTGATATCACTAGTCCTAATGCTATGGTTCAGATATTTGACCCCTCCAAATCTCATGGTGAAATATGATCCCTGATGTTGAAGATGTGGCCTAGCAAGAGGTGTCTGGGTCATGGAGCCAATCCCTCATGAAGTGCTTGGTGCAGTTCTTAAGGTAATAAGTGAGATCTCCGTCTATCAATTCCCACAAGAGCTGGCTGTTAAAAAGAAATGGACACTTCCCACCCCTCTTTCTTGCTGTCTCTTCCTCTCCTTCTATGTGATCTCTGCACATACCAGTGTCCCTTCCTCTTCTGCCATGAGTGGAAGCAGCCTAAAACCCTCACCAGAAGCAGATGCTGGTGCCATGCTTCTTGTACAGCCTGCAGAACTGTGCACCAAATAAGGCTCCTTTTAAAAAATAAAATAAAAGTATCCAGCTTCAGGTATCCTTTGTAGCAATACAAATGGACTGAGTCATTTAATAATTCTAATAGGCACAATTTATTGGGCAATTACGTGTCTGAAATCATGTTAAGAATTTCATGTATAATAGCTGATTAGACTTTCACCACAGCCCTGTAATAAATATCTGTTTTACAGATGAGGAAGCTGAGGTACAGTGAGACTAATTGAATGGGCCAAGGGGACAGAGCATATGCTGCATTAAGTTTTGTTTTATGTGTGTTTTTCTTTCAGCAGCATATAGATTTTCCATATAATATGATCTCAACTAAAGCAAAATATATAGAAATAAGACTGGAAAAAATATGACAATATGTAAATAGCAGTTGCCTCTGAGTACTGAACTTTGAATTTTTTTATTTTTATATTAGCTCAAAAATTCTTATAATTGTCTTTATTTTTATATTTTTATATGTTTATATAAAGATAATTATGACTATCTTTTATAAAAGATATTATTTTATATTATCTTTATAATTAGATTCAACATTTAAAAAAAATTTTTCTTCACGCACTATTTGACTGTATTCCTAAATCTTGTGGTTAATGACAATATCTGGCTTTAGAGTTACCTCCTTCATATTTTATATTTTAATCAATGTCAGACCTTTGGTTCAACATCCTGGAAGAACAGTTATTGCAGGCCACTTTCTCCTAAAAATATATTAAAATGCTGATAGAATATGTATTAGTTAGGGTAGGGTGGGTTGGGGTAACAAAAAGACCCCAAAATATATAATGGTTCAAACACAATAGAAAGGGGATTCTGTTTCTTGGGGAGCTTGCAGAGGACCAGTCTTCTTAAAGAGAACAACAAGAATGCTGATGGTATACCAAAAAGCATTTGTCTGAAGGCACTGGAGCGCTGCGGAGGCAACCCAGGCCTAAGAGGCCAAGATTCCTGAAAGGGAAAAACCATGGAAAGATGAGCCATATTTTGAAGCTGTTCTTCCCTCATGCACTTGGGAATGCTGGGCAGAAGGCCAGGCCTGGGCTACTAGAGAGGGCAAGAAAACTAGCAAAGATGTGGGAAGCTTACAGGTCTGGAAAGGAAAAATTAAATTCTTAGGGGTGGGGGATCCAGAATCCCATAAGATGGAGCAAATAACTGAGTCAAACTCTCAGTCAGTTTTTAACTCAAGATATTGGGAAATTTCTGGAGCTACACAAAATGGAAACTAGGTAGGCAAATACAGAGCCTCTGAAAAGCTAAGTGAAGTTTTCAATAATCTCACTGTGCTGAGGACACGAGGACTAAAATTTAGAACTTATGGGGCAAGGGCCATGATGAACACCCCAGCCACTCAACAGGAAACCCTAAAACCATGCTCTAAGAATAAACATGATCTAAGAGTAGGTAGAGGTTCAATACTGCTACTGAGCCCTGAGTTAACTCAGTCCCTGGTTGAATTAAGCTCACTAACCCATAGTATATGGTATGGTTTGGCTGTGTCTCCACTCAAATCTCATCTTGAATTGTAGCTCCCACAATTCCCACATATCATGGGAGGGACCTGATGAGAGGTAACTGAGTCATGGGGACGGGTGTTTCCCGTGCTGTTCTTATGATAGTGAATAAGTCTCATGAGATCTGATGGTTTTATAAATGGGACCCCTGCATAAGCTCTTTTTTTGCCTGCCTCCATGTAAGATGAGACTTTTCTCCTCATTTGCCTTCTGCCACGATTGTGAGGCCTCCCCAGCCACGTGGAATTGGGAGTCAATTAAACCTCTTTCCTTTATAAATTACTCAGTCTTGGGTATGTCTTTATTAGCAGCGCAAGAACAGACTAATACAGTAGATCTACCTATCAGAGGAAAGGATGAACAATGTCCAGCATTCAATAAAAAATGTAGGCATACTAAGAGACAAGACCAAATGGTCAAGTGTCGGGGGGGGATATTTAGATAAGGGAAATCAACCCACAGGTGATTCAAATATTGGACTTAGCTGATAAGGGCTTAAGTGAACTATTATTAATATGGCAAAGACAATATAGAAAAAGATAAAGAAAATAGAATTTCATCAGACAGTTGAAAAGCTATGAAAGGAACTAAATGAAAATTGTAAGAACTAAAAATTGCAAAAACTAAACTTAAGAATTCAGTAGGTGGATTTATTATTAATGTAATCTGTTATTATTAATAATCTATTATGAATAGATTAGAAACAGCAAAAAAGAAGATTAGTGAAATAGGAAATACAGCAACATAAAAAATTAAGATTGAAACACAGAAGAAAAGAAGTTAGAAAATTCAAAAGAGAACATAAAGGACATAGACAGCAAGTGTAAAGGCCTCACGTAAGTATAATTGCAGCCTCAGATACAGAGGAAAGAGATAATGGGACAAGGAAATATTTGAAGAATTCATAGCTGACAATTTTCCAAAACTGAGGAAATTTAAAATCTCTACATACTCTAAGCAAGGTAAATATAAAATAAATTTTACTTTAGTATAGCTGAACTGCTGAAAAACAAAGATTAAAAAGGAAATTGTGAACACAGCAGGAGAGGAACGATAGATTACCTTCAATGGAGCAACAGTAAGACTAAAGATTGGCTTTTCAGAAATGATATGTTTAAAGAGCTGGAAGGTAGTATAATTAACCTGAAAATCTATATTCAGTGAAAGTGTAACAGCTCAATAGGTTAATCTTGCCCACTGTCCACCCAGATAGAGCCAATGTATCAAGATGGGGAATTGCAATAGAGAAAGAGTTCAATACATGTAGAGCCAGCTAAACAGGGGACTGTAGTTTTATTACTATTCAAAGTAGCCTCTCCAAAAATCGGAGGCTAGGGTTTTGTAAAGATAGGTGAGCAGGGGTGTAGGGAATGAGTGCTGGCGATGAGTTAGTGATGCAATCATAGGGGTGTAGAAAATGGTCCTCATGTGCTGAGTTCACTCCTGGGTGGGAGCCACAGAGGAGTTGTTGATCCAGTTGGAGTCATCCAGTCATCAGAAATGCAAAAGCCTGAAAAGACATCTTAAAAGGGCAATCTTAGGGTCTACAATAGTGATGCTCTTTACAAGAGTCATTAGAGAAGTTGCAAATCTTGTGACCTCCAGAATAATGGCTGGTAATCATTTAACTATACCTACATCTTAGCAGAATTCAGGTCCCTCTCATCTTCCTAACCTGGTTGCCTTTCATTCGTTTTGCAAAGGTGGCTTAGTTTTGGGAAAAGCTATTATGTTTTAGTCTCTCAAAGTTAGTCTGGCCCATGCTCAGGAATCGCCAAGGGCAGTTTGGAGGTTAAAAGCAAGATGGAGTTGATTAGATCTTTCGCTATCATAATTTTCTCACTGTTATAATTTTTGCAAAGGCAATTTCCAAAACAGCCTTCAAAAATGAAGGGAAAATATTACTTAAAGACACCAAAACAGAAAAACCCAGTCTAAAATAAATGCCAATGGAAATTCTTCAGACAAAGGAAAAAGAACCCAAATTTAAAAACTGAAATGCATGAAGAAATTGAAAGCTACAAAAAGAGTATATATGTAAATATAAATAAATATTAACCATACAAAACATCAAAAATGATGTCTAGTGGGATTTAAAATATATATTGACAAGAATAAAGGAAAAGAATGGGAGCAATAAAATATTCTAAGGTCTTAACATTGTATAAAGGAAATAAAAGTCCTAAATTATATTAGACAATAATAAATCAAGGATACATGTTGCAATATTTACAGTAATTACTAAAATACAAATAAAAGAATGTTTAAGTACCAAGTTTATATAGGGAAAATAGAATAATAAAACTATTCATCCAAAAGAAAGTTAAAAAAAAAACCCAAAGATATGGAAAAGCAACATAAAATGGGTACAACATAAAAAGTAAAATGGTAACTATAAATTCTAATATATTAATAATTATGTCAAATATAAATTAACTAAATGCTCCAAGTAAGACCAAAATAGTCAGATCTGATTTTATTAACTCAATTATATGCTGGTTACAGGAGACCCACCTCAAGAGCAAAAGAGGATGAAAGTAAAAGTTGAAAAAAACTGTGCCAGATAAACACTAAACAAAGGAAAGCTGGTATCAGTATTCTAATATCAGAAAAGTAGACTTGAAGGAAAGAAGCATTGCTAGACATAAAGCAGATGCTTTGCAATGATAAAAGGATCAATCCACTCATAAAGCAAAAACAGAACTGAAAAAAAGAGACAAGTTCACAATACTATTTAGAGGCACAAGCACACTCCTCTCAATGTATGATAGAAATGCAAATAGAAAATCAGTCATAGCACAATTGGCCTGACCTAATTAACACTGTGTCCTGCAATGACAGGATGCGCCTTCTTTTTAAGTGCACACATAACATTGAATAAAATGAATCATACGCTGAGTCATAAAACGATTCTCAACAGATCTCCAGGGATGTGAATCACTTTGACCCCTGTGAAATTAATCCTCTGACCACTATGAAATTAATCTAGAAATTAATAACAAAAAGTTAATTAGGAAATCTCTTTTTCTGCTATGCTAGCAATCTCTGACTCCAAATATATGTCAATGTCTTTTTAATTCCTAGGAAAGCTTGAAGGAAGGAAAAGAGCACTTCTTGAACAGAAATAAAATAGAAACTACAGCCAGCAGGTAATCCATGAACCAACACACCAGGAGCTCAGGGAAGCATCAAATGTGAATACCTGTTCTAAGGGCTCACAGTTGGGTGTTTTTTTTTTTTTTTTTTGAGGCGGAGTCTCGCTCTGTCGCCCAGGCTGGAGTGCAGTGGCCGGATCTCAGCTCACTGCAAGCTCCGCCTCTTGGGTTACGCCATTCTTCTGCCTCAGCCTCCCAAGTAGCTGGGACTACAGGCGCCCGCCACGTCGCCCGGCTAGTTTTTGTATTTTTAGTAGAGACGGGGTTTCACCGTGTTAGCCAGGATGGTCTCGATCTCCTGACCTCGTGATCCACCCGTCTTGGCCTCCCAAAGTGCTGGGATTACAGGCTTGAGCCACCGCGCTGGGTTTTGATGCCGGTTAGGAGAAAGGGAATATGGCTTCGACCTACATGAGGCAGAGGTGAACTAAGAACTCTGAGCAGAGTTGAGACCCTGGAAGACTGCCCCCTTCTTATAAGAGTAACTAGAAAAACTCAAGCAAAGTCTCCAGAACCAAGCTTGACTGTGCACAGAAAAAGCAAGGGGGAAAAGTATCCCATTGGAAGTGGAAACTTCAAATTCATTCTACCCCAATCAGATGTAAAGTTTTAATTTATACTTCCCACAAAGTAAGGAAATCCCAAGCCAAAGATATATATATATAATATAATTATATGTAAAATATAATTAATTATAATTATAAAAATATATATTTACAAAATATAATTATGTGTAAATATATATTTATAAAATAGTATATTATATTTATTTATATAAAATATTAATTTCAGAAGAGTGATCCCTTGGCTCCAAAACTAAAGCAAAGATAAATCCTTTCTAAAGATACCTTCAGTGCCAGGCCACATGAGACTCCCATGGGGGAAAACAATGGCAACACCAGCTGGAGAAAATTTCCAATAATTTTTTAAACTCACAAACTACACAAGGAAACAATTCACAATAAGGGAAGTCAGCAGATACAATCAACATGATAATTAGATCCCCCAGGCACTTGTGATAACAGAATAGCCCAAATCAAATTATATACCAAATATATTTTAAATGATTAAATACATAAAGAAGGAATAAAAATCATGTTGAAAGAATAAGATTATATTTAAAAAATAATAACAGCCTGACCTGAACATGAACCAAATTGTAGTTCTCATACTGAAAATGACCCCCAAAAGTCATTTAAAAACTTAATAGTTAGATAGCAGAATTGATGGTTTAGATAAGTAGGAAGATTTGGTGAACTGGGAGATAAATGTAAGATACTTTCACAGAATACAATGCAGATATGAAGAGGTATCAAATCTGAAAAAGCTGAACTGAATGAAATTGAAACATGGAAAACCATACAAAAGATCAACAAAACCATAAGTTGGTTCTTTTGAAAAATACATGAGAGAGACAGGCTACTAGCTAAACTAATGAAGAGAGAGAAGATCCAAATAAACACAATTAGAAATGACAAACTGGACGTTATCACTGACCTCACAGAGATGCCAAAAACCATCAGAGACTATTATGAACATCCCTATGCATGCAAACTAGAAAACCTAGAAGAAACGAATAAATTCCTGAAAACATGCAACTTCCCAAGACTGAACCAGGAAGAAATTCAAACTCTGAACTGACCAATTTCAACGAGTTCTGAAATTGAATGAGTAATAAATATCCTGCCAACCAGAAAAGCCCAGGACTAGATGGATTCACAGCCTAATTCTACCAGACACATAAAGAAGAGCTGGTACCATTCCTGCTGAAACTATTCCAAAAAATTAAGGGAGAGGGACTCCCTCCTAACTCATTCTGTGAGACCAGCATCATTCTAGTGTTGGCAAAGACACAACAACAACAAAACAAACAACAACAGAAAAGACTTCAGGCCAATATCCTTGATGAATGTAGATGCAAAAATCCTCAACAAAACACTAGCAAACCAAGCCCAAACCATATCCAACAGCACATCAAAAAGCTAATCCATCACAGTCAAGTAGGCTTTCCCTGGGATGCAAAGTTGGGTCAACATACACAGTCAATAAATGTGATTCATCACATAAACTGAACTAAAAACAAAAATCACATGATAATCTCAATAAATGCAGAAAAGCCTTTTGATAAAATTCAGCATCCCTTCCTGTTAAACGCCCTCAACAAAGTAGGCATTGAAGGGACATATTTCAAAATAATAAGAGTCATTTTTGACAAACCCACAGCCAACATTATACTGAATGGGCAAAAGCTGGAAGCAGCATCCATGGAGGAAGTCAAAACTGTCTGTTGGCAGACAATATGATTTTATACCTAGAAAACCCCAGCCTCTGCCCAAAAGCTCCTAGATCTGATAAACAACTTTAGCCAAGTTCCCAGATACAAAACCAATGTACAAAAATCAGGAGTATTTCTGTAAATCAATATCATCCAAGTTGAGTGCCAAATCAAGAACACAATCCCATTCACAATAGCCACAAAAGGAATGAAATACCTGGGAATACAGCTAACCAGGTAGATGAAAGATCTCTACAACCAGAATTATAAAACACTACTGAAAGAAATCAAAGATGACACAAACAAATGAAAAAACATTCCATGTCCATGGATAGGAAGAATCAATATTGTTAAAATGGCCATATTGCCCCAAATAATTTACAGATTTAATGCTATTCCTATCAAACTACCAATGACATTCTTCACAGACTTATTAAAAATTATTCTAAAATTTATATGGAATGAAAGAAAGAGCCCAAATAAACAACACAATCCTAAGCAAAAAGAACAAAACTGGAAAAATCACATTACCCTACTTCAAACTATACTACAAGTCTACAGTAACCACAACAGCATGGTACTGGCACAAAAATAGACACATAGACTTATGGAACACAATAGAGAGCCCAGAAATAAAACCTCAGAGCTACAGCCATCTGATCTTGGACAAAATCAGCAACAACAACAAAAAAGCAAGGGGGAAAGGACTCCTTGTTCCACAAATGGTGCTGGGATAACTGGCTATCCATATGTAGAAGATTGAAATTGGACCCCTTTTTTACACCATATACAAAAATCAACTCCAGATTAAAAATGTAAATGTAAAATCTAAAACTATAAAAAGCCTTGAAGAAAACCTAGGAAATACCATTCTAGAGATAGGCCCTGACAAAGACTTTATGACAAAAATGCCAACAGCGATGGCAACAAAAATTAAAATGGATAAATAGGACCTAATTAAACTAAAGAGCTTCTGCACAACAAAAGAAACTGTAAAACCGAGTAAATAGACAACCCCCAGAATGGGAGAAAATATCTGCAAATTATGCATCTGACAAAGTTCTAATATCCAGACTCTATAAGGAACTTAAAATAACTAACAAGCAAAAAACAAGCAACCGGATTAAAAAGTTGCCAAAGGACATGAATAGACACTTTTCAAAAGAAGACATATATGCAGTCATCAAGCATATGAAAAAATATTCAGCATCACTAATCATTAGAGAAATGCAAATCAAAACCACAACGAGATGACCATCTCAAACCAGTCAGAATGGCTATTACTAAAAAGTCAAAAAATAACAGATGCTCATGAGGCTGTAGAGAAAAGGGAATACTTATACACTGCTAGTGGGAATGCAAATTAGTTCAATCACTGTAGAAAGCAGTTTGGTGATTTCTCGAAGAACTTAAAACAGAACTACCATTCGACCCAGCAATCCCATTATGGGGTTTATACTCAAAGGAATATAAATCACTCTACTATAAAGTCACGTTTACACATGCAAACATGTGTTCATTGTAGCACTATTCACAATAGCAAAGACATGAAATCAACCTAAATCATCAATTGTAGACTGAATAAAGAAAATGTGGTACATATACACCATGGAATACTACACAGCCATTAAAAAGAACGAGATCATGTTCTTTGCAGGGACATGGATGGAGGTGGAGGCAATTATCCTAGGCACATTAATGCAGGAACAAAAAAACAAACATCATGTGTTCTCACTTGTAAGTGGAAGCTAAACACTGAGTATACATAGACACAAAGAAGTGAACAATAGCCGGGCGCAGTGGCTCATGCCTGTAATCCCAGCACTTTGGGAGGCCAAGGCAGGCGAATCATGAAGTCAGGAGATCGAGACCATCCTGGCTAACACGGTGAAACCCTGTCTCTACCAAAAATACAAAAAATTAGCCGGGCGTGGTGGCGGGCGCCTGTAGTGCCAGCTACTGGGGAGGCTGAGGCAGGAGAACGGTGTGAACCTGGGAGGCAGAGCTTGCAGTAAGCCGAGATCACGCCACTGCACTCCAGCCTGGGTGACACAGCAAGACTCCATCTCAAAAAAAAAAAAAAAAAGAACAATAGATACTGGGGGCCGACTTGAGGAGGAGGAATAGGAGAAGGGTAAGGACCATAAAACTACCTATCAGGTACTATGCCTATTACCTGGGTGATGAAATAATATGTATGCCATATGAAATAATATGTACACTTTGGGAGGCCGAGGCGAGCAGATCATGAGGTCAGGAGATCAAGACCATTCTGGCTAACACAGTGAAACTCTGTTTCTACTAAAAAATACAAAAAATTTAGCTGGGCATGGTGGCGGGTGCCTGTAGTCCCAGCAACTTGGGAGGCTGAGGCAGGAGAATGGCATGAACCTGGGAGGCAGAGTTTGCAGTGAGCCGAGATCGTGCCACTGCACTCCAGCCTGGGCATCACAGTGAGACTCCATCTCAAAAAAAAAAAGAAAAGAAAAAAAGAAAATCTGAAAAGGATTGAGAGGAATTAAGATTAAGAGAAAATCTGAAAAGATTAAGATTATGAGAGATAATGAATAAGGAGGACCAACCTAGAATCCAGTAGTTCTTTTTTGTTGTTGTATTTTATTTGTAATTGACACACAATAATTGTACCTATTTATGAGGTACGGTGTCATGCTTTAATGCATGTATGCATTGTGTAATGATAAAATCATGGTATTAAGCATATCCACCACCTCAAACATTTATCATTTCCTTGTGATAAGAACCTTCAAAATCCTCACTTCCAATTATTTTGAAATATATGATACAATATGAGAGGTCTTCAATAAGTTCATGGAAAGTGCATATTATGAAAAAAACTATGCATGGATTGCAACAATTTTTGCACAGATGTAAACACATACTAACTTATTATAATATGCTTGAGCAGGATCTAGTTTGAGGAACAAAGAAGGGTAAGACATGGGCTTAAAAACAGCCTGTATTAGGCTGTTCTCACATCGCTATAAAAAAAATACCTGAGACTGGGTAATTTATAAAGTAAAGAGATTTAATTGGCTCCCAGTTCTGCAGGCTGTACAAGAAGCATAGCACTAGAGTCTGCTTCTGGGAGGCCTCTGGAAGCTTATAATTATGGCAGAAGGTAAAGTGGAGACTCGCATGTCACATGGCAAAAGCAGTAGCAAGAGAGAGGGAGGGGGTAAGTGCTACACTTAAACAACCAGATCTTGTGAGGACTCACGTACCTGCTGTCATGAGAACAGCACCAAGGGGATGGTGCTAAACCATTCTTGAGAAACATCTCCATGTTCCAATCATCTCCCAACAGGCCCCACCTCCAACACTGAGGATTATAATTCAACATGAGATTTGGGTGGGGACCCAGATCGAAACCACATCAGAGGCCCTGTCAGAGCGACATGAATTCTGCTAAAATTGAAGCAAGAACAAACACGAAATGTATGGTGAAGCTTGGATGGACAAATGATGAAATCATTGATGCTTTACAAAAAGCGTATTAGAACAATGTGCTAGTGAAATCAGCAGTTTACACCTGGATAACTCGAAGGGATGAGAACATGCAGAAGTCTGGCCAACAGCAGCAGATCATCCACATCAATTTTTGAGGAAAAAATTAAGCTTCTTTGTGCCCTCATTGAAGAGGACTGATAATTAATAGAAGAAAAAATAGGCAAGACCACAGACTTCTCAGTTGGTTCAGCATACACTATTCTGACTGTAAAATTATAATTGAACAAATGTTCCACTCAATGCATACCGAGCCCATTGTGTCCATGGGCCCCTGTGCAGTAACAGACTCATTACACTGAGACAGTAGGGGTTGCAGCAGAGAAAGAATTAATTTATTGCAGGGTGCTGAGCAAGGAAATGGGAAGAGACCCTCAAATTCCTCTCCCTAAAGCGTTCTGGGATTGGGTTTTTAAGGGGATTATGGAAGATGAGGAGTTGGAGAATTAGGGGTGTTGATTGGCTGGGGTAAGGGGGATGACATCAAGATGTGGAAACTCATGCTTTGGTGAGTTAGCTTCTCATGGGGTCCTTCAGACCAGCTGGCATCAGTGGGGTCCTTCAGACTGGCCGAGTCAATAGTTCATAAATATGCAGGATCTGAAAGAATATCTCAAAGGGAAAACTTAATATTTTATATTCTTTAAGTTGTTATCTATAGAGCAGTTAAGGAGAACTGTAATCTTCTAACAGAGTCTACATGATTTCAGGACAACAGGCACCAAACACCTGTGAGGAAGCAGGTCAGAGAATAAGCTGACTTCATGATTAATGCTGAACCTGCTGCAAGCTTGGTTTATTTTTATTTCTCCCTCTCCCTTCTTCCCTGATTAATTTTCATTGTCTTTTATTTTGGGGAGACAGCATCTCATTCTGTTGCCCAAGCTGGAGTGCAGTGGTATTAACAGCTCACTGTAGCCTCGACCTCCTGAGCTCAAGCAATTCTCCTGCCTCAGCCTCCTGAGTAGCTGGGACCACAGGCACACACCAACACACCTGGTTAATCGTTTCTATTTTTTATAGAGACAGGGTCTCACCATGCTGCCCAGGCTGGTCTCAAACTCCTGGGCTCAAGCCATTCTCCCAAAGTGCTGGGATTATGGGCATGAGCCACTGTGCCCAGCCCCTGATTAATTTTATAAACGAGATAAGGGCGGTTTTACCCAAGTTAACTTCAGAGAAGAGCAGAACTTTCAATGGAAATTTTAAACAAGTAGAATCAATATCCTGAGGCAGTTCTTCAAAGAATTATAACAGAAGATGAAGCATGGCTTTACTAGTGTGATCCTGAAGACCAGGCACAATCAAAGCAATGGCTACAAAGGAGTCAAAGCAAAACAGACTAATCAAGGGCAAAGGTCACAGCCATATGTTTGGGGATGCTCAAGGCATTTAGTTTGTTGATTTTCTGGAGGACTAAAGAATGATAACATTTGCTTATTATGGGAGTGTTCTCAAAAAAGTTAGCCAAAGCTTTAACAGAAAATCTCCCAGGTAATCTTCACCAGAATCCTTCACCACAAGAATGTTCCTGCTCATTCCTCTTGTCAGATAAGGGCTTTTATGAGAGTTTCAATGAGAAATCATTAGGCATGCACCTTACAGGCCTGATTTGGCTTCCTTCTGCTGTCTTTTTGTTTCTTTATCTTAAAATAATAATTTTACAGAATCTTTTTGTTTCTTTCTGTTTCTTAATCTTAAAAAATAATAATTTTTGGCCGGGCGCGGTGGCTCAAGCCTGTAATCCCAGCACTTTGGGAGGCCGAGACGGGTGGATCACGAGGTCAGGAGATCGAGACCATCCTGGCTAACACGGTGAAACCCCGTCTCTACTAAAAATACAAAAAACTAGCCGGGCGAGGTGGCGGGCGCCTGTAGTCCCAGCTACTCCGGAGGCTGAGGCGGGAGAATGGCGTGAACCCGGGAGGCGGAGCTTGCAGTGAGCTGAGATCCGGCCACTGCACTCCAGCCTGGGTGACAGAGCAAGACTCCGTCTCAAAAAAAAAAAAAAAAAAAAAAAAAAAAAAATAATTTTTATGTCATTTTTTTTGAGACAGAGTCTTACTCTGTCATTCGGGCTGGAGTGCAGTGGCATGATCTCAGCTCACTGCAACCTCTGCCTACTAGGTTCAAGCAATTCTCGTGCCTCAACCTCCCAAGTAGCTGGGATTACAGGTGTGCACCATTATGCCCAGCTAATTTTTGTATTTTTGGTAGAGAAGAGCTTTCCCCTTGTTGGCCAGGCTGGTCCCCAACTCCTGACCTCAAGTGATCTGCCCACCTTGGCCTCCCAAAGTGCTGGGATTACAGACATGAGCCACTGCACCCATCCTTAATCTTAAAAAAATCTTTAAATGGCACCCATTTTCCTTTAGTTAATAACATAACAAAGACTACATTGACACAGTTAAATTCCCAGGACCCTCAGTTCTTTAAGAACGGAATAAATGGCTGGTATCATCCTGTATTAGTCCATTCTCACACTGCTATTTATTAGAAAAGGGGTTTAATTGGCTCATGATTCTGCAGGCTGTGTAGGAACCACAGCAGTATCTGCTTCTGGGAAGGCCTTGGGAAGCTTTTACTCGTGGCAGAAGGCAAAGTGAGAGTAGGTGTCTTACATGGCAAGAGCAGGAGGGACGGTGGGGGTGGGCAGGAGGTGCTATACGCTTTTAAACAGTCAGATCTCACAAGAACTCACTGTCATGAGGACAGCATCTAGTGCTGTCTTCAGGGATAGTGCTAAACATTCATGAGAAATGGACCCCTGTGACCCAATCACCTCCCACCAGGCCCCACCGTCAACACTAGAGATTACAGTTGAACATGGAATTTGGGTGGGGACACAGATCCAAACCATATCACATCTCTTAGAAAAATGTCTTGAAGTTAACGGAGCTTATGTTGAAAGATCAAGTTTATGCTTTAAACTTGTATCTTTTAATTCCATTTTTACCTAACTTTTCGAAGGCCCCTTGTATTGTTAACTAGAGTCACCCTCCTGTGTGATAGAACACACCATAACTTATTTCTTCTATCTAACTGTAATTTTGTACCCATTGACCAATCTCTTCTCATCCCCTCCTCCCTCTAAGCTTCTCCACCCTCTGGTAACTTCTATTCTACTCTGTACTTCTACGAGATCAGCTTTTTCAGATTCCCCAAATGAGCAAGATCATGTGGTATTTATGTTTCTGAGCTTGGCTTATTTCACTTAACATAATGTCCTACAGGTTCATCCATCTTGCAGAAAATAACAAGACTCAATTCTTTTTATGGCTGAATACAATTCCATTGTGTATAGGTACCTAATTTTCTTTATCCATTCATTCACTAAGGGACACTTAGATTGCTTCCATATCTTCACTATTGTGAATAGTGTTGCAATCAACATGGGGGTGCAGGTGTCTCTGTGACATACTGGCTTCATTTCCTTTAGATAGATACAGTATACCCAGTAGTGAGATTGCTGGATCATACGGTAGTTCTATTTTTAATTTTTTGAGGAACCTCCATACTGTTTTCCATAACAGCTGTACTAGTTTACATTCCCAACTGTATATAAGGTGATATGGTTTAGCTCTGTGTCCCCACCCAAATCTCATATTGAATTGTAATAATCCCCGTGTTTCATGGGAGGGGCCCAGAGGAAGGTAATTGAATCATGAGAGTGGGTTTTTCCCATTGCTATTCTCATGATAGTGAGTAAGTCTCATGAGATCTGATGGTTGTATAAAAGGGCAGTTCCCCTGCACAAGCCCTCTTGCCTGTATGACTGCCACGTAAGACATGTCTTGCTTCCCTTTCACCTTTCACCATGATTGTGAGGCCCCTGCAGCCATGTGGAACTGTGAGTTAATTAAACCTCTTTCCTTGATAAATTACTCAGTCTCAGGTGTGTATTAGCCACGTAAGAAGAGACTAATACATAAGGGTTCCCATTTCTTCACATCTTTGCCAGCATTTGTTTTGTTTTTTGTCTTTTTGGTAATAACCATTCTACTTGGGGTGAGGTAACATCTCATTAAGGTTTTTATTTGCATTTCCCTCATGATTAGTGATGTTCAACATTTTTTTACATACATGTTGGCAATGTTTATGTATTCTTTAAATATCTGTTCAGATCTTTTGCCCATTTTAAAATTCAATTATTTCGTTTTTTGTTATTGAGTTGTTTGAGTTCTTTATGTATTCTGGATATCAGCCCCTTGTCAGATGCATAGTTTGCAAATATTTTCTCCTATTCTATAGATTGTCTCTTCACTCTGTTGATTGTTTCCTTTGTTGTACAAATGCCTTTTAGTTTGCTATAATACCATTTGTCTGTTTTTGCTTTTGTTGCCTATGCTTTTAAGCATAGGCAACAAAAAATCCTCGCCCAGGCCTATGTCCTAAAACATTTCCCCTACGTTTTCTTCTAGTGGTTTTATAGTTTCAGGTCTTACATGTAACTCTTCAATCCATTTTGAGTTGATTTTTTTTTAATATGGTGAAAGAAAGTGGTAGAGTTTATTCTGCTGAGTGTCGATATGTAGTTTTCTCAACCACTTGCTCAAGAGGCTGTCCTTTCTCCCCGTGTGTGTTCTTGATACCTTTGTCAGAAAAATCAGTTGCATGCATTTATTTCTGGGTTCTCCATTCTCTCACATTGGTCTATGTGTCTTGTTTTTATGCTAATATCATGTTAATTTTGGTTACTATAGCTTTGTAGTATATCTTAAAGTTAGGTAGTTTAATGCCTCCAGCTTTGTTCTTTTTGCTTAAGATTGCTTTGGTTATTTGAGGTTTTTTATGGTTTGATACATATTTTAGGATTGTTTTTTCTATTTTTGTGAAGCATGTTAATTTTTTTGATAGGGATTACATTGAAATTCTAGATCACTTTGTGTAGTATGAACATTTTAACAATATTAATTCCTCTAACCCATGAACATAAAATATCTTTCCATTTATTTGTGTCCTCTTCAGTTCATTTCATTGCTATTGCTATTTTATAGTTTTCACTGTAGAGATATTTCACCACCACTTTGATTCAATTTATACTTGGTTTGTTGTTGTTGTAGTTGTTGTTGTTGTTGTTTTTGAGAGTCTCACTCTATCTCCCAGGCTGGAGGGGAGAGGCACTATCTCATCCACTACAACCTCTGCCTCCCGCAGTCAAGCAATTCTCCTGCCTCAGCCCCCCAAGTAGCTGGGATTACAGGTGCACACCACCACGCCCACCTAGTTTTTGTATTTTTAGTAGAGAATGGGTTTCATCATGGGGCCAGGCTGATCTTAAACTCCTGACATCAGGCAATCCTCCTGCCTCGGCCTCCCAAAGTGCTGGGATTATAGGCGTGAGCCACCATGCCTAGCCCAGGAATTGCTTTCTTGATTTCTTTTTCAGATGGTTTGCTGTTGATGTATGGAAATAGTACTGATTTCTGTATGTTGATTTTGTATCATGCAACTTTACTGAATTTATTAATTCTAACAGTTTTTTGGGTATTTTTGTGTTTATTTTTTGGTGGAGGCTTTAGATCATGTTATCAGCAGACAGGGAAAAATTGACTTCTTTCTTTCCGATTTCTCTCTCTTACCTAATTGCCATGGCAGGGACTTCCAGGACTATGTTGAATACAAGTGGTGAAAGCAGGCATCCTTGTCTTATTCTAGATTTTAGAGAAAAAACTTTCAACTTTTTCTTATCCAGTATGATACTAGCTGTGGGTTTGTCATATATGTCCTTTATTGTGTTGAGATATGTTCCTTTCCTACCTCATTTGTTGATGGTTTTCATCATAAAGGGATGTTACCTTTAGTCAAATCCTTTTTTTGACGTTGATTGAGATGATCATATGGCTTTTGTCCTTGCAGAGTCTCATAGGAGTCCTCAGTGAAATGCAAGACAGTGCAAGGGCTTCCTGACAGCATCTATCCATCCAGGCCAAGGCAGACTGCCCCTCTCACAGCTGGATGGGGACACAGATCGAGTTCTGGCAACTGAAATGTGAGTGGA
This sequence comes from Trachypithecus francoisi, assembly GCF_009764315.1. Classification (NCBI taxonomy): domain Eukaryota; kingdom Metazoa; phylum Chordata; class Mammalia; order Primates; family Cercopithecidae; genus Trachypithecus; species Trachypithecus francoisi. Next base: position 7,493,079 of record NW_022681442.1, on the reverse strand, counting down.
CTTAAATGGGTAACTTCTCAGCTAAGGCAATGGTAGCTCCCTCTTCTGGTGCATGGGCTGAGAGGGCCACGTGTTCCAGGAGGCACAGCCACCGGTTGGTGAGGGGCTGTGATATGTGAACAAGCATGGGCTTGAGGGACTGGGGAAAGGGAGCTATTAAGAAGTGCAGGCCAGGCATGATGGCTCATGTCTGTAATCCCAGCACTTTGGGAGGCTGAGACGGGAGGATCACTTTAGGTCAGGAGTTCGAGACCAGCCTGACCAACATGGTGAACCCTCGTCTCTACTAAAAATACAAAAATTAGCTGGGTGTGGTGGCACACGCCTATAATCCCAGCTACTTGGGAGGCTGAGGCAGGAGAACCACTTGAATCCGGAAGATGGAGGTTGCAGTGCGCAGAGATCAGCCATTTCACTCCAGCCTGGGCGACAGAGGGAGACTCCATCTCAAAAAAAACAAAAACAAAAACAAAAAAATGCAGCGATTAAGAGGCGCGGTGGCTCAAGCCTGTAATCCCAGCACTTTGGGAGGCCGAGACGGGCGGATCACGAGGTCAGAAGATCGAGACCATCCTGGCTAACACGGTGAAACCCCGTCTCTACTAAAAAACACAAAAAACTAGCCGGGCGAGGTGGCGGGTGCCTGTAGTCCCAGCTACCCGGAAGGCTGAGGTAGGAGAATGGCGTGAACCCGGGAGGTGGAGCTTGCAGTGAGCTGAGATCCGGCCACTGCACTCCAGCCTGGGCGACAGAGCGAGACTCCGTCTCAAAAAAAAAGAATGAAGACATTGGCGTGCAGGCGAGGCTCAGAGCGCGAGGACCCAGCAGGTCAGCGGGTTCGCGAGCCGCGGGGAGGCACCGGGGCTGCAGCGGAGGAGGAGGTGGTGGCGGCGAAGGCTGGTACTGGACCCGGCGGGAAGAACGAGGTGGAGGCTGCAGCGGTGGCGACAGCTGTCCCCGCGGCGACGGTGCCCGCGACGGCGGCAGGGGTGGAAGCGGTGGTAGCAATGGTGGTACCGGTGCCCGCGGGGGAGCTGCAGAAAGCAGGTGGCGGGGCGGGCGGCTGCGGCGGGAGCAGAGCCGCCTTGAATCCCGCTGCCAGGGTCCCCGCACCCCGGGCAACCCGGCGACGGCGGCCTCGGGAACCCCCGCCCCCACCCCTCCCCCCGTCCGGCCGGCCCGGAGTCAGGCAGACGGGCCGGTGCTGGCAATCCGAGTCCTGCGCACTGTCAAATGGTTCAGCGTCCGGAGTGGTTACGGATTCATCAACCGGAATGACACCAAGGAAGATGTCTTTGTTCACCAGATAGCTGTTAACAACCCCAGGAAGTTTCTGCGCAGGGCTGGAGATGGGGAGACTGTGGAATTTGATGTCGTGGAAGGAGAGAAGGGCGCAGAAGCCACTAATGTAACTGGGCCCTGGGTGGGGGTGTGCCCGTGAAGGGCAGTCGTTATGCCCCCAACCGATGTAGGTTCCGCCGATTCATCCCCAGCCTCCCTCAGTTGCCCCACCACCCATGGTGGCAGAGATCCCCTCCGGGGACAGAACCTGGCAGCGAAGGTGAGTGGGCCGAAGACTCCGGGCAGCGGCCCAGATGAGGGCGCCCCCCACCCTTCTTCCACCGACGGAGGTTTGTGCGAGGCCCCCGGCCCCCCAACCAGCTGCAGCCTATAGAGGGCACTGAGGGGGTAGAACCCAAAGAAGACAGCCCCATTGGAGGGGCACTAACAGCAGGGAGATGAGCGGGTCCCCCCACCCCGCGCAGATTCCGGCCCAGATACCTAAGGCCTTTCCGCCCAGGCCACCCCAGCAGCCTACCACGGAAGGTGGGGACGGTGAGACCAAGCCCAGCCAAGGAAATTATTTTTTTTTTAAATGTAATAGATAAATAATAAAAAAGAATGAAGACATTTATGCGGCCAATAAACATATGAAAACAAAGCTCATTATCACTGGTCATCTGAGAAATGCAAATCAAAACCACAATGAGATACCATCTCATGCCACTTAGAATGGCAATTATTAAAAAGTAAGGAAATGACAGACACTGGCGAGGCTGTGGAGAAATAGGAACGCTTTTACACTGTTGGTAATAGTGTAAATTAGTTCAACCATTGTGGAAGACAGTGTGGTGATTCCTCTAGAACCACAAATACCGTTTGACACAGCAATCCTATTACTGGGTATATACCCAAAGGATTATAAATCATTCTACTATAAAGACACATGCACACATATGCTTACCGCAGCATTGTTTACAATAGCAAAGACTTGGAACCAACCCAAATGTCCATCAATGATAGACCGGATAAAGAAAATGTGGCACATATACACCATGGAATACTATATGGCCATAAAAAAGGATGAGTTCATGTCCTTTGCAGGGATGTGGATAAAGCCGGAAGCCATCATTCTCAGCAAACTTAACATAGGAACAGAAAACCAAACACAGCATGTTCTCACTCATAAGCGGGAGTTGAACAACAAGAACACATGGATGCAGGGAGGGGAACATCACACAGCGGGGCCTGTTGGAGGGTGGGGTCTAGGGGAGGGAGAGCTTTAGTACAAATACCTAATGCAGGTGGAGCTGAAAACCTAAATGACAGTTTGATAGCTGCAGCAAACCACCATGGCACATGTATACCTATGTAACAAACCTTCATATTCTGTACATGTATCCCAGAACTTAAAGTAAAATTTAAAAACAAAAAAAAGTTAAGCCAAGGGTCACAGATTGGATATTCTAAGTGTGTCTTTTAGGCAGAGCAGGGCCTGTGGATTTATCTGTGTTATCTCAGCTTTTCATCGAGACTGTGGACACTCCTAAGCCTGCACAGTAGCGGCTTCTTCTCCAGACCCTCTGTCCCTCGGAATGCCAACCCCAGCCCTAGCCCAATCCAGCAAATCTCCTTCACTGCCAGAGGAGTGAGAGCAAATGGACAGGAGGAGAGAGAAAGCGAGTAAAGGAGAGGAGAGAGCAGAAAGGACTCAAAGGCAAAGTGAACAGGGAAAGGGAAGGTCAGGGCCAAGCAGGATGAGCACCTGGGTCCAAGATGGAAATCCCAGACCTCAGCATGTTGAACAAAGCCTGGGAAGGTGCTCAGATAACACAGGGAGGCCCTGGGAATAGGGCCAGGGGTGTCGGAGCCCAGCAGCCCCTGGACCTGTTCCATCCTGTTCCATCTAGGAACAGAATGGTTCGGGGAACAGAGAGACGCAGAGCCTGCCTGCATAGGACTGCGAAGACACAGACGCAAGGCTTAAGGAGAGAAGAGACACAGAGAGGAGACGGGAGAGGCCAGGGAAGACAGAATGCTGGGGAGAAGTGGAGAAGGCAGAGGCAGGCAACGGTGAAAAAGGATAGCAGCCCTGGTGTGTTTGCAGACAGGCCTCTGATCCTGCTTCCAGGAACGCCTCATCACTATCACGCCCATTTCCAAGGCCTCCCTGGGAACAGTGATGGCTCCTTCGGAGGCCCTCCTCAATCATCCACAGTCCTAGGAGGGGGCTTGAGGCCAAAGTATAGCTGGCTCAGGACAGGATTTTGTAAGGGTTCAGGAGAGAGGGTTGGGAAAGGGCAACTGTCCCAGGGTGGAAGGACTAGGAGGGCAGAAAGGTGGGGAGGTGTCTGCGCCCCTATCACTTCCAGCGGAACTGCTGAGCAGACTCCTCAGAGGCCGTGGGAAAAGCCCACAGACGGAGGAGCAGGTGGGTGCACCTCTGGGGGGCCGCCACATCTACTTCCCCGCAACTGGGCGTCTTCAGAACCACGCTCTTGATTGGCAGAGCTGCGACCCAGTCTTTCACCCTCCAACGCCCTCATCCTTGGTGTCGGGAGCTCCCTAGCCGGGTGAGAGGTGAGCCACGAAGCCTGGGGAGTGTCCAGCAGATAGCCTCTCCCCGGAAAGCCGGGAGGGAAAGGCTTCCTGGCTGCAGTGTCCACATTGGCCACCAGGGGACAGCGCAGGACTGCCTTTTGGCGCTTCCTGGTCTCCAGTGAGCTGGTCTGCAGAACCCCAGGGGCGTGGGGACCGGGCTGCCAGTCCCGGCCCCCGCCCCCTTCCACACCCTTCGCACAGCTCCTCTGCAAAACGCCTTAGGAATTCAAGCAGCTTGGGGAAAGTGGCGAGTTTTCAAAAGGCAATAAAGAGGGAGATCTGAAAGGGCTCCTTGAAATCCTCCGTATTCCCACCCCGTTCAGAGACTGGGGAAACTGAGGCTCAGAGAGGTTAAATCGCTTGCCTAAGATCGTCCAACTCTTTCTCTGGCGCCCCTAGTTCGGTTCTCTCTCGGGACATCCGCTACCTCCGCCTCAGGAACATCGCTACACTGCGGGATATCTGGGGATAGGGATGGAGGAATCCAGGCAGCCATCATGGAGGAAGCAGCAGCACTTGAACTTGGCCTTGGGGTGGGGTAAGAGACAGACTCGCTTGAACAGTGTGAGGGTGGGCACTCCTGGTGGAGTCACGGCGTGGGAAAAGGCAGGAGGCAGAGGGCTGGGGCCCCGGGAGGCGAGTGCTTTCTTAGGGGAAGTAGGAAGATAGCGGGGATAGAAAGTGTGCCCATGTCCCGAGGTCCTTGCAGGCTGCCCGGGTCTCTGCCTTTAGAATTGCGGGGTGGCTCGGCCCAGGAATTTTCCTGAATTCCATTATGCTGAAAGCGCAGAGTATGGCAGGAGATCTCCCGATTATCTCATGTGGAAGTGGGAGTAAGCAAATGGTCTCCCCCGCCACTGGGGCACCGGCCAGCTGCCCCTCCGCGGCCGGGAGCCCAGCCCTGAGGAAGAGAGCGGCCACGCCCCATTCCTCCACCGTGACTCGAACCTTCAGCTGCTGGAGCTCTTCGCCACTGGGGCTCCGTATTGACCTCAGAATTGGCCGTGTCTGGGTCAGCCCGAGGTTCCTGGGCTCTGAGCAAGGGGCAGCCTGTGAGGTGGAAGGGCCCAGGGCACAACCGGTCCCATCTGCTCAACTGCGCCTGCAAAGCCATGGGGCTTCTCCCAGGGCCAGCAGCGCACTCAGCTCGGCTCTGGCCTGCAGGGAGATGTGGGACAGGGAGGGGATGCAGTGAGGGCAGCGGTGGAGCCCAGGACGGAGTTTCTGCCCCCTGGGAGTCTGCGCACACAGTGGGGCGCAGGGGAGGAGGCCCTGCTGTCCTGGCATTGCTGTTGCTTCCACTGCTTTTGCTTCCACAACCTGAATATGGCACCCAACCCTGACCTCAGCCCTCCCTACTTGCAGCGGCTCGGCCTGGTCTCCCAGCCCCAGACCATGTCCGAAGTCTACACGGTTCCACCACCTCCTTGGAAACCCTTTTCAGAGACTCCGAGTTGAGAAGCTGAGGCTGAGATTCGAGCTCTGGAGACCAGCAGACCTGAGACCAAGGACCACCTCTTCTCCTTACTAGCTGAGGGGCCTGAGCCCGTCTGAGCCTCAATTCTCCCACCTTTATAATGATGAAACCAGAATAAAGATAAAACCTCCTCCCGGGGTTGCAGTGAGGATCTGAGACAGGAGGAGACGCCCCAGCACAGGGCCTGGTGCTCACCTGTGTTCAATCATAGCTGGCCTGCTATGACCGTTTTCATCCCCTTTACCATGGATGGCCTCTCATCTGGCCCTTGCGGGTGACAGGTGTGTCCATATCCCCTAGACATCCTGGGCGTGCTGCTGAGCATGCCCTGGGCTTTTAGTAAGCTCCTGGCTTTCAGCCATTTGGCAAAACACCCTCCAGCTGATCTTGTATTTACAAGTCAATTGTGTTTGCCCCAAGCCTTTTTCATGCCAGCTGTTCTTGATATTATGAATGCATAGGTTAATTAAATATCATATAAGCTAGAGCGTTTTCAGACTAGTTGGGTTTGTTTGTTTTCAGAGATGGGTGTTGCTCTGTCCTCCAGGCTGGAGTGCAGTGGCGTGATCACAGCTCACTGCTGCTTGAAATTTGGGGGCTTAAGCAATCCTCCCACCTCAGCCTCCCAAGTAGCTGGGACCACAGGTGTGTGCCACCACATTCTGCTAATATCTATTTATTTATTTGTTTACTTTGTAGAGACGGGGTCTCACCATCTTGCCCAGGTTGGTCTCAAACTCCTGGGGTCAAGGGATCCTTCAGCCTGAGCCTCCCAAAATGCTGGGATTAAAGGTGTGAGCCACCGTACCCAACCTCAAACTTTAAAGATTCCTTTATACTCTTAAAAATCATTGAAGATCCCAAATAGCTTTTGTTTATGCGGCTTGCATTGATTGATATTTACCATATTCGAAATTAAAGACGAGAGACTTTCAAAGCACAGGAATACACAAGCACGCATTCCATCGGCTGTCAGAGGGCAGGGCTGGGGCCTCTGGAGGTCTTTATTTGCACCTTCTGGAGAAAATGAGAGCATCAAGGGCACACAACATCTTAGTTTGACCAAGAAAAGAGTTTGGACTCTGGATTCCCTGAAAGGGTTGCAAGTGGTCCCTGGGCCACTCTCGGAGAGCCACTGATGGAAGCTGATGAAATATGAATGCAGAAAGAGAGCTGGTCCCTGAACGCCAGGCTGGAAGCTTTGGAAAGTCCCAGCACAGATGAAGGTAATGATTTGGGGAAAATAGTCACACGAATAATGAAGGACTCCGCCTCGAGATTGCCTTGTAAGTGCCTTCCAGTTCTCACGTCCCTTTAGAAACACTGAAACCAGAAATCAGTGCTGATTCACTGCGCTGTGGTTTCTGCCACAGAGATGACCCAGAGCTCCAGTCAGTGGGCTCATGCTCAGAGAAAACGTTTTGGCCCCATACCAAAAGGCAGACAAATAGATGTGCTGTACTTTACATATTTTAAGTAAAAATAAAATGTTTAAGAAATGTCTATGTGGTTAAGTAGGACTTCCCCACCCATCTAACTTGCCCAGCTAACGCTGCAATTACAGATGTTGCAAGAACGTTGACCCAACCCAGCCTTCCCCTACTATGGTAAATGCCCCCCACCCCTCCACCCTCAGGCTGGACACCAGCTCCAAGTCTAATCCTTGCCTTTGACCATTTGGGGCTTGACTTTGCCTTTGACCTTGCCTCCATGGCCTGCCACATCCTTCAGTTAGTCACAAGCACGAGATGAGTCAGATTTGGTGGGTTCCTATACTGGGTCCAGTACTAACTGTGTGACCAGTCACCTAACCTCCCTGAGCCCTAGCTTCCTTTTCTGTAAAACGGGGAGTTACACATAAGCATGCATATACCCGAGCTCTGTGGGTGCCGTCAGTAGTGATGTCACCATCCCACTGGAACAGTGCCTTTGAAATGGTCCTTCCACCATGCTTCCTACTCCTAGCCCCTGTGATCACTCACTTGGACCATAAAAGCCTCAGCCTTGGCCTTTCCATTTCCAGGCACTTCTACCTGCTCCAAATTAATGACCTAAATCCCTGCTCTAACCAAGTAATTCCTCTGCTCAGAAAATGTCAGTGTGGGAAGCTCAATACACCACTAGTTCAACCAAAGGCATTTACCCTGAGACCCAAATCCTCTTTGACCCGGTGCCCACTTACCTGGGTGGCTTCACCTCCTACTGCTACAATGGTGCCTGAGGACCATTGCCGAGGTGACCTGCCCCAACCTCCAGAGGCCAGATGCCATGTGGAGGGTATTACATGTGTGAACCCTGAATATCACCATAAAGGCCTGAGTCTGAGTGCATCCCCATTCTGCAGATAAGAAAACAAAGGCTCAAGAGCATCAAGTCCTTTGCCTAAGGTCACACAGAGGACAGTGGCAGAGCCAGGATTGTAGCCCAGGTCTCCCTGACTCCAAAGCCCAGAATGTTCGAATGCTCCTTTCTGGAGGCACTGAGACCTTCCCTGCTCTTGTGCCTTCCCTGTTCCCTGCCCCTGCTCACCCCAGCCCCTCCTCTCGGCATGCCTGCCCACCTTTCTAGATCCTGCCAGTCTTCGGGGCTCAACACCACCTCTTTCCTGATGCACAGCCCCCATGCACCCTGCAGACCTCTCCTCTGCTGGAGGTTCTGACATTTGCACAGGGCCTGCATTCTCCTAGGCTCTCCCTGTTCCTTCCTTAGGAAAGTGAGTCTGGCCCCTACAGTGAGATCCTCTTTCCCTGCTTCACATTCTAGAGCAGCGGGCCCCAACCTTTTTGGCACCAGGGACCAGTTTCATGAAAGACAGTTTTTCCACAGTTGGGCGGGGGGATGGTTTGGGATGATTCAAGCTCATTACATGTATTGTGCACTTCATTTCTATTATTACGCTGAAATATATAATGAAATAATTCTACAACTCACCATCATGTAGAATCAGTGGGAGCCCTGAACTTGTTCTCCTGCAACTAGATGGTCCCATCTGGGGGTGATGGGAGACAACAACAGATCTTCTGTTGTTAGATTCTCATAAGGAACGTGCCACCTAGAACCCTGACATGAACAGTTCACAATAGGGTTGGAGCTCCTATGAGAATCGAATGTTACCACTAGGAGGTGGACCTCAGGAGGTAATGCAAGCGATGGGGAGCGGCTGTAATAGAAATGAAGCTGTGCTTCTCACCTCCTGCTGTGTAGCCCGGCTCCTAACAGGCCATGGACTGCTACTGGCCCATGCCTGAGGGGTGGGGGGTTGCTTGCTCTACAGCATCATCACACATGTCTTTTTGCTCCATCTAAGTTTGTTGAGTATTCTGTGCAGTCACTGATCCAGGCTCTGAGACTGCAGCCATGAACAGCGTTCCCACCTCAAGGAGCAGAGGTCCCTGATAGGTAGAGAGCTGCTGAAGCAGCAGCAGACACACAGATGGTCCAGTCTCCGATGACAGCTATGAGGCAAGTGCTCTCAGCAAATCAAGCGGGGAGCCTGGCACGTGCAGGAGAGGTATTATTTTGTGTAAGTGGCCAGGGAAGGGACCATAGTAAGTCAAGGCACCGGCCTGGCCAGGGCCAGGGAAGGGACCATAGTGAGGCAAAGGTGCCGGCCTGGTCAGGGTCAGGGAAGGGTGTGCCAGGCAGGGCACCCCAGGGGCACAGGCCAGTACAGGGAAGGGCTTGGTGCGCTGAGCATGGCGGTGAGATCAGCATGGCCAGAGCTGAGGTGAGTGCGGGCAGCTGAGGTCTCAGAGGTCAGCAGGGCAGGGTCAGGGAGGGCCTCAAGGGCCATGAGCAGGTCTTGGCCTCTGATCCTAGGTGTGCTGGGGAAGAGAGTGACATGGTTTGAAGGACTGCAGGGAAAAGTGACAGTGGACGTGCCAGGCTCTCACCACCATGCTGGAGTGCTGCGGGGGTGGGGGTGTCGAAGCATAGGGTTTCACTGTTATTCGGGTCAAGTGAGACCAACAGCTCAGAAGATTGTCTTTGGCTGGGCTCAGTGGCTCATGCCTGTAATCCCAGCACTTTGAGGAGCTGAGGTGGGCAGATTGCTTGAGCCCAGGAGTTCAAGACCATCCTGGGCAACATAGCAAAACCCTATCACTACAAAAAAATACACAAAGTTAGCTGGGCATGATAGCAGGTGCCTGTAGTCCCAGCTACTCAGGAGGCTGAGGTGGGAGGATCACCTAAGCCCTGGAGGTTGAGGCTGCAGTGAGCCGAGATGGCACCACTGCACTCTAGCCAGCCTGGGCATCAGAGTGAGACCCTGTCTCAAAAAAAAAAAAAAAAAAAAAGATTGCCTTTGACACAATGGTTTGTTACTCACAGTTCCCAAGAGGAAGAGACACACCGGGCTATGTGGGGCCACTGGGAAGCACCGGGGTGAGGAGGCAGAGAGAGCACCGGGGAAATGGTGAGCCAGAGCCTTTGCTGTGGTTTTCATAGCAAGAAATGGACAAACAGCAACTGGGTTATGCAGGGCTAGAGCTGAGTTTGAATAATTTTATAGGGCTCAGGGTGTCTGGGCTTCCAAGTTGTCTGGGCTCTGGCCCCGGGACGACTGGGGAGCTGCATTGCCCACTGTAAAAGCTCAGGAAAGGAGATGGTCGGGGTGGGCTGGGATTGGTTGTTTTGCATACAAAAGGTGTGCTCCAAGTGCTGCTATATCTAGGGGTTAGCTAGTCCCAAGGGGGCAGTCCTTCCCAGGTCAGCAACATGTCAAACGATCATAAAATACAGAAAATAATCAACATAACTAATACAAGCGTGGTTAAGATGAGGGGGCAGAGCCGGGAGAATGGTGGATCTTCTGAGGCAGGGGGAAGACCTGACGGTGAGAGAGTGGCTTGGGAAGGGGCGGGTTGGCAGTTTGGTCAAGGTGGTCGGTTTGATTGGGAGGTTGCTGTCAGCCTGAAGGAGGAAGCTGGGGGTGCAGAGCCTTCCAGCAGAAGAGACTGCAGGAGCAGGACAGTCGGCAAGATGGGTTCCAGGGTGGGTGTGGGCGAGCAGTGTCTGGTGGAGCTCAGCGATGTGGCCTGCATGGGCTGGTCACTGCGACTGAAGATGGAACTGTGCTAGGGAGGTGGCTTAGGTGGCGGGACAGACCCAAGAGCTCCGAGTCATTAATGCTGGGGGCGCCACCTGTCACACAGTGTGTGCACCAGCCTGTGCTCAGGGCCGAGGTCTGGGAGTCATCAGCATAGAGATGGCGTCTGAGGCCACGGACTGGATAAGACCAGTTATGGGAGAGGGCTGAGGACTGAGCCACTGGGCACCCTGACATTCATGGCCACAAAGAAGAGCAGGTGCAGCCATGGAGGCACAATGAGGACCAGCGAGGAGTCCATTGTCCTGGAGACCAAGTGAAAGTTTCAGGAGGAGCTGCCAACAAAGTCAACAGGGCCAGAAGACTGGATTAGGGTTGGCGTCTCCAGACGAGCATCTGCAGAGGGTCTGACAGGGTGCACTCAACTTGACCCTCAATGAAGCAGAATATTACCCACTCCCAAAAGAACCCCTTGCTTCTATAAGCAGAGCTGTATTACCAAAAAACTGTACTCAACGATTGTATTTTGAATTCTATCTCTACATATTTGTGGAACCTCTTTTCTCTCTGTTACATTAGTACCTAATATCTTCTGTTTTTCCTCTTGGGTCCACGAAGTCTAATATATTTACCATCTGGCCCTTTATGGAAACACTTTGGTCATCTTGAGCCAGAGCAAGAAAGTGGAGGAGGCATTTTGAGAATGAATGAGGGGCCACGGGTCACACAGAACCCAATGCAAGGTACAGTGGCTTCCTGAGGATCAGGGCATGGCAGCCTTGAGGTAATTTGGTAGGTAGAGGCTCTGGTAGGCCTGAAACATTCTGGGAGTGGTCTTCGTGCAGCCTGGAGAAAGCTAGGCGGTCAGTTCCAGCCCAGCCTCCTCCTGGGGCTTGGTCTCTGAGGCAGATGGGGAAGTCAGAGAGAGTGGAGTAGCTGGGGAGGGGTAAGGGTATCTCACCAGAAAAATGTCACTTTCCCCAGTATCGCCCCTCATGGCTGTTGCAGTTCTGAAATGCTTTAGGCAATGCTGTGATCAATGTCTTGTCTGTTTCTGATCAATATCTGTCTGCTACACTGCAAGCAGGCAGGGACCAGCTCTGCTCTCCCAGGTGCCTCTAATACCAAGGACATGGCTGGTGCTCCCTCAATATTTGTTGGAAGAACCAGTGAAGGAATCGATGAATGAGCAAATGAACTATGCCCCACCCTCACCACAGTGCCCAGCCCAATGACTCGTGCATAGAAGATGTTCAGAAAGTATTTGCTGAGAAAATTAAATTTTGGCTTTTTTACGCTTTCTAGCTCAGGTGTGTATGTTTGGTGCCTTTGACGCCCTGGGCAGGGCTGAGCCCTGGGGTGGAGCAATCTGCTTCTGATGTGACTCAGGGCTCACGGAACTCCTCTCCGCAGCTAGCCCATCACAGCCAGCCCCTGAAGTCTGCCTTCAGGGAGGCGCAGACAACTCACGCCAGCCAGCCCAGAGCAGGGGGAATATCCATGCCAGCAAGTTTCGGCTGAGAGAGCCTTTTGGCAGAAAAAGTCACGTTTATTTCCCTTGCTTCCCCCTAGAAATCCCAGTCATCACCTAGACCCTTGATGAGTTAAGTTGCAGAAACCCCTGGCCCAGGTGACCTCAGAAACCACTGGCCTTCCCTGAGGGAACTTGAAAGGGGGGCATTTGAAATGGAGGGGAAGGAGAACCGACCCTCGAAATGCAGACAGGCTGCTGAGGATGGGAGCCTGGGGCTGGTGCTAAGGGTGTACAATGCAGCACTATGGTTAAAAGCACTGACTCAGAATGTCTGAGCTGCCATTCTGCTCTCTTTCTGGGGATCTGAGCTGTGTGACCTCAGGCAGGCGTGCAGCCTCTCTGATCCTCAGTCCATATTTGTTAACTCTGAGACCCACTCATGAGCAAGACAGACCTGTGGGTGCAGAAAGGGCCTGTGGTGTACCCAAGGTTATGGGATGGCTGTCCTAGGCCCTCTGCTGTGGAATTGGGCTTTGAATCTAGCTCATCTGGCTCCAAACTCAGGGCTTACCCTCTTCCCACACTGTCCCTGTCGGGCAGAGTTTGGTGGATGCAAATCACAGTCCCTTACGGTGGAAAAACAGTCGAAAGGGGATGGCTCATGACCTGGGGGAGACGGGCCAGCGTGCAGGGAGAGGCAGCTGGGATTTCCCCACCCAGATTCCCCAGCCCCCGCCTTTCTCTGCCCTGCCAGGAAGAGAATTCCTCAGGGAGCGCTGGGCCTCCGACCCTGGGCAAGTCACAAGGCTTAGGGAGGCCGAGGTTTCAGCCTCAGCTGAGACTTGTCCATTCTAGATCTGACCAGGACCTGACTTTAAAGGGGCCTTTCAAAGCATGCAGAGCTGACGGTACACCCCAAAAAGCCCTCAGGATCCCCACTGGCCCTCAGGCTTGCCAAGGACCCTGCAGGAACCCGGCCTCCTCATGCTGCTGGCAGCTCTCCACCATGGGAGAGAAGGCCTTTCACAGTCTCTGTGCCCCAGACACGGTGCCCAGCACTTACAGGGCAGTCAGCAGAGGCTGCCCAGCAGGGAGGAGACCAAGTCTCCTCCTTGCTTTGCCACAGGTTCAACAATGAAGAACCCAGGTGCAAGCCTGAGCTGGGTCCTGGGTGCCCCATGGCAGGAGGACACAGCCACTCGCAGGTGGCAACTGAGAGAGCCCTGGTGCTCTTCCCCAGCCTCTCTCACGGGCCTGCTGCATTGCCTGAGAATCCCCACCTTCTGCCTTTGTACCCAGCCTTACAATCCAAGGTCAGCAACCTGTGCAGCCTCAGGCTCCTAGGACGGCCCACAGTGCTCAGTCTGCTGCCCCGGACCTGAGTAAGAGCAGGTTTGCAGAGGATACTGGGGATGAGCCACGGGTCTGGGGACAGGGTTGGTGAGGACAGAGATGGTGGGGGTGAGTCCAGTCTGTAGCCATCAGTGAGACTGGACACCAGCCTTCCCAGGCCCAAAGCCGTGAAGCTGGGGGCCACGGAGGTCACCAACCCCTGAACAGGGACTGGAAAATGTTCTAACTATTTCTGCAACTTTCATCAGCTGCTGCCTTTGAAGTCAACAACAGCTGAACTTCAGCAACTCAAAACTACCCAGGTGGCTGATGTGTGTAGTTTACACACATCCTGGAAAACTCACAAAGTAACTTCACAGAAATTTTTTAAAAAGCAAAAAGGTAAATAACTAGTAAGCACTCAAAAATTACTTCTACCAAGAGCTGGAGAAATTCTCCTGTCTCCATTGTGGGGGACAAGGCTGACTCTTGGAAACCAGGTGACCTTCCGTGGGAAAAACACTGTGATGTGAATTCGGGAGGAGGTGGGTCTGCGGCCTGACCCCTCGCATCGCCCTGTCCACCTACTCCACTACCCCAGTCATAGAGCCTTGCCTGGATAGGAAGATGCACTGTCCCGGAATGATGCATCCAGAAGCTCAGCCTTCTGCTGAGGGCAGCCCCCTCCCTACTCAGACCCGCTTGGGCTGTACAATAGAGCACGGGGAAGCGGCCAGGGGGTACCCCCTCCATCCCATTCTTGCCCGACTGGCCAGCTCTCCACACCACCCTCCTGTGGTTGGCTGAATAACGGCCTTTGAAGATGTCCACGTCATAATCCCTAGAGACTACAAATATGCTCCCTTCTATGGCAAAAGAGGCTTTGCAGATGTGATCTGGAGATGGGGAGATAATCCTGGATGATCTGGTGGGCCCAGTGTCATCACGAGGGTCCTTACGACACCGGGACCATGAGGGTCAAAGAAGGCCATGTGATCTCGGAAGCAGAGTGAGAGAGTTAGACTTGAAGATGCCATGCTTTTGACAATGGAGGAAAGAACCAGGAGCCATGAGTGCAGGCGGCCTCTCGAAGCTGGAGAAGGTAGGAAAACAGACTCCCCTTGAGCCCCTGGAAAGAACCAGTCCTGCTCATCACTTCACTTTAGCCCCGTGAGACCGACTTCAGACTGCCGGCCTCCAGCACTGAGATCATAAACTTCTGTTGCTTTGAGCCACTAAGTTTGAGGTGATTTATAGTAGCTGCTGTAGTTTGGATGTGTGTACCCCAAACCTCATGTTGAAATCTGATCCTCATTGTTTGGGTCACGGGGGCAGAGCTCTCAGGAATAGCTTGGTGCCGTCCTGGGGGTAGTGAGTTCTTCTTCTGTTTGTTCCCACAAAAGCAGGTTGTTAAAAAGAGCCTGGCACCTCCCTCCCCCAGCCCTGCCCTCCCCTCTGTGACCTCTGTGCAGCCAGCCCTCTTCACCTTCCGCCAGGAGTGAAGCAGCCTGAGGCTTTCACCTGATGCTCAATCCTTAGCCAGCAGAATTGTGAGCCAAACAAGCCTTTTTTCCTTTATAAATTTCCAGCTTCAGGTGCTCCTTTATAGCAACACAAACTCACAAAGCTCCCAGGCTGCTCCAGCCAATGCAGCGTCTGCCCCACGGGACCTATTCTGTCTCTGCTGCTCCGCAGAGAACCCTGCCCAGTGAAGTACTGGGCAAACCCGATTCATCAGTGATGTTTTCCTATCAGCCCCCCTGGGATCCACCTCACCATAGGCAGCAGAGCTGCCTGGAGGGTGAGATTTCTGGAGTAACAGAAAAATAGCCACCCACACAATCCCTGTCTCCACACTCAGGGATCCTTGGAGTTCCTCCACCAGGAGCACAGCCTTTGCTTCAGTTCCCAAATCAGGTCATTTTGTGGGGAAGAGGCGTGCTCATCAGGATCCTTCCCGAGGGCTGGTTTCTCGGTGGGGAGTGGGTAGCCTCACGGGAGAGGCTTTCAGAGGAAATCTGAAAGGGAGGGAAGTTGTGCCCTCAGCCCTCAAACATGCACCCCAGCCATTCTGCTCCTGACTCCCACCTGTCCTCCATTCCCTGCTGGGTAAAGCCATTCCTGACCCTGGCAGGAAAAGATGGGGTCTTCCCTATTTCCAGCCTGGACACACCAGCCCCCAACCTCAACACACCACCGTGGGAGGCGGTGCTGGGGAGAAAGAGTCCCCCAGGAAGGTCTGCCCAGAACTGGGGGACCCACCAGGGTCCACGCTGTGCTCAGGATGGCCCAGCTTCCAGAGCCCTAAGCCTGAGATGTCCCCTCTGTATGGGCTGAAAAGTGTGCCCCAAATTCATATGTTGAAGTCCCAATCTCGAGTACCTCAGAATGTGACTGCATTTGCAGACAAAGTTTTTTAAAGAGGTGATGAGGTTAAGATGAGGCTGTCAGAGCGCGCCTTCATCCCCTCCGACTGGTGTCCTTATGAGGAGGAGGCAGCAGGGCCGTGTGTGTGTGGCCATACGAATACACAGAGAGCATCAGCCATCAGCAAGCCAAGGAGAGGGACCCCCAGAGAAACGAGCCCTGCAGCACCTTGATCTCAAGCCTTTGGTCTCTGGACTGAGAAAAACAGTTTCTGTTGTTTGTGATCTTTTGTCCTGGCTGCCCCAGCTGAGTGCACACCACCTCCTCCTGCGGGCTTGCCCTCAGCGATAAGGACATGTGCCACAGACACCAGGGGTCTCAAACTCACAGCTGCCAGGGACCAGGCAGGCCACCAGAATGAGGCCTGTGGTCACCTAATCTTCAAATTGGAAGGTCTGAAGGCAATGCTAGGCCTGACTGTGGGCTGGGCCGGACCTCCCACCCTGACTCACACCCCAACAGGACTCGCACAGGGAGTCCCTGCTAACATCTGAATCCTTCTCTCTCTGGTCTTGAGTTTTCTTCTGCCTGTTGCTAGCACCATCACACCTCATCTCTCAGCAGCCAGCACAGCTGTAACTCCCCTTTACACAGAGCCTGCACAAGTCGAGCAGGTCCGACACTAAACCACTGTGATTCATTCGCGCCCCAGGAAAAGCCTGGCTGCAGAGGAAGCACACCCGCTCCACAGGCGTCACTCATATGGGTCCATCTTTAATTATGTTAAATATTAATAAAAGTACAGCGTAACTGCGATTCACTGAACATACCTTACAGGACTAAGGGAGTACAATTTAACACAGTCTGGTACACAGCTTTTGAGAACAAAAAGGAACTTCAATACCATGTTATGAGAAATGCTCCAATTCACTTTGGTTTTGAATGGCAGGCTCGAGAACCACCGCCCAGAACGGAACCTATTCTGTCAGCAGGAGCCGGGCCTCGAACGAGAGGAAGCAGAGGCAGCAGAAGTGCCCTCTGGAGAAAGGCCCCTGGAGGGAAAAACCATGTCTGGATGGCATTGATTGGCACAGAAGGGATGGGACTGCATATATAAAAAAGATCCGCATAATAAACCAAATAATATTGGAAATAATACCTTCAGTAATACTTCTGTAAGAAGCAGAATTACACCACATGTTATTCACATGCATAGGAGTGCATAAGAAAAATCCCTTGTTGTAATTATGGTCGGTGTGGAATAGTAAAATACGTACTGAAAATGACAAGTTAATTGGCAGAGAAATTAATCTATAAAAGGGTTGTGTCCAGAGCGGAGGAGCCTCATTAGCAACTGGAACTGAACAGAACCCACTCAGAAGACGCATTCACCCACACGTGCGAGTACACACACACACACATACACACTGTACTGCAAATAAATATACACACATACTGAAGTGATCTTTCCCTAAAGCATCCTTGTGCTCAGACCAGATTTCCCTGCTGGCGGCTGCTCTCAGTGCCGGCTATAGAGAAGGTGGGGACTGTCCCTGCAAGTGGGAGTTCGGGACACACAGCTCCTTCAGTAGCAGGAACAGCTCCCGGCCATCCTAGCGCTCAGAGCCCTCTGCACACCTTCAAATGGGCTGTGTGTCCCTTCTCTGATGGCAGAAAGATAACAGCACCAGGAGGGGACAGCTGAGCAATTGCAGATCCTCCTACCCCTAAAGCCCGGTCTGTCTCACACATGCAAGTTAGAGCTGGGTAGACGGGTGCTTGCACTTTCTGGCTTTGGTGGACGAGACCTTGGCCTGAGAACTTTGGTTCACAGGAAGCTTCCCTTGACAACACTTGAGTGCAAAGCTTCATCCAGGTCCCACCTGGGCTGTTGCCAAGGATGCTCAAGTCTTCTCTTCAATCTTGCCTGTGACTGCCAAGAAATGACAAGATCTCTTGCCCATCCATCGGTAAACCAAGCTGCCAAGTAGCCTGGAAAATTCCATGAAGAACACGACTCTTAGAAACCTCATCCCAAATCTCAACACGCCCAAGTTCAGCTTATGCATTGTGTTTCGGAAATGGGACACGGGTATCTATAGTCCCTTGCTGGGTGAGGAACTTTGATCACACGTAGTGGAGAATGTGGAAATAAACGTTTTCCAATGGGAAGGTGGAGAAATGGAGCCTGTAGCCAGCCAGAACTAAAAATTAAAATCCTCTGTTTCTCTGATGATCTTGTAAACCTGATGAGGGCTTGAATTACCTAGATTTTCCATGAAGTGTTCAATTCCTTGAGGTTGCTCATTCTGGCATTAACAGCAAAAATTTCCCTTCCAATTATAAACTGAATTTCTTGACATGTATAGAGGCAGCAGAGAGAGAGCCAGGACTGGTTAAATGCAGAAAGCGGTTTTGTTTTAAATGTATTCATTTTCTATGTTAAACATAAGTAAAGTCCACAAGGACAGAATAGGAGGAGGTCAGAGAGATGAAGGTGCTGCCAAAAACTGACTGATTTTTTTCCTTTTGGAAACAGTGACGTTAACAGGGTTTACCTCTGAAGAAACTGGAGGGCTGACTTTGGAGTAAACGAGAAAAAAAAATGAAGAGCCTCCATTCTCGAAAGACTGCGGTTCTCTGTCCCAGTGAGGTTAGCGATCTCAACAAGCGTTTCAGAAGTGAATGTGATATGATCACACCTGTGAAGATAGCCATTGAATATAGACAGTCTGCGCAACACGGCGAGACCCCATCTCTAGGGGGAAAAAAGGGAACGTGAAGTGTAAGTTCCAGCCAGCCCTGTGGCATGACCTCTGGCGTGCTGACTCAGAACCCAGACTGAGGCTCGCCAGAAGGCCGAGGTGGGCAGCGCTGGGCTGCCTTCCCTAGGTGTTCTCTCCACACCCAGTGCAGGGTCAGCTGGCTGCATCCCCAAGCTCCAGGACGCTCAGAGCAGCGCTGAATTCTTGAGAAATGGGGTCTCCACTGGCCTCAAACAGAGGAGCGGTCCATTGCTGAGCTCTTGAACATCACAAAAGAAATTCCAAAATGGTTCTAATTCATGTGTGCCTAGAGTGGCGGAGTCCTGGGGTTTTCCATACCATGAGTGAAACAGTTCCCTGCAAAGAGATTTGTAAAATCCTGGTGATGACGGCATTGGCGGGCCCAGCATGTGCAGCAACAGTTCAGCTCTCACGTCGTCTTCCACGCAAACGCCTCATCAGCGAGGACCTGCGCCAGCCTAGCGTTGAAAGGCCTGTAGAAATCCCGCAGAATCTTCTGTGTGATGGGCCACATAGGCCCCAGGTTCCGGTCCTCGGGACGCCGTGCATTGGAGGCGGGGCTCTTGGTCATCAAAGCCTCCTGCTTCTCACTTAAGGGCCCTAGAATAAAAGAAGAGGAGTCCCGTAAGGCAGGAGGCATGGCAGGAAGTAAAAGGGACTTCGCAAATATCCCAGCTATGCTTCGTATTCAGACAGGATTTTCCTTTAAGAAGAATGTATTTGGGGATTAAAATTCTTTGGCCGGATCCATTTCGGAAGCACTGAGGAAAGTGGAAATACCATTAGGAAATTGCAAAGAAATTCTGCGGCGGGTGCAGGATGCCCACCCACGGGGGAGCCCAACTGGCATTTAATGATGATACAGCGTCTGAGGCTGACCTCAAGGATTCCCTTCCAATTGCCCTTGGTGGGCTGCTCTCCATGGGCGTCAGCCCATCCTTGGAGGAACGTGCGGCCTGCCGGGCACAGCCCATGGGCTTCAGTTTTCCTGCTCAGCAGCCCTCTGGAATTCCGCCATCATCGTTTCTATTTCAGGCTGCTCATGCCAAGGGCCCTGGGCCTGCAGTTTCACCCTGTGCGTCTTGCTGTGAAGTGGCCATAGGTTGGAGGGTGGGGAGGAGGCCACCTGTGCCCAGAGCCCCCACGGGCTGAACCACCCCATCTGCAGCAAGGACATCAGTGAGGAGAGGCCTGCCGGCAGGGGCTGTCAGTCACCCCCACGCCCCGCCCTCTGGAGTGAGGAGAGGCACTAGATCAGGCCGGTAGAGGCTGTCAGTCACCCCCACGCCCTAGCCTCTGGAGTGAGGAGAGGCCCTGGAACAGGCCGGCAGGGGCTGTCAGTCACCCCCACGCCCCGCCCTCTGGAGTGAGGAGAGGCCCTGGAACAGGCCGGCAGGGGCTGTCAGTCACCCCCACACCCAGCCCTCTGAGCCACAGCTTCTTGGTGTAACCCATCACTGCTCAAGCCTCTTTACCCAGGGCTCTTGGGCTCTGGCCAAAGTCCTTAGCCCATATACAGAAAAAGCATGTCCCAGCATCCTACGGCCATATGAGATACAGAATTGGCCTTACTATCCATCTTGGGGACAAAAGACAAGCTCATTAATGGGACAGAGTCAACATGTGGTCAAATCAAAGAAAGATGAGTCTAAGCCTTGGAAGGGAAAGAACTCATCAAACTCCATCACATTACCAGCTCTCCAAAAAAAGGAGAAACAAAATCAAATGATCAAAGAGGCCCAAGTCCCAGTGGCAGGCAGATGTATTTCCAGAAACACTCAATTAACCAAGTTCCCGGGCAAGACCATTAGTCAGGGCTGCAGGAGGCGTTCTGGGAAGGAGGGCAGCTTGTTCCGAGCCTGTTCAGCCTTTCAAGCCATCCCTGGGTGCCCCATCCACATGGGCAGCCCTCACTCTGCCAGCACATGCCTCTGCCAGCCATCACCATAGTCAGCAGTGTGGCCTGTCACCACAAAGTGACTCTCAGGCTCATGGGGGCGCTGGTATCCACAAGCTGAGGGCAGGCGCTCATGACCCAGGGGCCCAGCATCCATGACCAGCAGCCAAAACTCAGCCATAGGCTGTGACTCCAGGAATGTCCAAGAATATCCAAGATGATGCAATGATCTGTCTGTTCCCTCCTCCAAGCCCCATGTCCTCTGCTCCAGCTCCCCGGTGACATCCTGTTGGTCATACAAAGCTCAGCTCTCAGGCCCTTTCCTTCCATGAAGGCTTCCTCATCCCTGCAGTAGCTGGGATCCCAAACCATCAGCACGTACCTTACATGACAGTGCTGACCTTCCCCATGGCACCCTACCTGTCATTCAGTTAGGTGAGCTATGGCCTCCTCCTCTGCCTTCACTAGACCATAAGTTCCCAGAAGGGAAACCATCTCTTCCTCTCCAGAGAATCCCTCACCATACTGTGCACAATGACCTGTGTACAGCTAGTGCTCAATAAATGGTACTTAACAGGCCTCCTGGAGGGCATCCCCAGGCCTCCAGCTCAGCCCATTCCTACCCAGCTGACCAGGTCTGCATTTGCCCCAGGGTACTCCCAGAACAGGTCCACAGAGCTCATGCTTTGCCCTGTCAGTCTAAGCACCACACTTTCATACCTAGGTTCAGAAACTGGAAGACCTTGTGCATGGTGTACTTGACGTTGGATGCATGATCTTCCAGGCGAAGAATGAGAAACTGTTGCTTGTCAAAAACACTGAGCCAGTCCAGAAGGTACACAGCATAGAGCCCGACCTGGAGCCTCACCTAGGACCACAGAAGAAGGGCGTTATTTCAGGAGCAGTTGCCCCAACACCATAGGACACTTTTCCAAAAGTGGTATGGCATTTCACTGTACCACAAAAGAGTTATCCTAGCAAAGGTACTTTCAGAAGCTGGATTTTAACACAAGGTGTTCTTGCTTCTTTACAGGGGGTTTTGTGCTACATGTGCAAAGAATTCCTCTATTAGGGGTTGCATTTAATCCTCACAACACCCTGTAGGTAGCTCCATGCCTCCATTTCACAGGTAAGGACTGAAGTGCAGGGAAGAGATCAAGGTTGTGGCCACCAACGGTGCGCATGTTCTTTGCACAACATCCTGGCTATTTCTCTGTTCCCAGTGTGACCTCTATGCCCAGCACACAATGGGCTGTGAAAAATCAACCACAGACACCCCAAAGACAACCTAGATGAGTGAAGAGCCAAATGCCTGATGCCAGAGAAAAATCCTTGACTGTGAGGGTGTGTGTAAATCAGCATCTAATCAGCACTGAACCAAGTCCACAGGAGGACGTTTCTATTTAAGTCCTTTCTACTTTCTAGTACCCATTTCCCAGGTCTTCATCCTTCTGTTCCTTCTCTTGAGCCTTGCTGCAAGCTGTGGGGTAAAGATTTCACTCTATTCAAAGAGAACTCTGGTCTTTCCCTCAGCTCCTGGGGGGTGATCTCTAGGCCCCTGGACATCCTACCAGACAGAAGTGTCCTGATTGACCTGGGGGTTTTGGTCATAGGCAGGCTAACACTGTGCTTTATGATGGGGCCTTGGGCCACATGGTATCAGCCCTGACTCTAGTAGGACTGGAGACTAAAGGTCAGCCACAGGAGCTGCATGTGATGGAGCCCCAGTAAAAGGCCTGGACCCCCACGGCTTGGCCTGGCAATACTCCCCAAGGATTGTCACATACCATGGCCAGTGGCACTAACACCGTCCATGACTCCACAGGGAGAGAAGGACTCAGAGCTCCGCATTTGGGTCCCTCCTGGACTCTGCCCCCTGCACTTCCTCTCCCTTGGCTGATTTTAATCTTCATCCTTTCCCTGTAATAAATCATAACCAAGAGCGTAATAGCCTCCAGTGTGTTCTGAGAATCCTTCTGGAAAATTACAGAACCTGAAGGTGGGTTGGGGAATATCTCTCCTGAACTTGAAACTGGTGTCAGAAGTGACAGCAGTCTTGGGAACAGTTTCCTCTAACTCCACAGTTCACCCTAAACTCTTAGCAAAGCTTCCAGGAAAAACAAAAACAAAAACAAACAAAAAAACCCAGCCTCTTTCCCTTTCGCTGAGGCCCCCTTCTCCAGGGCTTCTCCCCTTGCCCCTTCTCCAAGTGCCCAGGGACCCTGCTCTGCCTATCTGTGTCTGCGCAGAACTTCTCATCTCCCACCACTCCCCAGTTCACACCACTTCCTTTGTTTGTGCCCCATCTACACCTGCCTGAAGCTGATACAGCCTCCTGGCTGGTCCTCCTTCCCCTGGTCTCTGCACTCCCATCTGCACACTGCCACCAGCATGGGCTTTCCAAAGCAGTGAGCTAGCCACAGCCAGCCCTGCTTAAAGCCTCCATGGCTTTCTATGTATAGAAAGTTCTGGGCCTGCCTTAAACTTCCAGCTCATCCTCTCATATATGCAGCACTTCCCGGCTCCCCAGGCTCCTCTCTGGAGTTCCCATTTTTTAGGCAGACACTCTCATGTCACATTTCCTTTCCTGCCCAACTTGACCTGGACCTTGACCTTGAGGGCAGGGACTGTGGCTTCTCCACCATCTCATCCTTGCAAAGCCTGCACTCTGGCCCTCAACATGGTTTTGGGGTGCAATTGCTGAATACAGTGTTAACAATAAGACAATGAAAGATCGGGCAAAATATGTACAGATGCTAACTATTCTTTTCCCATTTCATTATTTTTCTAACCGTGGAGGAGGATGGGGAGGAAGAAAAGCAATTAGAGTGGATAAGTTGCCTTCAAAATTCATTAGCTGTTTCCAACCCACACTTTGTTGCTGCCTCACATGCCAGCTCAGAAAAAAAGACCTCAAGCTGGGCCGAAGCTAAAGAGAAAATGAGAACGTGCCAGTCTCGGAAATAAACATGCGTGTCGCCTCCAACGCAGACGAATCATGACGAGACCATCTTGCTGTTAAGTCACCGGCCTCCCGGGGTTTTCAATTCTCTCCCTGGCAGGCTTGTAGGCCATCCCTCGTAGGGGAGACCAGTCTGATGAGGTTTTTCTTCTCCAGAGAACGTGCCTTTCAACAGGAGAACTTTCCAGAAGGAAAGCAGCCAGGTGTTTGTGGCAAGCTGGGGTGTTTAGAGCAGCTGTGGCCTGCCGAGCACCTGGCTGGGCACCTGCACCTGACAGCTCTCTGAAACCTCGTTTGTGCCCATCCTCGTGAAAGCCCCCTGAGCGGTCTCAGGTGGACACAGGCCTGCACTGCAGCATGGTCCTCCTCAGCAGGTGGCGCTGAGCCAGGAAGGGGAGGAAAAGAGCAAACCGCAGGGGCTGCACGCGGGGAAGGCCTCCAGGCATTTGGCTGCTTCTCCGGGGGCTAGCTCCCCTCCCGCTTTGTGCCTTCCCTCTGATCCATCCACCCCAAAGTCCCCTCAATTCCCACCCCAACCCCCAGCCCTTTTGCCAGGGAGGGGGAGTGTGGTCACCTGAAGTGACAGTTTCTGGTGCAGGCAGTATCACTACTGCAACCATATGCTCCATAAAGACAGCCCCCAGCACACTGTTTTCCCTCACCTTTTCCCAGTATAGGACAGAGAATCAAAATAGAACAAAAATAAAAAGGGTATTTAGGGCAAGTGCCCAATGTGCTTAAAATTAGAAAACATCAGAGCTGCGAGAAGCCTTTGAAGTTAACTGTGCCAGCTGATTCATCGATAGAAACATGAAGGTGCAGGGCAGGGCAAGGGGCTACTCAGGGTCGGTGGCCAATACCCCTGAAGCCAGGACCCGAAGCCAGGTCACCTGTGCACATGGAACTTGCCCCCATGCAGGGCCCCAGGGAAGAGCAATTGCCACCGAGATCCGAGGCTGAGCTGAGCACAGTCCCAGTCCCCTCTTCTCCCCAGAGAGGTACCTGGCCGAGCCTCTCCGTTCCCTGCTAGGGATTTCAGTTGGGAGTTCCCACTCAGACTCCCCACTGGTCCCCATTCATTCATTTGGCAAATAAGCTGAGCTCGTGCCACCATGTGCCAGGCACCCTGCTAGGCAATGGTGATGTGCTGCTAACAGAAGTGGCCCTGGCCTCAGGGAGGCTGCAATCTCGTGGAGACAGAGCTCAACTGGTAAAGAAACAGACTTCAGCGATCACCTTGTGATGCACGCAGTGGAGAAAAGGAGTGGGTAGAAAGAGAAGACCGTCGGAGTAAAGCAAGCCCTGGAGCAAGTCTCCCCAACCCCAGAGGGCGAGAAGGAAAGAGTGGTGACAAGAGCCCTGGTGGCTCTCCAACCGGAGCCCACAAACACCCACCTGGAGGGCCTGAGAAACAGACCATGGCCCTGTCCCCAGAGTTTCTGATTCAGGTCTGGGGATGGCAGAGCGTTTGCATTTCTGGCAAGTTCCCAGGGGCTGTGGCTGCTGCTCGTCTGGGCACCAGGCTTCTCAGGACCCTGCTCTGAGGCAGGCGCACTGGCCCCTCTGAGCACCCCCAGGGTAGGGTGTGCTGCAGAACAGTGGCGGGGGCTGGCCAGAGGCAGAGGGGTCTGTGCTGCCCCTGCGTCCGCGTGCCACAGGAAGGTGGTGAAAGACTCCAGCAGGGTGTGCCGGGGCCTGGGGTGCCTCACAAAGCTGCCCTCCCAGAGCTGTGGCCGGGCTGGGATTCACAGCTGGAGGGAAACTGGCTTCTCCTCCCAGAAACGAAAATTCACCTCCGTGGGGAGGGTTTCCAATTGCGTCGCTCTTTCTCTGACGTGTGAGCTCTCCAGGGACTGAAGAGAAGATTAAGGGACAATCTGCTACTGCTACATCCCTCCTGTCCACTGAGCCTGCCCCTGGGGATCTCCTTTGACCAGAGGCACCCGCTAAGCTACTGTCTTGTCATCCTCAGCAAAACACAAAATTGAACATAAAAGCCCAGGCCTCCTGCCAGCAAAACCCTTTGCTTTTAGGAGCCAGCTAGGGAAGGCAAAAACTACCTGAGTGTCAAAGGCCAGCAGACCCAGGACTGAACCTTGAGCCTGCCTGATAACAGCTATTGGTGGGAGGATTCACCTCTGTGGGCCTCAGTGTTCCCATCTGTAAAGCAGGGATGGATTTCAGGGGATCTCTAATGAGACGATGCATTGAAAGGACTTGGGACAGGGGCTGGCAGTAAAGAATAAAGGTTGGGGCCGGGCGCGGTGGCTCAAGCCTGTAATCCCAGCACTTTGGGAGGCCGAGACGGGCGGATCACGAGGTCAGGAGATCGAGACCATCCTGGCTAACACGGTGAAACCCCGTCTCTACTAAAAACTACAAAAAACTAGCCGGGCGAGGTAGCGGCACCTGTCGTCCCAGCTACCCGGGAGGCTGAGGCAGGAGAATGGCGTAAACCCGGGAGGCGGAGCTTGCAGTGAGCTGAGATCCGGCCACAGCACTCCAGCCCGGGTGACAGAGCGAGACTCCGTCTCAAAAAAAAGAATAAAGGTTGGATCCCTTTCGCCTCTCACAGATGGAGTTTCAGAAACTTTTTATCAGAAAGATTCAAGCATACACAACACGGGGAGGACCACGATGGCGCCCACGAACTTACGGCTCAGGTTCAGCAGTGCTCTCAAGTTCACAGTCGGAGTGCTGACCTGGAGCAGGAGGGCAGGGGCACACCCTCCCTTCTGTGTGGGAGAAAGTGTCCAAGTGCTTGGCCCCAGGGCACTGGATGGGGGTCAGCACGCTCTACGTGGTACAAAGTGCCCGGCAGCATGCAGACTGCACATGCATATTTATTTATTTATTTATTTATTTTTTTTTTGAGACGGAGTTTCGCTCTGTCGCCCAGGCTGGAGTGCAGTGGCCGGATCTCAGCTCACTGCAAGCTCCGCCTCCCGGGTTTACGCCATTCTCCTGCCTCAGCCTCCCGAGTAGCTGGGACTACAGGCGCCTGCCACCTCGCCCGGCTAGTTTTTTGTATTTTTTAGTAGAGACGGGGTTTCACCGTGTTAGCCAGGATGGTCTCGATCTCCTGACCTCGTGATCCGCCCGTCTCGGCCTCCCAAGGTGCTGGGATTACAGGCTTGAGCCACCGCACCCGGCCTACACATGCATATTAAATATTCGCTCTTCTGCAGCAAGAAACACTATTTAAAACTATTAAAATAAACTGTGCCTCGGGTCAGGAGTTCCCCCTGCCCTGCCTCTCCCTGCCCATCTAAACCCAGCCCAGCTTAAGCCGCTTCCTCCTAGGAGTCCCCAGTGCAAAGCCCACACTTGCCCCACTTTTCCCAGTCGTTTTCAGGCAGTCTCCTGCAGAGAGAACTCTGTGGTCCCAGGGCCTGCAGCGGAGGGCTCTGGTCCCTTCTGCGACCACATTAGCTGGATACCTTGCCCCTCGCTGTCCTCATCTGCTGACAGTGACATGGACTGACTCCTGTCTTCCCACCCACCCATCGGGTTTGTTATGAGAGTCATGCAGGATAATGAACAGGAGAAAGTTTCAAAAGGCACAATGTGGTAGAAATGCCAAGGTGGGGATGGACACATGCCTCATTCCAAGCACACAACTGGTCACAGCACCGTCCTGCACCTTCTCTCTAGGACCAGGGCCTGCCAGGCCACGGGTGCTGAGTAGCAACCACTGAAGATCAGACTGTTGGGGAAATGTTGAGGCCAAACACACGTCTCGGGGAAGTTGGGTTAAAAGGCCTAGATTTGGGTCCTATATCCTCTGCTTACTGGCTGTGACTCCAGAGGAAGGCTGCCTCCCTGAGCCTCAGTTGTCCCAGTAGGAAGCCCCAGGCATGCAAGGGCCTGTGTTAAGGTTTAGTGCCAGGTTGATCCTGAGTCTACACTAGCTGAATCCATCACTTCCCATCCATACTCTGATGAGCACACATAGCCTCCTCGGCAGGCTCCACCTGGTGGCTCTTGTCTACCAGGAGGCACTTGGGCAGAGAAGGGGGCCAGGCAAACGGGGTCACCTGGCCAGATGGGGCCAGGAACCACCAATGCCTTCCTCCTTCTCATCCCTCCCTCAGTCAGGGTGCTGGCCTCAGACAAGCCTTGAAGGCCGTGCACCAAGCTCTTCCTTCCCTTAAATGAGGCCCCCTGTCAAAGACAGGACAACACTCCTATTTGGTTTCTCTTGGATTTTCCTTGGACTTTTCCCTCAAAATCCATTCCTGGCGGAGGCCTGCACCGGCTGACCCTCGGGGGACAAAGGTGCACCCTCACTTCCCACACTAAAGTAGGCGAATCCCCCCGAGCTATGCTTTAAATTCCCCTGGAGACAGTCTTCTGACAACATCACAAATTTTGTTCGTAATTACAGTTGTTTAGGATTTCAAATTATATCATTTAATAATGCTGGGGAATTTCCTCTCTTTGCTTTGCATTTATAAATATTGGCTGATTAAGTCAGAGGGTGAGTGCCAGCCAAAGAAGTGAGCTCGGAGCCACGAACCCCTGTAAGGAGGAATTATCCTGTGGTCACGCACTGGGGGAGACACAACCAGGCCTGTCTGTTCAGATTCGCCTCTGTGCCCCTAGATCTTCAGAGATGAGGACGTACAGGGAGGGCACCTCTGCTCTGAGCGTTTTACGGCCAGCTTCAGGGAGGAGGGGACAGGGAGGCAAGGGTGGCCTTCCTGTTTCTGCCGTTTTCTCAAATGCCAAGCTGTTATATTTTGGGACAGTGTGCCCTGAACCCCATCAATAGTGATGGCAGTTCGGCATTTCAGAAAGATGCCTGGTGCAACGGATCAAGGTGAGAAGGAGTCTGGGGAGGGGCTGCCTCCCAGAGAGAGGGAAGTTGTGCAGGTGGGGGTTGCAGTGAAAGGGCCAGTGGCTGAATCAGGGCAGTAGCAGAGGGTGGGAGAACAGTGGAGCTCTCTAGAAATAACTGGGAGAAAGAGGGAAAAGGACTTGTGGGTGGATTGAATCAGGCATGCTGGGACGATGGGCAAACGCAGACCGCGAGCATGTTCCCCGATTTGCATGCCACCTCGGCATTTGACCCATGATAGCCCTGGCTCTTAGCTGCCGCGATTACTGTTTATGCCAGGACTGAGGGTCCTCCACGTGGGGCCTGCAGGATGCTAAGAGCCACCTCCAGCAGGAAAGTGTAGCTGTGGCACGAAATGGGCCTGGCCTGAGTCACAGTTGCAACTTGATTTGTGTCTGTCAGCACATGCTAGGCACCCCTTTGTGCTCAGCATCGTGATCGTGCTGGAAGAAACCACAACCCCACCTTGAGGCGTCACGCCCAGCGCCACTTTCCTCCTGCTGGCACCCCTTTCCTCCTGCCAGCCCCAGCCCTGAGATCGACCTCAGGGAGCCACCTTGAGAGCCAGGCGGTTTGCCCTGCTTGTTCTCTCAGACTCACTCCATAGGGGTCCAGGGCCAAGAGTCACAGGTGAGAGCGGTTCTGGGTCACGAAGCTGGGTCGACAAGCTGTGCTGGCCAAACCACACACAAATAAAGTTTCTCCAAGACCCTGTGTCCCCTGTGACGGTGGCTGCAGAGCCACTGGGTCATTCCCCCTTTGACCATCATAGCCCTGTGCCCGACTGCTCTCTTCATCAAACCCAAGCACAAACACAGGTTTCCCGTTTCTCTGAGTCTCCGTTTCCTTATGAAGGCTCCCTCCCGGGTTACATGAAACTTACGTTAAACAAGTACGTGTGCTTTCTTGCGTTAGTCTTTTATTAGAGGTGCCTCAGCCATGAACACAGTAGTGAGATATTCCTTTTCCGCTCCTACACTATCCTCTGCTTAAAACCCTCCGAGTGGTCCCATCTCTCTCAGGGTGAAGTCTAAACGTCTTCTGAGGCTCACTAAGTCCCGGTGGTGCGGCCGCACGTGCCACGCACCCAAGCCCCCTCCCTCAGTGCCCCCCATCTCCCACACCACGCGGCTGGCTGTGTTCTGCATGGTAGGTGGTGCTGACCACTGGGCCTTTGCACACGCTGCTCTCAGTTCCCTGGCCAACTCTCCTTCAGGCCCCAGCACAGACATTCCCTCTCCTAAGAACCTGCCTGATGCCCTGTTCTCAGGTGGTTCTCTGGTGGCCAGAGCTCCCTGCCCAGCCTCCATCTTCTCTCCCTGCCAGCTGCACAGGAAGGCAAGGACCACACCTGTCCTGGCACTGCTGTGGCCCCAGGACTCAGCACCATGCAGGGGACATAGTGGCAAGAATGAATGCAGGAATGTAAGACAGACTCATCACTCTGTAATCCTTACAACAGCCTGGTAAAGCAGTATTATTACCCCATTGTGTGACAAAGCAACCGAGTCTCAGAGAGGCTGAGACAACTGCCTAGAGTCACACAGCCAGCAAATGGCCAAGCTAGAAACCTGATCCACACCAATGGCTGGTTCCAAAGTGCACTCCTCCCACCTGGCACCAGAGCAGACTCTGGGGTACCTGTGTCCCTGTGGCATCTTCCTTCCCAAACTACAAAGTCCAACAGGGCAGGCTGGAATCCCACCCGCTGCCCCTGCATGCTGCCTCCCAGATCCGATGGCCTCTGTAATAAGAAAGAGGGGGCAGAGCCTCTAGGCCTGAAGTTCCACCACCCTGAGGCCTTCCGAGACTCCACAGCAGGCCTGTTCCTGCCTTGCCATGCGAGACGCTGAGCGAGCAAGGACTGTAAAGCCACTCCGGAACAGGCAGTGCCATTAGCCTTGCTGCATAAGCCCTGCTGTTGAAGCACACAGCCAGCCCAGGGAGCCCAGCATGGAAAACTATCCCAGGGCTAAAAGGTGCTGAATTCACCATTAACAGCGTTCAAAAAGGCTAGAAATTTACAGACATAGTTCTGAAGGAAGAACAAGAGACACGATTGAGGAATCAACCGAAAATATTTTTCAATTGAGACTGTCAAAGAAGCATTGAAAATCATTGGTGGGTAATTTTTTAAACCAACAAAACAATCCGCCGCTCGAGAGAATGCTCTTAAGACAATTTGAGAGTTGGGTGTCCTCGCGTCTGCCGATTCTAATTGCCGGGTGTCTTGCTAAATGGTAATCTTCCTAAACGCACCCTCATTCTCCTGCTGAGGGAGGAGGGGGAGGTGGCAGGTGACCAGCAGGGAAGAAGGCAGGGAGCCAGCCTAAGAGCCCATCAGTTTTCAGCTTTTACATCCATGAATAATGGGGAACAGCATTTGCACATTAAAACGCTTCTCTCTGTTCCTATGCTAAAACCCAAGCCCACAATGCCACTTGCATAATAACAACAAACCAGCTCCTTCTGCCGGGGGGCCAGCTCGGGGGGATACGCACAGGCATGGCGTTGTTGAGGGTGTTGTTGTAGACGCAGGCGCGCAGTGAATAATCAAGCATGCAATTTTCAAACAGCTGCAGAGCTTCTGTCACTTTCTCATGGAAGTCGTCTGCGGATTTATTCGAACTTGCAAAGTAGAGATAGTCTGAGTACAACCTGTGAATAAAATAAATGTATATTTTTACCACCCATGAACATGCAATCACACCATTTGGGTGACAATGAAAATCAATGTACAATCACATTATCCAGTTTTCCTGACTGAAACACAACCGCCCCTCTTCCTTCCCTTGCAGATGAGCCACCTCCTTCGTCCCTTGGAGCTCCCACCCTTCTGGTGGCCACCTAGGCTCTTCCAGACCCAGACATGTCTACACTGGCCCCACACAAACCACCGGCCGCTTTTCTGTTGTTGCTCGTTCTAGTCATCTCAGGCAGCCTCTGTTTTTACAGTAACAGGGAGCTTCAAACAACATCAGATTACAAAAATGGTACACTAGCAAAGAGAAGCCATGAAAATTTTATGCACCTTCTCATTCCTCTCTCCTCTGCTGAAGGGAACAAAAATAAGAGCATCTGTTGCTCTCGCAATATTACAATCTCACATGAAATTCCCAGTCCTTTGCATACACATTCCTGCCATTGAAAAAAAAAATGATGAAATGTGTCTTTCTAGGTTGGTAGGGACCTCGTTTTTAACACAAAATATAAAAGCACGCCCACATATGCACGTGAATACCTGTGGACATGGATCTGTTCATAGACACCATGCACGCTACGGCAGATCGCTGCCACACAGGAACTGGTCATTTTCCTTGATCTACTTCGGGCTCCTCTGTATCCTCCTCCCAAGTAAACCTCAACTTTTCTACCTCCACGTCCATCTCTGCATCACCCTATTTTACCAAGAATCCTGCTGTTAAATAAACTTTATGAGAGGCTACTGTTCTGGACGGAGCTTCTGCACTAGGCCCCCACAGGCCAGAACAGTCATCTGTGCTAGGTGCCACGTCATTGAACTGAACTCAGAACGGGCCAGTTTCCAAAAACCAGGGGATTCACAGCAACCAGTCAGACGTCCCCTTTGCTTTAACCCTAGAAGGAAAGTCCCTCTGAGATGAACAATCCACTCTCTGTTCCCTGTTTTTGCTTCTTCAGCCCATTTCTGCTATAAAGCCAGAACCTGGCGGGGCCCACAAGAGCACCTTCGTATTACAGGAATGGGATGCTGCCCTGTTTATGGACCGTGCTAATAAACGCCAGGGAGATCTTTAAACTCAATGTGTCAAAATGTTGTTTGTTGACACGGCTACGCTGGTTTAGCCTGAATCCCCCATCCTTGATAACTGATCACCCTTCTTATCCGATCAGGTTCCTGGTCCACCACCTCCAGGAGGTGCCTGGCCACCTGGCCTGTCTCCAGCAAGAATCCCATCGGGTTGGTTTAGCCGGAATCCCCACCCCTTCCCCCTTGATGTTTTCCCTTAGTAACTTTCCAGCCACCAACCCCCTCGCTCTGCTCCCGGCTTTTTTTTTTTTTTTTTTTTTTTCTTTTGAGACGGAGTCTCAATCTGTCGCCCAGGCTGGAGTGCAGCGGCGTGATCTTGGCTCACTGCAACCTCCGCCTCCCAGGTTCAAGCGATTCTCCTGCCTCAGCCTCCCGAGTAGTTGGGCCTACAGGCGCCTACCCACCAAACCTGGCTAATTTTTTTGTATTTTTCATAGAGATGGGGTTTCACCATGTTTGCCAGGCTGGTCTTGAACTCCTGACCTCAACTGATCCACCTGCCTCGGCTTTAAAATCCCTACTTTTCCTAGTTGTATTCGGAGTCTCTCTCCTCTACTGGAAAACTGTCATGGCAGTCCCTATACCTACTACCATGGTCCTGAAGAAGGCCTGCATTGCCATTTTAATAAATGTCAGGGCCAGGCACAGTGGCTCACGCCTGTAACCCGAGCACTTTAGGAGGCCAAGGTGAGAGGATCACTTGAACCTCGGAGCTCAAGGCCAGCCCAGGCAACATAGTGAAACCCTGTCTCTACTAAAAACACAAAACATTAGCCAGGCATGGTGGTGCGTGCCTGTAGTCCCAGCTATTCTGGAGACTGAGGTGGGAGAATCACCTGAGCCCAGGAAGTTGAGGCTGCAGTGAGCCGTGATCATGCCATTGCACTCCAGCCTGGGCAATGGGAGTGAGACCCTGTCTCAAAACAAACAAAAAAAAGTGTATTTATCTTCAACAGAACTTTCAGGCTGTGAATTTCCTATTCTTTTTCCTCCTCTCTCTCTCCTTGCAGCCCCTTTTGTCTGTTTTCAACCTTCCTGCCATATGTCCCACTCCCTTCTTGCATACACACCTCATCATGAGCCCCATGGCTCTTCCCAGAACCCTTCACACACTCATGGCCTTCGCTGTGTCACCTGCATCTCTGGGCCAAGGGTGAAACCGGGCTTATGAAAAATGTGGCCTACATGGCTCTGCGGGGTCAGGCTTCTCTCTCCTCGAAGCTCTATACTTTCTATTCCTTCAACTTCTCCAACCTGGCTTCCCCTCTTTCCAGGGACTCTCCATCTGCACCCATATCACAGGAAAGAAGGAGAGTCTTTCCTGTGACTCTCCTTCTGCACCCATGCATCCGGGTATCTGACATCCATACTTCCAAATACACCCAGACCTTCAGCCACACACTGTCCTGCAAAAACTGTGCTCCCTTATAGCAGGGTTTGTTGCAAATGTGCCTTCTCCACTGCCCTCCCCTCTAACTGAGGTCATGATACAGGGATCAGCATTTCTCAGGGACAGGCCCAGAAGCTATCCACCTCTGTAGCCCGCCTTGGCACATGGGTGCCTCTGACATAGCCCGCCAGAATCCATCCACGGCCAATGTCCACAGAGGACGCCTCTTGGAAGTCTTGAGCGAGTGGTTTGAGATCTACCCACAGAGTTCCTAGAATCAAAACACCCACCGGAACAGGAGTGTTCCGCCTACCACAGCCTGGTCGGCCAAACTGTCCAAAGGGACCAGTCAGCAAAGGTACTCGGTGGTCACTGAGTGGATTTCCCCAGATCCACACTCACCTGAGAATATTCCCCACGACAACACCACATCAGCTTATTACTGGTGTCCCCAACATCACCTGTGCTATTTTCCTTCTTCAGAATTAGGAGACACATCAAAACTGAAACATGGCATCTGTCACCATAGGGTCGCTCATAGTTACTAGGACCTAAATGGCTGGTCAATCAATGCCAAAATCAGATACACGTGAACCTTCAAGCAGGGTTTGGCTGTGTGCACTGAGGGGTGCCAGGTGGCAACGGGTCCGAGGGGTACCCTTCCTGGCTCACACATTTCCTACGAGTCCTGTCAATATGATGGCTCAGCCCAAGAAACTGCGTCAATGAAAAGTAACAGATGCTTCTGAAAATGTCATAAAATCCCATGTTAAATAAGAATTTAAAGCCCAGTTTTCACCAAAGATGCCCACAGAACTACCCAAATTGTTTGGTGGAACCGGAATTCCATCACATAAATTACCTCATACAAACCCAAACATTGGCTGAAGGTTTCCATACTGAGAATTTTCTTTGTGGTAATAACATTTCTTGCAGATATTTGGCTCATAAGTCAAACAAAAGCAACTAAGCCTGTCTTGATTTTAAATACAAAGTCACTTTATGAGGAATCTACTGATTCCATACAATTCTTCAGAGATCAAGAAGTAATCCCAGGGAAAAACTGGGACATACCTACTGTTCCAACCAGGCAAGCCCACCCCCAGCAGGTGAAACGGCTGATTTTCATCTGTTTGGGGTGGGTTAAAGTGAACTCACTACCTCCCTTCCTGTGAGTCACATTTACAGCCTCTGAGGGCCAGGTCACGCTCCTTCCTGGGCTGGATGAAGAGACTCCTTTGGCCTCTCAGTCACCTCTGGATACTTTGGATCTGCTCAGAGAATTGGCAGTGGGCTTTGGGAGACCCTTGAACCCTACTGTGAGAACCCACTCTGGGTCCCTGGCATCCTGCTGTGTCACAGACATCTGAACAGGGTCTAGATTCACCACAAGCCATGGCCACCATCTGGATTCTGTAGATGGATGGATAGTGGACACCAAAGAATTATGTCCAAGTCTTAAGCCCGGCTCCTGTGAATGTGACCTTTCTTGGAAATAGGTCTTTGCAGACGTCATTAAGTGCAGCATCTTAAGATGAGATCCTCCTGGATTTAAGGTGGTCCCAAATCCAATGGCAGGTGTCCTTATAAAAACAGGAGAGGACAGAGAG
Organism: Trachypithecus francoisi; assembly: GCF_009764315.1. NCBI lineage: Eukaryota > Metazoa > Chordata > Mammalia > Primates > Cercopithecidae > Trachypithecus > Trachypithecus francoisi. Next base: position 7,458,222 of record NW_022681442.1, on the reverse strand, counting down.
CACCACAGAAAGACGGAGGCAGAGCCCGGAGTGCGGGGTCTATGAGCCAAGGAACGCCAAGGATTGCTGGAGGCCACCAAGAACTGGGAGCAGGGGACGGCTTTTATCCCTTAGGGCCACCAGAGGGAACCAACCCTGCAGACACCTTGATTTAGGACTTCTGGCCTCCGGAATCATAAGAGAATACATTTCTGTGTTTTAAGAAGCCAAGTTTGTGGTGATTTATTCCGACTGCCCTAGGAAACCAATACAGATTTTAAACCCCAATTCCAAGGAAGACCAATTAACTTCAAGGAGTTATTTTCGCTGACACCTCTCTGCCACCCTGAGACCCTGAAACAGTGGCCATGAGGGTAGCGGGGGACTGGAGCCATGTGGCCAGGTTCCCCACAAGGAAGCATGAAGGAAGGCAAATGCAGACAGGAGCACTTCCCTTCAGGGGAGCACTGGGACAGGGAAGCACTGTTTGGGTTCTCCCCAAAAATTAAAGGAATGCTTCCTAAGACTGTCTTTGAGTAACAAAGCTATCATTTCCCCCTCGACTACTCTCCAGGGGAAAGCAGTGAGTTAATAATCTTGGGTGAGGGAAAGCCACTCGGGTGGGTTAAAGCCACTCAGAAAATGTCGAGAAGAACAGCAAACACACCAGGAATAAGTATCCAGTGGACCTCAAAAGGCCGGACAGGCACACCATTGAACAAGATGAAACATACAGAGACAAACTGAAATGTCCACCTTTTAGTCTTCAAAATCCACTGTCCCATGAGGAAGTGGGGGAAGAAGACCAACATGGAAAACACACAGCTCACGATGAATCATCACAGAACTGCAGGAGCACAGACGCAACCCCAGGAAGCATTCACAGAGGCACGGCATCAGGAACGTGGCGGGGTGGAGCCAGGCAACAGGCAGCTCACGGCCTCAGCGGACGCTTGCTTTCAGCGCTGGGCACCAAACCTGGCTGCTCTCCCTGGAGATGCAAAACCTCAGCAGAAAGGAGCCCAGCCCCGAACTCCTGAAGACTGACCAGCAGGCAGAAGGTTTAGGAAGAAAACCTGGTTGCCGGCAAGGGGAAATATCTCCAGTCAGGGCAGCCCGACACAATCAGATGGTCCTAGGAGGCAGAAGCAGCCTAGGCTGGAGGGAAGGAGGGCTCCAGGGTAGTGTGGGGGCCAGGGGACCTGATACCCTCCCAGCCCTGACTTTCAGGGCTGCCCAGCCCCCTCCAGCTGAGCCACCTCATTTTCTTACTCTCGAACCATCCCGAACAGATGGGTATTACATTTGGCCAGGACCGTTTCCAACGACAATTCCAAATATAAGTCCAAATGCATTCCAGGCCTTCTGTGCTGTGGTTATTTTCGAAGGCTGCCGGTGCGGCCCCTCACACTGGGCCTGTACTCATGGGGTGTTGCTCAGTCCCTTTCCTGTGGAGCGCAGGGGTCCTGGGACCCCTGGAGGAGCAGTGGGATGGGAAATGTATGTTGGGGGCATAGGGCTCCATCAGTCCAGTGCCTCTGAAAGTGACCATGTCTCTCCCCAAGGGACAAAGGAGAGGCCAGCAGTGGGCAAGGCCCTACTATGTAAAATCTGGATGATCACCCCGAGACCACTGCTGAATTCATTCAGGGACACTTACAGGGTGCTGTTCTGAGCCAGCGTGAGCAAAGGTCAGTGAGCTGATCACTATTAAAGCAGGAGCTGCTGCTACTCCTCCCGACAGGGCTCTGTGTGATTGCTTTCCGGGTTTAGCACCTGCAATGTTCTCAGTTTCCACTCCTGATGTGGATGCTGGGGGGTAGGGAGGGCCACCACCACCAGACCCTGTGCAGGGTGCTACAGGCATGCTCTGCTGCTATCTTCACAACCCCACAATGAGATACAGGCCACTGCATTTTATGGAGGAGAAGGCTGACACTAGAGAGGTTAAGAAGGTTGCCCATGGTCATGCAGCCCAGGAAGCTCCAGGACAGGACAGGGACCCAAAGCAACCCAGGCCTGCCTGACCCCAAAGCCTCTCACCCAGCAGGATGTGGCCCCTGCCCTCCGAGCTTAGGCAAGGAGACAAATCCATGGCTGACTAGAGTGGGTGCTGGCCGTCTGCACTGATAGTTCTCGGGTTTTGTTTGTTTAGATGTTTTTATTATTTTGGGTGCACAGTGATTTGGAAGAAAAAGTCAATTCTACTCCAGAACTACTTAGTAAGTCACAGGAGACTGATAAACAATTACAAATGTAATAGAGCAGCAAACAAACACTTAGGATAAACATGAGGAACTCCAATGCCACGGTCGGGAACAGCAAATGTGTTTACGGAACATCACACTGGGCATCTAGAAAAGTGACAGCAACAGCAAAAGGGAATTCAGGCATCTATCATGAAGCCGGAACATACTGAGGGATCTTGTACCTCTTGGAAAAGCTAATATTCCTTGGTGATCGCAATAGCTCCTTAGAGTTTAACGGATCCAGTTCCTAAGTGATGATGTGGTTGTTCATTGGCCTGCCCTCTACATGGAGAACTCCGCAGGTCCCGGCTCCAATGCCACTAGTTTGGGAAAACCTCTCTCCACGGTGGGTTCCTCCTCCTTTTGTAGTATTTTTGTTCATATCATTTTTATATTGAGAAATGATCCACATACTGTAGCATTCACCCATCTAATGTGAACAAGTCGCCAGTTTTTAGTATACACCACACAGCTGTGCGAACACACCACTCCCCAGTCCCAAGGTGTCTTCATCACCCTGATAAGTGACTGCTGGTTCTAACACAGCAGTTCCCAAAGGGACTCATTTCAGAAGTCACTAACATCACCCAGCTCAAAAGGCACCCAAACGCACAAGCTTCAATCTCAGCTTCAGCTCAGACAAGGGCAGGTGCTCGGTGGCCTTGAGCTGTGACATTTCCTCCAGTTACTGCTCCATGCATGGGACTTCTCAGAGGGCCACTTTTGAGAAAAGATCCCAAGCTGGTGCTGCAGTTGCAGGCGGCGGGGAGCAGGTGACCATCCCTGGGCTGGCTCACCCCAGTGGCACTGGCTCCACCTCCCGTACTCCTCAAACACCCCCAGCTGGTTCCTCAATGACAGTTATGGGAACGGTCACATTTTCCCAGGCAGGAGGACCCGAGATGGGGACATGCTCATGTCCTCCAATTCACCCTCAACAACATCTTGCAGTCCTGTGGCCACGTGAGGGTCGTAATGAGAGGCAGCCAGAGCACCTGCCTCGTTATTCTCCATTTGCTGGAATCCGAATTGAAATCACTGATCAATAATTCCCAGCCTGTGATATGGTGCCATCAATAACGATTATATATATTTTTCCTACCAGAAAAAAAGGCCATTTAATGTAGCTGAGACGGAGCCCTTTTGTTCCACCAAATCACCAACTGTGACTGTCTCATCAGGAGGCTCGATGAGACAGGACTGGCCAGGCCAGCTGATCTGGAGGGACTGTCTAAGGTCACCTTAGACTGAACACAGGGGTGACCCTGGGGAGGCTCATTTTTTGTCAGTTAAGAACATCCATGTTTGGTCCTAAAAATGCCCACATGAATGACAAGTGTCCTATTTATTGGGGCCATTCTATTTCCCACCAGGCCCTAGGTTCCTTGGGCACAAGTAGGCTTCCCAGCTCCTCTTTGTTCCTTCCAGAGCATCCAATCACAGGGCCCCAGTAACTGTTCACAGACTGGGAGACAGCACTTCTCAGAGACGACACCAAGCATCCCTGACATCTCCGAGCCTGGTGTGGTTTACAGAGCACCTTCTCGTGATTCACCAGTGATCCTGATGGCAGATGTTTCTACAGGCAAGAAATCTGGGGTGCACTGAGGATTGCCCGGCTACCCTTGGTTACAAAGCCAGACCCAGGGTGTGGGCCGCTCACTGCAGGGCAATGGCCACTGCACACCAGGGGGTCCAGTATGTGACATGTGTGACCTCCTCCTTCAACAGCGTCAACCTAAGCAGCCCAGAACTCTGGGCAAGACAGGTCCCTGAACTCTGGCTGCCCCAGGGTCGTTTCTAAGTGCCCTCCCTGATCCCGGCCCAGCGGGCAACATCTCACCTTAGGATCTCTATAGATACAGACACAACAGGGCTCTTTTTCTCTAGGGTGTGCCTCCTGCTCGGAACTATCCTTTCCAAACAATCGTGTGGGAATACACAGGACTGCCAAGAACTTCGCAAACATTTCCCCAAAACATAAACATTGTTCAACACTTGGGAGTTTTCAGCTTGGTGGTTTTTCTCCCACCAATAACAAGATGTGGTGCCTCACCAGGCAGTCCCTCCTGAAGAATCTTCAGAGAACTCCTTCACAAAGACCCGAGCTGTCCTTCTGGCCTGGGCACTGCCAGCTCTCCCTCCCTTCTCTGTGGTCAAGGCCAACCCCCTTGACCTTGGGTGGCTCAACAGCTCAGTCCTATTAAAGTGACCTCGCACCACTTCCAGGGCCCATATCAAGGTGTGTCAACAGGCAGCTTCTGGGAAGCAAAGTGCCTGAACCCACCAGGAATCAATAGGCAGCTTCAATAAAGACACCACACTAGAGTAGTCCTCGCAAGGACCCATGTGATTCTTAATCTTCCAAAATCTTAGAGAAAAGGAAAGAGTGAGAGCTGGAGGGAGGAGCGAGAAAGAGAAATCGATCTGTGGCTGTTGCTGCAACCTCTACACCCCCACGGCTTTCTCCTCATTCTGTCTCTTCTGCACAGAGGCGTTCTCCTAATTTCCCTTTGAGATGGTTTAAATCAATAATGAATTCCTCAGTGCTAGGAACAGCCTGCGTTTTAATCCTTGTGCAAATCTATTCTAGAGAAAACATCGCATGACATTCCCAATGCCAGGCTCTCTTCTGACTGAGAACGTATCCACGGCTTTCAATCAGTGCTTCTAGGGGCTGGGGGAAGTTCAGTTGTTTGGAGAAGGGCTTTTGGTGCTGCCTGAATAGCAAGAGAGATTCTCAAGTCAAAGTCCTGCTGCGGTTCAAAGGCATGAATCCAGCTCAGCTCCCTCCTGTGTGTGCTGGCTCTTGCCCTAGGGTGGGCATCCTGCTCCCTCTGATGTGGAAGTAGGTGAATGAAGTGTAGACAGAGGCTCCCTGAGAGCAAAAGGGATGGATTTTCCTCTCGTATGTACGGCTTGCATCTAGCACATCAAGGGTGTTCAGTAAATACAGCCAGGCGTCACTTAACAGCAGTGACATATATGTTCTGAGAAATGCGTCATTAGGCGATGTCATTATGTGAACGTCATAGAGTGCTCACACAAACCCAGATGGCACAGCCCCCTACACACCCAGGCGGCGAGGTACAGCCTACTGCTCCTATGCTATCAGCCTGTACAGCAGGAATCCTGTAGGCAGTCGTAACATAAGAGTTAGAATTTATGTATTGAAACACAGGAAAGGCACAGCGAAAACACGGGATTGTAACGTTATGGGGCCATCATCATACATGGGGTCCACTGTTGACCAAAACTCGGTTATGTGGTTTGCAACTCTATTTGGGGAATGAGTAAATGAGTGATCAGTTTGTTATCATTATTAGCTATTACTGATACCTAATAATAATAGCTAATGATTACATATTTTCCATTTGTCAAGCCCTGTTTAAACACATTACTACATGTATTAAGTCATTTAACTCTCACTACCCGGGAGGTAGGACTATCTTCCCCCATTTTACCGATGAGAAAATGAAGCACAGAGAGGTTAAGTTTCTTGTCCCAGTTTACAGAGCAGTAAGTGACGGAGCTGGGGTTCCAATGCCTGTGTCCCTGCCACCAAGACCCCGGTACACCTCCCACTGAGCGGGTGAAGCTGCACACCACCCTCACGCCCCTCACACACTCTGCAGACAGAGTGAAACTGATGCAACCAGGATTCCTGTCCAAATGTTCAGCCCCGCTATTCCTCTGTGTCCCCATGAGTGACTGCCTATAACAGAATCCATTTCATTAAAAGCCTGCTTCCTTTCCTAGTTTATTGTCATAACTGAATCATTTGCCCAGTCCAAGGGGTTGTCTAAAAATGCAGTTTATAGAAGCAGATGAAGAAAAGAATGAGCCAGGTTCCAAGACTCCAGGGGTTTGGGTCAAAATCGAGTTCGAATTCTTCACTGAGCTGAGTTCTCCTTCCCTTTGGACTCGTCGTCATAAAAAGGGAAAACAAACCATTCCTGTGGTGGGTCGTTTCTGGGCATTGCATTAAGACTACACACAGAATTAAACCCAAAATATGGACACTGTAAAATCCTTAACAGATGGTGCATGACCCCACTCCAAATGTCCCTTGAATAAAAGAGGAATCCAACTAGGTTGGAGGGGCCAGCACCTTCCATGCATTTTTCACATTTAATGGGGGCTATAACTGCCTCTGAAGTAAGAGACAAACTCTATCAACTGTCTCACAAATGAAGAGGCAGGAGGCTAATGTGAGATGCATTTGAAAAGCATAGTCTTCACCGCTTACGAATGGGATTAAATAAAGACAAATTCTGCTTGCAACTGGTGGCTTCTTTTTAATTAACTGGGCCAATTTAGCAGAGGAATGCATGAAGCTAGTTTTAAATTGTCATGATCTCTTACAGAGAGAAAACTGGAACATGAATTCTTGGCTGGCTTCTTTGGCCATATGAACCATCCCGTCCACTTCTTTCCAGTATTCCTCTGTTCTCCTCCAGGAAAAAAAAAAAAAACAACTTGCCACTTGAATCTTTCTCTGGAAATTTAAAAGTGATTTGACTTTGCTTAAAATTCCAACATTTTCAAACCCTCTACTTTGGATCAATTATAGAAGTAAAGGTTGAATGTGAACCTAAAACTAAAAATAAAAGTAGTATTTCCCCTCTCCAAGCCAATTTATAGAAGGAAAAGAACAACTTGGGACCAATCCAACTTGCACCCAGCGACCCACAACATCTCCCGCGTATAGAAGTGCAAGGCCACAGAACAGAGCTAGTGGCCCAGGATCCCGTTATGCTAACGGAACCTGGGCTCAGAGGGTTTCCTTCTTCAAGAGTGACCTAAACACGCAGCATGTATCATCCTTTCTGGCCGAGATGGGACACGCGCCAGCCTTTGAAAAAGAAGAAATTCCTATTGTTACTTATTTTTATAAATGTTTAAGAAGAAACGAAATAGCTGCTATGTCAGTAACTCATAGAGAAAATACGCACATACACACAATTCCTCTGCCACTAGAGCTGGGATCAAGCTGGAAGCTACTCTCCTGGCTGCAAAGCCCAGGCCCCAGTTTCCTGAGGATCAGGTGCAGAACGGGAGGTGGCTGACTCCTAGGATGGTCCTCAGTGATCCCCGGTTCTCGGTATTCACGCCCTGCAGTCTCTTCACACTGAGTGTGGCTAGACCTCACGACTTGCTTCTAACCAACAGAATATGGCAATGATGATGGGATTTCACACCCATGACTAGGTTAGAAAAAATCGTGACTTCTAATCTGCTAGCAGACGCTCTAGCTTGCTGGCTTGGATAAAGCCTGCAGCCATACTGGAGAGGCCCTTTGGCGAGGTACTGAGGGGTAGCCTCTCACCAAAAGCCAGCAAAGATCTGAAGCCCTCATTCCAACAGCTCTTGAGGTGCTAAATTCTGCCCACAACCATGTCCAGTTGGGAGTAGGTCCTTCCGCAGTCAAGCATATGGAAGAGCCCCAGCCTGGTGACAGCTGGATCACAGCCTTGAGAGAGACCTGAAGTAGAGAACCCAGTAAAGTTGCACCCAGGTTCCTGATCCCCAGAAACCATTTGAAGCTGCTAAATTTTGGCAAACTTGTTCCCTAGCAGTACATAACTCGTACAGCAGGCAACGCAAGGCCTGGGTCCGCGTCCTAACACATGCTGCTGCCCCGGCATCCTGCCCTTCTCCTCAGCACTAGGACATGCACCACGACGAAGCTGCCGCCCACTTCTCTGATAAAGCACTAGCTCCCAGGGGGTAGGCACTGGGTGGCCACTTTTGTTCACCAGGGCACGTATGCTCAGTGCCCAGCACAGCACCCAGCCTGTGGCAGGGGCTGAATATGTTTGAATTGACCAACTACTTCTGTTAGGCTGAGGACCAGGCAGGCAAGAAGCTTTCACGTTCAATTCCTAGGATAAATAGAGTATTTGTTATTAAAAGAAGAAAACATGGTGGCTACTTGGGGGGGACCACGCTGTGAACCGTGAGCCTCCTTCTAGCTGGCAGACTCAGGCTAGGGTATGAGAGAAGAGTTTGGCAGGTCTTGCTCCTGGCTGAGCTGCTTGCACCTGCACGGTGCTGCTGTCTTCTGTTCCAACGCTCACCTTTGTGGTGTTTGTGTCCTCAGAGGTGGGACCAGAACCCAGGAAAAAAGAAACACACTCAGGGACCCTGGCTCCACCCCTAACAGGGACCCTGGCTCCACCCCTAACAGGGACCCTGGCTCCACCCCTAACAGGGACCCTGGCTCCACCCCTAACAAGGACACTGGCTCCAACCCTAACAGGGATCCTGGCTCCACTGGACCCTGGCCCCACCCCAAACAGGAGAGCACGTGGTCTTTTCCTTTGCACTTGTCCTTCTCTCTGCCTGGAAGGTTTCTTCATCTTAACCCACCTTCCTTCCTTGTTTACACAGCAAACTCTTACTCATCCTTCAAAATGCAGTCTAGCATCAGTTTTCTCCAGGTCAATTCCTTCTGGATCTCCCCACTCAGGAGCCCACTCCCCCAGCCTCCTACTTACTCTGTACTACTGCAACCAACCACAGCCATGCCCACATTCCCACCGGGAGCTCCAGTCTCCCCGGGCCCAGAGCAGGGCCCACACACACCAAACCCAGTCCTGACAGATGGGCCCCCACCTCTCTGCGCCCAGAGAGCACACAAGGCTGCTGTGTGCACTCTCGGCCCCTGAGGTTAAGGCATGGTCTGACCTTCCTCAGAATGAGGAAGTAAGGAGCAGCGACAGGAAACCATTTGATGAGCACACCGAGCACTAGTGCCCTTCAGCTGGGGGCTGTGGGGGGGAGGGAGGCAGAGCAGCTGTGAAAACACCTCCAGGGACAGCAAGGGGGCAGCTCGAGGTGACAGTTATGTCACCATGAGAGCTCAGCCAGTGTGCGTCAGCCCTGCTGAACAGAGGGAGACCGGCCCGCTCAGCAAGGCCAATTTCTGCCTCCAAAACACGGGAACCAGCAGGTGGGACGGGACATGGCAAGCGACAGCAAGTCAGTGGCTGCATCGGAACAGAGCGGATGAAGTCCTGGGCTCGGAGATGCAGAGGGTAGGGAGCGAAACCACACCTGGCACCTGCCAGAAGGCACGGCACCAGGCAGCCACCAAGAGCTCAGGCTCAGGCGCTGGGGCTGAGGGGGGCGGATCCAGCCTCTCCCCAACCAGGTCATACTCAGAGTGGTGGGAGCCAATGCAGACTCCACAAGAGGGACATCAGCTCAGAAGTGTGACCAGGGCAGACTTTAAAGCATGTTTTTTGGGGGCAAGAATGCAAAGTGAAAGAAGCAGGACATAAGGCTGTACCATCACACCCACATGTGTACACACACACACACACACATACACACCATCACACCCACATGTATACACACACACACACACATACACACCATCACACCCACGTGTATACACACACACACACCATCACACCCACGTGTATACACACACACACACAATCACACCCATGTGTATACACACACACACACACCCTATCACACCCACGTGTATACAAACACACACCATCACACCCACGTGTATACACACACACACACACACACACACCTATCTGCATAGAAAAAGTCTGGAAGAAAATACACCAAAACATAAATAGTAGTTATCTACGTGAGAAATTATAGTTTGAAAAGAGTTTTCCAATATATGTTCTAAAATTTCCACAACAAACACGCCTTATTGTTATAATTGGCAAATACGTGGGGCCACGAAGGTATGCCACCTGAGGAAGGGATCCCACAGGCCAGTTTCCTGGGGCTGCTAGGACAAATCACCATGAACTGGTGGTGCACAATGACAGGACTCTTCCCTCAGTGTCCTGGAAGCTGGAGTCTGAAGCCCAGGTGTGGGCGGGGGGCTCCTCTGGGGTGCCGGGGGAGAATCTCTTCCACACCTCTCCTGGCTTCTGGTGTCTGCCGGCACTCCTCGGCACCCCTTGGCTGGTGGCAGCATCACTCCAGCCTCGTCATGAGGCATGCTCCCTGTGTCTTAGAGTGGCTGAGGGTCTACCCTGATCCAGTATGACCTCATTTTAACCTGAGTGTATCTGCAAAGATCCTATTTCCAAATAAGGCCACAGTCATACACACTGGGGGAGACAACTTCGGCACATCTTTTTGCGGGTCATAATTCAATCCATCAGAAGATACAGTTGGCCCAAAGGAAAATACAGCGCAAAGGGCTGTGGTCCCCGTCTTTAAATATTGCCAGCCTCTCCTGTTTTGGAAGGATTAGACTTGGTCTGTCTGACTGTATGGAGAAGAAACAGGACCAATGAGTGCAGGTTCCCCCAGAACAGACCTGGTCTCAAAATAGGAACACAGCTGTCCTAAGCTACACTGGCCATCTTGCGTGGAGAATTCCCTGACTCAGAGGGCCTCGGATTAGACTGGGCCTCCCTCTGCTCTGATGTGGTGGTAGTGGAGGGAGCGTTGGACTAAATAATTTTAAGGTCCTGGCAGCCCTGAGATTCTGTATTCACACAGGCAACAATGATGCAAGCAGCGCCCAGTGGCAGCTGGGCCGCCCCACAGTGGCTGTTCAATATCCCACTACCCTGGCCTTACCCACGCTGGGCAACCCTTGATCTTAAAGCAAAGCTGCTCTACTCATCATTGTTCTTCCTTTTGGTCTCTCAAGGAAAGCTGGAAACTGTACATTCAATGCAGACAAGATAAAGGCATCGACGTCGAGAGACACAGAATTCTAGGAGTTAAACCACGTGGCGAAGCTGACGCCCCTGATTCTAAGGGTGTTTCCCAAGCCTTGACAGCACCAAGGAACCATCCTGTGTCCCTGGTCAGGCCCGCTGGGGCTGAAGACACACAGACCAGGATCAGAATGGTTAAGAAAACAATCTACAATGTGTGTCAACTCAGTGATGACAACCCCAAGAATAACACTTACGTAAGAAACAGCAGTAACATTGCAAGTTCCATTGATTTTTATTTGTTTTTATTTATTTATTTTGAGATGGAGTCTCGCTCTGTTGCCCAGGCTGGAGTGCAGTTGCGCCATCTGCACTTGGCCCACTGCAGCCTCCACCCCCTGGATTCAAGCGATTCTCCTGCCTCAGCCTCCCGAGTAGCTGGGACTACAGGAGTGTGCCACCACGCCTGGTAATTTTTGCATTTTTAGTAGAGACGGGGTTTCACCATGTGAACTCCTGACCTCAGGTGATCCACCCACCCCAGCCTCCCAAAGTGCTGGGATTACAGGCATGAGCCACTGCACCTGGCCTGTTTAATTTTTTCTAAAGGAGACAAAATCTTAATTGTGATGACAGGAGAATACCTTTCTTCAAAAGTGCCTCTTCTTCTCACCCCAAATACAACACGCAGAAACTGCTCACCTCTCCACAGGGTCCCTGAGCATGACAATCAGTTTGGCATTCGGCTGAAAGGCGTGGATGAAGTCCTGGGTCAGAAACGGTGGCTCGCCGTCCGTGCTGTTGTCGTAAAAGAACGTCCAGGCATTGTTATCCCACATAGTGGAAGCACTGGCCTCCCCTGGAAATAGAAAACACTCCAAGTGAGCAGGGGTGGGATTCAGGCTCCCACGAAGTGGCCCTGGGTGCCAGAGGCCAAACCTGGCCCCGATGCCCTCCTCTTAAGCAGCAGGAGAAGCCAAGCTGTCAGCCTTTGTGGGCAAACAGGACTCCAAAGAGAGAAGATTGGATGCCCACCCCTGCCACAGTCACACCCCACCCCTCCACCCTAAAAACCTCTGTCTGGAAGTCCAGGCAATCCATGCAACACTGAGTGTCCCCACCCCTGAGCACCCTTTCCAAGGGGAGCAAAAAAGAAAACCTTCCCCAGCATCTGGGCCCCCAGTTTCACAGTATTTAACTTGGCTCATGGTGCACAGCTCTGTGGCATTTTAAGGGCCCACTCAGAATGCAGTCTGTGGGAAAATATACCAAAACATAAATAGCAGTTCTCTAGGTGGGAAATGATAGGTGGTTCTGAAAATGGTTTTCCTGTATAGTTTTCCAATATATGTTCTATATAGTAGATGGTTCTAGCAATAATAGATGGAGTTCTCTCTGAAATAGGGGCCCAAGATGGCGAAAGGCCTTGCCATTTCTGCCCCGGATCTAACAAAGAGAAAGAGCTGGGGCAGAGCCCAACCACGTTTCAGAGCTGGGAGGAGCCGAGAACTGGTCTAACAGATCAGGAGCCTGGAGCTGATACTAGATGGTTTCCTTCCAAAGCATCAGGAGAAAGCAGGAGGGTGGGAACACTAACCCTTACAAGGAATTCGAGTGCGATTTCCTTCCTTGAAGCTGTAACTGTTCATCTCAGGGCATACTTTAAGACTAAAAGAGAGAGGGGCTTTGCCACAGGGCTCACACACCCTGCCTCCTGTGAGGCCACTGCTCTGCACACAGCTGGTACCTACTCAGTGCAGACTGGGTGAACGGGAACTGGGTCCCAGCCAGCTTCACATTTCATCATGGTCCTTACGAGTGAAGGATGTAAATGGCAAACACACATCCCAGCACAGAGGTAATGCCAAGACACAGGCAGGCATTCCAACAGCACAGACTCTCCCAGAGGATGAAGCCAATTTCCTGAGGGTTTGAGGTGTGTGTGTGTGTGTGTGTGTGTGTGTGTGTGTGTGTGCGCGCGCGCGCGCGCTTGGGAAAGTCTTCAGAGATTTAAAAAGGAAGGCAAATCCATCAATCAGCTCTACACTTGATTTCCTGACAGTTTGCCAAGGACCACAGGACACATCTGAAAGTTACTTATCCGGGGAAAGACTGAGCCAGATGACTGAGTGTCTTTGGTCAGTGACAAGTGTATCACATCCCTGCAGGCCCCTATCAGTTCTGTCGGATGCATAATCACATCCAGGTGAACAGCTCTGTTCTGGCCTTTTTTTCTTTCTTTTTTTAAAGAGGTAATACCCTAGGACACAGAAAAAACAAGTCAATCAGAAGTCCCTTGAAAATTCTACTCACAACGAATACGAATATAAAGGACAAATGAACTCTCTAGCTAAACTGGCACAAATTCTGTCCGATCTCAAAAATGAACTGGTTCTAGAGCCATGGAGGCATTTCTCCATCCACCTGACTGTCTTCCTTCCATCCGGCCACCATCCATCCTTCATCCATCCAGGAAGCATTCATTTGGTGTCTAATCTGTGCTCAGCATTGTGCTTGGCACCAGGGACAGATCAAGGGAGGAAAGCACGGCCCCTCCTCTCTCAGACCTTAAGAAATAAGGGGGACAACAGGCAATTCAAGAAACAAAGAGTACCACGTTGGGTACCTGGGAGTAGAGGCAGGAGCCTTTCAACATGTCTAAAGCCCTAACCCCAAGTTCAGCCATGATGTTCAAGGCCACTTGCATCCTGAAGCTCTTGTGTGACTCTAGCTATCAACAATGACAGCAGAAGAAAGGTCCTCTCTGCCCTAGGGACCCAAGATGAGGAAAGATCCTGCTGTTTCTGCCCAGAATCTAACACAGAGGAAGAGCTGGGGCAGAGCTGAGTCACATTTCAGAGTTGGAAGGAGTCTAGAACTGACCTGGTCCAACAATTCCACTTTGCAGAGGTGCAGACAGAGTCCAGGAACAGGAAAAATGACCGGCTGCATGGCACAGAGCTGGCTGCTGGCCCAGGCAGGGCTAGATACCTGTCACACCACAAGACTACCATAAAACTCACCAAACTCTGCTTTAAGTAAGTATCAGCACAGTGATTTTATTTTTTGTTCTTTTTAAAATCTAGGAGCAAGTAAAATTTGGAGACCACACGGAGGCTTTCCTTTTTCATTCATTATCTTAGTCTCTGTTTCCTGGCCCGAGGATACATATTTTTAGCACTTTCATAAAAACATGTGATTTTCCCAGAGGCATATGGTATAGGAGTCACAATGAAATGTAAGTCAGACTTGAGATTTGGGGAGTTTGGACCCCCAAGTTTGCAAAAAACTAGCTAACAGCCAAATCATACTGGAGGTGACTCCCAGTGACTTAATTTCTTTGAGTTTAAAAGAAAAAAAAAAGAATAAGTCAAGACTTTGGCACATAAGCCTGTCCCCTTGAATAGGAGAGTCTTAAGTTAAAAAGTCATCTTCCAAAGGGTTGATTACAATTCCTCTTAGTAGCCAATAGATTTATTTAATTTGGAGATTGCAAATATAACAGATCTAGGGAAATTAAAAAATAGATCACTGTCTACGGTAAACAATTTAAGCAAAATGTGATTCAATTTCTCTTTTAGAAGGCATCAGTGGATAAACGCCTTCTAAGCTGAATCCAATAAAAAGAATTATGTCAGACAAATAACAACTCTAGAGATCTAAGGTAGAGCATGTGCACTGTAGTTATTAATCCTACTAATCCTGTATTGCATGCCGGAAATTTTCCAGCACAGTATATTTCAGGTGCTTTTACCACACACGTGCCCCCCTCCCCACACACAAAGGTAACTGTGAAAAAAAAATGGCTACGTTAATTTGCTTTACTGTAGTAATCATTTCATTGTCTGTTTCCAACAAAACATCACATTCTGCTGTACACCTTAAATTATACAATAAAAAATAAATTTTAAAAAGAGTAAACATATATGTTTACTTATAAAATATTCTTGTGAATATTTAAAACAAATTATTATTAATCAACCTCACTTTGAATGCCCAAAGGCATTAGGTTGACAGAGGCTAGGCTTTTTAAACAGCAATTAGTTATAGGCGATGTGTCAGATTGCAGTCTATTTCAGAAGAAGTTGCCTGCGTCTTATATGGTCCCAGTGGCCAGGGATTACAAAAGCCCCAAGCAGCAAATCAATGACTAACCAGTTAACTGCATTTATAATTCCCCATCCAAACTTATCAGATCAGTACATCATGAAAAGAAGTCAATATCCCTGCTTAATTTCTTAAAAACAAAGAAATGGCAACTTCTCACGAAAGCCATCAGCTGTCCTTATGTCTCCATAGAATTAGAAAGTCAACATTTCTGCTTTATAGTAACTGTTCAAGTGATGTGAACATTTTATGTAGTGGTAAAAGCGACGGCCAGGTGGAGAAGTGGAGGCTCAAAAGAAGTCTGCTGCCACCATGCAAATGTTCTGCAGGTGAAGCAGAACTGGGCCAGGCCTGGAGCCTGAGCCAGGACCTCAGGGAGGGTGCTAGCCCTGCCAGAGTAACACAGAAACCTTACCGATAATGATTGTATTCATCTTGCTCTGCTCCTTTGCAGAGTTGGCCTGCAGTCCTTGATGGATCTGGTGTGCGGCCAGGTCAAAGAGGTCCAGATAATCTTCCACAGGATAGCGGTCTCGCAGCCCATCTCTTAGGCGGACAATTCCTACAAGAACCAAGAAGCAGGAGATATTGAGGACAAAGTTGCTACTGCTGGAGCGATGGCCTCCCAGACAGCGACCAAAGAGAGATGGAACGGCCTAAAGGGCCTGGCTACAGCAGCAAGAGGCTCAGCCCGGGTAGCTTCAGAAAGGGTCGCTGGGGATGGGGGTGGGGGTCTATGGGGCCTGGCTACCTACTTTCAATCCATCCATGCTTCAAGGGCTGGAAGATATCACCACTAAGCTGGACAGTGGCAGATTAAAGACTGGAACACCTATTTAAGAGCTAGAGACATGTCTGCTTGGAGGGACCGAGTCTGGGGCTGGTTAACTTGTGCACAGGTGGGACTCTTAAGTGGCCGGGCAGCAATGACACCCAGGATGCATGTGTTGTGTCCAACAGGGAGAGAGGACCAAGGGCAGCCCACGGGGGAGAGGAGGGCAGTATCCTATAAACTCCATGATGCCTTCCTCATGGGGGCCAGCCAGCACCTGCCTGATGCTCTCTCTCCTGCCCTGTTCAATCAAATACCCTGCCCTTTGTCCAAACAATAAGGGGAACTGATCACACTCTAGACAGACATGGATTCTGGCATCGGCCACATAGAGCTTAAATTCACCCCCTGCCTGAAAAATAAATAAATTTCACTTGCAAACATTTAAAAATCCACTTCCCAACACCACAACTCCTGAAGTCAATGGAAATTGGAAAGAGAACATCAGTGGCCAAAGCAACAAGAGGTTCAAGGTGACAGTGAAGACTAGATTCCAGAGGCCCGCCTCTGTTCTTCCTCCTTTCCTGCCAGTGGGAAGCTGGTTTTCATTAAGGGGAAATCACTGTGAACCTCGGGGGAGCACCCTACGGCAGGGGGGTGTGTTCAGACACACCAGCAAACGCACAGGGATGTGAAACCCTGGCTCCTACAGCGGCCGCTGCTAAACCACAAAAGAAACATTTACACTTTAGCTCACTGTAGGACCAACATCAAAAGGATGAAAGCAAACGTTTGTCAGGAAACACATTAAGAGTTGGTCTAAGGAAAACTTTGAAGATTCCCTTCTAGGCAACCTGAGTCCATTACTGGAAAACACCCTCGTGGCCTGCCCGGACTCTGGTTGACAATAGGCACGTATCACCCCTCAGCTCCAGTGACCAAACCTCTCCTGGCACAAGGAAAAGGTTACAGAAAGGAAACAGTGATCTGAGGACCACAGGGTGCCTGGGGCTGGGCTGGAGCAGAAAGGGATGGGCAGTGATCATGGTCAGCCTGCGGCAAAGGGCTGAGAGCAGGGCCTCCAGAATGATCTCCATGTGGTTATCATATGGAACCCATAAGGCAGATGGGGCAGGTCAGAGAAGCTGAGGCCTGAAGCAACTCAGTATCCCCCAGGTGCAGTGACTGCAGCTGGAACAGCACACACCTAGGAACAGCACAGAGGAGGGAACAGCACAGAGCAGGGAACAGCACAGAGCAGGGAACAGCACAGAGGAACAGCACAGAGCAGGGAACAGCACAGAGCAGAGAAATAGCACAGAGCGTGGAACAGCATAGAGCAGGGAGCAACACAGAGCAGGGAACAGCACAGAGCAGGGAGCAGCACAGAGCAGGGAACAGCACAGAGCAGAGGAACAGCACAGAGCAGAGAAATAGCACAGTGTGGAACAGCACAGAGCAGGGTGCAGCACAGAGCAGAGAGCAGCACAGAGCAGGGAACAGCACAGAGCAGGGGAACAGCACAGAGCAGAGAAATAGCACAGAGTGTGGAACAGCACAGAGCAGGTAGCAGCACAGAGCAGGGAGCAGCACAGAGCAGGGAACAGCACAGACCAGAGGAACAGCACAGAGCAGGGGAACAGCACAGAGCAGAGAAATAGCACAGAGCATGGAAGAGCACAGAGGAGGGAACAGCACAGAGCAGGGAACAGCACAGAGCAGAGGAACAGCATGGAGCAGAGAAATAGCCCAGAGCATGGAACAGCACAGAGCAGGAAGCAGCACAGAGGAGGCAACAGCACAGAGCAGAGGAATAGCACAGAGCAGGGAACAGCACAGAGCAGAGAAACAGCACAGAGGGTGGAACAGCACAGAGCAGGGAGCAGCACAGAGCAGGGAACAGCACAGAGCAGGGAACAGCACAGAGCAGGGAACAGCAGGGAATGGCACAGAGCAGAGGAATGGCACAGAGCTTGGGAGCAGCACAGAGCTGGGAGACAAGAGTCCCGATCACACCTTCCTTGCAGGCCCTTACTAGCCACCGGTACTTACTGCTCACTGCTCGGGTCATGTGCCCGGACTTTCGGAACAAGAAGAGCTGCCAGTTCTGACTCCTCCCCCTGTGCTGCACACAGCTGGCAATCAATGCTCACTGCATGGCTCACTGGAACCGGGTTCCAGTGCTGGGTCTTTGCCTGGGAACAGCTTCCTAACAAGGGAATCGTGCAATCTCTTTCTGCGGCCCTCACTCCCCAACCCCAGCGCTAACGTTGCGGGAGGAATGAACGAATGATGGAACGAGACCAGACAGGAGCCCTGGGACCCGGCACTCACCAAACCGCTTCCGGGTCCACCAGTGTGGCTCCTTGATGGCCGAGAACTTGACCTCAGGGTGCAGCCGCAGGCGGTCATAGAGGTCTGTGGTCCCGCACTTAGGCTGCCCTATGATGTAGAAGTGCGGCAGGCAGCGCAGGCGGAAGTGCTTCCCGTGCGCGTGCGCCAGGTGGCCCCAGAAGGCCTTGCGCAGCGCGTCGAAGGTGGAGCGGAAGCGCTTGGAGTAGAGCACGTAGGAGTTGGTGAGGTACGGGTCTGTGGTGTTCCGCCCCGAGAACTCCTCGTACCAACAGGGGCTCTTACTGTTTGGAAGGAATTTATTGGGGATGACTGAAAACATCTGCAAGGAAACAGAGGAGGAGAGACACCGAGGAGGGGAAAGTGAGCAAAGACACAATCTAACCGCAATGGGAACATGCCGTGAGACTGACGACCGTGTTCAAATTTGAACTAATGTTTGACAATGACTAACAAATAAAGCAAAACGTGGTAGACGGTCAATGACTGTGCTTTCCTCAGCCCCCCTCCCCCCACAAAAAAAAACTTGGATTAAAGATAATCCAAAATAAAGATTATTTTGATTAAAGTTGAAGAATAAAAGTTTAATCAAAATCCATTCCACCATAATTTACCTTTCTGACACACAACACACACGCACACACGGTAATTAAACAATCTTTTTACTAGTTGTATATTTAAATTGCCGTTAGAGATTAAAATATAGAATAGAAGCAGAAAATCAAATTTAACGCAGCTTTAAAATCCCAAATGATGGTGATCTGCAAAAGCAACTTTTAACTACCACGATCACATGTCAAGCAAGAAGCTCTGGAATGAGATAATGAGAGCCGGCGACCCTTGAACATGCCTAACCCAGCGTTCAGTACAGCAGATTCCCTTCCTCGCACTCCATAGCGTAAGCAAACATCACTCTTTCAGTGCATTCAAATCCATAAGGCTGTCAAATGATCCTTGCTACATCTGAGACATTTTTTAGTCATTTTCCTTCTGTGTTCCCAAAGATGGTGATAGAAAGAAAAGCACTCATTTCTAAAAATCAACCAATCAGTCAAGATTAGCACAAAGCTACTCACATGCAACTCCTGCTTCTTAAGGTCTTCTAAGTCTGGGAGTTGTCTGGTGGTGAACTCAATCCTAGCTGTGATGCTGTTGATAATTAATTTAATGCTTGGATAGTCCTTCACGTATGAAATATTATTTACAGAGGATTGATGATGATGTTCTTTTGTGTCGCTTGGGTTTTCGCTGTCCATCAAGCTGGGGTTGCTGGGGAAGCCTCCGTAATGGAAAGGTGATGAGATCAGAAGCTCTTGGTGGGCCCCAGAAAGGATGTAAGAAGCCATTACCAAGGTCATTATTATCAGTCCAAAAACGAGGCTACATCGCTTCCCCTTCTTGAAGCGCAAAAACCCACCCCAGTTCTCGTTCCCTTCAGTCCTCACTTCGAGAACAGCAAGCAAGTTCATCTGCTTACTGTCCACACGAAACAGAATTTTGTTTTCTCCTTTGCACGTGGGGCACGCCTGGTGACCGTGGTGGGGGCCCCCTCGGCAGTTGACCTGGTGCTTGTGTGCACCGTCGGGTAACAGCTGTATGCAGCAATTAATGCAGTGCCTCATGGTAGTGCCAGTGCCCTGGGCTGCTGGCTTACCGAGCCATGGGTGGTGGTCCCCCCAGGAGTCTGGATGTCCACAAATTGTGCCAGAAAACCTTAAGGATGCCTTGTGATTACATAAGATGGATGGAAAGCACAAATACAAAAATAAGCACACACCACAGCACTAGAGAAAGAGGATGCACATTCTTTGGTTCAGCTCCGAAAGAAAACAAATGGAAGTGATGTCCCAGAGTCATGTTCTACAAGAGCCACCGCAACCTTGGAGAAGGTCACTAGTTCGGGAGCAGCTCTGCCTGCCCTTCAGGTTTTTCCCATGGCACAAAAAAAGGTGGAAGAATTCTCACGGGGGAATGTGGAAACACACAAAAAATTAAAAGAAATCATGGTCTTCTCGCTGAGGGATGGATTGCCATGCCATCCACGGAGGCATCTGTGAAGATCTCCACTTTTACATCCTGAGTACCTTTGGAATATTTCCTCTTTGTGAGGCGCAAACTTTAAAAAATGCCAGATTTCCTACACAAAAAGACAAGAGGCTTTATTACATTGTGTGGTAATAGCAATAACCCAAAGCTCATCCTCTGAGACAGATGCTCACTCTCTTTTCCACCTCTAAGTCCAGCCAAGCCAGCCTGGTTCTAAGCAAGTCATAGAAAATCATGAGGATAAAGGAAGAGGTTTCAGGTCCTTGCAGTTGGCTTTGGGGCTCAATTTCTGCCACCAAACATGGTCCCAATCCCAGCACCACCAGTGCCACATCAAACATCTCACATTGTGCATGGTCCACATCTCCCCTAATCCCTCTGCCTTGATACATCTCAGTTACAGGATCTCTGAATCCCAGGATGTTGTGATCATTCTCAGATTCATGCACAGTCAATGACTACAAATTTGAGGGATGAATTGAAATATCAGTGCTTTTCAGTCAATGAAAAATCTCAAGAATACTAAGGAGGATGGTTAGAATGGGAGCAGGCAGAGAAAATGTGTTTTTTCCCTCTCGCTGGCATCAGCAGTCTCTTTCTTAGAGTTAACCTTTATTATCAGATTAGGAAGCAAAAGTTAATGAAAATTTAGAAACAATGAAATGAGTCTCTCCTTCAGTAGAATGTATCATATTAAAAAACCACTTGACTTTAAGTTATTAAGCAATTAAATCCAATGTATAGTATTCCCTGGAGTGACACAGAGCTTCAGACCCTGACATAATTTTTCATTTTCATCATCTCAAGCAAGATATGATTCTTAAAAACCCATTAATAGAATCCTGTGGTTATAAAATATATTGTTGCCCAAATGACACTTCTTTGTAGATGTCATAAAAAGAGCCACGGATAAGCAAAAAAGGAGACCTACTTAGTTTCTGGCAGTGGTAGATAACCACTGATTGGCTGTGTGACCCTGAGCAAGCCACATAACCTCTCTGAGCTTTGGTTTCCTCAATAGCAAAATTAGGAAAATAGGGCACCTTAACAGGTACTAAATTAGCTGTTACATGTAAAGAGTTTGAATAATGCCTGACACATATTTAGCATACCATAAAAGGTAGATAGCATTGATAATAATAGCATCATCAACTACTATGATTTTTCATTGTCAGTGAATGCCAAAAACATTTGAAATGGGATCAAAGATGAGAGATCCTATACCACATGATTATTCTTTAGCAATTGAAAATTACCCAAGAGTAGTAGACTCATCTCCAACTCTACACACACCACGCCTCAAACAACCCTCACTGTCTCCATAAAGGCGGCATTAACTAACCCCGCATCAAGATCTCCATGTACTGGCTGAAGGATTAAACAATCAGACCTCAACAGAAGAAATGTTCATGCCCCTTGGACTGAAAACCTCGTGTTTTCTCAAAATATGGTGGCCAAGAAATAGCCAAGCTGTGTTTCCCAAAACGTCTTCCTCCCACAGAATGTTCCGCTTGCCGTTGGTGAGTGTTCTATGCTTAAATTATTTGGAGAAAATGTGGAATGGACAAAATTACACAGAATTCTTTACAGCTGAACTTTTCAGGGCCTTTGATATGCTAATAAGCCCTGTGAATCCACAAGAGAGGAATATAATACACAAAGTTGTAAGGACATAATTGGCCAAGGAATCTCACTAGGGTATCAAGGAGCCAGTTTGAGAAAGGCTGGTCAGTAGAGGCTGAGACCTGAGTCCTGCAGAGGCGCCGGGGCGGGGATGCAGAAGGAGCCAGTTCTGGGAAGCCAGGCCGGACATCTCAGGCCCTACCCCCATCTCTTATCCCTGAGGGCAGCTGGAGGGACATGAGGGCAGCTGAAAGGACATGTCAGAAACCTCAAGACTCAACCTCTGCTTCAAACTTGCTCAACCACCCCTGACCCATCACTTGCTACAAACAATTCTTCCAAACTAAAGAAACAAAAGGGCAAGATCCCCTACTTGGAAACTCCATCATTAAAGCCAAGAAAACATTTTTTCACATGTCCAAGACAAGGCCGAGCCGGGGTTAAAAATGAGACTCCAACCAGCAGCTCAGCAGGGAGGGAATTCACACCCTCCTGCCTTTCTGCTGCAGAAGATCGAATTAGATTCTTTAAAAAGCAAACAAAACACGGACTTTGAAGCTCCAAGACAGGAATGTACATAATCTGGACCCAAACGAATGGGCAAAACATTCCTAAACAAGGGCAGGGGAAGCTCATTTCAAGCAAAGTGAAAACAGGAGCAGCTGACAGTCTCAACAGAGAGGGGGGAAGATGGGGTGCCCGGACCAGGTCCACAGAGCATGTCTGCCGGGCAGCCGCCCCCTCCAACCAGCCCAGCTTCTGCAAGTCCTGCTTCCTAAACAGAAAGAACTGAGGAGGCAATTTGAGAGGCTGCAAGAACCTTAGCAAAACACTCAGATACAGTGTTTTCTCAGCTCCTAGCATTCTTTCATTCGTTCATTCATCTGTTCAACAAATAGCTTTTTAAGAACGGCTGAGTGTTGCACATGTCCAGTTAGGGGGAGGCCAGCCAAAAGCCAAAAGATGAGGGATGTGATGTGGAAATAAAGAGATGAGTATTTGGTCTCTATCCTCAGGTAAAATCTTTGGAATTTTTCTGAGTGACGGGGTGAGAGAAGCACCTGTCGTCATTCATGACAAGCCCCTTTCAGCCATAACTGAGTGTATCCTGATGCGGTGACCCTTTGCAGGCCAGGATAGCTCCAGGATGAGGGCTGGTCACCAGAAAGACCAAGCCTCAGTAAGCAGCCTTCAGCAAACCCCCCAAACTCCAGGTAGGGAAGAAGGACTGCAGATTAAGTCAATCACCAGTGGCCAATGATTTAAACAATCATGCCTTTGCAATGAAACTGCCATCAAAACCCCTAAACCACCGGGCTCAGGCAGCTTCCAGGTTGGTGGACCCTTCGAGGTGCGGGGAGAGTGGAGTGGAGGGAGAAGGCATGGAAGCTCCACACACCTTCCTCCAATATACCTCACCCCATGCGTCTCATCTGCTGGCTGTTTCTGCATTGTATCCTGTAATAGACTGATGATGAGCCAAGCACTCTCCTGAGTTCTGTGAGTCATTCTAGAGGATTACTGAACCTGAGGAGGTTGTGGGACTCTCTTGCCTTTGTAGCCAATTTGGACAGAAGCATGGGTAACCTGGGGACCCAGTACTTGCGACTGGCATCTGAAGTGGAGCAGTCTGGTGGGACCACGCCCTCAAACCTGTAGAGTCAGCCTCTGGTAGGGGCAGACTTGAATTGAATGGTAGGATAGTCAGTTAGGTTCTGGAGTTGGAGGATTTGCTGGTGTTGGAAAACACCCCTGGGCTGGGGTGGGAAGGGGGGTCCTCTCTGAGAAAAAAATAAAACTACCTCACATTTACAAGTTTTTACCAAAATCGATAGCCACTGTATAGTACGTCAAACATGCAGGAAGATGGACAAGCAATCTGAAGGCCAGGTGAATCCCTTGTAAGTGAAGGCCCTAGAGCCCGGCAGCTTCCAGACAAGCCCTCCCCTGATGGGTGCGAGTGGTGCAGGGCTGACCCAGAGAGGAGTTCTGTTCCCAAGTGGAGCTTCTGTCCCACCACGGGTAGGGGTTACAGGGCACAGGCTATAAAGAAGTCCCAAATGAATAAGATAATCCCAGATGCTGCTAGATAAAGGCTACGCAGAAAAAGATAAAGAAAAAGGGGCGAGAACAATAAAACCATTGGAACAGGGTTTTGGAATTCTTTGTGCCATCCTAGGATGGCCCATTCTTTGTTGTCAGGGCTGTCCTGCGTACCGTAGGATGCTTAGCAGCACCCTGGCCTCTACCCACTGGATGCCATAGCACCCGTTCCCCTGAGATGTCACAACCGAAAACGTCTCCAGGCATTGTCAATGTCCCCTGGGGTGCATAATCACCCCTGGGTTAGAGTTACTGCCTTGGAGGAGTGGGAGGTGGGAAACACAGGGTGACAGGAAAGACCTGATTTCACAGGGGACATTGGAGGAGAAACCTGAACGACAAGAAGGAAGCCAGTCACGTGGAGACCAGGGGAAGCAAAGGCCCTGTAGAGAGACGCTGTGGGGAGTCCCAACCCATGAGGGCTACTGGCAAGGTAGGTCCTGGGGCACAGGCTGGTGGGGGTGGAAACCCAATGGGAGAGGAGGCAGGGACCAGGCTCTGTAGAGTCTTGAAGGCCAAAGTCAGGAGTGGGATTTGCTCAAGTGCAAAAAGGGAGGCACACTACATATTCTTTTTTTTTTTTTTTTTTTGAGATGGAGTCTCACTCTGTGGCCCAGGCTGGAGTATAGTGGCACAATCTTGACTCACTTCAACCTGTGCCTCCCAGGTTCAAGCGATTCTCCTGTCTCAGCCTCCTGTGTACTGACATTACAGGCACGCACCACCGCGCCTGGCTAATTTTTGCATTTTTAATAGAGACGGAGTTAAACCACGTTGGCCAGGCTAGTCTCGAACTCCTCGCCTCAAGTGATCCAGCCCGCCTTGGCCTCCCAAAGTGCTGGGATTACAGGCATGAGGCACCATGCCTGGCCTCAAAAGAATTTTTACACTATGTATAACTATTAAAGAGCATAACTCAGGGAAGAAAAATCCAAGTAATGGGGTGGTATTGAAAGGAAAATGGATTGCTGTTATGTTCCTTATCTGGCCTTTTCCATAAGCCACAAATTATCCTAAGCACAGTCATTCAGAAACCTAACACTCAAATGGCTCCTCCTTCAGAAGGGAGTCCTGTATGCCCCCTGCACTTCACCTGTCTGGAATGTCCACATTTGGTGCCGGTCGACTCAGACAAGACGGGGCCCTTGACACTTCCATTCATGTATTAAACCAAAGGATTCAGGTGTACATTTCAGTGAGATTACTTCCCACCTGGGCTCAATTCTGAGCCTGATGGATGCAGACCATCACTGTGGGAACCTGGCACCAGGAGAGAAATCAGATAACGGGTCCCAAAATAGAAAGTGTTCAATTACCCAGCCCTTGCTTGGACACCCCCTATTAACCTATGCACCCAAGCATCATTAGCAAGCCATTTATAACAAAATTGTAATTGAGAGACCCAGAAATACCACTTTAGATTAAGTAATTGAATGCCCCCTCAGTGTAAGATCGATAAAGGGCATCCAATTTCACCCTAGGAAAAACTTATTAAATTATTGTAGCTATAAGCTGATATAGCAGAGGAAAGATGTATGAAACTTCAGAAGAAATCTGGATGGATTTAAATAAATAGCTTCATTTCGGTAGAACATTTACATCTGCCCTCTGGGGAGAGAGAGGGAAAAAAATAGCTAATTACATTATTTTACTTTTATGTTTTAAGGAAAAAAATTCAATGGCTCTTAATTAACCTTTACTAAAACACAAAGCCTTCTTCTGATTAGTATGTCTAACTGCTGACATTCCTCTTTAGGCTATATATATGGAAATACATTTTTTCAAGGAATATTAATCAACAAGTAGGAGAAGGAACATTTTTCACATGTAACTCGAAGATAGAAGGTTGTTGCTGAGAACTGAGAAGAAAGCCAACAAGACTGAAGAGTTCTGTACAAATTGTAAATCATCAGATTCAGTCTTCTACCTGGACGTTGACAGTTTTGATCACATCCAGTCAACAAGCAGAATAAAGCCACACCATAACATTCACTGGCCCATAGCATAGTGGAGAGAACACAGCAGTCACATGGGTTAGGATTCCAAGTCCATATCCACCCAGTGGCCTTGGGCAAATCACTTAAGGTTTCTGGGCCTCTGTATTTTCAAAAGAAGTCCCTGCTAGCAACAGATCACGTACAGCATTGGAGTTCAGAGCCCAAGTGCTAGAGCCAGGCTGCCCAGGTTTGATCTTGAACAAGACATTAAACATCTCTTCTCCCCATTTCCTTGGATACAACCTAGGAATAATCACAGGACCTGTGTCACGGAAGTGCTGTAAGCACCTAGTGAACTCATTCATGCAAGGTGCTTAAAAGAGTATCTGGCCCGGCTGAGCGTGGTGGCTCACGCCTGTAATCCTAGCACTTTGGGAGGCCGAGGCGGGCGGATCACAAGGTCAGGAGTTCGACACCAGATTGACCAACATGGTGAAACCCCATCTCGACTAAAAATACAAAAATTAGGGAGTGGTGGCGCACGCCTGTAATCCAAACTACTCAGGAGGCTGAGGCAGGAGAATCATTTGAATCTGGAAGGCAGAGGTTGCGGTGAGCGAAGATTGTGCCACTGCACTCCAGCCTGGGCAACACAGCAAGAGTCCGCCAAAAAAAAAAAAAAAAAAAAAAAAAAGGTGTCTGGCCCATAGTTAGTGTTCAATAAATGTTAGCTGGTAGTACAGATGCGCAGTGCTGGCCCACAGTGGGAATTTGATAAATAGTTATTTATTACTCTTTACCATAGATTGCATTATTGGTCTCAAGTTTCTCTTCTTCCCTTGTTCACATTTTTGCCACTTTGGAGGGCCTTCAGCTACAGCAGTGATGTATTTCTCCACCCTTGGGTTTGAGTTGGGTAGCTTGCTTTGGCCAGCAGAATGAGGCAGAAGTGGGCTTAGGGCTGGCACATGCTAGGCCCTAAGATATGTCCTGTGTACTCATTTGTCCTCTTGCACCCTTGCTTGGCCAGGAGGAAGGGAGAGAGGTGGAGCAGGGCCACCTGGCTGAGCCCACCCAGAGCAGCCAACACCCACTGGATCTCAGCCAATTCCTAAAGACAGCAGAGAAATAATAAAGGGTCGATTTTTCTTTTCCTTTTTTTTTTTCGAGACAGAGTCTCACTCTGTCGCCCAGGCTGGAGTGCAGTGGTGTGATCTCAGCTCACTTCAACCTCTGCCTCCTGGAGGCTGGCTACCACCAGCAGCAGGATATGCCAACGTGATGATGGAAACTCAGAGAGGAGGCTGGGCGCAGTGACTCACACCTGTCATCCCAGCATTAGGCAGTCGGATGACTCAAGCCCAGAGGTTCTAGACCAGCTTGGGCAACATGGCAAAATCCCGTCTCTATAAAAAATACAAAAATTAGCTGGTGTGGTGGTGCACACCTGTAGTCCCAGCTACTCAGGAGGCTGAGGTGGGAGAATTGCTTGAGCCTGGGGAGGTTGTGGCTGCAGTGAGTCGTGATCACACCACTGCACCACCTGTGCAACAGAGTGAGACCCTCTCCCAAAAACAAACAAAAAGAAACTCAGAAGGGAGCTGTTCCTGAATCAAGACACAATGGCTGAAACATCGGAAAATAACACACCAGGTTATTTTCTGACAAAATGTGTGTGTATGACAACCACAGCTGTTTTGTTTTAGTTATCCAAACAACCAGCCCACACTCCCCCACCTCCTGATGAAGAGGCCTTCCTCCTTGCCTCTTTTCAGTTACTAATTTCTTCCTTGCTTCCTTCCTCTCCCTGAGCAAGCCTTTCCTGTAATCTGATCCTTATGGTTTCCTTGCCAGATTTCATCTTTCCTGATGCCTAGGATGCGTCACTCGTGCTTTGTCTGAAATAGGTATTCTCAAACCACGATCTGGGGGATCTTCCTGGCTGGCCCAAAATCTGTGCATACAAAACCCAGGCAGTTTTTAAGCTTTTTTTTTTTTTTTTTTTTTTTTGAGACGGAGTCTCGCTCTGTCGCCCGGGCTGGAGTGCAGTGGCCGGATCTCAGCTCACTGCAAGCTCCGCCTCCCAGGTTTACGCCATTCTCCTGCCTCAGCCTCCCGAGTAGCTGGGACTACAGGCGCCAGCCACCTCGCCCGGCTAGCTTTTTGTATTTTTTAGTAGAGACGGGGTTTCACCGTGTTAGCCAGGATGGTCTCGAACTCCTGACCTTGTGATCCGCCCATCTTGGCCTCCCAAAGTGCTGGGATTACAGGCTTGAGCCACCGCGCCCGGCCTTAAGCTTATTTTTAAAGCACATTTAACTGTCTTTTAAGTTTATCATCATTAGTTTTGGTTAATCACGACCACCTTACATGCATACAAAGTACATTCAATGCTATCATCTTAGTCCGTAAGCCATATCCATAATAAACAGGCATTTCCCCAAGATCAGATCTCTATAATATGCAGCCAGCGTCTTCCCCGTATCCTGAGCTCACTGATTCTCAACTTGGTAGTGTCATGTACATCCGTGTGAAGAGACCGCCAAACAGGTTTTGTGTGAGCAATAAAGCTTTTTAATCACCTGGGTGCAGGTGGGCTGAGTCCGAAAAGAGAGTCAGCGAAGGGAGATAAGGGTGGGTCTGTTTTACAGGAGTTGGGTAGATAAAGGAAAATTACAGTCCAAGGGGATTTGTTCTCTGGCGGGCAGGAGTGGGGGGTCGCAAGGTGCTCAGTGGGGGAGCTTTCTGAGCCAGGATGAGCCAGGAAAAGGAAATTCACAAGGTAATGTCATCAGTTAAGGCAAGGACCGGCCATTTTCACTTCTTTTGTGGTAGAATGTCATCAGTTAAGGCAGGGACAAGGCATTTTCACTTCTTTTGTGATTCTTCAGTTACTTCAGGCCATCTGGGCCTATACGTGGAAGTCACAGGGGATGCAATGGCTTGGCTTGGGCTCAGAGGCCTGACAGGTAGAAAGATGGGATGTAGGAAAAACGGTTTCCAAGCAGTCAAAAATAAGACATTATGCCGGGCTTGGGAGTCAGGGAGACCTGCATTTCAACCCGAATCAAGTCTAAGGCTGCTCTAATGATCTCAGGCAATGAATTTAACCATTCTGTGACTAGGTTTCCTCATCTGTAAAATGGGAATCAAATGATCTGTCTCCTAGTGTGAATGTGAGGAATAAATGAGGTCATATACACAAAATGCGTAACCCAGAGTCTAGTACCCTGCAAGCCTTGGAAGGATGAGCCATCCCAAAATATGCCAAATTGATATGTTGATTATTTTGAGTCAAAAACACTGGAGGAATTATAGTTTCAGACAGGGCCAGCTGACCTGTCTCTTCCTGCATACTCCAAGCCGTAGACTCCTCTGGGAGGAGTACCCTTCCCCTACCAGGCTGAGAAAATGGCCCTCCTCAGCAGAGCCTGGGAACTGGGGCCTGCAATGGACCAGGACAAATACACTTCACAAAGGAACCCTTCTCTTCCACTGGTTTTACACACCCCATATATCTCCCAGAATCTCCCCTAGAAATGTATATTGCTCCACCAGATCCCTTGTGTTCCATCTCTTCTGAAATTGATTGTTCTTTGTCTAAAAGGTCTAAAACCTTCAACTCCACTCTCTTGTGAAGATTCCCAGGTCCGTGTAAAACTAACAAAGTGTGTTTGCTTTCCTTTTGTTTGTCTGCCTGGTGTCAAGTTGGCTTCTGGATGCAGTTGAGGAGCCCGCAAAAGAGTTAACGAGGAGGGGGCCGGAGGTGATCTCTGGCTCTCCTGCATCTCAATACATGACCGGGATTCCTTGCATTATTACTGGAGAGACCCTTGGGTCCTCACTCCAGGGCTACTTGCTTTCAGTGTGCATATATTATAATTCCAGACACTGGTGTCCAGTTTTCTTGTCTGCCACTCGTCTGAGGTGATGCCCTGGAAGAGGCAGGTAGCTACCCAGATGCAGGAAGTAACACCCAAGTTCTACAGTAGAACAACGTACTAAGAAGCTGAGCTGGCCGGTATCATTTGGGCACCCCGTCACCGGGGCCCAGAGCTCTGGTGAGCCGGGCACAGCTGTGGGGAAAGTTCTGGAAAAGCTCACCCCCATCCAATGACTGTGCCCATCCAGAACTTGTTTCGGTGCTCAACAGCAAGGGCCAACTTTCCAGAAACGCACCCATCCCCAAAGATCTAGGGTAAACCAGCCACTGCTGTACAGATGGGAAATGAGAGACAGTGAAGCTCCTGGGATCCCTGAGGATTCTACTGCAGTCATTCACAATAAGAAACACCCGGAACCCCTCAACAATGATGGTGAGCACACTCAGACCCAGGGCAAAACCCAGGTGGCCTCCAGCAAATCAACTTGCCAGTATAAACCTACGGGTCCCTGTCACCCAGCCTGCCTTTTACAGAGAAACTAAGGCCGGTGTGGTCTGTACTTCCCCAAGGACATGCAGCCCATGATAGAAAGGTGGAGCAACAGGCCCCAGGGGCCTGACACTCAGTCTTCCACCATCCCTCAAGAGAGGAGCTCATCCTAACCTCTACCCCTACCACCCAGGCGTGGCCTAAGATAGTCCAGCGGCTTCTCCAGGCCCCTGGTGTTCTCCCTTCCAATCTTCTGAGGAATCCCTTCGGAGAAAACAGATTTGCAGTCTCACCCAGAGACACAGGACAGGAAGGCAAGGGAAGCATCCCAGGAGGAAGCTGATGGGATGAAACTCCCCTACCTCCTTCAATCTCCTTTGAGCGCCTTGTCAGCCTGGAGCATTGAGTCTTAAACTGTCTCAATTCAGACTCTAGTCATCACTCAGGCTTGTCTCCTGCAGCCAGGAAAGAGCCTGCTAGGACTGGGTACAGCCCCAGGACAGAGACAAGGGATAGGGGAACAGAGATGCGCCGAGGCTGGCTTGGTGCCAAGTGTGGGGACAGGGGAAGGAAGGACAGAAAGCAAGACGGGCAGGGGAAGGGGCAGGAGAGGAGGGAGAGGCGGCGCTGTTCCTTGTCAGTTACCCTTGCAGCTGAGTCCATGGATAGGAATGCAACTAGCCCCATGCACAGGAGGCAGGCCCCGGTGCATAGCCCCCAACTCCTATCTTGTCCCTGTACATCAAAGAAGCCTGGGCTGTGTACAACTGGACACACTACAGCCCAGGCCTGTATGACCAGACACTCTGCAGTCCAGACCTGTACAACTGGACACTCTGCAGCCCAGGCCTGTACAACTGGACACTCTGCAGCCCAGGCCTGTATGACCAGACACGCTGTGGCCCAGGCCTGATGGACCGGACGCACTGCGGCCCAGCCAGTACGACTGGACACGCTTTGACCCAGGCCAGTATGACCAGACATTCTGTGGCCCAGGCCTATAGGACCGGACACTCTCAGGCCCAGGCCCGTATGACCGGACACGCTGCGGCCCAGGTGGTGGCTTCCATGACGATTTGCATTTTAAAACTTCAGAGCAGCAAGGGAGGGACCCCCCAGCAAGGCAGGGAGCTGCTTGGTGTCCTGATCGCTAACCTGGCTGGTCACCCTGAGCGTCACTTCATCTCTCAGGGCCTCTGTTTATCTGTATATAAGATATGGATTTGGGACTACTCCTTCTGGCCCTAACACTCATGGGTGTATGATTTGAAGTTAATTTCTCCTTAATAAAAACTCATTATCTTCATCTGTTATGTCTTTCAGGGCTGCTCAGAGGCCAGTGATTTTGCAATGAGCCGGCACAGCGCTTGCTTTATTAGCCAGATAATTAATCCAACAGAGACACAGAGTTTTCTCCAGATTAGTGGTCCACACACTTTTGTACATGTTTATTTCAACACCTACTATGTGCAGGGCTTGCATTTGCTGGGGCTCCAAAGACCAAGACTGCAGCGTGTCCAGTCGTACAGGCCTGGGCCGCAGAGTGTCCAGTCATACAGACAAAAAAATGAACAGCCTGAATCCTCTGGGAACATCCCATCTAACTCCAGAACAAAGACTCCAGAGGCTCCAGAAAAATGCCACATTCGGGACTATATATCCCATTTCAAAGACAGCCGTGAGGCCCACCCAGCCTCAGGGAGTCTGCAGAAGAACTAGCTCTGCTCCAGGAAGCCGAAAAAGCATGGTAACAACAGCCGTGATCCAGTGAACCAGGGCCTCTGGCCATGGCAGGCAGGAGGGAGAATGGGGTCTTTTTCCTATTCTCTGTGATAGCCTGGTCTCTAATAAGGCAGTCAGCTCCAGCTCCCTTGTACAACCACCAGAGATATAGGCCAAACACAGCAGATGTCCCAGTCTCTCTGAAATGCACAAAATAATCAGGTTTTCTCAGTAAAGGGGCAGGGTGGACCACAGACTTCAAATATGTTCGTGCTGCATTTCTCCCCCAGTGATTTCAATGTGCACAAAAGACCCTAAAGGTCTTTGTGACACAATCAATAATTTTTTCTGAAACCAAGTGAGGAGAAAAACTATTTCAGAGCGCTCATTTTATTATTTCCAGTAGTAAATCATACCAGTGTAGGGACTAGATTTTCTCATGCTTGTGTATCTACTGACTCCGGTTTTCCAAAAAGGCAGAGGCCACTCAAGAGGAGCTTGCGGGGTGTGCCGTGAAACGCGTCTGCCGAAATGGCTCTAGGGAACAAAGCGAGGACAGTCATATAGCTGCAAAGCATTTTAGCAGCACGTGGAGTCAGTTTAGGGTTTTAAGTGACCCCAGGGATGGCGGCAAAAGAAGAAGGAAATGCTGATAGTCCAGTATCTGTCACCTGCAGAGGACCGTGCTAGATCCCTTCTTGAAGGCACTCTCCGAGGTCAGCACTGAGATTCCTCAAGTCGTGTGTGGGAAACTGAGGCACAGCAGGGTTAAACACATGCCTAGAGTCACAGGGCTCCCAGTGGTGGAGCCAAAATCCAACCACAGGTCTGTGTGGCTGCAAAGCCCGTGATCTTTCTCCTGCAGCAGGCGAACCAAGCTGTTGTTGGCAGCTGTAGGGGAACCTGCTCAGAACTCAAGGCTCACAGAGGAGCACGGTCAGCCATCACTCAGCCCACCGGCCACCTGTCTCCCTTGTAAGGAGGTGAGGTTGGACTACAAGCTCCATAAAAGGCCAGGTCTGTGGTGCTCAACCCTGAATAGCATAGAGTAAGTGCTCAATAAATACTTTTAAATTAAAGAGTCAGGGAACAAGCTCCAGAAAGCATGGCAAATATCCAGCAAATATCCAGAACCGAGTCATTATTGCTGAGTCACAACAACAATGATGCCAGCTAACATGTGTTGAGGACTTCCTTGTGTCCAGACACCAGGCTGGGGTTGATAGGGATTATTCTATTTAAATGTCATAATCTAAGAGAAAAGTACAATTACTACTTACATTTTACAGATAGGGAAACTGTGGCCCAGAGAATTTAATACTATACACTTCCTCCCCAAATGACTTACAGAATACAGGAGAGCGAACTGGCCTAGGGAAGAGCTGGAGACCCAAGGCCTAGGCTGAACACTGGCCACACGGTTTAACCAGCCACATGACCGTAGGCAAACCGACCCTCATTCTCTTCATCTCAAAGTCGACGTGGAAGGCTCAGCATTGTTACATGGGTGCAGTGATCTCAGGAGCCCAGGATGTTTAACACATGTTATAATTATTCTTTTTGCACGTTTTCGGGGTTCAAACACCTGCAACATCAAACCTTAACTACCAGGAAAAAGTGACCCATTTTCAGACTAGGACTTATTCTGGCTGTCGTGTATTTAGACTACAAAGATGAGTGGTACCTTCTAGTTGCTGTCCAACAATTTTTCCTTGACACAAATAGAGAAATGAATGAAAAGCAGCAGCCCAGAGTATAATGCACAGAGACTATAGATTAGGGACAGAAGGAGCAGGGTGACTGTCCACCCTCAGGTCCCCAGAGTCCCCCTGTCCATTTTGACTTGACTTCATGAAGAGCAAAAAGGCTGCAGGATAGTGG
Organism: Trachypithecus francoisi; assembly: GCF_009764315.1. Lineage (NCBI taxonomy): Eukaryota > Metazoa > Chordata > Mammalia > Primates > Cercopithecidae > Trachypithecus > Trachypithecus francoisi. Next base: position 7,424,427 of record NW_022681442.1, on the reverse strand, counting down.
AAGATGCCCAGCCCAGGTGTCCTTCAGGACGGGCAGGGGAGAAAGGTCTTGCATGGACACATAGCTCACACGTTCAAAACCAACTGCAAATCATGATTCTGCAGATGCACAACGCACCCTAGAATGAATCCATTACAGGCAGCGCGACTGAAAGGGGAGCAGCTGCACACTCCCCACCAGATGGCCTTGCTGATCCGGGTAGTTCTAAACATTGTTTTATTTCCAAAGATGAGCAAAATAAGAATCTGGTTAACCCTTCAATGAGAAGAACTGCCTGAAAACACTTCATTGGAATTTCCTTCTTTTTGATGGAAAGACCAAGCAACCCAAATAAATGAGGAGGTCCTCTGGAGGGTTTTAGAGCCAGGCGAGGGGAGTTTCTCCAGGGGGATCACCTGAAGTCAGCTGACATCCACTGTCTGCCCCTAGATGGACCCAGCCCTTACTAAGCATGCCAAGAGGTGAGGAGAACAGCTCCAGTACCAACCCAGCTTGGCTATAGGGACCTCAGGAGTATGCAGAGGTGTACCAGCCCCCATGCAGTGTGTGCACAGGTGTTCCAAACTCCCCAGTGTGTGCTGGTCCTCCCCAGGAGTGTATGATGTGCCAGCCCCGCCCCCAGGAGTGTGCAGAAGTGGACCTCCCCCAGGTGTGAGTGTGAAGAGGTGTGTCTGCCCCCCCAGAAATGTGTGTTGTGCCAGGCTCCTCCAGGAGTGTGCAAAGCTGTGTCCTCCCCAGGGTGTGCGAAGGTGTGCCAGTCCCACCAGGGGTGTGTGGAGGTGTGCCAGGCCCCCAGGGTGTGCGAAGGTGTGCCAGTCCCACCAGGGGTGTGTGGAGGTGTGTCAGCCCCCCAGGGGTATGTGAAGGTGTGCCAGCCCCACCAGGGGTGTGTGGAGGTGTGTCAGCCCCCCAGGGGTATGTGAAGGTGTGCCAGTCCCACCAGGGGTGTGTGGAGGTGTGTCAGCCCCCCAGGGGTATGTGAAGGTGTGCCAGCCCCACCAGGAGTGCGCAAAGGTGTGCCTCCCCCAGGGGCATGTGGGCATGTGGAGGTGTGCCCGCCCTTCTACCTCCAGTGTGCAGAGGTTAGCCAGGAGCTGTATGAAGCCGCAAGACAAACTGAAGCTTAATATCGTTTTCAAATAAGTTATACCCACGTATATTACTAACTGACAAAATGTGCAGAGATCCAGCTCGCCTTGCTGGCTGCAAGCAGTCGGGACCAGCCTGGGGGACCCCAGGGAGTCCTCACTGTCTTTCACCTTTGAGTACTGAAGAGGAAATTTTGAGAAGCGCTGGTGTAGGGACAGGGGGAAAGGAATCAGGAAGACCTGCTGTTTTATGGCAGGCATCAAGCTGGGAACCTGCTTCCTCTCATCTCTTTCTGACTTTTAGACAACACTAAAGGTAGGTGTAATCGCTCCATTGTGCAGATAAGAAAATGGAGGCTCTGCGTGAAGTGGCTTGCCCTAAATCATGCTGTAAGTAAATGGCAGAACTGGATTTAAACACAAGCTGAAGCCCAAACTGCCTCTCACTTCATGGAGGATGGGGACATGCACATTCACATTCACTCCCTGATATGGTTTGGCTGTGTCCCCACCTAAATCTCAACTTGAATTGTAGCTCCCAGAATTCCCACGTGTTGTGGGAGGGACCCGGGGGAGGTCATTGAATCATGGGGGCCGGTCTTTCCCGCGCTATTCTTGCGATAGTAAATAAGCACGAGATCTGATGGGTTTATCAGGGGTTTCCGCTTTTGCTTCTTTCTCATTTTCTCTTGCCACCGCCATGTAAGAAGTGCCTTTTGCCTCCCACCATGATCTGGAGACCTTCCCAGCCAAGTGGAACTGTAAGTCCAATTAAACCTCTTATTCTTCCCAGTCTTGGGCATGTCTTTGTCAGCAGCATGAAAACGGACTAACATACTCCCCAAACAGTTCCCCATTGTTGACTGTGGGTAGCATTTGGGGGGTTTTGCTTTCTATTTACACATTTCCATCTTGCTTCCAATTTTACTTACATAGAGTAAGCATCACTTTTGTAACTACAAAGATAATAAAGAAGAAATAATAAATGTTGCACAAAAAAAGATGTGGCAAATAGAAAACGGACTGGGCCCAGGCCTCCAGGACGTGAGTTCATGTCCAGTAAGACAGGTTTTTGAGACTCAGTTTCCTTATCTGTTGAAAATGCATGCACTCCTTGCCTCCCTCGTCAGATCAGGTGGAATAGGGAATTGAAATGAGGCCACAGGCCACAAAGGCAAGGCAGAGGTGGGCTAAAGGCTTTGTGCAAAGCACCAGTGGGAAGCTCTGTCCAAGCTGCACTGTGTCCCCTCCTTTCTCAAGTTATCTCCGAATTAATAACATCTTTCCTCTAGACATATTATAAATCATTAAAAAACAAAAACAAAAACCCTCCCATTACCATTCAACTCCCAATGACAGGCCTGGGAGTGCAGCCGGGAAGGACATTTTTCCTTGTCTTCTCTGCCACTGCAATGGAAAACCCCAAGCAGACCACAGAATTCCCTGGAGTGGGCATGCACTTTTATACACACGCACAGACCAAAAGAACTCCAGGTCCAAGAGCAAAAGGAACAATGTGACCCCGGAGGATGCTGTTTTATGAACGTTCACCAATGCCCAAAGAGTATTCGACAGAGGCGGCCGAAGATCTCATTCCATTCAGCTACTGGGCACATAGGAACGGGCACATACCCTTGTGGAAAGAGAAATGTGGTGGGGAAGAAAGACAAAAAGCCAAAACCCAGAGGCAGGTAAACATCCACACAGGCCATCTGGCTTGTATCAACCCCTTACTGGCTATGTGCCCTTGGGCAAACTGCTTTGCACTTCGGTGCCTCCCTTCGCTGATCTGTAGCAGGGAGATAATGGCAGTATCGACCATTTGGACAGGCGTGGAGATTAGGTGGGAGAATCCCTACAAAAATACGCCCATGGTACCTGCCAACTCTAACTGCTCAACAAACGACAGGCACCACCACCACCAGCCTCATTTCTTTTTCTTTCCTCCCTCCCGTTTCTGCAAACAGGATCTCAGCTCAACAGTAAGGACTTTGGCCTGGTGTATAAAGACCCAGCCGAGCCAGAATCAGTGGCCGAATACTTTTAAAAAGGTTGAAGGGAGCCCGAGGCTCTGGCAGTGAAGTGGCTTGCCCTAAATCACACTGCAAGTAAGAGGCAGAGCTGGACTTAAAGGCAAGCTGAAGCCCTCTCACCTCAGGGAGGATGGGGACATGCACATTCACATTCACTATCAAGCAGTTTCCCATTGTCAAGAGTTGGGGGGCTTGGTTAAAGCTGCATGCAGACCAGCAATGTCTGAACAAAACTGCTTTGGAGAGGCTGGGAGAGAGCCCTTCTCCACCGTGACGTGGCCATGAAAACACTGGTCCCACCAAGACACCAGGAGGTAAAAGCTGTTTTTCGGAGGGAGAGAGAGATCCAGAGAAGAATCTAATTAAACAATGGTCATTTCAGGCTGGGTGCAGTGGCTCATGCTTGTAATCCCAGCAATTTAGGAGGCTGAGGCAGGTGGATCACCTGAGATCCGCAGTTTGAGACCAGCCTGACCAACATGGTGAAACCCCGTATCTACTAAAAATACAAAAATACAAAAATACAAAAATTTGGGTGTGGTGACAGGTGCCTGTAATCCCAGCTACTAGGGAGGCCGAGGCAGGAGAATTGCTTGAACTCAGGAGGCGGAGGTTGCAGTGAGCTGAGATCGCATCACTGCGCTCCAGCCTAGGGGACAGAGCGGGACTCTGTCTCAAAAAAAAAAAAAAAAAGGTCATTTCAGACCCTCCTTCTCCTTGTCAACTTCCTCTTGCCTTTTAGATAACAGACCTAGTTTCTGATAGTTCCACTCAGATCTAGAATCTAGATTTCCAACCTCTGTAAAATAGGTCAAACAAGTATTTATTTATAGACCTATCGCCCAAGAAACTGAACTTAGATATGCCCAGTCTATCAAAAAGGAATCTTTTTCTTTTCTCTTTTCCATTAGAGACAACCTAAAAGTGTTGATGGGGCATGGCTTTAAAAAAATATATCTCTAAGTTTCAGTATTCAGAGCCGGAAAAGTGAACATTCAATAAATATTATAACAAAGGCATGTTCCCCCAGAATACCCACGTCTCTCCAGAGCATAGTGAAGACCCTGCTGAAACTGCTGCTGTCTTGCTCATCCTGTCAAGAAACAGAGGCAGCTGCCAGCTCTGGAGGGAAAGCCTTCTTTTGCAGAGAGGTAGAGTAGAGAGGGGAAGTGAGAAGTGAGAGGCAGCAATACAGCATATGAATCAGACAGCTGAGCTTCAAGCGTTGTGTTGTGTCCTCAGTGCTACGTAAACATGATAATAAAAAAAAAAACTTGTTCAAAAAATAATAAGTGGATCTTGGCTGAGGCACAGTCGTCTCCCACAAAGCAAATGATCTATGGTATGAGAAATTAGTAACCTCTCTGAATTAACCACAGAAGACTGGAATCTTTCTCATAAAGATCTGGAAAGCATTCAGGCCTCATTATGAAGGCCAGGACTTTTTTGCAGATAGCAGATTTCCTCCTGGGCTAAAAAGAAGTCTCTCTCAGAAAAAAAAAAAAAAGAACTTAAGAAAAGTCATTGTAGCTGACTGGTTCAAGCTGACGGGTGCAATCAAAAACTGCTCTGGTTTCTGTTTCAGAAAAATAAATATTTGATCAAAGCACACAGTTGTTCAGACCTGAAGTCAATTCAGAGTAAGAATTTTGTTCCACGCAATCGAAGTGCCTATGTGATGGCCTCCCCATCCCCAAGGCCTTCCCCATCCTTGCAAAGGTACAGCAGTGGCCACGGAGCAGAATGCAAGCCCCTGAATTGGAGCCCATGGGGATTCAGAGTGCGCAGCGTAGACACAGCCCTAGCTTTGTGGGGCCTGCAGCCCAGGAGACACCACATGATCATGAAACAACCACACCCACTTTGTGACTTTGGGCAGGTCCCCCAACCTGAGGCCCTCCTTCGTTGCTGGGCTGTACTTGGAAACATTCAAGCCCCCTTGCAGCACTGCATCCCCCAAACCCACCCCCGACCCCTGACCCCTGACCCCTGCTGGCTGCCTTTATCTCGCTGTCTCTGTGTGTCCATCTCTCCCAGCCTCCTTAGCCAGATCCCATTTTCCTCAATACCACTGGCCCTGCTAGACGCTTTCACTCTTGTTCACCCTTCAGATATCAGGCGAGGACCCCTTCCCTAAAACCCCAGACCACACTGGCCCTGCCCTGATCTCTCCAACCCTTCCCACTTCTCTTTTGTGTGTGTGTGCTTGTCTAACTAGCATCTGCCTTAACCAGCTGATAGTCTTATCAGCTCTGTGAAGGCAAGAGAGTCTCTTGTTTTGTTCACTTTTACAAAAAAAGTCCTGGAGGAAATTCTAAAGGTAGGCAAGCAACACATATAAAAACATAGCCCAGTCATAAAGAGAGAATGCCCAATACATGTTGGGGTGGGGGCCGGGGGTTGAATTTAAAATTTGGGCTGAGCGCGGTGGCTCTTGCCTGTAATTCCAACATGCTGGGAGGCCGAAGTGGGAGGATGGCTTGAGCCCAGGAGTTCAAGACCAGCCTGGGCAACATGGCAAAACTCCATCTCTACAAAAAATTTAAACATTTGCCAGGCATAGTGGTGGTGCCTATAGTCCCAGCTACTTGGGAGGCTGACGTGGGGGGATCTCTTGAACCCAGGAGATCCAGGCTGCAGTCAGCCGTGATCATGCCACTTGCACTGCAGCCTGGGTGACAGAGCAAGACCCTATCTCAAAAAGAAGAAAAAAGTAAATAAATAATAAAACTTGCCTCTAGGCTTAGTCTCTATGTTACTGAAAACATGTTTCTCCACGACTTTCAGGGGAATTGTTGTCACCCAATACTGCTGTGGGATTGCTGGGGGTTGGCCCCAGGCTTCACTGGCCCTGGGGTTCCCGACACCCACAGAGAGCTGCTCCCTGCACCTCCCCACCCAGTCCTGCTGGAGGCAGACACAAGGGTGATTCTGAGGGCCCCATTACAGCATCTCATTCCTACCAACCTCAAGAGCCCCTTCCTGCCTCTTCCAAATTAGCTTTCACCCTTAACAAAACATGCCAAAATGATATGTCTCAGTAAATTATATGATTCTTATCTGTGGCCAGAAGTCTTGTTTTTTCCGTTTTGTTTTGTTTTGACCCATTCTCAGCTTCGTATAACCCTTTCGGGCAAATTTCTGCACCCAGAGGATATAATTTTTCAGCACATGCTGCAAAATCCCAGGTACTGAGCTCAGGACAAAAGAAGGGGAAAAAAATCCTACCTCCCCTTGTGGATCATTTTCATTCCTTTCCCGTAAAGGAAACCTGGAAACGTTTCAAAAGCATCAAGTATTCAGAATCAACTAAAAACCCAAATTCTTCTGTCTTTTTGTCTTGTTTGGTCCCCTCGGTCACTTTTTCCCTCTTCTACCCTCCAGAAAAGACAAAATACCAGTTACCTACTAATTAAATGAGTGCCTCCATTTAATCAATTTGAGAGATTCACTGTTTACGGGAGGACTAGATTTGAGGGTTAAAAAATTGCTCATCAAGTTACAGATGAATTGGGCTAGGAGAGCTTTTGGTGTCACCCAGCTAGGAGAAGGGGAAGGAGGCTGAAGTGGGAAGAAAGAGACAGGTGTTTCTCAAACTTCTTTAGCTAACACACTGCGGGTCTGGGACTCGAACCCAGGGCTGTCTTTCTCCACCACCACCAAGACATGTTCTGTCACTGCTTCTGCATCTATTTCTGGGACTGACCCACACCTCCTCTTATGTAACTGGCTGGGGAAAAAAAAAAAGTTTACATGGTCACAAAGAAATCTGCAATTATCTTCTTTCTAAATATTCATAAGCTGGGATTATTTTCCCCTTTGGATGACAACACAGTCGGTGACATCGCTGGAAAGTCTTTGATTGACTTAGTTTTTCTTTTCTTTTCTTTTTTTTTTTTTTTGAGACGGAGTCTTGCTCTGTGGCCCAGGCTGCACTGCAGTGGCCGGATCTCAGCTCACTGCAAGCTCCGCCTCCCGGGTTCACGCCATTCTCCTGCCTCAGCCTCCCGAGTAGCTGGGACTACAGGCGCCCGCCACCTCGCCCGGCTAGTTTTTTGTATTTTTTAGTAGAGACGGGGTTTCACCGCGTTAGCCAGGATGGTCTCGATCTCCTGACCTCGTGATCCGCCCGTCTCGGCCTCCCAAAGTGCTGGGATTACAGGCTTGAGCCACCGCGCCCGGCCAATTGACTTAGTTTTTCTAAGGTTTTCACACCCAAAACCTTGAGCAAAAATGAAGGATGACGAACAAACCCCAAGGGGCTTTTCCTTAGGAATGGCCAAAAGCATTCACCTTACAATTTAAACAAGAGGTGGAGACCTTTCATCTTAGGGTGGGGGCACCCCCACCTGAGCTGCCATGCACCTCCCTCCTGGGGAGGTGGGCTCCAGCCCAGCTGCAGCTCATTTCCTGGGCTGCGTCTCCCTGTTTCCCTGACCAACCAAGCCCAACCCAGCCACAGCTTTCTGAGACAAAGCCGGGACTTTTGGTGACAGCACATGCCTTGGGCTCAGCCTCCTCCTTTTGTCCCATCCTTCCCGCCCCCACTAGGACCTGAGCCACCCCAAAGGGGCTCTGCAGCTGGGGCAAAGGGTCCATTTGCACAACACCAGAGTAACTGGCTGCACTTAGCACTGTGCCGGGCATGCAGCCTCCCATCTGAGTGACAAGACAATCGCGCCTCACACTCCACATCCTGCACTTAACACTATGAACACCAGGACTTCTGCAAGGGGCACACTTCCAACTCCCTTAACAATCTCTTTGGGGATCGCAAAGAAGAGATGAGGAACATTTTTCAGGAGGTAGCATGAAGCCCAGGCATTTATCGTCCATGGGTATTTTCTGGCCGGTGACTCACATTCACATCATTCGTGGAAATCTCTGGCATCTACTGCACTTATTCAGACCAATTTGCTTAGTAATCAGTGCAGGCACACTTCTGTCCTGCTTCCTAAGACGTGTCATCCAGTTGGGCATGGAAGCCGCTAGAACAGAAGCTCAGATCCAAGCTGAGGCACTTGAGAGATCATGCTGTTGAAACCTCTCATCTCCCAGTTAAGGACTAGGAGCAGGCCATCTGCCCCAAACCAAGGCTGGCTTTCAGGTCTGATAAACAGGGCAGCTGGAGACTTCTTCTGCATGTTGGGCAATGAAGCTTATAACCGGAAGTCTGAGCCCTCAACTACTTTCAGAAACAGATTTAGAAATAGACAGTTTTTGTTGTTTTGTTTTTTTGAGACGGAGTGTTGCTCTGTTGCCCAGGCTGGAGTGCAGTGGCATGATCTCAGCTCACTGCAAACTCCGCCTCCTGGGTTCAAGCAATTCTCCTGCCTCAGTCTCCCGAATGGCTGGGATTACAGGCGCCCACCACCATGCCCGGCTAATTTTTGTATTTTTAGTAGAGACGGGGTTTCACCAGGTTGGCCAGGCTGGTCTCGAACACATGACCTTGTGATCCGCTGGCCTCGGCCTCCCAAAGTGTTGGGATTACAGGTGTGAGCCACCGTACCTGGCCTAGAAACAGAAGTTAATATTATTTTCCCCAAGTAGAGTTGGGTTTTCAAGTTTTATTAAAGGTTGTGTCTGAGGGTGCAAAGTGAAAATGATACATTGAGGCAATTATCCAGATACTTAATGTCAATCTACCAGAACCTTTGCCTCAATTAGTGAAATAACTGAAGCAAAAAATGAGCATATGGCTAATTCTGGGAATAGCCGGCTCAAGCTCTCCACCTGCTCCAGGGGTCAGAGGCAGAGCCAAGGGGATGGTGAAACCAGTCCCCACCCCGCAGTGGTTTATGTGCTGACCACTTGGGAGCAGAGTGGCGGTTACCAGGACATGGGTTGTCTAGACAGCTGGTGTTCTCATCCTGGCTCCATGGCCTGACACTTAGCCCACCTCAGTTCCTTATCTGAAAAATGGGGATGATGTGACAATGTGTAGTCTAATGGAGCCACAGGGAGGACTGAGATAATCCATGGGAGGCATCAAGCAAGGACCGGGCACCTGGGAAGTGCTGGAATCGCTGGCAATGCTCCTCATTATGGTAACCATCATTGTCACTATTATTCCTGTTTCAACCTGCTCTTTGACTTTTTAGCTGATGGGCCAGGTACATGTCTGGTCTGGTCTGTGTCACACACTTCCGTATTTTATTCCAGTGTCTCCTAGAGGGCTGCCTTGCTGAAATGCATCCGAAATGAATTACTTTACTGTCTGTTACAATAACTAGTCCTTCATATTCAAATCCAGAAAAAGATCAAAACGCATACATTTTAATGTTTTCTAAGTCCGTTGTGAAAAGCATCACTATGCTCTTATTAAAAATTCTGCTTTCATCACCTGCCTTAATACCCCTGTTCTTGAATTTAAAAAAGAAGTCAGAAAGACAGAGGAAAACAGTTATTTTTAAAGTAAGACCTTATCTTGTGAATAACTGTAAAACGTTCTATTTTAATAAGAAACACAAATTCAAGCAATAAAAAGGGGATCATTTTTACTTTAGAATGTTCGGCCTTATGGCATTTTGGGCCCTAAGTATACAAAGAAAGCATACAAGGAGATAATCCAAGCTGGAAAGTATCAGAACATCCTGTAGCACGCCTCTCTTTGGGCTGAGCTGGGGTCAGATGTGAATCAGACAGGACCAGGCAGGATGAGAACTGCCCCTCAGGTGAAGAGGACAGTCCCTTGTCTCTGCACAGACATCCATCAGCTTAGCATTCCTCCCCAGAGGCCTCTCCCAAGGATGCAGGTCTGTGCTGCTAGGCAAAGTTGCAAACTCCCACAAATCAACATCCCGTTTGAGTTCCTACATCCTGTAGTCCTCCTAATATAGAGAGGTCGGGTTCAACTGACTTCTGCAGGCTCTGCTCTAGTACAAATCAGTGCCATAAAGATCATAAATATAGCCAGGAAATTCAAGAGTCTTGCAAAGTTCAAGTTAGTCCCTGTTGTTTGGGGGATCCCCCCACCATTGGTGATATGGCACAGATGAAAACGGGGCAGAGGCACCATGAACAGAGTAACATTGCAAGAATCATCGGGGCCAGGCTCGGGGAATTGGGACAGGGAGTCGAGGGTCTCTGGCAAGTCATCAAGATGAGTGAGCTTCAAAAGCAACACAGAGGAGAACCACGAACAAGCAGTGCCGCGTGCAGAACCCATGGCCTGGGGAAGGCTGAACAGGGATGGAGAGTTTACGGTTTCACAGTTTCAAAAGTTTGAGTCACTGACTTTAAACGGGTGAGGCAGAGCAGGGGACCCAGAAAACAGGAACAATGCTCCTCCACGAGCCCCTGCCATAGGACATCTGGGCAGAGGCCAGCCTGAGCCTGGACCTTCCCAGTCAGCCAGCTCATCCCTCGAGGAAGGACGAAGATTTCTCTTCATTGCCCGCCTTTAACACCTCTGTATTCCAGGCCTGACCAAACCAGATTTATCCTTAGGTTCCATGACATGTGGAATATAATGAGGGCAAAGAAGTCACCCCGAGATGGGAGTTCCCCTGAATCTAAGGTACAACTGTGCCTCCCTTTAGCCGTAGGACTTTGGACAAGTGGGGACATGCAGAAAATGGTGATGTCTCCCCCAGCATGTTGTCAGGAGCAAATGACGTAGTCTGGCTGTGTGAGTGCTTTGTAGAGAGCACACAAAGGACAGGATTTTTCTTTGCAATGGAAAGTAGTTGCAGTGTTGTCCAAGAAACAGTTTCTGGAGAAAAAAAGAGGAAAAATCTGCACTTACAGATCTAGAGTGAAAACACAATGTAGGTCTGAGGTTCCTAGCCACACCCAAGCCAGAGGCCCCTCTATGCCCACTCACGGGGGTGTCACTTCAGGGAGGTCAACATGAAGGCCATATTTGATCAGCAGATTTAGGGGGCATGCTCCAAATGAACCCATTCAATAAAGTTGTGTGGGTTTTTTTGTTGTTGTTTTCATTTTGACACTGAGTCTCGCTGTGTCGCCCAGGCTGGAGTGCAGTGGCTCGATCTCGGCTCACTGCAACCTCTGCCTCCCAGGTTCAAGCGATTCTCCTGCCTCAGCCTCCTGAGTGGCTAGGACTAAAGGTGCGCGCCACCATGCCCAGCTAATTTTTGTGAAGTTTTTTTGTTTTGTTTTTGTTGTTGTTGTTGTTTTAGTAGAGACGGGGTTTCACCATGTTGGCCAGGATGGTCTTGATCTCTTGACCTTGTGATCTGCCTGGCTCGGGCCTCCCAAAGTGCTGGGATTACAGGAGTGAGCCATCGTGCCTGGCCCTCAATAAAGATTATTAAAGCCCTACTCTGTGTCAGGCCCAAGTGTAGAGCCTTGGGATGCAGCAGTAAACAAAATAAGTCCATGTTCAGCTGCACCTCGCAGGCTGATGGGGAGGCTTCCAGAATCCAATGAAGAAGAGGGCAGATGACCTCAGACGGGTTGAGTGCCTTGGATGAGAACCTGCCACCCACTAGTCGGCTCACCTGTGAGTCCCTGCCCGCCACAGCCTCTGTAGGCTGCCCTTCATGGCACTGTCTAGGGGTTCTCCTCCAGAAACAGTGGGGCAAAGGCAGGAGGCAGAAATAAAACCTAATTTGCTTTCTGGGCCACATTCCTGTAGCTTAGTATTTGGCGGTGCTCTCTACCCCACTGGGGTAAAGAATTCAATTTGATTTGATTTGATTTGATTTGATTCTAATTTAAAGGCAGAGTTCTCACCCTGACCAGCGGCAGGCCATGTCCCACTTGTGTGAGATGCAGTGCAGCCCAGGGTGAGACGTGCTCAGCTCTCTCTTCCTAGCCTACGCGTTAGAGAAGATTCTCATTTTCTAAAGGCACTTCCTGGAGGGAACTGGCAGTTTCCCTCTTTGGGCAAGGTACCCAAGGAGATGGACAGGCCAGCCAGAGCCCAACGGACCCGTCACAGGTGGCCTTGTGGCCCTCTGTAGGGCCAGGTGTGCTATCAGCCTGAAGCCTTGCTCCCACATGAGCCAAACAAGGGGCCACAGCGGGGGCTTATCCCTTCTCCTCCAACTCCCTGGCACTCTGAGTCCAATTCCAGCAAGTGCCTCAGAGCATCACTGCTCAACAAAAATGGAGTGTGAGCCCATACCTAGGTTAAATGTTACAGGTGAAGTTAATTTTCATGTAGTTCAATTTGAATAGACCCAAAATAACCACTTCAACATGTAGTCAGTATAAAAGTTAGTAATAAAAAATTTGAATTTTTTTCATACTAAGTCTTCAAATTCCAGCATGTATTTTACACTTAGGGCCATCTCAACTTGGATGCTACATTTTCATCTAAAGTACCTGAGCTGTATCTCGATTTCATAAGACTTAGAGTTAGAAAAGGAGTTATGGACCCAAGCTGCTCCAAACATTCTTAAAAGTTTTCTAATAACTGAATTAAGTATCTGCTTTTAAATTTAAAACAGTTAAAATTAAATGAAATCTAAAATTTCCATTCTTCCACCGTCCTAGTCACATTTCGAGCCATGACCCTGTGGAGCAGCAGACACAGAGCTTGTCCAGCTCCACAGAGAGCTTCCTGCACGAGACTGCTCAGGCAGGGAGCTCCTGGAGCGCGAGATCTGTTTCTTATTTCCTTCATTCCTCTCCTTACCCAGCCTCCCAACAAAAGGCCCTGGGAAGTCACTGTTTCCCCAAATTGAGTAAAACTCACCTAAGGCATTTGTTACAAACAGCTTCCAAGCCCTGCCCCAGATTTACTGAATCTACTTGGGGTAGGGAAGACAGCCGGGCAATAACCCCAGCTAATGGCCACAAGTTTGCCTTCCTTCCAAGTCTCTTTTATCCAGCCACTGCCACTGTTGTGGGTTACAAATGTGACAGAGCCGGGGCAGGATACACACCCCAGCTGGGGCTCTGCTGCTCAGGGACAGTGCAGAGTCCTCTCTTCTTCCACTTCCTGTGTGGTTGGGGAGACCAGCACACCTGCACTCAGAGTTCTCATGAGCACGCAGGAGGCTCAGTAAATGTCAGTTGCCTCTTCCCACTGCTCTGGATCCCCCATCACACCAAACAACAGCTTTTGGCACAAGGAAAGCTCTTTCTCCAACTAGAACACCGGGTGGGAAGTGCAGGGGCTGGGTGCAGAACCAGTTGGTTCTGAGACTAGACTGATATACAAATAAAAACCTTTCTTGACTGAGCCATTAAATGGTGGCAGCTCTCAAGCCCTCCCAAGAGAATACCCCAACCAGCTACCAGGCCAGCCACTTTCCTCTCAAAGATGAGCCTGGAGGCTTTGCTTCATTGCATGCAGACACCCAAAGCATGGAGACTAAAATGCCGAATTCTGGGCTCTTCTCAGAGACCAACCAATCCCATCCCCAAGTTCAGACACAAATTGGCTTCCAGTGAAACATGACCACGTGGGGAGAACCCCAGGAGGGACAGGGGCATCTTTCTGGGGCATCCCAGAAGCCTTCCCTCTTCCAGTGCACCCATCCAACGCAAAAACGGCCAGCCGTTACCCCCTGGGTCTTTTTTTTGGGGGGAACTTGGACAGAGGACAAAAGGGAGTCAGTCTCACCTTACATTTTTTCCAGGCTCTTATTTCATCTTTCCAGAGACCCATACGCTGCTGATCGCTGCTGATGGGAAAGGTAAATGGGTACAATCGCTTGGAACACTGGTATTATCTACTGAAGCTGGGCGTACTCATTCCCAAAGACCAATTCCACTCTTAGTTACATACCCAACAGAAAGGCATCCACATGCTGATCAAAAGACGTGAACTAGAACGCTCATTGTACTATTTGCAGGGCCAAAAACTGGAAATCACACAGTGTCTACCCACAGTAGAACGGATAAATACAATTCAACTGCGAAAATGAACAAGCTACACCCGGAAGAATCTCACCAATGAAGTACTAAGCAAAAGAACCCAGATACAAAGGAGAACAACGCATGACTCCAGTTAGAGACAGCATAAAACAGGCCAAAAACCCAGGCTGTGGAAGTCAGGATAGCAGTTTGCCTTACATGGGGACTGAGAGGTGGTTAATGACTGGAACGGAGCCCAGCGGTCCTGGGGTGCTGTCTGTGTACCTGATCTAGGTACTCGTTGCACAGGTGAGTTCTGTTTGTGAAAATCCATCAAGCAGCACACTTAGGATAGAAGCTCTTTAATGCATGAAGGTTATACTCCAGTTCCTTAAAAGTTCACTGAAAAAGAAAACCAGATAGATGGTGGGAAATTTCTGCCCCATCAGAAACCAAGGGAGACGCAAAGGGCACAGCAGCCATTCGACAGGCGCATGAATGAGCCAATGCAGGCCGGTCCTTGCACCTTGACCATGAAGGCAAATGTTCTCCCATCAGACGACGCCCATTTCCTTTTAGAGGCGCCAAACCAAAGCTCCTCTGTTCGTGCATTTTAAAATGGTTAACAGAGCTCGTAACCACTTAGGGCTTATTTTACGACCCGGCTCTTAGTCAGACGGCTAATGACCTCCAGTTGCCAGGTTTGATGGGTTTCCAGGGTCTTAAATGGCTCCTCCCGGGTGGACTCGCCCAGGAGGCTGTAGATCCCCCTCGGCCACATCCCGGGCCGCTCAGCCTGGCAGCCACCTACGGGCTACGCCCACACAGGGCAGGGGAGAGGTCTCAGGTGGGGGCTTTAAAAGAGATGCTCTCCACATAGTCTTTTTAGCCTCTTTGCATAGAAGACTTTCTCAGGGCAGAAGTGGGTGCGATCAGCGCAAGCTCAAGTCATTCCTGCTGCACCCCCAGGGAAGGCAGCTTGCTCTCCCTCCCGGGATCTTTCCACTTCATCTCTGCAGGGCCAGTGCCCCCCAGCCACGAAAGACACCAAATCCTTGCACTGCTGCCATTAGGCAGTTTCTACTTGGCAAGTTGCTTCAAGAATTTCTCAAATCTCTCAGTAGAGACAGAAAGTCAGCAAGTCCCTGGAAGCCTGGAGGCAGGGGGTAGGAGACACTAAACAGAGTGTGCCACCCAATTGCAGAGGGCACAATTCGGGTGGCACGTCGGGACGGGGGCCTGGGTGGGAGCATCGCCCAGTTGTGATCATCAATCCAGTCTCTAGAAACAAGGATTCTAGCATATTCTAAACCTTAAAATGAGAACTCTGGGTCCAGGCGCCTCACTGGGGACTTACGTAACTTCCCCCTGCACGCCCAACACCATCGCCAGGTCTGCAATCTCTGCCTCCACTCCCTCCCCACAGAGCTTCCTCCATTATGACCTGGAGCTCTCCAATGCACCCTGCACCTCTGCTAGACTGCGCTCACAGCATCGGCACACTCGCTCATAGACCACTTCCCATTCCTGTCCCCAGCGCATCACAACTGAAATTCAATGATCCTTTGCCTAAGTGTTTCCACCTCATTCACCTCCTAGACTCTAACCTCCATGAGGACAGGACCTGGGCATGTCTCACTTGCCACTGCCTCCCAGCAGCCAGGGCTGACTTTCCTTCTGAATGCGGCTGTGCTAGGCAAAGGGGTGCAATGTGTGGACAAGACAGACAGGCTTCCAGCCCCCGAGGAGTTAATGATGTTTTGCAGGGAGGATTGTTCCGGCACATTCCTCTTGTCATGTTTCTGTTTCTCTTTTGTGTATCAAGATTTTTTCCCCCCAATACTTTTAAGCCAGACTTATTATTCAAGTTCTCTCAGACTCCCACATCAGGTAATACAAATATTGTGAAGTTTTTTCCTATTATTTTGCTTCTGAAAGTGAAAACAATGACTGTGGATAGCTTAATGGGGAAAATAAATTAAGTCAGCTTTTGCTTGAACGTGAAGGTGCTATGTTTGTTATTTGCCAAATGAGTTAAGAATAGGCTGCGCGTCCCCATGGTGGGGAGGATGCAATCCCAGACACCCAGGAACAGCACAGACCTCCCTCCACACATCTGAGGCTCCCCGGGAGAAGCTTTGGCCTCCAGCACTGCGGGCTTCCTGCCCTGCTCTCTCTCCCCAGCCAGGAGGTATAAAGGATGGTTTCTTTCTTTCTTCAAGTGTCACAGCCCATTCAGGCCCACCGACTTGTGACAATGAGAGAAGAGCACAGCGGCCTGGCTCCCTTTGAGCTCACATCTCCAGTGACCTCTGTACAAACCGAGGACAAAGGGAGGAAAATCTAGCGGCGGTGCAGTCACTCCCCCGAGACGCTGCTCGGAAGAGATCTGACTTGGGCAGCTCTCTCCTGATGTATTCTGAGCACAGCATCCACTCCGCACACTCCCTTCCAATAAAAAACTAACTTTAATGCTCATGCAAGAACCCCTCTTCCAATTTAAAACCTGAAAAGTCCAGGCTCTCCTTGGCTGGAACCTCCCCTGTCTTTGGCAGCCGGCCCTGGATGCTCCTCTCTCCCTCTCCACTGGCAAAGGGGAAAGGGCACCTCTGAGGCTGGGCCAGCCTGCAGGGAGGGAACAAAGAGTCAGCACAAAGGAGTCCCAGGCCCTTCCAAGCCTCTCGCTCCAGGGAGAGATGCTTCCTGAGTGGGATTTTATTTCCTTACCAAGATGCACTATGTCCCCCTCAACTTTGCAAGGTGGCATTCTCCGGGATCCAGAATGACAAGGATGACCTACAGCGGCCCCTAAAATCCTAGACTGTCTCCAGGAGCTTTTTACTCCACTGGGAGGGGCAGAGCTTACACAGAGGACATCAGGGATGAAAAGCCAGGGGAGATGGGCTGCCCCTCTCTTGGGACTGAGCCACAGAGTCACGACAGACACCCACGTTAACCACACATAGGTACTGGAGAGACACTGTGTGTCAATTTTTTCCATTTTACAGTGAAAAATCACCAGGACTAGAGGCTTATACACACACATAGTGTAGATGGGTTTTGTATTCAGGTTTTCTCTTCTCAAAGCTGAGCTGTCAAGTCAGTGAGTTTCATTAGAGAATGTTGGTCCTTGTCCCTGTCTGTTCTGAAGAGCCTAGCAGTAGACTGTCCCACATTCCTGACACGTGGAGGCTGAGAAAGTCACATGAAATTTCCCCAGCAGACCACGCTGTTGGCTCCATGAGTTAGTTGATTCAGCGGGCATCTCCTAAGCGAGTGCTTGGGTCAGGCCTCCAACCAGACCCCTCCCAGCACACCAAGGTGATTCAGCTGCAGCCCGTGCCCCCCGTGAGGTCACAATTCACACAAGTTGCTACAAATCACACTGGTCTAGGATCAGCATCCTACAAGATCCCAGAGCCAACTCTGAGGGCGGAGACCCATGGGCAATCACACAGGGTCCTTTGCTCAGAAATGTCCTATATGGGATGTATTGTTCTGCTTTCCCTAGTTTTAAATTCTTAATAATTTTTAATATGCATTTCATGTTGTGTTGCATCTTGCAAATTATATAGCCGGTCCTGGAGATACCTAAAAAGTTATCTTATCAGGATTAAAGGAGAGTGAGAACACACCCAGAGTGCTGTTCTCATTCCTGGTATATGTTAGAGCCAAAGAACAGATACTTAGAGAATGGCATTCCGCCTCGGGTTTAAGCTCATCTTGGGTTTGAGCAGAGACCTTTCCTGGGGCGTGTCAGCATGAGAATCAGAATCTTCCATTCTATACCAGGAGTGAGGATCGTAAAGGCTGCTTCCATGAGCCTGTTTATCATGTCTCATCTCAAACGGTATGTTCTCTAATGCAGCTCTGCCTGATGATTTAAAAATATGGAACCCTTTAATTCATCATGCTAATGTGATTACACATTCATCCCCAGAGTCCAGGCCATCCCTGAGGCACTCAAGCAGAGTCCTTGTCTGTGAAATTTACGAGCCGAGGCTTACACTCTTTCAGCCCCTTTAAATGGGAAAATCTTTACCTTAGTTGAGTGATGTACTCTGTCCACCATCTAAAGAGAAAATTAAGCCCTCCAAGCAGTGCCCTGCTCTGTTAGTTTCTGCAACTCATCCCCAAGCCTGCGCAGTTTAAACACCATTTACAAACAAGCTTAATTTTAACGTTCCTTTGTGGAGAATGCAAAATCAATTAAGTATATACTGATAATGCCCTCGTATCTCGTTCCGGTGGCATCTCACAATTAACGCTGCCCATGAGGCCGAGTGTGAGCAGCTCACACAGTCCTCTGGTTATTACGAGCATCAGTCGGCTCCGGAGTTGAGCGCAGAGGGAGGCAGGCACAGCTCGCTACATGGGGACTCTGCCTCTTTGTAAAATCAGCTTGTAGATGGTTTAACTAAAATACCCCGGAGCATAATTCAGTTGGAATTGATGCTCCCATCAAACCAAACTAGGCTGCAGAAATTTTACCAACCTTAAGAGCACCTACAAGGAGCAAGGTACACACTTCGTTTGGATGTTGCTTGGGTGTTTCTAGCTCTACGGGTAGAATTGTTTTCACCACTAAAACCAACTGCACTCAGAAATGGAAGGGACACGGCAGATCTCACATAAGCCTCTTGCACGGCAGGTAAAGAAACAGAGACTCAGAGAAGTCAGGATGACCCCAGGGCACAGAGCAGTCACTGTGCAGGCCTGAGCCAAGGAGGGAGCCCCGCAAGGTAAGAACAAGCAGTCTCTGGCTTCACACTGCCTGTATTCCAGGCCCAACTCTACCATCCAGCTGCAGGAATGTGGGCAGGGTGAACGCCTCTGAACTCAGTTCTTACATCTGTAAAATGGGGATGTTAACTGTATCTACCTCAAAGGTTGCTGAGTGTGTGAAATGAAATAAAGTAGATAGAGCCTAAAGCATACTAAGTACTCAATGCAGCTTGGTTTCCATTATCAGAACTCCAGCTCCCCTGGTCTGTCCTATGAACCAAACTACTGTCTAAGGTTCTTTATCTCTGAGAATCTCTCAGATCTGCGGAAGAAGGTTACCTGTGTGCACGCATCAGAGACAATGCACCCACAGAGCACCATGTGGACCCGTGGAACCTGTGAAATTCATCCTCCAGTATTTGTTGAACTTATGGAAACGAATTTTAATTGATTGTCAATTGGAAGGGATTGAAACATCCTCTAAAAGACAAACAGCAATGCTAAAGCTTATGAAATTCTAAAACGCTTCTAAAATGCTATAGATTCCTAGATTTAATAAGAAGAATAAGGTCTGCAGCTCAGTTAATGGTATTTTACCAGTGTCAATTTCCTGGCTTTGATCATGTCTGAGGATTGCATAAGATGTTCTCCCTGTGGGAAGCTGGGTGAAGGATACACAGGGACTCTGTACTATTTTTGCAACTTCTTGTGAGTCTGAAATTATTTAAAAATAAGAAGTTAAAATAAAAGTATGAGGCAGCATACAGGAGTGACAAGAGATTATGGGGACTCTGAACAAGCATTCAGCATGTCAATACAGCCACAGCTTCCTGGTGTGGCCTCACGTGACTTGGGAAGAGAGGCTGAATGAACAACTGGAATGATTCTAAACCAAACTACTCAGAAAAAATATTTCTTTTATCTTTCCATTTATTAAAATGCAAAGAAATTTATGTTTTGTCCACCACTTAAAAAATTAGTCAACAACATAAAACGGAGATGTATATTACTGCCACAACTACTGATAAATATTTATCAGGAAAACTTTGCAATGTGACAAAGGATCACTCTTAAGGATGTCTGGGAAGACCAGAAAGAGATTTCAAGTTTATGAAAATAACTGATAGACACCATCTGTTGATGCCCTACTGTGTGTCAGGTTGACCAGCTGGTGCCTTGGGTGTGGTTTCCACAAGAAAGCCTGGCATTAACACGTCATTAACAAGAACGGACTCCATGTGGTATGGAGCAGTTCAGGAGTGGACAAGGTTCAGAGAGTCCTGATGGAGGACCTGGGAGGCCAGAGTGCTGCCCCATGGAGACCATGGTTACTCAGGTTAACGGCAGGACCTGGGACAAAGACGCAGCGTGGGGTTCACTCCTTCACAGGTAGAGAGGTGGCTGCAACAAGGGGACAACCAACAGCAGGGCCCTCAAGAAACTGAGGTTCTGGCCGGGCGCAGTGGCTCAAGCCTGTAATCCCAGCACTTTGGGAGGCCGAGACGGGCGGATCACGAGGTCAGGAGATCGAGACCATCCTGGCTAACACGGTGAAACCCCGTCTCTACTAAAAAAAAATACAAAAAACTAGCCGGGCGAGGTGGCGGGCGCCTGTAGTCCCAGCTACTCGGGAGGCTGAGGCAGGAGAATGGTGTAAACTCGGGAGGCGGAGCTTGCAGTGAGCTGAGATCCGGCCACTGCACTCACTCCAGCCTGGGGGACAGAGCAAGACTCTGTCTCAAAAAAAAAAAAAAAAAAAAAGAAACTGAGGTTCTTACTGACGAGGGTACAGACACAGCTGGAGGCAGCACCAGGAGGGAGGAAGAACTGCCTGAGAGGGCCCAAGTCCTGAGCAAGGGCCGGGTCTCTGTTACAGCCAGGGCCGGAAAGCAATGCTTAAAGAAGAGGCCAAACCAGCAAACAGATTTCCATGCCTCATCCCCCTCCAAAGGATTCCTGCTCCAGGACCTAGACTGCATGGAACTGTCCCCAAATTCAAGCTAACGGCCTGTGTTCACCTTTGGGAATTCGCAGTTCTATTTCAGTCTTGTTTTTATGAGTGTGGTTTCAGCTGCCCACCCCAAGATGTCCCCCCTCAAGCATGTGCTTACATAAAAATAACTCTGCCTCCCCAGCCAAGCCCTAAGTGAGAGGACAGGGACGTTGGGGTTTTGCTTTGTTTTTTGCTAGCCCTGTTTTCTGAAACTGCAGCAGCTGCAGGCCAGCGAGCATCAGACAGGTGTTCTTTACCCAGAGGTGGGACGGGGTGAAGACAGAGCGGCAAATGTCAGTGCAGAGGATGCAGAAGAGAAGAAAATCAAGCCAGGTGCCCAACAAACAAAGTCTCTTTCTCCCGAGCATAACTGAATCCCATCCCATCAACAGGTTCTCCCCTTGGGGTTCTGGCACTGACTGTCCGTCCCCTCCTTCCAAGCATCAGACAGCAGCACCCTCAGACCATTCAAGAATCAACTGAGATGTCACCTCCATGAAAATGTCTTCCTCGCCCACCAGCCAGTCACTCCAGCACATGGCCCTTATGCCTGTCTGTTCTCTTATATTTGCGACCTTGTCTGCTGCCTGTCTCTCTCCATGAGAATATGCCCTCTGTAAGCGATGGGACCCTGTGTGTCTAACTCACGGCTAGATCCCCAGCTCCTAGGACAGCATGGGGTACACAGCAGGGCCTCAATAAAGATTTCTTTTCACTGGAGGGTGACTCTCAAGAGGATGTGCAGAGCTTGAGTCAGAAGAGTTGAAGAATCGAAGGGCCAGGCTTCCACATGTTCTTCTTGATCAAAGCTGAAGGACTGGGGCAAGTCACTGACTTCTGCAGGCCTCCATTTCCCCAGCTATAAACAGACGATCTGAAAGACGCTCACCATCCCCACACTATGGGTCAAAGTTTCCAATTATTCCCTGTACTCTTGCCTGTTTTCCTTTCACCCATCTGTCTGTCCATCCGTCCAATCATTCTTTCCCATGGACTAGGCCCGGGGGATGCCACCTTGAATAAGACACATTTCCTGTTCTGAAGGGACAGATAACCTTCCAGTGGCAGAAACACAAAGGAGGCAATTCTGCACTGACCAGCTATCTGTCAAAGGAGACTCCTGGGCCTCCAGCCCAGGCTACTGTGCGGATGAGAATGGGGTCCTTCCCCAAGAGAAAAACAGATCTAAAATTCCACCACTGCTACTGAGTGATGAACAGTGTGTGTTACTTATAACCAGGGAATCTGAACATGAAACTCAAAGACAGCCACAAAGTCTCATCACAGAGTGAGGACAAATGAGGCTAATTCCTGAGACCACTGTGCTAATTATCTGTCCCTTATCTTTGCCACAGGAGAACTGGAAATTCTCATTAGAAGAATGATTACAATCACTGCTAAGTTCCATCAGTGTTTCTTAGCTAAAGAGCTTAACAAATGCAGGTCCATGCATGCACACACACACATGCCCAGCATCCATCCCCGGAGATCTGATGCAACAGAGCTGATGTAGGACTAAAGCATGTGCATTTCTTTCAGTAAGCTCCGTGGGGGTTGCAAAGCGGCACCCCTGATTTACAGCCACTGAGCTTCTGCCAAGTTTACTTCTTATTACAGCTGTAAAGGTGTGTTAGAATGTCAATGATAACAACGAGAATTATATCCACGAGGATTTTAACAGAAGAACTTTCCTAAGCACAGAGAACACTCCAGCCACAAAACACTTTTATCTACCTCATCAGAGCTACATGGTGCCTGGAAACATAAACGCTGGAAGGACCAGCCTGAGGACACAGCTGCCCCTGGGACCACACCCCTAGGCCATGCAAGAAACCCGGCCTAGGGAGATCTCCCAACCTGGCGTCCACATATTTCTTTCAATGCTTTCACCCAGTGTACTATTGAAAAAACAACTTCCTAATGTATCCTGGAGTCACAATCACAGCCCCTTGCTTATGGGCTTGGCCAGATCAGATAAAATTTCATTCTCTGAATTGGTTCCTAATTTAATCATTCCCCGGATAAGCAGCCGGGCCTCCCATCACTGCAGGGGAGAAAGAACTAGAAAGACGTTGGCGCCACAGGTTGTAGTTCTTATTTGGCCACTGGTGGATGGGGAGATGTTCTGGGCCTTGGACATCAGATGCACATCGGACAGAGAGATGGGTGAAAGGAAAACAGGCAAGAGTCCACTGGATAACTGAAAACCTTGACCCATAGTCACACAAAAGAGGGCAAGCTAACCACCATCTGTTCACCCAGCCCACCTTAATCTGCTGCCCCAGACCCGTCAAGAAGGCAACCTGGGGTTTTAGTAAGAGTTTAGGGAGAACATTTGGAGTAATTGGATTGTCACTCCAAAAACCTGGATTCAATCCTGTCTCTTTATGTGTGGCTTCTCTGGCCCTCAGTTTCCCCATATATAAAAAGGGGCTGAACCGTGTTTGCCCGAAGGCCTTTCCAGCTCCAGAATTCAGACAATTCAGTGTCTCAGCCAGGATCACTGACAGGGGGATCAGGATCCCATCTAAGAACAAATCCTTTTCTAGGGTCAAGGAAAGAGCATTTTTTAAAAAATGAATCTTATTATTAGAAGAAAGTGAAAACATCTCATAAAACATAACCCTAGAAATGGAAACACATGTCCACACCCAAAGAAGCTTGTACACAAATGTTTGTGGCCGCCTCATTCATAACAGCCAAAGGTGGAGACAATCCAAGCGTCTGTCAATGGACAAATGGATCCATGAAACTGTGGGCTATCCATACAATGGAATATTATTCAGCCATGAAAAGGAACGAAGTGCTGACGCATGCCACAGCATGGATGAACCATGAAAGTTACAGCGTACAAGAAGCCAGTCACGAAAGACCTCATTCTATGTGATTCTGCTCATACAAAAGTCCACAATAGAGGAATTGGAATGGACAGAGACAGGAAGTAGATTTGTAGTTGCTCAGGGCTGAAGGGTACACGTGGGGGAGTGGGGAGATAAAGGGGTGATAGCTAAAGGGTACAAGATTTCTTTTTGAGATAAAAAAAGTTCTCAAATTAGCTGTGGTAGTGGTTGCACATATCTGTCAATATACCAAAAAACATGGAATTGTATACTTTGGGTGAATTGTATGGTGTGTGAATTATATTT
Organism: Trachypithecus francoisi; assembly: GCF_009764315.1. Classification (NCBI taxonomy): domain Eukaryota; kingdom Metazoa; phylum Chordata; class Mammalia; order Primates; family Cercopithecidae; genus Trachypithecus; species Trachypithecus francoisi. The sequence continues at coordinate 7,400,666 of NW_022681442.1, read as the reverse complement.
CAATAAAGCTGTTAAAGACGAACAGATTGAACAGGTTTTTCAAAAGTCTGTTTTATGATTTTTTTTTAATAAATCCGTTGAGAACTTTGAAAGATACACATGCCTACCCTTCAATGCTTCTGCAGCTTCCTAAGTGATCCAACGGGTGATTTTCAATGAGCAAGTCTTCTCCTTCCATAAACCAAAAAAACTGCTGACTCAAAAGTGGGCAGGCCTGCATTTTTTCTATTGACTTGTTTCCATTTTTATGGCCAAGAGCAAATTTATTTTCTACCACTCAAATGGCAACTGAAGCTTCGTCTTCTTTTCAATACATCATTTTTCTTCTCTGAGCCAAATTTTATACAATGCAAAAGATCCCTGGATTTTCAATTGTCAATAGGTGAGCAAATGATTCTTTTTTTTTTTTTTCTTTTTTTGCCTGGAAGATGTTTCTGAGGAGGAGCTCACAGTCACCCAGCTCCCACTCTTCTCTTCTGTACATCTCCTCATATCTAATTTCTCATAGAAACTGCTATCAAGTGGGTATAAATAGCTTTTCAAAGTTAGGACGACACAAAATGTCAGGCTTATACTGTTCTCATTAGTCGGAGCGTGCTTTCTTCCCCCTCATTTATTCCCACTGATAACTTTCTTAGGCAAGTTCAGCGTGTCCTAAAAGCAGCTATTTCCTCTGACTTTCAATATAATGACTTGGATCACTGACCTGATGCGGCATGGCACTCAGCCTTTCTGGAACATATTTTCTTCATTAAAAACTGTGACGGATGATGAGAGAGGATCGCGCCACCGTGGGTCAGGCTGGAGATAACCACAGGCAAGGAAGTGGTAAGCCTTCGCAGTTCAGCACACCCAGGGCTCGGAGGAAGATGGTCCTCCCCAAGGCTCACGGTTTCTAAGCCCACACAATGTTTCAGTTGGGGTCCCCAGGCAGAGAGATGTCAGACACTCTGAGGCTCAGGAGGCTGCACCTTTTCAAGGCAGAGCTAGGGAAGGAAACATGGAAGGGTCCCTGCTGCCCCAAGGAGTCCAGTCCTGAGGCATCAGTGTTCAGTGGGACGGAGGAGGAGCTGACCCTCCCAAGGGCGGGGCCGCGCACTGGCTAGGAAGCAAGGACAAAGGAGGCCCTTGGTACCTGCCTCTCGGGGAGTCACAGCTGAGGGCCCAGGACCCTCCTGGCTGTCTTCTCATCTGCCCTTCATCCTGTGATGAGACAAGAGGGAGGTTGCCAGTTGGGTGCCCACCTGCATTCGGCCCTCCTCTCCAGGCGAGCTGACCTCCACGGCCCAGCCTTCTCCGTTAGAGCCTCTGGGCCAGAAGGTGTTCATCAAAGGTGGCCCAGAGAGCCTTAGAAATAAGCTCCCCTATACCAGGGACAAATGGCCTGCCCAGCTCCTGCTGCCCCACCAAGCCCCCCACTACCAAGAACAGGCCAAGGCCAGACCAGAGATGACATCCCACCCACAGTAAGGGAGTAACAAAATCATCTGGGTTGTCCTTCACAAAAAAATTAAATCTAAACAGCCCCCAGGAATCCAGTGGAGGAAGATACCACACAGAGGCCCTCACAGTTCCCCTCTGAATTGGACATGAGAACTTCCTGCTCCCTCCACCAGACCACAGAAAGGGCACTAAAACTCCCGAACATCTGCCTAGAGCAACAGCAACTCCGAAGTCAAGCGTCTGGTTACGTGACACAGAGGTCAGCCAGCTGCAGCCAAATCCCCACCTGGATGTCCAGGAAACCTAGGACAGAGAAGCCAGGCCCCTGATGACCCACAAGATCTCAGCCAAAACTCCTCCACCCCACCGCCCTGGGCTGCTGCAGCTACCAGGCAGAACCATCAGAAGTGAGTGGAGAGAAACGCAAGCCTTCGGCCCACACTCACCGAGACAACCCTGCTTTCTTGTAATCCTGGCGGTCCCTTCCGTGCATGAAGCAAACAGGATTTGGTGTGTACATGTGGAAGACTCTACATACACAGGTTCACAAAGCAGAGAAAATTAATCCTCAGTAGACCCATAGTCTGATTTGGGGTTTGGAAATTATAGTCCCTAAAAATACACACCAGGACATACTTTATATTTTTAATGCAAATATTTACATTCCAAACAAAGGAGCATGGAACTTGAAGCCGAGCTATTTATACCAGCTATAAGAAACACCAGCAGCCTCCACATTTCTCGCCTGAGTAGATGGCTCTGCTTATATTCCTGAAACAACCACCAAATTTCCATAACATTTTCCCCTAAGGCTCTCAAGACACAAAAAAACTGTGGTTACTACGTTTTAATCGCCCCAAAACCTAATGCCAGGAAATCCAAGGTTATTCCATTAGGCTCTCGACTCCTTGGGAAATTGAGTGACAAGTGTGAGCTCTCCTGTGCCACACTATCAAACTTAGGGTTCACATAAAACCTCCAGGATAAACTAGCCTTTGGAAGAATCATTTTTAATTGATGCATGAATGCAACACATGGCAGTCACGAGCCACTAAGTGAGAGTCCAGCTACACAGATGTGCCGTGAGTCCCAGACACTCTCCTCCTGAAGAGTCTCGTCAGGCTGGGAGAGCAGAATACACCCAGGAAACTGGAGCCCAGCACAGTGTGGAACAGGGTCAAGGTTGAGAAATACAATAGGGGAAAACTGCAGAAGCTTAGAGGAGGAAGGCTCCACCTGGATGCAGGAGGGAGGTACGGGGAAGAGATGGCAAGAATGACAGGCAAATGCTTCCTGAAGGCAGTGGGGGTGGGAGGGCTCAATGATGAAGTAGGCAGATGTGGGAGCTCCCCCTCTCCAGTGGCTGGAGGACCCAAGTGCAGCCAAGTCCAGGCCTGGCTGGCCAGACAGACAGAGTCAGGTCTGGTAGAAGCAGAGGCCCTTTGGGGGCCTGGGACCAAGAGAGAGGAGGCAGAGAAGCTTCTCCAAGCCCAGGCTAGGAATCAACCACTACCTCAGCTCCCTGTGAATTGCGTTCAAGTTAGAATGTGACCTTGAGATCCACGGCTCACCATTATCTCAATCATGCTCTGCCAACAAGTAGGAAAGAGATGTTCTTGAATTTAAAGCCAGATTAGTTCCTGGAGCAGACAACACCACCTACTTGACACATTGTGGCCACCTCTACCAAGTACGTACCTAACAGATGCCATTGACCACCGTCCCACCGTGGGCCAGGCACGGAGCCCAGCAAGTCATATTCCTTGCCACGGGGCGACTCTTCTCCACTACTCCAGATGTTTCCTTCCATGAGCAGGACGCTCTTCCTGTGTAACTTTCCTGTTGTCTATACCTGGTGGTGTCTACACCATCCCAGGAATATGGAAGGAGGGCCTGGACATGACAGCCCAGCCCTGCCTTTCCCCATGGCAAGAAGGCCCTTCACCCTGCTGGGAGAGGCTTCTCCAGCTCCACAGGTGATGGGGTGGGCAGGTCTGCCTGACTGCCCCAGTTCCCCACTTCCTTGCCCACTGGTTCAGCCACATTCTCCAACAACAGCTGCAGTCGGGACGGCCATCGCATGCGGATTTCCACCTGCCTTCCTCCTCCTGTATCTCTCCATAGGTTTAGACCTTGCCCAGAAAAGAGTGGTTCCACGTAGGGAGCTCCCCTGAACCCAAAATTGTACTATTTCAAATACTCAAGCCATCCAATCAGGTAGAGATCATTAACCCCAGTTTACAGATGAGGAAACCGAGATGCAAGGTAAGCCACTTGACCAGAGTCACAGGAATGGGACGAAGCAGTACTGCATGAACTTGAACCTGAGTCCGCGTGGATCCCAGGCTCAACCCACTACCTGCCCTGCCCCGCCCCACCCAGTGCCTATGGCATCTAACACTTGCGCTAAAAGAGCATCCTTGTCACAGGGACCAAACATTTGACTAACAAGAAATGTGAAGGTACAGGTGAACTTACCGCCATCAGCATGAGTGAGCTGCCAGGGCTTACAAAAGGGAACACAGCTGCCCAGACCACTTTCATGGAAGGGTAAGATAATACATCTTACACCTCTCTTGACCTCTTAGACTCTGAAATGCAGGCTCTGGCCTTCTAGTAAAGGTGCATGGGCCCAGTCCCTCGGGACAGCTACCTACAGGGACACAGAAGAGCAAAAGCAGGACAGAACCTCCCTAAGATAGATCCAGGGCCACCCCAGGAGGGATGGCATTGCCACTTCTCCTTGTATGCCCTCTCCCTTGGTGGCCACACCACTATCTTTTTGACCACAGGGAGCAAAAGGGTCTGGCAGGGGCGTATTCCATTTCAAGAGAAAATGCTAAGCCACCAAGTTCCAGCCTATTGTCAGAGAAACATAATTGTGCCTGGCCTGTATCTAATTATTTGCCCATGTTGGGGTATTTTCCAGGCACCTGGGTGCCTGGGCTGTCTGTTTCAATATTTTTACCACAAATGCAATTCTGGAAAGTGTCCAAGTTTCCATTATAATGATACCCTCTGCTTTTGAGGATCTGCCAGCCTTACTTTCTTCAGAGATCTAAAAGGCCTGGGCCATGATGAGTTCTAGAAATGTAAAATAGGCATCAGGGAGAGCCTGCTGAAGCCAGGAGGCCCCCCTCAGACCCCCTCTGGGCTCTTTTAAGCTGGGAGTGGGGCGAGATGTAACATTCAAGTGAGCTACACCAGCACAGTTCCACCTAGAGCCGCGCGGTCTCCTGGCTCTGGTTAATTGCGTCAAATATGGGCACAGCCGAGCTGCTCCACAGCCTGGCTGCAAGGTCAGCTGAAGGGTCTTGAAGGGTGGCTGCTTACCAGTGTTCTCCTCGCACAGATGAGGAGACAGAGTCCAGAGAGTGAAGCCACCACCCTAAGGAAACCTTAGCTGGAGCCAAGGCTTGCTGGGGCTCCTGCCTATACCCTTTGAGGTAGAATATACTGGAATCAAATATGGAGACATGCATGGTTAGGAGCTCCAGGGCTACAGAATACCACCCGAGCCAGTGCTTACTGAGCACTTACTGGATGCCAGGCACTGTGTCAAGCACTGGCAGGTATTAACTCTTTGAAAAGACACCCGTCCTCAGGTCAGGGGCGAAGTCTTCCCTGAACACTCCAATCCCAAAGTCGCTACCCCGGGCTCCCGCTGCACTTTGCCAAACCCGGTAAGGTGCCTGTCAACGGCGTTATGTAACTCTGACTTGCACAAGCTCCACCTCGCCCATTGATCTGAGTGCTGTGCTCTGTGCTGAGCGCTGACTCTCTGCCCCCATGCACCTGGCCCAGGGCTGCAGGGCAGAAACGCCGCAAGTCCTGCTGCAGACGGTCTCCTTTCCTCCCCATCCCTTTGGAAATCAGCAAAGATGAGAAACTGCTTCCCACTTGCCACCTCCCCACAACTTAACCACTTGCTGATTCATGCCGCCTCCTCCTTCTGGAACCACAGTTGCTCTTCTCCCCTCACCCCCTTATTCCCCTCCTGCCTCCACCGTCATTCCCAATCCCTCCTCCTGCACATCCGGATGGCTGAGAGCTTGGTGTGTGTCATCTCCAACAGCCTCCCAGCCCTCTAAAGGACACAAAGGGATACACCTGTGTGACCTGCCTAGCAGAGGGCCAGCATCAAACCTGTAGGGACACAGCACGTGATAGCTCTTGCAATGAACTGTCTTCCCATACTTACAATTTAAAAAATCTATATTGGCCCAAATGGACACAAAACCTTTCTCCTTCTTCCTGGACACTCCTAACTAGACACCTAGACTGGACACACTAATTAGATAACTGCTCCCTTTATGCTCCATCTCCTGCTGTGGAGACACAGATCTACACATAAATCATTTTGTCCCAGTGCTTTATTTGAAAGGAGAAACCATCTCAGTAAAGAAATCAGACCCTCATACTGGAAGCCAATAAAGAAATGCCTTGTGCAGTGGAAACACTCAGTCTCCCAACACTTAGCCAGCTAAGTGCAAACATGATCTCCTCATTCACAGCACAGGAACAGAGTGACCCTTTGAAGTAACTTAATCTCATACCTGAGAGTCCCCTTTACAGACCAGAAGGGGAGGGAGGCTGCGTGATTCTCACCAGTGACTGAGTCACTTCCAAATCACAAGCTGCTAAAGAGATGTCCGCTGGCTGATTGCTCAGATCAATGACACTCCCAAGTCACTACCACTTTTAAAAACAGTCTCTGCTTTTAGAATTTAGACGACTCCTCTTTCATACAAATGCACTCCAAACAGCATCTCCGCAATCCTGGGCTTGCTGAGGCCCCAGGAAGGGGGACAGTGCCGGAATGTGTAGATGGGAAAAATCAGAGCTGCCAATTACAGGGAACGTCCACTCCTCTGGGAGTTTCTAAGAGGCCTCAGCCCAGCACAGCAGAGATGCAGGAGCTGGCCAAGAGCTGGAGATCAGAGACCCCCTGACTTTCCACTTACTGGCTATGTGACCTTGGGCAAGTCACTCCCAACTTAATATCATACCTGAGCATCTGCTGCTGACGGGGTGGGTGACTCCCACCCACTGCTCTGAAACTCAATGTCCACACTTGGAAAAGGAGGCTCCTCACACTCTCCCGAGTCCACCCTCCACTCCCCGACTCCTGCTCCCAAGCCTTGCTTTGCATCACTGCCCTTCCAGGCTCTTTGGGCAGTTTCTAGACCATTTGTCTGTCTACACAGCCAATTCCGCTTGTCCCCCTCCCATGAGGACTGGGACCCTGTCTGTCCTATCCCCACCAAATCATCCCAGAGGCTCAACTGCAGGATCTATTTGGTGAAAGGAATTATATGAAAAGGTTCATGCAGATGACTTTCCACATCATGGGAATTCATTCAACAGCTGCTGAATGAACATATGGCACACGAGTGCGTGAAGGAGCTCTGCCCGGATCACCTCCAGCCTAGGGACCTGGCCACAGGCATGATGGGCAGCCATCACTTCTTAGTCTCTGGGCCCATGATGGGTGTGGCTCCTGTGCCCTGCTCTCTGATGCAGTGACACCCTTCCCAGTAGATAAGCACTGGGCCAGATGGCAAGCTTCAGACCTCCGGAAAGGGCACTCACCCCGAACCCTCTACCATACTTCTGGAATTTGAGCCCACATTTAAATACCCAGGCTGGAGAATCCTCTCAAAAACTCCCAAGACCTGTCAACTCTGTGTTCCCCCCAACTGGCCAAAACTGAGTCGAGGCTGTCCCCTGTAGCTGGGCATGTGCTTACCTGTTCAGGACAGCCCTGGGGTCTCCCTCTTCTCCCCAGCCCCCTCCACTAGCAGGGCACCTTCCAGCCCAACTCGAAACGGCTTCGACCACCACAACCCGGCACTAATCTACAGCTTCCCCTACTGCAGACTCTTGGCGCCCAGCCAGTTAACTTAGAGTTTCTTTTCTGTTTCTCATGACGCCAAATAAGCAGAATCTGCTTCCCACTTTACCAACCTTTCCCCAAACACTTCTTCTTGACGCAGGAATTAATCTTCTCTCTTCCAGGCATGTGAAAAATCAAATGCTTCTGACATCTCACCTTTCCTGGCCAGGGGCAGCAGCAACCAGGGATGACAAAGGTGTGGAAGGAAACTGCAGCCCTCACAGCAGCCACAGTGACCCGGCTGGGTCCCTGGCCAGGACAGTGGCTCAGACATGGCAAGCTTTAATCATCCAAGAAAAGCAAGACACACATGTGACCATTGTGGGCCAAGCTGCCTGCCACCCCCCAGACAATACCCTGGATGAATTACCCCTGCATGCTTCACCTACAAGCCAGCTCACTGCAATCATCCACTGTCCAGAGGAGAGAGCCACAGAGACAGGGCTGGACTTCTGCAGAGGGTCCCTGAGCTGGCTCTCCTGGGGAGCTGGACTTTGGAGGTAAGCCCAGACCTGCAGCTCCACCTCCAGCTCACCTATGTGCCCACAGGAAGGCCATGACAAGCCACTTTACCTCGCCAGTTCAGGTTGCTCATCCAGGAGGTGGCAAGAAAGAAAATCTTCTGACAGTTTCTTGGGAATTTGGGGAGAAAAATTTGTTTGGTAAAAACTACCTACTTAGAAGGCGTTTTTATTCCTGTGCTACTTTGAATAAAATCATATATGATCTATGTATGTATTTATGTATCAATCAAGAGATCCTAGTTCAACAGTCAGTTTATAAAATTAGTAAGTGCCACGTTCTGGAAGGGAGGGTTCCTGATTTTGCAAGCTTGGGGGTGGTGGGAGGAGGAGCAGGAAAGCAGCGGATGGATAATGGTCCAGGAAGGTCCAAGGAGGGTCCAGGAGAAACGCTAGGCAAAACTCTAGGCCTCAGTTTACTTCAGGGCCCCTCAGGGGGGTGCAGATGCCCTCTGAGGCCTTTCTGCCCCAACACTGGGCGGTTACCCTAACCCACCGAGGCACCCCACAACACTCAGGAATTGCAGCTGATAAAGTGGGGCTGGGGGCACTGCCAGGGCGCCCAGAGGCAAGGTGAGTCCCTCTGCTCAGTCTCACTGACCGGCTTGTCACATCCCTCTGCGGGGCATCCCGGAGCCACACTTCATTCCCGAGAACTCGGTACCATTAACTTACCCAACGTGAACGGCGCGAAGGCGCCCAGCTGTCACAGCGGCTCCGCGCACGCCAGCAGACGAAGAAGGGCCCCCGTCCCCAGGAGCTGGTCCCAGCCCCCAGCCTGGCAGCCTCCTTCGCGGACTTCCCTACACCCGGCGCGGACCTCCAGCCGCCAGCAGCCGGCAACCCAGCCCCAGCCTTCCTCGCCTATACCCGCCGTCCCAGCCGCGCTGGCCGGCCCCGGGCGCAGGGCGGGCAGGCAACGTGGGCACCCGGACCGCGACGGGGCAGTCAAGCAGCTGTGCCCAGAACCCGGGCGGCTCCGAAGCCTCAACACGTACACACTGGAGCGCACGCCGGCCAATCGGTTGCCTGGAGGAGTCGGAAAGGCGCTTCCACGGCTCTTCATTCATTCATTCTCCCAAAAGCAAGGTTCCCTTCGCCCCGGCGCCTCCATCCTGCCATCCCAAGGGGCCAATTGCGCCACAGCCCGCCACCCAGCCACCCACAGCCACCGCGTCCTATCCCCCGGCACACACAACCCAAGAGACTCGCATTTCATCTCCACTGCCAGAGTCGCCTCCGCGCCCGGGCCGCTGCCACCTGGCTCCCCAGCTTCGCCGCCCCGCAGCCCTGGATCCCCGCCTCCGGCCCCACCGCGCGACTCAGACCTGCCTCGCTCGGGTCGCCGCACCCAGGCCGGCTAGGGACGCCGCCGCCACCGCCAGGAAGCGCCGGCAACTCCCGAGTCACGCCGCCTCCCGAGACGCGGCGGGGCGCAGGGAGGGGACAGCAGTGGGGGCGGGGCGGGGAGGAGGAAGAAGGAGGGGGCGGGGAGCAAAAGTTCACACCGCTCGGGGCTCAGCCGCGCCCCCATCTCTTCCCAGGCCCGCCCCCGCCATCTCCCTCCCTGAACCCGGTCCCACGGGCGTAAGCGCCGGAGAGCTCTGGCCTCCCAACCCGGAACGGCCGCAAGGCTAGAGTCTGGGTTCTGGAAGCGTATCCGAGCTGGAGACCGGGGAGAGAGTGGCTGATGCCCACTTACCTCCCCCGGGCCGCGCCTGGAAACTTCCCCAAAGTGCAATAGGGGTGTGGGGGCGGAGCGCAAGGCAGAGGGGAATCCCCGACCCCTACCACCAAACGACGCGCGCTCACACCGCGAAAGCACTGGTCTGTCCGTCGGTCGGTCCCCCGCCTGCGGCTCCCAGAGCTGGGCGGTGCAGGGGCGCCTGGATTCCGACTACTGGGCTCCTTCTCCCGGACAGCCCGCCCGTGCATTCCCCGCGGCGTGCGCCACCCGCCGGCCTCCGGCTATCCACGGCGCCACCACGCCACTGCTCGGTCCCCTGTCCCCTCGCTCCGACCGCGTCCTTTCTGCGAGGGAAGGGGCGTGCGTCGCCGCTGGGCAACCCTTCCCGCGGGGTCCTCAAGCGCGCAGGGCTCCCAGAGCGCCGCCAGGACCAATGGCGAAGGGACACCAACCGCTGGGGATCGCTGAAGCCTCGGGGATCGCTGAAGCCTCGGGGAGGCCGAGCCGAGGGGCGCGGGACCCAAACCTGCCTCGGCTCGTCTCGCTCGCTCGCAAGTTCATTGTCTGCCTGGGCCGCCGCGGCCACCGCCACCACCGCGCAGTAAGCGCCGCGGGGAGTGAGGCTGCGCGCAGCCTCCGCCGGTCCGGACTCCCTACGCCCAGCCCCGGCAGCTGCCGGCACTGCCTGGCCAGAACCCGCGGAGGAGCGCGGGAGCCCCGAGGCCAGAGCCAGACCTCCTACCGCCGCTCCTCGCCGCCCCCACCTCGGCATCTGGCGCCTAACTTGTACCTGAGAAGCCTGAGTCCAGCCTGGTAGCCTCTGCGGCTCCGGCTCCGCGGGAGCGCGCTCAGCTCCCAAGCCTCTAGCCCCGCATCCAGGGCGCGTCAACCTGACTCCCTGAGCGCAGGGAGGAAAAGTTTGGGAGTGACGTACAGACGGCGAATGAAACATCCAAAGAGAACCCTTCCCCCGCCCCATGTCGCGCTGACACACATCAGCTCGAGTCTGGAATGCGAGATCAAGGCGTGTGCGCCGAGCGGTGGGTTTGGTCCCCGCCCCCTCCCCCTCCGAGTCAACACTGCTTGTGTGTTGCAGTGATTCCAAATAAAAGCACATCGAAACCCCTGAAGTCTGACAGTGACACCTTGCCAGAGACCTTTTTTTTTTTTTTTTTTTAAAGACGGAGTTTCGCTCTTGTTGTCCAGGCTGGAGTGCAATGGCGCGATCTCGGATCACTGCAACTTCCGCCTCCCGGGTTCAAGCGATTCTCCTGCCTCAGCCTCCCGAGTAGCCGGGATTACAGGCGTGCACCACCACGCCCGGCTAATCTTGTATTTTGAGTACAGACGGGTTTCTCTGTGTTGGTCAGGCTGGTCTCGAACTCCCCACCTCAGATGATCCGCCCGCCTCCGCCACCCGAAGTGCTGGGATTACAGGTGTGAGCCACCGCGCCCGGCCGCCAGAGACATCTTTAAGGAACCTGGCGGTCTGGAGCTAGCCCATACATTAATATGCAAGGCCACAGCTCTGGTGAGTTAGGCGCCCTCTGTTGTATTTGCATCCCGGGAAGGCTGGCCCGGCTCTTTGGCCCGGCGTGTTTGCTTCTGCCGGGAGGTAAAGCTCAAGCTCTGCAGGACCCCGAGCGCCACTGCCTGCTGCAGTGGCCTGGAGTCTGCCCCAGGGAACTACCTGGACAGCGCGAGGGCAAGAAAGTGGCACCAGTGGCCACCTCCACTGACTCTAGGCTGAAGATGTCATCAGTTAAAGAAAAGACACATGAAATTCTGGCAGATTCGCCCAGAGGGCCTTGCAGCATCAAACCCAGCCTCTCAGGAAACTGAGGTCCAAGAGGCAAAAAGAATGTGCAGTTTTTTGCCGGCCTGTGTTCCCGTGGCCAGAGTCCAGCACCCTCTTCCTCCAAGCAACCAGCAGTTGAAATGAAAGTGCTCCGTTAACTATAGACTGCATGCCACCGAAGGGTCATTCCTGACAGTGCCTTCTCCCCATTATCTCTTTATTGCTGGAGGCTTCATCTCACCCCCCTGAAGCTACAGTCCACCCTGAGGTCATAAACTTCTGCTCAGCATCCATGGCAACTAATTCAGAGGTCACCATCAGCCGATTATAACTGCAGATGGGAAACCAGGATGAGAGGGGAGTTCTTTAAAATCCTGTCTTGTTTTCCTACAAATAATGCCTCTTACATAAAATCTGCAAAGAACCATGAATGCAGCAAAGAGACTTGCCTTAGAATATCAGACTAGATTGCTTTTTCCATATAGACTCCACTTGGTGATTTTTGTTCTTTATTATTTTTTTAAACAAAAACCTATTTCTGAAAATACAATGAGCTGCTTTTTGCAGGGTTCACAATTCCCAATAGATGATGATGCCATTTTTCAAGGTCTCACACACGTTGTGGCTTTGGGGCTTATTTATTAGCTCCCAAGAAAAGCCTGCCTTTCAGTGAGGTTTATATACTCGAGTAATTGCATCAGGGGACACAGAGCAGGTTGCTGTTAAAGAGGGTTGGTTGTACATGCGTCTGCAAGGAAGGCCCTGGGCCAGGCAGCTGTCAGACCAGTGTGCAATGGGTTTAAACAAACACAGGGAAGGGTCTGTGGAAACAGCGAGGAGGAAATCCCCTTCTGTAAGGGTGTGTGGAACATTATTTTAGAGCCACACATACTGCCGGGGAATAATGCCTTTCCTCTCCCCACTCCAGGTAAACACATAACTCCGTTAGGGAGATGGCACTGGGCCCACCCAGATCACCTTCAAATTCAGGTGTCAGAAACCACAGTTGACATGGAGCAAATTGTTTTTAAGTAAAAATCACGGTACTGCTTTGATACGAATTCCACCAGGGACTTTCCAAAGGTGTTTATACACGTGCCTGAAATTAACTAGAGGGTGACTTTTTCCCTTTCAATCTTAATTTCAAAAAATTACCCAAGAATTGCACTTGGGCCTGTTATTGCAGAGAATTGAAAGAACACCCAAATGCCAGGTCCCTGTGGGTGGGTGGAAGGATAGACAGATAAATGTGTAACTGCAAGAGAGGTTGGTACCAACATGGTATTGGCAAGTCATGGCTGAAAAAAATGCAGATACTGGCCAAGCACAGTAGCTCATGCCTGTAATCCTACCACTTTGGGAGGCCGAGGCAGGCGGATCGCTTGAGGTCAGGAGTTTCAGAAAAGCCTGGCCAACATGGTGAAACCCCATCTCCACTAAAAATACAAAAATTAGCGTGGTGGCGCACGCCTGAAGATTGAAAGAGAATCGCTGGAACCCAGGAGGCAGAGGTTGCAGTGAGCCAAGATCACACCACTGCACTCCAGCCTGGGCGACAGAGTGAGACTCCCTCTCAAAAAAAAAAAAAGAAAAGAAAAGAAAAAAGAAAGAAAAATAAAATGCAGATACTTTCAGAAAATAAATCCCCGCTTCCCCTGTGTGCACTCTAGGCCCCCACAACTGTGGATTTAAATTGCCTGGGTTCAAATCCTACTTCTGCCACCCACTAGCTGAGCAACCTGGGCAAGTCACTTCTTCCCATGCCTCGGTTTGAGGCTTCTGATAGCACCTACGAGTAGTTGACTAAGATGTTGATCCCAACTCTTCATTCTCCTGTGGTGGTTATTACACATATGCATCCTTGTCACAGCCTTCCAGTGTGGGGATTGTACTTCCCCATTCCTTGACTTTGGACTTGCTTTAGACAATGAGATAATGGGGAATATAACTGGATCAGAGGCTTGAAGTGTGCTTGCAGGGCCAGACCTGCTTTCCTCTGTTCTGGTGGTCCACCATGAGAAGAACACGTTGCTGCCTCTTTCAGAGAGGCTTCAGAATGAACACACATGGAGGAAACCTGAACTTGACTTGCTGTCTGGAGCCATGTCACTCCACATACAGCAGGACTCAGAGCTGCTACAGGCAACCTACAGACACAAGAGCAAGGCAGGGAAAATGCTTATTGTTGCAAGCCACTGAATGTTGCAAATGTTTTGTTACACAGCATTGTTGTGGCTGTAGCTGGCTAATACATGGCCTCAGTGGACTGGTGTCAAGACTGAAGACAAAGTATTTTAAAAATACTCAGCACAATTCCTCGACATAGTAAGAGTTGAAAATCGTAGTTCTTATTAGTAATCATTATTATTGCAAGTAGTTTTATCCATGATAGTCATATAATTGAATGTTTGTTAACATGCAGCTGTGTAATGAATTGAATCCATGAATAAGTATAACTCGAATAAAGATTCTGTAAGAGATGCTACAAGGACACCAGCAAACTGGAATGTCAGGGACCTGCCACAATCCTTGAAATCACATTCACTTACTCATTCATTATTCACTCATTCAGCAGACACTCTCTTAACACCTGCTGTGTGCCACCCACAGGGCTGAATGTTGGCACCACTGAGGTCACTAAGACTTAGCCCCCTCCTGAAGAAAGGGACCTTCAAAGTCCCACGTTGTGACAAGCATTGTGCTGAGCACTTTCCCATGCCTGTGAGGCCAGTATTACTTATCCCCATTTTTCAGGCCAGGAGACTGAGGCTTGCAAACCAAACACTTAGGCAAAGACAAAAAGCCATACCTGTTCCATGAGCGTGCACCAGTGCCCATGAGTTGAAGTTCATAGTGGGCAGACCCATTAGGGAGCACCGTGGGGTAGGGCAAAGAATGGACACACCTTGTCACTCTCTGCCTCCTGCGTGCTAAGAGGGGCTCAGTAAACCCTGAAGCTCAGGAGCCCCAGGTCCTGCTCCTGCCACTGAAAAGGGCTGCACCTGGGTGTGAGGGAGCCCTTCGGGTCATTGCAGAGGCCTTCAAATTCATTTTGGCAGCCCTGGCTTCAGATTTCTGCCACCTCTGCCACCAGCAATGACCTGCCTCCCACTCTGTGACTTTGACAAATTTAGACTGCTCAGTAACCTGAAGTGCATTTCAATTTCATAAATTTAGCAATGCTCTGGTTAGGTGGCTCCCTTCTGCAGTAATGCATCCATTAAGTGCACTTTAAGCCCATTTTGGCATGCTAATCCATCACAAATCGACGTGAAATTTGGGTTCTTGTGAAAATTTCCTACACCCCATCCAAAACCTCTACCGGATTTAGGACAATAACAACTAGTGGTTCCTTAGAACAGCAGACTTCGGCTCTGCGTCAAACCTTCAGTGAAAAAAGGAATGGGGTTAGTTTTAAACCAGTGTCCAGGCTTGTATATTCACGAGAGCCGTCTACTCTTACAGGGTCCCCCTGAGGGGCGGTTCGCTTGTTCCAAAAGTGCTGCTGCAGCTTTAAGATTTCAGAGCTCTATTCCAGAGAAATGGAGTCCTGTATATCTCTGCATTCCCCACCCCTAGCTCAGAGCCTGTAAATGTTTATGAATGACCCAGTTGGAATCACCTGGCTTGATTAGCACTTACTCATCCATCAGACTTAGTTAGCTTCATATGATTTCACTATGTCCTGATGAAGACTGGGGATCCTAAAACACAGGCAGATGCCTCTGAAGGAAAATCAGATGCAAACCCCCAGTGCCTCCAGTGATGACCACGTCATCAGAATGGTGCAACCTGTTTATCCTACAGCCTCTGAGGCCGGAAGGAATGTGCAGCCAGTAACTGACAATACAAAGAACCTACATGTGATAAAAGAGATATACTGTCATTGTTATCACCACCTAAGACTCTGTTGCTACCAATTGTTGAAGGGCAGCACCTATTAAGTAGATGTTTTTAGCTGCATAATAGACATTTCGCCAATAAGATAAAGTTTACAGCTGGTAGCGTTCTCACTTACTTGCTTCTGTCATAAGATCTACAACCCATTCAACAGCAAAAATGAGCTGTTGACTTGGTAAATTTAGAGCGGCATCACCTGCCCTAGATGTGAAATACCTCAGCCTTCTAAATAAATTTCATTTTCCTGGTTGAGCATTTAATGCAGTGAAATGTTACAAAACGGTGTTTAGGAGGATAATAGAAATGAACACCCACAGGCAGATGTGGCAAGCAGTGCATCATGATGGGCACTCCTCCCCATCTTTGGCCCAGCTTTGCTTCCAGCTCCAACCCAGACCTGCTTCACCCCCACCACCCCGGGCTCTGTGGGTGTCCACTGTGCACCTTCTCAGGCGGTGCCTGGGAGAGAAGTCTCCATGATATCTTTACTGCTGCTCCTTTACCCCAGTTCAGTGAGCCATAGTCCTCTTCCCAAGCCTGGCTCATGTTGGAAGTGCCTGGACAGTTTTCAAAATGCAGATTCCTAGGCCCCAATACCAGAGATTCTATGACAGTGGGGTGGGGCCAGTCATCTGAATCAGAGTGTCTGGGGTGGCACCCGGGCACCTGTGTATTTAACAAGCTCCCTCAGCACCCATTGACCTTTGAGAGCTGCTGGTTTGGACCAGTCTCATGTCTCCCATGAGGCTGTCACAATAGCCTCTTCCTGCCACTTTCCCCGCCCCCTCTCCCTGCTAGCTGCTAACTGGTTCTTTCTACTTATACAGCCAGGGTCTTTCCAACACACAGATCTGATTCTGTCGGCCCCATGGCTAAACACCTTTGATGCCTATCCTTAGCGCCTCCACTGCACCAACAAGGTTAGCCAGGTCCAAGTCCACATTGCCAGGCTGTGCAGCTGTGGCCCTGCCTCTTCCCTGGGCCCATCTCCCTCCTTGGCTCCTGGACACCCATCGGCTCCACCCACATGGCTTCCCAGAGTGGCTCAGGGGCAATAGACAGGGTGGTTCTGAAAAGATGAGTCCTGTGACAATGGCAGCACAGAACACGGGTGTCCACTTCCAGGGACTCTCTGCTCTTAGATGGGGGTTAGCTCTTTAGGAGTTGCTCAGACAAAAGCAACCACCTGCTGTGGGTGTGGGTGTGGGTGAGAGCTGGGGGTGGGGAGTGGTGTGAGCACCTGTTCAGAAGTGTGCCCCACCCCCACTGGACCCGTGGTAGGCTCACCTGAGCACTAGGTACATGGGCCGCAAGTGCCCAGACTCCGGCTCTGACCTCAACTCCACTCTTCCTTTGCTGTGACCCCCTCTGAGCCTCACATCCCTCCCTGTGACATGAAATGTGGAACAGGATTCTCTCCTGGGACTGTCCCGTGTCCAGTGTCATCCAGAATCGGTATCTCTGATTGTGAGAAGTGAACAGAAAGGGATTTCTTCACTCCCTGAATTGATTTGTTGCTGAGTAAGAAATTACCAGCAATTCATGACTTAAAGCAGAATCCTTTTTTTTTTTTAATCTCACAGCCTGTAGACCAGAATTCTGATGGGGTCTCTGCTCTGGGTCTCACAAGAATGAAACGCAGGTGTCAGTCAGGCTGGGCTCGAACCTACAGGTCCTGGGGAGGAATCCAAGTCTTGGCTGTTGGTAAACTGAGGCCCCCATTTCCTTGCGGGGTGCCAATGTGGGTGCATGCTCTATGCTTAGAGGCCACCCACGTTCCTTCTGTGTGACCCTCTCCACCTTCAAACAGCAACTGCATTTCGAGTCTTTCTCACTCTTGAAGCCCCTCTGCCCTCCTTTTCTGCCAGCTTGTAAAGGCTCGTGTGATTCCATTAAGCCCACCGAGGATAATTCAGAAATAACCCCCTCTGCTGAAGTCAACTGATTAGTAACCTTAATTACATTTGTAGAGTCTCATTTCTTATGTAACCCGACATATTCACGAGCATGACACCAGCGCACAGGTAAAGGTGATGGGGTGATGGGGGTAAAGGTCACAATTCTCCGGAGAAACAGAACCAGTAGGATGTATGTATGTGTGCATGCATGTATGTATTTGTGCACTAGAAGAAATTGGCTCACATGATCATGGAAGCTAAGGAGTCCCCGCCCTCAGGTCTCAGCCTGAGTCTGACAGAAGGCATGAGGGGGCCGGCATCCCAGGTGAAAGCAGAGAGAGAGAGTACTCTTTCTTACTCAGCACTCTGTTCTATTCAGGCCCTTATTGAATTAGAGGAGACCTGCCCTCCCTGGGAGCCCTGCCCTGGGAAGGGCAGTCTGCTTTGCTCCATCTACCAATGCAGATATTAATTTCACCCCAAAACACTCTGATATGGTTTGGCTGTGTCCCTACACAAATCTCATCTTGGACTGTAGTTCCCATAATCCCCATGTGTTGTGGGAGGAACCTGGTGGGAGGTGATTGAATCACAGGGACCGTTACCCCGTGCTGTTCTCATGATAGTGAGTGAGTTCTCATGAAATCTGATGGTTTTATAAGGGGCTTTCCCTCAAACTTCACTCAGCATTTCTCCCTTTTGTCGCCATGTGAAGAAGGGCATGTTTGCTTCCCCTTCCACCATGATTGTAAGTTTCCTGAGGCCTCCCAAGCCATGCTGAACTGTGAGTCAATTAAACCTTTTTCTTTTTAGATTACTCAGTCTCTGGTATGTCTTTATTAGCAGCGTGAGAATGGACTAATACATACCCCCACAGATAGGCCCAGAAAAAAATGTTTGACCAGATATCTGGGCACCCCATGGCCCAGCCTAGTTGACACATAAAATTAACCATCCCAGGGGTCATTTAAAATTCAGCCTATCTCACTCTCTGTGTTAGGAGTTCCAACCAGCTAGTTTATCCCACTTCTTCAGCAAATATTTTCTGAGCAGGCTCCAGGGACATCACACATGAGCCTCCAGCACTCCCACCCTACCCTTGGGAGGCCCACAGTCTGAAAGGCTACAAACAGGGAAGGACCAGATGCCATGCCCATGTCAGGGCTGGGGCAGGTGGCACCCCCCATCAGGTGCAGGTTCTTGTGCACTCAATGAGAAGCCAGCCCAGGCAAGCCTTCCCAGCCACATCACTCCAGGCCATGCTCAGGGATTTGCTTTACAGAGGGACTCCCTGCACAATGCCTGACTCACCATGTTCTTTTGATGTAGTCACATAGAGGCAGTTGACACTGAAATATACACAGTTGTATGGTGGCTGGGAGTTGCTTCAATAATGGGCTGTGGGATGAGCTGGGGGTTTCAAAAAGTGAGACCAGCCAGGGTCATTAAGGCTGGAGGGTGGCATGGTGGTATTCATCCCTATTTCTGGTTTATATTTGGAAACATTCATTTAAAAAGTGTTTTAAAAATGCATTTTAAATGACAGTTTTTGTCTTCCTCAGAAAGGAAAAACCATCATCATCTACCATAAAAAAAAAATCACAAAGTAAATATAATGAAAAGAAAACAAAGTTACTCAACTCCAATCAGGTACTAATGAGTCCTTC
This sequence comes from Trachypithecus francoisi, assembly GCF_009764315.1. Taxonomy (NCBI): domain Eukaryota; kingdom Metazoa; phylum Chordata; class Mammalia; order Primates; family Cercopithecidae; genus Trachypithecus; species Trachypithecus francoisi. The sequence continues at coordinate 7,381,856 of NW_022681442.1, read as the reverse complement.
CTCCTTGTTAACAGGAATATGAGTGAGTGTCAGAGTTTAAGGCCCAGGGTCCGGCAGGCGTTCTCACAGGGATCAGTTTTTAGCAAGATGCATCTGTTTTATTTTGATCTTTCTGATTTTAAGAAAGCTGATAACAAAATGCCCTTCTCAGTCTGTGGCCCTGCTGTCTTTAGTGCTGGATGTCTGCATCACTTAGGAGCCCCTGTGGTCTGGGTGAGCCCTGTCTGGGCACACTGCATGTTTGCAGGGGGAAGAGGGATGCAGGTGGGAGAGGGGCCAGAGGATGGAGCGAGCACTGGAAGCAGCCAGGGAGAATCCACTCAAGAAAGGGAAGCTCAGGCTCAGAGATGGCCTCCGAGGCCCCTCCTTCCACCTCAGGACCCAACCTTCTTCTCTGGGTCCCACTTGCAATCCCCCCGCCCTTAAGACTCAAGACCTGGAAGCACTGTTCATGCTCCCCACCCTGTGCTCCAAGTTTGCCCTGGGAAAGGGCCCAAGGGCCCTCCACACCCTGGTTTCAGCATCCAGTGAAAACCCCACCTCTCTCACCATCCCCAGGTCTAAGAGGGGACTACTTTGTTGTCTGCTAAGCCTCTGATGTCCTGAGCATTTGAGGAGGTTGAGGTGTCGTGTTCTCAGCCCAGGCATAGCTCAGGGGCCTACACCTGTGGGCTACATCCCTGAAACCCTGAGGGAAATCAGCTTCACGGCTGGTCCCTCCATCCAGAATTGGGCTTTGGGCCTTCTGGTCCCATGTGAGGCCAGGCCTCCAGGCCCCTTGGCCTTTCTGAGTCCAGGTCTCCAGTCCACCCCAGTCTCCAAGGACAGGGGCTGAGCAAGGATACAGCAAACTACCTGTGCTGAAGCCACAGGGGAAGGATGGGAGTAGAAGCCGATCCCCCTCAAAGAGCACAGGGTCTAGGGGAAATGAGTGCTCTCCTGACCTTACTGCGAGGGACAGGGCAAGGGGATGCTTACTCCACACCGAATTTGTGCCCAGCACTACACTAGGGCATGCCTGTTAGCTCAAGCAAAGACACTGCAGCCTGCCACCTGCCCTGTTCTGGCCACCCTCAGATGGTGTAGAGCATGGTTGCACAGTCCTGACCCACCCAGGCCAGCGGGGCTGGGAAATGAGTGAGAGGACCCGAGGTGGCCAACAGCGAACGGGTCTTCAGCACCATGGAGCACACGTGCCCATCCAAGGAAGCCGCTATGTCTCAGCTCCCACTGGATGGAGCATGGGAGTCTGAAATTTGGACATTATTATGAAATAGCCCAATTAAAAAAAAAATCTTGGATTGGCAACTAAATCAGAAAAAATAATTGTACAATATAGTGAGAACCAATGCCATCAGATTGCAGGAGAGTCCCATAGGCCGTCACTTTGCAACCTCTGGGGTGATAAACACCAGCAGCTGAGTCTGTAGCTCTGCACCAATGGCTTCCAGATGCTTCATCTAAGCTGAGCCTGCAAGAGCTTGAGTAGGGTTAAGAGGACGCTGCCCCATCTACAAGCTCATACAGTGGGCAAAATGCATACAGCTTTGTAGGAGTTGGGATGGGACTCATTGGCCCTTGAATCAGTGCCCTGTTCAGAGTACCATCCAACCCAGAAATGGGCCAGATGCTGTCTGAGAATCCCACCCCAGCAGACCAGAACCAAATTGGAACCCAGGTGTCTCCTCCAGGAGCCTGAGGGCCACCTGTCACCTTGCTCCAGATTTGATGTTTTTGCTCCTGCAGCATATGCCAACAGGGACTGCAAACATTTTCAGATGACAAAGTCACAATTACAGTCCTTGGGGCAGTTTGCTATTTCCTGTTTTCTACTTTTATTCCCAAGCCAGGCCAGGCTCTATCACAGGAAGGGGTACAGGGGTGATGGAGCTGAGACTAGGACAAAACAGAAGTGGAGCAGGGCCTACAGATGGGTCACAACTCAATGATGGACGCCACCTTTGATGGTGTCCCTGCTGCCTGAGGCCACCTGCCTCTAAACATGGCATCACAATGACTTCTCGCTTTGGAACAGAATTTGCAAAGGCTCCAAGGTTGATGTTATATTGTCCCCTAATGTGGCCTTCAGGTCTCTCCTAGGAAAGCAGCTATAAGCTCTAGCCTGCCCTGATAGGGCTGCAGGGGAGGTGGTTGTGGATGTTGACGGTGTACCTTTCATGGGATGCTTCTTTGCCCTGGCGGACGGCCTGATTAATACGGCCCAAGTGTCTGACCCATGACAAGGTGTCCTTGTCCCTTGTGCTGGCCGATGCCCTTGTGGCTCTTGCCTGACTTGTGTCCAGTTTATTCCTACCAGGATGCCCACTCTCTAGGACAGCCCTGAGCAAGAGGGAAGGTAGATTTGGGTGTGTCAGTCAAGTGAGACATGGAGGAGGCAACTCAATAAAACACACGAAATAACAGAAGCAGATGTTATTACTTACAGGTCCCAGAGAGAAGATGGCAGCATGCCTCAGGGCCAGCGGGCAGCAGGGAGCTGTCTGGGACACGCAGGCTCCACCAACATGTGGGGAGCAGGGCTGGGGGGACCCATGGGCCAGAGCCTTTACTGGGGTCCAGGGCTTACCTAAACAGGTTTTCCATGGGAGTTCTAGCTGGTGGGTTTAGAGCAAGCAGGCACAGGTATGGGGTTGCTGTGGCCGAGAGGGTGTCACTGGGGCATATCTACTCAGTCCATGCAGTGTGGACGTCAGTGGAGTGAATCAAGTAGGCTGTACTCAGCTGTCCCATAGGAGGTGGGGGGCATGGTCACCAGGAGGCCTGGCATAAGGCAGACGTCTGGATCAAACACATTGAGGAACTGGGAGGAACTAAAGAAGTGGAAACTGTCAGGGGGGTCTAAGCTCTACCTCTGGTCTGAGAAAGTTAAATTTATATTCAAAATGGATGCTGGGGCAACGTAAAATTCTAAGAATTCAGTCCAGGTGGAGACTTGGATCAGGGGCCACCCCCTCACTATCCTCATGCCTCTGGGGATATCTGGCCTCTGGTTGGGCCCTGGGTGGGGGCAATTCAAGGAAGGAGGAGCCCAGTATTTGAGAAGTGAAGGAGTGTAGAAGGACATCTCCTGGACCACAGAGGCCCCCAGGCCCTGCACCATGTTTAGGGCTGGCTTCTCTCCTTCCATAGTGGGAAGCCCCGTCGTCTTTACCAAGATGAGGAGGCCGTGCCCAGTCATCCTCTGAGCCAGGTCCTTGTCTGCCTCCTGCAGGTGCCCAACAGGGGCTGTGTTGGAGACAAAGCTGAGAGTCACCCTCTGGCCCCATCTGCTAATTATCTGCCTCCCCCAGGCTGGGCCTCTGTAAGTCCTGGGAGAGGAGCACCAATCTCTTCCCAGCAGGGAGCACATCTGAACCAGCTTTCCAGCAGGCCTTCCCCGTGCCTCCGAGGCAGTTGGAACTCAGAAGCCTATTCCTTCAGGATCTGCCTCCAAAGCAGCCGAGGGGCGCTCCTCTCTCCCCCCAGGAACCACCAACGCTAACACGTGCATCCCACCTCTTGTCCTCAGGCCAACCAACCAAAGTTGTTACTTCACTGGCTGCAATCAGGGTCTACAGCTGCCTCCCCGGTGGGAGTGGCTGAAAAAACAATTATTTCTTCTTTCAACTCAGTTAGAATACTGAGCCGATAGTTGAAGAGGCAAGGAATCAAATATTAACAGAAATGGCTGTGTAATTCTTATTTGGAATATTAATTTATGTGAAGGGACCGACAGACGAATCCTCTTCTGTGAAGTCCTAGTGAAGGAGCTCTCCCCAGTCTCATCAAAAAGCCTAATACAAATAAACAAGGTCCCGAGGCTGGACAGGACCTGCCCCAGGCAAAGCGCTGCAGTAGCAACGCACCAAAAAATAATCATGCCATAAGTATCTCTGTGCAAACGCATTTATATTCATCCAGTTATTTGGGCCCTGGTACCTATCTCTTAAAGGTTCATGTAGGAAATATTAATGCCCCATTTTATAAATGAAACAATAAGCTCAGAAAGGGGAAACGTCTTACCCAGGGACTCACAGCCGATAAGTCATAACTGTATCAGGAAGGATTGAAATCCAAGTCAGCGCTCTCCCTGCTAAAACCCCTACACTTCGAAAATCTTAATCTCACAGCATCCCTGGGTCTATACCTTATTCAGCCCATTCTGTAGAAAAGGAAACTGTGTTTGAGAAATCATTGCCTTTGACACCTTCCCAAATCCCCTGTAGCATCTGTCCACCCACCCATTCCCCCCTGTAGCTTCCCAGCACCCTAGGAGCCTAATCCATGTTTCCCAGGATCAGAACCCATGGGGGTGGTGCATCCACATGTGTTTTGCAGTCTTCAGGCTCTCCAGCTCAGTATTTAAAAAATATCAACACACCAAAACCACAGAACACAAGGTTTCCGCACCTTGGCAAATTCCCTGCTGACTCAGCCAGGCTGGGAGGGAGCCAAGTGTGGTAACTCCTCCGGCCTTTCGTGAGAAATATTTATTGTTGAATAGTCCTCTGTTTAATAAAAGGCACTCAGGCCTCTTGGCGGGGCAGAGAGGCTCCAGCGAGCACGACTGTATTTCCCAAGCCTGCCACTTTCCGGTGGGATTGTTCAGGGGCAGCTTCGTCCTCAGTTGTCCAGTAGAGCTTGTGTTTTCCCTCTGCAGAGCACAGGGTGCGACCATGATTTACCTAAGTCAGAACAGGTTTTTCAGTTTCCATTTTCACCCTATTTTGGTTTTGCTTGGTGAACTAGGCAAATGACTTAACTCCTCTGCACTTCCGTTTGCCCATCTGTGAAATGGCTAGAATGTAATGTAGCCACTGATTGATCTGTAAAGAGCTTGCCTCTGATTCACCTCCAGATAACATGATTCTTCCCAGAAGTGAGAGGTGAGGGCTTGTGTTCGGGGCTGAGGGGAGTCCTTCCTGGAGGCTGAACAGGTGGGTCTGTGTTGACTTGAAAGGAACCTTTGAAATAAATGCCAGAATGCAACAGAGAAAATGGCAAAGGACTTCAGGGCACAGGAAAACTACCTCCACTGTTCAATAATGCACGAAGCTTTTTATGATGCTTATGAGAAAAGCTCCTGTCTGCAGAGGAGGGGCCAACAGAGCCAGTTTCAGAACAGAGTGTTCATAATATATGGGATTCCAAATCCCAACGACCAAAGACCAGGGGGGTTAATCATGTTTCAATTACCTCCACAATTGCAAAGCATGATATTTATGTGATGTGCCCTGGCCGTCTCTGTGTTAAAAGCATCCTTCCACTTGCCATAATGAGCACCTTCATGTCTGTCCCCACCGTCCCACCCCCGCCTGTCCTGGGATTACTTATGTTCAGACTGGGAATTGATCACTGGCTTCCGAGCTTCAGTTGCCAGGATAACACACGGGGCTTTTTAATCTGTCAGGCTCCCCTTTGTTCTTTGGGGACTGGCTGCTGGGCAGTGCCCAGCAGGGGTCAGAGGCAGAAAGGCAGTGGATGCTTTGCAGAATGTGAGGGGAGGTGGCCAGGGCACCTGGTATTGAGCAGGTTGATGACTCTGGCCCGGGTATCTCTGAGCCCTCTAGTGCTGTAACCTACTGCCTGTTGGGGCGATCCATCAACAAGCCTGTCATCTTTCCCCAAAGCTGCCCTAGCCTCCCTGATCGTAAGCTCAGTGAATGACAGTCGCCCAAGTGAGGAGTCTGGGAATTGCCCCATCCCCAGCTGGATTCCACTGTTGATAGCTCAAGGCCCTGCTTCCTCCTCCCCTGCTGCGTTGCCATGGCCCCATTCAGGAGTCCATCCCCAGTGTGGAGATCTTTGCAATGGCCTCCCGAAAGGTCTCCGTGCCCTGTACACTCCACCGCCTTCATTTCATTGTAGCCAGAGCTCTCCATCCTGGCCCAGCCCGACCCACCATCTCATCCTTTCCACCATGCAGCCCCCATCCGCCTTCCTTGCCACCCCCATGCACGCACCCGGAGCACTGACGGCTCCCAGACGCCCTTCTGCCTCTTGTCCCGGCTCCCGCAGCCTGGAATCCCCCTGGCCCTACCCTCTGAGTGGTGCACATTTACTGCTGGTCGAGTATCTGTTTGCTTCCCTCCGTTTCCCAGCCCCTCTGCAGTGATGTGGGGCCACGTGGCGAGTCCTGATCCAGGGACGGAGAGCAGGATGGTCAGTGTCATTTCCAGCTGAGGCCAAGGAGCAGGCGGGGCTCTCCAAGTGCTGTCTCCCTCGGGATGAGACCAAGGACCCCCAAGGGCAAAGCAACCACAATCCCTGAGTCACTGCAAAGACACCTGGATGCCGAGTACGCATACGTGAACTGCTATACCTAGGTGGACTGCTATGCATGGTGAAGCCCAGCTCAGTCACTCCTCTAGGAGCCCCCAGCTAAACTCAAGTCCAAGCGGTGCTTCCATAGCGTCCTGTGATCTCCCCGAGGGGAGGAGCTTTGTGTCTGATAGAATTTGGGTGTTTGTCTCCTCCAAATCTCATGTTGAAATGTGATCCCCGATGTTGGAAGTGGGGGCTGGTGGGAAGTGTTTGGGTCTTGGAGGCAGATCCCTCATGAATGGCTTGGTGCTGTCTACCAGCGTAATGAGCAAGTTTTCATGAGAACTGGTTGTTAAAAAAAAAAAAAAAAAGAACCTGGCACCTCCTCCCCTATCTTTTTCTTCCCCTCTCACTCCATGACGTGCCAGCTCCCCTTCGCCTTCCTCCATGAGTAGAAGCTCTCTGAGGTCCTCATCAGAAGCAGATCCCGGACCCACGCTTCTCGTACAGCCTACAGAACTGTGAGGCAATCATACCACTTTTCTTTATAAATTACCCAGCCTCAGGTATTCCTTTATAGCAATGCAAAACGGACGAATACAGTCATTGCCGCCATCACTACCTATCGTGTTCTGAGCTCTGTCTAAATGCTTTACACATCTTATCTAATCCTAGTAGTTGCCCTCTGAGGTCTATACTATTCCCATTTTGCCAACCCAGAAACTGAGTTCTCACAGGTTAAGTGGCTTGTTTAGCCACCCTGCTACTGAGGGACAGCCTGTCCAAGCCCACATGCTTTCCACATCAGTATCCACAGCCAGCCCTTAGCACAGGGGCTAGCCCACAGTGGGTGCCTGGTGACGTTTGCTGAATGAATACCTAAAAGATGCTCCACCTTCTGACCTCCCTTTTATACAGTGGAGCCTGGGGCTGGGCGAGTGGTGGGGTTTCCCGCTGGGCACTGGGGACAAATGGCAAGTTGTGCCCAGGAAGGTACATCCAGGGCAGGTGACTCCAGACATTTTCCCTCAACTCAAGTTGCAGAGTACTTTTGTGATGGGGCCTTTTTTTCCTTTCTTTGTTTAAGAGAAAACCGAAGAAGGATGGGCTGGCCACAGTCCTCATCGCTTGCATCCACCCTGACACTCATCTGAAGGCTGTGGTTTGGCCTCAGGATCTCTGGCAGCAGCGCCCAGGTGACTGCCCCTGCCCCTTACCACCTCTGTTTGGGGGAGGGAGGACGAGGTGCATTGAGCTGGGCCTGAGCCACCGGGTGGGGCGCTGGGAGCCAGCGTGAAGAAGGGAGCTTGCAGGGGCTCTGGCAGCCTCTGCTCTGGTGACATGTTCAGCACAAAGAGCCATTATGCCAATTGTCTTCCTTCCTGGGCAAAAGAAAAGCACAGCCAAGGTGACAAGTGAGAAGGCTGTTTGAGAGACCCCGATGAGTGGGGTGGGGGTGGGTGGTCAGCTCCGGGAGAGGGTTTGGGTGGAGGGAGGAGGGTTGCAAAGTGAGCGGACAGTTTGGAGTTTGTCTTTCCATGACTGGTGGCATGGTGCCAAGCTCTGGGCAGAAGAGAGGGACTCTGCCTTCTGCGGGCAGGGATTTGTTGGCATGTCTGTACCCAATTGACCAGTCATTGGGCCTCTAGAACCCGCTGAAGGTAGTTGTTTGTTTGTATTTTTCTGCTCTGCCTGGCCTGCCTGAAGACCCACTGAGACAGCGTGTGGGGTTTGAATTCACTCTTCATGATCGGCTTCTCCTGGGGATTAGAAAATCCACAGCCAAAAGCTGTCTCCTGCCCCACCCACCTCCACCATCTGCAGGAAGGAGACAGTGGAAGAGAGAGCCCCTCTTTTCCCTTGGGATACTGTCATGTTTGTGTCTGGCTGTGATGCCCAGAGTGCTGCACCTCACCTCCACCTTGAAGATACAGCCAATGGGCAGAGCCCAAGGGATCCAGGAGAAGTGAAGTCAGAGCTTTGACATCCTGTCTGGAGCATGTCCTGCCAGGATTTCTGGGCTGTGAGATGACAAATGTCCTTAAGTCTTAGACTAATTTGAGTTGAGACTTTCTATTGCTTATAACAACATCATCCTAAGGATGTTTTTGGGAGTCTGGGTCTTATTTTGGGGCAATGGAGAATAGATAATGACTACTAGTGGGTGGGTGGATGGATGGATGATGGATGGATGGATGGATGGATCGGTGGATGGATCTATGGATGGATAAATGGGTCAATGGATGGATGGATCAATGGATCGGTGGATGGATCTATGGATGGATAAATGGGTCAATGGATGGATGGATCAATGGATGAGTGGGTGGATGGATGGATGGATGGATGGTTGGATGGTTGGATGGCTGGATGGATGGATGGGTGGATGGATGGATGACGGATGATGGTCACCGCCTGGTCAAAAACCATGAGGCTGCTATAAAGGAAATGGATTGTCAGGAGGAGGTTTTGGGAGCCAGAAGCAGGAAGGATTGGAATCTGGTAGGAGTTGAGGGCCCACCAGTCCATGCCAGCCCCACTTTTGCAAAGAACCTTCACCAGAGATGGGAAGTCCCCTATGGAGCAGTCAGCCCATCCGGCTGCTGAGATGGTGCCATGACCTAGAAGGACATCAGGCATCCAGTGCTACACGGCTCCCACTGTTGCTTTCATGCCGACATGAGTAAAACTCCGCAGAGGCACAACATGCATTGTCTCTCCACCCACAGAGACAAGCGGAGTGTCTGTGTGTCTGACTGTGTCAACACACAGTCATTATAAACCATGTTTCATTGAAAACACAACCACATAATCACAGCCATTACCTCCTATTCCCTTTAATAAACGAAGAAGTAAATATCAGACCTGAAGCCCAAGAAATGTCAGTGTGGGGACTTGGGAGAAGAAAACAGATCACAAAATTAGGGCATTTACTCTCCTGTACACTTGGCTACTTCAATAAGCCACCCTTCCCGAGGCAGCCACCCTGTGTATCCTAAATGCTCATTAACTGCTGGGTCATGGTCAACAGATGCTCAGGGTGCTTACGGAACGTTGGTGTGGAGTTCATCTGAAATCTCTTAGGAGACCCTATTGGGGAAAGCATGGGGAATCACACTTGGTTGGGCTTATATCACGGTTCTGTCATTTCCCACCTGGATGATCTTGAGGTGGTCTCTCCTCTGCACCTGTAACGTGGCTATTTGAGGGGGGCTTTCTTCTGTAAGGGTTAGGTCCATGTCAGGGAGCGTAGAGAAGCTGGGCTCCTTGGAGGAATTGAAAGCAGGGAGTTAAGTTGGGAGGGAGGAAGGGTGTCATGTGTAGGTGACAGAAGGGCTGGCTTTTTCATGTTTTCTCACCATGATTTTTAGCCTCCTAAAATGTTATTCTCTGCCATAGTTTCAATATTACATGGTTGGGTTCCGCTTAAACAGGTTATTTCTCAGTCCTCTGCAAAATGAGACCCACCGAGGCCCACCTCAGTTGTGAAAGTCCAATGAAGCACTTTCTGTGTTGGCCAGAGCTGAGTCACACCCCTCCCTAATCCACCTTATCACAAACCAAAATTGTCAGCGCCCTGATGGATTCACAGGCTTCCTCTAATTTCACCAGCACCCTCAGGTTCAGGTGGCCAGGGACACCCTCACGATTCACCTCTGACTTCACACTCTTTGAGCCCCGTATGTCCCCCTGCCCTTATGTAAGGGTCGGGGAAGTAGTGGGGAGGTGAGGAGCTTTAGCAGAGATGTTTATGTGATCATTTTTCCATCAGCTTTCAAAACTCCCATGGTATCTCCAAGACAGCAGCCTATGTGGTCAGCATTAGGATTAACCCAAAGTATTGGGCATTCACCCTGTGGAGTCACCACAAGAGGGTGGAAAAGCCAGAAAGTACACAAATGATGTTGGTTCCAATGGATCCACATATCCGAGAAGCTGGTGCAAAAGATGCCTCTGTTCTAGATCATTCTCTGCCTCTCCTCTGTGACCTGATTGACCTAGAGTCCCCCTTACCCTGTTGTATATATGGGGGTCTGAGATTGACTGCCTCTAATAGCAGAGGAAGAATCTTCCCAGGCCATTGATGAACATTATCCAAGAGTCTGTCTCATACCTTCTGCAGGCTTAAGAGCAGAACATTGGTGTGAGCACAGGAAAAGTTGGGGGATATGAGATAGAGGGTGTAGAATCCAACAATAAACCTTCCACATGCCCTCCTCTCAGCCCCATTCATGGGAGAGGCCTGGCAAGAACTGGATAGGATGTCAGGCAACTTACCAAGGAGGGAAACTGAGGCAGAGGCCAGCCCTGAGACTGGGCCTGCATAGCAGAGGGAAGGGAAGACGCCTTCAAGTGCTTCAGAGGGGCTCCTTGGAGGATGTCAGGTTCATTCGTTCTGGAGGACTTCCAGGACATAACACCTAGTGGCAAGATTAGCGTCTTATATCCTTAGGTTCCCATCATAGACTCCAGCAACTCTGGTCGGGACGCTCAGGAGAAGGTGGCGCCCAATGTTCCTAAGAACTCGAACATCATTCGCCTGCTTCCCACTGGGCAGGCTGTTCTATGACTACTCCTAGCACTGGGAACATGACATGGGGAGGGAGGGCCCGAGAGAGCCGCATAGATGACTGTGTCTTTTCAAAGACTGTGTCTAAAGAGCTGTGCGGGCAGGGGCTTCTGAAGAAGATGGAATTGGAAATGGCCCTCTCTGGTTTTGAAAGCGCCAGAAATGAATAGCCTCCTGAAGACGGAAGAAGGCTCTGCTGGCTAATATTGATTATCTTTGGGACCAGAAGTTGTTTTGCAGTTGCTGCTGATTGAAAGGTTTTCTATTAATTCCTACTGGCAGGCAGAATAAGAAATATTGAACACCTAATTGCCTTTGAATTAATGACACCCCCACATGTAATATCTTAACCAACGCACCACGCAATCGATGCTTTGCCAAACTAGGCAGTTTCCAAAGGCAATGGCAGCACAGCCCCAGGCGGGGGCAGGGGAGCACTAAGGCACCAGGCAGTGGGCTCAGTGCAGCACCTCCTGCTCATTCTTGGCCATCAACAAAGTTGGTGGGCAGGAAGCCCCTCCCATCAGGGGCTAGAAAACAAAGATGGGAGCACTTTCCCGGAGCGAGCTGTGGGCAAAGGATAGAGTCAGAGATATGCATCCAAGGCTGCCTCCACCCTCATCCTATTCCACTGACCCCCTATGTCTCTGTCCCCTTGGCTGCAAAGTGAGACCCACTGAGAACAACCTCATTTGTGAAAATCCAAAGAAATAACTCATTGCTGTACATGAAAGCATCCTGTAATCTATGAATGCATCTACTCATTCATTTACAAATGTTTATTGTCCAGTGCAGTGACTCACGCCTGTAATCCCAGCGCTTTGGGAGGCCGAGGAAGGTGAATCACCTGAGGTTAGGAGTTCAAGACCAGCCTGGCCAACATGGTGAAACCCCTTCTCTACTAATAACACAAAAATTAGCCAAGTGTGGTGGCGCATGCCTGTAATCCCAGCAACTTGGGAGGCTGAGGCAGGAGAATCGCTTGAACCCACGAGGCGGAGGTTGCAGTGAGCTGAGATTGCACCATTGCACTCTAGCCTGGGTGACAAGAGTGAAACTCTGTCTCAAAAAAAAAAAAAAAATATATATATATATATCCCTAGTACCTCAGCACTGTTCTGGGTACTAACATTACAGTCAGGAGTAAACCAGACTGAATCCCTGCCCTCAGAGAGATTGACTTCTAGTAGGGAGGCAGGTGATGAGACGAATAAGTAAAATGTGTAGCACTTCAGTGGCAAAAAAATGTAAAGAGAAAACATACATCAGGGAAGGAAAAATAAAAGGAAAAGAAGACAGAAATTAGAGACGGTGAGTAGAGACCATGTTCTCCAAGAGTTTAGCTGTGAAGGGAAGGAATTGAGTGGGTTGGAATTGGAAGGCAGGTGAGGTCATGGGAGGAGTTTACGTTTACAAGGAGAAAGTATGGCAGGTTTGGGTTTTGATGGGAATGAACCCATGAAGAAAGAAACCTCCTTGCAGGAGGAGGAGGGGGAAATTTCTAGAACAGTGTCCTTTAGAGCAGGAAAGAGAAGATGGGATCTGGCACCAGGGACTGACCTCAGCTGGACACAGAGATGGTTTGTCCACAGGAAGAGGAGAGAAGATTGTGAGGACCAACAGGCAGGTGGGTGGGGTGCTTAGGGACATTCTTGGGTTGCTTTAATTTTCTCATTAAAGTAGGTACAAGGCCTTCAGTGTTGAGCGGAGATGGGGCAGAGGTGCTGGGGTTTGCAGGGACAGGAGAGTGGACATATGGCCAACTGTGTGTGGTCCTGGTCCAGCATCCCAAGGCAGACTAGGCGCTGTGGCTGTGTCTTCCTCCAGCCACATTTGGCTTCCAGAGTGCAGGCCAGGGTAAGTAGCAGAAAGGTAGGTTTAAGAGGGGTGTGGTTTACCCAGAAAGCACAAAAAAGCAAAAGGGGCTGGGGCATGGAGGAGGATGTGAGGCAGTTGTCATGATGACAGCCCAAGGAATTCAAGCTGGGTGAGGAAGGGGTGGGGGACAGTGAGAAGATGGTAGGACCAAGGGCCAGAATCTCCTGATGTGTCAATGGATCGTTGGATTGGAAGAAACCAAGGCAGGGGGTGGTTGTTCAAATACCAGCTGTGGCTCTAGTTTGGGTGAATCTTCACTCAAGTATTTGCTGGGCTTTTCTATGAGGCCAACATTCCCTTAAGTACAATCAGGTGAGGAGATCATGGATGGGTGGATGCGTGACAACCCCCCCCAGGCTCCTACAGTCGCTTTAGAAGAAGACATTTTGGGGTACTTTTCAAATCTCTCACCTTCCTGGAGCTTCTGACAAATAGTGCTGCAGGGACTACTCACATGTTTACACACGGCAGGCCCTGTTCTAAGCCCTGTGCATAGATTGTCCTTCTTAATTCTAACACGATAATAAGGGAGAATTAGTACCATTCTCCAGTCACATGGATGTGGTTGGAGAGGTTATGTAATTTGCTCCCAGCCACAGAGGGGGCCTCAGAGCTGGACGTGTGTCCAGGCAGTCTGACTCCAGTGCCAGGTTCTTAACCACTCTCCAGTACCCCTTCCACACGTGGAACCCCCACCCTGCTTCGAGGTAGTGATCCTACCTCGTTTACAAACTATTCATCGAGTCTATCCAATAAACCCATTTACTGGTAGAAAAACTGAGGCACAAAGAGGAGGAAGACTTCCTTTGGGAAGATGGTTTTTTGCATTGCATTGAGGCAAAAGCCTGCGTGACTTAGAGTCCCAAATCGGGGTTCAAATCCTAGCTTCACCTTTATTGGCTGAGAGACCTCCCCACAGCGTATGGCAAATGCACTTGACAGCAATAACTTGCACATACCCTGAAAATGACCCTGTAGGGAAGATGCACCTGAATGCAGTTCAGAGTTTGAACTGAGGAATCGGGAATGCCCAACCTCATCTATGAGGAACATCTGAGTCTCCGGCCTGTCCCACGGAGTGTGGGCCATACAGGGGATTGATGCCCTTTGTTTTGAGTTACATGAAGGTTGTCAGGTGGAGGTCATTAGGGAGTGGGTGCTAAGTGAAAATGCTACATAAAATGCACACTTTGTGCCAGTGGTTGTGGCTCTCCTGTCCAGCCCACTGGCCCTGGACTCTCTCCTCTGAATGTAGCCCCCAGTAAAACCCCATGTCTCATTCGCTGGCTCTGGGTCTCTTCTTTGGCCTCTTAAACCTAACGCCATCCGCACTGGAGTCTATATGGATGTGGCGTGACACCTAGTGACTCCAGCTTTCAGTTGAACTCGGCAACTTAACCAGGAAAGCCGGCCATCTAACCTCAGCCCATCCACTGCACATAGTGGGTGCTTTCCCTGAGGACGGAGCAGCCTTGCTTCTCAAGGGGCGGTGAGAACCCCCTTCCCACCTCGCACTGGGGATGTGAAGGATGCTGGCGCACATCTTTGCGTTGTTGGCTTATAACACCCCAACCGTGTTGCAGGGGCGAGGGCACCTTCCTGCCAGCGTTATTTCTTTGCTCCCAACTTGCAGACCAGAACACAAACTCACAAAGCTGCTCCCTTCTTTTCCTCCTTCCAGTAGGAAGCCTGCTAACACTTCTAATTTGACCACCATCAGCACACCACTGTAGGGCACTGGGGTGGAAGTTTTAAAGTGACTGTTCTAATTGCCGTGGCTCAGCCCCCTGAATACTTAAAAAAAAAAACCCAAAATACTAATAGTTATATGTTCCACTGAGAACTTGAAAAAAGAAAAGGAAATGAAATTGTACTTTTTAAAAAACCACTCAATGGTATTCTAAAAACACTTTCCATTTGAGATTTCATTTCAGTCTGAAGACATGGCTGTGGGGGCTCCAGGGGACAGCCTGGGCCAGGCCTGCAGGAGGAGAAGGCCACAGTGGGAGGCTGTTTCCAGGTGCCGTGGGCTAAGAGCAGCCCAGCTGAGGCCTCTCTTCAGATAACAGACTTGGCTCTGAGCCACGCTTGATCAACTCAGCACCCTTCTGTCAAGAGGCTTTGGAGCTCCAGGTTCTGGGGTTGAGAGCCGAGACACCTTGGAGGAAGATCCACTTTCTTCTGCACCCGGTGTGGCAGGAAAGGGAGCTGCCAGGGAAGGCAGCTCTTCAGGTAACCAGCATGGTCTGCTCCCCTCATAGGACAGTGCTTTGCTGGCCTCAGCTGAATGGGGACCCAGGGCAAGGAAGGGGAAGTCCTCTGGGACACACCCTGGCACAGAAGGCTCCAGAAGGATAGGAACATAGCCAAACATGGAGCCAGGGGCTGTGCAAACCTGGCCTCACCCAAACTCGGTCCTTGCCCTCAGCCCTGATGCCATGAAATGCCCTCAAGACCCCTGTACACTTTTGGTCCTGATTTTAGCCTCTGGGCAGCACTTGTCACTAGGGGCCACCCTCCCTCTCTACCTTGGTCTCTTTCCATCCTGTTCGCACCATGCACATCCCTGCAGGGTTCCATCCATCTTCCTCCTCTTCCTTTATTCCATCAGTAGATATCTGAGCACCCGTTCTGTGCCAGGCCCTGGCAGGGGAAACAGACACTGAGTGTACATTTTAGCGGACGAGGCAGATAGGAAGAAAAACAAGGTGTTGATCAGGAAGGCTTGAGTCTCGCATGTCCAAACTCTTTCCCCAATTCCCCCAAAGTGAAGGATTCTGGCGCAGAATGTCAGGATCCCAGGATTCCCAGCCTCTCTCAGCTTTGAGACAGAGAGGAAGCCACTTGGCCACTTCAGGCCTCAGTTTCCCCACCTATAAAGTGAAAAGGTTGGACTATAACCTCTAGATCATCATGGTGCTGTAGAACTTTCTGCGATGATGGGAACTTGTACATCTGTGTGCCTAGGTCAGCTGTCACTAGCCACGTGTGGGTATTGAGCACTTGAGGAACTGGCTTTTTTATTTAATTTCTATCCATTTAAATTGAGTAGGCGCATGTGGCTGGTAGCTACTGTGTCAGACAGCACAACTCTAACCATGCTGGCTGTCCATCCAACACAACTCTAACCATGCTGGCCGTCCATCCGACACTCTAACCACGCTGGCCGTCCATCCAACACTCCAGAAGGATGCAATAGCATTAGCCAACGCTGCAACGACATTACCTGCAAACTCTCTGAGTTGATCAACAATATAAAGATGCAGAGGAAGGTGAAGCAGTTCTGATATTCAAATGGACTCATGTCTCCTTCCAAGAAAAAGATCCCCCCTCCACCACAGGAGACCTGGGGGAGCCCGGGAGTGGCCATCTGGCCCCATGGCCCACCACCCTGGCTACATGATAGAATCTGCTGGGGGACATTTTTAAAACCGTTAATTGGCCAGGCACAGTGGCTCATGCCTGTAATCCCAGCACTATGGGAGGCTGCGGCGGGCAGATCATGAGGTCAGGAGATCGAGACTGTCCTGGCCAACGTGGTGAAACCCCGAATCTACTAAAAATACAAAAATTAGCTGGGCGTGGTGGCGCGTGCCTGTGATCCCAGCTACTCGGGAGGCTGAGGCAGGAGGATCCCTTGAACCAGGGAGCCGGAGGTTTCAGTGAGCTGAGATCGCACCACTGCACTCCAGCCTGGTGACAGAGTGAGACTCTGTCCCGGGAAAGAAAAAAAAGAACAAAATAAAAACCATGAATCACCAGGTCCCTCCCCAGTCAAATGGAGTCAGAATCTCTGGGGCTGGAGCTGGGCTTAGTCGTGTTCTTAAAGCTCCCCATAGATTCTAACATGCGGCCGTTGTCTTGTCCAACTGCTTCACTGAACTGGTGGGGGAACAGAGGCCAAGAGGGGAGAGAAGTTTGTCCAGGTCACACCATGAGTTCATCTCAGAGCCTGAGCAGGACCCCAGCTCCCTGCGCTGCCTGGGCCATGCTCTGGGAGCAGCACGCAGCGTCCAGTGGGGAGGCGACTTCCTGATTTCCCTGGTAACAGAGCTGTGGCCCAAGCGGAGCTTCTGCCCACCTGTGCCATTTTAATTTCCCAGCTGCAGGTAAGTCACCCGCACATGCCAGCGCTCCGAAGGATGGCTCAGAACCACCTCCCTTTCTCACTGGAGGGTATTATTAAGACTAGGGCTCCATGCATTTGAGAAAGATAGCTCTTCCTTTGTCACTTCATGAAATAAGCTATTTTCTAGGGAAACATTCACATTTAAGCTCATTCCAGACATGGAGAGCCCCAGCTCATCACACCACACCCACCAGCTGTGCCTGAAGGGACCGGGAGGCAGGCGAGGGATGGGAGGTGGGGAGGAGGAGGTAAGGGGAGGCAGGCCAGGGGAGGAAACTCTGCTGGGTCCAAGCCCCTTCAGGCCAGGAAGGAAGGTCCCTGATGCAGCAGGGGACACTCAGCCCCTGACCCTGGGCAGGGCCCGGCCCTAGGAGCCTCGTAGTTGGCATGGGCACTCCCACCACCTCGGGCTCCTAGGTTCCCCTCTGAACACAGAACTGGCCACTGCTCCACCTCCCTCAGGACCTCCTCTGCCAAGGAGCCTGCCCTTCACCCCAGCTGCTGCC
Organism: Trachypithecus francoisi; assembly: GCF_009764315.1. NCBI lineage: Eukaryota > Metazoa > Chordata > Mammalia > Primates > Cercopithecidae > Trachypithecus > Trachypithecus francoisi. Next base: position 7,364,512 of record NW_022681442.1, on the reverse strand, counting down.
TGAATTGTTTGTACCCCAGCTCCTGTCTCATGGGCTGCTGGTGACCCAGCCCTGGCAGACCCGGGTTCAGGTCTCAGCTTTTCTACTTAGTAGCTGTGTCACCTCCTATCAGAGCCTCAACGTCATCTCTAAAATGGGGATCAAGCGGAGCCTACCTTCCTGGGGCTTCAGGGGGGAAGGGCGTGGTCAGCACAGTCCCAGGTACACCACGAGTGCCCAGTGAACGCTGTTGTTTTCCCTGAGCCCCTCATGACCATGGGCAGCCCCTCCTGCCCCTAAGGCCAGGCCTTTCCCAGTTCCTGTGCATTTCCTAGTTCCCACCAGCATTTCTTAGTGCCTGGCCAGGCACTCGCAGATGGTGAGTATTTTGCAAATTTGTGTTAAATGTGTTAAAAAGTGCCCAGAAAGAAAGGACCTGGGATTGCCTCCCCTCTGTGTTTCCGCTCCAGAAGTTAGAATTTGAGGCCACCTTCCCCATCACTGATAAACCAGACAAACACAGGCCATCCTGCCGCAGCTTCCGCCTTACAAACCCACGTGCACCAGACACAGTCCCCGGGAACAATAGGCGGAAATGAGGGAGCCTGGGAACGCTGCCTGAATCCTGCCCAACTGTTCAGGAGCCTTGCACTGAAGATGCGAGTGGTGTGGAGAGGAGGCCCGAGAGGGTGGGCCTGACAGTGAAAAAACAGGAAATGGTGCAGGAAGTCGGGGGTGTTGGATGTGTCTGATGTGTGTATGTGCGGGGTGTGTGTGTGGTGTGTGTGTGTCTATGTTGTGTGGCGTGTGTGGGGTGTGTGGAGGGTGTGGTGTGTGTGTTTGCGGTGTGTGTTTGCGGTGTGTGTGGGGTATCTGAGGTGTGTGTATAGTGTGTGATTTGTGTGTGGATGTGTGTTTGTGGTGTGTGTAGAGTGTGTGTGTTTGTGGTGTGGATGGTGTGATGTGTGGTATGTGCATTTGTGTAGTGTCTGTGGTGTGTGGTGGGGTGTGGTGTGTGGAGGGTGTGTGTATTTGTGGGGTATTTGCCATATGGATATGTGGTGTGTGTAATATGTGATGTGGTATACGTATGGTGTCTGTGATGTGTGTGGTATGTGTATGAGTGTATGGCATGTGTATTTGTGGTGCATGTGTGTGGTGTGTGTTTGTGGGGTGTGTGTGTGTGTGGTGTGTGGGGTGTAATGTATGTATGGCTGTGTGTGGTGTCTGTGGTGTGTGTGTGGTGTGTAAATGAATTTATAGTGTGTGTGGTGTATGTATGGATGTGTGTGTGGTGTGTGTGGTGTATATATGGGTGTATAGTGTGTGGGGTGTGTGTGTGGTGTGTATATGGATGTATAGAGTGTGGGGTGTGTGTGTGGTGTGTGTGGTGTGTATATGGGTGTATAGAGTGTGGGGTGTGTGTGTGGTGTGTGTGGTGTGTATATGGGTGTATAGAGTGTGGGGTGTGTGTGTGGTGTGTGTGGTGTGTATATGGGTGTATAGTGTGTGTGTGGGGTGTGCAAGGTGTGTGTGGTGTATACATGGGTGTATAGTGTGTGGGGTGTGTGTGTGGTGTGTATATGGATGTATAGAGTGTGGGGGGTGTGTGTGGTTTGTGTGGTGTGTATATGGGTGTATAGTGTGTGGGGTGTGTGTGGGGTGTGTATATGGGTGTATCGTGTGTGTGTGTATGTGTGTGTGGACAGGCTGTGGAGTGAGCCCACCTATGGATGGGTGGCCTGAGGTACGTCCTGGCCCCAGGAGCTCTCCAGGCGCAGGGTCAGCCCGGGGCTGGGATGATGGCACGCAGTGAGGTGTCAGGAGCTCGGAACACCATGGAGCCCAGGATGCCCAGGACTTAGGGCCATGCTCTCAGGAAGCCTGGCTCCATGTCCACCGTGGAGGAGCCCAGGGGTTTTGGGAGAGCCACTCACAAACTAAAAGGTAAAGGATTGGGAACTGTTGATAGCAGAAAACTGCCTGGACAGACTTGGGAAGCCTGAATCCTAATTCTCACTACATCATTGCTTTGGCCAGGACAGAAACCCACAAGAGAAAACTTGGACAGGGGAGTTTATCTTAAGAATCAGCAGAATTCAGGTGGAGCTGGAATGTCAACAGGACTCAGTGTCTCTCTGTCTCCATCTCTGTCTCTGCCTCTGTCTCTCTTTGCCTCTCTGTTCCCCTCTCCTTTCTCCCTGGGCCACATGGCCTCTCCGCTTTCTCTTCTGATCGGCCCTAATGTGTAGGATCCAGTGTTTAGGATCCAGTGTGCAGGATCTTGCAGCACTGACATTCCCTCTACTAGTCTCCAGGTTGCTTGGGCCATTCCTCCGTTTGACCGGGTATCCGAAAGGTGCCGACCATGCCCAGGCACCTCGAAGCAAAAGGGATGCAGAGTGAGCAGGGCAGATCGGCTCCATGGGCTCACTTGGTATTTCCAATTCTCCAAGGAAAGAATCTGACTGGTTACTGGCCAAAGGCCTGGCTGGCTTTGGGTTCCATCACCCTTGGTCCATCAGCTATGGCAGGAAGGGTTGCATGACACCGCAGTGAGCAAGCTTGAGCCTTCGATGGGGCTGTGAGCAGACCAAATCTGACCTGCCACATCACAACACGACCTCAGCCATTCATTCACGTATTGTCTGTGTCTGCTTTCACACTAAAGCAGCAGAGTTGTGTAGTTGTGACAGAGACTCTATGGCCTGCAAAGCCTAAAATTTTTACTATGTTTTCTCAACCCTGAACTGGGAAAACAAATGCAAAAGATCCATGAGTACCACAAAGCACTGCATAAATATGAGGAATTCTAAAGACAGTTACGTTCTCCCTCATCCTGCCAGGACTTCACAAGAGTCTGCTGAGCCCCCTGGATAAAGTATCAACCATTCTAGATGTGATTTTCCATCGTGCCAAACTTCCAGGCCATTTGCAAATACGAAATGGAGCTGGTCTGTCCTGGTCCTGCCAGTTGTGAATATGACCTCCGCTGAGACTGTCTCAAGACTGCACAAGCCCATGCCAAGATGAAAGGAGATGCAGTTGTTCACCCAGATGTTGTGCTCAGCACTTCACAACCATTATCTCATTAATCCTTTCAACAACTTAATGAGGCCGGTTCTGCTGTTGCCAAATTCTACTGAAACCAAGGCTTGGGGAGGGCTCCACAGTGAATACAAGACAGCCCAGCCCTGTAACGGATCCTGTGTCTGCAGACACAAGGCCTCCTGCCCTTCCTCCTTGGGCTAATGAATTTTTTTCTAAATTATGCATTTAGGCCATTCACTCAGTTAATATCATGTTCATAATATGTGCAAAATACTGCACGAGGTGCTTTGGGGAACAGCAACAATGATGAAGGAGGTGCAACCCTTGCTTCAGGGACAGCACCGTCTGGGGCGGATGATGACACAGATAAACACTCGAATGTGAGGCAGAAAGAAACTAGCTCTTCGTAGAGGTTCTTAGTGAGGACTGTGGCAGCAAAAAAGGATAAACATTCCAGAACTTTGCAGCTAGAAAGAATCTTAGAAATTATTCACAGGCCAGGCGCAGTGGCTCGCACCTGTAATCCCACCACTTTGGGAAGCCGAGGCAGGCAGATCACCTGAGGTCAGGAGTTCAAGACCAGCCTGACCAACATGGAGAAACCCCAACTCTACCAAAAAATACAAAATTAGCCGGGTGTGGTAGCGCATGCCTGTAATCCCAGCTACTCAGGAGAATTGCTGAATTGCTTGAACCCAGGAGGCGGAGGTTGTGGTGAGCTGAGATCGCACCATTGTATGTACTCCAGCCTGGACAACAAGAGTGAAACTCCGTCTCAAAAAAAAAAAAAAAAAATTATTCATGTTAGTTTGGTGGCAGAGACTGACAGCTGTGACCCTAACCCACTTCCCAGCTTCCTGTGAACAACCCCCTCCCCAGCTAGCCGTGCAGTACGTGTGGCCTGTGACTGCGTCATCATCACAGGGATGGAAGTGGGAGTGGTGTGCACTACTTTGGGCCTGGCCCATTGACACATTTCCACATAGTATGTTCCACGCTCTCTCCCCTTCCAGCTCACCACCATGGAGATGACCCCGCTGAGACCACGGAGGTAGCTGAAGATGACATTGAAGATGACAGACACAAGATAGAGGAGGCAAGGCCGTGAGGTCATCACCTCGAAGCTGACTGGCTGCTGGTGCGTTTGCACGGATTGACACATGAATGAGAACAAACTTGGATCACGTAGAACAGTGAGATTTGGAGCGTTGTTTATTACAGGAGCCAGTGTTATCTAACATAGTCGGATCCCAACTGTGGCTCACAACTAAAATCATGTGTGTTGCTTCTTTGACATCTTAGGTCCTCTGAGCTCTACCCCGGATGCCCTGGTTCAGTAGATCTCGTATATGGTCTGAACATGCACATCTTGAAAAAGCATCCTAGGTGGTTCTGATACAAACTCTGATCATGATCCTCTGGTTTCCAGACAAACTTCCTCATTTTACAGAATGAGGATCAGAAAAGGAGACCCGGAAAGACCATCGTACCAGGTCACACAGCTAGGCAGGGGCAGAGGTGGAACCAGAACCTGGTCTCCGGGCACTGCTTAGATTATATGACAGAGCTCCCTGTTCAGGAAGTACATCTACAAGTTCTTTGTAACATTCTTTAACCTCCAATGGCCCTGTTGGGATGTTTGCCAAGGGGATGTCTTTTTGTTGATAGGGCTTAAATGCAACCAAGTTGTGCAGAAATATTTTGAGAAAACTGTTAACCGATTTTGGATTCAAACCAGTATGTTCATGTGTTTATGCCTTTCCTGTTTACAATGCCCTGTCCCCATCTTTCAGGTCATCGCAAATTCCCATTCTCTTTAAAACCCTTCCTGACCATTTACGCCCATGGTTGACATCTCCTTGGCACTTTAGTAGTCAGCAAATAAACGCACACACACACCCCACATGCACTCATACACCTACACACACACATTCATGCCCCCCAAACACACTCATACGTTCCCACACAAATTCACACATATACCAACACATTCACACATACACCCACACACACTCACATACACCCACACACAAACTCGCAATACACCAACACACACATCCACCCACACACATGCACCAACACACACATGCACTCACACACCAATACACACATATACCTACACACACACACCAACATACAAACTCATATATATAATCCCCCACGCACATGCACTCACACTCCTACACACACAAATACCAACACACACACACACATATAACCCCTCCCCCACACATGCACTCATACCCCCACACACCCACAAACACACTGACACACCAACACACACACACACTCAGGCGTACACCAACACCCACATACACATACACCAACTCACACATACACTCACACATATAACACACCCACATACATGCACCCACACCCCCACACACCCACAAACACACTGACACACCAACACACACACACTCAGGCATACACCAACACCCACACACACATACACCAACTCACACGTACACTCACACATATAACACACCCACATACATGCACTCACACCCCCACACACCCACAAACACACTGACACACCAACACACACACACTCAGGCATACACCAACACCCACACACACATACACCAACTCACACGTACACTCACACATATAACACACCCACATACATGCACTCACACCCCCACACACTGACACACCAATACACTCACACATACAGCCTCACACACTGTCACACGTACACCCCACACACTGACACATACAGCAACATCCAAACTCACACATATAACCCCCCCTACACACACACACATACACACACACACACTTGCACTTCACCCAGCATGGTTGGAGAATGTGCATCCAATGAAATTAACTATCCCAGACCAGTGACATTTACCCTCAGAACACACGTTTTTAAAATTCAACTACACCGATCAAAAACCTTGATAAAATGTTTTGTGCATCTCAGGTTCTCACGTAATAGGATGACTACAATTTTCTTGATGGTTTAAGATCACCACTAGGGGCGTGAGCTAACATGGAGACACCTGCTCCATCAAAGCCGGCCTGTGAGGCTCCGAGGCCCAGGGCCTGGCCGTGGGTCTTTTCTCTGGTTCCCGGCTGCTGTTGATGGTTCGGCTGGTGAGGATGGAGGTGCTGCTGCTTGTCATTCAAACCTTTGTAGAAGAACAGACAGTGAGGGAGGACTGAGGCTGCTCTGCCCACACAGTCAAATGCTAGGCTTTGCAAAGCCTGACTTGACTTCTTTCTGCTGCCCCAGATCCCCATCTCGAGTTTATTCTAGATCCAGGTTTGCTCATTGTGATTTCTAGATTGGTGGAGTGTGAGGGTGTTCACTAACTTGTCCTTGTTATACACTGACTAGTCCTGGTTGTACACTAACTTTTCCTGGTTGCACACTTGTCCTGGTTGATATGCTCATTCGTCAAACCATCTCTGTACCGTCTGTGCCTCCCACACTGAGCTGGGAGCCGCTGAGGGCTGATCGTATCTCAGAGTCTTCCCGTCCTTCTTCCCCTCCCCTCTCCACGCCTTGGCCCAGCACCCAGTGTGTCCTGGCACACAGTAGGTATTTCTTAATACCTTTCAGCTTTCAGTTCCAACCCAGGACAAAACAGTGTCAGATTTTGTGTTAACTTTTTTTTTGAAAATCTGATCCTAGCTGCAAGTCAGTGAATAGCTAAGGCGCAGCAGTTGCCTCTGGGAACATTAGCCTCAATGAGAAGATTTAGATTCATTAGATTTCTGCCTTTAACAAGGAACAAAATTTACCTAGGAGGCTCAGAAGAAAATTCCATTCCATAGTTTAAAGTCACAGCCTAGATTTTTAATTTCCTAATGGATTTATAACACGAAAAAAAAATACTCCTCAATATGGTATTCTTGCCAGACACCAAATCTATTCTCATTTTGAACTCATAGCTGCAAAACCCTAGCCTTTCTCCAGCTCCTGCACGGAGCCCGCTTGTGAAAGCAGAACTTATAGAGATCCATCCGGTCCTGCTCCACAGCGGCCTCTTCTCCAGGGTGAGCACGTGGGGCTCTTGGCTGGAGCCCTGCGATGCCTGTGGCCTGGGTCCTCCTGCAAGGTCCCTGTGGATGCCTTTTCCACGCACCCATGAGGATGCCAGACCTGGGCACTCTGGGATGGCAGCAGATACCACCAGTGGGAGGTTTTGGAGCCTGAAGAAGGCGCCCAAGATATGGCCTCACTCCACCAGCTGGTGAGGGACGAGGAACTGGAGACTGAGAGCAGCTTTCGAGGGTAGCCTGGATGCAAGGCCAAGACCAGACATCCAAGCTCATCCCCTCCACCGCCTTCCACTCACCCAGTATTCCCTGAGCACTTTCTTGTGTGCAGGGGAGCAGCAGCCCTGGTCGCACTGTGCTCATGGTCTAGCTCTCTACCTCCCTGTCTCACTGGGCCCATGGTCTAGCCCTCTGCCTCCTGGTTGCACTGGGTCCGTGGTCTAGCTCTCTGCCTCCCTGTCTCACTGGGCCCATGGTCTAGCTCTCTGCCTCCTGGTTGCACTGGGCCCGTGGTCTAGCTCTCGCCAACCCTGCCTGACGGTGGGGAGAACTTAAGCTGGCATTTTCTCTAAATGTTCATAATTGGCACCTCAGGGCTGAGGTCTCTTTATCAGGAATGCCAGTGTGCCTCTGAGCTGTTGGATCCTCTGGACCTACGGGCAGTCCTTCTCCTGAGCCCTGGGTCTTGGGTATTCCACAGAACCCTGGCAATTCCTCTGTCTCCACCCCATGAGGTGCTGGCCTCAACTCTAAAGGAAGATCAACTCTAAAGGAAGCTCACTGCCTGGGTGAGGGTGTCGGGAAGGCAGTTTCCCCTCCACTCCCAGTTCTGACCTCCCTGGCCCTGGGGCCTTGGGCTTCGATTTTCTCATGCACCCGTGATGGGTTGCACTGGATGAGCCTAGAAGAGCTTTCCAGATCCAATGCTCAGGACATCATCGAGAGGATGACAACAGGGGCAGGTGGCCCAACCAAGGGGTTGCAGGCTTCCAGACACACCAGATAGGAACATGAGTGAGGCTCAGTTTCTGGTTTGTAAAGCAGGAGATTGGAAGGAAGAAATGAGCTGGGTCAAGCCCACAGTTGGTGCAGCAGGTCCAGCACAGGTGCTCAGTGAGCAGCCCAGGGATCTGTTAACCCTGCTGTCCGTGGGTCCCTTCCACTGGGGTCCTGCCAGTCACCCCTTCCGAGCAGGCCCTCCTGCTGGCAGGGAGTGGCATGGCCCCCTGCCGCATCACCAGCCCTCCAGGCTCCCCTGGTCCCTGAGAGACCTGAGGGACCCTGGCCCCAGGGAACCTGAATCTCCTTGGACAAGCCCACGCCATCAGGGTTTTCTTTGGAGTAGGCGGCAGCCCCTGTGATGACCCTGTGGGCAGGACTGGGCTTGCCTCACCCTACCTGTGCCTCACCCAGGAGGCCCCCTGAGCAGCACAGTGAGACCCTGGGGGAGGCGTGGCGCAGTTGTCTACTAACATGAACCATTTATCCAGCCTGCAGTCTGTGCTCACCAGGGCCTCCAACCCAACCTCACCCCCTCCAGCTGCTCTGGCCCAGGAAGGAACATCCCTTTCAACCCTGCCATCCACTCAACCCTGAGTGGCCCCCAGAAGATTCCACAGCCGTCAGCCTCCCAGCTGCTCCTCCTGTCAGCACTCACTGGCTGCCCAGCGCACCCCAGGCCCTCCTCTTGTTCTTTTCCTTGCTGGGGGCACAGAAGGGGCTTCTGAAAACACGGCCACAGCCGCCATTGCTGCCCCCTTGCCAGGCCAGGCTCTGGTGTTGGGATTCAGCTGCAGCCTTGGCCAGCTGGTGGTGTGAGATGTCCATGGCTTCATTGCCACCCAGGATGCCAGGCTGGGCACCAGCCTCACCAAGGGCCCGGAGGATCCCCCCTGCAGAGCCAGCCCAGCACCGTGGTGGAGGTGGGTCGGGCTGGGAGAAGCTCAGCTCCTCCTCTGAGCTTGGGTACTCCTTTGCTGAGCTCTGTTTCCCAACCCCAGCAGGATGCAAAGGAAAGGAGGGAGGGGTCAGCAGAGGGGGAAAGCAGGGACATGTCTCCCAGGAGGCTCGGCAGCAGGACTGGAGAGGCCAGGGAAGGCAGGCAGCAGTAAGATAGACACTGGGGCCCTGGCCAGTGAGCTGGGTGTGGGCAAAGATGAGGCTCCACCTGCAGCCACTGCTCGGGGCGGTCCCCAGGCCATGCTGAGGGCTCGGCCCTTGGCCCCCAAGGAAAATGGGAAATGACACACTTCCAGGGCTTGGAAGCAGGAGAGTGACCTGCTCAGATGGTCACCATGAGCAGGTGGCAATATTCCTTTGGAAAGACATAAGTCCTTGTCCAGAATCAGCCCTAACGCCGACTTCCTTTGCCATTATCTTCCTCTCCCAGGGCAGCACCGAGCCCAGCCTGACCTTCCAAAGCCTCCTTCCATCCTCTCGATGGGCCCCGTGGCCCCCACGGCCAGGTAAGCCCTGGGACCGCCACCATCCCCACTCCATGCACTCTTTGGAGCTGCACAGATCCTGGCCCTAGAACAGCAGGGCTGGCCAGTGGGTCTGAGGGTCATCCATGGTGACAAGGACTGAAGACAGTGCCAGGTGTTGGGTCGGCTTCAGCCAGAGCTTCCTGGCATGGCCTGGGATCCCACATTGGTCAGGTTGGGGGCAAGGCTCAGCATCCTGACTCAAGTCATCCTAGACTCAAGTCCCTGCTCTGCCGCTGCTGCCTCTGACGGTGGCCGTGCTGTTCCTGACTCCAGGCCTTGGTTTCCTCTTCTGGGGAAAGGAGCTGACCCAGCGAGCCTCATGGGAGGCTGTGAGTCAATGCGCTATGGAAAGCCCTGGCCTGCACAGGGGCATCGTCCTCCCTCCCCCACCACTCCTTCCTTGCAACGGAGCCTTCCCCTACTCCCTGCGTGGCTGGCCAGGCACTGGGCGGAGGCACAGGAGGCTGCAGGGCGCTGCAAGCTGTGCCTGGACAGGCCTGTCCTGGTCCCACACTGCCCTAACTGCCTGCAGGGCTATTTCCCACCATGCAGGGTGCTCAGCGATGACTACCCTTGGAGAGAATCTCAAAATGCACCGAGAACATTTCTAAACAGTGTGTATTTAAATTTGGGGCCAATCCCCAGGGTGGACAGAAACTACATTGCCACTTCTGACACCAGCCTGGAGGGCTGATTTGGGGATCCCTTCTCCTCCTCATGAGGATGGGGGTGTTGAGGGTGGGGATAGCGGTCACAAGAGAACTCAGGAGAATCCAGTTCCTGTGGGCGGGAGGGGTGGGTGAGAACCATCTGGAACCCCCCAGAGAAGACGGACTCGGTGAATGCCAGTCCGGGAGAGGTCTGAGATGGCACAGCCCAGCCCAGAGGGGACAAACGATTTGCCTGCGACCACAGCTTGGGCCATGGAGCCAGAACTAGAACCAGGTCCTGGACTTCAGCCCAGCACTCTCCCTCTACATGCTGGAAGGGGAGGGCAGGCCTGGAAGGGGAGGGCAGGACCATGGTGGGGACAGTAGGGTGGGATGGGGTCATGGGAGCAGCCCACAGCTAAGGAGGTGGAACAGGCTGTGTAGTTAAGAAGACAGGCCCAGACCGGCTCTGCCATCTGCTGACTGGGAGCCTGGGGAAGGTCCCTGACCTCTTGCAGCCAGGGTCACTGTCACCTCTGGTTAACAGGATAGCAATTGTACCTGTCTTGGGCAGCCATTGAGAGGATGCCAGCAGGTGACATGTGACAAGTGCTTATCCCTTGTTGGGTGCAGGGTCTGTGCCTAGAAAATACTTATCCAGAGCCTCCTCTTTGCAGAGGACTCAAGCGGCTTCGACTCCCTCTCCTGTGACCAGCTCTCCATCACATGCCTAGCTCTGTCTCCTGCCCCTGCCTCCTCTGACCCTGCTGTCTCCCTCTTCTCCTGTCATGGTTCTTTCCCCAAATCCTCAGGATCTGGAGGCCTCAGGACCACTTGAAGTTCTGGCCAGGAGCGACCAGCAGATATTTGGCCTCTCGGGTTTGTGATGCCATAAAACCTAGCAGGGCAAGTTTTTTCTGCCCCACCCCAGGCTCCCAGGCTCCTTCCAAGCAGCCTCTCTGTGCTAACCCTCAACTCTGCCACATCTCACTCTCTCCGACCTGCTGCGTGGTCTTAAGCGACTGCATCCCCTCCATGCAGCCTCACTGTAAACTGGGGGCATGGATTAGATGTCCTTCAAGCCTTTTCCTGCAGAAGCTTTTAAAAATCCAAACTCCAGGGTCCAGCCCAGGCCCAGGAAAGCCGGAGACCAAGCTCTTCCTGCTCCACGTCCACACGTTAACTAGCCCTGTTTTGCACACATCTCCAGTTATTTTCCCTTTTAACCTACAAATAATATTTTTTCACTCCCAAGGAACTTCTGAGGGGAGGCCCAGCCTATATGGGGTGAGGCCAGGCAGGGGTGGCCTGGCAAATGAGCCACATTCCATCCCTTCTCCCAGCGGATCATCCTTCTGAGACTCCCACCTGTCAATACCGAGTCACTCTCGGGGAAGCGGGTCATGTATAATTGACAAGCCTTTCTTCTCTCTGGTAGAGCCCTGAGACATCCATGGCCATAATGCAGGATGTTAAAAGCTTCCTGGGAAGACACAGCTCTCATCTCCAAGAGGAGTAATTAATGTCACAAAGGGGTTTCCAATGATGATTCCTGCTTCAGCTTTGATTTCCTCCTACAAATCCTCCTGAGATACTCCTAGAAGCACCTAAGCCTTTCCTATGTGCATCCTCCAAGGAGTCCCATCCGCTTGCATCTGTTCCAGGGATTGCTAAAGGAGTCCCACTTTGCTAGGATCCAGGCCTGTGTCCAGGTGCAATGCAGGGAGGGAGACAGCCATTGTCTCAGAAGGTCTTGCCTGGATTCTCCCAGAGAGCTGGGCCACCATTTCTCCCTCTCCATTCTCTTTTTATAAAGAGTGATTCTTGGTCTCCAAAGGGTTTCCCAGCCAGAGCGTCCCACTCTTGCAGCAGCCAAGAGAAGCAGGTCACTGGTTTTACAGGTGTGCTACCTGAGCCCCAGAGAAGCTAGGCACCCTACACAGTGCCACACGCACTCACAGGAATAGCAGGGCCAGAAACTAAGCCATGTTCTCCAAATGCCATTCCCTTCTCCCTGCCCTAGGAGCTGCCAGATCACTATGAAAAAACTTATCTCCTGCTGAGCACCTGCCACCCCTCCTAGAGCCTTCCTGGAGGGAGCTGGGAGGCACTGCTTCTTCCTTGGAGTGGAAGGATGAAGAAAAGAGGGACCCCACAGTCTCAGTGCACAGTCCAAACCCGCTCTCATGCACAATGGCTCAGCCCTGAGATGCACAGGGGCCTCAGAGCCTCCACTCACCTGCTGGAATCAGAGGAAAGTGGAAAGGGACTTTGGAAAACAACCCAGCTGTGGGTGCTACAAGAGAGGCTGCCTTGTCTGAGCAGGAGGGAGGCCCGCTGTTCAGGGTTCCAGCCAAGAAGGCCGCAGCTCAGGACACGTTTTAGGACTGGCTTAAGACCTGGTTTGCTGAACAGGGAAACTGAGGCAGCCACCCAGGAATGCAGAGCACTCTGATGCTGTGGGATGGTGGAAAGGCCCAGTCACCCAGGGCCCATGGCTAGCACATCAGAGGCAGGACAGTCACACACTCCCAGGCGCTGCCCCGTTGTCTTGGCGGGGGCGGGGGGCGGTCTGAAGCCTGAGGGACAGGCACCAGTGACCCCATTGCAGGGCAAGAGGATGGGCAGGTAGAAAACTCCTCCTCCTGCTCCCCTCACCACTTGTCTTTCCCATGTTTCATTCACTCCTCTCTTAGCCAATCTTATGCTCCCAGATTTCAGGTCACCACCAGGCATGTGCTGTGTGGTTCAGTCCCCAGAGGACAGAGATGAACCCAGAAAGCAGGAAAATAGCAAGGAGGTGATAGGAGCCTGGGGGTCATGAGCAATAGGATGAGAAGATAAAGAAGGAAACCAAGTAGCTCAACAAAATGAAGTCAGGAAAAAAGTCTTTTGAAATAGCGTCATTGATAGCATTGCACTCAGCGTCCTGGGACCTCCCTGAAGATGCTCGGGTGGAAGCCGTTTCTACCCTTTTTCTCCTGTCAAATCTCTCCAGAGTCACTGATATTTCTAGTTAGCCTCAGGCTGAGGCTTAGAATTTCCTGGATATTAAAAATTAACATGGGCACGTGTGCTTTTCTTAAAGCAAGAACAAGCCAAAGTAGAGAATTTAAGAAGTCAGCTACTGTGTGATCATTTTTCCTGCCCCGTGGTTCAAGGGTTTGACATTTTCATTCAGTTACTGCACAAATGTTTATCAAGCTATGTGCCTGGCTTGGTTTTGTAGGTAATGGTACCACTCTAAGCTGCTTGGGTACTTCTACATATTTTTAGCATTTGTACACTTCCCAAACCACCAATTGGTTTAATCCCACAATTTTTCAGGGGAAAAAACAAAAGCCTTGTTCCAGCATGAAATACCTGCACAGGGCCAGCCTGGGCAAAAAGGAGAGTAGAGAGTCGGGGTCACCTGTGGTTACCAACACTGCATCTCTCTACCATGGGGCAGGGGCTGGTGTCGTGGGAAGCGGGGTGTCTAGCAACCCCACACCAAGCAGCACATGGTAGTTGGAAATCCCTTTTGAAGTTTTGTTTTAGTAGAGGAGAGCTGCGTTATTTTCAATATGCATAATACTTACTGAGAGTATCTGAAAGAAATCAGCAGATTCTCAGGTCTTAGAAACCCGTATTTGCAAAATGTGAGTGAATAATCAAACAAGGTATTGCTATTATTCAGGTGTTTTAAACATTTGTTTTTCTGACTCCCATACATGCTGGTCTCCTTCATGAAGCATTAGTCAAATGATGTAAATGCCCAAGCCTGTAAACACATTTCTGATCGTCTGAGGAGGGCTGCGTGAAGCAAACTGGCAGAAAATGGCACTTGGACACTGCAAGGAAATGAAGAAACATGGATCTGCCTAGTTAATTTCAAATGCTGTCACTGTTTTGATGACACGTCTCAGAGGAGGACCTTTTTCTCCCTTGCAGAGTGTAAATCAACCCATTAGTCCTACGAAGCTCCCTGAGACAAGATAGCAAATGTTTCTGCCATTTAAACACGGCCACTTGATCGCCAGAGGAGTGTCCCCAATGACTCGGAAGGAGCTAGACACTGGCTTTGAATGCCCCATGACATCTATGTGGCTGTCTTCTCAACAAGGTTGGCTGTGTCCTGCTGTCAGCAAGAAGCCCAGGTGATTGGCTGCCGGAGCTGACCCTTCCCTGAAGTTTGGTCACTACTCAAATCTGTCTCCAGGGCCCTGAGCCAGGGAGGACCCAGACCAGCTCTAACACCACATCCACCTTTCCATCCACGGGGCATGGCACACCCAGGCTGGGTAACATTGATGGTAGCACACCCCCCGGCCCACTGCCAGACCACACACCCAACCCTTTGCTGGGACTGCCCAGGCCTGGATCTGCCTTGAATGAGAATAACTCCAGTCTGCCTCTCCGTCTGGATTAAAACGCCTCAAAGGGAGGTCTTCTGCACCACCTGTAACCCACTGCCAGGCACGGTTAGTGTTTGCTGAATAAATGTCAGCTAATTGCGTGACGAACTTTGTTTCTTCCAGCCAGAGAACGGCAATTTTCAAATGTTTTCCAACTCTTACTCTTGATTTCTTCTACCTAACAGGTAAACAAACATTTGTAGAACATCTCTAATGTGCCAGGCCTGGTGCCGTGCTGGAAATGGGGAATGAAAAATTCATGATCTCTTCCCTCAAGGAGCTCAAAGTCGCACGGATGAGACAAGAGGTGAGCAAATCGTTTCCATGAGGCTCTCTTTCCCATGCTTCAGGTCTCAGCCCCAAAGGACCCCTTCAAAGAGAGCATCCAATTCAACACCAACTTCCCTGCTATCTTTATCAAACCACCTATTGGTTTCCTTCATCAACAGCTATAATTTCTATTTATTTGATTATTTACCTATGGATCACTTGTGTCCTACCAGAAAATAAACTCCACAAAAGCAAGAAGATTGTCTATTTAGTTCTCCTCTATAATCCTAGTACCTAGCACCTAGTAGGTACTCCATGAATATTTCCTAAAGAAGGAGTGTGTGCAGTGACATAGCTGACTTTCGAATGAAAACTTGCAGCCTTGCCTGTCCTGACACTCCTTGGACCCCTTCTTTGCTGTACTTTTCCTCCAGTAGTTGTCATACAAGTCATTCATGTATATTGTCTACTGACAGCCCTCCCACTCACTAGGATGTACATTCTGTGAGAACAGGGAATTTTGCTATTTTGTTCACTGGTTTTCCCTAGCACCTAGAACAGTACGTATAGCAGATGCTCAATAAATATTGTATGATTGAATGAATGACAATGCCATGTAGAAGTTAGTAGGTAGATAATTTAGTCTGTTATGGGCAGGGAATGTCACAGAAGACTTCCTGCAGGATACGGCACCTGAACTTATTCTTTATTCTTTTTTTTTTTTCCGAGATGGAGTACTGTTCTGTCAGCCAGGTTAGAGTGCAGTGGCATGATCTCGGCTTACTGCAAACTCTGCCTCTCAGGTTCAAGCAATTCTCCGGTCTCAGCCTGCCAAGTAGCTAGGATTACAGGCATGCGCCACCAGGCCTGGCTAATTTCTGTATTTTTAGTAGAGACAGGGTTTCACCATGTTGGCCAGGCTGGTCTTGAACTCCTGACCTCGTGATCCGCCCACCTCGGCCTCCCAAAGTGCTGGGATTACAGGCGTCAGCCATCACGCCTGGCTGAGCTTATTCTTAAGTCCTAATGAACACATTAGTGACCAAAGCTGACTCAGGAGGAAATAGAAAACCTGAACAGTTCTATGACCACTAAATAAATTAGTTTCCACTAAAAACTGCAAGGCCCAGATGGTTTTATACGAGAGGTCCACCAAACTTTTCATTCCAACTTATGTAAACTCTTTCAGAGACTAGAAAGGGTGAGACCGTTTTGTGAAGCTAGGGTAACCTTGGTAATTCAACCAGGTAAAAGCAGTTTGGGAAAGGAAAATCTCTGGCTAACATCTCTCAGAAGTATATATGCAAGAGTACTAACAGGACATTAACAACCCAAATCTACCAATGCCTATAAAATAATAATACATCATCATCAAATTGTGTTATTCTAGAAATAAAGATGGTTTACTATTAGTAAGTTATTGGTAATTTCACTATATTAAGAGATTAAAGACAAATAGTAGCATCTTATTAATGACAGAAAATGACATGAAATAAAATTTAACCCTCACTCATGATAAAAGTTCCTAACTATTTGGAAAAATGTGGTACTTTACTTAATCCAACAGAATAAATTTAAAATAGCTACATAAACATCATGTTTGATGGTAAAGCACTGAAAAACATTCCTTTTAAAATTATAAAATAGGCAAGAATATCTCAGATCATTGCTTTTATTCAACCAAAAAAGTTGACTAATTTGGAAGAGGGAAGGGTTGACGATTAGATAAATGGTGCTGGGAAAACTGGCTATCCACATGACAAATAAACTGGATCCCTACCTCAGATTATATGGGAGAAAAAAGACAAAAAGCATAAATCACAGAAGAAAAAAATAGAACAATTTAACTAAATAAAAAATATTTTGTCAATCAGATACAAATAATACAAAAATGTTTTGTCAGACAAAAAAGGCAAACCACAAACAGGGAAAAAATGCTTGTAACATATCACCAAAAAAAAAAAAAAAAATTGCCAGCCATGGAGGTGCATGCTTGTAGTCCCAACCCCTCAGGAGGCTAACGTGGGAGAATCCCTTGAGCCCAGGAGTTTGAGGCCAGCCTGGGCAACACAGCAAGATCACCACGACCCTGCATCTCTTTTAAAATGATGATCCAAAATATATTTCAAATCATTAAAAACTTATTAGAGGAAAAACAAATAGAAACAAAAGTTATACACAGGCATTCCATAGAAGAGGATATACAACAGTCTGCCTATAATCAGGAAAATGCCAAGTCGAAACGACAGTGGGATTCCATTTTACATCCATTTACTGTCAGAATTTTTAAACCTGTCAATAGAAGAGGTTAGGCAACCATGTAGACTGAAGAGAAATGTTTTATATATCACTGGCCAGCATATAAACTGCTCTATTTTGACAAATTATTTGGCAACATACAGTAAAACCGAAGATGTGCTGGGCCCCTGAGTTGCATTTCCATTCCTACATGATACCGTCGAGGAGCTCTTGTCCACGTGCACAAGGAGATGTGGTTAGCAGTGTGCACAGCAGTAGGTTAATAAGAGCAAAAACAAGGAAACAACCTAAATGTCCCACGAGAGAATAAACACACACACATTACAGAAACACACACACATTTAAATACTGTACATTACTGAAAATGGGTGAACTGGGGCTGTATGCATTAACACGGAGCACCTCAAAAACATGATAGAAGGCAAAAATGGCAAGTTATAGGGGCATATGGAGAGTATGATATCATTTACAAAACGTGAAAGCATTTTAAGCAACAGTGCATATTGCTTAGAGATGCATGCAGACATTCATGTACAAAGATCATTATGAAAAGGTAACACACAAGATTCAGAATGATGGTTACCTGGGAGAAGTAAGGAAAGGATTAGGAAGGAATACACAAAGAGCTTTAACCATGTTGATATACTTTGTTTCTTAAACTTGGTAGTGTATTCTTTATATCTCTTGGATGCCAGATACTTTATTGAAAAATTGAGGGAAAAAAGGAATGTGTTAGCATCAGATGAGGGAGGAAGAAAGGGGTCTTCTAGGAGGGAACAGGAGCATAAGCAAAGTTACTGGGGGGTAAACCAAGAGGTAGGAAGGGAAGACCACAAGAAACATGGTGTTTAAAGAACACGTTGAGGCCGGGTGCAGTGGCTCACACCTGTAATCTCAGCACTTTGGGAAACCAAGGCAGGAGACTCACTTGAGCCCAGGAGTTTGACACCAGTCTGGACAATATAGTCAGACGTCATCTCTACAAAGAATTTTTTTTTTTAAATTAGCCAGGCGCCTGTAGTCCCAGCTATTCGGGAGGCTGAGGTGGGAGGATCACTTGAGTCCTGGAAGTCAAGGCTGCAATGAGCTGTGATCACAACACTGCACTCCAGTCTAGGAGACAAAAGGGAGACCCAGTGTAAAAAAAAAAAAATTATATGTAAAATCAAATGAGATAAAGCACACACCAAGGGGGATGGCTAAAGTTAGGCGTCGGAGGTTGTTGGAGAACAGACCCTAAGTAACCTGGCATGCAGTGCCAAGGAGCCAGGAAATTGTCCGGAAGCCAGTGGAACTTATTAAGGGTATGAAGTGGGTGGGTGATTCAGTCCTCCAAGCATTTGAGAAAGTCCACTGTGGAGGAGGGATTGAGGGGAATGGGGCAGAGGAGGGGATATTCTGGAAGCAGAAAAGCCAGTGGGACACGGGAGAAAGGTCTGGACCAAAAAGTGAGGGGACCCTGAGCAGTGCAGTGACAATGGGGTGAGAGAAGCTGCCCAAATACTTAGTACCCAATGCCTGTTTCAACAGAATCCTAGTGCTGTGGTATGTCCACACAAAAATGACTGCTCAGCATGTGGCTGCCGTGGAGTTCAAAACACAAAGCCTCCAGCCTTTCCCATGCTTTGCTAGAGACAGCTTAGAATGAACTTGGCTGACTTTTGCTGGCCTCTGACGCCTTAATTACGTATTTACTGGTATTTGGAATGGCTTGTGCAAGCTGCCCATGTTGTCAGGTCATTGCCGAAACTGAATGATGGCTTCTCTGTTCCATTTCTTCCTAATGAGTACACACACTTGAACACTTAATATAGAGCAATGGCTTTCCAGGACAAATGGCCTTCCAGTCGAACAGAGCACTCTAAGGAGTTAGTGATTTCTGATATTTGTTAGCCAGGCTGACAACTCTGGACAAGGAAATTCGAAATTTTGGGTTGTTTCCAAATTGGCTGAGTTAGAAAATAGTAATTGCGAAGCAAAGTCACAGAATCCCAGATATTTAACATCAAGCCCAAGTCTTACTGGTATATGAGAATATGAGAACTTGGGACAGAAAGCAACTGTGACCTAAGGCCACTCATTAGATTAGTGGCATCTAATGACAGAACATAAACATTCACTGAGCACCTACTATGCACCAAGCCCTCTGCTGGGTGCTAGGGATATAAGGGTGACCACATGTCCGCCATTGAGGAGTCTGCATTCTTGCTGGGAGAGAAAGACAATAAACAGGAAGCAATGCATGAACTCACCATTTCAGATACTGGTTAGTGCTGAGAAGGGTACTGGTGGGATAAGACGATGAAAAGAACCTGGAGCTACTTTTCCCGGGATGGTGAGGGAAGGTTTTTCTGAGAAGAAACTTCAGTCTCTAATCAAGAAAGCAGATCCCAACCAGGTGATTTAAGAAAATAATTTTAATATAGAGAACTAGGTCCAAAGGTGCTGGAAGAGAAGAAAGGGCAAAGGACATGGTGAGGCTATCCAGAGATTAGCAATAACAGCAGCTGCTACTAGCCCTAGCTAGAGACAAAGGAGAAGGCTTCCAGAACCCAAGAGAGGGCACTGTAGAAGGAAGGGTGGCCCAGTAGGATGTGGAACCCAGAGGAGATGGGGCAGCTGCCTGGGGTAGTTCCTAAAGCAGAGAGAGGTTTGGGGGAAGAAACATCCTGGCTTCTCCCTTCTCCCTGCCTTCCAATCTGCTATGAGCATCTCCCATCAGCTGAACATAACCAGAAACCAAAGGGCAAGCATGCCTGGAAAATGCATCTTCCCCAGGGAAATGCAAACGTTTTGCAGAAACCACACAGGGATATACAGCAGGGTCAGGGGAAAGTGGAAGCTAGATCTTAGGGCTAACAGGCAAATGACCGGAGCATAAGGTAATGATGGAATCAACACAAGTCTGATAAAAGGAGGGACCCATGCCGGTGCTAGTGGGTGAGAATTCCAGCAAAGGCACGTAAGGTGGCCTAGGCAGGGTGGGATGCACTGGCTCCCCTGTTCAGACTCATCTCTGGCACTGGCCACCTTGCTGAGCTTCCTTGTGATTCTCTTTTGCCGTATTTTCCAGCTCCTCTCAAGCTTGCCTCTTGTGCCTTCAGAGAGCTGCAGGGACCTGATGGAGGAGGAGCCGCTGGGCAAGCAGAGCATTCTCCAGTGTCGGACCCAGTTCCATGGCTCATAATTACACCTTTCTCCGTTGATTGACTGTTTACCCTGGGAATTGCACAAAAGCTTAACAGCAGCCTATGATGGAGGCTTCCTTCTCTCCACTTGACGGATGAGGAAAGAGAGTCTCCAATTCGGTAAATAACTTGCTCAGTGGTGCAACGGAAATGGCAGGGCTAAGATTCCTTTCGCTCATTCCATTTCCAAATGTTTAATGAACGTCTATCTATCAAGGTCCAGGCTGTGGAGATAAAATGGTGGACAAAACAAGCATAGAATATGGTCTCATAGGGAATACAGCTATTAAACAAATAACCATGCTTGTGGTGTGATTAGTAAAGAAATTATTTATGCCAAGGAAACAAGAAAGTCCAGAACCATGTTTGTCTATTTCTCAAGTATCTCAAGTATAACAATGGATTATCTATTTTGTTAGTTTCTGCTCTTGTATTTATCATTTTCTTGCTTTTTTTTTTCTTTTAGTTTTACTTCAAGGTTGTTTCTAGGGACTTGAATTGAACCCTTAAATCATTTATAACTAAGGCTACACGTATTCCTCTGGGTGCTACTTTTGCTATATCCCACAAGTTGACTAGACTCTTCTTTTATCCTTTTATTTTATTTATTTATTTATTTATTTGACAGAGTTTCACTCTTGTTGCCCAGCCTGGACCTCAGCTAACTGCAACTTCTGCCTCCTGGGTTGAAGTGATTCTCCTGCCTCAACTTCCAGAGTAGCTGGGATTATAGATGCCCGCCACCACACCCAGCTACTTTTTTCTATTTTTAGTAGAGATGGGGCTTTACTGTGTTGGCCAGGCTGGTCTCAAACTCTTGACCTCAAGTGATCAGCCCACCTCAGCCTCCCAAAGTGCTGGGATTACAGGCATGAACCACTGTGCCCGGCCAGGTTATTTTATTCTTTAGTTCTAAATATTTTGTAATTCCCCTGATTGCCTCTTTCACGCATGAGTTATTGGGCAACATTTTAAAACTTCTGTGTCAGTCCATTTGGGTTGCCGAAACAAAATCCCGTATACTGGCCGGCTTATACACAACAGAAATTTATTTCTCACAGTTCTGGAGGCTGGAAAGTCCAAGATCAAGGTGCTGGCAGAGTCGGTGTCTGAGAGCCTGATTTCTGAGTCACAGATGGCACTTTTTGCTGTGCCCTCACATGTTAGAAGACATAAGAGGTCTCTGTCAACCCCTCACATGGGCACTGGTCCCGTTCATGAGGGCTTCACCCTCTTGCTCTAATCACCTCCCAGAAGCCCCACCTCCTAATCCTATCACCTTGAGGGTTAGGATTTCAAAATACAAATTTTGGGGGGACATGAGCATTCAGACAATAGCAACTTTTTTTTTTTTTTTTTTTTTTGAGACAGAGTCTCGCTCTGTCGCCCAGGCTGGAGTGCAGTGGCCGGATCTCTGCTCACTGCAAGCTCTGCCTCCCGGGTTTACGCCATTCTCCTGCCTCGGTCTCCCGAGTAGCTGGGACTACAGGTGCCCGCCACCTCTCCCAAAGTGCTGCGATTACAGGCTTGCGCCACCGAGCCCGGCCAATAGCAACTTTCAAACCTGTTTTTTATCTTTTTCCTGCTGATTTTTAATCGCTTGTGCTCAGAGACAGCGTTAAGATAATGTTAATTTGTTGGTATTTGTTGAGACTTTAGTCAAGATTTACTGCATGATACATTTTTATACACATCTATACATTCTTAAAAAGTATATACCTATATATTGGCTGCATGGTTATTTCTGTATTCTTTCATAAAATCTAACCTAATTCATTATCCGTACCACTTTTGTTGTCTGCTTGATCAATAGAGCTGTGTTAATCTATGAATGTGGATTCCTCAAGTTCTCTTTGTATTTCTGTTTTCATCTTACATATTTTGAGATTTTATTTTTTTTTTGCTTTAAAGTTCAATATGTGTCATATTATCGCAGAGCCCCTTGCTCAAAAATTATTTAGAATTTTGAGACAATCCCAGCAGAACTTTAAACCAAGCAGGAGGCCTTTCTGAGCCCAGCGCCCTGTACCCACCCATAAAGCTGGCCATGCTTGGATCCCCTGCGGTGGGGACTGGTTGAAGGAGTGGACCCCAAAATATCTCATGACCTTTAGAGAAATCATGTAAAGTTCATGCCTACTTGGTGGGCACATGACCAGCATCAATTTCATGCAGGTTTGGGAGGTTGGGGTCCAGTTAGTAACACTGAGTCACTTCATATAACTCGCTGGGTGCCCTTTGCAATTTTAAAAATGTAAGCTCCTGAAAGCTTTTAATTTTCCCATTTACTTTTGGCTGTGGATTTTGCCTCAGCTGAAATGCGAAAGCCTGAGGATTATCTATTTAAAGCTATCGTCCAAGCTTTACAGTAGGCAGATGCTGTGTCCAGTGTGGAGGTTTACAGACGACAGTTTAAAGAAAAGTCTCGGTTCTGATGCAGCTGTCTTTGGTTAGCACATATTACCCTTGGAAAGAAACCCCTGGGAGCTAAGAAGTAAGTGGTTTCTGCTTCTGGGGTTTTGTTCAGAAACCCAGAAAGGCATAAATAGCATCGTTCCAGAAACATTCTTGCCTGGCCCTTTGATCTTGGCCTGGCAGCCATTGCAGGGTGTGCCGCCCACCCACCCTTTGTGGGCTCGGTCAGTACAGGGTTACGTGCAGCCCTTCAGAGCTGGAGTGGCCATAAAACCAACTAGTGCAACTCCTCAAATCACAGCAGAGGCCAGAGAGGGCAGGTGCCTTGCCTAAAGGCACAGCAAATCAGTTGCAGAGCAGAGGGTCTTCCTCCTTCAACCTCTGCCCCTTGGCCGCCCCCCAACTCAACTGATCATCTGCTGAAACATGAAGTTGGCAAGTTTTTGTTGTTGTTATTGTCTTTTGCCAAAGCACTGATCACCTGAACTGCTTGCTGGGCCAGTGTTTATTCCCAGCCACTGACGCTAGAGATATGCTCAGACAAGGCCACCAGAGGCCGAGGTCGTTGGATAGGGAGATGAAGGAGTCGTTACTTCCTCTTTCTGATCTCCTTTCCATAGAACCATCCACTGAGAAACCTCAAACAGCAGCCACTTTGTAAGTCAGGGATGTGTGTCTCATCCAAGCCTCTGCCTAGGTCTCGAGGCCTTGCCCCAGTATCCCTGTCCACCAGCTGCCCAGTCCTGCTTGGATACAGCCAGTGACAGGGAGCTCACTCCCACAGTGGGGCTCAGGCCATCACCCTCAGCTCTGTCCCCACACATCCCCTGTCAGTGTCACAGAGACCATAACTGAGTCATCCTTTTAGAAGTCCCTGTCTAGGACAGCGTGAACCTGAGGGCGATGGCACCATGCCCTCTTCACGGGTTTATGCCAGCTCCTGGTTCAGAAATGTTGCTTACAACAGAATACCTGAAACTAGGGGATTTATAAAGAAAAGGAGTTTATTGCTTACAGTTCAGGAAGCTGAGAAGTCCAAGGTCGAGGGGCTGCATCTGGTGAAGTTCTTCTGGCTGGTGGGGACTCTCTGCAGGGTCCTGAGGCAGCCCAGGGCCTCACATGGGCTGAGCACGCCAGCTCAGGTCTCTCCTCCTCCTCTTAAAAAGCCACCAGTTCCACTCCCACGGTAACCCATGAATCCATTCACCCATAATCCATGGATAGATGAGTCCATTCACGAAGGCAGAGCCCTCATGACCCATTCTCCTCTTAAAGAGCCCGTCTCTCAATATTGCCACATTGAAGGTTAAGATCCAACATGAGTTTGGAGGAGACAAACATTCAAATCATAGCAGTTGCATCACACACATTTCACTAATCAATAGTTATTGCTTTTTCCCCCAACCTCCAGTCCTCATTTGTTACACCTCTGGGCCTCACAGAACAATCGATTTTCCACAGGAAAGTTCACGGAGCATTGCAAGAGCGTTTGGTGGCCCCCTGAGTCATCTCTTCTCCTCATGGGATATCCCAGCATCTTCACAGCTCCTCAGAGGCACGGGGCCCACCCTGACCACCCTCCTCAGAGTGAACCTCCGTCTATGTGTCCTTCTTCATATGTGGTGGCCAGAAAACAGATCATGTGCACAGAACAGAGAGGCTCTGGTACCACTGTGTGAGCGTGTGCCTGTGTGTGTCTATATCTGTGTCTTTGAATGTGCCCACATGTGGGAGTTTGTGTGTGTGTCTTGGTGACTGTGTAAGACTATATGTGTGAATGTGAGAATGTGTGAGTCTGAGTGAGTATTAAATGTGTGTATTAAATGTATGTATGTATGTGTGTGAGTTTCTATAAACGTATGAGAGTGTGTATGTCTGTGTGGATGTGTCTGTGTGTGAGAGTTTGTATGACTGTGTTTGAGCATGTCTGTGTGTCTGTGTGAATGTGTGAGAGAATGGGTAAGAGTGTGTGTGTCTATGTGGTTTGTGAGTATGTGTGAGAGAATGGGTAAGAGTGTGTCTGTGTGTCTATGTGTCTGTGTGAGTATGTGTGAGAGAACGGGTAAGAGTGTGTCTGTGTGTCTACGTGGTGTGTGAGTGTGTTTGTGTGTCTTTATGCACGAGTCTGTGTGTGTGGATGTGGATGTATGAGAATATGAGTCTGTGTGAATGTGGCTGGGTGTGTGTTGTGTGTGCACATGTGGCTGCATGTTGGTCTCTGAGTCCTCTCCCGGTGTCCCTCAGACGGAAGACTGATGGGGCCACTGTATGGACAGCCCATGTGAGGAGACCCCTCAGCAGCCTTGAGTGGGGGCCTGGCATCCGGGAGGTGCTCAGCAGCTGGGAGCCATCACCATATCGAGATTTGTGTGTATTTAGTAACAAAGGCCCCTGTTGCGTTTCTATTTCCTGCAGGAAGAGTGATTGCAAAGTGGGGACTTGGAGGCAGCCAGTGGGGAGTCCTGAGAAGTACAAGACCCAGAGGTCTATTCAGAGAGAAACCAAACAGCCCAAGGATGTGGTGGCCACATTCCCCTCAACACTGAAAAACAACTCTGTGTTAGAGATGGAGAGAGGAAATGGAATCCCAGCACATAGAGTGAGGGCAGAGATCAAGATGCATCACTCTGCCCTTCAGAAATCAGGGGAAGGGTGGTGCCAGGGAGTCCTTTCAAAGGCCTGGGATCACCACATGCAGGCAGAACCATGCCACATCTCCCTACCTTCGGGTGGTCTCAACAACACTAAAGGGCGTATGTTACAGACACAGAAAGCTCAGTGGGGTTAAATGACAACTCAGTAACATAGAGCCCCACCAGCAGTGCAGCCGGAACCCACACCCAGGTCTGCTGACTCCAGGACCAGTGTTCTGGGCCCCAGAAGCCCCCGTGGGACTTCCTGTGCACACTACCCAACAAAATGAAAACATCCTCAGCTGTCCCTGTGTGTGAGGCAATTCACATCCTGCTGCCAAGTGTCGCCACCAAATCACTCTAAATTGGGCAATTAGCAGCATGATTTGTGAAATGGGGAACAGGATATGCTCTGACCCCTTGAACTTCTTCCCCACTGAACTCTCCAGTTCTAGCTGAGCTTTTAGTTTTAAAAGTGGGAGTGGGGTGGAGCGGGAGAAAGTTCCTTAAACCAGTGTTTCTGCCACTGGCCACTTCCTGGGGAACCATCTCTACCTGGATGGTTGAGGTTTCAAAACGAGACTCCAGCAAAATGAAGACAAGGCAAACTGAACTGGAAAAAGTTGGTAGACCGCTCACTGCCAAGGGTTGAGATTCTTAATAGAAAAGTGTGCTTAGAAAATGCTGACAACCAGGAGAGCAGGCCAAGCGCATGAGTAGGCGACCTCCAGCGAAGAGATGCGAATGGGCATCCGCACAGGGAAAAAACATCAGCCTCACAATTGCTACACAGAGCATGTGGGAGCCCATGGATTTGGACAGAGCTTCTGCACAAGGCCCCAGGCCTCACCAAGATGAAGCCACATGTCACCAAACTGAAGTTATCTGACTTGCTGAGAAATCGGGAGAGAGACTTTAGCCAAATCCTCAAACAGGCCAGTTTTAGCCAGCATCAGGGAAGTCCTCTCTGCTTTAACGCTATAAGGAAAGTCACCATGAAATGATCAATCTGTTCTTTGTTTCTTTAGCCCTTTTCTGCCTGTAAAGTCCTCCTCCTCTGTTCCGCCCATATGAGCTCCTTCCTATTACAAGAATGGGATGCTGCCCCATTCATGAACCACAAATAAAAGCCAATTTCATCTTTAAACAAAATTTGTTGAAATTTTGTTCTTTAACAACAGTAAAAAAAAAAAAAAAAAAAAAAGACAATTAAAACACTAGGATGTTATTTTTCTCCTAATAGAGCAACAAAGATAAGACCTAGCACAGTGAGGAAGCAAAGAAATGAGATCTCCCTAGATTAATGTCGGGGTTGAAATTGGCACAGTCTTTCTGAAAGGCCTTTAAGATGTGGGTAAATTTGACCCTGTAATTATTTTAAGACTTGGTCCTTAGGGAATTGGTCAAGATGTAGGTGGAGCTGAATATACAAAGATATTCATTGTGTTGTTACCTATAATATTGGAATATCTGGAAAAAATACCCCAAATGTCCATTAATAAATTACTACTCACGAAAATTATAGTAAACCCATATGATGTGATACGATGCCACTGTTAGCCATTCCATGGCAGCAGAATCTTTGACTCCAAGTCCAGTGTCCTCCCACAAAGACAGGCTGCCTCTCAAGTCTGCCCAGAAAGTGCCTCTACCTTCCAATGGCTGTGAACCAGCTGGGGAGGTGTCAGTAGCCAACACCCATGAAATGGTGAACATGGGGTTCAGGGCTAGGAAAAGGAACAGGGGATGTGGGCCAGAATATTCCACTAGCATCCAATTTGAAGCCTCATGTTTTCAAATATGAGGCTAATTAAGTAACTCCATCGTGTACTTGCATATTTCGCCCTTGTTTACTTCATTGTCAACCCCACCCTGCCATTCTGAAGAGGGTTTGTGGCTCATGTGGAGAATAGTGTGAAGAGAGGTCAAAAGTCTTAATTCTCTGACACCTATCAGCTGTGTGATCTTGGACCACTCAGAACCCAGGCTCCTCCTCTGAAATCGCCCCTGGTTAAAGGCCTGGTCTATGCAGGTGTTCGCCAAGTGACTGACATTGCTAGTGGCTGGTTTCCCCCTCAACTATCTTCCCTGGTAGCCCTCTGACTCTTGGGGGCTCCATGCTTTTCAGCAGCAATAGCATCCCAGAAAGCTGGGGGAGGAAAGTTTTAAAAGTCCAAGGAAGTCTGGTTAAGCAAAGACGACTCTTTTCCTCCAGCCAGTGGGGCTCCCTGCTCTTTGAGAGTTCTAGGCACTTTCATGCTGTGCTACCTCATAGTAGGGGCTGCTGGTGCCTTGTCCAGGTTCCCTCTCTCTGATTGCTTTTGCAGCCAGCACCTGGAAGCTGTGGGGCTGGCCTGCTAACAGCTCACAGCCTTCCCCACCTCCAGAGAGGTGAAGCTTTACCTGGGAGGCTATGCCTACCCATAGGCCAAGGCCCATGCAGGAAGGACCCATGGAAGGAAGGATAGATGGGCCTCCCACTCAAGGTGACTTCAACACTGTAATCAACTCATACGCCCCACCGCCATCCGGAGCTCCCCAAGCTCTGGAGCTCTCTAGCCCACTCCATCACCCCCTGGGGTTCAGGCAGAAATAGGTCTCCAGCAGAGGCCACCCCTTTGCTTAGCTCCTTCCCTGCCCGTCACACTTCCCTGAGAGCTCTTTTCCAGAAAACCACTGGAATAAGTCTCTGTTTCAGGCTCTGCATCAGGGAAACTGCCCTAAGACCAGCTTCAATTTTAACTTTCCCAGCATTCCCTGAACACTTTCTCTGCAAGACGCCCTGCACCAGAGCTGGGTGATGAAAAGCCCCGGAGTCATTATTGGGGTTTCGGTTCCAGGATGGTCAGAGCTGGAACAAATGGTAGACAACATCTCGTTCAGAGTTTCCTGAGCATGCTCTGAGGAACATGAATCCTAGACTGGTGGGGAAACAAAGGGAATCTGCCTGCAAATGAATGTAAGGAATTCTGGATTAGAAGTCAAGTGGAGTTCTTTACTGTAGCCCTGCCCATAGCCTTTAATATTCAAATGAGACCTAGAACTTTAGGGCGGCGTTTCTCAATGCTCTAGACATTTGGGACTGGATGCTTCTTTGCTATGGAGCCATCCTGGGCATTATGGGATGTTAGCAGCCTCCCTGGCCTCCACCTCCCAAATGCCAGTAGCATCTTCCCACTTTACCACAACCAAAAAATGTTTCCAGACATTGCCAAATAGCCCCAGAGGGGCAAAATCAGCCTGACCCAAGGGAAGGATGTTATCCATTAGGTTCATCCTTTTTTTTTTTTTTGTAACATCTATTAATGTCTCTCAGAACTAGAATTCTGCAGGGCACTGTTTGAAAAGCATTGATCAAAACCAACATCCATTTTACAGTTGAACAAACTGAGTCCTTGAAAGAAGACAGGGTCTACCCACAAAAATTAAGAGGCTCCATAGCAAATATGAAACTCAAACTCACGTCCTCAAGGAAATGAAATTTCTTGAGGGTCCTGCAAAATAGCCCAGGGTAAGGGCCTCAGGAAGAGCCCAGTGCAGATAGTTGGCCCAGCATAACTAGGGACCCCGTTTGAGTAAGCCTCTTGTATCTCCCCAGTGATCTGATCCTTTCATTCACTTCCAGGAACAAGACTGTGCTGATGTCAGAGGTGTGTGGACCAGAGCAACTCCATCGTGAATAGGAGCTGGGTAAAATGAGGCTGAGACCTACTGGGCTGCATTCCCAGACTGTTAAGGCATTCTAAATCACAGGATGAGATCAGAGGTCGGCACAAGATACAGGTAATAAAGACCTTGCTGATGAAACAGACTGCAGTAAAGAAGCAGGCTAAAGTCCACCAAAACCAAGATGGCCATGAGAGTGACCTCTGGTCATCCTCACCGCTACACTCCCACCAGTACCATGACAGTTTACAAATGCCATGGCAATGTCAGGAGGTTACCTTATATGGTCTAAAAAGGGGAGGCATGAATAATCCACCCCGTGTTTAGCACATCATCAAGAAATAACCATAAAAATCGGCAACCGGCAGCCCTCAGGCTGCTCTGTCTATAGAGGAGCCATTCTTTTACTCCTCTACTTAATCAACTTGCTTTCACTTTACTACGGACTCACCCTGAATTCTTTCTTCCACGAAATCCAAGAATCCTCTCTTGGGGTCTGGGTCGGGACCCCTTTCCTGTAACACTGAGGGTCTTTCCGATAGATACCTTCCCGTAGTTATGGAGGAATCATGGTGACTACATGGGGGAGGCAGCACGGAAATTCTTGAGAAGCCAAAGAGAGCAGCCCTGGAGCCTTCTCTGAGCCAACTGGGGGCATCCATTCTGCAGTCCCGACGCATTCCACTCTTAATCTCCGTGTGAGGTGCGACAGCCGTGCCAGGCCGTAAGCACACACCTGTAGCTTTGTGTTCCAGCACAGAAGAGCATGCCACAATGTTCAATTATGAGAAAGCTTTAACTCAAATCCCAGGAGCGGAAAACTCATTAATTTATTCAATCCAGCCTCCCTTGCTTCTTGCTAGGTTTTGAAAATTGTCACGTGTGTTTGCCCCCACCCCACGCGCCCAATCCAAGACTGTTCTTTTTGAAAACAGCAGGGTTTTCCTTAACCTACCTTGGGAACGAAGTCCCAGGAAAAGCCGGCATCTAATTCATTTCACATGCTAAACTATTACAATTGAAAGGCAAAATCTCTAATGTGCAGCTTTAAAAACATCTGTTTTTCTTTTTACTTTGGGGGATAATTATCCTAGCTCCTATTGTGACTGCTAATTACTAAGCTAAACTAACCTGCTGAACGGCTGGCAAGAGGAGGGCTCTTTTCAAAGCATTTCCCCCAGAGCATTAAATCATCCAAAAGTGGAAGCAGAAAATGCACCAGCACCAGCACCAGCCTCCCCACCACCTGCTCCCAGGCCCAGCTGACAGGGGCCCTGCAGGAACTTCAACCTTAGGGAGTAGGGAGTGGGGTGGGGGGATTTCATTTAACCAAACTGCTGGATATGAATTTTTTTCCTTTTTCCATGAACAAATAATTGATCCGACTGAGAAGTTTTACTTTTTACAGAGACCAGACCCAGCCAGGATTCCAGAAACTTAACAAACCATATTTTACCTCAAAGCAAGAATAAAACACAAAGTGTTTACTATTTTTAAGATTTTATTCAAAGCCGGAAGTAACATCATTTAAAAGATGACTCTGTGGTAAATCCTCTTAAACCAAAACTAAGATTTTCTTTGCTAAAATAATGGAATTTGAACCAAAAACAAAGAAGGTTTATTCATTCATTTGACCTTTTGTGAGTCTCAATCCCACAGTAGGTACTGAGGACAGGACAGCGGTGAGGCGGGGGCAGCCCCTGTCCTCACAGAGCTCAGAGTGGGGCTGGAAACGGGTGAGTACTCCAGAGAAGAAGGCATGTGACTCTGAGCTGGACCAAGAAGTGTACTGATGGGGTGGGACAGGGACCTGTGAGGCCAGGAGGGTCCTCCTATGCTTGAGCAGTACCACATGAGGCTGAGAATGAGGCATCTGAATTTTGAGAGGTGAATCAGAACAAGCCCAGGTTGAGAGAAGGGGCAGGTTTGTAAGACCACTGCAGATAGCAAGAACAGCATGTGCAAAGGACCTGAGGTTAAGTTCAGGGAGAGTTGAGAGGCAAGCAGAGCCCAGACCACCAAAGTGCCTGAAGAGCCTAAAGAGCCAGGCCTTTGTCCTGACAGGGCTGGGGAGCCAGGGAAGACTCCGGGCCAGAGGCTTGACCAGCTTGCAATCCCACATGACATCAACATACTCTCCATAATGAACTTGAATGAAAACCTATAACGCAAAAAGCATGCTGAGCCCTGACTTCCGGCTGGGCTATTTGGGCACAAGAAAGACCCAGGTCCAGAATCAATCTGTGGGCCAGGGGCAGAAACTGCTAACCCACAGGGGAGCCCCCAAGCCGAGGCAGCTGGGCCCTGAAAGCCAGCACCTCTGAGCAGCCCCCAGACACATCAGCAGCTCCAGTGCCTCTAGAGGATCCCTGTCCTCAGGCATGGAAGGGGCCGCTCACCTGGGAACCACAATGACAGCAGCAGCAACAGCAGCCACATGAACCAGTCTCGATTCAACCGCCCAAAGGGGCCATGCACCACGTAGAACTCCACATGTGACAGTGGAGAAATCAAACAAGGTCGCCAGTGCTTCCAAGCACCTGTCATCGTCCAACTAGGAAAGGGGACCCTTTGTTCATGCAGCTCAGAAATCAAATTTCTGGAGGAGACGCAAATGGGAGAGACCAAGAGAGGGCAAGATGGCTTTCCTTCGCCGGCAGGCAGCCGGGAGGGAAGGCAGGAACGAGGAGGCTGGCCTCATGCTGGGGGCTGGCAGCAGCTAGGAGGCTGTGCAGAGAGGGGACTCGCGGGTGAAGAGAAACGCTCAGATGGGAATTTCGGGGAGCTCTACTGTGTCCTGTTGGATTAAGAGATCCCTGCACACATTGTCCTCGACCTGTCTGGGGTCTAACTTGTGTTCTCCTTGGGCCAGTGTACAGACACTAGGCTCAAGGGGGCCCAGGGGTTCTGCAGGTAGGAGTGCATTTTCCCATTCCATCCTCACAATGAGCCTGTGAAAAGGTGTCATCATCAACCCCACCCCACGCTTGAACAGAGGCTCAGGGAGGCTGGAAAATGGCAGAGGCTCCCCAGCTGGCACAGAAGACCCTGATGGAAATGGGCTGACTCTGGCAGCCAGGCTTACTGAGCAGATAGATAAATGCCCAATCTGTGCCGCTTTGGAGATGAGGGCACCGCGGGGGACATTGGGTGATCGTGTCTCAGCCAGAGGGAGAGCTCTCAGAAGGGCTGGTACAGGATGGGCAGCACAGGCGCTGACGACCACCAAGACAGGGCGAGGCAGAGTGGAGACTGCACCCC
Organism: Trachypithecus francoisi; assembly: GCF_009764315.1. Classification (NCBI taxonomy): domain Eukaryota; kingdom Metazoa; phylum Chordata; class Mammalia; order Primates; family Cercopithecidae; genus Trachypithecus; species Trachypithecus francoisi. The sequence continues at coordinate 7,332,249 of NW_022681442.1, read as the reverse complement.
GCCTCACTTTCCCTCTCAGGAAACCAGATCTTCAGAGCTGCCCTGCACCACTGCCCCAGAAGCTTCCATCTCTGGACTCAGGGGATGATGGGATGGCCACTTGGTGAAGCCGAAGTCGTCTTGATGGAGCAGGTTGGAACCATCTCCCATGGCAGTCCCAGAGCCAAGGAAACCAGAACCAGGCAAGAAAGAGGCCAGGCCCTGCTCCTGGCTTCCCCTGGGCGGTAGGGGTCCTGGGTGACCTTTCCCTGTCCCACAGGCAGCCCCTTTTTTTCTGCAAGTGGCTGGCAGACTTTGATTTGGGGAAACTGCCTCTGCATAGCCCCTGTCTTGGCAGTACTGTCAGCCAAGGCGTGGTCAGTTGGCCCGAGCCAGGCCACTGGGAAGCTTTCTCCCTGGATTTAGGAGCCTGGGCAGAGTTCCTGCAATGCCATCCTCTGAGGGTTTCCTTGGAGTTCCTCCCAGCACAGTCCTGTCTGCTGACTCAGTCCAGAGCTCAGCTGTTTGCTTAAGGCAGCCTGTGGGCCCTGCCCTGAGGCATCGGAGGCCCCCAGTGAGACCACAGGGCACAGCGCCCCTCCAGTCTGCCGCTCCCACTCTTCTTGTCACTGGGGAGCACAGGGGTCCTTCGCAGGGCCTCTCAGCCCGGAGGAGAAGTGCAGAGGAAGCAGAGGGTCGCAGAAGAGAGAAGTGACAGAAGGAAACATGGAGTGGGTGGATGCCACGTTTAGTGTCCACCTGGAGTGGGGCTGGCACAACTTGGGTGTTGCCTCGGTCTCTGTGAGATCAGCGTCATTATCCCCAGCGACAGGTGTCCAAGCCCCTGTCTAGTCCAAGGCAGAGCCACATTCAAACCCAGTTCAGCCCCTGCACTGCCCACTCTCTCTGAGTCCCCAGCACCCACAGAAAGCCCCCGACATAATCTCAACTCAGCGCAGGACAGTTCAGCTCTGCACACATCCACCAGCCTTGCGGAGGGCCGGCCCCTAGGCTGGGCACTGAGGTACCGAGTTAGCACCAGGGCACCACCCTTGTGGCCAGGGAGAGGGGCCAGCAATGCCTGCCCTTCCCATTCGTGCCTTAGGATCCCCTCATCTCATCCTCCCAGCAGTCTGGGAGGGCAGAATTACTTGCTCCATTCGAAGCTTAGGGCCTCAGAGTAATACGCCCACAGTCCCCTAGTGGGGAGATGGCAGTGCCAGGATTCAACTCCACAGGTGTCCTCTTGCCACCCCCTCCTTCCCAGAACAAAACAGATAACACCAGGTGCACCCAGCCCCGGGGTACTGTGCTAAGTGTTGTGGTTCCAATGAAGAAATGACTCAGCAGTCAGGGAAGGGTTCCTGGATGAGATGGTAGTGACCGAGCAGGGAGAATCTCAGCAGCTGCCTATAGGTGGTGGGGGGCACCCCAGCAGAGGAAGGAGAGCCTGGGTAAAAGCAGGGCAACTTGTGGCCCTGAGTGTGGTAGGAGCCAGAGGGGGGACACGGGTCCCCAGGCCAAGGGAAATAAGAAAGGGGGAGGGAGAGGCAGCACTGAGGGCCTGTGCGTGCTAGGCTGGAAGCTAGTCAGCAGGGGGGCCACAAGGGGTGTGCTGGGAGAGGACTGGCCTGTGCTGTGGGAAGTGCTCACACGCACTCACACCCACTCACACACTTATACACACACACAGACGCGCACACACTCATACACTCATACATACACCTATACATGTACACAGGCGCACACACACACCTCTACACACAGGCACACTCACGCTCACTCACACACACACATACGCACAGGCTCACTCACACACACATACACACAGGCACAGGCACACACACACCTGCACTTACATACACACAGACACACTCACCCTCACTCACACACACATATGCACAGGCCCACTCTCTCACACACACACCTCTACACACAGACACACTCACCCTCACTCACACTTACACATATGCACAGGCCCACTCTCTCACACACACACCTCTACACACAGGCACACTCACCCTCACTCACACACACTTACACATACGCACAGGCCCACTCACACACACATACACACAGGCACAGGCACACACACACACCTGCACTTACATACACACAGACACACTCACTCTCACTCACACACACATATGCACAGGCCCACTCTCTCACACACACTCATATATACACACAGGCACACTCACCCTCACTCACACACACTTATACATATGCATAGATCCACTCACACACACACTCATACATACAAGCACAGGCACACCCACACTTATACATATGCACAGGCACACTCTCATACACACTTATACATACAGCCACACACACACACACTCAAACACCTCTACATACACACAGGCACATTCACACCTTCATTCACACACATAAATACACATACGAACACACACTTATACATCCTTACACACAGGCACACTCACATACACTTATACATCCTTACACACAGGCACACTCACATACACTTATACATCCTTACACACAGGCACACACACATACACTTATACATCCTTACACACAGGCACACTCACACACACACACTTATACATCCTTACACACAGGCACACTCACTCACATACACTTATACATCCTTACACACAGGCACACACACACACATACACTTATACATCCTTACACACAGGCGCACACACACACATACACTTATACATCCTTACACAAGGCACACTCACACTCACATGTAGGCTCATCTACACATATATCCTCACAGGCATAACCCCCCCCACACACACACACATGCATGCACTCCCCCCCACACACATGCATGCACTCCCCCCACACACATGCATGCACTCCCCCCACACATGCATGCACTCACCCCCACACACTGCATGCACTCCCCACACACACATGCATGCACTCCCCCCGCACACATGCATGCACTCACCCCCACACACACATGCATTCACTCCCCCCCACACATGCATGCACTCACCCCCACACACATGCATGCACTCACCCCCACACACACATGCATGCACTCCCCCCACACTCACACACACACACTCCCCCCCACACTTACCCCCATGCTCACATACATGTATACTCACCCCATGCTCACACACACATGCATGCACACTCAACCCATGCTCTCACACGCACACTCACCTCCATGCTCACCCCATGCTCACACACACATGCATGTACACTCACCCCCACACACATGCACACTCACCCCCACGCTCACGCACACACATGTATGCACACACATCCCTGCGGTCACATACACGTATGATTGATCATATGCATCTGTACATCCACATATGATGTCCTCATGCACAGTGGCAAGGGGTCTTTCTCCCAGACCAGAGCAACCCTTGTGGGGGGCCTGCGTCAGCACCACTGTTACAGCCTGGAATGCTGTCCAGAGACCCCCCAGGGCCCATCCCCCGCGCAGCCAGGCCACTGCCCGGAAGGCCAGCCGCAGGTCAGCCCCGTGGAATGCAGAGCTCTCAGACCTACGCGGTCACTTGGCCATGACAGTGTCTGGCTCTTTGCCTCTCTTTGTTCTCTTCTTAGGTTTTTACTTTCCAGAGTGATCCTAAAGGTCCCGTTACTCTGCTTTCAGAGGGCCTGGGTGGGCAGGAGGCAGATGAGAAGAGGAAGGCAAGCGTGCAGGTGCCCCCTGGCCCTGCGAGGGTGCAGCTCTGGTGCTGCCTTCGTGCCTGGCGTGGGTGGGCACCTCAGGAAGCCCGGGAATCCAGCAGCCAGGCCTGGCGTCCTCACCCCCAGCCCGGTCACCTTTGCCCCAGTTTTGTCGCCTCCAACTTGGGCTTTTTAGAGCAGCTGAGTTTCGTCTCACAGATGCCCTGCTCCCTTGGCACAAGGCTCGTTTGTTTCCTGCGGGATTTTTGATATGGGTTAAAAACCAAACTTCCTACTCAACAGTCTGAAAGCCTTGATGGCCGGAATAGATGTCTGGTCAACCATTCTATTTCTGTATGAGAAGAAAAAGCTGGAGCCTGGATTTAAATCCCTCGGTCCCTGGGCATCAGCTCTGCGGGACCAATTCACAGGCGCCGGAGGGCTGAGCCAATCCAAGCTGCAGGGGGTTCGGCTGGAGCCCCCTTTATTAAAAAGTGCAGCCCCCGAGGATGTGCGCCCACACTCCTTCGGAAGTCAGTTACACATCTTACAGCGGAGGAAATGAGGGGCAACATGGCAGCCCCAGTGGCCCCGGCTGCAGGAGCCCAGCGAGCTCACAGCCAGCCTGTCTGCTGGCCCCGCCCCTCCCAGGCACTGGCTGGATTCTATCCAAGCAGGAGCAGTGCTCGGACGGCTGCATCCTTGGACCCCGAAGGCCAAAGCGCACATTCCCCCTAGCCCTGTGAGACCAGCCACACTCTTCCTGGGGTCCAGCTGCAGCTGAGAGCCCAGGAGTGGGACCTCCCCAGTGGCATCCTAATTAGCTCAGGTGTGACCCAGAAGAGGAACAGTGATAACCGGGGCACACAGAATGGGGAAGGACCCGGATCTCCTCGTCATCGTGAGAGTGGGCATCTGCTGAGCGCCCCCATGTGACAAGACTGTACCAAGCACTTGGGGTGCATTTAGGCCTCCCCACCAGCCCATGAGGCAAGTCCTTTCCCCTGACACCCCAGCCACTGCCACAGCATCAGCCTGGTGCTCCTGACCCAGAAGTGCTAATAAAGAGCTTCCTGGTGTCAATGGCAGCTCGGCCCAGCCACAGCCCACCCAGGATACTCCTCCAGAGCCTACAGTGTCCAGTTCTCCAACCCGGGAGACCCGGGAGGCGGGAAGAAGGGGTTGGACACCCACGTCACCTCCAGCTCTGCATTTGAGATGCATTTTCCTCAAATGCTGCTGCAAGCTACATTCTTCTCTCGACCCAAGAGAAATTACAGACCTTCCTGACATTCCACAGTTGTGAACACCATTTTAAAAATAGAGCCAGGCTCCCGCTTATGGCTCAGATATGACATGCAGCAGTGGCGCCCTGTATTGCTTTACATGCAAGCTGTGAGAAAGGACAGCCCTACGTGTCATCCTCCCCAGAGTGAAGAAAGAGCCTCCACGGAGGCCACCCTCAGTCACTAGGGGCCAAAGCATGTCTGCAGTTAAAGGGGTCAAGGAACATGACCTCATGGTCTGGGGCTGTCTGGTGTTCCAACTGGACCAGCAGCCCTGAGCTCCAGCCTGTGGGACAGAGCCACCTGCATGGTCCAGATGGACAGGGTCAGGGATCCTGTGGATAAAATCCTTCTCCTTAATAACACCCAAGGGAGTTCTTTCACTAGACCCTTACAGAGCCTGCAAAAGAATTCGTTACAAATAGCAACATCATCAATGACAGTAGTAAGGAAGAGAAGCATTTGTTAGCGTATGATAGAGGCAAGATAGAGCTACAGACCCATGTAATGTGCGTTATTTAATTTGGTGCTCACAACAACTAGCAGGCATGCTATAATGCCCATTTTCAGATGACACTGTGAGGATGAGACAGGAGGGATGTGTGAGGTGACTGTTCACAGCACAGATTGGAGGAGTGTATTAGTTTTCACGATGCTGATGAAGACATTTCTGAGACTGGGCAATTTACAAAAGAAAGAGGTTTAATGGACTCACAGTTCCACAAGGCTGGAGAGGCCTCACAGTCATGGCAGAAGGCGAGGATGAGCAAGTCACATCTTACACGGACGGCAGCAGGCAAAAAGAGAGTTTGTGTAGGAAAACTCCCGTTTTTAAAACCATCAGATCTCATTGGCTATCATGAGAACAGCACAGGAAAGACCCACCCCATAATTCAATCACCTCTCACTGGGTTCCTCCTATGACACGTGAGAATTGTGGGAGTTACAATTCAGGATGAGATTTGGGTGGGGATAAAGGCAAACCCATATCAAGTAGGAAGTGGAGCTGGCAAGCCTGAATCACTGCAAAGCACCTAGTGACCACCCAGGTAGACTTGGAGCATGATGCCATGTTCCTCCACACCAACCCCAGTGCAAATGAATATGCAGGGAGCTTCTGATGTGGGCACGCAGCCCTGTGCTGCACTCTTCTGTGCCCCATGCTCTCTACATCAAAGTCATATTTTCCTGGCATTAGGGTTTTTACAAGAATTTCGAAGAATTCTCAGACAGTGTCTGCACTTAGACAAGGTTCGAACTTCCTCTGGGGCCTTTGTTCTCAGTTTCTGTTGATCCGGTTATCCTCGTGCTGTTCTGGCTACTGCACAGAAGTGTGTACGGCTGTGTGGTAGAAGGGGCCATCCCCATTGCTTATTCTGGAAGGTATTGCTCTCAGGTTCCCTTCATTTCTTCTGGGGTGGCAATTTTGTTGCCCCACCTGCCTTTCTGACAGGACATGAACACCATCCTTACAAAGTCACCCTTTGCACAGACTCCATTGCTTTCTGAGACATCACAGAGATCCCACCCCGGCAGCTGGGTTTAACCACAGTCCTCTCTTTCCATGAGGTTTGTATGTCTACATGGGAGGAAGGAACCACCTTAGCTTTCCAGGATCTTGCCTTCTATTTGGGGAACAGCCCTACAACCCTTTAACCTTCTAGAGGCCACCCCTGGGCACCTGGTGAAAGATATTTTCAGTAAACCTGAAGACATTTAAGCCAGCAGGTTCTTGGCAAGCTAAGACACCCCTCCTGGAAGAAGAGTGCTGACAGTGCCTCAGTTTCTCAGGCAGGAAAGCCCCACTGGGGACACGTTATAGAAATGAAGCCCACCTTTAAATGAGGCTGGAGGTAACTCAATAGCCCTGAAATGCTCTTTTTTTCCAGGAGAAAATGCAATTAGGCACATTTTGATTACACATGAAATTCTGAAATGGTCCTGCAGCTTTTTTTCCCTCTTTCCTTAATACATAAGCAAATGAGGGCTCCGTGCACCTGGCAGCAGAACAGGAAGAAGCCCCAGCATCTTAACGTGGTCCGGCCCCTGCGAAGGTCGACGCTGAGAGGGAGTGAGAGAATCAGGATTCTGATGGTGTCTGCCAGTCGGTTTCCCAATTTCAATCTGGAAACAGTTGACCTTGAAGTGCTTTCAGAAATAAGGAAGTACCAAAACCCAGGAGGAGATGCCTGTCGTTGAGTGGGTTTGATTTCCATTTAACAGGCCGCTATTGGCATCAGAACGGGAGAAAGGAGGCGGCAATGTATACGCAAAGACCCCCAAACCAGCACAGCTTTCTTCACTCAGCATCCACTTCCACCACCTGCAGGTTGCCTTCAGCCATTCTCCCAGCCCCCAGTGGGAGGGCAGGGCCAACTCAGTCCCCAGCACTGCACTGTGAGTGTCCTCAATGCACTCATACCCTGGGGATGTGTCTTTGGAAGAAATAAAGACAGCCTCTTATTGAGCATGTGTTCATGTGTTGTGCCTGACTCCTTCCCTACAAACACCCACAGCACATCACAGACACAGGACCTGAAGCATGAGGGACTAGGTATAGTCCTGCAACCAGGAAGCCTGCTGGACACAGAACTCAAGCTCAAGCCTCTTGCTGCAAAGACTTTGTTCTTCCCAGCGGTCCCCAACCTTTTTGGCACCAGGGACGTTTTATGGAATACAATTTTTCCACGAACGGTGAGTGGGGAGGGGATGGTTTCGTCGGAGATTAGATTCTCATAAGGAGTGCACAGCCTAGATCCCCTGCGTGCACAGTTCATGATAGAGTTCATATTCCCATGAGAACCCAATGCTGCAGTAGATCTGACAGGGGGCAGAGCTCAGGCAGTAATGCTAGCTTGCCACTCACCTCCTGCTGTGCAGCCCGTGCCTAACGGGCCACAGCCCATACTGGTCCAGGGGTTGGGTACCCCTGCTCTACACCTCACCAGAAGAGAAGAGTGCAGAGTGCAACAAAGGGATGACTCACTGATGGTGGCATATTAGACACTGTGGCACTGGGTACAAACAGGCTAGGAGGTAGTAGGTCAACCTTGGTTTCCTCAATTCAGCCCAGCCGAACCCAGCATGTCCTTGGGGCCATGATGCTCAGCCCCAGGCTGTCTCCTGTGAGGGACGAGCTGAAGAGAAAACGGCCCCAGCCTCAAAGAACCAATGGTCTCTCAGGAAAGGGAGGAACGTAACCCACGTCCAAAATAAGCAGCTGAACAGCTTTGCAGTTTGCGAAGCAGACTCATCCCACTGAATTCTTACAAGAACATGAAGAAAGGACTGCTGTGCCCAGTTTGCAGATGAAAACAAATGCACAGAGAAAACCCTAGTTTGAGCTAAAAGACTTCATCTGCCTCACCTGCTATGGCACACCCAAAACCAGTTTTTGGTTGTTTTACTGAAATTATCTCCAATACTGCTTCCAACTTCATCCAGTGATTTATATTTCCAAATGTATATTTTAATGTTTACAAGACTGGCTGATTTTAACTCCAAAAAATTCAGCCTCAAACATCAAAAACAATGTTTTCATAATACAGGAGGGGATGGAAGAGTCCGGCTTACGTTTTAAATGTTTTTTGTGCTTTTTTTTTTTTCCTGCAGCCAAGCAAAAGTTGAAGGAACCTGTTAACATATTGATTGCTTTGAGCACTATTTCAAATTAGTTTTCCGTTCCCCTCCATATGCTTTTCCATTACATTTAAATAAATTAAAGTTCACTTCTCTGGAAGAGACATGCTGGGCCTCTTCGAATTTCTCAGACGGGTCCACACTGTCAGAAATTCATCAGCAATGCATGCTGATGGGCACGGGATGGGCTGATGCAGGAGCTTCTTGCTCTTTTCCCCCCTGAGTTTTTTTGTGGGAATAGCATTGCCACCGTGGGGACCAGCCCAGTCTGCCGCCTCCACCCGCTGACCCAGAGAGAGGCTCGGGTCCTGCTCGTGGCCACAGAGAACTACTGGTTTCATCTGCTCCCTGTCACCAAGATGCCCAGCTGGCTCTGGTTGGGCAGCCTGTGGCTCCTTCCCCGATCCCCCCCTAAGCGTGTGGCAGCCACTCCCTCATCCCCATGAATCTGCACGATGAGATGACTTAAACAGTTAAGAAGTAGTGAGTAGTTCCTGCGGTCCTCAGGACTCTTTCACGGAAGGTCGGAAACCCATCTTGGAGAAGCTCCACAGAAGTGCCTTGCTAAGACCAGGGCAGAGTAGGCTTCCGGCTTGAGTATATCCAAGGATTCCCTGGGGTCTGTCTGTCCTGTGTCTCCCTCTCTCCCTAGTGAAGGTGGACACGGGGCCAGGGCCCCCTCTGTGGGTCCTCTGATTTGCTCACCAATGGGGCTCTACGTGGTTGGTATGAGACAAAGGCCATATTGCCCCAGGGTCCCCAGTGTGCCCTGAACAGAGCAGACTCTCCGACCCTCTTCTTTCACGGAAGGCCCTGGAACATGAAAACAACCACCCAACCACTCCCGTTGACCTATAGGGCACCCAGGATCCTGGGGTGAGAACTTAAACCTAGTCAATAACAGCAGGTGACACCTGCCAGGTCTTTTAAGATGGACCGGTGAGGGGGTCCCCAAATGGGATCTGACAAGGAGCAGCAACAGTGGAGCCTGAGAGAAAGCCACCAGAAGTGAAGGAATTGACCAGATGGCCAGAAAGAGAAGGTCCAGATAGCAGGATGCAGAATGAGGCTGACTGGGCCGCGCCTTGACATGGTAATTACTCCCTGCTGGCCTCCCACAGCAGTGCCTTTGAACTCGAGAGAGAAGAGGCTGCAGTAGAGAGGGGTGAGTGCTTCCCCAGGAGCCAACAGCTCTGCTAGGGAACCTCCCCTCAGTCCCTGAGGTGGTATCAAGACAGGGACGGAGTGAAGAGGCAGAGGGGCTGGGCACTGGGGATCTGGGAGCAGAGCGGAAGTGGGCACTCGGAGGGCTTTGGCAGCAGCCTAGGAACAGTGGAGCATGGTGGTCAGTGGGCGGTAAGAAGAGGAAGGCAGCAGTTGCTGGGAGGGAGGGTCTGCAGTGTGGAGACCCACAGCGGTGGTTACACATGAAGACCCCACCGCACCATGGCAACTCCCAAAAGGAATAAATGGATAGAAGATCCCGGGAAAAACAAGCTTCCCTGCTAATCCGGGATGTGGGAGCTGGAAGTGTGAGATGTGTGGTTTGCCGCAAATGGGACATATTTTCACCAGGAGGTGAATTTTTTTCAGACACGCCCAAAATAGAATTTCATGTTCACCTGGCAATATATCTATAACTAGCATACATGATTTTTCTAAATATGTAGATTGAATTTCTAATGTTCCATTCCTTGGATTTCTACCTAATGGGGGTGTACATGTTTGACCGGTAAGAGGAGGTTTGCACCCCCTCCTGGTCCCCCAAGCCCCTGCCCACTTCTAGTCCTGGAGAATCGAGAGCATTATCAGCATTCCACAGCCTCCCAGAGTCTGCTGACTCAGTGCAGGTCCACTCTGCTGTGGAAGGAGGGAGAGAGGACGAAGGAAGGAAGGAAGGAAGGAGAAGGAAGGAAGGAGGAAGGAAGGAGAAGGAAGGAAGGAAGGAGAGGAGAAGGAGGGAGGGAGGGAGGGAGGAAGGAAGGAAGGAAGGAGAGAGGGAAGGAAGGAAGGAAGAAGGAAGGAAGGAAGGAAGGAAGGAAGGAAGGAAGGAAGGAAGGAAGGGGAAGGAAGGAAGGGGAAGGAAGGAAGGAGGAAGGAAGGAAGAAGGAAGGAAGGAAGGAAGGAAGGAAAGAAGAAGGGATTCTTTATCCCAAATTATTTAAACCATAGCCCTAAAACTAACATGGTGACTATTTTTTTTTCTCCATGTAGGTTTAATGGTTAAATGTACTCCACTGAGTAGATATGCTACAATATAACTCTTTTCTTATTTTGGGACTTTTAGGTCATTTCTGTTTTTCTATGTTTTGTTTTACTATTTATAAATAGTATGTTTAATGTGGATGGAGGGAGGAAGGAGAGGGAAGGAAGGAAGGAAGGAAGGAAGGAAGGAAGGAAGGAAGGAAGGAAGGAAGGAAGGAGAAGGAGAAGGGAAGGGAAGAAAGAGGGAGGGAGGGAAGGAAGGAAGGAAGGGAGAGAGGGAAGGAAGGAAGGAAGGAAGGAAGGAAGGAAGGAAGGAAGGAATTCTTTCTCCCAAATTATTTAAACCATAGCCCTAACACAGTGACTATTTTTGTCATATAAATAGTATGTTTAATAATATCAACAGTGTGTTTAGTAGTAAAACATCATTTTACTATTAAAGATAATGGTGAGCATCTTAGTGCACGTGGCTTTTGCTCCCATTTGATAGTTTCCTTAGCACAGAGTTTCAGATGGGGAATAAGGAGTCAGGTTGGACAAATCTTTATGGTTCTTGCTTCATAACACCATTTTCCTTTCCAATCACATTATCCCAACTGAAAATGCTGCAAGTATCAGTGAGTTTGACCATTTCCCCTTAGCTTCAGTGGCTCAAGATCAAACTGTTCAAAACAACTGGTTTTTAAATGAATGCAAAATGGTATCCCAAGCTCGATCTCTTTAATTATTAGCAATTTGCTCTTCTCTCACGAATGCTTTCTACAGCCTCTGCTTTGTTATTTTGGGGAGTCTGCATATTTTTACACATTTGGGTGAGCTCTTTAGACATTACACTTGTTCATTCTTTGCCAGTCGTATCTGGAAACGATGTGGTTTTCATTTTTGGTGTAAGTGTTCTCCCAGTGTGTTGGGCCTTCCTTTTTTTCTGTTCCTGTCATTATTTGAAAGTTTGTAGACCTTCCACATTCAACTCAATCTTTGTCTTTGAATTGTTTCTACGGCTTGTGAGATGAGCAATTCATCTGCAAATCTGATAAATATTCTATTTTCTGTTCTGCTAGTTTATCTAAAATTTAGTTTTTCATATTTAACACTTTAATCAACCTTGAGTTTACTGAATGTATGATGTCGTGTGGATCCAACCTGGTCTTTTATCCTAAATGACTATGCCATTACCCAACACAATTCAAAAGTACTTCTTCCTTAGGGCTTAAGCCATTTTGGAGAGCGGACTTGACCATGCGTTGATCTGCTGCATACCCAGGCCTGTTTCCAGGTTCCCTGGGCTGTCTTGTGGTCTCTGTGCAGGGCCAGCTCTGAGCTTTCAATAGCTTTGTTTTATCATCTGCTCTTGGGTGCGGCTCAGCCCACACCACCCTCCCTCTCTATCCCTCACTTTGTTGCTCTTAATTTCAAGAACGTTCTTTGAAAGTTTTGGCTATTTCTTTGTTTCACAGAAGATTTCAAAGCACATTGATTTTAAAATGCTTTTAGGGGACTTCGATTGTGATTATATTTAAAATCCATACGTGAACTTGAGGAAGGATAGACAACTATTCAATGTTTTATCTTGCTGACCAAGAACATAGTCTAATAAACTCCACAGTCTAACAAACTCCCTTTTAAAATTAGTTTGAATAGTTCAGTTTGAGGGGCTGTGTTCTTGTCCCAGCAGTCCTCTGTCTGGTGGAAGAATTTCAGACAAATTCTCCTTTTCCTCGGCCTGACAGTGAGGGAATTGAGCAGGTTTATTGCTTAGGAAAACAGCAAACACTTGTTTTTCTCGCATACCCCATGCTCCTCGGTGTCAGGTATACGTTGGCTTCTTTCTTGTCCTTCAGGACACTTTTGGTTCACTGTCCTCCATCCCTCTAGGGAAGGGCTCTCTGCTCACCTTCACTGTTGGTCACATCCCCTCTGTCACTCAAGACCTCTGCACCTGCCACCACCTGCCTCACACCCAAATGCAGCCATCACCCTAAACAACTGGGCCCACGTGGATAGCCCCGGGGATGGCCTGCCTCTTCCTTCCTTAATCCTCGTCTCCAATGATTTTAATCTCCACTCCACCTCAGCCCCCTGCTCTCATCACAAATCTGAAACTGCATTGCCTCTAAAGCAACAAATTTATACCATCTCCATCCCTTCAGCCTGCAGGCTGATGTGACCTTGCTGTGACTGTACTATGGCCTGGCTGAGAACCCTGTCACTGTCTGACTCCCCAAGGCTCCCCACCATATTCACTTTCCCCTTACCCAAGTTATGTTGAATCTGCCACCATTACTATCTGCTACTCACTGCAGTGATGCAACTAGAGCCTCTGGGCAGTCCCAGTGTCTGCCCCACAGACCATGTCTCATCATGAGCCCCTCCAACAAGGACCGTAGTCTCCCATCCCGGGGCCCTTCTCCATGCTGTGAATCGAATTGTGTCTCCTCTGAACTGCGTATGTTGTTGAAGTTCTAACCCACACTGTGATTATCATTGGAGATAGGGCTTTAGGAGGTAATTAAGACTAAGCAAAGTCATAAGGGTGGGGTTCTCATCGACGGGATTAATGACCTTGTAAGAAAAAGAGGAAGATTTCTCTCCTCTGTCTGGATGTGAGGACACAGGGAGTTGGTGGCTGTCTGCAAGCCGGGACAAGGGCCCTTGCCAGGAACCAAATTGCCTTGCACCTTAATCTTGGACTTCCAGCCTCCTGAATTGTGAGAAATCAATGTCTGTTTAAGCCTCCAAGTCTATGATTCTTCATTATGGAAACTCGACTAGACTAAGACATTCCATTAAAAATAGATTTAAAATAATATTTTACAACTGTACTGATATAAAGACAAATATATTAATATTATATATTAAAACATTTTCTTCACCTTAAAAATTTATTTGTTTTTCTTCTGATAAAAAACCATGTGGCTGAGCATGGTGGCTCATGCCAGTAATCCCAGCACTTTGGGAGGCAGAGTGGGGAGGATCACCTGAGGTCAGGAGTTTGAGACCAGCTTGGCTAACGTGATGAAACCCCGTCTCTACTAAAAATACAAAAATTAGCCGGCCATGGTGGCAGACACCTGTAATCCCAGGTGTCTGAGGAAGGAGGCTGAGGAAGGAGAATCGCTTGAACCTGGGAGGCGGAGGTTGCAGTGAGCCGAGATCGCACCACTGCATTCCTGCCTGGGTGACAGAGCGAGACTCCATCTCAAAAAAAAAAGCAAGAAAGGTATTTTGGGTCCTGGGCATTTTGCCACTCAAGTCTGATGGATAAGTCAGTATCACCTCCAGCTCTCAGCCTAAGGACTTTCCCAATGGCAGCAGGATACTCAGCCAGAGGCTGCGATGTGGTGCCAGGCAGTTCGTGCCCCCAAGAGCAGTCCTCAGCCAAGAACACTAGGAGTTGGGGGATGGATCAGCCCAGCTTCCCTACCTTGTGGCCTAACGCTCTAACGCAGGCCTGAGCTCCCACCGCCCACTGTGACCTGCTATACACAGGCCTACCTTGGCTTCCTTCCCTTCCTCCCACCCACACCTGTGCCTCATGGTAAACAAATCACTGGCATTACTTACACTCGAATCTTTGTCTTAGGGTCTGCTCTTGGCAAACCAAACCTAAAACATAATTGTTCTCTTGCACATGCAGCGGAAGCTCTCTAACCCAGCGTCCGCTTCACAGAGTGGCTGAGTAGCCAACTCTTCCTTTCCCTTGCCTTGCCCTAAACCAAGTGGCCTGATGTAGTTGGTGTACCAGGGCTCTCAGCCGAGGGGCTACTTTCGGGTGCCTTCCCACTTCTGCTCCCATCTGTCCAACTGTGAGACTACCCCGAGTCCCATGGCATGGTCCCAAACCTGTTTATGCCAGTTGCATTTGTTGTTGTAATTATGTAACGTATTAGTCCATTCTCACACTGCTCTAAAGAACTACCTGAGACTGGGTAGTTCATGAAAAAAAGAGGTTTAATTGACTCACAGTTCCACAGGCTTAACAGGAAGCATGACTGGGAGGCCTCAGGAAACTTACAATCATGGCGGAAGGCAAAGAGGAAATAAGCACCCTCTTCCCACTGCAACAGGAGAAGGAGAAAGAGCAAAAGGGAAGTGCCACACTTTTCAACCATCAGATCTGGCGAGAACTCACTCGTCACTAGCGCAGCAAAGGGGAACTCTGCCCCACGATTCAATCACCACCCACCAGGCCCCTCGTCTGATTCGACATGAGATCTGGGCGAGGACACAAATCCAAACCATATCGTGTAATTTCCTTAAATATTATTTAAACCAATGAAATATAAATGCAAAAAACAGAGCTGCTGCTTCTATGAAAACTAAGTTGAATACTTGGGTAAGACTTGGTAGAGATAAGTTGCTAAAAATGCTCTCCATCAAAGCAGATGGGTAGGTCGCCATCTGTAAGAGACTGGAGAAAATGGTAAAAACCTAGAAGGAGTCTAAGACACATTGCTCTACAGCATTTACGGTCTTTTTCCACTTAAAAGTGAAGTGAAACAAGAAATTGTAGATCGTGTGCTGTGGATGTGGTTGGCCCGAGGGAGGGGGAGGGTGCAGGTCTCCTCTGTCCCTGGGTTTCCAAATCCACCCTCCTGCTTCCCTGGGCCTTGGTGGGGAGAGGCTGCATCTGACACCCACATCAGTGTCTAGCTCAAGTCCTCTCCCCTCTCCCCAAGTCTGGGGAATTTTCTTCTCCCTTGTGGTAAAAGACAAGCAGTCATCAAAATCTCTTATTGGGCCAAAATCCCAGCATTTGAAAACTCCAGGCTAGATTCTTCCTCTCCAGCCAACTCCAACATCCCTCTAAACAGGGGAAGGGTAAATGGATGAAGGGGAATGTTTTTGTGAGTTCAGTCTGCTGATTTTTTAAATTTTTAACTTAATTTAATTTAATTTATTGAGATGGAGTCTGTCACCAAGCTGGAGTGCAGTGGTGCAATCTCCGCTCACTGCAACCTCTGCCTCCTGGGTTCAAGCGATTCTCCTGCCTCAGTCTCCCAAGTAGCTGGGATTACAGGTACGCGCCACCAAGTCCAATTAATTTTTGTACGTTTAGTAGAGACAGGGTTTCAGCATGTTGGCCAAGATGGTCTTGATCTCCTGACCTCATGATCTGACCGCCCTAGCCTCCCAAAGTGCTGGGATTATAGGCGTGAGCCACTGCGCCCAGCCTCACACTGCTATTTTTAAAAGGCACCACAGGGTTGGGTGACTTTTTTTTTGAGAGGGTCTCACTCTGTCATCCAGGCTGGAGTGTAGTGGCACAGTCATAGCTCACTGCAGCCTCAACCTCCCAGGCTCAAGCGATCCCTCTGCCTCACCCTACCCAGGAGCTGGAACTACAGGCACACACTACCAAACCTGGCGAATTTTTAAAAATTGTTTTTAGAGTCAGGTATCCCACTATGTTGCCCAGGCTGGTCTCAAATTTGTGAGCTCAAGCGATCCTCCTGTCTCAGCCTCCCAAAGTGCTGGGATTACGGTGTGAGCCAGCACAGTTGGCCAGGACTGGGTAACTTTTAAACAACAGAATTGGTTTCTTAAAGTTCTGGAGGCTGAAATTCCAAGATGAGGGTGCCAGCATGGTCAGGTTCTCTGGAGGTCCCTCTTCTAGGCTGCAGACAGCTGACTTCTCCCCATACCTTCACATGGTGGGAGCAGGGGGAGGAAGCTCTCTGGGGTCCCTTTTATAAGGGCCCAATCCCATTCATGAGGGTCCACACTTATGACCTAATCACATCTCAGAGTGTCCACATTGGGAGTGGACTTCAACATATGAATTTCCGGGGGACATATTCAGTCCCTAACAGAGAACAGCAGACAAGCATCATGCCACACCTAGGTAACTTCTCCCAGTCTTCCTCAATCTCCCCCTCTAAACGTGCCGCCCATTGCTCCACATCCACCCCTCTCCTGGTCCTTTGCAGTCTAGCTCACAGTGCCCCATAAGACACCCTGAGCTCCAGCGTCCTGCGGAAGGGACAGCACCCGCCTGCTTCCCGTGCGCACCCAGCATTAGTAGCAGGCACGTGCACCTGCTCCCCAAACACCCCCTGGGTGAGCAAGCAAGTGAGGAAGGAAGGCCCTTTCCGGTGTGGGCATTGGGTGCTCCTTTGATCTTAATCGGTTTCATTGCAGAAGCAGGCCTTTTCCTGACCTTGTTAGCAAATTTCTTACTGCAGGCACCATAATTGGAGGGTTGTCGGAGCCTTGGAATCTGTAGACGCCAAAGGGACACCGAGAGGAGGAGGCAGGAATAGGATGAGAAGATGGCAGCTCCTGAGACCCGGCTGACTCACCCTCCTCTATGGTTTCTGCCTTTGGACTCCGTGGTGATGCCGGACATTACCAGCAGGATGGAAGAGAGGAGTATCATGTGCAACGGCTGCTAGTGATCATTGTCACCTGTCTCTGGAGGGGCTAAAACAGGTCTGCAGTTTGTCTGGCTCCAGTGCAGGGCCAGGGTGTGTTCTGAGGCTGGAGACAGGACCTCAGCTTTAGAGAGGGCAGGGGCCTAAACCTGGGATGAGCATCCATCTTAGGTCAGGCTGGACCAGCTCAGTGGCCCCTCCTAGCAATCCGATCACTGGGAGGCATAGTTCTCATTACAGCACAGCTGCAAGCACCTACCCGTGGTACCCTCAGCCCAGGTAAGGTCTAGAGAGGCCTCTCCTGCAACCTGCAACTTCAGCTCCTGTGGGTTCATTCTTGGCCCAGTTATTAAGCTCGTCAGTTTCTTTCTTTCAGGTGTGGCTCCCACTAGACTGTAAGCTTGGTGACGGCAAAGACCACATGTTATGGTCTGAATATGTGGCCCCCTCAATTTCCTATGTTGAAATCCTAATCCTCAAGGTGATGGTATTAGGAGACAGGGGCTCTGGGAGGTGATTAGGTCACGGAATGGAGCCCTTAAAAAATGGGATTAGGCGGCTGGGCACGGTGGCTCACACCTGTAATCCCAGCACTTTGGGAGGCCAGAGCGGGTGGATCATGAGGTCAGGAGATCGAGACCATCCTGGCTAACACGGTGAAACCCCATCTCTACTAAAAATACAAAAACAAAAAAAAATTAGACAGGTGTGGTGGCGGGCGCCTGTAGTCCCAGCAACTCAAGAGGCTGAGGCAGGAGAATGGTGTGAATCTGGGAGGCGGAGCTTGCAGTGAGCCGAGACCGCACCACTGCACTCCAGCCTGGGTGACGGAGCGAGACTCCATCTCAAAAAAAAAAAAAAAAAAAAAAGGGATTAGGCCCTTGTAAAAGCGACCCCAGAGAGCTCTCTTCTCCTATTTCCCCGATGTGAGGACACAGGGAGAAGTCGGCAGTCTACAGCCTGGAAGAGGGCCCCCCGCAGAACTCAACCACGCTGGCACCCTGGCTTGGGACTTCCAGCCTCCAGAACTGTGAGAAATAAATTTCTATTGTCTATTGTAAGTGCTATAATAATCTACAGTGCTTGGTTATGGCGGCTCGAAGGACTAGGACACCATGCTGTCTGTCCTGGTTTGTGCTGCAGCCCCAGAGCCTAGCACAGTGCCTGGCACCAAGTCAGTGCTCAGGGGATGCCGCAGTCCAGGAGTCGAAGGCAACACCAGTCCACGGCAGTGGGTGACCCGGGGCCCCAGGCGCAAGCCCACTTCCCAGGGCTGGAGGAAGCCGACTCGTGCTTCCTCTCCTGGTGCTATAGTGACTTATCTGGAAGCTCGGTGCTTTGACCAAACACACAGCACGTTTGGAGTCTGCCTTGTGGAGACACTTTGAAATTTTCCCAATACTATCGTAAAAATTAAAAATTCATCTCGTGAAAAATAAAAGGCAAGTGTAACTAACAGGGGAAATTTGGCTCCGTTGCCTGAAGGCTGATGAGGAACAGCTTAATGTGCCACTGGAGAACGCTTCCGCCATCGTGTTGTGCAGAGAACACACTGACTGCAAAAGCCTCTTACCTGAAGCTCTCAGATTGATGCATTTATTCGTGTCCTTCCCCTGGAGAATAGCCCTCGGTGGAGACCTGGCCTTTCTCCTCAATTGTGGGGATGCTTTCAACTCAGTTTGAATGGGGAGAAGTCCCTCAGTCCTCATTTTCATTCCAACTTCTCTTCTGTGGCCTCTAAGTCATAGATTGCTGGGCTCCCTGTAATAGATTGGAAAGTTAATCCTTTTTGACTGCACCCACCCCCTTCTTACAAGCTAGTGATAGGATAAAAAAAATTCCACACCTTAGAGGTGATGGATACGTGGAGAGGCTTCGTGTGGTTTATCGGCTTCTCTACCTGGGGCAGATTTTATAACTTTGCACTAAAATACCCACAGTGCTAACAGTCCTGCAGCCCTGGGCATTTCTCTCCTGTGACCCCCATCCATCATTTCACTAAAACAATTTTATCATGCTCATCTGGGAGTGGTCTAATCATTGAACCAAAGGCATAAATGCACACAGGGTTGTTTCACACACACTGAGACACGTAACAACACACTTTGAAGCCCTCAGAACCCCCATGACACCCAAAGCCTCACATCCTGAGTGAGTTGCGGCAGATGGAGTTCCCGGTCCCAGCTCTCTACTACATGATAGCCTCATGCTGAGCAGAGCAGGCTTCCCTGACCCTTGACTTTGGTCTTGGACATGAGACTTGCTTTGGCCAATGGGCTGCTGTTTTCAGTCCCAGCATGCACAGAGCCTGGAGTGTACTTGGACAGTCAGGTCTGCTCTCTCATGCTGGTGACCTACAGTGAGAACATGCTCCAGAAGCTGCTCTTCCTTCAGCCAGGGCTCCAAAAGGAGACACATGGAGCTGACCACATGCCCTGGGGGGGCTGCTGATCAAAGAAGGATATGTGACATGTGGGCCACTCCTGATCCCAACCTACAGCCTGGACCCTGGAGTCCAGAGTCTGGAGCCAAAAGTCCAGGCTAGCCCAGTGGAGTTGCAGCAGACCCCAAAACCAATGGGACAGAGAAGAAGCCATTGTTTCAGGTTTGAAGTGGTTTCTTACGCAGTGTTACTGTAGCAATAGCTGACTGATACAATATTCAAGCTCATACAAAGTCTACTCATATGCTCAGGGCACACACAGGCACTCATGGAACACTACTCCCGCCTCCACACACACCTTTGTAGTGAGCATATATGGTCATTGTCCCAAGAGCTAGAATGGTCCCTCTCCCCTGCCCACCTGTGGCCCGCTTTCCCCAGTGCTGCCAGAGCCACCGTGCAGGCACTGCCTGGTCTTCCAGAGGCCAATTGTGTCTTTAGCATCCATCACTGTGCAGCTCAGAGCTCCATGCCCTTTATCTTGTCAAGTTGTTTTCACGTCCTTTCTGTCAAGAAAGTGTTGCTTTTGAAGCCCTGGCAGCTTGATCCTTTTCCTTTCTACTCCAGTTGTTGAATGCCCGTCAGATTTGTGACATCCCGTTCTCCCAAGGGGAAAAATTACAGCTGGGATATATGCAAACGAATTCTCAGAACACGAATCTTTCATGTCCTTGCTGTTGGCAGCGCCTCTGCCGGCCCTGCTTCTCCTATTGCAGTTGCTGCTGCTCCAGCAATGAGCTGGAAATGGATCCATCCTTTCATCTGAGGGTAATCGGTAACCCCTGCTCTTGGTTGCAGCCAGCAAGGGAAAAAAGTTGGGACTGGAACACACTCAGCCTTTCCCTCATCTCAGAGCGTGGAGTAAGGGGGCTGGGGCCTGGGCAAGCTGGCTTGGGATGAGCAGCCTCACCAGCTTCCTAAGGTCAGAGCTCCAGCAGGCGGAAGCAGTGTCAGCTCAGGCAGGCTTTGGAGGGGCCTGAGAAGCCCATCAGCCTTACTATGACCCCTTCTTAGGTCCCCCTCCTGCTAAGGAGGACTTGATGCTGTCTACAGAGTGGACGGTGTCCTGGCACACTCTGGAAGCAGAGGAAGTGCTGGAGGAAACAGGCCGAGAGGTTCTGCATGGTGGAGGCCGTCACAGTGCCCTGTGCAACATTGTGAGGACAGCAAGCATGGCTGGGTGTGCTCCCCCACCCCAGGAAGTTCAGGGAGGGTATCCCTGGCAGAGAAGGTTTAACCTGAGTCTTGACGGATGAGTAAAAACTCCTGGATGAACGGTCAGAGAAAGGCATGCAGGGAGAGGGAACAGCATATGCAGATAGCACAGAGGATGCACGAGTCTGACTTAGAGACTGTTAGAGAACTAGGAGGAATGCAGGGGCCCCTGAGCTCCGGATGACCTGGGGAAGGTGGAGGGAAATGGGGCTCAGAAGTCAGCTGAGACTGGATCCCTAAAGAGCCAGACTGATGGATTTGGGTGTTTGCAGTCAATAATAGGAAGCCATGGAAAGATTCAAGGCGGGAGAAGCAGGCCCAGGCTCGCTTTCACATCCCATCCAGCTAACCACAGAGTGGAAGCGGATCAGAGGGAGGCAGGCCTGGGCGAGGCAGGCAGCTGCAAGGGCTCCGGGAGGAGGTGGCCAGGTTCGGCCTGACAAGGTGGCCTCGGCTGTGGAGGGAGCAGATAGAGCCGCCTTCCCTCCTCCCTCAGCCTCTGCCTGCCTTGGTTCACTCACCCCCAGTCACAGCTCTCGCCGCTTGTGAAGACAAACAGGTGCCTGCTGCCTGCTGAACTGTGAAATCGGCTCAGCCTTATCCTCAGCATCACAAGCGCCACATCCAGAGAATTGCCAGTTCAACGCCTCTGAGATTTGTCTCTCCCCTCCCTTGGCTGACACCTTCACTGGGCCCCTCATGAGCGCCCATCGTCCCTGTCTGGGGTGACTGACTCAGGCCCCTGGGGTTCCCACTTACTCCTGGAACCTGATTCTTTTTCCTTCCGTCAGGCAGCAACTATTTTTTGAGCAGCCACAGCATGCCAGGGCCTGGGGTGCTACGGCTGGAAATAGCAACCAACAGAGAATGGGGCTATGTCCCCCCAGAACCTCCCTCCAGGGAAAGGCAGGTGGTAAACACATTGCTGCACAACTCTGCATACAGCCCCCCTCGAAGGGAAGGTGACAGAGGAATGCAGCGCATCGGGCTGAGCTGCATGGCACCAGGCAGGGTGAGGAGCGGCATGCAGAAGGCTCTGCATGGAAGATCATAGAGAAGAAGGAAGGGCACCGAAGATAAGTCTGGGGGGCCGAGACACGAACGGCATTGGGGCCATGGCAGGGATTGGAAATCTGCCTAAAAGCAAAGAAAAGTCACCACAAGGCTTTAACCACGTGGTGTGTCCGAGGGCCCAGGGCAACACGTGCAGGCATTCCACCTACCACTGGGTGTTAGGCCAGTCACCCCAAGCCTGCCCCCAGGAAGCAGAGAGCCCTCCGTGGGTCTGAGGCAGGACACCGTGACTTAGGAAAGATCTGGCACCTCCTGCCCAGGTGCTCAGGGTTAGGAGGGCAGAGCAGGCACCGGGCACCTCGCTTGCTCGCCCATCCTCAGGCGGGGACAGGCAGCCATGGGGAGCAGTGATGTGTGTCCGGCCAGCGAGGACACAGGACAGCCCAGTGCCCTCCAGCCCCAAAGGGGATCAGAGAAAGGCAGTAATCAGGGAGCGGTGTGATTGACCCTGAGCCACTCCAGGGTTAGGAAAGGCCAGGACGAAAGCAGAGACAGGTGCACCACCCAGAGGAATTGAAATGAGCCAGCTCCCAACACAGAGCTCCCGCCCCACCCCAAGGATGCAGACCTTGATCCCTCAGGCACCCAGTGTCCACAGTGGATCGCAGTCTGGAAATCAGTCCCCAGAGTCCTCCCATGCAGGCCCCGCAGCCAGGAATTCTCAGTCACCCACCTGCTGTCCAGTCTTCCCTCAGGACAGGGACAAGGGAGAGCCAGGGAGTCTGGAGGCCTTAGCCAGACCAGCCAAGACCTCCTCCAGCCTCAGTTTCCCCATCTGGGAGGTGACACAGGCATGCTGCCATGTCCTTGTGGAGGCACAGTTTGCTCTGACCCTCCTGCCTCTCCTTCCTGGCTCTCCCTTCCCTGGAGCCTAGATCCCAGCATCTCACGCCCCACAGCCGCACTGTCAATGCCCACTCCTGGCTCCCAGACCACAAACTTGAGATTCTTTAGAGTCTGGTCATTTTCATAGTTGGAAATTATTGAATTCAACAGTGTAATTATTTTAAAAATATAAACAGACCAACCACAAACATGTGGCGACAGCAGTATATTTTCCCCTGCCCCTCGTTTCCTGGAAAGCCTTCATTACCATTGCTAAAAATATTTGCCCAGGGTTCATTAAGGGTCCAAGAAAGAGTGGGGCCTGGGTCCCCAGGCCTGAGTCCCCCCACTGAGCAGTGCCCTCACTCTGTCCTAGAGTTGCCAAAGGTGACAGGGACATGGAGTCTGCTTTAATGACCTGCTGATGAGGCCACTGGCACTGGGCTGGCAGTGGAGTTGGGATGAGTTGCAGTCCAGACGGTCCCTGCACTCACAACAGCTGAGATGCTGCCCAGGAAGGGACCTGCCCAGGACGCTGTCATTGGAGCCATGCCTTAGAATGTCATTGCAGTTTCTCTTGTACTCCGTCCTCTCATGAAAGCCAGTCTGGCCCCACAGAAACAGAGGCCCCTGCCCTTCTGGGGACCTCTGCTAATAGCTGGGAAGGCCTCGCTACTCCCCTACTGCCCAGGGGGCACCCCTTGTCTCATCTTGCCTGAATCAACCTAAGAGTCTTCCAGAGCCCCTCTGTGAGGCCTGAGTGATCCATTCCCATGGGAGGGGCTCTGGGACTGAGGGATGCTGGCAAGGACATCCTCCAAGCGGGTCCCAGGAGGTGTTGCCTTTGCTCCCCCCTCCCCAGTTTTAGGGTTGAAGCTTTGGATGATACATAACACCCCCCCCATTCCCAGGCCACTGTCTCCTATGTCTAGCCTCCCCTCCCCCAGCCTGGCATCCTGCCCCAATCCGGCCTCTTCCCCTCCCCACCATCCCTAGCACAGGGGCCACTCAGCTTGTCCCTTCCCCTGGCTCCCTCCCAGTCCCCCATGCCCTGCCCCCAGGACCGCCTGTGACTGATCTCCAGCACCCACTTCCTGTGCTCGCAGCCACAGGCAGCCTGACTGTCCCAGGACCTCACCTATGCCGACACACACCATCTAATTATAGCAGCCCTGCTGTGAACGCCTGTCCCATACCAGACACCTTCCATGCATCATTTCTAACCCCCTCAACAGCCCTCACAGGTGGACGCCCTTATTATCCCCATTCTACAGGTGAAGAAACTGAGGTCTACAAAGGTGAATTCACTCTCAAAGCCGCCAGCTATGAAGTGATGGGGTCAGGATGCAAACTTCAGGCTTTGTGGCTGCGGGGCTGGTTCCACTTTGCTCTGCTGCCTCTTGGACAGCCTGGCCCGGTAGGTGGGTGTGTGTGCACACAGGTGTGTGCATGCCCCTGAGAATGGGACCTTGGGAATGACACTGGGACTTCTGCTTGTGCCTGAGGCCTCTGCAGCACCAGGATACAGCTCATCTCAGGACAGCCAGCAGAAACCAGGCTGCCCACTCCCAGGCAAAGTGTAAATCCTAAATGCCAGCTGCTCTGGTGTAACAGAGGGCGATGGAGCAGGCCCCGCCTCCCTGAGCCTTCATCCTGCCATTCACCAGGCCAGGGTTTGCTCAATTTCACCCACAGCTCCAAAAGCCCAAATGCCTGGAGAAGCAAAGCAAAGATGATTTTGCTCCGGCTGCAAGGTCAGAGCCCAGCCCTCAACTGTCAGGCAGCTCAGGGGCCTTTTGCTCACAAGGAGAGGTAGAAAGGCGGTTTCCAGTCCATCACTTCATCCACAGTGACTGATGGAGGAAACAAAGCAGACATGTTCTCACTGAGAGTGTCCTTTCAGATAACTTGTGGTTAGGATGTTGTTTTAGGCCAGGGCAGCATAAATCTCAGGCATTACATTTTTATTCCTGTCTGTGAGCAAGAATCCTCCTTGAAGGTTCGGTGCATCTGCAGCTGCCCCAGTGTCTGCTTCTCAATCTGTCTGGAGCAAGTGGGCAGGAGGGACCATGCTAACTCCGGAACAGCTCTTTCTGCAGGGCTCCTTGGCTGCAGGGGAGAGTCGGAGGCCAGGAGGCTTGGTGCTCACAGCTGGGGGTGCTTCTCAGATCCATGGGTGGGCATCAGAGCAGACACAGTCACAGGGAGATCGTCCTGTGCTGGAGGAGAGAGTCCACCATGGCCTCATGGGTGAGCCACCACTGCCGGTCCCATGGCGATATGCAGGTCATGGGAGCATGGATTGAGCACCTACTATGTGCAAGTTCTTTGTGTACATTCCGTTAATTAATCCTCACAATAACTTGGGAGACTGTTACCATTTTACAGAAAGAAAAGCTGAATTCAGAATGGTGATGTAACTGCCCCAAGGCCTTGAGGCCAGTAAGTGATGCTGTTGGTCAGGTTTGCATCCAGCTGCAAAGGAAAAGTCCAGCCCACAGTGGCTTAAAAAATAGAGGGCACATAAGTCTCAAATAAGCCTAAAGATAGCTGGTGGCACGTGGCAGAAAGGCTGGAGAATGTCAGCGCTGTGGGAGGAAGTTTCTAGGATTCTAGGCCAGGGCTGAATCTGCTTCCCCGTGAGAGGAAGAGGCCTCTGTACAAGACCTAAATAAAGCTGGAGTGTTTCAAACGGCAGTGGTGCCCCATGACGGGCTCCATGGGAGTCACACTGAGGCAAAATCCACCCAAAAGGGGCAACCACTGTGGGGCGGAAAGGATGTCACTTACCCCGCACTTGGCAGACATTTCCCACCACCATTCCTTGAGACCTGTCCATCAGTCAAAGACATCTGCTCTTCAATTGCCCTAATATGCCCAGTTCTGCCACAGCCCCTCTCCAATCCGCTTTCTCCTCTACAGCAAACAAACATAGCCTGACACGTACTAGAGTTCCTCCTGGGTCTGCCTCCTTTCTAGAGTACACCCTCCTGGAAGTCAAGCATGGAGTCACACCTCTTGCCACACCCCAACAAGGCTCAGTAGACAGATGTGTAAACAGCTGGCCCCATTAATTGTTGATTTTTAAAGCAGTCTCACTAAAAAGGCAGTTCAAACGTTTGACTTACAATGCTGACCTCTGGGGATGCACTATGGTAATCAGGGCACACTTTTTTACCTCTTTAAAAAGGTTTCACATGTACTCTCTGGTAATTACTGAAATATTAAAATAAAAGCAAAAAAACAGAATTCCATTGTTTACATTTTTATACATAGATTTCCAGTCTGTCTTTCACACATATACAGACAGAGATTTTCTGTCTTAGTTTATTTTCTGTTACAACAGGATACCTGAAACTGGGTAATTTATAAAGAAAAGGAACGTATATCCTATAAAGACTGAGAAGTCCAAGGTTGAGGGGCTGCATCTGATGGGGACCTTCTTGCTGTGGGAGCTTTCTTGCTGGTGAGGGCTCTCTGCAGAATCCGCAGGTGGTGCAGGGTGTTACACAGTGAAAGGGCTGAGTGTGCTAGCTCAGGTCTCTCTTCCTCTTCTTATAAAGCCACCAGTCCCCCTCCTGTGATAACCCATTAGTCCGTTAACCCATTAATCCATTCATAAGGACAGGGCCCTCATGACCCAGTCACCTCTCAAAGGCTCCACCTCTCAATGCTGCCAAATTGGGGATTACATTTCAACATGAATTTGGGAAGAAACACATATTCAAGCAATAGCAATTTTTAAAAAAGAAAACAGATCCTACTGCCTATTCCGTTTTGCCACTTTACAAAAACATAAAATGCATCCTAAGCATCTTTCCATATTAGTAATTGTTCTCCTTCAACAACATTTTGGGTGACTGGATAGGACTCTATTGTACACATGCTCTATAATTTATATGACCCACTCACAATTGTTGGTTTTCAATATATTTTTTCATGTCTCACTATTATAAACCATACTTGAACAAATGGCCTTGTAGATGCTTCTCTGAACCCATCTTGAATTCTTTCTTTTGGATAAGTTTCTAGAGGCAGAATTGTTAGATCAGAGGGTAAGTACCTTTTAAAGACTTCAGTAAGTGTTTTCAAATTGCCCTCCAGAAAAATGAAAATAGCTTCTCCTCCTACCAGCAGTAGACAAGATGGGGAAAGACATCTATTTAAATACTAGCCACCTTCTTGGTTCTTTCCTCTTTAAAAAAAAGACGAAAAATAAAACAGAATTTACTCTCCAGGAGCCCTAGAAGGTTAATTAATTTATTTTTATTTATTTATTTATTTATTTTTGAGATGGAGTCTTGCTCTGTCGCCCAGGCTGGAGTGCAGTGGCACGATCTCTGCTCACTGCAAGCACTGTCTCCCGGGTTCACGCCATTCTCCTGCCTCAGCCTCCTGGTAGCTGGGACTAAAGGCACCCACCACCACAACTGGCTAATTTTTTGTATTTTTAGTAGAGATGGGGTTTCATTGTGTTAGCCAGGATGGTCTCGATCTCCTGACCTCATGATCCGCCCGCCTCGGCCTCCCAAAGTGCTGGGATTACAGGTGTGAGCCACCATGCCCGGCCTAATGAATTTATTAATTTTGTGTAAATTACTTGCAAAATCAAAACATCACTGAGAATATTGTAATGTGCTCAGAATTGGGCTGAGGAGTGGTCCTGGTAGACAGTGGGTGGGTGAGATCAGGGATCAAAGGCACAGCACTTCTCCCATAGACCTGTTCACATTTAGGAGGAGATTAAAGGTGGGATATGGGGACTGTTGCAACTTGGGGGCTTCCCTGGGGATCTCTCAAGTTTCTACAATGTTGGTCATATCTGTGGACCTAACTAATAGAGGCCTCCTCTGGCCCTACCTGTGCTCCAAGATGATGATCCAATGATTGGATGGACCTACCAAGGGGCAAGGGGTCTAACTTCAGAACTCCAGAAAAAAGTACCTGGAGATGACAGACAAGGCTGCTCTTTTGTGTACAGTCCTGGGCAAATATTATTTGGGCTTCTGTGTATATAAACAATGTAAGTCATCCAAAACCAGTGGCCCAATCTCACACAGTCCTACAAAAGAAATGCCATGCCAGCCAATAGGAACAATCCCCTTATCAGGCTTCCCTCCTGGAACCAGGCCCTGGGCCCCACAGATGACCTCATGGGTGGGACTCCTAGAGCTCCTTGGGACATCTGGTCCACCCAGCACATGGGTGACAGAGCAGAGGGTAAATAGTTGAAGCATACCTCAAAGGGAAGAAACAGGGTTCAGGGCCCAGGGCCCACATGGTTCCCTATCCAGGCTTTAGGCTCCCTGCACAAACAGTACACACAGCCCCAGGTGTTCCCAAGCATTGGAGGGAAATGTATAAAATGCTGACGAAGGCTCTCTGAAACTCTAGACCCAGGCAGGGTCCCTGCTTGTACAAGTCTAAGGACAATGTGAATGACAGACTGCCCTAGCAGGCCCATGGTGGGTAAACCAACCCTCCTTTATATATGATAGGCAAACACAGACATAAGCATAACTAATTACCATGTGGTGGATGTTTTCCCGGTGCCCCCCCATTCTGTCCCCACCTCTGTGCCCCAGGAGGCTGGCCTCTGTGGTGTGCATTAACCAAGCACCTTTGTTCCAAGATGTCCCCTTCCAACAGAGACGGTAGATATTGACTGTGTTTTTTCCAAAGTTGTAAATTCCCAAGACCCTTGAGCCAGAGAAAGCAATCAGGGGCCATGCAGAGTGGGAAGGGAGGGGCTAGCAGCTGCAGCCAAGAAGAAATCAGACCCCATTTCATCAGAATCACCATCATTTTTCCATTAGTGACTCCCTTGTTGATGCAGACAGCTTGGTCATTTCTGATGGGGTGGGGAGTGAGGTCTGCAGCTCTGGCTGTCAGAGGGTTCCCTCATCATACAAAGGTTGAGAGCAGGAAGACACCAGCCACCAGTGCTGCCAGGAGGGCTGGCTCACATCCAGCCGAGGACTGCAACTGTTGAGGCGCTCTGAGAAATTGGCCAACTCGTCCACCTGGGACCCCATCACCATCTCTCCATCACATGGAGAGATTCTTTCCATGACCTACTGACTCAAGTTGAGTAAATCCCAGAATCTGACACTAGAAGAGTTTGGAGGGGTATAAAAGGTCCACACTATATAGTCTAGCCTCCCCACCCACCCCAATTTACAGAGGGGAGGCTTTGCCCCAGCCCCCTCCAGGGCTTTCTCTCCTCACCCAGTTATTGCTGTGTTCTCACTTTCTGCCTTGGCCATAGTGTCAATGGCCACCAGAGCCTTAGTGCTCCATACCGGGTACTATGCTAAGGGCACTACACAATAACTCTGGAAGGTAGGTCACCTTACCTCTGGTGCACTTAAGAAATGTGAAGCTAAGTAACTGAGGCTCAGAGAGGCTACCCAACTTGCCCGAGATCACACAGCTACTCCTTGTTGCTACTGGGATTTGAGCTTTACTTCAATGCCCACATTGCTTTCAATATGTGATACTTAGTGTTTTCACATTGACTGTGACTCAGCACAGTGGGTTTCTAGAGAAGTGAGTCACTTGCTCTAGAATACTATCCCTGTATCTAACCCAAATCCCCTCC
Source organism: Trachypithecus francoisi (assembly GCF_009764315.1). NCBI lineage: Eukaryota > Metazoa > Chordata > Mammalia > Primates > Cercopithecidae > Trachypithecus > Trachypithecus francoisi. The sequence continues at coordinate 7,302,981 of NW_022681442.1, read as the reverse complement.
TGGCCAAGTGAAATCCATCTCCTTTTGGGCCCTCGGCTGACATTAGATCTGCTAAGTAATCAACACGGACCACGGTACGCTTCCCTGCACACACATGTGCTCAGCCTTGGCCTCCAAAGTGTTACTGTTCCATATTCTTGCCACTGTCCAGGCCTCCTCCACCCTCGGTCAGAACCTGTTACTAGCAAGCAGTCCTGACTCTGCACTTCTGCAGGTCGGGTTCCATTCTACATGCCCCGCAGGTGAGACAGCATGCCGCCATGAGGACACGGTTTCCGCCTTCCTTTCCTTGGCGTCTGAGGACCCCCAGTCCCTGCAAGCTAGCTGTCCCGTCCAATTCCCTATCTTTCCCTGTGGTCCTGAATTTGCTCACTTCCTCTTGCCTGGGCCCAGCTTCAGGGGCTCACTCTCCTAACCTGGGGACCTTTCCTAGCAGCCCTTGGGGAACAAGGTAGGACACACGTTTGAGTGCATGGGCACATGTTAGTCGCCTGCCAGCTGCTGCTCTGCCAGGTGTGATTTGCTTTTGGAATTTGGGTGAGTGACTTGACCTCCCCAAGCTTGAGTTCATGCTCCTCGCCACACACAGCTGTTGTGATGGATAAATGAAATAGCACAGGTGACAGGGCTTTGGCCCAGGGCAGGGACTCACCACGTTGAACTCTTGTTTCCTTTAATACGTGTCTCAGAGGAATGCAAAGAGGATTAAATGGAATCGTAAAATGCCCAGCACAGTTCCCAGGTCCAGCAGACACTCCATAAACAGAACTTCCTGCTTTCTCCCTACCACCACCTCCTCCGTTCTGGTGTTTGTTTTAGAGCAATATGGTGGAGCTATTTACTAACGAGTGCCAGCCAGTCTTAGAAGCTGGGGTGGGAGCAGGTGACGGAGGTTTGGGCTGGGCAGATCAGGGCTTCAACCCAGCTGGGATTCTGTGCATCTGGGCTCGGGGTGGCTCTGAGGTCAGGCCGGAGGCATTGGAGCAGTGGCCACCAGCCCATTTTCCATCTCTGCCTGTCCTCTGAGAAGCCTCCCAAATTTACCTCCACCCTGTGCTGCTCTTTAACTAAAGACCATTTAGTGGATTCGGTAATCATGTACTCTCACTAAAAATAAACCGGGCCACACAGTCCCTGAGAAAGGAGAGCTCGGATTAGAGGTCAAATTCCTTCCTTCCTCATAGGGTCCAGAGTACCCAGGGAGAGCAGCAGGGCAGGGAGTCCCCGTCAATCTTGCTCGTTGGGGAGGGGGCTCCAGGAGGAGCAGTGGACAGGCTCCCCACAGCCCACTGGCTTCCCATGAACGTCCATAGCAAAGCAGTGGTGTTTTCTTCTTAGGGCTAGCTCTATCTCATGGCTGCTTTTCATCTCCCCACAGTCAGCTGCCATGGAAGACCTTTTTGCTTTGGCCCAGTCCCTGCAACATAAAACCCTTGATGGATATTGCAATGGTCACCTCACTTGGGATCCCATTGTTTTTTTCAATTTTCCGAGGGGCCACCTCTAGCACATCATGGTGCAGAGGACAGGAGCCACATGGGGCATCTGAGCAGCGTATGTTCAGCACTGATATTTGTCATCGTCCAGTTCTGGTCTCTCACAGCTAGGTGCACTTCTTCCTGAAGGCAGTTGACCAAAGAAGTTGAGCACGTGGGTTTGAGAATGAAACGAAACTGAATGTGAGTCCGGCTCTGACATTTAGACACGGTACCATGGGCACCTGCCCCTCTGGCCTTAATTCTGCCATCTGTCAAATGAGAATTCTAGAGTAAAGACATAGAGAACCTACCTCAAGGGGTAACATACATGTCAGATGAACGAATACATGCAAAAGCTCATCATGGCTCTGGCACTGGATGAAGATGGCAGTGTGCATTCATTATCACTGCGAAGACTCTTACTGTTATAAAGTGGTTTTGAGCAGCGCTTGAGGGAGAGCATTCCTTTTGTTTTTGGATCCCGATTAGGAAGTTACTCCTTAGGCAAAGGGGGATCAGCCCCGGACCCCACTCCTGTCTTCCTACCTTGCATCCCTGTTGCATGGGGTTTCAGAAGGGAAATAAGAAGGCATTTCCAGCAACATGTGCAGGTGGCAGACACCACGCAGGGAGCACTGAAGCATAGCAGAGATGCTTGTGATGGTCACATCATTCGTGATGGGGCTCCCACAAGAGAATAACCTCCTGCACCTGGAGGCGAGGTCCCAGGACAGGACAGGACATGGGGACACGCGGGGAGAAGTTTCTGAAAACAACACAGCCAGAGGAGGGGCAGGGGCCTGAAGGAAGGAGGACCTGGCAGAGCAGTGAGGGCCTGAGGGACACAGAGCAGGATGAGCGTGACCCACGTGAGGGAGGACGTGGAGTATCTTAGTTGGAGCCCAGGTGCTGGAGGCAGACCGCCCTCATCAACTCTCAGCTCCACCACCTACCGGCAGGACAGTTGGGGCACCAGTGTGAGCCTCCACTCTTTTTCTATGACAGGGTGTGATAATAGAGCCTTTCTCATGGGACTGTGGTCAAGATACAGGGTGCACAGCCACGGAAAGCCCCACAGCACCAGGCATGGTGGTGAGTGGAGCCACGGGTACATCCAGGTGTGAAAAGCCACCAGCCACGGCCTCTTCTGCCTTTGATGGCAACCTCCTCCTGCACCCCCAGGCTGCCTCCCTTGGGCTCGCCTGCTCTTCCTCTGTACCTCACTCCCTTCCTCCCAGCCTCACCCAGGAGGTCAAGGATGCAGTGAGCTGTGCTTGTGCCACTGCACTCCAGGCTGGGTGATAGTGAGGCCTTGCCTCAAAAAAACAAAAACAAAAACAAAAAAATTACCCAGCCTCAGGTATTTCTTTATAGTGATGCAAAAACAGACTAACATAATTAGTAAATGTATCCTTCAAATAAAGACACAGAGAAAGAATAAGCAGAGGCAATAACAGAGAAAAAGGCTCAGAAGTGAGGGGACCTGATATACCCAAAGAATAGAGAGAATTTCCATCGGAGTGGCTCTAAGAATAGAGCCATGACAGCTCAGTCCAGAAGTGTGGCCAGGTCAATTCATCCTGGCTCAAGTAAGCCTGGGAAGCCATTGGGTGTTTGCTATTAGCCCTGAGAGCCCTGAGGGTTGCTGGCAGATGGGTGTCAGATCTGGTGGTGTTCAGAAAGAACACTGAGTACCAGGTGGAAGGCACATTGTGGGAGCCACAGTGTCAGCTGGAGAGGAGCGGGACAGTGAGCCTCTGCCGCAGTACAGGCAGAAGACAGGGCTGCGTGGATGAGGATGATGGCCCAGGGAAGGGGAGCAGTACCCGAGCCCAGCAACATGTGACAAAGAAACGTACAATTTGCTGCCGGCTGCTGCCACACAGAGCAAATCAGATTGCTGCTGAACAGCCAGGCCTGGGCCCGGGGACAGATAGCGCTCAGCCTTCACTCTCCAGCCAGCACTTCCCACGGGGGCTGCTTAGCCCTGCCCTGCTCAGGCACAGTCCATTCTAGTGGGTGGGGCTGGAGCCGCCTGCCTTGACGGGATCTCCCTCTAGTTCCCCAACTCCAACGTTGCTTCCCAGGGCCCCAGGTTGGAGCTGACAATTTTAATGGAAAGGATTGTAGATTGCAACTGTGAGCTGCAACACACAAACAGCCATAGGTGCTTTGTGTTCCGGATCCGTTTGGAAAGGGAGCAGGCAGAGGAGGCCCAGTAATGAACAGGTTTTCAGCCACTTTCTGACACCATACTGACGCCTCTCCTCCTGGATCAGGAGTCCATAGAACTAGGCCTCGATTTACCCTGGGGGTCTCTGCTGTGAGCCCGCTGCCTTCTCTAAATCTCAGCTGCCTTAAAATGAATCTCCAAGGTCCCATCCTGAGTGAATGACCCGCAACTCTCACCTAAGGGACAGCAAACTGGCTGCTGAATTCCACATTCCAGCTCCCTGACAGGGTCACTAGCCAGGGCTTAAGGACAGTCAGAGCTGCAAGGGTAAGGCTCAATTGCTCCAACTTCCAGTGAGATGACCCTGGTGCCCAGGCCCCTCCACTCCCCATCCCAGCAGGCTCTGCGACTCTGCGGAATCTGAGTGTAGCAGGAAAAATGCAGCAGGCCTGGACCCGCCGCCCCACTCCACACATCCAGGAAATGGACCGTGATACTCATAATATTACATTTTAATGGTCTGCCGCATCAAAGGCAGAAGGAAGAATCACTCCTGCGGCGGCAATGGATTAACTCCTTCTCTTCTGGTCTCTTCCAGAGTCTTTTAGTTAAGTGAACTGGGGAGGGAGGGTGCAGGTCTTGGTGAGGAGGAATAAAGGGGGTCAAGACAATAAGGTTCCAGAGTCTGTAGCTGCTTTACATTCAATCTTCTGGGAGTTTCTGTATTCTACTCTATCTACCAATATGTAGGAATGACAGCTTTTCATCAAAGCCAACCCATTTTCCTTCCCTGGACTCCCTCAATGTCTACCAGGAGGTCAGCTTCACACCCTCAGTACTACCCAGGCCCAGGATTAATAATCCTCCATCAGACAGGAAACCTGATGACTGACATTAGGAGTGCAGTAAAGGAGAGTCATAAATTCTCTTAAAATGAAAATAGCTCTTGAGTGGATCCTAGGGCCCAGAGGGAACCCAGAGATCATCTGCTCCTCTTGAGGTCCAGAGAGGAGAGGACACTCACTCAGTCACTCACACATCAGTGTGGATAAGGGACCAGAGCCTGAGAGGTACTATCCCCACCCAAGCACCCTCTTCCTGGGCAATGGCACCCTTTCGGTCTGATGGCACTTCCAGTCATGTCCCACACAGTGGTGTGCTGCCAATGAACATCACATTGATTTGTTGCATTTGCAAATTTCTGTGGTGTAAATACTCCCTCCATGCCCAATTCTAAGCTATTAATGGGAGGTCACTGGAGCAGACTTGGGAAGAGAGGCCCATTACATAGAATCTTCATCGCACAGATGCAATAGATATAAATAACCTCAAAAGCACAGACCATAGTCAAATCATCAGGATAAGTTTTGAGTAGTTATTACTTTTGTTTTTAAAATAATTTATTTAAGTATGAGTTTGTATAATTGAACTTTTATGACTACGTTTAATAACCAGCTCTCAATATTTCTGACAGTTTGACAGTCAGTTCTCATGAGACAGGAATGGGCTGGCTCTGGCACAGCACTGCCTCCATCGCAGCAAGTCAGTGGCTGTATGTCACTTATATTAGTCTGCACACCTAGGAAATGTCCATTGTGCTGACTTCCTGGACTCCAGTAGGCTCAGCTGCAGATGGGCATTGGCCTGGCCTGGAAGGAAACGCCCCTTCGTCCAGCTTAACTGTTGGCAGATACTTTATGTTCTTATTAATTAGCCTAAGTAATTGCTCAGCTCCAATGTTATACTGTCTTTTGCTCCCTCTCCAGATGAGCTTGGTTCCTTGAATTCTATGTCCAGTTCCCTGCAGGAAGGTCGACTTGGGTTCTAACCACTCATCTTTAAGACACAGAGTCTCTTCCATCTGATTATCTCTAAGGTGGTCCTTTATCAAATAATGGCTACCTCCCACCCGTCTGAGGGAACATGAGACTTTCTTTTAAGGGGAATAGAAAAAGAACCATGAGATGCCCTCCCTTCAGATGGGAAAGGGTCTCCAGGTTCAGATGAGGCAGGATCCAAGATGGCCCTCAATGATTCTAGCCTCCTGGTAGTAATACCCTGGGTAGCTCACTTCTGAACTCAGCAGACTGGACGCAAATATCGTGAAAATGACAGAGGAGGACTTCTGAGAGTAGGTCATAAAAAACGTGAAAGGCATCCGGCTTCCACCTGCATCCTGTTGGGTCACTCTGGGAGGAGCCAGCATCATGAGGACTCTCCAGCAGCCCCAGGGTAATGCCACATGATGAGGTGCTGAGGGCCCCAGCCCACAGTTGGCCCTGAGAGTAAGCTTCCTCGGAAGCGGACCCTCCAGCAGCATCCATTCAGGGCCCAGCCCTGTGCCAAGCTCTTGTTTGGGGTGGATATAAAATAAGTCAAAGCATGACCCCTGACCTCCAGATGCTGTCTCCACAGCGCAGGTGTCAGTTAGAAGTCCGTTCAGCTGTGTGGTCCTCACTGTTGCTGGCAACACAAGCTTAAACAAGATAGGCTTGTATGTCTCTTAAGTAAACAAAGCCCAGAGGTGGGCAATCTATATCTCATATGACACTCCCCCAGGCCACACAAGTGCTCCTGCTTAGGGACCCAGGTTCCTTCTATCTTGTTACTGTACCACTGACAGCATAAAACTTTTTTTCCCATAAGTTATTGGGGTACAGGTGGTATTTAGTTACATGAGTAAGTTATTTAGTGGTGATTTGTGAGGTTTTGGTGCACATATCACCCAAGCAGTATACACTGCACCCTATTTGCAGTCTTTTATTCCTCAATCCACCCACATTCATCCCCCCAAGTCCCCAAAGTCCATTGTATCATTCTAATGCATTTGCGTCCTCATAGCTTAGCACCCATATATCAGTGAGAACATACAATGTTTGGTTTTCCGTTCCGGAGTTACTTCACTTAATAGTCTTCAATCTTGTCCAGGTCACTGCAAATGTTAACTCATTCCTCTTTATGGCTGCATTGTGTGTGTGTGTGTGTATATACACACAAACATTATATATGTACATATATATGTATGTATATCATATGTGATATATATAGTTATATATATGTATATCATATGTGATATATATATCTCACAGTTTATCTACTCATTGATTGATGGGCATTTGGGTTGATTCCACGATTTTGCTATTGTGAATTGTGCCTCTGTAAACATGCATGTGCAAGCATCTTTTTCGAATAATGACTTCTTTTCCTCTGGGTAGATATCCAGTAGTGGGATTGCTGGATCAAACGGTAGTTCTACTTTTAGTTCTTTAAGGAATCTCCACACTGTTTTCCAGAGTGGCTGTACTAGTTTACATTCCCACCAGTAGTGTAGAAGTGTTTCCTGTTCACTGCATCCATGCCAGCAATCTACTGTTTTTTGATTTTTTGATCATGGCCATTCTTGAAGGAACAAGGTGATATCACATTGTGGTTTTGATTTGTATTTCCCTGATCATTAGTGATGGTGAGCATTTTCTCATATGTTTGTTGGCCATTTGTATATCTTCTTTTGAGAATTGTCTGTTCATGTCCTTAGCCCGCTTTTTGATGGGATTGTTTGTTTTTTTCTTACTGATATATTTCAGTTCATTGTAGATTCTGGATATTAGTCCTTTGTCAGATGTAGAGATTGTGAAGATTTTTTCCCACTCTGTGGGTTGTCTGTTTACTCTGCTGACTGTTCCTTTGCTGTGCAAAACTGCTTTAGTTTAACTAGGTCCCAGCAATTTATCTTTGTTTATATTGCATTTGCTTTTGGGTTCCTGGTCATGAAATCGTTGCCTAAGCCAGTGTCTAGAAGGGTTTTTCCAATGTTATCTTTTAGAATTTTTAGAGTTTCAGGTTTTAGGTTTAAGTGCTTAATCCATCTTGAGTCGGTTTTTGTATAAGTTGAGAGATGAGGATCCAGTTTCATTCTCCTACATGTGGCTAGCCAATTATCCCAGCACCTTTTGTTGAAAACGGTGCCCTTTCCCCACTTTATGTTTCTGTTTGCTTTGTCAAAGATCAGTTGGCTGTAAGTATTTGGGTTTACTTCTGGGTTCTCTATTCTGTTCCATTGGTCTATGTGCTTATTTTTATACCAGTACCACGCTGCTTTGGTGACTATGGCCTTATAGTATAGTTTGAAATCAGGTAGTGTGATGCCTCCAGATTTGTTCTTTTTGCTTAGTCTTTTTTGGTTGTGCAGGCTCTTTTTTGGTTCCATGTGAATTTTAGTATTCTTTTTTCTAATTCTGTGAAGAATGATGGTGGTATTTTGATGGAGATTGCATTGAATTTGTAGATTGCTTTTGGCAATATGGTCATTTTCACAATATTGACTTTACCCATCCCTGAGCATGGGATGTGTTTCCATTTGTTTATGTCGTCTATGATTTCTTTCAACAGTGTTTTGTAGTTTTCCACGTAGAGGTCTGTCGGTCTTTCGACTCCTTGGTTAGGTATATTCCTAAGTATTTTATATTTTGTTGCAGCTATTGTAACAGGGGTTGAGTTCTTGATTTGACACTCTGCTAGGTCACTGTTGGTGTACAGAAGAGCTACTGATTTGTGTACGTTAACTTTATATCCAGAAAGTTTGCTGAATTATCAGTTCTAGGAGCTTTCTGGAGGAGTTCTTGGGGTTTTCAAGGTAAACGATCATATCATTAGCAAACAGTGACAGTCTGACTTCCTCTTTACTGACTTGGATACCTTTTATTTTTTTCTCTTGTCTGATTTCTCTGGCTAGGACTTCCAGTACTATGTTGAAGAGGAGTGGTGAGAGTGGGCATCCTTATCTTTTCCAGTTCTCAGGGGGGATGCTTTCAACTTCTCCCCATTCAGTATTATGTTGGTGTCGGTTTGTCATACATGGCATTTATTACATTAAAATACATCCCTTGTATACCGATTTTGCTGAGAGTTTTAATCCTAAAGGGATGCTGGATTTTGTTGAATGCTTTTTGTGTATCTATTTAGATGATCACGTGATTTTTGTTTTCATTATGTTTATGCAGTGTATCACATTTATTGACTTGTCTATGTGAAAACATCCCTGCATCTCTGGTATGAAACCCACTTGGTTTCACACTTGAGCATGGTGTATTATCTTTTTGATATGTTGTTGGATTCATTTAGCTAGTATTTTGTTAAGGATTTTAGCATCTATGTTCACCAAGGACAGCAGTCTGTAGTTTTCTTTTTTGGTCATGTCCTTTCCTGGTTTTGGTATTAGGGTGATGCTGGCTTCATAAACTGAATTAGGGATGGTTCCTTCTTTCCCTATCTTATAGAATAGTGTCAAAAGGATTGGTACCAATTATTCTTTGAATGTCTTGTAGAATTCTGCTGTCAATCCATCTGGTCCTGGACGTTTTTTTGTTGGTAATTTTTTACTTACCATTTCAGTCTCACTGCTTGTTATTGATCTGTTCAGGGTATCTAATTATTCCTGATTTAAGCTAGGAGGGTTGTATTTTTCCAGGAATTTATCCATCTCTTCTAGGTTTTCTAGTTTATGTGTCTAAAGGTATTCATAGTAGCCTTGAATGATCTTTTGTATTTAAATGGTACCAGTTGTAATATCTCCTGTTCCATTTCTTAATGAAGTTATTTGGATTTTCTCTCTTCTTTGTAAAGAACCAGCTTTTTGTTTCATTTATCTTTTGTAATTTTTTGTTTCAATTTCATTTAGTTCTGCTCGGATCTTGGTTATTTCCTTTCCTCTGCTGGGTTTAGGTTTGATTTGTTCTTCTTTCTCTAGTTCCTTGAGGTGTGACCTTAGAATGTCAGTTTGTGCTCTCTCAGTCTTTTGATGTAGGTGTTTAGGGCTATGAACTTTCCTCTTAGCACTGCCCTTGCTGTATTACAGAAGTTTTGATAGGTTGTGTCATTATTGTCACTCAGTTCAAAGAATTTTTTAATTTCCATCTTGATTTCGTTCTTGACCCAATGCTCACTCAGAAACACGTTAATTTCCATATATCTGCATGGTTCTGATGACTCCTTTTGGAGTTGATTTCCAGTTTTATTTCACTGTGGTCTGAGAGAGTGCTTGACATAATTTCAATTTGCTTAAATTTATTGAGGTTCATTTTATGACCTATCATATGGTCCAACTTGGAGAAAGTTCCATGTGCTGTTGAATAGAATGTGTATACTGTGGTCGCCGAATGAAATGTTCTGAACATACCTGTTAGGTCCATTTGTTCCAAGGTATAGTTTAAATCCATTGTTTCTTTGCTGACTTTCTGTCTTGATGACCTGCCTAGTGCTGTCAGTGGAGTACTGAAGTCCCCCACTATTATTGTGCTGCTGTCTATCTCATTTCTCAGGTCTATTAGTAATTGTTTTATAAATTTGGGAGCTACAGTGTTAGGTGCATATATGTTTAGGATTGTGACATTTTCCTGTTGGATAAGACATTTTACCATTATATAATGTCCCTCTTTGTCTCTTTTCATTGCTGTTGCTTTGAAGTTTGTTTTGTCTAATATAAGAATAGCTACTCCTGCTCACTTTTGGTGTCCACTTGCATGAAATGCCTTTTTCCACCCCTTTACTTTAAGTTTATGTGAGTCCTTATGTGTTAGGTGAGTCTCCTGAAGGCAGCAGATGGTTGGTGAGTTCTTATCCATTCTGCAGTTCTGTATCTTTTAGGTGGAGCATTTAGGCCATTTACATTCAACGTTAGTACTAAAATGCGAGGTACTGTTGCATTCATTGTACTTTTCATTGCCTGTGTACTCCTTTGGTTTTGTCTTTTATTTTTTGCTTTTTAACACGTATTTTTGTTTTATCGTGATTTATGCTTTAAAGAGGTTCTGTTTTGATGAGTTTCCAGGATTTGTTTCAAGATCTAGAGCTCCTTTTAGCAGTTCCTGTAGTGGTGGCTTGGTAATGGCAAATTCTCTCAGCATTTGTTTGTCTGAAAATGACTGTATCTTTCCTTCATATATGATGCTGAGTTTCACCAGATACAAAATTCTTGGCTGATAATTGTTTCGTTTGAGGAGGTAGAAGATAAGGCCCCAATCTCTCCTAGCTTATTAGGTTTCTGCTGAGAAATCTCCTGTTAATCTGATAGGTTTTCCTTTATAGGTTACCTGGTGCTTCTGTCTCACAGCTCTTAAGATTCTTTCCTTCATCTTAACTTTGGATAACCTGATGACAATGTGCCTAGACGATGATCTTTTTGTGATGAATTTTCCAGGTGTTCTTTGTGTTTCTTGTATTTGGATGTCTAGGTCTTTAGCAAGGCCAGGGAAGTTTTCCTCAATTATTCCCCCAAATATGTTTTCCAAACTTTTAGAATTCTCTTCTTCCTCAAGAACACTGACTGTTCTTAAGTTTGATAGTTTAACATAATCCCAGACTTCTTGGAGACTTTGTTCATATTTTCTTATTCTTTTTCTTTGTCTTTGTTGCATTGGGTTAATTCAAAGACCTTGTCTTCAAGCTCTGAATTTTTTTCTTCTACTCATTGAATTCTATTGCTGAAACTTTCCAGAGCATTTCGCATTTCTAAAAGTGCGTCCAAAGTATCCTGAATTTTTGATTGCTTTTTCTTTAAGCTATCTGTTTCCTTGAATATTTCTCATTTCACTTCTTGTATCATTTTTTGGATTTCCTTGTATTGGGTTTCTCCTTTCTCTGGTCCCTTCCTGATTAGCTTAATAACTAACCTCCTGAATTCTTTTTCAGGTAAATTGGGGATTTCTTCTCTTCTTGGTTTGGATCCATTGCTGGTGAGCTAGTGTGATTTTTGGAGGGTGTTGAAGAGCCTTGTTTTGTCATATTACCAGGGTTGGTTTTCTGGTTCCTTTTTATTTTGGATAGGTTCTGTCAGAGGGAAGGTCTAGGGCTGAAGGCTGTTGTTCAGATTCTTTTTGTCCCACAGGTGTTCCCTTGATGTAGTACTCTTTCCCTTTTCCTATGGATGTGGCTTGCTGTGAGCCGAACTGCAGTGATTGTTGTCTCTCTTCTGGGTCTAGTCACCCAGTAAGTCTACCCATCTACCCAACTCCGGGCTGGTACTGTGAGTTGTCTGCACAGAGTCCTGTGATGTGAACCATCTGTGGGTCTCTCAGTCATGGATACCAGAGCCTGTTCTGGTGGAAGTAGTGGGGGTGTGCAATGGACTCCGTGAGGGTCTTTAGCTTTGGTGGTTTAATGCTCTATTTTTGTGCTGGTTGACCTCCTGCCAGGAGGTGGCACTTTGCAGAAAGCATCAGCTGTAGTAGTATAGAGAGGGACCAGCAGTGGGCAAGGCCCTAGAACTCCCAAGATTACATGTCCTTTGTCTCCTGCTACCAGGGTGGGTAGGGAAGGACCATCAGATGGGGATGGGGTAGGCATATCTGAGCTCAGACTCTCCTTGGATGGGTCTTGCTGTAGCTGCTGTAGGGGATGGGGGCGAGATTCCCAGGCCACTGGACTTGTGTACCTAGGAGAATTATGGCTGCCTCTGCTAAGTCAGGCAGGTTGTCAGGAAAGTAGGGGAAAGCTGGCAGTCACAGGCCTCACTCAGCTCCCACGCAAACTGAAGGGCTAGTCTCTCCCACCACTCCCCCACCAATGACTCCAAGTCTGTTTCCAAGTGGTGGGCGAGAGGGGCTTGAAAACGTGCCCCAGGCTACCCAGCTGCCAGCTGCGAAAGAAAAGGGCTTGGTTCTTCCCCAGCCCGTGAAGTCTGCACACTGGATTTGCACCCTCCCCCGAGTTCTGGCCACAAGGCCTTACAAAGTTCAGCTTGAGAATTCCTTTTCCCTGTGGAGTTTTGCTCCCTGCGCCTCTGGTCACCCTCCCTGTGGATCCCTGTGGTGCCAGTAGGAATGACATGCTAGGGGACCCAGCGAGCTCTCAGGGCCTTTCTGCTGCTTCCTCTACGCCTGTATTTCACTCGGCTCTCTAAATTGGCTCAGCTCCAGGTAAGGTTGGAAACTTCTGCAAACAGACCTTCAGCTTCTCCACTGGGGGTGTGTGTTTGGGAGGGGAGGGTCTCTCTTTCCCACTTCTGCAGTTGGGGCACTCACAGTATTTGGGGTGTCTCCCGGGTCCTGCAGGAACAGTCTGCTTCCTTCAGAGGGTCTATGGGTTCTCTAAGGATTGCTGGTTTGTGCAGCATAAAACCTTTTCCTCCTAGTCCAAGATGGCTGCTGGAGCTGTAGCCATTACATCTTTTGGGCAGAAGGAAGAAGGAGGACATAAATAACGTCTTCTATTAAAGGCAACACATGTTGCACACACCCCTTCGGTTCATATCCCATTGGCCTGAACATAGTCCAACGTCCAGTTTTTTGTTTGTTTGTTTGTTTTGTTACGTTTCGTTTTCATGGCAGGCTTATACCCAGGTAAAACTTGGGGGTTCCAGTATTAAGAAAGAAAAGATGGGTTTGGTGGGTAATTTGCAGTTTCTTTCCCAGAACCTGGTAGAGGCCTCACAATTAGTCGTGTCTTCCAACAGACACACCTAATGGGTCTCTATTCTTCTTGGCAGTTGGCTAAGAGGGCCAGTGTTCTCTTTCCAAACACTTCCTCTGAAGCACATTCCAGTATTATTCTCCAATACATCATTCTTCCTGTCTCTCCCCATGAAACGCAGAGTCCACAAGGGCAGGGGCCTTGTCTGCCTGGCCCTGTTTTGAATTCCCAGCTTCTGAATATCTGCTGAATGAACGAATGAATGAGCCAGGGAGAGACGCTTTGACTCTGTGCTATGGTCAATAACAAGTTCGCACAGGTGCTCCTGCTTAGGAAACCACACTTCAAACATTTGCATGCCTATGGCCTAAGGCTGAGACCATTTTGGAGGCATCTGAAAGCCCTTTGCTGAGAGCAGTGTGCAAACATGCAGTGTCCTGTTCATCCCTGCTTTGGTACATGCAGTGCCTGACTCATAGGGATCTTGTCTGCCATATAAAAAGATGCCAGGTATTCTTATGAGGAAAATGAAACAAGCGCAAACAAGGAACCTGGTTTTAAAGCTCTTTAACTTTCCCCAGGGAGCCAGTGTCTATTTCTATATAATATCCCAAGCCCCAGATGAAACATGCAAACCACACTCATCATGTCAAATAAGTGGTCTGAAGGTTTTTGCTTTTGCGTACTCACTTAGAGGCCACAGAGACCTGGATAAGGAACGAAGTCCAAAGAGCTGCAAACACAAACCATATTCTAAAAAAGGGAAAAGGCACCTCTGCAAGTTTCTGTAAAAAGTGTCTGTGTCTTGCAAGAGTAACCAAAAGTTGTGGTATTCCAGCACCACCAATAGAAAAGTGAGTGATTCACACACACACACATGCATGAATAGCTCTAAAAAGTCCAAGAGGTAGATGAATAAGGAAATAAATAAAATGTATGAAAAACAGATATACAAAAGACTACAATATATGGAAAACCACTCAACTCCATTAGAAATCAAATTAATTATTTTCAACTTCAAACTGAAAAACATTTTTAAAAATCATACTCAGTGCTGGCAAATATGCAGTGAAGTGGTCAACTGCATAGCTGACTGCACACACTGCTAACAGAGTGCACAGGTGCATAGTTTTCTGGAAAGCAGTTTGGAAATGTGCGTCCAAAACCTCAAAAATGTGCACAGTACCTTTGACTCAGTAGGTCTCTTCTAATAATTTATCCTAAAATACTCATTTATTTATTCAATAAATAATTATTGATTGCCTGATGTATGCCATTTGCAGGGCCAGTTACTAAACATTGAGGGAGGAATTAAGAAAACATATTCCCTGCCCCTGTGAACTGCCACTTGATCCAACAGTCCAACTCCTGGTTGTCTACCCAGAGGAAAATAAGTCATTATGTGAAAAAGATACTTACAGACTCATGTTTATAGCAGCACAATTTGCATTTGCAAAAATACGTAACCAGCCCACATGGCCATCAATCAACGAGTGGATAAAGAAAATGTGATATATATATATATATATATATATATATACACACACACACACCATGGAATACTACTCAGCCATGAAAAGGAATGAAATAATGGCATTTGCAGCAAGCTGGATGGAATTAGAGGCCATGATTCTAAGTGAAGTAACTCAGGAATGGAAAACCAAACATCGTGTATTCTCACTCATAAGTGGGAGCTAAGCTATGAGGATGCAGAGGCATAAGAAGGATACAATGGACTTTGGCGATTTGGGGAAAGGGTAGGGGGTGGGTGGGGGATAAAGACTACACACTGGGTACAGTCTGGGTACAGCGTACACCGCTCAGGTGATGGGTGCACCAAAATCTCAGAAATCACCACTAAAGAACTTACTCATGTAACCAAACACCACCTGTTCCCCAAAAACCTATTGAGATAAAATAAAATGAATTGTAAAATTCAAAAAATTAGATGAGGAAACATACAATAAACAAATAAAGCAACAAATAAATAAGTATCCATTGCGATCGTTGCTGAGAAGGGTGCTGTGTTAACGTGGTGGAGAGACAGAATCACTGGTGATGACGTAAGTTTTCTCTGAGAAGGTGATGTTTAATCCAAGTTCTGAAAGATGAAGAACCAGCCGTGAGAAGAGTATTAGGTTCCAGGTGCAAATGTTCTGAGTTTGGAAAGCTCTTGCAGGGCTCAAGGAGCCAGAGAGAGGTCAGGATGCCTGGGGTAGCAACCAAGGGAGCATGAGATACAGGCGGAGAGGAGTTGGAGCAGGGAAGGGAAGCTGAGATGTCAGTTGGACGTTATGCCGTAGACAATGGGGAGTATTGGAATGTTCTTGAGCGGGAGAGTAACACAATCACAGTTGTACTTTGGGAAGTTCAATCTAGACATTTTATAAAATCAAAGAGGCAAAGAAAACCAGACTGAAGGTAGGGAGCCTCACTGAGAAGCCATTGCCATCCATGGCTGGGAGTCTATGAGGGACAGATAGAAGGGGAGTTTTGAGGAAGAATCACGTGATTTGGCCATTGATGGCCCTGGGTGGCCAGGAAACGGGAGGAGCTGGAGATGTCTCCACCCATGCCTAGTAGAATGGTGGGTCAATGAACAGCCAAGGAAACCACAGGATGAGATGGCTCTGGGGAAAGATGAAGAATCTCGATTTGAATATCTGAGTTGAAGCCCACGGCTTCCTTCAGGGACCCTTCCAGATCACTCCCCGGCGTGGAGCCTTCATCTTCCCTGGACTCACCCACCCAGGACAAAACTCAGCGTTTCAAAGTTCAGCCCAACAGAAAGACCGAGAATAGAATGGGAAACCAATTTTCTTTCCTTCTCCACTCCCCATTTCTTTCTTTTCATGATTCCAATTAAAAATTCCAAAGTCAAATGTTTCCTCAGGGCATTTTTATTCTGGTAAAATTGGGAGAACTCTCCTCCCATTCCCCTTTTCCGGTTCAAGAAAAGCGACGTTAATATGCTTATACCAAGATTGCCTTTTCCTGAGAGACTGCAGAGGCTCCGGAGCCCTCGGTGGGGAATCCCAGCTTGACTTAGCACTTTTCCCAAAGGGTCACATTTGTTGGCAGTGCTGTCTCAGAAATAACTCCCTCACCGGCAATGGAAGTCTTTTTATAAAGGATGCTGGCGGGGTCTTTCCTGGAGGGGAATTACTCCTTGAGGCAAAGGTGACCCCCACAAGGCCTTCCAGTCCACTCAGACATCTCTGGGGAGGGAGGGAGGCTGCCAGGCCCGACTGCCTTTTGCTGCTTTCTCTTCATGTAAAACGGGGTGTTTAATGCCATGCTTATTTCTCTGGAAATCTTGTGTGGGCCCAGGCAGGCGGTTGTAATGTAGGCTTGGCCACTGCCGAGAATAGAAATGAAGCAATTGTGTCCCGTGGCTGGGCCCACATAAAGCACGCTTCAGAAAACAAACACAGCTCGCTGGGAAGGCCCATGCAGGCGACAGCCACGCAGGCCTCCTGAAGCATGTTCGCTGCCAGGCCGAGAATTCTAAGGAGCACCAGTGCGTTGATTTGGGCCACTTATGTCATGAAAACGTTTCGTCGTAGAGGAAGATGGTTCTGAATGGACCCACCGTGTAACTCAAGTCTAAATCTGCTTGCGGAAGTCCTATTGAAACGGGCAGTATTCGGGCTGTGCAATAAATCAGTTTGTGAAAATATAATTTCCTGCCAGCTGTTCTGAATAAGGCTCTTGTAAGACGATTGTGTAGTCAGGAGGAGAAATGATTCCCTCTTCCATTCGGAAGTTGTTGGGTTTTTTTCCCCCTGGTGATTTTAAATCTTGCATGAGGGTAGATGTAAAGTAAGAAATGAGATGTTTACAACATATTGAGAAACAGGTTTTTAATACTGCAAAACCCTTCTGATCACAAATTCAGGTGATTGTGAGATTTCATTAAACTCCAAAACTCACACCGAAAATTCGCATCCTTAGCAGTTAAGGGAGACTGGTGCTAAGGATGCCCATTTAAAGAAAGGAAATCTTCCTGCTCCAGCTGCCGAGATGGCTGCAAAGCCTTAATAGGATTTCTTTCCGTGGAAAGAACTGCAGGCTTCCCCTGACAGAGGCCCAGCCAGCAGGCGACTTCTCCAGAACCACATAAAAGGAAATTAAAATGTGTTATTTTCTGGGGAGCACCCTTAAGCGGTGGAAACAGATCTTTGCTTTTTTCTTTTGTTTTTAATTATGAAATACTTCAAACAGAGAAAAGTACAGAAAAATAATATAAGACTATCCTCCACCAACATCAAGCATTTGCCATAGCTGCTTAAAATCAATCTCTCTCTTTCTTTCTGTCTCTCTCTCCTAAATGGCTTAAAACCAGCTAAAACCACCCATTTTTCATTATTTCCCTCTTCTTCAGAAGTAACTCCTGCCCTGAAATGGTGCGGGTCATTCACATCCTGATTTTACTCTTTTTACAACAAATATATGGCTCCATAGCTATATGGACTCTTACATGTTTTTAAAAATTCACTTAAATGGTAATCATTCTGTATGTATTAATATCTTCTTGAAACTTATTTTTCCCCTCAAAATTATCTTTTGGATGAAGAGACACACCATGTTCTTGACTAAAGGACCATAATCATAAAGATGTCAGTTCTACCTAACTTAATTTACAGATTGAATACAATTGTGGTTTTTAAAATACCACCAGGTTTTTTTTTCTGGACCTCAGTAAGTTGATTATGAAGTTTATTTGAATGAACAAAAACACAAAGCTAGCCAGGAGAACCTAGAAAAAGAAGAACCATATGGGGCCAGCACTACCAGACATTAACACATACTGCAAAGCCTGTAATTAGGAGTTTGGTATTGGCACATGAATAACCAGACAGACCAATGGGACCGAAAGAAAGTCCAGAAATAGATTCAACTGCATCTGGAAAGTTATTATATGAGAAAGCCAGCTTCACAAATCTGCGTGAAGAGATGATTTCTTTTTAATAAGTGGGCTTGAGATAAGTGGACAGCCATATGAAAAAAGTCAGC
Source organism: Trachypithecus francoisi (assembly GCF_009764315.1). Classification (NCBI taxonomy): domain Eukaryota; kingdom Metazoa; phylum Chordata; class Mammalia; order Primates; family Cercopithecidae; genus Trachypithecus; species Trachypithecus francoisi. The sequence continues at coordinate 7,284,909 of NW_022681442.1, read as the reverse complement.
CCTGGAACTCACATCACACGCTGGGGTAAAATCTAAAATGGGTCAGACATTTACATATAAAAACAGAAACCCTCTAGGTGCGAGAGAAAACTACGAGAAAGGCTTATACAACCTGAATGTGGGGAAAACTTTCTTACCAGAAAGACTATTACATTTGAGTGCACTGAAAGAAAACTCTTTTGCATGGCAAAACCACCCGCAAGCAAAGTAGAAAGATAAACCATGCCTGGGTGGAGATCCCTGGGACTCCTGTCTCCAGGTGGCATCAGAGAGGGTCTGGGTCACCCCGGGGTCAGTGGGCAGTTGGGTTCACTTTCTAGGCTGGAGGCCACGGAAGTGGTCTAGTTGAGCACATGGGTCCTGGGGCCCAGTTATCTGCATTGGAATCTGGCTCCCCCACTTTTTAGCCACGTGACCTGGAGAAAATTATTTAAGCTCCCTGGACCTATTTTCCCACACATAATGAAAGGCTAATAATACCAGTGCCTAGTCCTAGGGTCGTGAGGAGGAATAAATGAGTTTATCTGCATGAAGTGCTTTCAACACTACCTGGAATATTCTAGAACTCAATGTTAGCTCTTACTTCCTGAGGCCCAGCGCTTCCTACGAAACCAATGTCCAGGCAGTAAACTAGCTGCAGGGTTCTTTTCCCTCCAGCCACTGGTTTCCAGTCTCAGGACTCTGGAGAGAGGTAGCTGTGGAAGATCTCTCAGGTCGCCCCTCCAGCAGCCTGAGTTGGCCAGGGCTGCCTTTCTCAGTCATGGACTCCTGAGGATCTTAGGAAAGCTAGGAGCCCTCTCTTTAAAATCTGTGCATGGCCGGGCGCAGTGGCTCACGCCTGTAATCCCAGCACTTTGGGAGGCCGAGGCGGGTGGATCACAAGGTCAGGAGATCGAGACCATCCTGGCTAACATGGTGAAATCCTGTCTCTACTGAAAATACAAAAAAATTAGCCAGGCGTGGTGGCGGGCACCTGTAGTCCCAGTTACTTGGGAGGCTGAGGCAGGTGAATGGCGTGAACCCGGGAGGTGGAGCTTGCAGTGAGCCGAATCATGCCACTGCACTGCAGCCTGGGCGACAGTGCAAGACTCCGTCTCACCAAAAAAAAAAAAAAAATCTGTGCATAAGATTTCAGGGATTTCCCTTTTCCCTGAAAGTCTGACAGCCCCAGGATGGAGGTTTGGTGACCATTATTTTTGAGCCAAAAATGATGACTCATGGCCTGCCGTATGAGACACAGAGAAAAGGACAAAGAAAATGCTTTAGATCTAGACCACATGGTCACTGCATGAGCTGGGAGGACAGAGCCATGCAGGGCGCTCACCCTCTCTCCAGGGAAGGCTGTCTCTAACCTCACCTATAGCTCTGAGGCTTCCTGGGCACAGAAGTGATGCTGGTGCATATTTGAGCAGCTCAATCTTGAGAATGTTTGGGAAAAGTATTGAGAGTCCCTACTGGGGGACAGGGACAGGGCAGGAATGGGGACACTTTCCTGGGAACTTGGAAGGTTTGAGATGCTGCCATGAGGTCCTATTGTCATTGTCATGAAAAAGACAATAACTATGGTGACAATGATGGGGAAGAAAGAGAAGGAGATAGGGAAGAAGAAGGAATCGGAGCAGGCAGTGGGCACCTGCAGAAGGGAATTTTCTGGAGACATTTTGAAGCTAGATTATGCAAGGGAGTGGGGTCAGGAGGTCTTTAATGCTACTCTGAGAAGGTTGGGTAGGGTGCCTCTGGAAGTTTTGGAGAGAGGACTCAAGGGCATAATGTAGCAGAAAGATAATCTGGCAGCATCTAGAGACCAAATGTGATATAAGTTGGAAATGGAGTGCTGGGCACATGAGACTCTGTTTAGAGCAGCCGGGCAGGACGCGGTGCCTTGGCGGGATTGAGAAGGACGCAGGTGGAGGTGGGCACCCTCAGGGGCTGGCCGTGTGCTGCAGTTACCAGGGTCATAGCTGCCTTCCTTCAGACTTTAGGCACCCTGCATAACAGCTTACCAAGCAACTAATTCTCGAAATTGTACAGGGAGCACATTATTATTCATATTTTATAGATGAGTTAGCTGAGGTAAGAAGAATTTAGCGTCAATTTCCTGCACCCAGCAGCTCAATAACATGGTACTTAGCAGACTGGGATCTAAGATTGAAGATCACCCCCGTAACTCCTTGCTGAGTGACCCTGGGCAATTTGCTCCACCCCCTAAGCCTCCATCTGTAAAGATCAAATTGAAATAACATGTGAAATGCTCAGCAAGTGCCAAGTACACGGTAACCACTAAAGAACTATTGTTTAGCCTGGTATGGTGGTGCACACATGTAGTCTCCGCTACTTGGGAGGCTGGAGGTGGGACTCCAAAACACTGAGACTACAGTGAGCTGACATAGCGTCACTGCATTCCAGCCTGGGTGACAGAGTGAGGCTGTATTAGTCCCTTTTCCTACTGCTGATAAAGACATACCCAAGACTGGGCAATTTACAAAAGAAAGAGGTTTATTGGATTTACAGTTCCACATGGCTGGGGAGGCCTCAAAATCATGGTGGAAGATGAAAGGCATATCTCACATGGCGGCAGACAAGAGTAGAGAGCTTGTGCAGGGAAAGTCCCATTTTTAAAACCATCATATCTCATGAGACTTCTTCACTATCATGAAAACAGCATGGAAAAGACCTGCCCCCCCCCAATTCAATTACCTCCCACTGGGTCCCTCCTACAACACATGGAAATTCAAGATGAGATTTGGGTGGGGACACAGCCAAACCATATCAAAGACCCTGTCTCAAAAAAAAAAAAAAGCTATTGCTATTGTTATCATCAATATTATTCATGCTGAATGGACACTACCCAAGACCAAGGTCAGAACTCCCATTGTCACTTCCTAGCTGGGTATCCTTTAGACATACTTGGGCCCTCTGAGTCAGTATCCTCCCAATGAATGGGAGCCAATCCCACCCCACCTTGCAGTTACCAAGGATAACATTCAGAAATCACTGGAAGAGAGGGCCCTTTAGTCTAGCTCCCAAAGATGAACTTGTAAAGCTAAATCTAGTTTAACATATAACTCCTGATTTCCCAACAGCCAGTAGCATGTGGCTGCTTCCGCCCCACAATGGAATTGGAAGCAAATTCTTCAGACAACTTTCCTGTTTGCTCTGCAGCAGGGAGACAATAAATACCACTTAAATAGACTGTGCCAGGCCTCAGGATTTTTCTGGGTGCCAACCTTCCTCCATCAGGACTCACTTCTGTTTAAGCTGATACAGATTTCAGACTTTAAATAGAAATGATAAATTATTGACTATCATGGTGATTGATTCTCAGACTGTCTGCTGACCACCAAATTGCTCTGATTGTCTCCCGAATGAAAATTCCATAAGTCATTAGTGTGAGCCTGCACCAACATCCGTCACGTTAATGATGTGGCTGCAATCACTCCTTGACACTAATTACCTTTTCTGACTAATTTTGAATGCGGAATTTTGCTAATGACTGAGACCCACTGTAAAAGGCCCCATTTTCTCCAAGTGTTCCATAATCTATGGTACCTTCATGCTCATATCACAGTTATTAACACTGCACCCAATCCTGCCTGCTCCTATGTCGGCAGCCTTTAAATAGAGAGAACTTTATTCCAGGCTCCTTGACATAAACATAGTTCTATCTGGAGAATTCCCCAAAAGTGAGTTTCTGGAGAGGCAGGGCCTGCATGGATAGATTTCTAACTTGTAGAAACAATCACAAAAAATGTTTAAGCCATAGATCTTTCATGGCTATGGGAAGGGATGGGCAGCACTGCCTACTCACCATGTGCTAGCTCTGCACTTGGATTTTTCACACACACTGGTGTATAAGGTCCTACTATGACTCTGTGAGACAGCTATTATCAGCTCATTTTACAGATGAAGTACCTGGGACCTGGAGATTTTAAGTGACCACCCCAATGACACACAGCTTATAAATAGTGATTACAAGAGACTGGAGTTGTGGCAGGCAGTGTTGGCTATCAGTGATCCCTGCCTCCAAGTAGAATCTCTTCCCCATGAGTGTGGCCAAGATCTGGTGACATTTCTGATGAATAGAATGTGGCAAGAGTGATGGGTCATCATTTCTGAGATTCAGTCCCAGCAGACTGCTGTCCATCTTGCTCCATTTTCCTCTGTCCACATGCTCAGTCCCTTGGAGGGAAACCATGTTGTGAGCTGCTCCATAGAGAGCACCGTGTGACAAGAACTGAGGGTGGCCTCTGGCTAACAGCCACTGAGGAACTGAGGTTTTTACTACAACAGCCTGTTTGGAACCAAATCCTGCTGAACATGAGTGGCCTTGGAATAGGATCCTCACTGGCAGAGCCTTCAGATGAGACCACAGCCCCAGCCAACATCTTGATTCCAACCTTGTGAGAGGCCCTGAGTCAGAGGACCCTGGTTCTTGATCCACAGCAACTGTGAAGTAATAAATGTGTGTGATTTTATGCACCTAGGTTTTGGGATAACTTGTTTTTACAGCAAAAGATAACTAAAATAAGGATCAAACATAGGTTGGAATGATACCAAAGCCCTTGTTTGCTTCCCTCTATAAATTTTCTTAAATCACAGCAATAATATTATATAATATATGACAACCATCTGTATTGATTGTTTTTGGTTCAGAATTCTAACATAAGTAATTAAAATTAGAAGCTCATCTTTACCTTGCCTTCAACCATCTACTTCTTCCCCAGAGGAAGCACTGTTTACAGTTTTGCATATCTTCTCTGATCTTTCCTATATATCTAGATACACACACATAATTTTATTAAAACATAAACAGGGTTCTATGCATATTTTTCTGTGATTCACTTTTTTTACTTAATAATGTATCCTGAACATCTCTCCAAGTTGGTGTATAAAAAGCTCTTCCTCGTTCTTTTCAACAACTGCAGAACATTCAGGAGGATGGATTTGCTATCACTTCTTTAAACACCATCCCTACTGATGGACAATTTTTTCCAACAAACTGCGGCAAATATCCTCATACATAAAGTTTGTGCGTGTGTATACTAATTTCTGCAAAAGAGATTTCTAAAAATGGAATTGCTAGGTCCCAAGATACATGTTTTTTAAAGTTTGGGTCACTTCTTATGCATCACATTGCATCCTCAAATGAAAAATAAAACTAAAAAGTCACCAGGTCTCATCATTGCTCCAAGATATATGGCATATATACTCTGTGAATCTCAGGTAGTACACCCACGGGAGGTCTTGGGACAGAGGCTGGGCATCCCAAGCCTTGCAGGCAACAAAATTCACAGGGTCAGCCCTCTTTCTCCTCTAGATAGCTTAGAGCATCCTGAAAATTATCTTTCCTTTTGATTTTTTTTGGGGGGGGGGGTGCGGTGGTAAATCAAACAGAATCCAAAAGGTGAAAGGGGCAGAGACCTACATCATGGCAGCCAGCCTTCAGGTCCAGCTGTTCTCAGACTTGCTACAAAGCCTGGGCTGAGTCATTGTCCCTACCTAGCTTCAGTTTAGCAACTCATTGAGGGGTTGGACAAGAGGGGCCTCCAGGTCCCTCCTGCATGAGGTTGCAGACTCGGTTCAGGAAAGCCGTAAAGAATTGCCCTTCTGTATCACTGGCCATGGGGCCATGTGCAAGTCTCTTATCCCCTCAAGCAGGGAGATTAAAAAACAGCTATTTGAGAGGTATACATTTAATCCACACATTTATTAGGCAACTGGTGAGCCAGGCACCAGAGTTGCAGAGATGGGTATATGTGATCCCCATCCCTAAAATGCTCAGAGGCCAGGGAAAAGGTCAGACTCTAGCAGTGGGAGCCTGGGACCCCAGTGCTGTTCCCCATCAAAGCAAGGTACAGAGGGTATGGGGTTGGGCGCAAAGGCATTGAGCTCTTTACTAAATCCCCTGCACTGGCACACAGCCAAACAGAAGGAAATGGCATTGTTTTATCCAGTTCTCTGGTGCCTTACATTTGAATGTGCAATCAGGATGGCTTTGATGTTGATTATTGAAGAGAAGTCCTAGAGAATCTGCAGAAGGGGACATTGTCAAATCCACTCAAAATCTTCAGCCTAAAAGATGAGAGTCAAGAGCAGGTGTGGTCTCCAGGAAAATGACTCCAGTTGATTTTCTGTTCTAGGCAAAATGGAGATTAGATATTTCCCAATGACGTTTCAAATGCAAAAACCTTAGCAACAACAAAATCATGAAAACAGCATTCCACATACTGGAAATGTAGAATCTTGAGATTTGTTTAAGCTTTGCAGAAAGTGGCATAAAGCTGAAGCACAACAAATACTCAAACCAGTGAATTCGGTGTCTCCAGATTTATCCTACTCAAAGTGTGGTCTTCAGCTCAGCCACATCAGCACCACTTGGGAGCTTGTTAGAAATACCATCAGGCCCCACCTCAGACCTACAGTATCAGAATCTGCATTTTAACAAGATGCCCAGATGGTTTGCATTAAGGTTCTGGTCATCAGGGTCCTGGTTGACCAAGGTAGAAACTTCTGCCAAATTCAGCCAGGCCTTACACCCTTGGAGAACTAGTGATCTGTGATTACTCTTTGGCAGTTAGTGACAAGCACTGCTCCTGATACCTCTGGACTCAGCTACCAGGCATTCTGGGACCTCAGGTGAGGACGGACCAGTGGTAAAAACACAATGCTGGCAGCTGGCCCAGCCACAGAGGTGGGCACAGAGAGACAGCCTTCCACCTATAAAGGGTCATGGCAAGCTCAGGCTTGGTTTGGGCTGGAATTGATTCGGATTGAACTTCCACACTCTGGGAGGAGGCCCAGTGCAGGTCTCGCTGTTGTTTGTTGGAACACCTTCATTTCTCAGCCATTGTTACTTCAAATCCCTATGCTCAGCCACATGAAGACCCACAGGGCACCAAAGCAATGCAGAGGAGGGCACGATAGCTCATCTTCCAAGGTCAGAAGCCCTTGAAGCCAAACTGGCACCAGCTACAACCAACAGGAAGCCCAGTTAAGTCTGAAAATACAAACTCCCGGCCAGGTGCGGTGGCTCATGCCCGTAATCCCAGCGCTTTGGGAGGCTGAAGAAGGTGGATCACTGAGGTCAGGAGTTTGAGACCAGCCTGGCCAACAGGGCAAAACCCCATCTCTACTAAAAGTATAAAAAAAATTAGCCGGGCAAGGTGGGGCACACCCGTAATCCCAGCTACTCAGGAGGCTGAGGCACAAGAATCACTTGAACCTGGGAGTCGGAAGTTGCAGTGAGCTGAGATTGTGCCACTGCACTCCAGCCTGGGTGACAGAGTGAGACTCTGTCTCAAAAAAAAAAAAAAAAAAAACCTCCTATCCAAGGGATAATCTGCCCTTCTCTGGTCTTTGTTGGTCCAAGACTGATGTTCCTTCTTCTTCATCTTGCCCCTGAAAATTTACTGGAGAACAGCCACCCTACAGGCCCAACAAACTTTCAAACAGGAAGCATGCTTAAATCTGCAATGGTCATTCATTCCTCCAATTCTACAACTATTTACTGAATGGTGGAAGCAATCATAATAACGGAGGTGGCCATAGTTGCTACCATGCACTGAGCATTTGCTGTGAGTTACCTCCCCGCTCTCCTAGTGGCCTCTTAAATTTTGAGGGTAGGATATGGGTCTAAAATCTCCCACTCACCTCCTCTGGCTCCTGCCAAAAACAACACATATGAGGAATCACTGGCAAGGATTCTCATTGCCAAATGTGAAATACAGTATGCATCTTCTCCACAGCTAGGCAAGCACCCAGCAGTCCCTGGTGCAAAGCTTCTTGGGAAAGCCGAGCTAATGCGTGGGCTTGAGGCCTGAAAGATTCCTGCAGTGCACTCCCTCCTGTGGAGAGTGGTTCAGTGGAACAGATGCTGAGTCCACGCACCCACCCAGGCCCGGGAACAAGGACAGCTGGGTTGCCAGCCCTCCTGACTGCAGGTGAAACTGAGCATGGCTGTAAACATGTATCACCTTTCAAGAAAATGACTGTGTCTGCTAGTAAAACATGACCCAGAGAAGGCCAGACTCTTCCAACCAATTCAGCAACTTCTCCCTTTGTGGGAAAGAGGGAATCCGGATGGGCAGAGAGGCCAGAATCTTTCCCGTGTGGCCCCACCTCTATGAGCAAGACTGAGATATGCTGGGGATGACAGATGCCCTAGGAGATGGTGCCAGGACTAAGCATGGGACATCCTAGTGAGCAAGATAGACCTACGCACCTCCCAGAACCCACTGTGTGTTAGCAGACAAACGCAGTTCGGGTTGGCAGCAAAGCTTCCCCAAGAGTCTATGGAAATTTGAGTGGCATGAACAGAGGTTGGTGGGACAAGCACAGGCATGGCAGCCACACTCTGTGGGTTCTTCTAGAGTTCCCACAGAAAAAGAGAGGAAAAAGCTCTAGTAAGGTGTTGATCAGACCCCACTGATATTGGGGACTTTCCTGAGGTCCGGGACTGCAAGTAGAGACAAACTTGTGTTTAGCTTTGTCTGCAAGAAAAAAGATACAGGAAGCACTGGGCTTTTCTACAAATGTGGAGAGATCTGTCCTGGGGGAGGAGGGGAGGCAGGAGCCATGGAATGAAATCCCGAAACACTGTATGAGTTTCTTGTGGCTGCTGTAACAAATACCACAAACTTGGTGGCTTAAAACAACACTAATGTATTTTCTCACAGTTCTGGAGGTCAGAAGGCCAAAATGGGCATCACTGAGCCAAAATCACAGTGTTGTCAGGGCTGTATGCCATCCAGAGGCTCGAGGGGAGAAAAATTCCCAGCCTCTTCCAGCCTCTGGTGCTGCAGCCATCCAGGGCCTGTGGCTGCATGGCTCCAGCCTCTGCCTCTGTGGCCACAGTGCCTTCTCCTCTTCTCTTCAAACCTCCGTCTCTCACAAGGACACACTCAGATAATCCAGTATAACCTCCCCCAGCGAAATGAGATGATTAACCTAATCACATTAGCAAAGACTCTTTTCCCAAATAAGGTAACATTTACAGGTTCCAGGGATGAGGACCTGATATCTTTGAGGGGCCATATACAGCCTACCACAGACACCAGTTTGGGATCTTGAGAAAGGGCTTTCCTGCAACCTGGGCTGTCCAAGGTCAGAATGTGCTACTCCCCAGCAGTGGGCCCTGCAGCAGACGCACTCAGCCACCCCCTAGGTCCCTTCAGCTTTCTTCTCTGGATGCCAAATGCTGCTTACTACAAACCTACAACTGTCTGCCTGAGGACTTCTTGCTGCTGTAAGAGCTCACTTAGCTCATGGACTGTATGTGCCAGAAGGGCTAAAGAATAAGTCTCCAGAGGCAGCCCTCAAGCCGTGAATGATGAGACACGGAGGATCAATACCCCAGATTCCACACCCCTCGGGTGCGGTAACTCTGAGCTGGGTTCCATATTGATGCTCAGAGTTTTTCAGTGTGAGCTCCAGTTGCCCACAGCTAGAAAATGGCTTGATAATACACCTTTTACTGACTTATTTACCTTTCCTCACTCACCTCCCTACTGAAGTTACCTAAGACCACCTCCTTAGAAGAAAAAAAAAAAAAAAAGCTACTTACAAGGGTCTTCTCTCAGGGGATCCCAATTTAAGACAGTTTGTGTTAGAAGTGATCCTGAAATTGGATCTTTTGCCAGTGTGATGGCAGAAGGGTGCCTCTGTGGGTAGTCAGGTGACCCCTGGTATGCTGGGCATCACAATTGCAGAGACACTCACTCTGCTGAGTTGGGATAGGGTATGGGTGGGACAGGATGCACTGGCTAGCAAAATAGCTCTAGCATAATAGCTGTAGCTCCAGAGGGCCATATGGCAATGACAATATAAGGATTGCTAACTGTCACTGACTGCTATCAAAATTCTAAAGGAAGAAAATGACAGGCTCAGGCCAGCTATCTAGCTACTCAGGGCATGGTGCAAAAGTTAGGTGTCCTCCAGAAAAGCATTAGAACTATCCTTACCCTGCATAGCCAGGGGCAGGCCGTGTTGAAAATCAGGCTAAGAATCTGATGGTGGAGGGGCAGAGTTACAGAGGCTGGATTCATGGCCCCAGCAAGCTTCCTATGCTAAAGCCAAAGCCATGATAAGGAAGAAGTGGGTCCTAGAAACCTAGAGTTGGGGCACATGGGAGGGAGGAACTTAATCCTGCATATGCCCCTGAACTGTTGGGGCCAGCAGAGGCAGTGCCCTCCTCTTTGTCCCCATCTCCGGGGAGACCACGCAGGGCCTCATTTGACTCAGGTGCCTTGTGCAATGATGCTTGCCCTTATCAGTAGATGCTCTCTCCCCTCATGGCTTCTAGACTGATAATGAAGGCCAAGACTCAGGTGTTCAACTGGGAAGCACTGACCTGCTCTGGGAGGAGAGGGCTATCTCACCGTGGTGGTGTAGGACCTGGCAGAATGAACCAACATGAACAAGGAGGACACGTCTAGGAGCAGATAATGAAGGCACTAGGCCAGGAGGGGTAAGCGTAATGCTGGATGAAAGAGAGTTTATCAATGTGGGGCACTGTCCCATGACTTGGGATCTAACATCATGGTACGGACACCAAGAGATGGTCTTAGTAACCTGCTGAGACTGCTGCTTGAGGCTTAGGAAAAACTGGGGAGGAGATGTGGGAACTAGCTTGGTAGAGAGTCTAGAAATGGGTTACAAGGCTCCCAGAGGGGAGTACGCTAGACTAGATTAATTATGTAAGACGAAAGAACCTGCCTTCACTAAAGTGATAGTGAGAGAAGCGCTTCGTCCCTGAGAGGTTCAGTAGTGGTGACCCACTATAGGCCAGGGTGGATGGTAGGGGTGCTGTGATGGAACCAGGTTCTCCAGCATCTGTGGAAATGCTGGGATTCCAGAATCACAGAGGCCAGCTGGCGGCACTTAACCATCAGAAGTAGGAGATGATGTATTAACAGCAGGCAGCAAGGATGGAATGGCAAACAGGAGGCTTTGACCCACAGAGACCTGTGGGGAGGGCTAATAGACCACTGCACTCCTGAGGACAGGCCAGATGGACAACCGATGAGGGTACTGCTCAAATTCTAAAACCAAAAAGACCAAGAGCAGGTGTGCAGAAGCCTGCTGTCAGCCACTGCAATGGAGACTTGCGGTCTCTCACCTGCTCTGCAGACCTAAGCCAGAGTCCATTGATTGTAGGAGAGGCCAGATGTCTGTGGTAGGTGATGTCAATGCTCCAACCATATCCCCTCACCCATACCCCTGTGGTGCATACTGGCCAACTTCCAATGCATTTCATTCCTCCAGGGCTTCCTCTGCTCACCAGAACCTGATTTATTATTGCCTGCTCCACATGCTTGGAGCACCACGGAATTATCGAGTGCAGCAGGGGTGGGAAATAAACCCCACAAAGAGTCAGGGATCTGGCACATCAGTGAAGCTGCCAGTTCAAGAACTACCTGTTGTGCCTTGCAAAAAAAAAAAAAGATAGAGGCACAATACTTGATAGGCCTTCTTGGAATCTGGAGACATTCCATATCTGGGAATAGTGTTCTAGCACATTCACTGGATGGGGCAGATGGCTGCCAGTTTGAGTGGGTCCCAGAGTAAGAGAGGACTCTACAGCACATTTAGGCTGTGGACTAAGTGGCTCTGCTATGTGGGCCAGTGACCTGGCATATTCCATGGTGCTGGAAGTACCCATGGTAGATCAGGAAGCAGGATGGAGCCTTCAGAAAGCCTCCTTCTTTAAGTTTCTGTTTGTTTTAAAAGAACTAGAACCAGCCACCACCTTGAAGAATCAGTGACAGACAAAACAAACCTAACATGAGGCCCAAGAGGATCTAAGCAGTGCAAGGGGTGGACTGTAGCAGACGCTCTTGGTGTCCCCCAAAGAAACAGAACTAATTAGAGATATAAACAGGTATACATGACAGAGAGAGAGAGAGATTGTAGCAAAACCACCATGATGACTGATGTTTGACTCATGCAGACCAAGGTGTTCCACAGAAAGGCCTTTAAACAATGCCTGTAGCATAGATAGCCCCTCATAAAGATACTGTCTGACCTCCCGAGTGGACAAGAGTTTTGCAAGGAAGTCTGAGGCATGACCAGCTGCACATGTTTTACCCTAAAAGCTTGCTAGAGGAGGGATATATTCTGGAGGGTGGGTGCAGGAATCCACTGTCTCTCAGCCATCTGAGACATCACTTCTGTTCATAAGGCCCTATTAAATGTTTCTTTCTGAGAAATTGGATTTGTCAGCTCTTTCTTCAGCCTCTCAGCTCCCTTGACCTTTGGGGATAGGTTTGCATAGACCTGCTCACTGTGGCACAGAAATTTATTTTAAGGAATTGGCCCATATGCTTGTGGGGGCTGGCAAGTACAAAATTTATAGGATAGGCCAGCAGGCTGGAATATTGGGCAGGCGTGCTGTTGGTGCAGTATGGAGTCTGAAATCTGTAGGGCAGGCCAGCAGACTGGAAGTTCAGGCAGGAGTTAATGCTCCAATCTTGTGGCAAAATTTCTTCTTCAGAAAACCTCAGGTTTTGCTCTTAAGGCCCTCTGCTGATTGGACGAGATCCACCCACATTATCAAGTATAATTTCCTTTATTTAAAGCCAACTGATTGTACGTGTTAACTACATCTACCAAATACCTTTGCAGAAATGCGTAGATTCATGTTTAATAAACTAGTGCCATTCTCTGGTGAAGCTGATACATGAAACTAACCACTGCTGACCCTGCCCTCCACCCCCCTTGTCTGTGGCATTCACCTCTACCTCTACATGTCAACAGCTGCTAACCTCAGACACCTGGGATGCTCTGCCTGCATTAGTCAGCTCCAGCTGTCAGAACAAAATACCACAGACTGGGTGGCTAAGATAATAAATATTTACTTCTCACCGTTCTAGAAGCTAGGGAGTCCAACATCATGGTACCAGTCAATTCGGTTCCTGGCAAGGGCCCATTTCCTGGTTCACTAATGACACCTTTCTGTGTCCTCACATGCTAGAGAGAGAGCAAGAGGGCTCTCCCGTCTCTTTTGTGAGGTCACTAATCCCAGCACAAGGGTTCCACCCTCATGACCTAATCATCCCAAAGTCCCCACTCGCTAATACCATCACCCTGGGATCAGGTCTTCAACATATGAATGTGGGGGGTATGCAAACACGCAGTTTGTTCCTCTGCCCTTTTTTTTTTTTTTTTTTTTTTTTTTTTTTTTGAGACAGTCTGTCTCTGTTACCCGGGCTGGAATGCAGTGGCGCTATCTTGGCTCACTGCAACCTCCGCCTGCTGGGCTCAAGCAGTTCTCCTGCCTCAGCCTCCCAAGTAACTGGAATTACAGGCGCCCGGCTAATTTTTGTATTTTCAGTAGAGACGGGGTTTTGCCATGCTGACCAGGCTGGTCTTGAACTCCTGATCTCAGGTGATCCACCAGCCTCTGAAAGTGCTGGGATTACAGGCTTGAGCCACTGTGACCGGCCCTTCCTCTGCCTTTCTGTTCTACTCAGTTCTTCAACAGATCGGCTGACACCCACTCATACTGGAGAGGGCAGTCAACTTCACTGAGGCCGCTGATTCCAGTGCTAAGCTCAGCCAGAAACACCCACAGACACACCCAGAAATAATGCTTAGCCAAATACCTGGGCAGTCTGTAACCCGGCCACATTAACACATAAACTTAACCATCCCAGGCTGGGCACAGTGGCTCACACCTGTAATACCAGGACTTTGGAAGGCCAAGGCTAAAAGATCACATGAAGGTAGGAGTTCAAGACCAGCCTGGCCAACATGGTGAAACCCCATTTCTACTAAAAATACAAAAACTAGGTGGGCCTGGTGGCACATGCCTGTAATTCCAGCTATTCAGGACACTGAGGCAGGAGAACCATTTGAACCTGGGAGACGAAGTTTGCAGTGAACTGAGATCCCACTACTGCACTCCAGCCTGGGAGACAGGGCGAGACTCTGTCTCAAAAAAAAAAAAAATTAAATAAAATAAATAATAATAATAATAAAAATCACAGTCCTCAAGGCATAGAACATTCGACCTCTAAAAGTCTCAGTGATCTGAAAGGCCAGCCCTCATTTCACAGGGTGAGAAGGTGAGGTTTGGAGAGGGTGACACGCGGCCCCAGATGTCCTCAGCTCCTGGCCAGCGCCAGTTGGTCTCACCTGCCTGGTTATTTATTCCAGAGTGGATGCACAATGATAGGAGTTCTGGTCTCTGATCCAGTACTTACGATGCAGCCCCAGGTGAGTGACAACTTCTTGGAGCCTCAGTTTCTGCATCATCTATGTGAGAATGGTAGCAGTTCCTCTTTCATAGAATTATAGGGAGCATTAATACATAGGACTCATCTATGAAAAGGACTCCACATGGTGCCTGAGGTAAGGAAGTGCTCAAATAAATGTTAGACATTTCCTAAGGATTGATGTAACATGCCACAGAGAGCTTCAAAAATACTACCAGGAACCATGCTTTTAATTTATAAGGCTTTCTAACCCACACATACAGCTAATCTCCTCCCCCCATAAAATTCATACAATTTTCCAAAAATTTCAAGATTGATAGTACCCTTGGTCAAAGCGTCACGCGGGGCAGCCATCAAAATCCAGCACATCCTGTCTATTTCATCCTGGGCTGATAGCCGGCTGCAAGACTGTGTGATTTGTTGGCAAGGGTCCTGGAGGGTCCATTAAGCAGAGGAGGCTGGGCAGAAAGATCTGTTTAATTCCCACATTCCAAGGGGTTGTTATTCAACTCACCCTCCTCCCTTCCATCCAAGGGTAAATCAAAAACTGCCATCATTGGCTTCCATTCACCAGGAGACCTATAGATCCACGGCCGGCACTCTGCACCCAGCCTCACCTCTGTCCCATGGTACTCCACACCCAGGAAGCAGCAGGCAAGTTTAATTAGTCCTCGAGGCTGTTCCTCATTAACAATCCATCCCCTCCTGGTTCCCAAACACCTTGAGATCTGTCTCCATTAAAGTCTGGGAGGAATGACCCCAGTTTGAGCTTCATGCTCATTAGCTGCTGAGGCCAGTTGGGGGTGAGCTGCTGGCTGTGAGATGAGACCTGTGGTTGGCTGTGAAATTAATGAATTTTTCTTCCTTAACCTCCTGAGCCTGCATGATCTACCCATGGCCAGTAAATAATCAAAGGCCCAAAGGACACGTTATTGCAATAAACACCCAGAGTTTTCTAGTTAATAAAGTATCATGAATTCTGCATTTTATCCAGAGGAACACATTTTTAAAAATACACTGAACAATAAAGCGGCACAGAACAGAACTGTATCTTTCTGGAGAAGTCCAGAGGCTAAGCTGTACATCCCAGGGCCTCGGCAGCAAAATCCTCAGCTGAGTCTGGGCAGAGCAGGAAGAGGAGGGTTAACCAGGACTGCTGAGATTGAGGGCACTACAGCGCTGCTCTAGCTGAACACACTCTCCAGTTGTTTTGTAACTGGTGGGCATAGCCAAGTTTCCCCAGACAGCACAAAGCCCCCAGTCTGCAGAGAGAGTCCATGGGTGGGGTAGGGGTTCTCAGAGTGGCCCCCGTGCTGGTGACTTCAGTGGGAGCTTTGTCTGAGATGGGGGGACATGAGGCCAACCCAACCACGCTAATGGAGGCCAAGAGAACAAGAAGGAAATTCATTTATTAAGGACCAGTTTGCACTGTAAGATATTAATCCTTCCCTTTTAAAATTCATTCCTTACCTGACTTCCCTAATAAAGACAAAGTGTTCGCTTCCTTGGGTACTTAATCTATGTCAGACCCTAGGGTAAGCATTTTACATATTTCCTCCCCAAGGCCGCATGGCGAACCCTGTGGATTTGCTGCCTGGAAGGAATCCACAACCACCTTCCCTGGCCTTCCTCAGCTAAAGATTCTAAGGGGTCCATTGTCTAGAGCTTGTTGAAATTGGGGTGATCATCCACCATGTTTCTGGCCAAGAAGATGTAAGTCAAAGGCCCTAGGGAAGGCTCCCCTCCTTCCTGAGCAGAGTTGCTTATTCTTCTTTCTAACTGGAACATAGATGAGAGGCTGGAAGTAGAGCAGTCATTTTGAGGCCATGAGGCAGCATGAGGACAGACCCAATATGCTAAAATTGGGGGACAGGGGAAAGACAGAAGGAGTCTGAGCCCTGTGGGGAAGACCTGATGGGCCATTGCAAGAACCCCAGACCTGCTGCTCTGGATTTCTCGCTAGGTGAATGTTTTAAAATAAACTTCACACCTATGCCAGCTGAGTGCTCTGTTATCCCTAGTGAAAAGCAGTTTTTGTTTTGAGTTTTGTTGTTGTTGTTTGTTTGTTTTTTGAGATGGAGTCTCTCTGTCACCCAGTGGAGTACAGTGGTGTGATCCCAGCTTATGGCAATCTCCGCCTTCTGGGCTTAAGTGATTCTCCAACCTCAGCCTCCCAAGTAGCTGGGACTGAGGCACACGCCACCACACTCGAATAATTTTTGTATTTTTAGTAGAGACAGGGTTTCACCGTGTTGGCCAGGCTGATCTTAAACTCCTGGCCTCAAGTGATCCACCCACCTCGGCCTCCCAAAGTGCTGGGATTACAGGCGTGAGCCACCACCACTATGTGAAAAGCATTTCTAACCAATACATCCCCATTCTCTAGATGCGGAAAGTCAAACTGGTGGGGTGACTGCTGAAGGCCACCTGGGAGCAAGCAGTGGGACTAGGATTCACTGTGACTGTGCATTTCTTGTCACTTGGTCCTCCCTGCCATCACCCAGTGCCCCAGCAAGGAATCACATGCATACAATTTGCAAGTGTTTTCATTGTCACCTGTCTCGAATGCATTAACTCAGAGACAAGGCTCAAACAATCCACGTATAAAACTGACAGCTATAATTAAAGCAACTGATAATATTAATCCTAATAATAGCTAACCTATCTCATTTAACCTGACATCAACCGTAGGAGGTCATTACTTCTCACCAGGGGAAACTGAGGCACAGAGTGGGTAGATAACTTTCCCAAGATCTCACAGCCAGTGAATAAACCGAGTTTCAAACCCAGGCGGCCTGGCCCCGAGGCCCCCATGCTGACCACTGCCAGTGTGGGCAGGAGCAGATCTCAGTAGCTCATGGTACACGCTCCCTTTGAATGTCCCAGGTGAAACCACCTGCCCCACCACCCCTCCCCAGGATGCCCAGGGTTCTATCTGTGCCCCCACACTCCTGTCAGTGAGGCACAGAGGCAGGAAGGGTGCAGACACTGGCTGGACCATCTTTGGTCCCTTGTTGGGCTCTTTTCCTGAGGCTGACAGGTGGCCTTCTCACTTTGCTTGCCCTCCACTTATTCATCCTGAGCCAGCCTGCTTACCAGACTGACTTGTCCAAAGTTGGGACCACAACAAGAACAGACAACACATTGATGCAAAGTCTACAGAGTCTTTATTTCACTCCAAAACAGAGAAACCAGAGTCCCCTTCCCTTTCTCTTGTTCTTTCTCTCCTCTTCCCTCCCCTTTCCTTTGCATCTTTTATATGCTATCCCATTGCATCTTTAAAAAGCTACCTCTGCAGGGCCACCCATTTATGCGACCTGGAGCTGGGAGGGCACTGGCCAGCATCCGATCCAAGCTCCTCTTGGTGGCCATGAGCCACGTGACCTCAGACGAGAAGCCTCCTGCCTCACTTTCCTCAATGGGAAACTTCTTTCCATGAATTAGAAAACAAATAGATCGAAAAGCCAGCAGGGAAGGGTCTGAGGGAAGCCAAAGGGGAAGTGCAGCCAGGAAAACACTGCCAGCTCTGCGCCCACAGCAAGATTCTGGGTTCAGAGTGTCAGCTAGGGTCTGTTTCCAATCTCACGGTGGAAGAGCGAGCAGCCCAGGGGGCAGCCAGGCACTGCACTCCGTCACCACTGACTGTGGACCTCTCACCGGGAAGCAGGTGGTGCCACGCTCATCAGTGCACACTCGCAGCCATGCTGCCCACGTTCAGACACTGGCGCTTCCTCTTGTAGCTGAGATGCCTCAGCCCATGGCGCTGCCTCTCTGCCTCAGTTGCCCCTTCTGTGAAATGAGAATCAAAACAGTACCTGTCCCTGCAGGTTGGGAGGACCCATGGAGAGGACATATGTAAATATATTTGAACGCTGATGTGCACACAAACATTCTCAACAGAGGGTTAGTATTTGTGTTGGTTTTAGTGGAGGATCTCTGAGATATAGGCACTGCTTCCAATCTTATTAGGGGAAGGAAACAGGAACGCTCTTAATGTTAACAAGAGGAGGAAGGGAGAAATCGCCATCCCCACTTTGTAAAGATGGAAGCTGGGACTCAGAGAGGCTGAGCTGCCCAAGGTCACACAGCTAACAACACAACTGTGACTCAGACCAGGTCTTCTGACTTGGGTACACTGTTCACACTCACTTGGACAGAGTTGAGGACCAGGGCCCAGGGCTTCTGGCTGTCTCTGAGAGGACCATCCAGGTCCTAAGGACTCAGCCCAAAGCTCAAGGAAAGAGGACAGGTATTCCAGGAAACCTCACAGTGGACTTCT
This sequence comes from Trachypithecus francoisi, assembly GCF_009764315.1. Classification (NCBI taxonomy): domain Eukaryota; kingdom Metazoa; phylum Chordata; class Mammalia; order Primates; family Cercopithecidae; genus Trachypithecus; species Trachypithecus francoisi. The sequence goes on along the minus strand of NW_022681442.1, from coordinate 7,266,417 downwards.
CTGCCCACACTGGTCCCTTCTAGAGCTCCTAGGTTGGTCTTAGTGAAGGCGGCTCAAGAGGGCTTCGATGGCCTCATCACTCAGAGGATAGACAAGGAGGTAATGACGTGAGATTGGCCCCTGAGAGGGGAAAGCTCTGAGTTCCTACTCTAGAAGCCCAAGCCTCCTCCCCTCCCTGGTATGTTTTGGCAACTTGGGAAATAGATGTGGGTTATGCAACCCTTGCCATCCCCACGGCCTGTTCTCTCTAACATAACAGGTGCCCTTTGTGGTAAAGAGGAACACTTCTGACACAAGGCTTCAACTCTGCTGCCTGAGGATATGGAATGAGACAGCGGACCTGCATCAGGTCAGGGCTGATCCAGGGGAAGCAGACTGGAGCCGTGAGGAGTGACAGCCTTCAACAGTGGCATGTCCCACCCCAGCTGTGTTTTTGCCACCCTCCTCTTTCCATGAGAAAGCACCATCATTTATGCCTCTCTGCAGCCAGGGAAATTTTTCAAGTTTTACTCTTTTTGTTTCATCACAATAGAATTTTATTGGATTTCCAAAAATAAGATCACGTTTCAGTATTAACTGACTGGTTCATGGAGCACCTGTCCCAGCTCCCGACTCCCAGGTCCCAACACACACTTCAGCTGCACGTCTCCACCCAGAGGCTAACGTGCTGCCATGAGCAGGTGGTGCAGAATGTGATGCGGCCCCCACAGACCTGTGCAATGCTGCCTGGAATGCCAGAAGACCAGGGGCAGGCTCAGCCTTGCTGAGGAGCCCACGCTATTTCTAATACATGTCTCAGCCAGAACCAGGTCCCAGGGTGCCACAGAAGGCGCCATTCTGTACTCGTAAAAAGCAAAGTCTGACATGCGCTGGCTGAAGGCGCCAAAAGAAATGGGTGCCAGCCCATTTCCAAGGATTTGGCTTCCAGTATGCATCCAAGACACAGACACAGCATGTGGAGTGGTGTCTGAGCACCACGCCAGGCCCACAGGGAGCCAGGAAGGGCCCATCCCACAGGGCTGCCTACCCGCCGCCCACCACTGCAGTGGGCTTGCAGACTGCATGGTCAGCCTGTTTCTTCCCGCATTCTGACCCCTCTGAGCTTCCTTGACTCGGGGATTCCTCCTCTGGTGGCCAATCTCACATTTCTACCTCCTTGACTGATCTCTGAGAGCAATGAGACCATCCAAGCCACATTGAGCCTCCTTCCCCAGGACCAACGTTCAGAATCAAACGGTAAGGAGCTAGCAGTGTCCACTGCAATCAGGGGCAATGCGCTGTGCCAGTGTGAGCTCTGCTGTCCTCACAACAGCCACATTTGTCAGTTGTGATTGCATCAGTTTTCAGAAATGCCAACTGAGGTTTAGTGAGATTTCAGAAGTCTGTCCTGAACGGCCCCCGAGCCAGCCCCAGCACGCTGTCTTGAACATAGGGAGCATGTCATAGACATTTGAAGAAGGAATGGCAAGTGGACCCCTGCTGTGTCTACCCTGAGCAGAAGTGGCAGCAAGGAGAAGAGAAGGGGGTCCTCCCAGACATTCAGGGCCATCAGAGCAACATGTGAGCCAGCCAGGTGCCACAGCCCTGAGAGCATAGAGCTGGGGGATATTCGAGAGGAGGTGTTTGGTTGCAAATGACAAAATCCCAAATCAGTTACCTCGGCCAAAAAGGGGGACCCTTGATCAGCTACTATAAAGGGTGGCCGAGGGAGTGCATCCCAGGCATGGCTGGATCAGGGGGGCCCTTGATCAGCTACTATAAAGGGTGGCCGAGGGAGTGCATCCCAGGCATGGCTGGGTCCAGGGTCTAAAGTGACTGATGCCCGGAGCCACTCTTCTGTCTCTTGATCCCTCATTCTCTTTTCCTTGACCCTCCTATGGGGACAGGCTCTGTTCCTGTGCCAGGACGTTGCTGGCCTGTGGACCCTTAGTCTCATCATCCATCCACGTGCCTAGCCACAACATCCCGCCCCATTGGTGCCTGCCAGTATGCCCCGAACCGGAACTGAGGGAGGAGGGCAGTCTTTGACGAGGATGGTACCACGTAACGATCCTGTAGCCAAGTGGGCGCTTTGACCTTTGCTCCCTCCTCCTGCATCCTCCCAGTCAGTGGCCACCCCATTTCTGCCAAGGGACCCTTCTGTCCTCCTCCCTGTCCCCCTCTGGGACTCCTGCTCCTTCTCTCTGCCCCTCCTCCATTCTTTCTCCCCCACCATCTCCTGCCTTACAGAAATTGTTATTTCCTTATGCATTAACTCAAACACCAATTATGACTTCACCCAGGAAAACAGTACTGGATGGAACCCGTGGCTGCTCGTAGTGGTAGAAGCTGCGATCAGTAGTTTGATATGGACAAAAAGTGATTTAAGAAGCAAATCTCTGCTGTAAGATTCTAAATGCAAAACAAAATTGATCCCTATGAAAATAATTTCAGCAAAATGGAAAAGGAAACATCGGGAATGCCTTAACTGCGCTGTATAGAAAATTGATAGAGGGATTACATCGGCTTAATGGGGTCCCTGCTGGAATTCTGATACTTTCTAGATGAAAACTCATCACTGTTGGGTAATTCTGGTTAAAATGCTGACATTCAAAATGTCTTTGGGGTCAAAATGTCCACAGAAGCGAAAGAGTTAGGTCAAATGTCCCAATCTCTGACCAAGGAGTTGAGGTTTTATACTCAGCAGCCCCAGCAGAAGTAGGGGATAAGATAAAGCACTGTCCTTAAAGACAGAGTGGCAGGGAGTGGGAATAATTCCAGACAAACGGTGGAGAGAAGGAGCTGTGTTACAGAGCAGACACAAATGCTGAGCTTCCTTCCTGACTGCCTGCTGAGGCATGGGTGCCTCTCTGTCCCTGCAGGCTCAGATCCCTGCAGATCCTATCCCTGCTGGGGAAGGCCCCCTTCTGCCTCCTGCCAGCCTTGCACCCAGCTTCTGCAGCCCAGGGGCTCCCACCTAGCACGTGGTGGCCTGAAGCCCCCACCAAAGTCCCAGCAGCCTCATGCCAAGACCGCTGTGAGTCCCAAATATAATCAGAAAGCAAAGTGCTTAGCAAGTGCTATTTTTTCTAAATGACATTTATTGTTTTCTAACCACAAATACAGCATAGTCCGAGGCAGAAGCTTTGGAAGATGCAGAAAAGAGAAGGAAAAGTATCCATTCCAGTCCCCTGCTCACAGAGGAGTGCCGCTGACCACATGGAGCCTGCCGCCTGCTCATCTGGAAGGAAAGGCAGGCCCCGGAACCTGCGGTCATAGTCATGCCTGTGGGAGAGCCCAGCCAAGGAGAGGGCTCCCTTCCAGCTCCTTGCCAGGCTACGCAGCCCTAAGCGTGTCCTGGGCTGCTCAGAGCTGCCGTTCCCACCTGTGACGTAGGGGCCACATGCTGGCTTCAGGAGGGCCGTGAAGACTTGGGGCTGTGGAGATGGATGGAGCCCCCCACGGTGGTTATCCAGCATAACCGTCTCAGCCTCATTCTCCCCATGGGGAAAATCAGAGTAACCCTCCCACGGGGCTGCTGGGGGGTGAAATGAGCAATTTTCGGGCCTGTGTTTGTATCCTCCTGGCAAGCACCCTATCAGGCCAGGGGCTTGTCATTTCCACTTTACAGATAAAGGAAATGAGGCCGGGGGAGTAAGTTATCCCTGACCAAGACCTCACGGCTAGGAAGTAATAGGACTGGGACTCACACCTCAGCTTGTGAGAGCCTGGAACTCTCTTAACCACGTGGCTATCCAGTGGGAGGGAGGAGAGGGGTTCCCAAGGCTTCCGTCACTGAGGAGAGAGGAACCACATGGCCCTATCACCAACCAAGTCAGTCTCTGGGGACCATGACATTCCCCCTCGAGGAGCCCCCAAAGTCAGCAGCGCTGCATTCATCCTCCCATAAATTCTAACTTCCAAGTCTCCGGAAAGAACCAGATGAGTCACTTCTGACTAGGGAAACCTAACAGTTAAAAAGGGATCTGTTTCTCTTCCAGTTTCCAGGTGCGAGGGTCAGAGGATGTGGTCAGAAAGGATTTTTTTTTCAGTGTTCCACGTGTCACTGGTTACCGCACACCACCAGGGCTGCACATTGAGTTGGATGTCCAGCTCCTACATGGTCCCCCAGGACTCCCCACAAAACACAAGGAGCCCCTGGGCCCCTGGCCAGAGCACCCACCCCCGCCCCGCGGTGCCCAGCCCCTCTCTCCCCAGGCTGCACAAACATTTGTCTTTCGAAATCAGGAAGCTGCACTCCGCCGCCTTTCAGAAGCGAAGTAAAAACAGCTGCTATTTTTGAAAGGGTATTTTTGTAAAACAATCTCTGGTTTCCTTCAGGAATTTCAACCCCAGAGCCCCCTTGGTGATGTGGTTTCTGTGGGAGTGAACATACACCCGACCGTGCAGGCAGGAGGACTGCCGCTGTCCCCTCCACCTCTCCGCCGAGGCACACCCCATGTCCAGCAACCCTCACAGCCCCAGTCATCCATGCGAGTCCTTTTCCACCAGCATCTCTTAGCCCCTGCCTTCTGTCAGAAGATGTGGGGACTCCAAAATACAGGGACGTGGGTCTCTGCCCTTTCGGGGCTCACAGCCCAGGACAGACACACAGATCAGCATCTGCGATGCACCGCGGTCTCTTGTATATTTCATGCAGCCTCTTACGCCGTGTCTGCCGGGGTCCCCGCACACTAGGCACCACACTGAAGCCTTGAGGAGGAGTTGGCCCAGTTCCAGCAGCCCTCGGCTGCTCACAGTCCCTGGCGGACACCTGAGCGCAGGGCCAGGTGGCCCAGAGAAGGGGGCATTCACAGATTCACCCTGTGTAGGGCCCAAAGGGAAGCCTCATGGGGTCAGGGCGTTTGCATGAATGGACCGGCTGAGTTCACCAGGTGTCCAGACAAGGAGACAGCAGGACAGAAAACATCAAGAGCTCTGGGTAGTTTAGCTTGTCTGGGAGTGTGGGCAGTGAGCCCAAGGCGTGTTGGCGGGAATTACCCAGGACACCATTTGAAAGGGTCAGGGTGGCCCTCCCTCCCACTGCTGGAGGCCCTTGGAGGTCTCCACCTTGAGCTCCATAGTCAGGAGACCTCAGAATCTTGTGAGGCATGAGCTCTAACAGTGTGTTCAGGGCCCCGCCCCCCAATGCCCCAAGCAGCCAGGATTTGCCCATTTTCAGAGCTTCGTAATAGCAACTCCTAAACATATTGAGCGCTTCATTTATGCAAAGCACTGTTCCAAGCTAATAAGTCACAGAACTGGGATTCAAGCCCAGGGAGCCCGTTACCTGAGCCTGTATCAATAACCCAGGCAGGCCTTGCAGTGGGTTCAGGGAGCCCACTCTCCTGGTCAGAGCAGGTCCCTCCCATGCCAGCCTCGAATGAAAAGCAAACCCTGAGGCGAAAGAGGATTTGGGGAGATTGATGACACAGCAGCTGCCAGCAACATCCCTGGCACCTAACATGCATTAAAGCTCATTATGTGCCAGGTTTCGTGCGAAACCCTGTAACTGCATTAGCACATTTATCCCTCAATCCTATGAGGTGAGAACCATTTTATCCCCATTTTACAGTGGAGGGAACCGAAGCCAAAAGCAATTAGGTTTCCTGCCTGGAGTCACAAAGCAGTCAAGGCTGGGCCAGGAGTCCAACCCAGGCAGTGTGACAGGCAGTCCGGACACTGTCCCGGCCACTTGGGCATCCTTGCACAGGTGAAGAGCCTGGAGAGGAGGGGGATGTACCACACGAGGGCAGTGATGACAGGGCACATCATGACCCTGACCCCCTTACCCAGGCTTCTCTTTAAAGATGCCCAGATTTGGGGAAGAACTCCCTGGTTGACTTTCCTGCATCAGTGACATTTGACACCTGACCTGGGAGGCTTTGAAGTGAGCAAAACTGATGACACATTTCTGTACAATCCCATTGTTCAATGCCAGCAGATAACACTCTTGGGAAGTGCAAGGGGTTTGGCTAAATCTCCTGCCTGGAATGGGACAACGGTAGGTAAGAGGCAGCCCTGCTGTACACGGAAGCATCGGCAGGCAGGGTCATATGCATTCGCAGCAGGTTGTGCAGAGGCAGGTTCCTGGGGTCTGGCGATGACAAGGGCATGACCAGGCCTTCCTGTGCACCTCTGACAGCCAGGGCCTGGAGAAGGGAACATGTAAGCCAGGCCCACAAAGCACTGAGAAGTCTGTTTAACTAAAGTGGGCAGGGATGCTCAAGGATCCACCAGGAGACGGAAGGGGCTGCAGTCAAACACTGACGCTGGAGGTTTTCAGTCTCATCCCCTCCTTTCTGGCAGTAGAGGAATTCTGAGTGTTTCCCATTGCTTCCACCTCCTCATTTGCTGCTGTTTTCCAACCCTTACTTTAAATTCCTCATCAACATACACATGCACACACAAACACACACACACACAACACACACAGACACACACACACAGCTTCTGGAGCCCTATCTCCATATATCAAGTGAAAAGAGTGATTTTCGTGGGAAAGCCTTGTTTCCCAAGGATGCAGCCTGGCCCTTGGTCAATGTGAGGGGAATTTAACCACCTCCTCCAAGACTGAAATGTGGCTTCGAGTTCAGCATGGAGCTGGGACCCCCAGGGCTGGTCAATGACAGTGAGTGGAGCTGAATAGCAATTGGGCTGGGGTGGAGTGGGTCCAGGGCACACGCCACAGCCCTGGCTCCTTCCACGCTGTGGCGGCCACCTCAGCCCCAGCCTGTGTCTGGAACGCTGTCAAAGCCGTGAAGTGCTTCATGCACCAGCATTATGTGGCCACGATCAGGCTATGGGTTTAATGCAGCATGAAGATGGATGGGGCGTGGGGTCACCTCTCTCTGCCTGCATCCCCCAGACCCTGGAGTCTGCTCCACAGAAGCCGGAAACTGAGTGAGTGCGGCTGGAGACCCGGGAAGCATATTTCCAGGGCCATTCCCAGCCTGGGCACCAGCTTCCTCCGTGCCCCGCAGGCTACGGGTCAGCCCCTGGGCTCCAGCCTCCCACGTACGATGCCTATTTGGAAGTGAAGTAGGATAGAATTTCTAAGGGTCGAGCCACCTTCCTGCGATCACTTGCTGAGTCAGATGCTGCCATAACCACAGAGTGTCCCCAAAATTCACAAGACACCCATATCCTTTCTCAGGGCACTGGCTCATTTATGTGCAGGCTGAAGACAATCGGTTTGTTCTAAAAAGCACGGCACCAGTAGCTTCAGTTACAGAGATTGCAAACTTTGCAGACACAAACAACTCGAAAAATAGGTCAAATCCTGTCTCGTACATCCACAGGGCTGCCTTTTCCAACATTTCTCCCTAAAATCAAATCGGCAGTGTATGTAAATAAGTTTAGAGAATTCATTACATTAATTTATTTAATTTTGGAGGCAAACCTGAAACAAACAGCGCCTCATTTTCTAACACTCGGGCCCTCATAGCATATTGATTCCCGAGTTTTATTGGCCTTGCACGAAGGCCTTTTTATAGCCCCAAAGGGATGGGATCATCAGTTTCCTCATGCATACAAATGTCCTGCTCAGAGGCCCTGAGACAGCATTCTCCAAAGTCATTTCAAGGGGTGGCTGGCATGGTAGACCACCCAAAGCTTGGATTCGGGAGTCTATGGGACGTGCATGCAGAAGCACCGTGCCTGGGACCACCGATCCCAGCAAGATCAACAGCTGCAAATGGCAAGTGGTCCCAGCAGAGGTGGCGGTGAGGTCCACGTTATTTCAGGGTCCTGGCGGTGTTCATGGTAGTAAGCTGTGGAATTAAGGATATTTCCAGGGCCGAGGCTGCCAGCAACAGAGCTGTGATCATGGCAGAAAGAAGCCCAGGCAAACTGATGGTTTCATCACCTCCCGCCTCTCCGTGGGCCAGTGTGATGTACTCAGAATGACACATTTCACTGTGAAGAACCCCAAATTACCATGTGACCTCGGAGCCCACCGTTTTAGCACAGTAATGATGATTTTCATCTAGTTCACTGCTGGCCAATCCCTAAAGGCAGACAAGTAGGTGCAGGACTGTATTTTGTATTAGGAGGAACACAAGGAGCTCTGTCTGACCCCAAATGTCTCTTTGCAGCATATAGGAAGCTGGGGCCGAGGGTCTCCTGCAGCTAGGATCACAGGCCTTCAAGATGAGTGCAAGGCAGAGCACACAGAGCTCAGGGCATGCAGTGGACTGCTTTGGAGCCCTCGCTCTGACTCGGAATACTGTGTGGAATATTGTGTGGAATACTGTGTGGAATAGCATGTGGAATATCGTGTGGAATACCAAGTAGAATACCATGTGGAATATCGTGTGGAATACCGTGTGGAATATCGTGTAGAATATTGTGTGGAATGCCATGTGGAATATTGTGTGGAATACCGAGTAGAATACCATGTGGAATACCATGTGGAATACCGTGTGGAATATAGTGTAGAATATTGTGTGGAATGCCATATGAAATATTGTGTGGAATACCGAGTAGAATACCATGTGGAATATCGTGTGGAATACTGTGTGAAATATCATGTAGAATATTGTGTGGAATACCGAGTAGAATACCATGTGGAATACCGTGTGGAATACCGTGTGGAATATCGTGTAGAATATTGTGTGGAATGCCATGTGGAATATTGTGTGGAATACCATGTGTAATACCATGTGGAATATTGTGTGGAATACTGTGTGGGATATTGTGAGGAATGACATATGAAATATCATGTGGAATATTGTGTGGAATACTGTGTGGAATGCCATGCAGAATACCGTGTGGAATACTGTGTGGAATACCATGTGGAATATTGTGTGGAATACTATGTGGGACATTGTGTGGAATACCGTGTGGAATATTGTGTGGGATATGGTGGGAATATTGTGTGGGATACTGTGTGGAATAATGTGTAGAATATTGTGTGGAACACCACACAGAATACCGGTGGAATATTCTGTGGAATACCGTGTGGAATACCATGTGGAATATTGTGTGGAATACGGTGTGGAACACTGTTAAAATATTTTGTGGAATACCATGTGAAATAACATGTGGAAGGCCACATGGTATATTGTATGGAATACCATGTGGAATATTGTGTGGAATACCGTGTGAAATATTGTGTGGAATATCATGTGGAATACCATGTGGAATATTGTGTGGAATACCACATGGAATACCGTGTGGAATATTGTGTGGAATACTGTGTGGAACACCATGTGGAATAATGTGTGTAATACCATGTGGAATACCGTGTGACACACCATGTGGAATACTGCATGGAATATTGTGTAGAATACCGTGTGAAATACAGTGTGGAATATCGTATGGAATGCCATGTGTAATATTGTCAGGAATACCATGTGGAATACCATGTGAAATACCATGTGGAATACTGTGCCGAATACAATGTGGAATATTGTGTGGAATACCGTGTGGAATAGTGTGGAATGCCATGTAGAGTACTGTAGAAATATCGTGTGGAATATCATGTGGAATACCATGTGGATTATTGTGTGGAATATTGTGTGGAATACCATCAGGAGTACCATATGGAATACCATGTGAAATATTGTGTGGAATACTGCGGGGAATATTGTGCAGGATACCATGTGGAATAACGTGTGGAACATTGTGTGGAAAACCATGTGGAATATTGTGTGGAATACCATGTGGAATACAGTGTGGAATATTCTGTAGAATACTGTGTGGAATATTGTGTGGAATACCATGTGGAATACTGTGTAGAAAATTGTGTTGAATACCATGTGGAATATTGTCTGGAATATCACGTGGAATACTGTGTGTAATATTGTGTGGAATACCATGTGGAATATTGTGTGGAATACTACCTGGAATGCCATGTGAAATGCTGTGTGGAATAACGTGTGGAATACCATGTGGAATGTCATGTGGAATATTGTGTGGAATATCAGGTGGAATACTGTGTGGAATACCATATGGAATATTGTGTGGAATACTGGCTAGAATATGGTGTGGAATATTGTGTGGAATATAGTGTGGAGTACTGTGTGGAATACTGCATTGAATACCATGTGGAATATTGTGAGGAATGCCATCTGGAATACCGTGTGAAGTATTGTGTGGAATACCGTGTGGAACATTGTGTGGAATACTGGCTGGAATACCATGTGGAATATTATGTGGAATACCATGTGGAATACTGTGTGGAATATCTTGTGGAATATTGTGTGGAATACCGTGTGGAATACTGTGTGGAATACCATGAGGAATACGGTGTGGAATACCGTGTAAAATATTGTGTGGAATACCATGTGAAATACCATTTGGAATATCGTGTGCTATACCGTGTAGAATATTGTGTGGAATACCATGTGGAATTCCATGTGGAATACCATGTGGAATATTGTGTGAAATACCTTGTAGAATACCATGTGAAACATTGTGTGTAATATTGTATGGAATACTGCATGGAATATTGTGTGAAATAATGTGTGAAATACCATAGGGAATGTTGTGTGGAATACCATGTGGAATATTGTTTTCAATACCATGTGGAATACCCTGTGGAATACCGTGTGGTATTATTATGTGGAATGTGGTAATATTATGTACAATAATCCACACAGTATTCCACACAGGATTCTACACAATATTCCACACAGTATTCCACATAATATTCCTCACAATATTTCACACAATATTGCACATGGTATTCACCACGGTATTACACATGGTATTCCACACAGTACTCCACACAGTTTTCCACACAGTATTCCACACTGTATTCCATACTGTATTTCACACGGTATTCCACACAATATTTCAAATTGTATTCCAAACAATATTCCACACCTTATTTCACACAGTATTCCACATGGTATTCCACACAAAATTCCACCCAGTATTGCACACAGTATTCCACACAATATTCCACACAGTATTCCACAGGGTGTTTCCCACAATATTCCACACGGTATTCCACACATTATTGCAGATGATATTCCACACAATATTCCACACAGCATTCCGCACAGTATTCCACACAATATTCCACATGGTATTGCAAACAATATTCCACACTGTATTCCACACAATATTCCACACAATATTCCAAACGATATTCCCATGGATTCCACACAATATACCACACAGTATTCCACACAGTGTTTCACATGGTATTCCACACAATATTCCACATGGTATTCCACATGGTATTCTACAAAATATTCCACACAATATTCCACACAGTATTCTGCATGGTATTTCACATGGTATCCCACACAATATTGTATATGGCATTCCACAGAATATTTTACATGGTATTCCACACAATATCCCACACACTATTCACATGGTATTCCACACCATATTTCACAGAATATTCCACATAGTATTTCACACAATATTCTACATGGTTTCCACAGTGTTTTCCACACAATATTGCATGTGGTGTTCCACACATTATTCCACACAATATTCCACATGATATTCCACAGAGCATTCCAAACACTATTCCACATGGTATTCCTCACAGTATTCCACACAATATTCCACATGGTATTTCACACAATATTCCACGCAGTATTCCAAACAATATTCCACCTAGTATTCCATATGGTATTCCACACGGTATTCCACACAATGTTCCAAATGGTATTCCACATAATATTCCATACAATATTCCACACCGTATTATACATGGTATTCCACAGAATATTCCACAATGTATTCCACACAGTATTCCACACAATATCCCACATGGTATTCCACATGGTATTTTACACAGTGTCCAACAAAGTATTCCACACGGTATTGGGCACAGTAGTCCACATCGAATTCCACACAATACTCCACACGGTACTCCACAAAATATTCCACAAGGTATTCCATACAATATTCCACACAATATTTCACACTGTATTCCATATGGTATTTCAGACAATATTCTACATGGTATTCCACACGGTATTCCACAAAATATTTCACATGGTATTCCACATGATATTCCACGTGGTATTGCACATGGTATTCCACACGGTATTCCACACAATATTCCACACTATATTCCACACAGTATTCCACACAACATTCCACACAGTATTCCACATGATATTCCACGTGGTATTGCACATGGTATTCCACACGGTATTCCACACAATATTCCACACTATATTCCACACAGTATTCCACACAACATTCCACACAGTATTCCACACAATATTTCTCACAATATTCCACACGATATTCCACACGGTATTTCACACAATATTTTACACAGTATTCTACATGGCATTTCACACAGTATTGCACGTGGTATTTCACACGATATTCCACAAAATATTCCACACTGTATTCCACATGATATTTCACATGGTATTCCACATAATATTCCACACGGTATTCCACATGGTATTCCACACAATATTCTACATGATATTCCACATGGTATTCCACAGAATATTCCACACAGTATTCCACGTGGTATCCCATAAAATCTTTCACATGGTATTCCACACAGTATCCCACAAAATATTCCACATGGTATTCCACACAATATCCCACATGGTATTCCACATGGTATTCTATACTATATTCCACAAGTTATTCCACACAGTATTCCACACAATATTCCAAACGGTATTCCAGATGGTATTCCATGCCCTATTTCACACAATATTCAACACGGTATTCCACAAAGCATTCCACACAGTATTCACATGGTATTCCACACAGTATTTCACACAATATTCCACACCATCTTCCACATGGTATTTCATGCAATATTCCACATGGTATTTTACACAGTACTCCACACCGTATTCCAAACGGTATTCCCCAAAATATTCCACACAGTATTCCACACAACATTTCACATGGTATCCCACACAGTATTCTGCACAGTATTCCACACAATATTCTACATGGTATTCCACACTGTATTTCACACAATATTTTACATGGTATTCCACACAGTGTTCCACATGGTATTCCACACAATATTCCACATGGTATTCCAAACGACATTCCACAAAATATTTCCCACCACATTCCACATGGTATTGTACATGGTATTCCACACATTATTCCACATTGTATTCCACGCAATATTCCATACAATATTCCACATGCTATTCCCCATGGTATTCCACACCATGTTCCACACAACATTCCACACTGTATTCCACATGGTATTCCACACAATATTCCACACAATATTCCACACAGTATTCCACACGATATTCCACACGGTGTTCCACACGGTATTCCACACAATATTCCACACGGTATTCCACACGGCATTCCACATGGCATTCCACATGCTATTCCACACAGTATTTCACATGGTATTCCACACAATATTCCACATGGTATTGCTCATGGTATTCCACACAGTGTTCCACACAGTATTCCATACAGTGTTTCACACAGTATCCCTCACGGTATTTCACATGTTATTCCACACAATATTCCATACCATATTCTACTCGGTGTTCCACACAGTATTCCACACTGTGTTCCACACTATATTCCACATGATATGTGGAATAGATGTGTGGAATATTCCACACAATATTCCACAAAATATTCCACACGGTATTCCACATGGTATTTCACATGTTATCCCACACAGTATTCCACACAACATTCCACATGGTATTCCACACAATATTCCGCATGGTGTTCCACACGGTATTCCACATGATATTCCACATGGTGTTCCACTCAGTATTCCACACAATATTCCACATGATATTCCACACAGTATCCCATATGGTATTCCACACAATATTCCACACAGTATTTCACACGGTATCCCACACAGTATTCCACAAAGTATTCCACACAATATTCCACGTAATATTCCACATGATATTTTACACGGTATTCCACACAATATTCCACATGGTATTCTAAACAATATTCCATGCAGTATTCCACACAGCATTCCACATGGTATTCCACACAATATTTCCCATAATATTCCACATGATATTCCACACAATATTTCACATGGTATTCCACACAATGTTCCAAATGGTATTCCACATAATATTCCATACAATATTCCACACAATATTATACATGGTATTCCACAGAATATTCCACAACGTATTCCACATGGTATTCCACACAATATTCCACATGATATTCCACATGGTATTTTACACAGTGTCCAACAAAGTATCCCACACAGTATTGTGCACAGCAGTCCACATTGTATTCCACACAATATTCCACACAGTACTCCACAAAATATTCCACATGGTATTCCACACAATATTTCCCATAATATTCCACATGGTATTCCATATGGTATTGCACACAATACTCCACATGGTTTTCCACACAGTATTCCACATGGCCTTCCACATGGTATTCCACACAATATTCCACACGGTAGTCTACATGGTATTCCTCACAGCATTTCACTCGGTATTCCACACAATATTCCACAGGGTATTCCACACAGCATTCCACACAGTATTCCTCACTGTGCTCCACACAATATTCCACACGATATGTGGAATATTCCACACGATATGTGGAATATTCCACACAGACTTGGAATTGTAGTTGTAGAGTGTAGAGGAATATTGCATGGAATAATGTGTGGAATATTGTGTATAATACCATGTGGAATATTGTGTTGAATACCATGTGAAATACCTTATGTAATATTGTGTGGAATACCTTGTGGAAAACCGTGTGGAATATTGTGTGGAATACTGTGTGGAATATCATGTGGAATACTGTGTAGAATATTGTGTGGAATCCCATGTGGAATATTGTCTGGAATACTGTTTGGAATATCACGTGGAATACCATGTGGAATGTTGTGTGGTATACCGTGTGGAATATTGTGTGGAATACTGTGTGGAATATAGTGTGGAATACCATGTGGAATATTGTGTTGAATACCATGTGGAATACTGTGTGGAATATCGTGTGGAATACCATGTGGAATGTTGTGTGGTATACCGTGTGGAATATTGTGTGAATACCATGTGGAATATTGTGTGGAATCCCATGTGGAATATTGTGTGGAATACCATGTGGAATATAGTGTGGAATACCATGTGGAATACTGTGTGGAATATTGTGTTGAATACCGTGTGGAATACTGTGTGGAATATTGTGTGAATACCATGTGGAATGTTGTGTGGAATATTGTGTGGAGTACCGTGTGGAATATAGTGTGGAATACCACGTGGAATATTGTGTTGAATACCATGTGGAATACTGTGTGGAATATCATGTGGAATACCGTGTGGAATATTGTGTGGAATACTGTGTGGAATATAGTGTGGAATACCATGTGGAATATTGTGTTGAATACCATGTGGAATACTGTGTGGAATATCGTGTGGAATACCATGTGGAATGTTGTGTGGTATACCGTGTGGAATACTGTGTGGAATATCGTGTGGAATACCATGTGGAATGTTGTGTGGAATACCATGTGGAATATTGTGTGGAATACCATGTGGAATATAGTTTGGAATACCATGTGGAATATTGTGTTGAATACCGTGTGGAATACTGTGTAGAATATCGTGTGGAATACCATGTGGAATGTTGTGTGGAATATTGTGTGGAGTACCGTGTGGAATATAGTGTGGAATACCACGTGGAATATTGTGTTGAATACCATGTGGAATACTGTGTGGAATATCATGTGGAATACCGTGTGGAATATTGTGTGGAATACCATGTGGAATATAGTGTGGAATACCACGTGAAATATTGTGTTAAATACTGTGTGGAATACTGTGTGGAATATTGTGTGGAACTCCTGTGGGCCAGCATAAGCTACTAACCACTCTACAACTCAGTATCTTCAGCTGGAAAGTGGAGTGGTAACACCCATTTGGGGCTCATTTGAAGCCTGGCTGAAATGCAAGTGGCTCACAGCAAAGGTAGAATGGGAGCTGCCATTTTTATCGCTAGAAACTCTTAGCGCCACCTGGCAGTGTGTCCCTGCTTTTGTAAAGAGAAGTTCTCGGCAGGCTTGGACACTCGCTCTAGTGCCTGCTGACTCTGCACGGGTCTTGAACACGGTGGTGGCCTGGATTATCCTGCAGTGATCATTCACTCCCGTCCCTCCGCCCCCTGCTCAGGCCCAGGCACTTTCCTGCCCCATTTATATTGGGCTTGGCCATGTGACTTGCTCTGGTCAGTGGGGTTTTGACAGAAGTGATAGGGTGCCAATTCTGAGCTTAGCCCTTAACTGGCAAGGCCTGATTTCACTCACACCTTAGGAAGCTCTGACCCCCCACCTTGAGGGAAGCATGCCCAGCTGGCCACTGACCCTTCATCCCAGACCCAGAACAAGCCCAACATGCTGCCGAAACAGTTGTCCAGCCCAGCACTGTGGTTTGCCTGCAGACCCACCATCTGGAGGATGAAGACTTGCAGCTAGAGGCCACTGAGGTGGGGAATGGCTGGGTTTGCAGCATATTGAAGAGACAGGTGGGTGCCCTGAGTTATGTGTCCAGCCTCAGCTGATGTCTCCATTTTGCCTCCAGCACTGCTCAGCTCACAGCACCTGCCTGGCACCTCTCCATGATGTGACCTTATCCACTGTCCCAACCCTACCCCAGCTCCTCCCTGAATCCTAGACCCAGTGCTCTGCCCCTTCCTGCTCCTCCAGCTCTTACCCTACACATTCCAGCCTCAACCCCACTCAACCCTTCACATCAGGTACAATGGAGACCCGGTTACAGACCAAAGACCCTCAGCAGAGAGGAGGGCGGGAACCCCCAATGGGCAGGCGCCACACTTTGCATGCTCCTTCCTGAATCTTGGGAGTGGCAGGGTCAGGATTTGAACTTAGGGCCTTCTGACCCCAGAATCGGAGCTTGTTTCACTAGGCACTGTGGCAGCTGAAGTTCACATTCCTCTGACAGCAACACAGAACCCTTGTGTGGGAAGGGAAGTAGTTCCCTAGTCCAACAAATAGTAGGTGGAACATATGAAATAGCCATTTTTATAGATTCAACCAAATATTGGCAATTGCATGGGTTTACCAGATTCACTGCTGCTCAGACAACCAAATCCAATCCTACCTTAACTGGCCAACATTCAGTTTGTATTTTCACTCTGCAGTTCATGAAGATTTCAAGAACTCTCAGATGCCCTGCCAGATGCTAAAATAGCCTACGCACAGGACATATTCCTAGGATGCCCGTAGTAACCCTACCATCAGAAGAAAAATGGTATGACTTTGAACTACCGTCAGTTCACTTTCAGGAACATGGATTAGACGCCAACCCTCTGCTCAGCCCTGTAAATAAATAAATAAATAATAACAAACACACTGAACTTCTTCATGATCTCAGCTTTCTTCACTAATTGTTTCATAATGTGTCCCAGAATTCGGGCTGAGTTTGAATTCCATCAAAGATATTACAATCCATTGTCTTCGGTTTTGAAGCTGATTCTTTTTCCCTTCTTAAGTATCAAGAGAGTCGTCAGTAACCACTCTGTTCTGCTGGGTTTTTAAAGACCATCCTCACCCACATTCCTTCCTGCTGGCCCACCCTCAGGTCTGTGGATTTCCACACTGGCTGTACACCCTAAAGACCCTCCACTCCACCCTAGTATTGCCTAGCGCCATCCCCTTTTCACCCTGAGATGTCTCTATTAAGGAAGGAAGAGACAGCAGTGCCCACCACCATTGATGGATCGTGTGTTGTGTGCCCAGCTCCGAGGTGGCCCTGGCCGTGTAATGTTTTCCAAGGATTGTCACACCACCCTGGGAGGGACAGAGGCGCTGTTGGTCTGGGTCTGTTGGATCCCAAGCCTAACCCCTTCTTTACACAGAACTCAGTGGGTACCCAGAACTTGACAGTTACACAGATCTCGATGGCTCTTCTGCAAATGCACTTTGGTCCCTTGAATCTAACAAGAAGCTTCCCCTCCCAGCTAAGCCAGCTTCCTGCCACGAGCTAGAACAGGTGGCAGCAGAATAGCTGAGCTCCAGGAGCAGCCTCTTCCTAAGGGGCCATGGTTGGAAAAGTCACGCGGCCAGAGTTTCCCTCCTGCTCCACCTTCCTCCAGGTCCTTCCTGCCTTCCTTCTCATGCCAGGAACACAGCATCCACAATTAAACTGCCAGAAATAGTCCAGCTTGGACCAGGACGAGAAGATGGGCTTCAGGCCTTCTGAACCCCTGCACAGCCTGGCTCACCCACAGGGAACTAAGAGGACTAATTACGGTCAGCTCAGACAAAAGGCAGAGGATGAGATGAGTCAGGTGCTCAGCCAGAAATGAGTCTCTGTCCCCGACATCTCTCCCATCCCTGCTTCCCCTCCAGACATGCTGGCACTCTGTGTCTCTGCACCAGGTCTACTTCAACACCCCAGGCATCCCGTGGCTTCAGCAGAACTGAGAGTTGGGGTCTGGCTGCCTGGTACCTGAGCCATTCTGTGCTCCCTTGAAGCCCCTGTTTACAGCATCCCACCGCGGGACCTGCCGGTCCTGGTAGCACACACCACGACGCTCCCTCCGGAGGGACTGGCCCAGGTCAGACAGTGGGAAAGAGACTCTGGCGATGAGACTGGAGAGGTGAAGAGGGGCTGGCCACTGCCACCCTGTCACACCAGCCAAGGCTGATGACCCAAACCACCCAATGTGTGCTTCTGAAAGACTTCCCTGGCTGCAGGGTGGAGGGGTTTGGGCTGGAAGGCAAGAGGCAGGGGCCAAACCGGAGGCTGCATGGGGTGTGGCAGGGCCATGCTGGGCTCCCGGGCACTCTGGACAGCCTTGGTGTCGGTCATAGGAGAGGCCCCCGCTCCAGTCAGGCTCCCCCAGCCCTCTTTCGGCCAGGCCTTTCCGCAGTCCTGGGTGGGTGGCAGCCACAAGGCAGGTGGCCTTGCTTACTTCAGTGCTCCTGGAGCAGGCCCACTGCCAGGTCCATTGGCGGGGGCCCAGCATCTCCAAAGCCAAGCATTTAGCTCTGGGGGACCTGGAGCTATGGGAGAGCAGTGGCAGAGTGGATGGGGGCAAGAGGAGGGGGATAGGAAAGAGTGGAGTACAGGGATCCCCACATCCTACAAATGACAAGGGGAGACACACAGGACATGGGCAGGCGTTGGGCCTTCATGCAATTTCTCCATGGTGTATCTTGTCACCTGACATCGGTGACCTGTGCAGTCGCACAGGGCCCCACTCGGAAGGGCCATGCTTTTGGTTTCATACTCTCCTGTTGCCATCTTGCAATTATTAATAATTGCATATTCAAACTTGCATTTTGTAAGTGAAGTCCAAATGGGTCAAGCACGCGTGGGAGCAGAGGAGGCACGTTCGAGATGCGTGGTGGCCTCGGTTTCTGCTGTCTCAGGCTCACCACAGGGCGTCCACAACACATGCACTTTGCACATGAAGCCCCAGGCTCAGGAGGGACCTGGGCTTGGTTTACTATTCTGCTGTCACCATCTTGAAATTCTTAATTTCGTCTTTGAACTTGTGTCCTCTGTTCCTTGTCGCTTGGTAAGCATCAAATTCTGGTGAGCCCGGGACGTGAGTTCAGTGAGACTTGCCTGGTACACAAGGACACGCTGCATGAGCAGGACATTTACGGACCTAAGAGGCCACACTTTCCCTTCAAACCAGAACCGGCTTCCATCTTAGAAGAAAAACAATGGCGTTTTTAGAAACGCGAATAACCAAGGAGACTTTATCTTATCCTTTCACACTGTTGCTTCCCCGAGTTAGCCAACGTCTCGGGCTGAAAATGACGACTCAGAGGTAAGGGAAAGGCAGGGCAGCCCTAGTTTCTTCCCTTCAATTCTTCCTAACACATCAGTAAGATGAAGGCAGTGAGTGTTGGCAGCATGTGATTATATCAAAGAGCAAAATAAAAACAGTTGAGGGTCTCCACTATTCTTGTAAGAATGAAACACATATGAATGCAAGAAATACAGAAAGCAAGTTGTGCCATTTCAGGGATTCTGCGCATGAGTTAGATGCTCTTATATTTCTATTCAAAACTGACATTATGCAATGTAAAGAATGAATGGTAAAATTCATGCTAACAATTTAAATTTTTAATTTTCTTTATTTAGAACATCATTAAATAGCAAATTTAAAATACCACAATAAGTCTAGAAAGAGACTGGAAGAAAGGAAAAGCTTTATATATTAGTATCTTCAGAGGCACTTTTTTCCTGCTTTGCACTGAGCTCTGCAAATTATCTACCATTTCTGCCTTGCCAACTCCTATTCATCCTTTAAGGTTCTACTTAGAAGCCACCTCCTCCAGGAAGGCCACCCTAACTCCAGTGAAGCATTAGGTTCCCTTCCTGCGTGCTTCCATAATCAATAGCACTATCCTCACCCCCATGCTGTAATTGTCAATCTGGTCAGCTTTGCGGCTGGACATGATTGCCAGCTTTACAGCCGTACAGAGGGCTCTCTCCCTGTCCTCAGAGCTAGCCAGGGCCTCGCACATAACAGGTGCCCTTTCCTGTTTGCTGAATGAACAAACGGACCAATGAAAATAACGTGCCATATTCCAGACACCATTCTCAGCATTTTGCCCATACAACTGATGAAATGAATGGATGATGGCATCAGAATTTCTGAGAGGCCACCCCTCAGGTCAGCACTGCCCTGAGCAGCAAGCTTTCCCATGTAAACATGTGTGGTTCAACACAACTTGGGTTCTCGGCCACAGCACCCTTCCTGGCCCCCTTCTGCCCTTTCTCCCTTATGTGTAGACACATATATTGGCCAGTTGGCAAGTTCCTGGAGGACAGCAACCCAACAACCCTGTGCCTGGGTCCCAAGCGCAGCCCAGAGTTATGCACAAAACCTGTGCTCATGGCTGTTAATGAGTGGGTTTATGAAAAAAAAACTAAGAGAAGACAACCTGACCAAGGCAATTTCAACCCTGCCTATGCATTTCAAACCAAGCTACAGGGAATGCATCTCTTAAAGATGTACAAATTTTAAAAAAAGGTCTTACTATTCTTTAAAACACACTCTTGGGAAATGTCAGTATCACTTTTCACAGGATTAAAAATTGGCAAGGTGAACCTCAGATGCAGACGACAGACTGACGAGCATCAGGCCCAGCTCAGCCACTACACATTAAGCCAGTCTGGCTCGCCAGATCAGGAACACCATTCCCAGATGGGTCTTTGGCAAATTGTCATGTAAACATGTTCATCTTTGGGATTTTTCCCTTTCAATGAGTGTGTAGTAGAGACTGGCTACCAGCTCACTAATCCCATTTCTTCTTCCTGGGCACACAGGAAGACTACCTCTTCCAGCCTCCCTTGCAATGAGCTGGAGACGATATGCCAGGGTCTTGGCCAAAGAGATATCAACAGAAGTGACACATACTATTTACAGGATTGGCCATAAAATCGTGTGCATGGTTGCCCATGGCAACCCCAGAGACCCTGTGTTGAAAAAGATAAAGTCGTAAGATGTAAGGTGCCTAGATCCCTGAGTCATTGCATGGACCCTCCTCAGACTGTGATGAATGTGAGAAATAGAACTTTATTGTGTTTAGCCATTGAGATTGGGAAGCGTTTGTTATAGAAGCTAGCATTACCTGTCCTGATTAATACCAGGAATGCATTAAAATGCAAGTAAACAAAAAGCCAACCAAAGTGGCACAAACAAATATGAGGTTTATTTTTCCATGTAACAAGAAGTCTGAGAAGAGGCAGTCGAGGAGTGAATCAGCTGTTCAGGGACACAGGCTCTATCTGTTTTTCTGTTCAGCTGTTCTTGGTGTGTTGGCTTTTGTCCTAACATTCATCAACACATAGTCACAAGGTGGCTGCTATACCCCTGGCATTCCATTTGCATCCCAGGCAGGAGGCCAGCTGAGTCTGTCCCACACAGCCAATTTTTTCTGACATTGCTTTGGCCAAGACTGCAGTCACCAATGAATGGCCAGTGGGGATTATATTATTATGTTTGCTTTAGTCCAATCATGATTCATCCCGTAGGGCTGGGGTTGGGGCTCTCCTTCCGTGAGATCAGTGAATCCACACAACTGCCTAAACAAACTGCAGCTCTCCTAGTGGGAAGAAGACAGGAGTAGAATAGATGCTGTGTGGTTGACAATGGCCTTCCCCAGTGGCTGGAACCTTCATATTCTTCCTTCCTTCTACCAAATCTGTTTCTCCAGAAAGGATCGCAATTACGAGAAATCAAAGTGATGCCTGGCTGGATTCTTCGGCCTTTAAATGTCTGAGTCTGGGCCTCAGCGCAGCTGACCCTAGAACTGCATGTCATCCTCCTGCCCAGGGGCCTGGCTAACACACAGTAAAATGATAACAGGCTAGTAATCAATGAGATCGCAGCATAACCACTCACACTGAAGGATAGAGCTTTCCCAGGACCTAATATCCCAGGATGGCTCCTTTCCTGTTTAAGATACACTGATTGCCTTCAACTGATCATCAGAAATTAGCAGAGCTATTTAAAAATTAGACTACTCAATGCTTGTAAGGGTGCAGTGAAATGGGCTTGATCACAGGCTGCCTGCAGTAGGGTAAATCATTGCCATATGTTTGGAAAGCATCCTGGCCATATTATGAGCCTTAAATATATGCAAACCCTTTGATCTAATAATGTCATTTCTAAGAATGTCTTCTAAGGAAATAATTTGAATATTGAAAAAGCTTTATGTATCGAGTTATTCCTGGCAAGATTATTTATAATAGTGAAAGCCTAGAAACAGCCAAAATAGCCAACCCTTGGAGGACAGCCATTGACATATTTTTATTTTCTGTATAGAATATAGTCTATGAAGGGGAAGTGACACAGATGGATGGATAATAGATGGATGGATGGATGGGCGGATGGATGGACTTTACTCAATGACTGTTATACATTCCAAAAACACGGCAATTGCAAAGGGTTTATAATGGGAAAATGTGCTTGGATAAAAGACATCAGTTAAAGTAATGGGTACAATCTGATTATTAGTATTTGAAAAAGACTGAAATAAAATACTCCCAAATGTAACCATGAGTGGTGAAGGCATGGATGATTTTTATTCCTTTTTTCTACTTTATGCATTTTTTATTTTTTCTTTTATAAGCATGTACTGCTTTGTAATAAAAATTATTTTTGGAAAATATGAGTGTTGCTAGGTGACCGTGGAAATTGGATGGGTCGAGGGACAGTTTGTTCAGCTGGGGCGGCATCTGGAGAACCTTCCCTGCCCTGCTCTGGACCTACTCTCTGGTGACCGCAATCCTTGTGCAGCCAACTTCAGGTTCTTTCTCTCACCAGCCTATCCCAGGGGAGCCAGTTTCCCTGGCCAAGGCTCCTGCCACACAGGCCCGTCTGGCCTCAGCTGAGACATACTTTGCCTTTCTACAGGTAGTCAGCTCTGGCCACCTTGACTCATTAGTCAGGCTTGGCCCTTCCTCCAGCTCAGAGCCACCCCTTCGGGTGGTTTTCCTGCAGAGACTTGCTGTGTTCTGCTGACATTCGTCATTCTGTTCCCAAAATGTGATGGCCTTTAGCTGAATCTGCTCCAAATTCCAGGACAGCTTTTCCAAGTCCCTATATACTGAAGAGGGAAAAGATCTCAGCCATCCCTTCATTTTCATTCAAAATTAAATTGGTAAGATTCATCTCTATCTTTGTTGTCTGCTGTTATTCAGTTTTACCGCTCTACAATATCCCAATGTATAAACATATCACAATGTATTCATCTATTTATTTCTGTTGACGAGATTTGAGCTATTTTCAATGTTTTGATTCTAGGAACAACTCTGCTAGGAACAGGCTCATACACACCTAGGACAGGAATTGCTGGGTTTCCTCCCAACAAGGCTTGTGAAGGCACAACTTTGTAATCCATGCCAAACTGTTTTCCAAAATAGCAATAAAATTTAGAGAGAAAAAAGTCCAAAAGATTATACAAGCTCTGTACTATCTTCTCAATTTTTCTGTAAACCTAATATTGTTCTTTTAAAAACTTATTTTTTAAAACTTTATGGCATAATACCTTTTTTCAAAGTTAAAAATGATGAAAATTAAAAGTCTTTTTCAGACCTGCATTGTGATGCGATCAAATGGAGATCAAGGAAAGCATCAAGAGGAGTCTGTTCTCTTGGGTGGGGGAGGACCACGTGCTCAGTCACTGTCAGAACACTCATTGGTGCTTATTAGAGTGAAATAAAGGGAGAGAGGCAGGGAGAGAATGAGGGAGGGAGGAAGGGAAGGAAGGGAAGGAAGGGAAGGAAGGGAAGGAAGGGAAGGAAGGGAAGGAAGGGAAGGGAAGGGAAGGGAAGGGAAGGGAAGGGAAGGAAGGGAAGGGAAGGAAGGGAAGGGAAGGGAAGGGAAGGGAAGGGAGGAAGGAAGGAAGGAAGGAAGGAATTCACCAGGTACGGTAGTGCACGCCTGTAGCCCCAGCTACTCAGGAGGCTGAGGCAGGAGAATCACTTGAACGTGGGAGGTGGAGGCTGCAGTGAGCCGAGATCACGCCACTGCACTCCAGCCTGGGTGACTGAGTGAGACTGTATCTCAAAAAATAAAAAAGAAAGTCCTCAGGTGCCACGGTAGCCTGCACTCAAGGCCGGCCTCCAGCCCCAGCTCCACCTGGCCTCCTTTGCCCTGTGCATCGAGTCCAGCTCCTCTCTTTTTCCCGCGTGACCCACTTCCTTGCTCTTCTGTGGCTTGGGACACGTGTCCCCCGCGTGGAAACCCTTCCCCTCCCCACTCTCCTTCTGTTGCTAGGGAACGTGTGATTCCCCTCCCAGACCCCTCCTGGGAGTTCTTCTCCTTAGCTCCTATCCTCCTTTACCTCAGTGCCCACCCCCCAACTTTGGCCAGGAGGCCACTCAACAGGGCCCACCATCCATGTTCTTCTTATCCTTTCCAGCAGACTGTGAGTGCCTTGAGGGCAGGTTCCTCAGGCTTCATCAAATCCCAACGCAGCACACAGAAACTGCTCACCGAATAAATGAACATGTCTCCTTTAAAGGTTAAAGATGTTTGACTTCTCTCTGCAATTACATTTTCCCTCCTCTGATTCAAAACCCTTCTGGCCTGGTGGGAGGAAAGACAAGTGGGAAACATCTGCCGGGTGAGTTGACACGGCTGGGGACCAAGGACGGAAAGAAATCTGGTGTCTCCTGTTTACCACGGAGGCTGAACTTGGAAGGAAAATGTGCAGTCCCAGCAGAATGGATGAGAGGACAGCAGCTGCCCCGGGGCCGCCTGTAGGCCGAACAGCAGATGGGGACTCAGGTGGGAGCCAGGGGTCTGCAGGCCCCAGGACTTCTAAAGGATGTTTAATTCCTGATCCGTTTCAGGGAGGGATGAAGAGAGGCGCCCCGTGGTGAGTCTCTTTTTGTGTCCCTCAGTAGGAGAAGCTGGGGGCAATGTTCCTGTCGGTAAACAACTGCATTTTTAAAAGAATAATAGAAGGTTTACTTAAGGACAATGTCTGTCCCAAAATTGCCTTACAGAGAGAGAGACATGGAGAAGGAGATGAAGAGCAAAGAGGCCTGGCCTGACCCTCAGAGCCCTGTTGGGCAGCTGGTTAGAACCTGGAATGGGCTTGGGAGGTACGCTTTTTTTTTTTTTGGTCACTATTTGTTCAAACTGAACTTTTTTTATAGATATACTTTAAGTTCTAGGGTACATGTGCACAACGTGCTCCCCACCCTGTGTCCCAGTGTTCTCATTGTTCAATTCCCACCTATGAGTGAGAACATGCGGTGTTTGGTTTTCTGTCCTTGCAATAGTTTGCTCAGAATGATGGTTTCCAGCTTCATCCATGTCCCCACAAAGGACATGAACTCATCCTTTTTTATGGCTGCATAGTATTCCATGGTGTATATGTTCCACGTTTCTTAATCCAGTCTATCATTGATGGACATTTGAGTTGGTTCCAAGTCTTTGCTATTGTGAATAGTGCCACAACAAACGTAAGTGTGCATGTGTCTTTATAGCAGCATGATTTAAAAACCTTTGGGTATACACCCAGTAATGGGATGGCTAGGTCAGATGGTATTTCTAGTTCTCGATCCCTGAGGAATCACCACACTGTCTTCCACAACGGTTGAACTAGTTTACAATCCCACCAATGGTGTCAAAGTGTTCCTATTTCTCCACATCCTCTCCAGCACCTGTTGCTTCCTGACTTTTTAATGATCGCCATTCTAACTGGTGTGAGATGATATCTCATTGTGGTTTTGATTTGCATTTCTCTGATGGCCAGTGATGATGAGCATTTTTTCATGTGTCTGTTGGCTGTATAAATGTCTTCTTTTGAGAAGTGTCTGTTCATATCCTTCACCCACTTTTTTATGGGATTGTTTGATTTTTCTCTTGTAAATTTGTTTAAGTTCTGTGTAGATTCTGGATGTTAGCCCTTTGTCAGATGGGTAGATTGTCAAAATTTTCTCCCATTCTGTAGGTTGCCTGTTCACTCTGATGGTAGTTTCTTTTGCTGGGAGGTGCATCTTATTCATAGCGGCTCAGGAGTCCTCCTGAAAGGTAGAGGGCCCAGGGCTGCGATGCCCCAGTGCGGCTGGAGGTCATTCTTCAATACCCTGTTTGTGGCCTCCAGTGCCCAGCCCACCGGTTGCCAAGTAGCAGCCAACAAGTCCCCCAGTGCCCAACGGCGAGCACTTTCCTTCCCTCTCTGATCATTTAGCAGCCAAACCATAGGGGGTGGGGGCAGGGGGCGCTTTGGGGCCTCCCTGCTTCACAGCCCCATAGAGAGCAGGACTGGGAAGGTCGCAAGCTCTCATGCAGATGAATGATGCCGTTTTGCGCAGGCGAAACAGAGGGGGAAGGGACTTGCCCAAGGCCACCCAGCAAGCAGGGGCTGAGACCCAGAGGAGCTCCTTTCGTAGCTGAGCCAAGAGCCCAGCACCCTCATCCTCACTCAGGGTCAGCAGTGGCCTCCTTGTCTGCATGTGGGAGTCCAAAGGCCTCATATCGGTGAAAGTGCATTCATAGCAGTGACCCCTTGCCTTTACTTACTGATACTGACTACCGACTTCACTCTGTTCTAAAGCACTTGACCTGCATCCTCGTGCTGAACCTTCATAATAATTCTGAGGAGGGAGAAACAGGTGTACCCATTTCACAGATGAAGAAATTGAGGTTCACAGAGGGTAGGTGGCCTTTCCACAACCCTTTGCAGTTAAGCTGGAACTCAAGCCCAGACGGTGGAAGCACTCAGACACGGCCTCCCCGCTGACCCAGGAGGGCAGTGAGGCTGGGGCTCTCGCAGTTCTCAAGGCCGATCCTCACGGCCTCCCTTCGTCTCAGGTCAGGAAACACGCGAAGGGTAGGTGTTGAGGCTCTGGAGATACGTGACCGGTGGTGGGGCTCTGTCCACACCTGGCCAAATCTCATGACCCTGCTGTGCCTCAGTTTCTTCATCTGTAAAATGAACATTCTAAGAGTACTGACCTCACAGCATTGTTAGAAGGACTGCATTAGTTAGGACCATGCCTGACACAGCACATGGGTGGACAGAATGCTGGACCCGAAAGACGTCCACATCCTAATTCCAGATCCTGTGAAGATGTTCCCTTACATGGCAAAGGGGACTTTAGAGACCTGACTAAATCAATGATCTAGAGACCGGGGGGCAGGTTATCCTGGACTAGCCAGGGGGCCCAATGTATCCCATGGGTCCTTACAAGAGGGAGGCAGGAGCATCCCAGTAGATAAGGAGAAGTGAGGACGAGCAGAGGTCCAAGCAAGGCAGGGTCACAAGCCAAGGAGGGTCAAGGAGGGCCACCTCTAGCAGCTGGGAATGCCAGGAATCGGATTCCTCCCTATAGCCCCTAGAAAGAACCAGCTCTGCTGACACCTTGACTGTAGCCTACTGAGACTAATTTGGGGCTTCTGGCCTCCAGGATTGCAAGATAACAAAATCATGTTGTTTTAAGCCATTACATTTGTGGTAATTTGTTCCTTACATGATAGGAAGCTGCCGCAGGGCACTGGCATTATCATGATGATTAACTACGGGAGCCCTAGTGTGGGCTGGGCCTGGCACTGTACCCCGGTGATAAGCCAGGAAAGCCCTGACCCTAGAGGACCCCTCAGGCCAAAGAAGGACAGAGGCGCATCCTCGGAACAGCTGAGCGCAGGGAAGTTGTGACTGTGACTGGCAGGGCTGAAACAGTGTGGCTCAGAGTAGGGCAGCTGCTCCGAGGACAGGCTGGGGAGGAGCTTCAGCTCTTCTGCTCTATTCACACCTCACCACCTGGCCTGGAATTGTACTCACCTCTGCCACCCAGTTGACCCAAGACACAACCCAAAGCCCCAACCGATGCTTCTTTGTTCCCAGGCCCTGCCAAGTGACAGTCTCCTCCATGTCCTCCACTGCCTTCACACGCCTCTGGCCTCCTGGGGGCCCTTCCTGGGGTGGGCTGAGTTCTTTCTCATTATGCAGCCATCGTGCATTTGACCATGACTGAGCAGCACCTGCTGGGAACTCGGTGGAAGGGGACCTGGATTCAGGTCCAGCTCTGCCCTGGGAGGGTGGGCTGGGCAGCTCCACTGCTTGTCTAGAAGGCAAGGTGAGTGTCCTTGCTGGCCTCCAGCACTCCTAGAGCTCTGGCCTCCTGCAGGACAGAGTCTAAGCATCTAGTGTGGTTTACAAAGATCCCCTCTATGCCCGGCTCACACCCACACATCTGCCCTAGGCAAGGGCTTGCCTTTCTGCTAACATGCTAACGGGTGCATGCTCACCCTGTCATGCTTGGCCTCGCTGCCCGCCAGCCGCCGCCCATCTCTTGTCCCCCTTCCCCACTGTAGTTAGGTGACCCCATGGAGTTCCCACAGGCCCCTGCATCTCGGCACTCACCACCCAGGCTGTCCTGGAGTTGACCAGAGACCCCCACCAGCAGCGGGGAGGTCCCCTGCCTGGACCCCTGGAGCTCGGTACAGCAGCAGGCACACAGAAAGTGCTTTGAAAATGGTGAATGAAGGAAGAGGCAGGGGTCAGGCTTGGATGTCCCCATGCGCCACGGTGCCAGCACTCATCCTGTTATCCCTTAACACTCCAAAGATGGGACCAGAGGCCCCACCTCAGAGCTTAGCAGAGACACGGAATCTCAGCCCCACCCAGACCAGCGGAATCAGAGTCTGCACTTCAAGAAGAGCCCCGGCAACTCCCAGGCAGGCTCGAATTGGAGAAGCTCTGTTGCTGGATGGAAGGACAGCTTCCCATCAGGACATGTGGTCCCTGAGCCACTGGGGGCTCGGAGAGGGGAACCTGCCAAGGTCATCCAGCAGAATGTTGCTAGCTGGAGCCAGAAACCTGGTCTTCAGGTTCCAAGTGCACTGCGCCTTTGAGGAAGGTGACCCCAGAATACAAACAGGAAGCTGCACTGCCCAGCCAAGGGCCTCCTCTCCCTCACCAAGACTTCTCTGATCGGCTTGGGAGCTGGAGAGAGCAGGCAGACGGTGGGACCAAGGAAGGACAGTGCTCCACAGCCCAGGTGACCAGGGAGGTTCCCTGCCTATTGTCTCCCTAAAGTGGAAAAGACACGGCTGGGCACAGTGGCTCACGCCTGTAATCTCAGCACTTTGGGAGGCTGAGGTGGGCAGATCACCTGAGGTAAGGAGTTCGACACCCGCCTGACCAACATGGAGAAACACCATCTCTACTAAAAATACAAAATTAGCTGGAAGTGGTGGTGCATGCCTGTAATCCCAACTACTCTGGAGGCTGAGGCAGGAGAATCGCTTGAACCCAGGAGGCAGAGGTTGCGGTGAGCCAAGGTTGTGGTGAGTCAAGACTGCTCCATTGCACTCCAGCCTTGGCAACAAGAGCGAAACTCCATCTCAAAAAAAAAAAAAAGACACAGCCAACAGTGTGGGGCCTCCTCCCTCTGCCATTGGCTGCTCTCAGAGCCAGAGGATGGACAGATGCAGGGGCTGCAGGAGGATGCTGGGGGGCGCAGGGGCTTTTGCAGGAAGCACAGGCTGAGCTCCAGGCTGTACCAATGGCAGCGCCAAGAGCCTTCCCAGACAAACTTCCTCCTCTCGGCCAAGCCAGGGGATGTGTGCCTGACAGTCACTGCCCAGGAAGGCACCTCAGCTGCAGAACCAGGACCAGAGGATGTTTCCAGGCTGAAGAGCACGTCCTCAGGCCAAACAGGATGGCTCCCTGTGTTTGCTGATGCAGGATATGCACCCCTCACTGTTGGGAATATCACTGACTCGTCACAACAGCAAAACAGCAGATAAATCCAGCTGTTGTGCAACCTGGAGTGACCTTGGAGAGGTCTGCATTCAGCCGTGCTGTGCCTGCAGATGCACTGAGCGGGGCTGTCCCCAAGTCCTCTGACCCTGCTGCCAGACCTCAGGGAGCACCCCCTCTGAGTCCAGTGCCAAGTGCAGCCCGAGGCTGAGGGACCGGATCTTGGAGGCTGAGAGCCCACTCTATCACCTGCCTAACACTCTCATGCCTCAGTTTCCTCATCTGTAAAGCGGAGCTCTGAATAGGACCTTCCTCATAGAGAACCATGGGAGGATTGAATAAGAGTCTTTTATGTTAATAATTAGAACAGTGACTGGCATAGTACACATACTAAAAAAAAAAAAACGTAGACCAGGCATGGCTCACGCCTGTAATCCCAACACCTTGGGAGGCCGAGGCAGGCAGATCACTTGAGGTCAGGAGTTGGAGACCAGCCTGACCAAGATAGGGAAACCCCATCTCTACTTAAAGTACAAAATATTAGCTGGGTGTGGCGGCATGCACCTGTAATTCCAGCTACTCGAGAGGCTGAGGGAGGAGAATCACTTGAGCCTGGGAGGCAGAGGTTGCAGTTAGCTGAGATCGCACCACTGCACTTCAGCCTGGGTGACAGAGTAAGACTCCACCTCAAAAAACAAACAAACAAACAAACAAAAAACAGAAAAAATAAACCTAGATACTTCCATTATGATGATTATCTTCATTATTAACTCCTTAGTTCCCAAACTGGAAACTTCTCATTCCTCTTCACACTCACCCTTATGCTGGCCCCTGCGGCAGGAGACGAAAGGAGACAAGTCACTGTGGTCACTGTGCCAGCTCCACCACACAGTCCTCCACCGTGGGGGCCAGCAGCCAGTGCCCCCCGTGATCCCCACCTCCTGGCATTCATGTCCTTGAAAGTGGACTCGTCTTAGTACACTCTTCTCGTGAGTAGGACCCAGCAGAAGTACCAGAACATCACTTGGGGATTAGGTTATAAAAAGACTGCAGCTTCCGCCTTGCCCTCTCTTGGATGGCCCATGTTGGGGGAAGCCATCTGCCATGTCAGGAGCCAGCCCTGTGGGGACGCCCATGTGAGTGACCTCCCCAACCAAACCTTGAGATGGCTGAAGCACTGGCAACCCCTTGACTAAATCCTTGTAAGAAACCCTAAATCTGAACTTCTTCGGTAAGCTGCCCCAGATTCCTGACCCGCAGAAACTGTGAAATGATACATAAATGTGCACCTAAGTTTGGGGGTAATTTGGTATGCAGCTATGGATACCTAACACACATCAGCGAACTCCTACTCATTGGTCAAGATCCAGGTGAAATGCCCCCTCCTCCATTAAGCCTTTCAAAGTACTCTGTACTTGCGCTTATCCTGTGATCAGTTCTCCCACTGTTTCGTCATTTCAGTTTACAAGACAAGCCTGCTCCCACCATGAGGCCTTGAACTCCTGAAGGGTAGGGACAGGGCCTTGGTCATCCAGGCCAAGCACAGAGCCTGTCACTCAGCAGGACCTCAGTCATTGTTTAGTCAAAGAACATACACAGCAGCCGCCACCCAGCAGGCCACCATCTTGCATACTTCCCCTCTGGCTCCGGGAGGCTGCTTGGTGTGCTCCACCCGGAGTCCACAGGCTGGCCAGCTCGAGCGTGGGCCCAGTTCTTACATCTGCCCCAGAGGAGGTGACAATGATTTCAAAGATCACACCAGCACATACCCAGCCTCCCGCCCAAGCCAGCATGCCCCGCCACCCCCACGGTCAGTGAGAGTCCCCAGGGCAGGGCCCAGAGGGGTAGAAAGGAGACAGCTTTCTTGCTGGATGTGTCTGTCACTCCAAGTGTGGGCTCCTTCTGGTAAGGAAGGACAGCTCTCCATGCCCTGGGCAGGCACCGAGTGGGTGAGAGAGAGAGGAGTGAGTGGGCAAACCGACAGATGGACGGATGGACAGGTGGTGGGACCACAGACTGGATTCTTCCATAGACACGCCAGGCCTTCAGCTCAGGTGCAGCACAGCTTCCTGGCATGAGTGCTGGACCAGGGACTGGGTCCTCATATCCACATCCAAGACCTACTCCCCAGGGACGCTGGGCAAGTCCTCTCCCTGTGTGTGACGTGGCCAGAGGAAGGGCTCCAGTGCCACGCTCTTTGACACACAGCCTCAGGTCATCCCACAGCACCCCCAGGACTTGCCCTTTCGCAGACAGGGAGAGTGATGTGGACGGAGGCTGAGCAGCTTGTTCAAGGTCATGCACGTGGTACAGCTAGGAATCCCTCCATGGCCACGTGGGCCCCTGACACTAGATGCTGACCAGGGTCACCCGGCTACCTGGACATCCCTCAGCCTTTCACAGAAGCACTGGAGCAGGTTGAAGGGTGATCCCCAAAAAGACACGCCCATGTGCCAGCAGAACCTGTGATTGTGACCTTATTGGGAAAGAAGGTCTTTGCGAATGTAGTTTAAGGACCTTGAGATGAGATCATCCTGCGTTAGGATGGACCCTAAATCCAGTGACACACGTCCTTATGAGGCACAGAAGACACACAGAGGGGAGGGCCGGGGAAGACAGAGGCAGAGACAGGAGTGAGGTGGCCACAAGCAAGGAAGGGTGGCGGCCCGCAGCCACCCCAAGCTGAAGAGGCAAGAAGGGGTTCTCCCTGCAGCCTCCAGGGGGCGTGACCCCACCGACACCTGAAGTTTGAACTTCCGGCCTCCGGAACTGTGAGAGAATGGATTCCTGCTATTTTCAGCCACCAACTTTATGGTGATTTGTTGCCACAGCCCTGGGAAAATAATGCAACAGCTTACGTAGAAAATGGCCGTTGCTACAGCACACTCAGGTACACTGAGGCTGCTTACGCTGGAAGCTCCTGGCCTGGGGGTGTTGGCTGCCACCCCCCCAAGCCTCATCAAGGGCTGAGATGTCATAACACCCAGATTTTGGCACCTGATAAAACACCATGTCACCCGAAAAGCCCTGGTTCAGAAACTCTGCCAGGAGCATCCTGAAGTATCCATGTCCCTCTCGCCCATGTTTTCCGTGCGCTGTGACTCTAACATGCTTCACTGGTAGTTGATTTTCCCCCACTGATTTTAAGTGAGGGTTTGGTGGAAATGACAGCCATGACCTCCACCCTGATCAGAGTGGACAGCTGGCTCAGAGTACCCGGGGGCTTGGCAGAGTTTATGCAGCAGCGTGTGACCTGGGGTCACAGGTGCAGAGATGGGGTGGCGAGTCCCCTGAGGCTTTGGGCAGAATGCTGGCCAGGGGTCATCCAGCCATAGTCAGCCTCAGTCATTTCCTGCCATCCAGCCCTGTCCCAATTAACCTCCCAGGCACAGGTGGTTTCCACCTGTCGTTGACATTGTTGTCAGATATTAACTGAGGTGGTCTTAGGAACTCCAAGTTCCTGAGAACTTCTTGAGCCCTGAAATTATTTCATACAACTTCCTATACCCTTCACAGGGTTGGCTGGTGGTTTGTTTGTCTGGTTTTGTTTTTTACAGCAGGCTTACCATGGTTTTCTTCCATTTTAAAGAGAAAAAAAAGGAAGAGAACTGAAAAGTCTTGATGGAACATGTTTATGAATCTGAACTTGGCTCGCCTTGTGATGGATACAGCAGACACATCGCTGACCTGCTGGAGAGGCCTGGAGAGCTGCAGTGGTGTAGACCTTGCTTGTGGGGAAGAGTAGGCGCCAGCAATTCCAGCAGGACAGAGGTGAGACCACCTGAAAAATCCTCCTCCCTGTCTTCAGCCTTGGAAATGCAAACCCAGCCAGGACAGCTGGTATCTGGTCAGAAGCCAGCCTGCCCTCTATGACAGCTTAGTAAACCTT
The DNA here is from genome assembly GCF_009764315.1 of Trachypithecus francoisi. Taxonomy (NCBI): domain Eukaryota; kingdom Metazoa; phylum Chordata; class Mammalia; order Primates; family Cercopithecidae; genus Trachypithecus; species Trachypithecus francoisi. Next base: position 7,232,413 of record NW_022681442.1, on the reverse strand, counting down.
CCCAGAGCTCCCAGAGACAAGGACACAGGGACAGCTCAGAGGACTCGCGAACCCAGCACCCTGTGCTGTGAGCCCATCAGTACTACCGTTATTTTTGCTTGCCAGTTTCACAATAGTGACCCACTCAGGTCCCAAAAGTGTAGATATTTTATTAGTATGAGATCTGCTCTTTCGTGTTCCTCCATATCAGCTAAGGTATATAAATTGTAAATAGCACCACCTAAGGCAAGTGCTGTGGGATCATTGCTATCATCATCCTTGGTGTCTGCAGGACACCAATAACCATGTTGTGAAGACACTCAAGAAGCCCTCTGGAGAGGTGCACATGGCAAGGAACTGAGGCCTCCTGCCCACAGCCGCACATACATGCCAGCCATATGTGGAGTCACCTGGGGAGGAGAGTCTCTAACCCCAGGCCAACCTTCAACAATGGCAGCCCCATCAATACTAGACTACAGCCTCATGAGAGACCTCAAGCTAGACCACTTACCACTCCCAAATTCCCGACTGCAGAAACTGTGTGTGTTAGCAAGTGTATATTCTTGCTTTAAGGCACTAAATATGGGGTAATTTGTTACCAGTAACAGATAACTAGTGCAGCCCTACATAACAATGATCATGTGAGGATAGGGAGTGAGGGGCCTCTGATCACTCCATGGCCAATTGCAGGGGATCAAACCCTCCATGAGAAGGCTGGCTGAGCAGCAGCACCAGGTGCAGAGCGCAGCTGAGCCAGGGCCACTGAACTGCCCAGGAAGGAAAGCAAAGGCAGGAAACAGGCCAAGACGGTCCCAGAAGACAAGCAGAGGCGTGCTGTGAGTGCACACCCAGCCGATTACACTTCATTCTAGCAGGTGCAAGGTAGAATAGCATTTAAAAATAAGAATTCCCCAGAGCTCTCACTGTGTTTGCAAAACCCAGCCAGCTGTCCAGGGCATTGTTCCAATGGAGGAAGAAAAAGTTCTGCAGGATGTTATAATTTTACCCCAAAAGAATCACTCAGGAAGTAAAAGAATCTGAACATTGACTCCGGGCCAAGGTGGGACGGAGGCACCTGGCCTCTGGGGACAGAAGACCCAGCACTGCCTATCTCTCAGCCTTGGTTTCCTCCTTCACAGCACTGCCTTTAATAGCACTTGGCTGTGATGATCAGATTAGATGAGACATATGAGTGTTTCGCAGACTGTAAGGTACTTTGCAAATTATAAAGTACCTACAACTAAATATATAAGGCCATTGTTTTCAGAGGAAACATCTCTCTACCCAGTCCTAAGGCACCAGCTGTCTCAGAGACAACACTGAACACTAAAATAAAATATAACACCAAAAGCAGGGCAAAAACACAGACTTCATGCCCTCACCAGACTCTTGGAGACCCGGATTCAGCTTCCAGACTCAGAGCTTGACAGCTGTGCCACCTTGGACAAGTCATTTTCTCTCTTTTTTTTTTTTTTTTTTTGAGACGGAGTCTCGCTCTGTTCGCCCAGGCTGGAGTGCAGTGGTGCGATCTCGGCTCAATACAAGCTCCGCCTCCCGGGTTCACGCCATTCTCCTGCCTCAGCCTCCCGAGTAGCTGGGACTACAGGCGCCCGCCACCATGCCCAGCTAATTTTTTCTATTTTTCAGTAGAGACGGGGTTTCACCGTGTTAGCCAGGATGGTCTCAATCTCCTGACCTTGTGATCTGCCCGCCTCGGCCTCCCAAAGTGCTGGGATTACAGGCTTGAGCCACCGCGCCCGGCCTCATTTTCTCATTTGTAAAACAAGGAAGTGGAACAGGAAAACCTCCAAGGTCCCTCCAAGGCCAAAAGTTTTATTAATCTGTACGCCCTGCTACCTAGATAAGCTTCTGAGGAAAATGTACTAGGTAGCGTTTCCCATGAAATCACCATGAGCTCTCTGAAATTGCTTTGCAAATTTGCCTTGCAAATTTGCTTTGCTCCTTCTACCTGTTTCTATCTATTGGAGTATTGTTTACCACAGACCTAGAGAATCATAACAATACAATCAAGTTAAAATAACAGGTAGATTCTGAATTTTGTGCCTACAAGCAGAGAATATGCCTTTTTCTCAAATTATCAGTGGAGATTTGCAAAACACCAAATACTTATACAAAAAATAACTTCTTTAAATTACAAAAAGCAGAAATTGTGCAAGCCATTCTCCAAACCACAAAATCCAACAAAGTTAGGCTAAAATGCTGAAGGTCTGAAGAACCTAAAATAGACAATTCATTTGGAAACTAAAATATCCTTTATATCGGCTTCAGAAAATAAATAAAAAACACAACAGAAAATTAGAATATGACTTGTCAAAGCTTACTGCATACTACTACAAAGCTGTATTAGGAGGCACATTTATAATATTAAGATGCCTTCATTGTTAAAATAAAACAATACAGTTTTCACTTCCAGGATGACAGCCTGAGTACCTCCACGGACCACTTTCCAGTGAAACAAACAAGGCTGGCAGAAACTACCTTTAAAAACTACCTTTAAAAAAACAGCCAGCCATTTAAAAATCTCTGGAGACTGGAAACTAAGGGCATACAATGAATAAAAAAACACTTATTCAAGAACAGCTACTAAAACTTGGTAAGAACAGTGAGAATCCGCCGTATCTCGGCTGTAACCCACTCTCTCCACTTCTGTTTGACAAAAGCTTAATTCCAGGTGAGTGTGGCCAAGAAATCAGGGTTCCCTCTCCCCTCATCTCCCAATTTTTGTTTTGTTTTGTTTTGAAACAGAATCTCGCTTTGTTGCCTAGGCTGGAGTGCAATGGTGCCATCTCGGCTTGCTGCAACCTCCCGCTCCCAGGTTCAAGCAATTCTTGTGCCTCAGCCTTCTGAGTAGCTGAGATTACAGACGTGCGCCACTACGCCCAGCTAATTTTCGTATTTTTAGTAAAGATGGGGTTTCTTCATGTTGGCCAGGCTGGTCTCAAACTCCTGACCTCAAGTGATCCACCCACCTTGGCCTCCCAAAGTACGGGGATTACAGGTGGGAGCTACCTACCTGGCCCTCATCTCCCAATTAAATTTCAGCATATCTCACTAGGAGAGCCAGGCCACCATCATCTCTCATCCCCTCCAACTCGAAGTTCCAAAGGCTAAGTTCCAAGTGAGGGTAGCTGGAAAATTGGAGCTACCTTTCTCCCAGACACTATCCATAGAACAAAGGCGTGGCAGGCCAAGAATACTGAGATCCCAACTACCTTCATTCCAGTTTGCTCATGGACAGAGGTTATGAGGTAGAAGCAAGCTGAGAAAATCTTGCACAATTTCTGCTTTTTGTAATTTAAAGAAGTTACCTTTTTGGATAAGTATTTGGTAAATTTTTACAAATGCTACATCAATAATTTGAGAAAAAGATATACTCTGGCCGGGCGCGGTGGCTCACGCCTGTAATCCCAGCTACTCAGGAGGCTGAGGCAGGAGAATGGCGTGAACCCAGGGGGCGGAGCTTGCAGTGAGCAGAGATCAAGCCACTGCACTCCAGCCTGGGCGACAGAGTGAGACTCCGTCAAAAAATAAATAAATAAAATAAAAAATTTTAAAAAAAGATATATTCTCTGCTCGTGGAACATCGATCTGTTAATTTAACTTGATTATATTATCAGAGGCCACCATCCCTCAGTGCCCAGAGTTTACCCAGAGGAAAAGGTAATCCACAAGAAAAAAAGGGAGCTCTGAAGCTTTTCCCAAAGGAACTGACTTTATTTGAAAAAGGCTGTGGTAAAGTTCAAGCCTAAGGGCACTCTTGAAAACAACATCTCCTTTTAATTAAGAGCAAGCTAAACCAAAGACCAGCTAATTCACCAGAAAGAACAAGGGAAACAGACAGCCAAGAATAGCCCTCCTGAGGTCCTAACAAACCTCAAAGACTGGCCTCAAAATCTGCTTCTGCCTGGATTTACTTGAATCAGACTCCGGAGCAATTTATACCCCGGGACATTTTCAAAGACAATAGAGTGGCTGGGCACAGTGGCTCACACCTGTAATCCCAGCACTTTGGGAGGCCAAGGCAGGCAGATCACTTGAGGCCAGGAATTCGAGACCAGCCCAGGCAACACAGTGAAACCCTGTCTCTACTAAAAACATAAAAATTAGCCAGGCGCGGTGGCATGCACCTGTAGTCCCAGCTACTCAGGAAGCTGAGGCAGAGAGAATCGCTTGAACTGAGGAGACGGAGGCTGCAGTGAGCCGAAATCATGCCACTGCACTCCAGCCTGGGCGACAGAGCAAGACTCTGTCTCAAAAAAAAAAAGAAAAGCAAAGAAAAAAAGAAAAAAAAAACAATAGAGATAGAGCAATCATCAAGTAATTAGTGGGATCTAATGGGCTGGATATATTCTCAAATGAAGCAGGCACCCTAAGGAGAGATCAGGAAAAGAGACAGTACAAGAGAGCCCTGCTGAAGCCAGCCATCCCGGGGTGACCGTGCACACACCCCAGGCTGCACCCTCTGAAGATGATGAAAATATTCTAGGCCGGGCGCGGTGGCTCAAGCCTGTAATCCCAGCACTTTGGGAGGCGGAGACGGGCGGATCACGAGGTCAGGAGATCGAGACCATCCTGGCTAACACAGTGAAACCCCGTCTCTACTAAAAAATACAAAAAACTAGCTGGGCGAGGTGGCGGGCGCCTGTAGTCCCAGCTACTCAGGAGGCTGAGGCAGGAGAATGGCGTAAACCCGGGAGGCGGAGCTTGCAGTGAGCTGAGATCCGGCCACTGCACTCCAGCCTGGGTGACAGAGTGAGACTCCATCTCAAAAAAAAAAAAAAAAAAAAAAAAGAAAATACTCTAAAAGCAATCGTGGTAAGGAATGCACAACTCTGTGAAAAGAGCAAAAACCATTGAATTATTCCCTTTGAATGAATGAATTGGACCTGCGAATTACACCTCAACAAAACTGTTAACAAAAGTAATAATTCAGAAAACAAAGGGCCTACCTATTCATCTCAATATTCATTTTAAAAAATTGAGTCTTGACCAGGCGAGATGGCTCACGCCTGTAATCCCAGCACTTTGGGAGGCCGAGGCGGGTGGATCACCTGAGGTCAGGAGTTCGAGACAAGGCTGACCAACATGGTGAAACTCTGACTCTACCAAAAATACAAAAATCAGCTGGGCATGGTGGCAACCACCTGTAATCCCAGCTACTCCAGAGCTTGAGGCAGGAGAATCACTTGAACCCAGCAGGCAGAGGTTGCAATGAGCTAAGATCGTGCCACTGCACTCTAGCCTGGGTGAAACGAGTGAAACTCCAACTCAAAAACAAAAAATAAATCAGTCTTAAGAAAAGAAATAATGACAATAAAAATAAAACTAACCTTGACAGCAGCAAATACAATGGGATGAACTAATAAATTGATTTTTGGAGGTCTCACTACTCCTGTTTCTGTTTGCAACAGTCCACATTTCTGCAAAGTGCTTTCAAGCCCTCTCATTTCCAAAAACGGTCTCTATTAGACTCTTCAGCCTTTGAATGGAAAAAGAATTTTCACCAGATGTTGCCAGGAGAGTGTCCCTTCTGGGTTTTGCAGCCCATACTCAGATGTGTTGCACATGTAGCTCCCAGCCAGCCAGTGAGAAGGCAGCACTCAGCTGCAAAGGTTTCTGCTCAGATCCCGAGCCTGAGGAAGAAAGCTCATTATTGGACTAGGCCACTACTCACCACGGAGTAATCAGAGGGCTGTGGAAACCGCCTGCCTGAAGGAGAAATGCTCTATTCAGGAACCTTGGACCTGTTCAGCTCTGCCACTTACTAGCTAGGTAACCTGGGCAGATCACTTGGCCTTTTTGGGCTTCAGCCTCCTCATCTGTGCAGTGGACATACAGATAGCTATTGTGGGGATTAAGTAAAATATTGTAAATGAGAGTGTGATATGGTTTGGCTGTGTCCCCACCCCAGTCTCATCTTGAATTGTAGCTCCCATAATTCCCATGTGTTGTGGGAGGGACCCAGTGGGAGGTAAATCATGGGGGCGGTCTTCCCCATACTGTTCCCGTGGTCGTGAATAAGTCTCACGAGATCTGATGGTTTTATATAAGACGCTTCCCTTTCACTTGGCTCTTGCTGTCTCTTGCTTGCCACCATGTAAGATTTACCTTTCACCTTCCACCATGATTGTGAGGCCTCCTCAGCCACGTGAAACTCTGAGTCCATTAAACTTCTTTTTCTTTATAAATCACCTGGTCTCTGGTGTGTCTTTATCAGCAGCAGTGAAAACAGATTAATACAGAGTGCTTGGCGCTTATCTCCTTTCTTCCTCAACTGTCATATGTCAGAGGTTTATCCCAACCTCCTGTCCTCATCCTCAGCTGCTTTTCTTCCAAACTGACCTGCTCCCACGCTTAGAGGCAGCCTAGGCTTGGAGGAACCCCAGGGTCTCCATTCAAAGGCTGCTTAATCTGTGTTAAAGTAAACTTAAATTGAACCAAAGGTAAATGACCCAGAAAATAACAACCCCATCCAATGGGAAGGGACAGGGATTATTGGGACTCTGCCTCTTTGGTCTGCTGTCTGGGTAATGGAATCCAACACACTATGGCCATAGCTGGGCTAATGGAGGGTGATGGAAACCAGAAGGAGGACCGGCCTTGACAAAATGCAGACATCCACTGGTGTTTACAAACCCAACAGCTAGGAGCCTTCTCTGAGAGCCAAATTCGGCCCTTCTCTCCCTCAGCATTAATTTCCAACACAAATATTTGGAAATAAAATCATTAATCCTTTTTGCCAAGTTTAGGGGGTAGGGTTGGGGGTAAATAATACCATGTCCACATCAGACCCAGCAAACAGCCCCATGCATCACTCCCCACGGGAAATGGCCTTGTGAAGCAGGGCACTGGCACGGTGGATGCTTAGCCAGCGCTGGCCAGTTCTCCAGGTCAGAGACTGACCAGCAGAGCTCAGAGGACTTCCTAGAGCTCACCCAGAAATGCAACCCAAGTAAAGCGCTAATGCTTGAGAAGAATGAGGGGAGAGGGGAGAAGAATTAGGAGTCAAGATGGAGTCACAGAAAGAACTCAGGAACCACCAAGAGGCTACATCTGCTACCAATGGCAAGTGGACAGCGCTGCCCTCACACCTGGCTGCTGGGATGAAATGGAAAGCAGCTGGTCTCCTGGGGAAGGTCCTGTCCCCATTTAACGTGGGTGAGTCCCATAGCCCAATTTTTTTCACATTCCTTTACTTCTCTGTAAAAACAGGTTTCCAGGCACACACCAGAGCCTGGCACATGCCCAGCAAGGTCCTGTTTCAAAGCCTGGGGACAACAGTCATTCAGAATAATAAAGTACAAACGTGTTGCTGGGGAAGCTGGGGGCTCTGCAGGGCGTGACCCCTTTGGCTTCTGATGCTCTACTCTGGGACCTGATCACTGGGGGCTTCTCCCTTCTCTGACCCTGTGATGGGCAGAATTGTGTCCTCCAAAAAGATACGCTGAAGTCGTAACCCTTAGTACCTTGTTTGGAATGGGGTCACTGCAGATGTAATTAGTGAAGTGAAGATGAGGTCGTACCAGAGTAGGGTGGATCCAAATCGAATACAACTGTTGTCCTTATAAGAAGGGGGCCCTGGACACAGAGACAGGGAGAACTCCATGCGACCGTGGAGGTAGAGATTGGACCTGTGGGCCGGGAGCATCAGTCACCTTGGGGCGCTGGAGAGAAGCAAGGAGCGGTTCTACCCAGGGTCTCAGAGGCCCACGGTTCTGAAGACCCAGGCATGCGGGAATGGGTTTCTGTTGTTTCAGCCACCCAGTTTATGGTGCTTTGTTGCAGCTGCCATTGGAATTCAGGACCGAAGCCCTAAAGCCTGATTCCATCCCAGACCTTTCTCCACGCCCCGTGGGGGCAGAGAATGGTAGGCCTGAGAATCCACCTGGAGGAGGGGTCAGTTGCCCTGGGGAGTTACCATCAGAAATTGCAGAGGCAGAGCAAGGCCTGGTGTGTGCCAGACAGAAGTGGGTGGACACAAGGAAGGACAAGGTGAGCACTGTCTCCTGGCAGGCCCCTGACCTGGGGAGGGGCTCAGGGAGGGTGGAATCAGGTGAGCAGAAAAAGGCTGACATCTTCTCCAGCTGTGGACTCTGAAATGGCTGAGACTAGAACAGAATCAAGCCTCCTCTAGACTTTTCTTGAAAACCTTGAAGTCTCTGCCAACAGAAAGGAGGGAAAAGAGCCCCAAACACACCTAGTTCCCATTTCTCCATTACAATGGAGGTAAAGACTGCATATATTATCACATATTTGAGCAAGTACAGTTTTGGGGTCAGGACACTGGGGTCAAATATAATTAGCATATATTATAACAAATATGTGTCAACTGTAACACAACAAATATATGTTAATTACATTTGACCCCAGTGTCCAGGCTTGACCTCAAAACTGTAATTGCCCCCATCCCCAACCCCAGCCAAGCTCATGCTGTGCTCAACTCTATTTTCTCATCCGGCCACAGCCACGCACCTCTGAGTCCAGAGACTTCCAGTTATTTCTACTCTTCCAGCAGCAGGAGGGAAAAAAACAACTTGGATCTGAAAAGCAGAGGGGGAATTAAGAAAGTATCTCAGCTCCAGGCAGCTTTTTTTCTTTCTTTTTTTTTTTTTTTAACCACTAACTGGGCAATGAATAATTTATAGCCAAGAATGCTTGTTGGGGGATAAAATGTTGACAAGTCAAGAAAAACCTCTTAGCAGCCCAACGGGCAATCCATCTTTAAGAAACAGGTTTCCAATGCACAGCTCTTGAAGAGGCTGGTTGAGGCTGTTTTCTTTCTCTCTCTTTTTTTCTTTTTTATCTATATGGAAATTGGTGAATGCTGAAATATGCCTCACTTCAGCACGAACTTGGGCTGAATGATATCCCAGGCAAGAATTAAATCATCGCTTCATACAGCAAGAAATAAACACCCCAGCGAGGGAGACCCTTGGCGCATGCCGTGGAGGGGAGCTGGTGAGCACGGTGGTGTTTCATGGGGCCTTCATATTCCAGGCAGGATTCAAAGCTCAAGCTCAGCCTCACCAGAGCAAGGGGGTGACTCGGCCCAAAAGAATATTCCTCAGGAAGCTCCAAGTGAATCCTCTGTGATTGCACGACTGAGACCTTCTTGTCCTTGAGATGTAGGCATCATCGTTAATGTGCCCGGGTCCAGGAACCAGGATGGCATTGCAAGGTCTTCATGCCAACAGTGGCTGGGGTGATGCCTATGAGGCCAAGTGCCCTGATAACTACAAGGCCAAGTTCACATCAATCACCTGCCGCCTTCCAGGGCTAAGTTCCTTACAAAGAACCTCTCCTTTCATCTTTGTGTCAACTCTGTGGCTGGTGCCAGTTAAACTGCCCATGTTGTGGCTTCCTTCTCTGCTTCAGGAGGTCCCCTGAGAAATGGGAGCTCAGGGAGGACCTGTAACTCTGTTAAAGGAAAGAGGTGGTAGAAGCTGGCCCTGAACCTGTGTTATTCCCCTATGCTTAACCACTATGCAACGGCCATCTCCTCTGGTTGCTGGCTTAGTTTCGGAGGCTGAGTTTTCCAGAAAGCAGCAGATATTGGGTGTGCCTCCTCATATCTCATTCCCTCAGTGCACCCCCTCCTAGTCTGAGCCCCAGATGACCAAGGTTATAGCTGTACGTGGAGACCCAAGTCTAGACCAAAGCTAAGCTAAGCATATCTAGGGACAGGACAGGTGAGGCTGGTGCCATTAATCAGAACTGTATTTGTTATCTGCTGCTGTGTAACAAATGGCCCCCAAACTTAGCAGCTTTAAAACAACAAATGTTTATTGCCACATAGTTTCTATGGGTCAGGAATCCAGATGCATCTCAGCTGTGTGTTCTGGCTCAGGGTCTCTTACAAGGCTGGTACCATGGTACCTTCTGGGGCATCTGTCATTTCAAGGTTCAGTTGGGAGAGGATCCACTTCCAAGCTCAGCCACATGGTTGTTGGCCAGTGCAACTCTGCACCAATTGTGGGACTGAGGTCCTTAGGTCCTCACTGGCCATTAACAGGAGGTCTCCCTCAATTCTTAGCCACATGGGCCTCTCCATAGAGCAGCTTACAACATGGCAGCCAGTTTCCCTCAGAGCAAGGGAGACAAGAGAGCAAGAGAGTGAGAAAGGCAGAAGCCAGAGGCTTTGCTGTGCAGTCTCAGAGTGACATCCCATCACAGCGCACACTCAAGGGGAGGGGCAGGAACACCAGCAGGTGGCAGCCATGGGCAGCAACTGCACTCGTAATCTAGCGTTATGTAAGAAAGCTTCCCACAATAAGCACTTCACATCTCTCACAGTTTCTGTGGTCAGGAATTCAAGAGCAGCATGAGTGGGTCTTGAATTCTTAGGGTCTCTCACGGGACTGCAGTCAGAGGTCAGTGAGGGGTCCCATCCTCTGAAAGCCTGTCTGAGGCTGGAGGACCCACTTCTGGGTGGTGCACTCACGTGGCTGTTGGCAGGAGCCCTCAGCTCCTCTCCACGTGCACCTCTCCTCAGGCTGCTTGAGCCTCCTCACAGTATGGTGTCTGGTTTGTCCAGTGTGCAGTCCAGGAGACCACGGCAGAAGCTGCAGTGCCTTCTGTGATGCAGCCTTGGAAGTCGTCCCACCCCATCACTTCCGTAGTATTCTACTGGTCCTGCCCCATCACTTCCACAGTTTTCTTTTTTTTTTTTTTTGAGACGGAGTCTCGCTCTGTCGCCCAGGCTGGAGTGCAGTGGCCGGATCTCAGCTCACTGCAAGCTCCACCTCCCGGGTTCATGCCATTCTCCTGCCTCAGCCTCCAGAGTAGCTGGGACTACAGGCGCCCGCCACCACGCCCAGCTAGTTTTTTGTATATTTTTAGTAGAGACGGGGTTTCACCGTGTTAGCCAGGATGGTCTCGATCTCCTGACCTTGTGATCTGCCCGTCTCGGCCTCCCAAAGTGCTGGGATTACAGGCTTGAGCCACCGCGCCCGGCCGTCAGAGTTTTCTACTGGTTACATAGGCCAGCCCTGTTCAGTGTGGAAGGAGACACCACAAGGGCATGAATACTGGAGGTAGAATCATGGAAGCCATCTTGGAGATCAATTCCCACACCAACTAAGCCATCCCACCACGGGATGGAATCACAGGGTGCTGGAGTCAAGCCAAGAGGATACTGGACCCGAAGCCCATCCATGCACACCACACTCTCTGCAGTTCCCAGAGTGTGATAGCCATCTGGGGCCCTTGTCTTTGCGACGTTACCTCTGTTTGGCAGGCTCTTCTCCTGCAGTGGGCTCCTATTCAACCTCCAAAGTCCAATTCAAATGTTACCTCCTCTAGTCCTCACCCTATCCCCTCACCCCACCCAACATGGATGTCTCCCTCCACAGGCCCCTGTGTAGCTTTTCACATGCCCTTATTATCAGCCTTATCTCAGAATCTATCTGCTTACCCCATGTGTCTGAGGCTCCACATGGCCAGGGACCTGGAGCTGCCTGTGTCACGTGAGCACCTGACGAGGGTCTGCACATGGCAGGTGCATGGTCACTGTAAGATTGAGCCAAGTCAGTCTCAGTGAGTTTCAGGGCTGGGCTGAGACCACAGTGAAGGCCCCAGCTTCCTGCGCCCTTTCCTGCAGTTGCAGTGGGAACTTTAAACACACATCTGGGGGCACTTTAAACACACATCTGGAGTGAGTGCCTTCCCAGAGTCCCCCATCAGGCCTTAGCCAGTGGGCCTCACACATGACACCAGGAAGGAGCCTCAGTCCTGGCTGGGGACACCCCTGAGATGCCAAGAGGTGAACGTCTCCATCTGCTCTTCATCCGCAGATTCAGTACATGTCCCCAGATTCCTGCCTGGCTCCCTCCCTGCAGCTGGGCCCATGTAGACAGTTCCCCCAACGCTCCTCTAAAGCTTATTGTGGGCTCTGACCCATGGAAGGTCCTCACAGGTGCAAGCAGGGAGAGGCGAAGTGCCCAGAATGGGGCTGAATGGGATTGCTGGGCATCTCTCACACTGAAGGAGTTTCCACTGCCAAAGAGTGTCTCACTGCTCCGGGGAGGGCGTGGCCTCTCCCATGCACAGGTGTTCTAAAGGGTGCATCAGTTACCTCAGTGTGCATCAGTTACCTGAGCAGCACTGTCACCAGGACTCCTTCAGCCCTGCCTCATTAGCCCTTCACTCTAATGGAGTGGGGCCTTTTAGCCCTATACCATGGCAAAGCGAGTCTGGGGGGCCCACTCCCATTCGCAATGGGACAATGGCTTGTCTCAAAGCTGCTCCTGTCCTAAGAACAAAAGGTGATAGGGCTGGGACACAAAGGCGCCCGTAGGCAGGACAAGAATAGCCCAAGGGGGCCAGGGCAAGATAGAGCCAGAACATGGAAGGAGGAGGAGCTAGAGAGGGAGAAAGAGGGCAAGGGGCTGGACTTGAGGGGCCTCCAAAGGCTACCCAGTGGCCACTGGCATTGGCAAGCAGTACTTGGGCTCTGGCGTGTTTTCCATCAAGGGCAGCTTTGGCACTGGTCTCTTTCCACATACCCTTCCACATCTTTTCGGTACATATCAGGACATACCACATATGATGTGACTTGAGGTCCCTGTATTAGTTTGTTTTCACACTACTACAAAGAACTGACCAAGACTGGGTGATCTAGAAAGGAAAGGGGTTTAATTGACTCACAGTTCCGCATGGCTGGGGAAGCCTCAGGAAACTTACAATCATGGTGGAAGGCACCTCTTCACAGGGCAGCAGGAGAGAGAGTGAGTGCCGAATGCAGAGGGAAGACCCTCATAAAACCATCAGATCTCATGAGAACTCACTCACTAGCATGAGAACAGCACAGAGGAAACTGCCCCCATGATCCAGTTACCTCCACCTGGTCCTGCCTTTGCCACCTGGGAATTATTACAAATCAAGGTGAGATTTGGGTGGAGACAGACAACCAAACCATAGCAGCTCCCAAGCCCCAGAAGTCCGGAGTTCAATACATCTGTGGGACTGGCATTTTTGTTTTAATCTCCCTGCAGTCATTCTGATGCAGCCCAGCTTTAAAAGTCCTTACATTGACGGTAAAGCAATTATCCAGCCCCAATTTTCTGACACAATCCCTATTTCCTAGAGCTTAGGAATGAAGGTAATTTGTACTAAACTGTGAATCATTCTGTTTTCCACCTATTAAGTCCTTGCAAGTAAATTCATTTCTGTATTTTAGAAATCTGTTGACCAGTCTTATCCGCCAGTTTGGAATTTTGCAGAGTTCCATTACTGTACCCTTGATTGTTGAAAAGAAGATAGAGAAGGGCCTCGACAGAAGAATTTCCTAAATGAAGCATTCTTATGGCCTCTTCCAAATGAATTTGCACTGATCCGATTCATTTATTGCCTCTAACTCCCTTCCTGCATAATGGCTTTCAGAGTCTAAGGAACAAGCTCGAGAATTAGGCCTGAAGATCCAATCCTTTATTAGCTCCCGTGGCCTGAGTCTGGAGGCTCAACAATGCCTTGCTGGTCCTGGTCACATCTCAAGATTTATTACGGTCTTTCCCTCTAAGCAAAACCCCACGTGCGAGCAAGGGCCAAGCCTGGGTTTCCTTAGCAATGTGCACCCCCTGCTGAGCACAGTGCCTGGACACAGTAGGCACGCAGCACTAAGGCCCTTTGGAACCCTGCCCAGGGCCTTCTGGATGCCCGCTGCCCACTTGCTGTGTGGCAGGGCAATGCCTCATTCCTGCCAATGCAGGAGGCCCTCAGAGAGAAGCACACCTGGGAGCGAAATCCCACCATGCCCCGTGAAGCAGCTCAGAGCACAGAACACCCCCACCATCATCACCTCCAAAGCCCCCAGCTGGCAGATGCCACCCAGCAGGACACTGGGCAGCAAATATTGGGTCACCAAAGGTGTGTGAACCCGTTCGGTTTCTCAGGCTTAGTCCTGGGAGGATCCATCCATCCTCACTAGCAGTGTCTGGCTCAGAGGCCTCGCCTGCCTGTTCCATGGATTGGGGCCCTCATATCCTGCAACGGGCCCATCTTTGTGGGTCATGGGCTATCTCTGAAACATCCGGAGGTAAAAGAGCAACCGTAGCCCAAAGCGAAAAACAGGGCAGACCCTAAATGAATCTATGTCCTTGGTCTTCATCTGACCTTCTTTCAAGCAGCCGCGCTCACTGCACCCTCAAGAAAGACAAGGACCTTGATCATTCCTCCTAGCCCTAAAGCCCACGACTCCAGACCATGACAGCCACACTCATCCACCCACCCCAGGAAGGGCCCGGCTGGCCTGCCTGCCTGTGTCTCTCCAGAATCCTGCAGACAGTTCCAAGCCAGGCTCTTGGCTTCCTCAGATCTGCTTCTGTGAGAGACCTGCTTTCCTGAAATGCATTTGCCATTGTCAGGGATGCTGGCCACAAGCAGATGCCTGGCACGGACTCACCCAGGGAGAGCTGCTCCTCACCCCTGATGCCTCCCGACTCAAATGTTCTCCTTAGAGTTCATCCAATGAAAACCCTAGTCCTGAGGTGGAAAAGCCTCTTAGGAGGTTAATAGCGAGTGGATAGAGCAATAAATGTAATGATTTAATTCTTCAAGGATGGCTAAACAGGCTGCTGTTTACCAAAGTCTTCGCAGATAATTACTAACAGATAATTACAAAAACCTGCCGAATCGGGGCTGCCCCAGAAATGGCCACAGCCCCAATCCGCTTTGCCAAGCTCAGCTAATGGGTTCATTCCACAGAGAAATTCCACACAGGTCGCTTTCTGGGAAAGACACCAGGCAAGAATTTCCACTGCTCGCTTTCTCTCTCTCTCTCTCCCTCTCTCTCCCTCTCCCCCTCTCCCTCCCTCTCTCTCTCTTTCTCTCCCTCTCTCTCCCCCCTCTCCTCTCCCTCTCTCCTCGCTCCATCCCTCACTGAGGCCTGTTTCTGTCACCCCTGGAACACTCTGCCACGTTGTGACCCATCTCCCTGGAGAGGGATCACAATCATTTTAGGCCAGTTTCTCAAAGAGAATCAGAAGAACTTCTGTCACATAGATGAATGCACATTTTCTAAAATTTTATGGAAGTGGAATCCTACATTATGTACTCTTTTTTTGTCTGGCTTCTCACACTTATCATAATCACTTTAAGATTCACCCACGTGGTTGCACATATCAACAGTTCATTCATTTTTATAACTAAGCAGTATTCCATTGTATGAATATACAATAATTTGCTTACCCACTCACCTGTTAATGGAAATTTGGGTTGTATGCAGTTATTGACTATCACTTCAAATATTTCACACAAGTCTCTTATGGACATATGCTTTCATTTATCATGGGTATGTACCTAGAAATGGAATAGCTGAGTCATAATGTAGCTGTGTTTAACTTTTTAAGAAACTGCCACACTGTTTTCCAAAGCAGTTGGGCCATTTTACATTTCATCAGCAGTGTATAAGAGTTCTGGTTCTTTCAATTCTCACCAACATTTCATACAGTGAATCTGGGGAGTGGTATCTTATTCTTGTCTTGGTTTACATTTCACTAATAGCTAATGATGTTGAGCATCTTTTCATGTGCTTATTTGCCATCCAGATATATTCTTTGGTAAAGTGTCTATTAAAAAACCTTTTTCATTTTTAAATGAGATTTTTTTATTATTGAGCTTTTAGAATTATTCATATATCCTAAATATAAGTCCTTTATCAAATACATGATCAAAAATGCTCTTCTCCAATCCATGGCTTGCCTTCTCATTCTCTTAACAGTGTCTTTTGAAGAGCAAAAGTTCTTCTATTTGAACTTTAAATTACCGATGTTTTAGTTTTATGGATTGTGATTTTGGTGTCATATGTAAGAAATCTTTCCCTAATCCAAAATTGCAAAAATGTCCTCCTATGTTTGTTTAGAAGTTTCATAATTACAGGTTTTTCACTTGGGTCCATGATCCACTTTAATGCTCTATATAGTATAAGAAATGTTTCCCTTTTTTTCCATATGGATATCCAGTTGTTCCATCACCCTTTGTTGAAAAGACTGTCTTTTCTACACTGAATTGCCCTTTCATCTTTATTGAAAGTCAATTGGCAATATATGTATGGGCCAATTTCTGAGCCCTCTATTCTTTGCCCTTGACATTTATGTCTATTTTATTCCAGTAACCCATATTTCAGATTTCTATTGCTTTATGATAAAATTTAAAATCTGACACCATCGTTCTCCAAATTTTTTCCTTTTTTTCAAAATTGTTTTAGCTATTCTAGATATTTTGCATTTCCACATGATTTCTAAATAAGAGTCAACCTATTGATTTCTATGGAAATGTCACTGCAATTTTGATTGAGATGGAGTTCAATCTAGAGATCAATTTGGAGAGAACTGACATTTCAACAATATTGAATTTTTTTAATCCACCAGAATGATATACCTCTCCATTTATTCAGGACATTTAGAATTTCTCTCAGCAATGATTTACAGATTTCAGCATACTGGTCTTTCATATATTTTGTAAAATGTGCTCCTGTGATAGGAAGAATATGCCCCCAAAGATGCCTACAACCTGGCTCATGGCCTGGCATCACTGTGATCCCTGCTTCCAAAGTCACATCTCCATCTCTCTGAATCTGACCCCCTGCCTCCCACTTATCTGATCCCTTGCAATGATATTGGACCCACATGGATAATCCAGGATAACCTCCCCATTGCAATATCCTTAATCATATCTTCCAGGGCCATTTTCTTATGTGATGTAACATATTTACAGATTCTGATAATTAAGCTCTACACATGTTTGCGGGCACAGGAGTAAATCTTACAAAAGATATGAAAGATCTGTATACTCAAAACTGTAAATCATTGCTAAGAGAAATTCTAAATCATCTAAATAAATGAAGAGCTATATCATGCCAGTGGATTGAAAAACTCAATATTATTGAAATATCAGTTCATTTTTACCCTATTGTAAATGGAAATATTTTTAACCTCAATGTTCATTTGTTCATTTCTAGTATATGGAAATAAAATTGATTACCGTATATTGATCTTTTATCCTGTAACCTTGCTAAGCTCAACTGTGAGTTCTAATAGCTTTTTTGTAAATGCCGTAAGATTTTCTACAGACACAAGCATGTTGTTTAGGAGTAAACACAGTTTAACTTCTTCCTTTCTGAACAGGATGCCTTTTATTCTTTGTCTTGCCTTATTGCACTGGCTAGAACTATTTACCTGAATCTAACATCAAATGGACGCGGTGAAAGTAGACATCCTCACCTTATCGTTGAATTTAGGAGGAAAGCAGCCCGTTTCTCACTACTGGTAGGAATAATGTTGGCTGCAGTTGTTCTATAGATGACCCTATCAGGTTGAAGGAACTCTCTTGTTTTCCTAAGTATCTGAGGGTTGTAATCAAGAATAGATACAGAATCTTGAATTATGCTTTTTATTAATCCATTAAGATGGTCATATGTTGTATTTAACCTATGAACAGAGTAAACTACAATTATAGGTTTTCAATTTTAAAAAACCTTGCCCAGCCACATGGGAGGTTGAGGTGGGAGAATCACCCGAGCCTGGGAAGTTGAGGCTGCAATGAGCTGTGATTGCACCACTGCACTCCAGCCTGGGTGACAGAGCAAAACTTTGTCTCAAAAACAACAACAACAAAAAACAAAACAAACAACAACAACAAAAAAAAACCCACTTCCTAGAAAAACCTTGTGATCCTGTGCCTTTTCAATATATTGTTGGGATCATTTAATTGTTGACAATTTTTGCATATTTTAGGAATGCTGGTCCGTAGTTTTCTTTTCTTACGATATCTTTGTTGGGTTATGACATGAGGGCAATACCGGCCTCATACAATGAGCTGGGAAGTCTCTGCCCTTCTCTTCAGTTTTCTGGAAGAGTTTGTGTAGAACTGGTTTCCTGTTGTCCTTAAACACTTGGTGGGGTTTATTTGCTGTGATTATTGGTATGGGTTCTTTTATCTGGGCGAGAAGTGGATGCCCCCATGCATTTGCTATTCTAGCTCTCTTGGCACAGACTTTTTCACCTCCAGCTCACAGCCCCCAGTCTCACTCAAGTCCTACAAGTTGGGGCTCCACATGGAGGATATGCAATGGTGGTGGGCAGCCCAAGAGACATGACAGACCCAACCTCTAAAGACAGAAAGTTTCCAAGCACTCAGGACTCTGTTTTGAAAAGCTGGACGTTGAAAGGGGCATCACAAGCACCCACTCTTTTGTTTTTTGTTGTTGGTTTTTTTTTTTTTTTTTTTGAGAGAGAGTCTTGCTCTGTCGCCCAGGCTGGAGTACAATGGTGGAATTTTGGCTCACCACAACCTCCACCTCCCAGGTTCAAGCCATTCTCCTGCCTCAGCCTCCCAAGTAGCTGGGATTACAGGCACTTGCCACCATGCCCGGCTAATTTTTTGTATTTTTAGTAGAGACGGGGTTTCACCATTTTGGCTGGGCTGGTCTCAAACTCCTGACCTTGTGATCCACCCACCTCGGCCTCCCAAAGCGCTGGGATTACAGGCGTGAGCCACCGCGCCCGGCCTCCTCTTTTAATCCTTTGGTCCAGCTGCAAAAGGCAGGGGCCCCTTCCTGCCTGGCACGCTGGGGACCACTCTAACATTCTTGTGGGTTGGTGGGACTTGGAGACTTTTAGGTTGAAATAAGTATGTATTGTTTCATATAGAAAGGAGATACTTAAAATACTCTGTGTCATCTCTTGGCCTCAGAATGAACTCATGTCCCATTGACAGGAGCCAATGGCTCCTGTCACATGGCCAAATGCATGACAATTTAAGAGGATAAAAATGTTCACTCCCTGGCACATAGTAGGTGTTCAATAAATATTTGTTAAATAAACTGGGGAACAGAAAAATGAGTAAATTAACAGAAGGATCACCTCCAAGATGTCCCATCAGTAGGGGTGGGAGAATCCATGAACTTTCCAAGGGGGGCGTGAATAGGCCCAGGAAGACTGCCACACCCACACCCAATCACCCCCAAAACAATGTATAAGATCTGTGTGGCTATCTGGATGTGTGCAGTTTTTATGTTTTCAGTGGGGTTCAGAAAAAGTTAAGAATTGCATCGTTAGGGCCTTCAGATGTGCTGATGAATGAAGAATATAAACATTATTAATTTGCTTCCCATAGCCAAGTTTCCGGCTTGTAAGGAATTGAGCCAGGATCAGACTCTCAGGACAGACTTGGTGTCTACACAAGAGTCTCCTCATCTCAGAGTCCCACAGCAGAGCTTCATGTGCCATGTCTCCAAGTGCACGATTAGCCTCCCCAAGCAGCAGGCCCTAATGAAGCAAACTGATTATGGATCCATCAGAGCCTTCCAGAGGGCCATTCATCCTCACCACAGCCTGGCCAGTGAGAGGACACCAAGGGCAGGCGTGGAGCTCTCCTGTGGAAGGGCCTGAGCCTGAAGATGGTCATTCATTCCCTTCAGCCCACTTGGTGCAGGGTCTCACCTTCCCGGAGGAGTGGAGTGGGGTCAGGGGAACCATACCGAGTGTTCCTCTGTAGATATCAGAGCAGTGAAATGGGGAACAGAGTGGGAAAGAGGTTCACAGCTGGCCTCCCATCTCTTGTTGCTCTGCTCATCACCAAAGGGGACAGTGTGTTTCTGGAAGGCCATGGAATTGTCTTCATTTCTATTGAATTCCAAAATTATCAAGACTGCAAGAAAGTACCCTGGGCTCTAAAAGGAATTTACAATGCAGACACATTAATCCAACCTGAAGAACCAAACTGTGTTCTCTTATAGTTAAAATAAAGGCTGTAGACCATGGAGACTCATAAATGGCTCTCTGGGATGTGCTCAGATGCCCTGGGAATCCATTAGAGAGAAAAGGCACCCGGCCTGACCTCCTCACCCTTAACAAGCCAACCAAAACCTCAGCGAAGATGGCAGGACACAAGCTCCAAGATCGTTCACTGGAAACAGGCCTGGGCATTGGGGAAATGTCCACACTCCCTAGACAGACTTCACTGGAGACAGAGGCTAGGCTGTTCAGAACAAGAGGTCCAAGCAGTGGCCCTGGCTGTCAACAGTATCCCTTCCTGAAAATTCATCCATTAACACTCCTCTCTGCTGGAGAAATGGGTGGGAATTGGACTTAACTTTCAGGAATGCATAATATACATTTAAAAGAACGTGCATATCCTTTGTGTAGTTAGTCTATTGCTGTGTAACAAATCACCCCAAAAACTTACAGAATTAAAACAACAAACATCATCTCACAGCTTCTTTAGGCCCTAAATCCATGTGCAGCTTGGAGGAGTACTTCCCACTCAAAGTCCCTCACAAGACCTCAGCAGGGCTGCAGTCTCACCTGAAGGCACTACTGTGGGAGAATCCTCCTCCAAGCTCACTCACATCGTTGCTGGAAGGATTCATTTCCTATGCGACCTTGGACCCAGGGCCTCCGTTTCCCCAGGCTATTGGCCAGACCTCCTTCAGTTCCTTGCCATGTGGACCTTACCATAAGGCAGCTCACAACATGGCAGTCAGCTCTCCCCAAGTCAAACAAGCAAGAGAGTACGAGCAAGATGCAAGTCCATTTTTTGTATGCTAATCTTGAAAGTGATATTCCATCACTTTTGCCTAATTCTGTTCATTAGAAGCAAGTCACTAGATCTCAGCCCACACTCAAGGGGAAGGGATCACAGCAGGAATGTGTATAACAGCAGGTGGGGGTTACTGGGGCCCAATTCGTGGCTGCCTCCATACCCTACAGCCCCTGAACCCACTTATTGGAATGTATCCTAAAAGAAATAACCACACAAGTGCAAAGATGTACAATGAACACTGGTGTTTAAGACTGTGTACAGTTGAAACCCATCTGGGCTGGCTGATTCGATTATAACACATCCATGTGACAAAATATCAGGCAGTTACAAAACCATGGCATAGAAGAACATTTAGAACATGAGAAAACACTTGTAATATAATATTAAGTTTAAAAAGCAGAACGCAAAACCATATGCAATATGATTCTGATACTCAAATATGGAGAGAAAATAATACAAGCAACAACAACTACTTTTCAACATTTCAGAGTGTCTCTAAGTAGTGGGACTATGCATGATTTTCATTTCCTTGTTTATACTTCTTTGTGTTTTCATAATTTTCTACAACAAGTATGTATTACTTTTACAATCAGAAAAGAGACTCTTTTGGGAAGATTTACATTCCCTGAATGGTGATGGTATTAAGCTTCCTCCCCACACCTAAGTGGCAGAATAGGGTGAAAGATGGAGCATAAGCCAGGGCCCTATGTGTACAGGGCAGCTAAACAGTGCCCCTGGAGACTGAGGGAGAGAAGATCAGGCCTCAGGCCACTGATGGTCCCTATCTTGCCTACTATGCACCGAGAAGACACAGTCCTTCACCCCTGTAAAGACACCACGAGCACACAGCTTGGCAAACAGACTCGGCCTGTGTTAAT
The DNA here is from genome assembly GCF_009764315.1 of Trachypithecus francoisi. Classification (NCBI taxonomy): domain Eukaryota; kingdom Metazoa; phylum Chordata; class Mammalia; order Primates; family Cercopithecidae; genus Trachypithecus; species Trachypithecus francoisi. The sequence goes on along the minus strand of NW_022681442.1, from coordinate 7,210,997 downwards.
CTAGAATATGGTGGCCCATCTCTAGACAGACACAGCCCCAATCCAGGATGCACTGCCAGCCAGCACAGCAGGGGCCAGACTTCAGCCCCATTCACCTCCTCAGCCGGGGCCTTTGTTTTTGCCTTACCAGTCCTTACCTACCTCGAGAGACCCCCACCTAGATGGGCCTCAGACCCTGAGTGTGAGCCAAGTGGGCAAAACTTGAGTTCCAGGCATGAGGAGCTCACACATCATCTCCCCGTGGCTCACGGTCCCCACTCCTGCCCCGTAGGCAGCCATTAGAAATGGCCTCATTCATAGAAAAGGACACACCCATTAAGTGGCTGACCTCAGGCCAAAAAGCAAGGAAGTAAAGGGTCAGAGCTTGCAAACTCGTCTCTAAGTCGTGCTCCAGGGCGCTCTGCACTCTGAGCTGGACTCACACTTGTGTCTGACCTCAGAAGACAATCCTCACTTGCACGTCCTGCCCCTCACCACCCAAGCACGTGCCCGGCTCTGTCTGCAGGGCTTCGCTGACTCTGGGTCGGACCCACACTTCCTCTCCTATTTCTTGCTTCCTCCGTGCAGAGGACAAGTTGCAATTGGGCAGGCTGCTCAGCCATTCACTGTCTGACATGTCCCACGTGTCTATGTGCACCTCTGTGCCAGGTGCAATGTGAGCTTCTCACACTTGTTATTTCAGGGTCATCCTCAGCGGGCATTATTAGCCCTAATTTGTCAAGGAGAAACCTGAGCCTCAGGAAAAACAATGAATTTTCTGAGGCCACACAGTCAGGAAGGGCAGGGCTGGGATGGGAATTGAATCTCATCTGACTAGTCTACGATACCTCATCATATTTGTTCCACAGGAAGAAAAGGAAAAATAGAAACATAGCTATGTGTTAGAAAACCCACATGTTGGCCAGGCACGGTGGCTCACGCCTGTAATCCTAGCACTTTGGGAGACTGAGGTGGGTGAATCACGAGGTCGGGAGATTGAGACCATCCTGACTAACATGGTGAAACCCCGTCTCTACCAAAAATACAAAAAATTAGCCGGGCATGATGGCGGGTGCCTGTAGTCCCAGCTACTCAGAGGCTGAGACAGGAGAATGGCGTGAACCCGGGTGGCAGAGCTTGCAGTGAGCCGAGATCACGCCACTGCACTCTGGCCTGGGCGACAGTGTGAGACTCCGTCTCAAAAAAAAAAACAAAAAACACCTGTTTTATTTCACTTGTGAATGACATGTAATAATTCAAAAGCAAACTCAAGTGGATTGAAAATCCCAGCTGGCTTGTGTTTCCAGGGACTGGGAGAACTGAGGACACTAACCTGACCACCAGGATATGGGGACCTGAGACTGTACTGCCATCACCAGCAAGGAGTTGCTGGCAAAGAACGCTCTATGGCTCCACGCTGGGCAACCTGGACTCTTAGGTTAACAAGGCAGGAAAGGTCACCCCAATATAGGGTATGGTTTTTGGAACACATGGCAGCCTTGGTACGGCTGGACCACTCCCCTGGCCACTCCAGCCTTGCCCCATCCACAGGAAGAGCTGCCAAACCTCCTGGGATGCAGACCCAGCAGCTGAGGTGCCCATGACCTGGCCGAGGCAGAGAGGCAGTGTCCCTCCCTGCAGGCACCGGCAGGGGCTCCGAGAGAAAGGGAGCCCCTGCCATTTCAATGTTTGAGTCAATGAAAAATGTCTGGTGACCTAGCATGGCAAGAGGAAGTCAGGTACCCTTCGTACAGCCTTAGAGATGATCTCTCAAATGGCACTGCCATCTTGGCCTCCCAGCATGCAGTGGGCCAGGAAGTGGCTATGGACGCAGCCTGGGTGCCCTGAGGGAGGACAGGGAAGTGGGGAGGAAGGGAGGAGAGGTGAATTGTAAAGTACAGACCATGTCAGGTGTTTTTGCCCACATTATCCCATTGACCTTCTCGCAACCCTGGACAGTGGGCATTCCTGTTTTCCCCATTTTCTAGAAGAGGAAACTGTGACCCTGAGGCAGGACAAAGCCTTTCCAAGACTGCATGGCCAGTGGGAACTGGGCCTAAATACAGGACCCTGAGGGGATGCTCCTTTCCCAGCAAGCCCATCGCTCCATTCTGAACAAAGATTTCCAAATTCCCTCAGGGATGATCTTCAAATGTGAAATATGCTGAGCCTGCCCTTGAAAGATGCTGCTCAGGCTTCACTCACCCATCCCAGTGCCCCCACAGACCTTGCTTCTCAGCTATTTCCTGGTGTGGGGCCCATGCCGGGTCACTGACCCCAGAAAAATCCACAGTAGCCACCCCTCCAGAGGACTCGGCTTACGGGTGCCAGGTGCAGGCAAAGGCATGGGCAACAGCTTCCAGCCAAGGATCACTGTATTAGGCTGTTCTTGCATTGCTATAAAGAAATACCCGAGACTGGGTAATTTAGAAGAAAAGAGATGTCACTGGCTCATGGTTCTGCAGGCTGTACAGGAAGCATAGCAGTATCTGCTTCTGGAGAGGCCTCAGGGAGCTTCTAATCATGGTGGAAGGCAAAGGAGGAGCAGGCACTTCAATAGCAAGAATGGGAGCAAGACAGAGAGAGTTGGGGGGGGACGTGCCACACATCTTGAAATGCCCACATTGCAGGTGAACTCAGTGAGAACTCACTCATCATCAAGGGGATGGCCCAAGCCATTCATGAGGGATCCACTCCCCAATCCAAACACCTCCCATCAGGCCCCACCTCCAACACTGGGGATCATATTTCAACGGAAGACTTGGAGGGAACAAGCATCCAAACTATATCATTCACTAGGTCCATCTTCCAGCTGAAGAGAGGAGGCCGGGGTTCGCCACAGCAGTGCCGTGCTGCTCCAGGGAGGCCCAAGCCCTCGCAGGATCCCCCAGTGCCGCAGCCCCTCAGCGGCCAGCGCTTTCACACGCCGGGCACAGCCATTCCCTCAGGCCCCCTGTGTTCTCCCACACCTCTAGGTTTTGAAAGGCAACTGCAAGTTCATTTTCTAAGAGCCTGTTGGCTGCTGTATCTCTGAGGATTTGATAAGAGGAGCTAAAGCCACATGACCCTTATGTGGTGAACTCTGACTCTTTAAAGGAATGCAATGCCCTTCCGTGGATCACGCTTCCATGGCCTCCTCTCTTAGCGAGCTCCGAGGAGTGCTACGGCGACACTCAGAGCTCAGTACCCGGCCCCCAAAGTCATAGCAAAGCCCAGTTCTCTGCTCTCCAGGAAAACAGTGGCTGCCTAACGGAGCTCACCTGGAAGCAGCTACTGGGCTCTCTGCATGTAGTGTTGCTGGACATCCTGCAATGATCCTATGAGGTGGGTACTAATGATTATTTCCATTTTATAGATGAGGAAGCTGAGTCATAGAGAGGGGCCAAGTACTTGCCCAAGGAACTCAGCAAGCCAGGATTGTGTCCCCAGCAGTCAGAGCCTGTGAACTTAACCCCTGGACTCTGGTACTTCTGGTGTCCTTAGAGCTGAGCCAAGGAGGCTCAGAAAGAGATAGGCTGCCTGACTTCTCCCAACTAGCCAGTGACCTCGCTGGGCCTGGGACCTGCATTCCCTTCTAGATGAAGATCTGGGGGGTACAAGGGAAAAATGAGGGGTACAAGGGCATCAGCAACACAGACCTAGCAAAGAACCTAGTGTCCCATTTATGAATCCTCCTTACAGTCCCATCAGAGGAAGCTGAAAGTGCAAAAGGCGCCAGGTAAACTCTCAACTAGTACACCTTGGCTCATGTGTAAAGTGGCAGTTTGCAGGGGCAAGGTCCTACCAGCAAGGGCTAACCTGCAGGGAGGCAGAGGATGTGACAAGTTGCCTGGACTCCTCCTTGCTCCATCTCGTCTTTGCACAGATGGGGAAGCTGAGCCCCAGAGCATCCAATGCCACACAGCTGGTTAGGACACGGCCCACTCTCTCCTGTCACCTAATAAGGACGGCTGAGGCAGGGCCTGAGGTGGATGAGCTTGTCTGACTGCCCAGGGCTCTGGTCCCTGCTCAACCTTCAAATGGTTACAGGGCCTCAGGGCACCCCTCTCTCCTCCCCACCCTTCATTTTTCCATTTGTACAATTATTCAGGTTAAACTAAATATTATTGCAACCTTCAGCCTCAGCATCCACGATTCCCTTTCAGTCTAAAAGGTTGCTGGCTCTGGACCCAATTAGGATAAATCAGTTTCAGACAGTACCCATCTCCCTTGGGCTCTGCTCTCCCCAACCCGCTCCCATTTGCCTGTCAGCCTCCAGAGTAACCAATTACTGAATTACCAAGAGGCCATCAGATCAAGAGCGGAGGAAATGGCAGAAACCAATCTTAACAGAATGTATTTGATCTGCAAATAAGACTCCATCCCCTTCCCGCCACAGAGTTTATCATTTTTTACTTAAGCCCAGTGCAGCCGAGCATATGGACAGCATCTTGCTTCTGTCTTTGAGAGAGAATAACAGGGCCCAGACACAGGTCGACCTCAGGACAATGGAGCACCCTCTACTCGCTGTGATGGGGGCACAGGCATAGAAGCCCCTCCTGCTCTCCTTCCTGCAGGACTTCATGATGCCTGAAAACTCTCTGTGGGAGTGAGACTTTGTGAAAGTTACATTGAAGTCATAGTAACGACAGAAGCAGTTCCCAATTCTTGCACACTCACTATGTGCCCAAGGCAGTGCCAAGCATGTCACATGCTATCTCATTTAATCTCTAGGCTGTGGATGCTGTGGCTATCTCCATTGCACAGATTAACAAACTGAGGCTCAAAAGGATAAGTATCTTGCCAAGGCCACCTAGCAGCCAATCAACAACAGAACTGGGATTTAAATCTGATCTGACACTGTACCCTGTGCTCCCAACCTCACCGCCACCTGTCTCGCGAAAGACTGATGGGGTTAAGAGTCTCTGGACAATATTAACCTTAAATGTAAATGGACTAAATGGTCCAATTAAAAGACACAGACTGGCAAATTGGATAAAGAGTCAAGACCCATCAGTGTGCTGTATTCAGGAGACCCATCTCACATGCAGAGACACACATAGGCTCAAAATAAAAGGATGGAGGAAGATCTACCAAGCAAATGGAAAACAAAAAAAAAGCAGGAGTTGCAATCCTAGTCTCTGATAAAACAGACTTTAAACCATCAAAGATCAAAAGAGACAAAGAAGGCCATTACATAATGGTAAAGGGATCAATTCATCAGGAAGAGCTAACTATCCTAAATATATATGCACCCAATACAGGAGCACCCAGATTCATAAAGCAAGTCCTTAGAGACTTACAAAGAGACTTAGACTCCCATACAATAATAATGGGAGACTTCAACACCCCACTGTCAACATTAGACAGATCAACGAGACAGAAAGTTAACAAGGATATCCAGGAATTGAACTCAACTCTGCACCAAGCGGACCTAATAGACATCTACAGAACTCTCCACCCCAAATCAACAGAATATACATTCTTCTCAGCACCACACTGCACTTATTTTTAAATTGACCACATAGTTGGAAGTAAAGCACTCCTCAGCAAATGTAAAAGAATAGAAATTATAAAAAACTGTCTCTCAGACCACAGTGCAATCAAACTAGAACTCAGGACTAAGAAACTCACTCAAAACTGCTCAACTACATGGAAACTGAACAACCTGCTCCTGAATGACTACTGGGTACATAATGAAATGAAGACAGAAATAAAGATGTTCTTTGAAACCAATGAGAACAAAGATACAACATACCAGAATCTCTGGGACACATTTAAAGCAGTGTGTAGAGGGAAATTTATAGTACTAAATGCCCACAAGAGAAAGCAGGAAAGATCTAAAATTGACACCCTAGCATCACAATTAAAATAACTAGAGAAGCAAGAGCAAACACATTCAAAAGCTAGCAGAAGGCAAGAAATAACTAAGATCAGAGCAGAACTGAAGGAGTTAGAGACACAAAAAACCCTCCAAAAAATCAATGAATCCAGGAGCTGGTTTTTCGAAAAGATCAACAAAATTGATAGACCGCTAGCAAGATTAATGAAGGCAAGAAAGAAGAATCAAACAGATACAATAAAAAATGATAAAGGGGATATCACCACCAACCCCACAGAAACATGAACTACCATCAGAGAATACTATACACACCTTTATGCAAATAAACTAGAAAACCTAGAAGAAATGGATAATTTCCTGGACACTTACATTCTCCCAAGACTAAATCAGGAAGAAGTTGAATCCCTCAATAGACCAATAGCAGGCTCTGAGATTGAGGCAATAATCAATAGCCTACCAACCAAAAAAAGTCCAGGACCAGATGGATTCACAGCCGAATTCTACCAGAGGTACAAGGAGGAGTTGGTACCATTCCTTCTGAAACTATTCCAATCAATAGAAAAAGAGGGAATCCTCCCTAACTCATTTTACGAGGCCAACATCATTCTGACACCAAAACCTGACAGAGACACAACAAAAAAAGAGAATTTTAGACCAATATCCCTGATGAACATCGATGCAAAAATCCTCAATAAAATACTGGCAAACCAAATCCAGTAGCACATCAAAAAGCTTATCCACCATGATCAAGTGGGCTTCATCCCTGGGATGCAAGGCTGGTTCAACATACGCAAATCAATAAACGTAATCCCGCATATAAACAGAACCAAAGACAAAAACCAATTGATTATCTCAATAGATGCAGAAAAGGCCTTTGACAAAATTCAACAGCCCTTCACGACAAAAACTCTCAATAAATTTGGTATTGATGGAACGTATCTCAAAATAATAAGAGCTATTTATGACAAACCCACAGCCAATATCATACCGAATGGGCAAAAACTGGAAGCATTCCCTTTTGAAAACTGGCACAAGACAGGGATGCCCTCTCTCACCACTCCTATTCAACATAGTGTTGGAAGTTCTGGCTAGGGCAATCAGGCAGCAGAAAGAAATAAAGGGTATTCAGTTAGGAAAAGAAGAAGTCAAATTGTCCCTGTTTGCAGATGACATGATTGTATATTTAGAAAACCCCAATGTCTCAGCCCAAAATCTCCTTAAGCTGATAAGCAACTTCAGCAAAGTCTCAGGACACAAAATCAATGTGCAAAAATCACAAGCATTCTTATACACCAGTAACAGACAAACAGAGAGCCAAATCATGAATGAACTCCCATTCACAATAGCTTCAAAGAGAATAAAATACGTAGGAATCCAACTTACAAGGGATGTGAAGGACCTCTTCAAGGAGAACTACAAACTGCTGCTCAGTGAAATCAAAGAGGACACAAACAAATGGAAGAACATTCCATGCTCATGGATAGGAAGAATCAATATTGTGAAAATGGCCACACTGCCCAAGGTAATTTATAGATTCAATGCCATCCCCATCAAGCTACCAATGACTTTCTTCACAGAATTGGAAAAAAACTGCTTTAAAGTTCATATGGAACCAAAAAAGACCCCGCATTGCCAAGACAATCCTAAGCCAAAAGAACAAAACTAGCAGCATCATGCTACCTGACTTCAAACTATACTACAAGGCTACGGCAACCAAAACAGCATGGTACTGGTACCAAAACAGAGATCTAGACCAATGGAACAGAACAGAGCCCTTAAAAGTAATACCACACATCTACAGCCATCTGATCTTTGACAAACCTGACAAAAACAAGAAATGGGGAAAGGATTCCCTATTTAATAAATGGTGCTGGGAAAATTGTCTAGCCATAAGTAGAAAGCTGAAACTGGATCCTTTCCTTACTCCTTATACGAAAATTAATTCAAGATGGATTAAAGACTTAAATGTTAGACCTAAAACCATAAAAACCCTAGAAGAAAACCTAGGTAATACTATTCAGGACATAGGCATGGGCAAGGACTTCACGTCTAAAACACCAAAAGCAATGGCAACAAAAGCCAAAATTGACAAATGGGATCTAATTAAACTAAAGAGCTTCTGCACAGCAAAAGAAACTACCATCAGAATGAACAGGCAACCTACAGAATAGGAGAAAATTTTTGCAATCTACTCATCTGACAAAGGGCTAATATCCAGAACCTATAAAGAACTCAATGAAATTTATAAGAAAAAAAAAACAACTCCATCAAAAAGTGGGCAAAGGATATGAACAGACACTTCTCAAAAGAAGACATTCATACAGCCAACAGACACAAGAAAAGTTGCTCATCATCACTCGCCATCAGAGAAATGCAAATCAAAACCACAATGAGATACCATCTCACACCAGTTAGAATGGCAGTCGTTAAAAAATCAGGAAACAACAGGTGCTGGAGAGGATGTGGAGAAATAGGAACAATTTTACACTGTTGGTGGGACTGTAAACTAGTTCAACCATTGTGGAAAACAGTGTGGCGATTCCTCAAGGATCTAGAACTAGAAACACCATTTGACCCAGCCATCCCATTACTGGGTATATACCCAGAGGATTATAAGTCATGCTGCTATAAAGACACATGCACACGTATGTTTATTGCGGCACTATTCACAATAGCAAAGACTTGGAATCAACCCAAATGTCCATCAGTGACAGATGGGATTAAGAAAATGTGGCACATATATACCGTGGAATACTATACAGCCATAAAAAAGGATGAGTTCGTGTCCTTTGTAGGGACATGGATGCAGCTGGAAACCATCTTTCTCAGCAAACTATTGCAAGAACAGAAAACCAAATACTGCATGTTCTCACTCATAGGTGGGAATGGAACAATGAGATCACTTGGACACGGGAAGGGGAACATCACACACTGGGGCCTATTGTGGGGAGGGGGGATGGGGGAGGGATAGCATTAGGAGATATACCTAATGTAAATGACAAGTTAATGGGTGCAGCACACCAACATGGCACATGTGTACATATGTAACAAACCTGCACATTGTACACATGTACCCTAGAACTTAAAGTATGAGAAAAAAAAAGAGTCTCTGGGCTCAGACATGGATCTTCTAGAAGGCCCCTATGAAAACTGAACCAATGCATTTTTAAAACAATCAGGGAGATTTGATTATGGACTAGATATTTGGTGATACCAAGGTAAGACTTAGGCTGATAGTGATGCAGGCATGTAAGGAGATATCCAGGGTTTTAGAAATGCCCATTGGATTCTGTGGCGAAGAGACCTTGTGTCTAGGGCTTGCTGTGAAATCATTCAGGAGACAGGGAAAGCAAATAGGGCAAAAAATCTTACTAACTGTTGAATCTGGGTGGCGGCTCTATCTCTACTTTTGAGTGTATTGAAAATATTCATAATTATATCTTTTAAACCCCACACGAAACAAGACTAACCATTTAGGAAATGCAAACCAAAACCACATGAGATAACCACTTCACACCCATCATAATAGCTACTAGCAAAAACCAGAAAATAACAAGTGTTGACAAGGATGTGGAGGAATTAGAACCCTTGTCCACTGCTGGTGGGAATGTAAAGCAGTGTGGCCACTATGGAAAACAGTACGGCAGTTCCTCCAAAAATTAAAAATAGAACTACCACATGATCCAGCAATTCCATTTCTGGGTACACAGAATTGAAAGCAGGGTCTAGAAGAGCTATTTGTCCACCCATATTCATAGCAGCACTATTCACAATAGCCAAAAGCAGGGAGCGACCCACATGTTCATCTGCAGATGAACAGATAAACAAAAGGTGGCATATCCAGACAATACAATAATATTCTGCCTTAAATAAGAAGAAAGCGCCTGGCGCCGTGGCTCACGCCTGTAATCGCAGCACTTGAGGAGGCTGAGGTGGGAGGATCACCTGAGGTTGGGCGTAAAAAAAAAAGGAAGAAAGCTCTGACACGTGCTACAACACGAATGAACCTTGAAGACACTCTACTGAGTGAAATAAGACAACCACAAAAAGACAAATACTGTATGGTTTCACATATATGAGTTCTCCAGGGTAGTCAAATTCAGAGAGACAGAAAGTAGAATGACGGCTGTCAGGGCTGGGAGGAGGTGGGAAGGAGAACTGTTGTTTCGTGGTTATAAAGTTTCAGTTTTGCAAGATGAAATCGTTCTGGAAATTGGTTGCATAAGGATGTGAATGTACTTAGCACTACTGAACAGTACAGGTAAAAAGGGTTACGATGATACATTTTTTTGTTAGGCATATTTTACCACAATTTTTAAAGGAAAACACACATACAAAAGCGAGCCATGCAGCAGAGCCGGAAGTGCCCGGATGAAGACTCTCCAAAGGCTATTTTCAGCTGGAAGAAGCTAACATAGAGCCGCATGGTCTTGCTGAGGCGCAGCAAAAATACCCAGGAAACTGCACGCTGTGGTTATCTCTGGGGAATAAGACTGGGGTGGCCAGGAGGTGAGAAACTTGTATTTTCTATTTTTACATCCTCTTATGCTGTTTGAACTTTTCAAAACAAAAAGCTATGTCTATGCACTACTTTGGTGCTAAAAATGAGTTTTCATTTTTTTAAATGCAACTGCTGTCTCTGGGACAGAAAGTCATCGCCAACCCCAACAGGTTAGCAGTGACTGTGGGGTGGCTGTGCCCTGGCCCCTGCCCTGCAGGAAGGGAAGGGGAGCTCTTTTCACTAGGGGCTTTAGAGGTGGGCATGGGAGGGATGAGGGGACTGGGTCTGAGTGAGAAACTACTCCAGGCCTCACTGGAGCCTGGAACTGCATGTGAAAGGAAAGGACTCTGGTCAGGGACAGGAGCATGAACAGAGAGGAAGGAGGAGCCCCTGGGGTGGCCCCTCACAGATATGAGCATGAAATCTGCAAAACTGTGGCACAGAGAGATGGAATAACTTGCCCAATGTCACACAGGTATTAAGTAGCAGAGTTGGCCATGGTTCTGAGATATTCCCTAACCACCATGCTATGGGGCCTCTCCATGGAGACTGAATGACTGGACAGAAGAGAGAGAAACCCAAACCAGCAGCCTCAAGCATAAAAGAAAATACGTTGTTTCATGAAGCTGAAAAGTCCATGATTCTACTTCAGCCTCAACTGGACCCAGGTGTTCCAGTGACGGGCAGAGCTCACCTCCCTCCACCTCACTCTGCTTTCCCCCAGGTCAGCTCTATTCTCAAGAAGACATCCTCCAGCAGGTGGAAAACATGGTCCCCAGCACTCTAGGCTTAGTTTCTACCAGCCTGGCAGCCCCCACAAAGCAACAGCGACTCTTTCCAGCATAACTTCCAAGACTGAGTCTCACTGGTTGGGCTGGGCCACGTCCCTATTCCTGAACCAATCTGTATGATTTGAGGGAGGCAGAGGAGATGGAGTCAACCACACAGCCCCACTCAGAGGAAAAGAGGGTGGTTTCTTCAAGGGGATATGAAGGGGCCATTCCCAAAGAATGGATGATAGCAACTTGGGCAGGCAGAAACACCAGTGTTTCCTCTGAAATGGAAGTGCTTAGAATCCTGCCAGGCAGGGCCAGATGGAACAATTATTATTACTACAAGGAGGCTTTGAGAGACCTAAATTTACAGAGAAGTTGGCAGGATGCCACTAACATGCCTTGGTCTCAGAAGGAACCAGGAAGGAGTGTGGCTTTATAGCCATGAGGTCTAAATTCCTCCCTGATTCTGGTACTCACTGGCCATGTGGCCTTGGGAAAGTAAGCTACTGGACTCGGCACCAGTATCCTTATCTGAGAAATAGAACAACAAAGCCTTGCTAGTGAATTTCAATAAAGACTGAAAGAGGAAGGTGTGGGGGGCCTGGCCCGGTCCCTGTACACATTAGGGCTCCAACAACGTGTTTTAAGAGGTCTCCTGTCACCAGGTGCCCGCACTCCTGGACAGCTCTGTGGGCATCTGAACTGAGGACCAGAGCACCTTCAAGGAGGCCATTCCTCTTTGCTTTAGTTGTTGGCAGATGTGGACAAAAGGAAATTAAGTAAAAGCCAATGGTGGAACTTTCTTTAACCTTTGCTAAGGTACTTGACTCAGCAGTGATAAAAACGCGAGGAGAATCAGTCCCACCAAACCCCTCGATGTCAAAGATCAGCTCGAAGGTCCCAGGCCTGGAAGCACCCTGCTGCTGCAGGGCCCCACTGAGGCCTCCTGGGATGCATGGGCTGAAGGCTAGAGAAGGGCAGGGAAGAGGAAGCCATTCCCCACTGCAGCCACCACTGCGAGGGCTTACCCAGCTCTGGGCCCAGCACTCGGGCCTTGCTCGACTGGGAGATTCCTGGTGCAGGGGTCTGATTTAGCAGCGGCTGCCCTGCTCAAGCACTCTGGCACTGTGAAAGGCCACACCGATGGTTCCCAAAGTGGGTGTCATGGGACCCACAGCCCTCGGGATGCTAACAGGTGTGTGGTACACTCCAAGTGATTTAAATTCTTGAGAAAGCGTGGCTTAAAAATGTCAAGAGGCTGGGCGCAGTGGCTCACACCTGTAATCCCAACATTTTGGGAGGCTGAGGCAGGAGGATCGCTCGAGCCCAGGAGTTCCAGACAAGCATGGACAACATAAGGAGACCCTGTCTCTACAGAAAAAAATTTAAAAATCAGCTGAGTCTGGTGGTGCATGCCTATGATCCCAGCTACTTGGGAGGCGGAGGCAGGAGGATCGCTTGAGTCCAGGAGGTCAAGGTTGCAGTGAGCTATGACACCGCTGCACTCCAGTCTGGGTATCAGAGCAAAACCCTGTCTGAAAATAAAAATAAACAAAAATTTAAAATTTAAAAATAAAAATGTCAAGGAAGCCTCCCTGTGCACAAAATACTAAATAATGCAAATCTCCCCTCTTAAAACGTTCAAAACATATCAAGAATCGTGTAATTGCCAACCTGCTGGCTGAATGAGCTCTGATCAGAGCTTGCTGTTCCCCTGTGTCAGCAGCACGAAGCTGGTGAATAATCACACCCTGTCCTTTGTGCTGCGGGAAATAGGTCTTGAATTATTCAAGTTGTGAATGACACAGTAACTTAAAGAATGGATCCTGTGCGTGAAACATAAGCACCCCGACTTGAGAACAAGTGGCTGAATGCAAATGTGCTCTTAGCACATCACTGGCCTCCAGAAAACATTGCAGGAGGGAAGAGGAGCGGAGGGAGGAAAGGGAGAAAGACGATGGTTCTCATCAGGGCCAGCAAACTGCAGCTCACAGGCCAAAGGCAGCCCTGCTCCTGTGTACGTCAATACAGCCTGATGGGGACTTCGGTGTAGGTGCGTCCAAGGCTGCCTTTGACATCACAACGGACAAGCTGAGCAGTTGTGATAGAGCCTCAAATATGTACTAGGTGGGCCTTTACAGGAAAGTTTGTCGACACTGGTTTAAATAAAGCCCAATAAGCTTCTTCTCTGCAGGACTTCTCAGGAGCCTTTGAAGTGCTATTTATTGGGGAATATGAATCTCCGCAAAAGGGATTTTCCCAAACTCCTTGGATGACAAGCACTCTCTTCCCCAGGGCATCTCACAAAGCCCTGGCATACGCAGAGCGCTGGCCACACAGGCCCTACTGTGATCTGAGCAGGGCGCCATGGAACGGGCTTGGAGTAAAGGGAGGCTCTTGAGGAGTCCCTCCAGCCCAGGTGATGCGGAGGAGGCTCTCAGATTCCTGACCTGCACTTCCATCCCGCTTCTCCCAACCATGAGCTCCAGGGTGCCTCCAACTTTGGCCCCACTCACTGAAGGCAGAAGGAAAACGCAGCCCGTGGCAGAAGGGCACAGGCCAACTGCTTGGAGACTGACGAGAAGCAGTGTCCCCTCAGAGGAAGCTTAGCCCTCAGGGTCAGTCCTCCTGCCAGGGGATGCTCACAAAACTGGCAACGTTCACCAACAGCACGCTGACCACGTAAGTCATTGCTCCTTTCAAGAAACAAATGGGGACACAAACCCAGACACAAGCTGTCTTCACTCAACACTGTTCACCCAACCAGGGTCTCAGCCCTGAGGCACTGAGCTGGCCAAGGACCAGCCCAGCAAGTGGAAGCAACTGCTTCTTCCTCTGGCCTTAGGCCTCCGGCTGTCCTGGTACCTCCTTGCCTCCCTCCACACCCTGCTGTGACCGCTGCCAGTGTCCGGCCATCCCCGTCCCAGCCCAGGCAGGGTCAGCACCGCAGGAGCCCCTGCATCACGCACAGGCTCAGGAAGACCCAGTCTCTGCCCTAGAGGGCTTCTCAGCCCAACTGAGAGGAACCATGGAGGGACAGGCAAAGTGCTATGAAAGAGGGGAAACCCAGGAGAGCTTCCTGGAGAGTGTGGCTCCAGAGACATGCCTGGATAGAGGGTGTTAACAAGGGAGAGTGCAAGGGCAGGAAGGCATTTCAGAGTAGGAACAGCGTGCCCCAGGGCAGGGAACAGGAAAGCCCAGAGCATATTCCAGGGGTATTTCCTTTTCCATGTCTGCCTGTTAGGAGAGCCTCAGGTGGGTGGCCTGTTTGGGGCCAGGTGGCAGCAAAGGGCCCTGCATGGCAGGAGAGGAGTCCCCCTGCAGCGAGCCTGCTGGCACCTCCAAGATGGGCAGCAGCATGATCAGAACCGGGAGACCGCGGGAAACCGCATTCTTCAGCGGCAGAGGGTACAATGCAAACAACAGTCATTGCCAGCTGTTGTGTGCACACAGTGTGACAGCTGCATGCAAAGTGCTTTATGTGCAGTTGCCTTTTATCCTTGTGAGGTAGATATGAAAGCCCTATGTTTCTAAAGAAGCTGAGGTGCGGAGAGGTTAAGTAATTTGCCCAAGGCCACCCAGCCAGGAAGTGGCAGGGCCAGGGGTTCAAATCCAGGCTCTTAAACACTCTCTCTAACCCTCTTCCTGGCGGGGCAGAAAGAAGATACCCGACCCATGCGCTGCCAGCTGTGCTTTAATGCAGTTGCTGAGTCATTTCCTCCAGATGACCCCCACCGCACGTTGCATTGGAGCGTGGGGAAGGACCCAGCTGACCCTGGTTGGGATGGTCCTCAGCCAGGTGGGGGCCACCAGGGCAGGCAGCAGAGTCAGTGTGTCTCAGTCCTCACTGCTGGGTGCAGAGCCTGGCACACATTAGGCATTCAGCTAGTAACTGTCAATGGAGAACGGTTGAATGGCCATTTGTCAATGACTGGAACCTTCTCCATGGTAACCAGTGTCTGTTTAATCCATGTAGTAAGACAAAATGAAGTGCTCCAAGTATTTCCATGATTATAATCCATCTTGATATTGAAATGTGTTCCCCCAAATTACCCACTGTGTCTGGTTTCAAAGAGTTTATATTCTTGTAGAGTTTAGCTTCAAGATGGAACATGTCCAATTCTGACAGTAAGAATGAGAGGAGCGCCCAGGATGTTCAAAGACAGCAGCCAACCCCTGCCAGCTCCCCCAGCCCCAGGGAAGCTGCCACAATGGGGAAAGCCGTGTCCTTCATCCCGGCTGAGGGAGCTGGCCTAGGTTACCAGCTGCCCAGACTTCCCCACGAGGCCATCATTCTTTCCACTGACCCAGGAACTGATGCAATAAATCTTGTGATTATTGATGGTTCCGCTACTCTGGGTGTGGGTTTCCTGGCCAGGGATTAAACATCTTATTCAAGATGATCTAACTACGTATGTTGAGAGACCGACAGATAGAAAAGACAGAGTAAGAAGAATGAAAGGCACATGCCACACAGTGGAGGTCCATGTCCCTGAACGATGGGCTTGTGGGTGATTTGGGTTGCAGAAAGCAAAAGGTTACGTGTTGTCAGGGCCCTGAAGCTGCCCCCACTGTGCAGGGCCGTTCAGTCCAGCTGCAGGGGTGGGAACAGGAAGGTGACTGTGAAACAGGGATGAGCCAGTCAGCTGAGGCCCCATCCTTCAGGGCATGGGAGAGGCCTTGGGCAGGAGGGGAGGAACACAAGGCAGAGGTGGGAGGCCATAGGAGGCATCCCTTTGCTAATCTAGCTGGGGTGTCAGCATTTGTGACCTGGCTGCCACCTCCCCTTGGTGACCACCACTCATGGCTCTGGCCCTACCTAGCCTACAAGAACTTACAGGGCTATAACTGTGTCGACAATCTCCCTTTCCTACACACATCTCAGAAGCTGGCATGGAGAAGGTGCTCAGAGAAGGCTGCTGAGTAGAATGATCACTGCTGTGTGCTAAGAAGGATCTGCCCTCAGAGGCCTCTGGTGCAAAGTCAGACAGTAAAGATTTTGGTGGGCTTAGAGGTAGACTCCATGGTGAGGTGTTTAAGAGCACACACTTCAGAGCAGGATGGCCTGGGTTCAAGTTCTAGCTGCATGCACACTGGCTGTGGACCTTGAGGAAGGCACTTAACCTCTGAGCCTCAGCTGCTTCATCTGTCAAATGCGAATAATGGCCAGCCACGGTGGTTCGCGCCTGTAATCCCAGCACTTTGGGAGAATGAGGCGGGCGGATCACTCGAGCTCAGGAGTCTGAGACTAGCCTGGGCAACGTGGTAAAACCCCGTCTCTACAAAAAATACAAAATTAGCCAAGCTGATGGCACATAGCTGTAGTCCTAGCTACTCGGGGGGCTGAGGTGGGAGAATGGCTTGAGCCCAGGAGGTAGAGGTTGCAGTGAGCCGAGAGTGTGCCACTGTACACCAGCCTAGGTGACAGAGCCAGACCCTATCTCATAAAAAAAAAGGGGGGGAATAATTATGAAACCCACATCAGAGAGTTGTTTTGAGGATTAAGAGATTGATCTTACATAAAATGCACTGAAAGTGCCCTTTTTTGTGTGGGCACATAGTCTGCTATCATACAGGCCACTGCGCCATCTCACCTGCTGTCACCCCTCCTGAAACCTCCTTTGTTTAAAGAAAAAAAAATGGGCTGGGTGCAGTGGCTCACGCCTGTAATCCCAACACTTTGGCAGGCTGACGCAGGCCAATCACTTGAGTCCAGGAATTTGAGACCAGCCTGGGCGACATGGTGAGACTCCCGTCTCTACAAAAAATACAAAAATTAGCCGGGCGTGGTGGTGTGCACCTATGGTCCTAGCTACTTGGGAGGCTGAGGCAGGAGGACTACTCGAACTCAGGAGATGGAGGCCACAGTAAGCTGTGGTATTACCACTGCACTCCAGCCTGGGCGATGAAGTGAGACCCTGTCTCAAAAAACAAAAAGAAAAAATATGCTTATATAGCTGAGGGTCCAATAATGCCTAGGCAAAAGGAGATTTGTCGTGTAACATCTCAAGGTGTCAGAGAAAATGTCATGGACCCGAGGGAGTGGGAGCTCCATGGAGGGAGCACAGGGACCCCACTGAGACAGGCTACCTGTCCTCCATTCTTTCAGCAAACAGTGGGGAGTTCACACAAGGCCAGGCCCCAGGTGGGATACAGCAATGGCTTTGACCAGGTTCTTGCCGCAGGCAGCTCACAGCCTGGTGGGCACAGGGTATTGGAACCAGTCATCCCTGCTCAGCTCCAGGGCCTGTGATGAGGCCCAAGAAGGGCCCCAGGGTCCAGGCCAGGGCCCAGCCAGGGGGCTACTAAGCCTGCCCAGGGCTGGAATCACGTCCGGTATCTCAGAGGGCTTTAATTTAAGGCCACGCATTTAAAACATCAATGCTTTCTCTGCCAAGAGAGTGCCATCCAGGCCTAAGAAATCCCTCCAAACCTGGAATTCTAAGCAGCAGATAAACAGGAGGTATCGTGTTTCTTTGAAAATACATTGAAATGTTTTCTGAGAAAAGACACTTATCCATGCCCAGAAATCCTGCACCATCTTTCCTGCCTCCCGCAGGCCACTGGGAGTTGGGGTTTGCATCCTCTCGGCTCCCTGCTCAGGGCATCCGGCTGGTCCCGCGGGATTTATCATGTTTAACAAATTCTTCAGCAGTGCTTCGTGAGTGCAGGACTCTGTGCCAAGAGCTTTTCAATAGTAATGCGTCTGCTCCCAAGACAACCCTGGGGGTGCAGGCCCCATGCCCACCCTCTTTTGCTGGTGAGGAAACTGAGGCATAGAGGAGTGAAGTGACTTGCCCAAGGCTAAGGTGGGACCCACCCTAACCCTTCTCTCCAAAGGGGCCCGGCTACTGAATGACAGCAAAGGGGGGTTTGGCCAAGTCGTGGACAAGCCAGAAGGGCCAAGTCCATGTCCATCTGCAGAGCGTCGTGAGAGGCATCTGGCGCCTGCCCCTCCCATCTGTGATCCATAGTCTGTCTAGGGAGATAAGAGCAGGCTCACAGCCTCCCTCGAGGGCATGGAGGGAAGACTGGGCAGGCCAGGAAAATGGGTCCTGCTGTCCTGGCAGTGAGAAGTTCTAGGGTTGAGAGGGAATGATTAGCAAGAGAAGCACCCCTGCCCCGCCACCTTAGTGTGCCCGAGTTAGCAGACACAAATACAGGGTGCCCAGTTACATCTGCATTTCAGAGAAGCAAATCCACTTTAATATAAGTATGTTACATGCAATAGTTGGAATATACTTATACCAACAAAGCATTCAAAGTTTGCCTGAAATGCGCATGTGGCCAGGCAGTCTCCATTTTATCTGGCAACCCCACCCCTGCGCCCCCACTGCTCCCGGAGCGCTGTTGGGAGTTCAGGGAAGGATCTGGTGTCCGGACCCACCCCTCTTCCCATACTAGGTCCTAATGACAGAATCTAAACCCACAGAAGGAGCCCAGCAGGGATCAAAGGTGGCTTTGTTCACGATGTCATCAGATTGGAGGACATGGCCCAGATGTGGAGCCCACTGACCTGGGCACATGGTGGCTCCTCCATCCCCCATTGTTTATAAATCCCTCAATATCTGGGTGTGTTTCTTTTCCTACAACTTGGGCAATAATAATAAACCACCCCCTACCTTCCCCCGGAAAGAACTGCCAGGAGGACCAACTCCCACGTTACGCATAGACGTGCTCTATTAAAAGTAAAGTGCTCCCACGTCCTACCAAATTTTAATTTGTGAATATAATTTTAATAATAATAAAGGAAGAGGTTGAATTCATTGCATGACTCTGAGGCCTTCTGGCGTTCTCAGCAAGCCTGGTTTTCTGTGTGTACACAGAGTTAATGCCAACACTGCTCTGGAGGTGCTTAAAAAAAGAGAGAGATCCCGCAGTAAATTTGATTTAGGTGTCTAATTCCATTTGAAATGACTTCAGCAATAAATAAACCCCTCTCTTTGATTTTTTTAAATCAGCACATTTCAGTGGCAAAGTGACATCTTGGAAGCAGCGGTCCTCTCCACCCTGCTTGGCTGGCACAGGTGGGCCCACAGCGCAGGGACACTAAGGCTGGCCCGGTGCCTGGCAGTCATGCCTCTGCAAGTACAGAGAATATCCACTGCCAAGCACTTAGATCCCTGGCTCGGCGGGGCAGTCAATCTCACCTCCATGGATCTGCCCCACCCTGTTCACCTGTGGATCATGCAGGCGTCCAAGGTGGTTCTGAGTGTCCTATTTGTGAATCTACAGGGAGTGTCCTGTTGGACATTAATGAGTGACAGAGAGGCTTTGGGAGGCAGACAGGAGTCCGGGACTGGAATTTGGGCAATAGATCCTGCCCTTTGACCTACAACAGTTGCCCAGGGGCACTTCCTGGGGCCCAGGAGCACTGCTGGGTCTCAAGGGCATGGCCAAGCATTCATCTCCAAAATCCACCTGCTATGGAGCCACTTGCTAATCAGGAGATGCAGGTGAGTTCTGAGCCCCTGGAGCTCCACTTCCTCACCTGTGTAGTGGAGATAGGAGAGGCGGCCCACCTAAGGCTGTTTCCAGGACGCTCTTTCTCCATGTATCATCTACCCTCATGTAGGGTGGGCAGCACAGCCTGACAACTGCAAGCCCAATGCAGCAAACAGGAAGGGCTTCTGACCAGCGATCGGGGCAGCCTCAGGAGCTCAGAGAAGCTACACACGTATGCATGCACACACACACATGCACGCGCACACACAGACACACGCTGACATCCACTGAGTCACAGACACACACAGACTCCCATGCCCCGCGGGCAGAGCAGGCTGCTTGCTGCTTGGATGTGGCCACCGAGCAGGTGCATCCAGCTCCACCATCGACAGTTCATGTGGACTCTTGTTCTGTCCCAGTCACCACCCCACATTGAGCTGCAGGGATCAGGGGAGGATTTCACCTTTCACCTTTCACAACACTTGATCATAGAACAAAGCTGAGCGTCTAACCGTTTAGGTTTCAGGCCTCTTCAAAACATCCCTGGGTCAAATGGCTGCAGGGAAACAGGCCCTGCAATGCTAAGTGTCTGCTCCTGGATTGGGAAACAGCCCCCGGGCTGTCTCTTCACCTGGAAAAGTTCCCAAAGGCCCCCAGGCTGGCCCTTACACACAACCAGCAACCAGAGGCCTCTCCTGCCCTGGAGCTGATAAGGTCCCCACCACTAGGAACCATGGAAAGGCCACAGGAGCAGACGCTGCTCTTCGACTCCCTGAGGTGACAGCCCTGAGTCCCCATAGTGGGCTCCACTCTGTAAAGCTGCCGCTGGGTATCCCATGCAAGGCATCCCATGCCAGTTCCCAGTCAGCCCCTGTGGCCTGTGGCCCCAGCACCTCCCTGTAAATCGGACACGCAGCTTCCAAGGCCTGCCCAGGGCTCTCAGTCAGTGGGCACAGGGGGGCAAGGCCCTGGCACATGGAGGTTTAACAAGCTCCCAGGTCGCTCTTAACACCAGGTGGGGCCTGAGGGCTACATTTCTGATTTGCATTTCTTTTTTTTTTTTTTTTTTTTTTTTTTTTTTGAGGCGGAGTCTCGCTCTGTCGCCCAGGCTGGAGTGCAGTGGCCGGATCTCAGCTCACTGCAAGCTCCGCCTCCCGGGTTTACGCCATTCTCCTGCCTCAGCCTCCCGAGTAGCTGGGACTACAGGCGCCCGCCACCTCTCCCGGCTAGTTTTTGTATTTTTAGTAGAGACGGGGTTTCACTGTATTAGCCAGGAGGGTCTCGATCTCCTGACCTCATGATCCGCCCGTCTCGGCCTCCCAAAGTGCTGGGATTACAGGCTTGAGCCACCGCGCCCGGCATGAGGGCTACATTTCTAATGAGGCCCAGGTGATGCTGAGCTGGCTGGGCTGCGGGCCACATTTTAATGGGCGACGGCTGCAAGCTGTAAGGGACTTTGAAGAGGGACCCGGAGTGCCTCCATCTGTCTAAATGGTTTGGGGAAGGACGTGGACCTTGGTCACCACTGAGCTCCTCTACCCCCTCCCTGGAAACCTCTAGCCAGCATTCCATGGGCCTCTCCACTCCAACAGGTGCAAAGACAGCTAGAAACATGGGGAGCACCCCCCTCTGCCTTACCCCTGCATCTAGCCGGCCACCAAGTCCCAGGGCTCATCTGTTTGGGTAACTATTCCTGTACAAAAGATACCCCGAAACTTCACAGCATAAAACAGCTATTTTGTTGTGTTCTCGGGTTGGATTCTGTAAGCCGGGAATCCAGGCAGGGCCCCACAGAGACAGCCTGTGTCTGCTCCACAGTATCTGGGCTCTTAGCTGAGAGGACTCAAGGACCAGGGTTTAGAATCATTGGAGGCGTCTTCCCTGACCTGTCTGACAGAAGATACTGTCAGCTGGGACCTCAGTGGGGACTGTCAGAACACAGCACATACACAGGCCCTTTTGTGTGGCCAGGGCTTCCTCCCAGCATGGCAGCCTCAGGGCAGTCAGATTTCTTTAGATGGATGTTCAGGCTCCAAGGGTGAAAGTCCCACGAGAACCAGGGCCTAGCCTCAGAAGTTATGTGCCATCACTTCCACTGCCTCTGTCACCTAGAAATTCAGCCCAAATCGAAGAGGAGGAGACATGAACACCACCTCTCCATGGGAGGAGTGTCAAAGAATTTGCAGACGTGTTTGGAAATCAGTCACCCTCTCAGGGGTGTCTCCCACGTGCACGCTCTCCCTTTGCCTCCTGACCTCTGGCTTGGTTCAGGGCCTCCCTATCTCCCATCTGGGCCTTTGAACAAGCCCCCTGTTGGTCTCCCTACCTCCAGCCCTGTACTTCAGAGCCACCCATCACCAACAGAGATGTCCATGACACAAACAGGTCTAGTAGCTTCCTACTTGGACACTTCCAGCCTTTCACCATAGAAGTAGGAAGCAGCCAAGCTGTCTGACTTGCAGCATTCATTTATCCTGACCCCTGCCTCTTTTAGTGGACTGCATACAGCCTAAGCATGAGAAATTAAACTCTAAGAACTGCTAGTATCAGCTGGGTGTGGTGGCTCACGCCTGTAATCCCAGCACTTTGGGAGGCCAAAGCAGACAGATCGCTTGAGGTCAGGAGTTCGCGCCCAGCCTGGACAATATGATGAAACCCTGTCTCTACTAAAAATACAAAAGTTAGCAGGGCGTCATGGCTACGCCTGTAATCCCAGGTACTTGGGAGGCTGAGGCACGAGAACTTGGGAGGCGGAATTTGCAGTGAGCCGAGACTGTGCCACTACACTTCACCTGGGTAACAGAGCAAGACTGTCTCAAAAAACAAAACAAAACAAACAAAACAAACAAAAAGCTGGTACAGACCAATGATTCACAGAGCCCAGCACAGAAAACCACGTGGGGATGTTTCAAAGCACCTCTTTTCCCCAGAGCCCCACTTCAAACTTGTTAAATCAGAGTCTGCAGGCGTGAGGCCAAGACAATGGCATGGCCCCTTTATGAAGTCTACCCAGATGATCCTACTGTGCAGTCGGGGGGAGAAACGCAGGGGTGGAGTCAAGCTCTCATATTTTTATATGATATTATGGAGCATGACTCAAAGCCTTCATCTAATTTCTAGTTTATGAAAGATAATCTTTATCCCAGAAGTGAACAAGGTCACAAATCTGTTGGGTTTTTATAGAACACATATCGCAAGCCACTTTCCAATTCTAAAACTAATAAGTGAATGCAAAAGATTAATAATTTAAATATCAATTTCATGCACATAGTAGATGCTCAATAAATATTCATTAACTCAGTTAATCAGCCAATCGATTGATTGGCTACAGCTACCCAACATACTTCTGCATCTCCCCCAGTAACTATGAGTTCCCTGAGGGCAGGTATGGGGACCCCAGCTCCCCTGCAAAGGACATTTGATGAATGAAGCAATGCCTTGATGTGCAAAGCAAATGACCCTGAAGGCTCATGGCTATCTCTGTATTTTCTAGGTGCACAATGGGTTTCTAGTTGAACAGAAAAATGCTAGTACGTAACGAATGAATCCATCCATTGTTGGAAGGATGATGATGTTATGATTTAATTATAGAAAAGATCCTTATTAGTCAGCTTGCCCAGGTTACTGTGCTTCTTTTGGAGGCTTTTCAACTGAACATCAACCCAGAAGCTCATGGCTAGCTCCCAGCCATACATGGACTGGCATGCCAGGTACCCAGTGCTGCTCTGTGCACTGGCACCCAAGAAGCAGGCCTCAGCCTTGCCTAAGCAGCCCTCACAGGGCACATGGCCTCTGCCCAGTGACCAGTGGAGAGTGGAAGGTGGAACCATGGCCTATGCATCACCCCTATCTTGTGATCTCAGCTGCTTTGGCCTCTTGGTTGCAAGAGCTGCAGCTCAGTGATAACGAACAAAGGCTCTGGGGTCAGACAGGCCAGGAGTCTAGAGCCTGGTACACCATGAGCTGTGTGACTAGGGCAAATCACTGCACCTCTCTGAGCCCCAATTAAGATGATGTTAACAGCAGTTTCTTCCCTGAAAGTCATTATGAGATGAGAATGAAATGATGCCTGTGGAGTCCTAATACCAGGCCTGGCACAGAAAAAGGGCTCAGGATGTGGCAGGTGATGGCGCAGAGATCAAGCCTCAGGACCCTGGGCTGCCACTTAGTGACTGTGCCACCTGGAGCAAGTCACTTACCTTGTTAGGCCGGGTTTTTGCATCTGTGGAACAGAACCAATAACAGCGCCCATCATAAGATCACGGTGATGAGTCAGTGCTGAGAAGGACCAGTCATGGTGTTCACTGTGGCTGTTACTATTGCCTTTGCAGGATCAGGGTTGATAATGGCTGCCTTTTATTATTAATATAATCCCCAGAAGCTGACTCTTCTCCCAGCAAGTGTGCGGTCATGGTTCATGTGCTGACAACATTCCAGAGACTTGGAAACAGTTCTCCTCCCACCAGCACCGGCCCCACCAGAACCTGCTGCAACTGTTTTTCTAATCAATGGAAATGTGCACGGTCCAAGGGAGGCAGGGCAGAGAGGGAGCAGGCATATCCCAGGCCTGCATCCGCCCAGGCATAACCAAGGCGCCAGCCTCCTGCCACCCACCAAGGCCAGAGGGAGGAACAAATTCAGGTCCCCATGTGGGATGATGGCCCCCTCCCCACATAGCCTGAACCAACTCAGCAACTGATTTCTCAGCCATGGATTTCTAGGTGAGCAATGGATTAAGACTTTTCTGGTCCAAAAGCTTGAAATTCGCCTCATTTCCCGAAACCCCAGAGGGGAGCAAGTCGGTGTGTAGCCTTCCAAAACAAATGAGTCTGCTTCTAGAACCATCCCAGCCACCACCTCTGCTGCTTCCTCCCTCTCTTCCCAGGACCCTGAAGCAATCTGTGGGCCCAGGGTATTTGAGCCAAAGAACAAGGTGCTAGGCCAGGGTGACACAGGCTGGGCCAGCTCCAGCCCTGGCTGGACACAAGATTCCTTCCCCACTGCACACACAAGTCCTGGTCCAGATGAGAAAAAGGAAGACAGAACATTCCTCTGGCAAAAAGTGCCGTAGTGGCATTCACAACCAACTCCTTGGCACTCAGGTGGTGCTGCCCTTGAACAAATATCTGAGAGCGGCCATCTCCCAGTACAGACAAGATCAGCTCTCATCCCGGGTCAGGACTGTGGATGCGTAGCTCTCCAGCAAATCACAAACTTCCTGACATAGCCAACTGGTCAGTCTTGGTCAAGCCCAAACTCCCCCCACCCCCAGGCAGCCGTGTGGCATTCTGAAAGGGGGGAAACTGACCCAATAGGCCCACAGACAGTTGTTGTTGTTTTTTAAATAAATAGAAATGGACTTTTCTGGGCTTAAAGCTTGAAACTCACCAGATCCAGACAATGAGACACCAAGCCCCTCCTTCATCATGATTCCCTGCTTAGCCCTCCTGAGTTCCTGTCTCCCATACATAGTTACATTTCTTCCCTGCTATATAAACCCCTTATTTTAGTCGGTTAGGGAGATGGATTTGAGACTGATCTCCCATCTCCTCAGGTGCAGCACCCGATTAAAGCCTTCTTCCTTGGCCTTAATCATTGTCTCTGTGATTGGCTTCCTGTGTGATGAGCGGCAGAACCTAGACCAAACCCCTGGTGTTTCAGTAACAGACCTTGTCTGAAGACCTGGGAGCCACCTAGGTGAGCCCTGGCTGGCTGAGTCTTCAGACAACGTTGAACCTCTCTCTGCCTGAGATGAAGATAAGTAACCGATGCTGTTCACTGACCTCACTGCAAGGTACTGCAAGGTGCTGCGAGACAAAAATGTGCACACGCTCTGCAAATCCAAGTCCTCGTCAGGATTAGTGACCATTCAGAGCCCTCCCTCTGGTCCCAGGAGAGCCCCTGGCAGAGGACGGTAAACTTGAACCCCCTGGGGCCCTCAGGAGCAGGAACTCAAAGCAGCCCTCTGAAAATCTGAAATTTCTGCAGCATCTCTTGTTTGATCTTCAAAGCTCATACAGGCTTTATGTTTCACTCATAATCCATTCATTTATTTTCTTACTAAGAGGATATTGTAAATTAGCTACCATCACTGATGCATCTGGTCAGTGAGGCCCCAGCAAGTTGTGACATGCACACTTGGTGGCTGTCCCAGACACCAGCTCTCACTGCAGTTTGAGCGGCATGATGGCTATGGAGACCCTCACAGTTCCTTCCAGGAAGGGTTCAAATGGCCAACGTGAGCCCCATTATTATAGGACCTGGCTGGTCTCTGTGTAGCCGAGATCATCCAGTAAATCCTTGTCTACATTTGGGTTCCCCCAGAAGCAGAGCCTCAGACAAGGACTTGGTGCAGGTGATTTGGGGTGAGGGGAAGGTGAGCCCAGGAAGCAGGAGGGAGGGAGTGAAAGAGTAAGAAAAGGAAAGAGGAAAGCCAATACCCAAAGGCTTCGGTGAAGCTGCCGCTGTGGGTCACGGGGACCTGGTTCCTCTGGAAGGGACATACAGAACACCCCTGAGATTGCCCCACTCCATCCAATGCGAGTCAGAGCCAGCTCCTGCAGTCAGTGCTGGCAGATTCCCGGGGGATGAGCTCACCCACACTCCCAGACTGGGCTGGCACCTGGCAAAGTGGGCTCCCTGGGGCCCCGGAGCACAAAGTGAAAAGATGCCCTGTGCTCCTGGAGTGGGGATATTGTCAGGCTGCAAAGGTCTGGGCACAAACAGAACCTTCCAGTCAGAGCTAGCTTCAGTCACATTGGTCCAGGCCTGACTGCTCCTACAATCCTCAACCCTCTGGGAGGCCTAGAGCTTGAGTCTTTCCTCATAGCAGAGTTCACCTTGGGCTGAAACAGAAGCACACTCTAACTGTGGGAGGGAAGCTTTCTAAGTCCTATTACCCACTCAGCCTCGATCCAGCACCTCCATGGATGGTGCTCCCTTGATAACTCAGGCTCATCATGGATATGGCCACTGCCCAGAGATGAGAGGTGCACCCCGGAACCCATCAAGGCCAGGGCTGTTGGACCCACACTAGGGAACCCCCCAAATACCCTGTTCCTGCATTGTGTGGCTGTTCTGATACCTGTGGTATCCTGCTGGTGGCATATGACCTTTCTAGAAAACAATTTGAGACCATATCTCAAAAACTTTTAGAATGGGCAGAACATTTTCCACAATAATATATAGATATCCAAAGAGCTGTCATCCCAAGGAAACACCTATAAATGTCAGTGTCACCTCGTTGTTTATAATAGCAAAGAACAAAGAATTTAAATGTGAAAGAAAGGGGGTTGATAAATAATTTCTGGCTAAGTGACACAGTGGACTGTTATACACAGAGTGTGACCTGAAGTTGTACATCCTGGTTTCATAAATCTATCCAAATATACGCTTTAAAATCCTAAAATAAAATACACCAAAACTCCAAATGCAGTAACCCCTCGGTGGTGAGATTAGTCATTTGAATTGTCTTCTTCATACTTGTCTGTATTTTCCAAATTTTCTGTAAGCATGTGTGTCTTTTATCATCAGAGCCAAGGCTTCTTGCAATGACATGAGGGCCACCCTCTCAGACACTGGGCCCACTAGGACCGGAGGCCCCTCTGCACTCACAGCTAAGGCCATTCCTGGACATGAGAAATCGTGATCCTGGGACCTGCCCACCTCCCAGGGTTCACTGGGCTCCCCTCCCATACAACCCAGTCTCGTGAGGAGTCGGGAGCTGTCTCTGGCAGGTGATCCCCATTGTCCCATCCTGAACAGAGCCAGCTGGCATTTTGGCAAAACGTTCTAAACAGTTTCTGACCCAGAGGAACCTGGAAACTTCAGCCTCTTGGCCCAGCCTTGAAAACAGCTTTGCCAGGCTCATCCTGGTACAGGGCCCGGGAGATGATCAAGCCCATTGTCCAGGACAGAAAACTGAGGCCACCCAGAACTGTGCCGCATCTGGCCATCCCCTGGTGATCCCATTAAGCCTAAGTCCCAGCCTGACTGAGAGCCCCTCATGGGCTGATCTGTGAGGTTACTGGAAAGAGGAGGCAGGCCTCAGGTTCAGGAGGGCTCCACATCCTTACATCCTACTCTCCATGCCCAAGACTAAGATGTGTCCCAGTAAGAGCAGGGATAGTCTACCACAACATGGCCAAGGTACCCTTCGGGGTGGCCAGGAAAAGTCCAAGAGGGCAAGAGTGCCCTCCCTGCCTGTACAGTGCCTCCTCCTTCAAGAGCTTAGGTTTGGGAGCCAGATAGTCCTGGGTTCAGATTCTAGCTTGAGGCCTTGGCTTGGCCATTCATGTCTCTGTCTGGGAGGAGCTTTCAGGAAATTACCAGCTCCCTGGTTTGAACCCTAGTAGCCATCACCAGGTGAGCACCTCAGAGAGCTGTGGGCAGCCTACCTGCTATCAAAGGCAGTCTCTACCACGGCAAGGGGAGCGTCACGGCCCTCCCCTATAGGCTGCAGCCTGGTCTCTGCCTCCTCTCGTGGAACCCCACCTCCCACTGGGGTAGGGAGCCACTCAGCAGGGAGCCCATGCCACAAATATGGGGCCCTGAGAAGGAAGCAACTTTGTCATCCCCTTCCACCACCCCCAAAAGCAGGAGTTGATTCCAGATGTGGCCTGCCAGGGGGCCACAGCTGGCAGGGACCTCAATGTCATCCAGTCCAGTAGTATTATGTTACTTAGGTGTTAAGATATCACATTTCTTAGCTCACCCTAAATCAACGTAAACCTGTCTAGGAGCCCCCATTCAACAAGATGGTTAAGTAACACAATGCCTTTGTGTTGGGTGATCCCTCCGGTGTCAAAGACCTCCAGGAGATTCAAGGATGGGGTCTTGCATCATCAAGCCCCAGCAGTCCTCTCTAAGGGCTTGCCAACAGCTCTGGGAGTTCAGCCCTTGGATCCAACCCAGATGATCCTACCCAGATGATCCAACCCAGGTGATCCTATGAAGGTGGATGGCTCTGCTATCTTTGTGCCAAGCTTGGGAACAGATATTCTAGTGAACCAGGAGCCTGGGCACCTGCAATCCCTCTCTCTGTGTGTCCCTGACATCCATGTCCTTCCAAAACCCTTCCCTCACCATGGCCCCTCCAGGGGATGTGTGTGAGTAGGGCCCAGATTCCTGCCCCTTCTAGAACCACAAAACCCTGACCCTTGCCAGCCCAGCCCACATGCCTCCTTCATGTTAGTTCACATCCCTGCTTAGAGGCCTGCCACTATGAGATAAGCAAGCCCGACAGCTCCTGGCTACCTGGCTTTTGAAGCAAATGCCTGGGTAAGGTCTGTGTTCTCTGTGTCCCACATCTTCTCCAAAGAAAGGGGGTTGATAAATAATTCCCGGCTAAGTTACACAGTGGATTGTTATATGTAGAGTGTGGTCTGACCTCTAAAAGCTGTCAGCAAACTCATGCTGCACTCATAAAGGCTTGGCTACCTCGTACGTCTGAGGGAAGGAAAATACAAGGATGCAAAGAAAATGGCATCTTGATAATTATCCTGTCTCTGAAGTGCATGGAAAACGGTCTGGAAGGATGTACACCCAACAGGGAGGGGCCAAGGAGGGCTGCAGGGAAGCAAAGGAGACTTTATCACCACTTCGAAAAACTGAACAGTTGGGACGTTTTATTACTCATCATGTATTATTCTCATTATTCTTTTTTTCCCCCCTTTTTTTGGCTAGTTCTGGCTAAATAACAGAAAACAAAGTAATTTGTTATTTACCAAGCATTAGTTATGTGCCAGGTGACCAAAGCAAATGTGGAATCTTGTATTTACAGTTATGATGTAAATTAAACAATGAGCTGCAGTTGGCCAGGCAAAGAGCAATGGAAGTGAACAGTGTCACAGGCAGAAGGAGGAATATCAGCTGGTCCTGGGTGGGAAAGAGCTTAGCAGATTGGAAGAACAAAAATAGGCCAGTGTGGCTAGAGCACAGTGACTCAAGGAGCAGAGACAGAGAGGAGAGTGGAGAGAAGCCTTGAGGCAGATCACATGGAAAGTTAAGGAAGGTAGTGTTCAGGGAGTTTGTGTTTCATTTGACGGTGCTGGGAACCATCAAAGGCTTTTAAGCAGGGAGCAACATGATCAGATTTACATTTTTAGTGGATAACTCTATCTTCTTGCTGTGTGGAGAATGTTGGAGGGCAAGACAGGAAGTGTTATCAGTTAAAGGATGCCAAGAAGAGGAATCTCATGATCCATGATTTTAAAAGAAAAATAAATAAAATGAATGGCCCTGTTTCTTACCAGGAGGAGCCTGACATCCAAGAAGAAAAGAATTAGTTGTATTACTCCAGCAGGCAGGACAGAGAGAAGTTGGTGGCTGAGGCTGTGGGTCCATGGTGATTGTGCTGCTTGCCAGTCAAGTGATGTGGGCAGGTTGTTCAACCTTTCAAAGCACTGGTTTCTTCCTCTGAAAAGTAGAAGGTAGTTATATCTATCTCCCAAGATTGCCAAGAATATGAATGAGCTACTGCATGTGTCATACATCATGCTTAGCTCAGCAATGTTACTTTATAATCATCATCGTCATCACCATTAACGTCTTCATCATCATCACCATTATCACCACCACCACCATCATTACCACTACCAACATCATCTTCAACACCATCATTCATCATCGTTGCCACCACCATCATCACCACTATCATCATAATCATCATCACCATCACAATCATCATCACCATCATCACCAGCACCACCATCATCACCACCACCATCATCATTACCACTACCATCATCATGATCTTCATCACCATCATTTATCATCATTGCCACCACCATCATCACCACCACCATCTTCATTATCAGCATCATTATCACCACCACCACCACCAACATCATAATCATCATCACCGCCACCATCATCATTACCACTACCATCATCTTCTTCAACACCATCATCCTCATCATCATCATTATCATTGCCACCACCATCATCTTCTCCATCATTGATCCTGCTCCTAGACTCCATCAAAGTCCAGAGTCCAGCATTCTACCCCAACTCACCTCTTAATAACTCTGGGATCTGAGTGGGCCTCATATCCTCAGTCTCTATGCCCTCTGTCAGGCTTTTCTCACAATTGTGGGGCTCCTTGTTCAAAGTGAAAATGTGGGACCTCTTCTTCAAAAAGCGGGAGAAAAGTGTCCTTGAAGTTACTAAAATATAGAGCTGTCTTCTTTCTTCCAGTCTCTCTCTCTCATCTTGTCGTGATACTTTTTATTTGTTATTTGATGCCTTGATGCCATTCTAAGTAAAGAAAAATTAAAATTTTTAATTACTAACATGAATTTTACCATTCATCATTACATTGCACAATACCAGTTTCAGATACAAATATAAGAACACTTAACTCATATGTGAAATCATCAAAATTATAATTTGTATTTGATATTTTGTACGTACAAGTATATTTTTGTCGTTGCTAGAACAGTAGAATTCTGCACAAAAAAAAAAAACTCTACTGTTTTCTGTTTTTACTTCACTCCTGGATAGAATCACATTCTACCAACACTCTCTGCCTTTGCCTTACTGATGGGTAAGGAAGAACTGAAGCAAAAAGGAACTGTGGCTGCTCCGTCTTCCCCTTTCCTTCTGTGTCATCACTTTCGGTGTCAGTGCTCGGCTAACACAGCGAAGAGACATGAGTAAGAAAAGGCATGACAGGTTTCCTTGGTCGTTTGTGTTTCTTCCAACATCGCTGCCCTTTTTCTGCATTCTAAGCAAGTTCTGGTTTGAATGGAAAGCGTGGCCTGTCAGGGCTGTCTATGCCCTTGCTCACTCAGCTGTGCATACAACACGCATCCCTTGTACTCACTTTGAGTCACACTTCCATGCATCATGGGTTCCCTGGAACACTCTGCTCACAGGGCATCAAGAATACACATGCTTATGAGGCAGCAAGGAACAGCAGGTGTGTCTACTGCATGAATCTCCAGCTCATGTGCCCACTCCATGGTCCCATTAGACTTCACCTGCAAAACACCAGTTCAAAGATAAAATTATTACAATTTCAAGATGATGGCAGAAGAGCATTAACCCAAGAAGCTCAGGGCCTGATCTCAGGGCCCTTTGCGATTGCACAGGCCTCAGGCCCATGAGGCTGGCCCTGGCTCTCCTGGAAAATGGGCACAGTTTCCAGCTTGTCCATCTCACAGGGTTATGGGAGGCCTATACACAAGCCAGCGGTAGAAACACTCTGCAAACAGTAACTGTGACTGTAACCATAACTGGACCAATATTCAGCTGCCACACTCCCCCGAGCCTGCAGAGCAAGCATGCCACACCAGGCACAGTGGGCTCCAGCCGCAGCCAACACCAATGGGAAGCTGGGCAGCGGTGAGCTGATTCGAATTCCAGATGAGTGTGAATGACACAAAATCCATTTTACTTGCAAATTCTGAACTGTGTGCAGGAAGCCAGCAAGCTCAGCATCACAACATGTTTCTCCGAGCAGCCATTGGGCCGTAAGACAGACGATCGCTGTTTGCAGTAAAGCTCTGTCGTGCTGGGCAGGTCAAGGCCAGCTCCCTCCTGCCAGGGCTCAGCAGAGGTGTGAGATCCCCTTGTAAAGCCTTGCCCGTGTCTGGGGAAGGTGTCAGGAATCGTCACACCTTCCCCATTTGGAAAGCGATTCTGCAACATGGGAATTCTGGGCTGTTCTGAGGCTCTGTCCAGCTCAACAGGCAAAACAGAAGGGGAAGCCCCCAAGATCCAGAGATCTGACTCTCTACCCACAGCCATGGAACCCAGGTCCATTGGTGATGCTGAGGGAGCCCCTGAGCCCCGGGTGAGCCTCCTCAACTCTAAAGTGGAAGCAAGAGTGTCACAAGGACACCACAAAGGCTTTCTGCCCATGACTGTTCTCACGCTCACATCCACCTAACATGTGGGCATCACAGCCCCACTTAACATCGCTGCACCTGAGGCTTTGCAAAGTTAAGTGACAAAAATTATGATTGTCCCAGCGGTACATGACAAAATTGAAG
Source organism: Trachypithecus francoisi (assembly GCF_009764315.1). Lineage (NCBI taxonomy): Eukaryota > Metazoa > Chordata > Mammalia > Primates > Cercopithecidae > Trachypithecus > Trachypithecus francoisi. Next base: position 7,178,480 of record NW_022681442.1, on the reverse strand, counting down.
CTTTGAGAGGTTAAGCAGTTTGCCTGAGGTCACCAGCAGGGCCAAGGGCCACACCCAAGTCTGGGTAACACCTAGGTCCATGCTCCGACTCAAGGCACAAGAGCTAGGAAGAAATAAGCTCATGTGTGTGACAAGGCATCATGACCTTCACTGGAGCACAGTGTGGGTGGTACCGCTTGCCTAAACACAGAGGGCATCTCCTGGGCCACTGTCAGGGGAGAAAGGGGGTGGCACTAGGGGAGGAATTACAGCCTATCTGCCTCCAGAGCCCCTTGGAGCCTGGCCCAGAGTTGGAGAGGCATTTTTCCCTCCAACCTGCCCAGTTCTCCCCTACCCCTCCAAACGCACACATACACACACACACACGTACATTCTATATCTGTGATGGCCCTTCACCAGCTTTCCCCCTTCCTCTCCCTTCAGCCCACAAGTTTTCTCCATTCTCCCACCCAGCCTCCCTTAAACCCTTCTGCCCCTTTTCCTCACAATGCCACGGCCTGGCTGCAGAATCACCAGGGTCCTAATTCCGCACAGGTTTTATGCCCCCAGCTCTGAGCCCCAGACCCCCATCTCATGATGATGGGGCTCCCTGCAGCAGAGGGTGTGGTGTGGTGTGTGTGTGTGCATGTGTGCATGCGTGCGTGCATGCATGTGTGTGTACGTGTGTGTGAGTGCCTGGCAGGTGGGGCCCCACTGGCCTGCCTGTTCCTTGCCTGTTCACACCAGTATAAAACCAACCAGACAACAGGCCCTGCCCACATCAGAGAGCTCTCAGGACTCCCACTCTGAGCAGAAGGCTCTGGGGGAAACACTAGAATTTAGTAGGAATTCTAGGCGGGGGGAATGGAGAAAATGTGTAAAGTACATAAACAATAGAATAGCATTCCCAGGTGCCAAAGAAATCGACAAATGTTCAGGTTGTTAAGGCCTCCCAGATACCAAACTGCATCTGCCCTAAAGACGAAGAAACCCCTATCAACTCCAAATGTTCATCACTCCCCGCTTCACTCTCCATACATACGACAACCAAACCAGATAATGAAGGACACCAACCATGCAGAGGGTAAGAATAAACAAACAAAATGCAAAGAACAGGAAGGAACTTTTAAAAAGTTAGTGCTTTTAGAGAAAGTCAAGAAGGTATTGTGTCCCTAAAAAGAAAACAGGCTCTGCTTAAAATGGAGTAATTAGAAAGCAAGAAAGAATTCTCAGAAGTACAATTGCTAAAAGAAAAAGTTCATGGAAAAAGATATACAGTTGAAGAAATTTCTCAGAATATATATCAACAAAACAAAGAGAAAAATGCAAGAGAAAACACCTGAGATATATAAGTTCAATCTATGAAGTTCTATATTCATTTACTATGAATTACAGAAAAAATAAAATGGAGAAAATGTATACGTTATACAAATGAGAGTATAGCATCTCCCAAGTGCTGCAGGAATCTACACATCTTCTGGTTGACAGGACATTCTAGATACCAAGCAGAATAAATGAAGAAAGACCTGCCTCCAGATAAACTGTCATGAAAACTGGAACTCCAAGGACAAGGAGATTTGAAAAGCTTCCAGATGGGAAAAACAGATTATTGGCAAAGAAATTACAATCGTGTTGGAGTGTGACTTCTTATCAGCAACGTTGAAAACCAGACTAGAGGAATGATCCCAAGTTCTCATTAAAGAAATAAAACTCTAAACTTACAATTCTGTTTCTGAATAAAAACTATTAAATAAGTATAGGGCAAAATAACATTTTCAGGCATGATAATACTTAAAAATCTACATCCCGAATATTCTTTTTGAAAAATACTCTCAGGATATTCTCCAGCAAAATGAAGAAGGTATCTAAGTGAGAAAAAAGATATGGGAATTCTAAAAACAGGGTAGACTTACCCCAGGCGTCCAAAGAAAAACTTCTAGATAACAGAACTAGAAAAAAAAAAAATCTGTCCAGATCCTAACAAGGGGTAAGAGAACCCTGGGGGTGGTGGACTAGGGGCAGCAGTGGGGTGAGGAACCTTCAAGAAGAGAACATTTTCTCATTTTCTTTAACAAAAGGTAGGGTTGGAGACTAGATAATTTAAAGACATAATAGAAGTATATACTGTAGTTCTCTTGTCAAAAAGAAAAAAACATAGCAAGATCCCATCTTTAAAAAAGGTTTTAAATTAGCCAGACATGGTGATAGGCACCTGTTGTCCCAGCTAATGGGGAGGCTGAGGAAGGAGGATTACTTGAAACCAGGAGACAGAGGCTGCAGTGAGCTATAATAGTGCCATTGCATTCCAGCCTGAGCAACAGAGCAAGATCCCATCTCTTAAAAAAGAAAGAAAAGAAAAACAATTAAAAATTCCAGGAAGAAAAATAAAGTTCTATGCTATAATATTGTAAATTGCATTTAAAGGTTGACATTGAGGCTAAATAGTACTTGTTTTGCAATGAAAATAAAAATACAGCTTTTGGTAAAGCACAATGTCATGGTAAAAACAGTATTCTTACTAAATTTAAAAACCTATGAAGTGGAAATTTACTTGGAATTGGTGATGGTTCACATATAATTTATAATTGGTTCCAAATAGACTGTGATATCCTAACAATTTAAGTAAAAGCTGTAGTTGCCAACATTTACAAATTATATATATATATATATATGCTATAAAACAAAAATTTTGTGACAAAGCTGATAAAAGATGAAAAAAACCATGCTACAGCATGAGTTGTATGCTTTCTCTCTTTGCTGTCTGCCACATATCAGATTTTAGAAAAGTTTGAGCGTTTGAAGTCAATCTGAGTATCCTGTGACAATATTAAACTTTTTTGTAAATAAGTCCTCTAAATTTTGGATACAGGCTTTTCAAAAAATTGGAGATGCTTGATCAGATTATTCAACACATGATCTTTCAGTTTTTGAAGCTTTGAAAGAATTGCACTAATTGAAAACAAAGCCTACAAATGAAAAGACGTTGGAATTATCCCTTAAAAAAAAAAAAAAAAGGAGAACTCAGCACATTAAACAATTAGACCTCAACGTGGAAATTCTATAGTGATATTTCAGAATATCTTGACTTGTGACAAGACGCTTTTGATGGAGCTTCTATTTTAATTAGAAAGAAATATGTTGTTCCAGGAGGGCATGAAATTGAGAAGGCATACAACTTTGCAGCTTCCAAATTTAACGAAGCATTTGAAAGAATCACAAATAAATATGACTTAGTTGATGAATTTTGTCTTGTAAAAATATTTGCTGAAGAAAGTTACTCTGAAAGGAGGCAAAAAGACAGGATATGGTAAAATATTTAGGCTGAAAAAGTTTCACATTTTAAGGCCGGGCGCGGTGGCTCAAGCCTGTAATCCCAGCACTTTGGGAGGCCGAGACGGGCGGATCACGAGGTCAGGAGATCAAGACCATCCTGGCTAACACGGTGAAACCCCATCTCTACTAAAAATACAAAAACTAGCCGGGCGAGGTGGCGGGCGCCTGTAGTCCCAGCTACTCCGGAGGCTGAGGCAGGAGAATGGCGTAAACCCGGGAGGCGGAGCTTGCAGTGAGCTGAGATCCGGCCGCTGCACTCCAGCCTGGGCGACAGAGCAAGGCTCCGTCTCAAAAAAAAAAAAAAAAAAGTTTCACATTTTAATGTCAAAAACTTAGCATTGAAAATATCCTTCATTTCCCTTGAGCTGACTAGGGCCTCAACATCTGTAGAGAGAATATTTTCCCAATTCAAAATATTATGATCTATAGTTAAGAGTGGAGTACAGATGTCAATAATTTCAAATTCATTAACCATGATGTGTTTCTCGAACTCCTGGCCTCAAGCAATCCTCCCACCTTGGCCTCCCTAGTGGCTGGGACTACAGGCAAGCACTGCTATGCCCAACTAATTTTTTTTATTTTTTATTTTTTGTAGAGATGGAGTCTTGCTATGTTGCACAGACTGCTCTCGAACTCCTGAGCTCAGGTGATCCTCCAGCCCTGGCCTTCCAAAGTGCTGAGATTATAGGCGTAAGCCACCATGCCCAGCGGTTACTTTTTGTTTTAGAAAGAATTTTATTGTTGAAAATAGTTTGTTGTAGAACCATTTATAGAACCAAAATAATAAAAAACAACTTGTCAATCAAGAAATAAATATTTCCAAAATATATAAATTTCTCATTATTTTAGAATTTCTTTTCACCCTCAAAAGTGCCTTGGTTTCATCAATGAAATACATGTCATGCTAGCCCTGAAGGATGAGGAGGCATATTCATTTTCCTTTGCTGTAAAGCAAATTACCCTAAAACTTAACAGCTTAAAACAACCAACATTCACTATCTCACAGGAGAGCCAAGGCACTGTGTGGATCGAGAGTCCAGATGTGCCTTCACTGACACCTCCCACTCAGGGTCTTTCACAGGCAGCAGGAGCGTCATTAGCCAGGGCTGTGATTACCTCAAGGCGTGACAGGGGCTGGGAGATCCCACTCCAAGCTCACTCATGTGACTATTGGACCTCAGAAGATCTGCTTCCAAGCTCACTGACATGGTATTGGGCCTGTATTCGTTTGCTAGGGCTTCCGTAACAAATCCCACACACTGGATGGCTTAGACAACAGATGTTTATTTTCTCACAATTCTGGAGGCTAGAAGTCCAAGTTCAAGGTGTTGCTGGGTTGGTTTCTTCTGAGGCCTCTCTCCTTGGCCTCTAGGCAGCCATTTTCTCCCCATGTCTTCATAGGGTCTTCCCTCTGTTCCTATCTGTTCCTAATCTCTGCATATAAGGATACCAGTCATAATAGATTAGGGCCAACCCTAATGACCTCATTTTAATTAATTATTTCATTAAAAATCCTATCACCAATTATAGTCACATTCCGAGGTACTCAGAGTTAGTGTCTCACATGACAACAAGGCCTTTCCACCTGAGTGTCTTCACAACATGGCAGCTTACAATTTGAGACAGAGAGAGATCACTAAGATGGAAGTCCTTTCGTAATTTAATCTTGGAAGTCATATTCTGTCTTTTCTGCCATCTTCTATGAATATGAAGAGAAGAGAATCAACAGGTCCAGCTCATCCTCAAGGGGAGGGGATCTCACAAAAGCCTGAATTTCAGGAGGCAGCCATCTTGAAGGCTGCCTACCATGCTCTCTAAACATTTTGCCCCATGTCCAGTTGAGGGACCAGGACTTGAGATTGGGGATAGGATACTTGGCTTTGAAAGTCAGTTTATCCTCCTTTGGAAGGGTAGGGTTGTTGAGAAGTTGTATGAGGAACCCCAAGCAATTCTGGTTTCAGAGTTTAGAGCAATAGAGGAGGAAAGGAGGTGGGAAGGGAGCTCCAGGAGGGATTTGCAAATCAAAGGAAGAGAGTGCTGTGTGCAGGTCTCATGCACTCTCCCTGGCAAGCCCCCTGGGCTCCCACAGTAGCATTTATTTCCCTTTGCATCTGCTCCTCTCCTCCTGCACACACGCACGCATACCCACTCACAGTCACACACACTCACATGCATGAAAACACACTCATACAGTCACAACCTCACACAGTTGCACACACACATACATACAACCACATGAACACACATTCGCACACACGTGAGTACACACAAGTCACACTTGCACACACACTCAGATGCACACATCACACACCACTGCACATGCACTCACATGTATGCCCAACACATACACACACAGGTAGATACCACACAGCAGCCTCCAGCACCCTCCCTGTGCCCGCATGTAGCCTGTGCTCTGTCAGGGTTGACTTCATTAGTGAAATATTAAGTCAGGGGAAATTGTGTTTAGGGATCCCTCTTTCCAATTAATCTTTTCAGTTGTTTAACGTCGGCTCCTGGGCATTCACTGTGTGTTGAGCCCTCAATTCGTGCTTCTCAGAAATAGAAAAATATCATTTTCCTTTCCCACAATTGCATCTGAACTGACCGTGTCTTGAGGGCTTTTTAATGAAATACAGTGTTTCAAATCAAGCAATATCTAGGTCTTATACTCAAGCACTAGCGAGAGAAGAAAACAGAAAAGATTCTCTCCAAGCAAACCACTAGACCTTCACATTTGGGAAAGGGAAACTTTTGGGAAAAAAAAAAAAAAAGCCTGGCCTAATATCCACCAGTGTACAGGGCTCCAGCTTCCAAAGCCCTCCTAAACCAGAGCATTGGGAATGACACTTTCTGGGGGTGAAATTATGCCTGAATTTGTCGAACTATATTCTCTAAAGAATATCTAATAAGCATACATTCTTAATAAGTTAAAGGTTTTTTTAAGATTAAAGAAATAATTATTATTAATAAAATAAATACAAAGAATTTAGCACGGTGCCTGGCAAGGTCAAATGAGCTCTATGTTATATTTTGGTTGTTTTGACTGTAAGAAACCTACTGGGAAAGAGCCTGTTTTCTTTTTTTTTTTTTTTTTTTTTTTTGAGACGGAGTCTCGCTCTGTCGCCCAGGCTGGAGTGCAGCGGCTGGATCTCAGCTCACTGCAAGCTCCGCCTCCCGGGTTGTCGCCATTCTCCTGCCTCAGCCACCTGAGTAGCTGGGACTACAGGCGCCCGCCACCACACCCGGCTAGTTTTTTGTATTTTTTCTTAGTAGAGACGGGGTTTCACCGTGTTAGCCAGGATGGTCTGGCTCTCCTGACCTCGTGATCCGCCCGTCTCGGCCTCCCAAAGTGCTGGGATTACAGGCTTGAGCCACCGTGCCCGGCCGAAAGAGCCTGTTTTCTAAGAAGCTGGCATCCTGATAATTTAGTGCTCCGTCCTGGGGCCCTCAGAATCCTGCTATTGAGAGCAGCTTTGGAAGAGACGGAAGGTTCGAGTTCTGAGATAGCTCCATGATCCCCACCAGAGAGGGAGGCTTTCCATAATACTCCATTCTTACCCCACAGACTAGGACATGAAGATCTGATATGGTTTGACTGCGTCCCCACCCAAATCTCATCTGGAATCATAGTTCCCATAATCCCCACGTGTTGCGGGGGGGACCAGGTAGAGATAATTGAATGATGGGGGCAGTTTTCCCCATCCTGTTCTCGTGATAGTGAGTGAGTTCTCACGAGACCCCATGGTTTTAAGGGGCTTCCCCCTTCACTTGGTTCTCATTCTGTCTCCTGCCACCATGTGAAGAAGGATGTGTTTACTTCCCCTTCTGCCATGATTGCAAGTTTCCTGAGGTCTCCCCAGCGATGCTGAACTGTGATTCAATTAAACTTCTTTCCTTTATAAATTAGCCAGTCTCACCTATGTCTTTATTGCAGCATGAGAACAAACTAATACAGAATCCCAATGAAAATGCAGCAATATCATAAACATGCACACATTCATGACCTTAATATCTGCCTCTGAGCAATTTCCTGGTGTATTTTCTTTTACAACAGGGTCATGCCAAGCATGCTACTTCCTATTAGAATGTTATTCTTTATTTGATTTCAAAATTATTCTTCACATCTCACCTTCTTCCTTGAGCCATTTTCTCCCTCCAATAAAATCCTGGCACCCAAAGCAGCTCTCAGAACTAAATTAATTATAAAAGCATATTAATGTCATCTATAGAGCAATGAAATTAATTTATTCAATACATACAAGAGGAAGTCATCAATTACGACCAGAGATGGTAGCATTTTATGTTACAGCATTTAAAATTCTTACAAATTTTAATATTTCCTCCAGCAAGAATTGCCATAAATATCATCTGCTGTGCAGTCTTGATTTATGAATTAAGTGTAACTTTTAGTCCACTGGTGTTCAAATACTAAACAACTTACTCTTATCTAATGTCTGTTCTTAGATGTTTATACCTGTATGAAAAATAGGGATCTCCATTCCCTTAAGGGTGACCTCTGCCCTCAGAGTACGGAAATATGCAGTACCATCTGTGTGGAGACATACACATTTTTAGGAAGTGCTGCCCAGCTTAAGATGCCTGATAAGCTCAATACAGGGAAATCCATCCATGCCCTCATGTCACATCTAAATATACCACAGGGTCCCAAGTGATTCATTCTCAGAATGAAGAAGGCAGCCAAAGGAAATACACTGTGGTCTTCACTTGTGCCTCTCAAAGGCCATTAGATGACATGCAATTCATTTCCCGCAGCACTTCTTACTACTCCTCTTCCCACCCAATTCCTCCTCTAAGTTACCTGCAAGGCCTACAACTAACCAGAAGTTCTCTCTCAGCTCTTCTCCAAAATTCTCCCCTAGAGAAGATATTTGACATATAGCTGACAAACAACTTGTATCCAGACCATTTAAGAAATGCCTACAAAGTAATTTCTTAAAAGGCAGACATTCCTAGAAAACCATGGGCCAGCTGGACCCAGTGGCCTACAATCCCAGCTACTAGGCAGGCTGAAAAGGAGGATCACTTGAGCCCAGGAGTTTGCATCCAGCTTGGGCAATGTAGCAAGACCTGGTCACAAGAAAATAATAACAACACCCAGCAAACAATGGGTACCATACTGGAATAGGCCCCTCCTGAGAGAGGAGACCCAAAGGGCCACTAAGCATGGGACAAGGTGCTCAGCTTCGCGAATCATCAGTGATAAACAGCAATGAAGTTAAAACAGAACACCCCCAGCAGAACAGCTAAAATGAAAAAGACAGAAAAATGCCAAGATCAGCAAGGATGTAGAGCAACTGGACTTTTCACAGGCTGCTGGTGGAGTATAAATTGGTCCCATTTAGAACAGTGTCTGGCAGGATATACTGAGCTGAACATATGTGTTCCTGATGACCCAGAAACTCTACTTCTAGGTAAATGCACAAAAGAAGTGAGTCCATATGCTCCCCAAAAGATATGTACTAGAATATTCATAACAGCTTTGTTAAAAATAGCCCCAAACTGAAAACTACGAAACGTCCACCAACAGGAGAATGGAATACAATTGCCAGATAAAATACAGGATGCCCCATTAAATGGGAATTTCAGGAAGGCGACAATAATTTTTGTAGTACAAGCAGGTCCCATACAGCAATATCACCCAAAATGAGCGACTGCTGTGTACAACCCGGGTGATTCTCACAGACGTAAGGAAGAGCAGAAGAAGCCAGACACAAAATTATACAAAGTGGGTGGTGCCATGTCTGTGATCTTCCAAAAACAGGCAAAGCTCATCCATGCTGTAAGAAGTCAAGCTAATGGGTGGGGTGGGTAGTCACTGAAAAGAGACATGAGGGGCATTTTGGGAGCCTGGAATGTTCTGTCTCTTGATCTGGGGGCTGGTCACACTTTGTGAAAATTTGTCAAGTTGTACACTTAGGACACATGAGCTTTTACAATTGTGGGACATACTCACCCTGGGAAGTATTCTTTGTGTATCTGAAGTTCACATTTCATGGAGCGTCCTGTAGTTTGTGTGACACCCGTCCTCCATTCTCCTGTTAGTGGGTATTTTGTCCATCAACACATATCACAAGTGTATTTCATATGTCAATAAAAATCCAAAAACCTCTCACAGAACCGTGCTCCCAGCCCAGGTCCTTTAACAGGAGGATAATGCCAGTGGGCAAAGGAAGAATTTTGAGTGGGCTGGGAGGAGGGTCAGAGGTGGAAACAGGGCTGCAAATACTCATATAATAATTCTTTTTGTAACACAGAAAACAAAGGTCTTTTGAAGTACAGAGATCTGACCCCCATCTCCATCTTCTCGGGATTTCAGTTGTCTACCAGCTAGGTACCTTCAAACTTGATCTGTGTTTGTAGGAGAGAGGGCAGTGGTCAGTTACACTTTCATATATATGTGTGTATATATATACATATAGAGAGTGTATATATATACACATATATATAGAGAGAGAGAGAGAGACAGAGTCTTGCTCTGTTGCCCAGGTTGGAGTGCAGTGGGGTGATTTCGTCTCACTGTAACCTCCACCTCCCAGGCTCAAGTGATTCTCCTGTCTCAGCCTCCTGAATAGCTGGGATTACAGGTGTGTGCCACCACACCTGGCTAAGTTTTGTATTTTTAGTAGTGACAGGGTTTCACCATGTTGGCCAGGCTGGTCTCAAACTCCTGACCTCAGGTAATCTGCCCGCCTCGGCCACCCAAGGTGCTGGGATTACAAGCATGAGCCACCACACCCTACTTGTCCACACGTTTTCACTTCTGTTACTTCAGGATTAGGGAACGCAACCTAATCCTGCTTTTAGCACGGAGACCCTGCATGGCCTTGGAAGCCTACATTGAGCTGCTGCTTCCATCTCTCGCACGGCCTCCAAACCCCACCTGGGCTCGAAGTCGGGGCTCTGCCCACCTCCCATTCTCTGGGCCATGCCCACATGCCCACGTTTTACAGGTGCCTTCATTGGGCAGGAAGCAGCCTGAGCATCAGCCACTCCCAGAACTGACAGGGACCCCTGACAGAGCCAGGAGAGACACTGAGAAATGCAGATGCTTCTTGGACAGTGACTCGCTACAGTGCAGACAGAGCAGGAAGCTGAAACGGAGGAGTTGGAAGTCCACTGAGCCAGCAAACAAGTACAAAAAGGCATTCTGTAGAAGGCAGCAGAGGGGCCTGAGTAAAGCACAGGCTTTAGAGCCAGACTCAGCTCCAACATCCACTCACTATGCTGCCTTGCACCCATGACCAATTAGCTGGGCTTCAGTTTTCTCATCTGCAAACTGGGGATAACAACAGTATCAACCCTGGGTTATTGCGGGGACCAGGTGAGACAGTGGGTAGTGGATTGTATTTTCCAAGGGCGACCACAGTGCACTTTCCCCACACGTGCTCATGGGGAACCTCACCACTCTCCCACCAAGTGGAGTCTAATTCCCTTCCCTTGAATCTCCGGGGAGCAGAGGGCTTGTCACTGGCCTGGGATGGACAGAAGACAGCAGGACTGACGCAGCATGACTTCCAAGGCTAGGGTATAAAAGGCATCTGCCTTCTACCTTGTTAGCTGGTATCCTCGCCTTTGGAGCCTGGGCATCCATTAAAGTCCAGGTACCTGGAAGCCACCATGCTGTGAAGAAGCTCAGGCCACGTGGAGAGGCCACACGTAGGGCTCCAACTGACAGCCCCTGCCGAGATGCCAGGTGACAGACAACGTCAGTAAGAGGCCATGAATGAAGATGCCTCCATGTGACTCCAGTCCTCAGCTGCCAATACCCCAAGTCATCAGCCTTGAATCTTCCCAGTGAAGCCCTAGACATCATGGAGCAGAGACATGTCGCTCCCACTGTGCCCTGTCCAAATCCCCAACCCACATCCATGAGCAAGATCAAATGGTTGCCTTAAGCACTTAAGTGTGGGGTGGATTGCTACATGGCAATAGCATCAGTTAGGTTTGGCTGTGTAACAAGCCACATCAGAATTTAGTGGCTTACAACCACATGCATTTTTTTTGAATTTTTAAAAAATTATACTTTAAGTTCTGGGATACATGTGTAGAACGTGCAGGTTTGTTACATAGGTATACACATGACGTGGTGGTTTGCTGCACCCATCAACCCATCATCTACATTAGGTATTTCTCCTAATGCTATCCCCCTCCTAGCCCCCCACCCCACAACAGGCCCTGGTGTGTGATGTTCCCCTCCCTATGACCATGTGTTCTCATTGTTCAGCTCCCACTTATGAGTGAGAACATGCAGTGTTTCGTTTTCTGTTCTTGTGTTAGTTTGCTAAGAATGATGGTTTCCAGCTTCATCTATTTCCCTGTAAATGATGTAAACTCATCCTTTTTCATGGCTGCATAGTATTCCATGGTGTATATGTGCCACATTTTCTTTATCCAGTCCATCATTGATGGGCATTTGGGTTGGTTCCAAGTCTTTGCTATTGTGAATAATGCCACAATAAACATATGTGTGCATCTGTCTTTATAGTAGAATGATTTATAATCCTTTGGGTATATACCCAGTAAAACAACATGCATTTATTTAGCTCTCCATTCTGTGAGTCAGCTGGACAGTGCTTAGGGCTGACTCAGCGGATCTCCTCTCGGCTCCCTTTTGCATCTGTGGTCCACTGGTGGGTGTGCTGGTGGCTGGTTGATCCAGAATGGCCTTGCTCACGTGCCTGGCAGTTGGCAAGCTGGCAACTGGGCAACAGATGCAACTGGGTCACGGGTCTCTCATCACCCAGGAGGTTTGCAGGGCATCTTCGCATAGGAGCAGAGTTCCAGGAGCAGCAGCAAAGGGCCAGTCCCACTGTGCAAAAGCATTCTCAGGCCTCTAACTCACAACATATTTGCTCACATGCCATTGGCCAAAGCAAGCCACAGGGCCAAGTCCAGGGTCAGAATGAGAGGGCTCCCAAAGCACATGGCAAGGAGGAGTGGGCCTGGGGAAGAGTCTAAGGCATTTTTATTGACAACCACATTCTGGCATGGACTGTGCCTCCAGCAAATGCTGGCTGCCCACATGATGGACATAATGACCACAGAGCACGCATTGCTGGACACTGTCAGCTGGTCACCTCTTTGGACTTAAGCTTACTGTACCTAGAAGAGAAGGTCTGAGAGGAGTGGCTGGGGCTGAGGGTAAAAGAGATAGGCAAGGGGCTGGGGGTGAAGCCCATTCTTCTCTGACTCCTCCAGGACAGCAAGTATAGCAGAAGAGAACAGTGTTTGGAAGTCAGAGATGCCCAAGTTTAATTCCAGCTTTGCCATCAATCCCTGTGAGGCCTCTTGCTCAGCCCCTAAGGTCCCCATCTGCCATAGGGGATAAAAGCAGCTTAGTGCTGGGGTGAGAATGAGACACAGCCATGTGCCTGGCGGGAAGAGCCACAGGTTGGCTGTAAACAGGCCATGGGAGGCCAGCTGAGGTCTCCTGTGTGCCTGCTGAGTGACGGTGGCTGGCAAAGACAGAACCAGCTGCAAAAACTCCCCAGCCAAGGCCTACTCAGATGCTTGCTCTCTGAACCCCATTGTTATGCTACAAAAGACCAGTGCAGCTGCTTACCAAGAAATCTCCAGCTCCCTGCTCGTCTGAGGGTCGGCCTATGCAAATTATAACTGCTCCAATTCCTACACCCGCAGGTCCATGGGGCTGTGCTTGTGGATGTGCAGTAATTCTTGAGTCTCCTGCTTGGGGTGTTGGCTGATGTGATTAGATGTCCAGCAGCAGGCACAGTCAGGACAGCCAAGGAAAAATGGCACACTTTGCAGGGGCTGCAGCCCAAAGCAAGGCTCTGGTATAAGCTGTTTCTGCCACGGGACCTTCCCCGGAGCCAGGCTGTGCACGCAAGGTGCACCCATCACACAATGCACATGCATGCATGCGCCCACCAACTCCACCCGGTGGCACGCCATCATGTCATTCGAGTGCAAAGATGCCCATCTCCTCTGAGGACTGCTATTCTAGTTACTGTTGGGCCTTGCTGGTTTACCCCCACCCAGACAAAGAGATGGGAGAGAAGTGAAGATATCTGTTGCAGAAAGAGTAGCACATCGGAACACAGGCAGCAGCACACAGGCCTGGGATACTGCAAAGGTTCTAAGCTCTGTGAATAAGGTGAGGCCCGAAGGATGCAGGGTGCCACCTTTCCAGAATATTAAAATTCATCCTGTAGACATTAAGGGATGGAGGGAAGTTTTTAAGCATCATCGGTGTGGTGGCCAGGGGTGCAGATGGGTTTTCAGGACCATCTGCCTGGGGACAGTGTGGTGGAAGATACTGGACACAGGTGACCAGTTCAGAGATTTCCATAGCCAGGCAAGAGCTGCTGGGGCCTAAGCTGGGCCATGAGTCCAGGAAAGCAGAGGATGGAATGGACTCGGCGGACACTTCCAGGTTGACATCAGCAGGTTGACTTCAGGCTTTGACCATGCACAGCATCCCCTCCAGCCCCCAACCATGGCCGGTGCGGCGGCCCCATGACTCACTGCTTCTCACAGCCAACCGCAGAGCTCTCCAAGCCTTACCCCGTCCCTCCTGACATGACCTAAGCCTGTCCTGTCCTGTTCTATCCCAGGCTTAGACCCGCAGGCCATGCACACACATCCACACCCTATCCCTGAAGATGGTGAGCACAACACAGATATGCAAGAGGGATTATTTTTGAAATCTGTTTGCAAGGCAGATTTCTCATAAATGCAAAAAGCAAAGTCTATAGATTTTTTAAGGCAACACAAAAATGATGAGTTCTTGGTATGTTTGTGCTTGCGGCATCACTTTTCTCTACCTCGCGGTCCTGCATGTTCAGGCTCTGCAGAGCGACTCCCTCTCCAAACCATCATCCACTCCAGAAAGTATGCACGGGGCACCTGTGAGGCAGGAGGGATGGGCTGGGCTGCGCAGGCATTCTGGGGACCCTCGACTACCTAATGCACCCTGAGGCACCTGCCCCTGGCAGTAACAAGCTCCAGACCACACCAAAGAGAAGGGCAGAACCCTGAGGCTGGTTCCCAAGACCTGGCCTCAGACCACAGGAAGGGGCATTCATCCACCTTGGGGTCAACAGGCTCCGGCACAGTCCCCCTCAGCATCCTGCTGTTCCTTCCCTTGGTTCCCTATCTCTACAAAGGGTGCCACCCCCACACCAGGGACACAGCCTGGAGGAGAGGAGAGAGACCTTTCACATGGCTGCCTGCCCTCATTCACTGCCCCTCTTCTGTCTCCAGGTCCTGAGAGTCCACTCTCTCAGAGCTCCTCTCCTCCCGCACCCTGCTGGTCTCCCATGCCCAAATCTCCTGCTCCAGACAGCCACTGAACAGCAAATAGAAAGACTTGCCTAAAGCACAGGGTCTCTGGCATGCTCTCTCTTGTTAACCTTCTATGGCTCCCACTGCCTACAAAATCAAGCCCATCCTCTTCAGTCTTGCACCAACTGGCCCCACTACTCCCTGGGGTCCTCAGACATATCACCTGGGCTTAGCTCTCAGATGGGGCTCCCTTCCTCTCCTGTAGCAGCTTTGAAATGGCCTCTTCCTGGCCACTTGTGTTGAATTCTTCCCTGATCCCCCACGAGAACTCTCCCGCCTCCAGCTCCCCCATGTCCTTTTCCGACATGCACTTTTAGTTACAGCTGTCTTATGTTTGCCTTATCTCCTCCTACACTGGTGAACTCCCAGAGGGAAAGGCGGTCTTCTGTCACCATCTCTGTGGACCCCCTGGTTAGTTAAGGTGATGCTAGCTGCTGTCTCAGTGACTTAACACAGTAACAGCTGAGGTCTCAGGTCACATCCAGTGTCGATGCTCCTGGCCAGGCAGCCTTCCCTGGGCTCATTTAGGATCCAGGCTCCATCCATCCTATAGCCCCACCCTCCCCTTGCCCTTGGAATCCTCTCTGTGGGGATGGCACACCCAGTTTTTAATGAAGTCACCTCTGATGATGTCATTTAATGACGTCACCCTTCCACTCACATTCTGTTTACAAGAACTCGCCACACGGCCACACCCTGGGGGTGGAAAGCAGGGCTGTGGGGTGGGGAGCCCCTTCCCTGCAGCCTCTGCCCTGCAGAAGTGAGGCACAGGTCTTTTCCTGGGCTCAGCTGCCTGCACCTATAAGGCCCCCAATAAATGTGTATGGAGCTGAGCATAGCCACAGGGTGGAGGAAAAAGAGGCTCTGAGGAGGAAAGGAGAGGAAGGGACCTTACTAATGTTCACTGAGCACCCACTATGTGCCCAGCACAAAGCTACACACAGTCCCACATGTTAAAGCCACACAGGGTGGGAAAAGAGCCCAGACTTGAAGCCAGACAGACCAGGTGCAGTTCTAGGTCTCCAGGTGTGGGCAAGTTAACGACCTTCCCAAAGCCTCATCAAACTCCTCCATGAAATGAGGCCATGCCCACCTCCAAGATGTGACACGATCCTATGAGAGATGCAAGGGGCCTGGCACGCAGCAGGTACTCAGGAGCAGAAGTACTGTTAGGAACTTTACATAATCCCACAACAGGGAAGTCCAATCTCAAGGGGTCTGGGCCACTTGCCCAGTTACACAGCAGGGCTGGAATGCACCCCAAATCTACACTCTCACGAGACTGCATCCAGCTCCCCAGCATGTCACCAAGACGTCCCTCTGACATCCCAGGCTTGGGCTCTAACAAATTTGAGGGAACCAGGGGCCCCTCCTGGACCCTGTGGCCTCCCTGGTCTGACCTCTCGCCTGCAAAGCCCTGTGGTATCCACCAGATGCTGCCAGCTCCGCCTGCACCCTCTTAAAGGAAATGCGTCTAATAGTTCTCAGTAAAAACCCTGCAGAGCCTGGAACCGGATCGGTTTGTCTTCTCCACCCAGACTATCCCTGCCTGCCAACTGAGTGCCCACCTTCTGCAGTTGACCCTGTCCAAGATGTACAGGCCCAGGGTCCCCCTCCTCATGCATCATCTTCCAGAGCCAAGCCTGCAGACACAAGCTTCCCACCCCCTCTTTCAAAGCCTCCCTCTTCAGGCTTGTGCAGCAGCTAAGCCCACTGAAAAACTCTCAGACACTCCATGGCAAAAAAAAAAAAAAAAGCAAATCTGAGCCCACATTGCCAACAGCCAGCCACATGCCTGGCCCTGGAGATTCCCTGGGGCCCCTCTGTCCGCCTCCATGGTGGAAGAGGCATGGGGCTGCATGGTCAATGGGGAGCAGGACTTTCAAAACTGACCCAGTATAAAGCTCAGCGGTGCATGTGCAGAGCCAGCATCAAGTCCTGGCCTTTCCTGCCAGAGGCTCCCTAAATGCTATGGGTGGTCCAGAGAGACCGTTTCCCCTCCACCAGGTACACAGCAGGCCATAAGCCTCAGGGATGCCAAGGAGGCTGAAAATGGAAAAACTGCTCCTTCCTGCTTGGAAGAGGACCTGCTCTCATGGAACATTCTTACCTCCCTGGCAGGAGGCAGCTGATCACATTGATGTATTGATTTGTGGTCAGTTGGTCAGTTTCTGGCACAGCTGAGCATGCTTCCATGCTTGGGGTTGTACACAGAGAAGGTCCCTGCCCACAGCTGGTGCTCGCCACACCACATCTGCACTGTGTTTGATCCTCAGCCAGTGAGATTGTGACGCTTCGTCCTCTTTCATCTGCACCAGGGTGCTCAGGAGAGTGAGGCAAGTTAAGTCTCAGGGAAATAGACCTCATCGGCCTTCATCGGCACCCGCAGCTGCTGGCAGGTGTGGCCCACCCACGGAGGAGGTCACCTCCCCAGCACGCACCCACTTGTGCACCCAGCTCAGATCCTCCCACCCTGGCCTCCTCCCTCCACCATCCTGGAATCAGACAGCAATATTTGTCATCTTCGGGTTCTCAAATGTAAGTCCCAGCCACGCTCATCCTTCTAGGCATGCCATGTTTTTTCAGGTTCCTCAGAGCTGGGATCTGTCCAGGGGCTGCAGATGCTCTGGCCCCAGTGGTCCCCAGGACACAACAGGGCTTTCAGTCCCAGAGTTAGCCCCATCAGGAGTCAGAATTGACACCCCAGACCCCACCCCAGAGCCACCCCCAAGCCTGAGGCCATCAGCACCAATGGAGGAATTAGCAATAGCCATGACCATGGGGAGAGAAGGGATGAAAATTCAACCTGCTCCCAGGCCAGGGCCCTGCAGCACAGCACAGCGCTGGGCTCCTCGCTCCCCCAGGCCCTGGACTACCCTCTCCTGGCTTCGAGCCTGTGCCCTGCACTTCAGACTTCCCCACAACCCACTTCACGTTTCTCACTTCTCACTGGCCTTTCAAGTCTCAGCCTGGGTGTCACTTCCTCCAGGCGGCCCTCTCTGACTATGCCCACTCAGGGATAGGTGCCCTTCCCTCTCTCTCTGAATACCCCACACTGCTCCCGTCACTCTGGGAGGGAAGAGCCTGCTGGCTTGTCTGTCTCCCTCTCCAGGCTGTGGCTACCGCAGGAAGAGACAGGGACCTCTGCTTGCCACAGACCCTGACACAGCACCTCATAAATATCTGCTGCCTGAATCCAAAAATTCAGGTAAGAAAAGATTAAAAGAATAAACTAAATGAGTGAATGAATGGACAGTGGGTCCATTAGTCCTTCCCAAGGACCTGTGTTGCCCAAAAGCTCTGTCCTGCCCCCCAGTTTCCCTGGCTAGTGGGAGGGACCCCCCTCAGGCTGGCTCTTGAGCTTCCAAACCTTCCAGGCCAGTGCCGAACAGAGCCCAGCCCCAGAACTGGAGCCTCCCACAACTGGCTGGCCGCTACTCAGGCCAGGCCCTCCTGCAGTAGGAGCTGGCTGCATGCCTGGCAGCCCAGGCAGACAGGTCCCGCTGCTCCCAGGGGTACAGGAAGAGCTGACCACTTTCCACATTCACCCCACTGGGCACACGTGGCTTCCCACCACCATGTCCCCCTCCAAGAGGACCCTAGACCCCACCTCAAGATCCTAGCTCCACCTGTATGGAGAGTGATGATGTGAACTCGGCTTCCATGTCCCACCCACCAGCTACATCTCAGGCCAGCCCCTCCAGCCTGGATGCTGTCTCAGAAATCAGCTCACTCAAACTTGGGCCCCATTTCTCAGATCCTAGGATCCACAGTTCCCTCATCAGGCTACACTGCTTCTCACTGCACACTAAATCCCAGTGAAAATACTTCCACACTCTGCCCATCTAGTGTGAAGACCTCCACAGTCTCTGCTTTGGGTGTGGAAACCTCCACGCTCTCTACCTTGGGTGTGAAAACCTCCACGCTCTCTCTGTCTGGTGTGAAGACTCCCACATGTTCCCTGTCTGGTATGAAGACCTCCACGCTCTCCCTTTGGGTGTGAAAACATTCATGCTTTCCTTTTCCAGTGGGAAGACTTCTACACTCTCCCTGTCTGGTGTGAAGACGTCTACGGTCTCCTCTTTGGGTGTGAAGACATCTATGCTCCCTCCATCTGGTGTGAAGACTTCCACCCATTCCCCTTCCGGTGCCCTCCCAACACTCCACCTTCTTCAAGCTGTTTTCCTGGCCAGGAAGGCCTCCCACCACCTTTCCAAGAGTGAATGTCTACATATCCTTCCAGGGGCTGCTTCAGTCTTCTTCCTCCTCAACCATCTCCTGATCGTCCTGACCACAGTGAGCTTCTCCTTTGCCTTGACTCCATTTACTCATCCAGCACTTCCCATGGGGTATTGTCCCTCTGTTCCTTGCCTCCTAAGGAATGAGTTAAGATCTTCCAGGGAGACCCCACATCTGGTGTCCTATCTGCATCCCCTTCACCCCCACTCAGCCAGTGGCACTGGACGACTCAGCTCTGACCCCAACCTCTGACTTTGACCTTTCCACCTAGGCCTGGCATCTCTGACTCATCTGATATTGGGGCACCAGGTTTACCTCTGCTCAGCTCAACAGGTCAGTGACCACTGGGCTGTCTTCACCTTTTTGGATTTCAGTTTGACTCTTGGATCCTGCCTCTCTGGTCATGGTCTCCTCCCCATTCTATACTCCACAGACCTCCACTCCCAGGCCAGTCTCTGCCTTCAGAACTTCTGCCCCATCTCAGACCCTAGATCTCTGCTTATCAGGGAGGGAAGAGTGGGCCATCCAGATGGGATACATGCCCACTGCTCCCAGGACAAGATTATTTGTTTACAAATTCCTTCTTCCCAGCTGGGTGCAGTGGCTCATACCTGTAATCCCATCACTTTGGAAGGCCAAGGTGGGCCGATCATTTGAGCTCAGGAGTTCAAGACCAGCCTGGGCAGTGTGGCAAAAGTCCATTTCTACAAAAAATTAACCAGGCATGGTGGCACACACCTGTAGGCCCAGGTACCTGGGAGGCTGAGGTGGGAGGATCACTTGAGCCCAGGAGGTCGAGCCTGCACTGAGCCAAGATCACGCCACTGCACTCCAGCCTGGGTAACAGAGCGAGACCCTGTCTCAAAAAATAATCATTTTAAAAATAAAATAAATACAATAAAATTATTTCTTCTTTCCTTACCCTTACCATGGGATCTCTGTAGAGAGGTATTTCATTCCTTTTTCTTGACAAATAATAACAGTACGTTCTATGCAGCGACCACATTTTGCTTATTCATTCGTCAGTTAATAGATGTCTGAGTTGTTTCTACTTTTTGGCTGTTACGAATTCTACTGCTGTGAATATTGTGTACAAGTTTTTGTGTGGATCTATGTCTTCAGTTCTCTTGCACACGTACCTGTTTGTGGGATGCTGAATCTGATGGTAACCCTGTGTGTGTTTGAGAAAATTCTACCCAGAGGCCTTCTCTCCTTTCTGCTGTACTTGAACCAGGGATGCTTTCGAGCCTGGAGCTGCTGGCAGCCACTTTGCCAACAAACAGAGCCTGAGAAAGAAGCCAACGTGCAGGAGAAAAGAGGTGAAAAAGAGAAATCAAGCCCTGACGACAATGAATCCATCAATTCCTGGATGTTCCAGTGACATAAGTCAATATATGCCTTCTTTATTTATTTCTTCATTCACTCAAACACTTATTGCTTAAACCAGTTTGAGCTGGGTTTTCTGGTACTTAAATGAATTGTTAACTGAGCCAGCCTTTCACTGTTCATGCTGATTTACTTTCCAGCTCTGGGCCCTTTCTCATGTTGGTCTAAATCCCAAACACAACTCATAGGGTGGGAGCTCAGTCTCTTCTCAGACGAGGCTTAGAGAAGGCAGGGAGACCAGGGAGTCTCTGAGCTGGGCAGGGGGTGGTCTGCAGCCTGCATGGCCTTGGTTGGCCCCAGTGTAGTTCTTCCTTTCTCATCACTCACAGCCGGACTCGCCTCTCAGGGAGCAGTGGGATAGCCCTTCCCTGGCCCACATCACGCATTTGACATTGACCTCTCCCCTCTGCCCATGTAAGGCTTTGTTTACCAGTCATGGGTACAGTCCATCACTTTTCTGCCTCCCCACAGCCAAAGAGAGTGGCCCAGGTCTACTGGCAAAGGCATCTCTACAGACCCAAGTTCCCTTGGTGGACTCCATGACTTTGCCCAGATGGAATTCACAGATGAGTTTCCAAAACTGCTAGGTTGAGTCTGCTAAAAGTCTATTGGAAATGGTTCAATGTGAGATGGAGCAGTAGCCAACATTCAGGGGTTGCCATGGGCACTGTTTCCATCCTTCCTTGCACACGGAGCTGGGCTGAGTGGCCAGGAGAAACACAGGCAGAGCCTTGCTAAACAGGCCTGTCTGTCCCCACAGTGACTCACTTTAGTCACAGGAAGGCAGGACACTGCCTCTGCCTGGGATTTCAGCTGGGAACACTGGTGCAGGTCTGCATCCGGGCCCCTGCTTGCAACATGGAGGGTCACAGCAGAGAGGTGCGAATGCTTCTGCAGAAGGGCACAGTGACAACCCTGAAAGGATACATTTAAGCAGCATTGTCTCCTGCAAATCAGTGAGCCCATGTGAGCAACAATGGACAGGTGTGTGTCACCAGTTGCAAAACCCAAGGGTATAGGTTTTATCCATTTTTGGCTGTTGAGAGCAAGCTGGAGGAGTCTCATGAGGCTGAAACTTGCCAGCATGCTTCACTTCATGCTCCCAATCTGGAAATAACATTGGTAAATGTTGCCTTGGGTTAATTAAACTTATTAATGAGATGGGGCAATAGAAGTGCCAGTTCCCTCCCATGTTTGAGGTATCCCTTAGGGGGCTAAGAGAGGGGGAATTCAGCCAACCACAGAAATGTTCCAAAAACCAGTCATGCTGAGAGCTTGTAAAATTAGGGTCTGACACAGTGTTGCATATCTGAGCTCCTTGAGGACGAGAATGAAGTCACACTTATCTCATGTTCCAGTACCTTGCGGAGCTGGGCTTACAGTTGGGCACAAAGAACCCCTGCTATTATGCTGGGGAGTGAGTGCAGGACCCTTTGCTAAGCAAGAGAGACTGTGCCCCCAAAATCTTCCTATTAGACCACTGAACACACACTAAGTCCAGAGGTTGAAGTCCTTTCATTTTCCCACTGGGCCAGGTGAGCTTATCTTGAATGGGCAGAAGAGACTCCTCTCTCTTCCTCTTCCCCACCATCATCCCATCCTTCTCTAACACCTCTGCCATCCCCCTACAATCCATTCTTCTTCCCCATCCCTGGTCCTAGTCAAACTTACAGTCGCACTGAGTTTGCCCCATCCATATGATCGGAATGGGAGAAGCACTAAAAAGTAAGTTAGGGTCCTGAAGGATGGAAGATGGGGTCCTGTCCAGGTCCAGTCTCAGGGAGGAGTATCACCTGGCCCTGCTCAAACCGACTGCCCTTAACTCTGGGATGTCACAAGTCTTGTCTCTGCTCTGCCCTCCCAAGGACTCCCTTCTGTTTGCCTAACCCTTGAAAGGCCAGCTCTCCACGTGTCTGGAAAGCGACCAGGGAAAGAGAAAAGCCCATCTCTGTCAGGACTCAAAGGAAAGCCCCAGGCACCTGTGATGTCTACATGCTAGTGAACAGCGCCTGCCCCATATGCACCACCAAGGAAAGTGAAATGAGCCAAAGGAAGTCCAAGGAAAATGATGAACATACCAACGCTTTCAAACCTCATCCCTTTCATCTCTCGAGAGAGCTCTGTGTTTGTGCTCTTCCTCAAGAACCAAAGACAACTAGTTGCACTTTGCACTCTACGTCTTCTGTTCTCTAGAATGTTCTGTGCTCCAAATTCCCTCTCCCATCCAACCCCACCCACAAAGCCTAGTCCTGTCTTTGGTTTGGAACTTTGCTCCCCAGACCCTGGGTTTTTCCAGAAGCCTGCCAGCAACTGAGGCCCCCACTGTGCTGATGGAAGGTAGCCACCATCTCTGCCCTAAGGTTGGCAAGCCACCCTCCCTGAGCTTCAGGGAACAGCCATGCTGCCTCCCTTCTCACCAGAGCCCAACCTGTGCCTTCCAGCCCAGGATCTTCCTACATATCCAGCTGCCTGCTAGTCCCAGTTTCCCACATACGATTTGAACTTCTAAAATTGTGGCAGGCTAGGCAGCTTGAAAACCTTCTGTGCACGCAGAATCGTGTCCCTCCAAAATTCTTATCCACCTGGAAGTTACAAATGTGACCTTATTTGGAAATAAGGTATTTTCGGATATAATCAAGTTAAGATAAGACCATACTAAATTAGGGTGGGCCCTAAATTCAACGACTGGTGTCTTCAAAAGGAAAAAAAGATTCCAGCACAGACACACCCAAGAGAAGGTCATATGAAAATGGAGGTAGAGACTGGAATGAGGCATCTACAAACCAAAAAATGTCAAAGATGGTCAGAAACTGCCAGAAACTAGGAAGAAGTAGGGAAGGATGCTCTCCTAGAGCCTTCAAAGAGAGCAGAGCCCTAAAAACATCTTGATTTCAGACTTACAGCCTCTAGAATTGGGAGAGAATGAATTCCTATTGTTTTAAGCAACCCAGTTTGTGGCAATTTGTTATGGCAGCCCCAAGAAACTAATACATCTTCTTTATAAAATACATAGAAATGCTAATTAAAATAAAAGAGCATCCCTACCTGAATGAGCTCACAATAAATTAACAGTCAAATATAAATGGGTATATAAAAACCAGAATGATGGCAATGATGCCACAACTACCTTAGGGACATTGTGAGTCTTATTCATCAAGGAGCTGAAGTCTGAAGAACCATATAGGGATAGACATGAGGCTTTGGTCTTACACTGAGGTCCCCCTAAGCCTCCACGTATGGCCAGGACCCTCAAAAGTCCATATCTTTAGTGAAGTAGTGGATTGGAAAAAGAGCCTGCCCATTATCAAAGAGAGATGACAAGAAGCTTGTCTCTTGGCCTAAAATTGAAGTGGTAAAGGAGGGAGCAAGCATACCTTCAAATGGGTTTGGGATTTAAATTTCTATTATATGTACATTGCAGGAAACCGCAAGCCAAGAAACAATTATAACGTGACATCTAGACAGTAACACTTGGGGGAACTGGAAGAAGAAAATACAAATACCTTGAGTACACACAACACCTCATCCCACACCAACATGAGCTCACAATCTAAAATTACAACACACACGCAAAAACACAACAGGCAAGAACAAGAGAAATGACACCCAGAAGAATGAATACCATGTGCAAAATAAGGATGTTTAAGATATTCAAATAAATAAAAGATAAAATTAGAAACATGAGGAATAAGACACTCTTAAAAGATACAAGGAGGATTTGAATTTGGAAAAGAACAAATAAAATATAGAGGGGTGTGTGTGTGTGTGTGTGTGTGTGTGATATTAGACTGAGCTGAAGAAGTAATTAGTGACCTGGAAGATAGACATAAAGAAAGTACCCAGAATACAGCAAAGAAAGAAAGGTTAAGAATACGAAGAAAAGTTGAACAAACTTTTTATTAGAGTCCTAGAAGACAAAGAGAATAGAGAAAATGAAAGAAAGGCCATATTAGAAAAAAAGATTTTTCCAGAACTTATTTGAGACAAGAATACATATATTCAGGAAATGTAACAAATCTTTAGAAGGAAAAAGTCAAAGAAAGCCACATCCAAGCCAAGAAGATGTCTTAAAAGCATTTAGAGAAAAAGACAGATTACCTATAATTAGACGGACAATAAACTCCTCAATGACAACAACAGAAATAAGAAGCCAGTGGAACAACATTTTTAAAGTACTGAGGGCAAATATGTTTTCACTAGCATAGTATGCATAACTAAGGCATTATTCAATGATAAAGACAAAATAAAGATATTTTTCAAGCTAACCATGAGGAAGTAAGAGTGTCTGGAATTCCCATCCCACCAGTTTGACCTAGAAACTGGACAAAACATAGGAAACTTTTCAGACTTTGGAAAACAGGCATCATAGGACTACGATCCCTGAGAAAAGGGGAAGTGAATAAGGCAAACCTCACTGTTACTCAGGCTTTATGCTTAGAGATCATTTCTGGTCTGTGGTGCAAGAAGAACCCAGAGACCTACAATCTCATGGAGTAGAAGAGACAGAGATTGGTGTTCAGGAAAGCCAGAGTAACTGGGATTCATGGGGAGGGTACTCAAAAGAAGGGGGCATTAGAGAGAAACAAAGTAGGAATTTGAATAGGGGTCCCCTTGAGTCTTGGGCTGAATACCAATCTAGGCATGAATAGAGTGATACACAAGGCCAACAAGAACAGCTTCCAGGGAAAGGGCCATTACTGGAGAACTGTGAGATGAACAAATTTCAAAAGCTCACAGAGGACCAGGAATTGATCATGCTCACTGCAAACAGAGTGCTGAGACTTATTCAGCACACAGAGTCTCTGGACTCTGTCTGCAGGGAGCTAGATCTGCAGAGTGCATTTGGAAGAGAATGCAGAAGCACCATGCCTTCAAAGCAGAGGCTGAATTAGCCTTAGGATAAAGGACATTTGATACCCACCTACAAATCCTAAAAACAAACCCCAAAGAATCAAATTTAACTTAACAAGTAACTTAACTGCCCTTCCGAAAAAGGGCAGTTAAAGGTTAAAAAAATACACCAGAATCCAGCACTCAGTATGAAATTGCAAAGTCCTTTATCCAACAAAAAAATTATTACATATACAAAGAAGCAGGAAAATGTGCTCCTAGATCAAAAGAAATATCATATGATGGAACAGACCCACAAATAATGGAAGATGGAGCAGAAAGAGACATTAAATCATTTATTAGAAAGGTATCAAATCAATAACTTAAACCTCCATTTTATGAAGTAGAAAAAAATGACAAACTCAACGCAAGCAGAAGGCAAAAATCATAAGAGATAGCAGAAATCAGTAAAACTGTAAGCATGAAAGCAAGAAAGAAAACTCAGTGAAACCGAAAGTTGTTCTTTGAAATGATCAATAAAATTGATAAACCTCTAGCAAGACTGATAAATTAAAAAAGAGAAAAGACACAAATTACCCATATCAGGAATGAAACAAGGGATATCATTGCGAACGCTGCAGGCATTGAAAGGATAATATAAAAGAATGCTCTGAACAACTCTATGGACATAAAATTGACAATGATGAAATGTAGCAATTCCTAAGAAAAGGAACTACTAAAACTCATCCGAGATGAAATTGTAATCTGAATAGTCCTATAACGATTTAAGAAATTGAATGTATAATTTTTTAAAAACCTTCCAAAAAAGAAATTTCCAAGCATAAAGGGTTTCACTG
This sequence comes from Trachypithecus francoisi, assembly GCF_009764315.1. Classification (NCBI taxonomy): domain Eukaryota; kingdom Metazoa; phylum Chordata; class Mammalia; order Primates; family Cercopithecidae; genus Trachypithecus; species Trachypithecus francoisi. Next base: position 7,152,531 of record NW_022681442.1, on the reverse strand, counting down.
GTGAGTTCTACAAAGCATTTAAAAAATAACCCCAATTCTACACAATCGCTTCCAGGACATAAAAGCAGAGAGAACATTTCCCATCTCATCTTACGTTGCCAGCATTACTATGCAATCAAAACCAGACAATACAAGAAAAGAAAACTACAAACCAAAATCCCTCGTAAAGAGAGATGCAAAAGTCCTCAAGAAAATATCATCACATCAAATCTAGCAATATATAAAAAGAATTATATGTCATAAGTAAAAGTGCAATTTATCCTGGGAATGCAAGCCTGCTTCAATATTTGGAAACAAATCAGTGCAATCCACCATATTAATGGTTTAAACAAGAAAAATTACATGATCATTTCTATTATGGGGCTGAATTATTTACCCCCCAAAAATCTGATGTTTAAGTCTCAACCCCCAGCACCTCAAGATATGAATGTGTTAGGAGACAGGGTCTTTAAAGAGGTAAGTAAGTTAAATGACATCATTAGGGTGGGCCCTACTCTAATATGACTGGTGTCCTACTGGAAAGTATACTTATCCATTCTCATGCTGCTAATAAAGACATACCCAAGACTGGCTACTTTATAAAGGAAAGAAGTTTAATTGACTCACAGTTCAGCATGGCTGGGGAGGCCTCAGGAAATTCACAACGATGGCAGAACGGGAAGCAAACACGTCCTTCTTCACATGGCGGCAGGAGAGAGAAGAACGATAGCCGAGTGAAGGGGAAAACTCCTTATAAAACTATCATATCTCATGAGAACTTACTATCATGAGAATAGAATGGGGCAAACCACCCCTATGATTCAATTACCTCCCACTGGATCCCTCTCACCACAAGTGGGGATTATGGGGACTACAATTCAAAATGAGATTTGGGTGGGGACACAGCCAAACCATATCAAAAGGAAGAAGAAATTTGGACTGTCTTAGTTCAGGCCACTATAACAAATAACCATAGACTGGGTAGCCTAAATGATAAAGGTTCATAGCTCAGTTCTGAAGGCTGGAAGTCAGAGATCAGGATGCCAGCACGGTTGGGTTCTGGTGAAGGCCCTGTTCCAGGCTACAGACAGCTGACCTCTCCCTGTAACCTCATATGGTAGAAACAGGACAAGCTAGCTTTGGCCTCTTTTTTTTTCTTTTTTCTTTTTTTTTTTTTTTTTCAGAAACAGGGTTTCACTCTGTCGCCCAGGCTGGAAGGCAGTGGTATGATCATAGCTGACTGGATCCTCGACCTGTCAGGCTGAAGCCATCCTCCCACTTCAGCCTTCCAAGTAGCTGGTACCACAGGCATGCACCACAACACCAGCTAATTTTTTTTTTTTTTTAGAGACGGGGTCTTGCTATGCTGCCCAGGCTAGTCTCAAACTCCTCAGCTCAAGACATCCTCCCACCTCGGCCTCCCAAAGTGCTGGGATTACAGACATGAGCCACCACAACCAGCCTTTGCCTCTTCTTATAAGAACACTAATCCCATTCATGAGGGCTCCAAAGACCAAACCTCCTAACATCATCACTTTGGAGGTTAGGATTTCAACACAGAACTTTTGGAGGACGCAAACTCAGACCATAAGAAACACAGATACACAAAGAGGAAAGACCACATGGAGATAGAGGGAGAGCATGGCCATCAGCAAACTGAGGGGCCAGGCTTCAGAGGAAACAGCCCTGTTGAACTTGATCTCAGACTTCTAGGCTTCAGGATTGTGAGAAAATAAGTTTCTGTTGTTTAAGTCATCTAATCTGTGGTACTTTGTTATGGCAGCCCTAGCAAATTCATACAATATATATTAGTGCAGGAAAAGCATTTGCCAAAATTCAAATCCATTTATGATGTCTTAATAAAAAACTCTTAGCAAACTAGAAATAGAAGGAAACTCCTTAACTCAATGAAAGGCAAATACAAAAAAACTATTCCTAACATCCTACTTAATCATCAATGCTTCCCCCCAAATAAATAGCAAGACAAAGATGTCCACTCTCACCACTCCTATCCAACATCATACAGGAAGTCCTAGCCAGTGCAATAAGGAAAGAAAAATAATTAAAAGGCATACATATTGGAAAGGAAGAAATGAAACTGCCCATTTACAGATGACATAATTATCTACATAGAAAATCCCAAGTAATCTAAAAATGAAGACTAATAAAACTAGTGATTTTAGCAAGGTTGAAAGAGAAAAGATCAACACAAAAATCAATCACATATGCATGTGTATACCAGTATTGAACAATTATAAACCAAAATTCAAAAAACAAATACATTTTACTAAATCTCAAAAAAAAAATACTAAGCATAAATGAAATAAAATATGTAGAGAATCTGCATGCTGGAAACTACAAAAGCTGATGGAACAAATCTAAGAAGCCAACCTCCTGTTGAAATTTGATCCTCAATGTTAGAAGTGAGGCCTAATGGGAGGTGTCTGGGTCATGGGGGCAGATCCCTCATGAACAGATTAATGACATCCCTGTGGGAATGGGGGGTACACGGGAGTGGCAATAAGTAAGTTCTCACTCTATTAATTACCAAGAGAGCTGGTACCTCCCTATAAATCAAGAGGTATACCATGGTCATGAATGGGAAGACTCACAAAAGTAAGAAGTCAATTCTCAGACCTGTAGATTTAACACAATTCTAATCAAAAATCCTACAAGGATCTTTATCTTCTTTTTCTTTTTTGTGAGGCAGAGTCTCACTCTGTCGCCCAAGCTGGAGTGCAGGGGTGCGATCTTGGTTCACTGCAACCTCTGCCTCCTGGATTCAAGCGGTTCTCCTGCCTCAGCCTCCCTCTGCCTCCTGGATTCAAGAGGTTCTCCTGCCTCAGCCTCCCAAGTAGCTGGGACTACAGGCACGTGCCACCATGCCTGGCTAATTTTTTGTATTTTTAATAGAGATGAGGTTTCACCATGTTAGCCAGGATGGTCTCAAACTCCTGACCTTTTGATCCGCCTGCCTCAGCCTCCCAAATTGCTGAGGTTACAGGTGTGAGCCACCGTGCCAGGCCAAGGATCTTCATATATATATAAGCAAGCAGATTCTAAAATTTTAATAGAAAGGTAAAGAAACTAGAATACCCAAAGCAATTTTGAAAAGGAAAATAAAGTTGGGAAAATCACATTACCTGATTTTTGAACTTACTAAAAACTACATTAATCAGCCAAGCACAGTGGTTCACGACTGCAATCTCGGCACGTTGGGAGGCCGAGGCAGGTGGATCACCTGAGGTCAGGAGTTTGAGACCAGTCTGGCTAACATAGCGAAACCCTGTCTCTACTAAAAATACAAAAAATTAGCCAGACATGGTGGTGGGCACTTGTAATCCCAGCTACTCAGGAGGCTGAGGCAGGAGAATCACTTGAACCCGGGAGATGGAGGTTGCAGTGAGCTGAGGTCATACCACTGCACTCCATCCTGGGTGACAGAGCAAGACTCTGTCTCAAAAAAATAAAAATAAAAACTGCTTTAATCAAGACAGTGTGGTATTGTGGAGGGATGGATACATAGATCAATGGAACATAATAGAGCACCTAGACATAGACCCATACAAATATGGCCAATAGAGTTTTGGCAAAGGTGCAAAAGCAAGTTAATGGATACAGGCTAATCCTTTCAGTAATGGTGTTGGGACAGTTCACCCCTCACCATGGTTTCTGCCCTGCTTAGCCCTGACGGGGGACTCCCTGCTCAAGGGGCAGGGTCACCAAGAGCCCCTGATATGGTTTGGATTTGTAATCATGTCGAATTGTAATCCCCATGTGTTGGAGGAGGAGCCTGGTGAGAGGTGATTGAATCATGGGGGCAGATGTCCCCCTTGCTGTTCTCACGATAGTGAGTGAGTTCTCATGAGATTTGGTTGTTTGAAAGTGTGTAGCACTTTTCCCCTTGGCTCTCTCTCTCTCTCTCCTGTTGCCATGGTAAAGACATACTTGTTTCCCCTTCACCTTCTGCAAGGGTTGTAAGTTTCCTGAGGCCTCCCAGCCATGCTTCCTGTACAGCCCGAGGAACTATGAGTCAATTAAACCTCTTTTCTTCATAAATTACACAGCCTTGGGTAGTTCTTTATAACACTATGAGAATGGACTAATACAGCCCCTCACAAACCAATCGGATACCTGGCAGCACCCAGCACTCACCCTGCAGACAGCACAGCCCAGAGTCTGGTAGAGGGAACCAGCATGTGTAGAAGAGATGGAAAAAGGATGACACAGGTCCTGGGCAGAGCGGCTCTGCACACTTTTGGCACCCGAGCAGAAGTCCTTCCCTTTTATTATTGGAGGGTCTGTGTCTCACTCAGCTCAGGCTGCTATAACAAAATGCCATAGAGTGGGGCTTAAATAATAGACATTTATTTTCTCACGATTCTGAAGCTTGGAAGTCCAAGGTCCAGGTGTCAGCAGGGTTGCTGTCTAGTGTGACCCTCTTCCTGGCTTGCAGGTGGCCGCCTTCTTGCTGTGTCCTCACGTGGCAGAGAGAGAGAAAGAGCAAGCTCTTCCACCATGAAGGCCCCACCTTCATGACCTTGTCTAAACCTAATTACCTCCCAAAGGCCCCATCTCCAAATACCATTACACTGGGGGTTAGGACTTTGCTGTATGAGTTGGGGGGAGGGCACAATCCAGTCTGTAGCAGTCACTGTGAGTGTGCCACCCCTGTGCAGAAGCCATGGCACCTCTCCTTCACACACTGGGCTGCCAGCCATAGTTGAGTTCTTCCATCCACTGAGGCTGGCCTGCCTTTTTTTTTTTGAGATGGAGTCTTTCTCTGTTGCCCAGGCTGGAGTGCAGTGGCATGATCTTGGCTCACTGCAACCTCTGCCTCCCGGGTTCAAGTGATTCTCCTGCCTCAGCCTCCTGAGTACCTGGAATTACAGGTATGCGCCACCATGCCCAGCTAATTTTTGTACTTTGAGTAGAGACAAGGTTTCACCATGTTGGCCAGGCTGGTCTCAAACTCCTGACCTCAAGTAATTCACCTGCATCAGCCTCCCAAAGTGCTGCGATTATAGATGCAAGCCACCATGCCCACCCCATCCTGACTCATTTTTAACTCAGGTGGGGCTTATACACCCCTTCCTCATTAAATGGGACCAGGGAGCTCCCTGATGCTCCCCAGCCATGCAAGGTGAGCAGAAAGTGGGGAGCTAGCACGGCTGTGAGCCAACAGCTTCCCACCACAGAGCTGCCCCAAGTGGGCTGGAGCTGGATAAGAGATGGGGAGCTAGGATCGCCCACAGCACTAGGTGGGGCATGGGAAGGCTCGATCCACACATACGGGCTTGCTGTGCCTCCACCACCTCAGATATGCATCTCTCCAGCCCGTAGTTCTTGAGCACTCACACCACAAGCCAGGCAGGCTGCTGCAGGAAGGAGAGGAGAGTTGGCCAGCCCCTTCCTGTCCCTGAGGGTCCACCAACCCCGCCTCAGATGCTATCAGGTGTTACAGACACCCCGGGTACCCCAATGCTTGCCAGCACAAGGCTTGTCAGCAGCCTCTCAGTGGAATAATGGGCCCCAGGGTCCCCCTGACATACACACCTGGTGCCAGGTGGCAGCAATCTCACAACTGATGTAAACAGTGACAGTGACAGCCACCATGCAGGGACCTCGGGGCCAGCACCGTGAACACAATTCACATGCAACTTCACTTCTAGGTTTGGGCCAATTATACCCGATATGGCACAACTGTCACCCCTTTTTCGGACTAGAAAACTGAGGCTCGGAGATGGGAAGTCACTTGCCCAATGGCTCAATTGAGGTATGACCGCAGGTCTGAGTCCAGACACTAAGGAGCTTCTGTTTTGGCTCCACCGTTGGGATCTGAGGCAGTTTCCACCCTGGAGAGTGGGTGCTGCATGAAACGCACCCTCTTCGAAGGTCCTGTCCCATTTCCCCATCATGAATCTTCGCTCCACGGTGACCACATGGCTGACAGATTTTCACAGGAGCTTGGGGTTGAGGCTGGCTCTGTAAAGCTGTGTTTAATCTCACCCTGACCCTGTACAGTTTCCATACACAGACATTTTTGTGCCATGACTTGCCATTTTCCCATGATGTGACCCAGTGTGCTTGCTGCGTCAACTTGTTTACTTTCAAAACATTTGTGTTTCTCTAGGCACGCTCTTGCAAACACCCTCTGGGGCTGACAGGCCTCCAGCAAGAAGCCAGCTGCAGGCCACAGCTGAGCATCCCGTTCTTGAGCCACGCCAGCCTGGTGGAGGCTGAGACCACAGCAGTGAGCCTAGAGCACTGACCCTGACACTGCCCTGTGACTGTATCATGGGGCACCAGGCTGCTCAAAACCCTTGTGAATGCATCCATGCAGGCCCCAGAGTAACCACAATCTCCCTGCTCAGCATTACTTTGCTGAGTGTGGTCTGAGACCACCCCAGAGTGACACCAGTATCTCTACCTCCTTTCCCGGCACAGATGGTCCAGCTCTTTGCCAAGGCAACTGTAGCCAAGTGGCCTGGGACAGACCCAGAGAAGCAGGAAGGGAAGCCCCCACCTGCTGTCTGGGGGCTCCAAGACCCAGAAAGGCACTTCTAGGCAGCAAAGTCCAAGGAAGGGGCTATGTGTGTCCAGGTGACAAGCCCTTCTGAAAAGGCAACACAGAGAGGAGGCCAGGAGCAGGTGCCAGGAGACCTTAGCAAGTCACTCAAAGTCTGAACCTCAATGTCCTCCGCTGTCAACTGCAGATAATAATATGAATGATAGAAGGCGTCAGCAGCCCTGCCTCAAGGATTGGATTCCATCCTGAGTGTGAAACTCTGCAAGGTGCAGGGCAGTGGTTAGAGCCCCTGGCATGCTAGCTAGTGTTGCCGTCAACATTGGAGATGGGGGGCCAGGCAGGAGTCACTGACCTCCTGCACCAGCCGCTGAATTAATTTAGTTAATACTATGTGATGTGCATTCAGTGCCTTAGCATCGAGCTGGAGTCCAGCAGGAGGAGTGTCCTCTTCCCTTGCGGGGCACGCACCAGAGACAGAGGCAACCAAATCTCAGTGCCAGCACCGCTCCTAAGCCAGGCCTCCATGGCTGTGAGCTGCCTGCAGATCACAGTAGTTAAAGCGTATTCCTGCAAGCTGGGGCCAGGGCCCCTTCCAGAGCAGCTGCCCTCAATCAGCACATCCGTCACACTAGACGCTCCATGCTCTTTATCTTGCTTCATTTCCTGAGAACTCTAAGAGGCGGGGACTATTGTGAAGCCCATTCAGTGGTGCAGCATCCCCTCAGGGTAATCAGAAATCCCCAGGGTGCGGCCCCAGGAAGACAACGAGCTCACCCTGCACTGAGGGCAATATGAAAGCTAAAATGCTCACCAGCTGCAAAGCCTGGACTCCCAAGACAGGAGCTCGGAGCAGAGGCTACACTGTGGAGGCAATGGGGCCACACCCCTGGGCTGCACAAAGGCTGCCCTCACATCCTCATTTTCCACTGCACACCCCCCACCCAGCCCCAATCACCCCAGAGAGCTGGGGTCTCCGGACGTTGGTGAAAGTAATGCATCCACGTTGTGCTACGACACCTTTGAGAGACAGGTCAGCCTCCTAGCCCAAGTACTGCCCTCCTACTGCCCCTAGGCCCTGGGCAGCCCAAGGGGTAGTGCAGAGAGTTAGGACATGGGGGCAGAGGAAGAGAGAGGCCAGAGGGCGAGGACACCGGGGCACCCCAGGATGAGTGTTTCTTGGCCACGTTGGGGACTGATAGGAGCCACCCACAATACCAGAATGGCTAGCAGGAGGGTTTCTTCTGGCTCCGACCCACAGGCCCCCCCAGACCATGTGGGCTGACTCAGGGAAGTCACAGCCATTTCACCGCATCACCCTTCACAGTGCCACTGAGTCACCATGTCACAGCCTAACCACGACAGCATCAGCACACCACAGTGCCACCTTGTCACTGTGTCCACATTGCCCTGTCACTGTATTGCAGTCACAGTGTCGCATCATCACTCTGTCATCACATCACAGTGCCACCATGTCACATCATGTCACACCATCCCCGTCTCCCTGTCATTGAGTCAATGTCATCACCTCACACACATGTCACTCACCCTGTCGCCCTGTCACCACACCCCACGTCACCATTTATTCTTCTCAAGAATTTTCCAGGTCCTGCTGATAGCCACTGAGAAAATATTTTCAGGAAAAGCCACTCATGTCCAGTGACCTACCTGAAGCTCTGCTGCTGGCAGAGACAGAGATCTCCAGCCCCTCAGGGTGGGGCTGTCTACACTGGCTGCAGATCCCCGAGGGCTGTCAGTTTGAAAGCTTTGTGTGACTCCCTTCGCTGTGCCCAGGACTTTGTGTGGATCGACTTTTGGCCTCAATCTCTGGATGCGTGGCCTGTCCAGTCCAGGAGCAGGTGGCCTGCGGACGCCTCCCAATTGGACAAATGTGTCCATGCTCACGGACCTTTGCTCCCAGAGGTCACTTCCTCTCAGACCTACAGCCAACAAGGCCACCAGTCCCCTCGACCCAGGGCCACTTCCCTCATGACCAGCCACCAGCAGAAGCAGATGGCCTCAGGCAGATGGCCAGCATCACCCACTGTCTAGGGCATCAACTCCCCTGGCTGCCCTGCTTCAGGCCACTCAGCCCAGGCGTCACTCACCTGCGACCAGCAGAAGAGACTGATTTCACGAAGGCAAATGCCCCAGAGAAGGGACTGGTCCTGGGCTCCAAAAGCCAGGACTTTATAGTCGACAGACATAAGCTCATTTACAGGGTCCACTTCAGCTTGTTCCCCAGTGCCTGCCCACCCACCAGGTGACTGCAAATGACCTTGTCCAGGGGTGGTCAGGCTGTTGAGGGAGATCCACAGAGACACACAGCATCATCGTAACAACACACATTCGTGGAGTCTTCACCGTGGGCCGAGCACGATGCCTCACGCAGCAAGTGTGCCAGTCATCTCTTCTCTTGCAGTAGCCCCCTGGCCTTGATGTCTGCCTCTTTCTGACCTGCAGTCCAGAAGCTCATCCCTCCCCTCAGCCCCTCCCGCCTCACTTTCGGTCACTTGCCACACTGCCATCCATTGGGAACGCCCACTAGAGATGCAAACCTGACCACAGGCACCACCTCATTCTGTCTCGGAACCTGTTTCCTCACCTGAGATCAGGAGGACCCACACGACGGTTTTCTAGATTCACTATCAGGCACTCTTCCAAGGTCTTTGGTGAAATATTTCATTTTCTTCCCCCAACACCTTATTAGGGAGGGTTGGTCTAGTTTAGCCCCATTTTCCAGGTGAGAAACTAGGGCTCCGATAAATCCTGTGACTTCCCACGGCCCCACACTTGGTCAGCATTGAGTCCCTGCGTGAACACTGGCCCCAGGGCCATGCCAGAGCTACACTGACTCCCTCCCAAAGCCACCAGGTCTTGCACAGCTCCCTGGTCCCCACCCCGAGGGCCCTGCTGTCGATATCAGCAGACCAACATACAGGGCTGGGCCTCTTTCGGACCCCCAGACCCACGCCCAGCTCAGAGATGGTGGAACCACAAAGCTCCACCCCCAACATGTTTCATACAGCCAAGTGTTTTGCTTCTAAAATTGTGTTTGTCTCAGTCATTTGGGGATAAACAAAATGCAAATTCATTCATCAGAGATATTTCTGAACTGGGAACATGAAAGTCCAGGAGCTACCTCCAGGCAGCTGTCCCTTCACCCCGTCTGGCTCCTGGGGGAGGCGAAGCCCTTCGCTGGTTTGGATGGAGCATGAGGGACTCACCCCTCTCCAGCAGCAAAGCCCTTGCAGCAAGCCGAGCCCACAGTAGCTGTGGTTCCCTCAGCAAATCAGGAAAGGGAATTTACCCCTCTGGAAGGAAGCTGGCCTTTCTGCTCCCGAGTCCGGGTTTCCTGGCCCAGAAGCCACTGTTAGTGCTTCAGGCCCTGAATCCAGGCTTTGTTAGGAGACCTGGGAAGGAGGTGGATGACCTATGGAGGCTGTGTTCATTCTCCTAGTGCTGTTGTCACAAATTTCCACAAACGTACTGGCTTGGAACAACACACATTCATTACATTCCAGTTCCATAGGTCAGAAGACCAACACCATCTCACTGGGCCAAGATCGAGGGGCCAGCAGGGCTGTGTTCCTCCAGGTGGCCCGAGAGGAGCACCCATTTACCCGCCTCCAACTTTTCAAGGCCTCGGTGTTCCTGACCCTTCCTCCAGCTTCACAGCCAGTAACGTTGAGTGAGGTTCTTCTCACAGTGCATCCCTGTCCCCTCCCCTGCCTCCACTTCTACCCCGAGGACCCTTGTGATGACATTGAGCCCACCCAGATAACCAGATAATGTAACCGAGTCGAAACTCATTCTGCCGGCTGCACAACACCCAGTAAGTCAAGAGACAAGGAGGTGAAGCAAGGAAAGAGACTTTCAGAGAACAGCAAACTGAGAAGATGGCAGATTCGTGTCCTAAAGCAGCAGTACCCAACCTTTTAGGTACCAGAGGTTAGTTTGTGGAAGACAATTTTTCCGTGGACAGGGTCTAATGATGCAAGCACATTGTATTTATTGTGCATTTTATTTCAATTATTATCACATTGTAATATATAATAAATGATTATACAATTCACCATAATGTGCAGCTAGATGGTCCCATCTGGGGTGATGGGAGACAGTGGGAGATCATCAGGCATTAGAGTCTCATAAGGAGCAAGCAGCCTAGACCCCTGGCATGCGCCGTTCACAATAGGGCTCATGCTCCTATGAGAGTCTAACGCCACCACAGATCTGATGGGAGGCGGAGCTCAGGCGGTCATGCGAGTGATGGAGAGCGACTGTAAATACAGATGAAGCTTTTCTCACTCACCTGCCGCTTACCTCCTACTGTGCATCCCTGTTCCTACAGGCCCACCTACCAGGACCAGTCTGTGGCCCTGGGGTTAGGACCTCTTGTCCTAAAGAACCATCTCAGAAGGCAGGAATCCCAAGCTTCCTTTTATAATAGGAAAGGGGAACCAGCAGAGGGTTGAGGTCAGGAGGTAACTAGTGACCACACACATCTGGACATCAGCAGGGGTCCAAAGAGTTTGCAAAATTTCTTTGTCCTTGGTCAGGTCACAGTGCTTGTATAAATCTTCAACACAACATTGTGACCTGTGTGTACACCCTCCTCATCCTGCTGGGATTCGTTTTGGGAAGGGATTATGATTATCCTTGCTTTAAACTGTAGACGAAATTCCTCCTGTAGTTAGCTTGGCTCAGTGCAGAAATGAACAAGGACAGTTAGCTTGTGAGGTTAGATGCAAGATAGAGTCACTTAGGTCAGATTTCTGTCACTGTTGCAATAACGCAGGATAATCTCCCTCTCTTAAGGCAACTAATTAGCATTCTTAATTCCCCTTTGCAATACAAGGTAAGATATTCACAGGTTCAGGGAATTAGGATGAGGCTTCTTGGGTGGTGGGGTCAGGGAGGCACATTATCCTGCTCACCTGAGATGGGGAAGAGACTGCACAGTACCTGGGTGAGGAGTGAATGTGTGCCTGGAACCCAGTGGGCCTCATGCCCAGGGCCCAGCCTCACAGGGCCTGTGGAGGTTGGATACTGAAGGGCACAGGGGCTCTTCAGCCAAGCAGGAGGTCTGTGGAGAGGCCCCAAGAGGGCAATCCCCTCAGTCTCTGGAGCACAGACCAGTGGCCAGCCCAGGACCCCACATGCACTGGCATACCCCACAGGGCAGTCAAAGTGACAGAGCCTCACTCTGTTTCCAGGATCACATATGGCCCAGGTCTCTTAGGGGGCCCAATGCAGTGGGGGAAGGGTTCCCACAATGACTGAGCCAAACCTGTCACCAACTGGGCTCACAGCCAAATTTCATTTAACTTCTTTGCTAGATTTAAATGTATATAATATATATAGCTGGGCGTGGTGGCTCACACCTGTAATCCCTGCACTTTGGGAGGCCAACAAAGTTGAATCACCTGAGGTCATGAGTTGGAGACCAGCCTGGCCAACATGGTGAAACCCCATCTCTACTAAAAATACAAAACTTACCCAGGTGCAGCGGTGGACGTCTGTAATCCCAGCTACTCGGGAGGCTGAGGCAGGAGAATCGCTTGAACCCGGGAGGTGGAGGTTGCAGTGAGCCAAGATCATCCCACTGCACTCCAGCCTGGGTGACAGAGCAAGGCTCCATCTCAAAAAAAAAAAAAAAAAAAAATTAGCTGGGCATGGTGGCAGAGGTTGCAGTGAGCTGAGATCCTGCCACTACATTCCAGCCTGGGCAATAGAGCAAGACTCCGTCTTGAAAAAAATTTTATATATGTGTGTATATATATATATATAATTCTTGCTCTTGAGCCCCATGGGAAGGTTCTTTCCTGTTATACCAGAAACACCTGGGAGAGAATGGTACTGTCACATTAGGGCACTGGTGATGTGCAGTGGCCACCTCTTGGGTCCCTGCCACTCTGACTGGCCTTCCCTCCTTCCCACTCTCCCTCCAGCACACTCAGGCCTCAGTATATTGCCCACAAACATGGGTAAACCCTGGTTTGTTTTGTATCGTTTTGTTGAGATAGTCTCCCTGTCACCCAGGCTGGAGTGCAGTGGCACAATCTCGGTTCGCTGCAACCTTTGCTTCACAGGTTCAAATGATTCTCCTGCCTCAGCCTCCCGAGAAACTGAGATTACAAGCATGAGCCACCATGCCCAGCTAATTTTGTATTTTTAGTAGGAATGGGGTTTTACCATGTTGGCCACACTGGTCTCCAACTCCTGGCCTCAAGTGATCCACCTGCCTCGGCCTCCCAAAGTGCTGGGATTACAGGCATGAGCCACCACGTCCAGCCAACCCTGTTTTTGTTTTTGGAGACAGGATCTCGCTCTGCCACCCAGGCTGGAGTGCAGTGGCACAAGCATCGTTCACTGCAGTCTCCATGTCCCAGGCTCAGGTGATCCTCCCACCTCGGACCCCCAAAGTACTGGGAATACAGGAGTGAGCCACTGTGCCTGGCCAAACCCTGCTTTCTTTGGCTGCCCTTAACCTAGGAAAAGGTGCTGACAGTTGCACAGGTACCTGTTCTGAAAACACCCTTGTGACAGAGAAACAGCAGAAAGGACAACACTCCAAACCGCAGGAGCAGGCCATGCCCGCACCCAGAGCAGCGTCCAGGCACCATCGCCCCTTGGCTGGCCCTTCTCTCTGCCTCCTGGTCTCCTCTCTCTCCCTGTCTCCAGCTCCAACCCCTGTGTGCAAGAGAAAACTAAGACTCAAGGGTCATGGGTGGGCACCTACTGCGGGCCAAGCCCATTATTTCCTTTATCCACACGAGCCCACAAGACAGCAGCTGATGTAAACCTAAGAAAGCTGAGGCTGAAGGCATCCGATAAGGCGCTCAGGATCTCCAGCTGGTGTCTGGCAGTGGCGGTGTGGAAACTCACACCCTCCCACGCCCAGGCCTGTGCGCTCTCCCTCGCTGCCTCTGCCTGGACGCCCTTTTCCAACAGGCTTGGATCCCTGTGGAGTGCACAGGGCATGTCACGCACTACTTGGCTTGTACCACGGAGGAAACAGAGGCCTGAAAAGGAAGAGCCATCTGCCCAGGGCAGCTGTTGGGAAGAGCAGAGCTGGCACCGCTGAGTCCTCACGCCCCTCTACACGTGCATGACAGTTACTGGCAGCAGTGTGCACGGGACAAAGCTGGCCTTCGCTCCCCAGGTCTTCAAAGCCAACTCCTTTGCACAAGCCCCAAACCCTCTCCGCCTGAGGAACCCCAGGCAGGTCCCAGGCTGGGAGTGAGCACCATGTCCTTCAAAATGTCCTTCAGCCCCCGAGACCTGAAGAAGCTGGGGTTACACGGGTAAGCCACCACGCCCAGCCCCTAATGGCAGCTTTTATCATAGCATCCAGGCAGGTTGCTAACCCAGGCCCAGGGCAAGGCCTCCCCAGACTCATTCACTCAACAAAGGTTCATTTTGGATAGACTCCTGGTACTTCGCTGTGAAAGAGACCAACGAGACCCCTGCCCTCCAGAATTTATAGACAAAATGCAGGTAAACTAACAGACAAAACAGTTACTAGCTCTGATAAGCGCACAGAAGGAAGTGGAAAGAGTGTGCTGAGCAAGGAAATCACAGAGGAGGCTCTGCTTGAGATGGAGGGGGGGTTGGGGAGGGCCACTCTGAAAAGATGCTATACATTCCAGGGCCGCCTGATTGAGAGCAGCACCAAAGCCATTCCAACAGCAGAACCGCAGTGCCAAGGCTCAAGGTGGGCTAACAGCTCAGATTCAGTGAGTTCCTACCTCCCCCAGACACCCCCAGCCCTTTGCAGGTAATGTCTTTCTCCCTGCAAGTCTATGAGGGAGGTACGATATCATACTTTACAGATAGGGAAACCAAGGCACACAGCAATGAAGTGACTCACCCAAGATCCTACAGCTGGAAGTGGTGAAACAGCATCCAGCTACCCAGGCGGTACCTAGGCGGTGCCCAGTCGGTACCCAGGTGGTGCCCAGGCCCAATCTCCCTCCGAGGATGCTCCCAGCTTGGGAGTGGCCCTGCCTGCTCGTGATCTCATCATTGCCTGGGCAGCTTGGAGCAGACCCAGAACTCTGGAATCTGAGGACGAGGTCCAGTGGCTCCCAAAGAGTGCTCCTGAGATTGGGTCATTGATTGGATTGGAGAGAAACTTGGATACTGTGTGCTTCCCGCCACACAACATGGCCGTCTGGCTCGGGATGGGGCCAAATCCATCCTGAGTAGACAGGCCTCCCACACCCTCAAGTTCAAGCTTGATCCAAGGTAAGGTTAAGCCACTCTCTGCCTCACTTCCCTCATCTGTAAAGTGGGGATGATAAACGAAGATCACATGAAAATAGCTGCAGAATCGCCCTGCAATGGGAAGGCTTCCCGCACCTTGGCAACCTGCCCTGGGAAATCTCTTTGTCTTTGGAGGGAAAGGCAAACACTCTCTGCCTTGGTCCCCACTGGCCATGCAGGGCTTTCTGGTCTCTGGCAGGGACACACTGCACATTCGTATCAGTGTGCCCCTGAGAAGTGGAGGAGAGCTGGCCACCAACCAGGCTTGTGGCTTAGCAGAGTGACCTGGAACAAACTCGTAAGCTCTCCCCTGTCCTGCTTCTGAAGGGGACCAGCTCCCCGCTTGCACAGCCAGGCTGGTTCTCCTCTGTCTCTCTCTGTCTCATGTAGGCACACACACACACACACACACAGCCTCGGGCAGCACCAGGAGCCACAGGGGACACCACAGCAGACACATGTAACCAGGCCTTGGTCGGATGTCCCTTAACTTCAAAGCTCCAGGGCAGGACGGAGACCCCAGGTAATGACAGGGAACCCCCGTGCAGAAACCACCAGCCTCAGCAAGAAAAGAAACCAGGCCCGGTTTACAGCTGACCCCGTGTTCCTGGGCTTGTCAGCCTGTGGCCAGCACGGTGCTAGAATGGCTGTTAGCTGGCCTGTGGCACAGGCCTGCACCCCAACAGCTCCTTCCCCCCAGCTCCTTCTCCTCTGATGTTACTGGCCTCAAAATAGGACACAGCCTCACCCAGCCCCCAGCCTAGCCTGACTCTGGGCTCTGAGGACGGCCACTTTTCTACCTTCCTCCTGACTTTGTTCCTGCAAAATTCCTAGAAAGCCAGCATGGGGTGCCCTGCAGGTGGAGCATGCATGTGAGACAAATATGTCAGATGGCCCTGTCCTTCCTGATGCCTCAGGAGTCCTGCCTGCCTCGGGACAATGCAGGGCTGGAGGGAAGGGGAGACCTCCCCACCGCAGCTTCGAGCCAAGGAGGTGACAACAATCTTTTTTTTTTTTTTCTGAGACACAGTCTCGATCTGTCGTCCAGGCTGGAGTGCAGTGGTGCGATCTTGGCTCACTGAAACCTCTGCCTCCCAGTTCAAGCAATTTTCCAGCATCAGCCTCCCCAGTAGCTGGAATCAGAGGCACGTGCCACCACACCCGGCTAATTTTTGTAGTAGAGACGGGATTTTGCCGTGTTGGCCAGGCTGGTCTCAAAGTCCTGACCTCAAGTGATCCACCCACTTTGGCCTCCCAAAGTGCTGGCATTACAGGCGTGAGCCGCCGCACCCAGCCAGAGGTGAGGATCTTTGTGCCTCTCCAGCCTGGGCAGAAACGCAAAGGTTCTGGGTCACTGCAGAGCCCTAGAGACGAAATTAGAGATCACCAGTGAGTCCTAAGGACCTCTGGACAGGGGTCAAAATCACCTGAGTTCCACATCACACACCAGGGCCTGTCGCGGGGTGGGGGGCAAGGGGAGGGAGAGCGTTAGGACAAGTACCTAATGCATGTGGGGCTTAAAACCTGGATGATGGGTTGACAGGTGCAGCAAACCACCATGGCATATGTATACCTATGTAACAAACCTGCACATTCTGCACATGTATCCCAGAACTTAAAAGTAAATTTTTTAAAAAGTAGCCTGGGTTCCAGTTAGTAAAACGCCCCCACGCCCCACCCTGACTTCTGGAAATTGTTCTTCCTAGGCCCCCAGGGCTCTGCTCCCTCCCATGTCTCCTCCTCCAACTCCCTTCTCCCTCCCTAGCCTCCCCTGCAGGTTCCCTGGTCGGTTCCATCCATTCAATGTTGGGATTCCTCAAGGTCTGTCCCGAACCCTCTTCTGAGCCTGCCCTCTCCCTGGGCCAACTCAGTCACCCCTTCTTATACACAAATTTGTTTTCAATAGAAGTTACAATGAGTGCGCCTCCCCTCTACCTCCTCCACTTCTTCTGCCTCAGCCACCCCAAGACAATAAGACCAACCCCTCTTCTTCCTCCTCCTCCTCAGCCTACTTAAGGAGAAGACTATGAGAATGAAGACCTTTATGATGAGCCACTTCCACTTAATCAATAGTAAATGTATTTTCTCTTTCTTACGATTTTCTTAATAATTTTCTTTTCTCTACTTTATTGTATGAATAAAGTATATAATACATGTAACATACAAAATATGTGTTCATTGACTGCTTATGTTATCAGTAAGGCTACTGGTCAAGAGTAGGCTATGAGTAGTTAAACCT
The DNA here is from genome assembly GCF_009764315.1 of Trachypithecus francoisi. Taxonomy (NCBI): domain Eukaryota; kingdom Metazoa; phylum Chordata; class Mammalia; order Primates; family Cercopithecidae; genus Trachypithecus; species Trachypithecus francoisi. Next base: position 7,135,519 of record NW_022681442.1, on the reverse strand, counting down.
GGGGGAACTTAAAAGTTATACATGGATTGTGGACTATGTGGGAGGTCAGCGCCCCTAACCCCTGTGTTGTTTATGGGTCAACTGTACAGTCGTATTTGTTACCCCAGTGAATCCTTACAACCTCCCTGCCAGATATGGGTGTCCGTTTTACAAATGAGCAAATAGAGACTCAGCAAAGGGAAGAGATTTGCTTCATGCAAAGTAATCAGTGCACTCTTGGACACCCATCTGCTCACATTTTCTGGACAGACACATTCATTTCCTTCTTGTGGCTGAAGGTGTCCTTTGGCAGGCCCTGCCCAGGCAAACTGCCAGGCCAGACAGTGGGTTCTTGGTGCCCTCCTCTGGAAGTGCCCCTCTCTTGCCTCATGCCTCTCTAACCGACAAGTGTCCAGGGAACATGGGGACCCAGCTGAAAGAGACCCCTGTTGATCTTCAGGACCCAGGATGGACTGCAGCAGGGAGCTGCAGTGATCACACACACATGCTCACATAGATACATGCACACACACACACACCCCCCAAGGCGGGGCACCAACATGCCAATGAGACAGCACCAGTTATGCCATCTTCATGCTGTGTGACCTTGAGCGAGTTACTCAACCTCTCTGAGCCTCAGTTTCTGCAATATAAAAATGGAGACAAAGGCAAGGCACAATGGTTCAAGCCTGTAATCCCAGCACTTTGGGAGGCCGAGGCAGGTGGATCACCTGAGGTCAGGGGTTTGCGACCAGCCTGGCCAACGTAGTGAAACCTCATCTCTACTAAAAACACAAAAATTAGCCAGGCATGGTGGTAGGTGCCTATAATCCCAGCTACCTGGGAGGCTGAGGCAGAAGAATCGCTTGAATCCACAGGGCAGAGGTTGCAGTGAGCCTAGATCGCACCACTGCATTCCAGCCTGGGCGACAGAACAAAACCCCATCTCAAAAAAAAAAAAAAAAATGGAGAAAAATACCAGCTGCCTGGAGTTTTATGAAGATTAAATGAGAATTCATGAGAAAGAATTCTGCAGTTAAAGGCCATATAATAAGAGACTTATCATCATCATTATGTGTTAATTATTTCAGTCTTCTTAATATTAGCTTTATCGCCGGGCGCGGTGGCTCAAGCCTGTAATCCCAGCACTTTGGGAGGCCGAGATGGGCGGATCACGAGGTCAGGAGACCGAGACCATCCTGTCTAACACCGTGAAACCCCGTCTCTACTAAAAAAATACAAAAAAATACTAGCCGGGCGAGGTGGCGGGCGCCTGTAGTCCCAGCTACTCGAGAGGCTGAGGCAGGACAATGGCGTACACCCGGAAGGTGGAGCTTGCAGTGAGCTGAGATCCGGCCACTGCACTCCAGCCTGGGCCACAGAGCGAGACTCCGTCTCAAAAATAAATAAATAATAAATAAATAAATATTAGCATCATTGTCGAGAGCCCAGGGTGTCCTCCCCAACTAAATCAGAGAGATCAAGAGATTATTAAAATGCAATTGAAGGGCCAGGTGCGGTGGTTCATGCCTGTAATCCCAGCACTTTGGGAGGCCAAGGCAGGAGAATCATGAGGCCAGGAGTTCAAGACCAGCGTGGCCAACATGGTGAAACCCTGTGTCTACTAAAAATACAAAAAATTAGCTGGGCATGATGGCAGGCCCCTGTAATCCCAGGTACTTGGGAGGCTGAGGCAGGAGAATCGCTTGAACCCAGGAGGTGGAGGTTGCAGTGAACCGAGATCATGCCACTGTACTCCAGTCCTTGTAACAGTGCGAGACTCCATCTAAAAAAAAAAAAAAACAAAGCAACTGCACAGCCAAGATAACCCTTGGGTAAGCACAAGCGGGTGGAGAAGGGTCCCCGGACCTGAGAGAAGACCACAATCACTGGCCCTGTTGGCCCAAGGCCTGGGGTGCCTGTTCTGGGCAAGGACCTGATTCCTCAGGGCTTCCCCTGACTCCCCATGGGGAGGTTCCTGGGAACATCCAGCCCTGCAGACCTCCTTCTTCTCTCACAAGGCTGCCTCGTGTGCCAGGAACCCATCTCCAGGGCAGTCACAGTCCAGGGAAGGTGTCCTCAGCGTGTTCCCCTACCCTCAGCTCCCTCCCCCGGCCCCTTGCTGTCCTCCTTTCATCTGGCTCCTCCTCGGGTCAGGCAGCTGCTAGAGATCCCACCCTTAAGAGTCCAGGCATGGCCACCTGTCCCTTGGCCCCCATGGGAAGTCCTCTGAGCCTGAGCCCCATTGGTGCAGAGAGTACTGGCCAAGGGGTGCAGGAAGGAGGTCTTCCCAACACTCCAGACCACAGGGGATAGTTTCTCCTGGCTCCAAAGCATATGCCCACTCTAAAGCTCCATGCTGCAGCCAGAGACCACTAAGGCACAGGCTGGGGCAGCAGAGGAAGCCACAGCCCACCCTGGGTGAGACTCAGCATCACCAGTGTCCTCTCAGCAGGAGTCCCCCCCACTCCCTACCGCAGGACAGCTGTGGTCTCAAGCCCTCGCAGGTTCCATGGCCCGGAGATCCAGGCCAGCACTGCCCCGCTCAGCTCTCACACACGCCACCAACACTCCCAGCCCCAGGAAGGAAAAGAAAATCGTTTTTCCTCTGAGCACGGCTGAGACAAGCACATTCTCGAAGAAGTGCTGAGGATGGTAGAAGGAAATCTAATCTTGCCACTTACCGAGAGCGCAGGCCGCCATCCCGTGAGTGGCCTCCCATCTCCCTCCTGGGTCCCTGCCTTTGTCCCAGCTTCTTCCTTAGCTGTGCTCACTAAATGAGCAAGGATTTGAACCAGCCCTGCGCCCATCAAGGGAATTCCCAGGCAAGGCAGGGCGCCAAGGACATCTGCAGGCCCAGAGTACTGGGAAATACAGCCCTGGGGGAGGCACTCAACCTGCGAGCTGAGCAGGTAGCGGTGAAAGCCCCCAGCAACCTCACCCCTCCGGTGGGATGCCCCAGGCTTCTGCTTCCCGAGACCCCCGGGGAAGAGGGGTCAGCTGCCCTGATAGTCACATTTCCCAGGCTCACCTCTCCACGCCAGGTGCTTCCAGAATCACCTCTCAAATACACACCCCTCCCTCCAATGCTGGTCTCAGGGTCTGCTTTTAGGAGTGAGGAAACCAAACCTAGAGGGCAAAGACTGAGAGGTTGGCAAAGGAAGGACTCATTCAAAAAAGTGGTCCATGATAGAGGAGACAGGATGGAGGGACCTCCGTGTCGTTTGAGTCTCTCTATGGTCCTTTAGGGTAGGTGATATTATTCCCATATCTCAGCTGCAGCCACTGAGGCTCAGACACACCCCACGTTCCCCATCAAGGACAGGTGAAGCTGGGATTCAAACCCAGGTCACTGACCAGAGCCCAGGTCCCAGATGCTTCTAGGCAGAGCTGGGGGAAATGGCAAGTTCTCTAGAACTGGGACATTTTCAACCATTCCATGAAGTTAATACGATGACCAGAAACTGGCTTATTGAGTCCCTGGGACTGACGCGAAGGTAGTCAGAGGGTGGACCACGTTTTATGCTTCCTATCGCCCCATCCCCTCCCCTCACAGGCCTCCTGCTTCCCACAGACCCGACCACCCACTCATTCCGCACATTGAACAGCCTCATCTCCCTCTTTTCCCTTATCTCAAAAAGCCCAGAGCTCAGCTTTCTCTTCAAATCTCCGCTAATGAGAAGCACATTTGATTTCCTCGGGGGAGGCAGCTGTGGGATGAGAGTCGGAAGTGTAAACTCTGCTGGTGGTTGAATCATCACAGTGCTTCTTAATTTTTTTATGGTGATGTTTTATAATTTTCTAAAAACACATAGAAGAATGAGGCTTATCGCTCTCGTTATCGGCAATGACTGGAGTGGAATTCAAAAGGCTACAGATGGTGTTGCAACATTCTCCACAGGCTGCGGAGGCTGGCCTTCAGAACCCAGGACCCCGTCCTCCTCCGGCCAGGCACGGGGAAGGCAGGACCCAGGGTAGCAGCCAGCACTGCGCATGCTGGGAGTGTTCAATAAACACAGGCTGAATGAATGAATGAACTGATGCAACCAAAACTTGCTTTTTCTCCAAGAAAATTAAAATGATTGGCCTATGGTGACCCATTAATAAGACAGAATATGATACAGTCCTAAACTTAATGATTGGGAGAATATTTAATGACAACGATAAAGTCTTCCACTTCTATTTTTAAAGTGAAAAGCAAATTTAAAAAAATAGTTAGATCCAAGCTTTATTTTCAACATAGGTACATAAATAAGCCAGGCACAGAAAGACAAACGTTGCGCATTCTCACTTATTTGTGGGATCTAAAAATCAAAACAATTGAATTCACGGACATAGAAAGTAGAAGGATGGTTTCCAGAGGCTGGGAAGGATAGTGGGGGTTGGGGGCAGGGAGATGGGGACACTTAATGAGTACAAACAAATAGAAAGAATGAGGCCAGGTGCGGTGGCTCACGTCTGTAATCCCAGCACTTTGGGAAGCCAAGGTGGTTGGATTGCCTGAGGTCAGCAGTTCAAGACCAGCCTGACCAACATGGTAAAACCCCATCTTTACTGAAAATACAAAAATTAGCTGGGTGTGGTAGTGGGCACCTACAATCCCAGGTACTCGGGAGGCTGAGGTATGAGAATCACTTGAACCAGGGAGGTGGAGGCTGCAGTGAGCCGAGATTGTGCCACTGCACTCCAGCCTGGGCAACAGAAGGAGACTCCATCTCAAATAAAAAAAAAAAAAAATGAGTGAATGAATAAGACCTACTATTTGATAGCACAACAGGGTGACTATAGTCAATAACTTAATTGAACATTTTAAAATAACTAAAAGAGTGTAATTGGATTGTTTATGACACGAAGGATAAATGCTTGAAGAGATGGATACCCCATTCTCCATAATGTGATTATTATGCATAAAATACTGTATCAAAACATCTCACGCACCCCGTAGATATATACACCTACTATGTACCCATGAAAGTCAAAATAAATTAAAAAAAAAAAACAAAATATATGTAGAGAAATACAAAGAAATACAGCAGAAACATAAGGACAGGCACAAATGCTAGTGGTAGTTATCGCTGAACTGTGGAATAAGGAATGGTTTGCAATTTATTCTTTGTCTTTCCCTGCATTTTCCAATTTTCCATCATGAACATGTGTTACTTCAGTAATCAGGGAGAAACATGTCCGATGGCAGCCAGGACAGGGCACGGCCTCACCTACTGGCTGCCTCCCCAGAATCCGTGGTCTGCTCTTCCCCCAGAAGGACCAGCGTTCCTCTGTGTCGAATGCGTTCTCTTCTCCATTCGCCATTTCACATTTCAAGGAAATGACCGGCTCGCCTAGCTCCAGAGGCGGATCTCATTTTCTAAGCCAATCAGCATTTTCCATTTTACCAGGCTTCAGTGATTGGTTTTGGAATGGGGACCCAAGCCAATCAAAATCAACAAGGCCCCTTCCAAAAGAAAGCAATTCAAAGACACTCAGCCTTTCCCGCTGGACACAAATGGAAAACAATGTAGCACCAGGAACTTTGGCAGCCATTCTGTGTCCATGAGGAGAGCGTCTGGATGAAAACATGCCAATACCAAGGAAACAGAGCCAAGAAAAGAAGAGAAAGGAGCCAAGTCTCAAAAAAAGTCTCAAGGGCTCAAATAGTTACATTATTTGAACCCTGGAGCAAATCATTCATGATAGTTGAGTTTCAGGTGCCAATAAAATATCATGTTTTGCTGAAGCCAGTCTGAGTTGAGCTTTCTGATACAAACTAGAGATCCAAATGGCATGTGGTGTATTGAGGGCCTTCTCTCGAGGTCAAACAAGTGGAAAACAACCAGTCCCAAGAGGGTGCAGCTCCGCCCAGCCAGGAATCAAGCCGTCAGTCAACCAAAGAGACAGGAAAGGACAACCCGGAACCTGGGTTCACTGTGGGAGCAGCAGAGGGAGCGTCTCCTCTGCCAAAAAGGGGAAGCCTTCGCTCAGTATCCTTTGGAGAGGCAGGACAGCATGGGGGTTACTTACCAGGAGGGACCCAGGTCTGACCGGCTCAGACCCCTGGACTTGATCCCAGCTCTATTTGTTGCTAGCTGATCACCTTGGGCACGTTTCTTAACCTCTCTGGGCCTCAGTCTCTGCACTTGAGGATATAGTAGCCCCTGTCCCGTAGGCTGTTGTGAAGATTAAACAAGTTAATACCTGCAAAGGCTTTAGAACAGCAGCTGGCACAGAACTAGCCTCCTTAAGAGATTTCAGCGGCTGCTGTTTTTCTTAATATTATTAATGCTAACGCTTTCCCTGGATGAGTTCCACTCCGGAGGTTTGCGGCCCTCCAGCTTCCACCCACGTGTGCATGAGCCCCCTTTGGGCAGGCGCTACCCAGCCCTCCCCTGAACCTGATCTGATGGGCTGCTCTGGACCCACCCACGCCTGAGAGTGGAGGCATGCGCACTCAGAGCTCCGCAACCTGATGGGCTGCTCTGGACCCACCCACGCCTGATAGTGGAGGCATGCGCACTCAGAGCTCCGCAACCTGATGGGCTGCTCTGGACCCACCCACGCCTGAGAGTGGAGGCATGCGCACTCAGAGCTCCGCAGCCTTTGCCCAGCCTCAGGCTGTGATGTGTCTCCGCTGCCGGTGACAGGCAGCCTTCCCCACCTTGGATGAATGGGGGAGATGATTTCACTGTCAGGGCTCTGGGGTCCGAGGAGGCTGCAAACACGCCACCTCCCACACTTCCCTCAGTCACACTTACCTCTGGGCTGGCGTCACCTTCTGGCAGGGCATTTTCAAGTCAAGAATAGCTTTTTATTTATTTATTTTTTTTAGCTCTGAAGGCTCAACAGATCTGTCACTTAAAAAACTAGAGTTCACAAGAAAGTCATAGAGAAAGATAATGTACTGAATAGCTGAAATTGCAAAAATGCTGAATAATCATGAACATACTACATGTAAAAATTCATGGGTAATGATTACAGTTGTTCTTAGAGGAAAACTCAAAGCTTTTAATATGTTAATTAGAAAACAAGAAAAACTGAAAACAAATGAGCTCAACTCAAGGAGCTTAAAATAAACAACAGTCAACTCAAGGCAATAAGGCAATAAGAGAACAGACAAGGGCAGAATTCAATAAAATCAAGAACAAAACAGGAATGTTAAAAAAGTCAAAATACAAATACAGAAAATGAAAACAGAAAGCAACTCACATATAGCAATCGTTTTTGGATTTGGGGGGGTGTTCTTTTTTTGAGACAGAGTCTCACTCTGTCACCCAGGCTGGAGTGCAAATGGCGCGATCTCTCAGCTCACTGCAACTTCCGCCTCCAAGGTTCTAACGATTCTCATGCCTCAGCCTCTAGCCTCCTGAGTAGCTGGGATTACAGGTACACATCACCATGCCCAGCTAATTTTTTTTTTTTTTTTTTTTTTTGGTATTTTTAGTAGAGATGGGTTTCACCATGTTGGTCAGGCTGGTCTCAAACTCCTGACCTCAAGTAATCCACCCACCTCAGCCTCCCAAAGTGCTGAGATTAAAGGCATAAGCCACCACACCCAACCACACATAGCAATAGTTTTAAGTGAAATAATTAAGAAATATTATTCACAACTACAAACCAAAACTTAAAAGCAGATAAATGGATACCTTTCTAGGGGGAAAAAAAAAGTGCCAAAACTGGTACAAGAGGAAATAGAAAAGTTGAATAGATCAGTAGCCATGAAAGAAAATAAAAACCCAAGAGAAAAAACAAACTGTTAGAAATAACAGGAGGCGGCCGGGCACGGTGGCTCACACCTGTAATCCCAGCACTTTGGGAGGCCAAAGTGGGCGGATCATGAGGTCAGGAGATTGAGACCATCCTGGCTAACACGGTGAAACCCCGTCTCTACTAAAAATACAAAAAATTAGCCAGGTGTGGTGGCAGGCACCTGTAGTCCCAGCTACTTGGGAGGCTGAGTCAGGAGAATGGTGTGAACCCAGGAGGTGGAGCTTGCAGTGAGCAAAGATGGCACCACTGCACTCCAGCCTGGGCGACAGAGCCAGACTCCATCTCAAAAAAACAAAGAAAAGAAAAGAAAAGAAAAAGAAATAACAGGAGGCTTCAGCATGGTTACCAGACATATACTCAACATACAAAAAACAACCAGCCAAAGATATAATAGCATTGGTCATAGCAGCAAAAAATATAAAGTGTCTAGGAATTAGCCTACCAGAGAATGCATGATATCTATATGAAGAAAATTTTGCATCTACTAAAGGTATAAAATGATATGTGAGCAATGGTGAAATGGACCTATTCACTTAGCACTGCCAAGGGTGATTTCCCTCACCCATTAAATTTTTAATTTAATCTGTAAATTAAAAACAATTACATTAAATCTAGCCAAAAGCACAGCCACATATTTTCAGGAATGTAACAAATCAATTCGAAAATTCATCTGAAAAAAGATTCATGAATGGCTAAAACAATGTTTTAAAAAAAGATCAAACAAATTGTGTTGGCAAGAGAAATAGATCAGAAACAGATCAAAGAAACAGAACAGAAGTTCCAGGATCAGACCAAAATGATGGACGTGGCATCAAAAGTCAAGGAGGAAAAAAATGAATTATTTAGTAATTGATGTTGGAGATACTGAGCTTGCTATGTGGAGAAGAGCTTGGCTCCTAGCGTACATAGGCTATGCTGCCAGGGAACAGCCCCTGGCCCGAGCATGACTCACTGGCTGCATTTACCACCAAAATATTGTGCAGGCTACTGGACAGTCACTGGTCTGGGTATTGCAGTATGTCTGATAATTTTCACATATATTCATGACATTTTTCAATGTTTAATGCATATTAAATACTTACATAATTCAAACTTTTCCTATACAGAAAAGTGGTTGAAAGAAACAAGTACTAAGTGAAAAGCAGGTTTTGAACTCTTTACACTGAATTAAGCAAGAAAAAAAATCAGGCTGCTTCAAAGATGAGCAACTGAAGCATTTGACTTCTAAAAAGACAGAGGTAAACTACCAAAGATGAACAACTCCAACTCCAGTAAGGCAGCATTGCAAGAGTAAGAAGACAAAAGGAATATGAAGAAAAGCATTTATCCTGGCTATTTAATTCTTTTAGAATAGGGAAGGCCCAGTGCGCTAGCTGACTCCTGTAATTCCAGCACTTTGGGAGGCCAGGTGGGTAGATCACTTGAGCCCAGGAATTTGAGACCAGCCTGGGCAACATGGCAAAACCTCATGTCTACAAAAAATACAAAAATTATCCAGGTGGCTTGTGCCTGTAGTTCCAGGTACTTAGGAGGCTGAGGCACGAGAATCACTTGAGCCCAAGACGTGGAGGTTGCAGTGAGCCAAGTGAGCCCCTGCACTCCAACCTGTGTGACAGAGTAAGACCTCGTCTTAAATAAATAAATAAGCCAGGCATGATGGCGCACACCTGTAGTCCCAGCTACATGGGAGGGTAAGGTGAGAGGGTTGCTTGAGCCCAGCAAGTCAAGGCTGCAGTGAGCTGTGATTATGTCACTGCACTCCAGCCTGAGTGACAGAATGAGACTCAAAAAAAAAAAAAATTTAGCTGTGCGCAGTGCCTCATACCTGTAATCCCAGTACTTCAGGATGCCAAGGTGGGTGGATTGCTTGAGCCCAGGGGTTCAAGGCCAGCCTGGACAACATGCCAAAACCCTGTCTCTACTTCAAATAATAATATGTTTTTAAAATGTTTTAAAAAGGGGGATTTTTTATTATTGGTGTAGCTTATGTAGAAGAAAAAACACTAAAAGCTCTTTAGATGCAACTATCAATGTCATTTGTGAAATTTTCATGTTGTACACAAATACAAGAATATAAAAGCTGAAAAACATGCATGTGCATATAACATAAAATAATGTCATATATTATATGATATGGTTTGGATCTGTTTCCCCACCCAAATCTTGTGTTCAATTGTAATCCTCGGTGTTGGAGGTAGGGCCTGCTGGGAGGTGATTGAATCTTGGGGGTGGATCTCGTGGTTTAACACCATCCTCCCTTGGTGCTCACTCATAGTGAGTGAGCTCTTGCAAGATCTGGTTGTTTAGAAGTGTGTAGCACCTCACTGCTCTTTCTCTCTTGCTTCTGCTCTGGCCATGTAAGACATGTTTGCTTCCCCTTTGCCTTCCACCATCATTGTAAGTTTCCTGAGGCCTCCCCAGAAGCCACCATGCTTCCTGTACAGCCTGCAGAGCCATGAGCCAATTAAACCTCTTTTCTTTACAAATTACCCAATCTCAGGTATTTCTTTATAGTAGTGTGAGAATGGACTAAACATTATACATTATTATATATATATATATTATAATACTAATACATTATAATACAATGTATCATATACACACACACATACTCCAAACAGTTTAAGGACTACAGGTGAAAGTTAATTATAAAGCTAATAAAAGGCCAGGTGTGGTGGTTCACACCTGTAATCCCAGCACTTTGGGAGGCTGAGGTAGGTGGATCACCTGAGGTTAGGAATTTGAGACGAGCCTGGCCAACACGGTAAAACCCTGTCTCTACTAAAACTACAAAAATTACCAGGGCACGGTGGCATGAGCCTGTAATCCCGGCCACTCGAGAGGCTGAGGCAGGAGAATCGCTTGAACCCAGGAGGCGGAGGTTTCAGTGAGCCAAGATCATGCCATTGCACTCCAGCCTGGGTAACAAGTGTGAAACTCCATCTCAAAAAAAAAGCTAATAAAAGAAAAAAAAAAAAAAAAGCTTTATAGTCTCAGAGTTTGTTTTTTTTATTTTTTTTTTTTATTTTTTTTATTTATTTATTTTTTTATTTATTTATTTTGAGACAGAGCCTTGCTCTGTTGCCCAGGCTGGAGTGCACTGGCACTATCACAGTTCACTGCAGCCTTGACCTCCAGTACTGTACTCAAGCAACGCTCTCACCTCAGCCCCCCAAGTAGCTGGGACCACAGGCATGTGCCACCACACCCAGCTAATTTTTTGTAATTTTTATTTTTTGTATAGACAAAGTCTCGATATACTGCCCTGAGTGGTCTTCAACTTCTGGCCTCAAGTGATCTTCCCACCTTGGCCTCTCAAGGTTCTGGGATTACAGGCATGAGCCACCTTGCCTAGCCTCAGAAAGTTTCTTAAACAAGTCACCAAAATATTAAACTATGAGAAGAAAACTGACAGAATCAACTTCATCAAGATTCAAGCTTCCTGGCTTGGCACGGTGGCTTATGTCTGCAATCTCAACACTTTGGGAGGCTGAGGTAGGCAGATCACCTGAGGTCGGGAGTTCAAGACCAACCTGGCCAACATGGTGAAACCCTGTCTCTACTAAAAATACAAAAATTCACCAGGCATGGTGGCACACGCCTATAATCCCAGCTCTGGGAAGCTGAGGCAGGAGAATTGCTTGAACCCAGGAGGCAGAGGTTGCAGTGAGCCAAGATTGTGTCACTGCACTCCAGCCTGGATTACATAGTGAGACTCGGTCTCAAAAAAAAAAAAAAAAGTTTTCTACTTGATAAAGTATACCACAGACAAAGTAAACAGATGACTGACAGACCAGGAGAACTTTTTTTCAATGCCTGAAATTGATAAGGCATTACTACCCAAATTATTCAAGTAACTCCTATAAATCAGCAAGTTGAAGATAGTCAACCTTGAAGAAGATGAAAAAATGTTATGAACAGACAATTAGCAGCAGAGGAAATCCTGGTGTCACAAAGTAAACGAGGAGCTCCACCGCACTAGTAACCAGAGACATGGAAATGAAAAGGAGATCGCACCTTGCTGCCACCTTTGCAGAAAGCAGAAGGTCAAATGATAGCAAGCTCAGCTGTGGTTTGCAGAAATGGGATTCCTCATCTCCTGCTGGTGTGACAAGCATGCAGGCATTGCAGAAAGCCATCCAGGAGCATAGGTGAGAGGCACGCATGCTCCTGCGACACTGAGATGTGGCTCCTACATTTACATCCCAAAGACACTGTTGCATGACCTGCAAGAAGATACAGAGAAGGACACTCAGCACAGCATTGCTTTCTACAAAGAGTAGCAGGCAATGGAGAGGCCATCGCCCAGGATCCAAAAAGGTTTGTGTTTTCTTTAATTTTTAGTTGGTTGGTCGGTTGTTTTGGTAGAGATGGGGTCTCATTATGTTGCCCAGGCTAGTCTTGAACTCTTGGCCTCAAGCGACACTCCCACCTTAGGCTCCCAGAGTGTTGGCACTACAGACACAAGCCACTGCACCTGGACTATTTGTTTATTTATTTACTTATTTTTGAGACAGAGTCTCACACTGTCCGCCAGGCTGGAGTTAAATGGCTTGATCTCGGCTCACTGCAACCTCCACCTCTCGTGTTCAAGTAATTCTCCTGCCTCAGCCCCCCAAGTAGCTGGGATTACAGGAGCCCACCCCCCCCACCACGCCCAGCTAATTTTTTGTATTTTTAGTAGAAATGGAGTTTCACCACATTGGCCAGGCTGGTCTTAAACTCCTGACCTCATAATCCGCCCGCCTCAGCCTCCCAAAGTGCTGGGATTACAGGCGTGAGCCACCGCACCTGGCCTGGACTTTGTTTTTAAGTATACTCACACACTGGCAAGTTCATGCAGTCATCAGATGTATTGAACCAGACTTACATATAGCAAAAAGCCAAATCTCAAAAACATAATATCTGGCGGAACAAAGAAGAAAGGGATGAGATTTATGGGCCAATACAATTTATGTAAATTTTAAAACACACGCAAAATAGTGCTATATATTTTCAAGGAGTCTCTTATTTTAAAATAAATGTATAATGTGTTGAAAGTGGATTGGAAGAACATAAATGCATGAAAGCGGGTATTATTGGGAGGAGGAAAATGGAAGGGAGGAGGGAGGAGGAAGGGAAAAAATAATAAAGTAAATAAAACCAAAGTGCAAGGCTGCTGGGGAAGGGGGCAGGTCCTCAGCTGGGTGGTCAGCTCAGTTTGGCAGACCTGCCGACTCCAGGAAAGAAGAAAGGTGTGTGCCATGCAGACAGCACTGGTCACATGGATGAGGACCAACCCAGACATTTCCCAGAAATGGAAGTGGTGGCTCAGAGCAACCCAGTCAGGTGAACAACAGCAGTACCTGGGTGGCAGGTGGGTCTGCCTGTCCCACACAGCCACTCCACCTCTCGGCAGAGCCCCCTGGGAACCCGGCATACACTGAGGGTGAGCCTCAGAGTCTCTGAGAGCATGGAGTCTGAAAAAGATGTCCCAGATGTCACCCAGGTGACAGCCACAGTCCAGGTACTGTCTGAATAACTTGGGAATCTTATTTCTTGCTCATTGGGTTTCAGTCCTGATCATTGCAGAATTAAGGGGAAATGCTCCTCGATTTCAGGGATTCCCAGGCATGCTTGGATGGGGAGGGGTGGCCAGCTACCCCCTGCAGCAACAGCGGTGGATGAGGACCCAGATGGCCTCAGGACCGGCTGGTGCCCTGACAAGGGGTGGCACTCATTTACTGCCTGAGCAGCAAGGCCTCAGGACAGGCTGGTGCCCCTCCAATGGCACAGGGACTGAGGGATGCCTGCGGAATCCACGGAAGCAGCAAGGGATGGTGGGAAGGAAGGGAGCAGGGAGGGAGAAGAGCAGAGGGAGGGCCTGAGGAAGGACAGGAGCCACCACACCTACGTGCAAACCAGGTCTCCCAGGTGCCAGCTGAGCAAAGGGACACAAAGACTCCCTGACAACACAGGCTGTTCCCCACACACACATGGCCGTGGTATAAAGAAGCCTGCTTCATAAAAGCATGGAGCGAGCTAAGCACACTTTAGAATCTTCCGGGCAAATAAAACGTATCCCTTCAAGCACCAGTCTTTTTATTGTAACATTTAGAATCACAACACTCAGAGGAACACGCTCATGCTCCCCACGTTTCATCTTATTCCATGATTTATTTCATTACCCACAGGATACCAAGTGTCATTCGATGTTTTCCCAAAGAAGTCATCATCTGGAACTTGTGTCTCCCCTGTTGTCACGCCACAAGAACCTCAGAGCTCACCAGGCCTGAGCGTCCAACCAGCCTGCCCTACCAGCCCATTGGCCTGCTCTCTGCCTACCCCACCTGCCCACTCTTCTACTGCAAACCTCATTCTTCCTGCTCAGAGCCCTGGGACCTGGCAGCTACTTCTCTCTCCACCAGGAAGAAGGGAGCCCCGTGTTCCTAGTGAGGGCTGTGCTGAGCAGGACAGCTCCTTGGAGGGACCTGACCTCCTCCCACCCCCAGCGGGGCCAATAGAGGACTGGGGATTCAGCCTCAAGCTTGAGATGCAGAATCGTCTGCAAGCTCCGGGCTGCGATGGGGTGAGGATGAATGAGGATGCTCACTGGGACCCCAGCTCAGAGAAGAAGGGAAGGGATGTGGCTTAGAGGACAGCCGGCATTCTCAGCTGCTGGTGTTTGTGTTCGCCTGAGAGAAGCAAGGATAAATCAGAAAACCCATCATGAGCAAAGGCAAGGAGGAGACTGGATGCCAGGTGTGGTCAGCTGGGCATGGAGAGGCCAGCACAGGTGTGCCCAGGGCCCAGGGCCTCAGCACGGCCCAGCTCTCCCCTACACCAGCTCCTCCTCATTTCCCTGACCACTTACAGACCCAAGAGCCCTGGCGCTCAGTCCCTGGTCCTCTCTTCTCTGTCCACACTCAACCTTATTAATCTCACTTAGCTTCAAGGCTTAATGTCATCTATATGTTGGAAACTCCCAAGTTGATTGAATTGATGTCCTGAATCTCAGACTCACGTATCCAGTTTCCTACTTGTATTTCTGCTTGGATGTCTAATAGACATCTGTGGGGATAATCCATCACTCCATAACAAACTCCCCAAAACTTAGAGTTCCAAAAGAATGATGTATTGTTTCTCGTGATTCTGTTGGTCAGGAGCTCATCTGGATGGTTCTTCTGCTCTGTGTGATGTTGGCTAGAGTAGCTCCCACAGCTGCATTCTCTGGGAACTCAGCTGGAACTAGAAGCTCCTTCTCTCCTGCGTGTTAGTTGGTGCCTGTTAGTTGATTGTCTGTTGGCCTCAGCTCTCCTCCACGTGGCTTCTCCTCCTCCCACAGTCTGCTTCAGCTTCCTTACAGCATGGCAGCTGGTTTCCAAGAAAGCAAGAGGGGAAGCTGCTAAGCCTCTTCGAGTTCAAGGTGAGGCCAGGAATTGGCACGGCTTCATTTACTCCACATTCTGTTTTCTCTTTCCTTTTTTTTTTTTTTTTTTTCTGAGGCAGGGTCTTGCTCTGTCACCCAGGCTGGAGTGCAGTGGCACAATCATAGCTCACTACTGAAACTCCTAGACACAAGCAATCCTCCTGCCACAGTAGCTGAGTAGCTAGGACTATAGATGTGTGCCACCATGCCTGGCTCCTCCCTCCACATGCTGTCAATCAAAGCAAGTTAAGAGACCATCCCTAATTCAAGGAGTCAGTGGTGTTCTGAGGAGTTTCTTACTAGGACGTTGCATACCAGCCTGCCAAAATCAAGCTCCTGATCTTTCCCCCAGACAAGTTCTTCCACAACCTTCCCCCCATGGATGACAACTCCAGCCAGCCAGCCTTCCAGCTGGACACCTACTCCACAGCCTTCCCCCTGTGGATGACAACTCCATCCAGCCAGCCTTCCAGCTGGAAACCTGCATGACACCTAATTCATTACAAGTCCTGTTGGCTCCACCTTGAAAATGTATCCCAAAACCCCGCTTCCCACCACCATCCCAGCTCCCAGCAAGTCTAAGCCTCTAGCGTCTTTCTCTGAGTTCCTCAGCAGCTTCCCAGCGGCCTCCCTGCCTCTGCCCTTGGAGTCTCCTCTTCACGGGACAGCCAGGTGGATCTTTCAGTGCTCTGGGCCACAGAGTAAGTCAGGGGGTTCTGCTCAGACCTTCCTGCTTCCCTCAGAGTAAAAGTCAAAGCCCTTACAATGGTGCTGGGCCCTATGCCGGCTATAGCCCACCCCATATACGCTCAGCATGACTGCCCAGGCCTGGCCCCACTGCAGCCACCCAGGCTCACCCAGACACCCTGGCCTTCCATCCAGCAAGCCCCCTGCCATCCCCTAGCCGGGACTGGCTACATAATTCACAGGGCTCCATGCAAAATGAAACACAGGCCTTTCTTCCAAATGACCGCACATTTCAGGACAGCAACTGAACAGAATGAACCCAAATGCAGGACCCTTGAGGCTGGGGCCCTGTGTGCTGCCTGCACAGGTCACACACTGTGAAGCGGCCCCTGGAGCAGCCCAGTGAAGCAAGCAACACAGAGCTTTTTGTCATTTTCCTATGTCAAGATCAGGAAACAGGCTACAAGAGGGCCAGGATTGGCCAGGGTCACACAGCTGGAAAGCAGAGGACTCCTGCTGGACTCCAGACCTCAGCAACAGGGTCTGGACTCTCCTCCATGCCCACCTCCTTCCCCTCCATGCCTGGATCCACCTGAGAGAAGAAAGACCCCGAGTCCCCCTCTTCGCTGCCCCGTGGACACTCCTACCTGGCGCACCCCTGTCCTTCAGCCTGGGGGCATCAGAAGTCCCGTTCCACCTGCCAGGCCCTCCATGGTCAAAGCCCCTCCTTACTGGAATTAGGGCTTTGTTTGAGCTGGGAATGAGGCCAAGGAAGATGGTGAAACGGAGAGAAAAGCAGAACCCAGGGGGAAAATGTCGCTTCCGAGGACAGGAATCAAGGGACATGAGGCTGGCGGAGGAAACCTGCACAGGAAGGGGTGGACGGTACTGAACAGTGTAAACCAGAAGCCCCCGCCCAGCCCTGGAAGCCCGCGACAGCACTGCCTGACTCCAGGGCCGAGCCCAGCAGGGCCTGGCCAGGGGAGGTCTCCCGGAGGACCAAAGCCTGGGGCAGAGACACAGGAGCCCTAATTAGGGGCTTGCAAAGGGCTTAGCCTCGGGATTACACAAAGCCTGGGAGCCAGGCCACAGGCCACATGGGCCCCAGCCTGTGTCGGGACAGACTTAATGGCCTGGGCTGGAGTCGCCAGCAACATAAAGTATTCTTGTTCCCAGCGATTTTAACAAGGCATTTATGGACCCGAGACAACCTCAGGACAGCCCTCGGCTGAAGTGGCTGGCTGCCCAGACAATCGGCACAGAGTCGGGTCAGCACAAGGGCCCAGTGATCAAGGCCAGGAGGGCAGGAGAACTGAGGGGCCATTCACCCCACGGTGCAGCGATGGCCCCTCCCCAGCCCTGTTAAAATGCAGCCAGTTGGGCTCAGCCCTGGGAGGCCTTCCCCTTCATAGAGGTGAGGAGTGGGCGGGGACACACTGAAACCAGATTCCCAGGCCTGGGACGCCCACCACCAACACCAATACCAATTTTCAAACATAGCCACAGTAGACACTAAAGCACCGGGGGCCAGGTCCCTGAGTCACTGTCCCCAGCAGCACCAAGCACCCTGGGAATACCTTGGGCTCCCTCAGACTGCCCCGCTGCTCCCATCGGCCTGTGCACTTCATCACAGAGCGATTAATCTGTTGTTCCGGTTTTTGCTCATCAAAGTGGCCATAACCAGGGTCCAGTGTAGCCAGATGAGCCCTCGTGTTGATGCAGTTCCCACCAAAAGCAAAGACACTTGTTTTGGTTTATCTATCTCGAATGACTGTGAGATTTCCACATTCTACTTGTATGTAGCTACTGTGTACAAATAATTTAGTGAATGCAAGACCTTGGGTAAGGGCTGCAGTGGGATCCTCTCTCATTTAGGACTGACAGCAGCTTGGAGGTGCGCATGCAAACATCAACCCCACATCACAGCTAAGGAATCAGGTTCGGAATAGCCCGAGGCCAGGTACTGGTGGTGACAGGCCAGCATTCCACCCCAGGTGTGTGGCAGGTAGCGCCAGCGTCCTCCAGCTCTCCACATCCTCATCCACACAGGCAGCCTCCTCAGAGGTGAAGGAAGGCCAACCAGGGAAGAAGCAACCAGCTTGGCAACACCTGGCCCAGTCAAAGGCTTCCTGGAGGTGTGATGTCTGAGTTGGGCCTAGAGTGACAGGAGAGTTTAGCTAAAAAGAGGAGGAGGCTGGCCGCGGTGGCTCACGCCTGTTATCCCAACACTTCGGAAGGCCAAAGTGAGAGAATAGCTTGAACCCGGGAGTTCGAGACCAGCCTGGGCAACATAGTGAAATGCAGTCTCTACAAAAAAAAAAAATCAGCTGGGCATGGTGACACGTGCCTGTGGTCCCAGCTACTTGGGAAGCTGAGGTGGGAGGATTATTTGAGACCGGGAGGTTGAGGCTGCAGTGAGCCATGATCATGCCACTGCACTCCAGCCTGAGTGACAGAGTAAGGTCTCAAAAAAAGGAAAACAAGACAGCAAGAGGAGCAAAGAAAAATGGGGCATGCAGAGGGGCCCAGGCATGGCAGGAGGGGACCAGAGGAGTCCCGGCCACAGTGCAGATCTTTGGAGACTCTGAGACTTGAGTTCTGTCCTTTTTTATTTTAGAGACAGGGTCTTGCGCAGTGGTGCAATCATGGCTCACTACAGCTGTGACCTCCTGGGTTCCAGCAATCCTCCTGCCTCAGCCTTCCCAATAGCTGAGACCACAGGCATGCACTACCACCTCTAGCTTTTTTTTTTTTTTCTATAGAGACAGGGTCTCATTATGTTGCCCGGGGTGGTCTCAAACTCCTGGGCTCAAGCAGTTCTCCTGCCTTGGCCTCCCAAAGTGCTGGGATTACAGGCATGAGCCATAGCACCTGGCCTGCCCTATTGTTGTTATTAATAAAAGTGACAGCTATCACATAGCCAACATTTATTAAGTGCTTTAAAGAATTACATTTTACCCTCACAAATAACCTATGAGAGAAGAACGTTGATTATCTATAGAAAACTGAGACACAGGGAGGTTAAGAAACTTAATGATGGTGCAACCTTAGGCAGATAGTGGCGCCAGGTCTAAAACATGGGCCTCATTGGCAGCCAATGACCACATGCAGGGTCACTGCGCAGGAGCCTGTCGACAGGGTGGGTTTATGTGAGCTGGCAGAAGCAACTTTGGACTTGGAATAGAGACACCCTGGTTCCACTGAGCTCTTACACTCACTTTACAACCTCTGGACATCTCCATGAAATGGGGACGCAGCCCCTTTCCCTCCACTTCCCAGGGCAGTGAGCGGGATTGGAGAGGCTGAGCCAGGGGAAGTGCTTTGCTGGCAATGGTAGCCAAATAATGGCCCACAAAAATGTTCAGTCCTAATGCCTGGAACTGAGCCTTTGTGACTGATATGGTTTGGCTGTGTCCCCACCCAAATCTCATCTTGAATTGTAGCTCCCATAATTCCCACATGTCATGGGAGGGACCTGGTGGGAGGTAACTGCATCATGGAGATGGGTCTTTCCCATGCTGTTCTCCTGACAGTGAATACGTCTCACGAGATGTGATGGTTTTATAAAGGGGAATCCCCCTGCACCAGCTCTCTCGCCGGCCGCCATGTAAGATGTGCACTTTGCTCCTCATTTGCCTTCTGCCATGATCACGAGGCCTCCACAACCATGTGGAGCTGTGAATCCATGAAGCCTCTTTCCTTTATAAATTACCCAGTTTCAGGTATGTCTTCATTAGCAGCATGAGACCAGACTAATACAGTGTCCTTACATGGTAAAAAGGACTTTGCAGGTATGATTACATTAAGGATCTTGAGATGGAAGGTTATCCTGGATTATTATTCAGGAGCCCAATGTGATCACAGGGGTCCTTCTAAGAGAGAAGAGTGGGGGCTCAGAGGCAGAGAAGGAGATGCAACCACAGGAGCAGAGGCCAGAGAGATGCTCTTTGATGACGTAGGAAGAGGCCAGGGGCCGAGGCCAGGGCAGCCTCTGTAAGCTGGAAAAGGCAGGAAACGGATTGTCCCCTTGAACCTCCAGAAGGAACTAGCCCTCTGATACCTTGATGTTAGTCCAGTGAGACAGATTTGGACTTCTGACCTCCTCAGCTATAAGATAATAAATCTGTGTTGTATCACACCACCAAGTTGGTGGTAATTTGCCATGGCAGCCACAATGAACTCAGAGTGGCTCAAACACCCACTCATACAGGAGCAATTCCATCCACAGCTCTGAACCCTGCAGATTTCACAGAAGTGTCTGCTTTGGTCCGGGCAAAATGATTGCAAATTCCACTCTTGCAGAACAGAAAAGAGGCTTCAGATAATTCCACTCTACTTCCTGCAGAGGGTTTAAAGAGTAGGAGCTGAAAACTATATAATTACTGCAAACGACACCAGACTCTTCCTGCTGCCCCCAAATCAAACACATTTTCTTCTCAGAGAGTGATTTTAAGGTGTTTTCTGACAAAACCAGCCCTGTTCAGGTGAGGCCGCTGTCCACCACCAAATCACCCCAAGTACCTGTGGACTCTGCCACCAGCCACGGCCAGGCTGAGATCAAAGTGCAGGGAAAGAAGCCACACCGGCCAGGCTGGGCAGCCAAGGGCTTTAGACTTTGACAGGGTCGAGGGTTTGAGGCTGTGGGGCAGGGAGCATCCCAAGAGCTATGAATATAACAAGTCACCTGTGCACAGGATGCTGCCCTCTTATATTAACAAAACTTATGGAAATGTATAGGCTGTGGAAGGAATCAGAGCCAAGCAGACGCTTCCTCATCAAACTGCCCAAACAACAGAAAACAGAGTCCACGTGGATGTTCCCGAACCGGGGGAGACTGTCAGTGCTTCACGATGGGGTCTTGTCCTTCTCCACCAGGGTCCAAGCACAGACGGACTTGGTAAGCAGAGCCTCAACAGACCTGCCTGCATGCTGACACCCCTGCCAGCGAAGCCCCTCAGTGCAGCGGGGGCGAAGCAAAAACAGAGGTCTCAAGATGAAGATTCCAGTCCCTGCTGTGAGCCAAGGCTGTTTCTGGGCCTCAATTTCCCCAGCCACAGCCAGAGTCAGCTGGGGTATGGGACCCAGCCTGAAAGTCTGGGCTCCCCTACCCAGGTCCCCAGGCTCAGGACTAGCTCCATCTCTCTCTGCTCACCTCCTCACAGATGTAGCCCCAGCCCAAGCCAGAGCTTCACCAACTCTCCCCACTCCCTGCTTCCTCAACCCCAGATTCTGAAAACGGAAGCTCCTTTCTGCTTGAGGCTCTCCGGCTCCTCCTTGCTCCTCCATCTCCTGGAAGTCCCCGCAAACTTGAGCTTGTTTCTTCACCAGCTGGCCAAAGGAAACTTTATTCCTAACTCTCTTCATCCCTGGGCTTTGCTCCCTCTTCTTTATTTTCTTCAGAATCTTTGCCCTCTGTCTTAGTTTGGGTTCCCCCGAAGACAACCAAAGCAAAGAACTTCGATGCAGGTAGTTTATTTGGGAGGCAGCCCAGGAAGCACAAGGGAAGATGGAAAAGCAGAGAGGGTGATGGGGGTTGAATCATGTCACCCAGAAAGATGTGTCAAGTCCTGACCCCTAGTACTTATGAATGTGACTGATTTGGAAATAGGGTCTTTGCAGTAAGTAAGGGTTAAGGTCTGATATGGTTTGGCTGTGTCCCCACCCAAATCTCATCTTGAATTGTAGCTCCCAGAATCCCCACATGTCATAGGAGGGACCCAGTGGAAGGTAATTGAATCATGGGGGGGGGGGTTCCCATGCTGTTCTCTTGATAGTGAATAAGTCTGGAGATCTGATGGTTTTGTGAAGGGCAGTTCCCCTGCACTTCTCTCTTGCCTGCCGCCGTGTAAGATGTGCCTTTGCTCCTCCTTCACCTTCCACCATGATTGTGAGGCCCCAGCACTGATGGCCTCCCCGGGTTCAGGAATGTCCAACTAGACTCTGTTTTCTGTTGTGTGGGCAGTTTGATGAGGCAGTGTGTGCTTGGTTCTGATTCCTTCCATGGCCTATACATTTCCGTAAGGATGTAGAGCCACGTGAAACTGTGAGTCCATTAAACCTCTTTCCTGTCCCAGTCTCAGTTTATGCCCTTATAGCAGTGTGGAGAACAGACTAAACAAGGTCTTTACATGTAGATAAGCTGTAAGTTAGGATCCTGTGATTGGGATGAGCCCTAAATCCAATATGACTGTTGTCCTTATTTGAAGAGGAGAAAAGACACAGACACACAACAGAGGAGCATGCCCCAGGAAGGCACAGTCACAGTGGGAAGACAGAGACAGAGATGAGAGTGGCATACCTGCAAGAAAACAAATGCTAAGCACTGCCAGCAAGCACCAGAAGCTGGGGAGAACATGGCCCTGGGTTTGTTACTCAAAGCCACCCAGTTTGTGCAGCACCACTAGGAATTTAATACTCTCTCTCTATATATATATATAAACACACACTCTCTCTAATGGTTCTTCTCCTCCAGTTGAGACTTGAGTGACACATGTCATTCTCTTTTTTTTTTTTTTTTTTTAGGGCCGTTTTATAGGATTTGGGTAGGTAAAGGAAAGACACATGTCATTCTCTTTGGCCACCCAGCATCCTGATATACCCCTTCCCCACTTCATGTATCTTGGAGGAAGGCAGAAACCCCAACCCATGTATAAAGCCTGAAAATGCCAGAAACCTACCTTTGCAGCCTCCCTTGCAGCCAGGGAAAGGGACATTTGATAAGGGTTCTGCCAATTAGATGCATGTGAGAGCCAGCAACATAAAAAGTCTGTCACTGTGTGGATGCCGGTTTTGGGGTGTTGGGGTAGCAGAGATACCCACTGTCAGTTCTAGAGGCTTCCAGAATTGGGTTGAAGCAGTGATGGCCAGTCCTTACACTGGTGGAGTCAGCGGCACACAAGGAGGTGTCAGTACCCATCAGAGGTCTCAGGGTATCTCCCCTGGTCCTGCAAAGTGATTTTGAACATTATTTCCAGGCTGCATAGCCTTCAAACCTTGTTGTCCAACCTATGCAGAAATCCTGTGAGCTGCCTGACATCCCTTAGTACATTTCTGGTTTGCTTTAATGAGCAGAAATTACCAGCAGCTGCTTGCAGCTATGCTCCTTGATTGGCACGCAGTTTCGTGCACACAGCTCTTCCCACTTTTGCTTGCAGCTCCTCTAGGATTACTGGTGGGAAGCTTTGGAGTGAGCCAGGAACTGATCTCGGGGTGACCTCCCACTTTCAAGGCTGGGCTGCTGGCTCTCTCCTCTTTCCCATGAGCAAAGTAAGAGAGTGGTTTTGAGTATAGGCTTCAGCAGTCACAGGCATGGATTAAGATCCTGGCTCGTTGGGGGCTCTTGGGTGAGTTACTAAGCCTCTCTGACTTTTTTTCCTATTTTTTTTTCTCTCCCCTCCTCAACTTCTCTGAACTTTTATCTGCGAAATGAGAATAATAATACTGAGGATTTGTGATCGACCTCAGGATTTTTCTCCCCGAAAATGCTTCCTTCCTTCCTGGTGATAGGGCCTGTTCTTTCTTGTGGGGAGTTCATTCGTGACTCATTCAGGGATGGGCATGGGTCTCCAAGAGGCTCATTTAAGTGTCCCCAGCATGTTTCTGGTTAAACAGGACCAACTGTTTCGGGTGGAGTGGCTGTGAAGTTTGAGGTGCATCCTGGTTGCAGGCGGCTGTCTCTGCCATGATGCAGGGAGTGCCTCTTGGGGTGACCCAGTCTCTAAATGCCAGCTGGGGAGAGGGGGTTCTGATGACACCTTCCAGCTCCTGGATCCAGATGGGATTAGAGTTACACGAAAATCAGCCAGTCGGTTTTCTTTTCCCTTCAGCTGGTGTAAACTGGGTTCTTCATCTCCATCGAGTCTCTGAGCAGGATTCAGTGAGAAAACAGAGTTACTGAGCATGGATCCCAGGGTAGAATCTGCCAGGTTTTCTTTTCCAGGACACATGAGGATTCGAGTAGACTCCAGGTGGCTGCCAGGAGTGTCTCCAGCCTGCCAGGCATGCCCAGGCCTCAAGCTCAGGGCTAGACAAAGCTTAGATTCAGTGTGGGGCCCTGGCTACACAAAATTTTGTATTCTGCTTCACACTGTGTTGTGGTCATTTTTCCATATCATCAATATTCTTTGAAGGCCTGGTTTGTCATGTCTAACAATCCAAAATGAGGATTTCTCATAACTCTTTTTAGCCATCCTCTACTATTTGACATTAAGGTTGTTTCCCATTTTCTACTTTAGAAGTTGTGCTGTTAAATCATATTTGTGCACAAGTCTTTGACTGCATTGTAGATTACTTTCCTGGGATGGATTTCTAAACATGGAATGACTAGGTAAGTCATGGATGTCTTTAGAGCTCTTGATGCCTTTTGAGATGCTCAGTTTTGAAAGAGCATCTGTACCCTTTTTTAAACGCATCATTCCACTGTTAACCAATCTTCACTGCCAGAAATTCTTCCACGGCTGCCACTCATTTAGTGCTGTGGGCTAGGTACCCTTGTAAGCACCCATTTACAACAAGCCAATTGCATGGATAACATTATTGCCCAGTTTTAGAGATGAAGAAGCTGAGGCTCAAAGAAGGTTTGCAACCTGCTGAAGACAACGCATCTAGAAAGAGGGAAGGCAAGATGTGCGCTAGGTTTGTCTGCCTAAATCCTATACTGTTCTGCCTGAAACCTTCTTGGGAGGGAGGGATCACTTCCTACTGGGAGTCCTACCTGAAAATAATTCCCCCAGCTAGTGCCTGGACACTTCCTGTGTAATACCATGAGATATCCCAGTAGAAGCACATTCTAAATTATTAGAAGAGGATGGCCAAAAGTGGTAAAACCTCATCTCTAATAAAAATACAAAAATTAGCTGGGTGTGGTGGCGGGCGCCTGTAATCCCGGCTACTCAGAAGGCTGAGGCAAGAGAATCACTTGAACCCGGGAGGCAGAGGTGGCAGTGAGCCGGGGCCGCACCATTGCACTCCAGCCTGGGTGACAAGAGTGAAACTCCATCTCAAAAAATAAAAATAAATAAAGATGCTGTCTGGGACAGAGACGTCCTGGAGATGGGAGGAATGAGTCGAGTACCATGGCCCAGGTGGGCAACCTCAGCCAATGAGGGAAGAGAATCCTTTCTCCATAGGCACCCACACTGGCAGCACATCCATCCTCTCCCTGGGTCTGACACTGCTGTAAGACCACCTTGCCTTCCGGTGCCCTTGGAGCCCCTCCACTCGGGTTCTGTGGGGCCAAATTAGTTCCTCCCAGCACCCGGGGCTCCCCCCGCTTCTCCCGAAGGCACTGTTAATAAAGACATCATATCACATCATTTCCTCCTTCCAGATTACGGCACACAAGCCGGACAGGAGGTAGAGGATGAGGTAAGGAACTGGGGGAAATGCTGTCGTTTCCCCACATTCATTCCTGCAGGTTTTTGGACAGGAGAAAGGCTTGTTATTATAGAGCCATCAGCCTCCTTCTGCAAGCAGGTGGGCGGAAGTTAAGTCCATTTGAGGCCTCCATCCCCTTGCCCCATTCACCATTCAAATCCTCCCCAGAGTGCCTGCCAGTGGCAGACAAAGTCCCGTGGAGTCTCAAGGACTGGGATCGTCTCCTGCCCCGACCCCTACCCCACTATCCCAGGTGAGATTACAGATTTGTGAACTTGAGTATAAAGGAACTTTTTGAAAATTCCACTTCAGAGAGCCAGTGTGTCTGGGCATAACCTCCAAGGGGTGGTAGATGCTCTGTCTCCCAGCCCGAGTCCCTGTAGGGGTTGTTCATAGAAGTTGTGCCTGAGTTTTCTCTCATGCACGAAAGGCTCTACAGAAGCCTTGGAAGACTGTGGCTCTGCCCCTTTCTTTGAGATCTTCCGGGGTCTCCAAGGGACAAGAGTGCATGGGGTTCCCTGCCAGTAGGCCCCCCTTCCTCTTGGCTGCCAGGCTTTGCCTCAGAGGGAGCCCGGCTGTTGGCACCAATTAGGCCCCCCACACTGTGCCGTCTTTTGGAGTGAAGACCACATGGAGGTGGCACGTCAGTCTTTGAGACCACCCTCCTGGTGCCCTTTTCTTTCTCAACTCTTCTCTCCCCCTTCTTCCACCACAGCACCCACCCTGTTCCCCCTTAAATCAGCTGAGTGTCCATGGGTACCGGCTGCAGGTCCAGCACCTGCTCTGTGAATTGACGGTTTAGGAAATGAATCAAAGGAGGTGGGGAAAGAAGATGGCAGTGGGAGCACCCAGCCCTGTCCTGCTTCTTTGCAGAAGTGGTCGCAGAGTCCCCTAGAGTCAGGAGGAATGACTTTGGCGGACCATGAGCTCCTCCAGGGCTGGGACTGTGCCTCGTCACCTTTGCACTGACTTGGCTCCCAGGCTTCCATTTGCACACATGTGAAATGGGCGCCATAATGCTTCCTTCTCAGGGCTGTTGCGAGACTTAGATACAATGCCGCGTGGCAAACGACCAGCACAGAGTGCTTGTGGCAGTGTTCTCTCAGCACAGGAGGACAATGTTAGGCAAACTTGCTGGGCTACACATACGTAGTGGTGCTGATGGCAGTGCCTGCCTTGGGATCCTGGGAGGATGAAGTGGAATCCTGTGGTGAGGACCATTCTGGAACCTGACACTTCGGCACCCAGTGAATGTGATTCAGAGATGGTGTGGGGAGCCAGGTGCACACCTGTAATTCCACGTACTCAGGAGGCTGAGGCAGGAGGATCACTTGACGTCAGGAGTTTGAGACCAGCCTGGGCAACATAGCAAGATCCCTGTCTCAAAAAGGAAGAAAGGAAAGAGAGAAGTGGGGGTAGAGAGAGAGAGAGAGAGAGAGAGAAGCATTGAGGAGATAGGGAGGAGAGAGAGAGGGAGGGAGGGAGGGAGGGAGAAAGGAAAGAAGGAAGGAAGGAAGGAAGGAAGGAAGGAAGGAAGGAAGGAAGGAAAGTAGGTGATGCAGAGAGCAGAGGAAGGGAAGAATAACTGGGCACTGGGCTTGTGCTCTTGAAGACTGCCAACTCCTGCCCACCCAACACAGCCTAGCCCCTGCATGTTGATTGCAAACCTGGTGACATGGAAACGCATATGCCATTTGGGGAAAGAATCAGCCCCCACGGGAGGGAGGATGCAGTGAGGAGG
Organism: Trachypithecus francoisi; assembly: GCF_009764315.1. NCBI lineage: Eukaryota > Metazoa > Chordata > Mammalia > Primates > Cercopithecidae > Trachypithecus > Trachypithecus francoisi. The sequence continues at coordinate 7,108,568 of NW_022681442.1, read as the reverse complement.
GATGGAGGATCCCTAAGTCCAAGAAGGAAGAAGGTTGTGTAGACAAGGCCAGGCGGGAAAGAGTCAGGACAGATGCAAAGAAGATGCTGGGTGTGGCCAATGGTGCTGACGCTCCTCTTAGCCCACGCAGGCTCACCAGGGGCGGGTGGACAGTACACCTGCCCACCCATGCAGCATGAGGACCTAAGAGCCAAGGGCAGCCAAGAATGTTACCCTTCAAGTAACCATGGAAGGTAAGTTAACTTCAGTCTTCCCAGACTCCATGGTGCCCACAGTGCCCAATTTTGGAAGGACAGTTACACAAGGATACGGACAGAAGGCCTGGAAAGAAAGCTGCAAGCCGTCTTCAGGAGTTCTATCCGCCAGACAGGATTATGGATGATTCTTCCCTACTCCTGTGTATTTTTCTATTATTAAGGAGTTTTCTTTTCTTTTTTTTTTTTTTTTTTTTTGAGACAGAGTCTGGCTCTGTCACCCAGGCTGGAGTGCAGTGGCCAGATCTCAGCTCACTGCAAGCTCCGCCTCCCAGTTCACGTCATTCTCCTGCCTCAGCCTCCCGAGTAGCTGGGACTACAGGCACCCGCCACCTCGCCTGGCTAGTTTTTTGTATTTTTTTTTTTTTTTTAGTAGAGACGGGTTTTCACCATGTTAGCCAGGATGGTCTCGATCTCATGACCTCGTGATCCGCCCGCCTCGGCCTCCCAAGGTGCTGGAATTACAGGCTTGAGCCACCGCGCCCGGCCTATTAAGGGGTTTTCAAGGAACATGTATTACTTGTATATCAATTTTCCTTCAGCCTCTAGTTCACTCCAAGCAGATCTACTTGATGGGCAAAGCCACAGCCAAGGGAGCCTGAGCTGGGCAAGGCCCGCCGATTGGCACTCAGAGGCATTCTGTAGGCAACAAACAAGGCTGCTTCTCTTGGCCTTTCCGACACCAAGGGCATACCTGAGGCTTGAAACTTCCAAGAGGTTTAGTCATCAATCTCGAGCCTCCTGCTGGCTGTTTCCAATTGTCAGCAGAGATCTCAGGGTGGGGAGCTGGCAGGCAGGCATCCCTCATTCAGGATGCATTTGCCAAGGACGGTAAGGGGGGAGTGTCTCGCCCCCTTTAAGTATCAAAAATCCCAGGCGCTGTGTGTACAATCCCCTCCCTGGCCTTTCCAAGGGTGGCACGAGTCCTAGCCCAGTAAAAAGACTGCTGAAGAAGGAGGAAGGCTGCTGAGAAGGCCTTGCAGGGAGCAACAGGCTTGCCCCTGGGGCCGCTGGTGCCAGCCAGGACAGCCCATAGTGGATCCAGCTTCTCCCCCAGGCCATTCAGTTCCACAGCACGGGCCGGGCCGTGGAAAGCCTGCCCAGCCCCCTCACTGCAGGAGTGCAGATGAGTGGCAGACGGCCATCCAGTGCCTCTTGGCCCTCGGCTTGGGGACCAAAGGGTTTCCCATAGCTCAGGGCACGTGCCCCACTCTAAAGAGCCAGATTCACAGCAGGTACCCAAGGTTTATAATTTGGTACCTTCCAACTGATATTCTTCATCTATTTGTTCAAACGTTATTTGTTGACTGCAGGAAGGAACCAATGCTACCTACATTGTATGCAGGGTAAAGGCTTGATGACATGGGACTTTCCAGCCCGGCAACTGCCACAGAGGCACTTTGAGAGGCTGTTAATTTCTCTCCACTTCCCAGAGCCTTGCGCAGTGATAGGGGCAGAGTCTTTTTACATTTTGCCAGTTCTGCTTATTTTCTGTGATGCTGTTGTGTCCTTAAAGGTTGAGGTCCGGGGAATTTTGCCCGGCTGGCTCTCTTCAATCTACTCTGCCTGCTCTGCAGCCAAGCAGAGCAGCCATGGCCCACCACCAACCCCTGGGCCTGACTCCCTTTCCCTTAAGGTTCACACTCTTCCCAGGCTGCAAGGCCTGATTTAATGGCACCTCCTCCCTGCTCCTCCCCTGACTCCCCAGCTCCTCCCCACCTCCTCTGTGCTCCTCTCCTGACTCCCCATCTTCTCTGTGAGCCTCCCCTGACTCCCCAGCTCTTCCCCATCTCCTCCATGCTCCTCCCTTCACTCCCTGTCTCCTCTGTGCTCCTCCTGACTCCCCAGATCCTCTCCATCTCCTCCGTGCTCCTCTCCTGACTCCTCAGCTCCTCTGTGCTCCTCTCCTAACTCCCCATCTCCTCCATGCTCCTCCTCTGACTCCTCAGCCCCTCCCCATCTCCTCCATGCTCCTCTCTTGACTCCCCAGCTCCTCTGTGCTCCTCCTGACTCCCCAGCTCCTCCCCTGACTCCTCATCTCCTCCGTGCTCCTCTCCTGACTCCCCATTTCCTCCGTGCTCCTCCCAACTCCCCATCTCCTCCATGCTCCTCCTCTGACTCCTCAGTTCCTCCCCATCTCCTCCGTGCTCCTCCTGACTCCCCATCTCCTCTGTGCTCCTCTGACTCCCCAGCTCATCTGTGCTCCTCCTCTGATTCAACTCCTCCCCATCTCCTCTGTGCTCCTCCTGACTCCCCAACTCCTCCCAACTCCCCATCTCCTCCGTGCTCCTCCCCTGACTCCCCAACTCCTTCCGACTCCCCATCTCCTCCATGCTCCTCCGGACTCCCCATCTCCTCTGTGCTCCTCTGACTCCCCAGCTCCTCCGTGCTCCTCCTGATTCCTCAACTCCTCATCTCCTCCGTGCTCCTCTCCTGACTCCCCAGCTCCTCTGTGCTCCTCCTGACTCCCCAACTCCTCCCCTGACTCCCCATCTCCTCTGTGTTCCTCTCCTGACTCCCCAACTCCTTCCAACTCCCCATCTCCTCCATGCTCCTCCTGACTCCCCATCTCCTCTGTGCTCCTCCCAACTCCCTATCTCCTCCATGCTCCTCCTCTGACTCCTCAGCTCCTCCCCATCTCCTCCGTGCTCCTACCCTGACTCCCCAGCTCCTCCATTCTCCTCCTGACTCCCCAACTCCTCCCCTGACTCCCCAGCTCCTCTGTTCTCCTCCCGACTCCCCATCTCCTCCGTGCTCCTCCCGACTCCTCATCTCCTCCATGCTCCTCCCAACTCCCCAGCCCTTCTGTGCTCCTCCCAACTCCCTATCTCCTCCCTGCTCCTCCCAACTCTGCAGCTCCTCCGTGCTCCTCTGCTGACTCCCCAGCTCCTCTGTGCTCCTCCCAACTCCTTATCTCCTCCCTGCTCCTCCCCTGACTCCGCAGCTCCTCTATGCTCCTCTCCTGACTCCCTAGCTCCTCTCAGCTCCTCTGCTCCTCCCGACTCCACAGCAACTCCATGCACTGCCCTGACACTCCAGCTCCTCCTCTGATGCCCCAGTTCCTCAGTGCTCATCCCCAGCTGTCCCAACCACTTCTTCTTCCTGACTTGTATGAGTTTTGCTCTTTTTTGTCTCTCCTCCCATACGACCTTGAGATGCTGTCTTTCCTTAGCTTTCATTCTCTGGCTCCTAGCTCAGATCCTGGCACTGTAAACGCCCAATAGACCCTGGTTTGATTTCGAATTGCTCATCAATTTCTGAAATTAATGCACCTCAAGCTTTTCTTGGCAGTTGTCTGCAAATTGATTCAGGATGCCCAGCTGGGCAGGGGCAGATGTGCTGGGGAAATCAAGGAAACCAACACCCCCATCCCTGCTGGGAAGGCCTCCTACACTCTGACTCGTCTGGTTTCCCTTCACACGTGTATTTGCGGGAAATGAACTTCTATGCTTGAATAAATATGCAGTTCTTTGTGAACATCAACGTTGTAAGTGCAATAAATCACTGGAAACAAGATGCACCTCTCGTGGTGGAAAACAGGAACGGCTTTTGCAAGCACTATTGGAAAGCAGCGGCGACATCAATAAAGCCGCCCGTCAGAGCTGAGGAAGGAAATCAAAGCCCTTCCTGTGGAGGACACTGTTTAATTGATGTCTGCATTCAGGGGATTGCGGACTATGATCAATGCAGACTGGACTGACCGAGAGAACCCTGAGCGCAGAAGGCTAGCTGGGTGCCCCGGGCTCCCAGCCAACTATGTCAGAGCCAGAATGGGCACCCAAGGACAGTAAAGACAAGACCCCATCTAGAGATGGAAGCACCCAGAAGCCTCTGTCATCACCCTGCCCCGGCTATGCCATGGATGGGGGCCCCCTGGCAGAGCCACAGAATGTGTAAAGCTAAAATGAGTGTCCTGGCATTCAGGATTCTCTCTGTAGTACCCACCTCAGCATCCCCGGCCTCACACAGAGCAGGTACTCAGTAAAGGTGGCTGACTGACGGGTTCTCAACTCCCAGTGCTAGCAGTGGGTCAGCACTGAACACATAATCCCGACTGCACGGTCTGGTGCACTCCCAGGAAAACAAGCTGGTCAACAACTGTCACCAGAGGAAGTCAAGACTAGCTCAAGACAGTGGACGGCACATCTCTTCATCGACTCGCTGATCCGATCGAATCTTCCTGCTTTGATCACTGAAACTTTGCGCCAGGGGTTTTCAACCCTGGCTGTGCTGCAGAAGCGCCTGGAAAGTCTGTTAAAATATGCACGTAGGCCAGGTAAAGTGCTTCACGCCTATAATCTCAACACTTTGGGAGCCCAAGAAAGGGGGATTACTTGAGGCCAGCCTGGGCAACATAGCAAGACCTCATTTCTAAAAAAAAAAAAAAAAATGTTGGCCAGGTGTGGTGGCTCATGCCTATAATCCGAGCACTTTGGGAGGCCTGGGTGACAAAGTAAGAATCTTTCTCAAAAAAAATAAAAGAAAAAAAAATTTTTTTCTGTGTTCCTTTTTTTTTTTTTTGAGACAGAGTCTCGCTCTCTCACCCAGGCTGGAGTGCAGTGGCACAGTCTCCCCTCACTGCAAGCTCCGCCTCCCAGGTTCACACCATTCTCATACCTCAGCCTCCCGAGTAGCTGGGACTACAGGCGCCCACCACCACGCCTGACTAATTTTTTTGTATTTTTTAGTAGAGACGGGGTTTCACCATGTTAGCCAGGATGGTCTTGATCTCCTGCCCTCATGATCCACCCGCCTCGGCCTCCCAAAGTGCTGCGATTACAGGCGTGAGCCACCACACCTGGCCAGAAATATTTTTTGTATTAGCCAGGCATTATGGCACACACCTGTAGTCCCAGGAACTCGGGAAGCTGAGTCGGGAGAAGTAATTGAGCCCAGGAGTTTGAGGTTACAGTGAACTATGATCACACCACTGCACTGCAGCGTAAGTGACAGAGTGAGTCAGGCCCTGTCTCCAAAAATAAGAATTATATGTATACATACACACACGTATGTGTCAGACCCACCCAGACAAGGCATAGAGATGCTGTAAACATGCCCACATGTCCCTGGAGTGCTCCAAAGACTGAAGACCACTAGCCTCACAGAGGGCCAGAGTGGTGGGACCCTGTCCCAGCTCTGCCTCTGACATCATGTGAAATCAGTGCTAGGCAGACCCTTAACTCCCTTGTCCGTAAAACAGACATCATAAAACCCTAAGGACCAGGCCAGGCGTGGTGGCTCATGCCTCAATCCCAATACTTTGGGAGGCTGAGGCAGGTGGATCACCTGATGAGGTCAGGAGTTTAAGACCAGCCTGGCCAACATGCTGAAACCCCATCTCTACTAAAAATACCAAAAAAAAAATTAGCCAGGTGTGGTGGCGGATGCCTGTAGTCCCAGTTACTAGGGAGGCTGAGGCAGGAGAATCACTTGAATCCAGGAGGCAGAGGTTCCTGTGAGCCAAGATCACGCCACTGCATTCCAGCCTGGGCAACAAGAGCTAAACTCTGTCTCAAAAAAAAAAAAAAAACTAAGCCCTCATTGACCACATAGGTCCACCCCAAGCACAGGAATCCACTCTATGGACTTATAAAGCAGCTGCCAGTCACAAATATTATTTTTATTTGTGTAAAGAAGTATGAGTTTGCTCTACGACACTCAGACTCAAGAAATATCTCATTTGACAGTTTTTCTAAATAAAATTAAATCTAGCTGAACTCCCCGACACACCCCGACCTGACCACCTTGCCTGCCTACTGGCTCCAGGGTAGACCTGACTGAGGGCCCTCTCCCGACTCAAGCACAGTCCATGCACCACAGAGTAGGCTGCATGCGCAGCCCCAGGCAGGCACCTCACCCACACCGCAAGCCCCTCTGGCCAGCGTGTGGAATCGACAGCCATCACTCCGAGTCTTTGTGATCCTAAAAATGACAGACACAGTTCAAGGTCTCTTATTACTTTTTTTTTTTTTTGACCCTGGGTGACAGGGTCTCACTCTGTCACCCAGGCTGACGTGCAAGGGTACAATCATGGCTCACTGTAGCCTCAACCTCGTGGGCTCAGGCAATCCTCCTACCCCATGAATAACTCAAGATAGTGAATGGTACATCTCTTCATCTGCTCGCTGATTCAGCAGGTTGATCTACACAGTCTCCCCAGCAGCTAAGACCACAGGTGCATGCCACCACTCTGGTTAATTTTTTTAAAAGTAGGGTCCCACTATGTTGTCCAGGTTGGTCTCGAATTCCTGGACTCAAGCGATCCTCTTGCCTCAGCCTCCCATAGTGCTGGGATTACAGGTGTAAGCCACTGTGCCCAGCCTGGGCTAGCTCTCCAGGGGCTGAGGAACTCACATTTATTTCCAGAATCTCTGGCCACCAATCCTTCATTTAAAACCAAAGCAGAGGCAAGGAACCAAAAATGTTGAATTCCTCTGCAATCAGGACACCTGGTGGCCGTTCTGGGCTCCATTCAGCCTCACGGGACCCCAGCCAAGACTTCTCTCACCAGAATGAAAAACCTGCCAGGCCTGGGAGGGCAGGATCCCGAGGGACAGCCTAAGAAATAGCAACCCACTTTTTCAATCCAAACTGAATTGCTTTAGGAGCAATCTGCTAGCTAAGCAAAGCTTTTCCATTTTTCACCTGTCCAAGCGCATTCTTCTGAGTCCTTGAGAGAGGACCGATGGGAATCCCAGCTCTCCCTTCATCCTCGTCACAGAATAATTCACACAGGAATTCATGGTGCCAAGGCCCCAGTGAGAGGTGAGGGGCCTGCAGTAGGGACGTCCCCACACGCCCCTGCCTGATGCCAGTCGGTAGCATGACAGGGAGGGATGTATTGTCCCGTAACCCAGCGTGCTGCCCCACGGGCAGGACAGGGAACAATGGGGACCAAGCAGTGCCCTGGCAGCCTTGGCCTGCAAGCCCCAGGCCTGTGCACATGGTTAGCCCAGCACTGCCCAGCACCTCAGTGCTGGAGGGAGTCTCTCAGGACCTTCCTTGCTCAAGACCCCTCTGTCCTACCTGATCCCAGTCCCCCTCTCTCTGCCTCTGGCAAGACCACTGAGCCCTGCTCAACCCCAGGGCTCTCTCCAGCAGCAGACAGTTGATCGCCCCTTTGGCCTCATCTTTTGCCATCCATTTCCCTCACTCCTAAGCATCCCAGAACAAATGCCTACTGGGGGCCAACCTCCATGCCAGGCACAGACAGTGGGCACGAAATCAAGTGACCTCCCGTGAACCCACTAGATGCCCACCAACATGCATTCAGACCATTCTTAAGCAAACAAGCTGCTGTCATTACAGGGACAGGAACCTCTCCAGAAGGGTCTGGAAATGACTCTCAGCTGCCATCACTGCTACATGAGACAATAGAGTATCACATGCAAAGCCTGGGCATCCTGCAGAGGGGGGTCCCTCCCTGGGCCCATCTTCACGCTATCCATCAGCACGTTTACAGGATTCTTCTTCACTTTCCCCAGAACCAGGGTGTCCCGCGTGCAGTGAGACCACAGGACATGGTGGCAAGAGGTTATCTGGACCAGAGATCTACACAGTCCAACCACAAAGGGAGCTTTTTACAACCTCACGTGCACAAGCCCCACCCATACCCAGAAGGCAGAATCATGGGAAGAAGCCTGGCCCCAGCGTGGTGTGACTTGCCCAAGTCAGTTAACCTCATGGAGCCTCAGTTTTCTCACCTGTGGAATGGAGCTAATAATAGACCTTCCAGGGATGAAATGAAATGAGAGACTCTGGTGCTTCGCAGCCTTTCTTCTGACAGCGTATGTGGAGAATGTGAACGGATTTACACAGTGCACCTGGTACATGAGCGAGCCTGCCTCCGGTCACCCCAGGGCTGAGGGGACCCCCGTCTCAGGTGCAGGAGGTTAAGGGGCAGGAGTGGGAAGGCCTGATGGCTGCAAATCACTAGGCAAAGGGCTGGTATATCAGAGGACCCCCAGGCAATTACGGTTTTTGTGGCTCAGCCAGGAGGTGTGGGTTCGGGCTGACGCATCGCCATTGTTTAAGGAGCTCTCCACCTGACTCTGGAGCAGCTAGCCTGTAGGGTCAGGTGTGGACGGAAAGGTTCCAGCAGCTCACAACCAGCAGGTTCTTCCCCAAACAGGGTCACCAGCTCCCCTCTACATGCCACCCCTTCCTGCAACCCACACACCAGTAGGGTCCTCCCCGCCTAGTTAGCAGGCGAATCCCTTTCTGAGAGAACTGAATGGGTCCCTTCTGCTGCGAGGGCTTCCCTCACACTGTCCCTTTGTAGCCACCAGCGTCTCCGCCAGGCCAAACTGGGTCCTCAGCTGTTTACTCTCCCTGCAATTTTGACTGTGCCCCTCTGGCTCCCACCTTCAAAGCTTCAAGCAGGGCTGTGGTAGGGGACTCCAATGGAGCTGAGTTTTCTGCTGGAAAAGTGGCTGGCCATGGGCAGGGCCTGGTCTGGCCACCCCAGACAGGGCTGTTTGCAGGGGCCGTGGTGACCCAGACAAACATGCTTGGGAGGCGAGACCACAAACAGCCTGGGCCCAGGGAGACAGAGTCCTCGCAAACGGGGTCAGGCACAGCTGCTGCAGGCCGGACACTGCCCCTCTGCTCACCTGAAGGTGGAGAAGCCTAAAGAAGCTGGGAGGGGCTGCTCTCTCTGGAATGCACCACGGAGGCAGACACTCCTCCAAACAGAAAGGCGAGGCCCCTCCCACCCCAGGAGAGCACACCCGCTCTTCCACAGGGCAGGCTGGCAGACCCTCTCCAGAGAGGGCCACCCACCCAGGCAGGAGGGTGGGCTCACAACTCGCTAACCCTAACCCCAGGCAACAAGAACAGGTGAGGGGGATGGAGTAGCAGGAGACAGACGCGGCCCTCCCCTTACCCCAGGCCTCCAGACATCCTGGACCCAGCCCAATCCCCCCGCCACACTTAGTAAAGCAGCCAGGCCCATTCGCGGTTGGAGAACACGGGGATGGAGTTTCACTTCACTCCACAGCGCAGTCCGGGCTGTCCGGGACCAGGTCCAGGTGGATCCAGCCTCAGGGCCCCACCTTAAGACTCTGATAAGAGGTGTCTGAACTCCCTGCACCTGGGTCCTACGAACTCTGGCTTTTCAAGGCTGGCGTGGGGATCGTGGGATGTAATGCATCAGCCGGCCCTCCATAAAGGAAGGGTGATCATCACCATTCACTCATCAGGCTGAGACCGGGGGAGAGACAGACACAGGGCAAGTGAACCCAGGATTAGAAACCAGGCCCCGGTCAACTGAAGCCAGTTTGAGGACCTACCCCCTGGGGTGTCCCAGGGTGTCCTCGCTTCCCTGAGCCCTCTTTTTTTTTTCTTTTTTTTATTTTTGAGACAGAGTCTCGCTCTGTCGCCCAGGCTGGAGCACAGTGGCCGGATCTCAGCTCACTGCAAGCTCCGCCTCCCGGGTTCACGCCATTCTCCTGCCTCAGCCTCCCGAGTAGCTGGGACTACAGGCGCACGCCACCTCGCCCGGCTAGTTTTTTGTATTTTTAGTAGAGACGGGGTTTCACCGTGTTAGCCAGAATGGTCTCCATCTCCTGACCTCGTGATCCGCCCGTCTCGGCCTCCCAAAGTGCTGGGATTACAGGCGTGAGCCACCGCACCTGGTCCCCTGAGCCCTCTTAAGTGGAACACTGATTCAGCGTCCCCATCCAAACCACTAAAATCCTTCTTTCTCAACAGGGTCTTGTGGGACTAGTGGGCCTGGGGAGGGTACCTTCCTGCTGTCCCATGGCCCTGGCACTTCCTTGCCCTGTGCTGGGGGCGGGGAGGTGCCTGAGCAGACCCTAAGACGGTTGTTCCCAGTGGGATTCCTGTGCCACCCAGATGAAGCCACCTGTCAAAGCAGGGCCAGGGCACCTGTGTGTTTATCAAGCCTCAGGTGATCCCAGAGAGCTCGAGAGTTTGAGGTCGGGGGCAGAGGCAGCTACAGGCAGGACCAAGCAGCCAGTATCACCCTCCCTGCAGCCCGCTGCTCCCATTTCTTCATGAGGACACTGAGACTCCAGAGGTTGTGTGACCGGTCCTAGGTCTCAGAGATGGTAACTTGCCTCCTGGGACGCAGCACAAGCTTCCAGGCCCCACCTCCCCTCCCATCCACAAAGTCCAAGGTGAGTCCAGGACTGGGCCCTGGGCACCAGCCTTGCCCTTGGCACTGATGGGGTTCAGGACATGGTACCCCAAAATACAGCACCTTGGCATTTGAGGAAACAGCAGAAGCAGAAAGGTCGCTTTCACCTCCCGCCCTCCCTTCTCCCCTGAAGCAGGATGTAAAACCCTCATTCAGGTGTTCGTCTCCCTATACCCAGAAGAAACATCCCCACCTCTGAAGACACAGGGACAGAGGGGACTGTGAACACGCAGGCCTGGCTACGTCCCCACATCTGTTACCGTTACATCAGACATTTGTTTCCAATCAAACTTTTCTAGGACTATCCACTTTTTTATCAAATCAAGCATAAAACACACAGATTTGGGCTGGGCGCGGTGGCTCAAGCCTGTAATCCCAGCACTTTGGGAGGCCAAGATGGGCAGATCACAAGGTCAGGAGATCGAGACCATCCTGGCTAACACGGTGAAACCCCATCTCTACTAAAAAATACAAAAAACTAGCCAGGTGTGGTGGCGGGCGTCTGTAGTCCTGAGGCAGGAGAATGGCGTACCCAGGAGGCGGAGTTTGCAGTGAGCTAAGATCCGGCCACTGCACTCCAGCCTGGGCGACAGAGCAAGACTCCGTCTCACAAAAAAAAAAAAAAAAAAAAACACACAGGTTTGACCAGGTGTGGAGGCTCACGCCTGCAATCCCAGCACTTTGGGAGACCAAGGTGGGCAGATCACCTGAGGTCAGGAGTTGGAGACCAGCCTGACCAATATGATGAAACTCCATCTCTACTAAAAATACAAAAATTGTCCAGGCCTGGTGGCATGCACCTGTAATCCCAGCCACTTGGGAAGCCGAGACAGGAGAATTTCTTGAACCCAGGAGAGGGAGGTTGCAGTAAGATCTTGCCATGGCACTCCGACCTGGGCAACAAGAGCAAAACTCTGTCTCACAAAAAACAAAACAAAACAAAACAAAACAAAAAACACGGGTTTACACATTTTTTGGCTCTTCATTTCCTTATGAAGGCTCCTGCATCAGGTAAAAATTGTATTAAATAAATGTGTATGTTTTTCTCTTGTTATATGAGTCCTAGGCAGGAATCTAGGATGGTGAAGAAAAGCTATTTCTCCTCCCTATGGCATCCACACACCCAGGGCCTGCCACACCTGCCCAGCCCAGGACCGTCACTATCTCAGTGACCAGTGGACAGGGGCCAGCAGGGCCACACGGATCAAGGTGGGCCCCAGCCAGGCAGGGACCAGGCCTCGCATCATTCCACGACTTCGGTCCCCTAATCACCAGTGCAGGTATGAGTAAGGCCATTGCACAGTGGCAAAAACTGAGGCCCGCAGTGGCCCAGGGACCACCACTCAGATCCCTCCCACCACAGCACAGCCAGGAGCTCCGGGCAGAGTCCCAGGAGGCCCTGCCCACAGGGTCAGAGCGCCCCTGCCCCCAGCCCAACGGACGCGCAGGTGACCATCACTTGCCAAGCTCGTCGCAGCGCGGGAGGTGGGGTAGACCCTCCCCTGCCCCGGAGCCCGCACCTCTGCACGGTGAACCGAGGCACTCCGAGGGGTGCGCGGACAGCACCGGGCACTGAGGAGGTGAACGCGACTCCCACACACGCGGGGCTGAACCAGCGCCCCAGAGCCCCAGAACATGCATGGGCCCGCAGGGCCGCAGCCCACGCCCGGGACAGCTGCCCGCAGTCTACGCAGGGAGCGGCCGCGGGGCTCTGGTTTCTGCATGTTCTGAATTGTCTCCAAGGAGCACATTCCACCGTCAGAATAATAAACTTTTACAGAAGTGTATTTCTCTGCAGCGCGGCGGGAACTCGACCCCAAGAAAAGCGAGCGCCCTACAGGCCTCAGCAGAGGAGGGACGGCCCCCAGCCCGGCTCCTAGCCCCGCCCACGGCCCCGCCCACGGCCCCGCCCCAGTCCCCGAGCCCCGGCCTCACGCACGCGCGTCTCGGCGGCTCTCAGGTCGGCCGGGAAGCAACGCTTTGCGGGCAGCGCCCCCTGCCATCCCTACGCGCCTGGGGCCCTGCGGCTACGAGCAGTTCGAGGACCTGGCCCTGGGGTTGTTGACTTGCACCTGGGTGCTGAGTCTTGGAGGCGAGGGGACAACTCGCCACACCCCCGTCCTCTCCCTAGAGCTCGAAGCCCCTCTCTACTGAAATGGGGCCTCCTTTTCTTGGGAAACTTACTTTGTGGGAAACTAAGTCTCAAGGGATCTTAAAACCCAAGATGGGGGAATGGGAACCCCACAGGATGTGGGGGCGCTTTTCTGGCCATCTCTACATAAAACCTGCCAGGGTCCTCAGACCCTGGCTCCTCTGTCAGTTCCCAAGACCCGTCGAGCGCCCACCTGAGCCGGGTGCCCACTGGATGGGGTCTCAGATTCACCTGGTCAGCCCTCGCTCCCACCTCCAGAGACCAGGCAGTCATGCCCTTCTAATATAGCGGAGGTCCCAAAAGATTGTACCGTATTTTTACTGTGTCTTTTCTGTGTTTACCTATGCAAATGCTTAGCATTGTGTCGCAGCAGGCTGTGCCATCTGGGTTGTGTAAGTACACGCCATGATGTTCACATGACGACAAAATCGCCAAAGGGCGCATTTCTCAGTACATACACCTGTTATGAAACCACACGTGACTGTTCTGTCCTAATTCAACCCTCTCATTCCATAAAGAGGAAAGAGAGACATTGAGTTGCATAGGTCTCCTGGTTGTCAGAGGCAAAAGCAAAACTGAAGCTCTGAGCCTCGCAGCAGTCACCCACCGCACCTCCTCCCATCATCATCAGGAGGCCTCCCTAGGTTTCTGCCCCAGGGAGCGCAGCCGGTGGACAAGTCCCTTCCACTCTCTGAGCCTCCAGCAACATGAAAACACTGGCAGGAGACCCTCCATGATTACAGGGTTCCTAGAACACTGGCAGGACACCCACAGCCGGTGCCCACTCCCAGGTCATCCCACTGAAAGCCAGCAGCCTTCTGTATGGTCTACATCCATGTTTTTCTATTTCCCCCAGGAGTAATTACTCCATTTGTTCACAGGTACACGGCTTGGCACTGAGGGGCCATAAATTAAAGAGATGTTGTGATAAAAAGGAAGGCAGGAGAGATTAGGGGCTGGTGGATCCCACTTGCCCTTCACTGCCTGTCTCAGAGACTGGCCTAGGAGAAAGCTACCAAGATCAAAGGCCCCCAGACCCTGTATCCCCATGGATGTGCAAGCCTGAGCTGTCAGTAGTCCTCCTGAACCCTGCCTTGAGCCATGCACAGCCATTCCACACAAGCCTTATTTGTAGCAATCATCTGCTAGGCTCTTAAGCATTGTGATGCAAATTATAAAAGCCATATTAGTTCAGATATCTCATTAACAATTTGAAGAACTAGGCTGATGTATAGAGAAAAAATCTCATTTGCAAGTTAATCAAAATAAAGGCTGGGGAACTAATAACCTCTTCTGAGCCATTATACATGCATGGAACACTGGAGTGAGCCCTGAAATATATTTTGAAGAGTTTTTTTCCTCCATCCTGGCTAACACGGTGAAACCCCATCTCTACTAAAAATACAAAAAATTAGCTGGGCGTGGTGGCACACGCCTGTAGTCTCAGCTGCTCGGGAGGCTGAGGCAGGACAGTGGCATGAACCTGGGAGGCATAGCTTGCAGTGAGCGGAGATCGTGCCACTGCACTCCAGTCTGGGTGAGACAGCAAGACTCTGTCTCGAAAAAAAAATGAAAAAAAAAAAGGGGGGGTTTTACTAAATGGACTAAGCTGCTTTTATATATATACATATATATAATTCGTTTTGATGCCTCCTGCTGGTATTTTAAGAATCCATCCCCCAAGTTCAAAACAAATTGAAATGCTTTTACAGACTGCAGGGGCCTCTCGGCCAAGCTCTTGAGGCAAAGGGAGGAGCTGTCCTCAAAGCCCCCCGTCTCTGAGGTACCAGGACCACCTACTGGCTCCCTCAGAAGGTTTATCCAGCCCATCCAGGGCTCTTGGGCATCAGCACTATTTCAATGACCTAAAGCAAGCTTGTGTTTCTGAGCCTTGGTCTCCTCATCAGTAAATGGAAGTAACAATACCTGGGGTGAGACTTAAGGCATTTGAAATAGTGCCTGGCACAGACTGCTGAATAAATGCTATTTATTTGAACCACTGTCTATCCTCCGGGACCAGCCAAGTGGTACTCAATAAACATTTTTGAAATAAATGTACCTGTTAAAAAGCCCCTTGATGCCAGGAATTGTGTGCGTTATTCACCAGTAGACAGCGCCCCAGCATGGTTGGGTGAATGACGCCCTGCCTCACACTCAATACCTACTTTGCAAAGACTGCACATTAGAATCCCCAGGAGCACTTAGTATCCAGGTGCAAGGCCCCATCCCAGGAGATCCTGATGTAATTGATTTGAGGTGAGGTCTGGCCATCAATATTAATTTTTTTTTTCGAGACAGTGCTTCACTCTTGTTGCCCAGCCTAGAATGCAATGGCACAATCTTGGCTCACTACAACCTCCACCTCCCAAGCTCAGGCGATTCTTCTGTCTCAGCCTCCCAAGTAGCTGGAATTACAGGTGTGCACCACCATGCGCAGCTAATTGTTGCATTTTCAGTAGAGAGGGGGTTTCACCATGTCAGTCAGGCTGGTCTTGAACTAACCTCAGGTAATCCACCCACCCCGGCTTCCCACAGTGCTTGGACTACAGCCATGAGCCACTGCACCTGTGGTGTTGTCCTGTGGAGTCTCACTGTGTCGTCCAGGCTGGAGTGCAGTGGCGCGATCTCAGCTCACTGCAGCCTCCGCCTCCCGGGTCCACACCATTCTCCTGCCTCAGCCTCCTGAGTAGCTGGGACTACAGGTGCCCGCCACCACGCCTGGCTAATTTTTTGTATTTTTAGTAGAGACAGGGTTTCACTGTGTTCGCCAGGATGGTCTCGATCTTCTGACCTGGTGATCCGCCTGCCTCGGCCTCCCAAAGTGCTGGGATTACAAGCATGAGCCACCGCGCCTGGCTATACTAAATTTCTAAGCAAGCCAGGTGACTCTGAGTGCAGCTGGCATTGAGCAGCACAGATCTAAACCTATAAATGTCCCCTATATGCATCCTCCCCCCCCCCCCCCACCGCTGTGATTTCCCCATCACATACAGATATGCTGCAGAGAGCATGCTGGGAGCTTCACAGTCCTAGTGCTTGACACACACAGTCACTTTCACCTCTGTTATTCTGGGTACGTCAGATGTCCTGTCCCAACCTCAATTTTCTTATATGTGCAGTAATTTAGATGAGGTATTCTGGAAGGTCAGAATCCAAAGAACAAGTTATCATTAGGGGTTGTGGAGAGTGAACGTGGTGACTATTTAAAGTGCAAAAATGTACCGAGATTATCATCTTTCTTTTGCACATATCTAACTATGCATCTGGACACCACGTACTCTGTGAGTTCTCCTCTACTTTGAGCCACTCCTCCCCGAAGAAGAAAGACCTTCTAACTTTCTCTGAAGAATGTGAACCCCTTTAAAATTATCAGGCCCAGAAAAGTATCTAAAATATAACAGCAGTCAGGTCTCACTCCTCCTTGAGCTAAATAATTATCTCTTGAAGCCCCTTGCCATGCAGCTCTAGGCTAATTGAAGCCAAATGGCCACAAAAACGCCATACATCCTGTATTTCAACAATGAATAGCCAATCGCTAACCAATGCCAATTCTCTAGACCAATGAACAGCCAATTGCTAACCAATGCCAATTCTCTAGACCAATGAGAGTTCCTAATAAATAAGTTTTGTAATCACACCTTCTCCTGATCTGTCTTTTTTTCTTTATAAATATTCTCCAGAGCACTCCCCAAGGCAAACTGATGATGTATCCTGGGCTGTAGTTCTCAAGCTTGGCCCAAATGACAAGAGGATTTGTCTTGGCCCCTTTGCCAGGCATGCAGTAGGAGGCACCCCACCTACTGGGCCTGCCAGGCCACGTCTGGCTTGCATTCCGGTACAGATCCCACAGCAGCTGCTACTGCATGCTCAGGCCCTGGTGGGAGGGGGTGTGTGAATGAGTAGTGTGGGGTCCGGCCAGCCCTTCCAAATGGTGGCACAGGGGCAGGCTCCATGCAGGGTTTGTAGCTGGACCAGGTGTGTCACCCCAAGGGGAATGCAGTGGTTCCCAGGCAGGGGTGCCCATGACCCCAAAGGCCCCAAAGGGTGTTACAATGTGCTCATTAGCTCTTTTAGTCCCACCATCCACAGCCCAACAGACAGTGACATGTTAGCAGCTCATTCAGCCCCTTGCCCCATTCCAGCCCACAGCTCTGGGGCCAGCTCAGCCCCATAGTGCAATTTAAAGTTACTACTTCCCATCACGTGACGCAGCTGCCCTCCGCCAGTGGAGGGCAGAGGGCCGCAGTGTTATAGCCTTATGAGTACCCATGTTCAGTGAGTCTGGAGTTCTTGTCCCACATTGAAGAGGAATGAGGTCACACTGGCAATGGAGGGGTGGTGAGGGCAGAGAATTTTAATAAGCGACAAAACAGCTCTCAGCAGAGAGGAGATGGGAAGGCGGTCTCCTCCAGTGTGGCTAAGTCTGAGGTTTTTATAGGCACAGGATGGGGGAGAGGCAGGCCATAGGTAGTATCAGAAAAGGCAACATTTGGCCGGGCGCGGTGGCTCAAGCCTGTAATCCCAGCACTTTGGGAGGCCGAGACGGGCGGATCATGAGGTCAGGAGATCGAGACCATCCTGGCTAACACGGTGAAACCCCATCTCTACTAAAAAAATACAAAAAACTAGCCGGGCGAGGTGGCGGCGCCTGTAGTCCCAGCTACTCGGAGGCTGAGGCAGGAGAATGGCGTGAACCGGGAGGCGGAGCTTGCAGTGAGCTGAGATCCAGCCACTGTACTCCAGCCTGGGCGACAGAGCGAGACCCCGTTCTCAAAAAAAAAAAAAAGAAGAAAAGGCAACATTCAATTAGTCAGAAAGAACCCATCGGAAAAGGGTGTGCAAATAGGAACAGAAGTTCTCACTCTGGGTCACAGGTTACATCCAGAACCAACAGTCCAGTCTATCAGACTTCAGGCTGTTTTCGGCTTGAAGGTGGGGTTTCATTGGGGACCCACCCCTACAGGCCTAGGCATTTTGTCTGCCTCCTGCTATCACAAATAACTCTGATTAATTTTGCCTCAGCTTCTTCCTTTAACTTGACACCCCCTTTGTGATACAGCCAGCCTATCAGCTCTATACCATCTCTTCCTTATCTAGATGTCACCCTTACCTGAAAGACTCCTTCTCCAGAAGCTTCCTCTCTCCCAAACTCCTCCAACTGTGTGTGTTGGGGCTGGGGAGGGGGAGCTAGCAACTCATTTATTGATCTGCAACTCTGTGCCAGGTCCTCCGCCAGGAGCATGAACTGCTCTATCTTTTTTAATCCTCCTAACTCCCCTGAAAGGTAGATAGCACCCCACTTCCTCACAGCCAAGGAAAGGGAGTCTCTAACCACAGCAAGAGCTTTGATGTTCCCAAATCCAAAGGCTGTGTCTGACTGTCCCTGCTTCCCACTTCACCACCCTCCACTTCATCCCCAGGGTACTAAGTGCAGTCAGCTGGTTCCTGCCGCCTGTTCACCACTGCACATAGGCCCTGAGGCCCTACAACCAGTGTGTACTGCATGAGTAAGCCCTAAACCATCAACCAGAAAGGATTGCTTCTTTTTTGAGACGGAGTTTCACTCTTGTTGCCCAGGCTGGACCGCAATGGCATGATCTCAGATCACCACAACCTCCGTCTCCTGGGTTCAAGTGATTCTCCTGCCTCAGCCTCCCAAGTAGCTGGGATTACAGTGAATGCACCACCACGCCCGGCTGATTTTTTGTATTTTTAGTAGAGACGGGGTTCCTCCGTGTTGGTCAGACTGGTCTCGAACTCCTGACCTCAGGTGATGTGCCCATCTCAGCCTCCCAAAGTGCTGGGATTACAGGCGTGAGCCACCACGCCCAGCCTAGGATTTTCTAACAAGGTCATGCCCCGCCCCTGCTTCAACCCCCTCCTTCGATGACCCCACTGCTCACCAAAGAAAGCCAAAATTACCCAAGGCCCTCATCGCCATTAGCCACCCTCTCCACAAGTCCCTGTGCTTTGCTACCTCTGGGTCCTCTCTGACTTTTAAAGCCTTCAAAGAATTTAGCAGGAAGATAGTTTTGTTAAAAATCACCTGGCCCTCCATCCTGGCTAACACGGTGAAACCCCGTCTCTACTAAAAAAAAAAATACAAAAAACTAGCCGGGCGAGGTGGCGGGCGCCTGTAGTCCCAGCTACTCGGGAGGCTGAGGCAGGAGAATGGCGTAAACCCGGGAGGCGGAGCTTGCAGTGAGCCGAGATCCGGCCACTGCACTCCAGCCTGGGCGACAGAGCGAGACTCCGTCTCAAAAAAAAAAAAAAAAAAAAAAAAAAAAAAATCACCTGGCCCTAAGGTCATCTCTGGTGAGAATAGCTGAATGCAAATTAAACTGACCCCTGATAACAATAGTATGCCCTAAGGCAACCTGCAAATGTGGAATCTCCAGTACACACAGAGACTGAATTAGAATCTGCATCTTAAGGCTGGGCACTGTGGCTCACACCTATAATCCCAGCACTTTGGGAGACCAAGGCAGGTGGACCACTTGAGCTCAGGAGTTCAAGACCACCCTGGGGAACACGGCAAAACCCTGTCTCTACCAAAAATACAAAAAATTAGCCAAATCTGGTGGCACACGGCCATGGTCCCAGCTAGTAGAGAGGTTGAAGTGAGAGAATCGCTTGAGCCTGAGAGATGGAAGATGCAGTGAGCCGAGATCATACCACTTCACTCCAACCTAGGTGGCAGTGAGTCTCCAAAAACAAAATCTCCATCTTAATAAGATTCCTAAGACCGGTTCTCAACCTTGAATCCCCTGGAGAGCTTGCCCAGCCTGGGTGCCACCCCAGCTATCATTGGTATGAGGAGGCCTCACCCATTTAAACATAGTCATTCAGTGACGGAACACTACCCTGACAGAGTACCAAAGACCCAGCTCTCATACTGCTAAGAGGTAACTTTTTAGAACCTGGGAGAGGGAGGGAGGAATGTGACACCATTAACTTGAGAAGTTTTTTCTCTTTGAAAAGCAAGTCACTTCTAGGCATTTACTCCATAGAAACACTGTGCCCTTTTGCACCATCGTGAAATGATATGAAGTGGTCACAAGCTTTATTCAAGTCAAATGGTCCCCTGATATGAGATGAAATTACAGTATACCCACATATGATGAAATGCTAGTTATCTGAGAATGAGACACAGAAAAACAACCAAAATACTCTGTTCAGGTAAAAAAAAAAAAAAAAGTTGCAACACATATAAAAAGGATAACTTTAAAAAAATGATAAATATTAGTATATGCACAGGGAACACGCTGTTTTGAAAGGGAAGTATAAGAGACCTATCTTTTAGATGTATTATTTTTATAACTTCTGGTTTTCTGTAGATCAGAGTTGAAATGCTCTTAGAAAACACATGGAATAGGCCAGGCACAGGGGCTCACGCCTGTAAACCCAGCACTTTAGGAGGCCGAGGCAGGTGGATCACCTGAGGTCAGGAGTTCGAGACCAGCCTGACCAACATGGTGAAACCCCGTCTGTACTAAAAATACAAAAATCAGCCGGGTGTGGTGGCGCAGGCCTATTGTCCCAGCTACTCGGGAAGCTGAGGCACAAGAATCGCTTGAACCTGGGAGGCGGAGGTTGCAGTGAGCTGAGATCGCACCATTGTACTCCAGCCTAGATGACAGAGCAAGACTCTACCCCAAAAAAAAAAAGAAGAAAAAGAGAACACATGGAATAAAGAAGAGTCTCAAAAACCTTAAAAATGTAACTGATAATACTGCAGTAATAGTACAGTGACATGGGGAATAAAGAAATCTTGTATCTGAAGAACGTGAGTCCCTTTAAACTATCAGGCCCAGGTCAGGCATGGTGGCTGACACCAGCACTTTGGGAGGCCGAGTCGGGGGGGATCACCTGAGGCCAGGAGTTCAAGACCAGCCTGGTCAACTTAATGAAACCCCATCTTTACTAAAAATACTAAAATTAGCCAGGTGTGGTGGTACACACCTGTAATCCCAGCTATTCAGGAGGCCGAGACAGGAGAATCATGTGAGCCCAGGAGGTGGAGGCTGCAGTGAGCTAAGATCACACCACTGCACTGCAGCCTGGGTGACAGAGAGAGAGAGATTCCGTCTCAAAAAATAAATAAATAAATAAAAACTAAATTATGAGGCCCAGAGAAGCGTTAGAATGAAACTGTAGTCAGGTCACTCTCTCCCAAGCTAAATAATTCCCTCTTGAAACCAAGCATCTATCAAATGCCATACACCCTACAGTTCAACAGCATACAGCCAATCACTAACCAAAGTTAGTTCTGTAAACCTATGAGAATTCCTGACAAACAACTTTTGTAATCACCCCTTCACCTTGTGTCAGTAGAGGGCATAAGAGCAGCTGATCTATCCTTTTTCTTTAAAAAATGTTCTCTGGAGAACTCTCCAGGGCAGCCTGGAAGTGTGTCCTGAGCTGCAGTCCCCAGCCTTGGCCCACCTAAACATTCTGTATTAATTTTGCCTCAGCTTCTTCTTTTTAAGGTTAATACTCATCACAAAACAGACATCTGAAATATAAGCTTTATTTTAAATTTAAAGAAATATTGAAAATAAACATTTTTTACAAATTATAATCAAGCACTCAAAACAATTTAGGAATGTTAAACACTAATTCTTAATTCAAAATAATGACATCCATAGAATACAACCCTGGTGTTGGCCAATATGAAGTTCACTTAATGTTAGTATTTTATATACACTTAACCATTAATCCTTCCTAAAATTCAATAATAATGATTTCATTTTATAAGGTGAAGCCTTTTATGTAATACCCCAGAGATAACTTTTTCAAATATAAAACACTTATACCACTGAGGAAATTATAAAAACATATATAAATTATACTGAAGAACTTGATTTAGAGGCTGTCTGTATATAGATGCATTTCACTCAGAAAGTACACATTCACATCAAAACACTTTCACTGAATATATATGCCATTACATTCTCTTAGTTACGTTACAAAGCAAATGGCAGGGCCAGAAACGTTGTTCTATTATGTATCAACTGAAAAAAACATATATTCAAAAAAAAAAGTTTTTGAAGACTCATGGGAGTGGAATGTGCCCGCATTAAGAACAAAGCTTTTACAAGACCACCTGTCTCCAGCTGGCTCCCAGAGACCACTGAAAACAGCTGGCTACCCTCAGAAAGACAAGATGGTCTTGTTAATAATTTCAATGGACTCTCGAAGCTCATCCTCCTTGATCACCAACGGAGGGGCAAACCTGATAATGTCACCATGGGTTGGCTTGGCCAGAAGTCCATTATCTCGAAGTCGTAGACACACCTTCCAAGCATCACAATCTAAAGAAAAATAGTAAAACATACATGCTCAAAGATAAATGTTTAAACATCCCTTGTCATATGTATGGGCAAAGTGCAGTCTGGCAAAACAAAATTCCCAGAACTTGCTCAAATAAAGGAAGCTTGGGCTGGGAGTGGTGGCTTACACCTGTAATCCCAGCACTTTGGGAGACTGGGGCGAGCAGATCACAAGGTCAAGAGATCAACACCATCCTGGCCAACATGATGAAACCCCGTCTCTACTAAAAATACAAAAATTAGCTGGGTGTCATGGCGCGCACCTGTAGTCTCAGCTACTCGGGAGACTGAGGCAGGAGAATCGCTTGAACCCAGGAGGTGGAGGTTGCAGTGAGCAGAGATCGCGCCACTGCACTCCAGCCTGGTGACAGAGCAAGACACCATCTTAAAAAAAATTTAAAAAAACAAAAAAGGAAGGGAAGCTTGGAGTTGCAAGCTTGGTTTATTTTTACTCCTAAAAATGAAGTTACTTTTCACTTTTCAGCAAGCACATAACTAGGTTTGAATGATATGATTAGCATATCATAGTGTTTCATAAATGAAAAAGATCAGGCCAAAAAAAAAAAGACAAACAAAAGTGCTAAGGCTGCTGTATTAATCACACAAGGAACTAATGCAAAAGAACTTGGGTATGGGCTGGGCATGGTGGCTCACACCTGTAATCCCAGCACTTTGGGAGGCCGAGGTGGGCAGATCACGAGGTCAAGAGATCGAGACCATCCTGGTCAACATGGTGAAACCCCACCTCTACTAAAAATACAAAAATTAGCTGGGCGTGGTGGCACACGCCTGTAGTCCCAGCTACTCAGGAGGCTGAGGCAGGAGAATCGCTTGAACTCAGGAGTGGAGGTCACAGTGAGCCAAGATCACGCCACTGCACTCCAGCCTGGCGACAGACACTCGAGCCCCACAGAGCGAGACTCTGTCTCAAAAAATAAATAAACAAAATAATAAAATTTTAAAAAAGAAAAAAAGGAACTTTGATATGATACAGATGATTAACATAAAATAGGCAATACTCAAAACCCAGTGAACACTACACGTTCTGAAAAGGGACTCGCTTCCTGAGCTCAAGATTTTATGGCAACGATTCTCAACCTGGCTACACATCAGAATCACCTTAAAGGCTATTGCTAACGCCCGTGCCCCACCCCGGATGCGTCAAATCAGAATCCCTGGGGTAAGGCCAGGCTTTGACTCATTTTTTTAAAAAGCTCCCCAGGTGATTCTTTAAGTGCAGCCAAGGTTGGGAGGTTGGAATCGTTGCTTTAAAAGGAAGAGTTATCACAAGAAAATCCAGCAAGGAACACTTAAGGGTTACAAAGAATGTACTAAAACACCCAATTAAGTGACAGCCAACATTACTTTTATTATTGACACCATCACTGTCACTCATGTCATTATTACTGCTGCTCCTATAACCTCTACTGACACAAAGCATGAAAGTGAGGGAGGGAAGGATAGCAAAGAGGACACTTTCTAGTCCAGTCTCACCAACAAAAATACTTGAACTCTCTAAATACTGCCTGACTAACTTAAGGCAGAAAAACAAATGTCTTAAAGGAACAAGAGTCAAATTGGTTAAATGTGCCTTCATTTAGAAAAGAGCTATATTTTTTATACTCTTAATGTAATTATAAATCAGACAATAATCTATCTAAAAGGCTTGGTCATTATGTCAGTCAACAGTTTCAAACAGAACCAACAACCAATTAAAATCCCAAGTGTGGCTGGGCACGGTAGCTCATGCCTGTCATCTCAGCACTTTGGGAAGCCGAGGCGGGCAGATCATGAGGTCAGGAGATCGAGACCATACTGACCAACATGGTGAAACCCCACCTCTACTAAAAATACAAAAACTACCTGGGCATGATGGCATGTGCCTATAATACCAGCTACTTGGGAGGCTGAGGCAGGAGAATCGCTTGAACCAGGGCACTGGAGGTTGCAGTAAGCCGAGATGGCACCATTACACTCCAGCCTGGCGACAGAGCAAGACTCCATCTTAAAAAAAAAAAAAAAAAACAAGTGTAGCTGGGCATGGTGGCTCACACCTGTAATCCCAGCACTTTGGGAGGCCGAGGTGGGCAGATCACGAGGTCAAGAGATCGAGACCATCCTGGTCAACATGGTGAAACCCCACCTCTACTAAAAATACAAAAATTAGCTGGGCGTGGTGGCACACGCCTGTAGTCCCAGCTACTCAGGAGGCTGAGGCAGGAGAATCGCTTGAACTCAGGAGTGGAGGTCACAGTGAGCCAAGATCACGCCACTGCACTCCAGCCTGGCGACAGACACTCGAGCCCCACAGAGCGAGACTCTGTCTCAAAAAATAAATAAACAAAATAAATAAAATTTTAAAAAAGAAAAAAAGGAACTTTGATATGATACAGATGATTAACATAAAATAGGCAATACTCAAAACCCAGTGAACACTACACGTTCTGAAAAGGGACTCGCTTCCTGAGCTCAAGATTTTATGGCAACGATTCTCAACCTGGCTACACATCAGAATCACCTTAAAGGCTATTGCTAACGCCCGTGCCCCACCCCGGATGCGTCAAATCAGAATCCCTGGGGTAAGGCCAGGCTTTGACTCATTTTTTTAAAAAGCTCCCCAGGTGATTCTTTAAGTGCAGCCAAGGTTGGGAGGTTGGAATCGTTGCTTTAAAAGGAAGAGTTATCACAAGAAAATCCAGCAAGGAACACTTAAGGGTTACAAAGAATGTACTAAAACACCCAATTAAGTGACAGCCAACATTACTTTTATTATTGACACCATCACTGTCACTCATGTCATTATTACTGCTGCTCCTATAACCTCTACTGACACAAAGCATGAAAGTGAGGGAGGGAAGGATAGCAAAGAGGACACTTTCTAGTCCAGTCTCACCAACAAAAATACTTGAACTCTCTAAATACTGCCTGACTAACTTAAGGCAGAAAAACAAATGTCTTAAAGGAACAAGAGTCAAATTGGTTAAATGTGCCTTCATTTAGAAAAGAGCTATATTTTTTATACTCTTAATGTAATTATAAATCAGACAATAATCTATCTAAAAGGCTTGGTCATTATGTCAGTCAACAGTTTCAAACAGAACCAACAACCAATTAAAATCCCAAGTGTGGCTGGGCACGGTAGCTCATGCCTGTCATCTCAGCACTTTGGGAAGCCGAGGCGGGCAGATCATGAGGTCAGGAGATCGAGACCATACTGACCAACATGGTGAAACCCCACCTCTACTAAAAATACAAAAACTACCTGGGCATGATGGCATGTGCCTATAATACCAGCTACTTGGGAGGCTGAGGCAGGAGAATCGCTTGAACCAGGGCACTGGAGGTTGCAGTAAGCCGAGATGGCACCATTACACTCCAGCCTGGCGACAGAGCAAGACTCCATCTTAAAAAAAAAAAAAAAAAACAAGTGTAGCTGGGCATGGTGGCTCACACCTGTAATCCCAGCACTTTGGGAGGCCCAGGCAAGCGGATCACAAGGTCAGGAGTTCGAGATCAGCCCGGCCAATATGGTGAAACCCCGTCTCTATTAAAAATACAAAAATTAGCCGGGCGTGGTGACATGCACCTGTAATCAATCCCAGCTACTCAAGAGGCTGAGGCAGAGAACTGCTTGAACTCAGGAGGCAGAGGCTGCAGTGAGCCAAGATCGCACCACTGCACTCCAGCCTGGAAGACAGAGCAAGACTCCATCTCGAAAAATAAATAAATAAATAAAATAAAATACCAAGTGTATTTTAGGTCTTTCTAAAAAAATTATCTTGAGTAAATGTTTTATCTCCATACCTTTGGTTTCTTTAATAACAATAGCATTTAACAATCCTTTTCCTCTTACGGCAGTTACAACATCAGAAGGTAGCTTCATGAGTTCATTTCTCAAGATAATGCCCAATTTTTCTGCATTTTCAGCAAGGTTTTCTTCTTTTAAAACCTACATTTAAAAAGAAAATTATATAAATGTTAAGACTGTCCTTTCTGTTGTTGTTCTTTGGATGACAACGGGGACTGTAAGGACAGGAAACACAAGATTCAAGACCAGAGGAACTTAACTTTCATTGCTATTTTTCAAAGCCTGTATTAATTTCTAATTAAACATACACTAGCTCAGAGCCCTGCCTTTGTCACAAATCTATTGCCAATCATTCATGGCAAAATAAGGATTAAAGATTATTTAATCCAACTCACATACTGTCATTAATTGAATACGTCAATGGCGAAAATGTAATTCTTAAACTGCAATAGTTTCTTCCCCTCCACAAAGATCTATCCTCAGAGATTACATAATAATTGCATGCCTTCAGCAGGCACTTAAAAAAAATCAGTCTGAAAACATTATGAATACACTTAAAAGAAGACTTGCTTGCTAAGCAAAAAGACGGGGCTGGTAGGTGCGTCACAGTTGAGAGTTCTGTGAGGGCCAGCCAGGGCCAAAGAACCCAAAGCACCAGGTGTCTGTGAACTCAGGAAGCCCACAAAGGAAATCCAGTCTACTAGGCCAAGTTTAAATTACTTTTTGAGAATATCTTGTTCCTAAAATTTTTCCTCTGTACTTCATGTTTTCTAATATTTGGCATTCTTATTGAATGTCTTATTATACCAGCGGGCCCGAATTAAAAATCACTTCAACATTGCTTTAAAGAATAGACACTGTGTGGCTGTATCAGTTTTTACCTCAAGGGCTGCGATGGCCACTCGGCAGCCTAGTGGATTGCCACCATATGTGGATCCATGCTCCCCTGGTTTAATGGTCAGCATTATGTCATCATCACATAGCACTGCCGACACCTGAAAGACGGTCAATTCACCACGTTATTTGTCAGCACTAAGCATTCTACTAAGCATTCTTATCCCCAGAGTCTCGCTGTCACCCAGGTTGGAGTGCAGTGGCGTGATCTCAGCTCACTGCAATCTCTGCCTCCCAGACTCAAGCAATTCTCCTGCCTCAGCCTTCCAAGTAGCTGGGATTACACACGCCCACCACCACACCACACACGCAACTTTTTTTTTTTTTTTGTAGTTTTAGTAGAGATGTGGTTTCACCAAGTTGGCCAGGCTGGTCTCGAACTCATGACCTCAGGTGATCTGCCTGCCTCAGCCTCCCAAAGTGCTGGGATTCCAGGCGTGAGCCACTGCACCCGGCCAAGAAGCTGATACTTAATGACTTCAACAAGAGTTTACATCAGCCAGCCTAAAACTACTGGCAACAAACTAAGTCATACCCTAAAACATTACAAATACTTCAGGTACAAATGGCACAAAACAATATACTTTTGCAACTAAAAGAGAAAAGCTATTTCTGCAATGATGTAATTTCACAATTCCTTCCAATGTCGAGATGAAATGCTTTGTTTAAATGCTTAAAAAACAAAGCTGAGCAATTCTTTTTAGCAAAAGTTTTGTCTATTCAGCAAAACCATCTATACTTCAGAGACCTCTGATGCAGTAACAATTACTGGCTCTGAAAGGCAAACCCAAGACATGAACTACAACAAACATTAATTTTTTCAGTTTCTATGTTCACCAGTCATGGTTTTAAACAATTAGTAATATGCCATGCTTCTGAACACTGGAGAAAAGGACAGGAGTCTACAGGAGTCCTCTGAGGGTAAATTGTTTCCACCCAAATCCAGTGTCATAGCAAATTCCAAGGCACACTCCATTCTTCAGGCAGTAAGTAAGTGGGTCACACACTGGTACCTTAAATGTTTTTATTACAGATATTCCAAGTGGCCTACAGCACACTTGGTAAAATCAAACCATCTGAAAGGCATTATTGTCACAATCAGCTGATGTATAAATACTTTAGGGGTATATTTTACAAGAGTAGGAAATGGAAAGAGGGGGGACATGAAACTTACAGGGTATAAGCCCCCAGAAAGGGCCTTTCCAAGGAGGACTATATCAGGTCTGACATTTTCATAATCAACAGCCAGCCATCTACCAGTTCTGGCCAATCCTGTCTGTATTTCGTCAGCAATAAACAGAACCTATTGGGGAAAAAAACTTAACTCCATTAGTGATCATTTTCATTTCCACAGGGAAAATAGCCATCTTTATTTCACTGTCCCCCTACCAACAATAAATGTGTAATTCTGATGTGCCCTCAGATTTGTAAAAATGTTTTAACTACACACACAATTTCAAGACTATTCTATGAGAATCTTGTAGACTCACCAACTATTTCCTTTGTCAGGCCCCTATCTCCCTAGAGGCCCATTCTGCCCTGCTCTACATAGTGAAAAGGTGCTGATGCAAAGCTGAGGGTTTTGTATGGCTTTTCTGGACATAACTACCCTCTGGGAACAAATTAATTTATTTGTTTATTCCACAAACATTTAATATGTGACAAGAACTCTCAAATGGTAAACAAAATACACTACTATCAGCCCTGGGAGAAAGGGCTTGGGGGGGCTCACAGTGAAAGGCTCTTGGAGCAGCGAGGAAGGAAACGCTGTTAAGGCCAAATCTGCAGCTCTGCACAGGGCCCAGGACAAGGCCAGAGACAGGAAAAAGTCGTTTCTAAGCACTAGAAAGTACTTAAGCTCTTAGAATGCCATCGCCCTCTAGTGGAAAGTAATTTAAGGGCAGGAGCCCATTCAGTCTTATCACAAACAGTAAACGTGACAACCTGGTGCCTGGTGCAGAGCTCTCGCACTCCCATCAGGTAACCTGGATCTGGAACAACAACGCCTGCTTCACCCTGAATTGGTTCTACCATGAACGCAGCCACATTTGGATCCTGAAGAGCACGCTACAAAAGAAATAGGAATAGGTTTTAATAATCTTCTTTCTACCACACTTGGAAATCTGAAAGCACACACCACACATATTTTCTATGAAGTATGCAAAACAAGTTTTTGCACTAACATAAATTCTGACTTCACAAGAATTTGAAGTGGAAGACTTCAAATTCACTGCCATTCAATTATCAGAAGCTCCAAACACTTCACCTTTAAGTTACACTAGCCTACATTTCCTTTTTTGCCTCATTCTGTTGCCCAGGCTGGAGTATAGCGGCACAAACAGGGCCCACTAAAGTCTCAAACTCCTGGGCTCAAGGTGAACCTCCTGCCTCAGCCTCCCAAGTAGCTGCACACCATGCCCAGCTAATTTTTTATTTATTTTGGCTTTTTTTTTTTTTTTTTTTGGAGATGGAGTCTCACTCTGTCACCCAAGCTGAAGCACAGCAGCACGATCTTGGCTTACTGCAGCCTCTGTGTCCTGGGTTCCAGCAATTCTTATGCCTCAGCCTCCCAAGTAGCTGGGATTACAGGCACATACCACCACACCTAGCTAAATTTTTTTGTATTTTTAGTAGAGACAGGGTTTCACCATGTTGGCCAGACTGGTCTCAACTCCTGACCTCAAGCAATCTGCCTGCCTTGGCCTCCCAAAGTGCTGGGATTACAGGCGTGAGCCACCGTGCCTGACCTTGATTTTTAAATTTTTTTGTGGAGACAGGCTCTCCCTATGCTGCCCAGGCTGGTCTTGAACTCCTAAACACAAGTGCTCCTCCAGCCCTGGCCTCCCAAAGCACTGGGATTACAGGCATGTACCACCATGCCCAGCCTGTTTTCTAATATATAAATGTAGTATAAATTAAATCTGGCTGGGCACAGCGGTTCATGCCTGTCACCCCAGCACCTTGGGAGGCCAAGGTGAGCAGATCACTTGAAGTCAAGTGTTCGAGACCAGCCTGGCCAACAGGGTGAAACCATGTCTCTAAAGCAAATAGAAAAGTGAGTTGGGTGTGGTGGTGTGTGCCTGTGGTCCCAGCTACTTGGGAGGCTGAGGCAGGAGGATTACTTGAACGCAGGAGGTGGAGTTTGCAGTGAGACGAGATTGTGCCACTGTACTTCAGCCTGGGCGATAGAGTGAGACTCTGTCTCAAAAAAAGAAATTAATTACTTAAATTAAATCTAAAGTAAATAGCTTTTTAAAGCCAACTTAAGGCTTTCTTTAAAAGTCTTCCACTTCATAATTTTAAAAAGCTAGCTAAAAACAGAAATTTTACCTAGCAAGTAAGCAGGTATACCCAAGTTAATTGTTATGAAGGACACACATCTAAAGTAGCTGGCGGGCTGTACAGAGTAGATCACAGAACTCAGCTTTCTCTGCGTTGGAAACTAATTGCTCGCTACTGAGAACAAGTCTGAAATCGTGGCCTAACTTAAGTGAGATAAATTTGCATTACTGTCATATAATGTATTTCGAATTCATATATTCAACAGCTTTAATTTTATTCACAATGAGCTAAGCACCATGACGCTAGTGAAATACCTCCAGTGCAGGCAGATCATTATAGGGAATGATGTCGAATCCCGGCATAAATGGTCCAAAACCATCGTAACTGGTCGCATCTGTGGAACTGGAGATAGCAGACAAAGTCCTACCCCAAAAGTTTCCAGCTAGAAAGGAGAAACAAACAGCGATTATTTCAAAGAAACCCAAAATTCAATAAGCGCTATCTCCACAAAACACCACAAGAAGTTTGACTCAAAAAATAAATCAAGGGCTTGCTTTAGTGCACCTTCAGTGGGCTTTCAATTGTTAAAACAAAGTCTGATATTAAACACCATGGCTCCTATGACACAAGACCACTAGGTCTGGCCTTGTAATTCCTATTTTAGTCTTTTCTCTCTACTGAGCCTCTTGACCGGAATATATAGACCCTGAAGATAGATAACTTACTTTTCTTTCAATAATCCCCAACCCAGTAACAAGCCCTAACAATTGAGGTAATTGAGGTCTTCAATGCATGTTTTCTAGAGAAGGTGCATTTATGATACTGATACGAGAAAGAGAATATCCTTCACAGACAATTAGCAGTTTTCCTTTCAAAACTCCAATACTGCAGGCTAACAACACAATGCATTTCCAATTTCATTTGGAGAAAAGATCTTCAAGCAATCCAAACACGTTTCCATTTTGCCTTCCTTGATATTATAATCCTTTATGATGCTAAATGACAGAGGTTTCCCTTTCTTCTGGAACATTTTTTATCCATTAATAAAGGTGACTGAGGATCTACTATGTGAGGCATTGTTTTAGATGTTGGGGAATAGGCCGGGCATATTGGCTCACGTATGTAATCCCTGCACTTTGGGAGGCCGAGGTGGGCAGATTACCTGAGGTCAGGAGTTCAAGACCAGCCTGGCCAACATGGTGAAACCCCATCTCTACTAAATATACAAAAATTAGCCAGGCACAGTGGTGCACACCTGTAGTCCCAGCTACTCAGGAGGCTAAGACATGAGAATCGCTTGAAACCAGGAAGCAGAGGTTGCTGTGAGCTGAGATCGCACCACTGCACTCCAACCTGGGTAATAGAGCAAGACTCTGTCTCAAAAAATAAAAATAATAATAATAATAAAGATGTTGGGGAAGCCAGGTGCGATGGCTCACGCCTATAATCCCAGCATTTTGGGAGGCCGAAGCAGGCGGATCACCTGAGGTCAGGAGTTCAAGACCAGCCTGGCTAACATGGCAAAACTCTGTCTGTACTAAAAATACAAAAATTAGCTGGGTGTGGTAGTGGGCACCTGTAATCCCAGCTACTCAGGAGGCTAAGGCAGGAGAATTGCTTGAACCCTGGAGGCGGAGGTTACAGTCAGCCAAGATTGCGCATTGCACTCCAGACTGCAGACTAGGTGACAAGAGTGAAACTCCGTCTCAAAAAAAAAAAAAAAAATGTTGGGAAATAGATCAGGATCACAACTGGCAAGATTTCTGTCCTCAGGGAGCTTCCTTTCTAGTAGGGAAAAAACACCTAACATAAACCAGTAAAGCAAGTGAGCTGGATAGTTTCAGAGAGGGTTAAATTCAAGAAGGAAAGACACCATGTAAAATAACAGAGAGGTTGGGAGTTTGTGACATCATGAATGTTTTCATCTTCTTACCATCTCTGCCAGCAGCAACTCAATTAATCAGTGCTGGAATATAGTATTTTGGCTTCATCTTGTTTCTAATTACTATTCTTGCAAAGCGTCTTTCACCAGCATCCCTTACCTACAAGTAATCTCTTCTTTTACTTGTCCACAAACAATAGCACATTGATTTTGACTAGGTTTGTTTAAGAAGAAATGCACTGATTAGACCATAAGCCTATTTTCTTTCCCCTGCCTAGCCTCAGGAACCTCATCCTCGGTCACTTACCCTGCCGGTATAAGGGACTTACAGTTAGGGACAGTCTTCCTCTGCCTCTCCACCCCACTGACTCACCAGCTTCTTTCAATACTCAGGTGAAAACACCTTTGCACCCTTTGCTATTAAGAAAGAGACTGGACACAGTCTATAAGAATGAAAGTCACCAGAAACACCATTTTTGTTTGCAAGACACAGTTATGTTGTCCTACAATGAAAGCACAAGATTTTTAAATAGCAAGTTACAGAGTTTTGCAAAGATTTCTTCTTTGGGAATACCAATCTGTCCCCTCAAATACCAATTACCTCTGGCCTTCAGTTGAACTCTGGATTTTATTACATTATGGGGTTTATCATTTAACTGCATGTGTTCACATGGCAGAATATTTAATAATTTCAATGATCACAAGCATGAACTTTGACCATTATAGCGACAAATCTATACATACTTGTTTTTAAAAAAATAAAGCTTAAAAACCAAGTGAACATCATATAAAGAATCCAACAGTCAAACTACATCCACTCAATTAATTACTAGTCTCCCTAACCAAAATTCAAGTTATTTCTTTCAACCAGTCCCAGAAGCCTAACAAGGGCAACTCCAAGCCTCCTCTTTCCAACAGCTTCTAAGAGGAACATGGCATAACAGCACCTCCAATATCAAGATTCAAACCACAGTCTACATAGGCCATGGCCCCACACTAACTTCACCCAACCCCAGCACCCAACACAAACCCTCCACCAGTAAGACTATCTAATTAACTGAATAACTGCTATAAAGAAAATCTGACCAGGCAAATGAAAGGAATAGGGAGTTCAGAAAGAAAACCCATACATGAAGAAATAATCTCCAAGAAGAGGAAATCCCTCATTAATTGTTATGAAACATTCAGCAAATACGTACCATGTACTAGGCAAAACATATTACAAGTATTTCATCAGTAAATTAAAACAATAAATTATATATATAATGCTTTTATATATAAAATATATAAATACGTGTGTGTGTGTGTATATATATATTTTTTTTTTCTTTTTTTAATTTAGATAGAGACAGGGTCTCCCTATGTTGCTCAGAAGGCTGGTCTTCAACTCCTGGGCTCAAGGAATCCTCCTGTCTTGGCCTCCCAAAGTGCTAGGATTATAGACATGAGCCACCACGTCTGGCCACAGTAAATTATATTGTATGTTTCAATCACAGAAATTAATATTTAATTTCACATACCTGCAAAAACAATCTTTGCTTTGTATTTCTGAATGCCCTTCACGGTATAGCCCCACCTACGAGCTAGTTTACAGGCAGTCTCTCCAGCCTCCACTCCTATCAGGAGAGAAAAATGTTTGGATTTTTTAAAATGTTAAACTATCAAAAAATAAAAAGGTTATTTTTGAGGGTATTTAACAAAAAAAGGAAATGTTTTACCTGTATTCATAGGAAGAACTTTGTGGTAGTTGAAAAGTTTAGTAATATACTCCTCATATTCACCAAGTACGTCATTATAGAAAGCTCTAGATGTTAAGGTCAATTTGTCCACTTGACTCTTCAGAGCACTCACAATCTTGGGGTGACAATGCCCTTGGCTGACAGCACTGTAAGAACTCAGGAAGTCAAAATATTTTCTGCCTTCTACATCCCATAAGTAAATACCTAAATACATAAGAAAGGAAAATTATTTTAGACAATTACTATGTGGCATGAAGTCCAAAGATTAAGAGTGCTAGCAAGCCCGCTGAATGCCTACATATGAACCTCTATTTATATATTTGTAGTTATATATATATAGTTATAGTTATATGTAGTTATATATATATATGTAGTATTTATACATTTGTAGTTAAAGCTTGTTTTAGCTCAGGCATAATAAACTTTGATTTGTAAGGAATTATTAAGAATTGTATTTTGTCTGCCTGGCTTCAAAATACACATTTAACAAAAATAACACAAAAAGGTTATAAACTCTGGAGTAAAACCTTTACCTAATTCTAAGATTTGGGACCCAAAATTAGAATTTAAGAGGAGAAGTTAGGCCAGGAGCCATGGCTCACGCCTGTCATCCTAGCACTTTGGGAGACCAAGGCAGGGATCGCTTGAGCCCAGGAGTTCCAGATCAGCCTGGACAACACAGCAAAACCCCTGACTCTACAGAAAAATGCTGGGCATGGGTATGGTCCCAGTTACAGAGATTGAGGTGGGAGGATTGCTTGAGCCTGGGAGGTAGAGGATCCAGTGAGTTGAGATTGTGCCACTGCACTCCAGCCTGGGCACCAGAGCAAGATCCTGCCTATAAATAAAATAAAATAAATAAATAAAATTTTAAAATAAAAAAGCAGAAGTTATACATAACAGACAAAAATTATGAGAAATAGTCTATAATAACCCTTAGGATGGAAAAAAAAAAATTGTAAATCATGTGTCTGATAAGATCTAACTTCCAGAACTCTTACAACTCAATTTCAAAAGGACAAACAACCCCAATTTAAGAAATGAAGAAAGACTTGAATAGCTGTTTCTTCGAAGAAGATATACAAATGGCTAAGAAACACATGAAAAGATGTTCAACGTCACTAATCATTAGGAAAATGCAAGTTAAAACCACAATGAGATACCATCTCACACTCCCTGAGATGGTTATAATTAAAAAAACAAGTTTTGACAGGATCTGAAGAAATTGGCACTCTCATACATTGCTAGTGGGAAAGTAAAACAATGTTGCCGTGTCATGTAACATGAAACAGATTTTCCATAGTTCAAAAGAAGAGATGTCTATAACACTGGCACCAAATAAAATACAGGCAAATGACCAAAATGTGCGATACTCTTATATTGTCATTTTCTGGTACAAAGCTAAGTAATCCATTTTAGCTTTATTTGGTTAAGGCCGTTATTTATTCCAAATTGTAGATTAAATCACCCTTTGGCAACTATCACAGTAATCATTTATTCAGGCAAGAATCATTAGTGGATGCTAAAATTGTGCGTAAAAGTTCATGAGTAACTGGGTATTTACAGAGTTTTACACTCTGTCCCCACAAGATACTTAACACAAAGGGAAAGAAGACCAAGACAACCAAGAAGAATTGAGGAACTGTTCTGGGTTAAAGAAGACTAAACATGACAACTGAATGCAACTCATCGGAGGTTTTTCTTTTGTTACAAAAGAGAACAAACAACATCTGGATTAGGTCTCCAGACTCATGGTGCTGTACCAGTGTTAAGTTCTTGATTTTTACAACTACTCTATAGTTATAAAAGAGAAAGTCAGCTGGGCACAGTGGCTCACACCTGCAATCCCAGCACTGTGGGAGGCTGAGGCGGTAGGATCACTTGAGACCAGGAGTTCAAGATCCCCCTGGGCAACATGGCAAAATCTAATCTCTACAAAAAATAAGCCAGGCATGGTGGGGCACACCTGTGGTCCCAGCTACTTGGGAAGCTGAGGTGGGAAAATCACCTGAAGCCAGGAGTTCCAGGCTACAGTGAGCCATGATCGCACCACTGTACTCCAGCCTGGGCAACAGAATGAGACCCTATCTCTTTTTTTTTTTTTTTTTTTTTTTTTTTTTT
Source organism: Trachypithecus francoisi (assembly GCF_009764315.1). Classification (NCBI taxonomy): domain Eukaryota; kingdom Metazoa; phylum Chordata; class Mammalia; order Primates; family Cercopithecidae; genus Trachypithecus; species Trachypithecus francoisi. The sequence continues at coordinate 7,072,945 of NW_022681442.1, read as the reverse complement.
TTTGAGACGGAGTCTTGCTCTTTCGCCCGGGCTGGAGTGCAGTGGCCGGATCTCAGCTCACTGCAAGCTCCGCCTCCGGGTTTTACGCCATTCTCCTGCCTCAGCCTCCGGAGTAGCTGGGACTACAGGCGCCCGCCACCTCGCCCGGCTAGTTTTTTGTATTTTTAGTAGACACGGGGTTTCACCGTGTTAGCCAGGATGGTCTCGATCTCCTGACCTCGTGATCCGCCCGTCTCGGCCTCCCAAAGTGCTGGGATTACAGGCTTGAGCCACCGCGCCCGGCCGAGACCCTATCTCAAAAAATCATTGTGTTTTAGGAAAGACACACTAAGTATCTATGGGTAAAGAAATGTCATGTGGCAGGGCGTGGTGTCTCATGCCTATGATCCCAGCACTTTGGGAGGCTGAGGCGGGTGGATCACCTGAGGTCAGGAGTTCAAGACCAGCCTAGCCAACATGATGAAATCCTGTCTCTACTAAAAATACAAAAATTAGCTGGACGTGGTGGTGTGGGCCTGTAGTCCCAGCTACTCAGGAGGCTGAGGCAGGAGAATCACTTGAACCCAAGAGGTAGAGGTTGCAGTGTGCCGAGATCATGCCATTGCACCACTCCAGCCTAAGCAACAAGAGTGAAACTTCTTATCAAAAAAAAAAAAGAGACGTCATGTATGGCCAGGCGTGGTGGTTCACACCTGTAATCCCAGCACTATGGGACGCCGAAGCGAGTGGATCACCTGAAGTCACAAGAGTTGGAGAGCAGCCTGGCTAACATGGTGAAACCCCATCTCTATTAAAAACACAAAAATCAGCCAGGTGTGGCAGCACGTGCCTATAATCCCAGCTACTTGGAGGCTGAGGTGTGATAATCGCTTGAACCCATGAGGCAGAATTTGCAGTGAGCCGAGATCGTGCCACTGCACTCCAGCCTGGGCGACAAAGCGACGCTCCATCTCAAAAAAAAAAAAAAGGGAGAGTCATGTCTGCAACTTCCTCTCAAAACAGGTCAGAAAACAATGTACAATATGCAGGCGTGGGAGGGGAGAAAAGAAGGGAGTGAACACACTAAGACCAAAGCAGTAAAACGCTAGCACTTGGAAAATCTGGGAGAAGAGTCAAAGAAAAATGTTAGTACTACTTGTTACAACGTTTCTTAAGTCTAAAATTACGCCAAAATAAAAGTTAAAAGGAAAAAATGACAGCAATATGAGCATACTTTCCTTATTTCTCTTGCATTCCCTCTTGGTAAGGTCCACATGACAAAGACAATGGTTCCTCTTTGAAGCCTCCATAGCACCTCACACAGCAGCACTAGACACTCAATCAATGAATTCACTGGTCGGGTGCAGTGGCTCACCCCTGTAATCCCAGCACTTTGGGAGGCCAAGGTGGGAGGATCACAGAGTCAGGAGTTCGAGACCAGCCTGGCCAACACGGTGAAACCCCATCTCTACTAAAAATACAAAAATTAGCCGGGTGTGGTGGCGCATGCCTATAGTCCCAGCTACTCAGGAGGCTGAGGCAGGAGAATCGCTTGAACCCGGGAGGCGGAGGTTTCAGTGAGCCCAGATTGTGCCACTGTACTCCAGACTGGGTGACAGAGTGAGATTCCATCTCAAAAAAAAACAAAACAAAACCAAAAAAGAAGAATTAATTGTGTCTGCAATACATACATTAAATACATCTAGAAAAATGTATATTGAGAAAATATGGAAGCAATTTTTTTTTATAAAAGGTTTCAAGAAAAGGGAAGAGACGGATTAATTTGAAACGTACCTTTTCCTCTCTCCACGGCTACAGGTAAAGGATGGTAGTTGTGTGCACCATACTTGTATTCCCTTTCAAAAATGTCTTCAGAGGTTGGAGGGCCTTGGACTGTTTTTTTAGTTGCAACAGATGTAGCAGAAGCCACTGAAGAATGAACTCCGCGACTAAGTACAGCAAACCTCTGCAAATGTGCTAGTTTGGAAAACATTGTGTCCTTCAAGCAGAAAAACCAGATCTGTCCAAAGAAAAGAGAATGCATTAAGAGTGAGAATCCTTAGCTTATGCCTATAATCTTAGCACTTTGGGGGGCTGAGGCCAGAGGATCACATGACCCCTGGAATTTGAGACCAGCCTGGGCAACACAGCAACACTCCATTACTACAAAAAATTGAAAAATTAGCTGGGTGTAGTGGTGTGCACCTGTAGTTCCAGCTACTTGGGAGACTGAGGTGGGAGGATTGCTTGAGCTTGGAAGTTGAGGCTGCAGTGAGCTGAGACTGTGCCACTGTACTCCAACCCAAGAGACAGAGTAAGGCCCAGTCTCAAGAATAAAAAAAAAATAGCCAGGCGCAGTAGCTCACATCTGTAATTCCAGCACCTCGGGAGGCCAAGACGGGAGGATTGCTTGAGCCAAGGAGTTAAAGACCAGCCTGGGCAACACAGTCTCTATAAAAGAAAAAAAAAAAGAGTGAGAACCTTGAGTCAGGTGTGATGGTTTGTGCCTGTAGCCCCCAGCTGCTCAGGAGGCTGAAGCAGGAGGATCACTTGAGCCCAAGAGTTTGAGGCCAGCCTGGGCAACAGAGTGATACCCTGTCAATCAGTCAATCAATCAACCAATCAGTAAGAGTAAGACTCTTTCCAGAGCTAATGAACTGTGTGTTGACTGAATACGTACTAAACACTAAGTATTTGCTAAGCACCTACCACAGTTCAATACCATCAGGCACGATGCTATGAGACAGCTACAACCGTAGGGCAGAGACCAGAGGCAGGGAGACCAAATCAGAGAAGACTGCCAGAGACTAGGCATGGGGCAGGAGACAGCGGGACTGACAACTCGTTTGTCCTTGCATATGGAGAGTGAAGCAATTAAGGTAGAATTTGGTTTCTACCAAAATAAAAGGGACCATCCTAAAATAAAAACAACAGGTGTAGAGAGGAAAAAGTTGACTTCTGGGGTATGGGAATTGCTTAACACCAAAGATCTAAAGATCTAAACTACAAAAAGTCAAATCTTTTTTTTTTTTTTTCAAGGGTGGGGAGGACAGGGTCTCTCTCTGTCATCCAGGCTGGAGTGCAGTGGTACGATGACGGTTCACTGCAGCTTCAATCTCCCTGGCTCAAGCAATTACCCGACCTCAGCCTCTCTAGTAGCTGGGACTACAGGCAGGCACCACCACACCCAGCTAATTTTTGTATTTTCCATAGAGATGGGGGTCTTGCCATGTTTCCCAGACTGGTCTTGAATTCCTGGGCTCAAGCAATCCGCCCACCACGGCCTCCCAAAGTTTTCGAATTAAAGGTGTGAGCCACTGTGCCCAGCCTAAAATCTTTTATTTAGCCACAAATATCTAAAACTTCTGTAGGTCAAATTTATCACAAATAAAGGTGAAAGGCAAAAAGACTAGGAAAAGAATGCTAACTTATAATAGCTTTAAAGTGTTCACAGTAAGTTGAATTAGACCAAACACATACATACATACATAAATACACACATACACACACACACACATATATATATACGAGATTCCCAAACAAAACAATCTATTCTGCTAGGATGGTTGTTTCTACAAAACTTATCCTCAAAAAACTGTAGCATAAAAGCTATTGTTGGCCGGGTGCAGTGGCTCATGCCTATAATCCCAGCACATTGGGAGGTCGAGGCAGGCGGATCACCTGAAGTCGGGAGTTTGAGACCAGCCTGACCAACATGGAGAAATCCCATCTCTACTGAAAATACAAAATTAGCCAGGCGTGGTGGTGCATGCCTGTAATCCCAGCTACTCAGGAGGCTGAGGCAGGAGGATCGCTTGAACCTGGGAGGCCGAGGCTGCAGTGAGCCAAGATTGCACCATTGCACTCCAGCCTGAGCAACAAGAGTGAAACTCTGTCTCAAAAAAAAAAAAAAAAAAGCTATTGTTAGCAAAAGGTAACTGAGAACTACAGAGTGTCAAACTACAAACTACAGTCTGTTACTTGTATGAGCATTAAAGTTTAAACATCACTGAGCAGGCTGGTGTTTACCCTGCTGCCCCATCACATAAGGCACAGTCAGGGCTACTCTCCCAGTCATCCCCAGCCCTAAAACCAGCCCCTCCACAAGGCTTCAGCACACCTCTTTGTACCCAATTTACCATTAAGCATCCTGATAAGCCATGAAGTAAAAACTAAACTATGAAAAAAACTAACAATTAAAAGGAAATTAGAGCATGTGCATAGGAATCACCTCTGGAAGGAAAAAAAAAAAAAAGCTTAAAGATAAATTCATGATTAGGAGAAAGTTGCCAAAAACTAGGCATACTTATTCTATCTATACTTACTTTCTAAAAGACTAGTTAATTCATGTTTCAACAGAAGTCTACCAATGACAAGTCAAACCATGTATAATCTCACAGCACTCTTGATTTGAGCTGCCAAATTAGCAAAACATAATACTTGGAGTTTGGCTTACTTCCCTTTAAACTTGGCACTACCCAGTAAATCCAGCATGTTCAGGAATTTGCAATTACTAAACAAAATCCAGCACTCCGGTTTGCCAAAGACTCACCGATTATTTTTTCTTCCCACGGTTCAGACCAGAATACAGATTTTTAACCCACAATCCAGGGACAGTCTGCAGAGAGTCCAAAATCTCCTGAAATAAAATGCAGAATTATATGCAGACTCATATTTTTCCAAGAAGAAGGTCCATAACTTTCATCAGACTTTATCTCAAAGGGGTGGGTACCAACAATCAAAAAAAAAGTGATGTAAGAATCATCAAACTGGAGGTAGCTGCTAGCAAAAATGTCTAATCGTACCATATACAGAACTCCCCCAAAATACTACTGCGAAGTCTAAAATACTCATGTATGATTTCCTTCTTGGGTTCTTTATGTTGTACTCAGTATGAATTGTTTGATCAACTAAAAAATTAGAACATTAATTTTTGCCTATCAAATTAGCAGTAAAACACTCAGGCAATACTTAGTGGTGCTCTAAACTGTAACAACTTTCTAGGACCAGGCACGGTGGCTCACACCTATTATCCCAGCACTTTGGGAGGCCAAGGCAGATCACTTGAGCCCAGGAGTTAAAGATCATGGGGAGACCCTGTCTCTATAAAAAATACGAAAATTAGCCAGGTGTGGCGGCGTGTACCTGTAGTACCAAGTACTCAGGAGACTAAGGTGGAAAGATCTCTTGAGCCCTGTGTTCTGGGCTGTAGTGAGTCACGATCTATGCCACCAGCACTCCAGCCTAGGCAATAAAGTGAGACCATGTCTCAAAATATATATATATCTTGAGATTATCTAAATTCAACATTCTTATTTTATATAAAAGTTATCTGCACAGCTAATTTCCAACAGAAATGGAATGAAAAATTCATTTACCTGTCAAGTGTCGGCAGTTTTATTAAAGAATAACTAGTGACAAAATAATAACATTCAAAACATTACTAATACTCATTCTCCAGGTTTTTGCTTCTTTTCACTTACAGATGGAGTCTCAGCTATGTTGCCCAAGTTGGCCTCAAACTCAAGGGATCCTTCTGCCTCAGCCTCAGGAGCAGGTGGGACCACAGGCGCACACCACTGGGTCAGCTATTCTTAAGGTTTTTAAGATGAAGTCTGGATATTTAATTCCACTGGGAAAGGTCAGAAACTGGATGCACCATGACGTATCAAAATCCTGTAAATGCATTTCTATTAAAGAACCTTCTGTGTTCAAGTTACTGTCCTTGGCACTGTATGAGAAATCTTACGGCAGAATTAAGATGGACTTAAAAATAGCCAACATCAACAATATCCTCTTCCCCAAAGGTTTCAAAACCAGGAGAATCAAGTGGAAAATACAGAGTTTGGAGGCTGGGATTTTAAATTCTGTCTGTGGTTCTTAAGAGTAACTCTGGGTGATGTTGTCAATCTTTCTGAGTTTCAATTTCCCCATTTGTAACATGAGGTTGAAGCGTTACTGAGGATTAAATGGGTTAATGTTATTGTGCCAAATCCAGCACAAAATGGCCACTCAGTTCCCTTTTGCCCTTAAAACTAGCCAGTTCCTGAAATATCAGAATCAACACTGCCATGATTTCTTTTTAAAACTGTTTAAAAACACACACACACACCATTTTTCAGTTGACAAAAAATTAGAAAACACAGACAAGAAAATTACCTGCAATTTTACAATTGCATGATAACCATTAACATTTGGTTATTTTTCTATGCATAATTAGCGTCCACATTAGCTTTTTTTTCACCCTTCCCTATAGAAGTTACTATTTAAGTCCCTCCTAAAGACTCCCTGGGACTGTGCAGACTTGTAACGGGTCCTAACACTTCAGGCCACTTGTTTTTATGCCTGTAAGTCTATACTCTAAGCTCCTTTAAAAAACAGTAAAATTCACTTTGCATTCCTAGAACCTAGCCCAGGTTGGGCATCCTGTGGGCCTTTGTCAAATAAATGAGGTCAGTCTTACTTAGGACTCCTGAGGGAGTCAAGGTAGCAAGTGATCAAGACTATGGGATCACCTATCCCTGACCAAGTTGAGTCTAACTCTAAGAGGGGGTGTTCACTGTCTGACCTCTTCTAGAATAACTCATCTCTTCATCAAGAGTTTACTTCATTAGATCTAATGGCCTTTAAAGGTCAAAATAATGTGTTCCAGGTTGCTATCATGCATCTACCTGAGGCCCATACTCAAGTCACGGAAATGAGAACAAATTGCTCTTGGCAAGCTAGAATTCTAACACTGAAGGTTTCATCCACATAATTAACAGAGTCCTTCAGGCTACCATTACTCTCTCCATCTAGCCCATCCATCTATGTCAGAACATACCTACAGCAGAATTTCCACAAAAGGCTGCATTTTGAAGTTAATTTAGCCTATACTCTTAAAAACTATTTTCTCACTCTAAGAGAATAGTCAAAGTCATCCAAAAGCCACTTAAAATATTCAACTTGAGGAGTCAATTTGTTCTTGCTAGTTTGACAAATATTTACTTTTCCTGAGGTAACCATTCACAAACACAGGCCTTTAAAAAAAAAAAAAAGTTCTACCAACAGAAGTCTCTTTTACGTAATCAGTATTCTGGCTAAAACTCAAGTCAAGTGCATCATTGGCAAACAACTAGTTTTACTACTCAGAAAGGATTGGGGTCAACTACAGCACATCCTCCACACACATCCAAATTCGGTGCTTTCATCGCTATTTGTAAATGTTTGAGATTTGACTGGTCCTCAAGAACTCACTAAAGGGCATAAAATATGCACACAAATAACTGTAATAAAGGCAAGCTATGGGGATAATACAAATTAAGACAGTTGCTTTGAAGAAAAAAATATCTTTTAAAAATGTTTACTATTTAAAGTTATACTGGGTTTTTCTTTGGGAGGGGGGATGCAAAACTAATCTTAAACACCACGAAAAACTGTAAACCCAAAACTATAAGTTTTTTTTGTTTGTTTGTTTGTTTGTTTTGAGATGGAGTCTGTTGCCCAGGCTGGAGTGCAGTGGCATGATCTCAACTCCCTGCAAGCTCTGCCTCCCGGATTCAAGCAATTCTCCTGCCTCAGTCTCCCAAGTAGCTGGGATTACAGGCGCGCACCACGATGTCTGGCTAATTTTTGTATTTTTAGTAGAGATGGGGTTTCACCATGTTGGCCAGGCTGGTCTCAAACTCCTGGCCTCAGGTGATCTGCCTGCCTGGGCCTCCCAAAGTACTGGGATTACACAGGTGTGAGCCACCGTGCCTGGCCAAAAATAAGCTTTTTAATTTAACTCTTGTTTTCATGAAAAGATTCATCTAAAGACAGAACCAGGATACTCTAATGAAAGGAGTCTATTGTGATTTCACATGGATAAGAGTGATGGATTACAATCTAAAGAACAGTTCCGGGGTTAACTGAAAGAACTAGCTTATCCACAGAAACTCTTCCAATCCCAGACGAAGAAATTTAGAATTTAGAAACTGAACATTAGTCATTTCTTAAGGTAAAGCCACTTCATTCCAAAGTCACTCTCTTTTCCCCCTTATCACCGTAATTTATCTAAGAGGTAAAACTGAACACCAAAAAGGTAAGATGTAGAGTGACAAAAGGAGACGGTGGGTCACAGGGCGAGTGCCCAGGTGACTTCGGGGCTCAGTCCTCTCACCAGCAAAGGGCGGACAATGACCCCTCCCGTCCGGCCCGGGAAGGCGACCGAGGAAAGGCACCCGTCAAGCCCATTTATTGATGCTCAGCAGGATTTGCAAAAAGCCCTCAAAGGGAGGTTTTCATGCTGAAAATCCTGTTGCCCCCATCCCCCACCATTTAATTAACCTGCACATTACTGCAAGGAAGGTTCTGCTTCCGCAATTTTCTTTATTTCGACAGAAGCTGGAGAAAAAAAAAATCACAGGCTGGAAGAGGGGAGCGATGGCCAGGCCGATCTGCAGGGCGCAGAAGCAGGCCAGGAGGACCCTGCCCTCCAAGGCTGCATCAGCGCCCCCGCCGCGTGACCAGGGCCACCTGTTTACTGCACAGCTCCCCCGTCCCCAGAACGCAGCCTCCCTGCTTACCCCAGGAACCGAGAGTGCCCAAAGGCCTCCCTCCCCGGAACCCCGGGGCGCCTCGGGGTCTCCGGGCCGGGTGAGCCGAGTCCTGGCCTCCACAGGCCGCGAGCGCAGGGGGCGGCGGCTCCGCCTGGTCTGGCAGGCGGAGCTGCCACATCCTCAGCCTCTCCCTGCCTCCCGCCCCACCCGCCCGCCCGCCTGTCGGCCGCTCTGGGCTGGAGCCAGTACTCAGGCCTGCAAGCCGTGGGGCGCCACGCCCCTGCCACCTGAAGATGCGCGCCTGCCGGCGACTCCAGGGCGCCTGGGTCCGAGCCGCCCGCAGAGTAAACCGGCCGCGCAAGCGACACTCGTTCCCCGGCCGAGGCCCAGCGCGTCCCCTCAGCCAGCATCCCCAGAACCCCGGCCGCGGCCACTCCGAGCCCGCCCGCCTCCCCCGCCGCCGCCAGCGAACCCCGGCCAGGGCCCAAGCCAGAGCCCCAAGACTGCGGTGCCCGGGCGGTACCTGACGGCGCCTGAGTACGACCCCGGACACGCGGCGTCTACGAAGCGCAGCTGCGACGCCAGCGCGTCACTGCAACTTAAAGGCTGATTCCGTCCCGCCCCCAAGTCGCCCTCGCCGTTCATTGGCTGGGGCGGAGGGCAGGGCACCAATCGCGTGGGCCCCGTCCTCCGCCCCGCCTTCCCCTGTCGCGCATCGGGGATCTTTGCTCCTCCCGCGGGTTCCATCCGCGCTCGCGCCTCCTGAGCCCGAAGGCCTGTCTCTGAGCTCAGGCCCCTCGGCCGCCTCCTCTGGCGGGACGAGAAGGGTCATTGTCCGCTCTTGCTGACTAGAAGACTGAGGCCCGAAAAGGAAAAGTCTGTTGGGCCCCCTGCGCGGGCCGGGTGTGGCTGGAGGCCGAGAGACGTGAGACTGGACCGCCCGCCCTGTGCTCCCGGAGGGAGGGACCAGCCCCAGCTCTGCCCCAGCCACAGCTGCGGGAGCCCCATGCCCTTGAACCCTGATGCGCCGCGCAGCTTAGTTGTGCCTCTGAATCCACCTCCAAAAGTCGTCGCTGCCTATGGAAAACACACTGCCCACCTGTTTGCAGCTGCTGTCAGATAATTGAGTGGCAGCAACCCACTCAGAGTACAGATTTGCCTGTGGTGCCCTCTGCAACCGATTATTAAATTCAGAACACAAAATAGATATTCCGAGACAATCTCATGTTAGAATTGGAAGGGACTTGGATGTCACTAAGCCCACAACATTTATGTTAAATATTGGAAAACAGAGACCCAGAGAGGGAAAGCGACTTAACCCAGTCATCCAACAGTAGGGGCAGTCTGTTCCTGTGTGCCCCTCGCCACCCCTCTCAGAGGGCAGGCGCTGGCAGCTGCCAGCACCACATTCCATTAGACCACAGTGACCAGTCAGGGGCCCAGCTGGAAACAGAGGGCACATTCCAATGTGAACATGTCCTAAAACGTGGTGGTGGGGGCCCGTGGCTCATGCCTGTAATCCCAGCGCTTTGGGAGATCGAGGCAGGAGGATTGCTTGATCCCAGGAGTTCCAGACCAGCCTGGGCAACGCAGTGAGACCTCGTCTCCACAAAAAATTTAAAAATTAATCTGGTGTGGTGGCACACCTATGTTCCCAGCTAATCCAAAGGCTGAGGTGGGAGGATCACTTGAGCCCAGGAGGTTGAGGCTGCAGTGACCTATGATTGCACCACTGCACTCCAGCCTGGGGAACAAAGCAAGACCATCTTAATCAACCAGTCCATCAATCAGTGTAGGCAAGTAAACCACAAGGGATGGAGAAATAACCAGGATCTCATGCACCAGGGAGGGCCATTATCCACCCTAGGCCTAACAGCCTCCAAGAGGGGTTTCCAGAATTCCAGAACCCAAAGAGAGGAGTGTGGGAAAGGCTATCTGGTCACCAAAGTCATCAGCAACTGCATGGGAAGGAGCTGGATAATGAGCATCTCCTGTCAGGCTTCCACATGGGCTGAAGCCATTAGGAGGCCAGAGGCCAAGGAAGCCCTTTAGGACAGGTCAACCTCCTAGGACACACAGCAGGGTGGAAAAGGGTGGAGACGGGGTAGGGAAGCAGTTGGAAGACATTCAACATACATAACTGGCTAAGATAAGTCGTAGCTAAGCAGAAAGTAAAGTCCATGCTAAATGGTAGGGGTAAGAAAGTGATATGGGTGCAGAGCTGTGAACAGCAGAGCCAACATCTGCAGATGTACAGAACAAAACACCAAAAGGGATTCAGTCCTCCTGGCTCCATCTGCCCTAGACAAAGGTCATTCTCTCAGACTGTTGTGGCCATGGGCTCTCCGGAACTCACTGAGAGCAGAACGTTGCCTGTTATTTCTTTGATGTTCCTCCACAGCACCCAATACAATGTGATTAACTTCTTGGAAGTCAGATTATCCCACCCAAGGGGTCAGAAAGGAATGGTTTCTCCATGGTCCTGCTCTATAAACCTGGGCAGGTATGTGGGGCCATGCCCGGCTCTTGGAACTCTTATAAAGCCCAAGACTCCCCAGTTATGCCTTGTCGAGGAGGAGCAGGTGAGTTCAGGAGAAGCACATGACACCCAGGATCCAGGGGTAACACAAAGTACGTTACAATGTCTTTGGGCTCACAGATAAGGGGCTCTTTAAGGAGTTTCATGTGCAAGAAATTGCTGGAAATGTCTGGGTTTTATCTCTTTCCTCTTATCAGAAAAATGCAGTAGGTCCAGAGAGCATGATAACATTTTATGGTCTCTGTACTAGAGTTGTTTTTCAGCATAATGTGGCCTTGACAAGGAGATCTGAACTTGAAAGCTGCTTCTTTTCAACCAAGAAACAGAGCTGCTTTATTTGTATGTATTTTATTTGTACAATCTAGAAACATAAAGTGTACATTACAAAGATTTTTGAGTCTCTAAAACTATTAATAATTCAAGTAATTAACTATATGGGGGCCAGAAAACCTGAGGATATAAAGAGTGGCCCTCAGGCCAGGCACAGTGGTGCATGCCTATAATCCCAGCTACTTGGGAGGCTGAGGCAGGAGAATTGCTTGAACCCGGGAGGCGGAGGTTGCAGTGAGCCGAGATCGCGCCATTGCACTCCGGCCTGGGCAACAAGAGCGAAACTCCGTGGCTCTCATAATAGACATCCAAGGCCTAAATTCATTTCATCAGTTCATTCGACAAATGTCCCTTGAGTGCCTCAGGTGCCTGACCTTGCGAGAGGTTTCACATCATCAGGCAACACCATGTGAGTCCTTTTGTTTGTTTGCTTGTTTGTTTGTTTTTTGAGACAGAGTCTTGCTCTGGTGCCCAGGCTGGAGTGCAGTGGCATGGTCATGGCTCACTGCAACCTCTGCCTCCTGGATCCTCCCACCTCAGCCTCCTGAGTAACTGGGACTTCAAGCACGTGCCACTATGCCCAGCTAATTTTTGTATCTTTTTGGTAGAGACGGGGTTTCACCGTTGTCCAGGCTGGTCTTGAACTCCTGGACTCAAGCAATCTGCCTATCTCTGCCTCTCAAAGTGCTGGGATTACAGGCATGAGCCACCTTGCCCGACCCATATTAGTCTCTTCAGTAAGGAGGGAGAAGTTCCAGAAATGTTCCTTTAACAGGCGTGAACAAAAACCTTGCAACGTTGGGAATCTAAAAAAGCTGTAACTGTATTTTTAAAAAGGAAAGAACCACTGATTTTCTTATATAGACAAGTCTCTATTTTTTAGTGGCTAGAAAAACAACGCATGGGCTATGCAGGTCTCTTGCTTTGCATTGCTTCCTTCATCGTCCACTCGTCCTGACTTATTAGTATAGCCTGCATATACCTGGGCTTCAAATGATTAAAAAGGAAAATCCAAGCTGACAGCCAAGGAGGAAAACTGATAATGACACAGAGAAAATAAGTGTTTGGTGATTTATACTCAGCAGGAGAAATTTTGTTTCCCAGATTGTATTCAACCTAAAAAGATGTCTTCGCAGTAGAAGTCTGGGAAGCATGTGTAACGCACCCTTCCTGCTCCCAGTGCACCAAGTCAGGGCAGGTATTTAGGTCTGGTGGAGAGCAAACCTCCTTTAAGTCCAGAAGGGCAGGGATCCAGAAGGAGCAGGTTAAGCAAAGCATCGAGGACAGTGGGAGAGGGATCCATGGTGAAAGTTCTGAACTGGGAACGATAGACAGAGACTTAGAAATGTTGCTCTTCATCTATGGGTCCTCATATGAGGCTGTGGCTGACGAGAGTATTAATTTTTCTCTCCCCTGAGCTAAGCTCCACCTAAGAACTCTGGCTGCAACCCCTTCCCTTCCCCCAGGTGAGACCCTCCCTGATGACTGAGACTGCAGGGGCCTCCTCCTCTTCCTGAGCACTTCCTGTCCACATCAGGCTGGCCTGCAGTCTTTTTTTTTTTTATTTAAAAATATACATCGAGACAGGGTCTGGACATCTTGCTCAGGCTGGTCTCAAACTCCTGGGCTCAAGCGATCCTCCGGCCTCGGCCCCCCAACGTGCTAGGATTACAGGTGTGAGCCACCATGCCTGGCCTGCAGTCATTTTTTAACCTACAGTATCTCTCTAGATCTCTAGCTCTGTCTATCAATGTTGAGAAAAGAAAACTCACTCAGTCGGGCCCAGTGGCTCATGCCTATAATCCCAATACTTTGAGAGGCCGAGATGGGTGGATTACCTGAGGTCAGGAGTTCGAGACCAGCCTGACCAACATGAAGAAACCCTGTCTCTACTAAAAATACAAAATTAGCCAGGCATGTTGGAGCATGGTGGAGCTGGAATCCCAGCTACTCGGGAGGCTGAGGCAGGAGAGTCACTTGAACCCGGGAGGCGGAGGTTGTGGAGAGCCAAGATCGCACCATTGCACTCCAGCCTGGACAACAAGAGTGAAACTCTGTCTCAAAAGAAAAGAAAAGAAAAGAAACGAAAACTCACTCATAGCAGATATGCAAGGTTTGCAAAATCAGGCCAGAGAAACACCAATACCCGACCTCAGTTACAGCCCCCACAACTCATGCCCCGGGGGTAGATGTTTAAAGGCATTTTTGCTCCTGACTACCTAACCCACTCATGATCTTCATGTTCCTGGAATTCATGTTACAAAAAACAATGTATAGACACTCAGTAGCTTGTTATTTTAATGTTAATTCTTAGTAAACAATTTAGGAATTGCCTTTTCTTTTTTCCTTGAAAACCCACTTGGGGCGCTGGGCGCGGTGGCTCAAGCCTGTAATCCCAGCACTTTGGGAGGCCGAGACGGGCGGATCACGAGGTCAGGAGATTGAGACCATCCTGGCTAACACGGTGAAACCCCGTCTCTACTAAAAATACAAAAAAACTAGCCAGGCAAGGTGGCAGGTGCCTGTAGTCCCAGCTACTTGGGAGGCTGAGGCAGGAGAATGGCGTAAACCCGGGAGGCGGAGCTTGCAGTGAGCTGAGATCCGGCCACTGCACTCCAGCCTGGGCGACAGAGCGAGACTCCGTCTCAAAAAAAAAAAAAAGAAAGAAAAAAAAAAAGAAAACCCACTTGGGGCTGGGCACAGTGGCTCACACCTGTAATCCCAGCACTTTGGGAGGCCGAGGCAGGCCATCACTTGAGGTCAGGTGTTCAAAACCAGCCTGGCCAACATGGTGAAACCGCATCTATACTGAAAATACAAAAATTAGCCGGGCGTGGTGGCACACGCCTGTAATCCCAGCTACACTGGAGGCTTAGGCAGGAGAATCTCTTGAACCCAGGAGGCAGAGGTTGCAGTGAGCAGAGATCAATTCTGTCTCAAAAAAACAAAAACGAAAACAAAAAATCCCACTCGTAACTGATGTCAATCACAGTGTATGGTCAGGGCAATTTGAATGGATGCTCCCAGGTGGCCATCCTTAAGCTTTGGGCTTGAATAAACTCGATACTTCACTGTATTTTCTGAGTCTCATTATTTAAGGTTGACAGTGTCTTATCTTCCCAACCAGATTTAAGTTCTTAAAGGTAGAGCTTGTCTTGCAGGATTTTCACAGCCTCCAAGCACCCATCTCTACGTGGCTCTAGTAGAAATTACTATTCTACACTCGTTTGTCACTACTCGTCTTTCTTCCTGTGGACAGGAATTAGAGGCAGAGCACGTAGTCATTACGGGAGTGGTTCTGAGATTCCAAAAGCCTCTTCTCAACCCTGGAATAGTGACAGCTATTCAAATTAAAGCCCCAGAAGCTTGAGTTGAAGGCAGGAGGATACTCCAAAGTATTATTGCCATTTACACTTTGCTAACTGTCCCGCTGAAGGAATATCGTCCGGGCCTGGCACGTTTACAGTTGTCTGGAGAGGAGATGGACAGTTCTCTGGATGTGGCGTGAGATCTGGCGGGGAGCCTCTGTGAGGATGTTGAGAGCTGTGGGGGCTGAGGCCACAGGACATTGGGTGCCTGAAAGACTAGGTACAGGGAGTGGGGGGAACAGAAAATACCAGCAGAGGGATAGAGGAGGACCGGGCCCATTCAGTTCACCAAGCCGGGGGGTCAGGGCTGTTCAAATTAGCCCAAAAGCAAACACGTAAAAAGCCATTAGGCTCACGGAGCTGCGAAAGTCAGCTAAGTCTCAATATTGAAAAATAATATGTTGGCTGGGTGCAGTGGCCCACGCCTATAATTCCAGCACTTTGGGAGGCCGAGGTGGGCAGATGCCCTGAGGTCAGGAGTTCCAGACCAGCCTGGCCAACACGAGGAAACCCCATCTCTACTAAAAATACAAAAATTAGCTGGGCGTGGTGGCGCGCACCTGTAATCCCAGCTACTCGGGAGGCTGAGGCAGGAGAATCGCTTGAACCTGGGAGGCGGAGGTTGCAGTGAGCCGAGATCACACCATTGCACTCCAGCCTGGGGGACAAGAGCAAGACTTCATCTCAGGAAAAAAAAAAAAAAGAAAGAAAGAAAAATAGTATGTTTTCTTTCTTAAGAATATAGGCATTAGAGATGCAAATACAGAATAGATTTTAGAGACAGACACTTTAAAACCTAATCTAGGCCAGGCTTGGTGGCTAATGCGTGTAATCCCAGCACTTTGGGAGGCTAAGGTGGGCGGATCACCTGAAGTCAGGAGTTCAAGACCAGCCTAGCCAACATAGTGAAACCCCATCTCTATAAAAACACACACACAAAAAAAAAAATTAGCTGGGCATGATGGCAAATGCCTGTAATCCAACTACTGGGGAGTCCGAGGCAGGAGAATCGCTTGAATCTGGGAGGCAGAGGTTACCATGAGCCAAGATCGCACCATTGCACTTCAACCTGGGTGACAGAGCTAGACTCTGTCTCAAAAAGAAAAAAAACCTAGTCTCTTTTAAAGGCAGAGAAATCCAATCCAAGATTCCAAGGTAAAGGGCCCCCATTAGTGTTACGAAATGGGTCACGGGGGCAGCCAAGAAACTGTGTGTTCTACCAATCATGTTCCATATTTGAGACATTTAATCAGAAGTAAGAATTTTGACTAAGAACAAAAAAGGTTGAAATAAAAATGTTTAATAAAAATGTAAGGACTGAGCAGCAGTATTTATTTAAAGAATATTACATTGCTAGTTAATTTAAAAAACAAGATAAACCTCAATTACTAGTTAAACATTTACTTTATATCCTTATGTATTTAGGTACTAAGAAGATCAGTGTGTTTTGCAATAATTTTTTTTTTTATTGATTCCATGATGGCAAACTTATATAACTTTGATTACTTTTCTTTTGAGGACTTTAATTCTGACTCTTTGAAGTTGGACTATAATAAAAACAAACCAGAAAAGAAAAAATTTCCACAATTTATTCCTGAAATTCTTGACCTAAGTAAATGTAGCTTTAAAATTCTTTGAGCCTGGCGCGGTGGCTCAAGCCTGTAATCCCAGCACTTTGGGAGGCCGAGACAGGCGGATCACGAGGTCAGGAGATCGTAGACCATCCTGGCTAACACGGTGAAACCCCATCTCTACTAAAAAATACAAAAAACTAGCCGGGCGAGGTGGCGGGCGCCTGTAGTCCCAGCTACTCGGGAGGCTGAGGCAGGAGAATTGCATGAACCTGGGAGGCGGAGCTTGCAGTGAGCTGAGATCCCGCCACTGCACTCCAGCCTGGGCGACAGAGCGAGACTCCGTCGCAAAAAAAAAGAAAAGAAAGAAGAAAAAATTCTTTGAATTTCAAAGCTAAATGCTATGAAATAAATTCATTAATACAATGGGTATTGTGAATCATTTCATCTTTGCTGAAAACATTTAATATTTTTTGCACATAACTTTGCAGAGAGTTTCACCCTTTTGGATAATGGAGTTCACCAAAAGCAATGCCAGTCCTGGTATTCGGGTCATCAAAACGCTCTGCCTTTGTGGCTGTCACATCCTTAATAGTGGTATAGGAAGCTGGGCACAGTGGCTCATGCCTGTAATCCCGGCACTTTGGGAGACCGAGGTGGGTGGATAATTTGAGGTCGGGAGTTCAAGACCAGCCTTGCCAACATGGTGAAACCTTGTCTCTACTAAAAATACAAAATTAGCTGAGTGGTAGTGGTGTGTGTCTGTAATCCCAGCTACTCGGGAGCCTAAGGCAGGAGAATCGCTTGAACCTGGGAGGCAGAGGTTGTGGTGAGCCGAGATGGTGCCACTGCACTCTAGTCTGGGCGACAGAGTAAGACCCTATCTCAAAAAAGAAAAAAGTCATATAGAATCCTTTCTTTCTTTTCTTTTCTTTTTTTCTGGAGTTGGGGATGGAGTCACACTCTGTTGCCAGGCTGGAGTGCAGTGGCACAATCTCGGCTCACTGCAACCTCTGCCTCCTGGGTTCCAACAATTCTCCTGCCTCAGCCTCCCGAGTAGCTGGGACTACAGAGGGGCGCCACCATCTCTGGCTAATTTTTGTATTTTTTAGTAGACACGGGGTTTCACAATGTTGGCCAGGCTGGTCTCGAATTCCTGACCTTGTGATCTGCCCACCTTGGCCTCCCAAAGTGCTGGGATTACAGGCGTGAGCCACTGTACCCAGCCAGGATCCTTTCCTTTAACCTGAATTCTCCCCCAGAAGATTTTAATTACAGGCCGGGCGCGGTGGCTCACCCACCTAGCACTTTGGAAGGCCAGGGCGGGCAGATCACTAGAGGTCAGGAGTTCGAGACCAGCCTGTACAACATGGTGAAACCCCTAAAAATACAAAAGATCAGTTGGGCGCAGTGGTGTGTGCCTGAAATTCCAGCTACTCGGGAGGCTGAGGCAGGAGAATCACTTGAACCCAGGAGGTGGAGGTAGAGGTTGAAGTGAGCCGAGATCTTATCACTGCACTCCAGCCTGGATGCCCCAGTAAGACTTTTTCTCAAAAAAAAAAAAAAAGATTCTTGGAGATCCTTAAGTTACATTCTTTTCCACCACGTTAAGTTTGACTTAGTCCTTTGATCATATACATTACCTTTTTTTTTTTTTTTTTTTTTTTTGAGACAGGGTCTCGCTATGTCACCTGGGCTGGAGTACAGTGGCACAATCACAGCTCTCTACAGGCTCAAACTTCTGGACTCAAACAATCCTTCTGCCTCAGCCTCCCAAGCAGCTGGGACCACAGGTGTGTGCCACCATGCCAAGCTATTTTTTTTTTTTTTTTGTAGACATGGAGGGGGTCTCACTATGTTGCCCAGGCTGGTTTTGAACTCCTGAGCTCAAGTGATCCTCCACTCAGCCTCTCAAAGTGCTGAGATTACAGGTGTGAACCACCATGCCTGGCCTCTCCCCATTTTTAATTCAATTTTGAACTGTTTCTGCAGGGCTCCTAACTTGCAAAGCGCAATGCACAGCCCTTTGATTCCAAGGAAAATCAAAGCAATTAAATACATTTCAGCTCTGGCCCTCTGAGGCACATGCTGGCGTCAGTCTTGACTGTGGCAAGCGCTCTAAGAAACATGTTATCCAGACCCCACAGCATCCAGCATTCATACTACAGAGTGCCTGAGAGAGCAGGCTTTGGATTGAGTGAGGCAATCCAGAAGTCAAATCCTGACTCTATTGATAATTAGTTAGGTAACCTGAGACCCCAAGCCTCACTTATGCCATTCTGTAAAAGGGGTTGTTCTGAGGATCCCTGACACACGTGAGATTTCTCCAGCTACTTCTCAGCCACCCGGTGGCTTACATGGCAGTGTCATTATCTTTATTTAGAATGATAGGTAAAGGCCCTTCTCCAAGTCCTCGAGCTTTGAATCTTCCCTCTTCTACAGAGATTCTTCTTGAAATCTAAAGAAATCAAGTACACACACTTAGAAAGCTTTTTTAAAGTGTCCATTTAAAAGGCAATGATGTCGGATGCGATGGCTCACACCTGTAATCCCAACACTCTGGGAGGCCGATGTGGGTGGATCGCTTGAGTCCAGGAATTCGAGACCAGCCTGGGCAAAATGGCTAAATTCTGTCTCTATAAAAAAATACAAAAATTAGCTAAGCATGGTGGTGCGTGCCTGTTGTCGCAGGTAGTCTGGAGGTTGAGGTAGGAAGATCACCTGAGCCCAGGAAGTTGAGGCTGCAGTGAGCTGCACTCCAGCCTAGCCCAGGTAACAGAGCGAGACCTTGTCAAAAAAAAACAAGAAAAAGAAAAAAAAAAAAGAAAGGCAACGATATTTTTATCACTAGGATCTGGGATCTACTTAATTGTATTCAGAAAAATCCACTCTTTAATTTTACTCTGTTGAATAAGATGTCCTTCAGACAGCTCAGAAAACTGTTCCCGAGTTTGAAGCCAAAGTTTGAATTGGGAAAACTCATGGAGCTTCATGGTGAAGGCAGTAGTTCTGGAAAAGCCACTGGGAATGAGACAGGTGCTAAAGTTGAACAAGCTGATGGATATGAACCACCAGTCCAAGAATCTGTTTAAAGTTCAGACTTCAAATAGTGGCAAATAAAAAGTGCTATTTGTGATGGGAAAAAAAAGAAAAGAAAGAAAACTGTTCCCACTCCGGCACAATCCCTGGCCACCCTAGAGTTATCTCTGCCACTCCCTGGAGTTTGGGAAGCCCAGTGAGGCTGAATTACAGATTTTGAATTTCACTCTGAGTTCGTCTTCCTCTGCACAATAAACAAGCCATATTAACACTTCCTACTTGGTAATTTTCTAGGGGAAGCTTGAGATAAATCCAGGGAGGTAGCCCAATGCCCCACTGGCAGATTGTCAAAAGACAGTTTAAATTTTCTTCGAAACTTCCAAAGATTGACGCTAGAAGAAATTTGGAAACCTTCAAGGCATGTAAGTTAAAGCATCTAGCTCTTTTCTTTTTCTTTTTTTTCATCACTCTATAGAACTACTTTCCTCTTTGACATTTTCTCCCCCAGGCAACTCATTCTTTCTCTTTCCTTCTTTTTTGTTTGTTTGCTTTTGTTTTTGTTTTTCAGACGGAGTTTTGCTCTTGTTGCCCAGGCTGGAGTGCAATAGCACAATCTTGGCTCACCACACCCTCAGCCTCCCAGGTTCAAGTGATTCTCCTGCCTCAGCCTCCCAAGTAGCTGGGATTACAGGCGTGCGCCACCATGCCCAGCTAATTTTCTATTTTTAATAGAGACGGGGTTTCTCCATGTTGATCAGGCTGGTCTCGAACTCCCGACCTCAGGTGATCTTCCCACCTTGGCCTCCCAAAGTGCTAGGATTACAGGTGTGAGCCACCACGCCTGGTCTTTCTGTTTTATAAACAGTTAATTCATTTCCTTTCTTCACAAATCAAGGCAAATTAAAAAGTACACTCTGAGAATTCTCTTTCCTGCTTCAACCCCACTCAGCCCATAGTGGGCAATGCTTTATACCGCTTCCTTGTTTATTCTTTCAATGGTTCTTCATGCAAATAGAAGCAAATACAAATACATGTCGTTATTTTCTTCCCTGTAACACATATGTGCTTTTCATATTTTACTTAAAAAAAAAAAAAATGAGAGTGTGTTCTTTTTTGCTTTTTTTTTTAGACGGAATCTCTCTCTGTCGTCAGGCTGGAGAGCAATGGCACGATCTCGGCTCACTGCAACCTCCACCTCCCGGGTTCAAGCAATTCTTCTGCCTCAGCCTCCTGAATAGCTGGGACTACAGGCACGCGCCACCACGCCCAGCTGATTTTTGTGTTTCTAGTAGAGATGAGGTTGCACCATGTTGGCCAGGATGGTCTCGATCTCTTGACCTCGTGATCCACCTGCCTTGGCCTCCCAAAGTGCTGGGATTACAGGCGTGAGCCACCACACCCAGCCATCCTTTTTTTTCTTTTATTCTATTGCCCAGGCTGGAGTGCAGTGTCGTCATCTGGGCTCACTGCAACCTGCATCTCCTGAGCTCAAGCAATCCACCCACCTTGGCCTCCCAAAATGCTGGACTTACAGGCATAAGCCACTGCACCTGGCCTGGGACTTTACCTTTTACCATGGACTTCTCTCTGTGTCAGTATGGAGAGCTCTCCTTCATTCTTTTTTACAGCTACATAAACAGCCCTATGTTGCCCAACACTTGGATTATTTCCAGTCTTTTGCTATGATGAACAGTGCCACAAAGGACACTTTGTCTCTGACATTTCATGCAGGTATGTTTGCATGATGGAGCCCTACAAGTGGGATTGCTGGGTCAAAGGATTTGCCTACGTGTCCAACAATAAGGTTAAGATTCTAAACCCAGGGCTTGGATGAGAGGAAGCATGCTGCCCAATGTGCGGTCCATGGGCTGATGCCAGTCTCTCAACGAAATACTGCAGAAATTGACAGTAGTCAGAGAATTTAGAGCAACTTTACCTTGTTGCAATACCAAAGTGCATTATCATTTTTCTAAGGATTGATTTTAACAATCTGTGACCACAGATACGAAAGAAAAAAATTACTTTTTTTTTTTTTTTTAAATACAGTCTTGATCTGTTGCCCAGGATGAGTACAGCAACACAATCATGGCTCATTGCAGCCTCAATTTCCCAGGCTCAAGTGATCCTCCCATTTTAGCCTTCTACTTTAGAGTAGCTGGGACTTCAGGCATGTGTCATCACGCCCAGCTAATTTTTCTTTTCTTTTTTTTTTTTTTTTTTTTGTAGAGATGGCCTCTCCCTATGTTACCCAGGCTGATCTACAACTCCTGGGCCAAGCAAAACTCCCACTTTGGCCTCACCAAAGTGCAGAGATTACAGGTATGAGCCACCGAGCCCAGCCACAAAATACTCCTCATGGCTATGCAAGATATGTTTGAAATTACAAATAAAAATCACACTGGGTATAGTATCTCATGCTTGTAATCCCAGCACTTTTGGAGGCTGAGGCGGACAGATCACTTGAGGTCAAGTGTTCGAGACCAGCCCTGCCAAGATGGTGAAACTCCATCTCTACCAAAAGTACAAAAATTAGCCGGGCGTGGTGGCGGGCGTCTCTAATCCCAGCTACTTGGGAGGCTGAGGCACATGAACCATACGAACCTGCAAGGCAGAGGCTGCAGTGAGCCGAGATCGCACCACTGCACTCCAGCCTGGAGATTCCTTCTCAAAAAATAAAATAAAATAAAATAACAAATACAAATGAATGTTTCCAAAGCTACAAACAACTTCTTTATTATTGTTGTTATTTTAAAATTTTATGTTGCCCAGAATGGACTCAAACTCTTAGGCTCAAGCAATCCTCCCACCTCAGTCTCCCAAGTAGCTGAAACTACAGGCATGCACCACCACATCCAGCAAAGCTTTTTTGTTAACGTGAGATTTTCCTTTCAAATCATTTCACATCCAGAAAGGCTTGTTATTCACACCTCCAGAAAAGTTGTGGAAGAATAGAACTATGCCTAAACATCAACCCAGGGGTGGAGGTTGCAGTGAGCCGAGACTGTGCCACTCTAGCCTGGGCGACAGAGTGAGACTTCGCCTCAAAAAAAAAAAAAAGCTGATATGGACTCAACCTAAGTGCCCCTCAATGGAAGAATAGATGAGGAAATGTGGTACATATATACATAATAGGATTCTCTTCAGCCTAAAAAGAAATGAAATTCTGTCCTCTGTAGCAACATGGTTGGAATTGGAGGTCATTATGTTAAATGAAATAAGCCAGACACGGAAAGACAAGTATCGCCTATTTTCACTCATATGTAGGAGTTTAAAAGCTGATCTCATGGAGGTAGACAGTCAAGTGGTAGTTAGGAGATGCTGGGAAGGGTGGGGAGAGGTGAAGAGAGGTTTGGTGAATGGGTACAAAAATACAGTTAGGGGCTGGGCACAGTGGCTCACTCCCGTAATTCCAGCGATTTGGGAAGCCAAGGTGAGAGGATGGCTTCAGCCCAGGAGTTCAAGACCAGCCTGGGCAACCTGGTGAAACTCCGTCTCTAAAAAAACAAAAACACAAAAAATCAGCTGGGCATAGTGGTTTGTGCCTGTAGTCCCAGCTACTCAGGAGGCTGAGGTGGGAGGATCTCTTGAGCCTGGGAGGTCGAGGCTGCACTGAGCTGTGATTGTGATGATGCCACTGCATTCCAGCCTGGGTAACAGAAGGAGACCTTGTCTTAAACAAAAACAAAAACAAAAACACACAAAAAGACCCCACATAAATATAGTTAGAAGAAATAAGTTCTAGTATTTGATAGCACAGTAGGGTGACTATAGTTAATAACAATCTGTAGTATAGTGCAAAATAGCTAGAAGAAAAGATGTGAAATGTTTCCAGTACAAAGAAATAACAAATGTTTGAGGTGCTGGATCTCCTAGATACCCTGATTTGATCATTACATGTCGTATGCATGTATCAGAACATCCCATGTACCATGTAGATTTGTACAATTATTATGCATCAATTTAGAACAATCATTTTAAGCTGAAAGGCCACTGGATTAGATACATGGCAGGAATGAAGAGCAGGGACCAGGCTTTCTTGCTCACCATTGCACCCCCAGGGCCTAGCACAGTGCCAAGAGGGGTTATGTGGCTGTTTACAGCCTTGAAAATAAGTACCCGCATCAAGAGCCAGCATGCTTCTGCAGGTGTGGTTGCTAAATATTTCAGTTTCTAAAGACAAGGATAAGGCAAAACATCCCATATCTGTCCTGCCAGGGAGTTATTCAAACATAGTATTTTCTTTTCTTTTCATTTCTTTTTTTTTTTTTTTGAGATGGAGTATTGCTTATGTTGCCCAGGCTGGAGTGCAGTGGCATGATCTTGGCTCACTGCAACCCCTTCGCCTCCCGGGTTCAACTGATTCTCCTGCCTCAGGCTCCTGAGTAGCTGGGATTATAGGCGCCCGCCACCGTGCCCAGCTAATTTTTGTATTTTTAGTGGAGATGGGGTTTCACCATCTCAGCCAGGCTGGTCTCGAACTCCTGACCTCGTGATCCACCCACCTTGACCTCCCAAAGTGCTGGGATTACAAACGTGAGCCACCACGCCCGGCCAAGTATTTTAATCTTTTTGAGTTGAAGGAGAAATTTGAGGCCAGGTGCGGTGGCTCATGCCTGTAATCCCAGCACTTTGGAAGGTCAAGGTGGGTGGATCACCTGAGGTCGTAAGTTCAAGACCAGCCTGGCCAACATAGCAAAAACCCATCTCTACTAAAAATACAAAAATTAGCTGGACATGGTGGTGTGCGCCATAGTCTCAGCTACTCAGGAAACTGAGGTAAGAGAATCACTTGAACCTGGGAGGTGGAGGTTGCAGTGAGCTGAGATTGTGCCACTGCACTCCAGCCTGGGTGACAGAGCGAGACCCTGTCTCAAAAAATAAATAAATAAATAAATAAATAACCAGATGCAATGGCTGATGACTGTAATCCCAGCACTTTGGGAGGCCGAGGTGGGCAGATCACCTGAGGTCAGGAGTTCAAGACCAGCCTGACCAACATGGTAAAAGCCCATTTCTATTAAAAATACAAAAATTAGATGGGTGTGGTGGTGTGTGCCTGTAATCCCAGCTACTTCGGAGGCTGAGGCAGGAGAATCACTTGAACCCAGGAGGCAGAGGTTGCAGTGAGCCGAGATTGTGCCACCGCACTCTAGCCTGGGCAACAGAGTGAGACTTCGTCTCAAAAAAAAGAGAGAGAAATTTGAAATCAGCTGTGGATCCTTTTACATGGGTTTGTTCTCTATAAGCACGTGGAATCTTGCCACCTGGAAGACAGAGAAATAGAGACTGCCAAAACACAGTTAAGGTGGTTATAAATCAGCTTATTGTAGAAAACCACGATGGAAGCTCATGGCTTTATAAGTGAAAAGAACCAGTTATGGTTCAACTAAAAAAAAAAAACAAAAAACAAGTAACTCTGGTACTTTGAACTTGCCTTAGTAATATCATTGACTTATTTGTGAGTAATGTTTTGCTACACTCTGGGAGGTATAAATGTCTGCGAAGACTTTTCTTTTTTAAAAAATTACATTTTTTATTCTTTATAGAGATGGGGTTTCACCATATTGCCCAGACTGGTCTCAAACTCCTGGCCTCAAGCGATGCCCCACCCCCCAACCCCCAGTCTCAGCCTCCTAAAGTGCTGGACTTACAGGCGTGAGCCACCAAGCTGGGCCCCTGGAAAAACTTTTCTAAAACACACACCAGATCTGTATAGAACAAGCATGGCAAAGGAGGAATTAGTAGCACAGAGTTCTTTCTTTCCAGCCTGAATCCCAAATGACATCAGTGCAAAGAGCAAGGTTTCTTTGTACGGAAACAGCTGATGAGAAAGCCACGGAATTTTCTGCACTGCATTGTACCAACCATCACCTGTCTGTGACCTCCATCCACCTGAGCTCCCTCGCCAATGCCAAGCCAGGGTCTTCTGTTGTACTCCCAGAGCCCAGGGTAGCACCTGGCACACAGTTGGTGCCCAATAAATGTGCAAAAGAAGAGAGGAGGGAATCTTTAGATCATATATTTATTTTAATTTGTTTTAAAATCCCAAGTACCATGTAGATTTGTACAATTATTATGCATCAATTTAGAACAATTGTTTTAAGCTGAAAGGCCACTGGATTAGATAGATACATGGCAGGAATGGAGGGCAAGGATCAGGCTTTCTTGCTCACCATTGCACCCCCAGGGCCTATCACAGTGCCTGACACAGCAAACCAAGAGGAGTAATGTGGCTGTGTATTTATTTATTTATTTATTTTTAGATGGAGTCTTGCTCTGTTGCCCAGGCTGGAGTGCAATGGCAAATTCTTGGCTCACTGCAACCTTCGCCTCTTTGGTTCAAGCGATTCTCTCACCTCAGCCTTCCAAGTAGCCAGGATGATAGGCGCCACTACACACAGCTAATTTTTGTATTTTTAGTAGAGATAGGGTTTCACCATGTTGGCCATGCTGGTCTTGAATTCCTGACCTCAAGTGATCCGCCCGCCTCAGCCTCCCAAAGTGCTAGGATTACAGGCATGAGTCACTGTGCCTGCCCCATATATTTATCTTAATATACAAAAGAAATGGAGGGAGGATATAAATGTTTTGAATGAAGAACTCTTAAAACTCAACAAGATGAAACAACTCAATTTAAAAATGAGCAAAGGACTTGATGAACACTTCTCCAAAGAAGACATACAAATGGCCAGCAAGCACTTGAAAAGATTCTCAGTGTTATTAGTCATTAGGGAAATGCAAATCAAAACCGCAAGGAGTTACCACTTCCTACCTACTAGGATGGGTTTTTTTCTTTTTTTAACTTTTTGAGACAAGGTCTCACTCTGTCACCCAGGCTGGAATGCAGTGGCGCAATCACGGCTCCAACTGCAGCCTCAACCTCCCAGGCTCAAGTGATTCTCTCACCTCAGCCTCTTGCATGGCTGGGACTATAGGTGCATACCACCACACTCGGCTAATGTTTGCATATTTTTTGGTAGAGACAGGATTTCGCCATGTTGCCCAGGCTTGTCTTGAACACCTGGGCTCCCAAAGTGTTGGTATTACAAACATGAGTCACCCTGCCTAGCCTAATTTTCTTTTTAAAATTTTTGTAGACACAGGGTCTCACTTTGTTGCCCAGGCTGAACACCTGGCCCCTAGCAACCTCCCTTCCCTCCTTCCCTCCTTCCCTCCTTCCCTCCTTCCTTCCTTCATCTTATTCTGTCACCCAGACTGGAGTGCAGTAGTGCAATCTTGGCTCACTGCAACCTCCACCTCCCAGGCTCAAGCAATTCTGCTGCTTCAGTTTCCCAAGTAGTTGGGACTACAGGTGCGTGCCACCATGCCCTGCTAATTTTTTTGTAGTTTTAGTAGAGATGGGGTTTTGCCATATTTCGCAGGCTGGTCTCAAACTCCTGAGCTCAAGCAATCCACCTGCCTCAGTCTCCCACAGTGCTGGGATTACAGGTATGAGCCACCGCACCTGGCCTCTTTTTTTTTTTCCCCCCATTTATTTTTAATTTTTTTTTTTTTTTTTTTTTTTTAAAGACAGAGTCTCACTCTGTCACCCAGGCTGGAGTGCAGTGGTGCCATCTCAGCTCATTGCAACTTCTGCCTCCCATGTTCAAGAGATTCTCCTGCCTCAGCCTCCAAGTAGCTGAGATTACACGTGCCTGCCACCATGCCTGGCTAATTTTTGTATTTTTAGTAGAGACAGGGTTTCACCATGTTGGCCAGGCTTGTCTTGAACTCCTGACCTCAAGTGATCCGCCCCCCTCGGCCTTCCACAGTGCTGGGATTACAGGCGTGAGCCACAGCACTTTGCTTCTTTCTAAAATCTGTATTTTTTTATTTCAATAGCTTTTGGGGTACAAGTGGTTTTTGGTTTCATGGATGAATTGTGTAGTGGTGAAGTCTCAGATTTTAGTGCACCTGTCACCTGAGTAGTGTATATTGTACCCAATGTTTTTTTTTTAATCCATCATCCTCCACTCATCCTCCCCGATCCTGAGACTCCAATGTTCATTATATCACTCTCTACGGCTTTGTGTTGGTTTTAATTTTTTTTTTCCCCCAGATGGGGTTTCGTTCTTGTTGCCCAGGCTGGAGTGCAATGGTGCAATCTTGGCTCATCGCAACTTCTGCTTCCTGGGTTCAAGCGATTCTCCTGCCTCAGCCTCCCGAGTAACTGGGATTACAGGCATACGCCAACACGCCTGGCTAATTTAATATTTTCAGTAGAGACGGGGTTTCTCCATGTTGGTCAGGCTGGTCTCGAACTCCCGACCATGGGTCATCCACCTGCCTCGGCCTCCCAAAGTGCTGGGATTACAAGCATGAACCATGGTTTTAATTTTTAAAAAAGGAAAAGAGCCGGGCGCAGTGGCTCACACCTGTAATCCCAGCACTTTGGGAGGCCAAGGTGGGCGGATCACCTGAGGTCAGGAAATTGAGACCATCCTTGTCAACATGGTGAAACCCTGTCTCTACTAAAATACAAAAAATTACCCAGGCATGGTGGCATGCACCTGTAGTCCCAGCTCATCAGAGGCTGAGGCAGGGGAATTGCTTGAACCCAGGAGGCAGAGGTTGCTGTGAGCCAAGATCACGCCACTGCACTCCAGCCTGGCGACATGAGGCCCTGTCTCAAAAAAAAAAAATTACCCTGGAGTCATCAGGCCTGATTTCAGGCTCTTCTATTTATTTATTTATTTTTCTTTTGAGATAGGGTCTCACTCTGTCACCCAGGCTGGAATGCAGTGGCGCAATCATGGCTAACTACAGCCTCCACCTCTCCAGGCTCAGGTGATCCTCCCACCCTAGCCTCCCAAGTACAGGCACAGGCCACCACGGCCAGCTAATTCTTTGTAGTTCTTCACAGACACAGGGTGTTGTCATGTTACCCAGGCTGGTCTCAAACTCCTGGGCTCAAGCGATCCACCCATCTCAGCCTCCTAAAATGCTAGGATTACAGGCTTGAGTCACTGCACCTGGCCATCTCTTCTCTTTTTCTTACTGTGTGTGACCTCAGACAAGTCACTGAATCTCACTAGGTCTCAGTGTCTTTGGGAGTAATGCAGGTGACCTGGGGAAAGTAACTTCCTCTCTAAGGATCAGTTTAGTTAACCAACAAATGTGGGGCTTAGTCAATGGACAAAAGACTTGACCAGGCACTTCACTAAAATACATATCCAAATGGCCAACAGGCAGACAGAGTCAACATCATGACTCATCAGGAAATGAAAATTAAAACCACAGTGTGGGTCGGGTGTGGTGGCTCACGCCTGTAATCCCAGCACTTTGGGAGGCTGAGGTGGGCGGATCACAAGGTCTGGAGATCGAGACTATCCTGGCCAACATGGTGAAACCCTGTCTGTATTAATAATACAAAAAAAAAAGAAAAATTAGGCCAGGTGCGGTGGCTCACGCCTGTAATCCCAGCACTTTGGGAGGCCAAGGCGGGTGGATCATGAGGTCAGGAGATCGAGACCATCCTGGCTAACATGGTGAAACCCCATCTCTACTAAAAATACAAAAAATTAGCCGGGCATGGTGGCGGGCACCTGTAGTCCCAGCTACTTGAGAGGTTGAGGCAGGAGAATGGCATGAACCCGGGAGGCGGAGCTTGCAGTGAGCCGAGTTTGCGCCACTGCACTCCATCCAGCCTAGGCGACAGAGCCAGAGCGAGACTCTGTCTCAAACAAAACAAAACAAAACAGAAAAATTAGCTGGGCATGGGGTCACACGCCTGTATTCCCAGCTACTCAGGAGGCTAGGGCAGGAGAATTGCTTGAACCCAGGAGGCAGAGGTTGCAGTGATCTGAGATTGCACCACTGCACTCCAGCCTGGGTGACAGAGCAAGACTTCATCTCAAAAAAAAAAAAAAAAAAAAACTGTTTGGCAATATGTACTACAGCTAGACATCTGCATAACCAATAGTCCCACTTGTCTTTTCTTTTTTTTTTTTTTAAGACGAAGTCTCGCTCTTGTCCCCAGGCTGGAATGCAATGGAATGATCTTGGCTCACTGCAATGTCTGCCTCTGGGGTTCAAGCGATTCTTCTGCCTCAGCCTCCTGAGTAGCTGGGATTATAGGTGCCTGCCACCATGCCCAGCTAATTTTTGTATTTTTAGTAGAGGCTGGGTTTCACCATGTTGGCTAGGCTGGTCTTGAACTCTTAACCTCAGGTGATCCGCCCACCTTGGCCTCCCAAAGTGCTGGGATTAGGCGTGAGCCACCACGCCCGGCCTAGATATTTTACCAAAGGTTTGTTTACCAAAAGACATGCTTAAGAATGTTCAGTCATAGTAGCCCCAAAATGGAAAGAACTCAGTTACCTATCAACAGACAAATAAGCTGTGGCGTCCACAGTACCGTAAAATACCAACAGTAATAGGAATGAAATCTACAACTACGCAAAACAATCTGGATGAAACTCACAGTGTTGAGCAAAATAACCCAGACACGAGAGATCACACCATATGATTCTGTTTTTATAATTACAGGAAAAAAGGAGACACAACTTCTCCCTGCTGTTTCAAATCAGAATCACGGTTTCTCTTGGGGAGGGTAATTATTAGAAGGGACACTGGGGTGCTGGCAAAGTTCTGTTTCTTGTTTTGTTGTTGTTGTTGTTGTTTGTTTTTTTTTCTTTTTTGTTTTTGAGACAGGGTCTCCCTCTGTTGCCCACGCTATAGTGCAGTGGTAGAATCATGGTTCCCTACAGCCTTGACCTAGGCTCAAGTAATTCTCCTACCTCAGCTCCCCAAGTAGCTGGGACTACATGCACGCGTGCACCACCACATCTGGCTAATTTTTATATTTTTAGTAGAGATGGAGTTTTGCCATGTTGCCAGGCTGGTCTCAAACTCCTGAGTTCAAGTGATCTGCTCGCCTCATCCCAAAGTGATAGGATGACAGGCAAAAGCCACTGCATCTGGCCTTTCTCCATTTTTCTTTCCCTAAATCTGTGTCTTCCCAATTCCCCTAAGAGTCAGGTGTTTCAACTGACCACAGGATGGAATTACGCTTCCAAATGTATTAAAGACTTCATTTACTTTACCAATAAATGTGGGAATTAGCTAGTGGGAGAGGCACTTCATCAAAACATATCACCCAAATGGCTAGCAGATATATAGAATTGTAGTATCTTAACCAAAAAGAGTATTCCAAACAGCATTTATTGAAAACAATTTTGTGTTACCCTACTCACAATTCTAAAATCTAGTTAAATTGGTTCTTAGGAGTATTTCTGGGGCAGACATGGTTGCTCTCAGCACATTGGGAAGCCAAGACAGGGGGATTGCTTGAGTCTGGGAGTTTGAGAACAGACTGGGCAACATAGTAAGACCCCATCTTAAAAAACAAAAGTTAGCCAGGCATGGTGGCTCATGGCTGTAATCCCAGCACCAAGGTCAGGAGTTCGAGACCAGCCTGGCCAACATGATAAACCCTATCTCTACTAAAAATACAAAAATTAGCTGGACATGGTGGTGGGCATCTGTAATCCCAGCTACTCGGGAGGCTGAGGCAGGAGAATCACTTGAACCCAGGAGGTGGAGGTTGCAGTGAGCAGAGATCGCACCATTGCACTCCAGCCTGGGCAATAAGAATGAAACTCCGTCTCAAAAAATAATAATAATAATAATGAGCCCGGTGCAGTGGTGCACACCTGTAGTCCCAGCTACTCGGGAAGCTGAGGTGGAAGAATCACTTGAGCTCAGGATGTCAAGGCGGCAGTGAGCCGTGATTGTGCCACTGCACTCCAGCCTGGGTGACAGAGTGAGACCTTGTCTCTAAAAGAAAAAGAAGTAATTCACGAGTAACTGGATATTTACAGAGTTTTACACTGTGTCCCCACAAGGTACTTAATACAAAGGGAAAGAAGACCAAGACAACCAAGGGAGGCTGAGGAACTGTTCTGGGCTAAAGAAGCCTAAACAGGACAGCAAGGCAACACACTGGAGGTTTTCCCTCTGTTGTAAAGGAGAACAAATGAAATCTGGATTAGGCCTCTAGATTAGTAATGGTGCCATACCAGCACTGAGTTCTTTTTTTTTTTTTTTTTGAGACGGAGTCTTGCTCTGTCGCCAGGGCTGGAGTGCAGTGGCCGGATCTCAGCTCACTGCAAGCTCCGCCTCCCAGGTTTACGCCATTCTCCTGCCTCAGCCTCCGGAGTAGCTGGGACTACAGGCGCCCGCCACCTCGCCCGGCTAGTTTTTTCTATTTTTTGGAGAGACGGGGTTTCACCGTGTTAGCCAGGATGGTCTCGATCTCCTGACCTCGTGATCCGCCCGTCTCGGCCTCCCAAAGTGCTGGGATTACAGGCTTGAGCCACCGCGCCCGGCCGAGTTCTTGATTTTTATAATTACTCTGTGGTTGTAAAAGAGAAAGTCATTGTGCTTTAGGAAAAACACACTAAATATTTATGGGTCAAGAGACATCATGTCTGCAACTTCCTCTCAAACAGCTCGGAAAACAATGTACAGTATGTGGGCATGGGAGGGCAGAAGGGAGTGAACATACCAAGACCAAAGCAATAAAATGTTAGCACTTGGAAAATCTGGGTGAAGAGTAAAAGGAAATTTATTTTATTTATTTATTTTTATTTTTATTTTTTGAGATGGAGTCTCACTCTGTCACCCAGGCTGGAGTCCAGTGGCACGATCTTGGCTCACTGCAACCTCCGCCTCCTGGGTTCCAGCGATTCTCCTGCCTCAGCCTCCCGAGTAGCTGGGACTACAGGCGTGCACCACCATGCCCAGCTAATTTTTGCATTTTTTAGTAGAGATGGGGTTTCACCATATTGGCTAGGCTGATCTCGAACTCCTGACCTCGTGATCCACCTGCCTCGGCCTCCCAGAGTGCTAGGATTACAGGTGTGAGCCACCACACCTGGCCAATAAAAGGAAATTTTTAGTACTATTGTTACAACTTTTCTTAAGTCTACAATTATGCCAAAATAAAAGTTAAAAGAATAAAAAATGACATACCTATGACAGTACTTTCCTGATTTTTCTTGCATTCCTTATTGGTGAGATCCACATGACGAAGACTCAGTGGTTCATCTTTGTAGCCCTCATAGCACCTGACACAGCAACTAGCCACTCAGTAAATAAATTAACTGCATCTGCAAAACACACATTACATGTATCCAGAAAATGTATATTGAGAAAATATAAAAGCAACTAATTTTCATAAAAGCTTTCAAGCAGAAAACGGAGGAGACAGGTTAATTTAAAACGTACCTTTTCCTCTCTCCAGGGCTACAGGTAAAGGATGGTAATTGTCTGCACCACACTTAGATTTCCTTTCAGAAGTGTAATCAGGCCCAGCACGCTGGCTCACGCCTGTAATCCCAACACTTTGGAAGGCCTGGTGGATCACTTTCAGGAATCGAAGACCAGTCTGGCCAACACAGCGAACCCCTGACTCTACTAAAAATACAAAAATTAGCCAGGAATGGTGGCACACACCTGTAGTCCCAACTATTCAGGAGGTCGAGGCAGAAGAATTGCTTGAACCCAGGGGGTGGAGGTTGCAGTCAACTGAGATCATGCCACTGCACTCCAGCCTGGGCGACAGAATGAGACTGTGTCCTTCAATTAGGAAAACTACAGATCTGTCCAAAGAAAGGAGAATGCTTTAAGAGTGAGAATCCTGCCGGGCACAGTAACTCACACCTGTAATCCTAGCACTTTGGGAGGTCGAGGCGGGCGGATCACAAGGTCAGGAGATCAAGACCATCCTGACTAACATGGTGAAACCTCGTCTCTGCCAAAAAAAAAACAAAAAACAAAAATACAAAGAAATTAGCCAGGCCTGGTGGCAGGTGCCTGTAGTCCCAGCTACTGGGGAGGCTGAGGCAGGAGAGTGGCATGAACCTGGGAGGCAGAGCGTGCAGTGAGCCAAGATTGTGTCACTGCACTCCAGCCTGCACTCCAGCCTGGGCGACAGAGTGAGACTCTAATTGTCTAAAAAAAAAAAATGAGAATCCTTGGCTTATGCCTGTAATCCCAGTACTTTGGGAGGCTGAGGCTACTGGACTGCTTGAGCTCAGGGGTTTGAGCCCAGCCTGGGCAACATAGTAAGATCTCTTATCTACAAAAAATACATAAAAAATCAGCCAGGTGTGGTGGCAGGACCCTGTAGTGCCAGCTACTTTGGAGGCTGAAGTGGCAGAATTGCTTGAGCCTAGGTGGTTAAGCCCAGCCTAGGCAACCAGACCTTGTCTCTACAAAAATTAAAAAATAAAAAATTACCCAAGCATGGTAGCATGTGCCTATGGTCCTAGCTACTCAGGAGGCTGAAGTGGGAGGCTCATTTGAGCCTCGGAGGTTGAGGCTGCAGTGAGCCTTGATTGTGCCACTGTACTCAGCCTGAGTGACAAAGCAAGACCCTGCCTCAAAGAAAAAAAAAGTTATTACTATAAAGATAAACACACTAAATTAATTTCTGCCCATAAATTGGATTATGGTTCTCTCAGTGTAAGAAATGCTATCCAGTCACTCCTATAAATACAGTTCCTTGACTATGTGGTTTCAAACAGGGATCTAAAATGGTAATATTTAACATCAGAAATCTATGACCAGCAGATGGCTGAAGTCTGAAAAGTTACCAATCAGGCTGTTTTGGGGTATTAAGAACTTGTAAGGTTAAGGCTAAGAAGTTAATGTCCTAGGAATCTAATAGGTTGCTGTTGATTAATTAGCAGCCACTAATTCAAATTCTGTGAAGATGCTTTGCTTCTGCTAAGAAAATGCCTGAAATGTGTGTCTGTATATACTGCATGCAAATGTAGCCACTCTGGGTATATCTAGCGTGGATCTGAAATGGCTGAGCAAAGGAGTGTTAGTGTAGAAATATTCCCTATTTAGGGATTGCGGGGAGAAGGGGAGATACATATATACTTATTTTAAAGCTTTGCTAACAGAAAAACAAGGAATAATGAAACAAGAAATAAAAATGAATGTATTACAAAAAGAATTTATTAGACAAACACACCAATAGATTGAGTCTAAGGATTTGGTTGGAAAGCCACTGGGCCTTTTAAAGCAGCGGAAGTCCAAAGTCACACGCTTCAAGCATTACTCTGCAACAATCTGTGGAAACCAGAGGGACGGGAATTACAGCACCGTGCTAGGCCACGAACACATCAGTCTCCCACCTCCCTCCCTATTCCCTCTCTTCTATTGAAGTCCGTGATTCTGGTACCTGAGAAGACTGGAATGAAATGTTTCCCACTTATTACAGAAATTCAGCGTATTTGTTACAGAGGAATTGTCACACTTGAATTGTCTGTTTAATATGGGATATTGCTTTTGAGAAACCAACGAATAGTTATTAAAGGAGTGTTTACCAAAGGGTAAGGTAAATATTATCTAGTATAGTATCTGCATTTTTAATCTCATCTGGCACCAACTGTCTTTTAGAAAGTTACAATGTGTTGTCTGGGGGACATTCTTCTTTAGAAGGAAAAGAGTCTAATTAGTGGATATTAAGTAATTAAATAATATATACTATCAAACCTTACGAGAGTCACATGAACCATAAAGTCTTCATTTAATTTGGGAGAAATGGGGAATATTTTCTATCATTCCTGATGATAGAACGAGCTATTTCAATGTCATAGTAATGGAACTGCAATCCATAATACTAAACAGTGTGCTTTACTTTGAAGCCATTGACCACTAAATTTGATTGTTAGTAGCATAGGCTACCAAAAAATAGCAAGGAATATGGTATCCACATAGATCTCAGCTGGCCTCAAGTAATCAAAAGTGAGACGGAAACATACATGACACAACTGGGAACCTCTGGGTTTCTGAGATGTGGGCTATAAGATTATATTAGGTAGAAAACTAAAGGAAACGTATCCCAAGCAAAAGTGGCAAGAGAATTTCGCAGGATGAATTTTTTAAGGGAGGTAATAAAAGCCAGCAGTTAAAATGCATGTCCATGTATCAGGTTCCTGGAGGTGAATCCAGTAGGAACATGACAGCTCTTCACACCCAAGTATTGCTTTCATGGGCCCTTACAATCTCCGCTTGTTCACCACCGTGGAGAGTCTGTTTTTAATAAGAATTGTTTTCAAGTCAGAATTCTAGATGAAGATCTAAAAATGTTGAGTTTGTGCTTTTAAAAAACAGTTCAGCTGTCCACATGTATTGTGTGCTGGTGGAGCTAGCTCTTCCCCAACCTGGCTCACTATTGGGAGCCCAGGAATCCCTGGGACAGGCAGATAAGCCAGGACTGAAGTTTTAAAGAATCAGCTACTGCAAATCAAAGTAGGCAGCCTCATGCATAGACTTCCTGATATTAGTTGAGCCATTGCTGCCTTCATTACCATTTTTATGCCTTTGGGGCCACTGTGTGGTTTGGTCCAAGCTGTTCTCAAAACTTGCAGTGCAACAGACCTGTGTCTACTTTAGCAGGTGAGTCTAGCTACACATCAAAGTCACCTTTCCTACCACAAACTTCTGGCCTACTCAGAAAACCAAGGTACCCCCTCTCTCAGGAATAACCTGGGGAGGTTATTTGGAACAAGTATTGCGCTCCAGTCCGAATCTTAAGTAAAGATCTAGAAATGTGGAGTTCTATGCATTTTAAAAATAGTCGTTTCAGAGCGGCCATGTGTGCTCCAGGACCAAGCTTTCCCCAGCCTCGTTCAGGATTTGGAAGAAATATCTGGGTTTGGGCTGAACCATCGAGCATGAGGAGGGGAAGCTATCAGCTGTGAACAGAGACTGTTTCTCACCCTTTGATGAGCCAGCACCTTTAAAGGTTCCATCCTAGCCACCAGCAGCTGGCAACCAGGGCGTCTCTGCTCTCTGTGTTTCCCTCCTGGCATCTTGGTTAGCCCCGCGCCAAACACCCAGAGCCTCAAAAAATAGCCCCTGAACTGAATTAAACCTGACCCACAGTGAACCGCAAGGTCCAGAAACCGCAAGGTTTGGGGTCAGCCTCCGTCCCCGGACACTCTGAAGGATGGCAGATCCCTGACCCCTGGTGGCAAGCGAGGATCGCGGGTGCGCGCGGCGGGCAGAGGGGCGGAGTCTCAGGCCGCTGGAAGGGAAGGGGCGCGCTGACACCCGCGCACCTGCACCCCCGGTGGAGGAGCCGAGGGCACACGACGGTGCCAATCCCTCGTGAATCCCGCGAAGGAGGGGCCGGGGGGCTCCTGATTCATAGGTGCGGGGCGTAGAAGGGGGTCAGGTAGGAAGGCCCGAGGAACGGCGCGAAAGGGCTCCCGGGGACGGCAGCCGTCAGCGGGAAGGAGGCGGCGGCCGGGAAGAGGACGTTGGCCGCGGAGTAGGAGGGGAAAGTCTGGAAGGGCAGAGCGCCGGTGCCGTGAGGGCCAGGACTGCCCCCCGAGCCGCCGCCGCCGCCCCCCGCCGCACCTGGCTGGGGCGCGCCACCCCCAACCTGCGCCGCGCCGTCGGCACCCGGGTTCTGCTTCTTCCACTTGGTCCTGCGATTCTGGAACCAGATTTTGACCTGCGTCTCGGTGAGGCTGAGCGACAGCGCGAGGTTCAGGCGCTCGCACACGGACAGGTAGCGTGTGGCCCGGAACTTGTTCTCCAAGGCCACCAGCTGCTCGTAGGTGAAGGCGGTGCGCGCGCGCCGCGGTTTGGCGCAGTTGGGCACCACGCGCCGGCGCCTGGGCCGCGGGGAACCGGGGGAGCCCGGGGAGGACCCCACAGGGCCGCCCCCGCCGTCCTCGCAGGGCTCCCCAGACGCCAATGCCCCGGCCCGGGGGTCAGGTGAGCGCGCTGGGCCCGGCAGCAAGCGCGCAGCCCGTTCCCGCCGCCGCGGCCTCACCGGATCTTCCGCATCCTCCTCCTCTTCCGCTTCGGAACCCTCCAGGGGTGACGCCTGGCCGGAGCCTGGGCCTGCAGCATCTAGGGGAGAAGGGGTCGGTGAACAGAAGCCTCTCCGGGTTCCCAAACCTCCTCCTCGTCCTCCCTAGAGCAAGCAGTTCTCCCCGCAACCCAACTCCGGGTGCTGCTCCTGTCCCCACATCGCGCTTCCCTCAGGCCGGACTGCACATCCTTGCCAGCGGGTTTAGGGGAATGGTGTCCTCTTGCCCTTTACAAATCTGCCATCAAGTAGGCGTCCAAGAAATGTATGCTAAATGAATGAATGACACTCCGCATTAAGAAAAAATAGTGACCTTATTGGGTGACCATATTGGGGGGTAGGATCATTGTATTAAGACATCTAGATGTCAGACGCTTTTAGGGCTGTGCCTTCCCCAGACCCTGGAGGCCTATTTTGGTCTAGGACTCCTAGCAATTAAAAAAGAAGTTATTAAGCTCTCTGCCCCGCCCCACCCCCACCCCCGCTTTAAAGTGAAATTCCCTTTCCCATCTTCTCTCTCCCGCCGTGTTAATAGAGTTTCAGATTTGTGCGGGGCCAGATCGATAGATGTCATCTATTAAAGGTAAGTTTTAATCGAACAATATTAGGATCAGACAGGGAAAGGGGGTTTGAAGTCCGTACCTGCAAGCTGCGGGCAGGAGATATGCAGGCGCCAGTAATAGAATATCGATCACGAGGGTGGGGGAAGGGAGCGCGGCCCCTCGGAGAGAAGATCCGAACAATTACCAGGCTGCTGGCCCGGGCCCACGTGCGGCCGCCAGAGGCGCCCCGGGCCCCAGGCAATCACCGCCAAACTTGGGGAGGGGAGCAGGGGGCTGCGCGACATCCAGCCTCCCCGGGGACCAGAACCTCTGACCCTCCAGGGTGCCGCCTGTCCCTGTCTGATCCCACGCCCCACGCAGCAGGACTCCTGCTGTCTTCCGTCCTTCCTGCCAGCCACAAAGTTTCCTGACCCCTTCATCAGGTGTCCTCCAGCGTTGGGAGTAATTCAGAAAGGGTTTCGAGAAGAAAGTACCAAAAGCTTCCCAACACCTCATCCGAACCCCGCCCCCAGCCCCAGTCAACAGTTGGGTCTGGGGAGCTTGAGAGCGTGGGGCAGCCCAGCCCGGCAGGCGTCTCCAGGTGGCACCTGACCTCGCTACTTACCAAGACCCCCGGCGCAAGCCTTAGCCTCAGTTCCTCCATCCATAAAATGGAGGTGATGTTAATGATGCTGTCCAACTCTCAGGTGCCGAAGTTTTCATCACCTTTATCCCAGCCCTTAGCCCAGGTCCTAGCACGTGGCAAGCGCGTTAAATGCCCGATAAATGAGTAAGCCTGGCAAGGTAGGCGCCAGGTAAGTTAAGTTTCCACCGCGAGCATCAGGGCTGTGGTGCGGGTGAGCTTGGAGGGTGAGCAGGGATGCGGCAAATCCCTGCCCCGTAATGCGGGGAGCCTCCTCTCTGCCTCTATCCAGTTCCGAGGCGGGGGCTACACTTCGCACCCGGTCCCGTGCGTCTTCTCTCTTTGAGGAAGACGCCGTTAAGGGCCACTCACGGGGCCCGGGTGTTCCCCCATACACTCCGCAGTGTTGGGGCTGAGGCCGCCTGGGGCCGGGGCCACCTTGCATCTTACCAGGGGTCTCCAGCTGTCGTACACGGTCCCTGGAGCTGGCATCTTTCCCCGCTTCGATCTCCGCCAAACTTTTCCTGGCATCCCGGGGAGCCGGGCGCACGGCCGGGAGCGCTGCACTGGTGAATTTCTGCGGGTCCAGGATGTCCAGGACGGAGAAAGAGATCTTGTGGTGGGAGGGAGCCGCCTTGGCCCCGCCGTCCTGCCATGCCAGCATGCCCGTCGCCCGCGGGCCGGCGGTCGGCGGCGCGGGGTCGGGGATGGCGCCGCTAGGGCTTGCCTTCGGCTGTGGCTTGGCCGCAGCTCTCCAGCCGGGAGCCGGGTCCGCGCGGCCAAGTGAAGCTGGGGAGGGGGGCGGGGAGGCGGGGCGGGGAGAGCGCCGTAGGGGGCTGTGCTCCGATTGGCACCGGCGCAGCGCCGGCCAGCCTCGGGACTATCCGGCGCTGTGAGGAGGCCCCTTGCCTGGGCTGGAGGAATCCTCCGCGCGCCCGGTGCGCGTGCCCGCAGGGACAGTGCAGTCGGCTCCGCGCGCCTCCGCCCAACCCTCTGGGACTCTCGGAGGGCGTCAGGGAGGCTTCCATCCCGGGGATCCCTTTTTCCGACACACACACCTCTGTGACTTGAGTTTGTGCCCTTTCTCCGGCGCACCCGCCTTAGACTTGGGGATGCAATTGAGGCCAGGACTGCTTACTTCCAGGGAATGCTCAGCGCATCTCCTTCCCCGCCAGTGAATTACTGTAATAGCTTCAGACCCGGTTACCTCGGAGGTAAAATCCCTCACGTTCTCACAGTTTAGCGTTCACAAAACCTTGAGGTTTGCACGATCTCTTTTGATTCTTTGAGCATCCCTGTGAGATGGGCGTCACGTGGCACAGACCACTGTCCCCGTTTTAAAGATGAGGAAATCGAGTTTCAAAGGTAAGAAGAGATTTGCTCAGAG
The DNA here is from genome assembly GCF_009764315.1 of Trachypithecus francoisi. Taxonomy (NCBI): domain Eukaryota; kingdom Metazoa; phylum Chordata; class Mammalia; order Primates; family Cercopithecidae; genus Trachypithecus; species Trachypithecus francoisi. The sequence continues at coordinate 7,033,186 of NW_022681442.1, read as the reverse complement.
TCACTGTGAGTTGGTGACAGAGTCTGGGTTTGGACTTGGGTCTTCTACTGGAGCAGTGCTTTTTTAGTACGTCCTGCTGTCTCAGAAACGGAGGGAGAAAATCCCGGACTCTCAGTCTTTTTCTTCACCCAAAGCCAAGCCAGAGGCCAGCAAGAGGTTTGGAGAGGTGATGAGCCCCCACCGGGATGCCTGCCGCTTTGGAAACCTTAGTGGCTTCAGGCACAGAGCCAAGTGAGATGGCTGAGGGTGTCTGCCCTGGTTTGCTATGACCGGGAGCACAGCCCTCGATGGACAAACTTCAGGCCTTCTCCAAAGTCACAGGTTTGATCATTTGCAACAGAAATTGGATCTGAGAATTAGGTTGCATCTCGGACCCCCATTCCCTCCCAGCCCCAGAAGCAGAAGATTCAGAAATGCCTGTCTGGTTTGAATTTAAGGCCAGAGAAGAGAAACAGTTGAAATGGCCCTCATCTGCCCCACCAAGTCCCCTGGGAAGGTGATCACCAGTGGTTGGAGAAGCTCCCACTGACCACACTCATCCTAAATTTCTTCTTTTGTCTCTTGGAGGGCACACAGCAGTCTGTGAGCGCTAAGCATTTGTTTCAGGCAAATTCGGAGGCTTCTCCTAGTGTTTGGCTCAGAACCACCTCTGATGCTGCTGTTCTTTTCTTCTCTGCCCCATGGGGTTTCCAAACAATGACTTGGCAATTAATATTGTCTGAGCAGGTAAAGAGTAGGAAGAGGAGGAGAAACCTTCTCATTAAAGTGCTGGGGGCTGCTAATCCCATCTGTTATTGAAGAGGCATCCTTAGAAGCCAGCTCCTTGTAGCTTTTCTCATTCAAACCTTGCTGCCCCTCCCAGAGGTGGTCACTGTATTCCCTGCGGACTTTAAAGCCCTGCCGAAATTCAAGCCAGCTCCAGTCCTAAAGTGAAGATGGCTTGTGCTTTTAAAGCTCAGGAAAGGAAGTGCCTTTCCCAAGCCCACTGGACCACCTCCCATGAAACGGACTGCACACCATGTGAAAAACCCAAAGAAAAGATGGCCCTGAAACTAAAAAGTGGTGCCCAAGAACCTGGACTGCAAATCACAGAGCCTTCCTGAAATACAGATAGGGTACTTTGTGTTCTGTTTTGATAACGCTTTCTCACCCAGTTCTCGATTTTTTTTTTCTAATCTTCTTTTTTGTTTCTCCCCCTTCACCCTTTTGATCCTAGCCGCTACTTCTACCTTTTCCCACCATGTTTACTTTTTTTTTTTTTTTTTTTTTTGAGACAGAGTCTTGCTCTGTCACCCAGGCTGGAGTGCAGTGGCACGATCTCAGCTCACTGTGCAACCTCTGCCTCCTGGGTTCAAGCAATTCTCCTGCCTCAGCCTCCTGAGTAGCGGGGATTACAGGTGCATGCCACTGTGCCTGGCTAATTTTTGTATTATTACTAGAGACAGGTTTTCACCATGTTGGCCAGGCTGGTCTCAAACTCATGATCTCAAGGGATCTGCCCACCTCAGGCTCCCAAAGTGCTGAGATTACAGGTATGAGCCATTGTGCCTGGCTCATGTTTACATTTTTAAATGCTAAGGTTCTTCAGGGTAGTTAGTAATAGGTTTCCTTAAGTTAGCCCCAGATGGCAGTATGTGGCTTCCCACTGTCCCTCTTATTCATTCTCCTATAAGAAACCTTGAGACTCTTTACTTTCACAGGATGGTAGGCATTCCAGGGGCCACCCTATACCTTGGACCAGAGGGTCAAGGGAGGCCCAGACAGTCAAGAGTAACCCAAACCCAGATCATTTCCATTGTACTCCATCGATTACCTCAAAAAATTTTGTTTAAACGATATGAATCATCTTTCCCTTGAGGTTAACAGATGTTAAATATAGGAAAGGAGCCCAAAAAGGAAGAAGCAACAAATTGGAGAAAAAGCCAAGAATGGTAGAGGCCATATTCCGCAAACCCGTGAGTCTTTACAAACGCCTTCTTTTTTTTTTTTTTTTTTTTTTGAGATGGAGTCTCGCTCTGTTGCCCAGGCTGGAGTGCAGTGGCCGGATCTCAGCTCACTGCAAGCTCCACCTCGCGGGTTTACGCCATTCTCCTGCCTCAGCCTCCCGAGTAACTGGGACTACAGGTGCCCACCACCTCGCCCGGCTAGTTTTTTTGTATTTTTTTAGTAGACATGGGGTTTCACCATGTTAGCCAGGATGGTCTCGGTCTCCTGACCTCGTGATCCACCCGTCTCAAAGTGCTGGGATTACAGGCTTGAGCCACCGCGCCCAGCCAACAAACGCCTTCTTTTAGTGATTTTCTATTTTGCTTGCCCCTTATTTTTCTTTTTTTTCTTTTCTTTTTTTTTTTTTTTTTCTTTTTTTCTAGCTCTGTTGCCCAGGCTAGAGTGCAGTGGTGCGATCTCAGCTCACTGCAGCCTTTACCTCCCCAGTTTAAGTGATTCTTATGCCTCAGCCTCCTGAGTAACTGGCGAGTAGCTGGGATTACAGGTGCGTGCCACCACTCCCGACTAACGTTTTGTTTTGTTTCAGACAGAGTCCTGCTGTGTCTCTTACACTGGAGTGCAATGGCACAATCTTGGCTCACTGCAACCTCTGCCTTTTGGGTTTAAGCAATTCTCCTGCCTCAGCCTCCCCAATAGCTTGGATTACAGGCACACACCACCATGCCTGGCTAATTTTTGTATTTTTAGTAGAGACAGAGTTTCACCATGTTGGCCAGGCTGGTCTTGAACTCCTGACCTCAGGTGTTCCGCCCGCCTTGGCCTCCCAAAGTGCTAGGATTACAGATGTGAGCCACCGCGCCCGGCCTGCACACTTGTTTTTGACTCTCCATGTCCCTGCCGAGTTTCTGCATCTCCATATCTTCCGTGAACATGTGTCCCTCAGCGGCCACCCAGCTCCATTTTCCTTGCCCATTAAGCTCAAGCACCCACCAGTGGCAGGGAGCATGTCCTAAGATGAGGGAGTCGATTTTTTTTAACTTTGGTTTGGGGTCAGGTGGGAAGGCTATATTTTCAACTCAGTTTTCACAAGTTAGTCTATGAGGTGTTTTTTGTTTGTTTGTTTGTTTGTTTTTTAGGAATGCTTGCTGTGCTTGGCAGCCAGAGTTCAAAGCTCTGGTGGGAAATGGTAAATGCTAGCCTTTAATTGTAAATGACCTCTCCAGCACCAAGGGACATAGAGTCCGGTAAACAAGTGACGGACTCTGCTATCTGTGGCTTCCTTCTAAAACCTAGTGCCTACCCTCTCCCATCTTATAGACCAATTTGAGATGAAGAGCCACATCTTGGGGAAGGTAGCTGAGGTACTGGGAAAAGGGGTTACCCACAGGCTGTCTGGCAGATGAGGTTTCCCTGTTTGTCATCAAACTGTGTCTTCTGAAGCTGTCTCTTTGGCATATATATTCCTACCCTGGGGGCTGGCTCAAAATGCAGGGTTTTACCTAGAGAATTTCAGTTACATTTTACTTCAGGAACATAAGATTTTATCTAAAATGCTTTAACACGGCTCATAATATTGCCTGTCCCCACCCCTCCCCACTCCCCCCCCACTCCCTCTGCATAAACTGCAAATTCTTTCTATTGTTAACACTATTCATGGCACGCAGCGGCTCTTCAAGGCTGTGCTGGAATTATAGGCACCTTTGTTTGTGGAATACCTTGGGAAGCTTGGCACCATTGATTTGCATCAGTGCCTCCGGAATAGCGTTTGCCTCCTCCTTAAAGATACTATCTAAACTGTGAAATTCATTAAATAGCCCCAGAAATGGATCAGGTTATTTAACACAACATCCCTAATGGTGCAATATCTCAGCTGTCTGCACTGATAGTGAACATTGTCTTGGATAGTGTTATCAGCCCAGGACACCCGCTATGAATATTGATCCTGAGCTTGTTACAGGCATCACTTGCCATCAGGACAGGTCAGGGTTGGAACCCACCTAGCATCAAAGCAATTTAAAGACAGCACTCGGACAGAATTTTAATACCCAGGCTGAAAAAAAAAAAAAAAAATCAACTCCATGCACAGAGGGAAGGCTTGCTGGATCTGGGTATATTTTATAGAAATACTGTGGGTATAAATACACATGTGAGGATGTTAGTGAGCCAAACACATGGCCAAATTGTACTGAAAGGGATGCTCATTGCCTCCTGGTCTTTTACAAAACAGGTGGCCAGGAAAAAAAATTACCTAGGACCTCCTCCTCCACTGTTCCCCATGTTGAAGAATGTTCTTTGGGTAGCAGGTTTCTCTTTAAGTTGGATGAGTAAGAGAGGACATTTCTATCCCTTCGGTGTTGATGGGAGACCCAGTGGAGTTTCTTGTGTGCCATCTATTGCCTGCAGCCAAGTACTAAGCATGAGCATTCACATTATCTTGTGCTACAATGAACACACAGATCAGAAATATCTGGCCAGGCACAGTGGCTCATGCCTGTAATCCCAGCACTTTGGGAGGCCAAGGAGGGCAGATCACTTGAGGCCAGGAGTTCGAGACCAGCCTGGTCAACATGGTGAAACCCCATCTCTGTTAAAAACAAAAAAAAATTAGGCCAGGCGCGGTAGCTCACACCTGTAATCCCAGCACTTTGGGAGGCCGAGGCAAGTGGATCACGAGGGCAGTAGTTCGAGACCAGCCTCGCCCACATGGTGAAACCCTATCTCTATTAAAAATATAAAAACTAGCTGGGTGCAAGAGTGCATACCTGTAGTCTCAGCTACTCGGGAGGCTGAGGCAGGAGAATTGCTTGAACCCAGGTGCAGAGGTTGCAGTGAGCTGAGATCATGCCACTGCACTCCAGCCTGTGTGACAGAGTAAGACTCTGTATCCAAAAAAAAAAAAAAAATTAGGCCAAGGGAGGCCGAGGCAAGTGGATCATGAGGTCAGTAGTTCGAGACCAGCCTGGCCAACATGGTGAAACCCTGTCTCTACTAAAAATATAAAAACTAGCTGGGTGCAGGAGTGCACACCTGTAGTCTCAGGTACTTGGGAGGCTGAAGCAGGAGAATCGCTTGAACCTGGGAGGCGGAGGTTGCAGTGAGCCAAGATTGCAGCATTGCACTCCAGCCTGGGCAACAAGAATGAAACTCTGTCTCAAATACAAACAAACAAACAACAACAACAAAACAAGTGCAGAGCAGAGCGGAGAAGCCACGAGAGACAGGCAGACGGGTAGGCTCCAGCCGCCGCCACTGTTGCTGACTTCTTCCTAATGCTGGTTGTTCCATTCCGGGTTCCCTAGGAGCCTCACTGCATCCCTACAATACTATTTCTTCTTGAGAGCTTCCCTGACTGACCCCACGCAGACTGGAGCACTCCTTCCCACGTTGTTTCTGGAGCACGCTGCCATCATAACCCTTGATGGACGTCTCTTGGTTTTGTCTGATCTGAGGATCCACTGCCCCTTTTCTGGTGTCTGTAGTTGATTTTGCTGAGACCCCCCCGGGCCCTCACCCTCGTATGTGGTAGTGATGGGACTGCCAATGAGGCCCCCCAACCTTCTTCTGGCCAAGAGGTCAGAGTGAGCTCCTGCAGGAGTAGAGTCCTACTGGCCTCTCTCCCGGGAGTATCTGAGTCAGAGTGACACTGCTTCATTGTGGCAGTGGTGCCCAACACGAAATAATCTGTTATTTCCCACTCTTGACATTGACGGTTCCAGTACTTGCCCGGGTCTCGTTGTTCAGCATTCCTTTGATTTTGTAAATTGCCTACACTCTACCCAACCTTCTCTTCCCTTCTGCAGTTTGGAATTCAATTAGCCAGAGTCAAGGAACCCTGACAGGCACAGCCTTTATCACACTGCCTGGCATACAGAATCTGGTCCTTGGATTGTCTTAAAGTCAGGGAGTGCAGAGCATACATCCCTGTGCCCATCAGTACCCTGGTGTTCAGTAGGTTGAAGAGTTGAAAGCAATAAATGGTGGCCTAATAACACAAACCCAAAGCCCCACAGTTTGACTAAGATGGATTGGAAACCCATACCTTAAGAGACCATATAGGCTGAAGACAAAAATCGGATCAAGAAATGTTTAACACATTTCTTGGATATAGGTTCATAAGGTACGGATTTAGGTTCATAAGGGGTCTGACTCCCATGCTGAGCATCTGTGTAACTAGCTTATGCTTTTATTCAGGTCATCCATGCTGGGTACCACGCTCTTTATAAAGAAAAATGCAGGGGCCAGGCACAGTGGTTCATACCTATAATCTCTGCACTTTGGGAGGCTGAGGTGAGAGGATACTCAGCCCGGGAGTTTGAGGCTGCAGTGAGCTATGAGACATGACACTGCACTCCAGTCTGGGTGACAGTACAAGACCCTGTCTCAAAAAGAAAGGAAGGAAGGAAGGAAGTGAGGGAGGGAGAAAGGGAGGGAGAAAATAAAAATGCAGGCGTAAAACAACCATGAATTTAACCCCACATGGCGTTTCTGATACTGGTAGACGTGTTGCGGTATCTAGCCTCGAAAGATGGTCATCTCTAATCAACCATGCTGCTTAGTGCTCATGCCCCTGTGTCATCCGCTCCCACACTGAGCCTGGCGTGGCCCTGGGTGACCAGTACAACGTGACTGAAGTGACTCTGTGACTTCCAAAGCTAAATCACAGGAAGCCCTGCAGCCTCTACTTTGTTCCCTGGGAACACTTGCCCTTGAGACATTTCCTCTTTGACTCTTGCTGTCATGCTGTGAGATACACAAGCCACACGCAGAGGCCATGTGTAGGAGTCCAGAAAATAGCCCACATCAACTGACAGCCGTCTTCCAGGTTCCCAGGGCCACCCAGACCTCCTGAATCTAAACCTATGTTTTAAAAAGCCTTCCAGGTGAATCTAATGCACATTAAAGTTTGAGAAGCTTTTCTTTTTCTTTTTCTTTCTGACAGTCTTGCTCTGTTGCCCAGGCTGGAGCACAGTGGAGCAATCTTGGCTCACTGCAACCTCTGCCTCCCAGGTTCAAGTGATTCTCCTGCCTTAGCCTCCTGAGTAGCTGGGACAATAGGCCTGTGCCACCATGCCCAGCTAATTTTTACATTTTTAGAAGAGACGATATTTCACTGTGTTGGCCAGACTGGTCTCGAACTCCTGACCTCAGGTAATCTGCCTGCCTTGACCTCCCAAGGTGCTGCGATTATAGGTGTGAGCCATTGGGCCTGGCCTGAGAAGCGTTTCTATTATCAATGGTGCTCTAATTTCTTTTCCACTATAGCCCATCTCAGTAAAACAGAAGATTCTTTGGCTCATATGGGCCTCACTTGGTCTGGTCTCACTTTCCAGGGAGATGGACTTTGATAATAAGAAAGTTCTTGGTGACTGGTGGGCACCTGCTACTTTTGCCTATACCATGTTGCTTCCTTATTCCTCTTTCACAGTGCCCTGCTTTTTTGCTTTCTTTTTACTTTTTCTTTTCTTTTTTTTTTTTTTTAGCGGAGGCTTGCTATATTGCCTAGGCTAGGGTGCAGTGGCCATTCACAGGTGCAGTTGCAGTCATGTACACTATAGCTTCCAACTCCTGGGTTCAAGTGATCTTCTTTTTTTTTTTTTTCTGAGACGGAGTCTCGCTCTGTGGCCCAGGCTGGAGTGCAGTGGTGCAATCTTGGCTCACTGTAACCTCTGCCTCCCGGGTTCAAGTGATTCTCCTGCCTCAGCCTCCTGAGCAGCTGGGATTACAGGTGCGTGCCACCACACCTGGCTAATTTTGTATTTTTGGTAGAGATGGGGTTTCACCATGTTGGTCAGGTTGGTCTTGAACTTCTGACCTTGTGATCCACCCACCTCAGCCTCCCAAAGTGTTGGGATTACAGGCGTGAGCCACCACACCCGACTTCAAGTGATCTTCTTGCCCCAGCCTTCGGAGTAGCTGGGGCTTCAAGTAGGTGCTACTGCGTCCAGCTAATGTACCCTGCTTTTTGCTGGGGGGCTTTTCCTCTCCCTTTCCTTCTGGTCATGGTGGGACTGTAGGCACGTGCCCCACCTCCAGCCCTGGTAAGGGCACAGGTCAGGCTGGAACATGACAGTATCACTTCCACTGGAACACATACAATGGGGGACACTGACCCAAGAGAGCCAATCAGAATTCTTTCTGGAACAGCCAGACCAAGTTGAGGAAAAGGATCCTCACCAGGTGGTGTACCGGAGACTCTGTGAGCCCAGAGCGGATAACCAGCCATGCCTGATGCTGTCCATTGGTAGACTATCTGGTTGTGTGAGCCAATAAATTCCTTTTAAATTTAAGCCATTTGAAATTTGGCTTCTGTCACTGGCAGCTGAAGAGTCCTGACTATGACAAGCAAATCTGAAAGGATGAGACATATGTCTAGTATAGCAATAGATGGTTGATGGATTCATAGTTGAGCTGAAATTCAGACATGAGTTGTAGATTTGTTATAACAGGCCGAAAGCTCAGTCAGTGTGTGTGCTTCCTGGCACACTAGGGTGTTCACATACCACCTGACTAGCTCTGGCCCAAAAGATGCAAACGAGAGTCCATCGGATCAGGGTTCTGGGGAAGCTTTTGCTTTCCGGGTATAAAGGGTAAGACTTGGCTGCCACATGCCCTTTTTTCTTTTCTTTCCCCTCCTTCCTGCCTGAAATGCAGTCATGATGCCTCGGGTGGAGCAGGAATCTTGCTAGCATGAGGGGCAGGCTGCATGCTGAGAGGGTGGTGGAGCAGAAAGCAGGAGGCAGCCTGATGGTCCTGGGAGCTGTTGTCCCATCCAGGGTTGCCTCCCTCTTGGCTTCTTGATACATGAGGAAAAGAAAAATCTGATTTGGTTGAGCAACTATGGCTGGGTTTCTGTTACATGCAGCCAAATGCAACCCTAACATAGACAATGCCCTACACTCATTGCATCCCGAGAAAAGTCTGGAATTCTCAGATCGAGTTTCAGCCTATCAGTGGCCCACACTTAGAGACTTGCCACCTTGGACCAACTTGTCATTTTTCGGGTGAGGGACCTGGATCCCTGTATTTGTTTCTTGTCACTACTGTAAGAAATTACCACACACTTAGTGGCTTAAAACAACAGATTTATTATCTTACAATTCTGGAGGCAAGAAGTCCTAAACTTGAAGTACCAGCAGGGCTACATTCCTTCTGGAGACTCTAGGGGAGAATCAAATTCTTTGCCTTTTTTAGCTTCCAGAGGCCACCTGCATTTCTTGGCCCATGGCCCCTTTGTATTCAAGGCCAGCAGTGTAGTATCTTCACATCTTTCTCCCTGACCTCTGCTTCTGCTGTCACACCTCCTTCTCTGACTCTGACTCTCTCCTGCTTCCCTCTTTTCCTTATGAGGACTCATGTCCTTACACTGGGCCCACCTGGACCATCCAGGATAATCTCCCTACAGGAGCATAGGCTCTGCAAGATCTAAGTCCCTTCTGCCATGTCCGGTAATATATTTAGAGGTTGTGGGGATTGGGAGGTGGACATCTCAAGGGGGCACTATTCTGTCTACCGTAGTCCTAGAAATGAAAAGTGACTTGCTCAGGAGTACCCCACAGAGCCGGCTGAAAAGAAACAACTATAGGTAGGCTCACACCACTGGCAGAAGCACCCCTTTTCCTCCTCCCTGGCATGAAGCTAAAGCCCCCAGGAAATCTGTAAGCTCCTTCACGTCCCATGTAAACAAAACCCCTCTAACTGGAGTGGCTCCTATTGTCAGCGACTAAGAACCCATATATAAGGTATACTACTCCCCAACTCCATTAGTGGAAATCCCCAAAGGGTAGGAATTCTATTTTATTTCACGTGTAAACAGCTCACCTAGTAAGCGTATCAACAAAATATACACAATTCATTGAACTGGACTAAAGCTATAACATTTCAACGAATTCCTCATCCTTTCTGTGAATCAAGGGGCTTGTTTTCTGCGTTTCCTGCTCTTTGTCCGCTGATCTCCTGGGAAGAAAACTTCCGAAAAGGAATACCGTTTCGTGGGCGAGCGACGCCGGGGTGCCCAGGCCGTGCCCCAGTTCCGGGTTTGCGCCCGGTCTTCCCGCCCTGCCCCGCCCGCGGGACTACAGTTCCCAGGCGCCCCTGCGCGGCGGTGCCGGCGTCGGTTGGGACGCGGAGCCGAGGAGCACTGCCGGGCACCATGGCCCCGTGGGGCGAGCGGCTGGCTGGAGTGCGCGGGGTGCTGCTCGACATCTCGGGCGTGCTGTACGACAGCGGCGCGGGCGGCGGCACGGCCATCGCCGGCTCGGTGGAGGCGGTGGCCAGGTGAGTGGGCCGCGAGGCGCCGCTGGGGGCATCCCTGCGGCCGCCGAGCTCAAGGCTCTGCCGGGTCCCCGGCTGCCGACAGGGGGCGGGGCCGCGGCTCAGGCCCCGCCTCGTTTCCCCCCTTCCCACCCCCGTGAGCTCACAGCGCTGACCCCGAACGACCCCACTGCTGCCCCGGGCGAGCACCAGGCCTCTGCTGGTTAGGGCTGCGCGATCAGACAGGGCGGCCTCCTAGTAAGTGGGCTGCTGAGCGCTTGACCTGCGGCCAGTCTGAGTTGAGATGTGCTGTAAGGGTAAAATGCATACCGATGAACAAGTCTTGGCCGGGGGCGGTGGCTCGCATCTGTGATTCTAGCACTTGCAGAGGCAAAGGAGGGAGGATGGCTTGAGGCCAGGGGGTTGGAGACCACCCTGGGCAACATAGGGAGACCCTGTCTCTGCCAAAAATTTAAAAATTAGCTGGGTGTGGCGGTGCACGCCTGTAGGCCCAGCCACATTGGAGGCTGAGGCAGGAGCATCTCTTGAGCCCAGGAGGTCAAGGCTGCAGTGAGCTGTGATCACGCCACTGTACTCTAGCCTGGACTGCAGAGCGAGACTGTCTCAAAAACAAAACCCCCAAAAACATCAGACTTCGTGAGTAAAATGTAAAATAACACATGAAAATGGGTTTATGTTGTTTGCCTGTTGAAATAATATATTTTTTGTTTGTTTTGTTTCGTTTTCTTCAGACGGAGCGTCGCTCTGTCGCCCAGGCTGGAGTGCAGTGGCACGATCTCGGCTCACTGCAACCTCCGCTTACCGAGTTCAAGCGATTCTCCCGCTTCAGTCTCCTGAGTAGCTGGGATTACAAGCACCCGCCATCATGCCCAGTTAATTTTTTTATTTGTTTTGTTTGGGAGGGAGTTTTGCTCTTGTCTCCCAGGCTGGAAAGCAGTGGTGCAATCTCTGCTCACTGCAACCTCCGCCTCCCAGGTTCAAGCGATTCTCCTGCCTCAGCCTCCCGAACAGCTGGAATTACAGGCATGTGCCACCACACCCGGCTAATTTTTTGTATCTTCAGTAGAGACGGGGTTTCACCATGTTGGGCAGGCTGGTCTCTAACTCCTGCGCTCAGGTGATCCACCTGCCTCGGCCTCCAAAGTGCTGGGATTACAGGCGTGAGCTACCGCACCCGGCCAATTTTTGTATTTTTGTAGAGGTGGGGTTTCACCATGTTGGCCAGGCTGGTGTGGAACTCCTGATCTCAGGTGATCCACCTGCTTCCACCTCACAAAGTGCTAGGATTACAGGTGTGAGCCACGTGCCCGGTTGATAATATTTTTAATATACTGTTTTAGGTTAAAATATTTGAAATTAGTTCTACCTTTTTTAAAAACGTTTGTTAATGTGCTTATTAGAAACCTTTAATTACCTTTGTGGCTCTCATTATAATTCTGTTGGACTGCATTGGTTTAGGTGAGAGAAGGAGGAAGAGAACATCGTGCCTGCCAAGACTTGACCGTAGAGGACACTTTTTTTTTTTGAGACAAAGTTTCGCTCTTGTCTTCCAGGCCAGAGTGCGGTGGCGCCATCTCAGCTCACTGCAACCTCTGCCTCCAGGTTCAAGCGATTCTCCTGCCTCAGCCTCCCAAGTATCTGGGATTACAGGCACCTGCCAGCACGCCCAGCTCATTTTTGTATTTTTAGTAGAGACCGAGTTTCACCATGTTGCCCAGGTTGGTCTGGAACTCCTGACCTCAAATGATCTGCCTGCCTCAGCCTCCCAAAGTGCTGGGATTACAGGCGTGAGCCACCGTGCCTGGCCGACACTTTTCTTTTTATTATTTTTTTTTTTTGAGGCAAGGTTTCATGATGTTGCCAGGGTGGTCTTGCCTCAGTCTCCCAAAGTGCTAGGATAACAGGCATGAGCCACTGCGCCTGGCCTAATTTTTTTTTTTTTTTTTGAGACAGGGTCTTACTTTGTCGCCCAGGCTGGAGTGCAGTGGTTCAATCTTAGCTCACTGCAACCTCCACCTTAAGAGCTCAAGAGATCCTCCCACCTCAGCCTCCCAAGTAACTGGGACTACAGATGCGTGCCACCATGCCCAGCTAATTTTTTTGTATTTTTTGTAGAGATGGGGTTTTGCCATGTTGCCCAGGCCAGTCTTGAACTCCTGGGCTGAAGTAATCTGCCCATCTCAGCCTCCCAAAGTGCTGGGATTAGAGGTGTGAGCCACCGTGGCCAGCCAGAAGGACACCTTCAGTAGCGTGGTTGGCACCACTGGACCTGGGCTCTGTAAGGCCTCCTGTTGGCATCCCAGGTCAGCACTGCCATATGTTGATAGGCAGTCGGGAAGGGCTAATTGCCAGGACTTGGCCTCCAGAGTCACTAGCTGGGGCACTACCTGGCTTGGTAGCCTGATGTCACTGGGCCTCAATATTCCTATCTGTAGGTGGCAGTTAAGTGAGTCTCTTGGTCCTTCTTAGAGACCCCATCCTGCCAATCTGCATGTCTGATGTCTGGGAGCTGCTGAGATAATAGGGACCCAAATTGTCCTGCATAGTGAAGCCTGAGGTGCTTGGGAGGCTGGGAACTGGGAACAGGGAGACTTGGCTTCCAGGAGCAAGCGTGAAGGGCAGCCCAGACCTAGGACACTCTGCTGGGTGCTGGGTGTGCTCTCAGTGTTGGCTGAAGTTCAGGGTTAAGTGATTCCTGACCTTATTCTCCATTACTCCAAAGCTTTAGACTAGCTCAGTCACAGGTAAGAGCATTCTGTGGGTGGCACTGGTGGGAATCCAGCAGAGTGCTCTGGGCAGTGTTTTGGGGTGAAGTGGGGCTCATTTGGGGAGCAGGAAGCCAAAGCTCAGTGCTGTGACTGGGGCAGGCAAGGCTTCATGGGAGACCTTGCCACTCATTGCTTATGGAAGATGCATTTGACATCATCTACCAGTGGTTCCACTTCTGAGAATTTGTCCTATCTCATGCGTAAGAAATGACACGAATACAAGGTCATTCCTGGCAATGCCTTTTAAATAGCAAAAGACTGGAAGCAGCTCAGATATCCATCAGTAGGGGAGTTTTAGGGTCTGTCTGTTTATACAGCAGAATAACATGCAGTATAAAAAGGAATGAGCACCCTTGTCTATAGACATATTACCAGTGGAGACAGCAAGCACACAGCAGGGTGCATGGTGCACTGTTTCTGGTATAGAAAAGGCAGAAATGCTTGAATGTATTTCTCTTGCTGTGTTTGCATAAAGACACTGGAAGGCTGCTTCAGAGTCTGGGAAGAGCTGGAGGATAAGGAAAGTGGGGGCCACTGTGTGGTTGGAGACAGGGTAGGAGAAAGACTCTTCACTGTATAACTTTGTATATCAACGTTTTTGTTTTGGAGACAGAGTCTTGCTCTGTCACCCAGATTGGAGGACAGTGGTGCAATTTCGGCTTACTGCAACCTCTGCTTCCTGGGTTCAAACAATTCTCCTGCCTCAGCCTCCCGAGTAGCTGGGATTACAGGCACCTGCCACCATGCCTGGCTAATTTTTGTATTTTTATTAGAGGTGGGGTTTCGCCATGTTGACCAGGCTGGTTTCGAACTCCTGACCTCATGTGATCTGCCCACCTTGGGTTCCCAAAGTGCTGGGATTACAGGTGTGAGTCACCGCGCCTGGCCTGCATATCATTTTTAAGGTTTTTAAACTATGTGAATGTATTTTCTATTCAAAATATTACAATTCAAATATTAAATTGAATATTAAAATTCAGAATATTAATGTTTGGGCACAGTGGCTCACACCTATAATCCCAACACTTTGGGACGCTGGAGGTAGGAGGATTGAGACCAACCTGGGCAACATAGCAAGACCCCATCTCTACAAAAAATACAAAAATTAGCCGGGCATGGTGGTGCACGCCTGTAGTCCCAACTACTTGGGAGGCTGAGGCAGGAGAATTGCCTGAGCCCAGGAGTTTGAGACTATGAGTGTGCTACTATACTCCAGCCTGGGTGACAGAGTGAGACCCCAACTCTAAAAAAAAAAATTTTTTTTTTTTTTTTTTTGAGGCGGAGTCTCACTCTGTCACCCAGGCTGGAGTGCAGTGGCGCGATCTCGGCTCACTGCAAGCTCCGCCTCCTGGGTTCACGCCATTCTCCTGTCTCAGCCTCCCGAGTAGCTGGGACTACAGGCGCCCGCCACCGCGCCCGGCTAATTTTTTGTATTTTTAGTAGAGACGGGGTTTCACCGTGTTAGCCAGGAGGGTCTCGATCTCCTGACTTCGTGATCCGCCCACCTCGGCCTCCCAAAGTGCAGGGATTACAGGCGTGAGCCACGGCGCCTGGCCAAAAAATTGTTTTTTAATTAAAATATTTCAAGGAGATCTCTCTGGCTGCAGTGTAGAGAATAGTCTGGTGGAAGGGCAGGGGCCAGAGAGGACACAGAGTCACCAGTTAGATGGTTCCAGTGGTCCAGGGAGAGCTGGTGGGGCTTGGACTGGGTAGAGGGCAATGGAGATGGGAGGAGGGCATGAATTAAAGAGGTGTGTTGGAAGTAGGACCTATGGGACCTGCTGACATATGAGGTATTGTCGGGGTCAGGGAGAACTTGAAATAAAGGGTGGTTTCCAGTGTCTGACTGGAACAACTGGCAGGGTGGAGAGGGGGCAGGGAGGGGGTCATGGGGTGGGTATCATGATGGCTCATGATGTATGTCAAGTTCCTGGCCTGGTGTTTGGCACACAGTAGACTCCCAACAGTGTAACATTGAAGACCACTTTCTTTTCTTTTTCTTTATGACAGGATCTTGATCTGTCTCCCCAGCTGAAGTGCAGTGATATGATCACAGCTCACTGCAGCCTTGACCTCCTAGGCTCCAAAAAGTCTTTCTACCTCAGTTTCCTAAATAACTGGGACCACAGGTATCCTTCCACATGCAGGTTTTCTTTTTTTTGAGACAGAGTCTCAGTCTTGTCTCCCAGGGTGGAGTGCATTGGTACCATCTCAGCTCACTGCAGCCTCCGCCTCCCGGGTTCTAGTGATTCTCCTGCCTCAGCCTCCTGAGTAGCTGGGATTACAGGTGCCTGCCACCTTGCCTGGCTAATATTTGTATTTTTAATTGAAACGGGGTTTCACCATGTTGACCAGGCTGACCTCAAACTCCTGACCTCAAGTGATCCACTCGCCTGGGCCTCCCAAAGTGCTGGGATTACAGGCGTGAGCCACCGTGCCCAGCCCCCCAGGGACAGTTTGAGCCCTGGTCTGCCCAACCCAGACCCCTACTTGGAATCCTTGAGGGAGAAGGGGCTATTGAGAAACATCACAGCCTTCTCTAACAGCTTATTTTGAGAGGTGGCCCCCACCTGATGCAGAACTGTCCAACAGACATGTGCAGATTCCGGGTTGTGACATTGGAAGGGGTTCTGTTAACTTCTCTGGGTTCTGGGCTGGCGTCTTCTGACTGATCGATTGCCAGGAGGGTTTTGTTTTGATTTGCTTTGGCTTCTGTAGATTTATCTAGCTGGGGGTGTCTGGTAGCAGCTACACTGTATACATCTAACAGCAATATAATAATACTGAAATGTAAATCATCCTGTTAATGTAGCTGGGAGAGGCTAAAAGCTCCCTTCCCAAAAGCATATGGGATTATTTTTGGTGAGGGGACATCACACCCATGATCTGGAAGGTTTTGTTATTGTGCTGTCTGTGGGCCTGCAGAACTGATGGCCTGGTCTCTCAACCCTGTGGCTTCCCATGCCATAGGACCAAGTCTCCACGCCCTGCCTTGTCCACGGGGGCCTTCTCAAGTGACCTTTATGGCCTCTCGCACAGACTTCTTGGTGGGGTTTTCACTGAAGGGGCCGCTGAGCTGTCCAGCACTCACAGACTGTTTCCGCCCACACCGGCGGGCCCTTCGGCTCCCGGCAGACCTTTGCAGGGCCCCTTTCAGCCTTTCTGTTGGCTTTTAAGGGCAAGGCCCCTTCACTCTGGCCCGGTGCTTCTGGGGCCAGATCATCATGCTCAGGGCCCAGGAAGCTCCCTACACCCTCCCTTGCATGCCTGTGGGGCCCGTGACAGGTGCCCAAAGTGGCTGCGAAGGTGGTGCCGGAAGCTGCCCCTCCAGGAAAATGTGCGGCTTTTGGAATTTTCCCTGGGGATTTTCCAGAGGTACAGGACACCTGTTTTCCTCGCCTGGTGATTGAACCAGGAAGCCTTCACGGAGCAGGCCCTGCTTGCCCAGGTGAAGCCTGTGTGGCCTGCAGCCACAGGGGCAAGGTGGCCCTGTGCCTTTCATGCTGTGGCCTCCTTGATATGCACAGCCTGCTTTGAAGTCCTGCAGGAGCTCAGAGGAAGTTCCTGGGGTGAAACCAGCCACCACAGAGGGACAAGTGTGATTGGGGGGGTGGTCTTACGGTGGGCAGGGGGAACACAGGCCTCCCTGGTAGCTCCCGGCACTGTGGGGTCTCTGGCAGTATTGTCCGTTCTCTGAGCCTGTGAGGGATGACACACTGTCACCATTCTTCTTGGATTTTCTGTGGTGACAAGGGTCCTCCGATTTTATTGAGGGCCACGGAGCACAGGGGGAGTAGAAGCTCAGGTTTTTAAAATAATATCCGCAGCCACAGCAGTCACCCTGCATCGAGGGAGGCCTGTCATGCGCCAGGCAGGTGCTTAACCACCCGCCTTCCCTTCACACCAGCCCCTGAGGTCGGGGGCTTCCTCTTTTCAAAGTGAGGACCAAAAATCGGAGAGATTCAGAAACTGGCAGAAGTAGAAAAGGTTCCTGAACCCTCATCAAAGATGCGCGCACACACACACACATTCGTTCATTTATTCCTTTTTATTTTTTTTCATGCATTCATTCCTTTACTCATACACTCAACAAGCATGCACTGAGTGCCTCTGCTGTACTAAAAACACCAACCTAGGCCCTGGGGATGTGCCGCAGTGAACAGGCAGATGGCAGCCCGTGCCCTGGTGGAGCCAATGCTGCAGTCGTGTGGGACCAGCAGGTGACAGCATGCACTAGGGAAGGCTAGAGCATCTGAGACATGCAGCGAGGTGGGGAGCCCAGGGCTAGGTGCCTGGCCTCGCAGATCCCATGGCGAGGGAGCCGGGATTGGAGGATGCTGGGGGAGCCAGCCAGGCAGGCATCTGGGCTAAGGTGGAGGAGCAGGAGGCGCAAACCTCTGAGGCCACACTGGTGCTGCTGGCCAGGCAGGGCCCACTTGCTGCTCTAGGACTTGTGGGTGGGCGTGGTCACAGGCCAGAGGACATCTGTAACCTGCTGCGTCCCCCAATAGGCTCTTTATTGAAGCCCTTTCATGGGCGGATTGGGTTCCCTGAGGGGAGCCATTCAGAGGCAGGGCCTGGCACAGCGAGGGGTGTAGAGGCCCAGGCTCAGGGCCCTGGCCCTATGGCTGGGAGGCATCTGCATGTGAAAGAGGGTGGGCATTTACTGCATCCTGTCTTGGGCCACTAAAGCACATCTGCTGGGCCCAGCCCAGGCCTGGCCTGGCCTTTTTGGAGCCGGCGGAAGGAAGCAGGCTTGGCCCAGGGCAGCCTTATAAAGCAATTCCCACCCAGGACCACCCCAATCGCCCTGGTGCTATGGGGCCAGGCCCACAGCCCTTCCCTCTAGTAGCACCTCTCAATCGCCTGTGTGTGCGGGTGTCTTGGGAATCCTGATAAAATGCAGGTGCCTCCCAGCAGGTCTGGAGCAGCGAAGGCCAGAGCCAGGGGATCTTTGAAGTCCAGCTGGTCCTGGCACCCCAGGATCCCCTCCTTCGTGCCTGGCTTTCCTGGCACCATCCGGTCCTAGGGACACAGGTCCCTGGGAGTAGCAGCAATAGTAACAATAACAATGACAACAATAATAATACTAACATGGGCTGTGGGCCTGGGCTGGAGGTTCATCTGTATTGCCTCATCCAACCCCCATACACGGTGTGGCACCTGCCAGAGGGGTCTAACAGGACATTGCAGGGAGAGGGCCATTTGTTTGCATTTGTTTAAGCCAACAGGAGCTTTCCTGATGCAACCTGGACCTTGGACAAGGGGTGTTTGTTGAAAACGTGCTGTCGTCACCTGTGGTCCCGTTTGCTGTCAGGAGGTGAAGCACTTTGTCTTCAGAGATGGGAGCCAGTGCTCTTTCATCCTGGGTTCTGTGATTTCAGCTGTCATTTCAACATTTTAAGTTTCATAAGAAATAGGTGGCCTCCTTATGTAAACATTCTCACCAGCCAGTGAATATACAGAGTGAAAAGTCCAAGTCCTCCGTCCTAGACCAAGTCACAGTCACTTCCCCAGGGTGACATGATACATCCTTTTCCTTTGTATTCTTCAAAAGCACAGAGG
This sequence comes from Trachypithecus francoisi, assembly GCF_009764315.1. Taxonomy (NCBI): domain Eukaryota; kingdom Metazoa; phylum Chordata; class Mammalia; order Primates; family Cercopithecidae; genus Trachypithecus; species Trachypithecus francoisi. Next base: position 7,014,635 of record NW_022681442.1, on the reverse strand, counting down.
ATTTTGAGACACAGCCTTCCCTGACTCTTGTCCAGGTCTGCAGGCACCCACCCCATCACTCTTGAATGCCACCGCCCCACCATTGCCTAAGGCATGTGTTTGGTTAGTACACAGGTCACTGGAGGCTGGAGACTCTTTGCAGGTCCCAGGGTCAGGGGTTTTGAATTCTTTGTAGCCGCAGAGCACTTATCCAACCAAATGAAATTATTATATATATATATAAAAATTAAATTATAAATTTAATTTTAATTATATTTTATTAAATTTAAATTATAAATTTAAATTATAAAATAAAATTAAATATATATATACACACACATACACATACACACCCACACACACATATACACATATATATACACATATATGTATGTGTGTGCGTGTATATATATATATGAATGATGTTTGAATAGTATATTATTTTTAATAGGGACGAGATCTTACTATATTGCCCAGGCTGGTATCAAACTCCTGGCCTCAAGGAGTCCTCCCAGCTCAGCCTACCCAGTAGCTGAGATTATAGTTATCTGCCACCGTGCCTAGCTCAGAATGGAATATATTTTCTATGTTCAAATTTATAATGTTTCTTCTGAGGTCAATTGATGAAAATGAAGGAAGTGTTTTTATGAATAACAACGTTGGTCTGGGTGCAGTGGCTCACGCCTGTAATCCCTGTACTTTGGGAGGCCAAAGGCGGACAGATCACATGGGGTCAGGAGTTTGAGACCAGCCTGGCCAACATAGTGAAACCCCGTCTCTACTAAAGATACAAAAATTAGGTGGGTGTGGTGGTGTGCACCTGTAATCCCAGCTACTCGGGAGGCTGAGGCATGAGAATTGCTTGAACCCGAGAGGCAGAGGTTGGGGTGAGCCAAGATTGTGCCACTGCCCTCCAGCCTGGGTGACACAGCAAGACTCTGTCTCAAAAAAAACATGTTGAGCACGTGAACCGCACAACACAGTTTATATGCTTAGAAGTTTATGTGAGTGCTGGAAGTGAGCCTCTTAGGAGGGGTGAGTGAATGCGTTCTGGTTTATCCAGACTTCAGACTGTTAGGCAGCTATGAGAGAATGAGTTCATTCTGTTTGGGCTGACATTAGTTTATATGACATGAGTGCTGCATATAGCAAGTGAAAAATTGTAGAATAATGTGTATAAACTTCCTTTTCTTTTTGAGACGCATCTCGCTCTGTCTTCCAGGCTGGAGTATAGTGGTGCGATCTCAGCTCACTGCAACCTCGGCCTCCTGGGTTCAAGCGATTCTCCTGCCTCAGCCTCCTGAGTAGCTGGGACTACAGGCATCTGCCACCATGCCCGGCTAATTTTTGTATTTTTAGTAGAGACGGAGTTTCACTATGTTGGCCGGGCTGGTCTTGAACTCCTGACCTCAGGGGATCCGCCCGCCTCGGCCTCCCAAAGTGTTGGGATTACAGGCGTGAGCCACCGCGCCCAGCCTAAACTTACATTTTTGTTAAGAAAAAACAAAAAAAGGAAACATAGCCACCCCCATATATCTGGGGTACAGTCATAACAGAATCACGAACTTGAACTGTATGGAAGGAGACTGAGGAAAATCTGATGGCTGCTCGGAGGCTTTGCCGTGGCTCTAATGGCAGGAGTAAGGTCTGCTTCTCAGTTTCTGATCTCAGCCTTGGTTGGCAGGGGTCGCCCTGTGAAAATCAAGGGCAGCCAGGGTGGGTCTGGCACAGGATTATTGGTTTACCCTGCAGGTGCTGCCTCTGGTTAGAAGCCCTTGGCCAATTACAAAGTGAGTGTGGCACAAGTTACAAAGCTCATGAATGGAATCCTGCTCCTACCCCCAGTGCCCCACAATGTACAAGAATCCATATTGGCAAAGCAGTGCCACACCTGCCCACTGTGGTGTGCAGGGTGATTTCCCAGGCGCCCGGCGACAGGCACGTTGCTGTCCAGCTTGTGGAGGAGGAACCTAAGATTCACAGAAGTGAGAGGACTTATTCAGACACCTTTCGAGAAGGAGTGAGGGCTGCTGCTTCTGCCAGGGCAGGCACCACATCTTACCTGTTGCAAAGCTTCATCCTGTCACGTAAAGTGCCAGGTGCCAGGTGTACTGTGAGAACGTGGGTTTCCAATCCCAGCTCTGCCCCATAGTTGCCATGTGGCCTCAAGGAAGTCCCTTAGCCTTCCGTCACCCCATTATGGCTGCGCTTCAAGGGCCCCAGTTTCCTATGTGTAATTCCTGTACCCAGGCTGCAAGAATTAAGTGAAATATTTTCTCCTAAATCAACGTTTGGGCTGGGCCAGGTGGCTCACGCCTGTAATCCCAGCACTTTGGGATGCCGAGGCAGGTGGATCATCTGAGGTCAGGAGTTCAAGACCAGCCTGGCCAACACAGTGAAACCCCATCTCACTAAAAATATTAAAAAATTGCCAGGCGCGGTGGCTCAAGCCTGTAATCCCAGCACTTTGGGAGGCCGAGACGGGCGGATCACGAGGTCAGGAGATCGAGACCATCCTGGCTAACATGGTGAAACCCCGTTTCTACTAAAAAAATACAAAAAACTAGCCGGGCGAGGTGGCGGGCGCCTGTAGTCCCAGCTACTCGGGAGGCTGAGGCAGGAGAATGGCGTAAACCTGGGAGGCGGAGCTTGCAGTGAGCTGAGATCCAGCCACTGCACTCCAGCCCGGGCGACAGAGCGAGACTCCGTCTCAAAAAAAAATAATTAGCTGGATGCGGTGGTGTGCACCTGTAGTCCCAACTACTCAGGAGGCTGAAGAATCACTTGAACCTGGGAAGTGGAGGTTGCAGTGAGCCGAGATTGCACCACTGCACTCCAGCCTGGGCAATACAGTGAGACTCGGTCTCAAAAAAGCAAAAACAAACAAATGCCAACATTTCAACGTTTTCCTTTTTTTTTTTTTAAGTTTTTGTTTTCTTTTCCTTTTTTTTTTTTTTTTTTTTTTCTTTTTGAGACAGAGTCTTGCTCTGTCTCCCAGGCTGGAGTGCAGTGGCACGATCTCGGCTCACTGCAAGCTCCGTCTCCCGGGTTCCTGCCATTCTCCTGCCTCAGCCTCCTGAGTAGCTGAGACTACAGGCGCCCACCACCGCGCCCGGCTAATTTTTTGTATTTTTAGTAGAGACGGGGTTTCACCGTGGTCTCAATCTCCTGACCTTCTGATCCGCCCACCTCGGCTTCCCAAAGTGCTGGAATTACAGGCGTGAGCCACCGCGCCCGGCCTTCTTTTCCTTTTTACCTTAGACTATGAGGAGATAAAAGCCAGTGCTGTACTTATTCCATATCCAGGAGCTAAAGGAGCATTTTGTTGTTGAAGGGGCAAATAATTTTGAAGAGTGGGTTGTTTTTCCAATAAGCAGATCTTTTTTTTTTTTTTTTGAGACAGGGTCTCACTTTGTCACCTAGGCTGGAGTGCAGTGGCACAATCTTGGCTCACTGCAGCCTCAACCTCCTGGGCTCAAGCAGTCCTTTCACCTCAGCCCCCAAAGTGGCTGAGACTACAGCTGCACACCACTGCACCTGGCCAATTTTTGTATTTTTAGTAGAGACAAGGTTTTGCCATGTTGCCCAAGCTGGTCTTGAACTCCTGAGCTCAAGGGATCTGCCCACCTCAGCCTCCCAAAGAGTTGGGATTACAAGTATGAAGCACCGTGCCTGGCCACATGAAGTCTTGTAGTTGTTGAACTCAGCGCACATGCTAAACCGAAGCACGCAGTTCTGCTCAAGGAGCTGTATTGTCCACATCTGCTTATATTTCCATGAGGCTAACGTAAAAGGATTCTCATCCCAGTTCTGTCCCTAGATGAGTCACTGAGCCCCTCCAAACCACAGGTCCCATCTCCAACCCGCGGGTCCCATCTGTAAGTGGAAACTTGAACCCACCTCTCAGATTGTCAAGAGGATTTGATGTGAACATGCCGGTGGGGCTCGGTGGGGGAGGAGCCAGTCACTAGGCGCTGCTGTAGCCATGGCTGGGGCTCAGTTCACCCTGGGCTCCCTGCTGTGTCAACTTCCCCCTCTTCCTAAAGGTGCCCCTGGGCCATGCACTCTGGGCTCCTCCTGCTGGCCTGCTTCCCTGGGCACCTGGCTTCCTCTCAAAATGTACCTGCCCCAACACTGGGTTTGTCAGATACGTGGTTGTCATGGTCACCACCACAGTAATTACTGCCATTTATTTAATATTCGAAATGTGCCAGGTGCTTCTCATGTCTTTTTTTTTTTTTTTCTTTTTTTTGAAATGCAGTCTCGCTCTGTCGCCCAGACTGGAGTACAGTGGCGCCATCTCAGCTCACTGTAACCTCTGCCACCCAGATTCTAGTGATTCTCCTGCCTCAGCCTCCTGAATAGCTGGGATTACAGGTGTGCACCACCACACCCAGCTAACTTTTGTATTTTTAATAGAGAAGGGGTTTCACTATGTTGTTCTCCATGTTGGCCAGGCTGGTCTCAAACTCCTGACCTCAGGTGACCCGCCTGCCTCAGCCTCCCAAAGCGCTGGAGATTACAGGCATGAGCCGGTGGTCAGGAGTTCGAGACCAGCCTGGCCAACATGGTGAAACCCCATCTCTACTAAAAATACAAAAAATAAGCTGGGCATAGTGACGGGTGCCCTTAATCCCAGCTGCCTGGGCGACTGAGGCAAGAGAATCACTTGAACCTGGGAGGCAGAGGTTGCAGTGAGCCGAGATTGTGCCACTGCACTCCAGTCCGGGTGACAGAGTGAGACTCTGTCTCAAAAATAAAATAAATAAATAAAAAATATCTTCATGACAGCCCTGTCCAGTAGCTACTGTTAGTACCTCATTTTACAGGTGAGGAAACAGGTTGCAGAGGGTTAGGTGACAAGCCACAGTCATACAGGGAGGAGGTGTGTCTGCTTCCTGAGCCAAGCTCCCACCTTACTTACAGAGGCCTGGCCTTTGTCCCCTGCAGCCGCCGTGGCCCTTGGGGACGTCGGGCTGCTGCTGAGGCTCCTAGGCTGAGGAGTGGAAGAAAGGACCCAGGATCCCCACCCCTCCACCCGCACGTGCCACGAGGCATTTCCTGTCCCTCTGGGCCTTCGTATCCCCCTCTGTGAAGTGAGCCACTCGGGCTGCATGGTCTCCAAGGTCTCTGGCTGCCGATTCCCATGCACTTGATTCTAAATTGTGTTTATTGATTCCTGGGACATCAGTGCTCATGGGATCAACATGTTCCTGTGACCTGGGCTCTGTGGCACAGGCACTTCAGAGAATACTCTAGATGGGAGTTGTGCGGGCAGGTGAGGAGGCGCAGGTACGGGAAGGTGTGCTGCGTGTTTGATAAGGTCCCTAGCTGGGGGCCTGCCCCAGCATGACCTCATTGCCGCCCCGCTCAGGTCACTGCCCAGCTGACCGAGACCAGGAGGCCCAGCTAGGGCCCAGCTCCTGCGTCACTGCGTCTCTTCTCTCCATTCAAACTTTGGACACTGATGACACAAGACTGTGTGCAGCTGCTCAACAGTGTCTAGCGGACCATGGGGAGGAGTCCGCAAGTAGGGGCGGGGGAGCAGCTGGCTGCCCGCCTTACTGCTAGGGTTGCCCTGGCCTGTCAGCTGGCAGGAGGAGCAAGTGCAGCAGGTTCAGCTGGAGCCAGTGTGAGGCCTGCACCGTGCCAAGGGCCCATGGCGTTTCCACTGTGCGCAGCCTTTACCTCGTCTCCTTCATGACAGCCCTGGAGAGCTGGAAGGCTGGGCACCACCATCACACCGTTTATGGCTGGGGCTCAAGACTCCATGAGCCTTGTGCGCGCGCCAGGGTGGGAAGCCAGACCCCACTCCTGGGGGACAGATGCCGATCTGTTGCTACTCCTACTTGCAGGTTGTCCCTCAGCCCAAGCTGGTGTGCATCATGGTGCGGGGCACAGGGTGGGCTCATCCCCACATCCGCGTGGGCATCCCCGGGGCGTATGTGAATAACTGTATATTTCTATTGAAAAAACAACTCTGCCCTGCTTACGGGGCTCCTGCTCGACCTTCTGTTGTGGAAAATTGGATTTTTGGAGGAAATGAGCACTTTGTGGGTTTCAGTTCTCCAAACGTGCATGTTCAATCTCCATTGCTTTCCAAAGGGGAGCGACTGAAGATCTGAAAATTAGACAGTGGCTAGCACTGCCCAGAGGCCCCGTTATTAAAAACATTTCAAGGCCAGGTGCGGTGGCTCACGCCTGTAATCCCAGCACTTTGGGAGGCCGAGATGGGCGGATCACTAGGTCAGGAGTTTGAGACCAGCCTGGCAAACATCATGAAACCCCGTCTCTATTAAAAATACAAAAATTTGCCGTGCATGGTGGTGCGCGCCTGTAGTCCCAGCTACTTGGGAGGTTGAGGCAGGAGAATCACTTGAACCCAGGAGGCAGAGGTTGTGGTAAGTTGAGATTGTGCCACTGCACTCCAGTCTGGGCAACAGAGCGAGACTCCATTTCAAAACAAAACAAAACAAACATTTCGGTGCCATTGGGGCTGCTGAGAGCCTGGGGCTGGTGCTGCGCCTGCATCTCCTTTCACTACAACCCCTGGGAAAGGGGGGTGGTCAATGTCCTTTCCCCTCTCTGAGGAAACTGAGGCGTTGAGCTTGTATTTCTCTGCACTGGTTCCCATTTCAGTAGTAATAGGGACCCCCCAGCGCACCAGGTGATGTCTGTGACATGGCCCCAGCAGGCAGGAGCAGGCTGGGAGTTAGGGAGGCTGAAGTCTGAAGTCTGATGTGGGAAAGTGCTGCCCCCCCAACCTCGCTGCCTGGGAACCAACCCTCCACCCCTTTGCCCCGCTGCCTCCACACCCCTTTCCTCTGGCTGTGAATTTCTCCATTGCCAAGTGAGCCCATCAGATCTGGAATTTGGTCAGTTAGGTGCTTGCTTCTCCCAGTAAAGCACCTGCTACGCTGGGTACTGGGTACTGTGCTGGGTAGATTTTGGATGGGATTCTAGAGAGCATCCGGCAAAGTTGCTGCAGGAAAGGGCCAGTCACTGCCTGCCAGTCTCCGCACCTGTGAACCCGTGAGTTGACATTTCTCAAATTCCAGCCTCACTCTGTGGGCCAGACAGCCCTTCTGACCTATGAGCTGCCAACCTGAGCCTTTTGATGACAATGACCCCAAGGGTTCCCTGCAGCCCTATGTACTCCTGAGAACCTGGTGGCCCCTCTCTGGCCTCTGAGACCCTGACCTGGGTGTCCACTGCCCCTCATCCCTACACAGGAGATGCTGGAGTGACTCCTCTCTTGGTAAACCAAGGCTCTGGTCGCTGAGGATGGGGCTGGTCCTGTGCCAGGGTGGCCCCAGGTGCTGACCTTGGCTCCACTGTGGTTGGACACCAGGTATGGCGGGAGTGCTGAGCAGACAGAGCCCTGCCCTCCCGAGCCCTGAGCCCCGGGCTTGCAGAGGAGGCAGAGGAGGGAGGTGGTGATGGCAGGACCAGAGCAGCACCAAGGGCTGTGTGAGTGCAGCTGGGAGGATGGGACCTGCCTGGGCGCATGGCTCTGGGGCTTCCAGAAGAAAGAGGCATGTGAACCCTAATTTGTAGGATGATCAGGGCCAGCCCCCAGGGGAGCGTGAAGGCAAGGACTCAGGGTGCTGCAAGGGCCTCTGGGTCACACAAAGGGGACCCAGCTGGGAGGGGCTCATCCTGCCCTTTTCCTGCGGCCCCCCACCTCCTGTCCAGCCTCCCCTCCGAGGGAGCCCCTGCTCCCTCCAGCCTCAAGACCTTCGGTGGTCCTCAGAAGGCCAGCTATTGAGCTGTCCCAAGGTCACTCAGGACGTCCAATAATTGTCCTAACACTTTACCTGCTGTGGAACAGTAATGAGAGGGTTTTCATTATTTGCGGGTGAGTGCTCCTGGCAGATGCCGACAGCCAGCAGATGTGGAGAGTCCGAGGTGATTTGTAAGGGCCGGTTCATCTGATGCACGGTAATTGCCCCAGGCGACGTTGTCACTCAGAGGCTCGTCCTGGCCTGCTGAGATGAGGTAAAGGTCAGTTCAAAGATCCAGTTTGGGCTGGGCGTGGTGGCTTAGGCCAGGCGCGGTGGCTAACGCCTGTAATTCCAGCACTTTAGGATGCCAAGGAAGGTGGATCACCCAAGATCAGGAGTTCAAGACCAGCCTGGGCAACATGGTGAGACCCCATCTCTACTAAAAATACAAAAATTAGCCAGGCATGGTGGTGGGCACCTGTCATCATAGCTACTCGGGAGACTGAGGCAGGAGAATCACTTGAACCCGGGAGGCGGAGGTTTCTGTGAGCCAAGATTGTGCCATTGCACTCCAGCCTGGCTGACAGAGTGAGACTCTGTTTCAAAAAAAAAAAAAAGATCCAGTTTGGCCACAGGAAGTGGGAGCAAATCCCCACTCTCATGGGACTCCTGGGGAGGAGGCAGCATGTTGAGATGGGGGCCACGGTCTCAGAGGAGCTGTCTGGCAGCCAGGACCCTGCAGAAGGCCCCTTCCCCAAGGTTCTTGGGTGGTGGGTGGGAAACAGCCCATCCCAGAGCTGGGCTGGTCCCTCTTTGCAGGGGCTCTTGGTGCAGCTCTTTGCGAGGCTTGCTGGGGTCCTGGAGCTGTACCTGACTAGGGCTTTCCTGATATTTTGGAATTCTTGTACTCCATGCCTCCCAAGGCCAAGTCTGTGGCATCCTGTGGCAGGCCCCACTGAGGGATAACAAGGATTTGCTACCTCAGCTGTCCTAGTCGGCCTGGGCTGCCATAGCAAGTGCCATTGACGGAGGACTTCAACAGCAGACGTTTATTTTTTCACAGTTCTGGAGACTGGAAGGCTGATATCAGGGGTCAGCATGGCCAGTTTCTGGTGAGGTCCCTTTTCTGGGCTTGTAAGCAGGTGCCGGCTTGCTGTGTGCTCACATGGCCTCTTTGTGCCTTCATGGAAAGAGAGAGCAGGAGTGCTCTTTGGTGTCTCTTCCTCCTAGGACACATCCTATCATGAGGAAGTCCCACCCTTATGCCTTCATTTTACCTGAGTCACTCCACAAAGGCCCCATCTCCAGATGCAGTCACATTGGGGGTTAGGACTCCCCGTCTGGGCTCACAGGCCTTGCTGCTTACAAGTTGTGTGACCTTGGTCAGGTCTCTGTCTCCTGGGGCCTCCATCTTCTCCTTCTAGAGTAGAGATAATGGTTCTTGCCTCATAGGCTCATTTGCCCAGTGGGTACGACTTACTGAGGGCCACCTGCGAGCCAGGCACCTGGCCCTTGGGGATGTGCATAAGGGACAGCAAATACCTTGGGCACGAGGACAAAATCAGATCATGGATCTTGAGTGACACCACCGTCCTTATCCAGAGGCAAGGCTCAGTGTAATGTTGTATTAATATTTTACTCTTTAAACAATAGTGCATACTTTATTTTCAGTAGCTTAAAATAAGGAAGAGGCAACCTGGGGATAGTCCCTGGTGGTCAGAATGGGTCTCTGGTGACTGCTCAAAGGGGGGTGTGGTCCGGGGCACAGAAAGACAGAACCCAACGGGAGGACACTTACCCTAGCATTTCACATCAGATTTTTCAGGGACAGATTTCATCTCTTAAACTAGTACTTGCTATTGTAAGAGCATATAGGTTGAATGAACTTCTGTCAGCTTTTCAAAGGAGGCCTGTGGCTCAAGAGTCCCAAAGTGAGTTCTGTGACTTACTCATCTTTCATCCACATCTGAAGTTGTGTTTGGAATAACAGATGTGAGTCACTGTCATCTCACTGTCACATCGATTGCTCACTGTTCTGAGAAGGTCACATCATCATTCATTAGCAATAATTAGTCCCCAGGGACCCCCTGCACTTCTTCACTCAACTGCTCCATTAACTTGGGTCCGAGTCACACGTTCCCGGTGCCAATCAATGGAGATCTATCCATAATGTACAAGGTGATGCTATTAGTTACAATATATTAACTGCCTAATTTAAAAATTAAAAAAGCTATCTTTATGAAGGGCAATTAACCAGTAAGTGTAACTGATAATTCATAAACCTCTGATTAGGAAAGACAAATAGTAAGAAAGGAATGAATCACTTGTGCTATTGAAGAAGACGTTGCCAACCTCTTGTCTGCATTCACTATGTGGTCAGCAGATCTACACATTTCTTCCTAAATTGCACCTGTCAGCTCCACGACTGGGGGTCTGGAGGCTTATTTCAGCTCAGAAACATGTTTTTCATCACGGAAGCCTGTCTGTTTCTGGTGGGGGTTGTAAGGAGGCTGCAGGCTCAGGACACCCTCAGGGAAGTAGCGGGTGAGATCATTTAGACTTCTCCATCAGTCAGTCATTCAGCATATGTTTTTGGGGGATTGTGAAGTGCCAAGCCCTGTGGAAAGCCCTGGGGATGCCAAGGAGACCCGAGCAGATTCATGCCTAAACTCCTGGAGTTCGTAGGCCAGTAAGAAACACAACAGATGCATAAATCAGATGATTGGAGACGCTGGTTAGTGTTATACACAAAAACTGACAGAGAGAGATGGGGTGTGGCAATGTTACACCGGACGGTGGGAGGAGGAGGGGACATTGGCCTGAGTCCTGCCACCTTTTCCCAATAGCTGTCACTACCACTCAGGGCTGTATTTGGGGCCCTCCCTCAGTAGTGGGGAATCGTGCCTGGCCTATCTGCCTGTTTTTTTGTTTTTGTTTTTTGTTTTGAGACAGAGTCTCACTCTGTGGCCCAGGCTGGAGTGCAGTGGCTCAGCTCACTGTGACCGCCTCCTGGGTTCAAGCGATTTTTCTGTCTCAGCCTTCTGAGTAGCTAGGACTGCAGGTGCCCGCCACCACACCCGGCAATTTTTGTTTGTTTGTTTTGGTATGTTTAGTAGAGACAGGGTTTCTCCATGTTGACCAGGCTGGTCTCGAACTCCTGCCCTCAAGTGATCCACCCACCTCAACCTCCCGAAGTGCTGGGATTACAGGCATGAGCCACTGTGCTCTGCCTTATCTGCCCTCTCAGTGGTTCTCCACTCCAGCCTCATTTTCTGGCTCCACCTTCCACATACCCCACGCTGCTCGGATAGTTCTTTCTATCCGAGAGGGCGGGGCCAGTGCACACCTGCCTGTGCACCAGGTGGGCTGCCCTTCCCACCACCTGGCCTGCCCTTTCCTGCCATCTCCTTGTCCGTCCCTCAGGCCTCCAGTTGGGTCTGAATCCCCAGTCTTTAAGACCTCACACTGGGCTGTGTCCTTTCCCCACTCTGCGAGAGAGCTCCAGAGTGCCGATTTCCTGTTCCTGACTCCACTGTGAGTAGATAGCAGCTCCACCTCCAAAGTCTCAGGCTCAAGAGGGGGAACAGAAAGCCCTTGACATTTCTGGGCTTCAGTCCCTCACCCATAACATGGATAAATGCCATTCACTCTGGGTTCAGTTTGAGTTGAGTCTTTAGTTGGGTCTCACTTGCTCAGATGGAAGTTGATTTCAAGCTGTAGTTCTAGTAACTGGGTTGAATGTGCGTGTATTCCTTTCCTTGGGGCCACATCTGTAAACAAAACTTGAGCACATGCCTCCTCTCTATGTGTATTTTCTATAAATTTTAAATTACGCATTTAACACTGTTTTGCTGTTTTGCTTAGATTGTAAAAAATATGCAGCTTGAAAGAATAGGTGAAGAGCCAAGGCGTCTGCATCTTTGGCGCTCGGTGAAATGCGTGTTTCGGGCCTGTCTGAGAACGGCGCCAAATGCAATTAGCATGGCTGGTTAATTTTACTAGGGTTTCTTAAAACCTTCGGCCCTTGGGCTTGCAGCGTGATGTCTTTTCCACGAGTCCACACTGCAGCTCGATGCAGATGTCAGATATGACCACTGCCTTGTTGGGGCCGGTTTGTCCAGAGAGGGCTCTTGTGATCTGGGTGAGGGAGCCAGGTCTGGCCTGTCACCCTCCCCCCAGGTCTGAGTGACCCACCCCGCCCACCTCTGCAGGTTCCTCTAACGTGCACAGGTCCCTTCCTGGTGGGCGCCAGGTCCTCCAGCCTGCTCTCCCTACACAGAAGCGCCACACCCTGGCCCTCTCTCTTGCTGCCCCAGGGAGGCCTCCCCTGGCCTTCCTACCCCACCTTGTCACCCTCTGTCTGCTCACCCTGTTTATGTTCTGCAATAGCGCCTCTCTCTTATCAGTCACAAATTGCCCTTCCTTCGTGGGGTCTCTTGTTTGGTGCCCTCCTCCTACCCCACCCTGGATAGTGGCCTGGAGATCCAGGACCTTGTCCATGCTCATGACTGGCCAGTGCCAGGCACGTAGTAGGCGCTCACTGATAGTTTGCAGAAGGGTGGATGTTATTTCATTTGGTGCATTCTGAGAACTTGCCCAGGTGCAGCCTGGATTCGCGGGTCTCCTGTGAAGTCAGGAGGGAAGAAGCTTGGTGCCGCCGGCCAGTGGCAGCATCCTCAAGTTCGTGAGACCTCCAGGCTGGGTTTGAGCAGGGTCCAGGTCCTGTCTGTCCGTTCCAGAATAGTTGGTGTCCCTGATGACTTTGACAAACCTTTCTCCATTGACAGTGATGAGAAGACAAACCTTGTCTCGGGCCATCTGCCTTTGTACCTTTTGGGAAATATGGATCCAGAGTTAGTAAGGCGTGGATGTGTGCAGCTCGTTTGCAAGTGGAAATGCTAAGTGTGGTGGAAAGGGACAGAGAAATAGCTGTGGACACTCAGAGGTGGCCCCTAGCCAGGCTGAGCAGGATTGTGGAGAGGAGGTATTGCATGGCTCTCGGGCTGGGTAGAAGTGGCACAGGTGGGCCAGGCACGACGGCTTACACCTGTAATCCCAGCACTTTGGGAGACCTGAGGTCAGGAGTTTGAGACCAGCCTTGCTAACATAGTGAAACCCCGTCTGTACTAAAAATACAAAAAATTAGCCTGATGTGATGGCGGGCACCTGTAATCCCAGCTGCTCTGGAGGCTGAGGTAGGAGAATCGTTTGAATTTGGGAGGTGGAGGTTGCAGTGAGATGAGATCATGCCACTGCACTCCAGCCTGGGCGACAAGAGCGAGGCTCCGTCTCAAAAATAAAAAAAAATAAAAAAATAAAGAAGTGGCACAGGTGGAGATGTGGGGGGACAGAGCTGCATCCCAGGCAGGGGGAGGGGCAATGAAAAGGGAGGTCAGTGGGGAACCTCAGGGAGCCTCAGGTGTATGAAGTCCAGTGAGGATGGAAAGAGTTGGGGCGTGGTATGGGGTCCTCTGAGAAGGGGTCTGCTTCAGCTCAGAAATCTCAGTCCGAACACACCCGGGGTCAGCCAGGGCCCCCTCAGGGGCTCGCAGTGGCCTGGCCTGTTCTGGACTTTGCTGGATGCCCTCCGAGAAGCACCGCGCAGCCTCCTTCAGAGGCCCCACACTCCACGTACTGACTCCCCGGGCCTGTGTCTCCCTTGCTGCAGACTGAAGGGCTCCCGGCTGAAGGTGAGGTTCTGCACCAATGAGTCGCAGAAGTCCCGGGCAGAGCTGGTGGGGCAGCTTCGGAGGCTGGGATTTGACATCTCTGAGGGGGAGGTGACCGCCCCGGCACCGGCTGCCTGCCAGATCCTGAAGGAGCGAGGCCTGCGACCATACCTGCTCATCCACGACGGTAGGCCTGCTGGGCACCAGGACCTCATGGGGGTGAAAGCTCCCTTTTCCCAGGGTGGGGGCTGTGCAGAGGGACCTCTTTCACAGGGCTGGACCGCTGACTGAGCTAGGCCACCAACACTCAGGGGCGGGGGGCAAAAACCTCATGGGACTTCCTGCTGGGGGCTGGGGAAGTTAAGACCCAGCCCCGTCCATTCCTTGGCCTCACACCAGAGGGTCCTTAGAGCAGATTCTGGATGGCTCCTGTGAGGAAAATCCTAAGCTCTCTTTCCTGATCTAGGATGGACCAAGGGACCAGGGAATTGTCAAGGGGGTGGAGTTCTAGCTCCTGTTGAGAAAGCGACAGAGAGAGAGCGCGAGAGACTATCAGTGAGAAGCTACATTGAGGTCCATAGCTTCTAACGTCTGGCACCATAGCCTTGAACTATGTGAAAACCAGCCCTGCTCTTTGGAACAGTTTGCAAATAGCTGTAGGAACAAGGTTTGCATCCTGATTTTAGTCTGAATGCAAGAACAGAGAGCCCCTTTGACCCTCAGTGGGGAGGATTTTTTGGAATGAAGCAGAAGGAACAATATTATCTGGTGCCTCCTGAATATTTAAAAAGAAGAGACATTAGCTATTCCAGACACTTCTCCATTGGTCCACTGCGCCTTCTCCTTCCTCCGAACTTGATATTTTTTTTTTTACAAACCACTAGGCAGAGGCAAGCATGGTTTTTCCTTTCCAGGGCAAGGTGGGGGCTCTCAAGAAGTGGCGGGTGCCCCCTGGAAAGCCCAAATGTTGACTTCATAGACCTAGTGCCAGTGAAGGCTGACATGCCCAGCCTTTAAAAATCATGTTTCTCAAAATGCTTTCTCTGTAATTTAGGATCCCTGCTAGTGTCTTTAGAACATGGTCTTCAAAGAAAGAAGATTTAAGAAAAATTATCTTCCCCTATCCTTCAGAAAAGGGTTGCTGGACCTGGGAATAGAGCTGGAGGAAGCCAGCCGGAGAGGGAGGTGGGCATCTGCTTGGAGGGTGGCCTTGGCCAGTGAATCAGACAAGCAGATGACAAAGCTGGGAGGCTGGAGGGAGGATGAATACTCTTCCTCAGCTGTAATCCTGCATCCGTGTTTTCAATAACTAGACCCTTGTTTTCAGACTTGGAATTTTTTTTTTCAATCATTGGTGGATTTTCTGTCTAACATTTTATGAAAAATTTCAAGCATACAACAAAGTTCAAGTAATTTTTACTTGGAATAGTTTATTTTTTATTTTTTATTTTTTGTGTGTGTGACAGAGTCTCGTTCTGTCACCCAGGCTGGAGTATAGCAGTGGTATGATCTTGGCTCCCTGTGACCTCTGCTTCCCGGGTTCAAGTGATTCTTCTGCCTCAGCCCCCCAAGTAGCTGGGGTTACAGGTGCGTGCCGCCATACCTGCCTAATTTTTGTATTTTTAGTAGAGATGGGGTTTCACCATGTTGGCCAGGCTGGTCTTGAACTCCTGCCCTCAGGTGATCCACCCACCTCAGCCTCCCAAAGTGCTGGGATTACAGGAGTGAGCCACCGCCCCCTGCCTTGGCATAGTTTTATACCCTTTACCTAGGTTGTCAATGACATTTTTTGATATTTTCTTCACTTTATATCTGTCCATCCCTCGATCTGTCTGTCCATGTTATTATTTAGATGCATTTCAGAGTAAAATGCAGACACAGGTATACTCCCCTAAACACTTTAGCATAGCATTAGAGTTCAGTATTTGTTTACAGTTTTTCCTGTTGATGTAAAATATACATACAATGAAATGTACACACCTCAAGTGTACTTTTGCTGAGTTTTGATGAATACATGCTGCACCCATGGAACCCAGCCCCGTGAAGAGCTAGAGCTAGACCATCACCATCACTGACAGCTCTGACAGCTACCTCGCGCCTTGCCCAGGCGATCTCTACCTCTTGTCCCCTTAGAGGCAACCACTGTTTGGATTTTTTTCATTATAAATAAGTTTTCCTATTCTAGAATTTTATGTAAATAGAATCATACAGTTATAATTGTACTGGGGCCTCCAGTGCTACCCCCAGGCTGAATGATTCATTAGAAGGACTCACAGAACTTCGAAAAAGTATTACTCTCAGTTAGACTTATTACCGTGAAGGAATAAAGATTAAATTCAGCAAAGAGAGGAGACACATGGGGCAAAGTGTAGGAGAAGACAGGAGTGAGCTTCCAGTTGTCCCTTCAAAGTGGAGTCCTACTGGGCACACTTGATTCTCCCAGCAATGACGTATGACAGCACGTGGGAAGCACTGGCCACCAGGGAAGCTCACTGGAGCCTCAGTGTCCAGGGTTTTTGTGTAGACATTAGCACCTGCATGACTGACCTTAGCAACTCAGTCTCCCACCCTGCAGAGTCCAAACTGATACAGCTCGGCCAGGGCTTCAGGCATACACAAACAGGTGTTCACCATAAGCCAAGCTGTTAGCATAAATGATCTGGCCAGACTGAGAGAGCAGGGCCCAAGGCCTTGAGCATACAAAACCCCTCCTATCAGGTAGGACATTGCCGTGGTTCAGAGGTTATCTCCCAGAAGCCAGTCTGAAGACAGGCCTTTTTTGGAATGTACAGGGTTTGAGCAACCTAGTCCTGCTGAGTTAACCTTTCTGTCACAGTAGTGTTTTGTGTAAGGCTTCTTTTTTTTTTTTTTTTTTTTTTTTTTTTTTTTTTGAGACGGAGTCTTGCTCTGCCACCCAGGCTGGAGTGCAGTGGCCGGCTCTCAGCTCACTGCAAGCTCCGCCTCCCGGGTTCACGCCATTCTCCTGTCTCAGCCTCCCGAGTAGCTGGGACTACAGGCGCCTGCCTCGTCGCCGGCTAGTTTTTGTATTTTTTAGTAGAGACGGGTTTCACCGTGTTAGCCAGGATGGTCTCGATCTCCTGACCTCGTGATCCGCCCGTCTCGGCCTCCCAAAGTGCTGGGATTACAGGCTTGAGCCACCGCGCCCGGCCATGTAAGGCTTCTTTTACCCAACATAATGTTTTTGGGATTCACCAATATTGTTGCTTGTATCAGCAGAGTTGTTCATTTTTATTGCAGAATAGTAGTCCATTGAGTGAACAGACCACAGTTTATCCATTCACATGTTGTTGATACCTGGATTGTTACCAGTTTTAGTCTATTATGAACAAATCTGCTCTGAACATTCTTACACAGTTCTTTTGGGTAAATACCTAGCAGTGAAATTACTGGGTCATAGGGTACGTGTATGTTCACCTTTATAAAATACTGCCAGACCTTTTTTTACAGAGGGATTGTACTATTTTGCACTTCTTCCATCTGTTGCAGCTGTTCAGTATCCTCACCAGACCTTGGCATTATCAGTCTTTTTAATTCTCACCATTCTGGTGGGTATGAAATGGTATCTCATTGGGTATTTCAGTTTCTTCCTTCCTTCCTTCCTTCCTTTCTTTTTCTTTTCTTTCTTTCTCTTTCTCTTTCTCTTTCTTCTTTTCTTTTCTTTTCTTTTCTTTCTTGTCTCACTCTGTTGCCCAGGCTGGAATACAGTGGCACAGTCTCAGCCCACTGCAACCTCTGCCTCCCAGGTTCAGGTGATTCACCTGCCTCAGCCTCCTGAGTAGCTGAGATTACAAGTGCCCACCACCATGGCCGGGCTAATTTTTGTATTGTTAGTAGAGACAGGGTTTTGACCATGTTGGCCAGGCTGGTCTCGAACTCTTGACCTCAGGCGATCTGCCCACCTTGGCCTCCCAAAGTACTGCGATTACAGGCATGAGCCACCATGCCTGGCCTCAGTTTATTTTTAATTTAGAAAGGTCGACAGGTAATCCTAAGAGATATGACAGCATGTTTCTTCTAGGATCTGAAGACACAAAGCCAATGATTTGATGTATCTTTGCAAATTTTCCTATTTTAATTTAAAATGGGAGAAGACAAGGAGAAGAAGGAAGAGAGTTTCCTAAGGGAGCTGGTGAACTGGGCCTGTGGGGATGGATTCTGCTTTTTCTTCAGGACATATGTGTGGGGTCGCCTGAAATGTGTCAACGGTTCTTACAGTTTGGGACCAGTAGTGCCAACCCTCCAAGGCTTGCAAGCAGCCCCGTTTCCTCCTGCTGCAGGCTCTCAGTGTCTTCTGAGCAGATTTTCCTTCTCAGTTGCAAAGCTGTGGGTTTCCTGCCTGCGATAGTGACCTCAGGGAGCTCCTGGGGCTGATGCTGTATTGGGATGGAGGGTCCTGGGTGGGTCCACCTTTCTCCTCATAAGCCCTCAGTGAGGAGCCAGATTCCCTCCTCTGTCAAATAGGAATAACACCCTTCTGTGTCCACCTCCCATGGTAGCTGTGAGGATCAGAAAGAAATGTACCTGAGAAAGGGGGAGGACATGTGAAAGGTATCCCTGTAGGAGACGGGGAGGTAGGCCACATCCTCCCAGGGCTCCATTGCACTCTCTCTCTCTCTCTTTCCAGGAGTTCGCTCAGAATTTGATCAGATTGACACATCCAACCCAAACTGTGTGGTAATCGCAGACGCAGGAGAAAGCTTTTCTTATCAGAATATGAATAACGCCTTCCAGGTGCTCATGGAGCTAGAAAATCCTGTGCTCATATCACTGGGAAAAGGGTAAGTTGGCTCCAGGGACAGTCATTTCTCAGTGCTTTAGATGAGGCTGTGCTAGTCTCTGACTTGTGGAATCAGGCAGAGAAGGAAGCAGAAGGGGATGTGGGGGGAGCACCGGTGACCTTCTTCTCCCTCCCTTTTTCATGCTTTCTCTCTTCATTTCTTTATTCCTCTCCTTTAATCATTTCTTTAGGAAATAGGAACACTCTGTCTTCAGGAACTGGTTGATGAGGCTTCCACGTGGAGTCTAGACGAGGAGAGGGCGTCACTGCAGATGGAGATCCTCTGGAGATCTCAGAGGCCAGCTGTTGATTGTCCCAAGTTTAGAGCAAAGAAGGAGAAGGTGCATTTGCATAGGCTGCAGCAGGATGTTGCAGAATGCTCTCCAGGGTTGTCTAATTAGTAAAAAATAGGCTTGAGGCCTACCCAGTCTGGGCACTGACAGTCTCTGGCCACAGATCACTGTCTCTGTAAAGGTGTGATTTTGTGATCAGTGTTTTATCTGAGCCTCTAGCACGTGCCTTGCCATCTCTTTCTTAAACAAAACAGTGTTGGTTATTTTTAACATTTAACATTTTTCTTACACTGTGATAGCACATGTTCATTGAAGAAAAATTAGACAATACTGATGAGCAAAAGAAGAAACCAGAAAATATTTTTAGCCCCACTGCACGAGGAAAACACCTGTCACTATTTTGGTGTATGTCCTCACAAGTGGCTTCCTGTGCGAATAGACCATTATGGATGGAGGTGTTCACAGCATTGGTGTCACACTTGACCTTGTTTTGTCACCCATTTTTTATTGTTCACCAAACAGTATTTGTGAATGACTTAGCATGCAGCAAATGGATATGTCTTGGGGCACAGTTATCTGTTGTGTGGCTATCTTGTTTTTTTTTTTTTTTTTTTTTAGACTGAGTGTCGCTCTGTCACCCAGGCTGGAGTGCAGTGGCGTGATCTCAGCTCGCTTTAACCTCCACCTCCCGGGTTCAAGCGATTCTCCTGCCTCAGCCTCCTGAGTAGCTGGGACTACAGGTGCCTGCCACCACACCCGGCTAATTTTTGTATTTTTAGTAGAGACGGGGTTTCACCATGTTGGCCAGGATAGTCTCGATCTCCTGACCTTGTAATCCACCTGCATCGGCCTTCCAAAGTGTTGAAATTAGAGGTGTGAGCCGCCACACCCAGCCTCTTGTAATTTTTTTCTTTTTTTTTTTCTGCTTATAAGTTTATTCAATGCAAAATAACCTTCGCCAGTTTTACTGAGGTAGCTGACCACATCCACGACCAAATACCCTAAACTGAAATTCAGTTGCTGACCCAGCCCCAGCCTCAGCTTTCTCATTGACACTAGGGGGGACAGCGCTCCATCTGTGGGTGTCTCTCTCTGTCTGTGGGTGTCTCTCTCTGTCTGTGTCTCTCTCTGTCTGTGAGTATCTCCATCTGTCTGTGGATGTCTCTGTCTGCGGGTGTCTCTCCCATCTGTGGGTATCTCTCTCTGTGGGTCTCTCTGTGGGTATCCACGGGTGTCTGTCTCTATGGGTGTCTCTCTGTGGGTGACTCTCTCTGTGAGTGTCTCTGTGTGTGGGTGTCTGTGGGTGTCTCTCTGTATGTGGGTGTCTCTGTCGGTATCTGTGTGAGTGTCTCTGGGTGTCTCTGTCTGTGGGTGTCTCTCCCATCTGTGGGTGTCTCTCTCTGTGGGTGTCTCTGTCTGTGGGTGTCTGTCTGTGGGTGTCTCTGTCTGTGGGTATCTGTCTGTGGGTATCTGTCTGTGGGTGTCTGTCTGTGGGTGTCTCTGTCTGTGGGTATCTGTCTGTGGGTATCTGTCTGTGGGTGTCTCTGTCTGTGGGTGTCTCTGCCTGTGGGTGCCTCTCTGTCTGTGGGTATCTCTCCCTGTCTGGGGTGTCTCTGCAGGTATCTCTGTGGTTGTCTCTCTCTGCCTGTGGGTGTCTCTCTGTCTGTGGGTATCTCTCCCTGTCTGTGGGTGTCTCTGCAGGTATCTCTGTGGGTGTCTCTCTCTGTCTGTGGGTGTCTCTCTGTCTGTGGGTATCTCTCCCCATCTGTGGGTATCTCTCCCCATCTGTGGGTATCTCTCCTCATCTGTGGGTGTCTGCCCATCTGTGGGTATCTCTCCCCATCTGTGGGTATCTCTCTGCCTGTGGGTGCCTCTCTGTCTGTGGGTGTCTCTCTGTCTGTGGATGTCTCTCCCCATCTGTGGGTATCTCTTCTCATCTGAGGGTGTCTCTTCTCATCTGAGGGTGTCTCTCCCTGTCTGTGGGTGTCTCTGTCTGTGGGTGTCTGTCTGTGGGTGTCTCTGTCTGTGGGTATCTGTCTGTGGGTATCTGTCTGTGGGTGTCTGTCTGTGGGTGTCTCTGTCTGTGGGTATCTGTCTGTGGGTATCTGTCTGTGGGTGTCTCTGTCTGTGGGTGTCTCTGCCTGTGGGTGTCTCTCTGTCTGTGGGTATCTCTCCCTGTCTGTGGGTGTCTCTGCAGGTGTCTCTGTGGTTGTCTCTCTCTGCCTGTGGGTGTCTCTCTGTCTGTGGGTATCTCTCCCTGTCTGTGGGTGTCTCTGCAGGTATCTCTGTGGGTGTCTCTCTCTGCCTGTGGGTGTCTCTCTGTCTGTGGGTATCTCTCCCCATCTGTGGGTATCTCTCCCCATCTGTGGGTATCTCTCCTCATCTGTGGGTGTCTGCCCATCTGTGGGTATCTCTCCCCATCTGTGGGTATCTCTCTGCCTGTGGGTGCCTCTCTGTCTGTGGGTGTCTCTCTGTCTGTGGATGTCTCTCCCCATCTGTGGGTATCTCTTCTCATCTGAGGGTGTCTCTTCTCATCTGAGGGTGTCTCTCCCTGTCTGTGGGTGTCTCTGTTGGCTTCCCCTCTTGTGGGTCTTGCAGGTCGGTCACGCTCCAGACCTTTAGGCCGCAGCCTGCCAGTTTCCGGATGGCTGTGGCATGGGATGGCAGACACCCTCTCCAGGGGCAGACGGTGGTAATCACAGAGATTCTGGATACCTGGGTGGGTGAGGTACCAGTAGAAGTGTCTCCAGGCAAACTTCCTTCACGCAGCCTCAGGACTTGAGAGACTGCATGACCTTCATGACATGAAGGTTGGGCACATTCTCCTCTGCCAGCTCTGGGTCTTAGGCAGGTGGACATTCTTCTTGGCCACCATCACTCCCTCCTTAAAAAGGAGTTCATAAATAGCAGTCTGGTTCTTCTTAGGCATCAACATCTCTGCAGCTGTAGGGTCCAGGGCTGGAAAGGGCCATTTTTTTCTAACTGATCCCTGCTAATGGCATCTAGATTGTTCCTGGTTTTTCACCATAGTAGGGCTGTGATGAGCCTCTTGGTGCATTTCAGCTGACATCTCCGGATACAGTTACAGAACAAGTATTTTTGAAGTTCTTGAGGCATGTTGCCAAGTTGTTTCCAGAAAGCTGCACAGATTTATTCTGCACAGCCTAGAATTCTAGAATCACAGGGTTCTGCACAGCTAGAATTCTAGAACCGCAGGCTCCTAGGGTTGCAAGGATCCTTTGGGGTGTCTACCTCAGCTTCTCATGAAGTGTGGGAATTCCAAGGCCATGGCAGAGGAAGTGTTTTCCAGCTTTGGTGCTTCTGGTGACAGTGCTCACTGCCTCTGCTTGCTGTATGGGACCAACTGATGGAACAGATGGAGGGACTTTTTATCTGGCCATTGGCCATTGCCATGCATTTTGTGTACCCCATTTTGTGTAATTCTGACTACAACCTTGTGGGCTCTAGGCAGGTCGTTTTGCAGGTGGGGGTGTTGAGGCCACAAGAGATGAAATAAGCTGCTGTCCCCAGCCGTTGAGTATTGATAGGACCAGGAGCACCCCTTGGCATGGCCGACCCCAGACCCTGTGCTTGTTACCTCTAAGCTACATTCTAGAGCAGACTTTTTGCCCACACAAGCCTTAAATGTGGGCTGGGGACAGTGGCTCATGCCTGTAATCCCAGCACTTTGGGAGGCCAAGGTGGGCAGGTCACCTGAGGCCAGGGGTTTGAGACCAGCTTGGCCAACATGGTGAAATACTATCTCTATTAAAAATTTAAAAATTAGCCAGGTGTGGTGGTGCACGCCTATAGTCCCAGCTACTCGGGAGGCTGAGGCATGAGAATTGCTTGAACCTGTGAGGCACAGGTTGCAGTAAGCCAAGATCATGCCATTGCACGCCAACCTGGGTGACAGAGCAAGACTCCATCTCAAAAAAAAAAAACCTTAAATGTATTTTTGAGGCTGTGTTTAAAAATGGGGAGATTTTACACAAAATATCCAGATTTCTGGATTCTTTGAAGAATCAGAAGGTTTGAAGATAGTGAGCCTCACATTCCTGCACACGCAGCGGCATTGCTGGAGCCACTGCCTCCATTAGTTTCAGTTTACCACAGACCCCACCCCTCCCTGTTGTCCCCGTCTCCAGACCGCAGAGTCAGTTGCCATTGATCAGGCGCCGTTTGTTGTTTTTTTCAAAGTAGAGAAGTATTTCTTCACGCTTGTTGTCTCTATCAAAAATGGGCAAGTGAAAGATGTTTCAAGAAATCCAAGAGGATTTTCTTTATAGTAACTAAAAATTCCTAGTGTGTTTCTCATATAAATAAAATGTGTCCTGTATGTAGTCAGGGTTCCTCAGAGAAGCCCGAAGCTACAGAACATAGATATAGAGAGAGATTGACTGTGGAGGCTTGGTGAGTCCAAAATCTGCAGGGTAGGGCTGGCAGGCTGGGGACTCAGGAACGCATGGCCGCGGAGTGCTAAGGCGGTGCGCTGTGGAATTCTTGCTCGGGGAAGGTCAGTCTTTGTTCTAGTAAAGCCTGCAACTGGTTGGATGCGGTCCACCCACATTGTGGAAGGGAATGTACTCTCCTCCTTCTAGTTCACCGGTTTAAATGTTAATCTCATCCAAAAACACCTTCACAGAAACATCCAGAATAATGTTTGACCACATATCTGGGCACTGTGACCCAGCCAAGTTGACATATTAAATTAACCCTTGTAGTCCCTTTTTAAACTTAGACCCATTGCAACTTAGGTCGCTGCTATGAAGCAAGCCACAGAACCTGGCCTCTTCCCTCATTTCCCCGGGCTGACCCATTAGGCCTTTAAGGCACCAACACCCACCTCACTAGAGAACAAGCATAAGGAAGAAGCTCTGCTGTGATGCGTCAATGGTAACACTTTTTTCTTTAAAGATGTCTCATGCCGAGCTTGGTGGCACATGCCTGTAATCCCAGCACTTTGGGAGGCTGAGGTGGGAGGACGGCTTGAGCCCAGGAGTTCAAGACCAGCCTGGGCAACATAGTAAGATTCCAATCTACAAAAAAGAAAAAAATAAAAGTAGTCTCATAATTATTACAAACCACTATTCCAGATCATGGATAATAATAGAACAGTTATATTGTTGAAAAAGGAAAAAAAAAAACAAAAAAAAAAACGGAAGCAGTCGCTTTCAGCTTTGTAATACTGCAGCAAATGTCATAGTAGACAAGGATTTGTTTAAAGTGGGAGTTTAGTGGGATCTCTGCTGACAGGGGTTCTGGTTGTTTAAAAACCAGAGAAAGGAACTGGCAGTTTTCGGGGCTAGGTCCCAGCTTTTCAGGACAGCCCTAGGACCCTCGAAGAGCTGCCATCACCGTGCTGGCCTCGGCTGTGGGTCACTGCTGGTAAGGCCTGTCCTACACTGCAGGACGCAGGGGCACAGGCTGAGCGGTTCCCACCAAGGAGGCAGGAGCAGTGGGTGGAGGCGCCGGGGCAGACTGTCCCTCTCCTGGAAATGGAGTGATTTACATTTGGCATCTGTTTGGACCGGAGAGTGGGAATTGGCTTTGTAATTTCTTCTGTCATGCCGCTCTCAGAAAATTAAGCTGTTTACCCGACAGACTCTGGAAGGTTAATGGCTCTTCTGGGAAAGGTCAAGTGGTCATTTGCAGGGAGGCTGTGCTGAATAATCGGAAACGGCAGAAGAATAAAGCCTAAAATCGCATCTGACTCCTCCTCCTGGGCTTCCCCCTTTCTTTCCAGCATCCACGGGTTCCTCTTTGTGGCTAGAACATTCACGTCCTAAGTGGGGCTGTCATTGACTGGGTTAAACCAGTAACAGGAGAAATACGTCGCATCTCGTGTATGTGGAGATGACCGGACCTTCATATTAAAAAAAATTTTAAGTGCTTATATTTGCTGTGTCTCTAAAAAAATGTTTTCAGGTAACAGTTGGCCTCAAGATGCCTTTTTGTTTTTCTGAATGAATAAGGAATAAAGAAAAATTCTGGGCACTATAAAATCAAGCCCAGATTCAGTTTTTAAAAAAAGAAATGTCAAAGTTTCTCATTTTGATTTCTGGAAGTTCGTGTTCTTCTTGGACTTTAAAGATTAGCATGCAAAGACAAGGTTTTGATGGTGTATTTTAAGTTGCACGTTCGTTTTTTTAAAATCCCATCCAGGACTAAATTTAAACATAAGAAAATCCAGGTTTCTTTCACTTTAGAAGAGGCTGCAGGGAACATGAGGCCAGCAGAAGTGGCGCCGCGTGGGTCCCCTTGAGAGGTTTTGCCAGATGATGGGAGGTGCTTGCTCCCGTCCACCCAACCTCCAGCTCCTCCAGCTGGCCCCAGGGTAGCTGAGGGACAGGGTTCTGGGCCCAGAAGCCCCCAGAATCCTCAGCTCCAAACAGAGCTGTACCTGTCACAATGGAGTAGTTGTGTTGATTTCACGTTTTCTTTTGTTGCTGGGTAAGCATTTCCCATGTAGGGTACTTTCTTTCCTCCGTCCTGGCTTACTTCCACACATCACTTTCTTAGGGAGGCCCTGCCTACCCACCTCCATGCCCTCCTTCTCCTGGCACAGGTGGGCAGGAGGGGACGAGGGTCGTGGCCTTCGAGGGCCTGCAGAGGGCCTTGCCTGTGGTGGCGTGGCCACCCTGGTCCTCAGCAGGGTGCTCAGCAAATTCCAAGATGCTCCCTGGACCTCAACCTCCCCTTCATTCCTTTTAACTTAGTCTCAGCTTTCCATGCCTCTCCTCCCTCCCTGTCCCCAGCCCGTCCCCCGCCCTGTTCAAGCAGACTGCCCATCACCTGGGTCCTGCCCTTGAAAGTTTGTCTGTGGACCTCTGTGCTTCCCCACCAGACTGTGAGTCCCCGGGGAGCAGGCCTGGGGCTGGGAGTGTCCCCGAGTCCTGCAAAGGGCTGTGGAGCATCTGGGATCGTTAATGCCAAGGGGGACAAAGGTAACCTGGGCCATTTGCAGCACCAGCCAGTGGAGGCCCCAGAACCTGGTGTCCCCTCACCATTTCCTGAGAACTCTGGACCCCACCAGGGATCCAGAAAATCAGGAAATCATCAGACCAAAGTAGCTGATTGTCCAACTGGGAAAAAGAAAAGGCAGTACTTTTTTAGGCCATGTAAATGCAAAATACACATTTGAAGTCTGCGTCTAAGACATGAACTTAGGGATTTCTAAGCCTGTTTTTGGGGGTCACTCTAAAAAGGGGAGCATTTTCAGGTCCCCTCTCTGTGAGCATGTTGACAGCATCCCAGCCAGCCTGTATCCCTGTGTCGTGACCCCAGAGCACGGAGCCTCAGAGGCTGTGGAACAGGCCTGGGGTTCACGTGGAGAGTCCCAAGCCCATGTCACGACAGGAGATGCCCGCACCTTCAACAAACAGACTCCAAGCTCCAAAGATGCCTAACAAGGGAGTGGTAGGGGACCAGCCCTGGCAAGGCCCGGGTTTGGCTGAAGCCGGTACCTGCAGCCCAGCCTGTAAGTTTAGCTGGGAAGTGTCTGAGGCAGGCAGTGGAGGATGCCCAGGGGTGAGCGGTTCATCCAACAGGAGTGGCCGGGTGGCTTGTACAGCTTCAAGGCGTCAGGCGGGGCAGAAAGGGACAGGCAGAGTCCCCGGGAGTGGCGAAGCTGGAGGAAGCACACAGACCGGGGGAACTCCCGGGGAGCTCAGTTTTCACACCCCAGGAGGTCACATAACACATTTCAACCCCCCAAATTGAACAGGACTGTGTTCATTTTGTCCTTCCCTCAGCTTATATCTTATTGCCTGTGTCAGCCTGGGTGAGCGGTTATTTATAATAATATTCTCCTATCTCATCTGGGCAGTTTCTGCATGCAAGGTACCAAGTTAATAACTTTGCATGCGTTATTTTGTTCAAGCTTCACAGCAATCCGTGAGGAGAAGGTATTGTTTGTTGTTCGTGTTGTCCATTTTACAGATTAGGAAACAGGCCCACAGGCGTAAGCAACCCAAAGTCACACCGTTAGAAGGCAGCGAGATCTGAATGCTGAAGTCAGCATGCGCTCTTCTTCCCTCTCGTTCTCTGCATACATGCTTTCTCCACGTCTCCCAGATCCGAAGGGCGTGGCAGGAGGAGAGGGAAACCGATGGGATGGTGGATGGCAAAACATTTTAGTGGTTCCAAGAATCAAGCCCCCTTGCGTATTCTTGGGTTTCAGTGAGTTGCGTCTTCAGAGCAGTGCAGGTTAAACCACTTTCTCCCCTCGTTGTAGTCTATTGACTTTGTTCAGCCAGAGCCGGGTCTGGCCCGCCATGTGTCTGGACTGTGGGTGTCTTGAGGCTCAGTGTGATGCCATCGTAGGGTGGGCCAGGCCGGGCTGCAACCAGCCACCAAGCCAGCACTGGGCTCAAAGAGCAGTGAGGCCATTTTGAAAAAGGAATGCCCCCTCATGCAGAGCCTGTCTCCACCTCCGTGAGACAGGGGAGAAAATAGTTGTCTTCTCATAAAAACATCTGGCACCCGTGAAACCTGGCACCTCGCTTGACCTCTGGCTAATAGGGGATGCAGCAGGGTGCTGTGGAACTAATGGAGTTCCCTTCTTCAGCCAGCAATTAGGGGTTAATTATTAGCAATTAGGGGTTCGCCACATGCCCTGTGGACCTGCTGTTCCTTCCCAGGACACAGGTCACTTGTCATTCTCTGTGTTAGCAACTGGAACCATCTGCCCTCCGGGTCCCCTGTTAATCATTGCAGCAGGGTCCCCAGGAGGCTGACAGCAGGGGCACGTTCTGTGTGACCCATGGCCTTCCTGGAGCTGCTGGCTGCTGCGCTCTCCCCACTGGGTGTGGCAGCCCGCCACCGCGGCCACCGCCACCAGGCTCTGTGGTGCGGGTCCCCTGCGGTCATTCTCAGCGTGGTGCCTGGACCGCCCCTCAGCCCCGGCTCGGCTCTGCAGCCAGCAGGACAGGCCCGGTGCTCAGCTTCCAATGCTTAGCATCCTGCGCTCAGCTCCTCGTGCTCAGCTTCCTGTGCTCAGCATCCCGTGCTCCCTTCTGTTCTCTCCTAGGCGTTACTACAAGGAGACCTCTGGCCTGATGCTGGATGTTGGTCCCTACATGAAGGCACTTGAGGTACCAGCCCTGGTTCTGTCCCGAGCTCTCTTCAGACCTGAGGGCACCTGGGACTTTTTGGGTCTTTCTTGAGAAGAGGCTGTGCTTCATTAACATATGAATGGCCTTTTGTGTTTCCACAAAGGCTGCCCTCCTATTCCGGGCTCCCCTGGCCAGCCCTCGCTGTCCTCCTCCCTCCCCATCTCTCCCTCCCCGTCCTCCCCATCCTCCAGTGGGCACAGCCCCTCTCCCGCCATGGACCCTGCCGCTCTCCCAGCTGCTCTCTGCCACGCTCTTCTTGGGCTTGTGGCTTCTGTATCAGTGCTGACCACTGGTCTCGTTCCTGATCCTGGGCATCTGCAGCACCTCAGGCTTGACGGGTCCTCACTGGCCTCCTTCCTGACTTCCCCTTCAGTTTCCAAGAGCATCTGTGGCCAGGCCTCTGGGAGGGTTCCCCCAGGTCCACTCTGGCCCAGGTCCCATCAGCTGCCCCAGGTCAGCCTCACATCCCATCCCATCCTCACAGCTGTAGCAGCTCCTGCCTGCTTGCCGTCAGGTGGGAAGGAGAGGCAGATGAGCAGATGGAGCCCCGGGCTTGACACAGGAGGCCTGTGATGAGCTGGGAGTGGGCTGGGGAGAAGAGGGGAGAAGGAGAGAAGGGATGAGAGGACGGAATTGCAGGTGAGTGAGCAGAGCACTGCTCTGCTGGCCCTTGGGAGCCCTGTAGTTTTGCCAGCTCTTGGATGCCTTCTGCTGTGGGTAGGCCTTTGAGTGAATGGCAGGGTGCCTGGTGCTAGACGACCTGAGCGACCCGAGCAGCCCTTTCTGGAGTTGTGAGGCTCCTGCCTGTGAGATGTGTTCTCAGGCCCACAGCATCCTGCTGCTTCAAGGCCCTTGGCTCTTGGGGGCACATTGGGGACAGGGTTTCCGTGGCTGGGCATACACCTGTTCCTTGATCCCAAACCCATGCCATGTCCCTCTCTCTTTTCCCAGTATGCCTGTGGCATCAAAGCCGAGGTAGTGGGGAAGCCTTCTCCTGAGTTTTTCAAGTCTGCCCTGCAAGCGATAGGAGTGGAAGCCCACCAGGTAGGTTGGCGCCTTGTGAAGTGGGTGGGGAGACAGCCCCGTCAGGGAGGCCCTGGAGTTCGGAATGGATTGCAGGACGCAGGCAGCCTGTGGGGTTGGCCGGGCAGCCAAGCGTGGGCTCCCTGTGAGAGCTGACCTGGATGGGAAGGAAGGGGAAGGCAGCAAATGAAATCCACTGAATAGTTTCAACAGTGAAGTTACTTTCAATGTGAAAGCAAGAAGCAGAAATGCCTACGGCTTTTCCTGAGTTTTTGCTGCTTCTCTGAAAGGATAAGAATTGATGAGTCCTATCAGTGTATTAATATATCTCACTGACAAGATAGTGTAACAGCAAGATTACAACAATATGGAAGAAATAATAAAGTCACTCATTTTGCAACCTTTATATTTTGACTATTTGGGGATAAATTGCCTTTCAAACTTCTAAATTTTAGAAAGGAAAAAGAATCAGTTATGATTTTATTGTCTATACCTACCCTGTCCCCACCCTAAGTGAGTCTGGCTTCATCCTCCAGCGGGTTTTCTTTTCTTTCTTTCTTGTTTTTTTTTTTTGTTTGTTTGTTTTGTTTTTGAGTCAGTGTCTCCATTTGTCACCCTGGCTGAAGTGCAGTGCAGTGTAGTGGCGCTGTCATGGCTCACCGCTGCCTGGACCTCCCAGGCTCAAGCAATCCTGCCACCTCAGTGCCCCCTTACCAACCAAGACCCCCCACTGAGTAGCTGGAACTACAGGTATATGCCACCATGCCCGGCAAACTTTTTTTTTTTGAGTTGGAGTCTCACTCTGTCACCCAGGCTGGAGTGCAGTGGCACGATCTCAGCTCACTGCAACCTCCACCTCCTGGGTTCAAGCAATCCTCCTGCCTCAGCCTCCTGATGAGCTGGGACTACAGGCGTGTGCCACCACGCCCAGCTAATTTTTTTTTTTTTTTTTTTTTTTTGAGACGGAGTCTCGCAGTCGCCCAGGCTGGAGTGCAGTGGCCGGATCTCAGCTCACTGCAAGCTCCGCCTCCCGGGTTTACGCCATTCTCCTGCCTCAGCCTCCCGAGTAGCTGGGACTACAGGCGCCCGCCAACTCGCCCGGCTAGTTTTTTCTATTTTTTAGTAGAGACGGGGTTTCGCCGTGTTAGCCAGGATGGTCTCGATCTCCTGACCTCGCGATCCACCCGTCTCGGCCTCCCAAAGTGCTGGGATTACAGGCTTGAGCCACCGCGCCCGGCCCAGCTAATTTTTTATCCTTAGTAGTGACAGGGTTTCACCATGTTGGCCAGGCTGGTCTCGAATTCCTGACCTCAGGTGATCTGCCCGCCTTGGCCTCTCAAAGTGCTGGGATTTCAGGTGTGAGCCACCGTGCCCAGCCCCAGCTAACTTTTGTATTTTCCATAGAGATGGGGTTTTGCCATGTTGCCCAGGCTGGTCTTGAACTCCTAGCCCAAACCATCCTCCTGCCTCAGCCTCCCAAAGTGCTGGGGTTACAGGCATGAGCCACCACACACAGCCTCCTCCAGCAGGTTTTCTGAAAGATTGTAAGAAACTGGGCAGCTGGCATTGTGGCTCACACCTGTAGTCCCAACACTTTGGGAGACTGAGGTGGGCGGATCACTTGAGGTCAGGAGTTTGAGACCAGCCTGGCCAACGTGATGAAACCCCATCTCTACTAAAAATACAGAAAAAAAAAAAAAACCTTAGCTGGACGAGGTGGTGCATGCCTGGTAATCCCAGTTACTCAGGAAGCTGAGGGATGAGAATTGCTTGAACCTGGGAGGCAGAAGTTGCAGTGAGCTGAGATCACACCACTGCACTCCAGCCTGGGTGATAGAGCGAGACTCCTTCTCAAAAAAAAAAAAAAAAGGAAAGGAAAGAGTCCACAGCTGCCCCAGGCTGTCCTGCTGCCTTCCTGGAAGTGGGCAGCAGAAGTATGGGTAGGGGTCCCCCCGGTGTCAAGCCTGGTGCATGTTTCCCTTGTGTACATTTCAGTCCAGAACACTGGTGCCTCATGGTGCTTTGAGTCTAGACACTGTACCTTCACCTGCCCTGAGATTATAGAGATGTCAGAAGATGCAGGCTCTCTGGAGTCCCCAAAAAACACCTGGGAAATGTCATGTTAGTCTGTTAGAGAAGGAGAGGTTTGTGTTTTGAATGAATGAGAACTGCAGCAATAAATAACCTGGCTTTTTACTACCTTGCTTCATAGAGCAGAATTTCTTTATTTTGAGAGATTTCAAACATACAGAAAAGTAGAGAGAATGATACACATCCCCCATTATATCCATCACCCAGATTCAGTGGTTAAGATTTTGCCACATTCCTTTCTTCTATCCTCTTTTTTTTCCCTTTAAAAAATTTACTGGCTGGGTGCGGTGGCCCACGCCTGTAATCCTGGCACTTTGGGAGGCTGAGGCAGGTGGATCACCTGAGGTCAGGAGTTCAAGACTAGCCTGACCAACATGGTGAAACCCTGTCTCTACTAAAATATAAAAATTAGCTGGGCGTGGTGGTATGCTCCTGTAATCCCAGCTACTCAGGAGGCTGAGGCAGGAGAATTGCTTGAGCCCAGTAGGTGGAGGTTGCAGTGAGCTGAAATTGTGCCACTGCACTCCAGCCTGGGCAACAGAGTGAGACCCCATTTCCAAGTAATATTAATATTAATAATAATAATAATAAAATTACTTATTTTTTTGCTGTCACATTTAAAGCAAATCTCAATTGTATCCTTTCATATTGTAGCATGACATTTAAAAAAAATGGTGATTTTTAGACATAACTACAATACATTAAAACCCCTAACATGGCCAACAGGCACACAAAAAGATACTCAATATCATCATTCATCAGGAAATGCAGATCAAAACCCCAATGAGATACCACTTCACACTAATTAAGATGACTGTAGAGTTAAAAAACAAATAGAAAATAACACGTGTTGCCAAGGATGTAGACAAAGTGGAACCCTTGCCTATTGCTGGTAGGAAGGTGAAATGACAATGTTGCCACAGAAAGCCACTTTGTGGTTCCTCAAAGTTAAACATAGAATTTGCCATATGACTCAGCAAGCCATTTCCAGGTCTATACCCAGAAGAACTGAAACAGGTGTATCAAACAAAAACTTATACACAAATATTCATAGCAGCTCCATACACAATAGCCAAAAGGTAGAAAAAACCAAGATGCCTGCCCATCAACTGATGAAAGGATAACCAAATGTGGCATGTCCATACAGTGGAATATTATTCAGCCATAAAGAGGAATGAAGTTCTGACACATGTTACAATGTAGATGAACCCTGGTAACATTATGCTAAGTGAAGGAAGCCAAACACAAAAGAACACATATTGTATCCTTCCATGTATAGCAAATGTCTAGCATGGGCTAATCCATAGAGATGAAAAGCAGATTCGTGGTTGCCAGGAGTCAGGGTTGCATGGCAATGGGGAGTGCTGCTTCAGGGTATGCGGTCTCCTTTTGGGGTGATATAAATATTCTGGAACTGGGCCGGGCATGGTGGCTCACACCTGTAATCCCAGCACTTTGGGAGGCTAAGGAGGGCAAATCACTTGAGGTCAGGGGTTCGAGACCAGTCTGGCCAACGTGGTGAAACCCTGACTCTACTAAAAATACAAATGTGAGCCAGGCGTGTTGGTGCATGCCTGTAATCCCAGCCACTTGGGAGGCTGAGGAGGGAGAATTACTTGAATCTAGGAGGTAGAGATTGCAGTGAGCTGAGATTGTGCCACTGAACTCCAGACTGGGCAACAGAGCCAGACTCTGTCTTAAAAATAAAAAGAAAAAGAGAAAACAAATATTCTGGAACTGGACAGTGGTGATGGTTGCACAACGTTCTGAAAGTGCCCAGTGCCAGTGAACTGAACACTCTGGTCACAGTCATAAATTTTATGTAGTGTGTATTTTACCACAATAAAAATTTTAAAACCACCTAAAAAATTAACAGTGATTTTTGTTAGTATTATTTAATACTAACCCATATTTAAATTTCCTTGAGTGTCTCAGAAATGCTCTTTGACCATTGATCTGTTGGAATCCAATCTGAAGAAGCTCCGTGACTTGTGTGAGGTTTTTGTTTCCTAAGCCTCTCTTCTTCGCCTTCCATCATGGAACATTTGAAATGTCTATGTCAGTAGAGAGGGCAGCTCAGGGAACTCCTAGGTACCCATCACTGTGCTTTAATAATTATCAACTAATAACCCTTTAAAATTGTTTTCAACTTTTCGTTTTGAGGTAACGCGACACTCACAAAAAGTTGCAAACGTAGTACTAAACGTTCACATGTGCCCTTCACCAGCTTCCCCATCATCATCAAACGATGATAAAACCAGGAAATCAACACTGGCACATGGCTGGTTAGTTAACCTAGAGACCTTATTCAGACACCATCAGTCATCCCACTCATGGCTTTCTGGGGACACATTGCGTGTCGCAGTCATGTCCCTAGTGTCCTTTATCTGTGAACTCTGATCACCAGTTGAGGAGGTGTCTTCCAGAGTTCTCCACTGTTGTTACAATGTGTCCCTTTTAGTAAGTATCTTTTTTTTTTTTTTTTGAGCAGGAGTCTCACTCTGTTGCCCAGGCTGGAGTGCAATGGCCCAATCTTGGCTCACTGCAAGCTCCACTTCCTGGGTTCAAGTGATTCTTCTGCCTCAGCCTCCTGAGTAGCTGGGATTACAGGCACCCGCCACCAAGCCTGGCTAATTTTTGTATTTTTAGTAGAGATGGGGTTTCTCCGTGTTGGCCAGACTTGTCTTGAACTCCTGACCTCAGGTGATCTGCCTGCCTTAGCCTCCCAAAGTGCTGGGATTACAAGTGTGAGCCACTGCGCCCGGCCTTATTAAGTGTCTTGTGGGAAAGTACTTTGACATTATGTAAATATTCTCTTTCTGATCATTAGTTCTAATTTTGGCATCTCTTGATAATTCTTTTTTTTTTTTTTTTTTTTTTTTTTGAGACAGAGTTTCACTCTTGTTGCCCAGGCTGGAGTGCAATGGTGCCTCGGCTCACCACAACCCCCGCCTCCCGGGTTCAAGCAATTCTCCTGCCTCAGCCTCCTGAGTAGCTGGGATTACAGGCATGTGCCACCATGCTCAGCTAATTTTGTGTTTTTAGTAGAGACGGGGTTTCTCCGTGTTGGTTAGGCTGGTCTTGAACTCTCAACCTCAGTGATCCGCCTGCCTCGGCCTCCCAAAGTGCTGGGATTACAGGCCTCCCAAAGTGCTGGGATTACAGGCGTGAAATCCACTGCGTCTGGATTTCATTGGTGTATTTTATGTGTGGCCCAAGACATTTCTTCTTCCAGTATGGCCCAGGGAAGCCAAAAGATGGGACACCCCTGCTCTAGAGGTTTATGACCAAAATACTGTATTTAAAGTTGCTAGGAATCATTCTTTTTTGTGGGTGGTATTCCACCAAGTGGACGCTTTTTGAATTCATTTTCATTTTGATATTTAGAGAATTGGCTTAACATTTACATTTGCTTTGCACTTATGTAAAATATTTATATGATTCTAAAATCAGATCCACAAAGCAAGACATATTCAAGGAAGTCTAACTTCTGTTCTTTTCCTTCTATTTTGTTTTTACCTGTCTCTTATAGGTAGCCATGTTTATAAATATTATAGCTTATTTTTTTATTTAAAAAATAAGCAACTATGTATATATTTATATTCCCCTCATAGGATGAATTTAAGAGACAATAAATTCTCAAAATAATTTGCTTTATATATAGAGAGAAAGGCTAATGCTTTAATCTGAGTTTAAAAATCAGTATTTAAAAGTTATAAGTAGGCTGGGCATGGTGGCTCACACCTGTCATCCCAGTACTTTAGGAGGCCAAGGAGGGCAGATCACCTGAGGTCAGTAGTTCGAGACCAGCCTGGCCAGCATGGCGAAACCCCATCTCTACTACAAATACAAAAATTAGCCGGGCATGGCAGCAGGTGCCTGTAATCCCAGCTACTGAGGAAGCCAAGGCCGGAGAATCACTTGAACCCAGGAGGCAGAGGTTACAGTGAGCCGAGATCATGCCACTGCACTCCAGCCTGGGTGACAGAGTGAGACTCTGTCTCAAAAAATAATATAAGTGGTATGATCACAACCGTCTCAAACAGCCCCCTTCCCCCAACCCAAAACCCAAACAAAAACAGAACCCTGCCACTGCCTGGAATATAAGACCTGACCGTGCGCAGCAGCTCATGCCTGGAATCCCAGCACTTTGGGAGGCTGAGGTGGGCAGATCACTAGAGCCCAGAAATTTGAGACCAGCCTGGGCAACATGGCAAAACCCCGTCCCCACAAAAAAATGCAAAAATATAAATAGGCAGATGTGGTGGCATGTGCCAGTGCTTCCAGCTACTTGGGAGGCTGAGGTGGGCAGATAGCTTGAGCCCAAGAGGTTGAGGTTGCAGCAAGCTGAGATTGTACAACTGCACACAAGCCTAGGCAACAGTAAGACCCTGCTCAAAAAAAAAAAAAAAAAAAAAGAAGGAAAGGAAGGGGAGGGGAGGGGAGGAAGGAGGGGAGGGGAGGGGAGGAAGGAGGGAAGGAGAGGGAAGGAGACGAGACTAGCTGTCCAGATGGCATTGCTGGTGATACCTGGATGGCCTGACCTTGGGTGTTCTCCCTGCCTTTTTCTTTTGGCATTTGCAGTTATTTTCACAGATTCCTTCGCATTTCAAGTGAGATACAGCCCATCCCCCAAAGAAGACCCCTCATGGGTCTAGTGAATCTGGGTTTGTCATTTTCGGATGCTGGGGCAGTGCATCAGGGAGGGAGTGGGGCTGTGGATTCCTGGTGGGTCACCGTGGCTGCTTGCGGTTTTGGTCACTGCCGCTGCCATCCACCCTGAGCATCTGTGGCCCTGAAGAGCGAAGGACTTGTTTCCTCTGGTGGCTCCCAGCATATGTGGCAAGGCTGTGTCTTATTTACCTCCCACATCATCCTCGTCTCCCACCCTCATGTGACATTTCTGCCTGTCCCTTTGACAGTGGAGCAGCAACTGCATGTCGCGAACGTCCCCACCCTGCCGTTTTCCTAAAATGCTCACTAATGTTATTTGATTCTCAGGATGTGTAGACATTTTAAAGCAGTATTTCAAGATAAGGCCGTTTCAAATGAATGTGTCTTATGCACCGGGTAATAATTCTCTGTTCCTGGCTTTTTTATTTTTAATGAAAAATGCCTGCGAGGACTTCTCTTGCTGCTCAACTGCCAGGCTGTGGCAAACCTTACATTTTTCCAGCTGCTTTAATCAATAAAGTTACCACCAGTCATTTCCCTTGATCACTGCTGCTTCCCGAGACCCTGACCTGCTTCTTGCTGCTGAGTTTTCAGTGTGCACTCAGAATAGACGTGACTCCCCAAATCCAATTTTCATTTTAACCTTTCCTCAGTAGCCTAGAAATCACAGATTGCTGGTATTACGCTAATAGATTGGAAATTCAAACCTTTTAGAGGCACCCTGGCCCTTTCTAGGATCCAGTAATAAGGCAAAGAATAACAGACCTTAAAGGTTACTTCTAGAAATATCTAATTCTCACGGTTTAAGCTTCTGAATCAGTGGATGGTTTTATGGCTTCATGTGAACGCCCAAGTGATGTGACGGTTTTGGCAGTTTTCCATCATCATAAGAAGTTCTGTGGGGTACAGGTCGTGCAGATTTGGTGGAGATTGAGACTGTTCAAACCAGAGCACTTAGTTATATGTAGCAGCCAAGGAGCCTGGTCCAGAGGGGCCCGTGTCACAGGTGAGGAGCCTGAGGCTTAGAGATGAAATACCTTGTCATAGGTGCTTTGCATTCCCACCACGAGGTAAAGACAGGATTTCTCAGGCTGGCAGGGGCTCACACCTGAATCCCAGCACTTTGGGAGGCCGAGGTGGGTGGATCACGAGCCCAGGAGTTCGAGACCAGCTTGCGTAACGTGGTGAAACCCTGTCTCTACAAAAAATACAAAAAATAACTGGGCATGGTGGCTGGCACATGCCTGTTGTCCCAGCTGCTCAGGAAGCTGACGCACGAGAATCGCTTGAATCTGGGAGGCGGGGGTTGCAGCAGTGAGCTGAGATGGCACCACTACTGTACTCCAGCCTGGACAAGAGAGTAAGACCTTGTCTCAAAAACAAAAAACAAAACAAAAAAAACCCTGAATTTCTCAACCTTGACATTTGACGTTTTTGGGCTGGATCATTTTGTGGTGAGGGGATGTCCTATGCGTTATAGGGTGCTAAGCAGCATCCCACTGTCCACCCACTACATGGGACCGCCCCCTTCCTAAGCTGTGAAACCAAAATTGTCTCTAGACATTGCCAGATGTGCCCTGGGGAGAACCGCAGCTTTAAGAGAACGGTCACAGAGAATTCTAGCACTGAACCCAAGATTACTTTGCCAATGAGGAGTGAAGCTGGGCTCCAAACCATCATCTTTCAGCCCCATCCAGTGCTCTTAGCCATAGCCCAGCTCTCAGGAAGGGCCAGCGGCGCAGCAGAATTTCTTAGGGAGGTGAGGAGGTTAGGGAGGATTTCAGGTGTGGGGGGTAGGGAGGATTTCAGGTGGGGGGTAGGGAGGATTTCAGGTGGGGGGGAGTAGGGAGGATTTCAGGTGGGGGTTAGGGAGGGTTTCAGATGGGGGTGGGGGATTTCAAATTGGGGTTAGGGAGGATTTCAGGTGGGGGGTAGGGAGGATTTCAGGTGGGGGGGGTAGGGAGGATTTCAGGTGGGGGGGAGTAGGGAGGATTCAGGTGGGGGGTAGGGAGGATTTCAGATGGGGGTGGGCGGGATTTCAAATTGGGGGTTAGGGAGGATTTCAGGTGGGGTGTAGACAGAATTTCCGGTGGGTAGGGAAGATTTCAGGTGGGGGGGGTAGAGAGGATTTCAGATGGGGGTAGGGAGGATTTCAGGTGGGGGATAGGGAGGATTTCAGATGGGGGGGATAGGGAGGATTTCAGATGGGGGTAGGGAGGATTTCAGGTGGGGTGGAGTAGGGAGGATTTCAGGTGGGGTGTAGACAGAATTTCCGGTGGGTAGGGAAGATTTCAGGTGGGGGGGTAGAGAGGATTTCAGGTGGGGGGTAGGGAGGATTTCAGGTAGGGGGGGGGGGTAGGGAGGATTTCAGGTAGGGGATAGGGAGGATTTCAGATGGGGGGTAGGGAGGATTTCAGGTGGGGTGGAGTAGGGAGGATTTCAGGTGGGGAGCGTAGGCAGAGGCTGCCATAATCCCTCAGGACCTCCTCATGGCTTGTGCCCTCAGAACTGCCTTGAAAAATGGGGGTGAGGTTTGCAGGCTTATCCAGAAGCCTGGCCATATAAACTGGAGGGTGCCCTACCATTTCATTCCATGATTCTCAGGGCATCAGTCCTAACTACAGGGGTCTAGGGACAGTCTGTACCCCTAGGGGGAGGCTGGTGAGTGGGGAGTGCATGTCCGTCCACATGGGGGCAACTCCGGGCCAGTTCTTTCTGCTGTGGCCTCCCTCCCCCATGGGTATTTCCACTGAGGCCTCCCCGTGAACTCTGTTGACTGAGCCCCGCCTCCTGGCCGTGGGCATTTTCTTTGGGTGTCAGTGTGGGGATGACCCTGCTTAACTCCTGACTGGGAGCAGGCTGGCCTGCTGGGCGGTGCCCACTTCCAGCACTGAAAGAATGGGCCTCGGAGGGTTTCAGTCCTCCTGCATGCTTGGTTTGAATTGGAAACTCTTTCCACCAATGCCTGGCACCTGGCACCTAGCCCTGCAGCTGTGGGTCTGAAACTGACCGGAGTTGCAGGAGCTCCCGGCCCTGGCCTTGTCTTTGTGATATGTCCTAGTCATAAGGTGCTGCGAGACCTCAAGGCTTAGTTTTTCTTCAGAGTTTTTCTCCCTTGGAGCCTTTTTTTTTTTTTTTTAGTAGATTTTATTCTCTTCTCAAAACACAAGTATTTAAAATATCTGATTATGAAGCAACTCACGCTCATTAAAGGAGCTAGGAAAAATTCAGAAAAGTACAAGATAAAAAGAAACCACTCATCATCCCACCAGCCTAGAATAACACAAATCATGCTTGATCTTGCCAACTTCTTGTGTCTAAATATACATTTTTAACACAAAATTGGGATAATCTTGTATCTGCTGTTTGAAATCTGAGTTTTCCCCCTTAATATCCTATTGGGAACAATTTTTTTTAACTTATATCTTAGGTTCAGGGATACGTGTGCAGGTTTGTGATATAGGTACATTGTGTGTCTTGGGGGTTTGCTGTGCAGATTATTTTGTCATCCAGGTCATAAGCGTAGTACCTGATGGGGTAGCTTTTCAATCCTCACCCTCCTCCCACCCTTCACCTTCAGGTAGACCCTGGTGTCTGCTGTTGCCCTGTGTCCATGTGTACTCAGTATTTAGCCCCCACTTACAAGTGAGAACAGGTGGTATTTGGTTTTCTGTTCCTGCATTAGTTTGCTTAGGGTAATGGCCTCCAGTTCCATCCCTGTTGCTGGAAATGACATGACCTTATTCTTTTTTAGGGGACAGCTTTCTTTGTGCTTATGTAGGTACCCTAACAAAGCAGTTTTCACAGCTGCATACTATTCCACTGTTCAGACTCCCGTCATGTTCTTGACCATTCCCTATTGATGGAGATGAGGCTGCTTCGAATTTCGCTCTTGTGCATAACCCTGATGAATACATCTTGTATGTACATCCTCTTGTACATTTCTGATTATTTGCTCCAAATCCTAGTGATGTGGCTGGGAGGCTGTGATGCATGTTGCTTATTTCTGTTTCAGAAAGGTGTGTCCCTTCACCTTCATCACCTGCTGCGTATACAGATGCTTGTTTCCCCACGTCCTGACCAACACTGTGATTTCTGGCTTTTTTTTTTCAAGTAGTCTTTGAGTTTTGCTGTTAGTCTTGTTCCTTATGAGGGTGTCTGACCACAGTGACAATCACTCAGCATCGCACTGTCTCCAGGTCTCTGTGGGAGCCTGGGTTCCTTTGGGGCCTGGGTCCAGGGCTCATCCTAGAGTGAGCTGTCATCTCAAGACATCTCCGTGGGGGATATGAGCCCCCTGGGGCTGCAGTTACAGACACTGAACTCACTCCACCTTCACTACCCAGCCCTGCTGCTTCCCACCCTAATCCTCCTGGCAGAGCCCCAGGATAAGGGAAATATTTGTGAACCACGGAAGCTCTTCGGCGCTGGAAGTTTGCACTCCAAAGCATTGCCGCCTGTTAGACGAGGTTTCCCTCCAGCACCTAGGACGCTGAAGAGGAGACCAGGGCAGACAGGCAGATGCGTAAGAGGGAGGATTGACAGCTGTGGGGCCCGACCCGGGCAACCTGCCTCTGAAACTGTGGCGCCTCCCTCCGGCTCTCTGGATTCTGGGTTCTGCGGGGTCCAACCTTTCATTTTTTCTCCACCTCACCCCCAACCATGTTGTGTCTGAAAGGAAGCGAAGCCCAGCCCTGGCAGGTGGAGTATTTTTATTTCCCCTGACAGTGCACCTCCTGACCTCTATCTTCTTGCCAGTGATTTTTTAAATCCTAAATGATTTGGCAATAATCCTTGCATGATTATTGCCCTTCACCGATAGTAAATCTGGGAATCCCCCGGGATCCTGAGTGCACTTTGGTATGCGGAGCCCACAAGCTGGCCTGGACAGGCATCGCTGCTCCAGGCAGCTGTGCACCCCGCCGGCCCTGGCGCCCCGGCCCCCAGCCTCCGCCTCCCTCGCCGACAGCTTCCCGGGGCTCTGCCTGGATGCAGCCTCGCTTTATCCCACAGAACCTCCATGCTGTTCCTGCATGAGAACTCTTCCTCCTAGTGACCATGTTCCTCTGGTCCCGTCTCCGTGGGCCACATCCACAAATGTCCCAGCCCAGGAAGAACCGAGAGTCTCTATTCTGGGAGGGAAATGTGTGTGCTGTCTGGTTGTGTGTGTGGGAGGAGCATGCACACAGTTTTATTTTCCCCAGAAGCAGGGAGGTATAGGATGACATGTCATATTTGAAGACCCGTTCCATTTCCAAGGAACCTTCTAGCAGGATGGCCCTGGAGTCTCTGGCAGCAGTGGACATGGTCCTGAATTGGAGCGCTGTGAATGTTCACCACGGACCTCACAGTTTGAAGACAACTCCTTGAGAAGGGCAGAGGGGACTCGTATACGGGAGCTCTGGCCAGCCCTGCTGCCAGACGCCAGCAGCCATGGGGGCTGCCCAGCCAGCCCTGGCTTTTCCTGACCCTTAGAGTGCCCTGTGTGCGTGCAGCGGACACTGGGGCTGGTCCCATTCCAGGAAGCACATGGTGCCACTGGCTGTTTCTTGCCTGGCCAGGAGCTGGTTTGATAGACACAAAAACCTCATTTGGATTTGGCAGAATTTTCCCTAACATCAGTCATTCT
Organism: Trachypithecus francoisi; assembly: GCF_009764315.1. NCBI lineage: Eukaryota > Metazoa > Chordata > Mammalia > Primates > Cercopithecidae > Trachypithecus > Trachypithecus francoisi. The sequence continues at coordinate 6,973,639 of NW_022681442.1, read as the reverse complement.
GGAAAAAGCACTTTGAATTTTTACCATATCTGGGTATTTTTACCGTATCTGGGTACTTGCCACTAGCTCTGTTTACTTCACATTTCTTAAAATTGATTCATTTTATTACTTAAATAAATGTATTTTAAAAGGAACTTTTGATGACTACTCTAAATGGAAAACCAGAACCTCTCACTTACCATAATAGATTAATCTAAAAATAAAGACCACATGATTACATTAAAATGTATGTCCTTGCTCTGCCTGGAGTCAAATAGTATGTCACCCGTGTGCATGACACACTCTGGGAAGCACAGGGGTAGGAGGAGGAAAGACCAGAGAAAATCCGTGGGAAGTATGGAGTATAGAGCACCACACCAGGAAGACGTGGTCTTATTTCAAGTACCTCAGGTCTCCCAGTGGCTTGCGGCTACCAGCCATTGGCAGAGTTCTCAACATCGCAGCCCTCAGCCACCTCCTCCGAGCTCTCTCTCAGCACCACCATCCCCCATGGCTTCTCTGAGGGGGGCCCCTCTGGCCTCTGCTTGACTGTGATACCTGACGAGTCCATGCCAAGTGGCAGAAAAGCTCCGGGTTCAGCTGAAACTACCTCCCTGGCCTCAGGGGGCCTCACTGGCTCTGTCTTTGTCCTTTATCAGGGCTCCTGGTGATTCCTTGGTTATCTGAAGGCCTGTTTGGACACAGTTCCCAGGACAGTTGCTTCAGGTTATATGTGTGTGCTTTGTGGAATTCATGGCATGGCCTGCCCTGGTGAATGGTGGGGAGATGGGTAGTGAACACGTGTGGTAGCCCCTGCTGGGGGTATCCCACCTCTCCTCCATGTCCTACAACCTGGTTGACTCCTTTTGCCTATCAGACGGAGCAAAGCTCAGAACCTCACCTCTTCTGGGAAGCCTTTCGTGACCACCCCCAAGTCTACTAGGTCAGGAGATCAAGCCTCACAGCCTCCTGTGCGTTATCCCAGGCCCTGATGATGAGACTGTGGAATTACCTGATTAACGTCTGTCTTTAGCACTTGTTGTGAGTTCCATAAGGGCTGGGACTCATCTGTCTGATTCACACTGTGCGTCCACTGCCTGGCCTGGCACCGGCCCACGAAGGCCCCGGGCAAAGGTATCAAGTAACCAAAGCAAGGGCGCCTGCTGCAGGTCGTGGGGGCCTCTCTCTCTCTCTGATGTGGTGAGATAGAGAATTTCCTCAACAAAACCTTTCCTCATGTTTCTGTTTCCTTTTTAACATGTTCAGATAACTTATTATGTCCTGGCCCTGTGCTGGCTTCACTAAGATGATTTCCTTTAAAGGCCACACCAGTTATACCCCTTTTATAGATGGAAGTAGAGGCTGGCCCAAGGTCACACAGCCAGCAAACAGCAGAGCTGGGATCTCAACCCTGCTGCTCTAGCTCAGCGTGAGACAGGAGTGAGTCTGTGTCTGCTGGCCGCGTCAGGCCCAGCCCCCCTTTCTGTGGTCCCCTTCCCCCAGATGGAAAGCAAATTTGGACCCATCCTTGCAGGCAGAGTCCAAATCATAGGCCCCACACTCAGTATGACTCCCCTGGCTTGGGCGTGCTTCACAGTCCTCGTTTCATTTTGTCTTGATTTTGGTTTGTGTATTTATCGCTTAGCCCCACTTAGCATCTGAATTCCAGGGAGGAGACCTGTAGTTTTTTGTTTTTTGTTTTTTTTTTGAGACAGAGTTTTGCTCTTCTTGCCCAGGCTGGAGTGCAGTGGAGTGCAGTGGTGCCATCTTGGCTCATTCTCCTGCCTCAGCCTCCCAAGTAGGTGGGATTATAGGCGTCCACCACCATGCCTGGCTAATTTTTTGCATTTCAGTAGAGACAGGGTTTCACAGGAGTTGCCCAGGCTGGTCTGGAACTCCTGGGCTCAAGTGATCTGCCTGCCTCAGCCTCCCACAGTGCTGGAATTACAGGCATGAACCACCACGCCCAACCTATTTTGAAGCTTTTAATCAGATTTTGGAGTAGGGCAGTGAGAGGAGCTGGTTGGGTTTTCTTTCTTTAAAATTATTATTACTTTTTTTTTTTTTTTTGAGACTGAGTCTCACTCTGTCATCCATGCTAGAGTTCAGTGGCACAATCTTGGCTCACTGCAACCTCCACCTCCCAGGTTTAAGCAATTTGTGTGCCTCAGCCTCCCAAGTAGCTGGGATTACAGGTGCATGCCCGGTTTGTATTTTTATTAGAGACAGGTTTCAGCATGTTGGCCAGGCTGGTCTCGAACTCCTGACCTCAGTTGATCTGCCCATCTCATGGGATTACAGGTGTGAGCTACCACTCCCAGCTGTTTTTTCTTTAAATTACATGTATTTATGTAAAAAAAGAGCATGACTCCATTTAAGCAATAACACATGTTAACGTGGCGAAAGAAGACCCACAAATGACTTGACATTTCAGCCACACTGGTGGGGACTGTACGACTCCCTCCACTCTACGTAGGTGACCAATGGGAAGTCTTGTCTGTGCCTCATAAGTGTGTTCAGACACAGCCGGCCTTGCCGTAATGCAGAGCACTCATCTGCTGAAGACACATTTGCTGAGCATCAACCAAGTGCCAGTTGTCAGCCCAGATTCCTTGTCCTGAAGGAGCTCCTACTTCTGGAAGGGTGGGATGAGCAGAGTCCATTATGCACTATGACATGGGTGGCACCAGGGTGTGATCCCAGAGTGCTTTGGGAGGGCCACGCAACCCAGCCTGGGGGCAGGGGAAGGGTGGTGGTCACGGAACTGAGTCCTGAAGGCCTGGGAGGAATTAGCCAGCAGAGGAGGGAGCTGAGCAGGCAGAAGGTCAGCACATGCCCACAAGCTATTTTTTGGTGTTGATGTGTATTTCCAGCTATTGTCATTTTCCTTCGCCCAAAGGACTTCTACATGTCTTGTAGGGTAGATTTCTAGAGCAGCGGGGTGGAGATCCCAGCTCTACTATTTGTCGGCTGTGTGACTTTGGGCCAGCCTCCACTTCCATCTGTAAAATGGGTATAACTGGTGCGGCGTTTAAAGGAAATCATCTTAGCGAAGCACGCACCCAGCACAGGGCCATGACATAATAAGTTATCTAAATGAGCCAAGATTGTACCACTGCACTCCAGCCTGGGCAAGAAGAGCAAAACTCTGTCTCAAAAAAACAAAACAAAACAAAACAAAAAAACCTACAGGTCTCCTCCCTGGAATTCAGATGCTAAGTAGGGCTAAGCAATAAATACACAAACCAAAATCAAGACAAAATGAAACGAGGACGGTGAAGCACGCCCAAGCCAGGGAGTCTTACTGAGTGTGGGGCCCATTGATTTGGACTCTGCCTGCAAGGATGGGTCCAAGTGGTGATGAATTCTTCCTCTTCGGATGTCTGAAATATCTTTATTTCATCTTCGTTTTGGAAAGATATTTTTGCTGGGTACAGAATTCTAGATGGGCATTTTTTCTTTTACTGCTTAAAAGATGGCACTCCACAGTCTTCTCACTTGCATTGTTTCCAACAAGAAATCTAACATCTTATCTTCGTTTCTCTGTATATAAGTATATAAAATGTCTCTTTTTTGTCTGTTTTATAAGATTTTCTCCTTGTCACTGCTTTTGAGCAATTTAATTATGATGTGCCTTAATACAGTTTTCTGTGTGTTTCTTGTGTTTGGTGTTCATTGGGATCTTGGATCTGTGGATTTATTGTTTTTATCAAGTTTGGAAAATTTTCAGTCACTATTTCTTCAAATATATTTGTGTCTTCTCTCATCTCACTTTTTTTTTTTTCTAATTTTGAGACAGGGTCTTGCTCTGACACTCAGGCTGGAGTGCAGTGGCACGAACACAGCTCACTGCAGTTTCAAACTCCCAGGCTCAAGTGGTCCTCCCACCTCAGTCTCCCAAGTAACTGGGACCACAGGCTTGAGCCACCACATCTGGCTAATTTTTAAAATTTTTATAGAGACAGGGTCTTGCCGTGTTGCCTAGGCTGGTCTTGGACTCCTGGGCTTAAGTGATCCTCCTACCTCAGCCTCCCACAGTGCTAGGATGATAGGTGTGAGCCGCTGTGCCCCACCTCATCTCACTTTCAGGAACTCTAATTGCATGTACATCAGGCCACTTGAAGTTGTGCCATAGCTCACTGATGCTCTGTTCATTTTTAAAAATAATTTTTCTGCCTCTGTTTCATTTTGGGTAGTTTCTATTGCCATGTTTCCGGGTTCATTAATCTTTTCCTCTGCATTATCTCTTCTGGCATTAATCCCACTCAGTGTATTTTGATCCTTGTCATTGTAGTTTTCATCTCTAGAAGCTTGATTTGGATTTTTTCTTTTATCTTCCATTTCTCTACTTTTGGAACATATGGAATACAATTACAAGGGCTGATTTAATGCTCTTGTCTGCTCATTCTCACCTCTCTGTCAGTTCTTTCTCAGTTTGGATGGACTCATGTTTCTCCTCCTTCTGCATGATATTTTCCTTCTTTGCACGTCTGATCATTTTTTTATTGAGTGCCAGACATGATCAATTTTACCTTCGTTTTGGGTGCTGGATATTTTTGTGTGCCCATAAAGAATTTCAAACTTTATTATGGGATGCAGTTATATCACTTGAAACAGTTTGATCCTTCCAGATCTTGCTTTTAAGATTTGGGGGCAGCACCAGAGCAGGGGTTGCCCTGGATGAATTATTCCTCACTGCGAAGCAGTGGCTTTTAAGATCACACTCAATGCCCTGTGCATCCTGAGTGAGCTTTCCCAGCCTGGCTGGTGGGGACATATGCAGTCCTGTGTGAGACACAGGCACCGTTTTCTCGAGTCATTTGGTGTGGCTCTTTCCCAGACTCGGAGTTTCCTCCCTCATGTGTGCTGGCAGTGGTCTGCTGAGCACTTGAGGGGACCCTCCACTTTCTCCACAGCTCTTTCTCCATGTAGCCTTCTCTCTGATTCCCTGTCCTGTGGACTCTGCTCCTGGGTCTCCCCAGAATCCTAGCTTTGTCTCCCCAATTCAGGGATCCTACTGGGCTCTACCTGGGTTTCCCTCTGTATTAGTCAGCCCAGACTGTCATACAAAACACCACAGACTGTGTGGATTTAACAGCAGAAACTCTTTTTCTCACTGTTCAGGAAGCTTCAAGCCTGAGATCAGGGTGTCAGCAAGTCCAGTTTCTGATGAGGGCTCTCTTCCCGGCTTGTAGATGGCCGCCTTCTTGCTGTGTCCTCCCATGGTCTCTCCTTTGTGCTTCTGTGGAGTGCACTCCAGTGCCTCTTCCTCTGGTAAGGACAGCAGTCCCATCAGATCAGGGCCCCCTCTGACCTCATTCAGCCTTCATGAATTACCTCCTTACAGGCCCTGTCTCCAAATACAGTCACACTGCAGTCTAGCGCTTCTTCTTCAAGTGAATTTGCAGGGGACACACTTAAGTTCACAGCACCCCTCCTATGCCCACAGTCTGGAAGCATCGAAGGCAGTATGCTGGGGGCAGTCACAGGAGCCACCTTGTTTGTTTCCTGCATCTCAGAAGTCATTGTCCTTCATTGCTTGATGTCCAGTGTCCTGAAAGCTGTTGTTGCGTAGTTTGGTTTTCTGGTTTTTTCAGGTGAGAGCGTGTATTCCAGAGGCTGCTTTTTGAAATGATACCCAGGCTGCGAGCATTTCCTCTGTGTATGTGTGAATTTTGGTTTGTCTGTTATTTTGTTTTTAAGGCAATACCTTCACCATTGAGAGCAAAACCTATATAAAGCAAAACTTACGAAGATAGGCCAGAGATTTGCTTCACTTTCACAGAATCAAGGGCAAATAACCACGTTACAGAGTCTTTAGGGTTCGGTGAAATTTAGCCTGTGTTCCAGCGGAGGCCAGGCAGCGTTCAGCATCCCTGCACGTCCTTGGGGTGCCAAATCACTTTGACGTCTGCTGATTGATTTCAAATTGCACAAATATATACCATTCAAAGCCATGGCCTACAGGGGCTGTGTGAGATATATTCAAGGTGGGTTGACTTTTAATCAATACGATGACAATATTATCTTGTTTAATTTGTATGATGGTGATTTTAAACATCAAATCAAGCCATTTATTACGTCAAAAAAAGATGAAGGAGCCCAGGAATAAAACTCTCCTGACATCACTTCTGAGCATATTTCACTGCCGTGACAGGCCGTCATGATTGGGGACGATATCGTGGGCGACGTCGGCGGTGCCCAGCGGTGTGGAATGAGAGCGCTGCAGGTGCGGACTGGGAAGTTCAGGTCAGTACCAGCGGGAGTCATTTATTCACCTTCCTTCCAGGGGATGACCATGTTCTCATTCTGTTTTGTTCTTCAAAATAAAGGGGGTATTCTTTCCAAATCAAAGAGCAGTATGTGGGCATTCGCGATCTTGTACGTAATGGACCTCTAAGAACAGAGCTGGGTGGTCTTTTATAGCAGACAGTGATAACGTAGAGTGGCTTTTGGTACAGGGTCTGGGGTTTTGAAACGGTGTGCAGTGCAGAGAGAAATAAGCAAAGGCACTGTCCGTCCTGGCGGCGGCCCACCGGGGAGTTAGGCCAAATTTGTGCTGCTGTCCCTTCGGCAATTTGATCAGACCGTGCACTGTGACAGTTACAGCTGTGGGCACTCAGCCCCTTGGACAGCCTCCCTCTCCTTTTGTTCACCGTCTCCACTCTGTGAGACACAGACAGCCTGGAGACGACAGAGGGTTGCTCAGGGACGCCCTGGAACAGAACCTCCATCTCGAGAAGAAACTTGTGTTTTATTTGCTGGCAAAAGTCTGCCTGGTCGGAGCAGCTGTCAGGGGTTGGGAGCTCCCGGGCATGTGGAGGGCCCTGTGGTGCCCGAGCTCCAGCTCACCTGGTCATCGAGAGGATCTTGGACATCAGAGTGTTGCCTTGCCTTATGCTAGATGGTTTCTGTTGCGGCCATTCAGAGAAAGCACATCTTTTCTGATGCTGGGGAGGCTTGGTTGAAACATGGTTACCTGAGGGTACTTGGATTTAGGGTGGGCTGGGAGCAATTATATACGTCCTGAGAGATCTGCCTAGGCAGGACCAGAGAAGACAGATCAGAGGGCCTGACCATCGCGCTGAGGTCTCTCCTGCAGGTTGGGGACCATGGCTGAGTGCGAGGTGAGTGAAGAATGCTCAGCGCACCTGGGTTTATGGTCAGGAAGTTGGTCCCTTCCAGCTATCTCCCAGACCCTCCCAGGCTTGGGGGCCCCCATGGAGCCCCCGACGTGTATGACATATGGGCCTTCTTTCTTTCTTGAAGTTGGGTTTTGTAGCTCCCCTTGGTTAGGCCTGGCCTAAGGGAGTGAGGGAGACCCCACTCACAAGCCACAGGAACATTTTTTCTAAGAGACCAGCCAGGGGTCCCCCAGTCCCCAGTCCTGCCTTTCCTATAAAGGTCACAGAGGCTGGTCCTGCTGCTGCTCCCAGGCGAGGGGCTGTCCACTGACAGTGGACCTCGGGGCCTTACAATTGATGCCAGGTGCTGCCTGGCATCAGCCATCAGGAGCCCAGCCTAGCACCTCGTGCATCTCAGGGCACATCTGTGACCCGTGAGCACAAGTGGCGCCTCCCTGCTTGGGAACACAGCGGTGTGACTTGGCAGGAAGTGGAGAGGGAGAACCGTACCTGTTGTATACTGGGCTGCTTCTGCTTCCTTGGAAGAGAAGCATGTTTGTCCTGAATGCCACCTCAGTTGGGGTCTTTCTGGCCAGCCCAGGCCAGGTGCCCCTATAAACTGATAATGGGCCTCTGAAGAAGGCCCCTCACAGCCCACAAATGCAGGTGGGCATGAGGGAGGCTGTGCCCACCCTATGCCAGCAAGGGTTGGTGCTTTTCAGATTCCGGTTACCTGCATGCCATTTAAAGAAGAGTATGAGGTGGACTTTCCCCCATGACACTATCTCCCGGAGAGAGATAAACTGTTTTTTTGTTTGTTTGTTTGTTTGTTTTGAGACAGAGTCTCACTCTGTTGCCCACGCTGGAGTACAGAGGTGCAATCTCAGCTCACTGCAACCTCCGCCTCCCAGGCTCAAGTGATTCTCCTGCCTCAGCCTCCTGAGTAGCTGGTACTACAGGTGTGCACCACCATGCCTGGCTAATTTTTGTATTTCTAGTAGAGATGGGGTGTCACCGTGTTGGCCAGGCTGGTCTCGAACTCCTGACCTCAGGTGAACCACCCGCCTCTTCCTCCGAAAGTGCCGGGTTGATAGGCGCGAGCCACCACGCCTGGCCCCGGAGAGAGAAATCCCGTCAACAGTTTGCTGAATCCTTCCACATCGCCTTCTCTGCACGGATAAACAGACTGGTAATATTTTTTTTTTTTTCCTTTTACAAAAATGGGATGATATTGTTTCGCAGCCTCCTTTTTCCTTGAACACTGTTTTATGGCCTCTTTCTACAAGCGTCTTCATAATGGTTTTTTTGGTAATTTTGAAAATTTCAGTAGTTTTTGGGGAACAGGTGGTTTTTGATTACATGAATAAGTTCTTTAGTGGTGATTTCTGAGATTTTGGTGCACCCATCACCCAAGCAGTGTACACTGTACCCAGTGTGTAGTCTTTTATTTCTCACCTCCCTCCCACCCTTCCCCGCAAGCCCCCAAAGTCCATTGTATCATTTTTATGCCTGTGCATCCTCATAACTTAACTCCCATTTATAAGGGAGAACATACAGTGTTTGGTTTTCCAGTCCTGAGTTACCTCCATTCCTTGAGGTCTCCAACTCCATCCAGGTTGCTGTCAATGCCATTCTTTCGTTGCTTTTTATGGCTGAGTAGTATTCCATGGTGTATATATACCACATTTTCTTTCTTTCTTTCTTTTTTTTTTTTGAGACGGAGTCTCGCTCTGTCGCCCAGGCTGGAGTGCAGTGGCACGATCTCGGCTCACTGCAAGCTCTGCCTCCTGGGTTCACACCATTCTCCTGCCTCAGCCTCTTGAGTAGCTGGGACTACAGGCGCCCGCCACCACGCCCGGCTAACTTTTTGTATTTTCAGTAGAGATGGGGTTTCACCATGTTAGCCAGGATGGTCTCGATTTCCTGACCCTGTGATCCACCCACCTCGGCCTCCCAAAGTGCTGGGATTACAGGTGTGAGCCACTGTGCCCAGCCTCTTTCTTTTTTTTTTAACTTTTAAGTTCAGGGGTACATGTGCAGGTTCATTACATAGGTAAGCATGTATCATGGGGGTTTATTGTACAGACGATTTCATCACCCAGATATTAAACCTCGTACCCATTAGTTATTTTTCCTGATCCTCTCCCTCCTTCCCTCTCCACCCTCCAGCAGGCCCCAGTGTGTGTGTTGTCCTGTGTATCCATGTGTTCAGATGCTGTAGGAAAGGAATCAGTGTAGTTCCGGGCACACAGCAAGCCCTCAGCAAATGGCCAGGGTGGGGAGCACACGCAGCCACTACCGTCTATATCCATCCGTATCTGTCCATATCCACCTAGCTCCAGACATGGAGTCACCTGCCTCTGTTGAAAAGAATGGGACTTAGCCCGTTTGTTCCTAACAAGATTTGAAATGTCGGATCTTTTGATTTGTTTGTAAGGATGCAAATCTCTCTTTGTTAACATGCAGGACAAAGGGAGAAGAGTGTTAGCTTGGCTAAGATGGGGACCCAGTCACTGGGGGAGGCCACACGGGCATCAAAGGAGGTGGGGCTCTGCGTGTGTGGGTGCGCCCTGGCTAAAGGGATGGGAAGTCTCCCAGCCTCTGGAGCTGCGCTGTCAGACACAGGAGCTGCGAGCCGCAGGGGTGACTTGTAGCTCGTCCACAGTGAGACGCACAGGAAGTGTAAAATACACACTGGATTTCAGAGACTGGGTGGGGAGAAAGGATTGTTAAAGAGCTCGTGAGTTTTTTTTATATCGGCTACATGTTGAAATGCTGATATTTCGTGTTAATTTCACCCGTTTATTTACATTTTTGTTAACGTGGCTACTAGAAAAGGTTCACTGGCCTCTGCAGGAGTGTTGGTGGCCTCAGGTGGCAGCTGCCCTCCTCCTGCACTGTCCCCTTCTCCCTCCAGATGGCATTCTCAGTGCACAGATATACTGAAGTGCTGGAGGGGTGTGGGGTCCTGGATGAGCCGAGCTGCGGACGCTGATGGGATGTCGCTCTCTGGAGGGCCGTGCTGGGACTGGAAGGGCCTGCGTGGTGCTCCCTATGGATGTGTGGCCGGCCCAGGGCCGGCAAACAGCCTCTGGAGTCAGCCGGGCACCTACCACTGGGCCAGCATCCCTTGATTCCAGGAAATGCCCCGAGCCAGGCTCTATCGAGCAGCACCTCGCCCTTCCAGGGCACCCCCAGCCCTCTGGCACCGCAGCACGGCCCTGTTCTGCACAGAGGTGAGCCCCTTAGGGGCAGCAGCTGTGTCTCCTCTGCAGCCGAGGCATGTTGTCGCAGCCCTTTGCTGAGCCTCTCCTCTCCTGTGAGTGGCCCAGAGAGGCCTCACAGGAGCCAGTGACCACTGGATGGGTCAGCTGGGCATCAGAAGGCCTTCCAGGCTCTGTCCTTTGTTGGTGGCCTCGGCCTAGCCTTGGCTGAAATGGGAGAGTGAAGGGGGGAGGAGGGGTGTCCTTGTCCTGGGCCTAGGTGGCAGAGAGCCCTGCAGTGAGTAACTGCGCCCACACTTGGTTTGAGGCCAGGGCAGGATGGGGAGGCCATCCAGGCTGGAGCAGCTGGCGGGTGGGGGCAGTGGTCAGTCCTGCCAGTCACTGGCACCAGGAAGGGAGGGAAGCTGGAGGGCTGACTGAGGCCTCCCACTGGTCCTGCTGCAGGACGTGCCCTCAGCCACGGTCTTCCGGTATGGAGCACGCACATGTGCATTCACTTACATGTACACACACGTACACACACACATGACTGTGTTTCTGAGGCAGCTGTCAGGAGTCTGAGAGGCCGAGAAGTGGCTGAGGAGTGGGATTCGGCCACTCACTGGCAGTGAGATCTCCTTGTCACCTTGGATGTATCCATTTCTCTTGATTTCATTATAAAATGGCCCAAGGAGAGTGAAGCCTCGGGGTTGGGAGAGACTGCGGGTGCTTAGCTCCGGAGAGCAAGTTTTGCAGGGCTTGCTCCCCAGGAAAGCATCATCCCTGGGCAGGGGGGTCTGGAACTTGGCCCAGCAGGGCTGCCCAAGAGCCTGGACAGGGAAGCACAAAGCTTTCTTTTCATACCTGCTCCGTGTGGAAGTCCTGCCCAGCCAGGGTGCGGCCCTCACCTGGATGGCAAGTAAAGGCCTTCTGGGTGTCCCCCGCCTGCCCTGTTCCCAGGACTCCTGGTGCATTGGACGTGGCTGCTCCCCGGACCCCTCGAGGTCCCATCCAGCCACAGCATTCCTGCTGCCCAGGCCCTGGACAAGAGTGTCTCCTCCCTGTGGGGTCCCGTGCCGTGGGTGGCAAATCCTCATGGTCCCATGAGTCCTGCAGCCCCAGAGGGTGCTGCTGCCCTGCTGCGAGAGGCTTTTTCAGATGGGACACCTAGGACCTTGGCCAAGGCCGTCTGGCAAGGTTTTATGGAGGCTGGACTGGAACCTGGCCGCCCCCAGTCCCCTGGCGGGTGCTTTTGCCTGCACTTTTCCCTATTGGAATGTCCTGCCCTTGGGGCCACATTTTGCAGTAGTCAGAGGGCCCGCCTCACTCCAGGGCCCAGGCAGGGCTCTACGTTTGGATGCGGGGCCCAGTGGGTAAGTGCACTGCTGCCCATGCCCCACAAGACTGTCGCCCCTCCCTGCTTGCCTGCCTGTCAAGGCAGCCCTCCTCTTCCTTGGAGGATGGGGCTGGGCTGGGACCCTGTGCCCTCCCATTCTGACAAATGAATAGAGGGAAGGGACATTTTGCCCAGTTCCAAGGTGCCCTCTCTGTTCTCTGGAGAAGGAAGAGCCACTGGCACATCTGAGCCACAGACCTTCCTGTCTCTTATATCCCCACCAACCTGTCTCCTGTGGACATGCCAGAAACCAGGCAGTGTGGCCCCTCAGCATCCCCGTCACTCTGTTCCCTGTTCCACGCCACACCCTGCAGCCACCTCCCAGTCACAGGCGCCACTGCCTGGGAAGCCCCTGCACTAGTCCTGGAACTGCTGTGTAAATAAAGCAGCTGTGCGGAACTCGCCTCAGGGCTTCTCTTATTGTTTATCCAAGTCTGGCAGATGTTTTATGAGCCCAGAACGTTCTTGACAAACAGTTTGCCCTTCTGAGAGGGAAAGTTTCCTGGACCGTGATTCCCGATGTCCTGCAAGGTCCCTTCTAGCTGGGGCCTGGGTGCTGACGAGGTTTTCCCCCAGCGGAGTGGCCAGCCGATCTAGGATTCCAGCTGTCTTGCACAAAGCTGGAAGACGAGGGGCTGCAGGGTGCGTGGCTGTGGAGCTGGCTGGGTGGGGAGAGAGAGGGCCCCCATGCCTGGCCTTTTACCTTGGAAGCGGCTGCCGTCAAAGCGGCACCTTGTCCTGGGGCTTCCAGACTTCACAGCGATGGACTTCAGAGTGTTTCCTGTTAAGAGAAAGCTGTGGATCCGCTTTGGAACATGACAGATTTTTCTCCTGTGCCACGTGGGGTGTGAGGGAAGGAAGTGAACCTGGTGTTAATTTTTCAGCAGTCACATGTCAAAGTGAGTGACTAGCAAGGGGAGGTCCAGGCTGTGGTGGCCCTGGTCAGCCTTCCAGGAGTCAGGACCCTCCTCCTGCCCTCGTGTGTAAACAGACCAGCCAGGGAAATCCCGGCCAGCCCAGGTGGAGAGAAAGGGCTTGGGAGACCACCCCAAGTTCCTCAGGCACTCCTCCTGGCAGTGCAGGGAAGGGCAATGGGAACAGGCCTGTGGACAAATCCACTATGCAATGAGTCCGTGAATCCCAAACATCCCCTCTGCAGCCCTCTGGTCCTGCCCGGGGTAGAAGCTGTGGCTTCTGGTGTAGGTGGGCACTTCTGGGCTCAGAGGGGTCACTTAGCTCACCTGAGGTCACACAGAGTGGGACACACCCAAATTTAAGCCTGTACATTTTTTTCTTTTGTCTCTTGGTAACAGCTTTATTGAGAAATAATTCCCATGCTGTATAACTCAGTGGTTTTCATATATTCACAGAGTTGTGCAGCCATCACCTCAATTTTATAACATTTCATCACCCCAAAAAGAAGCCTCAAATTGTTTAGCTATTATTAGCAAAGCGCCCCCGCATTCCACCCAGCCTCAGACAATCACGAATCTACTTTATGTCATGCTTGCTTTTTTTTTTTTTTTGAGACAGAGTCTCACTCTGTCACCTAGGCTAGGGTACAGTGGCATGATCTTGGCTCACTGCAACCTCCACTTCCCAGGTTCAAGCAATTCTCCTGCTTCAGCCTCCCAAGTAACTGGGATTATAGCCACGCACTACCACGCCCAACTAATTTATGTATTTTTAGTAGAGATGGAGTTTCACCACGTTGGCCAAGCTGGTCTCGAACTCCTGACCTCAGGTGATCCACCTGCTTGGCTTCTGAAAGTGCTGGGATTACAGGTGTGAGCCACCGCGTCTGGTCTTATGTCATACTTTCATCTGAAAAATTTTAAAAAATTAAATTGGCTCAGGAGTTTGAGACCAGCCTGGGCAACATAGCGAGACCTCATTTCTTTCTTTCTTTTTTTTTTTTTTTGAGACGGAGTCTCGCCCTGTCGCCCGGGCTGGAGTGCAGTGGCCGGATCTCAGCTCACTGCAAGCTCCGCCTCCCGGGTTTACGCCATTCTCCTGCCTCAGCCTCCCGAGTAGCTGGGACTACAGGCGCCCGCCACCTCCCCCGGCTAGTTTTTTGTATTTTTCAGTAGAGACGGGGTTTCACCCTGTTAGCCAGGATGGTCTCGATCTCCTGACCTCGTGATCCGCCCATCTCGGGCTCCCAAAGTGCTGGGATTACAGGCTTGAGCCACCGCGCCCGGCCTGCGAGACCTCATTTCTATTAAAAATAAAAATTAACCAGGTGTGGTGGCACCTACCTGTGGTCCCAGCTACTCAGGAGACTGAGACAGGAGGATCTCTTAAACCCAGGAGGTCCACAAGGCTGCAGTGAGCTGTGATCATACCACTGCACTTCAGCCTGGGTGACAGAGCAAGACCTTGTCTCAAAAACAAATTTTTTAAAAATGTGGTAAAATATATATAACATAAAGTATGCCATTAAACAATTACGATGTGATGTGAATACATTCGAATACATAGCATAATGAATAACAAAGTGAACACTCTCAGGTCAAGAACTAGGAGGCTATCAGCTCCCCAGAAGACCTAGTCCCTGATTGACACGCCCAGTCCTCCAGAGGCTGCCCCACCCTGCTGCGGGCACAGTGGCTGCAGTGACTGGGCCTGCTTTGTTCTCCCACGTGGCCAACTTCCCTCCAACACGGTGCTGGCTCTTCCTTCTCTGACCTTTATCCAAATGGAATCACACACTGTACTGCTGAGCTGTGGCTTGTTCATCGTGTCCTGTGTGGCTTGAACACCCCTCTCTGCCCATCCCTTGGAGGGAACATCTGGGTGGGTCCCAGCAGGCTGCCAGGAATGTTCTGGTTTTTGTCTCCTGGACACATGGGCGTGAGTCCTTCTGGGGCACATTTGCTGATAGATGGCAGTGCTGGGTCATGGAGGAGCGTATGTTCAACTTGAGCAGATGAGGTCAGATGAGTTTACGTCCCCACCATGGGGGGGCCCTGTTGCTCCCCGCCCCGACCATCATGAGCTGTTCTGGGAGGGAGGTCCATGTTCTTCCCAGTTTACGGTCCTGGGAGGTTTCTGGACATTGTCGGCACGTGGCAGTCCCAGACGCTGGGCCTCCTGAGAGAGCGGGGCAGGGACCCGAGGCAGAGGCGGGGGTGTGAAAGGAGGCTGGCGGGGTCCACATGGCTCAGCAGGTGAACGTGGGGTTTCCAGGGGCAGACACGCCGTTGTGGCTCCCATGGCTTTGTCTGGTTGGGGCAGCGTCAGCTTCCTCCTCCTCTGCTGGGTTTCCTGCCTTCTGTTGGCTGCTGCGGCAGGGGAGACAGGATTAGGAACAGTCGCCCTTCCTGGTACTGACCCTGTTTAGCATTCTTGGTTCCTGACCAAGGCTGCTTCGTGTCCAGGGCACGAGGGGAAAGATGGTAAAACCTGAACCCCCCTGCTGGGCTTGGTGCCACCTGTGGGGAAACCAGTGGACTGAGGGCTGGTGGGCTCTGAGCTGGGGAAGGGGGTCCCAGGTGGAGGCCGGGAGGTGGCCGCAGAGTGAGGCCACAAGGCCTGGAGGTTGGCCCAGAAGGTAGGACACCTGTAGGCAGCCTGCCAACCCCAGGAATTTGCCTCTTGGGAACGTGCAAGTCCTTTGAGCCTCTGGAGTGGTGCGACAGGGATGGAGGGAGCATCAGCAGGGCCCTCTCATCTCCCTAGAGCCGCTCAACAGATGTTGCAAGGCGCGTGCTCTGGGCCCGGTGCTCACACGTGCTCTTCTCCCAAGACACTCCCTGAAGCGCGTTCCCCAGGAGCTGCAAGGGAGATAACGCAGGTATGCCTCATGGTGGGGCCAGTGCTCATGCTTACATACACTCGGCCTCAGCTCGTCTACACCCTGCAACAGCCCAGAGAAGCCACCCGCCTTCTTACCCCTACGATTTAGATTTGCAAATGGAAGCTCAGAGAGGTGGAGTAACTTGCCCAAGGCCACACAGCCTACCAGTGTCAGTGTCGGGATTCAAATCCACCTCTGCCTGATTCCAAGACCTGTGCCCTTGAACATTCTCAGGCCACCCCCCAATTAACCAAGTGTTGCTGGAGCTCTGAGCAGGGTCTGGGCCTCATAAAACAAGAGTAGCCAGTGTGGGGGCCTCACAGGACTGGTCAGCTCCTGACCTCCCCAGCTTTGGCCCCCTCCACATACACACACACACACACACACACACACACACACACCCACACACACACACGACCTGCTGCTGAGCTGGACATAAGCAGGACCTGGCTCTGGGGGCTTCTGACCTAGGGCAGGCCCTGAAGTCAGTCATTAGACCCCACCCACCCCACCTGAGAGCCTGGGGGAGACGTGACACGTGACAGCCCCAGAAGCGCCATCACTGCTGCCTTTGTGGTTAAAGTCCACTGAACCCGAGCGCTGTCTTTCCCTCCAGTGTGTGGTGGGGAGGTGGGGAGGGGACCCAGGAGGATCTGGGCAGCCGTGGCCCGGCCGCAACGAGCAGGGGAAGAAGGGGCCCATAGTGAGCTTGCAGCAGGAGCTGTGGCCACCATCCTAGCCAGGCCGGCCGCCTGCCCAAGATGTTCTCAAACTTTAACATGAAGCTGGGCCACTTGGGCTCTGCTGGATGCCCCCAGGGCTGCCAGAGCCTGTCTGCCGCAGGGCCCTTCTGAGAGCTGGAGTCTCACCTGAGTCCTCTCGCTGCCCACAGGGCTGGCCTCTGCCTTTCCGCTGCTGCTCTGCAGCTCGGGGACATGGCCAGAGCTGGTGGCACTTACAACCCAGGGGCAGGGGAGGGCACATCCCCCACAGCATTCACCGTTGCTGCTGTGTTCTCATGCATCAGGGAATCTGCATTTTTTATCCTTTGATTGCTACATCTTTTCCAGCCTGGAAAAGTAAAGAAGGAGGGAAAGGGGGCTCAGAGGCCCCTGACTCCTGTCCCTGCAGACACAGCTGGACGCAGTTCTTATTTTCAGCCACCTTGCAGCAGTGGTTTCATTTGTGCGCAGGTTCCTCTGCGTCATGGGTGGGACCCAGATGTGAACCCAGTGTGCTCCCCTAGCTCCATAGTCCTCAGGTTGGGGACAGCCAGGAACAAGGCCCCCTACTCCGGCCTCCAAATGCAGTTCCAGGCTGGAGTGCCCTGTGCCCAGGCCCAGCCTGGTAGCCCCGGGTGCTCTCCCTGACTTTTCATGAGCCTGGGGGCTGAAACCAGAGCAGCAGGGAGACAGAAAACCCCAGCCCCACCCTCCAGAGGGGGAGTCCAGCTGCCTGGAGACCCCAAGAGCACCGCCAGAATCTGGGTGTGAGACCCAGTCCCCTCCCGTGTGCTAACCATGTAACCTTGGACATGATCTCTTTGTGCTTTTTTTTTGTTTTTTTCTTTTTGAGATGGTGTCTTGTTCTGTTTTCCAGGTGGGAGTGCAGTGGCACCATCATGGCTCACTGCAGCCTCTAACTCCTGGGCACAAGTGGTTCTCCCACCTCAGCCTCCCAAATAGCTGGCAAACAGGTGTATGCCACCATGCCCAACTTATTTTTAAATTTTTTGTAAAGATGGAGTCTCCCTATGTTGCCCAGACTCCTGGGCTCAAGTGATCCTCCCACTTCGGCTTCCCAAAGTGCTGGGATTACAGGGGAGCCACTGCGCCTGGCTTGAGCATGATGTTTACCTTGCTTGGCTCTTGGTTTCCTCGTGTGTCAAGTGGGGCTGAGCCCCAGCTGTGTGGACTGAACGGGAGAGGGTTAAGCTTGGCCCCTAGGGTGAGGGCCTGCCATGGTGGTAGCTCCCGCGTGGCCTGTTTCCCTAACGGTTCCCATTTGGTCTGTCCTGCTAGACCAGGCTGGGGGGACGTACACTGCCTCTGGGGTTCTCTCCACCCTGTGGGTGTGGTCCACCACATGGTCATGGTGGCTTTCTAGGGCAGGCTTGACCTTCCCCACTGCCTTTATTTATTTATTTGTTTATTATTTTATTTTATTGTACTTTTTTTAAAATGGAGTCTCACTCTGTTGCCCAGGCCCGAGTGCAGTGGCGCAATCTTGGCTCACTGCAACCTCCGCCTTCCGGGTTCAAGGGATTCTCCTGCCTCAGCCTTCCAAGTAGCTGGGAATACAGGTGCCTGCCACCACACCCGGCTAATTTTTGTATTTCCAGTAGAGACGGGGTTTCGCCATGTTGGCCAGGCTGGTCTTGAACTCCTGACCTCAGGTGATCCACCCGTCTCAGCCTCCTAAAGTGCTGGGATTAGAGGCGTGAGCCATAGCGCCTGGCCTTCCCCACTGCCTTTAAAATCTCGATGGTCCCCACTGCCCATGAGAGGAGACCCAAGCCTGTCCTCTGTTAGCCCCCTGGTCCCCATATTTACCAAGCACCTACTATGGCCAGGCACTGTTGAAGATGTGGGGGATCGAGTGAATGTGGCAGGTGTCCCCTGCCCTCTAGGACTGTTCTTCTTTCCAGGGAGGGAGGTTCAAGCCCCTCTCCTGACACCCAGCTGGCCTCCCAGTGTCATGGATCTCTGCTCTGCTGGGCCCCTGGAGTGGCCCTGGGGCTACCATGTAACACTCTTGTAAGAATAAGAGTTATTTTTTATGGCACAATCGCCCCTGCCCTAGGTTTGTGAATTTGGGTGATTCTTTTTTTTTTTTTTGAGACAGAATGTTGCTGTGTCACCCAGGCTGGAGTGCAGTGGCGTGATCTCGGCTCACTGCAAGCTCTGCCTCCCAGGTTCATGCCACTCTCCTGCCTCAGCCTCCCGAGTAGCTGGGACTACAGGCACCCACCACCATCACACCCAGCTAATTTTTTTGTATTTTTAGTAGAGATGGGATTTCACCGTGTTAGCCAGGATGATCTCGATCTCCTGACCTCGTGATCTGCCTGCCTCAGCCTCCCAAATTGCTGGGATAACAGCTGTTGGGGGAGTCTTAAGAAGGAAAACCACCTGAAAGTGCGGGGTTATTAAAAACAGAAACCAGCCCACGTACCCACCACTCGTGAGCAGCCCGCACAGCTCCCACCTGACCAGGACCCCTTCTCATGGGCAAGTGAAAGTAGCTGAAAATAGGCCTCCTGGTGAGGAATCTCCCAGCCAGCTCCGGCCCAGCCACCCCTATCAGTGGCACTGAGGCTGCGCTCCGACTGCAGCATCCCCCATGTCTGTCCTCGTTGCTAAGCAAAGATTTGTGCAGAGGGGTGCTCTGCACTTTCCAAGGGTTTAATCCAGGAGCTCAGGGCCAGGGGCTCCATGACCGTAGAGTCACACAATCTCCTGGGCCACAGTCATCCGTGGCGGGGAGGACAAGGGGCCACACTCTGCACTCTGTCCCAGCATCCCCTCTCCCTGGAGCTGTGCAGGGATGGCCTCATTTTGTCCCACACTCACATGCAGGTCCTAGACACCGGCTCATGCACACACACACACATGCGCGCGCACACATACACACGTGTGCACATGCACCCACGCTCTCTCTTTGGCCTGTGGGAGGGCAGGATCCCAGCTGCCCCAGCGGGGAAGGGGAGTGGGGAATCAGACCCGCAGATGCGGTGGGAGGGGCAGACGTGGCATGCTGGTCTTTGGCAGTGTGGTCCCAAGTGGGTGCGGCTGGAGGGGTGTCTTGCTGCAGGGCCCAGGCCACCCACATGCATCCCATGAGGCTGTCCAAGCCCGTCTGCCCTTTATCAGAGAGGACACCCCCGATGCGGGGAGGGAGGAACCTGGTGAAGCCAGGAGCGGTGGGCAGGGGCCAGCGAGGACCCCCAGGCTCCCAGGGCAGTGCACATCTGGCCTTCTTGCATGCCCACCTGGCATCCTCCTTGCTGCTTCCTTCCTTCCGCTTCACCCCTCCTCCTGCGTCCCACCCTGGCGAGGTCTCAGGATTCTCTCGTTTCCTCCTCCCCACCTCACCTGCTCGGGCCACAAGAGGGCGCCTTGCTGCCAGGGATGGGACGGGCCGGGCCTGCTGGAGCCAGGGCTGATGCATGCACAGCCACATACACTCACCCGGGCCCACATGTGCTCACAAGGGGCCCCCATACCCACACGATCCCATATCCACATGTAAGCACGCCAGACCCCACAAGTTCTCAGGCCCAGGCCACACATCCATAGGCGCCCACTCATGCTGGCCCCATAGTGTGCGCGCCCGCGCACACACACACGCCCAGCCTCCCCACACCCCAGGCCGCACATGTGGGCCTGCTCACACTCCACTCATTCCCTCCCAGATGCCGCGGCACCCCCATGCCCTGTGTGCCCTCTGCCTCTCGGGGCCCTGGGGGCCCCAGCTCCAAGAACCACAGAGTTGCTTTAGCCAGACCTCCTCAAGCCTGCCGACTCCTCCGGACACCGGCCTTCTCCTCCACCACCCTTCACAGGTGCAGACGATGAGCATGGAGAACACCACAGCGCACAGGGCCAAGAGCTACCATCAGAGTCTCCTGCAGCCCTGGAGTCCCCAGGTCTGAAGCAGGCAGAGCAGCGGAGGTGGCCTCACCAGCCCATCCTCCTAGTCCCCCTGTCACCTTCTCAGAGAGAGGCCTAAGAACATGCTCTGGGCGTTGAGGCCTCCCAGTGTTCCCTGCAAGTGTGGAGAGGCCAGGTCCCTGGGATGAGGACCCCCCCCCCCCCCCGCCAAGCTCCCCTCCTGCCCGTCCCACCTGGAGCCTTTGTGCATGCTATCTGTGCCCTTCACCTGTCCCGCCACCTCTTCCTCAGCCTGCCTGAATCCTGCCATATCCTCAAGGCCTTCCCTGGTGATGGAATTCCAGTCTTCCCAATTGCAAGGGACCCACTGTCCCATGACCCCCTACCCCGTCTCAAGGCCATGTGCTAATCCCATGCAGGCTGGGGTGTGGTCTGGCTGCGAGGCCAAGCTCTTTTCTATTGTACCCAAAACACAGTCTTACTTCCAGAAGAATTACCCGGCACTCCCTGGAGTTCCCACAGCCTTCTCATTTTCAAATAATTTTCAGATTTCTGGAATAGAAAGAAATTCCATACACCCTTCTCCCAGAGAGAGACCCCATTCAAGCTTTGCCAATTACTCCATGAACTGCTCTAGAGAGAGGAAGACCCAGTTTGGGGCCAGGCAGCTCTCTCTGGTTTCTCTGGACTCTGTCCTGGAGCACTTCCCTGTCCTCGCCTCAGCTCTCACAGATTGCCAGTTTTGAAGATTACGAGACAGTCATTTTGTGCAATGTTTTCTCACGATACAACCCAGGTTGTGTGTTTGGGGCTAGCATTGCACAGAAGTGGTGCTGGGCTTGTTCTCGTAGGCATGCAATGTTGCTTTGGCCAACTATTGGTGATGTGAACTTTGACCTCTTGTTTAATGGCAACCACGTAACGTTGTGTTTTTCCCCTTTATGGTTGATACATATTTGTGGGGAGATGCTTTGAGGTGGTGCGATGTCCTACTTTCATCTGCCAGTTTTAGTGTCCCTTAGCATTTCTTGTTTGAATGAATTATTTGTATGATGGTCGCCAAATCACTCCATCATTCTTCCTTGTATTTACTCCTGGCATTTTACTTTAAGGAAAGATGTTCTCTTCTTTCCACTGATGTATGTATGCCAGTGTGGGCTCCTGGCTTCCTGTGTAATTCAGTGGGTTATCATCTGTTAACCATCATTATTGGGATATTCAGATGGTCCCCGACGCAGGCACTGGCAGCCCCTCCAAGCTGGCCCTGTGTCCTTTGGGCACATCCTCACCATTCTTTGAGCCCTTCCTTGCATTTTGGCCCAAAAAGATGTTTCAGGTTCATTTGTTCTGTTTTTGCTTCAGCCCTGGAATCGGCCGTTTCTCCAAGGAGCCCCAGTATCTTCCAGTGGAGAGCGCTGTTTAGAGTCTCAGCTCAGGGCGCCAGGTGTGCTTGTGTTGTCTCTGGGAGTTACTGCTCAGGCCCTGGCAGGGGACAGAGGTAGGAAAGATGCTCATGGTATGCAGGCATGACACACACATGTGTTTGTGCCCACCTGGACCTGCCCAAAAACCCGAGCTCACACTAGTGCCTCTGATTCCAGCCCAGCAGCACAGGGCTCCTTCTCTCCTCATGCCTTTACATGTTCGTGCCTTCCTTCCACAGCAGGAAGAAGTCCAGCTTCCTCATTCTCTTTCCATCTGCTTGTTGCTCCATCCCATGTAGAGCCAAGTCCCTGACCTTGCCTGTGGTGGACACTCTGCGTTTGTTAAACTGAAGAACAACAGTCCTCCCTATTGGGAGAAGCCTTTTCAGCTTCCCAGACCATTTCTGCGTTTGTGGTTCTCATCCAAGCCTCGTGGGTAGGCACAGAAAGTCTTCTCTGTTTTCCAGGGAAGCTGCAGACTCACCCAGGGTCACGCAGCTGGTAAGGGTGTAGTGGGACAGTGTCAGCATGTCTGTCCCATTGTCCCTATGGTCCCTATAGAAGATTAGCCACATGGTGGCAAAGTGTCCCAGGGAAGTGGCATTCTGGGCTGTCCAGGTGCTCGTCTGGGCTGGGACTACCATGGAAGGACTTGTACTCTGGAAATGAGAAAACCCCAGGCTCAAATCTTGGCCCACTGCTGGCCGACAGGAAGACCGCTGAGCCTGTTTTCTCATCTGTAAAATGGACTTGTTTTGGACTTATTTCCAGGGTATCCTCAGCACCTTTATTACAGGAGCTCCCTTAATACCTGGCTGCAGGAGGTAGTTCAGGGAAGCAATGGGAGTGGAGTGCCGGGTGCATCGCGGCCTGGTGCTGTCGGCCTGGCCTCTGCAGGCGTCTGAGATATTCCTGAGGGCGGATTCAGCCAGGCCCACACTTCTGGAGAGAACCACAGGGCCATAAACCGAGACCATCAAGGGAGACCACTTGGCTTGGAAAACTCGCCCAGAGACCATGTGCTCTGATTTGCAAAATACACCCCCCAGAGCGACTTCCTGCCTTCACTTTGTGTGGAGTTGGGGGGCAGTGGGTGGATGGACTGTGTCACCCGGAAGTTTGTGTCCTCGGTTGGGGAGGGGAGAGTGTCTGTCCAAGCACAGCCTGGAGGCTTCCCATGCTCCCCATGACCTTGTGGCAGTCAGTGTCGCCCAGGCAGAGTATGGCACGCCTTGGGGACCAGCCTCTCCCAGATGGATAGGCGCTTGATTGGAAAAGTTGACTTTTCACTTAAATAAGTAAAAGTCAGGGCCTACTGCATGGCGAGGAGGAGATGACTCTTCCCTGCCTCTGTCCTCCCTTGCCTCTGTGAGTGGGCAAACCCCCTGTTCTCACCCAGGTGGCCTGCTCCTGCCACCCGCACTGTATCCAAGACACAGCCCAGCTTTGCAGGCACCTGCCGTGTGCTCAGCAGTGTGCAGGGTGATGAGATGAGCAAGACCATGTGGCCCGAAGGGTCCCCCAGTGCAGAGGGCTCCAGCCCAGTGCCGGGCCCCAAGTGTGTGCCTGGAGTGACTCGGGTGCATGAGGAGGACTCAGTGGGATACAGAATGCAGGGGCTGAGGCGTAGGAGGTGGCACAGGGGCTCATTGGATTGGCAGGGACCACATCTGCCCTGGTAGATGCCCTGCCCATGCAGGCTCTAACGGCGGTTTGGGGATTGGGGCGGGGGATGCAGGGGGCCTGGGGTGGGAGCTCAGGGGCAGTGGGCCAGGCAGAGCAGAGCCCTTTGCTGTGTCGGAAACCTGTCAGAGGCCCTAGGTGTGATAAGTGAGTGTGACGCAGGAGAGTCCCGCTGCGTGGGCCACCCACGATTGCAGAGAAGACGCCCTGCGTGTCATAGGCTTGGCAGTCCCTGCCGGGAATTTGGCATCACTGTCTTTCCTCCAGTGCTGGGGAGTTCAGCAGCTGGAGGCAGATGCTGGATTGTCTTTCTCTGCCACAGCAGGGTAGATGGCTTGTCTTTTAGTTTGTTTTTTTAATCTCCTGTATCTGTGACTGTGCAGAGAGCCGACGGCAGGAAGAGGGCAGCACCGGCTCATCAGAGGCCGAGGACAGCTTAGACAGGAGGTCTGGAGACTCTCAGCCTGACCAGCCCTGGCCCAGGGCCGGGGAAAGGCCGGGGCTTTGGGGTCAAGGGCAGGGGATGAGATCTCAGACCCATGACCTAACTGTTGACCTGCCTGGGCCACTTCACCCCTGCGTGCTTCCTTCCCTGTCTGTAAAAGCGGATCGCGTGAGGGGCCTTGCAGGAAGCTCTGAGGCCCAGTGAGGCCCCCATGGGGACAGGCGAGGCTGCCATAGCGCCCGTCATTCCTGCCTAGTGCCTGGCAGGTTCCTGAGCGCTCTCGGAGCTTCAGGCTGGGGCACTGCTGTGGCAAAGGGGGCTCTCCCCAGGCTGGTGCTGTTGGTGGTGTGGCTTTGGGCCCCAGGCTGGCACTGTTGGTGGTGTGCCTTTGGGTGACACGAGGTTGGGAGGATCTTGTTGACTTGACTGTATAAAGTATCAATGATGCCCTATAAGTAGTTCTAGGCCTGGAAAGAAAAGGGAAAGAAAGAGGGATGGAATCTGGTGTTTTCTCAGGTGTCCTGGACACCACCTGAAAGATTTCTCCATGGGAAGCATTCCCTCCTGAGTCCTCGGCGCCTATTGTTACAGCGCTCAGGCACCCGGGCTGTGGCCTGGGGGTGAAATCTCGTTCGATTGGCCATAGCTGGTTACTTAACTTCTCTGTGCCTCAGCATTGCCACTGTGGGTGGTGGTAGCAACATGTCTTCTTCTAAGGTTGTTGGGAAAACACCGATTGCAACAGCGACAGACACAGGACCCACTCCACCAGAAATTGTTCCATGAGCTTGTATGAGACAGAACTGACATTGTCCTCACTTTGCAGAGAGGTCAAGTAACTTGCCTAAGGTCACATAGCCTTTGAACCCTGGCAGTCGAACTCCATCATCTATGCTCTGAACCACTCTACCACATGCGGTGGTTATGGTAGATTCCATTTCTTTCCACACAGTTTTAAATTCGTCCTGTGGTTTGGTTTTATTTTTATTTTTTTTTATTTTTATTTTTATTTTTTTTTTTTATTTTATTTTTTTTTTTTTGAGGCGGAGTCTCGCTCTGTCGCCCGGACTGGAGTGCAGTGGCCGGATCTCAGCTCACTGCAAGCTCCGTCTCTCAGGTTTACGCCATTCTCCTGCCTCAGCCTCCCGAGTAGCTGGGACTACAGGCGCCTGCCACCTCGCCCGGCTAGTTTTTTTGTATTTTTAGTAGAGACGGGGTTTCACCTTGTTAGCCAGGATGGTCTCGATCTCCTGACCTCGTGATCCGCCCGTCTCGGCCTCCCAAAGTTATTTTTATTTTTATTTTTATTTATTTATTTATTTTTGACGGAGTCTTGCTCTGTCGCCCAGGCTTGAGTGCAGTGGCGCAATCTCAGCTCACTGCAAGCTCCACCTCCTGTCACGCCATTCTCCTGCCTCAGTCTCCAGAATAGCTGGGACTACAGGCGCCCGCCACCACGCCTGGCTAATTTCTTTTTGTATTTTTAGTAGAGACGGGGTTTCACCATGTTAGCCAGGATGGTCTCGATCTCCTGACCTCGTGATCTGCCCGCCTCGGCCTCCCAAAGTGCTGGGATTACAGGCTGGAGCCACTGCGCCCGTCTGGTTTTATTTTATTTTTAAGACATGGTCTCGCTCTGTCACCCAGGCTGGAGTGCGGTGGTACAATCACAGCTCACTGCAGCCTCGACCTCTGATGAGATTCTCCCATCTTAGCCTCCCAAGTAGCTGGGACTATGGGCACATGCGACAATGCCTGGCTAATTTAAAAAAGTTTTTTTGTAGAGACAAAGATGTTGCTATGTTGCCCAAGCTGGTCTCGAACTCCTGGCCTCAAGTGATTCTCCCACCTCGGGCTCCCCAAGTGCTGGAATTAGCTTGGCATGAACTGCCATGCCTGGCCTAGTCCTCACCATGCGGGGTCACCATGCGAGTCTTACCATGCAGGGTCACCATGCGGGGCTTCAGCAGCCTGCTGAGCACCCTCCCCACCCACGGTCACTCTCCCTGGGGTCTGTAAGCCTCCCTGGGCCTAGCAGCTCCCAGCCTTGCTGCTGCCTTTCTGCTTCCTGGCAGTGAGGTCTCCTGGGTGCCTTCTCTCAGCCCCTTGGGATGTTTTGCATGAGGAAGGGAGGCTTTGGTGCTGTGGAACGTCTATACTGCCCACTCCAGTGGCTTCACAGGAGCAGCTGGCTGTTTGTTCTGAGCTGTTCCACCTTGTGCCTGCCGGAGGGGAGACAGTGGACAGGCCTCCCTCCCCCGAGTGGTGGGGGTGGACCCCCTGCCCGCTGTGGCCCCATACACAGGGGCCACGCACCACTGCCCTGGGCCGTGCAGCTGCTATGGGGAGTGTGCTGCTGAGACCCAGAAGAGACGGAGGGTGAAGTTGTGTTGCCAGATAGTCCATTTGTTCTGAGACTTGCTTGCCTGTGAGAATCCTGGGAATTAACTAGCTCCTTCTCTCCCATCCCGTTTTACAGAAAAGTGAGACCCAAAGTGGTTTCTGACTTGCCCAGAGGTCATAACTGCTTGGACGCTCGTGGTCCTCAGAGCCTGGGTTTGCTGACCAGCGCAGGCTCTCACAGCCACTCAGCTCCTGCAGCCGTAGCGTGGCAGAGGAGGGAAGCACTTCCTGGGATTTGTGCTGCCTCCCTGACATTTCCAGGCCCTTCATTTCTCTAAATATTGGAGGAGTTGAATTATTTTTAGTTCAGCCTCAAGGGATCAGCGAATAAGCTTGCAGCAATGTTGGCAGATGGGCTTCTAGTGGAGAGTGGTTACTCAGGGCCTCTTCTGGAGAGAATCGGATGATTTGAGGAAATCTGGGATGTCCTGAGGTGTACCAGAGGACCCCCAAGTTTTTCTTGTGGCTCATCTGCCATCGGGAAACCAAAATGTCTCCCCTCATCCTGAGTTCTCCAGGGTGTGGACCTGGAAAGCTTAAGGGGAGGCAATGGCATATCTTTAAGACGAGCACAGCTCTGGAGGTGCTCAAGTGCCCAAGGCCACATCCTGCTCAGGGCACTTTGGGCCTCAGTTTCCTTATCTTTAAAACAGACGAAGTTGGCCTGGTGAGGTGGCCCATGCCTATAATCCCAGCACTTCGGGAGGCCAAGGCTGGCAGCTTCCTTGAGTCCAGGAGTTTGAGGCCAGCCTGGGCAACGTGGTGAAACCCCATCTCTACTAAAAGTACAAAAATTTGGCCAGGCATGGTGCCTCATGCCTGTAATCCCAGTGCTCTGGGAGGCTAAGGAGAGCGGATCACTTGAGGCCAGAAGTTCAAGACCGCCTCTACTAAAAATACAAAAATTAGCCAGGCGTGGTGGCTCACGCCTGTAATCCCAGCTACTCGGGTGGCTGAGGCAGGAGAATCACTTGAATCTGGGAGGTAGAGGTTGCAGCGAGCTGAGATCATGTCACTGCACTCCAGCCTCGGTGACAGAGCAAAACCCTGTCTCGGGAAAAAAAAAAAAAAAATTAGCCAGGCATGGTGGCACACACCTGTAGTCCCAGCTACCCAAGAGGCTGAGTTGGGAGGATTGTTTGAGCCCAGGAGGTTGAGGCTGTATTGAGCTGAGATTGCACCACTACACTCCAGCCTGGGCAACAGAGCGAGACCATGTCTCAAAAAAATAAAGTAAAATAGACATAATAAGAGTACCTACAACATAGCACTGGGGAGACCAGAATGAGATATCCTGCCGAAAGCACTCACCACACTTCCTGGCACACAGCAAGGGTTCAGCAGTTACCAGCTTCTGCTCATTTTCTTGGTGTTCTCATCAGTATGATTATTTGGGGAAACTTGGGTCCGCAGATAACCGTGGGGAGGGAGGGCTTTACCCAGGTGCCCCGGCCCAGCTGTTCC
This sequence comes from Trachypithecus francoisi, assembly GCF_009764315.1. Lineage (NCBI taxonomy): Eukaryota > Metazoa > Chordata > Mammalia > Primates > Cercopithecidae > Trachypithecus > Trachypithecus francoisi. Next base: position 6,946,106 of record NW_022681442.1, on the reverse strand, counting down.
TGCAGCGCCGTGCTGTTTGTGTGTCTGTACACCTCGGTGGAGATGCTGTGGGTGGGTGAGCAGGTATTGCCTTGTGCTGTGGTCTCCAGAAACAGGGAGGTCTCTCACCCAGGCAGGGCCTTGCAGCCCAGGCACATAGCCCTTCCCTGTCCCTCCAGGTCCACATGGCTGTGGGTTCCCACCAGGGGGCGGCAGGGCCTTGTGGCCGGGGACCCAGCCTGTTTTCTCCCGCTTCGTGGCCAGGTGGGCTGTGCAGGACGGGGCCTTTTCACCACTGCCTGGAGCCGCTCGCCCACCAACCCCACTCACAGCTCTCAGTCCCCTTTTTCCCGAGCGCCGTTCACTCTGAGGCACAGCACAGCCTCGTGTTCCTGGCCCCGCTGGCCTGCTCCCTTAAGCTTCGTTTTGCCTTTGCAGTTTGAGTGACATTTTTGCTGGGGATTTGGGGCTGCTGGGGGTGGCCTTGCACACCCCCTGCACTTTGGCTGCCTGAAACACGGCTGGGGGTTCACGGTGCTCCGTGGTTTGACTCTCACAGGCAGGGTTCCAACGGCCACAGAGAGAAAGAGCATCTTCTCCAGCTGGCCCTGCAGCAGCCCTGGGACCCCAAAGGCTGCACCGAGGCGGCCACCAAGGCCAGGGGGCAGAGTCCTCCTAAGTTCTGGCCCTAGGTCTAGGCTCCAGATCTCCCAGGAGTTGGAACCAGAGGAACCTGGGCTCATTTCTCTAGCAGGCTCTGGACACACGATGCCTTTAGGGGCTCATGAAAATGTTTAAATTTCTTTTAAAATTAGAAGGAAAAAGTCTCTGGAACATTTAGGGCCAAAGAAAATGTTTTAATGTTTTCTCTCACTTTAGAAATAATATTTTCAAAAATCTATTAAACTATTTAACCACTTTTTTAATGGAAGAAAGGGCCCCCCAAATCACGAAGTGGCCCTGGGCCCTGGGATGGCCGGGTGAGAGCCTGCCATACCTACGCAGTGTGCCTGAGTCCTGGAGTGCGATGTCTTCTGAGCCATCCAGAACGGAGAGTCACCAAGAGGCAGCTTGGAGGTGGGCCGCTACCCCTGCACACTGTGCTCGGGGGAGACAGCTGACCCATCCAGCCTGCAGTGCCAGGATAGACAATTTGGGCTGGAGCCAAACTTGATCAAAGGGAGGCTGACTTTTATCGAGGGCTGCTTTGTGGAGAGCGTTCGTTGTGGAGAGAACCCAGGAAGGAGCTCTCCACCTTGCAAGAACATTGCCTGTGACTCAAAGTGGCCACATGGGATGCAATTCCTGAGCTTAGAGTTGCCAGAAGAGCCAGCCTCTGCTAGCACCAGACCTAACGGAGGCGCGGCCCGTGGCCACCCTGAGGAAGTCCACCTGGACGGTGTCCCTAGCATATCTCGAATGGCAGGCTGAGGCTCGAAAGTCTCATGCCTGTCTGCAGGACTCCCACGTGAGCCTGTGACCACCCGTGGGGACGGTGTGTTGCTAGGGAAATGCCTTGGGCAGTCGAGGGGGCACTGAGGCCCTGGAGGGCTTCTGTGGGTGGGAGTTCCCATGACGTCATCCCTCAGTACAAGCTACGAGGGCTTCCTAGGACACTCTGGGCATCGGGGGGGCTCTAATGGTATTTGCACAAATTTGCAATGCTGGAGACCAGAGTGGGGTGGGCTGGGTGGGCCAGGCCCCGGTCCAGATGGGGTGACCTTTCCTTCACCCTACTTCCCCACTGCAGGGGTGCTGCCTTCCCAAGGCCCTGGGGAGATGCTGACATCTGCTCATTGGCAGAATGCCCTGTGCCCACACTCTGTCCCTGTCCAGACATGAAATGGACAGCAGGAGGGGGCTTTGAGGGGTCTCTCCTGAGACACCTCTCCAGCTGAGGCTCCTGGAGTTGGAAGCCCCTGCAGACTTGGTGGCTGCCTCCCCAAAGGCCCCATCCTGCATTTGCCCCTGTGACCTTCCCACTATGCCTGGGACTGCAGTGAGAGCTGACCAGCACCTGGGGTAGTCTGGGGCCTGGGGCTGGTGTTCGGGCCAGCATGGAACGCAGATGCCTTCAGTGGCTCTGGTGGGCGCGTGGCTTGCACAGATCGGACTGTGACCCCAGGCTGTGGGACTCAGCCACCAGACGACTTCACTTATTTGTTTACTGACCTTGAAGTTATCCAGCACTTGCATGTTTACAGATACCTCCACAACAGCCAGAGAGGTACGAATCCATCTCCACCTACAGATGAGGGCACAGAGAGGTTAGGGGACCCACCTGAGGGGACGCAGCCTACAGGTGGGACTTGGGCCCTGGCCGTCTGTTTCCATCCTGTGTGCTCAGGTCCAGGGTCTCCCTGGGACTGGAGAGGGTGCTGGGGGAATGGAGCCGCCTCCTGCTCCACTCAGCCTGCAGCACTCCTGGATACCCAGGTGGGGACCAGAGAGAGGGGCAGGCCGGTGCCAGCCTGGGGGAGGGGGCAGTTACCGGAAGACCCTGGGCTGCATCCCAGCACCCTGCACCCTGGGGCCCAGCCAGGCTGGAGGCCCATTTTTCCCAGAAGCCCACTTCCCTGCCTCCTTCCAGGGGCTCACCCCGCCCTGCTGCTTCTTCCTGATCGCCTCTTTGCTCCTACTCTCCCCTTTGCCTTCTCGCCTCCCCTCACGTTCATGGGGTGTTGTGGACGCGCCTACCTGCCTTCCACCAGTGGTGTCCAGCCATCTCCCTGACCGAGGCTGAGGGTCCTGCACATCTAGGCCCCGTCATGGTCATCCTCCCCGGTCCTTGCCTGCCCATGGCTGTTGCCACAGTGGCGATGCAGCAGCTCTGGGTTGAGTGTCTGTCATTGCCACTGCACTGTGTGTGCCCTGGGAGTGGGGGCTGCTGTGCCACACCTCACTGCCATCCATGCCCATCTCAGGGTGTGGGCCCAGCAGGTCCTCAGGCTATACCTGTCAGGGGGTTAGATACAGGGCCTTGTCCAAGGGTTGAATAGGAGAGAAAATGCCCCCATTCCAGCCTGGGCAGTACAAGCCTCCATCCTCCCAGACTCCGCCTCCCTGGCTGCTCCTTCCTGTGTGGCCCCCACGGGGGTTGGCAGGGCACACTCCCCAGAGAGACAGGAGTTTGTGGCCAACCTGAGGGTGGACACTGCCTGTCCTCCAGACCCTAGACACCCCCGGTCGGCCCAGGTGCGGGGTCTGCCCAATCCCACAGCCATCATTCCAGCGAGGACCGTGCAGACCCAGGTGGCTGTGCTGTGGCTGCAGTGACGTGCTCACCGGGAAGGCAGAGGTCTGGGAGCCCCACAAGGGCTGAGCCTTGGGGCCTCAAAGCAGGGAGTCTTTTCTGGGCTCAGGGCCTTTCTGGAGATGGGACTTCTAGGTTGCCAGGGCCACTAGCCGTGAGGAGTTCAGCTGCCCCTGGTGGCGGCGGCTGGGCTGTATCTTGCACTTCTCAGCTGTCTGGAGGGGTCCATGGGGCCTGTCTGGGCTCAGCACAGCAGCGCACAGAAAAGCCACTTTATATATTTGGGATTCCATTAATCCTTCTAGTTTGTACATTTTTTATGGCACCTTCGATTTTTTTCTTTTAAAAATTAAAAGATGTATTTTTTCCGATAATATTTTTTCTTTGGAAAATACAGAAATCACAAAGAAAATAATCCACTATCCCACCTTCCAAAAGGAACAACAGTTAGCATTTTGTTCAGCCTGCTGTTTAAAAAAACAAACAAACAAAAAAATGCATACTAAAAGCAAGATTTATAAATTGCAGTTTTAGAGTTAAGATTGTACCGAGAGTTGCCGGCGTCTCACCGGTTCCTCTCCTGGGACGGTGATTGCGCCTTCCCAGAGTTGCTGCACCCTGGCCTCCCAGCCGAGCCTGGTGACAGCAGTGGGGTGACCCTGCGAGGCCCCTGGGATGGTTGATGCTGAGAGCCCAGCAGAGCTGGAGGGGGTAGGGGCAGCCTTCCCAGGGCTGATCTGAGAGACAGGTGTGTGCCTCATTCGGCATCACCCACTGGGAAGGCCTCCGTCCGCCCCCATGCAGAGTCATGCTGGGCCCTCCCATCTCGTGTCTTCTGGGGAATGGAGTGGAAGGCCTCCCCTCTCTGGGAGGGGGTGGGACTGTGTACCCCAAAATGAATATTCCTTGGCTGTGGGTGAGCCGGCCAGCCCAGAGTCCCCGGGGGCCAGGAGCAGACTGGCAGGGGCCATGGCAATGACTGGGACACTGGGGAGCTGTGTGCCCAGGCAGGCTCCAGTGTCTACTCCCAGCAAGTGTGTGTGGGGGGCATTGAGATCCTGGGTGGATCTCAGGGGAGCAGGCGTGCCCAAGCTGACACAGTCCAAGCTGTCTTTATTTACCACCGGACCCGAATCCACCTCTGAGCCAACAGTCCTACCCTGCAGGAGGCCTGGCACCTGTGTTTGTATTTTATCACCTTGAGGTTGTGTGGGCTGCTGAGAGTGTGTGCAGAGTTCTGGGCACAAGCCTTGGCTCTGAGGCCAGCTGAGTGGCCGGGCCTCGGTATTCTCATCTCTGAAGTGGGGAGAAGGATGCCTCCGTCACGGGACCTCACAGTGTTAGATGAGATTGCAGATGCAATGAGGTGGGGGCCCAGCAGGCCTGCTCAGGGCGTGGCCATCCCTCTTAGTGCAGACACCATCACGTGGAAGGCGGTCATGTCGAGTGTGCGGGCCACTGCAGTGCGAGGACGTAGGTGCACAGGGCTGCGCATGGGTGGCCTGGGCTGGGTTTCCTTTCTTGGCTTGCCTGGGAGGATGGTGGCTCCCAGTGGGTATCTCCCTGTCTCTGCCCCACCCCGGGGATGTGGGTGCTTTGAGCCGAGTGAAAGAGGAACTTCTCCAGGAGAGAGCTCTGTTTGCCACCTCCCTGGTGGCCCCACCCCCGCGGCAGAGCTGTCCTCACAGGGCCACAGCCTCTGCTGGCCCCACAGTCCCTGTGCAATGAAGGACTCCTGTGTGCGGCTCCCTCCAGATGGACAAAAGTCAGGTTTGGATGCCAGGGCCTGGGCCAAGTCCCTCGCTTCTCTAAGCATTCCTTGCCTTGTCTGGAAAGTGGGGGTGTAGTATTGTGTGAACCTCCCAGGCCATCCCAGGATGAAATGAGATCATGCCCCTAACACAGACTTCTGCCTGGTCCCTGCTCAGAGCTCCCCAAACCGTCATTGCCACATCCAAACAAATTGTTGTTCCATCCTGGGGGGCTGGGGGCCCTGTGGCGGTGCCCACGGCAGCCCATGCGCCCAGGCAAGAAGCTGCTTTGTGCAGGGGCAGTGTGGGGAGGCCTGACAGACTCCTGAGCGGCAGGACTATGCAGGTGCCTTACTGAGCTGTCAGCGGCTGGCGGCTGCTCCCAGGTAACAGGAAGAAGGGCCGAGCTCCACGTGGGCATGAAAGGCCCAGCGGGTGTGTCGGTGGGGAGGTGGGAGTGTTAGTGCGAATGTGAGTGTGCGTGCATGCTTGCAGGATAAAGATGAGTTTTTAAAATGTGTCTCCTGTGGTTTTTGATTTTTTTTATCTTTCCCAAAATCAATACAAACAAACCACAGGCGTAATTTGGGTCTGTAAAGGCCGACACTGTCATTCTGCTGCAAGAGGCAGGGAAGTTCAGTTGGGGGAAAGATGCAGTGCTTTTGCTGTTATTAAGTCCAGTGGTGGCTGGTGACAGTCATGGCACTGATGGAGCTCAGAGCAGAGGTGGGAGGGCTGGTATTGACCAGGCGTGTGTGTCTCCGGCGTGTGATGTGAGAACCCGGGGCTCACCAGAATGCTCTCCTCCCTCCATCTGCCAAGCTGGTGGGAAGGCCCTTGCCAAAGTGCACAAGACCCCTTCACACAGCAGGGGCACAGGGTCTTTGAGGCAGAGTCGCCTGCAGGCTGGGGTGGAAGGGGTGCGCCCCAGACCCTAAGGATCGCCCACATCTCCAAGACCATCCCTGGCCACTGTTGGGCAGGGTGGGAGGGTTGTTAGCACCTGCTGTGGCCGGGGCCGTGCCAGGTCTGTACATGTTGTACCCTTTGCTGGGCAGCAGCCACCACGTATTCTCAAGGGCCTGTGCTAGGCCCCTGCCGGGCCCTGGATTATTCCCTTCCATGTGAGCTCCTGTTATCAACTAAAGAAGACACTGAATGATCTCATGCAATTGTATCTTTTTTTTTTTTTTTGAGACGGAGTCTCGCTCTGTCGCCCAGGCTGGAGTGCAGAGGAGCGATCTCGGCTCACTGCAAGCTCCGCCTCCCGGGTTCACGCCATTCTCCTGCCTCAGCCTCCTGAGTAACTGGGACTACAGGCGCCCACCACCACACCCGGCTAATTTTTTTGTATTTTTAGTAGAGACGGGGTTTCACCGTGTTAGCCAGGATGGTCTCTGCACCTGGCCTTTTTTTTTTTTTTTGAGACAGAATCTCGCTCAACCAACCAGGCTGGAGTGCAGTGGCACAATCTCGGCTCTCCGCAACTCCGCCTCCCAGGTTCACGCCATTCTCCTGCCTAAGCCTCCCAAGTATCTGGGATTACAGGTGTGTGCCACCACGCCCAGCTAATTTTTTGTATTTTTAGTAGAGACAGGGTTTCACCATGTTAGCCAGGATGGTCTCGATCTCCTGACCTCGTGATCCGCCCACCTTGGCCTCCCAAAGTGCTGGGATGACAGGCGTGAGCCACCGCACCCGGCCTCATGCAGTTGTATCTTGGTGGGTAAGGCAGGTTTTTCTGTGCCCCGCCTGCCAACTTCATCATCCATGTTCCCTGCCTCATCATGCTTCTCTTGCTGCTTGTCCACATGCACACCTTTGTTTTATATCAATTTTTAGATACAGAAATAGCGTGGGTAGAATTCTGTATTCTCCATTTTCAGGGAACATCACATCACACATAGGCTGCTCTTTTACTGTGGTTTTAATGTTTTCTGTACCTCTCCCACCCTTACCCCACCTCCCACCCAGATTTAGCTCTGTTAACCCTTCAGGCTTCTTTTTCTGCACACACACACGTGTGCACACACACAGGAGGCTGTCCTGTTTGGTTTTTAGAAATGGGATTGTCCTGTTCCTCTTTGCACCTTGCTCATTTCACTTCATGGTACATCCCAGATACCCCCTTCTGAGTCACCAGCAGAAGCCGGATCTTGTACTTCCCGATGGCTGCAAGCTGTCGCGTCGGCATGCCTGTCCTCAGTGTGGAGTTCCAGTTCATTCCTACAGTCCCCTGTTAACAGACGTTTAGACTGTTTCCCTTTTTTCCCCTTTTCATTACAAACAAAAAAAAAAATTGCTTTCTTAAACTTTTTTCATGTTTTAAATCTTTCTGATTTCTCATAAATATTTCAGCTTTAGAACCTGCAAGTGAATCTACTAGTGTCAGACTTTGTGGAAGAAAGAAACGTTCTAGAAGAGTCTGCAGCTCCTTCTCCCACCCTATGTCCCCACTGTCCAGGGTGAGCTTCTGTCTCCCATCTCTTGGGTGTCTTTTCCACGTGGGGCCTCCCTGGGGCTGCTCTGAGTGAGTGAAAAGCCTCTCCCTGGGCACCCGAGGCCCCTGGCCTGGATGTCGTAGCCTTGCCTGAAAGTGGAGGAATTCTGGCTGCCTGGTGGAGGTCAGGGCTGGCCCTACCCCTCCAGGAGAAACAGTTCGGGGGAGGGCTGCTCAGGCTGGACCCAGCCCTGGCCAGCAGGGCCATCGGGCCTCCTGGGCTCTGGCAGGATGTCGTTCCAGGGATACAGCACTTCCTTGCTTCTAAACTGCTGAGTGGTCAGTGTCAGTTATCAGCTGTCCACGTGTATTGCATAATCTCAGATGCTGGCTTGTAACAGTGAGTGGAGGTGGGTGGCCACACTGTCCCTTTAGAATTCTGCACGTGGCCCTGTCCAGGCAGGGCAGCCTCTGGGCTCCCACCCACTGCCTGATGCCCCTGTGCCTGGTGAGCGTGGGCTGGGGTCTGTTCGCTGTGGGTGGGTGTGCTCGGAGTTCCCCGGTCAGCAAGCTCCTTTTGTCTCTGGGGGAGTTCCTGGAGGTAAACGGGAGCCTTTTCAAGCCGCAGGATCACCCAGAAAACCTATGTAAGCACAAAAGTTCAGAAAATCCAGCCAGCCTTGGAGATGCGGAGACTGCTTCCCTTGGGGCCCGGGCCACTCCAGAACCATTTCTGTGATGGTAAAATGAGTGGGGGCCCAAGCTGGCTCTACCTACTGTGAACATGATCATCTGGTTTATTCACCTTCAGACTCCTGCATGAGCTGGGTGGTTGGTGTTAACCCCATTCTCCTCTCTTTCTACCCGGAGCCCCCTTCCCAGGGCTCCAGGGAGCTCCACCACAGCCAGGGAAGGGAGGGCTCCATTCACCTCCTTCCAAGTTCCTGATTTTGCTCCACCGATGATTGTCTGCAGTGCGTAGTCAATCAGACTGGACCCCGGAGAGGCCTTCTGTCGAGGTGGGTGGGTCTCAGAACTGCAGGCTGCTCCCCGTCCTACCTTGGGGCCCCCACTGTGCACCTGTGGCTGGGGCATGTTTTCTGGGGTTCCTGGCTTTAGCCTGCACAGCTGGGTAGGAGGAGGGCACTGGAGGTGATACTGCTCACTGAGCAGGGCCTGCTTTGGCCGAGGCCTGTTAGATGCCCAGGTAGTGACCCTTGCTGGGCGGGCAGGTGGATCTTCGAGAATGGAGCTCTAAGAGACAGGTTGGCTGATCTCAGCGAACCCTGAGGCTTGCCCAAGGCCACACAGCTTATCTGGCAGAGCCTCGGCAGGAGCCCGGGTCCCCAGACACCAAGGCTAGCTCTTTCTGCTGTGGCCTTCTCACAGGCCAAGGTGGGATCGCAGCCGTGGTAGCTTTGAAGTCTCCCTAACCTGGCAAGACAGTGGAGAAGGTGGGCAGCCAGTGGGACACTCCATTGTAGGATAAATATATGCATGGTAAAGCACTTTGACATCTATTAACTTTTAAGTGTCAGTAGTGATTCTTGTGGTTAGACCTGAATGGGAACTAGTAAGTCTAAAGTGAAAATCTAATTAGATTTTTCCCACAAAACAATTTTCCAGCAATGTGTTGTGGACATAAAGGTTTGATGAATGTATAGCCAGGCACAGTGGCTCACATCTGTATTCCCAGCACTTTGGGAGGCCAAGGCAGGAGGATTGCTTGAGCACAGGATTTGAGACCAGTCTGGGCAACATAGTGAGACTCTGTCTCTATAAAAAAATTAATTAGCAGGACATGGCGGTGTGCACCTGTAGCCCCAGCTACCCAGGAGGCTGAGGCAGGAGGATCATTTGAGCTCAGGAGTTTAAGGTTGCACCATGATTACACCTGTAAGTAGCGTGCATTCCAGCCTGGGCAACACAGCAAGACCCTATCTCAAAAAAAAAAAAAAAAAAGGATTTGGCCAATGAATTTTATCAGCTAAACTGGGATATTTAAAAGAAAGGAAGGAACTCCTAATTACTGAGCCCTGGCTCTGAAACAACTTTCTTTCTTCTCTCTTCACTTTAGTCTTGTTAGCAAAACCTTACAAGTTCATAGAAGAAATCATTTTTTACTTTTTTCCCCTTAATCTGAGCACAACATCTGGGGTCACCATGGTGGTCCATTGGTGGGATTTGCAGGATGAGACCTTATATCCGGGGAAGGGACTGCCAGGCTGGGCCTGCCTCTGGCACTGTCGGCATGTCTGGGAAGGGCATGGCCTCTGGAATCAGAAGCCTGGGTTGAATCCTGGCTGAGTGCCTAGTGGGGCATTTTGGGACAAATGGCAACCTTTCTGAGCCTTACTTTTCTCATCTGTAAATGGGGGTGGCATTGCCTACTTAGTTGAATGTTAAATAAAATGAAATCGTGTCTGTGAAGCACCTGGCATGGTCATCGGTGGCTGTGAGGATGACACTGGCCTCACAGGGACTGGGTGGCACAGGTGCCCTGACCTTGGCATGCAGGGCAGATGGGCCAGGCTTCCAGCCAGTGCTGGATCTCAGAGGCCCAGGGGTTAGAGAACTAAGGGCCTCTGAGCCAGGCTCCTCGTTGCAAATGGACTCCTCTCCTCTGTGTGCTGTGAACTGGGCATGAACACCTCCTGTGATGGGGGGCTCACTCCTTGCCAAGGGAGCCTGGTCAGCTGTCAGCACAGTCATCCTCATACCCTCTCTCCTGACCTGTGTCCTGTGGCCTCTGCCCCCAGGCAGCTATGGGGCAGGGGGCTGGGGTGACCCCCGTCTTGGTTGTTGAGCCCTTGCCCTTGCTGAAGGGTGACTGTCCCCCCCACTCCCCCCCACACAAGGCGCAGCCTTTCTTGTAGCTGTCAGGAGAGAGGGTCCATCCTCCTTTGCACCCACGCTGCCCCCGTGCCCTGTGGCACTGCGTTCAAAGTGAGTGCGTCTGCTTTTGTTTCTTCCTAGGACTTCTGAAAACGTGTGGGTGGGGGAGAGTATAGAGGGTTTGTGCGGTGGGTGGCTTGGCTGCAGTGGCGTGGAAGGCGGCCCCAGAGAGGCAGAGCTGCAGCATGTTTATGTGCACAAGGCCGTTCCCTTCCTGTCCCGCGTGTGAACACCAGTGTACAAATGTGTGCACACAGGCGTGTCCCCGGTGCCTTTTCCCTACCTTGGCTGACCGTGGGGAAGACAGACTCGCTTCCCTTCTCCAGGTGGCCATTCCGGAAAGGAGGCTCCGGAATGCCAGCTGGGGGCAGGGAAGCCAGAGCAGCCAGGAGGGACCTGGCAGGCCCACAGAGGTCTGGGACAGCCGAACCCTCCTGCCCATGGCCCTTCCTTCCCCGTGTGTCCCCAGGGTAACGTCCAAGCTCCACGGCAGGGACCAGTCCTGGGTCCCACAGAGGAGACTGGTCCAGGTGGTAGACTAGAGCTCCACTCGTGCCAGCCTAGGTGCAGAGGCCTGGCCCAGCCCTTCCTAACCTTGCCGTCCTGGGCCAGCTGTTCAGTCTCTCCGTGCCTGTTTCTATACAACCCATCTGTAAAATGGGGCCATGGGAGCCACCACCTCCCATTAAATCATGTGTCCCCCCAGGCCTGTCGCCATCATTGGCCCCTCCACCAGCATTAGCGCCAGTGTCTCCATGAAGTTGGGGTTCCTGGGGAGATGGCTCCCCCCAGCCTCCCCTCCTCCCTGCCTCAGAGACTGAGCAGAGAAGGAAGGCAGCTGGACTGATGAGCAACTCGCCCAGGGCCCCAGAGAGGCCCGATCCCATCCCGCCGGGGCACACCCCAGGTCCAAGCCTGCCTGGGCACCCTCAGGGCTCTGGACTCACCTCCTCCCCTCCCTCTGTACCCTTGGTGGTCACACTCACCATCAGCAAGCCCGGCACCCCCCGGCCTCTCCAGACACCCATCCTTGCCCTCACACTGACCCCAGCACCCCTTCCCCAGGCTCCGGTGGACTCCTTGCTCAAGCTGCCTGCTCTGGGGGAGCAGAACCTGCCAGCCCCTCCCACACTTCCCTCACCAAATCACGGGACACTCGAGGTGGAGGCCAGCGCATGGGGAGGTCAGGGTCAGGTGGTGGGAGGCCATCCTCAGCAGGGATCCCAGAGTAGGAGACCCACAGCTTTAGGAGCCCAGCATGTGGAGGGGCCAGGATCCCTGGGACAGGAAGACGCCTCAGCCAGGGTGGGCGGAAGTGTTGCAGCCCCTGAGACCCTGCAGCCTTGGCTGGCCCCCCCGGGAAGAAAACCCACAGCTGGGAGGGCAGTTCACGCAGGGCACGTGGGGAGCCAGAGCGCCCTCCACCTGCAAGCCATGGGGAGCACCAGGCAAGGCTCCCTGGGGAGCAGGGCTGCCACCTCTGACCTCGCTCCAGCCTGACCTCACCACGGAGGTCCACGCAGGATTCCTGCCCGCAGGTCCCCAGGTGGCAGCTTCCTACAGCACTTTTCCACCAGGGACCCTGCTGAGGCCCAGGGCCCTGAGACCCTCAGGCCCATCGCAGCCTCCCCACTGAGCACAAGCACTGCCATCCCCTCCCCTTCACCTGTCACCTGTCTTCCGGGCTTCACGGGGCTTCCCAGTGCCCCATCCCTGCTTGTCAGAAGAGGGGCTGGGAGAATGGCAGGGCCTGGCACTCCGGGCTCCCCCTGCCCTCCTGCGCTCTTGCCCTCCAGCCTTTCCCCACCCTGGAAGTGAGTTAATGATGTTAATGGCGGCAGCAGCCGTTTGAATGGAGCAGTCATGGTGCACCAGACACTCGCTCTGCTAAGCACATTCTTAAATTGCCGGATCCCCATGATAGAGACGGAGTCTTAGGTTGAAAACCTACTTGACCAAGGTCATCCCAGCTGTCAGTGGCAGAGCAGGCCCTGAATCCAGGCACACCGGGTGGATCACCAGCCCTCTCTCACATACAGGTTCTAGGCCTCCCGTCTGTACTGGAATCCCCTGCAGCAGATCCACATAGAACTGTCCAAAGGGGCACCTGCCCCTCCCCCAGACGAGGCGAGAAAGCCATCTCCACCTGGAGGGAGAGCAGTGAGGGGCATCATTAGGGGGCTGTTGGGTGTCCTGATTTCTTTGAGAGAAGACGAGCTGAGCAGGCACAGCTCTTAATCCTCCAGCCACTGCCCCCCAGGCTGGGGCCTGCCTGCCCACGCCCCTGTAGTCATTTCTAAATCGGGTCTAGATGGACTGGACGCGTAGCTGCCAGAGACCCTTTGAACCCCCCTACCTCCAAATTCCCCAAAGTCCCCACCTACAAAGGACCAGCCCCAGCATGAGGCCCTGAAAGTGGCAACATTTCAATAGCCTAACCCTGGACAATCAGGACGATCCCTTTGCTAATTTATATGCTATACGTTTGGGGTTTAATTGGAGCGTAATTGTAATCCATATGCCTGTTAAGGTAATTACACTTATAAACCTAATATAATCCATAGATCAATGGGTTCGGAGCTAATTAAGGCAACCATAATTAACATTTACCAAAAACCTTGCAATTACTGGAATATCCTTTAAGCTGGCCTTCCAAGCTGTTAATGAGCGCCGCTCAGCGCTCCACGGCCTCCTACCGCTCCTTTATTCTGCACAAGGGGACCTTCTGGGACCTCGATGTGGGGGGGTCAGTGCCTGCTTTTAGCACCCTGGGACTCCGAGACAGGCACCCAGCTGATGAGTAGCAGCACCACGGGAGGCTAGGTCCCTGTGACTTGGCCGTCCCCGGAACACGGCTGATTTTCTGGCTCAATGGACTCAGCCCGACAAAGGGGAACTTGGAGAAAGAGAACAAGAAATCGATATGCTGAGCCGGGACAGAGCCCAAGTGGGGTTCTCACGTAGGGAGAATATGGCGCTTTCCTCCAGCCCACCTCCTGCACCTGCAGCCGGGATGCACCTGAGCTCAGACTGCCCTGAAATCCCAGGAAAATCCCAACAGCGGCACCATAGGGTCAGGATTACGGCCATTCTCAAATGTTGTGCGGCTCCCAGTGATATTGTCACCTTGGGAGCTGCACAGAGACCCCTTGGCCAGGCCCCTTCTCTGTCTGCAGGAGGAGGTAAGGGGCCCACTACATCTGTCTTACCACAGGCTAAGCTGTTGGCATCTGTTCTTTTCCTGCTCCAGGAGGGACAGAGCCACCCTGTTGTCCTTGCAGCACCGTGCTCTGGGAACTGGGTGCTCCTGTGGACAGCTCCATGGAGGTCTTCTTTGAGAGCTTCCACTGCAGATAGAAGGAGGCCTCGAGCCTGTAGTTGGGGGGTGGTAATCAGCCTGGGCTGCCTGGATTCAGCTCCTGCTTTGGCATTTACAGCTGGGACGACCTGGGTCAGGTAGAGGTTTTTCAACCTAAGACTCACTTTATTTATTTATCTATTCACTTTATTTATTTATTGACAGGGTCTTGCTCTGTCACCTAGGCTGGGATGCAGTGGCGCAATCATGGCTCACTGCAGCCTTGACCTTCTGGACTCAAGTGATCCTCCCACCTCCGCCGCCTGGGTAGGACGCATGCCTGAGGTGGGACGACTGGCAGGCACCACCACACCGGCTACTTTTTAAATTTCTTGTAGAGACAGGGTCTCCCTGGGTGGCCCAGACTGGTCTTGAACTGGGCTCAAGTGATCCTCCTGCCTTGGCCTCCCAAAATACTGGGATTAAAGGCGTGAGCCACTACACCCGGCCTGGACTCAGTTTCTATAATGGGATGTGTCAATTTAATAATGTACATACAGTGCTTAGCGTGGTGCCTGGCGCAGAGTCACGGCTTCATTAATGCTGCTGCTGCTGTCCTTGTCATCTCTATCACTGAGCTGAAGGAGCTGAAGGGGTGGGGCCGGGTGGGCGGGGCAGGGTGGGGCAGGGCCAGGTGGGCTTTCCGCACCACGCTGACTCCTGGGTGGACTGTTAACTTGGCAGGTCCCAGGGCTCACTTTTCCCCCATCATCATTTCTGTACACTTTTTCCATCTCTGGGCCTTAGGGCCTTTCCAAAGACTTTGCAACCCTGGCAGAAATTTCTAGACAGAATTAGGTTCTTTAATGGAGGAATGAGGCAGATGTGGACAGGAGATTGTTCCTAACAGCGGCTGTCATTTATTGAGCACCTGCTGTGTGCTCTTAGCCTCTGGGCTCAACACTGCACAGACATAATTCACTGATTGCCAATAGCAGCTTGATATGGCTGGTATTTTAGTCTCACTTTAGGATGAGGAAATTGAGGTTCAGAGAGGCTGAATCACTGGTTTGAGTACGTCCAGCAAGGAGGCAGCTGGGCCAGGATTTGAAGTCAGCCACTGTCAATGGCACTGTGCTCTCTGCCTCCCGAGTGAGGGCCCTGACCCCTTTGCTGTCTTCCTGGGTGGGGCCAGTGGGGCTGGGTGAGGGGCGAATGCGTCAATGTTTCCCTCACCCCAGTAGTGGAGAACGGGCAGGGTGGGCAAAATCCTGGCTGGACCAGAGCCACAGGCCTGCAGGAGGCACCCTTGCCAGAGCGAATGAGGACTGTAGTCTGGGAGACCCTAGAGTGAGATGGGAGCTCTCTAAGGCACAGCTCCTCCCTGGAGGAAGGGAGGGTCCCTGTCTTCCAGGGCCTGGCCCTCCCCACTTGCCCAAAGCCCACCTGGGTCCTGGTGTGTCAGCGCTTTGCACCACATCCTATGCTACCCACCCAACCTGTGTCCTCGTCTGATCTCCCTGGACCCTCCCACAGCCTGGGAAGGGTCCTCCAGCTGTGAGGTCAGCACGGGGGACCTTGCTCTGCAGAGGGCACCTATAGGGCTGGCCTCATTGGAGTCCCTCCTTTCTAGACCCACAGTCCTGTGCTGCCTGGTGTGCAGGGCCTGAATGTCACCATTTCATATATTTTACCTGGTTTTCTAGTTGCTTTAAGGTACTTTATCTATCATGACTGTTTGCCTCTTTATTTTTCAAAAAAAATTCAATATAACAGTTTGCATTTTTTCTTATTGATAATAAAACCACTGACATTATTGAGCTCTTGTTCTGGGCCCAGCTCTGCCCCGAGCTGTTTCTACATGTTCCCTTGCTGAACCTGCACCCAAGTCCTCAGGCCATTATTCCCCCTTACAGATGAATGAAGTCACTGGCCCGAGGTCACACAGCTGGGACGTAGTGGAACCAGGCTGGGCACTAGCTGGTTGACCCCAGTGCCCAGTATTTATTTAGTGCTTACACGCACTGGCTCGTTTTGTCTCTACAGCCTTGCAGAGGCCACTGTTAGGAGGTGGCGGAGGTGGTATTCAAATTCAGGGCCCTAAACTTGTGTTTGTGTTCCCTCTTGGAAACTTCAGCAAACTGAAGAAGTGAAAGGCACCGACCAGCCCACCATCCAGAGGTGACGATCACCTCTGATACCGCTGGGTGTCCACCTTCCAAACTCTGTGCACAAATGTGCTCTCTGTGTTCTAGTCCACCGTGAGGTCAGGAGCATGGGCTGTTTTGGGATATCTCTTCCTAGCGCCCAGTTCCAGAACACCTTTCCACACCACCGTGCGTTCTCCAGGGCCGTCGTTCTAATGGCTGCACCCTGCTCCCGCGTGTGGGCGCAACCTAAACAGTCCCTTGTTATTATGGTTAGACGCTCCATGTGTTTCCAGTTCTTCATTTTTGTAAACCCGACTGCATTGCTCATTCTTGTAGCATGACTTTGCACTTATTTTGGATTTTTGCTTGAAGATAACTTCTC
The DNA here is from genome assembly GCF_009764315.1 of Trachypithecus francoisi. NCBI lineage: Eukaryota > Metazoa > Chordata > Mammalia > Primates > Cercopithecidae > Trachypithecus > Trachypithecus francoisi. Next base: position 6,929,958 of record NW_022681442.1, on the reverse strand, counting down.
ACACATGGAATTGCTGGGTCAAAGGGTATGCAAAATTCTAAGGTGTTTGGTACTTTTGCAGAATTCTCCCTCCAGACACCAAGTTGCTCTCCCATCTGCGCTGTGGATAATCCTGCAACTCTCGACACCCTCACCAACAAATAACACCAAGGACTAGCAGTGTCATTTTTAAAACGGGCCTCCATTGATAGGAAAAGAATGGGATCTTCTTCGATTGATAATGACACTAAAGGCTTTTTCTGTCTTCCTCGGTCGCTGATATTTGTTTCTTCTATAAATTGCATATTCATATCCTTTCTCGGTCTTTTTTGTATGTTTTTTTAACGAAGGCTTTTCTTTAATGGGAAATCTGCATTTCATCAAAGATGGAGCGCAGAGTCTGTGGTTCATTTATTCTCTGGAGAAGATGCTTCTCTTTTGTTCTCTAACCAGAGACCAGCCTGAAGATGCTGGCAAATTAATTTCAGGCGCACGAGACAAGCGGTCGGTGCTCACGAGGATCCTGGCCGAGGAAATCACATTTTAGTCCCAACTCCTCGAAGTGTTGAGGCCGCTTGGAGTCCACACAGACCAGGGTTCAAATCCCCACTCAGCCACTTTCTAGCAGTATGACTTTGGGATGTCCCTCAGCCACCAGAAGCTTCACTTTCTGGGCTGTACCATGAGGCGTTGGTGTGCAATTTAAAGGAAGTTTGGATGACTGTGGTGTGGGTAGTTCTGAGTGCTCAGTAGGCAGACCTGGTTTTGAGAGGATAGACAGAGAAGGCCCACGCGAATGGGCAGAGCTGGGCCTCGCCAGGGCCTGGCACTCAGTTGTGCTCAGCAAATGCCTGTTGCACAAGGGGTGGTGCCCAGGTAACCTGGGTGAGCTACAAACCAGAGCCGCTGGAGGAGTTCCAAAGGGAGCTCGGGCACACTAGCCCCCCTTCGTTTGTGTTTGGAGTGGGAGTCACGACATAGCTTTATTCGATTACTTTTTACCCAAATCCCCGTATCCTCAGGAATTCAAGGACAAGGATACATAACCAAATTATTTTTGTCTCAGAATAAATCACAGTCCACTTGAAAAATCTCCATCCTAGAGGAGGGTGAGGGTGCAGGTCTCGGGATGAGGCTGGAGATGAAACCTCCCATGGCTTTGTGGTTACCCTGCTGGTGGGCTCACTCTCTGCAGGGCCATTGGTGGAGTCACATGATGCTGGGCAAGGCTGGCCAAGCAGGGTACAGAGCACATTATGGGAGGGATGGTTGCACAGGAGTAGACCGTGGGGGATCCGGGTGGGGATCCCACTTGGTGGCCTTGGGCTGATTGGTGGAGCATGTTGCCTGAACACGTGGGCCTGCAGTCATCTAGGGAGCTTAGGGCATGGCAGGGGTAGGGTGCGCTGCTTGCAGCCTGGGGTGGCCTCGGCTCCTTCATGTCAGCACATCCTGACACTGTGACACTGTGTGTGGTCACCTGGAGCCTGTCCTCTTGTACCTGCTTCATCTCTGGCTTTCCTGTCCATCTGCCTGGTGCTTTGGAGTCACAGTAGAGAGGCAGCCTGATGGCGCTCAGTGGCAGTGGAGGGCATACCAGGCTGTGAGGAAGAAGCAGCCACGTGGCCCCGTGTTCTTGTGCTGCAGCTGGGCCAGCAGATGTGGGGGAAAGGCCACTTCCTAGTGGCCTCTCTGGTGGGAGGCAGTCATAGTGATGAGTCTGGAAGCTGAGCCCTGGCTTGGGAGCAGCTGGAAAGGCTGCCTGTGGCCTCCCTGAGTGGACATCCTCCAGCAGTTGTTCAGCCTCACTGTCCCCAGCCAGCCACCATCTAGTTGGCACTCCCAGTGGGCCCCACGAGCCGTGTGTTGCTGCGTACAGCCCTTGCTAGAATCCCACTTTCCAGATGAGGGCGACAGGAGGAGGAAGCATTAATCACTTACCCAAGGTCCCACCGGCGAGAGGCTCTGAGCCTGGACATGGCCCGCTGAGCTGCTCTGTCGCCCCTTGGCGTTGGAGCGTCTCAGCCTCTCCCAAGAGTGTGTGCCCTTGCGTCGCAGGTTTAGAAGCCAGAAGGCTTGCAGGGGCAGACCTAGGCGGAAGTCCCGAGTGGGCATCCTGGTCAGCTCTGTGGGAGTTGGGGGCCAGTGGTCAGGGGCACTCACCATGCTACCCGAGCCCCCATGGCACCCCCAATGTGGAACGCACGGGCTTAGGACTCACTTTCATTTTGGTAGAGCTTGGAGTCCCCATTTCCATGTTTGGTTTTTCTTTATAGTCCCAGTGTCAAGCCTGGCAGGACACAGATGTCTCAGCAAACAAAAATAGGAGCCATCCGAGCGGGCCTGGGGCCATAGACATTCCCGTGCCCAGCGAAACCAGGCCCTCTGGCCAAGCACTCTTTGGGAGGATATTTGGAAAAAACGTCAAGGCATTCGTTTTTCTCTCGACCTTTTCTGTTGGAATTGTGGGGCCTTAACCCTGGAAATAAAAGGAGTTATAAGACACGGCTGGCTTTCTGCACCCGGGACAGCCCCAGTGGCCAGGCCTGGCCCTGTTCTCCCATCTGGCCCTCGGTGGTTCCTACAGAGGTTACCAAGCACAAGGGCCCGGCCGTGGCCCCCACCTCTGTGCAAAGAAGTTGGCCATGATGTCCAGGTAGCAGAGGTGCAGGGGGCAAGGTTTCTACCCCCAGGCTAGTTAAGGACAGAGGAGACTTGAGGAGGGAGAGGAGCAACAGAGGACACTCTACGGGGATGGCTTCCGGCAAAACAGTGCTATCTGAAGATGAGTGTGAAGTCAGGAATGTTTGCTGAGTTGGCTTGGATATTGGAAGTGCCCTTTCTTTTGAGCCCTTTGGCTGTCTTGGCACTGACCATCTGCTGGCGGAACATGGGCAGCCTCCCAGAGCACCTGCCCGTGTGGTGTATGCCAGCTGGCTCTCAGCTACACCTACGGACCTGCGCTGGTGTAGATTTGGGTCCCAGGCTCCCAACCAGGGGCCTGGCTGGCTTCCCCGCGGCCACCACCCTGGCTGCAGAGGTGAGGCTGGTGAGGCCCAGGGTGTCCCTGCTGGGGATGCTGCATCACTCGGAAGTCCGGCTGCCCGAGGCTGGAAGCCGCCTTGCTGCGTATGTCATGTAGGATAATGCCTGGGCTCTTTTCTCAGTCCTGGAGGACTTCCTCGGCCAGTCTGGAGTAAGCCATGGCTGAGGAGATCAGTTCTTGGAAGTGCTGGGTTTTCCTGCATTTTGGGGCCTTTGGTAGCACAGGCCTTCCCTTGCAGGCCTGAGGCACCTGTCTGGGGTGTGTGCCACTGGCTCAGTAGCCCATGGGCAGTAGGTTCCATGGAATCAGGCACACCTTCAGCCAAAGCTGCCAAGTGCTCCCTGCAGTGGTGTTACCACCTGAGGTGCCACCCAAACCAGAAAACCCTGGGGCTGGGCAAGACAGCAGCTTTCAGGAGCTGGGAAGAGGCATCATTTCTACTTTCCAGGCCCTGCGATCTGCTTTGTAGCCTGTACCAGGGCACTGGAGTCCTGCCTTGGCACAGCTCGTGGTCTAGAGGAATAACCCCAGGTCCAGGTGAGACACTCAGCCCGTGATGGCTTCATATGGTCACTACGTTGTTGTATATGGAGACAGGACTGTTTCTTGGTTTTAAATTTTGTTTTTAATTTTATAAATATAATATATTCACATGGGAAATGTGGGAAGTATAAACAATCAAAAAGAAGCAGCTAAAAAAAGTCCTTTCATGATCCACCGGCAACATCAGTTAACATGTGGCGTATTTCCTTCCCGTCTCTTCCACTCCCATTTTTTTGGACTTCTTAAACATAATTGAGATTGTGTTTTATGTACAATTTTATAGCATGTACTTGTTAGCTTTGAAACAGACCCATCTGCGTTTGCAATTTGGCCTGCAGGGAAAAGACCAGATTGCTGAGTCTTAGCTAAAGCTGTGGGAGAAGGAAATCTAAAAATACCCTCCTCGTTGGCCTGCTCGGGGAGCATCGCGGCCTCCTGTTCTCCTCCCTGTCAGTACAGCAGAATTAGCCATGACTCAGAGTGGGCCTCCGTGGTGATTCTGCCTCCAGAGAACATGCCGTGCTCCCGACATCAGGCTCCCAGGTGAGTGGGGGCACTGGCCGGGGACGAGGGGCTGGAGCCTGGCTAGCCCAGCTACAGAGGGGCCTGGGGTTCGGCTCCTGCCTGAGGAGCTGCTCTAGGATTCTCCGGGGCCTTCTGCAGAGCAAACACTGAGGTGGGGCATCTGTCAGAGACACATGATGCTTCTTCACCCAAGCCCCACCCTGGCTGCAAGAGGAGAAAATCAAAACCATGAAGAGCATTTTACAGACTTCCACTTCCAGCAAGATGGAGCAGAAGTGCCTTTCCCTATTCCTCCTGCCAAGTGCAATGAAAAACCCTGGACGTCAGTTATGAAACAAACAGAAGAGGCTGAAAGGAAGAGAGGAGAAGGCAGACTGGCCAGGGACCTCAGGACCTGGGGATCCGTGGAGGGGTGAGTTCCCCAGGTTTCCTCTGTGCCTAGAACATTCTCAGATGTGGAGCTGAAGAAGCCAGAAGAGCCTCTGCGGAAGCCTGCTCTCCCTGGCCGAAGGACCGAGCCAGGGGCACCTGAGAGACGGAAAACATTTAGGCAATACCTGTGGTACTCCAGCCAAACACTGCAGAAATCCCTGTGGCCCCATCCCTACTCGTGCCAGCAAGGGCTCAGTGGGGAGCCTGGACCAAAACATTCACCAGGCTGAAATGAGCCCCTACCACTGGGGATGTCAGAGAAGGCCAAGGAGGGAGCCAGGAGCATGGTGGGAATGAGGTTTCCCCCAGCTGGAGCGTCAGTGGAGACCACATGGTAAGCCTGTGCTTCCCCCAGTCCGTGGTGACAAGACATCCCTTCCCCTCCCACTGGACGGGCAGTGTCATACTGAAGAGTCAGGACTTCATCGCCACTCAGAGGTTACAAGACCATCCATCCCCCGACAACAGTGTCGATGGAGCCCACATGGGACACAGTAATGAGGGGTTCCTGCACCTCCCAACCAGGGGAAAACTTCCCCCATGAAGAGTAGTAATGAGAGCACCTCCCCCACCTCAGTGTCAACAGAGGCCAAGTGGGGAACCTGGACGTCCACCCCACCCAAGCAGAATAAGGCAGCACTACCCTCTTCCCCTGCCTGAGTTGTGTCCAGAGAAGGCCAGCTGAAAGAGAAGGTTTAAATAAGACTCAGAGTCTCACACCACACACCCAAAATGTCTAGCTTGCGGTACAAAATCACCTGTCATGCTAAGAACCAAGGAAACCCCAACATGAATGAGAAGAGAAGACCAGCAGACACCAGCACTGAGAGGATCCAGATGTCAGGGCAAAGACTTTAAAACAGCTACTGGAAAAATGCTTCTATCAGCAATTGCAAATACACTTGAAACAAATGAGAGAGTAGAAAGTCTCAGCAAAGAAAAGAGAAAATATGGGGCCAGGTATGGTGGCTCACACCTGTGATCCCAGCACTATGGGAGGCTGAGGTCGGTGGATCATTTGAGCCCAGGAGGTTGAGACCAGACCTGGGCAATACAGGGAGACCCTGTCTCTACAAAAATTTAAAAATTAGCTGAGCATGGTGGCGTACACCTGTAGTCTCAGCTACTTAGGAAGCTGAGGTGGGAGGATCACCTGAGCCTGAAAGGTCAAGGTTGTAGTGAGCTGAGATCGTGCCACTGCACTCCAGCCTGGCAACAGGGTGAGACCCTGTCTCAAACAAACAAACAAATAAATAGAAGATATAATGAAGAGCCAAATGAAAATTTTAGAACTGAAAAATACAGTAGCCAAAATAGAAAACTCCATGGGTGGGTTTGACAGCAGAATCCAGAGGACAGAGGAAAGAGTCTGTGAACTTGAAGGCAGGAAAATAGAGATGACCCAATCAGAACAGAGAAAAAATAGACTGAAAAGAATGAACAGACACGTCACCAAAGATGATATCCAAATAGCAAATAAGCACATAAAAAGATGTCATGAGTCACTAGGGTAACACAATTTAAAGCTACAATGAGGTATCACTACACACCTATCAGAATGGCTAAAATAGGCCATTTTGGAGGGCTAAGGTGGGTGGATCACTTGAGGCCAGGAGTTTGAGACCAGCCTGGCCAACATGACAAAACCCTGTCTCTACCAAATATACAAAAATTACCTAGGCATGATGGTGCCTACCTGTAATTCCAGCTACTTGGGAGGCTGAGGTGGGAAGACCACTTGAACCGGGGAGGCAGAGATTGTAGTGAGCCAAGATCATGCCACTGCACCCCAGCCTGGGCGACAAAGCAAGAAAGACTCCATCTCAAAAAAAAAAAAAAGAAAAAAAAAGAATGACTAAAATTTAAAAAACCAATGAGAACAGTGAGAATCTGAATCACTCAGACATTGCTGGTGAGAAGGTAAAATGGTACAAACACTCTGGTAAATAGCTTGGCAGTGTCTTAAAACTCTAAATATAAAACCGTCACATGACTCAGCCATGGTACTTCCGGGCAGTTATCAGAGAAGTGAAAAATCATAATTTACACAAAAACCTAGGCCGCACGCGGTGACTCATGCCTGTAATCCCAGCACTTTGGGAGGCCGAGGCGGGCGGATTACTAGGTCAGGAGATCGAGACCATCCTGGCTAACACGGTGAAACCCTATCTCTACTAAAAATACAAAAAATTAACCGGACATGGTGACAGGCATCTGTAGTCCCAGCTACTTGGGAGGCTAAGGCAGGAGAATGGCGTGAACCCAGGAGGCGGAGCTTGCAGTGAGCCGAGATCACGCCACTGCACTCCAGCCTGGGTGACAGAGCGAGACTCCGTCTCAAAAAAAAAAAAAAAAAACACCTGTACACAAATGTTCACTGCAGTTTTCTTGATAATAGCCCCAAACTAGAAGCAACGCAGGTGCCCTTCAGTGGGTGACGAGAGGACCTGCATCCATGCCATGGAATAGTACTCAGCAATAAAAAGAAGCAAATTCTCTCTTTTTTTTTTTTTTTTTGCATAAAATCCAGATCCTGCACAAAAAAGAAACAAACTGGATACCCACAATGACTTGGATAGACTCCCAGTGCAAAAAGCTTATCCCAAAAGGTTATGTACTTTCTGATTCCATGTATAGAACATTCTCAAAATGACAAAATTCGATCAAGCAAAACAGATACTGTTGGATGGGGCGGGGCCGGAGGGCAGTGGGTGTGGCTATAAAGAGCAGCCTGAGGGGTCCTGGTGGTGATGGAAAGCTGCTTTATTTCACTGTATCAATGTCAGTATGTTGACTTTGATATTGTTCTATAGTTTTGCAATATATTACTCTTGGGAGAAACTGAGTCACTTAGTGGCGTTCTTACAACTGCATGTGAATCTCCAATTATCCCCAAATTAAAAGTTTACTAAAACAACAATGGAACAAGAAAAAGAAAAGCCTTTGTACGTAGCAACCCAAAATGCGTATGGTAAGCGGCAGGAGCTGATGACAGGCGTTCTTGGTTCAGAGCAGTGACAACTCTGGGACAAGCATGCCGCTGGGAGAAAGAGACCAGGAGCTGCACACCCAGGCAGAGGCTTTTGCAGCTGGATGGTGGTAAGGAGTTGGAATGGATCGTCATTTACTTTGTATATTTAACACTTTTTTTTTTTTAAAGAGATGGAATGCTCTGTCACCCAGGCTGGAGTGCAGTGGTACGATCATGGCTCACTGCAACTTTGAACTCCTGGCCTCAAGCGATCCTCCCACCTCAGCCTCCTGAGTAGCTGGAACTACAGGTGCACATTGTAGCACCCAGCTGATTTTTTAAAAAATTTTTTCTTTTCTTCTTTTGAGACAGAGTCTCGCTCTGTTGCCGAGGCTGGAGTGCAGTGGCATGATCTTGGCTCACTGCAACCTCCACTTCCTAGGTTCAAGCAATTCTCCTGCTTCAGCCTCCCAAGTAGCTGGGACTACAGGCGCACACCACCATGCCCAGCTAATTTTTTGTAGTTTTAGTAGAGACAGTGTTTCACCGTGTTACCCAGGATAGTCTTAATCTCCTGACTTCATGATCCACCCACCTCGGCCTCCCAAAGTGCTGGGATTACAGGTGTGAGCCACCGCATCCGGCCAATTTTTAAATTTTTTATGGAGACGAGTCTCACTGTGGTGCCCAGGCTGGTCTTGAACTCCTGGACTCAAGTGATCCTTCCACTTCAGCCTCTCAAAGTGCTGGGATTACAGGTGTGCCCCACTGTTCCCAGCCTTGGATTGTCATTTAGCAGTCTGTCTATCTGTTGGAACATCAGTCTCCTACAGATGTGAACAGAGCCCCTGTTAGGCATGAGTACTCGGAGCACAAGCTCCTGGTTCCCAGTGGGAGACGGATGTGAAGGAGGCAGTCTCAGGGAAGGATGCTGAGTCTGGGCTGGGGACAGTGCACCGTGCTGTGGAATTACGGAGAGTTTTTCCTCATATCTCTGAGTTCCAATGTGTGGCATGGTCATATTACATTTTTATGATGGAAAAGTCATACCATATATTTAAATGAATTAACAGCAGTTACAATGACCTGGATGAGATTGGAGACTACTATTCTAAGTGAAGTAACTCAGGAACAGGCGAACCAAACATCGTATGTTCTCACTGATGTGTGGGAGCTAAGCTATGAGGACGGGACGCAAAGCCGTAAGAATGATACAATGGGCTGGGCGCGGTGGCTCAAGCCTGTAATCCCAGCACTTTGGGAGGCCGAGGCGGGCGGAACACGAGGTCAGGAGATCGAGACCATCCTGGCTAACATGGTGAAACCCCGTCTCTACTAAAAAGTACAAAAAACTAGCCGGGCGAGGTGGCGGGCGCCTGTAGTCCCAGCTACTCGGGAGGCTGAGGCAGGAGAATGGCGTGAACCCGGGAGGCGGAGCTTGCAGTGAGCTGAGATCTGGCCACTGCACTCCAGCTTGGGCGACAGAGCGAGACTCTGTCTCAAAAAAAAAAAAAAAAAAAAAAGAATGATACAATGGACTTTGGGTATTTGGGGGAAGAGTGGGAGGGAGCGAGGGATAAAAGACTACAAATGGGGTGCAGGGTATGTACTGCTCGGGTGATGGGTGCGGCAAAATCTCACAAATCACCGCTAAAGACCTTACTCATGTAACCAAACACCACCTGTACCCCAATAGCTTATAGAAAAATAAAAGTTATAGCATATATTTAAAAAGGAAACCACATAAGCGAAGTCAGGCTTCTCTGCTAGCCATTCCCAAGGAGCTAATAGGGTACACCGAGTTTCTAGAAAGTCACTTGACAGCAGCTGTGGGTTCTAGGGTCTGACTTGCTAGGGTAGAAGGAAACTGTTTCTGGCCACTTTGTGCTGGGGCTCTGCCCTGCGCTTCTCTGACACCTGCGTCCTCAGCTGGGCCAGACCCACCTGTTCTAGCCTGTCCTCCCACCAGGCAATAAACCAGGAGGCTGTGTCAATGCGGGAGCGAGGGGGAGGCTGTCACAGGAGCCCGTGTGTCCGTCCAGCAGTGGTGTCCTTGTCCAGCAGGCGCTCCGTGTGAGACTCCATGCATCTTTATGCACTCTGCTCTGATGTTTGCAAACACAATGCCCGGCAATAAGTGAGGCCCCCATGAGATACTCAAGGGGTTCCATTCGCCGAAGCTCCCCTCCCCACAGCAACCTGAGCTTCTGCGAAAGCTGAGAAACACGCGTGAGAAGGGCACTTCCTCTGCTTGGAAATCATTGTTTTGGTTGCAATAGGGGGTTTTGTTGGTTGGTCGTTTCTTGCTAGCTTGTTCTTGCAGAAGGAAGAGCTGGTCTCCTTTGCCATCCCTTACTGAGGGTCGAGAAATACAGACAGGTGTGTTCAGGCTCTCTGTGCAGGCCACAGTCCCCAAGAATTTACTTGTGAGCCTCTGTGGCACTTTATGTTGAGGATTAGGTTTAGTTTTGGGGGAGGATCCATGGAGCTGGGGTTCCAGATTTGATGTCTAATTTTAGAAAGGATACTATTTTTAAATCAATAGCTGTGCAGCCTAGGATATCAGTCTGACCCTGTGCCCTTCAGGGACACAATGGGGAAGACATCGTTCAGGACACAGCCTGACAAGGAAGGAATGCTATCCCACGCCCTGCGCCCCAGGCGGCCACTGTCGTCCAAGAATTTCCAGGTCTTTTCTGGTATCACTTCTTGGCACAGGCGGAAGAAGCCTCGTTCCCATCGTCCCAACATGCAGCTGGGGACCTGGAGAGCATTTTGGCCTCCCTGAAGGTCACAGGAAGGCAGGGGGAAGGCTGGCGAGGGTCCTGTGGATCCGCCCTGCTCCAGCCCAGCGTCAGGTTACAGCAGCGGGGCTGGGAGGGGAGGGGTGTCACTGCAGGAGTGAAGGAGAAATCGGGGGTTGACACCCTCAGAAACTGGAGAAGACCAAGGAAGCGGAGCGGAGAGTGCCCCCTGCAGTCCGAGAAGGGCCTTTGCCGAGATGGACCTGGAGCCCTCTCCCTGCCCCTGGGTGGCCCGCAGAGCCAGTCTTGGCCGCCTGGCAGTGTTTGTTGTGGGCAGTTGCCATGCCACTCCGGCGGCAGCAAGAGCAGGGACAGGTGTGGCAGAGCCCGGTGGTTCCAGCCCAGCCTGGCCTCCCAGCCACACCTTCTCCAGTTACTCGAAGCAGGCCAGGTCCTGGAGACCGGGTGTGTGGTTATGTGCTCTCCAGATTCTCGGTGCCTTCTCGATTGCAGGAGTCTGGTTAGCATCATGGGACCCCTGGGAGAGCCACTCTCAGGAGGCGTTGTCCTTCCCCCTGGGGGACACACTGCTTACTTGTCCCCTGGGAGCGCTGGGCAGGGAGACTGCAGGTGCCAGCCACTCCTGCAGGTTCTGCCCAGCCTCCTCTGGTGCCCCCTGCACTGTCACCAAGCCGTGGCCTCGAGCAACTTGTGGGTACCTGTGATTTAGGCCTTGGGGTGTTGGAGCCTGCTTGGACCAGCTGGCAGGAGTCAGTTATGACGTCTTTTGCCAACTGTGTTCTGTAGCTTGAAATTGGCCACAGTGGAAGTATTTACACCATGAAAGTTGGCAAATGCACAGATCAGGGTTCCCCCAGCCCCCACTGGAGAGCCAGTTACCAGCACACTTCTGCCTTTTGGGGTCTTTTGTGAGGGCTGATGGACGGAGCCCCAGCAGACACTTGGCCTGGCCACTGAGAGGCTGTGTAGTTGGAGGTCAGGGGCACCTGATACAGAGGGAGGAGGCCGAGAGTCTGAGGGGGCAGCCAGGCCTGGAGGGCCATTTGGGGTTCCATTGGATTTCCCTGCACTTTGTCCAGGGGCAGGAGCCTCCCTCCCAAGGTCAGGCCCCATTTCTAGCCGTGCTGGTCACACACCCCTGCGAGCAGGGGTGCTGAGGAGAAGTGGTCCCGCAGGAGCCCCACACCCACTCCCATCCAGCTGTCCTCCAGATGGCACCTCCAGGCACCGGGACCCCGCAGAGGCAGGCCCTGTTCAGCCTGCAGAGCTCCTGGTGGAGAGAGCGGGGTCCAAGTGACCTGAGGAGAGGGGTGCAGGCCAGCTGAGGGGCTCCCAGAACTCCAGGAGCTCAGAGATGGGCTCTCACCCTGCAGCCCATCCTTGGGATGTCCCAGCCCTTCGTCCAGACCTCTGCCATGATTGTGTCGGGACCTGTCCCTGCAGTGGACTGGACGCTCCAGGTGGGCAGTCCTTGCCGTGGTCACCTGTGTCCACAGGCCTGGGCAGAGCAAACTGATGAGCGTTTACCTAATCAGAGAGAAGACACAACCAGGGAGCGAGTGCACGCCCAGGCCAACCAGGGCTGTGGGCATCACATCCCACTCAGCTGCTGCCTGCCCTCCACATGCCCCTGGCTGCCCCTGTCAGCCTCAGCCCCCTCCACTCATGAGTGGGAATAAATAAGAGAGCAGAAAACATAAGTGAGGTTCTTGGCTGACCGCCCAGCTCATAGCAATGCTTAATTGATAGTAACCGGCGTTATGAGTGAAGACGTCCTTTGTGGGCTGTTGGAGTTCTTAATATCCCCGAGTAACCACACGGCAATGCTCTGGCTTGACAAGGGACAGCACTGCTGGTCAGCAGCCCAGCCAGCCTAAGCGGCTACTTGTGTTCCCAGCTGTGGCTTGTGATCTGTGGTTGACCGAGCTGTTACTCTCCTCGGTTAGACACGCATGTGCACACACGCACACTCACGTACTTACACATGTGCACGTGCACAAGCAAACACACAGACATGCACATGTGTGCACACACTGTACACACGTGCACACACATGAGTGCACAGACACGGAGGCGCACTGTGATCTGCTCTAATGCATGGTCTTAATCGCTATATAATGTTCCATGGTTCTTTTTTATTTCTTTCCTTTTTAAGACGGAGTCTTGCTGTTGCCAGGCTGGAGTGCAGTAACGCGATCTCGGCTCACTGCAACCTCCGCCTTCTGGGTTCAAGCGATTCTCCTGCCTCAGTCTACTTAGTAGGTGCCATCTGGAGGACAGCTGGATGGGAGTGGGTGTGGGGCTCCTGCGGGACCACTTCTCCTCAGCACCCCTGCTCGCAGGGGTGTGTGACCAGCACGGCTAGAAATGGGGCCTGACCTTGGGAGGGAGGCTCCTGCCCCTGACAAAGTGCAGGGAAATCCAATGGAACCCCAAACGGCCCTCCAGGCCTGGCTGCCCCCTCAGACTCTCGGCCTCCTCCCTCTGTATCAGGTGCCCCCGACCTCCAACTACACAGCCTCTCAGTGGCCAGGCCAAGTGTCTGCTGGGGCTCCGTCCATCAGCCCTCACAAAAGACCCCAAAAGGCAGAAGTGTGCTGGTAACTGGCTCTCCAGTGGGGGCTAGAGAACCCTGATCTGTGCATTTGCCAACTTTCATGGTGTAAATACTTCCACTGTGGCCAGTTTCAAGCTACAGAACACAGTTGGCAAAAGACGTCATAACTGACTCCTGCCAGCTGGTCCAAGCAGGCTCCAACACCCCAAGGCCTAAATCACAGGTACCCACAAGTTGCTCGAGGCCACGGCTTGGTGACAGTGCAGAGGGCACCAGAGGAGGCTGGGCAGAACCTGCAGGAGTGGCTGGCACCTGCAGTCTCCCTGCCCAGCGCTCCCAGGGGACAAGTAAGCAGTGTGTCCCCCAGGGGAAAGGACAACGCGATGAGGAGCCTTTCGAGTCCGGTTGCTTTTGCTCAGCTCTGTGCTTGTGAGATCCCTCCGCGCTGCTGTGGCACGTGTAGCCTCTTCCCGCTCCCTGGCGAGTCGTGTTCTGCCATTTCTCTGTATACCGATAGCAGCTTACAGTGCCGGACCGCGGCTTACAGTGCCGGACCGTGAAATGGGGTCTGGAATGTTCTCATACAGGTCCCGTGGGGCCATGGGCGTGTGCTGGCACTGGGATTCTGTGTCTGACGCTCTCCATCCTAGACCCGTGAGAGGAGACTGTTGTGCCCAGGGCACTGAGGAGGAGGCCAGCTTTGGAGTCGCCACCCTCACCTCGCCTTTACATACCTCACTTCATTTAATTTTTAAACAACAGTCCTGCTGCCGGTGGCTTTTTCTGTGTTCTTTAGAAGTGAAAGCAGGTGCCTGGGGACACCGGGAGGCCCCCCTAGGTTTGTCTGTAAGAGCTTGTGCTGGAGACCGGCATGTTCGGTTCCCCCCACGGCTCCCAGCGCCCTGCCACAGCTTCCAGCAGTCAAGACAGGGGCTTGGAGTGGCCAGCGCAGGACCTGCTGGTAATGGGGTGAGGGGTAAGCCTTGTTTCCAAGGCAGATCTGTGCCCTGGGGTCTTGTCCCCTCCACATGCACACTGCCTGGCTGGGCTCATTCCTGCGGGCAAGGCCCGGGATCAGGAATGGCTGGCTTTCTTCTGCCCAGAGGGAGCTGCTTATGGCTTGACGTGGCCCTGAGACTGTGAGACAGGCCACTGGGAAGCCCAGGCTTTTGCAAAAGTGGGGATTTTTTTTCTCTCCCTAGTTTTGGATCAGGTTTTTGAGGTTGTGCAAATGTAGGAATGAGGCCTTTCACCCCGTTAGTTGTCTGTCGGGCTGTGTGGCACAGTGGCCCCTCGGGACAGCTTACAGAGCAGCTGCCTCTTGCATGCATTGCTGCAGGGCCTGCTGTCTCTGCTGTCCTGGGCCGAGCGTGAGTTCTGTCGCAGAAAGTCTGAGGGCAGAGCTGGGAGGGCAGCGTTTCCAAAGCAAATGGAAAAGGCAAACGGGAACGTGGCGGGCAGGGCGGGCAGGGCAGCCTGGACACACACCCTTTGTCCCATGCAACTCATTCATTGTTGAGTGGCTTGCTGCACTTTGTGGCCCTGAACCAGGGCTGGGGAATCTCGGGGACATGTGTGTCCACAGAGCACACAGCCTGGAGGGGAGACAGGCACCTGCCACCTCCACCATCACAGATGCTGTGAAGGCTGTGAAGGGAAACAGACCTGGAAGGCGGCAGAGCTGAGATGGGGTTGATGAGTGTCGCTGGTCACAAGCAAGGTGTGTCGTTCTTTCTTCTACATGTTTATCGAGGTATAACACCCAGGAAAGGACATCAAGTGTACAGTTTGAATTTTTGCACACACGTACACCCATGTAACCCCCACACAGATCAAGGTGTGGAACATTCCAGCACCCGGAAGTTTCCCCGTACCCCTTCCCAGTCAGATCCCCCAACTCCAGGTCACTCCTGCCCTGACTCGCAGTGTAGAGCTCACCGGCCACTTCCTCTTTTGCTCACAGCAGGTAGGAGGGCCTTTTACCGGGAAAAACTGTGACTATTTAGGTTTAAAATGTATTGGTAACAGGCAGATCTGGCCAGTCCCTCCCAGGCTTCAATCTCTTTGGTGGCTTCCAGGATTAATCTTAGGAGGGACTGGAGGAAAAGCCCCTCTCTGTCCCCATGGCATCCATGGTGACTATCACAGCCCTCCTCTGGGCTCTCACTGCTACCACTGGACTCACTGTCTCCGCCTACCCTGTGCACAGCTCCTTAATTTGGGTCCCTCTGGTTTAGCTCAGTGCAGCCAGAATTCACCCAGTGCCTAGGGGAGTTGGGCACTGGGCTGGCCCAGGGGCCTCTGGGATGAAGGGGACAGTCGTTGGGCTGGGGTTATCCCCAAATCAGACGTGCAACCCTACGAGCAGCCAGGTTTTTAATTTTGTAATTGAGATATTCACATGCCATACAATTCCTCTTCAAATACACAATTGAGTGGTCTTTAGGTTTTTAATATATTCACAGTGCTGTGCAACTATCATCTCTAATTCCAGAACATTCTGTCACTCCAAAGAGAAACCCTGTACCCATTAGCAGTGACTTCCCACTCCCCACACCCCCAGCCCCCAGCAGCCTCCAGCCACTTTCAATCTCTGTGGATTCACCTGCTCTGCGCATTTCATATAAATGGAATCAGACGATACGTGGCCTTTTGTGTCTGGCTGCATTCACTTTGCTTAATGTCTTGACCGTTCCTCTGTTCTGGTGTGTGTGAGAGTTTCACTTCTTTTTGTGGCTGAGTACTATTCCACTGTGTGGACAGGCCACATTTTGTGGCTCTGTTATCAGCTGATGGACATCTGGGTTGCTTCCTGATATCGTCTGGCTGCATCCCCACACAAATCTCATCTTGAATTCCCACGGGTTGTGGGAGGTCATTGAATCATGGGGACAGGTCTTTCCCGTGCTGTTCTGTTCTGGTAATAGTGAATTAGTCTCACAAGATCTGATGGTTTTAAAAAGGGGAGTTTCCCTGCACAAGCTCTCTTCTCTTTCTTGTCTGCCGCCATGTGAGACCTGCCTTTCACCTTCTGCCATGATGCTGAGGCATCCCCAGCCACATGGAACTGTGAGTCCATTAAACCTCTTGCTTTTGTCAACTGCCCAGTCTCTCTGGTATGTCTTTATCAGCAGCATAAAAACGGACTAACACACTTCCACTTTTTGGCTGTTGGCAATAGTGGTGCTATGAACACTAAAGTACAGGTTTTTGTGTGGACATGTTTCCAGTTGTCTTGGATATATACCTAGTTGTAGAATTCCTGGCTCATGTGGTAATTCATGTTTAACTTTTTGAGGAACGAGTGGCCATTTTTAAAGACATACGAATATGTAAGGAAGAAAGTAAATTTATTAACTTCCATTCAAGAAATTTACCTACCAAACAACATGCTGAATGGGAACCTTTAGGGGCTTGGCTGAATGGCCCCGCACAAGGCGTCTGGGATGCACTGCCTGAAAGCTGTGGACCCTGTGCCTGGGAGGAGGACCAGTGAAAGGCAGAGCCCCCCCATGTTTCAGACGGAAAGGTTAAGTAATAGGACTCTGGTAATGCAGTCCGGTTCATTTATGAGATCATGGGCCTCTTATACTACAGATGTTTTTGTGTTTTTTGCTGAGTCTTTTGCTCCTTAACCACGTTCCCTGGGTGGCCACCCTGCCAGCTGGCCCTCAGGACGCATCGTCAGCCAGAGACACAGGCCTTTGCTGTGGCCTCACATGCCAGCAGAGGGAGACAGGAAACATGGCAGTGGATGAGGAAGTTGGGTTGTCTGTAAGAGGATGAGAAGGGCTGTCATTAAACAGGTGGGTTCAGGTGGGTCTCATTGAACCGTGAGATTTGAACCAAGACCTGGGGGAGTGAGTGAGGGGTTGGGGAAGGGAGATTAATGCGAGTTCTGCGGAAGGAATATTCCAGGTGAGGAAACAGCCACTGCAAAGCCCCTCGGGTGTTGGAGAAAGACACTCAGGTGGATGGAGGGGTGGAGAAAGCATTGGGCAGGGAGAGGCCTGCCGAAGGCTTTGCTTCTCTTCTGCCAGGCTGGCCATCACGGGCCTTGCACAGAGGACAGCAATGACCTGCCTTCAGGTTTCAAAAGGTCCCTCTGGCCGCTGTTTGAGAGAAGGTCATAGTGGGATGAGGGCAGAGCAGGGGGACTGCTCAGGAGGCTTTCGCAGTACCCCACGGAGTGGTGGCGGTCACTGGCACCCAGTAGTGTACACGCTGCAAAGAAAATACTCTGTTCAGGAGGCCGGGCGCGGTGGCTCACGCCTGTAATCCCAGCACTTTGGGAGGCCGAGGTGGGTGGATCACTTGAGGTCAGGAATTCGAGACCAGCCTGGCCAATATGGTGAAACCCTGTCAATACTAAAAATACAAAAATTAGCTGGGCGTAGTGGTGGGGGCCTGTAATCCCAGCTACTCGGGAGGCTGAGGCAGGAGAATCGCCTGAACCCAGGAGGCGGAGGTTGCAGTGAGCCAGATCGTGCCATTATACTCCAGCCTGGGTGACAGAGCAAGACTCCATCTCAAAAAAAAAAAAAAAAAAAGAAGGAAGGAAGGAAGGAGAGAGGGAGGGAGGGAGGAAGGAAGGAGAACATGCTCTGTTCGCATAAAAAAGAAATGCAGACGTTTGACCACAGGTGTCATCTCGTCGCTGCACTCGGCAGAAGTCATTGCTGCTGCTCCCGTCTGGCTCAGTCCTGTTGTTGGTCCCTGTTGTGTGTAGAAACACATACTCTGTACTTTGCCGGGATCGTAGCAGAATATCAGCTCCACCAATCGTGGTTCCCCAATGGCGACACCCACGCACTCAGGGCGTGTGTCCATGAGCGTGGAGTTGCCTTGCGCTCACCTACGTGGTGTGTGTAACGCAGCTGTGCCATTGTGTGTCTCACAATTCCCAGATTGGTCAACGTTGTTGCTTCTAGTTTTTTGCAACTTAAGCAGTGTCACAGTGCATATTCTTATATAAACGTGTGTGTGTTTTAAAAATAAGCCTATTTTGGAATAATTTCATATGTACCGGAAAGTTATGGAGTTAGCATGTCTTCATCCACTCTTCATCCAGTTTCCTCCATGAACACCTCACACATCCATGGTACATTTGTCACAACCAAGAAATTGACATTGGTACCCACACTATTCATGGACACCAGACTTTATTTGGATTTTTTTCTTTTTGGGATGGGGTCTCACTCTGTCCCCCAGGCTGGAGTGCAGTGCCACAGATCATAGCTCACTAGTCTCCACCTCAAGTGATCCTCCTGCTTCAGCCTCCCAAGTAGCTGGGACTACAGGTGCACACCCCCATGCCCAGCTCAATTTTTGTTTTTTGTAGAGACAGGGTCTCACTGTTTTGCTCAGGCTGGTCTTGAACTCCTGACCTCAAAGGATCCTCCTACTTAGGCCTCCCAAAGTGCTGGGATTACAGGCGTGAACCACTATGTCCAGTCTTTATTTGGATTTTACTACAAACATACGCTTCTGTATACTTGTGTGACTATTTGTTTAAGGTGCAGTCCCTGAAGTGGGATTGCCCTGCCTGATCCTTGCTGCCACATCGTCATCCCACAGGGGACAGGGCCCCACTGTCCCCCATCACTGAGCAATGTGCCCAGGCGAGACCATGGACTTGGGCCCCCTAGGCCAGCCCAGTCTCTTTGTAGCCGAGAAAAGTGAGGCTTAGCTGTCGGGGGCTGTGGGGGGATGCAGCTTGCCACGCCTGACACCCAGATGCTGATTTTGTTTACATGAGACTCAGGTCCGAGTTCATGTCTGAGACCTGGGAATCAAAAAGCCGCCCCTGCAGCCTCCAGGGACACGGCTCCCCTGGAGCCACCGTGCTGCCCCGCAGTTGTCGCCCATGGAGGCTGTAGGAGCGCCTGGCATGGCACAGGGGACGCAAAGCCCCGGCGCTGGCTCCTCCCAACGCCCCTGTGAGTTCTGCCTCCCATAGACCACGTGTGTCATCTGCGTGCACATGTGTGAAACCCGAAAGACAAGCAGATGAGACCCGCCTGCCAAAATATTTGCTGCCGCGCAGAACAGTAAGTCGTTTTTGACATATGGATCTCAGCGCGCAGCCACAGCAAACAGGCAGCGCGGCGCTGAGGGGCACAGGTTTGCTGGGGGATGTGAGCCGGGAGCGTCGCCAGCAGCAGGCTCACCCCCTTGCGAGGGCACGCACGGATTTGCTTGCCACTGAGAGCAGGGCCCCGAGGGGGGTCCTCGGCATAGTCCCCTCAAGTCCCTAGAACTTCACAGGCAGAGAGCCTGGCTCGAGAGTGGGCGGGAGCTCCGTCCGGCTTTGATCTGCAGGTGGTGGTGTGTGCAGAAGCCGTGGGTACGGGGATTACAGAGCTTCAGACCTGGAGCTGCTCCCGGGGCCGACCCGAACCCAGCACCTGTGCTGACCCAAGGGTCAACCAAAGTCCTGAGTTTGGCTGCGCCGAGGGAGGGGAGTGGTCACATCGCACAGGGCGTCTGGAATGGCTGGAGGAGGCAGTGTCTGATTTGGACCCTGTAGGGCCAGAGAGGGGATTTGTAGGGACAGAGCAGGAGGGAGTGGAGTTGAGGCTGGGGGAGGGCATGGTTGGAGGTCCAGAGGTGGGAGAGGGGCTGCCATCCTGAAGCACACCCCTCCTGGTCTTCCTGCAGCCCCCATCCCTTCCTGATCTTCCATGTCATGGGCTCCAGTGGGGCTTGGCTGGGGCCCACAATGTCCTTCTCCACTCTCTCCCCAGGGGACCCAGCTGAGTTGTGGCCTTAAACCCAGCCAGATGATGCTTCTCCAGCCTCTGCCTCCGGCCAGGCCCTCCCCTGAGCTCAGGAGCTGCCATCAGTAGCTGTGCGACCTCCCCCTTGCCATCATGAACTATCTCAAACTTGGCAGCTTCAAAACAGGGCCCTCTGGGAGTTTAAGCAGAAACAGAGTATTTATGCATCATCTTAAAGTAATTCCCCCGACCCCCAAATATTTAGCAATTACAAAGGGCAAAATAGGGAGTTTACGGTGAAGAATCCTGGTAGACACAGCCTTGGCCAGGTGATCAAGGTTTGTGTCACCAATCATGAAGCGGCATGTGCTCCTGGTGTGCTGAGACAGGCAGCTCACCTCCTGCGGGTGCCCTTCCCCCAACACACCACTCAGCCTAACCATGGGGAGCATCAGACAAAACCAAGCTGTCCGCATCTCCAAGGACAGGCACACTGGGGGTTAGGGTTTCAGCGGGGATGAGGGTGAAGTTTACTCCCTAATTTGCCCTTTACTTGGAGAAGCCTTCGCCAGCTGCCTGAGGCAGAAGCACCCGGTTCTCTCTCTGCAGGACCCCTGCTTTGTTCTTCCTGGGATGCGTCAGCCCCTGATTTTCCGTGACAGTCCCCTGAGCCCACGTCCTACCACCTCTCCTGGGGGCGGGAGTTACAGGGTTTCTTGACTCCTACCTCAGCCCTGGGTCCAAGCTCTGAGCAGAGACCTCTGTCTGCGTCTGCAGGACTGGCAGGCCCTTGCGTCTGTCTCTGCCCCCGTCCTGCCCCCGTTTGTCCACTCCTGCACCAGCTTCCCTGAACCCACCACCACTGCGTCACCTGGTCGGGTCTGTGTCCCCTGCACTCTCACCACCTCAAACGTGCATCCTGGTCCCCCACACCCTGGCCCCCAAAGGCATTGTGCATGTGGATGAGTGAGTGAAGGAAAGGCTGGCATGTTGGGTGTGGGAGCTCACAGGGGCGTGAGGTGCCTGGACAGCAGAGAGCCAGGGCTGGGTGAGGACCTGGGTGCCAGGTGGGGGGTCCGGGCAGCCTGGTGACCCCCTGAAAGGTTCACACCCCTTGGGGTCTGCTGTGATACATACTAATCTGTGCTTCTTGAGAAACGTATGAGCTCAAAGAAATGGGGGTTCCCATTGGATTGGTCGTTTCTGCATTGTCTGGAGCTCTTAGACCTGGTTTCTTAACCGCTGTGTTCACTGAACACCCCGGGTTTGATGATCAGCTGCTGAGGGCGACGTCACGTGAGATTGTAATCGTACTGCCTGATGAAGTGCTCACACATGTTAACAACCACCTGGCAGGCAGGAGTGAGAATACAGCTTTCCCAGAAACATGTTCAAAGAAAAACCCATTAGCAACCCGGCAGAACAGACAGCACTAGTGTGGGGTGTGAGGCAGCAAGTGGGGGCGCTGGGGCGGCAGCAGGGCCAGACCCCACTCCAGGGGTTGCCCCCAGGACCCCTTTGTGGTACCCCCATACCCCACCCCCAGATTCCTTTACATGAGCTGCCCCCAGACCCCCTCATATCCATCCTGCCTCCAGAACCCCTATATCTTGCTCCCACCCCCTACCATATGCTTCTCCCAGACCCCCCTCCATGGCCTCCCCACAGATCCCCCTTTGCTGCCCCCCATATCTTACCCCCAGACCCCCCCATATCTTGCCCCCAGACCCTCCTCCATGGCTTGCCTCCAGGCTGTCTGGTAATGTGGGATACAGAGGTCTCCTCACTGCACACACAAAACTCCTTCCCTGAGCAAGGGATAAGCAGAGGTGAGGGCGGGGGAACTGGGGGACTGGGGTGGGGGGAGTTCTTTAGGGCAGGAGTTACCTGCCCTGTAGATGGGGAGACCACATTAGTGTTTGTGCAAAGCCCTGCCCTCGTGCACCTGTCCTTCCATAGCCCACGATACCCCATCCAGCCCAGGCCCTGGGTAGGCTGCTAAGCACCCAACCACAGCCAGGCCTCCATGTGCCACTGTCAAGGGGACTTGGCCAGCCATGATCCTGCACACACAGGTACATTGCTCCACCCACCCAACAGCCAGGACCCAGAAATAAAGCAGGCCCTGTCATTTGCATTTTGAGGATAAGGAAACTGAATAATAGAGTCTACTGAGCGCATACTCAGTCTTTCCAGACGCTAGTGAGTAGGTACCATTGTCATCCCCATTTCAGAGCTAGGAGAGCAGAGGCCAGACAGGTTCTGTAGCCTGCCCAGGCGGGTCCGTGCTGGACCAGGAGAAGAGCCAGGCGGGCTGATGGGTCCCGAGCTCGTGCTCCTGACCGTCAGGCTGTGTGTCCTGATGGCCAAGGCCAGGGTGGTTCTGCCAAGCCCAGCCAGCCCAAGACTGGACCATCCCCAGAGTCCACTCCAGCCTCCTGGGCACAGGGGTCACCTCCCACCCCTACCCACCCATTCAGCCTTTTCCCATCTAACCTTTTCTTTAAAGCAAGACATCCCTTGGAATGAGCCCACCCTGAGATTTTATGGATCCAAAGAAAAAACTTAATTAGCTTCATAAACTGTCACTTGAGACTCTCCAGGGGACACACCTCCAGCTTTCAGGTTCCCCAGGGAGTCTGAGGCTCTGAGGCGGGTGCACAGCCAGGTCCCTCTTCACCCAGCACCAGGTGACCTGAGAGGCCTGGCCCTGCCTTCCTCATTTTGAAATGTCATCCTGTGGTCACCTCTCCTTCCCTGATGTGAAAGCAGTGACCAGCTCTGCCCCATCCTACGCATGTATGCACACACATACACGCACACGTGTGTATACGTGCACACACATGTAAATACACATGCACATACCTTCACCTCCCTATCCCTCCCCAGGGGAAGGCCTTCCTCGGGGCCGCCCCTCCTCCACTCTGGCAGCATTGGGACTTGAGTCTTGTGGCCCCATCACAACTGTGCTTAGCTACTCCAACTCCTCGTGTGACCTCTCGGACCCCAGGCTCTGAGCTACCTGAGCCTGAGGTGAGGTGGGGCCACACTGGTCCCCGCCTCCGTGCAGCACACGCAGCCCCATCCTGGGAGTGCCACCCAGTTTCCCTCTAACTGTGCTTTCTAGGGACTGAGAGGACCTCTTCCTCTGTGCCAAGTGTGGTGCCAGAGTGGCCCCAGCTGAGAACCTGGCTGGGACCAAGCTCCAGGAGAGTGGTCCGGCACACACCTGAGTCGCTCTTCCTTCCATAGACACATTTGGAGTTCCCACTGCCTTCCTAGGCCCCACCAGACGCTGTCACCTCCAGGAAGCCTTCACAGATTCCTCCCTGCTGATAGCCTCGACCTGGTTCCCAGGGCATTTGCAAGGGAGTAGAATAAATACCAAGTTCGTGCAGGGGCTGCTGGCTGTGTGCTGAGCACGCACCCCGTGACCACCTCAGGGGCAGCTCTGCAAGTCCCCACCTGGCAGGTGAGCCACAGGGCCACAGGCATGGCTGGGGGTCCTCTGCAGAGCCTAATGTGTCACTGGCCCTCGTGTCCTTCTCCAATCTGCTCATTCATTCATTCATTCATTTATTCAGCAGGGGTTCTCGAGCGCCTCTGAGGGGGAGCGTCTGCTGTAAAGGACTGGTGGGATGCAGACGGTTACCACTGGTGTGATGGGCTCTGATCAGGAGGCACAGGGTATTGGGGAGCTCAGATGGTGACATCTCACCCTGCCTTGGCAGATGTGGGGAGGGAGAGGGGTCAGGAAGGACATAACTGTGTTACACGTGTAGCAGGCGCTGTGGCGGCAGAGCCAAGGGATCAAAGGCACAGTTGCTGGATGCAGGGCTCACACCGTGCCATACATCAGAAGCTGGCAGGGGCTGAGCAGCATCTTTGCCCTCCCCCTTGCACCCTCACCACCCAGTGCAGCCCAGCACCTCGGGGGCATGGGCCAGTGCCTGGCACATTTTGTCCTGGCTGTGGAAAACTCTTCACAGCCCTGAGTGCTGCAGCTTTAGCTTTGGCCCCACCCATCTCAGGCTGCTTGGAGGCCTGAGGCCTCTCTGGAGGGCCAGAAGGGATTCCCAGTGGCAGGATAGCATGGACAGGGGGATCTGCTGTGTGAGCCTAGGAAATGCTGGCTGCTTGAGGCTGGCACACTCCCCTGAGGCTGTTCCAGGCACAATCACTGGGTCTCCTCGTTGAAGTGGCTTTAAGTCAGGTCTTCCTGGTAACCAGCAAGCAGATACATGTTGCAATGGGCTGAGAACGGGTGTGTATCTCATATTCCCCAGAGGAGCTTAATGACAGCCCCTCTTTAAGGAACATCTCCTGGGCCCAGCGTTCTGAGCACCCTCTGAGCAGGCAGCCCGCCACCGGGGCACTGGCCAGTCTGAGTCAGTCCTGCCTGGGAGGCAGTCAACTCTGGGGAAGGCAGAAGAATCACAGCACTGAGCGTCGTCCAGTTTCCCCTCAACTACATTGGCAGACACGGCGCCAACAGGGGAAAACTCACATAGCACCTATTCATTCTGAGGCCTGGCCGGCCTCTGGAAATCAGCATTTCAGTGTTGTCCAGGAAGGAGGCCAGAACTGTGCTGTAGCATTTCAATGTATGGCTGTCCCACATTTTATATTCCAGTCCTGTTGATGGACACGTAGGCCATTTCCAGTTTTTTTCATGATCATAGATCACACTACCGTGAACAGCTCTGGACGTGTCTCCTTGTGCAAATATGGTGCTAGGTGTTTTTCAGAGCATTTTTCTCCAAACTTGCCAGCTAATATGTTCACCTTGGGGAGCTTGTTAAATATACATATTTCCAGATCTGCTCTGGTGGGTCTGATATTTGGAGCCAGGAATCTTTTCTTTCTTTTAACAGATACTTAAGTGATTCCTGTGGTCCAGGAAGTTTTGCAAGCCCTGATGCGGAAGAGCTCACTGGAGCAAACGTGCATGTTCTGTTTTACTAATTAGATACACTACTGATGACTCCAAAGTGGACGTGCCATTTCTGTCCCCTCCAGCAGTAGGAAAGAATCCCATTATCCCACATCCTGGCCAATTCTTGGTATTGTGAGATTTTTTTAAACTTCTTCTCTGAAGACTGTGATGGTATTTTGTTGTAATATAATCCACATTTTCTGTATTATTACTGTGCTTGAGCACTTCTTCAAATGTTTGACGACCTTGACCATTGAAACTTCCTTTTTGTGAATTACCTATTCATATCCTTTATAGCTTCACTGTGGAATGCTTGTTACTGATTTGTAGCCATTCTTTATACATTTCACTCCCACTCCTTTGTCAGTTATGTGTGATGCATACATCTGCTCCCAGTCTGTGGTTTGTCTTTCCACTTTGTTTATGGCCTCTTGTTGGGACACAGTTTTAAATTAAAATGTAATCAGATGTATTAATCATGTTGTTGTAGTTTGTGCATTTTCTATCTTGTCTACGAAATTCATCCCTCTCCTTGTTATACTTAGAAAGAAAGATATTTTACATTCTCCTTCAGGAATTCTAAAGATTTGCTTTGCACATTCAGGTTCCAAATCTACTTGAATTTGACTTGTGTATATGGTGTGAGGTAGGGATTTGATTTTATTTTCTACATGGATAACAGTTGTTCCATTATCACTTTTGAATAGTCCACCCTTTCTCTCACTGACTTGTAATGCCACCTCTGTCATATGTCAGCTTTTCATATTTGCTTTATCAGTTCCTGTTAAATGTGTTTTTAAAACTTTATTGAGGCCGGGTGTGGTGGCTCAAGCCTATAATCCCAGCACTTTGGGAGGCCGAGATGGGCAGATCACGAGGTCAGGAGATCGAGACCATCCTGGCTAACACGATGAAACCCCGTCTCTACTAAAAAAATACAAAAAACTAGCCGGGCGAGGTGGCAAGTAGCCGGGCAAGGTGGCGAGCGCCTGTAGTCCCAGCTACTCCGGAGGCTGAGGCAGGAGAATGGCGTAAGCCCGGGAGGCGGAGCTTGCAGTGAGCTGAGATCCGGCCACTGCACTCTAGCCCGGGAGACAGAGCGAGACTCCGTCTCAAAAAAAAAAAGAGAAAACTTTATTGAGACATAATTCACCTATGATACAATTTACTCATCTAAAGTGTATAATTAATGTTTTTATTATATTCATACAGCATTGCCATCAGTCAATTTTATAACATTTCCTTTTTCTTTTTTGTTTTTTTGTTTTTTTTTGAGAGATGGAGTCTTGCTCTTGTCACTGAGGCTGGAGTACCATGGCACCATCTTGGCTCACTGCAACCTGTGCCTCCTGGGTTTAAGTGATTCTCCTGCCTTACTCTCCCAATTAGCTGGGATTACAGGTGCCTGCCACCACACCCGGCTAATTTTTGTATTCTTAGTAGAGATGGGGTTTCACCATGTTGACCAGGCTGGTCTTGAACTCCTGATCTCAGGATCCACCTGCCTTGGCCTCCCAAAGTGCTGGGATTACAGATGTGAGCCACTACACCCGGCTATTTTCATTACCCCCAAATAAACCTTGTACCCTTTAGTTACCTCCTCATCTCCACAGCCCTAAGCAATCACTTATCTGCTTTCTGCCTCTGTGGGTTTCCCTATTCTGAACATTTTTTATGAATAGAATTATATAGTATGTGGCCTTTTCTGTCTGTCTTCTTTTATTCTGCATGTTTTCAAGGTTCATCCATGTTGTAGCATGTATCAGGACTTCATTTCTTTTTATGGCTGAATAATACTCCACTCTATGGATGGACCAGTTATTATTCATTCCTGTGTTGGTGTATATTTGGGTTGTTTCTGCCTTTGGCTCTTGTGAGTAATGCTGCTATAAGGATTCATGGGCAAGTTTTGTGTGGACATAGGTCTTCATTTCTCTTGGATATATGCCTAAGGAGTGGAATTGCTTGGTCACGTGGTATCTATTTTTAATACTTGAGGAACTGCCAGACTATTCAAAAGCAGCTGCACCATTTTACACCATTTTACATTCCCACCAGTAGTGTATGATGGCTGATTTATCCATGTCCTTACCAACGCTTCTTATCCGACTGTTTAATTCTAGCCATTCTAGTGGCTGGTGAAGTACTATCTCATTCAGATTTTGGTTTGCAGTTCCCTACAATGATGACTAGTGATGTCAGGCATCTTTTCTTGTACTTATTAGCCATCTGTATATCTTCCTTGGAGAAATGTCTATTCAGATTCTTTGCACATTTTAATTTATATATATATTTTTAAAGTCAGGATCTCTGTCACCCAGGCTGAAGTGCAGTGGCACAGTCACAGCTCACTGCAATCTTGAACTCCTGGGCTCAAACCATCCTTCTGCCTCAGTCTCTCAAGTAGCTAGGACTACAGCTATGTACCACCATTCCTGGTGAATTTTTATTTTTATTTTTGTAGAGATGGGATCTTGCTATGTTGTTCAAGCTGGTCTCAAACTCTTAGCCTCAAGCAACCATCCTGGCTAGTAGGAACCCCAATCCTCAAAGTATTGGGATTACAGGTGTGAGCCACCACATCTAGCCTCCTTTGCACATTTTAAAAGTGGATTAGTTGCCTTTTTATCATTGAGTTGTAAGAGTTATTTGCGTATTCTGGATATAAGGCCTTTATCAAATATACAATTTACAGATACAGTTGACCCTTGAATAACATGGGGGTTAAGGGTGCTTGTTTCCTATGCAGTAGAAAATCCGTATATAACCTTTGACTTCCCCAAAATTTAACTACAAATAGCCTGCTGTTGACCAGAAGATTTGCTGAAAACATAAACAGTTAGTTAACACATATTTTGTATTTGCATTATACCCTATATTCTTACAATAAAGGAAGCCAGAGAAAAGAAAATTTAAGAAAAGCATAAGGGGCTGGGTGTGGTGGCTCACACCTGTAATCCCAGCACTTTAGGAGGCCGAGGCAGGTGGATCGCTTGAGCTCAGGAGCTCAAGATCAGCCTGGGCAACATGGTGAAACCTTGTCTCTATTTAAAAAAAGAAAATATAAGGCTGGGCGCGGTGGCTCAAGCCTGTAATCCCAGCACTTTGGGAGGCCAAGACGGGTGGATCACGAGGTCAGCAGATCGAGACCATCCTGGCTAACATGGTGAAACCCCGTCTCTACTAAAAAATACAAAAAACTAGCCGGGTGAGGTGGCGGGCGCCTGTAGTCCCAGCTACTCGGGAGGCTGAGGCAGGAGAATGGCGTAAACCCGGGAGGCGGAGCTTGCAGTGAGCTGTTGCCTGGGCAACAGAGCGAGACTCCCTCTCAAAAAAAAAAAGAAATAAGAAAATATATTTACTGTTCATGAAGCAGAAGTGAATTATCATGAAGGTCTTTATCTTCATTGCCTTCACACTGAGTAGGATGTGAGTAGGCTGAGGAGGTGGAGGAAGAGGAGGGTTGGTCTTGCTGTTTCAGGGTAGCAGAGGTGAAAGAAAAACTGCATGTAAGTGGGCCCATGCAGTTCAAACATGCAGTTAAGGGTCAACTGTATTTTCTCACATTTTGTGGGTTGTCTGTTCATTTTCTTGATGTTGCTTTTTAAAGCACAGAAGTTTTTAAAGTTTTGATGAAGTTCATTTTATCTTTTCTTTTGTTGCTTATGGTTTTGATGGCATATCTGAGAATCCTTTGATAAATCTGAAGCCATGAAGATTTACCCCTGTGTTTTCTCCTAAGAATTGTGTATTTTTAGCTGTAACAGATAGGTTTTTGATACATTGTTAATTCACTTTTGCATATGGTGTGAGGTAAGGGTACAACTTCTGTTCTTTTGCATGTGGCTATCCAGTTTTCCCAGCAGCA
Organism: Trachypithecus francoisi; assembly: GCF_009764315.1. Lineage (NCBI taxonomy): Eukaryota > Metazoa > Chordata > Mammalia > Primates > Cercopithecidae > Trachypithecus > Trachypithecus francoisi. The sequence continues at coordinate 6,901,617 of NW_022681442.1, read as the reverse complement.
TTTGTTGAAGGCTATTCTTTCCCCTTTGAATGGTTATGGAACACTTGTCAAAAATCAGTTGACCATTGTAGTAGGCTGTTCTTGCACTGCTATAAAGAAATGGCCTGGGTAATTTATAAGAAAAGAAACTTAATTGGCTTATAGTTCTGTAGGTTGCACAGGACATACAGCAGCATCTGCTTCTGGGAGGCCTCAGGAAGCTTCCAATCATAGTGGAAGGCAAAGCAGGAGTAGGCATCTCACATGGTGAAAATGGGAGCAAGGGTGGTGGGCGTGCCATATACTTTTAAATGACCAGATCTCATGATAACTCACTCACTATTGCAAATATGGCACCAAGCCCTGATATATCTGCCCCATGACCCAAACACCTCCCACCATGCCCCACCTCCAGCATGGAGGATTACAATTCAACATGAGATTTGGGTAGGGACAAATATTCAAACTAAATCAACCATATACACAAAGTTTTATTTCTAGACTTTCAGTTCTATTCCGTTGATCACTGACATGATTACTGTTGCTTTGTAGTAAGTTTTGAAATTAGGAAGTATGAATCTTCCTACTTTGTACTTCTTTTTCTAGATTGTTATGGCTCCTCTGGGTCTTTTATAATTCCATATGAATTTTAGATTCAACTTGTCAATTTCAACAAAGAAGTCAAATGGAATTCTGAAGGGGATTGTATCACATCCGTAGCTCAATTTGGAGAGTATCTTAGTCCATTTGTCCTGATATAACAAAATACCTGAAACTGGGTAATCTATAAATAAGAGAAATTTATCTTGAGCAACATAGGGAGACCCCATCTCCAAAAAAAAAAAAAATTAGGCATGGTGGCACGCACCTGTAGTCCCAGCTACTCAGAAGGCTGAGGTGGGAGAATCACTTGAGCCCAGGAGGTCAAGGCAGCAGTGAGCCATGATCCACTATTGCATTCCAGCCTGGGCAACAGAGCGAGACTCTGTCTCAAAAAAAAAAAAAAAAAAAAAAAAAAGAGAGAGAGAGAGAAAGAACAGCAGTTTATTTCCTCAGAGTTCTGGAGCTGGGAATTCCAAGATCACGGCACCAGTAGGCTGGTGTCTGGTGAGGGCTACTCTCTGCTTTCAAGATGGTGCCTCTCGGTTTGTCCTCACGTGGCGAAGGAGGGAAAGGAGAAACAGGGACGAACAGTGTTCATAGCAGCTCTTTTATTTATGAATTGCTAATCCCATTCGTGAGAGCAGAGCCCTCCTGACTGAATCACCTCCCAAAGGCCCCACTTCTAAATACTATCACGTTGCTGGTTTAGTTTCAACACATGAATCCTGGGGGATGTTCAGACTGTAGCAGGGAGCATTGCCATCTTAACAATAGTAAGTCTTTTGCTCCAGGAACATGGGATGTTTTTCTATTTATTTAGATCTTCTTTTTTTTTTTTTTTTTTTTTTTTTGAGACGGAGTCTCGCTCTGTCGCCCAGGCTGGAGTGCAGTGGCCGGATCTCAGCTCACTGCAAGCTCCGCCTCCCGGGTTTAAGCCATTCTCCTGCCTCAGCCTCCCGAGTAGCTGGGACTACAGGCGCCCGCCACCTCGCCCGGCTAGTTTTTTTTTTGTATTTTTTAGTAGAGACGGGGTTTCACCATGTTAGCCAGGAGGGTCTCGATCTCCTGACCTCGTGATCCGCCTGTCTCGGCCTCCCAAAGTGCTGGGATTACAGGCTTGAGCCACCGCGCCCGGCCTATTTAGATCTTCTTTAATTTCTTTAAACAAGTGTCATTAATCCAAAAATCTGAAATCTGGTGTGCTCCAAAACCCGGAACTTTCTGAACACTAACATGACAGCAACGGTGGAAAATTCCACCCCTGTCCTCATGTGATGGGTCGCAGTCAAAACGCAATCAAACCTTGTTTCACGCACAAAATTATTTAAAATTTTGTATAATTACCCTCAGGCTATGTGTCTAAGCATATATGAAACACAAATAAATTTTATGTTTAGACTTGGGTCCCATCCGCAAGACAATCTCATGTATATGCAAATATTCCAGAATCAAAAAATATATATAGAAATAAATTTGAAACGCTTTTGGTCCCATGCATTTTGGATAAGGGATTCTTTACTTGTATTTTATAGTGTTCACAATATAAACTATAATATAATACAAACAATATAAGCTTAAATATAAAATTTGCCCTTCTTTTGTCAAATTTACTACTGAGTATTTTATTCTTTTTGAGCTACTATAAATGGGGCTGCATTCCTGTTAGTTTTTTTCTTTCTTTCTTTTTTAAGAAATGGAGACTTAGGCCGGGAGCGGTGGCTCACACCTGTAATCCCAGCACTTTGGGAGGCTGAGGCGGGCAGATTGCCTGAGCTCAGGAGTTTGAGACCAGCCTGGGCAACACAGTGAAACCCCGTCTCTACTAAAATACAAAAAATTAGCCAGGCGTGGCGGCACGCACCTGTAGTCCAAGCTACTTGGGAGGCTGAGGCAGGAGAATTGTTTGAACCCGGGAGGTGGAGGTTGCAGTGAGCTGAGATCATCCCACTGCACTCCAACCTAGGCAACAGAGTGAGACTCTTATCTCCAAAAAAAAAAGAAAATATATGGAGCCTTGCTGTGTTGCTCAGGCTGACCTCAAACTCCTGGGCTCAAGTAATCCTTCTGCCTCAGCCTCCTGAGCAGCAGGGACTATAGGAGTATGCCACTGTGCCTGGCTAGATGTGTGTGTTTTCTTTTTTTTTGGAGATAGAATCTTGCTCTGTCCAGGCTGGAATGCAGTGACACAATCTTGGCTCACTGTAACCTCTGCCGCCTGGGTTTAAGTGATTCTCCTGCCTCAGCCTCCCGAGTAGCTGGGACTATAGCTGTGTGCCACCACACTCAGCTCATTTTTATATTTTTAGTAGAGGCGGGGTTTTGCTGTGTTGGTCAGGCTGGTCTCAAACTCCTGACCTCAAGTGATCTGCCTGCCTTGGCCTCCCAAAGTGCTGGGATTACAGACGTGAGCCACTGCGCCCGGCCTAGATGTGTTTTTAAAACAACATTGTGTAGTAAATTGTTCTTAGGCTGGTTCACGGCTAATGTGCTGAAGGTCCCAGGCAGTGAAGCAGGTGAGTCCTGAAGGACCGTGCCCCTCCCACACCCACCCTAGCAGCTGTTCCACGTTGTAGATGGGTCCCTGTGTCCCTGCATTGTCACCTTCCTGTCTAAATGAGAGGCGGGGAGAAGGAGGGGTGAAGACCAGTGAGCTTAGTCACCTTGAGGAGTGGGGCCGGTGCAGAGAAAGATGTGAACTGCTCCCCTAGTCCTCTTCTGTCTGGGGTGGGGAGGGGGAAATAGCCCTGCCCTGACATGTGATCCAGCACGGACTGTGGTCAGTTGCAAATACGAGGGGGCAGGCCCCTGCCCTGAAGGATCTCCCAGACTTGTGGGGAAGACACAAACTCAGCACAGAATGGAAAGGGGCCTGGGGACATAGTGCTATGCCGGGCTTGGAGTTTGCTTCATGAAGGGACAGCCAGTAGTGTCTGTGCAGGTCCAGGGAGGCCCCCCAGGGGAGGTGAGATTTGAGCTGAGGCTTGAAAGAAAGGTGGACGGAGAGGAGACAACTTTCCAGGGCAGGAAGTGGCCTGCACAGAGGCCCCGAGGCGGGAAGGACCACAGCTCTCCTGTGGACCTCCTCTTAGTACTATCAATTTTAATTACTCAAAAAATTATATAATTAAAGGTTTGCTCATTTAAACAGACCTTCCCTGGATTAAGAGTAATTAGGTTTTATTGTCATTATCTTGGAAATTGCCTTGCCATGAACCTGTAAACACCGACTTATTTATGTATATGTGCAGAGAAATCATCTCATGGATTTTCTTTTCAACTGAGATGACCTTGGGTGATTATCAAGGTCAAGTGGTGCCCATTAAAGGTAACAAACAACCCTTCAGGCTGGTGTGGGGGAGCCCTAATTTGCAGTGCTTGCCACTTTCTTTTTTTTTTTTTTTATCTTTTTTGAGACAGAGTTTCACTCTTGTCACCCAGGCTGGAGCGCAGTGGCATGATCTTCACTCACTGCAAAACCTCCGCCTCCCAGGTTCAAGCGATTCTCCTGCCTCAGCCTCCCGAATAGCTGGGATTACAGGCACCCACCACCATGCCAGGCTAATTATTTTTGTATTTTTAGTAGAGATGAGGTTTTGCCATGTTGGCCAGCCTGGTCTTGAACTCCTGGCCTGAAGTGATCCGCCCGCCTCGGCCTCCCAAAGTGCTGGGATTACAAGTATGAACCACCATGCCTGGCCTCCACTTTCTATGGTGTAAATATTCCTACCATGGCTGATTTCCTCTGGGGGACCCATGTCCCCTCCACTTCTGCCTCCATGGTCTTTGCTTGTTTATTTTCAAATGTGGCCAAAATCCACCCTGAGGCTGGGTGCAGTGGCTCACATCTGTAATCCCAGCACTTTGGGAGGCCGAGACAGGCGGATCACCTGAGCTCGAAAGTTTGAGCCAGCCTGACCAACATGGGGAAACCCTGTCTCTACTAAAAATACAAAAATTAGCCGGGCATGGGGGCACACGCCTGTAATCCCAGCTACTTGGGAGGCTGAGGCAGGAGAATCACTGGAACCCAGGAGGTGGAGATTGCAGTGAGCTGAGATCACGCCACTGCACTCCAGCCTTGGGTGACTCCATAAAAAAAAAAAAAAAAAAAAAAAAAAAACCCACCCTGAGTTTAAAAGAAAAAAGCTAAGAAATGCTTGCTGGGGGCCGGGCGCCGTGGCTCAAGCCTGTAATCCCAGCACTTTGGGAGGCCGAGACGGGCGGATCATGAGGTCAGGAGGTCGAGACCATCCTGGCTAACACGGTGAAACCCCGTCTCTACTAAAAAATACAAAAAACTAGCCGGGCGAGGTGACGGGCGCCTGTAGTCCCAGCTACTCGGGAGGCTGAGGCAGGAGAATGGCGTGAACCCAGGAGGTGGAGCTTGCAGTGAGCTGAGATCCGGCCGCTGCACTCCAGCCTGGGCGACAGAGCGAGACTCCGTCTCAAAAAAAAAAAAAAAAAAAAAAAAGAAATGCTTGCTGGGCTGTCTCGGGGTGGCCACGGAGCTCCCGTGCCTGCCACAGATGAGGACGTGGAGGCCCTGGGTGAGTGCTGAATGCAGGTTGTGGGACAGGGCTGCCGGCCTCTATAAGGATGGGGACCCCAGACCCGCCCGTTGGAGCTGGGACTGCGGCTGTGGTAAACACAGCCTCACCCTGGCATTGCTCACCTCCACTGGCTGCCAGCTTTGACGGATGGCCCCACTGCCACTGCCCCTCTCCAGGCAGGCCACATTCACAGGTGCACAGGTACAGAGAGCAGAAGTTTGAGGAAACATGACGCCCTGAACAGGCACTTGCTGAGGCCCGGGGGCTCATGTGTCAGGCCCAGAGGTGGCCACAGGCACAGCACGTGTCCCTCAGCCTCGCCACTTCCGCTGCCTTCCAAAGTGTCCTGGGTCCAGCTGACTGGAAGCACTGCTTCCTGGAGCAGCCACTTATGCTTATACTTTTTTCTTTTCTTTTAAACTGAGTCTCACTCTGTTGCCCAGGCTGGAGTGCAGTGGCATGATCTTGGCTCACTGCATTCTCCAGTTCAAGTGATTCTCCTGCCTCAGCTTCCTGAATAGCTGAGATTACGTGCATCCACCACCATGCCCAGCTAATTTTTGTATTTTTAGTAGAGATGGGATTTCGCCATGTTGACCAGACTAGTCTCGAACTCCTGACCCCAAGTGATCTGCCCACCCAAAGTGCTGGGATTACAGGCAGGAGCCACAGTGCCCAGCCCTGCTTTTTCATTTTGAAATCAATACAAGTTTTCACAAATGTCTGCAAAAAAATATCCGTATTGGTAGGTCCTGGCTCCTCAGAATCTGAGGTGACAGTAGCTTGCAGAGGACACTGCTCCCCCAACACTGCCTTCCAAGGGAGACATGCCCCACCCCAAGGCCTCCCTTGTCCCCTCCCTCCTCTGACAGTCAGGTCCAGGGGGCCCTGGAGAGGGCCCTGGCCCACCCTCCACACATGGTGCACAGTGCCCTGGGAGTGAGGAAGGAAGGGCGAAGGTTAGGGAAAACCAGACGTCAATTTCTTGACCAGCCGCAGCCGGCGCAGCGCGGTTATTTATAGCCCTGTTGGAGCGCCCTTAAATCAAGGCTTTCCCCAGCAGCGCGGCTGTGAGGGCCCCGAGATGATCTCACGGTGCCCCTCCCTTGAACCATCCCAGAGAAAGCAGGCCTGTCACCTTCCAGGACCAATGCTTCTGCCGGGACTCGAGCAGAACCTGTTCCTGCTGCTGCAAGGTTTACAGGCAGCCTTGGGGACAGTCTGTACAGAAATGTCAGGAGCCTTTTCCTGCATAAAGTATCTCAGAGCTTATAGCACCTCCTTGGCGGTGGCCGTGCTGCAGTCTGATGCATGGGACCTCTGACTTCTGTCTCACTTGGAGTGTGCACCGCAGGTGCTAATTCCTTATCTGTTCCAACCACAAAAGCTTCCACTGCTGGATGGAGCCCTGCTATCATTCAGGCTTCTGAGCTACCTGGAAGGCAAAGGCCTCTCTGAAAATGAAAACTTGGCTTTAAAAAGCTGACACGGGGCCGGGCGCAGTGGCTCAAGCCTGTAATCCCAGCACTTTGGGAGGCCGAGACGGGTGGATCACGAGGTCAGGAGATCGAGACCATCCTGGCTAACCCGGTGAAACCCCGTCTCTACTAAAAAATACAAAAAACTAGCCGGGCGAGGTGGCGGTGCCTGTAGTCCCAGCTACTCGGGAGGCTGAGGCAGGAGAATGGCGTAAACCCGGGAGGCGGAGCTTGCAGTGAGCTGAGATCCGGCCACTGCAGTCCAGCCTGGGCGACAGAGCGAGACTCTGTCTCAAAAAAAAAAAAAAAAAGCTGACACAGGCTCAACCATGGAGTTGTTTAGATGCAGTTCACAATCTCGCAGGCCCACGGCAGGATTCCACCCAGGAGAAGGTCCTGGAGGTGGCCATGTGGCTCAGCAGAATGAGCTGGGAGGAGTGGGACCCTTGACACAAGAGCAAGGACCAGGCTCAGTGCACAGGTCCCAGTGTGCAGAGCTCACCGGCCCCAGCTTTCATCACCCCTCTGAGATCGGCCTCCTTCATCCCATGCTCTGGGACTTCCTTGCTGTGTTAGAGACTCGAGCAAGACCTTTTCTTGGCCATCCCCGGACAGACCTGCCTTTCCTGCATCTCTGGGGGTGAGGTCGGCTCTCGTTCAGGCCTGCAGGGTCCCTGGTGCCGCGGCCCCTCTGGTTGGAAGGCCCCCTGCGTGCAGCCCTGTTCTCCAGCCCTGCTCAGCTCTGAATGAGTTCATTATTTCTCAGCTCGCCCTGGCCGCCAGGCTGGCAGTTCTTCGGGCTGGCGGGGTTCGGGAGCTGTCAGCCTGCCAAATCCAGTTGTTTGACTTCATGTTTCAAGGCCAAGTCCTTTCAGGAAAGTTCTCTCCATCCCACCACTCCACCACCCCCCGCCCTTAGCAAAATAAATGCGTGACTGACTGGCTTTGCAGGTTTTTTCGTCCACCGTTCTTTCCAAAGAATAGGGTGAAGAGCTCATTTGGCTCGTTCATGTGACGTCCTCTCCCAATCCCTGTCTCTCTCTCTCCTTCCACAGCCACATGAAATTGAAGTGGGAGAACAAGGTGTGGAGCATTGTTGGGGGTGGGGTGCGGAGCAGGCATTGGCTTTGGTTGAGGTTTGCAAAGGAAAGCACCACTGCTGCCAGGCTGCTCCGGAGTGGCTCCCACCCTCCACCTCGGGGAAGTGCTGGAACCCTCCGCACGAGGGCAAGCTTTCTTGGGCTCTGAAGGCGCCTCTCATCCTCTGAGCCAAGAAGACTTCTCCTGACCCAGAATTCTGAGTTGAGTTCTGATGCAGGCATGGGCGATGGTGAGCAACTCCAGGCTGCCCCAAGAAAGCCACTGTGTGACCCCATTAGGGGACTTGGCTCCCCTGCCGAGCCCCCACCCAGCACCTGTCCTGTGTGTCATGACTAGACTTGTCACTTCTAGCCCAGGAGCTCCAGATGAAGGGGACGGCGTTGGTCCTGTCTGCCCAGGGCTCTCCCCACCCACACAGTGCACCCGTCCCACGGAGGTACCAACAAGGCTCAGCCAAGCCCCTGCCAGGGGAGACACGGTGGGCTGCAGCCCCAGCGCTGCCACCTGCCTGCCTGCTCTGCCACCAAGGGAAGCCACGTCCCCTTCCTGAGCCTGCTTCTCTGTCCACAAAACAAAGACCAGATAATTAGAGTGCACACTTGGAAGGACAGGATGGCTTTGTATCCATCTGGCTGTGCCCTGTAACTCAAGGGATGGGACTGTGTCATTGGTAAACACTGCAACAGGCCTCCTTCCCAGGAAACAGGATCTCTGTCCCAGACAGAAGCGGTCTCGCCCATCCTGGGGCCTGAGAGCATCATTCCTTTGTGAAGTTTCCACCAGACTCAAACCTGAGGAATTCCTGTTTCCTCAAGTCTCTGTGTGGGGAGTGCAGAGCGGTCCTCTGAGGGGGGTGGAGTGTGCAGGAAATAAGCCAGGGGGAGGGGGCACAGCGGGTGGGTGTTAACTGCTGCTTCGGGGTCCAGTCTTGTTAATGAAAGCAGGGGCGAGGCAAGGGGGGAGACTCCCTGCACCTGACCAGTGGCGTGTGTGTGGCTCCAGCCGGCATGGCCTGAGCTGCCAGTGAGGGAGAGGGCCTCAGGGAGAAAAGACAAAAGCTGCGGTCCCCCTGAAGGTGGGGCAGAGCTGGGGCAGTCGGGCTCTTCCACAGGTGCAGGCCTGGGGCTGGAGGACAGAGTCCATATCACCCCCCGCCCCCACCATCTCCCCCACCATGGACAGTGTAGAGCAGGCTCCTGAGGATGAGGCAGCCTGACTCCTAACCCTGGGCTGTCCCCCTGACTTCTGCTTTCTCTGGAAGTCTGGGGTTCCAGGCCACGCAGGTAGAGAGCATCATGTTTAGGACAAAGTCATTGTGGGCACTGAGGCCCAGAAAAGGGATGTGCCCAAGGCCACATAGCAGGTGGCTGGCACTGTGCCCGTGTCTCTGTTACTCCTTCCTCTGCTTGCTTTGGGTTTATTTTGCTCCTCTTCTACTTCCTTAACATGGGAGCTTCAATGATCAAATTCAGACCTTCCCTCTCTTCTAACAAGCATTTGGTACTACGAATTTCCCTCTGAATCCTGCTTTAGCTGCATCCCAACTTCTGATACCAGGTAGGAGTAATTGTTCTAAGCTCCACAGCTGACTCCAGAGAGCAGCCACATTTGCGAAACGTTCTCATCTTCTCTCTGATCTTGGGTCTCTGACAATGGAACTAGCAACACTTCCTGGTTCTGAGGGCTCCAAGGAGCAAATTAGACTCTGTCTGGTGGTGAAGAGCTTTGTTTAGGAACAATTTAAGATGCCAGCAGGTTCATCTGCTCTCCTCCCTCCTTCTCCCCACCTTGTAACACACCCTAGACAAGTCAGCACTCAAGTTTATATGAACAAATAAGCAAGTAAAATTAGTTAGAAAATCAAATCTTGGGCTTGGGGAACAATAAGAGGAGGCAAGCCCTATGGGATGGTAAACTGCAATATAAAGCCCCATTTGCTGGCACAGTGTGGTCTGGCATGTGACTAGGTAAGGGACAGTGCAGGGTGGCCTCCTGCATATGCCAGGCTCTGTGTACCGCATCTCTCACCAGGAAGGCAAAACCTGGCAGATGGCACCTGGGTCTGATGGATCCTCAACCCTCTCAGCACCCCAAAGAGGGAGGTCCCATTACCCTGGCTCACCCAGCCCCAGGCCGGTCCTGTCAGCTCTCGAACTGCAGCATGCGCAAGCCCTTAAAGCGCACCAGACCGAAGGCTCAGGTTTGAGCTTTCATGCTGAGACCCTAAGGTCACTGGTGGGGAAAATGAGTCACTGGAGCATTCCCCGAACTTGGGAAAAGCCCTGGCCCCAGAATCCTGAGCCTAAATTGCTGCCAAGTTCCCCATTTCTCTTCCAGTCCTCAGTTTCCCCTTCTCTCTGGCACCCTCCTGAGGACCACTGAGCCTCAACCATCAGCATGCCCATGGCTGGTGCCCAGGAGGTGGGAGCTGTGGAGCTGCCTCCAGGCCTTCCCAGAGGCCCCAGGGCTGTCTTTCTTGGTTTATGGCTTCCCAGTAAACGGTGGGACAGGACCAGGGTCTGAGGAAAAGCAAAGCAGTGTTGACAGAGCGCCCTGGAGGGCGGCTTGTCTCCCTGGCCTGGAGATGAAAACTGAAGAAAACAAGATTCCGTCTAGGAATCGTCCAGGGCACGGCGGCCCGCCAGGAGCCCGGGAACTTGGATGGGGTCCCTGTGGGCACAGTCGGCCCAGTGTGGGGTGCACCGCCCCGAGCAGGCTGGCGTCCCGGCGGCCAGAATGAATGGACCCTCACTGCGCCGCTTTGACAATTTATGAGGTGACGATGTTGCAGCTATGATTGATGAGGTGGCCTCAGTCAGCGTTTCAGGGAACCGGGTGCAAGTTGCTAGGTAAATACAGGGGGAGGCTGCTGCCCTCCCCACTGGCCTGCTCTAGGTCCCTGTGCTATGCCTCAGTTTCCCCATCTGTGTGGAGGAACTGATGAAGACGGCACATGCCCCCTGCCCTGTCCCCTGGATTGCAAGTCCAGACAGGAGAGAGCGTCCTGGGAAGCCAGCCGAGAGTGCCTCTTTCTGTTCGGGTCCTGCAGCCCATGGGTGGCAGGCAGGTAACCTTGTCTGCCCAGAGCCAGTTTGCACTCTCAGGAGGGACACAGACTCTTATCCTCTTAGGTACAGCCTCCCTGGCCGCCTTGGGTGAGCATCTGCCCCTCCCAGGCCTCAGTTTCCACACCTGAGGTGTGAAGGGTTGCACCCTAAAGGCCCTCCAGCTCTCAGGTTGGGGGAGCACTCTTCTTTCCCTGCAGTCGTTTCCAGCATTAGTCACACTGGGGTCCGTGTCCCAGCCCCTGCATGCTGGCTGCATGACCCAAACTTTACTCCCATGTCTTCCTCTTGGGGGTGTGACATGAGGTCTTCCCCAAGTGGCCCCGAGTGAGGCACCACCATGGACCTGCTGGGCAGACCCCCAGGGGACTCTATCCAGAGAGTGGCAGATCCAAACATGACATCCCCAGTGGCCATGGCTGAGGAGAGGGGCTGGGGCAAGGACCAGCCTTAGGCAGTCTCGGTCATGTGTGTTTGACACGGGAGGTTTCACTGGCTCCGGGGGCTCCCTCGGCTGACTGAAGCTGTCCCTTACTCCGTAATTTACTGATATGGTCTGTGGAGCAGGTGGCATTTGCCATGCCTGCCCTGCTTGGGTATTTGGCCCCAGGGCCAGAGCTGGCCTGGATTTTCCCTCCCACAGCTATTGAGCACCAGGCCCTTGCCTCGTCTGGCTGGGCTGCAGAATGCCCTTGACCTTTCGGCATCCTCAGTACCTCTGCGGAATGGCACCATGACCAAACTAGAGACTTTGCTGTTGTTATGCACATTATTAAGACAGCATTGCCGGACATGGTGACTCACACCTGTAATCCCAGCACTTTGGGAGGTTGAGGCAGGCGGATCACTTGAGGTCAGGAGTTCGACACCAGCCTGGTCAACTTCGGGAAACCCTGTCTCTACTAAAAAATACAGAAACTAGCAGGGCGTGGTGGCGTGTGCCTGTAATCCCAGCTACTCAGGAGGCTGAGGCAAGAGAATCGCTTGAATCTAGGAGGCAGAGGTTGTAGTGAGCTGAGATCACGCCACTGCACTCCAGCCTGGGAAATAGAGTGAGACTCCATCTCAAAAAAAAGAAAAAAAAGAAAAGAAAAGAAAAAAAGACAGCATCACTGTAGCCAAAGGAACTTAAAAGAAAAAAGTGCATGTTTACACAGTTCTTCATTTCCTCCAGTTTCCTGCCAGCCCCCTTCTGTAGCTATGGGCACGTGCACATGTAAGTCTTGTCTTCTCTTTCTCACCCTGCTCATTGTTCATGGCTGCATAATATTTTGCAGAGCAGATAAACTCTGCTGGCTTAACTACTCCCCAGAGTCAAACATCTCCTTTTCTGTTGTAAATATCTCTGCAATTCCTATAACTTTTTCCCTTCAATTCAGTAAACTTTTATTTTATTTTTTTTTAGATTTGAGACTGAATCTCACTCTGTCACCCAGGCTGGAGTGCAGTGGCGTGATCTCAGCTCACTGCAACCTCTGCCTCCCACATTCAAGTGATTCTCCTGCCTCAGCCTCCTGAGTAGCTGGGATTACCAGCACCTGCCACCATGCCTGGCTAATGTTTGTATTTTTAGTAGAGATGGGGTTTCACCATGTTGGCCAGGCTGGTCTAGAACTGACCTCAGGTGATCCACCCACATTTGCCTCCCAATGTGCTGAGATTACAGGTGTGAGCCACCGTGCCAGGCCAAATTCATTAAACTTTTAAGTTAAAAATAAATGTATTTTTAATTGACAAGTGTGTTAGTGAGACTTTATGGAAAACTGTCCACATGCCAGGCTGTGGGTGGGGTCTCTTTAGAGCTGAGTCTCTGGGAAAGGCTTCCAGGAGAGGGGCTGAAGAGCACGATCTCCTTGTGGAGTTAACAGCAGCATTCGGATCACCCGCAGCAGAAGCGCCGCCAGCTGGCACCTCGGGGGAGGGAGATCACGGTGGAGAACGGGTGTGCGAGCACATACAAGCCCTGCCGCATCACCAGCCAGGAGCCCATCACCAGCCAGTGCTTCCTACGCGGTGCCTAGTTGGTCCTCACACTGATGCGCCTCCGAAGGGAGCCACCTGTTGAGAGTGGGATTTGGATCTGGAGCATAGTCTGGAGCCTGTGCTGGAAATGCTACAGCCAGGCCCTCTGCACCAGGGTCCCGTGCACCCCAGGGGATACAGTCACCTCCCTGGGCACATGGGGAGTTCCCGCTGGAGCCCAGTGATGGGTGGGAGCTGATGGCAGCTGACATCCCGAGAGGGTCACGAGTGGGCCGGATGCCGTTTCCTGCCCTCCCCACCCCTGCAGGGCTGGACTCCAGTGATGGTTAGCGTGTGCTGGGCCATCACCGGGACCCTCACCACAGAGCATATGAGTGTGCAGAACTGGCATTAAAATGTTTCATTCCATCAGTGTGGTGGCTCATGCCTGTAATCCCAGCATTTTGGGAGGCCAAGACAGAAGGATCACTGGAGGTCAGGAGTTTGAGACTAGCTTGGGCAGCATAGCAAGACCTCATCTCTACCAAAAAAAAAAAAAAAAAAATCAGCTGGGCGTGGAGTCGTGGAGTGGCTGTGGTGGTGTGTACCTGTGGTCCCAGCTACTCAGGAGGCTGAGGTGGGAGGACCACTTGAGCCCAGAAATTTAAAGCTGCAGTGAGCTGTGATCACCACTCCACTGCATTCTAGCCTGGGTGACAGAGCAAGACCCTGTCTCTAAAATAAATAAACAAAATGTTTTGTTTACCATGCGATATGGTTTGGCTGTGTCCGCACCCAAATCTCATCTTGAATTGTAGCTCCCAGAATTCCCACATATCATGGGAGGGACCTGGTGGGAGGTGATTGAATCATGGGGGCGGGTCTTGCCCATGCTGTTCTCCTGATAGTGAGTAAGTCTCATGAGATCTGATGGTTTTATAAATGGGAGTTCCCCTGCACAAGCTCTGTTGCCTGTCGCCATGTAAGATGTCCCTTTGCTCTTTTTTTGTTTGTTTTTTTGCTTTAGACGGAGTCTCACTCTGTCGTCCAGACTGTAGTGCAGAGGCGTGATCGCTGCTCACTGCAACCTCTGCCTCCCAGGTTCAAGCATTTCTCCTGCCTCAGCCTCCCAAGTAGCTTGGAATACAGGCATGCACCACCACACCCAGCTAATTTTTGTATTTTTTAGTAGAGAGGGGCTTTCACCATGTTGTCCAAGCTGGTCTTGAATGCCTGATCTCAAGTGATCCACCTGCCTCAGCTTCCCAAAGTGCTGGGATTACAGGCGTGAGCCACTGCACCCAGCCGCGTTGCTTTTCCTTTGTCTTCCACCATGATTGTGAGGCCTCCCCAGCCATGTGCAGTTGTGAGTCCACTAAACCTCTTTCTTTTATGCATTACCCAATCTCAGGCATGTCTTTTTTAGCAGCATGAAAACAGACTAGTACACCATGTCATTTAATGAGGCTGGGCCTGCCTCTCTCTGATGGAATGACTCCTCCCCAGGTGACAGCCTCTGGTCCCCTCTGCCATCACACTGGCCTTTGGAGTGACTTCTTCTTTAGGGGGGTGCTGGGCAGGGTTGGGGGGTGAGCACTGGAGAGGGAACAGCCCCAGCTCTGTTCTTCCCCACCCGCTGGGACCTGGTTGGGGACACGAGGAGGGCACCCAGCAGGCTGCCAGGGGGAGGAGGAGGGACTGCAGTCTGGCCCCAGAACCTGGCTGTCCCCTGTGGAGCCACACAGCAGGGACCTCAGAGTTTGCATCCATCGGAGATGGCCAGGGGTCTGCTCTTGTGGGAAGCATGGCTTCTGAGCCCCCAGAGAGCCTGTGCTGGAGCCTGGGCTGCCATAGAAGGCCATTCACATCCCTCATGCCCTGGCCTGTGCTGCTGTCACTCCTAAACAGTTATCTGCTTCTGTGTTAACCTACAGGGATTACTTCTTTGCTTTGGCTGCCAGGGAACTCAAAGCCAAGTTTTTTCACTCAAATTCCCAGGCCTCTGGTGTAGATATCTCCCTTCTTCCTTACTGTGGTTTCTGAGCCACCCTGCAGACTTCCTCTGGATCTGTCCCAGTACAAATATAACTGTGTGCCCTTCTAGGCTACCTGGGACACTTTTTAAAAAGAAAAAATAAAGATAATTCTTTGAGGCTTAACTTGCATACAGCGAAGTGTATGAATCTGAAGTGTGTGGCTGATGAATCTGTACACATGACTGTCCCCGCACAGCCACCCAGATGAAGATGAGGAGTACCTCCAACACCAAGCCCCCCTCCACCCAGTCAACACTCTTCTCCAGAGGGAGCCAGCGTGTGCCTTCACCCCCCTCTTCTGCCTGATGGTAAACTTGAGGTGAATGGGCTCCTACACACGTACACCCACTCATTCATGTCATGCGTGTTGTTCTGTGCAGCCAGACTCTGTCCTGCGGCATCCGTGGGTGATGTTTCATCACGAGGCTGGACCACGATGTATTTGTCATTTCACTGTTGCTGGATACGGGCTGTTTCTGGCTTGGGGTCCTTGTGAACAGAGCTGATCAGAACACGCCTGTCCACGGCTCTTGGTGGACATAGCCTCATTTCACGTATGTGACTCAGGAGCGAGGCTGCCGGGTCCCGCGGCATTTATGTGTTTAGTGTAGGAGATTCTCGCCAAACATTTCCCCACAGTGTCTGATGCACCATATTGCGCTCCCGCCAGCCTCGCGTGAGTTCCCATTACGCCATGTCTTCTGCAGCACACAGTGTGACTGGACCTCTCCACGCTGGCCATTCAAGTAGGCGTGGAGCGGTGTCATTTCCTTCCTGAAGGGCCTGCACAAGTCCCTTTTAGGTGGAACATACGCAGAGTGGGCCGACACGCATAGGAAGTCCCGTGTGAATCCTTGGAGAGCCATGGAGATAGCACAGCCGCATCTCTAAGTTGGGGCTGCGCTTTTCTTGGAACAAGAGCCCTACACATGGGACCCTAAACAACACCCAGGGAGGGACAGCCTGGCCTGTGAGCAGGGAGGGCACCATGAAGTTGGGTGGGCGGGTGGGGAGGCCTGTCTTTAAGGGACCTGCTTCCCAAGCAAACAGGCCAGGACAGAGGCTGCAGGCGTGAGTCCTGCCCTGCCACCATGATGGTGAATGTGAGGTGTCAACTTGATTGGATTGAAGGATGTCTGGATGGCTGGTAAAGTCTTGTTTCTGGCTGGCAAATTGTGTCTGTGAGGGTGTTGCCAGAGGAGGCTGACATTTGAGTCGGTGGACCGGGAGAGGGAGACCCACCCTCAGTGTGGGTGGGCACCATCTCATCGGCTGCCCATATGACTGGAACAAAGCAGGTGGAGGAAGGTGGGAAGACTTTGCTGGGTCTTCTGGCTTTCATCTGTCTCCCGTCCTGGATACTTCCTGCCCTTGGACATCAGACTCCAGGTTCTTTGACCTTTGGATTCTGGGACTTGTACCAGTGTTTTAGCTGGAGCTCTCGGGCAGTGTCGGCTTCCCTGCTGTTGAGGATTTTGGACTCAGACTTAGCCGCTACCAGCTTCCTCTCTTCCCCAGCTTGCATACGGTCTATCGTGGGACCCGCCTTGTGACTGTGTGAGCCAGTTCTCCCTAGTAAACTCCCTTTCATATATAGACATGGACCCTATGAGTCTTGTGCCTCTGGGGAGCCCTGCCTAACACAGTGGCGTAGAGCTCCAGGCAGGCCCCTCGCCTGGCCTTCCACTTCAGTTTCTTTGCCTACTGGGCCGAACATTGGTGTCACCACCCAAGATAGCAAGTCCCCATCAGTGTCACTGCCACCTGTCAGAAAGACCCCCCAGCCCAGCACTCAGGTCTGTGAGTGACAGTGGCGATGACACCAGGCTCTGAAATAGTGGGGCTGAGTGGCTCCAGTGCCCCTAGGACCAGCAAGGCACCCTGAGCACTGGGGGAGGACGGGTGCCACCTCTCCGCACCCCTGCTTTCTCCTGGGCCACTGGGTGAGACATGGGGCCTCCCTGCCCCATGTGATTTGGCCTGAAAAGGAGAGGAGGTGGGGTGACACTTCTGGGGCGGCCCAGAGTGAGTGCCCTGCCGTGAGCCCAGCGTGTGCCCCACCTGTGCCCCTGGGTGGGGGGTGCATGCAGACCTCGGGGGGATCTGGCCGTTGGAGTGCACACTGGGAGGGGTGGAGTCAGGTCTTTTTAATCTAAACACACACCAGGTGCTTAACGTGTTTTTATCAAAATATTATGAACAGCTGCAGGAGGCTGCTCTGCTCTGAGGCCCTTCGCCCAGGCCTGTCCCTCTGCTAAAGCGAGCTGTTTAGGTGAGCCCTGCCGGCCACCTGCTAGCCCAGGCCGCAGCTCCTGGTGGGGCCCTGGACCAGGCTGCAAGCATTTCCAAGCACACGGCGGCGAGGCATCCAGGCTTCCCAGCCCCGGCTCTGAGCCTCTGTCTGGTCAGCAGTAAGATGCGGCTGTGGCACCTACCTCCCCAGCTGCTGTGAAAACCAAGTGAGCAGAAGCATGACAGCCCCTCACCAGGTCCCCAGTGGGAGGACTGTCAGTGACTGGCACTGCCAGGAGTGAAATTATGAGAGGAGCATCCCATCAGCCTGGAGGGGTCACAGGCTGGGTCAGCACCCACAGGGCCTTCCACTTCTCTGTCTCAGGGAGTCCAGGGTGGCCCCTTGCCACTGGTCCCCAGGCACAGTCACACAGGTGCCTCTGCAGGGTCTGGGAGTCAGCTGTCCAGGGCCTGCTTGGCCACTGCGGGGCAGGAGTGCGGCACCATGAGCCTGGTGGCCTGGCTGGGCGTGGCCTTGAGGTTCTATTGAGAACCCCATGGGGAAAGCACCTTTGAGGTGTTTGCGCATCGGACCTCCCCGCCGTCTCCTGAGGCGGGGTCTGCTCTCCAGACAGTCACGTCAGCATGAGTTCCCATGAGGCCAGGGCCAGCACGAGGATCTGCTGCGAACGGTGCATCCACCCATCCGTCTGTCTACCCATGCACCTGTCCATCCCCATCCATCCATCCCCATGTCCATCCCTGTCCATTCGTCCACCTTGATGCAGTGCCTGCTGTCCACCCTTCTCTGTCCATCCCCGTCTATCCATCTCTGTCCATCCATCCGTCCACCTATCAATCCCCATCCATCCATCCCCCTGTCCATCCCTGTCCATTCGTCCACCCATCCACCCTGATGCAGCACCTGCCATCTACCATTCTCTGACCATCCCCATCCATCCATCTCGTCTATCCATCTCTGTCCATCCATCTGTCCATCCACCTGTCCATCCCCATCCATCCATCCCCTGTCCACCCACCCTGATGCAGTGCCTGCCGTCCACCCTTCTCTCTCCATTCCCATCCATCCATCTGTCCATCCATTCATTCGTCGTCCATCTGTCCACTCATCCATCCACTCATCTCACCCACCCACCCATCCACCCATCCGTCCCCAGCCATCCATCCTCCTGTCCATCCCTGTGCATCCATCATCCTTCCAGATGTCCATTTGTCCATCACCATCCACCTGTCCACCCATCCACCCAGGCGAGCGCCTGCCATGCCCACCACCTGCACCATCTCGGTGAATCTCCACCGTAGCCCCAGGAGGGGCTCTCTTCAGCGCCACTTTCGGGATGAGAGAAGGGAGGCTCTGAGTGGCCATTTGCCCAAGGTCACACAGAGCTCAGGGCCAGCCCTTCCCATGGCCAAAACCTAGGCCCCCTCTGCCAGCCCCGCCTCCGGGCTTGCAGGTGGAGCAGCCAGGGGTTCCGCACTCCCTGCCGGGCAGCCGCCAGCCCTCCCCGCTCCCCTCTCAGTTCCTCAGCCTGGCTGTGGGAGGCCCAAGTCCCTCCTGTTGTTGGAATTAGGGAGGCCTGGCTCTCAAAGCTTTCTATAAACAAGGAGAAAAAGTGAAGCCACTTTTGCTATGGGGACGTGCCGTGGGCATCCTGGGGAATGTGCTGGCCCACTGCTTGGGCCTGATTTGGAGTGCCCCGGAGCTGTGTCTGCGCCGTTGCCTTGAACCCGGTGTTGTGCTCTGTGGACAGAGCTGTCCACTCGGGGTGCTCTTCCCGTGGCACCGTCAGCCCCCATTCTGGAAGGTCCCAGCTCGGTCCGCCAGACCTGCATCCCAGAGACCTTCCAGGTCTTCATTCATGGATCATGCATGTATTTGGGGGTAGGACAGGTCCTGGAGACCACGGGGCAGGGATCTCTGAGTTGGGGCTGGCGGAGTGAGGGAGGTGAGAGGATGTTCCAGGCTGAGGAGGTGGCAGAGAAAGGCGCCAAGTGAGGCAGGGGCAGTTGAGGACATGAGTGCTGGGGAGCGGGGATGGGGGGCAGCTCGTGGGGAAGCAGCAGCCAGCTCCAGGGCTCCCTTGTGGGCCACGTCAGGGAGACAGGGTCTGGCCTTGTTGGTAGTGGGGCCCCTCGCGGTGACGGGTCTCCCGTCAGACCTCCGGGATCCCGGGTTGCTGGCTGGTTTGGTGTAGCCCTGGCTTCGAGAGCTTTCATTTCCATCCCTGGCGTCTGCGGCTCTTCCCAGGCCCCTGCCCTGGGGCACTGGTGCCTACTTCGCCAAAGGCACAGAGGGCTGCAGGTGGCCAGGGCAGGGTGGGGGTCTTGCCTCTTAGGGCTCAGCTTCACTGGCCAGAAGCAGGGCTGGCCCGATCTGGGTGCTGGCCTGGGTGGAGTGGCCAGCATGCCCACACCCCTCAGTCTGGATGTGGGGAGAGGGTGTTCCTTCCAGGGCAGTTGGTCTCCAGAAGGAAATTCTCTGTAGCTGGGTGCTGCAACCTAGGCGCCCGGGGTCTCACGCGGTGGGGCCTCCCCTGAGGAGGTGAAGTGCATGTGGCCCCTCGTGCTGGAGCTGGACTCTAGGGAGGACCAGGAGGGTGA
Source organism: Trachypithecus francoisi (assembly GCF_009764315.1). NCBI lineage: Eukaryota > Metazoa > Chordata > Mammalia > Primates > Cercopithecidae > Trachypithecus > Trachypithecus francoisi. Next base: position 6,881,989 of record NW_022681442.1, on the reverse strand, counting down.
GCTCAGGCCAGGGCGCCAAGGCCCTGAGCCCCAGGGGCCTGCGTGTCTGCCCATCACTCCTCCACTCATTGGGAGGGACTGCCCCCAGCCCAGATTTCTAGGAGGGCCGGGGCTCACAGGAGGCCAGTGCCGAGCAATCACCCACAGTCCCCAGTGGTCAGGAGGAAGGAGGCTGCCTGCTTGTCCGCTCAGGCAGTTGGCCGACTGCTCCTGTGCTCACTGGGATCCAAGGCTGTGATGTCACTAACAGAATGTCCCTGATCTCAGGGATCTCAGTGTGGAGGGGGCAGCACACAGGTAACCAAACAATTGTAGCAGATTGATGGGTGCTGTGATGGGGTCCACACAGTTGCCGTGGAGTGCAGAGTGGGCACCTAACTGAAGAGGCGAGGGTTGGAGGGAGGAAGGCTTCAGGGAAGACTTCCTGGAGGAGGTGATTTGTTCTTGGGGAATGAGGCCCAGGGAGCTAAAGCTTTAGGGCAGGGCAGCAGATTCAGAGACACCCACAGGGGCAGGGGGAAGTGCACTAGAGTGACGGCTGCCTGCTGTAGGAACAGGGAGACAGAGAATGGCAGGAGTATGGCAGGCTGGGCCCACCTTGCCCCTTTCAAGGGAGCAGCTGCCATGTCACACCCTACAGCACACTCTGCTGCCCATGGTTTGTCAGCCCATATTGTGGGATCATTCAGATTTTCTCAAGAAGGCAGATTTCCAGCTCCTAGTTTTGAAAAGTTCTATGTGCGCTTGACTGGGGGCCTTATGTACGTGAATTGGGTGAGGGCCTGAGACAGGCCGGTGAGCACTTGCCGCACACCCCAGCCAGGGTCCGGAGTTCAAGGGACTGCATTTGCCACATGAGGGAGGCTCTGGAGACCACCAACCAGCTGGTGGGCGGCCAAGCATCACCACCAGTCCCTCTCAGTGCGTCCCACCTCTGTTCTCAGCCCCTGCGGTGCCCGAAGCCAGTGGGGCAGCAAGAACCACACAGGAAATAGCTGGCGCCATGATGTCGGTTCTGGTTGACAAGGTGCCACCTGGCTAAACCCAGCTGTAAATAAGCCCCATTTCCTCCCTGTGGACAGAGACTGGTGGGTGCCAGGGTTCACGGCAAACGCCCTTCCCTGCCAGCCCCACTGCTCTCTGCCTGGCTGGCACATGCCCTTGCCTCAGGCCTGGCCCCCCTGGTCCTGTTGACCACCAGGCTGCAGATCCCAAGGAACGCAGGCATCTGGGTGGCCCCACGCAGAGCACCGACCAAGAGGAGGCGGTGGGCTACCAGGCCCTGCGTGCACTCCCAGCACGCGCCGTTCCTCTTCTCCAGCTCCTCTTGGCCTCCACGTATGCTGTGCCCCACCCCCCGCTGCACTGCCTCTTCTTAGTGCCCCAGCCCCATCCGGGGGCGCTGGGTGGGAGGGAAGACCCCTGCTTACAGGCGTCCGGGTCTAGCCAGAGCCAACCAGCCCACCAGAGGCGCCCAGATGCAGGCTATGCCCCGTGTGCCCAGGGAGGATTCGCTGACGTGAGCCCAGATTTCGACTGTTGTGGGAGGGAGATGAACCGGGTTTAAACCCCAGCTCTGCTGCTTCTGGCTGTGACTCTGGGCATGGCCCTTCCTCTCTGGGGTCTCTCTCCTCATCTCAGAGAAGCGGATCGTGGTGCGCACCCCATGGTGCGCTGTGCAGAGCACATGGAGATGCCACCCGCAGCTGGCTCACTGCAGAGGCGTGGGCCGACTGTGGTATCGCCGATGTCCTGGAGGCCACACATCTGCTAGCTAGAGGGGCCTCACCTGCATCCTGGGGCCTGCCCACTGGCTGGTGGAGAGCTCTGGGTTGTGGGCAGCAGGCAGGCCTATTTCCAGTGAGTCTGTGGCTCCTGGGGATGTGTGAGACCTTGGGCAAGTCCCTTCCTGTGCTTCGGTTTACCCACTAGGGCTCAGAGTCCCAGGGGACTGGCTCAGTGAGTGCCTCCGTCTGCGAGGAGAGACTTTGTCCTTACTAGCTAGAGGACAGGTCAGCCGGGGCAGGCTCTGGGCCCTGGGCACCACCCACTGGAAGGAAAGGGGGTTCAGTTAGCCCAGCCCTGCCCCCCAGTGGAATAAAATCGGGGTTCAGTTAGCCCAGCCCTGCCCCACCTCAGCTCTTCACACATGCAGATGGGGGCCAGACCCCCAGGAGACTGTAGGGATCCAAGGTCGTGCCCCTTTCCTGTCTCTGGGTTGCACCCACCCACACATGTGCACACAGGGAAGGTGTCTCTCTTGGTTGGGGGCACAGGACCCCACCTCACTCTTCTGAGACACCGTTGTCAGGCCTCCTGGACAGGGAGTGACGGGGCAGGGTGGGGTGTGGCCAGCTGCAGTCCCTGGGAGGGGTACTGGGCCTGGGGCCAGGCCGGGGCAGGACAGAGTTGGGGAATCCAGGCTCCTCACCATTGCCCTGGCTGTCTTTGTCCATAGTGCCGCCTGGGACCCGCAGCCTCACTGGATACCTGCAGTGCCCTCGTGCCCGGCCCTGTGGGTGTCTGGCTCACCCCAGGTGGAAGGAAGGCGGACGTTGGTGGTTTGGGCTGGGCAGGCCCAACCAGGGTGCACAGCTTTCTCATTCACACACGGATTCCATGTGTAGGGGCTAGGGGGAGGGGTCACCTCCTCCCTCTCCACCCCTCCTCGTTAGAGAAGAGCAGATGGCCAAACGGATGGGGGACCGGCACCCGACCAGGCCGCTGCTCCTGCTGTCAGCTGGGCCAGTGGGAAAGGGAGGTCCCAGCCAGGGGAAATGTGTCCCCATCCCTGCTCCTGGCCAGAGAGGTGAGGGACCCAGAGAGGCCCAGGACGAGGACTCCTTCAGGCCTGAGTTTTTCTTTGGATTTTATTTTCTGCCAAGTGGCTTTAACGCAGCCCAAGAAGCTCCTGTACGTGTGAATGGGTTGGGCGAGGGAAGGGAAGGGCAGGTCTCCAGGCTGGGAGCCTCCCTGAGGCCCTCGCCTCAGGGCTGGTATGTGGCCCTGGACCCTCCGGTCCCTCCAGGCCACCCTTCCTGCCAGGACCCAGCTAACTTCAATGGCAGGACGTGCCCTGGGCTGGAGGGTCCCCAGGCTGGGCTCCGGGGCTCCAGGTTGACTCACAGCAGTCCCCAGGCCTGTGGGCAGAGCTTGCCTAAGGGGACACAGGCCTGAGGGCTGAGCAGTCCCTGAGTGAGAACAGGCAGCTGAGGCTGGAGCCTGTGTCCACCAGGCACCTGCTAAGGCCCGGGCCTGGGGCTGGAGTGCTGGGCTTGGGTGCCACGTGAGCTCTTTGCAGGCAGGGACCAGGTCAGAGTCCTTTGTGTGCCTCTTGACCCCCAGACCCTGGGAGAAGAGGGGCTTGGGAGGCCTTGGCTGGATGCACAGGCTCCGTGGGAAGGAGCACCGCCTCGGGTTTCCTTGTAAGCAGCAGGACATGGCACCTTCCCAGAGGTACATGGGTCTGGGCATGTCATCCCCCGACCCACTTCCAGAACCCAGGGCACAGAGGGGTCAGAGCCGCCTGCCTGAGATCTGCGGCCATCTCCACCCCACCACCCAACCATCCCGTGAGGACGCCACCCACCCTCAGGCACCTGCCAGGAGCCCAGCTCAGGCCAGGTCATGGTCTGGATTGGATGTGGCATGTTCTGGGCCTCCTGCCCACCTCACTGGGCCCCAGCAAGCTGCTGTCCTGAGGGTGGCCATGCTGGGCCAGCACGTGAACAGCAGGGAACCCCGTGGCACAGGCCTAGTGTCCGTGATGTGCCGGTGTAGACCGTCTGATAATCAGCCTTCAGAGAAGCTGTGGGCGTACAGGCGGAGGCAGGTCTCCCAGCCGCATCCTCCAGGCACTTGCCAGGGCCAGGCTCTGGTGAACACCCTTCTAGAAATAACCCCCCAGGTCTCCGGGGGTCTTGGGCTCCTGGGGTTCTGATGGAAGGATGCCCCTTGCCTGGCCTCACTACTTCCACCTCATGAATCACCCTCTGTCCTTGTCCTGCAAGTCTGTCGTCAGCACAGCCGAACTGGCGTCACCCTCTGATGCTAGTGCCTGGATCCCTGACTTCACGGGGCAGTGGCTCCCAGCACCTGGCTCCCAGCCACTGCCTTTCCAAAGCAAATGGGGACGGAGATGCCTGCCCCTCCCCAGGGGCCGCTGTTGCAGCCTCCAGACGTGACAGCCTCTGCCCCACCCTGCCCCTGCGGGGTGAGGAGAAGGTGGAGGCGGGTGGGCCACCCACTGGGAGCCCTGGGCGGCGCAGGTCCCTCAAGAGCCCCTCCGGGAGAGGTCGCACCTGTCTCCCCTTGGTCAGCGTTCCCCAGGAGGCGGTGCTGGCCTGCGTGTGCCCTGGAGGAGGCGGCAGGGAGACTGCCCTCACCGGGCTCTTTTGCTGCGGCCTGGCCACCATTTTCCTTCGATTGGTACAAAGACTGTCCCTGTGAAGCTGGCCGGCGACAGGCACAGAACCGCCTTGTTTTCTGCCTGTCACTCACCCATTCCCTGCATTCGGCTGACAGGGCATGAGCGGGAGGAATCACTGGGATGACAGACGCTGGCCTCCCCAGCTGGGGGCCTTTGTTCATTCATTTGGTGGGCACTTCCTGGGTGCCTGCTCTGGTTCAGGCCTGTGGGAGGACCACCGAGGGCAGGAAACCTGGCCTCTCCCTCCAGGAAGCGAAGTCAACACTGGCACCTGCAGGTGAAGTGGCAGAGCAGCCCCCAGCTGTGATGGCATGGAGTGGGCGGGGGGCGCATTCTGCTTGCTCAGAAGAGACAGCAACTCGCCCTGTGGAAGGAGCTTAGAGTGGGAGATGGGGACAAGTGAGTGGGGTCTTAAAGCATGAGCAGGAGTTTGCAGGTGGAGCAGGTTTCAAGAGCATTCCAGGGCATGGCATGGGAAATGGCAGGGAGGGCTGGGATGTCTGCAGAGCAGCAGCCCAGGCACTGAGTGGCTGGCGTGGGGAGGGAGGTCCGTGGGTGGGGCCCAGTTAGGATGGACTCATATGCCATGCTGAGGAACCAGGCTATGATGTGGGCAGTAGGGAGCCACAGCAGTTTACACAGGGGAGGCGGGAAGCAGGTGGGTGAGCATTTGGGGAAGCTACTCTGGCTGCAAGAGAGGAGAGGGGACCAGGCTGGGTGGAGGAGCCAATGGAGGGGAAGGGGGAAAGGGAAGGGAGTAGGCTTTAGCAGAAGACCTGTCCCCAGGGGTCCAGGTCACTCTGTGGGGCCCGGTGGAAGCCGTGCTGTCTCCAGGCCGGCCTCCTGGTCCTGCGGCCCGCACGCCTCCCAGCTGTATGCCTCCGCGTCCACCTCCGAAACCGGGGCAGCAGGACCCACCCTGCAGGCTGCTGCACAAGGATGGGGGAGGGACCTGGAGGGCCACCCCACACCAGAAGCAGGTCCTCAGCCAGAGACACCCAAATGCAGCCCAAGGGAGGTACACCCAGGAGAGGAGAGGAGAACCCACGGCCGCCCCGCAGGCGCCTGGGGAAATCTCTTGCTGCTTCCACCTCCCAGCCAGGCCCCGAGGACTGGGCACCCTGGCTTAGCGAGGAAGCCGCCCTGCGAAGGCCTGGTGTCTCCACGCCATTCTCAGGAGGACAGCAGCAAGGACGATGGATGGGAGCAGTGCTTGGCCTTAACGTTCCTGTTTCTGGAAGCGTCCCTGCCCTGCTCCCTCTCCCATCAATGCCCTCAGACTCCAGGCCCTTTTCTTTCTTGTGCTGACAACTGAGTGTGGAACTGGACTGTGAACCCTGGAGGGCAGAGGGTGGAGGTGGGAGGGTGCAGGGGCCAGCCCCAGGGTGAGCGGCAGGATCCTCAGGTGCAGGGGAAACGCCAGCTTCGTGTTCAGTCTTGCCTCGTTTCATCTGTTTCATCTCAGTGGCCCCCAGAGCCAGGCCCTATGCCACCTTACAGATGAGGAAACCGAGGCTCAGGCAGGTGAAGAGACTGGCCCTGGGTCATGCAGTTTGTTGGGGACAGAGCAGGGTGCTCAGCTGTCTGGGGGCCTGGGCTGGGCCTGGGGCAGGGGGAGGAGCAGTGCTGTGACCCCCACAGGGAGCCCTCAGCCAGGCCCGTAGGCCAGGGAAGGGCAGAGGGGCTTATGCAGGCCCACATGGCCAGGACACAGAACCATGGGGGCAGCCCCAGCCCCTCCCTGTCTGTTGCAGGCCCCTGCCCCACACTTGGTGCTCTGTCGCTCTCTGTTCCTGTGTCCCGTGCCTGTCCCCTCCCTCCGTGTGTGGCCGTGTCCCTCTGTCTGTCTCTTCCTCCTCCTCCGGCTCTGTCCCAGCAGGGCCATTCAGGGCAGGATGGTCTGTGGCCCCTTCTGCTTCACCCTCTCCGCTCTGTCGCCACTGCCAAGGACGCACCTTTGCTGGATTTCTTGGCTCAGCTTTTGTACCGTGACATCTCTGAGGTCCACAGGTCACAGAGTACTGGCCAGCATGGGGCAGGGACCCCTCCTGCCCAGGCCATTGGACAAAGCAGAGCTGCTTCAGGGGCTTGGGGCCACCAGGCCAGGAACAGGTCCCCTCCTGCCTACCCCACCTCCCTGGGAGACACAGCCCACAGCAGCGTCACGTAATTAAGACATAAAAGTCCACGATTTCCGCTGCGTGTGGGCAAACACCAGCCGGGTGCTAATACAATCCTTTCTTTTAGTGGATTCTTGAATTTAAATGATACATAATTAAACATAATTAGCCACGGATGCCATTCGGCTAGGTACGTGTGCGGATTGGGGTTGGCCGGATTCTCGTTACAAAGTGTCATCATCGATGGGGAGAACTCTTGTTCCCTCTGGGGGCTGCTTTCTTTTGCCTGGACAGTAAGCGTGGCCCCAGGGCACCTGGGGTAGGTGTCCAAGGAGGGAGGTCCTGGGAGCCATTCCCCCGGGGGCTTGGATGGTGACTCATGGGCGGTGTTTGCTGGAAGAATTTTTGTCCCGCTTTGGGCAGCAAGGAGCCCACACCTCTCACTGTTGTGGGGAGAAAAGTTGGGAATCAGATGGGAGAAAAGCTGGGAATCAGATGGGAACGGGCTGCAGTACCAGAGAGGATGTCAGACCCGGGCCATGGCCTCAGCCCCCGACTCCTTGTAAGTGTGGGCTGGGTGCACACATGGCGGTGGTGAGCAGTGCTTTGGAGCTCATGTCCTCAGACCCTAGTGGGAGCTGAGCGGCCCAGCAGCGCTGATCCGGGGCCATGCACACAGGCCAGGCAGAGGTGAGACCAGGGAGTAGCAGCGCCGCAGGTGCAGAGGGCAAGAGGGGGCAGTGCTGCAGCACAGGAGCAAGTCTGCTGGCCCTTCCTGCAGGCACCCTCCCTAGTGCCAGGTCTGCTGGGACTCCAGGCTGTTGGGATGCCCCCTAGGGTCCTGCTTGGAGCCTTCCTGACCCTCCCCTTCCAGTGCCCGTGCTGGGCTTCCTCTCCACTCACCCTGTCCTCCCTGTACCCCACGTAGCCTACACATCAGTGTATGTCCGTCCGCCTGCCTATCTGCCCCCTCACCAGCCTATGTGCCCAGGGGAAGCTCAAGGCCGGTCACGCTCCACCTCCCTGACCAGCCCAGCCCTAGCTCATGGTGCATTTCCTGGACAGGACTGCTGAGTTTTCAGTTTTAGCCACAACAGCACTCACACCCGCACCAACCAACCTGTCCGTGCCACAAGTATCGGTTCCTGCCCTCCTCACGGGAGCCTGTGGCACATGCTATTATGACCTCAGTCTAGAGGCAGGGACACCAAGACACAGGGGCTTAAGGAAGTTGCCTGAGGCCATGTGGCTGGTAGGGGGTGGAGCCAGGTTTATCCTCATGGCACAGATGAGGAAACTGAGGCAGAGAGGTGTTTTGCCAGGGGGCTAATTTACTGATCCAGCCAGCCGTTCTGGTTCTGTCTCTGTCTCGCTCAGAGGGCCCCTCCCGCCCACCTGCCCACCCAGCTTGCCGTGCCCTTGGCCAGGGCCAGCAATCTGAGGTAGAGCTGCTGAGAGAACCCTCTTCCCCTCATGACGTCTGTCCTCCAAGAGGGATCTGAGTAAGCAGGGGAGCATCAGCAGCCTCGAGGGGACCTTGGACCCCTGCCCACCCTTCATTCTGTACCAGGACAGGGTGTGTCTGCACAGCCTGGAGCCAGGCGTGGCTGGCAGCCCCAGGAAGACTGGGCCAGCCCTGCCGAGCCCAGAGCAGCCGCATCTCCTGCAGCAGCGGGGCACTTGAGTAGAAGCACTCGCTTCGCAAGAGCAAGAACTTGCTCCCAGCAGGGCCTGTCTAGAGACCTGGGGGACGGTGGACAGACCAACCCAGGGGTCCAGGCCTTTCCTGTAGGGGCCAAATTGTTACCACTTCAGGCTCTGCCAGCTTCCATTTGGTCCCTGTTGCATATTATTCTCTTCTTTGTCCACCCCTTTAAAAACATAAAAACAGGCCGCAGGTAGGATTTGGCCTTCTGGCCTGTACAATAGCATCTGTGAGCATCACGTGTGGCTTTTCTTTCTGAGACAGGGTCTCATCCGTCACCCAGGCTGGAGTGCAGCGGTGTGATCACGGCTCACCACAGCCTCCAGCTCCCAGGCTCAGGCGATCCTCCCACCTCAGCCTCCCAAGAAGCTGGGACTGCAGGCGCCCACCACTATGCCTGGCTGATTTTTGTATTTCCTTTTTTTTTGTAGAGATGGGGTTTCACCATGTTGCCCAGGCTGGTCTCCACCTCCTGGGCTCAAGCAATCCTCCTGCCTTAGCCTCCCGAAGTGCTAGGATGACAGGCGTGAGCCACCACACCTGGCCCCTATGTGGCTTTTTAAATTTTGAGGTGTAACACTAGTAAAGTGCTCTGAAAGTGAAGAATAGGATGTTAGCCCCACCCAGGTAAGATCTGGAACATTCCCGGCACCCCATTCACCTTTCCGTTGGGAAGCCGCCATCCCACCCTCTGTCTCTAGTCTGCCTGTGCCAGCTCTGGAGGTCTCTGTCAGTCAGTCCTGCTGTGTGTTTTCCTCGAGCCTGGCCTCGGTGGCTCTTCAGGTCAGGGACTCACCCCCATTGCCGGGGCGGGAGCTCATCCCAGTTTGAGCCATTGTGGAGTATTCCCGTGTGCGATTCTGCCACTGTCTGTTTTCCCATCCTGCCTCGGCGGGCATTTGTCCAGTGTTTGACTTTTGCTATTGCAACTAGAGCTGTGTGGGACATTCTAGAATGGGCCTTTGGTGACTGTGAGGATGCCTTTCTGCTGTGTACATACTTAGGAGTGGAACTGCAGGGTTGCAAGTGGATATCCACACGCAGTTTTCCAACGTGACCCATACCATAGAAGGCCTCGTGGTGGTGCCGAGTCCATATTCCAGCACTGAGGCAGGATCGCGCAGTGCCGAGGCCCTGTTTCAGCACGGACAGGATCACGCACGCTTCAATGCCCCCTCCTAGATCGTGGACACCCTGTGTGCCATCACAGAATGGCCCACACAAGCAAGACAAGAGGCCTCTAAAGCCCCGACACTGACATGGGTTGTTCTTGCTGGGGTTGCTAATGGAGCGGGTGCAGGTGAGGGTACAGGTGAGGGCGCTGACGGAGCAGGCGCTGGTGATGGAGCGGGTGCGGGTGTGGGTGCTGACGGGGCAGGTGAGGGCGCTGATGGGGCGCCGCAGGTGTGGGTGATGGAGCGGGCGCTGACGGGGCGGGCACGGGTGTGGGTGATGGAGCGGGCGCCGGTGAGGGCGCTGACGGGGCGAGTGCGGGTGAGGGCGCTGACGGGGCGCCGCGGGTGTGGGTGAGGGCGCTGACGGGGTGGGCGCGGGTGAGGGCGCTGCACACTCCTCCCCTTGTCTGGTCCCCCAGGCTCATACTTTGGTGTGTGCTCATTCAGGAGCAGCAGAGTGGCCACACTTGGGAGGGCCAGCCAAGTGATCCCCACTGGTACTGACATCTGTAGGTGCCCCTGCTTGGAGCAGGTGCTGTCAACCACCCTTTGCTGGAAGGGGCAGGAATGTCCAGCAGTGGTGGAAGCTCTCGAAAGAACACGGGCTGGGAGTAGAACTCAGATCCCAGCTCTGCTCTCCCTGCTGCGTGACCTTCAGCAAGTCTCTGAACCTTTCTGAGCTGTTTCCTCACCTGTTCAAAATGGGGGTGACCATTTCTTCCTTGGAGGATGGAAGGGAGAGGGATGTGAGGCTCCTGAGCGCTGTGCTTGGAGACTGTGCGGGAGGGGAAGCAGCTGTAGCCGCATACAAGGGTGGGCGAGAAAGTGGGGGCACTGGAGGGGCTTGGGGGACAGGGTTCTGCCCTTGGGACCTGGACAAGAGCCAAAAGGTACACCCTCCCAGTCACAGGGGAGCCCACACTGCCATCCCCTCCCAGAGACTGCCCTTGTGGCCCCCGTCCAGGTCTACAGCCTCAGCAGTCCCTGAGGGCCAGGAGGTAGCCTCCAGGCCACTGGGCTGAGAACCCTTAAAAGAAAAAGCGCCCCAGCCATGACAGTCATTTTAGGGTAAAGAAAGCCCTTTGCAGAAACCAAAGCCTTTGGAAGGGACAACACGGCTTTCAGATGTGAGAACCAACTTCAAGCACTTCCTCTTAGACCAGGGTGGCAGCTTCCAAAGTGGGGGCGCTGCTGCTGGGAGGCTGCGGTCTCCCTGCTTCTCAGGGAGCTTAGGCCAGGCCGTGGGGTGATCCAAGCAACACGTCCCTTGGCAGTGGCAGGTTTGCAGATGGGCTGGTCCCCACTTCCTGCCAAGCTCCAGCAGCGCCTCTGTGGGTGCAAGGCTGTGGGGAGGGGCCTTCTGGCTCACAGCCCTCCAGGCTGCCCACAGCCCCTAGGATGAGCTGCCACTTCCTCAGATGACTGTCAAGACTCTGGGATGTGGGCCGGGCAAGGTGGCTCACTACTGTAATCCCAGCATTTTGGGAGGCTGAGGCGGGCAAATCACTTGAGGTCAGGAGTTGGAGACCAGCCTGGCCAACATGGCGAAACCCCGTCTCTACTAAAAAAATACAAAAGTTAGCCGGGCGTGGTGGCAGGTGCCTGTAGTCCCAGCTACTCACGAGCTGAGGCAGGAGAATCGCTTGAACCCAGGAGGCGGTGGTTGCAGTGAGCCAAGATCTCACCATTGCACTCCAGCCTGGGCAACAGTGTGACACTTGGTCTCAAAAAAAAAAAAAGATTCTGGGATGTGTCCACGAACCCACCTGACCCCTTCCTGCGCCTGGGGCTCTCCTCTCCCACCCATGTGTCTACCCATAGCCCCTGCCTGCCTTCAGGACTCAGCCCACAGCCCCTTCCAGAAAGTCTCCTGGCAGGGAGGGCCCGAAGGCCTCTGCACTGTCTCGTGGCCTCATTCCTGTGTCCTCAGCATCCAGTGAGACCTCGGGAGATGCCTGGGGAATGGTTGAAGGCTTTGGGAGGTCCCTGCCCCCAGAATCCCAGCCAGAGAGCAGCTTATCCAGGAGCCCGGTGCCTCCTCTGTTGGGTGGGCGTGGCCTCAGAGGGCACCAACCAGAAGGCATGTGCTGTCACTGACACGGGGGCCCCCAGCGTTAGGGCAGGCAGGAGCTCAGGGTCTCTACCCCCAGCTGTCCCCACAATGCACATGTACTAGGCTCCTCCCATGGGCCACTAGGCCAGGCCAGGCGTGTGGGGTGAGCCCCTGGGGAGCCCAGAGCAGGGTACATTCATGTCCCCACCATCCAAGGTGAGATGCCTGTGCTGGAGGCCCAGAGGGAGCTGGGCTGGCTGTCACTGCACCACAAGGCTGAGCAGGCTCCCAGTGGGAGACAGGTCTGGGGAGGTGTCCAGGTTGAGGGCACAGTCAGGAGGGGCCATGTGTGCCTGAGTAGGGCACGGGGAGGAGGGGGATGGCCAGTGGCCACGGGCCAGGCTGCCTGGCAGGACCTGGAGGTTTCCTCAAGCTAAGGCCAGGCCCGTGCTAGATGCTGGGAGGGTGGGTGTGGCTGCAGAGGGGTCAACGTGGGGGCACCTACTAACCTCCGGCCATCCTCTCCAGGCCCAGTGACGAGCACCATCCGGAAGTGAAGGCTGATGGGTACGTGGACAACCTCGCAGAGGCGGTGGACCTGCTGCTGCAGCACACGGACAAGTGACAGCCTCCTGGGAGAGCCCTGCTTCCTCCACCCCTGCCTCTCCTCCACCCACCCCAGTGCCCAGACCACCCAAGGCCCTGACAGCCCTGCCTTCTGCCCTCTGCCTTGCTGCATGGGCAGGCATTTGTTCCCTACCTGGGTGGCCTGCTCCCCTGCCTGGGCCCTGACTTCAGCTCACTGTAGTGAAGTCCAGGAGGGTGGGACAGACCTGTCAGGCCTCTGGGAATCTCCCAAACCCCAGAACTCACTCACCCACCATGCGCACCTGGTCCTTTAAATGCGGGAAACTCCACCTAACCGGATTCAGAGGCACTGGCCCCGCGGCCTCCTCTTCAGACTCTTTGCATTTCAGTGAAGAGCCTGGAAGAAACCCAGGGGCCTCCTATGCACAGATCTTGCAGCCCAGAACCAAGTCCGCCTCCTGCGCCTGCCTAGGCACACTGCCCACCACCCCACCCCCGAAACAATGCCAGCCCGCTGCTTTTTCTACCCTCCCAGTCCCCTTTGCAAAGACCAGGGGCAGCTCCTGAGGGAACTGTGAAGGCTCCCGTGCCACGCAGCAAGAACTGCAGCCTCTGCGCCCAAGGCACACAGGGTACTTTCTGCAGCCATTGCTGGACACACTTAAAGGTGTCATGCCCGGTGTGTGTAGGAGGAAACTAACAGTTCAATAAATTCCGCCTTGACCAGCAGCCTTTGACTGGGGCTTTGACTGCTAGGAAGAACCGTATGGGGGCGGCCACCAGCAGGGTCTGGGCCACTGTCCCTGGTCCTGCCTTATGCTTGAGCCATTGAATATCAGAGGTACAAGGGACAAGGGCCCTGAAACACCTCACCTGCTCCAACCCCGCAACTTAGCAGCTGGGGAAACTGAGGCCCAGAGGGGCCAGTGAGCTGCTGTTGGCCCCATCTGGAACAAGGCAGTCCAGGGCAAACTTTGGCACTGCCTTCCCTCATGGAACAGCCTGTGGCCTGGTGGTAGTGAGCGCTGCTTTCCCGACCAAAGGCAGGGCGGCCTTCCCACAGGGACCCTGGGAGCAAATAACCCTTAACTCAAGTTTCAAGTTTCAGAATCAGTCAGCTCAACAGATGACTTGATTGCTCCATTGCTCCCCAGATCAGTTCAGAAGCTACTGATAACCCCTGGGAGACTGCTTCTTTATTTTATTTATTTATTTAAGATGGAGTTTTGCTCTCATTGCCCAGGCTGGAGTGCAGTGATCTCACCTCACACCTCTGCCTCCCAAGTTCAAGCGATTCTCCTGCCTCAGCCTCCTGAGAAGCTGGGACTACAGGCGCCCACCACCACGCCTGGCTAACTTTTTGTATTTTTAGTAGCGACAGGGTTTCACTGTGTTGGTCAGGCTGGTCTCGAACTCCCGACCTCAGGCTATCCGCCCACCTCGACCTCCCAAAGTGTTGGGATTACAGGCGTGAGCCACCGCGCCCGGCCTGGAGACCGCTTCTTATGAGAGAAGCCATGGGTCCCCAGAACAGGATTTCCATCATATGAAGGTGGACGATGAAAACGTGTGGAACCCACGCCGGGGAGGGGCAAGTGCAGCCCCCGCAAGGCCGGCCACTATTAAATCAGGATTAGGGAAAACGGTGACAGTCTTTTCAGCAAGGTGAGAGGCCACCAGCCGGGCCAGTGTCACTAGATTTGAGGGAGGCCGTTTGGCCCCTTCGCTGGAAAATACGCAGATGGCTGGCTCCTTGATGGAGTCCCCTGATGGCAGCTCCTTAGGAGACAACACAGGACGTTCAGGCGGCGGCTACAGTTCAGTGGCAGCCTGGAGGGGCTGTGCGTGATGCTGGGTTTGTCTGTGGGTCTTTAGTTTTTTCTCCTTTCTTTTGTGTTTAATGGGGAAGCTTCCAGCCAACACAGTGACCCCTCTGGGGGAAGGAGTTCAAGCTGAGACCTCCTCTTTCCAGCTGCTGCCCAGGACTGGGGTGCCCAGAGGGATAGCCCCTGGAGGCGCAGACCCCTGCTTTGTTGGTGCCGGGAGCATGCCGCCCTCTGAGCCGCGGTGGGCTCAGTGAAGTGGGCGTTGTCATCCTTCCCATTGCACAGGTCTAGAGTCGGGTGCAGTGAGCGACAGTGGCTTGCTGAGGGCACACAGTTAGTGAGGGGTGGAGCTGCGACTTGCAGGAAGGTCCAGCCCCACCTCCCAGGCCCTTTCCAGCCCCTTCCACTTCCCACTCTTGCCTGGAATCCTCCCGTGGGGGAGGCATGTGGTGGCCCCTGTGGCTGAGTTTCCGGCTGAGCTGGGGAACCGGTGTCCTCGTTCTAGAGATGAGCTCTTCCAAGGGGTGAGGTCCAGCCACGCCTGTGGTGGGGTGGTGTAATCCCTGAGCCTGTTACCCCATCTATAAAATAGGGGGATTCACTTCTTTACCAGGCACTTCCTGGCCCTGCGGGGCACCCTATCCCCTGGCTGGAGCTGATGAGTCGTGCTGTGATGCTTGCCTGGGGGTCGGTGCTGCTGAGAAGTGAGGAATGACGTCCTTCACCCCGGGTCCTTCTGGCAGCCTGGCCATTTCCAGCATGTGGAGGGGCCCGGACCCTGGCAGGGGCAGCCTGGCCATTTCCAGCATGTGGAGGGGCCCGGACCCTGGCAGGGACGGTGTGGAGCCACCGGCCACATGTGGGCTGGAGTTCGGGGCTGGCAATGAGCTAAGGCCCTGTGTTCAGCATATGTCATGGAACTGCCATGAAAAAAAGACTCAACACCCAGGGCCACAGCTCCGGGGCGTTCCCAAGCGTCTTTCCCCCCAAGGCCCAGAGTAAGCAGCAGCCTGGGCCCAGCCACACCTCCCAGGCTCCGGAGCTGCCAGGTCAGGCAACCGTGAGGAGTAGCAGGGTAGGGGGCGGAGGGGAGGGCAGGGAGAGCAGGTCTCTCACCCATCCTTGCACTTCCAGCTCTAGGGCCCACACAGTACCAAGCCCTGGGCTCAATGTACCACCTATGAAAACTCAATTCAAATTGGCTTAGTCCAACAAGAGATTTGGCATTCTCACAAGACTTCAAAGTCCAGGACTGGCTGGGTCTGGGGTCCCAATCGCTGTCACAGGAACCCCATCGCTTCCCATCGCAGCTACTTGACAGGTGGCAGGATGCCCCCCAGCCACCGACTTCCCCCTGCCTGCTCAGCAACCCCAGGGCCTGCAGAAAAGGCCCAGGAGATTCAGACTGGCAAAGAGACCAGGGCAGACCAGGAACGGGCGCGGTCTCCGTCCCACCCAAACCCTAACCAGAGAGAAGACGGCATGTTGTGTCAGACAGAGGACAGAGGCCAGCGAGTGTCCATGCCCTCATCGCTGACGAGGCTGGGAACTGCGCCAAGTGAGGCAGAGGCCTCCACGTCAGATGTGAGCACCACTGGCCCGGCGGTTCCTGCCCCTCTTGGGGAGGCTGGCTGGCAGCTGGCAGGTGGAAAGACTCCTGTGTTCACCTCAGGGCAGAGGTGGGGACACAGGGCGGGATGGGCGAGGGTGGCGCACCTCTGGGGTGGGCGCTCTTGGGTCCGCCTTCCGTCCCAGAGCGCGTGTCCACAGTTCCATCTGCCCCTCTCAGAACTGTCCTGGTTTAGGTGGTAAACACACTGGGCAGCCTACATTCTACATGGCTTTTTTTTTTTTTTAACATTATAAAAGCAGTATGTGTTATTACAGGAAATTTAACAGAAAAGTATATAAAAAGAAACCAGAAGTCACCCGGGAGTCTGAGCGCTGTGCTCTCTGGGGCCTTTCCTTCCGGCCTTCTTCCTTCCAGCCCTTTCCCTGCACACTGGACAGAGTGACTGTCCAGGGTGGCCGTGGGGTTTGCACTGATTCTCGTAAGCCCACAGGGTTATGATCGCTGCGCAGATAAGGAGACTACACGCGTGTCCCATGTCAGGAGCACCTGCGCCTGGCCTGGAGTGAGGCCTGAGGCCAGGCCCCATGTGGGGGCAGAATGGAGCTGCTACCCAGAGGGACCTCATCTAGGGACTGGGGACGGCAAGGGGCTGGTAAGGGCCAGAGGTTCTTCCAGGGCCACTCTATGCCCTACCCTCAGGTGGGAAACAAGGGTGGGGGCACTGCGCTTGGTAGAAGCCCCCGGCTGGCCTCTGGCCTGCCAGTCATCCATCAGATATGGAGGCAGGGGTGAGGTGTGCTGGGGAAGTCAATGCGTCCAGCCTCGCACCAGTGAGTCCCTGGGCCTTGGGTAAGGCAGGGCTGCAGGGATGGCAGTGAGGACGAGAGCCTCGCCTCCCAGCAGCAGCCCTGCTTCACCTGTTTCTTGAGTTCAGTGTTCATAGACTTAAAAAAAAAAAATCTTGCTAAAAGGAAAAACAAACCAAAAGAGAAGTGGGGGCTGCAGAGCCTCATTCCCAGAGGGCTGCTCTGGCCCTAAACAAGTGTTCTAGGCCAGACTTCCATGGGCAGGTCATGTGGGCAAGTGCTGGGCTATGGAAATCAAGCAAACCTCTCCACGCCTATCCTCCAGGCCACGAACACCCCCATCTCCTGAGTCTGGGTAAGCAGAGGGCCACGCACGGAGACGGTGGCCCACGCTGGGCTGGGCTCTGTGCTCCTGGGGCCCCGCAACTCACGCAGCAGAAGTTTGCAATGTACTGCCTGCAGCGGGGGCAGAAGCCTGGAGCTGGTGAACCTGTCTGTGCCACCTCAGCTACCCTGGTGGGCGGGTGGTGGGGGCCATCCCAGGCCCCTCAGGGCTCCAGGCCAGGCTGGGCCCCTCTCCGCACACTGCCGTACGGCCTTACCTCCCAGCGCTGTCGAAGGCTGAGCTCATGTGCTCAGAAGGGCAGACTCCTCCATGGCTTCTAACGCAAGTGACACAAGGAGTGTCTCCCCACTGCTGTCCTGGGGCTCCTGGCCAGAGCCAGGAGAGCCCAGCCCTAGAAGGGCTCCCCATGACGCAGCTGTGACCACGGGCAGGCCTTCTCCCATCTCCCAGCCTCTCCATAGCTCTTGTGATGTCTGCTGGCCCCATTTTATCAATTCAGACCCCGAAGCTTGGAGGGGACAGAAGGGTCCAATCTATGTCCCTCTCAGCCCAGAGCTAATGCTCCTGTGAGCAGGAGGGATCTGCCGGTTCGCCACACCCCACAGAAACCACACAGCTGACAGTAGGCACTTGGGTATTGAACCAGGAAGCTTTATTTACACAGTAAAAGTAACAAGCAAATTCCTGAGAGACTAGAGCGGCTGGAGTGCAAGCCATGGCCTGTGCGGGGAGGCCAGGCTGCAGGGGCAGGCAGACCCTGGGCCCCGGGTCTACGCTTTCTGGTCGCCACACTTCCTGAAGCTCTGCAACACCCACAACGTCCAGCTCAGGGAAGCTCCTGCAACCCCAGAAACAGCCTATGTGCTATCTGTCACCCAAGCCCCCAGGACAGCTTCCCCACGCACTGAAAACACAAATCATTTGCCAAAAAGACTACGCTAGGTCAGGCTATCCTATCTAGGCTACAAGATCTCCACTTCGGTCTGCCATTAAAAAACAAAACAAAACCAAACCTTTCTCTTTTCTCTTTAAAGAGGCATGACAGAGGGGTTTGACCAACAGCGTGGACATGGCAAGGTGCGGCATCATTGCCAGTGTGGGGCCAGGGTGCCTGATCCCAGTGCGCGGCCAGCCTGCTGCATCCCTGCCGGCTGACGTCTGGAATGACCATCATTCAAGTGACCAGCCCCCAATAGCCACAGACGGCACGTCAGTGGAAACGGGAGTGCAGCAGGCATGACACCAAGGCCGAGCCCGCAGCAGGGCCCAGGGGTTCCGCAGCTAGAGGAGCTTGCTCAGACCAGCAGCACACCCAGTGCATGGCCACTCATGCCCCTGCACCAGGAGACCCATTTAGAAGTTGGGGTTTGTTTTCTTTTTAATGTGGACTTCCCCTTTATTTAAATTTTCTTTCAGTGTACAAATTCACAAAACTGGCTACAAAAATTTGGTTGAAAAGTAAGGCTTTCTGAGAATGAAAATCTGTACGTCTGGTCAGAACAAGCTCCCCGTGGGCCTAGATGCACGTCTGTCCGTGCAACTCTGGCCTCCACCGTGAGTAAGGCAAGAGGGTGTGGCAACGAAAATGGCGAGGCTGTGGTCCCGGCCCCCAGGCCCCACAGGTGGACAGCAGCCCCTGGCAGTTTGGTGGCTTTGAAATGAGTGGGGTGCACGTGGCGCTAAGCCCCTCCTCCCACTCCGCTTTCCTGCCCACGAGCAGGCAGATGGCCTGGCACGGCTTGCTCCTGGCTCTGCCCTTCCTCGGTCTCCCCTCAGAGGCAGGGTTCATGGGCAAGGCTGTGACAAAAGCGAGGCTCCTGCCGCTGCCCCCAGCTGGGGCCCTCATGCTGGTGGGGGTGAGCTGTCTGCCTGCTGCCCGTGGGGACACCAACGTGGGGGGCACCTCCTGGGCAAGCCTCCCTCTCGGAGGGCTGAGATCAGAAGTCCTGGGGCCAGCAAGGTGGAGTGCAGGAACAGGCCGCTCCAGGCTGTGTGGTGGCTTGGATGATGGGGTGGCACCTTATAGATAGGGTCTACTCTCTCCAGTCAAGAGACAAACACGAAACCAGCTGGAGGCCATTTCTTTCTCTTAGCAGAAGGGACAGCCACCATTTTCTCCCCTGACTGCTGCGTGGTGGGCATAGGACAGGCAGGTGGGGTCTGAGGAGGCTGGGCCATTTGTGCCTAAGCGCCCTGGGGCTGGGCTTGCTAGTCAATGGGACCAGCTTGCAGGGAGGTGGGGAGGTGGCTGTGACTCGGCCAGCTCCACAGCTTGTCCCTCCCTGCCACCAGGCCTGAGTGGGGAGGTGGCAGGCAGGGTTTGAGGGCAGGTCACCCACACCCCAGTCCCACGACACATACCTGTTACCATGTGCCTCCCACCTCTACCCTAAGCAAAGGCAGCTGGGGGCTGCTGCACGCCTCAGCCTCGGCTGGCACTGCCCGCCTCCCTCACTGCCTCTGCCTTCCACAGGAAGGCCTGCTTTAGAGGCTGTGTGCCCTCGGTGGCCACACCGGGTGTGTGGTGCCAGGACCTCCAGTGCCCAGTGATACTCTGGGGGTGAGGCATGGCCATGTGCTCTCCACATTCACCCAGCAACTGCCCCGGTCTCCTCCACATTTGCTCTAAGAAGACATGGTCTCCATGACCCCCAGGCAGGGACAGGCCAAGATGTCTCTGCTCAGAGCCACCAGCTCTTGGGTTTGGCTGTCCAGGATCACAAGTAGATGTGCCTCTGGCAGGAGCTACAGCGACCAGAGGTGAGCTGGTTCCCCCGCTCTGGGACCTGCCCAGTGCCCGGCATACCCCCATGTGCCACCCACCCTGAGATGGCACCACCATCTCTCAGGGCCGTGGAGCTGGGGGCTTTCTGCCAGCTTCTTATAGCTGATTTGTAAGAAGTGCCACCCACATGTGGGAACTTGAGCCACCGCCCCTTTGATGTAGTAAAAAAAAGGTTTAAACAAGGTTTCCCAAAAAGCAGCTTTCTTGAGGAGAAAGGTGAGAAGCATCTGGACTCGACCTGCAGAAGCGAGGCATTCACTCATCCACGGAAGACGAGCAAAAGCAAAATGACTACAAAAGTGCTTTTAACGCATGTCAGCTAACGCAAGGGAGCACACCAGTTATTTTTAGCCTTATGGGAAAATGAGCCACTTACTCCTAAGCCAGCCCAATTGCTATTGTCTGCAGAAGACGCCAAATCCGCTAAAAGCCAGATTCCCATAGAGCAGGGCCCATGTGGTGGTGTCTGCAAGGTGCGGGGGAGCAGCTACAAACCCGGAGAGGACAGCAAACCCTCAGGAGCTAGGGTCCTTGGATGCCCCAGGGTGAGGAGCCAGGGCGGGGCAGGGGCGGGGAGTATCAGTCCAGCTTTGTGCCTGTGGCTGGGCCTACAACAGAGATGCAGCCCTCAGGACTGGGCTCCCCCTAAGCTGACAAGGGCGGGGGTTTGTCTTGAGGTGGGTGGTGTGCCCTGGTTACAGCCAGCAGTCCTCAAGGACAAACGGGACGGGCGTGGAATCTTGCAGGGGCCCCTGCAGATTGGTCAGCGGACGCCCTTCCCCCCTGAATGGGCACAGGGCCTGCAGCTGTCCACCTGCCCACAGCTCCTGTCTCCCAAGGCCATTTTCAAGAGGCTGCCCTGGTATCGTGCCATCCCTACACTCACTAGAACCAACCACACTGATCACTCAGTGACCAGTCAACCACAGAGAAGGGCTGCTATCTGCTAACCCTGCCCTAACGGTGGCAGAGCCATGGGGTCAGGATCTCCATGCTGCAGGAGAGGCAAGACAGTCCGTTCAGAAAACAGACCCACCAAATTTCTACCCAACATGGAAGGCCCTGACATGCACCCCTCCAAACTGTTCCTTGGGCCCGAGACTCTGGACATGGGCTTACCCTCTGAGGGGCCAGTCCAGCACCGCAGGGATTCTGTCTCTCACATTGGAATTAAGGCCAAATGGTTCTGGTGTTACAGAAGGAGGCATCTCCCGAACCTTCCCAATCCTAAAGCAGGGAGACCTGGGAGAGAAGGCACGGAGTAAAACTGAGTGAAAGAAGCTGCAGGACCGGCTCCCCAAAAGTGAACCTGAGCGAGGCCAAGAAGGGCCCTGACACAGCAGATGGCCCCTGGCCCCCACCCCAGGCCCTCCCTGACAGCCCCCACCAGGGGGATACAGAGCGGTGCCCAGCTCTGCCGGGGACGACAGAGACTGCCCAACATCCCACGGGGAAAGAGGCAGAAAAGACGCAAATGCCAAAGCTGTCCTCTGGGCTGCAGTAGTTCTGTGGACCTGGTGGCTGCCACGCTCGGGGAGCCGGTGAGAGGCTGACACACCCACTGTGTGACGCAGCCAGGCCAGGCTCTCCCCAAGGCAGCGGGTGGGCTCCCTCTCTGGGACCCGACACCCCACTCAGGAAACTTTCATCAGGCCCACGAGTTGGGCTCCCCTTCCAGGGCCCACCTAGTGCCCAAAGGGAGGGCTGTCGATACCAGCGCACCCCAGCCCTGCCTGGGCCCACACGTCCCCTCAGTTCTTCTCTATCTGCTCGATGTCCAACTCGCCATCCAGGGAGCAGAGGCTGTTCCCGGGGGCCCCGCGGCTCCGCCAGGCTGCAGCCGGCTCTGCTCTCCTGCCGCAATCCTCATCCAGGGCACAGCCGTCTGACTCCTCACAGGACAGGTCCTCCTGGCAGGCGAGGTGGTCGTCGAAGGAAGAGGGAAGAGGCTCAGGGACCGGGGTCCCAGCGGGGGTCCTGCCCCCTGGGCCAGAGGCTGAGAGCAGGGCGGTCCAGGCCCTGGTGTTGCTGACGTGGCGGGCGAAGGGGCTCTGGGGACCGCAGTCCTCTGTCCCTGCGCTCAGGCAGCTGAGGCTGCTGAAGGTCTGACAGTTCTGTGGAGGGGCAGACACACAGGTTACTAAGGGTTACTCCCCTCCCAGAGCCCCAGGACTGCACACCCCACAAAGCGACTGGACCACCAGGCTGTGGCAAGACCAATCAAGTCCCGGGTTCCTCCCATCCAGGCAAGGACAGGGGCCATGAGCAACGCACTCATGAAGATGCACCTCCAGCCAATGAGCATTCTGTGCTCATGAAGACACGCTCAATTCCATTATTCACCTACTAACTCAGCAAAGCACACACATTGGATGCAGGCCCAGTTCTGGGGAGCTGCAGTGAAACAGAAATGCTCCTAACACTTTGTCCACAGCCTTTCTGAAGCGCAACCTGGGAAAAATGTATCCAATTCCTTGATCAGGTAATTTCACTACTCGGATTTTTCTGTTAAGAAAACATTCTAAGACGTGTGTAAAACTTCGGCAACATACTGTTAAACAGAAAAGAAGACAGCAACCCAAACGCCCTATAATGGTGGTGAAATCAATGATGTTTTTCAGGCAGGACCTCTATGCAAACATAACTGATGCACCGCGATGCTCCCCTTGAGAAGAGATCTGACTCGGAGGAAACGCCAGGCTGTACTGCCAGACAGGGTGACACGATGCCCACTCTACCCTACTCTCCACAACCAGAGTGGGAGACAGGCTAGAAGGGGCCGAGCTGAAGTCCTGAGCCTCGTGCGTAATAGAGTCATGCAGGGAGCTGGGGAAACATGAGTTCTTGGCCTCACCTGGAGACGCCGAGCCTCTAGAAAGGAGTGGTCCCATGCCCTCCACAGGTGCTGGGGCCTGGGGGGGTCTGAGCTGCTGAGGAGAGGCCAAGCTCCAGGTTCTAGTGCTCACCAGCTCCCTGCCTGCCTTGCTGGGCCCTTTGAGGCCCCAGAGAGAGAGTAGGCTGCACAAAAGCTTCTCCGCCCACCAAGTGCTCCCTCTGTGTGGGGCCTGGCCTGGGGCAGGAGGCAGCCTGGGGCCTTCTCCAGTGGCAAGTATAGCTTGAACAGGATGGATTTCAAGGGTACGAAAGCCAGTTCTGCTTGGCGTCAGCTGCCAGCGATGGGGGCAGGGCTGACACTATGCACAAGTGTGTGCAGTTCAATACCTGCTCCCAGGACAGAGCACAAAATCCAGCCTTCTCCTCAGAATGATGCACACTCCACAGTCCAGCCACAGACAGGACGGAGGCTGGGACAGTGAGGGGCACTCCCGGCCCAGTCCTGGATATCCCTAACAGGACTGCAGCGACGAGGTCACATACCAGAGGGGAGCGAGGGAAGAACTGCGCACAGAGGGCGGGGGGAATTCCAGTCTTTGGTCTCTTCCCGGCAGACGGGTGGGGACTGGGGGAGCAAAGCAGGGCCTTGGAGCACCCGCCGCCTCTCTCGCCGCACGCCTGCTGACGCCAAGACCACAGACCTGTCCCGAGGGCCTGATCCTTTCAAAGGCTGCAGTGTTTGTGTGTCTCTTTGAAATACAGGTGACCACCGGCTGTCACAGCCAACAAGCTGTTGAACCAGCCTCAGTGAACGGGAAATAAAAGGTGCTCTCTCTGGAGGAAGGTATATGTGCCTGCCATGGGCACACTCATTGTTCCTGAACACTCCATGGAGGAAGTCGTTCTGATGGGTTTGCTTTTCTGAAATCTTTTGATTAGCTGAGAAAGGTGAAGGCTGAGGTGCTGCGGGGAGCTCTGCACGGGGACTCAGGAGAGGGGCAGGGGCACCCATTAGACTGGAGACGCTGGCCCAGGCCGCTGAGGGAACCCCGTCCCTGCAGTTGGCCCCCTACGGAGCCACAGGTCCACCCTCCGGGCCATGGTGGGATTCGATGCAGCCCAGTGGTGTGCACACAGCACCCTCCCCGCACCATAACGGAGGGCTGGAGATGGCAACCCCTGCACAACAGCCCCAGGATCCTCGCCTGCCCCCCGTCAGGCCTGGACGACGGACCAGCACCCAGGATCCTCGCCTGCCCCCGGCCAGGCCTGGACGACGGACCAGCACCCAGGATCCTCGCCTGCCCCGGGTCAGGCCTGGACGACGGACCAGCACCCAGGATCCTCGCCTGCCCCCGGTCAGGCCTGGACGACGGACCAGCACCCAGGATCCTCGTCTGCCCCCAGCCAGGCCTGGGCGATGGATCAGCAGCTCCCAAGGCAAATCTGCCGCTTGTAAGGTGGAGGCCCCAGTGCTTTCGAGGGGGAGGGTCTCTGAAGCTCCTCCTGCTTCTCAGCCACCCTCTTGACTGGCCTAGACCTGAGCCAGGACAGAAGGAGAACTGAGTAGGGGGCACAAAACAGGGGCAAGAAGGCCCAGCCTGGGTGACCTCAGCCATGTGTCCCGGGCTCTGCTGAGCCACGCTGCCCCGACAGAGGGGGCCTAGGATGAGACCAGGATTCGTCAGAGCCTGAGGTCCCCAGAGAGCCAGACCCACCCTCTCCCGACCCTGGCTGAGCAGCCTGTTTCTTGGCCTGTATAGAAGCCGTGGTACGTTAAGAATAAATAATCATGTCCAGTCAAGGCTACAGCAGCCTGGATGATGTGCTGTGAACAGGTTCTAGGTGGGTGATGGGTACTGAGGCTGACTGCCTTGGGTGTCAGCCACATCTGTTGAGACCAGTGTGCTTGACACCCGAACGCGTGCCCGCGTTTTCTGCGAGCTGTCATGTGAAGGGCCTGGGACGTGGTCTGCTGCGAGTGTTTTCTGTGGCCTCTCACGTGAACAGAGCAGGAGCGCAGCCTGCGCACTCGGACAGAAGCCGCACAGCGCTTGTCTGTGCTCACCTTCTCAGTCCTGCTCGGAGCTTCCCACTGACCTCCTCTGGCATAAGGTGCAAGTGGCAGGGGTGTCTAACGTATGGCCACCATGACTGTGTGGGTCTGGGCACTAATCGTGGTGCTACGGTCTAAGTTTGTGTCCCCCTGCCCCCCACCCATTCCTATGTTGAAATCTAAGCCTCTGTGCAAAAGTATAAAGAGGTGATGAGGTCATGCAGGGACCTTCACAGATGAGATGAGGGCTCATAACAGAGGGAGTGCAGGTGCCTCTCTCGCCAGGTAAGGATGTGAGAAAGTGCCAACTATGAAGAGCAGGCCCTCACAAGACCCCAAGCCTGCTGGCACCCGGATCTTGGACTTCCCAGCTTCTAACTAAGAGAAATACATTTCTGTGGTTTGTGAGTTCCCCAGTCTAAGGCATCTTTGTCACAGCAGCCCAAACAAAGTAAGACGTGTTATGCGTTAGCCACAGCCAGGCGCGGGTGCTGGGGACCCATTAGCTGGACCTGTCACAGACGTGTGGCTTTTGCCTCACTGTGCCCTGGAAAGGGCTGAAGTTAGACAGGCAACACGGAGGCAGACACCGTCCGCATGGGCATCACGGTGCCAGGCGACTCTTCCACCTCTGGGCGGCGGCCGGCCTGCCTGCTGAGTCAGGGTGTTCAGGGCTCTCTAGACCCACTGGGTCCTTTCTGCTGTGATGCAGGGGGAGTCTACAAGGAAGGGCTGGTGAACCTCATCACAAGCAAACCCCAGAAAGCCACTCAGCCCCCAATATTCTTCAAATATACCGGCTCCTTGGCCACAAAGGCAGTGAAACCTTGAGAACTCTGTTGACTCAAAACAGCCATTTCAGCCACAGTGAGAGAAAGCCAAGAACCACCCACTGCTTGCCCCAGCTGGTGGCGAGCCCCGCCTGTCAGGACGGACTGTGGCTGCCACAATGGTGCGGTGTCAGGACGGAATGTGGCTGCCACAACGGTGTGGTGTGTGTTCTGCCCATGGCGAGCCCCGCCTGTCAGGACGGACTGTGGCTGCCACAATGGTGCGGTGTGTGTTCTGCCCAGAGCCCCATCCCTCGTGAACAACTCCCATGCAGACACCCAAGGTGTCTGTGCCCTGTGCCCTCCATGCCCCGGGGGCAAGGTCCCGCCCAGCATCTCCTAGTAGCTCCAGCTACCCCATGGAAGAACACTGCATAGGCAAGTTGGAAGCCTGGAGGCCTGCATGCCCTCAAAAATGTCTGCAAAAAGCTGCAAAATGGCTAAGTTCAAAGTGCCGTATGAACACATTATTCCAAGGTGAAACTGCTGCTCCAGGACCAACTGTCCCCCAGCCCGCCGACTTCTGCTCTCTTGACATCCAGCCCCAGCCCTGGGCTGGGCCACCTACTCTGGCACAGGCCGGCCCAGGTAAAAAAGCTCAGTGGAAACTGTCCACATGGCCTCAGGCTAGTAGCCAGGGACATGGATCAAGACCTACTCCTAGAGTCTGCAAAAGGCAGACCACAGCAGCCTGCCAGAGAGGCAACTTTGGGATGGAGGCCCTGCCTTTTCCATCAGACCCCCTAGACTTCAGCTCTAGCCACGACAGAGGCCCTGGCCATTCCTCGGCCATTCCCACCGGCCCCAGCCGAGGTTTCCTGCTCAGCCCGCCCCAGCCGGCCTCCCCGGGGCTTCCCAGCTAGGAGCAATGACCCTTCTTCTGCAGGGCTCTTCTGTGCAGATATTTATTCCTATACTTTCTCCTGAGTGGGAGGTCCCTGGCTGGGCACGGGGACACAGACGAAGGTGGCCTGGTCCTTGCCTTCTAGGTACAAGCTGAAATCCAGTTCCGCCTCAGCAAACTCACTGACTCAACATATCAGCTCTGTACTGCTGCCAGGCAGACCGCCACTCACTCTGCCCAGCTTCAGCCCAACAAGTTCATTCCCTCTGCCAGGTGCTGCTGTTCCTGGGCCAGGAGGGTGAACACGTAGTAGAGACTCCAGAAACATCTCCTGAGCTGAACTAAACCACATGTTTTATCAGTAGTGACCGAGAACCCACTCTGGGTTGCGAAGGGCAAGGTCTGGGGAGTGGAGGGGGAAACAGCCCCAGGATTTCTCTAGGGACTGCTGCCTGGGGCCTGGGAGTCCCTAGAACTCATGAACTACACCCCCACATGCAGGAGTGGGCATCCGGTGACAAAGACAAAGCTGGCTGGTCAGGTGATGTGTCTGGGAGCAGACAGTGACCACTCCCCTTTGTCCTGGTTGCCTCCTCCAAAGGAGGCCTGGGCATTCTCACCCCTGGGCCCTGGCTCTCCCCAGAACCTGGAGGGTTCCAGAGAGGAGAGTGGGGAACTAGATTCTGCAGTTGGAGGCACTGAGTTCCTCCACTGACCAAGTGGCCTCACTTCCCGTTTCCTCTCCTGGGAAGCAGAACTGCTGTCTCTGGCCAGGCAAGGGCCACTGCAAGGATCCTAAGAGGAAAGCCAGGCTGCTGGTGTCCCGCCTGGAGTCCCAAACCCACGGCAGTGCCCACTCTCCACTGCTGTGAGTGTTGGCTCTGACCGTTCATGGCTGCCCTTCCGGAGCTATTCTGGGCTGGGAGACCTGGGATAGGAAGGAGGTTACCCTTTCCCTTTAGGGTCACCTCCAGCCAATGGCCGACAGGTGCAGCGACAGGAGCTGCCCCTCGCCTTGGGCAGGATCAAGTCCCACGTGCTGGTCACACTTCGCAGCTCCCGAAGTACCAGGCTGAGAAGCGACTTCAGCTGAGCCCCCCTCTTTGCTGGGCCTCTGCTGGTCCAGGGGCTTCCCTCGCCTCCCTGAAGGTCCCTGCTGGGAGCATCCCTCTCGGTGTCACTGGCACAAGCATCCCCGGCTCAGGCCCTGCTTCTAGGGACCCAATCTAAAGCCACAGGTAAAAGCACCCTGGGTGTTAATGTAGTTAGAGCTTATGCACCTGCTTCTTAGTACTACTGTTCTTTCTGGAACAGGAATATCAAGCCATGGTCAGAGACTGGCCCCAGGGCCCTGTGGAGAGTCCAGTTCCTGGCCCCAGTCCGCCTGACACGTGCTGGGGAGCGGCGGTTGCTGGGGACGCCTCTCCTGGGTTAGTCGGTGTCTTAAGTGTAGTGCCCACATGAGGCTTCCTTTGGGTCCCTGCCTGCGCCAAGCCCGTCTCCCGGAGGCGCTCGAGTGCCTCTCTTTCGGGCGAATGATGACCACTTCCCTCCTGTGCCACTGCTCCTCACCGCGGGCCCAGCTGTGTTTCCTCCTTCCCTTGCTCTCTCCCTCTTTTTAGTCCAGTTTTATGGCGCTCTGTGTTAGAGGTCTTCATGGAGCTACCTCAAGTCCCTCTAAGAAAGGGCCATCAACAAGCCCAACTCACAAGTCAGGAGCAGAGCCTGGCCTGGCAGCTGCCCTGCTAAAAGCTGCAAGGGCCCCAGGCTCCGGCTGAGCGGACGCATTTCCTCCCCAAACAGATGCTTGCATGAGAACAGAATTCTCCAAGTATCAAGAAAACACCAGGCTATGAGAACGGATGGCCAACAGCCTGGAAATTTTCTAAGTCCCATTTGTGCTGGAAGCTGGCACAGAAACAACCGAGACGGCAAGGCATGTGGTTTCCTAGGCTTTTTAAAAAACTACTTCAGAAAAGAAAAAAAGGCACAAGCATATTTTTGGCCCATCTTTAAGCCATCTTTGGTAAATCTGGATTTTGCATGAAGGCTGTACTCTTTCTCACAGGAAGCTGCTGCCCCTGCCCCTAGGCCAGAGAGGTCAGGTGGTGGCAGCTGCTTTTCCTCAGAGGTTGCAGGTGCTAGAGATGCCTCGAAGGTCGTGGGCATGGCCAACCTTTCCCTAGGGGCTGACTGCCCATGCTCTGCAGGGCCCTTCCCCCTGGGCATCTGGTCTTCTGCTGCTTCACAGCCACCTCCTGTGTAGGCCAGGCCAGCTGCTCGCCCAGGACCATGTTGGTGCCCAGTCTTAAAAAGGGATAGCATCAGCCAGGTGGGGTGGGTCACACCTGTAATCCCACAACTTTGGGAGGCCAAGGCAGGTGGATTGCTTGAGCCCAGGAGTTTGAGATCAGCCTGGGTAACATGGCAAAACCCCATCTCTACCAAAAAAAACTAAAAATTAGCCTGACATAGTGGTGCATGCCTGTGGTCCCCGCTACTCAGGAGGCTGAGGTGGGAGGATCACTTAAGCCCAGGTGGCAGAGGTCACAGTGAGACGAGATCGCACCACTGCACTCTAGCCTGGGCGACAGAGCAAGACCCTGTCTCTCCAAAAAAAACAAAAGCGGGGGACGGCATCATGCCCAGCCCATTTCTGTGAAATGCTTACTGCCTTTGGACCCCAAAAGAGGCAGCCCTTCTGAGTCTGGACTGCCCTCAGGAATCAGGGCAACACTGGCAGCAAAACCCGGAAGCCAGGTTGCCAGGGCCTGAAAATAGGGAAATCAAGTTGCCAGGAGCGGGAAGGTCCTCCAGGGTCCTTGGAGCTCCACTGATTCGGCAATGGATTCTCAAGGCTCTCCCCAGACCAGAGGTTCTAGAAGCAAATGGCCCAATGGGGGTGGTAAATATCTACGGGGTGAAAGGCTGGCCCTGGTCAGTTACTAGGGAAGTGCCCGCCTTCCTGTGACAGTTTCCTCAGCTCATTTCTGCAGAGGCCAACAAATGTGTACTGAGCGCCTGCCACATGCCAGACAGATTGTGGTCACCCCGTTGCAGAAGCCAGTACATCAGGGGACAGACTTTGGAGGCACTGTCTCAGGTTGGTCAGGTTCACAGGGCAGGCACCATTTTTCCTTTTCTGTGGACAAGGTATCTTGCCCCTCATCTGACATCCCCTCCAGGTCTGGGAGGCCCAGGTGGTGCCAGAGCCAGGTGTGCTGTGTGGCGGCCAGTCCAGGCCACCCTGAGTCACTTCGGGAAGGGTAGCACCAGCTTGGGGCTCTCTCCATGGTCTCCACACCCCCAGCCATCCCTGGGCCTTGCTGTCCCTGCTCTGGTGGCTCTCTTGGGGCCCCCATGCTGGGCATCCTGGGGGCACCCCTCCCACTGGATTCTTTACTCAGTGTGGCCTCGCCTCTGGTAACTTGAGGCCTAGGGCCCAGCTGGGGACAAGGACTATAAGGCAAACGACCTATAAGGCAAACGACCTCCAGAGGCTGAAGGAATCGGGGAAGGAGGAATTAATCTTCGGGACAGCCCATCCCCAGCCCAGACACCTAAAAACCCGGGCCTCTGCAGACAGACCTAGGGCCAGCAGGCCTAGCCTACTATCTCCCCTGCCAGACCCAAGGAAGGCAAGCACGGGCTCCAGCAGGTCCCCTGTGAACCCCACTCATCCCGTGGGCTGTCAGCAACAGAGGGTTCCTCATAATGGAGCCCTGGAAAGTCACTCCGTTGGTCTAGGGAGTTGTAAAGTTTACCGGAGTGGTGCTCATCGAGCCAAACCCGCCAAGCAGGCCAGAGCCTGGCCACCACTCTCGAATGGCCTTCACCAAGGCCCCTCTTCCTCAGGCTCTGCTGCCTGGGCCCCTCCGCCCTTGCTGTTCCCACTCATGCTCTGGCTCCTTCTACAGCAAACCTGTTTCAGCCACATAAACCCCCTCCACACCAGCCCTGGGTCAGCACCATCCTGACGGCCCCGCCCTGTCTCCCTCTTTACTGGCAAATACCTTCTCTCCCACCGAAACCCACCTCTGCAGCAGCCAATCCGGAAGCAGGCCCAAGCTCCTGTGTGTACCCCGTTTCCTGCCAAGTGTGCAGGGAACCCTGACCCCACATGCCACGGCCTGGTTCACAGTGGGTGCGTCGTGCAGCCTGGGGGCAGAGGGTAGGTGGGAAGGAAGGGTCCACCCCGGTCGGCCCTCCCGGCTAGGCCTCTGTTTGCACAGCCCTGGGGTCCTGCGGCCTACACCCCAGGGTGCTGTGGGTAGGAACAGGCCTTGGAGGCCCAGAGCCACGCGTGTCCTCTGAATGGTGGCCAACCCAGTGGCTTCTCTGAGGGCACCCCACAGGCCACACGGTGGCGACGTTGTTTCTGCACCAGGCCCCAGATGGCAGATGGCCTGCCCGAACACAGAAGGTGTGGGAGCTGACGCCAAAGGGCCTCCCGGCGCTCTCACAATTGGAAAACAAACATTTTGTTTCTGTGGTGTACATTCCAGCCAGCACACACTCAGGACAGGACTTGTGAAACCACCTCGCTCGCAGCTTGGCGTGAAGAATATTCTTTGCCTAACAAAAGTTGAGGAACCTTTCCAAAGCACACAGGGTCCTGGCGGGGGCCGAGGCCAGCACACTGCCTGCGCCCACAGACCTTCAACAGAGCCGACCAGCAGGGCGCACGGTGCCAGGGGTGGCTTCTGAGCAGGACTAGCGATGCGGAAGGTTATGTCCAGGGCTCTCAGAGGGGCTGCTGGGCACTCGTTCGCATTCAGCTGCCTGGGGTCACATCGGGGTGCTGAAGACAGGACTGCAGGGCACGGGGGCCTCTGGGCTCCACCCCAGCAGCTCACAGCTCTGTTCCAGATATCGCCTTCCATGGAGGGCACACTGGAGAAAGGGGATCCTTCTTGGAGAAGTGAGCAAATCACCAACCGGTTTAGCCACTCTTGCAGATGAGCAGACAGAGGCTGAACGAGGAGAAGGGATGTGCCCCGGACTGCACAGCTGTGTGATGTGCAATCGGACCTCATCACTCCTGGGCTGTGCTCAGGAAAGTATGCGGTCCTCCGGCAGGACGGTGGAGTAGCACAGGCTGGACAGGCCTGGGCTGGAATCCCAGCTCGGGTGTGCCCCGAGGGACCTTGGCAAATCATTAAACTTCTGTGCCTCAGTTTCTCATGTGTACGAGGCTAATAAGAGCCTCAAAGCCTCAGAAGTGTTTGGAGGGATAAATAGAGACCACCAAGGAGGCCACGGAGAATGCGATCCCCCCTTCCCACACTCCACCCCACAGCTGTGCCTGTGGACACAGCGAAGCCACAGCAAAGGGGGTCTGGGAGCTCTGCTTATATCCAACTGCTCTTGCTAAAAAAAAACCTGCTTTCAAGAGCAAGAAGACACGCCAGCAACACAAAAGATAAAATATCTAGGAATGAACTTACAAGAACTGGCAAAA
Organism: Trachypithecus francoisi; assembly: GCF_009764315.1. Taxonomy (NCBI): domain Eukaryota; kingdom Metazoa; phylum Chordata; class Mammalia; order Primates; family Cercopithecidae; genus Trachypithecus; species Trachypithecus francoisi. The sequence continues at coordinate 6,850,557 of NW_022681442.1, read as the reverse complement.
CTGATAGAAAACAAAAAAATACTTTAAAGAACAGAAAAGTAAGAAAGTAAGACTGAACAAACAGAAATAAATCTTGTGTCAGGGATAGTTAGACTCAACCTCAAGTAGGTGTAAAATCTCCCTAAATTAATTCATAAGTCTAGTATGATCCCAATCCAAAATATCAACAGCACTCCCAATCGCCATGGTCTCAGGACAATCTAATTTTCAAGTTTTTAATGAAAAAATAAACAAGTGAGATTAGTCAGGAAACTCTGTAAAGAACAGTGGGGAAGCTAACCCTCCTAGACTAGTCCGTATCATATAATATGCCAAAACACATTGCTAAGCCTCCAAAACTACAACAGCATATTAGTATGAACATACATGCATACCTACAGAGACCAATGAAACAGAATGTTCTGAAACAGACCCAGTTTAGTGTATGATAAAGGTAGAATCTCAAAGCAGAGAAGAAAAGATGGCATTCTCAACAGATGGTACTGAAACAGACGGGCAGCTACATTAAAGAAAAGGTTGGCTCCATATTCACACCACATACAAGATAAACTCAACATAGACCAAAGAGTGTAATATAACCCATAAAAGTACTAGAAGAAAACAGGAGACTTCCTTCATCATCTTGAGAGAAAAAAAGGCCTTTCCAAAACTCAAAATCCAGAGCCATAAAATAAATAAGTAATAAATTTGGTAAAAAAATTTACATGTCAAAAAACGCCAAAAGCACTGGTAGGAATGTAAGATGGTGCAGTCACTGTGGAGAACAGTTTGGCAGCTTCTCAAAATGTTCAACACAGAGTTACCATCAGACCCAGCAATTCCATGTCTAAGAAATGAAAACATATGTCTATGCAGAAACTTGTACGCAAACATTTACAACAGCGTTATTCGTAATATCCAAAAAGTAGAAACAGCCCAAATGTCTATCAACTGGTGAATGGATACATAAAATGTGGTCTAGCCGTACAACAGAATATTATTTGGCCATAAAAAGAAAGGAGATACTGATACATGCCACGGTGTGGAAGACCCTTGAAAGTATGATGCTAAGTGATGGAAGCCAGACGCACAAGGCCACATATTGTGTGGATCCATTGATATGAAATGTCCAGAATAGGGAAACCCATTGATTCGGTTTGGCTGTGTCCCCACCCAAATCTCACCTTGAATTGTAGTTCCCGTAATCCCCACGTGCCGTAGGAGGGATGCAGTGGAAGGCAACTGAATCATGGGGGCAGTTACCTTCATGCTATTCTCATGATAGTGAGTGAGTTCTCACGAGATCTGATGGTTTTATAAGAGGCTTTCCCTGCTTTGTTCAGCACTTCTCTCTCCTGCCGCCATGTGAAGAAGGATGTGTTTGCTTCCCCTTCTGCCATGATTGTAAGTTTCCTGAGGCATCCCCGGCCATGCAGAACTGTGAGTCAATTAAGCCTCTTTCCTTTAAAATTACCCAGTCTCAAGTATTTCCTTATGGCAACGTGAGAACGCACTAATACACCCATCAAGACAGAATGAAGTTTTGTGGTTGCCAGTGGCTGGGAGTGGGGGTGGCTGAAGGGGATGGAGAGTGACTGCTAAGGGGTATGGACTTTCTTTTGAGGTGATAAAAATGTTCTAAAATTGATTGTGATGATGGCTGTGGAGCTCTCTGAATATATTCAAGACCACTAAGTTGTACACCTTAAATGGGTGAACTGTGTGGTATATGAATTATATCTCAGTAAAGCTCAAGAATGTCAAAAGCAAAGTCAGAAAACAAAGAACAAATTAGTAATAAGTATTTGTAACTCATATCACAGGCAAAAATTAATCTCCCTAATATACAACTGAGAAGAAAAAGACCAAAGACACAATTATCTTATATTTTTGTTTTTGTTTTTGGAGATGGAGTTGCGCTCTGTTGCCCAGGCTGGAGTGCAGTGGCACGATCTCGGCTCACTGAAACCTCCGCCTCTTGGGTTCAAGTGCTTCTCCCGCCTCAGCCTCCCGAGTAGCTGGGACTACAGGCGCCTGCCACCACGCCCGGCTAACTTTTTGTATTTTTAGCAGAGACGGGGTTTCCCCACATTGGCCAGGCTGGTCTCAAACTCCTGACTTTGTGATCTGCCCGCCTCGGCCTCCCAAAGTGCTGGGATTACACGTGTGAGCCACCACGCCCGACCGACACAATTATTTTAAAAGGGCAAATGAAAAGAACACAGAAAAGGACACAAGAATAGCCTTTACATATACAAAAAGATGTTCAACGGATTAGAAAACTGCAAACCAAAATGACAGAGAAACTGTTTTTTTACCTATCTGGTTGTGAAAATGTCAAATGTTGGACCAGCCTCTGGGCAGTGGGGAGACAAACCACCCTGCACATGGTGACCCTCTGAGCTGCAGGGAGGACGGGCTCCCACAATGTTCACCTGACAACGTCCTCCAAGAGACCAAAGGCACACGACGTATGACCAAGCAATCCTGATGGGAATTAACCCTGCAGAAGACGGATCTCCCATGTCCAAAGGGACTCATGCACTCAAAATTCACAGCTGAAGAAGCCCAGAAGAGTCAGCGGGGGACCCCACAAAGTGGGCACGTCCGAGCAGTGGAACACCATGCAGCCAAAAAAAGGGCATGAAAACACCCTCCAGGGTTTACTGTTCAGGAAAACAAGGTACAGCAAGGTATGTATTGCATGCTATTATCTCCTTTGTTATAATAAGAATTGAAATTCCTATTTGCTTATATTTGTAAAAATGAGCACAAGAAACTAGCAGTCTGTCTGAGGGCATGGGGGATGGGAGAGATGGGGCAAGAGTTTACTCCATGTTGTTTTAATTTTCCAACACATGAAGGTACTACCCAAAAATGAAATGCAATGTCTATCTCTGCGTGTGTTTATTTACCTTAAGAGCAAAGGACACACTAAGTTAGAAAAGGCCAAAATCCTATTCACATCATCACTTGTATTTCCCAAAGGAGAATCCCCACCCCATTTCCATATTAAAATTTCCTAGTGTTTCTCTACCAAAGTTCTTTTCTTTCCTTTTCTCTTTATTGGTAGCAACAAAGTGTATGCATTTTTTTTAACGGCACTTTGCAAAATTTGTGGACAAAAAAACTCTAGCAGCCCCAGGTTCCTGCACTTAATAATCATGAAATTAAATCTGAGTTTCACACAAGGGGGACATGCAAACATCAGGAGGGGCTGACCCCTGAACAGCCAGTGTGCCACCCTGTGCCAGACACCTGCATGTGGGTGGTTAGCCAGGAGGCTTCTCACATGGCTGGTAGGTGCTTTCACAGAACAACAGGAAGAGGGAGATCCCAGGAAAACACTCACTGTTTTGCTGTTACAGAGGTTCAGGTGGCCCCCTGCCCGCCCACCCTGGGGCAGTTTTGCACCTGCAGCCTCAGTTGCACCTGCCTTGTCCACAGAGGCCCACGTTGGCCACTCGGGGCAGCTGCTGGGCTGGGCCCCATTCTGCGGAGGTTAGAGGAGGAGGCTGCCTGTTGGTCACCAATTAAGGTTATAGCAGGGAATGGTCTCTCGTGTCTGTGAGCAGCCTCAGTGGCCACAGGAGCATCAGGAGCATTCTGACACACACACAACACGGACGCCTGGGCCAGGTGTCTGCAGTTGTGATGCTTGTGAAGCCGGAGTCCCGCTTCCACCGGCTGTATTTTCACACCCACTGAGCAGATGAGATGCAGAGGTGGAGTTCACAGAGTCAGATGCAGCTAGATTTCCTTTTGATTTGCTGGGAGCAAGACTTCTTTCCTCCCAAGAATGAAACAGAAGTCACAAGAAGAAGGCAGGCAAGTGCTGCAGAAACACAATGGATTTATCTGCCCAAACAGGCCTCAGCACAGAAACCTCCAGAAGCAAGCCGTCACCACGACCCTCCAGAGGCTGCCCTTTCTGATAAAATGCTCCCTGCTCCCACTCGAGAGGGCCCCCTTGGAAATGGGGTCTAAACGCATCTCTGGGGACCTCTATCTGTCCTCCATTCTGAGAAGGAGCTGGGTCACCCTTTCTGGTGCTGGGCCTCACAGGGTCTGCAGGTGGCAGGAGACAATCAGACGTGCCACTAGGCAGCGTGGGTCCAGGACGTACCTGGCAGGACCTGGGTGCCTGACTTTGGCTCCAGTCGCCTTGTGCTGGGCATGCCCTGGGGACGTCTTGCTTGCTCTGGGCCCATCTGCACAATGAGGGTCTTCAGCTTGAGCCCCAGGTGTCCCTGCAAGGCCACTGCACTGAGACTAGCTTCGATGCAACTTGAGACCGGGCACCAAATCCAACTCAGACCTGTACTGCTGACCACAGCGGCCCTAATGGCCACCTAAGGCCAGATCCCATCTCGAGCTCCAGACCCAATGGGCATGTCCCTGCTGATGTCCCACGGTCCTCTCAGCTCAACGTGTCTCAAACCTGATCCAGCACCTTCCTCCCCAAGCTCTCAGAATAAAAAGCAAATGCCTCACTCCAAGGCTAAAGGCCTAGTATCTCCAGTCCCATCTCACTCACACCCTCCCTGCCTACTCCAGCTCCCCTGGACACACAGAGTCCCTCCCATGGAGTGCCCTCCATAGGCCAAGATCACCCCCTTCCTAAACCTCTCTCTCCCTGAAAGGCTCTTCCTCTGCACAGCCCAGCTGAAACAGCCACCCCAGTCCCGTTAAAGCCTCCGTGGGGCCTCTCTGTCCGGGCAGAGGGAACTTCACTCTCCATCCTGGAGCCTCCCACACCCATGAGCTGGTGGGCCCTTCCTGCCTGAGTACCTCTGTGGGCTGCATCCCTGATACCTGGAAAAGCAGGGCCAGGTGGTTGAATGAAGCACTGAAATGACGATCCATTTGGGGTGGGATCCTGCCTCTCAACACTAGGAGCGGCCGGGCGCGGTGGCTCAAGCCTGTAATGTAATCCCAGCACTGTGGGAGGCCGAGGTGGGCGGATCACGAGGTCAGGAGATCGAGACCATCCTGGCTAACACAGTGAAACCCCATCTCTACTAAAAATACAAAAAAATTAGCCAGGCGCGGTGGCTCACGCCTGTAATCCCAGCGCTGGGGGGGTCAGGGCGGGCAGATCACGAGGTCAGGAGATCGAGACCGTCCTGGCTGACACGGTGAAACCAATCCCGTCTCTACTAAAAATACAAAAAAAATTAGCTGGGTGCCTGTAGTCCCTCCCAGCTACTTGGGAGGCCGAGGCAAGAGAATGGCGTGAACCCGGGAGGCGGAGCTTGCAGTGAGCCGAGATCACATCAACGCACTCCAGCCTGGGCGACAGAGTGAGACTCCGCTCAAAAACAAAACAAAACAAAACAAAACACTAGGACCGGTGTTTCCTTGGGCATGTTACGCAATTTGAGTTTCTCTTTTCCCATCTGTAAAATGGGGAAATAAAACTGCCCTAGAGGGGCCGCCTGGAGTTGAAATGAGATCACAGGCAGCGCCAGGCTCAGAGGGGTTTGAACAGAACTGATGATGCCAGCTGCACCACGACAGAGGGAGGGGCCCATGTTGCCCATGAGCAGCCCCAGGCAGATGCAGCACAAGGAGAACCTCTGACCACCTCACCCCTCCCACAAGCAGTCCATGAAAGCAAAGATCCCAGGCATGCTGGGGACGGGGGAGGCCATGCTGGCCCTCACTGACTACTGGAGCCCTTCAGGGCCGAGGACAAGTGGCAGACCAGCAAGACTTGGCCAGCACGTCCCAGCACGTCCAGCAGGGCAGCTGGCCATGGACATGCCTGCTGGTGGTGGGTGTGGCAGGACATTCCTGGGCACATTCTGCCCCTCTGGGCTCAGCTGGCCCCACCTGCAGTGCCAGAAGTGAGTGGTGGGAACAAAATGCGTGAGGCCTTGGTGTTCCCTGAGCCCCAGAGGACCTGCTGGAAGACTGCATTTGCTAAGGCTTTTCTCACCTGGAGGCAAACCAAACACTTGCTTAGCTATTGGGTGGAGATGTGGGGAGACTCACCCCAGACTTACCACCAGGGACCCTTCCTGAGGTGGCTCAGCCTCTCGCCCATATAAGTCCCATCTCTCTAACCCAATGTGATGCCCTGACAGGGAGCCCCTAGTTCAGGGCTTCTGGATCACAGGGATTCAGGGGTGGGCCATGGGGAGTGGGGTTCTGTATTCTCTACCAGACCTGGCCAGACCCACCCCAGCAGGAAGTCAGGATTCCCAGGTTCAGGCACTCAGGAAATGTTTCCTTAAAGGGCACTGGAAGTGTCAGGAGATCCCCAAGAGGGCGGACGACAGGGCCCATCCTCAGCAGTGGGCACGCAGCCCAGGGCATGCTGTTTGCCACCAAACAGACACAGAAATAGAGAATCTGCCCTGTCTAGCTGAGTGGCCTTGGGCAGGTCATGGTGGACATCACGAGGCAGACCCCTCGAGGCGGCTGTGCAGGCTGGATCAGGAGGGGTCCGGGGAAGGCCTAGCTCAAGGCCCAGGGTGCCTGGCAGGTGGCGCTCCCACTCAGAAGCCCAACTCAGGCTCCAGAAGTGTTGGCCGGGGTGGGTCTCTGTTCTTTTGACTTCCCCGGGGACACACCTCAACATAACTATGAATTTTCTGATAAGCTCCCCCCGCCTTTCTATATTTTCCCCTTTTGTTCATTACTGTTTAAATGCTTGGCAGAATATACAAACACAGCACCCGCACCCCAGAGCGCCTAGTTGCAGTCTGAGTGAAAGTGCTGGAGACAGATGCCTGGGGCGGGCATGGGGGGACCTCTTACCTCCATCAGCACATCATCCAGGCATGAGGAACAGGCTCTGCCAGCCTCCTGTTTATTATACCCAGAGAGACAGAGGTTGGTTTGGGCAAACTCCCACCAAGAGGCAGTGGCAGGGCCAGGTTCAAATCCAGATCTGTCTGTCAAAGCCTGCACCCACCCTTAACCACCACGCTTCACCTCACTGCTACCATAAACACCAGAATTCAGGACGGCAGAAAATCACTTTCAACCCCTAGGTACCCCCAGCAATCCTTGCCTGCTGCTTGGGAAAAATTCCCAACTACAAGGCTGACGACCCTTGGGCAGAGCCACCCCACCAACTGGAGCAGCAAAGAAGGAAATTCAGGGAGCCCTGACGGCTGCACCTTGCTACAGGTGCGTTCTCGGGTGCACCCCCTGGCTTGTCTGCGAGTGTGAGGAGCAGCACAGCCTCGGGCCCTCCACGCCTCTCTGGATAGCACCCTCAGCCTGCACAGCTCTGCATGGCAAGTGGGGAGGGATCATGTTCCTGAGCAGCCAAGCCTTGACCCCAGAAAATGGCAGGCAGGGGCTGGGATAACAAGGGGAGTAGGGGGGCGCACCAAGATGGCCCCTGAAGAATATGCAGGGCTTGGAGCCGCCCTAAATCATTCTTAAATCCACGTTTCTTCCTGTGCAGAAAACCAACCCAAAGGTGGAGATGCCATAAATCCCATCAGTCCGTCATCCCCTAGAATCTTGTCTTGTCCTGGGAACAAAGGCAGGGCATTTCTGGAGGTCCATTCTGGTGTCCTAGCAGCTGCAGAGCCCCGAATGATGGCAGAGCTAATGTTTACTAAGAATTTACCCTGAGCTCCACGGGATCGTCCCACTAAACCTTCACCTCAACCTTGGGAGGGGGCGCTACTGTCATCAGAGGTTTGGAATCTTGCTGAGGCCACACAGGGAGTGAGTGGGGAGGATCTGAGCGCCAGCAGTCTGAATCCGGGATCAAGTGCTGACCACCATGCAATACGGCCCCCAGCGCAGGATGAGAGGAGGAAAAAGACAGGCCTCCCTGCAGCACAGCAGAGTGAGGCAACAGCCCGGCAAAGGCCGCAGAGGGCACGGCCCGCTGACCCCACACTGGGTAGAGCCCTCAGCCAGATGGGAGGAAAGGACAAAGGCTGTGGGTATTTGACTTTTCTCTGGAGCATACCCCGCCTAGGTGACAAATGATGTGTGGGGAGAGGCTGAAAGCACCCAGAAGACAAAACCAGTAAGACAAAACAGGCAAGAAACCAGCACAGTGCCCAGAGCAGGCAGCCTCCGGGGGACCCCGATTGGCTCTCATCCAGTTCCTTCCCTTAAAGGTAAATGCTCATATGTCACACACACACCTCTTCCTCGCCATGTTGGATTCACTTCAAGATGTTGCCATTTCTACGGTGACCAATAACGCTGGGGCCAGTTTAACTCTGAGCCCCCAGTGACCCTTCCAGTGCAGATGTGAAGTGTGAGCTGTGGTGTAGCAGTGAGAGGAGGGGTGCCAACCACACTACCCCAAGACCAGCTTCAGGGCAGGGCCCCAGCCTCTGGCTAAGACCATCACTGAGACTATCACTGGCTCAGCCCAAGTGGGGAGATGAGCCAACTCTGTCCTGGCACCAACATCTGGTGCTTCAGAGAAAGCACAGAACCCACTGGGAAGGTGCCTCTCCTTCTATCAGCAAGTGGCTACCACAAAAAGGAGCTGCCAGACACCACGTGTCATCACTGAGGCCCACGTTCACTAGAAAAGGGGAGCCAAGAGCCACGGGGAACTCAGAGAACTCAGAGGTAAGATTCTAAAATCCTCGAGGGAGCCACCACCATGGCCTTAAGGGGAAAAGCACCCCTCACCAACACACTGGATCCCCCGTGCCTGCAAGAGGCCCCTTCCTTGGGAGCCAGAGAGGAGCCCCTTCTTGACCCTCTGTCCCAGGTATCAACAGGTGCATCTTATTAAGATGGCAAGCACTAAGTCTTACAGGTCCCACGAACTAGACCCTAACTATGTTCCGGGCACTGCAAAAGGAACTTGGCACACCGTGACTCGCTGGTTCCTCCAGAACCCTCAGGAGGCCTGTGCCAGTGATACTATTTTATAGTTGAGGAAACAGAGGCCTAGAGAGGCTAAGGAGTCTGCTAAGGTCACCCAGCTGGACAGCCGGAAGCCTAAAGCAGGTATCCATCTGAACCAACGGCGTGCATGCATATGCATGTGCACACATGCCCACCCTGAGAACCTGAGAGTTCCTCGAGGAAGAACAAGCCATCAGAGCCCTAACTGGAAGTCACCACAACCGCAGTCAGTGGCTGTGCCCAGGCAGGCTCAGGCCACAGGGCGGCCACTTCTGTCTCCCACCCTTGAGAACAGTAGCCCTCCCTGCTGAGAGGCTTTAAGGGCAATCTGCCGTGCCAGTAGGTCCTGGAGATCTTAACAAAGGCATGAGCTCCAGGGAAAGAGAGGAGGACAGCCAGAGTGCCACGCATGTGAACACATCCACAGTGGCGGGTCTCACTCTCACACCAACGCCTCTCCGGTGGTTGTGACAAGAGCAGGCCAGCTTTAAGGGTGGGACAATGAAGGCAGTGACTTTGCCAAAACAGAAGGGCAGCCTGGCATAGCCCAGACGGCCCAGATGTCACCTTCTCAAGCCTGACGATTCCCATCTGCAGAACCTGCCTGGTGGCCCAACAGGCAGATGGGTGCTCAGGCTGGCTTGCAGGCATCCCACGCGGCCACAGCAGCCAAACTGGTTAACATCCTTTGGCAGCAATGTCCCTGAGTGAACACGGAACCTGAAATCCCTGTGAGTATCCCCAAGACACATGGGCACATGCAGCTGCCGATCACAGACGCTTTAAGACAGTGACTCCAGGCAGAAAGGGTGGCCTTCTCTTCTTACGCAGTTGGAATTTGTTCTCATTGTAAAATTAAAAGGAGCCAAGAAATGTCCCCGTAACTGTCCCTGCAGGGTGGAGGTCGGTCTAGGAGAAACCTCTTGAAGTCGCAGCACACGGCTCTCTGGCGATCCGGCGAGACTGCCTTTTTCCTTTCCATACTATGTGCACTCTCCTCCTTCCTTCATCTCCACCACTGTCTCCTCTAAGTGAGACCCCACAGTGTTTTCATGAAAGCAAGAAAAACGGACATTCCTGATGGTATTGTGGGACCTGTCGAGGCGGAATCGCTCACATATGCCTTTTTTCTCACTGTTAGCTTGAGATGATCTTAAAGAAAGAAAAGAAGGAGCACAAAAAGGACACACAAAACACAAACAAAAAAGTCCCTTCCTCGATGGCCGACAGGAAATAAAGCCAGCTCTCTGCCTCTAGAGAGAAACATCAATTGTTGGAACACTCAGGTTAAGGGAGAATCACAGAATCAAGGATCCCACTCACCCAGCTGAAAGCAAGAAAGCAACTTCCAATGGATTGAGGGAAAAAAATTAATTGCAGCTTTAGAAAAACCTCTTCTGCGAGGCTGGGCTGTGGGGCCATTGAAGCCCAGGCGGCTCGGCAGGGCCCTCAGCAGTTCTCCCTATTCACGACGCGCAGGTGGCTGATAAATTTCCCAGGGTTTCTCGGCGCGGTGATTGCGCCTGGCTCTTTCAGCGCGGCTGCAGGAATCTATACAGGTCCACTTAAATCAGTCTGAAGCTGTGAAAGGCTCCATCACTCGCCGCCCGGGCCTGGCCGCCCAAACAGAGCCCCGGGGGGGGCCAGCGGGCGGGTGGAGGGCTGGGAGGACAGTGCCAATTAAAAATCTGAGCCTGTGGGCCTTTCTCTTTCTCGTTTTCATTCCTACAGCTACATTGTGTCCACTGGCAGCGGATTCCAAAGGCGAAGAGGCTGCATTCACAGCCTGGAGCTTTAGAGCCGCCATCCCGAACCAGGCTAATTAAAAACGTGATTTCCCCCACAGGGCTGCCCCGGGGAGCAGTGAGGATGGAAGGCTCAGAAGATGAGGCGCAACTGTGCACGCTGGGCAGCTCCTGGAGTGGCTGGCAGGCTAGGAATACAGGGCCCTTTCTGACCACCGCCCCATCCTCAGAGAGACACAGGGCATCTGGAGGTTGGAGTGGCCCATCTGCACATGGCATCTGTCCCCAGAAAAGCCTGGTCCCTTGGGTCTCTGGAACATTCTAGTGTTTCCTGCTAATGCCAGGGGCCTCCACACCTGCTCGGGAAGAAAGGGCAAAACTGGCAGGGTGGGGGAGGGCCATCTCACACAGCCTTGCTCCAACAAGGATGTGACTCACCTGCTCCCAGAGCACCTGGTGGGCCACAAGCCACCAGGCCATTACTATTGAGCTGCTTATAGTTGGGGGAAGAGAGTACCCAGGCCTGGCCACTTTGCAGCTATCTGTCTACCACCTGGTCACTTGGCCCCTCCGAGCCTGCCTCCTCAATTGGAAAATGCCGACAAGGAGAGCTAGCTCACCAAGTCAGCTGGGCTAGCACAGTCATGAACACTGAGCCCTTACCCAGTGATAGCTAAGACCGCAACCCATAGCACTACCAGTGGCTACAGCCCCTTCACGTCCTCTGCCAGCAAACCAAGGAGCTTTGGCTCTGCAAAGGCCAATCAAAACCCCCAGAGACACGGGACCGGAGCTGCTCACTGCCTGCCCTCCTACCTTCCTTCCTTTTAGAATTCCAGGACAGCTCCTAGCCTAGAAATGGATGAAGATGTGGGTGGCAATTCTGTTCTTTCAGTGAAATGCACATCACTTCTGGTTGACCTGCCTGGCATTCAGCAACCCTTCTCCAAATTGCCAGGGTTTCCTCCTGGCAGAAACAGCTCAGAAATGCATCCCTCAAAGGGTTTTGCCACTGAGGGAGGCCTGAGAGGTGACCTTCCTGGGGTGCTCAGAGAAGCCTGGGATGTCAGTTTCCCAGATGGCTGTGGACAGGGGACCTGAGAGGGCAGATGGGTCCTGGGGGTGGCAGCAGGTATGGGCATGGGGGAGGGAGGCAGACGAGGGCCATTTGGGCTGGCTTTTCCAGCCACAGCCTGCTCTGACAGGTAGGCTGGGAGACAGAAGGGGACAGCGCATCAGTCCCTCTGCTGCAGGACTTGGTGCTGCAAGAACATCTGTCCCCAAGTGGGTGATGGTGGCCCCTCCACATTCAGAATTCTGAGGGGCCTGCCTCTTGCTCTCCCCTTGAATGCCAGGGGGAGGAGCCATGGGACTGTCACCTGCAGGGCTGAAGCCAGGCCACAAGGCAAGAGCACCCAGCAGGGGCCACCTTGGGGACCGCAACAGAGTCATGACCAGGTTCAGCCTCAAGCAAGGGCCCAGAGTACCTGTGGCCACAAGGAGCTGGCCAGAGCCCTTGGCACAGGATGGGGTTGCCAGGGCAACTCAGGCCCTCTCTGGAGGCCTCAGGCGCAGAGTGGGCCCTGCCATCACCGCCATTCTGTGGTAAGACCACCTATCTGCTCTGTCAGCCTCTTCCTCAAGAGAGTAACTGGGAAAATCCCTTCTGCTCTTTAATTTTTAAAAATTGAAAATGGAGAACAATAACAATTGAGAGCAATAATAAAAATAACACTAATTTTGAGTGCCCCCTCGGGCCCTGCTGAGAGATGCAAAATCTTAGCCCCTGAGACAGGCTCTAGGGGCCCAGGATGGGCCCACACCAGCAGCATTCCCCCACCCCACCCCCATTCCACCAACAGCCTTCCCAGCCTCTGCTGAAGGCAGACAGGTGAGGGTAAATTGAGTAGGGATTTTGCCAGGCAGTTGCTAAGGTCACTCCAAGAATCCTGAAATCCTGATTAATGGGCAAGATGGCTCTGTGCTTTGGCAGTGGGTCTCAGGCGCCTTTTCTTATGGAAAGCAGCGACGCACACTGTTGGCGGCTGTCTGGCATAACGCCTGCTTGCCTGGCCTCATTCGAGGGGCTCAGGAGACCCCAGCATCACCCGGGAGCTGGCAGAAGTGCGCCAGGAAACCATCATGTGACCAACCTTCCCAGCTCCTGAGGACTTGGACTCAGGGATAGGGAGGATGGAAAACGTGGGGCCAATAAAGGTAAACAGCCTGTCCCAGGGGGCAGCAGGCCTCTGTGTCTACAGGTAACAGGATGCCCTGCCGCCCAGCTCCACCCCACACTGCATGGCATTTGAGCTGAGTGGGCACCGAGAAGGTGCGTCTCCTTTGCCACTGCCCAATTCAGAAGGATCAGCTTTCCTGTCTGAGGCCACACAGGTAACAGGGACTCAGGGACTGCAGCCACCAGGGAGGTCAAGGTCTTTCACTCCAGTCAGTGGTTCTCAACCAGAGCAATGTTGCTCCCAGCTGATGATCACCTGTCATGACTGGGGGAGGGGGGACAATGAGCATCTAGCGGATGCTCTCCAAAGACCCACAAGCCCCATGTCCCGCTTCACATCACAGCGTCTCTCCCTCTGATCACCTGTGCGAGTGCAGCTTGCTCTCTGTAGGCATTTGCTGTGTGCCTTCAAGAATGCTCCCGCTGTGGCTTCAATACAGATGGGCTGTATCTGCTCTGGCCCTGCAATGGGCTCAAACATCTTCCCCAGGTCTCTAATGCCTGACAGGAGAGGGAGGAGAAACATGCCATTCTCCAGCCAAGCGTGTACGGAATCCCAGAACAAACAGAACCATTTTGTTACCATCTCCCCCAGGCCAAGCCCTCCCATTGCTGCACCGGTACCTTCTGTTTCCTCCCTGGTCTTTCTGCTCCCAGCCCGGAGCCTCTGGAATACATGACACGAGGTTCCCAGTAGATGCAGGGCTTTACGGCTCCCTCGGTATCCCTGCCCTCCAGCTCAGATGGCCACCCTGTGACACTCTTTCGCCCAGTCTCCTCCTGCTGCTGGGAGACCTGGCCTCCACCCAACCCCCTTTTGTGAACTCTGACTTCCCTTCTTATCTAACTCCTGAGCCTGCAATACTGGGGTGATTCATTCCATTACTTTAAGGGGAGGCTGGAAGCAGCCATGATGGAGGCCAGGGAATCTGAGAAAACTGCTGGCATCTCTTGCCCACTGCAGAAGCACCCAAGGCAAGCAAAGAGGCAAATGTGGGTGTATGGGTGTCGACCTCTCCAGATTCTAAGTGAGGCCCCATCCATGGACTCTCACACAGCCAGCCTCCTGGCTGGGCCATTCCTGGGCACCGAGCCCTCCCTTGGCAGACCCTGCACCAGGCGATGGGAACTGGGAGCAGAAGGAGAACAGCCTCCACCTCAGAGGAGCCCACACTCAGCGAAGAGGCGGGGCTGGTGAGCAGCACACACTGGGAAGGGGTGCGGAGCACGGCATCAGGGCCACATGTGCTGATGGTCAGGCTGTGCTGGGCGCTCTGCCAAGCACATGGGAAATACCATCTCATTCAATGTGTATCACTGCCCTGCAGCGCTCAGGTTTATTACTAGACCCATTTCATAAATGGGGACTCTGAGCCTAAGTGACTTGAATGAATGGCACAGAAAGTCACTGCAAATCTCCCTGAGAAATCTCCAGGCCTCAGGTGTTTCTCTTGCTCATAAACCCCACGCCCCAAGCTGCGACAATCAGGCTTTTCAGGGTCTCAGGCAGAGTGCTGATCTGTACATTTTGAAGTTCCAAAGGAACTGGAAGCTCCCTGTAGACAGGCAGGCAAGAGAAGAAAGGGAAAGCTGCTCACCGAGACCCCACCACATGCAGGAGCTTTACATTAGCAGGACTGCTGTCAGAACAAATGTGGCAGAGATGCATGTCACAATGCACTCGTGTGGCAGCTGAGGCTCGAGGAGGAAGGTATGTGTCCAGTGTCACAGCTAGGAAGCAGCAGACGGCAGGGAAGGCCTGTACCCTTCCCATGTCACCCTATGGGGTTGGGGGGCTATGTGTCCCTTGGGGTCACCCCTCTCCCAGGGCACCTCAGTGAAGTGTTGAGGGCAGACCCAAGACGGCTGCTTGAGATGAGCCAAGAAAAATGTCTTTGGCTTCACCAGACACAGTAGGAGCTTTCTAGCTCAAGGGACGACCCTGGCCTCTGGTCACTGTTTCCTACAAAGCCCAGAACAGCCCAGCGTACATGAAGCAGGTCAGTAACCACATGGAGCTACCAGCCAGCAGAGGGCTCAGGGTGGAGCCAGGGATGGGAAAGGAAGTGGGTGTGGGCATGGGGAGAGTCAACAGGAAATGCACTGGGGACGCCATGGGGCTGGCTGAGGCCTCACCACCCCCAGAGTTCTGCATTCTTGGTTCTTCCTAGGATGCTGAAAATCTGCTTGGCCCCGCAGGGCACAATGGCACGCCCTGCCTCCTCCAGAAAACCCTCTCTCTGGGAACACTGCAGCAGCCAAGCTTCTGGGAGGAAACCAAGACACATTGAGGCTCCAAGGCTCTGGGAGCATCTGCTGGAAAACCCCATGCTCAAGACCACAGGCCTGGGCACGGCAGAGGGCCAAGCCTTGGGCAGAACCTCCAGGATGGAGAGGGACAGATGGGCAGTGGCTGCCTCCAGCCCACCGTGCCAGTGCCCACGAGCCTGCAGTCTCCACAGAGGGGAAGGTCTGGGACGCTGGGGGAGGATAGGCTGTGGCCTGCTGTGTCCTGGCCTGGCTCTCCACCACCTGCCGTAAGGTCATCATACATCTCCCCTCCCTGGGAGCCTCCCCCATCTGTAAAACGACAATAATGACCTCTGTCCTTCCTGCCTCACAGGAATGCCAGGAGACAGACCTCAAGAATCATTGCCGTGGGGCTTCACAAGGGAGAACCCACTAGAAATGCAACAGCGGAGCCCTCCACCGTGTCCTCACAATGGGCCAGGCACTGTGCGTGCACCAACGACAAGCTCCCAAAGGTGCTCTTTTTTGCTTTGCAGATGAGCAAACAGGCTCAGAAAGGTTAAGTAACTTGCCCAAGGTCCTACAGATGAAACAGAACTCAGACCTAGTCCACCTGTCCCGCCTGTTCGGGACTCCTCTTGCTGCTAAGAGGCCTGGCCAGGATTAGCAATTGTGGGAAGCCGCCCTGAGAGGAGAAAGCACCGTCCCAGCCCTTAAGGAATGTGCAGTGTCACTGGAGAGACTGGTGGTGGAAAGTGCTTGCCACAACAAGCGAGCCACTTATGGGAGACAGGATGGAACCGGTAGGGGATGAGTGACAGCTGTCCTACTGACTTGCAGAAGCAGCTGCAGGCCTGCTGGGCAGACTGCAAAAGGCAGGCAACAGCAGCAGTGGAAGGCCAGGTCTGGTCACTGCCCCCATCATCAGCTAACTTTTTAAGTGACTCAGGGCAAAGGACTGCAGCTCTCTAAGCCTCAGTTTCACCAGGTGCATGATAGGTCCCTTCAAGCTCTGAAACTTATGGGCTCCAGCTAGAACCTTCTGCACCTACCTCTTCAACCTCTAACCTGGGAGTAAGGAAACGAACCCGGATTATTTCAAAGTTTCCATGTCTTCCAAGAGAAAATATTGTTGTCTCAGTAGATGGCAGCAAACTAACCCTAGCAGAGGCCTTCCTGCTGTTGTTGGACCAGCTTGGCACCCTCTGACCACCCACCTGACCAAGCAGAATGGAGGACGGGGTAGAGAGGGTGCTACAGGGCAGGCTGGCCCAGGCATCAAAGCCATGGTGGGAAAGAGAAACAGCAGGCCTGGCTGGCCCCACCTCCAGGCAAGTCAGCAGCTGTTTCTCCCAACATATCTGCCCTCCGTTGAATAACATAAGGTATTGCCAAAATCCCAACCACTGCAAGGATTTGGACAATGCCAGTTCTAAAAATGCTTCCAGATCAAGCCTCAGTCTGCTTTCTCACAACTGGATAAAGGCCGCCTACCATGAAGAGTGTATCCCTGTAAGATGGAGGGCTTACTGCCAGCAAACTGCCCTACCTAGAACTCAGGCTGGCAGTGTTCCTGGCCTCCCTCACACACTGGGAAGTGTGCACTTGATTCTTTGTACTCCTTCAGACCCCAAAAGCAACCCAATAAACATAAGTCCCTATAAGCAACCAAATATACATGAGTCCCAGGAAACGTGCCATTCATTTTAAGTCTCCATGATGCCTTTAGGAAGGCACTACTGTTCCCATTTTTCAGATAAGAACTCTGAGGCCCAGGGCAGTCACTTGCCCAGGCCCTCTCCTCACAGGCTCAGTCCCTCTGCACTTTGCCTGCAGATTTCCGGCCATCTACTAGATACTTCTAGCAGTAAAAGCTAACATCATAACAAGAGGAGCTGGCGACAGGTACAAATGACATAATTATCTATCAGATGACTTTCTTCCTAATGGAGCCAGGATATTCTTAGTAATATTATTAAGTATAAGATAATTTTACAATACTGTAGACTCTGCCCTGCTCCCAGAGTAAGCACTGAGGAGGCAGACCTCTCCCTCCAAGGAAGGACTCTCTACCAGTTGGAGGAGGCCAAAGGTAAAAGAGGCCCAGGTCATTGCGGGACAGGCGACATCTACCCTGAATCTGAGAGCCAGGCATGAGCCTGGGTCTTCTAAGTGTTCCAGTTGGACCCTCCACACTGGATAATGATAATGATGGTGGTTTTGGCAGTGGGGCTTGTGATGCTGAAAGTAACGGTGGTTATGGTGATGATGGTGATGACAGCAGGTGCCATCTGCCAGGCACTCACAGTGTGGCCAGATGTGCTAGGTGCTCTATACCCTTTGGCCTATGTGATCTTCACACCAACCCTGTGAGTCAAGTTATTCTTCTCATCTCCACCTTATAAATGAGGACGCTGCGGCTCAGAGCTTACCTGGCCAGAGCACAGCGAGGCCAAGAGCTGAACCCTAACCCCAGGACTCCAGAGATGCTGTTTTCTTCCACCTAATGCCTCCTCAAGTGAGGCATTCCTCCTCCAGAAGGAAAACCACTCTGCAGATGAACAATTTCCAGACTATTTCCCCAGCACAAATGTCCCCAGCCCTGCTAGGAGGCCAACATTCCTCTGCCATCAGCCATTTGTTTTGAGAAAGAGATGTATTTGAAAAGAAATGGTTCATCCTAAGGTGGATTTTCTGTGCCCTAAACTCTGAACCCCCCTCTTGCCTTCAACAATGAGAATGAAAACAAACCTAAGACAACAAAGGAAAAAGAAATGCAGGGACTCATGGGTGCCGGGTCACACCAAGGGGCTCCATGCATGTGAATTAGCCATGCCAGACACTGGGAGCCCCTAACCTCCCTTCAGAGGCCACTTCCTGCCCAAACCACCCCAAAGCCAAAGCCACTGCAGCAAAGGTGGTAGCAAGGTGGTGGCGGAGCAGGGCCAGCTGCACTCAGCATGGGGGCAAAGCCAAGCCTTCTGTCCTTGCTAGCCTCGGTTTCTCCCTTTGTGCCACAGGGAGACAGAGCCAGGTGGCCACCACCTTGCTCTCAGAGCCTCTGTTGCGGCCTTGCTGCCAGCCTTTTCCAGGAGCTGAGGCCGCAGGGCCCTAACTCAGTTCCCTCGTGTTCCATTTCCTTCTGCACCTTCCCAAAGGTGGAGAAGGAGGCTGGAGGGGCGGAGCTGAGCAGAGGGTGCTGCCTGGCATCCTCCTGGGCCTGCTCTGTCCTCCCAGCTACACGGGACAGGCAGGGACGAAGCTGAGAGGGCTGCCAAGGCAGGCAGTAGAAAGGCATGCTGTGGCCCCTCACTGCTGAACTGCAGGCACTCGTAGCAGGAAGCCCAGCCGCTGGACAGAATCGCAAGCCCACACACGGGCACCAGGGACCTGGACTACGCACCCCACTCCTCCTGCTGCTCTCCCCTGCCACCCCCGCCCCCGTGACAGCAAGGCCCAGCGGCCTCATTTCCTCCTCAGGGGAGCACTGTGGAGACTGTCAGCTGACTTCCGGCCCTGGGCCCTGCCTGCTCTGGAGGGTCAAGGTCAGCAAAGCCCCACAGATGTCTAGCCCCTGCCTCAGGTCGGCAGTGACTAGGCACTGGCACATGGCAGGAACACGCCACCCCTGCTGTCTACTACGACTGGGCCTGGAATGTTCACGCCAGCCCCAGCGTCAGGACAACTGCGACTGAGGGTGGTTCTCAACCTAGACAGCCTTTGCTTGCTTGGTTCCTTTATTTGTCTCCCATCTGTGAAGCATCTGTGGTCCACCAGGTGCTATCCTGAGCAACGTGAACTCAGGGACCAGGAAGCGAGGCCCCTGCCCTCCAGAAGTCCCTTCCCAAAAGCATGCCTGGAGAATTTCAAAGCCAACATCACAGTGTGATAAGAACGAGCATCCTTTTGAGGCTGGAATGATCCCCTCTAGTTTTTCACTCACAGTCCTCTCTTCCGCTTGGGTCCCAAGACTTTCCCAAGTTTGTCCCCGCTGGTGTCCAACGATGGTTATGAAAACCCGCAGAGGGAAAAGCTATCAATTCCCAACTGTTTCTACTCAGTAGATGTGAATCATACACCAGCGCTTAGGACTAGCCAGGGTCTTACCATGTGCACAATACGTCCACATCCAGCCCTGCCCAGGCGTGAACTGAGCAAGCAACTCATGCCCAATTCACAGATTGGAAACTGAGGCCCCGGGCAGCACCATGATGGGCTGAGTTCATGCTGTTGTCAGGTGTTGGAGGAGGCCGTGGTCACAGCCTTGGGGAGAAGAAGGGGCCCGGCCCACAGGTGCACTCAGATCTGGTCCCAGCCTGTCACCCACGGTGATAACCCTGGGTGGCCATGGCCAGCCACTTCCCTCCTCTGGGCCTCAGTGGCTTCACCTGCAGAGGCAAGGGGTCCAAGGAGGTGAGTGACATTCAGTGTTTCCTGGTGCTCACATTCCAGGGCTACAACAAACACCAGTCCCAGAGGTCGTGGGAAAGGACAGTATGTATTTTAATGACACAAGGAAGCCTTGTGGTGGAGGGCCTGAAGCAGCAGCATTCTCCATCTGTCCTATCTGGCTCCAGTTCGGGGTCCCACTTCCTTCAATACGGAAGGTAGGAAGAGTACCCAGGGAATGGCCGAGCAAACCACAGAAAGGCAAAAATCTCCCCCTAGCTGGAACCCTCAGGCTTGTCCCCAGGACAGAGGAGCCTCTTGCCTCTCCAGCCCACACAGGCAGATGACACCTTGTGTTGGTGTGTGCTCCACCAATCAAAGAAGCTGTAGACAAAATGGCCCTACCTTCCCTTGGGAACTCAGACGCCTTGGCCAGGAGGAAACTGTGCTGTCAGGCCCTAAGAGGTAGGGGCCACGTGCCCTTGAGGCCCGGACAGCATTTTTCAACCAGGTCCCCAAGGGCTCTGCAGATAACTAAGCTAAACGGAGACTTGAGGGCTGCCTGCCTCACCTTATGTGCCCCAATGACACTGGTAGGGTCTTGCTCTTCAAAAATGATTTTGATACGACTTCTATCCCTGCTCAGTGAATGGGGAGAAGCCCACAGGCTTTGATATGTTTCTCTGATGAAGCCCCAAGTTCAAGGCCAGCCAGGAGGTAATGTCCTCCAGATTTCCAGAAGAGCTGTGCCTGAGGCGGGACAACCAGCTTCCTTTATGCCAGGAGGGTTGGAGAAAAGCAGAGGCTTGCCAGAAGGGCTCTGGCTTGGGAACCCTGATGCTGACTCAACAGGGGCATCTCACAGAGCTGAAAATACCCAGGCACTGCCAGGGTCCTGGATGGCCAGGCCTCACTCTCCATGTTACACTTTCAAGAGGTCTTGCAAGAGCAAGATGGGCTGCCAGTCCCTGCCAGGGCACTGGCCCAGCTGACGGCACTCGTCTGTAGGGCAAAGAGGCCCAGCTGGCTCTTGCTGGCACAGTGGGGTCAGACTCATGAGCCAGACAGACTTGGGTCAAAGCCCTCTCTTAACCACTTCTTCTCAGGGTAACCTTGGCCAGGACCCTCCCAGTCTGAGCTTGCTTTCCTCACCACACGGCGCAAGCAGAGTCTATCTCAGAGGGATCCTGCAAGAAAGAAATGAACAGGGTGCAAGAACACACTTTGGGACCTCCAAGGTGCTGGGCAGATGGGGGGGTCCACGTGTGGCCAGGTCTGGAACACATGCTGCCCAGTTCAGGGTTGATGCCAGCTGGATTCTCCAGCTTCTTTATACTGACCAGTGTTGTGCAGAAACTCAACTGGAAAGCCCCAGGAGCCCAGTCCCACCTGGCAGCGTTCTGGAAGCTGACCAGGCAGCTCCAATCAGCACCCTTCCTGGGCTGAAGTCTGCCAGGTTGCTGAGGACACAGGAAGGACGGGCATTCAGAGCCATTAAGGGACCTGCTGGACACCAGCCACAAGTCTCCTTATTTTGAAAAACTGTGGCTCTGGGAACTCAGGTGCTATCCTAAAGAAAGAGGCTCCTATCATTGCCAAAGGAAATAATTAGGAAGCATTAAATGAGAAAAATGCACATTGAGTGAAACGCTGTGCCCAGCCATGTGAAGTGCGACTGTCATCGTCATGCAATGCTATGGTGCTCAGAAAAAATCTTCAAACAAAGGACCTGGAGCCTGGGGCCTGGCCCTCCCAACCCCTGGCTCTGAGCGGACTTCCTCTCTCCACACCAGGACTGAAACTGGACCACACTGGAACATCAGCTCTGGGAAGGGCCACTTCCGGTCTGTGACCATGCTGGCAAGGATGGGAAGGAAGGGTGCTCCCAGGGAGGGGGTGTTTGGCTCCCCAAAGGTCTGCGGGCATGGGGATGGCATCAGGGATGGTGAGGGCTGACTTTCCACTTGCAGCAGAACAAAGAAGGAGTTACTGGAAGGCAGAATACACCTCTGATTCATCTTCCCGTGGCCCTCCCTGCCCAGGGCCAGGGTACCAAGCCCGACTCCAGGCATGTGCCGGGGTCCCCACCCCCAGCTCAGGTGGTAGCAGAACCCATTCCCTTCCATTACAAAGGAAGGGACAGCTCTGTGGACATGAGTGGCGTTGTGGGTAGGGCTGTAGGTATTTGGCCTTCCTGGGGCCTGGGACCTTCTGCTCCCCCAGCTCCGAGTCCCTGGGTTTGTGAGTAGGCCCCTTCCAGAAGGAGGTAAGGAGGCCCTGGCGTGCCTCTGCTCGCCCTGCCCGTATCTGTCTGAGGAGCTCCATAGGGGAAGTCACACCAGGCTCCTCTGGCTCCTTTTGAAAGTAAGACAGGCAGGAAATGCACAATGATTGCTTCGCCAACAGGCAAGACTGCAGTGAGCCACAGGTCCCACAGTAGTACCCAGGTTACAGAAGCTCCGGGTGCACACAGGCCATTGGCCTTGGACAATCCTGTTTTAGATGATGGCAACACTTGAGCTCCAGGGCCCGGGGCTGCCTCCTCAGGCCCATTCATAACTTCACTCCACACTGGACACTCTTGGCTGGAGAGGGTGGACTGACCACAGTGTCCTGTCACATTCAGGTGACAAGGCTAGCTTCAGAACACTGTCTTCTCCCATCTTCCCACCCACACCCTGGGACTGCCTCTTCGACACCACCCAGTCTCACACAGCAGGAGGCCATTCAGAAGCTCAGCATTTCCACATGAATTCCGGTCAGTGTCAGGACCTGCTGGCCTGGGGAGGGGCCTGAAAGCCACACCCTCTGGGATGTCAATAGGAAGACTAGGGGCTCCTTGAGCTTGCTACCTCCTTGGCTTTCCCCACCAAGACATCTCATCCCATGAACCTTCTCAGGCCGATACCAGCAAGAAACACAGGATGCCAAGGAACGAGGAAGAGTTGCCCAGCATTGGGGCTCTGGAGATGGCCTCTCCTTGGGGTAAGCATGGCCACTCCAGGCAATGCCCACTGTCATCCAGGGAGTGCTTAGTGGCAGAGCTGGGGTTCCTGACTGTGGCAGGAGTTCAGCAGGCAAAGATGAATATCCAGCAGCCTGTTCTCTGCTGCAGTCCCTCTGCACCAGCCACAGCCAGCTCCTCCCACACACGTCAGCCTTGGAGGTCACTCATGTCATCCTTTCAGGTGGAAGAGCCTTCTACTTCTCTGCTCGTCGCCTCTGTCCCATTACCCATGCTCCTTGTCTTTGCAGCACTTACTTTGTCCAACTTAATCTGCTTTGTCCCTAATATTGTCTGTCTGTCTATACTAGACAGAAGCTGCCAGAGAGAAGGGTCCATGGCCATCCTGCTCCACATAGTCCTCCGTGCCAAGAGCAGTGTGTGCACACAATAGGTATGTACCAAACAGAACTGGCCCCAGGACGGGATCCATCCAGCAGCAGGCAATGGGGCAGTGCTTCGGTTTTTCCTGCTCGACGGCACCAGTACAGTACCCGGCACACAGTAGGTCCCAGAAAGACACGCTGGATTGAACAGGTAGCAGAGAGAAACCTGAACATGGGTCCTTTATGAGTACAAAGGAAATGAGGAGGAGGCCTGGATTCTGGCCACTGGAACAGGGCAAGGCCCAAGATGTGGGAGGCTGACACACAACCAACAGGCGTCTGGGTCTGCTCACTTAGAGCAGGCACTCCCGCTGTGGAGGCACACCAGGCCCCATGGTAAGCATGCTCTGAATGATCAGGAGGCAAAGGCTCCAGGGAGCCCTGCTGGAGTGGGAGCGCAGGTGTTCCCCGGGCACCATGGCCCTCATGGACGACTGGTTTGGGTACAATGCCACAGTGAACACAGACTCCCTGAATTCACCTATAGACTATTCGTTAAGAGCAAAACCAAACTAATCACAGGGCACTGCCCCATCAGCACCCCTGCTCTAGTGTCCACGGCACAGACCAATATTGGAAACGGCTCTTGTTCACGGACAGGCTGGAAACAGTTGGTCAAACTGTGCTTGGTGCAGCCAGGCCAGCCCAGCCCCTAAGGTCAGACAACGCGACCCTCCCGAAGGGACAGCGAGGTTGATTCACTTATAGGTGATGCGCCGCCCTCCCGCTGATGGGAGTATGTTCTGTGGTGTTAAAAAGGAAATAGCATTATTACAAACTAAGGATACAAGAGCATTCACATCCACAGTCTTTGAAACTGAACAGCCTAAAATAATTCAATTCTATGTTGCACGAGCCAGGAGTGTTTTTAAACTGTGTCTGCTTTTCCTATCGGATAGAGTAAGAAAGCAGTGCTAAGCTCATATATTTTGTTTTAATTCGTGTTTCTTTCCCCCTTTTAAAGCAACAAATTCGTATTTCTTGTCATTGTTCCACACATTGGTAGATGCTGATGATTTAAAATCTGTACTGCACCTGTGGAATCAATGAACTCCTGGGGCAAGAAAGAGTGTCAAGAGTCACTACTCAGCATTATAACTGCTTAGAAAACGGACTACAAGGAACTACACCAACTATTTAAATATCATTATCTCTGTAGGTGGATTTCAGAGGAATTTAAATTTCTGTGCTTTTACATTTCCAAACTGTATTTTTTGTCTTCTGAACTTTAGACTTGTTTACATGTATGCATTAAGTTTTTAGCCAGTAGAAACAGAAATGTCAGTGAATCTGAAACTGACATACTCCTGAGCTGATATACAAGTGTTTGTACCCTCTACCGACAAGAATATTACTATTTACCATTAGTGAGCATTTGTTGTGTGCCATTAGCCCTGAGCATGTGACAGACATTATTTCACTTAACTCCCTTGTTTCATGCCCATTTTACAAATGAGGAAACAGGCTCAGCGAAATCCAATGACTTGCTCAAGGTCCCACAGCTAGAGCTGCAACCAGCTCCATCTGCTCCAAGGCCTTGCTCGCAGCCAGCCTATTCCACAGCTTCTCCACAGCCACGAAGGTTCCTTTCTACTTGCTCACTTTTCTACTCGGCCACTGAAAGCAGCTGTGATGATATGTAGGTCACAGTAACCACAAATATTACCGAGACCATGGAACTGGGTGGGCACTTTGGCAGCATCTTGGTTGTGACTGGTGACTTTTCTCCCATAGTCAAAGAACCAGGTCAGTTCCCAGGCTCACCAAGCAGACAGTCTGGGGCAGGGCCAGGGCAGCGAGCAAGAGCCCAGGGGAGGGGCTTTGCTATGCAAGAAACTAAGGAAAACACTGGTGTGCTGGGGGATAGGGATCCTGCCTGGCAAAGGTGGAGGCCTCTAACCATATTCTGTGCTGCCATACACGATGCCACCCAAAGAGGTTTCAGGACCAGAAGCACCCCAGGTCACCTCAGCAGGAGTCCCAGGCTACGGACCTCTGAATAGATGTCAAGGGGGACCCTCTTGCCCACTGCCACATCCCTACCGTGGTAACATGTTACTGGTGTTTCTCAAAGGCTGCTTTGCCAAGTGGGTGGCCCCCACTCACACATGCAAAATGGGCTAAGAGAGGTATTCCTCACCCCTTCTAGGAGACACAAGCATATTCAGACCCGGAGAAGTGTCACCTTAGTTGAGATCTATTTAATTTTGCTGGACCTTTGAGAACCATCCATACAAGTCCTGGAGAACAGCAAACTACTGTGGGAGACAGGGAGGAAGGTGCACATGGCATGTGGAGGAAGCTGAGATCCTAGAAGCAGGCCAGGTGCCTCCAGCAACATCCCTGTACTTCACCCCGGCAACCCAGGCCACAGCTGCAGTGCAGTGAGCTAAAGGGCCACAGCCTGGGGATGGGACACCAAGGCCATGTTCCCTGCCTCCACCCATGTGCCCCGTGTCCACCTATCCAAGCTTCTCCAGCCTGCTGGTCCTCAAACCCTGCTCCCTGTGCCCCCTCTGAGGCTGCACTGCATGAGCTCAGCACACAGACTGCCTGTCACACCACCCAAGTTTGAATCCCACACTTGCCTAGAGCCGGCACCATGGCCCTAGGTGAGTTATTTAATTAGGTCTGTGCTTCTGAGTCTGTGGTGGTAACCTGGCATGACAATAACAGTAGCTGTGTCCCAGATACTGGGATGGCAATGGTGGGGATGGGCAGGTATGGTGGCAGACGTGCACCCACCCCTTCTGCCAGCATCTTGCACATAGTGGGAGCTTGGTGTACACTGACAGGACTTGCAGGACACATACAGCCTTCAGCCTTTGAAGCTAAACTACCCTTTGGAAAATCGTGACTCCCTCCACCTCTAGCCTTCCTGCTTTCAGCCATGATAGGCCTAAAGTCTGAGCAGAGCTCCTCACCATGGAGGGACCAAGAGGAGCCACAAGGAGCAGCTTTATTTAAAGGGAGAGACACAACTGATCAGCAGCTTTTCCTCCTTGCCCCTCATGTTCTCATTGTCAGTTCCAAACAGGCCAGTGTCAACAGCAGTGGTGGAAGTGTTCTTGGTTACAGTAAGAACTTTCTAACACATTTCTTGGTCCCCAAAGATGCTTCAGCCCACGCAACAGCCTCCTGGCTCCAGCCTGGCTGCTGCAGGTTTCTCAGACAACAGCAGCATCTGCCCTCGGACAGCCTCCACTGCCTAACTTTGAGGTGGGGCATACAACAAAACCATGGCTGGCTGAGGCTTTTAAATCTGAGCCAACCCTCCCCACCCTTACTTTCACAGAGTGGCTGCAAAACCACCTTGCCGGGCCAAGCTCTGTTACCACAAGCTTATCTCCTCTAGCAATTTCTGAGCTGGCTGTCCACCCAAGGGGCCAGAAGATATCTGGCTGAGAGAGAGAGATTTCTGGGTCCCAGGCCAGAGTCAACCTTGGTTTGGTTTTGTTTTTTGAGATGGAGTCTCACTCTTTCACCCAGGCTGGAGTGTCATGGCACAATCTCAGCTCACTGCAACCTCTGCCTCCCGGGTTCAAGCGATTCTCCTACCTCAGCCTCCTGAGTAGCTGGGATTACAGGTGTGCGCCACCACACACAGCTAATTTTTGTATTTTTAGTATAGACGGGGTTTCACCATGTTGGCCAGGCTGGTCTCAAACTCCTGACCTCAAGTGACCCACCCGCCTTGGCCTCCCAAAGTGCTGGAATTACAGGCGTGAGCCACTGTGCCTAGCCCAGAGTGAACTTTCTAGGTGTTTGTCTTCAGTGGCGAGAAGCCCAGTGCTGCCCTTGCTGTTCACGTCTGGGTTTTGTTCCACCATATGGAGCGTAACAACCCCACCAAAATGCTTCAGGAGACAGAGGAAATTGAGACAGCAAATGAAAGCAGAGGAAACGATCCATCCTCGCTCTGGCCCACAGTGTCTCAAGCATGAGGGCAACATAAGACAGCGTGGAAAAGACATCTCACTGGGACCAGACAAACAACCCAGCTGGTGCTTCCAGAGGAATGCCCCAGGAGAATGCAGTTTTCATTTTAAAAATTACACTTTTGTGCACCGAGATCAGCTGAATACACAACTCACTCTGATACCAAGTAGGGGTGGAAGGGGATTTTGGATACCAAGGCTCCAGTTAGCTAAGCTTCACAAGCACTAAGTGCCCCTTTCCCACAGCCCCCTCACCAGCATGCCTGTTTACTACCTGCGGGGCACAGGAAGGGCCCACACCAGGCCAACAGTGAGCACGGCAGAGCCTGAGACAGCAGAGCCGCTGCCTTGTAGCCTTGCCACATTCCTGGGCCCTATCAAGGGCCAGCTTTGGCTTTTGGTGAGAAATTGCCAAGCAAATCCAGTGACTTTCCAAACGGGGAAACCGAGATGTAAGGTCATCTAGCTCAGGTGCCAGCAAACTTTTCTTAGAGAGCCAGAGAGTAAATATTTATGTTCTGTAAGCTATCAGGCTCTGTCATAATGACCCAGCCCTGCCACTACACAACCCTGCCGTTGTAGCGTGAAAGCAGCTGGAGACAATATGTATGTACACAGGCAGAGCTGTGTACCAATAAAACTTTATTTATAAAAACAGGCAATCACTACATATTGGGTACAATGTACACTCCCTTAAGTGACAGGTGCACTAAAATCTCAGACTCTACCACTATACAATTCATCCATGAAACCAAAGGCCACCCGTACCCCAAAAGCCATTGAAATTAAAAAAAAAAAAACAGGCAATGGAAGGATCTGACCTGTGGGCTATGGTCTGCTGACCCCTTCTCTGAGGTGACAGCTGTCACCACTCCTGGAAGACATGGCCATAACGGGAGTCATGAGTACAGTGAATGTCCCCCGCGTCATGAGGTTCCAGGGGTCTGTCCACTCAGCAGATCTATAGTTAGCATATTAAACGGAGGTATGTCGCATGCCCCACAGAACCCAACAGACACCGGGACCTCTGTCCTCTGTGAGTGTTCCCCAGATCATGCTGTGATGAGAATGGTCCTCAGAAGGTTGAGAGAGGCCCAGGAGGAGAAGGGCCCATGGCTCCCCTCTAACCCACCTCAGCTGCAGAGGAAAAAGGCAGAGTCTAGCTCTCCTTGTAAGCCAGGTCTCCTGAAAGGACCCAAACAGGATCTGACACCTGGAAGAAAGGCTGCGCCTGTCCTTTTCCTTCTCCCAGCTGGTGGGCTCTGAGAATCTCACAGCCACCGTCCCGCACTGCGAGGTCTCTCTAGGCCTCAAGGCCAGGGCAGTGGGGAGGAGGGAAGGGGCCTTTTATGTCCTTTGTCCCCACCACTCCAACACCTCTGGTGCCCGTCAAAAGCACGAGGAGGTTCCTTAAACAGGCTCCTGGGCTTTACCAAGGCCACCATTACTGCCCCCATTTGGGCACTGCGTGTTGTCACCACTTAAATTCAAGTTTCAGATTTCAGTAATGATCCAATCTTAGCCTACTTCATCCAGAACAGTGACAACTGTCACCTTAGACTTAGATGGCTCTGACGGCTGGCCTAGCAGGGGCCAGAGCAAGCTCCCTAGATGACGTTATGTGAGATCCCCGCTGCCATCCCAGGTCTGGGTTCCGATCGGTGAGCCCGGCTGCTTGGCTGTCTCACACCAGGGATCCTCATGTGTCCACCAGAGCAAGGCGGGAAGTCCTAGCCAACCCTCAGTTCCATGACTCCAGCCCTCACTGGACCGGAATGCTTTGTGGACAACACCTGAGATGGGAGGGGCCTGGCACCCAGAGCCCTGCCCAGACCCCTTCCTGGGGAGTGGAACAAGCATGGGCCTCACGGTCACAGCTGGTCCTGTGACCACAGCTGCTACTCTGAACCTCAGCCTATTCCGTAAAACAAGCACAACAATACCCACTTTCCAGGGCTGTATTAAAAATAATCCACAACTACATGAACACTTAGCACAGTGCCTGCCACATTGTCCCCAATAAACAATGGTGTCATCCTTGCTTACTGAGTTTCATCAATGTAGGAGCTGATGTGCCCACTAGGGAAGAATCCAGGCCTCCTGCCTCCATTCGTTAGTCCATCCATCCATCCATCCATCCATTCATATATTCAATAAATTAATTTTAGAGGGTGGGCACAGTGGCTCACATCTGTAATCCCAGTGCTTTGGGAGGCTCAGGCAGGAGGATCGCTTGAGGCCAGGAGTTCAAGACTAGCATAAGCAACATAGCAAGACCCTGTCTCTACAAAAAATTAAAAGATTTAAAAATCAGCCTGGCATACTGGCATGCATCTGTAGTCCCAGCTACTTGGGAGGCTGAGGTGGGAGGATCACTTGAGCCCAGGAGTTCAAGGTTACAGTGAGCTACGATCACACCCCAGTACTCCAGCCTGGGTGACAGAGCAAGATCCTGTCAATCCATCGATTTTTTGGGAAACCACTGACACCTTGGTAGGTGCTAGAGGTCTAGTTAAAGAACCACACAGGTACAGGCCCTGGCCTCAAGGACCAGCTGTCACCACTGCTTGGTTACCGTGCCTCAAGCCTGGACTGCCCACCTGTCTACAAGCCTAGACCAGGTGAAATGGGGTCTCACACAGAGCAGGAACAAGAAGTGGTCACCGAGTCCTTTGCACACTGAGGGGCAAGTCTCAAATCTAAGCCTGTTTCTTCTTGTCGTTGTCTTTCAATGTCATGTGAGTGTGGACCCCAGAAGACCACAAGGCAGGCTGCATCTCCTCCCAGAGCCTCATCCCTGCCTCTCGGAGCTGCAGTGGTGGACGGGACACACACACAAAGTGCAAGCCTGTGCATGACCAAAGCCATCAGTGCTGTCATTTGTGTGTTGACCAAAGTTCCAAGGAGTGGGGCCTAGGCCAAAGGAGGTACAGAGCTCTGGCTAAGGTTCCTGACATGAACCATACTGCCCTCGTTCCTGGGAAAAGAGACAATGTGAGCAGGAGACCAACATTAGAGGCTAGAGAAAGGCTAGCACTGGAGTGGCTGCCAAGTAAGGCTCTGGCCCCCACTCTGCAGAACAGGGCCAACCTGTCCCCAGCTGCAAGAGGAGCCAGAGGGCTGCCCAAACCAGACAAACCAGAGATGGCCTTCCACAGAGGGCCCGTCTCCCATATTCAGCACTTTCCATATTGAAGGCGCTCACGATGCACCTGGTGGTCTTGTTAAAACACAGACTCTGATCCGGCAGGTCTGGGTTGGGAACCGAGCTTCTGAAGCCCCATCGTGCTGCCAGGTGATGTCTTCGTGCCGGATGGTGAACTGCACTCTGGGAGCTGGAAGCTTTCCATGGTGATTTTTGGGCCTTTAACAAGGGTTCGTCGTGTGCCTTCATGTTCCCCAGGGCTCACTTCTTCCAGGGCGCCAACTAGCAGCCGTATTCCCTGTACTTCTACCCTTGGGAGTCTCCAGAGACCGATGCTACTGCTCTTCACCTCCTCCCACCAACCCAGGAGGCTCTGGGCCAAATCTCCCAGGTCTCCCGAGCCAGGCACGGGACACCTCTATGCCCAGCCTCCATGTTCGTCAGTGTACTCCATGAACACTGCAAGGTTTAAGTGAGCTAACACCATGCCAGGCCCTGTGGTCAGTGCTGCCTGGATGCCTCCATGCTTTCCAGGGAGCTTGGGCACCAGGTTCACACAGCACAAGGCACTGAGGAGCTTACGACGCTCAGGCCTCACCTGGCCAAGACACACCTGTGGTGAGCAGGTGCTGGTCTCCACTTGAGAAGGGATAGAACTTGCATACACTGGCACCTCTTCTCAGGCTGGCCCCCAGGGCTGCCTGACACCAGCAGACAGAGCACAAGACTTGCCAGAGAGCAGCCTCCAGCACCTTCACAGAGCCCCTGAAGGGAGGTTCAGAGCTGGGGCTCACTTACCCCAGGCAGCCTTCAAAAGCAATCCGGCACACATGACAATATTTGGCCTGCCTCCCAGGTGCTGGGCGCCTGGTGTTCATGGGAAGCAGGCAAAACCCCAGCCAAAGCAGGCCTCCGGGGCCAAAAGTCAGTGGTGGCTGGTGCACCCTGGCATGCTGCTCGCCTCTAGGAAACTGGTCAGATTGGGGAGCTTGAACACTGGGCCGGGAAGGCAGCGACCTGGGCTCCAAGCCCAGCTCCACCATCACAATCTGCCTTTCTACCAGGGGCTACAAGGCCCCAAAGTCTTCAAAACCCACAGGGCTACAGCTCTGAGGGTAGAAAATTCCACGCAGATGGCACAAAGTTAGCCAACTCTCCGGCCCTCAGCAAGTCACCTAAGGACGGCAAAAGACAAGACCTGGCTGTGCCCAAGGCCAGGCCCTCCGTATTCATGCTCAGTGGCTACCCCAACCATCCACAGAAATGGGATAGTCCCGTATTCCAAAACAATGATTTATTAGGCACTTGCTGTATGTAGGCACTGCTTTTACCCAATTTTCAGACCAAGAAACTGAGGCACGGAGAGGTTAAGTAGCCTGCCCAGGGCAGAAGGCCCCATTATCTCACTGCGTAGGGCCAGAGGGAAGTCCCAAAGCTTCTTTCTGCTGCTGCTCGATCCAGGAGTGTTGCCTCTGGCTTTCTTGGCTCCTGATTTCTGACTCAGGTTGGCTCCCCTAGGACAAACTTGACAAAGCTCCTTTTTCCCTGATGAACTTTCCCTTTCTGGTAAGGCAGAAGGAGAACCCACCTGACTGGCCCTACAGAGGTCAACCCTAGCCAGTGGCCCTTGCTTTTGTGCACCAGGCCCTTGGACCCTCATTGAGAACCAGGCAAAAAATTCCCAAGGGCTCCAGGCCCAACCAGTTCACAGCCTCCAGTGCTCTGCATAGCTCCACAGCCCCCTTCTCCACTGAAGGGTACCAAATGTGTGGGCACAGCCTTCTCCTACTGCTGCAAACTTGTCTACCGCCTGAGTGAGGTTCAAGTCTCTGGACACCTGCCCAGGGCTACCCTTGGCTGTCCAATGCCCACAGAATAAAGCCCCGACTCTCCAGGTGGCTCTCAGGGCCGTGGTCTCCACTCCAACCCCAGTTCCAGCCCGACTATCTGTTCCTGGTCTTAGGAACATCTATGTGCCTGTGTCTCCTCTCCACTCCAACTGAGGGGCAGCCCGAGCCTGTTCCCCTGACTAGAGAGCTTCTTAGCTCCCCTGCAAAGGAGCCAATGCTAGGCCCTGCCCATGACGGGCAGAACCCAAAACATGCCCCTCGCTTCCTAGAACAATCCCATATGCATACTAAGTGAGAAATGAAGGCCCTATGTCCATCATCTTATTTCCTCCTGGCAACTGCTATTATGGATCCTGCTAGATGGGTGAGAACACCAAGGCTCAGAGGGCAGAGCCCTGGGCGTTGGTCACATGGACAGGAGATATGGCCTTTTCCACATTTCTAGGTGATGACTTGTTGGTCCGGTGACCTCCAGGAGGCCAGGGCTAACTATCCTCTCTATTGCTGCATCCCTGGTGCCTACAAGGGCCTGACTCACAGCAAATGCTAGGTAAATAAATAGTGGCTGAACAAAGAGATTAATCTAGAATTGAATCTCGATCCTCAGAGGACGCGACCAGCTCATCTTACTGTGACTCGGCTTGAAGTCGGCTACGCAGACACAGTTGTCTCCACCCCAGCCCTGTAGCCTGCACCTACCTTACAGGTAAGGATGGGGTCTTGTACATGCTAGTCTTCCCTGAGCCCTGGCCCAGGCAGTTGTTTACAGCTGGTGTTCAATCAATGCATGCTGGTTTGAACCAACTTACAGGCTTGTTGGCTGCCTAGACTCTGAGGGCCCAGAAAGTTCCCCTGGTGGGCAGGGCCATGTTTCTGAAGCTCCCGGGCTGATAAGCTAGAGGCCCTGACATTCCTGTGAATCCCTCCCAGAAGGGCGGGGCAAACCAGAGCCACAAATGCAATTTTCCAGGAAAACTATGGTTAAGAGGCTGCCAAGCCCCAGAGACAGGATAGCTCTGGAACCTTCGGCTTGGTCCAAAGCCATCTCTGCCATATTTCCTTCCACTCTGGGGCGTTCCCTCCACCTGCCACTGCAACCTTCCAGGCTCACACTCACTGCTGGAGTGCTGGTAGGTGGGGGCTCACCCCAAGGAGCTCCTTGTGGATGGGGCTTGCAGCTGGCCAGCTGTGTAGAACCTGACATGAGTGGCTCGAGCAGGGGGCGTGTGGGGACAAAGGCACAGCCCAGTCATGAAATGCAGGACTACGACCATGGAAAAATGGCCCAGGGTTTGTCATGCTGCAAAGCTGTCTTCTCAGCACCCCCTGATGAGAAGCCCCCGTCTTCCTGTACCACCCCGTCTCCTGCCACCTCCCATCTCCCCCAGCCCTGCCCTGGCTACACACCAGGAACAGTAGGCTGAGCGGGGCTGCATGGGTACAGTAGAAAAGCATGCCTCAGAGACCAGGGCAGGATGCTCAGGGAAACAGTGAACTCCCCGGGCCTCCCGGACCAGCCCCATGAGGAAGGTGGAGCAGGTGAGCCTAGGAACCTCTAGTTCCACCATGGACAGCCTGTGGGCACCAGACGTTCTGGTCCTCAGGTCTCCTGGGGCCTGCTATACCCGAGGCAGAGGGCACAGCCCAGAGCACCCAGCACCTCAGGCAGGAGCCTCTTGCCCAGCTCCTTTATCAGCTCGCATTGGGGTCTTCCAGAGGAAAAGGGTCTATGGCAGCACCAACTGGGAACCAAGGCTGACCCCCAATCCCCACTCTTACACCGATACCCCAAAGCCCCACACGGCAAAGCTACATGCGGCTGCTAAATGCTGGAGCAGTGGCCAGGCCAAACTGAGACCTGCTGTCACCTGACACACCAGTGGATTTCTGAAACTGGTACTAAAAAAGAACCTAAAATAGTGCATTGATGATTTACTTACATCGATGGCACGTGGAAACGACAGTATTTTGGAAATACTGGGTTAAATATATTATTTAAAGTCATTTCACTTTCTCCTCTTAATAACTGGCTACTAGGAATTTTAAATTATATACGTGGCTTAAGTTCTGGTTTCACTGGACTGCTTCCTCTAAGATTCAGCCACTGCCTCTAAAATGGGTAACGACATGCCTTCTTCATGGGGCTATCTGGAGGAGAAAATACAATAGGTGAGTTTCTTCTGCAAATCTTCCCCCACCTCACCTGCCAACAGTCAGCAGCCCACAGCTGTGGCCCGGCACGCCACCTGTACGGTCAGAGGCTGCCCTCTGAACTTCCACATCTGCAGGGCTGAGGAGGACTGGGCAGAACTGGGAGAGGCTCCTGTTCCTGGTGCCTGGGGTGTGAGGCACCCGACTCTCCCCATTCTCAAACTACAGCCTCCCAGCCCCACCCAGGGTCACAGGGCAGAGGGCTGCTGCCTCCCTCACTGGACTGCCCCTCAAGCTAACGAGAATAATGCCTCCAGAGATGCCTCAAATGGAAGATTTCATAAGAAGCAGAGACCCTACAGGAAGATCACAAGCAGCAACAAAGTAAGATCAAGAACACCGAGTCGGTGCTGAGCCTCTCCAGGCAGTACTGCGCAGCTACCCGCTCTAGAAGCTCTCCCTCATCGGGCTGCTTAACTCCCACGGCATGAGGAAGAGGACACTGAGGCCCAGGGAGGGGCAGCAACTTGCTCAGGGCTACTCGGCTGGTGAGGGGCACACCAAACCCCACACCAGGCCCACCTATCTCTGGAGCCCAGATTCCTCCCAGCAGGGGAGCCCAGGCCAGACACTGACTTCCATTTCCTGCTGTCCTGGGTTTGGAGCAGATGCCGGCGTGCATATTTGCTCCTAGTTTTCCCTGTGTGAATCAAGCTGAAGATCTGGTGTCTCTGCTCAGTGACAATTAACCTCACACCATTTCAGATGAGGTATTTTTTCTTGCCAAACAGTTAATGCTGCATAATCAGCCAACATCTACTGAAATGCTCTCCCCAAACACACAGCCATCTCGCCCCTTCGCCTAAACTGTGCCTGAGCAGGACTGCACCCCTCAAAGCAGGGTCTTTCTAGCCACTGGCTCCCCTGCCGCCGGGTATTTGTTCCCATGTTTATTTGCCATCAATTCTCAGAAAATTTTGTTGCCCGAGACTGTTGTAGATTACGTTGAGATGGCAACTCTCTAGGTGAATCAGGCTTGTTTAAAGCTGGCTACCAACTAGCAAGGGGATATGGGCACATGCACTTCCAGTTAGAACTGCCTGGCAGACAAGAGCACAGCACTGAGTCCATCCCAGGCAGGACCTGTCCTTCCACAGGGGACACGTGGTACAGAGCCAGAAAGGCACGACAAGGTCCAGGCAGCCCACAAGGGTGCTCTCCTTGTCTCATCTTCCTAGGGAGGCACAAGAGCAGAGGCAGATGACAAGTGGGGCCAGGGGCCATGAGGCAAGAGGGGACCTCATGGAGGCTGAGCGGGCCCAGCAAGTGTGCACAGACCAGGCCTGGCGGGGCATGGTGCGGCACAGCCGCGGTTACAGTGAGCCCTCAAACCACCTTCCCCTTGTGTGCCAAGTTTCAAGGGTGGGCACTGACAGGCCTTTTCCTTCTGGGACACAGAATGCCAGGTTCTCCTGCCACTCCCTCCCAAGGCCTGATGTGCCAGTCACTCCAAAGGTGCCCCTCGGGAGGGAAGTGAGCGGAGGGCATCCGCTGCTGCCTCCGGAGCAGCTGCCAAGAGGTCCAAGAGAGGAGGCCAGCCAGGCCCCTGGCCTGGGAAAGTGCAGGGCTGGCTTGGACCTCCTCCTCACCATTCAAGACAAGCCATTTGGGGGGTTGTGGGGGGTAGAAGGCAGTGGCCAAGGGCTCAGAAGTCCAGCAAAGTCACCAAAAAAATGGTTCAAAGGTCCTGCTTCGGGCAGTAAGAGGATTATTTCAAATTCTGGATGTGTCCACTTGAAGGATGTAACCCGCACTGTCCACACGCCTCCACTCAGTGTGGCAGAGCACCAGATCACTGGGCCCTTCTCCCTCATGTCCTGGACTTGCACAACCGGAGAGCTGAACCGCAGTGCCAGGCAGAACTAAAGCGCTCTTCCAAAGAGGCCATGGTGCTGACCACAGAGCCTCTCTATTACCCCCGTGCCCAGCTTTACCAACCTGCTCATAGCTCAAGAAATGCAGAGTCTGCTCAACGGTTGGGAGGAGAAGTCAGGGCCACTGGGGTTTCAATGATCCATCCGTTTATGGGCCCAGGGGATGGGACAAGTAAAAGCCATACATTCTGAGCACAGCCTGAGTACCAGGCCCTGGGCCAAAGGCTGGGAACAGCCCCAGTGAGGATGTCACTACCCCCACCTGACCATCAGGGAACCCAAAGCCTAGGGCAGATCCCAGACTTTCCTGAGCCCTGCGCTTCACAAGTGGTGGGGGAGCTCACCTCAGGAAGGCAGCCCTATGGAAACACGGGCACCCACGGGCTGTCGAGGCCAACGACTGAGTGGGCCCCACTCACCGCTCTGCCACGCAGCCAGTGAGCACATGGCCTCAGCACTCCATTTTCTTCCCTGAAAAGCAGAACAGGAGGAGCCCCTCATAGGGTGGGTGAGGCCCACACACCTGAGGGAAGACGCCCTGCAAACAGTGGCCTGTGGATTAGGAGTTGGTGACCCACTTCCCAAAGCCAGGGCCAGGCTGATGTGTGTGCAGATATGGCAGGGAAGAACTCAGACCCCCCGTCAGCCTAGGGTGGGAGGTGGCACTCATCACCATGAGAGGCACTTGCAGAGGTGCCTGATTAACTTCCTCTGCGCCTGTGCCCGACACTGGGGCCTGCCTAAGCATCTCTCTGGTATGCTTTCACCCTCATGTGCCTTCTTGCCATGACCTCCTTGCACCGGTTTCCCTGGGGCTGTCTGCAGTCAAAACCCAAAGTGGAAAATAAGCATAGCAGTCAGGTAAGGCAGGTGACCGAGCATCCCATCAGATCCTGGCCCCAGAGGCCCCGATGGCATTCCAACCCTGGGCTCCAGGCAAAAAGCCCGCTCCTCACCCCAGCCTGCAAGGACGACTGTGATGGCCCTGCCGACCTCTCAGGCATCCTTTGCACCCCCGACTCAGAGACCTCAGCTTCGCTGTACCCTGCACTCAACCACGCCCACTCCGACCCCAGTCACCCCAGCTTCGCTGTGCCCTACACTCACCATGCCCACTCCCACCTCTGGGGCTTGCCTTCCCTGTACTCGGGACATTCTCCCTAATTATTTTTGCAAAGCTGAACACATCTCATCATCTGTGATTTGTGCCAGTGTCACCTCCTCAACAAGGCCTCCCTGTCCCTTCAGTCTAAAGCTGGCCACGTCCCACTTCCACCTCCTCTCATCCCACCTGGTGATCCAAACCACGCTGGCCTGCTGGATTCTCATTAGCGCAAATATCGCCATCTGAAATGGCCCTGCCTGCCTGTTGTTGGCCTGCATGACATCCATCCCCTCTTTCTGCATTGCAGAAACATCCCCAGGGCCTAGCTGAATGCCAGGTGGCCAGCACACTCCAGGCAAGGATCTGCTGAGTGAAGAACAAACTAGGACGGAGCTGCGACGCGCGCTAGAAGAGATCTCCAGCCCCGCTGCAGAACGTCAGACAGCATTCAACAGAAGGATGCTGAGCAGAGCCAGGCTGGGGGACAGAGGCGGCCGTGCATCTCCCGTCTGCTTCCTGTGCTGTCACCATCACCCAGCCATGCTGCGTGACCTGCAGGAGCAATCTGCTCCGTTCGCAGCAGTTGCTTCCCGTTTGCTGCATTTCCAACATTCACAGAACCAGTTTCATCGCCTTCCCTTTCCGCGGGACCAGCTGGCCGGCGCCCCCGCCTCTCAGGTCTTGCCCTAGCCCTGTGGGGCCAATGGACTCCATGCTGCCAAGCTTTCAGCAATGCAGTCTCTGCCCGGGGGTCCCCCAGCCCAAAGTGGGGAGCGGCTTCCTGTAGCTGCTTCTGTGTGATCTTAATACTTTGTTTTCTCTTCTTGGCTTTTCAGTTTTTCAGAAACCCAGCTAACCATTGCTCACAGTGAATTCACCTCATCTAATGGGCTGGTTTCTGCCTCTGACAGGCCCTGGCTGATCCAGGACGCCTGCCTCACGCACTCCACCCACAGAGCTCCAGCAGTGAAACAGCGGCGGCCTCCATGCCGCCACCACTACTCCATGAGGAGTAAATGCAGTCTGTGGCCCTTCAGGGAAAGGCGGGGGGGTGCCTGATGACCTCTGGTGACACATTACTGATGTGAACTCGCGTTACTGCTCACAAATTAAGCTTCTGGTGGTTGCATTATATTTTGCAACCAATTGTTGCTTTTGTTTTCCAAGAGATTTTTTTTAAGCCACTCCACCCCCACCCAAAAAGGAATTATCCAAGAGCTCTACTATGTCTAACTTTCAAAGGAGGCATTGTTAATCTTTTGGCCATAAATAGGCAATTACCACCCACTCTGAGTGTAGTCAAACCAAGTTCCCGCCAGCATGGGGACTGCAGCAAAGGGTTTGTTCTTCGTGTGGCGTTTGCTTTCTGATTTCTTGACTGTGGCCTGAAGTTGCAAGAAAGAGTGGTCATTCCGGATGGCTGATACCACAAAAATGGTAGATAAATGGGCTCCTGCAAGCAGGAGAAATTCTCTACTGGTGCAGTGCTTGGGGCGACAGAGCACTATGCTGCAAAAGGCGAAGTGGGGTAAAGTAAAGGCTTCACACTGATGGACCCACACAGGCCAGCGGCCTGCATGGTGTCGGGAAAAGGCCCGGTCAGGCACCAGCCGTGCTGGGCTCTGGGCACAGCTCTGTCTCCATCCCACACCCATCTCGGTGATGCACTTCTTTGTGCTTCCTGCTCTGGCCCTCGCCCGCAGGCACCATGCTAACCTCGGGCTGGGAGGGGCTTCCCACCAGGCGTTCTCCTGATGTCCCAGATAAGGAAGCAGAAATAAGGCAGACCTCCCTTTCGCTGCATCCTCTGAGGCCCAGCTGGGGATTACTCGGCTTCATTAGGAGAACTGAGGAGGCCATCACAGGCCCCTTGTTTCCGGGAGCTGCTGTCCCAGCTGTTGTAAACTGACCAGATGTGGCACAGCTGAGACAAGATCCAGCGTGACAAGCATTAGAAACCATGAAAGAACCCTCCTGTGGCCCTAAGCTGCCCCCAGCCCTTCTCCAGCCCAGAGTTCAGAATGGGCAGCCACTTTCAAGTGGACAAGAACAGAGAAGCTTGGGCAAAGGAGTCAGAAGTTTGCAAACTGAGGGCTGACAGGAAAGGGTAAGGAATGGGGCCTCCCCAGTGGCAAGGAGCAGCTGGGCTAGCAAATCACAGATGTGCAAGGACGGGGGGATAAGAGAGTCCCATAGATACTTTCATACAGAGACAAAATAGGTCATGGTGATCCACTGGATTTCAGTTCTACTGAGAACAGATCAAGAAGAAATACAGTCAAAGTGAGGACTGCAGGTTAGATAACAAGAGGGACTTACGATGAACAAACACTAAACAGGGTAGCTTAAAGAAAGTTGCCACCTTTGGGGATTAGGATGATTGATTCTCTGCCCGGTGAAGCCTATGACTAGGGTGAGGTGGAAGTCAGCCCTGCTGCTTTTACTCTGAGAACATTTCTCGAGCTCCTTATGCCTATCACCACTTCCACTGCCCCCACCATCGTCCAGCCCACCTTCATGTTTGCCAGTAGCCTCCTGCCTGGCCTCCCCACCTCCCCCAGAACCTACAGTCCATGCTGCTCACTGTTGTCCCAAAGGAGCTTTTTACGGGGTGCTATTGCTCCCCTGCTTAAAACCTACTAATGCTTCTACCCTGCACTCAGAGTTCCTGTCATTCATTCACTCTGCCGTTGCACACAAGGCAGGATATCAAACAGGGTGTGGAACTTGCCCTTAACAACCCACCCATGAGAACTTGCCTCGGAAATGTTCAACACTATATACTAGAACAGGCTTTCCAGACATTTCTGAAGCAGCGCCTTGTACTCGACTCAGCGTAAGTCAACGTTTGGGAACTGCATGGGAAGTTTCATTGGCAGGCGGGGACACCATTGCTCTGCTGGGTACAGCAGCTCAGTGGGCACTCACCCTAGGACCTGGATCCTCCTCCAGGTCAGACCCTTCCTAATCCAGGCTGAGCTGGTACCTCCTGACTGAGGGACCTGAACTCTCAATGCCATCTCCATATGACACAAACTAGTCCCTGGGCATCTGCAGAGTCACAGGGCTAGGAATATGCCCATCTCTACCGCCCCTACAAGCCACAGACTCAGCTAGGGAGCTTCTGGGACCCCGATGTACTAGGGTTCTGCCCCAGACCTGCTAATTCAGACTCTCTCGGACAAGGTCTAGGAACCTGCAGTGTGTTGGCTTCCAGGTAACCCGACACTCATGGCTACACCTGGGCAGATGCACGCACAGTCAGAAACCCGAGGGTCAGAGAAGCAGGGCAACCCGCTCGCAGTCACCACGCAGCCGGCTGGCAGAGTGCCTCTCAAACCCAGCTCTCCTGACTCCAACCGCAGCTCTGTTCCAACAACAGCGTACCTCTGGTTCCCTTAGGATATGAGAGGCCTCTACCACGTGCAATAAGGCAAATCCCTGCCCTCAGAGTTACAGAGCCCGGGACTCATACCCCTGCAGCCCCGCTCAACAACTCAGTTGCGACCTCAGGTGAGGCCTTCTTCTGGGGAGCAAGGATGCAGCAGAGCACCTCAGCGCTGCAGAGACAAGGAATTCCTGAGGGGAGGATAGTTCACGCTTGAAGAACAGCAGGTCCCTCCTTTTGCCAAATTTCTCCCCTTACTCCTAAAGTGCGACTCCCAATATGGCAGCCAACTCTTACTGAGCACATGTCCTGGGCACACGGTACTAAGCTCCGAGCACTTCATACAAATGAACTCATTTAATGAGACATTTAACACAGTGAGAGAGGCCGTCGCCACCCCTCCTTGAGGATGGGGAAACTGAACCATGAAGAGATTTCATAAGTTGCCCAGGATGAGGATGGGGCTCAGTCCGTGGGCAGAGCTCCAGCCTGAGGCCCCGCCCTCCCACCAGCCCTGTCTCCTCGTCTCAGCCCATGCTCTCTGCTTCTCCGTCAGCAGCCTGGGAACAACATGAGGGTTTCCCTAAACCTTCCACTGGGGGCCCTTGGAGTTGAACCAGCCAAAGGGGCAAGAGCCAGCTGACCCACAGGCCGTTCTTACTCTGGCTTCCATGAAGCAAGACTGGCGATATCCTCTGATGTGGCAAGGCCTCAGCTGGTAAGGCCTCGTTCTCCCTCTGGCCCATAGGCCTTCCAAGGGCAGAGCCTGCTAGGGTCTCTGAATCCCCTTTGCCAGCACCAGAGCAGGGCCTGGCAAGCCAAGAGCACTCCCAGCACACCCGGGGCTCTCATCTGAGCAGCTGGCTTAGGAAAGGGCCCCTACTTCAGAGAGCTGGGGCCTCCCAGAGCCTCATAGCTTCTCAAACGTTCTCTGCTCAGGATGGCTCTCAACTGAAGCATGGAAATCAGTAAGTGGCACTAAAAGCTGCCTCCCTAGCAGTCCCCAGATGAACTCCCATTTTCCTCTTCCTCAGGAGAGCAAAGCTATTGTGTCAACACTCGGCCTCGATCCCAGTGACCTTAAGCAGATTGCTTGTGCAACCTGAGGGCTGTGACTAGAGACAGAAAGGAGGGATCTGGGCGGAGGCTGCAGTGAGTCAAGATCTCACCACTGCACGCCAACCTGGGCGACAGAGAAACACTCTGTCAAAAGAAAGGGAAGAAAGGGAGGGAAAGGATGGGAAGCAGGGAAGACGAGAACTAGAGCTGAAACTAGTCTCCTGGAAGCCTGATGCCAGCATGCGCCACGGCTGGCAGGATCCCGGCCCACCAAGAGTGGGGAGCCCAGGACACTGCCCAGAGCAGCAGAGGGTACAAGGGCAGCTACCATGGGAGAAAGGCTGCAGCAGGCCCGGGCTTTCTTTGTTCATCAAAGCTGGCATTTGCTGAGTACCAACCATGTGCCAGATCCATGCCACATGATTCCTCCCACACTCATGAGCAACAGGCACTGCCATTCCCATTTTACAGACACAGACATGGGGCCTGGGGCACACAGCTCAAAAGTGGCAGAATGGGGACACAGCCCCAGTTATCTGACTCCGAAGCTCCCACTTCTCACTGCCACACTCTCTATGCCCCATGCACATCAGTTCTCTGGAAGGGCCAGCTGAGTGGTCCTCACCCAGGACCAAGCACAACAGCGGGAGCACTGAGCCTGGGGTCAAGAGGTCAGGGTTCCCACCTTCCGGGATGCCTCGCCATGTGACTTTGGGCAAGGCCCCAACTCTTCCTGGACTCTAGAGGCCTCATCCTCAAGTGAGGGGATGGGTTAGAACAGAGATGGCAGATGACGTTCAGTTACCCATCAATTAGCAATGGCTGCCAAGACTGCCAAGGGGAGGATTCTAAGACCTCCACTAAGTTCACCTGAAAAGGCTGCCATGATTGATTAGCAATGTCTGTCAAGAGCACAGAAGGAGGCGTGCTAGTTCAGCACCCAAAGCTGCCCCCTTGACATCCCTAAACTCTGACAGCCCAGGTCTTACAGGCTCTCTTCCTTTGTTCAAGTCTATCCTATCTCTAAGTCAGAAGCAACTACTCCCATGTGCCTGCCCACAAAAGTTTTTGCCTTTACTTGTATTTAGCATTTCTTTCATTCCAATGGGCTTTCTCGGGCTTTCCAGGCCTACCTCTCTCACCAGATCTTCACATTGTCTGCAGTCCGTGTTATAAGGGGTGCTCCACCTCTGAATTCCTCTATTTGCCATCGGCACAGCTTCCCACCCTGAGAGGAAGGGTGCTGAGGGTGCAGGGCGGCACCGTAAGCAGCTCAAGGGGAACAGCCACTGGCAGGGTGGACAAGAGAAAGTCACAAAGGTGCAGGCAAGCTGGGTCTGCCACACAGAAACTTGGCCAAGGAAAGGCACAGCTGGCCTGCAGCTGCTGGGGGTGCCTGAGCAAGAAGTCATGTAGCCAACCCCATGGCGACCAAGAAGGGCCACTGTCCCTCAAAGGTGGCCCCACCGGCACAAAAGACAGAAAGTGGAAGCTGGCTGGGGGGCTTCACTTGG
Source organism: Trachypithecus francoisi (assembly GCF_009764315.1). Classification (NCBI taxonomy): domain Eukaryota; kingdom Metazoa; phylum Chordata; class Mammalia; order Primates; family Cercopithecidae; genus Trachypithecus; species Trachypithecus francoisi. Next base: position 6,807,634 of record NW_022681442.1, on the reverse strand, counting down.
AGAGGACCTGTCCAGCAAAGAGCTGCGAGTCACTGATGAGCATCTGAACAAGCTCTCACGACTTCCTGCAGCAACCCCTCATCCTGCACAGCCCCTGTAGCCCCACCCACCCAGCTCTCCTGGACTCACCCCCAGGAATAAGGCTCTCAGCGGCTTCCCGAAGACATGCTGGCATGCTGGTTTCTACCTCATGCTTCTTTTCTACCCCAAACTGCCCCTGGCCAGCTTTCACGGTCCCTCAAACATCTGCTAACACAACAGTTGCTGCCTGTTCTGAGGCCTGCTCAGGGAGGTTTGGGGACTCAGTGTGTGGGCAGCTGCAATCAATCAAACCTCTGTTTCGGCATCCCGACCCCTCCCCGCAAACATCTTGCTTCTGTTTGAAGCACTGTTGAGAAGTACAATTTGTTGCTCTTTCAAGATGACCAGCTTAGAGTTAAAAATACAGCAGGGACTATGACACCCAGGGGGACTGCATTCAATGGGTGATCTTTTTAATTGTTGCTTTTTTCTGAAATCTTTGCTCACACACATGTGATCTATGTCTAAATGGCCTCATATAGCTCAAGTCTTGCTGGGAGCCAACCAGTGCTGGGTGGTCAAACCAGGTCTCAAAAAAGCAGTCAGGAAAATGTCAGCAAAAGTCCTGCTAATAAGCGACTCACACCCTCAGGCTGGGCCCTGCCCTCAATGGCACACATTGTCATTTGGCAAAAGGAAGGCCGCAGCCTCACAGAGAACACCAACCAGGAGGGCCAAAAACACCACATGGGGAGGAAAGCTGTGCAGGAGGCCCACGGGGCCAGGCTTGCGCAGGGATAGCAGCACAGCCAGTCCTCTGAGCTGCCTTTGGGCAACTTGCTCTGTGGAACCAAGTGGTTGTAATTACAAGTACAGGGAGGGCAGCCACTGCGGGACTAGGTCCCTGCGTCATTTCCCCCATTAGGGCTTTCCTCACTACAGTCAGTCTCCCCGACTCAGGATCCAGATGGCCACCTCACCTGCAGCCTCATTCGGCATCTCTGCCTGCTCTCTTGGCACTGGGGTTTTAAGAAGACATGAGCAAAGACAATCTGAAAGCAATGTTGACACCCCACCCCGTGCGTCTCATCCCCAACGGACCAGAGTTAACTGGGACAGCTGTCCCCCAGAGATGCGGCTAGGAAGGGGTAGGGCGGCCAGCGCACGCCCAGGATATTTCCACCCTAGTTTCAAGGGTGACTGATAGGAGAATGTTCACACACGGCCAACTTCCTCTGGCAACGGGGTGGGGGCGAATCCAATTCTGTCACCATTTCATAACCCTGGGCTCTGAACTCAGAGTTGACTGCAGGCTGAGCTGAGCTGCAGGGCAGGTCTCCTTCCCATTTACAAAAGAAAAGCGATGAGGCAAGAAGATGAACAAACAAGACACAGAAAGTGGCATGAACAGAAAAGGGAGGATGGAAACACAGGGAAAACGGTGGACAAACAAAGAAAAATAGGCATTGCTTTTTTTTTTTTTTTTTTTTGAGACGGAGTCTCACTCTGTTGTCCAGGCTGGAGTGCAGTGGTGAGATCTCAGCTCACTGCAAGCTCCGTCTCCCGGGTTCATGCCATTCTCCTGCCTCAGCCTCCCGAGTAGCTGGACTACAGGCACCCGCCATCACGCCCAGCTAGTTTTTTGTATTTTTAGTAGAGACGGGGTTTCACTGTGTGAGCCGGGATGGGATGGTCTCGATCTCCTGACCTCGTGATCCACCCACCTCGGCCTCCTGAAAAATAGGCATTCTCATAGCAGACTGAGGGCACTTTCCAGGAACGTCCACCCTCTGCTCCTACCTCTGCCTCTGGAGATACCCAGAAGCAGCCCACACCTTCTCTCCAAGTCCTGTGACTGTGACGATGATCATGAGTATCTGTCAGCACCCAGCCTGTGCCAGCCAATGCACTGGGTGGGGGGGGGGGGGGGTGTGGGTACATATAGATACAGATACAGACACACACACACACACACATCAACAGATGTGGACACACACACATATATAAACACACACCCATATGGATAGCGCATTATCCACATACGTTGTTTCTCTTGCTCCTCCCACAGTCCTGTGGCAGTGGTGGCATTTGCTGCACAGACATGTCAAGCAATTTGCCTAGGGCTTCCAGTCTCCGGCCCCACCTCTGGAGGCCTTCTAGTGTGTCAATGTCGCCTTCTAAATGCAGATCCAAAAGTGAACACCATGCCCAAAAGAGCCCTGGCAGGCATAGGGACCAAGAGAGCTTCAGTTTCCTCAAGAGGGACTGGAATGGACAAGCTCTGAGGTCACATCTCCTGACATCCTCTGCTTCTAGCACAGAGTCTACACCCCAGGGCACTTGCTCCTGCTGAACTCAACTGTGGATACAGATGAGGGCAGGGCCTTGGACCTCAGAGCTTCCTGCCCTCTTACTCTCTTGGATTCTCTCCCTGGACCCTTTCCTGCGGGCAGGCTGGAGGGGCTCCAGCCACCACAGTCCATCTGGCCATACCGAATCATGGCCAGAGGGAAGCCACCGTGTACTCACGCACACCCTCAAGATCTGATCTGGGCCCCAGTCGGGGCCTCTAGGGGAGCTGGGGCTCTTCGGAATGGCCAGCTGCTCCAAAGGTCTAACTGAAAAGGCCTTCTGCAGACTCACACACCTGGCCTCAGAACCCACATACGAAGGGCGCCTTTACAAGTGGAGCTCTCACCCCCAAAGGCAATGTGTAAACCAAGATCAAAAGGCCCATGAAAGAGAAGCCAGAGCCCAGCGGAAGGAAGCGTGGGCCACACCTGGGTACAAGCCTACCCTTCCAAAGATATGGAAAGCCCAACTCCAAGTCTTGCCTCCATGGGCATGCAGAGCAGACCCCAGCCCCTTCTCGGTGGTCCCAAATGTTGAGTGAAGCCACAGCATGTAGAAACTGGAGGCTGTGGCCAGTGGTCTAACCTCAGGGGCCATCTAGCAACATGTTAGTCCTTGTACACCAGCAACATGCCCAGCTCATCAGGTTACCATGCACGAGGCCCTGCACTGTCCAGGGCTCTTGATAAATACATAGGGATACCCTAGGCCTCGTTCTCAGGGCCCCACAGAAAAGCAAGGCCCACCTCCCCAGGTTAGAAATCAACTGATGATGGAGCCAAAGCAGGCCGAGCCCCATGGAGAGAGGGCTGACTAGGGTCTAGACTCTTGGTGGGGGCATGGCTCAGCGTTCACGGGCCCAGCCTCAGGGCTCTGGCCATAGGCCTTGGGCACACACACTTTCCAGAGGACCCCCTCTACTTTCCCTATGCCCAAGACCCGCTGCCAAGAAGGCGGCCAAGGACAGACAGGCTGAACCAGAGCAGCCTCCTCAGGTTCCGCACACCTTCCCAGATCTGGGAGGCCTGCCTGGGGCCAATGAAGCCATCTATACAACTGGGCGCAGCCCCACTGAGCATTATATTTTTAAATAGTATCTAACCAAACGAGGTTAAGAAATGTCTCCAATGATGCCAGTGGTGTTATTCCAACCGTGGCTAGTAACATATAATAACATGTATGTTGTTTTTATTATCTATCTACTCATTAGGTAATAAAATATGCTCAGCATTAAAAATGTAACTGAAGCATTATCATACCCAGAACTCTGGGCTCTGGGTTTTCCTCAGAAGTCACCCAAATCTGTCACCTTTCCAGACTTTTTACCTATTTAAATTTTTCTGAAGAAGGGAAATTCCTCTTGGTGTCAAATAAATGCGTTCAATCCCTGTCCAGCTAGTAAAGTCAAAAACGTTCCACTACGCTGCAAAAAGAACGGCACACGCCTGGAGCTGCGATGGAAGAAATGGAAACTAGCTGAGGAGGGGCAGGAGCACTGACCCACACCCCTTCAGGCTCTCCCCCAGGCGGATCCCACTGACACGGGGAGGAACAAGCACACCACCATCTTGCCCTCCCACTGCCCCAGCCAGTGCCCAGGCTCTTGAACAAAGGTGGCCAGAAAGTCTGGACTCTGGGGCCAGATAAGCTTTAGACTTAAGACACCTGCACCTCTCTCTATGTTGGGAGTAGGAACTAAAGGAGAGAAGAGCAAAACCCCACCAAGAGAAACTGCACATTCTTTGTAAAAGGAAAGAAGACCCAATTGAGAAAACAACATTGGGCTTGGAAGGAAGTTAGCTATGCCCGCCCAAAACACAGTGAGCACGATGAGCCCGCCTGCCCTGGATCTGGCCATAATCCTGAGTGACCAAGGCCAACCCCTCTGAAACCATCCTCACCAACAAGAAGATCTTCACCCCTTGAAACCCAGTGAGACCAATGTTTACACAAATAAGTCCAGAAAAGATGATGGTCAGACTGCGGCATTAAGCAACTGACAGCTCCTGGATGAACACAGAGCCAATAGCGTTGTGGCCCATCACATCCACCCATCCTTGAGTCAGAGGTCACAAGGGCCAGCACCACTTCCTCATCCCCAGTCAGAACCAGATGCAGCCAACTCTCAGGCTCAGAGACGCTCCTGATGACAGAGTATGAACTCCAAGTTCATCTCATTCAAATCAATATCCAAGATCAGTGTTAGCACAAGGCAGAGCTCCAAGACAAAGAGGATAAAGTCCAAGTGACAGGGGCGTGTGGCCAGATACTTCTACAGCAAAGGGCAAGGATGATTGCAGAGGCAGCTCAGAGAATACTGGTCATAGCATCTTGAGGGCCTCACATTTCAACAGTTTAATCAAAGGAATAAGCTCTCCGCAATCACTAGCTCTCGGAAACCATTACCCACACCCCTGATCTCAGGACCAGCATACTCCAAGGGACACTGAATCCCAGTGTGTGTAAACGTTTCTTGCAGCAGCTGCAGGGGCGGCTTCCTGGGAGACACGGCTCCAGTGAAGGGCCGGAGGGGAACACCAGTGTTTGGTTCAGTGAGTCTGCCCACCAACAGCCCACCTCTCCCCATCCACCTGCCCTTGTACCCCTAGCACTGCACTCACAGTGAAAGGGAATATTTGGCTGTAAATAGAAAGAAATCAACGCTTTTAAAAAACCAACTGGAAATAATCTTTCTTTGAATAGGATTTTAAAAAACAAGGAAACTAACCCCCTTCTGGGTATTTCTGAAACTGGTGTTCTACGCTTGTCTAGGACGGCCCAGACCCAGCAGAGGCTCCAGTGAGCACCAAGGTGACTCCAGGATGCTGGGGCTCTTACCTGTGCCATCTTGGCAAGGTCTAGAGAAGGCCTCTGCTCCTGCACTTCTTCAGGGCGCCGCCTTTTAACACCGACCTTCTTATCGTTAAGGACACACGGCTGGGAGCGGCTGCGGGAAAGGCCGCTGGAGCGTCTTGCCAGCTCTGGCGTTGAGGCAGGTGTGCTGTTGGCTGAGGGAGGACAGTATTCCACAAAGGAAAACTGCTCATGTGAGCAAGAGAGGGACCGTTGCAGGTCCAGCCGGCCCCCTCCCATGGGATGCGGGTCAGCGTTCCAGGTGTCACCTGCCTGTCCACACGGGGCTGAGCCTGGCACCCCTTGGCAGGGCTGCCCTCCAAATCGATGGTGGAGTCCTGCCTGGTCGCAGGGTGAGGAGAGCACGCTGGCCCGGGAAGGGAGGCTGAAGCTGGAGCTCCTCTGCATGGTGCTGAAGCCGTTGGAATAACGCTGGACGCTGCCCCCACTGTAGCAGCGCCTCTTTTCCACAGGAGTCCAGACTTTGGAGCCCAAGGGCCTCCATGATGTCCGGCAGCTGGACATCTCATCGGAGAAGGACAGTGAGCGGCACTGACGCTTGCTAGGGGGTGCTGAGGGGTTCCCGTTGTGGTCACTGATGCTGAGGTCTTTGATCAGACTGGTCACAGCACAGGCGGTCACTGCCTCCCGGTGCCATAGTGAGTTGTCCTTTTCAGGCAGGCATTCCCAGATGCTGGTGCTCGGTTGGTCAATCTGAAGAGGGCATTTCCTGTCCAGGTCTCGCCATCTGTCATTTTCTGGTTCATAAATGACAAGGAGAAAACAGGATTTGAGAAGGCCTTCACTCCAGCCCTTTAATATCTCCACACCAACAGCCCGTTTCAAACACAGTATCTTAGAGCCAAAAGGCCCTTAGAAACCATCCAGTCCAACCTCATTTCACAGATGAGAAACTGAGGCTCAGAGAGGAGAAGTGAATCTCAAGGCTTTGAGTTGGAAGTTGGAAGCGGAGCAGGGCCTAGAATCCAGATACACCCCTGGGACTCCTGATATGGTTTTCTTTCCAGTGTACCATACTGCCTCCCAGGAGAATCCAAAGCAGTATTTTTCATCCAAAATGCTTTCTCATCTTATGGGTGGGAAACCGACTTGCCCTGAGCCCTGCCCTGGCCAGTAAGAGAGTCAGGACAAGACATATGTTAAGTGCCACGGGGTTCTCTGCAGTTCTCAGGACTGGGACTCGATGCTCTGGCAGAAGACCACAACCAAAGATGTCTCAACATCTCAGATGGCCAACGCCAAAAGATGGCTGGGGCACTGCCAGGTTAGTTCACCCCAATTCCACCTTGAAAGCCTTTGCTAAAAGAAGCTGGAGCTGGTACTGATTTAGATCACCTCCATCAAAATGCTCAACATCGATGTCACCAATGGCTGCCAATCACAGCATTTTCTCTATGTTCACTCGATTTTTCACTTAAAGCAATTAAAATCTGTAAGAACAAGTCTTGGGCTTCACAGACTTAAGGGCACCACTTAAACTTATGTATTCAGGTCTTTACTTGAATGCACAAATAAATAACCTATCCTGCTATGAAATGCTACATTTGCACTTGAACCTTTATTTTGTGAAATATTCAAGAACTATTTATTGTTTTTCTACTATGGAATCAGGCACCATGTGGGGAATTTTAGGAGATGCAAAGATAAATTTGACATAGTTCTTGTATTCAAGTCTACAGTATAAAAGCAAAGTTAAGAAATATGCCATGCTGTCAGGGAACAACCTGTTAGTACTATTTTCTCGAACCTATATATATTTATAAATCATGCACATGTAAATGGCTTGAGTCAGTCAAGAGAAGAATACAAGTGAAACCTGCAATGATATTTGGTAGGTATTTAAATGCACGCAGGGTCTCACAGCAATGCAGATCACTTACTGAGCATTCACCTGGGCTGTGTAACCCACACAGCACCCTGAGTGCAGGTACCATCATGGACCAGATCAGGAGACCAAGGCTTGGGGGACATTGAGCAACTAGCCCAAGGCCACACAGCTAGCACTAGACAGGATGTAAACCCAGCTTAGTCAGGCCCCAGAGCGCAGGCCCTTTTCACTACACTGCAGCGCTGAGGCAGACTGCAGGGGAGCCTGACTCTGGCCCTGGCCTTAAGGAGTTTATGGGTCAGGCAAGATGGGCTCAGGTGCAGAAAACTGAGACTTAACCCATGTGTGCTCGAGGCAGCAAGGACTACAAACCTATCTCCTCTACCAGTGGCCACTCCTCAAAGGGCACCAAGAGACACAGCCAGCTGAGCGTCACAAGTAGCAGCTTCTTGACTGACTCCATGGGAATGACCTGTGCAGCCCAAAGGGAGGGCCAGGAGCCCAGAGGAAAAGCTAAGGCGCAGCTAACAGTGGTACTCCTTCCTCTTGGGCATCCTGCCAAGGTCATGAGATACAGATTGAGGGGCTGGGACCCTGGCAGGGGACACTGCTAGAAATTATCCAGAGGCTGTATTCATGGAGGGCCTCAGAAGCTGGAGATGCAGGAGAGAAATCTTCCAAAAGCCCAGGCAAGCCAGCTGCGACAAAGCAAGACTGTCGCTAAACATCCAATTCCTTCATCATACATCATACATCGTTCATCTCATCTCTGAAATTTCCCAGGGCCTGACCACAGCAGGTCTCAATATCTGCTCCTCCAACTAGACTGGATCAATTACTTCCAAAAATCATCCAATGTACCCCTTCCTGCAAGTTATATTAGGTTGTTCAGACAGGCTTCACCACCAAGGAAACCATTCCCTTTGGGTATTCACCATTCTATTAAACCAGCTTCAACTTGACACTGGTCAGCAGCTGAAAGTCCAATAAACTAATATAAAGTAAATTTTTTTTTTTTCAGACAGGACCTGGCTCTGTGGCCCAGGCTGGAGTGCAGTGGCATAATCCCAGCTCACTGCAACCTCCACCTCCCAGATTCAAGCTATTCTGGTGCCTCAGTCTCCTAAGTAGCTGGGATTATAAACGTGTACCACACACCCAGCTAATTTTTTAATTTTTTGTAGACATGGAGTTTCACCATGTTGACCAGGCTGGTCTCAAACTCCTGGCCTCAAGGGATCCACCCACTTTGGCCTGCCAAAGTGCTGGGATTACAGGCATGAGCCACCGTGACCGGCTATAAAGTAAAATTAAAGGAAATATAAACTCTTGTTGACAGAGTCACAAATATCTCAGTTATCATCTGATTTAAAAGAAAACAGAAAGTTATCCTAAGAAAAAAGTGAAGATTTATGTATGATGATGTTCATCAAAATGATGAGCAATAGAAAATGGTAAACATAATTAAAACATCTTACAGCAGGGGCTGGTTAAATAAATTATCAAGGAATAACATGGAGCACAAAGAAGCAGAGTTTCAAAGAACATTAAATGATGTGGGGAAATGCTAATAATATAAAGTTGAGCATAAAGAAATAGGATGTAAAACTGTATAGAGGGTGTGATTTCTACTTAGCAAAATACGTCTGTTGTATGTGAAGGTTAAGAAGGAAATAAACCAAAATGTTAACAGTGGATTGGTAGACAGCTGGTTGGTTAATTTATTTCTTCTATTTTGTTTTTCTATAGTCTCCAAATGTTCTGAGAAAAAATGTCTTACCAAATATGTGGGGGATGTGACCACCAAGCCCACTGGTGCTGTGCCCTTGCTGAACTCAGGAAGTGAGCCAGGGTCAGGGTGGGGGCCCACAGCCCGCCCTCTGCTGAGTTGGCTCCTCTGGGTTTTCAGGAAGTTGCTGTACCAAACGCTGGCCACTAACTTCTCTTTTGAGACAAGGCACTGAGGCACCAGATGGGCCAGGAATGTGGCCGACTGAGGAAAAAACCAATGGGTTTGGCACAGAGCGGCAAGGGTGGCCGGTGCTCATGGAGCCTGAGACGTACTACAGACTGTGTCTCCACCAGGCCTCGGGGAAACCCGTGAGATGAAAAGGAGTTGATCCTACGCTCAGAGGATGCCATTTTCTATTCCATTTTTGTGCCACTGGCCTGGAATTTTCCCCATCTCTAGGGAAATCATAGAAGAAAGGGAAATCGGGAGCCAGCTAAACCATCCCTCCCATCTGCCCTTTCTTTCCCATGGCCAGCCTGTGATCTTGGTGCTTCTGGAAGGGACCCCTCAGGGCCTCCCTACTCCAGGCCTACCTCCTCACTGCCTCTAGATAACTTTCCGAAGCCCCCACCTATTGTGGCCTATTCACTTCAGTTGTCACCCGCTGCTTCTGGGAAAGAAGACAAGCATTTCAGACTGGCACCCGGGCCCATCTCCTCATCATTTTCCCCAACAAACCCTACACTCCAGGTAGCAAACCTCCTATGACAGTGGAGGTCAGAAAATAATCACAGAGTCAAAACCATCCCTGAAGAATTCCTGAACCAGCCCACAAAGTACACCTCCTCCACCCAGTTTTGCGTAGACAACCCAAAAGGGTAATTCTTATGCACCAGCGATTCTTTATAAAACTAAAGTTTAAGTAACTAGACTGCGGGAGCAAGCACAGGTAAGACCTATATGCAGAAAGGCTGGAAGTCCAACGTGCTGGGCCTTGAGGTAACCACCAAAACCCAGGGACATGAGAGCTGGGTGATGAATTCCTACAGGGCCTACTCCTTCTATGTTACAGAGTAAGCCTGTATGGCCTATAAGATTTGTTGTAGGGAAGATTCGAAGAGTCAGTTTTTAACTATGAAGAGAAGTTGTAGCTTCCCCCAACATCAGCTCTTTCACTCATACACACCCTTACAAAGGCCTGGAATGTTCTTTTCCTGCCTTTTTTTTTTTGAGACGGAGTCTCGCCCTGTCGCCCGGGCTGGAGTGCAGTGGCCGGATCTCGGCTCACTGCAAGCTCCGCCTCCCGGGTTTACGCCATTCTCCTGCCTCAGCCTCCGAGTAGCTGGGACTACAGACGCCCGCCACCTCGCCTGGCTAGTTTTTTGTATTTTTTTTTTTAGTAGAGACGGGGTTTCACCGTGTTAGCCAGGATGGTCTCGATCTCCTGACCTCGTGATTCGCCCGTCTCGGCCTCCCAAAGTGCTGGGATTACAGGCTTGAGCCACCGCGCCCGGCCTCTCCTGCCTTTATCCTCCTTTCACCAAGAGTCTCCTCATTTAAAAAGCCAACTCAAAGATCCTCTGAAGATACGCCTTCTCCTAGCTCTATGATTGTACAGCACAGAGGTACCTGAACTTTATGGATCTGCTTATACATCTACTTCTCCTCCTAAAGCCACAGACTCTCAAGCACAGCCCCAATGTGGCTCCCCAGTGCCTAGCACAGAGGAAGGCACACAGCAGACCTTAGTCAGTGATGCATGAATGAGGGAGTGGATTGCAAACTGCAGACAAAAGCTACAAGAGGATGTGGTGTCCCCTTGGACTCACCTGTCTTTTGTCCTTGGCAAAGGTGAGTCTTCCTTGGCCAGGTAAGTCCAACCTGGGCTGTGACCTGAACTGTCTGCCCCACCTGGGCCATGTGGCCATGTGTGACTCAGCCAGGAGATGGGTTGGCAGAGTCATGTCTAAGATACTCTGAAAATGCAAAGCACTGTTTTTGTATATCAACACCAGCCAGGTGGCCACTTGTTCAGTCTGCAGGCAGATAATATTGTAATTGTTTCTATCTTTATCGCTTTGAGAAGTACAACATGAGAAAAGTAAAAACAATCAAGGCTATGTTTAGCCCTGTGTTTTCCCCATTCGCTCATGGGACAGAAAGCGATTTGTTGGGTCAGATCACCAGACAAAAGAAACAGGAATAGAAGCTAATTTTTAATGGCAAACTGCCCCAAGCGCTAAGCCCTAACGTCACACCATACAAAGGGCCTCGGTAGGCCTCCAAGAAGAGGATATGGGGTGCCCCTGCCCCCTCCATTCAGTATCACTTCTGCACAAACAACTATAACTCTTTCAAGTCACAATGGCCATGATGTAGGAGTCTACTGAGCAACAGTCACTTGGTGTAGCGGAAAGGGCAAGGACCTGGGTTCAAACCTCAGCTCTGTTAGTTACTCAGTTCCTCGTAGCTATTAGGAGAATTAAATAGGCATCTCATACAGGGTATAGGGTAGGCTCTCAAAAGCAGCAGCCATCATAAGGATAATCAACGGTACTGGAAAACGCTCTCCTAGCTGAGGCTTGACTCAACCAGAGCTGCAACTGGGTGCCAGCCTCTGTAGAATCTGGCTGGAATGGAAACCTGGCTTCTCTGACTAGGATTTCTCAAAGTGTGGCTTCTGGGCCACCTACAGGAGCATCCTTTGGGGGTGTTTGTTAAAATGCAGGTTTCTAGACCCTGTCTCTGACTTGGTAAACCAGAATCTCTCTGGGTAGGCATTTGCATCTTAACAAGCTCCCCAGATTATTTCAATGCAAAAATGTTGAGAAATGCTGTTCTGGAAAGCGGATGACATGGAGAACTGAGTTATCAAACATCTGTCAGAATGGCGGCCCATCCAGACCATCCAGCACCACTGCCCAAAAGCTTCAGGAGGGTTGACAACTCTGGTCTCTACAAATTTGAATTCATAACATCACTGAAAGTTGGTGTTTTATGTTTCGGTTTGGGCCAGTTCCAGGAAGAAGAATGGAGAAGGATCACTTCACCCTTCAAGTACTTAGAAGTTTCACAGGACAGGATGAGGACCCTTAGGGCCTCCTTCTCAAGCTACACAACATGCTCTCGATGGAGAGCCACTAGCAGAGGCCTTAGAAGCTAATTTACTCCTGTGAACAAGATGAGTGTGAAGCCTCCCACCTTCTCCCTGAGAACACGTGTCCTAAAGACACACAGCAGGGCCCCCATCCACCTGCAGCCTGACCACCAAGCCGCTGGCAGACCTGAGCAGGGCGCGACAGCCCACAGCCTGAGAGCACAGCACCAGCCCATTCAGTTCTATGCTGCGCCTGTTGCTTTAGCCTTCAGGGCATGTAAAGCTTCTCCGTGTCCCCACTGAGCATTACCTTCACAAGTCCGAAATGATACATACGTGAGAGCACGTGCATTTGTCTGTAGCGCAAACACACATGAGCCTTTGCCTGCAGATGGGAGAGTGAGCCACACAAGCATCCCTGGGCCCAGTTCTCTCACAGTCTTGGACAGACTAGGCTCTTCCAAAGCTGAGGCTTGATGACTGAGCTTGAAGTTTCTGACTTTTGATTATGCCACAAAGAACAGGAGAATGAGATGCCTACATATGCAGAGACAAGGACCCAGATCCCCAAATTTGCACTCACAAGGCTCTGGTCCTGTCACTGTTTGACTAAGAAGGGCAGAAGACTGCTGTGTGCACAGATCCTAGAGCTCGAAGCAAGAAAAACACTCAGAGGAACACGAATGGTATTTGACCTCAAATGTTCTTATTTCCATTTCTACCCTTAAATGTGAAGGAAAATTCCCAGGGCCCCAGATTCTTGGGGGACTATAAGCCTTCATATATTCAAAAGAGAGAGGAGCTTTATAGCCCTGGAGAGCTCTGTACTGTGTTTTCAATGGTGCCTTATGGTCACATAAGTACAGCAGAATGTGGTTTCCAGAAAAGGTTAAGCATCTCAAGTACAGACCAAGATACAAAATGCCCCAATTAGCAAGCCTGCTGTCAGATCAGGACCAGCTGACTCATTCTTACATTTCACACCTATCTACTTGTGCTGACAATGAGTATCTCTCCCCTCCTGTGGGTTGGGCTGTGTGAACTTGGCCTCAGGGCCACAAAGATTCTATGCTTGGTTTGGGGAGAAGCTCACCAAATCATCAATGGGAAAATCAAGAGAGCCGAGGTGTCTTTCGGAAGGTGGTTTTGCTAAACTGATCTTACGAAAAGAACGTGGGGGTGCGGGGGACACAAGCAGGGCAATGACATGAGCTCCCCCATGATTGTCTCATCTGTTTTTAAATGGACTTGAGAGCCTCTGGCTCCCTGGAGGGTCTCTTTGCTTATATGACCAGAAGGAGACTCAATTCGGAGCAGTGTCAGGAACAAAAGGTCCTCGGGCTTTGCCTGCCAGGCCTTAGCTTCAGGTCCTGCCCACGCACCTGAGATGGACTGTAAAATGGCAGCTGTGTCTTGGGTTGGGGCACAGCAACACAGGACACCAAGTTCCTCACACAAGGCACAAGGAATTCGGATGGCTAGAGATAGCGCTCCATCAGGACCCACATCCAAGGAAGAAGGAAGGTGGGTCTGCAGGGCTCTGGGAGGTGACAGAGGCTACTAAGGACAAAGTTCAGGGTTCAGAGCCATTACCAGGGCCCTGCCCTTATCAGCAGAGTTGTGGTGGCCCATGGCAGCTGCCGCTGCTTCTGGGAAATCTTTGCTCTTACAAAAAGATGCCCGGTGGGATCCTCAAGGTTAAAAACCACACCAGATGGGGCACTGGGAACAGGGGCCTCAGTCTCACCATCTGCACAAGGTCGGGTAGACTAGGGTCTCATGACAGCCCTTTCGGTTCTGACCGGGACTTCCTATTCCACCCCCCAGGCACTCATAAATGTAAGGGAACAGCTAGTATTTGCAATGGCAACAAGAACTCTGAAGGGACAACAAGGTCAGTTTGGTCCATCTCCTCTGGATTTCCATCCTGATTGTGGGTGTGCACAGAGCATGGGAAACGGGCAGCTGCTGGTGATGCATCTCTCAACTGATGTGCACAACAAAGCTGGGTGCCATTAAACAGATGAGGGAACTGGCGACAGGCAGAGCTTTTCACGAAACTGTCAACAAATGCATATTTACTGTTAATCAGCTAACACTCCAATAGGGTCCTTGCTGAAGCTGAGGAAGAGCATGAATGTGCATCCCAAGCATGTGACTCATCTCATGGGCTGTCACAGCAATCCCCATCTGACTGATGGGGAAACTGGGCTTCAGAACGATGTCACATCTCCCCCACGGACACACATCCAGCAAATGACAGAGCCCGGATGTCAACCTAGTCTGCAGTCCCAAGGTCATGCTCTTGCAGTTGGGTCAGGCTGCCTAACTTGACCATCTCTTCATGTGGGAGGCATGGTACCCAGAGAGGCTGGCAGTGGCCATTTCCTGTCCTCTGGCACTATTGTGGTCCCCTCCCCATCAAGTCAGCCCAACCTGGGTAAGAAGGCAGCCCTGGAAAGCTCTGTTTTCACTTGTCACTGGCAACACTTGTCGTGTGCCAACCACATTTTACATCTACTTCCATTCTGTGCTTTATTATTCCTGAAACACTGCCTGAAACCAATGAATGGTACAAGGAAGAATTTAAATACCCTACATGACAAACTATTTTAGAGATTTTTAAAAATCACGCATATGACCATAATAAAAATAAAAATAATAAAGCAAACCTTAAAAAATCCTATATACATATACATATATATACATACATACACACACACACACATTTATATATGGATATAATTTTTTTTCAATGAAAACAAATCTCATTCCAGCCTATACTCGTTAACACACAGTCTGTTATTGGAGGACCTGGCCCAATGACCACATTCAAAATGGTTGTCTCTGCAAAACAGAAAAAGTGGCAGAGACCAAAAATTGGGCCTGAGAAGCTCTGATTTTGTTATTGCTGTCATTCATTTTGATTCATTCATTTGTTTATTTGTTCTAAGAATCAAAAACACTCAAGCTCTGACGGCCACCCTTTTCCTACAACGCGCAATCACTTTCCACTTTCCATGACAAACAGTGGCTGAGTTTAAAGACCAAAGCTACCAAATCTCAAAGCAAGATCTTTTAGTCCTCCCCAGCTCAACACAGCCAACTGGTTTACCCTGTAGAAATTAATACAGAGAGTGCCCCAGGGAACAACCCTTTTATGTACAGAGTAGACTTTAACAGCCAAGTAATTAAACCCTGAAAGTAAGGGCTTATAATTAAAATGCGGACAAACCTGAACTGGGGCGGCACAAGGAGGGCTGCTATAATATTTTTACAATTCCTTTTTATACATAATGTATGATCCTTCTGCTCAAGTTTCCTCTATGTTCTTTGCCTGTGAAATAATTTACATTAATAAATAATTTATTACCATAACTCCTAAAGTAATTATGGGTTTCCATCCAATTTTTTTTAGCACATGAATTGTTTTGTTCTCTGTCCACTGACTTGTATTTACAAGACTTTCCCTAGTAGCCTTTTTAAAATAATTGGTATTGCCTTTGCTTTCTTACATATGAGTGATTTCCAGGTCTCATCCTCGCCTGAGTGCTGAGGAAAATGGAATGTGTGGTGCCCATTGTCCCTACAATACAAATGCACTGAATGGCTGCAATTAGCCAAGGGTGGTGAATGGAGACTGCGCTCACTCCACTTGCTCTGTTTCACCAAAAAAGATTAAACTAGTACACGTGTGACCCTGGGTCCCCCACTGCAAATGGCAGACGATGTGGAGGGAGCCTGGACTGAGAGTCTACATGTGGCCCTGCTTCTCCCCACACAGGACGACTCTCAGCCACAGCCCGGGGCCCTCTTTGTACCCACTAGAAATCAGAGTCAGGAGCAAGGGCTGGCTCCCTCGCCCAGTCGGCTGACCAGTGGGTGGGCCGCACCACGGAGCTGCCACCTGACCCACGTTTCCTGTGTCGAGAGCACAAGAACCAGTCATATAAATGGCTCTTTCCCAGAGCAGCTTTGTAGAGGAAATTCTATTTCAGCAAAGAAGGTGGGCTGGGGATGCTCTGGGAGATGAGAAAAGAAGCCAAGAGTCAAAACAGCCTCTGCTGGCAGGAGCCCTGTGGTGGGGGCTGAGCTGGCACCCTAATAAGGGGCACTCAAACCTGGTGCAGGGCTGGCTGGGCAGTGCTCAGCTCTACCCTCTCTGCTTCTCCCATCCACACTCCATGCTGGCTTTGTTCTCTCTTCCACACTGAGAAGAACAAAACCACTTCTCTGTATCAAGTTCCTAAACTGGGGTAGGGGACAAGAGTGGGGAGGGGCCTGGTATCCAGCTTGCAATCACAGGGCGTGAAGTGCTTTTAATTAAAAAAATAAATAAAAAGCATAGGCCAGGCGTGGTGGCTTGCACCTGTAATCCCAGTACTTTGGGAGGCTGAGGCCGGTGGATCACCTGAGGTCAAGAGTTCAAGACCACCCTGACCAATATGGTGAAACCCCATCTCTACTAGAAATACAAAAATTAGCCAGGCGTGGTGGCAGACGCCTGTAATTCCAGCCACTCGGGAGGCTGAGGCAGAAGAATTGCTTGAACCTAGGAGGTGGAGGTTGCCCTGAGCCAAGACTGCACCATTGCACTCCAGCCTAGGAGAAAGAGCAAGACTCCATCTCAAAAAAACAAACAAAAAAAAACAAAAACAAAATTAAAAAGGCATTGTTGTGAGTACTCGATTTATATTAGTTATGTGTTTTATCTAAGTGGGTGCAGAGGAGGCTGGGCTACTTGAAACGTTGGCATTTTAAGAAGTGACCAGGGTACTGTGCTCCTTGCTCTACTGCACTTGCCCAGATTTTCTGCAGAACATTCGGGAAACTTGAACTCATACTGGCTTCCAGCGAGGACCCTGGCATGGGGGCTCAGGAGGAAAAAATCCTGAGTCACAGGACCAACTGTCCCCAGCTCTCACGGGAGAATTCCACTGATCAGCACCAGAACATGAGTCTTTTATCTTCAGGAGACAGGCTGGGGGTTGGTGATTATGATAATTTGGTGTTTTATCTTTGCACAGCATTGTCAAGAGCTGGAAGGGCCCAAAACCCTCTTGAAAAGTCCAGCCGGCCCCCCAGCGTATTCTCTTCCCCACTGTTGAAAAGCAGGCAGGCCCAGCGCGGTGGCTCACGCCTGTCATCCCAGCACTTTGTGAGGCTGAGGCAGGCAGATCACGAGGTCAGGAAATCAAGACCATCCTGGCCAACATGATGAAACCCCGTCTCTACTAAAAATACAAAAATAAGCTGGGCGTGGTGGCACACGCTTGTAATCCCAGCTACTCAGGAGGCTGAGGCAGGAGAACTGCTTGAACCCAGGAGGTGGAGGTTGCAGTGGGCCAAGATCATGCCACTGTACACCAAACTGGCGACAGTGAGACTGTCTCAAAAAAAAAAAAAAAGAAAGAAGAAAGAAAGAAAGAAAGAAAGAAAGAAAGAAAGAAAGAAAGAAAAAGAAAAGAAAAGCAGGTACACCTCTCATGAAATCTTGCTGCCTGGGGTGCACTCCCAGTTCACAGAGCACCAGGAGGGCTGGAGAGGTAACCTGAGCTTCCACTAGACAGAGTGCGCAGGGTAAGGCTCCTGACTGCTGACCCCTCTCCCCCAGCAAGTGCAGGAAAGGGACAGAGGTGGGAGGGAGGATGTATGCTAGTGTGTGGCCGTCACCTTAAATCCCCACAACTTGCAAGCTGAGGAAACCTAGCCAGGAAGACGGGGTGGTATCCCCATCGTTCAAGGGCCTCCACATCTCGTGGAAGTTGGCCTAAGCATCGCGGAATTCACTGTTCTTTGATCTTTCTCCTCCACCAGACAGAAACCTCCCTGAGGGAAGGGGCAGGGTCTGATCCACTCTATCCCTCACCAGGTGCCTGACACACAGCAGGTGCTCAGGTCGTATCTATGACAGCACGCCACTGCAAATGAAACAAAATGCAGTCAGTGAAACACCTCAGTGATGCACAGCCATGCAGGTCAGGGTTCTCCTGAATCAGGGAGGGGCTGAGCAACAGAAAGGTGAGGCCCATAGACAGAGAGCAGCAGAGGAGAACGAGGGGACTCCAAAGACCTCCCACAGGTACAACGGCTCCCCGCTTCTCCCTCTGCTGCCTCGTAGTGCCCTGGCACTGTCCCACAGAGCAGAAGGAAGACAGGACCCTGCTGAAGAGGAGAAGAGCCTGGGACGGAGGCACTGGGACCCTGCCAGCACTTCCTAAAGAGTCACTCTGTAAACAGGAGTCTGGAGACACAGCGTAGTCCCTCCTGGAAACCACAGCCTCCCCGCTAGAAAGCAGGTTGCTGGGCTCCGCAGCCTCCGACAGACTCTCCTGGGCCATCTGGGCTTTTCCCCACACACCTCCCCTCCCCGGGGCCTCTGCCTTGGTCCCTGGGCCTCAAGACTTGCCCCTACAAGGGTGAGTCTCTCTGCCATCACAAACCCACCACACTTTCACCTTATTGTAACTTACATAGTGCAAAGACTAGAAATCCTTGAAATAAAGACCAGCATCTCTACAACCCAGTTTACTGATCTGGCCCGGCTGACAGCTAAAGTCTAGGCAGGGTTGAGGGTTTGGGCATGCCGGGGCCTCTCTCTCTTTCCCAGCATGATACAGGAAGGAAGCTCAAAGGTGAGGCTGTCCCAGGAAGCAGGCAATGAGGCAGGCTTCTGAGCTATGTGTCTGGGGCGCTGAGGGTTTGCTGAAAGCCGTAAACCACGGGGGAGGTATTCAATCCTGTGGGGACGGGCCTCCGAAGTATGTCATACGGAAAACCAGGGCCAGCTGATCTCCCTGTCTCCATCTTCTTCAGCGGCAGCATCAAGAGCACCGCCACGTGTCCCAGAGCCATGGCATATGGTTGAGAAGAAAACAATCTCCCTTCATGGCCCTTCATCGCCCACCTGAGTCCAACTCTGCCTACTACGGAGCTTGTAGAGGGCCACCTCAATAGACCTCAGTTCTCCCGTATGTGCATGAAGCCGCTGGCAGGGCCAGCGGGGCCCGGCATGTACCGAGCCTGGCACAGGGCTCAATCTGACACATCGCCTCATCTACAGCAGCTGTATCTGAAGAAGAAAAACAAAACACCTCACGTGCAGGAAGGACCGAGAAGGAAAGGCAAGGGAAACTCTGAGGTCTGACCAAAGTAACCTTTGAATCTGAAAGCCCACCGTTGTCATCCATCATCCAAGAGTGGTTTCTGAGTCCACATAGACGTTACAGAAACTCATTCGGCAAGATGTCCCCAAAGGTGGGCAAGGAGAGCCACAGAGGGACACTGAGAGGTCAAACAATGCCCGATCACCTGAAGCATCAAGAAATCAACATAATCGGCCGGGCGCGGTGGCTCAAGCCTGTAATCCCAGCACTTTGGGAGGCCGAGACGGGCGGATCACGAGGTCAGGAGATCGAGACCATCCTGGCTAACACGGTGAAACCCCGTCTCTACTAAAAAAAATACAAAAAACTAGCCGGGCGCGGTGGCGGGCGCCTGTAGTCCCAGCTACTTGGGAGGCTGAGGCAGGAGAATGGCGTGAACCCGGGAGGCGGAGCTTGCAGTGAGCTGAGATCCGGCCACTGCACTCCAGCCCTGGCGACAGTGAGACTCCGTCTCAAAAAAAAGAAATCAACATAATCAATGGTCATCTTTTTTGCCCCCTATAAAAAACAGTAATTCACACTTGCACAGAAACAGAAGATCAAGGCAATCTTCTCTGGAAGGCATGTCAGCAAAATGAATCAAGAGCCTTAAAAATGTCCCTGCCCTCCAGCCTGTCTATTCCACTCCTGTAAACTATCCTAGCAAATCATCTCAAAGGCAGACAAGGAGTTAGGCACTTACATAGTCACTGTTCATCACAACAGCAAATATAACAGCCCCTTGACCCACCAGCCTAGATGTAGTTACATCACTAAAGACATCCTGATACACTTACCACACAATGCGGCACTGTAAACCATTAACATGCATGGAATGAACAATTTTAATGCTGTGGGAAGATGATGGTAACTACTCCAAGTGAAAAAAGCAAACGAATATAGTTTTACCTAATTATATGTTCATCGTGCAGTGGGCTATATAAAAAATGCTAAGAACATAAACATACATAAAAATATCAACAGTAACTCTCCCTGGGCATTGGGGCTATGAGAGATTTTTATTGCATACTTTACGCTATTGTGCATTTTCTGAATGAAAAAAATCGACATGAATTACTTTAATCATCAGAAAGAAATTCTCAGTGTTGGAGTTGTAAACCACACATTAGTGCCTGTCCCTTCACTCAGACACCATAGGGGACCAAAATAGTTAAAACACACAGAAGAGTCCCGGGGCTGCTCTTTTTGAACTTGGGTCCAGAAAGTGCTTTGAGCGTCTCACCTGGAGGACTCAGACCCTGGCTGGAAGGACTAGGAGGACAGCTTCCAGGACGGCCTTGAGTACTTACCCATAATTCCACAAGAGAAAAGTGTAGGTCCTTGACTCATCTTCTTTGGCGTGTGCTGAAAACAACCAGAAAAGCTATTCACTCTTCAAATCATAGGAAGCATGTTTGCACTGACTCTCTACTGATCCCTTCTAAAGTCACAATAAAAAGGTGGCTGTCCTTTGCCAACGTCAGATCAGGGAAAGGAGGAAAAGGTATTCAAAGAGAAAACATCTGCATAGAATTAGGCCCAGACTTTTTGTCCCAAGTCTCTAGTGAGTGATGGAGTCCATTGAGTTAATGGGCTTTGAAAACACACAGAAAGCCCCATCACTTCTGACACGAGGGGATTTTTCCACATAAGAGATGTGGAGGCGGCCCAGGGGCAGGATGGATGGTAAACAGTGGAACAAGCTTCCTTGAGCTGGGCTGAGAAGAGACCAAAAGAGGCGGGGACTTCCCTGGGGACACGAAGAACCTCAAGTAGGGAGCAGAGGGCCCCAGGTCCGACTCCGAGACCCCTCCCTTCCAGATCCAGGGAGAACAGCTCTCCCGCTCTGGTGAGAAGCATGGGAGAGCTCAGAAGGGCTGGCCTCTGCTCTGCAGACTGTTTTGTGGCTACACTGAGGGCCCCCTGAGGCATTTTCTCTGAACTGAAACAGAAACTCAAGGGTTATACTTGGTCTCAACATAACAGCGATGGCTTTTGAACTCCTTGGCACTGTATTTCCACAACAGTTTCCTTTCCACTGTAAGCATTCTACATCTTTCCTGATGCCCCCCGCCTACCCTCAACTGAACGCTATGGCCACTGGGCAGAAAATAGGCCAACGAGGCCTAGAAGAACCCCAAATCCAGGGCACTTGCTCCACGGCTACACAGTAAGCTGGGTGTAGAATATTCTGGGGGTTCCTCATGCTAGGTGATACCCAGGTCAAGGGGCTTGCCTGGTCCTCTCATGAGCAGAGACTACCCAGCCAGAGCCCCAGGAAGCAGCTCTGCCTCAAGTGCTCCGAGGCTCCCTCACTCACTTGCCCACTCGCTCAGTGGGCATGGGTGGGTGATTCTTTCTGGGCGGGCTGTGCTGGGGGTTGAACATGCAATGGTGAAAGGAGCTCTCAGCCCCAGAGAAATGAGCTTGTCACAGAAGGCTCTAACTTCTGAAAGGAACCCCCAACACTCCCCATCAAAATGACACAGACAAGGCTTCCAGGCTGGTAAGTGGACGAGGGCCCAGGTTCTGGCTCTTTAAGGCCGGGCAGGACAGTGGGGCTGACCGGGAACACCTGGCCCATCCAGGTAAGAGGGTGGCAAGCACCTGGCACCAGGTCCCTCACCTCATCCCCACCCACCCAATCCAGGGACCTCTGCACGAGGTCAACACTGTGTTCATCCCACAGGGTTACTAAGGGTCCATCCCACAGGGTTACTAAGGGTCCACCCTGATCAGCCTGGGGACACAGCAGTGAAGGAGGGCTCACACTTCATGGAAGACAGTCACAGACAAACCACGGGGAGATCGGGGCTGGAGGGGATGTCCAGGGCAAGTGTGCTGGGATGGGGGTGGACGCCAGGGCGGCCTCCTGGGGGGGATGCCTAGACTGCTATTGAGGACCACAGGAGCTTCTAGGGCTGAAGGGGAACGGGGCAGTCCTCCTACAGGTCGCCCTCCTCAGTTTAAAATGATCCTAACAGCATCATCACACTCGGTCACCCTCCTGGATTCCACAGTGATGTAACCATCCCCTGTACCACCATCTGTGGAAATATCTGGGAAGAATTCAAAACGGCTGCACCTGCTTCCTCCCATCCCCCGCCACACAATCCCAGCTGAGAGATGCAGCTGAGACCACACCAAAGTCATGCAATGGAAAGTGGATGACAAGCGCATGAGAGCCCTGCTGCTGGGGCTGAGCTGCCTGCACAGCCGCGAGCTCAGCCTGTGGATGCCAGGCAGGCCCCCAGTTCCCAGGCTCAGAGAGGGAAGTCGGGCCAGGGTCTTGCTTGCCAAGGGAGGTGGCCCCCAGCACTAAGGGAACACCTGGGCACAAGGAAAACACCCCCTGGGGAACCCCGGCCCCCAGTCCATGCCTGCCAGGTGGGAGAAGGCAACCCAGGCTGGGAGGCCACAGAGGCCACACCAGGATGGGGGCTGGGGAGAGCAGAGAGAGCAGGAACACTGGAGCACCCTGTGTGCTTCACTGGCACGCATGCAGGAGGGGTTGGGGCTTTCCACACCGAAGCAGGAAGCCACATAGCGAGCCGCCCCCTGCCTGGCCAGCAGAACCGTGCTTGCTGGCCGCCTCTCACCAAGCCAGCGTGTTCTAGACCAAGGGGGACCTCAGGGCCCTTCTGACCCAGGCCGTCACAAGGAACACTGCCAGAGATGCCGGGTCGGTCTGCCCACAGAAACAGACTGGGCCAGCACACACAGCACCCCAGGCACTCGTTCATACATTCACTCGACTTGCGCATTCATTCATTCAGTGAGGACTTATCAGCATCTACAGCAGGTCCTCAGAGTGGCCTGCCATTTCCAACCTGGAAAACAGACTCCTCGTCACCCTACCATTGGCCCTGATCCCAGCCACTGCCAGCCCCAGTGAACGCCCCTCCTAACCGCTCTTACAGCCTGTACCCTGGGCCCCCATTTCCTACCCTCCACCCAGAACCCAGAGCCATCTTCTTAAAGCAGAGATCGGACCACGTCATCCTGTTCCAACAACTTCCCATCACAACCAGAATCAAATCCCGGCCACTACCTCTCCTCCACGGCGCACAGTGCTCCACATGAGCCAACCTGAGTACCCCCAACCTTGCTCTGGTCCTCCCCTCCTCACTCACACCACCCAGTGGTGCCAGACCAGTCACTACCATCTCAGGGGCTTTGTGCCGGGATCTTCATACAGCACGCTCTGCGCTGTTCCTGGCCCGTGGCCTCCTCAGTGGCCTTGCCGGACCATCCTGGCTAAAGTGGTGCCTCCCACCCACTTTTCTCTCTCCCATCGCCTCATTTAATGAACATGGCAAGTATTGGAACATCTGTTCCTGTACTGACTCTCTGCTCCATGGGAACGGAAGCTTCTTGAGAAAGGAGGGCTGTCTTGGTTCCAACTTCACAGCCGACAGCAGGCACCACGGCTACAGGCACCTGTCAGCGCCAGCCTGTCCCACTCCTGAGGCCACACACCCAGTGGATGTTAGGCAACAGAAATGGATTTTCACTGGACAGAAGTTACTGTCTCCCAAAATTGCTGGCCTCATGCAAAGTCAAACCTCAGTGGGGAAGGGCTGAGAGGCCAGCCTGAGAGTCAGAGCCACCTCGCAGGCCGGCCTGGCCTCCTCATGCCAGTCTCCAGCCCTCGACCTAAGGGTTCCCATGAACCAGCTGGTGCACACTATGATTTTCCAACTCGAAGGAACGACTTCTCCATTTCCCTATCCCAGGCGAGCCCCTGCTTGTTCCTCACTGAAGAGATGAAATTGCGCAGCCCAGTGGTGCGGCCCCCTGCTTCTGTCAGCAGCACCCCAAAGTCTAAACTGGGATACCTTCACCCTCACTGTATCATGCCTTAGCGGGACTGTCAACCAAGGTGCCTCCACCTCCCCTGGCCCCGGATCTCAGGGCCCAGATCTCAGGCTTAGACACTGGTTCCATGGCTGACTCCTGAACCACAGAGCTGGGCCTGATCCACCCAGCAGGGAGGCCCTCAGTCTGCCCGTGGGCACCTGCTTCTGAAGTCCTCCCAGCTGCTCCAGTCCTGCCCTTTCTGGGGCCCGATTGGCCCCCTCCTCTCCAGCCCCGAGAGCTCTCCCCGTGCTCCAGGGAGTTCTCTCTTGGGGTGAGTTAGCTGGAGATGGCCTCTGGCGCTGACAAAGGAGGAACCCTGACTAATTTCGTGCTTTACCTTGAGACCAGATCAGGGCCCATCTTGCTTTCTGAGCCCCATCTGTGAAGCTAAGCCAGTGGCGGCCAGGCCAGAACGTCATGTACTGACAGCTTTCCAGGGTGCCAGTCCCCAGTACACCCTGACTGCTGGCAGGTTTCCCTGGTCCAACTCCACATGGGCAAACCAGCAGAGTTCCTGCTTGGCTCTAGGTTGGCCAGGGCCTTTTATTCCCCAGGCTACCCGGTATACGCTAACATTCCCACTGGTATGTACCATTCCTACACACACAGCCTTTCCAACACTTTGAACCTCCTGCACCCACAGTGGGAAGAATGAGCCAATCACGGTGCGGAGGCCCCACCAGGCCCTGAGGGAACCCCTTGGCCCTCTGAGGTTTCACAAGACACTCAGTGTCTGCACTCAGCGAGCACCCGAGCCCTGCAGTGCTGAGGTCTGCAGTGAAATAAGACCAGAGCACATTCCCCCTTTGTGTTTCTCCCACTGTGAAGCCTCTGTTCCCGAGCCCACCCTGGGGCAGGGCCTCATCTCTGTGAGACTCCTCAGATCACGAGAAAAGGTTTTTGGAATTAGATCCTCGTAGGAAAGGCAAAAGCTGGAAATCAAATGGAGGCTTCAGGGCCATCTGTCTGACTAAAGAAAGCAGCCCTGGCTTAAATAAAGACACAATTAAGGCTCCAAATGAGGAACTGGCCCTGCAGAAAATGCCAGGCCACAACCACGGTTCTTCGTAACTTTCCTCTGAACATTATTGACTAAAGCAATCAAGTCACATCTTCCATCTCCTGACACAGTGTTACAGGGAGCCACGGAGCACCTGGGGGAGGCTCACACTCATGCCCTACGCGAGAACGAGCGGAGCACCCACACTCCCAAAATGCAACCCCGCGAGACTGTGGCAGTCGAAAGCAAAAAGGAGATCCAGGCCTGAGACAAGAAAGAAAAGCTGAGGAGGGAACAATGCCTTTGGATGAAGATTCTCAAAGATGCTGATAGAGATATAGTGGCCCTGACTCCTGAGGCTCCGGGGTTAGCCAAAGCATGGGCGGGCCCCTTGGTATCTCTGCCTGCCCAGGGTGAAAGGCATCAGGCTGCCCTGGACCCTACGCACTCCTGCGTCCTAACTTCAGGCCAGCCTGGGGCCTGCCAGAGATCCTGGCTGGGGCTACTGAGCTCAAAGTGCCAACTTAGCATGGCCCAAAGTATGAAGAACCCCAGTGCCCAGGGAACTGTGTATAAGGCCTGACATGGCCACTAACTCCTCAAATAAGAAAAGTCATTTAGCCTTTGACATCCTAATCGGACAAGTGCAGAAGGAAGTGCTTGTTCTATCTACCAGATCAGCCCCTCCAAAAGACTAGTATTGGTTGTTATGGGGAAAGTCAGGCAGTCTGGAGCCGCATACTGCCCTCTGCCCAGGAGCAGCCAGCCGTCAGCTCCCTTTGGTCTTCAGCCTTAAGGGAGGATGGGCTGCAGAGAGAAGAGTGGGCCTGGCCAAGGGAGGTGGTCACTCTGGAAACAAGAGAACAGGCTCTTGGCCTGAGCGTGGGCGTGCGGGAAGGAGCTGAGGGAGCACAGTGCTCCAAGGTCAAATGTCTGGGCTGCCTTCCAGGGGAGCAGCTAATGTTAGAACACTGGAAGGAAGAGCCCACTCGACAGAGGAAGGCACCAGGCAGAGTCGGGGAAAGGGGAATCGGACCCAGCCATGGCTGCTGGCCATGCAAGCGAAGCCAGGGCCATGGGCACAGCTGAGCCTCAGGGCCATCTCTCCCCAGGCAGGTGGGCCCTGTGCTGGGAAAGGCAAAACGCTGAGCACTGGTCAGTCCTTTTTTTCCTTTTTTCCCACACCTTTCTTTGAGGGAAAGGCAGTTGTTTCACCAGCATTTAGTTTTTTTAAAACAGGGGAACCAGAGAACCATGGCATGAACCCCTAAGAAGGCTGGGAGGGAGACCAAGTCCTCACACCCCTCAACAGGCCTCAGAGTTGGCCCCGAGCTCTTCCTCCAGTGCCACATGACACCCAGGGTTGTGAGGACCCTGGTGACTTTCCCTTGCACGTTGAGACTTTCCCGCCTCTGTGACTGAGGCCTGACTCTGGGGACCCAGGGAGAGCTGCACCTCTGGGGCCTGCTCCCATAATTCCAAAGTGGCCTGTGCTGATACCAGTCCCGGCCTCCCCCACAGTCATGCTTTCCTTTTAAATCTTAAACCTCTACTTGTCATCTTCTTAGTCTGATTAGAAAACAAAAGAACAATTATTTTCCATCGTTCCTGTTGTTATCTTGATGGTATTTACACGGGGATGATGTTACCAGTTTAGGAAGCTAAAGCAAAACCCCATCAACTTCCTCTGAACCTCTGCTGGCTGTTCAAAGCAAATGCTAGCATCAGCGCATCTCACATTCTGTCCTGTGGATGTCATCACTAGACTAAGATTATTTTCGGTATTTCTTCAGTTATTTACATCGTGTGTCTCTCCCCAAAGCCTGGAGGGGCTCCAAGGTGATCACAGCCTCTGGAATAGGGCCCATGCAAGAAGGTGCTGGGGGAAGCAGACAAGGGCCTGGACTTGAATTCTGTGCCTGGGGCAGCCCCTCCCTGGGCTCTCTGAGCCACAGCTTCCTGTCTGTATAATGGGGTAGAAATGGGTGCACCCCTGCCCCTCAGCAGGTGGCGTGAGGCTCAAGCACAGGGAGGAGGTACCTGGACCTCTGGGCATACAGTTTGGATGTCTGTCCCCTCCAAATCTCATGTTGAAATGTAACCCCCAATGCTGGAGGCAGGACCTGGGCAGGGGTGTTTGGGTCATGGGAGCAGATCCCTCATGAATGGCTTGGTGGCCTCCCCATGGTAATCAGGGAGTCCTCGCTCTTCTAGTTCATGTGAGGGCTGGTAGTTTAACAGGTCTGGCACCTCCTCCCTTCGCTCTTGCTCCCTCTCTCACCTCGTGACACACCTATTCTCCCCTCACCTTCTGCCATGACTGGAAGCTTCCCTAGGCCTCACTAGAAACAGATGCAGATGCGATACTTTTCCATGCTTCTTTTTTTTCTTTTTTGAGACTGAGTCTCACTCTGTCACCCAGGCTGGAGTGCGGTGGCACAATCTCGGCTCACTGCAAGCTCCACCTCCCGGGTTCACACCATTCTCCTGCCTCAGCCTCCTGAGTAGGTGGGACTACAGGCACCCGCCACCACACTCGGCTAATTTTTTGTATTTTCAGTAGAGACGGGGTTTCACCGTGTTAGCCAGGATGGTCTCAATCTCCTGACCTCGTGATCCGCCTGCCTCAGCCTCCCAAAGTGCTGGGATTACAGGCGTGAGCCACCGCGCCTGGCCAGTGCCATAGTTCTTATACAGCCTGCAGAACCATGAGCCAAGTAAACCTCTTTTCTTTATAAATTACCCAACCTCAGGTATTCCTTATTGCAACATGATCTGAACTAACACACTTCCCAAGACCCTCAGCACAGCCGCACCCCCAACATCTTCCTGCTGGCCCACGCTATAGGGCAGGCAGCATTGAGCTGGGCCGGGCCAAGCACTGGCACCCAGTCACTGTGTTCTGGGTGCATCAGCAAACTGAGCAATGAGAAAGCCCTTCTCCAGCAGGGCTGTTCCCCACAGTAGAGCTCTCATCTGGAGCCAAGGGGAAAGAAGAGGAGGAGGAAGACAGATGGGCCCAACACTGGGTGGTTCTGGGCCTGGACAGGTCAGTAACAAAAAGCAGCAGAAAGAAGGATACTTTCCAACAAAGCAAGGGAGAGTTCAGGAAGAAAGCAAAGATTCTAATCTGTGAGGCCACAAGAGAACACGTGGTAGAATCCCTTCCAGCAAAGCTGCCTGCTCTCCCGACTGCTTTCCCTTTCTGAGTTTTCCTTCCCTGGCTAGGGCTGGGAGGCCGTGCTCCTCCTGGCAGGCGCTCAGGCCACACCTCTTGGAAGAGCAGCTCAGCTGACGTTGGGCCCACATGTCCTGGAAACAACTCTGAAGCCAACACCAGGCAGTCCCACCCTGAGAAGGGACCAAGCACAGAGGCGACCACTACAGCCAACAGCACAGCTGGACCCGGGAAGGGCTCCTCCCTCAGGACCTCCAGATGGCTCCTCACCCTTGAGGTCTCTTCTTTTTGGTCAGAGCTACTCTAGTCACACCCACTCAGTCGTGAACTGGAGCAGCAGCCAGAGACAGAGTAAGACAATGGTGAATGAGAAGAGGCTAGGCGACAGGAACCTGCAAGCTCATCCATCCACTGAGCACCTGTTAGGCGCTGGGTCCCGTGCATTCAGCAACAAGCAAGAGAGACATCCCCTGCCTTCACAAAGCTCCCATTCTAGTATAAGGACTCAGTCAAGATCCATAAGGACACGTTTAAAAGTGCCAAGTACTCAAGAGGGAAAAAGATAGGAAAAGAGGAGAGAAAGTGTGGTGGGGGTAAGGGGTGGGAGCTGGTACTGGGACTGAACTGTAGGTTGAGTGGCCAAAGAAGGAAGGAGGGAGGGAGCATGTCCTACTGTGAGGAGAGAGCTCCAGGCCAAGGAAAAAGTGCAAAGGCCTGAGGCAGGCTCACACTTAGCGTGTTGGGACAGGGAGGCCAGTGGGGACTGAGCAGAGGGGGCAGAGTGGCAGAGATGAGGTCAGAGCAGTCACATGGACAAGAATACATGGGGCCACACACATCCTAGTAAGGGCTGGGTGTTTGCTAAGGATTCAGTGTAAAGCCAGTGGAAGCTTCTACACAGTGGAGGACAGCCCTGACTGGGATTCTCTCTGGCTGCTCAGTGGAGAACAGGTTAAAAAGAGCCAGAGGCAGGGGACCAGTTACCACAAGAATCCATGTGAGAGAACAGCAGGCGGAACCAGGGTGGTGGCAGTGGGGCTGGTGAGAAGTAATCACATTACACAGCAAATGTGAACTAGAAAGAACGGGGTGGTGGCAGAAGAGCTGAATGGTCACAGCAGCTCTACTCCTTGCTGCAGTGACCAAGGCTGCCATCGAGCAAACACACCTCAGGTGCCTGCTGTCTGCCCTGCCCCAGGAGTGCTGGGGACATGGGGAGAAGCAAAGCTGAGTCCCTACCCTTGCAGCTGGGGGTGACACCCCATGGAGACCTCACAGGCTGAGGCCCACGAGCAGAGTAGCACCAGTGTCATGCCTGGTAAGGGCTGGAGAGACTTGACTGAGGGAGGGCCACCAAGACTGGCGTCCAGACACCAGGCAGTGGGCAGAGGCCTGAATGCAGGCCCAGGAAGTGGGGCTGGAGGGGATGGAGAGAAAGGGGAGGCGGAGCCAGTGAGGCAGTTACTGCCTGCTCCAGGTTGCAGTTGCCTCATTTGTAAAACGAGGAGGCTGGACCCAATGGTTTCTAAGCCACTTCTTCTCACCCTTCAAGGCCAAATCAAGTATCCCTGCTCTGCAAGGCTTTCCCTGGTGTGCTACAGCCAGGCTGGCCCTGCTCCTCTACACGCCCTGGGCTTCCCGTGGGCTTCAGCTGCGAGTTCTTGTTCATGGGATCCTCAAGTTGTCACTGTATTCACAGCTCTCCAAACACCCTCTCTCTAGACCCGGAGCTTCTCAAGGGTGAGAAGTACAGGGCCTGGCTCTGGCTCATCCTATTCCCCGAACTCCTCCAGCCTAATGCCCAACACACGGAAGGCGCTCTGTGAGGCCTGCAAAAAGAATACAGATCTCGGTGGCTTTCTCAAGCTCCCGACACAGGCAGAGACCTAGGTCTTACCTGCTCAAGGTCTGGTTTCACTGGCATGAGATAGGGGAAGGGGGCCCACCAAGGAGGCTTAGCGTGGGTCCTTGTGAGGGGCTGTGAAGGGCACCAGGAGGGGTCCTGGGTGAGGCGACCCTGGGCAGTTGGCCCCTTCCTGACCACGGAAGCTGCAGAGAGTTCCGAGGACTTGCCCATCTCCACAAGACTGCTTATGACTGAGTGTGGCTTCTCACTCCCTCCACAGGGGAGCAGCCCCCACTCACATCTGAGGAACTGGGCTTCGAAGGACAGGTCTGCTGACAGGGTTCAGCTATTGAAGGCTGCTTTGCTCGCAGTGTAAGGAGGCCGAGTTAGCTACCTCTCTGCGCTAGTCCACCACATGGTCCAGGGTGGCCTAGGGTAAACCACCTTTGGGAGAGGGTGGCTGTTGCCATAGCTCACCACACCTTCTTTCCCCATCGTCTCCCAGTCTTGATGTTCCTGAGGCAGCACCACCCTTCAGAGGGATAGGCTTATCTTAGCCCCCATTCAGGGCACCACCCCCCTCTGGAAACCACCTCCCCTAAACGGGTGGAGACAGAAGGAATGTCAGTCCTGGCCTGGCAGGCTGCAGAACCACACTTGCTGTTATTTACCAGGGGATAGCCTCCCCTCCTCATTCACCAGATGACCTCAAATCTGAGCTGACTTCCTTCCTTCCAGCGAGTTGTCAGTCAAGCTCTGCTCCTGTGCCCTGTCGCCCCAGCCCAGGACGCCTCACAGAGCTTTGCTCTTGGGGGCTCTGGACTCAATTTGCTAAGCCTGGGTGCTCAGTCCACAGCCCTATCTGTATATCAGGCCTCAGAAATGGTTAGGGAAAGCAGGAAGCCTGCCAGGTCCTCACCAGTTCAGGGCTGAAGGTCCCGCATGCGATGGAGTCAGCTCCCCGGGTGCTGAGGCTTTCACTTAGGACCATCACCATGATAAGGGCCTCAGGCGCTGGGCTCCATCCCAGGGTGGGTATCAGCCATCTTCACTTGGGCAGACTTGGGCTGGGTACCTCCTGGGGAATTGATGTCAGCAGAAACAGCTCCTCATTGGCCGCTCACCCTTGGGGTGGGACCCTTCCGGGAAATGGCCAAGTGTGGTCAACTCCCTGGAAAGACAAAAGAAAAGCAAAAGGATTCAGGACTAAGAAAGACCAAGGCCCTGAGAGTCACCCCTCCCACAGTACTGGAAACCCCAGGGGATTGGAACCACCTCTCTGCTAAAGGAGATGTACTCAGGGAGAGTCACCAAGGCCCAGAGCTACCTTCTCAGAGCCCCCCACACCCCTGCCATGCCAGCCTTGGGCTGCCTCACTTGTACAATGGCCTGGTGGTTAGAACAACAGATTGGGGTCCAGCCGCGTGATACCTTTAAGATCTATCTCAGGGTCTGGGTGGCTAACAATCTGCTGTCCCTGCAGCATACTCAAGTCACGTGACATCTTACCACTGAGCTGGCTTTACAGGCAGCTTCAGCACACACCAGGATGCATTAAAGTAGGCCAAGGGTCAGAACATGCCTCATCCCCACAGCCAACACCAAAGGGGTCGGCCCTCAGGCCGTCAACTGGCAGCAGGGGACCAGCAGTCAGCATGCTGGCTCCCTTCTCCACCCAGTTATGAACAGAAGCTACTGGAACAATCAGGAGGGTCCATTTAAAAAGGCATATATTTGGCCGGGCGCGGTGGCTCAAGCCTGTAATCCCAGCACTTTGGGAGGCCGAGACGGGCGGATCACGAGGTCAGGAGATCGAGACCATCCTGGCTAACACGGTGAAACCCCGTCTCTACTAAAAATTACAAAAAACTAGCCGGGCGAGGTGGTGGGCGCCTGTAGTCCCAGCTACTCGGGAGGCTGAGGCGGGAGAATGGCGTGAACCCGGGAGGCGGAGCTTGCAGTGAGCTGAGATCCGGCCACTGCACTCCAGCCTGGGCGACAGAGCGAGACTCCGTCTCAAAAAAAAAAAAAAAAAAAAAAAAAAAAAAGGCATATATTTGGCCAGGCATGGTGACTCATGCCTGTAATCCCAGCACTTTGGGAGGTTGAGACAGGTGGATCACCAGAGGTCGGGAGGTCGAGACCAGCCTGGTCAACATGGTGAAACCCCGTCTCTACTAAAAATACAAAAAATTAGCTGGGTGTGGTGGCATGCACTGTAATTGCAGCTACTAGGGAGGATGAGGCAGGACAATCGCTTGAACCTGGGAGGCAGAGGTTGCAGTGAGCCAAGATCGCACCACTGTGCTCCAGGTTGGGCAACAAGAGTGAAACTCTGTCCTCCCACCAAAAAAAAGGCATACATTTCTGGTCCTTGGAAGTGCCACATTTCAACATCAACATCTTTGCAACACTGGGGGCCTTCACAGCTTTGTCATCTTCCCCAGAAAGAACTAAACTAAGTGAGCTTCCAGCAGTAATGGGACCCACTCAGTATTGCCATTCTGCACAGCATATCCGCAGCCCCTCTCCGATAACCCACCACCATTTCCCACCAAGCAAATGAAGAAAGAGTGCAGCCTTCGGTTCAGGTTTGAAAAGTCCCTCCTTACAAACTCACGTCTCTGATTCTATTTCCCCATGCAGCTAAACCTTCAAAGGAAGTCACACAGATACAAGGAACCTGAGGATCACCACCAAAAAGTAAAAAAGAATGATGATAATAGTATTAAATAGAAAAGCAGCTCCTAATCTGTAATCAGAAACAAACTGCTCCACACAGGAAAACGTTTTAGAATCTGCTGCTCTGTGTAAAAATTAATTGCACCCTGGTATTTACTTGCTGTCCAGATTGTAAATCATATTTTCCTGTTTACTTCAATTAGACTTTACAGTGGGTGTTATTGAAATTGCTCAATTACAGGCCAGCTGGCAAGCACAGGAAAATTACCTTCTACTGTTCTTCGAAAACAAGGTTCATCCAAAGTGCAAAAGCAGGGAAGGGGAGGAGGGAAATCAATACATGTTCCAAGGCTTGACTGTTCAGGAAGGGAGCCCAGGGGAGGCTGAAGATTCCCAGGTCTCACTGAGAGACCTGGTGCACAGGTTCAACACCACATCGATCTAGAAGTGACACGTTCTGACCAACTGTGATCTGTTCAAGGAAAGAGTTTCAGACCACTCCTGCAAGTTCTGGCCAGGCAGCTGGGTTCAGGAACAGGCCACAGAGGTGCTCCTGGATTTGCCTTTCAAAGCAGCCTTTTGTGTCTCCTCAGTGGAGGAGGCCTAATGGCAGCCATCGTCTTTCTGTGTGTGAGCCCCAATTCAGCTCTAGGGTAGCCAGCCTTAGGCACAAGGCCTGGGAGGTGAGCTGCCTGTTCCCTCCTCCCCCATTTCCATCCTCTCTAGGAAGCCAGGTGAGTTTAGTAGCTACAGAGGCTCAGATCCTGAGTCAAGCACAACTGAGTTGGAATCCCAACTTTTTTTTTTTTTTTTTGAGACGGAGTCTCGCTCTGTCGCCCAGGCTGGAGTGCAGTGGCCAGATCTCAGCTCACTGCAAGCTCCGCCTCCCGGGTTCACGCCATTCTCCTGCCTCAGCCTCCCGAGTAGCTGGGACTACAGGCGCCCGCCCCCTCGCCCGGCTAGTTTTTTGTATTTTTTAGTAGAGACGGGGTTTCACCGGGTTAGCCAGGATGGTCTCGATCTCCTGACCTTGTGATCTGCCCATCTCGGCCTCCCAAAGTGCTGGGTTTACAGGCTTGAGCCACCGCGCCCGGCCCTAACTCTTGAAATACATTGTATGGCCTTTGCCAAGTTACTCTCAGAGCCTCAGTTTCCCTCTCTGTACAACAGGGAAAACAGTGCTTGCCTCACAAGGTTACTGTATCTGATGAAAACAGAGCCCAAGTCCTTTGCACGCTGCCTCGCTCATCCAGGTAAGTGCTCAATCAACAGCAGCTACTGCTAGCAGTTTCATGGGGGAGGCTGGGAATCCAGATCCTCTTCTCGGCAATGGACGCCCAAGCGGCCATCCTCTCAAATGTGTTTAAAGGGAAACGAGCTAAATTCCGTCAATAAGGGCCTGGCTATATGATGGCCCATCCCTCTGGTGAAGTAGGAGGAGGCCAGTAAGAATGAAACTGTGGAAGTCTGTCGCCATGGGAACACATCAGCCCATCCAGACACAGCTCTGCATAAAGCAGGAAGCCAGAACGAGGCAAAGATGGGGCGGCCCAGCTCTCTCCAGCTCCATCCCCAGCAGACTCCCGACAAGAGGCCAGGGCTCAGAGAGGCAGCAGAAGCACCAAAAGCCCGTGGGTAACTGGTGGTCAGCACATGTGACAGGCATGGAAAGGAGAAGGCAGGTGTAGCACAATCCCTGCCCTGGGGGGTCTCACAGAGAGTGCAGTGACCCAGCCAACACATTTCAGAAGCAGGCAGAAAGGGGGACGTGACATCGGAGGTAGGCTTTAAAGAGACTCCTTTGCACTGTAAGAGCCCAAGAGTAGGGACAACCTCGATGCCTGCAAACAAGGCGAACTGGTTCAATAAATTACGGTGTTGTTACATAAGGGAATACCATGTGGCCTTCAAAAATACTTTAATGAGCCAGTTCAAACTATACAGATATGAAACAATCTCCAAGAAATGCTATAATGTGACAAAGGCAAGAAGAGCCAAGTCCACTAGCCTGAGCGACAGAGTGAGTCTCCGCCTCAAAAAAAAAAAAAACAAGGAGTCCACCATGGACCCACACAGTGGTTGCCTGGAGAAGGGAATGATGGTTCTGGAGAGGAACTACGTCCAACGTCCAACCCTATGTGAGGTTTGAATATTCCATCCCACGTCCGCCCATGGTACTTTTAGTTCTTAAGAAACAGGCAAGATTTCATCAGGAAGGGCAGGGCACCCAGGCAGAGGGAAGGGTGTAAGCAAGGCGTGGCCGCCGGGCCAGCCTCGAAGTATGGGAACGGTGAGAACGCTGGTGGCTGGCACACAGGGCACGCAGAGGGCATAGCAGCAGGATGGGAGCTAGAGAGAGACTCAAACCAGACCCAGGGCTCCGAATGTCACACTCAGTGGAGACCTTATCATTGCGGCTATGGGGGCTCCTGAAGGAGGTTAGAAGCTGGAGTTGGCTGCTTTGATCTGTTAGGAGAGCAATTTTTTCTGAACCCTTTGCAACACCTACCACGATCCCTCACATACCCTAACAGCTCAAAACACATTTCCGGAATCGAGCTAAATTATAGCAACATCTGAAATGATCTGGGCAGGTTCTCAGAATTTGTGAGGCGAATCCAGACCAGCAGAGCCCAGCACGATCTAGAATTTCCTGGGATTCCTATGACCCATGGGCCTGGCCTGGCCAACTTCACTGGGGAATGCCAGGACCAGGCCGGAGACTTCGAGCCCAGTCTGCAAACACGGTCAGGGTCTTCTCAAAGAGAAGCTGGGGGCATGGCCAGGAAAAAGACAGTAACTGGGTGATCCCACAGGGGGCAAGGTGGAAGCCTTGCAAAGCCCTCCCACAGGCCACCTCTGGGGCACAGACCCTGCCATGGTCTAGTGGGTTTTCTCTTAAGCTATATCAAGAATCACTTCTATCTACTGAGCACCTACTAGGTACCAGGCACTTTACACACATTAGCCACAAGCCAGGTTGAATTATCCCCATTTTACAGCCATATACAGCAACTCACCCAGGGTCCGGGTTTAAAGCTGGGATGTGAACCCTGGTGAGCCAGCACCCAGGTCTGCACTTCCCACCAGTGCCTTGCCCCTCCATCCCCTAAAAAACCCCTTCAAATGCCCATTCAAACAACTACCAGCAAGAGTTCTCCTTTGCATTTATTCCAGAGAGATTAAGATTTACGTTCACACACAAATGTTTGTAACAGCTCTTTATGCATAACAGCCCAAACCAGGAAATACTCTAGAAACCCTTCGCTCAGTGAATGATTAAACAAAATGTGGCAGGGCACAGCCACACTGTGGAATACTACTCGGCAATAAAAAGGAACCAACCAGAGACACACGCCACAACCTGGATGAGCCTCCAGAGACTCATGCAGAGTGAAAGAGCCAGTCCCAAAGTCTCACTATTCTAGGAATCCATTTATATCCCTTTCTTAAAATGACAAAATTATAGAATTAGTGCAGAGATGAATGGCTGTCAGGGGTTGGGGATGGGGCGTGGGAGCAGGAGGGAAATGGGCATGGCTAGGAAAAGGCAGCGGGAGGGATCCTTGGAGATGGAGATATTCTGTGTCTCAACTGTATCTGTGACAATTTTCTGCTTTAGTTTGGGACAGTGAGTAAGGGGTATGTGAGATTTCTCTGTATTATTTCCTGTAACTGCATGAGTGTAAATGATCTCAAAAAAAAAAAAAAAATTTAAATAAATCCCAGCCAAGCGCGGTGGCTCACGCCCGTAATCCCAGCACTTTGGGAGGCCAAGGCGGGCGGATCACGAGGTCAGCAGATCGAGACCATCTTGGCTAACACGGTGAAACTCCGTCTCCACTAAAAATACAAAAAAATTAGCTGGACATGGTGGCGGGTGCCTGTAGTCCCAGCTACTCGGCAGGCTGAGGCAGGAGAATGGCGTGAACCCAGGAGGCAGAGCTTGCAGTGAGCCGAGATCGCGCCACTGCACTCCAGCCTGGGAGACAGAGCAAGACTCCACCTCAAAAAAATAAAAAAATTTAAAAAAAAATCCCAGTCTATGCATTTATCAAAATTCATAGAACTAACCACCAAAAGACTGTATTAGGCTACGTATAAATTTTTAAAACTTTTTTTAAGCCCACTGATTATACCAGGGAGACCATATGCAAGGGGAGGTGGGGGAACGTGTGTGTGCTGTGGAATTTGGCAGCCCTGGCCTTCGCCATGAAATCACTTGACTTCAGTTTCCTCATCTTTAAAACGGGGGTGAGGCTCCTCACAGTGGCTCACACCAGTGATCTCAGCATTTGAGAGGTTGAAGCAAAAGGGCTGCTTGAGAC
This sequence comes from Trachypithecus francoisi, assembly GCF_009764315.1. Classification (NCBI taxonomy): domain Eukaryota; kingdom Metazoa; phylum Chordata; class Mammalia; order Primates; family Cercopithecidae; genus Trachypithecus; species Trachypithecus francoisi. Next base: position 6,770,691 of record NW_022681442.1, on the reverse strand, counting down.
CAGGAGTTCAAGACCAGCCTAGGCAACACGGCAAGACTCCATCTCTACAACAAACAAAACCTAAAAGAAAAACAGCCAGGCGTGGGAGTGTATGCCTGTAGTCCCAGCTACTCAGAAGTCTGAGGCAAAATCGCTTGAGCCCAGGAGTTTGAGGTTACAAATGAGCTATGATCACGCTACTGCACTCCAGCCTGGTGATAGAGGGAGACCTTGTATCAAAAGAAATAATTAAGCTGGGTGCGGTGGGTCATGCCTGTAATCCCAGCACTACGCGAGGCTGACGTTGGTGGATCACTCGAAGTCAGGAGTTCAAGACCAGGTTGGCCAACATGGTGAAACCCCAACTCTACTAAAAATATAAAAATCAGCTGGGCGTGGTGGTGCATGCCTGTAATCCCAGCTACTCAGGAGGCTGAAGCACAGGAAACACTTGAACCTGCGAGGCAGAGGCTGCAGTGAGCCAAGATTACACCACTGTACTCCAGTCTGGGCCACAGAGCAATACTCTGTCTCAAAAAGTAATAATAATAATTATTATTATTAATTAAATAAACACAGTGAGGATAATACCTTTGCCCTGGGGCTGCTGGGAGATTTAAATAAGAAAACACATATCAAAGAGCTCGGCACAGAGGCGGCCAGGCATTGGTGTCCATTCCCCTTTGCACAAGTAGCAATCGTGGGCCGCACTCTCATCGGGCACCATCCTTGCATCTTGACTGCAGTTTTCCTTGCCCTGTATTTAAGTCTTGTATTGTCACTTCTCAGTCCCCGCATTCACCTCCCACCTCTCTTCCGTGACTCCCTGGGCAGTGCTCATGATAGGGGGCCTCCAGCCTGCCTCCATACACAGCTAGGGCTACCCAGTATCTGCCAAAGGAGGGCTGGGTGAGGGTCTCCCCTTGGCTGGCATCCCAACCTGATCATGGGGACACAGTGCTCTCTGACTCAACCCCAGGAACCCCTACTCAATGACTCATCTTCACCAGGATTTCCACTGAAAAGAACAAAAAGCAAGGTCAGAGTCTCCACTGATCCATGTGTATGCTCCCTGGGTGCAGACAAGGTGGCAGAGGGCCCCTGCCCACCTCCCAAGTCCTCACCTCAAAAGTGCATCTGCCCAAGAACAGCCCCAAACTTGCCAGCATTGTGCCCAAAGCAAGGCCTATGGGTGGGAGGGCACACACACAGGTGGCTGCTGCCGTGGTCAGCAAGACGCCCCAGGCCTAGAGCCCACCTCCACCCCCATGTGCCCCACACAGCCACACTTCTAGCCACAGCCCTCCACCCTCACCTCCATTCCCCTCTCCCTGGGCATCCACCAGAAGCTGGGTTCTTCTCAGCTAATCCTCTCACGTTCCTATGAACAGGCATTATGGTTGGTAGCATGCATTTTCCAGATGGGAAGATTGAGGCTCCAAGAAAAGAAATCAAGTCATTTGCCCAATATCCTACAGCTAGCAGGGACAAGACCAGGATACAAATCCCCAGGCCACTCTGTCTCTGACACCCCAGAAACAGGGGAGAAAGCTTTGCTCTCACACAAGTGCTTGCTAACATGAAATTTTCTTGCTTTTGTTCTACAGTCTTCAATGTGCCTTCATTTGTTTGCAACCACTGAACACAGCTGTCTGCTACCACTGTGGCCTGGGACGCTCAGCTTCCAGCAAGTGGGAGCCCCACCTGGCTCATCCACTTCAAAAGAGGATTGCATGCTAATGAATTAATACATACAAGAAAGTGTTGCAAACTCTACAATCCTATATAAATCTTAAGAAGATTGGAGGAGTTTACCAAATGCTCTGTAATGCATTTTGAAGGGCTATCCCTTAAAAGAAACTGACCATACTAGAAATCATCAAGACAAGTTTTTCCTTCTTTTAGTGTCTTTATTTAGTCTGTACTTACTACTTGCACACGTTAGTTTCACAGTTAATTTTACCACCTTAAAAACAGGGCTCAGATCAAAACCCAAACACGAACTTAGCCACTGACAGGGATTTTCCTGGTGGCTCGCGGAAGCCATTGCTCTCAGAGCTTCCATTTCCCCCTCCCATTAAGCAAAGGAAATGGGAGGGAAAGACAGCAACTCCGCAAGCTCTTTGTGCACTTTGAAACTTTCGTAGCTTCAGTTGTTGGTGTGACAAAAGCCATCTGTAGACAGAATCTAGAAGCAAGTATATGAACATTTGGGGAAGGGTGTTGCTTAGTGGGTCATGTTGTCTCCTGCCAAATCTGTGACAACACAAAAGTGCAAGAAGGGTTCCGAGAGGAGCCGAATGCTGCAGTCAAGCTTCATATCCGCCAAGACAAAGGGATTTAATCTGCTTGGGGACGATTCCGCTCGCTGATTTTATATACTAACTAAGTCATCTGAGTCTAAAGGATAAAAGTTAAAAGCTGCCTAAGAACTTTATCCAAGGCCTCTACTTTCCCAGACTAAGTTGATACTGGAAAGACAGTCTGGTGTTTCAACCAGAGGACAGGGCTCACGAATGTGCAGCTTCCATACTACAGTGAACATTTCAACGACCCCGCAGCCGGGGTTCCCACGTCTTCAGGTCCTACTGAGAAACAACTAACAGACAGACCTGCCGGCACCACCCTCAACGCACAGAAAAAAAGAGGCAAAGAAAACCTCTTTCATCAGTACTTTGCTAGTGCAGAAGTAACAGGTGACACAGAGCCTACCTTTTAACGCAGCATGAGGAAAATGCTAGCCATAGCAACAGGGCCAGGCCCTGTGCTTACTGCAACCTCAGAGTATCCCTGTCAGAGGGCGCTACTGTTATCCCATTTTACAGAGGGGGAAACTGAAGCCCAGGCCCAAAGTCACCCAGTTGTGAACAAGGCACAAAGACTCAACCCACATCTACTGAACTCCAAAGGCTTTGTCTTAACACCTGGACCCCACTACTCCAGGATCTGTAAGTTTCATTGTTAATCATCCTTTCAGTACTTCATTTGTCAGCTAAATGATCAAACGCCAAAGCAGGCACCAATTTTGCAATATACACACTCTCTAATACAGCCCATCCTGAGGTGTCCCAGCCAAACATCAACCTTGTGGAACTGATGTTGAAACATGGTATTAGGGGTTCCACTGCAGGCAGGAAAAATGGGCAGATGACGAGTATCTTGGAGAGGGTAGAAGTGGGACAGGAAGCCATCACTTTCCGTTCTTAACTGCATGGATGTACAGACGTGCTGGATAACTTGCAAAGGGTGAAGTGTCTCCCAGGAAGCCCAGGGTGCTTCTGGGCCTGCAGGGAGTCACAATGACTTCTTGCAACCCCAGCTGGAACCTGTATCCACCTGTCCCTATCTCCCCAGGTCCTGTGCCTCCTGCCTCTGCCTCCACCACAGCCACCCTGCCCTTCTCTCAAAGTTCATTTCCAGGTTGTTTGTGGGGAGCCCTCCCCTCCACGTGTGCAGCCTAGGTGTGGCCCTCCCTCAGTCATCCTGTGGCCTCAGCACACAGCCTGCCCACAGCAGCAACCTGACTGATGCCTATCTGCTAAGTCAGTATCATAGCAAGAGCACTGAACTTGAGTCCACGCTCAGCCCAACTCAGTCCCGGAGGAGCTGCAGGGCTCTGGCTGAGCTCTGTAACTTTGCTCGGCTTTCTGCCTTCGTAACACGTAAGAAGTCACCCTTGTTCTGCCCGCCTCAGCTATAAGTTAAGGAGGTAATGCCCTGTAGGTGGGGGCACTACAAAAATATCCCTAGAAACACTGAAATCCTTAGGCAGGCACAATTCCTAGCAGGGCACAGACCCTTATGAAATGCTCATAAATTGGATAAAAGCATCTTGTCTTCACAGCTACAGTATTAGCTTCTAGGGGCCAAGAATATGCTTTTGAGTCCTCCAAGCACCTCACTCCTGCAAGTGGGCTGGTGGACATTCAGCAGGGTGAGTGAGAGTGGCTGGCTGCAGGCATGAAGCACCTGCTGACCCCAGACAGAGAGGGCATACTCACCCCTCCCTCACCCCTCCCTCCACAGGAAGGTGTGTCCTTGGAGGTGCTTTCTTCAGTAACTGGGGCTAAAACATATTCCCTGATCTAGTCCTTCAGGTAATCAAAGGCTGCCAAAGGCCACACTTGGGGAAGGGCTGGGAGTCACACTACACAGCTTGAAAGAGACTTGACCTATGTCCCTGGCTGAACAAAGTGGCCCAAGTTCCCCTATGTGTCTCCTTAATGGAAGGGGGGAAAGCAAAACAAGACAAAACAGTAAACTGAGCTGCTGAACCAAATCGGAACTCTGCTCTCCTGGACTTTTCAATATCGTAGGGATTTTCTGCTTTTTAAAGCAAATAACATTTCAAGAGGAGGGGGAGGAATGACATTATTCAGGGACATAAAAGTGCTGAGATCCAAAAAGCCAAAACAAATCTGAACATGGGAATGAGACAGCCCATGTAGTTTCTTGAAACTGAAGCCAACTGCATGCATGACTTGTCAAGAGTTCATTTATCAGTGAAAAATAACTGACAGACGAGCTTCCTATACGCACTCCCGTAATTCTCACGACCGCTCATGTACTTTTAACCCACAAACACTAGGAAAGAAGAGCTTGCTATAGACTGGACGTTGCTTGACACACTCAAAAGGAAGAAGACAGGGACAAGAGGCACGGAGAGAGAACTCACACTTACCGAGTGGCCACAGAGCTAGATGCCGCCTTCTGCTCCAAACCAGAGGAAGGGAAAGAATGGGAAGAGAACCAGAGGACAATAAGGGGACTGCAGCGGGCCCCAAAGATAATCTACTATCACGTTAAGCCACTTAGCCTAAGACAACCATGACCTGTTCTTCAGTCGGACCTATTTATAAGTATACTGAATTTACTCAAACCATGACTAAAAACCCACAGAAGAGGGGTGAAAAAAAAAAGATTTAAAAACAAAAATGGAAAGACCCAAACAAAAGGCTGTGGGGCCTAGGTGGATCAAGCAGGACTTAGTGGATGGGGGCTCTGGGCCTGACAGTGCCACTTACTGGCTCTGCCCAATTTGCCAAGTTATTTCCCTCCTCGGAGCCTCAGTTCCCTCACGTGTCAAATAGGATGCTGGGCCAGATAAGCTGTTTCTGACTAGTGAGACTCTAACTGCAGTCACATATCAGGTATGTGGCTTTAACCAGGTCTTTATGCCTCTCTGGGCCTCAGTTTCCTCATGTGTCATAGGCAAATGGCAGCTCTGGAGAGAGCATGAAAATCAATAGATTTGAAGGTGCTGAATGAACTATGAGAAAGGACAGTAAGTTGATGATGCCCGTCTTGGATCAACTGCTATGCTGGCCTTTCCAGTCCCACTCAGACCTGACCTGCAGTTCAAGGTCCAGGAAACTGGACAAAGGCAAAGGCCAAATCCTTACTTGCTGCCATGAAGTGCCCTGGCTATGACCTTCCATAAAGCAGAGTCAGAAGCAGGCCACAGTGACATTCTTGCAACGGATGGGACAGAGGTAGGGAGGAGGTGGTGTTGCAGAACCAGCCCCACTCTTACATATCCGTGGGGTGAGGATGGGGATGTATGCATGATTGCATATTCCGAGTTTAACCCTTATGCATACAGGGCCATCTTGGTGTCTTTCAGTGACAACCTGATGTAGAGGAGTTTCTTAGAGAGCCAGGAAGTTAGCCAGTGACCAGTTTTGACATCTTCATCTTCTACCTCTCAGGACAAGAATCTCCTTCTCCTTTACAAAATGTTTATGGGCTCTCGGACTCTCCCTCTCCTGCAGGACACTCCACCCTCAGCCCAGGCTACACACATGGCTTTCCTACCGGTGCAGCTCCAGTCGCTCAGCAGGCAGGGAGAAGCATTCCCGTTGGTGTCTACAGCTCTCACAGAACCCCCAGAGCCACTGCACAGAGGGAAGGTAATCTCTCAGCAGCTGGGCCTTGGAACACAGCTGCGAGGGCAGTGATCTCTTTATCTAGGAGGCCTGCAGTCTGGGGCCCCAACACACTGGTTGAAGACAATATCACACTGGGACATGACAGGTGATGCAAGAAGATCCCAACAAGCTCTGTAAGAACTGCTATAGGCACGAGAGGCACCAGGTTGCCCATTTGCCACCCACTCATCAGAGGTCACATCTTAACCTCAGCTCACACTTCAGGACTTCCCCCTTCCTGATCTGACTGTCATATCTACCAACCTCCAGGGTCTGTTGTAGAAATTAATCAGACAGGCTCATCAATCACATGGTAAGCCTTCAGCCTTCTCCCCTCTACCCCCACATCACGCTGCAAGCTCTACCACACATTCGAGAATGCCATCATCTGCCAAAACAAAACTGGAGGGACTCTAAGCTGACAGGCAGGTCTGTCATATGACAAGTATACCTGAGCTCTGTGGCACCTCTCAGGTCAAACAGCCAAAGCTATCTACCTGACTCCTACTGCAGGGGAGGGTTCTGGAGGGCAGGATAAACTCTAGTAAGACTACTCCCACCAGCAGCCACAGCACAATGGCGGGGGAGCTGCTGCATGTGTAACAACAGCCATCTGTCTATACACGGATCAAAATAGCACCAGATTCTTGCCTCTTAAGGCAGAGAAAGAGATTCCTGCAAAGAAGGGCTTCACCTCCAGGCGCAGTGGCTCACGCCTACAATCCCTGCACTTTGGCAGGCTGAGGCAGGTGAACTGCTTGAGCCCAAGAGTTCAAGACCAGCTGGGCAACATGAAGAAATCCCCATCTCTATAAAAAGTTTTAAAAATAGTCCAGCATGGTGGCACACACCTGTGGTCCCAGCTACACAGGAGGCTGAGTAGGGAGGATCACTTGAGCCAGGAAGGTCGAGGCTGCAGTGAGCTATGATAGTACCACTTCACTACAGCTTAAGTGACAGAGAAAGATCCTGTCTCGCAAAAAAATAAAAAAAGAAGAAGAAAGCCTTCATGGAGTCCTAAGTCAAAGCTAAGTCCAGCCATGATGTGGCTTTAAATTACTTAGAACCGGCCAGGGAATTAATCTAAGAAGTCTAGAGGAACAGCTGCTCAACGGGTCTTGAGCTCCTTCTTTATTTTTTTGGCATGCCATGGGGGTGGGGAAACAGGAGAAGAAAGGGGCACCTCATTTGTAAACACTTGCCCCACTTTCTTCTAAGCACTCTGGATATGACAATCAGGCCTCCTGACTTAGGGCAAAGACCTGGGTGGAGGAGTGTTAAAGAGGAAATAACACAGCCAACCAGAGTCACCCGGCTTAAAAGCAAACACCTTGGGATGCCAAGGTGAACTCTTCTAGGCTTTTCGTTACAGATCTAAGCAAGACTCAAAAGACTCTGGAAGAGTTAACCCAACTTCCAAAAATGAGTAATCATCTTCCTCATTAGGAATGGCCCAGGCTCCAGAAACAAAGATTCATTCTATTGTTTGTCCGCAGCACACCCCAAAGTGCTTGACGGACTGCCAAGTACACCAGCTGCAGCTGTAGCTGTCACTGTCCCCCTAGTGGAGCCATCTGAACCAGGCTTGGGTGTACTTCCCTTGCTCTCAGGAAGCTCATTCACTAAGTCAGCAGCAAAACTCTAAAGCCAGGACTCTGAGCACTCCTCCACGCACCTCCCAAACCAAACATGGACTGGCCTTCACCTCGCTGTGGAAAAGGGTTCTTCCCCAGTGTCATCTGGATGGAGGGGTTCAAAAATGTGCAGGAGAAGGAAAGGTTACACATCAAACCACCAACACAGCCAGGCACAGTGGCTCACGCCTATAATCCCAGCACTTTGGGAGGCCAAGCTGGCAGATCGCCTGAGGTCAGGAGTTCGAGACCAGCCTGGCCAACATGGTGACACCCTGTATCTACCCAAAATACAAAAATAGCCAGGCATGGTGGTGGGCGCCTGTAATCCCAGCTACTAGGAAGGCTGAGGCAGAACTGCTTGAACCTGGGAGGTGGAGGTTGCAGTGAGCCGAGATCATGCCACTGTACTCCAGCCTGGGCGATAAGAGTGAGACTTCATCTAAAAACAAAAATAAAAACCACCAACACTAGCCACCTGCAGATCCAAGGGAGGTGGCAGAGATGATGTTCTCAGACTTAAAAATAACAATAATACCAGCCTAGACAATATAGTGAGACCTCATCTTGACAAAAAATAAATTAGCCAGGCATAGTGGCATGTGCCTGCAGCCCCAGATACTCAGGAGGTGGAAGCGAGAGAATCACTTAGGTAAGCCAAGGCTGCAGTGAGCCCTGATCACACCACTGCACTCCAGCCTGGGCAACAAAGTGAGATCCTATCTCAGAAAATAATAATTTTTTTAAAGTCATAAAATGTAAAAACAAAAAAAGAAACCCTATCAGACTGAATAGCTGGATGGGATCCGAATGGATGAAATTTAACTAGTACTGGTCAGACGCTGGCATTGAAGCACCAAAAGCCAGTTTCCAGCGTGCTGATGAATGGTTAACAGCACGCCACAAGCCCTGACAAAAGCCTGCGTGGCAGGCAACTGTGCTCATTCATTCAACAAACCCTTACTGAGTGACTACTTTGTGACTGCTAGGATGATGGTAGGGGCTGAAGCCACAGTCTCCACTCCCACGGAAGTGAAAACTACTAACAACTGATGGATGAGTGAAATAAAAACTAAATAAAAATGCACTAAAAGGCAGAGAATATTTTAAAAATAGCATGATAAAAATAGCACGATAAAATAACTGGGACTGCTAAAGTTCAGAAATCTGGACCGGCCGCGGTGGCTCACACCTGTAATCCCAGCACTTTGGGAGGCCAAGGCGGGTGGATGGCTTGAGCTCAGGAGTTCGAGACCAGCCTGGGAAACATGGTGAAATGCATCTCTACGAAAAATAAAAAAAAAAATTAGCTGGGCATGGTGGTGCATGCCTGTGGACCCAGCTACTTGGGAGGTTGGGTGGGAAGACTGCTTGAGCCCGAGAAGCAGAGGTTGCAGTGAGTCTGGATCATGCTGCTGCAGTCCAGCCTTGGGGACAGAGTAAGAACCCATCTCAAAAAATAAAGTTCATAAACCTGCATCACAACCTTCATGGGATGGTACAAAGTCACCCTGCAGTCTCTCCCTCCCATACCCTGGCAGGTCCTCTGCCTGGACAGACTCTTACTCAGTTCAATTGTTAATAAATCAACAAACTATTGACTAGAACTGTGATGTTCATGAGGCCCAAGTCTAGCAAGTGCCAGAGGTGGCATCCACATCCACAAGGCCCCAGCATACAACGCTGGCAGAGTCGCACTGCAGGCCTCGGTTCTGGCTGGCCTTGTCCTGCAGGGCATGGCCTGAAGGTCAGAGTCTGTAAGGAAGTCTCCCCAAGCAACACCAACCACACCCCTGGGCGAGCCTTGCTTCCAGAGACCACACTGGGCCAGGTCTCCTTTCGCAGAGGTTACTTATGGGAGACAGTAAAGGAGTAAGACAGCGTCCCCAAAACTCAGCAGAATCCAACTTAAAAGTCACTTGCCTTTCACAAGGGAAAACAAGTCAACCTCTAGAGAAATGAGCGTAAAACACAACCTGCCCGTGTCCTCGTGCAGTTCTATCCTCCTCACTCACTCTCCCTGTGAACACATGTGCCTCAAGTGCCAAATCAGCCTGCCCTGCAGACTGCCCTACTCTTGAGCAAAATAATACATATCGTCTCGTTAGGCACAGCCAAGGTGGGAAGTGACCTAACTGCCTAACAGGAAGGACAGGATAAAAACACACTGCAACACCATGCAAAGGACAAAACGCAGCTTTCTAAGAGGCTATGAGAATATGTGGAAGCTTAAAAAAATGTGATCTCATAGAAGTAAAAAGCAGAACAGAGGAGACTAGAGGCTGGGAAGGGTAGGGGGAAGGTGGGGAATAGGAAGAGATGTGTTAAAGGATACAAAAGCACAGCCAGATAGAAAGAGTAAGTTCTAGTGTTCTACAGCACTGTAGGGTGACTAGCGCTAACAATATTATGTAGTTTCAAATAGTTACAGGAAAGATACTGAACATTCCTGACACAAAGAAATGATAACCGTTTGAGATGTTGGATATGCTAATCACCCTGAGCCCATCATCATACATTATATGTGTCACAACGTCACTATGCACCCCATAAATAGGTACAATTATGTGTCAATTTAAATTTAAATTTAAAAAATTTAAAAAAAAAAAAAAAGGCTTCAGGAGCCCAACACGTCCAAAGAGGAAACCATCTTCAGGTATAGTGCTAAGTAGAAAACCAAAGATCAGAACCATGGGTATATTAAGCTTCCATTTGGGTGAAACTAAATAAAGAATTGTGCCAGTAATACAGAAGTCCTGGAAGGATACAAAGGAAACTTAACATAAAAGCTGTCTTCCGGGAGGGGAAATGGGTAGCTGGGAACAGAGATGAGAGAAGACTCTTCAAGAAATGGATTTTTGTATGTTTTGAATTTTGAACCAAACGAGGTACTGACTTTCACAAGAAATAGGTGATATTTTCTAAAATCAAAAATATAAAAAACACTATTTTTATATACATATTTGTGCGTGTATACATCTGTATATTCTTGCACATGCGTATGGAATATCTCTGGGAGGACAAACAAGAAAATGGCACTAGGAGCTCCCCCCAGGAAGGAGGGAGACATGTAGCTGGGGACAGGGATGAGGAAACTGCTTTTCCCTGCGGAGTTTGTACACATCCATGTACTGCCTATTCTTAAAACACTCTGGAGTTCTCCAAATACCACATGTAGTTTCCTGCCTCCAGGCCTCTGCTCATGCTGGTCTCTGGAGCTAGACCTTGCCGCCTGCTTCCCCTGCTACCTGCTGCCCTCTCAGCCTCCAGACTCTCTATCTCATCTTTTAAACTCAGCTCAGGTGTCACCACCTCCAGGCAGACCTCCACACCCCACACTGAGTCAGGTCACGCCTTCTGCCTCTGTGCAGAATGCAGAGCTTGAATCACAGGGCCATGAAACGAACCAGCGAGCTGCCGTCCCAACAGACTGTGTGCTGCTGGAGGGCATGAGCCCAGCCTCAGTCCCCTGAGTCCCCAGAACCTGGCACAAAGAGCTGCTCAGGAAATGTCTGCTGAAACAAAGAACACAATCACCACGTTAAGTCAACTCTCAACGTTCTTGGTGCCAAAGATACTTAAATCTCTCTTGCTTGCAGGGGGTTTCCGACAGCTATCAAAATGTTGTTAACACTAATCCCAAGCACTGCACCTCCCGATCCACGGAGGGGCTGAGCTCAAACTTTTCTGGGTTCCACAGCAGCACAGCATAACAGAAAAACACAGTGACCAGCACAAAAAACCCTGTATCTGATCATGCTCACACCTCCTCAAGAACCTGCAAACACTCATCAGAGTTTCTGTGGGCGGGAGGGTGGCCAGCAGCCCTCTCACACCCAATCATGGGAAAACTGAGAGCCCAGGGCCCCTGCCCTAACAGCTTTGTTTTCTATGTTCTTCTTTTAGGAGGAAGAATCTTGCTGCAGTCAGGGCCTGATGTGAGGGAGGCAGCACTTGCAGGGCCGGCCCTGGGCCAGGCAGAGCCTGGACAGACCAGGCCTCTGCAGGAACCCCAGTGGGACAGGGAGGGCCAAGGTCTTGGGAGCCTCCACAGAGAGCAAAAAGGGTCAAGGGGAAGATTATATATACATGTGATGCTGCACGCCTTAGAACAGACTTTTACTCAGAAACAAAAAGTATTTCTAGGTGACTGTAGTTAAACTGGCAACTCTCATGCATGCCCTGTGTTGTGCTTCTCTCTGGACAGTATTTCCTCCCGGTATCAGTCTCGTCCCAAGTCCAACACACACTAGGCTGGCTGTGCTAGGGACGGACGGATGATGGCAGGTAATATATAAATAAGTTCGTGTAAACAGCATGCGTTCAATTAGGTTTCCCACAACGCACGGAACATCATATGATAATAAATCCACAAGGACAGAGGAGTGAGCCTGGAATTCCAAGTGGGGTGGTGAAGATCTGGGGAGACTTCCTAGAGGAAGCAGCAGGAGTGTTGGGCAGGAGTTCAATGCCAGAGATGGGGTGAGGGTATTCTATTAGGATGCTGCTAAATGACATGTCTGACACTCCAGCAAGCTAGGGGGATGGGGCTGGGAGTGGAGGGCCCCTTCCCAGCTTTTGATGGAAGGGGCCTCAGGATGCCCAGACAGGTCAGCCGCCACAATATCCGCCAGTGCCAGCGCCCTCACAAGGCCCAGGCAGGGGAAGCTCTGCACACCAGCCAGCCACAAGCCGCCACCCTGCTCCCTGCCTCCCATCACTCTGTTTCCACCGCTCAGCGGTCTGCCCTCCCAGGGCTCTCCTGCCTGAATAGCAGGCAAACAAGCTGAGCTGGGGGCAGGGGGAGGTGCACAGGCTGGTGGTTTACTCAGCTGAACAAAGCCAGGTGACCCAGGGGATTCTAAGAGGTCGTCCCGAACGTCCTTCTTTTGTAAATGGCAGCATAAAGGTAGGAAGCTGCAAAAGAGTTATTTCCATCCCCCAGTATACCAACAGTCCAGCCCTCACCCAAGCAGCTCGCCCAGAACGCCGACAGACAATACAGTAATTGTGTTCTCCCTTGGGGAATGGGAGTGGCCGCACACATGCGAGAATGTCACGATCATCTCAGACTCCCGAGTTACAAATATGTGATCAAGGCATGTGCTGGGCACGCGCTTCCCACGTGTTTTCGTGGATATGAAAGCACAAGGGCCAATGTGCCCAGCTGCTGGGGACTGGGAGCTGCAGAAGGCAGAGTACTGGGGCAAGGAGAAAACCACACAGAAACGCTCCATTCAAAGCCATGACTGAGTCAGTGTCCCCTTGTTTCTGAGGAGTGAGAGTAGCAGGGGGAACACTCCTTGACAAAACAAAACTGTGAGCAAAACTGCAAGGCCAGGCAAAGCCAGTGGCTGCCCGCCACCTCCCAGTGACTACATCTGGAGCTAAAGACAAAAGACCAGCAGTTCACTCTGGACAACTAAAACCCCCAAATGAGAGGAAACCACCACTAACCACTTAGACGTGCCCACTGGCTGACGGTATGGACTCCAACACTCCACGTCCTGGCTCTGGGCCTGCTTCCTCAGATGGGTCCCAGGGTCTCTGACCTCCAGCAGCCCTGGCTAGGCTCAGGTGTCACCAGGTAAGGGAAAGAAAGGGGACAGCAGTTGATTCTGGACATGGTTAAGCACTCTACTTCCCATCACTGCACAGAGACACTGATTTCAGGGCACCTGAAACAAAGGGCGCCCAGCCTTGGACTGACGGCAGTGAGTGGGAAGCCTCGTGAAGCATTCCCGAGTACAGGGTAACCTGCTTTGTCCATGACAGCTCTGTCAGTTCCACCCAAATGCAGCCTGTCTTTGGTGAGAATGGACAAAATCAACCTATCTGGGAAACCAAAAGCTCAAAACTCAAAATCACCAAGGCTGCCTCCATTAGTATCCGGGTTCCAGGTGGAGGGTGGAAACCGAGATGGACAGTGGATGGCGTGTGTTAGTGACAGAATTACCTAAAGGTAGGAAATCAATGTGTCTCCAGCTATCACGGTGGAGAGTCTGAAGATAGCTTCCACGAAGATGGCTGAATGGAAAACAAAACATCTCTGGGAATCTAGTTTCAAGTTTCCCAGAAAATAAGATGCAGTGGAGAAAATGCAAGGAAAGATGAGCCTCATATGCCGGGCAGCCGAGACCCACACAGGCCAAGCCACATCCTTGCTGAGGGGAACACTGGGGTATCTGGCACCTGCTTCAGCAATGTGCACTGGTCTCCAAGCGTGGACCCTGGATCGGTAGAAAACTGCCTGGGAACTCATTAGAAAGAAAAAGTTTCAGTCCCCAACCCCCGACAAACTGAATGAGGGGTGGGACCTAGCAATTGTGTTTAGTTAAGCCCTCCAGGTTGAGTCCGGTAGTCCCTAAAGTTTGAAAAACACATTTTTACTGGATTTGGTACCTAAAACCCTAGTAACTGGGAGGACAATTTTGCAGATGAGAAAATTGGGATCCATAAAAATTGAGTTTCTTGCAAAAGTCATGAGGTCAGAATTGGACAGGTGACCTACTATCCACCCCCAGCACGTCCTCTGGCCAGGCCCTGGAAATCTAAATCTAGATCAAGATGATCCTTGGCCTTCAGGAGTTCCAACAGTCCCTAGAATGCACTGAAGGAGAACAGTGGCATCGTCAGAGCCTTGGGGCCCCCTCTCAAGGCTCTTGGCCCAGCAGAATCAGAGGCTGAACCAACCACCCAGGTGCACAGTGCCCTGACCAGGAGGTGAGAAGGAGGCAGGTGAGGATGCCGTGCTTCTGCTGCAAATAAAAGGGGTGGGAAGGGCTTTCAGGCAATGGATTGACAGGCTACATTTTTCAAATTCAGCAAACCATTTGGAATGACACGAGGAATCCCAAAGGTTGACTATGCAGTGAAATATGTGTGAGAATCAGAAGGAAACAAAAAGTCACAGAATAGTTGCCACAAGAAGAGGTAAAAACAGGGTTGAGTGAAAAAGATAAATGACAGGAGGGATTGCTATTAGATACTTGAAGAAATATGAAGAGAACACCTCAATTCTTTGAAAAATATTAATTACCATCTGGCGAATCTTTGCTTTACTTCCACTTGCTGTATTGAGTCTCTGTCAAAAGAATGAGCTAGAAGAATGAGCTGAGATGCATGTTTCATCTACCCTAAGAAATTTGTCTAACACCAGAAGTTATCTACTTGGTACGCCTGTCATGAGAATTTAAAAATTAAATCTTTATTTGTAAAAAATCCCTTGCAGTATCTACTAAAATCCAGATGGCACCTTTTATTTATTTAGTTACTTATTTATATTTGGAGACAGGGTCTCACTCTGTCACTCAGGCTGGAGTGCAGTGGCACAATCTTGGCTTACTGCAACCTCCGCCTCCCAGGCTCAAGCGATCCTCCCGCCTCAGCCTCCCAGTAGCTGGGACCACAGGTGCCTGCCATAACACGCGGCTAATTCTCGTATTTTTAGTAGATGGGTTTTCTCTATGTTGACTAGGCTGGTCTCGAACTCCTGGGCTCAAGTAATCCGCCTGCCTCGGCCTCAGGAAGGCACTTTTAGATAAGAAGATTAAACTAGGTGAAGCACCTGAGTGATTGGCGGGGAGCTGGGGGTGCGGGGGTACAAAATGAATCCCCAGGTCACCCAGCATCACAGGGCCATTCAGGGGGTAGAAGGGCCCCTAGGCTGAGACTGCCTCCCGAGACTTCAGACTTCAGGGACATTATCTGTACTTTCAGAGTTTCTATTAATGTCCTGAGTACTGGCTTATCTTTGCAAGTTTACTAGCAGGTGGAACACGAGGTAGCAGGATTATGATGGCAATGACCTTGAGCACTGCAAACAGCCTGGGCATTTCTACTAGTCACTGCCATTCACCATGGTTCGCCCTGTGCCAATAACCTGGAGAGCCAGAAAATCTGAATCTGTCTTCTGAATGTCTTATCCACTCCCGGGATCTCAAACTCAAATGCCTTCCAGGGCCAAGTAGGAAACATAAATGAGAGAAGCATGCTGCACAGGAATCGAGATGATATGCAGAGAACATGCCTGGTCCACCATGGACGCCTCTGGCTACAGCTAACTGTGGTGGGCTGTTTGGGAAAGAAGACCCAGGCTACTATTAAAATTTATCTTCTGGCTTGTTAAGAGAAACTGAAAGTAAAGACTTCTATGTTCTCAAGAAATTTAAAAATTTGTAAAGCATCATATGAGCCAAACAAATCATGTGTGAGGAGCACATCTGGCCCCCAGACCACCAGAGTGCAAACTCTGGTCTACATGATGCTGACGATTCAGACCCCCTGAAAACACCCAGACAACTAAGTTTCATCTTGGTTTGAAGATCTCAATGGACTCGCTTGGCCTTAGCGATTCAGTCACGCATTCTCATTGGCACCACTCCCTTGCTCATTCGGTGAGTTAGCTAGAGGCCTGAAAATGACTAGACAGCTCAGATTGTGTGAAATTCCATGCACAACAAAGTAGACCCATAAAACTCCCAATCACAGCCAGCAGAGGCCTGCCTTCACACCCATGGACTTGGAGAGACAGTTGATCTGGTTTGTTCACTCGGTCTGATCCCATGGGAGGCTGTGGCACCCATTCCATGGAGCAAACCATGGCATTATCTGAAGTAAAGCAGAGTCTGGGGTCTGCCCTGCCCCCACCAGGAGAGCTCCCTTCTGGCCTCGCCCACGAGGTGGGGTAGGGAAACAGTTTCCATGCCAAATACTTCTAACACACGCAAGTAAACCCAGCAGATGGAACAGACAATTCTGGATCCCTGACGCCTCCAGACTGCTGGCTTTGGTTGGGTCATCATGAAGAGAACAGCTGCTTCCTCAATCATGACTACCGCACAGAACAGAGGATGCTGTTTTGATGACTTCTATGCAAGATATAGAAACAAGAGGGGAGTTTCCTGCCTTTTATTTCAAAATAGCCCGGGACAAACGAAGACTTCTTGTACCATAACAACACATTCAAAGGGAAAGCTTGATGGAGTTGGTTTTCTTAAATGTCACCCCACAGTGAGCAACCTACTTCTCTGCCCACAGGCCGTGATAAAAATGTCATCAGGGACCCATGCAGAGGAGCAAGAGATTTCTCTTTGAAACAGCAGCATGTGCACGACTGGGGACAAAACTAGGTGGTAAGGAGAAACCGGCTTTGGAGCAGAGGGACCTGGATTTCAAGCCAGGCTCTAGCCCATCACAAGTCACACTCTCTCAGGGACATGGCAGAAGCTCAGTTCCTGCCCAGTGAAGTGGGCCTAGTCACCCCCAGCTGAGCAGATGGAGAGAGAATGTATGCGGAATGCTTGGCACACAGTAGGTTCTCAGAAAATGCCAGCACTCTAAAAACAGATAATTTCCATTATAAATGTATCTGTGCCTGGGTTCTTTTGGGCACATGGAATTAGTCTCCCTGAGTGCTGGGACAGCAGTGAGAAATTAAGGGCAGAGCCCAATCTCAAATGATCTCACCCTCCACTGGCTGAAAGAGGAAGACACAGGAGACCATTCTGGGAGTGGCTGGTTAGAGGCAAGCACAGTGTCAAAGG
The DNA here is from genome assembly GCF_009764315.1 of Trachypithecus francoisi. Taxonomy (NCBI): domain Eukaryota; kingdom Metazoa; phylum Chordata; class Mammalia; order Primates; family Cercopithecidae; genus Trachypithecus; species Trachypithecus francoisi. The sequence goes on along the minus strand of NW_022681442.1, from coordinate 6,753,606 downwards.
TGGCAGCGGGACGGGAGGGGGACACGTACTCAAGGCTGGCCTTCCAAGGCTATTCTTTTCCCTTTTAAAGCATGTGGGGAAAAAATCTTCCATGTACGACGTCTTAAACACAACTTCCTCCCTACCAGGCACTTCCTTCATGCAACTGTTCTAGAGCTGAGTTCACCAGGCTTTTACTTATCTGGTTTTCTTCTTCTTTTCACTCTTGCCCAAGGTCCTAAAAAGTCCTCCTGGTATCTTATTCTTGCATTTTATAAAGGTTTCCATCCTGATTACAGAGGGAGTGGGCATTGTTTAAAGTGTGAAGATTCGTGCAGATTGTACCCATGTAAACCAAACATGGAAAAGCCAGCCATTCCCAACAGGAGCGCTGGACCAGACTTCTGACTGTACAATGCATTTCAGAGACTCCAATGTAGACGGCCTGGACTACAACCAGCCCTCTGGATGTAGTCGCACAGCTCTTCTCCACACTCAGAGTCCATCAGCATGCACAAATGTGGGGTAGATGGGGCCAGCACTGATGCGTTTATGCCTGGGTCTGATGAACTGGAGATCTATGCCCTCCATATTTGCCTTCACCCCTCAAAATGACTCTGCCCCTAGTTAGCTTCCAAAGAGATTCCTATTCAGAGCATTTATGGACCAAGCAACACAAGAGCTACAGTTCAGCCCAGCTCCAAGCTACTCAACACACGGTATCAGTGTTAGCAGTGGACAGCATTTTAAGAAATAAGTCACATGATACTAGCTAGCTGAGGGACCTGGAACTCACCTTCCTTTCTCATGCCACACAATAGCCATCATTTTGAATGAATGAAGTAGTTCTTTATCTGATGCCCATGGAAAACATGGTCATTTCATCAGACCACGTATTTCCCATTCCAGCACAGTAGGAACAACGGTATAACCCATCAGGCCCAAATGGCCCAGAGCAGAACAGATCTGAATACATGAAAATGGGATTTCTGCAGGACCCAGCATGCAAACACACATGGGGCACCGGACACAGCAGAGCTGATGAGGCCAGTGGCCCCAGTGAACCAGGAGCTGGGGTTACAGGCTGCAAAGGGGCATGGCGGGGGCCTGCCAAACGTCATAAGATCTAGGGACAGCCTCTTCACTCCGGGCCCAGGTTCCCTCTGCCACAGCAGACATTTCTCCATCACCTTACAGTCAACAAACTCTATTTTGTGTTTTGGGAGCAGGAAGGCCCACTGTCTTGTCCTTCACCAGAATGCTTCCTCTTCACTTTTGGTTCCCTCAGATTTGGATTCTCCCCACACTGGGACACAGTCTCGTGTGCTCCTACCTGCAATGACAGCAACGTTCTGGGTCTGTGCTGTGCAACAAGAGAGGTGACCAGCGCATGCAACTATTGAGCATGTGACATGTGGCTAGTGCAACCAAAGAATGAAGTCTTCATTTCATTTAGTTTTAGTTAATTTAAATCGCCACATGTGGCTACACCTAACATACTCAATACCCCAGGTCTGGAGTGCAGAGTATTCATGTAGACAAGAGGTCAGTACACTTTTTTCCTGTAAAGGGCCAGGCAATAAATATTTTAGGCTTTGTAGACACCGTGGTCTGTAAATTCTGCTGCTCTGGTGTGAAGGCACCCATAGATGTTACCCACACAAACGGGTGTGGCTGTGTCCCAGTAAAACTTTACTGACAAACGTAGGCAGTGCGCCAGGTTTAGTCATCAGGCTATAGCTTGCCAATCCTAAAGTTGGGAGTTCAAACCCCAGAACTACTGCCCATGAGCTAAATGACCTTGGGCACTTTACCTGACAGAACCCTATATTCTTCATCTATAAAAAGGGAATAATAACAGCACTCACTTCTCAGGGTGGTTATATGAATTAACTGTGAAGCCTAACACACAGTGGCATTCAAAAAGTACCTGCTGGGCGAATGAAAACGGGAAAGAACTGGGTGCTTGGACTCGCACTATCCTATTTATTCCTCCTCCTCTGTTAAGTAGGCACTATTATTCCCAGTCCACAGATGAGAACATCGCAGCTCAGAGAAGTGAAGTGGCTGAACCAAAGTCAACAGCCATCAAGTGGCAGCACTAGAATCCAGGGATCCTTTTTACTGGTTCTGTGCCCTACTCTCTCTTCTCTCAGGCTTTTCTAACTGACATCAGCCCTACCCAACATTCTGTCCAACTGTCTGGGCTCATCTGTACTGCCTTGTACTATAAGAGGCTCCATTTATAAAGGAAATCATTAAGAAACACAAAATCAACCTTTTTTTCTTTTTTTTAAAGGAATCTAAGACGTTGAACTCTACTAGTTCCTATTCCAAACACTGCTCTGGAGCCCATGTCTCCAGCAGTAACTCACTGGAACACCTCTCACAAGGTGGCTCCCCTCTATCGTGCGGGGACCCAATGAGGTAGGGCATGCTAGACCATCACATGAAGTTCCGGCTGTGGCCCTTCCCCACGTCACCTCCAAAACTATAAAATGCTTCCCCCACCTTGGAGATGGGAGGTCAGAAATGCTCCCTGCCGTTCTTTCCAGAGATGCAGGGGCCTTCACATGGGCTGATGCAGCTCAAACATGAACTGAATGATGGCTTGTTTCTTCCTGCATTTGGCATGAAGACCCAGCTCCCTCTCAAGTCTTCTCCTTACCTCCTCCTGCCTATCTCCTCCTCCATGTCTGCCAGGATCAGCCCTGAGCAGAGGACAGGGCAACCTGGGATTGCTGTCTTCTCCTCCAGGGCCATAAGACACCAGTGGCTGTGACCACCATGTTGGCTCCAGTAGCAACCAGGGGGTAGGACAAAAATTGAGCCAAAGCTAAATCAGAGACGAGCAGTCAGCCACTCAGGGAACAAGTGCCTGGGTTCCAGCTCTCGCCTGTGCCTACACTCGGGGCTAGAAATTCAGCCTTGTCTCCAACAGCGCCCAAAGCCTGGCCAGGCCAATGGCTGCCTCCCATAAGGGACTCCACCCTGGTTCCCCCAGGTTCCACTGATCCACCCAGAAACGGGCAGGATCAGCCATGCTCAGTCGTCGTCTTACAAGTGCAGGGGAAGGGGTTGGCCAGGCAGGAAGCTGGCAGACCCAGTAGTTCGGTGAGCAGACGGACAGGTGAGCAGACAGACACCACGCTGGCCACGCTCCTCCACGGCAGAGGAGCATGCCACCACGTCATGTCTCAGAACAACGACTTCCTAAAGTCATGTGTAACATATAAGGACTTACCTGAACTTCACACATGCTTTTAAAAATCATTTTTTGGCCAGGTGCAGTGGCTCACACCTATAATCCCAGCACTTTGGGAGGCCCAGGCGGGTGGATCACCTGAGGTCGGGAGTTCAATACCAGTCTGGCCAACATGGTGAAACCCCGTCTCTACTAAAAGTACAAAAATTAGCTGGGCATAGTGACACACGCCTGTAGTCCCAGCTACTTGGGAGGCTGAGGCAAGAGAATCACTTGAACCCAGGAGGTGGAGGTTACAGTGAGCCGAGATCACGCCACTGCACTCCAGCCTGGGTGACAGAGCGAAACTCCGTCTCAAAAAAAAAAAAAAAAAAAAAACCGTTTTTTTCCCCAAAGCAAGTTAGAACTCATTTTCCTGTGGTCTATTACATACACTCCTGAGCCTAAGTGTCTGATCCCCTCTCTGCTCCAACTTCTGGCCATACAGCTCTTTCACTCCAGTTTGCTGCTCAACTTTTGGCCTATGTGGACGCAGCCAGGCCAGATCCTCTTTTACTTTCTTTTCTAACAGGTGAAGGCATGTGCTAACCTCCCCAGGAATGAGATGAACAGAGAGGTTTACTGTTAACATCAGAACCATCTGCGGCTAACTTACTCACTTTCTTCTTCCCTCAGGAGGAAATGCAGATGAGCAAAACCCTACCCGCCTGGAAAAGACACCCCACAAAGCCAAGACGGGCTGCTAACTGCAGTTTTGCCGCTGCCTCTGCACAGGTTCAGTATTTTTCTTAATTCTCCTCTTCTGGGCCCACGTCACATGCCACACAGTCAACGGGGCCTGGAATCTGGGCTGGCATCTGAGGGCGGCGAAGGCCTCAGGCGCACTGGCCTCCAGGAGTCAGGTGACTCAGGCCTGCCATTCTCCAGTGTCTGTGTCAGCAGCTTCCCCCTGCCTTTGAGAACACTGGTGAGAACAGGCTATGACGGAGCCCAAGAGGCACCGAAGCTCCTTCTTCCATCGCACCAACATGGTTAGGTGCCTATTTTTCCCTTTAAAGAAAAAATAGTTTTACACTGAATCGGACTGTTTCAACTCACACGCCAGAACTTTGACTTCTTTAGTTCCAGTGCAGCACAGGCAAGAGGCTCTGGAAGCTCTTGGGAATCCCAAGTGCCCCCGCTAAATGCGAGAGTTTTGCCTAAAAATTGTTAGACCACATCACTCTGGCCAAGGCGGCACTTGATGAAAATTCTCAGAGGCTAGTGTCATGCTTCTCCAGGAAGGTCACTCCAAGGTCAAAAAGCTGGGCCCCTGGGCAGTGGCGCCCTGAAGGTGGGCCTTCTCCCAGCACTTCGTCCTTCCCTTTACTGCCATCCTGACCTAGATCAGCTCCGCTCCCCTCTGAAATCTACACTCTTCTCACCCAGGCTCCAGGTCTCCCAGATTCCCTGACACAGTCTCATGCTGTTGTGCCTGGGGACACCTGCTCCCCTGGTCTGGAATATCTCCTCCTCCCCATTCTTCATCTGTCTAAACTCCTACTCATTCCTCAAGGCTCAGGTCAGCTGTCACCCCCTCCAGGAAGCCTTCCCTGCCCTCCTCTCTTCAGCTCAGTTAGAGAGACCTTCTATGACTTCCAGAGGACAGTGTGACTCACCAGTACCTTGTGTAAATATATCTTCATTCATTTATTACACTGTGTCTGGCACATAGTAGAACCTCAATAAACACCTGCAGTCTGACTGTGCATAACATGAGCTATGAACTCCCTAAAATCAGGGATTCGGTAGATGCATCTCTGAATTCCTCGGGACCTGACGACGTGCCTGACACACATAGTAGATGTTACTCCATACTGATTGAATTGTACTGAGTCCGGGGGCCACCGCCATGGCAGGTATGTTCTGTGCTTATCACAGGAACAGTGACACACCCAAGGAGGACACAGTGGGTGAGGATGACACACTCCACCTGGCAGATGAGTTCTATCACATTCACGAGACCAGAGGCAGCCGAGACACCTCGGAGACCTCCCTTATGCAGCCCTCGCTCACAAAGCTTCAGGATCTCATCGTCCTAGCAGAAGGTCTGCTTCAAGGCCACCCATGCCCAGCCACCTTGGTGATTCCTCTGAGAGGATGCTCTAGGACCAGCCCTAGAGGGGAGGGGCTGCCACAGTCTGAGTCAGGGCCCCTCCCAGAAGCTAGTAAACAGCATGAGTCTTCACATCCCATACAAACGGGTCTCCCTCAAAGCTACCCAAGTGCAGCAGGAAATCTCATGAGTCAAGACTGTCCATCCTGTTCACCCCACAGGATGCCAGCCAGCCCTAGACTCATGAGGAGTGATGCTCACCAGACCCAGGGAATAGACGCGTCAGGAGTCAGAGGCCTGCACCAACGGACGCCCAGGTGTGGTGCAGCCTGGACCCTTCCCTCTGTCCTCCAAGCCAAGGGCTCCTTTCCAAGCTTCAGCAAGCTTAGATGAGCTCTTGCTCCTGCAGACACGGAGGTCAGGTTCAGGTGGCAAAGGGATCTAGAAGCAGCCAGAATCACACCACAGGCCGATCCGGGGACAAGCGCCCCAGCTGCAACCACGTAACCTGCACCCAGAAAACACTGACTCCAGGTGTCCAAGGCAGCTCCCCCAACATGAGAGGAATAGCAAAAAACAAAGGTGCCCACTGCAAAGCACCTAAAGGGAATCCAAAAGGTGGTAATGGGCCCCTCACTCTCAGTCTAGGTAGGGGTGCAGCCATTAATTCCTTGGTTTCCAAAGAATTCATTCACAGAAGTGTGGGTCACACACAGTAGAGCCAAGACGGTGAGGTCACATCACGACCCATACATGCATTTAACTTTCTATGCTTAGGACCAAAACTAAATCACTTTTGGTAAACAAAGATTTAGTTTCCTAAAGAGAAAACTTAAAAGATTTCACCAGTCTCAACTCTCGGTAAGAGACACACTGCAAACTAAACTGTAATGCATACTTTCAACTTTTCCTCCCAAGAAAACCCTGTACTACCTGAAAGAGGAGGATGCTGGAGGAGAAAAGGCTCTATCTGCCCCAGTCTGACCCGTCCAGCCAAGTCCAACTCCAGCTGAAGTCCCCTCTGCTCTGTCCTGTATCTTGTCACCACTGACTGACCTCCTCAGGGCAACCTGCCTGACTCCCGTCCTTCCGGCCCTCCTTCAGTCCTCACAACAACACACGATTGCCACAGGCTGTGTGAGATACTCACTCATGTTTGGGGGCTCTAAGTGTCCCCACATGTGGTCTCATTCAGGGCCCCGAACCTATGGGTTGGGGTTGCTGTCAGCACTGCCATACTCCAGATGAGGGAATGGGGGCCAGAGACAGTCGCCTGCTCAAAGGCACAAGGCATGGCCAACAAAGGGCAGACCTGGGATTTGAGCCCAGGCTTCTGATTCCAAAGCTGAATGCTACTTTTGCCCTCAATGATACAGAACTGGGTTTCACTTAGATTCTGTCCAAAGTTCCTCTGTGATGCCAAAGAGTCCCCATTCTTCCTGCAACCACAAGAAGCACCTGGTTGGCACGCAGCTGACCACGAGCTTTGCAGCAGAAGCCCTGCTTGCCCAGTCACACTCATCTCCTACCTGGCATCGCTCTGCAAGGCACTACGCCTGTTGCAAAGGGCTTTTCAAACAAGCTCTAAACTGATGTTCCTAAAAATGTTGGGTGGCAGGACCAGCAAGGTGAGAAATCAGAGGCCCAGAGAGGGTTACAGGGCAAATGAGGTCCAGCAAGTAGGCAGTCTGTGCCCACTACCTTCCAGCCAGGAAATTCAATCATTTGACTGCCAAAGAGCGGTTCCTACGGCCCGGTCCTCAGGATCATGCAACAGAGGGGCTTCCCTGCATCCCACTCTCCTTCTGGAGACTCAAAACCACAGACACCTCTTTGCCCCCGCGGCTCAGGAGCCAGGCTCCCTCTCCTCACCCAGATCATGGAGACAGTCAGCTGCAGAGAACTTCGTCTTTCCACCTCCAAACATGCAGAGAAGCTGCTCCCAGCCAGCGGACTGAAACTCCCTCCGCTCCCAGGCCCATGGCCAAGACCAATGCCAGAGCAAGGGGAATTCCAGGCAGGGCCAGAGGCCTCTCCCAGCTGGGCTCTGTCTGTCAGGGTGCTTCAGGCTTCAGCCAGAGGGCAGCCTGGGAGGGACGGTGGCCTCCACGAGGTGGGGGCAGGCAGCAGCAACTGGAACCTGCATAAGCCATCTCTCCTGCACAAGGCACAGTCCAGCTGCCAGGACACACAATGGCCCCAGATAGGACCTGTACAAACCCAGCTATCCAGGAGCTCGAGGGCCCACCCATGCCCCTCCTAGAAGTTGCAGCATGGCACCCGGACAGGAGCTGCCAGGGAACGCCCACTGGGCAATGCACATGTCTTACAGCAGGAACTCTCCTCCCCTGGTGAGCACTGGATGGAAAAGCAGCAGGGTGTGGTAGAAAGAATACAGGACTGAGGTCAGCTGGGCCAAGTTCAAATCCCAACCTCCCCTCTCAACCTGGGGTGAGTGATTTCTCCAGGCAGCATGTCTTCAGCAATGAAATCGGGCTAGTCCCTGAGCCATAGGTTGTGCTGAGGATTCAATGTAATGAAGTAAAGTGCCCGGCTCCACACTGGACACCCAGCAGATGTCCAATCAATGTCTGCTGAATGAATATGGAAATTGCAGCCCTGAGAAAACAGCAATTCTCTTCTCCCTTCACTCAGCCCAAACCCAACTCCCTACAGCGGGGGGGAAGAGCCCTTATTCACTACTCACCACCAAGACACAGCCGGGTAGACTGACACTTTTGGCATAGAGGCCAAAACCTTTTTCATCAAGCTCACCTTTACAAGGTTTCAGCACCTTCCATTGGGGCTGGTGGGTGGAGACGGGATGGAGAGCATATTTCACCTGGCTAATGAACTCTCTGAGCAATGATCAAGTTCACCTGCTGGTCTATGCCAAAGCAGGCTGTCCTGCAAGCAAGAGTAAGGTTCCATGTCATGACAGCACAGCAGTAGGGCAGGGACTCAGGAGACAGAGGCTGCACCTTTGAGAACTGGCTGCAGGACCCTGGGAGATTCACCTCACCTCTTAAGGATCAGACCTCTCTTCCAGAAGTTTACATCAGCAGGCCCAAGAAGCTCTCGCTCTCCAAGCACCCTGGCCATTCTAAACACAATTCTATGAAATGTAATCCTAAGTATGTTCACAGGAAGACAGGCTCTGAGCTGTCAGGGACAACCAGGTGCCTGATAGAGTGACATTCACTGCAAACCTGGGTGAAAAAGACTTACCACTCACTGAGAGTTGCCAGGATATGCCCTGGAACCTAAATGCATCTTTCCTCCCCTGAGCCCCAGGGGCACATGGTGTGCCAAACCCCCAAAAGGAACAAGACCACTAGGACTGTGGGGAGGAAGGGCCTGCATGAGAACTACCCTGACACCACAGCCTGAGTAAAATCTGCCCCCTTCAATCTGGAAAGAAGGTGGTTCAGAGGGACTGTGCTGAATCCTGGCCCAGCAGAAACAGAAATGACTTCAAGGATGCCCACAGCAGACACTCCCCCTAGGGATGGTGCCTTTCACATGCCACTTCACCAAGACATAGCAATAGTAGCAGCAGAATATGCCAACAGGTTTGCTCCACTCCTGAATATGAAAGCCCCCAATCTCCTGCTAAAGAATAGGGAAACTAAGGAACAGACCCCTAGGTATGCATGGGGTCTATTACAGCCCTCACTCCTCAGTCTTGGATGCACAAGAGAATCGACTCAGGAACTGTAAAGATACCAGTACGGGGTCGTTGCCCCCCCTCTCCAAGATTGTGATGTAACTGGGCCTGAATGCAGCCTGGGCATCTAGATTTTTTTTTTTTTCCAACCTTCCCGGGTGACTAATGTGCAGCCAAGGTTCTGAACCACTACTCTAGCTTCTAGAAGTTCCAGCACTCTCTTACAAACTCTTCAGGGGCAGAAAGGACAGCATGCTCAGCCAGGTAGGCCTTGCTGGATATGGGTCTCCTTATTCTTCCTTCAAAACACACGCACACTCACACACCCCCACCCCCAGAACCAACCTGCAAAGAGCCATCTGTCTGAGACAGAATGCAGGGCCGCTGCCCGGCCCTGGCTGGGGCGTACCAAGTTCAGCCACACTGGAGGATATACAATTGTGTTCAGTTACTTGATTACTTTAGGCACGTAAACAAAATATGATATTGTACAAACCTGGAGTGGCAAACACCACATCATAATTTACTCTGAGACATCTGAATTACAAACGCAAAAAGAAAAAAAGTTGGAAACGCTTTTAAGAATCTCTTTGAATGGAAAAAGGAATCTGAATAAATGGCGGTGCTTCCAGTGGGCTGCCAGGTTTACTTCCTGTTTCCCCCAGAAGGTCACCGGAAATGTTTTCTTGTGAATCTGCCTTTTCTGAGATTGAAACAAAACATCTCAGCCTCCCAAACTATGGCACTACCTTTGGTCTCTAGTACATACAGATTTCAATCACTCCAAAAAAAAAAAAACACACACACAGCCATAGGAAAGGAGAGTGGAGGGGAAAAGGCAGTTAAAAGTTCTAGGTTTTCCTGTGGTGTTAACAAGACTAAACAAAATTTCTGCTTTGAAATAAAACAGAACCCAGTGCCTCTATCGTATGAATACACAGCACGGCCTATAGAAAGCAAGCAGGCTCTGAAGGGATACAGCTCCTTCCTGGCTTTCTGCCTTCCGGCTATGTGGCCTTGGGCCAGTTACTTGGCCTCTCTGAGCCTCAGCTGTAACTGCAGGTTTGCTCTGAGAATTAGAAAGTGTATACAAAGCCCAGGGCCCTGGGTGGGCCTTCAACAACCAGTGGGTGCTGCTATTATTCTCTGAACAATCTGCACCCATTTCAGCTAAATCCTTGGGAATCATATTATACCAGCGCAGGGGAAGAATCTGTTTCTTTGTTTAAAGAGAGAACAAAAAGAGTGAGTAGAGAAGTCAGGAGTTAGCCTGCCACCGCATTCTGGGGTCAAATGGGCTGTTTACCAACATGATTTGCTTTCACCCTCCTGAGAGTGGCACCGTGGAAAAAGTCCTTCCCGAGACTTACAGATGCCCAAGAGGCAATGTGGTTTCCATGATATTCCAGCATGGTCTGGCCAAGCTGTCCCCCATCCCCCATGCAAAAGCCAGCTTCCCCATGCAGCCCCCACAGCAGGAGAGAGGGAGAAGCATTAAAGAAGCGGGGGTGCCTGTCACACTTCTCTGTAACCCCTGACGTGACGTGAAATTCTACAAGGTAGGCCCTTTGAAATGCAAAATCTTCCAGAGTCCTTCAAATGTGTTTTTATTTTCTCGGGTTCCTAAGGCTGCTTTCAGATCCACCCATCAGTATTTCCCCCTCTCAATCAACCCACATTCAACCAAAAAAAAAAGAAAGAAAAGAAAAAATAAGAAAAACCCAAGGACGTCTCTATTTTTCAGAAAAGCTCAAGTATCTCCAATCACTGTGAGGGGAAAGAAAATAAAATCTTCAGCTCCAGCCTCCTTGCATCACTCCAAGACACCCAGAAGCCAAGTTTCCTCTGGAAGATTCCCTCCCATCCTAGCCAGCACCGCAGTCTGTTGCTCAGATCTCAGAGAACTTTCTGAGATAAGAATTCGAGTTCCCCCTGACCCAAGTTCGGTAAGGTTAAGACAGGCACCACCAAAACCACAACCCGCAATACACCAAGCCCAAATCTTGCCCCAAAACCTGGTGCACAGGAGGTTTGGATTAAGCATCAAAGAAGTTACCTTAAAGTTGTTTGGCAAAGAAAAATACTTCACTGTAAGAAGAACCCTAGGGAACGGTAAATTGCTTTTGAATATGGACTTTTCAGTGGCGCAGTCATTAATCATGTTAATGTAAACTGCGCTACAACAAAAATTTTCTAAGCAAGTCTCAGGGCACATCAGCATATCTAAGCCTCTGGGTTTGTTTCCAAAGTTCACATCCCGGCAGGCAATGAAACTGCTGTTAATGGGGTCAGCTATTACAGTGCTGTCCCCAACCTTGGGCCATAATAAAGGTGACTCAGCCATCCAGAAAAAACTCTCAAAGTTACGCAGGAAACAAACAAATTAATCAGAGAAAGAGAGTCAATGATTTTTGGAAGGTGTATTCACTGGACAAGTTTAAACAGAAACTCTCCCTGGATGATCGGACTGACACTTTAGGAAGGAGTTGAGGGAGAACAATCAACACTCCTCCCAGCACCCAAGTCCCCTGGCCAGACCCTTTGTGGAGTGGAGGGGAGGGCAGCAGCCAGATGAGGCGAGGAGGAGAGTTCAGCAGAGCTAAGCTTCACTGAGCCCCGCCAGCTCCAGCCATGTGCTTCGTGTTGGCAACAAACCGGTTCTTTCAAGAGAGGAAGAGTCTGACAAAAAGGACAGCTGCAGCAAAGCAGAAGCTAAGGGTAAAAACCTCTCCAAAGCCCTATAGGGATTCTCCCCTAAAGTTAAACAAAACACCATTGGGGTTTGCAAGGACTAGTTAATCTATTAGTCTTCCCCTTGCTGGATCAATTAAAGAGAGTCCCTCCACATCTGGTTTCCATAGAAAACTGAAACTTGTATTATCAGCACATTACATAACAAATTATGCCTGCAGGTTTCTTTTATTACACATCAGAGAGGTGTGCCTGGTGGTGGTAATGATGGGGGTTGTGCTGATCTGAGTATTTGCTTATTTTAGTCTTTTTATTTAAGGGTAAGAACAGAAAGTTTTCCATACAATGCGCAATTTAACTGCAGAAAGTCACGCTATCCAAACAAAACATCAACTGAACAATCCGAAGGTGGGCCCAGAGCTCAGTGTTCAGGGCCCAAGGCAAGGAGTGAGAAGGGTGTGCTTTTTAAAAGAGCTCCGCAGCGTCCCCTGCTGCCAGCTCCTAATATTTAAACACAGCTCTCTCTGGCCTCCAGAAGGGGAGGAGAGCAGGCTGGCCCTTCCTGAGCTTCAATCAAGGGTCAGGCGCCTGCTCACTGGACCCGCTTAAAGGAACCCAAGCCCACTAGGCTTCTATAGGGAGGATGGGGGGCTAGTGGGGCAGTAAGGGAAACAACAAGGGGAAAGAGAAAGACTAAAACATGGAGACAGAAAGGGCCCAGTCCTGGAAATAACACCAGGACTTCCCATAAAATGTCAATTAAGCGTAACCACCACAATGACAAAAAGGTATCAAAAAGCTCTTTCCAAAAGAACTTTATGAACTCCCAAAATGCTATGTGCAACATACCCCAAGTTGAAAAAAGAAGGGGGAAACTGATTGAAAACATTATGAACCAAGACAGTGGAATGCTCTACTTTGTCCTAAGAATACTGGAACATTCAAGTCCACTTCTGCAGCAGTGAGGTTGCTAGTTTCTATTTAAAAACTTGTCTTCGATATCAAAATGACTGCACATGAATCTCACCTTCCCAAAAGAAAATAGGAAGTAGTTGGGCAACATCATTTGAATTCAAATAGCCTCGTTCTCTGAAGAAACGTTTGGAAGAAAAAAAATACAGGCCTTCTCCACGCCTCTCCTTAGCTTTCTAACCTGAAAAAGCGCCTGGAAGCTGGATCGGCACACTCCCAGGTCGCATGATGGGTGACAGCCAAGTGCAGACACAGAGTCAAGGGCTACCAGTCCTGATCCAAACCTTCTCCCACTGAATGGGACGATCAATTGGGACAAGTAGCTGTTTATGTAGTCCACAGCTAAAGGTGGGGTGGGGGACCCTGTAGACCTGCAATTCAATATCAAAACTGTAACTGACACACGTTACTCTTCAATAGCTACATTAAAATGAAACCAAAACCTGGCCTAATAAGGAACAGTCAGTTTCACCTGGTAGGCTAACTCCATTCCTTCCCCAGTCCTCAAACCAGGTGGCATCTTTTAAAACGAGTCCAGGATCTGGAGCAAGGAGGAATCTCCCTGCCAGCCGGTGGGGACTGCTGGGAACACATATGCTAGCATGTCATTTGGAAGTCTGCTAATATGTTGTAAGCAGCACAAGACGCTTGCCTGGCTTCCCAGGCCAATAAACAATGCCATTCCAACTCCTGCAGCAGTCAATAAGAAACAGTCTCTTTTCTCCACCATCCAACAATTCAGCAAACATTTGTTCCTGTTGAACAACCGTCAGCCTGGCTCCATCTGCACCCGCTCCTGCAAGGCGAGCGCAGCGGCACAAATGCCCACCCCAGGATCCCAGACCCGGAATGCAAGCCATTCCGGGGGCCACTTTCCTAACACCACCGAGTCCAGAGATTGTACCGTATGGAAGACTCGGAGTGTGGCCTATAGGAGGCAGAATCCCATTCATCAAACGCTGCAAAGAGCTTTTCTTTGTTCACCATCGTCCTAAGTACAGTACGTGTTAATGAGCCTGGGCGGTCAGATGGAAGGAGGTCGGCTTCAGGGGGCGTCCGAACGCGAGGGACCCGGGCAAACCTGTCCGTGCGGTTCGTCGCTGCTGCGGCGCTCCGGCCCGAACCACGAGCATTGTTCCCCAAGTCCGAAGACGGGGGTGGAGAGCTGGGGGCTGGGGGACACGGTGGGGGGCGGGGGAGCGAGAACACACTTGGGACAACACAAACCGCAAACCCTCCCCGGATTCTGGGTGTCCTCGATTCTTTCGTCTCTGCCCCACCAAGAGACACCCTGAGCGCGTAACCTGCCTCCCACGGGCTTGCAAAATCCAAGACAGGCAAAAATGTGACTTGACCAGTGTGCCTGTGCCGGACGGCCCTTCTCGCCATGTGCAAAAGCCACGCCGACGCGGACGCCCCCACTCGCGAGCCCCAGCCGTGGCCTCCCCGCGGGCTTCCCCCGCCCGGGACAGAATGCCCCCTCACCACCATCCTGACCGCCCCGGAAAGTCCAGCAGCAGCGGAGCCCGCCGCCTCGCGCCCGCATCCCGGGGGTGACGGGTGCAAACTTCCGCGAACAAAAGAGTTGTCTGCAAACGATGCGGGAACTTCGGGGCGAATGGGGACGCCCGGCTCCCGAGACTCCGCGCCTCCTCCGCAGAAGCTAGTCAAAGCTCAAGTCGAGACGCGGAGAGGACACCCCCGGGCGCAGCAGTCCCCGCGCCCGCCCGCCCGTCCTGGCCTGGGGAGCGCAGACTTTTCCGCCGCAGCCAGGCTTGTACGTCCCCATGCCTGTGCTCTGACAAGTCTCACGCCTGCATCAGGGGCGAGACCGAGCGCCCGGAGAAACCGCCCGACCCAATCCAAACGCGAAACAAGGCAGAAAAAAAGGCAACCAGCAACACTAGTAAAAAAGAAAAAAAAACAGGCAAGCCCATTGCACACGCGAGCCGGGCTCCCTCCAGCCGGCGGCCGGGACGCACACGGCCCGGACCTCTCTCGGGGCCAGCCCCCCGGCCACCGCCGCCGCCGCCCGGCCCCGGGTCGCTTACTGTGCGCGGCGGGGCGCTCCGGACGCGGACCCCGCGCCGTCACCGCCAGCGCTCGCCAAGTCGTTCGGGCTGCCCGCCGCGCGTCCGCCGCGCGCACGCTCGCCTGCCGGCGCCGAGCGCTTTGTACGAGCGGCTCCCGGGGAGGAGGAAATCGACTTGTCACTTCCTGAAGTATTTGCAACTCGTCCCTTTAACCGGCACCGGCCAGGCCGCCCGCGCCCGCCGCCGCCGCGGGGCCGCCCGACAGCGGCTGCGTGGACTCGGCCCGGCGCTCAGCGGGCTGCGTCGCGGGCCCGGGCGGTAGGCGCGGCGGCGGCGTGCAGGAGGCAGGCGGCGTGCGGCGGCGGCGGCGGCGGCGGCGGCGGCGGGCGAATGTGCAGTGCGCGCAGCCGCCGATGGGCGGGGAGTGGGGGCTCGCGGCGCGCCGCGGGCGGGGCTAGAGGGCGTCCTGCGGGCTCCGCCGCGCGCCGCTCGCCGCGCTCGCGCCTGCGAGGCCCCAGGACGCGGGAAGTGGCCCCGGGCCTGGGCTGCGCCACCGCGGCTGCCCGGGCCCTGCGCCAGGGGCCCTACGGGCTTCTCTCCCCGCCCCCCGCACGAGCCGGGATGAAAACGCTGGGCCACATAGGCTTCAGGCATCCAGCTTCCGGGTTGTTAGGTGCCGAGGTTTAAAAGAAACGGTCACTTCAGTGGCGTGCAGGACAGCGGGCGCATGGGGTCGCGGCGCGGGGGGGACCTTGAAGTGTTGTCACACTTTGGGAAAATAAAACACAAGTTTCCTAACTCGGGGCGCTGATCAAAATGAAGGAATGTGTACTTCAGAAGCCACATCCAAAATACATGCAACTGGCGAAGGAAGGATTTGTGGTTGCTAAGCAGAGGCAGAGCATGTTTAGTTCTGTAACTTAGGATGTTGACTTAAGTTCAGGAATGTAACCCTGATAGAATAAGCAGAGTATTTTCATTGTGCTGCTCACCTGGGGGAGGGGGATTGTTTTCCTTGTGAAGTGAAGCCCTAGATTTCCCATTACTCCTTCCTACTGGTGTATGTTATTTTATTGACCTTGTATCCAAAAAGCAATTTTTAAAGAGAAGGTTTTTTAAAACCCCCTATGCCTGTTTTGTGTTCTCCTTTGCCAAAAAAACAAAACACCTCATTACTTTACATGGATTGTGTCTGCGCCATTTGAATGGTTCTATTCATAAATAGGGAAACTTTTTCTGTTGCTTCTAGGAACGTTTAATTGGTTTTAATCCAATGTTTCAATCCCAGTATCAAACATAAATGAACAATTAACTTCTTGAGCTTTGTGCGCTTGGGAAACTATTATATTTCATGGCTATTGCTGAAATATTTCAGAATATCATCACACTGGACCCATTCTTTTCAGAAAAGCATGAACTGACATCTCCTTTCACACTACAGCTCACTCCACTGAGTTCTGCTGCATGATTAGAATGGACGGCAATCACTGGAAAGGATATGAGTCTATTCATTTCAAGTTACATGATGTGGGATAGAGTCAATTCATCCTAAGAAAGCCAAAATGAACTAACATACAGAATACAGAATACTAAGATACTGATACCCTTACCCATATACGTTGCTTTTTAAAAATGCATTAAGGACCAATCTCGAAAGGAACAAGATCCAAGAACCGATGGTGAACAAAAGAAGGCCCAAGGAATAATTTTAAGAATGCTGCTATGCTTAACCAAAAGAGTCAGTGTTTCCCTAAAGCTATCTGGTATCACACAATCACCTCAGCGTTTGAGGGCTTTAAGGACAGTTTAATTTACGAAGTTTTTATTAGGAAGCCTAGAGTGACTCCTGCTGGCAAACATTCAGTTTATTCCTACAATTACTAGTTCATCAGGTCAACTTAAAAAACAAGATGCAGGGTCCCAAGCCTGGAAACAATTATTACAACCATTATTCTTGTTCCTTTCAGGATGATTTGCGTTTCACATTCCAAGGATGGTGGTCATGGCCAGTTCCTCTGCTGTAACACCTCCTTTCCAACCTAAAGCAGCCTGTTTTTCTGGTTCTGAGGCTTTCTTGAGGCTGTCTAGAACTAATATACTTGCTTAAGAAGTTATGCTATTAACCAATAAATAGTTACTTCTCATTTTCTAGATTTGTATCTCCAAAGACTAAAAAGATACATAAAGACCTGTATCACACTTAACCTTCCATACTATAGGCTCTTCCCACATGATGTAATAATCCTACAGCTATATTATAAAACACCCTCACTTCTTAGTGCTCAGCTCCATAGTTCTTTACTATGAAAAAATTCTACCCAAAAGGTTGTTATATTAGAGTTCTGCTCAATTCAGAAGAGTAGCTAAAAACGTAGAACTCTGGATTTAAAGCTATGTAAAAGCTGCAATGGGGCAGGGACATGGAGCTAAACTCTCTATCTTTGTTCAATCCAAAATGGTCAAACCAAATCAAAACCAGATTTTGAACACAACCAGACACCTAAATGGAAATGCATAGGCCAATTTAGGAATAAATCCATAAATAATCTAAAAACTATTACTTGTAACTTTTCCATTATCATCAACCAATGCTAACCTGATTAAGCCAGAGAACACCCTGGGAAATATAAAATGCAGGGATTACTTGCAGTCTTTTACTTCAAGACCAATATATGATGGCCCCGCACAGTGGCTCAAGCCTGTAATCCCAGCACTTTGGGAGGCCAAGGTAGGCGGCTCACTTGAGGTGAGGAGTTTGAGACTAGCCTGGCCAACATGGTGAAACCCTGTCTCTATTAAAAATACAAAAATTAGCCAGACATGGTGGCAGGCACCTGTAATCCCAGTTACTCAGGAGGCTGAGGCAGGAGAATCGCTTGAACCTGAGAGGCAGAGGTTGCAGTGAGCCAAGATCGCACCACTGCACTCCAGCCTGGATGACAGGAAAAGACTCTGTCTCAAAAAAAAAAAAAAGAAAAGAAAAGAAAAGAAAAAAGAAGAAAAAAAAAAGAAAAACAAACAAACAAACAAAAGATATGAAAACCAGTGACAAAACACAGCAATCCTAGTTCCCCCAAAGGAGGACTACCAAATAGAGGCACACTTGTGTGTAAGGTATGAAACATATTTCCACTCAAAACTGCTTGGGAGATAGAAACTGAGTATCATTCTATATTAGAGAGCTCCCCTGTTATAAGTTGAAAGCTCTTAAGCAACAGGAGACAATAAGGGTGTGTTTTATTAAGGGTGTAACCTACTAAAACTTGTATCAACAAGCTAATAAAAGTATTCACCTAAGCACATTTGTGCAGAGGAGGGTAAAGGTTGGGTTTTGATATGCACTAAGGAGTGTCCTAGGTAGTTAGTGGGTGTTTTATTTTTATGCCTTTAGAACCAGATAAATGTGACATTCAAACAAAGAGCTGAGCTTTGAGGCTGGAGCAAGTACCAGCAAATGTTCAGTTTTTCTCATCTAATCTATCTGTATGTATGGTTGTAAAAAGAGCTCACCACGAAAAAATTATCAACTGGTTTGAGAGAATAACATACTATCCTTTTTAGACTAACAAGCGAAGTAAGCAAACGCCAAAAGTTATACACTGGACCCAACAGCAGTATGCAGATGCACGTGTATTCACCCCTTTATTTGGCTTCCAAAAGCCACTGCCTCTTTGTCACAACCCTTGTATTAAAAGCCAGTCATTCACATTTCACACTGTTCTTTCTACATTTGAAAAGATCTTTTTTAAAGCAGAACCTTTTAAAATTACTTATAATAAATTATGAGAAGACAGACATCACCAAGTCCACCTTAAGTATTTTCAAAAAGATTGGTGACTAGAAATATGTTAGCAAAATATACTTCTTTGGAAAATATAAGAAGTTTCTGATTATAGATGGAAATAAAAAATCTGAACCTATCATGGGGGCAATTTTCATGTCTTACTCAGAAAAAAAAGTTCTGTAAATTTTCCCACATCTTTGTGCAGCTACAACTAATAACCTTACCTACATTGGCATGTAGGGATCACATGATACATTAATCCTTCTGTTCTTTCCTGTCTGTTCTTTTTATCCACTGATGAAAATAAGAAATGAATTATAGCTCTAGCTGGAATCATGCGTGTATGTACATACATACATACACACATGATACATATACACACACCTTTTTAAAACGGTATTTAGTTCCTGAGGACAAAATTACTCTTTGATCCAAGAACTAAACAATTTATTTTCATTGAAAAATAACCTCAGCAATGAGTTTAATAATACCAATCCCACTCCTTTGATACAAAGTAAGAGTTGAAAGCAGCTTGAAGAGGAGTGACTATTGAGATCAGCGCATGTGAAGCCACACAGCTTTGTAACTGACTGTCTAGCACCATTGAGGTACGAAAGCATGCCAGCTGGGCCAGCATTGTGCACCACAAAGTATGGGTTGTGAGCCTAAGTCCTGAGCACAAACCCTGCTTTCCAAGTTGGCAGGTGCTGAAAACACTGCAAATGTCACGCTTGCAACTCACTGGATGGAAGAGTTCTGGTAAGTAAGCTAAAAAGAACCAAGCAACAGTTAAGACTTATTTCAACTTCGTTTTTTTTTTTTTTTTTCAAAGTTAATAGTAGCTACTGGTATTACGTGCTACAAGAAAACACAAGCATGAATAACAAACATTTAAAAGCTTATGTATGGTAAATAAAAAGTGTAAGAAAGGCTTTTCACTACATTCAAAGTAAATGGCATATGTAAAACTTATTAAACCTATTTTATTATTCTAATACTAAGGTTCAAAAGCATCTGTTTATGATCTTACATGAAGTAGACTCTAATTATTATCATTATAACATGGTGAGTTCCCTAGTTTGCTTCAGTTACCCCACCAAAAACATATCTAAAAACAAGTTACAATATTTTCATATTGCTATGTTATAAATTGCATTTAATCTAGAAAATATTTCAACTGTAGACCAGGCTAAACGTTTATGTTAACATCTTTAAATGAAACCATTTCAACTTTTTTTCTTTTTTTTTTTTTTGAGATGGAGTCTCGCTCTGTCGCCCGGGCTGGAGTGCAGTGGCTAGTTTTCAGCTCACTGCAAGCTCCGCCTCCCGGGTTTACGCCATTCTCCTGCCTCAGCCTCCGAGTAGCTGGGACTACAGGCGCCCGCCACCTCGCCCGGCTAGTTTTTTGTATTTTTTAGTAGAGACGGGGTTTCACCGTGTTAGCCAGGATGGTCTCGATCTCCTGACCTCGTGATCCGCCTGTCTCGGCCTCCCAAAGTGCTGGGATTACAGGCTTGAGCCACCGCGCCCGGCCTCAACTTTTTTTCTTAAACATTCTTTAGAGGAATTCACATTCAGTATTTGAGATATAAGCTCAAAACTTAATTTTTCTCTTGTCAACTATCTGCCATAAGTCATTGCCTCAAGAAAAATCTATTTTTAATTCCTCCCTAGTGATATGCTCAAAGCTACCGCTCTCCTGCCTTTCCCCCTAAAAATGAAACTGAGTAAATTTCATTTTCATTAGGTAGAAAGGAAACTAAAACTAGATACAGTTGGTGATTTCACAGAGCTTAAAAACCCAATCTAAAGGCTGAATCCTTTGGATTTAAAATGTCAAGAAAAGAAATCAGCCTCTAGTTCTAAAGGGTAGAACATTCCTGGGAGCAGTATGAAAAGAACATTTAGCCTACATAGTAGCCTGTGAATTTCTTAACTCTCCTCAGCAGTTTGTCAATCTATTATATTAACCAAAAGCAAAGATCTTTTGTTTGAATTCATACCCATGACTGTTCTAACAGAGACTAGCCTTGCTGATTTTGTATGTGCATAACCTGCAGCTATAGGTTGAACTGTACCTACAATATAAAAGAATTGATATGAATGAGAAGTTTGCTTACTATTTCAATTACTAGTTTACAGCTTCTCTTAACTTTTACAAGGGACAAAAACCAAAAAAAACACCTTGATCAACACCAGGTTAGTCAACCACTGTACTGTTAAACTACCTAACATAAAGAACTGGAGCTTTGATGATTCTGTTGTAAAGAGGTACATCATATCATATTGACCTCAACTCTGTAGAACTCTCTTAGAATGGTTAAAAGGCTAAAGTCCTCTAGGATGAACTAAAGAAAGCAATATGACTCTGGCCAACATGTCTATAGTCATACTAAGCAATCTAGACATTGAGATAGTCATATAACCACCAATAAAAAGGCTAAAGAAATAAACCCGAAAAACCAAACGTTTTCTTTTTTTTTTTTTTTTTTTTTTTTGGATACGGAGTCTCACTCTGTCGCCCAGGCTGGAGTGCAGCGGCACGATCTTGGCTCACTGCAACCTCCGCCTCCCAGCTTCAAGCAATTCTCCTGCCTTGGTCTCCTGAGTAGCTGGGACTACAGGTGCACACCACCACACCTGGCTAATTTTTTGTATTTTAGTAGAGAAGGGGTTTCACCGTGTTGCCGAGGCTGGTGTTGAACTCCTGAGCTCAGGTAATCTGCCCGCCTCGGCCTCCCAAAGTGCTATGATTATATAGGTGTGAGCCACCAAGCCTGGCCAAACCAAATGTTTTCCAGAGTAGCATAAACAACTGATTCACCATACCTTTTACACTACACTGTCAATTCTAGTATAAACTAAGGACAAATCAGATAAAGTATTTAAAGTATTACTCAACATCAAACTTGAAAATGTCATTGCGAATGGCACTGTTAGCTTACAGCAAAGGAAATAAACCTGAATCACTGATTAAGGATATCAAATCTGGATGATGCAAAGTAGAAATCAATTATAAAATCTCAGGCCACTGCTTCCTAAATGGCCAATACAAGACCCAAATCCAATTCAACACTTTCATTAAATCCAATGCCACCAGCGTCCTAATGCATGATCCTACAGGGACTTGCTCTTGGTTCCTTTGTCTGATGTCACTTGGAATAATGCTTTGGCACTCAGACCTAATGAAGGAAGGTATATCATATCCTTGTCTATTTGGTTTCAATTCAAATGCACCCACATTAACATTTTCCCCCAGCATACCTACATTTCTTAGTGAATTATTACTGGGGCTGGATGCAGTGGCTCACACCTATAATCCCACCACTTTGGGAGACCAAGGTGGGAGGACTGCTTGAGGCCAGGAGTTCGAGACCAGCCTGGGTAACATGGCGAAACCCTGTCTCTACAAAAATTACAAAAAATAGCTGGGCATGGTGGCACATGCCTGTGGTCCGACCTACTATGGAGGCTGAGGTTGGAGGATCACTTGAGCCCAGGAAGTTGAGGTTACAATGAGCCATGATTGCACCACTGCACTCCAACCTGGGTGACACAGTGAGACTGTCTCACAAAAAAAAAAAAAAAAAATTACCACTTAAAACAGATAATGATCTAAATCCAAGGGGTATTCTTAGTCTCTGCTGACACATCATAAAGGACATTTCATGAAAATCTGGCATTATAATATCTGGTCCTCATTTCTTAAATGACTGGAAAAAAAAAAAAAGGTACTTCAAGTCCAGCATAGTGGACTGCTGAGGAGTCCCAGCTACTTAAGAGGTTGAGGCAGAAGACTGCTTGACTATATCAGCCAAGCAATACAGTAAGACTTGGTCTATCAAAAAAATAAATAAGTGCTTCAGTACCAGCGCTAGAGACTAAGGAAGAAGAAGCTATACAGTATGATTTCTAAGTTCTGAAAGGCCTACCTAAACTTTCCCTCTCACTTATCTAGCACTCCTCCTCTCTTCACTCATTTAATCACTCCTGGAACACAAATGCCTACAATGGAACTGAATATACTAAAACCGTGGCACTGAGGGGTAAAATCTCAAACAATTAAACATATCAGCTTCATGGGAAGAAGGGTCCTTGGAGGAAAGAACACTGATTTGGCCTTAGTGTGTGGCAGCAATCCCGCTAAGCTGCTTTACATTTCTCACTTAATATTCACATTCCTAATATGCAGGGTCTAAAGCACTGCTTCTCTCTCCAAGCTGTTTCAAAGAAATATATGGAACAGAAACCAACCTTAAATACCTACTATACAGAAGGTACTTTGCTAGCACCTTTAACATACTTCAGTTTCACTGGGGAAATAAGCAGTTACAGAGACAAACTGAGAGTAGCCTGGAGAGAGACAGGGCATAAGGGCAGACCCATATACTATACTCAATATACTATATATACTGTAGTATATACAGCATACTATATATAAGAAGAGCAGACCCATATACTATACTCATATACTACATATACTATAGTATATACAGTACACTCTATATAAGAAGGGCAGACCCATATACTATACCCATATTCTATACTCATCTTAGAGTGGCAAATTAGGTCATCTGTGTGTAGTTTGTGCCTTGTGTCAAGAAAGAAACATATTGGGGAGATTCCTCAAATTATCACAATTTTTCTAAGGCCCAGTCTTGATCTCAATATTTCTATATATAAAAATGGAACTGGACTAAACAATAAGATGGAAATTCCTACGTTTCCTGGATATCTCCAGGCCAGGTGCGGTGCCTCACGTCAGTAATCTCAGCACTTTGAGAGGCTGAGGCAGGAGGATCACTTGAGCTCAGGAGTTCAAGGCTAGCCTAGGCAACATAGTGAGACCCCATCTCTACAAAAAATAGGAAAATTAGTCCAACATGGTGGCATGCATCTGTAGCCCCAGCTGCTAGGGAGGCTGAGGCAGGAGGATCACTTAACCCTGGGAGGTCAAGGCTGCAGTGAGTCATGATCACACCACTGTACTCCAGCCTGGGTGACTGGGTGACTGGGTGACAGAGTGAGACCCTATCTTAAAAAAAAAAAAAAAAAGGCCGGGCGCGGTGGCTCAAGCCTGTAATCCCAGCACTTTGGGAGGCCGAGACGGGTGGATCACGAGGTCAGGAGATCGAGACCATCCTGGCTAACAGTGAAACCCCATCTCTACTAAAAAATACAAAAAAACGAGCCGGGCGAGGTGGCGGGCGCCTATAGTCCCAGCTACTTGGGAGGCTGAGGCAGGAGAATGGCATGAACCCGGGAGGCGGAGCTTGCAGTGAGCTGAGATCCGGCCACTGCACTCCAGCCCGGGCGACAGAGCGAGACTCCGTCTCAAAAAAAAAAAAAAAAAAAAAAACCTCTGGTCAAATGCATACAAACTTATCAAATAGAAGATATCAGTGACAATACTCAACTACAAAGTTTAAGAAAACATGGACAAAGATTTTTTTAGACTGAATACTCATCTGACTGCTTCAAATATTTTACGTACATATGTATATATGAGTACAGATACCTTGGTTTAAAAGAACATCAAGTTACCTAACAACTGACAGTTAGCAAATGGAGTATTTAATCTCCCCACATATATAGTCGACCACTGAACTACATGAGTTTGAACTATGTGGGTCCACTTATACTTGGCTTTTTTCAACCAAACTCAGATTGATAATACAATATTCTTGGGATGCAAAACTCACTTATGTATAGATTTGGTTATAAGCAGGTGGTCCCAGTATCCCTCATGCATACCAAGGGACAGCTATTCTAGAAGCCTATTTCATAGGGCTTTTTCTAAGCCTCAATTGATTTCAGGAGTATTATGGACTAAATGTTGGTTTCCCCCTACAATCTACATGTTGAAGCCCTGACCCTCTACCCCCAACGCAATGATATTTGGAGATAGGGACTTTATGAAATAATTAGGGTTAGATGAGGCCATGAGAGTGAGGCCCTCAGGATGGGGTTAGTGCTCTTTATTTTGTTTTTGTTTTTGTTTTTGTTTTCAGATGGAGTCTCGTTCTGTCACCAAGGCTGGAGTGCAGTGGTGTGATCTTGGCTCACTGCAACCTCCACCTCCCAGGTTCAAGTAATTCTCCCGCCTCAGTCTCCCGAGTAGCTGGGACTACAGGTGTGCACCACTAGGCCCAGCTAATTTTTGTATTTTTAGTAGAGATGGGGTTTCACCATGTTGGCCAGGCTAGTTTCAACCTACTGACCTCAGGTAATCTGCCCTCCTCAGTCTCACAAAGTGCTGGGATTACAGACGTGAGCCACCGTGCCCGCCTGGAGTTAGTGCTCTTTATAAGAACAGACACCAGAGAGCTTATGCGCTCCCTCTCCTCCAACCCCACTGCACACAAAGAAGTCATGTAGACACACATAGATGGCAGCCACTTAGAAGCCTATAGAGAAGAGGCCTTAAAATAAAGTATACCTTGCCAGCACAATGATCTTGGAATTCCAGCCTCCAGAACTAACTTTCTAGAAATAAATTTCTGTTGTTTAAGCCACCAAGTTTACGGTATTTTATTATGGCAATGTGAGCTAACAAGGATACAGAATGTTAAATATCACCTAAATGCCCTTGTTTTATGGAGAGAAAAACTGGAGACCAGAAAAGGAAAGTGACTTGGCTAGGTCTAATCATTTTTCTCCAAAATTAAATATTTTTTAAAATCATTTGTTTGACATCTATTCTATTGCTTAATAGATTTTAACAAATTACCTGCTGTTATAAAATGAAAGGAACCAAAATAAATTCAACTGAATTTCAAGTTCAGAAAATAATCTCCTTAATTCATTGCAAATACTGAAATGATCTTACTTCTGCTACATAATGTCTTCATCACACAAATTCCAATAGGAAACCTGGGCTCACTAACTGAATACTGGGGGAAGACCGCTTATTTCTTAGTGAGCTCCAGTATTCAGAATTGCTCTTTTAGTTTAATCCAGTTCATTACTTTTTTTAAATTTTTTTTTGAGACAGAGTCTGCTCTGTCGCCCAGGCTGGAGTACAGTGGCGTGATCTCCGCTCACTGCAAGCTCCGCCACCTCCCGGGTTCACGCCATTCTCCTGCCTCAGCCTCCTGAGAAGCTGGGACTGCAGGCGCCCGCCACTGCGCCCGGCTAATTTTCTTTTTTTGTATTTTCAGTAGAGACGGGGTTTCACCGTGTTTGCCAGGATGGTGTCGATCTCCTGACCTCATGATCCGCCCGCCTCGGCCTCCCAAAGTGCTGGGATGACAGGCGTGAGCCACCTCGCCAGGCCCAGTTAATTACTTTTTAATTAAATAACAACTACAACAATTGGTACTTCCAACTACAAAGCCAAGAGTTCTGTCCTATCTCTTGAACAAACTATATTATCAATTGTTTGATCCAACTGGCTCTCTCACTGAATCTGGGCTTTCCCTGTAGGCCTGTTCGGTTTACAGAGGGGATAAACAGCTCATCCTTGTATGCCTTGCTTATGACCGCTTCTCAAAAATCAAAATATTACTCTCATTCAAAATAGCAGTATAAAAGCAGCTTCCCTGAAACACAAATGCATCTCAAAGGTTCTATTTATACATAGCACCACATGTAGTTTTCACTCACAATTTCAGGTCTTTCTTCCAAAGCTTGCCCACAGCTCTTTAATTCCACCAGGTATGTTTTATTAAATACCATATTATGACTTTCCCCATTCAGAAACCAACTAGGCTTCTTACTGAGAACATAGAAGGAAAACCTAATTATCAGTGCTTCAATGCATCTAAATTTATTTCATTACCAAAATCAACAGAGTAGGGGCTAGCTGCTGTTGTAGAAAGGCCGACGGATATGGAGTATAAACTGCTCTTTCCTCCACTCTTCCTTCCCCTACCCCACCCCTCAAAGTTCCATGGTTGGAAATCATCCTAACATTTTTTCATCCCAACATTTTTTTAGCCAGGATGTACTAAAATTAGATGGGAACAAAGGCCTGACATTTTCCTATTAGAGAAGGGTTAGGAGGAAAATGTGAACTGACAGCACCCACACTCTTCTACATTTAGCCTCTTCCTCCCAATGGTTCTCTCCTCTTTGCAGCAGTAAAGCAGGCTTAAAAGCTGGGGAACTACAGCCATCCCAACACCATTTCGATTCTGCTATCATCATTGATGATAAGCTGCCTGATCTGTAATATATTAATTAAAAATGAGAAATACAGTTCACAGTCCCCTTATTCAACCAGAGTATTTTCATATTTTTTCCTAAGCTACTCGGATAATATACACGATATGCTAATTGCTGGATCATGTGTAAATTTTTACATATTTGGGAAAACAGATATATTAGATTTGCTTTTCTTAAGATGCTTCCAGATACTATGAACAATAAAGATCACTCACTTAAATACTTATCATTTGCTGATACGGTACAGTAATAAAAATACGTACGTAAAAATATAACATGGAAGAATTTATCATTTCTCATCTCTTCAGGAAACAAAGAAATCATTTCTTTTGAAAACAAAAATGTAGATTTTGGCTTTTTATTTCTTCTTCTAACAAGCTAGGCAAGTAATTTGCAAATACTTTAGGGCTCAACTGATCTCCCAGTTTAAGTCTTTTTTACAATGGTATCAGCATGACAGAAGTACATTCTGCCAGCTTATGCATCTCAGTTTTTGAAGTCTTACTCCAGAAAAGCAGGATAGGATATTGATACATTCATGTCTTAGGAATTATTCCTATCTTTTTAAGTTTATTTCCCTAGGCCTAAACTATAGTGACAGCTCAAAATTCATCTAGAGAAGCCCTTTTAATGCTCAGTCTAATACACTGTGTTGCAAAAGATTTTTAAAACTCAGTAAGTACTGACTCAAGCTCTCTTTTTTTCCTGGTTACTAGAGCCCATCTTGACATCTAAGCTGGAAATGAATGATCTTTCAACAACACTCCAGGGATTTTGCTAAGGTCATATTCAATCATTCATTAGGCTTCTTACCCGTCGCTTTTCAGAGTTCCATTGTAGAGCTGGTTTTATTCAGCATTTATGTAGCCTGTGGGCTTGGGTATTTGTCTGCTTGATGTTGAGTTTCATTTCTATGCCCTGAACATAGGAATCCATCAATTGACCAAAGAATTTCAAACTATTCTTTTACTTTTCTAACAAATTGCATGGTGTATATGAAGAATAAATTAGCATTAATTTTCTTCCATTAACTGTTAATAAAACATGCTGATGAGCTCCCCCTTCTTCTATGGACATCTCTGTTTCCTGCCTAACCAAGAGAAATATAAGGATTTCCTAATTTTTTTCCCCACTATGCAATTGTCTTTCAGCCATATATGCTCCTCACCTCCCACAATCAAGCTCTAGGTCGTGGACAGCCTTCATTCAGTGAAGTGTATGAGACAAGACTTCTTTCAGAGTCCATCAACACCCCCTCACACACACACACACACACACGCCCACACGCCATTAGCTAAAGAGGTTACTACTGTGGAACACAAGACACTTGGTCTCATACTATCAAAGCAGAGGGCTGTCCAGGAGCACATACACGTTAGCTTACAGAGCCCAAAACAGGAACTCAAACCCCAGGACTCTCCCCTGGAGACAAACTGTTCACATCTGTACAGATTTTCATTATAGGCCACTAGACAGAGAGAGAGAGACACACACACACACACACTTCATAAAATAAAATTACTTAAAAGAACATAAATGAAAGTCATTAACACAGGCAGGAAAACGCTATTTCTTTGTATACCAATTTGAAGAAAATTATTTCAAGGCCATATGAAACTTAACTAATAATGTAGGTTCCTTAAAAATTGAGGTTTCTATCATACTCTGGATAAATGTGAATTGAGGTCAACATACAGTACCGTATTATAGTATCATAGAAATTTTAAAATAAGTCAGTCCACTGAAGCACATGATTCATAAAAAGACTAAAAGTCTTTTGTATATACTTAGCTCCCTTATTTCTTCAAAAAAAGAAAACCCAGAAGATTGCATGCATACCACAGATGAAGAAAAAAGGAAAACTCAGTGCTACTACAATGGGAAAAAAATCATTCAAGGACAGTTTGTACTTATTTTTAAATGGCTTTAGTCAGGCTGCCAAGAGTGATATCAGGTTTGATTCTCACATACATAAATGCCAGTCCCAAAAAGCAACTCTAACTTGTGCACCTGGCTTAAAACAAAATGTACTGAAAACTTTGTATTTGTTAATTGGTGTAACCCACCCATTCAGGCCTCAATTCCCTTTGGACTTGCACACGCACTTCCTATACACAGAAGTGGCCTGTTATGCAGCAATAACATCATAGTGAAAAGCAGCAATTCCATGCAGGCTGCACCGAGAAATTGCGTTTGCACTTCAAACAAGTTTCTTCAAAATAAGCGTCTTTCGATTAAGTGAAATTACAATTCCAAATTCTTATCCACAGAAAATAGCATTCACTACGTAACTTACTGCTCCTTTTTATAACTGCATAATCTGTCACAGTTACCCACATATTTACACAATTTAACAATACTAAGTTAAATAATGTATTTATGGTTTGTTTCAGGAACCTGGGGACATTTGCTGGCCTGGTTTTTAACAGTTTGGTATTATGTGAAAATACTAATTTCTTATTAGCATTTTTGGACCTTCCATTTGTTCTGGTTTTAGTCCCCAAGAAGCTAGCTTCCAGCAGGATTAGAGTAATAAGAAGAGATGACAACTTCCTTTTCCTAACCTTATCAAAAAGCTCTATGGTTAAAAAAATAAATAAATAAAAAACTTCACCTTTGCAAATGGAACAAACATGCCCCAAATAGTGACTCGAAAAGCTTTTCAACAAAGAATCATTCCAAGCTTTTTGTGAATCAGACTCAACATCTCAGTCTAGTCACACAGAAAGCCTAGTTTGTAGAATTAGTGCATTAAAATAGCATATACTTAACTCAAAATTCCAAGAGTACTTATCTATGTTATATTTGAAATCAAAGAATATTAATGTGAAAAAAAAACAAAGACCAGATCTCAAAAACTAAAACTATCTACAGTTTAAGATCTCCTGTCTTGTAAAATCAACACAATTTTGTAAAAAATTTAAATTGCATATATTTTGAAGTAATTTCTCAGTTTTTACATGTTGAAAATAAGAGCTTTTCAAAAATGTTATTTTTGTTGAAAGTCCACATACATGTCTTCAACTATCTTGTCTTAATGGTTGATCAATGTTTATTTAAATGAAAAACTCACTCCCCCGTCTACCCCTCCCCAAAAAGAAAAGGGACATAATGTTAGATTTACTCAATACAGGAGTAACATTTGCCAAATAAACAAAAAGTCTGTTAGTTATGTAACCCAACCGGCACACAAAGCTGAAAATCTTCAAAAAATTATGCAAAAACGTGTATTATGGCTCCAATATTAAAATGTTACCACAAATACAAAATGGTATTAAGTATGAATATGCCTTATTTTTTCAAAAACATTACTAAACGGTTTCTCTTGCTAAATTAACCCCTAACTAGAATATCTTTGTGCATGTATCACTGAAGGCTTATATAACTTACACTACTCTTTCACAGAAGAATGACAAAATTCTTAATAGAGGCAAGTCTTTGAGTAGGGAGATGGGGAAAATTAATGAAGGATGATATGAGACAGAGTTGACTGACTGCTATTCTGATACTGCACAGATGAACACTAACAAAATAACTACCCATCTTTTGTAACTGAACTTTATATGTAATCATCATAGGTCTCCAGCTGTACTGTAAATGCTATAAAGGCAGAGATTTAGCACCTGTGAGGCAGAATGTGCTAGGAGAAGAGAATGTTTTAAAGTCAGACAGACCCAGATAAAAATCCTGGCTCCATCCTGTACTGCTGGACCTCATAAAAGTGACTTCACTTCTCTCACTTTCATTTTCCTTATAAGTAGAAACAAGAAAAAGCAATACATCCCTCAAGAAGATATTGAAAGGATTCAATTACTTAATAAGACAACTCAACATAGCACTAGCAAATAATAATATTCCTTAGTTCTCTTTCCTTCTACTACCTGTTTATCCCTTACAGTGTGTAGAGAAGACCATAACTGCAAAATGCAGGCTTGATAACTCTTGAGCAACTGATATATTTCTCTGATTTTGTTTAATTATATACATAAAGGTAAGAGGCCTTTTCACAGGTATTAAGTTTAAAAATAACCACCATCCAACACAAAATAGTATTTCTTGTTATATTTTATAAATAGTCTAACAAAACACTAACAAAGTTGTTTTGCTTATTATTCTGATGCTGGAATAATTTGGTCAAATCTTCATAAATAGTTTTCAACTTTACCAAGGCGCAAAAATCAAGAATACAGGCTTTCTATAAACTCATTTACTACTTTAAAGTTTTTAACTGTTTAGCAGTTACAGGAAATCTTTTTAATCAAAAACTATTTACATTTCAAATACAAAAGAAAATTAAAAATTATTGACTGATCTCTAAAACCCAACCACTTAGATGCTCATTATTATTTTCTTTTACCAATCCAGTATATTCTATTCAACATGTGCATCCTGTGTACTCACTAAGCATTTATTTGCACAAGGATTTTCTGTGTCAGGCTGACTTTGCTGTGTAGATTCTGTGTAGCTACCTGAATTTGTCCAAGAAAAAGTCTCACATTTTTTGGAAAACCAATGCTGCTACACTGTTTCCAGATCTGCCTCCAAAGCTGAACTTGGGTGTTGGCAGCTCTTCAAAAAGTTCAAATCCTGTCAGACAAAATTTAAATACTTTTATTAAGGATTGAGTCTCATAGTTACATTTATTTATAGGCATGCATTAACACTGTACCTTTCAACCCTTTGTAAAACTGTAAGTCCAAACTCTAAATTGTGCTGAATTTCACTTCATGGTTTTTCAGTTCTACCATGTGTGTACAGTATATGTATGCTCACCCAAAATCACTTTGAATTTAATAAGGAAAAGACAAGACCAAAAACAAATTGCAGAAAACAGGCTTTCCATCCACCTCCCATTTCCTGAACTTCCTGTTTGTCACCCCCACAAAGCTGTATCTCTATTAGCCTCTATCACCTCGTTTGTAGGAAGCAGCTAGCATGTGTTGAATTTTTTTGTTTGTTTATTTGTTTGTTTTTTGAGACAGAGTCTCACTCCATCACCTAGGCTGGAGTGCAGTGGCACAAACTCAGCTCATTGCAATCTCTGCCTCCATAGTTCAAGCAATTCTCACCTCAGCCTCCCAAATAGCTAGAATTACAGTTACACGTCACCACGCCCAGCTAATTTTTCGCATTTTAGTAGAGATGGGGTTTCGCCATGTTGGCCAGCCTGGTCTGGAACTCCTGACCTCAAGTGATCCACTCACCTCAGCCTCCCAAAGTGCTGGGACTACAGGTATGAGCCACATCACCTGGCCCTGTGTTGAGTTCTTACTATGTGCCAGGCATTATTTTGAGTGCTTTGTATGTAGCAATCTAATTAATTCACACCACACACATAAAAGCACTTAATACAGAAAGGCAAAATAACTTGGAAATATAAGTGAATTTGTAGAAGATGAAAAAGTTCTGGAGAAGGATGGTGATGACGATTACACAAAAAATGTAAGTGTACCTAATAGCACAGAAGTGTTCATTTAAAAATGGGTATAAAGTGGTATGCTATGTGTATTTCAGCAGAATTAAAAACAATAATTTATAACAAAGATGAAGACTCAAACTAAACTAACTAATAAAGGTCCTAGGAAGACAAAGAACTAGTAACTTTCAAAGCATCACAGTATGGTTTTAAAAAAATCTTTCTTTCGGCCGGGCGCGGTGGCTCAAGCCTGTAATCCCAGCACTTTGGGAGGCCGAGGCGGGCGGATCACGAGGTCAGGAGATCGAGACCCTCCTGGCTAACACGGTGAAACCCCGTCTCTACTAAAAATACAAAAAACTAGCCGGGCGCGGTGGCGGGCGCCTATAGTCCCAGCTACTCGGAGGCTGAGGCGGGAGAATGGCGGGAACCCGGGAGGCGGAGCTTGCAGTGAGCCGCGCCACTGCACTCCAGCCTGGGCGACACAGCGAGACTCCGTCTCAAAAAATAAAAAAATAAAAAAAAATTAAAAATAAATAAAAAAAAAAATTAACTTTGAATCGAAAAAGTTTCAAAGTTAATCAAATCCTAGGTTCAAGTCTCAGCTTCACCACTTACTAAATGAGACAGGCTATCAAGTTACCTCTACCATGATCCTGATTTCTATGCAAAGAGGCTACTAATACCAATGCGCTCCCCCACCCCATCAAATTCACTGTGATTTTGTAAAGATCCAAATAAGATAATGTAGTGTTTCCCTAAACTATAAAATAAAATGTTTTATTATTTTGCTTTTAAAAAATAGAACAAATAAAGCTGGAAGGTCACTTACTAAAATGCCAACCAGGGCCTGGCATGGTGTAATCCCAGCACTTTGGGAGGCCGAGGTGGGCAGATCACTTGAGGCCAGGTATTCAAGACCAGCCTGGGCAACATGGCGAAACCCCATCTCTACAAAAAATACAAAAATAAGCCGTTGTGGTGGCCTGCGCCTGTGCACCTGTAGTCCCAGCTACTTGGGAGGCTGAAGTAAGAGATGCCTGGGTGATGGAAGCTGTGGTAAGCCAAGATTATGCCACTGCATTCCAGCCTGGGGAACAGAGCCACACTCTGTCTCAAAATAAATTTTAAAATTAAAGTAAAATAAAACGCCAATCAAGCTTTTCCCTTATTGATGGAACTATCAGTTTTGGATTTTTTTTTTTCTTGAGGCAGGGGTGGGGTTCTGTATTTTCTAAATTTCCATGCTTTGAGCTCAAATAATTCTTGTAAACAAAAAAAAAAAGTGTTTTAAATGATGTATATTGACTGGGTGGAGTGGCTGAGGCCTCTAATCCCAGCCTGAGGCTACTAATACTAATGTACTCCCTTACCCCATCAAATTCACTGTGATTTTGTAAAGATCCAAATAAGGTAATGTAGTGTTTTCCTAAACTATGAAATAAAATGTTTTATTATTTTGCTTTTAAAAAAAATAAAACAAAGCTGGAAGGTCACTTACTAAAATACCAACCAGGGCCTGGCATGGTGTAATCCCAGCACTTTGGGAGGCCCAGGTGGGAGAATCACTTGAGCCCAGAAGTTCGAGACCAGCCTGGACAGTATGGCAAAACCCCGTTTCTACTAAAAATATAAAAATTATCCAGGCATGATGATGTGTGCCTGTAGTTCCAACTACTCAGGAGGCTGAAGTGGAAGGATCACTTGAGCCCTGGAAGTCAAGGCTGCAGTGAGCCAAAATCCTGCCACTGTACTCCAACCTGGGCAACACAGAGAGAGAGATCCTGTTTCAAAAATAAAAATAAAAATTATATTATGGCATCAATTGGTCTATCATACTATTTCATTATACATCCTAATTCATGTTATCTAATTTCACCAAATCATAATAAGTCAATATTATAATGCTTATTAAAAGCTTATTATAAGAAAACTTTTCCAAATTGGGACATTTCTTTTAATAAAATAATATGATGTATCTTAATGCTGGAAAATGCAGGCATTGTGCTAGGTACATACATAGTTAATACACCCATATTTGTTTTCAAAAATTTTACAAATACTTTGGATATTTAATAATAAAAATTTTCTGTCTGTATAAATTTTCCAGGACTAACTTTTTAACTCCCTGGACTAACCCTACAGAACTAGAATTATTATATTTCAAAATAGAACACACCAAAATATTAACAGTGGTTGTACTCCACTGATGGTAAATGAATTGTCTTAATTATTTTAATCTGTATGCTTATGTGTTGACGTTATTGATATTTTTCAATTATTTAGATAATAAATTTGAATTACTTTTTCTTTTAAACGATAGCTCCCCAGCCGGGCGCGGTGGCTCACTCCTGTAATCCCAGCACTTTGGGAGGCCGAGACAGGCAGATTACAAAGTCAGGAGATTGAGACCATTCTGGCTAACACAGTGAAACTCCGTTTCTACTAAAAATACAAAAAAGTAGCCGGGCGGGGTGGTGGGCGCCTGTAGTCCCACCTACTCGGGAGGCTGAGGCAGGAGAATGGCGTGAACCCGGGAGGCGGAGCATGCAGTGAGCCGAGATCGCGCCACTGCACTCCAACCTGGGGGACAGAGCGAGACTCTGTCTCAAAAAATAAATAAATAAATAAATAAAATAAAGGATAGCTCCCCAAACCCGAATAGATTCAAAAAGACTCCCTTAAATTACTTCTGAAGTAAGATGGGTGGTTATTGCTTTCGTTCATTGTCATAAAGTCAAGTCCTTTGGATATCAAATTAGAATACGGGCAACTGGTTCCAGGTAACCCTTACCAAAAAAATTGTAACACAAAGTATTTGTATAATCAGGGGTATCATGGAAAAAAATGCAACATCTATTTCAACAGTTTTATGAACACTTATAGTTCAAATAAGAAAAGAACCTTAAAAGATTGGTGAAACAAGCTTTATTTTGTGCAAAGAGAATGTGGCAGCCAGTATGAGTAGTCAGGAACAAGACCTTTGGCAGTGACGCAGGCCAGTGTATTCTGTTACTGTCCCATATCTAACTTCAAATACCATTTTCTAAGGGACTCATGTCTAAAAAATGTTTTCAATTGTATATAATTATTTATGTAACATTTCCCACTATAACACTTCGCTTAAATTCTGTATTTCGTTCTAAAATTGAACATAGTTTACTCAATAGTTTTCAGACAAAGACACATTTTTAAGTACTCTAACCAGGCTAAAGTCTGTTCCTCATTATCAAAGACAAATATGTTTTTGTCTGCTGGTTCTAGGAGTAAAAAAGAACACCTGTATTTAAAAACCAGGAAAGAAACTTGCCCTACACAGTGTAACTCTGAGCATTTATTAAAACTGTCAAAGTTCAGGAAGAGGAAAGGCTTATTGATACAGGGCCTCACTAGTTCTAAAGGAAACAAATTTAACATGGAAGATAATAAAATAAATGACATGTAATAAAAGACAATAAATCACATATAATTCTTGTTTTCCAGAGGCAATAGTAATGAAGCCATAAGCTCATATTTCAAGCCTCAAACACTTCAGGTTTTACATTATATAATCTGTCAAAGCCACTGAACACACACAAAAGGACATGTGTTAAGTGTTCTCCCAGCCTATTCCCTTAATACTAAAAAGAAAACAAACTCTAAAATAAGGTATATGCAGTACAGTTATAAATAATGGTACACAGTAAACTATTCTCTTGAGGTAATTCACTTCCCATTAGCTTGTGACAATTGAGGTTCAAAATTTAACCAAATATTGAGTACCATATTATTTACCCAAGACTCCATCCTGAAAATTTATCCTATCCTTAAAAAAAAACAAAGTACAGGATTTGGAATAAAAAAGGGGGGAAAAAAACTAATCTGAAAAGGATTCTAAGAAAAAACAAGCAAATATCCGTAGATTCTCAAGATACTGTCCCAGAAATGCCTGTGCACTACATGAAAAACTGGCAGATAAAATATTTCTTAAAAAATGCAGGGAACAGTCTGCCAGAGAACTCAAAATATTTTGTGTCTAGATTACAGATTCTCAGTTCTCATAAGATCTCCACTAAGCAGATACTGCACTAACTACACTTTGCTAACTAGGCAAAAAAGGATCCTGCCTCAGCACCAGAATCTTCTATCAATTCCCTACATTTTAATTCTGTGCAATCTTAAAAATAATTGTTCTATATCCTCTGAAAACAAGAATTGTTCTATAATCTCTGAAGACCTAAATGACCACTAGGGCAAGACCAGCTAAAGTATCTATAATATTAAAACTCTCATCATGTTAAGACAAAAGTACTTCTTCCATTTGCATTATTACAGATTTGCCAGTAAATCAGTGCACTGAAGTCAGAAGCACAATACATGTTTTGTTTGATTCTATAAATAATAGATTATATATCTTTTTTTTTTTTTTTTTTTTTTGAGACGGAGTCTCGCTCTGTCGCCCAGGCTGGAGTGCAGTGGCCGGATCTCAGCTCACTGCAAGCTCCGCCTCCCGGGTTTACGCCACTCTCCTGCCTCAACCTCCCAAGTAGCTGGGACTACAGGCGCCCGCCACCTCGCCTGGCTAGTTTTTTGTATTTTTTAGTAGAGACAGGGTTTCACCGTGTTAGCCAGGATGGTCTCAATCTCCTGACCTCATGATCCGCCCGTCTCGGCCTCCCAAAGTGCTGGGATTATAGGCTTGAGCACCGCGCCCAGCCTAGATTATATATCTTAAATAAAAGACTGTACAATTCAAATAGAGAACTTAATTTTGTTTTTTTGTTTATTTGGGTCTCACTCTGTCACCCAGGCTGGAGTTCAGTGGCACAATCTTGGCTCCCTGCAACCTCCACCTCCTGGACTTATGCAATCCTCTCACCTCAGCCTCCTGAGTAGCTGGGACTACCGGCACGCGCCACCAATCCCAGCTCATTTTTTGTATTTTTAGCAGACACAGGGTTTCACCATGTTGCCCAGGCTGAGAACTTAATTTTTACAGGCTCATAAATGTCAGTACTTAACTGCCAGGATTTCTCAGAAAATTTTTTAGATCATCTCTGGATCTCAACCAATGTTATTTCTCTGTGCTTTGCATATACAGTCAAAAGTTATTGTCAAGGTCATTAAGAGAGAAAAAAGCAGGCAATTCCCACAAATAGAAAAGTAAAACACTATTAACACAGAATGGGGAGAAAACCTGTTTAAGTACATGAAACCTGAGGTAAGCACACATTTAAATGCCATATAGTCATTTACCTTCACTGAATTCAGTTAGCAACTCTTCCTTGGTCCAATTACATGACGTTATTAGAAAAAAGCCTTTTACTTTCAACACCCTGGAGAGAGATTTCACATATTGCTTCCTCTTCTCAATTGCATTGTCAGGATTAAGGCTTATGGCATCAAAAGTCCCTTTGTCAATACAAATATGAAATCCAGACAGCTGTGTGGAGAGATTCAAAAAGTCTTCTACCTATATTAAAAGTCAATGTCTATGTGAGAACAATTAAAACAAAATCCTTACAGAATGTGACAACCTGTAAAAGGTTATTAATGAAAGGACCCATTAGTTATAATGGCATTTTACATATAATAAACATATTTTCAACTTTATACCTTTTATGAGCTTCATCCAAGATCATTAAAGCCAAGATTAATAAGAGACTGATAATTCCTGAACATTCCAAATCTCTACAAATTTGGAAACAAATCAAAGACAGCCATATTCCCTAATAATACCAGCACATTATGGAACTCACAAGCCTAGTTTATGAAAAAACTGTTTCTGTCAAAAAGTAGAATATTTGACATATTCTTAAAAATGACAATTTATGCCGGGCGCGGTGGCTCAAGCCTGTAATCCCAGCACTTTGGGAGGCTGAGACGGGCGGATCACGAGGTCGGGAGATCGAGACCATCCTGGCTAATACGGTGAAACCCTGTCTCTACTTAAAAATACAAAAAACTAGCCGGGCGAGGAGGCGGGCGCCTGTAGTCCCAGCTACTCGGGAGGCTGAGGCAGGAGGATGGCGTAAACCTGGGAGGCAGAGCTTGCAGTGAGCTGAGATCCGGCCACTGCACTCCAGCCTGGGTGGCAGAGAAAGACTCCGTCTCAAAAAAAAAAATGACAATTTATTTGGAACTAAGGTCACTGGAAATAAGATTTTTGGAGACAGGAGTCTTGCTATGTTGCCCGGGATAGACTTGAAAACCTGAGCTAAGCAATCCTCCCATCTCAGCCTCCTAAGTAGATGTGGCCACAGCACTCAACTATGGGAATAAGATTTTTAGCTTATATTCCTAGTGTGTAACCTAAAATAAACACGGTAAATCAAAAGTTCTTGGGCCTTGGCTGGTCCGAGGGCAGTCGTGTTTACAACTAATAGATCACAACCAGTTACAAAGTTCTTCCTTCCGGCCGGGCGCGGTGGCTCACGCCTGTAATCCCAGCACTTTGCGAGGCCGAGATGGGCGGATCACAAGGTCAGGAGATCGAGACCACGGTGTAAACCCTGTCTCTACTAAAAATACAAAAAAAATTAGCCGGGCGCGGTGGCGGGCGCCTGTAGTCCCAGCTACTCAGGAGGCTGAGGCAGGAGAATGGCGTAAACCCGGGAGGCGGAGCTTGCAGTGAGCCGAGATCGCGCCACTGCCCTCCAGCCAGGGGGACAGAGCGAGACTCCGTCTCAAAAAAAAAAAAAAAAAAGTTCTTCCTTCCTTCTCTATTACCACTGCTTCACTTGACCTGCCTTTAAAAAAAAAAAAAAAAAAGAATTTCTTGGGTCTTGACTCAGCAGCTCACGAAATTACTAATGGAAATAATGAATGGCATAAGGCTTAAGAAATTAAATAACTTTTAAACTGTAATTACTGAAGTTGGTAGATTTCATGCACTTTAGATGTGTAAAGTCATACATCACTATCTCATTCACTGTCAATAACTTGATGCATAATAAGCATCGGAAATAGCAATCTGCCTCAATTTTACAAAATATTCACAATTTACCATTGAAAATTCTGAAAACTCATTTTGAAAAAAACAATTAGGCAACTAGCTCACAATTATTCACACAAATTTAATACAGTAATTGTAAACCATGTTTAATCTAAAACACTTATTGACTTAAAAATGTATATATTATGTTGATGTATATTGGAAGGTGGGTCTTCTCCCTTCCTTCATGTCCAAAGTATTCATGATACCTGAAGCAAAATAATGACTATCACTCTGAAGAGCTAACTTTGAAGAGGCTTCCTCATCCTAAATGCCTATATAAAAATACTCATCTGGCCGGGCGCCGTGGCTCAAGCCTGTTATCCCAGCACTTTGGGAGACCGAGATGGGTGGATCACGAGGTCAGGAAATTGAGACCATCCTGGCTAACATGGTGAAACCCCATCTCTACTAAATACACAAAAAATTAGCTGGGCAAGGTGGCAGGCGCCTGTAGTCCCAGTTACTCAGGAAGCTGAGGTAGGAGAATGGTGTGAACCTGGGAGGCGGAGCTTGCAGTGAGCCAAGATCACGCCACTGCACTCCAGCCTGGGCGACAGAGCGAGACTCTGTCTCAAAAAAATAACAACAGCCGGGCGCGGTGGCTCAAGCCTGTAATCCCAGCACTTTGGGAGGCCGAGGCGGGCGGATCACGACGTCAGGAGATCGAGACCATCTTGGCTAAAACGGTGAAACCCCGTCTCTACTAAAAATACAAAAAATTAGCTGGGCCTGGTGGCGGGCGCCTGTAGTCCCAGCTACTCGGAAGCTGAGGCGGGAGAATGGCATGAACCCAGGAGGCGGAGCTTGCAGTGAGTCGAGATCGCGCCACTGCACTCCAGCCTGGGCGACACAGCCAGACTCCGTCTCA
Source organism: Trachypithecus francoisi (assembly GCF_009764315.1). Taxonomy (NCBI): domain Eukaryota; kingdom Metazoa; phylum Chordata; class Mammalia; order Primates; family Cercopithecidae; genus Trachypithecus; species Trachypithecus francoisi. The sequence goes on along the minus strand of NW_022681442.1, from coordinate 6,713,754 downwards.
AAAAAAAAAAATAACAACAACAAAAAAAATACTCATCTATTCAACAAATATTTTGTGGACATCTATTGTCAGGCACTTTTCAGCTGGATATAACAGTAAACAAAATAGAAAAGGTCCCTGTATGAAAATATACATTGGCCGGGCGCAGTGGCTCACGCCTGTAATCCCAGCACTTAGGGAGGCCAAGGCAGACGGATCATGAGGTCAGGAGATCGAGACCATCCTAACAGGGTGAAACCCCGTCTCTACTAAAAATATAAAAAATTAGCCGGGCGTGGTGGCATGTGCCTGTAGTCCCAGCTACTCGGGAGGCTGAGGCAGGAGAATTGCTTGAACTGGGAAGCAGAGGTTGCAGTGAGCAGAGATTACACCACTGCACTCCTGCCTAGGCGACAGAGTGAGACTCTGCCTCAAAAAAAAAAAAAAAAGACAAAAGAAAGAAAGAAAATATACCTTATATTCTACAAAGAGAAAGATAAAAGATAAATAAGCTAAATAAATAACTTCAGATAAAGTGCCATGAAGAAAATAAAAACCAGAGAAATAAGACACTAATTGACTTGGAAGAGAAATAGTTTGGAAAATAGAGTAGAATGTTTTCTCGGCCGGGCGCAGTGGCTCACGCCTGTAATCCCAACACTTTGGGAGGCCAAGATGGGCAGATCACCTAAGGTTAGGAGTTCGAGACCAGCCTGACCAACACGGAGAAACCCCGCCTCTACTAAAAGTACAAAAATTAGCCGGGCATGGTGGTACATGCCTGTAATCCCAGCTACTCGGGAGGCTGAGGCGAGAGAATCGTTTGAACCCAGGAGATGGAGGTTGTGGTGAGCCAAGATCGCACCATTGCACTCCGGCCTGGGCAACAAGAGTGAAACTCCATCTCAAAAAATTAAAATAAGGAAAGTTTTCTCTAAGGTGTTATTTGAGCAAAGATCTGAATTATGAGAATGAACCAAACATGCTAAGATCTGAGGCAAGAATACTCTAGGCAGAGGGCAGCAAGTATACAGATTCAAAACAAACTTGACATGTTTCAGGAACAGAAGAAAAGCCAGTGTGACAGGAGTGTTGATGATAAAAGAAGAAGAAGGTAAGAAATGAAGGAGTTTGTAAGGCTGGATGAGGTTCAGAATCCATTTACAATGCAATGGGGAAGTCTATTCAGGATTGTGAGCAAGGAAGTGACATGAACAGATTTACATTTTTAAAAATCTGGCCAGGGCTGGACACAGTGGCTCATGCCCAGCACTCTGGGAGGCCAAGGTGGGAGGATCACTTGAGGTCAGGATTTTGAGACCAGCCTGGCTAACATGGTGAAACCCGGTCTCTACTAAAAATACAAAAATTAGGCTGTGCGCAGTGGCTCACGCCTGTAATCCCAACACTTTGGGAGGCTGAGGCAGGCAGATCACCCGAGGTCAGGAGTTCAAGGCAGCCTGACCAACATGCTGAAACCCCCGTCTCTACTAAAAAAATACAAAGAAAATTAGCTGGGTGTGGTGGCACACACCAGTAGCAGTAGTCCCAGCTACTTGGGAGGCTGAGGAATGAGAATAGATTGAACTCAGGAGGCTGAGGTTGCAGTGAGCCAGGATGGTGCCACTGCATTCCAGCCTAGGCAATAGAAAAAGACTCCGTCTCAAAAAATAACAAATAAAAAATCACTCTGGCTGCCCTGTGGTAAAAGAACATCAGAGCAACATGAATGGAAATGGAGAGGCAAAAATCAAAGGCTACTGTAGTAGTTTAAACAAGAAGTAATAGTGGTTCAGACTTCACAGGGAGCAATTGAGATAACAAGGAATGATCACATTCTTGATATATTTTGAAGATAAAACTGACCAGAAGCAGTGGCTCATACCTGTAATCCTAGCACTTTGGAAAGCAGAGGCAGGCAGATTGCTTGAGGCCAGGAATTCAAGACTAGCCTGGGCAACATGGCAAAACCCCATTTCTACAAAAAAATTAGGTGTGGTAAAGCAGGCCTGTAGTCCCAGCTACTCTGGAAGCTATGGTGGAAGAATCACTTGAGCCCAGGAGATTGAGGCTGCAATGAGCTGTGATAACACCACTGCACTCCAGCCTGGGCTATAGGGCAAGACATTGTCTCTACAAAAAAAAAAAAAAATCACACACACATATGACTAACAGAATTGGATACAGGACTTTAAGGAAAAAGAAGAACCAAGGATGACTCCTTGGGTTTTGGGTAAATGCAACAGGGTGAATGGGAGTGTTATTAATAGAGATGGGAAAGACTGGAGAAATCAGATCTGAGGAGGAAATCATGAGTTTCATTTTGGACTAATTAAGTTGACTATTAGCTTTCCAAACGGAAATTTTGAATAGTCAGATTTTACAGGCATCCCTCAGAGATACTGCAAGTTCTGTTCCAGACCCACACAACAAAGCAAACAACACAATGAAGCAAGTCACACAAAATGTTTGGTTTCCCAGTGCATATAAAAGTTATGTTTACACTGTATTATAGTCTATTAAGTGTGCAATAGCATTATGTCTTTTTAAAAAATGCGTGCCTTAAAAAATACTTTATTGTAGGCCAGGAGTGGTGGCTCATGCCTGTAATCCCAACACTTTGGGAGGCCAAGGTGGACGGATCACCTGAGGTCAAGAGTTCGACACCAGCCTGGCCAACATGATGAAATCCCGTCTCTACTAAAAAAACACAAAAATGGCCAGGCGTGGTAGCTCACACCTATAATCCCAGCACTTTGAGAGGCCAAGGCAGGTGGATCACAAGGTCAGGAGTTTGAGACCAGCCTGGCCAATATAGTGAAACTTCATCTCTACCAAAAATACATAAATTAGCCAGGTGTGGTGGCAGATGCCTGTAATCCCAGCTACTCAGGAGGCTGAGGCAGGAGAATCACTTGAACCCAGGAGGCAGAGGTTGCAGTGAGCCAAGATCCCACCACTGCACTCCAGCATGGGCGACAGAGCGAGACTCCATCCCCCCAAAGAAATACTTTATTGTTAAAAAACACTAACAAGCCATCATCGAAACCACGAGTAAGTCACAGTCTTTTCTCTGGCTGGAGGGCCTTGCCTCGATGAGGATGCCTGCTGACTGATCAAGGTGGTGGTTGCTGAAAGCTGGGATGGCTGTGACAATTTCTTAAAATAAGACAGTAATGAAGTTTGCTGTATCGACTGACTCTTTTATGAAAGATTTCTCTGGAGCACATGATATTGTTTGATAGCACTTTACACACAGTAGAACTACATTTGATACTGGAGTCAATGCTCTCAAACCTTGCTACTGCTTTATTAACTAAGTTTATGGAATATTCAAAATCCTTTTTCAACAATGTTCACAGTAGATTCCATCTCAAGAAACCAGTTTCTTTGCTCATCCACCATAAGAAGCAGCTCCTTATCTGATCAAGTTTTATCATGAGACTGCAGCAACTCAGTTACACCTTCAGGCTCCACTTCTAATTCTAGTTTGCTACTATCACTACATTTGCAGTTAATTCCTCCACTGAAATCTTGAACCTCTCTCCAAGTCATCCATTAGGGTTGGAATCAGCTTCTTCCAAACTCTTGTTAATGTTGATATTCTGACCTCCCGTGAATTATAAAATTATAAATATTCTTCATGACATGTAGAATAGTGAATCACTTCCAGAAGGCTTTCTTTTTTTTTTTTGAGACGGAGTGTCACTGTGTCGCCCAGGCTGGAGTGCAGTGGCTCGATCTCGGCTCACTGCAAGCTCTGCCTCCCAGGTTCACGCCATTCTCCTGCCTCAGCCTCCCAAGTGGCTGAGACTACAGGCGCCTGCCAGCACACCCGGCTAATTTTTTGTATTTTTAGTAGAGTTGGGGTTTTACCGTGTTAGCCAGGATGGTCTTGCTCTCCTGACCTCATGATCCACCCGCCTCAGCCTCCCAAAATGCTGTGATTACAGGCGTGAGCAACCACGCCAGCCCATCAAGGGTGTTTTTGTTTATGTTTTCATTTTGCTTAATTCTTTAAAACCTTAAAACAGGACAGGCACAGTGGCTCACGCCTCTGCACTCCAGCCTGGGTGATAGGGCGAGACTCCATCTCAAAAAAAAAAAAAACAAGATTAATCTTCATATATATCTCCATCAGAGTTCTTGGGTGAATTCATGCATTGTCAATGAATGGTAATACTTTGAGTCTTTTTCTTTTGGGACAGTAGGTCTCAAAAATGGGCTTAAAATATTCAGTAAACCATACTGTAAACAGATGTGCCATTATACAGGCTTTGTTGTTCCATTTATACAGCTCATGCAAAGAATATTTAGCATAATTCTTATGGGCCCTAGGATTTTCAGAATGGGAAATGGGCTTTGGCTTCAACTTAAAGTCATCAGCTGCATTAGCCCCTTCTAACAATAATGTCAGCCTCTCCTTTGAAGCTTTAAAGCCAGGCACTGACTTCTCCTCTCTAACTATGGAACTCCTACATGGCATCTTCTTCCAATATAAGGCTATTTCATCTCCATTGAAAATCTGTGCCAGGCGCAGTGGCTCAAGCCTGTAATCCCAGCACTTTGGGAGGCCGAGATGGGCAGATCACAAGGTCAGGAGATCGAGACCATCCTGGCTAACACGGTGAAACCCTGTCTCTACTAAAAAATACAAAAAACTAGCCAGGCGAGGTGGCGGGTGCCTGTAGTCCCAGCTACTCGGGAGGCTGAGGCAGGAGAATGGCGTAAACCCGGGAGGCGGAGCTTGCCGTGAGCTGAGATCCGGCCACTGCGCTCCAGCCTGGGGGACAGAGCAAGACTCTGTCTCAAAAAAAAAAAAAAAAATCTGTGTGCTGTTTAGCCAGCTTCATTGGTTATTTGCTAGCTAACTTGCTACACCTTCTACATCAGTACTTAGTGCTTTATCTTGCACTTTTATGTCATGGAGAGGGCTTCTTTTTCTTTCCTTTTTTTTTTTTTTTTTGAGATGGAATCTCGCTCTGTTGCCCAGGCTGGAGTGCAGTGGCACAATCTTGGCTCACTGCAACCTCCGCTTCCCAGGTTCAAGCGATTCTCCTACCTCAGCCTCCCAAGTAGCTGGGATTACAGACACCCACCACCACGCCCGGTTAACTTTCTGTATTTTTAGTAGAGATAGTGTTTCAGCATGTCGGCCAGGCTGGTCTTAAACTCCTGGCTTCAGGTGATCCTCTCGCCTTCGCCTCCCAAAGTGCTGGGATTACAGGCGTGAGCTAACATGCCCAGTCAAGATGGCTTCTTTTCTTAAATCTCATGAACTAACTGCTGCTAGCTTCAAACTTTTCTTCTGCAGCTTCTTCACCTCTCTCAGCCTTCACAGAATTGAAAAGAGTCAAGGCCTTGCTCTGGATTAGGCTTTGGCTTGAGAGAATGCTGTGGCTGGTTTGATGTTCTATCTGGACCACTAAAACTTTCTCCGTATCAGCAATAAGGCTGTTTGACTTTCTCATCATTCATGTGTTCACTGGAATACCACTTTTAACTTCCTTAAAGAAATTTTATTTTGCATTCACAACTTGACTAAATTTTGTCACAAGAGGCCTAGCTTTAGGCCTATCTCAGCTTTCAACATGTCTTCCTCACTAAGCTTAATCATTTCTAGCTTTTGATTTAAAGTGAGAGATGTGTGACTCTACCTTTCAATTAAATACTTACAGGCCACTGGGTTGAGGTGGGGGTTGTTTATTTTTTGTATTTGTTTTTTTCTTTTTGTTTTTTGAGATGCAGTCTACCTCTGTCACCCAGGGTGGAGTGCAGTGGCACAATCTTAACTCACTGCAACCTCCACCTCCCAGTTCAGGCGATCCTCCAGCCTCTGTTTTTTCTTTTTAAAAACAGAGTCTCCCTCTGCTGTCCAGGCTGGAGTGTAGGTGGGACTACAGGCACCCACCACCACGCCTGGCTATTTTTTGTATTTTTGGTGGAGACATAGTTTCACCATGTTGGCCGGGCTAGTCCCAAACTCCTGACCTCAAAGTGATCCGCCCACCTCAGCCTCCTAAAGTGTTGGGATTACAGTCGTCAGCCACCGCGCCCATTCCACTGTAGGGTTTTTAATTGGCCTAATTTCAATATTGCTGTGTTCCAAGAAAGAAGGAGGCTTGAGGGGGAGGGAGGGAAGGAGAGACAGCGGGAGACAGGAGACCAGCCAGTAGGTAGAGCAGACAGAACATACAACATTCATCAATTAAGTTCACCATCTTACGTGGGCACAGTTCACGACACGCCAAAACAATTACAATAGTAATATCAAAGATCATTGATCATGAATCACCATAACAGATAAAATAATAATGAAAAGCTCTGAAATATTACAACAATTACCAAAATGTGACACAGAGACACAAAGTGAGAACATGCTGTTGGAAAAACAGTGTCAACAGATGGGCTCAATGGGCTTGCCACAAACCTTTGATTTGTCAAAAAACATACCATTTGGGAAGCCAAAAACATGGGGCATGCCTGTCTATAACTCTAGAGCTCAGAAGAGAGGCCTGGGCTAGAAATATAAATTTAGGAATCATCATCTCACAGACTATAGGACACAAAAATAAACTAAATGATTTTTGGTGACATTACTACTTGATGCATTTAAAACCTTTTGATCAGCCGGGCGTGGCGGCTCATGCCTACAAATCCCAGCACTTTGGGAGGCCGAGGCAGGCAGATCACGAGGTCAGGAGATCGAGACCATCCTGGCTAACACGGTGAAACCCTGTCTCTACTAAAAATACAGCCGGGCGTGGTGGCGGACGCTTATAATCCCAGCTACTCAGGAGGCTGAGGCAGGAGAATGGAGTGAACCTGGGAGGAGGAGGTTGCAGTAAGCCGAGATCACCCCACTGCACTCTAGCCTAGGCAACAAAGCGAGACTCAGTCTCAAAAAAAAACCTTTTGATCTGGTTAATCCATAGTTAAGTAATATGTGTATTTGCAAACATCAGGAGCAGTAGTTTATGAACAAACATACAGAAGAAAAAATAATTTCCCCAAACCAACTAGATTAAATTTTTAATATAGCTATTTAAAAATGTTTCAATTTGTATGATTTTTGATTGATCCCTACTTTACGTGAATTTAAAACTTGTCAATTAATATGCTCCAGAAACATTTAACTTCTATTATAAATAGGATAGTAATATAAATAATATTACCTTTAACTTAATGTTAGATAAACCTTCTTTTTCTATAACACTTCCAGAAAGCTGAATTGCAGAAGGAGAGTAATCAATTCCAGTAATATCAGAGAAACCAAATTTTGCCTAGACAGAAAGAAATAATTTTATACTTTAGTATAAAATTTTAATATAATGTTTTATGAATTGTAATATTCCTTTAGGACTGGGGTTGTCTTATTTTTGTTGTAGAGAAAATGACATATAATCCAATAATTCATAATGCTTAAATTTTATTGTAGACTCTAAATAAAAACTGTAAGTTCATATACTATGACAATGCCTTTGTTTTCATAATATTTTATCTCTTTTTCAAAAGGAAATTCATGTTCTCAAAAATAATGAAAATATATGTATAAGCCCTCAGGCAAAAAAAGGTAACATTAACTTTTGATACTGATAATTTCCAATTCACACATAAATTTGTCATAAATTTTACTTAACCCAATTAAATTATATGAATAAAATCAGTGCAAATGTAATAAGCTATCAATTTTTAAATTTTCCCTTCAGTGTAATTATACATTATGCAATTCTTCACCAGCCATGTGATTTTTAACCACCCTACATTTGTATATTACTTTTTCATCTTTAAAAGTATTTCATACATCCCACTAGATCTTGACAAAAAACCCGTGAGGTGGCCAGGCACAGTGGCTCACACCTGTAATCCCAGCACTTTGGGAGGCCGAGGCGGGCAGATCATGAGGTAAGGAGATGGAGACCATCCTGACTTAACAGGGTTGGGCATGGTGGCGGGAGCCTACAGTCCCAGCTACTCGGGAGGCTGAGGCAGGAGAATGGTGTGAACCCGGGAGGCGAGCTTTCAGTGAGCCGAGATCGTGCCACTGCACTCCAGCCTGGGCAACGAGCGAGACTCGGTCTCAAAAAAAAAAAACAAAAAAAAAAAACAAAAAAAAAAAACAAAAAAACTATGAGGTAGGGTGGGCAGGTATCAGTATCCCCAAGAAGTTTCTTTAACTCACTGGACTTGAGAGTTTTGGTGTTTACTAGCCATTAATCCATCTAGGCTGTGTAGTGTCTGTGGCAAAAGCATGGAAGCTTCTGGTTTTTACACACCCCCTAACAATGATGAACATTTTTAGACCAATGAGACTAAAAATAATTTCAAAGGAAACATGAAAAACTTTGTCAGTTGTTTATTCTTCTAGTACAACTTATAAAAATCACAAATAGATGTTTTAGATTTCTAGAGATATCACTCAGGGCCTCAAACTATCTCCAGTGTGTTTCACATTCAATTTCTGGCACCCAAAAATGAGCAGACATTCAAGGAAACAACCAAACCCAAGGGGAGAAATTGACTTAAGAAACAGACCCGACAGGAGACCCAAATAAATGAATTATCAGAAAAAGATTTTAAAGTAAGTTACAAAGTACAGTGTAGCCTGAAATTCCCTTCCTCCTCTTCACCACTTACTAAATGGTTACTTCCTTTAAAACTTAACTTACTGGCTGGGCGCAGTGACTCATGCCTGTAATCCCAGTACTTTGGGAGGCTGAGGCAGGTGGATTACCTGAGGTCAGGAGTTCGAGACCAGCCTGACCAACATGAAGAAACCCCATCTCTACTAAATATACAAAAATTAGCCAGGTGTGGTGGCACACGCCTGTATTGCCAGCTACTTGGGAGGCTGAGACAGGAGAATCGCTTGAACCTGAGAGGTGGAGGTTGCAGTGAGCCGAGATCGCGCCACTGCACTCCAGCCTGGGTGATAAGAGCGAAACTCCATCTCAAAAAAAAAAAAAAAAAACTTAACCCACTGCCACATCAAATCCATGAAGACCTGCCAAGTCTTTTTAACCCTAAGTAACTGATTCCTAATCTAAACTCAAGAAACAAGTATGCCAATTATTTTCTACAGATAGATTGCGCCCTTTATTATTATTATTTTTTTTTGAGACAGAGTCTCGCTCTATCGCCCAGGCTGGAGTGCAGTGGCTGGATCTCAGCTCACTGCAAGCTCCGCCTCCCGGGTTTACGCCATTCTCCTGCCTCAGCCTCCCGAGTAGCTGGGACTACAGGCACCCGCCACCTCACCTGGCTAGTTTTTTGTATTTTTTAGTAGAGACGGGGTTTCACCGTGTTAGCCAGGATGGTCTCGATCTCCTGACCTTGTGATCCGCCCGTCTCGGCCTCCCAAAGTGCTGGGATTACAAGCTTGAGCCACCGCGCCCGGCCTATTTTTGTTTTTAATCTAAAGGTCTAATATTCTCTTTTTTGATGCCAACCTTCTACCCTTTTAGCTGTATCCCTCCTTATTCCTTGAGATCTTATTTTCTCTCCATTTCCCTTAACTCCTTCTCTGGGAGACCTAGAACCCAGGATGAGTCTCTTAACTGATTCTTACTGGTTCCATCTTTTTTTTTTTTTTTTTGAGACAGAGTCTCGCTCTGTCGCCCAGGCTGGAGTGCAGTAGCACGATCTCGGCTCACCGAAAGCTCTGCCTCCCGGGTTCACACCATTCTCCCTCCTCAGCCTCCCACTTAGCTGAAACTACAGGCACCCACCACCACGCCCAGCTAATTTTGCTTTTGTATTTTCAGTAGAGATGGGGTTTCACCGTGTTAGCCAGGATGGTCTTGACCCCCCGACCTTGTGATCCGCCCACCTTGGCCTACCAGTTCCTTCTTCTCCCATGCCTGTTTATTCTTCTAGTGCAACTTACAGAAATCACAAATAGATGTTTTAGGTTTCTAGAGATACCACTCAGGGCCTCAAACTATCTCCAATGTCTTTCACATTCAATTTCTGGCACCCAAAAATGAGCAGACATTCAAGGAAACAACCAAACCCAAGGGGAGAAATTGACTTTAGAAACAGACCCGACAGGAGACCCACATAAATGAATTATCAGAAAAAGATGTTAAAACAACTGACAGAAATGACAATGACAAGTGGGAGAATTCTAGCAGAGAACTGAGAACTACAACAGAGAAACAAACAAGGCCAGAGGCAGTGGCTCACCACTGTAATCCTAGCACTTTGGGAGGCCAAGACAGGCGTAGCACCTGAGGTCAGGAGTTCAAGACCAGCCTGGCCAACATGGTGAAACCCCATCTCTACTAAAAACACAAGAATTAGCCAGGCCTGGTGGCAGGTACCTGTAATCCCAGCTACTCGGGAGGCTGAGGCAGGAGAATCACTTGAACCTAGGAGGCGGAGTTTGCAGTGAGCCAAGATCACGCCACTGCACTCCAGCCTGGGCAACAGAGCAAGACTTTTGTCTCAAAAAAAAAAACAAACAAACAAACAAAGAAACACTTAATAACATAATTGAAAAACACAATAATTAAGAAATTCAAGGGTAGGCTTGATAGCAGATGAGACACAGCAAAAAAAAAAAAAAAAATTAGCAAAGAACAGTCAGAGAAAATATCCCTGTTATACACAGAATGACAAAATAATGGAAAATTAAAAACAGGAAAGAATATCAAAGACACAATATGGGCCGGGTGTGGTGGCTCACGCTTGTAATCCTATCCCTTTGGGAGGCCAAGGCAGGTGGATCACCTGAGGTCAGGAGTTCGAGACCAGCCTGGCCAACGTGGTGAAACCCCGTCTTTACTAAAAATACAAAAATTAGCCAGGCATGGTGGTAGGCACCTGTAATTCCAGCCACTCAGGAGGATGAGGCAGGAGAATCACTTGAACCCAGGAGGCGGAGGTTATAGTGAGTCAAGATCGCGCCATTGCACTCTAGCCTGGGCAACAACAGTGAAACTCTGATTCAAAAAAAAAAAGACAGAATATAGCACAGAATGTAAGATGTAACATGTACACACACACAGTCACGTGTCATCATGGAGTGTACTTACACAAACATAAATGGTGGAGCCTACTGCACACTTAGGCTACATGGTATGGCTTATTACTCCTAGGCTGCACACCTGTATAGCATTTTCCTGTACCGAATACTGGAGGCAACTGCAGCATAATGGTATTTGTATATCTAAAGATTTTTTTTTTTTTTTTGAGACAGGGTCTCAGTCTTGTAACTCAGGCTGGAGTGCAGCAGGATAATCATGGCTTACTGCAGCCTTGCCCCCTGGCTCAATCAAACCTCCCACCTCAGCCTCTCAAGTAGTTGGATAGGCTCATGCCACCACCAGGCCTGGTTAATTTTTGTGTTTTTGTTTTTGTTCTTTTTTGTAGAGACAGGGTTTCACTACGTTGCCCAAGATGGTCTTGAACTTCTGGGCTCAAGTTATTCACCAGCCTTGGACTCCCAAAGTGCTGGGATTACAGGTGTGAGCCACTGTGCCCAGCCCTAAAGATATCTATACACAGAAAAGGTAAAAACACAATATTATAACCTTATGGGACCACCATTCTATATGTGGTACACTGTCAACTGAAACATTGTTATGTAGTATATGACTATACATACATATACACACACACAACCCTCTATATCCACAGGGGTTCGAGACCAGCCTGGCCAACATGGTAAAACCCCATCTCTACTAAAAACACAAAATTAGCTGGGCGTGGTGGCGGGTGCCTGTAATCCCAGCTACTTGGGAGGCTTAGGCAGGAACCCGGGAGGTGGAGGTTATAGTGAGCTCCTACAATTTTAATACACAGTCCATACACAAACACATACACACACAAACATATATATATATATATATATACAATCCATATGCGGAATCTGAGAGGAAAGGAAATCAGAACAGGGCAGAAGAAAAAATGGCATATGGCTAAGAATATTCCAATAGTGACAAAGGACTCAAGCCTCAGATTCAAGAAACACTATAAATTCAAGGAAGATGAAAGCAAAGAAAACTCCACCTAGGAACATTATAGTGTATCTGATGAAAAAACCAGAAAAATCAGCCGGGCGTGGTGGCTCATGCCTGTAATCCCAGCACTTTGGGAAGCCAAGGCTGGCGGGATCACCTAAGGTCAGGAGTTCAAGACCAGCCTGGCCAACATGGTGAAACCCTGTCTCTACTAAAAAGACAAAAATTAACCAGGTATGGTGGCACATGCCTGTAATCCCAGCTACTCAAGGAGAATCACTTGAACCTCGGAGGCAGAGGCCGCAGTGAGCAGAGATGGTGCATGGCGCTCCAGCCCGGGCAATGGCACGAGACTCCGTCCCAAAAAGAAAAACAAGAAAAACAAAAAAATCTCAAAAACATCCAGGGAGTAGGGAGGCGGGATACAAGGAGACAGATTACCTTTAAAAGGACAACAATAAGGCTTACAGCTAACAATAAGTGATAAAGAATGGAAGCCAGAAGACAGTAAAAGAAAAATAGTAACCTAAAATGATACAGCAAAAACATTCATCAAAAATGTAGGAAAAGTAGCCATCAAAAATGTAGCTGATCAATGAAAAAGTAGTACGTATAAGAAACGGTCTTCAACGGCTGTTAATATAACAAAAAGATAACAAAATGTTCTACGCCACATATGCAAATATACACCAACACCTAATAAGTTTACTTGCCAAAAAAATAAATCTAATAAAAAATCTCTCAGTCCAGGGTCAGCAATCTTTTTCTTTTTTTTTATGGAAACAGGATTTCCTTCTGTCACCCAAACTGGAATGTAATGGCGTGATCATGGCTCACTGCTCCCCAGGCTCAAGCGATTCTCCCATCTCAGCCTCCTGAGTAACTGGAACTACCAGCACACACCTCCACACCTGGCTATTTTTCTGTGTCTTTAGTAGACACAGGGTTTCACCATGTTGCCCAGGCTGGTCTCAAATTCTTGAGCTCAAGCAAACCTTCCACCTTGGCCTCCCAAAGTGCTGGGATTACAGGTGTGAGCCACCACTCCCAGCCAACAACCATTTTCTATAAAGAAACAGAATAAATATTTTAGGCTTTGCCAGCCATACAGTCTCTGTTATAACCAGTCAACTCTACCAATGCATCACTTAAGCTGCCATAGACAATATGCAAATGAATAAATGTGGCTGTATTCCAACAAATATTTATAAAAACAAGGGAAGTCCAGATTTGACCCACAGACTGTGGTTTGCTGACCCTTAATTTAGATCTAATGTCCAACCTAGAGACAAGACAAGGGGCAGAACACGTTAAATACTACAGAGATGCAATTAGAAAATTCATTGTGAAAAAACATTTGGACAAACGAACTACCTTCTACAAAAAATAAATCATAATGATAAATAAAGAAATAATGCAGAAAAAAATTAAGACATACCAACCAATTGCAATGTGTGGACTTAATAGCAAAATGAAGGTGACAGAGAAAAAAGTCAGTGAACCTGAAGACAGATTAATTAAAATATAACATTTGGCCGACAAAGACAAAAATGACTTTTAAAAAATTGAACAGAGATTCAGGGACCTATGGAGCAATAGAAAAATTGACATTTCATGTGTACAGACTCCCAAAAGGAAAGGAGAAAGACAGCAATACAGGAAAAAAAAACAGAAAAAACAAAAGCTAGAAATATCGCAAATCTGGCAAAAGGCATAAGCTTACAGATGCAAAAAGTTCAGTGAACAACAAATGGGATAAGCCAAAGAAATCCAAGCGGCAGCACATATCATAAGCAAACTGCAAAAAACAAAAGACAAAGAAAAAAAAATCTTAAAAGTATCCAGAAAAAGGATGCATTCATAGGAAAACAAAAATTCAAATGACTGCAGATTCCTCATGAGAAAACATGGAAGTCAGAAACAAGTGACATAACTTATTTTTTGAGACAGAATCTTGCTCTGTCGCCAAGCTGGAATGCAGTGGCGCAATCTTGGCTCACTGCAACCCCCGCCTCCCAGGTTCAAGCTATTCCCCTGCCTCAGCCTCCTGAGTAGCTGGGATTACAGGCACGTGCCACCACGCCCGGCTAATTTTTTGTATTTTAGTTGAGATGGGGTTCCGCCATGTTGGCCAGGATGGTCTCGATCTCCCAACCTCATGATCTGCCCGCCTCAGCCTCCCTAAGTGCTGGGATTACAGGCGTGAGCCACTGTACCCGGCCCGTAACATTTTTAAAGTACTGAAATAAACGGCTAGCTCAGAATTCTATATTCAGGCTGGCTGTGGTGGCTCACGCTTGTTATTCTAGCACTTTGGAAGGCCGAGGCAGGCAGATTATCCGAGATCAGGAATTCAAGACCAACCTGGCCAACATGGTAAAACCCCATCTCTACTAAAAATACAAAAATTTGCTGGGCGTGGTGGTAGACACCTATAATCCCAGCTACTCAGGAGGCTGAGGCAGAAAAATCGCTTGAACCCAGGAGGTGAAGGTTGCAGTGAGCTGAGATTGTGCCACTGCACTCCAGCCTGGGTGACAGAGTGAGACTGTGTCTCAAAAAAAAAAAAAAAAAAGATTCTATATTCAGCAAAAAAAAAAAAAAAAAAAACTCCTTAGGAATGAAGGTGAAATAAAGCTATTCTCAGGTAAAGGAAAACTAAAAAATGTATTGCGAGAAAACTCTCTCTAAAATAATTTCCAAGAAGAGTTTCTCAGACAGAAAGAAAAAAAAAGCTCAGAAGATCCAGAATACAAAGGTGAAATAAGTATCTAGGTGAATATAATTAAATATTCTTAGCCTAGTGCATTCCTTAAAATGCTTGAAAAACATCATAATATTATCTAATGGAATTTTCAACATAAAGGTAATATTAAAGGCAATTACAACATAAAGGGGAAAGATCAAGAACCCAACATAATAAGGTTTTCACATTCCACTTATAGTGGTAAAATACTGATTGCAAAGAGATTTTGACAACTATATATATTGTAATCCACACAGGAAATACTAGAAAAGCCGTATCAAAAGACACAGTCAACTGCTTAAAGCAACCACTAAAACAGGCATATGCAAAGAGATACATTCAAAAAGATACACATAAATTAAAATGAAATACTAACAAATGTTCAAATAAACCAACACCAGCAGGAAAGGAAAAAGAGAAGAATAAAAAACAGAGGTTAGGCCGGGCGCAGTGGCTCAAGCCTGTAATCCCAGCACAAAGGGAGGCTGGGGGCGGGGGGGACGCATCACCTGAGGTCAAGAGTTCAAGACCAGCCTGGACAACAGGGCAAAACCCCATCTTTATTAAAAATACAAAAATTAGCTGTGCGTGGTTGTGGGTACCTGTAATCCCAGCTACTCAGGAGGCTGAGGCAGGAGAATCGCTTGAACCCGGGAGGTGGAGGTTGCAGTGAGCCGAGATCCCCCCATTGCACTCCAGCCTGGGCAACAAGAGTGAAACACTGTCTCAAAAAAAAAGAAAAACAGGTAAAAAAGAGAAAACAATAAAATGCAGACCTAAATCCAAACACATCAATAATCACATCATACATAAATGTTCTAAATACACCAGTTAAAGGTTAGAGATTGTTAGGATAAAAATAAGTACCAACTATAGGCTGGCTACAAGAAACTCACTTCAAATATAATAAGTTAAGTTAAAAGTAAAAGGATGGAAAACGATACAACATGTAAAAACTAAACAAAAAGGGGTTGAACATCAAGTCCACTAGGATGGCTATAATTTAAAAGATAGATAATAAAAAGTATTGGTGAGAACATAGAGAAAAACAATTTTTTTTTTTTTTTGAGACAGAGTCTCACTCTGTCTCCCAGGCTGGAGTGCAGTAGTGCCATCTCGGCTCGCTGCAACCTCCACCTCCCGGGTTCAAGCAATTCTCCCACCTCAGCCTCCTGATTAGCTGTGACTACTCAGGCACACACCACCACGTCTGGCTAATTTTTCTATTTTTTGGTAGAGACAGGGTTTCACCATGATGGCCAGGCTGTTCTCGAACTGCTGACCTCAAGTGATTCACTGGCCTTGGTCTCCCAAAGTGCTGGGATTGCAGGCATAAGCCATTGTGCCCAGCCAAGAATATGGAGGAATTTAAACTCTCATATATTGCTGATGGAAATTTAAAATTGTGCAGCCACTGTAGAAAATGGTCTAGCAGTTCCTTGGCCGGGCGCGGTGGCTCAAGCCTGTAATCCCAGCACTTTGGGAGGCCGAGACGGGCGGATCACGAGGTCAGGAGATCGAGACCATCCTGGCGAACACAGTGAAACCCCGTCTCTACTAAAAATACAAAAAACTAGCCGGGCGAGGTGGTGGGCGCCTGTAGTCCCAGCTACTCGGGAGGCTGAGGCAGGAGAATGGCGTAAACCCGGGAGGCGGAGCTTGCAGTGAGCTGAGATCCGGCCACTGCACTCCAGCCTGGGCGACAGAGCAAGACTCCGTAAAAAAAAAAAAAAAAAAAAAAAAAAAAAGAAAATGGTCTAGCAGTTCCTTAAAAGGTTAAACTTAGAGTATGCTTAACTGGCGTATGACCCAACAATTTCCCTCTTAAGTGAAATTTCACCCAAGAGAAGTGAAAACATATGTACACACAAAAACTTACACATGAATTTTCCTTTTTTGTTTTTGGAGACAAGGTCTCTGTCACCTAGGCTGGAGTGCAGTGGCATAATCATGGCTCACTGCAGCCTTGACCTTCCCAGGCTCAGATGATCCTCCCACTCCAGTCTCCTAAGTAGCCAGGACTACGGATGCACTTGCCACCAACCAAACCTGGCTAAATTTTTTTACTTTTTTTTTTTTTTTTGAGACAGAGTTTCACTCTAGTTGCCCAGGCTGGAGTGCAATGGCGCGATCTCGGCTCACCGCAACTTCCACCTCCCAGGTTCAAGTGATTCTCCTGCTTCAGCCTCCCGAGTAGCTGGGATTACAGGCATGCACCACCACGCCCAACTAATTTTGTATTTTTAGCAGAGACGTGGTTTCTCCACGTTGGTCAGGCTGGTCTTGAACTCCCGACCTCAGGATCTGCCCACCTCGGTCTCCCAAAAAGCTGGGATTACAGGCGTGAGCCACCATACCTGGCGATACATACATTTTTCAAGCTCACATGAAACATTCACCAAGACACACTGTATCTTGGGTCATAAAACAAACCTTAACAAATTTGAAAGGACTGAAATCATACAAATCATACAAGGCATGTTATCTAACTATAACCGAATTAGACTATAAATCTGTACCAAAAACATAACAGAAAAATCCCCAAAACATGGAAATTAAACAAATTTCTAAATAACTAATGGATAAAAGAAAACAAAATCAGAAAAATCAGAAAACATTTTGGAATGAATAAAAATACAACAAATAAACAACTTAAAAAACAATCCAGGTGAGGTGTAGAACATTTTTTTTAAAATACAATATATCAAAATTTGTGGGATATATTGTGGGATATATTTGTGGGATATATATTTGTGCAGTGCTTACTGATAAATTCATAGCATTCATAGCATTAAATAATTTCATTAGAAAAGTCTCAAATCAATAACCTAAGCTTCCACCTTAACAAGGTAAAAAAAGGAACAAAGTAAATTCAAGAAGAAAAAAAAAAGAACAGAACTCAATGAAATTAAAAACATAAAAATAGGCCGGGCATGGACAACACGGTGAAACGCTGTCTCTACTAAAAATACAAAAATTAGCAAGGCATGGTGGCACACACCTATAATCTCAGCTACTCAGGAGGCTGAGGCAGGAGAATTCCTTGAACCCCAAAGGCAGAGGTTGAAGTGAGCCTCTGCTCACTTCAGGCCACTGCTCTCCAGCCTGGGAGACAGAGCAAGATTCCATCTTAAAAAAAAAAAAAGGTCTAAATGTAAAAGGTAGGCTGGGTGCGGTGGTTCACCCCTGTACTCCCAGCACTTTGGGAGGCCGAGGTGGGCAGATAACGAGATCAGGAGTTTTAGACCACCCTGGCCAACGTGGGGAAACTCCATCTCCACTAAAAATACAAAAATTAGACGGGCATGGTGGTGTGCTCCTGTAGTTCCAGCTACTCCGGAGGCTGAGGCAGAAGAATCGCTTGAACCAAGGAGGCGGAGGTTGCAGTGAGTCGAGATCATGCCGCTGCACTCGAGCCTGGGTGACACAGCAAGACTCCATCTCAAAAAAAAAAAAAGAATGTAAAAGGTAAAATGTTAAAACTTTAAACAAAAACACAAGAGTTCTAAGTGACTCTGGGTTAGGCAGAGTCCTTTAATATGACAACAAAAGCAGGATCCAAAAAAGGAAAAAATTAATTGGACTTCATCAAAATTAAGAACTTCTGCTCTTTAGAAGATACTGTTAAGCAAATGAAAAGATAAGCCAAAGAATAGAAGAAAACATCTGCAAATCCTGTACCTGGTGAAGAACTTATATCCAGAACACATTAAAAATTGTCAAAACTTAGTAAGTAAACAACCCAATTTAAAAATGGGCAAAAGATCTGAACAGACATTTTACTAAAGAAGATAAACAGGCCGGGCATGGTAGCTTACAATTGTAATCCCAGCACTTTGGGAGGCCAAGGTGGGTAGATCACCTGAGGTCAGGAGTTCGAGACCAGCCTAGCCAACATGGTAAAACCTGTGTCTACTAAAAATACAAAAAAATTAGCCGAACGTGCTGGCGCACGTAATCCCAGCTACTTAGGAGGCTAAAGCACAAGAATCACTTGAACCCGGGAGGTGGAGGTTGCAGTGAGCCAAGATCATCCCACTGCACTCTAACCTGGGCAACAGAGCGAGACTCCATCTTAAAAAAAGATATACAGGTGGCAAATAAGCACATGAAAAGGTGTCCAACATCATTACTCATTAGAGAAATGCAAATTAAAACCATAAGAAGCTACTACAGTTAATATCAAAAACAGCCTACTATCTGATGATAGAAGTGACAGCAGTGGTCACCTTTAGAAGGGAAGGAGTGGGAGAGGCCACAGGGAGGCTTCTATGGTACTACAAATGTCTTATTTTTTTTAGTAGCGTTGGTGAATAACCCAAGGGGTTCATTTTGTACCACTTATGCTCACCTTTCTACATAAACTACACTTCAATTAAGAAGTTCAGGCCAGGCAGGGTTGCTCACACCTGTAATACTAGCACTCCAGGAGGCCAAGGCAGGCAGATGGATCACCTGAGGTCAGGAGTTTGAGAACAGCTGGCCAACATGGCAGAACCCCATCTCTACTAAAAATATAAAAATTAGCCAGGCATGGTATATGCCTGTAATCCCAGCTACTCAGGAGGCTGAGGCAGGAAAATCGCTTGAACCCAGGAAGCAGAGGCTGTAGTCAGCCAAGATGGCACCACTGCACTCCAGCCTGGGTGACAGAGCAAGATTCTGTCTCAAAAAAGAAAAAGAAAAGGAAAAGAAAAATTCACCTCAAAAAAGAAAGACTTCCCAAAAACGACCCTTCATCTAGGTGGTTTCACCAGTGAATTCTAACAAACATTTAAGGAAGAAGTAACTTTTTTTTTTTTTTTTTTTTGAGACAGAGTCTCGTTTTGTCGCCCAGGCTGGAGTGCAGTGGTACAATCTCGGCTCACTGCAAGCTCGGCCTCCCGGCTTCAAGCCATCCTCCTGCCTCAGTCTCCCGAGTAGTTGGGACTACAGGCGCCTGCCACCATGCCCGGCTAATTTTATGTATTTTTAGTAGAGACAGGGTTTCACTGTGTTAGCCAGGATGGTCTTGATCTCCTGACCTCATGATCCGCCCACCTCGGCCTCCCAAAGTTCTGAGATTACAGGCATGAGCCACTGCGCCCAGCGAGTAACACCATTCTTAAAATTTCAAAAAATAGAATTTCAACTAATGATACCAGCATAACCTGACAACAGAACTTGACAATAGCATCAGAAGAAAATTACAGGACAATCTCCATCAGGAGAGAGCTGCAAAAATCCTAAACAAAATATTAAACTGAATCTAGTGGCATATATAAGTTTGGTTTATTCCAGAAATACACTTAACGTTTGAAAATGGGCCAACATAATTTATCAACATTAATAGACTGTAAGAGAAAAATTACTTGATTATCTTGATAACAGGAAAAACATTTGACAAACAACAAGATTCATAAGAAACACACACACAGCCAAGTGTGGTGTTGGGTGCCTATAATCCCACCTACTTGGGAAGCCAAGGCAGGAGAATTGCTTGAGCCCAAGTGTTCAAGGCTGCAGGGAGTTGTAATCACACCACAGCACTCCAGCCCAGGAGACAGACTGAAGTTCCGTCTCCAAATTAAAAAAGAAAAAAGAAACCAGCCAGGTGTGGTGGCTCACACCTGTAATCCTAGCACTTTGGGAGGCCAAGGCAGGCAGATCACCTGAGCTCAGCAGTTCGAGACCAGCCTAGGTAACATGACCAAATCCCATTTCAACTAAAAATACAAAAAATTAGCTGGGTGTGGTGGTGCACACCTGTAATCCCAGCTACTGGGGAGGCTGAGGCACGAGAATCACTTGAACCTGGGAGGTGGAACTTGCAGTGAGCCAAGACTGTACCACTGCACTCCAGCCTGGGTGACAGAGTGAGACTCAGTCTCAAAAAAAAAAAAAAAAAGAAACATACATACATACATACATATATACATATATATACACACACACACACACCCCTCTTTTAGCAAAGCAGGAATAGCTTCTTTAATCTGATATGGAGTTATCTACAAAACAAACAGCTAACATCACACCTAAGACTGAAATATTGAAAGCATTTTCTGAAAGGGAAAAGACAAGGTTGTTGGCCGGGCGCGGTGGCTCAAGCCTGTAATCCCAGCACTTTGGGAGGCCGAGACGGGCGGATCACGAGCTCAGGAGATCGAGACCATCCTGGTAACATGGTGAAACCCCGTTTCTACTAAAAAATATATACAAAAACTAGCCGGGCGAGGTGGCGGGCGCCTGTAGTCCCAGCTACTCGGGAGGCTGAGGCAGGAGAATGGCGTAAACCCGGGAGGCGGAGCTTGCAGTGAGCTGAAATCCGGCCACTGCACTCTAGTCCGGGCGACAGAGCGAGACTCCGTCTCAAAAAAAAAAAAAAAAAAAAAAAGACAAGGATGTCTTCTATCACCACTTCTTTTCAACATTCTACTGCAGGTCCTAGACAATGTAATAAGGGGAAAATTTATAAAGGATTGGGAAGAAAAAAATAAAATTGCCACTATTCATTGTGTATATAAGTGAAGAAAGCCTAAAAGAATTTACAAACTGGCCGGGCATGGTGGCTCACACCTGTAATCCTAGCACTCTGGGAGGCCAGGGCAGGCAGATCACTTGAGGTCAGGAGTTCAAGACCAGCCTGGCCAAAAGGGTGAAACCCTGTCTCTACTAAAAATACAAAAAAATTAGCTGGACATGGTGGTACGCGCCTGTAGTCCCAGCTACTTGGGAGGCTGAGAGGCAGGAGAATTGCTTGAACCCAGGAGGCAGAGGTGGCAGTGAGTCAAGATGGCACCACTGCACTCCAGCCTGAGCTACAGAGTGAAACTCCATTTCAAAAAAAAAAGAAAGAAAAGAATCTATAGGCTATTAATTTTGAAGGATAAATCATTAGCCTCTACCAGTAAACTTTTAAAACTCAAAAGAACCTATGTAAGTAAACAAATAATAAATGAAACTGGTATCACTGTACAAAGGAATCTTTTTTTTTTGAGATGGAGTCTCACTCTGTTGCCCAGGCTGATCTCCGCTCACTGCAAACTCTGCCTCCCAGGTTCACACCATTCACCTGCCTCAGCCTCCCGAGTAGCTGAGAAAACAGGTGCCCGCCACCACTCCCAGTTAATTTTTTGTATTTTTAGTAGAGACGGGGTTTCACCGTGTTAGCCAGGATGGTCTCAATCTCCTGACCTCGTGATCCACCTGCCTCAGCCTCCCAAAGTGCTCGGATAACAGACATGAGCCACCGTGCCCAGACACAAAGGAATCTTATACAGCAATAAAAATGAACTACATAGCCAGATATAATGGCGTGTGCCTGTAATTCAAGCTACTCAGGAGGCTGAGGCACGAGAACTGCTTGAACCCAGGTGGTGAAGGTTGCCGTGAGCCAAGATCATGCCACTGCACTCCAGCCTGGGCAATAACAGCCAAAAACTCCGTCTCCAAAAAAAAAAAAAAAAAAACCTGAAAGACACCAGAAATAGCACATCCTAAAGAGTTTCATTTATACCTTCAAAGGTATAAATGAAAACAGGCAAATTAATCTGATGTTAAAACTCATCTTTGGTTCATGATTGGTAGATAGTGGTTACTTTTAAAAAGGAAGGAGGGCCAGTCTGGGCAACAGAGTGAGACCTTGTCTCTACAAAAAAAATCAAAAAATGAGAAGACAGGATCACTTGAGCCTGAGGGGTTGAGGCTACAATGCGCCATCATCACACCAGTGCACTCCTACCTGGGTGACAAAGTGAGACCCTGCCTAAAAAAAAAAAAGGAAGGACGGAGTAATAATTGGTAGGGAGTTCAAGGGGAATTTCTAGAGTTCTGTAATATTTTACATCTTGACCAGGTGATTGTTAACGTGAATGTACTCACTTTCTGATAATTCACTTAGCTGTACACTTCTGATTTGTGCACTTTAATGTATACATACTATATCTCCATGTTTCAAAAAGGGTTATTTCAAGTATTTCTAATCATATTCCACTACTAAAAACACTTTAACAATTCCCCATAGCCTAAATGCAAAATCGAAGCTCTGAAGCATGGCAAAGCATAATATGGGTTCCCATCTTTAACTTAATCCTCGTGTCTGTCCATCCCCACGGATACTTTGTATTTCAATTTGTCAAATTATTTACAGGCCCAGAACATAAAATACTGTTTCAGCCTTCACGCCTTTAGATAATATTCCATTAGTTGAAATTTTCTCCCTCTTTACACTCCACTAGGTCACCATACTATCCTTGAAATTCCACCCAACTTGGATATTAACTCCTCCAAGATGCTTCCCTATCCTTCCACTCCAAAATTAATCACCCTCTTTTCAATATTCAGTGTATTACTGCATGCATCAAGTGATAGCACAACTGTCTATGTCAGTACACACTCTATTGTAATGTAAACAATTCAAGCACAAAGTCTAAATTTTCATGTTGCCAATGCCAAACATGAAGGCTTGGCATGTGGTGGTTACTCAACAAATTTCACTCTTATGTTTATTTCTGTACTAATTAAGACTGTAAAACTATCTAGGATGAAACCTAAGTCTTATAATTCCTCCATAGCACACAGCATAGCAAGAGCACACTACAGGCATACAACAGCGATGGTTTAGCTAGCAGTGGAATGTTTACCAAAACACAGTTTCACGGACAAAATGCGCTTTTCAAACCATATGCTCACCTAAGATATGTATGTCCTACTGGAATGGCAGAAGGTCATATTTATATATATATATTATATATATATTTATATATATTATATATTTATATATATATATATACACACACGCACACACACACATATATTTCCAGAGTTTTGAGCTACAAGAAACCAATAGCAATCACCTAGTTACAACTCTTAGGGAAGAACTGAAGCCTAGAAAAATTAAGTGGCTTGCTCAAGAATAAGGCTATAGCCAGAAGGGTCAAGACTAGGACTCAGATTACCTAGGTTCTCTCACAATCCATGTAGCCTCCCTTTTGTACTATGTGACTTCTCAAAGTATGACTGCTTTACTATTTTATATTTAGATGGTTAATATCCACAATTGCAGGGCTTTTAAAAATTTTCATTTTAAAATTTGTCTCTAACAAACAAATACTAAAAGTACCAACAAGTTCAACCAGGAAAACACCATTTCCAGTTCCGATATCAAGCACTGAAGCATCCAATGGAATCTTGTGTTTCTGCATCCACCTTATTAGTCGATTCATACTCTCTTCTCCAAACCTGTTAGAGAAAATCAGTCAAATAACTGAGGGGTACAGAGCAAAAGTCACCACTATATTCCATTTAAGCTATTTATACCATATGCTCAAACTCTTATTTGAAAGTGAAAACATCCGTGACTGCTTAAGCTTTGTCTCTACTGTAATTTAGAAGAAACCACCTCCAGGAATACAACAGAATAGACAAGGTCAGTATGTTACTAACATTTCTCTGTATCAGCATTAACACTTGTAGGTGTTGGGGGCTCAAAATTTTATTGTTTATTGAAAAAGGACAACTACAGGGTGAAATGTTGTCATCAAATGTAAATGTAAGATTTTAAAAGAGGGCTCACACCCATTCTCCCAACACTTTGGAAGTCCACAGTGGGAGGACTGCTTGAGGCCAGGAGTCTGAGACCAGCCTGGGTAACACAGTGAGACCCTGTCTCTACAAAAAAGAAAATTTGCTGGGCATGGTGGCACGTAGTTATAGTCACAGCTATCCAGGAGGCTGTGGCAGGAAGATCACTTGGGCCCAGGAGGTACAGGTTGTAGTGAGCTATGATGATCATGCCACTGTACTCCAGCCTGGATGACAGAATGACACCCTACCTCTCTAAAAAAAAAAAAAGTAAAAAATAAAAAACAATAAAAGAAGAGACATACTTTAAATCTACCCACTAAAGTCAGACTTAATCCAGGGTTCCCAGGATTTTTAGACTTTCTTTAGGTATAAGCACTTGAATATATACATATTTTTTTAAACACACACACATATACATACAATCTTCTAGATTATAACTTGATTCTTTTCCTAACTCACCAGATTTCACCTGTATCTCCGAATTCTCGGAAAGTTTGCAGTTCTCTCTCATAGACAGCATCCCAACTATGTAAACAATGAAATGCAAAGCGAGACTTTTGAATTAAACTGTATTATGAATTAAATGTATGTTTCTAATACATTGCAGAGCTATTTATGACAGAGGTTTAAAACATCACTAAGTGTTATTAATAAGTACACATAGTTCAATCTTTTAACGTCCTTGAGTTAAAAGAATGAAATACGTGGGCAAGCAGAATACATTTATACTGTACATGTAAAGCATTTAGGACAGTATCTGATGCACAACAATAAGTTTTAGCCTAAAAAAACACAGACATTTGTCCACGTATCCCTAAGTCCCTGACCCAAGTTCAAAACTTGATGAAGCAAGCACATCTGGTCTCAAGCGTGCAGGCACACAGTCTCTTTCCCGTGCTATTTGTCTCTGCCTATTCCAGTCTTCTAGCCCTGAACGCTTTTCTTTCTTTTTTGGGACGGTGTCTCGCTCTGTCGCCAGGCTGGAGCGCAGTGGCGCGATCTCCGCTCACTGCAACCTCCGCCTCCCGGGTTCAAGCGATTCTCCTGCCTCAGCCTCCCGAGTAGCTGGGACTACAGGCGTGCGCCACCACCCCCGGCTTATTTTTGTATTTTTAGTAGAGACGGAGTTTCACCATGTTGGTCATGGCTAGTCTCGATCTCCTGACCTCGTGATCCGCCCGCCTCGGCCTCTCAAAGTGCTAGGATTACAGGCGTGAGCCACCGCACCCGGTCCTCTGGATCCTTTTCATTTGCCTTGTCTTTTCCTACAATGATTCTCTAGAATCCCTGCTCCCTCTCATCCCGCCAATTTACCTCTCCCCAGCCGTTCCCTGCAGTCATTGATCCACCCACATTAATTCATTTAATAATTCCTGAGCGTCTGTTTTACGTCAGATCGCTTTCTCTCACCCCATGATCCCCCACTATCTTCCTCGCTCCCGCCTCGGGCCATCCGCTATTCCCACCCCACTTCTAGATCCCACATCTCTCTCCTCCTACCCTTCTTAGCCTTTTCAGCTCCCAGGCCCAGCACTTCTCCTTCGGTCTCTCACTCTCGCCGACCAGCCCTATTCGCCAGCCTCGCCCTCTCCCCCTTTCCCCCAAGCCTGGGCCTCAGGTTCGAGACTCTCAGAAGGCCTCCCAGGAGCTTCAAAGCCTGTCCCGCATCCACAAGCCCCTTGGGCTCCAATCGCTTGAAACGTCGGTTAACCGCGCAGGGCGACCCCTAGAGATTCCACTCTTTCAAATCCCCCTGAGACCCCCGCCAGGTGGCCCTGCTCCCGTCATGCTCCCGAGGGTCTCCCTGTCCCCGAGCCCTGGGTCTCTACCCCGCCGTCCCCTTCTCGGGGCCCAGGCAGGGCGGCACGGCTCATCCTCCCCTGCCCAGCGTCACACTCACTGCTCGCGGGTCCCCAGGGCCGACGGGACGAAACCGTCCTCCCCGGGACTGCCCTTGTCCGACAGCGCAGCCACCTCAGCGCCACTGCCGCCGTCAGCATCCGAGCTCATCTCGCTCCACGTCCTGGACGGCCGTTGGGTCCGCCATAGAGACGGGGCACAGGCAGAGCGGACAAGCGGGCCGGCGCCTCTAGGCGGCGGGAGGCCGCCCTCTCGACTGCTCCATCCCCCCGCGCTGGGGCTGGGCTGGGGACGCGAAGCCCTCCGGGCTGTACCCGGCCTCCAGGCGCCGGCGCGGACCGTGGGCTCTCCCCAAAGCGTTAGTGGTACCCCCTTCGTCGAGGTCCAAGCGCGGCTGTATTTGGGGACTGCTGTTTGTGAGGGACCATTAGAGGTATTGCATTTTGGTAAAAGGCTAGCTTCGGTACCGTGGACACCTAAAGCCGACGCCGCTCTACCCCAAACTCAGAAATCAGCTCACCTCTGCACCGTGTGCGCCCGTCTGCGAAGCGGATGAGAGCGTCCATCCAGTTATTTGGCTCCTCGACAAGAGGCCAACGTCGTTTCTGGCTGAGATTCTGACTTCAAAATTGCGTTCTGGCCTCTTGTGATTTGATGTCACCGGTAAATCACTGACCTCTTGTGATTTGAAATTTATGTCCAGGGAAGGGAATGCCCTGCAACTCCCCACAATATGCCAAACACGGCGATCAGTGTGGTGTGAAAGAAAGACTGCTAAGTGAGAGGATGCCTGGCCTCGACCCAGGCACCTGGCCTTGTCTAAGTGTTTTGGGGTTTTTTTGGTTTTTTTGTTTGTTTGTTTGTTTTGTTTTGTTTTGTTTGAGACGAAGTTTCGCTCTTGTCCCCCGGGCTGGAGTGCAATGCAATGGCGCCATCTCTGCTCACCGCAACCTCCGCCTCCCGAGTTCAAGCGATTCTCCTGCCTCAACTTCCCGAGCAGCTGGGATTACAGGCGTGCGCCACCACACCTGGCTAATTTTGTATTTTTAGTAGAGATGGGGTTTCTCCATACTGGTCAGGCTGCTCTCTCCAAGTCCCGACCTCAAGTGATCCGCCCGCCTCGGCCATCTTGGCCATCCCAAAGTGCAGGGATTACAGGTGTGAGCCACCGCGCTTGGCCTCTTGCCTAAATCTTAACCTCTGTGTGTTTCCTCCCTGTACCATGTTAAAACTAGGCGGTGACTTTGTTCCACAAGACTGCTCCCAACCCGCGAACCGGAGATTGCATCTGCCTCTAGGTCTGACTGCCATTGGTAGATCTGCAGTATAATACGAGAGATCTTATGGGCCAAAGTCTGGGGTATTTTCTGTAGTAGCTATGAAATACTGTTGGTCCAATGTCCTAGGAAAGGCCCCCAAAGACCCCTAGCGAGACTGCCTTCCAACCAAAAAGCATTGTTTGCTAAGCCACGTTTCTGTTGGCTTGGCAGACAGAAGCGCAGTAGCAAGTCCCTAAAGATAAAACAGCTTTAGAAATCCTTCCTAGGATCGAAAGCGCATCTCCTATACATGGTGTTCTGAGATCTTCAGGCAGCCACTAGTAATAGGGTAAGGTAAAAGGCACATGGGAGGCCAGACGCGGTAACTCACACCTGTAATCCCAGCACTTTGGGAGGCCGAGGCGGGCAGATCACGAGATCAGGAGATAGAGACCATCCTGGCCAACATGGTGGAACCCTGTCTCTACTAAAATACAAAAAATTAGCCAGGCATGGTGGCGGGTGCCTGTAGTCCCAGCTACTCGGGAGGCTGAGGCAGGGGAATCACTTGAACCCGGGAGATGGAGATTGCAGTGAGCGGAGATCGCGCCACTGCACTCTAGCCTGGCGACAGAGTGAGACTCTGTATTAAAAAAAAAAAAAAAAAAGGCAAATGGAAATCCATGTGCATAGTGATTAAACAAAAGGCCGGGCGCAGTGACTCAAACCTGTAATCCCAGAACTTTGGGAAGCTGAGGCAGGCAGATTACCTGAGGTCAGGAGTTCGAGACCAGCCTGGCCAACATGGCGAAACCCCATCTCTACTAAAAAGCCAAAAATTGGCCGGGCGCGGTGGCTCAAGCCTGTAATCCCAGCACTTTGGGAGGCCGAGACGGGCAGATCACGAGGTCAGTAGATCGAGACCATCCTGGCTAACACGGTGAAACCCTGTCTCTACTAAAAAATACAAAAAAAAAAACTAGCCGGGCGAGGTGGCGGGCGCCTATAGTCCCAGCTACTCGGGAGGCTGAGGCAGGAGAATGGCGTAAACCCGGGAGGCGGAGCTTTCAGTGAGCCGAGATCCGGCCACTGCACTCCAGCTTGGGCGACAGAGCGAGACTCCGTCTCAAAAAAAAAAAATTTTCAAGAAAGAACTTTAGTAACCTTATTACAGAGCAATAAAACCACGTGATGCCACGGTCAATTAGTGCTGGGCAAGCGGTTCTTTTGATCTTTTCTAGGTTCTAGATGCTAGAGAAAGCAAGCCTGAGTGGGGCTGAGTGAGCCTTTAAGAGTTTTAGGTCGGCCAGGCGCAGTGGCCCACGCTTGTAATCCCAGCACTTTGGTAGGCTGAGGCGGGCAGATCAGGAGGTCAGGAGATGGAGACCATCCTGGCTAACATGGTGAAACCCCATCTCTACTAAAAATATTAAAAAAATTAGCTGGGCGTGGTGGCTCATGCCTGTAGTCCCAGCTACTCGGGAGGCTGCGGCAGGAGAATGGCATGAACCTGGGAGGTGGAGCTTGCAGTGAGTCGAGATCGCACCACTGCACTCCAGCCTGGGAGACAGAGTGAGACTCTGTCTCAAAATAAATAAATATAAATAAATAAATAAAAATAATTTTTATGAGTACATAGGTGTATATATTTATGGGGTACATGAGATGTTTTGATACAGGCATGCAATATGAAATAAGCACGTTGGAGAAAAGGGTATCCATCCCCTCAGGAATGTATCCTTTGAGTTACAAACAATACAATTACATTCTTTAAGTTATTGTAAACAATTAAGTTATTATTGACTATAGGCACCCTATTGTGCTATCCAATAGTAGGTCTTACTCATTCTTTTTTTTTTTTTTTTTAACCCATTAACCATCCCCACTCCCCAGCAACCTCCCACTATCCTTTCCAGCCTCTGGTAACCATCCTTCTACTTTGTATGTCCATGAGTTCAATTGATTTGATTTTTAGATCCCATGAGTAAATGAGGACATGTGATGTTTGTCTCTGTGCCTGGCTTATTTCACTTAAGGTAACGATCTGCAGTTCTATCCATGTTGTTGCAAATGATCACGTTTCTGTTGTCTTGGCAGACAGACAACTTTGGCCCTCATTCTTTTTTGTGTATTCCCTTGTGTCTATATGCTACATTTGCTTTATTCATTCATCTGTTTTTGGACACTCAGGTTGCTTCCAAACCTTAGCTATTGTAAACACTGCTGCAACAAACATGGGTGTGCAGTTATCTCTTTGGTACACTGATTTCCTTTCTTTGGGGTATATACCCAGGAATGGGATTAATGGATCATATGGTAGTTCAATTTTTAGTCTTTTGAGGAAACTCCAAACTGTTCTCTACTATGATTTGACTAATTTCCATTCTTACCAACAGTATACAAGGGTTCCCTTTTTTCCATGTCCTCGCCAGCATTTGTTATTGCCTGTCTCTTGGATAGAAGCCTTTTGAGACGGAGTCTCGCTCTGTCACCCAGGCTAGAGTGCAGTGGCATGATCTCCGCTCACTGCAAGCTCCACCTCCGGGTTCACGCCATTCTCCTGCCTCAGCCTCCCGAGTAGCTGGGACTACAGGCGCCTGCCACCACGCCCGGCTATTTTTGTATTTTTAGTAGAAACGGGCTTTCACCGTGTTAGCCAGGATGGTCTCCATCTCCTGACCTCATAATCCGCCCGCCTCAGTCTCCCAAAGTGCTGGGATTACGGGCGTGAGCCACTGCGCCCAGCCGATAGAAGCCATTTTAACTGGAGTGAGATGATATCTCATTATAGTTTTGATTTGCATTTCTCTTATGATCAGTGATGTTGAGCACCTTTTCATATGCCTGTGTTAGTGACTTCTGATTCCAACCTCTTGCTCTCCCTCCAGATTTGTATTTTCTCTTATTTTATTGTATTGCAGCTGCCTGGATGTCCCTTGCTACATTAAACTCAATGTGTTCAAAACTGAGCTCACTTGCATTACCATCCCCACACTGTGCCTCCTCTCCAAACCCTTTCTCCTCTGTGTTTGCAGGTGGTCCCTGACCATCTACACTGTCACCCAAAGCGGAGCATCATCCTCCTCCTTTCCTCCCTGCACAGCTCCTCTTGGTCTCTTCCTGGTCCCTGGGCTCACTTCCTTTTGGCCACTCAGGCCATTGCAGCAGCTTCTGAGTAAACCTTCCGTGAGCCATTTGGCACTTGGCCCTTCCTCAGGCCCCAGCTATGCCTTGTTTCCCATTCCCTCTTGAAAGGCCTCCAAGACTTGCCCAGTTTTCCTCTCCTTCAGTGCCTGACATCACTCACTCTTTTCCTTTGCATTTTCCCACCTGATCATGGACTGTAGAGGCAAACCAACTTGAACTTGAATCACAACTTCATACAAGGTATGACCTTGAGTGAGTTACTTAATTTAAACATCTTAAGTCGCAGTTTCCTCAAATGGGCATAATCCAAATGAAGCTGGACTTTATCGTTCCCACTTTCAGGCGCATCATAGCAAAGTGTGGCATTCTCATGCAGAAATGCTTTGCATTGTATTGATACATATAAATGGAATCTTACTATTTGCATGTTTGCATTTTACATCTTCATTTAACAATATCCAGTGATAGGCCGGGCGCGGTGGCTCAAGCCTGTAATCCCAGCACTTTGGGAGGCCGAGACGGGCGGATCACGACATCAGGAGATCGAGACCATCCTGGGTAACACGGTGAAACCCCGTCTCTACTAAAAAAATACAAAAAACTAGCCGGGCGAGGTGGCAGGCGCCTGTAGTCCCAGCTACTTGGGAGGCTGAGGCAGGAGAATGGCGTAAGCCCGGGAGGCGGAGCTTGCAGTGAGCTGAGATCCGGCCACTGTACTCCAGCCTGGGCGACAGAGCGAGACTCCGTCTCAAAAAAAAAAAAAAAAAAAAAAAAAAAAAAAAACAATATCCAGTGATATACTGTACTTGGAAATCTTTTTTTGTCAATGCCTATGGATCCCTTACCTTTTAAACTAATTCATGATAATAGAAATGATGGCTAGCAATCGTACAGCTGTCACTGTGCGCCAAGAACTGTGTTCAGTGCATCCAATGTATTATTTCAGTTACTCCTAATGATAGCCACATTCCCAGCACTTTGGGAGGCCGAGGCAGGCAGATCACGAGGTCAGGAGTTCAAGACCGGCCTGGCCAACACAGTGAAACCCCGTCTCTACTAAAAATACAAAAAATTAGCCAGGCATGGTGGTGGGTGCCTGAAATCCCAGTTACTCGTGAGGCTAAGGCAAGAAAATCGCTTGAACTCAGGAGGTGGAGGTTGCAGTAAGCCGAGATCACACCAGTGCAATCCAGCCTGGGTGACAGAGCGAGACTCCATCAAAAAAAGAAAAAGAAAAAAAGATTGCCACATGAGGTAGATACTAGTATTAGCCTCATTTTACAGATGAGCTAACTAGGGCACATAGAAGTAAGTTCTGGAGCTGAGATTGGGACCCAAGCAATCTTTCATAAAGTTTTCAAGCATAACCACTACGTGAGTATGCTTTATCACTATGGGTGTTTTGCTGAAGATTTTCTTTTGTTTGTTTGTTTGAGATAGGGTCTCACTGTTTCCCCCAGGCTGGAGTACAGTGGCATCATCTACTTTTTTTTCTTTTTTTTTTGAAACAGGGTCTCACTCTGTCACCCAGGCTGGAGTGCAGTGGCATGATCTCAACTCACTGCAACCTCTGCCTCCTGGGTTCAAGCAATTCTCCCACCTCAGCCTCCCGACAAGCTGAGATTTCAGCCGCATGCCACCACATCTGGCTCATTTTTTTGTCTTTTTAGTAGAGATAGGATTTTACCATGCTGGCAGGCTGGTCTTGAACTCCTGACCTCAAATGATCTGCCTGCCTTTGCCTCCCAAAGTGCTGGGATTACAGGCATGAGCCACTGCACCCGGCCTAGTGGCATGATCACTTAACTCACTGCAGCCTCGATTTCCTGGGCTCAAGTGATCCTCCCAACTCAGCCTCCCAAGTAGCTGGGGTTACAGGTGCCTACCACCATGCCCAGCTAATTTTTTAATTTTTTTGTAGAGACAGGGTCTCACTATGTTGCCCAGGCTGGTCTCGAACTCCTGGGCTCAAGCGATCCACCTGCCTCGACCTCCCAAATTGCTGGGATTACAGGTGTGAGCCACCAAGCCTGGTCAGAGCCTAAACATTCTTTATCCTCATCTCTCTGTCACCAAAGTCCAGAACCTCACTGTAGCCACTCATCTCCTCTTCTCATCCTCTTTCTCCTTCACCCCCTAAATTTTCCCAGTTCATCTGCCTCTCTTTCCTCTCTCATCTCCTACATTCCAAATTGTTTCTTCAGTGAGGAAACCTAGGCACCTCCTTATTAGCAAGCCTACACCTTTTATCAGCTACTTTTGTCTCCGTCCCCCTCCAGCACCCTGCTGATCAAACACAACTATCTCCCTAAAACCCTCTCACTTTTTCATGCAGCATTCATTCTACAGTCCTGTATTGGGCAACATTTACATGCCAGCCATTATTCCAGGTGATGGACATGCAACAGTAAATAAGCAGGAATCCCTGTCTTTGCTAGATGTGGTGTCTCACGTTTATAATCCCAACTACTGAGGAGGCTGAGGCAAGACGATCACTGGAGTCTAGGAGTTTGAGGTGCAGTGAGCTATTGAGTGACAGAGCAAGACCCTATATCTAAAAATAAAAATAAAAATAAAAATAAAAGAATCCCTGTCTTCATGAAGTTCAGAACGTGCTCGGAGAGGGGGAAAGACAATGGACAGGAAAGATGAATAACACAGAGATGCTGCTAGATGATAAGTGGTAAAGGGAAAAGTAAACAGGGAAGTACTACTGAGAACATGGAGAGAAGTTTGCAATCCTTGATAGTGTACCAGGAAGGACTGTCTGAGGGGGTGGCAGCACTAAGTGAAAACCTAAGAGAGGTTGTCATTGGTTTTGTTCCTAGGGAGCAAAGTGTGACACTGAGATGAACAGGGAGGAAGTTGATTAGGGAGTATTCTGAGAATCATCATCTGTTGGAGAAGAAAAAGAAGCAGGATTGGCTGAATGAAGTAGTTGGACTGAGGTACCACTACAACAGAACTTCAGCAAATCCTCCTGGCCCTCCCCTGTATTCATCTACCTCAACCAGGCATTGAATGCTGGATGCCCACAAAGGGGAGGACTGGCCTTAGGCAATGAAGCTCTCTTCAACTAGGCATACTTACAGGAGAGAGCTGACCTGCAGCAATCACTCAATCCTGCAAGGTGGACCGGAGGTCTCAGTGGCACACCAAAGCATCTAGGGTGGAACTAGTAAACCATGCAGCTGCCTGGGAGAAAAGCATCCCAGGCAAAGAAAACAGCAAGCGCAAAGGCCCTAAGGTGGAATGAGCTGGGGATGTCCAGGAAGCAGAAAGAAGACTAATGTAGCTGAAGCTCGTAAATAAAGGGGGCAGTAGCAAGTAATGAAGTCAGACAAGTAATAGGGGCCAGGTCTTGGCAAGACTTGTGTGTTTGGCCAAGAAGCAACATGGTTTAATTTTTACATTTAAATGTCGACCATTTTGCTATGTTGAGCATAGATTTGGCAAGGAGGAGATTAAAAGCTGAAACAGAACACCGGGTTTCTCAGCCTTGTCACCACTGATGATAATTATTTGTTGTGGACCTGTCGTTGTGCACTTTTTTAGCCACTTTTTTAGCCCTGGTGCCCAGGGGGCGAGCCTCATGAGGTCCCGGCTTAGCCGCGAAAGCCGGCCCGAGACAGAGGCTGAAAGCCCCCAGCGGGTGCGGCAGGGGGCCCGGCACCTACGTGGTCCGCGTTGCTGTTGGCGCTGTGGAAACACACAGCACCGAAGGTGTAGCCCGAAATGGACGCCGCCATGATGGAAATCTCTAGCTCCCCCATCATGCCCCGCGGAGGGCAAAATCTGTGCACAGATTTTTAGCCACTTCTCCGGCCTCTACCCACCCACCAGATGCCAGTGGCACCTGATTCCAAATTGTGATATCTGATAATGTTTCCAAACATTGCCACATGCCATTTTGGGAGGCAAAACTGCCACCAGTTCAGACTCGGTGAGTAAGAGGATGCAAAATTCTGAGAGAGAGAGAGATGATGGTGCCTTGAACCACCATTTCACTTCCCTCCCATCCCATGACGCTACAGTCTCAACTCTGCAGCCAAAGCAGTCGTGTTATCTGTTATCACATTATGTCACTACTATACCAAACTGTTTATTTGCCTGAATTACCTCTGTCCTTTTATCCTTGAGCTTGGTAAATGTTGGCCTTTTTTCTTTTCTTTTTTTTTGAGACAGAGCCAGAGTGCAGTGGCACAATCTCGGCTCACTGCAATCTCTGTCTCCCAGGCTCAAGTTATCCACCTGCCTTGGCCTCCTGAAGTGCTGGGATTACAGGCGTGAGCCACCGCGCTCAGCCTAAATGTTGGCCTTTTTTTTTTTTTGAGATAAAGCTTTGCTCTTGTTGCCCAGTCTGGAGTGCAATGGCACGATCTCGGCTCACCGCAACCTCCGCCTCCCGGGTTCGAGCGATTCTCCTCCCTCAGCCTCCCGAGTAGCTGGGATTACAGGCATGTGCCAGCACGCCCGGCTAATTTTTGTATTTTCAATAGAGACGGGGTTTCTCCATGTTGGTCAGGCTGGTCTCGAACTCCTGACCTCAGGTGATCGACCCACCTCGGCTTCCCAAAGTGCTGGGATTACAGGCATGAGCCACTGCGCCCAGTTTCACTTGCAAAGGGAAAGAACTGTTTGCGGAATTATCAATCACTGTCTGAGGCGTGTCGGGAGCGACACCCCTGCGGAGGATAAGGTGCCGGGGTCCTTCCGAACAGGCGTTCCTCAGCCTTCAGGACTGGGCGGGCTCAGGGCCCTCGGCCGCTGCCCGCAGCGGACTCCACTTCCCATGATGCCAAGGGGTCGGGCCGGCCGGAACGCCGTGTGCCCTCCGCGGGGCATGATGGGGGAGCTAGAGATTTCCATCATGGCGGCGTCCATTTCGGGCTACACCTTCAGTGCTGTGTGTTTCCACAGCGCCAACAGCAACGCGGACCACGTAGGTGCCGGGCCCCCTGCCGCACCCGCTGGGGGCTTTCAGCCTCTGTCTCGGGCCGGCTTTCGCGGCTAAGCCGGGACCTCATGAGGCTCGCCCCCTGGGCACCAGGGCCGGCCGGAGGAGCTGGTGACCCGGGCGGCTCCCGCCCCCGGTGAGCTCTTGCCTCTGGGGGCTCTTTCCCCCCTGGGACGGGCCCCGTAGCTTCGCGCTCTCAGCCGCTCGGCCGTCCCGGCACAGCCGCCTCCCATGCAGCAAAGCTGTCCCACCTGGCCTCCTGCAGTGTCAGGAGTCGCTCGGTGGAAACCCAGCGCCTGCCCCTCCCTGAAAATCAGGCTTCTAGACTTATGAGGGGCGCACGGGGTCGGGAGGGAATCTAGAGGCCGGGCGTTTAGTCCAGAAGGCTAGGTACTCAGCCCCGCCCGCCGGTCTTACAGGTTGTCGTGGGGGTGCTACGAGTGAAACCATGGCTGTCACTATTGATACTTGTTAGGCATGGTTGTGTGTTTTCTTCGCCCTGATGCAAAATGGAGAATGTAAACAGGAGCGTTAGGTGCAGGTTCTATTTTGTATTTCCTTGAAGTTGCGTGTTTAGTTCTTTGGCCGGAGTTCTAAGACCACGGGACTAGTCACAGTGAAATAGGGAAGTGACAGGCCCACTAGTGAGTGATCGGAAATGCATAGGCTTTGGAGCCCACAAGAGGATCAGATCCTCTCTGTTTTAGTGCCTTTAGTGCCTTTATTTTACAAATTGTCTTTTAACGTCATTGACCTCTGATTGGAAATGCTTTGTGAAACTAGATCACTTCTCTCTTAAAGGGCGTATATAATTTGGCCACCAAATTGGGGGATTATTTTAAGTTATGTTAACAGTGAATGATTCAAACTCATTAAACCTATATGTGGGGTTTTTGGTTGTCATTACAAAGCAAAATGGTACACTGCAGAAGGAGGAACTGCATTTGGTTTGATGTCAGCAATCTTAGCTTCTATTAATAAAAACTGATTTCAGAGAGGTGATTCCATTAGTAAATTGAATGCAATTAAATTATTGTACCTTTCATCCCTTCAGTGTTGATGGTAGAACTTAATGATAGGAATAGGAATATATACATCATGGGTTTTTTCCAGAGGCAGCTTTGAACACTATGGCCTACGGTACTACAACCAGCTATTTAATAATGTAATATAGTTCTACATGTAAGGGTTTGTGATACCCCTAGTGTCCATGGACTATTAAAAATGGGACCTTTATTTCTTGAGTGCCTAGTAATATCACAGTTTATGTGTATGGCAAGATTACTGTAAGAACAAGCAGCTACCTGTTGAAAAAAATTAATTCAAGAGCTATCCCTTAATATCTACTCTGTGCAAGGCATGGTACTAGACTTCATAGAAATTTTCACTAATGCCAGTAGTTTGCAACTGTGTTTCATATGACCATGCCTGTTTATAGTAACTTTCCCACAATTATAGATGTGGAGTCCTTGAAAATAATTTCAATTTTAAGGTTGAAGAACCAACAACTTACTTTTGTAGTACATACTTATTTTGTCCAGGCAAGAAATTAATTTAAAACCACTCACCTGTAGACCTGGGGCTAGCATACTTTTCTGTACAGGGCCAGATAGTAAACTTTGTAGGCTTTGTAAGCCATGTGGTCTCTGTAGCAACTATTCAACTCTGCTATTATTGGGAGAAAGCAGCTATAGACAGTAAAACATTTAAGTGACTGTTATTAGCTGGGTGCGGTGGCTCATGCCTATAATCCCAGCAGTTTAGGAGGCCGAGGCGGGCAGATCACCTTAGGTCGAGAGTTCGAGACCAGCCTGACCAACATGGAGAAACCCCGTCTGTACTGAAAATACAAAAGTAGCCGGGCGTGGTGGCACATGCCTGTAATCCCAGCTACTAGGGCGGCTCAGGCAGGAAAATCGCTTGAACCTGGGAGGCAGAGGTTGTGGTGAGTCGAGATCACACCACTGCACTCCAGCCTGGACAACAAGAGCAAAACTCCGTCTCAATAATAATATTTAAATAAAATAAAAACATAGAAACCATTCTTAGCTTACAGGCCATATATTAATAAGCATTAGGCTGGAATTAGTCCCCATGCCATAGTTTGCCAACTCCTACTATAAAGTAACAGTGGCTCAGATAATCCAGACCAGTAGATGTATAAACATTCCTCTTATACTTGGCTTTAGAATGTCCTTTAAAAAAAAAAAATTACAGACAAGTCTTGCTATGTTGTCCAGGCTGATCTCAAACTCCTGGCCTCAATCGATCTTCCCTCTTTGGTCTCTTGAAGTGTTGAGATTACAGGCGTGACCCACCACATCTGACCTGGAATTTCTTGATGTCACTGTTGAGTTATATCGTTATTCCACAAACGGAAGACTGTTGTAGGGTTACCAGATGAAATACAGCACACTGAGTTAATCTGAATTTTAGATAAATAGCAATTTATTTATAGTATAAGTATATCCCAAAACTTACAGGAGAAATTATTTGTTATCTGAAATTAAAATTTTATTGTGTGTCTTGTATCTTTTTTGCTAAATCCAGCAACCCAATACCGTAGAACACTAGGAATCTGGCTAAGTTATTAAGGTCTAAAGTTCTGTGTGAATATGAAATTATTTTTTCACTTTGATTTTTTGAAAGTGGGTTTTGGTTTGGTTTTGTCTTTTGCTTGTGACAAGACAGAACTGCTTTTGTGGTGAGAATTCATAACCGAAAGATGTTCATAGGGTCAAACAAGCTTATTTAGGCAGTGTTTCTCAAATGAGTAGTCATGGACACTCCTTTGGGTCGCAGAGTTTTTTTTTAAAGGGAATATATATATATATATATATATATTTTTTTTTTTTTTTTGAGACAGAGTCTTGCTCTGTCACCCAGGCTTGAGTACAGTGGCACAATCTCAGCTCACTGCAACCTCTGTCTCCTGGGTTCAAGCAATTCTTCTGCCTCAGCCGCTCTAGTAGCTGGGATTACAGGTGCGTACCACCACACCTGGCTAGTTTTTGTATTTTTAGTAGAGACAAGATTTCTCCACGTTGGCCAGGCTGGTCTCAAACTTCTGACCTCAGGCAGTCCACCCACGTCGGCCTCCCAAAGTGCTGGGATTACAAGTGAGAGCCACCATGCCCAGCCTACATGTTTCTTAAGTTTGAGAAATGCTCTGTGATGATTTGGTATTTTAGGACACTCCCCCTCCTCAAATCAAATACAAAAATTAGGCTGTAAAGTGTCTGTCGGTCCCTACTCCCATAGATTCTCACTTTAAACTGGAAATGTTTTTAAACTAGGAAACTTCATTAATTGATTTGAAGGATCAACTTAGAATAGAAGGATATATTGTACAAGGGCATTGTTTCAACAAATTTATTCTGCGAGTGTTAGTGAGGCACCTACTAAGTATTAGGCATTGTGCTGGGTGATGAGATAGAGCAGTGAACAAGGACAAAGTCCCTGCTCTCTTGGAGTTTACATTCTGGCAAGGGATGATAAATGTATTTATTTACAAATATGTAATATGATGGATAATGAGAAGACTAAGAAGAAAGAGAATGTAAGATAAAGGGGGCAGAGTGCCTGGCAGATGCTATTTCCATTAAGTTGGTCAGGCAAGACTTCT
This sequence comes from Trachypithecus francoisi, assembly GCF_009764315.1. Lineage (NCBI taxonomy): Eukaryota > Metazoa > Chordata > Mammalia > Primates > Cercopithecidae > Trachypithecus > Trachypithecus francoisi. The sequence goes on along the minus strand of NW_022681442.1, from coordinate 6,674,651 downwards.
CTGATAGGGTGCCATTTGACTAGAGATCTGAATGAAGGAAAGGAGTAAGCCATGTGGTATCTGGGGAGAGAGATTCCAGGACAGCTTCTCAGTTCAACCCTCTGTAAGGAAAGTTACTTTAAGATTTAGAGTATGTCTCCTCCCAGCTGTGCTTGTGCAGAACATGACAGCAAGTACACAAAGAGTAGGTAATAAGCCAAGTAATCTAGAATCAACTGTGATGGTTAATGCCCTCCAAAAGTGTAAATAAATTAACCTCTGCATTTATTAAAGAAAAAGATTCATGTGAATGATAGGAAATTAATTGTTTTGCTAAAATCCTAATTTTCTATGCCAGACTGTATAAAGGCATTTAGTTGTCATTGTGTTAACTTTATCTTTTTATTATCAGCGATGTTTTTCCAATAACGAAATACATTGTATGTGATTTCAAGAAAACAACTATGAAATATTTCCACTTCCTGAGTTTTTTGGCATTGGTTATGATCCTTAAGATTTAGGTGATGAGGCCGGGCGTGGTGGCTCAAGCCTGTAATCCCAGCACTTTGGGAGGCCGAGATGGACGGATCACGAGGTCAGGAGATCGAGACCATCCTGGCTAACATGGTGAAACCCCGTCTCTACTAATAAATACAAAAAACTAGCCGGGCGAGGTGGTGGGCACCTGTAGTCCCAGCTACTTGGGAGGCTGAGGCCGGAGAGTGGCCTAAACCCAGGAGGCGGAGCTTGCAGTGAGCTGAGATCTAGCCACTGCACTCCAGCCTGGGCGACAGAGCGAGACTCCGCCTCAAAAAAAAAAAAAAAAGATTTAGGTGATGAAATTCACTCTTCCAAAAACTGGGAAGAGTTGAAGGGATTAAAATAATATTTTATCTTGTTATCCTTTTTTGGAACAATCCAATTAATAGATATACCTCAGATTGCTTTAGACTATTTGTTGGTTTATGGAACAGTGGTTTACATGGGAAGCTTGTTTGGATTATTGTGAAAATTATAAATTTATATGTCCTCAATTCCTCTTAATTTCAGTAAAAGTCATTTTTATTTTTAGTCTGCAACTATTTTCTTTATTTACTTTTAGGAAGGATTTTTACTGGGAGAGGTAAGACAAGAGGAAACGTTTAGCATCAGTGACTCACAAATCAGCAACACAGAATTTCTGCAAGTAATTGGTAAGTAAATTTCTCAATGACTTCAGAAATATCTTTTTTGTATATTTACTTAATGTTTGTTTTGTTGTTTTGCCCTGAACTGATTTTATCCTAAAGAATTCAGAGTATGCTGGGTACAGTGGCTCAAGCCTGTAATCCCAGCACTTTGGAAGGCCAAGGCAGGTGGATCACGAGGTCAGGAGATTGAGACCGTCCTGGCTAACACGGTGAAACCCCGTCTTTACTAAAAATACAAAAAAATTAGCTGGGCATGGTGGCTGGCGCCTGTAGTCCCAGCTACTTGGAAGGCTGAGGCAGGAGAATGGTGTGAACCAGGGAGGCAGAGGTTATAGTGAGCTGAGATTGTGCCACTGTACTCCAGCCTGGGGGACAGAGCAAGACTCCGTCTCAAAAAAAAAAAAAAAAAAAAAAAAAATTCGAAGAGTATGTAGAAAAGAAACTAAAAGGCTGGCCATGGTGGCTCACGCCTGTAATCCCAGCACTTTGGGAGGCTGAGGCGGGTGGATCACCTGAGGTCAGGAGTTTGAGACCAGCCTGGCCAACATGGTGAAACTCTATCTCTACCAAAAATACAAAAATTAGCCGGGCTTGGTGGCAGGTGCCTGTAATCCCAGCTACTCAGGAGGCTAAGGCAGGAGAATCGCTTGAACCCGGGAGGCGGAGGTTGCAGTGAGCCAAGATCTTGTCTCAAAATAAAAAGAAAGAAAAAAACTAAGATTATTTGCACTAATAAATGATATGAGATATTTTTATGTCACTATAAAGTCAGAGAAAACAGAATGTCTAACTATAAGTATGGGTCTTCTATAAAGTGTTCCTTTCCCACCAATGGGGGTGACTTTCACTGAATTGCTGTGTGACCACTTGATCGATAGTCTCTTCAAAACCACCATGAACCTCAAGTTTGCAAATTAGGCTCTCCCCATTGCCAATATCACCTCATACTATAACACATGCATCTGTTGTGCCGGTCCTTCCTAAAGGGATCCAGCAAGGATATTTACATTTGTTTACATGGGATATTACTAAACTTACACAGCCTTCTGAGGGATAAGCCAGATACCACTTTGGAGGAGATATCTGGGGAAGATGAAGGAGTCTTTGTAGATATAGATGCACCCACTCTCTTTGGATCAGCCTTCTTTTGGTGAATAGAGGTCATAATCCTTTCACATACACTTCAGGCAGATCACCAAACCGCATAGCCTAACACTCTCATCAAAGCAAGGAACTTTTCATTTATTTATGCGGCAAACATGTATTGAAGAACTTTCATATGTGAGGTGTGTGCTGGGCAGTGAAGGAAATACCCAGAATCATCCCTGCCTTCTAGAGCTGCGGGAGGATTAGACAGGCAGGAAGAAATACCAGACAGTATGAGAAGAATGCTATAAGAAAGTAATAAAGAAAATCCCCGAAGTGCCCAAAGTTGAGAGGAAAACTGCTAGTGGGGAAATCAGTTAAGATGTGTGTCAGGAGGTAAACTAAATGGGCAGTGCGTTCAGGGGAGCACAGAACAAGGTCTGCATAAAACACACAGGGAATCTGGCCTGTTCATATGACTAAAATACAGAATATGTGGAGATGAGTGGTTTGTGGTTTGAAATACTGTTGGCTAGCCGGGTGCAGTGGCTGACGCCTATAATCCCAGCACTTTGGGAGGCCGAGGCGGGCGAATCGCCCGAGGCTGGGAGTTCAATACCAACCTGACCAACATGGATAAACCCCGTCTCTACTAAAAATACAAAATTTAGCCGGGTGTGGTGGCACATGCCTGTAATCCCAGCTACTCGGGAGGCTGAGGCAGGAGAATCGCTTGAACCTGGGAGGCGGAGGTTGCGATGAGCTGAGATCGTGCCATTCTACTCCAGCCTGGGCAGCAAGAGCAAAACTCTGTCTCAAAAGAAAAGAAAAGAAAAAGAAGGAAATACTGTTGGCAAATGGCAAGTTTGGTCATGTTGGTAGCAAATAATTTATTTCAAGCCTGTTCTGATAGGCTTCTAGTATGTGGGGTAGGGGACAAGGGTGTTTTATTTATTTATTTATTTTTGAGACGGAATTTGGCTCTGTCACCCAGGCTGGAGTGCAGTGGTGTGATCTTGGCTCACTGCAACCTCAGCCTCCCCGGTTCAAGCAATTCTCCTGCCTTAGCCTCCCGAATAGCCGGGATTACAGGTGCATGCCATCACGCCTGGCTAATTTTTGTATTTTTAGTAGAGACGGGGTTTCTCTGTGTTGGTCAGGCTGGTCTCGAACCTCTGACCTCAGGTGATCCACCCGCCTCGGCCTCCCAAAGTGCTGGGATTACAGGTATGAGCCACTGCGTCTGGCCCCAAGGGTGTGTATTGAAGTTAGGTCAGGATTAGGGGGAATCAAGAGACTGAACTACCTACTAATGCAGGCTTGTCCAACCCACGGCCTGTAGGCTGCATGCGGCCCACGACTGCAGCCCAACACAAATTTGTAAACTTTCCTCAAACATTATGAGGTTTTTTCAAAAAATTTTTTTAAGACCAAGTTTTGCTCTTGTTCCCCAGGCTGGAGTGCAATGGCGCGATCTCGGCTCACTGCAACCTCCGCCTCCCAGGTTCAAGCGATTCTCCTACCTCAGCCTCCTGAGTTGCTGAGATTACAGGCATGCACCACCACGCCCAGCTAATTTTTTTGTATTTTTAGTAGAGACGGGGTTTCTCCATGTTGGTTAGGCTGGTCTCGAACTCCCGACCTCAGGTGATCTGCACACCTCGGCCTCCCAAAGTGCTGGGATTACAGGTGTGAGCCATCCCGCCTGGCCATTGTGAGATTTTTTTGCAATTTTTTTAAAGCTCATCAGCTATTGTTAGTATATTTAATGTGTGACCCAAGACAATTCTTCTTCTTCCAGTGTGGCCCAGGGAAGCCAAAAGACTGGATACTCCTGCCCTAGTGGATCAAAACTGTAAAACCCACTCACCACATTATTGACTTATTTACTAAGTAAAGGCTTGAGGCTGGGTGCAGTGGCTCATACCTGTAATCCCAACACTTTGGGAGGCCGAGGCAGGAGGATGGCTTGAGGCCAGGAGTTCAAGACCAGCCTGGGCAAGGTGGCGAGACCCTGTCTCTACTAGAAATTTTTATAATTAGCCAGGCGTAGTGTTGTGCTACTGTAGTCCTAGTTACTCAGAAGCCTGAGGTGGGAGGTTTACTTGAGCCCGAAAGTTTGAGGCTGCAGTGAACAGTGATCATGCCAATTCACTCCAGCCTGAGCAACAGAGCAAGATCTCATCTCAAAAATAAAAAAGACTTGTGATGTGTAAGACAGTAGAGCTAGTCTTTCATCACGGATGTTTTTGTTTTGTTTTGTTGAGACAGAGTCTCGTTCTGTCACCAGGCTAGAGTGCAGTGGCACAATCTCGGCTCACTGCAACCTCCACCTCCTGGGTTTAAGCGATTCTCCTGCTTCAGCCTCCCGAGTAGCTGGAACTACAGGTGTGCGCCACCACTCCCAGCTAATTTTTGTGTTTTTAGTAGAGATGGGGTTTCACCATGTTAGCCAGGATGGTCTCGCTCTCTTGACCTTGTGATCTGTCTGCCTTGGCCTCCCAAAGTGCTGGGATTACAGGCATGAGCTACTCCACTGGCCCATCAAGGGTGTTTTTGTTTTTATTTTCATTTTGCTTAATTCTTTAAAACCCTAAAACGGCTGGGCACGGTGGCTCAGAGATTGTGCCACTACACTCTAACCTGGGCAACAGTAAAAAAAGAATTAAAAAAGAAATGAAGCAAGAGAATCGCTTGAATGTGGGAGGCGGAGGTTGCAGTGAGACGAGATCGTGCCACTGCACTCCAGCCTGGGTGACAAAGTGAGACTCTGTCTCAACAACAACAAAAAAGAATATCACATTTTGAACATGAAATGTCTGCATCTTGTTTTGAATATGTATGAATTGAAAAAGCTGTGCTAACTCACTTGAAGCAGAGCTGTCCACCCTTAGTTCTAGGAGTGGCAGCGAGAGGCAGCAACAGAAGTGTCCCTAGTTAATGAGGTGATGCAGTAACAATTATTGGAAAGAATGAAAGGAGGAAGGAGAAGAAATGTTCAACTCACCCAACAGAAAGAAAAGCAAGAACAGTGGTACCACACAGCAGGGATTTGTAAAGAAATGTGTGCTGCGAGGCGACGTGTACATGAACAGGTGTCTACTGTGTTGTTGAGGCACAAGAAACTCTGGAAATTCCAGGTGAGGCTGCCCAGCCCCTGCCTGCTTCCAGAGGTTTACCTGTCTATTAAGGTGTCCTCCAACTTCATTTCGATCTGCAGTTTTTTCATGTTTGAGATAATCACCCTGTTTTTCCACGAGTGCTTAATATTGCAAAACATCTTAGAAAGCTTTAACTTCCTTCAGAAAATACCACACAATTTCCATAGAATGTCTTTAGCGTGCTTCTAATCCAGTTTGTAAAGTTGAAAGAAACTGCTTTGGTAACAGTGTGCATTCAGAGTTCAGAACTTACTCCAGGAATTTCATTAAATGACAGTTCTTTAAAGTAGAAGATGATTTTTTTGTATTTTTAGTCGAGACGGGTTTTCACTGTGTTAGCCAGGATGGTCTCGATCTCCTGACCTTGTGATCCACCACCTTGGCCTCCCAAAGTGCTGGGACTACAGGCTTGAGCCACCGCACCCGGCCTGTGGTTTCCTTTTAATTGAGTTAAAATTACAGCCTAGAACTCTGAGGCTGTGGTTTTTTAAACAGCAGGTAATGAGCTGCTCTCTAGGAGAATGTGATTAATATAACTGAATGGTCAATTAGTTTCATGGTCTTATAAAGAAACCCAGACCCTAAGCCCCCTGATGAGCTCGAAGAAATTGTTCACTCTACTTAATCACAGCAACTTTTCAGAAGCTGTTACAATCTACCCTGCAGTGACTGTTTCCCTAGGTACTGACCATCTTTGAAAGGATTAATAGACTTCCATAGTTCCTTCCACTTCAAAACACCTGGCCCAAGTTGTCATGAGTTATTATTGGTTATTAATGGTAGGGTGAGGGTGGTTAAGGCCCTCTGTCCCCAGGCTGTCCTCACAGCATTTTTTTTTTTTTTTAATGAGACAGAAACTCACTCTGTCGCCCAGGCTGGAGTGCAGTGGTAAGATCTCTGCTCACTGCAGCCTCAGCCTCCTGGGTTCAAGTGATTCTCCTGCATCAGCCTCCCGAGTAGCTGGGATTACAGGTGCCCACCACCATGCCCTGCTAATTTTTGTATTTTTAGTAGAGACAGGGTTTCACCACTTTGGCCAGACTGGTCTTGAACTCCTGACCTAGTGATCCGTCTGCCTCGGCTTCCCAAAGTGCTGGGATTACAGGCGTGAGCCACCGCACCCAGTCACCTCACAGCTTTTATCCCACTTGATTAAATGCTTCCAGTCAGTGGTTGCTTTTTCCTGTGATGCTTTTTTAAATAGGTAAGATTGAATAAGGCATATAATAGCTGCATATTCCTGAATAATATCTTTCAGATGTGTGCTCATCATACATGGGCAAATAGAAATAGAACTTTCATTCTGTAGTCTCCTTTATTCTGAGAGTGTGTCACTGAGGGTGAATGTTCAGAGGTCGTGCTGCCTTCACTGGTGTACACGTAGCAACTGTTTGGCAGAGGAAAAAGGTGTCTTTGTTGTCAGAGATTTTGGTTTAAAAAAAAAATCCTAAGCTATTTTATAGTTGCCTATGTCTTACATGATTAACTAAGATGTATTTCCTCTTTCTAATTACAGAAATCCATAACCATCAGCCTTGTTCAAAACTTTTTAGGTAAGCCACATGTAAGCTTTTTAGTCCTTATTAAAAGGATTGATTGATGAAAAACTAGTGAATTTTGGCCTGTAGCTGATTGTGGCTGTAAAGTCACAAGGGTACCCAAATCCATGGATTTATTGAGTGCTATGTACACGGCATTGGGTTAGGTTAGGAAAAGGGAAGGGGAGAGTGTCAGTTGTGGCCATAGTGATTTAGAATGGAAGTATTTCCTCTCAGCCTATCAAGGGCTCTTCAATTATAGAGAAAAAAGTTAATCAACATAACATAATTCAATGGATGTTCTTAAGAGGAATAAAAAATGTTTAGTGTTCAACTTTAAAAATGTAAGAAAGGCCGGGCGTGGTGGCTCATGCCTGTAATCCTAGCACTTTGGGAGGCCGAGGCGGGTGGATCACGAGGTCAGGAGATTGAGACCATCCTGGCTAACACAGTGAAACCCCGTCTCTACTAAAAATACAAAAAATTAGCCAGGTGTGATGGCGGGCGCCTGTAGTCCCAGCTACTCGGGAGGCTGAGGCAGGAGAATGGCGTGAACCAGGAGGCAGAGCTTATAGTGAGCTGAGATCGCGCCACAGCACTTCCAGCCTGGGCGACAGAGCAAGACTCCATCTCAAAAAAAAAAAAAAGAAAAAAGTAAGAAAAGGGAGTATAAAACGTTCTTTTTGTGTTCATTGAAGTGAATACAGTAGTCCCTGCTTATCCTCGGGTGATACGTGGCAAGACTCCAGAAATCGTGGATAGTACTAAACCGTATCTATATGTACTATGGTTTTTTCTATATGTACATACCTATCATGAAGTTTCACTTACGAATGAGGCACAGTAAGAGATGATTGAAGTTATGTGAATGTGTCCACTCACTCTCAAATATATTGGAGAGATTGACCAAGGGTAACTGAAACTGGAAAGTGAAACCACAGATAAGAGGGGGACTACTGTATTCACCATTGCCATATTATGACCAACTAAAGGACAGGACGAAAAAGAAGTAAGGGGAGAAACGTTCGATAAGGAGAAAGCATACAACAGAGAGACATCTGGAGGGAAAGGAGTGAGGAAGAGTAAGTCCAGGGTCTCTTACTCACTGGACTTCCCCCCAAACCACCACCAGGCCTATGCCTTCTTTCTCAGCCCTAAATCCTTCCACCTAATGGCTGGGATCATGATTTCAACTCTATGTTTCATAAAACTCCCCCAAGACCCAACTTCTTACCCCTTTCCAAAAGCCAGGCCAATACTTTCCTTCTAGCATTGCCCACATGAATACTATCAGAGTTCCTGACCAGCACTTCCTTCCATAACACCAGCCAGCCCTTTCACTTGCCTCTTCCTGCTGTTCCCTGGAGCTTTCACCCTGACCACTCTCCCACTGTCAGGTGGCCGAAAAACCTAGCCCCCTTGCCCACAAACCCCTGGAGACTTGTGTCACGTTCACCCTCGCACATCCACCCCCACCTATTGATTGCTTCAGAGAATTGTCACCATGCAAGATGACTACCTATAAATGAAGCCATCAGTTGCTGAGAACCTCACCTCTTTGAGATTTACACATAACTGAAAGAGGAATGGGGAAGCAAGACGAGCAGTCCGCAGTTCGTTTGAGAGGAATCTCAGAGTAAGTGAAATTGTTTAGACTCTGGTTCACACATTGCCTCTGGTCTACGAAGGTGTCTGATTTGGTTTTGACTGTCCAAAGCTTCACTAGGTGTACCCTGCCTCAGCCTTCTGAGGAATTCATTAAAATATTGTCAGCAAAGCAGTACTAGAACAAGGATTTGAGTTTAAAGAATAGACTCAGTTATTAGAGCCAAAAGAAACCTTAGATAACATCTGTCTATTCCAAACTCCTTATTTTGCAAAAAATGGAATGGAAACCAGGTGAAGTGACTTGCCCCCGTGTGATCATACAGTGTGAAACAGAACAGGAGCTGGAGCTTGTGTCACTTGCCTTTCAAGTCAGTGGTTTGGTTTGTTTGTTTGTTTGTTTTTAACCATATCTTGAATTCCTTTCTGTTTTATAAGGCCCTGGCTTATAGTGGTAGGGAAAGAGGTAGAAGTGTGGCTTTCCCAAGCCCACATTCAGAGATAGAGGAGGCCCATGCATCATTATACCTGGATGTACACCACGGGATCCTGGTCATGTTGGTGTATTTTGGAGGTGATTGTATTAGGTTTGAAGCTAGCCAGACCTGGCTTCAAATTCCAGCCCTTCTGTCTACCAGCCCTGTGATTTGGAGGAAGCCACTTGGCCTTGGTGCGTTTATCTACGAAACTGGGAATAAAACTTGTGGAATTGTTGGGTCAAACTCATACCTCCCAGCACTGAGGCAAGAATGGAATGAAACAACCTGAGAAAGTATGCAGCCCAGTGTCTTCTTCCACATCTCACAAATGTTTATTTCCCTTCTTCATTTCTCAGAAAATGAGCTGCTATGTTATCTTTTTTCATAAGTAATTGATACCTAGAAACAAAGAAAAGATGTCACAGCCATTTGAAACCCCACATTTTATAATTACTTGCTATCAGCACCTCCCACATGTGAAAGTAATATCTCTTGAATGTACCAATCTCTTGAGTATTCTTCGATGCAAAAGATACCTCATTTCAGAAAAGCATTTAGACTGATTTCTCTTTATGTGCCTATGTAAGGTGAGAAATTAGGTCTTCATTAGGGTTACCACAGACACATGTAGCTCAGCACGTCTATGTCACAAAACTATGTAGTTTTAGTAAAAGATTTTTTTCTCTTAAACAGTTTTTATGACTACGCAAGCAAAGTGAATGAGGAGAGTTTGGACAGGATTCTTAAAGATCGGAGAAAGGTATGTTCTGTTTGTTGCCCAGTGTGCTTCTGAAATCGTTCCTTATCTCCCAAAGCTAAAACCAGACAGGAATGTAAAATGGAACAATAAGATTTGATGTTAATATGTAAGAGTTTTGTTAACTTACATAGATTTTTGATATATTAATAGAAAAAATTTAGATATATATAGCCTGATACCATTATTATTATACGCCTGTAATCCCAGCTACTCAGGAGGCTGAGGCACAAGAATTGCTTGAACTCGGGCGACAGAGGTTGCAGTGAGCTGAGATCGCACCACTGCACTCCAGCCTGGGAGACAGAGCGAGACTCCATCTCAATTTAAAAAAAAAAAAAAAAAAGGTTGAACACAGATGTTTCTCCAAAAGGTCATGTGTTTATTATTTCTATCAACATCTGCATATGATGTTCTAGTTATGTATGGACTAGGTAAGCAAGTCTGAATATAACTGAAAATAAACCAAAGTTTTCTTGTTGCAGTAGTGACTAATGCCATTTGTAATTTACTGTGTTGTACTATGTATGGGTTTTACTTTTTACCTTGGGATATTAATTCTATAAAAATAGATCCATTACTAACCATTTCTTTTTTTTTTTTTTTTTGAGACGGAGTCTTGCTCTTTCGCCCGGGCTGGAGTGCAGTGGCCGGATCCCAGCTCACTGCAAGCTCCGCCTCCCGGGTTTTACGCCATTCTCCTGCCTCAGCCTCCGGAGTAGCTGGGACTACAGGCGCCCGCCACCTCGCCCGGCTAGTTTTTTTGTATTTTTAGTAGAGACGGGGTTTCACCGTGTTAGCCAGGATGGTCTCGATCTCCTGACCTCGTGATCCGCCCGTCTCGGCCTCCCAAAGTGCTGGGATTACAGGCTTGAGCCACCGCGCCCGGCCACTAACCATTTCTTAAGAAAGAAAGTACCAATAAAAGTTTTCAACTTGTCGCCGGGCACAGTGGCTCATGCCTGTAATCTCAGCACTTTGGGAGGACGAGACAGGAGGATCATGAGGTCAGGAGATCGAGACCATCCTGGCTAACACGGTGAAATCCCATCTCTACTAAAAACACAAAAAATTAGCCGGGTGTGGTGGCAGGTGCCTGTAATCCCAGCTACTTGGGAGGCTGAGGTAGGAGAATGGCGTGAACCCAGGAGGTGGAGCTTGCAGTGAGCCGAGATGGCGCCAGTGCACTCCAGCCTGAGCGACAGAGTGAGACTCCGTCTCAAAAAAGAAAAGGTTTTCAACTTGTCAAGCGGGAAACAAAATGCCTTTGTTTAACAGTGTTAGGAGTAAGTGCAGTTAGATTAAAACAACAGCCTTTCTAATGTACAGGAGGAGGTAAGGATAAAAGGAAGAATAGGAAGTCTGGAAGGATAGGTCAGAAGAAAGGCAAGTGGCTTTATGCATGATAGTAAGCTGAGGAGGTGCTCCATTCTGGTAGTCTAACCAAGCTGCCTGCCCAACCAGGAAGGGGTGTTAAAGCAGCCACAGGCGTCACATGGTCCAGCACTCTCATATTAGTGAGTTGCCTGGGAACAGACATTCTGGAATCTCTTAGCAGCCTATCCCTCACATCTCAGATGCTACCTTACACCCTCATTTTTCATATTTTAAATTATGAACCTTTATTATACTTTTTTTAAAAACTTTTTATTTATTTTTTTGAGATGGAGTCTGACTCTGTCACCCAGGCTGCAGTGCAGTGGCGCGATCTCGGCTCACTGCAAACTCTACCTCCCAGGTTCAAGCAATTCTGCCTCAGCCTCCTGAGTAGCTGGGACTATAGGGGTGCACCACCACACCCGGCTAATTTTTACATTTTTGGTAGAGATGGGGTTTCACCATATTGCCCAGGCTGGTCTCAAACTCAAGTGATCCACCTGCCTCAGCCTCCCAAAGTGTTGGGATTACAGGCATGAGCCACCGCACCCGGCCATGAATCTTAATTATACTTGCTAAAACTAAAATTTGTTCTATACAGATTCTTTTTGGAGCACAATTATCTAGAGCACTCACTACATATTAGAAGTACCAGGAAGTATTTTTTTTTAAACAGATTTCAAATTTTTATTTGATTTGATTTTTATTTATTTATTTATTTTGAGATGGGGGTCTCACGCTGTCACCCATGCTGGAGTGCAGTGGCATGATCATGGCTCACTGTAGCCTCGACCTCCCAGGCTCAGGTGATCCTCCCACCTCAGCCCCCCAAGTAGCTGGGACTACAGGCATGCACCATAACACCTGGCTAATTTTTTGTGTTTTTAGTAGAAACGGGGTTTTGCCATGTTGCTTAGGCTAGTCTCAAAGCCCTGGGCTCAAGCGATCTATTCATCTTGGCCTCCCCAAGTGCTAGGTTTACAGGTGTGAGCCACTGCACCTGGCAGATTTCAGAATTTTAAGTGAGAAAGATGAGTAACGGCCTTGAACAGGAAATTCACAAAAGAAATCGACTGGGCACGGTGGCTCATGCCTGTAATCCCAGCATTTGGGGAGGCTGAGGCTGGTGGGTCACAAGGTCAGGAGATCAAGACCATCCTGGCTAACATGGTGAAACCCCATCTCTACGAAAAATACAAAAAATTAGCCAGGCGTGGTGGCATGCGCCTGTTGTCCCAGGTACTTGGGAGGCTGAGGCATGAGAATTGCTTGAACCTAGGAGGTGGAGGTTGCTGTGAGCCAAGATCATGCCACTGCTCTCCAGCCTGGGCAACAGAGCAAGACTCCATCTCAAAAACCAAAAAAAAAAAGGCAGCTAGGAAAAAAAATGAAATAAAATAGTTCAAATTGGCATAACTGAAAAGCACTGTTATTCATCCAATAGCCACTTGAAAGATTCTATTAGTCAGTGAGTATTTCATGAAAACAGCCAGTGTGCTGAGCACCGTTCAGGTCTTTGCAGGAAGGCGGGAGAAGTGTGGGGCATGCCTGAGGTCTACTGAGTAGGTAATTCCAACATTCCAAATAGGAGTTGGGTACGGAGTATTGAATCTTAGAATGAAATGTGCCGTGTTCACATACATCAATAGCTCTATCTAATTGTATCCACATTTTCTTTTGTTTTTTTTTTTGAGACGGAGTCTTGCTCTGTCGCCCAGGCTGGAGTGCAGTGGCCGGATCTCAGCTCACTGCAAGCTCCGCCTCCCGGGTTCACGCCATTCTCCTGCCTCAGCCTCCCGAGTAGTTGGGACTACAGGCGCCCGCCACCTCCCCCGCTAGTTTTTTTGTATTTTTTAGTAGAGATGGGGTTTCACTGTGTTAGCCAGGATGGTCTTGATCTCCTGACCTCGTGATCCGCCCGTCTCGGCCTCCCAAAGTGCTGGGATTACAGGCTTGAGCCACCGCACCCGGCTCGTATCCACATTTTCTTGAAATGAAAACTACTTTTACCTTTTTTGTGGCCACTATCATGTCTAATGTAGAATGTGAAAGTTAGTGTTGCCCAGTGGAAAGAGGCAGGCATCTTGATTCCACATCTTGGCTGTCACTCATGAGCTCTGTAACTTTGGACAAAACATCTCTTCTATAAGATTATATACTGAGGCCAGACACAGTGGCTCATGCCTGTTATCCCAGCACTTTAGGAGGCTGAGGCGGATGGACCACTTGAGGTCAGGAGTTCAAGACCCACCTGGCCAACATGGCGAAACCTCATGTCTACTAAAAATACAAAAATTAGCTGGGCGTGGTGGCGCATGCCTGTGATGCCAGCTGCTCAGGAGGCTGAGGCAGGACAATCACTTGAACCCAGGAGGTGGAGGTTGCCATGAGCCGAGATCGCGCCACTGCACTCCAGCCTGGGCAACAGAGCGAGACTCTGTCTCGGAAAAAAAAAAAAAAAAAAAAAAGATTATACCCTGAAAGAAAAGCTTGGGTTTTCTTTTTATTTAAGGAATATCAGAATTAATTGCTTTAATCTATGGGAGGATTTGTTTTATGTTCAGTAGTACTCCTTGAGTCGGGAACTATTGTTTATTTCTTTGTTCTCTGTGGTTCTTTGCATGTGATATGAACTCAATGGAGAAAACATTATTCACTTAGAGTGGTGTAATTAGTGAAAATATTTGTGACATAGCTAGCCTCAGCAAAAGTTGGCTTACTTTCTACATGAAAGTGTCAAAACAATCTCAATTTACTGTTAATTTTAATTTTAATGTGACACTAATAGATTTAAACTACCTTTACTTCTTAAAACAAGATTTTAGCCCAGAGTTGGTTTCAAAGAAGGAAGCTGTATGAAAATTGATCTTCTAGGCCGGGCGCGGTGGCTCAAGCCTGTAATCCCAGCATTTTGGGAGGCCGAGACGGGTGGATCACGAGGTCAGGAGATCGAGACCATCCTGGCTAACACAGTGAAACCTCGTCTCTACTAAAAATACAAAAACTAGCCGGGCGAGGTGGCGGGCGCCTGTAGTCCCAGCTACTCCGGAGGCTGAGGCAGGAGAATGGCGTAAATCCGGGAGGTGGAGCTTGCAGTGAGCTGAGTTCAGCCACTACACTCCAGCCCCGGCGACAGAGCGAGACTCCGTCTCAAAAAAAAAAAAAAGAAATAGAAAATTGATCTTCTAATAAATAATTAAATGTTTTGACAACAGATTTTTTTTTTTTTTTTTTTGAGACGGAGTCTTGCTCTGTCGCCCAGGCTGGAGTGCAGTGGCCGGATCTCAGCTCACTGCAAGCTCCGCCTCCCGGGTTCACGCCATTCTCCTGCCTCAGCCTCCCGAGTAGCTGGGACTACAGGCGCCCGCCACCACACCCGGCTAGTTTTTTGTATTTTTTTTAGTAGAGACGGGGTTTCACTGTGTTAGCCAGGATGGTCTCGATCTCCTGACCTCGTGATCCGCCCATCTCGGCCTCCCAAAGTGCTGGGATTACAGGCTTGAGCCACCGCGCCCGGCCAACAACAGATGTTTTTAAATTTCAATATGCAAAAGAAAAATTCAGAAACTTACTTAAATTCAGATTCCTGGCTCTGTCTTGGGAGGTTCTGATTCTGCAGATTTGGGTGGGGCCCAGGAATCTGCACTTTAGCAGTCTTTTGGATATCCCTGAAGTCATCTGTCTTCCTGATGACCAACAAATCACATTATGAGTATTCTTCTAGAGAGCATAACAGTTTCATCAGCCAGTTTAGTTATGCTGTAGTTAGAGCTAACAAAGCCAAACTTTTAAAATAGTTTTATTGAGGTAAAATTGACATATAATACATATTTCAAATGTATACTCTTAGAAGTTTGATGTATGTGTAAACTTGTGAAACCATCACCATACTAAGATAACGAGCATCTCTATCACCTACAAAAGCTTCCTCGTGCCTTTCCAGTCCTGCCTTCTCCCCCGATTCCTGTTAACCACTGATCTGCTTTATGTCACTGTAGATTAGTTTTCATTTTCTAGCATTTTGTATAAATAGAACCCTATAACCTATACTTGTTTTAGTGAGGAGGTGTCTAGCTTCTTTCACTCAGCATAGTTATTTGGGGACTCATTCGTGTTCTTCCTCTTACTGAGCAGGACCCAGTGTGTGTCGGAACCAGTCTGTTTATCCACGCTCCTGCGGATGGACACTTGGGTTGTTTCGGTGTGGGGCTTTAGCACGTAAAGCTTCTGTGAACATTTGTGCATTTGTGTTTGTATGGATACATTCGGAATTACATTTGTAAGATTTCATGCAACTCTTCACACTTTTCTTTCAGAAAGTCATTGGGTGGTACAGATTCCGGCGCAACACACAGCAGCAGATGTCCTACAGAGAGCAGGTTCTTCACAAGCAGCTCACCCGCATCCTCGGTGTGCCCGACCTCGTCTTCCTTCTCTTCAGCTTCATCTCCACTGCCAACAATTCCACTCACGCTTTAGAATACGTACTCTTTAGACCAAATAGAAGGTAAAGCTTTCTTTTCCATCTGTCTCACATATAAGAAGGATGTTGGGACCAGGCGCGATGGCTCATGCCTGTAATCCCAGCACTTTGAGAGGCCGAGGTGGGCAGATCATGAGGTCAAGAGATCGAGACCATCCTGGCCAACATGGTGAAACCCCATCTCTGCTAAAAATTCAAAAATTAGCTGGGTGTGGTGGCATGTGCCTGTATTCCCAGCTACTCAGGAGGCTGAGGCAGAAGAATCGCTTGAACTTGGAGTCGGAGGTTGCAGTGAGCTGAGATCGTGCCACTGCACTCCTGCCTGGCAACAGAACAAGAATTCATCTCAAAAAAAAAAAAAAAGGATGGACGTTGGTACAAGTCATTGAGATTCATGACTTTGAAAATGTGCATTATAGTGCATTTTATGGTGTTTTTTTTTTTTTTTGAGACAGAGTCCAGCTCTGTCACTCAGGCTGGAGTGCAGTGGCACGATCTCAGCAGCTCACTGCAACCTCTGCTTCCCGGGTTCAAGCAATTCTCTTGCCTCAGCCTCTGCAGTAGCTGGGATTACAGGCACACACCACCATGCTGGCTAATTTATTTGTTGTTGTTTTTTTTTTTTTTTTTTTTGAGACGGAGTCTCGCTCTGCCACCCAGGCTGGAGTGCAGTGGCCGGATCTCAGCTCACTGCAAGCTCCACCTCCCGGGTTTACGCCATTCTCCTGCCTCAGCCTCCCGTGTAGCTGGGACTACAGGTGCCCGCCACCTGGCCCGGCTAGTTTTTTGTACTTTTTAGTAGAGACGGGGTTTCACCATGTTAGCCAGGATGGTCTCGATCTCCTGACCTCGTGATCCGCCCGCCTCGGCCTCCCAAAGTGCTGGGATTACAGGCTTGAGCCACCGCGCCCGGCCATTTTTTTGTATTTTTAGTAGAGACAGGGTTTTGACATGTTGGCCAGTCTGGTTTTGAACTCCTGACCTCAGGTGATCCACCTGCCTTGGCCTCCCAAAATTTTATGCATCTTTAAATAAAAACGTATTATCTTTAGCTCTTTTTGTGGTTACAGAAGGTATTTTTCTTGTCAGTTATTTACATAAAATTGTTTTTGGATCAAGAAGCATTAATAAGATATGTTTATTATGCATAAATTCTTATAAGGAATAAATAGCTGGAAATCATCATTTGCTTTTCCATAATCCACTGTGTGGAAATGCAGTTTTATTGCTGTGGAAGTCTGTTTATAATTTTGAAACATAAATTTCAAATACAAAATTGTGAAATTGATCCACCTGCTGGTTAATAAGGGTTTTGCATTGTGAACTTGTTAAAGCAAAAACAAAACAAAACAAAAAAAAACACCCATATGATTATACGATCATGTTGTCTGTTTGAAAACAGCAGAATGGTTTCCCTCTGGAAGTTTATTTGTTGTAGAATAAATTAAATTGACATCAGTGAAAATAATTGTTAATTGTTAAAAAGGTTTTTATAAGATTTCATTACATAATCTGTAGGTATTTCTTGAGCGCTTACAATAGGCTCAGCATTGTGTCAGTCACTGTGGGTATATGAAAGATGTGTAAGGCATGACCTCTGCTCTCAAGGAGTTGATAAGCAAGGTTCTACTTTATAGGAGGGGAAAACATTACTAACTCATGTATCCTTGGGTTATCTGTAGAAGGAGGTGCTCCATGAGACCTTCCTGTTAGTTTACCAATGTCAGTCAGCAACTAAGACTCCTATCACCAAGCCCCATTCTTTTTTTAGTTAATTAATTTTATTTATTTTAATTTTATTATTATTATTATTTAGAGATAGGGTCTTGCTCTGTCACCCAGGCTGGAGTACAGTGGCACTATCATAGTTCATTGTAACCTTGAACTCCTGATGCTGTCACCTCGGCCTCTTAAGTAGCTGGGACTGTAGGCACATGCCACCACACATGCCCTTTTTAAAGAATTATTCACTTATTTATTTATTTAGAGATAGTCTCGCTCTGTCGCCCAGGCTGGAGTGCAGTGGCACAGTCTTGGCTCATTGCATCCTCCGCCTCCTGGGTTCAAGTGATTCTCCTACCTCAGCCTCCCGAGTAGCTGGGACTACAGGTGTGCACCACCATGCCCAGCTAATTTTTTTTTTCATTTTTAGTAGAGACAGGGTTTCACCATGTTGGCCAGGCTGGTCTTGTTCTCGAACTTCTGACCTCGGGTGATCTGCCCACCTCGGCCTCCCAAAGTGCTGAGATTACAGGTGTGAGCCACCACACCTAGCCCTTTTTTTTTTTAAACTGTCAATCTCACTTGAATATGATAGAATGGTACATTTAACATGATCTCTTTCTGAATTTTTCCCATAGGTATAATCAAAGGATATCACTTGCTATTCCCAATCTAGGAAATACTAGCCAGCAAGAGTACAAAGTCTCTTCAGTGCCAAATACTTCTCAGAGTTATGCCAAAGTGATTAAAGAACATGGGTAAGTTGAAAGGTAAAGTGCTAGTTTTTTCTTTTCTCAGCAATATTTCTTTTGTTAATAACATTTAAAAGGTGTATGGAAAAATGTAAAACCAAGTTTGATATGATTAAAACTGAAGAATACAGTAAGGTAATTGTCTAGATACCACTAGCATGCATCAAAATTTTGTTCTTGTTGAAAAGAGAATTTACTTTTATGAATTTTTAAAATCATTTACCACAATAGTTTTTGTAATTGATACAAAAGTTTTGGATAGAGTATTATTTCTGAGGTTCTAAAACCTAAACATAGTCACTGAAAAATACATAGCCTTTTATTATTTTTTAAATGATCTTGGTAACATGGATTTTTAAAATTGCCGTAATTCTTGTGGTATGAGCATTATTCCTTAAACACTGTCACCTTGGAGTCACAGCATTTAAACAATAAAGTGGAAGAGATAGGAAAAATGCCTTTCCATTTCACAGCGGTTATGGTAACCTTGTGACATCTTTTTTCTGTTTGCCTTCTAGTACTGACTTTTTTGACAAGGATGGAGTAATGAAAGATATCAGGGCGATTTATCAGGTTTACAATGCACTTCAGGAGAAAGTTCAGGTAACTGATTTATTTATTAGTTTTCATCTTATTTGTCTTGCCCAGAAGTTTTTAATTCTACTTTAATTTTTAATTATCTTCCAACTGACAGAGTTAGGATCCGAAAGTCAGAATCTGCTTTCCCAGAACAGACTCAAGCTGTGGAATAATGGTTCGTGCTGTCTTGCAGAAGCCCAGCTCACTCACTCTGTGCCTGAAGTAGATTGTTAATGCTACTGTTTCAAATACTTACGGCCCCATTTGTGATAGTAGTTTTTCTAGGAAAATGTAGAAAGGCTTGCTAAGAACACAGCTGTCTCCATCAGTTGTATTCTAAGTAGAGACAATATCAAAAGGCACCCATAACTGGTTGCAGCTCTGCTTCTTCATCCTCGTTCACTCATTTTGCCCCCAGCTGCCTCCCTGAAGTGGGAGGATCTCGGCACAGCCTGTTCATTCCTAGTCATTTATGCAACAGGCATCGATGGAAACATCTCCTGTGAGCCAACTACTGAGCTGGATGCTAACGATACTTTCCCACATTCTTTTCATCATCCCCGCTGTCTTCTTAGGAGTAGTTTGTTCTAAAATCTAAGAACAGAAGAGCCTTTGAACTTGCCTTTGAGTACAGCAAAGAAAGTGGTAAAGTTGATGAAGCTCTCGAGATCCAGAGAAAGGCCTGACTTTAACGAAAAAGGCTTTGGCCAGGCATGGTGGCTCACACCTGTTATCCCAGCACTTTGGGAGGCCTAGGCAAGAGGATCTCTCGAGTCAAGGGGTTCGAAATCAGCCTGGGCAACATAATGAGACCCCATTTCTACAAAATAGTTAAAAATTAGCCAGGTGTGGCAGCATGCACCTGTAGTCCTCTGCTACTTGGGAAGCTGAGGAAGGAGGATTGCTTGAGCCCAGGAGGTAAAGGCTGCAGTGAGCTACGATTGTGCCACTGCACTCCAGCCCAGGTGACAGAGTGAGACCCCATCTCTAAAATATAAAAATAAAAAGGATGAAGGCCTCAATGAGTAGAAAGAGGAATGAAGGCAGATACTGAAAAAGAGGAAAACAGGCTGAGTTCAGCCCAGGGCAAAAGGAGAAGCATACAAGAGCCATTTCCAGTCTAGTGCTCCAAACTAGGGTCACTGTGCACCTACCAGTATAGGGAGCTTTATACAGACTCACTGATAACCAGCCTAGTTTCTGGAAGCTTCTGGTATTTCTGCTATGGAAGGAACGTGCAGTGGAAAATAGCTTTTTGTCCTGAATTCATGACCATGCCCTTTTCAGAATATCAGCACTGGCCAAAAGTGGCTGTTATATTTCATTGTTGATTGAATAAGGCCTGCTTTGAAAATACCACCAAATCACATAGAGTTTTCTCAGGATTATAAATAGCTACATTACACAGATGCAGTCTCAAATAACTATCTTTTATTAAACCTTGACTTGGAAACTTTTTTCAACTTTTCTTTATAAATATTTTCTGTTAAATTGTCTTATCTGATTTTTTGAATGTTGGTGATAAATAAAAGTTGAAAGCATCTTATTCCTGTCTTATCTTTTGTTCTTCCTTTGTATGCTAAACTGGTACCAAGAGTTGCCTTTTCATTTCAATAAAAATGATTAATCAAAGGAAAGAGTAAATCTTTCCTATCTTACCCTTACTGGTCAAGAATTTATAAGCTAAATAGCGTAATCATCTTAAAATTAAAGCAAATCAGTGAATAATAACAATTCTAGTCTTTTGGGCTTTCTTGATTTTGTTCTACCTTATGTGTCTGCTTTTTAACTCAGTAAACCATCTGGACTTTTCCTGGAGTTGTAATCAGCGCTGAATTTATGGGATGCCTTGTGCTTGAACTTGAAGCTAACCTTGCTGTTGTTTTTTTCCTCAGGCAGTGTGTGCAGATGTTGAAAAGAGTGAGCGAGTTGTTGAATCTTGTCAGGCGGAAGTGAACAAATTAAGAAGACAAATCACTCAGAGGAAAAATGAAAAGGAACAAGAAAGAAGTAAGTTTCTTATTAATTTTACCATTCAGTATCAGGGAAATGTTGTTTTAAACATCAGATTATATTATACAATAAATGATATGCCTCTTTCTGTGCTCATCAAGTCTCAGATTAGCCTGGCTGGGGCAGAGTAGTCTCTTGTTCAACTTCTCTGGAGGGCAAGGGCTGTTTTTCATAGTAGCCCCCTCAATTCTCTGACACTTGAAGAAAAAGAAGACCAAAGGTAGAAAAGCTGAAGTGGAAATTAGAATAAATCCCAAGAAGTTATTGATACACATTTGTGTATATATTGACAGTCGGATCTAGTTACAGTGAATGTGGTGGTTGTTACTTAGTTAACCCTGCATGCCCAGCAGGTAGGCACTGTGTCCTGTATTTTTTTTTTTTTTAGACGGAGTCTCCCTCTGTCATCCAGGTTGGAGTAAGTGGCGTGATCTTGGCTCACTGCAACCTCCACCTTCTGGTTTCAAGTGATTCTCCTGTCTTAGTCTCCTGAGTAGCTGGGACTATAGGTGCCCGCCACCATGCCCAGCTAATTGGTTTTTTTTGTTGTTTTTTCAGTAGAGACGGGGTTTCACCATGTTGGCCAGGCTGGTCTCAGTCTCAGGTGATCCATCCGCCTCGGCCTCCCAAAGTACTGGGATTACAGGCGTGAGCCACCGAACCCAGCCTGTGTCCTGTCTTAATATAGCCTCATAGAGGAGCTACCAAATATTCTTTTAGCTTTATGTTCGGTCATAGTAAAAGTTTTAAATGTCTAATTTTGGTAACCATGGATGAATACACACCATTAGGCTAAGGAACAAACTGAATGAGAATTAGGCCCATGAACCTAGTAATTCCAGCATAACAGCCATGTTTGCTGTAACACCACCAGAATTATTATCTGTATGTAAAATTTATAAACATATGGCAGATAATATCAAGTGTAAAAGATAAGGTTAGGGCTAAACTTTTCTAATTTAATAAGAATATATATAATCCAGTTAAAATGTAATTCATGTTTTCAGGCAAATATAACAATCTGATTTACTGTTACATTTTTCTAGAAATAATCAGAAATATAGATAGGGCTGGGCGCAGTGGCTCACGCCTGTAATCCCAGCACTTGGGGAGGCCGAGGCGGGCAGATCACCTGAGGTCAGGAGTTCGACTAGCCTAGCCAATGTGGTGATATCTCGTCTCTACTAAAAATACAAAAATTAGCCGGTCATGGTGGCGTGCACTTGGCAGAAGAATTGCTTGAACCTGGGAGGTGGAGGTAGCAGTGAGCCAAGATCACACCACTGCACTCCAGACTGGGCGACACAGTGAGACTGTCTCAAAAAAAAAACAACAAAATAGAGGCTGGGCATGCTGGCTCATGCCTGTAATCCCAGCACTTTGGGAGAC
This sequence comes from Trachypithecus francoisi, assembly GCF_009764315.1. Taxonomy (NCBI): domain Eukaryota; kingdom Metazoa; phylum Chordata; class Mammalia; order Primates; family Cercopithecidae; genus Trachypithecus; species Trachypithecus francoisi. The sequence goes on along the minus strand of NW_022681442.1, from coordinate 6,652,541 downwards.
CAAAGCAGGCGGATCATGAACTCAGGAGTTTGAGACCAGCCTAGCCAACATGGTGAAATCCCATCTCTACTAAAAATACAAAAATTAGCTGGGCATGGTGGCAGGCACCTGTAATCCCAGCTACTCGGGAGGCTGAAGCAGGAGAATCGTTTGAACCCGGGAGGCGGAGGTTGCAGTGAGCCAAGATCACGCCACTGCACTCCAGCCTGGGCCACAGGGCGAGACTCTATCTCAGAAAAAAGAAAGAAAGAAATACAGATAGGAATTTTTATTTTCATTTTTTAGAGATGAAGTCTCACTCTGTTGCCCAGGCTGGTCTCAAACTCCTGAGCTTTAAACGATCTTCTTGCCTCAGGCTCCCAAAGTGCTGGGATTACAGGTGTGAGCCACTATGCCCGGCAAAATGGGAATTTAAAGTAGTTAAGTCAGCAAAAGTAAAATAATTGAATAAATTACAGTATGTTATAAATATGTATAACTGTAATTTGTCAATTTACAGTTATAAATTTTATTTAAATTATGGTATATATATGTATGATGGAATATTATACAGCCATTGAAGTGAATTTGAGTTAATGCCCAATATATTATTTTATTTTATTTTTTCTTTTTGAGACAGAGTCTTCCTCTGTCAGCCAGGCTGGAGTGCAGTGGCTCAGCTCACTGCAAGCTCTGCCTCCTGGGTTCATGCCATTCTCCTGCCTCAACCTCCCGAGTAGCTGCACCCGCCACCACGCCTGGCTTAATTTTTCTGTATTTTTAGTAAAGAGGGGGTTTCACCACGGTAGCCAGGGTGGTCTCGATCTCCTGACCTCATGACCCACCCGCCTCAGCCTCCCAAAGTGCCGGGATTACAGGCGTGAGCCACCACGCCTGGCCCCAATATATAATTTTAAGTAAAAAAACTAGACTGGGCACGGTGGCTCTCACCTGTAATCGCAGCACTTTGGGAGGCTGAGGCGGGCAGATCACGAGGTCAGGAGATCGAGACCATCCTGGCTAACATGGTGAAACCTCGTCTCTACTAAAAATACAAAAAATTAGCCGGGTGTGGTGGCGTGGTGGCAGGCGCCTGTAGTCCCAGCTACTCGGGAGGCTGAAGCAGGAGAATGGCGTGAACCCGGGAGGCGGAGCTTGCAGTGAGCTGAGATAGCGCCAGTGTACTCCAGCATGGGCGACAGAGTGAGACTCCGTCTCAAAAAACAAACAAACAAAAAAAACTAGGCCAGCCATGGTGGCTCACGCCTGTAATCCCAGCCCTTTGGGAGGCCGAGGCAGGTGGATCACTTGCACCCAGGAGTTCAAGACCAGCCTGGGCAACATGGCAAACCCTGTCTCTACTTAAAAAAAAAGAAAAGAAAAAAAGCCAGATGTGGTGGCATGCACTCTAGTCCGAGCTCCTTGGAAGGCTGAGGTGGGAGAATCACCTGAGCCCGAGAGGTCAAGGCTACAGTGAGCCATGATTGTGTCACTGTACTCCAGCCTGGGTGACAGAGTGAGACTCTACCTCAACAAACAAAAAACTAGGATATAAAACAGTATAAACCAGGTGATGTCAGCCATGTTTTAATCCATGTGTACAGACAAACACTCAAAGCTGGATAATAAAACCGAGTTCAGCAAGGATTAGTGACTTCTGTAACACAGCAAGGAAGTGAGGGCCTGATACTTACAATTTAGGTCTCTTCGCTTGAAATCCTGTGCCCTTTTCATCCTGACAATGTTATTGGGATGATGGAATTGTAGGCAGCTTTTATTTTCTTTCTTCCTTCCTTTTTTTTTTTGAGACGGAGTCTCGCTCTGTCGCCCAGGCTGGAGTGCAGTGGCCGGATCTCAGCTCACTGCAAGCTCCGCCTCCCGGGTTCACGCCATTCTCCTGCCTCAGCCTCCAGAGTAGCTGGGACTACAGGCGCCCGCCACCTCGCCCGGCTAGTTTTTTGTATTTTTTTTAGTAGAGACGGGGTTTCACTGTGTTAGCCAGGATGGTCTCGATCTCCTGACCTCGTGATCCGCCCGTCTCGGCCTCCCAAAGTGCTGGGATTACAGGCTTGAGCCACCGCGCCCGGCCTCTTTCTTCCTTTCTAAATAAATATTGTACGAGTGTGTATCAGTTTTATAATACTTTTAAAAAATTTAAATGTTACCTACAAAAACTTTCAAGACTATATGGACTATGTGGGTTCTTTCACAGCATTAATAAAAATAGAGTAAAGCTGTGGTTCAGTACTTACTTAACATAGGGCTTTTAAAGTTTTAAGGTGTATAAGTGTATTATGACAGGTAGCTATAAAGAAATCGGTTTTTTGATAGGAGGCTGCCAAAGAAAGAATCTCACATTTCCATTCCGTGGACAGGACGTTTCCATTTCAACCTTTGGGCCCCACAGCGTGACACAGCAAGCCCCACGCCAGGGAACCGGCACAGGGTGTGGAGCGGCAGAGCCTGCATTCTGAGTCTCAGGCCCACTTCCAGCTGTCCCCTTAGCCACATCACCTCACCTTTCAGAACTCTGGTTTCTTTGCATCTATAATGGAAACAGTAATCATAACGATAATGATAACACCAGAAATTTGTCATGGCCTTAAATGAATTAATGTGTAGGGAAATATATTGTAAATTATCAAGTACTATGCAATTGTAAAATAATTAATAGTAACAGTCAGCTTCATTGCCTCACTGCTGTTTTCCGGAACATTCGGGTTGACCATGTTATACATTGAGATGAAAAGCTGTGAGAATCTAGAAAGTGTTAGAATATTCTTTTTTCATCCAGGATTGCAGCAGGCAGTGTTAAGCAGACAGATGCCGTCTGAAAGTTTGGACCCGACATTCAGTCCTCGGATGCCCTCTTCTGGGTTTGCAGCTGAAGGCAGAAGTACACTTGGAGATGCAGAGGCCTCTGATCCTCCTCCCCCCTATTCTGATTTTCACCCAAACAATCAAGAAAGTACTTTGAGCCACTCTCGCATGGAAAGGAGTGTCTTTATGCCTCGACCTCAAGCTGTGGGCTCTTCCAGTTATGCTTCCACCAGTGCCGGACTGAAGTATCCTGGAAGTGGGGCTGACCTTCCTCCTCCCCAAAGAGCAGCTGGAGACAGTGGCGAGGATTCAGACGACAGTGATTATGAAAATTTGATTGACCCTACAGAGCCTTCTAATAGTGAATACTCACATTCGAAAGATTCTCGACCCGTGACACATCCCGACGAGGACCCCAGGAACACTCAGACCTCCCAGATTTAACTAAACAAAAGAACTCTCCACCTAGCACTGTTTTTCTTCATTGCTTACTGAGAGGGTTTTTGAGAACTTAATCTGGGGGAACTGCTTTCTCAGATACCTTGACTCCCAAGAAGAGAGTCCTTGTGCACAGAACCTGTGGGAGGCTCCATCCGTGGGTCTTTTCCTTTGGATACAGTGTGCAAGCTTCATGGCAGAATCATTAAGATAATCAAATTGTCCTAATTCTGGTGCGATTCATGGATGTACTGGTAAAATTAGGCAAAGTGAAACTTATCAGCGTAGTTTCTGTTCTTTAAAATAAATTGGAAATTAGAGACTAAGCACAATTAGTCTATAAATGTTCTATAAATCAAAAACTTACCTCTTGCACTATCATGCCTTGAAATTTACTTTTTCAAAGGGAAACAAGTTTGGCAGCAGCCTTCAAAGAACTTCTTTCTATGATGAGCCAAATTCATCTTTGCCAGAAAAGAAATTTTGATAATTCCAAGAAACCTGATTGGAACAAATCAGATATACCTTCTCTTGTCTGCATGACTTTGTGAGATAAAAGAGAGGGCTTTCAACTCTTTTCTACTAGCTTGATATGTATTATCACTTAAAATGGTTGCCTTTAAAAAAGAAAGTAGAGATACTAATTACCAGTAAGTAATCATCCAAATAAATATGTCATAAAATAAATTAATTATTTTTTTCTTGATGGATTACAGTGACTACTGTGTTGCACTGGCACCTGTATGGTCTCTGTTCTGGAATCTTAGAGGACACACAGCAGTGGAGAATAGAAGGAGTGAGTTTTATAATGAACAGATTCCAGACACAGTAGGTTTAGCTGAGTTCATACAGAGGAGATATAACTCATTTAGATCTTCTGACAAATCCTAGTGTTAGTTTTATTTGTGGAGGAAAGACATTTAATAATAAACTGTTTGGGAATCTTGGTGAATAAAGATTCATTTTCAAGCTGAATAACCATACTTATTTTAAGTTGCCCTTTAGGGAATAATTGCGATATGTGTAGAGACTCTCTTGGGATGCACTTATATTTTTATTTAATGACTACTTGTTTTCTAGTTTCGCCCACAACGTGTGAAACCACTAAGACATTCAGGAGCATGTTGGGCTTCTGGTTTGGAAACTGCAAGACCCGCCATTTATGACAAGGACAGCCAAGAGGTTAATACTTGGAGTTTAACTGCCTTTCCTTTGAACTAGTTAAAACCTGTAAAAATAAGGAAGTTGTTGGAGAGGCTTACAATCTGGGTTCTGAAAAAGTAGTTGCAGTTTATAGGCTAGACATTTACTCACTGAGCTCCAGTTCCAGTACTAAATTAGACAGTATCGTATAGACCGAAAATGAAACGCTAGAACTGCCGTTCTTTGGATCGCCCCTCTCTGGGGGTCTGTCTTTAACTACTCTTCTGGTTTTGTTGGCCTTACACCACTGCCATTTGATTTAAAACACTGCAGACCACTGCAAATGTGTTCCAGTTTTTATCAGCTACCTACTACGCAGCTTCAGCGCCAGTGTGAAGTTATTTTTTTTAAGTGCCATTACCATCTCCTCTGTTCAGATTTTGACATTCAGGAAAATATTTTTATTTTGATGCCATACTGAAATCTACAATGTATATCTGACAAAGCAGTTAAATGTGACAATAAAAAACTTATTTAATCATGGTACTATTGTTTTAATGTCTGTATCAGCACCGGACAAGGCCTTTCCTCAGTGTACTCATTCTGGCAAGTAATAATGGACTTAAAAGAGTTTTTTAAAGGGCATTAAAACTCATCTCCATACAAAGTTTTTGTCAGGCTGCTTTCAGGAGACATCCAGGAACACAACTTGCTAAAATGTTTCTGTGATTTTCAGGACTTTCTGTTTCCAAAATGTTTCTGTTGATTTCTTGTTACCTATAGAACTAAGTATCAGTTGAGTATAAAATTGAGTCTTGGAAAGGTCCTCACAAGGCATCTTCCACAGAGGAACTGATCTTGTTTCAAGTGACCCCTCAGCCTGGATCCCCTAATAATGGAGATACTGTAGAACTTGCTGCCTGAGCGCATCTTAGGAATCGTGAGGTCACTTTAGAACAAGGGTCGGCTGGCTAACAAGTGTGTTCTGGATTCTGAGGGAGCCATTCCTGTTGAGTGACGTATCTCTTCCAAAATGCAAGGGGAGAGTGTTTCCAGCAGGGTTTTAACGTGTGAATTACAGCCTTTTAGGGTTCTCCTTGACATCTCCAAGAATTTGGAGAAAAGGAAACTGGATTCTTTTTACTTACTTCGAAGTCTGGAAATGCCCGGTTACATGTTGTAATTGTTTTTTCTGGAGTAAAATCAAAACAGAAATCTCATCCCCAAATATTCAGGATACATATTTTTTTTAATTGCAGACACAGTGGGGCATTGACCGTAACTGCTTTAACAAAAATATTTAAATTTTCTTGTCAGTCTGTGTTTTAAGGAGATAAAAAGAATCTGGGATGATGTAAAATAAGAATACAGTGGAAATAACTAATGGTTATTAACTGTGTTCTGGGTCTGACTTGCCTTGGCTGTGGGTTTCATTTCAGTTACTGAAAAATCTTCCTTTTTTCATTAGGATCTGCTTCATCCTTTCCCATAGGAAACCTGAATTCCGCCAGACAGGCAGGCAGCCTGAAGGCAAATGGATTCGTAAATGTAGTGCTAATAAATAATGGAAAATGTTTACTTTTCAACTTTATGACAAACAGATTTCGGAAAAGTTCTGGCATTTAGCTTAGCTGTCTTCCGTTTATACAGTGATCTTTGTAATGTCCTAAATAAGGCGAGTCCGGACACAGAGTACCTCCAAACTGGGTTACTCTAGGGTTCTTCTGATCCCTAGAGATGGGGGGAGGAGTACCTTCCAGCAATGAGGCTTTGTAACATCTGCAAGCAAATGTCCCTCTGGATGCCAGATGTGACATGTGGTCCAGAATGTAGTGCTTAACAAAAGAAAGCTCATTGCAGCATATTTCTAATAGCAAAAACCTGGAAGTGACATTAATGCTAATGTAGGGGAATGGCTAAATTTTGATACACTCCAGAAGAAACAGTCTTTGCAGCCATTAACAATATTTAGGTAGAAATCAAAAAGATGGGTGGGCACAGTGACTCTGACCTGTAATCCCAACAGTTTGGGAGGCTGGGGTGGGCGGATCGCTTGAGCTCAGGAGTTCAAAACCAGCCTGGAAAACATGGTGAAACCCTGTCTCTATTCAAACAAAGCAAGGCCACTTGTGGTGGCTCACGCCTGTAATCCCAGCACTTTGGGTGGCCAAGGTGGGTGGATCACCTGAGGTAGGGAGTTCGAGACCAGCTTGGTCAACATGGTGAAACCCCACTTCTACTAAAAATACGAAAATTAGCCAGGTGTGGTGATGCACACCTGTAATCCCAGCTACTGGGGAGGCTAAGGCACGAGAATTGCTTGAACCCAGGAGTCAGAAGTTGCAGTGAGCTGAGATCACACCACTGCACTCCAGCCTGGTCGACAGAGTCAGACTGTCTCAAAAAAAAAAAAAAAAAAAAAAAAAAGATTTCTTTACATGGAGATACCAAATGAAGAAACCCAGGTATCCAAACAGCATGTTTGATCTGATTTTTGTGGGGAAAAAAATTAGTATTGTTCTTGATAGAAAACAATCTGGAAGGATATTCACGTAAGTGTTAACAATGTGCTCCTGGGATGTGGCAAGATGGATACTTTTTCTCTCTTTCACTTGTTTGCATTTTACAATTTTTCTGCAGTAAGTGTGTGTATAATAAAAGACCTCAGAAATGGAGGTCACTGACTACACGAGTTATTTCATGCACAGCACCGTAGAGGGGATTCTAGAAACATTCTGGATTCTCTGGGTTTATTTACCATGCTTGAATTTTTCAGATCTGTGGCCTGTAGAAGATCAACCTTGTTGATGCTCTGCTCTTCCCTTCCGTCAACCTTTATCTCATTTCCAGATAAAAATCACGTTTTGTTTTGCCTTGACACTGATTTTTTTTCTAATAAATCTGGAGCCTGTTCGACTTTACTTAGTTCAGAAACCATTTCCTAAATTTCCAAGCAGCACTTAAGAAAGAACTTCAGAGGGCCGGGCACGGTGGCTCAAGCCTGTAATCCCAGCACTTTGGGAGGCCGAGACGGGCGGATCACAAGGTCAGGAGATCGAGACCATCCTGGCGAACACAGTGAAACCCCGTCTCTACTAAAAATACAAAAAAAAAACTAGCCGGGCGAGGTGGTGGGCGCCTGTAGTCCCAGCTACTTGGGAGGCTGAGGCAGGAGAATGGCGTGAACCCGGGAGGCGGAGCTTGCAGTGAGCTGAGATCCGGCCACTGCACTCCAGCCTGGGCGACAGAGCAAGACTCCACCTCAAAAAAAAAAAAAAAAAAAAAAAAAAAGAAAGAACTTCAGAGACTGAAGGTAATTCAAAACTGGAGCAATTATTTATATTTTTCTCAAGGCAAAAGTTTCTACAACATGGATGTTTTGAGTCTTAAAATATAAGGCCAGCTTTCCTTGATCTTGCAGATCCTCTCTTTGCAAGATTTTTTCTTTTTCTTTTTTTTTTTTTTTTTGAGACTCTCTTTGCAAGATTCTTTTTTTTTTTTTTTGAGGTAGAGTCTTGCTCCATTGCCCAGGCTGGAGGGCAGTGCCACCAATCTCAGCTCACTGCAACCTCCACCTCCCAGGTACAAGAGATTCCCCTGCCTCAGCCTCCCAAGTAGCTGGGACTACAGGCGTGCGCCACCACACCTAGCTAATTTTTGTATTTTTAGTAGAGACGGTGTTTCACCATGTTGGCCAGGCTGGTCTTGAACTCCTGAGCTCAAGCAATCTGCCCACGTCGGCCTCCCAAAGTGCTAGGATTACAAGCGTGAGCCACCACACCCGGCCTGTTTGAAAGATTCTTGTGTCATGCTTGCTGTAATGCTGAACAATGCCTTTCCTATCCTGCCAGGTGTTCCCTTAGGTCGTATTAAGTATTAGGAGATGTAGACCCTTGTTAGTCCAGTCCGCACACAAACGAACCTGGGAGGTGTTTTATTGCAAAGTAAATCTATTCTTGTTTGGGACATTTGTTGTGGCCAATCAGTTGTGGGCTCTGCTTGGTAGAGGTGGGGTCCATTCGGTCTCAACTGATTTGAAGCATGATTTATCTATACTAGAATGTGTATCATCCAAAAGACCTTGTCCAGGGCCAGGCAAGATGGCTCATGCCTGTAATCCCAGCACTTTGGGAGGCTGAGGTGAGTGGATCACCTGAGGTCAGGAGTTCAAGACCAGCCTGGCCAACATGGTGAAACCTGTCTCTACTAACAATACAAAAAATTAGCCAGGTGTGGTGGCGCATGCCTGTAATCCCAGCTACTCAGGAGGCTGAGGCAGGAGAATCACTTGAATCCGGGAGGTGGAGGTTGCAATGAACTGAGATTGTGCCACTGCACTCCAGCCTGGGTGACAGAGCAAGACTCCATCTTAAAAACAAACAAAAAAAGACCTTGTCCATAGTTTCAAGGTATGTGAGTGGAATTGGGGAACAGTAAGTAACTTCTCTCTGGAAATACTAAGCACAGGGTAAGTCCCTGGCACACACATAAGATGGGAAGTTTGGAGATGCATTTTATACAACTTCTTAAAGAGTTCTTCATCTTCTCAATCTGTCACGATCCTACCCGTTTTTGTTGTTGTTTTTGTTGTTGTTTTGAGACGGAGTCTCACTCTGTTGCTCAGGCTGGAGTGCAGTGACATGATCTTGGCTCACTGCAACCTCTGCTGCCTGAGGTCAAGCAATTCTCCTCCCTCAGTCTCCCAAGTAGCTGGGATTACAGGCGCCCGCCACCACACCTGGCTAATTTTTGTATTTTCAGTAGAGACGGAGTTTCACCATATTGGTCAGGCTAGTCTCGAATTCCTGACCTCAGGTGATCCACCCGCCTTGGCCTCCCAAAGTGCTGGGATTACAGGCGTGAGCCATCACGCCCGGCCACATGGCCATTTTTAAATTTTTTATACGAAAGTTTTAAAAGATATACAAAAGTGAGACAGTAAAAGAACCACAATTTTTTCATTCCTCACTTTCAAGGATTATCAACTATTTGACACCCTTGTTTAATTTGACACCCTGTTAAAAAGTTATTGCTATCCTCTTTTAATTTTTAATTTATTTATTTGTTTTGTTTTATTTTGTTTTTGAGACAGGGTGTTGCTCTATTACCCAGGCTACAGTGCAGTAGTGCCATCATAGCTCACTGCAGTCTCAAATTCCTGAGCTCAAGCAGTCCTCCTACTTCAGCCTCCTGAGGACCACAGGCATGTGCCACCATGCCCAGCTAAGTTTTTCTTTTAGAGACGGGGGTCTCATTATGTTGCCAGACTGGTCTCGAACTTGAGCCACTGCGTCTGGCCTGCTATCTTCTTTTAAAGCAAGCTTGGGCGGGGCATGGTGGCTCATGCCTGTAATCCCAGCACTTTGGGAGGCCAAGACGGGTGGATCACTTGAGGTCAGGAGTTCGAGACCAGCCTGGCCATCATGGTGAAACCCCCATCTCTACTAAAAATACAAAAAAAATGTAGGTGGCCATGGTGTCGGGTGCCTGTAATTCCAGCTACTGTGGAGGCTGAGGCAGAAGAATCACTTGAACCCAGGCAGCGGAGGTTGCAGTGAGCTGAGATCGCGCCACTGCACTCCAGCCTGTGCAACAAGAGCAAAGCTCCATCTCAAAAAAAAAAAAATTTTTTTTTTTTTTTTTGTAAATAAAAAGAAACATAGCGCCCTGGATTGGCCTCAACTTCGAAAAAACTGGAAAAAAAATGGGACCTTTGGGGAAATGATTGTGAGTTTTCTTAGGCATAATAATGGTATGGATATGTGAGAGAGTCTCCTCTCACATACCAGTCTCTGATTTTTTTTTTTTTTTTTTTTTTTAAGAGTCTCACTCTGTTGCCAGGCTGGAGTGCCATGGCAGCATCTTGGCTCACTGTAACCTCTGACTCCCTGGTTCAAGCGTTCTCCTGCCTCGGCCTCTTGAGTAGCTGGGATTATAGGCGTGCACCACCATGCTCTGCTACTTTTTGTATTATTAGTAGAGACAGGGTTTCACTGTGTTGGCCAGGATGGTCTCAACCTCCTGACCTTGTGATCCACTTGCCTCAGGCTCCCAAAGTGCTGGGATTACAGGGGTGAACCACCATGCCCAGCCGAGAATCTCCTGATTTTTAAGAAACACAGGCTGTATGTTTAAGGGTGAAGAGTCATGATGTCTGAAGCTCACATTCAAATGGCTCAAAAAACACACATGTACGGAGAAGGACAATCATGGCACAGGTTAGATTGTTGAATGTAGCTCATGGGGATATGAATGTCTGTGTCCTAGTTTTTCAACCTTTTTGTATGTTTGGAATTTTACATAATAAAAGTTGGGAAAAAGTAAAAGAAAGGCTGATAATTTCTACTCCACCATTCCATAGGCAGAATGATATTAAAAATGTTCAATGACTGGTATGGAATATAAATTATGCTAGAAATAATAAATTGATATATGTTCTTTTACTCTTGAAATACACTAAAATGTATAAAGAGGCTGGGCACGGTGGCTCACGCCTGTAATCCCAACACTTTGGGAGGTCGAGGCAGGTGGATCATTTGAGACCAGGAGTTTGAGACCAGCCGGGCCAACATTGTAAAACCCCATATCTACTAAAAGTACAAAATTTAGCCAGGCATGGTGGCACATGCCTGTAGTCCCAGCTACTTGGGAGGCTGAGGCACAAGAATTGCTTGAACCGGGGAGATGGAGGTTGGAGTGAGCCAAGATCACGCCACTGCACTCCAGCCTAGGTGACAGAGTGAGACTCAGTCTCAAAAAATAAAATAAAATAAAATAAAAAATAAAAATAAAATGTATAAAGATATTTCAAATATGTATATACATCTTGAATGAAAGGGCATATAGTAGAGTATAAATTATTCACCATATTATTGTAATAATCTCCAAATCAGTTTTTGATGTTACAGATTCTTAGCACGCTGTTTAGTTAGCTGTCACTAGCTAAATGGTGCCCCAGTCTGGGCCATGATTTGACATAGGAATTGCATCAAACTCTTTCAATGGCTTTCTTGGTAAGTTTAAGTAGAGGATCATTTCTATCATCAACAGTCTTGTTCACAATGCTGGATTCTCTCTTAACTTCTGCTAGCCCCAAAGCATCCACATTTAGAATTTCTCTAGCCTTAATCATACTTAGGTTTTAACATAGCCAGTATCTCTGTCATTAACTATTGAAAACACTGTTAGAATGGCTGTTTCATTAATTTTTGTTCATTTAAAATCCACAGAACTTTGCATACGTCAGCTGGCCAAATGTCAGGATTAAGTAAATTAAAAGACCTCAGAGTTTACTATATTTGTTTATGTTTATCATAAAACAGCAAATACGTTCTCATGTAGTTTGTTAGACAATTTAATAGTTTTTCTGGGAATTGGCACTTTCTTATTTCAAAAGGCTCTTATATTTTTTGTTTTTCTAATGCTTTCTGCCTTTTCAAGCTTTATCAGTTTTATATATCCAATCACTTTTATTATTTTGTCAACTTTAATAATTTATTCCTTATAGACTTAAAGAAAGTACTGACATCTCTGTTAGAATAACATTTACTGCCAGGTGCTGTGGCTGACGCCTATAATCCCAGCACTTTGGGAGGCTGAGGCAGGCGAATCGCTTGAGATGGAGTTTGATTCCAACATGGTGAAACCCCATCTTTACCCAGCACTTTGGGACGCCCAGGCGCGTGGATCACCTGAGGTCGGGAGTTGGAGACTACCATGACCAATATGGAGAAACCCCGTCTCTACTAAAAATATAAAATTACCCAGGCATGGTGGCACATGCCTGTAATCCCAGCTACTCAGGAGGCTGAGGCAGGAGAATTGCTTGAACCCGGGAGGTGGAGATTGCCATGAGCCAAGATCGTGCCATTGCACTCCAACCTGGGCAACAAGAGTGAAACTCTGTCTCAAACCAACAAATAAACAAAAAACAAACAAAAATTAGCCTGGCATGGTGGCAGATGCCTGTAATCCCAGCTACTCGGGAGGCTGAGACAGGAGAATTGTATGAACCTGGGAGGCAGAGGTTGCGGTGAGCTGAGATCACACCACTGCACTCCAGCCTGGGCAACAGAGTGAGACTCCATCTCAAAATAAATAAATAAATAAAAGACTATCATTTACCAAAGCCATTTCTCTTTAAGTGTTTCCATTGGCCATTCATTTGACTACTTCTCTTTTATAAATTCCATTAAAGAGAATATTGAAGACTCAATTTCCAAACTACTTTTGTAGCTCTAGCTCCTCAGATTGCCCACTGAGGTCCAAGTATTCTAATTTTTAATTTTTAGGTTCTCAGCTCTTTTAATATATTATTTAATTTTCTCTCTTTGTTTGATAGAGTTGTAAATGTAATTTTTTATAAAAAAGATATAAGGTGATTTAATTGATATATGTTTTATTACACTATTGACAAATAATTGAATATATTCCACTTAGTATCATATGAAAACATCCAAGGCTGGGTGTGGTGGCTCACACCTGTAATCCCAGCACTTTGGGAGGCTGATGCGGGTTGATCACCTGAGGTCGTGAGTTCGAGACCAGCCTAGCCAACATGGTGAAACCCCGTCTCTACTACAAATACAAAAATTAGCCAGGTGCAGTGGCAGGTGCCTGTAATCCCAACTACTCGGGAGGCTGAGGCAGGAGAATCGCTTGAACCCATGAGGCAGAGGTTGCAGTGAGCAATGATTACCCCATTGCACTCCAGCCTTGGAGACAAGAGTAAGACTTTGTCTCAAAAAAAAACAAAAAAAGAAAAAGAAAACATCCAGAAAATTTTCTAAACTCTAGCCAAAACTTTAGACTTTCTTTGTAACATTACACTGACACTATCTACATGAAATCAATATTTACTTGTAAATTCTTCTCAATGGAATAATTTCTTTTGAATAGTCAACAGTAAAGCTCAGTATGTCATTTCTTTTTTTTTCTTCTTTTTTTTTAGACGGAGTCTCACTCTGTCGCCCAGGCTGGAGTGCAGTGGTGCAATCTCGGTTCACTGCAAGCTCCGCCTCCTGGGTTCACACCATTCTCCTGCCTCAGCCTCCCGAGTAGCTGGGACTACAGGCGCCCACCACCACGCCCGGCTAATTTTTCGTATTTTTAGTAGAGGCGGGGTTTCACCGTGTCAGCCAGGATGATCTCGATCTCCTGACCTCGTGATCTGTCCGCCTCGGCTTCCCAAAGTGCAGAGATTACAGGCGTGAGCCACGGCGCCCAGCCTCAGTACGTTATTTCAAGTATCGTTCATAGCACAACAGAAAGCATTATATATCTTTAAAATCTTTAATTTTGTGTCCCAGCCCACTCCAGAGGCTGAGGTAGGAGAATGGTGTGAACGCAGAGGCAGAGGTTGCAGTGAGCTGAGATCGCACCACTGCACTCTAGCCTGGGCAACAGAGCAAGACTCTGTCTCAAAAAAAAAAAAAAAACTTACATTTTGGCCAGATATGTTGGTTAATGCCTGTAATCCTAGCACTTTGAGAGGCCAAGGTGGAAGGATCACTTCAGCCCAGGGGTTCAAGACCAGCCTGGACAACAGAGCAAGACCACCGCGCCCGGCCAGCCTGGCTAATTAAAAAAAAAATTTAGGCCGGGCTCGGTGGCTCATGCCTGTAATCCCAGCACTTTGGAAGGCTGAGACGGTCAGATCACAAGGTCAGGAGATTGAGACCATCCTGGCTAACATGGTGAAAACCTGTCTCTACTAAAAATACAAAAATTTAGCCGGGCGTGGTGACGGGCGCCTGCAGTCCCAGCTACTTGGGAGGCTGAGGCAGGAGAACGGTGTGAACCCGGGAGGCGGAGATTGCAGTGAGCCAAGATCACACCACTGCACTCCAGCCTGGGCGACAGAGTGAGACTCTGTCTCAAAAAAAAAAAAAAAATTAATTTTTTGTAGAAATGAGGTCTCACTATGTTGCCCAGGCTGGTCTCTAGCTCCTGGGCTCAAGCGATCCGTCCACCTCAGCCTCCCAAAGTGCTGGGATTACGGATGTGAGCCACCGCGCTCAGCCCATACCACGGTTTTCCTCCAGTTTCACAACTGCACAGTATTGACTGAGGGGTTCCAAGCTCCCAGGTGCGTGGACATGTCCGTGTGCATCAATGACCTGGGCGACTCTGTGGTCCTGCCTGGCCATGTGCAGCATGGATGCAAGGCCTTCGCCCTCATCCTCGTTCTCCAGTTGACATTTCTAAAAATGCCCTCGAGTGCTGAAGTCCATGGGACCAGCAGCATTTTGAAAGTAAGGATGAATTTCTTGGACAGTAGCCACTCATTAGGGTGACAAACTGTTTTGGTTTGCCAGGATCCCCCCGGTTTTAGCATTGACATCTCCAGGTCCTGGAAACTCCTCTAGATGGTTGGTCGCCTGACCTTCTGTGTACACTGAACCCAAGGATCCAAATCAAATGGTATTTAGGGAATGGTGGTTTTGCAGGACGCCGCCCAGCCTGCAATAATAGCTTGTTTTTCCCCCGGAGACATTGGCAAAGCCTTGGAGCATCCTGGGCCATCCAGGCCAGTAAAACTCTATGTTGAATGTAATCACTTACAGGCTTCATAGATGAGAAGAAATGAACACTCCTGGATGAACAGCGACTGTGGCTTAAAGAAGAACCACAGGGGAGAAATCCACTGGGAGGGTGTGGCAGGAGGGTGAGGAAACCAGATCTGGCCTCCTCAAAATGCCTTAAGCCAGTGTGTCCTCCAAGTAATGGGGGCCATCCCTCCTGCCACGGAGTGTTCTGTAAGAGCGGCCTTCAAATCCTCTTTCCTTTCAGAGCGGAGGGACTATCTCTGCTCCTCATCACCTCCCCAGGCCATCAGCTTTGGTCCAGTTGGAAGGATTGATTCCCTGTCCATTCAGCCCTGGCTTCTCTCCTGAGCCCCCTTTCCCCAAGCACACCTCTGTCTCAGGGAAACACCAAGACTTTCTGTACACCCTCACTCGCGGTCCAGTGGTGATGGAGACCTGCATTCTGGTGTGGTGACCTCGGGAGATTCTGGGCCACCCGTCCCAGGCCTGGGAAGTAGCTTACAACGGTGGGCTTTGGAGTCAGACTCACCTGACGCTTGAATTCCAGCCCTGCCATTTCCATAACTGTGTGCCCTGGGCAAGTTACTCAACTTTTCTGAGCCTCATCTGTAGGTACAGTAAATATGGATGGATGGTAATACTTTTTTCATAGGGTATTGGAGGATTATGTGAGTTAGAGTATAGAAGCTTTAAAACAAGCCTGGAAGACAATAAACTCTGATAAGTTGTGGCTACTGTTGCCTTGAACTAAACCTTCTTCCAAGAGGCATGGTTTTATAGACCAGAGGTCAATTGGTGTTGTAAGCGTAGGACTGCTGTACTCAGACCTTCTTTACAGTTGGGGCCCCATGGAGGAGCCTGGGGATCATTGTGGGAAACACAGGGGGATCAGGCCACCTCTTCCTCATTGTATCTGTTGATTAGATTGGGCTTTGGGCAAACTTTGCTCAGAAAAATTTTATTTTATTTTTTTGAAATGGAGTTTCGCTCTTTCACCCAGGCTGGAGTGAAGAGGCGTAATCTTGGCTCACTGCAACCTCTGCCCTCTGGGTTAAACTAATTCTCCTGCCTCAGCCTCCTGAGTAGCTGGGATTACAGGCACCCACCACCAAGCCAGGCTAATTTTTGTTTTTTTGTTTTTTTTTTTTTGAGACGGAGTCTCACTCTATTGCCCAGGCTGGAGTGCAGTGGTGCAATCTCAGCTCACTGCAAGCTCCGCCTCCTGGGTTTACGCCATTCTCCTGCCTCAGCCTCCCGAGTAGCTGGGACTACAGGCGCCCGCCACCTCGCCCGGCTAGTTTTTTGTATTTTTTAGTAGAGACGGGGTTTCACCGTGTTAGCCAGGATGGTCTCGATCTTCTGACCTCGTGATCCGCCCGTCTCGGCCTCCCAAAGTGCTGGGATTACAGGCTTGAGCCACCACGCCCAGCCTAATTTTTGTATTTTTAGTAGAGATGGGGTTTCACCATGTTGGCCAGGCTGGTCTCGAACTCCTGACCTCAGTTGATCCACCCACCACGGCCTCCCAAAGTGCTAGGACTACAGGCATGAGCCACTGCATCCAACCCAGAAAAATTTTAAAAGGTCATATAACCATGTGGCTGGGTGTGGTGGCTCTTGCCTGTAATCCCAGCATTTTGGGAGGCCAAGGCGGGCGGAACACTTGTGGTCAGGAGTTCGAGACTAACCTGGCCAACATGGTGAAACCCCTCTCTACCAAAAATATAAAAAGATGAGCTGAGCATGGTGGCACGTGCCTGTAATCCCAGCTACTCGGGAGGCTGAGGCAGGAGAATCACTTGAATCTGGGAGGCGGAGGTTGCAGTGAACTGAGATCGAACCATTGCACTCCAGCCTGGGCGACAGAGCATGACTCCGTCTCAGAAAAAAAAAAAAAAGGAAAAAGAAAAACAAAAAGGGGTCTCACTTTGTTGCTCAGGTTGCCCTCGAACTCCTGGCCTCAAGCGATCCACCCTGCTCCAACCCACTGCCACCTCCCAAAATTCTGGCATTACAGGTGTGAGTCACTGCACCTGGCCTGAGTTTTAAATTTCATTGAATTTTAATTCATTTAAATCTAGATTTAAGAAGCTGCATGTCATATAGCTAATGGTTACCATATTGGATGACAAAGGATGCTGACCCCTCATTTCACAAAGAGGGAACAAGCAAGGCAAGAGTAGCATGGTGATGGGCCCAAGGTCACAAAGCCACTGAAAGACCCAGAGCCCAGGCCTTCTGCCTCCTCCTACAGCTGTATCTGCTCCAGACCATGATGGGCTTGGAGAATGTCAGCCCAGGAAAGGACGGTAGAGATCCTCTCCGGCAACATTTGTCCCAGATTGAAATAAACAAAGAACAGGCTGGAGCATTTGCTCTGGGCCCCACGGGGCTTGGCATCCTACTCAGGAAGTGTGGCTGTCCTCAGCCCAGCCTGGGATACTCTTCATAGTGTCCTGGCACCTTGGATGCAGGCAGACCAGAGCGGGAAGCTCGCCTGGGGCAGCTGCAATCTCGGCGACCCTTGTCCTGACAAGCACACTCCTCCCCCTGCTCAGGCCGTGACAGGGAAGGCTGCATCAAATAGAAGTCAAGCTCATTTCTGCAGCTCATCCACACCTTCCACCTGCTCAGTCCTCGGCCTGCCTGCTCAGAGGTACCCAGGTGGAGGATCAAATTAATCCCCTTCTTCATCCGGAGGCTGGCATTCAACTCTCCACCCACCCAGGGAGAGTGGGCACAGAGTTACGGGTGAGGCTGAGTGACATCCAAGCCCTCAGGAGAAGGAGGATGGTGAGAGAGAGCCCTGGCACCTTGCTCTAGCCATCTGCTGCCGACCTAGCCTGAGTGCGCTGTGCCTGAGCAGACGCTGGGAGAGGGTGCTCCAGGCACCTGGAGACCAGGTGGGACCCATGTGCAGCCCCGTTTTCTTAGCATCTTCTCTCCCTCCTTCACTCTTTCTCTCTGTTTTTCTGTTCTCCAACCTTCCCTCTCTCCCCACCCCTTCCCTTCTCTTCTCTTTTGTTTGAGTAAATTTTTATCAAGGTGTAACATATATACAAAAAAGGACACAAACCATAAATGTGTAGCTTGTCAGATTTTCACAAATTGAACATACCTAGGTAACTGGCACGAATATTAAGAAACAAAACATTGGCCAGGCACGGTGGCTCATGCCTGTAAGCCCAACACTTTGGGAGGCCGAGGCGGGTGGATCACCTGAGATCAGGACTTCGAGACCAGCCTGACCCACATGACAAAACCCCATCTCTACTAAAAATACAAAACTTAGCTGGGTGTGGTGGTACGTGCCTGTAATCCCAGCTGCTTGGGAGGCTGAGGCATAAGAATCGCTTGAATCCAGAGATGGAGGTTGCAGTGAGTTGAGATGGTGCCCTTGCACTCCAGCCTAGGAGACAGAGTGCCACTCCAACTCTCAAAAATAAAAATAAAAATAAAATACAGGCCGGGCGTGGTGACTCATACCAGTAATCACAACACTTTGGGAGGCCAAGGCGGGCAGATCACCTGAGGTCAGGAGATTGAGACCATCCTGGCCAACATGGTGAAACCCCATCTCTTCTAAAATGCAAAAAAAAAAAAAAAATTAGCCGGGAGTGGTGGTGCATGCCTGTAGTCCCAGCTACTTGGGAGGCTGAAGGAGGGGAATCGCTTGAACCTGGGAAGCGGAGGTTGGAGTGAGGCCAGATCACACCACTGCACTCCAGTCTGGCGACAGAGCAACCAGGCGGGGTGGAAAGCACCTGTAATCCTAGCTACTCCAGAGGTTGAGGCAGGAGAATCGCTTGAACCCGGGAGGCAGAGGTTGCAGTGACCTGAGATGGCACCACTGCACTCCAGCGTGGGCAACAGAATGAGACTCTGTCTCGAACGAAACAGAATAAAACAAAACAAAACAGAACATGCCTGTGCCTTACAATGCCCCTTCATGTCCCCTCTTGGTTGTTACCATCACTCTGTTAACCTCTCTCAACATAAAATGACTTTGTCTGGGCCAGGCACAGTGGCTTACGTCTGTAATCCCAGCACTTTGGGAGGCCGAGGTGGGCAGATCACCTGAGGTCACGAGCTCAAGACCAGCCTGACCAACATGGAGAAACCCCATCTCTACTAAAAATACAAAATTAGCCAGGCGTGGTGGCGCATACCTGTAATCTCAGCTACTCAGGAGGCTGAGGCAGGAGAATCACTTTAACCCAGGAGGCGGAGGTTGTGGTGAGCTGAGATCACACCATTGCACTCCAGCCTGGGCAACAAGAGTCAAACTACGTCTCAAAAAAAAAAAAAAAAAAGGATTTTTGTCTGGTTATAGGCTTTCCTACTTCTTTCACCCAACAGGATGCTCGTACGATTCATTCAGGTTGTTGAGTACCCAATGGTCAACTGTTGATGGACATTTGAGACTTTTGAAAGGAGGGTGCAAATGATGCAGGTGTGAACATTCCCATCGTGTGTTTTGGTAAATGTATGTCAGATGTCTGCATTTATTTGGGGTATGCAGATAGCTAAGAGTGAATTGCTGGTCAGAAAGGCTGCAAATGTTTAACTTTAGTAGAAGTCAACAGTTTCCCAAAGTTGTCCCACCAAGTCACACTCCCACAGCAAAGTATGGGCATTCCAGGAACCCCATCTTCAACCACATTTAGTATCGCCAGTTTGAAACATTTCAGCCATTCTGCTTAGCCTGTAGATCACTGTGATTTGCAGTTGCATTGCTCCAGAAACTGACGAGCTTATTTGGTCCTGCACCTGTTTGTTTAGTCATGTTGTCTGCCTTTTTCTTATGGATTTGCAGACTTCATATATATTCCAGATATGAGGTTTAAGATACATATGCATGTGAATGTATACATATGTGTTGGTATACATACATATGTATATATACCAACTATCTTCTTTCTCCCATTATAATAGCTTATCTTTTAACTCTTTTTCTTTTTCTTTTTCTCTCTTTTTTTTTGGGGGGGGGGAAACAGAGGGTCTTGCTCTGTCACCCAGGCTGGAGTTCAGTGGTGCAATCCTAGCTTACTGCAGCCTCCACCTCTCACGCTCAAGTGATTCTCTCATGCAGCTGCGACTGCAGGCTCACACCACCACTCCTGGCTAATTTTTTAAAAATTTTCAGTAGATGCAAGGTTGTGCTATGTTGCCCAGGCTGGACTCGAATTCCTGGACTCAAGCAATCCTTCTACCTTGGCCTCCTGAAGTGTTGAAATTACATGTGTGAACCACCTCTCCAGGCCATTTTACTCTCTTAAAGATGATTTTTGCTGAACAGAAATTCACAATTACAATCTAATCTAATTTACCAATTGTTTTCCTTTATGGCTCTTTTTGTATCTTGTTTAATAAATCTTTATCTATCCAAGGCCATGAAACTTTGAGTTTGTTTCGTGTTTTTTTTTAAGAAGATTTATTGTTTTAACTTTTCACATTTTTATTTTTGTATATGGTATGAAGGAGTGGTCAAATTTTTTACATGTTTTGTAATCTAAAGGCCAACATTTACTTTTTCCCTGTGAATATTCAGACAGTCTGGGCAACATGGGGAAACCCCATCTCTGAAATACAAAAAAATTAGCCAGGCATGGTGGCATGCACCTGTAGTCCCAGCTACTTGGGAGGTGGAGGTGGGAGGAATGCTTGAGCCCAGCAAGACGAGGCTGCAGTGTGCTCTGATCGTGCCTATGAATAGACACCGCACTCCAGCCTAGGTGACAGAGTTAGACCCTCTCTCAAAAAAAAAAAAAAAGAATGTCTGGACGATTCAGCCCCAGTTGTTAAAAATTATCCTTTCCCACTGCCCTGAATTATTACATTTGTCATAAGCCAAATCAGACAGATCTGTTTCTCAGCTTCGTTTTTTTTTTTTTTTGAGACAGAGTCTTCCTCTATCCCCCAGGCTGGAGTGCAGTAGCCCGATCTTGGTTCACTGCAACCTCCACCTCCTGAGTTCAAGCTGTTCTCATGCCTCAGCCTCTCGAGTAGCTGGGATTACAGGTGCCCGCCACCACGACCAGCTAATGTTTGTATTTTTAGTAGAGACGGGGTTTCACCATGTTGGCCAGGCTGGTCTCAAACTGCTGACCTCAGGTGATCTGCCTGCCTCGGCCTCCCAAACTGCTGGGATTACAGGTGTGAGCCACCGTGCCCGGCCGAGGCCTATTTATCTTAATGTAGGCTAGCAATAACTGTTAATGTCTGGTAGTATAAATCCTGGAGCTTTGTTCTTGGTCACTCTTGACTGTTTGCATTTCCATATATGTGTCAGAATTAGCTTGTCAACTTCTGCATGCCCCCAAATAATCTTGCTGAGATTTTTAAAATGTTGCATTGAATCTATAGACCAGTTGGGAAGAATTGACATATTTACAATACTGAGTCTTCTAATCCATGAACTAGCTGTCCATGTTCGCGTGTGCACGCGCGCACATGTGTGTGTGTGTGTTTTGAGATGTAGTCTCGCTCTTGTTCCCCAGGATGGAGTGCAGTGGCGCGATCTCGGCTCACTGCAACCTCCGCCTCCCAGGTTCAAGCGATTCTCCTGCCTCAGCCTCCAAAGTAGCTGCAATTACAGGTGCCTGCCACAATGCCCAGCTAATTTTTGTATTTTTAGTAGAGATGGGGTTTCACCATGTTGGCCAGGCTGGTCTCAAACTCCTGACCTCAGGTGATCCACCTGCCTCGGCCTCCCAAAGTACTGGGATTACAGGCATGAGCCACTGCGCCCAGACCTGTCCATATATTTTGATCTTTATTAATTTCTCACTATACTGACTTGGAATCAGTATAGATAGCTTGCATGCCTTTCATTTGTTTTGCTCTAAGGCAGTCAATGTGTGCTGTGTGTTTGTGTGCAGATGTGTATTATTGTAAATAGTATTATTTAAAAAATTTTATATTCTACTTATTTGTTCTGAATGCATTGAAATGCAAGGGACTTTTGTTGATATTTATTTTGTATTCAGCAACCTTGTTAAATTTGATTATTAATTCTAAGAGTTTATAATTTTTTTCCTTTCTGTGTATACAATCATGTTTCCTGTCAATACAGACAGCCTTATTTCTTCTTTCCCAGTCTTTACACCTTTTACTTCTCTTTTTACCTTTGGACCTCAAGCATAATGTTAAATAGAAGTATTCCTCTTGGCTGGGCGTGGTGGCTCATGCCTGTAATCCCAGCACTTTGTGAGGCCGAGGTGGGCGGATCACCTGAGGTCAGGAGTTTAAGTCCAGCCTGGCCAACATGGTGAAACCCTGTCTCTACTAAAAATACAAAATTAGCTGGGTGTGGTGGCAGGCGCCTGTAATCCCAGCTATTTGGGAGGCTGAGGCAGGAGAATCACTTGAACCCAGGAAGTGGAGGTTGGAGTGAGCCAAGGCTGTGCCATTGCACTCCACCCTGGGCAATAAGAGCAAAACTTCATCTCAAAAAAAAAAAAAAGTATTAGTCTCAAACCTGATCTCAGAGAGAAAGTTTCCAATATTTCACACTCAGTAAGATGATTCCTGACCAGGTGCGGTGGCTCACACCTGTAATCCCAGCACTTTAGGAGGCCGAGGCAGGCAGATTGCTTGAGCTCAGGAGTTTGAGACCAGCCTGGGCAATGTGGTGAAACCCCATCTCTACAAAATACACACACACGAAAATTAGCCAGGCATGGTGGCGCATGCCTGTAATCCCAGTTTACTCAGGAGGCTGAGGCATGAGAATCGCTTGAACCTTGGAGGTGGATGTTGCACTGAGCCGAGATCATGCCACTACCCTCCAGCCTGGGCAACAGAACAAGACTCTGTCTCAAGTAAATACATACATACATACATACATACATACATACAAAGATATTTCCTCTAGATTTCTTTTTTGGCAGATATTCTATCAGATTGAGGATGTTTCCTTAACTTTCTATAATCTTCTATTCCTTTTGTTTTTCTTTCTTCCTTTTTCTTTTTTTTTTTTTTTTTTTTTTTGAGACGGAGTCTCGCTCTGTCGCCCAGGCTGGAGTGCAGTGGCCGGATCTCAGCTCACTGCAAGCTCCGCCTCCCGGGTTCACGCCATTCTCCTGCCTCAGCCTCCCGAGTAGCTGGGACTACAGGCGCCTGCCACCTTGCCCGGCTAGTTTTTTGTATTTTTTTAGTAGAGGCGGGGTTTCACCGTGCTAGCCAGGATGGTCTGGATCTCCTGACCTCGTGATCCGCCCGTCTCGGCCTCCCAAAGTGCTGGGATTACAGGCTTGAGCCACCGCGCCCGGCCTTTTTTTTTTTTTTTTTTTTTTTTTTTTTTTTTTTTAAGGTAGGGTCTCACTCTGTCGCTCAGGCTGGAGTGCAGTGGTGCGATGGCGGCAGCCTCCATCTCCCAGGCTCAAGCCATCGTCCCATCTCAGCCTTTGAAGAGCTGGGACTACAGGCATGTGACACCATGCCCGGCTAATTTTTGTATTTTGTGTAGAGATGGGTCTTGCCATGTTGCCCAGGTTTGTCTCTAACTCCTGGGCTCAAGCCATCCACTCACCTCGGTGTCCCAAAATGCTGGGATTACAGGCGTGAGCCACTCCACCCGGTCTTATGCCTTGTTTTCTGGTAAGTTTCTTTTTATTACTATAAATGAATATGAAATGTTATCAAACACATACAATTTTTCTCCCTTTTTGAGTTTAATGTGGTAAATTATATTGATTTTTAAATGTTAAAATAATCTTTCATTTGTAGAATAAGCTAAGTTTCTTGTTAGAGGTATTCACCTTTTCATATGTCACTGGATTTCATTTGCTAATATTTTGCAAAGGGACTTTACATCAATGTTCAAGAAAGATTCGCCTGTAATTTTCCTTTCTTATAACATCCTTATCAGATTTTAAAATCAAGGTTATAGTGGCTTTGTAAAATCAGCTGGGCAGTGTTCCATCTATTACCATCCTCTTGAAGAGTTTGTGTAACATTAGGGTTATTTTTTCTTAAACTGTTTGAAATAATTATCTAGTAAAGCCATATGTACCTGGTGTGTGTGTGTGTGTGTGTGTGAGAGAGAGAGAGAGGAGAGAGAGAGAGAGAGAGAGAAAGAGACATGATCATGGCTCACTGCAGCCTCAAACTTCTAGGATCAAGCAATCCTCCTGCCTTAGCCTAGCTGTCTAGGCTAAGTTCTAGCTGTCTCAGGAGTTATCAAATCCTTTCAAACTGATTGTGCGTGTGTGTGTGTTTATCTGGGCTTTCTAGTTTTCAGTGAGAAAATTGGCATATGCTCAAAGCTACTGCATCGCAGCTGGAAGTAGAATCCTTGATGAGCTCTTGAATGGGGCTTTGCTGCAAGTGGGTCACAGCTGAAAGAATTAGCTGTGTGAAGAGCTCGAACCCCAGCTTCACATGCACCAACAAGGTTGCACTTTTAGCCAGTGGTAGACTCAGACCCACATGGGGAGCAGGAGCAGGGTGGTTTGGGAGAAGGGGCATGGACAGTTGGGCCTGTCACACTAGGTCGCTAGGAGTGAATTCTGGCTTGGCAAATTTACTCTTGGTGAGACCTTGAGCTAGTTACCAAGTTTCTTTCTTTCTTTTCCTTTTTTTTTTTTTAGATGGGGACTTGTTCTGTCACCCAGGCTGGAGTGCAGTGGTATGAACATGGCTTGCTGCAACCTCAGCCATCTGGGTTCAAGCCATCTTCAGACCTCAGACTCCCGAGTAGCTGGGACAACAGGTGCGCACCGCTGTGCCCAGCTGAATTTATTTATTCTACTTATTTATTTACTTAAGAGACAGGGTCTCACTCTGTCACCTCGGCTGGAGTGCAGTGGTGCAATCTCAGCTCACTGTAGCCTTGACCTCCCAGGCTGAAGTGACTTTCCCACCTCTGCCTCCTGAGTATCTGGAACTACAGGCAGGCACCACCATGCTGGGCTAATTTATTTTATTGCTTGTACAGATGAAGTCTCACTATGTTGCCCAGGCTTGTCTCGGACACCTGGGCTCAAGCAATCCTTCTGCCTCAGCTCCCCAAAGTGTTGGGATTACAGGTGTGAGCCATTGAGCCTGGCCTTTTAAAATGTTTTATAGAGATGGGGTTGCATCATGTTGCTCAGGTTGGTTGGAAACTCCTGGGCTCAAGTGATCCTTCCACCTCCGCCTCCCAAAGTGCTGGGATTATAGGTGTGAGACACTGCACCCAACTGCTTATTTCTTTATGAAATAGAGACGGGTATTCCCCATGTTGCCCAGGCAGGTCTTGGACACCTGGGCTCAAGCGATCCTCCTGCCTTGGCCTCCCAAAGTGCTGGGATTACTGGTGTGAGCTACCGCCCCTGGCCTTGGCTAATGTATGTAAAGTAGATAGTACCAGCTGGATACTGAGCCAGCCCTGAAGAAATGGATGGTAATGATGTTGTTAGAGTAATTGGGCCTCACTGGGGCTGGTGGCTCACACACACATGCAGTCCCACCTAATTTAGAGGCTGAGGCAGGAGGATTACTTGAGCCTAGGAGTTCAAGCCTAGCCTGAGCAGCAACATGGTGAGACTTCATCTCCAAAAAAAAAAAAAAAAAGAAGGAAAGACCACTGGGGTCTCAATCCTTAGCATTTTTCAGACCACCAAAGACCTGGAAGTGGTCAGAGGCTGCCGCCTGGCTGGCCCAGCTGTTGGAAAGAGGCCTGGGTAAAGGTAGGAAGAACCGTGGATTCCTCCTGGAGCGAGCTGCCCTTCCCAGCCCAGGGTGGGTGTGCTTGGGAGTAGGACCCTCTGGGCATGCGTAAGGAAGCCCTACCAGGCCCACAGCCTAGGTTATGCTTGATGTTCCCATAACAGATTCCAGGCAAGTCTCCTGCCTCCTTCAACCTGTTTGCTCCCCAGCCAGGGCAGTAGAGCAGGTCCTGCTGGCTGGCCTTTGAAGTCCTGCTTTTAACTTAGCCCCATAGCTGGGATGGGGTCAAGTGAGGAGACTCCGTGAGGATAAACTGATCAATAACCAGAAATGACATTTCTCTTATCAGTGGCTCTTCCCCCTGGTTGCGCTTCAGAATCCCCAGGGGAGCTTCAGCAACTACCATGGCTGGGGCCCAACCCCGGGGTTTCTGGAGCAGGACTGGGGCCACTGGTAGGGTTCAAGAGCTCAGCAGGTGATTTTGTTTATTTTTTGAGATGGAGTCTCACTCTGTCACCCAGGCTGGAGTACAGGGGCATGATCTCAGCTCACTACAACCTCCACCTCCTGGGTTCAAGCGATTCTCCTGCTTCAGCCTCCCGAGTGGCTGGGATTACAGGCGCCCACCCCACGCATGAATAATTTTTGTATTATTAGTTGAGACAGGATTTCACCATGTTGGCTAGGCTGGTCTTGAACTCAACTTCAGGTGATCCGCCCTCCTCGGCCTCCCAAAGTGCTGGGATTACAGGCGTGAGCCACTGCACCCAGCCTCAGCAGGTGATTTTAACAAGCAGTCAGAGTTGAGATGGCTAGTCTAAGCCTCTAGTCATTCAAATGTGTAGCCTGTTGAGGCTAGAAGAGCTCCAGAGCCCCTCCATCTGGCCCTCATCTTACACGGAGAGACTGAGGTCTGCAAGGAGCCTGTGGGCTGGGAATGACGGTCTCTGTTTCCTGCCCTGCCTAGGACCTGAGACTACATTCCTTTTTTAGAGCCCAGCACGGCAGTGAGCCAGCATCTCAGCCCCAAAACAGGTCACGCCAGGGAGGAGTCCAGGCCTGGTGACCATAACTGCTGTCACTCGGGGCACACCCACTGCCTGCCAGGCTCTGGGCGGACACCTTCCTTCTACCACATAGGTGGCATTGTCCACGCTCTCTGGTGATGACAGTGAGGCCCACTTGGCCAAAGGCCATTTGGGAGGAAGTGACCCAGGCTGGAATCATCCCAAAGCTGACTGACCCTGAGGCCTGCGTGTGTCCCATGAACCCTTCCTCCACCCCTCCCTCCCAGGGGAGGAGACCACCAGTGCAGGAGTCAGCGGACAGGGGCCCCGTCCTGGCACTGCCAGCCAGGCCAACAAGAGGAGAGAGAGGCAGAAGCAAAGACCTGCTTGTCTGAGCCTCGGTGTCTCTGGCAGTCCAAATGCCATCTGGTCCTCGGTGCAAATATATTTCTAGGAAATCAGTGATGTCCGGGCTGTCTCAGCCTCACCTCTGGACACTTATATAATCATTAACAAATGTCTGCCATTAAAGAGAAATGACTGTCATTTGACATCCAAGCTCCATTTCCAAATGGCAGACTGGTGTTTACCCTCCTCGTGAAAAGAGTGGATTCTAAAACAGATGGCTGAGCTCACCTCTTCCTGATTTGCAGGAAACAATCCTCCAAATGTAAAGGTCTCAACCCAGCCTCCCAGCCAGGGGGTCCTCTAGCCACAAGGTTAAGGCTCCTATTCAGATTCACCTAAAATGTCACTTCATGAAGTTGACTTTATTTTATTTTATTTATTTATTTTTTGAGATAGAATCTTGCTCTGTCATCCAGGCTAAAGTGCAATGGCTCAATCTCGGCTCACTGCAACCTCTGCCTCCCAGGTTCAAGTGATTCTCCTCCCTCAGCCTCCTGAGTAGGTGGGATTGCAGGCACGCACCACCATGCCTGATTAATTTTTGTATTTTTAGTAGAGATGGGGTTTACCCCATGTCAGCCGGGCTGGCCTTGAACTCTTGACCTCAAGTAGTCTGCTGGCCTCAGCCTCCCAAAATGTTGGAATTACAGGCATGAGCCACTGCGCCCAGCCAGCCATTGTGCCCGGCCCCAGCCTTTCTTCTAAAGGAAAGTGTTTAACTACGTAGGTAGGAAATGCACTCTTCTACCTTTTAGATTACAAAAATGCTTCCGAAGACATGAGGCGTTCTCTTGTAGCCTCATGGCTGTAGGAAGCCCTTGAGTGAAGGGTAGATGGTGGGGTTTTGAGGGTCACATGGCAAGTGCTGGGCTCAGCCTGGCCACCGACTGACTTCAGGAACTCAGATCACTTCTCCCTGCGCCTCCACCTCCCCACCACTGCCGTTTGGTAAGGGAGCTGGAGCAGCCCAGCTCTCCACAAACCTAGCCACCCATCAGGATGACCTGGAGAGCTTCTTGGTCTGTTGCCTTTTAAGCTCCTCATCTGTCTGAAGCACAGCCAGGTTTGGGAACGCCTGGCCAGCAGGCTGCCAAGCCCCCAGCTCTGACGGTCTGAGTGTCTGATGGAAAGCTGCAAAGCCCCTGCCCCATCAGCAGGTCTGACCTGATGTTTTTTGCCCACTTCAACTCCTGGCGTGTTGTAATGATGACAGATCTGGTTATCCCGGGATGGTCCATTCAGGCTTAGAACCATAGCTAACATTTGTCAAACCCTTACGAAGGGTCAGGCTTCCTCACACCGGTATCTTGTTTATTCCTCAGAACAGCCTAAGAGGTAAGTACTGTTATTAGTTTTTGTTTATGGCTAGAGAAACTGAGGGACAAAGTATCTTGCATGCATTTAGGTTGGGACTTGAAGCATGGAGCCAGGACTGGAACTTGGAGGGCCTGGCCCCAAAGCCTGTGGTCATAGTCACTCCATCACTCAGTCAAAGTCATGGGACCACCCTTGGGGGTGCAAGGTGAACCCAGAAGGAAAATGGCTGCTTCCCCAAAGCAGCACACTCTCCCGTCCTCGTATCCAGGTACCCCCTGATAGGGACAATTGACTGTGTTCTGAAAGGTGTGCAGGGACCTGGTTCAGTCTTTGACATCGTGGCCAACAATCACAAGTACCCTGAACATCTCATTCCTTCCAAAATGGGTTTGCTGCCTGCGTGCCTTCCTTCTTCCTATGACCCTGGAAGAGATTGCTCCGGAAGGTGCCCACTTTGTGGATGGGAAGCGTCAGAGGCAAGACTCCAGGCACATCAGTGTGTGTGTAGACATGGACCTGTGGCTGCCGTCTTCTGCTTCTTGGTCAGGTAGTTGTCACTCAGCTACGCTTTTGCTCTGGATCCTTCCGGTGGGCTTGGCCAACCTCCTCCCATGTGCCAGCCCCACTGAGGCCGTCTCAACCCTGGCTGCTCATTAAAATCACCTGCAGAGCTCTTGAACCCTACCGCTGGCCCCAGCCCTGCTCCAGAAGCCCTGGGGGTGGGCCCTGGCCATGGTATTTGCTAAAGCTCCCCAGGGATTCTGAAGTGCAGCCAAGGGGAAGATCCATTGATAAGAGAAATGTCATTTCAGGGAATTGATAGTTTAGCCTCATGAGGTCTCCTCACTTGGCCCCATCCCAGCCATGGGGCTCAGTTAAAAGCAGGACTTCAAAGGCCAGCCAGCAGGACCTGATCTGCCTGCCTAATGAGGTGGATCGATCACTTTAGGCTAGGAGTTTGAGACCAGCCTGACCAACTTGGTGAAATGCTGCCTCTACTAAAAATACAAAAATTAGCCAGGCGTGGTGGTGCACGCCTGTAATTCCAGTTATTTGGAAGGCTGAGGCATGAGAATTGCTTGAACCTGGGAGGCAGAGTTTGCAGTAAGCCAAGATCATGTCACTGCACTCCAGCCTGGGTGACAGAACCAGACCCTGTCTCAAAAAAAAATAAATACATAAAAAGAAAGCTGGTGTGATTCCATCCTGCGCAGCTGTTCTCTTGAGCAGTGGTTGTTTACCTCCGTCCGCCTTCTCTGCCACCTAAGTGCATGCCGCCACCTGATGGAAAATTCGATGGACATGAGTCCCCTGAGGCCCCAGAACTATCTTTTCAGTTGTGAACTTAAGGCCAACAAAGATGATCACTTCGAGGTGGGTAATGATGAAACTGAGCACCAGTTATCTTTAAGAACCATCAGTTTGCCGGGCGCGGTGGCTCACACCTGTAATCCCAGCACTTTAGGAAGCTGAGGAGGGCAGATCACAAGGTCAGGAGATCAAGACCATCCTGGCTAACATGGCAAAACCCTGTCTCTACTAAAAATACAAAAGATTAGCCGGGCATGGTGACAGGCACCTGTAGTCCCAGCTACTCGGGAGGCTGAAGCAGGAGAATGGCGTGAACCTGGGACACGGAGCTTGCAGCGAGCCAAGATCGCGCCACTGCACTCCAGCCTGGGGGACAGAGTGAGACTCTGTCTCAAAAAAAAAAGAAAAAAGAAAAAAGAACGATCAGTTTACGGGCTGGTGCAAAGGATGATTGCACACTGTTGAAGCAGAGGCAATGAATTACGAAGGCAGTCCAATTAAAGTAACACTGGCAACTTTGAAAATGTCTGTACGGTCAACGGTTTCCCTTGGGGGCTTTGAAATCACACTACCAGTGGTCTTATGGTTGAAGTGTGGCTCAGGGCCAGGGCATATTAGTGGACAGCACTGAGTAGCTGTGGAGGAAGATGCAGTCAGAAGATGAAGAGGAGGAGGATGTGAAACTCTTAAGTATATCTGGGAAGCAGTCTGCCCCTGGTGGTGGTAGCAAGGTTCCACAGAAAAAAAGTAAAACTTGCTGCTGATGAAGATGAAGAAGATGATGAGGATGGTGATGAAGATGATGATGATTTTGATGATGAGGAAACTGAAGAAAAAGCGCCAGTGGAGAAATCTGTACGAGATGCTCCAGCCAAAAATGCACACAAGTCAAATCAGAATGGAAAAGACTCAAAACCATCAACACCAAGATCAAAAAGACAAGAATCCTTCAAAAAACAGGGAAAAACTAAAATACCAAAAGATCTAGTTCTGTAGAAGATATCAAAGCAAAAGTGCAAGGAAGTATAGAAAAAGCACATCGAACAGTCCTGGGCGCTACTGATCAATTAAGCCCAAAGATGGGGAGAAAGGAAAAGGAGAGACAAATATAGCCCATACTGAGTGTCATCAACAATCCAGACTGTAGTCTTCTATTTTAATCTCAATCCCCTTTTCTGATTTGCCACCCATGCCCCTTCAGGCTGGAAACAATCTCACTCTTGGTTCCCTAAAGCACTTTCTTCTGACTGCTGTGATTCGGTGAACTTTGCCCTTTGCTTTCTATTACTTGCGCATTTGCCTCACCTCTGACCGTGTTTTAAATCACCTTTGTATCTCCTTAGCTGCTCAATAAATATTTGAATTAAAAAAAAAGAAGCCGGGCGCGGTGGCTCACGCTTGTAATCCTAGCACTTTGGGAGGCTGAGGCGGGCGGATCACCTGAGGTCAGGAGTTCAAGACCAGCCTGACCAACACGGTGAAACCCCGCCTCTACTAAAAACACAAAAATTAGCTGTGCCTGGTGGCCGGCACCTGTAGTCCCAGCTACACGGGAGGCTGAGGCAGGAGAATCGCTTGAACCTGGGAGGCGGAGGTTGTAGTGAGCCGAGATGGCGCCACTGCACTCCAGCCTGGGCGACAGAGTAAGACTCTGTCTCCAAAAACAAAACAAAACAAAACAAAAACCTAGTGTTTGGGAAAGTGTTTATAACCTATAAAGAGCAAGATTTGTCTATTTTTAACGTCCTCCCTTCCACCCTTTTCCTTCCTTCCTTCTTCTTCCCTTCCTTCTTTTCCTCCCTCCGTTTTTTTTTTTTTTTTTTTTTGAGACGGAGTCTCGCTCTGTCGCCCAGGCTGGAGTGCAGTGGCCGGATCTCAGCTCACTGCAAGCTCCGCCTCCCGGGTTTACGCCATTCTCCTGCCTCAGCCTCCCGAGTAGCTGGGACTACAGGCGCCCGCCACCTCGCCCGGCTAGTTTTTGTATATATTTTTTAGTAGAAACGGGGTTTCACCATGTTACCAGGATGGTCTCGATCTCCTGACCTCGTGATCCGCCCGCCTCGGCCTCCCAAAGTGCTGGGATTACAGGCTTGAGCCACCGCGCCCGGCCCGTTTTTTTTTTTTTTCTTTTTGATTCTCCCACTTTCTCCCACTGAATACCCTCAGACTTTGCCCCCTTGCCTGCCACACTCTTGCAATTGCTTCAGTCTTGAAAGCGAATGCCTCTGACCCTAACTTTCCTCCGGAAGCCCCTTCAACTTTCCCCTGCAGCAGCTCAGAGAATCTCAGAGCCTTGCTGTCAGCAGATGGTGGCCTGCACCTTCACCTGCTTGTTAGGGAATGGCTCACCTGAGTCTTTCCTTCCTTCTCTCTCTCTCTTTCTCTCTCTCTCTCTCTTTCTTTCTTTCTTTCTCTTTCTTTCTTTCTCTTTCTTTCTTTCTTTCCTTTCTTGAGACAGAGTTTCACTCTGTTGCCCAGGCTGGAGTGCAGTGGCATGATTTTGGCTCACTGTAACCTCTGCCTCCCAGGTTCAAGTGATTCTTCTGCCTCAGCCTCCCAGGTAGCTGGAATTACAGGAGCCTACCACCATGCCTGGCTAGTTTTTATATTTTTATTAGAGACAGGGTTTCACCATGTTGGCCAGGCTGGTCTCCAACTCCTGACCTCGGGTGATTCGCCCACCTCGGCCTCCCAAAGTGCTGGGATTACAGGCATGAGCCACCATGCCAGGCCTCACCTGAGTCTTTACAGCCACAGACTGGTGAATGGTGGTGCATTGGGTAGGTAGGTTGGGTGTGGCATGGAGCTGAATGCAGCTAGCAGAGTGCACACACTTGCAGGGCCTCCTTAAACTCAGGCTGGCAATGCCATTGCGGTGTTATTTCTGTCCCTATGTCAGTCAAAGCCATTGAGGCACCCATGGGTTCAAGTGCCTGCCAACCTCAAGCACAGCACCATCACTCTGGGCTCAGTTTCCCATGTTCCAGAGACTCCTCTGAGGCCCTTTCCTGCTATGAAACTGCTGTTCTGGGGCCAGGAGAACCTGAGGGCTGCCCATGTGTCCGGGGTTTCCTGTACCTTCCTGCCTGAAGCATTGGGTGGGCAAGAGAGGACCTCCTCTCCAGCTCCAGCTTGCAAAGTAGCACTGCAGACCCACCTCCTCCGCTGTCCGACAAGAATCCCAGCCGACCACGCCAGGTCGGGGGCTGGCTCCATGCAGGGTGCTTGCCACTCTCCACCTCACTGGCTTGTCCTTCCCAAAATGTGGGCAATGCATGAGCCCATCATTTCACCCCTGGTGGTGCCAGTGTGAGTCTTCCAAGAAGACACCAGGACAGGATTAGACACGTTTTTTCCTATGGGGGAAGGATAAGGAGAGGAAGCAGGAGGAGCAGGGAGGACCTTCGGGTGGTAATGCAGGTCTCACCTCTGTGCAAGGAGTGGTAAGGAAGGAGGTTTGGATAGAAAGAGTCCCAGGTCCCAGGAGATGGAAACCAGCCTCACCAACATGGTGAAACCCCTTCTCTACTAAAAATACACAAAGTAACTGGACACGATTGTGGACACCTGTAATCCCAGCTACTCTTGGGGTGGCTGAGGCACAGGGATTGCTTGAACCTGGGGGGCAGAGGTTGCAGTGAGCTGAGATCATGCCGCCACACTCCAGCCTGGACAACAGAGGGAGACTCTGCTTTGAAAAAAAGAAAGAGGCCGGGCGCGGTGGCTCATGCCTGTAATCCCAGCACTTTGGGAGGCCAAGGCAGGCAGATCACTTGAGGTCAGGAGTTTGAGACCAGCCTGGCCAACATGGTGAAACGCCATCTCTACCAAAAATACAAAAAATTAGCTAAGTGTGGTGGTGGATGCCTGTAGTCCCAGCAACTTGGGAGGCTGAGACAGGAGAATCTCTTAAACTGGGGAGGCGGAGGTTGCAGTAAGCCAAGATCGTGCCACTGTACTTCAGCCTGTCTCAAAAAAAGAGGAAAGAAAGAAAGAAAGAAAGAAAAAAAGAAAAGAAAAAGAAAAAGAGTGAGACTTAGGTCTCAGTGCAGCTCTGAGAAAGTCTCAGCCAGGCTAATGGGGAGGCCCAGAGCCCAGAGCCCAGTGGGGAGTCCTGTGTCCTGCAGGAATAGGCCAGAACTAGCTCCCACCCTCCCCAGTCATGGGTGGGGAGGAGCTAAGAGAAGTGCATCCCAAGGGGCACTGCTGGCTGTTAGCCACCTGGGCCCCCAGTGGGGCAGGTTCTCGTGAGGGAGACATGACTGGTGTGCTTCTGTGGCCATCGCATAAATATTTACCCAATATAAGTGGAAACACCTGTCTACAAAAAGTTATAAAAAAATGTTCTTAGCACCTTTATCATAATCACTACCAACTGGAAACCACCCACCTGCCCGTAGACAGGTAAAGTGACAAAGAAATGGGGCCGGGCGGGGTGGCTCACGTCTGTAATCCCAGCACTTTTGGAGGCAGAGGTGGGTGGATCACTAGAGGTCAGGAGTTCAAGACCAGCCTGGCCAACATGAAGAAACCCTGTCTCTACTAAAAATACAAAAAATTTAGCCAGGTGTGGTGGCGTGCACCTGTAGTCCCAGCTACTCGGGAGGCTGAGACAGGAGAATTGCTTGAACCTGGGAGCCGGAGGTTGCAGTGAGCTGACATCGTGCCGCTGCACACGCAATGATGGATATGAATTAAAATGAATGAAAGGGCCAGGCGCAGTGGCTGGCCCTTTCATGGGAAGCTGACGTGGGCAGATCATTTGAGCCCAGGAACTCAAGACGAGCCTGGGCAATACAGGGAGACCCTATTTCTACAAAAAATTAAAAAATTAGTGGGGCACGGTGGCATGGGCCTGTAGTCCCAGCTACTCAGGAGCTGAGGTGGGAGGATCACTGGAGCCCAGGAGTTCAAGGCTACAGTGAGCTATGATTGTGCCACTGGACTCCAGCCTGGACAACAGAGTGAGACCCCGTTTCTAAAAAAAAAATTTTTTTTAAGTGTAAAAAAAGGAATGAAGTACTGATACATGCAATGATATGGACGAATCTCAGAAACATTACATGGAAGGAAGCAACACACAGGAGAATACATATCATATGATTCCATTTGTAGGAAGTTCAAGAAGGCAAAATTAATCTCTGGTGATAGATGATTAGTGCCTAGTGGATGGAGAGACAGGGACTTGTCTGAGATAATTCAATGGAGTGATGGAATGCTCTAGATCTTGATTTGGGCTTGGTTATACTTTGTCAAAACTAATTGAATTGTACTACAAAGCATATGCATTTTACTGTTGGTAATTTTTACCTCAATAATTTAAAAAAAGCCTCCACTCTATGGATGAGGCTTAGAGAGGTTAAGAGTTTGCCCAAGATGCACAGCAGAAGGGCTCATGTTGGAATCCTGCCTGCCCAGTCCCTAGTGCATGCCCATCAGGGTCCCAGCTGCCTCATGGCTCCTAACACTGACTCAAGAGACTCCTGCGCAGCTAGATACACTCCTGGATCCCTCTCCCAGGTGGGAGGCTGAGGCCTCAGGATTCCAGAAGACGCTACAGCTCCTGGTCTGGGGCCCAGTCCCTGTCAACAAAGCTGGGACTTGGCCTGAATCAACCTTCTTCTCCCTAACACCTGGAAACCAGTTATCTTTTCACTGTCTCCATGGTTTTGCCTTTTCCAGAATGTTGTATAGGTGGAATCATACATCATGTAGCCTTTCAGTTGGCTTCTTTCACTTAGCAATATGTATTGAAGTTCAGGTCTTTTCATGGCTTGACAGCTCATTTCCTTTTTAGGGCTGAATACTATTCCATTGTCTGGATGTACCGCAGTTTACTTATCCATCCACCCATTGAAGGTCATCTTGCTTGCTTTCAATG
Organism: Trachypithecus francoisi; assembly: GCF_009764315.1. Classification (NCBI taxonomy): domain Eukaryota; kingdom Metazoa; phylum Chordata; class Mammalia; order Primates; family Cercopithecidae; genus Trachypithecus; species Trachypithecus francoisi. The sequence goes on along the minus strand of NW_022681442.1, from coordinate 6,617,037 downwards.
TGGCAATTATGAATGAAGCAGATATAAACATCCATCTGCAGGTTTTTGTGTAGACATAAATCTTTAACTTACTTGGATAAATGTGTGATTGCTGGATTGTATGGTAAAAGTATGGTTAGTTTTTTAAGAAACTGCCAAACTGTCTTCCAATGAGGTGGTACCATTTTACATTCTCACCAACAATGAATGAGAGTCCTTTTTTTTTTTTTGAAGATGGAGACTCGCTCTAGTCTGTCGCCCAGACTGGAATGCAGTGGTGCAATTTCGGCTCACTGCAACCTCTGCCTCCCAGGTTTAAATGATTCTCCTGCCTCAGCCTCCTGAGTAGTTGGGACTACAGGTGCCCGCCACCACACCCAGCTAATATTTTGTGTTTTTAGTAGAGATGGGATTTCACCATGTTAGCTAGGATGATCTCGATCTCCTGATCTCATGATCCGCCTACCTCGGCCGCCCAAAGTGCTGGGATTACAGGCATGAGCCACCGCGCCCCGCAGAATGAGAACTCTTGTTTCACATCCTTGCCAGTATCTGGCATTGTCAGTGTTTTGGATTTTAGCCATTCTAATAAGTGTGTGATGGTGTCTCACTGGTTTTGTGTTTTGTTTTGCTTTTTGAGATACGGTCTCATTCTGTCACCCAGGCTGGAGTGCAGTGGCATGATCACTGCTCACTGCAGCCTTGACCTCCCTGGGCTCAGGTGATGTTCCCGCCTCAGTCTCCTGAGTAGCTGGGACTACAGGTATGGGCCACCATGCCTGGATAATTTTTTGTATTTTTAGCAGAAACAGGGTTCCACCATGTTGTCCAGGTTGGTCTTAAACTCCTGAGCTCAAATGATTCATCCACCTTAGCCTCCCGAAGTGCTGGGATTATAGGCGTGAGCCACCACTCCTGATCCTCATTGTTATTCTGATTTGTAATTCTCTAATGAATGATGTTGAGCACCTTTTCATATGCTTATTTTCTATCCACATACAGTCTTTGATGAGGTGTTTATTCAGATCTTTTGCCCTTTTTATGATATTTAACTTTAAAAAATATATTTGCTGCTACTGTATAGAAATACAATTATTTTTGTACACTGGCCTTCTATTCGTGTTTAACTTATTCTAGTCAGTTTTTGTAGATTCTTATTATTTTCTATGTGAATAACTATATCATACACAAAAACAGTTTTACTTATTCCTTTCTGGTTTTTTATTTTGTTTTTGTTTTTGTTTTTGTTTTAGACAGAGTCTTGCTCTGTTGCCCAGGCTGGAGTGCAGTGGCATGATCTCAGCGCACTGCAACCTCCCCCTCCCGGGTTCAAGCAATTCTCTGCCTCAGCCTCCCAAGTAGCTGGGATTACAGGCACCTGCCACCAGGCCTAGCTAATTTTTGTATTTTTAGTAGAGATGGGGTTTCACCATCTTGGCCAGAGTGGTCTTAAACTCCTGACCTCGTGATCCACCTGCCTCGGCCTCCCGAAGTGCTGGGATTACAGGTGTGAGCCCCTGCCCCGGCCCCTTTCTGATATTTATGCTTTCTGTTTCTTTTTCTTGCCTTATTGCAGTTCTAGGATTGTGTTTAGGTTTGGTTTTTTGTTTGTTTGTTTTTCTGTACTCATGTTTTCAAGAGATTTTTCTCTCTGAATCTTTCTTTCTTTTCTTTCCTTCCTTCCTTCCTTCCTTCCTTCCTTCCTCCCTCCCTCCCTCCCTCCCTCCCTCTCTCTCTTTCTTTCTTCTTTCTTTCTGAGATGGCATCTTGCTGTGTCGCCAGGCAGGAGTACAGTGGCACGATCTTGGTTCACTGCAGCCTCCGCCCCCCAAATTTAAGCAATTCTCCTGCCTCAGCCTCCTGAGTAGCTGACTACAGGTGCGCGCTGCCACGCCTGTCTAATTTGTTTGTATTTTCAGTAGAGACAGGATTTCACCATGTTGGCCAGGATGGTCTTGATTTCTTGACCTCATGATTCACCCTCCTCAGCCTCCCAAAGTGCTGGGATTACAGGCATGAGCCACCATGCACCAGCCTGAATGTTATTACTTTTTTTTTTTTTTTTTGAGATGGAGTCTCGCTCTATTGCCCAGGCTGGAGTGGAATGCAGTGGCGTGATCTCGGCTCACTGCAAGCTCTGCTTCCTGGGTTCACGCCATTTTATTGCCTCAGCCTCCCGAGTAGCTGGGACTACAGGTGCCCGCCACCATGCCCAGCTAATTTTTTTTGTATTTGTAGTAGAGATGGGGTTTCACCATGGTCTTGATCTTCTGACCTCATGATCCACCCACCTCGGCCTCCCAGAGTGGTGGGATTACAGGCATGAGTCACTGTGCCCGGCCCTGAATGTTACTTTTTATAGTATCCTATTCTTATTTCATGGATGTGATATCATCTGATATCTCTCATTGATCTTTGTTTTTTTTATTTATTTTATTTTATTTTATTTTATTTTACTTGAGACAGGGTCTCACTCTGTTGCCCAGGCTGGAGTATAGTAGCACAATATCAGCTCACTGCACCCTCCACCTCCCAGGTTCAAGTAATTTTCCTGCCTAGTAGCTGGGATTATAGGCATCCACCACCATACCCAGCTACTTTTTGTAATTTTAGTAGAGAAGGGGTTTAACCACATTGTCCAAGCTGGTCTCGAACTTCTGACCTCAGGTGATCCCCCTGTGTTGGCCTCACAAAGTGCTGGGATTACAGGTGTAAGCCTCTGCGCCCAGCAATCTTTGTGGTGTTTGTTTATTTGTGACGGAGTTTCGCTCTTGTTGCCCAGGCTGGAGTGCAATGGCATGATCTCAGCCCACCACAACCTCTGCCTCCTGGGTTCAAGCCATTCTCCTGCCTCAGCCTCCCGAGTAGCTGGGATTACAGGCATGCGCCACCACGCCTGGCTAATTTTTTGTATTTATAGTAGAGATGGGGTTTCTCCATGTTGGTCAGGCTGGCCTTGAACTCCCGACCTCAGGTCATCCACCCACCTCAGCCTCCCAAAGTGCTGAGATGACAAGCGTGAGCCACTACGCCTGGCCAATCTTTGTTTTTTAAATTAAGTTTTCTTTCTCTACATAGTCTATTTCCTCTAAACTACTTTTTTTCCTCTTTCTTTCAATTTCAGATCAGTTTTCTCAAATTTTCAATAATTCTTGTTTATTTGCAATTAAGACATGGAGGCTAAAAAAACATATTGGAAGCTCTGTGCATACGAGTGCAACTTGCTGACTTTGTGCTCCTTCTTGGCATGATCAGGTTACCCACTTATTAGGGAACTCCTGTTGTCAATAACTTCAGATACTTCCTCACGGCCAGCCCAATTCCCCAGGAAATAGTCTTCCAATTTATTCTTGGAGAGTAACAGCCTGGCTGCCAGCCTTCTAGGAGCCCAGTAGGAGGCTGTGCGGGATTTGAATAACATATTCGTGTGCACTTGGTAGGGAGGCCACATCTTCAGCCATGCCCGGCATCCCCCAGTTCAGACATTCTGTTTTACAGAGTTGGGCCTGGGGTGGAGCTGTCAGCCAGCCACATGGACGAGGAAGGCATCTAGGAATCCAATTGATGACTAATAGCTTCCAGCAGCCCTGATTTTAGTCCATTCCCTTTCTCCTCCAGTGCCAGAGGCCCTGGTATTGCCAGCTTCTGTACTTTTTTGAGGTTCTGTAGCATAAACCAAGTTGGCTCTCAGCTCTCCTCTCTGCCGGTGCAGAAACTGCCTTTCTTGGGTCTTCTAAACCAGTTCCCCTCGGCTCACTGGCTTTCTAGTTTCCAAAACGTGGCTGCTGTTTTCCTCTCCTGTTCTCTCATTGTTGGTTTCCAACTGTGTTTGTTTATTAATCTGTTTATTGTAGGGTTAGTGGGATTTCAGGAGGAAGTGAAGTTAGATACATATGTTCAATCCATCATTTCAACCCAGAAATTCTACTATTAACCTTTAATTTACTTAATACAGAAATAAATAGGCCGGGCACGGTGGCTCACGCCTGTAATCCCAGCACTTTGGGAGGTCAAGGCAGGCGGATCACGAGGTCAGGAGATCGAGACCCTCCTGGCTAACACAGTGAAACCCCGTCTCTACTAAAAATACAAAAAAATTAGCTGGGCGTGGTGGCTGGCGCCTGTAATCTCTAATCCCAGCTACTCGGGAGGCTGAGGCAGGAGAATGGCGTGAACCTGGGAGGCGGAGCTTGCAGTGAGCCGAGATCGTACCACTGCACTCTAGCCTGGGTGACAGAGCAAGACTCCATCTCAAAAAAATAAAATAAAATAAATAATGTATTGATTCTTCTTACATGGCAAATCTAGTATAACCTTTTTTATTTTTTTTTGAGATAGGGTCTCCCTCTGTCACCCAGGTTGGAGTGCAGTGGCACAATCATAGCTTACCATAGCCTCTATCTCCCACTGCACCTGGCCTTTCTAGTACGATCTTAAAAATTAATGTGGGTCCCCCGAGATGTAAATGCTCTTGCTTCAAAATTTATTTTAAGGAGAGGTTGCTAGGCTGGGCACGGTGGCTCACACCTGTAATCCCAGCACTTTGGGAAGCTGAGGTGGTTGGATCACCTGAGGTCAGGAGTTCCAGACCAGCCTGGCCAACATGACAAAACTCCGTCTCCATTAAACAAAAAAAAACAAAAATTCGCCAGGTGTGGTGGCGGGTGTCTATGATCCAGCTACTCAGGAGGCTGAGGCAGGAGAATCACTTGAACCCGGGAGGCGGAGGTTGCAGTGAGCTGAGATCACGCCATTGCACTCCAGCCTGAGCAACAAGAGTGAAACTCCATCTCAAAAAAAAAGGAGGCCGGGCGCAGTGGCTCAAGCCTGTAATCCCGGCACTTTGGGAGGCCGAAACGGGCAGATCACGAGGTCAGGAGTTCAAGACCATCCTGGCTAATGGTGAAACCCCCGTCTCTACTAAAAAAAAATACAAAAAGCTAGCCGGGCGAGGTGGCAGGCGCCTGTAGTCCCAGCTACTCGGGAGGCTGAGGCAGGAGAATGGCGTAAACCCGGGAGGTGGAGCTTGCAGTGAGCTGAGATCTGGCCACTGCACTCCAGCCCGGGTGACAGAGCGAGACTCCGTCTCGAAAAAAAAAAAAAAAAAAAAAAAAAAAAAAGGAGGGGTTGCTCACGCCTGTAATTCTAGCACTTTAGGAGGCCGAGGCAGGCAGGTTGCTTGAGCTCAGGAGTTTGAAATCAGTCTGGGCAACATGTAAAACCCTGACTCTACAGAAAATGCAAACATTAACTGGGTGTGATGGCATACACCTGTGGTCCCAGCTACTTGGGAGCCTGAGGCGGGAGGATCACTTGAACGGGAGATTGAAGCTGCAGTGCATCATGATCGCACCACTGCACTCCAGCCTGGGTGACAGACTGAGACCTTGTCTCAAAAAAAAATTAATTCATTAAAGAGTGTTGGAAAAAGCCAGGTGCAGTGGCTCATGACTGTAATCCCAGCATTTGGGGAGGCTGAGGCTGGCAGATCCCTTGAGGTCAGGGGTTCAAGACCAGCCTGGCCAAAATGGTGAAACTCTGTCTCTACTAAAAATACAAAAAAATTACCCAGGCATGGGTGATGCGTGTCTGTAATTCCAGCTACTCAGGAGGCTAAGGCACAAGAATTGCTCAGATCTGGGAGGCGGAGGTGGCAGTGAGCCAAGATCATTGCACTCCAGCCTGGGCGACAGAGTGAAACTGTCTCAAAAGAAACAAAAGCAAAAACAAAAATTAGCCAAGTGTGGTGGCTCACCCCTGTAATCCCAGCACTTTGGGAGGCTAAGGCAGGCAGATCACCTGAGGTCAGGAGTTCAAGACAGGCCTGGCCAACATGGTGAAAACCTGTCTCTACTAAAAATACAAAAAATTTAGCCAGGCGTGATGGCGCATGCCTGTAGTCCCAGCAACTCAGGAGGCTGAGGCAGGAGAATTTTTTCAACCCAGAAGGCGGAGATTGCAGTGAGCTGAGATTGTGCCACTGTGCTCCAGCCTGGGTGACACAACAAGACTCTGTCTCAAAAAACAAACAAACAAAGAGTGTTAGGGGAAAAGCCTTGCTTTGTCTTCATAGTCATTGCATAAGAGTTCCTGAAAGCAGGATATGGTACTGACAATTCTCTTGTCTCAATAGCTATATTAAGGTGGGACTCAAAAAAATATTGCGGACCCACTGCGTACCAGGCCTGAACCATGACTAGTGAGGCTTCAGCTCCGATGACCCCTCCACCAGCCTCTCCTTGGGCTGTCTTTACAGGTTCCTGGCTCCAGGAGTCCTAGCACAAACTTCCTGGTCACTTCCAGCCAGTTCTCCCAGTTCCTAGTGCAGCGGGACCTGTGGGGCAGGCCTCCCACTCAGCCCTTCCCACTTGGCTTCTTCTACTGTCCTGATGCTGAGAACAGAATTCTGGAGCTGGTGACCATGTCGTCACTGACACTTATGTGGAACTTCCTCTTCAGGTTGCTTTCCTCTATTTAGCTAATAAAACGACGGTTGGCCAGGCGTGGTGGCTCAAGCCTGTAATCCCAGCACTTTGGGAGGCCAAGGCGGGCAGATCACCTGAGGTCAAGAGTTTGAGACCAGCCTGGCCAACATGGTGAAACCCCATCTCTACTAAAAACACAAAAATTAGCTGGGTGTGGTGGCGGGTGCCTGTGATCCCAGCTACTCTACTCGGGAGGCCGAGGCAGGAGGTGTGGGTTGCAGTGAGCCAAGATTGCGCCACTACACTCCAGCCTGGACGACAGAGCAAGACTCCGTCTCAAAAAAATAAATAAATAAAAATAGAAAAATAAAACGACTTCAATGACGACAACAAAGCAAAGCCTATTCCTGCGATCGATGTAGTCAAATGACCTGCAGCGGTTGATTGAAATGTAGTCCCATTTGTTTATGTAACTTTTTCTGTCTAGGAAGAAAGGCTGGTGAGTGACAAGGGTCCCCCTATTCCAGAGATAGGACAGGGACACATCACAGCAGAAAGGCAGAGAGAGAGCCAGGCTGGATCTGCAGGTGTGCCCCGCCCCCACCCACGGCACACGTGGGAGTGAAGAGTGGCTGAAAAGGGCGGCCAGACTGGGGGGTAGCAAGCACCTGGCTCTCCTCACACCCTCCCTCCTCAAGGCAAGGAAGTGGGGCACTGACAGGACCATTCTAGGGAGTGGGGTGTTGCCAGAAGGAGAAACTGCTCGTTCACCGCTCAGGTTCATGTCTGCAGAACTGCAGAGATTCCCCCAGAGCTGCTACTAGTGATGAGTTTAGAAAAGCCTTTGGGTGGGTCAGAGTGGGCCACAGGCTGCCCGAGAAGGAGTGGGGCAGTGGCATGAGAGCTGCGAGTGGGGGAGAGGTGAGTCCCCACCTGTATCAGGGACTTGTTTGTGTCAGAGAGCCCTGGAGGTGTGAGTGGGTCCCTAAACCCACCTCTACCCTCCCCAATTGATCCCAAGAGAAAGTCAGCATTTAGCCACCTGCCATCATAGAGGCATTCGATAACACAGTGAACGTAACAAGCTAAGTAAAAATACACGTGTGATCCTTTGCCCTCCCTTCCTTCTCCATGCCCCAAGCCTGGAGGAGCTGCTGGCAGCAGTCAGCAAGTTGAGGAGGTGGGATGCAGAAGACAGGAAAGATGGGCTCTGGCCCCTCTTTGGACTCACCTTGGGAGAAGGGGAGAAGCTTGGAAATGATAATGAAATTGCGGTTTTGATTTAAATCAGACCACACTCTTATATAAAATGAGGATGGTTGGCCAACACCCAGAAGCCACTGGGAAGGCATGGGATCTGTTGGAGTGTCCTTCGGGAGGGGAAGAGTCAGCAAAGGAGGTTTGCAAAGCAGCGGTGGGAGGAAAGTATGGCTCACTCCTGACTGCAGCAAGTCCAGCCTCTTTAAGAACTAGGTTACCTGGCCGGGCGCGGTGGCTCAAGCCTGTAATCCCAGCACTTTGGGAGGCTGAGACAGGCGGATCACGAGGTCAGGAGATCGAGACCATCCTGGCTAACACAGTGAAACCCCGTCTCTACTAAAAAAAAAACAAAAAAACTAGCCGGGCGTGGTGGCGGGCGCCTGTAGTCCCAGCTACTCGGGAGGCTGAGGCAGGAGAATGGCGTGAACCCGGGAGGCGGAGCTTGTAGTGAGCCGAGATCCGGCCACTGCACTCCAGCCCGGGCGACAGAGCGAGACTCCGTCTCAAAAAAAAAAAAAAAAAAAAAAGAAAAAAATGAACATGGCAGGCCCGGGTACAGGACCACCTAAAGATAAGTCATATATATATATATTAGCCAGGTGTGGTGGTATGTGCCTGTAGTTCCAGCTACTTGGGAGGCTGAGGTAGGAGGATTGCTTGATCCTGGGAGGTCAAGACTGTGGCAAGCTATGATTGCACCACTGCACTTCAGTCTGGGCAATAAAGTGAGATCTGTCTAAAAAAAAAAGCAAATAAAAAAGGAAACAATAATCAAAAATGGTTAAAAGCATGTTAGCTACTGTAAAGGTTAGGGAAACACAGGCCTTTTTCAAACTCATTAGCAAATTCTGTTTATTAAATGTCCTCGTATAGAAATAAGTAGTCCCAACTGTCCCAAGAATTAAAGGGAAATGTAGCAAGTAAAAAGTTCCTCTTCAAAGTTTTCTTTCTTACTAAAGAATAAATCATAAGTGTTAGAAATAATAGTTTCTTTTAAAGACTAACTCCCTTCAAGCCTTCTTGCTTTGTGCTAATAGCTCTTTGTTAAGCCCTATCCTATGTAGCTGTTAAATATAAAGGAATAAGCACATTCTATGTCCTTACACTTTAACCAAAATGCTTGTGCTAGACATGCTCACAGGCATGTAGTACATTCTATGTCCTTGTACTTTAACCAAAATATTTGTACTAGATGTGCTCACAGGCATGCCCCAGCTTGCAGCCTATGCCCTTCCTTATTTAAGATATTATTACTTTTCTTTTTTTTTTTTTTTTTTTTTTTGTTGAGACGGAGTCTCGCTGTGTCGCCCAGGCTGGAGTGCAGTGGCCGGATCTCAGCTCACTGCAAGCTCCGCCTCCCGGGTTTTACGCCATTCTCTCGCCTCAGCCTCCCGAGTAGCTGGGACTACAGGCGCCCGCCACCTCGCCCGGCTAATTTTTTGTATTTTTTTAGTAGAGACGGGGTTTCACCGTGTTAGCCAGGATGGTCTCGATCTCCTGACCTCGTGATCCGCCCGTCTCGGCCTCCCAAAGTGCTGGGATTACAGGCTTGAGCCACCGCGCCCGGCCTTTTTTTTTTTTTTTAAGAGACGGAGTCTCGCTCTGTCACCCGGGCTGGAGTGCAGTGGCCGGATCTCGGCTCACTGCAAGCTCCGCCTCCCGGGTTCACGCCATTCTCCTGCCTCAGCCTCCCGAGTAGCTGGGACTACAGGCGCCCGCCACCTCGCCCGGCTAGTTTTTTTTTTGTATTTTTAGTAGAGACGGGGTTTCACCGGGTTAGCCAGGATGGTCTCGATCTCCTGACCTCGTGATCCACCCGTCTCGGCCTCCCAAAGTGCTGGGATTACAGGCTTGAGCCACCGCGCCCGGCCAACTTTTCTAAGTCCTTTCATAAGCAACTTCCTATTTTCCTCTGCTCTCCATTGCTTTTACCTATTTAAAAATTGTTTAAGCTGTTAGTCAATCAGGTTCAGTTTAGACTGTGAGGTCTGGCTCCAGCCAATGGAAGCAGGACACAGTAACAGGGACAAACTGCGTAAGGGCTAAAAATTGCTTCCCTCCTCTGTTCAAGTGTACTCTCGCTATTGTTCCATCTGCGAGGAGCACCCTTCCTGCAGGAGGTAAAATTGCCTTGCTAAGAAAACTTTTTACCTAAATGCCGATTTTTCCTCGCAGTACCAAAGCACAAGCATTCTGTTTCTAAATAAACATTTTACTTATAACAGGGAATAATTCATCTCAGCTTCTTGGACATCTTTTTCTGAATGCCACGTCATTTCACATCTTTCCAGGAGACCAAAGGTCTGAGCTAAAATAGACAAAAATGTGTGCAGTGCTCTTTTTTGAAGTATAACAAGCTTGCCTACTCACTTACCCACACAAAGTTTCTCACATCTGTGATCTCATTTGCTTCTCACTCTAACCCCATGAGGTGTAAGAGACTCGGCAGGTGTTATCATTACCTTAATTTCAATTTTACAGATGAGGAAACAGCTCAGAGAGATTAAGTGATTTGCCCAAGTCACAGGAAGGAGGTGGTGATGCTGCCAAATCATCTCAGGAATTCTGATTCCAGATTCCGTGTTGCTTTCTGTGACATCAGGCGGTCCATTAGAATGTAAGGGTTAAGAAGTGGGAGCATTTACGAAACAGATTCATTTCGACAGTGTTTGTATGTTGATAAGGTATGTTTAAAATAGAGATGTAGAGAAAAACTTTAGGACAAATATGTTCACTGCAAGTGTTGTTTATAATGTTAAGGACTTGGTTTAGGTGTGGGTATGGATCTATGTACAATGTGTACACACATGTACATGTAATTACATAGGGAAATGACAAACGTGAGTTTTCAAAAGCAGAATATATATATAAAAACATATACAAACCAAGTCCAATAATGATATATTCAAATAATATCTTTCAGGAAATTTCTTAAAATTTTATCTGTGGTTCTATCTCTTGGTTTGGGATATATGGATAACTTCCATTTCATTCTTTACTTCTATCTATATTTTCCATATCTTTTTTTTTTTTTTTTGGGACAGAGTCTTGCTCTGTCGCCCAGGCTGGAGTGCAGTGACACGATCTCGGCTCACTGCAAGCTCTGCCTCCCGGGTTCACCCCATTCTCCTGCCTCAGCCTCCCGAGTAGCTGGGACTACAGGCACCTGCCACCATGCCCAGTTAATTTTTTGTAGTTTTAGTAGAGGCAGGGTTTCACCCTGTTAGCCAGGATGGTCTCAACCTCCTGACCTCGTGATCCGCCTGCCTTGGCCTCCCAATATATTTTCCATATTTTCTTATTTATTTATTTGGAGGGTCTCACTATTTTGCTCAGTCTGGAGTGCAGTAGCTCACTTCAACCTCAAACTCCTGGGCTCAAGCGATCCTCCTGCTTCAGCCTCCCAAGCATCTGGGACTACGGGATTGTACCACCACACCCAGCTACTTTTTAATTTTTTGTAGGGACAGGGTCTTGCTATGTTGCCCAGGCTGGTCTCAAACTCCTGAGCTCAAGTGATTCTCCTGTCTCAGCCTCCTAAAGTGCTAGGATTGCAGATGTGAGCCACTACACTGGCCCAAATCTTCTGTTAAGAAATGAGTAGGCTGGGCGCGGGGGCTCATGCCTGTAATCCCAGCATTTGTGAAACCCTGTCTCTACTAAAAATAAAAAAATCAGCTGGGCACGATGGCGCACACCTGTAGTCCCAGCTACTCAGGAGCCTGAGGCAGGAGAATTGCTTGAATCTGGGAGGTGGAGGTTGCAGTGAGCCAAGATCATGCCACTGCATTCCAGCCTGCCAACAGAGTGAGACTTTGTCTCAGAAAAAAAAAAAAAGAAAGAAAGAAATGAGTATTAGGCTGACCATGGTGGCATACATCTCTAGTCCTAGCTATTTGTGAAGCTGAGAGGAAGGATCACTTGAGCCTAGGAATTATAGTCCAGCCTGGGCAACATAGTGAGACCCCCATCTCAGAGAGAAAGAAAGAGAGAGAGAGGGAAAGAGAAAGGCCAGGTGTGGTGGCTTATGCCTATAATCCCAGCACTTTGGGAGGCTGAGGCAGGAGAATTGCTTGAATCCAGGAGGTGGAGGTTGCAGTGAGCCTAGATGGCTCACTGCACGCCAGCCTGGGTGACAGAGAGAGACTTTGTCTCAAAAAAAAAAAGACAAAGAGAAGAGAGAGAGACAGAAAGAGAGAGAGAGAGAAAGAGAGAGAGAGAAAGAAAGAATCAGTATTACTTTTGTCTGATTTTTATCCTCCTAGAGAAGTGGGCCCTGGGTGAGCAGGTGGTGGGTACTGAGAAGCCAGGTTGGTTGGGCGGCTCATCTGGCCCTAGAGTACAACTTGAAAGTTAGGACACTGGGGAAATGTCACAGCAGAAAGCCAGATAAACTGTCTAATGCATCATAAACTGGAATAGGCTAGCAAGATGGACAATTCAGGTGCACACTCAAAGAACCAGATGAACTGCAAAGGTTGGGGTAGAGGATGTCACACTCCTGGGGCAAATAGGAGGGAAACTGAAGGGCTTTTTATTTATTATTTATTTATTTTGAGATGGAGTCTTGCTCTGTCATCCAGGCTGGAGTGCAATGGCGTGAACTGGGCTCACTGCAACCTCCACCTCCAGGGTTCAAGTGATTCTCCTGCCTCAGCCTCCCGAGTAGCTGTGATCACAGGCGCCTGCCACTCTACCCAACTAATTTTGTATTTTTGGTAGAGACAGGGTTTCGCCATATTGGCCAGGCTGATCTCGAACTCCTAACCTCAGGTGATCCACCCACCTCAGCCTCCCAAAGTGTTGGGATTACAGGTGTGAGCCTCCACACCTGGCCCTGCAGGGCTTTTTAAGGAGTACTTGAGCCTCCTGTATGGACAGAATCATAATGTGCCAACTCAATGGGGACAACACTTACAATGGTAGAAACGCTGGCCAACATGATCATGGTGGAGTAGTACTGCCCTGCGTCTCCTTCTGTGCGCACAGCCAACCGTGATTCTCTCAGCATGGCAGACTGCTTTGCCTGCTGCCTTTAAAGAGCAATGGACAATGTCTTGGCAAAACTCTTCTCTAACTTCTGGGACCAGCAATAGTTGATAATAGCAGGACCTACAGCCTCAAAGAGCCACAGCCTGGAGGGATACAGGAAGCATGAGTTTAGAGCCACCAAGTGAAGGGAGAGAAGTGAAGGTGAGGCCAGGCGCGGTGGCTCACACCTGTAATCCCAGCACTTTGGGAGGCTGAGGTGGGTGGATCAACTGAGGTCAGGGGTTTGAGAGCAGCCTGGCCAACCTGGTGAAACCCCATCTCTACTAAAAATAAAAAAATTCGCTGGGCGTGGTGGCGGGCACCTGTAATCCCAGCTACTGTGGAGGCTGAGGCAGGAGAATTGCTTGAACCTGGGAAGCAGAGGTTACAGTAAGCCGAGATCATGCCACTGTACTCTAGCCTGGGCAATAGAGGGAGACTCTGTCTTAAAAAAAAAAAAAAAAGAAATGAAGGTGGCAGCAGTGGCTGTTGGGAAAAGGCCATGAGCCACCAGGACCCAGGAGGATAAATGATCTGGGAAGTGGAGCATTTTCCAGAGGGGAGCTCGGGCAGGCTGCTGCAGTGCCACTCTGCCCTTCGGTGGCCCGGGACTGATGAGGCCCTCTGACCTTCCCAGGCCCCTGCCTTATGCTGGCGGCATCTCATCCTCGTGTGGCTATGTTTTTTTGCTCTCCATTGCCCTTCATTGGGGGTCTCTGTAGGTGTAAAATCAGAATGTTCCAGACCCTTGGGACACATATACCTTACCTCTATGCATCTTGAGAGCCGCTTTCTTGAGAGTTAGGACAGGCCGGGAATGGTGGCTCATGGTTGTCATCCGTGAGCACTTTGGGAAGCTGTGGTGAGAGGATCTCTTGAGCCCAGGATTTCAAGACCAGCCTGGGCAACAGAGAGAGACCCAGTCTCTACAAAAAAAAAAAAACAAAAGAAAAAAGAAAAGGAAAAGAAAACTACCTGGGTGTGGTAGTGTGCACCTGTAGTCCCAGCTACTCAGGAGGTTGAGGTGGGAGGATGGATTGAGCCTGGGAGATTGCGGCTGCAGTGAGCCCTTACAGCGCCACTGCACTCCTGCCTGGATGACAGAGAGAGACCCTGTCTCAAAAAAAAAAAAAAAAAAGGGTCAGGATAACTGTCTAAGTCAGTTATCCAGCTTTTGTATCTTTGGCTATTCTGTAATGGCCCTCCCTTGAAATGATGCCATTCCGTCCCTGCCACTTGGCACTCTCCTGTTGGTCAAAACGAAGACCAGAGGCACAGTAATACCCCCTTTTATCCTCTTCTAGATTATATGGGAGAAAATTGTCATCAAGTCCATAACTCATTGAACTTTTGTATCTTAAATTCTAAATGTTAATGCCTTCAGTGAATAAACGTGTCATCTCAACGCTGCCGTGACTTCTTTTTCTTAGGCCCCTGGCTCAGGGCTGAGAATCTCCAGACACTGTTATGTATTGTGCAATCTGGGTTGCTATGGTGCTGGAAATAGCCTGTAAATGCTGCAATCCTGCACTTGCACGGGTGCCTCTTAGAGAATGGCGTGTTATGTGTGGATTTGGGTTATGTGTAGATTTAGCCTCCGTGACATCAGAGATGTGGTTTGATGATGCTTCTCATCCCCTTCAGATCCTAATCTGATCACCTTCTTGTCCATGTCAATGGACTGAATTACAATAGATTGTTCAAATAGCCAAATAACCCATCTGATAAAAGGATGCTGAACTCAAAGCTGCCGGACGCAGTTTTTTCTAACCTTGGTGGTTCATTGCATTTACAAGCTCTGCGGCTGCTTGTTGATGTTAGCCAAGAAGTCCGTCTGGACTGGGGGCTGGTGACTATAAATCTCCAAAGATGCAGCCCCCCCTGCCACCCTGCTTAGCTCATCATCTTCCATTCCTCTGCTCCCCCCGGAACAGCCTCCTGAGCCCATTATCCCCATGCTCAGGGCACTACCCCCCAGGCTGGAGGAGAGACCTGACCCCTGGTCAGGGGAGATTTATGCAGCCTCGGGAAAGGAGCTCCATCGTTCCTCATGTCCCACTCCTTCACCCTAAGCCAGCTGGACAACCGTTTGTCAGACACATTGGGTGTAGACACATTTGTTATAGATACACTGGGGATACTCTAATGCCCTCATGCCCCCCTTTCTAGGCATGTTCCCAAAGCCCTGGCAAAGGGAGGGGGAGCTAGGTAGGCATGTTTGTATTAGGTGATCTCAGCTCCTGGCCAAAGACGATCGAATAAGGAGACATGCTGATTCCATCAAACTCTCCAGAATTTGAGCCAGTGTCTCAGTGCCTGAGTCAGGTGGCTTCAGTGCTATGTTGGGTGTTAGCGGCCGTCATGGAGCTGCACGTAGGTCCATTCTTGGATGGTGCCTTTGGGCTTGGATGTTACCTCGGGTCCTCCTAGCATGTGCTTTGGGACAGCTCCTTGTGTACTTTCACTGGGACTCACACCTTCACTCTCTCCACTTTGATCCCCCAAGTAGAGCACCACCTAAACCCCTGTCCACGATACTCACCTTAGCTGTAGCCAGCTCCTCATTGGCCTACTCCTGGCCTTACTCTTTTTTTTTTTTTTTTTTTTGAGATGGAGTCTCGCTCTGTCATCCAGGCTGGAGTGCAGCCGCGTGATCTTGGCTCACTGCAAGCTCCGCCTCCTGGGTTCAAGCTATTCCCCTGGCTCAGCCTCCCGAGTAGCTGTGACTACAGGTGTGTGCCACCATATCCGGCTAATTTTTTTGTATTTTAGTAGAGATGGGGTTTCACCCTGTCAGCCAGGATGGTCTGGATCTCCTGACCTCGTGATCCGCCCTCCTCGGCCTCCCAAAGTGCTGGGATTACAGGCGTGAACCACCGCACCTGGCCTGGCCTTACTCTTTCTTAAGGCCCAGGGCCAGTAACTAGGGCCTTGGAATGCCTTGTATGAAGACTCAGAGGGAGGGAGGGACTAGCAGAAGAAAGGCATCGTGCTAGGGAGTGAATTCTACCCGCAGTGCCAGCTCAGTGGGCCCTTCTCCAAGGTTCTCCTCAATCACCACCAAAGGAGCACCTCACCTGGAGCTGCAGTAGAGCTTCTGTGATTTAAATGGAGCTGTCCATTGAAAGGGGAGGTCCGGGCCGGGCGCGGTGGCTCACGCCTGGAATCCCAGCACTTTGGGAGGCCGAGAAGGGCGGATCACGAGGTCAGGAGATCAAGACCATCCTGGCTAACACGGTGAAACCCCGTCTCTACTAAAAAATACAAAAAACGAGCCGGGCGAGGTGGCGGGCGCCTGTAGTCCCAGCTACTCGGGAGACTGAGGCCAGAGAATGGCGTAAACTCGGGGGGCGGAGCTTGCAGTGAGCTGAGATCTGGCCACTGCACTCCAGCCTGGGCCACAGAGCTAGATTCCGTCTCAAAAAAAAAAAAAAAGAAAGTGGAGGTCCAGGCTGGGTGTGGTGGCTCACACTTGTAATCCCAGCACTTTGGGAGGCTGAGGCCTGTGGATTGTTTTGAGCCCAGGAGTTTGAGACCAGCCTGGGCAACATGACAAAACCCCATCTCTACAAAAAATACAAAACTTAGCTGGTCGTGGTGGTGAGTAGCTGTAGTCCCAACTATCTGGGAGGTTGAGTGGGGTCCTGAGGCGGGAGGATCGCTTAGGCCTAGGAGGCTGAGGCTGCAGTGAGCTGTGATCACGTCATTAGCATTCCAGCCTAGGTGACAGAGTGAGACCCTGTCTCTAAATAAATAAATAAATAAAAGAGAATGGAGCCCCGGAGAACGGGCCTGCCCCATCATTGCAGGGCCCAGGGTCCAGGAGTGGAGATGGAGGCTCAGGTGCATGGGTCTAAATGTTTCAAATCATTAATCAAGCTCCCTGCTACATAAAATATGTTCTACCCTCTTAACTGTTTTTATTTTCAGAAAGTTAGCTAAATATCAAAGGCAACTTTGATACTTTGATTTTAATTATTATTGTATATGTCTAGATGCTTTGTTAATGGGCTGGTGATGTTGCCAGAGCAGTAAAGACGAATACAATTCAAAAATTATTCTAGCCGGGCATGGTGGTTCACGCCTGTAATCCCAGCACTTTGGGAGGCTGAGGCAGGTGGATCACCTGAGGTCAGGAGTTCGAAACCAGCCTGGCCAACATGGTGAAACCCCATCTCTACTAAAAATACAAAAATTACCTGGGCATGGTGGCGGGTGCCTGTAATCTCAGCTACTCCAAAGGCTAAGGCAGGAAATTGCTCGAACCCAGGAGGTAGAGGTTGCCATGAGCCAAGGTAATGTCATTGCACTCCAGCCTGGGTGACAGAGCGAGACTGTCTAAGAAAAAAAAAAATTCTAATTTAAATTAAAACATTTATTTTTCTTTCCTGTATTTCAGCAAAGTCACTATGTTGTTGTAGGCAAAATTGTCATATAATTTGTGTTGAATTCATAGTAATGCTGTTAGACAACTTTTCTTGAGTAATTGTAGTTCTTAGATAGTGTTATTAATTTCAATTTGGAAAAACAAAATTTTACTCTATTGAAGCAGTAGCAACTGGAATTGTCAGTAAAATTATCACTGTTATTATTATTATTTTGAGACAGGATCTTGCTCTATCACTCAGGCTGGAGTGCAGTGGTGTAATCATGGCTCACTACAACCTTCACCTCTTGGTCCCACCTCAGCTTCTCAAATACCTGAGACCACAGGCACGTGCCATGCCTGGTTATTTTTTTTTTTTGGTAGAAACGGGATCTTGCTATGTTGCCCAGGCTGGTCTTGAATTCCTGAGCTCAAGCAATTCTCCCACCTTGGCCTCCCAAAGTGCTGGAATTATAGGGATGAGCCACTGCACTTGGCCCTTTTTCTCCTATTCATCTGCCCTTTAGAGGACCAAAGGGAAAGCTTTCCCTTGGCCCCTACACATGTGACAAATTATCTTTATTGCAGAAAATATGTACCAAGTTTAATTTTTATCACGTAAATTGCTATCAGTTATAGTGGCAATCTTCCTCATCTCTTAAAGCAATAGCTGGAGGCATAGAGTAACATACATGGCTGGTATTATGCTTTACACATATTATATCTGGGTCCTACATAGACACATTTAGAATAATATGCGCAGTGGCTTATGCCTATAATCCCAGCACTTTGGGAAGCTGAGGCAGGCGGATCACCTGAGAGCAGAAATTCAAGAGCAGCCTGGCCAACATGGTGAAGCCACATCGCTACTAAAAATATCAAAATTAACCAGGCATGGTGGTGTTCACCTGTAGTCCCAGCTACTCAGGTGGCTGAGGCAGGAGAATT
Source organism: Trachypithecus francoisi (assembly GCF_009764315.1). Classification (NCBI taxonomy): domain Eukaryota; kingdom Metazoa; phylum Chordata; class Mammalia; order Primates; family Cercopithecidae; genus Trachypithecus; species Trachypithecus francoisi. The sequence continues at coordinate 6,599,028 of NW_022681442.1, read as the reverse complement.
GCTTGAACCCAAAGATTGCAGTGAGCTGAGATTGTGCCACTGCACTCCAGCCTGGGCGATACAGCAAGACTCTGCTTCAAAAAAAGAAGAAGAAGAAGAAGAAGAAGAAGAAGAAGAAGAAGAAGAAGAAGAAGAAGAAGAAGAAAATATGAACTGTGTAATATTATACAATATTTCTTGGTCACCATATGCAACTGTTGTGAAGTGTGCACTAATCTGTGAATGCCTCCCAAGCCTGAATTCAAACATGAGGAGAAGAAATGCAGGGACCCAGGACTACTGGGAAATAATATTTCCATGAGTAAGAATCAGTTGTATTTATGCTATTTGACAAATTGAACAACCTGTCTTTCTCTGGCCTAAGGTCTTCCCTTGGCTAAATCCTCTCTGCTCTCTGAAGCAGTGCCTGACTCCAATGTTGGAAGCAGCACAACCCACAAATCTCCAGGATGACCAGACAAGGTCACCTTCTGTTCAAAGTCAGGGGCCAGGCCTTGTGGAGAAGCATCTCTCCAGGCCTGACATATCCTAGTCCTGGCTGGTGGTGTTTATGGTGATCATTTGTGCTGGGCCAATGCTGAGCACAGGATCCCACGGGGCCAAAACACCCCTGTGCTCCTCAATGCATGTATTTCATGTGTCTGTTTGTCATGTATAAGGCTCATGGAAAGGGCCTCTCATGCCTGGGTGTAAAGCGAAAAACTTTTCTGTAATGGCATAAATGCAGCCCTGTTTCCCGCAGGGAGTGGAGTGGCAGATACTAAGGATTATCTGCTAGGTTCCAGGCCCTGTGCTAAGCCCACCTTTCTTTGCTTCCTCCCTTTTCTTCCCTCTCCCTCTCCCTGCCCATCCCCCCCACTTTTTTTTTTAGACAGTCTTGCTCTGTCACCCAGGTTGGAGTGCAGTGGTGCACTGCAACCTCCGCCTCCCGGCTTCAAGTGATTCTCCTGTCTCAGCCTCCCGAGTAGCTGGAATTACAGGAGTGCACCACTGTGCCTGACTAATTTTTGTATTTAGTAAAGATGGGGTTTCACCATGTTGACCAGGCTGGTCTCGAACTCCTGACCTCAAGCAATCCACTTGCCTTGGCCTCCCAAAGTGCTGGGATTATAGGTGGGAGTCACCACACCCAACCTTTTTTTTTTTTCTGAGATTCAGTGTGGCTTTACTGCTTATCGGAACCCACCCCCAATATTTCAACATAGGTTCTTTCTATTTTCCCTAAGTGTCGGCTGGCTGAGAATAAAGAGTACAAAGAGAGGAATTTTACAGCTGGGCCTCCAAGGGTGACGTCACATATTGGTAGGACCGTGATGCCCACCTGAGCCACAAAACCAACAGGTTTTTATTAAGGACTTTAAAAGGGGAGTGTACGAACAGGGAGTAGGTCACAAAGATCACATGCTTGAAAGGGCAAAAGGAGAACAAAGATCACATGCTTCTGAGGCCAATAAAGATCACAAGGCAAAGGGCAAAATCAAATCTCCTGATGAGGGTCTATGTTCAGCTGTGCACATATTGTCTTGATAAACATCTTAAACAATAGAAAACAGGGTTCGAGAGCAGAGAACGGATCTGACCTCAAATTCACCAGGGTGGGGTTTCCTCCCAGGGTCTTAATTATTAATATTCCTTGCTAGGAAAAGAATTCAGTGATATCTTCCCTACTTGCATGTCTGTTTCTAGGCTCTCTGCATGAAGAAAAATATGGCTCTATTCTGCCCGACCCTGCAAGCAGTCAGACCTTATGGTTGTCTTCCCTTGTTCCCTGAAAATCGCTGTTGTTCTGTTCTTTTTCAAGGTACACTGATTTCATATTGTTCAAACACACATGTTTTACAATCAATTTGTACAATAGTGGTCCTGAGGTGATGTGCATTCTCAGCTTATGAAGATAACAGGATTAAGCGATTAAAGTAAAGACAGGCATAAGAAATTATAAGAGCATGATTTGGGAACTGATAAATGTCCATGAAATCTTCACAATTTATGTTCAGAGATTACAGCAAAGACAGGCATAATAAATTATAAAAAGTATTAATTTTGGGAACTGATAAATGTCCGTGAAATCTTCACAATTTATGTTCCTCTGCCGTGGCTCCAGCCGGTCCCTCTGTTCGGGGTCCCTGACTTTCCGCAACAAATGCTCAGGCTGGAGTGCAGAGGCACAATCTTGGCTCACTAGAACCTCCGCCTCCCGGTTTAAGCAATTCTCGAGCCTCAGTCCCCCAAGTAGCTGGGACTATAGGCGTGCCACATGGCCACGCCTGGCTAATTTTTCTTTTTTTTTTTTTTTTTTTGTATTTTTAGTAGAGATGGGATTTTGCCATGTTGGCCAGGCTGGTCTCATACTCCTGACCTCAGGTGATCTACCCACCTTGGCCTCCCAAAGTGCTGGGAGTACAGGTATGAGCCACTGCCCTGGCCCATCTCTCCCTTTCTGCTTCCCTACCTCCCTTCCTTCCTTGAAAAGGAACCACATCAACCGGACACAGTGGCTCATGCCTGTAATCCCAGCACTTTGGGATGTTGAGATGGGTGGATCTCCTGAGGTCAGGAGTTCGAGACCAGCCTGACCAATGTGGTGAAACCCTATCTCTACTAAAAATACAAAAAAAAAAAAAAAAAAAAAAAAAAAGCTGAGCATGGTGGTGTTTGCCTATAGTCTCAGCCACTCAGCTGAGGCAGGAGAATTGCTTGAACCTAAAAGGAGGAGGCTGCAGTGAGCCAAGATAGCACTACTGCATTTCAGCCTGGGCAACAAAGCGACACTCCTTAGAAAAAAAAAAGAAGAAGAAGAAGAAGAAAGAGAAAGAAAGAAAGCAAAAGAAAGAAAAGGAACTACATGCAAATAGTACCATATTGCGTTCCTTGAACCTTAACGCACCCAGGGCAGGACTACAGGAGTGTACTGGCTGAGAGGAGGGAATGGCTTCAGGAGAACCCAGAGCTCCTGGGATTTTGCAGGGAGGAGAGACGTGGGGACACAGGACTCTGGAGCTTGTCCCAGTATGAAGCTCAGCTCCGAGGATGGTTTATTCCCTTTGCTATGGCTGCTTAGGCTCTCTGACTCTCAGACTGCTGGGGTAAGGGTGGCAAAAGTTTATCCTTTAAAGACAAGTTCAGGGCACTCAACAAATTGGATGGAAGAACTTTGTACGATGTTCACCATTTCTTTTGTGCCCAGCAGAAGACTGACATCATGGTTACCTAATATGCTTTTCTTTAAAAAAAAAAAACACGATTTTTTTCCTTGCCAGAATATAATGGCGATGCCGCCTCTGAAGCCTATGGGACCCGTAGTCAGGCCCAGCTGAATCTCTCTGTGGTCAGATTCCTTATCTGTCAATGGGTGCTGACCTCCAGGAACGGTGGGAATTCTGTGAGCTGGCCTCTGTGAGGGCAGACAGCTCGGCATGCACCGGCAGCTCAGGAGATGTCAGCTCCCTTCCTCCTCCTTTTGTGGATAAGGAGAAAGAAACAAACCTATACGTGCCTGCGTGTGTGCGTGCGCACAGGTACATGTACACACTTTGCAGGGCTGCTGCCATAAACTCCCACAAACAGAGGGCTGAAATCCTGAAATCAATAGAAAGAAACTTAACTCTCACATTTCTGTTTTGTTGTTGTTGTTTTGCTTTTTTGAGGCAAGCTCTTGCTCTGTCACCCAGGCTGGAGGGCAGTGGTGCAGTCATAGCTCCCTGCAGCCTCAACCTCCCAGGCTCGAGTGATCCTCCTACCTCAGCCTCCCGAATAGCTAAGACTAGAGGTGCACACCATCATGCCGAACTAAAATTTTTTTCTTAGTAGGGACAAGATCTCACTATGTTGTCCAGGCTGGTCTCGAACTGCTGAGCCCAAGTGATCCTCCCGCCTCGGCCTCTCAAAGGCTGGGATTACAGGCATGAACCACCATACCTGGCCACTCTCACATTTCTGGTGGCTGAAAATCAGAAAGCAAGGTGTTAGCAGGGCGGTGCCTCCTCCAGAGGCTCTAGTAAGGCCTTCCTCTTTGCCTCTTCCAAGTTTTTGGTGTTCCAAGGCACACCAGTAAACCTTGGACACATCACTCCAAACTCTGCCTCCGTTGTCACCTGGTCTTCTTCCCTGTGTCTTCTTTGTGTCCTTGTGTGTCCTTTCCTCTCCTTAAAAGGAATCCGGTCATGTTGGATTTAGGGCTCACCCTAAAACAGTATGAGCTCATCTTATGATCACATCTATAAAGACGCTATCTCCAAATAAGGTCACATTCTGAAGTTCCAGGTGACACTATCAACCCAGTCAGTGTACAGGGTTAAGACAGAAAGCGAAGACTCTATTGTGAGAGGCATCCCAAATTCAAATACATTAAACGTGAAAAAATGTACATCTTAAACTCCATGACATATGCCTCTTACACAAACACACGCACACATATGATTCAACAATGTAAGTGAAAAAATGTGTTCTCAGAAGTGGCCATAGTAATCTTTTGGTGGGATCCCCAGTTGAGCTGCCTCAACTTTGACAGACCAAAGGTCCTCACATTCTCCAGAACTGTTGACATTTCTGGAAAGGCTTTACTCAGGAGGAAGTGGATCCTATGAAATTGCTAGAATTGGGCTTAGTTCATTAAATTGTGAGATAATGGTGGTGAAAATGCTTTGCAAGCAGTCAAATGTGATACAAATAAGGTCCATGTACATGTGGGTGTCCCTCCTTTATGCCCTTAGGGAGGGTCATCATTCCACACACACACACATACAAACACACACATAGAGATCATTTGAGGTCAGAAGTTCTAGATCAGCCTGACCAACAGGCTCTACTAAAAGTATATAAAAAAAAAATTAGCTGGGCCTTGTGGCACATGCTTTTAATCCCAGCTACTCAGAAGGCTGAGGCAGGAGAATTGCTTGAACCCAGCAGGCAGAGGTTACAGTGAGCCGAGATGGTGCCACTGTTCTCCAGCCTGGGCGACAGGGCGAGACTGTTCTCTCTCAAAAAAAAGAAAAAAGAAAGGTGGAAGTGGTGGCTCACACCTGTAATCCCAGCACTTTGGGAGGCTGAGGTGGGCGGATCATGAGGTCAGGAGATCGAGACCATCCTGGCTAATATGGTGAAACCCCATCTGTACTAAAAAAAATACAGATAATTAGCCGGGTGTGGTGGCAGGCGCCTGTAGTCCCAGCTACTCAGGAGGCTGAGGCAGGGGAATGGTGTGAACCCAGGAGGCGGAGCTTACAGTGAGCCAAGATCGCGCCACTGCACTTCAGCCTGGGCAACAGAGTGAGACTCTGCCTCAAAAAAAAAAAAAAAGTCCTTTATCACTGGGGTAAAGGAAAGGGCAATTCCTCTGGGTTGATAAACACAAACTTCGTTATTCATCAGGGGATCCATCAGCTCCCTCTGGGTTTATCTGCCTTAGAGCCCTACACAAGTTTCTCACATGGAGGGTTTTTGTTTTTGCTTTGAGACAGGGTCTCACTCTCTCACCACGGTTGGAATGCAGAGGTGCAATCACTGCTTACTGCAGCCTCAACCTCGCAGGTTCCGGTGATCCTCCCACCTCAGCCTCCCTAGGAGCTGGAACTACAGACGCGCACTACCACACCAGGTTAATTTTGTATTTTTTGTAGGAGTTTTGCTATGTTGCCCAAGCTGGTCTCGAATTTCTGGTCTCAATTGATGCATCTGCCTTGGCCTCCCAAAGTACTAGAAATACAGGCATGAGCCACTGTGCCAGGCCCCACATGTAGGCTTAATCTATGGAAGGAGAAGCTCTGTGATTTGGTCACAATGTCATATACTATAGAACTGTGTATATTGTTTTGCACTGAGTCAGTCATTTCAAAAGGGGTTAATAGAACTCTATGCCTGGCAGGGAATTTATTCATGATCTCATCTACCCCTCCCACCTTAACAAAATAAATAAATAAAATAAAAGAGGCCTAGAGAGAAGTGGCTGGCCGGACCATGTGCAGAGAAGGAGTTGGAAGCAGTTTGGGCTAAGGAGGCCCTGAAGGAGATTCTCTGAGGCTCGGCCCTGTGGTCCTCCTTTCTCCTTCACGCTGCTAAGGTTGGGGCACACACGTTCTCGTTTAGTCTTCACAACAACCCTATGAGGTGAGTGTATTATTATCCCCATTTTACGGATGAGTACACAGAGGCCACCTGAGGCAATGTGTGGCTCAATACAACAGCTAGTGTTATACAGGTGACCCTGGAGCCTGGGCTCCCAACCACCACCCTGTCCTGCTGCCGAAGCAGAAACAGTGAAGAGGGAGGGGCACCCCGTTAGGAGCCCCTCCACGCCCCATCCCCAGCATAAAATTTCAAAATCAACCAACTGTCTTTATAGTACATACAAGTAATCAGTAAAGAGAATGTTCTGGAGCTTATGAAAGTGGGACAGGAATTGCAGGGTATGGCGAGGAAAGTTGTCATGTTGCTTTAGGGTCAGAAGCATCATTAGGGGGTCCAGAGGACAGTGCCTCCTGCTCTGTGGATGTGGAGGCCACAGCGCTGTCTTTTCTGCTTTCAGAGTAGCTGACATTCACCATCTAGCAATGTTCCATTCCAGTAACTACATTTCAATTTAGCCATTGCTCCAGATGAAGATTCACTCTGATAGTAGCACTAGCCGTAGGGCAAGAGGCTGACTTCCTGTGACCGAAAAATGAACCAGATACTTTGTGCTCCAGATTGTTTTTTTGTTTTTGTTTTTGTTTTTTTTGAGACAGAGTCTTGCTCTGTTTCCCAGGCTGGAGTACAGTGGTGAGATCTCGGCTCACTGCAAGCTCTGCCTCCCAGGTTCACGCCATTCTCCTGCCTCAGCCTCCCGAGTAGCTGGGACTACAGGTGCTCGCCACCACAGCCGGCTAATTTTTTTGTATTTTTAGTTGAGATGGGGTTTCACCATGTCAGCCAGGATGGTCTCCATCTCCTGACCTCGTGATTCACCCGCCTCAACCTCCCAAAGTGCTGGGATTACAGGCTTGAGCCACTGCGCCTGGCTTTTTTTTTTTTTCTTTGTTTAGATGGAGCCTCACTCTATCGCCCAGGCTGGAATGCAGTGGCACGATCTTGGCTCACTGGGTTCGAGTGATTCTCCTGCCTCAGCCTCCTAAGTAGCTGGGATTACAGGCATGTGCCACCATGCCCAGCTAATTTTTGTGTTTTTCATAGAAATGGGTTTTCACCATGTTGGTCAGGCTGGTCTTGAACTCCTGACCTCAGGTGTTCTGCTCAGCTCGGGGGAAACTCTCCCAAGGTGCTGGGATTACAGGCGTGAGCCATTGCGCTCAGCCCAGAAATTTTTCCCAACACATCACAGTTCTTTCACACTAAGTGTCTTCTCCCTACTCTACTGGCTACTCACTGCTTATTATCTAAGGATACAGTAATGCATTTTATTGAATGAAACTAAGGAAACAACGTGGGGGAATTATGTATCGTGTGTTGGAATTATGAAACCATATTCCATGTAGGGATAATTTCTCTGTTGTATTCTGGAAGTTTTCTAGCACTGAATTGGAAATCCTAGAGGATGGTGTAGGAAGATTTTGCTACGGCATCTCTTAAAATGTAGACATGTCTCATGTTTTTCCTTTTCCACTTTTTCACTCTCTAGCCAACTGATTTTCAGATTAAAACAAAATGCTAAAACTCCTTTCACGAAGCGCAGACCAAAGCAGCAATTTGGAAAGGGAAATTATTTTGATTAAGGTTGACAAACTATCTGTAATGACGTTGCTATTAGCATACCTTTTTTTCTGGATGAAATATTACATGCAAACCACATTTTAGACCTGGGAGTGAATTTAGCAATCAAAGTCAGCATCATTTTAAAGACTGCTCATGTGGTTAGTTATAGATTTGGTATTCTTACGTACTGGATATAATTAATCAGGCACATATTCTCAAATAGTGACAATGAAGTACAGTATTCAAGGGAACATTATGGAGACACGAGTCAACCCCTTACATTGAGAGTTTGTAAGTACTCTGCAGATGTAAGTTCTTGGTTTATTATCCACTAAGCTGATTACGTAGTACAGATTCTGTTTGACCTCAAAATCTGCCAAGCAACAGAAGGCTGCCCCTGTAGCCTGCTGTGTCTGGGAGGGGACAGGGACAGTTTCCTCAGGAAATGCACTGGAAATGTTACTCTTAGACTAACCAAGCGTCATAGCTCCTGTAAAAATACCTTTGTAAAAATTCCCTCTTTATCTGCCCTTCCCTGATGACCCTACTGGGGTTTCTCTCTCTCATATCGAACAAAAAGCCTACCATAGGCTTTTTGTTTGTTTGTTTTTCTTTCAGAGATAGAAACGTATTTATGGACAAAATGACAAGATGTCTGAGATTTACTTCAAAATAATATGGGAAGGTAGAGAAGCAGATGGGGAGGAAACTGAAGCCAGGCTGGCCACAAGTTGATCATTGTTGAGACTAGGAGATGGCACCAGTTGATTAGAATACTTTGGGGCTGGGCACAGTGGCTCATGCCTGTAATCCCAGCACTTTGGGAGGCCGAGGTGGGTGGATCACTTGAGGTCAGGAGTTTGAGACCAGCCTGGCCAACATGGAGAAACCCCATCTCTACTAAAAATACAAAAATTAAAACAAAAATACAAAAACTACCCAGGTGTGGTGGTGGGCACCTGTAATCTCAGCTACTTGGGAGCCTGAGGCAGAAGAATCGCTTGAACCCAGGAGGCGGTGTTGCAGTGAGCTGAGATCGCACCACTGCACTCCAGCCTGGGTGACAGAGCAAGACTCTGTCTCAAAAACAAAACAACAAAACAAAACAAAAACAGAATAGTTCAGAGAACATCCTTGAGCACATGCAGGAATTTCCCTAAGCTCCAGGAGGAACTTTGGGGCTTACAGACATCCTACATTGTATTGGAAACTATCAAATTGTTCTTCAAAGTGTCTGCACAGATTTACATTCCCAAGTCATGCATCTCACCAGAAGCTGAGATTTACTCTTGTTATCCACCTCATTTTAAAAAAGTGGTGTATCTCCTTAGTGTTTCATCTGCCTTATCCTAATCACTGGTGAGTCTGAGCACCGCTGCATATTTGCTGGTTCTTCATTTTTCTTCTGTAAATTCCCTGTTAATGTTGCCCCAGATTTTAGATGAAATCACAATGAGTTCTCTTTCCTCGTTCCTCCAAGCAGTAGTGTGCAATATCCTACTTGCATTAACTTGTGAAAACCAAGCCAATCTCACTCTGTCGCCCAGGCTGGAGTGCAGTGGCGTGATCTCGGCTCACTGCAACCTCCTCCTCCCTGGTTCAAGCTATTCCCCTGCCTCAGCCTCCCGAGTAGCTGAGATTACAGGCGCACGCCACCAAACCTGGCTAATTTGTTTTGTATTTTTAGTAGAGATGGGGTTTCACCATGTTGGCCAGACTGGTCTCAAACTCCTGACCTCAGGCAATCTGCCTGCCTCGACTTCCCAAAGTGCCGGGATTACAGGCGTGAGCCACTGTGTCCAGCCAGACTTTTGCTAAATTTTCAAGATTATCAAATATTGGTAGCTCAAAAATTGGCCCTGGTGGGAATATTTACACCATGACAACCAGCAAATGCTACAAATGAGGGCTCCTGTCCCCAGAGAGCTAGTTGTTAAACATTTACCAGCGTGCACTGCCTCCAAGCATTTACAGCTGGACATAGCCTGGCTCAAAAAAGTATCAAGGCGACCCTGAGGCACAAGTGTGGGAGGTGCCACTGACTCCCTGACTGGGACGAGAAAAGGCTTCTTGACTGAGTTTCCTGTATATCCAGCATCAGCTGCTGGAGCATCGGCGAGGTTGGGGAGGGCGGCACCTCTAGCACACCCAGGAGGCCTGCCCTGCTCCTGCAGCAAGGCTAGGTAGAACTGGACACAGGTCCTGGCCTCTGTTCCTTGGTCCTTTCCATTTCTGTTCCAGGCAAGGCCAGCTGGATAATTTGCAGGGGTCAGGGCCACATGAAAATATGGGGCTCCTCATTCAAAAGCTGGAAAAAAGCTTTTTCCTTCCTTTACTTGTGGTCTCTTTCTCCACCAATTATGGTGTCTTTAATTTGCTATTTAATGTCATGTTCTCTTGGGAATGAAGATATTTGTGGGTGAATACAAAACCTCCTACTCGCCTGGGGTCTTGCTTGGTGACTTGGTACACAGAGAGTACATGACCCACCTGGAGCCTCCTCGTGCCTGTGCTCAGGACTCCATTCAAGGAGGAGGACGGCAGTGGTGACTGGGCGGTAACAGAGGGGTGGGAACATATCCTGGGAGGTGGGAAGGCCATGGGAGCAAGACCATGGGTGAACCCAGGTGCTGGTTCCTGACGCACGTGCCATCGCCCCACTGGACTTCGCTTACAGAACACAAATTCCAAGATAACATTATTAATACATTCAAGACAGCAGCTGTAGAGCATCAAACCTGAAGTATGCAGCCTACTAAGTGTGCAGTCTGTGAAGCCGCTCTGGGGCCAGGCAGCCCTGTGGTCGCTGGGCCTCTGCACTGGGAAACTTCCCTTGGGCTAAGAACCTTAAGAACCCAGATGTCTTCACCACCGCAGTGGTCACGGTCTAGGTACAGTCAAGTCAGAGGGTGTAGTCAGGTTTAACAGTCCGTCTTGGCCGGGCGCAGTGGCTCACATGTGTAATCCCAGCACTTTGGGAGGCTAAGGGGCAGATCACTTGAGCCTTGGAGTTCGAGACCAGCCTGGCCAACATGGCGAGACTCGGGACTCCGTCTCTACAAAAAATACAAAAATTAGCTGGGTGGTCTGGTGGAGGCATGTCTGTAGTCTCAGCTACTTGGGATGCTGAGGTGGGAGGATCCCTTGAGCCTGGGAGGTCAAGGCTGCAGTGAACCAAAATCATGCCACTGCACTCCAGCCTGGACAATAGAGAGAGACCCTATATCAAAAAAAAAAAAAAAAAAAAAAAAAAAGAAAATAAAAAAGAAAAATAAATAAATAAATAATAAAGCCGGCTGGGCGTAGTGGCTCATGCTTGTAATCCCAACACTTTGGGAGGCCAAGGTGGGCGGATCATCTGAGGTCAGGAGTTCAAGACCAGCCCGGCCAACATGGTGAAACCCCATCTCTACTAAAAATACAAAAATTAACAGGGTGTGGTGGTGCATGCCTGTAGTACCGAATGGCTGACGCAGGAGAATCGCTTGAACCCAGGCAGCAGAGATTGCAGTGAGCCGAGACAGCACTACTACACTCCAACCTGGACCACAGAGCAAGACTTGGTCTTAATAAATAAATAAGTAAGTACGTAAGGAAATAAATAAATAAATAAAATAAATAAAACGATAAAGCTGCAGGATGAAGACAAAGAGCAATTCCTCCACATCAGGAGTGTAGTATGATTTTATCAGGCTAATTGAAAAAGAAAATCCTGGCCAGATGTGGTGGCTCACACCTGTAATCCTAGCACTTTGGAAGGCTGGCTTGAGCCCAGAAGCCCACTTTGAGCTCACTTTGGGAGGATCACTTGAGCCCAGGAGTTCAAGACCAGCCTGGGTAACATGGCTGGTCTACAAAAAATACAAAATCAGCTGGGCACGGTGGTATGTGCCTAGTTCCAGCTACTCAGGAGGCTGGGGCTGGAGGGTTGCTTGAGTCCAGGAGGTCCAGGCTGCAGAGACCAGGCTGGGTGACAGAATGAGACCGTGTCTCCAAAAGAAAGAAAAAAGATCCTCAAGAAGATGGATGTATCTTTCTCACGTACAAATGTCAGGGGACGGGCAGTTCAAGGATGGCCTCCGATGGCTCCAGGGAGTCATCAGGGCTCCAGCCTTTCAGCCTTTTGCTCTGCCAGCCTCAAAATCACTTCAGGGTTCAGGATAGCCATAGGAGTTCCAGCCGTCACATCCATACTACAGGGAGGGAGGTGGAGGTGGGTGGGATGGCCTATTTCCTGCCCTTTAAGGAAAACTTTCTTTCTTTCTTTTTTTTTTTTTTGAGACAGAGTCTTACTCTGTCACCCAGGCTGGAGTGCAGTGGCGCGATCTCGGGTCACTGCAAGCTCCACCTCCCGGGTTCACGCCGTTCTCCTGCCTCAGCTTGGCCTCCCAAAGTCCTGGGATTACAGGCATGAGCCACCACGCTTGATCTTTTTTTTTTTCTTTTTTTTTTTTGAGACGAGGAGTTTCACTCTTGTTGCCCAGGCTGGAGTGCAATGGCACGATCTCAGCTCACTGCAACCTCCACCTCCCAGGTTCAAGCAATTCTCCTGCCTCAGCCTCCCCAGTAGCTGGGATCATAGATGCCTGCCACCACTCCTGGCTAATTTTTTTGTATTTTCAGTAGAGACAAGGTTTCACCATGTTGGCCAGGTGGGTCTTGAACTCCGGACCTCAGGTGATCTGCCCATCTCAGCCTCCCAAAGTGCTGGGAGAAAACTTTCATAAAATCCCTCACAATCACACTTTCAGTTGTATATGTCATAAATACATTAAGGAGCAAAATGAAGGCACAGCCACGGCCACACGTTGGTGTAGTAGAAAACTGGAAATACAGTAAAAGCATTTAGCTGGGCAACAACTTTGTTAGAAACTCATGTTCTGTTACTAAGGAGGGAAAGGGGAATGGATGTTGGGAAGAGTTTATAACAGTTTTCGCCATGGTCACTCATTTCCTTTTTAAGTTTACGGAGGCTGTGAATTCAGGAAAATAAATGGATACCTAATTCCTAGGTCCTTGAGAAGTTCCATTTTAAAATGTTCTCATTCTTTCTAAAAATCAGACAAAAAAACTCTGGTGAGAAACTAATTTAGGTTCTGTCGCCTTCATTATTTTTGTGTATGTTACTTCCATAGTCTACCTTTCACCCGCTCTTGAATTGCACAGGGAAGCAGTCAGATGACTCAAGGATTTCACCGCAGTTGTACAGAGCTTTGTGCTTTAGAGGACAAAAGAATTTTTAAAAATCATACATTTGAGACAGGAATAATAGCAGGTTGATTGCAACAGTATTCGTTTCAGCTCTGGACTCTAGAGAAAGCATTTCCAAATGGACATCTTACATATTTTTCTGTTGAAAATAATCAACAAAGAGAGTTCCTCTCTCTTGTTGACCTATGCTGCAATACAGTGTCTGTTCAGGCATTTGTTATACAGTGTAAGTGGCTTTCTGATGGAAAGCTAATGTTAAAAAAAGGGGGGAAGGGTCTATTTTCTTAGCTCTTTTATATCTTCCTCTTGGAGATTTTTTTTTTTCTCATGTGACAGGTATTGTCTGACAGCCCAGTAATACAAGAAAAACATCACACTTCAGTTTCATTGACTGTGGGGTACTACAATGTGAGTTAACCTTTGTGTATGGTGACCTAGTGATTGAACTGCTAGTATTTTATTGGTGGGAGGTCTTCCCTTATGATCAGAGAAGTTTTCAGGGATATTATGACAAACACAAAGACACATCTTATTCACGAATGTCTGTGCTTTATTAAAATAGATTTATCTCCAAGTTAGGGCTGGCTTCTTAACACATTGCTTTCCTACTTAATAATGTAAGGAAGATTTTTTGTCTCTAATCCTTATTTCAGTGATGGAAATCCCACAGACAGACTCAAAACTATATCATAAGACAAAGTGTCACAAAAGGAAAGTCTGTCATATCTCCTAGCTATGGAAATAGAGTTTAATATACAAGGATGACTGGCATTAAATTCAATGTAAGCTCCAACAAATCTTACCTTTTGTGAGAAATCATTTAATTCCTAAGAGATGCTGCTGAATTGGTAACCTATCTGCTTATGGACTTCAACTTTTTTCCCATTGCTTTAGAAAGTCATTTCTTGGTGCCTCTCCATTATTTCCCTGAAATGTTTCTGTGCCAACTCTGATAGCCATCTTTTCTGAGTTTCACTGATAGATTGGATTACCATAATTCCTTTTATGGCATAAGACCACGCTGTAGTAGAAGAAAAAATCCTGATGTTCTTAAAATACATTGTCTTTGGATAGAATATTCTTTGCTTAGGAGAAGGGATTCAAAATGGCAGCAGCTGTGTCCTCCAAGTAAAGCTCTGGAAACATCTATTCTTTTATATTTGCTCTGCTATAGTTTTTATTGGCTGGAGAGCCTCCATTTGTCCTTCCAGATCCATTCTCCCCACTGCCATGTGCTCCTTGAGACAGAGACTGGCCAGGACTGCATCAAAGGCTTCTGAGCCCTAAGGTCATCAGTTTGGTTTGGCCAATGAGAGGCCCTGGCAGAGATTGGAGAGAGGAGAAAGGCGTCAGAATGTTGACCCTGGCTTGCTCCCTGCTGTGTTTCTCTAGGAAGGCCACTGCTCCTGCCAGGTGGCCCTCCCCATCACCAACGGCTCTCTCTGCAGGATTTGGTAATGGCACCCTATCATGGCCAGTTCAGGGCTGTTTCACCATCCTTGTTGGTTTTCTTCAACCTTGCCCAATACCTTGTAAAATAATCTTAATTTTCCCACTGGAGTATGCTATTTATTTCTGCCTGGAACCCTGACTGACATGCAAGTTTTCTAACAACTACCTCAAAAAATGGGGGACAGTGGTTATTTTGCCTCTGACTTGTTTTTAGAAAATACGTTCATCATGAATAGGATTAAAGGCAATGCCTGTAAACGTTATCTGCTATTTGTGTTTTACTGCCAGAGTTGTAAATTGTTTATATTTTCTTTTCTTTTTTTTTTTTTTGAGACAGAGTCTCTCTATTACCCAGGCTGGCGTGCTGTGGCACGATCTCTGCTCACTGTAACCTCTGCTTCCCTAGTTCAAGTCATTCTCCTGCCTCAGCCTCCCGAGTAGCTGGGACTACAAGCATGAGCCACCACACCCGGCTAATTTTTGTATTTTTAGTAGAGATGGGGTTTCACCATGTTGGCCAGGCTGGTCTCGAACTCCTAGCCTTAAATGATCCACCTGTCTTGGCCTCCCAAAGTGCTGGGATTACAGGCCTGAACCACCGCCCCGGCCAAATTGTTTGCATTTTCACAAGAACATAAAAGAGAAAGGCTATGGTTCTGCAGTTCAGCTGGTTCTCAAGGCGGGGTGCTGACATCTTGCTAGAGCATACAGATGTGTGTTACATGGCGATCCTCCTAGCATCACGGTGGCCCAGGGGCAGATGAATGGAGTACTGAGTGGGCCCCAATCTTGTCAGCATCTTCTTTTCCTGACCCCAGCCCTGCCAGGAGCATTGGATCCAGTCAACTCCTTACCTGCTTGCTTCCTTTTGCCATTACAACCCTGCATCCTATCTGCTGACCCTAACATTTCCAGAGAAATTGTGCCAGGCTCCTAAACCAAAGTGCTGCAAGGCCAATGCTAATCACCTGTACTAAAAGGTTGGCTGAGAAAGTAGCTCATATGATCAGATTATTTTTTGAAGTTTATCTGATTAAATTTGGGTTGAAGTTGGCTGGGCGCGGTGGCTCATGCCTATAATCCCAGCACTTGGGGAGGCCGAGGCGGACGGATCACAGGCTGGTCAAGACCAGCCTGGCCAACATGGTGAAACCCCGTCTCTACTCAAAACACAGAAATTAGCCAGGCATGGTGGCGTGTGTCTATAGTCTCATCTACTTGGGAGGCTGAGGCAGGAGAATTGCTTGAACCCAGGAGGCAGAGGTTGCAATGAGCCGAGATTGTACCTCCAGCCTGGGTGATGCAGTGAGTCTGTGTCTCAAAAAAAAAAAATTGGTTTGAAGTTGAGTGTATATAGTATT
The DNA here is from genome assembly GCF_009764315.1 of Trachypithecus francoisi. Lineage (NCBI taxonomy): Eukaryota > Metazoa > Chordata > Mammalia > Primates > Cercopithecidae > Trachypithecus > Trachypithecus francoisi. Next base: position 6,583,318 of record NW_022681442.1, on the reverse strand, counting down.
TCTAACTTTCCCCACCATAGGGATGGATTCTTATTTCAAAAGTGTGGTGAGGCCTATAAACTGATCTTCTGGTAAATTTTATTTGCAAGGATCACTTCTTAAAAAAGCCAATCTTAAAATTAGAGTGGGCACTAATATTTAGTTTTAGTCCACAGATCTTTTATAAAAACATCTGTTAGCTTTGAGTCTTTTGTGTCCCAGCAATGCAGATGGAAAGGCTTGGGAGAGGATCACCAGGTTAGGACTTGAAGCACTTGTGGTCCAGTTCCTAAAACGCAAGTGCTGTAACTTCTCTGTCCCTTCCGTCATTTGGAAATAACAACTGCCTGACAACACTGATCAGGATAAAAATGAGATAATGATGGTGAAGTGATCTGCAAATGTAAATATCCTAAAAATATAAATGATTTTCTGAAGGTTGCCACACACTGGACAAATTTCAGAAGATATACCTTGTTTTTTCTTAAAAGATTGTTAAATGCAAAAATTAATGTAAATGTTAGATACAATTTTCATCTTCATTCATTTGTAAGATTTAACATTTAAAATGCTGCGCAAGATATGCAAATTACAGTCTGAAAAAAAATAATGAAAGAGAAATATCCAACTGTCTTAAGTTTTTTTTTTTTTTTTTTTTTTTTGAGACAGGGTCTCATTGTCACCTAGGCTGCAGTGCAGTGGCAGGATCACAGCTCACTGCAGCCTTGACCTCCCCACCTTGGCCTCCCAGAATGTTGGAATTATAGACGTGAGCCGCCCTACCTGGACCTTTTTTTTTTTTTTTTTGAGACAGGGTCTTGCTCTGTAGCTCAGGGTGGAGTGGTTCACTGCAACCTCAACCTCCCAGAGTGACCTCCCACCTTAGTCTCCCAAGTAGATGGGACCACAGGTGCATGCCACCACACCGGGCTAATTTTTCAAGTTACTTTTGGTAGAGACAGGGTCTCCCTATGTTTGAGACAGCTGATCTTGAACTCCTGGGCTCAAGTGATCCTCCCACGTTGGCCTCTGAAAATGCTGAGATTCCAGGTGTGAGCCACTGTGCCCAGCCTGCTCTAAATTCTTAAGCAAAGTTTAAACGTGTTAGGTTATTGAACTAAAGTAGTCAGGGTGAAAATATCCTGAAGTATAAAATCAAGAAAGTAAAGTTAATCGATTCATTCAACAAATACTTCTTCAGTAACTGTGTGTGCCAGGCACCATTCTAAGTACTCAGGATACATCAGTCAAAACATCTCACATACAGGAGAGGTACTTTCTGTTTACTAGGAAGCTGTTAAAGTTCTAAGTAATGAATGAGTATCAGCAGCCAATGAATTAATGAATTGTAGAATTCATGCTTTACCTCATATGTGGAACCACTGAATAATTTTGTATATCATTAAAAACTAAATTTCTTTCTGATTAGCCCCTTTAAAAATTGTAGCTTGTGTATTTTAAATTTACAGCTACTATAAATCTGCCATATTGAAGGTACTATTGAATATTGTGATCTTCTTGGTTACACTGAAACTGCTGTGCAGATTTTTCTTTTGATCCACTATTTGAATTTGTAGATTGTTTTTGAAGCAAATAAATTATTTGCATGAATCACTTTGGTGAATTTAAGAACTACTCAAATGACGTCATGAATACTTTCAAATATTCTGAGATATTTTTAAACTTTGTGGTCTCTGAAATGACTGGAAAGAAAGGCATGAAAAATATTGTGGCATTCCTAACTTCACTACTTTGGAATTACTTTCTGTTAACATCACTTTAGTGTTTGGCAAAAAGGCAGCATATTTTTAATTCCATGAGTATTGTATAATTAAACATGAAATGAAGATTTAGGTTCTAGACTAGTACATTTTGTCTCGTATAAGACTGTGAGGGCTGGGCACGGTGGCTCACGCCTGTAATCCCAGCACTTTGGGAGGCCGAGGCGGCCGGATCCCGAGGTCAACAGTTTGAGGCCAGCCTGGCCAATATGGTGAAACCGTCTCTACTAAAAATGCAAAATTTAGCTGGTGTGGTGATGCGCACCTGTAGTCCCAGCTACTCAGGGGGCTGAGGCAGGAGAATTGCTTAAACCTGGGAGGTGGAGGTTGCAGTGAGCCAAGATTGTGCCATTGCTCTCCAGCTCAGGAAATAGAGCGAGACTCTATCTAAAAAAAAAAAAAAAAAAAAAAAAAGACAAGACTGTGTGTATGGTATGTGCGTGCATAGGTGTGGGTGTGTAATGTGTATGTATGTGCATATATGTGTGTATATGTATGGTGTGTGTGTATACATGTGGTGTGTGTGTATATGTGTGTGTGCTGTGTATGTGTGTGTGTTGGGAATGGTGGATGTGTAACCTTGTAAGCACATATATATATATATATATATATATTTTTTTTTTTTTGAGACAGAGTCTTGCTCTGTTGCCCAGGCTGGAGTGCAGTGATGTGATCCCAGTTCACTGCAACCTCTGCCCGGGTTCAAGTGATTCTCGTGCCTCAGCCTCCAGAGCAGCTGGGATTATAGGTGCCTGCCACGATGTTTGGCTACTTTTTGTATTTTTAGTAGACATGGGGTTTCACCACATTGGCCAGGCTGGTCTCGAACTCCTGGCTTCAAGTAATCCTCCTGCCTCGGCCTCCCAAAGTGCTGGGATTACAGATGTGAGCCACCGCACATGGCTGTCAGCCTTGGAATGGGAAGATCTTTGCTTATACAAACCATAAACTGGGTCAATACCCACTTTGAGGTTGTTCACATGGGTTAGACTTAGAACATATTTGAGGTTGACCAGATGTCAATCCTGCTTCTCAGCTTTCCAGGTGTTCTCATTGAGACACGTCTTGCCCCTCAGTGAGTCACTCATTTTTTTCCACTGTCTCTATCTAGTCTGCCTTTCTCCTTCCTCCTTGCTCAGCAAATCATATTCACCTGCAAAACAGTCACTGCCCATCTCTATTTTCCAAGGGAACTGCAAGGCTTGCCTCCTCTGTGTCCTATGCTGGGACGTTACTCATTTGATTATTTGATATGGAATTTGCCTCTCTGTCCTGAAACATTCATAAAATTCAATTTTCCACTAACTTGACTAGGGTTTCCTTGCCTTTTCTCTGTTACGGCCTATTCAGAATAATTTTTTTTTTTTTTGAGACGGAGTCTCGCTCTGTCGCCCAGGCTGGAGTACAGTGGCCGGATCTCAGCTCACTGCAAGCTCCGCCTCCCGGGTTTACGCCATTCTCCTGCCTCAGCCTCCCGAGTAGCTGGGACTACAGGCGCCCGCCACCTCGCCTGGCTAGTTTTTTGTATTTTTTAGTAGAGACGGGGTTTCACCGTGTTAGCCAGGATGGTCTCGATCTCCTGACCTCGTGATCCGCCTGTCTCGGCCTCCCAAAGTGCTGGGATTACAGCAGAATAATTTTTAAATGCATAACAGAAATGAGAGGAAGCCAATTAAATTGAAATACAGTTATTAAAATTCTGTAATATTAATTGAAGTAGTTGTTACTTACATTTTTTTTTCTTTTTTTTGAGATGGAGTCTTGCTCTGTTGCCCAGACCGGAGTGCAGTGATGTGATCTCAACTCACTGCAACCTCCACCTTCTGGGTTCAAACGATTCTCCTGCCTCAGCCTCCTGAGTAGTTGAGATCACAGGCATGTGCCACCACACCCAGCTAATTTTTGTATTTTTAATTAGAGACGGGGTTTTACCATGTTGGCCAGGCTGGTCTTGTGCTCCTGACCTCAGGCGATCCACCCGCCTCAGCCTCCCAAAGTGCTGGGATTACACGCATGAGCCACTGTGCCCAGCCTTTTTTTTTTTTTTTTTTTTTTTTTTTTTTTTTTGAGACAGTCTCGCTCTGTCGCCCAGGCTGGAGTGCAGTGGTGTGATCTCAGCTCACTGCAGCCTCCAGGTTCAAGTGATTCTCCTGCCTCAGCCTCCCAAGTAGCTGGAGTACAGGTGCCCGCCACTATATCCAGCTAATTTTTTTGGACTTTTTAGTAGAGACTGGGTTTCACCATGTTGGCCAGACAGGTCTCGAACTCCTGACCTCACGCGATCTGCCCGCCTCCACCTTCCAAAGTGCTAGGAGTACAGGTGTGAGTGACCACGCTCAGCCCAACTGAAGTACTCTTTTTTTTTTTTTTTTTTTTGAGATGGAGGCTCTCTCTGTTGCCCAGGCCAGAGTGCAGTGGCATGATCTTGACTCACTGCAAACTCCACCTCCTGGGTTCAAACGATTCTCCTGCCTTAACCTCCCGAGTAGCTGAGATCACAGGCGTGTGCTACCACACCCGGCTAATTTTTGTATTTTTAGTAGAGACAGGGTTTCACCATGCTGGCCAGGCTGGTCTTGAACTCCTGACCTCAAGTGATCCTCCTGTCTTGGCCTCCCAAGGTGCTGGGATTACAGGGGTGAACCACCATGCCCGGCCTGAAGTACTTCTTTAATAACCTATTCAATAATGTAATATGATCTTAAAAAATCTGTGATTTCTATTGGTGTCAGTGCCACAGATGTGTTAATACTACTGTAGTGTGTTGACTACACTGACTATTGTTATAAATACTGCATTTCAGTTAAAAGTTAGAAGAAATAAAGATGTATTTTCTTTCCATCCAAATTCATGGGCCCCTTCAGGGCATGGAGACCCTAAGTTAGGGATCATCCCCCACTGGACTGTTGGCCCCTGATGTAGATACAGCTTTACCTATCTCTGCATTGCTGTTCTCAGCACAGTACCTGATATGGGGTCATTCCTTAGTAAATGCTACCTGGATTAAATGAAACACAGAGCAAGGAAACCAACATTTATCAGACACTTAGGAGTACTGCCAGACCTTTCAGCTCTTAAGTCTCATTGGACCCTCAATAACTGCCAGGGAAGTATCACCCTGAATTTTTCAGATGAGGACACTGAGGACACTGGCACTCAGAGAGGACAGGAGGATTTCAACTCAGCGCTGTTTGACTCCAAAGTTCACGCTCTCTCTGCTCACAGCTTTGCCTCTTACAAAACTTCCCCAGATAAGATCACAAGCGAAGTTATTTCAGACACTCAGAGTTTCCAAACTTCTTAAAAAGGCACAACAGCCAGGCGCGGTGGCTCACACCTGTAATACCAGCCTGTGATCCCAGCTACTCGGAGGCTGAGGCAGGAGAATCGCTTGAACCTGGGAGACAGAGGTTGCAGTGAGCCGAGACTGTGCCATTGCACTCCAGCCTGGGCAACAAGAGTGAAACCTTGTCTCAAAAAAAAAAAAAAAAAAAAAAAGAAGACATAGTAATGGCTGGGTTCGGTGGCTCACGCCTATAATCCCAACACTTTGGGAGTCTGGAGAATTACCTGAGCCCAGGAGTTCAAGACCAGCCTGGATACCATGGTGAAACCCTCACTCTATAAACTGAAAAAATTGGCTAGGTGTGGTGTCTATAGTCCCAGCTACTCAGGAGGCTGAACCTGGGAGGTTGAGACTGTGGTGAGCTATGATCACAACAGTGCACTCCAGCCTCAGTGACAGAGTGAGACCCTGCCTCAAAAAAAAAAAAAGAGACTCAATACAACTTCAACATTTTCTCCCCTAATTCCAGAAGTCTAGCTTACAGGGACACTTAGTTGAAAAATCCACAAAAATTTCTTAGTCTGGATATAGAGTAACTGTGTTCCTATTAGTACAAATTTATACCCATCAGATGCGACCAGTCCTAGCACAGACCAGGATTTTGAAATGTCAGACAAGCTGTATTTTGTCTGATGCTTCACAAGCATATCTGGTCCTCTCAGGAGAGATTATTTTTGCAGGCAGATTTGTGGTAGACATAGAGGAAGGTCACAGGATGGTACCATGTTCCACAAAACCATGTCCTATACTGCCTGGGTACAGATTAGGCAACATTATTACATGCATTTCTTTCTTTCTTTCCTTCCTTCCTCCCTCCCTCCCTCCTTCCCTTTCTTTCTTTCTTCCTTCTTTTATTTTATTTTTTTTGAGACAGAGTATCGCTCTGTCATACAGGCTGGAGTGCAATGGCATGATCCTGGTTCACTGCAACCTCTGCCTCCCGGGCTCAAGCAATTCTCTTGCCTTGGTCTCTTGAGTAGCTGGGATTACAGGCACCCACCACCATGAATGGCTAACTTTTTGTATTTTTAGTAGAGACGGGGTTTTGCCATGTTGACCAGGCTGGTCTCGAACTCCTGACCTCAGGTGATCCACTTACCTGGGCCTCCCAAAGTGCTGGGATTACAGGAGTGAGCCACCGCGCCTGGCCTGTTACGTTGCATTTTCTACTGTTAAGAGGTTTTTTCCACTGGGGAATCATGTTGATCATACATAGACAGTGGAAGATGTTGCAGTTTATACAAATGACATTTTCTGCAATGTGTCTGAGAACATATTCTTGTAACAACTGAACATTTCTAACATTTCTTTTGAAGGAAACACTCATTTTATAACACTTTTTACTTAAAAGCACAGATCCGTCAAAGACCCTAAGTAAGCTGGACCCGTTACCATTTCCTTCACCAGAGCGCCTTCGACTTCCCTTCGCTGCAAATGTCCACCTCTGGGAGGCCGCCACAGCCTGATCTTTCCGTTCTAGGCCTGATTATGGACTGCCAAGCCTTTCTGGAGAGAGTGGTTTCTTGTCGCTCTTCTTTTTTTCATTCTTCTTGATTTGCTTCCCCCTAACTATTGTCCCAAATCTCCTCCAGTTCCCAGAGCAACCCTCAGCAGGAGACTCTGTGCTTGATTCACCGAGGAGCAGAAAGGATTTGAAGTCCACTCCATCACCTCTGTCTCTCCCACCAAAACCTCCCTAGAGCTGTTTTTCACAGCTTCCTCTCCACGTTTCGGAGGAAGATAGGGGTTTTTGCTTGCCAACACAAATCACTGTGCTCTGAATTTTACCTCCCTTTTGGATTTCAGTCCTTTTACCCCCTCTACATCTCTCCTCCATTTACAAAAGGGCTCAGATATGCCCATTCTTTAAAATAAATACCTAAAATAAAACAAAATCTTTCCCTTATTTTTGTTACTGCCCCAATCTATTCTTATATCTCCTGGTTTCCTTTCACCGCCAGACGTCTTGGACTTGTGGTTTATAATCACATGGCTTCAGTTTTTGAAACTTGGCTTCTCTCCCTACCGTCCCACTGAGAACTGTTCTCTAGAAGGTCACCGAGTCTCTTGTTTGTCAGATCCAGTGACCTTTCCTCACTTCTAATGCTCGAAATCTGTAGCATCTGACAATTTTTATTGCCATGTGCTTGAGGCTCACTGTACCCTCGGCTTCCAGAACACTGTACTATCAGCTTCATCTCCTACCTTTCTGACCACTCTTTTTTTTTTTTTTTCCCCTTTGGTAGTTCTTTCTTCCCCACTCCTGTGGCTTCCATAATAAATTCTACATAGAGAGCTCCCTGATGTTGATCTCCAGGATTGCCCTACACATTTCAGACCAGCATTCCTCCCACCAGCCATTCTCTTCCTCCTGAGTCCAGGATCTCCTGATTCAAGGGTCCACATCTCCTCTGACCCAGTTCCTCTCTTGTGTGTCCCACTGTTGCACATACTGCCATCACTCAGAGTTCACAGACTTTTTTTTTTTTTTTTTTTTGGTGACAGGATCTTGCTATCTTGCCCAGGCTGGAGTGCAGTGGCATGATTACAGCTCACTGCATCCTTGAAATCCTGGGCTCAAGCAATTCTCCCTCCTCAGTCTCCTGAGTAGCAAGGACAACAGGTATGAGCCACTGAGCCTGGCAGGTTAAAAATTATTTTTTGTAGCAATGGGGTCTCACTATGTTGCCCAGTTTGGTCTTGAATTCCTGGCCTCAAGCGATCTTCCACCTTGGCCTTCCAAAGTGCTAGAATTACAGGTATGAGCCACTGCTCCTGGCCCATTCTCTGACTTTTGATTCTTCTGTCCCAGAGTTAGTCACTGGCAAATCCTGAAGATTGCACTGTCTCCCATTTCACTCCTGGCCCTCCCTTCCATTCTCACAGCTACTTTGGTTTTAGGTCCTTGTCTCTTCTCTACCCGTTTCTACTTCTGCCCTCATTTGTCCCACAGACATTCCAGGTAAAGGCTTGTAGCTCCAATACTGGTACCTTCCTGCTCAAAACCTCCTTATGGCTTTCTACTGTTAATGGAACTAAAGATCCATTTTTTTTCTACTGTTAATGGAACTACAGATCCAAATTCTGCATTCAAAACTTTCACAAAAAGGCAATATGGAATTATAAACTCTACAGTTAGTCTGGGAAAAACTGAAACGAAAGCCAGAACAAACTGTCAACAAAACTATACTGTCTCTACACTTTACTACAAAGGTCCTTTGTTTTTTTTTTTTTGAGATGGAGTCTTGTGCAGTCGCCCAGGCTGGACTGCAATGGCGCGATCTCGGCTCACTGCAAGCTCTGCCTCCCGGGTTCACACCATTCTCCTGCCTCAGCCTCCTGAGTAGCTGGGACTACAGGCGCCTGCCACCACGCCAAGCTAATTTTTTTTTTTTGTATTTTTAGCAGAGACGGGGTTTCACCATGTTAGCCACGATAGTCTCGATTCTCTTGACCTCATGATCCACCCGCCTCAGCCTCCCAAAGTGCTGGGATTACAGGGATGAGCCACTGTGCCCGGCCTTTTTTTTTTTTTTTTAGATAGCGTCCTGCTCTGTTGCCCAGGGTGTAGTGCAGTAGTGCCATCATGGCTCACTGCAGCCTGGACCTCCCAGGCTCAAGCAATTCTCCTGCCTCGGCCTCCCAAAGTGCTAGGATTAGAGGCATGGGCCACTGCACCGAGCCTAATAGAAGGTTTCGAAGAAAAGGAAATTAAAAACCCCACAAAGACAGTGTATACTTTTTTCCAAATGAAATATTTCTCCGAATCCAAATACACATAAGTAGAATGTTAGTTTGGTCGGTGTGCCAATCAGCAACAGTTCTGTAACTGTGACAATGCCATCTGCTGTATTTATTGATGATATCTTTTTAATTCAAATATAGTGGAACATTTGACTGTGGAATCCAGAGTTCTGTGTTCTGCTGGGCACGGTGGTATGTGCCTGTAATCCCAGCATTTTGGGAGGCAGAGGCAGGAGGATTGTTTGAATCCAGCAGTTCAAGACGAGCCTGGGCAACACAGACTTTGTCTCTACTAAGAGTTGAAAAATTAGCCGGGTATGGTGGAGCATGCCTGTAGTCCTAGCTACTGCGAAAGCCAAGGTGGGAGGATCACTTGAGCCTGGGGGTTTGAGGCAGCAGTGTGCTATGACTGCACCCACTGCACTCCAGCCTGGGTGACAGAGTGAGATCTTGTCTTTACAGAAATAAAAAAATAAAAAAACATTTAAAAAAGAGTTATGTGTTCCTGTTCGAACTGCAGAGTCAATTGGTCTAGCTCTTGTTAAGTCACTTAACATCTTTAGGCACTAATTTCCACATCTGCAAGCTTCCGGGGTTTGAGGGCTGTTTTGTTAGTAGTTCTCAATACTGGCGGCATGTTTCAGTTACCTGGGGAGTGGGTTTAAAACATATCCATAGGCCGGGCGCGGTGGCTCACGCTGGTAATCCCAGCACTTTGGGAGGCTGAGGCGGGTGGATCATGAGGTCAGGAGATCGAGACCATCCTGGTTAACACAGTGAAACCCCGTCTCTCCCAAAAAATACAAAAAAAAAATAGCCGGGCGTAGTGGTGGGCGCCTGTAGTCCCAGCTACTCGGGAGGTTGAGACAGGAGAATGGCATGAACGTGGGAGGTGGAGCCTGCAGTGAGCCGAGTTCGCGCCACTGCACTCCAGCCTGGGGGACACTGCAAGACTCCATCTCAAAAACAAAAAATAAAACAGATATCCATGCCCAGGCCCTCCTCTTAGGGATTGTTTCGATAGGACATCTGTCTCTCTCTCTCTCTCTCTATTTTTGTTCGTTTGTTTTTTTAGATAGAGTCTCACTCTGTTGCCCAGGCTGGAGTGCAATGGCACGGTTACGGCTTACTGCAACCTCCGCCTCCTGGGTTCAAATGATTCTTGTGCCTCAGCATCCCGTATAGCTGGGGTTAAAGACATGCGCCACCACGTCCGGCTAATTTTTGTATTTTTAGTAGAGACGAGGTTTCACCATGTCGGCCAGGCTGGTCTCAAACTCCCGACCTCAGGTGATCTGCCTGCCTCGGCCTCCCAAATTGCTGGGATAACAGGCATGAGCCACCGCGCCTGACCTATAATTACAGGTCTGTCTTTCTTTCTTGTTTTTTTGAGACAGAGTTTTGCTCTTGTTGCTCAGGCTGGAGTGCAATGACACAATCTCAGCTCACTGCAACCTCCGCCTCTGTGAGTTCAAGAGGTTCTCTTGCCTCAGCCTCCCAACTAGTTGGGATTACAGGCATGCACCACGACACCCAGCTAATGTTTTGTATTTAGTAGAGACGGGATTTCACCATGTTGGTCAGGCTGGTCTCGAACTCCTGACTTCAGGCGATCCACCCGCCTCGGCCTCCCAAAGTCCTGGGATTACAAGGGTGAGCCACTGCACCTGGCCATAATTATGGTTATTTCTATCTTACTCTTTTCTCTATGCTGTAGTTTCCTCACTAAGATGTGTCTTATCTTTGTGGGCTTCTTATTCATTGGTACGTGATATTCACTATTTACTCAATTGAGGAAGGAGTTAATAAACTTTATCCTAGTGATATCCCATTTCCTTACCAAAATAAACTACAACTCAAGCGAAACAAAAACACCTAATTCTGTGATTCCTGGTAGCTTGTAACTGAGAGTCTCTGCAGTCTGAATTCAGGAAGGGGAAGCTGGAGGAATTCAGAAGCTCTTAAAAGAAAATATTTTTCAAAGTTGAAATGTTGGCCTAACTATTGTTCTTAACATAGTAACATGGTGTTTGATCTGATCTACAATTGTGTTAATTATACACTAATTATAAATATAGCTCATATATATAATATATGTGAGAATGTTAAGTTTTGCAGGCAAAAGACTTGCAGTTTAAACTCAATTTATTGAATAAATAATGTTGCTCTGGGCAGACGAGGATTGTCGAAAATATCTACACTATAGGAATGGCTATGAGAATAAAATATGCCAATAAAATATGTTGCTGGAGAGGGGAATCTGTAAGATACAGCATTATTCTTTACTGGTCATAGTGAAGCTATACACACATTCCTGACCATATTTATGCAAAGAGAAAGCTAGAACACCATGAACAGTTTTAATAAATGAAGTCCCATTAAAATTTTAAAAATCTGATTAAACTCTGAATTATGGTCCTCCTGTTGAACCTGAGGTATCCAACTGTTAAATGCCCTTTGGTAGTAGTATAGATTTTTTCTAATAGATAACTTTTAAATTTACAGCTTTTAAAGAGTTGCTGTCTTTTATGATCTTTCAAATTCTTTCTTCTCCTCACAAAATTTTAAGTATGAAAACTACAAGGTAAAGTCCCACTGGGAAAAAACAAAGATCTCTTGCTAGAAAAATTTCCCATACTCACGGGGTTTTAACAAATGGCTGGCTTATTTTGGCTATTTGGTTATTTTTATAGTACAAAAAGAAAGAAATACACATATCTGTTTAGAACTTGGTCCCAGGGGATTCTCCTAAGCAGTATTTTTTCCATAGCTGTAATTTATCCTCGGCCTGAAGATAGGTAAGGCTTATTAGGAAAGGTTTATTTCTAATTTACATAAAAGGCATCCATAAGAAGGTTGGATTTTCCCAAGACTAGCGCCAGTAAGTCGTGGAGAAGAGCAAGACGCAAGGTCTCCATGACTTTTCATCGCGTCTATCTACGTACGCACACATGTACCATGCACAGAGCAACGAGAAATACACACATACATCAATATACATGGATAGCCCCAGCAAAAGCAGGGGTAAAAATCGGACACTGCAAAACATAAATTTAAAAAATCAAACCATCACAAAGCACCTAGAGCTTTGTCTTCCCTGGTGTTTTATGAAGAGCTTCAAAGTCCTTAAGAAAAAGTAAAGCAGCATCTAGGTTATACGTAGATCGCTTAGGGTATGTGAGACCTGGGGGTTAACTTAAAAACTCTGGCGCATGTGTCGCAGAGAAGAGGCAAAGCGCCCGTTCAGACACCTACGACGACGCCCTCCGGGCCGCCGTCAGCCCGCGCCCCCGAGCGCCACGCACCCCGCGGCGGTCCGGCACCCTCCTGCCCACAGTCGTCCGCGGAAGAGAACCGGCGCAGGACCAACGCGCGCCGCCGACTCACAATCGAGGCCGCGCTCCGGCTGACGTCACCCTCTTTCGACCCGCCCCCTGAGCGCGGAAAGAGGCGGCCGCTCATTGGCTGCGCCGCCGGCGGCCTCGGGGCCAATGACAGGGCGGCGAGCGTCTGGGTCCGGTCTTGACGTTGTGCCGCTCGCCGCGGGGTTTATTTGGCTCCGGGTCCCTCGGCTGCCGCCATTAGGGGTCTGCAGCGCCCGCGGCCGCCTCCCACACCTCACTGCCCCCGCCCTCCGGGGCTCCCCAGTCTCCGCGCCTCCTCTCCGCCCCTCTACCCGGGCCTCCGGCAGCCAGGAGCCGCGCGCGGACCCGCGGAGACCATGTCCTGACTGAGGGGAGAAGGCGGAGGCGGCAGCAGCGGGGCGGGCGGCGGCGCGGTGGGAGGCGGAGAGGGGCCGGGCTCGACTCGTCGCCGCGGGCTGCGCGGGGAGTCGCCGCCGCCGCCGCCGCCGCCTCCGCCGCTGCCGCTGCTAAGCGCCCGTCGGACGGGGAGGAGGAGCAGGAGCTGGAGGGGGAGCCGCCGCCGCCAGGTAACCGGGCCCCGGGGGGCGCCCCGCCGCGGCCTGCCGGGTCCCTCGCTTCCAGGCGGCGCCCAGGTTGCCGGGCCTCCCGGGCTGCCAGCCCTCACGGCATCCCGGGGGCGGCCGCGTCGCAGGCGCGGGGAGGGCAGGGGCCCGGGCCGCCGCTGTCGGCCCTTCCATCTTAGGCGCTCCGGGTGCGGGGACGGCCCAGGGGCTGTGGGAGGGCGGGTCCGCCCAGCTTGTTTACCGACCGCCGGCCGTCCGCGGCTGGACGCGGTGCGGGTCCCGCCGCCGCTCTTCCGCCAGATTTCCCCACAACTTCTTTTCCTGCCGCAGACGGGTTAGCTAGTGGGGTTTCGGTCCCACTCCGCAATAGGCCGTAAACACTTGGGTCCATCGCCACAAGTTGGTTCTGGTCTCCAAACTTGTGTTTCAGTCGCTCGGCCGCTTGCTTTCCACCTCCTGCGGTGGCCTCTAGTTGCCATTTCTAGGAAAATAAAGGTGGGGGACGACGAGGCGGGTGGGGAGGAGGAGCTGGAGCTAGTGGAAAGATTCGTCTACCCCTCCTGTTCTAAGTAACGAGTGTTCAGTGCAAGGATCTGTTTTTTCTCTGCTGTGGTTTGGTGCGGGTCATTTCACAGACAAAAGAACTGTAGTGAATGCTGGCATTAAGCGCAAGGGACAGGCAGTTTAGGTTAAGCCTGGAAGTTTGAACCGGCCCATTATCTTTGAGATACACTGGTGTTTTGAAACTCTTTTACTGAGAATTGTGTATTTCCGTCAGTTGATTACCCTTTTCTATAACTCCGTAGACTGTCGATGTAAGCGCCGCCCCATTTTACCAGTATTTTGGTTTCACCGTGTTTATGATGATGTTAATAAATCTAATATGCAAAAATACCGTTTTAGGAACACAATTCGAGGTTTTTTTTTTTTTTTTTTTTTTTTTGAGACGGAGTTTCGCTCTTGTTGCCCAAGCTGGAGTGCAGTGGTGCTATCTCGGCTCACCGCAACCTCCACCTCCTAGGTTCAAGCGATTTTCCTGTCTCAGCCTTCTGAGTAGTTGGGACTACAGGAATGCGCCACCACGCCCGGCTAATTTTGTATTTTTAGTAGAGATGGGAGTTTCTCCATGTTGGTCAGGCTGGTCTCGAACTCCCGACCTCGGGTGATCCGCCCGTCTCGGCCTCCCAAAGTGCTGGATTATAGGCGTGAGCCACCGCGCTTGGCCTGAGAGAAATCTTTAACTCTGGGACCTATTCTGTAAAGAGTGATTTCTTTACCTGTGTGTTTTAGTTAACTTATCACTTGTGCAGCATCCAGCGGTACCCCTGTTTTGATCAAACATGGATGACTCAGTGTACAAAACATAAACCAGGGGAAACCATAAGGAATTTTGATCTTGGCTTGTGCCAAGGTTCTTGGGAAAGTCATCTGAACTATGGGAGAAATAAAGCTGGATCTTGTCTCCTTGTTATTATTTTGAATTAAATGAGGTAATTCTAAAAAAATTTAGAATCCTCTTGACTTTTAGCTCTAAAGATAGGCAGGCTCTTTATACTAAAATTTCATAACGTTTTTATTGGGCTATTGGGGGTTTACGAGATAGTAGGACAGTAATGACACATTTTGCTCGTTTGAGAAGGATGTTATTTGAATGTCATGAAGGATTTTATTTCTGTTGCTGTTTTAACACCTTTTATTAATGCCTCAGAGCATTGGGACACCCATTTATTTACTCTTGAAATTTGTTTGGGTATGATGAACTCATTCATAGTAATATATTTCAAGCTCGTGGCCTTGATCCATGTCTGTACGCAGATAGGGGTTATGGCATGTCACATTTAAAGTCTGAGGATTAACATTGTTTTGGAACTCATGATCCAGTTGTACAATATTTGAGGCAAATTGCTTCATATGTGTAATTGACACAGTGAGAGCTTGTTCATGTGCTTTATAATAAATGTAAACTTTAAATGTGAATTACAGAAGGAGACCACTGACCCGGCCGGTGGCTCATGCCTATAATCGCAGCACTTTGGGAGGCTGAGGCGGGCGGATCGCCTGAGGTCAGGAGTTCGAGACCAGCCTGGCCAACATGGTGAAACCCCGTCTCTGCTAAAAATACAAAAAAATTAGCCGCTCATGGTGTCGTGTGCCTGTAATCCCAGCTACTCGGAAGGCTGAGGCAAGAGAATCCCTTGAACCGCGGAGGTGGAGGTTGGTGTGAGCCGAGATCTAGCCACTGCACTCCAGCCTGGGTGACGGAGCGGGACTCCATTTGAAAACAAAACAAAACAAAACAAAAGTAGACCACTGTTAATTTGGTTCAGGTTTTTTTTTCCCTCCTCCTCCTTTTTTTTTTTCTTGAGAGGCAGTCTCGCTCTGTCGCCCAGGCTGAAGTTCAGTGGTGCGATCTTGGCTTACTGCAAGCTCTGCCTCCGGGTTCACGCCATTCTCCTGCTTCAGCCTCCCGAGTAGTTGGGACTACAGGCGCCCGCCACCACGCTCGGCTAAGTTTTTGTATTTTTAGTAGAGACGGGGTTTCACCGTGTTAGCCAGGATGGTCTCGATCCTGACCTCGTGATCTGCCCTCCTCAGCCTCCCAAAGTGCTGGGATTACAGGTGTGAGCCACTGCGCCCAGCACCCCCCGCCTTTTTTTTTTTGAGACCTAGTCTCATCACTCCGTTGCCCAGGCTGGAGTGTCGTGGAGTGATCTTGGCTCACTACAACCTCCGCCTCCCGGGTTCAAGCGATTCTTCTGCCTCAGTCTCCCTAGTAGCTGCTGGAATTACAGGCGCGTGCCAACACGCCCGGCTAATTTTTGTGTTTTTAGTAGAGATGGGGTTTCACCATGTTAGCCAGGCTGGTCTTGAGTTCCTGACCTCAAATGATCATCTACCCGCCTGGGCCTCCCAGAGTACTGGGATTAAAGGTGTGAGCCACAGTGCCTGGCCTGATTTGGTTCAGTTTTATTATTTGGGCATTGCTGCTTGCCTCTTCCTTTCCAGTAATATTCTCTTGTATCTGGGCTTTGAATACTTATCCTCTCATTGATTTGGTATTTGATTTGGAATATTTGTGCTCCATTTATGCTTTGGGTAAATGCTTGCACATTTCAACACTTTTACCTCCTCACATCACAACATAAGGACTTACAGAAAACTCCTTTATACAGGCAAAATGAAGTTCAAGCTTCTTGGTGTGGTGTTCAGGTTTCTCTGTAGTCTGGCACTGATCCATTCTTCAGTCCTAACTCTAATTTCTTTGAGAATCACTAACTCTAGCCACACTAATTTGCTTGTTGTTCCTATGAAGTCCCTCCTTTTGGCCTTTCTTTATGCCATTCTTTCTGTTTGAAATCCTCTCTACTTGTATTCATGGAGACTGTATTCTGGGCCAAGAGAGGTCCTGTCTCTAGAGAAGTCTTTTTTGACTACTTTAACCCCAAGGGCTCTATTCAGTCTTCTCTTGTGTGAGACTTTCTTTTCTTAGAATATGCTAGCCTTGATTTCAGTTTATCTGTTTATGTTTCTATTTTGCTTCCCAATTAGTGTTTTAAGACCTCTGCCAAATGGGTCTAGTTCTATACCCAGTATCTATCTATGGAGACAATATATTCAACACTGAAATATGGATACATGGTCTGACCAAGCATTTTTGGTTATAGAGGTATTCTAGGGTATGCAGTTTGTACTGTAGTTGGTGTTTCTGGGACTTTGATGGCTTATGAGACAAATATTTGAAATTATGGCTGTCTCTTTAAAAATGTGGTTGGTGGCCGGGCGCGGTGGCTCAAGCCTGTAATCCCAGCACTTTGGGAGGCTGAGGCGGGCGGATCACAAGGTCAAGAGATCGATACCATCCTGGCTAACATGGTGAAACCCCGTCTCTACTAAAAAATACAAAAAACTAGCCGGGCGAGGTGGCGGGTGCCTGTAGTCCCAGCTACTCGGGAGGCTGAGGCGGGAGAATGGCGTGAACCCGGGAGGCGGAGCTTGCAGTGAGCTGAGATCTGGCCAGTGCACTTCAGCTTGGGTGACAGAGCGAGACTCCGTCTCAAAAAAAAAAAAAAAAAAAGTGGTTGGTATGTTTATATGTATTATCGCATACTTCTTTGCCTGTAGAGGATGTTCAACATTTTGATAGTGTTTGTGTCATATTATTAAAATAAAAATTAAATATTATGTTTTTCTGGTTTACTTCAGATTTGAGTCTGGGGCAGTTACTTGGGTCTTGGATGCTAAGTTTGGCCATTCCATATTGTATGGAGGTAACATTTAGCATCATGGGAAGGAGAAAATAATCTGTAGCTTCAGTTTGTATTCTTAACCTCAGATGTTGGCAGCGTGTGTCACTGATGATAAGGCAGATGAGACAGGAGACTGTGATTCACTACTGCTACCTGTCAACAGTCTTAGATGAAAAATTAGCTGGTCCACAGGGTTTTTGTATACCAAGGATAACACATGTAATTATGTAGTACACAGGTGAATGCTGATGCATTTGGAAAGCAGGTGTGTGTGTTTCTCTTGTGTGAGTGGGAGATATGGTGTTTTATGGGTACACAGTCTCTTGGCACTAAACCATCTTGACCTACCTACTGCATCTATGTGGAAACTTGTCCTCTTTCTCCAGTTCAGTAAAATATTTTTCCCCTTGAAATTGATTTTTAGAAAGTATATAAAAACTAATTTTTTCAAGTGTCAGAAACCTTTTAGCATCATCGAAGTTAAAATGACTGTTCATAAACTTTTCAGAAATACTAGGCATTTTTACTTAGGCTACTAGATTTGTAAAAGGCATTTTCATAGAATTATACCAGTGATTTCACTACCTGAAAAATCTGGATCCGTAAGCATTCTTTGCTTTTTGGAAGGGTGGTATTTTGGTTAATTCCATGAATTTTTCGACAGGAGCCGTAAGTTTGAATTTTAAAATGGGGGTTGGCCAGGTAAATTGAATATAAAGTTGATATTTTTTCTACTGCCTAGTTAATTAGATTAAAAAGATTTATTTTGAGACAGGGTCTTGCTCTGTCTCCCAGGCTGGAGTGCTGTGCTGATCATGGCTCACCAAACTGTCCTCGCACCTTAGCCTCCCAAGTAGCTGGAACTACAGGTGTGCACCATTGTGCCTGGCTTTTTAAAGAATTTTTTGTAGAGACAAGGTCTCCCTATATTGCCCCCAGGCTGGTCTGAATTCCTGGGCCCAACCAGTGCTCTTGCCTTGGTCTCCCAGAGTGCTGGGATTTATAGGCATGAACCCCTGAGCCCAGGTTAGATTTTTTTTTTTTTTAATAGGGTCTCACTCTGTTTCCCAGGCTGGAGTGCATGGCATGATCACAACTCACTGCCGCCTTGACTTCCCAGGCTCAAGCTATCCTCTCGCTCACTTCAGCCTCCCCAGTATCGGAGACTACAGATGCATGCCACCATGCCTGGCTAATTTTTTTTCTTTTATTTTTTTTAGACGGAGTCTCTCCCTGTCGCCCAGGCTGGGGTACCATGGCACGATCTCTGCTCACTGCACCCTGCACCACCCAGGTTCAAGCAATTCTCCTGCCTCAGCCTTCTGAGTAGCTGGGGTTACAGGCACGTGCCACCATGGCCAGCTAATTTTTTTGTGTCTTTAGTGTAAATGGGGTTTCATTGTGTTGGCCAGGCTGGTCTCGAACTCCTGACTTCATGATCTGCCCGCCTCAGCCTCCCAGAGTGCTGGGAGTACAGGCATGAGCTACCGTGCCCGGCCTTGCCCGGCTCATTTTTGTATTTAGCTGTGGTGAGCCACTGAGACCGGCCCTAAATATTTTAGTAATGGAAAAAACTACTACCCAGGTGTGGTGGCATGTGGCTGTAGTCACAGCTACTTGGGAGGCTGAGGTGGGAGGATTGCTTGATCCCAGGAATTCGAGTCCAGCCTGGGTATTAGTTTGTTTTCACACTGCTGTAAATAACTACCAGCCGGGCGCGGTGGCTCACTCCTGTGATCCCAGCACATTAGGAGGCCTAGGTGGCTAGATCACAAGGTCAAGACCAGCCTGGCCAACATGGTGAAACCTCATCTGTACCTTAAACACAAAAATTAGCTGGGTATGGTGGCACATGCCTGTAGTCTCAGCTGCTCGGGCTGCTGAGGCACGAGAATTGCTTGAACCCCGGAGGCAGAGGTTGCAGTGAGCTGAACTACATCTGTAACCCCAGCACTTTGGGAGGCCAAGGCGGGTAGATCACGAGGTCAGGAGTTCGAGACCAGCCTGGCCAACATGGTGAAACCCTATCTCTACTAAAAATTAAAAAAAATTAACTGGGCATGGTGGCGTGCACCTGTAATCCCAGCTATTTGGGAGGCTGAGGCAGAAGAATTGCTTGAACCCAGGAGGTGGAGGTTGCAGTGAGCCAGGATCATGGCACTGCACTCTAGCCTGCCTCAGAAGAAAAAAAAAACTACCTGAGATTGGTAATTTATAAAGAAAAGAGGTTTGATTGACTCACAGTTTCTCATGGCTGGGGAGGCTTCATGAAACATTTTTTTTTTTTTTTTTTTTTGAGACGGAGTCCTGCTCTGTCGCCCGGGCTGGAGTGCAGTGGCCTGATCTCAGCTCACTGCAAGCTCCGCCTCCCGGGTTTACGCCATTCTCCTGCCTCAGCCTTCGGAGTAGCTGGGACTACAGGCGCCCGCCACCTCACCCAGCTAGTTTTTTGTATTTTTAGTAGAGACGGGGTTTCACCGTGTTAGCCAGGATGGTCTCGATCTCCTGACCTCGTGATCCGCCCGTCTCAGCCTCCCAAAGTGCTGGGATTACAGGCTTGAGCCACCGCGCCCGGCTCATGAAACTTTTAATAATGGTAGAAGGCGAAGAGAAAGCAAGTACCTTCTTCACAAGGCAGGAGAGAGAGAGTGAGCGAGGGAAGTGCCACGCTTTTAAACTATCAGATCTCCTTAGAACTCACTCAGTATCACAGGAACAGCATAGGGAAACCACCCCTATGATCCACTCACTTCCCGCCAGGTCCCTCCCTCGGCACATGGGGATCACAATTGGCGATGAGATTTGGGTGGGGACACAGAGCCAAACCATATAACTGGGCAACATAGCAAGACCCTCTCTCTTACAAAAAAAAAATAACTTTTGTTATTTTTGCTGTTCACATATTGAGGGCAAACTGTCCCCCTCACTCCTGAACTAACACACCCCAGTTTTGATTTTTCATCCTTTGTCAGGTCAGTTTTTAATGTGGGTGGTCTCTTTTTTTTTTGAGACGGGGTCTTGGTATGTTACACAGGCTGGTGTCAAACTCCTGAGTTCAAGTGATCCGCCCGCCTCGGCCTCCCAAAGTGCTGGGACTGCAGGCTTGAGCCTCTGTTCCTGGCCATAATGTGGGTGGTTTTAATTCATATAAATGAAAAATACTTGAATGCATAAGATACTGATTGGAATCAGTTGCATATCTTTCCAATTTTTTCTAAAAAAAAAAAAAAAAGCTTAATCGAGGTGTATTTCATATACCATAAAATTCACCCCTTTAAAATAAAATTCACCACTTTATACAATTCAGTAGTTTTTAGTATACTTACAGAGTTGTACAGCCATTACCAACCACTGTATAATCCTGGAACATTTTCATGACCCCAAAAAGAAACTCCACTCATTAAGGAGTCATTTCCCCCTTGCCTCAGCTCCTGGCAACCACTAAGACAAAGAGACACTTTGTCTCTCTAGATTTGCCTGTTCTGGATCTGTCATAAATGGAATTGTACAATATATGACCGTTTATGTTGCTTTTTTCATTTATAATGTTTTCAAGGTTTATGTTGTGGCGTGTGTCAGTACTTCCTTTTTATGACTGGCTAGTATTCCATTGTATAAACAGCATTTTGTTTATCCATTCATTGAGTGATGGGCATTTAGTTTTTTCCCACTTTTTGGCTATTATGCTGCTGTGAACATTTGTGTACGAGTTTTTGTGTGAATGTAAGTTTTAGTTCTCTTGGGTATATACCTACCGATGGAATTGCTGGGTCATGTGCTAATTACATTTAACCTTTGAGGAACTTTCTGTCTCTTTTTCGAAGTGGTTGAATCATTTTACTTTGTTTTTATTTTGAGACAGTCTCACTTTGTCTTTCCAGGCTGGAGTGCAGTGATGTGATCTCAGCTCACTGCAACCTCTGCCTCCTGGGTTCAGGCGATTCTCATGTCTTACCTTCCTGAGTAGCTGGGACTGCAGGCATGCACCACCATGCCTGGCTAATTTTTGTATTTTCAAGTTGTATTTTTTTAGTAGAGACGAGGTTTCATTATGTTGACCAGGTTGGTCTCAAACTCCTGACAGGTGATCCGCCTGCCTCGGCCTCCCAGAGTGCTGGGATTACAGGCGTGAACCACCGCTCCCGGCTCATTTTACATTTCTGCCAGCAATGTAAGTTCCATTTCTCTACATCCTAATCAGCACTTGCTATTGTCTGTTTTTTTTTTTTTTTTAATTGTCATTCTAGTGGAATGGCATCTCCTAGTTTTTATTTGCATTTCCCTGATGACTAATGATATTGAGCATCTTTTCATGTCCTTATTGGCCATTTGCATATCTTGTTTAGAGAAGTGTTTGTATCAAGTATTTTGCCCATTTTTCATTTGGGTTATTTATCTTTTTGTTAGTGATTTTTTGCAAGAGTTCTTTATTCTGGATATAATTCCCTTACCTGTATTTGCAGATATTTTCTTCTGTCTGTGGGTTGTCTTTTCACCTTCTTTATGGTATTCTTTGAAACACAAAAGTTTTAATTTGATGAAGTCTAGTTACCTATGTTTTCTTTTGTCACTTGTGCTTTTGCCTAACCCAGGGTCATGACAGTTTATGTTTTCTTCTAAGAGTTTCTTAGTTTTAGCTCTCAAATTTAGGTCTCTGATTATTTTGAATTGAGCTTTGCGTATAATTTGAGGCAGAGGTCCAACTCAGTTTTTTCGCATGTGGCTGTCTAGTTGTCCCTGCACCATTTGTTGAGATACACTTAGTTTTAGTAGTGCACAGTCATGTATGGCTTAAATGTTCTGAGTAACGCATTGTGAGGTGATTTTGTCATTGTGCGAACATCATAGAGTCTAGACAAAACCTAGATGGTGTAGCCTACTACGCAGTAGGCCATGAGTTGTAGCCTGTTGTTCCTAGGTCATAAACCCTGTATAGCATGTTAGTGTATTGAATATTGTGGTGTTTTTCTAACAAAGGTAAGTATTCATGAGTGTAAACGTAAACATAGAAAAAGCACAGTAGAAATATGATGTAAAAGATAAAAAAAAATGGTGCACCTATATAGGGCACTTACCATGAATGGAGCTTGCAAAACTGGAAGTTGCTCTGGGTGAGTCAGTGAGTGAGTGATGAATGAATGTCAAGGACGTACTATACACCACTGTAGACTTTATAGACAGTGAACACTTTGGCTACACTAAATTTATTTAAATATTTTTCTTCAAAAATAAATTAATCTTAGCTTATTGTAACTTTTTAACTCTATAAATTTTTAATTTTTAAAAAAACTTTAGACTTTTGTAGTAACACTTAAAACACAAACACATTGTGTAGCTGCACAAAAATATTTTCTTTCTTTAGATCCTTACCTTGTAAGCTTTTTTCTATTTTGAAGCTTTTTTTTGTTAAAATCTAGGACACACATTAGCTTAGTCCTACACAGGGTCAGGATCATCAGTATCACTGTCTTCCACCTGTACATCTTGTCCCACTGGAAGGTCTTCAGGGGGCAATAACATGCATAGAGCTATCATCTATGATAACAATGCCTTCTAGAATACCTCCTGAGGGACCTGCCTAGGGCTTCTTTACAGGAGACTTTTTTTTTTTCTAAAGTAAGTAGGAGTAACATTGTAAAATAACAATCAAAAGTATAGTAAACAAACTGGTAACATACTTATTATCATGATCAGATATTATGTACTGTATATAATTTTACATGCTATACATAGCTAGATTGCCAGCACGGTAGGTTTGTTTACACCAGCATCACTACAAACGTGAGTAATGAATGTGTTGTGCCATGACATTATGATGGCTTTGATGTCACAAGGCAAATTTTTCAACTTCTTATGGGACCACTGTCACATATAGTCTGTCTTTGATTGACACATGGTTATGCAGGCCATCACTGTAATTATTCTCAACTGTAAGTTGATTTATTGCAAGGCAGGATTCCCTGGATATATGAAGAAATTATCCCTATTCTGCAGCAGAAGGAAAGGATCTCTCATAGTGTTGCACAGTAAAAGTTGGAACAATACACTTGTGTGTGGAATTCTGAAGACATCACTTCTATGGTTTTTAAACCACTTCTAAATCCTTTGCTCTTTTGTTTGTGGTGGGTAATTACCTTCACTTTTTGGTGTTTAATTGAGCTAAAGTTTATTTTTAAACAGGAACTAGTTCAGTTTTCAGAACCAGCTAAACTTTTTGTGGAATATTATCTTTTGATACCAGCAGAATATTAAGTTTATTTTTATTGACTAAATGATTAATAAGCAATGGTTACATGCAGATACTGTTTAGGGACATAATGAATTTTTCACAGTTGAGTGTTAGAAACAAATCATAATCCAGTAAACTAAGAACTATTTTAGAAGTTTGTTTTGAAGTGGTAAAAAAGGAATTAAAGGTCTGGCGCAGTGGGTCATGCCTGTAATTCCAGCACTTTGGGAGGCTGAGGCGGGTGGATCCCTTGATGCCAGGAGTTGGAGACCAGCCTGGCCAGCATGGCGAAATCCTATCTCTACCAAAAATACAAAAATTAGCCTGGGCATGGTGGCACATGCCCGTAATCCCGGCTTCTTGGGACACTGAGGCATGAGAATTGCTTAAACCTGGGAAGTGGAGGTTGCAGTGAGCTGAGATCGCATCACTGCACTCCAGCCTGGATGATAGAGCAAGACTGTCTCAAAAAAAGAAAAAAAGTAAAAGGACTATATTTAGCATGAGATTGGAGTTGGTCAAGGTGGGCTTTACTGAGGTGGGAACATTTGAGCTGGTCCTTGACGGAGGAGTACCACATTTCTAGGTATATAAAACTGGGTAAGAAGGGGAATAGGAGTAGGCAAGCATCTTGTTACGAGTGAAGGCATGGAGACATGAAAATTACATGTCATCTTTAGGGACTAGCAGAGGTTGCAGTGTAGCCGAAGCATGCGGATGAGGTTGGAAAGGCACTCCTAGCACTTGATCCTTACCTTCCCCCCGGGGCTGGGAATTAGAGGGGAGGAGTGATCTCCGTAAGTGTGGATCATCTTTACAGATGTGAAGAGCCATTACCCATCCCTCCCCAACTGTGCAACTGTGTGTATTGGGAAGATATGTCAGGGATATTTGTGGTATATATTAGAAGTGTTGAAGGCATTGTTTTTACAGAAATTATTTTAGCAAATTTTTTTTTTATTGGGCATCTGCTGTGTGATTTGAAGTTGCTTAGGATTTTCTGAAAGATTACATAAAATACTGTTGAAAAGATGATTGCATATAAAACATATAATCTGTTCAATATTAAGTGTGTTAGAAAGCACATATACTAGATGTTGGGATACACCCGTGAACAAGACAGTCTTTGCTATTTGTGTTCTATTTACACTCTAGTGTGGAGAGACAAATGCAGAAAGAAATGCCAGATAGTAATAAGTGCTATGCAGAAAATTAAAGTAGGGTGATGTGATGGAGAATGCCTGAGTGCTGCATTAGCGAGGGGGCGCGAGAGTCAGAACTGGGGTTCACTTGCTAGCCTGTGACCCTGGATGAGATGTTTCACCTCTCCTGAAGGCACAGATTCTTTTTTTTTGTGACGGAGTCTCACTCTGTCACCCAGGCTGGAGTGCAGTGGCGAGATCTCAGCTCACTGCAGCCTCTACCTTCCGTATTCAAGCAGTTGCCTCAGCCTCCTGAGTAGCTGGGATTACAGGTGCACACCAACACACCTGGCTAATTTTTTTTGTATTTTTGTTAGAGACGAGGTTTCACCATGTTGGTCAGGTTGGTCTCGATCTCCTGACCTTGTGGTCCACCCACTTGTGCCTCCTAAAGTGCTGGGATTACAGGTGTGAGCCACCGCACCTGGCCGACACAGATTATTATTCATAAAAATGGAGGCTGGGCGCCATGGCTCATGCCTGTAATCCCAGCACTTTGGGAGGCCGAGGCGGGTGGTTCATGAGGTCAGGAGTTTGAGACCAGCCTGGCCAACACAGTGAAACCCTGTCTCTATCAAAAATAGAAAAATTAGCTGGATGTGGTGGCACACACCTGTAGTCCCAGCTACTTAGGAGGCTAAGGCAGGAGAATCACTTGAACCCCGGGAGGTGGAGGTTGCAGTGAGCTGAGATCTGCCATTGCACTCTAGCCTGGACAACAGAGCAAGACTCTGTCTCAAAAAAAAAAAAAAAAAAGGAGATGTGGGGTACTTTAGGAGGGAAGGTACCTGAGGATTCAGTGAAGTTAGTGTTCTTTACCTGAAGCTCCATACAGAACTTAAGTTGATGTTATGTCAAGCTGACAAGTGTTCATGCTGTTAATTATAGGACTTGGGTTTTGAAGTGATCAGTTTTAGCCCTCCACGTAAAGATAGGTAAGCCATTATTGTCCCTATTTTTTCAGATGAGAGGCTTGGGTCCTAAGGATTTGGCTAGTATTTCAGATGTCAGAGAGGGAGAGGGACTCAGACTCACGTTTTGGAAGTGCAGTACATTTCCTTTCTTCTTTTCCTTCCTTTTCTTTTGTCTTTCTTTCTTGCGTGGACTCTCGCTCTGTCACCAAGGCTGGAGTGCAGTGGTGCAATCTTGGCTCACTGCAGCCTCCTCCTCTTGGGTTCAAGCAGTTCTCCTGCCTCAGCCTCCTGAGTAGCTGGGATTATAGGCACCCACCACCACGTCCAGCTAATTTTTGTATTTTTAGTAGAGATAGGGTTTCACCATGTTGGCCAGGCTGGTCTCAAACTCCTGACCTTAGGTGATCCGCCTGCCTTGGCCTCCCAAAGTGCTGGGATTACAGGCGTGAACTACCATACCCGGTCCGGTACCTGTTCATATATGTGAGAGAACTAGGTATAAATGTCGAGATGAAACTGGTTTTCCATAGTAAAGTACATTTCTATGCTTTAGTGAAAGATAATAAATTATTAAAGGGAAATATTGTAGGATATTCTTGATGTATGTATTTGGACGAGTAGCTGAGAAGATACTTAAAAGATTGATTGTGGCTGTGTGCAGTGGCTCATGCCTGTAAACCCAGGACTTTAAAAGGCTGAGTCGGGAAGATTGAGGCCTGGAGTTCGAGATTAGCCTGGACAATGTATGAGACCTTGTCTCTAATAAAAATTTAAAAAATAACTTGGTGTAATGGTGGGCGCCTGTAGTCCCAGCTACTCTGAAGGCTGAGGTAGGAGGATCGCTTGAGTCTGAGAAGTTGAGGTTGCGGTGAGCCATGATCATGCCACTGCACTCTAGCTTAGGCCACAGAGTAAGATCCTGTTAAAAAACAAAAACTGGCCGGGCGCGATGGCTCATGCCTGTAATCCCAGCACTTTGGAAGGCCGAGGCGGGCAGATCATGAGGTCAGGAGATCGAGACCATCTGGCTAACACAGTGAAACCCCGTCTCTACTAAAAATGCAAAAAATTAACCGGGCGTGGCGGCGGGCGCCTGTAGTCCTAGCTACTTGGGAGGCTGAGGCAGGAGAATGGCGTGAACCTGGGAGGAGGAGCTTGCAGTGAGCTGAGATCACGCCACTGCACTCCAGCCTGGGCGACAGAGTGAGACTCTGTCTCAAAAAAACAAAACAAAACAAAACAAAACAAAAACCAATCAGTCATGAAGGGCTTTTTATGCCCTCTTAAGGATATATATATAGTTTTTGGAGACAAGATTTTGCTTTGTCTCTTGGCTGTAGTGCAGTGGTGTGATCATAACTCACTGCAGCATTGACCTTCCGGGCTCAAGTGATCCTCTCACCTCAGCCTTCCGCCTAGCTGGGACTACAGGCATGTGCCACCATACCCGGCTAACTTTATAACAATGTTTTGTGGAGATGGAATCTCACTATGTTGCCCAGGCTGATCTCAAACTCCTAGGCCTCCCAAGGTGCTAGGATTACAGCAGTGGTTCCTACCACTCCAGCCCTGTGTCCTTTTAAATACTTTCCATTATTATTATTATTATTTTTTGAGACAGAGTCTTGCTCTGTTGCCCAGGCTGGAGTGCAGTAGTGTGGTCTTGGCTCACTGCATCCTCTGCCTCCCAGGTTCAAATGATTCTCTTGCCTCCGCCTCCCCAGTAGCTGGGATTACAGACGCCCACCACAACTCCCGGCTAACCTTTGTATTTTTAGTAGAGACAAGGTTTCACCACATTGACCAGGCTGGTCTTGAACTCCTGATCTCAGGTGATCCACCCACCTCGGCCTCCCAAAATGCTGGGATTATGGGCGTATGCCACCTCTCCCGGCCTAAAAATACTTTATTTTTTTAGAGCAGTGTTAAGTTCACAACAAAATTGAGCAGAAAGTACAGAGAGTTCTCATATACCTGCTGCCCCCATGTTTCCCCCACTGTCTACATCCTTCCCCAGGGTGGTATATTTGTTAACAATTAATGAACCAGCATTGACACATAATCACCTAAAGTACGTAATTTACATTAGGATTCACTCTGTAGATTCTATGGGGTTTGACAAATTTATAATGAAAAGTATCTATCATAATAGCACACAGTGATTTCACTGCTCTAAAACTCCTCTGTGCTCTTCTATTCATCCCTTCCCTCTAACTCTTGCAACCCCCCTGATCTTTTTACTGTCTTCATGTTTTGCCTTTTCTAGAATGTTGTATAGTTGGAGTCATACATTATGTAACTGTTTTAGGTTGTCTTTCACTTAGTAATATGCATTTAAGGTTCAACCATGTCTTTTTGTGGGTTTATAGCCCATTTGTTTTTAGAGCTGTATAATATTCCATTGTCTGAATGTACCACAGTTTATCCATTCACCTGCTGAAGGACATCTTGGTTCTTTCCAACTTTCTGCAATTAGAAAAAATTTCCCACACTATACGGGTGTAAAGGTTTTTTTTTTTTTTTTGAGATGGAGTCTCGCTCTGTTCTCCAGGCTGGAGTGCAGTGGTGCAGTCTTGGCTCACTGCAGCCTCCGCCTCCTGGGTTCAGGTGATTCTTGTACTTCAGCCTCCCAAGTAGCTGAGTCTATGGGTGCCTGCCACTACACCTGGCTAATTTTTTGTAATTTTAGTAGAGATGGGGTTTTACCATGTTGGCCAGGCTGGTCTTGAACTCCTGACCTCGAGAATCCGCCCACTTTGGCCTCCCAGAGTGCTGGGATTGCAGGTATGAGCCACCGTGCCCGGTCAGAATTTTGCAATTATAAATGAATCTGCTGTGAAATCCATGTGTAGATTTCTGTGTGAACTTAAGTTTTCAACTCATTTGGGTAATTAGCAAGAAGTAAGATTGCTGTATCACATGACGAAAGTACATTTTTGTGAGAAACTGCCAAATTGTCATCCAAAGTGACTGTACCATTTTGAATTCCCACCAACAATGAATGAGAGTTCCTGTTGCTCCACATTCTTGACAGCATTTGGTAATGTCAGTGTTTTGGATTTTAGCCATTCTAGTAAGTATGTGGTGGTATCTCATTGTTTTAATTTGTAATTGCCTAATGATGTATGCTGTATTTTTGTATTTTTAGTAGAGACAGGGTTTCACCATGTTGGCCAGGCTGGTCTTGAACTCCTGACCTCAGGTAATCAGCCCACCTTGGCCTCCGAAAGTGCTGGGATTATAGGCGCGAGCCACGTCCCCCCCCGCCCCCGCGTTTGAAAAGATGTTCAACATCTTTTTATATGCTTATTTACAACCTATATATATTCTTTGGTGAGGTGTCTGTTCAGATCTTTTGCCCATTTTTCAGTTGAGTGGTTTTCTTATTGTTGAGTTTTAAGAGTTTTGTTTATTTTAGATAATAGTCATTTATCTTTTGCAAATTTTTTTTCTGGTTTTTGGTATTCTGATTCCCTTGACTGTGTCTTTCACAGAGCAGAAGTTTTAAATATCAGTGAAGTCCAACTTAATCAGTTTTCCTTCTTTTTTTTTTTTTTGAGATGGAATTTTACTCTTGTTGCCTAGGCTGGAGAGCAATGGTGCAATCTCGGCTCATGCAACCTCCGCCTCCCAGGTTCAAGCGATTTTCCTGCTTCAGCCTCCTGAGTAGCTGGAATTACAGGTGCGCGCCACCACGCCTGGCTAATTTTTTTGTATTTTTAGTAGAGACAGGGTTTCACCTTGTTGGTCAGGCTGATCTCAAACTCCTGACCTCGTGATCTCCCACCTCGGCCTCCCAGAGTGCTGAGATTACAGGCGTGAGCCACCACGCCTGGCCGACAGAAATTAAATTCTGAATGAAGTAGCATGTTCGTAGTTCTTGCAAACGTTGTTTTATTATTATTTAAAAGCTGGATTGATGTGTATTTTTGGAGTTAATTGTTCCATTTCCATACATGTTTAAGAAAACTGGTCTTTCATCCCATTAGATTGCAGGTTCTCTGATCACAGGGACAGTGTTTTGTCTAGTTATATCTTTCCATATTTCTGAGCGCATGGTGAATCTTTGGTAAATGTTGTTCTAGGTTGTTACATTAATTTTGTTTGGGATAGTGATTTAAGGTACCTGATTGACCTAGGATGTCTCAAAGTGTGTAAAGGAACTATGCTCTAAGATAGGTCCTACTGAAGCTCAAGACATACCTGTATTACTCCTCCTCACTTTCTTGTTATGATTGAGGAACTGAAGTGTTCAGATAGAGTAAGTATGGAAAGAGCTAGAAATCCTCCTGAGATGATAAGATGAACAGAAAGAGCATTAATACTGTTTCATGCTAGATTTGACACAATATAAGTTAACTTTTTTCTTCTAGATCTTCTTTCCTTCTAGTCAGTGGATTGCTAATTGTCTAGTGGTTTAAAAGGAAACAAGAATATTAGAGTTGTAACTTTTATTACAGTTAATGTAGCCTTGACAGATTAAAATGTAACATTTAAATTTGTTATATTTTGAAGACTTAGGTTTGGTTGGAATGAAGTTAGTTGTAGCTGTAGAGGGTTGTCACCTCAGTTAATTAAGGCATAGTGCTGGTAAGGCCAAGTAACACCCTGGCAGGTGTTACTTAATTTTACTTTGTCCAACTTATCCACAAATTCCTGGGAAGTGTACAGTATGTTTAGTTCAAATCTACTCATTTGATACAGATGCTATAGATAATAGTGACCTCTTTTTTTTTTTTTTTTGAGACGGAGTCTAGCTCTGTTGCCCGGGCTGGAGTGCAGTGGCTGGATCTCAGCTCACTGCAAGCTCCGCCCCCCGGGTTTACGCCATTCTCCTGCCTCAGCCTCCGGAGTAGCTGGGACTACAGGCGCCTGCCACCTTGCCCGGCTAGTTTTTTTTTTTTTTGTATTTTTAGTAGAGACGGGGTTTCACCGTGTTAGCCAGGATGGTCTCGATCTCCTGACCTCGTGATCCGCCCGTCTCAGCTCCCAAAGTGCTGGGATTACAGGCTTGAGCCACCGCACCCGGTATTAGTGACCTCTTTTTATAGGAATGCCAGCTCATTTTTGATATCTAATTATTATTTACATACAATTTCACACTAATTTAGGACTTTTAGAAGATAATGATTGCAAAAGATTTGTACTTGTGTTATTGTCATAGCTAGATTTGAATAGTTAACCAGTGTATGGGTTGCCACAGTGCCAGGTTTGTTGTAGGATGGTAGACTTTCAGAGCAGTGACGAAAGGAACAAACTTTTATTGAACAATTTTGTGGCTCTTAGTAGTCTAATCCCTTCAATTTGTAGATGGAAAAACTGAGGCTCAGAAATACGAAATTCTGATTAGGAATTCAGTTTTGGACATGTTAACTGTGAGACACTGGTTAAACATTCAAATTGAGATGTCAGGTGGGCAGCTGGTTTTACAAATCTTGAGTTAGGGGAGAGATCCAACTTGGAGATACAAAATTTTAAATTATCATCAAATAGCTGATATTTAAAGCCCAGGGATTGACTTAAGGTCCCCAGAGTAGTTAGAGGTTAGAGAGAAGAGGACCAAAGCTTGGGGCACTTGGCTCTTTAATTCAGAAACATAAGGAAGCCAACAAAGAAGTTCGTGAGGAAGAAAAGCTACTGAGATTGGAAGAAAACCAGGAGAATGTCTTGGAAACCGTGTTAGAACAGTATGTTTAATTGTGGATTATAGAACCAGAGAGCTTCAGACTAAGTCATTTAACAAATAATTTAGTGATTGTTGTATTTTGCCTAAGAGTTCTTTTTATTTCAAATGCTGAAGTTGTAGAGGCAAAAGTGTTTAATAATTTTGGGGATTCAATTACAAGTTACATATTTTTTAATGGGGCTAGAATGTGAAGGT
This sequence comes from Trachypithecus francoisi, assembly GCF_009764315.1. Taxonomy (NCBI): domain Eukaryota; kingdom Metazoa; phylum Chordata; class Mammalia; order Primates; family Cercopithecidae; genus Trachypithecus; species Trachypithecus francoisi. Next base: position 6,552,067 of record NW_022681442.1, on the reverse strand, counting down.
GCTGAAGTCACTGTTTGCTGTATAATATTCTAGATATTTGTTGATGTAGTTCTATACTTAAGTATGGACCTAACTGGTGTGTTACAAAATGAGGGAAAAACAAATGTAATAGGTTTTGCTCAGTTTATAATCTGGTCAAGGATATAGGAAGACGTAACAAGTGTATCAAACATGAATCTTAGTCCGAAAACTCAGATGGAAAGAAGGTACCACATTTGCTTTCTTTAAATTAACTTGATTTGAATTCTACTTCTTTGGCAAGAAATTCAACCTCAGTCATCCTTGGGGCTCCCTCTCCTCATGTTCTTGGAAGGCCTGGTGTCATATGGTTCAGATTTTGCCTGCATTGGTTATAGTATTGTCTTCCATTGTCTTCCACAAGGTTCCATCAGGTTGTGTGGCTCTGCCACCAACTGTGGGCCCTAGTGCCTGTGACTTGACACCTAGTTTATATCTAGCAGACACTTTTTACTGAGGTCTTGCTGCCATGGAGTTGATTCCATCCTCTCTAGAATTTCTTCTGAGATTGCTCACAAGGTCTACTCCTTTCTTTCATCGAGTCATTCAAAATGGTCTCTTCTTGGGTTTTACTAAACACAGGGTGCTGCTCTACCTTCCGTGCCACTGGAATCTCTGAACAAAGGGTTTTGAAAGCCTGGCTGTTTGACTGGAAATCGAAGGGAGGGATGGAAATAGAAGGGTGTGAGTGACATAGGAAAAACATATATGAATTAGTGTTCCAAAAACTACCCCCAAGAGGAAATATAAAGTGCCAAATGTCAATAAGTATGGTTGCTTGGAGTGTACTTGGAGTGATTTGAAAACTTCATGAAGATGAGACTTGAACTGAGCCTTAAAGAATGGGTAGAATTCATTATAAATGATGGTGTCTGTTGTGCTTCTGTATCTAAGGCAGTACCTTCATGTGTATATTGTTGGGTGGTGGTGACACATGCATGAGTCAGCAGCGTGTGTGGCATGTTTGGGAGTGAGTGTGTGGTGTGTGTGTTTGTGACAGGAAGGAGATGAGAGTTTATACTGTTGCAGAAGAGCCTCAGAAAGAGAATTGTGGAACAGTCAGCTGGATGGGTTTAGAAAGGGAAGATGCTTAGAAGGCTTTTATAGTAGTTCTGACCTGAACTGGAAAAGGATTGATGGCAGTGGGAATGAGAAGACAGTAATTGGATAGAAACCGCTAGAAAGAATCTGTGGGGAGAGGCCGGGCGCGGTGGCTCAAGCCTGTAATCCCAGCACTTTGGGAGGCCGAGACGGGCGGATCACGAGTTCAGGAGATCGAGACCATCCTGGCTAACATGGTGAAACCCCGTCTCTACTAAAAAAATACAAAAAACTAGCCAGGCGAGGTGGCGGGCGCCTGTAGTCCCATTTACTCGGGAGGCTGAGACAGGAGAATGGCGTAAACCCGGGAGGCGGAGCTTGCAGTGAGCTGAGATCCGGCCACTGCACTCCAGCCTGGGCCACAGAGCAAGACTCCGTCTCAAAAAAAAAAAAAAAAACAAAAAAAACAATCTGTGGGGAGGAAGGCAGAATTTAAGGTGATTCTGAGTTCTCTGCTGGGTGCAGAGGTGTTAATAGTGTCATTAATGGAAACTGGAGAAGTCAAGATAGAAGTTTGTTGTGAGAAGAAGATAAGGAGTTAAATGGATGATTTGATAACCTGTTGGAGCCCTGAAATGAGGTTAGATTTGTAGATAAAGGGTTTACTATATCATTGATCTTCACGATCCTGCTCTAGACTGGTTGTTTTTCCTGTTGACTATTGTGAAGAAGACAGTGATGAAAGAATAACTGATGAGAAAAGAGGAGATGAGTATGTGTGATATTTTGGCTTAAGTATTTTAAAATTTTTTATTTACAGAAATTTTATAATTCAAAATTACTTTGTAATATTTTAAAAGCCTGAACATTTAGCATGCTTGGAAAATCCTTTTTAGTTTAGCTTTCGTCTTTATATCCCTAAGACGTTCTCTGAGCATTTGTAAATCTCTACAGGTTTGTATTAATAATCTTATATTAATAAGTAGCAGTTTTGTCTAGTTCTCCTTAACGAAGGCCCAGATGATGTAGATTTTATTGTGTTTTATTTTACCAATTAATTGAAATTTGAGTCCTTGGATAGAATTTGCAAATCTGCTTTGCATGCAGAATTAAACTTGTAACCTAAATTTACTTGAGTGTATGAATATATTTAATACTTAAAGTGATATTTAGTAAGTTTTATTTCAAGGTAGAGTATTAATTTTAGAGCTGGCTACTTTGGAAATAATTTTATGTACTTTTTGGAATGTTTTGACATCTGGAAAAAGTATCCTCTGTTAATTTCTTCATAGTACTGCAAAAAAAAAAAAAAACACACACACACACACACAAAGTTCAGTTGATGTTATCCTTACCCTTTAGTTCTGTTTACTAATACCACAGGTAGAAATAGCTGTCTCAGATAATCTTCAGTGAATTTTTTTTCTTTTTTTGTGTGTGTTTTTGTTTTTTTGAGACAAGGTCTTACTCTGAGTACAATGGTATGATCATGGCTCACTGCAGCCTCAACCCCCCTGGGCTGAAGCGATCCTCCTGCTTCAGCTTCCTGAGTAGCTGGGACTACAGGCATGTGCCACCACCCTGGGTTAATTTTTGTATTTTTTGAAGAGATGGGGTTTTGCCATGTTGCCCAGGCTGGTGTCAAACTCTTGGATTCAAGCAATCCAGCTACCTAGGCCTCCTGTGCTGGGATTATAGGCGTGAGTGCCCAGCCACTCTTCAATGAATTTTACCTTGCAGTTGCTAAACAACGTTCCTGCAATGTTTCAAGTTCTCTTAGAGTGAAGACTATATACATCATTACATTTTTTCCCTTTTTTTTTCCCTTGAGACAGTCTTGCTCTGTCATGGCAGGCTGAAGCACAGTAGCACAATCATAATTCACTGTGGTCTTGAACTCCTATGTTCAAATGAGCCTCCTTCCTTGGCCTCCTGAGTAGCCGGGACTATAGGCACAGGCCACTGCACCTGGCTAATTAAACAAGAATTTTTTTTTTTTGGACGGTCGTAGTGGCTCACGCCTATAATCCCAGCTCTTTGGGACGCTGAGGCAGGTGGATCACTTGAGGCCAGGAGTTTGAGACCAGCCTGGCCAACAAGGTGAAACTGCGTCTCTACTGAAAATTAAAAAATTGGCTGGGCATGGTGGGATGCTCCTGTAGTCCCGGCTACTCAGGAGGCTGAGGCAGGAGATTCGCTTGAACCCAGGAGGCAGAGGCTGCAGTGAGCCAAGATGGTGCCACTGCACTCCAGGTTGGGTGACAGAGCGAGACTGTCTCAACAACAACAAAAATTGTGTGTGTGTGTGTTTTTTTTCCTTTCTTGTAGTGATGGAGTCTTGCTATGTTGCCCAGGTGGGTCTTGAATCCTGGGCTCAAGTGATCCTCCCACCTCATTCTCCCAAAGTGCTGGGATTATAGACTTGAGCCACTGTGCTTATTATCTAATATAAGGCACATCTCTTAAAACTCTTGAGCTTGGTTTTGGTATTGCTTAGTTACCTGGATTTTCAGAGGTTGGTGGGCTAATTAGGCAGCTATCTGTCCATTGTTTTACCAGGAATTTATGACAGTGATTATTTTTTATGGCAATTTTTTGTTTTTTAAATCAGCCTAGACATTTAAATATATTATGCCAGTGTATTAGTTACATGAACATTAGCTAAGATAACGTAAGGTTACGGGCTGTTTAGTTGCGCCTACAAACATAGTAAGACTTATCAAAACAAGTATGGATTTTGAATGTGAATATTTTAAAAGATATATTGAAATTACTTAGAGTAGCCCTGGATATATGTTCGTTATGGATGGCATTTATCTTGTTAATAAGTTTCTACATGCTCATTTTAATTTTCGGTAGCATGAGCAAATAACTTATATTTTGTTCCTGAGAAACTAAAAGAATCTGCCTAAAGAGTATGAAAATTGCCATTAAATCTGTATTTTCTACTTTTTGGATGCTTATATGATTATAGTTCTCTGCTCTTCCACACATTTTTGGGCTGCTATGAGGTTGTAAGTAATCATTATACAAACTAGATATAAAAATTTAAGCAAGATAATTTTATATTCCTTGGATCAGGGAAGAAAATGCAGTTGCTGAAGGTGGTTTCATAGCTAAATATAAGCAATTATTTTGCTTTTTCTACTTTTTTGGATTTTATCATCTTTTCCCTTTTAGTAATAGAAGTAATACAGGTAGGAATTAACTTAGCACTGCCAAATTAATGGTAATATTAGACCTTTGTACACAGCACAGGATTAAGGTTACATAGAAAAATATCTCATCCGTGTTTAATTTGGCTGACCAGCTCAGTTGATTAGCCAGTTTTATTGTTCTGTTAAATTAAAATTCTAAATATAGTTGTCCATTGTTCAAATAAATGAGTAGGGTTAAAATAGAGAATTGATAAAAATAAAGCCTTAAAAAAACCTTTTAGCTAAAGTAGCAGGCTTCAAGTGAAATTCAGTTTTGGTCTCCTTTACAGGAATAGCTATTCACAGTCAGACAGAACCACTTATCACGTTTTGCAGTATCTCCTGAGGAAGTCAGAATCTGAGCCAGCATGAAGACGGAATCTTGTCTTCGATCTGATTTGCAAACCGTACTTTTATTCTAATCATGTGCAAGGTGGAGGTTATAGCGTGGGAACTAAAATCTTAGTAAGTGTGGTTTTTATTTTAGCTATTAAATAGTATATATTCTTATAGTGATTTTTTTTTTTCTTAGCAGAGTTCACACTATATATGGTGTGTGGACTTGGCAGGCAGGAACATAATACAGTATACTTCAAAAGTGAAAGATTTAGGCCAGGCGCAGTGGTTCATGCCTGTAATCCTAGCACTTTGGGAGGTCGAGGTGGGTGGATCACGAGGTCAGGAGTTGAAGAGAAGCCTGGCCAAGATGCTGAAACACCATCTCTACTAAAAATATAAAAATTAGCCGGGAATGGTGGCACGTGCCTGTACTCCCAGCTACTTGGGAGGCTGAGGCAGGAGAATCGCTTGAACCTGGGAGGTGGAGGTTGCAGTGAGCTTAGATTGCACTACTCCACTGCATTCCAACCTGGGCAAAACATAGCAAGACTCCATCTCTAAAAAACAACAACAAAAAAAGGAAAGATTTAACCAGAGCTCTAGGTTCAGGAAAAATCCCTGAGAAAGAGCAAAGCTTCTGTGCTCTGCCTAGGATTTCTTTCTCTTCCTGCTGAAAAATAGGTGTTGGGATGATATTGAGTTGATAAAAGTATTTAAGAAAAGTGGCCAGTGTCTAAATTCAAGCCATTAAAAAAAAAATCATTAAATTTGTTATGTAAGTTGCTTCATTTATGAATTAGTTGCCATTAAATTAAGTCTTTTTTCATTATAGTGTAGGGTTAGCCCATTGTTGAATCCTAGGACTCCTTTAAATAGTGTGAATGTATTTTAAATATGAATTGAATTTTTTTTTTTTTTTGTGGGGGGATGGAGCCTCGCTCTGTCGCCCAGACTAGAGTGCAGTGATGCGATCTTGGCTCACTGCGACCTCTGCCTCCCGGGTTCAAGCAGTTCTCTGCCTCAGCCTCCCGAGTAGCTGGGATTACAGGCGCCTACCACCATGCATGGCTAATTTTTGTATTTTTATAGAGACGGGGTTTCACTATCTTGGCCAGGCTGGTCTTGAACTGCTGATCTCATGATCTACCCACCTCAGCCTCCCAAAATGCTGGGATTACGGGCGTGAGTTACGATCCCTGGCCATGAATTAGATTTTGAATATATTTTAAATATTCAAAATTTAAAATATTTTAATTATGAACATTCACAATTACACTGGAATGATTATGCTACTAGTTATTTCAGTGACCTTCCACAGATTTAATTTTCCCCAGTACAGTCTTCTTCTTTTTGCTCCAAATAGAACTAGATTTTGAGGCTACAGAATATCAAGGAACTACCTATTTCATAATGTTACTTTGTTAATTGTAGCCATTACTTCTTAACGTTTCTTTACTACGTGTGCTAATTAAGAACAGTGGATAATTAGCATTTTAAACTGCTTTTCTCCCTTAGTGAGAATGATAAAATAGACGTTATTTGATCTTCTGAATTCATGAATCATAATCTGTGTTCATAATTTGAGAATGGTTATGTGTTTAAGCTATTATTTAGTTTGTGTTGTTTCCTCTACCTTTGTCTCTTTAAACTATTGGTTACTTTTCTAAATTGATGTGATGGCCTCCCTGAAATTAAACATTTCTATTAGTGGCTTCCCTTTAATCTCATCCTTCTTAGATCAAATCTCCTTATATTTCCTGCCTATCTCTTTTTGCATTCCAAAGTTCAATTTTATTAAATCCCAAGGTCTAAGATTTTTTCTTTTGAGAATTTATCTCCAGTGTTTCTACGGAAATCAAAAAAGAAAATTAGGATAATTCAGTGTCGAAATGTTACATGCATCTTTTGAGAAGTTTATTTTGTAGATTGAAGGGCATGCTTTTTGGGGAGCGTATTTTTGGAGGTGGAATGTAGTTATTTTAATAACCATGTCCTATATTATTTATAGCTTCCTGCCTGACACAGCTCACTTCAAGAAGTGCACAATGTCAGAACGTGGAATTAAATGGGCTTGTGAATATTGTACGTATGAAAACTGGCCATCTGCAATCAAGTGTACTATGTGTCGTGCCCAAAGACCTAGTGGAACAATTATTACAGAAGATCCATTTAAAAGTGGTTCAAGTGATGTTGGTAGAGATTGGGATCCTTCCAGCCCCGAAGGAGGAAGTAGTCCTTTGATATGTCCAGACTCTAGTGCAAGACCAAGGGTTAAATCTTCGTATAGCATGGAAAATGCAAATAAGTGGTCATGCCACATGTGTACATATTTGAACTGGCCAAGAGCAATCAGATGTACCCAGTGCTTATCCCAACGTAGGACCAGGAGTCCTACAGAATCTCCTCAGTCCTCAGGATCTGGCTCAAGACCGGTTGCTTTTTCTGTTGATCCTTGTGAGGAATACAACGATAGAAATAAATTGAACACTAGGACACAGCACTGGACTTGCTCTGTTTGCACATATGAAAACTGGGCCAAGGCTAAAAGGTGTGTTGTTTGTGATCACCCCAGACCTAATAACATTGAAGCAATAGAATTGGCAGAGACTGAAGAGGCTTCTTCAATAATAAATGAGCAAGACAGAGCTCGATGGAGGGGAAGTTGCAGTAGTGGTAATAGCCAGAGGAGATCACCTCCTGCCACGAAGCGGGACTCTGAAGTGAAAATGGATTTTCAGAGGATTGAATTGGCTGGTGCTGTGGGCAGCAAGGAGGAACTTGAAGTAGACTTTAAAAAACTAAAGCAAATTAAAAACAGGATGAAAAAGACTGATTGGCTCTTCCTCAGTGCTTGTGTGGGTAAGTTTCTGTATTCTGCGTTTTTTGAATGGAATGGGAAAAGGTAGTAAAAATGATACGAAAAGAGCTGGGTGTGCTGACACATGCTTGTAGTCTTAGCCACTTGCTTGAGACCATGAGTTTGAGGCTGTAGTATGCCATGATGGGTCTGTGAATAGTACCTGCACTCTAGCTTGGGCAACATAGTGAGACTGTCTCCATGCCCACAAAAAATGTATGTATATGTGTGTGTGTGTGTGTGTGTGTGTGTGTGTGTATTTGTATATGTGTTCAAAGTCACCAGCATTTAATTCATTCAGCATGATAGCTGTACTTTCAAGTATGCATACATAAAAATTTGTGTATCTGTGATCTTGTCATAACTTTGTACTAAATTGCCCACAATTAATTGTGTTCATGTCTCTCCATTACTGGGGGCAAGGGAAACTTTTAAGTTAAAGCAAAGGTTTTACACATCAATGGTAAAATATATACCTGGACTTTAAAACTGCTACTCTGTTTATTGTAACAAGATGTAACTGAGGAACACCAGCTGCTGTTTCCAAGTATTTGTAAACAGTGTGAGCATCTTGTGATGATAGAAGCTTTAGTCAGATGTTAAAAATACCACAAAAATGTGTGACTCCAAGAAGTTGAACAAACATATTGACCTTGAAAATACTGGTGTTAATTTAACATGAATGTCATGTAGTAAATATTTGCAAACTTTATGGAGCTGATTACATGTAGCCAGCTGATTCCATACTTCAAGTTATGGTTCGTATGCATTGTGACATTTTCCTCAGGAAATACTGTTGAAGGACAGAGACATAGGAGAGCAGAGTTTTTTTTCAGTTCTTGACTTTGTGAGTTAATTGTGATGTAATTCACAAAAGCAGTTACTTGAGTCTTCAGTGTTTTTTTGAGTAGATTAGATGTTTGATTTTATTAAATTATTTGGATAGGGTGCTTACTTTGACGTTCGGTCTGATTACTAAGTTTAAACTCTGTGTGGAACAATAGCTAAGCCTTAACTATACCTTAGCTGTATGTTTTCCCTCAGTACCAATTTCTTTTTTTTAATCCCCCTGGGTCCAGCCCAAGAATATGGAAGTTTTAGGTGTATGAACCTGTGAGTCCTAAGAATTGATATCCAAGAAATTGTGAGTTTTAAAATAAATTTTTATATATATTATATATATCATCCCCCCCCCCCAAAGATGGGATCTCACTCTGTCACCCAGGCTAGAGGGCAGTGATGCAGCCTCAACCTCCTGGGTTCGAGTGATCTGCCACCTCAGCCTCCCCAGTAACTGGGACTCCCTGTTAGCATGTACCAATATGCCCTACTATTGTTTTTAATTATTATTTGTAAAGATGGGGGTCTCCCTATGTTGCCCAGGCTGGTCTTGAACTCCTGGGCTCAAGCGATCCTCCCACCTCAGTCTCCTAAAGTGTTGGGATTATAGGCATAATTTGCTGTGCCCAGCCGAAATCCTGAGTTTTCAGTTTTAGCTTTGTTCTGGCGAAAAAGAATATCCCAGCAGATGAATCCTTCTGACCTCCAGACGTAGTAGGCACTTAGCAGCTCTTAGTTCTAGTTTCTTCCCATCCTGAGGATGAGGGATGAAAACACACCGAGCCATCTTCTGTCTGTGTTGTCCCATTTTATTCCACTAATTTTTCTGCTCCAAATTGAGGGCAACATATAGTATGATTGTCAGTTAAAAAAATTTAAATAGGAGATACAAAAGGGTTTTATTATTAGTTTCCTTACTGAGATCAAATTGACTTAACATAAAAATTCACCGTTTTGCAAGTGAACAACTCATTTGGCATTTAATGCATTCACATTGTGTAACCACTACCTCTGTGTTGTTCCAAAACATATTCATCATCCCAAAAGGTAACTGTGTGCCCATTAAGCAGTTACTGGTCCCTACCCCTACCCGCTAACCCTTGATAACTGCCAGTCTGCTTTTGGTGTCTGTGGATTTACCTATTCTGGATATTCATATAAATGGAATCTTTACATATCTATGAGGTTTTATGTTGGGTGTGATTGTCTTTTAATTGCTTGTATGCCTTTGGAACACTCTTAAAATCTTTTTTTTTTTTTTTTTTTGCAGGGAGTAGTGTACTATGAGTACTTGGACTACAAGATGGTGTTATAGTACATGTAGGTTTATAGATGAAAATGAACTAGACTTCATTGTGACGGTTTTTAACCTCACAATGAAGGTCACTAAACCCCACTAAAGGTCATAGAATCCTTTAGGAATCAGGGCTTCACTTCAATCCCAGGTTGCTTCAAGTCAGTGGATCTCAGGATAGGAACACCTGATTTGAAATACTTTCTTTCCTTGAAGCATACAAGTTAGATGAATCAACATGTTTGTCTTTATGACATTATTTCTTCTTGATCTTACCTTTTTCTACATATCCTTACTACTTTAGATGACTAGCCATCCTTGTACCTCCTTGCATTTTATTTTTTTGAGTCAGGGTTGCGAGGCTGGAGTGCAGTGGCGCAATCATGGCTCACTGCAGCCTTGACTTCCTAAGCTCAAACCATCCTCCCACCTCAGCCTCCTGAGTAGCTGGGACTATAGGCACATACCACCACGCCCGGCTAATTTTTGTATTTTTTTTTGTAGAGATAGGGTTTTACCTTGTTACCCAGGCTGGTATCTTACTCCTGGGCTCAAGCGATCCACCCACCTCAGCCTCCCAGAGTGCCGGGATTACAGGGGTGAGCCACTGGGTCCCGCCCATCTCTTTGCATTTTAATCACTGACTTCAATTTAAAAGTGGAACAAGACCAGGCACAGTGGCTCATTTCTGTTAATCCCAGCACTTTGGGAGATCGAGGCAGGTGGATCACCTGAGGTCGGGAGTTCGAGACCAGCCTGACTCAACATGTAGAAACCCCGTCTCTACTGAAAATACAAAATAGCTGGACGTGGTAGCGCATGCCTATAGTTCTCGCTACCCGGGAGGCTGAGGCACAAGAATCTCTTGAACCTGGGAGGTGGAGGTTGCAGTGAGCCAAGATCGCACCATTGCACTCCAGCCTGGGCGACAAGAGTGAGTGAAACTCCGTCTTAAAAAAAAAAAAAAAAGGTGAAGCAAAAACTTCTACCAATAGGACCAGTATTGAATTTGACCTTGTTTTGTTTACAAAACGATTTGTCATTAAGTTGCTGTTTCCACCTGCAAAGTTTCTAGATTCTCAGGGCCAAGGGTTGATTGTATTTGGTTCTTGGTAATGTGGACTGTGTCTTTCCTATCAGCAGATATTTTTTACTGTTAACTGTACGATGTCATTCTGAACTGTTATACATAAGGTTATAATTATAGGCCTGTTTCTATTTGATAGCCATATTCTGATGTGTAAACATCACTGAAATATGTTAAATACTTTTAAGAAACTTGTTTACATTGTGTTGGGTTAACTAAAAAAAAGGCTTGAGCAGTAAGACTAACAGAAGTTCACATGTACTCAAAATTAATCTTTACTTCCCTTTTCTGCCTGCCTTATGTTCCCCAGATTTCGTTAGATACAGTGTATTTTGGGTTGTTGATGTTAAGTGTTTTTTTAAAAAATCCATCTCTACATTATATACACTGAGTATAAAATGTGAGACTTTTCCATTTAAAGTTGGAAAAAAATGTCAACCTTAGGTCAGCTTTATAGCTGATAAACTGGGAATGAGGAAGATCCAGTTGTTGAGAGGGCAGATGTCAACTAAGGCATCAACAGTATTGAGCAAGCATATTGACATAGCCATTGAGTGTAAGTTTCACATAAGTCAAATTATCTTATGTGGTGAGAGGATGTTGGGGACAGCTGTGCCAAAACCCGACATCTGTAGTGGAACCTGAGGTTGAGAATCAGGGTGGTAAAGGTAGAGGTGTGAATGTCAATGTACAGTTGTCTATGGAATGTCTGCAATTGGTGCTAGATGTTTTTAGGGACATCAGGTTTTTAGGGCAGTCATGTCAGCACTCACTATAGACTGCTTTTCTCACTGGGTAGACAACAATGTATCTAGAGAATAGAGCAACGCTACCTAATGCCCTGCTTTTATTCTGCTATTGTATTGAATCAGTTGCCTTATGAAATTGCACTTCAATTTGTGTACATAGCTATGTCCTTAAAAAGACACAGGGTTAGATAAGAATACCATATTAAATCTGTGCTATAACTTGTATTCCTGAACTCTAGACTCATATATCCAACTGCCTATTCAGCATCTTTCCTGGAGTGTTTAATAACTCAAGCTCATTTCAAGCTCAGTGATGCTAAAACAGAACTGGTCTCTCTTTCAAATCTATTTTTTCCTAGGTTCTCATCATGGTTGATGGCAAATTTCTCATTCCATTGCTTGTGCCAAAAGCCTTGGCCCTCCTTGATTCTTCTTTCTCTTATGCCCCACTCCTATTTCTCAGAAGATCCATTGGCTCTACCTTCAAAATATATCTGGACTCTGACCACTTCTCACTATTCTTGTCCAAACCATGATTCCCCCTTGCCTTTGCCCTCCTTACAATCTGCTGTCGTCAAAGGAGCTAACTCTGCTCAGAACCCTCTAGTGATCACCTGTTTTACTTGGATTAAATAATAGCCAGAGTCCCTCAAAAACTCTACAAGGCCATCTACATGCTCTGTATTGAGCACTTCAGCTTCCTTCCATATACTTTTGACCCTTGAACAACACAGGTCTGAACTGTGCGGGTTCACTTATGCATAAGTTTTCTACCAGCTCGGCCACCCCTGAGACAGCAAGAACAACCCCTTTTCTTCCTCCTCCTCCTCAGCCTACTCAAGGTGAAGACGATGATGATGAAGTCCTTTATGATGAGCCACTTTGACTTAATGAGTTAGTAAATGTATTTTCTCTTCCTTATGATTTTCTTTTTTTTTTTTTTTTTCTTTTCCCGAGTCTGATCTTATTTATTTGTTACTCAAAAAGTTATTTCTGACTGGATTCAGACTTAGAAGTAGAAGCTCGCAGAGAGGAAAGTCTGCGTCTCTTCGCAATTTGTTCCTGGCGCTTCTCCTTAACCTCCTTCATTCTTTTGGCCAAAAGTTTAGCATATTCTGCAGCCTCTTCCTTGTTTTTCTTAGTATGCTGCTGCTTCAGAGCAATACGCCGCCGTTTGTGCTGCAAGACACGTGGAGTAACAAGACGCTGAATCTTGGGTGCTTTGGTCCTAGGTTTCTTAACTTCTTTGTTTAAGGGCTTTCTCACAACATACTGGCGGACGTCATCTTCTTTAGAGAGATTGAAAAGTTTGCGGATTCTGCTAGCTCTTTTGGGGCCCAGGCGGCGAGGCACCGTAGTATCAGTCAGTCCAGGAATATCCTTCTCTCCTTTTTTTACAATAACCAAGTTGAGAACGCTCAGATTGGCATCCACAATGCAACCACGAACTGATTTTCTCTTTCTTTCTCCCATTCTCCTTGGTCTGTAACAGGAATGCCCCTTACTCAGCAGCAGGCGGACACGGCCATGGGTCAAGACACCCTGCCTCATGGGGAAACCTTGTTTGTCGTTCCCACCACTGATTCGGACCACATAACCCTTCCATTCTTCACCCAGAGCGTCAGCAGCAACTTCTGTGGCCATACGCTTCTCATAAAAAGTACGAAGTTTGCGTTCATCGTCCACTTCAATGAGTCTCTGGCAGCCAGTGGCTGGGAAGGAGATGTTCAGCTTCATCTTGAAGCAGCTGAATGCCTCCGAGGCGCCATGGAAAAGCCCTTATGATTTTCTTAATAACATTTTCTTTTCTCTCATTTATTACAAGAATACGGTGTATAATACATATACAAATATGTGTTATTTGACTGTTTATGCTATTAGTAAGGCTTCCGGTCAACAGCAGGCTATCAGTAGTTTTGGGGGAGTTAAAAGTTATACATGGATCTGCTACTGTGTGGGAGGTTGGTCCCCCTAATCCCCATGTTGTTCAAGGGCCAAAAGCATGTTATCTCTGAACTAATCTGTTTTCCACCTTTTCCATTTCATTCCAGCCACTCTTGCCACTTTTTTTTTTTTTTTCTATAAACAAGCCCTCAAGCCTTTTACTTGCTGTTTCCTCTGCCTGGATTGCTCTCCACCTTCACTTCTTTTCTCAAGTATTGCCTTCTCAGTGAGGTCCTCTATGAGTGCTGTATCCAAAACTTCATCTCTGTCCATTATCCCTCCCCACAGCATTAATTTTCTTCATAACACTTCTAATATGCTTAGTCATCTCGTTTATGATTTCTCTGTCTCTACTCTAGAATTTAAGCTTCCTGAGGGCCAGTAATTTTATCTATTTTGTTCAAAAGTGTATCTTAGCATGTAGAACAGTGCCTGCTACAGACATACTGGGCACTCAGGTATTTTTATATCAATGAACGAATGAATATTTTTGGGAACTGGGGTCTGGACAAACCTTTATCCTACTCCTCCTATGAATTTCTAGATTCTTTGCCTGCTTCCTGGCTCTCTGTGTTTTTCAATAGTTGGGACTTAACCCAGGAGAGCCAGTTTTACTTCTCACTGGTTGTCAGGAAGACTGAGGTAGTTAGTGGGTATGAAAGGGTCTTACAGGAAAGGGTATAGAGGCTTCAGGGTATAGAGGCTTATCACCAGGCAGTCTGTGGATATGAAAAGTCTAAAGTCAGGTTTATGTTTAATTTCTCTACCTTCCTACTTTCACTCATGGCAATATTTGTCTTTTTAAAAAATCATTCTATGTGTTTGCTATAACTAACTATCAAATGAGATTTTTACTTGAAATATTTTATTCAGTTGTCACTGGACCTACTGCTTCCTAGTTGGCATTTATCTCACTTCCTAGACAATAGCTGCATCTTTCTTAAGTTTAGGAGCTGAGATTTGGTTGGAGCTGTTGAAGGTATAGGGGGAAAAAGTCAAACTTAAGTAACAAGTTCACGCTGAAACTGTATATGTGTATATACATGTATACACATGTATATATACTCATATATGTATACTCATGTATATACATATATGTATATACACACACACTTACATACACACACACACTCACACACACACATCGCCCATGCTGGAGTGCAGTGGTGTGATCACAGCTCACTGCAGCCTTGACCTCCTGGGCTCAAGCAGTCCTCCCACCTCAGCTTCCCTAGTAGTTGGGAGTACCTAGGTGTATGCCACCATGCCCTGCTAATTTTAAAAATGATTTGTAGAGATGGAGTCTCCCTGTGTTGCCCGGGCTGGTTTCAGACTCCTGGACTCAAGTACTGGGACTACAGTTGTGAGCCACCACCTGGCGTGAAACTGGAATTTTTATGCTGAAATACTCAGTTGCCCAAAGCAATGGTGTGAACAGCTTTCACTATAGGGAATATGTGAATCAGTAATGCCTCCTGGTGCTCCAAAGTTTTGGGGTGACCTGAAGTGCACGTGCAGTGGTGTTCCCTGTTGAGAATCACTGACTTATGAACCGAACCAGAATCTCTTCTTTATCAAGTAGCAGGCTGAAGTGGCATCATGAGGATTGTAATTCTGATGGTTTCTGAGCAAAATTTATCCCACTTTCAGAATTTTGACATGTCTATACAGACTTAGATGATATTTATTTATTTATTTATTTATGTATTTATTTAAGACAGAGTCTCGCTCTGTTGCCCAGGCTGGAGTGCAGTGGCACATCTCAGCTCACTGCAAGCTCCGCCTCCCAGTTTCACACCATTCTTCTGCCTCAGCCTCCCCAGTAGCTGGGACTACAGGCGCCTGCCACCACGCCTGGCTAATTTTTTTTTTGTATTTTTAGTAGAGACGGGGTTTCACCATGTTAGCCGGGATGGTCTCCATCTCCTGACCTCGTGATCCGCCCACCTTGGCCTCCCAAAGTGCTGGGATTACAGGCGTGAGCCACCACGCCCAGCCTATTTTTAAATTAATTAACTAATTAACTTTTTTGAGGCAAGGTGGTGTCATTTCTGTCTCCCAGGCTGGAGTGCAGTGGTGTGTGATCTTGGCTCACTTCAACCTCTGCCTCCTGGGCTCAAGTAATTCTCCCACCTCAGCCACCCAGGTAGCTGGGACTACAGACGTGCACCACCATGCCTGGCTAGTTTTGCATTTTTTGTAGAGATGAGGTTTCCCCATGTTGCGCAGGCTGGTCTCAAACTCCTGGGTTCAAGCAGTCCACCTGCCTCGGCCTCCCAAAGTGCTGGGATTGCAGGTGTGAGCCACTGTGTCTGGCCTTAGATGATTTTTAAAACATAGAACGTGTATTGGTCACCTTTTACTAGTTATCTGCAAAAATATTGTTACATTTAATTTATTTCCCTTTTCTCATAACTTAATTGTGTTGAAAATCAATGTTTGAGGCAAAATATTCTAATTGTATTTGGGCCCCTTGCCAGAAATCCATATAACGTGTCATATAGTATCTGTCCACTCTAGAGTGCCAAGTGTAACTCTAGAAATATCTAAATATTTCCACAGTTTCTGGATGGGTCTGGGTCTGGTGGCTCAGTCCTGTAATCCTGGCACTATGGGAGGTTGAGAGAGGGGAGAATCGTTTCAGCCTAGGACTCTAAAACCAACCTGGGCAATTTGGCGAGACCTCGTCTCTACAAAAAATAAATTAGCAAGGCATGGTGGTGTTCCCCTGTGGTCCTGAGGCTGGGATGGGAGGAACACTTGAGCCCAGGCTGCAGTGGGCCATGATTGTGTCACTGCACTCCAGCCTGGGTGACAGAGCAAGACCATGTCTTAAAACTTGCATGGTATTAAATATATCAGAAGGTATTTGTCCATTTGGTTTTACTAACACACATTGTTTAAAAAAAAAAAAAAAAAAGCCAAATATAGGCGTTATTACATTTTAAAATATTCTTTTCAGTTTGTTTTGGTATTGATATTAAGAATTATGTATATGGATGGACATTTACAATTTGTCAGAGGTTTTTCTCAAGTAAATTATTAAATTAGTATTACTTTTTTCTCTGGAGAAGCAAAACTTGCAAAATGTAATCTTCTATAATGATTTTTTTTTTTTAAAGTTTCTACTGCTGAAATACGTGCCTGGTGTAATGAAAGGGAGGTTGTAAAATAATCCAAACAGAATGAAATTAACTTTTTTGAAGAAAAAGTCATTTAGTTTTTAAGAGATTATATTCCTTTGAAGTGGAATAATTTTAAGGTGATATATATTACCAAGAAAATTACCATGTCAAAACAAAACGGAAAAGGAAATCCTTGCTTTGAACACTGGTGATTTTGCCCATTTAAGACATCTTTGGGGTGACTTTTTAACTTGAGAGAAAACTCAGGGCATACAGATGATTGTGAAGAAAAAAATAGAAGAGGCTTCTATTCTCTAGTTCGTTACTCCTTAGCTTTAAAAATTATTTCTTTCACAAGGATATTTTATTGATGACTTACCTGAAGGCACAAAGCATTCGGTATTTTTAAAAACACACTATCTGCCGGGCACAGTGGTTCACACCTGTAATCCCAGCACTTCGGGAGGCCGGGGCGGGTGGATCACTTGAGGTCAGGAGTTCAAGACCAGCCTGGCCAACATGGTGAAACCCCATCTCTACTAAAAATACAAAAATTAGTTGGGTGTGGTGGCGGGCGCCTGTAATCCCAGCTACTTGGGAGGCTGAGGCAGAAGAATCCCTTGGACCTGGGAGGCAGAGGTTGCAGTGAGCCGAGATCATGCCACTGCACTCCAGCCTGGGCAACAAAGCGAAACTCCTTCTCAAAATAAATAAATAAAAGCAAAAAAATAAAAACACACTATTGATGAGATAAGTTATAGTGTCCAAATTTACGTTTTTAACTTGCCCGTTGAATTCCTTATAGGTTCATCTCCCTCTATGCCCTCTTGGGGCTTTTTGGGTGATTTACATGACCGATATAAATAGAGTGGCAGGCAGGATAATGTCCACATCCCACCCCCCCATGCCTACATCCCAGTCCCCAGGATTTGTGAGTAGGCCACCTTACGTGGCAAAAGAGATTTTACAGAAGTGATTAAAGATTTCTTAAATGGCAGGGTTATCTGGGTAGGTGGTGTAATCACAAGCGTCCTTGTAAATCACAGGGAGACAGGAGAGTGAAGATTATAGATGGGACCATAAGAAGAGAAGTGGAGGCTTGGGAGAGTTGCAGGGCTGTGAGGCAAGGACTGTCAGCAGCCTCTAAGAGAAAAGGCAGGGCTTTTCTGGAGCCTCATGAAAGAGCGCAGCCCTGCCAACACCTTGATTTTAGCTCAGTAAAAGCCTTGCTGAACTTCTGACCTCCTGAACTGTAAGACAGAAAGTTTGTGTTGTTTTAAGTCACTAAGGTTGTAATCATTTGTTAGAGCAGCAATAAGAAATTAATACAAATAGCTTTTTTTTTAAAAACAAATAATAGCTTTTTTTTTTTGAGATGGAGTTTTCGCTCTTGTTGCCTAGGCTGGAGTGTAATGGCGTGGTCTTGGGTCACTGCAACTTCTGCCTCCTGAGTTCAAGAGATTCTCCTACCTCAGCCTCCCAGGTAGTTGGGATTACAGGCGCCCGCCAACGTTCCCAGCTAATTTTTGTATTTTTGGTAGAGACGAGTTTCACCATGTTGGCCAGGCTAGTCTTGAACTCTAACCTCAGATGATCTGCCCACCTTGGCCTCCCAAAGTGCTGGGATTACAGGCGTGAGCCACTGCGCCCAGCCCTAAACAAATAGTATTTTATTTATTGTTTTATTTTGAGACGGAGTCTTGCTCTGTCACCCGGCCTGGAGTGCAGTGGCGCGATCTTGGCTCACTGCAACCTGTGCCTCCCGGGCAATTCTCCTGCCTCAGCCACCCAAGTAGCTGGGATTATAGGTGCACACCACTGTGCTCGGCTAATTTTTGTGTGTTTTTTTGTTTTAGTAGAGACGGAGTTTCACCTTGTTGCCAGGCTGATCTCAAATTCCTGACCTTACCTCCCGCCTTGGCCTCCCAAAGTGCTGGGATTACAGGTGTGAGCCACTGTGTCCGGCCAGCAAATAGTACCTTAATTTGACAATTTCAGAAATTTTACTTAATTTTCACCAGTTCCTAGAGGAGATCAGAGGCATTGTTAATAATGAAAGACGTTGAGTTACAGAGGGGCTGACTAGTATGGGAAGTAGCTGTCCTTTCCAAGACACACACACAAAAAAAAGCTATTTGTATTAATTTCTTATTGCTGCTCTAACAAATGATTACAACCATAGTGACTTAAAACAACACACAAATAGTAACGGTGTTTCTTTCTGCTAGATGTGGTTGAGGGTTAATACTGGAGCCTTTTTTTTTTTTTTTTTTGAGATGGAGTCTTGCTCTGTCTCCCAGGCTGGAGTGCAGTGGGGTGATCTCGGCTCACCGCAAGCTCCGCCTCCTGGGTTCATGCCATCTCCTGCCTCAGCCTCCCGAGTAGCTGGGACTACAGGCGCCCACCATCATACTTGGCTAATTTTTTTTTTTTTTTTGTATTTTTAGTAAAGACGGGGTTTCACCGAGTTAGCCAGGATGGTCTCGATCTCCTGACCTCGTGATCCGCCCGCCTCGGCCTCCCAAAGTGCTGGGGTTACAGGCGTGAGCCTCTACCCCCGGCCATTACTGGAGCTTTTGAATTATGTTTGATGCCTGGGAATATTAATGTTTTTAGCCCTACCTTTTTTCTTTTCTTTTCTTTTCTCTTCTTTTCTCTTCTCTTTTTCTTTTTCTTTTTCTTTTTTGAGATGGAGTCTTACTCTGTCGCCCAGGCTGGAGTGCAGTGGTGCTATCTTGGCTCACTGCAAGCTCCACCTCCCAGATTCACGCCATTCTCCCGCCTCAGCCTCCCGAGTAGCTGGGACTACAGGCGCCGGCCACCACCCCCAGCTAATTTTTTTGTATTTTTAGTAGAGACGGGGTTTCACCGCGTTAGCGAAGATGGTCTCGGTCTTCTGACCTTGTAATCCGCCTGCCTCGGCCTCTCAAAGTGCTGAGATTACAGGCGTGAGCCACCGCGCCCGACAGCCCTGCTTTTTTTCAAGTCAGCGAAATTAATATGCCTGTATGAAGCTGATTGCTGTGTCCCAGGGTAATCTGCTACTTGCTAATATTTTATAGCATTCCATAGTTAGGTCACATTATTTGGACTTTACTTTTTGTGTGCGGTGTTTCTGTAGTGTGTGTTCTGTTTGTTCTGCTCGTTTGGCCTGTTTTTGGTTTGGTATACCAAAGCTGTTCGGACAGTCTTTCGGTGTTTAGAACTTTTCCTGTTCTATGGATTACTTTGCAGTCGTTATTACTTTTGTGTTGGTAGCTCAGTTGCAGATTTGTGATCTAATATGTCATTTTTTGAGATCATCATCTGCAAGTTTAGAGAGGAAGCTGGTGAAGTTGTTCACAGTTATGGCTACTTTTTAAGTGCTGGATTATGAACTTTGATTGTATACTGATGCCAAACTAGTGTTCTACTGAAAGATATCCTTCTGATTTAGTGTACTTTTTTTTTCTTTTCCCTTTCTTTGCTTTTTTTCTGGAGACAGGATTTTGCTCTATTGCCAAGGCTGGAGTGCAGTGGCATTGATCACAGCTCACTGCAGCCTTGAATGCCCAGGCTCAAGTTATTCTCCCACTTTCAGCCTCCCAAGTAGCTGGTACCAGAAGCATGCACCACCATGCCCAGCTAATTCCTGGAATTTTTTTTTTTTTTTTTTTTTTTGAGACGGAGTCTTGCTCTGTTGCCCGGGCTGGAGTGCAGTGGCCGGATCTCCGCTCATGGCAAGCTCCGCCTCCCGGGTTCACGCCATTCTCCTGCCTCAGCCTCCCGAGTAGCTGGGACTACAGGCGCCCGCCAGCTCGCCCGGCTAGTTTTTTGTATTTTTTAGTAGAGACGGGGTTTCACCGTGTTAGCCAGGATGGTCTCGATCTCCTGACCTCGTGATCCGCCCGTCTCGGCCTCCCAAAGTGCTGGGATTACAGGCCATGTTGCCCAGGCTGGTCTCAAACTCCTGGGGTCAAGTGATCGGCCTGATTCAGCCTCCCGAAGTGCTGGGATTACAGGTGTAGGCCACGTGCCTAGCCCTTTTTTTTCTTAATACATCGTTTTACATATGAATAGAGGGCAGAACCAGTAAACAGGTCTTGCATCTTATTAATAGTTTTGAACATTTAAAACTGTCTAATTGCCCTTTTATTAAAGACAACAACACAAAAATGGTTTGAGTTAAAAATGGTACATTAAAAGTTTTTTTTTTTTTGGAAACATGGTCTTGCTCTGTTGCTCAGGATGGAGTGTAGTCATATAACCTCAGCTCACTGCAACCTCCACCTTCTGGGTTCACACGATCCTCCTACCTCAGCTTCCCTAGTAGCTGGGATTACAGGCATGTGCCACCATGCCCGGCTAATTTTTGTATATTTAGTAGAGAAGACAGGGTTTCACCATGTTGGCCAGGCTGGTCTCTAACTCCTCACCTCAGGTGATCAGCCCACCTTGGCCTCCCAAAGTGCTGGGATTACAGGCATGAGTCACAGTACCTGGCCCCTTTTTTCTTAATACATTGTTTTCCATGTGAATGGAGGCAGAACCACCATTAAACAGGTCTTGCATCTTATTAATAGTTTTAAACACTTAAAACCATCTAATTGGCTGGGCTTAAACATTTAAAACCATCTAATTGGCCGGGCACAGTGGCTCACACCTGTAATCCCAGCACTTTGGGAGGCTGAGGTGGGCAGATCACGAGGTCAGGACATCGAGACCATCCTGGCTAACACAGTGAAACCCTGTCTCTACTAAAAGTACAAAAAATTAGCCAGGCGTGATGGTGGGTGCCTATAGTCCCAGCTACTTGGGAGGCTGAGGCAGGAGAATGGCGTGAACCCGGGAGGTGGAAGTTACAGTGAGCTGAGATCGTGCCACTGCACTCCAGCCTGGGCAACAGAGACTCTGTCTCAAAACAAACAAACAAAAACCATCTAATTGCCCTTTTATTAAAGACAACACAAAAATGGTTTGAGTTAAAAATACGAAAAGGTTTCTTTTTTTTGTTTGTTTTGTTTTTGTCTTTTTTTGTTTCGAAATAGGGTCTTAACTCTGTTGCCCAGGGTGGAGTGCACTGGTGTAATCTCAGCTCACTGCATCCTCTGCCTCCTGGGTTCAAGTGATCCTCCTGCCTCAGCTTCCCAGTAGCTGTGATTACAGGCCGTGAGCCACCATGCCTGGACACATTAAAAGCTTTTAATAGGATCCAAAATATATACAGACTTCTGTAGCAATTTTTGGTCTGCATGCATAAAAGGAAAGTGAGTGCTAGAATACTGGCAATGCCTTGTATGTCCTTGGCTAACTTTGTGTGATACTCTTTTTTTTTTTGAGACGGAGGCTCGCTCTGTCGCCCGGGCTGGAGTGCAGTGGCCGGATCTCAGCTCACTGTAACTTCCACCTCCCGGGTTCACGCCATTCTCCTGCCTCAGCCTCCCGAGTAGCTGGGACTACAGGCGCCCGCCACCTCGCCCGGCTAGTTTTTTTGTATTTTTTTTTTAGTAGAGACGGGGTTTCACCGTGTTAGCCAGGATGGTCTCGATCTCCTGACCTTGTGATCCACCCGTCTCGGCCTCCCAAAGTGCTGGGATTACAGGCTTGAGCCACCGCGTCCTGCCGCGTGATACTCTTAAGTGTGATGCGTGTGTAGCTATAAAAACTGCAATCATTTCACTCCACATTCTTGATTGTGGGTTTACTTCCTATCCAAGGTAGTTCATAGGTTATAAGAGTTGTTTTTAGCACCATGAAAGAAGTATTATCTTCAGGTAGTTTTTGGTTTTCAAGTTTTTAAGGATTTCCTGTTTTGATTTTGGAACAGTGGATATAAAATAACATTTTATGTCATGATTTTTAAGTGAATTGTGAGAATTTCCAGCAACATAAAATATTCTGTAGGGAACACACATGCCTGTGTGCACACACACACTTTTCACCTCTTCCCTTTCCACTATTAAATGATGCTGGCCAGTTTGGTCTGGGATTTGAAAGTACTTTCTGACACCTGTGATAAAAAGAAAACTTCCAGGAATGAGTGTCTCTATTAAGGCAAATGGATGGTGATGGCAGAAATAAAGCCCCAGTATTCTCTTGGTTGCCTTTAGTATGTCTGAGACATAATTCTCGACTTTCAGAGATGATTGATTACACAGGGTTGCCAACCAGTAATGTGCCTTTTTATGCTGAGAAAGGGACTATGTCACATGATTCTTGATTATGTGACACTGACATTTGAATATGCACCATTGATTTAGTAACGGCTTTCATTTAAAAAACAAGGTACTATATTAAATGAACACACTGAATTATGAAATCCAGATGTATCCTTTAAATATCAAGTATAAAAGTATGTGTTTTGACTCTAGAGAATTGTTGGGATCTAAACTAACTTTAAAAAGTTGCATTAAACTGGGCACATGGTTAAAAAATACCCAGGCAGCACAGAAATGCAAATATAAATAAATGCAGTAGTTTCTTCTTCTCTCTCTACCTCCAGTCCTGCTGTGCATAGACAACCACTATTTTCCCTGTCATTCTTTTATTTTATTTTTATTTATTTTTATGTTTTTGAGATGGAGTCTTGCTCTGTTGCCCAGGCTGGAGTGCAGTGGTGCGATCTTGGCTCACTGCAACTTCTGCCTCGCAGGCTCCAGCGATTCTTGTGCCTCAGCCTCCCAAGTAGCTGGGACTGTAGGCAAACTCGCCACCATGCCTAGCTAATATTTGTGTTTTTTAGTAGAGACGGGGTTTCACCATATTGGCCAGGCTGGTCTCGAACTCCTGACCTCAAGTGATCCACCTGCCTTGGCATCCGAAGGTGCTTGGATTACAGGCATGAACCACCATGCCTGGCCCCTGTCATTATTTTATAATGAGAAATTTCAAAACCTGTATAAAGGTTACAAGTGTAATATATTGAACACCACATGCCTTTGACCAAGATTTTCTAGTTAGTTCTTTGCTGTATTTGGTGTCTCTGTCTGTATGTTTTTCTTGTGTGTATTCTCTGAACTGTTTGAGAGTTAGCTGAAGACATTGTGACACTTGGCATGTGTTTCCTAAGAACAAGGGCATTTTTTCCTACATAACCACACAGTATTTATGTGGTATTTATTTCCAAGAAATTTAATACTGATAGTCTATATTTAGTTTCACCAATAGTTTCAATAATTGCTGTTGCCCCACCTTGTTCGGTTAAGGATTATACATTGTGTGTAGTTTTGTCTCTTCAGTCTTCTCTAATCTAGAACAGCGCTGGTTTTTTTTTTTTTTTTAATTTTTAAAAAATTTACTCTTTCATGATTGACATTTTTGAAGATTCCACTTCTGCAGAATGATCTTCAGTTTAGATTTGTGGATTTCCTTATGATTAGATTCAGTGTAAACATTTATCTTTTTTAGGGGAGGGAGGAATACTATCTAGGTGATATTATTTGAGGCAGCAGCTCCGATATCTCAGAATAATGTCCTTGTATCATTGTTCCTTTTTTTTTTTTTTGCAATTTATTTTGAGGTAAAATATACATAAGATAAAATTGTATACCATTTTACTCATTAAGTGTATATCAGTAGCATTAGGTACATTCTTTTTTTTTTTTTTTGAGACGGAGTCTCGCTCTGTCGCCCAGGCTGGAGTGCAGTGGCCAGATCTCAGCTCACTGCAAGCTCCGCCTCCCGGGTTTACGCCATTCTCCTGCCTCAGCCTCCCGAGTAGCTGGGACTACAGGCGCCCGCCACCTCGCCCGGCTAGTTTTTTGTATGTTTTAGTAGAGACGGGGTTTCACCGTGTTAGCCAGGATGGTCTCGATCTCCTGACCTCGTGATCTGCCCATCTCGGCCTCCCAAAGTGCTGGGATTACAGGCTTGAGCCACCGCGCCCAGCCGGCCGCATTAGGTACATTCTTATTGTTTTGTAACCATTTTTACCATTCTCTCTAGAGCTTTTTTACATCTTGGAAAACTGAAACTGTGTATCCATTAAATAGCTCCATTCCCCTTTCCTCCAGCCCCTAACAACCATTATTCTACTTTCTGTCAATGAATTTGGCTGTCCTAATAACCTCATGATCTGTCCTTTTGCTTATTTCACTTAGTATAATGTCTTTAAGGTTCATCCATGTTGTGATCTGTGTCAGAATTTCCTTCCCTTTATTTTTTTTTCGAGAGGAAATTTCGCTCTTGTCACCCAGGCCAGAGTGCTGTGGTGCAGTCTGTGCTTGCTGCAACCTCTGCCTCCCAGGTTCAAGGGATTCTCCTGCCTCAGCCTCCCAAGTAGCTGGGACTGTAGGTGTGTGTTTGCCGCCATGTGTGTCTAATTTTTGTATTTTTAGTAGAGTAGGGGTTTTACCATGTTGGCCAGGCTGATCTCGAACTCTGACCTCAAGTGATCCACCCGCCTCAGCCTTCCAAAGTGTTGGGATTACAGGCGTGAGCCACTGCCCCTGGCCAGAATTTTCTTCCTTTTTAAGACTGAATAATATTTCATTGTATGCGTATACCACATTTTGTTTATCTTTTCCTCAGTTAATAAAAATATATTATTTCTTTTTCATCAAATTTAGACGTTTGTACTACTTATAATGATCTTTGAGAGTTTAGTTCATTTTTGAATAATAAAGGCAGACTACTTGAGACTAGCAGGTGCAACATAGCGGGACCTCTTCTGTATTAAAAATAAAAACCTTAGCTGGGTGTGGTGGCGGGATGCCTGCAGTCCCAGATATATGAGGCTGAGGTGGGAGGATTGCTTGAGGCAAGAGTTTGATGCTGCAGTGAGCTATGATCATGTCAGTGCCTTCTAGTCTAAACGACAGAGCAAGACTCCATCTCAAAGAAAAGCAGACTGTATGCATTGTAGACCATTTCAGAGATAAGAAAAGCTATGAAAAAATAAAAAGTTTGTAATCTCACTGCCTAGAGGAAGCCTGTCAGATTTTTTTGTGTGTGTATTTTCAATCTTATTTTTTTTGCATTTATTTACTTTTACATAGTTGAGATTATATTGTATATCCTTTTTTTTTTTTTTTGAGACGGAGTCTCGCTCTGTCGCCCAGGCTGGAGTGCAGTGGCCGGATCTCAGCTCACTGCAAGCTCCGCCTCCCGGGTTTACGCCATTCTCCTGCCTCAGCCTCCCGAGTAGCTGGGACTACAGGCGCCCGCCACCTCGCCCGGCTAGTTTTCTGTATTTTTTTAGTAGAGACGGGGTTTCACCGTATTAGCCAGGATGGTCTCGATCTCCTGACCTCGTGATCCGCCCGTCTCGGCCTCCCAAAGTGCTGGGATTACAGGCTTGAGCCACCGCGCCCGGCCTGTATATCCTTTTTCATTGAACTTTATATTTTGAATCAACGTGTACCTTTTAAAAATGTGTAATATGACATTGAATTGCTGCACCTTAAATTAACCTGTTCTTTATTAGCAGCAGTTTGGGAGTCCCTGTGGAGCTGTCTTTCCTGATGTTTGTTATTAAGAATGACATGCTGTCTCATTTTATTAATCATTTGTATTTTTTTCTGTGAGTAGTTGATTCATGTCTTTTGTTCACTTTCTTTGGTGATTTTATCAAGTTACATGAAATCTATATGAAAAATACACATCTTAAAAATATGTTCCAGTCCCAGTCTGGGCAACATAAAATCATTTTTGACCTTGGCCTCCCCAAAGTGCTGGGATTACAGGGGTGAGCCATGGCGTGTGGCCTCAGTTACTTTGCAAAATTGTCTTAGTTTTTACCTTTTCTTTGTTCATTTATTCATGCATTCAGGTACTTACCGAGTGTGCTCCCAAGCACTTTGAAAGAAGTCATGGCTCTCAAAGAGTTTATGGGGCAAATGGATTTTAGCAAGCCAGGATAGCTCAGCAGAGGAAGTATAGGGTCCTAGAAGGAGCGTATAACCTAATCTCATTAGGAGATTTGGAGAGGACTTTTGGTGACATCTAAGCTTCAACTTGAAAGAGAAGGAGGAAGAGTGTTTCTGTTAGTGGGAATTGTATGTGTTAAAAATCCAGGGTCGAGAGACCAAGGCATGTCCAGTAACCTGAGAGAAGTCAATTGGTTGGAGTGTAGAATGAGGACTGTGAAAGAGAACCTGTAGGGAATGTTGGGACTATTTAACCTGGTTAAATAGGTTAATTCCTTAACCTGGTTAAGGAATTTAGCTGTTAGCCTAAGGGCAGTGGTAAACTCCCCCCCCCCCCCAGGTGAGATCTCACTTTGTCACCCAGGCTGGATGGAGTGCAGTGACATGATCACAGCTCACTGCAGCCTCAACCTTCTTGGGCTCAAGGGATCCTCTCCCCTCAGCCTCCCAAGTAGCTGGGACTACAGGTGCATGCCAGCACGCCTGGCTTATTCTTTAAATTTTTTGTAGAGATTGAGTTTCTCCCAGGCTGGTCTTGAACTGCTGAGCTCAAGCAGTCTGCCCTCCTTGGGCTCCCAAAGTGCTGGGATTGCAGGTGTGAGCCGCCACGCCCAACCTAGTGGTAAACTTTTGAAAAGGGAGTGCCTTAATTAAATTTGTGGTCTAAGAAGACCATACTCACCCTAGTGTAGAGAATAGATTGGGAGGGAGCAACACTTGAGATGGCAGACCAGTAGAGTAAATGATAGCAACTTAGATACAGTCATATATAGCTGGGGTAGAGTCAGTGGAGATGGGGAAAGGGAGATTTATTTGAAAAAGACTTAAGTAGAATTGGCAAACCTAGAAGAATTGATACTAGGCTGAGATGAGAAGGAGGTTAGAAGGCCAGATTTTTGGTTTGGACATCTGGGTTGGCTAACAGTATCATTTTTCCTGGACATAGGAGAGAGAAAGTTTAGGTTTTTTTATTTTTTTTTAGAGGTTTTGTGGTGAGGATGCTTGATGGATTATTAGATACATGGATCTGAAACTTTTGGGGATGTGTGCTTGTGGGGCTATTAGTGTTTACCGAAGCTGTGAAGTTTCTTTTTCAGTGGCACATTATGGAAACTTTGTTTAGCGTTTCTGGTTGGAGACCTTAATATTGACTGGGTTACTTTTGAATATTTCTTCCAATTTGATGATTTTCTGTCTTCATTCTGTCTACTTTTAGAAGAATTAAATGTATATAATATGAACAGTATAAAGTTATAATAAATTATGAAAGTTTTTCCTTTTATCCTTTCTTCCTTGCACCTACTTTTTTTTTTTTTTAACAGAGACAGAGTCTCACTCTGTTACCCAGGTTGGAGTGCAGTGGCATGATCATAGCTCATTGCAGCCTCGAATTCCTGGGCTCAGGTGATCCTCCCAAGTAGCTAGGACTACAGGCATGCATCACTATGCCTGACTAATTTAAAACAATTTTTTGTAAAGATGAGATCTTACTGTCTTGCTCAGGTCAGGCTGGTCTTCAAATCCTGGGCTCTAAGTGATTCTCCTGCCTTGGCCACCCAAAGTGCTGAGATTATAGGTGTGAACCACTGCACCCAACCTCCCATTTCCACTTTTAAAATGTTCACTTACCCTCTAGTAAAAAAAGGTGGGCTAGACTAGTTTCTCCTGGCCTACCTGAGATAGTATAAGTATAAAAATCTAAAATTTGATTTCAAATTCAGCCAAGGTAACTTGGCAGTATGGCAAATGAAATTTTTATTTTGAAGTCAGAAAAACTTTTGGATGTGACTTCAGTGGTGAATGTGGTTTTGGCATACACTATTTTATGAGTTTCAAAATCTACTTTTGGAATCTAAGATTTTTTTTTTTTTTTAGACAGAGTTTTGCTCTTTGTTGCCCAGGCTGGAGTGCAGTGGCACAATCTCGGCTCACTGCAGCCTCTGCCTCCTGGGTTCAAGTGATTCTCCTGTCTCAGCCTCCCGAGTAGCTGGGATTACAGATGCACACCACCATGCCCAGCTAATTTTTTTTGTGTTTTTAGTAGAGTTGGGGTTTCACCATGTTGGCCAGGCTGGTCTTGAATTCCTGACCTCAGGTGTTCCACCCACCTCGACCTCCCAGAGTGCTAGGATTACAGGTGTGAGCCACTGCACCTGGCCGGAACCTAAGATTTTTAAGAACCGTAATTTCCTGTCAGTTGAATATTTTCAGTGATATTTTAAGTGACCTTCATAATTTGAACTCATGTTCATCTGTTTTAGCCCATTAACATTTGTCCCTGTCTCTGATCACTTGTCCCAAAGATAACTTTGTGGCGTGTTTCCTTTAAGTCCTTCCATGTTGCTTTCAGCAGTAGTTCTTCCTGCTTGGCAGGATCTTCTTTCTTACGAAAGTATCTGTTAGGTTAGGTATTTTTTCATGACTTCGGGGACTTCTGTTTTCACAAGAGTGGCTTGTTAACACTCTGATCAAAGATGTAAGGAGAAAAGAGCTCATTAGTATAGACTATATTTGACATAGTTTGTCAAACTTACAGATAATTTAAAAAGTTTTAATTAGTGAATATTTGACTTCCTTCTCTCATTGAATCTTTTATTTTTCTAAAGAGGATGTTTTAGTAATGGACAGTGAGGTTATTGAATACAAGCTAGAGTTGATATAATATAGATTAAATTAAGAATTTGTTTATAATTTTGATTTTCATCTGTTGATCTTTTGAATAGGTTATTGTTTTGTAGCACTGTTCTAGGAATAGAAATAGTAGATATTAACTTGTTGCTATTATTATGTGGAAAATACAACCAGGAGGTGGTTTGGCCTGCTCAAATTATTTCTGAGATTGTTCCTGTGCTTTTGCCTACTTGAAGGTACACTTTAAAAAATATTGAAGTCATTTTATTTAAAAAGCAGCTCATTAGTTTTTCAAGAATTTGCTGTGAATAGATCTATGCCAGGTTCAGGATTAAACGATAGCCAAATGCTTATGACAGAAAAAAGTATTACTGGGGGGTATAGTTTCCTTTTAATATGAAAACCAGTTAAATGAGTTAAACTCTGGCTAGAGGAAAACCACATCTGCGTCTTTCTCTGACCATGGTAAAGGACATTCTGAACATTACCACTTAAAACTAACTTTTCTCTTCAAGGGTTCCTGAAATTGTGCCAGCTGACTCCAGGTCCACCCTGACCCCACAGCATAAACCATGCTGTGATGTCACAGCTACCATAGAACTCCAGGGTAGTGTTGGGCTGGCCCATGTGGGCTCAGGTAAGTCCTGGCTTTTTTTTTACCATTTGGCATTCTTTTCAAAGTTAGTAACCATTACAATTTTAATGTCATAAAGGAAAATAAGGCAAAACTTTGAAAACTGTGCCATATATGGGGGAAAAAATAAGTCTGTTTTCTAAACATCTATGAGCCAGCTCTAAATTCTAACCAATGGAGTTCCATAGTAGCTGTGAAGTCCCCAGTGAGTCATTGACCTGTGGCTTCAAAATATGTAAACTCTGCTCCTGGCCCAGCTTACGGAATAATATGTTTGCTTTTTATTTTTTTAACTGTTTAGCTAGTAATATATAATATAGTGGCTTTCATTTATTCTTAGGTCTTCACGTTTTAAGAAGTGTATTAACCCTTTATTTGTAATTATGTTTCGCTATTAGGCTAATTGTGCATTTCATTCAATTTTGAATGTATGATGATACTGCAGATTAGTTTTATAAAATTAATCTTCTCAGAGTGTCTTCAGCTGTCCTTTTATTTGTCTTCATAACATGAAGGAGGAAGGGACAGAAGGCATAGTACACGTTTGTTAAATTTTAAAAAAAGTACTAAGAGAAAGATGTTTCGGCCGGGCACGGTGGCTCGCGCCTGTAATCCCAGCACTTTGGGAGGCTGAGGTGGGTGGATCACCTGAGGTCAGGAGTTCGAGACCAGCCTGATCAATATGGTGAAACGCCATCTATGCTAAAAATACAGAAATTAGCTGGTGTGGTGGTGTGCGCCAGTAGTCTCAGCTACTCGGGAGGGTGAGATAGGAGAATTGCTTGAACTCGGGAGGCGGAGGTTGCTTTCAGTAAGCTAAAATTGCATCACTGTACTCCAGCCTGGGTGACCGAGCGAGACTCCGTCTCAAAAAATAAATAAATAAATAAAAAGATGCTTCAGTTACTCTTGGAGGCATTGTGAGATGTCAGTAACCTAGCAAACATGTATATGTTGATTATCTTCTCTTGGAACTTTTCATTTTTTCCTGGCCTTTGTCCTATAAAGTGAGATTTTAACACTTGCTTTTATTTGTTGTCTTTTCCTGTCTACCAACTCTTCTACCTGATTCCTACATTCTTTTTATCTCCTGACATTAAAAGGTGCTCAAAGTGTAACTACGTGAAGAACTCAGATATTTTGTAAGGTTTTTTTTTTTTTCTTTTTTGCATATATTACGATGCTTTTTCCCTGCTCCTTAAGTAGAAAACATGCGGTGGCTAAAACTTTAAATTATATGCGTATGGGCCAAATACTATTAAACACCATGTCTACAACAAAAACCTGTCTGTGAAGTAATGTCTAAACTTTCAGAAGTTCTCTTTGAGCAGTGTGCAATAAAGACATAGCAAAAATTGGGATAGTTCAGTGACATTTTCATGAAATTTGATTTGTAATAAATTTACTAATCTTTGTAGCTGAAAATGTACCAGTCACCGAGACTATGAACTTTTATGGTTAATGAAAAGAATGAAATTACATATTCCCCAAACACTAGGTAATAAAATAATTTTCTTTTAAATGTTATTTTTTTACCTATACTTTAGTGGTGTGTGTTTTTCCTGCTCTGGGAAGTTTGGAGAATTTTGTGCTGTCAAAAACTGAGAATAGTCTGTTCTCCTCATCTTCTGTATGTCTGCCATGCTAGGGAATGGGCAGTGTGCCCGTTTGTAGTTTCATGCAGAGCATGGAGTAGGAGGGACTAATTAAGTGTTTTTGATCATTTTGTATTAGGTCAAATAGAAATCCTAGTTGTGTTTGTGTATATCGGCTTTATTGAGATACAATTTCACATACCATGCAGTTCAACATCGGAAGTTCTGGTTATATTTTTAAAAAGCACTTAATAAAAGCAGAATGGGTGATGATATTGTACATTATAGTTCCAAAGTACAGTTTGCTAATTTTGTCGTACTGTGTAGTCTGCACCCCACTGCCCAGTGCTCATTAACTTCTAATTACAGAAATCTCTCAGAGACATTAGAGAGGAAATCTTAAGAATTTCTGAGATGAGATTCTTCTAGACTTCAGCTATATGGTGAGTTAGCTAAAAACAATGAAGTGATTTGAAGATCTCCCCTTCTTCCAAGCAAAAGAAGGAAGTTATTTGGTGCTTAGCTTTAGATTACCTCATCTTTGTCTTTGAGAAATAAAAAATAAACATGAACACATTAAATACACCTACACACATGCATACACATATATACACATACATTGTACAGCTCTTCCTCTTTGTTTTTTCAGGTAAGTTGATCAGACTCGTGGGTTGTTTTTGGAAGTGTTCGGAACATTTTTTGTGTAATACAAGAAGTTTATAAGTAGATAATATTTTTAGATTAGAACTAAAGACTATAAAAGGTGCATTGATGCTACATATACCTGAAAATAGTCAAGGACTTTGATAGGACTGAAGGGAAAAGTCATTGCCTTCATACAGAAATGCTGTGAAGTGGAAGGAAATGGCATGGGCATGCTCAGTCCTCAGTAAAAGAAAACTGCATTGAATTATCTTAAAAGTGATGGGTCCTACCAGGCTATACTTAATTGTTCATTAAATAAGTTAAGCAGAAGTTTTAGAGTTCTTTTTGTATTTGAACATAATAACTGGAAATAGAAAACTCTTCAATCATAGATTTGTTTTTAGTTCAAGTAGCACTTTCTGGTCTATTTGAAAGGCCTGCCCCTTTAGGAAGATTTATAGCCTTTATCTCATGCCATCCTTGATTAAGCTTTACCTTGACTTCTCTAGGGCGCACTGTTCCTCATAAGGATGTGTAAGGTGGGTGGAGGCGGGGCATTTGTAGCTGAACTTGTTATATGCATAGTGAGGAGTTTATCAAGCCACATTGCTGTGAAAATAATTCCTATAAGAAGGCATTCTTAATATAATGGGTTTTCAGCCTGAAGAATGTGGATGTCTGTGTTTGGGGCAGGGGGTCATTTTTTTTTGGAGAGGATCGAAATTTGCAGAAAGGACTGCTTTGAATATTGGAGTCACATTTTCCCTGTCTTTGTACTTCTCATATTGCCTGGCAAGGCATTCCCTGTATATCATGAGGATTCAGTAAATGTGGGAATTATTTTGAAGCCTTGTTATCTTTACTAACGGTAGAAAATTGTTGCATTTTACCAATCTGTTACATTCTAAGGAATATGTCTGATCTAATTCCTAATTCAAGATGGCAATTAAAATACTTTTTTAAAAGAATGCTAAGAATATTTTTACCTAGTATTAGTATTCTATCCAGCAACATTTGTCTTGATGTAATTTAGGAAGCACTTAGAAGTATTTGGTCCCACAGATAATTTTTTAAAAGTTGCTTTAAACAAACCCCTTTTGTGGTAGATTGGAAGCTAATCTACTTTTTTTTTTTTTTTTTGCCCAGGCTGATACCCGTACTTTACGAGACTGCTTAGTAGACAGTATTACTGTATTTACCTAACATTAACTTGTGTTAAGATTAATAAAATGGCTCAGTGGTAGTGGAATGTTCTTTATAGATTTGGGCAGAAGTGATGTTTCTGTTTCCCCCCATTCTAACTGGATTGTAATGTTTTATTTTAGCACGTTTTATTTGAAATCATCTGGTTCAACCTTTACTTTATTAATAATTCTTAATGGATATAAGGAAGACTTGGCTGTGAGAGAATCTGAAATCAGAATGTTGCCAACGTTTACTTACAGTGAAGATGGTTTCAGTTGCTCCAAGTTGTTTCAAAGCTAAAGAGCAGTATGGAAAGTTCAGCATTTGTTTTGATTCTGCTTTAAGAATGCAGTGTAAAGGGCAGGAGGAGCTCAATACCAGCTGGAAGCACATCCCTGTCTCCTTGGTTTCTGCAGTCAGAATGAACGCAGGACCAGAACCAGGGGCTCAGTGTCTCTTGTGACGTCTGGTTTCTTATACTAGATTATCGATCTTCGATCCAATTCTTACAGTCTAATAATTCCTCTAAATCCCACCAGAGTCTGGAGCCTGCACTGATGGTAAGGTAAATGTATAGGCAGTTCTAGTTCTGGAAAGAAAATTTTTAAAGGGAAGGCAAAAAACTAATTTTCCTTACGCTTACAGGACATTTAAATGATGCATCAGGATCCAGAAAGCACAGAGAAACACTTAAAGAGTTTGGAGTGATTGCTACGGTTTGTGTTTTTTGAAGAAAGTGAGAATTAAATGCTTTTCTATCTTGATGCTTGTTTTAGGGGTTGTAGAAGGTGATTTAGCTGCCATAGAAGCCTACAAGTCATCAGGAGGAGACATTGCACGTCAGCTCACCGCAGACGAAGTGCGCTTGCTGAGCCGTCCCTCTGCCTTTGATGTTGGCTACACTCTGGTGCACTTGGCCATTCGCTTTCAGAGGCAGGACATGCTAGCAGTATTGCTTACAGAGGTAGGCTTGGCATTTTGGTTACATGTTCCTCTATATTAAGGAAATCTGTTCTTTAATGAAAAAAGTTTTCTTTTTTGATTTTATAATGTTTCTCTAAATAGCTTTAAAATGTTTTGAATTCTTTTACCTCCTTTAAAAAATAACATTAAACTTAAGAGACTTAACTTTTAAGAGTATATGCTTTCAAATACTTGAATAGTCACAACAATGTTTGATTCATGTTTGGTTCAAACAAACCTGGAATGTATCTGTCATTCTTTAGTCATTCAATTAACAGATATTTACTGTATATTTACTGTGTGCCATGCACTGGGCTGAGAAGGAATAATTGTAAAGATGTTGGCTCTTTTCTTCATTGAATCTCCAGCAAAGTAGAGAAATGAACTGGTAGTTCTGTGCAGCCTGTGCCCTGGTAGATGTGAATGCCAAGCACTATGCCAGTGCTTGAAGAGTTTTGAGGTGTCATGTCGTCTTTCTTACAGCAGGTAATGTTTTTGCTGCAGTTTGAAGGGGAAGAGTTAGGAGTTAGACACATGAAGTGAATGAGGGAGAGAACGGAAGTTGAGGAAAGCATTTTTACAGGGTGCAGAGATGGTGGAATTTGTGGTGAATCCAGGGACTTGCAGGTAAATAAGCATGGCTGAGATGGTGATTGGGAATGGAGATCTCGAAGGGAAGTCTGAAAGATAAGCAGGGGTTGGATTATGAAGGATCTTCTGTGTCAAGGAATTTGAAGATTATCCCTAGGGCCCTGGATGGTGTTAGGTACAGGCGCACGGAAGTGAGCAAAGCAGATTGTGTTTTGGCTGCTGTACACTGGAGAGGGGTGAGCCTGATTAGGAGGGGGTTGCAGAGGTGCTGGCAAGAACTTCTGCCAGAAGGGCAGAAGGGTAGCCACAGAAGTACCCAGAAGGGTAGCCTTAGAAATGGGAAGAGGGTTAGAGGGTTGGAGAAACTGAGACAGGCCCTCAGTCTGAAGAAGTAGACTGACTGATTGGATATGGGAAGATACAGGGTGGACCTAAGCTGATTCTTCCGTTTCTGGCTTACATAACTAGGTACATGCTACAAATGATTGAGAGAGATTGCCTATGAATTATTCAGGATGTGACTACATTATCCAGGTTTTTTTTTTTTTAAGCCAGAGTCTCACTCTGTTGCCCAGGCTGTAGTGTAGTGGCACGATCTTGGCTTACTGCAACCTCTGCCTCCTGGAGTCAAGCAATTCTCCTGTGTCAGCCTCCCGAGTAACTGGGATTGTAGGCGCATGCCACCACGCCTGGCTAGTTTTGTATTTTTAGAAAGATGGGGATTTCACCATGTTGGCCAGACTGGTCTCGAACTCCTGACCTCAAGAGATCTGCCTGCCTTGGCCTCCCAAAGTGCTGGGATTATAGGCATGAGCCACCACGTCTGGCCAAGGTAACATTTTTTAATGGTAAGAGAAATAGAGTAAAAGTGCAGAGAGTCATATTAATTGTGGATTCAAATTTTGTCAGTATATATCTTTTCGTATATACTTTTGCATATTTGTTTATTCAAATTTGCCAATATTTGGGAACCACTACAGGGCACTGTATGGGGATTAAAATATTTGAAGGTTAGATGGAAACATGATTGTAGTATTGTGTCCAGTTTGGTAAGATTCCAGTGAAGCTGGGGTGGGGGGCTTGAGAAACTGAAGGCCATGATGAAAACAAAAGGGCAGGCTTATTGAGTATAAATAAGGGAGAAGGGAACTTTTCGGATAGAGGGATCCAGGTTTTAGAATGTGAGATAGAAGAATTAGAGTTTTTCTAGTGTTGAAGGCCTGGCTGCATTTGTGTTGTGGTGCCTAGTCGTGTTGTCTGTTGTATATTGGAAGGGCCATCAATGTGGAGTATAGTTGCTGGTGGTGACAGGAGCCAGCATTAAGAAGGCAGTTGTAAACTAGGGTGAAAGTCTTTAGGGGCTCCCCTGAGGTAGGTAGAAGATTATTACAAGGTTTTAGAGGGGCCGTCATGAGTCATTGAGCTCCTGAGACAGTCTGAGGACTAACAGTGGGATGATGATAGAACATCAGTATATTTATTGCAGTATCACAGATTATCTGGAAACTTAGCAGCTAAGACAACAAATGTATGTTATCTCACAGAGTTTGTGAGGGTTAGAATCCAGGAGCTACTTAGCTGAATAGTTTTGACTCACGATGTCATGAGGTTGCAGTCAAGTGGTCTGGGGCTGTAGTTGTCAAAAGACTCAACTGGGGCTAGAGTATCTGTTCCTAAGCCCACTCAGGTGGCTTTTGGCCGGAGGCTTCAATTCCGTGTCATGCAGGCCTGTCTACAGGGATGCTCATGATACAGCAGCTGGTTTCACCCCCAGCAAGTGATCCAAGACAGGCACAGAGTACAAGAGAGTGATCCAGTGTCTTTGAAACCTGCAGTGTCTTTTATAAATGGATTTAGGAAGCAATATACCATTACTTTTGCTGTATTCTGTGGGACATGTGGAACAACCCCGGAACAGCGTGGGAGAGGTGGAGGGGGTTTGTTCCAGGCAAAGAGCAAAATTGGTCATGGATTCAGTCTCCATGGAATAAATACTCCAAAGGACAGAATTAAAGGAGCCAGTAGGGAGACTGGAAGTTGGGGGAGCCTGGACTAAGTCTAGACTAAGGGGGTGTGTTGCAGAGAATGCTCAGCCAAATTCTTTTGGAATGAGAACAGGAGAACATTAGAGTTGGGGATATGTATGTGGGGCAGGAGTTTTCATCCGATTCTGTGTCATGGACCCTGTTGGTAGTCTCATGAAGCTTAAGGACTCCTTCCCAAAATACTGTTTTTAAATAAGAAGTAAATGAGATTACAAAGGAAATCAGTTGTATTGAAATAATAGCTACCAAAATACTAAACTAAATTTGTGATATATAAGAAAATACATTTTAATATTGGTAAAAAGGTGGGGAAAATGGATTTAACTTGAATTAAAACCAAATTCCCATTAAAGTTCATGGACCATTCCCAAGATCATGGATCCTAAGTTAAGAACTCCTAGCCTATGGAGATGGTTGAGAACCATAAAGTTGAAGAGGTGAGAAGGTGAGTGGCAGGCTTCAGGGGCACATCCTACTTAAGGATGGTGGCGGAAGGGGTTGTTTGGGGGGCTAGGTTTCTTTTAGAATGTTTGTGGTAGTCAGGGTCCAGTCCAGGTGGTTTTTGGAAAGGTCTTTCCAGGTTTTTGGAAAGGGCCTGAGAGCTAGCTGATTGGAATAAGCTATTTTTGAATTTACTCTGGGGGAGCCGTTTTAGCTATGTTGCTTGAGAAACAGTCAATTATATTCTGAAAATATTTAATATTTGGTTTT
This sequence comes from Trachypithecus francoisi, assembly GCF_009764315.1. Taxonomy (NCBI): domain Eukaryota; kingdom Metazoa; phylum Chordata; class Mammalia; order Primates; family Cercopithecidae; genus Trachypithecus; species Trachypithecus francoisi. The sequence goes on along the minus strand of NW_022681442.1, from coordinate 6,514,731 downwards.
CCATGTTTGAGTGTTGATGAATAGTTGGGCTCTTGGATTTAAGATGTAGTGAGAATTTTCATGGTTAATGGTAATCTTGGTGAATAAAGTCTAGCAGAACTGAATTTCCATGTAGGAGTTTTTTAATTTTTAATTTTTTTCTTTTAAGACAGGCTTTCTCTCTGTTGCCCAGGGGTGTGATCATGGCTCACTGCAGCCTCATCCTCCCTGGCTCAAGTGATCCTCTCACCTTTCAGCCTCCCCAGTAGCTGGGATTACTGGTGCATGCCACCAATGCCTAGCTAATATTTTGGGTTTTTTTGTAGAGGCAGAGTTTCATTATGTTGCCGAGGCAGGTCTTGAATTCCTGAGCTCAAGTGATCCTCCTGCCTTGGCCTCACACAGTGCTGGGATTATAGATGTGAGCCACCGCACCCGGCTGCAGTTTCAGAATAGGGAGTCAGGTGACTGTGTGGAGTATGCGGGGTTTTTGAAACATTATTTCTTTAATAGCAATAGCAGTTAGTTGTCTGCATATATGATGTAGATGACATTATCAGTAAACCTTAGTCTTTGAGAAGAAGAAGGGGCTGGAAGACCTGTTGCTTCAGACCCCACTGTGGCTGGAAGGCCAAGTTGGTGACATCAGGGAACAGGCTCACTGTGGCTCACTCTGGATTTTTTTTTGTCAGAATCTCTCTCTGTCACCCAGGCTGGAGTGCAGTGGCGCGATCTCAGCTCATTTCAACTTCCTCCTCTCCGGTTCAAGCGATTCTCATGCCTCAGCCTTCCAAGTAACTGAGACTACAGCTAATACTTACAGTAGTAGTTTTAGTAGAGACAAGGTTTCATTGTGTTGGCCAGGCTGGTCTCGAACTGCTGAACTGAACCAATCCACCCACCTCAGCCTCCCAGAGTTGTTGGGATCATAGGCGTGAGCCATTGTGCCTGGCCTCGAATTCCGTTTGTTACTGGCAGATGCTCAACTGTGATTTTAGAATTCTGTGTATGTATTTTTATTTAGCTCCATAAATTAGATATGACTGAAATGTAAGGTTAAATTAAATCTTTGCAACATTTGTTGCTATTTAGCATTTTAAAAAGAAGAAAAAAATAACAAAAGAAGAAAGTTTTAGCCTTCCTTTTTTTTGTTGTTGTTTTCTTGCTTAGAGGACTGTGCAGTAGTGCTCCCATCTCACTCCCGTCAGGCTGAGCTTCAGAGGTTGGCAGTCTGTGTTTAAACTTGGAGATGCCAAATGCTTTTTTAAAAACTCAGAGTGGTAACAAATGGAGAGGAAGAAAGGGGGCTTGAGGTCAGTGGGAACTAACCCTTTAAATACTGTGCTTTTTTTGAGTCCAAGTTAGGGTACTTGAATCTTGTGGGAGAAGAGTGTTTGCAGTTTTCCCTTTTTCTATCAGCTGTGATTCTCTGCTTCTAAAGAATGTTTTTATTGGGTGCACGACGGTTAGTCTGCTTAGGTTTTCTGTCCTCCCTCCTCTTCCTGTAATACGTCTATGAACAACACCCTTTTCCATAAATTTTTATGTGCGTCTTTGAGTATTTCCTTGTGATAAATTATTAAATAGAGTTACTGAATCAGAGGATAAAACATTTTTATGACTGTTTCTGAAAAGTTATACTGGTGTATACTTTCACTGGTAAGGAAATAATACCCAGTATATTTTAAGATTAAAGAAAACTTTGAGTTATTGGAAAGTTTTGCTGATTTATTTTAAATACTGTTGTTTTTCTTCTTCCATTTGTGGTACATGAGGTGAGAGGAAAGTTTCTTTTGTATTTAAGGTGTCTCAACAAGCAGCAAAGTGTATCCCAGCAATGGTGTGTCCTGAACTGACAGAACAAATCCGGAGAGAGATAGCTGCCTCTCTTCATCAGAGAAAGGGGGATTTTGCTTGCTATTTTCTGACTGACCTTGTAACATTTACATTGCCAGCAGGTAACTGCAAAATCTAATGTAAAAAGACTTTTTCATTTTATTATAGTTATATTTGTGTATATAGGTGAAAAATGTTTTTGTTAGAAAGCACATAACATAGCTACTACATGTGCATCTTAAATTACTTGACTGTCTTACTTATGCTGGAAGTGAGCATACGGAGGGCTACTTGTTAGTAAATGCTTTTGCTATCTGAGAGGAAGTAGTGGACCTCAGATTATTTTTTAAAAATCTGTTTTACTCTTTTATTTTTCTCTTTGGTTTTATTTTAGAATATCCTTTAAAAAAAACTCCTTTGAAAAATTTTCGCTTTTTCATTCTGGTATGTTATTTTGAAATTAGATAGCTATATTGGTTACCTGGTATTAAGAGATGGGATTAGAACATGAGCTTTTGATGGGTAGAGTCAGATTATTTGAACACATGGCATTCTCTTGAATGTATCATTCCTTTTTTACTCATTTTATTTATTTCTACTGTGTTTGTGAAGCAACTTTTCATTTTTCAATTCATTGACAGTTGAAAATGTCCTCCGGAATGTTTTTTGTCAGTTGGCATCGCATAAATACAACAAACACCCAAAGTTTCTAAAATCTTTAATCTGAGATCTCTTTGTTTTGTTGCTGTTTTTTTGTTTTTTGTTTTTAAATTGAAACGAGGTCTTGCTCTGTTGCCTAAGCTGGAGTGCAGTGGCATGATCATAGCTCACTGCAGCCTTCAACTTCTGGGCTCAAGTGATCATCCTGCCTTGGCCTCCTGAGTAGCTAGGACTGTATGTAGGCTCATGGCACCCACCCCTGGCTAATTTTTAATTGTTTTGTAGAGATGGAGTGTTACTTGGGCTAGATCTGAGTGTTTTTAATTTTTATATTCAGACAAACAGGAATGTTTACAAATTGGAAGAGATAGTAATTAAGTTTTCTGAAATTGGAGGAAGTTTCATTTGAAATGCACTCATTCTTTGTATTTAAGCTTACCCCAGAATGATTAGTTTTTTAAAATTTATTTTTTATTTTTATTTTTTGAGACAGGGTCTCACTCTGTCATCCAGGCTGGAGTGCGGTGGCAAGATCATGGCTCATTGCAGCCTTGGCCTCCCCAGGCTCAAACAGTTCTCTCACCATAGCCTCCTGAGTAGCTGGGACTACAGGTGTCTACTGCCTCGTCTGATTAATTTTTGTATATTTTTTGTATAGAGACAGGGTTTTGCCATGTTGCCCAGGCTGGGCTCAGAATCCTGAGTTCAAGCAGTCTGCTGGCCTCAGCCTCCCAAAGTGCTGGAATTATAGGCGTGAGCCACTGCACCCGGCCCAGAAAAGAAATATTTTACCTCATACATGTTATACTTGTATATTAAGAAAAAGCTATCTGATAACCTTCAACGGAAAGGGAGTTATTTTAGAGACAGTTACTAGTAGATAATTAATAAGTGTAATTAAGTATAAGTTAAGTATAAGTTATGAAACAAAAGATCTTTTAAGTTTGTTTTTTCTTTGTAGATATTGAAGATTTGCCCCCAACTGTCCAAGAAAAATTATTTGATGAGGTGCTTGATAGAGACGTTCAAAAAGGTAAGCATGGAATTAATGAGTATAATTTACCTTTCATCTGATCAAGTAAGTTTTGTTTAGTAAAGCATGGTGTAGTTTAGTGTATAGTCAACTTGCTTTATTTTTATTTTAAATTAAAGATGTAAAGTCCTGAAGTTCAGTGTTACATTGTATGGTTCACTGTCATAGAGTGAACAAATAAAGATACAAAAATTTTAAAACCTTGGTTCTGTGCTTCCTGTTCCAGAATGTGTATGTTTCTATATTAAACACTTTTTAGAAAATAAAACTAAAGAATTTAAAAGTTGATTAAATTATTCTAGAGACAGAAGATGTTTCAAGTACTCAGAAGTTTATATTTCGATTGGTCAATTTTATTTAGGTGTTTATTGGTAAATTACATATAAACCATTTTATATCTAGAAAATAGGTTCTTTTCCCCATGAATATTCTCTAATGACATAGGTATGGAAATGAACATGTATTTAAATCCATCGTACAGAATTAGAAGAAGAGTCTCCAATTATTAATTGGTCCTTGGAATTGGCTACACGTTTGGACAGTCGATTATATGCACTTTGGAACCGGACTGCAGGAGACTGCCTACTTGATTCAGTACTACAAGCTACCTGGGGCATCTATGACAAGGACTCGGTGCTTCGGAAAGCCCTGCATGACAGCCTGCATGACTGTTCACATTGGTGAGCTGGCATTCTGCCCCGTTTCAACCCAGGAGTGCATTTGCTGGATCATTTCCTTGTAGTGGTGGAATACTTTTTATGTCAGTTATATTTTCTATGGAAACTAGAGGAAAAAACAGTTCGTTTTGGACATTAAAATACTTTGAACATGTCCATGGTTTTTGTTTTTGTTTTTCCCCCAAGAAACGAGATAAAAGCAAGAATAAATGGTTTTTATACTTTTTTTTGCTAAATTTTAAAATAGAAACATTTGAAGCTTTAAAATGCAAGCAGTTATTGTTTCTATAAAACAGAAGCAGTATATTTGAACATTTCAAATGCAGCATTTCAAGTTATATAGTAGCCTTAAATATTGATAAGGCCTTTGCTCATCTTTTTAGGGATTGATTGATCGATCAACCCATCGATGGAAGCAGGGTCTGGCTCAGTTGCTGGGCTGGAGTGCAGTGGTGCAGTTTTGGCTCACTGCATCCTCCACCTCCTGGGCTCAAGCCATCCTTCCACCTCAGCCTCCTGAGTAGCTAGAACTACAGGTGCTCATCACCATGCCCGGCTGTTTTATGTATTTTTGGTAGAGGTGGGGTTTTGCCATGTTTCCCAGGGTGGCTTTGATAATCCTGATCTCAAGTGATCCACCTGCCTGAGGCTCCCAAAGTACTGGGATGACAGACCTGTGCTGCTGCACCCAACCTTATTTAATATTTGTGTTCACCTAAGAGGTTATCTTGACATTGTGTTACAAGTTTTTTTTCCTTCCTGAGGGAATCTTAAGATCACATTCTTTATTTTTCAAATTTTCAAACCCATGGAATAATTTTTAAAAATTCAGTGCAACAGATCCTTTTATTTTCTTCATTCAGTTGAGCAGTTGTTAACATTTTGTCACACCTGCTGCATATCTCCATACAGAAAGACTCTTGGGTCAGTTCGTTGAGACATCATGATGCTTTACCCTTCAAAATATTAACATACATCTTTCCAGAACAAGACTATTCTCCTACTCAGCCACATCCCCATTCCTACATCTAAGTAATTCAACATTGATTCTGTTATCTAACAGTTCATAATCACATTTCTCCAATTGTCTCAAAGTGTTCTTTATATATATATATTTTAACAGCATGCAGTCACTGGAAAAATAATTGTTTTTGTGAATGAATAGTTCAGATCTTTACATTTATTTGACTTATGTGGTATTTTCTTGGTTCTTTGAACATTATCTCATTTAGTTATTACAGGCATGAGCCACCGTGTCCGGCCTATAAGTTACTTTCTTGAGAGCTAAATTGTAGATCAAAGCATAATGCAGTATGGCTGGGGTGTGTGGCTCATGCCTGCAATCCCATTGCTTTGGGAGGCCGAGGCAGGCAGGCCAACTTGTTGAAACCCTGTCTACTAAAAATACAAAAATTAGCCAGGTGTGGTGGTACATGCCTGTAATCCCAGCTGTTTGGGAAGCTGAGGCACAAGAATTGCTTAAATCCAGGAGGAAGAGGAGGTTGCAGCGAGCCAAGATCACGTCACAGCACTCCAGCCTGGGTGACAAGAGTGAGACTGTCTTGGGGGTGGGGGGGGGGGAAGCATAAGGTAATAGAGTAACAATTTGTGGGCACATTAGAGAAATAAAATAGCTTCCTGACTAGATGTATATTAAAGCTAAAGAATGAATGTATCACTCAGGTAGTTTTAGTCAATTAGTAATTGTCCTGGAGAGAGGGCGTTTTTGTGCCTCTTAGTGGAGATGGCTGTATGGTAGTATGAAGTGGGTTCATCGGGCTAGGTAAGCCTGATGCTGGTCAGTGCTCTGCCTGTCTGGCCCTCTTGATCAGATCCCATGGTCACCAAGCAGCTTCCTGCTCCTGATTTTCTTGACCACTGCTATGGGCCTGTCTGTGTCAAGAGGATGAGCCTGGTTTGGTTTCTAAGACAGTGGGTTCTTGGCATTGTGGTTTGACAAGTCTGCCTTGTAGTTTTGGTTAATGTGACTCTGCCCTGTAAGCCAGGTTTGAACTGTGGTAAATCTACCACTTTGCAGGTCCCTTCTAAAAAGGCAGCCAGTAATCTTTGGTGGTAATTTCCCTTTTTTTTTTTTTTTTTAAAGACAGAATCTTACTCTGTCGCCCAGGCTGGAGTGCAGTGGCATGATCTCGGCTCACTGCAACCTCCGCCTCCGGGGTTCAAGCAATTCTCGTGCCTCAGCCTCCTGAGTAGCTGGGATTACAGGCAGCGCCACCATACCCAGCTAATTTTTTGTATTTTTAGTAGAGATGGGGTTTCACCATGTTGCCCAGGCTGGTCTCGAACTCCTGAGCTCAGGCAGTCCGCCTGCCTCGACCTCCCAAAGTACTAGGATCACAGGCGTGAGCCACTACGCCTGGCCTTTTCTTTGGTGGTAATTTCCTGATCTGTTGAAAGGCCAAAAGTACATTGTGGATTTTAGAAGTGGTGTCTTTTTTTTAGTGGTGTTTTTGTTGTTGTTCTGTTTTTTGAGAAAGGGTCTTGCTCTGTCACCCAGGCTGGAGTGCAGGGTTACGATCTTGGCTCACTGCATCCTTTGCTCCCTTGGGCTCAGGTGATCCTCCCACCTCAGTCTCCTATGAGTAGCTGGGACTATAGGAGTGTGCCACCACATGTGGCTAATTTTAAAATTTTTCTGTAGAGATGAGGTTCTCACTGTATTGCCCATGCTGGTCTTGAACTCCTGGACTTGAGCGTTTCTTCTGCCTTAGCCTTCCAAAGTGCTGAGATTACAGGCATGAGCTACTGCACCTGGACTTTTTTTTTTTTTTTTTTTTTTTAACAAAGACATTTGTGGTGAGTAAGAATTGCTTTGGGGTTTATTCCCACCTGTTCCTCAGAGCTGGCTATGGGTGATCTTGTGAGTCTGAGTTGTCACTAATGCTTGTATCGGGACTGGAATTCTCAGATGGTTGTGAGTCATTTGAGGTCCCAGAAGTCTAGCATAGAGATAGGGAGATTGTGGGCAGATCTCTTGAGCCTAGGAGTTCAAGACAAGCCTTGGCAACATAGCGAGCGAAACCCTGTCTCGACCAAAAAATACAAAATTTAGCCAGGCGTGGTAGTGTGTGCCTATAGCTCCAGCTACCTAGGAGGCTGAGGTGGAAGGGTCGTTTGAGCCTAGAAGGTTGAGGCTGTGCTGAGCCAAGATCGTGCCACTGCACTCCAGCCTAGGTGACAGAGTGAGATCCTGCTAAGAAAAAAAAAGATAATCAAGGGCAGAAATAGAATCTGATAGGCTAGGTAGGGAGTGGGTACAGGGTGAGAAGGAACTAGGCTGTTAGTTTACGGCCACTGGCAAGAGTTGTTGCAGCAGATCTTTTAGTCTATAGTCCTGACTCTTAAAAGATGCTTCAGGAGTGAGCACCTAGGGCTGGCATATGGACAGGTGTCCTAGAACAGCATGATTTGGCATCACCTCCTCCAGTCCCTGCCACTGGGGAGCTTTGCCCGATGGTTTACAGTTCAGGCATAGGAAGCTGCATTGATTACAGTGATCACACAGACATCCTTACAGTACTGGGGTGGGTTGAGATGAAAATTATCTAGTGGTTAGATAGTAAGTGTTGTTGCCATGGATTCGAGAGGTCAAATATACTAGCCTTAAGGAATAACCCTTACATAGTTCTTGTGATGAGTTGCATCAGGTTTGTCCACTGGGCTTGTCATGTAGAGAGTAGAGAGTAGAGTGAGAGTGAGTAGCCATGGGTTTTCTAGGCCAGGAGGGGAGGAGCCAGCATATAGCTTGTGTAGTATCCTTTTTAAGATGCTCTTTGCTGAGGTGCCGTTTGCACTTAATTGAAATCAGCTGGAATGAGATGTTTTTCTTATATAAGATACATAGTAAGAACTGAGAAAGCAATTTTATTTGAACCCCTCCACCCATCACTTCAAGATATGCTATTTGTGTTTGTAGCTAGCTGTGCTGTTCTCTTGGATATACTGCTGATTCTAGCTGACTCAGGTTCTCAAGTCTGACTATATTGTATTTGCTTTTTATTGACATGCCAACCCAGTTTCCCAAGGGGCAGGTGGAGGCATTTAATGTAAATTGGGGGAAAAAAATCACTATAAGTCTTTTAGAATTATTCCTTTTTTCTTTTTGGAGACAGGGTCTTGCTGTGTTGCCTAGACTGGAGTGCAGTGGTATGATCTTGGCTCATTGCAACCTACATGTCGTGGCTCAAGCAATTCTCCTACCTCAGCCTTCCAAGTAACTGGGACTACAGGCACATACCACCATGCCCAGCTAATTTTTTTTTTTTGTGTGTGTGGTATGTTGTGTAGAGACAGGGTTTCGCTATGTTGCCCAGGCTTGTCTCAGACTCCCACCTCGGCCTCCTAAAGTGACTGTTTTGTTATTACGAAGAATTGTCAGCCGGGCCTGATGGCTCAGGCCTATACCAGCACTTTGGGAAGCTGAGGCTAGAGGATTGCTTGAAATCAAGAGTTCAAGACCAGCCTGGGCAACATAATGAGACCCTGTCTGAAAACAAAGAAAAACACAATGAGATACTGCTTCACATGCACAGAAATAGCCATAACCAAAAAGACAGATAATAACAGTGATGTTGAGAATCTGAGAAAATTGGAATCTTCATACATTGCTGATGGCAACGAGAAATGTTCTAGGTCTTGAACTCCTGGGCTCAGATGATCTAGCCTCAGCCTCCCAATTAGCTGGGATTGCAGGCACATGGGCTGATTGTGGATTGTGGTTTTGATTTGCATTGATGATATTGAGCATCTTTTCATGTTCTTACTGCTCATTCATGTATCTTCTTTGGTTTAGTATCTTTCCACGTCTTTTGCTCATTTTTAAATGGGTTGTCTTAATATTGATTTGCAGGTGTTGTTTGTATCAGGTCCCTCATTGGATATCTGCTTTGCAGATGTTTTTCTCTATTCTGTGGCTTGTCTTTTCACTTCATTAGCAGTGTCTTTTGAAATCAGGAGTATTTAATTTGATCAAGTTCAATTTATCAGTGTTTTTCTGTTATTGCTCATGCTTTTGCTGTTGTATCCGAAGAGATTTTTGTCTAGCCCAAGGTCATAAAGATTTACTCCTGTGGTTTCATATAAGAATTTTATAGTTTTAACTTTTACGTTTAGACCATTTTTGTTTTACATTTTGAGGTCATTTTTGTTGAAAGTGTGAGGTGTCCTAAATTCACCTCTTTGCATGTAGATACCCAGTTGTTTCAGTACCTTTAATTGAAAAAACCCTTTCTACATTCTATTGCCTTGGCGATTTTGTCGGAAATTATTTGACCATACAAGTAAGGGTTTGTTTCTGGACTCTTAATAGTAATTTTTCTATTGATCTATTTTTCCATTGGGCTATCCTCATGTCAGTACCAGACTGTCTGGATGTTCATATCATTGTAATAAATTTTGAAATCAGGAGTGTAAGTCATCTGACTTTGTATTTCTTTTTCAACATTGTTTTGACCATTTTGAGTCCTTTGGATTTCCATATAAATTTTAGGATCCAGCTAGACAGCTGGGATTATGATTGGGATTGCATTTAATCTGTAGATGAATTGGGGTGATGGTGGTATTGCCAGCTTGACAATACTGAGCCTTCCAGTCCATGAACATGGAATTGAGTTTTGAATGTTAAACCAAACTGGTATTCCTGTACCATCCGGTCACACGCTGGTGGATTTGGTTTGCTTGGCTGTTCTTATGGAGACCCTGGTAGTTTCAGAGTTTAGGTCTTGGGGTGGTGAGGATGAATATTTTAACATGTTTAGTTTTAAAGTATATTTTATTGAACTCCCTTCTTCAGTGGTCTTTGTAGAGTTTTGAGTGCAATCACCATTGAATTTCTGGCTGACTTAGCTGTCTTACTTACAAAGTGATTTTAGGCATTAACCAAGAAATTTCTAACTGCCTGCAACTTTCAGTAGTAACAATTTCTGAGTTTGATATTTCTCCTTGAACTTTGCAAAACATTGTATTTCATCACTGTTGCCAAAATTTTCAGACACATTTCTGTGTATCTTAGCTATTATAAAAGAAGAATATATATATATTTTAATTTGGAATTATAATTAAACATCCTCCGTTACCTGGAGTATGAAAAATGTTTTAAACTGAGTTTTGACTCTGGAACGTTATATTTTAATTTCTTTAGAAAATAATTTACTTTCTAAGAAGCCCTTCATTAAATTACTGTAAAGTTACTTGTGACACCAACCCATTTAACCTTTTTTTTTTTAAAAGTATAGACGGGGTCTCACCATGTTGGCCAGGTTGTTTTGAATTCTGGACCTCAGGCAATCCTCCTCCTTCAGCTTCCCAAAGTGCTAGAATTACAGGTGTGAGCTGCCATACCTGTTCATGTTTACCTTTAATATGCTGAAACTTTAACAACAGGAACAGATTTGTCTTTGGTTTCTTTTACCTAGAATTCAGATGTATAGAAGATAAATGTGATGTTATAAACAGATTAAATGTCTGTCTTCATTTTAGAGGTCTTAGTTGGCTTGTTTTATAAGACAGTGAGCCATAATTTTGAGCATAATTATTTCAGAATTTTTATATCCGATAGACAAAGAATCGATGTTGTTTTCAGTAATTCAGTGTTAAGCATAAAGAAGGAATGTTTTCTGTCATTGCAGCGGGTTTCTTTTTGGTTGCTTTTGAATTATTAGGTGATCATCAGAGAGAAATTATTTATGGAAAGAAATCTCAGGGAGATGATCTTGATACTATGAACACACGGAATATTTCCCATCTGTTGTTTATACAAGTGATCAAGTAGGTGGTGTACTATACATTGATAGAGAAATGTAGTGTCTTTGTATCCAACATTTCAGATGACTTTTTTTTTTTTGTCAACTAATTGTAGACAGTCGAAAATAACCATATTTTGGACTTAATAATAATGTCTCATAATTAGCGTTTGAAGTTTGAAAATTTGGTTGTTCGTAAATCAAATTCTGGCTAAAGATGTTAAAGGATGTTATAAGGTATCTGCTAGTGGAAGAGGGAGGCATTTTTCATTTGAAAAATACATTACCAACCAGGCAAAATAAAATTATTGTTTCACAAACTGCTTAAAGACTGCGTTAAAGCAAAATGATCAGAACTGTAAATGTTTTATTTATAGAAGGCTTATTTATTATTTTTTTTACTATCCTGCTTTTTCAGGTTTTACACACGCTGGAAAGATTGGGAATCATGGTATTCTCAGAGCTTTGGTTTACATTTTTCCTTGAGAGAAGAACAGTGGCAAGAAGACTGGGCATTTATACTCTCTCTTGCTAGTCAGGTGAGGATGCTTCAAGTCTCGTTGCTTCTATGAGAAAAGTGAGCGTGTAGTCTAAATTGATTGATTTGAGCAAACCCTTTTGGGGGCAATGTGGTCAAAGAAAAGAATGCTTGACTTGACAGTCGACTTGAGTTCTAGTGATGACTGCTATATATCAAATAAATAGCATAGTAAGTATAGATGACCATAGCAAGTCCTCATGCAGAACAGGGGAGAGAGTAATATGTGTTGTTATACTGAATGATTAAAAAACATCAAAAAATGAAAGCTGTGCTGTGACGGTTACATACACTAGATAGTCTTGGGATGGCTCTCCATTCCTGTAGCATAGGCTTGATGCCTATGGTACCTATCCAGGTGAGCTCTGTTCTGTCTCTGGGGACACTTACTCAAGATTACTGAACTGGTATAGGTACTTGCATTGCTGTTGCTGATCTCTTAGGCCCTGAGGATCCAGTTGTCGATCGTTATAATGCTCCCTGTGGTGAGGCAATAACCTATGTCATGTAGGCAAAGGGAAAGGGTAGTTTAGCTTACTCTGAACTAATTACCATCAATAGGAATGATTTCTGATTAATGTGGGAATGAATTTTTCCAAGTTTGCTAACCCCTTTTTATTAATGAAGCCTTCTTGTAACACGGAACTGTGTAGGGTTGTCCCTTAGACTCTTGGTTTCATGCTTTATGTTATGAAGCACTTCAGTATACCGGACTGTAAAGTACAAATATATATACAACTGCTCCTTTTTTTTCCCCATAAAGCACCATGGTTCATTTGAACTTAGAGAAGGAGGTTCCCCATCTTTGGGTGATGTGGGCAGGATTCCTAGTGGTTGATTTACATGAGACATGTATCTCACACCATGCATTGTAGCTCGATGATGGACCCATTTAATATTAGTAGTCACGAGTTAGGTGATACTGCCATTTACATTTGCATGAGACAGGCTCACTTTTTTATTTCAGGGGGACTTTGTTGTAGGTAGTACTTTCACAGTAACTTAACCAGAATGTGATAATAAAACATCCTTAGCTATCTGAATTTCTGGTTCCTGAGGTTGGAGTTAGTGGTGAGGTTGGGTAGCAAGGGATATTTCAAAATATGTATGCACGTCTATATAATTTGTGAGTTGGGGTGGTAAATGATATTTGCATGTAGCCTTTGTAGATTTCTTTTACAGTTTTATTGGATTTATTATTTGAGGAATCAAATGCTGCTTTGACAATTTTTTCTTTCTTAAAAACCAACTGCGATAGTATACTGAAGGGGAGGTAGTATTGTTTTTTACACATCGGTTTTCCAGGAGTGGTAATAAAATGTTCTAAGTTTTTGTTTGGTTTTGTACAGCCTGGAGCAAGCTTGGAGCAGACGCACATTTTTGTACTGGCACATATTCTTAGACGACCAATTATAGTTTATGGAGTAAAATACTACAAGAGTTTCCGGGGAGAAACTTTAGGATATACTCGGTTTCAAGGTAAGCCATTATTCAGGAGCATTTTACAAGTTTCTTTGAACAGAATGGCTCAGATGTCAGAAAGGAGCAGTGGACAGGGGAATGTGAACAAGGGCAGTGAGGGAGTGGCTCTTTCTTCCTGTAACTGTTGGGATTTTCTTCCCTCCCTTTCCAGGTGTTTATCTGCCTTTGTTGTGGGAACAGAGTTTTTGTTGGAAAAGTCCGATTGCTCTGGGGTATACAAGGGGCCACTTCTCTGCTTTGGTTGCCATGGAAAATGATGGCTATGGCAACCGAGGTGCTGGTGCTAATCTGAATACTGATGATGATGTCACCATCACATTTTTGCCTCTGGTTGACAGTGAAAGGAAGCTACTCCACGTGCACTTCCTTTCTGCTCAGGAGGTAAGCAGTGTCTTTCTCGCAGGAACTATTTCCAGTAGTGACCGTGTACCAGAAGCAGCGTGAGGCGCCTTTCAGGTGTGGTTTTATCTGCACGGTCACTTAATTTCTGAATGTGATTGTAGTAATTGCTGAAGACACCAGTTATACTTTGAAACTTACCTTTTCAAAACTGCTATATGGGGGACACATCAAGGAACTTAAGGTGGTGATGGGTTTTAAAAAGTAAAGATGGGCCGGGCGCGGTGGCTCAAGCCTGTAATCCCAGCACTTTGGGAGGCCCGAGACGGGTGGATCGCGAGGTCAGGAGATCGAGACCAACCTAGCTAACATGGCGAAACCCCGTCTCTACTAAAAAACACAAAAAACTAGCCAGGCGAGTTGGCCTGTAGTCCCAGCTACTTGGGAGGCTGAGGCAGGAGAATGGCGTAAACCCAGGAGGCGGAGCTTGCAGTGAGCTGAGATCCGGCCACTGCACTCCAGCCTGGGCGACAGAGCGAGACTCCGTCTCAAAAAAAAAAAAAGTAAAGATGAGGTTTGTGATTTAAATACGGCATTTAGGGAATGAGAAGCAAGTTTTTATCTGAAAGCAGAGTTCCAAGAATTGCAAGGCCAGTGTGGTTTAAGAGGAGTAAGCAACAGGGAAAGAGGGTAGGAGGCAGTGGAGGGAGGGAGGGAGGTCAGAGAAGATAGGGATGGGGTGGAGTTCACTGAAGGCTTTTTAAAGCTTTGGGTTTTACTCTGGATAGTGTGGTAAGCCAATGGCTAGTTTACCCAGAAGAGGAACATTTGGGGCTCTGGTGCAGTGGCAGGAGCTGGAATACCAGGTATTGTAGATGAAGGGGAGGGAAAGGGTAGTATAGACCAGACAGGGGAGGTGGTGAGAACGTACAAAAACAGCGCTCTTGCAGAAAGCCAGTATTCTTAGAAAAGTATTGGTCTTTTATTCAATATACTAGTAATTATCATAAAACGTTTATAATCACAACATGAAGAAAAATTCATAGACCGTAACTTGTATAATTTCAGCTTGTACATAATTAAGTAAACTTACCTTGTCATGTGTTTGAAGCTGTGGCTTGCCAGGATCAGTTTATTAGGACATTTGTTTTTTGTTATTTTATCTAACAGATTACCTTCTAGTGTGCTTTTCTCTTTAGTTTTTTTCTGAAAAATTTGCCATTGATGTCTTTTTAAATTTAACCAGAGCAAACTGGACTTTAAACACAAAACTTCCAAGAGATCAAAACCATGTGAAAAGTTGATTGCTTTGGCCTTTTCATGAGTTAGCATACCAGCTGTCAGTTTCCATGTCACATTCCTACCAAGTCTCTGATCTGCTGTATGATTTTTCCCTTTGTCTTCATATTCCTCCAAAAGCTAGGTAATGAGGAACAGCAAGAAAAACTGCTCAGGGAGTGGCTGGACTGCTGTGTGACAGAGGGGGGAGTTCTGGTTGCCATGCAGAAGAGCTCTCGGCGGCGAAATCACCCCCTGGTCACTCAGATGGTAGAAAAATGGCTTGACCGCTACCGACAGATCCGGCCGTGTACATCCCTGTCTGATGGAGAGGAAGATGAGGATGATGAAGATGAATGAAAAAAAAAAATCGAACAGCAGAAGACCAAGGCATCAGATCTGTAATGACCCTAAAGTTAGTGTGGTGCTCCAAGCAGAGTTGACATCATGGAATGAACCAAATCTGGCAGGATCTGCTCGGGGAAGTGCTTTCCTGGACCACACACACCTAATGGAGATAATGCCTCTGCTGCGTGATGGGACAGAGAACTTTAGTTGGACTACAGTTTGTAAAAAAAAACCTAATTTTATTAAGACAGAACTTTTTTTCCTTTCAAATTGTAAATCTGTCTATAAATGTAACGCATGTGGTTGTGTAAGAAATTGTGTAATAGGAAAAGTTGTACCAGCATCTTCATATTATTGAGAAAATTTTTTCAGCATGGGCACTTAGAAAAAGCACATGGCAAATGGCTCTTTGTTCCTTTAAGATATTATTTCAGTAGAACCTGACAAAGATCCGTGTAAGTCTCAGAGATCTGGAAACGTTTTGTACAGATTATCCACACCAAAACACAAAAATAACATTTTATTAATAATTTTGTTCCTGTTGTGCCCAATCCAATCAAATCTTTTAGGAACAAACTGCAAGAAAAGCTAAGAATGTTTTAGAGTGAACTAAATATAGACATTGCTTACTTGTTTTGAAGAGGGTTTTGGTTTTGGTTATCGTGTCTTAAGTTTTCTGATACGCCCCCTTTCGATATTTAGATATTTATTTGTTGGGAAGGATACCTTAAAATGAGGTTCTTATTCCAGATTCTGGGCAGTGGTCTGCGAGTAGTTTTTTTCCTGGATGAAAAGGGAGCAAGCCCACTTGTCACTAAATGGATTGTGTGCAGTTTGCTCACTTGGACTCCATCCACAATGTACTACTCCCAAATTGCCATGCCATAAGCCTTCGGATTCTTCCTCTCATCACCTCTGCTCTAAGCAAATCTTGTTAGAAGGGCATGGCATGCCTTTGCTTAGGCAGATTGGGAACACCCATTCACTACAGAATAAAGATTTTAAAAATGCAATAAGGTGGTAAATGCATTCTATGAAGAATTTCTCAGTGTTTAGTCTGAGAATTTTTGCGTGTTGGTTAATTGTGGCCATTCTTATTTAAAGTTAAAATTATAATCTTAGGTAGAAAAACTTTTTTATAAGAAGTATTATTTGACCACTTCAGGTATACATTCAATACTGGGTAAAAATTTCAGACTTATCTCAGGAACACAGAAATACTTGGTGTCCTGATAAGCACTTTCTAGACTATTGATGTGGCCAGGAATTTGGAAAGAAGATACACACACACACACACACACGTATTTTTTTTCCCTTCCCTGTGATGAAAAGGCTGTGAAAACCTTAAAGTATTTGCTTGTTTTTTAGTTGATAATGAAATGTGTACAACCTCAAATTTGCTGCCAGAATGATACTAAAAGTAGAAAAATACTCACAAAACTGTCATGTCTTTAGTTCCGCCCCCTAAGTAAAAAGGTGTTCCCAGGATGAAAAGATCATTTTTGCTGCATGCTAAATCTTGCAGGAAAAAATGATTTTTGTAGTATGATTCCGTAGAAACGAATCTTTGATATAATGTAAATGCTGCTGTTTCAAGTGGTGAATGTGTTCTTAAAAATGGGCTATATTGTTTGCTTTCATTTTGGCCAATAATTAGTTAATCGAGTTTGTAGAAAATGTTAGCATTCTGACTACTTAGCATCTGTAGTAACTTTTCTCTATGTACAGGGATAATTTTTTAGTGGACAGAGATGCTGTTCTAGTTGCCTGTTAAGCAAAATCTGCCCTCCCAATTGAAGAAGCCAAAGAGAATTGTTAGAGGGAAAAGCATGTAGCCATTGCAGCCTGCATTGCAGCCCGCGTTGTCCAGAGAGTATATGCTCCGTACTTAGCTTCTACTGTGTGTTGTGGTCTGGTGAGTGTTGTTTCCTCTGCGTGCTCTATTTATTTATTTATTATCAGTGACCCTGACCACATAGTGTGATAGGTGCAGCATTCTTCCCTGTGGGAAAGAATTAAAGATGGTTCCATTTCCTAGACTACAGACAGGAATGGGGCTCTAAATGGTTTTCATAGACTGGCTGTTAAAGGCCAAAATTTTGGTAAATCAATGCTATATTATGCTCTTGAACTATTAAACAGCCATAATTATTGTCCCAAGATAGAATATAGTCCTTTTTCAAAGATTATACATGGCTAGGTGACAGACTCTGATAAATGATTGACTCTGGATAGTAAGTCATACCTTCGCTCTGTGGACTTGATGGTTCTTTGAGCATGGCATTTTGTTTTGACCTGTTCTTCCTTGGAGTCAAATTCATATACATGTATATAAATTTTGGTTTGGGCAACCAAGATCTAATTAAACAAAACCCAGGTGGGCCATCGACTCAGACCTGCCTTATGTTTTTGACTCTTAGGTTCCTCGTGTCCCAGACTTCTTCACGTATGTGAAGGTAAGATACTCTGTGTGCACTTGGCCTCCTTTCCACGCATATTTCATAGTGTCTTTGAGAGTGGTTACGAAGATGTTAAACTACCTTTTTGTTTCCTGGGGTGCTAGGTCAGTAACTATGAGTGCCGTCTCTCTCCATGTGAGCTTGTGTTAATGGACACTTTTATGGTAGAGTTGGGATGGGGCCACCACCTTAAAATGAGTGAGCAGACAAGGCCAGGCAAGCCAAAGGCTTTAAGACACCATGAGTTTTTTGTTTTGTTTTAATGGGAAGGGAAGTATAAGGAAGAGCTCAGAGGGAGTTTGATACCTGGAATTGTTGGACTTAATTGACACTTAGCAGACACTTAGTATAAAGGTTTAATTCTATTTAAAAAGAAGATCCATTAAATCAACTTCAAGTTCTTAACTCATGGGACTATTTTGCAACACTTCTTTGTAAATATTTTGTTAGGTTATTGGCAAAACAGTTTCAAGGTTCACTTCCCTGCCTTGAACCAGGTCCAGGCCATTTTGCTTCGGGGTAAATTAAAATCAGAACTCTTTAAGTTGAACAACTTTTTTTTTTTTTTGAATGTAAGACTTAGCTCTAACCCACCATTACATCTTAAGGATGGCATGACTTGATAATGATGGACTTGTGTGAGGTTTTGATTTTTCAATTAAACTTTGTATCACACGAGGTAATTGTTCAGCGTTCTTGAGTCTGGTTATGGAATAGGCAGAACCCTGTAGTAACAAGAGTTGGAAACTGGCTAATTGACAATGCAGTTGCCTTAAACATCTCAAGTAGAGAACTTTTACATTAGTGAGATGTACTTGAATTTCAGAACTTAACAAATTTTAATTACTTTTTATTGAAAACTGCACTGAACGCTAAATGTCCACCTTTACAATAAACAAATACAGTAACGGTAACTCACACTAAAACAAAACATACTTCTGATAGCCATTATTTTTCTGTTTGGGACAATTTTAAAGTTTTTCTTTTGTCACAAAAACAGGAATGTACCTATACAAAGGCTCAAAATAGGCCATCTTTTTAAACAAAAAGGCAATGATTCACAAAAGACTATGAGCAGAACATGGAACTAGCTGATACAAATCTAATAGGATTTGTTAAAATCAGTCACATCTAATACATCTGAAGTGTTCTTGTATAAAATATCACGTGAAGAAAAGAAGACTTTATCAATGTCTAAAAAAGTGGGTTGTTCATAGACAATCTGACAAGTTACCATAAAAAGTGTTTCCTGAGACATAAGGAAATGCAACATTATTCTTCTTGAACCCTTTTAGTTCAAGACTTTCCACTCAATAAAATAGCAGAGGATCTGAAACTGAGAAAATATATTTGAGTACAAACAGCTTGTGAAACTTAATACTTTTTTTTTTTTTTTTTTTTGCATCATCAGAGGGTTTTACTGAACTTACAACCAACTTGCCCGCTCAGTATGCAGTTCAGATGTGAGAGACGCTTCTCTGTACAGGAGCCTGTACTGTCTTCAATCCTATGCGTGCAGGTGTCTACCACAGGCAAACAGTTTTCTCCCCATTTTGTAGTAATGTGATTTTCCTATTAGCAAAAAGAGGTCTCCAGCCCCTGTGGACTTAAGGGACTCAAGTCACAGGATGGGGATTTCCTCTTAATATTTTTTATTTTGTTGTTTGAACTCTTGATGCAACATTGTAGAGCAGGGTGTTCAGGACCTGCTGTGCCCAAGGGACTGATAAAGAAAAAAGCTCTATTTATTCTTTGTGATTTGATGCACAGATGAAAAACTTAACACACAATAACAGAAGTTGGTCGTTAATAAATCACATCCTAGTCTTTCAGCGCTTCCGTAAGCAGACGACATCTGCAGTTTTCTAGCTCTTGTAGTTTTAACACTGCAACATCAATGATGCATATGTCCAGAATCAGTTACAAAGACCATCAGATTCTTTTTCTCTCAGTTCATCTATTTTTCACTGTCTCTTGGTCCCAAGTGTATCTGAATGATTACCTTCCGGCATTCTCTGCTATTGCTCGTTGGGGTGCTCTCGATTGTCCCCATGTTTTGTGGGCTGGTTGGGAGAGGGCGCTTGGGAAGGATGTGCCACTGTCGGGAGGTTGTGAGTCACTGGGATGCCTCCAGGGATGATCCCTTCCATGGCTGCAGGAAGTCCTCCTGGAGCCACGCCCACGATGCCTGGCGGATATCTAAGGAACACATAGAAATAGGGCCTAGTAAGTTGAGGGCAGAGTTGCCAAGCTCTTGCCTCTTTTCCTACTTCCAGCATTCTGACAGGGAGTTTTGCCAAGCTGTCCAGGCTGGTCTCAAACTCTTGAGCTCAAGTGATTTCCCCCCCCCATAGGCCTCCCAGAGTCCTGGGAGTACAGGCTAGAGACACCAACGCCTGGCTAACAATTTTTTTTTTTTTTTTTTCTTTTGGAGACGACAGTCTCGCCCTGTTGCCAGGCTGGAGTGCAGTGGCGTGAGCAATCTCAGCTCACTGCAACCTCTGCCTCCTGGGTTAAAGTGATTCTCCTGCCTCAGCCTCCCGAGTAGCTGGGACTACAGGTGCACGCTACCACACCCGGCTAATTTTTGTATTTTTGTTAGAGACGGGGTTTTACCATGTTGGCCAGGATGGTCTCCATCTCCTGACCTCGTGATCCGCCTGCCTCAGCCTCCCAAAGTGCTGGGATTACAGGCGTGAGCCACGGCGCCGGGCCCTGGCTAGCAATTTTTATGGGATAGTTTATCCTCCCTATCCCCAAAGGAAGGAGAAGTCTCAAACACTGGCAACTTCATTTATAACAACTAGTCCAATGAAAACACAGGGCCACTAATTTTGTAGCTTTTAGATAACAAGATACTAGCCCATACTAATTATGAATGTGGATAAACTCTACTGTTTAAAAAACACACTTTGTACAAAATGGACTTCCAAGGGTTCACCAGTTACTTCTGACTGATAAAATGATTTCCCAACAGAGCACAATGGACTCTTAGGGACTGAATGTTTGTCTCCCTCTATCCCCCTAATTCCAGTTCAAATCCCACAGCTCCAAGGTGATGACCTTAAGAGGTAAAGCCCCTGGGAAGTGACTGGGTCAGGAAATGACTGGGTCATGAATGGGATGAGTGCCCTTACAGAAGGGAGTCTGGTTAGTGCTCTGGCCCTCTCCCTGCCATATGAGGATGCGGGAAGAAGCTGATGGTCGGCTGCCTGGCCCTCACCAGAACCTGACCATGATGGCAGCCTCATCTCAGACTTCCAGCCTCCAGAACTGCAAGACATTTCTTTACAAGCCACCCAGTCAATGCTCCTCAATTATGGCAGCCAGAACTCACTCAACTTTCTAGGCTGGTTGGTTATATACTCCCATGGCCTGAGATGGGAAGTGGTATGCTTACTGGCTGTTGGCTAGGGGGCCGCCTTCCTCAGAACGCCCAGGCTTGGGCTGGTTTTATATTGCAAGCACGAGGTGCTGTGTGAGGACATACTGCATTCACCACCCATAGAACACAGGGTCCTCGGGCAAAGTGGGACTCAGTGTATTCACACAGACTTAGGAGGCAGGGCATAGTTCCCAAACCCTTTATCATCCAGGTAGAGGAGGCGTCTCACTGTGGAAGCCACCGCACCTGCAGCTCCTGGCCTGCCATCCTGTCACCACCAGTCAGAAATCCCCAAGACCTTCAGAAGGACTCTGGTCATGAGGGTCCCTCCAGTCCCTTCCTCAGTGCACATATACTGTTCTAGGGGGCCTAAGAGCCCCGGCTGACGTGAAGGATAAATACAATGGCGACATGAAGAGGTGGGCCCCCAACTTCACCCAACAGGGGGATCTGATGCTGTGATGGGCTTGAAAATACTTGTGAGGGTCAAAAGGGTGGGACTGGAGGAAATGTGAAGACAGCCACGTGACCTGCAGGCACCGCATAGCTTCTTCAGTGTCGGAGCCTTCATTACACAAACTAAACGCACCCTGGTCACCACTATGGCTACACCAGGGGGCGTGTGGCAGTGTCTGGAAACATTTTCAATCATCTTAAGTGGGAGTGGGAGGTGCTACTGACATCCGGTGGGTAGAGGCCAGGGATGTTGCTAAATGTCCTAGAATGCACAGGCCAGGCGAATGAAGAGAATGATCGGCCCCAAATGTATCGCCAAGAGCTAGAAACCCTGGTTTAGAGTATGTAAAAATTTTTCTTAAGATTCAAGGCTGCAACTATATGCATGAAGGAGCTACTGATTTCCTGGGAATCCAGCAATAATGTGGGGGCGGGGGTGGTAGGGGTGGGAGAAAACCGATTCGTGGATGGGAAATACCACAAAAGAAACCACCTCCCTGTGAGGGCTCCTGTCTTGACCCCACTCTGCATTCCCGAATACGGCTCGTTTCTTGGCTGACCCAAACTACAGGCATCATTCTTAGCATGTGGACAAGGTCATTATCCTGAGTTGATTGTACCTTCATTGGCCAGAATGCCTTCCGTGGACATAAGATTCAAATTAGAAAATGAACTTGCTCACAGACCTGTGCACTTGAACATCGTATCTATATAAGCCTTTCTCTTTGAGAAGCCTTTTTTTTTTTTGGTGGTTGGGGGAGCGGGAGGCGGGGTTATCTCACTCTGTGGCCCAGGCTGGAGGGCAGTGGGTGATCTCGACTCACTGCAATCTCCACCTCCCAGGTTCAAGCAACTCTCCCGTCTCAGCCTCCCTAGCAGCTGAGATTACAGGTGTGCGCTACCATGCGTGGCTGAGAAGCCTTTTGGTTCTAAGATGGCTTTAGAATGAAAGGCAGTTCCCAGCACCTGTGGTCAATCACATGTGACCAAACCCCCTCCCTTTTAAAATAGGAGCTTCTGTTCCATGAAATTAGGCATTGGAAGACCTGAGGGGGCAGTGCACACAGTTCGTGCTGAGAAGGCCAATTGTTGTGGCCCTGCTGTAGCATCTGCCGGAGGTAAGCTTCCCACCAAGTTTGGGCTTCTCTCCCTGGCCCCGGGGTGTGGTGCTCACAGGCTGGGATACAGTCAGTTCCTCTTCTCACCTGTATGTGGCACCATTGAGCTCAGGATGAATTGCTTGCTGGTCTATTACTGACCAAGGCGCTGATGTGACAAAGAATTCCTTGTTCACACAGTTTCTTAAGCTTTCTGGGATGCGACCTAGGGTAAGATGATTAAAATATCATATTATTTTTACAAATCACAAGAAGTTTAACATGACACCTGTAGCTGCTTATGGGGGGAAATAAGCATTTGTAAAAGCGGAAAACATCCAAAGACCCAAGTGCTTGAGCTCTTCAACACTGACCTTCAGCCTCTGTCTGCCCCACCCGAACCCGAGTTTATGTCTGGGCCTAAAGGGAATGGTTCCCTCTCTGAAGTTTAGTTCAGGGCTTACATAAATAAACAGGGCCCAAGTCATATAAATTGGGTGTTAAAAGTGAATTCTACCTGTGGAGAGCCACCTGTAGCCAGCAGGATGGGAGCCGGCTGGACTGTGGAGCTGAGGCTGCCCTTGGCAGGCCAGAGGCACGGAGGCGCTCACCTGTGATGGCTCGGCGGATCTCCGTGGCAGCTGCCTCCCTCATCTCCAGTGATGCCTGCTCGCTGTACCAGGCAGTGTGAGGAGTGCAGATGAGATTGGGTGCATCTTTCAACGGACCCTGAGCAAAGCTAGAAAAATGTAGAAAAAAGAGTAAGCGGGAAACGCCGCATACTCCCCCTGGCCTCCTCAGCACGACGGAGCTCTTGGCCGTGTAGGAAAGTAGCTGCATAGATAGCGTGGATACAGGAACATCTGTGGTGGTATTTTATGAAGGCTGGGTTGAATGTAATTATCAAAATTCTGTAAGAACTGTAACTGGTAGATGAAAAAGTCCGATTCTATTGAGCGCTTGTCCTGCTCTAATCCAGGGCAGAGATGATGCCTGTCTCAAGACCAGAACCACCGCCACCACCACCAATTTTCTGCCTCTCCTTTCCCGGATGACCTTTGGGAAACTTCCAGTCCGTTTACAATTAGAATACAGCACCATCCTTAGAAAAACAGAGGCTGTAAACGTCATCTCTGGAGTTTCCTGCCCAGGGACCTGTTTGGGAAAAGGGCCTCAAGTTCAAAGTGTGAGGGTCAGGTGTGGAGTTGGGCCCTGTGGGCTCCGGGTAGGCAGCTAGGGCAACACGCACCTAAAGGGCTCCGACTCATGCACGTCAAGGGCTGCCCCTCGTATCCTGCCCTCCTTGAGGGCTTGTGCTAAGGCTTTCTCGTCCACCAGGCCGCCACGGGCTGCGTTCACAAGGAATGCTCCCTGCCTCATCTGCGGAAGGAAAGGAAAGCCGGTTACAGGCGCACTGTCATGGTGTGTGCAAGACTCTTGTACCAAGGTGTAAAGAAGAAAGCTGCAAGCTAGGAGTTTTACTAGTCTAAGTGGTTTAATGTGTGTGCTGCAGTTTGAGGGAAGGGAGTAGGAAGTTTTGGTGATGGCTGGAAGCCAGGGCCATTTCTGCTGATCCTGAGAGGAAGCAACACGGTGGAAAGGCTGGACTGTGCCGAGCTGCGGGCCTCTTGGAAGGCTCTGGGAAGCCTGTGAAGCTGGGTCCTGGCTAGCGCCTGTCCGTCTCTGCTTAGCCTGGCTCAGCCGAGGAGGAGGCTTCACCTGACTTGTCTCTGGTGTGTTGCAGGGTCTCTTCCCTGCTCAAGTGTATCCAGAAACCATCTCCCTTGCCCTCCATGTCCCTCTTGTGCCCACAAGCAAGTGCTACCACCTTTCGACAGAAGCTTCCATGGCATCTATTTGCAAATTACCTGCTTTATGGTAAAGTCATTGATGAGGTGGTGGTTATGTTCGTTGAGATTGCAGTGCAAGGAGACGCAGTCGCTCTGATACAGCAAATCCTGCAGGGTGTAGACCCTCTGCACGCCCAGGGACCGCTCGATCCCATCCTGCAAGTAGGGGTCATAAAATATGACGCTGAATCCAAAGGCCTTGGCTCGAACTGCAACCGCCTGCCCCGTGCGACCTGTACAGAAACAGAGCGTCCAGGTGAGTGAGTCCACAGCCCGTGCCCCAGCGCTGCCACCTCCATTGTGTGTGAGCCGAGTCCGGGCTTGCCATCCCTGCTGGTAGCTGCTGCCGGAGAAATCGCGTGCCCAAAGCTTAGGCCTGAGTCGAGCACTGCCTGCGAGGGGCCACCATGGCTGATGTAGGACAGGTGAGGACCACAGTGCTTGCTGCTTATATTGGCCACAGCAGGATTTTTGTTAAAAACAAAACAAAACCACCCTTCCTTGTTACTGACATTTTCAAACACAATTAGAGTGTTCTGACAAGCCCACATGCCCCTCCCATCACCACCCGTGTCCTCTGTCCCCACTCCTCTCCACACTTCTTGTGTGCACTGCAGGCTTCTTAACATGAGCTTTGTGTTTGAAAAACTTGCTCTCAATATAACAGGGAGTGATGTCCTGCCTCTTCATCACTAGGCTCGCTCCTGCAAAGGGTGACATGAACACAATGGCACCCTGCAGGCCGGCCTGAGTGCAGACTGGCCATGTGCTACTGTGTTCTGGGCGGGAGGCAGGGCAGGTGACCATCAGGCCTGGACCTGTCCCACTGGTGGGGCCTCGTGCCCATCTGCAAGTATGCAGCCTGGGCCTCCCGCCAGCTGTGTCACAGGATGAGGAGGTGTCTCCCACTCCCCCACAGCTGTCATTTCATAAACCCATGAAATAGCACCCATGAGGTGCTATCGGTCCCCTTGATAGCACCTCCAGCTTCCCAGAGCAATTGTCAGCATTTTCAAAACAAAATGGTTAGTGTTGATGCTCGACTGGGTTCCCCCGGAGATCACAGAAGGAATCTTTAAAGCCATGGTTCCAAGGTGCAGGAGGGAGAAAGACAAAGATGCGCATTTCCGAGCAGGCAGCCCGTGTTCCAGGGGTACCTCAATGCTGGATGGCTCCTCCTCCTGCAGCAGCTCCATCTAACTGACGGCCTGGCTAGGACAACTGCCGTAGTTAGAACAAAGGTTGAATAAGGCCAGTCTGATCAGGGACAGCTGCAGGGCAACTAGCATAGCAAGGCACGAACCATCACGCCTGCCCTCATCAGTGTCACCCCTTGGAGCAGGCAGTACTGGACGGTGGCAGGGACGGAGTGAGAGATGGCTGACGCACTGGCAACATGAGACTGAGGACCCCAGCATGCAACTGCTGTTCCTGCAGCCTCCATCCCCATTCATGATGTCTGTGCACGAACATGCTTCAATCAGCGGGGCTCACACTCTGCAGATCCAGGGCCTGGAAGGCCTGTGGGACAGCAGCCCAGAGCACCAAGCCTAGATTTCAACCGTGCTGACGGGGGCTGGGTGCTATTTCTTTGTTTTTTTTCCCCAAGTTCACAAACCCCTTGAACTTTATCCGAGATTTTCTGACGACCTAATGACTTAATCCTGCTACTGACTTAATCAAAACCCATTCCCTACAAAAGAGACCTACTCCCCCCACCACCCCACATCACCTTTTTAAAAGCACAGCTCCCACAGGCTACCTTTCCTTCAGTTTCTGTCCATGCCCCCAGCCCCAGGCTGCCCTCTCGTGGCAGCACCGCCCCACCCGCCTGCTGCACTGAGCCAGCTGGGCCTGGGGGACTCGTGCTCAGTGGAACCCGAGGTCAGCAAAAGCTCTTAGCCCAGGATGGCTGCGGCAGCTCCATCTAACTGACGGCCTGGCTAGGACAACTGCCGTAGTTAGAACAAAGGTTGAATAAGGCCAGTCTGATCAGGGACAGCTGCAGGGCAACTAGCATAGCAAGGCACGAACCCTCATCAGTGTCACCTGAAAGGCTACAGAGACACCTGAAAAGGGAGCAAGGAGAGACCATGACAGTCCCTGTGCTGGGGACCCAGGGTGGTGGTAGCAGCGGTTAGTGTACGGTTTCGAGAAAACAGGGTGGTGGCTGGGGGCTGAACTGGCTTCCATACACCGAGAGGGTTTTTAAAGTTGAATGACAAGGGCAGAGTCACAGGAACAACCCCGGGAAGAAGTCCTGTGACAGCTGCAGTCAGAAGCCCCTGAAACAAGCACTTCCCCAGTGAGGCCCCACCGTGCACCCAGGGTACTCATGACCACGTGGCCCCAGGCTCTGCAGCCTGGCCAGAGACCACCGAGGCCCCGAGGGGCCTCAGAGTATACGAAGATGGAGATGAAGCAGCATTTCCGAGCCATGAGGCCCAGTGGGGCCTGGATAGAGGGAGCCCGGTGTTCACACCACCTCTGCCTTTCCAACAAAGTCAAAACACGGTGGGTCCTTTAAAAGATGCCCAGCAGTGGACACTTCAACTCAGACCCCAGGCGAGGCCAGACCCAGGAGATCGTGGCCTGTAGAGGGGACAGAAAGATGTACACTCCTGGAAGCGTCCAGCAACTTCGCTCTCGTTCAAGCGGCACCCCAGGTCCAGAGCAGGGCTCGTGGGGAGAGGAGCACGGGAGCTTCATCCTCGGAGGTGTGGAGCTCCAAGCAGAGACTGAGCAGCAGCTGGGAGCTCCCGGAGGCCAGAACATTACTGGCCCCGTGTGCACATGTGCGTTCTTGGAGTCCCAAAAGGCAGATACCATGGATCCCACCAAGTATCTACTTACAGATTGGGAAACTGAGGCAAAAAGCTCAGGTCATTCCCACAAGGCCACAGAGCTGGTAAGTGGTGGTGCTGAGATTCAGTGGCAACGGGCTGAGGTCTCCTGGGTGTGGTGTGGACCCTGATGGTGAGCAGGGTGGGGACCTCCTCGAGCCCCCATGGAATCAGGCTGCTTACCGTCACCTTCTCCTTGGCACCGGCCCCCCACCACCTTGCTAAAGACCCTCCTGGGGCCTCTCCCCACGTGTCTCCTTTTCCTGGCCCCCTCTCAGGAGAGCTTTCCAAGCTGACAGCCTGACTCTGCCACCCCAACCTGGCATTTGAAGGCCTTCAGGAGTGAGGCCATGCCCACAGTCCAGGTCTCCACTAAACCGCCAGCCCCTACTTGAGCCCCAAGCCTGGCTGCTTCTCCATGACACAGCTCCATACAGCCCCTGCCCTTCACCCCTGCCCAGGGAAATTTAGTGGGCACGGTGCCTTGCCTGCTGCTCCACAGCAGAGAATGCTATCCTGCCAGACACCGCAGACAGCAGCGGACACGCATTCTTCCACAACCAGCCCAGATCCTAACTCTGGGGCAAGTTCCCTGATGGGTGTTGACTCTGATCTCCTACCCCGTGCGACACAGGGAGGGGGCTGGCCCTGCCTGCCCTGGGGACTCCTCAAGAGCAGGCTGGGGTTGCCTTTCCCGAGAGGTCCCCACTGCGCCAGCCCGCATCGGAGGGGGCGGGGATGGATGCAGAGGGTGGCACGTACCAAAGCCGATGAGGCCCAGCGTCTCCCCACGGATGCGGGCCGCTCCCGAGGCCACCTCTCGGATCTGTTCCACGCTCTGAACCCGCGTGCCTTCCCGCAGTGCCTGGTACAGCCACGTGTTCCTCCGGTACAGATTGAGGATGTGGCAGATGGTAGAGTCCGCTGTCTCTTCCACGGCTGCAGACGGGATGTTGCACACAGCAATTCCTAAAAGCGACGAGGCCAAGGCCGGAGATGACAAAACCTCAAGATCAGTGGGGAAGCCCCAGGGCTCCCAGCCCGCCCTCCTGACACGGGGTTGTTGGCACGGGGGGAGGCCCATCTTATCGTCTAGCAGACGCGGGGCTGGGCACGTGGGTGGTAGGCCCTCAGGCTCTGATGCTCGGGAGGCTCTAGGCCGAACGTCCGCCCCTCCCTCCCAAGGAGGACTTTTCCTCCAGGACGTGGCTCCCGAACAGCCCAACTCCTATGGCTGATCTCGGGCCTGACTGGCTTCCTCCCGGGCTTGTGCTGAGTCCCAGGAAAGGACCTGGAGTGGCAAGTTAGTGGGCCTAAGACCAGACTCCTCCAAATGGACCCCACTCAGGCTCAAACCCCTCAGGCTCATCCTCATAGAGCTGGCAGGGATGACAAAGAATGGCTTTTGGTTTTAAGGTATGCTAACAGTTTGATGCAAAAAACATACGTTTTAAACATACTTGTTCCACCCCCACGTGGATGCATGGACTGGCCCTGGGACAGAACTGATGACCGAAGCGTGTGCACAGTCATCCTGTGGCCCTGTGTTCAGCACCCTGCTCTGGTGGGAAGAACTAGACCAGATAGGATGCCCTCCCTGCCCCGGGGAGCAGCCTTCAGGGCCAAGCGTGGCTTGGGGTAAGCCCTCTGGCCCCGTCCGAGCTGCAGAGACCAGGGTCAAGTATCTGCCAGCACGAGGCAACTGTGGCATGGAGAGTTAACCCAAGTCATAGGCAGAAAGGGCCTGACATTTACCCTCCACAGCCAGAGGGTGTCTGGGAAGAATGAATGAATGCCAGATACAACAGGGGTGCAAGGAGGCAGAGGGCCAGGCTGGAAACGGCCCCTCCCTACCACCCAACAGGTGGAGAACCAGACGCCTACTTGCAGCAGAGACCAGAGGGGCCGAGCCAGGGGTGGGGCCCCAGGGGGTGGGCTCAGCAGCCAGCCTCTGGCTGGCTCCCAGTTGAGCTCTCTGAGGAGGGGTGTGGTTATTTGGGCACCATGTCGGCCCAGGTGAAAAGGTTCCCACCTCATCTCAGGTTTGGGACCCCCTAGGAGAGTGCCTCTCCCAACAAGGGTTGCCCAAGGCACCGGGACAGGGCCACCTTTAAGCCAACCCACGATTCCTCTATCTTAAGTCCTGAAGATTGGAGTGGGGACAGCGATCACCAAGGCAGCTTCTTGGCCTCTACTGGACCGGAAACGAGCAGTGGACGCCGCAAACCCCTTTCTAGACAGCTGCATGGCTGTCTCCCCAAGAGGGCCACCCCTAGGTCTAGGGTCTTGAGAGTGACCCCTTCAGCAGGACACACAGCTCAGAGAAGGTGAAGCCACCGTGAGCAGGTCATCCACCCACCCAATGTGGCCACTGAGGGCTCCTCCCGGCCACAGACACCTGCCAAGGGAACAGTGTGGTTGACTGTGACTGAGGCCGACCAACTTTCCCACGAGCTGGATGCCAGGAATCTTGCAGGAAACGGGCCTCGTTCATTTGAAATAGCTCAGCAGAGAAGCTGGGGCTTGATCACATGCCATGTTATTATTAGAGTCAGATAGACTGAGGCCGATGCCAGAGTTGAAGAAAATCTTTGGCGGTTGGGACAATTTGCATTCCTCGGGCAGGCTAAAGCCCAGCAGGGAGGCCCCAGAGCAGAATCACCCTCAGGGACAGTGGCTCCGTGCTGCCGCTGGGGCTTGGCCGTGCTGCCTGGCGTGATGGGCTGATGCCGGCTGAGAGACCCCGCAAGGCCACCTGTGTCAAGGCCCGCGGGTGGGTGGGGCACAAAAAGGGAGGCTGAGGCAGGACATCCGGTCAGTCTTCTCACGGAACTTGGACATTCAGCTCCTCAGTTCCAGTGCTCACCACAGTGCAGAGTCCCAGGACGGTGAGAGGGTGCAGGAGGAAGAGCTGCAGCCACTGCCTGGGATGGAAGAACCTTCCCACCCCCACTGCTGCAGCGCCTCTGCCAGGAACCTCCATAACCTCACCGCCCTCTCGGAGGCAGCGTCTTAGCTGTCCTACAACGCTCCGTGGATGCAGCCTCCCTTCTGGATGAGTCAAGCTGCAGCAGCCACACGATGCCACACGATGGGTGTGCCACACTTTGAGTGCCACACGATGGGCGGCTCTGATACTCACAGGCTGGGCCTCCCAGTGTACATGGAGCCCGAAACATGGCACCAGAGAGGCAAGCTGCTTTGCTCCCACGGTCAGTGCCATGGTGTTTTCATCCCTTCAGGACTGCCACTGGCACGGGAACCAGATCAACCAGCTTGCTGGAGGCAGCGGGGGTGGGGAGGGGTGTAGGGCCTCTCGAGGTCTTCCCCTCGTGTCTTCCGTGTCTTCCTGGCTCGTGGGAAGAAGTGTAGGTGAGCAGTTTCCTCAAGCGCTAACTCTCGCCCGTCATTCCAGGGCTGATGGCTCAGAACCTTGCGATCCCAGAAGGCTTCCCCAGAGGCCTAGTGTGCTGCCTCGTCCAACATGGAGGGCCCTGTTTTCTGGGCCTGCCAGGGACCCCCTTTCACTTCAGGAAGAGGGCCTGCCTGCAGCCACCTGCCGTTCCCAGCCCTCAGCACAAAAGGCCCACTGACCGCATGATGTGGGCAATGCATTCGGAGACAAAGGACGTCTGGACAGAGGCTCATTTTCCGCCTCCAGAGTCTACATTTGAAAAGTGCCCTTCAAAAGGGCCTCACAGATGTCTTCCAAGCGACCTTATCAGATGGGACCAGGATCAATGAAAATCCACCACTCACAGCCCTTCAACATCTTCCAAAACCGCAGTCCCTGGCCCTGGTCGTCTTCTGTGGGTCTCAGAACTCAGGGAACACAACCTCCCATCTCGGCCCTCCTGGGCCCCCCGTCATTGAGGCCTTTCTGTCCCCACTGCCTGTGTGGGGCCCTTCTAGAAATGGAGAAATAGGAAGTTCAGTTCCACAGGCAAGGACCTCCCCTCTCTCCCTGGAAAGCAGCTGCTGGTCCAGCCGAGGAAGGTGAGGGTCAGCACCCATGTGGGCCTGGGAGCTGGGAGGTGAGGGGCAGACGTGCTGGAGAAGCAAGAGGTGTGCGGGGAAAAGGATTTGAGAGCCCCTGGCACATGAAGCTGTATTCTTCTCTGCTGTTCAAACTTGGGATTTCAGCTCTACCAAGAGCACAAAGGACATTTGTTTTCAAACAAAAATATCCTTGTTTGTGCCAGGGAAAGATGGAAAATTGTAGTTGATACTAAACACGCTCTGGAAGACTCACATCTTCCGGAGAGTCCTGGTTCCAACGGAGGGGCTCGGAAGGACGCCACGGCTGGTCGCAAGCGCGGGGCGTGGGGACGGCGAGGGGTGGATGTGTGAGGCTGCTGCTTCCAGGACCCTAAGGGGTCTGGATCTCAGTGACCCTCTCTCCTTCCCTGGCCTTTTGCTCTGGGATTTGCCCCTGGGGCAGCCCCACCCCGCTGTGTCCCGACCCCTGTGAGTACATGGGCAGCTCCACCACTCGCCCGGCTCCCCAGCCCTGCTCCTGACACCAAGACCCACCCAGTGCTTCTGGTACTCGGGTGCTGCCCCAAATGGCAGTGAGGGACTCAACTAAGATTCTGACCCCAGGCTAGGGTTGTGGAGAGAAGGCTCGAGCCCATGGGGGTGGCCTCCCTGAAAACGTGGCCGGTGGTGCCCGAGGGCAGGATTCAGAGGTATGTTGTGCTCTACTCAGAGACGAGCTCACACCCAGCCCGTCCCGGAAGCACCAGGGCCCACTGGGGCCTCAGCCGATGGGACAGAGGTGGGGAAATAGCACCCAGGCTACTCCTGGAGCACAGGAAGGGCTGTTCCGAGGCCAGGCTGCTGTCTGGACCACTGTGCCTGGGTTCCAAGTGGTTCTGAAGTATCCCTTAGCAGCCTCATGAATTTGGGGCACCTGAGCACTCATAAGGCAGAGTACAGCTCCCACTCCAAAGTGCAGGGGTGGCCGGGCGCGGTGGCTCAAGCCTGTAATCCCAGCACTTTGGGAGGCCGAGGCGGGCGGATCACGAGGTCAGGAGATCGAGACCATCCTGGCTAACACTGTGAAACCCCGTCTCTACTAAAAAATACAAAAAACTAGCCGGGCGAGGTGGCGGGCGCCTGTAGTCCCAGCTACTCGGAGGCTGAGGCAGGAGAATGACGGTAAACCCGGGAGGCGGAGCTTGCAGTGAGCTGAGATCCGGCCACTGCACTCCAGCCCGGGCGACAGAGCGAGACTCCGTCTCAAAAACAAACAAACAAACAAAAACAAAGTGCAGGGGTAGCATGTTCCAAACACAGACCAAGCACAGCGCCCACCTGGCCCTCTCCCGAGGACGCTCGATGACAGTGGTCTGCTCCTCATGCCTCTGCACTCAGCCCTCACGGGCTCACACCGGGCGCTGGGCAGAGGCCCCTCAACACGGCCCCAGCGCCTGTGGCTGGGGGTGCAATGAGCAGCTCTGAAGCCCCCAACTCCGGGATCGCGCCTGTGCCTCTGCTTTTCTTTGGAAGCCTCTGTCATCAGCTGTGTTGGGCAGGGGGTCTACCTTGCTTTGGTGCCGACCTGGGTCAGATGCTGCAAGGGCTGCGCTCCCAGAGCGGGAGGCCCAGGTTCCTGTGTGGACAGGGGTCTGGAGCTGTGTACCCAGCTGGGGTAGTTTAGGGGATGCACCCAGCAAGTGGGTGGTTTAGGGGACATGTGGCCAGTCGCATTCTCCCCTCTGGAGGTGGCGCTGGGTGTTTCCAGATGGAGCCAGCAGCAGCTCGGTGTTGCCCCGAGGGCAGAGATGCATCATCACAGCCCAGCAGACCCCACACAGCAGCCAGCAGGGACAATCCTACCTGCGCCATGTGAAGGCAGGGCCGGCAAGGTGCTCCACAGCCCGCCCTGCAGGCAGCCACCTTGCTACAGCCAGAAGCGGCTGCTCCGTGTCCCAGTTCCAGCTGCTTCTCCGAGCCCACCCACGCAGGCCCACGGAGCTCCGGACAACTCCAGGCAGCCAGTGCTGCCTCGCACTCACCGAGCTCGCCGGCAGCCTTGATGTCCACGTTGTCGTAGCCACTGCCTATCCGCACGATCACTCTCAGGGCCTTGAACTTTTCCAGGTCCTCCCTGGTGAGGGTGATGGTGTGGTACATCATGGCACCCACGGCTTCGTTTAGAACCTGCGTGGGAACAGAGCACAGGGTCGGAGCCCCACCCCGGGCAGCCCACCGGCACCACTTGGCCTGGTCTCCTGGCCCTAGTGCCCTTGAACCCGAGGCAGGGGAGTTCAGTAGGAAAGCAGGGAACAGGGGTTTTGGGGCCTGTCAGTGACTCAGGGCGACCTAATGGGGGGATGCCGGGGAGGGCCGGGGAGGAAACTGCCCAAGGTCAGTGCAGCTCCTGGTCGGGCAGGGCGGGCCCACCTTCTCGTGGATTTCCTGTGTGGACTGCGCGTCACAGAAGGCCACAGTGGCCAGATCCTTCAGGATGGGCATCTCCACAGTGCAGTCACGGCCGTCCAGCAGCGCCACCAGGGGGCGGGGGTGCAGGGGGCCGTTCATGATCTGGGGGCGGATACCTGCAAAGAGGGAAGCGACGAGCACAGTGGGTGGGTGGCTGGAGGGGCAGCTCCCCACTCATCACTGCGGGCAGGGCTTGGACAAGCGAGGGCAGCGGAGCAGCGAGGGCCCCACCTCCACCTGCATCACCTCCCGGCGAGCCACTGTCACGGAGAGGGGCCCCCATCCCCACTTCCGATCCACTTGCGGCTCTGGTTGGAGATGCACACAGCTGCTTCCCTGCCAGCAGACCATAGTCCCAAGAGCCTCAGGACCATGGGGCCCCGAGGCCAGCACAGGAGAGTCCAGCACAAGATGGGCCCCCACGCCATGTGCCTCCCCGCCTGCACCGGCACCAGCTGCCCTCGCACAACGTGACAGGGGATAAGGCGTTCCTGGAGAGGCCCTGCACAAACAAGTGCCCTGGGCAGGCTCCTCCAGCCCCTCTCACCTGCGCTAGGTGGGAAGAGATGCTGAGTCTGGGGCAGGGAAGGTATTGCCTGAGGGCAGGACGCCTCTGGGGGCTCAGGAAAGCAAACTTCTCAGAGGACCACACAGCAAGCAGCTCTCTAGACAGGCCAGAGCCATCATATTAACCCTGACAGACTTCCTGGTGCTGCCAACAAGGTGAAGGGATAGCTGTGAGGGCAGAGGGGCAGGGGCGACCCCAGGAAGGGCCCCAGTGGTCCTTCCCACACGTCCAAGTCCAAGTTCTCTAGCAACTTCATCTGGACCAGCAAGGCCGCATCTAGATGTTCAGCAGAGTGGTGGAAGGCCTTCACCTGCCACGCCACAGATGCACATGCTTGCGCCCCGTGCACATACAGGGCAGACACCCTGCAGGGCCCTCCCAGGACGCAGCGAGAGCCCTAGGCCCCAGGGCCTCTTTTCTCTCGCTATTCTGTGCAGCAAACCCAGCCGGCTCTGAAGACCTCAGAGACAGAAAAGTAGCATTTTCTCCAAGAAAAACTGCCCCCTTCAAATCCATCCTTGGATTTTGTAGGTCCTCCTGACCATCTGCCCAAACCTCAAATCTTCACGGCCCACACCCTGGATACAAGAGAACAGCCATCTGAGTTCCAGAGGTGCGATCCACCGAGATGCCAGGAAGGGGCAGTGCCTCTTTTCTTGTCACATTAGAACTCTTTAACCTCAGATGAAAGCTCTGGGGCTCATCAAGCCTTCAGATGTCCAGATCAGCCCTGATGGCAGCCTTACATCCCCGTCCCCTCCCTCCCTCCGAGGCGGGACGGTTCAGGCCGTGGCTCCAGGCTGGGCCCAGCCTGGTGACCCACCATGGGTAACCCAACCAGGAAGGTGCGACATTCCCGGAATCGCTGGCCTTTGGCCACAAGGCAGCAGGCTCAGGCTCCCACAAACAAAAGCAGGAGTCTTCCACAAAGGCCAGCTTCATCTGTGTGGCTGCCACCTTCCAGCCCTAACCTCCTCAAGGGCTCTTGGTAGTTCCCAAGCTGGCCACTTGGTGGGGACGGTGATCGGGACCCCAGCCATGGCGGGCTCCTGCTGGACCACCAGGGCTCATATTCAGTTAGCCACACACTCTAGTAAGGAGCCGAGGAAGAAAATCCCCCTCCGCTGGAGCCTACGTCCTGTTAAGACTATACACGGTGCTGGGGAGGGACGGCCCAGGGCACCCGCAACTGGGCCTTGGGACAATCGTCTCTTTGAACACAAGGTACAGAAAAAGGCTTTTGTCTCAGCCTCAGAAGAATGGGCTGGGGGAGCCAGGGCCACAGCCAGCCCTGCATGGCCCCCAAGCTGTGTGCAGTTCTCCTGCCACCCCTGGCTGGGAGAAATCGTAGCCCCTCTCAGCCCTGAGCTGCAGCCGCACCCGACGCTCAGACACCAAGGGTGCACGTGCACCCAGTCACTCCTGCTGCTGCCCCAATGCCCAGGTCCCCCCAAGCGGGGTGTCCGCATGAATCTACGCCAGGAAAACAGGGCAGGGCAGGGGGAAAATATGGCAGGGATGAAGGTCAGCACCCCCATGTCCTCGCCAGCCCACGACCCGTATGGGTGGACAGAAAGTATGCAGCAGAAAGCTGGACACCCCCTCAGCTCATCCGCGAGGTCCACAACAGCACCGTCACCCAACGAGGAACCCGACACACATGGCTCCCACCTGGGTTCCTCTCTTCTGCTACGAAAATGGTGCAACTGCCAAATTCCAAAAGATTCTTTCTCTTTCAGTAGACTCCTCCGGCCCCCTACTTGAGGTCTGAGGGCACAATCCTGTGGGGCTGGGCAGTCCTGGCCTCATCCCCCAGGCTGTCGCCCCTGCAGGGTGAGGAACACCCCAACTTCACTTTCAGGGGTGCTGGCAGGATGGTTACTGGAGACAGTGCCTGATTATAAGAAATCCAAGCTGTCCACTAAACAGGAGCCACACAGGAAAACCACGCTGGGCGCAAGGTGGGAATCCAGAGCCGCCGATGCGTCTGGGGAGCCTGAGAGGCCACTGTCACAAGATGTCCATCCACAGCATCATCAGTACATGGATCCGTTACCAGGGTAACAAACTCCAGGTTGCCTAGCGATCGGCTCCCTCCCCGACACGCGTTGCCTTTCTCGTTGGTGAAGCCCACCCTTTACCCTCCCTGATGGCTGGGCACGAAGAGCATGGCTGAGGATGGCCCAAGAGACCTGTCCAAGGTTTGAGGCTCGAATCCTGGCAGGAGGTCCTTCATGGCAAGGTGGGAAGAGAGAAAAGCAAATGGGTTCCCATGCTGGGAAAAGATGCCGGGCACAACGGCCGGAGGTGGGGGGTTGGGAGTGGGTGAGATGCTCGCGTGTCCTGCATGAGGTGCAGGGATATGGAGGCCACAGGAGACTCCCAGCCCTGAGCGTGAGAGCTTAGCTGGGACAGTGCCAAGGTTTGCTCTAGAAAGGAAAGCACCATCTCCCATGTGCTCCTTCAGTCCCAGAAGGAAACTGTCCACCTACACACCAGAGAATTTGGACTTACATTCAAGCCCCTGCATGGCAGTCACTGCCCCTACAGGCTTGCCTTGCCGGAGCCTGGGGCAGAGGTTCCTGGAAGATCTCATATGGAAGATCTCATATGGAGAGATGAAGGTGCAAACAGATCCCCCATCTTACCTCACACAGGACTCCTGACACCTGTTTCAGGCTTCTGACAATTTGAGCAAGTTTTTAACATATTAGGATGTAACTGACACACAGAGTAAGATTCATATACATTAAGATGGAACATGACCCTTTTAGGGATGTGGGGTCCCCAGGCCCAGTGGGGTGGGAGGATTGGGAATTTGAGAGGAGAAAGCCCAAGGCACAGTATGTAACGAGGGCTTCCTGAAAACTGGGCTTTATGATAAAAAAGCCAAGGCTTCCAGTTGCTATGCCCAGCTGAAGGCCTTTTCCATGCAGACAGACCACAAGGCTGACAGGAGTCCTACAGCGCTGCTGTTCCTCCCACTTTACAGCCCAGGAATCAGAGCTCCAGGTGGCCCCGTACCATGGTGCGCGACCACAAGGTATAAGGAAACACTTGGGGACGAGGTTCACAGGGCCCTGGTGCCCTCTATGTGCTATTCTTCCTTTCTACCATCTCCCACCAGTAAACCTGCCTTGTCTATTTCAGGACAATTCCAGCTGCAACTGGACACATCAGGGAAAGGACATCAGTGCCTTCCTGTTGACAGCCTGCCCACATTAACTGTGTAAAGCACAAAGCCCTACCGGCTCCCCTGGTATCAATTACTATCTGGTTTCAGGCTTGCGTGTGCACCGGTGCGGCCCCACCCCGCCCCTCCATCTGGGATGCGCTGTGCACCAGCTCGAGGCCAGTACCGACGCCCATCTCTGGGCCTGGGATTGCTTAGAGCTGCAGCTGCAATAAATAATTGTGAAATGAGAGATGCTCAGTCAAAAACAAAGACAACACCAGGCCAAGTTGCTGGAGTTTTGTGAACAGTAACCAGATACCTGGGAAAAGCCAAGCCCGCAGGTCTCACAGATCCTAAGTCAGGGAGATCTCAGGGAGGATGCTGGAAGGATTCGGAGCTGGAAAACACTACATTTCATTGTGGGGAGCTGCTGCTTTCTTGGATACAGGCGGACAGGCCTGGAGTTGACCTCCTGGCTCAGTACCATGCAAGGCAAATGGGATGTTCTCCTGAGCAGTCAACAAGAAGGAGGACTGATCCTGCCACAGAAAGCTGCCTGCAGTGTTTCTGAGACCCATTTTCCAGTCTTTCTAGACATTGTGTGAGCTAAGCCGACATCCTTTCAACAGAAATTCTCATTATTTAAAAATGATCTAAATGGGTTTCTGTTGCTTGAAGCTCAAGACAAACTACCCCAAGGGAAAGGTTTTGTTGCTTTCAGGATTTTAGGCTTCCACCCAAAGCAAAGCAGCTGCAATGATCATTTCTGACATAGGAGGCAAAGGATGGCTCTGACTTTTTTTTTTTTTTTTCTTTTCTTTTTTTTTGAGACAGAGTTTCACTCTTGTTGCCCAGGCTGGAGTGCAGTGGCACGATCTCCGCTCACTGCAACCTCTGCCTACCAGGTTCAAGTGATTCTCCTACCTTAGCCTCCCAAGTAGCTGAGACTACAGGCACGTGCCACCGTGCCTGGGTTATTTTGTATTTTTAGTAGAGACAGGGTTTCACCATGTTGGCCAGGCTGGCTTCAAACCCCTGACCTCAGGTGATCCATCCGCCTTGGTCTCCCAAAATGCTGGGATTACAGGCAATGAGCCACTGTGCCTGGCCGGCTCTGGCCTCTTTTTCATAACTCACTAGATTTTATGGAAGTTTCCTGACACCGCAGCAGTCTCAAGACACTAGTGCCAGACTGGCTGGGAGCTCAAGGTGGCGGTCCCCGTTCCTGACAGGGGCTGCGGCTGCCCAAGGACAGATGTTGGCCACATACTCAGGGGCTGCGGCTGCCCAAGGACAGACGTTGGCCACATACCGCAGGGTTGCCCCATGAAACCCCTGCAGGTTGCAATCTTAGGGCTGACAGAAGCTGTCACATTCATGAGAAGAACCACTGTTCAGAGTCACAGCAGTGGCCTTGCAGGAGGGAGCCTCTGTGGAATGAAGGTAGTTGCTGGAATTTGCCAAGTGCGGTCACCAGCTGCCCTAACACAGATAACTGTAAAAAGTACCTGGATCCTTCCACAGACGGGAGATCCAGGCAGGCCTTCCAAAGATCGCGACAGAAGGCGTCATTCAGAGTGCTGCAAGCAGCTCCCAGCTGTAAAAAGTAAAGGTTCCTCTTCAAAGACTTTCCTCCTCGTCTAATTAGGAGGAATAAATAGTAACTTCTCTTAGAGGCAAAATGTATTCAAAGACCTGTGCTAACATTCTCAAATATCTGCTAGCCGTGGTAAGGAAATCAATGTACTGTGTGTTCTTAGCTCCCACAATTTAGCCTAAATATCTGCCCTGGCATGCTTATACCGGTCCAAGCAAGCATTAGGTCATTCCCTGTTCCTCTTCCTTATTTAAAAGCTTTTTTTTTACCTTTCTCAACATTCCACAAGTCACTTCCTCCTTCCTTTGTTCCCCTCTACCTTTGCCTCTTTTAAAAAGTTCTAAGTTGCTAGCCAGTCAGGACAAATACAGCATGTGAGGTCCCGTTCCAGCCAATGGAGACCGGACACAGCCATTGGGTGGACACGTCAGGTCATAAATGACCCTGTCTCCTTTGTTCGGTGTCCTCTCGTGGTAAAACTGCTGGCAATTGTACCCTTTCTGCAGGAAGTAAAAATGGCCTTACTAAATAAATTAAATTTATGTTCAAGTGCTATTTCTTTATGGCACCGAGGAACAAACATTTCAAACAGAGCCAAGCGATTCAAGGCTTCATCAGCCCCTATCACCTGCAGTGGCCTGGGAGGCAGGAGAGCCTAGCAGCCGGTGTGGTTCCCGGCCTCATGCACAATGATCCAGGTAGAAAGGAGACAAAAACCTCACTAAACCCCAGAGGCCGGGGTGGGACAGGGAGGGACCCAACAGAGCTGTACCTGAGGCCCCGCCTGCCTCCAAGGAAGCCCCACTTAATATCCCACCAATCCTACCACCCTCAGAAAAGCTTTCTCTGAAATGCAGCCTGTTCCCCAACTAAATGGCCGCTTTCTGCAATCCAGCATGACCTGATCCTCACAGGCTAAGCTCAGCAGACCTGATTTCTAGAAAGCCAGACACAGAATCAGAACTAAGGTCTGCTAAGAGTATTATTTCAGAGGCTTGGGTTTCTACAATATTAAACTGAAAATTGTGACAGGGCCAAGCTGGGGGCCAGATACTGACGCTGGGACATACGCAAGTGCCTCTCAGACACTTGGCATTAAACTTGTAAACACAGCTGCCTCAATGGGTCTACAGGCCAGCCCAGCACACAGGGCTGTGGAGCTCTGAGTAGGGGGAGGCGGTCTGTGGGAGCCTCGTGTTGTCAAGGTAAGAGATGCTTCCCTTGCTTTGTAAACATGTTGAACCACGTTATAAAAGCTGTTCTAAACCGTCAGACGTGGGATCTAAACAACAACAAATGTTCTGCAGTTGGCTGATCTGGAATATGAGCAAGCCACGGTGACTCCCCCTCCTTGTGCCCCCAGCAGCCGGGAAGGTGCCCGCCCCCACGGCAGCTGCAGAGAAGACTGTGGGAAACAGGCATCTCCCCTCTGCCTTGCACAAGAAGGACCACAGGTGCAGGTTGCTGATGAGCCGTGGCTCCAGGAGCAGCTTCAAGGCATGATTTGGAAGAAAATCTGTGTTGCTAAGAGTGGCACTATTTTAAGGTTAAAAAAAAGAAAAAAAAGAAAGAAAGCAACTGCTATTGGAAATCTCAGCTTTGTTTCTACGTTGTTATCTGCTTTTTCATTTGGCAAATGGGCTTTCTCTCTGCGTTGTTTCTGGGAAGCTGTCCCAATGCTGCGTCCACTTCCTTGCCCAGCTTCCCAGAGGCTGCAATTTCATTTTACAGTCTCAGTCATGTATAGGTAGTATGTGCTTCCCTAGAAAGGAGAACCCAATCCTCAAGTTTTAAGTGTCACCTGACACCCCCAACAGATTGCCCGGCTCATGTGCACACACCTCCTCCCACCATGCAATGCAAATGCGCAACCCTTATCTCTCTTTCTGCATTCATGGCAGACATCACTAATCGATCCCCACATTCTTCCTGAAGCCAGGACCTCAGCCCTGGAGTGGCATCACACACACCAAGCTGTCGAAGACCTGGCCCAGCTGAAGATGATTTAACTCAACCTTGGACAAGGACTAGCCTGAACCAGGCACTGGAAGACAGTGAGGAGAGAATGAGAGAGCAGCGTGGTATAAAGTGAGTGCCGGGGAATTTAAAGAATGAAGAATACCTTCTAAAGTTAGAAACTGGTGATGGCTGTGCCGTCACTGTGTACATCCTTAGCAGCTATAGGGATTATCCATATTTTCTCCAGTGAGGTACAACCGGGTAGGAAAAAGCTCGCAATCTGCTGCATATTCAGCCAGCGCACTCCTCACACTGAGAACACCAGGATCTTAGTCTTCTAAAGTTGGGCTCTTACTTGCGAACAATTTAAAAGGGTTTATGGCAAAGGGTTCATGTGAATTATCCCTCAAGTTCCCCCTGCCTTTCTGTAAGGAGGAAAACACTGAGTGTTGGGAAATCCAGCTTCACCAGGGCCTCTGAGCACCCTGGGGCTGTGCTGTATAGGGTGCCCCACAGCAAGTGGGCTCCCCAGAAGGCTGGATGTGCCCCCTGGGGAACCTAGCTTTAAACTCTTCCTTGGCTTCTGAGTTTGGCATTCTCTGCAAAGTCAGCTGGAGGTTTGGTGAAGAAATGGCCACAGGAACACCTTGATAAATAGATTTGCTTCTTAAATAAAACATGTATCTGAATGAGTCACAATGTGACATGTGAGAGGCTCGCAGGTAATCTCCCTTGTAGCTCAGGTGGCAGCTGGACACAGAGCTGGCGAGGCAGGAGGCTCCAGGTACCCCTGTCTTTATCCAGCCAGGCAGGTGCAGTCTGCTGCTCCCCAGAGCCTGGGCCACGTTCTCTGGCCCCCAAAAGCTTTCTGGGTGATCATGTGAATAACCGGGAGTATGTGTGGTATCTTCCACGGTCGGAAAGAGATGTCTAGAACCACACCATCAAGTTCAGGAAAAAACACAAAATACAAACCCCCTGAAAATAAAGCTCGTCTGCAACCCTAGAAAGACAAGCACGTGCAGTCACTTCAACAGGTTCCTCAGAGCCCCCGGGAAAGCTGCAGCCCACACCCTGCAGCGTCGGCGCCATGCTGAACAGAGGAGCACAGGGCCCTGAACACAGGAAAGTGAGAGGTATTTTCTCATTTTGTAACACAGCTTAAAATAAAAAACCCAAGTTAGGTGCTTGAAAGTGTTTTTAGGCACTGGTAGCTTTTTGGAAGCCCAGACACTGTCCTGTTGGCTGACGCTGGTGTTGAGTGTTCGGGCTCCGTCACCTTCACCTATCCCTGGGAGCAGCTCATGTTCTGGGGTGAATTTTTGCCCTGAGGAAGCAGGTGCCATCCACCCAGGGCAGATCCAACAACCCCACCCAGCCCGTGTGAATGCAGACACTGCTGACTCACTGGGCCTGAAAGATCCGTAAAGGGCCATCACCAAAAACGGTGCCTTAGAAGGCATTCCCACAGCGAAGCAGCCAAGGACGTGAGGCTCTGCTTCTATTTTTGGTGAGACGCGCTACGTGTGCGAGATTTCCCCAGTGTCCCAGCCTCACATGGGTGGTCCTTGGGCTCCAGGAGGGAGGACAGGATGTGGGGATAGAAGCCGGAGCAACAGCCAAGCTGGAGGAGCAAGGAGTGAGGATTCTGGCTTCCCACTGGGTGAGGCTCTGCAACATACCCTCCTGCTTCCCAACGCGGGGACAGTCCCTGCAGGGACGGGCAGTCAGGATCTTATGCACAGGATGGGGACACTCTCAGCCACCACTCTGGAGGGGAACACACATCATCTGAGTCCCCTTTCCAAAAAACAGTTCCGGTGGAATCTTCCAGGACTACTTGTTCTCTTCCTGCCGGCACGCCAAGGTCAGATGTGCCCCTGGGTCAGACTCCCCCACCTGCCTGTGCCTCTGCACACCCCACTCATGTGGCTGCTCCTCCAAGCCTCTGTGGAAGAGATGAGCCTCAGGGCATCACCAAAGACTAAAAATTGTTTTTTTTCCTTTGAGATGGAGTCTCACTCTATTGCCCAGGCTGGAGTGCAGTGGTGCGATCTCGGCTCACCGCAACCTCCGCCTCCTGGGCTCAAGTGATTCTCCTGCCTCAGCCTCCCAGACAGGGTTTCACCATGTTGACCAGGCAGGTCTCAAACTCCTGAACTCAGGTGGTCCGCATGCCTCGGCCTCCCAAAGTGCTGGGATTACAGGCACAAGCCACTGCGCCCGGCCAAAAGACTAAATTTTAAGCAGCACAAACCTTCCAAGGACAAAAAGCGGCCCCCATGTGACTACCTGTTCACCCTGGTGAGCTCACTCGTCCAAGCCAGGACTGGCTGGTCCACCTCACTCACTCCTGCCTGGGAGCTGCCCACCTCACCTCTCCAAGCTGCCGGCCAGCAGCAAAGAATGCTATGACTATGACGAGGGCTGTGAGGTCAGCGATGGGCCTTCTGTCCCAAGGGTGGCAGCTGCCAGCATGTGGTTCCAGCCCACTGCTCTTGAACGATGAGATTCTCAATTCAAGGGCCCAAGCTCCGAGTTGTGAGGTGGTCTGGAGCCTGTTGGAAAGACCACCGAGAATGCCCACTGTCTGCTCCGTCTCAACTGTAATGAAAACTGGCTGCCTGTAGCCAAGGGGCCGCCTGGGACACCCCCACTTCACATACCCCGTGTGGGCAGGTGCATTCTGTGCCACAGCAGACA
Source organism: Trachypithecus francoisi (assembly GCF_009764315.1). Taxonomy (NCBI): domain Eukaryota; kingdom Metazoa; phylum Chordata; class Mammalia; order Primates; family Cercopithecidae; genus Trachypithecus; species Trachypithecus francoisi. The sequence goes on along the minus strand of NW_022681442.1, from coordinate 6,471,261 downwards.
CACACCAGACTTTCCCAGGATGTGCCTGGAAGCTGGAGAAATACCTGGAAATGCCTGAAGTTGTAAAATACAAGTCTGGAGTCTGGTGCCTGGCCCACTGCCGTCAGCCTCTTTTCCTTAATTGGTTTTCAATACTTTATTGCAGCAATAAAATCACCTATGCACCCAAGAAGGCAAACACACAAGGAGTCGAGTTTCAGGTAATAAAGGGATGGTAAACAGTCAGCTCTTTATACCATACGCTGGGCATCATGACCATGGAATAGAGCCTGTCCCATTTAGAAAGATGGTCACGGTCACTTCTGTTGCACCCTCCAGACAACCCTGTGCCATAGATGCTGCCATTTCCCCAGCAGGTAATGGAGACTGAGAGGTGGGGGGAACTTGCCCAGGGTCACACAGCGAGTAAGGGATGGAGTCAGGACTCAAACTCAGGTCTGACACCAGAGATCAAGCATGCCACCCCAGGGCCCACCGCAGTGCAAACCACCTGTTGGATTGGTTCAACTCAACAAACTCTGGACACCGGACAGACAGACAGCATCAGGCCTGGCCCTCGGACACAGGCCCTCGGACACAGACAGGTGATGTTGCCTCAGCAGGCTGAGGTAGGTCTTAAAGTTCTCTCTTTTACTGCGGGAACGTGATTGTTCGATCTACCAACCAGGCACACAAAATCAAGAACCAAGGGCCTGCGGCTCTTCACAGGAGGCATGCGCTGTTTCCCCCTGGGTGTCTCTCTGGATCTTGCAGCCTAAAAGAGGCATCATTGTGGTAACTATCAGAACTGCGGAGAACAGAAGGACGCATCCAAGCAAGTCCGAGACGCCAAAGGATAGCAACTTGTGTGTGCTGGGCCCACTCCCCAAGCCGGATGCAGGGACACATGGTCCTTCTCACAGCGTCCTACTGCCCCAGCAGGCATTCATGGCCCTGGTGATAAGAAACCTTGTCCTAACCTGAACAACATAGTGAAATCCCATCTCTACAAAATTTACTGGGCGTGGTACCACATGCCTGTAGTCCCAGCTACTTGGGAGGCTGAGGCAGGAGGATCCCTTGAGCCCAGGAGTTGAAGGCTGCAGTGAGCTGTGAGTGTGTGACTGCACTCTAGCCTGGGTGACAGAGTGAGACTTGGCTCTAAAAAATTACCTGAAAAAACAAACACCTGATCCAAGAAATGGATCTATGTCAACTTGGCCCTTAACACTGGCCTCTAAGAGGGTTAATGCGAGATTCAGTGCACACGAGGTTGACCTTCCTTACAGGACGCAACCTCTCGGTGGCCTCCCTGGCAAGTGGCCCAAACGCTCTGTGCCTCAGATGCCTGACCCCGTGGGCCTCTGGCCAGGCAGGGCTTGCCGAGACGGGAACACCAGGCCTCCAGAAAGCACTGACTTGGAAGGAAGCCCTTCCCCTAAAGTCTCGAGAAGAATGAGCTTGGGGAGCTGAATGTCACCCAGTTCTGAGTCATGGTGCCTAAGACCAGTGACCATGGCTGCTCAGAATCCAGGCTCTCTCCCTGAGCCACCAGCAGCCGCTTTGGCCGGTAGGGACACCCTTCTGTCCTTTTCAGTAGTAACTGGAGAGAAGGGCCAATCATCAGATCTCACCCCCAAGAGAATAAAAACCAAGAAAAGTGAGCGTTCGTCAACCCAAGCTCCCCATACCAGGCAGTTTTCCTAGAAGATACTCTGCGGTGTGGAGGGTGTTTACCAGCTACCATGTATCTGTGTCCCTGGGTAGAGGAAAACAAATGTGCTCCACATCCCTCGACAGACGGTCTGAGTGACCAGAGCCCGAGGTAGCTTCATAGAGCAGTGCGGGGAAACCTCCGTGGTCAATCCCGCTGTGAGTGTTCGGAGACTCCCTTCCCAGGCAGCGGATTCATGGTGCTAGACAACCAGCCAGCGAGGTGAGAAACCCTGCTTGCCAGGAAGTGACCAACACAAAAGAAAAAACTACTCATCCCTGCCCAAGCAAGGCCATTAGCTTCTCTTCAAGTCCTGCATTATCCCCAGAAGAGCCATGGCCCAGATGGAAAAGAAGCATTGCTGGTTTTCATATCGATGCAAAAATCAGTGGCAACCCCACAGGCCACAAGCAGGAAACGCGACGTCTGTTCTGGAAACGGAGCCTTTGCTGTGCAGTCCCTGGTGTGGCCTGGCCATCCTCCCCTGCCCTGCTGGGGCCACAGCCGGGCTCCCAGGGCTCCCCAAAGCACTTCCAAGAAGATGCCTTGCCCGCCCACTGCGTGGGTACTGCTGGTGGAGGTGTTGGGTGAACAGTTCTCAAGTTCTAAAAATGTGCCCCTGACAACAACAGAAGGGGATGTTTGAGAAAAATAAGAGAAAATAGAGATGAGAAAAGAACGAATGGTTGCCAGAGGAATCTAGCAGAGAGGCCAGTTGCTGCACACTCCCTCACCGGCCGCACTCAAGGCTGGGTGCTGGGCTGGTGGCGTGTCCAGTGTGGGCACGCATGAGGCTGGGTGAGATTCTGCAGAAATGGCACGGGATGGCCCAGCCTGACTTCTCACTGTGTGGAAGTTTGACAGCGTCTACTGTGCGCTGGGTACCAGGTTCCCTGCACCTCACAAAAGGGCTCTAAGCACCACCCGGGGTGACAGGGGGAAATGGACAGTCAGAGTGCAGCGAGGTCGGGTCCCGATCAGGCGAGGAAGGCCATGAGGCTGCGCCCGCCCTTCCCAGTGCCCCAAGGGACTTTCCCTCCAAGGTACAGAAGTAGCAGCAACCAGGAGGGCAAATGCCTTGGATGTTCCATAAACCCACAGCAAGCCGAGCGCCACCGCCAAGTTCCAGGGGTCACCATCAAGTCCTGCCTGAGGGGACGGCTGCCCGTGAGTGCCGGGACCAGGAGCCCTCTGGATGGCTGCCCCGGCCGCTGGCTTGTCCCTCGGAATCAGATGGACCAATTCCACCAGTGCCCCAGAGAAATGAACAACACGTCCTCTGGCAAAAGGACTCTGAGTAGCCTGTAGCCTGGCAGTGCCAGTCTTAATTTTCTCACCATATTTCCCAGGCTGAATGTCCACAAAAGCAAAATAACATCCTCCTCCTTAGCTATGGCAGCCAAGGCTGAGACGGGAGAGGGAGAAGCCTCCCGCTCGCAGCACACTCTTGTTTTGCGAGTGGTCCTAAAACCCAAGAGGAAAGAGATCAGCAAGAACTGCTGTCCGGCAGGCCAGGGCCAAGAGCGCTGTGCCCAGGCCCAGCTCACAGCCAGGAAGTGAACATTCTCAGCACAACAGCTGGCTGGACGCCGCCTCCATTCTTCTTTCTTCTCTTTTTCTTAAAATCTAATAACTTCTACAGCACCCCAGGCTCAGAGCCCAGTTTACAGGAAAACACTAGAACCCATCACAAAGGCATATTTATTCCTTCATATAAAAAGCATCTAATAGGCAAATCCCCAGTGGGGAAATGTGTTGGGTTGAGAGGTCAGAGGTCAGCTCTAAGCACTGTGGATGGAAGGGGAATGGACTGGCCCGCGCTGGGCGGTTGGTGCCAACATTCAGCTCCGCAGGCAGAGCTTCCTTCCACCACGAAAAATCCCTGAATGCAATCCCTTAATGAGGCTGGGTCAGAAGAGGAGGTGGGAACCCCGAGGGAAGTCAGCGCCAAACAACAGCTGACTGCACCAGCCAAGTGCAAGAAGAGCTTAGCAGCTTCAACGAGAATGCGGCCCTGGTGAAATTCGAAGGTGACACGCAGGAGGCTGTCAACAGGCAGCGGAGGAAGGTGCTGAGGAGCAGGGAGGTAATGCCAGAAAGAAACTGCAAACTAGCGCTGATGCCGCTTCTTTGGAGAGGCAATAAAGGCAGGAGAAACTCACCTCTGCTTCTGAGCAACGGGTTCATTGGTCCCATCTTACACGGTGTGATTCTTCTACATGATCAGTTTCCTTCTTTCTTTGGTTGCTAGGAAGCTCAGAGCAGAATTCCCATCTATCCTTGTGTACAGGACTGCAGGGGATGCTGTGTTCTGGCCCCACCACCCTCCCTCACCTTTTCCTATATTTACTTTTCCATTTATTAAAACTTTACCCTTGTGTGTGTTACAGCCGCTCCCAATAGCTAGCTTAAATCCTCTTAGGTCCAAAGAACATTTTACATTCCATTTAATCACACAGAAGAATGGCGTTCGCTCTTCACCGGGAGAATTAATTCCCTGAACTCTCCCAGGCAGCAGCATGATCCAGGGGAAGGAGTTTGGCCCCGCAGTCAGAGCAGCTCGGATGCAGGTGTGGTCTTGAGGGCGGCAGCTGGAGCCAGGCAAGCACCAGCAGGTGCGCGTGGAGCCAGCTGGGGGCCCTGAGCTTGCCACGCACACAGCTCTAGTGTGATGCGGTTCTCAGAGCCCTGGGGGGCAGGGGGGGTGGGCACCATCACCTCAATGTTACCCATGGGAAGCGAGCCTTAGAGCCCATCATGACTCCTGTTCCAGAGCCTATCATGACTCTTGCTCCAGAGCCCAGCCACTTTGTCCTGTTTCCTCTTGCTGACACAGACCTTGGCTTCCAGCTTGGACTGGCGACTCCTCCCCAAGTGTATACCACTGTTGACTTCCCCTTGCTGTGGTAAAGCACTGTGCCTGGAGATCATCATGGCATGGGCCACATCCTGCTGTAGGACTCAGGGTAGGGGGTGAACCTCTCTGTGCCTGTCAGAGGAAGAGCGTCCAGAGTTTTCCTGGGATTTCAGATGGGGGATCATCCTTGTCAAATGTTCCACAATAGGCCAGGTGCAGTGGCTCACGCCTGTAATCCCAACACTTTGGGAAGCTGAGGCGGGGGAATCACCTGAGGTTAGGAGTTTGAGACCAGCCTGGCCAACATGGAGAAATCCCATCTCTACTAATATAAAAATCAACCGGGTGTGGTTGTGGGCACCTGTGGTCTCAGCTACTCGGGAGGCTGAGGTTGCAGTGAGCCGAGATTGCTCCACTGTACTCTAGCCTGGGTGACAGAGCAAGACTGTCTTAAAAAAAAAAAAAAAAAAAAAGGCTCTACAATAGTGACAAATCCTAATATTTACTGAACTCAGTCAGGGCCCTAGATTCTCTCAAGGCTGGTTTCCCCTACCTTGGCCCTGGCAAAGGGGCAAGAGGCACATTCCATGGGCCACCTGGGTAGGTGCACCCCTCCAGTCCTGAGGAGGCACCATGTTCATATCTAGCTGGTATTGCAGACACGCTCCCCGCCAACCCCACTGGTACCCCACACAACTGTATTTGGAGACCAGGAATCAGGGTTCCTACTCTTGCCCCTTCTGGTGGAACACACCCAGGGTACTAACTCAGCCACAGTCTTCTCCCTCAAATGGTCACACAGCTGCCCCATGTACCAATGACATTTGCAAACCCTCCTGGGATGAGTTCTCCACAGCTCTCAGGAGAACATGTCCCAAGGGGCCGCTCACCCTCTCAGTGGGGACAGGTATTTCTAGGTTGGATTTTTTGCTCTCCTAACAATTTGGCAAAAGTTGTTTTATTTACATGCTGAAAGCTGCTGTTGGGCTAAATTTAACTACAGTGTACCTTCCTGTTCCTTCAGCAGCTCCTCCCTCCCACTGGAGGGGGCAAGAAAAGTGAATGGAGGCTAGTTTTTTTTATCCTTTATGTAAAAAACAACTAGAAAGCCCTTTGTTGAAGCCAGCCTCAGAGTGGGGAACACACACCTGACAACAGCACGTTTAATTACATTCGTTTCTACATCGCTAACATGGGCTAATTAGTTATGGATTAAAAAAAAAAAAAAAAAACCTCTCCCACATATGAGCAAGGAATCTGTGAAAAAGCTTTAGAACTCTTGCTTCATATGCTCTTAGGGGTAAATACATTTGTGCCAAACACCTGAAAAGCTTTCCTGTTAATATATGTTGACTATCTCACTTAAAAAAATACATCTCTCTTCCTTAGAATATTAATTACCAAATGTAAGAAGTCTGGCGTGAAGCTCTACTTTTGCTCTACCCAGTCCAGCTCTCCACAGCTCAGCTTCTGCAAAGCACAAAGCAAACACTGGGACAACTGGCTGAATGGGACCCCTACCTCACACCATACGCAGAACTTTACTCAAAGTAGATCAAGACCTCAATGTCAGAGCTAAAACTGTAACATTCCTGGAGGAAAACGTAAGAGTGTATCTTCATGACCCTCCATTAAGCAATGGTTTCTTAGATGTGACACCAGTGGCATAAGCAAAGTAAATACATAAGACTCCAAATTAAAACTTCCATGCTTCAAGGACACTATCAAGAAATTGGAAAAAATAACCACAGAACGGGGGAGAAATATTTCCAAACTGTGTGCCTGACACCAAAAAGCCTGGGCCCCATGACCCAGGAACTCTGACCCTCAACTCAAGCACTGAGGTTGACAGAGCTGAAATGTGACTTGTGGAGCCCCAGGATGGACACCAGATACTCAAGAGCAAAGGCCACATTTGAAAGTAGAGTTACAGCAGAATAGCGTAGGGGCCCATTGGTTCTTTTTATGGCCAGGTGAAAATGGGGCCACTCACCCGGTCTGTGGAATCTGCTCAGGTACTTATGCCCTTGGCTCTGCAAACCGTCCAGGAAAATATGAACTCTACCTCGGCCAAGATCAACAGCTTTTAAAGATTCAGAGGAGCAATAATCCCTGGAGGGGTTTAGGAGGCCCTGAGCTTGGCAATGCACAGGGCTCCAGGTGTGATGTGGTTCTCAGAGCACTCAGTGGGGGCTGGGGGGATGGTGTGGGGACAGCACAGTCACACAAAACTATTATCTAGTAACCGAAGCTATGACCCCATGACCTGCTTCCTAGAAAACAGAGGGTCCCCTGATCAAGACCTCCCTACTCCATGTGGAACTGTTTTCTAAACCAGGAAGATGGAACGACCCTGTAGACATGAGGAGGCCAGTCAACGCGGGCCCTGTGGAGACAGACAGAAGAGGGTCTGGTGACTGGAATGCGGGCAGAGCTGGCCACGGTCCCAGCAGCAGTCTTGGCTGACACGGTCTGCCATGAAAACACGGGTCAATTCCTTTAAACTAACAGCAAGCGCCAACCTCATGCACCACCTGCTCTGAGTCCCGCACCATGCCCGGCAGAAATCGTTCGTTGGCCTCTTCCCCCTCGGAGCCCTCCAGATGCAACCAGGAGCCCGGCCTGTTAGGCAGAAGGCCTGAGACTTGCAACCCCAGTCAGCTGACGCCAAGCACCCACGTTACTCTCTGGCCAGACTCCTGGTCCAATCACCCACATACCAGTGTGGAGGACGTCTGCGCTGTCGAGGGGGACACACTCTATGCAATGTGGGCTTATAGAAAATGCCCAGATACCCACTTTTGAAAAAAGACCCACTAAGCTTTAACAAGACAGAGACCTAGGACAGCAGCCTTTGCACCAAACTGAGGACCACAGCAGGGCTGTCTAGTTGTTCGGGCGTGGTTCACCCCATGTCCTCCATGGACAGAATGAAATCCACACCCAAGGGGTCAGGGGAAGTGCTGTGAAGGAGGCAGAGATGAGGGACAAGTTTGGTCCCTGAGACCCCAAGGACCTCAGCAGTCCTGTGTGAAAAGAGGCCAAGGGTCAACCACAACAAGAAAAGCACCATTCCCCGCTGAGGCCAGGCAGCTCCAACCTCAACATGCAAGCACTCTCTTCCTTCTCTGCTCACTGCTCTCCCAGAAGCACAGGAAGCAGGTTCAAGACCTACCCCCTTTGACAGACATAGAAATAGAAGCACAGAGAATTCAACACACTTGCCCAAACACAAAGCAGGCAGCACTCCTCCGGGACATGCATTCAACTACTTTATGCTCCTGGGCTGAAATCATATTCCTGGGGTCCACAGCACGTCCAGGAGCCTGAAAGGGGACCAAGAAACCCAGTCTCAGCCTAGCAGAATGAGCTCCATGAACAAAGGGCGAGGCCAGGTTCAGGCACTCACAGAGTTCAGTCCGGTAAGGCGGGCACGCCAAGATGCGAATACTTCAGGGCAGCAACAGGAGGGAGGGACGATCGCTGATGCTCTGCAAAGACGGCAGAGGGTGATCTGGCAAGGTCACAAGAAGGGCTGGGAGTCTCAGGAGGTCAGGCATCAGCCACAACCAGGGCCTCAGAGGCACAGAGGCCAGTAGCAGGTGACTTGCCCAGGGGCACCCTGAATGCAGAGAACACCGGGCCATGAAACCCAATGACTGATCAAGTACAAAAGCCAAATGGAAGACCCGCAGAGCTCACTGATGTCGGGTGTATTCACTGTTTTGCTAGAAAAGGCTGAGCTGTCAGCACCTGGGAACCGTTCAGATCCTCTTGGATTTGGAAGGGAGGCCGTGCCGAGGTTCTGGCTCTACCAGGCCGGGGTAGCGGCAGAATCCTGGCTATGTGGCTCCATAATGTTGTAATGTTTTGACTATGCAGGTATAGATTACTTTGCAAGAAAAGAAATGCCACAGGGAGTCTCAAAACACCAGTCAGGCCCTTAGCTGCCCTTGCACATGACAGCTCACGCACACACTTCCATCTGCCCCACGCCGGCCTGGGCGGTGTCCTCTCCCCTGGCCCCAGTCTGGCTGTGGTGCTGAGCTCCGCCCTCCTCCTGCATCCCTGCCGGTGCACACACATACGCTTTAGGGATGCTCTTCCAAGCACAGGAGTGGCCGGCAGCCCTGGAGCTCCAGGTGCTCCACAGGCCCCATCCTGGTCCCTGCTATTCATAGTCACAGTAACTGTCCTTTTATGAATTGCCTTTCCTGGCCCCCAGACCAAAAAGCACTTGAACACAAGCCTTGGGTCTTGCCCACCTGGGAGCCCGAAACATCCGGTCACAGGCCTGGCACATGGCAGGGGAGAGGTCAATGAGGGAGGGAGGGAGGGAGGGAGGGAAGGAAGGAAGGAAGGGCAGGTGACAGGTCAGTGAGGAAGGACGGAAGGAGTGAACAAGCCCCCGAGCTCACGCTGGGCCCTGCCCAGGGCAGTGGTCTGTGTCTGGGACTCGGGGATCCTGGGGGCAGCCCGAAAGAGGTTTCCTTGCTCCCTTACAACTCTCTCTGGCTGGACTGCATGGCCAGCACACAGGAAGGGCTGGACTCATCCCTCTGCTGGTCTGCAGGGCCAGCCTGGGGTCACAGCCCCTGGACTTCACCCCCAAATGTCCTTGTGCTCGGATACAGGGGAAGCCAGCCGAAGGTTTAAGGGTCAAGACCCTCAAGAGCAGTGTGTCCTCTGCCCCAGCACAGATCTCAAGGTGCAGAGGGAGCCTCCACAAGAGGCAAGGCTGCATGAGGACTCAGTAGCAGGGCTGTGGGCCGAGCGGGGGAGACCCTCTCTGCAGATTCTGATAGGGCTAAAATTATTGATGGGGGTGCTTTCTACCCAGGAGACCAGAGTTCACACCTCCAGTTGCTGGAAACCAAGGCCACACCAAAAGAAGCCATGCGAGTGACCAGCTCTGGTGACAGATAACTGTCACAACCATCAGCCTCAACAGCCCCTTCACACAGACCACACGCTCCTCCCCCCATCCTGAAGAGTCCTCGGGCAGTGACCTTAGCAACTAGACAGGGGTCACGTGTGCCCCATTAATCCAGTTGCAGCAAGAAAAACAGCTGGAAGAAAATGGAAAAAGCTCAGAAAGATCTTTTTGTGGCTCTTTGGGCTGGGACTGCGTTTCTCACATCTGAAACTTTGCCCCCAGGGTGTGTCCTGAGCTGAGCCCTGTGCAGGTTGCAGGCTTGGCTGTATTTTGTGAAGACAAAGATAGGAAAATGGCCGCAGCCCTGTTCGTTGTTTCTGATGCTCCCCGCTGCATCTGGTGCTGGCAGGGCTCGGGTGACAGCACGTGACACGGGGAGACTGCTGGCTCGCAGCCACCGCCTGGAGGGCTCCGCGACTCGTGCCATAGCCGGCCAGGTCAGCCTGAGAGCGACAGCAGACCCCACAAGCCGCCAGGTGCTGCCACTCACGCAGGCCTGAGGAGCCCCCATTTGTCCATGTCACCGGGGCTGGTGGGCTGCACTGGGGTCCCCGCGGCATACGCCCTCCTCACGTTGTCACTCTGGACTGCCGGGTCAGCGGACTGCACTAGAAATAGGAGCCTATTGTTGTATGCACAAAACCCACCAAGATAAGGCAGGTAGTTCGTAGACCGAGAAAAAGTAAACATACGTGAAAAATAACCAAAGCATACGAAAATAAAATAGATACTGAAAATAATCCCCAAACCCCAAACCACCCTATTGTAAACACTGCAACACTGCCTGTCCCGAAGGGAGGAAGAGAGTCCACTTCCAGAAGAGAGTTCCTTGTCCCTCCCATGGGATGGAAGCACTCGAGTGAGGCGGCACCAGAACGAAGATGCGTTCATGCTGGTGGCGTCCCGAATGAGCAACACTGGATTTCCAGATAGCCGCGTGTCCTGGACCAGAGGCCAGTGGGACTGCCCAACCTGTGCTTTCCTGAAACGTAAACATTATCCTCCACACACACACCATCTACTTTCCCTGCTGGCTCCGACAGATCCAAATCTGACTGTGGATTCCACGGAAACACAGCTGAAGCACTACCAGAGACGCCAGCCCCTGCCCTCTTCCCGACAGGGTGTGGGGAGTAAAGCCACAATGAACATACGATAAGGAATGAGGAGGAAAACTGCAGCTATGGGGTGGATCACTGAACAGAGACATTTGATTTGCTGGCTGGCTTCTGCCTGCAGACTTCCCTGGCACTGGCTCGCTGCCACGCAAATTAAGTAAAAATCAATATCCTCCGGTCTGCAAAACATCGTGTTAACAATCACACTGCAAACAACTTATATAATACCCCTCACTCCATACCTAAATAACGGTGAATGTTTTTGTTAAAAGGCAAGTGTAAAAATAAACAGGAAAAAGGAAAGAAAAGAAAAGAAGGCAATCTTACAGGTCCTCCTTCAGCAAAACCTTTCCACGACTTGCGTGAGGAGATAATCTTTCTGTGATTATGACCAAGCCCTCCCGTCACTTAGCAACACATAATTAAGGAATATGTTTTCAGATCCGCTTTGCAAGCCCGGCCATTATCAGATGAAATTACTGGAGCAACAAATGTCATCGCCATGCAAATTAGTTGGTTGCAAAGAAAGAATGTTTGACTCAGAGAGCAGGCATAGGCCCTTGGAAAAATTATCTGACATCCCTCCTGCCGCACATGTATTCGAGAAAGTCAAATAATGATGTGATCAGACTTAAAAAAATCCATGAGACAAAATCAGAATCTATACGACAAAACAGAAAATCAGGCCAGTTGCTCAGTCTCCACTTGGAAACAAAAAGCAAAATGCCTGGAGGTCATCTCTAGGAGGTAATATTAACAGCAGAAGGGCCACACAGTGATGGCAGAGAAACTTAAGGGGGACTCTGCAGGGTTGTGAGGTCCAGCGCCTCGGTCCCCGCCTACAGTTGCTTCAAGGCTATTTTCAAAAAGGTAGAGCTTACTGTTTCAGCCTGTTTTTCACAAGCTATTCACACACACACACACACACACACACACAAAAATCATTTGAAAAGGATTCTGTTTTCTGAATTATGTAGGGGAGGTAGGCAGGGAGGAAAAAAGTACGTCTGAAAGGAAGAAAACTGATTTACATTTTAAATTTTTGGTCAAGACTCTAGAGTTAAAATAAAAATTCTAAATGGTGTTCTGAGGACACCCACCTAGGACTTCATCCACCATGTCCAAGGAAACACACGCCATAAATTACACCTGGCACACGTTGGGAAGAAAACCACCTACCACCAACTCTCGCTTTCCTGGACTTGGAAATATATTCTTCCCTTCAAGCAAGCGGAATTCCCAACTGTATTTTCTGATAGGAGAGACTAAATCTGTTTTTGAAACAGAGAGTTCTGAGGGATTTCAACATCTTGCTTTGTTTAACCCACAAGTATGCAAACACACACATTTTCATCTCCACGGTGGGTAATCACTGCCTCCGATATGACGTGCGGACCCGTGAGAGGTACGTTTCCACACGATCACGCCCTTCTAAATGGAGGATGCACGGTTTACAGCTAGCATTTGATGAAACATTCCTGCCTTCTCCAAAGCTCCCCAGTGTGAACGAGAGAAAAGGCCACCCCTTGTGAGCTCAAGGCTGCAGTATGTTCTGAGTGACTTCTGAGTTCCTCCAAGAAACACAGTTGAGTTTTACCACTGTCATGGGAAATCTACAAATCAACCCGACCTCAACTAAAGAACAGGAGGGCACTGCTGCCCCAGCAGATCTGGCCTGATACACAAATCTGATTAACCTAAGAGAAGCCATGTCAACTGGTCACAGTGCTGCATCCTTCTTGTTTGGTGGTGTGTGTGTGTGGCCTGGCGAGTGAGGACTTGCTATCCTATGTTCAAACTTCCACAACCCCGCACCCCCCTGCTCCCCCCAGGTCCCCAGGCAGGGCAGGCGGGGAGGATGTATTACTTGGTTCTGGTGCAAGCATGGTGGACACGATGATGGGCGCCCCCGTGCGCCGGGCCACCTTCTGGTACGGTGAGTGAGGTGTGTGGAGGCTCTGGCTGGCCGGCGGCAGGGTGGATGGCCCCAGGGGCACACCTGGCTTCCGCAAGACCTGAGGGCTGCCGTGAGGGCTGGGCAGCGGAGAGGCGGCCACGTTGCGCTCCCTCTTTAGCAGCTCCATGGGCACCGTGTATGCTGTGGAATAGGCTGTTCTGGGGCCTGAGTGAAGGGGGTTCGAGGGGCCCGGGTTAGTCAAGGCCACCCCTGCCTGCAGGGGGTACGTGGGGCTCAGACGCGCCGTCAGGGCGCAAGGGGTGGGAGAGCTGTACCCGGAATTGGAGGGGAAGTGGGGGGCATGGGCACCGACGCCAGGGGCAGAATAGGTGGCCGCCGTCTCCAGGAGGTGCTGAGATGGTGCGCTGGAGGGGCGGCGAGCCGGGTCTCCAGTTCGGGGGGCTGCTGTCTGCAGGGGACCTGCAGGCTGGGGCTGCAGGGCTGCAGTGCCCAGAGAAGCCAAGTCACCATGGAGCAGTTCGCTTCGGTGGCTGAAGCTGCTGGACCGCGCCCGGGGCAGGGGGCCCACCCGGTCCTGCCTCCGCAGCTGCATCTCGGTCCTGCAGCTGCTGGCCAGGCGGCTCAGAACACGGGCCTGGCCCAGGTTGGGTGCGACAGACTTGATATCCGCGTCCTCCAGGTAGCCAGGACGGCCGGAGAGTCAAAGCCCTGCTGTAGTAGGGCTGCCAGTGTGGCCTCCGCCAGCCCCTCCGCCCGCAGAAAGGCCAGGAATTCAGGGGGTACGGTCCTCTTGCCAGGACCCTGGAATGCGGACAGGTCAGCTTCGTAAGTCTCGTAAGCCATCTTGGATGGGATGCTTTCCCGGGCAGGCCCGTAGCCTCGATTCAGGGCCCCTGGGGCCACCCCTGTACTGCCCTCGGGGGCAGTAGCTGAGCTGGGGTCCACAACCAGGCACGTCGGGGCCACCTGTCTGGCAGAGGCAGGGTCAGTGGATCTTTCGCTGATGTCGCTGAAGACCTGGCTGGGGGGGTTGGCAGGCGTCTCCACCCCATACCTAGCGCTGGGCTGCTCCTGTCCATACCGCCTGGGGGATGCAGCCCTGCTGTGTGTCCGCTGCCCCTGAGGGATCATTTTACCTCCAGGATCCCGGTACAGGTGACCGGCGTCCTGCAGGGCAGGTGACCGCCTTGCATTTGATCCCATGACGTTCTGCTGCCAAGCACTCCATAGCTGGGGACCGGCCGGCTGACTCCTGGGTCCTGATAGAGGGGAGGCTCTTTGGGTACCCTGGCGGTTCCAGACGGGTCACTGTAGTAATTCCGCAGCAGCAGGGGGCTGCGACCAGACATCACTGCCTGTCTGCTGTCGTAGAAGGTGAAGTCAGGAGTAGACTCCTTTCTTGCAGCCACTGAGTTATAAACGGCCTCCTGGTACAGGTAGGGCTCGGCAGCCCCGGGCAGGGCAGCGTCCTGTGGTCGGTGGTTTGGCTCAAACCAAGTCCCCTCTGCCGTGCCATACGTCAGGGAGCTTCTCCTCCCCAGAGGCCGCAGGGACTCAGCGTTCTCCCAGGGGCCCTCGTACCACCCGGCAGCATCCCAGCTCTGAGAACGACCAATATTTATATGCCTGCTGGGAACTGGCATTGGAAAAAAAATGACTGCGGACGAGGCAGAGGAGAAGCTTTTCTTTATAAATCTTCAATTACATACATCAAACACAGACCTGGCTGTGTGCTAACCCTTCCGAGACGGCAGGGACAACCAACTGGGGGTTTTCTGTTTCAAAGCATGGCCTAAATTATTAATCCTCCGAAACCTTAGCAGACAAAACATAAGACTCACGGTAACTTTGCCTCACTCCCCAACGATAGCCAGAGAGGTCTGTTCCTTACAGCTCAGTCCCAGAGAGGAGGCTGTCCCCAGCCTGCCAGGTCCCCCTTCCTAGCTGGTGTGCTCACATGGACCGGGGCTCTCTCAGCATGAGGATTAGGAGCTAAATAAAACCCCTAAAGCTTTGTTCCATGTGACATCTCGTTAGACTGATGAAGCCGGCAGCTTGCTCCATCCAGCTCTCCCAAGCTGCAATTGGGATTTACTTCCACACGGAAGCTTGGGTTTATACTCCCCCTTCTGCACCAGGGTACTTTCAGGATGAACACCGTCTCCCGCTCTGGACGGGGCTGCTCCCACCCCCGCCACTGATTCCTGAGAGGCAACAGAAGCAAAATAAGGCTGCTTCAGTGTCAGTCCACTCTTAATCCACCACGATGAAACGTTAATCCATGGCACAGCTAAACACAAATTAAACGTGGATAAACAGAAAAAGGTCCACACGTGATCCTAGGCCATGGATGTCTAGCCCAAAAAAGAGGCCAGCTCTGAAACCCGATGCTTTGATAATACTGAGATCTGGCTTTGAGATGACTCTCTGGTTGTGAATCAAAGCCCAAATGCATTCTTTACCTTATTACTGCGAAACACAGATCCGCTCATACTGTAGAGGCGGTGGCTGGGGGAAGGATGTGTGTGCCGGGGAAGGGCGTGTGTAATCTGGAATTTAAAGTGACTGCAACAGAGGTCACAGGAACAGGAGGATGGGCGACTAAACCTTACACTGCAAAGCAAAACTGGGAAGCGGCTGCATCTGAATATCTCATCTTCTTTTAGGTACGTCAGAAAGAAAAGCCTAATTCCAGCAGGCTTAGATCCTACAGATGATTTTCCGTATTCACATGGATTAGGCTTTCAGAGTCCACAAAGGACTTCGGCGCAATAATGCAAAGAAGAGCAGTTATTTAGATAAAGGAGCGCCCCAAAGTATTAAGACATTTCCTTAAACATATAGAACAGTCCCAGAGAAGCAACATCCCAGACTAACATGGTAGGTTCCTGCCCTGCAACTGCAGGATTCCCATGACAAAGAATTCACAGCAAAAAAAAAAAAGCTGGTGATTAGGAAGCTACAAAGGCTATATATATTGAAAGCATTTTAAAATGAGACAATATGCATACCTGCAAGCTTTAAACCAAAGAGTGCTGTTCCTCACTCACATCTCTCGCAATCTAGCACTCTACTAGAATCTTCTAAAGAGAAATACTAGTACTTTTTTTTTTTTTTCCTTGAGACGGAGTCTCGCTCTGTTGCCCAGGCTGGAGTGCAGTGGTGTGATCTCGGCTTACTGCAAGCTCCACCTCCTGGGTTCACGCCATTCTCCTGCCTCAGCCTCCTGAGTAGCTGGGACTACAGGCGCCCACCACCACGCCTGGCTAATTTTTTTTTTGTATTTTTAGTAGAGACGGGGTTTCACTGTGTTAGCCAGGATGGTCTTGATCTTCTGACCTTGTGATCTGCCTGCCTCGGCCTCCCAAAGTGCTGGGATTACAGGCATGAGCCACCGCACCCAGCCCTAATGTTTTTTTTTTTTGAGACAGAGTTTCGCTCTTGTTTCCCAGGCTGGAGTGCAGTGGCATGGTCTCTGCTCACTGGAATCTCCACCTACTGGGTTCAAGCAATTATCCTGCCTCAGCCTCACAAGTAACTGGGATTACAGGTGTGCGTCACCACGCCTGGCTAATTTTTATATTTTTAGTAGAGACTACTACGTCTCCATCTACTTCACCATGTTGGCCAGGCTGGTCTTGAACTGACCTCAAGTGATCCACGTGCCCTGGCCTCCCAAAGTGCTGGGATTACAGGCGTGAGCCACCGTACCGGGCTAACACTTCAGGATTAAGCCACCTTGCCAATTTCCTCTCCTTGCTGTAATGAACAACGTGATATTATGTGGTGTTAGTACTATGTAACCCCACTCAGGGTGCAGGCACAGCCCTCAAAGATGGGTGGATGAACTCAGAGCAGTCCAGGAAAATCCCCCATGCTGTCTTTTTGAAGCAGGGTAAGGTAGCTCTGCTGACTCACCTGCTTATTTACTATCTGGTTTTCAGCTCAGCAAGTTCTCAAACAGAAACAGAGCTCTATAGAAGAATGTTTACCTGGTAACTCCTAAGAAAGCAGTAATGATTCTTAGGGAGGTTCCTGAGCTGGTGTTCAAGGGTGATCGCAGGAGCCGGGGCAGATGTGGACAGACGTGCTTTGGGGTGGCGTCAGCCTCCCATTGAACCAGGAGGCCCAGCTTCCATTTCTATCAACTTCCAACCTGTTCTGCTTGGAAACCACCCAAACTCACACAGCCTCGGCTCTGAGATTTAACAAATATTATGACAGATGTTTTCCCGTGCTAGGTAAGAACACCTGTAACTGGACTCACACTTTTCCAAACACTCTGGTTACACAAACAACATACACACACACACCACACTACAGTCTTTTAAAAAGGACTGCTTTTCTGAAAAATTCTCATGTCGACTAAAAGTGAGATGGGACCAATTAGAGTAATACATCTCATGGGCTTCATTTTTTAATTCTGCCAAAACCCTCTCTATAGAAATTATGTCAAGTAAAAATAAGATGATTGTGTAACAGAAAAATCATCTCCTGAAAATTAAGAAAGATAAACCCAAACTCTCTTGCAGACGAAATGAACCCAAGAAAAAGCCGGTTGTGTAGAATAACGTGACAGCCATGTTGGGGAGACAGGCGATGTCCGCCCAAAGCCAATTCCGAAGTCCATGTGCAACACAAAGTATCAGTTACCAACAACAGAGACCTACAGAGACCCAGACAATTCCAGAAATGGATCCAGAAAGTTCCAGAAGAGCTGGGAAGAGCAGCCTTTGGACAAACTGCCAACAAGCGTTTCATGTTCCCACTGGAATAATCACGCAGGAAACTGCTTGAAATGAGTGGGAAAACATGGTTCTGGGGTCTAACTCTCACTTTTACAGAAAAACAAGATCAGGTGGGATCAGTGAGTCTGAAGGCTGCAGTGACATGAGAGTCTTTGGCTCAGTGGCATGTCCCTCTTAGCTGTGTTGTCACCTGCCCACTCGGTTGGCTGCCAGGTCTGTCTCAAGGCCTTATGAGGGCATAGCTCATTCTCAGGAGGCAGCAGACCCCAACTTAGGGAACAGCTTCCCTAGGGGGGTCCAGCACCTGCCTGGGCTTCCATTTCCTGGTCCTACCTCCACCAACACCAAGGGCCAGGGCAGCTCTGCAGGTGACAGCAGAAATAAGACCTCAAGAGGCTCTTTGGTGCCTGCCGCATTTCAGGACGGAGCCACCACAGTGCCCTCTGCGTCTCCCATAGCCAGCACCTCCCCAGAGAGGCTGCGGAAGTTAGCGGGTAACGGTTTTCTGGCAGACACAGGGCAGAAAAATCGGCCTATGGCATACCCATTTCCTGCTTTTAAATGTGGACAGCCTGTGTTGGATTTTTGTATGTTTCTGTCAAGGTAAGTGTTGTAGAATTTGTGCCATTAAAAAAGTTTTCTTGGGCCGGGTGTGGTGGCTCACACCTGTGTGGTAATCTCAGCACTCTGGAAGACTGAGGGGGGCGCAGATCACCTGATGCCAGGAGTTGGAGACCAGCCTGGCCAACATGGCAAAACCCCATCTCTACTAAAAATACAAAAATTAGCCAGGGGTGGTGGCACGCACCTGTAATCCCAGCTACTTGGGAGGCTGAGGCAGGAGAATTGCTGGAACCTGGGAGGCGGAGGTTGCAGTGAGCCGAGGTCGCACCACTGCACTCAAGCCTGGGCAACAGAGCGAGACTCCATCTCAAAAAACAAAAACAAAAACAACAAAAAAACAAAAGAAAAAAACAAAATTTTCTTTCCCCTCATCAACCCCCTGCCTCCGAAATCCTCAACCCAAAGTAACCAACTTGGCTAATCTAGTGCAAAGGGTAGGAGACCACACCGAATGCACTGGTTACACAGCAAACACAAAGTTGGCTGGGTTTTAAAGCAGCCTTCATCTAAATCACACAAGCACACAGCAACAATTAGCAAAACTGCCCAGACACCGTTTCAGTTATCAAAGGGGCCGAGTGGCACCGCACCCTTGCTTGCACACTGAGTGCCCTCACCAATTTCTGGGTCTGGAGCGCAGAGGCTTGGGCACCTGCGCAACGCACCAAAGGAAGTCGGGAGTGACGTGGAGTGTCTGAACCAACCCAGCCCCTTCCAGATTAGCTGCATCCTAAGAAGCCCCAGCCCTCATGTCTCTCAATATTTAGCCATGGTAAGTGAAAACAAAGGCCTGCACATTGCTTCGGACTCAATTTCTTGCCTATATTGTAAAGCGTCCTGAGAACTGCATTATGAAAATTAGGTTTGATTACCACTCATTATGGGGTTTTCAAAATAAAAAAAGCAAGCCCGTTCTCTTGCACGGCCCATTGTGAAAGCATTGGCGGTGCCAAAGTGTGCCCTGGGACTCCAGCTGGGATGCAGGACAGGCCTCACCTTGGACCATGTCAGGATTCCCATTTCTAGCAATGGAACACACTTGACCTCAAGAGGCTTCGCTCAGCTCTGGACAGCACCTGGCACGAGATGCTCCACACAGTAGGTGCTCAATGAACACCACCCCTTCCACTCTTCAGCAGCTTTTCCTGCAGATTCCCAAAATCTCCACCTCACCTCCACGGTGCCCTGCCCTATCACACTCCACTGTTTTGAGGTCTCCTTGGCTGTCCTGGGATCAGAAGGTCCCAGGACTTCTTCCTTCCCCTCTGGTTTTGTTAGCAATGCTCCTAATCAGGGCTGGCTCAGCCAGCCTCCCCCATGAAGCTTTCTCAGTCCAATTCTGTCACTTTGTCCTTAATCCAAAAAATCTGGCACTCATCAAGATGAGAAAAGCACTCCAAAAATAATCCAGAGAATGCACGTGCCTGCAGAGACCGACCACGGCATGGCCGCTGAGCCCCTGACCTGCGAGCGGAGCGCACCCCTCCCTCCACGGCACGTGCTCCCTCCATTCATCACGTGCTTTTCATTCCGTTTGACACGTGGGCTGTAAATCAAACTGTCGACTATGACTCGATGGTGATGGACGGCTGGCCTCAAGGGAGTGTACGGTGTGATGGGGAAAAACGACAGAGACATGGACACAGTCCCCAGAAGCCCCCCTCCCGCCCCCGCCCGGATCACAACCACTTCAGCCCTCTGAGCCTGAGCCCACATCAAAGCCCAAACGGCCCCATTTGCAAGCCTGGGCACGGTGGACACTAAGCTAGGCAAAGTATCCACTGCCCAAATATGAATGGCCGCCTGACAGGGACCCGCTCCACCTGAGCCTGCACGCGACAGTTTCAGCACGCAGGCCTTGATGGGACAGTCAGCCTTTCTGCGGACACAAAAGAACTGACTCTCCGCCTCACTCCCAAGTCTCGGAAAAATTCGTGTCACCCATCCCAGGTTGCAAACGGGAAGGGAGGGACCCTCCTGGCACAGACATCTCTTCAACCGGAACACGGAAAACAAAACCCTCAGGTGATGAGAAACAGGCTGGAGGGACAGGGAGTGTGGGATCCCACTGTGCCCAGGTGCTTGACACCCAGAATGCTCCTTCCTCTCAGTGTCTTCACAGCCCAGCTGGGGTGCTCAGCCTGGCTCCTGCTGGATGTGGAAGGGCTGAGAAAGGCCTGTGAGGTCACTCTGTAGATGGAGACGAGACAGAGACAGAGGAACACCCTCGAGCACGCAAGCCAAGGTGCCCGGGCTTTAGTAGCAAGAGAGCCAAGCAATAGAAACCAATCAGAGAGGAGTCTCATTTCACAGCTTAACCCCGTACGTTCTAGAAAAGGAGAGAGGGCAAGAAGCTGGCAGCAAAACGTATGTTGGGGTTCTGGTTCACAGTCACCCCAAATACCTGTCAATTAGGTTGAGTTGTGTGAAGAGCGTAGAAGGTTCTCTGCACTCGTGCGAGCTGCCGTCTGCTGCTGTCTGGCTACCCCGGGGCCTCCTCCAAATATGGGTATGTACTGTTCCCCCTGAGGCACTCCTTCCCTGCCCAACCCCCCCGTCCCCCCGCACCAGGCACTGCTCCCCACGAGGCACTGACTCGGCCTGAAACCAGAGACGCTCTTTCCCCAAAGGTGCGGGGACCAAGAGGGCAGGCACTGCGAATAAAGCCCCAGGCAGCCGGGCCCAGGAGCTCCGGCCTGCACTGTGGGAGGTTTAGACTCAATCATTGACGGAGACAGGGCACCACCAACCAGAGGGTGGGAGAACGTGCAATTCACTGTGGTGGGGGCAGGAGCTGAAAACTGCAGCCACAGAATCACAGAACCAAGTTAGAAGATGGTGATGAACCCCCAAATCCCAGCCACTGACTCTAATCGCACTACACATGCCTGGCCCCCAAAGTAAAAGCAAAGCAGCCTTAATATGTTGCTATTAGAAAAAAGTGATGAGTATGAAGGCACCCGCCCATCATCGAACTGACCAGTGCAAAGAGAAGCTATGTTTGTGCTTGAGAAACGAGTAACAACAGAGAAATAAAACACTGAACCTGATTCACTGTTGCAGAAAGGGAGGGCAGTCTATGAACCCCATCCCCAGAGTTGGTGGAGGAACAGGTCGGGTGAGGGGTTCCCTGGGGAGGGGTCCTCACTCTGAGTTTCTCTTAAAGCTGGGGACAGATAAGGCAAAATGTGAAATTTTACTCCTTGCAAGTAAGTGCACTTTTGCCTGTAAAGCTTCGCCTTGACTGTTTCCTGAACCTTTACCTTTGCGTAAGATTGTCTGGGTATGTTCATTTGCGCTTTGGAGTTTTAAGGCATGTCTAGTTGACTATTGTATATTTACACAGCTAAGGCAATTACAGCTAATCACATAATTGCTGGAAATGTGCATAATTGCCTGATCCTAACATATAATTATAATGTATAGCAACATGATGAATCCCATTTTTAAAATCCACACTTTGGGGCTATTTAAAGTTATTTATTAGAACTGTTTGTGGACTACCTATAGGCAGGCTTCAACTCTTATTTCTTTACAAAGTGCTCAAAGTGCTTTAAAAAACAAACAAAAACAAGTCCTGATTTTATAACGCATTTTTACAAAGATAGGTGAAAACAAAACAGCTACCCAGAACAAAAACAAATAAAATCTCAAATACCAAACAAAACCATCTGTCAATACTCTGTGGATTTTGCTCTTTCCTCCGGGAAAGAGAAAGTCACTCCCTCAGCCTGGAGGTTCTGATGGGCGTTTGCCAGGCAAGGAGGCTGCCGGAAGAAGGAAAGGGCCGCCCTCTGGACTTCGAGACCACTCGGGGAACCTTGGTGACCTGGAGGCGCCTGTCTTTGTTCCTTATACACACGAATGACCTTTCTTGGGGGCACATCCCACTGAGATGTGCTTCCACAATGGCAAGTTCAACCCACTGAGAAGAGCAGAGGAGCCCACGACACAGAAGAAACCACTGAGGAAGCGCCTTCCACCTCATCCCTGGCAGCCTCTTCTCAGAATTCTCGTTCTCCTCTCCGACGAAGACGACGCAGAATGAGATTCCCCGAATTTCTAACTATCTGTGTGTTTCACAGAAACCAGCTTGTCTCCTCCTTCCTCACATCCATCTGACCAGCTCATCGCCCTCATTCCTTTTATTCTCTGTGGTCGTGAGAACATTCCAGAGGTGAGGAATGTTTCATGAGTTTGTTTATTTAAGAAGAGGTCCCTTTTATTTTTGCAGAGAAAATGGAGAAGCACCTCCCTGAGTCATGTTACAAGGGAACTCATCACCACTCGGCTGATAGCGTCCTCGGAACCATTTTCCACGTCTCTAACACAGTCGAACAAAATGCAGTAAAATGAAACACGTACTTTTTTCAAGTTGCGATCGCAATACCAACAGGAAAGGGGAGCAGCGTTTACGGACTGATTCTGTCATAACCCACAAGAAGAAACTCTAACAAAGTCACCATCAACAACAGCCACTGTAGTTTATTAAGTTCTACAAACCCAGGGCTCTGCAAGATGCTCTTCTGGGTTCCCTTTGCAATGCTGAGTGATTGTTAGCTAGCCCTCATTTCCAACCAATAAACGTTGGGGGCAAACCAAACCAGTTCTGGCATAATACAATAAGGTAGGTACTAAAACCCTCCAGCTGGTGCAGTTCACAATGTCAATGAGGTCAGCAAACTAAGCAGATAGGAAAACCTCAATTACACTTGAGAATGAGGAGACCACAATCTTGTTCTGATCAGCCTATGTTACGAGGAGGCTCCTTCGTAATAATTATGGTATTATAGGATTGTTTGATAGTAGGCATCAGAAAAAAAAAACAAAGAAACAAATTATAAATATCAAACTCAAAGAGTTACATTAAAAAAATTAAAATCTGGCTTTTACGTCGGCTAGAAAGGCCATTATTCCAGCTCATCTGGCTGGAGTCCCAAAGACTGTCTGTGTCCTGCTCTCAGAGTAGAGACACAGCATGGTGGGGTGAATCCCCACGGCCGATTCCGGGCACACAGAGTGATCAAACTCCATGCCACTTTTTCTTGCTTTGAATGTTTCAAGGAGGAAGAGGCTGGACAGGCCTTAGAAAGCAGGGAAAGGTTGCAGAAGTATCTGTGCAGGGGTGATGCTCAGATTCCACCGGAGTGCCTGCAGTGGGATCCTGGAGAGGCCTGCCTGATTCCAGAAAGAAAACAAACCTAAGGGACACAGGAAGTCCTTGTGTCCTCGGGTGTAGGCAGTGGGGAGGAAGAAGAAACAGTCTGACAGGCTCTCTGCATATCAATACAGAACATTCTACAAGTAGTTGACACAATAGAGACATGGTGAGAATTCAAAGCTAGGAGTGTGTGTGTGTGTGTGTGTGTGTGTGTGTGTGTGTGTGTTAGATGTTCAAGGCCTTCAGGTGGAAGAAAGAGCTGAATCCAAGGAGCTGATATGAGAGAAGGCCAAACAGAGAACAACAGACTGCCCGGGTTCCTGGGTGCAAACTGCCCACTGCTCAGCACCTCTCTGGCAGCACCTGTGAGATGGGTGCACCTGTCCTGACCCATAACAGCTGCCACAAGGACTAAGTCAGCTTATACCCAGGAGGAGCACCCACAAAGCACCCGGGACCAACTGTAAGTGCTTAATGAGATGCCCAGGGAGCTGACAAATAGATGGCGACCCACATTGGAGTAACTGCATTTTGGCCTGTCTGCGTTGATAGTGGTCACTGAGAAATTGAAACAATATAACTGCAAATGCATCTGGAACACTACGCATGTGCAAGGTAACGCAAACTTCTGTTACAAAAAATGGGCTGAAAATGTCCTATTACACATGAAGAGGGTGGGAAGGTTGGTGAACCATCCTTCAGCACCTGTCTGGATGGGACAGAGGGTCTGCAAGCAGACAATGCTTTTGCCCAAGTCAGGTTTACAGTCATGGAAACACAGAGAGGAAACGCGGCTGGCTTTTCAATCCCATTCTAGCGTCTGATGCAACACCCCCGGAGAATCCCGGGTGAAGGGGGTGGAATCAGCCCCAGAGGCATTCCTGCTACTAACCTTGGAAAGCTGAATCATGAGCATGTTCCAGACGCAAGTACTCAGTAACCTCAATCAAGCACCTTTACACTGGAAGTCAAGAGTAAATTTTACAACTCCCCATACAATCTGGAGAACCCACACTGTGGAAGAGCCTACAAGTCAATGGGGCCTGGGCTCTTCAGTAAGTCCAATGTCTCTGAAAGTCAAAAAGCCCAGGGGATAATTTTAGACTAAGGAGACTAGAGAGATGTAACAACTAAACACAAAGCATGACCCTTACCTATTGCACAGGCAGAGACGTGGGGGGAATGCGGATATACAGCCTATATTAGACAATACTGTCCTGAAGTTAGATTCCTGGGGTTCATGCCGGTATTGGGAGCATGTAGGAAATTGGATAAAAGGTGCCATGCCATAGGTACTCCAGAGTAAAGTGCTGCCCCTGCATTTTTTCAGATGGTTCTAGAAGAAAATCCATCACCTACTCACACATGTGTCTATTTATATGTATATCTTTATTTCTATCTCCCCTCAAAGAAATCTGGAAAACTGAATGGCATATTGGTGTTCACTGTACTATCCTACCAACCTCTCTGTAGGCCTTTATAATTCGCAAATGTTTACTTTAAAAAACCCCTTTAACGCCAAACTCCTTAGACTGAACCCCCGGAATTTCAGTGCTTGTGTGATCTTGCAGCGCAGAGTTCTGTGGGGCCATGGAGTCACTCAGCAGAATGTCTACGATGTCCCCACCCCGTGTGGCTTGAGCCACATCTACTTATAGGACGGATAATTCCATATGGGGCAGCGGCAGGGGAAGGCCTGTGGGTTGCATATTCCCGTCTGCAAACTGGTGCATCAGCTACTGCGTGTGTGTGAAGGGGTGCAGAGGGGGCTGTAGAGCCACCTTCACTTCCCTCCGAAAGCCACCCTGTAGGGCAGTACCAGCAATCACCCTGAGCAAAGAGCAGCCTTGTAGCACTGACCCCCCCATCTGGCAGGTGCACTCACCCCCAAACCGAAATCCACATGGTGGTTCCTTACCACCCGCTATCTGGGAGAGTACAACGCTTAATCAACACTTCAGAGTTTTGTCCCCAGGTTTCCATTAGATTTTAATTATGTTTATTTTTCCTTTCACGAAGAGAACAATTCCAGACATTTCCAAAGATACCAGGGACATGAACACACCACGAGGGGCAATGCTGGGCTCTTCAGGAATCTCGTAACATCAGGGAATTCAGCATCGGAAATATCTTAATCGAAAACAGGTAAAGTCCTGAGATTTCAGGAAGTGAAAAAAGATGGTCCTAATCAACATCATCTTTCATATGCGTAATACACAGAAGACATGGACCTCAGGGCCCACCAGCCCTGAAACTGTCCTCCTAGTCCCCAACCCTGGTCCAGAAGCCAAGCCTTGTCCTAAGCCAAGGCCAGGCCCATGGCCAAGGGCACCCAGCAGAGGGTGCCGATGGTGTGCAGTGTTGGAATCGCAGGAGGGACTCTGGCTTGGGGAGTGGCACAGCCAACTCAAGCGAGCAGCCAGCAAGATTTGAGTGAGGGACTAGGTATGTTTGGTAAAAACCGCCAAACACGCTCTTACCTTCACAAATTCTGTCCAATCGCTGTCTCTTGACTTTGTGCTTATCCACAAGGGCCATTCTTTATGGAACTTTGCAACTCTCAGATCAAAAGGCAAAGCAGTCCTCTAAGAACTTAAGGGAACTCGCAGGAGTCTGCGTGCATGACGCCACTATGAACCCTGAAACAAGGAGAAAAGAATCCTTACTCTCTGGAGACCCTCCGGGCACAGGACAACAGCTCATTGGGGACTTAACTGCTACTTTCTATAAGGGAACCTGCCATCCGGACTCATGGGACTTGATCTCTTCCCAAAACACTGGGAATGGAGGTTGTCCCAAGTGCATCTCAGCCGCCTCCTGCTTCTTATCTCATGATAGAAAGCAAGTGAATGCACACGAGACAATCGTCAGTTATTTCTGGAAGCAGCAAATTCCAACAGACCTCTTGCTTTTAACTTTAGGGCTATAAATGCCAATTTACTGACCAATTTGAAGTATAATAAATTGTGTTCCAGTGGCATAGACCAAGTGACAGCCAGTTGGACCTGCCCCGGACGCACTCGCACTGAGATGCAGACACCCACTGTGGCAACTTGAGGGGCTCTGCCAAGGCCTTCTGCCAGGTGAGTACAACAGTGCTTTCCAAAACAGCAGCGCAGGGGACAGGGGTCAAAGCCACAGCTCAGCACAACACAAAACCCTGACCCTATCACGTGAGAACGCAGGGGGGAAGCCCCAGCAGCTCCTAACCAACGTTCGTCCGGTGCCACCTTCCTGAACCTTCCTTGCAGCTGGAGGGGACTGCAGTCAGCACCAGCAAGGGCAGGGTCCCAGGCTGCTGGCCGTGACACTGGGTCCCACCTATATGGGCTGAAGTATTTCTTATCGAGAGAGTGTAAGCATCCCCATGAAGTTTCAGACAGAGGTGAGGCAGATGGAGGAGGCAAGAAAAGGCTTCCCACGTAGTTTGGGGTATGTGGGATTCCTTAGAGGGAGACCCGACTGAGGCCTGGGGAAGAGGAGCTGCTGCCCATCCTCCTTCTGGAAGGGTTAGGATCTGAGCACTTTGGAAGCCTCTGACTATTACCAATGTGCCAGGTGAGGTCCAGATCATTAACTGCTATCCCCAATATCCCAGCTTTTGAGTCACTGCTCTGGAACTGCATTCTTTACATTGATTAAAGAAGGCTTGGTGAATCTTGGCCAGGTGCAGTGGCTCATGCCTATAAGCCCAGCAGTTTGGAAGGCCGAGGCGGGCGGATCACGTGAGGTCAGGAGTTCGAGACCAGCCTGGCCAACATGATAAAATCCTGTCTCTACTAAAAGTACAAAAATTAGCTGGTATGGTGGCAGGCACCTGTAATCCCAGCTACTCAGGAGGCTGAGGCAAAAGAATCATTTGAATCTGGAAGGTGGAGGTTGCAGTGAGCCGAGGTCATACCACTGTATTCCAACCTGGTGACAGAGCAAGACTCTGTCTCGGGGAGAAAAAAAAAAAGGCTTGAAGAATCTCAGTTGGGAAGCACAACATTTAAGGCCCCACTCTATTGTCTTCCGTGTTTTTTTCCCCCAAGGAATACAATTAAATCAGTCTTATTTTAAGAACATCACCACAACCACATACACACACACAGAAAAAGGGGTTCTCAATGAAAAGAAAGAGGAGAGATGGAAGACAAACGTGAGGCCCAAGGGGTAGAAATGAGGATGATGATGTACGGCCATCAGTTATGCAAAACATCAAGAGTTACTTTATCAAAAGGTCAGACTCAGGTCTACCAGGTTTCTGTAAGTGAATGGCTAATTTCCCAGCAACGAGGCTGAAAAGGCATCAGAAAGATTTATGGCGATAATTACGTGAGTTTTAATAAAAGAGCTAGGAAAAAGCACAATTTCCAATCACATAAATAATTAATGTAACATCCCTGAGATACCAAACCCCTTCAACGACTGGGAAGTTCCCCCAAAACGGGGAATGACCATATCTGATCCGTCAGGAGATGAAGCTTGTCCTAGAACGTGTGGGGTTACCCTTGAGCAGATCCATACGGATGTATTTTAAAAACTGGTTTTGCTAGTGTTGGCTTTTTTATTTTTGGTGAGACAGGGTTTGCTCTTCACTCAGGCTGGAATGCAGGGACAAGCTCATGGCTCACTGCAGCCTCAACCTCCCAGGCTCAAGCAATCCTCCCACCTCCGTCTCCTCAATAGCTGGTATTACAGGCATGTGCCAACATGCCTGGCTAATTTTTGTATTTTTTGAAGAGATGGGGTTTCACCATGTTGCCTGGGCTGGTCTCGAACTTCTGAACTCAAGTGATCCACACCCTCAGCCTCCCAAAGTGCTGGGATTACAGGTGTGAGCCACTGCACCTGGCCAGTGCTGGCCTTTCTGAAAGGCAACCACACAAAAAAAGAGTCCCTAACTGTAGCCAACTTGAGAGTTACTGGAGGTGCGGCGAGGGGCCAAACCTATCAATCTGAGCTTCTGTCCATGCCCCCCACCCACAAGTGACTCCAGGTGAGGCTGACCAGGGAGGCTCGGGCCAGCAATTGTCATTTGCTCAGGCCCAAGCTCTGATGGCCAAACTGCAGTCTGGCCCCCCCTCAACTCTACTGTAAAAACAGAATTCCACGTCAGCTGCATCATCCAAGGGGGAAAAGATTTAATTAGTTAATTTTTGTGAAGACCTCGGAGATGAAAAATGACAGCATTATAATCTGAGGCAAGGCGGGTTTCACACCCTCCTCCCCCAATCCCCAAGTGAGGCGTAATCATTCTTTTTGCTTTCCTTTGAATTTTAATTTGTATAATTAGATGGCTTCCTGAAAAATTGATAAGTAGAGTTTCAATCATGCAATCAAAGGAAAGATCAGCCATCAGCTTCCACAAACGCCAACATTCTACTATTAAAAAAAAAAAAAAGAGGCTGACTCCCACGTCTGGCTTTTTTGGGGGATGGGGAAGGGGGGTCACCCTCTGTCTGCCCCTTCTGTGGGTTCCTTTTTGCACATCCCGGCCAGTGGCACCGACCCATGGTTAGGGCTGCCCATCTTGGCTCCCAAGGCCACCAGCCTCTCTGGGTCTGGTCTAGGCAGTGACCACTGATTTGTGTAGCCTGAATCCCCTCCCCCGATATTTCTTTTGCAACAAGAATGTATGAAATGTGACATTTTCCTCCTTAGCCCTCCCAAGGAGCAAGCTATTTACGAGGACTTAATTACCATTACCATCTTCCAATGACAGCCACAGGCCCTCCTTAGAGCTGAGCTGCACACAGCGGACTCCAGCTGGTCTCCGTGCCGAACAAGCCAGCACCCCCGATCCACACTGGCTCTGGGCTCCCTAACATCATCACAGCTCTCTTGGTGATGCCTGCTACGAAAACCAGCCTCTGCCTTTACTTTAAACCAGTTTGCACTCATAAATCAATTCCCTCCCCACAAAAAAACACCAAACAATATGGGCACAAATAAGGAAGGAAGAAAAGTAGGGGGAATGTGTTTCACTATTCCACTTCTGCTGAAATTGCTCCTCAAACCATGTTAGTGGCGGAATTGTGGGTGGGGAGTTCTAGACCCTACTTGTGGAATGAGCTTGGATGAGCTGTTCTGGAGACTCAGGCTCCTTGTTTGTAGAATGGGATGTCACTGTGATGTCCCAAAGTGGCAGTGAGGACCAACCAGTGAGAATGTGCACAAAAGCACTTGGTAGGGGCCCGCAGGCCTCTGCAAGCTGCTCCTGCCTTTCCTCTGACACCCCGTTGCACCCTAACCCCGCAGGGAATACTCACTCCCTTCTGGCTGAGGCTGGGAGGTAAACCTCAGTGAAGGTCCCGGTCCACAGGAAAGCTGTATCTTTTCAAAAGGAAAGAGAGTGCCCTGAAGCCAAACCTCACAAGAAGAAACACTGCCTCCCCACAAAAGGAAAGTTTTGGGGAGTCACAGGCCAAACCCCAACCAAAGATCCGACACGTGGACCTCAAATTTTATTTGCTTGAAGTGAGGGCTATGATCCAGGGCTGAAATATTTGTGGTCAGGAAATTCAGCTCCTTTCTGAAGATGAACAAGGCTTGGGAACGAAAGCCACTTGGAGATACTTGGTTGTTTCCAGAGGGGACACGTATGGAAGATGTGTTCCGTGGCGGTATCACAGAGAATGTCAGATTTTTAAGAAATTAGAGAACAAAAAGGAAAAACGGCACATTTTACAACCCCTTGCTTGGCTATCAAACTCCAACACATTCAGAATCAAGGGCAGGGGAAAGGGCAGGATTTCTAAAATCTGGGCAGGTTAATTTTACTCAATGACCATCACCAGCTCCCTCGCCACCATCATGAGGTTCTCTACCAAGCGCCCTTAGGTTACACAGCACAAAAACCCAGCCCATCAACTCAGTTTTATAGACCCTCTCGACTTCTTTTTCTTTTTTCTTTTTTTTTGAGACAGAGTCTGCTCTGTAGCCCAGGCTGGAGTGCAGTGGCGTGATCTCAGCTCACTGCAAGCTCTGCCTCCCGGGTTCACGTCATTCTCCTGCCTCAGCCTCCCGAGCAGCTGGAACTACAGGTGCCCACCACCACGCCCGGCTAATTTTTTGTATTTTTAGTAGAGACGGGGTTTCACCGTATTAGCCAGGATGGTCTCGATCTCCTGACCTTGTGATCTGCCCCCCTCAGCCTCCCAAAGTGCTGGGATTATAGGTGTGAGCCACCGCATCCGGCCGACCTTCTCGATTTCTTGACTCCACTTCCTAGTCTTCATCAACAATAGGCAGCCGAAGGGATTTATAGAAGGCATGCCTCTGACTGTGCCTTTCTTCAAAATGAAATTTCTTTCAAATCCAGTTAAACATGATGATGGCTTTCAATTCTTTCAAGGAAATCTACTTAAACATTCTGTTAATAAAGGCAGACCGGGCCGGGCGCGGTGGCTCAAGCCTGTAATCCCAGCACTTTGGGAGGCCGAGGCGGGTGGATCACGAGGTCAGGAGATCGAGACCCTCCTGGCTAACACGGTGAAACCCCGTCTCTACTAAAAATACAGAAAACTAGCCGGGCGCGGTGGCGGGCGCCTGTAGTCCCAGCTACTCGGAGGCTGAGGCGGGAGAATGGCGGGAACCCGGGAGGCGGAGCTTGCAGTGAGCCGAGATCGCGCCACTGCACTCCAGCCTGGGCGAAACAGCGAGACTCCGTCTCAAAAAAAAAAAAAAAAAAAAAATAAAGGCAGACCGAGTTTCACAATATGCTCACAAATTAATATCGTAGTTAAGCAAGTTCTGGCAAAGTTCTCTGAATGTGTCTCCGGAGAACTCAGATTGCGCATTGTTAAGCATGAGTGGGGTGTAGATTTCATGTTTGAGAGGTTGAGGCAGGAAGAAAAGACCCCAGCAACCCAGACAGCCGCACCGATGCACAAGGTCCACCACCCTTCTGAGCCTGGGATCCCAAAAGACAGGACTCACTCCTGAAAAGCTTCCTTCACCGAAGCCTACGGGGCCTCTCAGTGCACCCGCAGGCTCATCTAGGAGCCTGTGTGACCGCTGTGCCAAGATGAGGAGGTACCAACAGTCTAGGCGGCAGCGACACCCAGCACTTGCACACATAGCCGAGGATTCTGCCCGGGCGGTGCCGTTGGCACATCTGCAGAGTTGGTGCCAGTTAACAGTGCCTTGAGAATGCCAGCCCACCAATGACACCTGCCCAGAAAACACTCTGACTTTTCATCCGGAGTTAATAGAGCGACAGGTGCCCAGGCCACCTCACAAGAGCATATTCCATAAGCTTCAGAAGCCAAACTTGTACAACAGATGCCTTTCTTAGGAAGAGAGCTGGGCAGAATCTTCTGAACAGGTGATGAGCATTTTATTTTGTAAATTGCACTTGGAAAAAACTACTAAAAACCAGACATAAGCAGGGCACAGTGGCGTGTGCCTGTAGTCTCCCTCCTCAGAAGGCTGAGACAGGCAGTAGTCTTGAGGCTGTGGTGTGCCAGGATTCCACCTGTGAATAAAGCTACTGCACTCTAGCCTGGGCAACCTAGTGAGCCTGTCTCAAACTTAAAACAATGGCAAAACCAGATATAACAAAATAAATGTCCTAAAGGAGTCAGGGATCAGATCAGTGGGTCAAAAAGCACTGGCCCAGCCTTTGATTAAACGGCAACCGTAACACCATAGTTAGTAACAAAATTACTAAAACTACTTTAAGGAAGGAAATGAAGCTTTTTGAGAAAATCAGGGTAGGAAATGAGTTTAATGGAGCCAATTTTCAGAACGACTGCTATGGACCAAATGCTTGTGTACCCTACAATTCTTCCGTGTTGAATGCTGAATTCATGGATGTTCAAACCCTAATTCTCACAGTGATGTATTCGGGTGCTGGGCCTCTGAAGGTGATTCGCAAAGCTTTGCCCTCAGAAACAGGATTAGCACCCAGTCCGTAGTACGCAATAGACGATCTCGCTGCTCCACGTGAGGACACAGCCAGGAAGTCTACAAGCCAGCAAGGAGGCCCTCCCAGATCCTGGATCTGCCAGATCGTTGGTTTTTCACTTCCCAGGCTCCACAGCTTTGAGAAATAAAGTCACTCAGTTGATGGTATTTTTCTTACAGCAGCCCAAACTAAGATGATGGCCAAAAGTGACTATTGCTTCCTGATTATTAATTTTTGCAAATTTAGTTTTATGTTTTTGGGTATTAAGAGGGTGTCTGACTTCCAGTATACTACCAATACAATGGTATACAGGAAAATCTCCCTTTCCAAGAGCCCCCATACTCCATGTCCTAAAGGTAACTAGCAGGACCCTTTCTTTTTTTTTTTTTTTTTTTTTTTTGGAGATAGATACTTGCTTTGTTGTCCAGGAAATCTCGGCTCACTGCAACCTCCACTTCCCGGGTTCAAGTGATTCTCCTGCTGTAGTCTCCCAAGTAGCTGGCATGACAGGCACACACCACCAAGCCCAGCACATTTTTGCATTTTTAGTAGATACAGGGTTTCACCACGTTGGCCAGGCTGGTCTCAAACTCTTGACCTCAGGTGATCCATCCCCCTTGGCCTCCCAAAGTTCTGGGATTACAGGCATGAGCCATCACGCCCAGCCATCACCCCTTTCTAATATACACATTGAAGCTTCACTCTGGTTCCACCATCAAAGAAAGACTGGGGAGCTCATATTTCCCCAGGGAGCACCCAGCAGCCCAACCCCAGTGTGACATTGTCACACCCTGGTCACATGCCCTCCATCAGTTCCAAGGGCCCTACCCTCTAATTCCCTAGGGCTGATGCAATGCAGGCAACCCAGCTGTGGCCAACACAGGGCTACAACCCACTTCCGACACCCCAAGGCTAGGTATGCTACAGAATTCACAAGTGCTTGGGTTTAAAAAAAAAAAAAAAAATACATGGCCTCCATAATCTATTATGGTGTACTCCCAAATCAGCCATCTAAATATCTGTGCCAGAACAGATAATCATACTGACTCAACTGGATTAAGAGAGAATATAAAAAATAGACTCAACAATTTAGGGCAGGTCAAATTCTGCAGCTATCAGAGTATTTTAGAATTTGGATATGAGGGCCAGGCGTGCTGGCTCATGCCTGTAATCCCAGCACACTGAGAGGGCAAGGAGGGCGGATCACATAAGGTCAGAAGTTTGACACCAGCCTGGCCAACATGGTGAAACGCTGTCTACTAAAAATACAAAAAATTAGCCAGGCATGGTGGTACAACGCCTGTAATCCCAGCTACTGGGGAGGCTGAGGCACGAGTATCGCTTGAACCCAGGAAGTGGAGGCTGCAGTCAGCTGAGATCCCACCACTGCACTCTAGCCTGAGTTATAGAGTGAGACTCTTATCTCAAAAAAAAAAAAAAAAAAAAAATTTTTGGATATGAGGTTAAGGAATGTGGATTGATCTGTGATTCTGTTCTGTCCATCTAACTCCCACCAAAAATTCTTAGGGGCTTTGGAATGACCAAAAAATTCAAAGTGAAGCCCCTGTAAGCTGCACAGGGTAAGAAATCTCAAAGAAACGTACACAGCAAGTCTCTGAGCACACGGAGCCAGTGCTAGGAGACGGCACACTATGAGGCTCTGGGCTGCCACACAGAAGGAGGTGAGCAAATCTAAAACCCAGGCTTTCCTTTGGCCAAGAAAGCTGAGCAAATCTTCCTGCTTTGGTTAAGGGTTGTGAGCACACGAAAATACATTTCCTGATGTTAAATGCAAGACTCCAGAATTCTAAATATTTTCACTTGCTAAAAGCTATAATCAAGAACAGAAGATTTGAGCAGAAAGAATTCATGATTTTCCTAATTGGTTGTTTGATTTGTGTCATAATGGAAATTAAGTGTTGGTCTTTCTTGCTAAAGAAAATGAGCCGTTCCTGTGTTTAGGATTTTCACACATTTTAAAAGCACTTGTCTGTCTTCCAAATACGCCTTAAAAATAAACAGTATATTCGTTTTAATAGTGTTATTTAATAATAAAGGCTACGCAAAAAAAGGGATAAAAGCAAATAAGCAAACAAACTAAACGACACCTCTATTCCTGTCTGTTTAGACATGAGGAATCAGGAATGCAAATTAATTTTTCCTTTTCCAGTTTTCTCTTTCCTACTCTGGCATGAACATTTTGATCTATAGCTGAGAAGTCTGGTTGAACAGAGAAAAAAAATTAGTGATCTCAAACTCTATGCAGACAGAAGTGGTTCCATCAGAAAATGCATCTTTTGTCACATACGGTGTGCAAGAAATGATTCCAGAATGTTTGTATCTGAACGTCATGCAGAGAACGTATCCAGAACGTTGGAAGGTTCTCATGTCATGCCTGCAGGAGGGCACTGGGCCATGGTAAGTAAGGCCATTCGGGT
Organism: Trachypithecus francoisi; assembly: GCF_009764315.1. Taxonomy (NCBI): domain Eukaryota; kingdom Metazoa; phylum Chordata; class Mammalia; order Primates; family Cercopithecidae; genus Trachypithecus; species Trachypithecus francoisi. The sequence continues at coordinate 6,436,875 of NW_022681442.1, read as the reverse complement.
GGGTACTCCTGTGCCCCTATAATCGCCAGGGCAAAATCTGCAGCCTGTGATACAACCGGGCACACACAAAGCATCTGTTGTGTCCAGCATGGTGTAAAAGCCATGGGGACTGATGACCACGAAAGGTTCTTTGAATGTGAGGACTTGCAAAAGAACCACCAGGCTACACTTCTTGGAGAGAAATATCTGGAGGTTATATGCTAAACCTATGCAAAACCTAATACAGTTTATTAGACTATGTATTCAACTGTCAATTGTAATTATATTATAGAACACTGTGTTATATGTATCAGAGTATATAATTAATTGTTAATGAAATAATGTTAAACATTGCTGTCTTAGTATATGAAATGGGGGAAGATTTAATCCTCTTAAGGTAACTTTTAATTATTTAGCTTATACTTAACACATGAATTGCCCTTGTATTTAAATATCGAATAAAGGCAATTATAGGAAATAGCTACTTATCAAACAAATTGTAATGATGAGATATGAATTTATAAAAAAGTCTTCAGGTTAGATTTTTAAGATGTTTGCCTTTGGATTTTGCCTCAGAGAGGCCTGGAATCCTCGACTGATTTTGTGGGGACTCTACTGTCCTTAGGGGCCTTCTGAGATCCCAGCCCACTCATCTCCTGACACTGTAGGGTCCAGAATGCTCGTATAAGGACATGCTCTCTGCAGTCTCTGCTTGCTCTCAAAACCAATGGAAACCACCCTCGTGGGCTGACCTGTTCCTGTTGCAGCCCGTCCTGGGAGCTGGCCCAGCCCAAGGGAGGCCTGGTGTCCAGCGATGGGGCCCTTTGGCCGGCAGAGGGCACTGCACACCCTGCATGGCCTTCCAGAGGCCTCTTGGCCATGAGTCACCATCCTCATTTCTATCCCAACTTGGGCTCTACAAGCACCTGGAGAAAATAAGATCGGCTACTCCTAGAAGGGAAGGCCTGATCCCATGGATGAGACGCTACATTTCCCCAAAAATTCCGGATGTGAAAGAGGCAGAAGGTTTCACCGTTCCAGCAGCAGATGCTTCGTTTCCAGGAGGATGATATGCCAGGGAAAGGGAATGCAGCGCCAGCCCCTACCTGTTGTCTATCTCCCGAGATGCTAGTTGGGGGTCCCACTTTCACAGCTGAGTGACTTGTGGTACAGGCCAAGAAGCAGGGAGGCTCCCTGCCCAGGGCATGGGGTCTTCGACCCAAGGGAGCCAGGGGCCACCCTGACAAATGATTTTTCCATTATGCCCGGTGATATCAACCAGTCAGTGTTGAAAACTGGCAACAACTTGGTAGAGGCGGAACACACACACACAGAGGAAGGCGCTGGGGAGGGCCAGCTGGGCTGGGCTGCTCCACACATGCCCGTTAGGCTTCCCATTACAAAGGAGAGCTTCTGGGGCACTATGCACACCTCATCAATAGGTGACTACTCAGTTTGACACAACACCAGATCAGTTTGCTGTGAGACAAGTATGATCTCAAGATATATAACTTTTTTCCTGGTAGACACTGATTTAGAAAGGAAAGTGGGGAATGGGGGATTTTTCCAATCTTCCCCAGGAATTGATTCTGGCCAGAACGCACATTAATGTGCTCTCTGGCTTCAATTTGCCCGCCTGGTCACACACACATACACACACCATTCACCAAGTTCTAAGATGCTGGCCACCTCTTCTCCACACAGGGAGGGCACCTGACAGTTTCTGGTTGGAGAAGAATAGGAGGAGCTGGCCCACTAATGCCCCAGTACAGGAGACACATGTGCCTAATTCAGTCCCCACCATCACAGAACACTTTCTTACCATCATTTCAAAGTCGCCACAGCTGCCACAGCAGCAGCACGCCACTGGGTGATACAGCACATGCTTGGCCTGACTTGGCAGAGGATGCCTTTGCATAGACGTACAAACCCTGAGGAGTCCCCACCTGAGCTCCGGTGCCACCTCCCCCAGGCAGCCTCCAGGATGTGCCTCTCTACCTTCTCTTCATGGTTCTGACGTCACAAATACCTCATAAGCTTGCTCCAAATCACATTTAGTGGGACTTGCTTTCACTTTCCCAGAAGAGGTTCGTGTATACAACCCACTTCAGTATGGAACCTTCAGCAAGGAATGAGGGCTCCCTGGCAGCCAAGGAGAGGTGGAGACCCGCAGGCATGGTCGAAGATGGTGGGAAAGGGGAGTTCGAGCTGGAGAGGCAGAGATAAGCTATCAAAGCAAACACTGGCTGGGCTGTCAAGTGTCTGGAGAGATTATCTCAAAAACAAGCAGGCAACAGCTCCCTCCAAAGGGGCCGACCTGTTGAAGGAGCGGGGACCCAGCCTTCCGAGTTCCATGCCAGTCGGGTGACAGAGTCAAACCAAATCAAGGCTCTTGAGCCACCCGCTCCAACTCTTCTGCCCAGCCTGACGTGACCAGGCCAGTGTGGCCACCGCCCCAATGCACAGCTCAGCTCCCGAAACCCCACGCCTGAGGGGCCAACCCTCTGGGACACCAGGAGATTGGGCGTGTAGTGGGATAAAAGTGTTCTAGGCGCCTAGGGTGGCTCATCCTTCATTTCAAGGAAGGTGTCACTCATGCAAAGGTCGGCACCCAGGAGAGCCAACTCAGACCTCAGGAGTAGAGGCATATGTTTGCTTTATGAGGGCAGATACTCTATGGCTGGGTCCTTGCAGATACTCCCATTCCATAGTGCGTCTCTATCACCAGAAGCCGCTCTGCAGCACCATGGGGGCACCGGTACCCTGTCTCCTGCGAGAGGCCGTGGAAATGATAGGTAGAAATCAGACGTCCCTAACTCCAGAAAGTCTCTAGATTCAAAGGCACCGCTTCCCAGACCTTATCTTTTCAACCTGAGTCATAAAGAGAAAAATTTTAATCTTATACACAGCTATTTAACAACATGAAATAAAATAGCTTGCAGCTCCTCATTTTGCTTAACACGGTTTTCACGTGGAGGACGGTTGTGTAACGGAAACCCAGAGGGAAGAAAGCTTTGTTTGGTATCCATGACTGCACCCAAAGGGAGAGCGGCGCCTCGCAGAGTCTGATGGGGAGGAGGAGGGTGGGACACTCCTGTGTTACACAAATTCATCTTTGTCTATCAAATGCCGGGAGAAGAAAGCGGTGGGGGTGGGGCTCACGAGAGTTCTTCTGTTTTTCTGTTGTGGGGCGTCGCTGGGGTTCAGCTGTCTTCTTCAATCATTTCACCTGTTTCATAGTGGCTTCCAGTCCCGGTCTCCAGGCCTCTGATGGGTACACCACCCCATTTTAATATTCACCATAGCTCAGAATGCTCCAGGCTATAGCTAAAATACAAGTTAGTGGAACGAGGTTGCTGGGAAGGAGTAGGCAAGGCTCCTGATGAGAATCTTCTAGAGAACTGCAGTCTTGTCATAAGGAGCTGGGAACCTCACAGGCCTCCTGCACTGAAATCCTCTAGAGAGGGGAGACATTTGGATGAGGAAGGTAGATGGCGCCCATGAATACAGTCACCCGTGGGGAGAATTACAGCTCACCGCGTGCTAACCATCAGGGATCCTAATTTTACATGAAATCCCATTGGAGAATTCTTGACAAGTAATGGCCATTTAAAAATCTGCTCTGAGACATTTTATGGGGATACTGTGCACGTCAGAGCCCCAGTCAGACAAATAAATGGGAAACAAGGTCCAACCTGGATCCCAAGTTTATGTCCCCACCCCAGACACTATGTGAAAATGGTACACAAAGACCCTTAGGGAAAGGCAGGTCCCTGGAGGCCCACTCCTCATGTACTTCCTGCCTTAGCCGTCCAAGCCTGAACATTTATGGTCTTGATGTCATTAAGTCCCCAAAGCAATTAAAATACCTTTTCAGGCCGGGCATGGTAGCTCACGCCAGTAATCCCAACACTTTGAGAGGCCGAGGCAGGCAGATCACTTGAGGTCAGGAGTTCGAGACCAGCCTGGCCAACACAGTGAAACCCTGTCTCTACTAAAAATACAAAAATTAGCGGGTGCCTATAATCCCAGCTACTCGGGAAGCTGAGACAGGAGAATTGCTTGAACCCAGGGAACAGAGGTTGCAGTGAGCTGAGAAGCTGGGATCATGTCATTGCACTCCAGCCTGGACAACAGAGCAAGACTCCATCTCAAAAAAGGAAAAAAAAAAACCTTTTCAATTAAATGCCCACAGGTCACACTGACTGTTACAGGTTAAATTACGGACCCCCAATTATGTTCAAGTTCTAAGCCCTAGGACCTCAGAATGGAACGTTATTTGAAGATAAGGTCATTACAGAAAGCAATCAAATTAAACAGGTGATTAGAGTGGACTCTAATCCACACTGTCATAAAAAGGAGGACATTTGGACACACAGACACAGACGGGGAAGACGATGTGAAGATGGCGTCTAAAAGCTAAGAAGACAGACCTTCTCTCACAGTCCTTGGAAGGAAGACCCCTGCGGATGCCTTTATCTCACACTTCCAGCCTCTAGAACTCTGAGAACACACATCTCTGTCCTGGCCTGTCTGTGAAACCTTCTTCCAGCAGCCCGAGCGCGCCAACACATGCCAACAGATGGGAGGCTCACACCTGCCGATCGGGGTCTATGCTACTGAGACCTGCTAGCTCAGGACCACCTTGGCAGGAAGTCTGGCTGTGGTGCAGGGGCAGCAATCTGTCCAGAACCCTGGCTTTATTAAAAAGTGCCAAGTCAACTCAAGCCTGCTTTATGGGGAGAGGCAACCTTCACCCTCCAATCTCGCCCCGGAGAGCTCAACACGCACGGCCTGAGGTGTGCCTGTGGCCATCCCCCAGCAGTGGTCAGAGGGGCTGCAGGCCCCAGAGCTGACCCCCACAACATGCAGGGAGCAGCCTCCCGAGAGGCTCAGACCTGTGTTCGCAAGGGAAGTGACCCAAGAGGGAATGTTCTAACCTTATTTCCCTTAAGCTGTTTTCTGTGTCCCATGTCTGAGATTTCACTGTTTGGACCGTCCTGCCTTTGTGTTGTCTGTGTTAACAACACCCAGAAGATTCCACCAGCCTCATGCCAGGGTTGGGAAATCAAAGAAAGGTGATCCCCACACGGCCCACAGAGGACGGAAGAACCTACCAAGAACGCCCTTGGGGTCTGGCAGCAAACGGATGGTGGTCGTGCCTTTGAACACCGCGGTCTGGGCTTTGTGTATCGTGGTGTGGGCTGCAGCGGGAATCTGGGGTCCACAATCACAGGCACCATCGATGCCTGCTTGGCGGCCGCCCTAACACACTCCCATGGGAGCCCAGACCGAGCACCCACTGGATCTCAGGCTGGATGCAGGCATTCGGGTCAACTCCATTCATATGGCTTTGGGACAGCCACGTGTATCTCCACACTTCCCAAGTTCATGGGAAATTTTGAAAAAAAAAAACTTCTCTGATTGTCAAAGCATTCTCTCTGGTCCATTCTCAAAATCTTCCCCCAGAATGAAGTTCATGAATACGCATCACGCAGCACGTAGCCGCTGACCCCAAGTATACTTATTTCTTCAAAATACAGAACTTTAGGAGTACAAAAGGCTTATTGGAAGAGAAGAAAGAAAGAAAGAAGAGGAGAAAACAAAAACCCACAGAACTTCCAAGATAATTCAAGCATGAATCCACGGGGCCACGGAAGCCAAGGCTGCCCCTCAGGGCAGGTGCAGCATTCTTCTAGGTTTCTGGAGTATGACTGGGGGTTCACCTCTGGAAAGCCGGGGCTCCTTCACCTCCAGGAAAGATCCAGTGCATTGTCAACACCAAGGACACGGGAGCAGGAGGAGCCCACTGAAAATGACCTGCCACTCTATCCTTTGAATGGCAGCCTCACTACCCACCAGAGAGCAAGAGGACACAGTGACAGGTCTTTTGCAGTCCAGGTTCCCGTACATCAGGCTGCAGCCCCTCCTGGCATCCCCCAACACAGCAGTGTAAGGAAGGCCCTCTGTCCTCTCCAGGCCCCTCCCAGAGGTTCTCCTGGGGAGGGCACCCAGGGATGAATGGCTCCTGGGCTCAGTCTGCTCTACTGCCAAGGCCTTTGGGAAATCAACAGGGTCAGCTCAGGAGAGGCAGAGAAGGGGTGAGGCTAATAGGTTTTGGTTTTTGAAAGGTCTGAGGTTAGACCCTATGGGCGTCAGAGACAGCACCTCAGATGATGCCAGGGTGAACATCTCATACACGCTCCTGAAGGTGGGAGGGGAGATCTCAGCCCAGAGCCGAAGGTGTAGATGGGTCTGATGATGTGGGAAAAGGAAGGGAAATGGGAACTTCACTTGGAAAAGGAGAGAGGCCACACAGTTCCGAAGGGCAGGGCACTGGCCACAGACTGCCCTTCACGCCCAGCTCCACAAGACACCAGGGACCTGGCAGAGGATCAGACTGCACACAGGACCCTTGCTGAGGCTGCACACACATTATCTCAGTGCCCTCTCCGGCTCCTACAGGACTTCTGGGGACTCTGAAGCCTGCTAGCTCTGCACAGCCACCCACCAGTGACAAAGGCGTGGCCACGAAATAGTAGAGGGCCACGAAGGATTTTTCCGAATCACTGCCCCTCCCCAGAGGCCCACTGAGAGCTTTCCAAGCTGACCAGGACCCTCTCCCTGACTGGGGCAGATCCCATTTGCACTGTGGATGCCAGAAAAAGAATCAATCCCACGGCCCCCAGAGACCCCCAACCTTTTGGAATTCATGTCCTTGTATAAGCCCTGCTTCTAAACAGACGGTATACACAGGTGAGGGGATGTTGCTTCTGAGATTAGGTTAAGAGACTGGGGCTACCGGCGTGGGCATCCTCCCATCCTCCCTGCCAACTTCCCTCCCTCCCACAGAGGCCAGTTGCCATGTCAGCTGCCCTAAGGAGAGACTCACGGAACAGGAAACGGAGGTCCTCAGTCCCAAAGTCCATGAGAAGCTGAACCCTCCCCGAGCCGGGCCTTCAGAAGAGACCACAACCCTGCTGACATCCTGACTGCAATGTCGTGAGGGCCCCAGCAAGGCGGCACCCAGCTAAGCTGTGCAGGTTCCCGTCCCACAGACAGTGTGAGACAATAAAGTTTTGTTGTTTTAAGCCTTTACATTTTGAGGTAAGTTGTCACACAGCAATAGATAACTAATACAACCCTTTGCACAATCTATCACACTGGCTACGGTCACTGATACAGTACAGTTCAACAGAAAAGATAAAAACAGTAATACATTTGTAATGCATGGCAGCAAGTTTATACTACCTACAGGACAGAGAACACTAACAAAAAACAAGCGGAACCCTCTAAATCCTCCGCTGCCCAGGCTGACATGAGGCCTGTGACACATCCACTTCTGTAAACTCACGGTGTAAACGTTCTTCTCCTCACACCAGCAATGCACACAGGCTGAAGGAACGGAAAGTCTGCTGTGATGTTCACTTACCCCAGATGCTTAAAATAAATCCCAGGGCTACGCTCAACATGCACGGAGTTAACTCAGGCACCCTGGGGTCTCCGCTCTGACTCACACACACCCATAAATCTGGGGAACATTAAAAACATCTATCAGAGCTTGGGCCCCACATTAAGAATGCAGCCTCCTAGACCCCCTCTGAATGGTAATTCACTGGTAAACAGACCTTGCTTTCTTATTCTTAGAAGTGGTCCTTGAACTGCAGCTACGATTAAGTCTGAGCTCTCAGAGAAAAAGAGCATGTAGGTAAATATTAGAGGCAGTCTGCACAGAGGTTCAGGGCACAAACACTGCTGCTCCTGAGATGGGGAACGCCATGAGCTGAGGCAGGAGCAGGCCTCATCCGCAACACAAGGGGCAGAAATGGGAAGGCTGCAAAAACCACGCAGGTGCCATGCCCTCATGTGCCCAGATGCTTGGGTGGTCCTGGATGGCTTCCTAGGATCACGGCATTTCTGGAGCCTTCTGAGACTGTAGAGGTCACCACATCCAAACTTTATAGAGAACCTGAGACTCAACATGGCCTAGTCCTATGTCCTCAGGACCCTGATGTACATCTCCTGCTCCTCCAGAAGCAGCACTGCAGGGGCTTGTGGAGCCAGATTGAGCCACACCAGCCAGATGCAAAACACGGCTATGTCTTACGAAGCCACACCCCACAATCCCTGAGCCACACTCCAAGGGAGAGCTCTCCAGAGCAGAGAGAGAACATCTGCAGAAGCAAAAAGCCAGACTAGCATGTAAAGTCATGAAAAGAAAAAAAATCAAAGAGGCAGGTGGGCACATACCCAACTGTTAGCAGGGGAGTCCCTCTGAGGAGTGGGACTGTGGGAAGGAGGAGGCTCCAAGAGGCTGGAACGCTTTTTAGCTGTATGCACGACTTTAAAAACAGCTAACTGACCAGGCGCAGCGGCTCACACTTGCAATCCCAGCACTTTGGGAGGCCGAGGTGGGCAGATCATGAGTCCAGGAGTTCGAGACCAGCCTGGCCAACATGGTGAAACCCCGTGTGTACCAAAATACAAAAACTAGCAGGCTGTGGTGGCGTGTGCCTGTAGTCCCAGCTACTCAGGAGGCTAAGGCAGGAGAACTGCTTGAGCCTGACAGGCAGAGGTTACAGTGAGCCGAGATCATGCCACTGCACTCCAGCCTGGGCAACAGAGTGAGATTGTGTCTCAAATAATAATAATAATAATAATAAAATAAACAAAAGCAGCTACCACTTCCAGAATGCTCCATGTGTGATGAGAACTATTTTAAGCGGCTGTGAGTGGTAACTAACACAACACATCAGCAGCCAACAACTCCATTCTGCTGGGCTGGTTCGCACAGTGCAGGTGTGCACGCCATGGAGGAGGACATGCCCAGCACATATGTCTGTCAGCTCTGGATGAGGCTTCAGGTGAGTCCCCAACATCTCAGGTGCACGCATGGTACACACACTCTCCCTCCACCCCAGATGCCTTCAGAAGAGCGTGCCATTGGCTCTAAGGAGCCCAGGAGGCCCAGATCCTGTAAGATAATATCACAACACAGCGGCCCAGGGCTCAGGGACATCTGCTCAAAACTCGCTCCCTCTAGGCACCGGCCAGCCCCACAGCTGCTCTTTGTGCATCAGCTTTATGGAAGGGTTAAATTACCAACGCTGTGCTCCCGCCTCTAGAACAGCCACAGTCAGGTGCCAGTCTGCGCTCTTAGTCAAAGTATGTTGGCTACAGAAACTTCCAATGGCCTTAGAACCCCAACTCCATAGCTCCCAACCCCATCACGGGCAGCAACGTGGACAGGTCACACAGGTGCCATGGGGAGTACCTCCTGGGGACCCACCTCCCAGTCCATGTCTGTGGCCCCAATACTTGATGAGCTGTGATCAGAGCACATATCCAAGGCAGAGCTCTGGAAGGTTCTCTCCGAGGGACCTGTTGAGCCCCTCACTGCATTCTCCATCACACCTTCCCGAGGAAGACACAAGGGTCCCTCTGCCCCCGGGGTCCACAGGATAGCCTCCAGCCATGGAAGCATGCCTCTCTGCCCTCTGGGTTGGGCTCCGTTCCCCACGTCAGGTCCTGGGGGCAGGAGGGAGACAGCAAGGCCAGAAGGCAGTGCAATCTTATTCCCAAAGAGGCACCCAGGAAGGGTTAAACGGATTGTTAAGAGACAAAACTGATGAAAACGACTTCAACACAATCTGATGAGGTCAGTGAGTAGAGAGGCCTAATGACACTTGTAAGAAAAAACATCTGTCGGTGTCAAAAGGTCAGCAGGAAGTGAGTGGGATTTACGTGGCTGGGATTGGCCAGACCAGTACTCCTCGAAAGAGAGACACACACATGGCTTAACTTAGCCTGAGAGGAACAACAAAAACCCCTTTCAATTGTCCTGTGACCAGCCCCCGCCTCCCTCTAAACAACAGGCCAGACCCTGAGCTATGAAATCCGTCTGGGCCCCTGACTGGCAATTAGCTCTCTGTTCATTCACTGATCGGCCACTGAGGCCCAGACTCCCCCCAGTGAGTCTTCTGGGGATGATGTTTTTGCTGTGTGTATCCCTTTTCCAGGCCACAGAATCTCCAGCTTGACTTTTTCCTTGGAACACAACGAGGGTCACTTGAATAGCAAATGTTTCAATAAATCCATCATCACAAAAACCAAAACAAGAAGTTTCTCTGGAAAACAGGAAGTCCTGGTACATAGCATGGCTTAAAATAGGGCCCGTTTCATCTGTTGACAAAACTCCAGTCTCTGAAGCCTCTTGGAGCTTTGTCCGGGATCCAACTTACCTTTTAACGCTCCTTCAGTAAAGCATCCCAGTGCCTCGGGCAACAGACTGGCCTGGACTTCGTTATACTCTGTCGCAGGTCACAGGTCTGGGTCCTGGCCGTCCCACTTCCTGTTCACAGGCCCCCCAGAGGGTCTCACGGGAAGCCAGGCTCAGGGCCACGGCAGGAATGAGGCCTGGCGCTTTCAGGCCATAAATGAGCTGAGGTGGCGGGGTGCGGGGGGAGGGGGGTGCGGGGTACGGGGGGGCGGGGTGTGTGCTTTTCAGCCTTCTCATCTAAAGCATTTCTAACGTGGAGGCCTCTCAGCGCTAGTATTCTGCTTGTTCTTTATGAACTGTTTGAGTTTTATAGGAGCCCTGACTGGGAGAAACTTTTGGGCTGTCACCTGAACTTGACCACTGTGCAGTAGGCAAAGTGAGGGAACCCAGTTGCACCCAGCCAGCCAGGAATATGCAGCTGTGCCCTCCCCAAAGTCACCCACTATAAAGAATACAGGCACCAGAAAACTCCAGAAAGACGTTAAAAGTTCTTCACGTGATAGGTTTGCACACACAGTGCTGCGTCCTCACAAGATGCCTCCTGGGCACCATCCCGTAAAGGTGCTCTCACCTGATCTAACCATCCATTCCTCCCCTGCTGATTTTTGCCTTTTCTGTGCTAACTGCCAAGGATTTGGGGGATGGTGTTCACATAGCGAGGCACGGGTGTGTGTCACCACTATTCCCCTGTTGAAATGTGAAGCCACAGCCGGGTGCAGTGGCTCACACCTGTAATCCCAGCACTTTGGGAGGCTGAAGCAGGCAGATCACCTGAGGTCAGGAGTTCAAGACCAGCCTGGCCAACATGGCGACACCCCCTCTCTACTAAAAATACAAAAATTAGTGAGGTGTGGTGGCACAGTAGCTCACACCTGTAATCCTGGCACTCACTCTGGGATGGCGAGGTGGGCAGATCACCTGAGGTCGGGAGTTTGAGACTAGCCCGGCCAACATGACGAAACCCTGTCTCTACTAAAAATACAAAAATTGGTCAGGCGTGGTGGTGCACACCTGTAATCTCAACAACTCAGGAGGCTGAGGCAGGAGAATCATTTGAACCCAGGAGGCAGTGGCTGCAGTGAGCCCAGATTACGCTACTGCACTCCAGCCTGGGCGATAGGGTGAGACTCTGTCTCAAAATAAAAAGGCACAGAGAGATCAGAGAATCAAGTCTACAAAATTCTTCACACGGAGATTCCACCACTACCAAAAGCAAATTCCCACGGTCAGGCAAGTGACGAGGACTTTCAGGAGATTTCCTTACCACTAGGATGGGCAAGGGGAGGTTTCTGCACGGATACTGGAGGCTCACTGTGTGAAGCTTCTGGGGATGGCATTGTCACTTTTGTTTCCTTTGCTGGTGCTAACCAAAGTGTGGGCGGTGGGGGAGAGAGGCATGTTTAAGTAAAAAGAAGACACAAGCAATGCTAGTTGTTTCAGGATCCTGGTGGATTTTGTTAGTTTACAGAGGAGAAAATCAGCTACATGAAGGTACCTGAGGGGTAAGACATGCAATTTCACTTCAGAAATGTGAATTGAGGCCGGGCATGGTGTTTTACACTTGGAATCCCAGCACTTGGGGGGCCAAAGTGGGCAGGTCATTTGAGGTAAGGAGTTCAAGACCAGCCTGGCCAACATAGCGAAACTCCTTCTCTACTAAAAATACAAAAAACTAGCTGGGTGTGGTGGCGCACGCCTGCAATCCCAGCTACTCGGAAGGCTGAAGCACTAGAATCGCTTGAACCTGGGAGGTGGAGGTTGCAGAAAGCAGAGATTGCATCACTGCACTCCAGCCAAAAGTGACATGATTTAGATGGAATTTACTCCGGACCCAAGGCTTGTCACCGTCAACCCATCCTGATCCACACCTGACCTGGACCCATTAGTCTAATGTCCACACTAAGATTTTCACACTGGTTTTTGACGTGGACCCCAGAAGCCATGCTCCAAGGCCACTGATGCTGAAGCAGTGGGCAGCTCAACGTGCCACCCCCTCCCCCCACCAATTTCCTGCCCCACCAGCTCCAGGAGGCGGAATTTGTCAGCGTTTGTCTGGATTCACTGGGAGTCAGGAAGGGGCCTGTCTGGGAGCTTGTGTTGGGTCTGGCTCTGCTGATCTTTTGTGGGGAGATGCTTAGGATGAAATGGGGTAAAGGACAGAACAGGCTCACTCGCAGGACTTCGTGGGTTAGCCACGAGTTCAACACACCTGAGCCTGTCCCATTGCCCATCCCTGGAGTCATCCCTCCCAGGGCCCAAAGGCTCTTCCATGTCACTGAAGTTATCATATGGCGGGCAGATTCGAACCGTCTATCCCAGTCACTCTTTTGAAGAGTGAACAATATGGAGAATGTGAACATATGTGGCCACGCAGCTGATATACACAAGCATTCCCCACAGCCATTTATTTTAAGGCACCGTGTGCTATTTTTATCCTCCACAGAAACGCTGCCAAGGGAATCCGCAGAGGAAAACAAAGGCTCGGGAGCTGCGCGGGCTACTCTGGCTTCACACTTTCACACGACAAATGATCACAGCACACTATTTGCCACCTTGTCTCAGAGACAAATGTCATGAAATAAGTCACTTGTCATTATTTGAGTTCAAGTACTTTTTCTTAAAAAACGGCTCTTAAACACAGATGCATTTTTTCTTAACTACTGGTCATGATATTCCATTGCCCCCACCCACGTGTGTGTGTCTGTGTGCGCGTGTGTGTGCGTGTCTGTTGCGGCTTACCTGTAACACTGGTTCTGAGCAAGTGAAAAACTTGCCAATGTGTTGTGGAAGAGAGTAGCAATGCTCATCCCCAGCAGCGAACGTTCCCGAGTTTCCATCTCTGCTGTGATTATGTGCAGGGCAGTCATGCGGAAGAGAGACTGGGTGGATTCTGCGTGGGCAGAACCATGACCAAGGGAGAGGGGAAGCCAAGAGGAGGGATTTCAGATGGATAAACAAGTTTCTCACAGTCGAGGAATAAGAACCACATGGGCAGGCTTCCTCGGAGAGGCCCGTGCCCCAACCTAGAGGACACGAAGCCCAGACCAGGACTGTGACCTGCAGCTGGAGACCCCTCTTGACCCATGGGGGCTGGTGTGCTAAGGTGCAAAGGGAGGGAAGAGCAACATGTAGCGTGACACCTGCAGACAGTTCTTCCTGTTCTGGAATATTCCGGCTGGCCCCAGGGGTGCACCCTAGGGCAGCCCACAGCCAGCCCCTGCTAGATCCTGGCTCCCGGCAACCCTCAATGCTGAACTCTCCCGGGATTCCTGTGGCGGCAAACAGCCCTGGTATGTACCATTTTATTTTCACTCCAAACATCCTTCCTGGGACCATCCCAGCAAGCTGAGCATACTATTTTCAACTAAGGCCCTGGCATTGTCTAGGAATGTTTTCAGGGCTAAGCAAATTGCTAAAGCAAACATCTTATTTTCGTCTGCAAGGACAGCCAAGCGCTGTAAAAACACTTCCCGATAGGACTTCCAGTGGAACGGCCCCCTCTGGTGGTGCCGTTGGCACCAGACACTCTGGTTCAGGGAAAGTTCTCACTGGGCATCTGGGGCTACACCCACACTTCCCTTGACGGTGGCTCCACTGGCAGCCGCCCTGCTCCGCACCCCTAGATGCCCCAGGAGAAGGCCAGAGAAGGCCTGTGGGCATGAAGGGGTACAGGCCCTGCAGCACCAGGAACAGGGCCTCCCTCACCTCTCCTCCTTCCTGCTCCAAGGGACAGCCACAATTTGACACCAAATCCCACAGATCCCAGTTCCAGGAGTGGCCTGGGACTCAGACACCAGGTGATCTGGATATGGGAGAATATAACGGGGTCTACAGCAGCCAAGTCTGAGGCTCCCACACCAAGCCAGAGGCAACTGAGAGCTGGTACCACAGGCCAGACGGAGCCCCCGTGCAGCATCCTGGACCCGCTAGCTAGTCTGCACTCCTGGGTTCAGTATCCTGACCTGCGAGCTGGCCTGCATTCCTGGGTTCTCAAATGCACCACGGTGAGGTGCCACCTCCTCACAGTCACTACAACTGTCACACCTTTACTGAGAGGAGCAGCTGTAGCAATAAGCAGGCTCCCCGGTTCATGGCATTCTGTGCACTGTTCCCAGCACTTTGCATGAATTCACTCATTCCTCCCAACAGTCTCAGGAACCAGGTATGCTTTCCTTATCTAAAATGACTCAACGGAGGCCCAGGGTAGAAAACAACTGGCTTGGCCGGGCGCGGTGGCTCAAGCCTGTAATCCCAGCACTTTGGGAGGCCAAGACGGGCGGATCACGAGGTTAGGAGATCGAGACCATCCTGGCTAACACGGTGAAACCCTGTCTCTACTAAAAATACAAAAACTAGCCGGGCGAGGTGGCGGCTGCCTGTAGTCCCAGCTACTCGGGAGGCTGAGGCAGGAGAATGGCGTAAACCCGGGAGGCGGAGCTTGCAGTGAGCTGAGATCCGGCCACTGCACTCCAGTCCGGGCGACAGAGCAAGACTCCGCCTCAAAAAAAAAAAAAAAAGAAAAGAAAGAAAGAAAACAACTGGCCAAAGACAGAGCTGGGGTGGAGGTGGGACTGAAGTCATGTAGCCAAGGGGTCGTCCACACCCTGAGCTTGTGATGGACCTAAGCTCCTGTGTGTTTCACTTCCTGTTTCAATTGCTAAACTGAGAGGGCCCTGAGCGACTGGTCCCACTGGGGCTGGGGAAGCAGAATCCAGTGGACTCAAAACGGTGCCAACAGGGGAACGGGATACGCAGGGGGTGGCTGAGGTCTACACCCTCAGTTCTGGACGACTAGAAAGAGAGGTCCCTGAACGGGGGGTCGGGGGCACAGGGGTGCTCTCAAAACTCCGCTAGTGTTAGTCCTTTTATTTTAGGAAAACACACTGAACTACTTGCTGCTGTAATAGAAGCTGGGGTTTACTGTATAATGGCCTGGTAGGATGTGTCTGCAAGAGAATGCACGTGAAATGAGGGTGATGAGGACATCTGCTTTTTTAAGTCTGTCCTGTTTAAAGCTCTACATTTGTAACGTGGGGACAGTGCCACCCACTCTGAAGGCTGCAGGGAGGTTCTGGGACAGCAGACACCAACTGGCAGCACGCAGAACACAGCGTGAGGGGTTAGCGTTAGGGTTAGGGTCACTGCCATCAGTAATAAAAAACACGGAGGGACCGGGTGTGGTGGCTCACACCTGTAATCCCAGCACTCTGGGAAGCCAAGGCAGCTGCATCACCTGAGGTCAGTTTAAGATCAGCACCAACACGATGAAAGCTCGTCTCTACTAAAAATACAAAAAACTAACCAGGTATGGTGGCACACGCCTGTAATCTCAGCTACTCAGGAGGGCTGAGGCAGGAGAATCTCTTGAACCTGGGAGGTGGAGGTTGCAGTGAGCTGAGATCACGCCACTGCACTCTAGCCTGGGCAACAAAGCGAGACTATATCTCAAAAAGTAAAAAATAAATAAACCACTGAGGGCACCCAAGGAACGGCATCTGCTGTGCACCCATGTTTTTCTAATGACCCCAAGAGAGACTGGCTGAACAGACAACTGTGCTCAGATGATCTTTCTGGCTTTCCAGTGAGCAGGCTGGACCTCCACAGGAAGGGAGCTTAGCCAAAGAAAGGACAGCTCCCCAGCAGCGAGGCAGGGCCCTGGGCAGCTGTGCACAGCCATGGCCAGCCTCGAGCTGGACCTCAGCCCCAACCGTGTGCTGTGCTAAATGGCCATCACTGGTGGAACCAAAAACGAACAATGGGAAAATTATCACATTATTCTTCTACGAAGCAATCTGGAAAGCTAATTACGTGTTACCCTGAGCACATCTTCATCTCTGATGTGGAAACAGCATGGGCGAATTGGTCTGGAGGAGAAAAACATCACACTTAAGAAATACGGAGAATGTATTTCTCTGCAAGCCACACACGTGTTTTACCCACGTGTCATGAGGACTGTGGCACCCTGATGGGGACTGAGCGTTCATTCCTCTGCCCACGTGAGGAACCAACAAAAGATGGCAAGGACGCCCCAGGATAACACCCAGACACGTCGACTCGTGCGTAAGGCCTCACGCACGGTCCTTTCTTGCTGTGGCAAAACCGTTAAGTTTCTCTCAACACACACAAAACCGAAGTAAAATGCTCGTCCTCTGGCTCCCCTACAGTAGTAAAAATTAATTGCCACATAAAATTGCTGATTCCTACCAAATGAAGCTATACGATTTATCAACTCACGGATGGCACAAACTCAATAGTGGTTTAACTACATCACCTGAGTTATTGCTGTGTTTTCTCTCGGTGACAGCTTTACGGGGAATGTAAGTTTTGCGAATTCATTCACATAGGACAAACTTCCAAAGTAAACAAAGGCACTAAGCAGACACAGCTCTCCCGTGGCTATGTCACAGTGATTCTCGAAGCCACAGGGTTCCCCCCACCCCCAGGCTGCAGCACCACCTTCTCAGGGGTGCTCTCTGCTGAAGCCCTCAATCCTCTGCACCCCAACTTTAGAGGCCAGCGTCATTTAATTATCCAACTCCACCTCCACATAGGAATCCAGTTATTTAAAATGCGTTAAAAAAGTAAATCACTACCAGTAGCTTTTGTATTTTCGACCAGGGCAATGAATTTATAAATCGCTTGTATATATGGTGTGGAAGACAATTCGATGGTGAACACCTCAGGGAACACCACAGTCTCCTCTGTTTTCACCAGAGTTTGCCTGGGAGCCAGGACATCCCTATCACCTTCTGGGTTCTTTCTGTTTTTTTCATAATTCGTCTCCTGCCCATTAGACAACAATGGATTGATCTTTTTCTGATCTGCATTAGGCCAGGCACACACAGGTAAGTCACCTTCCGGTTTCCACAATCATGGGAACATCAAGTACTTCTTCCAAACTCAGGCCTGCAGAGAAAAATAACTTTGGCGGGAGGGGTGCAGTCCCTGGGGAAACAGTGTTCTTGGTGAGGACAATGCCGAGGTCACCCATCGGTCTCCAAAGAATAGCAGCTCTACTTCTCAAGGGAAGAGAGCCCCAACTCTAAGAATTTCAGGTACAAGAAAAAACACAAGTGCCACAATCCATTGTCCACGTTTGCCTTATGTTCTATAGATAGTCAGGGTGCATGCTTTGAATCCGTTTTAGAATCCTGTTCTTAAGGACAACTTGAAATAAAAATCAGAGAAGTTTCGTTTCAAAAGAGGCAGAGAGGTGACTATCCACCCAGTGGATTTCACCCATTCTCGCCACGCCAATGTCCCTGGTCAGCCTTGACCCTGCTTCCCTGACTATGTAGTGAGATGTGGGGATGCAGCCCAAGGCTTGTGGTTAAAAGACACAGGAAGAAAAGACAAAGAATGAAATCTTTCTGGTTTGGTGACTTAGCTCAGAGCTGGTCTGGTTCTTCTCTACTTTCTTGCCAAGTTTTGCATATTTGGGATTTCAGTTTCACTAGTTTCCCCACCTCAGTGGTTTTACTGCTTAATGAGCAGAGAATATTCTCCCACAGGTAACCACAACTGTTTCACACAGAATATAAAATACCCAGCAGAGAAACTCACTCGATGATGAGATGTTTGCCACTAGAAAATACATCGTACTGTCCCCATTCCACGGGTTCCCCAAACCGCTCTACACAAAAACTGTGGTTGGGGGGTTGCTTGACAGACTGTTCTTTGACTGGGCTCTTTGGGATCTGGTCTTTCAGGGAGGTCCAGCCATCATCAGATCCAAGTGGAAGTCTTGCAACTGGGGCACTCTGCTTGAACTGAAATGCCCCCAACAAGAGCCTCATTCTCTTCGTGATAATTTCCTGCGCTGCACACATGAATCTGCGTGCTTTTCTGAATGTGCACTTTTTAAAACACTGAAAACAACCCTAGGATGAGTCAACATTTTAATGCAGCTCGTACCTGACTGTCAACTTCAGCAAAATAAAGGGAAGGAAGAGCAAAGCCCACAGGGACGTTGGGGAAGGGGAGGGGGGAGGGGAAAAGGCAGGATCCGGCTAACAAATGCCAGTATCAGGGAAATACCAAGTCCACATCCTGCGCAGTCAGCTCCCCGGGGTTTGTTTCTGTGGGTCTCTGAGCTGAGAGCTAAGCGGGCAGGAGGGAGAAAGTGGGAGGTAAAGTTAGAGGAGGGACTCACTGTAGGAGCACACGGTCAGCTCCTGTGGCCAGCCCCAGTGGAAAAGAAATCCCACCACATTTACATCCATTCATGCTCCATATGAAGACGCTGAGGGTCACTGTCCTCTTCTAGCTACTCGATTCAGCTGGCTTTCCAGTCTATCAGAAAAATGCCATCATCGGCTGGGCATGGTGGCTCTCACCTATAATCCCAGCACTTTGGGAGGCTGAGGTGGGCAGATAGCTTGATCCTAGGAGTTTGAGACCAGCCTGGCAACACGGCGAAACCCTGTCCTAAGAAAAATACAAAAATTAGCCCGGCTTGGTGGCATGCGCCTGTAATCCCAGCTGCCCAGGTGGCTGAGGTGGGAGGATTGCTTGAGCCCAGAAGGCAGAGGTTACAGTGAGCCCTGATTGTGCCATGGCACTCCAGCCAAAAAAATAAAAGAGCCGTCATCTTCTTGATGGTGAACTCCGTCTAATGCTCAGGCTGATGTCCTAACACCCAGGACAATGTCTGAGTGACCAGTGGCTCTTGGCTGAGGGATGTGAGCTATGAGGCCCTATATCATAGCTTCTGTTAACATGGCGATGGCCAGGCACAGGCAGCCATCCCTCTACCAAGCCACATCCCAAATCCTAACCCCAGCAGAGCCAGAGACTCAATGCTTTCTGTCCCATGGAGCTACCAACATCAGGACCAGCAGGGAAATCGGCAAAACATCAAGTCAGAATGTCCGGTGCCTTCTAAGCAGTCAGGTGCATGCACTGTGCTAGGTGAGCGTGGCGCAGGGAACGGAAGGCAGGCAGGGTGCACAGATGTAACGGAGGAAGCAGGCACGGCCAAGCACCCTAGAAAGTGCTGTCATGTTTCGTACAGGAGCCTGCTGCAGGTGGCTCACAGGGACTGGAAGCATGGCCCAGAAGTGTGGGCAGCATCTTTTCTGTTTGCACGACTCAAAGTTTGCCTGGTGGAGGAGGGTGACACCTGCACAGAAGCCAGGGAGTACGGTGCACCAACCTTCAGTGTCATCTCCAGTCCTGCCACTGACAAGTGAGCTGTGTGACTCTGGGTACATCACCTGAGCCCTTCACACCTGGGGGTTTCTTAGCCATAAACGGAATGACCTCACCAGAATTTTAAAATGTAACAAAAAAGGAACTAACTCAGTAAATGCCTCAGGGTGAACTCAAGACTCCGGAAGTCTCCAGGGGAGACCAGCGTGTGCAACGTGCCTCTTCCTAGCTCCCCTGGGCCGTCTTCCCAGCTCCACGGAAAAGTCTTTGGTCAACTGAATGCAGGCACGGCCGCGGAGTTCCTAAAAGCCCCCGCCTGACCACCAGGCCCAGGTGTCAGGGAAGGGCGACCCCTACTGATGGACAACCAGACACCCCCAAGTCCACCTGCTTTGTGGGGCGATTCACTGTTGGCCGGCCAAGGCTTACACTTTTTTCTTTAAAGAATTTTTTTATTTAGAAATTACACACCAAAAAAAGTCTTCTGTGAAACCCATAACCCAGTCCAGGAATGAGAAAAACATCACACAAACTGCAGCAGAGGAACACTCCATGAAACACACGATCACAATCAAAACTGCAGCAGAGGAGCACTCCATGGAACACACGATCGCAATCAAAACTGCAGCAGAGGAACACTCCATGGAACACACGATCGCAATCAAAACTGCAGCAGAGGAACACTCCATGAACACACGATCGCAATCAAAACTGCAGCAGAGGAACACTCCATGGAACACACGATCACAATCACAACTGTCGAGGTCATCAAAAATAAGGAAAGACTGTGAAACTGCCACCGCCACGTGGGGCCTAAGGAGAAAGACAGTGACATGTAAGGTGAGAAACTGGATGGGATTCTGGGATGGAAAAAGGACATTAGGTCATTAGAATACAATGTAGACTTCAGTTAATATTAATGTATTGATAACTGGTTCATTAGTTTTTAACAAATGTCTCATATTAATGTAATGTCAAATGATAATAAGGAAACCAGGTGAGGAGATTACACAGGAACTCTCCGTGTAAACTTCTAGACGTTTCTGTAAATCAAACTGTTCTTAAAAATATCTATTTAAAAGGGGAAAAAACTGCTTCTATATATGCCATTTATCAAACTTCTTATCTCAAAACCTAGGCAAAGGATATAATATAAACCAAAATATATGAGAAACTAAAGGAAAATATTAATGGCACGCATAACTCTCATTCTCTTTCTCTCAAAGCACTAAGTCACAGCAAGTGTTAGCTGCCAGTCTGCGTATGTAGCCTTTAGTTCAAGGAAGGCCCCAACCTGTACACTGAGCCAAGCATCAAGTCCCATGGGCAGGGCCCGTGGTGGGACTCCCTGACCTGGGTCATCCTGTGACCCCACCTCTGAAGCAACCAAGTACAGAGTCTGCCCAAGCAGCCACCAGGCTGCAGATCCAGGGCGGGTCGATGTATACCCCAGGAGGCACCCCCAATTTCAGGCCCTCCTTGGTGGGCCTCTCACTTGCCCACTTACCACAGGATCTGCCTGCCCTCTGGTGCCAAGCAACGCCGGATGAATACCTAGTACCTCCAGACAGTCAGATGGGCCTCAATTCAGCGGGGGTATCCAACAAGCAGCCAGAAAGCAAAGCGAGGAAGATGACAGTCAATTTCACCATGTGGCCCAGGCACACAGACTCCAGAGGATCCTGGGAAGCGTCACAGCTGAACCATTGTTCTGCCCCATGACCTTCCTGGTCTGCGAAGGACATGTCCATCCTGATCACAGATGTTCATTGAGCCTCTGCTAGGCACAGGGTAAACACCATACAATGACCACCCCCAAATTCAGAAGTGTGAAACTTCATCTTCATCTACATTAAAGAATTCAAGCTATGTAGACAGGGAGTTATATAACCAAAAGAAAATGTTAATTTGCACACATAACCCCATCCCCTTTCTCTCAGAATAGTTAAGTTATAAAAATCTAGAAAGTAGAGAACATTTTATTTGCAGTCTGGATAACTATGGTTTACTGCGCAATGAAACTCAGAATGTTTCCACTAACAGGCCACAGGTTTCAGGGCGGCGGGAAGGCCAGGAAGAACAAGTGTCCTGGAGGTGGCAGCTTCGTCTCTATACGACACCACAAACGCTGGGTGTCCTGGAACAAGGTGGCCAGGGTGCAAAGGTCTGAGTGCCGTGGCCGAGACAAGTACTGGGTTTCCCAGTGTGGTCCCTTGGGTGAGGGAGCTACAAAGGACTCATCAGCACCCTGCGCAGAGGGATTTCTGAGCACAGGACCAGGCCCTGGAAGGTGGGAGTCCTGAGACCAGCAGGGCAGTAGGAGATGCTCCCTACCTATTCCTTTGCAACTTAGAGGTCAGGGTTGCTTTGCCCTGCTGGGGGAATCTGCCCCTGCTGTCTCCGAGGCCTCACTCTCCCCTCAGCCAGCTGGAGCACTGGGTTCTCCTCTGGATCGACCTTAGACAACTCATTTTACTGTGTATCCTCCCGTCGCAGGCTGGGGCTGGGAGATCAGCTACAGGAACAGAAGGGCTGCGGTAACGCTGGTGCCCACCGCCCCCACCAGCCAAACAGCCTCAGGGCTGGCCTCTTCCGGTGGCCTTTCTCAGGACCAAGGGTTTCTTGTTCCCTGCCTGCCTTGGCTGAGTGACCACCTTCTCCAGTAGCTGCCTGCCAGCCAGCTCCTGCGAATCAGGACCTTCTGTCGACAACACTACATACAAATTGTGTTATGACTTTGTAAAGCTTTGAATTCCAAAATCAGAATTGGGATTAGTCCAAGCTGTAAACACCCACAATGATGAGTTTCATAAAATACCGCCTATGGCCAAGCGCGGTGGCTCAAAACTGTAATTCCAGCACTTTGGGAGGCTGAGGTGCGTGGATCATCTGAGGTCAGGAGTTCAAGACCAGCCTGGTCAACATGGTGAAACCCCATCTCTACTGAAAATACAAAAATTAGCTGGGCGTAGTGGTGCGCACCTGTAAAACCAGCTACTCAGGAAGCTGAGGCAGGAGACCTGCATGAACCCAGGAGGCAGAGGTTGTAGTGAGCCTGAGATCCCGCCACTACACTCCAGCCTGGGTGACAGAGGGAGACTCCATCACAAACAAACAAACAAACAAAACAAACAAAATTCCTGGCTGAAAGTTTCCATTAAGACAAGCTTGTTTTCTGATATTAAATCCCCAAGCCAGGGCATGGTCATTTCTGTTTGTTGTGTCATCTAATCAGGACATGGAGATTTCTGTCAAGAGTCTCCTTTTTAATGGAGGTTCTCATACAGAGGATTTTGTTGTTTTCCCTACTCCCCAACTCCCCCACCATCAGAAAGTTGACAGAAAGCAAAGATGTGAAATTACTTCCTTTTCCATACCACACACACACACAAACCTGAAAGAACTGAATACAGAAAGATAAAAAGTTACCCTAAGTAACTATAGACTTTGGATAGTAACAATGCATCGATTACTTTGGGAGGTCTAGCTGGGCAGATCACTTGAGGTCAGCGGAAAGATATATATATATATATGTCATTAACTGTAACAAATGCATCATACTGGCCGGGCACGGCAGTTCACACCTGTAATCCCAACACTTTGGGAGACTGAGGCAGGCGGATCATGAGGTCAGGAGATCGACACCAACCTGGTTAACAAGGTGAAACCCCGTCTCTACTAAAAATACAAAAATTAGCTGGGCGTAGTGGTGCGCACCTGTAAAACCAGCTACTCAGGAAGCTGAGGCAGGAGACCTGCATGAACCCAGGAGGCAGAGGTTGTAGTGAGCCTGAGATCCCGCCACTACACTCCAGCCTGGGTGACAGAGGGAGACTCCATCACAAACAAACAAACAAACAAACAAACAAAATTCCTGGCTGAAAGTTTCCATTAAGACAAGCTTGTTTTCTGATATTAAATCCCCAAGCCAGGGCATGGTCATTTCTGTTTGTTGTGTCATCTAATCAGGACATGGAGATTTCTGTCAAGAGTCTCCTTTTTAATGGAGGTTCTCATACAGAGGATTTTGTTGTTTTCCCTACTCCCCAACTCCCCCACCATCAGAAAGTTGACAGAAAGCAAAGATGTGAAATTACTTCCTTTTCCATACCACACACACACACAAACCCTGAAAGAACTGAATACAGAAAGATAAAAAGTTACCCTAAGTAACTATAGACTTTGGATAGTAACAATGCATCGATTACTTTGGGAGGTCTAGCTGGGCAGATCACTTGAGGTCAGCGGAAAGATATATATATATATATATGTCATTAACTGTAACAAATGCATCATACTGGCCGGGCACGGCAGTTCACACCTGTAATCCCAACACTTTGGGAGACTGAGGCAGGCGGATCATGAGGTCAGGAGATCGACACCAACCTGGTTAACAAGGTGAAACCCCGTCTCTACTAAAAATACAAAAAATTAGCTGGGTGTGGTGGTGTGTGCCTATAGTCCCAACTACTTGGGACGTTGAGGCAGGAGAATTGCTTGAATCCGGAAAGCGGAGGTTGCCGTGAGCCAAGATCGTGCCACTGCACTCCAGCCAAAGCGACAGAGCGAGACTCCCTCTCAAACAAACAAACAAACAAAAAACAAATGTATCATAGTAATGTAAGATGGTAATTATAGGGAAAGGCCAGGTGGGGTGGCTCATGCCCATAATCCCAGTGCTTTGGGAGGCTGAGATGGGAGGACAGCTCGAGTCCAGAATCTAGAGACTTCAGCGAGCCATGATGGGGCCACTGCTTTCCAGCCTGGGTGACAGTGAGACTCAATTTCTAAAAAATGATAATAATAATAATAATAATTACCAACAGTAACAGGGAAAACTGTATGTGAGGTATATGAAACCTGCATTATCGTCACCATTTTTATGTGTATCTAAAATTTCTTTTTTTTTTTTTTTTTTTTTTTTGAGAAGGAGTCTCTTTCTGTTGCCCAGGCTGGAGTGCAGTGGCGCAATCTCAGCTCACTGCATCCTCCTGCCTCAGCCTCCTGAGTTGCTGGGATTACAGGCATCTGCCACCACGCTCGGCTAATTTTGTATTTAGTAGAGGCAGGAATTCACCATGATGGCCAGGCTTGTTTCCAGCTCGGCCTCCCAAAGTGCTGGGATTACAGGCGTGAGCCACTGTGCTCGGCCTAAAATTTTTCTAAAATAAAAACATTTTTTAACCAAAGAAAAAAAAAAAAATCACCCACTTCCCTCACACTGCATTCCTGCAACACAAAATGCCTCATATGCAGTGACTGCTTCCCTTCCCAATTCTGAGCAGATGCTGCTCTCTGTTGCATCGAAGCGTAATCCAGGCACATCCAGATGCTCCTGAGCCACGTGCCAGGGCTGCCACGGCCTCGTATCTGTGCTATCTGTGCCCTACTCACCCATGCAACCACCGCCTGCTGAGAGGGGAAACGGAGGCGGCGAGCGGCAGGCTCCCTGCTCTGGGAAGGGAAGGAGCATTTGCAGGAAGGCCCAAGAACATGACAGCCTGGTTGAAGGCCCCTGCACAGCCCTTGGCACTGGACTAGGGGGCCAGCCAGGGATTCAGGGATGATGGAAAAACCAGGAAACATTAATAAAATGCAGAACACTTGGTGTGTGCTCCTAACTGAGGAAGCAGCAAAGCTGGCTAACAAATTGGTCACTGGTACAGTGAGCCTGAGCCCAAGTGGGACAGGAAATTAATCCAACATGCTGAAGCCCTGAGTTCCAACTGCTGGAACAAGGCGAGGGGGTCCCACCCCAAAAGTGAAGTAAGACCTGAAAGATGGCCGTAAAAACTTACAAGCCTCAAATTGAAACAGAGCCAACGGCGATGACAGCTGGCCAAGGAGCTGGAGAGTGGACCAGTCCGCCAGGTTTTAAAGAGCTTTTTATAGAAAGCAAGGCTGACTAGAGCCAATGAAGAATAAAACCCTTAGAAGACAGTAACTCTCTAAAACCACAGTTAATGGTCCAACGGTTCTTCCTTCTATCATGAAATCAAATACCCAGATACCCTGGAATGCACACCACCACTGCCAAATGTTCCCAAAGCAGACCCCACACCTTTGCAAATGCCGCAGATTCAGAAACAGAGGATGCAAGCAGGAAACGGAATCTGGCAACTGTTGTTGAGGGGAATGGGCCAAAACAGTCAGCTGCACATAGGGTACTTGGTGGACGACAAAAGGTCAAGACAGGCACTTCCCCTGGGCTGAGGGTGGCCAGTCCGGGCCCCGGACACCCACACCATGGACAAACCTGGAGGCCTGGACATGGGCTTTTCTGGCTAGAACATAATCCATGTACATGACCGGGCACGGTGGCTCACGCCTGTAATCCCAGCACTTTGAGAGGCCGAGGCAGGCGGATCACGAGGTCAGGAGTTCGAGACCAGCTTGGCCAATATGGTGAAACCCCATCTCCACTAAAAATACAAAAATTAGCTGGGCGTGGTGGCGCGTCGCCTGTGGTTCCAGCTACTCTGGAGGCTGAGGTTGCAGTGCGCCGGGATGGCGCCACTGCACTCCAACCTGGCGAGACTCCGTTAAAAAAAAAAAAAAAAAGGAATCTACAAACAGCTCCTATCTGTACTGCAAGAAAAGGAAATAGACAAAGCTGGGTGCAGTGGCTCACGTTTGTAATTCCAGCATTTTGAGAAGCTAAGGTGGGCGAATCACCTGAGGTCAGGAGTTTGACACCAGCCTTGCCAACATGGTGAAACCTCATCTCTACTAAAAATAAAAACAATTAGCAAGGTATGGTGGCAGACACCTGTAATCCCAGCTCCTCAGGAGACTAAGGCAGAGAATCACTCTAACCTGGGAGGCGGAGGCTGCAGTGAGCTGGGATCACACTACCGTACTCCAGCCTGGACAATAGAGTGAGACTCCGTCTCAAAAAAAAAAAAAAAAAAAGGAAACTGACAAGAAGGCCCAAACAAAGAAACAGATGCCAATTGCTTGGGGCCCTCATGGTAGCTGGGGAGGAACCCACACCTACCACTGGCATGGCTGGTTCCCCAAGTAACTGCCTCCAAGTCCCTGGAGCACATAAAGGTCTTGTAGCAGGACCTATAGGCTCCAATCAAGTAACAGCTAGTCTCAGATATTCAGTATGTTCCCCTTGATAAGCGTTCAGGACTAATTATTTTACAAGGCTCCAAATCATTAACAAAACTGTTGACTACACTTTTGGCAATCATTATTTAAGTCATTACTAATGGGTAGATGCAATAAATAGAGATGACAGAAGGGCAAACAGCTGAGCTCCCACCTCCAGAGCCCAAGAACATAGTGTCAGAGAAAGCTAACAGCCATGGCAGCTCCACGTCGGCTCGCCCAAGTCTTCAGATGTGAGCCCTGCCTAATAAAATCACTGTCTGCAATGGAAAGGGCCACTCTCTTACATTTTCACATCATCTTTCTTTCTTCATCTCAATGTGGTTGATGTCCACTTAAAAGTTCAAAAACAGGATGAGAGTTCTTCAATGGCTTCTGAATCTCTCTCTCTTTTTTTTGAGATGGAGTCTCACTCTGTCGCCCAGGCTGGAGGGCAGTGGCGTGATCTTGGCTCACTGCAGCCTCTGCCTCCCGAGTTCAATTGACCAGGCTCAAGCGATTCTCCTGCCTCAGCCTCCTGAGTAACTGGAATTACAAGTGTGCACCACCACACCCAGCTAAATTTTGTATTTTTAGTACAGACAGGATTTTACCATGTTGCCATGCTGGCCAGGCTGGTCTTCAACTCTTGACCTCAAGTGAGCCACGTGCCTTGGTCTCCCAAAGTGCTGGGATTACAGGCGTGAGCCACCGTGCACGGCCGGCTTCTGAACCTCTTTCAAATGGGATTTATTTTTTTAAATAAGATAAACATATTAATAAAATTGGAAGCCAATTTGTATGTGACAAACAATTTTTAGGTGGCAAGTGAACTGCCTTGATTCATATACGGATTGATACAACTGTTATGGCTATAGCAGCTAAGTTTTACCAAAAAGAAAGATAGAAGTGAATTTCTCTTAGAACATAGTGAAAGTCGCCAGGACTGGACACATGAAATGGCCAGCATCTCTGCGTGCTGCCCTCCGGAAAGGGTCTGCACATGGCGACATATGAGAGAGAAGACTCCTCGCAACCGGGCCTGGTGCTGGTTGGAGGCTATCTGACGTCATCTTTCCCAGGAGGGTCTGTTCTCACTCCCACGGTCCAGACGTAGAAACCCTAAACCCTGATCTTCAAACCCACCCAACACCACAGAATGCTGGGGATGTTCTCAGTGCATGTTCAGCTATATCTCCCCCTCAGCACTGCTGGTATTTTAGGCTTAACAATTATTTGTGGTGGGAGGCTTTCCCGTGCATTGTGGTACGTTCATAAGCCTGGCCTCTACCCTCTAGATACCAGTAGCATTCTCCCTCTCTGAATATGATAATCAGTCCCTGAAGGCAAAGTCTCCTGAAAGCAGCAGCTACATGAAGGTCTCAGAGAATACAGTGAACATAATGAAGAAAGTAACAAAATAGCTCAGGGCAACAAGGATCCCCTACAGACAACTGGCTGTAGGCAATGACCTGTCTGGTGTGCCATGAAGACCTAGCTGAGATGCACCCTCTGCAGTGAACACTGTTTTTTTTTTGTTTGTTTGTTTGTTTTTGAGATGGAGTTTTGCTCTGTCACCCAGGCTAGACTGCAGTGGTGCGTTCTCTGATCACTGCAACATCTGTCTCCTGGGTTCAAGCAATTCTCCTGCCTCAGCCTCCCGAGTAGCTGGGAATCACAGGTGCCCGCCACCATGCCCAGCAATTTTTGTATTTTTGGTAGAGATGGGGTTTCACCATGGCCGGTCTCGAACTCCTGACCTCAGGTGATCCGCCCGCCTTGGCCTCCCAGAGTGCTGGGATTACAGGCGTGAGCCACAGCACGGCGAACACTGTCCTTTTTACATTGAAGTAAGTGTGACTGGGTGTACGTTTCAGAGTGCACAGTACGTATTCACTGTTGTTCTCCAGCAACTTCTTTCTTACCTTGAAGCACTCTGTGCAGTTCTTCCATTTCCTTGGCCCTTCCCAACAACTCGGACCCCATACATCACTCAGGGCTGTTCCTCATCGGCTACAGGTTTAACCTGGCAGAGAGGTACAATGAGCTGAGATGGTAGCTCAATGGCACAGGGACACTGGAGCCACCTGTGGAACCACGAGTCCTACCTTGACTAGAACTTCCACAGGCGGAGCTGAGAAAACAACAGGTGGGAACCTGGACTCCTAACTGACACCAGGCAGACTCAATTCCAAACGTGAAAGTAAATCAATCAAACTTTTACAAGAAAACAAAGGAGAATGTCCTCAGGATCTTGAGTAGACAGCAATGACCTAAGGCACAAATGCACTAACCATAAAATCTAAGACTAGCCATCATAAAAAGCTTCTGCTCATCAAAAAGATCACAGAGTGACAATACAAAGCAAGAACATACTTCAGTAAAAATATGCAACAATGCTCTTCCATCTAGAATATATCAAGAATTTTGACGGTTCCAGTATACTATAGTTTGCATATGACCCCCAAGAAGAGTATGCTGGAAACCCAATCCCCCATCATTCTGGGAGGTGGGGCGTAATGGGGTGATGAGGCCATGAGGATCCACCCCCATTAATGAATCAGTGCTGTTATTGTGGAGTGGGTTCCTTCTAAAA
The DNA here is from genome assembly GCF_009764315.1 of Trachypithecus francoisi. Lineage (NCBI taxonomy): Eukaryota > Metazoa > Chordata > Mammalia > Primates > Cercopithecidae > Trachypithecus > Trachypithecus francoisi. The sequence continues at coordinate 6,407,776 of NW_022681442.1, read as the reverse complement.
AGGTGAATTGTATTCCCTTTTCTCCCTCTCGTCTCTCTTTGCCCCTTGGCCAGGGAATGACGCAGCAAGAAGACCCTCGCCAGGTGCCAACCTTGTGATCTCGGACTTCCCAATCTCAAACACTGCAAAGCCAATTGCTGTTCATTATCAATTACTCATTCTGTGGTATTCTGTTCCAGCAGCACAAAATGGACTAAGACACGGGAAGAAAAAAAATCCAGACAAAGCAATTTTTAGAAGAGGCAAAAGACTGGACAGGAATTTAAGAGAATACCCAAATAGCCAATTAGGACATGAAAAGGTATCTAGTATGCACCAGGAAAACACAGATTAAAATGTGCTGAGGTTCTACTACACATGCACCAGAATTGCCAAACGCAGAGGATAACGCTAAGAATTGCCAAAGCTGTGGAACAGAACTCCCATGCGCAGCTGGCAGGAGTGGAAATCGGTACAACTCTTCTAGAAACCCACCAGGCAGTTTCTACCAAAGCTGAGCATGTATATCCCAACGGGCCAGCAATCTTCTTCTAGGTATGTGCTCAACAGAAATGTCTGTAGCACACGTGCACCAAATGACAAGGATCATGGCGGCGGCATCATCCCCAACAGCTCAAAGCTACCAATCCCAAATGACCACGAACAGAATGGGTGTATAATTTGTGCTACGATCACACAGTGGAACTGTATACAGCAGGAAACGACTCCCTCCCTCCGTCCCATGAGGAGCCTCCTCTATCCTTTCTTTTCCCAAGCTCCAGACCCTCATTACCCAGCTATCATCCCCTAACACCACAGGCAGCACCCACCTCTGGGCCACAGAAGACGACCCTGAGCAAACATGGCTTAAGGCTCCAACCCTGCCAACTCCACTCAGGTGGGCTGGGGCGTAGCACTGGCCCTGGAAGGCTGGTCCAGGCAGCAGCTGGGTTCCAGCCCCAGCGCACGGCCATTGCCCAGTCAGCTCAGGTCCCTACACACCATGGGAGGCTCACCCTCAAGGAGGGTCAAGATCTCCCCTGGGTCCAGAAGCCTCAGTTCTGTCCAGGACCACTGTCAACACTCAGCTCCTTCCCCAGGAACTCGGCCACCTCCCTTCTTTCATCATGGCACCACATGCCTTCCAGCTCCTTCCCACTCACACAAAGGAGCACCTGGGACTGGAAAAGCAGCGCCTCTCCACGCAGCACAGACTTCACTTTCCAAGTTCTCCCGCCACCGACCTGACGTGGAAGGCACACTTGGCACAAAAGGAACAGACAAAATCCAGTGCCAGTCAGGTTGGCGCTGTTCTGAGAAGGCATAGACAAAAACAGAAACTGAGTCGTAGCAGGGGTTAACAATTTTATATCCACTCTGGCAAGAGGCGGCTTGTTCCTCAGGCACTGCCTGCGTATTTCCCTATTTCATCCCTGGAGAGTTTCAATGTCCAGAAAGGTTTCTTCCTTCCCAGACCCTCTCTCCATCCTTCCCAGTTTAAATGGTCATTTCTGCCAAGAATCATCTGTCTCACTACTTCCTGCTGGTCCACTAATTACAATAACAAGAAATAACCCTGCAGTGATGTCATCCAAACTTTTACTTCCAGATGCACCACGCCTCCATTTTGAAAAGAGAAAAAATTCACAGCTCTTGCACTCCAAAGCTTTCATGTGTCCAGAAGCGCTCACCCCAAGGTTTTATAAGTTAAATAAAAACAAAATGTGTGTCAGGCACCGCTGCCACCAAAATGTCGCTATTGTAAGCGGAAAACAAGCCACTGATTGTGTAGGGCTGTGAATGTAGGTTTATATACATAAAGAAAAGCCACATTTTCAAGACACATGTAATGAGATGCAGGGTATAAGACACACTCAGTGTTTCTAGCATGTGTGAGCTAGGGAGAGTTGGTTTCTGACGTCAGCAGGGACAAGGCGGCACCTGTTGGGGATGGAGTGACTCCCTTATCTGTGTTCTTAGAGCAACAGGGCTGGAGACAGGGAAGGAATAACCCCCATCTGGCTCCAAACTCCTCAGGCTTGCGGAAAGGGTTTACTCACCCCCTCACCAGGCCTAGCAGCCAACAGCAATCGGTGTAGTTAATTTTTTGAAGGGATCAAAGAATAAAGCTGCATCCAACAGCACATTCTGGAAAGTTCTAGGCTTGGGATTACCAACAAAAAGGGCTCTCTGAGACAAACAACTGGGAGCCTGCCTATAACCCTGAAAACCCAGGTCAACTGAAGAAACCACCCATGAAAAAGCTGGGGGTACCGTGGTGATGCCCACCCTAGCTGATGCCCACGGGGCCCCTGACCCTCTGCCTCCTGTGTTCAACCTCAGCTCACCTCTCAGTCCAAACGGGGCCACCATTTGGAGTCTGTTCTGTGATTTTGGCACCTGGTGTTCCAAGTTATCTTAGGTTGTGGCTTAGGCGGCCAAGTCTGACTTCAGATTCAGCCCTGGGTGGTGCTGATGCGGGGAGGCGGGGGCTGCTCTGACCCCATCATCACAATTCCCGCAAGAACCTTTCTCATGGGAGGACAGGCTTGGGCGTTCAGATCAACAGAGGAGGGAGGTTCTAGGACATATTTCCTGCGTGAAGATAGGCCCAAGAATATTGTTTTTGTCTACAGCCTGCCAGAAACAAGGTCTTATCAATTATTATTGATTACGAAGCCACTTCACCACCTCAAACTGCCTGTTCTGCGGCCACCCCAAGATTGTTCTACTTCCACAGCCTTTTTTTTTTTTTAAACCCAATGCACATTGGCCATTTCCTGACAAATTCTACCAGGGTTGACTTCAAAGTGTCGGAGGGAAGGTGCTGTTTTGAGTTGACACGAGGTCACAGACAAGCCAAGCTGCGATGGTTGGGGACAGCTCTGGAGGCGGAGCAAGCATCAGATCCTGTAGGGACGGCCAAACCCAGAAGGCCTTGTTCACATACCTCTAGGGACTCATGACTCTCACCCAGGGCTTAACCTGACCCTTACCAACAATAGTGTTCTTTCTTTTTCCTGCTGTGTTTTCCTACCATTGATTTCAAAATCTAGACCATCAAAAAATCTGGAAAAACCAGGCCCGGCACGGTGGCTCATGCCTGTAATCCCAGCATTCTGGGAGGCTGAGGTGGGCAGATCATTTGAAGTCAGGAGTTCAAGACCAGCCTGGCCAACATGGTGAAACCCTGTCTCTACTAAAAATACTACAAAAACAGAGCTGGGCATGGTGACGAGCGCCTGTAATCCCAGCTACTCGGGAGGCTAAGGCACGAGAATCGCTTGAACCCAGGAGGCAGAGGTTGCAGTGAGCCGAGCTCATGCCACTGCACTCCAGCCTGGGTGACAGAGTGAGACCTTGTCTCAAAAAAAAAAAAAAAAAAAAGCGGGGGCGGGGGGGTGGGGAACCAGGAGCTTTCGGGAGCCTGCCTGGGACATCACCTGCCTCCCTGCATGAGGCTCCTGCTCTAAAGCAGACGGAGGACACGGGGCACAGTGCCTTTCACAGCTACTGGCTCACATGCCAATCCACAGTTTCCAGCAGTGGTGGCATTCCTCTCCAGGGAGGAAAATGCTACAGAATATTCTCCACTGGTCAATTCATCTGCCCGGTTGGATCTCCTTCCAAACTTAAAATCTAGGCATTCAGTCCTGAGAATGCCATACTCTTACATACTCTTACAGGTTCTCCTTACATAGACTGAGATCAACAGTGGGTCGGTTTCAATAAGGTATGAAGAAACAATGAGGCAAGACCATTTTGAAACAGCCCATTATATATAAAGAAAATTCAATCAAGCCTTGGCTATAAAAACAGAAGGGTGGACCGTGCACTAGCCTGTCATTAATAATTAATTCTCCTGTAATGTCCCAATATGGACTAAATAACCTATTCCCACAAGAAAATGTATTGTCATTGATAATAGAAGACCAAAATGTCTATAATGGTTGCTAATTTGAATAGAATCAGTTCCACACTTAGGACAAGTGACTATTCCAATGGAGAGTTTATTCACAAGGCATTTTCTCACATGACGCAGGGAGACTGATGTAGAAATTGCAATCCTCTCTCCTGTGATGAAAACCACTTCCACGATTAAGCACTCCATGGAGAAGTACTTACTTAACAGCTTTCCTTTGGATTCTAAATGTTTTCTGCACATTTTAAACAGTCAGCTCACCCTCCATTCCTGGTAACCGTGCTAAATGGTTTCGATACTGTACCTGAGCATTTACAGTGATCTTGTCAAATAAAACGTTCCTCCAAGTTAACTCTGCTGTATATGTATGCGCTTAATATCGCAGCTTACTGCAAAGTGCACAAATCATTTTAACAGAGGATAAATTTAACTACCATGAAGGCATTTTACACTCTGCTTAACTTCACTGAGGGGCCCATATTTTTTGGAGAAGATAAATCATGCTTCCACATAACTCGACTTAGGGGAATAGCAGTCAAAACTCACAAAGAGAAATAAACCCAGTTTCCTTGGATTAGGGGTAAAACAAACATACCCACACTCTCAACCAGGACATCTGTCCCCTGTCCCCTGTGCCTCTTACCACAGAGTGGTAGCCACCAGTGCACCCGGCCCAGGGCAGGTGGGTTAAGGGAGGGGCTGGGCCATGAGCGCACCCTCCTCTGCCCCGGTCCCTGTCCTCTGGCCATTCGGGAACAATGGGGATTGAGCACTGCTGACCTGACAACACCCCTAGCATGGGATGGGGAGGGCTGCCATCTGCGCCATCTTGGCTGTCACCATTAGAAACACAATCTCCAATGGATCTTTTCTAAAAGGAGCTCCAGGCCCCACTGCCAAAAGGTCTCCAGACGCACATAAGAAATTCAAAAAGGGGGAAAAATAGTCACGCAAGAAATCCATGCATACAGCAGCTGAGGTCATCAATTATTTACTGAATGAGGGAACCTTAGCCATGGCCCATCTGGAAAGGCCAGACTTAGGTCTCAAGCTGTGCCCCGCAGGTCAATAGCAGGAGCCCTGCTGACCTGACAGGAGCCTCTGAACTCAACTCAGGGTCACAGGAGTGCATTCTCAACGTTCAGTGGATACAAGTGCACATGTGTCACCTCCACAAATTAAGGACACTCAGCTCTGCCTCCCACATTCCATACCCAGACCTGGTATGCTAAGATGCACAAAATCATGTACAGGACTTAAAAAAAAGCTGGGGGGGGGGGGGAGATTCAGATAATAGCTTTACAGTGGAGAAAGACGGACACGATCTTAGCCAAGTTATCAAAGTTAACCCCACCAATGATAAGATAAATTCACATGATGTGCCCTCCTGATCCGCTGTGCTGCGAACAACAGTGGTTCCTGTGCATTCCTGCCCAAAGTGCCCAACTCCCACCAGGAGAAAACACAGGACAAACCGAACTGAGGGCCATTCTACAAAACGACTCGTCTGCTCTCTTCAAAAACATCAATGTCATGGTACAAAGGAAGACAAGAAACGGTTGCAGATTAAAGATAACTAAAGAGACAAGGAAACCAGAGGCAACGCAGAATCCCAAGTTTCTTTTGCTATAAAGGATCTTGTTGGGACTACTGGCAAAATCAGTAAGATCTGAATAGTAGATATGATTCTCAATGTTAATTTCCTGACTTGATACTTGAATTATGTGAAAGAATGTGCACTGTGTTTAGGAAAAAGTAACTCCTCCATCCCTAAATACTTTAGCCCTATATATTTGCAAATATCTCAGAGGGATCTGAAAATTATACACTCTGTGTGTGTGTTTCTGCGTATGAGAGAAAAACAAGCAAATGTGGTAAAATGTCATTTGGAGAGGCTAGGTAAAGGGTAATTAGAAATTCTTTGTTCCATTCTTACAAGGCTTCTGTAAGCCTATAATTATGTCAAAAGAAAAAAGTCAAAGGGAAAAAGAAAAACAGACATGAACGGCCACAGTGATTGTGTTCAAGTATAAGAATCAAGATTCACTGACATTTCCCCAGAGAACCCAAATTTTTGCAATGTGGTTTCATTACTCTTAAAGATAAACTATCAAAATAAAGTAAGAGTCACATCATGTCAGGGGCTTCAGGTGGAAAGACAGGCGGGTCAGGGAGGGCAAGGTCCCAGGCCTCCTCCTGTCTCTGCTGGCGGCTGCTCCAGAGGAAGTGGCCACCGAGAACCCACCCACTCCCTACCCAGGCTCAAGTATCCAAACTCCAGGCCAGCACTGTCAACGCTGCTCAGGGGTAGGCTCTGTACCTGCTGCTGTGTGCCAGACAATTCCACACAGCCACAGTACAGTCCAGAAACCAGCCAGAGCCAGCCCGTGGGCAAGGGAACAGACCTGAAGGTCACAAAGCTTGGCGTGCCCTCCCTGATGGCCCAAGGTTAGGGCTGGCCATGCCGGAGCTGGGGGCTGCCCTCCTCCCACTAGGCAGCCACACTGCCTTCAAAATCCCCATCCATGCTCGTTACAGCCAATGGACAGCCTCGCCTTGGGGATGTGGCCAGATGGGCTACCTCGTCCATGCTCCTTATAGCCGACGGGCAGATTCACCTTGGAGATGCTGCCCTTCTGGCCTCTCTGGAGAAGACAGAAAACTCAGTAACTTCCCCAAAAAGCCCCTGCTTTATGTAGTGAACTTGTACTTCCCACTAAAATTAATTCTTAATCAGATTTAATAGGCCTCTTGCCTCAGGTATCATTTTCAGCTAATGTTGACTCCCCCATGAGGAGAGCATGGTGGCTGCACAAGTCACTGTACCGTATCCATGATCATTCTTCCTCTGCCAGTTTTCCTTTTTTTTTTTTAAAACAGTGTCTCGCTTTGTCACCCAGGCTGGAGTGCAGTGGCGTGATCTCAGCTCACTGCAACCTCCGCCTCGCGGGATCAAGCGATTTTCGTGCCTTAGCCTCCTGAGGAGCTGGGACCACAGGTGTGTGCCACCACATCTGGCTAACTTTTTGTGTTTTTAGTAGAGACCGGGTTTCACCATGTTGGCCAGGCTGGTCTCGAATGCCAGACCTCAAGTGATCCACCCGCCTCGCCTCCTGAAGGTCTGGGATTACAGGCCTGAGCCACTGTACCCAGCCTTTCTGAGAGTTTTCAAAGGACATATGTCCAGCAGGCTTTCAGCATTACCTTCTACTCCAGAAAATTCGGCTCAGAAGCCAATGCTCGAGGAGAGGGTTTCCCCGAGCACACCAACCAAGACTTCAGTGCCTTCTCCCTCTGAGCCAGCACAGGGCCCATCTCTCTGGGGGTGTGGTCCCCATCAGACTCCAAGTGCCCGGAGGGGATGGTGATCCACTTCGCTCTGCAGCCAGCGGCTGCTGCAGAACACATGTCGAACTAAATAAAGTTAGACTTCAATTCTGCCTTCAAGTCGCAAGTTTACATCTGACACCAACAACGTTAAGACCACCAGGGTCAGCATGCATTCTCAACGTATTTTCCAAAGCTGGAAAAAAGCACAGCCAAGTCACTCAGAAAAGTCTCTCTTGATAATGGCTTCTGGATGAAAGAGTTTCCCTGTCGTGCCAGAGGGGGCCAACTACTGGGTGGAAAAAGAGGCCCATTCCGCAGGCACCACTGCTGAGCCTCTGAGTCCCCAGGACAGGGATGTCCAAGGACACAACACTGAGAGCTGTGCACAAACCCTTGACCTGGGTGAGGATACCGCCCTCTAAGACTCCGTCGCCTCGTCTACAAAAGACGAAAAGATACCACATTACCATGACCATCTACCCTAATGAAAATGCCGCCAGGATCAAATACCACAACGCAAAGCCCTCTGTTCACATCCCAGTCTGAACAAGCACCCAGGATGCACTTGCTGTTGTTTGTTTGCCTTTTTTCTTTTTTTAAGGCAGGATCTTACTCTGCCTCCCAGGCTGGAGTGCAGTCTTGACCTCCTGGGCTTAAGCTGTCCTGCCACGTCAGCTTCTCAAGTAGCTGTGACTGTAGACACGCACCATCACGCCCAGCTAAAGTTTTTTCATTGTTGTTTTTTGAGATGGAGTCTTGCTCTGTCATCCAGCTGGAGTGCAGTGGCGCGATCTCGGCTCACTGCAACCTCCGTCTCCTGGTGAAAACAGAGGCCCATTCCATAGGCACCATACCATCTGAGGCAGTGTTTTCACTGTCTCCTGGTTAAAGCATTTTTCCTGCCTCAGCTTCCCGAGTAGCTGGGCTCTAGAGGCGTGTGCCACCACGCCCAGTTCATTTTTGTATTCTTTAGTAGAGACGGGGTTTCACTATGTTGGCCAGGCTGGTCTAGAACTCCTTACCTCAAATGATCTGCCTGCCTTGGCCTCCCAAAGTGCTGGGATTACAGGTGTGAGCCACAGCGCCTGGCCCCAGCTAGGTTTTTTGATGTTTTGTAGAGAAAACAGCCCACTATGTTATTTTATTTTTTGTAGAGAGGTTATCTCAGTATGTTGCCCATACTGGTCTTGAACTTCTGAGCTTAAGCAATCCTCCTGCCTCGGCCTCCCAAAGTCGTGGAAGCATAGGCATGAGCCACTGTGAGCCCAGCTGGCTGCTGTTTAGAAGTGCATCTGTTCTTTGTGGCCTGGGAACAGGCACTGGCCCACACCATGAAGGCCGCCTCGAGGGGCTTGGGGAGCATCTCAGGAAAGAAGCTGCAGGGAGAACAGTCCAGTCATCCTTCTATTTCAAGCCAACAGCAGCCCCGTGGAAGGAAAGGTGACTAAATGAGAAGGAATGTGACTCAGAGGGAGGCGCTCTGGAGGCCGCTGTGCCTACCCCAGGAGGGGCTGGTCTCTAGGTGGAGTCCCTACCAGTCCGGAGGCTCCCACCCAACCTTCCCCATCCTCTCTGGGAAGGGAGGGCATTAAAGGTGGTTCCCTGGAAGCCACCTCCCCAGTCCTGAGGTTCACACCTCAGTCTCAGGGGTCCGGGGGCGGCCCCGGTTAAAACATGGGTTTCCAGACCAGTGAAGCACTCAGAAGCACAGCCCTCTCCTTGCCTGTCCTATGTCCCCTGGCGGAGGGTGGGTCTGGTATCTGTGGGGCAGGCCCTGACCCTACCCGAGCAGCAGCAGCGTCCCACCATCCCCGCCTTCCTGACCCATCGGCGCTCTTTCCCGCCAAGACGCCTTGAGATCCCCAAAACACGTCTCCACTGCTGCCCCAAGTCTGCCCCCAAAGGTTCGGCCTTCGCCACCTGTTACTGCCCAGGCTTGACACACAGCCGTGAGTTCTGCCATCGCCACGTCAGCAGATCTCTGCCAATGTGTGCTTGCCCTTGAACATTTCCCCCCGCTCTAGGCAAACAAAGCCCTCTCCTTAGCAACAGCTCACTGGGCAAAACCCAAAGATGACCCGACCTGGCACACCTCCAGCACTCCAGGTCTCGGCTCATGACCACGGGACTGCAACAGAAATTACTTTCAACCCTCATGTCACCACCCATCGCCCAAGCTGCGACACCAATACATCAGCAAGAGAAATGAGGCGGATTGCAAACAGCTGCCGAGTTCCAAGATAAAGAGTTTTATTTTGGTGGCTAAGGGGAAAGTAGAGAAAAGCCGCCAACATTTTTACTAACAGCATAATTATATGAGAGAAAACTCCCTCCTTTAAGATTCCTACGCTGCCCTGACAGCAATTTAAGCAGCTGAGAAAAGATGGTGAAGACAAAGTCATTACGGCAGGATCCCGTCTCCTTCCTGTACACACGTCTGACTCTCTGTAATGACAATGAAAGCAAGCCCTGCGGGCATATGGCAGGAGAGCCACCTCCGTGTGCAACAGCAGTTGAATCAAGTGTTTAGTGGAGGATTTAGCTGTCTTAAAGATCCTATTAACCAGAGACAATTTCCATCCCAGGCTCCAGGCAGAGCTGGGAGCTTTCCTTCAGAAACGAGGGCGAAGAACCTCCAACAGTAAGTTTTCTGCGAGTGCTGGAACTTCCAGGCCAAAGCCTTCAGCAAATCACTCCATGGGGAAATCTAGTCCTGTCAACTTTAAACCGGCCACCTTGCATTAACTGGGACTTTCGCAGCTAGGGTGTGGGCAATCTTAATGCACAGCTCTGCTACTACATGAGTTCACTTAAATGATCCCCTTGTTTCTGCTCTTATCCCTTCCAAGCCATTTTCCAGAGACACCCGGGGGATCCTCATTGAAAACTGAAACATGATCCTAGCCCAGTGTCCTGGAAGTTCTCCAGCAACGCCCAATGCCTTCATGGTCAAGATCCGGGTCTGCCCTCACAGGGCCACAACCGCACTGGCTCCTGCCCTGGCTACAGCCCCTCAACCTTGAAACCTTTCACCAGATGCCCCATGGTTGGCCTCTTGCCATGCCACTCTCAGCCTCCACACAGAGATCCACTCCCTATGTTCCCACCAAAGGGTCCCCTCAGTCCAAAGTATCTCTCTGGTCTTAATGTTTGTGTCCCCTGCAAATTCCTATGCTGAAATCCTCATCCCCAAGGTGAGGCCTTTGTGGGGTGATTAGATGATGAGGGTGGAAGGCTCACAAACGGGATTAGTGCCTGATGAAAGAGCTCTTTTGGGCCAGGCGCGGTGGCTAATTAATGCCTGTAATCCTAGCACTTTGGGAGGCCGAGGTAAGTGTATCACCTGAGGTCAGGAGTTCAAGACCAGCCTGGCCAATACGGCGAAATCTCGTCTCTACTAAAAATACAAAAATTTGCCGACCGCAGTAAATTTTGATCCAGCAATCCCTGTAATCCCAGCTACTTGGGAGGCTGAGGCAGGAGAATTGCTTGAACCTGGGAGATGGGGGTTGCAGTGAGCCGAGATTGCGCCATTGCACTCCAGCCTGGGCAACGGAGCAAAATTCCATCTTGAAAAAAGAAAAAAGGAAAAAAAAAAAAAGGAAGTTTAACCCTTCCACATAGAGAGTACCATCTCTGAACCACAGCGTGGGCCCTCACCAGACATGGAATCTGCTGGCATCTTGGTCTTGGACTTCCCAAGAATTGTGAGAATTAAATTTTTGTTGCTGTGAGCCACCTGCTTATGGAATTTTGTTATAGTAGCCCAAGCGGACTAAGACAACATACTCTTGACTTGCCACTGAGAAAGCCAGCAAGACCACAGGCCCTCAGGGAGGGGGCCCTGCCTCTAGAACACAAGCTCAGTGGGAGTGGGGCCACTGCACCTCGGATCCTGAAGAACAGTCCCCAACACACGTGTGCACACGGACACGTGCGCGCGCACACACACACACACAATCTCTGAATGGACGGACGACTGAGTCTGAACAGATCATGGACCAGCCCTGATTCTTCAGCCCTAACTTCAACCTTGAAAGGAAAATTTAGGCAATTACTTACTTTTTTTTTTTTTTGAGACGGAGTCTCATTCTGTCGCCCAGGCGTGGTGTGCAATGGCGTGATCTCAGCTCCCTGCAACTTCCGCCTCCTGGGTTCAAGCGATTCTCCTGCCTCAGCCTCCCGAGTACCTGGGATTACAGGCGCCTGCCACCAATGCCCGGTTAATTTAATTTTTGTATTTTTAGTAGAGATGGGGTTTTGCCATGTTGCCCAGGCTGGTCTCGAACTCCTGACCTCAAGTGATCCGCCCACCTCCAGCTCCCAAAGTGCTGGGATAACAGGCGTGAGCCACTGCGCCTGGCCAAGGGCAATTACTTTTTAAGTACTGAAGCATCAGTGAAGGTCAGTGGCATGATGTCCTGGGTCCGTCCTCCGCAGGTTATTATAAAGAAGACATCCACGAGGGCCAACGTCCACACCGGCCAGTAAACACTCCCCCAGTCCCCCTGAGGGGCAAAGGTCTGTCTTCCAAAGAGCCTGGGCCTGGTCCTTTCGTCATTCAATTGGCCCAACACCCACTCACATGCCTCTCATCTCCTCACTTAGTCCTCATTTTCCCACAGCATGCCACGACAAGCCTTGAGGCCAGGCGGCTTGTCTGCATCTCACAGCACGTACATGCTCGCTCGCTCTCTCTCTCTCTCTCTCTCTCGCTAGAGGACAGCTTGTGTGGCTTTACGAATTCTCTCAATTTACAAGAACTGTGCTTCCTTGTCTCCCAGCCCAGTTCTGCCCTCTGGAATCGGTTGCCTCTCCATTTCCTGGAACAATACTCCGAGGACAGGTGCTTTTTCTCCGGGCTCAGCAGCCTCGGATGCCTGAGTTACCTTCCTCCACCCTCCATTCCCACCTGCTTCGGTGAGCTCTTCGAATGGTCAAGGCACAGTTCACATCTGGCCCTGGAATCCTGACACAGCACGCCAGCCCACAGAGAACTGTCCAGGATGCCTGAGAGCTGATGGAGCCACCAAGAGGTAAACTGAAAAGGGACAAAAGGTCACAGGAGATCCTGTCAAGACAACTGTAACTGGTAGGTACTGTGCGTCGGACGTACTGCACGATGTCATTCAAGAAGCTCACGGAACAGCAGTCGGCAGGAGTAACAACAGAACAAGGATAGCGGAAGGAAGTTGGCAAGGGGCGTGGACTGCTGTGGGGGGTTCTAAAGAATGAAAAGGGATGGGAGTGGGATGACCTGTGTAGTCAGACAGTACAGATGATAACCATGACCCCAAATCAAGAGTAATAAACATATAAAGAGTGTCTCTTTACCACTCAAATGATGACAGGAGGCATCAAGGCAGCCACTTCTGATACCCACCATGCAACTGAGGGTTTTCTCTGATGCTGCTGGTCATCACTCAATCGTGGTGAAACAACACAGCCAGCCTCAGAGCATGCCATTAATCAATCAGTGCAATGGACAAGCTTCCATCACCCCGGATAACCTCAGGATTCACCATTATTGCTCATTACCTTCTGAACTGCAGGGAGGAAGTCCACATCACCTGAAAATGTCTCCCTCCTGGAAATTACACAGTAAGTGTTTCCGTTGGCTAAAAATCAACAGCCCTACTCAACGCCTAACAATTGAGTTTTGTTAACAGCCACAAAAAGAGGGGGCAGATCACACCCTTCATAATTCCCACTTCTCACCACTATGTAAACCCACCTACTTTTAAGAGCTGCACCAAATTCAGAGATCTACTTGGGAGCTAAATGCCCTTCTGAGCTCCCCTGGGCTCCCTGCCCTCCTGAAGACTTTCATTATCAGTTCTTCCAAGATAAGATCAAGATGAGATAAATACCAAACAGAACCATTTCACTTTCTTCATGTATCAAGTGTGTCTTTGACAGTAGCTGGGATTCACAAAATCGGTTGCGAAGATATAAAATCAGTATTAGAGACACAAAAGCCATGTTTTAATTTTTTTAGTAGGGTAAGAATAACATCTCTCACACAAGTATATTTGTCACTTATGCCTCAAAACAAGCTGCGACCTACATAGTATTTCAGAGCCGTATGACATGCTGTAAACATTTTTTTACTTTAAAAGACGTGCTCTCGACAATAAATTTTAGGCGAGAATAAAATTTGCTTTTTTCATAAGCGTAGAGGAAAACAAACACTACCAATGGGATTTTGTTTTTCAACATCTGGAGATTTTAAACTACCAGAGGTTGACACAAAAACTTTAAATCAAAGTAATGAAAATGCCTGACAGAATCAGTGAAATTCTTTTGTGAAAGAGCCGATCCAACTTGACAGCTGAACTTCAGAAGTCACGGTGTGGCCCAGGGAGAGCACAGGTGTCTAGCGGAGGGGGTAACCTAGAGCTCCCAAGGATGGTTTCTGGCCACCGTTTGGGCTGTTTCTCTTTCTGAGTCTACACATTTGCAAAGCGTGCAGATCAGGCAGGCACAGCTCAAAGTGGCTGAACACACCCAGAAGGACCAGCCAGGGAATATAAGATGTGCAGGCGAGAGCAGCCAGGGAGCAAAGGATGCTTGCAGGAGGCGGACGCCGGGCAGCTTCCAGGACTGAACTACACATGCATTTCCCGCAGAGTCCTAGCTCAATCCTTGACATACAGCAGGGACTTAATAAATGTCTGCTCCATAGCATACACTGCTAGTACTTGCCATCTGGTTGACAAAGGGAATGGCCTAACAGGTGGGACCACGTCACAGGAGGGTTCTCATCTTGGCCTCTGTTGGCTCAGTTTCATATGCCTCTCCCCTGGAAGTCTGCACACTGATGTTGTCCTTGGGAACACTTCCGGCTGTGCTGCACCCTCTGTGTTGGCTCCACTGGTGGGAACCTGGGGGCCAAGGGGCCCCAGCAGTCAGCTCCAATGCAATAGTCCTTGAAGAGCACAGCCAAAGCTATGCTTGCTCTGGACAGGTAACTCTCCCTTTCATGGGCAGGGGGAGGTAAAGGGAGCAGGCAGAAGCAAAAAGGAATTTTTCTCTAAAAATGGAATTGCTGAAAGGCACTTAATAGAGGGATAGGGACCAGGCATGGTGGCTCACACCTATAATCCCAGCACTTCAACAGGATGAGGCTGCGGTGAGCCAAGATCACGCAACTACACTCTAGTCCGGGTGACAGAGTCCCTGGCTCAAAAAAAAAAAAAAAAAAAAGGTGGCGGGGGAGGGGGCGGATGGGATGTGGTTGATACCTGAAACAACAGTGAAAGGCAAAGAATATGTATCATAAACTGAATTACAGACTTAAGATATTTTATGTTTATAAATGATTTCATAGAAAAAATACGGAACACTAATGGTTGTTTAAAAAAAAAAAAAAAGTCTGAGGAGGGCCAGCACGGTGGCTCACACCTGTAATCCCAGCACATTGGGAGGCCAAGGTGGGAGGATCACTTGAGGCCAGGAGTTTGAGACCAGCCTGGGCAACGCAGTGAGACCTGACCTCTGCCAAAAGTTTAAAGATTTAGCTGGGCATGGTAGCGCATGCCTACAGTCCTAGCTATTTGGGAGGCTGAGGCGGGAGGACTGCTTGAGCCCAGGACGTTGAGGCTGCAGTAAGCTGTGATGGCACTCACCATGGACTACAGAGCAAGACCCTGTCTCAAAAAAAAAAAAAAAAATTAAAAAATAAAACAAAACGAAACTGAGGAGATGGGGGAAAATAACCAACCACACTGACAGCAGGTTGGCAAAGTGCTTATGTCTCCAAGCACTGGTCCATGTAATTTGCAGGTACTAAGTCATTTATCCTTTACAAGCTTATAAAACAGGTACTGTTATTACTCATATTTAAGGAGGAAACTGAAGCAAAGAAAAGATCAGCCATTTTCCCAATGTCACACAGCTACCAAAGGCAGAGGGAGGAATTGAGTCTAGGCAGCTGGATGCTAGCACACACAGTTCTGCCAAAAGAGACAACTGAAAAAACAAAGGATATGTCTGAACACAAACCAAAACCACAGTAAGCACAGACTCCACTTAGGTAAAATCCTGGGTGTGCACACATGCCCAAAGGCAGTAAGAGGGAAAGAAAAGTGCTGGAGAGGCCCACTGAGCTACAGAGATAGGCGCAATCTGCCATATCGAATGGGAAGGCAGGAGTAACAGGACTCCTTTCGGTAAGCCAACACAGACACCCTCCGTATGCTCAGATGCACTTGGAAGTCCCGGTAAAGGCAAGGAGAAAGACAGTATCTGAAGACTGGGGAGGGAAGGTAATTAGCTCTGTCTTCGTAAATCGTGCACTGCACCGTTTCCCTCTTCAACAAATGCATGACTCCTTTGGAAGCATCAGGGTGACCAGCTATTTTATTCCCTATTTAAAAAGTTACATACGCCAGGTGCAGTGGCTCACACCTGTAATCTCAGCACTTTGGGAGGCCAAGGCAGGAGGATCACAAGAGCCTGGGAAGTTTGAGACCAGTCTGGGCAATACAGGGAGACCCCATCTCTACAAAAACACAAAAAATGAGCTGGCCATGGTGATGCATGCCTGTGGTCCCAGCTATGTGGGGAGCTGAGGCAGGACTGCTTGGGCCTGGAGGTCAAGGCTGCTGTGAGCCGTGACTGTGCCACTGCACTCCAGCCTGGGTGAGTGACAAGAGTGAGACCCTGTCTCAAAACAAAAACAAAAACAAAAACAAAATCCAAACATATATTCATTACAGAACATTTGGGGAGGAGGAGAGGGTACGGGAAAAAAAAAAATCACCCAAAATTCTACCAACTAAAGATAGTAGATAATCATTATGAACCGCTCCTCATCAGCCTTCCCCCATGATTATTTTTATGGTTCTATTCATAAATGTTCAACATTCGATATTGAAGCTTTTCATTTTAAGACAAACATTCTACTTATTTCAAACTGTGAAGGCATCATTTGAAAAAGAATTAGCTGTTTTCCCACTGTTGGATGCTTCAGTCATCTGTCTTTTTTTGCTGTCAAGTAACATCATAACTAAAATCTTGGTGCATTAAAGCTTTCTTGGCATTGGGTGGGGAAAGGAGATTACTTTGTCAAAGAGCACGTGTGTACTTACCTTTACGGAAATGTGACACTGGTTTCCTTGTCCAGATTCTTTTTTTTGTTTTTTTTTGTTTTTTGAGACCAAGTCTCCCTTTGTTGCCCAGGCTGGAGTACAGTTTCATGATCTCTATGATCTCTGCTCACTGCAACCTCTGCCTCCTGGGGTCACGAGATCCTCCTGCCTCAGCCTCCCTAGTAGCTGAGACTGTAGGTGGATGCCACCACACCCAGCTCATTTTTGCATTTTTAGTAGAGAAGGGTTTCAGCACGTTGGCCAGGTTGGTCTCGAACTCCTGACCTCAAGTGATCCGCCCACCTCTGCCTCCCAAAGTGCTGGGATTACAGGCATGAGCCACCACCCCCAGCATTCCTTGTCTGAAGGTTCTAATAGATTACTTCATAGTCACAATCTATGACAGTATCTTATCTATCCTTCTCCCCACCCGCCACCAGCAAGTATGTGGGGACAGACCTGGACAGACACACACACGGGCATGGCAGCCTCATCCTACAGGGTTAGTTCCACAGTGGCAAGTCAGGCCCTGGGGGCAGTGGAGTAGAACAGAGTGGTGCCATCGGGAGGCAGTGATGTCACCAGGTAGCAGGTGTCCTGTCTCTGGATAAGCCCCATGTTGGGACAGACTGCTTCTTCTGGAACGTACCCAATGTGGGCACCGATTTACGTTTAGGAGCAAGGACTTCTGCAAGATGCCCAGTTTCCACATGAGAGTGACACCCAGTGAGATGCTCACAAAAAGCAGGGCGCACCCAGCGCCAGGAAAACAGCCCGTCTTCTAGAGTGGCGGGGACAGCACGTGCTTCCCGGGTTTGACGGTGGCCCACAGCCCATCTCAGGACCCAACACCAGCCGCAACCGTTACGTGGTGCTTGATTGGCACTCAGAACGCACACTCAGCGCCCAGTGACTCCGGACTCCAAGCTGACCATTCTCTATCCTCCTTCATCTGCACTGTCCAAAGCCCGCTCAAGTGTCGGAAGCTGTCTCCACGGTCAGATCCATCCTGCACGCTGTCTAAGTGAGTACCTTTAACCTCTAATGCTGGGTTGAAAAACAACTCAGTGTTTTGGAAAGTAAGTTTTCTACTCCAGCAATCTGAGGGTGGGGACATCCACAGGAACCCTGGGGCCCACAAGGAAAACAGAAGACAGGCTTAATCACTGAATTCTCACTCAAGAATTCTAGCGGCCAAATGTCCTTTCTGATCCCGTGTGCTGCTCTGAGAGAACATTCTAGCCACTCCTTTGTATATGTGAAAACCACTGCAGCAGGTCCTATTTTGGGCAGATTTTCCACATTAAAAGGCACAATGGTTAACATGATCGTATGATACACCTCCCACCCACGACACTTTGTTTAATTCAAACTCAAATACCAAAGCAGGAGAGTCGACTGTTTACCACACTTGAATTTACAAATTGCCTTCCTGCCCGTCACCCAGGCTGCCCCACCCCCACCCTTCTTTCGACACAGCTGGGTGGGAATGCAGTGACCTAATATCACTGGACAGATAATTCCTTGCCTTGGGGAAAGGCTGGCAAAGCCCATGGCATCTGCCATTTCCAATCGACTCCTTGGAACAGCAAGTAGGGGCTTGTGCCAGGACACTCGGGGGGGCAGCACAGAACGCGTGCAACTGTGGCCGGAAGTGAAAACGTAAAAACCCACCCACGGCCTCATTGGGAGTCACTGCTCTGCGTTGGAAAACCCGGGTGTTTGATTCAACTAAATCATCTCAAAGCCTGCATTGGAGAAAATAATTGAATTAAAGAGTTGCTATAACTCATTCAAGTGAGATAAAAACCATCCAGTGGGAGGCGAGACAGCAAGGCGCAGACACGGCTGCTAGAATGTGCCGTCTTCTCGAGATCGCGAGGAGAAAAGCAATATAATGTGGTTCAAAGGACAGATGGGACTTTCCTAATTGTCCCCAGATTCCTAGCAGCAGGGGTGGTAACTAAATGGTTTCAATTAAAAGTTAAAGAAACAGAGGAAAGCAGGCGGTAAGTTATGCCTGGTGCTGATAAGCCTCATTCGGATCAGTCTCAGGGATGCTTTGTCCCGATTTCAGACAGCCAAGTGTCAATGGCACACGAGTGGTGGAGCCATCCCAACATGTCACCCTGACAAGGTGACAAATAAATCTGTCTGTCAAATGCACTGTCATGAACGCCCGTGTGAGCGTCATGGAGCCAAGCGCCAGGCATGCGGCGACGGCTCAGAGCAGGGCCCTTCCATCTGCAATCAGGGAGAAAAAGGGACGGATGCAAACACTAGAACACAGCCCCAGGAAGCAACGATGATGTGGGGGTTACACACCTCAGGGAGGACGCTCCACTGCTGACGACGGCTACAGGCTGGTTTCTGTGCCAAGCACCGTATGGCTCAAGCACAATGTGACATGGGCCATGGAATCCATGTCTACCCCTTCACCAGGGGCTCTCAAGCAAGGGATGTTATTCACCCTGGGGACACTGGGACATGTGTGGTGACATCTCTGGTCACACCGGGGTGGGGAGGGAGGTAACACTGGCATCGGGTGGGTAGAGGCCAGGGATGCTGCTGAATATCGTATGATGCACAGGACAGCTCCCCACAATGAAGAACCACCAGACCCAAAATGTCAACAGTGCCAAACTAGAAACTCCTGCCTTAAAGGAATCGTAAGTTGAAGTCTCTGAAGTTCCAAACTAGAAATGCTAAAAAAAAAATGGCTGGGACTGATTACAGGCAATTTTTTTTTTTAAACCAACATAGGATATAAGCGATGTCATGAAAGGGAAAAGTAAGTGCATCAAACAAGCAGAATAGACAACAAGCATGAGAGTGAGCTCCAGCCTCTGAAGCAGCGTGGAAGGAGCAAGTGCAGCAGGGCTGGGTGGCACTGTCCTGCAGATGCTGATTCAGAAGAAGCTGACCCACAGCCGAGTGTGGCTGAGGTAGACCAAGAACATGAGGTCTCCTGGGGATGACCGCAGCCCCATCTTTTAGGGTAGGTCTCTCAACACACTCCCAGTTCCCATGCATGTCACTGCTCCGGGAGGAAGCTGACACACACCTAGCAAACAGATCTTGGAAAAAATGAATCCCTAAATGTGAGAAGGTCTCTACTGACAGGCAAACAGAGGGGCGCAGAGTCCCAGAAAGCCAAGGTCCATGCCGAAGGCTCTGAATGCAAATACTCAGCATCCACCAGCCCAAAGTCAGAGAGCAGCCCAGCTACCACCAGGCTGCTCTGGAGTCATGCAGCTTCCAAGGGATGTGGTCAAAACAAAGACCACCCAGCAAGGACGGCGGGAGGAGCCTCACGAAGGGAGCCTGGGAACAGCTCCTCCCGTCCTCGTCGGTGTTAGGGGTCACCAGGCCCCACCACCAGGAAAAGACAAGAATAGTCACTACCATATGCTCTGAGGACGCTAGTCCTGGAACCGTGGGCCTCAGAAGGAAGCGGACTAAGGTGCTCCTTCTTGCCATCACTGCACCCCACGTCTGGGTGGCTCCTGCTGAGTTTGAGGTTGGCAGATGTTTTGTGACATCCTTACCTCAAAACTAGGTGCGTACAGTGACAGGGCCTGGGGATCTAGGCTGGAGCAGACACCGAGCTCTGCAGACAGCACAGTTTCTGTAGGAAGTAGCAGGTTTCTCACTGTTTACAAAAGCTCTGCGGTGACTCCAGGGTTAGGCTAAAGATGACCCCACTCAGGATTCACTAAGCCTTGCTAAGGCCCAATGGTCATGAGGTAGGCTGCAGGGGAGTCCTTGCCTTTGCCAGGAAGTCCCGCCAAGTCCACCTCCTCGGCCCTAACTCGGCCCTAACTAGGAAGCCCTTTGAACTGCATACCCAAAGGCAAACCAGGAAGGGAGTGCAGGGAGCAGGGGCGCATCTCCTTTCCCTCCACAACTTAATACTTAAGGGGTTATTTTTTTTGTCCCCTTTGTCAAATGCAAAAAAGCAAAACACAACACGCACATGGTTTAAATAAGACATGTTTGCATTCTTGTTATAAGAACTCTGGAAACCAAATCCGAGTACTCAATTATGTAGCCCTACTATTAGTTAACACTTCATTACTATACTTCGTTATTTCCTTCTCGTCTTTTTTTCTGAGAGTAGATTAAAGAGAAAGAAGACACTGAACTCTGTTGAACCTACCCTATGGGGGGAAAAAAGTCTCAGTTATGAAAAGTGAAAAAGAAAACAAAAATGTAAAATAATATAGTGATAAAATCTCTGCATGATTGAAGACTATCGCCTCATGAATCTAACACTGACTGATCAATACTTCCTACTTCCCAGCTCAGAAGTGGGACAACATCGCTACTCGACTGAACAGATGGCTAACAACAACCAAATAAACCCCCTCCCTGCCAAAACAGCTACCGGACACTAGAATGCAGATTATAACATGTGGTCATTTACAAAACTACACGCTATGAAACTCGCTGTTGAATCAGGTTACCTAGACATGGCTCTAACACATTCTCTCACCTAAGATTATCGTATACATTAAGGTTTAAAAAAAAGCAAGCCAGCCCAGGTAAGAAATACAAAAGTCTATGTGGCATGAAATGGCTCAAAGAGACTGGTTTGGTGGAATTAACTAGTTAATGCGGGGTGGGCGGGGTCTGATATACAAGAGTGCCCCGATTTCTTCAGAGAAATTAACATTTCAACCCTGTTTTTATCTAAAAGTCATTAAACTGTGCAACATGAATTATTGGAACTGTAGCAGCGAATTAACTCTATTCATCAACTAAGTCCAAACATTTTAGAGTGTATCTGTAATGAAAAAATAGCTCTACATTTCTATCTCTTCTCATTAAAGTAAACCAGTTTTCCCTCTCTCAGTATATAAAACTGTCTTCTCTTCACATAATTTATATTACCATAAGCCGGCTCACATTCTAAACTATTACATGTCTCCAATTAATTTTTGCAGCTTTTGCCTGAAAATTTAATGAGATAGTAGTGGATGAACCTGCTGACTCCAGATTATGTGTATGCTCCCAATATTAATGTTGGCACAATAAAATAATCTGATCCACACCTGACTCAAGCATTTCCCCTCGCTGTGGGTATAAAGGTAACGTGGAAACCAGGTCCACTCATTTCAGTCTTTTAAATCCAATTACAAAATTTACTAGTCTCAAATTAAACCGCTCCTACTCGTCAACCTGGGAGGAAAGGAGAAAAACAGCAGCACGGTCTAATTATCCCAACACCATTTCTATCAACACTGCAGGGAATGGCTATGATGGATGACCATTTCTCCAAGGCCTCAGTTCTCTACCGTGGAGGAGTCACAGGCCACACTCCTCAAAGCCAGCCCATTGCCAGGGTAACCCCCGTGATGAGTAGAGGGCACAAGGAGGCCCTAACTCTGTCCCGCTGCTACGGGCGCGCCTTACGTGCATGCCTCAGGTGGGGTCCATGCCATTTACGATTTGGTTGTACATGTGTGCATATCAGTGTGTCCATGTCAGATGTATGTGTGCACATGTGTGAGCATGTACATGTGTGTTCATCTACATGTGTCTGAGTTCAGACGACCAGGTGAGGGGCACTGGCGACTCTAAGTCTCAATGACAGGCCCTCTGTAGTTCTTACTTTTTGCCAAAGCGTTGAGGTGCCAGCAGAAGGCAAAAAACGCCGACAAGGCTGGGAGCAGTGGCTCGCACCTGTAATTCCAGCACAGCACCTTGGGAGGCCAAGGTGGGTGGATCACTTGAGGTCATGAGTTTGAGATCAGCCTGATGAGATGGTGAAACCCCATCTCTAACAACAGTAGCCGAGCACGGTGGCAGGTGCCTGTAGTCCCAGCTACTAGGGAGGCTGAGGCAGGAAAACTGCTTGAACCCAGGAGGCGGAGACTGCAGTGAGCCGAGATTGCGCCATTGCACTCCAGTCTGGGCGACAGAGCGAGACTCCATCTCAAAAACCAAACAAACAAAAAACGCCAACAATACCATTAACAGCAGCAGCAGCAGTCAGTAATCAATGTTCAGAAAGTGCCTGCTATCCCCGTTTTCTTTTTTGCCAAGCACTGAGACCGTCCCAGCCATCAGTCCACAGGTGTGTGGACCCAGCTCTGGGAGTGAACAGAAGGGAGCTTAGATAGACTACTCCCAAAATTCCATTCCCTCCCTAGGCTGATCATGACAGTGACACCCACATACACTAGCCCTGGTGGCTGACAATTTAGTAATATCAAGAGAATACGCGGTACCCAGGTGCGTCTGGTATACGGGTGGTCCCCAAGGCATCAGTTGGTTGATGTGTGTTTCACAGTCCTTAGGAAAGCCAGGACACGGGGATGAATGGGCCATGCTTCCGAGGATGGGACTTTATGTCCAAAGATGGCCAGAAGACCCCCCCATTCATACCTGCGCCCTGCACCTTCACAGTGCCAATGAGGCAGCCTGGGGCTGCTGCTGGTGAACACAGACAGAAATGAGAGAGAGAGAGAGAGAGAGACAGAGAGACAGAGAGACACTCAGGCCTTGGAGCTGCCCGCCCTGTGCTACTTTAGCCTGAAGTTCTGGCTACAGCAAAGACCAAGGAGCTCCTTCTGCTCTGGGGCCACCTCCTCCCTACATCCCCTCCACCCCCGCCACTGGGTGTGTGGGGGAATGGAACTGCAAAGCTCACAATAAACTCAGCAAGCTCACCTGACTGAGCTTCTACCAAGCCAGAAAGCCTCCTTTCCATGCGCTGCTGGTCTGCAAGCTTGGAGTCTATAGAGAGACTGAAGAAAAGCCATCATACCAGAATGTGGTCAGGTGCGTTCAGTACACACAGGTTTATACCAACATCTAAACTTTTAGGAAAAGGTCATGGAGCAGAACATGCTGGGTGTGCAACTGAAACCCAGACCTAGGTTCAAATCTGACCTCTGTTCTTGCCAAGTGCCAAGGGAAATCAATTAACTCCCCTTATCCATTCAATGTATAGGAATAGATAAAGGTAAATACCTCAACCTTGCAAGGTTGTGCCACACACAGGACCAACTCAAGCTGTGCAACATCTGGCACGCATGCCACATGAGGCTTCCTTTCCAGGGCAACGAGCTGGACCATTCTGGGCCCTCCAAATTAAAAAGGCCCTTTTCAACTCTGCTTTCCTGGCCAGAAAAGGCCTGGGACATGAATCCCAAGCTCCACCACTCCAGGTTCACTGAAAAATACCCCCATCCTGAACTCCAGCTGGAGCCGTCTCCCTCCACTCCCTTTTCAGGGGGCAGCTTTCAAAGGGTGCAGTTCCTCACTCTCAATAAAGCAATGCTTCCTGCCTTAGAGAACTGTCAACAAGTTTATATGGAAAATAAGCTCTTGAGTTGCCAAAAAGCCCTGGCTAAAGGAGAACCCAATGGTGCCAAGCTACCAGGGGAGGTGGCTCCTCCAAGAGTGGCAGAAGGGTCCCAAGGACTGTTTAGGTCCATGGTCTCTTCCTCTGAACCCATCACTCCAGCCAGTCTGGTCTAGGCTAGGACGGAGTAGGGATGGGGGTGGTAGATAAGACCAGGTCTGGCCAGCCTAGGCTCTTCCCAGAACCAACACAATCCCAGCACACTGTGGCCAGAAGCATGCTCAAAACAGGACTTTGTACAGGCTCAGATTCAGTCCTAAGGCACCAGAAAAAACAGCCTTAAATTTGAAACTGCCAAGCCCTGGGGGGGGGCACAGAAGGTCTCATCAAGATCACACATAGATTCTGAAAACCTTCTCACATTGAAGAACGGGAGCTATTAACTGTGTTAGCAGCATGCACAGATGTTGTCTACATCTAAAAATTCCCAAATAGATCAATTAGCATATTATAAAGAATTTACTTCCATTTTCCCTTGACAGATCATAAAGACCAAAATGTAACGTTCAGTTTGAATTGACAAGTGTGTATAGCAGGAGATGCTGTATTAAATGCAGACCACAGTGAAAGAAAATGGTATTTGATGACTGGCCACCTAATTCTCAGGGTAGAATGTCAAAGGCCAGAAATCCATTTATTTAGTAACCAAAGCTCAACATCACACAAGTCACTTGGGCTCTGGTAAGGGAAGTCCTACCGTCTGCACTTGGTAATTCCACTGCTCCACTTGTTTCCTAGGTAAGATACTGGGAGCATGTGTGGAAAAGCAAGACAAGGCTAGAACCCAGGGGCAAATACACGTGCACACACATACACGAATCAAAGGAACAAAAATTTTTGGGGAAAAAAAATTTAAATTTAACTTTTAAACAAAAATAAAAGAACGTATAACAACATTCTTATGTACTGAAATTCTAAGCATGTCTTTACTTGTATGCTTGGAAGGAAGGGCTGGAGAAGATAAGGATGAGAGGAAAAACACGAATAAGATAAAACTAAAATTCAGCTAATAGATGCAGGCGTGTCCTTCTTCCCATTCTTCCAGAATCCTCTTCCTAGATTGCAAATCAAAATCTGCATTTAAATAGAAAATCTTGAGCGTAGGGAAGAGGAAGCCGTCAGGTACAAAGGTATTGCATTCAGTATCTATGGGCACAATACTGCATTTTAAATGAGATGAAGAATTTTGAAACTTACTGAATATATGACATATTCCAAATTATCTTGTTATTCCTACTATTTTTACTAAATTCTTCTATCCTAACAGGTGTTTCTCTTTTATGGCCAGAACTTTTAATAAAAGTAACGTGATATTACATCATTCTATCAATTTAATCTTGAGAAAAGATTACACGATCCAGGGATCTTATAAGCTGTGGGTTCTGATAATTCAGCCATTATTCAGTGTGAAATTCAAACAGTCTGAATTCATTAACATTGGTTGTTACAAATCTGCATTTTTAGACTTTGCCATAAAATGCAGGAGTCCAGACCCAGTGACCTGAATCTAACTGCCTTTCATGTGAAGTGGCCGTGTTCCCGGCCTCTCCCAGTGTAGTTCTCGAGAGAAAGCCTCATGTCTTCGTCCTCTCCATGGCTGGCCTCAGGCTCTTTGGTCACACTTAATGTTCAGGCAAATTGCAGAGACCTCAAGCTATTTCAAGGAGTAGAGACATATTCCCAAGGAAGGATGTACATTACGAAACAGATGTCCCGGCGGGCATAGGAGCAGGTGCAGTAGCATGGTGCCAGCACCTCGCCTTGGCTGCGGCTGGGATCAGCACACCCTTACAACTAAAACCCCAATGCATGACATTTGGGAAGGGCTTCAGGGAAACCCCAAACCTTTCACTGCTTGATAGAAAACCATTACTACCAGGTCGATGGGCAAGGAGTGAGCATCCCACATCCCAAGTGCCAGGAGGAAGACAGAACCTTCAGGGACACAGTAGACCTCTCATGAGCAGGACAGTTTTGAGTTCCGTTCATTGCATCTAAATGTTCATTGCAACACAGACCACAGGTGCTGGTTTGGAGAGATGCAACCTGTACTACCCTCGTCCTCCAGCCCAGCCAGGCAAGCAGGGCATCTTCCACACGCTAAGCCTTTGGCTGTCCACATTTATTGGTGCTGCTGCAGCCATCATTTTTGTGTGTGTACATATATTCATGGGGTACAAGTGCAATTTTCTACATCCATACATTGCATTGTGGCGAAGTCAGGGCCTTCAGTGCCTCGATCGCTGAAGCAATGCACATCGTACCCACCAAGTCGCCTCTCATCAATGCCCCCCCTCAGTCCCCATTATGTGATTCCACACTCAGATTGTCATTCTTGACTCAGCAGTCATTCAGCAGTCATTCTTGACTAAGCTCTTAACGTGTACCAGGTACCTGTTAAGCCCTGTTCAATACTGTTTCATTGAATCCCCACAACTCTGAGATTAAGCCCTACTATCTGCTGCATTTGAAAGGGGGAAACCGAGGCACTAGGCTCAGAGGGGCATAGTTTGCCCAAGGTCAACACCATCAGAGGACAAAGTCAAGTTGCAAACATTTTTTGGTCATGCCATGAGGACCCTGCCCTCCTGCCATCACCAAGGCCAGGACCAAGTCCTGTGTAATTAGAATCATTACCTTCCCCTTGCAAACACCAGGAGGAAGTGCCAGTCACTGCTGGAGGGAGTGACTGTTATGATGCAATTCCATGCTAAAGAGCTGAGTTGCTTCTCAGCCAAGTCTAACTCTGCATCAATCTGCTCCGTTTAAACATGCAGGCAGAGCAGGCTTTCCGGCCTTCAGCAGGCCTCTGTGGTGCTGCCACTTCAGCCCAGGGTTGGCGGGGGTGGGGATAGGAGCACAAATCAACATAAGTCCTCCTTCCCAGAGGAAGCTGCAGTCCTGTGTCATGGTTTAGGGGTCATCGTCTGCTGTAATGAGGGAGTGGCAGTGAGTTTCAATTGAATTATGAAAGGCCAAGAAAATGAAGGTTTTTAACAAATGTGGGATTGGGGCCGTCAGTTACACACGCAGCAAACACCAGCTTCCAGGCCTCTGAAGGTGGGCAAAGCAGCAGCCACCATGCTGGGTCCTTGAAGGAATTTGATACAGAAGCCATCTGAGCTTTGTATCGAGGGACCCAGGCCTACAGGACTCGCAGAGCCAGTGGGCCTTCTTGCTGTCCTCATCATCCCAACTTGGATGTAGTCAGGTTGGCTGAACCATGTAGTCCCTCACCTATGAGGCTGCTGCAAGTGCGGCACCCACAGGTGGCGGGAGAGTACAGCTGGGTCCCCGCACCCTACCTGCATGGGTTTAGACTCCCCGCCCTACTTGCACGAAGGAGAGGCGGGGGCATGACATCACTTCCCTGCGGTGGAAAGCTCAAGAACATGGCTTGATTATCTCAGAACATGCACACCTCCCCTGAACAGGTAGTATAACATGCTGGGTTGCCTTCTGTCTGTAGAAAACACTCCCAGCTAACACAGAACTAACCCAGTCTTCCAGACAGCTGCTGGGATGCGCTCCTACATGTGCCCAGCCCACTCCACACCCACCTGGCCCCACCCACTGCAGCCTGGATTCACTCATTCAAAAAATTACTTCGGGGGCATCTACAATATGGAGGCCACACACAGAATTAAGGGGATGACGAGCTCAAGGAGGTAGGTCTGCCTCAGGGAGCTGCAGAAATCACAACGGACGGTTCTATGTTCGTAGTCAGAGTCCTGCCCCTTGGTCCAAGTCCATTTACAACACTTTTTAACTTCCCCGAGGCAGGAGTCAGAAGGCTCAGGAAGTCAGAAGAGACACCCTTGGCTGCTGTACTAAGAGGGACTGAAGGCTCCCACCAGACAACAGGCTGCCCAGGCAAAGGGAGCCCAAATGCCCACAGGAAAGCCAACCCCAGGAGGTACTGACGCTGAGACATGCAGAAGAGACAAAGTGGCTTAGAGCAGCTGGAGTCAAGGTCTCCCAGGACACAGGCCCCACCCATGCCCCCTAGGCATCCCACCACCGTGGAAGCAGGTGATAGTGAGGACTCACTTGCCGTGACCAGCTGAACCAAGGGGTATCCTGCAAACCTGCAGGGTCCGGGAAAGAGGAGAGCTTCCCCCAGGAAAGAGGCAGCCAGCCCCACAGCTCTGGGACCCTCCTGTAAGCACCCTCCCACCCCCACTGAAGAGCCTCTCCCCCTACATCCCTGAGGAAACTGATCGCCCAAGCTGAATTTTTCAAGGAGTTGCAGGTTACATCCTGCCCAGGACAACAAAGGTTTCCTTTGAGTTAAACAATGTATAGCTGAACCGGAAGAGGGAAGGTGACCACAGGAAAGGTGTTGCATTACAAGGCTCAGGAATTCGATACCTTCACCACCAATTCTCGTTTTCCACAAATCGTCATTAAAAGACAGCACAGGACCATTCCCAGAAATCAAGGCTCACACCACATGGAGCTGACTGGATGCTCACGGGGACATTCGATCCCAGAGGACTGGAGAAAGGACGGAACGGGAGGACCCTGTGCGGGCGCCATTGTTGTTCGTCAGTATACATTTATTAAAAAAACGGAAATTAAACACTGCCATCAGATGCTCTGAACTGCTGCTCATCCACGGCTGTGTTTTTTCATCCTCCCACATTAACATTTCCCCCTAATGTTCTATCTTTTTGCCATATATAATTAATTTTAACAGCTTCTGCAACTTCCCCACAGGTTGCTGCTGTTTCTTTTAAATAGTAGACTGCTGAGAAATGGATTTGTTTGCTCTGCGTGCCTGAAGAAACCACACTATGAAATATGTATAAATGTCACTGTTCAGGCTGCTTCTCAGGATAAGGGCAGAAAAACGTTCCATTTTACCTCCTTACACAGGAGTCCACTCACAGAAGCTACTCGCGTGTATTACCCGTGTGCCCACACACAAACGCCAATGAATTACGCAGCATTTTCTTTGAAAACCTCCTACTTATCCTTAACTGGTACCAGGCTAGGGGAATCATCTTAATTGCTATGTGGAAAGAATGAACTGCAAAAGCATTCAGTCAACCAAGAAGACTTTATTTTTAACAGCATGGGGCCAGGTAGAAGTTGCCAAGTTTGCCAGAAATAAATGAATCAACCAATCAATAAAGCAAATGTGTTCGGCTGGTGTTCAATGAATGCCTGGGAAGAAGGAAGCCACAGGCAGCACATCCTTCTTTCTCCCCTCCTGCCGCCCCCACCCCTGTGAAAACACCAGGCCCGAGGACACAAGGGTCATGGGAATTCTCAGTCGTTTCCTAAATCGTTACTTTTATTTATTTATTAATTTATTGGAGACAGGGTCTGCCTCTGTCACCCAGGGTAAGTAGAGGGACATGATCACAGGGTACTGCAGACATGAGCTCCCAGGCTCACACAATCAGCCCACCCAGGCATAGGCAGGCACTGCCACCTGGCTGATTTTTTAAAACATTTTTCTGGAGATGGGGTCTCCCTCTGTCACCCAAGGCTGAGTGCAGTGGTGCAATCATGGCTCACTGCAGCCTTTACCTCCTAGGCTCATACAATCCTCCCACCTCAGGTTCCAGAGTAGCTGGGACTGCAGACACACATCACCACCTGGCTGATTTTTTTTAAAAAATTTTTTTTAGAGATGGGGTCTCACTATGCTGCCCAGGCTAGTCTCGAACTCCAGGGCTCAAGCGATCTGCCCTCCTTGGCCTAAATCATTACTTTAGAAAATGCATCCAATTTTCTGCTTCTTCAACAATGGTCAAAATTGAGATCCAGATATTAAATCCTAAAATTACTGAAAGTAACCAGGCTCTTGTGCTTCTGAGCTATTTCATCAGCATTTGTAGCTGGGGGAGCTACTGTAAGTTGAAACTAATGCCCCTTTACACTTGAACTTGGGCAGATCCCTCAAGCTTTAGTGAGATGGTGTGTGGCTTTCCATAAAGACCAACTGAAACTGCTTAAAACCAAGACCATGTTTAAAAAAAAAAAAAAAAAATTATTGGTCTAATGCAGTCTAAGAGTATTAATAAAATCAGCAATGGTAACACATAAATGTTAAGCAAAAATATTTACAGAAAGAAATAACCTTTTCCTCTGCCACTAATCACACCCAGGAATACTTGATTAGCAAGCCAACATTTTAATAAGAGAAAGCTCACTTCCCTGCCTACTCATTGACACATCGGCATCTACGCCCCAGCCTGAAACTTGACAGTAAACAGAATATACCACCTCTCCCTTCGACAAGCGAGGCTCTGGCCCTGCCGCGTGGCTCCATCCATTCCTTCCCACGCTTCCTGCCTTTAACGAACACGCGCTCCAAACCTCAGAGAAATCAGCCGCTGACCCATGTCCCTGGCTGTCCCACACAACAGGGCTGCCATCCCAGTGGCCAGGCCCGTCTGGGACACAGGGGGGTCTCCACCAGGGCTGGCTGTTGAGGGGCAGCAGAGGCCCCTTCTCTGCACACTGCCACACCCTTAGGAGCAAGATGCAGCCCCATGTGTAGCCCCACTTCACACGGACCAAGTGCTTTTCCTCCCACACCCCGGCGTGGGATGGTACCATGACAAGCCTCAGCAACCTTCCAGGAACAAAGACCCGGGAGGTCATCCTCACTATAAAGGGACCACACGGTATTTGGGAAGCCAGGCTCACTGCTGCAGTGTTTCCAGAGAGGCTCCCGCCAGCAAGGGACGCGGGGTGGCCTGAGTTTGGGATTGCTTCATCAGTGGCTGAATGCCGGGTCTACCTAAGGCTACACGTGCTGGCAGGTGGATCTGAGCGTCAAGTTCTTCACTAACAAAACGGGGGTCTTGGCAAGGGTATGAGGATCACGGAAAGAGAAGTGGACACCATGCCTTCATTTCCCAGCATAATGTCACTCAGTGGCAACAGAGACTCCTGGCCCCTCCAGGAGTGAGAGGCAAGTGTGCCCACCACCCTGCGGAGGCCCTGCTAGGAGGAACCCCTCCAGTGAAGGAACAACTCAGCAGGGACCCACCCAGGCCGGCCACAGAGTCCTGACACATGGGTGACAGACGGAACATTCGGGCCTTCTGCCTCGCCTCTTCCCCCCTACTTTGCAAATCCACTCTGATGAGAACCAGCAGCCAGGGTGGTGCAGGAGGCAGAAAACAACAGTAACAGCAGAAAGCCAAACTTACCAGGAGGATGGAGGGCATGACTCCTGTGTGACCCTGGACCCATGTAGACACTAAAACAAAAAGAAGGGGAATGGACGGGGTGATCTCTCCATCTCAACACTAGGTTGTTGAGATGCTCAGGAGAAAAGAACAAAGGCTGAATCAATGCCTCCCGTTTGTCCCTGGCGGGTGGAGGGAGGCTGGGATTCCGAAGCACAGCTCCAGTCCAGAAGGCACAGGAAGAAAATCCAAGCAAGAACCAAGAGCTTCGGTGGGGGCCCCTCCTCCCGTACTCTGAAGGCCGGCTAAAGCTTCACTGGCATCTTCTCCACCGCCCCATCTCAGCCTCCTGGCTGTTTCTCATCTAGAGAAACCCAGAGATGGAAGGCCCTGTGGATCTTCCTCTGGTTTGTGGTTTCCGATGCTGGCAGTCTTGCTTCCAGCCCAAACACTGGAGCAGGAACACATGGCCCTAGCAAAGGCCCCATGGATGCATGCAGACCAGGAGCTCAGGAGGCCAAGGGCCCGAAGGACCCTGGAGGCCACACACACTGGGACCAGAGTGGCAGAATGGCCGTGGCCCAACACCTCCGCCACTTTACAGTCATTGACAATCGGACCCCAAGGTTTAGGTATGTGTTTCCAGAGTAATTCAATACTTTCCTTCTGTTTCTCATGGAAAAAAAGGTATCTGTCCTGCCAGAAGCAGGGTAGAGGCCCAATGATCAGGAAGATGACCTCACCTAGGTGGCCTGCTACAGCCACAACTCAGATGGTCAACCAGCCTGGTTTCCCACAGCAGATCAAGGCAAACCCCTCTTCCACAACCAATCACACGGAGTTTCCAGCACCGTATCACCTCAGACTGTCTTTCCCAGAGGCCCTGGTAGGCAGGCCAAGCTTCTACATCATCCTGGAGATTCATCAAAATACACAATACAGCATGCATGGCAGCCGGAAACAGTCTTATCTTTGCAAAACCACAGCTGCAATTATTCTATCACCATTTTACATAATATAAGTTAAGGGATTTGATTTGCATTCCCACTCATTTATGAACATTTAACCAAAAACACTTTTTCTGCGATACTTTTGTTAAAAAAGATAATTGGGTACTGCTGCAAATATTAATGCTTAATAACAAAATGGTACTAAAAAACCAGGACCCAACTGAAGTGATGAAGAATGAAGTCTTTTTCCAGGAGAAGCCAGCAAAGCCATCTGACATGCTGAGCTTTCATTCTGACAAGTAGCAACATAGAGAACAGATAGTAAAAGCAGAACATGCATCAGATCTAAATTTAGCACATCACTATTCATTATTGAGAAAATGAGCGAGCCTCTTGTTAGGAGAATTCTAAGTATGTGATGTCAAGTTACTAAAAAAGATGGCCATAAACCAAAATATTAAGTCTAGCACAACAGGAATGGGATGCTTTTTAAATTAGAACATGCTAAAGAAAACACTAAGAGGGCAAAAACAATGTATAAATGGCTCTAGTGCCTCATGGATTTGCCATTACCTCTGACGGCGTCACATGGTTTTCATCTACCTCCTTCTCCTCTGCCCACATTTTAAAAGATGTGTCTACACCAGGGATCTCAACAGGTGGGCTCTGGTTGAAATCCCTTTGTGGTCCTTACTTTGGTTACAATCCCACATGACCTCCTTGTGTTGCTGCATGTAGACAGCAAGCAGAGCTGGATACAACTCCCTGGGCATGGTGACATTCCACAGAGCAGAAAGGGTCTGAGAGCAAACACACGCCTTCTGGGGCCATGTGAGAATTCCATCATAAGTGTATCTGCAAATGGTCAGGGGAGAAGTTTTATCCTGGTTCTGTGGGGGCAGGTGGGCCAATGGGGCCACACTCAGTGTGTGTGCGTGGGTCGTGGACACCACGAGCCGTTAGCACAACACAGTGACCACGCTCCAGTGATGGCCAGCTCCAGTACCACACCAAGTCTCTTAAGCTCTTCCAAAGTGCTATAAAAAACTCTTACCCAAAAGGATGCCAAAAATACAGGAACGGTGGGAACCCCACATAAGGGTAAGTGTCTTAAGTCTG
This sequence comes from Trachypithecus francoisi, assembly GCF_009764315.1. Taxonomy (NCBI): domain Eukaryota; kingdom Metazoa; phylum Chordata; class Mammalia; order Primates; family Cercopithecidae; genus Trachypithecus; species Trachypithecus francoisi. Next base: position 6,374,861 of record NW_022681442.1, on the reverse strand, counting down.
CTCAGCACTCAGGAAACATTTGTTAACGGGAAGCATGTCATAATTTCATTCTGGTTCTGGATGCATTTGGAGAATGTTAACTCATCTGTCTGAGATGGAGATCACTGCTAAACAGGATCCCAGAGTGGCTCTGGTTATTAGACTGAGTCAAATGAAAATGCCCTCATTCAACCATTTTTGATATTTAAAAAGTCTACTTCATTCTTATACACCAAGTTCCTGCATCCTTCTGCTTAGGGAAGATGATTTCCAACACCGAAATGAGCATCTATGAAACGTACTGATGGTCCATCCGGTGGAGACACTCCCAGGCAGGCAGGGCCTGGTACCTGTCTGGGTGAAAGGGCGTGGAGGTCCGACATGGCCACTTCCATGGTGTCCAACTGGAGACATCACCATGACCCAACCACTGAAAACATCTTCGGACTCAGCAGCCAACACTGGAAGTATCTCTGCCAACCCCAGGCCCAAGATGACTTTGTCTCTGCCTGAGTATCCTGGGCAGGTTCTGGCACACAGGTCTCTCTGAGAGAGTGAGAGCCAGAAAAGCAAGCAATGTTGGTCCTGAAAGGCTGAACTGAATAAGGTTGCGAATGGCGGTCCTGACCTCCCTCAGGTTTCCACCAAAGAACATTCCATCATACTTTCAGTTCCTCATCCTCCTCCATGCTAAGAGCCTTCATCGTTGGAAGATGACTCAGCGGCCCCTCTCATACATAACTTGAGCTTCATGCTCTGCTATGGCCTTTGGCCCTTAGCGAGCCCTGTCAGAGCACTCCCAGGAAAGGGTTCTGAATTTCTATATCACATTCAAGTTTAAAGGGTGGGGAGGGTTCTGCGTACCAGCCCAATACCTCTGTTCAATTCACAGATAAGGCTTCCAAGTGCCAGCAGAGGCCACGTGCTCAGTCACCAAGCTGGTAAGCAATCTTTGCAGGTCTAGGTCTGGGTCAGCTACCTCAGTGTCCCCAGCTAGCTCTACTTTATGGAGAAAAGGAAGGGACACACAGAGACCCTTTCCTGATCCTACAACCCGCGGTGCTGCCTGGGTTCAGGCAGCGATTCAGCTTGCACCCCTCAGGTGGTCGCCCATGTGTGGCCCTGGACTCCAAGTCTCTAACCGCCTCCAGAAACCCAGGAAGCCAGGCCTGAGGGCCCAGTCACAAACCTAAACCTTTCTGGGAACCAAAGCTGTGGTAGGAGTGTGACAGGTGAGAGAGACAGGACACTATCAATTGGCTAGCGGTTTCCCTTGCTTTTGAATGACGTTGTTACCTCACGGAGGAAACTTTTTTTTAAAAAAGCAAGATTAAAATCAATTCCATCAGAGAAGTTGCCATTTTGAGACTTTAAGTAAGATCCAGGTTTTGTGAAAAATGGCTAAAGGCATGCCAAAATGAAAGTCAGAATCCCAAAACCCTGCTACGGGTGCGGGACTGACCTCCATCAATCAATATGAGTGCGGTCGGGATTGAACGCTCATCTCAGCCTGCATCCACATTCCCAATCTACTCCCCCAGAAAAATCATGGTATGTTCCAGATATCCTAGAGGCTGGTAACACTAAAAGTCTAAGCTGACTGAAAAGGTGCCAGCATCCACAAGCCGCCTTCTTTCTAAAGACATCCATCTACCACTTATGACTGACGTGGGGTGTCATGAGATGGTTTCTCTAATTCATTTTTATTCTTTTTAATTAATAACATCGAGAAATCCTAACACTATTTCCATTCTGACTTGAGTTTCCTTGTCGTATAATTTCCGTTGACTTATCTTTATAGCAGCAGCAGCAGCAGCAAAAATGACTTTACACTGAACTATATTGCTTCAGAGTTAATTACATGTATTTTGCTTTTGATAAATGAAAATACTAGGTGCAATTAATTGAAAGACAATCAATATGATCCCGCGATTAGACATCCCAATGAAACACCCAGAGGCTGCAAGCAATCCATACTCATCAACTAATTGAAAACACATTGCAAAGGGGAGTCTCGAAAACTGAACTTTTACCTGGAGATATTTCACAATAACTCACCAATGTAAGTCTGTCCACAAACTCTATAGTTCACACGATGGGTTGTCCGTCTTTTTAAGGGAATACAGCTTCATTGGTTCAAAACCATTTAAGGTGATGAAACCCTGAAAGCAAAATGAATGGAGTCAGTGAAGTTGAAGTAGTGATTCTGTTTGTTTGTTTGTTTACATCTAGGCATCCTTTAATTGCATTTTTCCAATGCCTTCGACTCTAAGCTACCAGAGGTTATTAAATGGTTTCATTAAAAATACTATTTGTCTTGCTTTAGTCACACACCAGATCAAATTAAACAGTGGAGCACCAGAACAAATGAACCCTTTCCATCTATTTTGACACAAAGCCAAGTGTGCAAAAGCAGGTGATATTGTGTCGTCGCCGTGAAAATGTCATTTAGCTTTCTCTACATCTCCAAGTAGCAAGCAAAGGGACAAAAGAATCAATACCTTCAAGCAAAAAGTATTACCAACTGTTTGGAGAAATATGGAATTATAAAGTGCAATTCATGAGCCCACGGTTTATAAGTGCTATTAGCATAAATGCTGACAACTGTTAATCTACTGTAACTCTGATTAACGGTTGCAGTCGTCCATTAATAGAAGGCATTTTAACTTACTTCTGAAATTGATTACTCAGTTAAGAATTCAATCCTAATGTTCAATAAAATTGCACTTTCTTGGCAAATGCAATATGAACCGAGGTGATGCATTAAACAGCACTCCCATTTATTTTGCTCTACATGGAACACAGAAGGAATATAGGGTGCGACCCACATCGTCCGAATCACTTCCTGTGCACACACAGCTGTGAGGAGAGCAGGGAGCAAAGTTCCTCCTTCTGTGGCTGATGGGAAAGGCAGACACCTGTGCAGCAGGCATGTCCAGGTGTCCTTTCTACGGCTTTTCCGGGAAGAAAAGATGGAATTTAACACTGGAGTTGCTATGTAACTGGAGAGCCCATGTATGAAGGTAGTCTTGCTCGAGCCCCATGAGGGAGGGGAGAGGCACACTCTACAGGTATGAGCGGCTGCAGCCAGGCCTGACATTGCCAACCCCACCTTACAACCAAGTTTCAAATGGTTAATACACAAAAAGGCACGAACCACATTCCCAGCTGCATCTGACTTTTTTTTTTTTTTTTTTTGAGATGGAGTTTCACTCTGTCACCCAGGCTGGAGTGCAGTAGCATGATCTCGGCTCACTGCAAGCTCCGCCTCCCGAGTTCAAGCAATTCTCCTGCCTCAGCCTCCTGAGTAGCTGGGACTACAGGCGCCCGCCATCACACCTGGCTAAGTTTTGTATTTTTAGTAGAGATGAGGTTTCACCACGTTGGTCAGCTGGTCTTGAACTTCTGACCTCAAGTGATCCACCGGTCTGGGCCTCCCAAAGTGCTGGGATTACAGGCACGAGCCACCATGCTCAGCCAGCATTCTACCTTTTTTTTTTTTTTTTTTGAGACGGAGTCTCACTCTGTCACCCAGGCTGGAGTGCAATGGCACGGTCTCAGTTCACTGCAACCTCTGCCTCCCGGGTCCAAGGGATTCTCCTGCCCCAGACTCCTGAGTAACTGGGATTATAGGCATGCACCACCATGCCTGGATAATTTTTGTATTTTTAGTATAGATGAGGTTTCACCATGTTGGCCAGGCTGGTATCGAACTTCTGACCTCGTGATCTGCCTGCCTTGGCCTCCCGAAGTGCTGGGATTACAGGCGTGAGCCACCATGCCCAGCCAACATTCTACTTTTTAAACCATTCAAATCTTAGGAAGCTGTAGATTCCTAAAAGAATTTCCCCTCTTTTAATGGGGCTTTTAATTAGCAATGGGATTAATCTCCTAGGATCCAATCCCGTGACAGGCATTCTCCTGCATGATTATGTAGCAAATCATAAGGAAGAAACGCTACACTCGTGGTTTCCATTCAAAAGAAAACCACGCTCCTATGCTCTTTCCACTGAATTGAACGGGTTCTCTGACAGCCAGCTCCTGCCTCACACCTAGAACCAAGCAGGAAGGATTCCAAAGAAGTACTCAGGAAAAGCATAGACTCTATAGTCAAAGTTATCATGTACCCAAGGTCAAGTAGTAATTCACTCCCAACTGTACCCCCACACCACCCTGTAACCCACACGTCCTAAGGAAGTAGACGGGAGACATAGACACTCCAGCCTCAGAAGCGTTAGGAACGGAAGGACAAGCATAGCTTTTCAGTAATCCCAAGCCTATAATGACACAAGCATCTAACAGCCAAGGAACCATTCTTTTGAGGTGGCAGAACTTGCCTGGCAAACTCCTATCCACTCTTCAAAACCCATCTCACAGGTTATCTTCTTTAACATCTTCCCTACTCTGGCTGGCAGGCTACTATATACCTTGCCCATCTCCAAGTCTCTAAAAGTTAAATGCCTTTTACTTAATCACATTTTATACATCTTTGAAACATAGTAGGGAATCAAATATTTAATTAACTGCAAACAGAATTTATACTCCTGGTTAGTATTGCTTGTCTTAGTATGTCACAGACTTTCTCTTTCCATTTCAAATGGTTTACGCAGAATTTCAAAAATATAAAGGACTGTATTTTCAGGAAGTAGTCCCTTTTGGAAAGGAAGGCGGGAAGGAAAAGGAACTGGGGAGGTACGCCTTAACAATGACAAAAAAACAATTACTTGTTTTTGAACAACGTCTGAAGACAAACGTTGCAACATGTGAACATCTACCTAATCTTGGTGGTGGGTACAGGTTCTAATTTGAGATATTTCATAGTAAAATTAAGCAGGAAATAGACAACTCTGTCTTGTAGAAGGCTTCACAGAGGAGGTGACGTTTCATGGAATTTCAAGCCAGGACTGCCTGTCCCAGTGAACGACAACAGCTTATTTAGCAGAATAAGAATGTTAAAAGGCTTGGAAGACTGTCAGAATCTTTAAAGCAAGTGCCCGTTGTTACTTGAAGGTCAAAAGAAGTACTTGAAAAAGACTGGAGCTACAGAAAAGCTAAAAATTCAAAAATACTTGTTTCAGCAGATACTTGCTGACAGTGCGGCGTGGACTAGCGCCCCGAGGATTCACCAGGGGATATTTTCTTGGCAGGATTTCTCTAAGAACTTCCAGGAGTATACAACGAGACGCAGAAATGACTTAGCCGATTAAAATCACCACTGCTTCTGAACCAGCAACCGCAAGAGCTGACGCGGCCCCGGCGTGTAACTGCCGGTCAGCATGCTCACCCCTCCAAGTTCCCTTGGCTGCTTCGGGCCAGAGAGAAGGGTCCTATTTTTGGCCTGTATCATCAACCTGTGTGAACTTACTAAACATCCCTTGGCAAATGCGATCTGCCCGTAGCTGATGACAGGGGGGTGTGTACTCTCACACATCCCAGAAGAGAATCGCAGCACCTAGAGATGGATTTGGCGGTGGGGGTCCCAGCCAGACTGTGGTCAACTAGTTCCTGCACTTTCCACATACAGAAAGCTCACGACTAAGGCTGCCATACCTAGACAGGACCCCCGCCCCCCGCCACGCTTGGGTTTTTTGTTCTTATCCTAAGTCAGGCATGCAAAAATTACGTTTTAGGTCTGTAGTGAATAAATCCTTTTCTTAGAAACTCAATGAGACTAGAACCTTTAGAAGCCTTCGATGAGCCCTAAAAAGGTCTTGATGGCGGCCCAAGAAACTCTGGCGTGGCTCCTTCCAGGAGGACTGGGCCTGCCTTCACTTGAACTAATGGCGTTCTTTCAGAACAGTTTCTGTACTCTGCATGGCACAGAAGGGGTGCCCACCCACCCACCCAAATGCACAGATAACACAGGCCACACAAGCAGCTCAACCCAGCCTGGCCCCCACCATGCCACCTGCTGTGAGCAGCATTCATCTAACCAAGTGCCCGCTTACCCACGCTTCCTCTGCAAGGGTGATTTCTAATGATATTTCTGCCATCTGAAGCTCACGTGTGCCAGCTCTCGTTAGGACTTGAGGCTTTCTGCTTGAACTCACATTTCGGCTGTCTGAGCTCCTAAGTCCGTCTACTGTCCCGTCGTGGATGGCAGAGGTTTCATCACCCCTGCTTCAAGGCGGGGCACCTCCTGCTGCCTCCTCTTGAGGCTGACCATGCGGCTGGGTCACACCAGCCAGGGAGCAGAACCGCAGCTCACCGTGGGCACACATTAGGGGAGAAAGAACGACCCTAAAGGGGCCCATGCACCCTGGAAAGCCTTATCTGAAACTGACTCACGGTTTCCACCAGTCTGGCTACACAGAGCACCACTGCACGCTGTGTTCCTCACACTCCAGGAAGCACCGTTCACGTTTACTGCTAAAAAGAGATAACCGGAATGTGTCCACAAAACCATCCCTTAGGCAATCAAAAGTTTCCCACAGGTAACGGGCTCTGGGAAGGGACAAGGGAAAGAACAAGGAGTTAGCAAGAATCGATTCCAGGTTCCACAGGCCAGCATCAGTGGCTAAGAAGCAGTATCCCGCCTGTGATTTAGAGGTAACAGCATCTACCTTCAAAGGTAGTCAGGTCCTTTGAAAGAGAGAACCCGTGGATGATTTGCCCCAAGGCCTGCATACAGCAAGCACTCAATAACTGCGTGTCATCATCAAACACCAGACATGTCTCCAGGCTGAGGCTGTTATCCACATCTTCTAAGAAACTCATCTCTACCTAACTCGTGAGATAAACAGTTGACATTCAGCACAAGAATCCAACAGTCCTAACCAGGTCATTGATGGTTAGGCACCCCAGACATTCCCCTCCCTCGAAAGGAGGCCTCACTGCCCTCCTGTGGTGTGGCTGTGGTGCTCAGAAAAGAGGGATTGCGTAAAGAACCATCCAGAATTCTGCACTTCTCTCCCAAGCACAGGGCACGGTAGCAGGCCAAAGTAGTCTACAGTCTTTGCCCCCGACACGCCACCTCCCTGCCCACCATAAACATCCAGGCTTCCTCACAGACCCCTTTCCTCTCTGGACTCGATGCAACACCAACTATGACTTCAAACTCCTGGATCCTTTCAACAGGGATTTCCTGAGCACCTACTCAGCACCAGGACTGTGCCAAGCCCCAGAGGCACAGGAGCAAAACAGAAACTTGGTCCCTGCCCCAGGGACTCAGGAGGGGCCACCGACTCCAGGCCCGAAGCCAGCACTCAGCCCCTACCCCATTGTTGCCCAAATCATGGAGTGACTGTGCTAGCACGGTCCCAAGCAAACTCTGGGGCCAAGGCCTGTACCCACGCCTCACGGAGGGACGGACAGGCAGTGTGCAGGTCACGGTGCCCTATGGCTGGCCTGGGGTTTCTGGAAGCAAGGTGTCTTTAAGGATGAGTGAACTCCCCTGCCTCACAGACACTCCCTCGGCATCCATGCTCATGGCCTTCTCAAAATGGGCCCGTCACACGGGTACTCCAGGAATCGTCCCACCTTCCTCCCCACACTCTGCCCCTCCTCCTTACATTCTGGTCCCCTCCTCCCTGCACTCCGGCCCCTTCAGAAGGGGTGACTTACCATGGGGCTGTTAAAAGTGGGACCCACAGAAGCCGAGCCAAATCAGAAGTCGTAAATCAGAAGCCGAGCTAAAGCCACAGCACTGGGCATCACCCCCACCCCTCGGAGGCATCCAGACACAGCTCAGATACCCCAGGGCAAGCCCCCTCTCCCAGCCTGACACTCCCTAGAGCACCACGGCACTGCCTCAGGTATCAGTCAGTATGTGAGAAAGAGAGGACTCTCAATGGTAGGACCACAATGAAGACATGGAGCTGGTTCCCAGTCCCTGAGTGGATGGCATGGAAAGCGGTGCCAGGGGCTTTCCCCACACATCCCATAGCAGATCCTCCCAACGATTTCAAGTTCAAGGGCAGCGGTCAAGGAAAAGCCTCGGGCAAAAGCTTTTCAAGAAGTCAAATGCTCTGCCCCAAAACTGACCTGCCTATGGCGGCATGACGCAGTACGGTGTCCACGGACTTGAGGCCATGAGAAGCAGCAGAGAGGGACCCATGGGCTCCCTGAATGAGCAGGGACAGGCACTCAGCTACCCGCCTCCTTTCCTGCATACCACAGTGACTCCTGGTTCACACATGCCCAGCCACCCTCAGTGGGGTCTCTGGCCACCTGTGTGTGAACATGGGCCACACCTGTGCTCTCCCACAAGGCGACATCCCGCTCCCTGGCCTTCCCAACCCTCCTCTGCCCCGATTATCTTCAAGTTGCAGTGAGGGTGCGCAGTGCAACAAATCGTAATGGGGGGAGGGAATGGCACTGGGGTGGCCACCAGCTGGCTCTGCAGGAAGAAGTCATGTGCAGTCCTGCGGGGGCTGCTGGGCGTAAAGACAGGCATCCCTGAGCAAACGGCAGTGGGAGGTGCCACCTCTCCACACTTCTCGACTCTGCCACCGAGCCTCACACAGGGGGGCACACGTATGACCCATGCCCTCTAACAAGGACCTCAGGCTGCTACCATGACAGCACAACCCAGTGTTGCCTGGGGCGGCACCCCCCAACCCCACCATAGTCATTATGCGCCTGGTCAGCCTTTAAGGACAAGCCCGCCCTGAGAAAGGCCACGTTCACTGGGCAGGAAGCAGTGTGGAGTCCTGGTTTGGTTGGCACACGGGGGAAAAAATACAATAAAACGACAATGTCCACCAAAGGGCTGAGTGTCTGACACACACTGGACAGGAATGAACACGGTTTACCCGAGAGGCTGTCACTTTAGCATTGCTGGATTATTCCTTCCTGAGATTCAATTCCACCAACTATTGCCTAGCAATAAATAAACCATACTAATTAGCTTGGAAACAATTATCCTTTATTCAGGGAGGGGAAAAAAAAAACAACCCCGAAAGCTCATTCTTTCCATGTCCCTATACAGCCACATTGGCACGGAGGCACTTCAGGTCAAATCAGCACTTCATTATGACCCCCCGATGCCCAAGAGTTTCAACTCCAAGAAGAAAAATGCCCTCTAGGCAGAAACTTGACATACACAGTCTTTGTCAGAGAGTGTTTATGGAAATTTTATAATATTAAATATATTCAGCTGGTTTTAAGTTTTAAGAATGTAAAAAGGCCCAACAGCCAAGATTTTAGAACTCTTGTCTTCCAATAGAAGGCCAAGCAGTGGAAAACTGGAAGGGAAGTCTTGGAATCCTGCCACTTTTTAAAGAAAAATAAAATAGGATATGGTCCCAGTGTTGTCTCAGATGTAGTCAATTAATGTGACCATTCCCCTGCTCTTTCAGCTTTCGGCTTTTCTAGACTACAGGGCCAACAGACTTGAGACGAGCTGGGTGACAAGGAACTTGCCCTTGTGGCATTAGCTGGGCTTCCAGAAGTGCCCCGTCCGAAGTGGCTCCAGGACGGAGAAATAAACAAGGGCGTGAGATGGGAGAATGCCAGATGGGAGTCCTGGCAACAACTGGAGAAAGGAACAAGGAACAAATTGATAAACGGGTGCTGCTGATCGGGGCTGCCGTGGGCCAAGTTTTGAAAGGGGGAGAAAAAAGTGGATCCCCGAGCAAGCAGCCCACACAACGATGTTATTTTGTGAATTCAAGCTGCGTTCCCACACCCAAAGCTGCCCCGTGAGCCATGGAAGCAGAGGCAGCCGGTGTGAGCAACCTGGACCTGAGGCTCCTGGGGCCTGGCTGCACCCCCACACACCTGTACCTGAGTGGGGGCACGACAGTCCTACTTACAGACAAGCTAGGAAATCACCTGAACTTGAAAGAGACCAGGGCAGTAGGAGGTGTGGGGGGGGGGGGGGGGGGCCTTAAAATCAGCCTGGCCCAAAGGGAAGCCTGGCCCTGAGGTCCCCACAAAGGCACGCAGCTCCGAAGGACAAGTAGAAAACACATCCCAACTCAGAAGCACTTGAAGGCGTCTGTCTCTGGTCTTCCATGATTCCACACTGTAAGTGGACAAGGCAGCTGCTGGTGGAGGTGCACACACCCCTGTGAGATGCTCAGGAACCTGCCAGAAGGAGCAGACATAGGAGATGGCTCACTCCAGCCAGTGGCCACTACTAACCAGCTGGGGCATCCTGGTGTCAGGCTCTGTTCTTGCTTTCTCCCTGATAGGGTGGCCAAGAGGGGTTTTTCTGAGCTCCTTTCCACAGGGCACCCCAAGGACACCTGATCTAACAAGGGCCAGACTATGTATTTACTATAGGCCCTACACAGGGCCAGAAGGTGAGCAGACGGGTCTTCATTCAGAGCACACGCCCATACCACAGTAAGAGATGGAACCTCTAAGCTGGCAGGTTTTAACACAAGATCCCTGGACCAAAAGCAGGATGGATGCTGGCTGCTCTGAGGAGTCAGCGGGGGTTACACCCCCTCCCACTGCGGCGGAAGGAGTGGGCATCTTTTCTGGAAACTTGAGGTTCCATGGCCCACTCCACTCTACCCCTAGGGAATCCTTAGAGAAGTGGTCAAGTTGTACCAGACCATGCTGAAAACCAAAGTAGGATAAACTCTTCCTGATAGAGCTATACAGGGATATGTCAGACACTAACCATCTCAACAATTGTGTATTTACTAAAAGTATTTCAAAACACTTCAAAGATACAGGAAGAATACTTATAGGTCAAATGGAAAATAAAATATGAAACAAGTATTCAAATCTTATTTATATTTTAAAACATTCTTCAGTGAATCTCATTTTTAGTATATACATAAATGCATAAGAGACAGAATAGATCCAAAGTGTTATTCTCCAAGCTAAGATTAAAAAGGACTTTTAAAATGTGTGACATAACAATCATTTACTTTAATTTTTTATACTTTCCTGTATTTTTCTATTTTCTGCAAAGAGCACGCTTTCCTATAATACAGAAAAATGTGAGCTGTGAGCTCCTGTCAGGAGGGTCTGAAGCTGGGGTGCAGAAAGGGCGCTGCTGCCTCAGCTGCTTTGCCTTGCAGGCTTTCGGGCCATACCAGCATTGTAAAGTGGCCCCATTGAGGATGTAAGTCCCTGAGTGACTGCTGTACTACAGAGGTGGGTTTGGAAGAAAGCCAAGTGTCCCTCCACCCTCATGCAAGTTCAATAGAGAAATGGACGTTCTCTTGGGGATTTCAATGAAGATGTCTTAATTCCAATAGCCAACCAACCTGGGAGAAAACTGGTGGGCTGGAGAGACACGGTGGGAATCCCTTGCCTCAGGGAGGATCTGGGACCCCAACCAATGCCGGGAAAGAGGCACAGCCAAAGCCCTGTCAGGGCTAGGCAAAGGAGACTTCCCAGCGGGCCTCAGCCAAGTCCCTGGCCACAGATTAGACTCCAGCAGGATGAGCAGGAAGTGGCATTTAAAAAGAAATGACGTGAGAACCAAACGGCTCAAAGTCCACAATCCCTGAAAAATTACTTACGAGCGTGACCAGCTTTACATATCAACACCACTTCTTTTTTCTTTTTTGAGACGGAGTCTCGCCCTGTTGCCCGAGTTGGAGTGCAGTGGTGCAATCTCGGCTCACTGCAACCTCCACCTCCCAGGTTCAAGTGATTCTCTTGCCTCAGCCTCCTGAGTAGCTGGGATTATAGGCATGCAACACCACGCCCAGCTAATTTTTGCATTTTCTGTAGAGACAGGGTTTCGCCAGGTTGGCCAGGCTGGTCTCAAACTCCTGACCTCAGGTGATCTGCCCGCGTTGGCCTCCCAATGTTCTGGGATTACAGCTGTGAGCCACGGCGCCCGACCAACAAATTTCTTTAGAGACAGGGTCTCACTCTGTCACCCAGGCTGGAGTGCAGTGGCATGATCATAGTTCACTGCAGCCTCTACCTCTCGGGCTCATGTACTCTTCCAGGCTCAGCCTCCTGTATAGAAATGGGCCACCAAGCCCAGCGAATTGCCCCGCCCCATGTCAACACTACTGATCAATGGACTACATGCGCAATACTGACTGGGAAAGCGAAGTTAGTAAAATTAAGGTGGCCAGATATCGGCCCCCTGACCCTGACTCTCTCACATTCCTTCCCCTGACAATGACCTCACCCTCAACCCTTTATGTATTGCAAAAGGCATTATATAAATGGGCTGCCTGTTCTGTAACTGGTTTAGATGGGCAGATCCACGAGAGCAGAGACAGAATCTAAGTTTTATCCTGGAAAGCTCAGAGACCAACCGATGGGGAGGAGCACTTGGGTGAGGCTGTGAGTGACCCCAGGAAAGTGTTCTCTGCCTCGGCTTTCTCTTCCTCCCCCAGGAGACCAGATGTGGTCACCCGTACCTCCCTCATGGGGCCACAGTGGGAAGCACAGGCCATACCGAATGCACAGCGCTCAGCGTGGCACCTGGAACATCGGAGGCACCCAAGTATTAGCTGTATCGTTTAACAAATGCTTTACTCACATGGCTTGTTAAATTTGAGAATCTACAGTGCTGGAAAGAAAAAGAGGCCCGAAGGAAACCGGGTTCTATTTAATTTTAAACTAAATTATGAACCCAAACCTCAAGGTTGGGGGAGGTTTCAACTGAAAATGAAGAGTATCCCTGCTGTGGAATGCAGCAGCTGGCTAAACCTACCGTGTAGAAACTACTCACTTTTCAGACACTGTACTTTAAAAAAATCCATTTACGAGGCTACACATGTCACAGAAAATAGCATATGAAGAAACTCTGCAAACACAGCCCTGAAGGAAGCACCCAAAGACAGAACTGAACTCCTGGGTCCAAAATATATTCCCTCTAGAAGCAACTCCTTCTATTTTTAAGAATTAATCAATCACAGTGCCAGATGAATACAATAGCATCTAGAAATGGGGAAACTAAGGCCTGGGTCCTTCCCACTTTCCACCCCACCACGCTGTCACTCAGGCTCAAGCAACACAGCACGGCAGTGAAACCTCCCAAACAGCAGCCCCTTCACATTCAACCAAAGTCAGTTCCGACCACCCCACTGTGATGGTCCTTGATGCAGGTGCTGCAGCCTCTTACCGGGGGAATCCGGGACGGGAGAGAAAAGCCAAACTCCAGAGCAGCCTGCGGCCCACCCTAACCCAGGCCTGTGAACCAAGCGACCTTCCAGTCCTGGCTCCCCAAAGAGCAAAGGGCACTTGCCTGCAATCAGCAGCAGGGCTAGCTTTACCGTCTTGATTCAGGAAACAAGTAATTGCAGAGCCCCTAAAGGACATATATATATACCATCTATTGATTCATGTGCAGCAAGTCACTAACACCAGGAATCCTGAACTAACTTGCACACAGATGTAACTACTCAGTTGCATGTCTGCAGCTTGGAAAGGATGGACAACCTTTTAGCATGGATGTTCATGAGGGCAGCAATTCACAAATGCTGTTCTCACATGATGAACATATAAATACACACAACTATGTATGTTAAAATGCAGTGCAAGTGTGCTTTCTGAATGAACAACTCAACGTTTTCACTGTGAAATTAGATTCTCAGGACTTGTCATTTTACAGTTTTCACTGAAGCATGCCAAAGCCACACAGGTGCAACAGGCCTTCCTCCTAGAGAAACCATGCCAGCACAGCCCTCACTTGCCTGGTGCACCAGGCCTGCACCACACGTATTATTATTCTCAGAGCATGAGCGCCGAGAAAGAAAACCGAGACCTTTTTCAAACGCCCTTTATCCCAAGTGTTGTTTCTTCACATTTCAGTCAATGCACACTGTGCAAAAACACGCAATACAGACGAACAAAATGAACAAAACTTCCAAGGGAAGGGGGCTCTTCTGCTCTTTCCAGAATCAGCCAAACCAACTGGTACAAAAGTCACTCCCAATACAACCCTATGGACATCTGCTGAGACGGGACGAGGTAAGTGGGGGCTGTGGACATGACCAGCTCTACTTGTCACCAAGCAAGCAAGGGTCCTGTCACTCTCGGGTCTCCATGATGGATTTCCTCCTCCGCAGTGTTCTGGTCAAAGGCTGGGTCAAAAACCTCCCAGTCAATACACAGAAACCAACCAGCCATACATGCAACAACTCGAATGAATCTCAAAGGGAATTAAGTCAAGTGAAAAATCCCAGTCCCCTAAGGCTGCAATGCTGTAGGGTTCCATTCATATAACATTCTTACATGACACTGGAGAGATGGTGAAGGCATTCGTGGTTGCCAGGCTTAAAGACCAGGAAACAGGTAGGACACACCAACTCCAGAATTTTTTTGAGTAAACTGGGTCCTAGAAGCTGGTCAGCTGTGTCTATTCATGCGTGTCGACCATGTGCTTCAGCTGCAGACTGTCCTGGCCACCTGAAGTGGGTGTGACTATAAAAGGGAAAAGGGGGGATTCTTGGGCTGGTACGAAGAGACCCATCCATGCTAAAATTGCACAGAACTAAATACACAGCCAAATGAGTACATGTTACACTAGGGATTTCTGAATAGTATCCATGGATTCTATCCACGTCAATTTCTCCGCTGTGTTGCTATTACCAGAACTCTGCACAATGTTACTACTGGAGGGCACCAGGGAAAGGGTTTAAGGGATCTCCTGTATTACCTTCTCCTACCCTGTGAATTCATTCTGTATGTGAATCTGCAATTGCTTCAAAATAAGTTTAATTTTTAAAGTAACAAACAGATTTGTCATGTTTTGGTTTGTGTGGCTTAGCTCATGCTGGCCACTAAGTAGGGCAATTCCTTTCTTTAGGGGGTCAGCGCTTACAAGGAGGGGCCATGAGGAACTGGCCCTGTTGACACTGCTTACGCACTCAACCGGGATCTGAGTCCTCCGGCTCCCCAGGGGCCCCGGGGTGCATCCTGTCTCAGAGCTCACAATTCCTGAACCCTGACCTTCTCCCACTGGAGCTGGCAGAGATGCTCATGCTACGTCAATTCTTTCCTGGGAGCGGGCATGACTGACTCATTGTTCTCGCCCAGGTGCTGCCAGCTGCCCAGGCCTCCCAGGGCCACACCCAACAGAGGGCGCATTCCCTGACAAAGCAGCCCTGGAGAGGACAGCCCAGAAGAGAAAACCAGCCCCCGGGGCAGCTGTGCTGGGCAAGTGCCACTCTGGTGGGTAATAACTTCAGGACTCCCTGACCCAGTCTGGCTAAATCAAAACTACAGAACAGGCTGGAACAGGCCAAGACTGTCCCCAACTGACACACACAGTTGTACGCTGGGCTGGCTGGCTTCCAACACCCAGCTTGCTCAAAGAAAGTTCTAGAGCTGGAGTGTGCTAGCAGATCGCTAGGGTCAGGGGAGACCCAGAGCTACGCCCCTGCTTCTCGAGCCTGGGGACCCTGCTGGTGCCCTCAAATGCCACACCAGCCTTTTGTATCACCCGAAAGGTCTTTGTGGCACTCTGTGTCTTTTCCTGGGCCTCCCCTGCTGCCTCCCTTTTAAGGAGACCTGGCATACTAGATACTAGCACTCCCGGTAACTCCCTGCTGATTCAAAGAATCCAAAAGAAGAAAATTGCAGGAGCGTCTTTGCCGTTTCCGCCTTTATTATCTTCAGGGTTACACTTTTTTCAATTCATTTGACAGTTTATCTTTACTATCTCTCAGCAACAATAATAAAAGTACCTCCCTCTCCCAAAATGTGCCACTAGGTACATGTGCATACATAAAAAATATATAGATTTTAATAATACTATTTTTTGAAGTTCTATAAACCCTTAAACAGTCATTTACTCAAAAAGCTGAACCACTTTCAAATCATCAACATTGCTTAGCTTTAAAGCTGCTTAAAACACACACAAGCCAGTGACTCTTCCACACAAACAGAAATTATATTCTACATAAATTAAATACATAATTTGATTAAACATATTTATGTCTTTGTGATGACATTTAAAATAGAAGTAATCATTTTCTTTTTTAAAACAAAAACTCTTTCAATTATAATTCAAAGCTGTCAAACCAATCTTCTGCTACAGATCTTTTAAATGTCACATACCTTCAAAAGGGGACGGCAGTTTCCTTTTAAATATGCAATTCCAAACAGTGCCTTCTGAATCAAGAATGTATTAAAATACACCACTGGCATTTATCTCGATGAAGTATAACCCTCTGCCCCCTCCCTCCTGGTAGATATGTACAGACGCACGGCACTCAGATGTGTTTCTCCCCAGTGTAACTTGGGAGCGGCTGGTGCCACTGCCACTGGCTGTAGCCACAGGGCCCAACACCAAGTCACACTCCTAACACCTTAAGGGGACAGAGGTATCCTCTCATAGTTCTTCCAGTTTTCTTCCCAGATGGCTTGCTGAACTCTGTGTAACTCAATTTTGGCGTAGCATCAACAGCCCAATTGTAAGACAGTGTTAATCAGATGCAAAGAAAACTCCAAACTCATTCTCATAAGTCAATGACCTACATATTCAATGGCTTATTTGCCATCCGAGTAGCAAACACCATGCTATATTTAAACACAGAGCATAGATATATCTTTCTTCTAAAATGCTTTGAGAGACAGATAAGCCTTATACTTCAGCCTCTTCTCAGCTTAAGGAAAGCAAACCTTGTCAATATCCAGTGTTTGGGAATCTCTGAACGCAACAGTCTGGTCTATTCTGCCATTGTCTTGGTAAGGAGGCACTAAGCATCATTTTCACAAAAAGCAAACATCCCCCCTGGAACTTAAGTCAACTGAAGCCTGCCTTCTTAGCACCTGACAAATAGTGCTCAGATAAGGGCTCCGAGTGGGTTAAGCATGGGTCACACACATGTCGCATACCCACTGTCCAAAAACCAGTCAACAGTGATAGAGTGAATGGGGTCACTCAGTGTCCAAAAACCAGTCAACAGAGTGATCAGAGTGATGGGACGCGAATGTTCCCTAACTGCCGTACCTCATAGCAGAGATGGCATCCAGCAGAGACGACAGCAAAAGCAGCAGAAAGTTCCTGAGATCTGTGCTAAGAAAGGGAGCCACAGCTCGGGCTGTCCCTCTGCCAGTCTCTTGGTATCTCCCTCAAATCGGAAGAAGTGTAAATAAGTCAGTCCCCGATCCCCAACCAACATTACGTTTGTTCGAGGGTGATCCTAAGAACAGCTGAAGAAGTGTCAGGGCTGAGCATTCGAGAAACCAAACAGAAAACATGCCTAACCCAGTCTCAAGCCAAAGCCAATGCCTTCCACCTAAGAGGCAGGAGTGGACTGAGGTTGCGGGAGGGTAAGGAGGAGCCAGGGCTCTGGCCTGTACCGCTAGACCACACTGCAGCGGTGGCCTGGGAGAGGCCCGCCGAACACACCTCGCAGAAGGCCAGCTCAGCTGCTGGTGCTTTTCTGCCTTGTCCAACTATGTGACCTCAGGCAAGTCACTGAGCCTCTCAGAAGCTCACTTCGCAGGGTCGAGAGGAATGCTACCTAGCAAGACACTGTGACTCTCGGTAACTTAAGTTCTAATTCCACTCAAAAACAGGCAGTCATGAAACTTACTAAGCAAAGCCAAACTCAAAAGACACTGGGACTTAAAAGACATCAAGAGTGTGGGGGTGAAAAAGCAAGAGTTAAGGAGCTTCTCTCTTTGGGTTCAGGTTAAAATTCTCTTCCTTGGGTGGTGAACTCCACTCCTAGGGTATGGATAGGAAGTGCCAGAAAATGCCATCCATGAGGCCAGGTCCCACACACTGACATGTGGTACAGCTAAGGATGGAGACAGCAAAGGCAGAAAGCCACAGATGAGCCAACATACACGGCAGGGCCAGGCCCAATCAAGAAAGCCACGCACTTGTTCCTTCCCTGTGAGGGCAGACGTGCTCGCACCTCCCAGCCTGCGCCCTGGAGAAGCTACTGTCTGCTCCCCTAGGTGCTAACATTCCTTATTTGATCCTTGCCATCAAGCTTTTATTCCGATCACCACCCCCCACCATAGAGACACACATACACACATCTACAGATATTTCCACATTTACACACCACAGTCACATCTTCCACATACACACACATCCAAAAGAGCTTGTGCGCACTTCTGATGGTCAAAGCCAACAGCCCGTTCTCAGCTGCCATCTGTCTTTCCTGCTGCACCACACACGTGCATACACACACACACTTCCTCTCTCTCTCTACTCTACTTTGTCCATCCCAATACTGCATCAACTACGAACAAGCCAGGTACTATTAAGTAAGGAAGGCTGGAAATTAAATGAGACATAATCTTGTCCTCAAAAGAATTCAAACAAGAAACAGCAGAGTGTTGTTACATGAAGTAGGCACGGACAAAGGTATCTGTTATAGCAACTGTCCTGAAATTTTCGGTTGCTGTATTTGCATTTTAAAATCAATTTTGCTGTATTTGCTCTCCCCAGTTCTCAACCCCTATTACGGCATCTACTTTTTGAATCCTCAAAGAACTTTCTTGAAAATGGTAGCATATAAATACATAAAATGGAATCCACTTAAAAGGATATTCTAGTAACCCTATAAAACGTGCTTCTAAAAGTAATGACCCCAGAGACTTGGAAAAGCTGGCTGCAGCTTCCCGAGGCCAATGTGGCTAGCACACTCAGATGCCGGGTTCTTGGGTGGCCCAGCTCATGGTGAGGCTGCTCTGGGAGCAGCTGTTTAGAACACCTACTTAGCTAAGTGTCCGTCCTCACACGGAAGCAAACTAGGACAGCATGTGCTACCACGTGACCATCAGCAGGCTCCAAAAATCCACTTCTGTCAGTCATGAATGCAAAAACAGTGGGCACAGGTGTCAGAAAGAACCAGGAACACACCAGGTACCAAAGGCCATGACCTTCATTCTTGACTTACTAGCCTGGAGCTTCATCAGAGAGCATGGTATTTTGGGGACAAGAAGAAGCAGTGGGAAGGGAGAGACACTGGGAGGTGTAGGGAAGGAATGAAGGAACAAGAATTGTTCAGAATAGCCAGGAAAAGCCAAGAGAAACAGGCCCCACCCTAATATAGAGGGCACAGCTACATCTTCCAGAGCATGTGAACTCCACAGCCCACGCCCAGCAGAGTCAACAGTGCAGACCCCTGCCTCCATCTTGCTAGTGGGGAGGTGGGGGTCAAGGGAGAGGAGGGGGCCCTACCCACTCACCCTCCCATCCCATTCCACCACCCAAGCAGAAAGCCAACATTCTGTAGGGTGGTTTAAAAAATAGCTGACTTCCATACATGATTGGTGGAAGCACAAAATGTTATAACCACTTTGTAAGACTAAACATACACCTACTCCATGACCCAGCAATTCCATTTCTAGGAACTTACCCAAGAGAAATGAAATCATATGTCCACAAAAAGACATGCATGAGAATGGTTCATAGCCACTTGCTCAGAATAGTGAAAAGCTGGAAACAGCCCAAGTGTCCATCAATGGGTGAGCGGGTAAAGAAACTCCGGTCAAGTCACTCAATGGAACACTACTCAGAAGTAAAAAGGAACGAGGGGAGAATCTGGCCCAGAATGTCTTAAAAATCTCAAATACATCATGTGTGTGGCATGAAAAAAGCTTCATGCAAAAAGGCACATGTGTCATAATATACAAACATACTGCATATATACATGTATATATACACTGTGTATAACGTACATATATGTATTATATAGTAGTACATGAAATTCTAGAACAAGCAGAACTACTTCTGTTGAAGGAAAAGAAACCCAAACAGTGGTGGCCTGAGATGATCAGGGAGGTGAGGGTGGGGAAAGCCTGGGAGGGCCCCAAGGGGACTTTCTGGAGTGACTGTATGCTCTTGGGAGGGCTTTGGGGGTACGCAGGTATGTGCATGTGTTAGAACTAACCAAATGGCACACTTAAGGTCATGCATTTCATTTGACCTCATTCCCTTTCCCAGCCCCTTCCCCACCAATCCCTACTTCCCTCCCAATACTTCCCCTAAGTTGTACCTCAAAGAAAAACTAAACAGAAAGAACCACAAACAAGTTGACCTCAGGTCATGAGATCCGTGCTCCAGGTGAAGATCTGAAATTCAGCCAAGAAATGTGGCCCAACAGAAGATGACTGGGGCTGGGGGCACAGTGTGTCCTGCCGAACCCGGGGGTGGTGTGCACATTCATCGTAGGTGATCAGGCCCACCTGTCCAGTTTGCCCAACAAGAGGCTGAAAACAATACCAAGACGACCTTCCAAAGGAGACTCCAAAACCTCAGCTGGGAACCTTCTACTCAGAGCGATTCACAGGACGCCTGTCTCTGGAAGGAGGAGCACAGAAACACCTGTGAGGACCAAGGCCCTGGAGGCACAGGGAGAATAACAAGTCCAAGTCCAAGTCTGCAAACAGCACACGACAGAGCAGCAACCTCTGCCTGTGAGTTCAAGGAGGCCCTGGACACGGTCAGGGTTGTTTGTGCTGATGCAGGCTGATGAAACAGGAGGACCCTGCACTGAAAAGGACCAGCCCCCACAGGAAAACCCCAGGACAATGACATGTGCCACATGCTGGTTGTGCAGGGCTTGGAAGCAGGGCAAAGAACCCCCAAGTATAGCCCACAGGATTTCTTTTTTTCTCTTTTGAGGCAGAGTTTTGCTCTTGTTGCCCAGGCTGGAGTATAATGGCACGATCTCAGCTCCCTGCAACCTCCACCTGCCAGGTTCAAGCGATTCTCCTGTCTCAGCCTCCCGAGTAGCTGGGATTACAGGTGCACACCACCACGCCTGACTAATTTTTGTATTTTTAGTAGAGACAGGCTTTCATCATATCAGGTCAGGCTGGTCTTGAACTCCTGACCTCAGGTGATTCACCCACCTCTGCCACCCCAAGTGCTGGGATTACAGGTGTGAGCCACCATGCCTGGCCAGTCCACAGGATTTCTAGCCTTCCCTCGCTGAACCTCTTCAGAGGCAAGGCAGCCCTTGGCCACGGTTCCCCAAGAGCAAAATGATTACCACAGGTCCACTTGGAACACGCTGCTAAATGCCACACGACTTGAACGCAGCTGCTGTTAAATGCTGTGTCCTATAAAAGTGGGACTTCTCAATCTGAAGTTGCGTTCCCAGCTCAAGTCACACGTGGGCTGCACTTACAAGCCTCTCAAGAGGCCCAAGAGGCTTTTAAAGTATTAAGTATAGAAAATACATGCAACTTCCCAGTTAAAATATAGTGCGTGGACACTCGAAAAGGTCAATGCAGCCTCCACTCCATTTTCATTACTGATGCTTCACCCAGATGGTGGGGAAGGCACAATAAAAGCATATTTAGAGACCGACTATACTGTCAGACAAGAGCAGCAGAACTCTAACTCCCAGGTTGCCTTGATCTGTACAGGTTCTAGAAACTGCCAAGCATCGCCCCCTCATTTTAGAGGGAGGCACACTGCAACCCAAAGAGGGGAAAGAGCTTCCTGTCCAAGCTTGAGAAAATTCCTGGGTATCGCCTATGACCCACTGTATCTTAAATACAATGTGTGTTAGCTCGGGTCTTCCAAAAACCAAAGCCAAGACACGATCAGCTCTGGAAGAGACTTCTTGGGGAGGCAGACAGGCGGGGAGGCAGAGGGATACGCAAGTCTGACAGCAGATGCAGATGAGATGGCATGGAAGGCAGGAAGCTGGGGAGGAGGAGCCTTCATCTGCTGTCCCGGCTGGGAACAGCCCGCAGAGCGCAGGCTGTCTGGGAACGCCGTGCTGGATTTCCACCATGGGATTCAGAACATAGCAGCTGGGACTACCAGTCACTCACATTCCCAGAAGCAGAAGATCAGGAGCATCTTCATGGCTGCCACACCATGCCAGGTCATTGCTGCAATTTTACAGCCCGACTTGCTTCTAAACTTCTCCAGCATTTGAAAATCAGGCTTTAAGGGCACCTAGCGGAACCCAAAGTGTTTAGGTGGATGTCATTTGGGTAGGTGTGAGGCCCCCAAACAAGGGCAGAAGGGAGGGGCAGAATCTATAGGACTCAGTGAATAAATGGGCAAGAATGAGTGAAGTCAAGCCATGAGGTTCATTTAGGCTGGTGAATGGGAGACAGCGCTGCCTTCTGTCTAACCCAAGTGGAGTGCGGGACAGGGAGAGGGGCAGCAGCAGGTTGGGACTATCCAACTCACTGTACTACTTATGTTCACATTGTCTGCTTTAACCAACAAGCCTAAAATTGTGTATCAGCCCAACACATTAGAATTTGATTTCTAAATCACAAGAACATCAGGCTCATGTTCCTAATGGACAACTCTGCTCCACAGAGTGATTCAGGCGCCCAGAATCCTCCCCCAGCACCATTCTCTGCTGGATTTTCCACATCCAGCTGACAGTCAACAGAAGAAAAACTGGGCAAGGCACACTTGTTTCTTAATTATTGCTGCCGGGAAGTGATACACATTGCCACCCACATTCCATGTGGGAACTATCATGGGGCCTCCGACAGATGCTTGGGGTGGTAGCTGGGCAGCCACTCCAGCAGCAAGTCCCTATGAGTAGATGGAAAGCAGGGCCCTTTGGTGGACACCTGGTGGTCTCTGCCATACTCACCTTCTGTCTCAGTCCTAGGTCAGGCTTATTTTGGAAGCATTATAGCACTCTGGGTCTCTGAACACAAGAACCCTAGATGATCTGACCACTGAATCAAATCAGAAAAGAGAGGCCAACAACTCTAGAAATGCAACTAGTAAATCCTCTGGTAACAAGTGGAATTTCGCTGACCAATTCAAAAGTCTAGCAACTGCCTTTTTGTTGGAAAATGCCAAACTCTTAAAACTTTTGCAAAAACAGGTTCATGTTCTTCAAGTCTAAGACATCATCAGACCTTAGACCAGCATCATTTCATAAACCACTAAGGGAGAAAAAAAAAATGCCATCAAATAAACTATGGCTTGTAATCAATTTTACGACACAACTTGAGTCCAGAGATGTTCAAGTGCTGAAAAACCAATAGAATGTCTTCAATGAAGTCTTCCAATGGCCCTGTCAGAAACACGGGAATGGCCATTTCACAGATGAAGGCCTGGGCTCCCCAGAGTTGGGGGACTTGGCAGCAGTCAAACAGCTGGCAAGGGGTGGAGCTGGAGGAGGGGGATTTCCAACCCGCCTCAGACTCAGCACCTGGTAGAGTCCTAATCCTTGCAGCTGTCTCCCAGCACACCCCCAAACTCTCAAAGCCCAAGCCAAGCACCAGTATTCGCACATTCATATTGACTCTGAATCAAATGGCAAATCAAGCACCTTGGGTATATAATACTTATAAACTTATTTGAATTAAAAAAACTCCACTAAAATATGGGTTTTCATCTGCACAGCACTTTACCAACAAATTCCATGATATTCAAGTGAGAACAGATGATGTACTGAAATACCAACAACAAGAATCCGATCTGGTAAACAGTGGAGTGCTATTTTCACATCATCCTAATGAATTTAGTTTCAATAAACACAAATCAAGCGAACACTCTGAAAATTTTAACAGTATGGCAAAACGATGCTTAGAATGACAGCCCCAGAAGACGAAGTCTGTTTTGACAAGTGCCACCGCAAGGAGAGAAGAATCAAAATGGATGACTGGGTTTAAAGGGTCTGCCTGTGGCCCACATACCTGAACTTGGCCCTGCACCTGCTTGCTAAAGCTCCTTGACTATGGGGGAAGCAGCCAGGAGAAAGTTCTAGATCCCCTCAATCCTGCTCAAGCTGCCAGGCACATTCTAAGAGCAGGTGTCTGGTGCATGGAAATCCACATACAGCAGGTTGGTGAGCACCCACAGAGGACCACACAGATTCAAACTCTTGCGCATAGCCTCCATCTCAGTATGACCTTCAGCATCAAGCACCGATTGCTGGGAAGTATCTCGAGATGGGAGAGGACAGGTCAAGGCAGACCCAGCCTCCTCCTCAGACCTGCTCACCTGCCTACCCATCCCCCAAGATGTGTCTCAATTCCATCGTGTGCCCTGAAAGTAGTGCTCAAGTTAAAATCTCAGCAGAGAGTTTCACAAAGTAGCAGTAAAGCCAAGCGTGCAACGATCAGGCCAGAAACTCAAAACCAGGGGACAGGGAAACAGGCTCTGCAGCCTGGTGGGTGTCCTCTGCAGCCGGGAGGAGCGCAGGCAGGGCGACCTCTTCGGAGGGTGTCTGAGCAGTCCTTCAATCTGAATCCTTTGTTTTCTCAATCTGAAAACAGAGGCTTGTTGTTTGGAGGGTGTAATTAGAACACATTTGAACACAACTGTAAACTCGAAATCGCTTTAAAGAGGCTAGTCTGGTCTTTTGAAATGACTGTTTTTGCCTTGGAAATAATAAGCCAACATGAACAAATCTAATCCAAGTTGTATTTACAAAGACTCTCAAAGCCTAATAACTTCCCTAAAGCAGAAGTACGTATACCATCTCTCCTCCGCACTGTGGGCTCTTAAGGGACGGGGAAGCACCTCATTCCCGTTCAGCCGACCATGTGGAAAACTGCAGCTGACTTCTGAATGGCAGGCACTTCCTAACCATGGCTCCAAGGCTGGAGCAGGGTCTTTTTGCATGGGCGATAAAACGTGGTTCCAAAAAGGAAACGCACATAAAGGCACGTAAAACTTAGCAGGCAGGATATTAGGCAAGAAACAAACTACAGATCAGATTTGAAAAGGACACGTTCAGAAGAAACAACAAATGGGAACATTCCGAAGTCCTGTCCTGGAGCAGTACTCGCCGCATGCTGTTCTGAAAATGCAAATATTGAGCAGTCCCAATGACCAGATTTAAGAAACCCATCACCAACAGCCAACATGACCAACATCAAGTAATTCTGTTATGATTCCCAACGCAGAGGCGGAGAGACTGAGGCTTAAAGGGTCTCATGCCAGAGTCCACAGCAATAAGAGCAGATTCAAATCTAAGCCAACTCAAGAGCACCCAGCGGAAGCCCCCCCGTGCCCTGCTCAGCAGAGACGACAGGGCAGGAGGAAGGGGGGAGAAAGGGAGGTCCACGCCTCTGTAGGGACCGCCTGGTGGGGAATTCCGGTCCCTCTGCTTCCTGGCCCCCTGCTTCCATCAGGGGAGTTCACAGCAAATTCTTGTACTGATCCCCAGGTAGGGACCATAATCCTACCGCTCCCAGCAACTGCTGGTGACTCCTCTGAGCAAAGAGCACTCTGCCAGGCAGGACCAACGGAAGCCCACAAAGGCTGGAGAACCAGGCTGGCACGTCCCTCCTTTTCTGCTACCCCACCACAGCAACCCCAGACACGCGGCGTGGGAGAACGAAGAGAACCTGACCAATGAAGGAAGCTGAAGTGCCCAGCACCCTGGGCCACCTCTGCGGGTCCTCAGGGAAAGGAGCCAACAGGACAGATGCGTGTGGCCAGGCCTCCTCCCATCTTCCCCCAGCCTTTCCCCTCGTTCCCTCCCAACCTGGAGAGGGAGTCAGGCACAGCCCTCCCTGCTCCACCTACCCTGCTGCTTAGCTCCTCATGCCCCCCGCCCCTGGTATACTGAACCCTCAATAATACTAAAGCCCACGTTAATACTAGAACCCACGTTCATCCCAACAGCCAACCCCCGGGGACCTAAGCCGACGTTCAGAACCTCAAACCTTCCCATCATAGGCAGCGGCGAGGCTACATTATGCATGGATGCCTTGGTGCGCCCCCACACTCACTGCACCCAGCTAGAGGGGAGCCCCTTCTTGATCCAGGTATCACCGTTACATTTACTTCCTCCTGCACCCCGGGAGGACACCAAGGCCCCAGTCTCTCCCTGACTCTGCCTTCTACAAAAGCCAACCACCAGGAAGGAAGTCAATGCCTAGGAAAGCCTCCAGGTGGCCTTTGTTCCTTGTAGCACCCGCTCCAGGTCCTGCTCTCCCTACTGTCCACAAGACAGCCTCCCACCTTTGTAGGCCAAGGATTCCCATCTGAGGGCTCTGAAAAAAATGTAAGGTCCCAGAATCCCTTGAGACACTGGAAAGCTGGATTCTTTTTCTACAGAAATGCATCTATGACCCTCCCCATCCCATCCCCCATCGCCTCGTGGGGTTTCTGGGCTGATGCCCCACCCAGGCAGGAAGCCTTGAGAGGTCCATGGTCTGAGTCAAGCCCTCCAGCTTTGTCTCCTAGGCAACAGCTGCTTTCTCCTTCCAGCTACACATGGACCAAGGCAGGAAGATCCCAGCAGCTAGCCCTCCTCTCCATCCCCACGCACACAGGCACCTCGCCTTACGGGGCTCATTCCACTGCATTCTTTTGAGGAAGTGAAACAGGCCTGAAAGATGACCCTCACCTGCTGATGGGAAGCCAGGCCACGCTGGGCTCACACTTCTCGCTGTGTGGTCCTGGGTGCCCCGGTGCTGCTCTCCTGCCTGGCCCCACAGCAGGGGCGTACCCGTCAGTCAGGTGTGCATTTAAGGAGCTGGCCTCCCAGGGCAGCCTCCTGCCCTCTGCCGCTGCTCCCAGTCTGTGGGACAGGGAAGTTAGGACCTACCTGATTCTCTAGCCCATCCCTTCCGGCCCACGAGCAGAACAGGACAAATGGCCTCAGCTGAGGGGTGCTGGCTGGGCAGTGGTTGTTCATTAGAGTCACCTGGGAACTTGTTAGTATCAAGGCAGATGCCACTGTGGCCCACACACTCAGAACCTGAGGGGAGGATTAAGCTGGGATCTGTTGTCAAAGCTCTCCAGGTGATTCTCAGATCCAGATAAGGATGAGAATGAAGGGGCTGGCGGGACCCAGGCAGGGGGTGGCCTCCTAAGGGAGGGTAAGCTGGAGGGAGGGAGGCCCAGGCTGGCCCCTCACCCTCACAGCTCACAGCCTACCTCCTGTGAAAGGCCAGCCCTGATCTCAGGGTGCATGGGTGGGGCTCCCCAGGCCCCAGACCCATCCCCCTGTCAGGCTCACCCAGCTGAATCGCCTGTCCACTGTTCTCTGGTTGGCTGGTCAGCTCCTTGCAGGCAAGAGCAGGTCAGGCTTGTTCAGGCCACCACCCCAGAAAAGCGTCGGCCACACTGTTCCCCCAGCCCCACCCCGGTGCCCAGCTCATTAGCCCTGAGTTGAACAAAGGCTCTCCTCTTTCCTGTGCCTACTGGAGTGGGATGAGGCACTGTGGAGGAAGTGGGAAAGAAAGAAAATGAGCCCCATGGAACCCATTCTTGCAGGAATTATGCCCTCAGCACCTTCCAAGCCTCCCTACTTAGGTCTCTTTTGCTCCTAAAACAAACCCTTGCAAAAAATGTAACTCACTCAATCTCCAACATGCGCCTACTACATACCAGGGTCTGACGAACGTGAACAGTCATCAGTTGACAGCTACAAGACACCGTCCAAACGCCGCCTATTAGTCCCCCCAAAATAGCTTCACTAGCACAGGGACATCTAGGGGCAGAGACGTAAAACATTCTCCCAAAATGGTAACAGGATGTTTCCCTGATGGCGTTGCCCAGGGCCTTGAAAGAGCCAGGAGTGATTTCAAATGGGCTCCCGCTGGTGTCAGGAGCGGGAGCTGCCTTTAGCGGGACACAGGTCACCAAACCTGACCCACCCAAATCTTCAGCGCTGACGTCACCGCCGAAAACGAGAGGTGTGTTTACAACAAGGTCTCATATTCCTGCTTATTCTTTACCTAAAAATCTAAATTTCCCATGCGGGTCTTTACACATCTGTATCACCAAAATCACAATTTGCCAAGATACTGAAAGCACCAACAATTTCTGAGTTTAAGGAGAAGAGACAAAGAAATCAAGACGACAGGAAGAAGGAAGATGTCACCAGTTTGCTAGGACGTGGGCCTCAGGAGACAGGGTCCTTTCTGGGGGCAGCGGCTGTGGTCAAACCCAGAGCAGAGTCTCGGGAACCCCTCAGCCATACTTCCCAAGGGGCCTGGGAGTCCCTGGTGACTCTGGTGGGCTAGTCCTGAATAATTACAGCTCCTCTGTCCTTACCATCTTGTCAGCCTCGCCAAGGCTGCAACCAGTCCCCTCCAAGGATGGTGACCTGCACATACAACATCAAGGCACCGACTTTATCTTTTAAATGCACAATGTGCTTTAGCCAAACACAAAACAAAAAGCCTCTCCAAGATGCTTTCCTGAAACACACTAGGCTGAAAAAATGGAGGCCCATTTCCTCTTATTTTTAATTTTACATTGGCTGTGTTTGTAATAAAATAGAATAACTTATTTATTTGCTTACCTTACTTGGAAAGACAATAAATTGGAAAGGCTTCATAAATCTCACAGGGAATTCCTTTCAACAAGAACTGTCAGCAAAAATCCGTAAATAACCTTCTGCCAGCCTCTAGCAATCACCTCCACCACGTTCTTTTTCCTTCCTGCTTTTGTACTAATCTTCTAGCAAACAAATCAAATCGCGCACCAAAACGTTTTTATTCTTATCGAGGTAAGGCTCACAAAACATCCGGAGTCCACTGGGGCTACTGACTCACGTGGCCTCTGAGAACCCTCAGATGCGGAGAAGACCCCAGGGGACCACATGAGGGGCACCTCTGCACCCTCAGAGCCAGCCACGCTCCTCTCACTAGTTTACAAAAATAAAGGTGGTGACTAGCTTCAAAAGTAGAGCCAGAGATGCTCTTATAACAACTGCAGCATTAACTCCATCTAGGGCAAATCATCCGCAAAGCCCTGGGCACACACATGAGGAAACAAAGTCCAGGGCAGGTTGCTGATAGGTCCTGGTGTCTCCTCCCACTGGGACTCGGCTGGTGTCCACAACACAGTCTCCGCTCACCCGGCTCCCTTATAATCTCAGTGTCGCTGGAGCTTCTGGTCAAGTGCACTCATCCTGGAGCCAACTGAACCAACGGAGCCAACAGAGTCACGCTGGGTGATCCGAGACCATCCCAAGCAACACGGACCTCATGCAGCAGGTCCTGTCCCCACCACGCTGACACCTGAAACGCAACTGTTTGAAACTGGTTCAAATGGCTGTGTTTGACTTGAAACACATCCGCGTTTGATGGGGCTGGTGAAAATGACCTTCGGCAGTTCAGAAACAGCGGAAGATGGACAGTTTCACACAGAGGTTTCAAGGACTGTGCTAAAAATAAGATTAAGAGGCAGAAGGAGGCTCATGGATAATCAAACGTGCAAGATTGGAAAGCGCCGCTGTAATCAATTTACTTATCAGGAAAGGGTAATTACCATAACCAAAGGGAAAATTTCTCCAAGCCAAATGGTTAAAAAAAAAAAAAAAAAAAATCAGACCAGCAAACCACTACCCAAATAAATGTAAAATAAAAATGTACGTTTCCAGCCAGGATGTCAACTGCCTTTCAGGCTCCAGAACTATAGAGTTTCACCCTGCGACCTTGAGTCTGGGGTGCGAAATGACGAACTTAAGAACTCCAAACATAGCTGTGCCTGTCCGTCTCTTCACTCAGCTAACTGTGCAAAGGAACTGGCTTCTGATGAGTCCCTGTGGTTTCCATACAGCAGCTGTCCAAGAGCTGTGTGTTCCTGGGAAAGTCACTGAGCTTCTCTGAGTCTACTTTGTCTCTAGCCTGTGAGCGGCGCATTAGCCATTACTATTATGCATCCACTAAATACATCTGCATCTTCCCTGCTTGGCACATTCCTGGCACTCAATAGACAGCAGCTACTATTGGCCAGGCGCGGTGGCTCATGCCTGTAATCCCAGCACTTTGGGAAGCTGAGGTTGCGAGATCACCTTAGGCCAGGAGTTCCAGACTAGCCTCGCCAACATGGTGAAGCCGCCTCTACTAAAAATACAAACTTTAACCGGGTGTGGTGGCACACATCTGTAATCCCAGCTACATGGGAGACTGAGGCAGGAATTGCTTCAACCCGGGAGGCAGAGGTTCCAGTGAGCCAAGACTGCGCAACTGTACTCCAGCCTGGGTGACAGTCAAAAAAAAAGAAAAAAAACCGATGGTAGCTACCATTATAATTATTCCACCAAATTAACGTATTTCTAGTATTCTTGAATGAGGGCAGAGGATTTTCTTAAGTGGTCCCCTTTCAAAGTGATTTCATACTGCACACACCCAAAAGACCGTCTGCCTTGTCTTTTTCTGACTGTTCAAGTTCATGAGCCCCTGGTTTTTGTTTTTTGTTTTTGTTTTTGACTGTGGGAGCTTCCAGTCTAGGCCGGCTGGGCCTGGGCACGTAATAGCAAGCTACTCACCTGAACACGCACCTCTGGAGGGGGCTCTCAACTCACTTCCCTCCAAGAAGTCAGCTGGAATGTTTGGATCCACCCACGGGAAGCAACTTCCCCACCCAAAGTGTGGAGATAGATGTGGAGCCCCAGACGGGTCCTGGGAAAGCATCCTGTATCCAGGACACCTGTGAAAAGGTCCCCAGATCACCTTTCCAGACAGTAAAGAATTTTGTTCTCATCACCGTCCGAAAGCAGACCGGTGGCCACACCCATGTGCGACTTCCACTCGGCATCTAGCACATCCCTTCCCCAACCCTTTCTGAACTGTCCCTGAGCCCTTAAGGACACGCTGCGGTGTCCACCCACCTTTGAGCTACTAACCCATGCACCCGAGTGTCCTCACACTACACCGGAAAGTCCCGCTGAAACCTGCTAAGCTATGTCGTGGAGGGTATGTTTCCATCATACTCACTGCATGGCAGTTTATTCACAGACGACCACCCAGAAGCAGCCAAGAATGCTTAGACATTAATTTCAGGCCAGGAATCAAGGTCACATTTGGTCTGAGCTCAAAGACATCAAAGGGTTTTCTCATACTGCAAATGCATGCACACAAGATGCTCCGAGATCACGGGAACGCCAGTCAGGGCTGGCCAATCACGATCACTGCGGCTTCCACCTGCCCTCAGCCTGACTGATGTGATGAGGGAAGGGGACAAAGAATGAGCTCCGAAAGGACATTTCAGGCAACGACCAGAAAATCAGCAAATGCAGTGATCCCCACTTAACAATTTCACAAATTCCAAGACTCATTCCAAGTTTCTCCCAACTGAAAGAAAATAATATTAAGGGTTGGGTGCAGTGGCTCACGCCTGTAATCCCAGCACTTTGGGAGGCCAAGGTGGGTGGATCACCTGAGGTCAGGAGTTCGAGACTAGACTGGCCAACATGGCAAAAGCCCATTTCCACAAAAAACCATAAAAATTAGCTGGACATGGCGGTGGGCACCTGTAATCCCAGCTACTCAGGAGGCTGAGGCAGGAAAATCGCTTGAACCCAGAAGGTGGAGGTTGCAGTGAGTCAAGATCACACCACTGCACTCCAGCCTGGGTAACAGAGTGAGACCCTGTCTCAAAAAAAGAAAGGAAAAAAAAAGAATATTAAAAATCATTAAGTGGCTGGGCGCAGTGGCTCACGCCTGCACACCCAGCACTTTGGAGGCTGAGACAGGTGGATCACTTGAGGTCAGGAGTTCGAGACCAGCCTGGCCAACATGGTGAAACCCCATCTCTACTAAAAATACAAAAATTAGCCAGGCCTGACAGAGTGCCTGTAATCCCAGCTATTCTGAGACAGGAGAATCGCTTGAACTTGGGAGGCAGAGGAGAGGTTGCAGTGAGCCGAGATCACACCACTGCACTCCAGCCTGGGCAACAGGTGAGACTGTCTCAAAATAAATAAATAAATAAACAAATAAATAAATAACATAAAAATAAAAACAAAAACCATGAGGCAATGAGTCAGTGGCAGCTCATATCCCAGAGTGCAATAGGGACTTCCTGCCAAGCATTTCCTCTGCTGGGCACCTGGGCACAAGCCTCCAGCGCCTTCTCATTACCTCCTCCTGTGAGAGGAACTAGCATCCTATTTGACACACAAGGAGCTGGCGGGGTTGGGAATGGAGCCCAGGATTGCAAGCGTGGCCATCTACCCTCCGGGCCGGCACCAGCCTCCGGGGCAGCTGACCTTCCCCACCTCAGAAGCTCTCATTCCTCTGGGTTTTCCACAAACCAGCCTTCTTGACCACAAAAAGGTGGCCGTCCTGACTGGCCTCTTACCTTCAGGAAAACAAATGGGGACTTGAGGGTGCTCAACTGCCCCTGACCACCCAGGAGTCACAGGAGCATGGAACAGCAAGCAGGGAGACAGCACACAGTCAGCACATGGCAAGCACACAATAAATACACAGCAAGTACATGGCAAATGCACAGCAGGTATACAGCGAGCACACGGTAATCACATGGCAAGCACACGGTAAATACACAGTAAGCATATGGCAAGCACACGGCAAGTACACAGCGAGCATGCGGCAAACACACAAGCACATTGCCCGGCTCCCTCCAAAGCCACTTCCCCCACAGAGAAAGGAGAAAGCAGCATGGCCTGGCAGTCACCCACAGTCCCTCTGGATCTGCAGCCAGCGGCTATGGCGGACGAAAAGGCACCTGTTCCCGGGCACTTTCCAACAGGGGCTGGTGGGACACGGTGTGGAGAGGCAGCTGTTGTGTGCGTGTCCCTGGGAGCCCAGGGGGCATGGCCTTAGATGCACCGGGGCCTGCAAGTATGGCCCAGAACTGCCCACTCTTGGGTTGGGGGAGCGGTTTGCCTACTTTGCAGAGGAGGTGGTTATCTGCCGGTTTCAGACAAGACTCAGACTGCAGTGACTGGGTTTTGGTCCGACCTGTCCAGACGAGCCAAGCTCCTGGAGTCTCAGGCATCCCTAGGATGGCACTGGGGAGGGGGGTGTCATCCAAGCCAAGTCCATCTGCTGTGACCAGAGCACCCCTGGGACTCATGCATAATCCTTGGATATTACAAATGTCCTGGAAATTACTGGTGTCTCACACCAGCATTCACCAAACTCCTCACACTTCCTAGGCTGGTCATTCTACTATCAAAAAGGAGTGATTTGATTAGTGGGGGCTGGGGGCTGGGAGTGGGGGGCAGGGAGGCATGAACTCCAAAGGAGCACAGAGAACTTTCCTGGGTGATGGGATGGTTCCGCAACCACCTGGTGGTTATGCCTCGATTGTCAAGACTTGTATAACTGCACGTTAAAGGGTGTTTTACTGTATATAAATTATTTCTACATAGGATTTTGAAAACTTGATCCTACTCAAAAAGCAAATGATAAAATTAAATGACTTGCCCTATGCAGTGAACTGTGAAATCCCTCTGCAGCCCCCAAGAGCTTTGTAACTGAGGGGTGGCTGAGCCAGCACACACCCCCCCACCAGGCTTCCTCAAAATCAGCAACACCCAGAAGACACCAGGAGGAAGGGTTCTGTGAAGCACAGGCTGGCAGAGGCTCCCTGAGATGCAGCTCCACTTCAGACAGTTTACTCAGGGAAAATCTTTTCCTTACCTCCCGTAGTTTAGTGGCCAGGACATGGGAGCTGAAAGGACATGGGAGTTTGAAAGGCTCCTACCTTGGGTTCCCTCTCCCACATTTAGCTTCAGCACACCCCCTTCAGCCTAACTCCAAACCTAATGTGGCCACCTCTGCCCACCCCAGCTCGCAGAAATCCACTACTGCTTAGCTGAACTCCAGATAAACCCTCGCTGCTCTTCTTCCCTGTAGCCCGGCAGCCCTCCACGACATCCTGCACACAGTAGGGGTGCACCTTTATTACACAGGCAACGTTCAGAAGAAGAAATTCTCCTCAATCGGCCGGGCATGGTGGCTCACACCTACAATCCCAGCACTTTGGTAGGCCGAGGCAGGCAGATCACCTGAGGTCAGGAGTTCAAGACCAGCCTGACCAACATGGTGAAAACCTGTCTCTACTAACAAAATACAAAAATTAGCTGGGAGTGCTGTAATCCCAGCTACTCGAGAGGCTGAGACACGAGAACTGCTTGAACCCGGGAGGCGGAGGTTGCAGTGAACCGAGAACCCACCACTGCACTCCAGCCTGGGCTAGAGTGAGCCTCCGTTTCAAAAAAAAAAAAAAAAAATTCACCTCAGTGGCACTCACTGGCACTGCATTATTTTCTGGCAAATCAGTGCAAACTGGGGTACCTTATCACACCATGCAACATGTTTAAATACTGTGTCTAAAATATTGTGTACCTATTTTTATTTGATTTACTAAATTCTAAAGCTTTTCTACATCTCCACAAGGTAGTTTCCCCATTAATGCATAACTGCTTAATTGGGAAGTGTACAAAACATAATTACACTGCCTAAAACTACAATATTGCTTATGGGAATATCCCCGTTCATGCATTCCACTTTGTTTTGGATTTAATCTCTATTAAGATGTCTGTGTGAAAACAGATAGGCATGCTATTCTTCATAAACAGCATAAATCACAATGTCATTTCTTTCCTAACTCAAGTCCAAAAGCGGCCCCAAAAGAAACTGCCAGGGCCCCAAAGACTATCACTTTCCATATTCAAGCAGATAAGCTCCTTGCATAGAGGTCTCAATACAGAGCCCCAAAACACCTAGCCCTGGGCCAACGAGTCAGGTCATAATTTCTCTCACCATAAATGGCTCTGCATGCAATTCAAACAGCACCCAGATGCTCCCCAGAAAGCAGTCACTCAAACCAAGAAGAGCAATTCCTTTCTGCCCAAGACCCCAGTTACAAACCTTGTATCAAGGGGCAAAAAGAGTCCCTTAAATCCTTCTGCATCTAAGGACATCCATGGATACTCTTTCAAGTTCACCTTTCAACATGGGGAACTCCCGCCAAAGGCTCCAGACTCTTGAAACTGGATTCTCCTGCTTCCCTTCTGGCCTTCAAATTTGCACACACCGCTCATCCCTAGAATAGGGTTATCTGAATACACAACCATTCTCTAGACAGCCTGGTACTGGTGGAGGAGAACCAGTTCGGATCTCGCTCGATCATTCATTAACTGTGAGTCCCGTCCACGCGGCTTGCCAATTCCTCAAGTGGGAAATCATCACACTGCCTCACAACAGGGTTGTTGCTAAAAATAAAATAAGCCAATGTACGACAAAGTACTTCTGCAAACAGAAACAAGCCAGGTTATCAACCTCGCTGAAGCCTACTAATTAATAAATGCCCCGATCAAGACACAAAGGATTTGCCACAAAACAGGTTCACTCTCAGTTCTAAAACGGTAGGTATCACTCCCAAATCGGCTTGCGTCATGACGAAACAGGCTAGAGGCACAAGTGAGGGCCTCAGGGGCGCTCCTGAAGGTTAAGCACATTTGCCTGCAGAGGGAGGTAAATGCACCTTTTGCTGATCCATGTTCTCGCTCACATGGGCCAGCGTTAAAAACATCGACTCTGCGGCATCCCTCTTTGTGTGTACATAGATTGTAATAGTGTGCTTCACTGAGCGGTTCAGATTTTACTAAAATATAATCTGCACAACCAATTTCTTTTCTAGCAGGTATGCTCTGACACTGCCCAGCCTCAACTCAGTACACACTGCTGCCTGGTCAAGAGTGAAATGTCAAGTGCACCTGAGTACAGAACCGGCTCCAGTTTTTTTTTTTTTTTTTTTTTTTTTCGAGCCGGAGTCTCGCTCTGTCGCCCAGGCTGGAGTGCAGTGGCCGGATCTCAGCTCACTGCAAGCTCCGCCTCCTGGGTTTACGCCATTCTCCTGCCTCAACCTCCCGAGTAGCTGGGACTACAGGCGCCCGCCACCTCGCCCGGCTAGTTTTTTGTATTTTTTAGTAGAGACGGGGTTTCACCGTGTTAGCCAGGATGGTCTCGGTCTCCTGACCTCGTGATCCGCCCGTCTCGGCCTCCCAAAGTGCTGGGATTACAGGCTTGAGCCACCGCGCCCGGCCCCGGCTCCAGTTTTAACAGACACCCAGGACATTTGTCTGCTGTCCTAGGAATGGCTGGTAATGTTGGAGGGTGGAGAATCCCTTTTCAAAGAATGAGGATGAGTACAGCAGAAACCCATATTCCAAGTTTCAAATAATTTAGTGGGTTACTTCAGTTATATAAAATCTTCCTTCAACCATTTCTCATGCCAAATGCTCAATAACTAGACTTGAGGTGTGGGTGTGTGTTGGGGGAGTGGTTTGTTTTTGAAGAAAGCCAGTCTGTGTGCTGCTGTTGGCAGGTTTCGGGCTGGCTGCATCAGGCACCCCCTGGAGGAGGTGGCTAAAAATACAGATGTTAGGGCTTCTCCTTTGGGAAGAAGGGGGGGCCCTCAGGAGACTCCTGGCCAGGGGTGCCTTGGGGACCCGCCCTGCTCCAGAAGCCATCCTCTTGAGCACCCCCAACCCCAGGTACCAGGTCCTCTC
This sequence comes from Trachypithecus francoisi, assembly GCF_009764315.1. NCBI lineage: Eukaryota > Metazoa > Chordata > Mammalia > Primates > Cercopithecidae > Trachypithecus > Trachypithecus francoisi. The sequence goes on along the minus strand of NW_022681442.1, from coordinate 6,338,865 downwards.
TGGGGACTGACTGAGTCACTGGTGAAAACCACCGAGCCCACCCAAGCTTCCTAATATTAAAGGTATCTGCTGTCCTTTGGCGCAAGGCAGGGCAGGGCAGGGCAGGGGGCAAGAGAGGGATGCTAGCACTTACTTGCTCCCTCCTGATAAAACAGGGCACAAACAGCCACTCCCTGCTAGGAGGAAGAAGGCAGAGTTGATGGGAGGATTTGTCTTTCTCAATGACATTCACACCACCATAACTAGTGGGATCGCCATGAATCCTACTATCACCACCACCACCAGTACCACCGTCCCCAATAAAAATAATGGTAACAAACAGCTAGCATGGGAGCACTTCCCACATGCACTCACATCTTATTCATTGTGCACTCTCCAGGATTTGCAAACGAGGAATATGACATTCTGGCCCCAGACCCCTGGTCCCTGGCCAGCTGAGATGCCCTTGCATTCCAGCATGGGTGGTTTCCCAAGGGCATTTTCAAGGACCATTTTGCTTTTCCAAGTAAGACTTTTTTTTTTAACTTGAGAAAGAGTTTCGCTCTTGTCGCCCAGGCTGGAGTGCAATGGGACGATCTCGGCTCACTGCAACCTCCACCTCCCAGGTTCAAGTGATTCTCCTGCCTCAGCCTCCCGAGTAGCAGGAATTACAGGTGCACACCACCACACCTGGCTAATTTTTGCATTTCTAGAAGAGACTAAAATATAATCTGCAAAGCCAATTTCTCCAAAACCAATTAGAAGAGATGGAGTTTTGCCATGTTGGCCAGGCTGGTCTTGAACTCCTGATCTCAGGTGATTGGCCCACCTCGGCCTCTCAAAGTGCTAGGATTATAGGCGTGAGCCACCATGTCTGGCCCCAAGTGAGTTTTTTGTTTCTCTGTTTGTTTGTTTTGGAGACAGCATCATGTTCTGTCACCCAGGCTGGAGTGCAATGGCCCAATCTTGGCTTACTGCAACCTCTGCCTCCAGAGTTCAAGCAGTTCTCCTGCCTCAGACTCCCAAATAGCTAGGATTACAGGTGCATGCTGCCACGCCTGGCTAATTTTCTGTATTTTTAGTAGAGACAGGGTTTCACCATGTTGGCCAGGCTGGTCTCAAACTCCTGACCTTAGGTGATCCACCTGCCTCGGCCTCCCAAAGTGCTGGGGTTACAGGCATGAGCCACCCCACCTGGCCCCCAAGTGAGATTTTTAATGGCATGAGTTGAATCCAAAGAAACTGCTGGTCCATGAAATGACCAGCACACCCTGAAGATGACAAACTGTCTGCTGGACAGGCACCTTCCTTATCCCACCTTGCCATTTCATGCACATGACCTATACTCACACCTGCAGCCTCACAGAAGCACAGCGCAGTTAACACTGGCTGGGCAGAGAAAAGAATATTTGAACATTTCAATTGGAAGACATTCGGTGATGCTCCACGCACATGCGTACTACGCCTGGCCCCTAGTGGGTGCTCAGTCAGTATCTGTGAATGAACATCCTAGGAGGAGATGATTAATTACCACCCCATTGCCAGGGCCTGGGGTCAGGAACATGCTCAAACACTCCCAGCAAATCTGCCACCCAGCTGCACCCGGTCCAGTTACCACAGCTGCTACTGACCGAGCACCCACAAGAAACCAAACAGGATGCCACCAAACAAGTCGACAGCCCTGGCCACTGTCTGGCAAATGCACCCACTCCTCAGGGACCTATGTGCACAGAGGGAAGGGCAGACACAGTTCCTTTTCCTGAACAAATATGCTCTTCGGAATGTGGCCTGTCATGCCCACGTTCACTGTGTTTTATGTACTCTATAAAGATGATACTGAGCTCTCAATAGTGGAGAATTCGAACCTAAGCCACACTTCTCAACAGGCAGTCCACCTGGGCAGGGTGGCTGGGTCAAAAGGCTCTGGGCCCCCACCCTGGCTGCCCATCAGGCAAGGCAGTTTTTTCTTCCTTCTCTAGGAAGAGAAAGTAGGTCTTAAATAGAAAGTAAACATTTTACTGGGCATTTCTTGGAGTGACCTAATACGTAGTAACATCCCACAGACTAAAATTAACCTTGTGAACAGTTTTCACTCCATTGCTTTGGACCCCAGGAATCAATGAGAAGATGGCTGCTCCCAAACTAAGCCAGCCCCACCAGGCACTCCCCTTCCCTACCAGAGGGCACGACATCTTCCAGGAATCTTTAACATAGCACCATGACAGGTTTGGCAACTCACACCTGTAATCCCAACACTTTTGGGAGGCCAAGGAGGGAGGATTGCTTGAGCTCAGGAGTTCACGACCAGCTTGGGCAACATGGCAAACCCTATCCCTACAAAACATACAAAAACTAGCCAGGTGTGGTGCCATATACCTGTAGTGCCACCTACTTGGGGGACTGAGATGGGAAAATTGCTTGAACCCGGGAGGTTGAGGTGGCAGTGAGCTGTGATTGTGCCACTGCACTTCAAGCCTGGGCAACACGGTGAAACCCCCATCTCAAAAAAAAAAAAAAAAAAAAAAATTTAACAAACACATATGATATGTCAGGCTCGTTCTAAGGGCTTTATAAACATTACCTCACTGAATCCTTACAATACACCCTCTCCTTACCCTCATTTTACAGATTCAGAAACTGAAGCCCTTTGAAAGGCTTCCCAGCGTGGGAGAGAAGTCAAGCATTTCTTTCCATCCCCTTCTTTGCCACAATGCCTTGAACAGTCTGTCCCCCTTGTATCTCATTGCCTCTACTAAGCTCTAGGAGGACCGGCCCATCTCTCCTTGGACACAGCCTCAGTGTTTGAAAGGAAGAATGACTTTCACGACCTTCCAGTGAGACCTCTCTTGTTACCAGCCACCAAAGTGAGCACAGCAGTTAGCTCAGCACTTTCAAAGTGCACTGCCGGGGGCCCCTTTGGATCTGAGCCAGGCCCCTGACGTGCCAAGTAACCACCAGGTTACAAAACTCCAGCTACAGGCATGACCAAAAAGGTGGTCCATGTGCTGCTGCAGCCCCCTTCCCACTAACCACAGCGAACCCAGGCTCCCCCTCCCACCCTGCCTGCTGCTCTAGAAGACAAAGAGAATTAGGGAAGAAACTCCTTTTCAAGAAGCTTCCTTGCTGAGAAATATTTTAAAGGACTATTCCGAGGGGTCAAGTAACATATGGGATTTGCTTCTAAGCTCTCGGGCCTGGCTGGGACACAACCAGGGACCCAAAAGCACAACTGGGTTGAGTCCTAACCCCCCTCCCTTCATCCTCTGTGGACATGAGATCCTCAACTAAGACACTCCCCAGTTCACCACAGGAGCGTCTTCCTTCGCCCACTATTTGAAGCCATGTGGCCAATTTAGGATAGAAACAAATGACCCACTCTTCGAGGCCTTCCTTAAATGCTGAGGAAGACATCACTGAAGACACAATTCCAACTTTAATTGTGAATCTCCTGGCTTTTGTCAGTTGAAGCCTCATTCTTAATCCTGGGCTTAGTTGAGAAATGAGAAGGATGTGTGCAAGTGGAGGAAAAAGAATCCTCAACCCTGAGCGAAAAGCACGCGCCGTGGAGGAGCGAGGAGAATGGACACTCTGCAGATGCCAGGGCTGGGAAACAGGGTGCCGGGGAAAACTGGCTCGCTGGCCTCAGAGCTGCGGCAGGTCCACCACTGTGCCATGTTTTGCTGGAGGAACCTGGATGTCAGCTTGGTGGATCTTCTGCCCAGTGCAAAGGATCTCTGAAACCTGGAACAGGACAGGGGACACACCACAGACATGACATGGGCTCTGGAAGACCACTCACAAGGCCCGGGTCGCAGGAAATGACCATTCGTGGGAACCTGCACGCTGCAGTCATTCTCATGCTTAGACGCCATGTCCACTTGCCAAGCAACAGCCTCTGAGAAAGCAGCTTCCCCCTTCTCAGTGTCCCAATGAGGCAACACAGAGAGGAGAGGGCTGGCCGGGGGATGATCCTGGCCCACCACCCTCTTCCAGGTGGAGTGAAGCAGAATGGAGACCTGTTTAAAAACTGCAGGGAGGACTTAAAATAGGCAGACTCTAATCACTACCCAAGCTGGAGCTGAGCCAGGACACCAGGCCTCACATGACTGATTTGTCAAGAGACTCCTCCCAGCACTTCCTTGAGTCATCCACAAGACAGAGCAGAACCCAAAGGCCGAGATGGAGGCAGAGGGACACCCCACATCCCCACCACCCCCGGCCCCACTAGAGCCCCAGTGAAGACCGAGATTTCCAGAACACACACGTGCTCACAAGCATGTGTGAGAAGGGTTGTAGAACAGGAAGGTAATCTTATAAAGAAAAGCCTGTTTTTCAGGAAAACCTCCACCTTATGGGGACCTTACCCTCTTCGGAAAGCCAAGGTCAGCCTGGGAGCTCCCACATCACCTGCTCCGGGTACTCTTCCGGTGAGTTAATCACCCAAGCTCACCCAAGCAGGGCTGGTCTCTGGATTTGAAGACACACCCAACTTTGTGCCATTCCCTTTCAGTTCTCTGACAGCCTCTTAGAAAAGAAGGCTGTTCCCTTTGTTCAGGAGTATTAATTCAAATTCCTTTCTAAGGCTCACACCACACAAATGCCGGGGAGCGACCTAAAGAAAGTTCACCCGGCAAAATCCAGTTTCTCCCCGGTTTTCACAGGAGTGGTGCAAACAGACACTCCCAGCTAGGAGAAATCCTAAGCATCTTCCCTGTCTCTTGACCCCCAACTCCCCAAGGTGGAACCCACAAACCAGATCCTATTTAAGGTGTGCACATGGCTCCAGCTGAAAGCCAGAGGCAACCAGAGTTGGGGAGGAGTGCATCCCATGGACCCAAGCCCTCCTTTGAGGCAGGTGGGGGGTGGAGGGCAGCTGCGATCATGCTATCCCAGACCACAAACATGGTGTTACCTATTGATAGTCTTACCTATTGATAAAATGTTACCCGGCCACTAAATCCAACTTTACCACATGAAGCCCTAAGCACTGTGAAAGCCACACACAGAATCCCAGAAGAGTGTGCCCTTGTGCTCTTGGAGTGTGTGTGTGTGGGGGTGATGTTGCATCAGAGACACACAGATGAGGGCAAGGGAGAAACTGAGCTTGGGAGGAAAGAAGGGGTCTCTTGGTTAGCGTGGCAAAGCCATCCCCAGACATTTCCCGTGTCCCAGTCAAAGGCCACAAGAAGCCTCGGGCAGCCACAGGGAAGCCAGAGGCAGGTGAAGTTGATAGTAACTAGCTAGACTTAATTACCTAAGCTCCCTGGCCCTGATTCTTCACTGGTAAAACAGTGACTAACTACCGCCTCTGCCTCTGCGGGGACAGCCCTGTGCTTTGGCCCTGGAGAGCCGATCTCAAGGCAGGTGTCTGGCCTTTGCCTGGACACAGTGAGTCTGTGATCCAGAGAGTCTGACCCATGTATTCAATGGGGCCTGCCTCAGGCTTCCGAACAGGAGGCACGCTGTTCTGAATATTCTCTCCAAAAGTGTAGTGAATGTAAAACGTCCTAGAGCAGGAAATGATCTAGAAACCCCTCCGTGGCATTGGATTGTGACTTCCTAACAAAATGATCACTCATCAAACAGGTCTGGGCCTGAGAGAAAGATACCTTTTATCTGAGAAGCTCATTTGATTCCTGGGGAAAACAGGACGGCTCCTCCCCTGAACTTTTAATTTCAGGGTGGGCAAGGAAAGAGGCTCACCCCACGCAGGACGGAGTTTCTCCTCCCACCACGGAGTCATGCCCAACCCACTCAGGCAAGTCCCCCAAGTGACTCCTCAGACATCACCCCACCTGGTGAAAATGAAATGCAACAACACACAATGGCCCAGCGAACTAGTGCCAGACACTAAGTAAGTGCTCAGGAAATGGTTGTTCTCTAGTTACTTGAACAACAGGTACAGCGCACTTGAAAGGCTGCATAAATTTCTGGAGCACCAAATTAAGTCTGCAAAACATACAGGCGAACGCAGAAATTCCTCCATGGAGAAGATGGGTGCAAGACGGAACGGGCCAGATCGCACGGTCCTACCACTCAGCGCTCGGACAGCCTCTAGTCAGAAGCCTCGCCAGGCTTCAGGTGTCGAGAGCCGCCGGGGTGAACAGCAGAGAACGCAGCAGAGGAGCGCAAATGTCACTCGTCCTTGACGTGGAATTCTGCTGAAGGTCTCAGTGGCCCTCGCTGTTTCCCACAGCAACTGCCACTGCGCTATTTGTACTACAAGGAAAACACCCAGATTCGAAGGTTATTCAAGAACCATGGCCACCCCCAAACACTGCCCAGGAGACGAGATCCCAAGCCGGTCTGGGGGAAATGATGCTGCTGTTTACCGTTTGCTTGCAACTCAGCTACCATCGCGCAGTCAATCAACGAACCTCACCACGACCCCAGGTCTGGAGCGCCCGGAGTCCGCGACCGCTGCGGGGTGGAGGCGGCTCTGCCCTGCTGCAACCAGGTCCCTGCCCCTGTTCTAAGCCTGGAGTGCGGGCTGGGGGCCCAACCTGGGGTCCCGCCTGCTCTCGAGGCTCCTCCCTTGCCAGTGCCTCGCGGACCGGAGTGGCGCCGGCGACCCTGCTGGCTTGAGGCGGCGTCTAGCTGGACCCCCGCCGCCCGGGGTCCAAGCGGGCCAGCTCAGCACAAAGGCCAGTGGGAGGAAGGAGGAAGTGGGCACGGGGGGCAGGGCCCATTCTCACACCTCTCAACGACTTCCCCGCGGCGGGAAGCGGTTCCATTTACAAGTGAAAAGGCGAGGCGCGAGGTGGGGGGGCCCGGGGGTGTCAGGTACCGCGACCCGCGGAGGGGCCGGGGCGGGGCCGCCAGGTGCCCTGCGGGGGGGAAGAGGGCACAGCTGGGGCGGGGCCGCGCCGCCAGGTGTTCGGGCCCGCGGGGGCGGAGCCTCCAGGTCCACCCGCCGGGAGGAGAGGGGCGGACCCCAGGCATGGAGGGGGCTTCACCTGGGGCTCGGGAGCCAGGAACCCCGGGACCCCGGAAGCCCGGACGCCACGAGGCCCGTCCTTGCAGCAAGGTGGGGCACCCCGCGGTCCGGGAAATGCAGGAGACCCCGCCCTCTCCAGGTAGAAGGCGGTCAGGTGTGGCGGGCTGGCCCTCCCCGCAGCAGAAGGTCGCGCAGGACACCGGAAGTCGTCCTGGAGTCAGTCTGAACTGATCGCAGGGGTTCCCGGCGCCCCAGGCCCCCCACACCGCAAGTCACAGGAACAAGGAGGAAAACAGCCTCTTTATGACTTGGGGGAGGCAATTCAATATTTCTTCCTGGCATAAAATAGGAATTGCTCTATTTACCCAGCCCGCAGTAGCGTCGTGAAGATTAATGACTGTGAAATGTTTTTAAGATCAAGAACATTCCAGATTTTACTTGTAGGCACTTATATGTGCATACTGGTATCTGTATAGCAAAATATACTCTTTATTGATTGCCCTCCGAGTGTGACTTCTATTCCGTGATCTGAAAGCCTTGACATACAAGAATCAGGTCTGTCTCTGCATGCTCCTGAAACACTAGGGAACAGGGAATACGGGTAGGAAATGTCGGGTCAGCTGGGTATCTACCCTGAGCCTCTAGCTCTATCCAGTCCGCAGGGCAGATAGAGCAATCCAGAGTGCCGACCACAGCTGAACGTCTGGAGAAAGGGAAAAAACTTTTAAGATTATTGGTCACTCCCACTGGGAAGAAAATACAGTATCCTCCCCAGCTCATTAGGAGGTGCTTTCAAAGCCTGAGTCTTCATCAGGGTCTCTGGTGTTTGCGGCGCCTTGGCCGTCACTGGGAGCCAATGGTCAGCCAAGTTCTGCCTGTGCCAGAAGCCCACGCAGCCCATCTGGCCCGGCAGCTCCAACAGCAAGGCCTCCCTGTTCCGAGCAGAGTAAGGCCACATGACCACACGGAGGACAATGTTGGGCTCCCCAGGGGCGTCTCCACTCCAGGCTGAACATTCTCAGTTCCCTCAACCGTTCCTGAGACATGGCTTTAAGAGCTCTCTGGGGCCGTGCCCGCTGCTGGCTCTGGCTGTACTCCAGGTGGGCAGGCCTGGGAGCTGGCTGCAGCAACACCAAGTGGGGTGTCCAGGATCCAGATGCATTTGCAAGAACCGCCCCCACCACTTCCCTTGGCCTCCCTGGACCTGAACAAGCAGCAGATAAGCCGACTTTGTTTGCACTTCTAGACTGCACTAAAGACCATCCATCAGCAAAATAATAAACTCACAGCTAGAGTTCATTTACAAGGAAAGGTGCACAAACTCCTGGCCTTTCACCCCCTCCAGCAGAGAAACCTCGAATGCTCTGTTTTCCCCTCCAAACTCTTCATCTCTCATTTCCCCTCTCCACCCTCCCCCTGCCACACACACAGCTGGGGCAGGTACAATACTATCATTTCCAGGTTAGACTCTGGCCACTTGCACCTACAAAATAATTCTTTGCTAGCCTAATTTTATAGGTAAGATTTTTAAATTCCATCTTGGAAAAAGAAAAGCCCCATTAGGCCAGAGGAGTTGATCTCCCTCCATGGTCTAGCTCTTCGGTTCCTTCCAGAGAAACTTCCTCGATTCTGTGACTCCATAATGAAGGTTTTGTTTGTCCTGGGCCTGGACAGATTGCTGGAGGCCAGATTTCAGGCATGGCTGGAGCACAGCCACGATAAGCTGGACTTTACAAGCCCTGAGTTCACTTGTGCTGCAGGAAGACCTACACATACTGTCTCTGTGACACATCCTTTAACGTGGCCCTTCCAGGCTTCTGCCACAACGTGGGCTGGAATGAGACACAGAAATATTGCCACTATTTCCAGACAATCTTTAAGGCAGCTGACAGTTTCTTTTAGTCATAATTAAGAATTTGTTTTAATGCAAGAAGCACATTTCTGCTGATCAGAGGAGAGCTTTGGAGGAAGCACAAATCAGCAATACAATGGAAGGTACATATTTTTGTATTTTATAAGTGAGAAGGATTTTTAGAACCCCGTGGATGAAAAGTCCAGCCCTCCCTCTCCCCCTCACCCCCGCCTCCAGGGCTTTTCTGGACTCACAGAAGGCAACAAAACCAAAGGCAAGGCTGGTCACCACCAAGATCAGGGGCAGACAACAGCAGCTACTCAGGGTTCCCATCCTTTAAACCCCAACCGATCTTTGGGAGAAACGAAGCCTCTATTATTACCTAGGACAAAAGTCACAACTCTCTATAGAACCAAAATCATCACTTGTCCCATTCATAAGATCCCAATGATTTCATCACACTTTTTGTGAATATTAAGCCAACTCTAGGCAACCATCTGTTAAATTTAGTTAGGTAAACAGCTAAAGCAGGGCACTTCTGAAACATTCACTAAGGGAGGGACTAGGAACATACACATGCAAACTGCCACTGGTTCTCACCGAGTGTAGTTTCTAAAAAACTGAATAGGCTTCAGACACCAACAATGGTTAATGATCTGCATATTATCTACATATTCCACTTAAGGTGAGGGTTAAAAAGTGAGGGGCCAGGAATGCACCTCTCTTAAGCTATAGAGCTGGTTCCACTTTGGGACCTCAGCTCCCACGTGGAAGGAGAAGCGCTTTGTGAATGGGGGAGGAGCTTTTTCCGAAACGGCAGCAGCTACACAAAACATGAACATCCAGCAAAAACTTATTTTAGCTGCGTTCTCCCTAATGCTACCAACAGATTAAAGACTACTTTAAAGTCAGGAGAGGAGTAAAAATAAACACAACTTCTTCCTGTGACTTAAGATGCCTCCTTTCTGAAGTTGAATATCATTTCCTAAAATCACATTTCGAGGGGGTAGAAAAGGTCTGTTTACACTTTCCTTGAGGAACTCTACTATCTGCTGTTAAAATCGTTCCTCAGAAAAGCAGATTACTGAGAAGAGAAAGCACACGACATTCCTCAGCAGTCCAGAAAAGACCCCCTTCTAAGAAAAACTCTGGAAAGGGGGCAGACCATATCTCCATGCCCGGCAAAGACAGATGAATGTGCCCCTGGTTCCCATCCTGTCCGCAGCTCCTGAAGTTTCTGTGTTCTCCAGCAGTTAGAAGAATGAAGGCGAAACTGGCCCTTGGCTCCCATGGTCAACATTCCACACAAACAATGGCCTGGCTCTCTCCCTATTGTACATTCTGTATTCATTTGTGAATCCCCCCCCCCTTTTTTTTACACAATGTGCAAAGCCCTTCTTTTCACAGGCGAAGTTCTGAATGCCCAAATGCAGCCATAATTTAGGCTTTAAACATTAATAATGATAGCTAAAAGCAAACTCCAGATTACGCCCAAACATTAATTTACGAATATCATTAGAGTCACACTGATGGCTTTTGGATACTCTCCATTAAATCATGATCAAAAGAGCCACTGAACACCTTTAAAATGGTTCTGAAGTTTTTAGCAATTATTAAATATAATTTTCCAAACCCCGAGATAGGATTAAAAAAGAAAAACCTTTTCATAAGTCTTTGATACATATTCCATCAAACACAGACTTGAATGAAAATTAACTTCAAAAGATGAGGTGGGGAGGAGAAGCCTTGCAGTTTCCCTTCTTTCCAGGAGTGCTGTAACTTTAACTCACAGCAGTGTAAATTAGGACATGCTTACCAGCTGTAAGGGAGAAAACTGATATTTGCCCGGGTGGCGCAGTCTCTAAGAGCGTATGCATTCCAGCATTTCACATGCCCACTAAAAGTTTTCAGCAGGGAAAGTTCACACAGGCATTCCTCACCTAGCAATTCACAGAAAGATTACTGGGGGAAAAGACACCCCGAGATTTCATCCCATGGGTCACTTCCATTAAGTACAAATACTTCTTTTTCCAGGGACAAACTGCCCTCCCATTTTTTAGTTACTACAAAAATGTGTTCCACCCTGTGTAACAGACCTACCATCCCAAAGTGGAAATATTACCTGAGCTGTGCCCTGCCCGACTGATAAACGTCCCTTCCCAACCATGAGCTGTATGAATATATATTTGTGGCTTGATTCAGGGCCACAGGACACTAGGGCTGCTGCTTTTCCCTGATAGATTAACAGAGGGACCCAGGCTGCATGCACATACATTATGACGACAGCCCCTCTCTATGGAAATGACAGTGGTAAAAAATGACAACTGGGGCCGCCATTCTACCATTGCTGTAAACTCCTTAAATTTTTTCCATTGAGGGAAAGCATTAAGTGCAAAGGGTATAACTTTGCTTTCAAAAATGATTCATGATGTTAGTGAACTGTTGGCAAATGGCATTCTGGTGCTAGATCTCAGCAGGGCTGCTCCCTCAGAGGTGTCCTTTTTGGTTTTTTTTCAATCCGTGAATCTCAAGGATTTCAAATAGTGTGAGCCGTTTGTATTTTAACAGCAATGGTAGCAATAAAAATATCATTTTAAAATCCAGTGCACTGCTTGTTCAGTACATACTACATACAGTCTTCATTTCTTTACCTTGTAGTTAGCTACTCAGAAACTAAAAATTTACAGGTTGATTTTCTGGTTTTGTCGTTTGTTGTTGCTGTTTGTTTCATTTAATCTCTCTTTGAAACACTTTCCAGACTTAAAAAGTAAAATATCCAGAATTTTAAAAGTTAAGAGCGAAGTTATTGATTATTCTCTGAAAGGGTAACTGACAAACTAGTTAATAATTACACAGATAGCAAGTTTTACTGTTTCATCTTGTGTACAGACCAGATTAACAATGGCAGGGAAAGCACATAGAACTTGGCAGGGACAGGAACAGGTGTGCCCCGAGTCTCAAAAGGCCAAAATATCTCACCAAGTATGTCACTGGTGCGTTTTTACAATGGCACTAGTGTTTGTTTTTAAGTAGCCAAACGTTCTTACTTTCTGAACTTTAGAGAGACATACTTTACGAATATCTCTGTCTTCACTGAATTGATGATTCAGTTCCACACATAAATTGCAACTCATGCAAGGAAATGATTTTTAGGGACAATGAGGCTTTTTAAAATCAGTTAAGAAAAGGTAATTCACCCTGCTCCTCCCCGCAGGAGAACACCCATTCAAGGGTCAGTTTCAAAGCTCCCAGGAGAAACCGGAAATAACTCACAGGGTTCTGCATTCAACCTGCAGACTCTTATTAAGGTACAATTAGAGAGGGGGTTGTCAAGTTGGGGTTAAAAAAAAAAAGAGTGGTGGGACTCGGCACCCTAACTTATCTTTCTAAATAGGAAAAAGAATTAAACCCAAACCACCTAGTCAGGTTCAAAACAAGCTCCAAACCCAAGATCATTTCATTCCCTCTAATAACTGCTTTCCAAAGGGATGTGACTGGGGTCCCCTACCCCTGGGGCACGAAAAACCAATCAGCGCCATAAATTCCCTTTGCCTTCAACCTTTTCTCCTTTTTACCGGGGGGCAGGGTGGGGGGAGGGGGTGACCCAACATCAACACTTACACTCTACAGAAATATGCTGGCTTATTTCCTTTGTTTGCTCATGTTATACTTGATCAAGTGTGAACGATTAAACTGGTTTCATTAAAGGCAAGTGCATTCACGGCTAACATCCAACTTCAATGGCAACTGTAAGCATATTTTGCAAGAAAGAGGGCCTGCTTTTTTGCTTGAAATCTACCATCTCATTAACTTTTCTTTTGGGGGCAATAAAAAGGGCACCAGGGGTTTTTCAGGAGAATGTCAGAGCAGTTCAGAGATCTGATGCCAGACAAAAGAATATTTACTGTTTCAACTCTATGATACTGTCTCTGCTAAAGAAAAAAATTCTGTTTCAATATTAAAGCAGCTATGACTGAAAATGTTTAATTAGCATTTTGGCTATTACTTTATAATTGCTGTAAGAAGTATCCTTTGAAATCAAGTGATTATAAAAACAAGATCCTTTAAAGTCTCATTACTTCAAAATAGAAAAGATTTATATTAAAAAACAGGGGGGAGGTTAAAAAACTCAGAATTCTCAAAGTACACGAAAACTACCCACTTCTACTCGGAAAACCCTCGAGGCAAAACAGCAATCTTAGGTACTGAACACGAGGTAATTTTTAAACTGTCTTCGAACCCAAACACCTAGCAGAGAAAGCTATCTTTTCTGAAAGTGGTATGAGTCGATATATTTCGCCCAAGTTAGAAAGGCAGAAAGAATCACTTTGTAAACTTCCCCAAAATATAACGTCCCCTCAAAATTATCCATGTCAGATAAAAATATACCAGTCTCTAGAATATCCAACAGAATTGCAAATAAGGCGTTTAGCATTTTAAATTCCCAATGCATATTTATAGAATAGAATTCTCTTGTCTATCCTTCCAGCCACTCGCATCAGACTCTCTAAGAACTTAACCCGATCTCCAATCTTTAAAGAAAAAAGGGGGTAAATACACAGAAGGATTGTTTACCCCGGACAGGGCAAGGAAGCCCGGTGTGACGACGTAGGCCATTGCCAGCAGCCTCCACCACGAGCACGCAGAGCGGGGATTTCTACGAAAAATTCCTCCTCTTCCCTATAAAATCCTAAACGTGGGGTCCTCTGCAGCCAACTGCCGCTTGGGCCGCCTCCGGAAAAAGTACCGGGCGGGGGGAGGGGGGACAACCACAAACACTCGCGCGCACACGCTCACTCCGTGTCCGCGACCGTCGTCGCCGGCGGAAAGCGAGCCACGGGAGGGAGTGTGTGCGCGCGTGTGTGTCTCGGCGCGGCCCGCGGTGACCGAGCCGAGCTCTTGGGCCCGCGGCCTCCGAGCCCCAGGGCGCGGCGTGGGCTGCAGGCGACCCGCCACGCCGCTGGGCCTCCCGCCGGAGAATGGCCCAGGCACGCCCCGGCTCCCGCGCGCCTCTGTCCAACTCGCCCGGGGCGCTGGGGGCAGCGCGAGGGAGAGAAAGAAAGGCGCTTCCCCTCGGCCGCGCGGGGCCGTCCGGCGCCGCGGAGGGCTGGGAGGAGGAGGGACCGCCGCGGCCCGGCTGTCCCCGCGCCGCACCGCGTCCCCGCCGCCCGGGGCGCGCCCTAGCCAGCCCCTCCTGCTAAACTTTTTCTTTTTGATTCGCCCCACCCGAAAAGTGCGGCCCGGGCGGGGAAGGTGGGGGAGGCGGGCGGGCCGGGCTCCCGGCGGCGGCGGGCGAGGAGGAAGTGGTGCCCGCGGGAGCGCGGCCGGGCAGAGGAAATGCCCGGCCCGCCCGGCCCCCGCCCGCGCCCGTCGCCCGGCCCGCCCAGGCCCCCCGCCCCGCCGCGACTTTGGCGGGCCGAGCCCCGCGCGGCAGTGGCGGCGGCGGCAGCGGCAGCAGATGTGGCCCGGCTGCCCGGAGGAGCCAACAATGCGGGGCCGGCAAAACAAAAGGGTTCCACTTCGCCTCCTTTCCCGTCTTTCACTTGCGCTCCCGGGGCACCGCGCGGGATCCCCCGCCGGCAGGGGCAGCGCCCCTGGGGACCGCGAGCCGCTCGCGCCCCGACTTCCCCATGGAACCCCTCTTCTCCGCGCCGCCCCCCCGGCCTCGTAGGCGCAAGGCCCGCCGCACCCCGGCGCGCTCGGACTCCTGTTCCCCGGAGATCCGGCCGTATTGTCCCCGCGGCGCGTCGCGCGCTCGGCCTGGGTCGCCGGCGGCCCCCGAGCGCGCACCCACCGGGCTCAGGGAGCAGGAGCCGGGGGCGACCAGGGAACCGTCGCCGAGACGACGCCGCCGCCGCTGCCCTCCGGACGCCGCCGCGCTCGGGGTTTCTTTCTTTTTTTTTTTTTCCAACCCTGATGGGAAGGAAGGTGACCGCCTACTTCGCATTCATCAACTCTCATCACAACAACAAAAATCCTGGCGCAAACGGCGGCCAGCGGGCGCAATCGGTGGCGGGGGCGGGCGGGGACCCCCGAGCCAGCGTCCACCCCCGGGCGCTGAGAGGGGACGCGGGGCCGGGGGCACGGACCAAAGATGTCCTCGGATGCCGGCTCGGTGTCCTTCGCCCTCTTCCTCCTCCTCCTCCTCCCTGAGTGGCGCAGTGAGGCGCGGGCGCGGCGCCCCCAGCCCGCAGCCGCAGGTGAGGCGGGGGCGGCGGCGGCCCCAGCCCTCCCCAGGGGCCCCCCTTACCTCGTCCCGGACGGTCGGCGTCCACGGCGAAAGGCGCCCACCCTGGAGGCGGCGGCGGCGGCGGCTCCCGCCCCTCCCACCCCACCCGGCGGCGGTGGCGGTGGCGGCGGCTGTGCGGCCCCCCCTCAGCGCGGCATGGCTCCCGGTTCGGTCCCTCGCTCCTCGGGCCGCCGCCGGCTCCTCCGGGCCGCTCCCGAGCCACCTTAAAATGACACACGCACACAGGGACACACACACAAAAACTTAATCTCTCCAGCTCCCCGCCCCTCCCCCTCCCGCCCTCCCCACCCTCCCTCCGTTCCCCTCCTCTCCCCACCCTACCCCTCCCTTCCCTTCCACCTCCTCCCCTCGCCGCCGAGCCTCTTCCTACTTCCCCACCCACCCCACCCCCTTCCTCCGCCCACCCGGTTCCCAATTCCCCCCGCGTCCCGGCCCTGCGCCCTCCCGCCCGCCGAGAGGGGGCTGCGCTGGGGGTCCCTGGCCCGCGCCCGCCCCGCGGCGCGCTCACCCCCGAGAGGATGCTAATTCCAACTTGGATCGGGGGAGGGAACGTCCTGGATGCCGAGCGCCTCCCGGCTATTTGCTCTTCTTTATTTGTTTTCTCCTCCCGGGAAGGAGGAGGAAAACGGAGAGAAAAGGAAAGGAAAGAAGCGGCGCTGGCCGCAGCTCCCGGTGCCCGCCGGCTGCGCAGGAGCGAGGCGGGAGGCGAGGTGAGGGTCGCCGCTCGCTCACTCCTCGCTCCTTTTTTTGGGGGGGGGCAAAGGCGGGGTCTCTCTTTGCAAACCAATGACACAACCCCACATGGGCCGGCCTCGCCCCCTCCAGATACTCCTCACTACAAATCGGCTCTCTCGGGGGATTAGTGGCTCCGCGAAAGTGCACACAGGCGCGGCGGGCGGGAGGGCCAGGGGCCGGGCGCGGCGGGCACTCCCTGGCCCGGCCCCGCCCGGGAGGCCCTGGGGAAGCGCGGGGGCCTCGGTAGCAGGGGCCGGGGTCCTGTCGCGGTGGCTCGGGGGCCGCTGCTCCCCTCGCCCTTCATCCTCCTCTGCCCCTTCCACGTGGGGTACCGGGCTGCCGGCCACGTGGGGGAACGCGAGTCCCGGGTGGCCCCGGCCCCGTGGGGCCCCGCCCAGCCAGCGGCGCCGATCAGCCCCCTTCCCGGCCCCTGGGCTCCAACTTCCTCCTGGGCCCCCGCACCGGCCGCTTCTGCCTTCTCAGGCCCGCCGGGTCAGGCGCGGGCCGGCCGCAGGGGGCACTTGCGCTCCCCAAATCCAGATCCGGGAGACCGTGCCGGAGAGGCGGCGACCGCTGTGGGAGCGCAGGAAAGGGGCCCTCTGTGCTGCAAGTTGCAGCAGTGCTGTGCCCTAAAAGAAGCAAAACATTCTTGCACATTAAAAAAAAAAAGAAAGAAAAGGTTCCCTCTTGCTGCCTGTATCTCGCCGGGGCATTTGAGAAGCCCTGTGTTGGGTCGGAACCCCGGGCCTCGAGGAGGGAGGCGCGCTGCAGCGTGGGGGCCCGCGGCTCGGGGTCCTGGGCTTGCGCGGCGGCCCGGAGCTCACGCCGTCCTGACGTCTCGAGGTTGGAGTCTGCACACGGAGCCTGGGGATCCAGGCCCAGCGGCCGCTCGCGGCCCAACGAGCACCTGGGCTAAATTCCCTGCCTGTGACCCGAGACGTCCGAGCGCCGTCTCCGGAAGGGAGCTGGTGGCCGCGGAGTGTGGGGTCTTCTCCCTGTGCCCCAGGGCCCCCCAAACTCTCTTCTCATTACCCTCAATTCGGCGTGCATCCTCCCAGAATCCCTGGGTGGGCTGAACTGAGCCCTTAGGATCGATTTGTTTAAAAACCCTTTTGAGATATTAAAAACTGGATTGAGATGTAGAGCAGGAAAGGAGTGGGAGGGGTCTAGGGTCCGGCCTTTGGAGGCCGCAGGGACCGCCATTCCGCGAACCCAGCCGCGCGGTGTGGCCTCCTCCATCCCTGAGTGCCCCGCGCCCTGCAGAGCCGAGGAAACTTAGAGCCAGGGCCAGGGGGCCGGAGGAGAGGCCACTGAGCCGCGCCACCCTTTTCTGCATCCCAAAGAGCGTTGCTCCAGGCCTCCCAGTCTTTATTAAACATTTCTTAAATCCTGCCCCAGCCCGCCGCGGGGCTTGTTTGCCAAAGTGCACCAGGTGCGGCCTGAGCGACCTGCAATGGAGGGGCCGGGACTATCGATGATAGCTCAATCACTCAACAAGATTTTAAAACGTGATTGAAGACCGCCTACCTGTGAGGGCAGCGCAGACCAGGCCTTTCTTGCCCGCAGGTCCACGTAATGCGGTCGCTAAGAATCCCGCCGCACGGTTTTCGCGTGGCCCTCATAGGGCCTGGCCAGGCCAACTGAGGGGCGCGCCGGGCTGCGCTTCCATCGAGGAATCTTCGCACATGCACTCACGATTGTCTTTTCTTCTGGCAACCCTGGATCTCCACAAACTGATCTTCAGGGCGCTTCTCTCTTCAGCAGTTTTGCCTCAAGGGCATGGTGCCTCAACTAGATTTTGGCTATAAACAAACCGCGGCCACCGCCGGGCTACCAGGTTACCAGTACCTGTTCTTCGGAGTTTCTTAGGCATAAACTACAAGAACTACAAATAAAGATTTTCTGCTTCCTTATTTCACAGAAGTCTTTGGTTCTGAGTGGCCTTCTCAGGAAGAAACCACAAAAAGCCTGATTTTCCGTATCATTCCTTCACGTTCACGCGTTCTATAAATTTGAATTCAGACTTAGAAAGTATTATTAATATGTTCTTGGCCAGGCGCAGTGGCTTAAGCCTGTAATCCCAGCACTTTGGGAGGCCGAGGCGGGCCGATCACGAGGTCAGGTCGAGACCATCCTGGCTAACACGGTGAAACCCCGTCTCTAATAAAAAAAAAAAAAAATACAAAAATTAGCTGGGCCTGGTGGCGCGCGCCTGTAATCCCAGCTACTTGGGAGGCTGGGGCAGCAGAATCGCTTGAACCAGGGAGGCGGAGGTTGCAGTGAGCCGAGATTGCACCACTGCATTCCAGTCTGGGCGACAGAGCAAAACTCCGTCTCAAAAAAAGAGAAAGTATCATTATTATTATAATTACACTGCATTAAGTATTATTGTTGTTTTTTTGTTATTATTATTATTATTATTATTTTTTTTTTTTTTTTTTTTTTTTTGAGACGGAGTCTCGCTCTGTCACCCAAGCTGGAGTGCACTGGCCAGATCTCAGCTCACTGCAAGCTCCGCCTCTCGGGTTCACGCCATTCTCCTGCCTCAGCCTCCCGAGTAGCTGGGACTACAGGCGCCCGCCACCTCGCCCGGCTAGTTTTTTTTGTATTTTTTAGTAGAGACGGGGTTTCACCATGTTAGCCAGGATGGTCTCGATCTCCTGACCTCGTGATCCGCCCGCCTCGGCCTCCCAAAGTGCTGGGATTACAGGCTTGAGCCACCGTTGTTATTATTATTGAGACGGATTCTCAGTCTGTCACCAGGCTGGAGTGCAGTGGCACGATCTCGGCTCACTGCAAGCTTGGCCTCCTGGGTTCAGCCATTTTCCTGCCTCAGCCTCCTGAGTAGCTGGGACTACAGGTGCCCGCCACCATGCCCGGCTAATTTATTTTTTATTTTTTTTGTATTTTTTGTAGAGATGGGGTTTCACCATGTTAGCCAGGATGGTCTGGATCTCCTGACCTCGTGATTCGCCCACCTTGGCCTCCCAAAGTGCTGGGATTACAGGCGTGAGCCACCACGCCCAGAAGAGAAAGTATTATTAATGTATTATTTGTTTTGAAAACACTAAAAGCAAGGCATCCTGAGAGCTGAAAATTGTTTCTCATTTCAATTTACCTGCATTTTAAAATATGATGCTCATTTGCCTCCAACATGTGAATTATTTCATACTTTTTTTTTTTAAGATGTTGCAAACAAAAAACCCATTTCAGAAATGGCCAAAGACTCAATAGACATTTCTCCAAGGAAGGTAGACAAATGGCCAACGGCCAGCAGGCACATGAAAAGATGGTTTGCCTTACTGGTCATTAGAGAAATGCAAATCAAAACCACCATGTTACTACTTCATGTTCACCGGGATGGCTTTTATCAACAAGAGAGAGAAAAAAAAAAAAAACATGTATTGAGGAGGATGTGGAGAAATGGGAACCCTTGGCCAGGCGCAGTGGCTCACGCCTGTAATCCCAACACTTTGGGAGGCCAAGGTGGGCAGATCACCTGAGGTGAGGAGTTTGAGACCAGCCTGGTCAACATGGTGAAATTAAAAATACTAAAAAAACAAAAAATTATCCAGGCATGGTGCGCATGCCTGTGGATCCAGCTACTGGGGAGGCTGGGGCAGAAGAATCGCTTGAATCCGGGAGGTGGAGGTTGCATTGAGCCAAGATTGGGCCATTGCACTCCAGCCTGGGCAACAAGAGTGAAACTCCATCTCAAAAAAAAAAAAAAGTAATGAGAAAAAAGAGAGATCCACAGCCCCAGTGTGGAGCATTGAGTTTGTAAGGCACTTGTTTTCTTCCGTCTGGCAGCCTTTAAACAGGATGGCGTAATTCCTTCCCTACTTTATACCTCCTCGGGAGCACTTCTGATGTCTATAGGAACCCGGGGGCTGGAAAAGGCCCGTGGGACCGGCCTGCGGCGACATCACAGCATGGCTTCCCCTGCTACAATCAAAGACCTCTAACCGAGGTTCTTATTTCTCCGTTTCCTATCTTTCCTATTTCATTTCCAGGAACCGATGGCTGTTGAAAAAAAAGATAGTGGCCCTAGATAATAGTGGGTCCTTTTATTGTAACTGTTTTGTGCAATAAAATGGACTAGTTGTGTGCACTTGAGTATTTCAAGGGTCTGTGCAGCGAGAGTTACTGGGAGTTGGACTTAACTGTATTGTTACTCACCTATCTCTGTTATTCAGGGTTCAGCTCACTTCAGAACTACAATTATCTGAAGCTCTCAGTTGCTGTCCTCAGTGGAAGTGGGAATTTTGCTGCAATGTTTTATAGAATAACAGTGCTCTCTTTGGCTATAATATAATCACTATATGATTCATAATTAATTCTAATCAGTGAATACATATTGCCTTTATAGATGCCATGGCCCTTTCCAAGTATGCATTAAAAATCCTAGGCTCGGCCGGGCAAGGCGGCTCACTCCTGTAATTCCAGCACTTTGGGAGGCCCAGGCGGGCGGATCATGAGGTCAGGAGATCGAGACCATCCTGGCCAACATGGTGAAACCCCATCTCTACTAAAAAAATACAAAAATTAGCTGGGCATGGTGGTGCGTGCCTGTAATCCCAGCCACTCAGGAAGCTGAGGCAGGAGAATTGCTTGAACCAGGGAGGCGGAGGTTGCAGTGAGCCGAGATCGCGCCACTGCACTGCAGCCTGATGACAGAGCGAGACTCTGTGCTCATGCCCGACGTACGCAGTAAGGGGTGCAGATCGGAGTGGTTGAAGCTGTCAGTTTCAGGATTTAATTGGCATTTGGGTTTAAGCCCATCACTTTTATTTTTTAATTAAACACACACACACATATACTCTGCCTGAGTCCTTTTGCAAAACAGTGACTACAGTCCTAGGAAAACAAAAGCAAACTTGTTGATCCACAGACACAAGTGAATCTGTATTGTAACATCCAGAAGAAATCAGCAAGCATACCGTGCAACTACTACTCAACAAACATTGAAGGAAGGTCTGCTCCGTTCCTGGCCCAGGCTGGACCCTGGGTACAGAGATTAACCCCAGCTGGTCACTATCTCCAAGGAGAAAGCATCCCAGGGAAACTGCATTGGCTCAAGTATTACCTCATTTAAGCTTCATAATACGGTGAAGTAGGCATTAAGATTCCACAGTTGTCTATGGGAAAGGTGAAACTCCCAGAAAGATTAGGTACTGAGCCTGGCTTCCCAGGCATGTGACCCTATGCTCTAAAGGGAGAACTTGGCTCTGCTGTCACCATCTTAAAAACGTTTTATTAAATTTTTAATTTTTTGTAGAGATGATGTCTTGCTATGTTGTCCAGGCTGCTCTTGAACTCCTGGCCTCAAGTGATCCTCCTACCTCGGCCTCCCAGCGTGTTGAGATTGCAGGCATGAGCCACTGGGCCCGGACTTAATAATTTTGAACAAGGTACTTTGCATCTTCATTTTGCACTGGGCCCCACAAACTGTGTAGCTGGTTCTGATTACATTCATTTAGATTAAAAAGACCCCATCCTTGCACCGTAGAACACAAAGTGGTAAAGCCAAGCAGTCTTCATTGTCAGCCCATGGAGTCACATAGAAACCAACATGAGTCTAAGAAGTCCCCTGGCCTCTCACTAGGCCACCGCCTTGCATGTGCAGTGCTGAGTCCACCCATGGAATGTTAATTTTCCTATACTGTAGCAGGGCAGGCCCGTGACATGCAGACCTCAGACAAGTCAGCAATGGTAACTAAAGCCAGAGTCATACAGGCTACTGACTCAGTGGGGCCAGCAGTGAGGCCACGATGGGATTACTGCTGAGAATGACCAAGCATGGGACAGAGATGGAATGGCAGCCTCCCGGGAGCTGCTGCACATGGAGGAAAGAGCTCCATTATCATAGGAAATGATTCAGCTCCAACCAGAATTAGCTTCATGGTCAAAAGCTCCTGACATCAGGGTCTACTAGGTACTGAGCGCGCCAGGCTCTCCAGAGTAAAGACTTAAATCCAAAGTCATGGCCAAATATCTGAAGGTCATCGCCAGGACTGTGATGGCACAGGAAGGGAACGTGGAAAGTGCATACAGGACCCTAAACAGAATCCTAACTATGGAAGGGCTCGTTGGGGACATTAGGTGTCGGCGGTATTATGAGAAGCCATGCCACTGGCGACAGAGGGAAAGCCATGAGAGGTCCAGCAGATCTATAGCATGGAAATGGCTCGCAAGATCAACTTCTTGATGCGAAAGAGTCAGGCAGATCTGTGGCAGGGCTGCTGAGGCCTGTGGATGGGACACTCAGTGTGAAACCCTCATCCAGTTTTGTCTCCATCTCATTTCTTTGAACAATCCCATTTCCTATTACCTTTCTCTACAATAAACTCAATCACATGTTGGTAAGAAGGCCTCCACAAACAGAAAACAATCCCGTTAGTCAGCAGTGGACCCTCTTTTACTAAATGAAAGAAGAAACTGAGTCTGAAGAAGTGTAAGAGTAGAATGGCGTTTGCCAGGGGCCAGGAGGGGGCAATGAGGAGTTATTGTTTAATGGCTACAGAGTTGCAGTTTGGGAAGATGCAAAAGCTCAGGAGGTGATGGCCAGGTGTGGTGGCTCACGCCTGTTATCCCCGCACTTTGGGAGGCTGAGGTGGGTGGATCACTTGAGGCCAGGAGTTCCAGACCAGCCTGGCTAACATGGTGAAACCCTGTCTGTACTGAAAACACACACACAAAAAAAAAAAAAAAAAGAAAAGAAAAGAAAAATTAGCTGGGCGTAGTGGTGCACACCTGTAGTTCCAGCTACTTGGGAGACTGAGGCAGGAGAATTGCTTGAACCGGACAGAGTGAGACTCCATCTCAAAAAAAAAACCCCAAAAAACAAAACAGGAGATGGATGGTAGATGGTGATGGTGGTTGCACAGATGGTAAATGTCCTTCATGCCACTGAACTGTACACTTAAATGCTTACGATGGTAAAACAATGGTAAATTTTATGTTTACTACTATAAAAACTTTTTTGAAAGTTAAAACAACAACAACAAAAAAAGAAGCTCCTCATATCATCTGCAGTTTTGGCACCTGCAAAATACCCTAATAATAGAGCTGACTTCAGTGAGTCTGTCTTCCCCAGGGAACTCTCTACTTAAAAAATAAATAAATAAATGTGTCCAGGCTTTTCCCTGAGTATCTACAAATATACAAAGAGGGCCCCTGGTTATCTGGTCAGCTGGCCAGGGGAGCCCATGTCAGGTTTGATTAGACACCATTCATGGTGCCCTTACTTGCCTCTGGAAAGCATCATTATTTCATGTTGGTTGGAGTGGCCCTTGCATTTCAGAGAAGAACTCACTGAGGCTGTGAGGCTGGGTCACTCCAGCAGGTAGGCTGGAGCCCAGGTTGAAACTGCAGGTCTCTGGGCTTCCCAGATTTTCCCTGGCTCTGCTGTTTTGCCTCCTACTGCTATCTGGGCTGTAGACGGGTGCGGGCACCCAGCCCCCTGGCCTGTGCATCTCTGGAGGCTTGTTCTCACATCTAATTTGTGCCAGGAAGAAATAAAGCAGTGGCTGGCTGGCTGATCTGACACACAGGGGCCCTTGTTTGTAGATTTTTCAGGGAAGAGCATGGATGGTTTTTGTTTGTTTGTTTTTTAAGTACAGAGGTCCCCTGGGAGGACAGACTCACTGAAGTCAAGGAATTGACTGTTCATTTCAAGATGGTCCAAATCTACAGAAAAGTCAATTTGAAGAGTGCAATGCATGCTCACTCACAGGCCTACCACCTATGTGAACCATTTTTTCATATTGGGTCACAGTATCATTAGCTGTTTTTTTGTTCACTGTATACACATAGATACTTTTTTTCCTGAACCATCTAAAAGTAAGTTGCAGACATCTTGGTGGTTCACTCCTTAACACTTTAGCATTTTTATCTCTTAAGAAGAAAGACCTTTTGCAAAACTCTAATATCTTTAGCCACAACTATGAAAATTAAGAATATGTATTAATGCCAGGGCTGTAAATTCAGTAATGTTCAGTGTGTGGTCAGCATACTGCGGCCAACCTGTGGACTGTCTTTCACAGGTTAACAACAAGCTGAATTCTAAAATGGAGCAAGCTTTTAGCAACTTTTATGGCAATCTGACAGAGTACTTTTAGATCTGTTAAATCTAATAATAAAAAATCTGGACTGGCATTTTGTGTATTTTTTCACTTCTTCCTAATAAGTCACTTTTCTTATGTTTTACAAAAGCGTCACTCTGAGACACACCAAAAAACAAAAAACAAAAACTGTTCCTTCGTTATAGGTAGATTGCAGAGCCACTGGCTAATCCTCAGACCATATTCAAACATCCCCAATTGTCCCAGAATGTCTTTTGTAGATTTCTTTCTCAGCCCAGCATCCAATTCAGCTTCACATGTAGCATTTGGTTTTCACAGGGTCTGCTCTCCTCTCTTAGCAACATCGGGCTATCTTCCTGATTGTCTTTGGAACCTGTGAGTGGACCCATCTTAGAGCCAAGTAATTCAAGTACCAGGGACCTGGATCAGGGACAGGTCTGCAGTTCTCTGGGACTATAGAAATTACTGTTCTTAAAGCTATCAAGGTGTACACCCAGCGATCTGACAAATCATTTTCAAATTTCATATGAATGGTTTCTTGATGAAAGAAAATAATTATATCTGGCATTTTGGCAGAATTGTACTGAGTAAGGCAGGGGAACCTGTGTTCATGTTAAGTATCAGCCAAGCCAGAGATTTGTGCTGCTCTGATGTTAGAGATGGTAATCAGGAAAACCATAACAACGTGTTTATGCAGCACTCAAGATCTGGCTAAACTTCTTTGCACAAGATTGAAAGTTGTCTGGTTTAGGCTCAAGGTAGTTCTCAGCTATGGAGTGATAGTCCTAGCATGGATTTAGGGACTCCTCAGCGAGGAAGTAATATGCATTTGCCTAAATTCATTCCCCCTGAAGCGGACTAATTAGTGTGATTGTTATAAGGCACAGTACAAATAACTACCATTTATTGTGTGTGTAAAGCATTCCACAGGGTGCTCGGCACACGGAACGTGCTTAGAGCAGATGCCCCTGAGCGCGCACCCAGGGCTTCGGGAGTTGCGATCTGTGCAGCTGCACGGGACCCTACACTTAGAAGAGCCCTGTGCTCTTCAGCTCTGCAGCTGACATCTTGAAATTCTTAGTAATTTTGCACAAGAGGCCCTGCATTTTCATTTTGCACTGGGCCCTGAAGATCATGTAGCCAGTCCCACCCCCACCACATCTCTCTGACCCACCTCTGATTTTAGCAGCAGATGTGGTGAATGGTCAGGTGCAAGCTCAGCCTCCCCTCCTACCAACAGCAAATACCTTCAGCACGGGCAGCACAACTTTCCGCATTCTGCTCCCCAGCCTCCTCCAACGCTGCACTGGAGTATCCCGCCCACTGCACTGAAGCAGAGTCCCGAAGTGTGGGGAGACGGGTGGTGGTGGGGAACCCCAGAAGCAAATGTCATCGGTGAGGGCAGGAGCTCGTGGGTAAATGCCGTGGGTTCCTGCTCTTTGGAAAGACAGTTCTGGGATGTATTCTGGACTCTTCTCAGAGCTCCCAGCATAACAAAGCCCTTGATGCCCACAGTCACCTGCCTATACCCACCACTCCTGCTTGTTGCCGGTGTTGGTGTAACTTCCCATCTCACCTATCCAGAGTTTTCCCTGCAGCAGAAATGGACATGAAATGCAAGATCAAGTATGACAGGGACAGTGTATTCATTTTCTAGGGCTGCCGGAACAAATCACCACAAACTGGGTAGCTTAAAAACGACAGAAATATCGGCCAGGCGTGGTGGCTCACGCCTGTAATCCCAGCACTTTGGGAGGCCGAGGCGGGCGGATCACGACTTCAGGAGATTGAGACCATCCTGGCTAACATGGTGAAACCCCATCTGTACTAAAAATATAAAAATTAGCCATGTGTGGTGGTGCGCCCCCATAGTCCCAGCTACTCAGGAGACTGAGGTGGGAGAATCGCTTGAACCCTGGAGGCGGAGGCTGCAGTGAGCCAAGATCGCACCACTGCCCTCTAGCCTGGGAGACAGAGCAAGACTCTCACAAGAAAAAAAAAAAAAGACAGAAATTTATTCTTTCTGGAGAGAGTTCTGGAAGCCAGAAATCTGAAATCAAGGTATCAGCAGAGCCGTGCTCTCTTGAAAGGCTTCAGTAGGGAGGCCCCTCTCTGGCCTCTACCAAACTTCTGATGGTTGCCGTCCGTCCTGGTTATTCCCAGCCTCTCCTTTGTCCTCGGGCGGCCTTCTCCCTCTGTGTCTGTGTCTATATCTGTTTCCTCCCTCTGGAAGGATCAGTCACTGGACATCTTAACTTGATGACATCTGCAAACACCCTATTTCCAAATAAGGTCAAATTCGCAGGTACCAGAGATTAGGACTTGACATATGATTTGGGAGAACACAATTCTACCCACTGCAGATGGAAAGTGGAATTTATTTAAAATAAAATGCATAACAACCAGGGCTTGATTTTCCTTGGATAAACTGGCAGAATGAGCAAGGGATAATTTGTACCTCTGGGATCAGTTCACATGTCGCCCTAAATGGCATTTACACTATTATGTCATTATAAAGAATGTCTTGGGTGGATTGCAGCCATGTTTTGACATAGCTGTTTGTAAGTGGGCTGAGAATTTAACCTCTGATATAGGCCGTAATCCCAACTGGGCTTTTCCCACAGAGTTATTTATAAATAGCTTCAGATGTTAATTATTAATACATATAAAATATTTATTAAGCACTTAATTTATGCCAGTCTCCTATGCCAGACACTAGAGAAACAAAGAATAATCAGGCACAGGCTTTGCCCTCAAAGAGCTCCTGGTCCGCCAGGCAATGGTATCTAAGTTTTACAAATTCACGCAAGAGCGTTTATTGAATGGACACTGCACGCACAGCACAAACCAGCTTCTGAGGTCGCTGCTCCTCCTATGTCTGCAATCCAATGGGGCTGCCCAGGGAACTTTCTAGGCAAAATATAAACATGCGTGCCACTGCTGAGAAGCTCTGTTGTGTGTTCAGACTGGAAGCTGGGTTCTTTTCTTGACTGTGACTTTTTTCCGACCATGTGGTTTGAGATAGGTCACACCCCTCTCTGGGCCTCCTTCTCTTCCTCTGTAAAAATGAGCAAATCAAATGAGATCATGCCAAAGGGCTTCTTGATTCTTGCACCATCATCATAGTCAACGTAGACGTTTAGTAAGCACCATGCACCAGGAACTGCTCCAGTCCTTGCCACGTATAATTTCAATTCATCTTCATAACAATCATATGAGGTATGGATTTTAATAATTCCCTTTTTTTTTTTTTTTTGAAACA
The DNA here is from genome assembly GCF_009764315.1 of Trachypithecus francoisi. NCBI lineage: Eukaryota > Metazoa > Chordata > Mammalia > Primates > Cercopithecidae > Trachypithecus > Trachypithecus francoisi. Next base: position 6,311,766 of record NW_022681442.1, on the reverse strand, counting down.
GAGTCTCACTCTGTTGCCCAGGCTGGAGTGCCATGGCAGGATCTTGGCTCACTGCAACCTCTGCCTCCCATGTTCAAGCAACTCTCCTGCCTCCCGAGTAGCTGGGATTAAAGGCACCCACCACCATGCCCAGCTAATTTTTGTATTTTTAGTAAAGATAGGGTTTCACCACGTTGACCAGGCTGGTCTCGAACTCCTGACCTCAGGTGGTCTGCCTGCCTCGGCCTTCCAAAGTGCTAGGATTACAGGTGTGAGCCACCTCATCTGGCCTAATGATTTCCTTTTTTTTTTTTTTTTTTTTTGAGGTGGACTCTCACTCTGTCACCCTGGCTGTAGTGCAATGGCATAGTCTCGGGTCACTGCAACCTCTGCCTCCCGGGTTCGAGCAATTCTCCTACCTCAGCCTCCTGAGTAGCTGGGAATACAGGCGTATGCCACCACTCCTGGCTAATTTTTGTACTTTTAGTAGAGACGGGGTTTCACCACGTTGGTCAGGCTGGTCTCGAACTCCTGACGTCAGGTGATCTGCCCGCTCCAGCCTCCCAAAGTACTGGGATTACAGGCGTGAGCCACTGCATCCAGCCATGATACCCATTTTACAGACTGAGAAACTAAGGCATAGGGTGATTGAGTCCATTCCCATACGTCACAGGGAATGAACAGTTACAGCAGGGGTCTGACCCCAGGACTGAGCCATCTTCCTGTGCATTCAGTGATTTTGCCATATCGAGAATCAGGATTTTTTTTTTTTTTTTTGGCCCAGGCTGGAGTGCAGTGGTGCGATCTCGGCTCACTGCAACCTCTGCCTCCCGGGTTTGAGTGATTCTCCTGCCTCAGTTTCCTGAGTAGCTGGGATTACAGGTGTCTACCACCACGCCCAGCTAACTTTTTTATTTTCAGTAGAGACGGGGTTTCACCATGTTGGCCAGGCTGGTCTCAAACTCCTGACCTCAGGTGATCCACCCACCTTGGCCTCCCAAAGTGCTGGGATTACAGGCATGAGTCACTGTGCCAGGCAATTTTTTTTTTTTTTTTTTTGAGACGGAGTCTCGCTCTGTCTCCCAGGCTGGAGTGCAGTGGCACGAGCTCAGCTCACTGCAACCTTTGCCTCCTGGGTTCCAGTAATTCTCCTGCCTCAGCCTCCTGAGTAATTGGGACTACAGGCGCCCGCCACCACACCCGGCTAATTTTTGTATTTTTTAGTAGAGATGGGGTTTCACAGTATTGGCCAGGCTGGTCTCAAGCTCCTGACCTTGTGATCTGCCCACCTCGGTCTCCCAAAGTGCTGGGATTACAGGCGTGAGCCACCATGCTCAGCAGTATGATTATTATTTTTTAAGAGGCAAGGTCTTGCTCTGTTGCCCAGGCTCTGTGACCTCAAACTTCTGGACACAAGAGATCCTCTGCCTCAGCTTCCCAAGTAGATGGGACTACAGGTGTGTGCCACCACTCCTGCCTAATTAAAAAAAGAATTTTTTTTGGCCAGGCATTGTGGCTCATGCCTGTAATCCCAGTACTTTGGGAGGCCGAGGTGGGAGTATTGCTTGAGCCCAGGAGTTCAAGACTGGCCTGGGCAACATAGAAAGACCTGATCTCTATATTTTAAAAAAACATAAAAACAGACTACGATTAAAAAAAAATTTTTTTAAGGGAATCAGGGTCTTGCTGTGTTGACCAGGTTGGCCTTGAACTCCTGGGCTCAAGCAAGCTCCCCAGTTTAGCCTCCCAAAGTGCTGGGATTATAGACGTGAGCCATTGTGCCGGCTTCAAGAGAACTTTTAAAGAGAGTAGCAATCCACCAGGTGAGTTTAGGGAGGGAAGCTTTATTAATCCTGAGCTGGCAGAGAATAGCAGCCAATTCTTTGCCCAATTTCCTTTTGCTGTCCCACAGCATAACTGAAACATGTTCAACATACAGCATGCCTCCTCCTTCCGCAGCGGGTCTCCTCCTGAGCTTCCTTTTACCTAATGGACACCATGGATCTGCTTCCAGGCAGATTTCCCTCTCTGTGCTCATTGGTAGGAAGCACATACCCCAGATCTGAACTCATTCTAGCAACTACAGAATACCTTATAGAACACATTTTATATGCTGTCACTAACCCCCGGCTTCACGGCATTTACAGATTCTTATTTTCCGTTTACTCTGATGTGCCAGACGTCTTCATTTGTCCTCCAGATCTACCCTGTATCCTTTCCCACTCTACTCTCTGTCTTGGAAGGCTGAACTGTGTAGACAACACCAACCGCTCACCCACTGGCTTTCAGTTGGGTCTGGTCAATGGATTAGAGGGATGGAGGAAGTGGAGGTCAGTGTTTTGATTTCCCTGTCTCCCTGCCTTCTCTCCCTCCTCCCACCATCCCCACCAGGTTGCCTGGGGCTGCCTGTGTTTTTCCACCAAAGGTCATGTTCCTCCTGCCCCCTCTTTTTTTTTTTTTTATGAAAAAGGATATTGAGGCCAGCCTGGCCAACATGGCAAAAGCCCCTCTCTACTAAAAATACAAAAATTAGCCAGGTGTGGTGGTGAGTGCCTGTAATCACAGCTACTTGGGAGGCTGAGGCAGGAGAACTGCTTGAACCCAGGAGGTGGAGGTTGCAATGAGCCAAGATCGCACCACTACACTCCAGCCTGGGTTATAGAGTGAGATCTTCTCTCAAAAAACAAAAAAACAAAAACAAACAAACAAACAAAAAACAAACACAAGAGAGAGATGGGGTCTCTCTCTATTACCCAGGCTGGAATACAGTGGCAATATTCACAGGTGTGATCATAGCTCACTCTAGCCTCAAATTCCTGGACTGAAGCAATGCTCCTGCCTCAGCCTCCTGAGTAGCTGGGACGACTGGAACATGCCACAATGCTGGGCTGTGATTCACATACATTTTCATGATGAGTGAAGGCAGAAATAATTACATGATTGGTTTGCTGATAACATGACATTTAGGCTGTGGCTCTTTCTTATGGTTCTTGCCTTTTACCAAGTCGTTAGATGGTTTTAACAGTCCCAGGGGATCTTGTGGGCTCCTAACCTGCTGCTTCTGGAAATACCTGTCAAGGAAGTCTGGTCCTCAGCTTCATTTTGAAAGTGGCTGCATTCACTTCATCCATGAAGCGAACATGGAGGAAATGCCTAGTGAATTGCTGGACTGAAAAGCGGTCATAACTTTTCAGCTCACATGAACACACACTTGGGAAATGTGTGAAACCCTAATTTTAAAAAGAGGCTCCTTGGGAGAAACATTAGTAGCTGACACAGAGCCATTTTCTGGCTTTCATCTTGTCACCACTGGTGGCTGGGAACAGACTGTCCAGCCTCTGCCTACTCACGAGGATTCTCAAAAGAGTTTTCAATAAATTCCATTTGTTAACAAGGAATCGCGCTACTAAAAAAAAAAAAAAAAAAAAAAGAATAACATTTGCAAATAACCTCCTATTACTTAAGGCTTTGATTTTTACTGTATTATGGAAGAATTGGCAAGAACAGCAGAGTAAGACAATGGATCCCATAGTAGAGACCCATGAATAACAAGGCAGCGTTTTCTTAAGCCTGTCACTCAAACCCAAGGGCTTCTTTCTGGAGCGATCTTTGATGTGAAGGCTCAAAATGCCCCAAATTCAACGGCCATTTAAATCTTAATGATAAAACTCAGGAGCAATATAAGTGTTTAAAACAGGAAAGGGATACTGACAGCTCTCCAAAACAAAGACTAGGATTCCAGTGTCACTGGTCATAGAAGAAAATTGAGGTCAGCAACGTCCAACTCAGAGACATTTTATCTTCAAAGATAGTGTTCAGCTGCTACTGTTACAAGGCAAATGTGAACGGCTTGCTCAATATTTCATCTACGCTATTTGCAGAAAGTTAAAAACTTGACGGACCTATGTTGACTAGCGGCAAGAAGAACTGTCCTCACATTCTTGGTGGGAATTTCAACCGGCCCAATATTTCTGGAGGAAGGTTTGGCAATATGTGTTAAAAGTCTCAAAAATGGCCAACAAGCATCTGAAAAGATGCTCAACATCACTGACATTTAGAGAAATGGAAATCAAATCACAATGAGCTATCACATCACACCCATTAGCATGGCTGCTGTCAAAAGAACAGAAAACAAGTATCGCTGAGGAATGCAGAGAAATTGGAGCCCTTATGCACTGTTGGTGAGAATGTAAGATGGTGCAGTTGCTATGGAACCGATATGGAGGTTCCTCAAAAAATTAAAAATAGAACTACCTTATGATCCACCAATCCTCCTTCTGGGCATATATCTGCAATAATTTGAGGTGGAATCTCAAAGAGATATTTGCACATCCATGTTCACTGCAGCATTATTCACAATAGCCAAGGGGTGGGAACAACCTTAATGTCCACTGACAAATGAATAAAATTAACGTGGTATATACATACAATGGAATATTATGCAGCTTTAAAAAAGAAGGAAATTGTACCATTTGCAACAACATGGATGGACTTGGAAGACATTATGCTAAGTGAAATAAGTCAGCCACAGAAGGACAAATACTGCACGATTCCACTTACGTAAGGTATCTAAGATAGTTGAACTGATATAAGCAGAAAATAGAATGGTAATTGCAAGGAGATGCGGTAGGGAGAAATGAGCTGTTCAATGGGAATAAAGTTACAGTTATACAAGGTGAATAGGTTCTAGAGACCTGCTGTACAACATAGCACTCATATTTTTGTCATTAACAATATATGCGCTTACAAATTTGCTAAATGGGGGAAGATCTCATGTTAAGTATTCTTATCACCAAAACTAACCAAATAAAAAATACCAAAAAACAAAAAAACAAAAGGATGAGATTTTTGGAGATGATGGATATGTTTATTACCTCGATTGTGGTGAAAGTATCACGGGTGTATGTGTATGTCCAGGCTCACCCAATTGTATACATTAAGTACATGCAGTTGTTCTCTATATCAATTATTTGTCAATACACCTGTTAAAAAAGAATATATAATGGCATTGGAATATGGTCATGACATATTATTACATTAAAAAGACACTTTAGGCCAGGCGCGGTGGCTCACGCCTGTAATCCCAGCACTTTGGGAGGCTGAAGTGGGTGGATCACTAGATCAGGAGATCGAGACCATCCTGGCCAACATGGTGAAACTCCATCTCTACTAAAAATACAAAAATTAGCTGGGTGTGGTGGTGCGCCTGTAATCCCAGCTACTTGGGAGGCTGAGTCAGGAGAATGGCTTGAACCTGGGAGGCAGAGATTGCAGTAAGCCGAGATTGCACCACTGCACTCCAGCCTGGCAACAGAGTGAGACTCTGACCAAAAAAAAAAAAAGACACGTTAGAACTTAGAATTATAGTGTGATTCTAATTTTGCAATAATTCAGACATGTATGCATAGAATAAAGACTGGAAAACAGATATCAAGATACTATGTGAACAGGGGGACATCTTTGGGCATAAGCATTAGAGCTGAGTTTTATGTATTTTTGTGTGTTTGTCTCTATTGTCTAAGACAAACATGTACCACTTTTGTAATCAGAATTAAGCAATTTTTCAAAAAAGAGTAGGAATGAATTCCTAAAAGGACTACATCATGCTCTGGGAGGTGAGACTGGGAGAGTTGAAAAATGGCTTCCATTTTCTACTTTATAGAGTTTTAAAAGTATGTATCACTTTTACGATCAAAAAAGAAGAATGAAGTCAAAGCAAGGTGCAGTCACTGTCAAATTCTTTTCAAAGTCAAACCCACCAGACGTCTTTTCAGGGCCAAAGTATACAAGGCAGTAAATAGGAAAAGCACCTGCCAACCATGCAGGCCTGGAAAGCCTTCGTGTTTGGAGCTGTCCACAAGTTCCAGGGTGTTGGATGGTGCCACCCCACGCACAGAGGCATGGGAGGTGATGTGAGAGCTGGAGCAGGCAGAGGCCTGGAAAGTCTGCCCTCTGGGGATTGGGGACCAGGGAGAGGGACTCCTGCCAACCCTGAGAGAATGTGCCTGGTGTCTCAGACTGAAGAGGGCAACATAATTGGGTGGCGGGGGACTCTCGTTCAATTGGGTACATTTTCAGCATCTAAAACTTCATTCAGCAGCAAAGAATGCAGGATGATGTTGCTGTTTTTACAAAGAGGTGTTTGGGATTTGGAGCGCTGCCCAAGGGCACGGAGGAAGCTTTTTGTATTATCCGCTGACAAGTGCATTGTGGACATGCTGGAAGGGGAGTTTGTTCACTGCACCAACACGGAGTCACACCCAGCTTCGCCTATAATGGAACCAACAGTCGTGAGCCCGTTAAAGACATCGCAGGGACTTCAGGCTCTGGCAGAATTTGCTGCAATCATGTTGAAAGGAATCTTGGACACTGAAGGGTCTGTTTTCAACTGTCTAGGGATTTAATTCGCTTCATCAAGTTGATTGTGCGTTTTTTTAAATGGGTCTTCATTCTTAAGGCAAATTTGGGTATTTTTATCTTGCTTTTCATTGACTATTATGACATAGGCATATTTTTCACGTTAATACAAATTCTTCAAAAACCTCCAAAATGGCATACAATATCCCATCCTGTGGCTGAGCCATAAATGATCCCTTTGGTTGGCCATTGAGGTTGTTGGCAAGTTTGTTAATATTAATACTGCCATAATTCATATTTTTGTGCCATTAAGCTTTGTTTGCTTTCCAGATTATTTCCTTAGGACTGATTCCAAGTGAAACCACTAGATCAAAGACATGCACATTTTTTAAATTATTATTTTTTATTATACTTTAAGTTCTAGGGTACATGTGCACAACGTGCAGGTTTGATATGTAGGTATATATGTGCCATGTTGGTTTGCAGCACCCATCAACTCGTCATTTGCATTAGGTATTTCTCCTAATGCTGCCCATCTCCCAGCCTCCCACCCCACGACAGGTCCCAGTGTGTGATGTTCCCCACCCTGTGTCCAAGTGATCTCATTGTTCAATTCCCACCTATGAGTGAGAACATGCAGTGTTTGGTTTTCTGTCCTTGTGATAGTTTGCTCAGAATGATGGTTTCCAGCTTCATCCATGTCCCTACAAAGGACACAAACTCATCCTTTTTTATGGCTGCATAATATTCCATGGTGTATATGTGCCACATGTTCTTAATCCAGTCTATCACTGATGGACATTTGGGTTGGTTCCAAGTCTTTGCTATTGTGAATAGTGCCTTGATAAACATACGTGTGCAAGTGTCTTTATAGCAGCATGATTTATACTCCTTTGGGTATATACCCAGTAATGAGATGGCTGTGTCAAATGGTATTTCTAGTTCTAGATCCTTGAGGAATCGCCACACTGTCTTCCACAATAGTTGAACTAGTTTACAGTCCCACTAACAGTGTAAAAGTGTTCCTATTTCTCCACATCCTCTCCAGCACCTGTTGTTTCCTGACTTTTTAATGATCACCATTCTAACTGGTGTGAGATGGTATCTCATTGTGGTTTTGATTTGCATTTCTCTGATGGCCAGTGATGATAAGCATTTTTTCATGTGTCTGTTGGCTGCATAAATGTCTTCTTTTGAGAAATGTCTGTTCATATCCTTGCCCACTTTTTGATGGGGTTGTTTTTTTCTTGTAAATTTGTTTGAGTTCTTTGTAGATTCTGGATATTAGCCCTTTGTCAGACTGGTAGATTGCAAAAATTTTCTCCCATTCTGTAGGTTACCTGTTCACTCTGATGGTAGTTTCTTTTGCCACGCAGAAGCTCTTTAGTTTAATTAGATCCCATTTGTCTATTTTGGCTTTTGTTGCCATTACTTTTGGTGTTTTAGTCATGAAGTCCTTGCCCATGCCTATGTCCTGAATGGTATTGCCTAGGTTTTCTTCTAGGATTTTTATGGTTTTAGGTCTAACATTTAAGACTTTAGTCCATCTTGAATTAATTTTTGTATAAGGTGTAAGGAAAGGATCCACTTTCAGCTTTCCACACATGGCTAGCCAGTTTTCCCAGCACCATTTATTAAATAGGGAATCCTTTCCCCATTTCTTGTTTTTGTCAGGTTTGTCAAAGATCAGATGGTTGCAGATGTGTGATGTTATTTCTGAGGGCTCTGTTCTGTTCCATTGGTCTATATCTCTGTTTTGGTACCAGTACCATGCTGTTTTGGTTACTGCAGCCTTGTAGCATAGTTTGAAGTCAGGTAGCATGATGCCTCCAGCTTTGTTCTTTTTGCCTAGGATTGTCTTGGCAATGCGGGCTCTTTTTTGGTTTCACGTGAACTTTAAAGTAGTTTTCTCCAATTCTGTGAAGAAAGTCATTGGTAGCTTGATGGGGATGGCGTTGAATCTATAAATTACCTTGGGCAGTATGGCCATTTTCACTGTATTGATTCTTCCTATCCGTGATCATGGAATGTTCTTCCATTTGTTTGCTGTTTGTATCCTCTTTTATTTCGTTGAGCAGTGGTTTGTAGTTCTCCTTGAAGAGGTCCTTCACATCCCTTGTAGGTTGGATTCCTAGGTATTTTGTTCTCTTTGTAGCAATTGTGAATGGGAGTTCACTCATGATTTGGCTGTCTGTTTGTCTGTTATTGGTGTATAGGAATGCTTGTGATTTTTGCACATTGATTTTATGTCCTGAGACTTTGCTGAATTTGCTCATCAGCTTCAGGAGATTTTGGGCTGAGACGATGGGGTTTTCTAAATATACAGTCATGTCATCTGCAAACAGGGACAATTGAACTTCCTCATTTCCTAATTGAATTCCTTTTATTTCTTTCTCTTGCCTGATTGCCCTGGAGTGGTGAGAGAGGGCATCCTTGTCTTGTGCCAGTTTTCAAAGGGAATGCTTCCAGTTTTTGCCCATTCATTATGATATTGGCTGTGGGTTTGTCATAAATAGCTCTTATTATTTTGAGATATGTTCCATCAATACCTAGTTTATTGAGAGTTTTTAGCATGAAGGGTGTTTGCATTTTGTCAAAGGCCTTTTCTGCATCTATTGAGATAATCATGTGGTTTTTGTCATTGGTTCTGTTTATGTGATGGATTACGTTTATTGATTTTCATATGTTGAATCAGCCTTCCATCTCAGCGATGAAGCCAACTTGATCATGGTGGATAAGCTTTTTGATGTGCTGCTGGATTCAGTTCACCAGTATTTTATTGAGGATTTTTGAATTGATGTTCATCAGGGATATTGGTCTAAAATTCTCTTTTTTTGTTGTGTTTCTGCCAGGCTTTGGTATCAGGATGATGCTGGCCTCATAAAATGAGTTAGGGAGGAGTTCCTCTTTTTCTGTTGATTGGAATAGTTTCAGAAGGAATAGTACCAGCTCCTTTTTGAACCTCTAGTAGAATTCGACTATGAATCCATCTGGTCCTGGACTTTTTTTGGTTGGTAGGCTATTAATTATTGTCTCAATGTCACAGTCTGTTATTGGTCTATTCAGAGATTCAACTTCTTCCTGGTTTAGTCTTGGGAGGGTGTGTGTATACAGGAATTTATCCATTTCTTCTAGATTTTCTAGTTTATTTGGGTAGAGGTGTTTAGTGTATCCTCTGATGGTAGTTTGCACTTCTGTGGGGTCAGTGGTGATATCTCCTTTATCATTTTTTATTGCATCTATTTGATTCTTCTCTCTTTTCTTCTTTATTAGTCCTGGTAGCGGTCTATCAATTCTGTGGATCTTTTCAAAAACCAGCTCCTGGAATCATTGACTTTTTAAAGAGTTTTTTGTGTCTCTATCTCTTTCAGTTTTGCTCTGATCTTAGTTATTTCTTGCCTTCTGCTAGTTTTTGAATTTGTTTGCTCTTGCTTTTCTAGTTCTTTTAATTGTGATGTTAGGGTATCAATTTTAGGTCTTTCCTGCTTTCTCCTGTGGGCATTTAGTGCTATAAATTTCCCTCTACACACTGCTTTAAATGTGTCCCAGAGATTTTGGTATGTTGTGTCTTTGTTCTTATTGGTTTCAAAGAACATCTTTACTTCTGCCTTCATTTTGTAATGTACCCAGTAGTCATTCAGGAGCAGGTTGTTCAGTTTCCATGTAGTTGTGTGATTTTGAGTGAGTTTCTTTTTTTTTTTTTTTTTTTTTGAGATGGAGTCTTGCTGTGTCGCCCAGGCTGGAGTGCAGTGGCGCGATCTCGGCTCACCGCAAGCTCCGCCTCCCGGGTTCACGCCATTCTCCAGCCTCAGCCTCCAGAGTAGCTGGGACTACAGGTGCTCGCCACCACGCCCGGCTAGTTTTTTGTATTTTTAGTAGAGACGGGGTTTCACCATGTTAGCCAGGATGGTCTTGATCTCCTGACCTCGTGATCCACCCGCCTCGGCCTCCCAAAGTGCTGGGATTACAGGCTTGAGCCACCGCACCCGGCCTTGAGTGAGTTTCTTAATCCTAAGTTCTAATTTGATTGCACTGTGGTCTGTTGCACTGTGGTCTGAGAGACAGTTTGTTGTGATTTCTGTTCTTTTACATTTGCTGAGGAGTGCTTTACTTCCAATTATGTGGTCAATTTTAGAATAAGTGTGATGTGGTGCTGAGAAGAATGTGTATTCTGTTGATTTGGGGTGGAGAGTTCTGTAGATGTCTATTAGGTCTGCTTGGTGCAGAGATGAGTTCAAGTCCTGGATATCCTTGTTAACTTTCTGTCTCGTTGATCTGTCTAATGTTGACAGTGGGGTGTTAAAGTCTCTCATTATTATTGTGTGGGAGTCTAAGTCTCTAAGGACTTGCTTTATGAATCTGGGTACTCCTATATTGGGTACATATATATTTAGGATAGTTCGCTCTTCTTGTTGAATTGATCCCTTTACCATTATGTAATGGCCTTCTTTGTCTCTTTTGATCTTTGTTGACTTAAAGTCTGTTTTATCAGAGACTAGGATTGCAATCCCTTTTTTTTTTTTTTTTGCTTTCCATTTGCTTCGTAGATCTTCCTCCATCTTTTATTTTGAGCCTATGTTTGTCTCTACATGTGAGATGGGTCTCCTGAATACAGCAGACTGATGGGTCTTGACTCTATCCAATTTGTCAGTCTGTGTCTTTTAATTGGGGCATTTAGCCCATTTACATTTAAGGTTAATATTGTTATGGGTGAGTTTGATCCTGTCATTATGATGTTAGCTGGGTATTTTGCCTATTAATTTATGCAGTTTCTTCATAGCGTCGATGGTCTTTACAATTTGGCATGCTTTTGCAGTGGCTGGTACCGGTTGATTCTTTCCATGTTTAGTGCTTCCTTCAGGAGCTCTTGTAAGGCAGGTCTGGTGGTGACAAACTCTCTCAGCATTTTGCTTGTCTGTAAAGAATTTTATTTCTCCTTCACTTATGAAGCTTAGTTTGGCTGGATATGAAATTCTGGGTTGAAAATTCTTTTCTTTAAGAATGTTGAATATTGGTCCCCACTCTCTTCTGGCTTGTAGGGTTTCTGCCAAGAGATCTGCTGTGGGTAACCTGACCTTTCTCTCTGGCTGCCCTTAACATATTTTCCTTCATTTCAACCTTGGTGGATCTGACAATTATGTGTCTTGGGGTTTCTCTTCTTGAGGAGTATCTTTGTGATGTTCTTTGTATTTCCTGAATTTGAATGTTGGCCTGCCTTGCTAGGTTAGGGAAGTTCTCCTGGATAATATCCTGAAGAGTATTTTCCAACTTGGTTCCATTCTCCCTGTCACTTTCAGGTACACCTATCAAATGTAGATTTGGTCTTTTCACATAGTCCCATATTTCTTGGAGGCTTTGTTCATTTCTTTTTACTCTTTTTTCTCTAACCTTGTCTTCTTGCTTTATTTCATTTATTTGATCTTCAGTTACTGATACTCTTTCTTCCACTTGATGATGAAATTGGCTACTGAAGCTTGTGCATGTGTCACGAAGTTCTCGTGCCATGGTTTTCAGCTCCATCAGGTCATTTAAGGTCTTCTCTATACTCTTTATTCTAGTTAGCCATTTGTCTAACCTTTTTTTCAAGGTTTTTAGCTTCCTTGCGATGGATTTGAACATGCTTCTTCAGCTCGGAGAAGTTTGTTATTATCGACCTTCTGAAGCCCTACTTCTGTCAACTTGTCAAAGTCATTCTCCATTCGGCTTTCTTCCATTGCTGGCAAGCAGCTGTGATCCTTTGGAGGAGAAGAGGTGCTCTGGATTTTAGAATTTTCCACTTTTCTATTCTGATTTCTCTCCATCTTTGTGGTTTTATCTACCTTTGGTCTTTGATGTTGGTGACCTACAGATGGGGTTTTGGTGTAGATGTCCTTTTTGGTGATGTTGGTGCTACTCCTTTCTGTTTGTTAGTTTTCCTTCTAACAGTCAAGTCCCTCAGCTGCAGGTCTGTTGGAGTTTGCTGGAAGTCTACTCCAGACCCTGTTTGTCTGGGTATCACCAGCAGAGGCTGTAGAACAGCAAATATTGCAGAACAGCAAATATTGCCGCCTGATACTTCCTCTGGAAGCTTCATCCCAGAGGGGCACCCACCTATATGAGGTGTCTGTTGGACTCTACTGGGAGGTGTCTCCCAGTTAGGCTACACGGGTATCAGGGACCCACTTGAGGAGGCAGTCTGTCCATTCTCAGAGCTCAAACACCATGCTTGGAGAACTACTGCTCTCTTCAGAGCGGTCAGACAGGGACATTTAAGTCTGCAGAAGCTGTCTGCTGCCCTTTGTTCAGCTAAGGACTGCCCACAGAGGTGGAGTCTATAGAGGCAGAGGCCTTGCTGAGCTGTGGTGGGCTCTGCCCAGTTCGAATTTCCCAGCTGCTTTGTTTACCTAATCAAGCCTCAGCAATGGTGGATGCCCCTCCCCAACCCAGGCTGCCACCTCACAGTTCAATCTCAGACTGCTGCACTAGCAGTGAGCAATGCTCTGTGGGTGTGGGACCTGCCGAGCCAGGCATAGGAGAGAATCTCACTGTCTGCTGGTTGCTAAGACCTTGGAAAGAGCACAGTATTTGGGCGTGAGTGTCCCATTTTTCCACGTACAGTCTGTCACGGCTTCCCTTGGCTAGGAAAGGGAAATCCCCCCAACCTCTTGCACTTCCCAGGTGAGGTGACGCCCCGCCCTGCTTCAGCTTGCCCTCCGTGGACTGCACCCACTGTCCAACCAGTCCCAATGGGATGAACCAGGTACATCAGTTGTAAATGCAGAAATCACCTGTCTTCTGTGTCGATCACACTGGGAGCTGCAGACTGGAGCTTTTCCTATTTGGCCATCTTGGAATGGAAAAAGCATGCACATTTTTTAGTGTTTTGTTTTGGGATTCTTTTTGATCAAATTTTGTTTCATGTTGCTAAGGCTATATTTTTCTCTTCTTTTTTTTTTTTTCCAGATAAAATGGATTTTCCCCCAATTATAAAAGAAATACTTACTCAATGTAAATCATTTTGATAAGAAAAAGAAAATTACCAGGCAAATTCACTACACATAACACTGCTAACATTTTTCCTTCCAGACTTTTTTCTATATGCTTACACACACACACACTCACTTCTAACTTACTTCCCTTAATGTATCATGAGTGTCTTCCTAATAATTTAATGGAGGACCAGATCTTTTTATTTGACTGCACAGCATGCCACGGTATAGAGATATACTTCATGAAAAACCAAGTGTAGACATTTTTAAGGTTCTTGACTCATGTTACCAAAACACTTTCTAACAGCTTAGATCAATAATGCTCACTCCCACAATCAGCGTGTGATGATTCTTCTCAAGACCAATGAGAACCATTTGTATTGTCTGACTTTTTGTATCAAGACATTTTTAGCAAAACACAATGGCAAGGATCTTGACCAGTAAGTTTGATGGTTTAGTCTGTTTTCATGAAAGAATGGAAAATAATCATGGCAGCTTACCCATCATGGAAGCCAGATTACTTCTGAGAAATATGTTGGGAGGGTGTTGGAGAAGGGAATCTAGATATTTGGCTTCCCTATATATAATTATGGTCACCTATGGCCATGTCTCTGAATTCAGATGGGTATTTATTTACTGTAATGTAGAATATCTTTGGGGAACATTGCATACAGATACTAACAATTAACTCAATCTAAGAATCACATTTCTTGGCTGGGCGTGGTGGCTCACGCCTGTAATCCCAGCACTTTGAGAGGCCAAGGCAGGTGGATCACGAGGTCAAGAGATCAAGACCATCCTGGCCAACATGGTGAAACCCCATCTCTACTAAAAATACAAAAATTAGCTGGGTGTGGTGGTGGGCACCCGTAGTCCCAGCTACTCTGGAGGCTGAGGCAGGAGAATCGCTTGAACCTGGGAGGTAGAGGTTGCAGTGAGCATAGATTACGCCATTGCACTCCAGCCTGGCTACAGAGTGATACTCATCTCAAAAAATAAGTAAATACACAAAAGAATCACAATTCTTGCAATTAATAGAGTGCTGGTCCAACATTCTAATGACAAACTCTCCCCAAAACACCAATGGAACAGGAGGTGGGGAGCCTCCTAATTAAACAGGACTTTCCACACCGACTAACGACTGAGATGTTGAGGGTCAGACACGGGGATGCACGGATCTGTGCTGTGTCACCTGGGCCAAAGGCATGTCACATACAATGATGCTCACCTGTGACAGGGAAGCATCATTTGCTCTGTCTTTAGAACTAAGGGACAATGAGACACCTGCTAACATCTCCACAGGATGCCAGGGACCTCAGTGAGCTGCTGCCGCTGGTACTTGGGGCCTGGTGTGACTGTCCTTCCTAAGTGCAACCTCTGTCCCTATAACCCAGTGCATTGAGCCTCCCCAGGAGGGGAGCTGGGGTGCCGCCTGAGGGCCTGGGAGCTCTGAAGGTGTCTTCTCCCTGGCTCACTCGAAGCTCTGGAAGGCTGGGTTTGGTTTGTGAACTTTTCTGATCCTGCTTGTTTTCCAAGAAGAAAACACCACCCTTCAAAAGGAACAGAGTACACTCGTGCCCTGGTTAGGATTTTAACACTCCTGGCTAAGGTCTTGAGGGTCATCGAATTGTTGGAGTTGCAAACCTTGGTCTTGTTGCCTTCTCTGGGCTTCTGGGGAAGGAGGGACAGGCGCCACATGGCAGCACTCTGGGGCCAGAAGCATCAGAAATCACGCTGTCTCCTGTGCAAGGAGATAAGGCTTCCTGTGGCCTTTTCCCACCCTGTTTTGCAGGAAAGGAGCAGGTGGCAACTGAGGAAAGAACGCTCTACAGACCAGTAGCCAACAGCTTGGGTGTCATTGACAGAGAGAGAGGGCTGGCAAAACAAATGGACACATTTTAATTTGCAAGCCAGGGTCTCTCTCTGTGGGTCTCTATCCCTCTGTCCCTCTGCCCCCACCCCTGCCCACCCCCTGTGTCTTGCCTTCTCCAGTATGTGGGCAGCTGTGAGAAGACCTAGTTCCAGAGCCAGCACTGGCCTTGGGCAGTCATGTACTCGCTGAGCCTATGTTTTCTCCACTTTATGAAAATCGTAGTGCACAACCACAGAGCTGTCACGGAAATCAGATGAGTCAGGCGACATGAAAGGGTCTTGCAGAGAGCCACACACAGGTGGCACTCGGTAGAACCAGCAATTTTGCCTAAAGTCTTCAAGTGGAAGTGACTTTAGGGTGCTTAGCATATTGATCCCTTGAGGTCACTGCTCAGCCAGGAGGCTCACTTGCTCACGGACTGGTGTGATGAGGCTTTGGCATGACTGCAACCTCCCAGAGGGCTTCCCTAGAGGCTGGAATGATGCCAGTGCTCCATAAATGCCTGTTGTAGGCAGGCGTGAACACATGAATGAATGAATGAAGTGGCTTGAATAACAAAGGACATTTGCAGAGCACTGTTAGCCTATGCCAGGTGCCACCTGCACGGTGTCCCTGATTCTCACAGGACTGTCTCTGTGTATCTGGAAGGCTGTTCCCCTTTTCCTCCCTTTCTTCTCTCCCCTTAACTCCTCCTTTCTTTCTCCTCCTCCCTCTTTAGCCCCACTCACCCTAGGTTCCCACCTGACGAACTCTTACTCATCCTTCAAAGCCCATTTCAGAGCTCACCTCCTCTGGAAGTTTGCCTGCTCCCTTGGACAGAGGTAGGTGTTTCCTGCCTGGGGCTTCCCAGCCTCCCTATAGCACTGCTCCCCTCAAGCCCGGAAGCTTCTGGGTAGAGATTTGGTCTTGCCCGTCTCTGTATCTGGAGTGCCTTGTCCAGGGCCTGCCATCTCAAAGGTGTGTCTTATGTGTTGGTGAATGGCAGAATGTCACAGAGTATCTGGCTTCCTTAAGCAGGTTGCTATCACTTTATACTTGAACCCACACCTGGGATTCATGAAAGCTTCCCCAAAGCCCTGAAACTGCAAATAAGAAACATGGCAGATGGCTCTGCTCTGTTGTTAATTTCCAGGGGCTTCTAGAGGATTGGCAGCCCTCGGGACCCCATATCAGCACCAGAAGACAGCGGAGCAATGTACTGAGAAGCCGCCAAGAAGAAAATTGAATAAAGGCACGCAAATCTCTTTAACCGGAGACCCAGTACACAGAATGTGCCACTAACGGGGGTTTATCTTCCAGAAATCATATGAAAATCACCAGGGTAAAGCACCAGGCTTTGCAAAATTGTTCGTGCCTGTGGTGCCTCGCTGGCAGCTGGGTTGCAGGCTGGGAGTAGAATGCCACCCTCTCGAAGAAGCTCTTCTCCACCTTTGCTCTCAGGAATGTCTGTGCTGTCACCAAACATTGGTTGGCTGTGAAGACAGAAAATGAAGAGATGTTCCTCCCTCCCAAGGAACCAGTGCCTGGGGAGGGGATCCAGGGGAGCTCTCCAGGCTCTAAGATGTCTGCTGGAAGCACCTTGCTCCCAGAGGGGTACTCTATTGTCTTGGGAGGGCAAAGGCTTCTTAGGGACCATGACATCTGAGTGAAATTTGGAATCATTGATAGGGCTTCACTGGGTGACAAGGAAGAAGAGAACAAGCAGAAGTCACGTGTCTACTGGTCACTAGCAAAGTCAGCCCAAGTGGCTCTGTTGGCATTGAAGTCTCTCTTGCTTGTGTTGCTCTCTCCTTTTGGAGTCGTCAGTGGCTCTCCAGTTCAGTATTACCATGCTTAGGACAAGCTCCTCGTGCAGGTGTTCAAGGCCATCCACAGTACCATCATCTTCCTGCATCCTCTGCCATCTCTTGCCTCCTCCAACCCGTATGTTTGCCTCTGGTCTGAAAGCTCTCCTTCTCCCTCTCAGCTTCCTGCTTGATCTCCCCCACGTGAATGTGAGTTCCGTCGTGGCCAACATGGCAGTCCCCTCAGCATCCAGCACAGCGGGTGCTCTGGAGGCTTGGATTCCTTGGCGACATCTCTCCAGCTGGGACGAGGGCTGCTCAGGGGTGAGGGCAGCGACTTCCCTTTGCTGGGGGAGCAGTGGGCACCAAGGCATACCCAGGACTCCCTTCCTGAATGGGAGGAGTGAGCTAGTGGCTCTCTGATTGCTGTTTGCTCTTACTCATGGGGACACCTCCAGAGACGGACTCCTGCCTCAGAGTCCGCCACAGCTGTATTCTAAAGGAGATTTCCAGATGGACTCTTATGCAAGTACATAAACCTAAACTCCTTCCTCATTCACTCATTCATTCGTGCTCCAAACACACCTGGAGCATTTGCTGGGGCTGGGGTAAAAAAAGGGCAGTCACAGACTCTGTTCTGGGGGGCTTCCGGCCAGAGGGATCAGAGCTGGCCACAGGTAGAGAGAGTCTGAGAGTTGGCACAGGGGAGGGAGGGAGCTTGGCTCAGGGAGAAAAGTGGTCAGGAAAGAATGCAGCTACAGCAGCATTGGCGTCGAGTCTGGGGAAATGGCTGAAATCAGACATGGGGCAAAAGTGCGCATGTGCATGTGGGAATCGTGTTTTTATTACGTGTGTGTGTATAGTGTACATGGATGAATGCATATGTGTGTTTACATGTGAGTATGTACGTGTATATGTGTATGAGCATGTATGTTTGTATACGTATGTGTATTGTGCATATGTGTCAGTGTGTAATAGGCACATGTGTGGGTTTACATGTATATACACACATGAACATGTGTTTGTGTGTGTGCACAATCATGCATGTATTATATGCACCCACACATACACATATACGTATGTATGTATACATGTGTACGTGTATATGTGTGAGTGTGCATAGGATGAGAATGGAGATCAGCTGGTCACCATTTTGGGTTTCCAGGGAGAACAGTGTTAGGTAACAGGGTTAGGTTTGGGAGCAGATGGAGAGAAATAGTTGAGTTCATTTATCCTTGGGGACCACCTGAGGAATCAGTACTAAATCTATGGGACCTGGGGAATCATTGAAGGCTCTGAGCAAGGGAATGACATGGCCAGAGCATGTCCAATGTCCCCACCCTGTCCCATCCTGCTGACCAAGAACAGCATAGACAGGTGCATTTCGGAAGACGAGGGCAAGAGCAAGAACACTGGTAACCAGGGTCCAACTCAGGAGGAACTTTGACCAAGAAGTTTGAAACAAAGAAGGAAGGTTTGCTCCTAAACTCTTGACTTATTCCTCCTGCCCTTTCCCTTCCCACGATTTCTCAATAAACGACTGGAGACATCAGACAATGCCCTCACTGTTGTATGGCTGCCTGGGGCTGTTCCCGCAGCATCGGAGCCTCTGTGCTCAGGTGACCTCTGTGCTGGGGGTAGGATGGCCCCCCCCCACGTAGGCCTTAAACATCTGGATCACGCTGGGGAACTCGCCACAGGGATCTTTAAAAAAAAATAAAATAAGGGTCTGGATTTTGAACAAACTCTTTTGGTGGGAATAATTTTTATGTTCCCAAGTATTTGTGGGTTCAACTTTGCACACAATTAATTGTACTTACAAATGTCTCCTTGAGGGCATAATTAGTCACCAGCAACTCATTCTAAAAGCGCCAGAGGCTAATTGTACCCCCAAGCGAGAAGTTTCAGGTGTAATTAATTATTCT
Source organism: Trachypithecus francoisi (assembly GCF_009764315.1). Taxonomy (NCBI): domain Eukaryota; kingdom Metazoa; phylum Chordata; class Mammalia; order Primates; family Cercopithecidae; genus Trachypithecus; species Trachypithecus francoisi. The sequence continues at coordinate 6,292,880 of NW_022681442.1, read as the reverse complement.
TTAATTATTAAATTTTATATTCATTGGTTGGATGCACAAAGTTGTGCTCAGATGAACTTGCTGGCACAAGGAGGGCTGGAATGAAGAGGTCCGCGCCACCCTCTGAGCAAACCTCCGCCAAGGGGCTGTGAAAAGAAAGAAAGGGACTGCCGGCTGCCTAGCTCAGCGTGGGAAATTCCTCAAGTGACAGTAACTAGCCAGAGGAATTGGCCAGACAGTGGGAGGGCAGCCCAGAAAACCTGTGGCCCTGGGCCCCTGGGTCAGGTATAGGGAAAGGGCTGGAGCTTGAAGTCAGCCAAGTCTTCAGCTGGGTGACCTGGGCAGAGCACGTCCCTCTCTGCGCCTCACCTGTAGAATGGAATGCAGCGCTGACCCATCTCCCTTGCTGTGCAGATGGAAGGAGGCTGTGTCTGCACGGACTTAGCGCAGACTCAGGCCCCATGGAATGGGTTTCCAGTAGGCATCAGCCTCCTTGAGAGGCAGAATTGTGAGGTGACCACCAAAAAGTACTCAAGAGCCTGACTTACCAGTTTTGAAATCCAGAGATACACATCAACTCTGTAACCTCGGACAGGCTCCCTGGGCCTCAGTTTCCTCATCTGAAAAATGGGAATTCATCATAGCACAAAAGCAAAACACTTTATGGGGTTGTGAAGATGGAAGGGGCTAGCACATGTAAAGCATTTAGGACCATGCCTGCCACAGTAAACATTACGAAGCATTTGCTGGTCTGTCTTTTGTACCTTTCATGATCACAAACCTGTTTTCAGCGGGAACACCACTGCACAAATGGTAACCCATTGACTTTGTTTAAAATGCTCTGTATTTATGCTGATGCCTGACTCTCAGAGAATATCTGTCTTTTGTAGCCAAGACAGGAGGAGCTGCATTAAAATGTTCAAAGTGGTTATTTACAGCTGTATGATGAAATTACAGGTGGTCATTTTCTTCTTGGTCTTTTTCAGTATTTTTCATCTTTTAAAGTTTTTCTTGGTTTTTATTTTTAAAATATGCTTTGTTATAACAAAGACAAGAGAATAATGTGTATGCTTCCAGATGGTTATGTGTATCCTTCTGCAAAGTGATCTACGTGTCTAGCCCCTAGCTGTCCTTCAAGGCCAGGATCACGCCTTCCACAAGTCTTGTCCTAGCTTTTCCCACCCTGCCCTCCATGCCCACCTTCCAGCCATCAGCGGCTTTTTCTCCCCTGCCTACTTGGGCTTTCTCTGTCCGCCTGGACGGCGCATGCGCACACTCTCGGCCTCCTGGTTTATCTTGGCCTGACCATCATTCCCTATGAAATTGAATTGCCCCAGGCCAGGGTCTCCTTGTGCTCCGTACCAAGTCCCCCTGGAGCCCCACCAGGATCTCAGTCCGTGACTCCCTGCATCTCAGAGCTAGGAAGGCCCTTCGTTTGATCTAATGTTTTATTAGGACAAAAATTCTGAGCAGCACAGAGAATACACCCATACACCCAACACAGTAGCATCACATACTTGCCTCAGGTCTATTTTTTGGAAATAAGACATTGCAGGTCCAGTTGAAGTCTCCTTTGTACCCCTCCCCAGAGGTGGCCACTGACACAAATTTGGTGTGTATCTTTCCCATTTCATTTTAATAGTTTTACTACATACGTTTGAATCTGTAAACAGTTTACAGTGTTTCGTGTGCTTTGCAAATGTACACAGATGCTATCGTCCTGCAACACGATTTTCCCTTCAACTGTCTGTCTCTGAGACCCGTCCACAGTGATGCCCGCGGATCCAGGTCTGCAGATGGATGAAGTGGCTGAGACTCTGGGTACTGCGCTGTCCAAGAACAGCCTCTACATTCCATCAGGAAGCGCTGGCTGCAAGCGGCAGAAGCTGACACCCTGCTAACTGAAGCCAGATATGAGAACCAGGTTTAGGAACAGACAGGAAGAGGGCAGTCCTGGGAATATGGGTGGCAAGAACTAACCCACCACCTTGTCATAAAGCTATCAGAATGGATGCCTTCTGACTAGTGTTTTGTTTTGTTTTGTTTTTGTTTTTGTTTTTGTTTTGAGACGGGGTCTCGCTCTGTTGCCGAAGCTGGAGTGCAGTGTCACCATCTTGGCACACTGTAACCTCCACCTTCCGGTTCAAGCAATTCTCCTGTCTCAGCCTCCCAAGTAGCTGGGATTACAGGTGCCTGCCACTACTCCCGGCTAATTTTTGTATTTTTAGTACAGATGGGGTTTCACCATGTTGGCCAGGCTGGTCTCAAACTCCTGACCTTGTGATCCACCTGCCTTGGCCTCCCAAAGTGCTGGGATTACAGGCGTGAGTCACCACGCCTGACCGAATGGTGCTTTTTGTCCTTTTGCCACTTTCCTCAAGATTCAAGTTCAAAAAACTCTGCTCAAACTGGCTGAAGCAAAGACAGAATATGTGGCTCACATAACTTAAAAAAAAAGAACAAAAAACCCAGTGTCCAACATCCAAGGCCAACTTCAGGACTCAAATGACATCACCAGGATCCAGTCTCTGCCCGTTTCTCACTGTGCGTCCCCCATGGCCCCTCGCTGTCCTCTCCCTTGTGCTAGCATGATGGCACCTGTGGTTCCAGCCTTCTGTACTCTCAGCTTTCCTAAACAGGGCCAGCTTCCATCCCAGCCCTCCTGGGAAAGGACTCACTGCCTCTCATCAGCCCTGATTAGGTCAGGTATTCATTTCTGAACCAGTTACTGTGGCCAGAGGAATGCAGTAGTCTCATTGGCTAACACCGGTCACGTGCTCTCCCCCAGGAGTCCTACCTGAAGGAAGCTCAGAGCTGAGAGCTGGGGAACTGTTTCTTAGAGGGAACTTGGCAGTTTTACCCAAATAAGGGGAATAAATGCCCAGTTGGCCAGAAAAACAACAAATGCCCCCTCTGACAAGCAAACAGAAACAAGAGAAGAGATATAAATAAAATAGGTCAGGCGGGGTGGCCACTGCCTGTAATCCCAGCTCTTTGGGAAGTCGAGGCAGGTGGATCACAAGGTCAGGAGTTTGAGACCAGCCTGGCCAACATGGTGAAACCCCATCTGTACTAAAAATACAAAAATTAGCTGGGCGTGGTAGCGGTGCCTGTAATCCCAGCTACTAGGGAGGCTGAGGCAGGAGAATCGCTTAAACCTGGGAGGTGGAGGTTGCAGTAAGCCGAGATCGTGCCACTGCACTCTGGCCCGGGTAACAGAGTAAGACCCTGCCACAGTAAAATAAAAATAAAATAAAATATAAAATAAAACAGGGCAGCACGCCTGCCATCATAGGACTAGCCAGAGCCTGAGATGGGAGAGGAGAGGACCAAGAAGCAAGTGTGAGTGATGGTGTGGCGGCTTCACTATTCAAATGAACAACTGTCTTTTTTTTTTTTGAGACAGAGTCTTGCTCTTGTTGCCCACGCTACAGTGCAGTAGTGCGATCTTGGCTCCCTGCAACCTCCACCTCCCGGGTTCAAGCGATTCTCCTGCCTCAACCTCCCGAGTAGCTGGGATTACAGGCGCCCACCACCATGCGCAGCTAATTTTTGAATTTTTAGTAGAGATAGGGTTTCACCATATTGGCCAGGCTGGTCTCAAACTCCTGACCTCAGGTGATCCACCGGCATTGGCCTCCCAAAGTGCTGGGATTACAGGCGTGAGCCACCGCACCTGGCCTGAGCAACTGTCTTAAAAACAAAAAACGTTGGTGCCAGTTCATGTGGCTCGCCTGCACCCCCAGTGACAGAGGAGGTTGGGCTGTGAGGTGCCAAGCATGCTCCCTTCCATCTTCCTGCCCATCCATTACTATCAGATGATTAACTTCAACCACATACTACATTTTCCCGGGATTATCCCCTCAAATGAATTATATGAATAATAAAGTTTCAGTATTTTTCACTTAGCAATTAATCTTAGTGAGCACAAAACTTCATTTAAAGTGCTGGTGCAGTGGCTGGAACCCATTAATCAGAGTGCTGAAGGAGCCAGCTGGGTGCAGAATGAACCCAGGCAGTGAAATACGGGCACTTCTCAAACACTGGGAGATCCTCTCCAGTGTGAACCCGCGTCACATTTGAGGCGCAGCATCACCAGATAGCAGAGCTGGCCTGGCCAGTAGGGCCTTTCATTTTAGATTCTGTGTGGGGAAAACCTCCAGACTGGGTTTAGCATTCATGAGCAGTGTTCACCGGAGGAAAGAGATGATCAAAAAAATAGTTCATAAGCTCCAACCAGTCATTATTAGAGTGGCAAAAACACAATACTTATGCACAGAATAGTTTACATTAAATTAAAAACCATAACTTATCTCTGAGACACTCCATTTAGTACATCTGAGGTTAAATATGGTTCATAGCAGCTCTCTCAATTAAATTGTTCTTCCTTTGCTCTAGTAAACTATATTAAACATAATTTCCTGAAAAGTAACAGCGAATCATTACTCTGTTTACAAATTGATACCATGTTATTGAAAATAGGAAAAAATTGCAGGGTTATTTCAGATTACTGTATTTTTACAGAGAATCTGATGTTGGCAAGGAGGATACCGTGAAAGCCCAGGTTTCTGGCTTTCCAATCAAGGATGGGGTAGGACTGGGGTGGGGGAGGAAAGAGGGGTATAGAAGCATCAGAGCCAGTGGGTGGGACCTGATAGGAAATCCCAAGGCTGGTCCTGGGAAGCCAGGAAAGAGGTTTCCTAGAGTCCTGAGTCCTTCCATTATGACCCCAGTGTCCTCACAGCTGGAGAGCTCCAAACGACCACACCTCAGGTTGATTTTGAGTTTTCGTTTATGTTTGACGTTCTGGTTGTCATTCCACTCATGTCACTGACTTTATAGCCTTAGCTGGCTTTTACCTTTGCCCGTCCGATCCGACAGGCCTGTTACATTTACATGAAGCCGGGCTGACTCTTACCTCTGCTCCCCGAGTCTTGGTCACAGTATTACTTCAAGTTCATAAACAAAGTCCCGAAACGCCGTCTCCAGGTTTGATGCAGCTCAAGTGAAGCATGTGGTTTGCAAGACTGTCACACGGGCCTCGGGCTTGACTGTCATCCTCCAGTGATTTGGCTAGGGGAGGGCTGCAAGGCAGAGCCCAGAGGAAGCTTCGACCCTTTGTAGAGGCTGAGTTTCTGGGAACCAGGTACAGCTCTAAGTCAAAGCCATCTGTCCACGGCAGTAGGGTGTGATGTCAGGCCTGCCGGGGATGCACGTCGCCCATGGGAACGGCCCAGAGACTGCAAGGAAACTGCACGTGTAGAGGAGGCGTGGAGTGAGCCCTCCTTTGAGTGGAGAAATAGAGCATTGCTACCCGCTGCTCTGGCCATAGTGGAGTCATTTGTGTACCGTAGTGTGCAGGTCGACAGCATCTCAAGTTATACCAAGAACGTGCAAGAATGGTCATCGTGCATGTGGTCTCTTCAGAACCACCCACTCCACCCCACAAAACATTGCTTTCACCCGAGAGGTGTCTTTGACCTGCTAGGAACAGTGAGCGGCTGCCCATAGGCTTGGGGGCTGGAGCACTATTTAGAAAAAAACCGCTTGGTCAAGATGGTGGGGCAGTCCTTGAGTTGTGGTCACCCCAGGCCTGTCCCACCAAGCATGCAGCTCCTCCCAACTCGGCTACAGGCCCCCCACCAGGACATCAGGCATATGATGTGAGCCTGGCATGAACGAATAGATAGTGAGAAACATTGTCGTATCACAAGTGGAAACTGCCTCCAAATGACAGGAGCAATGTGCCTTCCAGCACTGTATCCATGTCCCCAAACTCTTGCCAACGTCTGAGATTTGGGCTAATCCAGTGAGTAAAAAAGGTATCTTACTGCTGTTTTAATTTGCTTTTTCCTGATTCCTAGTGAGGTGAAGCAACCCTTTTTTTTATTTGAAATGGAGTCTTGCTCTGTCGCCCAGGCTGGAGTGTGGTGGCGCGATCTTGGCTCATTGCAACCTCCACCTCCCTAGTTCAAGCAATTCCCCTCAGCCTCCTGAGTAGCTGGGATTACATGTAGATACATGCCACTCTGCGCAGCTAATTTTTTTCTATTTTTAGTAGAGATGGGGTTTCACCGTGTTGCCAGACTGGTCTCGAACTCCTGACCTCAGGCAATCAGCCCGCCTCGGCCTCCCAAAATGCTGGGATTATAGGTGTGAGCCACTGCGCCCAGCCAAGACAACTTTTTATGTGCTTATTGTCCATGTGTATTTCTTCGATGAATTGCCTGTTTGTATTCTTTGCCCATTTTTCTATTGTGTTGTCTTTTTATTATTAAATTGAAACATTTCTTCATATAATCTGCTTATTAATACCTTATCTGTCATATATGTTACAAATGTTCTCTCCCAGTCTCCTTCTTGTAACTTAGTTTATGATATCTTTATTTTTTATTTTTTTAGAGATGGGTGTCTCACCCTGTTGCCCAGGCTGGGGTTCAAGGGCACAGTCATAGTTCACTGCAGCCTCGAACTTGTGGGCTTAAGCGATCCTCCTGCTTGCCTCCTCAGTAGTACCTGGAACCACAGGTGTGTGCCGCCATGCCCAGCTAATTAAAATTTTTTTTCTTTTGTAGAGATGGGGTCTCGCTTTGTTGTCCAGATTGGTCTGAAACTCCTGGCACAGTTTCTTTCTCTTTTTTTCTACAGAAATACTCATTTTTTTTTTTCTCCAGAGAAATACTCACGTATGCATAAGAAGCCGAGACAAGGATGCCCACTGCAGCACTGTTTTTAATGTGAGATGCTGGAGAGACCCATATGTTCATCAATAAGGGACTAGTTAAGCAAACTAAACAACACATCCATACTGAGTAGTGGGCCACTAACCTGTAGGAAAAAGACAAATGAGGCCAATATGTATACAGTGATTTGGAACATTCTGCAAAACAAGTTGCAAAAGATACATAGAGTACGATACTATTTAAATTAACAAAAGCCCAGCAGATAAAAAACTCAACTACGTATTTCTTTATATTTTTATATGCTTGTTATTTATATTTATATTTATATATTTGTTTTTTTGAGATGGTGTCTCACTCTGTCACCCAGGCTGGAGTGCAGGGGCACAATGTCAGCTCACTGCAGCCTTGACCTCCCAGGCTCAGGCGATTCTCTTTCCTCAGTTTCCTGAGTAGCTGGGACTACAGGTGTGCACCACCACCTTGAGCTAATTTTTAAAATATTTTATAGAGATGGGGTCTCCCTACATTGCCCAGGCTGGTCTTGAACTCCTGGGCTCAAGTGATCCTCCTGCCTTGACCTCCCAAAGTGCTGGGATTACAGGTGTGAGCCACTGTGCCCAGCCTGAGTTTTATACGCTTCTATTGATAAGTTTACAGAAATAAATCTAGAAAGATCCACACTGTACACATGACAGGAGTTACTTTGGAAAGGAGTCTGGAATTGGAAGCGAGGTTCTGAGGGGACTTGAGTTGTATTATTTGTATTACTTTTACCTGTATTATTTGAATGGTTCATAATGAGACCATATTCCTGTTTTATATGGTAATTGATACAGAAAAACTGCCTTGTGACATAGGCCCCAACAGATGCTGTGAGGTCACCAGAAGGCCAGGCACACCTGGACCCACCTGTTTCATCTGCGCTGAATCCACAGAGATAGTCCAGAGGAAGAGGAGGAGGAAGGAGACTGGAATCTATTGAGCATCTCCTATGAGTCAAACCCCATGCTAGGGCATTCAACTCGGAATTATCAGAACTGAGTGCAAGTGTTGACCTTGTTATTACCTGTGTGACCTTGGGCGAGACAGTTAGCCATTCAGCTATTTGGGCCTCCAGTTCTTTGTCTGTAAAATGGGGATGACATCACTTGCATCGTCTAATTTGTGCCAGACAGAATTCAAGGTGCTCACAGAACAGCTTCAAGGACCCGCAGATCCAAGTAAGAGAATGTGAAATGGTTATGCAAATTGAGGGGGCTAGGATTGCTTTCTGACCGTGTGGGTCACAGGGTAGGTGTTTAAGAAATAATCCTTGAAGGTGCTTGTGAGATGGTGTCAGCTCTTAGTGCAGGGCTGAGCCTTGGCGAAGGCCTGGAGGCTTCTTAGGGTTTCGCTGTTCTTAGTCTGTGCCTTTGAACTTTTGATGTAAAAGAGACCTTCAAACAACAGAAATAAAGTGGATGTTGACACTGGCATGGCATTTACAGAGTTAAATCCACAAAGGGAAGTAAGGAAGATTCCAGATGGAGGAGACCCTCCAGGGGAAAAATTAAGATGAGAAAAGCCATCCATTAGGGGCCATGTCTTCCCTTTCTGAGACCATCTCTAATGCGATTCATCAGTGTCAAGGCCAGCAGGAAAGACCTGCAAGGATCAATTCCTCTGTGCAAGATAAAGAGTTTAAAATAATTGTATATATGTAAAGTATTTGCCTTCTCATAATTGAAGAGAACAGAGAGAGAGAGTCAAGAATATATCAGGGAGAAGGTCTTTGCTCCATGTCTAGAGTCTGCAGTGTCATGCAGATTGGTTAGTAGCTGGCAAAGAGCCAAGAAGCTTAATCAATCTCCAAAGTTTATTATGAACAACCCCCAAAGCTAATGGATCATTCTTAGCAAGAACATCATCCTGGTTATTTCCTCATTTTTATAAATTGATCTATAACGTTGAATCTGGGTCCTTGAGAGGGCTGCTAGGGGCATTAATAATCAGTGAATCCAGCAGAATTCTTTTATTTCCAAAAAGATCGAATTAAACTGTTCTTGTTTAAGTTGGGGTAGGATCCTACCTGTTCAGACCCCACTCCCCGACCCCTACAGTGGCCCTGCAGTGGCCCCACAGGCACCTCCTAGGAACCCTCAGGCTCTGAAGAGCACGATTGGAAACCACTGATCTCACCAAAGCCCCTCCCCCCCCCCATTGTGCAGATGAGGAAGCTGAGGCCCTGAGACAGGGGGTGACTTGAACAAGGTCACCCTAAAGGTACATGTGGCAGATATGATTGGTTGCTTACTCAGCAACCATTTTCCAACTCCCTTTGTCTTGCTTGAAGAGCTCATCTCACATTATAGGGGTGAAAATGCTGGCTGCTCACCTTTCTGACCTCTCTTCCAGCTGCAGCATGGGCACTGACTCAATCCTGCCCAATTCTGGAAAGGGTCTACTTTCCTGACAAAAAGAAGCCAGCAAGGAGAAACTGTCTTTTTTACTTTCAATGTGTTTGTGGTGAGTATGTGATGACTGGAGCTGCAGCAGCTATCTTATGGCCATGAGAACAAAATTTGAAGTTGACTGCTAATTAGCTGGTGTGTAGCCAGGAAACAGGAACCACTCTAGGTGTTTAAAACTGAGGAAATTAATGCAGTGATTGCTTACATAGATGATGGAAGACTGATAAGCCAAAGGGGAATGCCAAAGCATCTCCCCCGACTCAAGACATCAGCAATCACAGACACTGTTAACTCTCCTAGGGCTGGAGGGACAGAGGAAGAAAGAGTGAGCACCCAGAAGCTGGAGCTGGGATCTGAAGTTATAGCCAAGAGCCTCTTGGAAGGAGCTGGGAGCATCAGGGTGGTGTCGGATGGGAGCTTGCAGAGGTTCAATCACTGCCAGAGATGCCGCAGGAAGCACAGAGGGAGGCAGAGACATGCCGGACTCACTCCATCTGCCCTTCGATCCTCCATCAGTCCTCCCATTGGCTGAACCTCCCTAGAATCCTGGGAACTGCAGTTCTCTGAAACCAGGCAGAGCAGGGAATGGAGCTGAGAGCAAATGGGCAGTTGACCCTACCCACCACGCTAAGGATGGCATGGCAGAAAGACAGAGGGCCCTGTGGCTTTAGGGATGATATTGTTAAAACATGGACCAGTCCATATCTCATCTGTTGCCAGATATCTCCTCCGGGGGAGTGGAAAAATCTGAAGGCTGGGTATGGTGGCTCATACCTATAATTCCAGTGCTTTGGGTGGCTAATGTGTGAGGATCGCTTGAGCCCAGGAGTTTGAGGCTGCGGTGAGCTATGATCACACCAATGCATTACAGATGGGGCAACAGAGCGCAATCCTGTCTCAAGAAAAAAAGAAAAAATCTGAATTCATATAGTCTCCTGGGCTTGGGCATTTTGTTCTTGTAGTTGAATGGTCTCAGTGCTGCACCAGGTCTGAGTCACACCCATGTCTTTCAACTCCCAGTCCTGAGCCTGGGCCACTGCACCTGCAGACAGTAACAGAGGCCAGAAACCTGAATCTTTGTCCACTCTGCAGGTGAAGCAGTTCACTTTGACAGAGCAGAGAAATAGAATGAGTCAGCAGTAGGGCCACATGCTCCCTGATCTTCAACAGAAAAGCTGCTCTGAGTAACTCACACAGAGTGGGAGACAGAGGAAGGAGCTGGGCAGCCCCCATGACCAGCCCCCATGAACCACTGACATGGTTCCACATCCATGGAACCATGGACAGAGGTGCCCACGGGGCTAAATCCCAGGTTTTTCCTGGGGCCAATATGTGAAAGCCGAGAGTTCAGCTGAATGAGTCACATGAGCCCGTGGTTTTTACACTTTGTTGAGACTCAGAATCCAATAAAACTTTGCTCAGAAGCCCAAGGTGGGGTTGGGAACCCCAGGTATCCCCTGCCATCCTATCCGCCAGCCCCTGTGCGTCTTCCCAGTGCGCTGGGCGGCGGTTTGAAGACAGCTGATCTCAGTCTGACCAAGATGGTGAAACTCCATCTCTACTAAAAATACCAAAAAAAAAAAAAAAAAAAATGAGCCAGGTGTGGTGGTGGGTGCCTGTAATCCCAGCTACTAGGGAGGCTGAGGCAGAGAACTCCTTGAACTGGGAAGGTGGAGGTTGCAGTGAGCCGAGATCACACCACTGTACTCCTTCCTGGGAGACAGAGCGAGACTCTGCCTCGAAAACAAAACAAAACAAAACAAAAACCAGCTGATCTCATCTCCCTAAGTCAGTTTATAAATAAGGAAACTGAGACTTCAGTTCTGTTACTTGGTTGCAGTGACAGAAATCCTACTCAGGCTAGCCTGGGTGGCCAGGGCATTTGCTGGGATAGGCAGGGATGGGCTGGCCCCAGGGATTGGGGGCATTATCAGGTTGCCAGTTGTTCTCTCTTGTCCCCCTCCTCACACCCACACTTCACCCCTACATCTGCTGGCTTTTCTGCATGCTGGTGTCGTAGGCCAAATTCTCTTTCATGGTCAAGAATGTGGCTGCTGGTATTTCTGGACTGGCTTCTCAAACTTAGCCCCAGGACAGAATTCTGAATGCCTTTCTCCTGATTCCAGGATGAAGACTTCTGGGGACACATTTGGAACCTCTGCCTATGGCTAGGACCACTCACGGTGTTAGGGGAATGAGATATCTGATGGCCCAGCCTTAGCCATAAGCTCAGCCTGAGGCCTGGGAGGTTCATCTCAGAGAATGGGCAGGTAGCCCAATCATGGCCCCTAGGAAAGGCCTGAGCATGGAGTGGGTCCCCAGTCTGTAGGAGTCAGCTTCAGAAAACCTGGTCTGAGCCCCAACGGGGCCATGCCCTTTCGTTGGCAGTCTTGGAATCCCTCCGGTTCTTGGTCCCATTAGCTATGAAACGGGAAGACCACTTCCCATCTCACAGCCTTCTGATGATCATCAACTAAGAAAAGAGGGCCAGGCATGCCGGCTCACATTTATAACTCCAGCACTTTGGAAGGCCAAGGCAGGAGATCAGCCTGGGCAACAGAGTGAGACCCCGTCTCTACAAAAAGTAAAAAAATATCAGGGCATGGTGGTATACGCCTGTAGTCCCAGTCACTCAGGAGGCTGAGGTAGGAAGGTTGCTTGAGCCTGGGAGCTTGAGGTTGCAGTGAGCTGTGATTGCATCAATGCGCTCCAGTCTGGGTGACAGAGTGAGACCCTGTCTCAAACTAAACCAAACAAAACAAAGAAAAGAAAGGAAATTGAGGCCAGGTGTAGCTGCTCACACTTACAATCACAGCACTTTGGGAGGCCAAGGTGGGGGGACTGCTTGAGCTCAGGAGTTTGAGACCAGCTGGGGTAACATAGCAAGACTCTATCTCTACTGAAAATAAAAAAAGAATTAGGCTGGGCGCAGTGGCTCATGCCTGTAATCCTAGCACTTTGGGAGGCCAAGGCGTGTGGATCACCTGAGGTCGGGAGTTCAAGACCAGCCTGACAAACATGGAGAAACCCTGTAAAAATACAAAATAAGCTGGGTGTGGTGGCACATGCCTGTAATCCCAGCTACTTGGGACGCTGAGGCAGGAGAATTGCTTGAACCTGGGAGGTGGAGGTTGCGGTGAGCCGACATCGCACCTTTGCACTCCAGCCTGGGCAATAAGAGCAAAATTCCATTAAAAAAAAAAAAAAAAGAATCAGTTGGGCATGGTGACGTGTGCCTGTGGTCCTAGCTACTCAGGAGGCTGAGGTGGCAGGATTGCTTGAGCCTGGGATATTGAGGGTGCAGTGAACTATGATCGTGCCACTGCATTCCAGCCTGGGCAATGGAGTGAGACTGTCTCAAAAGAAAAAATAAAAGGAAAAGAAAAGAAAAGAAGTTGAGGAATGCTTAATAGCTAAATCAAGGAGGAGCACATACAGCTATGCTATAGGTGAGATTTCAGAACGGGCCCTCCAGACACCCAGTCACATGCTCTGGCTTTGGTGCCAGGAGCCCTTCCCCTGTGGGAGCCCTCCCAGAACTTCCTTTGGGGATGCAGGGGGAGTGTCCAGGTCAGCCTCTTCCTCTCCGGGTGAACCCCTTTCAGAATCCTGACCAACAGGCTCCTGGAAATACCTTCCCAGGGAATCAGTTGCTGGTTTCTAGCATCTTCATTTCTGGGGACTGTGATTCTTATTTGGTTAAATAACACATTTTAAAAAATTGTTGTGATTCCATACCGAAGCTTCCCATATGGTTAATTGGAAGTGTTCTCACCAATATTGCAGGCTGTAAAAACTAATGAGGTAAATGGAAAATGTATCAAGTGCCACAGTTAGAAATTAACTTATTGCTTGCTGCTGCACTCATGACTAATGAAGTCAGAGGGGACTCTTCATATACAGAACAAGAACACAAAGGGTGGCCAAACTTGCTGGCTGTGATGCCAAGCAAAATCCTTCTACCTGCCCTTCTCAACCTCTCTTCCCACCTCCCGTCTGCCAAATATCAGATGAGTATAGCAAATGACCAGGCTTCCTACGTCTGTATCACCCAAAAACAGTACATGCATTCAATTATGTACCATATCAGCAATAGCAACAGTAGTTAGCATTTATTGATGCTTGGTGCTTGGCATTATGTACATTATCTCGAGGTCTTCTTACCTCAGGGAAGCGAGGCAGGTGCTATGATTACCCATCATTTACAGACAAGGAAACAGGCTCAGAGAGATGAAGTGAGCTGTACAAGGTCACCTATTCCTAAGCAGGGAAACTAGCGTTCAAACCTAGACCTGATTCCAGTATCCACAGGCATCATACCTGCAGTATATGAATTCACTCATTTTACTCAAAAGGTGCATTTAACAAAAGGTGCTGAGAGCCCACTCGGCCACACGTCCCACGCTCCTGGAGATGCCAGGCTGGGGTGGGGCAGTGATGAAGGATGGGGTTCAATCCAGCTCCCTCTGCCCCTTGCTGGCTGCTCCTCCAGATTCCTTCTGGATTCTGCTTTATGCCCTGGAGGCTGACCTGTGTGGCCCGTATCATTGGTTTCCTGGACCTCTCCTTCTAGCTGAGCTTAGCTGATGGGGAGACACTGACCAGGAGGAGAGTGGGGAGGGGTGATCTTTCTTCAGCTCCCTCCCTGCTGGTTGTCAGGGACTGGTTGCACCTTTTACTAAACACCATGGCTTTCACTGTCACCTCTTACTTCTGCAGGCCGGGAATGGGCAGAATCCCCTGCTGTCACTGGTCCGAGGAGACGATCCCATCCCTTTTTGGTTTCCTTAAGCCTTGCTTCCACTTCCGTAAATCCCCCTTCAATAAATGCCTCTCAAATAATGACTTTGAGTGGTATCTCTTCCCTGCTGGGACTGTGATAGAGTCACAGGGTGGTTTGCTCGGGTGACGTGCTCGGGCCTCGGTGCCCTCACCTGTAAATCGGGGATAATGGTGAGCTGTCATGTGGATTACAGTAACCAGGTGCTTAGAACAGTGCTCAGTACTTAGTAGATACTCAGTAAATGCCAGCTTTTCTTAAAAAAAAAATTAATTTCTTTTAGGTTCCAGGATACATGTGTAGAATGTGCAGGCTTGTTACATAGGTAAACGTGTGCATGGTGGTTTGCTGCACCTATCAACCCATCACCTAGGTATTAAGCCCCGCATGCCTTAGCTGTTAGTCCTGATGCTCTCCCTCCCTCTGGTCAGCTTTTCTTATTGTGAAAACAGGGTCCTTCCTTTAAGGACTAAGTGCACTGATTTTCAACCTGAGCATCCATGGAATCACCTGAGATGCTGGATAGATGTGCACAGTCCAGCTCCAGCCTCTGGGCCTAGGACAAGCCCTGCAGGTGACTCTGGTGAGACCCCCATAGACAGACTCCAACCACACCAGAGGGATGCTGCCCAGAGGGGAGGGGCACAGGGCAGGCACCTTTGTCAGGTGGGGAGGCTGGACAGGGAAGGCTTTCTGTAGGGGCTGCCACTGGACCCGGATCTAAGAGTAAACTGGTGGAGCAAGGTTGTCCAGGTCCAGGACTGGCCTGGAGGTGACAATAACTTGGCATATCAGGGACAGCCAGAAATTTGGGACGGCAAAAAATGGTGAGAGATGGGGCTCTCTGGTAGGCCCTCTATTGGACTGTAGCTCAGATGTCATCTCTTGGTGAGGAGTCCTTGCAGGCCCTTGGCCTTGCCCGCCTGGCCTTTCCTTCCAGGCAGCTCCTCCACCCCTTTCCTCACACAGCCAAGCAGGACTGCCCGCCGATGCTGGAGTGTCCCTTCCTGTCTTTGACCCTTTGCTTAGAGGGCTCGCTCCAGCTGCAGCTCCACCCCTTTCCACTGTGAGATCCTCCTCACCCCTTTGGCCCCATTGCAAATGCTGCTTTCTTCAGGAAAACTCCTGATTAAACGTGTTGGAAAGACCTCTTCTACTTTTACAATTCTATGGTGCAGGATTTTTTTTATTTTTTCAGACGAAGTCTTGCTCTGTCACCCAGCCTGGAGTGCATTGGCACAATCTTGGCTCACCGCAACCTCTGCCTCCCGGGTTCAAGGGATTCTCTTGCCTCGGCCTCCCGAGTAGCTGGGTTTACAGGCACCCACCACCACACTAATTTTTGCACTTTTAGTAGAGATGGGGTTTCACTATGTTGGCCAGGCTAGTCTTGAACTCCTGACCTCAGGTGATCTACCTGCCTTGGCATCCCAAAGTGCTAGGATTACAGGCATGAGCCACCACACCCGGCAGGTAGTGAAGGAATTCTAAAAAATGCTAGCACTCAAAGCTGGCCAGCAGACAGCAAGCAGACAATCACTTGCTTGTAGAGTTTAAATTGATGCAATCGTTCAGAAATCCAATTTGGCATATGTATCAGGAGGTTTTAGAATTCTCTCCTCAAACCCAGTAAGTCCCACTTGTAAGAATCTATATTATGGAAAAAAATTAGAAATGCTATTGGAGACTCTTAGATGAGATTTGTTATGGCATTACTTACTTATATGTTCCCCTAATGGAAACAGTCTACAATCCACCCTAGATGATTGTCAAGCGTGTCATGGCTAAATATATTATTACAGCAAGGCCATAGGATGAAATATCCTACCACTTATAAATTGTGGTTTCAAAGAATATACAATGACATGGGAAACCGCTTGTGATATAGTATGTGAACAATGTAGGCTATTTACAAAATATACATTTTTTTTTTTTTTTTTTTTTTGAGAGGGAGTTTCGCTCTTGTCACCCAGGCTGGAGTGCAATGGCCTGATCTCAGTTCACTGCAACCTCCGCCTCCCGGGTTCAAGCGATTCTCCTGCCTCAGCCTCCGGAGTAGCTGGGATTACAGGCACCACCACACCCAGCTAATTTTTGTATTTTTAGTAGAGACAGGGTTTCACTATATCGGCCAGGCTGGTCTCCAACTCCCAATCTCAGGTGATTCACCCGCCTCGACCTCCCAAAATTCTGAGATTACAGGCGTAAGCCACTGCGCCTGGAAAAATATAAATATTTTTATATATGTATGAAGACTGGAAGGAAAGAGAAATAGATCAAAAGGTAGAGGCTGATTATCTCTAGTTGATGGGTTATAGCTCATTTTGGATTTTTGTCTTTATATTCTTCTGTAGTTTTCACACTTTGTTTGTATTACCTTTATGATTTGAAAATAAACTCCTTTCTCCTCCAAAGAAAGCAAACTCCAAGGAGCCGTGCACATCTCTTCCAGAGGACATTCTCCTGCCATGATTGACGGTTCTGAGGGGGCTTGTTTCATTTTGAAATTCGACAATAACTCCTCTACAGGACGTGAGCTGTTTTTGCTTTCTGTTTTTTTGACTCACCTTTTGGGCATCCAATAGCTGAGTCCATGTTTGGATAAAGTAGGACTAGTTAACAAGTTGAAAGGAATCTTTGAACTTCCTTTGAAGTCGGCCCTAGGGCCCTGGGGTCACTGTATCTCCGGAGAACGGGGCTGGAGGGCCTGGCAGTGGAGGACCTGGCTGTGCTGATAGAAAAAGAGTGGGCCGGAAGGGCCAGCCGCCCTTGGCAGGACCTTGGTTGTGGCCATTCCATTTACTCATCTGGAAATGGTTCCATAAATTGAGGAGTTGATTTTTGTACACAATTTTTTTTGTTCTTTAATAACTTACTTGTGTGTTTGCTTAACCATCGATTTTTATTTCTCACTGATTTTTTGGTTCTATTTATAGACCCTGCTCCGGAGATTAAACTTCTGCCTTTTCTTTTTTTTTCCTTTTCTTTCATAAAACTCTCAAGCCATCTGCCTCTATCTATTTGCTTATTTTTATTTTTGCTAACGTGATAGAGACAACTTTTCATCTCAGAATCTGATGAAGTTTGAAATGGAACGTGCATAGGCAGTCTCCGCTTTATGATGAAGCATTTCAAATCATTGCGCTGTGAAGAAAAGGAAGATCTCCTTGGACTTGAATCGTCCTCTCCCTTTTGCTCCTCTTGGCTGTCCACTGATGAGATGAATTCTTTATTTGAGTTCACTGTTCTGGATCCCAGGGACAATGAAGTGTGCCTTTTTCTTCTGCTTGTTCTTCTAAATCCTGAAGAAAAGAAGCTCCATTCACTCTCTGTCTCTGCCTCTCCTGCCTCTCCCCAGCAAAAGAAACTTCCAGTGCCTCCGTTCACAGAATGCTGGTTTCTGGGTGCTTCGTGCTCCCTCAAGCAGGACCAGGAAGCCTTTCCTTGTCTTTTGTGGGGGCAAGGGGGAATTGGAGCCGGAGTGTTTGGGCTGGGGAAACACGGATGATTTCTGTCCTGTCTGTGTGTGAGATGTTATGGGAGACTGATCCCCATGGTAGCCACACCAGGAGCAGAGAGGGCAGCTGCTCCATGAAAGGCTTCATGCACTCATGTATTGAGCACTTACTAGGTGCCAGGGGCTGCTGTAATCTCCAGGAAAAATGGTAAGCAAAGCTAGATTGCCCCTCGTTCTCACAGAATGCACAGTCCCAGCGGGGAGGTGGACACTCATCAGAAACCATACCTATGATGTTTTGGACTGTGGTGAGCACTTCCATAAGACCATGTGGACCCAAGGTCAAGGGCCTAGGGCCTCAATTCAGCTCTGCACCAAGGCCCCCTTGCCACTGTGCCTCTGTCTTTTGAGGCAGGCAGGGTACTCCAAGGCTAGAAAAGGAAGCGTCCACGGAGGCATTTTCGTAAACTCTTTGCTCTTTCCGTCCCCCTCCCCATCGTGCTCTGAAGGCATCTGTGTTCCTGGATGGGATCCATTGCGTGGGCTGCCGGGCAGGCTGAGATGGGCCTGGGCGTGGTGCCCCAGCTCGGCGGGAGGGTGGCAGGGAACCTGTCTGGTTGCAGTCAGGACTCAGCTGCCTAAAAGCAGGAGCCAGGGAGAACAGCCGAGCTGCGGGCGCCTACTTCTAACAGCCACCTCTGGGACTCTCAGCGCCTCGTGGTGCATCACCCAGGACTCCCCAGGCATAGGCCTCCAGGGAGGCAGACTTGTGAATGTTATCAACCTCAGGCCAGAGAGGGAGAAAGGAAGGGAGAGGACGTGTCTGTGTCCGTGAGCATGGCCACACATCTATCAGAGCCAGATCTAAGATTAGAACGGGTACGTTTCTGGCGCCCAGATATACAGCCAAGCCCCAAACCCATGCTGTTTTTTGGCGAAGCTCTTTCCACATTCCTGTAGCTCAGATCCACCCTCGTTTGTCTCTGGAAATCTTGTAGCTGTCATAATCGTTGTTCTAATAAAATACTCATCTGACGATCTATTAGGACGGCATATTGTTGACAGGAAATGTGCATTTGCTCTATTCCCTCTTCTATTGTCTATTTCCTGCCTCATTTTTCTTGGGAGGGCAGGAGTCACTGGAGATAACAGCATATTGACAAAGAGAAAGCAAGGGAAAGGGATCGGTGAAAGTGGGAGAATTCAGTTCTATTCCGCTGCAAGAGTTTCCAGCAGGAAATCTACAACTCGTTTCCTGCCAGTCTGCTCAAAACAGCGTCTGTCCCTTCTCCTCTCAAACAAATTGTCTCCTTAGCCCTGGGAAGTTGACTCCCTGGTCATATGATGGAGGTCAAGGCTGTTGTTTCTGGGGCCTGTGGTTGGGAAAGATTCCTCAAGAATACAGAAAAGAATGTGAAATTAACTATGTTTCCTATAATAGTTAACAGGACCTCATTGAGGCTGGTGGAAAAAGAAGCCACAGAAAGAAGATAGTTTTCTAGAAATGTCTTGCCCACAAGCTTTTTTCTTACACTATCCAGTTGCAAATAGTACATTTCCAGGTGCGGGGGGGAAAAAAAACCACTTATGGATTGTGCAAACACCAGGGGTGTGCCTGAAAATGGCAGTAAGTGGCCCCTTTAGGACTGGTCCAGCTGCACCCCAGGACAAACTCGTGAAGCTCTGGTTTGACTGAGTTCTGGGGCTTTGCCAGTGCAGACCCTGGGAGGGAGGGGCTCGGAGCTGGTCATGGATTTAGTGTACAGATTTAGAGGGCCCCCAACAACTCTGCCTTCAGAGGCTGGCACTGCCAGGGCCCTGGGCCTTCCTGTTTTTTTTTTTTTTTTTTTCTGCTTTCACCAGGAAGAGCTGGTACATCCAGAGCTGGACCTGGGGGAAGAGGAAGGGATGGAGAACGTTCAGAGTGACTAGCCTTCAGAGTTTGCCTGGGACTGCTTCTCTTCTAGCCCTGAAACCCCTCACTCTTGGGAAAATCACAATGATTGGTCACCCTAAAAACGTGTATTATTCAACAACTGTCACGTGCATTCCTTTCTAATTCCAAATGGTTCCTGGGTGGTGAGCAAGGCACCTATGGGACCGAGAGGAAAAGAGACCGATATTGACGCAAGTGATGGGCACTCTACTTACATCGTAGGCAAAAGGGAGCCTTTATTGGCTCAGGGAACCCAAAGTGGAGGCTCTTGCTTCTTTCAGGCAGGCCTGGGGCCTGTACAAACTCCTGGATCCAAGGGCATGCTTGAAGAGGAACACGGCCCTTAAGGAAATTGCTGGCCGTCTCCAGCAGGCTCCCAGGTGAGCACCAGCTTCAGGTCTCAGCAGGAAGCCTTCCCCCTATCCCGGGCCCTGGCGGAGCTGGCGCCATCCTGTGTGCTTCCCAGCCCCTGCCCCATGCTCCCTTCTTTCAGAGCATGCCACGTTGCCTGGGGTCTGATCTGGCTCTCTTCTTCCCCCACAGCACTGTGAAGCCAGAAATAACCTGTGTCTTGTTCACTGTGGCATCCCCAGGACTGGACACGGTGCCAGGCAGAAAGTACTTAATACATGTAATAGTTACCACCTCCCCAGCACTCTGCTTATGCTGTCACACTTGGGGCTAGCACTCTACGTATATTATTTGATTTAATATTCATATTAACTGCATTTAAAAATTTTGCTAAAATATGCATAAAGTTTACCATTTAAACCCTTTTTGAATGTACCATTCAGTGGCATTAAGGATATTCACATGGTTTTGCAATCATCACCACCATCCATCTCTAGAACTCTTTTCTTCTTCCCAACCTAAAACTGTATCCCCATTGAGCAACAACTCTCCAGTCTCCCCTCCCCCAGCCCCTGGCAACCATTCTTCTACTTTTTGTCTCTGTGAATCTGACAACTCTAGGAACCTCAGAAAGTGAAATCCTGCAGTCTTGGTGTTTTTGTGGCTGGCTCACCTCACTCAGCATAACATCTTTTCAAGGCTGAATAATAGTCTCCGGTGTGTGCATTTCACACTTTACCTGCTCCTCTGTTGATGAACAGATGGCTCAGATGTTTGATGCTTCTACCTTTTGGCTATTGTGAATAAGGGTCAGGATTTTTTAAATCTTCATTTGACAAAAACAGATATGGAGGCGGAGAGAGTGTAGGCAATTTTTCCACGGTACCCCAAGTCACAAAACTGTCCAGTGGCACATGCAGGTCTTGACTCCAGGCCTGTTGGAGGCTGCTGTACCATATTTCCTCCCATTCATGGTATGAATGCAAGGATAACTAAATGAATAAGTTTCTTAGAAAGCTACCAAATTGTACTGATGTATTAGTCTGTCCTCAAACTGCTATAAAGACATACCTGAGACTGGATAATTTACAAAGAAAAGAGGTTTAATTGGCTCATGGTTCTTTGGCCTATACAGGCTTCTGTTTTGGGGGAGGCCTCAGGAAACTTACAATCATGGCAGAAGGTGAAGAGAAAGCAAGCACATCTTCACATGGCCAGCAGGAGAGAGCGGGCAGGGTGGTGCTACACACTTTCAAACAACCAGATCTTGTGAGAACTCTTATCACAAGAACAGCAAGGGGGACGTCAGTCCCCATGATACAATTATCTCCCACCAGGCCCCCCCTCCAACACTGGAGATTACAATGTGACATGAAATTTGAGTGGGGACACAGAGCCAAACCATACCAACTAATAAAGATAACACTAGCTGTTGTCACAAACTGCAAATTTTAGTCGGCTGGGCAGTGAAATAGAAGTTCACTTCTCATTTGTATAAAGTGCAGTGTGGATTGGTCCTGGGTTGGTGGTGTCATTTCTCCATGGGGTGACTCAGGGCCCAGGATTTTTCTTGTCATAGCTCCACCATCCCCCAGAGCCTGGAAATCTTCTACCCCCAGGCATTGGAAGCCTGGAGAGATCATGGGGGAAGCACATCTGATTTTGAAAAACCCCAGCCTGGAAATAACCACCTCTCCTCCACTTGTAGCCTGTGGGTTGGCCATGACAAAGGCAAGGGTGGCTGGGAGACGTCATCTGCAGCTGGGCGGCTGTTCCCAGCTGTACCACTATCTTCTGGAAGGTGGGGCATGAATTTTTTGTTGGATCATTTGTGAATCTGTCACACCAATGAGCGCTGTAAAATTTGAAGTGGGATTTTACATGGAGAAAGCTAGAAAAACACCTGTGTGTTCATGAGACCAAGGCATCAGGGGTGAGCACAAACATAATTTGAATGCAGACCTGTCTCTGCTAGTTAATCTCACTTTACAGTTCCCCTAATGTCATGGGTTATCCGGAAGGTTATTTCATGTACCGCCTTCGTGTGGAAGCACATTTCCATAGATAGCAGATAAAGATCTCTTAACCTTGTATTTTCCCTCATATCATCATAAATAGCTTATGCAATGCCATTTCAGTGAGCCTGACAGCTTCTACAATGAGATCTGGAAGCAGCAGCATATCTTCTTGTTATATATAAAAAAGAGTGACAGCATTCATCGTTTATGGTGACATCAATGAAGTCTGCTTGTAGAGGTTCCCCATCCATCCATTCATAATACCTTTTATGACTTGAGGCTTTTAAACACGGCCTTCTGGTCTATTTTTCAAATGTACCACCATTATCGGCACAGGAAGCCATTCTTCAATATTTCATTTTCCTGAGAATATCTGGAATACCTTAATTCCTATGAGGCTTCTTCATGGGGTAGGCTGTCAGGTAGGACTTTAATGGGAAAAGAGGGGGAAAACTGCTGCTGGATCATCCTCTCCTTTGTGACACCTGAGGGTGTGCTTCCCATTTTTTCCTTCTTGTCGTATTCCCCAAATAAAGACCCATGGGAGATGCAGTTCCTGAGCACAGCTGTCTGCTCTGTACCGGGAAGTGAAACGGGTTAGAAAGAGGGGAGTTATAACACAGATTGCGTTATATTACGGGTCATTCCTGACCCGGAAACCTATCACCTATTCAGATCCCTTGAGTTTGCCATCAGAAGAAGGAGAGACGTCCATTCAAGGTGAAGCTTGGAACCACCAAGGGTTGGGTGAGGAATGGGCAGTGAATGTGCTTCCTAAGATACCCTTTTGCTGATGAGAAGTGCCCTCTTGGTTCCCCAGGAAGTGCCCATGTGGACACAGATGGAGAATTACAATGGGCATTGCTTCTCAATGTTTTGTCACTTTTGAGGTACCATGGGTGTCTTTCTTTGGCCACCATTTCGTGATTTCTTCCTTGTCTGTAGATCTTACTAGAGTTAGGCAAAATCAATCTCAGGTTCAGCTCTAGGGGACTGGGAACAGTCTCCCTCCGGCAGGGAACTCCTTGGGAAGGCTGGGGATAGCTGGGACAATCCCTGAAGCCACTTAGATAGGAAAAATAGCAATGAACATTGATTTAGGGAAGGACATTGTGGGGCACCTGAGTCCGCCTGTCACCAGCCATGGAGGGCATGTTATAAACACGCCAGACACGCCAAGGATGGAACATTTGACCTAATTTAGCAACAACAAATCCTTTCCTTCACACGTACTTCTCTAATTACAAATGAGATCCTGGTAGACTTAGCAAGGGTAAATAAAATAGATTCTCTCCACATAGTATTGGAGATGATAAATGTGTTCGAGAAAGGGCTTCAAATGCCTCACTGCTGATTAGAAAAGGCAAAATAATTGTGAGATAGTGACTAATAGATGGAAGGAATTGTGGCAGAATTGGTCTCCTTGCAGAAATGTCACCGGTCTGATCTTTTGGAGATAATTACCGTCAAATGTCTGTGTGTTTCATGCTCTACCTTTCAGTTGGCTGGGGCACTGCAGGAATCCCCACATTGACTCAGCTGCGGGTGGCTCTGGCTTTCTCTCTGTTTGAAGCCTGTAACAGAGCCTCTCTGTTTTCTTAACGCAATGACTGTGTCCTATTCATTCGTCCCCTGGTGCCTAGCACAACTACTGGTATAGGAGAGGCATGCTGTATTTGTTAACTTTTGAGAGTCTATTTCCACATTTTTGGAGTGAGGTTAAAGAGCAGGTAGCTTGCAGGACGTTACATGAAATAAATAGGATAAAGTATTTGGTTTGACTCATAAGATATTGCTGACATTTAACTTTTAAAAATTTAATAAATATAATTTTATATGGTTACACTTAATATGTATTATTTATTGTGGCATAATAAATTGCCCTCAAATTTAGCAGCTGAAAACAATAAACATTTATTATCTCGTAGTTTCTGAGTCAGGAATCCAGGTACAGCTGAGCTGGTGCCTCTGCCTCAAGGTCGCCAACAACACTGCAGTCAAGCTGTGGCCGGGGCTGCAGTTTCATCTGAAGACTTGGCCAAGAGGGAATCCCCAGCCTGACTGCAATGTGAGCTCACACACATTAACTGTAGGTAGATTTCAGTCCCCTGTAAGCTGGTGGAATGAGGCCCTCCAACTCCTTCTGGCTTTGGGCTGAGTCTGCCTCCAGCTCCCTGCCATGCAGAGGCCCTGGGTGCCTCATGACATGACAACTGGCTTCCCCTAGAGTGAGTAGAGACAGAAAGCCCAAGACAGAGGCCATAGTCTTTTTCTAACCTAATCTCAGAAGTGACATTCATCACCCCTGTCATATCCTATTTGTTAGAAGTGAGCTGTCAAGTACAACCCACACTCGAGCGACAGGTATCAGGGGGATGAAAACCAGGAGAGCGGCTTTCACTGGGGGTCATCTTAGGAGCTTCCTACAACATGTGACATCTAGCATGAGTCTAACACAAAGATCTTGGGCCAGGTGCAGTGGCTCATGCCTGTAATCCTGGCACTTTGGGGACACCCAGGTGGGCAGATCACTTGAGGTCAGGAGATCGAGACCAGCCTGGTCAGCATGGCAAAACCCTGTCTCTACTAAAAATACAAAAATTAGCCGGGTGTGGTGGTGCACACCTGTAATCCCAACTACTCAGGAGACTGGGGCAGGAGAATCACTGGAACCCAGTAGGCAGAGGTTGCAGGCATCCGAGATCATGCCGCTGCACTCCAGCCTGGGAGATACAGCGAGACTCTGTTTTGTTTTTTTTTTTTTTAAAGATATCAAGACATGGTAGAAAATCAAGTCAGGTGTGGCGATTCATGCCTGTAATCCTAACACTTCGGGAGGCTTAGGTGGGTTTGAGGTTGCAGTGAGCCATGATCGTGCCACTGCAGTCCAGCCTAGGCAACAAAGCAAGACTCTGTCTCTAAAAAGAAAATGAAAAAAAAAAAAAAAAAAGGAAAAGGAAAAGAAAAAGAAAAAAGAAAAGGAAAAGGAAATCAATAGGGGAAGGAGTTGTAGCATTGGAAATATTTCAATGTGCATCTTAATTCAATAGGAATAGAACCTTTTTTCTCTTGTGAAGTAATGTGGATAGAAGAATCTGTAATAACAATGCCCAGTGCCAGCAGTCCCTGAGAATCCTTTTATGGAGTGTCTTTGACTTTCTCCACCTTGTACACTTGAGGTCTTCTTGTCAGCAGATTCTGAGCACCTGGCCTCTGTGAACACCACCTTGGACACGCAGGGGGCCTTTCAATGGCCAGGGGCCAAAGCCTGGGACGTGGGTGCTGCAATGTGGAATGAGGATGGGACCTCTAAAGGAACAGGCCAGGGCTGAGTTGCCTGACCCGGGAATGTTGGATTGTGGGTGGGGCCTGCACCACCTTGACTCAGCAGTTCCAGCTCAGGGACAGGCCCGTCTGGGAGAAGATGCTGGAGGAGCAGAGGGAAGAAGAGGAAAGGAGAGCTTTTCTTTAGGTGTGAATCTCCCTCCTAAAGGAGGCTTGGCACTTTCTGAGAGTACCTGCTACACTCTTGAGTCTGGCGCATAGCAAGGAAGAAGCAGCTGGGTGGAGCCAGCTGGAGTAAAAGACTTAGGAAAATCACTGGTGCTGAGGGTTTGGCATTTTCAAACCACCATTCATTGAGCAGGCTTTGTGCTAAGTTCTTTAGAGCAAAATCCCTTTTATGCTCCTGATGGTGGTAGAAAGCGAGAGCTGTCATTTCCTTTTTACAGATGAGACTCAGGGAAACAAGGGAATTGCCCCAGGCGCCCAGAGTGAGGTGCAGATCCAAGTGTGTCTGAGGATGGGACATCCTGCAGACTTTCAGCATTTGTGACTCTGAAGACATGACTGTGGTGTTGGAGCCTGGTCCGCGTCTTCCTGGAAGCATTATCTTCTCTGGCCCTTTTAATTTGAGTTATCTTGTTGCTGATGCCTTCAATCATAATCAACTTAATTCCTACCTAGGCACATGGGCCCAGGTGAAGCTGTGTAAAGAGTGGAGCTGTGAGGTGCTCTAGGAAGCAGCAGAAGTGAGGAGGGAACTGGGCTGGTAGCTGGAAGACCCAGGGTGGAATCTTGACTTTGCCTCTTCCTTGCCCGATGACCTGGTAGGTCCCCTAACTTTTCCAAATGGGTCTTTTCCTCATTTCTCTAATGTCAACAATCATACCTGTCCTAAGGCAGGGCACCAATGGGGCTTCATCACGTGTGTGGATTCTTTGGATGGTGGCAGCCTCTTGAAGTCTTGCCTTGAGGATTGCGAGTTTGATTCCAGGCTCAGCTGGAAGGAGTTCTGGCATTAACTAGCTATGTCTGCTGTGGGTGAGGAATGGGAGTCAGGGTCCTTGCACCTTTACTTTTGTGCACCCTGTTCTAAGGCTTCCTGTGAGGTTTACATATGATGATGCATGTGAAAAGTCACACCTGGTTGGTACCAGTAAATTCTCATATTTTTCTCTTGGTTCATTTGAATGCAATTTATGATCAAGTTCAACTGCAATTGGAAACTGTTGACCAGGCCATAATAGGTACTCACTAAGTGTTCTTGGAGTGTTGGCAGGATCTGAGGCCAATCTAGCTCTTTCTGGGCCCGAGATGACCCCTGTGTGGGGCCCCTGGCCCCACACAGCTTAAGGGAAGTATCCAACCTGGAGCACAGAGCCCAAGCACAGAGAGGGAAAAGGCACCGAA
This sequence comes from Trachypithecus francoisi, assembly GCF_009764315.1. Lineage (NCBI taxonomy): Eukaryota > Metazoa > Chordata > Mammalia > Primates > Cercopithecidae > Trachypithecus > Trachypithecus francoisi. The sequence continues at coordinate 6,266,534 of NW_022681442.1, read as the reverse complement.
ACAGCAAAGGTATTAACGTGGTGTATTTACACCCCCAAGTGCCTTGCTGTCATCAGGAGCGGCCCCTTCATGAGATATAAGTAATTTGTGCGGCTGATCCCAGTTTTCTCATTAATATGCAAATGAGGCATGCCAGTTGTTAGGTTAGAAGAAAGCTGTCATGTTTATTGTGACAGATTTAATGGATGTGTTTGGATTGTGCATTCAATGTGTTTTCAAGAGCATGTCTTATCTTTGTTTAGGCAGTAAATCAAAAATGTAAACAACAATTCATTAGCATCTGTCAGAAGCTCAAAGCCACATTGTTTCACTTGACAATCTTCCCAGAGGTGGGGAAAAAAACCCTATATGTGACTTAGTCAAGATTAGTTGGAAATCGCACTGGCTTTTCCATCTTTTTGCTCACCAATGTGCAAGCAGCGACTGAAGAACAACTTCTCTGCTCGGAGAGCTGCAGGGGCCAGGGGGTCAAGAGTGGGGATCAGACAACGCCACCCAAACTCACCTGGCTGTGTCCATGGAAACTGCAAGCCTTGGAGCATGCCCTGGTGATCAGGGTGGAAAACAAAATCACAGGCACGTTGCCTCATTTCACCAAACATCTCAAGTAGCCCGCTAAAAGAAAACAGTGGAACACAGACAGAAATTTAAAAATAAAAATACAATTAGGGGATATGGACAGAATAGCATGATATGACTAAGGGGAGAAAATAATTCAGATCTGCAAATCTTGTTCTTCTATGTAGTTATTAAATTTGGTCTGCAGACTAGCTCTGAGCTTCCTGGGAGCCAAAGTAAAAAGTGACGGCACATTAAGTTATAAAATTAAATTTTTTTTTTTTTAAGACGTATTTTCACTCTGTCACCCAGGCTGGAGTGCACTGGAGTGATCTGGGCTCAATGCAACCTCTGCCTCCTGGGTTCAAGTGATTCTCCTGCCTCGGACTCCCAAGTAGCTGGGATTACAGGCATGAGCCACCACACCCAGCTAATTTTTGTAGTTTTAGCAGAGACGGGGCTTCACCATGTTGGCCAGGCTAGTCTTGAACCCGTGACCTCAGGTGATTCGCTCACCTTGGCCTCCTAAAGTGCTAGGATTACAGGCGTGAGCCAACTTGCCCAGCCAAAATTCACTTTTTGAAGTGGTAAAATTAACTCCATCAAATATAAAAGGGCAGATTAGTATTCTATTTAAAAGAAACAAATGGTATACTAATTTAGAACCAGTATACTGGCTCTAAAAGCTTCAGACTGAGTGCCCTGAATCATGCGGCCCAGGGCCCACACCCACTTATGGAATTGCTTAGTCTCCTTTGGGATAAGATAAGGCTCTAATGTTGAAATACAACTCACACTTCGCCTTTATTCTTCTTTCTCTCCTGACTTCTCCTCAGCATTGACACCTGTCCCTCAACTCTGGCCCCAGATCTTTCTTTTCCTTCCCAGGCAAGCTTCTGGGAAGACTTGTCTGTCCTCCCTGTCCCAGATTGTGTCCTCACCTCCCATCTGATCTTCCTGCCCCCATGGCTGGCTCCTGTCCCCACCTCCCCTGAAGGCAGCTCTGGGCACCCTCACGTTTGCAGGGCCTGGACCTCCCTACTGATGCTCCCTCTTCTGGCAGAGTTTTCTTTCTCTGACCTCCTGTTCCTGGTTTTCCTGTTCTCTAAGGGCTGCTCTTCTTTGCCGAGTCCTCTTCCCGGCCTTTGTGCCTCTTTCCTGGGACTGATCCTTGGTGGTGCCATTTGCACTCTGGCGTTTCTTGAGGGTCAGCTCTTTGCTGAAGACCCAGATGGGTCTCTCTGGCTCAGTCCTCTCTTTTGAGTTTCAACCCTGCATGACTAGGTGTTCCGTGGAACCCCCTAAGCTGGTGTCACCCCAAACTTCAGCACCCAAGTGGGAGCCTGGGGCACCCCCCTCCTGTCCTGAGCCCCTGGCTTGTCTCCCATGGCCCTCTTTTGCAGCCCTTTGCTCCTGCTTCTGTCTGGGTTCTCACTACTCACCTGGCTTTGGGTAGCACCCAGGTCTGAGCCCCCTCTGTTCCTTTTCTACCCTGGAGCTGGAGAGAAGGTCTTCCCCAGATGCCCCTCTGAGCAGGCCTCTTCTTACCCTGGAGCCTCTGGGTCCCTTGTCCTGCTCTGTGAGCTCTGCAGCCACTCCTGTTGACTTTGTGCCTTAAGGCAAATGATCCCTCTCCTTGGTCACCTGCTGGGGTTTGCACTGTTTTTGTTGACCTTTAGTCTACACCTTCCTGGGAACCTCCCCTGGGTGGACTCCACCTGTCCCAGGATTGCAGCTTCATTGACTCTTCTCCCCTTGAGGGAATGGACCTCCTTCTCCATCCTTGACCGTGTCTGCTCTAAACTGGGGCCCACTGCCTGTTTCTGTGCAGCCCACGAGCGAAGAACAGTTTTTATAGATGAGCATTTGGAATCAAAACAATGATACAGAACCTTGACTTTGAACCTCATTTAGGCAAAATGCCATCCCTTTCAAAAGAGAGTTGATTCTTCTCGGGTTCTTTTGTAGGACACAACTGCTGACCCCTGGTCTAAATGACATTTAAAGAGTGTAAATCTGTGTCACTTTCCATCTTAAAACTCTTAGCTAGTGCTGCACATTCTTAAGGACAAAATCCAAAGTCCTTAGTCGGGTTTAGGTCCCTTGTCCCCTATTCCAACCTTATCACTCCTACAATCTGCCATTAGGAACCCCTTCCAGGACCTCGCATTCTCTGGGCTGCAGTGCCAGCGGCTCATGGGTTTGGTGCAGGCAGTGACTGTGTCTGTCCCATTCCCTGTGGCCTCCCAGCTACCACGCAGACAGAAACCACCAAATCTCTGTTGGGTGAGTGAATGAATGAAGGCAGGCCTGGTAGCCAAGCAGGCAGGGTTCTGCGGCATTGGCCGATCTCTCAGGCACACTGTAGGCCAAGTTTCCTTCCACCTGTGGATCACTGATTGGTGGCCAGGAGGTCTGAGGGTCAGTTCTCCAGTGGTGGCTGTTGCAAAGACCACCCTCAGAAACAACTTGAATTGCTTCTGGACTTGAAATACCACAAGCACCTGAAAGGAGAGACCTAAGTTCCAACAAAAGCCCCTTGCACATTTTTATACTTTGCCAAGGACATCCAGATCTACAGGGCCATTTCACTCTTGTCACATCCCTCCGGAAGCAGGCAGCATGGGCACATGAAACCCAGCTACAGAAGAGCAAACCAGAGCTCACGGGCGTCCAGCAGCCTGCTCGCGGTGACTGGCTTGCCAGATCTGGGGCTAGAACCCAGCTTCCTTGACTCTGGGCCAGCGCTCCTTCAATCCAATAGCCCTGCTGAAAGCCCCTCCTCCTTCCTCATCCCTCCTTGTTTACCTCTGCCATATCTCACCAGGGCTGCTGAACGCCACTGGAGAAAAATCGTCCCATGAAAAGCAGGCTTAGAAATGGGGTCAGGCCGGGTGCAGGGGCTTGCGCCTGCAATCTTAGCACTGTGGGAAGCCAAGGGGGGTGGACTGCTTGAGTCCAGGAGTTTGAGACCAGCCTGGGCACCATGGCGATAGCCAGTCTCTCTCTCTATATAAAAAAATACTAAAGTCAGCTGGGCATGGTGGTGTGCACCTATAGTCCCAGCTACTTGGGAGGCTGAGGTGGGAGGATTGCTTGAGCCCCAGAGGTTGAGGCTGCAAAGAAAAGAAAGAGAAGAGAAGGGAAGGGAGGGGAAGGGAGGGGAGGGGAGGGGAGGGGAGGCGAGGCGAGGCCAGGCGAGGGGAAGAGAAGAGAAGAGAAGAGAAGAGAAGAGAGAGAAGAGAAGAGAGAGAAGAGAAGAGACGGGAAGGGAAGGAAGGGAAGGGAAGGAAGGGAAGGGAAGGGAAGGGAAGGGAAGGGAAGGGAAGGGAAGGGAAGAAAAGAAAAAGAAAAGGCAGCCACGGGTGGTTTCCAGTCTGGACAGTTTGTGATCCTTCTCTCCAGTGGCATCTTCCCAAACTGAGCTCACACAGCTTCCCTGAAGTGGCAAGAGAGGGTCTTGCCCCCCGCTTTCCAGAGAAAGTGGGGGCCACAGGCAGGGACCTCTCCAGCACTCTGACAGCTTCCTCTCTAGCACCTTAACCAGTTTTTAGAGCATTTTCCAAAACTGAAGCCCACAGAACACTTGGTCTCCAGCAACAGTTGTTAAGGAAACAGCATCTTGAGCCCGAGTTTGGATAACCCTGCAGTCCCTCAGCCCCTTCTAGATATAAATGTGCACATTACCCAGCAAGAAGGAGCTGGATCTCAGTGTGACCTGGGCGCACACATGGTCCCACCAGCTCCAAGCACTCTGCTGTTGCAGTCAAAGTGGAGTGGAGGACTGGAAAGTGCTGGAAAACATTCGGATAGCAGACCACTGTTTCTCTTTGAATGTGACTGGCCTGAGATGACTTTGGTCCCGGGCACTTCTGCTATCAAGAAGCTCATTTGGCTTTTGTAACCTGGTGTTGCTTCTACTTGGTTGACAACTGAACACCAGTCAGAACCTCACGGGACCCCATAGACCAGCATGGCGGATGCTGATCCAGAATCACTTCCCTTCCTCCCAGCCGCAGCCTCCCCACCCTCGCTCCTCACCTCTTGGCCTCCCTGCACCTCTGCACAGCCCATTCTTCCCCTCGCTGACTGCTCCTCCTTCGCACGCAGTCATGCTTCCTCCTTGTCAGTGGCCTTCTGGCCATCCTGGGTGCCCCCTTTGCCTCCTGCTCACAGCAGAGCTTCTTGAAGGAGTGGGCTACTCTTGCCACCTGCATTTCCTACATTCCCCTTTTATCTCCAGCTGGCCACATCTGATTTTTGCTCCTACCAGTTCAGGCTGCTATAACCAAAATACCAGATACTGGGAGGCTTAAACAGTAGGCATTTAGTCTTCACAGTTCCAGAGGCCGCAAGTCCACGATGAAGGTGCTGGTAGATCCCGTATGTGTGGAAGGCCTGATTTCTGGTTCACAGACAACAAATTCTTCCTGCGTCCTCGCATGGCGGAGAGCAGGGGAGGAAGCAAGGCCCATCGTGTTTCTTCCTGGAAGGATGATCATCCCATCCATGAGGGCTCTGCCTTCATCACCTAGTCACCTCCCCAAAGCCCCCTCTGCTAATACGTTCACCTTGGGGGTGAGCATTTGTCCTATATCAGAGGTTTTGTGACTGTCTCCCCTGGGGGCGGGGACCACACCTCTCCCTTCATTGCAGGCTTGGCGCATGGTGGGCTCCCAGTAAGTGGACGGCTGGGAGCTTGTAGCACCCACCATTTCCTCTTCTGAACAATCCCTCCCTCAGCTCTGGCTATCGAAGGTTTCTGGTTCTCAGTCTGGTGGATGGAAGTGCAGGTGGGGCAGAAAAGGTTGTCAGGTGGCCTCTGGGGAGCCAGGGTGGGGTTAGTCACTGGAGGAGGGGCTAGGAACTGGAGCGGACGGGACAGGCAGAGAGCTCACTGAACAGGCTGCAAGGCTGGGACGTGGTCTGCAAGGCTGCTGTATATCCTGAGACCCTGAGCAGAGGCTGAATTTGCACAGAATGCCCCAGGCAAGGAGGTTCCATGGCGCTGTCTTCTCCGTGACCGTCCACTGCTGGGAGTCTGGCCCTGTCCTCCCTGAGAGATTACAAAGCTACGCCAGCTTGGGCCCTGGGCCTGGGGATGGGTTGAAGGAGAAAAGGGTTAAGAACCTTCACTTTCAGCCCTCATCAAGATTTAAACCAAGAGTTAAAAGGGTGCGTGAACCTTCCAGTGCCACTTGAAATCCAGCTCCACATTTAGAGGGAATTAAAGTAATTGATGAACTTGTACTGGAGACACAGGATCACATAAATAAAGAGCTACAAGCTCTAAAAATAGCACTCAGGGCTTTTTAGTTTTTTAAATATGGTAAAGATCAACATGCAACACACCCCAAGAGGCTCCACGTCAAGCAATTAGGAAACTGGAGAGAACGGGAAAATGAAAATGTTTATTCAAAAATCAATATATTTATCCTAAAAGGGGTTAGTGAACCACCGAGTAAAGTCAGGTCCCACCACAGTCCCCAGAGTTGCTCTGGGGCAAGGTAGGCTCCAGGCAGTAAGAGGTTAAGGTATGGATTTCAACTCTGAAGGTGAAGGAAGACCCCTGGGTGAGCTTTTCATTGTGTCGACTAAAAATGTTTTAAAAATCAATATAACAGTGTATAAAAGGATCTTCTAAAGATTGAGTCAGTCCCATTCATAGCCAAGTGTGCCACAGTAAGGAATGGACGAGGAGGATGTTTAATCCGCCCAGCCTTGCAGCTAATGAGGCGGGAGGATTTGGGTGATTGTTGATGCAGGTGGAAAACTGTTTCTAAAGAGTACTGATTGCTTCTGCAGGAACAGATCAGAAAGACCTGGCCCTTCCCATCCGCTGAGATTTTGCCCAGAGACAATAATTGTGTACTTTCCCTGGCCCCAAATGGGTCCGAATTGTAAATCATGCGGTAACATAATATCTAGGATAATAACAAAGATTCATTCAACAAACACTTGTCATACTCCTCTGGTAAGTCAGGGGCTGGGCCCTGTGCCACAGGGATGGATATACAGCTCGTGAGGCCAGTGCTTTGCCCTCTGGGAGCGCAGACGCTGACGTAGTGCCTCTCAGACTTTTAAACCAGAAATATGTGCTACGTTGTGATCCAGTATAGTCGTGTACTTTTGGAAAACAAATTTATGGAACAATATTCACTTTTACTTTGCATGATTCCTCCCTCCCTCCCTCCCTTCCTTCCTTCCTCCCTTCCTCCCTTCCTTCTTTTGACAGTCTTGCTCCGTCACCCAGGCTGGAGAGAAGTGGCACGATCTTGACTCATTGCAATCTCCGCCTCCCAGGTTCAGGCAATTCTCATGCCTCAGCCTCCCCAGTAGCTGGGATTACAGGTGTGCACCATCATGCCTGGCTAATTTTGTTTTTTGTATTTTTAGTAGAGTCAGCGTTTAGCCATATTGCCCAGGCTGGTCTCGAACTCCTGAGCTCAGGCAATCTGCCTGCCTCTGCCTCCCAAAATGCTAGGATTATAGGTGTGAGCCACAGCAACTGGCTACATTCTGATAGTTTCTATTCTAGCCTATTTTATTGAAAAAAGAAGCACTGGTTGCAACCCTCAAAATTGATTTCATGACCCACTGTGAATGGATAGTGACGTGAAGTTAAAAAATTCCTATCTAGAGGGAGGGCAGACATGAAAAGTGATTCAGGAGAAAAAAAAAGTGCCTCGTGAGGGACTCAGGAGAGGGTGGGACCCTTCTGACTGGGGGTAGCAGGGAGGGTCCCATGGAGGGGGTGGCATTCGAGCTAGGCCCCAAGTGACAGAGAGATGCTTGTGATTCAGACAGGCTGAGCTGGGAAGAGTAATGATGTTTGCAATAACACAGAAAATATGTTTTTATTATTCATATAATAAACAGGGCTACGCTTTTCAAGGGACTTTCCCACCTCTAGGTTTATTGGATCATCCTAGTAAACCTGTGACCCAGTTACATGAGGTATCAGCCACGTGTTTTCAGTGGAGGAACTGAGGATCAGAGAAGAAAAGGACTTTGCCCTAGGATGCACAGCTCTTTGGCGTTGGCAGAGCCAGGTGTGAGCTCTGGTCTGCCTGGATCACAGCCCCTGTGTGGCCTCTGCAGCGGGAGGAACCGCGTGGAGTCTTGCTTCATGTCTCATGCCTGATGCCTGATGCCTGAGCGCGGGACTGGGGGCACTGATGTGCATGGCTCTTTCTCTCGGCTCCTCACCTCCACAGATCAGCGAACGAATTGATTTGCCTTTGAGTCACAACCAGATAAACCCTCTTCTGGGTTTCTCCCCAGGGACACCAGAACTTGGCAGACTTCAGCATCCCACCCAGACTCCTGGACAACTCCCCTCTTCCCTGGAAACTTCCCTTGCTCCCTGTGAACCTAGCCTTACAGCCTGGAGGCCAGTGGAGCCACGTCTTGCTGTTCGCCATGGACAGGATCTGTTCTCTCCCAACCAGCAGGCTGCTTCCCCAGCCTCATCTATTTGACTTCTTTCTCTCAAGGAACTTACAATTTAATCAGGAGTCCCTAATAGTACATGCATTCTAAATTGCAATCATTTATTGCATCTAGCCTGGGGCTCTTCTGTCTGTTAGAAATATCAGGGTTATTTCCTTCTTTTAAGAGTTTATGTTAAAAAAAACTTTACAAATAATGTTTGCTGTTTAATGTTCTCCCCTGAAATATCAATCTGCAAAAAATAGAAATCCTTTTTTACAATTCATTGCAAGGATAGAGTTCCAGTTTCTTATAATGTAATGAATGTACGGCAGATAATGGTCCAATAGCGCAAATGAAAGGCGCATATAATCAAAATGATAATGGAGCGTATTGTACTGCTTGTATAATACAATCCATACCAATATGGAAATCATATCTCAAGGCAACATTCCTCTCTTTGATTTTTGTAATAATTGTACATGTAAGAGCAGAGCAGCGAGAAGTGGGGGGACAAAGGCCTTTATTGCTTCATTAGGCAGCTGGCGTTCTGATGGTCCGGCCTGTCGACAGTCGCTCCTTAATTTCCAAGGGAAGCTTCTCCTCTTCCCGCAGACATGATTTACTGTTGACGCCAGCTCCCTTTTCAGTCCTTTCTCTGTGAACAGTCACAATTAGATGAAATGAGCTTTGAGGGCCCTTTTGATCAGCACCTTCTGCCTGCTTGGCCACTGATTTGGGTTTGGGTCAGACTGGAGCCAGGCTGCCGGAAGCTTGGGTGGGAAGGAAGAGGAGGCCTTGGTAGAAGCCTTTGAGAGCCTCAGGCTGCACAGCCTCCTTGCGGGGCAGGCAAGGGGTGTGTGAGGGAGTGGAAGAGCAACAGGCACAGGCCCTGGCTACACCGCCTTGCAGTCTAGACAGGTCAGCGCACGCCCAAGGTGGGAAATGTCCATTCTGAAGCAGGGCCTCAAATGGATCTTGGCTTATGCACCAACTAGAGTATGATCTTGTTCTTGACCTCTCTCAGCTGCAAAGGCGGCTCAGGGCAGAGCTGGCCTAGGGACCTAGGCCTTCAAACAGTACATCCACTGTTTCCACCATACCGGGGCTTGTTTTGCTGCAGCTCGACAGGAAGAAGGGCTCGGTGGGTCTGAATGGAAGGTCTGCGGGGCAGCCTTCAGAGGCTGGGCACCGGTGGCTGCCCTTGGCATTGGCCCTCTCCCTGTTGGTTCCTCTTCTCTGGCTCCTGACCTCAGCCTGCCCTGGCCTGAATAGCCGGTCACTTTTTTTCCCGTCTCCTCCTCTCCTGAGGCTTTGGGCATAAATATGACCCTTCAGCTGGTAGCCCTGCCCTCTCGGACCCATGTGGTCCGCTTAGCGCTAGTTTCCTCCTGTGCTGGCACGGGAGGCAGCTAATGGCAACGACCACCCCCAACTGCCTTGCTGGTCGGGGCTCTGCATCAGCCCGGTGGGTTTCCCAATAGCCCTTTCAGCTGGGTGCCTCATTATCTTCAGACAAGGACACTGAGATGTTGGCCAAGGTTGCAAAGCTGGGTGGCAGTGGTGCGGGGAGAGCCCAGCGTGCTAAAGAGGTCAGTGTTTTCTCCCAGGTTCTGGGAACCAAAAGATGCTGGCGGAAAGGAAGTCCCACACCAGAGGAGTAGATTGAAAGTAACCTGGAAGTTACTTCTTGGAGTTCCTGGATCAGAGCAAACTTGGATCTTGCTCCTAAATGCTGTGTACCCAGCCACTCCTCCTGGCCCAGCGGGTCCTGGGGCCATGCCTTCTGGGAGCCTGGATGAGGTGAGGTGAAGTGTGGTGGCCCTGGCCTGGGGCGCCCCGTCATTGCAGGGTGGAAGGGAAGCTGCAGATGGTGCACTGTAAGGGTCAGGGGCCAGGCGCTGGGCAAGGGCGGGGCAGGAGTCGGGTGGCCCAGAACTGGAGGTGAGCCCTGGCAGGCCCAAGGGAGCCTGTGGCTTTTCGTAGGGTGCTGGAGTCCACGGCACAGGCTGGCTGAGGGCTGGTAAGGGAGCTGCACTGATGGGGCAGAGTCTTGGGCACAGTCCTTTGTGGGCTTTCTCTTGGAGGCACTGCCACTTCTTGACACTGGCCTGGGGACACTGCCAGAGAGACCATGCTGTGTGACCCTCACTGCTGCTGAGGCCAGAGAGGGAGGTGATGTCCCGGGCTACCCCGGGAAATGGGGCAGAGAGGGAACTCAGGGGAAGCCAGGTCTCCATTTTAAGTCCTTTGACGAGAAAGCATAACATGCTGATGCCTCCCAGGTGTGTCTGCAGAGCAAAGCCTGGGGGCAGCCCCAGCTCTCAGGGGGATGGCCCCGGGTTGGGGGGGTCCCAGGTCCTCTTCTTGTTCCCACACCAGCATCCACTCCAATCCAGTCATACCCTGTAGCCTCCTGAGGGGTAGGAGAGCTCACTGGTTAAACTCACGTCCCTGAGGCCCAGACTCCCTGAGCTTAAATTGCAGTTCCATCATGTTGTACCTTTGTGGGCTTGGCCAAGGCCCTGGCCCTCTCGAAGCCACAGTGTTCTCTTGTGTACAACGGGGAATAACGGCAGCGAGGAAGTTGGAAGAGGACTGAGTGAATTCAGTGGGGAGTGAACGCCTGGCCGTATGCACGCTACAGGCAGTAGCCATCGGTCACCAGGTAGGGACAACAGGCTCCCCTCTTGGGGGCAGGCCTTGACCTGCTCAGGACTCTGAGGTGTGTCTGCACTAACGGGCCTCAGGAAGCGGTCATCGTTCTTTCTCTCTCCAGGTCACCACAAGCAGTGGGGTAACTAACGTGCACAGGAAGGGGTCACGTGCACAGGAAGGTGGCGTCGCCGGCAGTGGGAAGCAGTGGGATAACGTGCACGGGAAGGGGTAACATGCACAGGAAGGGGTAACGTGCACAGGAAGTGGGGGCAGTGGAAAGCAGTGGGGTAATGTGCACAGGAAGGTGACGTTGGAGGCAGTGGGAAGCAGTGGGGTAACATGCACAGGAAGGTGGTTTCGCCGGCAGTGGGAAGCAGTGGGATAATGTGCATGGGAAGGGGTAACATGCACTGGAAGGGGTAACGTGCACAGGAAGTGGGGGCAGTGGAAAGCAGTGGGGTAACGTGCACAGGAAGGTGAGGGCGAAGGCAGTGGGAAGCAGTGGGGAGTCAGGGGAGAGATGGATGTCTCCTGAGTGCCCGCTACCTGCAGGCACGGGGTAGTGGATGCTGGGAGGTGCTGCCCAGAGACCCTTTACAACAAGCCAGGGAAATTGCCAGCTGAGGCTCCCAGCTCACTCCTGTCTGAAAATTTCCCAGGACTCCCCAACTATAGCTGCACCCAATGACTGGGCTGTGGCAGAGAGGCACAAAGACCTCAATTTGGCTGATGGATCATCAGAACCCCAGACCTTCTTCACAGGGGTCATCTGAGGCCACTGTGGCAATTTTATCACTGTTAAAGTTTCCCTACAGTCCAACCCCAAGCTCACATAGGCACCGACCCCTGAGGGCATTCCCAGTAAGCCTCCTGCCTGCAGATCGCAGGGACTCCCAGTCTGTTTCACGGGACTCACCCTATGACACTGTTCCAAGCACTTCATTTCCTTGAACTTACTTATTTTATTGACGTCTCGCAACAAATCTGTGAAGTCAGTGCTATTGTAATTCCCATTTGCAAAACAAGAGACTAGGGGAACAGACAGATTAAGTAGCTTATCTAAGGTCAAATAGCTAGTAAGTGGCTGTATTTTTTTTCCCCCAGCTAACTGTACAATAACAGTAAAAAAGTCCAGGTGTGACCCACCGCAGTGTTTCCTAAGGTGTTCTGAGGAATCCTTGCATCAGAATCACCTGGGCTGCTTGTTGTGTGGCAGATTTCCAGGCCCTGATGGAATCGGTATCTCTGGGATTGGGTCCCAGGAATCTGAATATGTAACAAGCTCTCTGTGCAAACTAATGCGGGAACCACTGAGCTCTGGGGAGAAGCATCGGATGCTGGAAATCTGACAGGGACAATAGGGATTGTCAAATGCTTTTGGCTGCAATTGAAATGAGGCTCCAAAAGGCAGGCAGGTGGTCTCGTCCAAATTCACGGAGGCACCAAAGGGAGATGGATCTGGACTTGAACTCGCTCAACTCCTAAATCAGTTGACTCTCTTCCACACGGCATGGACACTTCTTACCTGCTGCTGTTGGCTCAAAGTACATGTGGACAGGATGAAGAGTAAGACTCTGAACACCATTTTTCGGATTTTAAAAAATTGCATGAAGTCTTAAAAAATTTACAAAACCTAAAATTTGACCATTTTAATCATTTGAAAGTATATGGTTCAGTAGTACTGAGTGTATTCACAGCAACCATCACCACCGTCCGTCACCAGAATGCTTTTCATCTTATAAAGCAGAAACTCTATCCCCATTAAACCCTCACTTCCCATTCTCTCCCGCTCCCAGCCCTGCCAATCATTATTCTATGTCCTGTCTTTATGAATCTGACTACTCTAGAAACCTCATCTAAATGGAATCATGCAGTATTTGTCCTTTTGTAACGGGCTTATTCCACTTAGTATAATGCCCTCCAGGTTCATCCATGTTGTAGCATGTGCTAGAATTTCCTTCCTTTTTATGGCTGAATACTATTCCACTGTATGTATGTGCCTCATTTTCTTTATCCATTTATCCACATGTGGATGTCTGGGTTGTTTCCATCTTTAGGCTATTGTGAAAAATGCTGCTGTGAACATGGGTGTACAAATGCCTCTTAAAGACTGTTTTCAGTTTCTTTGAGTCTGCACCCAGAAGTGGAGTTGCTGGATCATATGGCAATTCTATGTTTATTTTTTTTTGAGGAACTGCCATTCTGATTTCCACAGCAGCTGTTCCATTTTACATTCCTGTCAACAATGCACACGGGTTCCAATTTCTCCACATCCTTCTCAACACTTGCTCTTTTCTTTCTCTTTTTCTTCTTTTTACATAATAGCCATCCTCATGGGTGTGAGGTCTTATTGTGGTCACTTTAGTTATTTTATTTTTTAAAATGTTTTTTGAGACAGGTTCTCACTCTGTTGCTCAGGTTGGAGTGCAGTGGCACGATCTCAGCTCACTGCAACTTCTGCCTCCTGGGTTCAAGCGATTCTCCTGCCTCAACCTCCCAGGTAGCCGGGATTACAGGCCCCTGCCACCACGCCCAGCTAGTTTTTGTATTTTTAGTAGAGATGGGTTTTCACCATGTTGGCCAGGCTGTTCTCAAACTCCTGACTTCAGGTGATCCACCCACCTCGGCCTCCCACATACAGGTGTGAGCCACCAAGCCTGGCCACATTTACTTATTTCAAAGCATGTTCTTGGAGCCCTTTTTCCCTGTAGGCTGCTCCTAGACATCTCAGCCATAGTTGCCAGGCTGCCGGAGCAGGTGTGGACAGAGGTGCTCCACCCTCTCACCGTGCTGTGGTAGGCGTTCCATCCCACTATGATGCAAAGGGAGGCAAGAGGGTGCTGATGGGCAGCAGTCACCAGGATCGCAGCCCCAGCTCTGCCCCTAATGAGTGCACGTTTTGAATGCGTCACTGACTGTTGGAGTGGCAGGGTCCTCATGCCTATAGATAAAATGGTGTTTCTGCTGGTTACTGCATCATACAAGAACAGCCGGGTGGTTGCTCACCAAACCTGAAGCGTGTGTTTGGGATGGTCTGACTTAGCCTATAGGCCATGTAGCTGATACAGAACTTACTTTGGGAGACCATGGGGAACCCCCGTGCAATGACCGGACATTCAGCCTCTGGAGGAGCTGAAGCCAGGGTTGCAGAGGTCCCTGTAACCGCTGCTAGGGAGAGGCCTATTCATATTAAGACACTGTGGCCAGAGGATGGGCCTTCAGATATGAGCCTTGAATCAATGCATAAGACAGAGCCCCATGCGGCAGAGTGGCTGGTTCAGAGTTGCGGAGCCCTTCCGGGCAGGGGGCTCACAGGGAGGCTGTGGAGTGGGGTGGATTTCCCAGGGCAGCTCCTCCACCAGGCTGGGCGGGTCAGCCAGTCTGGAATTCAAGCAGTTGGGATCCACTAGCCCAGGGCTTCTCAAACTGGAATGTGGACATGAATCACCACGGATCTGGTTACATGGCAGATTCTGACTCAGCAGGTCTGAGGCGGGGCCTGACATTCCGCATGGCTGGCCGGCTCCCAGCGATGCCGATGCTGCTGGTTCCTGGACCACCTTTGAGACCCTGGATGACCTCTGAGGCGCTACCTCGTTGCAAAAACCCTCAGCTCTTGGGACCTCTTCCTGTGCTTCCGAAACCCTTTCCGATAATCTTTTCCTGCAGCCCTCACAAAGAGCTTGGGGTTGCAGTTGCTGCTGCTGTTGACTCTTGAGTGGTTAAGGGCATTTTCATCTAATTTTGTGAAGCTTTTCTAGAGCCCAAGCTCCCTAAGGATGGGGAATTCATCTCACCCAACACTTGGCATCCCCTAGAGAACCTAGTCCAGTGCTGTGCTGTCTTCTCCATACTGTTTGTTAGAGGAATAATAATAACAGCCCTCATATGTGTGAACTCTTCACAGTTCACAAGCACCTTCATATGCTTAATTCATTACCTGCCATTTCTCTTCCGATGAAACCAGCAGTTCCTCTTGGCTTACGTGCTAGGCGTGAATTTCCTCATTTTTATCCTCACAACAATCCTGTGAATTACACAGGGCAGGTATTAGCCTGCCTGCCAAGAAGGGGACCCTATTGTTTACAGAAACATTAAGCGTGCCGCCCACGGTGTCCTAGGGGACAATGGCAAGCCTGGGATCTGTCTCCAGGTTGCTGCTGCCACCTCCCTAGAAGAGAGTTGGGACCACCAGCAGGAGTAGGGACTTGGGCTCCAGATGGTGGCCGCTCCTTCTCACTGGGCCATTCCAGTGGTGGCTGGCCAGTGTTTCTGGGTGCCAGCCCTGTGCTGCATCCTTCCTGGGCCAATGCCCCATGGCACAGGTGACCTCCACATGACTTCTTTTCTATCCTTTGCCTTGAAGGCCCTTGCACTGCAGGGTAACAGCTCAGAGGACTGGATTTCTGGTCGTAGCTCTGTTACTTCTGACCATGGGGCCATAGACCAGGCACCAACTGAGTTTCGGTTTCCTCTTCTATAAAATTTGGATGATGCTGTATGTCCAGCTGGGCCACTGGGCTTCGTGAGCCCACACCAATAGCTGTGGAAATGCTTTGTGCATGCAAAGAGATATACATGCTACTTCTTTATCAAGCATGTACATTGTAAAACAGAAAGGCTTTTTTATTTTCAAAGTTTGGGTATTTACACAGAGGCACTCGCCTATGCATGATCATTTCAGTGGCTCATTTGTTTGTCTTGCTGTGTAAAACAGTAAGACGCGAGCCGCTCCTGAAGCCATCGGCAGTCTCCTCACAGCTTTGAAAGTTGATTTCCTTTGTCGTCCTTATACTTCCCAAGGGTGAGCCTGAGTCATCCAGCATCAGGATGCGAGCTTTGAGTTAAAAGTTAATTATTCTTCTTTATCATATTGAGGACATTTAATTTTTTTAGTGATTTACTCTGCTTTGTAATTATAGATGTGGTGATTAGAATGTCTTATATTTGACACTACAGATTTTTAAAAATATGATTTATCCCCACCACTGATTTAAAAGTCTTCCTTTATACGTTTTTATTCCTGTTTGTGTGACAGTGTTTAGGGACTCCGGCCGGCCTGGTGCCTCTGCGGGGGCTATTAGAGGCGCTGTGTTCATATATAATTAAGGAATTTCAAAACACAAATGACTGCCTTTGGGGCCAATAGCCACTGCAGTTTCCATCTATCATGACAGCCCTGAAGATAGCTGTATATTTGGTAAAGTAAATTAACATACAACAACTTTGCTTACAATAATGTTCAAATTTAAGATGTAGCAAGAAGCAGGAAAAACAAACAATGAAAGGGTCCAGGGAGAGTGAAAATCACATACTTAAATGCGAAGAAAATCTTTGCCTGGTGCCTTTATCACCTGTGGGTTACAGCACAAAGCCACCTGAAGACCCGGAGCCCTTCTTCACCTCCTTTTCTTTTCTGGCCAAACTTTCTGTTCGATTTGCACCATCTCTGAGCAGACCTTGGGTTTGGAAGGGACCTTTGGAGCCTCATCTTTGTCACATACTTTGTTCTTTGAAAATGTATTATAGAGACAATGGAACAGCATTTCAGAGTTTTGGAAATGGGAGAGAAATCTCCCAGCAGCCCAGCAGCCGAAGAGGAGCTGCCTCAGATACCAGCGCAACGGGAGGCCTGTCTCTGGCTTTTATGTTCAAGCTGGGACTCTTGGTCTCAGAAGCCTGCTTCTGGTTTTGAAAGTTGGTCCCTTCCCAGCATGATAGCATTACAGTTTTTTTTTTTTTAATTTTGTCACCTATAAAACCATGTTCGGGGCTAATACTCATGCTTTTAAAAAATTGCAATTGTCCTTTAGAGCCCAGTTAACAGAAGCAAATTTCTTTAAAACAGATGTTGTGTTTGTGGTCTGATGCTGATGTGGATGAGGCTATTTGGAAGGGTGCAGAAGTTTTCCCATCTCACTCAGAAGGGAATGAGATGATGGTTCTTCATACACAGAAGCCAAAAATCAACTGTTATTATACTAGCCAGCAATAACCACAGCTAGTGTTTTGGTGTATGTCTTTTTAGAACTGCTTCTATGTGAGTTTACACATCAAGATTAATCTTTTTAAAAAATATAAGCTGGATATACTAATGTTTAGTCTTTTTTCTCACTTACTGTACTTTGAACACTTTACTCCACTTTTCCAAGTTAGTGAATGTTTGAGCACTTCTTTTTTTTTTTTTTTTGAGATGGACTCTTGCTCTGTCACACAGGCTGGAGTGCAGTGGTGCGATCTCGGCTCACTGCAACCTCAGCCTGCCAGGTTGAAGCAATTCTCCTGCTTCAGCCTCCTGAGTAGCTGTGATTACAGGAACCCAGCACCACGCCCATCTAATTTTTGTATTTTTAGTAGAGATGGGGTTTTGCCATGTTGGCCAGGCTGGTTTTGAACTCCTGACCTCAAGTGATCTGCCCACCTCGGCCTCCCAAAGTGCTGGGATTCCAGGCACGAACCACCATGCCCGGCCGTAAGCATATGGTTTTTAATGGCTGCAAAAGGGCCCATGACCCAGCTGAGATCATCATTTCTGTGGTCTTTTTGATACTGAGGAAAATTTAGGCCCTTTCCTTTTTAAACTTTTTGCTATTAAGGATAATGTTTCAGTGAACTTCCTTCTACGTGTATCTTTGTGTGTCTGTAATAATTTCCTTAAGATAAATTCTTAGAAACAGGGGTGCTGTATCAAAGGTTATGCACATTGACATTACCATCTATTCCTCTTAAAAATAGCATTTTCCCTGGCAAAACAGGCAAAGTGCGTTAAGACATCTGCTGCACTTGCTGCAGCGTTCAAGTAGAACATCTTCTCAGCAAGAAGGGCTGAAACTGTGTTGTCTACAGCAGGCTGGCTGCTGGATATCACTCCAGAAGGAAACTAGCAGTCTGCGGAAGAGGCAGGGTCACCAACACCTGAGAGGCCAGTGACTGAGCCTCTTTCCCATCGGTGAGTGCTGGCATCAACCCCTACCCCAGGAGCAGACACCATAAGTGACAAAGGGAACAGCTCCCTGGGGAGGAAGCTGCCAGCTCCTCCCTAAACCACAGGTAATCCTCACTAGGGAGGAACTGACAGCCCAGATTCTTCATCTGTTGAGGGTGATTCAGTCAAGATAGGGTCGTGGAATTCAGAGCTTTGTAAGAAAAGTGGTTGTTGTAAAGAGCTGGTGTATTTAGCATTGTGAAAGGAATCGTGGTCACGGAAGGTTTCAGAAGCTTTATCAGTAAGACAGATTGCGGAGTTTCAGATTTGTGTTGGGTGGAATTCTGTGGGATGCCAGCATTAGAGAAGCAAGCCACAAGGCTGTTGTTTTTTCAATTCATTAGAACAGCTGGGTCTCCAGGTGTAATTCATGAAATGGATTAGATAATATCCTTCCTGATAGGCTGTCACCCCAGTGAAAGAATGCGGTTTCTGCCTTGTCAGCATGCAGTCATCACTGTTTTCTGATAATAGGTCCCTAAATGTTCTCAGGAGAACACCATTTCTCCATTCTTAATCCTCCTGGTTTCATTGAAGTTGATAATCCAGCCTCACCTGGGCCATGCAAGTAAAGTACATCATCTCCCTAACCACCATCCATGATCGATCTAGGATGGGCATGTGATCAAGCTCATCCAATCAGAATGCATCTCAGAACTTTTGCTTGAGCCCTTGCTGGAAAGTGTTCTGTCTTTGCCTCTGAAGTTAATGATTGGGAGGCGGTGGCCTGGTGCAGCTGGGAAACCCTTGCTGGGGAGTGTTGCTCTGTTTGGGAAGTGTTTTTAGAGCATAAAGTCAACGTGAGAGAAAACAAAACAGAAAGATATAGAGATACAACTTTTTATAGATATAATTTGAGCTCTTGGATCCAGGTGTGCCTGAAATAGAGCTATATCTGGAGTTTTCAGTTATTTGAGCCGTTATATTCCTTTCTGTTTTGGTTAAGCCAATTTGATTTAAGTTTCTGCCACTTAAATTCAAGATTCCTGACTACTACAGATATATTAAATTTCAAGTTGATTCATAGATGTGAATGAGGTAATGTTGCCCTCAAGCCTATGTGAATGATCTAAGTCCAAGCTTAGTGTTACAGGACAGGAACACAATGTCTCAAAGACAAGCCAGTGGCAGATCAGTGCTGGGTGGTCAGGGAGGGAAAGGATCACATTCTGCAGGTAGGATGAGGACAGGAGTCACAGAAAAAGTGTTATTTTTGATGAGTCTTGGAAAATGACAGGTGGGATTGGCAGGTGATGACATTTCTGGTAGAGAAACAATAGGAGCAAATGCTGAGAGGAGAAAAAGCAAAGTGCATAGCCCATGTAGGGAGAAGGAAGGAGGTAAAACTAGTAAGAATAGTCGGGGTTATGTTGTTTGGATCCTGAATTCCATGCTGAAATAAAACTTAATGAGATTTTTGCCTTTTGTGTATGACAGAGAAACTTATATTAGACCAACAGTCCCACTGAGAACAACTAGAAAATCCATGCAAAATTAAATAAAAACCCCAAACCAAAAACATCTGTTTGAAAGCATTGTAGATTTGCCATGATAGCCAAGATTTGAGAGTCAAACATCTTGGAGTGTTAAGGCGCCATTGAGTTTAACTCAACATTCTGTATGTTGCTTTTACTTTGGGGTGATTTATTGAAGTTTGCTTGTGACAAGAGGCTGAAAAGTCTGGTAAAAGGTCCTTGCTAAGAGGCAGAGAAGCCAGTCGATTTTTATAATCTTGCAGGGCTAGGGAAACAAAATTGGAGATTGGGGCCACTTAGGTAAACAAGAACATAAAGAGTCAAAATCAAAGAAGGAAGGGAAGTGAAAGGAATTGAGCCCAGGATGTGATGTTTTTCACATTTAGGTATTTACCAAGTCATAGTTGCACAGGGCAAGAAGCTAGGAATCCAAGAAAAAAGTGGCTGAGAAAACAGCAAGTTATTGGCAGTTTCATGGTGCTGGAGAGATAAATATTTGAATTCAGGAGCTGCCTAGGAGGAGGGGCCCTAGTAAGTACTCCAAGCTGACTTACTCCTAGTAAGTACTCCCAGTAAGTAAGGTTCTGAAGTGGACACCTGGAGGGTTATACCCATAGGTGGTGTGAACTAGAGCTTTAGAAAGACTGTTACTCAGACTAAGGTCAACAGTGTCACTGACTGGATTGGAAGCCATCTGCTCTTACTCTAGCTATCTGAAAAATGATAGAGTTGAAGCTTCTTTGGAGGAAGACATCATTATCCTGACCTTCTCCATTTTTCATATACCATATCTGGCTCCCAATTAAACATTCTCAGAATACCAGGCTGGGTGCGGTGGCTCACACCTGTAACCCCAGCACTTTGGGAGGCCAAGGCGGGCAGATCACTTGAGGTCAGGAGTTGGAGAGCAGCCTGGCCAAAATGGTGAAACCCCATCTCTACTGAAAATATAAAAATTAGCCAGGCTTGGTGGTGGGTGCCTGTAATCCCAGCTGCTTGAGAGGCTGAGACAGGAGAATCACTTGAACCCAGGAAGCGGAGGTTGCAGTGAGCCAAGATCATGCTACTGCACTCCAACCTGGGTGACAGAGTGAGACTCTGTCTAAAAAAAAAAATTCTAGGCATACCAAGAAACAGTATCAAAAGAGGGGAAAAAAATCAGAAGATAGAAACAGACCCGTAGGTAAATCAGATGTTGCACTTTTTATACATGGACCTTGAAATTAACTGTAATTGATATGTTTGAAAAATAGATGACAGAAAATTTCTTCAGAGAACTGAAATTTATAAAAAGAACCAAATAAAAAGTATAAAACTGAAAAAGCCAATAACACAAATTTGAAATGTAATATGTTTAATAGCAAATTTTATACACTAAAGAGACGATGAGTCACCTGGAAGACAGATTAGTAAGAAATATTCAGACTAAATCTTGAAGAGCAAAAAGGGTAAAAATTATAAAGAAAAAACATGAGAGAAATAAAGAAAATGGTGATGAAAAGATCAAACTTATGTGTAATTAAAGGAGAGAAGAGGGAGAGTGTATTAATCCATTTTCACACTGCTATAAAGAACTACCTAAGACTGGGTAATTTATAAAGAAAAGAGATTTAATGGACTCACAGTTCCACAGGCTTAACAGGAAGCCTGGTTAGGAGGCCTCAGGAAACTTACAATCATGGCAGAAGGCAAAGGGGAAGCAAGTGGAGAGAGGGAGAGCAAGCAAAGGGGGAAGAGCCGCACACCTATCAAACAACAAGATCTCGCAAGAATTGTACCATGAGAATAGGAAGGGGGAGGTACACCCACATGATTCAACCTCCTCCCAGCACAGCACTCTCTCAACATGTGGGGATTACAATTCCAGATGAGATTTGGGTGGGGAAACAGAGCCAAACCGTATCAGAGAGTGATCAGCAATAACATTTGAAGGGATTTTTGCATGTTCAAAAACTAATGTAATACATCAAATCACAAATTCAAGAAGACCTACAAACTCTAGCCAGGAGGAATATTGAGAAAACTACCCTAGTCACATCATAGTGAAACTGCCAAAAACTAAAGGCAAAGAACAAATATTAAAAGCAGCTAACAGGGCAATATTACCTTCAAAGGAGCAGTGATAAGACTTACAATGGACTTCTTGGCAGAAATGATGGAAGGCAGGAAACAATGGAATAACAACTTTAAAGTGCTGAAAGAAAAGAAACTTACCAACTCAGATTTCTATACACAAAAAGAATATCTTTCAAAAGTAACAGTGAATACACACATTTCCTGTCAAGTAAAACCAGAAAGTTAGTTGTCAAGACACTGGCACTAAAAGAAATATTGAAAGAATTTCTTTAGATAGAAAGAAAATGATCTCAGATGGAATTAGAAAAATATGGAAAGAAATGAAGAGCAAAGAGAAGGGTAAGCCTCTGGGTAAAAGTACACTGACTGTACAAAACAACATGATACTGTCTTTCAGGCTTTGAAGTAGATATAGAATGAAGATGCGTGACAACAGTAATACAAGAGGAAGGAGAAAGGGATGCAAATGGACTTAAAAGGCTCTGAATTCCTCAAGTTGTTTAGGAAATGATAAAGGCACTAATTTAAATGATACTCAGATAAGTCAAGGAGACATGTTGTAATCCAGTGACAACTTAAAGAGTACAAAAATAATGTATAATTCACAAGTTAGTAGACAGAAAAGAAGAGTAACACAAAATACTTGATTAATTCATAAGAAGGCAAAAAGGGAATGACAAAGAAATAAAAAAAAACATACAGGCCAAATAAAAAGCAATATGAAAACAATAGATTTGAATACATATCTTAGTACATTAAATGTAGATAAATTAAGTATAAATTGATGGATTCAATTAAAATACAAATATTGTCAGAATAGATAAGAGAATAAAGCCCAACTATAATGATTCAACTATGTGATAAGAGACACAAATTCAATATAGCTTGCAGAAAGGTTTAAAGTAAAGCAGCAGGAAAAAATATACCCTGAAAAACCAACCACGTTAAAGATTTTGTAGCTTTGCTGATACAAGACAAAATAGACTTTAAGATGAGAGCATTACCAGAGATAAACAGAGACATTTCATCATGATAAAAAAGCCACTTCATCAAGAAACGCAATAACATAGCTTCACAGCAAATACTGATAAAATAAGAAATAGACAGTTCTATAATTATAGTGGCAGACTTTAATAGACCTCTGTCAGTAATTGTTAGAACGTACAGCTGAACTTCAGTAAAAAAAAAGAATATTAGAATAACACAATGTACAAACTTGACCCTAATTGACATAGAACATTTTACCCCAAAATGACAGATTAAACAGTCTTTTCAAGACTACATAGAATATTCACAACATTTATCATTGACCGTGTGATAGATCATAAAGTAAGTCTAAGTAAGTTTCAAAGTATTCAGAGGATAATCTCTGACCACAGTGGAATTAAACTAGAAACCAATTATTTATTTATTTGTTTATTAAATTTTTTTTCTGAGACAGAATCTCACTCTGATACCCAGGCTGAAGTGCAGTGGCATGATCTTGGCTCACTGCAGCCTCTGTCTCCTGGGTTCAAGTGATTTTCCTGCCTCAGCCTCCCAAGTAGCTGGGACTACAGGCGTGCCACCACACCTGGCTAATTTCTGTATTTTTAGTAGAGATGGGGTTTCACCATATTGGTCAGGCTGGTCTTGAACTCTTGACCTCAAGTGATCTTCCTGCCTTGGCCTCCCAAAGTGCTGGGACTATAGGATGATGGCACCACACCTGGCTAATTTTTGTATTTTTAGTAGAGACAGGGTTTTGCCATGTTGGCCATGCTGGTCTTGAACTCCTGGCCTCAGGTGATCTTCCCGTCTCAGTCCCTCAAAGTGCTGGGATTACAGTCATGAGCCACCATGCCTGGACTAGAAACCAATTTTTAAAAAGTTAATTAGAAATTCTCCAAATATTTAGAAATTAAGCAATATGCTTCCCATTAACTCATAGGTAAAAAATACTCTCAGCAGAAATGATAAAATATTTTTAATTCAATGAAAATGAAAATATATTTAAAAAAGTGGGATGTGGCTGGGCATGGTGGCTTACGCCTGTAATCCCAGCACTTTGGGAGGTGGAGGTGGGAGGAGTGCTTGAGTCCAGGAGTTTAAGATCAGCCTGGGCAGCACAGGGAGACTCTGGCTCTATAAAATTTTTGAAAAATTAGCTGGGCATGGTGGTGCACACCTGTAGTCCTAGCAACTTGGGAGGCTGAGTGGGAGGATTGCTTGAGCCTGGGAGGTTGAGGTTGCAGTGAGCCATGATTTCATCACTGCACACTCCATCCTGGGTGACAGAGTGAGACCCTGTCTCAAAGAAAAAAAAAAAGATGTACCTAAAACTCTGCTTAGAGGGAAATTTGTAATTTTAAAATAAATATGAAAAGAAGAAAGGCTGAAAATTAATGATCTAAATCTCCATGTCAATAAATTAAAAAAGAATAGCAAATGAAATCTAAAGAAAGTAGAAGGAAGGAATAAGAAAGACAAAGGCAGAAATTAATATGATAGAATCAACACATAATAGAAATAAATTAATAATTTATTCATTTTATTCTTTGAAAAGACTAATAAAGTCAACAAACTTCTAGAATTTGAGAGAAGGTAAGAGGGAGAGAGAGAGAAAGAAAAAGAGAGAACCAAAATCTGGATTGAAAAACTGATACAATTATAGATTCTACAGATATAAAAGATGATACTACAATTTTGTTCTAATGCAGTTGAAAACCAGGATAGACAGACAAAATGTTAGAAAAGCAACACTTACTACAATGGACTCAATAAGAAATAGCGAATCAGAATAGTTCTATGCCTATCAAAAAACTTACCAAAAGACTTATTCTGTCACTGAATGTGTCTCACAAAGAAAGCGTCAGATTCAGATGGTTTCACTGGTTAATTATATGAAACATTTAAGAAATAAACAACCAACTAGTTCTACCGAAAAGTAGAAAAAGAAGAGTCCCTTCCCAATTTGCTTTATCAGGCTAGCATAATCTTATAAAAACTTGATAAATACGTCATGAGAAAGGAAAATTGTGGACAAATTTCTCTTATAAACATAATAAAAATCTTAAATAAAATACCTTAAATTGAATATAAGTTATATGTCAAAGAAAATATATCATAGCATGTTGGGTTTATCCAGAAATGTAAATTTAGTGTAACATTCAAAAATTGATTACTATAATTTACCACATTAACAGAATAATTTAGGAAAAAACTAACGATCATCTAGAGAAATGCGATAAAAGCACTTGATAAAAAGTAGAAACTAAGAGTGGCAATAAAAAAGAATTTCCTAAATTGGACAAAAATTCTATTGCAAAACATTATATTTAATGGTGAGATATCCAAAGTTTTCTCTCTGAAGTTACATGTGAGACAAGGATGGCTGCTGTCACAACTTCTACATTTTACGGATGGTCCTGGCTAGTGCAGTAAGTCAAGAAAAAGACAAAAACACACAACGTAATTAAAGAGAAAAAAAATAAAACTATCTGTATTCACAGATGACATGATGTGCATGTAGAAAATTTAAAAATGTGAATTTTCAGAATTAATATATCAGTTTAGCAAGATCTAGATACAAAGTCTACATGTGAAAATCAATTGTTCTCTTCAGCAAGATCTAGATACAAAGTCTACATGTGAAAATCAATTGTTCTCTTCAGAGCTACAACAAAATCACAAAGTATAATAAAGTAACCATTTCCAGTAAAAGAAAACAATAACTGACAACAAATATCTAGGAATTAATCTAATGAAAAATGTGTAAGGCTCTAGCAACATGAGAAGTACAAACTATTATTGAGCAAAGTTAAAAAATACCTAAATAGGCCGGGCGCCGTGGCTCAAGCCTGTAATCCCAGCACTTTGGGAGGCCGAGACGGGCGGATCACGAGGTCAGGAGATCGAGACCATCCTGGCTAACACGGTGAAACCCCGTCTCTACTAAAAATACAAAAACTAGCCGGGCGAGGTGGCGGGCGCCTGTAGTCCCAGCTACTCGGAGGCTGAGGCAGGAGAATGGCGTAAACCCGGGAGGCGGAGCTTGCAGTGAGCTGAGATCCGGCCACTGCACTCCAGCCCGGGCGACAGAGCGAGACTCCGTCTCAAAAAAAAAAAACCTAAATAATGGAAAAACATACCATGTTCATTGATTAGAAAATTTAATACTGTAAAGACATCAAATCTCTCTCAAATTAGTCTGTAGATTCAATGTAATTCCAATCCAAATTCCAGGATGATTTTTGTGGAAATTCACAATTTGATTCTTATATTTATATGAAAATGCAAACAGTAAAATAACCAAGACAATCTTGAAGAAGAATAAAGTTAGAAGATTTAACACTGCTAAATAATAAGAGTCATTATATAGCTACAATAATCAAGAGAGCATAGTATTGGCACGAGAATAAACAAATAGTCCAACAGAAGAGAATAAAGTCCAGAAACAGACCCGCACATACAAGGTTTGTTGATTTATGTCAAAGATGATTGGCGTTGCAGTGCATTGGGGATAGAATAGCCTTTTAAATAAGTGGTACTGAAACAACTGAATATTCATATGGAAAAAAATGAAACCTGACTCTTACCTCATAACATATGCAAAAAGCAATTCCAGATGGATCATAGATCTGAATATGAAAATAAATCAATAAAGCTCCTGAAAGAAAACATAGAGAATACCTTCATGACCCAACATTAGGCAAAAATTTCTAAAGCAGGACACAAAAAGCATTAATCATAAATAAGCTTATTCAGCTTAGTAAGTTGAACTACATTAAAACTAAGAAATCTTTGTTCACCAAAATATACTATTAGGGGATAAGAAGGCAAGCCTAAGAATGATGTAAGATATTTGCGATATATAAATCTGACTAAGGGCTCATGTCCAGAATATACAAAAAACTCTTTACTAACCAATAAGAAGAAAGATAACCCGACAGAAAAACCAGGAAAGAAATGTGAATAAAATGTTTTACG
Organism: Trachypithecus francoisi; assembly: GCF_009764315.1. Lineage (NCBI taxonomy): Eukaryota > Metazoa > Chordata > Mammalia > Primates > Cercopithecidae > Trachypithecus > Trachypithecus francoisi. The sequence goes on along the minus strand of NW_022681442.1, from coordinate 6,240,383 downwards.
AAAGAGGATATACAAATTACCAAAAACCACTGAAAAGGTGTTCGACCTCGGTGCTCACCAGGAAAATGCATATTAAGTCATAGTTAAACACCTATCTAAAATGATTAAACTTGAAAAGACTGACACTACCATGTGTTGGAGAGTATGAGAAGCAGATGAAACTTTTTTCATTGTTGGTGGGAGTGTCAACTGGTACCTCTACTTTGAAAACACATTTTGTTATTACATATACATTTAAAAGTAACTCATACCCTGTGACCAGGCATATACTCAGAATAATTATGTACATTTATTCAACAAAAGACACATCATAGCAACATTCTTTGCAACAGTCCCAAACTGGAAACAACCCAAATGTCCATTAACATAAATAGATAATTAAGTTGTGTCATAGTCATACTAGGGAACATTGTAATTACAATTATACACAACAATATGGCTGAAACTTCCAAACACAATTTTGGTTTTTAATTTTTATTTTTATTTTCATTTTTATTTTGTTTTACTTTGCATTTTATGTATTATCCAGTTTCACATTCTCATGGAATCAGCAATGACAATAGCCACCTAGTCTCCCAAGTCTGAAATGGCGAGACAGTCACAGCTTTGGATGATGGTAAAGCACTGATATGCTCACAAAACAAAAAACATTGAGCCAATGCCAAACAATTTTAAGTGAAAGGATCCAGACACAAATGGGTACATACTGTTTGAGTATACTTATATAAAGTTCAAAAAGAAGCAAAACCTGGCCAGATGCAGTGGCTCACGCCTGTAATCCCAGCACTTTGGGAGGCCGAGGGGGGCGATCACCCGAGGTCAGGAGTTCAAGACCAGCCTGACCAACACGAAGAAATCCCATCTCTACTATAAATACAAAATTAGCTGGGCGTGTTGGCCCATGCCTGTAATCCCAGCTACTCAGGAGGCTGAGGCAGGAGAACTGCTCGAACCTGGGAGGCGGAGGTTGCAGTGAGCTGAGATCGCGCCGTTGCACTCCAGCCTGGGCAACAAGAGCAAAACTCCATCCAAAAAAAAAAAAAACAGGGAAACACCCATTTATGGTGATAGAAATCAGAATGATGTTTATCTCTGTGGGTGTGGGTGACAGATTGGGGCATAAGGAGGATGAGGAGGGTGCTCAGAGTGTTCTGTCTGTTGACCTGGTTGGTGTGTTTGGTTTGTGAACACTGATTGAGTTGTTTATTTTGATATGTATGTTATTCCTCATTAATGAATGACCCCATGTATAATCAGGGAAAAGGCATGTGTGATTTAGCATGAGGGGAGGGTGAGGGTGTGGCACAGGATCTGAAGAGTTGCCCCACACCTTTGTCTGGCTGCATGATTTTGGCCCTTTGTGCTGGTCTTGGACTCTTGGACTGGATCATGGGTCTCAATACCATGGAGTTTCATAGGTCTGTGGACCCCCGAAACTGTAGGTAAAAGCCTGTGTGCATGTGCATTTTTCTGGGGAGAGGGCGAGAGCTCTTTTTTTTTTTAAAGTAGATTTTATTTTTTTAAAACAGTCTTAGGTTCACAGCAAAATTGGGCATAAGGTACAGAGATTTTTCACGTAACCCCTGCTTCCCACATGCATAGCCTCCCGCATGATCAGCGTCCTCCCGCAGAGTGGAGCATTTGTTTTGATGAAGCTGCACTGACATCGTTATCAGCCAAAGGCCATAGTTCATGTTAGGGTTCACTCTCGGCGTTGCCCATTCTACGGGTTCGGACATGTGTAATGACGTGTATCCACCATTACAGTACACAGGGTCGTTTTAGTGCTCCCTAAAATCCTCTGAGCTCCACCCATTCATCCCTCCCTCCCTGTAACCCCTGGCAACCACTGATTGTTTTCACTGCCTTCATGGTTTTGCCTTTTCTGGGTTCACATTGTTGGAATCATATCGTACGTAACCTTTTCAGAGTGGCTTCTTGCACTAAGCAATTTGCCTTTGAGGAATCTCCATGTCTGGTGTCTTGATCGTTCATTTCTTTTTAGTGCTGAATAATATGCCATTGTCTGGATATACCCCAGTTTATTTTTCCATTTACCTACTGAAAGTCATCTTGATTGAGTCCAGGTTTTGGCGATGATGAAGAAAGTTGCTATAAACATCCACGTGTAGGCTTTTGTGTGGACATAAGTTTTCAGCTCATTTGGGTAAATACCAAGGAGTGTGATTGCTGGATCCTGTAGTAAGAGTATGTTTACTTTTGTGGGAAACTGAAAGTCTTCCAAAGTGGCTGCATTCTTTTGCATTCCCACCAGCAACAAATGTGAGTTTTTGTTCCACATCCCTGCCAGCATTTGGTGTTGTCAGTGCAGAACTTTTTTGTACCAAATTATTTAAGGTGTCTGGAACCGAAAGAGTTTAAGAGTCACTCAACAGGTGACCTCCAAAGTGCCTACAGCTCTGCCTGCCACAATTTTCTGGGCCATAGGCAATCCGGTGGAGGGCGTATTTTACACTGGGTAGCACTGGGTTGAAGGACAGTATGGAGTTAAAATAGTCTGTGGCAGACAGTGAGGGTGGTAGGTGGGGTGTTGGAAGGAAGGAAGGATGGGACCACTCCTCTGTCTGCAGTGCTGGATTATGGTATCAAGGAAGATATCAAGGAAGGTATCAAGAAAGAGGCAAACTGTTCTGGCACAGAACTCTTAGAACTAGGATTTCTTTTTCCTGACTGCATCTCCCCACTCCTCCCCTTGCAAGAGGAATTCCCAGTTTCTGTCATGTACAAGCTTTGGGGGCACCATGAAGTTGTCACAATGGATCAAGTCATCTGTGAGCAGTAGAGACAATAGGGACAGCAAGGCTGCATCCTAAAAGGGCATCGTTTCTCTTAAGAAACAGGTCACACTAACCATTAACATCAGGAAGAATGAGAAGCAAGTCGCTGATGCCAGGACTTGGCCTGAGGATTGGCAGAAACCTTTCCTTCTGCCTGAAGCATGAAGTGATGTGATTTTTTGGTGGTGAGAATCTTGTCATAGATGATGGATAAATACATTTTATTAATACGGATTCATGGCACCGTTTTAGAAAGTTTCATTTTTGCATGTTTAATGTGGTAATTTCTAAATGAAACGGGTTCACAGGGCTGTGTTGGGGAGGTGCAGCCCACTTTTTGCAGTGAGTGAGCTGGGGCAGATGACCCGCTCTGCCCGCAGAGGCATCTGGCTGTGGCCACGGTGACCCCTCTCTGCTGTGTAATCCTGCTGTGGCCACGGTCACCCCTCTCTGCTGTGTAATTCTTCAGAGCCTTCTCCTTCTCAGTACTGCAAGGGCTTTTCACTGAGTTTTATAAGCAGAAAAAAGGTTTTGGAGGGTTTGAGCCCACAGCTCGCTAAGCCCCCTGAATAACTGGGTGCACTTGAGCACATTGGTAAAGTCCTCTCCACCTGGACTTCCTCATCTGTAAAATGATCTGGGATGGGCCGGGCACAGTAGCTCACGCCTGTAATCCCTGCACTTTGGGAGGCTGAAGCAGGCGGATCACCTGAGGTCAGGAGTTGGAGACCAGCCTGACCAACACGGAGAAACACTGTCTCTACTAAAAACACAAAATTAGCCGGGCATGGTGGCGCACGCCTGTAATCCTGGCTACTTGGGAGGCGGAGGCAGAAGAATTGCTTGAACCTGGGAGGAGGAGGTTGCGGTGAGCCGAGATCGCGCCATTGCACTCCAGCCTGGGCAACAAGAGCGAAACTCTGTCTCAAAAAAAAAAAAAAAAAAAAGAAAAGAAACAAAGAAAGAAAAGAAAAGAAAAAAAAAGAGATCTGGGATGATCCGGCCGCAAAGAGCTGTGTGAGGCTTCGCTGGGGCCCAGCAGTAAACGGCAGAATAGAACAAGAGCCTTGATAGCAAAGGCTGTGTGAGCCCAGGAGGGAGTGTACCCTTTTTATAGCAGAATCCACAAAGACTTTAGGGACAAGACATTTGACATGAACTTTGAAGGATAAACAGGATTTTGATGGAAGAAACAGAGAGAAGGAACCCAGGCAGAAGGAAAAGTCTTGCTAAGAGATGTGGAAATGTGAGGACAGATTGGCTATTTCTGAACTAGGGAACTGCCTGGTGCAGCCAGAGCTAAGGATGTGGAAGGATGCAGCGGGAGATGAGAATGTCAAAGTTAGATCACAGTGGGCCTCTGTTTGTTGAGCTAGGCAGGCATTTCAAGTGAGGTCCAAAGTGTTCCATTCACTCACCGGCATGGTTCTCTCTTGCTAACGAACCAGCAATACCCAGGATGGGACAGGTTGATGCCCAGGGCACCTCTCTGAGGACAGGGCATGACGCCTGTGCTCCTCTCACTCATTTCATTCTAAAGCCAAAGCAAAGGCTAAATTAGACTGTGAAGGTAAATATACACAGAGAAAGCCACCAAGTTAAAAACATTAAGGGGGTGGGATTGAGTTGTTAATCATATCACAGCATTTACAAAAGAATAGACTGAGTTTTCCAATGAAACGATGACTCCAGCATATAAATTAATCTTTTGTAGAGGAAAAAATGAGTCATTAAATGTCATTGTCTTATTTTAAAAGCAGCAATATCCTGACTGATTGCGAGTGCTTAGAGGAGGATGATTAAACAGAAACCTTATCTTTGCTGTTGCAAGGAGAAAATTGGAGAAAAGTTATCCAATTACGGATGATAAGCAGAGAAAAAAATCTGAGAAGAGGCAAACTTGGGGTGGCAGATTGTACAAGAACACGTTCCCCTTGGTTCTGTGATGTATGATGTATTCATGATGTATTCATCCGGAAACATACTCAGTCACCAAAGTCACAGCAGCATTTCCACATGCTGCCGAATGCTGAGTATTTGTGAGTTCTTTCTTTTTCTTTCATGTCTTCCCTCCCAAGTTTCTATTTTGGTAGATAACTGCTATTTTGTTATATATCCTTATAGAGTAAAGGAATGATTTTTAAGCTAGCCATGGGAATATGAGCAAATTATCCACTGTGCCTGAAACACAGTCTCCTCATCTGTAGTCTGGATCGGTCGCCTCCTAACAGGCATTATTGGTGAGCTTGAGCAGAGGGCTAAATGACCCCACATACACCAGGGCCTCCTGCCCTCACACTATTGATCTTCTGGGCTGTTCATAGTAGAATGTTTAAGCAGCATCCTTGGTCTACCCACTGGCACCCCTGTTTCTCCTGCCCAGTTGTGACAACCCAAAATGTCTTCAGACATTGTCAAATATCCCCTTAGGACAAAAATCATCCCTGGTTGAGAATCACTGGAATAGTGAGAACATCTGGCTTTGTACTTAGCAGAGTCCACACTCAATCAATAGTAGCTATGATTCTTACTCTTGTTAGCGCCATCCGAATCTTCTAACAGCTGCTTTTAATCCTAATGTTGTTGCTAAATGTACCTAATGCATAATGATTTAGGAATGATCCTCAGATTTTTTTTTTTTTAAGCCATATCAAAGTATTAATTTCTAACTTGGATAATTATGATTCTGGTAAAACAAGATTTTTTTTCCTCCAAAGGAATAAATGTTTTTCCTAAATTTTAAATTAAAATTTTGGATTCTATATTTTCCCAGTGAAGAAAATGACAGAGCAAGAGTCATCTCAGAAGTGAACATCATACGCCACACCTAGTATGATAAAGACTTACGGGACAATTACCACGTAAAAGCCATCATGTTGTGTGGCACTGTTCTACGAGGATATGTATTTTATTAGGTGCAATCATACGAACTCATGCTGCAAATAACTATAAGCTCCATTAGATGGATATGAAAATGTGATGAAGGCCATATAGGTACATCCAACAAATATAAGGACAGAGCCACTGCTCCAAATATTTATATTTGTCTAACTAGTTGGGATTCTATATCCTGGAAGAAGAAGGAATTTAAAAACAATTACCATTTCACTTAGATAATTTCCATTTCCCTTGGCAAGTTTTTTTTGTTTGTTTGTTTGTTTGTTTTTGAGACAGAGTCTCGCTCTGTTGCCCAGGCTGGAGTGCAGTGGCATGATCTCGGCTCACTGCACGCTCCGCCTCCTGGGTTCATGCCATTCTCCTGCCTCAGCCTCCCAAGTACTTGGGACTACAGGCGCCGGCCACCAAGCCTGGCTAATTTTTTGTATTTTTAGTAGAGACGGAGTTTCACCATGTTAGCCAGGATGGTCTTGATTTCCTGACCTCGTGATCCGCCCGTCTCGACCTCCCAAAGTGCTGGGATTACAGGCATGAGCCACTGTGCCTGGCCTTTTTTTTTTTTTTTTTTGGTAGGATCTTGCTCTGTTGTCCAGGCTGGAGTGCAGTGGTACAATCATAGATCATTGCAGCCTTGATCTCCTGGGCTCAAGTGATCTTCCCACTTCAGCCTCCCAAGTAGCTGGGACAACAGGTGTGCACCACCACACTCAGCTAATTAAAACAAATTTTTTTTTTTTTAGAGAGGGGGTCTCACTATGTTGCCCAGATCTCATCAAACTCCTGGACTCAAGTGATCCTCCTGCCTTGGCCTCCCAAAGTGCTAGGTTTACAGGTGTGAGTCACTGTGCCCAGCCACTTAGACAAGATTTTTATATCACCAAAGGAGAGTTGAGGGGAGGAGGACACAGTTTCATCACAGTGAGTCCGTGCTGACCATAGCCCCATTTGGGCCAACATAGAGAAAGCATCTGGATGAGTTTCCCAGGGATGCCCCAGCCAATGACCAGAAACTTGCTGGCTTAAAACAGAAGAAATGTATTTTCTCACAGTCCAGTGGCCAGAAGTTTGAAATCAAGGTGTCAGCCGGGCTGCACTCCCTTCAAAGCCTCCAGGAGAGGATCCTTCCTTGCCTCTTCCAGCCTCTGGTGGCTCCAGGCATCCGGGCTCGTGGCCGCATCTCTCCAATCTGTGCCTCCGTCTTCTCATGAGCTTCTCCCTGTGGCTGTGTGTCTTCTCCTTTTCCCGTCTCTTACATCGGATTTATCTCATCTTGGATGATCTCATCTCAAGGTCCTTACCTTAATTACATCTATGAAGATCTTTATTCCAAATAAGGTCACATTCTGACATCCCAGGTGGACATACCTTTTGGGGGACACATGTCAATTTACAATTCACTACAGCAAACTTTTCCCAGGTGGAGCTTTTGAAGATGAAGCTGGATCACCAATAACAAATCATTGAACAGTAACTCTCAGTGAATGGAGGTGGTCTTTCTCCCCTCTCCGAGCCTTCAGATTTCCCCTGAAAACTGAGGGCCCGCAGGGGAAACAAGTGAAGAATAGACAAGCACTTCTCACCCTTCCTTTGGTTAATCTCTTCATGAACCTTTAACCGTGAACAAGGAACTCTTTTTTTATTATTATACTTGGGTACATGTGCACAACGTGCAGGTGTGTTACATAGGTATACATGTGTCATGTTGGTGTGCTGCACCCATTAACTTGTCATTTACATTAGGTATTTCTCCTAATGCTATCCCTCCCCCCTCCCCTAACCCCATGACAGGCCCTCGTATGTGATGTTCCCCACCCAGTGTCCACATGTTCTCATTGTTCAATTTCCACCTATGAGTGAGAACATGTGGTGTTTGGTTTTCTGTCCTTGCGATAGTTTGCTCAGAATGATGGTTTCCAGCTTCATCCATGTCCCTGCAAAGGACGTGAACTCATCCATTTTTTATGGCTGCATAGTATTCCATGGTGTATATGTGCCACATTTTCTTAATCCAGTCTATCACTGTTGGACATTTGGGTTGGTTCCAAGTCTTTGCTATTGTGAATAGTGCCTCGATAAACATATGTGTGCACGTGTCTTTATGGCAGCATGATTTATAATCCTTTGGGTATATACCCAGTAATGGGATGACTGTGTCAAATGGTATTTCTAGTTCTAGATCCGTGAAGAATTGCCACACTGGCTTCCACAATGGTTGAACTAGTTTACAGTCCCAGCAACAGTGTAAAAGTGATCCTATTTCTCCACATCCTCTCCAGCACCTGTTGTTTCCTGACTTTGTAATGATCACCATTCTAACTGGCGTGAGATGATATCTCACTGTGGTTTTGATTTGCATTTCTCTGATGACCAGTGATGATGAGCATTTTTTCATGTGTCTGTTGGCTTCATAAATGTCTTCTTTTGAGAAGTGTCTGTTCATATCCTTGCCCACTTTTTGATGGGGTTGTTTGATTTTTCCCTTGTAAGTTTATTTAAGTTCTTTGTAGATTCTGGATATTAGCCCTTCGTCAGATGGGTAGATTGCAAAAAGTTTCTCCCATTCTGTAGGTTGCCTGTTCACTCTGATGATAGTTTCTTTTGCCGTGCAGAAGCTCTTTTGTTTAATTAGATCCAATTTGTCTTTTTTGGCTTTTGTTGCCATTACTTTTGGTGTTTTAGTCATGAAGTCCTTGCCCATGCCTATGTCCTGAATGGTATTACCTAGGTTTTCTTCTAGGGTTTTTATGGTTTTAGGTCTAACATTTAAGTCGCTAATCCATCTTGAATTAATTTTTGTATAAGGTGTAAGGAAGGGATCCAGTTTCAGCTTTCCACACATGGCTAGCCAGTTTTCCCAGCACCATTTATTAAATAGGGAATCCTTTTCCCATTTCTTGTTTTTGTCAGGTTTGTCAAAGATCAGATGGTTGTAGATGTGTGGTGTTATTTCTAAGGGCTCTGTTCTGTTCCATTGGTCTATATCTCTGTTTTGGTAGCAGTACCATGCTGTTTTGTTTACTGTAGCCTTGTATTATAGTTTGAAGTCAGGTAGCGTGATGCCTCCAGCTTTGTTCTTTTGGCTTAGGATTGTCTTGGCAATGTGGGCTCTTTTTTGGTTCCATATGAACTTTAAAGTAGTTTTTTCCAATTCTGTGAAGAAAGCCATTGGTAACTTGATGGGGATGGCGTTGAATCTACAAATTACCTTGGGCAGTATGGCCATTTTTATGATATTGATTCTTCCTATCCATGAGCATAGAATGTTCTTTCATTTGTTTGTGTCCTCTTTTATTTTGTTGGGCAGTGGTTTGTAGTTCTCTTTGAAGAGGTCCTTCACATCCCTTGTAAGTTGGATTCCTAGGTATTTTATTCTCTTTGAAGCAATTGTGAATGGGAGTTCACTCATGATTTGGCTCTCTGTTTGTCAAGGAACCCTTAGCTGTTGGTTCCAGCTCCATTTGAAATGTCACCAGATCCCAGCATTTTGGGAGGCTGAGGCGGGTGGATCACAGGGTCAGGAGAGCAAAGTCATCCTCGCTAACATGGTGAAACCCCATCTCTACTAAAAAATACAAAAAAAAAAAAATTAGCCGGGCGTGGTGCCGGGCGCCTGTAGTTCCAGCTATTCGGGAGGCTGAGGCAGGAGAATGGTGTGAACCCGGAAGGCGGAGCTTGCAGTGAGCTGAGATCATGCCGTTGCACTCCAGCCTGGGCAACAGAGTGAGACTCTGTCTCAAAAAAAAAAAAAAAAAAGTCAGTAGAATGCCCTGCCACTCCCAGGTCCTGCAGGCTAGAGAGAAAACATTCTTCTTGAAATTCAAGCACTTCTAAATTTACTAATGGTGGCTAATGAACTAATCAAGATGGAAACTTTAAAAAGAAACAGTTAACCTTGAAACTAGAAACATAAACAGAACTTGCGGTTTTGTTTTCCTCTGATTTGAATGTTTAATGTTTGATCTGTGGCAGTGGAGGCCTCCTCGTAAGCACTTCTATCTTTGTGGGTGGCTCTTTATTGGAAATTCTCTGTTTTGAGCATGAGGTCCCCTTCCAAATAAGATAATTTTTAGCATTGTATAAATTAAATTAAAATGGAACTCTTCCCTTTTAGCCAAAAGCTTTCAATTTCTCTTCAGTTATAAGCTGGACATCACTGTTTCACCCATACCCCTTCTTCCTGCGTTCATCCATCCATCCATCTGTCCATCATCCATCCATCCATTCAACTGTCCTTCCATCGTGTCTCCTGCCTCCCTTCATCTATTGTCCATCATATCTCCTCCCTTTTATCATCTATCCATCCATCCAACTTTCCACATATCCATGTTTGCTCCCTGCTATCCCTCCCTTCTCTTCTGTCTTCCCTTTCACCCTTCTTTCCCTTTCCCCTCCTTTTATCCAACTCTCCATCTATCCATGTTTGCTCCCTTCCGTCCATCCCTTTATCCATCCATTCCTTCCTTCCTGCCTTCATCCAATCACCTATTCATTCATGTTTCCTCTCTCCTTCACTCCCTTCTTCTGTTCATTCATTCATTCATTCATTCATTCATGTTTCTTTCCTTCCATCAATCTATCCATTCATCCACTCATATAATACAAAAATTTAAGAGTACCCTACTGTATGTCAGGCATGGTTCTAGAAGGCTCTGAGGATACAGTGGTGAAAAAAGCAGACAAGCAGGGGCAGGCTCAGGTTTTTGTGACCCAAAGCATATGCAATTTGGGGGGACCCTCTTTGAAAGAATAAAATCACAAATACAAACTGCTGAGGCTTTCCTCTGCCTTGGAGTGGGCCTAGGTAAGTGAGGAGCCCTGAAGCATACACTTCATGGACTTTTTGGCAAATCTTCCTTTCAGGTGTGGCCCCTTCTCTCTCAGAACTCATGTTCTGGTGCCACCGATGAGGGCTGGGGCACTCTGCCAGGCAGAAATTGGGGTAAAACTGGTTTGACTCCCTGATATGGTTTGGCTGTGTCCCCACCCAAATCTCACCTTGGATTGTAATAATCCCCACATGTCAAGGATGGGACCAGGTGGACATAATTGAATCATGGGGGTGGTTCCCCCATGCTGTACTCATGATAGTAAGTGAGTTCTCACAAGATCTGATGGTTTTATAAGGGGCTTTTCCCCCTTTGCTCAGCACTTCTCCTTCCTGCTACCATGTGAAGACGGACGTGTTGACTTCCCTTTCCACCATGATTGTAAGTTTCCTGAGGCTTTCCCAGCCATGCTGAACTGTGAGTCAATTAAACCTCAAAAGTAGGCAAGCTGACAGTGCAGCCTTCAGTCTGTGGCCAAAGGCCCAAGAGCCCCTGGCAAATTACACTGGCATAAGTAAGAGTCCAAAAGCTGAAGAACTTGGAGTCTGGTGTTCAAGGGCAGGAAGCATCCAGCATGGGAGAAAGATGAAGGCCAGAAGACTCAGCAAATGTCCTCATTCCACTTTCTTCTGCCTGCCTTATTCTAGCCACTCTGACAGCTGATTAGATGGTGCCCACCCAAATTGACGGTGGGTCTGCCTCTCCCAGTCCACTGACTCAATTTAATCTCTTTCGGCAACCCCCCGCACATATACACCCAGGAACAATACTTTGCATCCTTCAATCCAATCAAGTTGACACAATATTAATCATTACACTCCCAATGATCATGGCCTATGGGAATCTGGAGTCTCCCCTTCAAGCCTCCTTCTTCATGCCCCCATCCAAATCCGCATAAGATGTTTCAGTTTCTTTCCCATCACCTGTACACATAGTTTCACACCCTTCATTCGTTTCCATAAAAGATCTATTTGCACTCAGCACGTCATGAGTATGGTGACTTTACTGAAGCTCCTAAAACTTCTACATTGTGCTTTATGCAGTTTTTGGCCACTTCTCTGCGTCTCCGAATTCCTCCTCTTCTTTTCCTGCTCCTCCAGTTCTCTCTCTAGAGGGCAGCTTCACATCCCTCAGGCCTCTGGGATCTTTGCTTCTGTTCCAAGTGAATCTGTCAATTAATTTTTCCTCATAAAGATGGGAGTCCCTTGAAATTCACATGCCAGCTGCAGGAGAATGTTTTGTCCATCTCTTTACACTGGGTTAATATTAAGATCATTCTGCTAGGGTGAGACTTGGCCAAGAAACAAGAGCTCTGTTTTGGGCACATCTGAGCTTTCCCATCCATAAGAATGGGAGCAACACAGGTGAAAGTGAGGGATGAATACCCTGTGGTATGTGAGGTCTCTTGGGGAGTCCACGGCGGGTTAGCCTCACAAGCAATCAAAGGCCCCTCGTTTCTGATGCTTCTCTTACCTCAGTGGCCAGCAAGCTGATACTTGTCAGACTCACCTTCTGCCCTCCCTGAAACTCTGTAATTCTCCCATCGTCTTCTCTTTTCCAGTTGGGATGTTTATAACGGTCTGATTCAGGCCAGGAGCGGTGGCTCACACCTGTAATCCCAGCCCTCTGGGAGGCCGAGGTGGGTGGATCACTTGAGGCTAGGAGTTCAAGACCAGCCTGGCCAACGTGGTGAAACCCCATCTCTACTAAAAATACAAAAATTAGCTGGGTGTGGTGGCATATATCTCTAATCCCAGCTACTTGGGTGGCTGAGGCATGAGAATTGCTTGATCCTGGGAGGCAGAGATTGCAGAGCCTACATAGCGCCACTGCACTCCAGCCTGGGTGACAGAGCGAGACTCTGTCTCAAAAATAAAATAAAATAAAATAAAATACAATTAAAAAAAGAGGTTGGGCACAGTGGCTCATGCCTGTAATCCTAGCATTTTGGGAGGCCAAGGCGGGTGGATCACCTAAAGTCGGGAGTTTGACACCAGTCTGGCCGACATGGTGAAACCCTGTCTCTACTAAACTAAAAATACAAAAATTAGCTGGTGTGTGCCTGTATTCCCTGCTACTTAGGAGGCTGAGGCACGAGAATTGCTTGAACCTGGGAGGCACAGGTTGCAGTGAGCCGAGATCATGCCATTGCACTCCAGCCTGGGTGACAAAGTGAGACTCTGATTCAAATAAATAAAATAAAATAAAAATTAAAAAAAAGAAAGGGTCTGATTCATCTGTGCTCCATTTTGCTTGTGTTTTGTTTTGTTTTGTTTTGTTTTTGTAATTGTGCTGGAATCTTCCATCTCTGCTGGGGCAGGACTGTTCTTTGTTTGAAGCATGCCGTCATCCCAGGGCCATGTAGCAACGTCTATGTGGCATTATATAAATAACAGCAGAAATAACCATCAAAACTTGGCTCCTAAATAGCACTTTTCATCATCAAAGCCTTTTGAAAATGTGGACTAATTAATACACAAGACAGAAGGCCACAGTTAATAAGTCTGTTTTGAGCAAAGCAGCCATGATGCTTCAGGGTGGGAGTCCTTGTTGAGTTTGCAGATGCTGTTTAGTTGACCTGGCCCAGTGGCTGCTTGATGGACTCTGGGAGTTTGTGGGAGTCTGTGGGAGCAAACCTGATGGACACTGGGCAAATCCAGTGATTCTGTTCACCGTGCCCCAGATGGGAACCCTATAACTGTCTGCTTCGACTACCACGGCAGGATATTTTTTTTTCATCCCCTGCAATAAAAATTTGGAGGTCCCAAGTGGAACCCAAAGAATGGAGCGAATATGAGTGGTTCCAGATTGCCACCAAAGCACACAAGCCAGTTCGAAACTCACCCAATAGGCAGCTCCCCGACCACACTCCCTGGTGGGCCCAGTTGGAGGAGACCTATTTCTTTTTACCTTGATTTACCTGCCATGGTCATGATCTTGCTGACTTGCCACCTTGATTGAGCTCAACTATCTTCCAGTTGCCTTCAGTGACATTTACAGAATGGCAGATGTGTGGCATTGCAGCCTATGATGGAGGTTTACTATGAACATGTCTTCTTTCCAACCAGCGTGGGGATGGAGGGCTGATGGTACCATGGCCAGGATGTGAGGGGAGGGCCTTGAGCCTCACTGTGGCAACTGAGCTTCTCCTTCTGTAACTAATTCAGTATTCTTTTAATCTGGACTCTTTATTTTTCTTTTGAGACTAAGTCTCACTCTGTGGCCCAGGCTAGAGTGCAGTGGCATGATCACAGCTCACTGCAGTCTTGACCTACCCAGGCTCAAGTGATCCTCCCACCTCAGGCTCCTGAGTAGCTGGGACTACAGGCTCACCACCACACCCTGCTAATTTTTCTGTTTTTAATAGAGATAAGGCTTCTCCATGTTGCCCAGGCTGGTCTGGAACTCCTGGGCTCAAGTGATCTGCTCACCTCAGCCTCCCAAAGGGCTGGGATTATAGGTGTGAACCACTGTGCCAAGCCTGGACTTTTAAGTATAATTCTATTACAAAATTTAATAAAACGTACCCAGAATGCAATGTTGTAAAAAGTCCCCGATCTCCTATTGATGCTAATTTCTAGGCGTTTGCTGTGCTACTATACACAAGTCAAGACCTGAAAAGAACCATTAAGATGTTTAGAAACATTCAACATCAGAGGCCTTCAACTCTAACTGTATGTGGTAGCCTCTCCAAGAGCTACAACTTGCATTTTAAAGAAAATATTTTCTCTGCAGAGATTCTTATGAGCTGGATAAAAATCTGTGCAGTTTTTATACTGAGGTTATCACCGATATTGAAAATCTGCCTTTCCCAGGTCTTGCTCTTGCACACACCACACCGCAGCGAAACGCAGTTATGAACATGGGTCCGTCTGCCTGGACTGCTCTGTGCAGTCTTATCCCTCCCTCAGCACCCAGCCGAAGTCCGCATCTGTGAGAAAGGCTTCCCCAGTCTCTGCAGTCAGACGCCACTGTGGCATCCTCTGACTCCCCAGATTTGCTCCCCAGCAATCCCAGCACTTGCCTCTGCCCCCTAGAGTAGCGTAATTTACACTCACTCAGTGGCTGTTTCTGGAGTGGGAGCTTCTTGAGGGTCGAGGCTGGTCTCCCTCACGCCCCAGCCCCTCACATAGAAAGGCCCAGGAAGGACACAAGCATTGTGGACCGTGCTGTCCTCTGCCCAGCTTCTGCCTCCACTTGTGCTCACCCACCCAGCTGGTGGCTCAGATGCCTGGGGCCATTTTGCTTCACGGGTCCAGAGGGTGAGCTATCGTTTCCATGACAACCCCTTCCCACCTGGGTATTTGAGGTCACATCTGCACAAAGGCCAGAGCAAGCCTGCAACATTGATGTATACGTTTTCTGTGTCTGTGACATTGCCCAGTGTTATTGCTTATAACATCTCAAAGTGTATCTGCTGGTGCCCCAGCTAAAGCCACTTCTGCTGTTTTCTGACCTCTAAATGCAATTTTAGAGGGTCTTTTTATAACAATTTATTGTGCCTTCTTTTCTAGAAAATGAAAGCGTGGCCCTTTAAATGTATCTTTTATTTAAAAAATGTTTTTAAGGAATCAGAAAAGTAAACATAGGTTGACACCTCCCTGCCTTATAAGGTGACTACATGGAATCGAATTCTACCTTCTAAATAATGGTTCTGGGTTTTCGCAGTGATCACCTGCTGATATGTGGCGGTGTGATGGAACAGGGCTCTCTGCTGTTGCTGAAGAAAGCCTCAGTTTCCCCTTTACATCACCTGTCCCCACCCCTGCCAGCCTCTCACCTACTTACCAAGGGCATGCTCTCATTCCTTTTCATCTGCGCCTATCCGACTATTGCAATGAGTATCTGCTTACCTTTAGAAGCGTATTTGCATAAAACAAACATGTCCTTAAATTGAGGTTGCCATGTTCAGCTTTAAACGTTTCTTTTTAATGTCAATGCATGATGTTCTACTCCTTGACTGTAGGTTTGGGCTTACCAATTTCTGTGTATGGTTTTCTTCCAAAGGGGAAAAATTCATGGCTGCGTTTATACATTTAGACGATGGCTTTCAAAAGGATATAAATTATGCAAATCTCTTAAAAGTCCTCTGATCTGAAAGTCAGCTTGAGTTCCTACCCATTGCTCATCTCCTATCTCCCCGTGATCTCTGCTCCAGTGAGCAGCCCTGGCCCCCTCTCTTTTTGAACATGTCAAGCTTGTTCCTCCCTCCGGGGCTCTTTTCCCCCACTTGGTTCTCAGAACACGGCTTGGCATCAAGTAGATATTCAGGAGCTATTTGCTAAGTGAAAAGTGAATTTCACAGACTTTGGAGAAGTGTCATGGGACACAGAAAAGCAAATGTGCTCAGGAGTCCAAGACCTGGGTTCAAGTCCTGGCCCCAGCTCTTCCTAGTAAAGTGCTTGGTCAAATTGCTCCCTCTCAGAAAGTGCCAGCTTTCCCCCTCTGAAGAGCGGGGATGATGGTATCTAGTTCCCAGGTCTGACGTGAAGAGTGATGAAATCAATGGGGCACTGTTGGTGTTGGAGAATTGGTAAAATGCTATGCAGAAGGAAGGCATTGTCACTCTCCTATAATTGGGTCCCATGTCAAGAGCCATAGGAAGATCTTTGTGGAAAATTATAAGCCCTTGCCAAGCAGGTTACGTTTCATCTTAGTTTTTTTCTTTTTCTTTTTTTGAGACAGAGTTTCACTCTTGTTGCCCAGGCTGGAGTGTAATGGCATGATCTCATCTCATCACAACCTCCACCTCCCAGGTTCAAGCAATTCTCCTGCCTCAGCCTCCCAACTAGCTGGGATTACAGGCATGTGCCACCATGCCTGGGTAATTTTTTATTTTTAGTAGAGACGGAGTTTCTCCATGTTGGTCAGGCTGGTTTTGAATTCCCAACCACAGGTGATCCGCCTGCCTCGGCCTCCCAAAATGCAGGGATTACAGGTGTGCGCCACCGCGCCTGGTCTCATCTTAGTTTTTCTAAAAAAAAAAGAAGTGCCAGAATGAAAAATACCACTCCTTGATCTTCACTATATAGTGAAGTTGGACTGGCTGAAGACAGAAAGTGCTTATTGTATGACTGTAGGAAGTGGCCTTGGAGACTGCACCTATAGGAGGGGCAGGGGCAGGGGTTGGAGCAGGGGTGGAGTCACCCAGCTTCTCTGCGTGGCCTGGCCAGCCTCGGGCAACTTGTCGGCTCCATCCAGCCTCCACTGAGTGACGCTTACTTTGTGCCCGGCACTGTGCTGGGCACAGAGAGTTAATCCTAACTCTGGCCTCAGCAGGGTCTCAATGAGGGAGAGACACAGAAGCAGGCACCCCACACCTGGTACCAAGTACTGTCTTAGTCTGTTTTGTGCTGCCATAACAGAATGCCAGAGGCTGGGTAATTTATACAGGGTTTTATTTACTCACAGTTCTGGAGGCTGAAAGTCCACGATCAAGGCACCAGCATCTAGTCAGGAGAGGAGAGATGCAGTGTCCTCACAGCGGGAGGCTATGCGAAGCCTCTTTTATAGGGGCCTCCATCCTATTGACGAGGGGAGGAACTCTCAATGACCTAATTGACTCTTAAAGGCCCCACCTCTTAATACAACCACATTGGCAGCAC
The DNA here is from genome assembly GCF_009764315.1 of Trachypithecus francoisi. Taxonomy (NCBI): domain Eukaryota; kingdom Metazoa; phylum Chordata; class Mammalia; order Primates; family Cercopithecidae; genus Trachypithecus; species Trachypithecus francoisi. Next base: position 6,223,256 of record NW_022681442.1, on the reverse strand, counting down.
CTGAGGTTTGGAGGGTCACATTCAAACCACTGTGGGTTGGAATGGAGTCATCATACCTCTCTTTGGCTTATCTGCTAACATCTGTCCACTGTCCATATCAGTACCCTACAGGCTGTTAAAAATGTTGAATATCACCCTGCACACAGGTAATGGCACCAGCACACCGTGCATTCCAGTAGTGGTAGGTCCTCAGTGGCATGGGGCGGGCATGCTAGGCACAGAGGCCAAAATGTGTACATAGGATGGGGTGGGGAGGCCTCCTGAGGACACCACAGCATAGCGAGGGGTGAGAATATATATACCAATGACTGTCAGCCAGTGAGAAACATGGGAAGGGTTATAATAAAAATGTAAATTACTGGCTGGGCACAGCGGCTCACCCCTGTAATCCCAGCACTTTGGGAGGCTGAGGCAGGCAGATCACAAGGTCAGGAGATTGAGGCTATCCTGGCTAATAGGGTGAAACCTCGTCTCTGTGAAAAACACAAAAAATTAGCTGAGAATGGTGGCACACACCTGTAGTCCCAGCTACTCGGGAGGCTGAGGCAGGAGAATCGCTTGAACTCAGGAGGCGGAGGTTGCAGTGAGCTGAGATCGTGCCACTGCACTCTAGCCTGGGCAACAGAGAGAGATTCCATCTCAAAAAGAAAAAAGAAAAAAAAAAAAGTAAATTACTGCCAATTCATCCATCCACCCGTCTGTCTGTTCATCCATTCATATGTCCATCTGGCAAACTTGAACTGAGTATCCACTATGTGCTGGGCACCATGTCCAGTGTTGACCCTAAAGAAACAAGACTCCATTCCCACCCCCAAGGCTCAGTGGAGACAGTTGTTTGTGCTATCTTGATGAAATTTGACATCAGCTTCAGTCAGAAGAAACTGTGCCTGCTGGTAAGTGTGTTAAGTGGGGATCAAGGAAGGCTTTGGGGCATCCGTCTCTTTGAGAAGGGCCTTGAAAAATGAAGATAGGCAGGATCCAGGTGGTGGAAGATGGTGAGGGAGGAACGGCAGGCCAGACTGGGAGGAGGGTGTGTGTGAACAAAGGCAGGAAGGTGGGACTCCATAGAGATGTTTGGGATTGGAGGGGAGTTGGGCTTGCCTGGAGAGCAGGGTCTTAGGTTCCCCACGGAGGAAGAGTTGGAATAATAGCTGACACCCAAATAGAGCTTGCCATGTGTCCAACCTTTTGTATCCACTACTGCGCTTAACCCGCACCCCAGCCCTATGAGGAGGAGCCATTTACCTCTCCTTTGTCTTCACAGTGAGGACACTCAGGCACACCTACCCAAGGTCAAACAGCTGGTGCGAACCTTGTGGCTCTGGGATGGTGATATGGTTTGGCTCTGTGTCCCCATCCAAATTTCCCCTTGAATTGTAATAATCCCCATGTGTTGCAGGAGGGAGCTGGTGGGAGAGAGTTGAATCCTGGCGTGGCCTCCCCCGTGCTGTTCATGCGGTAGTCTCAGGAGATCTGATGGTTTTCTGAGGGGTTTCCCCTTTTGCTTGGTCTTTCGTTCTCTCTTTCCTGATGCCATGTAAGATGTGCCTTTCACCTTCTGTCGTGATTGTGAGGCCTCCCCAGCCACGTGGAACTGTGAGTTCATTAAACCTCTTTTTCTTTATAAATTATGCAGTCTTAGGTATGTCTGGATCAGCAGCATGAACATGGACTAATACAGATGCAAACCCAGGTTTGTCTGAGCCTGCTTGCTCCTGTCAACCAGTCTGGGACAGCCCCAGGGGCAGGCCCTCAACAGGTGTTTTCCAAGGCTCCTTCACTGATGACCACCATAGAAAGAGTCCTTTGTCATCTCCCTTGGGATGCACTTGGCTTTGGGGTCCCTCTGAGCCCTTGGACCACCTCCAGACACAGCTGAGCATTTCTTCACTGCAGAGCTAGGAGGCCAACCCCAAACTGCAAAGCTTAGTCCCTCCCTGAGCCATGTCTCCCCTCTCAGTCCCTCACTCCCCCCTCTCACAGAACATACCACTCTTCAAAAGAATCCTTTCTCCTTGTTACCTTCCCTCCAAGGTTATCTACTCAAGTATGTACCGAGTAAATGAAGTTGTTTGGCTTATGGATACAAATAGATACTGCTTTTTGGACTTGCAAAATGAATTCCACCGTGACTGGCTCAAACCTAAGTATGCTAATGCTCAATGAACCAGTTGCCTATTTATTTCTGTTTATGCCTGCAGACCCATTAGCAACTTTTTCTTCTTTTCTTTTAGAATATTAAACGGTTCCAACATATTCTAAAAATTAGTTGATTAGCTTGTTAGGGCACATTTTAACTGCTAGCTCCGCTGAACCAAAGGAGAAAATGAAGGTAATTTTGTTTGCAAGGAATGTATGATTCGGAGCTGACTGTTGAAAGATGTGCCACGTCAACGTAATGAGGGAGCGTAATATCTTAGTTTGCATCAATATGGAAATAACCATGCGCTTTGACAGACCTGATGCTGAAGGCATCACCAGCCTGCTCATTATGCATTCCAGCACTGATTATGAAAAATAGTGTGTTTTCCTTTAAAGAGGAATCCGCATTATCAATCAAACTACACCAATTATTTCAGAAAGGGATCACAGTGAAAGAGACATGCGGGCTTTTCAGCTAGAACAGTGCCGGATAGGCAGGCAGATCTTAGGGGGTGTGATATTTTTATTTCGTGACAGTTGTTAGTATTAATTAGGAACACTAACGAAGTATTTTGTGCGGTGGCACCCAGACAACCTGCTTTCCCTGCTATTGTCTGGATCTTTATTATTTTGTTTTAATGAGCCCTGTCTTCAATAATATCAGTGCACTTCTAATGATACCTCTCATGCAGCCTGATGATTCCAATGTTCTTCTCACAAGGTTGTCATATCAGGAAAACATGGGAAGGAAGGGAGGTGAAAAGAGACAATAGCAAAACCGTAGGCTGTGACGGGAAAAAAATGAAACAGAGGTATGAAAACAAAACGATGCTCATTGCAACATTAAGTGTTTCTTTTCATTTTGTGTGTATGTGTGTGTGTGTGTCAGCGGGGGTGAGTGGGTGTGCAGTCTATCTGTGTGCGGCATGTTGGATTGAAGATTACACACTTCTTATTTTTATTCTGACCTTGCAGATGGGTGAGAAGAGAAGTCCAGGAGCCAGGATGACGGCTCAGTGATGGCTCCCTTTGCATTGCTGTTCCCCTCCACCGTCCCGCTGACTGTGAACTCCGTCGGAGGTGACAGGTCTTGTCCATCTTTAGGGGCATCCCTGGTGGGTTATCCTCAGGACCTGATGCACACTTGGCATTCAGAAACTGTTTGCTGAATGACTGAAAGAAAGAGCGTTCTCCTTAGTTTGAAACCTATAGCTAGGTGTACTTGGAGAGCATACAACGGCATGCATTTTCTTGAACAAAATGCAATAAAAAACTAATAGGAGGTATGGGGGACATTGAATAAGTGTGCAGGAATTGGAATGGCCTGGACACACTCACCTGGTGGCCTCAGCCATGTTGCATCATTTTTCCAAACCTCCATTTCCTGTAGAACAAGCGGAGGTGTGCATTAGTGACAACATACCGAAGGTATCTGGCGCGTGGATGGCATTCCTCCCTGGCAGGTCATCGCTCAGTAAATATTTGTTGAATGAATGAACTGGGGAAAGAATGGAAAGAAGATCTTGGTGATCTTCCCCTTGAATTCCCATAATTGTTAGGGTCGTGTTGTTGCGGGAACTGCTGGGCAGTCTTGGTGGCAGGGGTGGGGAGGGGGTGCATCCCCCAAATTGCTCCAGGATGGGTCCCAGAGAAAGCTCAGTCTGAGCACCCTCTCTGCACCCAAACCCTAGTACCTCCCCGTCCTGGGGCTTCCCTGCCTGTTGCTCTCCCTTCTAGCCACACTGAGCCCTATCGTGGCATTGAGTGGGCTTCTAGCCGTGAGTCAGGCGGCAGCACCCCTCAAACATAGCCTTGCTCCCACCCTGAATAGGTCATGGAGTTGGGATTCCCTACTCCCAGGATGCAGCTGCTGGGACACAGGCCGGGGCAGCACTGGAAGCTCTAGCGGGTGAACCAGGGTTCTGCATCCCAGCCACACTGGGGAAAAAGGCAAGGCCTTATTTGGGGAGAGTTGGTGCTGAGAGCTTGAACCCTGATGGCCTTACACAAGGCCTTCTGCAGGCCCCTGGGCCATAGCCCAATTTCCTATATTTGTTCCTGCTTTCACAGATGCCTTTGTTCATACAATCTGCACAGAATGCAGCAAGTAAGGCTTGAGTTCTGCCCTCCAGGGACTTGCAGTCTAGCGGGAGAAATAAGACAAACTCTACAATCTAAGTTAGAAATGATCTGGCTGTGCGTGGTGGCTCATACCTGTAATCCCAGCACTTTGGGAGGCTGAGGTGGGCAGATCACCCTAGATCAGGAGTTTGAGACCAGTGTGGCTAACATGGTAAAACCCTGTCTCCACTAAAAATACAAAAATTAGCCAGGCATGGTGGCGTGTGCCTGTAATCCTAGCTACTCGGGAGGCCGAGGCAGGAGAATCGCTTGAACCCAGGAGGCAGAGGTTGCAGTGAGCCGAGATAGTGCACCACTGCACTCCAGCCTGGGCGACAAGAGCAAAACTTCATCTACAAAAAAAAATAAAAGTTAGAAATGATCAGTGCGCTACACAGCACTGCTCCAGTGCCACATGGGTTCTGATGGGTTCTGAACATGGCGGGATCACAGGCCGCTGGGGGAAATCTGAGAGGGCTTCTTGGAAGAAGTGGCATTTTATTTATTTGACAACAGCATTTCCTGAGCACACCTCTTGGAGCTCCCTACTTGCTGCAAAACTGGGGCTACCAGGTCTCGGCTCTTAAGGAGCTTATGAAATAGCAGAGGTGAGGTTCAGAGGCAGACAATGAGCGAGCCGACAAGTAGACAAGTACCTGAAAGGGACACTTTGCAGAGAGCAGTAAGTGCAGGGAAGGAAAGTGTCCTGGGCTTTGACAAATGTGTAGAGCCCAGTCCCTGGAGAAGAGGAGGCCGGGGCACCCCCGGCAGAGTGTAACAAAGGAACAGGCAGGAAGGGGTGCAGGGGAGGGAAAGAGCGAGAATCCTGGGAGGGGGAGTATGGTTGGAGTGAGCTTGGATTACAGGCTAAGGAATCACCTGGTGAGCAGCAGGGAGCCAGAGCAGGTTATGGAGCAGGGGGGTGGCACGATGAGAACCAGCTGTGCCTCAGGAAGCACAGCTGAGCAGCAGTTGTAGGGTGAGGCTGGAGGTGGAGAGACACCACAGGAGGGTCCTGTGATGAGGGGGTGACCACTTGGAGTGTGTGGGGTCATCTGAATGGGAAGGGCAGGGGTCTTCCAGAGGGGTAAGGACCAGACAAATAAGGCAGTGTCTGGGAGGTGAGAAGGGGATCAGGGTACAGGTGCAGAAACAGAGTGGGGAGATGCAGACAGCTAAGGATGGAGCATTTTAGCAACAGGACTGTGGCCGCCCTTCAGCAGCGTCTTTCCCATTCTGATCTTACCCAGGCTCCGGTACCCCAGGATGGACAGGCCAGGCATGGGGGGCAGGCACTTCTCCATGGGCCTCTGCAGGAGCCAGGCCCTGAGGCATGGTTTCCCAGCACCTGCCCCGCTCCGCGCCACATCTGCACTGTGCCTGGAGTGAGTGGGTTTTTGATAGGGTTGCCAGATTCAGCAAATAAAAATACAGAATGCCCAGTAAAATTTGAGCTTCAGAAGAACAATAAAAGATTTTATAGTATAAGTATGACCCATGCAATATTTGGGATATACTTAGACTAAAAAGTTATTCATTGTTTATCTGAAATTAAAATATCTGAAATTTAAATTTAACTGGAGGTCCTGTATTTCATATTGTAACTCTACTTTTTTTTTTATTTTTTGAGACAGGGTCTCACTCTCTTGCTCAGACTGGAGTGCAGTGGCAGGATCTCCGCTCCCTGCAACCTCTGCCCCCAGGCCCAAGTGATTCTCCTTCCTCAGCCTCCTGAGTAGCTGGGATTACAGGCACGTGCCACTACCACCTGGCTAATTTTTATATTTTTAGTGGAGACAGGGTTTCACCATGTTGGCCAGGCTGGACTTGAACTCCTGACCTCAAATGATCCACCTGCCTCGGCCTCCCAAAAAGCTGGGATAAGAGGCTTGAGCCACCACGCCCGGCCTGTAACTCTACTCTTTGGTACAGCCTATGTGCCAGCCGTGTCCTAAGAAATAATATTTCTGTCCATGTGTGCATGTGTGTGTATATGGGAGAGAGAACTAATCTGTGTTAGTTTTTGGAATAGATATAACAAAAAAACCAGAATGAGTCAGCTTTGAAGCCGTCTTGTCAAATCAACACTGAGCTGCTTTCCTCATGTTAAGCCCAGCGGTCCTGGGGGACCTCACGCCTCGGACGGTGCATCTGCTTAGAGGATGTTGACTGTGGATCCCTCGTTGACCTCTCCTTCTTTCCATGAGCAGTGGCAGCCCCGCCTCAGGGTGGAGTCTGATGAGATCTCAGGATACTGCCGAGTTCTAATTTCCAAACGGCAAGAGCCCCAAACGGGGATGGACGTCGGCTTCCGCACGCCCGCCGTGGAAATATGCAGTGCTGGCAATGGTGTGGGAGTTCAGGCCAAGTCTCTTGTGTCATGCTGTCTGTAATTTGTGCGGAAGGGAAGCAGGATCCCACTAGGCTGTCAGCTGTGTGTCAAGACATCTGGCAGAGCCGGCCCTGGGGGGACATTGACACCTCCTTGGCTCCTGCCTGGGTTCATCCTGCCACTGAGATGCTATGGGCAAAACAGCTTCTTGAGGCTTCCAGGCAGACCTCCCCTGGCCTGCTGCCACTACCGAGAAGAATAAAAAGGTGAACTTCACGACGGATCCCTTTGGTCTGGGGTGCTGTGTGGAGTATGAAGCCCTTGGCAGTGGGTGCTGAGGGTGGGCATCTCCTGGCCCTTGAGGACTCAGCACCGAAGTTCTGGGGAGGTGGGTGATAGCTTCATGGGCACCACTCCCTGGAGGCCTTCCTGCTGCAGAAATAAGGCGTATCAAGACCTGCTCTAGAAAGCACCATACTGCTGTCAGATAACCAGATCGACCTTTACCTCCTACCCTAAATTCTGCCGCCATCTCACCCCAAAACTTGCCTGGAGTCATTTGTGGGGAGCACAGGGTGGGATCGGACCGGATCAGCAAGTGCTGAGTTGACTGGGAACCCCATTAATCTGTGATGTAAGTTCCTCAGTGGGGGCGTTTCTTTTTTCACTGATACATAATATTTGCACATATTTATGGGGTGCATGTGTTATTTTTGCATGCATGAATGTGGAATGACAAGTCAGGGTATTTAGGGTATCCATCACCTCAAGTATTTATCATTTCTATATGTTGGGAACATTTCAAGTTCTCTCTTCTGTCTATTTTGAAATAGGTAACCCTGGTATGCTATTAAACATTAGAACTGATTCCTTCTATCTAACTGTATTTTTGTATCTATTACCCAACGTTTTTTCATCCTCTCCCCACTTCTCAGCCCCTGGCAACCACTATTCTACTCTCTACCTTCACACGATCCATGTTTTTTTTTTTTTTTTCTTTTTCTTTTTCCTTTTATTTCCCCTCACACATATAAGTGAGAATGTGCAGTATTTGTCTTTATGTGCCTGGCTTATTTCACTTAACATAATGGCCTCCAGCTCCATTCATAGTTGCTACAAATGACAAGATTTCATTATTTTCATGGCAAATAGTATTCCATTCTGTACCTAGACCACATTTTCTTTATCCATTCATCCCTTGATGGACACTTAGGTTGATTCCATATTTTTGCTATGGTGAATTGTGCTGTATGGGAGCACAGGTATCCTTTAATATAATGTTTTTTTTTTTTTCCATTTGAATAAATACCCAGTAGTAGGATTGCTGAGTTACATGGTAGTTCTATTTTTAGTTTTTTGAGACATCTCTATACTGTTTTCCATAGTGACTGTACTAATTGACATTCTCTCTAACAGTGTATAAGAGTTCTCTTTTCTCTGCATCCTCACCAGCATCCCTGTTAGTTTTTGTCTTTTTAAATAGCCATTCTGACTGGGGTGAGATGATATCTCACTGTGGTATTGAGTTGCATTTCCCTGATGATTAGTGGTGATGAGCATTTTTTCATATAGCTGTTGGCCATTTGTATGTCTTCTTTTGAGAAATTCCTGTTCATGTCTTTTGCCCACTTTTTAATAGGGTCATTTATATTTTTACTGTTGAGCTGTTTGAGTTCCTTGTGTATTCTGGGAATTATTCCCTGCCAGATGCAGCAAATGCTTTATCCCACTCACAGATTATCTCTTCACTCTGTTGATGGTCTCCTTTCCTGTGTGGAAGCTTCTTACTTTACTATAGTCTTGTTTGTCTTTGTTTTCGTTGCCTGTGCGTTTGAGATCTTAGCCATAAAATCTTTGTCTAGACTAAAGTCCTGAAGTGTTTTTCCTATGTTTTCTTCTAGTAGTTTTATAGTTTCAAGTCTTATGTTTAAGTGTTTAAACTATCTTGAATTGATTTTTGTATATGGTGAGATATAGTGGTCCAGTTTCATTCTTCTGCGTATGGATATCCAATTTTGGGGTGGGGGTTTCTTTTAAAAGAAAGGTGTGGCTGGGCATGGTGGCTCATGCCGGTAATCCTAGCACTTTGGGAGGCCAAGGTGGAAGGGTTGCTTGAAGCCAGGGGTTTGAGACCAGACTATCCACGTAGCGAGACTTTGTCTCTGTAAACAATTTAAAAAATTATAATAGCTGGTCATGGTGATATGTGCCTGTAGTCCCAGACACTAGGGAGGCTGAAGCAGGAAGATCGCTTGAACCCAGGAGTTGGTGGCTGCAGTGAGCTATAATCACGGTACTGCACTCCAGCCTGGGTGACAGAGAGCAAGACCCTTTCTTTAAAAAGAGAGAGAGAGGCTGCACATGGTGGCTCACCCCTGTGAGTGAGTGGCTCCCAGCACTTTGGGAGGCTGAGGCGGGCAGGTCACCTGAGGTCAGAAGTTTGAGACCAGCCTGGCCAACATGGTGAAACCCTGTCTCTACTAAAAGTACAAAAATGAGTCAGGAGTGATGGTGCATGCCTGTAATCCCAGCTACTCGGGAGGCTGAGGCAGGAGGATCGCTTGAGGTGGAGGGTGCAGTGAGCCGAGACAGTGCCATTGCACTCCAGCCTGGGTGACAGAGCGAGCCTCTGTCTCAAAAAATTAAAAAAATAAAATAAAATAAGTAAAAAGAGAAGAGAGAGAGAAAGGTGGGTTGGCATGGTGATTTCCTTCCTCAAAATTCAAAAGGGCAATGTACTCCGGCTGGCTCTGGATGACCAGGGATGATCTTAGTCCAGGGAATGAGGTGGGGCAGGAAGAAGGTAGATTTCCGAGCCAGCCAGACCTGGGTGTGAGTCCCCTGATTCTACTTCATGACTTGACAACTTTGGGGCAAGCGCTTGACCTCTGTGGGTCTCAGTTTCCACATCTCTAACAGTAATAGCACATGGAGGTAGGCATATAGTTCATTGCAGCCACTCAATTAATGCAGAACGCCTGCTCTGTGCCAAGTGCTGCTTTAAGTGCTTTGCACGTATTAACTCAACTAATTCTTACAATAATCCTATGGCTGTGATTATACCCATTTTGCAGATGAGGAAACTAGAGCAGAAGTGTTAGTTCTCTTTCCCCTTGTGAATTACGATCTGGTAGCAGGCACTGACCACATATACTAATCCCTGTGGACGGGCGGGGGACGGCGGTGGGGGGCATGGTCAGGGCCATCAAAAGGCTATGAAAAGCACCGGGAGAAAGAGAGGTGGAATTCACTTAGAGTAGAGATGGGTGGGAAGGCTTCTTGGTGGTGGTGGGTCTTCACAGGGCCTTGAAGGTCCAAAAGAATGTTACTGGGTGGAGAGTTGAAGAAGGCGCTTCAGACGGAGCATAAGCAATGGGTGGGGACAGGAGGACGAGGGCGTGTGGGAGGGCAGCTGTCCTGCTGAGCTGCAGCTGGGTGCAGGCTGTGTATGCGCGTTTGTGTGTGTGTGTTGGTGTATGCATGTATATATTTTTGTGTGTGCATGAGGATTTGTGTATGCGCATGTATATATACATGTGCAAGTGTGTGTGTGCATGTGTGTTTATACATACGTGTATATATGTGTATGTTTATATGTGTGTGTGTGTGTGTTGTTGTGGGGGATGGAAGAGGTTGAAAGTGGAACCAAGTCCTTTGAGTTTTATTCTGTGGAAAGTGGTATATCTCCCGGGTGCAGGCTCTGAACCTAACCTGCTTTTTAAGTGTTCGTTATTGGATCTGTCCATCTTGTTAATAAGATGTTTTAATGCCAGCAAAAGCGTGCCCTTTCCGATCACGATGGACCGCTGAACTTGACATTTAATGGAAAACAGAGCCCAGGCCTGAGAGACGGTGAGTGAGACACGAGCACATGTTCTCACAGCGGCTGTCCTGTGGCCGTGCGGACAGGGCTGGCCTGCTTCAGGAACCGTGTCAGGGCTTGGCTGAGCCTGCTGGTAGAGACAGCCTCGTTGCTGCACACCAGCGTGGGGCCATGCTAGGGAGATTCTGGCATCTCCCATAGTTTGCTGACATGTCCCGCCTGCTGGGAAGTGTAAGGGATGTGTGTAGAAGTGGCTGTAACAGAAGATGAAACATGCCTTGTGTCCTGAAGGGTGCCTGTGAAGTGCTGTCGGGGAGGGATGTCACGTCCCTCTGGGGTGTGAGGGAAAGACTCTATGGAGCAGGTGGCCCCAGAGCTGCCTCTTAGGGTTGGGCAACCATTCTAGAAGGTGGAAGCAGATTGAGCAAGATCCATTGGCCAAATGGGGTGGCCGTCAGCCAGTGGAGCGCGTAGCCCCCATGAGGCAAGTGTCCAAAGGGGAGAAGGGAGGGGGTTGGTAAAGGGGGAGAGCTGGGAGGCTCCTGGGGAAGGGGGCTTGTCTAGAGGAGGGGAATGCAGGTGTGATCCAGGAGAGAAGGCTTTTTATCACAGCCCCTCCGAGGTCAGGGTTTCTCAGCGGCCTCTGAGGACCCTGGGAGAAGGGAGGAGCAAGTGGGTGGGCCAGGGGGCTCAGGCTGCAAGCAACAGAAACTCACTGCAGACCTAAGCACAAGGGGAGTGATTGCAAAAGCATCTGGGTGCAGTGGGAAGCCTGGAGACCTGGCTTGGCAATAGGCGGAAATCATGGAAGCTTGTTGGGGGGAAGGGAGAGCACTGCAATGAAAGCAGACCTGTGTGAGTAGCCTCATGGCAGGAATGCTGGGATCTCCATCCATTCCTGGATGCCTGGCTCCCAGCTCAAGCTCTGCATTCAGTGAGGGCTCAGCCTAAGAGCCCTTGGCTTGGTGAAGGCACGGTCCTGCCTACAATCCCCCAGGTAAAGTAATTTCCCGCAGGGAGACTGGAATGTTTTTGGAAGGGGAATGGGAGCTGGGTGGCCTTAAAGCACCAGAGTCTGTTGTAAACAGCTACCTGGATTGAGAGCCTGAAGCCCACACCCAAAAAACTGGGCTGGCAGGTGATGCAATCTCAGTTGTTTTGGGAGTTCTGCCCTCTTCCTAGATTCCCCAATGGAGATTTCTGTTTTTAAAACGTGGCTTTCTGTCTCTAAAACAGTCCTAATAACCCAAGAAAACTTTGCAGTGAATGTGCTGTTTGTCCCAGTCAGTGTCAGGATGATGAACACATGGATGCTGGACTTTGTGCTTCTCCATCTGACACCTGTCGCCTGTCAGGCTTCCTTTGTTCTGGTGCACCATAAACCACACTTCTTTCATTAATCTCAGTTCTACATGTGGCATGCAAAGTCCTTTCTCTGCTGCAGATCTACAGAATTCAGAGTAAAGAGCCAAAAAATCATTCAGTTAATTTGATTGACACAGACATCTACTGCGAGCCACTAAAACCAGAACCAGGGTGTGGCACAGATCTTAAGAGCTGGATCTTTTTTTTTTTTTTGAGACGGAGTCTTGCTCTGCCGCCCAGGCTGGAGTGCAGTGGCCGGATCTCAGCTCACTGCAAGCTCCGCCTCCCGGGTTCACGCCATTCTCCTGCCTCAGCCTCCTGAGTAGCTGGGACTACAGGCGCCCGCCACTTCGCCCGGCTAGTTTTTGTATTTTTAGTAGAGATGGGGTTTCACCGTGTTAGCCAGGATGGTCTCGATCTCCTGACCTCGTGATCCGCCCGTCTCGGCCTCCCAAAGTGCTGAGATTACAGGCTTGAGCCACCGTGCCCGGCAAGAGCTGGATCTTAAGCGTCTTACAGAATGACCCCCTGAGCTCAGCGGATGCCAAGTGTTTACTCCTGTGTAGATTGAATTTCTGCAAGGGAGATTCACTCTGTGTATGGAGACAGAAATGGGATCCCGGGTTGGAGTCTGCAGGGAAATACTGCAACCTGCATTGGGTCAGTGATTTTGGCAATATCTGATGTGGTGAGAAGAGTGACAGATGACCATTCTATAGCCTTCATTTGATTGTCAAGGGGGTCAGCATCTCTAAATGTGCCTTTTTTTCTCTTCTAAATGAATTCTTCACTTATGGTCCTGTGTGATAAGTGACAAAATTATACACCAATGTTTTATGCAGAAAGTTGCTTTTTTTTTTTTTTTGGTAACATTACAGTTACCCAGAATACAGCCAGCAGGGACAGGTTTTCCTCCACCTTTAAGGGTGACCCTCAGAGTCCACATGCCCCCACTGGCTGTTGGTTTGGGGCTCTGGGCAAGGCTGCCAGGTACCCCCTACACTACAGGAAGCTTACATCCTGGCAGCACCAGGCCCATAACATTCAGGAGGGAACTGTTCCCAAGTCCTCTGAGGCAGGAGCAGAGACAGGACAAAGTTTCAGCGGGTTTTAACAAGAATCTTCCAGCATCAGCCACGATTCCACCAGGAATACATGTGCTTCGTGAGAACTGCAATAAAAGCTGGGAAAATATGACAAGTTATGATAGACAGAGCCACACAAAAATGACAAGCCATGTGACAAGATGGTATTTTGGGGTTGGGGAGAGAGTTAGAAATAATTACAGCATTCCCACCCCTCTTGCCGCGCCACTGGGGGCTTGTGTGTGTAGATCGAAGAGAAGGGGGAATCGTTTGACTGTAATTTCAAGCCTTGTTCCTGTAATGGTTCCTTGTGGAATGCTGTTAAATAATGATAATTATTACAGAGCCCTGTGCTTTGAGCCACTCTTGTCAACGGCAGCTGCGTCCTGCAGGGCTTGCCACTTCCCTCTGAGACTGATTTGTGAGGCTGATCTAAGATGTTTGCAGCATATTTCTTCTTAAATTTTCTAACGATCATTTGGGTAGGAGTCACGAGATGAACACAGATATCTTGAGTTTGGCATTGTAGGTCTAACATTTCATAGTCACGGAAAGGTAGGTGCGCATAGATTAATACACAACCCAGCCCCTAGTGGTGGCCTGTGGAAATGTTATTCACTCCTTCAACCCATCAACTTCACTCCATTCAAATGCTTATGATTTTACCATGAGTTAAACTCTGCTCTGTGCCAGGATGGAGTGGTGAATCGGACATATGTTCCCCCTCCCGCTCTGGAAGTTTCTGTAAAAGAAAACCATTGGGTGTAATACTGTGGAAGCCATGATAATAAAGACGCACGCTGGGCTTAGGCGCAGGAGGGTGGAATGCCAAGTCAACCTGGAGTGACAGGGGTTTAAAGGAAGGGGACGCTGGAGGTAGGACCTGAAGGCTATGTAGGAGTTAGACGTGAAGTCTGTTCCAGGCAGGAGGGTTATATGAGTCACAACACGGAGGCACATAAGCAAATTGCATGTTTAGGGAGCGATTAGGGGGACAAGACGGCTGAAAGAAGGCAAGACTCTATTTTCAATTCTAAAACAATTGTTTTTCTGATTATAGCGATAATGTTTAAAGACAACTAGGGTAAAAATCTGGGTTGGCCTATATTTTCTCTTTATGCCTCTCCTCTCCCCTATCTCCTTCATTGGATGTATTTCTTTCCATTTATTTCTCTCTCCTTCCCTCTTTCTCCAGAAGCGGGATGAAGTTGAATGTATAGTTTATATCCTTGCATCACTAACTACATTATGAACATTTCCTATTTCCTATACATATTCTTTTCTCCTTCTCTTTCTCTCTCTCTCTCTTTTTTTTGACAGAGTCTCACTCTGTCGCCCAGGCTGGGGTGCAGTGGTGTGATCTTGGCTAACTGCAACCTCCACCTTCTAGGCCCAAGCAATCTTCCTGCCTCAGCCTCCTGAGTAGCTGGGACTACAGGCTTGTGCCACCATGCCCAGCTAATTTTTGTATTTTTAGTAGAGACAGGGTTCTGCCATGTTGCCCAGGCTGGTCTTGAACTCCTGATCTCAAGTGATCCACCCTCCTCGGCCTCCCAAAGTGCTGGGATGATAGGCATGAACCATCCCACCAAGCCCATATGTATTATTTTCAATGATTTTTAGTGTTTTTATTTTATTTATGGATATGCCAAAATTTTCTGAACTATTTCTATATTGTTGTGCATTTCATTTGTTTTCAGTTTTTTGCCTTATAAATAACACTATGGTGAACACTAAAATAAAAACTTCTGCCTCCATTTCTGGTGATTTCCTTGAGATAAATCCCTAGAAGTCTAGAAGTGAAATTAAAGGGTGTGGATATTCCTAAGTTTCTTGATACGTGTTGTTAGTTGCTTTCTTTTTAAAAAATAGCTTATACTTAGAAAAAAGAGAAGCCCATCTCTTTAACTTCCAGGTAAAGATGGCAGATTGAACACACTAATTTTGTTCCTCTACCCCCTACTTCAGTAAGGAGATTTTTTTTGAAAGGCATAAACTTTCAAGAACATGAGAGGAGAACAGCAGCACAGTCTGGGATTCTGAGCAACAGATGGATGAGTGGTAACTGCTTTAGCAGATTTGGGAAGGCTGAATCCCCAGCTGGTGGTTGAGAAAATGGAAAATCAACTCCACGTACACAGCTGAATCCTCAAAACACGCAGGAGTGGGTGGCACCAGGTGAGTCTTGGGGACACTGAGAGTTGTTTCAGAAACAGTGAGGTCCCTAGTTCTGCTTCCTTGCTCTGTTGGCTGGGCCAGGGGTGGTTCCCCTCACCCCCTGCCTTGCATAGGTTTGCACATTATTCTCTGGAGAAGGTGAAGCTGGGCAACTCTGCACTGAGACACCAGGTACAGTAGAGGATGGGGTAAGGACTTGGGAACCCCGATGGGCTAAGGGAGCCTACGTAGAGTGGCTGCTGGTACCCCCAGTTCTCTCCCCCTAGACCCTTAGAAGGCTGATATCCAGGCTGGGCCTCCAGGCTGGGGACTTAAGAAATCTTCCTTATGGAGGTTGTCCTGCACAAGAGCAAAGACTGTGAAGAGGTGAATGCGCAGGTTTTTAGATGAACATACATAGGGAAGTTCATAGTAGTCATTCCCTACCCACATACTTGGAATTTTTAAACAGATTCTGAGTTCCTCACATTTAAACATAAGAAAATGACCAAGGATTGCCAGACATCTAAAGAAAGCATCTAACACGAAAGAAAGACACCAAAGCAAACTATGAGAGGACATTGAGCACTACCTACCAGACACTACACATTAAAGTCAATTTGAGAGGACTTACAGGTATAAATGTGAAAGGTATAATAATAAAACTCCTAGTAGGAAACATAGGAGAATATTGTCATGACATTGAGGTAGGCAAATATTTCTTAAACTGGAAAAAAAAAAAAACACTACTTATACAATTAAAAATTAACTAAAATTCGTTAAAATTTAGAATTTCTGTTTCTCAAAAGACACCATTTAGAGAAAGAAAAAATAAGCCACAGAGTGAAGCTAGATATTTTCAATTTATACATTAGACAAAGGGCTTCTATCCAGATTATACAAAGAACTCCTATAAATCAATACAAACCAGCCAATAAGAAAAGACTGCTTGAAGATGAAACATCTGCTAGAAATGACAGACCCAAAATAAGGATTGGAGGATAAAGTTGAGGAATTGCTCAAAAATTGAACAAAAAGACCAAGAGGTGGAAAACAAAATGATTGGGAAATCAGTGGACCAGTTCAGAAAGTAGGAAGAGAGAAAATAGAAAGGAGAAAATAATAAGTGAAATAATTCAAGAAAAATTTTCCACATGAAAAGCTACAGTTTCAGGTTGAAGAGGTTCACGAATTTACAATGAATCAAAATGGAGCCATATAATGAAATTTCAAGGCCATGAGGACAAACAAGCAATGTTATAAACTTTCAGAAAAGAAATAAAACATAACATAATACAAGAGAACTGTCACATCGAAGGATCAGGTGTCAGACTGGCTTTGGAAATCTCAGCCTGGAGGCAACCCTAGAAGCTAAAAGACAATGAACAATGTTTTCAAAATATGGAAGGAAAATTATTTTCTTTTTTCTTTCTTGAGACGGAGTCTTGTTCTGCCACCAGGCTGGAGTGCAGTGGCGCCATCTCAGCTCACTGCAACCTCCGCCTCCTGGGTTCAAACGATTCCCCTGCCTCAGCCTTCCGTGTAGCTTGGACTATAGGCACATGTCAACACGCCTGGCTAATTGTTTGTATTTTAGTAAAGACAGGGTTTCACTATGTTGGCCAGGACGGTCTCGATCTCCTGACCTCATGATCCACCCACCATGACCTCCCAGAGTGCTGGGATTATAGGCTTGAGTCACCACGCCTGGTCTGGAAGGAAAATGATTTTCAATCTTGAATTCTACCCAGTCTATCAATCAAATCTGAGGGTAGAATAAACATTTCCAGACTTCAAAAAGTCTCAAAAAGCCCAGGTGCAGTGGCTAACACATGAAATCCCAGCACATTGGGAGGCAGAGACAGGTGGATCACTTGAGGCCAGGAGTTTGAGGCCAGCCTGGGCAACATGGCCAGAGATGGGCAACCCCATCTCTACTAAAAATACAAAAATTAGCTGGGCATGGTGGTGCATGCCTGTAATTCCAGCTATTTGGGAGGCTGAGGCATGAGAATCTCTTGAGCCAGGGAGGTGGAGGTTGCAGTGAGCTGAGATCATACTACTGCACTCCAACCTGGGTGACAGAGGGAAACTCTCTCTCAAAAAAAAAAAAAAAAAGAAAGAAAGTCTCAAAAAATTTATATCCCCTGTCCTCACTTCTCAGGAAGCTTCTGTAGTTTATATTTTACCAGAATAACAAAGTAAACACAGAGAAAGGTATGGGTAACAAGAAACTGGAGAAGCAACAGAGAGATACAAACTGATGATTGTCACCAAAAGTATAATGCTGGTAAAATCTGGAAAGTCAAAATTACCAAAGAAGCTAATAAGCAGGAATGAGGAATTGCTGCAAAACAAAAACAGACCATTTTCTTTTTCTTGTAATTGCATCCCTACAAGGCTTGCGAGCCAAGTTCCCACTGCTCTGGTGGCTGCACTCTGTGTATGGAGATAGAAATGGGATCCCAGGTTGGAGTCTGCGGGGAAATACTGCAACCTGCATTGGGTCAGTGATTTTGGCAATATCTGATGTGGTGAGAAGAGTGACAGATGACCATTCTATGGCCTTCATTTGATTGTCAAGGGGGTCAGCATCTCTAAATGTGCTTTTTTTCTTTCTCTCCTAAATGACTTCTTCACTTATGGTCCTATGTGATAAGTGACAAAGTAATACACCAATGTTTTATGTAGAAAATTGCTTTGTTTTTTGAGACAGAGTCTGACTCTGTTGGCCAGCCTGGATTACAGTGTCACAGTCACCACTCACTGCAGCCTTGAGTTCCTGGGCTCAAGTGATTTTCCCACCCCAGCCTCCCAAAGTCCTGAAATTATAGGTGTGAGCCACCACTCCCAGCAACATTATGGGTCCAGCGGGGGAAATAGTTGTGCTATGTCCCATCCACCGGAAGGGATATTACGCACTTGTTAAAAATAGGTTTACTGCGAGTTTGTATCAAGATTTTAAAAATGCTTACAGTATGTTGGTGAATAAAAACACGACAAGGCACAGTGCTGCAGTACTGTGTGACAGCAATCACATGAAAGAGGTAATCTACAGAGAGGACGAGAAACTTCTTCGAAGAAGCAGTGAACATCCACCAGCTGTTGTGAGGTGGACTATAGATGAGCTCCCTGGCCCCATTCTTTCTGCTTCCCCAATTTTTTAAAATGAGAAAATGACTCCTTTTATGATGGAGAGCAATATTAGCAGTAAGAAATGAGTGTATGCTAATTATCCCGCATTCCGTAAAACTGCTTGGACTGCTGACAAGCTTCCCCAGAGCTGCCTCGATTCCCCGGCCCAGTTCTGCCTTCGGATACCAGTTGTGCAGACATATTTGGGAGCAGACGTTGGTTCCTCCCTTTGCTTCTCTTCCCTACTCAGACACCAAACAATCAGCATTGTGTGGAGCACATTATTGTTCTTAATGAGGCAACAGGCCCTATGTGATGGGACTCTGAGCACTGGGAGTGTTTTTTTCTTTTTAGATCTAAAAAAATACTCTGGAGAAGTGTAGCAAGTGAATCGGGTGGTGGGAACTGGGCAGCCTGAAGATTCTTGCATCCCATAAAAAAGAACCAAACCTCAAACTGAAACTTGCTTATGTGTTTGTTTAAAAACCAGACCAGGTTAGTGTGCCAGGCGCACGGATTCTCTCTCCGCTGGTAGGACTGTGAATTCGCACAGCCTTTCTAGAGGACAATCTGGCAACGCTCAAGAAAAGCCTTCTGGTTCTGTACATCCTTTGAGGGAGCAATTCTACAAATAGGGATTTGTTCTAAGGATATAATTCTGGATGTTTGTAAAAATAGAGTTGTAAAGTCCATCACAGCAGAGCTTATAATAATGAACAGTCAGAAACAATAGTAAGAGGTTGGTTCCATAAATGATGATACATCTATGTAATGGCATATTATATTTTGGAGAAGATGCAATAAAAAGGAAGCTAGTCAAAATATATTGTTGTATGAAAAAAGCTGGCTACCAAGTGGAACATAATAGCATGAACCATTCTGTATTGAAAGTATGTGCTTGCTAATTAAAAATGATGGAAAATTATACACATTTATTCCCCAACCATTGACCGAGGATGTACAATTTGCCAGACCCCTGACGTGGCTGGTGCCAAGATAAAGAACACATCGCCCACCCTCGGGGGGGTCAGGGTGGGTTGGTTTCATCACACAAGCAAAGAAGGGTGGTTGGCAGCTTTGGTGTGGCCTGGCAAAGGGGCCCCCTACATAGGCTTTTGAGGGACAATGGGGGAGCCTTAGTTGGGAGGGTTTCTGGGAACAGAGGAAGGGAAACAACTTTTTTAAGGTTTTTTATTTCCATAGGTTTTTGGGGAACAGGTGGTATTTGGTTACATGAGTAAGTTCTTTACTCATGGTGATTTTGGTGTGCCCATGTCCCCAGCAGCATACACTGAACCCAACTTATAGTCTTTTATCCCTCACCCCTTTCTCATCCATTCCCCTGAGTCCCCAAAGTCCATTGTGTCATTCTTATGCCTTTGCATCCTCATAGCTCCCACTTATGAGTGAGAACATACAATGTTTGGTTTTCAATTCCTGAGTTACTTCACTTAGAAAAATAATCTAGAGGAAGCAAATTCTAGAGAAGTGGAAGCAGTGAGGAGCTTTACCTAATGTTGAGAAAAGGGAAAAGGCTTTGTCCTGGAACCTGAACCCCAGACCCCCAGACTTCCTGGGGCGGGGGGTGGCAGGCCCTCTGGGTAGTGGGGGATGTGGTGTACCTGAGGAGACCAGATAAAGCCCTGAGCACAGAAACAGAGGAGCTGCCCTCTTTCCTGGGCCCACAAGATGTGCTATGGAGGCCAACTTGGTCTGATGTTCTAGATAACACTAGGCCTCTAGGGCCCTTGAAGAATCTAGGAAGGCGGCAGAAACTCCCCAAACAACTGAGATTGCATCATCTGCCAGCCCACTGCATGAAGGTCTCTGACAAGGTTAAATTTCACACACAGAGATAAAAGCTTGTGACATTTCTCAAGATTTTGTTGCTGTAGATTAAAATTCTACCACTTACACTTGGTTTTCAGATGTCTTTCTTGATCTAAGGAAGTAATTCAAATAGAGACCTCGGTCAAAATGCATTGGTGTTTAAAATGTTAGTAGCTTTGCAAGATTCGTGTCCAAAGAGGGAACAGTTCACACTTCCAGCAGCTTTGCTGTTCGCCGACCGGCACTGTGTGTTATTAACATTTTTGTTTCTTTGACTCTGTGCTGGGTTAAACACTCATTATTTTAATGTGCATTTCCCTGGCTACTGACGAGCTCAAGCATCTTTTCATGTATTTATTGTTCATGTGCACCTTTTTCCTGTGGCTTTTTTGCTTGTTATAATTGCAGGTGATTTGCCTTTGCGTTCCTGGGACGCCTTTCTCAATCATTCCATTTGGAAGTAGGTGTTTGGGACTTTGGTGCCTGTGATTAGCTAGGACCCCCCTTGCAAACTGATTTTGTTTGGCTTTGTATTATGGGAAGTTCATGAGTACGTTCACTCCCTGCTTCCTTCCCTAAATATGGGAAGGTGCTGTGTCATGAGGAGGTGCTTATCTGCATCTTCCACCAGACTGAACTTCATGACAGCTGGGATCAGGATCCCTTGGACTTTTGCTTATCTTTCCACTGTTTACCCAAGTACTTTGAATTGAGGTCTCTCCCCCACACCTTATTTATTAATCCTAAGTTTTTGGTTTGTTTGTTTGTTTGTTTTTTATACTTTACAGTGGAGAAATTTGGCAGAGAGAACCTTAACCAAGTGGCCCGAGCTAAAGTCACCAATAGGCAGATGCGCTGATGTAACTGAGGACCCGGCGTCACTTGGGTTGCTATGGTTCTGCCCAAAATGCATGGCCTGAATCCAAAGACTAATCCAACAAACTCCAATTGAGGAATATGCTACAAAGCAACTGGCCTGTGCTCTTCAAAGCTGCCAGCGTCAGGAAAGGCAGACAAGCTTCAGCTCTGGTCGCTGTAAGACAGAAACTAGAGCCATGACAGATGATGCAATATGTCCTTGCTGGGTGGATCCAGAGTCAGAAAAATGTTGCTTTACAGGACGTTCCTGGGACAACTGGGAGTTTGCATAACGACTCCATGAGAATAGTATGGTGTCAAGGTTAAATTTCCTGAATTTGATCATTATACTGTGGTTACATAAGAGAATGTCTTTGTTCTTGTGAAATTAATGCTGAAGTATTTAGGGGTGATAGGTCGTGATTCTGCAACTTATTCTCAATTAGTTCAGCCAAAAAAAAAAAAAATCCATTATACACACATGCAAAAGACAGAGAGAGATGGTGAGAGCGGGGAGAGGAAGCAAATGTGGTTAAATGTTAACAATTGATGAATGTAAGTGAAAGGTAGGTGAGTGGTTATCACACTTTTTAAAAAGTAAGTTTGGCACTTTCTAAAACAAAACGTAATTTCTTGTGTTGGGCAAGAGGATCAAGAGCTCTCAAGTCATATTGAAATCGAGCGCCTTTTCTGGAGTGGCCCAGGTTGGAGGACAAAATTTAGCACCTGCCAGAGTGCTGCATCCATGATATTAATGGTGGCTTATAGCAACTTCTCTTTGTGTCAACTTTCATGAGTTTTGTAGATAAAGAGGGTTGAGAACGCATTCTGGCACTTCTTTAGTATCATCTCATACACTGTCAATCCAGTATCAATTTATCCCAAACCAAATTCAACCACAAATGCTGTTGCTGCTGCTTAAAGAGGAGTAAACACTTGGTCATGCTCTGGGAAATCCGCTGAGCTCAGGGAGTCATTCTGTAAGACACTTAAGACCCGACTCTTAAGATCTGTGCCATCCCCTGGTTCTGGTTTTAGTGGCTCACGGTAGATGTCTATGTCAATCAAATTAGCTGAATAATTGTTTGGCTCTTTACTCTGAGTTCCGTAGATCTGCAGCAAAGAAAGGCCTTTGTATCCCATATGTAGAAATGAGATTAATGAAAGAAGTGTGGTTTATGGTGCACCAGAACAAAGGAAGCCTGACAGGCGACTGGTGTCAGATGGAGAAGCACAAAGTCCAACATCCATGTGTCCATCATCCTGACACTGACTGGGACAAACAGCACATTCACTGTAAACTCTTCTTGGGTTATTAGGACTGTTTTAAAAACAGGAAGACCTTATCTACATTAGCACTTTAACGACACTGTAGCAGAAAACAGAATTCATTTAAGATGGTTTTGCCTTCTGGTCAGGATGATTGCAGATACTGGGCTGGGGAAGAGGGCAGGCAGCAATGGAGCCAATTGTTGGGGACAAGACTGCTCACGGAGCATTGAGAAGGAAGCCTCTGGGAAGCGGATTCGGAACCAGACAAGGAAAGGACCTAAGGTAACAGTGAGAGCCATGGGAGGTTGTAGGGAGGGACCATTCTCCTGGAGCTGGAAAACCGGCCAGCCCTGGTACCCAGAGCTCCACTGCTGCAAATCCCCGCACTGAGCTCAGCTCAATGGGCGTTCTAGGTCCCACAGTGCAGAGGACGAAATGTGGAGAATTTTTACAGGGAAAACAAGGATGAACAGTAAGGAAGGGCTGGAAATGGGAGCCTGGATAAATGGTGCTGGACATGGAATTCCTCGGTCTGGAGAAGAGCTGAGTGGGAGGTTTTGTCAAATAAATTAAGTCTATGGCCAAGACTATTTTAGATGTGGGGGAAGGAAGGCAAACACTTCAGGGTCCCTGCCCCTAAGGGAAGACAGACGGGGACATAAACGAAGTTCTCCTGCAGTCAAGGGCAGACCTGATTGGTGGCCCCAACTGTAGGTTTCACAGTCTAGTGTGATCAGAACACACAATGTTGGGCACTGACATAGAGTTGCTAACTTTTATTTATTCGAATCGAGAAGACATGTAAAAACTCAAACTCACCTGCTATCACCATTATTTTAAGAAACAGGGACTTTCCGCCAGCAGGAAAGCTGGAAGCCCTGATTTTCAGAACAGAGGACAGTGCTGAATATGTTTAGTTCAGTGGGAGTGCACTCCCTTATTTTCTTTTTTTGTTCAAACCAATGCAAACTTCCTCTGGTGTGGCAGACACTCTAGCAGCGTGGCCACCTCAGCTCAGAGCCCTGGAGCCCACAGCTTCAATGGGGTAATTAACCTGAGGGCTGCAGGATGCTCGCCTGTTAGCTGCGCTGTTGCCCTCTGGAGAGCCCTGGCCTTCTAATTAATGGAACAGGGATGGCTTTACTGTGCGCTAACAAAGGGACTTTAGGTGATTGGAGGCAGGTGACTTCTGGACTTAATGCAGTGATTTGATTTGATTTGTGACCTTTACTCCCCATTTTAAGCAGAAGAATGGATGCCTATAATTGTGTACTGTGTTATTTCTTCTTCTGTATTTAACCTTCAATATTACCTCCAGGCGAATGCCTGCTCCTCCCGGGGCCCCAGGAGAGGGCTACCTTGTTTACTCATTTCATCTTCAACCCTCCTCTCCCTTCCCAAGCTGACATTTTCAGCTAAACTGGAAAAAGGGGAAAAAGTGTAGGTAAATTGTTAAGATGCTCTGTTTCTTGATTCTGAGCTGAAGAACTTCCTTCTGGATTCAGAAGAAGCAGAGCTACCTGAGTGGAGTTATTTCACAATTCTGGCCCATTTAATTTAGGGAAATATTAGGGGCACATTGGTGTTAAGCCCCCATCCCCACTGCACGCTTCTCCCACCGTGGTGCAGCCAGGCTATGGAGGACCTGACTCAGATCTAGGGTGGGCAAGGCGGGGCTGAGGTCAGTGTTCTGCTTGCCAATGACGGGGCCCAATACTGGCTGCTGAGATTTGAGGTTTTCTCTGGCAGCTTCTGAGAATGTTCACCTTACTCTTAAGAGAGCCAGGATTTCTTTCTCCCTCTGAATGTGCAAGATGCAGCCTGTTGCTCTGAATGCTGTAGTCAGTGGTCTTACAACCAGGAGTGAACCAGTTGTAGGACAGAGCTAATGATGAAGATGGTAGAAACAGAGAGACAGGTAGGCTCTGGACTTGGAGACTTTGGTGACATCATTGGGCTGCCTGGGCAACCATCCCTGACACCCCGTCCCCCTGGAGTTTGGTGCCCTGTGAGTCAACGACTTCCTTCTGCTGAAGCCAGTTTATGCTGGGGTTTTGCTTCTTGTAGCCACAGCCTCCTAACTGATACCACATCCAGTTTTACTTCTTTCCCCCTTGTTTAACTTGAATAGGCATGCTTTCTTCTGCTTCTCATGAATTCCTCCACCACCTCTATCCCACTCTTCTGGGGACTTGTGAATGTGTATGGGTGTGTTCATAAGCACACACAGAACTGTTGAAATAAACTGGTTAATGAATTGTCCTTTCTCCTTCCTGAGCCTCCCAATTTCTTTCTGCGTCCTACTCAGGTTGTCTGAACTCCACATCCTCCCAGATCGAGTCGAAATGTTACCTTCCTGAAGAGCCTTCCTGATTCCTAAGGGGATTGGTCACCTCTCATTTATGCCTCCGCTGTGCATTGATTAGGGACAGGGGAGCAGCCAGGAGGCTTCTAAGGGGTCAGTATTAGGATATGGTTTTAGCTGTGTATGACAAAGACCTAATACCATTGCTTAACTGAGGTATCTATCACTTATGTGAAAGTCTGAGCAGCAATGTGCGTGTGCACCACAAAGCCATCAGAGCACAAGGTCCTTCTCTCTTGTGGCTCCACAGTCCCTAATGTATTGCTCTTTCGTGCATGGTGCAACATGGCTGGCCACCATGTAGGGGAGGGAGCATGGGGGGAAAGGTAGGACACATCCCTTCCCTTTAAAGACACCACGTTACTTCTACTCTCATCCCATTGGCTAGAAGTTAATAAAATAGCCTCAGCTAGCTGCAAAGGAGTCTGGGAAATATAGTCTTGATATTCAGTCATTGTGTGTCCAGCAGGAGTTTGATTACAGTGGAAGGAGGAGGGATTAGATATGGGGGGCCACTGAGTCTCTGTAAACATCAATGGTATCAATCACAGATGCTTAAGGCAGGCTTCCACATATGACTCCTTACCCAATGGGTAAAATGTAACTTAGCTCCATTCCCACCAAAGGAGAAAGCCAGTGGAGTAGAAAATTCCCTGCTGGTGCCAGCCCAGTGAGTGATGCTGCACCAGGCACAGGCAAGGTACAGAGCAACTTCAGGCCATACCTTCTAGCCTGGGACCCCTTGGCAACAGCTACCTGGAGCTGGCATCTCAGGACACCAAAGTCTGAAACGAAAAGAGTGCATGGCATGGTGCTATTTACTGTGCATGAGGAATTTCTTTCATTATCTACATTTTATATAATCTAATATGACTCCACTCCCCACACAACACTTGACTGGTTTGGTGAATCACAGAACACAGCAGAAATGAAAATATGCACTACAGCAGCATGAGAAATGTCCTGTTGGCAGCAAAACCTGAACAAGAACTTTCAGCTTCATTTTGAATGAGTCTTTGTCACCATACCCACACAGAACACCACTCTCCTTAGCGCAGATGAGGGGCTGATGCTCTCCAGTTTGGGGTGTCAAAAATTTGCTGAAGGAAAGACAGTGCCAAATAAGCTGTAATATTCTGCTCAGTACATGCAATAAGTTGCTTATTTCAACCAAAAAGAAAAACTATACTATTCTTATGAATTAAAAAAAAAGAATTTCTTCCACCCCTCTGACTGTTAAACAAATATTTAAAAAGTGTTGTTTGAAGGAGAGTGGCCAATCACTAAGAGCCTGGTCCCAGGTCAACCACAGTCTTTACTGGGTCTCTTGCTAGACACAGGCGTTGTATTGTTTGTGAATAATTCCCTCTCGCCAGAGTGAACTCCAAGATCCTTGAAGTCAAGAATGTGCCTTCGGTCTCAATGTCCCCAAATACTGGGAGCTATATGTGAAGCCCTAAGAGTGCTCCCTTTGTGGTGACCTCCGATCTGTGGCTTTTCTTTGCCAGCTTCATCCTGTAGGTGAGATGAATGAGGCACCCACTGTTCTAATTGGCAGGACTGCAATTGTATTTCCCAGACTACACGGGTAGAAGGTGAGTATTAGGATCTGGATGAAGGTTCTGCGGTTAAGTCAGTGGGAGAATCTCTGCCTCCAACACTCATCATTTGGAAATTCACATTAATGGCACACATTTGAATCCCAGAGGCTCTGATAAGACCTGCTGTAAATAACTTGATTTAACTTTGTTCACTCCAGTGTGTCCCAAACTTACATAACCACATTGTTTTGGAGTTATATTTTATTTTCTTTTTTTTTTTTTTGAGGCGGAGTCTCACTCTGTCGCCTGGACTGGAGTGCAGTGGCCGGATCTCAGCTCACTGCAAGCTCCGTCTCCCAGGTTTACGCCATTCTCCTGCCTCAGCCTCCCGAGTAGCTGGGACTACAGGCGCCCGCCACCTCGCCCGGCTAGTTTTTGTATTTTTAGTAGAGACGGGGTTTCACCGTGTTAGCCAGGATGGTCTCGATCTCCTGACCTCGTGATCCGCCCGTCTCGGCCTCCCAAAGTGCTGGGATTACAGGCTTGAGCCACCGCGCCCGGCCTTATTTTCTTTAAAAAGTTATTCTTGTGACATATTTTGAGCACTCAGGAAAGGCTAGAGGACGGCACGGTAAGTACTCTGGGGTTTATCACTTGCTGTGTTCCGTCTCAACATCTGGTCATATTATAACAGATTTTAAAAAATCAACCCCTTTTTTTACCTAACACTTAGTGAGATCATAAAGAGCCTACAGTGGGAAATGCTGGCCTGCTAAGCGGGCTCCCTCATCAGGCTTGGTCCCATATGCAGGCTCCACACCACTGCTAATCAGCCCTCCTAAATTAGCATTCCCATGGCAATGCCCTCTTTCCTCACAACACCTTCCCTGGCTCCCCACTGCTCCCAAGGAAAGTCTCCATCTCTCTTCCAGGGTCCTCATTTTCGAACCTTGACATGCGCTGTCTGAGCCTTGGGATGTTTCTAGTGGGGGCACGTGCTGTTGCTCAGAAGCCCACGGTTCATAGCACTGGCTCTGTCTCACCCAGGCCTTCTCTCTTGCCTCTAGTTAGAGTACGCCCTTTAAGGCCCTGCTCAAATGTCCCTTCACTCATGATCCTTTACTGGGCCACCTCAGCATCTGCCGTTCTAGAGGCTGATCTATATCATGCCTCTGTAGACACCTGTCACTTCCAGGAGTTTTTAGTCACTCTTGTATTCAAGCTCTTTGAGGACAGGGACTCTGTTTCCTACAAGTTTGCATTCTGTAGCTCTTGGCACAGAGTGTAGCCTTCATAGACGGTGGTTGAGTATATGAATGAAGGAATGAAGGAATGAATGGATACAACATGCCCTGTCTTTGGATGATCTTGAGAGCTGGGATTGGAGAGTGTGGTGAAAGAAAAACCTGGAATGACCACAAAAGTAGTGTTTCATGAAGATTTGGCCCTGACAAGGAGTTTAGTCTAGGAAACTGAAGGAATGTTGGCCCTTGCAGTGAGACCACCAGCAGGCGTGAGCAGGGGCACAAGGCCAATTCTGGACTTGTTGGTGTGAAGTGACTCCCAGAAGTGAAGATGAGCACTGCCTCTACCAGTGAGGACCCAGGTGACCAGATTAGGGTTATTAAAGGAAATCTGGGGGTTGCTCAAAAAGTTAAGCATAGAATTGAATCTGTAATTCCACTCCTCGGTATATACCCAAAGGACTGAAAACAGGTGTTCAAACAAAAACTTATACACTCATGTTCAAAGCAGCACTATTCACAATCAGCAAAAGGTAGAAACAACCCAAATGTCCATCAGGTGACAAATGAATAAACAAGTCATGGTCTATCCATACAATGGATAAGAGCCAAGAAAGTATGAAGTTCTGACACATGCTACAATGTGGATGAACCTTGAAGACATTATGCTGAGTGAAAGAAGCCAGACACAAAGATCACACATTGTGTGCTCCACTGATGTGAACTGTCCAGAATAGGTGAATCCATAGAGACAGTAAGGAGATTAATGGTTACCAGGGACTGGGGAGAAGGAGCAGGAAGAGTGACTGCCTGATGGTTATAGAGTCTCCTTTGGGGGAGAAGAAAATGTTCTGGATCTTGATAGAGGTGGTGGGCACACAAAATTGGGAGTGAACTAAATGTCATTGAATTGTACACTTTAAAATTATTCCTTTTATGTTATGTGAATTTCATCTTAGTTAAAAAACACTTAAAAAGGAGGAGGGATTTGGGAATCCCCAGCCTGGGGAAAATGATGGTCTCCATCAGGAAACCATTGGAAGAGAAGTGACCAAGGATTTGGAAGTGGCAGGGGAGTTAGAACAGAAGCAATATGAGAAGTAGAAGGAGAGCCTGAGGCTCCAGCAGTGGGGGAGGGAGGTATAAGCGGTGAGCATGTGGCCAGCAGCCCTCAACGTGGGAGAGCAGTTGGAGAATGAAGAGCTGCAGGAAAGGTCACCGGGCTTAATTATTTAATGCTTCTTTACTGAGCACCTGCTGTGTGCCAGGATCTTTACTGGTGACTGGGATTTCAGCAAAGTTCCAAGATACAAAATTAACGTATAGGCTGGGTGTGGTGGCTCACACCTGTAATCCCAGCATTTTGGGAGGCTGAGGCAGATGGATCACTTGAGGTCAGGAGTTTGAGACCAGCCTGGCCAATGTGGCAAAACCCCATCTCTACTAAAAATGCAAAAATTAGCCAGGTGTAGTAGCACATGCCTGAAAACTCAGCTACTAGGGAGGGTGAGGCAGGAGAATTGCTTGAACCTGGGAGGCGGAGGTTGCAGTGAGCCAAGATCACGCCACTGCACTCCAGCCTGGGCGATAGAAAAAGACTCTGTCTCAAAAACAAACAAAAAAATAATAATGGACAAACATCCGCCAACAACCTCCAAGTTGAAAGCCAATCGAGAACACAATCCTATTCACAATAGACACAAAAATAATAAAATACCTAGGAATACAGCTAGCCAGGGAAGTGAAATATCTCTACAACGAGAATTACAAAACACTTCTCAAAGAAATCAGAGATGACAAACAAATGGAAAAACCTTCCTTGTCATGGATAGGAAGAATCAATATTGTTAGAATGGCCATACTGCCCACAGCAATTTACAGATTCAGTGCTATTCTTATGAAACTGTCAATGACATGCTTCACAGAATTAGAATAAAACGATTCTAAAATTCATATGGAATCAAAAAAGATCTTGAATAGCCAATGCAATCTTAACCTAAGCAAAAGGAACAAAGCTGGAGATGTCACATTACTTGACTTCAAACTAATCTACAAGGCTATGGTAACCAAAACAGCATGGTACTGGTACAAAACAGATACATAGACCAATGGAACAGAATAGAGAGCCTGAAATAATGCTGTACACCAACAACCATCTGATCATTGACAAAGTCAACAAAAATAAGCAATGAGGAAAAGACTCCCGATTCAATAAATGGTGCTGGGATAACTGGCTAGCCATATACCGAAGAGTGAAACTGGACGTCTTCCTTGCACCATATGTGAAAAGTAACTCAAGATGGATTAAAGACTTAAATATAAAGCCTAAAACTATAGAAACCCTGGAAGATAACCTAGGAAGTACCATTCTGGGCACAGGACTTGGCAAAGGTTTCATGACAAAGACGCCAAAAGTAGTTGCAACCAAAACAAAAATTGACAAATGTGCTTAATTAAACTAAAGAACTTCTGCACAGCAAAAGAAACAATCAACAAAGTAAACATACAACCTACAGAATGGGAGAAAATATTTGCAAACTACATATCTGACAAAGGTCTAATATCTAGAATCTACAAGGAACTTAAATTAACAAGCAAAAAACAACCCCATTAAAAAATGGGCAAAGGACATGAACAAACACTTTTCAAAAGAAGACATACATGCAGCCAACAAGCATATGAACAAAAAGCTCAATATCACTAATCATTAGAGAAATGCAAATCAAAACCACAATGAGATACCATCTCGCATTAGGAGAATGGCTATTATGAAAAAGCCAAAAAATAACAGATATTGATGAGGTTTCAGAGAAAAGGGAACACATATACACTGTTGGTGGAAGTGAAAATCAGTTCAACCACTGTGGAAAGTAGAGTGGCGATTCATCAAAGAGCTGAAAATAGAACTACCATTTGATTCAGCAATCCCATTATTGGGTATATTCTCAAAGGAATAGAAACCATTCTACCATAAAGACACATGCATGTGTATGTTCATTTCAGCACTATTCACAACAGCAAAGACATGGAATCAACCTAAATGCCCATCAGTGGTGCACTGGATAACGAAAATGTGGTACATATACACCTTGGAATACTACACAGACTTAAAAGAGAACAAAACCATATCCTTTGCAGCCATATGGGTGGAGGCCGTTACACTAAGTGAACTAATACAAGAACAGTAAACCAAATACCTCATATTCTCACTTACAAGTGGGAGTGACATATTGAGTACATACACATGAACACAAAGAGGGGGACAACAGATACCAGGGAGGGTGGGAAGAGCGTGAGGATCAAAAAATGACCTGTCAGGTACTATGTTTATTACCTGGGGGATGAAATAATCTGTACACTAACATCTATGGCACAATTTACCTATATAACAAACCTGCACATGTATCCCTGAACCTAAAATGCAAGTGAAAAATAAAAATGAAAAAAAAAGGAAAAGTGGCTTTCTGAAAGCCAGGGTGCTGGGAGTGAAACCAGGTCATAAGCCCTTCAGATGGGGACTTACAGAGAGGAGATGAAAGTGCTAAATGCAGAAGGACAAGAGACGGGAGGTGGCATCGAGCAGGGCCACAGGATCCAGTGAGAACGTTCATGTTAAGATGGTGGGCTCAGGGCTGGGCATGGTGAACCACATCTGTAATCCCAGCACTTTGGGAGGCTGAGGTGGGAGAATTGCTTGAAGCCAAGAGTTCAAGACCAGCGTGTGCCACAAAGTAAGACCTTATCCATCTCTACAAGAGAAATATATAAAAAACTAGCCAGGTATGTTGGTGGACACCTGTAGTCCCAGATAATCTGGAGGCTGAGGTGAGAGGATCGGTTTAAGCTGCAGTGAGCTGTAATTGTATCACCGTAATCCAGCCTGGGCAAAATAGGGAGACCTCATCCCTTAAAAAAAAAAAAAAAACAAAAAAAAAAAGATGGTGGGTTCAGAGGACCACTTAACACCGAGGGGAATTATTTCCAAAAGGGGAGGAGTGTGAAGGAACCAGACGGGGAAGGGTTAATTCTGAGACGTGTACCTCGAACAGCCACTGAGCCCCACTGATGATGTGCCAGTAGGCTTATCCCAGGGGTGTCTTCGTGCATTTTGTGCTGCCATAACAGAATACCAGAGACACAGTGTTTTATAACAAAGAGAAATTTATTTCTCACAGTTGTAGAGGCTGGGAAGTCCAATGTCAAGGTGCCACCATTGCAAGGGAATTCTTGCTGCATCATCCCATGGCAGAAGGTGAGAGGGTAAGAGAGAGGGCAAGAGGGGCCTGAACTGGCTTTGATAACAAATCTACTCCCACTATAACGACATTATTCCATGTATGAACCAGACACCTCCCATTGGGCCCCAGTTCCCAACACTGTTGCATTGGGGAGAAAGTTTTCAACACATAAACCTTGGGGGATACATGCAAACTGTAGCAGGGGGTTACTATTTTGGATGAGGTCCAAAGGTGGCAGTTATGGCTTTATTGGTTTCTGGTCCTTGTAGAAGGTGGCCCTGAAGGATGTTGAACATCAAATGCTTTAAACTGTTCTAACCCCCTTTTGGGTATCCCATTCCTGACTGCCAATCACGGCTTCTTTCCCTAAATTATCCAACTGAGGGGCAGCTGGCAATTTGTAACTGTTCCTATCAGATCACTGAGGCCCAAATTAAGCCCAAAGGTTTGAAGAATGTCACGATAGTTTTGATGTCTCCCTGCTACCACTCTGCTGGCCAACAAGCGTTGGCATATGTGACTCCATTCTGTCCAAAACTAATTCAGTGCTTAAGAACGCGAGCACTTTCCAAAGACCATCTGTTTACTCTTCTGCTTAAGGAACTCCACTCTCCCCCAGCCTCCTAGGATTGAATTCAATAAATCCTGACATGGAGGGATGTTTTTTTGGCGGGTCTAGAAATTGAATGTTTTCCAAATGGTACATTATTGATATTAAAACCGATTTGTGCATCACCAGCCATCAAAGAAATGTACTAAATAATATCTCCAGGAATGAAAAGGAAATTGAAAAGCCTGTCCACGGGCATTTATCAGCAAAAACACTAGCCTCAACTGTAAAATTCAGCAAGTGAGAAATCTACAGACTCCTACAAACAAAGGAAAGCTACTCCAATATATTCAGACTTAAATCCACTTCCAACCTACTTAGAAACACCTGACATAAAATAAACTTTCTCGCGCAGCCCTGGCTCTTCTCCCTGCTCCAGACTGCAGCCACCACGAGGAAGACTTAGGAGTGAGAGACTTTGGGTTCAAATCCCGATTCCCACCTTCTGCCTCCACACACGTGGAAGCTGTGTGTGGTCTTGTACAAGTTTTGCAAACTCTCCCAAACCTCAATTTCCTCATTAGTTACAATACCTTTCTTATGAGATTGGGTGACTAGTAAATGACACGGCACATAGTAGGTCTGTAGATCTTTCTTTCATTTCCTTTTCCAGCTATGGCTCTGTGCTCCGTGGCATACATGTGGTTGCTGAGAAGCACGTTAGAGCCAGTGCGGTATCAGTTCATCCTGCTTGACGGGTTGGCTTGCTTGCTGCCTGTTTGCTGACTCAAAGAATGTAATTTCCTAACGCAGAACACGAAACAGAGTAGTGGATATTTAATCAACATTTTGTTGAATGCATAAGGATCACATACAATATAATTCTGTGAGTAACTTAAGTAAAGCAGTGACATAAATATTTAAAGACTTGTTGAGAATGCAGCTGTAAATCTGTATTGATTGCTACTGCACGTTTTACAGAACGTTCGAAATTTCTGTAGATCATCACAATGAAGGACAGCGCTCCCGGTGATTTGGAGGCAGGTAGTTTCCACTGGTCACGGAAGTGGAGTCATCTGTCTTCCATCAATGGAGTTTCCAGGCTGGTCCGGGGGCTTTTGGGGATCTTTCAGGGATGGATGACCACAGCAAATTTCTTCTCAATTTTCTACCATTATTTAAATCCCAAGACAGGGATATTCATGCCAGAGTCACCAATGGACATCACATATTTGCCTTAAATTTTATCTTTAGAATATATTTGTGACAAATGTTTTAGGACCCATAATTTTTTTTAAAAAAAATTATGTTCATTCTAATGTGTGACAGTTCAATTTTAATCAGCTGGGGCAACCGCTCCGTCACCTGGCTTGACTATGAAATAAAGCTTCCAGGGTCTTCCCTGTGCCCAGGTGTGAATTTCCAATCAGTGTGTCACTGTGAAAAAGACTGTGGCTCTACGACGGCCTTTTTCCCTGAACTTAGCTGTGTAAACCAAATCACACAACCCACACGCTGCGCCCAGTTAAAGGCTAGGCAGGTTCAAGTGCATCCGCCTGGCACCCATTCACATAATATATTATTGGTCCAATGATCATGCTGTCTTGTGATTATTTTACAACTTGTGAATTTTAAGGGTTTATTGTCTGACTTACATTTGATAAAACATGAAGGCAGTTGAAAAAATAAAACCATATGTCATCTTAAGAAAAACAGAGAAGTATATCCTCATAGTCACGGGTGATGCCAAGCCATCTTAAAGGAGATATGAGTGTGAGGATACAAATAGGTAAGGACTAATACACATGGACACACACTCACACATACTATTCACAGAAGAAAAGGTTGCCGAATTTCACTTCGTTAAAACTAAGCAGTTCTGCTCATCAGAATACACTGAGAGTGAAAAGGCAAACCAAAGACTGGAGAAGATATTTACAACACATGCATCTGACAGAGGACTTGTATCCAGAACATAGGAGGAGCATGTACAAGCCAATAAGGAAGAGGAACCCAACAAACAAATAGGCAAAAGACTTGAGCAGGCACTTCACACACGAACAAGATATTCGAGTGGCAAATAACCATGTGGAGATATGGTCAGCTTCATTACTCTCAGGAAATGTTAATTATAATTATCATAAGACACCATTGCACACTCTCTAGGATGGCTTAAAAAAAAGACTTAAAACTAAGTTGTGGGGAGGAAGTGGGACAACGAGAGCTCTCATGGATTGCTGGTGAGAGAGTCCCTTATACAACTTCTTTGGAAACCTGTTTGGCAGTCTCGATTGAAGCTGAACAAACATATCCCTTAGAACCCAACAGTTAGATTACTTGGTATATATCCAAGAGATAAAAGTGCATATACCCGCAGGTGAATGTACAAAAATATACATACCCGCTTTAATTAAAAACTAGAAATAATCCAAGTGTCATCAAGAGTAGAATGGAGAAATCCACCGTGGTGTGTTCATGGAATGGAACATCCCACAGGAAAAAAACAAAGAATAAACTACTGCTACACTCAACGACATGGATGACTCTCACAGACACAAGGAAGAATGAAAAAAGCCAGACACAAAAGAGAATACACCGTGTGTTAATTTATAAGATGCTTAAGAATAGGCAAAACTCATCTATAAAAAAGAGGTCATAATAGTGATCATACTTGTCTCTCTGTGTGGGTGTGAGCTGTGACTAGTGAGGGGCATGTAAGAATGTTTTCATTGCGAACATTTTATTTCTTGATCAGAGTAATGGTTATTTGCAAAGGGGGCATATATACGTAAAAATCTATTAAAAGAACACTAGATTTGTACACTTCATTATATGGATGTAAGAGTGTAATAAAAAAGGAGAAGAATGAGAGCCAGTAGTGTGCTGCCAAATATTTAACAACCAACTCTCTAGGGAAAAACCTCCACCCTGTTTTCTACTATTTCTAACTTCTATGGCATACATAATCTCATCATGGCCAATTTCCAGTTATAGTCGATTAAAAAAAGGTGTGCAAAATTCCTGAAAATTTAACATTCAGCTTTCATGAGCTGTTTCACAGTGGTTCATGGAACACCACTGGTGAAAACAACTGATTATGCTTGTGATAGCTCAGATTAGATCTAAAACTGACCTACTCCTCTTTTAAGTTTTTGAAATCACTTAGCTAAGAGGACATCTTAAGGTAGTCATGTAAGCTGCTTAAAAACTACTTACCTGCTTGAATCAAGATTCTCTTAATATCAAAGAACTAAAAATATAGAAATAAATGGATTACTGATGCTGATATTGTAATTTTCATCCATAACTCCTGGCTTTATTTTTTATATGATTATTATAAAGCTTTGCCATTTTCATTTTATAAGGAAATGCTATAAACATTAAATTTATAAAATATCTATTTCCTATATTGAGGTGTGAAGTACTCAAAACTCTATGACATAAACATAACTTTTACAAAAGGGAATATGTTTTGATGTGTAATTTGGAATTTCTGAGAGGAGATCAGGAATGGGCTGGATCCAGGGGTTCAAATAACATCAGAGTTCTATCACTCTTTTAATCTCTCAGCCTGTTTGCCTCTAGCTCTTTGTATTCCAAGCAAGTTCTTTACATGTGGTGAGTGGCAAGTAGTAGCCATGTGTATTAGTCCTTTCTCACATTGCTGTAAAGAAATACGTGAGACTGAGTAATTTATAAAGGAAAGAGCTTTAATTAGCTCAGTGTTCCACAGGTCATAGAGGAAGCATGATGCTAGCATCTGCTCAGCTTCTGGGGAGGCCTCAAGAAACTTACAATCAGGCAGAAGGTGAAGGGGAAGCAGGCACATCTTACATGGCAGGAGCAGGAGCAAGAGGAGGTGGGAGGAGCTGCACACTGACATGCAACCAGATCTTATGAGAACTCACTAACACGACGGCAGCACCAAGGGGGATGGTATTAAACCATGAGGAACCACTTTCATGATCCAATCACTTCCCACCAGGCCCCACCTCCAACACTGAGGATTACAACTCGACATGAGATTTGGGCGGGGACCCAGACATATCCAAACCATATCATCATGTTTACATTATCCTTACAGCTTCTAATCTCAAAGAGAGGGAGAAAGTTTGGCAAAGACCCTAACTGGCCTGACTTAGATCAAATGTCCGTCTTAGAACCAACCAGCATGGCTGGGGTACAGGGTTCTGTAACTCACTCGGTTGGAGTGCACCCACTCAGGTATGGAGACCAGCCCTGGAATCACATAGATTGTGCAGGCTAACTATGGAATGACAGAAAAGTGGCCCTGCACGGCGAGTGGCAATGAGCAGACAAAGGCTTCACACTGCACAGCCTGTAAATTTCATTCAACTAAAAGACATTTCCCACTTCCCATTTGGAAGTGGGAACTCACGGGCAGAGAGGAAGGAAAATTCAAGGCACCGGGAAGAAGCCATGTGAATAGAGACATAGAAGGGAAAGAAGTTGAAAGACAAGGTGAGGGGCCTGCGTGTCAGGGATGTGGCGGCAGGAGGTGGAACAGAAACCGCATCAGACCAGGCAGGGCACTGCATCCATCCCCACATCCCAACAGATTCGTGCTGGGCAGGTCTTGGCTTGCCTGATCTCATCAATGCAGGCCCTGGGTGCAGGATGAGTCTGATGTGACTCTGGAAGCCACGGGCACAGAGGGAAAGGAAGTGCAGAGACCTGGCAACCTCTCTGCAGCTCTGATTCTTCACCTGTAGAATGAGGGCTAACATGTCTACCTTGCAGTGTTCTTGAAACGATTAGAGGTCATTTACCACATTTTAGCCATATGACTGTGCACAAGTTACCCACACTTCTCTGAGGCTCATCTTCTGAATCTACAGAATAGGACTCACCCGATAGGATTGTTGTAAAGGTTACGTGAGAAAAGCCATGTAAACCACAGGAAATGATGCTCGGGACACCGTGTGCACACAACACCTGGTGCTGGCGGTGATTATTACTATTTCCATCCGGAAGTGATCACGCCCTCCTCTGAAGCCCCAAGCACCTTCAACCTCTCTTCTGGCAGTCACCTTTCCACCTCGTGGGAGAGGTCCATGTCTGACCTTCCATGCCAGGCTCTCAGAGACCACAGCTTCCAGCCCACATGGTGCTTTGCATGCAGCAGGTGCCCTGCAAATGTGAGCTGAAGAATGAACACATGAAAGCTCATTCTGGTAAAGAGCTTTTAAGATCTAGTGATGAATTAGCGATGGAAATTTTTCACCCCGAAAAAGTAAACTATGCTGGGTGTGGTGGCTCACACCTGTAATCCCAGCATTTTGAGAGTCTGAGGTGGGAGGATCACTTGAGCTCAGGAGTTCAAGACCAGCCTAGGCAACAAAGTGAGACTCTGTCTCTACATTAAAAAACAAACAAACAAACAAACAAACAAAACCCAACTAGCTAGGTATAGTAGCATATGCCTGTAGTCCCAGCTACTCGAGAGGCTGAGGAGGGAGAATTGCTTTAGCCTGGGAGGTCGACTATCCAATTTACAGCATTTGGGAAGACCAAAAATATCAGCATGCATCAGAACATTAACAACCTATTTAGCAGTATTTTTTTTTAACCAAAAGCCTAGAGGATACATTTATCAAATAGGTATTACACATATGATTTCCTCAAAGTGTGTGTTTCTGCTCCATTTCAAACATTCCCATCATCTAAACTGATGGATTTTAATTTTAATTAGTCTTAGATTCCAGGAGAGTCATCTTAATGTATAAGATGACCTTGGCAGTTGACCAGCAATAAACAATGAGCCCGGCTTTTCTCCGAGTGAGGCTGACAGCCACACAATGGCCTCTGGGGACTGAGCTCCAGCGAACTTTGATGTACCCAATTCAGCTAATAAAACTTCCTGCTGGCGTTTTCTTCAAAAGTACTTTTTTTCCTTTTCTTTTTCATTTACAATGGAAAAGGATGCAAGTAAAAGGAGAAAACAACTGTGGCAGAGGGAATTTTTCACTTGGAATGGATGTCAAAATCACAGCCAGTTATTTTGTGGACATTGACAAATTGATTATGAAGTTTTTATGGAGAGGCAAAAGACTCAGAATAGCCAACACCAGGTTGAAGGAGAACAAAATGAGAGGACTGACACTACCTGACTTCAAGACTTATTCTAGAGCTACAAGTAATCAAGACAGTGTGGTATTGATGATAGAAGAGATAAACAGATCAACAAAACAGAATAGAGAGCCCAGAAATAGACCCACATGAATATAGACAGCTGGTCTTTGACGAAGGAGCAAAGGCAATGCGACGGCTGGAAGAGAGTCTTTTCAACAAACAGTGCTGGAACAACTGGACATCCATGTGCAAAAATAGAAAACAAAGAATCTAGGCTGGACACAGTGGCTCACGTCTGTAATCCCAGCATTTTGGGCAATCGAGGCGGGTGGATCACCTGAGGTCAGGAGTTCGAGACCAGCCTGGCCAATACGGTAAAACCCCGTCTCTACTAAAAATACAAAAATTAGCCGGGTGTGGTGGTGTGCGCCTGTAGTCCCAGCTATGTGGGAGGCTGAGGCAGGAGACTCACTTGAACCTGGGAGGCAGAGGCTGCAATGAGTGGAGATTATACCACTGCACTCCAGCCTGGGCGACAGAGTGAGACTCCTTCTCAAAAGAAAGAAAGAAACAAACAAAATCTAGACACTTGCAATGGATGCAATCGGCTATTGGGTGTCAGGGGAGGAGACTTTGGAGGAAGACGCCAGAGCAGGGCTACTGAGGGGAGCCAGGACTTCTTTCCTGAAA
Source organism: Trachypithecus francoisi (assembly GCF_009764315.1). NCBI lineage: Eukaryota > Metazoa > Chordata > Mammalia > Primates > Cercopithecidae > Trachypithecus > Trachypithecus francoisi. Next base: position 6,184,415 of record NW_022681442.1, on the reverse strand, counting down.
TCCAAGAATAAGAAATCCTGCCTAACTGGGAAGGTCAGCACTGCCTGCGAAGGTTCCTGAGATGCTGGAATTCTACAGTATTGTTTGCCCTCCAATGAGGCTACCTCTGCTGCCTCCTCCTTGTTGTGCCCTGGGGGGCTGCAAAACAATCAAAAGGTATCAATTACACCCAACCAGGGGCTTCTGCTCCAAGCAAATAAGAGGGCAAAGTAAATACTCGTTGGCTTTTTCCGGGCTTATCTAAACAGGCTCGTTAATGGTTGCTTCCAAAAAATATATTTTGCCTCTTTGAGGAGAGGAAAATCAATAACAATATTAGGTTTATGTGAAGGTCAGTGGGTTCGGCACTTAGCATCTCTTATCCTCAGGTTTTAAAGGAAACTATGAAGGAGCATTATTTCTGACAATCCTGCATGGGAGATGTCTTGACTGAGATTCTTGGACTTCATAAAAGATTTATGGTGGAAATTCTGCGAGTAATATCTTGTTAGAATAACTTCTGTGCTAACCTCAAGTGACAAGTGATTGCTCAAACTTGTTCCTGGGGCTCCTGGGCCTTCTCTTTAATCTTTTATTAGCTCTGTTCTCCAAACTTGAAATACAAGGGATGGCAATTGTTTGGGTCCATTATCTTTGATATGAGTGTCTCTTCTGTATTCGAATATCTGTTTTCTTTTTCTGAATTACAAATGAAGTAAATGTCACCATTTGATGGTAATGGATGGCATTTAAATACACACTGAATGTCGCATTGCTTAAAAGTCAAGACCCTTGTAAGCAATATTAAGTGATAGGCAGAGAGTGTTTTCTGGGATAGAGAAGACAGGGGGAAGAGTTCACAGCTCTGATGGTGAACGCAGGGAAAATCCATTGTCCCAAGATCTTGACATTTAGAAACTGAAAATGAAGAAAACACAAGTGTTTGTGTGTATGATGTGTGTATATGCCATCTATATACACATATGTCTGTGTGTGTATATATACACACACAGACATATGTGTATGTGTGTGTGTATATATATATATCTGTGCTCTAGCCATTGTATTATTAATATAATTCAGAGAGAAATAGTTGCCAAAATCATTTTACAATCAGTGATTGTGATGGATGATTCTGGCTATCTATTGTTATGGACTGATTTGTCTCCTCCCAAACTTACAGGTTGAAGCCCTAACCTGCAACGTGACTGTATTTGGAGCTAGGGCCTGTAGGAGGGGATTAAAGTTAAAGGAGCCCATAAGGGTCCTTATACAAACAAGCGACACCAGGAGTGCATACACAGAGAAAAGACCACGAAGGCATAGTGAAAATGCGTCATCTGCAAGCCAAGGAGAGAGGCCCTAGGTGAAACTAACCTGCCAGCACCTTGATCTTGGGCTTCCAGCCTCTGAAACCATGGGAAATTACATTCCTGTTGTTTAAGCCCCCAAGTCTGGCATTATGTGATGGCAGTCCTACCTGATGAATACATCTACTCGTTAGCCAGCCCTAGTTCCTTTCCTCTGCTGGCAGAATCTGCATTTTATCCCAGATGGAAAACACTGGTGACTTGCTGTCCCAGCCCCCCTTGCCACCCAGGCTGGGCATGTGATCCAGTCCCAGCCAGTGAGACATAAATAGAAGTCTCTTGGGGCTTCTGGAAAAGAAGATGAGAGAGATGGATGTCTGAGAAGAACCACTCACCCTCTTATTGCGTATGAATTTTACCACATGAGGAAATGAAGCTGGAGCTGCCACAGTTGTCTTAAGACTCTATAGGAGGCCAAGAGCAGTGCGAGGGAGGGGTCTCAGAGCCTCAGTGCAATGGAGCTGCTGGACCAGCCCTGGAAACTGCTTACCCCTACACTCCTTGGTATGTGAGAAAAATAAAACCCCATGTTTGAGCCCCTTTTACTTGAATATGCATTGCTTGGGCTGAAAATGTATTAAATGATCCAATGTTTTGTTTTTTAGAGGAAGTCTGTTGAAAATCTGTCATTCCACACGATACCATGACAGACAGACAAGTATCACATTCTAGAGAATTCTAATTAACCCAGGCCATTAGAGTGAGCACGGAGGTTTTTCCACGTTGCCACAATCTTTTGACTGTGAGCAATTAGGACTGTGTGCAATTCTGATATAAGTGCATGGATTGATAAGACTGTCCAGTTTTTCAAATATTTCTTCTAAAAATCAGCAGAATTTGCCCCTTTTCTTCATCTTCACCATGAGCAACCCATCCCAATCCATCATCTTGCTTCTGGCCAGTCCCCATTGCATTCCTCGCTGTCTAAACATACTCACTTGTTTATCTTTTACTTTAAAAAGTTCCTTTTCTGTAAAAAATTTTTTTTTAGTATTTTTTTATTCAAAAATTTTTTATTTTAAATTTTCATGGGTACATAGTAGGTGTGTATATTTATGGGGTACATGAGATGTTTTGATACTACTTTAAAAAATTTCAAATCAAAGTAACACATACACATGGCTTGACAAGAAAGTTGTGCAGAGGGGCTTACAATGGGTTCCTTGGCTCACCAGTCCCTCCTCACACAGGTAATCATTTTAACCATTAAATATATATGCTCTCACCATTCCCTCCCCATATATGATTATATCACTAATCGCTATTTTTAGATTTTTAAATAGTTTGTGCCAATAAAAATATACTTAATTATCCACAGTTTGGCAGTTTCTTAAAAAGTTAAACAAATTTACCATGTGACCCAGTCATTCTAGTACCACATATATCTACCCAAGACAAACAAAAACATACATTCCCACAAGGACTTGTATGGGAACGTTCACGGCAGCATTTATTCATAATAACTGAAACGTGGAAACACTCCCAGTGTCCGTCAACTGATGAATAGATAAAATGTGGCATATCCGTACAAAGATATTATTCACCAGTTAAAAGGCACGATGCACTGACACATGCTACAACATGGATGAGTGCTGGAAACATTATGCTCAGTGAAAGAAGCCAGAAACAAAAGACCACATATTGTATAATTCCATGTATGTGAAATGTCCAGAAAAGGCAACTCTGTAGAGACAGAAATCAAGGTTGCCAAAAACTGGGACTGGGAATAGGGAGTAACTGCAAACAGGCAGGAAGGATCTTTCTGAGGTGATGGAAAAGTTCTAAAATTGGATCATTGTGATGATTGCACAGCCTTGTAAATTTACTCATAATCATTGAATTGAACATTTAAAGAGTGAATTTCATGGTGTGTAAATTATACCTCGATAAGGCTTTAAAATATTTTTTAAAAATCACATTGTTCTCTAGCTTCTGTTCTATCAACTAGAGAGAGTACTCTTTACTTTCCCCTTTCTAAGGTTAATGTGCCCAGCCTTCCTGACCCCTCTGTTATCTCTGTACACTTTTCAATAGAGTCTTGCTCTGTCACCCAGTCTGGAGTGTAGTGGTGCGATCTTAGCTCACTGCAACCTCTGCCTCCTGGTTCAAGCAATTCTCCTGTCTCAGCCTCCTGAGTAGCTGGGACGACAGGTGCATGCCGCCACGTCTGGCTAATTTTTGTATTTTTAGTAGAGACGGGGTTTCACCATATTGTTCAGGCTGATCTGGAACTCCTGACCTCAGGTGATCCACCCATGTCTGCCTCCCAAAGTGCTGGGATTACAGGCATGAGCCACCACACCTGGCCCCTTTTCAACTTCTTTAAGATGTATACAGTCAATCCTCAACATGGTTGGTAAGTTCTTAGAAACTGTAACTGTGAGTGAAACAACATATAACAAACCAATTTTACCATAGGCTGATTGATATAAGCAAGAGTTAAGTTCCTATGGCATATTTCTGGTCACAGAAACATCACCAAAGGTCTAACCAATGACCAAAACAATTCTAATAAACATGGAAATCAATGTCAGCTCTACATATAATCATTAACGTACATTCATTAAGAAAGATTGATAAAAACAAGATAAGGATGTACCCAATTTTTGGTGAATCAGTGAGTGACAGCTGTCATAGTGGTGGTGGGTTAAATCAAGGAATAAATGTTTACAGAGTGAAAATGGTAAGGAGCACAGTCTACCACCACACAGTTCAAAAACAACCCCTACTAAATGTGGCAGGCTCGCCGAGTGCTTTCCTACCGTCCTACTGCATCATCTAAGGTTGGACATTTGTATGATTATCATCTGCTTGATGAATTTTTATTTTATAATCATTTGTATTTATATATTCGCCTGTTTCACAAGCCGCTTATTCCAGTTCAGGGTCACAGGTATCGGAGCCTCTCCCAGCAGCTCAAGGCGCAAGGAAGCAACTCACCCTGGACAAGATGCCATCTAACGCAGGACTCACTCACCACACACCCACCTTCACTCACAGGGGGCAATATAGACCCACCGATCCACCTAACTGCACAGCTTTGGGTGTGGGAAGAAACTGGAGTACCTCGAGGAAACCCAGGTGGACACAGGGAGAAGGTGCAAACTTCACCCGGATGGCGGCCCCTGCTGGGAATCCATGGTTTTCTTTTTGTCAACGTTATAGTAAAACATCATCAAATGAAATGACATTCAAGGACCTGCTATATTTACTTTTACTTTGCAAAGAATGCTAACATTTCATTCTGCTTTACCTACAAATAAATTCTATGGACTTAAAAGCAATAAGCAGCATTGACACAGATGTGATTTTGCAAATATTTTTTCATGGAAGAACCAAGTCTTGTGCTGCGACTCTGTTTTCTTTCCGATGGTTCCAATGTCAGTCTTCCTGGACCACTCAAAAGAGGAAGTTCAAATGGATTATCCATTTTTGCATTCTGTCCATCACTTAAAATCATGTCACATTTTATTTTTCTTCATATTTGAACAATGCCTTTCTTATGCAATTGTACCCTTTCTCTGCTCCTGGATTAAAAAAAAATAACCTTTCTATTTTAGAAGAGTTTTAGATTTGCAGAAAAACCGTGAAGATAGTACAGAGTTCCCATAGGCCTCACACTCAGTTTCTACTATTATTAACATTTGACATGAATATAGTACATTTGTCACCATTCATGAACTGATATTGATAAATTATTAGCTAAAATCCCTACTTTATTGAGTTTTTTTTCTGTTTTAATGTAGCATCCTTTTTCTGATTCCATTTTGGAAGCCACATTACATTGAAGCTGTCATGACTCCTTATCCTCCTCTTGGCCGTGACAGTTTCTCAGGCTTTCTTTGTTTTGATTACCAGGACAGTTTTGAGGCGAGCTGGTCAGGTTTGTTGTAGGGCACTTCTCTATTGGAATTTGCCTGATGCTTTTAAATCTTTTTTTGCTGTAAAATGAAATACATACACCAAAAAACACAAACTAAATATATGACCTAATTAATTAATTAATTAATTATTATTATTATTTTTGAGAGGGAGTCTCACCCTGTTGCCCAGGCTGGAGTGCAGTGGTGTGATCTCAGCTCACTGCAACCTCCGCCTCCCAGGTTCAAGCTATTCTCCTGCCTCAGTCTCCCGAGTAGCTGGGATTACAGGCGTGCATCACTATGTCCAGATAATTTTTGTGTTTTTAGTAGAGATGGGGTTTCGCCAGGTTGGCCAGGCTGTTCTCAAACTCCCAATCTCAGATTATCCGGCCTCCCAAAGTGCTGGGATTACAGGCATGAGCCACTGTGCCTGGCCGACCTAATTAATTTTTATAACATGAACACCCTTGTAACCACCTCCCAGGTCAAGAAATAGAACTTTGTCACACCACAGAAGCCTCTCCAATAGGCTTTATTTCTTTTAGTCTAAAAGACTGGGTAGTAGAGATGCCTATTGCTACTGCATGAGGGTGATGTTATGAGCTTAATTGTGTCCTCCAAAATTTGTATGTTGAAGTCATAACCCTCAGTACATCAGAATATGACTATAATTGGAGAGCGGGTCTTTAAAGAGGGAATTAAGCTAAAATGAGGTAATATCAACGAGCCCTCATCCAATGTGAGTGGTGTCTTTACAAGAGGAGGAAATTCAGACAGACATGCCGAGTGAAGCCCGTATGAAGACATGGGGAGAGGACAGCCATGTACAAGCCAAGGAGAGAGGCCTTAGAGGAAACCATCCCTGCCGACACCTTGATCTCAGACTTCCAGCCTCCAGAACAAAAGAAATTTAAACAAAAGAAATTTAAAGAAACTTAAAGAAATTTCTTTTGTTTAAGCCCCCTAGTCTATGGTGCTTTGTTATGACAGTCAGAGCAGGCAAATAGCTGGTCATTGTTTGTTGGTCTTTTCAGCAGACTGAGCTAGGAAACACATAAGCAAACAAACCCACACACTTATATGAAGATAAACGATCTCAAGAACTCATGTTGCTATTTTGTTATTCCTGATGTTAAAGAGGATACAATACTTTAAATAACATACAAAGTAAGACAGAAGAAATAAAATCAAGTATATCAGTCATTATACTAAATACGAGGGGACTAAACTTTATCATTACAAACAGACATTGTCAGCCAGGTGTGGTGACTCATGCCTGTAATTCCAGCACTTTGGGAGGCCACGGTGGGCGGATTTGAGACCAGGAGTTCAAGGCTAGCCTGACCAACATGGTGAAACCCTGTCTCTACTAAAAATACGAAAATTAGCTGGGCATGGTGGTGGGTGCCTGTAATCCCAGTTACTCGTGAGGCTGAGGCAGGAGAATCGCTTGAACCTGGGAGGAGGAGGTTGCAGTGAGCCAAGATTGTACCATTGCACTCCAGCCTGAGTGACAAAGCTAGACTCTGTCTCAAAAAGACAAAAACCCCAAAAAACAGAGGTTGTCATATTTGGCATTAAAAACCAAAGTCAGTTAAATATAATTTGTGCATATTTGAAGGAAAGTGATAGAAAAAGCTTGAAAGTAATGGAGTGGTAGTGATACTAAACAAAAGTAATCAAAGGAAAGCTGGAATGTTAAAATCAGACTTCGTGAAATTTGAAGTAGAAACACTAAAAAAATTAATAAAGTATGCAATGAAAGATCATAATTTATTAGTAATTACAACCATCCAAAATGTATATGTGCCAAGCAATATTGTAACTTATATCTAAAAAATATTTGAATTGCAAGTACAGCCCAATAAAAATACAATTATAGTGAAAGATTTGGGTACATTTCTCCTTTTCTCTCAGAATTGAACTGATCTAGTAGAAAAAAATAAGTAAGGATATAGAATAACAGAACTGTGATAAGCAACTTGATTTAATAAATGTGTATAGAAACTTACACAACTCAAAAGAGATGATACACATTTCTTTCTATATCTATAGAATATTTACAGAACTTGATTGCATTTAAGTTGGTCACAAAAAAACCACATTAGAAACAACAAAATAACAAAATAAATGAGCAATAAAAGAGTTTTAACTTATAAGAAATTAAGCAATACACTTCCAATTAGCTGTTGGAGCAAAGAAATCAAAGAGAAATTATAAGCCACTAAATAACCATGAAAAAGAGAATATTTATACCAAAACCTATGGGGCACAGAGAATTCTGTAATTATAAAATATTTTAGAGCCTTAAATGCCTTCTATATTAAAAAATAAAATGATAAGAGTATTAAATATTCATCTTAGGAAACTAGAAGACAACAAAATAAACAAGAATAAATTAAGAAAAAATTAAGAAAGATAAAAAGCCAAAATTAATAAAATAGCAAAAGCTGGTACAAAGACTGGATAAATCCAACGATTCACTGAAAATACCAATGAAATAAACAAATCTTATGTTACCCTAAGATAAAATGAAGCAAAATATGTATGTATAGGAATGACAATGGAGCATAACTTCAGATAAATAAATTTTAAATGTTACAAATACTATAATAGAACAGCACATGCAACTCTATGGCAACAGATACAAACACAAAAGGAAATGGGTTTCCTAGTAAAATACGACTTACTAAAACTTACTGAAGAAGAAATGACAAATTGAAAGGACTGTTTACTACAAAAGAGTTTGAAAAAATTTTAAAGATCTATCATTGAAAAAGCAGTAGGACCAGAAGATTCAAATTGAGTCATATCTAGTTGTTATAAAACAAGTAAGTCCAATGTTGTTTAATGCAAGCTTAAGAAAAAGGCAAAGTAAGTTTGTTTCCTGAGTCTGATGTACCACAAGAAAGACAACAACAAAACTAGGAACCATTTTTACTATAAATACAGTTGCAAAAATGTTAAATAAAAGATCAGTAAATGGAATATTCATATGTAACAAAAATTTTTGCTGTACGTCCATGGAAGGTGTATTCTAGGAATAATGATGGTTCCATTTCAGGCATATTTTTACACCAAGTCATTTTATCAAAAGTTAAAAGAGAAAACCACATGAGCATATCAATGGATGCTTAAAAATCATTTGATAAAAGCCCAGCAGACATTTGCATGACCAATTCTAAGTGAAATAGAAATAGGAAGATGCTGATTAAATAAAATAGACTGTTTACCGATACCCAAGAGTAGATATTGTTCTAAAAGGTAAAATTCTAAAATTATTTTAATGAAAATCAGAAACTATGAAAATGACTACTATCACTATTATTGCTTGATTTTGTCAGAGATTTTAGCAAATGTAATACAACAAAAAATAAGTTGCATAAATACCAGAAAAATGGTAAAAACTCTTGGTCTTTGTGGATGATACTATAATATACCTAAAAACAAAAAAATCTCTAGTTAAAAAAATACAGTTGTCCCTTAGTATTCATGGGGAATCTTTTTCTAGACTCTCTGTGGATACCAAAATCTGTGGCCACTCAACCTCTTTATATAAAATGGGGTAGTATTTGCATATAACCTGTACTCATCCTTCCATATACTTTAAATACTTTATAGATTACTTATAATACCTGATATAATGTAAATGCTATGTAAATAGTTATTGTACTGTATTTTTTTCTACCACAAAACACACTTAGTACAATTGCCCACAGACCCTACAAAGCAACCAAACAATAAAAACTACAAAACAACAAGCTAACAACTTCATGATAGGATTAAAACCTCACATATCAATATTAACCATGAATGTAAATAGTCTAAATGGCCCACTTAAAAGGCATAGAGTGGCAAGTGGATAAAAAACAAGACTCATCCATCTGCTGTCTTCAAGAGACGCATCTCACAAGTAACAACACCCTTAGGCTCAAAGTAAAGAGTTGAAGAAAGATCTACCACGAACATGGAAAACAAAAAGGAGTGGGTGTCACTATTCTCATATCAAACTTTAAATCAACAATGGTAGGAAAAGGACAATGAAGGGCATTGCATAATGATAAAGGGTTCAATTCAACAAGAGTGATTAACTATCCTAAATATAAATATATACAATGTTCGAGCACCCAGATTCATAAAATGAAATTCTAGACCTATGAAAAGAGTTAGACAACTGCACATAACAGTGGAGGACTTCAACAACCCACTGTCAACATTAGACAGATTATTGAGGCAAAAAACTGACAAAGAAATTCTAAACTTAAACTCAACACTTGACCTATTGGACCTAATAGACATCTACAGAATGCTCTACTCATCAACCACAGAAGATACGTTCTTCTCACCTGTACATGGAACATACTTCAAGATTGACCTCATGCTTGGCTATAAAGTAAGCCTCAATAAATTAAAAAAATAGAAATTACACCAAACATACTCTTGGACTACAGTGGAATAAAGATAGAAATCATTATCAAGAAGATCTCTCAAAACCACACAATTACATGAATAATCAACTTGCTCCTGAATGACTTTTGGGTAAACAACGAAGTTAGGGCAGATGTCAAAAAATTCTTCAAAATAAATGAAAGCAGAGACACAGCATACCAAAATCTCTGGGATGCAGCAAAAGCAGTGCTCAGAGGAACGTTCATAGTGCTAAATAAAAGTCTACCTCAAAAAATTAGAAGGATCTCAAATTTATGATCTAACATTGCACCTAGAGGAACCAGAAAAACCAAAACAAACTAACCAAAAGCTAGTAGAAGAAAAGAAACAATGAAAACCAGAGCAGAAGTAAATGAAATTGAGACCCAAAAATCCATACAATGAATCAACAAAACCAAATGTTGGTTCTTTGAAAGGATAAAGCTCAATAGAGCACTAGGTAGATTAACAAAGAAAAAAAAGAGAAGATCCAATAGGTACAATTGGACATGACAAAGGTAACAGCATTACAACTAAGCCTGAAGAAATACAAAAGGTCCTCAGAGACTATTATGAACACTTCTATGCACATGAACTAGAAAATCTAGAGGAAATGGATAAACTCCTGGAACCACACCATCTTTCAAGATTGAATCAGGAAGAAATTAAAACCCTGAACAGACCAACATCAAGTTGCAAAATTGAATCAGTAGTTTAAAAAAAAAAAACAACAACTAAAGAATCCCCAGACTGAATATATTCATAGCCAAATTCTACCAGACATACAAGGAAGAGCTGGTACCAATTTTACTGAAACTATTCTAAAAACGTCGAGGAGGAGAGACTCATCCCCAACTCATTCTATGAGGCCAGCAGCACCCTGATAGCAAAACCTGGCAAAGATACAACAAAAAGAGAAAACTGTAGGCCAATATTCCTGATGAACATAGACATAAAAATCCTCAGCAAAATACTAGCAAACTGAATTCAACAGCACATTAAAAAGTTAATTCATCCCAATCAAGGCTTCATTCCTGGGATGGAAGGCTGGGTCAACATATGCAAATCAATAAATGTGATTCACAACATAAACATAATTAAAAATAAAAACCATATGGTCATCTCAATAGACAAGAGGAAAGCTTTTGATAAAATCCAACATCCCTTCATGATAAAAACCCTCAAGAAACTAGGTATCGAAGGAACATACCTCAAAACAGTAAGAGCCATCTATGAAAAACCCACAGCCAACATCATGCTGAAAAAGCAAAAACTGGAAGCATTCCCCTTGAGAACTGGAACAAGACGAGGTTGTCCATTCTTACTACTCCTATTCAACAGAGTACTGGAAGTGCTAACCAGAGTAATCAGGCAAGAGAAAGAAATAAAAGGCACCTAACTAGGAAAAGAAGAAGTCAAACTATTTTTCTTCATGGATAATATGATTCTATACCTAGAAAACCCTAAAGACCCCACCATAAGGCTCCCAGAACTGATAAATGATGTCAGTAAAGTTTCATGATACAAAATCAGTGTACAAAAATCATTTTGTACATCCATATACCAATAACGTTCAGACTGAGAGCCCTACAATCCCATTTACAATAGACACACACACACACACATACACACACACACACACACCCCAGGAATACATTTAACTAAGGAGATGAAAGATCTCTACAAGCAGAATTACAAAACACTGCTCAAAGAAATCATAGATGACACAAACAAATGGAAAAACATTCCTTGCTAATGGATTGAAAGAATCAATATCATTAAAATGGCTATACTGCTGAAAGCAATCTACAGACTCAATGCTGTTTCAATTAAACTACCAATGACATGCTGCACAGAATTAGAAAAAAAAATTTAAATCCATGTGGAACCAAAGAACAGCCCAAATGGCCAAGGCAATCATAAGCAAAAAACAAAGCTGGGGCATCAGACTACCTGACTTCAAACTATACTACAAGGCTACAGTAACTAAAACAGTGTGATACTGGTACAAAAACAGACACATAGACCAATGGAACAGAACAGAGAACCCAGAAATAAAGCTGTCAACCTACAGCCAACTGAGCTTTGACAATGTTAACAAAAATAAGCAATGGGGAAAGGACTCCCTATTCAATAAATGGAACTGGGATAACTGGCTAGCCATATGCAGAATAATGAAACTGGGTTGCTACATTTCACCATATACAAAAATTAATTCAAGATGTATTAAAGACTTAAATATAAGACCTCAAACTGTAAGAATCCTAGAAGAAAACCGAGGAAACACCATTCTGGACATTGGCCTTGGGAAATACTTTGTGACTAAATCCTCAAGCACAATACAACAAAAACAAAAATTCACAAGTGGGACCTAATTAAAGTAAAGAGTTTCTGCACAGCAAATGAAACTATCAACAGTGTAGATGGACGACCTACAGAATGCTAGAAAACAGTTGCAAACTATGCATCTGACAAAGGTCTAATATTGAGAATCTATAAAGAACTCCAATAATTGAACAAGCAAAAAACAACCCCATTACAAAATGGACAAAAAACATCAACAGTCACTTCTCAAAAGAAGACACACAAATGGCCAACAAACATGAAAAAATGTTCTATATCACTAATCATCAGAGAAATACAAATCAAAACCACAATAAGATACCATCTCACACCAGTCAGAATGGCTATTATTAAAAGTCAGATGCTGATGAGGCTGCAGAGAAAAGGGAACACTTGTACACTGTTGGTGAGAATGTAAATTAGTTCAGCCACTGTGGAAAGCAGTTTGGAAATTTATCAAAGAACTTAGAACTACCATTTGACCCAGCAATCTCATTCCTGGGTATATATTCAAGAGAAAACAAATCATTCTATCAAAAGACACAGCATTTGCATGTTCATCACAGCACCATTCACAATAATGAAGACATGGAATCAACTTAGGTGCCCATCAATGGTGGACTGGATAAAGAAAACGTGGTATATAAACTCCGTGGAATACTATGCAGTCATAAAAAAGAATGAAATCATATCCTTTGCAGCAACATGGATGCAGCTGGAGGCCATTATTCTAAGCAAATTAACCCAGAAACAGAAAACCAAGTACTGCACATTCTCACTTATAAGTGGGAGCTAAATATTTGGTACTCATAGATATAAAGATGGCAACAGTAGACATTGGGGACTACTAGATGGGGAAGAGATGAGGGACAAGGATTGAAAAACTCCTGGGTACTATGCCCAGTATCTGGGAGACACGATCATTTGTACCTCAAACTTCAGCGTCACACAATATACCCAGGTAACAACCCTGCATATGAACCCCTTGAACCTAAAATAAAAGTTGAAGGCCGGGTGCGGTGGCTCACGCCTGTAATCCCAGCACTTTGGGAGTCCGAGGCAGATGGACTACCTGAAGTCAGGAGTTTGAGACCAGCCTGGCCAACATGGTGAAACCCTGTCTCTACTAAAAATACAGAAAATAGCTGGATGTGGTGGCGAGTGCTTGCAATCCCAGCTACTCGGGAGGCTGAGGCAGGAGACTTGCTTGAACCCAGGAGGTGGATGTTGCAGTAAGCCGAGATTGCGCCATTTATGCTCCAGTCTGGGCAACAAGAGTGAAACTCCACCTCAAAAAATAAATAAATAAAATAAAATAAAAACTAAAATAAAAGTTGAAAAAAAAAGAAACCTAGAAAAAAATCCACCTAGGAACAAACTACCAAAATTTGTGTTTCTTATTGTTGTATTGATAGTTTAAAAAAAAAAAATTTTCTAGTCAAGATTGGTGGAATCCGGGGATGAGAAGAGCCAAGTGAACTATATTTTAAAGAAAAAATCAGAAGATGGATGGTTTTAAGATAAATATACAAAAAATAACTTTTGTCCATTCTAGCAATAAGCACCTTGAAATTAAATGTGAAAAATAGTTAATTGACAATAATGGCAAAATCTGTAAAACACAAATAAATTTAATAAAAAACACTCTTGATCTAAATGAACTATAAAATCTTGCTGAAAGACATAAAATGTCTGTTTTTAAAATTTGTTTTTAAAAATTGTATTGCAATTTTTCATTGTGTTTTTTGGGGTTATTTCCTATCTGAACAAAAAGAAAACAACTACTATGATTTTGGATGCAAATATTTTACATTATGAATATATCAATACTATATACATGATAAATTACCATATAAATATAATGGAAAAGTAAGCAGTTTTTTTGAGTGGATAAAATAATCTAAAAGTTTCTATGGAAGAATAAATTCTCGAGAATAGCCACAAATATATGAGAGACGAAGCTTGCTGAGGGGAAACTTTCCTGGCCTCAGACCATACTGTCAAGGCACTGCAGTAAAACCAATAAGATGTTTGTATAAGGCTAGGTAAACAGTTTAGTGGAACACAACAGTCTGAAATTAGATCCAGGAGAGGGAATTTAATATGACAAAAGTGATGGTTTGGTGGGAAAAGAAAAGGTTATTTAATAAATTTTGCTGGCTGGGCATGGTGGCTCACACCTGTAATCCCAGTACTTTGGGAGGCCAAGGCGGGTGGATCACCTGAGGTCAAGAGTTCAAGACCAGCTTGGCCAATATAGTGAAACCCCGCCTCTACTAAAAAGACAAAAATTAGCTGAACATGGTGGTGGGCACCTGTAATCCCAGCTACTGGGAGGCTGAGGCAGGAGAACTGCATGAGCCTGGGAGGTGGAGGTTGCACTCAGCCCAGATCGCGCCATTGCAATCCAGCCTGGGGGACAAGAGTAAAACTCCATCTCAAAATAAATAAATAAATAAATAAGTAAATAAATATTGCTGACACAATTCACCATATATCTAGAAGAATAAAACAGTGAATACCTACCTTGTATTTTACTCAAGAATAAATCACAGCTATATTATAGAATTAAATACAAGAAACAAAATGTAGCAGCTTCCATGTATAATTTAGGAGTGGGGAGGACCTTCTTTGCCAGACTGACAGTTCAGAAGCTTTTAAATAAAAGATAGACATATTTGAATATACAGAATTAAAAACCCTTTGCCTGGTGGATGATATTATAACAAAATCAAACAATAGGTTTGAAAAAATATTTCATAGAGATGACAAAGTTCATCTCTATCTACTTTGTACAAATAACTGTTACAAATTGACAATAAAAAGCTGATAGAAGCAACCATAAAAACATGGATAAAGGATGTGAATAGGCAGTTCAAGAAAGAACAACTCAGAAAAACCAGGAAACATGAAAAAAGTCTTAAATTTATGAGTGGTAAAGGAATTGCAAATTAAATAATGTGTCATCACTTACACCCACCAGAGTGTTTAAAACTAAAATACTAGTAATACCATGCTTGTGAAAGTTTCAACTCCCTTACATGTGTATACATATATATGTCGATGTGTACATATATGTGGATATTTATCTCTGCATATGATTCTATGAACATGGAACATTAAGAAAGGCTCATTCTAAATTGCTAGCATAGGTTACTTGTGTTGATGTTGCAGAGCCCATATGAGGTGGGAAGGAAAAGGAGAGGCACAAGGGTCAATCAGGAAACAAAGGAAGACAAAAAATTAGATGGTATTTGATATGGTTTGGCTGTGTCCCCACCCAAAACCTTATCTTAAATTGTAACCCCCATAATCCCTGAGTCGGAGGGAGGGACCTGGTGGGAGGTGATTGAATCATGAGGGCGATTTCCCCCATGCTGTTCTTGTGATAGCGAGTGAGTTCTCATAATAGCTGATGGTTTTATAAATGTTTGGTAATTCCTCCTGTGTGCATTCTCCTCCCTGCTGCCTTGTGAACAAGGTGCCTTGCTTCCCCTTCCCCTTCTGCCATGATTGTAAGTTTCCTGAGGCCTCCCCAGCCACGCTGAACTGTGAGTCAATTAAACCTCTTTCCTTTATAAATTGCCCAGTCTCGGGCAGTTCTTTATAGCACTGTGAAAACGAACTACTGCAGCATTTTATTTTATTTATTTATTTATTTTTGAGATAGATTCTCACTGTCGCCGAGGCTGGAGTGCAGTGGCGCAATCTCAGCTCACTGCAACCTTTGCCTCCCAGGGTCAAGTGATTCTTGTGCCTCAGCCTCCTGAGTAGGTGGGATTACAGACCTGCACCACCACATCTGGCCCATTTTTGTATTTTTAGTAGAGACAGGGTTTCACCATGTTGGCCAGGCTGGTCTTGAACTCCTGACCTCAAGCGATCTGCCAATCTCGGTTTCCCAAAGTGCAGGGATTACAGGCATGAGCCACTGCCCCTGGCTATTTTTATTTTTGAGACAGAGTCTCACTCTGTCACCTAGGCTGTAGTGCAGTGGTACTATCTCGGTTCACTGCCAACTCCACCTCCTGAGCTCAAGTGATCCTCCTGCCTCAGTGTCACAAGTAGGTGGGACTACAGGCATGTGCCACCACATCCAGCTAATTTTTGTACTTTTTGTAGAGATGGAGTTTTGCCATGTTACTCAGGCTGGTCTTGAACTCCTGAGCTCAAGCAGTCCACCTACCTTGGCCCCCCAAAGTGCTGGGATTACAGGCATGGGTCACCATGCACAGCCTTAGATGATATTTTAAAAAGCATCAGCGATATGAGTATTTTATGCATGTATGTGAAGTTATATATATGGGTACATACATGTATACATTTTTTCAATAAAGAAAACGTTTCCCTTGGAATCTTGATGCTATTGGTCTATTGTTTCCCCTCTTCCACTTTATTATAAATTGAAGAATTTAAATAAATCATAGTACAATAAACACCTGGATATCCTTTCTTTAGATTCACTGAGAACCACTGACAACAGGTTGATTTATTTGTTTTACCTATAGGTGTGAGTGCCTGTGTTTATAATGTATGTATGTGTCTTGAAACACATGTATTGATTTTCTGAACTATTTGAAAGTAAGTTGGAGTCAAAATGATACTTTATTCCTGAGTACTCAGCATGTATCTCCTAAAAAGTAAGGACATTTTCCCAATATAATCATGATACTTGCATCATGCTTAAGAAAACCAAAGCAATTTTAAGTCCTCTAATAACCACTCCGCTTTTTCCCAGTTGTTTCAATGTCATGTCTGTGTCCATTGGTTTTCTTTTTGGAACCAGGATCCAATCAAGTTTCATGGATTGCATTGCACTGTCATTTCTTTTCAGGGTACTTAAATTTGAACTATTTTTTTTTCATGGTATGAGTCTTTGGCAGTGTCCTGGCTCTCTGTTTTGCTGAGTGTCTTGTACAGCGTGGATTCATCCTTCCTGATCTCGTCTGACCATGTATTTATTTCCAGAGTTGCCTCGAGTGGAGTTCTGATCCTTGGTTAAAACTACAGATGGCACTAAATTCCCTAATATTTTTTCCTGCCTATTTTTCTGTCCTGTCCTCCATCATGCAGAGTGTATTTTGTTCGTGGACATCCAGGGTCTGTGAGGGCAGACCAGCCCCATTCCCGCCCAGGGCTCCAGTTCCTTCGAGCAGTGCTCTTGGCTACTGCTCCCACAGCTGGGCCTCAGCAGCTCCACCTCACCATCTGTTCTCTCTCCTCTATAAATTTCGTCCTAGTCCGGGCTATCCAGAGGCAAGGGCTAAGGAGCTACCACCTTGCTAGGAAATGCAATCCCAGGTAGGAGAAGCCTCAGAGAAGGGATGTGGCACAGGGTAGCAGGGGAGAGCCATGTGGGATGCTCTGGCCTATGAAGCACAGTGGACTGTCTGACATAGCAGGCCTGTCTTCCAAGGGCTCCAAGGGTTTCTGTCTCCCATTATTCAACGGTTACCCCATGGACATTACCCTTTCCACACTTTCAGGTGGCGTGAGTGTGGCAGTCCAGTAGGACCCTGAAGTCCAGTAGTGTGGCAGTCCAGTAGGACCTATGCCTCAGCATCCAGGGAAGGCCAGGGCAGGTGACAAAGCTGGGTCCAGTCCTGCCTACTGGAGGCCGCTGAAGCTCTTCTAGAGTGGGTTGCCGTCATGCAGCTGGGACAAGAGGCAAGGTTGGGAAGTGTCCCATGCCCCGCTCTGGCTGAAGGTCTTCCTCTCATTTGCTTCCTTTGTTGACTTAGACCCTTCTTGTTGCTTAACCTAATTTAGAAGGGTGGTAGTAGAGACGGAAGAGAGACGCACAGAGTCAGTCCTCCCTGCGGAACAGTGAGGAGCCTCTTCATCTGCTTTGTGGGCTTCTTAACATATGAAGAGGTGAACTCAGTGGTGTGCTAGTGAATATTTAACAATGGGCTCCCTGGGGAAGAAGCCCTGATGTGTAGCATCTGCTGATTTCCATGGCATAAACACTTCTACCACAGATGACTTCAGGCTCCCAATGCAATGTCACCAAACGCAGAGTGGGGAAGGGATGTGCACAGTTAGCTGCTGTGAGCTGGTAAAAGCTGATCCAGCACATCCCTGTGTGAACTGGACAATAAGTAATGAAGGACAAAGTAAGCGTGGGAGATGCGCTCTATGGTCAAGTTGTGAATAGCAGAAAAAGTAAGACAAAACAAAAACAAAATGAAAAGAGCAGTCCTCCATTTATTGACCCTTTATATACAACAAATGGCTGACTTAACAACCAAAATCTTGGAAAACAGCTTGTTTCTAATCTGAGGACTGCATATATTTCTTAGCTGTGTCTGACTTTCTTGAGTTATTTCCAAATCCAAATTACTGACAGCAACAATAACAACAATAACAAACTAGAGATAGTTTGAGGGGGATGCAAAGAAGTAGATCTTACTTGTTATGCCCATGGGCTTTGCAATCAAACAGATCTAGATTTGATTTCACTATCCCTCAAACAACTATGGGAATTAGAAAGGACTCAGCCCTCCAGTAATGCCTAACCACAGCCTATCCCTGCCCACACATTTAACTCACATGACCTATCTCCTAGCAAAAGGGTTTTGTCTTGTGAAACACATTAGTATCACCTGGTGAGCTATTAACAAAAACCTTGCCCAGGCTCCACTCTGGACAAATTAAATCAGAATTTCCAGGTGATTATAGGATGCCTCCAGGGTTGAGAATCACTGCACTGGTTGGTACATAAGCATAAAATGATTTCACTTCAATGGTCATCATGGCCATTAAATCATATCCTTTTCTTGACAAATCTGGTGAGTTCTCAAGGAATATCACTGAAAAATCAAAGCCCAGCTGTCTGTCTTCTGATGGCTTCAGTTGTGACTAGAAGACCCTTGAGGAAATGGCATTGAGTTGAGTTGTTTGTGTGTGTACTGGATACTGAAGAGCCCAGGAGAGTGACCCCAAGACAATGGGCTGCTGCTTGCCCTCTTATTCTAGCTGTGCAGATCCTAGAATGAGCAACTTCTGTAAGGTGAATGAATGTCAACCAGGTGCTTACAGGCAGTTTGCACAGAATCTTCCTGTTGTCCTACCTAAGTCCTGGCTGGATGGAAGTGGTTGTAAGTCCTGAGAGGTCTTCGTAATTTAGCTACTGTTTCCCTAGGGCTCAGGCAACCAATGTTCGTGTCCTACCCTCATGCATGGCTTGGGTTTTGCAGTGAGGCTTTTGCTGCTCCAACATTTCAGCATCTGACATTCAAGTCCATCCTGATCCTACAGTAATACTTTGCCTTAATGGATTTTGACCATTTTACTCTCAGATTATTTTTTCTTTCTAGGCCAGAGAGGCCCCAAACTAGCAGCCTGTCCTTCTCAGTAGCCCCAGCATCCCTTCTTCTATGGCCCTAGTTTAGGTCTGAGAGGCATAGTTTTAAATTTTTTATTGTTATTTATTTATTTATTCTAGAGATAGGGTCTTGCGACATTGCCCAGGCTGGTCTTGAACTCCTGGCCTCAAGCAATCCTCCTGCATCAGCCTCCCAAAGTGCTGAGATTACAGGCATGAGCCACCACGTCTGGTCAGACAGGCATAGTTTTACAAATATGTAAGTGGATAAATGCTGTCCAGTCTTACTTCATCAATTCTATCAGTTGGATGCTTTTGGTTGGAAATAACAGAAAATCCAACTAGAAGTGACTTAAACAAAGGAAATGCTATTATCTCATGTACCAGGAATTCTGGAGGTAGACTGGTTCAAGGGTGGGTTAATTAAGCAGCTCAGATATTATCAAAGACCCAGGTGCTTTCTATTTTTCCACTGTGTCATAACCTCATGTTACCTATTGTTCTCAGGCTTGTCACCTGATGGTGCAGATAGGTGCCTCAGCTCACTGCTTCTTGGGCAGACACAGCAGCGTGAGCAGGAGAGGAAGACTCCTTTTCTCCTGTGTGTTTCTTTTATCTGCAAGGAAAATCTTGCTCAGGAGCTTTCCAGAAGTTTCCCCTAATATCTCAGAAGCAGAATTTCATCACATGCCTACCCCTGACTGATCCAGCAGCAAAGAGAATGGATGAATAGTTTAGACTAATTAATAGTTAATCTTCCGAACTGTCTGCCTGAAGTACATTGCCATCTTATTTTCAAGAAAATTGGGGTTTGTTAGCAAAGTGCGTGGGAAGTCATAGTTGTAGTGCAAGCAGCGAACCGTGTCTGCAATTCTAAATGTCTCCATCACAGCAGTGTACTTAAGAAACATGCCCATACTGATTCCCAGGGAATCAAGAATTAAGCTGTCTCAGGATCTTCATATTACACCAGAGATACTGTTGATTCCTTACATTTCCAAAGGTATCTTTATTTGCCCTCACATTTCACTGACAGTTTGGCTACGCAGGGACTTCTTAACTCCAAAACACTTTTCTAAGAACTTTAAGACCTTGTTTCACCATCTTCCAGCATTCAGTGTGTCTGAGTTCAGTCTGAACTCTCAAGGTTAACCAGGTAAAATGCTTTTTTCTCTCTGGAACAGTATGGAATTTCCTCTTTATCTCTAGAGTTCTGAAATGTCACCAAAAATACCTAGGTGTGGACCTTCTTTGACTCATCCCCTGGGCACTGCTTTCACCTTTTTTTGCTCTCTTTCCTCTGCTTCTGGAATGCTAACTAAATGAATGTTTTACCTTTTGGGTCTATCATACTTATTTCTTTTTTTCTGATTTTCTGTTTTTGTCAACCATAAATTATGTAAGTTTTCCTTGGCTAGATCTTATAGACCAAGGGTCTGTAAACTACAGCCAATGGGGCAAATCTGGCCCACTGCCTATTTTTTTATGACCCTTGAGTTAATAATGGATTTCAAATGGTTGACTCTCTCCTGCCATCGATGTTTCTCTGCTGGCCACGTGAAGATGTGCTTGCTCCCCCTTTGCCTTCTGCCATGATTGTAAGTTTCCTGTGGCCTCTCAGCCATGCCTCCTGTACAGCCTGCAGAACTGTGAGTTGATTAAACCTATTTTCTTTATCAACTTAAGAGAAAAATTGAAAAAAATAAAAGAAATAATAATGTTTCATGGCAGGTGAAAATTACATGAAATTTCAGAATTCATGTATAAAGTTTTGTTAAAACACAAGCCATGCCCATTTGTTTACATATTATCTATGGTCACTCAAAAGGCAAAGTTGAGTAGCTGTCACAGAGACTGTATGACCCACAACGCCTAAAGTATTAACTTTGTGGTCCTTTACAGAAAGAGTTTGCTGATCCCTATTTCCGCCTATCAGTCTGGGTTTTAGCCATGCTCATTGTATTATTCAGGTGGTCTACCGAATTTTTTTTGCATAATAAATTTTTTTTGAGATAGGATCTCACTCTGATGCCCAGGCTGGAGTGCAGTGGCATGCTCATGTTGCACTATAGCCTTGACCTTCTGGGCTCAAGTGATCCTCCCACCCCAGTCTTCCTAGTAGCTGTGACTACATGTGTGAACCACCGTGCCTGGCTAATTTTTGTATTTTTTGTAGAGATGAGGTTTTGCAATGTTGCCCAGGCTGGTCTTGAACTCCTGAGATCAAGTGATCCTCCTGCCTCAGCCTCCCAAAGTGCTGGGATTACAGGTGTAAGCCACCACACCTAGCCCATAATATTTTTAATTTCTAAAAGTTTTTGTTTTTTGGCTATTATTTTATCAGATGGATCATTTTGTTATGAGTTTAATATTCATTTTTATTTAAAGTAAACTTTCTGCACAAATACTAAACAGGACACAAATTATAATTACAAAACTCAACAAATTTTCACAAAGTGAACATATCCATAGAGTGTTTTCTTTCACTCAACATTATGTTTGTGAATTTCACCCATGTTGTTGTGTGTAGTAATCATTTGTTCATCTGCCATCCATTGGTTGATCAGGCCAAAAGTATATGTATTCCACAGGACTACATCATAATTTATTTAATAGTTCTACTACCAAAGTTGTTTTCAGGTTTTGGCTTTTAAAAGTAGCATGGCTATAAACATTCTTGTACATATTTTAAGGAACATATTGTACACATTTCCATTAAGTAGTAGATTGTTGAGCTATAGAATGTGCATATATTCAGACAGGGTAGATACTGTCAAATTCCCACCAGCAATGTATGAGAGTGTCAGTTGCTCCATATCTTCACCAGCACTTGGTAGTATCAGTCTTTTTAATTTGAGTCATTCTGGTGGCTATGTATTAGTATTTCATAGTGGTTTTAATTTGCATTTCCCTAATGCCTAATGGGTTTAGAAATTTTCCATCTATTTTTAGGCCAGTTAGATAACTTCTTTTGTGAAGTGCCTAGTCAAGTCTCTTGCCCAGTTTTCTACTGGATTCTGTATCTTTCTCTTATTGGTATAGGAATTCTTTATACATTTTGGAAGTGAGTCCCCTGTCAATCATCATGGCTTATCTTTTTTATACTCTTAATGATGTTGTGTGATGACTAGAAGTTATTAATTTTTAGTGGTTTAACTTATCAACTTTTTCCCTTAATGGTTAGTGCTGTTTATGTTATGCATAAGATATCTCTGCCTACTTCAAAGCCATGAAGATATTATCCTTTATTTTCTAAAAGCTTTATAGTTTGCCCTTTCACAAGTTGACCTTCAATTCACATAGGATTGATTTTTGTTAATTGTGTGAGGTAGTGGTTATGATGCAGTTTTCCCACATGGATATTCAATTGACTCAGTTTTATTCCTTGAAAGGATCATCTTTTTCCATTGTACTGTTACATTTCCTTGGTCATAAATGTAGTGATGGTATGTGTGTGGATCTGTTTCTGAATTTGGTGTTCTGTTCCATTGCTCTATCTGCCCATCGTTGCACCAATACCACATGCCTTGATTGCTGTTGCTTTGTAATGAATTTTGATGTCTGGTAATGTGAGTCCTCCAGTCTTATTCTTCTTTAAGATTGTCTTGGTGATTTTGGGCATTTATCATTTCCTTATAAATTTTAGAATCAACTTGTCAGTTTGCACACACATTTAAAAAGACTTCTGAATTTTGATTGGAATTTCATTCAACTTAAAACTCAATTTTGGAACAATTTATATCTTCATAATATTGACTCTTCAAATTCATAAATTTGTTATATACCATCATCGGTTTAGGTCTCCCTTCTTTCCTCTCTCCCTTCTTTTGTGCCTTCCTTTCTTCTTTCCTTTGTTCCTTTAAGTCTTTAATTTCCATGAAAGCTTTGCCAGTTTTTGTGTTTATAGAGTTTGCAACATCTTTTGTTAGCTTTATTCCTAGATATTTTGTTTATGGATGCTATCATAAATGATAGCATTTAAAATTTTAATTTCTAATTTCTATGTGTGTGTTGCTGGTACAATCAATTTCTGTATATTAAGCATATATCCAACGACCTTAAATTCACTTTGCTGAATATTCTTTCCAATTTTCTAATATTTGAACAGTGTTTGACTAAAGGTAGTTTTGTTTTTTCTTCCTTTATCCTTAAACTTTTATTTTTTGCCTTATTGTAGCGATTAAGACCTTCAGTACAATGTTGAATCAAAGTCGTAGTAGGCAATCTTGTCTCATTCCCAATGTCCTGGAAGAATGTTTCCAACAAATTATGATGTTCACTAAATTATATTTTTCTGCTTTTTGTTTGATGCTCTGAGCTTAGAGTTCTCTACTATTTCTATTTTTATTATGAATGGGTATTGAATTTCATTAAATGCTTTTTCTGCGTCTATTGAGATGATTATATAATTTGATAATATAGTACATTATTTTGATTGAATTTAAATGCTAAACCAACTTCGCATTCTTAGAATAAACCCTACTTAATAATGATGTCCATTATCCTTGTTATCATTGAATTTGATTTGTTTATATTTGTTTAGGCCTTTTGTGCCTATGTTCATGAAGGAGATTAAACTGTAATTTTCCTTTCTTACTAACTGCAGATTCTAACATAGCTTATTTTATGCCAATGTTTCTTACAGAGAGAAAACTGCCAGTTTATAAACCCCAAGTATTAGAATCTGGGTATGCTTTTCCGGGAAAGCCCCCTACACAACTTTGGCCAGCCATGGCATGTGTGTTTGACCCTACCCATGTCTTTTGCATTTCAGTAAATGGTATCACCATCCATTGGTTGATCAGGCCAAAAACAGTATTCACCATAAATTCCTCTCTTTCCCTCACACCTTGCATCCAATGTATTAGCAATTCCTTTTGGCAGTAGCTGCACACATATTCACAACTCAAACTATTTCTTGCATCTTCACTGCTCTTCCCTTGCCCCTCTGTGCTCTTCATCTGCCTGGATTACTGCATTGTCTCTTAAACCATCTCCCTACTTCTACTCTTATCTTCTTCCCCTGTAATTCATCCTATACTCAGAAACCGGAGAGATATTTTAAAACTCTATATCTAACCATGTCACTTCTCTGCTTTTATCCATCCACTGGCTTCCCATTTCAACTTGCAGGGTTTCAAATATGATCTGGCCCTTGTCTACCTTATGAATGTCATTTCCTACTCCTTTTCCTGTTATTACTAGGATTCAACCACTTAAGTACTCTGTCAAATTATCAGGTATTATTTTCTTTATAGGGGTTATGCACATAAAACAATATTTATTTTTTCCTTGCTTATTTTTTCCTACATTCCCCACACTCTTTGAGAGTTGAACATTCACTGACAGCCATACCCCAGCACTTATGACAGTGTCTAATCATAGAAGATGCTGGATACGTGTTTGTTGACTACCTGCTTTGTTTAATCATCAATCCAGTCTCATCTGTAGCTGATCTTCTAGAGTTTCCTCTGATTATCTGGTCAGTTGCAGACTCTGTTTCTTATTTTCCAGGACTGGTTTGTTTTTTTGTTTCTTTGTTTTTCTTTAAAAATATCTCAAATTTTGTGATTTCTGTGGGAACTTGTAAGGGAGGAGAGACAGGAGTGTATGCTTAGCATGACATTGATTCAGATGGCATCAGTCCTCACAATTGTATGATTTTTCTTTAGCAATATTTAATGTATTCATTCGTTTCCCCAGTTATTGATTGCCTGCTCTGAACCAGGCACTGGACTAGGCACTTGGGACAAATTAGTGAACAAAACAGACAATGATTTTTATCCTTGGAGCTTATAATCTAGCTGGGAAGACATAACACAACCACGAGTGAAATTACATCATATGTCAGAAGGGGATGGGTCATACGGAAAAAAGGAAAATTAGAGCAGATGAAGAGGTTTGGAGGGGGTGGGGGGAGGCATGGAAGCAGGTTGTAGTGTTCAGTGGGGGCTGGGGTCAGGGAAAGTGAAATTTGAGCAAAGACTTTGAGCAGGAGAGAGAGCTAACGAAGCAGGTGTCTGGGGGAAGAATGTCCAGGCAGAGGGAATACTAGACTCTAAGGTGGCAGCACGGCTTGAGTATTTGAGGAACAGCAAGAAGGCTGATGTGGCTGGCACAGAGGGAGTGAGGGAAAGAAACAGAGGAGAAGAGGTTAAAGAGGTAGAGGGGGATAGCTCACCTAGGGCTGTATTTGCCATTGTGTGGGCTTCAGCTGACAATGAGTGAGACGATAGTTATTAGAGTTTTGAGCAGAGGGCTGGTATGATCTGACTTATTTTGTGAGAGGATTTCTCTGGATGCTATGTTGGGAGTAGACTATGGGGCACAAAGGTAGAAACAGGGAGATCTGTTTGGAGGCTGGGGCAGTGTTCCCAGCAATAGATGATGGTGACTTTAAACAGGGCAACCACAGTAGAGGTGGTCAGATGGCATTAGATTCTGGACATGTGTATTTTTAATATCTTACAACATGTTTATCATGAACCATTTGAAATACAGAGGAGGTAGTCTTTAAAAAATTATCTTTTCTCTTGAAAATAGGTTGTATTTTTCTAACTGTTTTGTTTGCTGAGTAATCTTGGATTGTATCTTTTTTTTTTTTGAGACAGAGTCTGGCTCTGTTACCCAGGCTGGCATGCAGTGGCACAATCTTGGCTCACTGCAACATCTGCCTCCTGGGTTCAAGCAATTCTCCTGCCTTAGCCTCCTGAGTAGCTGGGATTACAGGTACACACCACCATGCCTGGCTAATTTTTGTATTTTTAGTAGAGACAGGGTTTCCTCATGTTGGCCAGGCTGGTCTCGAACTCCTGACTTCAGGCGATCCACCCGCCTCGGCCCCCCAAAGTGCTGGGATTACAGGTGTGAGCCACTGCACCTGGTCAGATTGTATCTTGACATTGAGCATGTTATCTTGTGAACACACTGGGTTTCTTTATATTCCTTTTAAGGGTGATTTTCTTTCTTTCTTTTTTGTTTAAACAGGCACTTAACTCGGCTGGAGACAAAGTACAAACTCTGTTTTCCCTGTGGTAAGGGGCAACTCAAATATCAGTGCAGCCTTTCAGCCTTAGCTGGGCCTCTTGGAATCTGTCCTTCTCATGCACAGTGTAGTGTCAGCCAGGGATTTGGATTGTGTTTGTACCCAGCATCTGGGGCTTTACTTTTGCAGTTCTCTTTTTTCTAACATTTCTCCCCTCATTTCTTATCAGATATGACTGCCTTCAACTCTCTCCTCTGATTCTTTAAATCAGAAAGGCCAAGCATTTTCTATTGGACTTTTAACTGCTCAATGTAGTGTATATTTGAGCTTTCACCTGGATAACATTCACAAAAGATGGAGAAACTCATCCACCATCATTCCCTTCTCTCAAGTGTTCACTCCTCTCCAGAATCGGCCTTCTCTGGGTTGCTTTCCAGTGCCTTTAGGTAGTCATATTTTCATATTTTATTCCTGCATAAGGGTCTGTTTGAATGGAGTTACTCAAAAATGACCAGAATTGGATATATTGGATATATTTTGAAGTTAGAATGTGGGGTTTGAGAGAAATATAATTTTACTCCAAGAAATATGACCTGGAAATTTGTAAAGACAGAGTTAGTGCCAATTGAGATGGAGAAGACTGGGCATGGTACAAGTGTTTTTTGGGGAAAAAAATCAGAAGTTCAGTTGTGGACATGTTGAGTTTGAGAGGTTTGCTGAGTAGGATATTTAAGTATTGAGTTTAGGGGATACATATGGGCTAGAGACATGCATATTTTTGGAATTGTCAGCATATACATTTCATTTAAGGTCATGAGGCTGGGTGAGATTATTGAGAGAGTGAGCGTGGACACAGAGTTGAAGACCAACGACTGACTACTGGGGCACTTCAAAATTAAGTTGAGTGAAGAAGAAAAACCAACAAAAGTCCAAGAAGCAGCAATTAGCATGGAGGGACAGGCTGGGTGCAGTGGCTTACACTTATAATACCAGCACTTTGGGAGGCTAAGGTAGGAGGATCTCTTGAGGCCAGAAGTTTGACACCAGCCTGGGCAACATAGTGAGACTCTGTCGCTACAAAATTTTTTTCAAAAATTGAAAAGAAAATAATTTTATCAAAGAAAAAAAAAAATGAGAGAAACCCAGAGAGAATGTGAAGAAAATGTATCAAGGAGAAGAAAATACTAACAATAGGTCAATTATGATGTGATCTAGGAACTGATTTAGCACCATGGAGGTCTTTGGTAATCTTGATGAGAGCAGTTTTGTCTTGATTTGTTTTTGAGAGAGATCTTATTCTGTTGCCCAGGCTGGAGTGCAGTGGTGCAATCTCAGCTCACTGCAACCTCTGCCACCTGGGTTCAAGAGATTCTTCTGCCTCAGCCTCCCAAGTAGCTGGGATTACAGGTGTCAACCACCACACCCAGCTAATTTTTATATTTTTAGTAGAGACAGGGTCTCACCATGTTGGCCAGGCTGGTCTTGAACTCCTAACCTCAAGTGATCTGCCCACCTGGGCCTCCCAAAGTGCTGCGATTACAGGCATGAGCCACCATGCCCGGCCGAGAGCAGTTTCAATGGAGTAATGGGGGTAAAAACCTGACTGGAGTGGGTTTAGGAGAGAATGGGGAGTTGGGATTGGGGTACTGCAGGGTTTATTTAGAAATGTGGTGTAACGATAAGGATGAGGACATTACGAAGGCAGGGCTCGGAAGAACATGATGTTTAGAATCATGAAGGATGGCAGGGAAGCTAGAAAGACTCCCAGGGAAAGCTCACTGGGCTGTAAGGATCTTGAAATGTGTCAGAGCCTGTGTGGTGGGATGAGGAAGTGAGAAGGGCAGGAGGAGGTAAGGCGACTGTCGCTGGAGCGGTGCCCTGATGTATTTCCACAGTGTGGCAGTTGTGTGTGATGATGAGGCCCAGGATAAGCCGTGGGAGTGGGTGGCAGTGAAGGAGCTAGGAGGCTTGAGTTAGATGAGCATGCATGCTGACAGTTAAACCACGCAGTGTGCTGGGAGGGTCTGCAGTGGAGAGAAAGATGGGGTCACAGGATCTAGCTGTCAGCTCTTGATGAATATGGGGAAGCAACTGGGAGATGGGAAGATGTCAGCGTGGAGATGAGATAGACATGATATAGCTGGATGATAAAAGCCTCATGAGAAAGGGGGGTTCCATGGAGGTAAAGGAGTGATGGTTTTGAGGTGTTACTCTAACCATCCCCGTGCCTCTTGGTGCTGACATGGGGAAAAAACATTCTTGAGAGATTAGGGCTTTGGGAGAAAGCAAGGCTGCAGCAGCTTTATTACTCTTAAAAACATTAGTGGGATGATTTCTGCTCTATCATTCAAGCCTTCAATAAAATTAGTCAATAGCAAATCCTATTCACTTCTAGAGCTGTTGCTGCTTGGCATTCTGTGCTTATAATGTGTTTGCAAAATGCTTGTATAGAGTTTTCTTTTACTTAACTTTTCAGGGTTAGTGATAAGCCAACGAGCAAATGTGTTCCCTCCACAAAGCCTTCTCTTCACTTTCCATTCAAAGAATTACGACGTCCCCCACGCCACCTTCTGCCTGGTCTCCCCTAGTGCTCAGCTCCCTTCAGGATGAAGCCCTCCTCCACAGTCAGGTCTTGGCTTAATGCCACCTTGGAGATAAACCTTTCCTGATCTATCCTGATCCTGGAGGAGTCTGCTCCTCTCCTCCCAGACCTGGTCTTCTCTCTTTCAGCACACTCTTCTTTTCTTCATAGAACTTACTCCAACATATATTTTATTTATGTGGTTCCCCTTTAAACAATCTACTTCTCTCATTGTAATATCATTTCTCTAGGAGCAGGGTCAAGTTCATTATTGTATTTCCAGTACCTATCATAGTGCTTGGCATGTAGCAGACATTCAATAAATATCTGTTGGGCAGGTATTAGTATCTCCAATTTATAAATGACAAAACTGAGACTCAGAGAAAGTAGCGAGCTTAGATCCCAGCCCAGTTCATCCAACCTTCCTATTTCTGCAATTCCTCTTTGGATTGGGAAATGGCTTATTCTCTGTCTTAATTCACGATGGTGGATTAAAGATGGCTACACATTCTTTATCACATCCTCTATTGAGAGGTGATGCTTATTTTCCTACTCATCAAATCTGGGCTGGTCCTAAGACTGAGGTGACCAAGAATATGCTGCAGAAGCAAAGTTGTGCCAGTCCCAGGCTTGGCCTTGAAGAGGACTTTGGCTTCCCCTTCTTGGAACACTTATTGTTGGGATCGCTGAACTGCCTTGTGAGACTATCTTTCTGGAGAAACCACATGGCAATACCACATAGACAGACCCTGAGACCACATGGAGAGGGAGAGAGGCCCAGCTGTCCTGGCATTTCAGTAGAACCCCCGATGACTCCAGGCCCAGGTGCCAATCAACTGTAACTACAAGAGAGATTGCAAGTGAGACTAGCAGAAGAACCACCCAGCTGAGCCCTTTTATTTCACAGAACCATGAGTTACATTAAAATAATTGTCGTTTTAAGCATGGTGAAAACTAGGGTGAGGCAGGAGAGGCCCCTGGGGCAAAAAACGCAATGAGGTGCTCACTCTTTGGGCTGACCCTGGGAGTGAGCGCCCCCTTAAACTGCTCTAGGACCCCCACTTGCTTCACCCTAGTCCTGGGACCTGGTTTTCAGCTGCTATGTTTTGGGTTTTTTTGCTCAGCTATGATAGATAATGGAAACACTCATGGTACCTGGCAAAGAGTAGATACTCAGTGACCCACACTGAGCAATTAAGCTGATGATCACAGCTCCCAAGTGACCTTGTTTTCACTGGAATATCTGGCCCTGCAATATTTTGTATCCAAACTTTCTTGAATACATTATCCTATAGATTTCCCACATCTTTCCTTAAAGTTCTGAACTCTTGTCATTTTCTCTACTTTAGCAAACATTTACTGAGCATTTTCTTCGGGCTCAACACTGGGATGTATATGGGGCCAGGGGTGACACAAAATGAGTAGGATGAGGATCCTGCACCTCCAAGGAACTGACCACTGACAGACACAGCCTGCTGTGGACAGCTGAGATAGCAGAGGTGGGAGCCAAGCACCATGGGAGATCTGGGTGGCAGAAGGGGCTGGAGGTTATTATACTGGAACTTGGGGGACTGGAGGAATCTGTGGAGGGAGCACACTTGTGCTGAGTATAGAGATGAAGGCAGTTTTGACCAGGAACCATGAGAGGGCAAGGCTGGGCACCATGGATCACACCTGTAATCCCAGTACTTTGGGAGGCAGAGGCGGGAGGATCATTTGAGCCCAGGAGTTCGAGACCAGCCTGGGCAACATAGTGAGACCCTGTCTCTACAAAAACAACAACAACCCTCCCCCCCCCCCCCCCCCCCACAAAACACTATGAGAGGGCAGAACGGAGAGGACAACAGCTCAGGCACAATTGCTCTGCTCACTTCGACCTTTTGGTTTTGTGTTCTCCTCCTTTCATCCTCTTCCCTCAATCTTTTGGAAGAATCAAGTGAAAAGGGTGTTTATGTAGATCTCTCCAACTCCTACCTAAACAGTCTTACTCTGTGGGCTCCTGCCTTTCTGAGCAGTGCAGTGATGTTTTCCTGGTTAACGGCTAGTCCTCTACCACCATCCAGCTTTATGGTCCTTTAACAAAATGATCTAAACAGACTTGATCCATTGCTCCTGATCTGTAGATATTCCCTAAAGCTTGACTTATTCAAAGTAAATTTGGGGAAAGCTCACCTGAGTTGACGATAGGGTTCGACTGTGTCCCCATCCAAATCTCATCTTGTATTGTAATAATCTCCACGTGTCAAGGGCAGGGTCAGGTGGAGAAAATAGAATCACGAGGGTGGTTTACCCCATATGGTTGTCATGGTAGTAAATAAGTCTCATGAGTTCTGGTGGTTCTAAAAATGAGAGATCCCCTACACAAACCCTCTTGCCTGCCTCCATGTAAGACGTCTCTTTGCTCTTCCTTTGTCTTCTGCCATGATAGTGAGGCCTCTCCAGCCATGTGGAACTGTGAGTCCATTAAATCTCTTCCCTTTATAAATTGCCAGTCTCGGATATGTCTTTATTAGCTGCGTGAGAACCGACTAACACAGTTGGTGAAACGCCTGCGTTGAGTACAATGTTCGAAGTTCCTTGCACAACCAGGTTTCCCCATTCTCAGGAAGGGAGGCCGGGCAGACATTCAGGCTGGGCCTATTTTAACTTAATTCTCTATAATTGGTAGATGGGTTGTCTGTAGAAAAGGATGACTAGGCGTTTTCAAATGGAATGATCTCTGTAGGTTAAACATTTATCTTCTGCTTTGCAAACACAGTTAATTTGCTGGGTGAACTCTCTTTCCTCATGCAGAGTGTGGAGGCAAATTCCTCTCTGAATTCCTAGTGAGTGCAGTCCAAGTGCTAGAGGGTGAGGATGAGAAGTTGGGTTAGAATCTGGAGGAGGGCACAACTGATCCCAGCCAGCAAAGGCAATGGGAAACAGGCAGAACCTGTAGCCCAGTTCATCTCTGTGGTCACCTGCATAGCACCAGGAAAACAGATGAGTAAAGCCCTTTCAAACCTTTAGAGCCCATTGGGGATATCAAGGTCCCCTAGGAAAGAATCCCCATATTTTGGGGCCCATGGTTTCAGGCTCACTGAAAATCCCATGGACAATAAATATCAATATGAACATATAAGTTACGCTTTTTAAGTTTTAGTTTTACATGACTTTCCTTTTATACTTAAATGTCTGACTGAATTTCACCATGAAGAATTCATCAAAGGCTCAGTAGACTCACCAGCCGTCCTCATTTGTGGAACTGGGAGAAGGGTCCATGACATTCTCCTCCTTCCAGCCTCTCCTCCCTTGGGCAGGGATTGCAAACTCACTGCCTTCGGGGCCCAGGCAGGTGTCCTAAATAAATGAGCTCAGTGGAGGGTGGGCCTGTGGCCAACTGAGGCCCTCAGCTCCCAGACAAGGGAAACACGACTTGCAGATCCTTGCCTGTGGGGAACAGGCCCAGTGTACTGGTGGCCAGATCTTATGATTTTAGTAACACGAGATGGATTTTCCCTTGAAATCAGCAGAAAAACACTGACAGATGAAGCAAAACGTGCCTGTGGTCGCTGCTGGGCTGCCAGGTTGGGGGAGAGAGCTGGGGTCTGGATTCGAGTCCTCTCAAGCCTCTGGCTGTGGGATGTTGGCCAAGTCACGTCCTTTCCTGGGCCTTATTCTCCTTATCTGTAGAGTCATGACTCTGAAAGATTCCATCTCTAAGATGTTGTTTCATTTCAGGACTCTGAACCCCAGTATGCAGTGTGACATATACTCTACTAGGAGGTCAAAAATTGATGTTGAATTAATGAGAGAAGGAATTATTCATCTGGACTTCTTTGCAAAGACAACCTGGGAAGAAAGTCTCAGACAAGCCCTTCCTTTTTCTGAGCAAATTCTTTATTGTTTTCTAATTTTTCCTTTGGCGCTTTTTGCCCCCTGGACTTTGGCTTCTTTATTTCCATTAAACCCCAGAGTTTGGAAAAGCAGACCCTCAGACTCCACAGCGGAGCTCCAGAATGCTGTCCCAGGTTGGGCTGGATGTCCTTTCTTTGCCAAAGCTTCTGTGGTGGTCCTGATGCACTCCCATGGTCAAGGGTCACCCACCTGAAGACCTGCACCCTTCCACATCCACTGAGCATGAATCTCCATGAGAGCAGGACTCCACTGAAGCTAAATCCAGAGCCAAGAAGGACACAGGGTTTCCGGGGATGGCGTTAGCCCAGGGCCCTGTTCATTGTTTTGTGGATGTGGAAACCAAAGCCAGAAGGACAGGTGACTTGCTCAGGGGCATCCAGTCCAGGAGACCACATGGCACCTGTACCTTCTTACAGAATCCCCAGCCTGTGCAAAGGAAGTCAGCCCTGATGGGGTAGGATTCTAAAGATGTTATAGATTAAGCTGGGTTTTCCCTGGTATCCATGGAATTGCCGAATTTTTAAACTGAAGGGACCTCAGGAAGAAGGACAACTGGGAAAAAGGAGTCACCTGTACTGTACCACCCACCTCCTGAGAGATTTATTTCACTTAATCTTCTGATTAAATGAAGCATTGTTATTTCATGTTTCCAATGAGAGAATGACAGGCTCAGGTGATGAAGGTAAATTCCCCCAAGATCATATAACGTGTAAGTTGCAGAACCAGGACTCAAACTCACAATCTTCTGGCTTCAAGTCACCACTCCCCGAGAGGAATCTAGAGACAGTCTATCTACCAGGTTCATTTTCTTCACTTGTTAGGTGAACAAATGTGGTCTGCAGAGCTCAATGGCTTCACCCAGGTCAAGAGTGAGTGAATGGCATGGCTGGGGCTGCTCTGGTCCATGTGTTTTCCATGCCAGAGGGTGGCCTCCTGGAGTTCTTTGGTGATGCCTCTAGCTCTGGGTGACACCAGGCTGGTGGAGGCAGATCATATGGACCAGGGATGGAGACCCTCATGCCACTGCTCCCTCTTCATGGCATCCCGAGCTCCAGGAGTCCCTTTGGATCAGACCAAACCACAGTGGCCTTCCAGAAGGAGCCACTGGGGTGGCCATCAAAGGCTTGGGACACATAAGCTTGGGGCAGTGGTCCAGGAGTAGAGGCCTCCAGTCTTAGGACCTTCCCCTCCTCATGGCCCCTGGGCCTCTCTTCTTACTTTGGGGTGCTGGCTTTTCCTTTGCTGGTTAGACCTGTGGTCCAGGGATTTCACTCAGGGCCACCCCAAGGGAGGAGTGATGAGGGTGACCCAGTTCCTCATTGCTGGCCTCTCCACCCTCCACTGCTTGCCTTGCTCCGTAACATTTCTGTGAGCTTCCAGCACACACCAGCAGCGAGCCCATCTTCTGATTAGTTTCAGCCTGGTAAGTCCTTCCTGCCGCTGAACCACCTGTCTCCCGAGAGGACCTACAGCCAACGCCTCCCACACCAGATGGCCACCCCCTCCTGCCCCTCCGTAGTGTTCCAGCCAAGGCCAGGCCCGGCATGGACAGAAGAGGACCTGAGTGGCTGCGGCCAAGGTCAAAGTGGCCATCTGGACACAGGTATCAGGAGCGTGGAGGGGCTGCCCCAGAAATTACTTTAGCGGGGGAGATGTTTCTCAGGCATTCGGCTCTTGGTTTTCTATTGGTCTCCCTTCAAAATTGCCCCAGCAGGTAGGCAGAGCACCTGATGGATGCCTTCAGCAGCACCTCCTTGGTCAGGGTGAGTCTTGCCTCAGTAACCACTGCGGGAAAATAATCCTATTTCTTTTTCAGCGAGAAGCTTGAGCACTGGGGACTCCGACTCTGCTTATTCAAGGCCCATGAGGCATGATACTCAAGTTCACGGTCACAAACTCCCTGTTCACCCCACAGCTCCTTTTCCCCAGATTCTACCCGCCCCCATTTTGAGTTCTGAATTGTCTCCAGTTCCATCATACCTAAAGATTTCCTTTTAGCTATTCGACTTGCCCTCCCATGGTGAGTCAGTCAAATTAAAATGTAGGGTACATTATTGTATGAAATGTTTACAAAATAGAAAACCGAAGAGGAAACTATGCTTTGTTTTCTGAACAGTTTGAAACCTACACAGACTTCTTTTCAATTCTCTTATTTTTCTATGTGTACACAAGAAGGCCATTGAGATGGCCTTGCAAGAAGCTTTAGACCAGACCCTCTCCCTTCAGGTCCTGTTGGTAGGTTATATATTCTGAATTTTTTTCTTAAAAAAACAAAAAGCCAGAAAAACCCCACTGCATTCTGTTTCCAAGCCAGCACAACCCATTTCTTATTCTAAGCATGTGAACAAACATTTGTCTTCAAGGCTAAGATGTCAGTGTTAAAAAAAAAAGTGTTTTAGAAAAGAAAATGCAAACCCATAACTCCTAGCTTGGGCAAGGACAGCTACATGCGTTAGCTAATGCATAATTGCAGACTATTCCCTGCTTTTTCCTTATGCTTTTATTACTCCCAAAAGGAGCTCCAAGTGAAATATTAATAATATTACTACTGTAATATTATTACACATTATTACCTCTGCAATGGTAGCTTCAGAAGGGCATCTTTGTTTTCATTCCAATGTGACCTACATTGAATTCATTTTTCCAAAATGGCACCAGAAATGTCTTATCCATTTCCTCAGTAACTGGTGAAATGGAACAAGTAAGACTGATCATTTTCTTCTAGGAGAGGTACCTTTGAGTAAAGCAATCTTGTGCCTATGGGGGATGGTGGGGGAAACTGGCATAAGTGAATTAAATGTTGGACTTGCAGTTCTATTGGACTTCAGACAAACATCTATGCTGATTGAACACTGATTTGCTGGCATTCCTCAAATCACAGTTCTGCCATCTCAGCATCCCAACTCTTGCAATCTTTTCCATGTGCTTCTTTATGGATGGGCAAATCACCTGACCGTAGCTGCCTGGAACCAAGCTGGCATTGCAGTTTTGCCATTCTTATTCAGTGTCATCTGATGCCTGCCGTCACTTGCCAGCCTCATTTACGCATTGCCAGTTCTGGGGGGGAAAATCAAATCTAATTTGAGCACCATTTTATCTGCTTATTTTACC
Organism: Trachypithecus francoisi; assembly: GCF_009764315.1. Taxonomy (NCBI): domain Eukaryota; kingdom Metazoa; phylum Chordata; class Mammalia; order Primates; family Cercopithecidae; genus Trachypithecus; species Trachypithecus francoisi. The sequence goes on along the minus strand of NW_022681442.1, from coordinate 6,148,531 downwards.
CACAGATGTGAGTCCATTTTTCTGTAGATTATATAAGTATTTAAGCTCTCATTCCAACTGTTTGTCAGCACTTACTACAACAGACAACCAACTAGACAACCCCCACAGTGCCAGAAATACCTTTGCGTGAACCTTATTATCAAAAATAGAATGCAATCAAGACCAGTGGAGGTTACAGTAAAGTCACCAAAAATGACTCAAATGTCCCTCTGAGCTAGCTCCTATGTTCTGAAAATATGTGGTGGGTGGAACGAGTCTTTTACATTCCCAGATTTGGCTCCTCCAAGTGAAATATTAATATGATTACTGTTGCATTTGGCAATATGAAGAAGCTTCCAGTAATAAGCTGAACAGACAAAGACATCTGTATTCACCACAGGTTTTCAGAACCACAATTTATGTGGTAATGTAGGTGTGAGTCCGCGGGCACATAAGTTGATCAGGGAGTTACTGAAACCCTTGAGGATAACTCATTCACTCAAAGGAAGAATCACCAGGGAAAGTGAATAAAGCACTATGTCAGCAAAACGTTGCTCCTGTGAATCAGGACTCAGTTACTCTTTCTGGCTGGATGATCTCAGATGCAAATGACTTACTGTGGTATCCACGAAGTCAATGGGTAGAAATATGACATTTCGTAGGTGCAAAGACTATGTCTCTGACTGCACGCAATTTTAGTCTGATGAATGCCTGTGGTTTTCTGGTGGGCTTTGTGAAGTGGGTTGCCTTGTGGTATTGGAGCTTATGCTCTGCAAGGGTTTCAATAACTTCCTGACCACTGGAAGCTTCTTCATATTGTCAAATGCAACAGTAGTAGTAGTATTAATATTTCATTTGGAGGAGCCAAAATTGGGAACATAGAAGGCTCATTTCACCCACCACACACTTTTAAAACATATGAGCTAGCTCAGAGGGACATTTGGGTAATTTTTGGTGACTTTACTGTAACCTCCACTGCTCTTGATTGCATTCTATTTTTGATAATGAGGTCCGTACAAAGGTATTTCTGGCACCATGGGATTGTCTGTTTGGTTGTCTGTTGCAGTAAGTGCTGACAGACAGCAAGATGGGAAAGTGATGATTGCAGTGGCCTGTTCTGGAGGGAGACCAAGAGGAAGACTGATTAAAGACCAACAGAGAGAGGAGCAGTGTGGGAGCAGCCCCTGCCCAATGGGCTTTGGTGGCCTAGAGCCATGAGAAGGTCCCTGCACCTCACCCTGCCACAATAGTGACCTTTAGGAAATTTAAGTTGCCCTGAACCCCATGCCCCCAGCTTGCCACATCCAAAAGTTAAGTACATAAGCTGAAGTTTGTGGTTCAGGTCTAAAACAGAGGCAGAAACAGTGGGGGTGGGGGTGGGGGGCGGTGAGGGTTGACTTTAAAACCTGAAGGGCTCTAGAAGGAGAGGATTCTGGTGGGCAGAGGGCATGCAGGGGAACAGGACTGCCACCTCTCCACTCTGCATAACCCCAGGAAGCTTGGAAAATGGAGGCTCTGCGTAGAACTATCCTGGGTTCTCTTCATCCTCTTTATCACGTTAGTCAGCAAGACGAATGAAGCAAGAAACCTCTGTGCTCCTCAGATGAAGCTTCTATCTGCTGATGGCATTGTTATTCTCATCTATGGATGAGATGTCTGGGTGAGGGAATTTCTTCTGGATAAGAAGACGTCCTTCTTTTAGGGCCATTTGGGGTTTGTGCAGAGGTAATCCACTAAACAGAATTCTGGGCTCAGGAATGGGTTTCCCACCCATTAAATGCTTAAATCTTGAGGTTTGCTAGCTCCTGATGGCTGGTTCCTTCCATCTCTCTGGCTCCTAGGCCTGCTACTGGAGCTCTGGAGGACAGCACTGTCTCTCTACAGCAAGGGTTGGCAATCTTCTTTTGGAAAGGGCCAGATAGCAAATATTTTCAGCTTTGCGGGCCAATGTTTGTAGCACCTACTCAAATCTGCTCTTATTGTGTGAAAGTGGCCACAGACAATACATGAATGAGTGCATGGAGGGTATTAGTTTGCTGACTTCTGGCCCAGGTAATGTTGGTTAGTCAACTGGGTCAGGCAATAAATCCTCCATTTATTTAACAGATGTTTACTATTCATCTGCTTGGTACCAGACACACTTCTAGGTGTTTGAGATACATCAGAGAACAACACAGATGAAGGTCCCTACAGCTCTGCATTCTTGTATCTTACATTTTAGTTGGGGGGGATGGACAGGTCCATGTGATGATTGCCTGCTATGCATCTATTCTCCATCCTTCTCCGCCCTTCTTCAGAGATGCTCGTGTCCCTGGTGGCCCATATGGATAGCATCTTCCCATGGGGTCCATCCTCCAACATCATGCCCCCAATGTTTTCCCATTCATCCAGCCAATGAGGGGCACAGGAATGGGCATTTTTAATTTCTCCTTCTTATCAGATAGTCAAGTATACCAATTTAAATGTATATTGGTATATTAATACTATAGCTACATACATGTTGTGTTTCTAAGCAACATAGCTGTTCTCAAGAGACTCTGTTGGAGGCCTGAGGAGCTGAATGCTTGAGCACGGAGTTGGACTGACTTGAGCACGGAGTTGGACTGCTTGAGCACGGAGTTACTTCACTTCTTGGAGCTTCCATTTTCTCACCTGTGAAATGAAAATAATAGTAAAACCGCCAACCCCATAGGGTAGTCATGAGGATGAAGTGTAATAACACAGGGAATGTATAGGACACAGTACTTGTCCTGCAGCCTGACTCGTAGAAGAACCTCAATGAATGGTAGTGATAATCAGTATGTAACACATGATATGGTGTAGGTCATGTTGGTGAGTTACATTCATTATTGTGCCTACTCTGAACACATCCTTTTGTATTATGAGTACAGTAGGCCCAAGGACAGCTGCAAGAAAAGAGATTCAGTTGGCTTTGGTGCAAACATGTCTTGTATTGATCCCTCAAGGGGCCATTAGAAAAATCTGACTCCCCTTCCTGAGAAAAATCCCAAGCAGATTCCCACAGCCCACCAAATCCTGAGACAACTCCTCTCATCTTGAATCCTCTTTTTAACTGCTGGGTGAGTGCCAGACCAAGGACCACTTTTGTGGTGGATAGTGCCATCTGCTCTATGTGGGAGGAGAAGTGGCACAACTGAGAATAGATACATGGATTTCTACACACTGGTCAATGACCTTGGCAACTGGTTGGGACTGGAAGAAAAAAGACAGAAAAATAAGAGATAAGGAGGGCTGATGTGGACAAGTGTGAGCGGGCAGAGTACTGAAGATTTTTGTATCACATATTAATGCCCACCAGAAGCATCCATTGTAGATAAAGAACTGGAAAACAAGGTAGACAAATGACTTGGCTAGTTGACATTAACCACACTTCATCACTGGTCACGCAGAAGCAAGAGTATAAGCGCGTGAATGGAGGGGACATGGTGGCAGAAGTGGAGGCTATGCAAGAGCTCAAAAGCACAGACTCGACTTAACAAGGTAATTCTAGCTATTGCTTCCTCTGAATGTCCAGCCTGCAGCCACAGAGACCCACATGGAACCTCTGGTATGGTACTACTTCTAGAAGAGACCAGACACTTGGAGGCAGGTCAGCTTCTTTGGGCTCTGGCATTCTGGAATGGCCAATGGTTCATCCTCAAAGGGAGACATTATTCCAGGTATGGGCTGCCTTTATTGTCCACAGAGCCTCAGCCAGCACTGTTGTCTGATGGCTTATAGAAGGCCTGGTCCACAGGCCTGAACTCCCACCCACCATAGCATTCAACCAAGGGACCTGCCTCTTAGGGAGGGGAGTGTGGACGTGAACTGGTGGCTTATATTACATACTGTACCATCCAGGAGCAGCCAGCCTCAGTGAATGCTGGGACAGCCTTCTAGAGGCACAGCTATAGTGCCAGCTCAAGGGGAAGCCTCTGGAAGGATGGGTGCCAGACTTCAGGACACAGTATGCACATTCAGAGACCTGTAGATGGCTGGTCCTGTCTCTCCAGTAGGAAGGATGCATGGTTCCAGGAACTGACGAGTAGAAGCAGTCATGGCTCCATTTACTATCACGCCCAATGACTGACTGGGGAACTTTGTGTTTCCTGCCCCCACCACTCTGGGTTCTCTTTAAAAAGAACGTTGCAGCCTGACAAACACTACCCCAGCCAGGTGATCAAGGTTAACAGCAATAGTGAAAAGTGATACGGAGAGCATGTGCCCTTGAAATGACGGGACGCGAGGGGCACTTTACCTCCCCAAAACACGTAACCCCAGTCTAGTCAGGAGAAGAACACCAGGCAAATGTCAATACAGGGACATCCCACAACATCACTGACAGTGCTCCTCAAAACCCTCAAGATCATCAGAAACAAGGAAAGCCTAAGAAACTGTCACAACCAGGAGAGATGGTGACACCTCATCGAAGGAGATGTAACGACCAAATGCGATGTCCTGGATGGGATCCTAGGACCAAAAAAGGACATTAGGGGGAAACTGCAGAAATCTGAACAATTGTTGATCACTCTTCAGTTACCTGAATTCTAATTTAGTTATGTAACAATGAATGATTATTTAGTTAGTTGTGTATCAACATTGGTGTATTCAGATGTTGATAATAGAGGACACTGGGTGTGGGGTGTATGGAAAGTATGTACTTTCTTCACAACTGTTCTGTAAATCTAAAACTGTTCTACAATTAAAAGTTCAATTAAAAAAAGTTTCCTTGTCCCCAAGGGAACAAGGGTCTTCTAAGGGTCTGACTGAACTAGCAGCTTTAGGCTATGCCTCAGAAGTAGTGTTCTTGGCTGGAGAACTGCCCCACGGGCAGGAGTCCCCCACTGCAAGGGATTTGCTTTTCCTTTCCTTCTTTTTGAAGATGCTTGGGAAATGTGGTGCCATAGTGTGGGCATCCTGTGCTCTAGATCCTCTGCTGCCCTTACTTTCCCTTTACAGCCAACACAGGTCAGAGAACACAGGGCTTCCAGACAGAGCTCGGGATCCGGCAGAACTGGCTTCATCAAATTCTGTGCTGGCTACCTGTGCTATGGGAGCCACAAGGTTTTCTTTCTTTCTTTTCTTTTCTTTTTTTTTTTAATTGAGCTGGAGTCTCACTCTGTCATCCAGGCTGGAGTGCAGTGGCGAGATCTCGGCTCAACCTCTGCCTCTCAGGTTCAAGCGATTGTCCTGCCTCAGCCTTTCGAGTAGCTGGGATTACAGGTACGTGCCACCACGCCCAGCTAATTTTTGTATTTTTAGTAGACAGGGGGTTTCGCCATGTTGGTCAGGCTGGTCTTGAACTCCTGACATCAAGTGATCTGCCCACCTCGGCCTCCCAAAGTGCTTGGATTACAGGCATGAGCCACCACGCCTAGCTTTTACCACTCCATTCTTACTTACTGCTTGGAATGTATTCCAATCTTCCTGTTGAAAACAGTCTTATTGAAGATTACTGATTTATGGTATAACCTGAACTGGCTGCTTTTTTTTTTTTTTTGAGATGGAGTCTCGCTCTGTTGCCAGTCTGGAGTGCAGTGGCGTGATTTGGGCTCATGGCAACCTCTGCCTCCTGGGTTCAAGCGATGCTCCTGCCTCAGCCTCCTGAGTAGCTGGAACTACAGGAGCGTGCACCACACCCGGCTCATTTTTTGTATTTTTCATAGAGATGGGGTTTCACCATCCTGGCCAGAGGATGGTCTCAAACTCCAGACCCCATGATCTGCCAGCCTCAGCCTCCCAAAGTGCTGGGATTATAGGCGTGAGCCACTGCGCCCGGCCATGGACTGGTTGCTTTCTAATCTTGCTATATAACATTGTTCTGGGATTTCTTGATTAGTTTCATTATTGCCTGTTTCTCACTTTCCCACTCCTTTTTCCTTTTTGGTTTTAACACTTTTTTTGTTTCGCTGAAATTACATCCTTGATGCGTTTGCTTTTGAGGTCTTGGTCATGAAGTCTTCGCCTAAGCCAATATCTAGGAGGGTTTCTCCAATGTTATCTTCTAGAATTTTTCCAGTTTCAGGTCTTAGATTTAAGTCTGATCCATCTTGAGTTGATTTTTGTATAAGGTGAGAGATGAGGATCCAGTTTCATTCTTCTACATGTGGCTTGCCATTTATTCTAGCACCATTTGTTGAATAGGGTGTCCTTTCCCCACTTTATGTTTTTGTTTGCTTTGTCGAAGATCAGTTGACTGTATTTGGCTTTATTTCTGGGTTATCTATTCTGTTCCATTAGTTTATATGCCCATTTTTATACCAGTACCATGATGTTTTGGTGACTATGGCCTTATAGCATAGTTTGAAGTCGGGTAGTGTGATGCCTCCAGATTTGTTCTTTTTGCTTAGTCTTGCTTTGGCTATGCGGGCTCTTTTTTGGTTCCATATGAACTTTAGGGTTGTTTTTTCTAGTTCTGTGAAGAATGCTGGTGGTATTTTGATGGGAATTGCATTGAATTTGTAGATTGCCTTTGACAGTACGGTCATTTTCACAGTATTGATTCTACCCATCCATGAGCATGAGATGTGTTTCCACTTGTTTGTATCGTCTATGATTTCTTACAACAGTATTTTGTAATTTTGCGTGTAGAGGCCTTTCACCTCCTTCATTAAGTGTATTCCTAAGTATTTTATTTTATTTTTTTGCAGCTATTGTAAAAGGGATTGTGTTATTGTTTTGATTCTCAACTTGGTCACTGTTGGTGTGTAGCAGAGCTACTGATTTGTGTACATTAATTTTGTATCCTGCAACTTTGCTGAAATCATTTACCAGTTCTAGGAGCTTTTTGGAACAAAGATAAATAGAAGAGACTTAATTAAACTAAAAAGCTTCTGCACAGCAAAAGAAGTAATCATGAGAGTAGGCAGACAACCCACAGAGTGGGATAAAATCTTCACAATCTATACATCCAACAAAAGAGTAATTTGCAGAATCTACAAGGAACTCAAACAAATCAGCAAGAAAAAAAACAAACAATCTCATTAAAAAGTGAGCTAAGGACATGAATACACAATTCTCAAAAGAAGATATACAAATGGCCAAAAAACATGTAAAAATTCTCAGCATCACTTATGATCAGGGAAATGCAAATCAAAACCACCTTACTCCTGCAAGAATGGCCATAATAAAAAAATAATAGATGTTGGCCTAGATGCAGTAAAAAGAGAACACTTCTACACTGCTGGTGGTAATGTAAACTTGTACAACCACTGTGGAGAACAGTGTGGAGATTCCTTAAAGAACTAAAAGTAGATCTACCATTTGATCCAGCAATCCCACTACTGGGTATCTACCCAGAGGAAAAGAAGTCATTATATGAAAAAGATACTTGCACATACATTTTTACAGCAGCACAATTTGCAATTGCAAAAATATAGAAACAGCCCAAATGCCCATCAATCAACAAGTGGATAAAGAAACTGTGATATATATATGTGTGTGTGTGTATGTGTGTGTGTATATATATATATAGTGTGTGTGTGTGTATATATGTATATACTACTCAGCCATAAAAAGGAATGAATTAATGGCATTCGCAGCAACCTGAATGGAATTGGAGACTACCATTCTAAGTGATGTAACTGCGGAATGAAAAAGCAAACATCATATGTTCTCACTCATAAGTGGGAGCTAAGCTGTGAGGATGCAAAGGCATAAGAACGATACAATGGTCTCTCGGGATTTGGAGGGAAGGGTGGAAGGGGGTGAGAGATAAAAGACCACAAATTGGATTCAGTGTATACTGCTTATGTGATGGGTGTACCAAAATCTCAGATATCACCACTGAAGAACTTACTCATGTAACCAAACACAACCTGTTCCCCCAAAACCTATGGACATAAAAACAATTTTTAAAAAGAACTTATTTATGTAACCAAACACCAGCTGTTACCCCCAAAACCTATTGCAATTTAAAAAAAATTACATCCTTGAGTAACTTTCTCAAAAAGATGTATTAGAAATACATTCTCTTCATCTTGTATTTATGAAAACAAGTAAGTTCATCAAACTCTCCAATTATGCCTTTGGAGTGCACTGTTTCCAGCCAAGACCTTGATCAATGCACTAGGTTCGAAATGATAAACCTGCAGATTCTGAAGATCTTGCTTTGCTGACCTCTAGTATCCATTTGGTTACTGATAAGTCTGATGCCGATTCAGTTTCCTTCTAGGTAATTTCTTTCTCTCTGGAAGCCATTAGGATTTTTTTTTTTTAATGAATTCTTGCTGCTATGAAATTTTATAAATACACGCTATATTAGTTAGGAATACCTTTTTAGCGTTAAAAAAAAAACAAAACCCACCAAAAATACTCAATTAACAATGGCTTAAGCAATATTTGTAAGAAGTAGGTGGTCCCAGATTAGAAGCACCACTTCAGTGGCGTCATCAAGGGCTCAGGCCCTTTCTGTCTGTCCTGCCTTATGAAGGATGTGGAAGGAACAGAATCTTGTCATCCTTGGCTTGTTGCCTCGTGGTTGAAAGACGGCTCCCACATCATATCCTTGCGCCAGTGCAGAGAAAATCACTTCTCTTTATGAGGTTCGGAGTTTTGTTGTGAAAGAACAGCTTCTTATTCCATATCTCTTGAACATTTCATTGGCCAGAACCTAGCTACATGTTGACTCCTAGACACTCATTGGTAGAAGAGACTGGAATTTATTAGGATTGGTTAAAATCAGTTATAGTTGATTCCCTGGGGTTGAGAGGGGCGTGCCATTCCTGATGTCAGAGGATCTCTGCCTGCTACCTAAGCTCAAAATATGGAGAACTGCAGGAAGAAAAGGGAAGTTCTCTTGGGGTAGTCTATGGAGAATATCCACTTGGTATGTCTAGCCGTGGTCTTTTTCACTATCACGCTTTTAATTTGAAGTCTCACTTCTCCTGTTTGCTCTAGGAATTTTTTCTCTCATTATTTCTTTGGTAACTTCGTCCTTTCTGCTTTTTCTAGTCTCTCTTTCTAGAATATTTTAAAATGAATATTGGATCTCCTGGATCAATCCTTTCTATTTATTAACTTTTCTCTTGAATATCCTATTTCTCTGCCCTTTTTTTCTCTTTATTTCACAAGATTTTCTTGACATCATCTTCTATCCCTTGTCTTTTTATTCTATTTTTATTTCATTTATTATTTTATTTCAGATCTATTTTGGTTATATATCTATAATTGTTATTCTTTTTTTAAAAAATTGTATCTTTTTCTTATTCTAAAGAAACATTATAATTTCAAATCTCTTGGAAGATATTAGAGGGCATTTAAAAAAACTCCTTGTCTATTTCTTCGGTTATCTCTGTTTCTTGCAGAGTTATTTTTGCTGATGTTGTTGTTTATTTATCTTTCTTTTTCTTAGTGCAGATTCTCCTCTCACGTCTGGTATATTTAAAGATAAGAAAATGCAAATGCCTACTTGGGGGCCTGAGGCACATTTAGGGCTTGTTGACCTGAAGGCTCAACATTCAGTGGAGTGCAGGGGACCGAGGGCCAGCTTCCAGCAGGGCCAGCTTCCAGGAGGGTCAACTTCCGGGATGGGTTGGTCCCATGCACCAAGTGAGGAGGCCTCTGTCCTGGGCCAAGAGTGCTCTCACTAGCTGCCTTGGTTCACCCTAGAGTCTTACATAGATTTATTTAGAGAAGAACTCTAGGTTTTCCCCCTAGGTAATGATGCCTGGCTGACCCCAGATCGGCCTGCAGAGAAAGCGATGTGTGAGTGTATATGGGCTGGACCATTCAGAATAGAGGCTTTTAACAAATGCCCAACTTCTCACCGCTGCCCACTGGAGATCTGCAGTTTTCAAGTCTGCAGACTCTGGGGACACTTCTGGGCAGATTGACCTTTTCTGTGTACAACTCCTGGCTAGGATCCACCTCCCTTTGCTCTGTTTCAGCAGCCAGGACTCCCCCATCACCTTTACATCATCTGGAAATTGGTTTAAATCATGTATTCTCTGATGGTTTCCTTTGGTTTTTTTCTTTGGTCTGGGCTCCCATGTTTAAAAAATTCCTTCACTTTTATTTTAATGGACTCTCAGGAGAAAGGAGACAAATGCTAGGAAGCAGTCTGCAATTTTGACCTGGAGGGCTAATGTCGAGGTTTTTTTTTTTTTTAATTGATTCATTACTCTTTTTTAATTAATTTTTTTTTTTTTGAGGTGAGGTTGTACTCTGTCACCCAGGCTGGAGTGCAGTGGCACAATCATGGCTCATTGCAGCTTTAGTCTCTTTGGCTCAAGAGATTCTCCCACTTCAGCCACCTGAGTAGCTGGGACTACAGGTCCACACCTCCACTTGGCTAATTTTAAAAAGTTTTTTTGTGGAGATGGGAGTCTCACCACGTTGCCCAGGCTAGTCTCAAACTCCTGGGTTGAGGTGATCCTCCTGCCCTGGCCTCCCAAAGTGTTGGGATTACAGTTGTGAGCCACCACACCCAGCAAACCTTAATTTTTTATTGTAAAATACACCATAAACTTGATCATGTTAATCATTTTAAGTGTATAGTTTAGTAGCGTTAAGTGCATTCCCACTGTGTGCAACCAATCTCCGGAGCTCTCTTTATTTCACAAAACTTCAGCTCTATGCCTATTAAATAGCAACTCCCTGCTCACTGCTCCCCTCAGCCCCTGGCAACCATCATTCTACTTTCTATCTGTAAGAATTTACAGCTTTAAGTACCTCATGTAAGTGAAACCATATGGTATTTGCCTTTTTGTGGCTGGCTTATTTGGCAGCATATGGTCCTAAGGTTCATATATGTCACAGCATGGGTCAGAACGTCCTTCCTTTTCAAGGCTGAATAATATTCCATTGGATGAATAAACCATATTTTGTTCATCCACTCATCCATGGTGGGAAGCTTGAGGTGCTTCTACCTTCTGGCTGTCGTGGGTAATGCTGCTACGAATGTGGATGCCAGTATTGTTGAGTTTTGAAAGGCCTGTAGCATAGGAGACCCCCAGCCACTAAACCCAAAGCAGATGTATTTGTATGTAAATTTCCCATCGCACTGGAATTAAGATGCTATAGTCACCTTGTCATCCACAAAATACTCCTGTGTTTAGAGTTTTACTTGACACACTTCTTCTGGGTCCATTATTATAACCAATGAGGTAGCTAGAGTAGATAGCATTATTTTTGCATCACAGTGAAAGACTTCGAGCTACAAAGAGGTTAAGTGACTTGCCTAAGCTAATAAACAACTAAAAGTACTGAATAATTTTATCAGCCTGAAAGACGACATTGCTAAACGTGTTTGTTTACATCAACTCTGTTGTGGGCTGACTATAGAGACAGGGCCACAGAATGATCATCTCTAATCTAGTAAATTTAATGCAACTTCTCCTAACAGATAAGCCAGGTTGACATGGTAAATTCTGTGTGAAAAAGAGAAATCTGTCTGAAGCTCTGCCAGCCAAGACAGAATAGCAGATATGATTTAACTATTAAAATTACAGAGATTTGTTCCTCTTTATTTTTTATGGAGGGAATCAAGGTAAATGTTCTTGAGTTGTTGCCAGTATTTCTTCCATTTGTATATTCCTTCTAAACATGAACATTATGTTGTTTATTCATCTGTTAATGACAGCTGATTATCAAACCATAAATATACATGTTGGGTCTAATGGTTTGTGAATGTTAAGCATCAGACAGTAATATCGTGGGTATTTAGAGAAGAACACTATAGCTACATCCCAATCACTATCTAGCTTGTCAGTTTCCTGTAGAATTATCTGATTCTTTGTGCTGTCAGCTGAATCATGTGTTAGGCAGAAAGCAGATTTTTTTCCCATTATTGCTATTTTTTCCTCCTCGTCAGTAAACAGACTTTTTTAAAATAAGAAGAAAGAAACACAATTCTCTTGTGTAATCGAGGCTCCAGATATCACATTTTCTCTATTACTTGTGGAAAACAGCAAATCTGATTTCTTGAGGCTTTTCATGTTCAAATCATTTCAGGAACATTAGCAAATACATATTCACTCAGTATTTCCGTACCACATATTGGAGAAAATAACAGATATGAAGATGCTAAAGTTCAAATTAAAGGACTTTCATCCTGCTGCCCTCAAGTCCCTTGGTACTTATTTAAAATGTTTAAAAAAGAATCTGACCACTAGTGGTTTACTCTCCGCACAGCAAGATACATGTTTGTGTTTCCTAAGCAATGAGGCAGAGAAGCGTGGTGTTCAGGCTTTGACAGTATGCTAATGTGTGCTGGGGAAAGATGCGCCGGTCCCCAGGGTGCAACGAGGAGCCTCTGAGAACTTTTCTTAAAAGGTCTTCATTCTTCCATTCACCCAGCAAACAGTGGTTAAGCATTTCCTAGTGCAGGTGTGCACTCAACCTTGGGCAAATAGGAAGTTCCTGCCTCGTGGTTCTCAAAGCCGGAGGAATAGGGACAGCATGGCAGAGCAGAAAGGGCATGGTCAGAATCCCAGCCCACCCACCTGCAAAGGGCACGGCCTTAACCTCTCCAGGCCTTCCCCTGGGGCAGCGATGGTAATATCCACCCCGAACAGCGAAGAGCGGAGGATTAACTGATGGGCCTACAGCTGGTGCACGGCACAGAGCTGCAGCCTTCTGGCACACTCCTGGCTTATTTCCATTTCTTTCACTGCCCGTCACTCCTTCCAACCCGGTTTCCATTCCAGACACTCCACCAGCAGTGCTTTCTTACCCTCCTCCATTTTTGGTGCTGCGTTAGACCCTACCACCTTCAAACTCTTGCCTTCTTTCCCCACACTTACCACCCTGCTCTCTTTCTCGCTCTCTCTGATCTCTTCTTCTCTGGATACTTTGTTTTCTTCTCTTCTCTCTCTCTTCTCTCCTGAATTTTCATGAAGTCTGTGCTCCTTCATCTCTCTGTAATATTGCTCCTTTAACACAAACCATATTTTCAAATCCTTCTTATTCTTTAGACATCACTAATGTCATATTTCTGGCTTCAGCTATCATCCTTACTTTGATGACTCCAAAATTTCTATCTCTGTATTTTCATAGCCAAACTTCTAGCTTCAATTTTCAACCAAATTCCCAACCTGAGTGTTCATTTTCAACTCGAAATCTCTAAAGTTATACATACCATCTTTGCCCCAAATAAACTCCCCTATTAGATTTTTCATTTTTTTATTCTCTGTCAGTCGCACTATTTTCTCAATTATCCACAAAGGAAATAGGAGAGTCAAATTTATTCATTTTTCTTTTCTTTAGCTGCTTTATCATTTACTAAAACTATTTTTCTTTTTAGGAAATTAATTAATTAAATTTTGTTTGTTTCTTTTTAGAGACAGGATCTTACTATATTGCCCAGGCTGTAGTGCAGCAGCTATTCACAGTCCAGATCAGAGTGCATAGTGCACTGCAGCCTCCAACTCCTGGCCTCAACTGATCCTCCCACCTCAGCCTCCCAAGTAGCTAGAACTACAGACGTGCACCACAGCCCCCAGATAAAACCATGTTTCCTCTTTCAAAACATTTATGAGCAGAAAAGTGTTAGATTAAGTCACAAAAGACAACAAAAAAAATTTTTTTTTACGCTCCTTAAATAAATAGAGGAGCTGGGCGCAGTGGCTCACACCTGTAATCCTAGCACTTTGGGAGACCCTGTGGGGGGGCGTGGATCTCCTGAGGTCAGGAGTTCGAGACCAGCCTGGCCAACCTGGTGAAACCCTGTCTCTAGTAAAAACAAAAATTAGCTGGGCGTGGTGGTGGGCACCTGTAATCCCAGCTACTTGGGAGGCTGAGGCAGGAAGAATTGCTTGAACCCAGGAGGCAGAGGCTGCAGTGAGCCAAGATCATGCCACTGCACTCCAACCTGGGCAACAGAAAAAAAAAAAGAAAGAAAAATAGAAGAAACCTATAAATGTATGAAGTAGCATATAGAGTATTGTCCCAACTTTGTTGTAGTTGTATTGTTTGTTTGTGTCTCTATTTCTCATCCACCAATATCATCTATCTACATATGTGCATAAGGTGGACTGAGTGTCTCTCACTAATGGAATTACAAATGAATTTTACTTTCTGTTTTAGGCTTCTTTTCCTTTTTATTTTTTCTGGACTTTTGATGCCTAGAATAGGGTTCATTTTAAGTCTTGGTTATGACACACACTCAGCATTGGTTCCTTTATCCCCCCTTTTGTTTACTTATTTGTATGTTTACTGATGACTGCAGTGGGCATCGTGTCCACCCTCCAACCCAAGCCCTGGAACAATGACACTGCTTACGTGTCCAGCAAGCTCCCCTTCATTTCCTAGGCCCTAGCAAGGTCGAAGGTCGAAGGTATTACACTGGTCCACATCTCCTGTACAATAGTTAGTATGTCAGGCTTCTTATGCCGGTTGATAGACATAAAATAGCATTTCAGTTGGGCACGATGGCTCACATCTGTAATCCCAGCACTTTGAAAGGCTGAGGTGGATGGATCACTTGAAGTCTGGAATTTGAGACCAGCCTGGCCAACATGGCGAAACCCCCTCTGTACTAAAAATATAAAAATTAGCCATGCCTGGTGGCAGGCGCCTGTAATCCCAGCTACTTGGGAGGCTGAGGCAGGTGGATCACTTGAGGTCAGGAGTTTGAGACCAGCCTGGCCAACATGGCGAAACCCCATCTCTACAAAAAATACAAAAATTAGCTGGGTGTGATGGTGGGCACCTGGAATCCCAGCTACTTGGGAGGCTGAAGCAGGAGAATCGCTTGAGCCCGGAAGGTGGAGGTTGCAGTGAGCCAAGATTGCACCATTGCACTCCAGCCTGGGTGACAGTGAGACCCTGTCTCAAAAAAAAAAAAAAAAAAAAAAAAAAGAAGGCATGTCATTATGGTCTTGATTTGCATCTCTTTAGTACTAACAAAATTGAACATCTCCTTTTATATGTGCAGTCTATGTCTTCTTCCTCCTCTGTGAACTTACAGGTTCATGTCTTTTTCATCTTTCATCTAGGTTGTTTGCTTTTATCATATTGATTTGTAGAAATAAGACAAAAGTGTCCACTAATACCACTGATATTCAACATTGTCCTGGAGGTCCTAGTCAAAAAATAAAAAAGACATGAAAAATAAATCAAAGGTATTGCAATCTGAAACGAAGAAATATATGATTGTCATCATTTGCAGATGAAATTACTAAGTATAAAGGAAACTGCAAATAAGCTACAAATTGTTAGAATTAAAGGAGAATTCAGCAAGGTGGCTGGATATGAAATCAATAGATGAATGCCAGTGGCATTTCTATACACCAGCAATAGATAGTTAAAAACTGTAATATTAGGAAGATCATTTATAATAGTAAAATGATACTACACAATACTTACAATTAAACCTTAAAAAGATATGCAAGTCCAAAACTTAAAAGTATCAAATTCTTTGAGATACACTGAGAAGACCTAGATAAATAATTTTCATGCTCAAACTCATCATTAGAGTAATATAAAATAAAACAACCATGTGATACCAATTTTAACCTATGTGATTAAAAAAGATTGATAACACCATATTAGTCAGTGCTCTCAAGAAAAACAGAACCAATGGGATATATATATATAGAGAGAGAGCGATTTATTATGAGGGATTGGTTCACGGACTGAGAAGTCCCATGGTTTGCTGTCTGCAAGCTGGAGGCCCAGGAAAGCTGGTGGTGTTGTGTCAGCCCAAGTCCCAAAGGCTGAGAACTGGGGGAGCCCATGGTCTGAATCTGAAGGCCTGAGAACCAGGAACAGGGATGTCTAAGGGCAGGAGAAGATGGATGTCCCAGCTGTAGTAGAGATAGAAAATTTTACCCTTTCTCTGCCTTTTCATTCTATTCGGGCCCTCAATGGGTTGGGTGATGCCCTCCCATATTGGTGAGAAGGGCTCTTCTTTATTCAGTCCACTGATTCACATGCTAATCTCTTCTGAAAACACCCTCACAGATGCACCTAGAAATAGTGTTTTACCAGCTATCTAGGCATTCCTGAGCCCTGTTGAGTTGACACATAAAATTAGCCATCACAAACACTAAGTAGTGGCAAAGATATAGTGTAACAGGCAGTATCACACATTTTAGGTGCGAGTTCAAATTAGCACAGCTTTTTTGGAGAGAAATCTGGCAGCACTAATACAATTTTTAAATGTTTATACCCTTGGACACAGCAATTTTACTTTTGAAAATTTCCCTATAGACGTATATGCATAAGAGTACAAAGACTTTTGTATAACAATTTTCATCACTTTGTAATTTGGAACACTCTGTCTACGAGTAGATGAGTAGCTAAATAAGTTTCTATAGATGTGATATACAATGAAATACAGTATCGATCACTCATAGGAAATGAGATAAAATACACATGCTGAGATGAAAATGTATCAAAGGCATTTGATTAAGGAAAGATGAGTGTGTCTTAGTCGGTTTCCCTGGAAGCAGAGCCTGAGGCAAGGATTTTGATGCAGGCAGTTTATTTGGGAAGCATCCCAGGAAGCAGGTGTGAGGGAGTAACGAGAATGAGGGAAGGAGCAAAGGGCGTATG
The DNA here is from genome assembly GCF_009764315.1 of Trachypithecus francoisi. Classification (NCBI taxonomy): domain Eukaryota; kingdom Metazoa; phylum Chordata; class Mammalia; order Primates; family Cercopithecidae; genus Trachypithecus; species Trachypithecus francoisi. The sequence goes on along the minus strand of NW_022681442.1, from coordinate 6,132,055 downwards.
ATCTTCACACAGTGTGGCAGCAGGGGCTTGCTTCAGCTGGGATCTCCTGAGAAGTGTAAGGAAGGGCTCCAGCATTGTCCCTTGTCCCCTGATTGAAGGACAGGAGACAGAAGGTGAAAAGATGGACAGTCTGTGCAATAGGAGTTGTAGCTCACACAGAACTGCCCACTCCAGCTGTGGCTGAGATCAGAGGCAGTCCAGGGAAAGTGATGTGGGGCATCAGAGGAATCTGCTAGAGACTAATTCAATTTAGGTAGAAGAGGATGTCTGCATACATCCCTAGAGGTATGTATGAGAAGCCTTCTTTTTCTTTTTCTTTTTTTTGAGACGGAGTTTCACTCTTGTTGCCTAGGTTGGAGTGCAGTGGCACGATCTCAGCTCAGTGCAACCTCCATCTCCTGGTTTCAAGTGATTCTCCTGCCTCAGCCTCCTGAGTAGCTGGGATTACAGGCACCTGCCACCACAGCCACCATCAATGGCTAATTTGTGTATTTTTAGTAGAGATGAGGTTTCACCATGTTGGTTGGCCAGGCTGGTCTTGAACTCCTGACCTCGTGATCTGCCTGCCTCAGCCTCCCAAACTGCTGGGATTATAGGTGTGAGCCCCCACGCCCAGCCAAGAAGCCCTCTTAAGCTGTGATCAGATGAACTGCTGCCCTCCATTCCCTCCATCAAGGAAACATAATGGTGACTGCATGGAAAGCTTGGGATGAGTAGGTCACTCTTTCTGTTCTCAAACATTAGGGAGCCTCAGAATCACCTGTAGGGCTTGTTAGAACGCAAATTGCTGGTCTCTGCTTCCAGGGTTTCTGATTCAATAGGTCTGGAGCAGACTGGAGAATTTCCATTTCTAATAAGTTGTCAGGTGATGCTAATGCTGCTGGTCTAGCCATCATGTACTGAGAACCGCTCGTCTAGAACATCTGTGTATTTTTCCCAGTCATTACCCAGAGCCTGTTGTGTTCCCCAACCTGTTCATGTCATCTTCACTTGTTATTATAGTCAGGTAATTTAATTAAATATTGCACGAACTAATGAGATACAAGTAGACAAAGAAAAAGAATTGTGTCTATACAATACAAGTTGAATGCTATTGAAAAGACTCAACATAGATGAGTCATTGAAAACTTGCAAAATGTCACAAAAATTGAAAATTGAAAATTTATAAGAATCTAGAAGATTATTCAGAGATTACTCATAAATATCTTTAGTTCTTGCTCTATATGAAGTACCTGCAACAAGAAATGAATGCCAATATATTATGGTGTGATCCATGTAAAAAATACACCTGAAATACCCTCGAGTATCAGAGAAGAGGCCTTGTACCCATATTAGATTACTGTCAAATACAGATAAATTTATTTGTTTTAATTTAATAAGAAAGTTTAAGGTGTTTATGATTTTTTTTCTGATTTCCTGCTTACTTGACTATTTTGATCAACTAACCTGTCCTTATCTAATTGAATGAGAACTTCCATGGCTTCCAATTTTGAACCTTTCTGTTCTAAAGCAGGTTTCTCCCCAGGCATGAAGCTGAAAACTAGGAATTCCAATGAGGATCCTTCAATGTCCCAAATGCTATCTTATTATTTAAAAAAATGTCAATTCTATGTTTTCTGCATTTTTCAGAATTGCTGCCAATCTACTTGGGCATTACTCTGCTCACAAGTACACACTGAATAGAATCTAAATCCTCGGCATTCAGGCTCTCTCTGAAATGATTGACATCTGCCACTTGCTCCCCCTAATTTTTCACTTCTTCTCTTCATTTACCCTGTAGCACACATAAAATATCATTTCTTGACTATGCACCTGTGGGCTTTTTTCATGAGTTCTTTCCTCTGCTCCTCTGTCTAGAGAACTTCTATTATCCTTCAAAATCCAGCCCAAATGTCTCATCTCTGAGAAGCCTTCCCAACTCCCTCTTTTGTTCTAATAGCTCTTTGTTGTACATGGTCCTTGATACTACTTGTCAGAATGCTTTGGAGTTTTTTGCTTTGCTTTCAGTGGAAGCTGTAGAATCTTAGCTTTCAACATCTAGGACATTTGTAATATTTTCCCATCTTACTTTATCACTTTACCTGAGCTGTGCTCCAGTCCTGACATTCTAGTCCTGAGTAGGGGCTCAGGAATATTTGTTGAGAAATATTAATGAGTAAACGAATAAATAAATGGACTCTCATTATTTCTGACATATTTGATGTTTCTTATTCAAGCATCTGTAGACATAAAAACCCACCATAATTTAAATGACAACTTAAGTATAATATATGTTGACTTGAATCACTCACATCACTCACTCTTTTAGTGTTTAGCAATTTCTTCTTGTATCCATAATAAAGTCCATTCCTGTTTTAAAGCCTGTTTTTAAAAAAACAGAGTGAAGCTCAAATTGTTGAGAAGATAAGTAGCTTTATTAAACATGATAGCTTTGGTGTTTTACAGATTCACCAGCGAAACTTCTCAACTGAGAGAGTGTGATGCTGCTCAGGTTCTTTGGCTATAAACTCGGAGCAATAGCAGCAGTGACACCTCAGGGCCATAGTATTTAGTGAGATAGTTTATGTAAGGTGTCTGAATGCAGCAGGGACCCAACAAATACCAGTGGATTTAACTGACTAAATTTTTGTTAAACTGAGCACAAAAACAGAGACCAAACAGCGGCAGAGGCCGGAGCCAACCATGTGCAATCCCCTAAGACCCAGCGATTCCACTTCTAGCTCTATACCCAATAGAAAAGCTCACAAAGATGCATCGAAAGACCTGCCAAGGATGTTGACAGCTTCAGTACATGTAATAGTCCCAAAATGGAAACAATCCAGATAGCATCATTAAAATGAAGAAATGCATTGTGTTACATTCACACAATGGAACACTATATGGCAACAAAAACAAATGAAGGACTCAGTGTAGGACAACATGGATGAATCTCATAAGCACCATACAAAAGAAAGGAGTCATATGCAAAAGAGTACATACATCTTTAACTGATATAAATCTTAACAAGTGAACTAATCTGCTGATAGAAATTGTGAGTGGGAGCAGAGACTGGGAGAGAGTCTGACAGGCCTTCTTGGATGCTGCAATGTTCTAGATCTTGAGCTAGGGATGGTTATCTGGAGGTCCTCACTTTTTAAAACTTCATAAGGCTATTTATGAACAGTGTGCCTTTCTGTATGGATGTCACATTTCAATAAAAAGCTTAATTAAAATGACAAAAGACAAGCAGGTTGGGTGTTTGGGAAGATGGACTAGCAAACATAATGGCAAGGAATTCCTGGTGTTTGAACATATAGCAGAGATGTAGGGAAGCAATAAGGAGGATGCTTCAAGAACAGATCCTTAAGTCAATGTGTATCTAAGGATGAAAAACAAAACCTGTGATAGTAATGGCTTCTTTTCTTTTCTGGGTTACGTGACAAAAATGCTTGTCATCTGATGAGATAAAAGGATAGCCGTCTGGAAAAGTAAATAATCTAAACTTTACCCTGTACGTTACGACAAATTCTAAATGAATCAAAGATGTATATGTAAAATAGAAAGCCATTAATATATTAGAAGATAAATGGGAGAGTTCCTTTTTAATCTTGGAATGGAGAAGGCCTTTCTGACTATGACATAAAAGCAAGAACCCATAAAAAATGGATAAATTGGACTACACAATTAGAAAAGCCTTCTGTTTGGTGAAACAATCACAACCACATCACACAAAAAAAGCAAAAAAGAAAACACACAAAGCAAAGCCAAAAGACACATGAAAACAGGGCAGGTCAATTGTAATTTAATCACAGTAAGAGGACTAAACTTCTTTCTTAGTCCCTATAATGGAATACCAAAGACTGTGTACTTTATACTAGAAATGCAGTTCTCAAGGTTGGGAAGTCCAGGATCAAGGAGCTACATATGATGAGGGCCTTCTTGCTATGTCATAACATGGCAGAAATCATCATGTAGTGAGAGAATGTGCAGGAGAGGATAAGAGAGGGCTGAACTTGCTTTTATAACAAATTCACTCTTGAGATAATGAACTCACTCCCACGATAATCGCATTAATCCATTTATGAGGGTAGAGCCCCCTCATGACCTAATTGCCTCTTAAAAGTCACCCCCTTCAACACTGTTGCATTAGGGATTAGGTTTCTAACACATGAACTTGGGAGGACACATTCAAACCGTAGCACCTTCCCAATACGTTATGAGCTTCTAGGAACAGATAAGAAAAAAACAAAAAAAGATAGGAAAACAGATGAAGCTTATGAACACATAGTTTATGGAAAAGGAAATACAAATTGCTCTTAAATATATGAAAAAATGCTTAACCTCATTCACATTATGAGAAATGCAAATGAAAACAGACTTTATTTTTCAACTAATTGATTGGAAGAGAACCACGTTTGACAACACCCTTTTGGTGGGCCTCTGGGAAATAGGCATGTTTATACGTTGCTGTTGGGTGTGCACACTGGTGCAACGTTTCTGGAGGCTATTTGACAATACCTATCAAAATGAGAAAAGTATATCCCTTTGGCCTTGAATTCCAGTTCTGAGATTTGTCTTACAGATCTACTAGTCCACATGCAAAATGCTGTGTATACCAGGTTATTCACTTCAGCATGGTAATCACAAGAGTAGAGACAATCCAAGACCATTGACAGACAGCTAGTTAAGCAGATGAGGCATCCATACAACGGAATACCATGTCAAAAGAAAGAAGCTCTCTGTTAAGGACAATGGAATTCCATGTATAAAGGAGGAAGACCTCTAAATAAGGAAAGATCTGTAAGATACACAATCATGCAGAACAAAGCGAAGGAGAAGAGTGCATATAACATGTGAAGGTATGTGTGGGGGTAACCAAAGAATCTATATTAATAGTTGCTTGATCTGCATAAAGAAGCCTAGAAGAATCCCAGCACTTTGGGAGGCCGAGACGGGTGGATCACGAGGTCAGGAGATCGAGACCATCCTGGCTAACCCGGTGAAACCCCGTCTCTACTAAAAAATACAAAAAACTAGCCGGGAGAGGTGGCGGGCGCCTGTAGTCCCAGCTACTCAGGAGGCTGAGGCAGGAGAATGGCGTGAACCCGGGAGGCGGAGCTTGCAGTGAGCTGAGATCCGGCCACTGCACTCCAGCCTGGGCGACAGAGCGAGACTCCGTCTCAAAAAAAAAAAAAAAAAGAAGCCTAGAAGAATACATTAAGAATATCAAAACAGAGGTTACCTGTGCGTGCAAATGGAGGTGGGTGGAAATTGAGAGAGGAAGGGATGGCTGGGAAGAAGACTTTTTCCTGGTTACCTTTTCCTGCTAAAAAATGTTTTCTTTGTGAATATATTAGCTATTCAAATGATTTAAAACACATCTTAGCTTGCGCTGGGTCTAGCTCGAATTAGAATGCCCCGCCTTCTTCTTAAGCTAGTGATTTGGCAAGGTAGAGAAGAGAGAATTTCTGTTTTGGGGGTTTTCAGTCTTTTCATTAGTAAAAGAGCAAACAGAAGTTATGTACTAATCCAGGATTTGTGCTTTCTTTCAATGAGTTTTAATGAAATAAAATAGGTTGCCTAACATATTTAGAGTCTCATCTTGAGGACAGGGTTTTGTAAGGCTAGAATTTGGCAAGTGGGCACAAACAACAGGAAGCAGTTCTGGGTTCCTCATTTGTAGCTTCACAGGCAGAGACAAGAGCTGACAGATCAGAGGGAGCTAGCTGAGGGTTTGGTAAAAAACAATTTGGCAAACTCCAATTTTACCCAACTACCTGGATATTTCAAATAAAAGTAGCTTTTAGGTAAAAATGATTCGGGACAATTAACGTAATTCCTTATTTTGTGTTGTGTGACTCAATGAAGAAGGATGATTCATAATCCATGGGCCAGCCTGTGTCCAAATCCCATCGACCCTCTCATGGAGGCAGGAGTGGTGTGGTGTTTTATTCATTCAACAGGCACTTTCTGAGTGAAGAACTGAATAAAAGCAGCAGCTCACCTCTATAATCCCAGCACTTTTGGGAGGCTGAAGCAGGAGGATCACTTGAGCCCAGGAGTTCAAGACCAGCCTGGGCAACACAGTGAGACCCCCTTCTCTACAAAAAAAATTTTTTTTTTAATTAGCTGGACATGGTGGTGTGTGCCTGTGGTCTCAGCTACTCGGGAGGCTGAGGTGGAGGAGTGCTTGAGACCAGGAGGTTGAGACTGCAGTAAGCCAAGATTATGCCATTGAACTCTAGCATGGGCAACAGAGTGAGAACCTGTCAAAAAAAAAAAAAAAAAAAAAAGGAAAGGAAGCAGTTCTCTGTGTCTTATCATTTGGCCAGCCCTCGAAGCATACAGCCAGTAGGGTGAAAAGGAATTAACATGCAAGGTGCACAGGTGCGTGGCTGGTGGACCCAGGGTGGTGAGCGACTCTCAATTAAAGAGAAGGTGAGGTGAAGTCGTTGTCTGCAAGTTACAGACTTTGAGAAATTGTCTCAATAAAGGAGAACTTCATTTGGCCTTAGGTGAGAGCCGATCAATAAATTAGTTGGCTGAGGGTACAGACGTGCAGGGAGAACCAGGATCTATGTAAAACCAGGGGGGCAGTGAAGAATCAAGAGGGCAGGCAGCGAAGCAAAAGTAAAAAAAATTAATAAAATAAAAAGCTGCTCCAGCCCCAGCTTGCATTCCCTGTGATGCATAAACCAGGTGATCTTCCTTAGCCTTGGGAGAGGCAGAGAAGGTGAGAAGTGGGGGCCGATTGTCACAGGACTGTGGCCATCTATTTCCCCTGTGACCGTCTCCATTAGGACACGATAGAGGTGAGATCAATCAGAAAGCCACCATCACAGGGAAGACGTCCTGGCTCCGTGTAAATGCGCTGTGAGCTACTGTTAGTGACGCTAAGGCAGTTCCGAGAGGCATCCTCACCCAGCCCCAGAGCTGCAGATTCAGGCAGGGCACGGGGTGCTGAGCCGAGGGGCGTTCCATCACCCGGACAGGGAAGGCAGACGGCCCTGGGCTCCCAGCTGGCCTTGTAAAACTTGAGTCATGGTGACAGAATTCCTTCCATCATCGTTTATGCTGCACCTTCCCTGCTGCATTACCGTTATTTAGCATCCTGCCGTCATCCATAAAGCACCTCGCTGCCGTGTGTTCTTTATTTCTCACCCTCCTGAGGTTTGCTGTTCTCATTCTGTGTCTGGAGCAGAGAGGTGGAGGGTGGTGGGGGGAGGGTGCCGGTGGCGGGGGCTGGGGAGAGAGTGAGAGAGAGAGAGAGATTAAAGAACTCTGTTCCAGATTGCCACCTGCCTGCCCATCGGCCCCCAGGGCCTGGCCTCCCCTCTGAAGGCCCTGCCCACCCTTGGTGGTGGCACCTGCCAGGTGAGTGTGGCAGGGCTGGAAATATGGGGCCTGGCATCTGACCCTCTCCCCCACTGTTTTGCTTTATGACCACGGGCAAATCTTTCTGTCTCTTTTGTGTATCCTGAGCTATAAAATGGACAAATGATGGTAGCCCCCTTTTCTTTCTGTCAGTGATGCTATGCTGGATCTTAAGTTTTTCCCTAATGTAATAAATCTGAGAGACCAAATAGGATCATCAAAAAGAAAACTCACTGAGTTCCCAAGAAAAGTATGGCTCTTCATGCTCCTGTTCACGTGTGTTCTTGCCATGAAAGGCCATCATCTGGGCAGGCGTCCCCTCGGCTCTCCCGTCCACTTCCTGAGTTCATCGCATATCAGGTTCTTCCTCTGCTAGAAACCCTCCATGGCCTGTATCCCATGCAGAGTCAAAGTCAATCTTGAGAATGGCCTGGGCACTCCACGGCGGCCCCTGCCCCTAACTGATAGACTGGCTCCTCTCCCCTCCTCCCTGCCCTGCCCAGCCACGCCAGCCACCTTGCTACCCTCACGCACACACCTCGGTCAAACCCCTGATACCTGGCACTTGCTGTTTCCCAAAGCTGTACTTCCTGACTCTTTCCTTCAATGTCACCTTCTCAGGAAAGGCGTCCCTGACCAGGCTGGGAAACCCCCAGCGGGGGACCTTGCTGCTTTGTTTCCTGCTGTATTTACAGTACCTTTCTCAGTGCCCAGACACTAAACATTTGCTGAATAAATCAGTTATAGCTCTCTTTTAGCAAGCAATGAATTATAGTAATACACATTGGTATGACAGTTTCCAAAGCACTTTGAATGCAAGACCGATAGCATTCATATATTGCAGGCACATTTGCCAATCACAAACTTGGATGTGCAAAGATGGTCACTTTATGTACTCTGGGAGTTAACTTGTTTCCAAACCCCCGATTCCACCCATCTTGCCCATACAAGGAAACTGAGTAAACCCAGGCTGATTCCAGGTGTGATTCCCCAGCTGGCCTACCTCGGCCTGTGTTGGCTGGACTGGGCAGAGAATGGACCTCGCCCTATAGCAGCTTTTGGGGATGTTTGCCCTGGGAAGGATCATGCCTAGCTCACAGCCCACCCACAGCCCTGCTGTGTGCACCAGCCAGTGACACTCAGCTGTATTAGTCCATTTTCATACTGCTGATGAAGACATACCCAAGACTGGGCAATTTGCAAAAGAAAGAGGTTTAATTGGACTTACAGTTCCATGTGGCTGGGGAAGACTTGCAATCATGGTGGGAGGCAAGGAGGAGCAAGTCAATGTCTTAATTGGATGGCAGCAGGCAAAAAGTGAGTTTGTGCAGGGAAACTTCTGGTTTTAAATGATAGTGAATGATGTCCATTCACTATCACGAGAACAGCGCAGGAAGGGCCTGCTCCCGTAATTCAATCACTTCCTACCAGGTCCCTTTCACAACACATGTGAATTCAAGATGAGATTTGGGTGGGGACACAGCCAAACCGTATCATTTCACCCCTGGCCCCTTCCAAATCTGATGTCCCAACATTTCAAAATCAATCATGACTTCCCAACAGTCCCCCAAAATCTTAACTCATTTCAACATTAACTCAAAAGTCCAAAAGCCTCATCCGAGACAAGGCAAGTCTCTTCCACCTATGAGCCTGTAAAATCAAAAGCAAGTTAGTTACTTCCTAGATACAATGGGGTACAGGCATTGGGTAAAAATAGCCATTCCAAATGGGAGAAATTGGCCAAAACAAAGGGGTTACAGGCCCCCATGCAAGTCCAAAATCCAGTAGGGGAGTCAAATCTTAAAGCTCCAAAATGATCTTCTTTGACTACATGTCTCATATCCAGGTCACACTGATGTGAGAGGTGAGTTCCCATGGTCTTGGACAGCTCCACCACTGTGGCTTTGAAGGGTACAGCCTCCCTCCTGGCTGCCTTCATGGACTGGCATTGAGTGTCTGTGGCTTTTCCAGGAGCACAATGCAAGCTGTCAGTGGATCTACCACTCTGGAGTCTGAAGGACGGTGGCCCTCTTCTCACAGCTCCACCAGGCAGTTCCCCAGTAGGGATTCTGTGTGGGGGATCTGACCCCACATTATCCTTCCAGGCCGCCCTAACAGAGGTTCTCCAGGAGGGGCCCCAACCCTGCAGCAAACTTCTGCCTGAGCATCCAGGCATCTTTATACATCCTCTGAAATCTAGGTGGAGGTTCCCAAACCCCAGTTCTTGACTTCTGTGCACTTCTAGGCTCAATACCATGTGGAAGCTGCCAAGGCTTGGGGCTTCCACCCTCTGAAGGAACAGCCTGAACTGTACATTGGCCCCTTTTAGTCACGGCTGGAGCAGCTGGGACACAGGGCACCAAGTCCCTAGTCTGCACACAGCAGAGGGACCCTGGGCCCGGCCTATGAAACCATTTCTTCTTCCTGGGCCTCTGGGCCTGTGATGGGAGAGGCTACCATGAAGGTCTCTGACATGCCCTGGAGACATTTTCCCCATTGTCTTGGGGATTAACATTTGGTTCCTTGTTACTTATGCAAAAATTTGCATCTGGCTTGAATTTCTCCTCAGAAAATGAAATTTTCTTTTCTATTGCATTGTTGGGCTGGAAATTTTCTGAACCTTTATGCTCTCCTTCCCTTATAAAACTGAGTACCTTTAACAGCACCCAAGTCACCTCTTGAATGCTTTGCTGCTTAGACATTTCTTCTGCCAGATACCTTAAATCATCTCTTTCAAGTTCAAAGTTCTACAAATCTCTAGGGCAAGGGCAAAATGCCACCATTTTCTTTGCTAAAGCATGACGAGTCACCAGTTCCTAACAAGTTCTAACTGTTCCCACATTTTCCTGTCTTCTTCTGAGCCCTCCAAACTGTTCCAACCTCTGTCTGTTACCTAGTTCCAAGTCACTTCCACATTTTCAGGTATCTTTTCAGTAGCGCCCCACTCTACTGGTACCAGTTTACAGTATTAGTCCATTTTCACACTGCTGATAAAGACATACCCAAGACTGGGCAGTTTACAAAAGAAAGAGGTTTAATTGGATTTACAGTTCCACGTGACTGGGAAGGCCTCACAATCATGGTGGAAGGCAAGGAGGAGCAAACCAATGTCTTACACGGATGACAGTACGCAAAGAGAAACTTTGTGCAGGGTAACTCCCATTTTTAAAACCATAAGATCTCATCAGACTAATTCACTATCATGAACAGCACAGGAAACACCCACCCCCATAATTCAATCATCTCCCACTGGGTCCCTCCCACAACACATGGGAATTCAAGATGAGATGTGGGTGGGGACACAGCCAAACCATATCATCCTCCTGGCTCCTTGGAGACCTTTTGCTCTCCACACACAGGGGCTTGCTCTAGGCCTGAGGAAGCAGCTTCTTCCTGCCAGGCCTCTGAGCCCAAGCTAAGCCATCATATCCCCTGTGACCTGCACGTATAGATACAGATGGCCTGAAGCAAGTGAAGAATCACAAAAGAAGTGACAATGGCTGCTTCCGACCTTAACTGATAACATTACCTTGTGAAATTCCTTCTCCTGGCTCAGAAGCTCCCCCATTGAGCACCTGAGACCCCCACCCCTGGTCCGCCAGAGAACAACCCCTTTGACTGTAATTTTCCACTATCTACCCAAATCCTATAAAACGGACCCACCCCTATCTCCCTTCACTGACTCTCTTTTCAGACTCAGCCCGCCTGCACCCAGGTGATTAAAAAGCTTTATTGCTCACACAAAGTCTGTTCGGTAGTCTCTTCACATGGACGTGCATGACACTTCCCTTCTGCCCACAGCTGCACCCAGCATCACTCTTCCAATTCTCTTCAAGGCTCTTTCCTATCAGAGTTCCACTGGGGATCAGTTCTGGGTTCTCTAATTTTGGGTTTCCAAATCTATCAGAGGAATCTCAGATGCGACCCTGAGGGTTGGACAGAGAAGAGGACCCCACCAGTGGGTAAATCCCAGCTGCCCGCTTCTCACTTTCTCTAGCCTGCCCTGCTCTGGCACCCATCCTCCCATACACTAGGTTCCCACCCCAGTCCACCAGGTTTTAGTTTTGAGAGCCAAGTTTTTAGAAATCTCAAAGCCCTTTCTCTCTCAAGTTCTTGCTGCTTGCAAACCAAAGGCAAGGCTGGCTGTCAAACAATGGCCCAGGCATGGACTTTCAAAAGTCTATATTTAAATTGAAAGGGAAAAAACAGGAACCAACCAGAAGGAAAAACGTGTTGAATAATATTTCAAAACATTATGTGCATACACATTCACTGCTGATTTACAGCTTATCAAAACATTTCTACCTACATAAGGGCATGAGATAGGCCGGGTGCAATGGCTCATGCCTGTAATCCTAGCACTTTGGGAGGCTGAGGCGGGTGGATCACCTGAGGTCAGGAGTTCGAGACCAGCCTGGCCAACATGGCAAAACCCTGTCTTTACTAAAAATACAAAAATTAGCCTGGCATGGTGGTGTGTGCCTGTAATCCCAGCTACCTGGGAGACTGAGGCAGGAGAATTGCTTGAACCTGGGAGGCAGAAGTTTCAGTGAACTGAAATTGTGCCATTGCACTCCAGCCTGGGTGACAAGAGCAAAATTCTGTCTCAAACAAACACACACACAAACAAAAAAGCCTGAGATCTGTATGGTTCTGGTGTAGGGACAAACGGGGGCTCCAAGGTCATACCAGGCAAAAAGGGCACTTCCATCCTAAAACTCCAGTCTTTTGGTTCCAAAATGTGTTGTTGTTTTTAAATGACCTGTCACACTGATTAGCCTAGAGACTGTATTTGAGTGAGTCTTCGTGTCCTATACTTAACAAACGTGGGAAGTGTGCGTTGAGTAGATGAATTCCTACCCCAAAATGCAGCTCATTTGAGGGATTTATTATTAGACTCACTTAAAAAAAAATCTCTTTGTCCATTGCTCTTTCTCTCTTTCCCTTATCCTGATACCTGTTCCTCTTTCCATCTGTTGGTAGTATATCTCGATGGATTTTTTTTTTGTATATTTCCTTGCCCAATACGAGACTAACAGGCATTTTATAATACTTTGAAGTATAAAATTTTTATTAATTTATATCTTTATTAAATACAAAACAGACAATAAATTGCTGTTTCAAACAAGGAAATATTTTACAAACAAACAAAAATCAGAAGGTCTGTTGGTCCCCAAAGTGGATTTTCAAAGCTGCTAAAAATATACAATCATTTAATTCTTCCGTAGAGGGCTACCTCTTTTTAGGATCAATAAATAATACGTGTTTCTGTATACAGGGATTTTAAAGACATGTTTCCTTTTTTTTTTTTTTTGAGATGGAGTCTCACTCTGTTGCCCAGGCTGGAGTGCAGTGATATGATCTTGGCTCACTGCAACTTCCACCTTCCAGGTTCAAGCGATTCTCTTGCCTTGGTCTCCTGAGTAGCAGGGATTACAGGTGTCCACCACCACACCTGGCTAATTTTTGTATTTTTAGTAGAGAGAGGGTTTCATCATGTTGGCCAGGCTGGTCTTGAACTCCTGACCTTAAGTGATCCTTCCACCTCGGCCTCCCAAATTGCTGGGATTACAGGTGTGAGCCACCACACATTGCCAATGTTTCTGTTTTCTTCTTTTTTTTTTCTCCTTTGGCTGAGCAAATTTTTTTTTTTTTTTTTTTGAGATGGAGTCTTGCTCTGTCGCCCAGGCTGGAGTGCAGTGGCTGGGTCTCAGCTCACTGCAAGCTCCGCCTCCCGGGTTCACGCCATTCTCCTGCCTCAGCCTCCTGAGTAGCTGGGACTACAGGCGCCCGCCACCTCGCCCGTGTATTTTTTAGTAGAGACGGGGTTTCACCATGTTAGCCAGGATGGTCTCGATCTCCTGACCTTGTGATCCACCCGTCTTGGCCTCCCAAAGTGCTGGGATTACAGGCTTGAGCCACCGCGCCCGGCCAGCTGAGCAAATTTTACTGACTACTCTCAACCCTTATTCTGCTTACTAGACTGTCTTTTGGTGAGAGGTTGGGTTAGGAGTTCCTTTTAATTGCCTGAAAAGTCTTACTGTATTTCTCTGGTTATTAAATACATATTTTTATTCTGGTAGTTGCATGCTTAACACATTTGAAAGGTTTCAAAAAAATTTGGTTTTCCAACAGATGCTGTAATCTGTACTTCTAATTTTAGGGATAGTGACAAATTATGGCAACCTTTAACAGTTGATTGTGCAGTTAAAGTACAAACACTGACAAATATGGCATCAAGAGTCTATGCTTGTTTTCCTAATTTTCTTGCTACTTTCTCCATCCTTTTAATCCATTCATTCATTGGTGAATTTATTCATTAAACAAACACTTATTGGGCAGCTACTATGTCCCAGGGGATGCCTAGACACCTGGTGGGTGCCGGGATGCAGAGTCTTTAGCAGGTGCAGTGTCTGCCCTTAAGGAACTAGACACAGAGGATCAGAGGGTCAGGGAAGGCTTCCCCAGAAAGGTGACCCTTGAGGTGATCAAGTGAGCGAGGGCTAAGGGCGACAACCTTTTGCCAGTTTCCAGAAATCATTTCCCGGTGTTACTGCATGATTCTGTGTGGTTTTGCTACTCTGTGCTCACACCTTATAGATCATATCTTTGTGAAACGATACTCAGATGACATAATTAAAACCTGTTCTCTGTCTCCTGCCACACCCCAGACTGATTCGAGGGAGGTGTTTGTTGTGCCAGGCTTCAAGGCAAGATCAGAAATTGTGTCTTTGTGTCTGTGGGAGATAGGGATTGTGGAGGGATCCTCTGGGTCTCCCTGAATGGTACTGGACAGAACCAAATGCTGGAGGAAAGGGAATGAGGTCCTGCAGGGTCCTCCAGCATGGGTCTCAATTGCAAGTGACTCTGAGGTAAGGCCAAGTGAGCTGGCATGAGGAGCCCAGAGTGAAGAGCGCATGCCTGCTGAGAAGCTGCCAACGAGCTGAAGAGTGGACGAGCCATTTCCAAAGTCTCAAGCCTGGAAGGGAATGTGGAAGTCTGCCTCATTCTCCTGAGCTCTCTGTGTACATTAACCAGCTAATGGTAAAGTTGTTTGACAACAGGTTCTTCTACCCCATTGAGAACACAGCACTGGGTTATTGTTGGTTGTTTTTTTTTTTTTCTCAAAAAGACAAAAATAATTGAAAACAACCAAATGTTCAGTCGTGGACACGTTTACTTTTGTTCAGTGAAATATTATCTAGTTATTGAAAATGATAACTATAAAGATAATGGCGGACACGGAAAATATCTTAATAGATCTATATGTTAAGAAATGAATACAAATCATCTGTATGCTATGATAACAGCTATGTAAAAGTAAATGCATGCTGATAGGAACTAGAAAGGAATATGTTAAAAAAAATTTCAGGATTAACGATGTTTGTATTAGTTAAGATAATGCAGGTAGTTTTAAAAGAAAAACTCTGAAATCCCACTAGCTTAACACACTAGAAGTGAAGTTTTGCTTAGGGCAAGTCCAGTACCAACACAAAGAACCTAGGCTCCTTCCAGCTCATGGCTGCTCGCTCCTCCAGGGCCTCACAATTCCCTTCATTCAGCTGGTGGATAAAGACCTATGCCCTAGCCCTCTTGGGCCTGAAGGGGTCCATCTTTATTTTCACTCACATTTGATTGGTCTAAATGAGTCACATGGCCCCATCTTGATGCAAAGAGAGCTGGGAAATGTAGTCCTGACTGGGCCACAGCATCCTTATAACAAGTCCACATACAGAAGGGAGCACAGTAAGTTAGCATACTTGAGTGCTTTAATGCTTTAGTATTTAGTCATCTGTATCTGCCCCAGTGATATTTTTTTCTTTAAGCTTTTTTCCTTTAGATTTGTTAGATGTATTTTTTTTTTTTTTTTTTGAGACGGAGTCTCGCTCAGTCGCCCAGGTTGGAGTGCAGTGGCGCGATCCCGGCTCACTGCAAGCTCCGCCTCCCGGGTTCACGCCATTCTCCTGCCTCAGCCTCCCAAGTAGCTGGGACTACAAGTGCTTGCCGCCACGCCCGGCTAATTTTTTTGCATTTTAGTAGAGACGGGGTTTCACCGTGTTAGCCAGGATGGTCTCGATCTCCTGACCTTGTGATCCGCCGGTCTCGGCCTCCCAAAGTGCTGGGATTACAGGCTTGAGCCACCGCGCCCGGCCTAGATGTATTTTTTTTTAATAGAGAAAATTAAAAGACTCATGTGTATTCTTTTATTTCAGGAAGTGAGACGGGGCATATAAACTCAAGAAACTGAGATGACTGGGGAGTAGAAATGCTGGTAGGCAAAGCAAAAGCAGAAATTAAAGTGCATATCTTACAGAGTGCACATCAGACTCAGTGTTTCCTCCCATTTCCAACCTTTTGCTGGACTATTACTGAATTGTGCCACCCACCAAATTCGTATGTTGAATCCCCCCATCCCCCACAGTATAGCTGTATTTGAAGATAGGGCCTTTAAGGAGTAATTAAGGTTAAATGAGGTCACAGAGTGAGGCTCTACTCCAATAGGACTGGTGTCCTCGCAAGAAGAGGAGGAGACACCAGCGATGAGTGTGCCCAGAGGAAAGACCACATGATGACACTTAGTAGGCAGCCAGACATCTGCAAGCCAAGGAGAGAGGCTTCAGCAGAAACCAAGCCTGCCAACACCTTGATCTTGGACTTCCAGCCTCCAGAAGTGTGAAAAAGTAAATTTCTGTTGTTTAAGACACTCAGTCTGTGGCATTTTGTTATGGCAGCCCTAGAAAATAAAAGCTCAGATAATGTGCCACCTCCTCTGGGAAGCCTCCTTTTACTCTATCTGCATCCGATGTCTCTCCTTTGGGCTCTCTCAGTGTTCTGATGTTATTCCATCCACGTTGCTTGGAAAACTTGCCTGTAATCCCATCACCTTATCTTGAATATGAGTTCCACAACACGAGGGACCATATCTTGTACTTCATGCACCCAGAACAGTGTCTGGCATACAGTGAGTGTCCAATAAACAAATGGCTAGCAAAGGAACAAAGGAATAACTTTTTTTTTCTCTCCTTGTGACAGAGCGAGACTCACTCTGTCACCCAGGCTAGAGTGCAATGGCACAATCTTGGCTCACTGCAACCTCTGCTTCCTGGGTTTAAGTGATTCACCTGCCTCAGCCTCCCAAATAGCTGGAATTACAGGTGTGCACCACCATGCCCGGCTAATTTTTGTATTTTTAGTAGAGATGGGTTTTTGCCATATGGCCAGGCTGACCTCAGGCAATCTGCCTGCCTTGGCCTCAAAAAGTGCTGGGATTATAGACATGAGCCACCGCGCCTGACCAGGAACAAGTATTTATAAAAGAACTACCCGAGAACCAGTGGATAATCATTTTGGCTGATCAAAGCTGGCCCATGGCTGTCTTTGAACCATGTAGCAAAGAGAGATGCTTCTCTCCAAGTGCTGTGTGGGAAGACATGATCTGTGTTTGACTATGCAGAGCGTAACAATACAGAGTGGCAATTCTGAGTATGTCGAATGAGAAACAGGACCTCCTTCCTTAGTACAGTGCATAATCTGAGACAGAATCAGAGGCTTGCAGGCATTGAAAATCTATTTTTTTCTTTTGTACTTTTTGATATTGAGTCTATTGTGACTTTCTTGTCCGAACTAAAAACATAAACAGAAAATTTACTACAACAATAAACGCCCCAGTGTTTCCTCTTTCTGGAAAGTGCTGTACCCTTCTCCCTACCCTATCAGGTAGGCTACTTAAAATTCTTTCTTTCAAGGTTCTCTTTAAGTTCCTTCTGCTCCATAAATCCCAGCCCACCGCAGCCTCAAGAGCAGAGCTCTCACTGTTGATTTCTGGACCATGAATCATACTTTCCTCTTAAAGGCACCATAGGATGGTTGAGGTTGAGGTGATATCAGCAAAAAAGGTGGAGCAAGGACCTCCAAAAATCATCTCCTCTATAGAAACAAGGAGATGATTGGCAAAAATGGTCAGAGTCAACGTTTGCCGAAATTAACGAAAGGCTTGCAGCAGTCTGGGGAACATTTGTTCGAGAAAAACAGATGTATCCTTGTATGAAATGCAAGCTTTGTGGCAATCTAATTGGCCTTATTACCGTTGCCCAGTCCTGAGCTCTGTAGTAGTAACCTCGAAAACCAATAGTCTGCAATCATGGCAAAAAACAGTGGCCTGGCAGACACTGGAAAGGGAAGAATAGAGCTGAAGCTCCTTCAAATCCTCATTTCCAGAGAATTGCCACTATCTGACTTGTCTAGTGGTTTCTGGAAGACCTCCCACACAAGGCTGTCTTTATTTGATCTGACTGGTAGCTCCTCCAGTGTGAACAGCTTTTTTCCCCCAGGGACAGTTGTCTAAAACAATTAGGCAATTGTTTAACATTGCAGCTTCCCAAGATGGTAGATAACAGTTTGGGGAAAAGAACACAAACCTAAAAGCTTAAAAGGAAAATCTAGGAAATGAAATGTCCATAGGGGACTTTGAAAGGCTTTGACATAGTCTTGGGAATCTAAAGGCCAGGCACATGTTTAGGACTGTGCACATGCCCAAGGGCTATGCCCCTGATCAGGAAGGACCTGAGAAGGCCCTACGCTCTCCGCTTTGACTGATTTTGAGACTCTGCATAAGCAGGAAGTGAAGAGCAAGATTGATTTTTAAACACCAAGTGATATCCCCATCATGCAGACAAAACTCCTCAGCAAAGACTAGGAAACTTATTGGTAATAGGCATTTAAGGAAATTTCTGCCCAATCACTGGCTGACCACTGAGCTAACTGAACAAAGACTTAAATGGCCACGCACAACAAAGAATAAGACCTTACAGAAGTAGTTCAGAAAAGTCACCAAGAAAACAACCACAGCAACAACAAACCCTGCAGAGAGGGAATAATCTGATTTCCAGAGTTGCCACACTATATTAATTTAAATGTCCAGATTTCAGCAGCAGCAGCAACAACAAAAAACACAAGACTTGCAAATAAACAAGAAAGCATTGTTGATACACAGTGGGAAAGAAAACCCAGTCAATAGAAATTATCCCCAAGGGAGTCAAGATACTGGATTTACTTGTTTAAAATATTAAAATAGCTAAAGGAAACCATATATAAAAATTAAAGTATTAGAATGATGTTTCACCAAAAATAGAATATCAAAAGAGATAGAAATTATGAGAAATGACCAAATAGAAAATCTCAAATTGAAAAGTACAATTACTGACATAAAAAATTTACCAGAAGGGCTTAACAACAGATTTGAGCATGTCAATAAGAGAATTTTCCAGTCCAAGGACAAAGAGAGAGAGGAAAAAAACAGCAACAACAACAACAACAAAGAAGTGAACAGTGTTGAGATCTATGGGATTCCATGAAGCGTACCAACATATGCATACTGTGAATACCAGAAGGAGAGGAGAGAGAGGATGGGGCAGCAAAAATATTTAAAAAACGAATCACCCCAAACTTCCCTAATTTGATAAAAAACATCACTCTATATATTCAAGAAGCTCAACAAACATCAAGTAAACTGAAAAGAGAGTCATACCTAAATATATCATAATCAAACTGTTAAAAGCCAAAAACAAAGAGGAAATCTTAAAAGCAGCCAGAAAGAGGCTACTCATCACATACACAGAATTCTCAACAAGATTTATCAGAAATTATGGGAGACAGGAGTTAGTGAGTGACATATTCAAAATGCTGAAAGAAAAGACTGTCAAACAATAATTATATCCAGCAAAATTATCCTTCAAACTGAAGAAGATGTCAAAATATTTCCAGATAAACAAAAATAGGGAGATTTTGTTGCTAGCAGATCTGGCTGAGAAAAAATACTAAAGGGAGTCCTTAAGGTTGAAACGAAAGAACATTTTATAAGAATGAAGAAATAAAGAGCACCAGTAAAGGTAACTACTTAGGTAAATATAAAAGGCAATATTAATGTGTTTTTGTTGGTAATTCTCCTTTTCTTCATGCTTATAAATTTGTGTCAACTGACATATGGTGTATAAAAAACGTAATTTGTATGCCAATAACAGCACAAAGAATGGGAGGAGAAAATAATGCCATATAAGAGCATAGCTTTTAGATAATATTTAACTTAGGTTGGTATTAAGATGTTAATGGTAATCCCTAAGACAAGTACTAAGAAAATAACTTTAAGAAATGGGGGCAAGGCTGAGCATGGTGGCTCATGCCTGTAATCCTAGCACTTTGGGAGGCCGAGGCAGGCAGATCACCTGAGGTCAGGAGTTTGAGACCAACCTGGCCAACATGGTGAAACTCTATCTCTACTAAAAATAAAAATTAGCTAAGCATGGTGGCACACACCTGTAATCCCAGCTACTCGGGAGGCTGAGGCAGGAGAATTGCTTGAACCTGGGAGACAGATGTTGCAGTGAACCAAGATCGCACCATTGCACTCCAGCCTGGGCAACAGAGCAAAACTCTGTCTCAAAAAAAAGGAGGGGCAAAAGAATGATAATAAAATTAAAATAACATATGAAAAAATACCACAAAAAAGCAGTAATGGAGGAATAGAGAAATACAGAAAGACATAAGACATATAAAGTAAATAGAAAAATGGCAGACATAAATCTTATCAGTAATTATATTAAATGGAATGGATTAAACACTCCAACTAAAGGACAAATATTGGCAGATGGGTAAAAAATGATTCAACTATATGCTGTCTACAAGAGATACATTTTAGACTCAAAGACACAAATAGGTTGAAAGTGAAGGGGTGGCAAAAGATATATCAGGCAAACAGTAATCAGAAAAGAGCTATAGCGATTAAACTAATATCAGACAAAATAGACTTTAAGAAAAAAATTGTTGCTAGAGACAAAGGAAGACATTTTATGATTAAAGAGTCAACATATCAAGAAGATTTAACAATGATAAACACGTGCACATAACATAGAGTTTTAAAGTACATGACACAAAAACTGACAGAATTGAAGGTGGAAATAGATAATTCAGCAATAATAGTTGTAGACTTCAATACCTTAATTTCAATAAAAGATAGACAACCAGGAAGAAGATAAACAAGGAAATAGAAGATATGCACAATGCTATTAACTAGGTAGGCCTAAAAGTAATCTATAGCACCCTCTGCCCAATAGCAGAATACATATTCTTTTTAAGTGCAAGTGGAATATTCCTCAGGATAGACCATACGTTAAGCCATAAACAAATCCAAATTCACTTACAAGGGTTGATATCATACAAAGTATGTTCTCCAACCAAATGGAATGAAATTAGAAATCAATAACAGAAGGAAATTCGGGAAAATCACTAATTTGAGGAAATTAAACAGCACACTCCTAAATAACCAATGAGTCAAAGCAGAAATCACAAGGGAAATTAGAACATCCTTTGAATCAATGAAAATGAAAACACAGCATACTAAAATCCATGAGATGTAGCACAAATAGTGATTGGAGGGAAATTTATAGTTCTAAACAGCCATATTTTAAAGAGCAAGATCTGAGTTGAAAAACTAAACTTCTAAGAAACTAGAAAAAGTAAAGCAACTAAATTCAAAGCTAGTAGGGGATGAAAATAAAATAGAGAATAGAAAAACAGCAGGGAAAATCAACAAAAACCAACAAGCTAAAAAAATTGACAAACCTTTAGACTGAGCAGGAAAAAAAGAGAAGATTCATATTACTAAAATCATTACTAAAATCAAATTTCTGAAATGAAAGAGGGAACATTAGTATCAAGTAAAAAAGATGACAAAATAATACCAGGAATAACAGCATACCAACAAATTAGAAAACCTGGATGAGATGAACAAATTCTTATAAAGATCAAAAGTACCAAAAGTACCTACACTGACTTAAGGAGAAATAGGAAATCTAAATAGGAGTAAAGAGATTAAATTAGTAATCAACAAACTTCCCACAAAGAAATGCCCAGGACCAAATGACTTCACTGCTAAATTCTACCAAACCTTAAAGAAGAATGAACAGCAGTCCTTCACTTAGTCTTCCAAGCATAGAAGAGGAGGGACCACTTTCCAGCCCATTTAAGAGGGCAGCATTACTCTGACATCTGTAACCAGATAGAGATACTACAAGAAAAAACTACAGACCAACATTCCTTATGAATATAGAGACACAAACCCTCAACAAAATACTAGTAAGCCAAATCCAGCAACATATGAAAAGGACTGTATGCCATGACCAAGTGGGATTTATCCTAAGGATGCAAGGTTGGGTCAACATGGAAATCAATGTCATATACCATATGAATGCAGTAAAGGGCAAAACCCACCTGATCATCTCAATAGACCCAGAAAGACCCTACGTCCAATTCCTCTTTGCCACTTGCTAGCTTTGCTGCGCTGAGCAAATGCCTTGACATCTCTGAGCCTTAGTTTCTTCAGTGGTTAAGGACTAAATCAGTTAATATGGCTAGCACAATCAATATATGCTAATGTTTCTTTTTTTTTTTTTTTTTTTTGAGACGGAGTCTTGCTCTGTCGCCGGGGCTGGAGTGCAGTGGCTGGATCTCAGCTCACTGCAAGCTCCACCTCCCGGGTTCACGCCATTCTCCTGCCTCAGCCTCCCGAGTAGCTGGGACTACAGACGCCCGCCACCTCGCCCAGCTAGTTTTTTGTATTTTTTAGTAGAGACGGGGTTTCACAGTGTTCGCCAGGATGGTCTCGATCTCCTGACCTCGTGATCCGCCCGCCTCGGCCTCCCAAAGTGCTGGGATTACAGGCTTGAGCCACCGCGCCCGGCCGCTAATGTTTCTTATTGGCAAACAGGAGAGATTCTGAGGCAGTAGGTCAGGAGCGGGCAGGTACATGCATGTACATTTAATTAACAGGTTTCAATGGAAAAGAAAATATATATGTTAATCTTTCAAGTTTACAAAGACACATATGATCAAAATTCTCTTCCGAGTGGTGAATGGTTTCAGACAGTTTCTGTGGCATGTGTTTTTTTCACTTGCCCATGGGTTGTGTGCTATAGGGTACCCCTGGGATACACAGGCCTGGATTGAGACTCATCATATATGAAACATCCTGGCCACAGTAGATGATCGATAAATGGTAGTTCCTCCTTTCTTTTCTTGATACATTTCTTGAGGCTCTAAGAATTTGATGTTATTTGTCTTGTTATAGACTGGGTGCTTCGTCTACTGAGCTCACTTATATACCCCTTTGGAGGAGGGATCTATGTCTTCTGCTCCTTTTGTGCTTACCACAGAGTCATGTGCATAGTAGTTGTGTAGATTTGCTTTTTAAAAATATGTTGTTGAGAATATAAGAGAACTGATAAGCTAAGTGAAACAATTCATTTTGATTTTAAGTTGTAAAGTCACTTGGAAGTATTACTCTCTATCGGCAGTGTGCTGGATTCACTAGCTAGAGTACACTAGTCTAGTCTTCCTAGTAGCACTTAATTTACACAATGGTAGTCCTTGGGCACCATGGAGTGCAGAGTTGCATTTAATAGTATAGCACTGAGTACATAGTAGGTGCTTAATAAACAACTGTTGGATTCACAGAGGAATGGCAAAATATGGGCTCATTTTTAATGGTGAGAGAACAAAGAAAAGCACAGAAGCTGTTTAAGACATGAAAGATGTTAGTGTCAGGGTAAGCAATGTGTTCTTACCTATACCAAATGTGCAAAGCAGATTTTTGGAGACAAAAACAAAAGGTTATGTTGAAGGCAATCAATTTTGCTTAATTTTAACATGGCCACATTTATGCCAAGTGATTAGTGTTTTCTCGTTGGCTTAGCAACTGTAGTATGGCTAACATATTTGGCAAATGCTGATTTTAGAAGTCAGATGTTGTGCCAACCTTGCGAAATGATCTAGATATAGTTTTTAAACCACCCAGCCACTTCACAATTGTTTAAATGGGTCATAATAGCTTTTCATCAAAAGAAATATATTTTCTTGATGGAAAGGAATTTATTTGAAGTATTGAAGATAATGTTGAATATTAGAAAAAAATGAACACATTTGAAAGGCAACGATATTGGATACTAAAGAAAAATCACTCCCTCAAGGAATCTGCCACCATGGTTTCCACAAGGCCAAAAATATACAAGGTCCTGAGTGCACTGCCTTCCCATGCAACACAGAAGCTGCACCATGGGGTTGTGGGGGAAACGAAGATTTTGTACTGTTCACCCTGAAGTTCATTTTTATTTTGACTTTGCCTTTTCATATCAATTAGAGACCCTTTGTTAAAATGATTACATAATTTTCACAGAACTATGCTCACCCCTCAAGGGAGGCTTCTGCATACCATCTTTTTAAAGTGTAGCAGAGAGAAATGTAAATGCCCAAGAGAAACAAGCAAGGCTTTTGGCTGAGAGAAGGGGGATAAACTCCTTGTTCAAACACCCAACACAGAGGTTGCAGGGAACGAAAGCTTCCTTTGCTTTGGAACTCATCTCTGTGCTCGGCTCGTCTTGTGATAAGGTTACAGTGAATGGGGCTGGCATCCTTCAAGGTTACTGTTCCAGAAAATATTTGCAAATAATTTGATGTGCTGTCAGTTAGCAGGCTGCAGTGAATTCTTATAATTCAACATACTAATGTGGGTTTTTTATGCCTTAAGCTATAAATAAGTTGGATATGCAAAAGTTTCTGTAATGTTTATTTAATAACAATATTTAAAAAATAAATCTTGATTATTCCATCGCGCTTCAATGGAAATCTTCCACTCTGACGGTTGGTTGTCTGTGACCTCAGGCGGTTCCTTCCTTCCTTTGTCTCATTTGATATCACTAAAGAAACACGCTTGTTTTTCTTTTCAGGCTTTGGGAAGCAGCACTCTGATGCCTCTGCCTACATGCTCCCCATCCAAGTCTCTTCTTGTTAAATGACTGAACTCAATTCAAGTTGAATAATCTCAGTGGGATGGCGCCCTTTTGGGTGTGGGGCCCTGGGAAGATGAAGCGGGCACCCCTGGATTTGGGAAGCCCGTAGGCCAATTGGAGCCCGAGGCTCCATATCACAAAATCAGTGTGCGTCGACTGTATGAGAACATAGAAGAGAATATTGATCAGTGTGTGGAGGCCGTGGCCCTGAGTGGAGGCTGCAAAGATATATATATATGTCACCAGGTGGAGCCGCAGAAGCCAGGGTTGCCGGCAGAACGCACCAAGATGGGAGGTGTCAAGGGTGAATCTAATAATGACAAGACAGTGTAGTGCCGATGTTTCTAATGATAATTTTCTAGAATGAGGTCATTTAAACTGTGGATCAGCCGAGGGTATGCTGTGGCCCCGGATGTGCCTTACAGGAGACCTCCAGGAGCTTCTGGAAGTTGGGTTCAGCCAAGAGCCCTGGGACAGGGGTCAGAAAGTAGCAGGATCCCAGGGAACTAAAGAGCCGCTGTCCGGGTGGGGGCGCCCTTCTGAGGGCCGGTGCTGCGGCTGATTGCAAAGAAGCGCCTGACAATGCAAAGACCTGGCGCAGGGCAGCCTGCGTAACCGGCGCATGCGCGCCCAGGGGCGCCCTACACGATCCTCAAGGTTAGAGCGCGGATGCTGAGGGCGGGCAGGTAGGAGGTGGGGGACAATTTTGTGGTTTATGATGCCCCCTGGGCTGTCCGCAGTGCCAGGGCAGGCCCAGCCTTTGGGGAATGTGTGCAGAGGAGGCCTGTAAGCGGGGGACAGACAGCTGGAGACCAAGCCAGTGAGCTCCCCGTCGGGAGGCCTCCTTCTCAAGGTGCTGTGTCTATTTTTATTAAAAAACAGCTTTATTGAGACACAGTTCACACACCATACAATTCACCCAGTTGGTGTTCAGTGACTTAATGATTTTAGTATAATCGCAGAGTTGTACATGGACCACCGCAATCAATTTTAGAACATTTTCCTTACCCCAGAAAGAAATTCTATCTCCTTTATCTATTCTCCTCCTCCCCTCCCATCCCCGCTGTTCCCCCATCCGGCCCTCCTCCCCAGCCCTAGGCAACCACTAATCTGCTTCCTGTCTCTATAGATTTGCCAGTTCTGGACACTTCATATAATGGAATCATACAATATGTGGTCCTTTGTGACTAGTTTATTTCACTCAGGATAATGTTTTCTAGGTTCATTCAGTTTGTCACTAAACTGTAGCGCTGCCTACCACCAGGAGCCATGGCATGGCTTTCTTGCTTACTCTGTTTCTACAGGACCTACTGTGTGTATCTGACACACAATGGGTACTAAAAATGTGTGTACAATGAAACAATCCATAAATTGTAGTAGCTGAGGGCAGCCATGGCTCTGGGTGTGCCCTTTGAAGACGTGAGTTCCTTCCCAGCGCCCTCAGCTGCCAGCTGCCAGATGACCTTGGGCTGCCAGATGACCTTGGGCTCAGATCCTTTCTCATTTTAGTTCTCATCTGTACCACCAGGCAAATGGTCTTTGGTTCATGGAGACTTGAATGACTCAGACATTGCAAATGAGTTTTGTAGGTCTTCATGTAGTACCTAAATTTTGTGAAATATTGTTAACAGAGCAGTTAAGAGAATACAGAATTCTTTCAGCCTCTGGGGGCAGAGCAGGTTTAGCAATAGTCAATTGCTCAGCAAGACAGACAACAATTTTATGAAGACTTTTTTTGTGCTCCCCACCCTCAATTAAAATATGCAGGTAAAGTAAAGGTTAAATCAGGCTTGGAAATGTTTTTGTTGCCTTTTGAACATACACAATTGTTTGGGAAAAATGTACTCATTATGGTTATACTCTACTACGTAGAAATATATGATTTCTTTTTATATTTTAAATAAGTAGACTGACTTTTTTTCTCAGGCAAAGTCATAATTGTATTTATTTTAAATTTATATCCTGTCTGCTTCAAAAAGGAATTTGAGGCAGCCAGGAAAATCATAAGCTATAAAATGAGCAAGCTCCATTTTCTACTAATAAAATAAAAGTTAGGATCTCATCAGTGAAACAACTTCTTTGTGCTGTACTGTGTGCAAATATTTGGATTACTAAAGTGAATTTATGAAGCAATTACTTTTAATGCTATAAGAGGAAATTAAGTACTCATTGATTCTTGATTTATAAGCTAGAGCTAAAGATCATGAAAAAGCAAATATAACTTAATTAAATGTCCCTCGGCTTTGCTACTATTGAGGTCTTCACTCATAAAGTTAGTAAAACAAACCATTCCTAGAACATAAATGTATATTGGTTCTTCCAGTTGGGAAGGCAAATAATTTACTGGTTAAATATATTCAGCAAAGTTAACCCAAGTGAGAGATTTTCCCAGTGTCCTCTGGGGCTTGAAGAGATAAAAGCTATTGTAGTTTTAAGGAAACCATTGTCCTGAGAATGATAGGTAGTAACTTGCTGTGAAAAAGAGTAAACAAAAGGGTGTCTCTTTTTTTTTATTAGAAAATGTATTTTAATATGCCCACAGAATAGACCATAGATCTGCAAAAGAAATAGAGCTTTATAGTCTATTCATTGGCTATACACTTGTGGTTATTCATTGCTGACAGTGAACACATTAACCTGGGATAATTTAATTGAATCTTCTAGTAATGTTGCTATTTTTCTACCCTGAAGTGTAAATGATTTTTAAAAATTAGGTTCTAAAATGTAACACTTCAAATGATGTATACAGCAAATCAAGGAGCCAGTGTGAGCTCCCCTTTGTGCTCCATGAGTTATTGATTAGAAAAGCAAGAATAAAGGAAAGAAAAAATAAAAGAACAAAAAGACACAGCAGCAAAAGAGTGCCAAGTAGGGCTGGGCGTGGTGGCTCACACCTGTAATCCCAGCACTTTGGGAGGCTGAGGTGGGTGGATCACCTGAGGTTAGGAGTTCAAGACCAGCCTGGCCAACATGGCAAAACCGCATCTCTACTAAAAGTGCAAAAGTTGGCTGGGCATGGTGGCACGTGCCTGTAATCCCAGCTACTCAGGAGGCTGAGGCAGGAGAATCACTTGAACCCGGAAGGTG
This sequence comes from Trachypithecus francoisi, assembly GCF_009764315.1. Classification (NCBI taxonomy): domain Eukaryota; kingdom Metazoa; phylum Chordata; class Mammalia; order Primates; family Cercopithecidae; genus Trachypithecus; species Trachypithecus francoisi. The sequence goes on along the minus strand of NW_022681442.1, from coordinate 6,104,777 downwards.
GAGGTTGCAGTGAGCGGAGATCGTGCCATTGCCCTCCAGCCTAGGTGACAAGAAGGTGGCAAATCTCGGTCTCAAAAAAAAAAAAAAAAAAGAGTGCCAAGTAGAAATAAAACTCATTGAACCAGGAGCACTTGGTGTAAGGAAACTCCACTTACATCCCACTTTCCTGCCCTCGTTTATTCTCCATGCATCCACTGAGTCAAAGTTTAGTTTTCCTGTCCAGTTGAGTAATGAGAGGATTTATTCAAATAAATTATAAATAAGCATCAATAGGAAGGGTTCACAGTTTCTCACAGAAAATAAACGTTTTGAGAAATTCTCTTCTCTGTCATTAGGATAGACTGGAATCTTGTCTTCAATGGCACATCGAGCTGGTTTTAGGAATGACGTAGCAAGAGCAATGAGAGAGAATTGGCATTTTAGACTCCAGCCAGGAAGTGTTATGATAATGGTTATGAAAAATGGAACATGCTGACTTCAAGACGATGACATCACCACCAGCAGGGCCTGAATGTTAAGGGCATTTTTTTAGGAAGTACTGATGGGCGGTCAGGATTTCTCTTGGGTTGGCCTTAGGCAACCAGGATGGATTAAGCAAACATCTTTGCCTAGTTGCAAGTTGAGGTTAAAGGCATTCTGCAGTCATGGAGATAATTTTTCTCTCTGTCCTTCCTGTGAATAAGTCCATGATTTCCATGATTTTGGCCTCCTTGGTGCTATGTCCCAATCCCAGGTACTCTTGGGCCCAGATCTGCATGCTGAGGGTGGCAATGTACTAGTAATACAAAAAAAAATCAAGGTAAAAAGGTGCATTTGTTTCCGAGGGCTGCCGTAACAAAGTACCACAGACTGGGGGGCTTAAACAACAGAAATTTATTTCCTACCATTTTGAAGGCTAGACGTCTAAGATCAAGGTGTTTGCAGGGTTGATTCTTTCTGAGACCTCTCTCCTTGGCTTGTAGATGGCCGTCTTCTCTCAGTATCTGCACATGACTCTGCTACTGTGTGTGTCTGTGCCCTAATTTTCCCTTCTTATAAGGACAGCAGTCATACTGCATTAGGGCCCACCCTAACGACCTCCTTTTAACCTAATTCCCTCTTTAAAGACCCGATCTCCAAGTGCAGCCATATTCTGAGGTACTGCGGTTAGGGCTTCAACATAGGAATTTGGTGGTGGTGGTGGGGTGGGAGGGAACATAATTTAGCCCATAACAGAAGAAAAAACCCAGGTAGACATACACATTTGAGTCAATTATCAAGAAACAAAATGAGCAAGTTCTGTCTTTCTTATTATAATCTGTGTTTTGCCCATTTGTGACTGTGGTGTGCTGATACATGTTGCCAACCAGCTCTCTGAGAAACAAGAAATCTGATTTGTAGTATTTGCTGACTTCCAGGGTGTAAATATTCCCAACATGGCCTATTCCAACCTCCAAGACGGCTTCATTGACTGTAGAGTTGGGGAGACGTGCACAGTCGGCCCTCATGAGCAGGTGTGAGCCGCCTCCAGAACTCCACTGATGTGAGTGATAAAGAACGAAAAAGTAAAGGGGAAGAAACTGAAACTCAATCTTGGTAATTTTAAAGCGATTCCTATAAAGCTTGATAATGGGAGGAGGTGCAGAAATGTTGATTAAAAGAAATTATCTGTAATTTTGTCATTTTGCTCCTATTTCACCATTCTTTTTTTGCTTTCTTTTTTCAGGCAACCGTTGATAGTAATTATTTGCCTGTTAAAAGTAAACATTTTATGGAAGTGAGGATAATGGGGACTTGGTAAAAGGATATAATGATATAAAAAAAAGTTAAAAGCGCTCCTGTTCCCGGTAATGTGGCAGACAAGTAACCCTGAAACATCCATGCACGTGTGTGCACACATGCACACACACATCCCTTTTCAAAGTGTCAATGAGCTGGGAAATGAGTGTAGAATGTTCAGAGGCCAACAAGCAATGATGCACTGAAGGAGGTTGGTTTTCCCAACCTACTTTGCTGAACAGGGTAACCTTGAACTTTGATTTTCCTAATTCCATGGGAACAGAGAGAGGCTCAAGATCTACCCAAGTATGGAGTGTAAAAGGGGAACCCCTGCTGGTACTTGAAAGCAGTAGTTGTTTCTTCACTGGGGTGATTTTGCCTCCAGGGGACATTTGGCAATGCCCAGAGACATTTTTGATTGTCATGACTAGAAAGGTGCTGCTGGCATCTAGTGGGTAGAGATCAAAGATGCTGCTAAACACCGTATACTGCATGGGACAACTTACTACAACGAATTATCTGGTTCCAAATGTCAGTCATAATGAGGTTGAGAAACTTTGCTCTAAAAGGTTACATTGTCAATGTAAGAGTGAACTGGAAATTTAACCACCTTTCTCTCATCTCCCAAAATGCAAGCAAATACATTGTTGAACCATGGTGCTGGGGGTAGTGTGCCTCCATGGGAACTCATAAGTGCAAGCTGTCCTCATGCGGATTTGCAGCTGAATTCATTCTAATTGAGGCAATAATTCATTCATCTCAGGTGAATTTAAAATGGTTCCAGGCTGGTTATCTTCCCAGGTGCTTGGCAGAAGCAAACCGCCTCTATCCTCCCTACGAAAATCCACCTTCAACTTAGATCTCAAATAACCTACACTTAAACAGTACCAAAAATATATACACATAATAAAAAAGCACAAGAAAACATCTTGTATAATCAAGAGTGAAAGCCAACAGAAAAAGAGAGACGAATCAGCCTCCCAAAGACTTTTGTTGTTGAAATGACCAGATAGAGAATATAAGAATAGTTAATATGCTTAAAGAAATAAAACGAGGAAAATACAATTGAAGAATAAGAGGTTATAGATAATGACTGAGCAGATTTGAAAAATAAATACAATTTTAAAAATTAAAAACAGTATGATTAATATTAAAAACTCAATGGAAAGCAATTAGACACAGCTGCTAAGAGTTAATAAACTCAAGTATAGGTCCAAACACTTTCCCACAGCAAAGCACAGAGAAATTAAGATATGGAAAAGAAGAAAGCGTGATAAAGTGATGTGAAGAAAGGAATGAGAAGGTCCAACATATCTGTCTAAACAGAGTTTTGTAAAGAGAAGAGAGAGAAAATGGCACAGAGGTAATGTTTGAAGAAACAGTGACCAGTCATTTCCCAGAACTCATGACAGACGCCAATCCACAGATTAAGTCCAGTGAATCCCAAACAAGATAGATAGATAAAAGGAATCCCTAAACTTAGACCCACCACAGTGAAACTGAGCAATACCAGGAACAGAGACTATCTCAAAAACTATCCCAGAGGGAAATAAATTACCCTCTTGTCTTCAAAAGAATAATTAGGCTGAACACTGACTTCCCAACGGGAACAACAAAAACCCAGAGTGGAATGATAGCCTCACTATACTAGGTGAAAATAACTATCAACCTAGAATAATTTACCAAATAAATTATCTTTTGAGAAAACTGAGACACTTTGCTAGCAGTAGAACTCTAACTAAAGGAAGTTCTAAAATATGGACTTTAGGCCAAAGGAATGTGGTCCAGATGGATGGAATCCATGAGCTCTTACCTTGAGATGCAGGAAGAAACAGAGGGAAGAGAATATATGCAGCTAAACAGACATGACCTGTGTAAAACAATATTAGGAATTCCATTGGGTTAAAGATAAATAAGAACATTTATAAAATAGCACCAATATCTGGAGGAAGTGATTAGAATTAAAGTCTCCTAAGGTCTTATATAAAAAACAACAGGTTTTCAAAAGAAAAGGTGCTTCTATCACTTTCCACACTAATAATACTCTCTGGAATCAGAGGGATTTATGTAAATGCCTTAACTCCTTCTCCTTCTAAGCCCTTTGTGGCTGGACCTGATGCTTGTTAATCCTCTCGTCTGTACCATTGGCACCTAACTCAGCACATTGCACAGAGAAGGTGGTCAACATGTGCTATTGCGTTCAGCTGAGCTTATATCAAATAAGCTGTAATTATCAGTAGGGCTACTGTACTTAGAAATTAAAGAGACATATTCATTATTCACTGAATACTTTAACTCAAGTTTTTCATGGCAAAACATAAAATAGTGTTGTTCTTATCTTTGGGGGCTGTTTTGGTTTGGGTTTCCCCAAAAGGAGACCTTGAGACAAAGATTCAAGGCCTATGTAGCTTTGTTTGGGAGGTGGTTCCAGGAGATACTGGCAGTGGCATGGGGACGTGAGATAGGACAGGAGGAAAGCCAAAGAGGGATGAATTAACAAGTCAGTGACTGTGGTGAGCTCCATCCCCCTGGGACCTTTAGCAGAAAGTGAAGAAAAGCCTGCGTTAACCCAGCCACAGGCTCCCATGTTACTGGATGAAGCTGCTTTCTGGGCATCCCTCTTTAAAACGTTTGGCTTTTCCTGTCTGTAGCCCAGTCCATTCCTGGCCAGAGAGGAAGCTTGCAGGGAGTACATAGCAGCATTTGCAGCAAGCCTCTGGCTTCTAGAGGTGGAAGTTGGGGAATGGGAGACCATGGGCGGGACATAGCCTGTGCTACAGCACTAGAGGCTTGAAATCAACCTTTTAGGAAGAAAACGTGAGTGCAGGCAGGAGTGGTGAAAATTAACTTTGAAGAAATAAGAGAAAAAAGGCCCTTAGACAGTAAAAGGGGTTGGAACTAAAGGGGCAACCTCAGGAAGTATAATGGTCTCAGTGGCAGTAAGTGGGCAGAGGTTCATGGACACACAGAGAGGACAGTGATGGCTGTGACAGTAATTGGGGCTTGTCTGAACACAGGGGTGGAAAATTAGAAGACAGAGCATCACGAGCATGAGCACTCACACATGGCAAGGGTATAAAGGTCAACAATGAGCCTGGGAGTTACCAGGAGAAAATGTCAGCTGCCTCATGCAGGGCAGGAGTGAACAGAGATACTTTAGACATATCATTCATGAGGGTGAATCAATGGATGTGGTTTCATTTCTAAATGACACAAATAGATAAATATATTGAAACACTATCTAGGATAGGCAAAAATAAGACAAGCAGAACGAAAAAAAAAATAAAGAAAGAAATGAAGCAAGCTGTAGCATGACTATCAAATAAAGGAGATTCCAAGGAAAAAGGCATCGAAGGAAGCAACTACCTCATGAAGGCCGTGCACGGACATTTGTTGGCTGCTTTTCCAGAAGCAATTCCCTCAGCAGTATCCTGATTTCCCTTTGAGAAGTTGCCATTCTCCCATTATTAGCCTTGTGTCTTGGGGTGGGAATAAACTCTTTTTAGCTTTTGGATGGGCCCCAAAACAATATATACAGGCACCGGAAAAGACAGAGTAGAAAGAGAAAGAAATTGAAGTTCTTGGTAGCATTGTTTGGGGCTGCTGGATCAAGCCTGACCTAAAGCTTATTTTGTTGGTTATAAGAACTAGTACATTCTATTATTATTTTAACAAGTTCCCTTTTTTCATCTTTTATTTTAGGTTCAGGAGGTACATGTACAGATTCATTACATGGGAAAATTGTGTGTTTCTGGGGTTTGGTGTACAAACCCTGATAGTGAGCATACTACTGGATAGGTAGTTTTTTGAATTTCACCCCCTTCCCACCCTACACTCTCAAAAAGGCCCTGGTGTCTGTCGTTCCCATAATGTGTTCACGTGTACTCAGTGTTTAGCTCACACCTGTAAGTGAGAACATGTGGTATTTGGTTTTCTGTTCCTACATTAATTTGCTTAGGATAGAGGCGTCCAGCTGCATCCATGTTGCTGCAAAGGACATGATTTTGTTCTTTTCTATGGCGGCATAGTATTCCATGGTGTATATGTACTACATTTTCTTTATCCAATCCACTGTTGATAGGCATCTAGGTTGATCCCATGGGATTGCTGGGTGGAACAGCAGATCTATTTTAAGTTCTTTGAGCAATCTCCAAACTGCTTTCCAAAGTGGCTGAACTAATTTATATCCCCACCAGCAATGTATAAGCATTTGCTTTTCTTGTTTTTGTTTTTGTTTTTTGAGACTGGGTCTCACTGTTGCCCAGGCTGGAGTGTGCTGGTGCAAACATGGCTCACTGCAACGTTAACCTCCTGGGTTCAAGTAATCTTCCTGCCTTGGTCTCCTAAGTAGCTGGGACCATGGATGCATGCCATTATGCTGGCTAATTTTTAAATGTTTTGTAGGAACAGAGATTTGTCATGTTGTCCAGGCTGGTCTTGAACTCCTGGGCTCAAGCGATCCTCATGCCTTGGCCTCCCAAAGTACTAGGATTATAGGCATGAGCCACTATGTCCAGCCTGACTTTTTAATAATAGCTATTTTGACTGGTGCACAATGGTATCTCACTGTGGTTTTGATTTGCATTTCTCTAGTGATTTGTGATGTTGAGTATTTTTTCATACGCTTGTTTGCCATCCGTATGTCTTCTTTTGAGAAGTGTCTGTTCATGTCCTTTGCCCATTTTTTAATGGGGTTGTTTTTTGCTTGTTGATTTGTTTAAGTTCTTTATAGATTCTGAATATCTGACCTTTGTCAGAAGCATAATTGGCAAATATTTTCTCCCATTCTGTAGTGCCTGTTTACTTTGTCACTAGTTTTCTTTTTCCTGTGTTGAAGCTCTCTAGCTTCATTAGGTCCCACTTGTCTATTTTTGTGTGTGTGTGTGTGTGGCATTTGCTTTTGGAGACTTCATTATTAAATCTTAGCCAAGGTCTATGTCTGGAATGGTATGTCATAGGTTTTCTTCTAGAATTTTTATAGTTTTTGTTGTTACATTTAAGTATTTTATTCATCTTGAGTTGATTTTTGTGTATGTTGAAATGAAGTGGTCCCATTTCAATCTTCTGCATATGACTAGCCAGTTATCCCAGCACCATTTATTGAAAAGGGAGTGCTTTCCCTATTGCTTGTTATTGTTGACTTTGCCAAAGCTCAGATGGTTGTAGGTGTATGGTATTATTTCAGGTTCTCTGTTCTGTTCCATTGGTCTATGTGTCTGTTTTTGTACCAGTACCATGTTGTTTTGGTTACTGTAGCCTTGTAGTATAGTTTGAAGCCAGCTTTTTTCTTTTCACTTAGAATTTCCCTGGCTATTCAGGCTTTTTTGGTTTCATATAAAGTTTAGAATAGTTGTTTTTCAAATTCTGTGAAAAATGGCATTGGTAGTTTGATAGGCATAGCATTGAATATATAAATTGCTATGGCCATTTTAATAATATTGATTCTTCCTATCCATGAGCATAGGATGTTTTTCCATTTGTTTGTGTCATCTCTGATTTCTTTCAGCAGTGTTTCAGAATTCTCATTGTAGAGATGTTTCACCTCCCTGGTTAGCTGTATTCCTAGGTATTTTATTCTTTTTGTGGCTATTGTGAATGGGATTGCATTCTTGATTTGGCTCTCAGCTTGAAGGTTATTGGTGTATAGAAATGCTATTGATTTTGTACCTTCATTTTGTATCCTGAAACTTTACTGAAGTTGCTTATCAGTTCTAGGAGCCTTTGGGCAGAGATTATAGGGTTTTCTAGGTATAGAATCATATTGCCTGTGAAGAGAGAGTTTGACTTACTCTCCTCCTATTTGGATACCTTTTATTTATTTATTTTTTTGATTGATTGTTCTGCCTGGGACTTCCAGTACAATGCTGAATAAGAGTGGTGAGAGTGGGCATCCTTATTTTGTTCCAGTTCTCAGGAGGAATGCTTCCAGGTTTTGCACTTTCAGTATGATGTTGGCTGTGGGTTTGTCATAGATGGCTCTTATTATTTTGAGATACGTTCCTTTGCTGCCTAGTCCATTGACGGCTTTTTATCATGAAGAGATGTTTAGTTTTATAAGAAACCTTTTCTGCATCTGTTGAAATGATCATGTAGTTTTTGTTTTTGTTCTGTTTATGTACTGAATCACATGTATTCATTTGCATATGCTGAACCAATCTTGCATCCCAGGAATAAAGCCTACTGGATTGTGGTGGATTAGCCTTTTGATGTGCTGCTGGATTTGATTTGCTAGTATTTTGTTGATGATTTTTGCGGCTATGTTCATTAGGGATATTGGCTTGAAGTCTTCTTTTTTCATTTTGTCTCTGCCAGGTTTTGATATCAGAATGATGCTGGCCTCATGGAATGAGTTAGGGAAGAATCCCTCCTCCTCAATTTTTTGGAATAATTTCAGTAGAATTGGTACTAGCTCTTCTTTATACCTCTGTATATGTATAAAGGCTGTGAATACATCTGTTCCAGGTTTTTTTTTTTTTTTGGTTGGGAAGTTTTTTAAATTACCAATTCAATTTTGGAATTTGATATTGGTCTAGACATTCAGGACTTCAGTTTCTTCCGGGTTCAGTTTTGGGAGGTTGTATGTTTCTAGAGATTTTCCCATTTCTTCTAGGTTTTCTAGTTTATGTGCATAAGAGGTGTTCATAATAGTTTCTGAGGGTTTTTTGTATTTCTGTGGGATTGGTGAGATGATGTCATCTTGTCATTTCTGATTGTGTTTATTTGGATCTTCTCTCTTTTTCTTTATTAATCTAGCTAGTGGTCTATCAGTCTTGTTATTATTTCAAAAAACCAACTTTTGGGTTCTTTGAATTTTTGTGTAAATTTTCATGACTCAATTTTGTTCAATTCAGCTCTTATTTGGGTTATTTTTTCTTCTGCTAGCTTTGGGGTTGGTTTGCTCTTATTTTTCTAGTTCCTCTAGGTGTGATGTTAGGTCATTAATTTGAGATCTTTTTAATGTCTTGATACATGCATTTAGCATGATAAGCTTTCCTCTTAACACTACTTTAGTGGTGTCTCAGAGATTCTGATATGTTGGGTCTTTGTTTTCATTTGTTTCAAAGATTATTTTTTTATTTCTGTCTTAATTTCACTCTTTACCCAAAAGTCATTCAGGAGTAGGCTGTTTAACTTCCATATAATTGTATGGTTTTGAGAGATCTTCTTGGTATTGATTTCTGTTTTTATTGTGCTGTGGTCTGACAGTGTGGTTGGTATAATTTCATTTTTTAAAAATTTGTTTAGAATTGCTTTATGGCTGAGCATGTGGCTGATCTTAGAGTATATTCTATGTGTAGTTGAGAAGAATGGATATTCTGTTGTTGCTGAGTGGAGTAGTCTATAGATGTTGGTTAGGTTCATTTGGTCAAGTGTCAAGTTTAGGTCTCAAATATCTTTGTTAGTTTCCTGCCTCAACGATCTGTCTAACACTGTCAGTGGGGTGTTGAGGTCTCCTACTGTTATTGTGTGGTTATCTAAGTCTCTTCATAGGTCTCTAAGAACTTTTTTTTTTTTTTAGGTGGAGTTTCGCTCTTGTCATCCAGGCTGGAGTGCAATGGCATGATCTCGGCTCACCGCAACCTCCGCCTCTTGGGTTTAAGCAATTCTCCTGCCTCAGCTAATTTTTTTTTTTTGTATTTTTAGTAGAGATGGAGTTTCACCATGTTGGCCAGGCTGGTCTCGAACTACTGACCTCAGGTGATCCACCTGCCTCAGCCTTCTAAAGTGCTGGGATTATAGGTGTGAGCCACCACGCCTGGCTTAGAACTTTTTAAAATGCATCTGGGTGTTCCAGTGTTGGAGGCATAAATATTTAGGATACTTAAGTCTTTTTGTTTAAGAAGACTTCTTGTTTGTCATTACGTAATACCCCTTTTTGTCCTTTTTGATCATTGTTGAAGTCTGTTTCATCTGAAATAAGAAAGTAACCCTTGCTCTGTTTTGTTTTCTGTTTGTTTGATAGATTTTTTTTTATACGTTTACTTTGAGACTATAGGTGTCATTGAATGTGAGATGGGTCTCTTGAAGATGACATACAGTTAGGTCTTGCTTCTTTATCCAACTTGTCACTGTGTCTTTTAAGTGTGACATTTAGTCCACTTACATTCAAGGTTAATATTGATATGTGAGGATTTGATCCTGTCATCCTGTTGTTAGCTGGTTGCTATGTAGACTTGATTATATAGTGCTTTATAGTGTCAGTAGGCTATGGTATGTAAGTGTGTTTTTGTGGTGGCAGGTATTGGTCATTCATTTCCATGTTTAACACTTCCTAAGTACCTCTTGTAAGGCAAGTCTGGTGGTAACAAATTCCCTTACTGTTCACTTGTCTAAAAAGGATTTTATTTCTCCTCCACGTATGAAACTCAATTTGACTGGACCTGACATTCTTGGTTGGAATTTCTTTGCGTTAAGGGTGCTGAATATAGGCCCTTAATCTCTTCTGACTTGTAAGGTTCCTGCTGAAAGGTTCACTGTTAGCCTGATGGGGTTCCCTTTGTATGTGACTTGCCCCTTCTCTCTAGCTGCCTTTAAGATGTCTTGGGGATGTTTGTCTGGTATAGAATCTCACAAGGGTTCTCTGAATTTCCTGAATTTACATGTCAATTAGGTTGGGGAAATTTTCATGGACAATATCCTCAAATATGTTTTCCAAGTTGCTTGTTCTCTCTGTATCTCTTTCAAGAATATCAATGATTCATAGGTTTATTCTCTTTATATAATCTCATATTTCTTGGAGTTTTTGTTCATTTTCAAAAATTCTTTGTCTTTATTTTTTTCTGCCTGCATTGATTCTAAGGAGCAGATTTTGAGCTCTGAGATTCTTTCCTCAGCTTGGTCTATTCTGTTGTTAATGCTTCCAATTGCATTCTGAAATTCCTGCAGTGAATTTTTCATTTTCAGAAGTTCAGTTTTGTTCTTTCTTCAAATGGCTATGTCATCTTTCAAATCTTGGACCGTTTTACTGTGTTCCTTGGATTGGGGTTCAACCTTCTCCTATATGTTGACGAGCTTCCTTGCCGTCTAGATTTTGAACTCTATGTCTGCCATTTCAGCCATTTCAGTCTGGTTAAAAACCATTGATGGGAAGCTAGTGCAGTCATTTGGAGGCAAGAAAACACTCTAGCTTTTAGAGTTGCCAGAGTTCTTGTATTGGCCCTTTCTCATCTGTGTAGGCTGACGTTCCTTTAATCTTTGAATTTGCTGTCTTTTGGTTGGGGCTTTTTGCTTTTATGTTCTCTGATATCCTTGAAGGTTTTGCTGTGGTATAAGTGAGGTTTAGTCAATTGGCTTTGTTTCTGGATGCTTTCAGAGGGCCAAGGCTCAACTCAGCACTCCTGGGCTATGTGGTCCAACCCTGGGGTGCTGGGACTATGCCCGCAGCTTTGTTCTCTGGACCCTTTAGGTTAAGCACCTGCCGTGCTGGAGGGACTCAGTTGTTCGCAGACCACTAGCAACAACACTCAGATGGGGGCTGTTGGAAAAAGCACTCCAGCAGGGCATCAGCAGACCCCCATGGATGTGTGTGCTGGTTGGAGTATTGGGGGCCCATGCACATGTGTGCCAATGAGGCAAGGGGATGTAAGGGAAGACTGCAAGTGAGTGCACACTGGTCGGGGAGGGCTGTGAGCCGGTGCACGCTGGTGGGAGTCTGTCTGCAAAAGCATCTCAATGGTTAGGTGGAGCTGGTAAAAGAGCTATGGCAGTGACTGCTGGCAAGCTGAGGCTGCACTGCAAGTAGGTGCAGCCAAGCAGGAACCCTCGGAGAGGCTGGCAGACAGAGGGATGCTCAGATCAGACTGTTGTTTTTTTTTTTTTTTTTCCATTTGCAAGACAGCCTTGCTCTGTCCAGGTCTGGCAGCCAACAAAGGCTAGAGCTGCCTAGAGGAGTATGGTAGGTCTTGAGGGGTGGACACTCATAGCCATGCTCCACTGCAGTCATTCCTGCACCTCTGGGCTCTGTGCAGACTGGAGTTCTCTCTCTGCCAACTCTCCAGAGTTCTGTCTCTGCCAACACTCCAGGCAGATGTCTGTGGTGGTTGTGGGGGTCTCCTACAGCTAGGATCCCAGAGGTCCACGTAAAGAGTTAGACGCTCCACATCTGTATCTCTCCTCCCTTCCTTAGGAGCCACTGAGATCCAGGAATGAGTCTTGGTGCTTGGTCATCCTGTGTAGGGTTCCTGGCTTTCTCCCCTTTTAGCGCAGCATGTTTGTCCTCTCTCTGTCCATGCTCAATGCTTTCTTTCTGAAGATCTGTTCAGAGTGCTGTTTTACTTGATGGTCTGGTCTCTTTCAGTGTGAGAGGCTCTTCCTGGCTGGGTCTAGTCAGCCATACTGGCTCTCTCTCAAAAAGTTTGAGTTGAGTTTTTTATCACTTGCAAGGTAAGGGTTTTTTCTGACACAAAGGGTTGTGTAGTTAAGATAAAATTGTCATAAACTTTATTAACTAAATAATAAACTTCATTGAAATACATAAAGCAAATTCTCTAGAAATTCAAGACAAAACAAGTAGAAATAAAGTTGTAATGAAAGACTTCAAATTCCTCTTTAGTGACCAAATAGGAAACAAAAACCAGCATGAGGAAATCTGAATAATATAATTAACAGGATGGCTCTAATTGATATTATATACACAGTGGTAATGGGACATGTACACATTTTTACAATTAAACCATAATAAAAACTTACTGTTTTCTCTAAAGAAGAAAAAACTATGACAGTCTCTGACAAACACGCAGTCTTGGAGCTAATAACAAAAGTAGGAAAGTAACAAATCCTCAAAACCCTGCAAATCAACCCAAAGCCTTCCTGTGTGATATATTTTTTGAATAAAAAAGTAAATAAAACTTGTAACTCTAGATAACGTAACTAGAAATAGCTACAATAAATATATGACTTCAAAACCTTTGAGATATAGCAAAAGTTGGACTTCAAGGACATTTTCCATTAAGCACTTTATTAAATAAAACAGGGTGGAAAATATGATCCAAGCAACCAATTCAAGTAATGAAAAGAAGCTGAATTTTCGGCTTAGCTTTGCTGTGACACTAAAACTGTGCTTGAAAAGTCTATTTTTAAAAATATAATTCATAAATTTTAGGAATCAAGAAGTAAATGAAGATAGATAAATTATAAATTAATAAGTTAGAAAATGGTATAATTAACAAACACAAGATATAGTTCTTTGTGGGAAAAATTAATGTCACGTACGAATCCACCAGCTAGATTAGTCAAGAACTAAGAGAGAAAGCCCAAATATACAAAACTAGGATTCACACAGGGAAACTAAGCATAGATATTGATAAATGGGAAGGATTCTGAGGTCATATTTTGTTTAATTTTCTGCTGATCAACTTGAATATAAAAATGAAATAAATGACTTTCAAGAAAAATGCATAAGACTATAACCAACTGAAAGATAATTAGAAAATCCAAATAGGCTCGTAGCCAAGGAAAAGGCTGAGGAAGTTTTTACTTCCTCATCTTAAACTGCAAAGTTCTAAAACCCAGAGAGCTTCAGGGACAAATCACCCAAACCTTCAAGGAACAGATAAATCCTCTGCTTCATTAGCTGTTCCAGAGCAGAGAAATAAGGAAAACTCCTAAAATCTTGTTAGAAAGCCAGAAATTGTAAAGACAGCATGGAAAAAACTAACCAGCCCACTGACAGACAATGAGTAGGCTGACCTCAATACTCACATAAAAATCAAAATCTCCTATTAAAATATAGAACATTCATATGGATATTTAGTATATTTATATCTTATATATGTCCTATTTAATATGGAATATTAAAGAAATAATGGCCAAAAGAAGTTCTTAGTAAAGATGGTTTAATATAGAGAACTCTATTCATGTATTCTACCATATACTCTCACTAGATTCCAAACTCATTTAATAAATTTCAATATCTGTTCCTTATTTCTAAAAACTCCATAGTAAAATGGAAATAAATGGATACTTCCTAGATAAAATTTTATATGTTTGTATGGTGTGTGTGTTCATTACATCACACAAAACAATACCAATATTCTGCTCCATGATAAAACACTAGAGGTAATGCCCATTAAAGTCAATAAAACACAAGAGTAATCATTGCTATTCTTACAACTTGATGGTTATCACCAAATTCCTGTGCAACAAGGTTTTAGCAATTTATACTCCCATTAACTGAAGATGAAAGCGCCTGTTAATCCACACTCTTGCCTGTGCTATGTTTTATCACCCTTTTAAATCTTTGCCAATTTGATATAGGAAAATATTTACAGTAGTTTTAATGATCATTTCTTTAAGCATTTGTGAGCTGAATTTTTATGTTTAAAAGCCATTTATGCTTTTGTACCTAACCTAGTCCAGTCTTTTGTCCATTTTTCTGTTTGATATTCCTTGTTTGAAATTGTCATATGTGTAAATTAATATTAACCCTTTGTCATATATCTTATATTTTTTTCCAGTTTATAGGTTTTTTCCAGTTTATAGTTTGTCTTTGATCTTATTTATGGTGTCTTTTGTCATGAATACACTTAAGTGTTTTTATATAATATAATTTTCAACTTATCTCTTAATAGTTTTTGGCCTTGATATTTATATTGAGAAAGGCTCTATTCTAACAACATGAAACTATTCCCCACTGCTTTATACTAGCAGCTCTACAGTTATAGTTACAATTTTACACTGAACAGTTGGATACACCTGTGCTTTATTAAGGTGTAAGGATTGAGGTAGAGATACAAATGACTAGCAAATTTTTCCATGTCATCCATTGATGAATGATTCATCTTCTCCCATTGATTTTAGGCATCATCCTTCAATACTGTTTTCTTTTCTAACCTCAGGTTTGCATGTATATATTCTATTCCATTTCACTCGTCTGATTATTGCTCTTACCAGGACAGGCTGTCTGCCAGGGCAAGTGCTTCACCATTATTCTTCTATTTCGGAATTTTTCATATTATTCTCAGAAGTTAGTTCTTCCATATAAGCTCTGGAATTATTCTGTCAAGTTCCAAAAAATGTTCTGTTGACATCTTACTGAAACTACTGAATTCTAGTTTGATTTAGAATGAAATATTGAATATTTCCACCTAAGATAAAATATGTTTCTCTATTTTAAAAATCATTTTTATGCTTTTCAGTGGAGTTTTACAATTTTATTTATGTGCATCTTATGTGCTCTTCATCTACTTTATTCTTAGGTGTATTGTATTTTTGGTACTATAGTGGATTTCTCATTATATTTCTTTTTCCTTTCCTTCTTTTTTTTTAATTGAGATGGAGTTTCACTCTTGTTGCCCAGGCTGGAGTGCAATGGCATGATCTCGGCTCACTGCAACCTACGCCTCCCAGGTTCAAGCAATTCTGCTGCCTCAGCCTCCCTAGTAGCTGGGATTACAGGTATGCGCCACCACACCCGGCTGATTTTGTATTTTTAATAGAGACGGGGTTTCTCCATGTTGGTCAGGCTGGTCTCGAACTCCCAACCTCAGGTGATCCACCCACCTCGGCCTCCCAAAGTGCTGGGATTACAGGCATGAGCCACCGCACCTGGCCTTATATTTCTTTAAATCATATTTTTAACAGGTTATTGACTATATAAGTTATCTATATATTAATTTTAAATTAGAACCCTTAGTAAGCTGTATTATTCTTTCTATTAAGTTTTTGATTGATATGAGTCACAATCATATCTGAAAACAATTATTTTTGCCTCCCCCTTTCTCGCATTTATAAATTTTATTTATTTCCCTTGTCTAATAGTAATGACCAACAATTACAGAAGAATGTTAAATAATAATAGATTACATTTGCTGAGCACTCGTTATATGCCAGATATTGTACTAAGCTCTTTATACTAATTAATTCATTTGATTCTTAAAAAAACCTGAAAAAGTTAACATTATTATTCTCATTTCTTAGATAAGAAAATTAAAATATAGAAATATAAGGTAATATACCCATATTTGCACAGCTGGTAAGTGGTAGAGCCAGAATTTGAGCCAACACAATTCCATCCTTTGCAGAGCCATGCTTTAAGATCTACCAGTTTGTCTGTGTCTATCTGTATAATATCTGGCCTTTGTAAGTTTGTCTGTCATGTGCCCAGATGTGGTTTTCTTTGTATTTATTCTGCTTGCAATTTGCTGAGTTTTTTAGATTTTTGAGTTGCTGTTTTGTTCTGGTTTTTCTTACCAAATTTTGAAAATTTTTAGTCAATATTTCTTCAAATGTATTTTGGATCATTTTTTCTTTTCTGGAACTCTAAATACATATATGTTAGACTGCTTAATACTGTCCCACAGGCCACTGGGACTCTGTTGATTTATTCTCAATCTTTTTTTTTCTCTGTGCTTCAGTTTAGATGATTTCTTTTGACCTGTCTTCAAATTCAGTAATTCTTTCTTCTGTGATATCCAATCAATTGTTATCCCATCCCATGACTTTTGAATTACAGCTATTCTAATTTTCCACATCTAGAACTTTCATTTGATTCTTTTTTAATGGTTTCTTTGTCTTTTCTGAAATTCTCTATATCTTCACTCATGTTATTAATCTTTTCCTGTAGACCATTTAATACATTTATCATAATTATTCTAAAATCCACGTTTATCATAATTATTCTAAAATCCTCACCTGCTAATTCCAATATCTAAATTATTTGAAGATCTGTTCCTATTGATTGATTGCTCTCTTGACCATCTTATTTCTTTACTTGTCAAGTAATTTTTGATTATATACTAACACTGTAAATATGTTGATATAGTATATAGAATATGGATTCTTTCTCTTTTTTTGGGTAATGCATTTTCTTGCATCTTACTTTGATATAGTATATAGAATATGGATTCTTTCTTTTTTTTAAGGGTGATGCATTTTCTTGCAGCAGGCAGTTAAATTACTGACAGATCACCTTGAACTTATGGATATTTGGGTTTATACTTTCTTATGGCAGTTCTATTTCAGCATTTTCTTAATCTTAGATTGAATCCCTCTTGAGACAGTTTTTACTCCTAAGGCGTGACCCTTCAGAGGTTTCAATGGATCATCCAAGGTATTTACCAAATTCGTCTAACTTGGTAACATGTGAACTCCGAATTCTGTTTCCCCTATGGTGAAAAGTAGCTATGTTCAGAGTATGGCGAAACTCTGCTCAGCTCTTTCAGACTTCTGGATGATACTGTTTTCCTATTAGAATCTTTGGGGTCTCACTTGCACACGTACTGTTTTGGGATTAACTAAAGAGTTGGGGTAAATTTATATATAGATTTTGGGATTTCCTTCTCTGTGGCTCTCTCCTTTTAAGAATTAACTCCTCAATTTTTACACTCTCAGTTGTCCCAAACTCTGTTTTCTTGCTTCTCAGTCCAAGAAGCCTGAAGCTTTCTGCTTGAGTCCAGTTGCCCTGAGCCAAGCAGACTAAGGAGAGCCTGCAAGGGAAAATCCATATAAATGTAGAATCTGCCTGTTCTTCTGTTGTTCTCCAGGCCTTTAAACCTTTTTAAAAATGACTTTATCCAAACTTTATCATTTCATTTTTTTTTTCAATTGAGACAGAGTCTTGCTCTGTTGCCAAGGCTGGAGTGCAGTGGCATGTTCATAGCTCACTGCAGCCTCCACCTCACAGGCTCAAGTGATCCTCCCACCTCAGCCTCCCAAGTAGCTGGGACTACAGCTGCATGCCACCATGCCCAGCTAATTTTTGTATTTTTTGTAGAGACAGAGTTTCACCATGTGGCCCAGGCTGGTCTCAAACTCCTGGGCTCAAGCGATCTGCCCACCTCAGCCTCCTAAAGCTCTGGGATTATAAGTGTGAGCCACTGCTCCTGGCCTGTATTTCTTTTTGAGGGAGAATTAGTCTGATATACATTACCTGATCAGTGTAAGGCACTCTATCATTGTCAGAACTGTACCCCGTCACCTGTGCACATGACTCTGAGGCCATGCTTTAAACTAGGGTTTTTCAAAAGTTTAATTATGACCACTGTAATACTTTTTACATTAAACCAGTACACAAATAAATACATCAGACATCTAAGACCACTCACTACTTGATACTATACATAATAATTTTATGAAAAATGACCCCATTTTCTCCTTCTTTCCTTCCTTCCTTCCTTCCTTCCTTCCTTCCTTCCTTCCTTCCTTCCTTCCTTCTTCCTTCCTTCCTTCCTTCCTTTCTTTCTTCCTTTCTTGGTCTCATTCTGTCTCCTAGGCTGGAGTGCAGGGGCGTGATCATGACTCACTGCAGCCTCGACCTCCCTGGCTCAGGTGGTCTTCCTACCTCAGCCTCTCAAGTAACTGGGACTACAGGCCACCACACCTGACTAATTTCTGTATTTTTTGTAGAAATGGGGTTTAGCCATGTTGCCCAGGCTGGAATAACTGTATTTTCTAAAAATATCAGAGTAAATAGAGTAGCCTTGTTTTACATACATGTAAATCTTTTCAATGTTTCACTTATTCCAAGATAGCTTGATTCTCTTATTTGCTTCTGCATTCAATCTATTGTAGTATCACGTATCATGTAGCCTTTGAAAATTCTGCTATACACTTGTAAAAGAATGACTTCGAAAAAGACAAATAACATCTTTGTATTGTTATAAAATTATCAGAACTTCCAGGGTTCCCTCAAAACATGCTTTGAGAATTACTGCTCAAAGCCGTTATTATCAATATTGTTCACATGGGCTATAAAACATAGTTTAAAAATTATAATATTTACTTATTAAATGCCAGCTTTGTGCCTACTTTGTCCTAGAGTCTCTATTTAACTTTTCAGAACAATCCTTCATGGTACGTGTTATTGCCCCCTGCCCACCTCCACCCTCCCTGCCGCCCCTGCTCCCCCAACACTTCAGAGGAGGTGAGCAAGCTGAGAAAGAGACTCAGGTTTTTCCCAAGGTCACACCCTAGTAGATGATGGTGGGTAATTAGGCTGAATTCAAACCCAAGTCTGTCTGACTTCAAAGCTCAAACTCTTTCCATCGTCCTTGTCTCTCAACAAAGTTCCCCTCATTAAAAACACTGTATGAAGGAGAATGAAATGGCAGCCATTTCTTTGATCTCCTCACTGAGAGATTTGCTTAAATGCAACATGCCATTATGGTTCTTTGAGTGGCCAGGAGCTAAACTGACCTAAGCCCTTCCCTGTCCACTATCCTTGCAGGACACTCAAAGCTCCTCCGTGTGCCTCACTGCCATTAATTCTGATAAATAGCTCAGAATATGCTTTCAGCATATTGCATCACACACTTTGGCATAAGACGATTATTCTGTAATAAATGAAAGGATCACATCCTCTGGTGAAGGATAGGCAGCAATGTAGATCAATTCCTTAAAAAGATTTTCTCTTTATTACTGTCAAGGGGTTAGATCTAGGATAGTGTAGCATACAGATAATAAAGGTGAAATACAGGATACTTTACAGATAACTACTATCCACTTTCTTTTTTCTGACAGTTATGGAGGGAAAGGAAAACCATAGATGTCTGATAAGACCCAGACACATCCTTTCATTATATGTCTTAAGAGAGAGGAACAAGTGAGAGTAGCATAGAAAGAGACATAGGAAAAATATTAGAAGGATAAAGAAAAAAATCTGAGCACTTCTTTATTATATGGGTGGTTTCTGATTACTGCACATCTGTGGACAATATTTGAGATTTATTTCTTCTCTCTGGGGATTCCTTGCTGGGCTAAAGTTGATGTCTGGAGCTATGTATAGCTTCTGTGAAAGGATCCCTTGGCAAATTAAATTCCACGGTTTTGTCTTCATTCATAATGCATACTTTATACATCTCCTCAAATAACCATTGGAATTTAAACTAGAGAGTGACAAAATAGACCTGGCTCTGGGTCTAAACAAAATTGGAATATTTGACTATTCTGAAGTCATCCCTGATCACTTTCCCTTTAATATTAGACTAATCTTTTCCCATTGAAATGGTTCTTTTTCACTTTTAGAATTATCAACAGTGGAGAATGAAAACAAAGAGGCTGTAGCACAATTTCTCCAAATAAGTTTCTATGCTAACATCATCCATATGAAAATAGGGAGACAAGCACCATAAAAAGTTAGAAAGGAAAAAGGAATAAAACAAAGTACTCCCCACTTCCTCCCCACACTGACCTAGCCTTGAGGACACAACACAGTAAAAGTTCTATATGAGGGACTGCAGTCACTGTGGGCACAGATTCAATTTTTCAATATAATTATTTCAAGTTCTAATCTTAAGGTTCCTATAAACACAATTCCAAATCTTAAAGTACTCCAAAGATCTTCTCTCACATTAAGCAGGAGAACTAAGGCATCCTTCACTAAGGAGATTCATAATTCAGAATTATGTCATGCTACAAAATGGAAGCTAGGATTCAACCTGCTCATAACTGATGAATTTACCAATGTTGCAGTCTGTTTGGAGAACTGTGAATTGTCTAGATTCACTTTAAGCTCAGGTTAAAAATGTGCTCTTTTTCTGTATTTGTTTGTAAATGATTAGTATACTGTTTAAAAAAAGAAAAGCAGTACATGGATGGCAAAGAAATCATGAAACATGGGTATCAATATTATAAAAACATAAACATAAAGAGAAAAAGGGAAAGGGAAATAATTATTCATAATCACAACAGTTTAATACTACCATTTGTAGCATTTAATACTACCATGTGTAGCAATCAGAATTTTCTCTTTTGATTTTATTTATTTATTTATTTATTTTTTATTATACTTTAAGTTCTAGGGTACATGTGCACAATGTGCAGGTTTGTTACATATGTATACATGTGCCATGTTGGTGTGCTGCACCCATTAACTCGTCATTTACGTTAGGTACATCTCCTAATCCTATTCCTTCCTCCTTCTTGCCACCCCACGACAGGCCCCGGTGTGTGATGTTCCCCTTCCTGTGTCCAAGTGTTCTCATTGTTCAGTTCCCACCCATGAGTGAGAACATGCGGTGTTTGGTTTTCTGTTCTTGCGATAGTTTGCTGAGAATGATGGTTTCCACCTGCATCCATGTTTCTACAAAGGACATGAACTCATCCTTTTTTATGGCTGCATAGTATTCCATGGTGTATATGTGCCACATTTTCTTAATCCAGTCTGTCATTGATGGACATTTGGGTTGGTCCCAAGTCTTTGCTATTGTGAATAGTGCCTCAATAAACATACGTGTGCATGTGTTTTTATAGCAGCATGATTTATAATCCTTTGGGTATACACCCAGTAATGGGATGGCTGGGTCAAATGGTATTTCTAGTTCTAGATCCTTGAGGAATCGCCACACTGTCTTCCACAATGGCTGAACTAGTTTACAGTCCCACCAACAGTGTAAAAGCGTTCCTATTTCTCCACATCCTCTCCAGCACCTGTTGTTTCCTGACTTTTTAATGATCGACATTCTAACTGGTGTGAGATGGTATCTTATTGTGGTTTTGATTTGCATTTCTCTGATGGCAAGTGATGATGAGCATTTATTCATGTGTCTGTTGGCTGCATAAATGTCTTCTTTTGAGAAGTGCCTGTTCATATCCTTCACCCACTTTTTGATGGGGTTGTTTGTTTTTTTCTTGTAAATTTGTTTCAGTTCTTTGTAGGTTCTGGATATTAGCCCTTTGTCAGATGAGTAGATTGCAAAAATTTTCTCCCATTCTGTAGGTTGCCTGTTCACTCTGATCGTAGTTTCTTTTGCTGTGCAGAAGCTCTTTAGTTTAATTAAATCCCATTTGTCAATTTTGGCTTTTGTTGCCATTGCTTTTGTTGTTTTAGATGTGAAGTCCTTGCCCATGCCTATGTCCTGAATGGTATTGCCTAGGTTTTCTTCTAGGGTTTTTATGGTTTTAGGTGTAACATTTAAGTCTCTAATCCATCTTGAATTAATTTCCGTATAAGGTGTAAGGAAGGGATCCAGTTTCAGTTTTCTACTTATGGCTAGCCAGTTTTCCCAGCACCATTTATTTAAACAGGGAATTCTTTCCCCGTTTCTTGTTTTTGTCAGGATTGTCAAAGATCAGATGGTTGTAGATGTGTGGTATTATTTCCAAGGGCTCTGTTCTATTCCATTGGTCTATATCTCTGTTTTGGTACCAGTATCAAGCTGTTTTGGTTACTGTAGCCTTGTAGTACAGTTTGAAGTCAGGTAGCGTGATGCCTCCAGCTTTGATCTTTGTTCTTTGTTCTTTTGGCTTAGGATTGTTTTGGTTCCATGTGAACTTTAAAGTAGTTTTTTCCAATTCTGTGAAGAAAGTCATTGGTAGCTTGATGGGGATGGCATTGAATCTATAAATTACCTTGGGCAGTATGGCCATTTTCATGACATTGATTCTTCCTATCCATGAGCATGGAATGTTCTTCTATTTGTTTGTGTCCTCTTTGATTTCACTGAGCAGTGGTTTGTAGTTCTCCTTGAAGAGGTCCTTCACATCCCTTATAAGTTGGATTCCTAGGTATTTTCTTTTATTTGAAGCAATTGTGAATGGGAGTTCACTCATGATTTGGCTCTCTCTTTGTCTGTTATTGGAGTATAAGAATGCTTGTGATTTTTGCATACTGATTTTGTATCCTGAGACTTTGCTGAAGTTGCTTATCAGCTTAAGAAGATTTGGGGCTGAGACGATGGGGTTTTCTAAATATACAATCATGTCATCTGCAAACATGGACAATTTGACTTCCTCTTTTCCTGATTGAATACCCTTGATTTCTTTCTCTTGCCTGATTGCCCTAGCCAGAACTTCCAACACTATGTTGAATAGGAGTGGTGAGAGAGGGCATCCCTGTCTTGTGCCAGTTTTCAAAGGGAATGCTTCCAATTTTTGCCCATTCAGTATGATATTGGCTGTGGGTTTGTCATAAATAGCTCTTATTATTTTGAGATATATTCCATCAATACCGAATTTATTGAGAGTTTTTAGCATGTAGGGCTGTTGGATTTTGTCAAAGGCCTTTTCTGTATCTATTGAGATAATCATGTGGTTTTTGTCTTTGGTTCTGTTTATATGCTGGATTACATTTATTGATTTGCGTATGTTGAACCAGCCTTGCATCCCAGGGATGAAGCCCACTTGATTATGGTGGATAAGCTTTTTGATATGCTGCTGGATTCAGTTTGCCAGTATTTTATTGAGGATTTTTGCATCGATGTTCATCAGGAATATTGGTCTAAAATTCTCTTTTTTTGTTGTGTCTCTGCCACGCTTTGGTATCAGGGGATGATGTTGGCTTCATAAAATGAGTTAGGGAGGATTCCCTCTTTTTCTATTGATTGGAATAGTTTCAGAAGGAATGGTACCAGCTCCTCCTTGTACCTCTGGTAGGATTCGGCTGGAATCTGTCTGGTCATGGACTTTTTTTGGTTGGTAAGCTATTAATTATTGCCTCAATTTCAGAGCCTGTTTTTGGTCTATTCAGGGATTCAACTTCTTCCTGGTTTAGTCTTGAGAGAGTGTATGTGTCCAGGAATTTATCCATTTCTTCTAGGTTTTCTAGTTTATTTGCGTAGAGGTGTTTATAGTATTCTCTGATGGTAGTTTGTATTTCTGTGGGGTCGCTGGTGCCATCCCCTTTATCATTTTTATTGTGTCTATTTGATTTTTCTCTCTTTTCTTCTTTATCAGTCTTGCTAGTGGTCTATCAATTTTGTTGATCTTTTCAGAAAACCAGCTCCTGGATTCATTGATTTTTTTGAAGGGTTTTTTGTGTCTCTATCTCTTTCAGTTCTACATGATGAAACCCCATCTCTACGCAAAATACAAAAATTAGCCAGGCATGGTGGTGCACACCTGTAGTACTAGCTACTAGGAGGCTAAGGAGGGAGGATCACCTGAACCTGGGAGTCGAGGCTGCAGTGAACCATGATCATGCCACCACACTCCAGCCTGGGCGACAGGGTGAGACCCTGTCTCAAAAAAAAAAATTATGGAACATTTCACAGATGTGTTCTCTATCTGTTTGCTTTTTACCTAGCAATGTCTTTACAGCCTTCGTATTTAAAGGGAAGCTCTTGTAAAGAGTAAATAGCTCAGTCCTGCTGAGATTTTTAGTCCAATGGAATTAGGCCAAGGGGAGTCAGCTCAGAATAGAGAATGCAGTACACCAAGATAGGTCTGGGAAACTAGTGGGAAAGTGGAATTATTTTAGTAACCAAGAAGGTGTCATCTTAATTTGCAATGAAGAACATTTTAAATCCAGCTATCCAGATGGCTTTCATTTACTAAACTATTTCTTAACCTCTAGTATCATGTTTACTTAACAGTGCTGATCCAAGAATATGTTACAGGCATTGGGGGAAGAAGTCACTTAATTTCAACCTCTTGGGGGAAAAACAAGCAAAAAATAAAATCAGAAATTTTTGATTGTTTCTTTTTAGAACTCTGCCTACAATTAAGTACTCTAGTGATAGTCAAGACTGTTAAGATGCTGAAACAGAAAGACAACATTTCATTATTTTCCAATAACCTGTAGTCTTTAGGCTGTGGAGCTCCTAAGATCAATATTTTTATCTCTGTAAGGGCAGTGTATTTTCATTTTATTACACATCTAGCATTTCTAAAGAGGTCACTGTTTCACACAAATAGAGTCGCCTAGTACGCTGTTGTTATAATGAATTCCCTGCAAGAGTCATAAAATACTTAGAAAATTGCAAACTCCTGTTTTAACCAGCATGATTTCCAGCAGTTCTAATAAATGTTTTTTTTTTAAGAAAAAAATTCACCCTGACAACAAACAGTTGCTTCTATCATTTCTGCCATCAAATAGTAAAGATCTGACAGCTCTTCAGGTAATCAATTTTCATGAATTCCTAATAACAGTGAGAAAACCAAGTAGGTCTCCCAGCCTCAGCAACTCAACAGTTGTGTGTAGGCTATAATTTTAAAAAATAGTTAGTCATCTCATGATATGAGTCCTGAGAGCATACTGTTAACTTTTATACAAGAGATATGGCTTGTTATACATACAATGTGTACTATCCTGTGGCATACCTAACAGGACAATTAGGGTTTATCACAGAATTTGTATATATCAGTATTTTCAATTTCACCTCAGGATTCAGTTTTCAAGTCCTCAACCTAATGTGGAAATATGATTTTAAAATTTGAAATTGTAGGAGGGCAGACTGCCCTTTTTGAAAAAATTTGCTAAATGATAAGAATAATACTAATCTTAAATCCGGGCTTCAGGAAACACTGGATCATAAATTAAAGTGCTGTTTATAAAACCCTTCCCAAATTGTGCAAAAGTTTTTTAAGTGAAATTCTCTGACGTGCTGTTTTTGAAATCGGAAGGAGGAAGATTTTGTCATTGTTGTTGTCTTCCAAATATATATCTGCATGCCACTGATTTTTATTCACTCTGCTCTCTGAATTTGAACAATGAAAAGGTCATATTAATGCACCACTTGCTAGAACATTGGCCGAGGTCCCTCTTGGCAGCTGAAAATCTAGATCATGAATCTTGATGGAGAAAGATGTCAGTCCATAAATATGTAAGATGTCCTTAAGCCGAGAGATCTATCATTTTGGCCTTATTTGTCAGATACAGAGAAGCAGAGCCATTCTCCGGGGATCCTGGAGCTCCCAGCTGAAGCTCCCTTCTGCAAAGAGGACTTTCACATGAAGCCTGCCTGAGGACTGCTTACTTCCTGGTTATTTTGCTAAAAGAATGTCCGACAAAAGTAAAAGACAAAGAGGCATTATTTAAACTGTTCAAGGGGAAAATCCCAGCAATCAATATCGCCTACAACCCTAATCTCTTCGAATGGGTTGGACCAAGAAATGTGGGAAGGAGATCGATTTTGATATGTTTTTAGTTTAGGAGCAAACCACACTTTAATTCTACTGTGTAGAATTTCACATCTTACTATTACTTATGAATACAAATTAGAGGTCAGAACAGAAAATTTGGTCTGGAATAATTTTCTCATTTGTCCAGTGTAACACCTGCCTCTCAAAAATGTAAGCATTGTGAAATAACATGTATGAAATGTGCGGCGTGAAGTTTTAAAGCTCGCCTTGTGTGAAAATGATTATACGTAATACCAAATAACTACAATTTATGGTTCTCAGGGAAAACAGGAGGGATCACATTATTCATGAAGTCAGATTTAACATGGTTATCAATGGGCTATAGGAGACGAACTGACAGGTAAAAATGCTACCCGTCAACACCAAGTAGATAATGTGAACTTAAGTTCCTTTATATGCTGTATACCTCCAGTAATTGCGCCTGTCTTCTAAACTCTAAAATAGTAAGGTTGTGAGAATATACAGTGCCCATAACTTAGTTATATTTAGGAAAATGATACTCTTTTCCATCATTTGCATTTCTGAATATATAGGGGAAGAGTTACCAAGGAGGTGAAGTTAGAATGAAAGAAATCTCAAAAATTAAATTGGAAAGAAAAAAATGTAAAAAATTTAAACAGGTAAGTGAATCATCTATATTTGGAGGAATGATTGTATCTATTTGCCTTTCATTAATAATTGTTGGATATAACAGTTGGAATTTAAACAAACTTTCAACAATTTTTTTTTGTCTGTGGATTTCATAGTCTTCAGGTTTTATTGGATGGGCACTGAAGTGCTATTGTTCAGTGTTCTCCTGAGGCAGGGATTTCTTTGAGAACATCCCTGACAAGAACTTATCCAAATTCCACTGAACCTGAACCTGCTGTGTGGCCAGCACTCCTATCTCTTACTGTTTAAAATGAGGCCGGCTGTACAACTCTTACTGTTTAAAAGGTGGTCCTTGTTTGAAGGGAATCCCCTTCTCCGTAACATCCATTCCTCAATACTGACCACGTTCTTTTTGATGACAGAGAACAACTTTCCACAGGATGACGCTTTAACCCTGGGAGAGGAGTTCCTGAGCTTTCAGAACCCCACCTCTCCAGGCTAAATAGCTATTTCACTCTTCCCCTTAGAAAGCAGAGTAAAGTGAGCAATGAAGGCTCTTAACTTTGTTTGGATCATCGTTCCCTTGGAAAATCAGATGCAAGCTAGGAACCCTCTTCTCTTTCTAAAGAAAACGTGCATATGCACATGCCCTTAAAAATGTACACTAATTTCAGGGATTGCAGAATAGTAGGTGGAGAATCACGGGGGCTCCTGGGGACACTCGGGTCATCTTGGGGCGTCAGAGGCCGCTGATCAGCACGGAGCTCCTAGATAGAAGAGAGGAGTGGTCGGCTGGGCAGCAAAGAATGGAGTTTGTTTCTGTTTTGATTATTTTATTTATTTACTTATTTTACTTTTTTTTTTTTGAGATGGAGTCTCACTCTGTCACCAAGGCTGGAGGGCAGTGGCACGATCTTGGCTCACTGCAACCTCTACCTCCTGGATTCAAGCAATTCTTCTGCCCCAGCCTCCTTAGCAGCTGGGATTACAGGCACATGCCACTACATCCAGCTAGTATTTATTTATTTATTATTTATTTATTTATTTATTTATTTTTAGGAGAGATGGAGTTTCACCATGTTGGCCAGGGTGGTCTCAAACTCCTGACCTCAGGTGATCTACCAACCTTGGCCTCCCAAAGTGCTGGGATTACAGGTGTGGGTCACCATACCCAGCCTGTTTTGATCCTTTCAAATCAAGCAATTGACACCATAGTGTTTTGTTTGAAAAACTGAAAGCGGACAAATTTTGGTTAACTAAGGACTGTGGACTTGCTAAGGATTTTATGAAGTCATGTGCCCTTTAGTGTCCCATTTTCCTGGAAGGCACCAGCACACTGGCCTCACATACTAACCTGGCAAGAGACCCCAGTGACCGGCAGCTCTCTCCCTTCCTCTAGCCACTCTGAGCTGTTACATGGTACTCATCATTGGATGAGCTATCAACCTGTCATCACTATAGCATGTTAGACTTTAGAATTAGCTGTTTTATCTGTCACCCAGGTGACATAATGCAACATCATGGTGACATGATGCTCTGTTGCCCAGGTGAGATGGTGCAGTGGCGCCATCTTGGCTCACTGCAACCTCTGCCTCCTAAGTTCAAGTGATTCTTATGCCTCAGCCTCTGGAGTAGCTGGGACTACAAGTGTGTGCCACCACAACTAGCTAATTTTTGTATTTTTAGTACAGTTGGGGTTTCATTATGTTGGCCACGCTGGTCTCCAACTTCTGGCCTCAAGCATTCCACCTGCTTTGTCCTCCCAAAGTGCTGGGATTACAGGTATGAGCCATCACCGTTGGCATGATAACCTACTATTTTAAACTGATGACAATACTGATTACAAATACAAACAAACAAACGAGCAAAGAGAAAACTAATACAACTCTACAATTTAACTTCATCTCCTTACTGTTTTGACGAACGGAGGCAAGATGGTGCATTTCCGGTTTTTCATCACCAACTTTTCCCCGTGTGCGGAAGGATGCAGCTGGCGCCCGGGAAGGTGCAGACCAACCAGGCATGCGCCAGGTGATGTCAATCTGAAGAGATCAAGATTTACCTGGTGGCACCTGTGGCGCCTTCCCCCTCCCCGCTCCCCTGACGCGTCCGTGCCCCGCCTATTGACCTTCCACTCCTAGAAAAGCCACTCCGGCAGATGCACGGGGCGGGCTTCCTCAGCCCCTACCTTTGTCGGGACTGCATTAGGAACTCTGCCCGAGAGCTCTACTGGGTGACTCTCTCGGCCTCCTTTGCCGGAGGCCAACAGACTTCACCCCCATACCTTTTTCTCTGGAGCTAGATGACCAAAGAATAAATTTGCAGTTTTGTTTTTAGCCTTGCCTACTCGCTGGTTCTTTTGTGCTCGCTCTGGTGGTCTTAGAAAAACAAATCAGTTGGTGCCGAACCCGGGAGGAGACCCCTCCTCAGGGCCCCCAGGGTCTGGGGAGCCTCCTCCTCCTCCTCCTGCTCCCACACTGCAGACGGACCAGGACCTGAGACCCGCTTCCCTCACTCTCACGGCCTTTCTGGGGTAAGTGCCCTTGTCTCCTCTTTACCTCCCTCGGCCAGAAATCCTGCGCAGGTCCGAGGTCCATTTGGAGCCACCAAGTGGCTCGGGAGACCCGTTCAGGACGGAGACGTCCGCCTGAAGGTAATCTCCATTTTGGCTTCAAGAGCCTCCAGTTTGTCTCTGCTGGTTCCAAAGGACGCTTTGAAGCCAGGCAGGGATCCATTTCCATTTCCATTGTGTCCATTGTGTAAGTAAAGAGGAAACAAACAGGAAACCCCCAGTCCAAATTTCCAAAGAGCACCCCCTTAGGGTGCCTCCTAGCCAATTTAAAAACCTTACAGCTTGAACAAGACCTTAGGAGGAAGCGGTTAATTTTCCTTTCCACTGTGGCGTGATCGACCTCAGCAATTTCTGCCAGTGGCTAGGCAAGTGGTCCGAAATTAATTACGTACAAGGCTTTGGGCCTTATGCTCTCGTCCTGACCTGCCCTATATTCCTCCTTCTCACCCCTCTCTCTCCAACCCCTCCCTTCCTGCCCAGACTCCTCCTTCCTCCTCCTTATCTACTAGTAATCCACTCGGTCCCGTGCCTCCTTCGGGGCCCCCAACTGGCTGTCTTGAGTCCCCTATCTCTGCCCACACCCTCCTACAGTGTTAGCACCTTTGTGAGAGGTGGCTGGGGCGGAGGGGGTAGTCAAAGTACGTGTCCCTTTTTCATTGGCCGATCTTTCCAAAATTGAGAAGCGTTTAGGCGATTTCTCAGCCAATCCCACCATATACATAAAGGAATTTAGATACCTTTGTCAGGCCTATGACTTAGCTTGGCATGACCTCCAGGTTATCCTAACCTCTACCCTAAACTGACTGAGGTTCTAACCCAGTATACCCGGTTAGATCCGGCCTCCCCCACAGGGGCCACTATTTTGGCGTCTTGTTTCATTTCTCAATCAGCTGCTGACATTCGTAAGAAACTTCAAAAGGTAGAGGATGGTCCTCGGGCACCGATGCAGGACCTGGTTGAATTGGCCTTTGGGGTCTGTGACTCCAGAGAGGAGACGGCAAGCTCGCCTTGAGCAGAGGTTGCAGCTCCTAGCGGCGGCTTTGCAGCCCAGTTGTGGCCCCGGGCCGGAGAGTACACACTCCGTAGACTCCAGGGCTGCAGGGGGAGCCTGCTGTAGGTGCGGCGGGGCAGGACACTATGCCAACAGGTGTCCGCAGGGTCCCCGAGCCCCAACGCAGCCTTGCTATAAGTGCAAGGCATCAGGACATTGGACCAGTGAATGTCCTGGCCCTCGTCCACCAGCGGCCTCCTGCCCTGCTTGCTAGCAGGGAGGACACTGGAAGTCTGGTTGCCCCACCCTGGGAACGGGTGCTGCGTCTCCACGTGACCCCCTTTCCCAGGATTCTGGGAGCTCCTTCCAGCTCCTACATCTAGACGACGACAACTGAAGGTGCCGAGACTCGGGGACCCCCATCACCCTCCCCGAGCCGCGGGTAACTCTCCTGGTACCGGGTAAGACAATTAATTTTTTAATCAACAGTGAGGCTACCTATTCTGTTTTGCCGTCCTTCTCTGGACCTAGCCTTCCATCCAATATCTCTGTAGTAGGAGTAAGCGGAAAGCCATCCACTCCACAAAAACTCCACTCCTTAATTGCTGCCTGGCCAACAACTACTCTGCGCACTCGTTCCTCATTCCCAGCTAAAAAGGGCCCTTACCGAAAGCAATCAGTGGAAATCAGTTTGGCTTTCCCCCACTCGCCTCAAACTTACTAAATTTTCTTAACTATCTCATACTCCTCAACCTTGCTGGGACCTTCCTTCTGGGTTTTGCCCCTATTCCAACAAATGCTTCCATTCCTTGTTCCTATACTAATACTGTGCCTTATTTTATTCTTCATCCGTACGTCCAAATGCCAACCATGGGCCCCGACCTTGATGATGCCCCTTAACAGCAGGAAGTAGCCAGACAGACCACGGCGCCCCTTATCACTATTACCAATAAAAGGTTGGAATGTTTTGACGAACGGAGGCAAGATGGTGCATTTCCGGGTTTTTCATCACCAACTTTTCCCCGTGTGCGGGAAGGATGCAGCTGGCGCCCGGGAAGGTGCAGACCAACCAGGCATGCGCCAGGTGATGTCAATCTGAAGAGATCAAGATTTACCTGGTGGCACCTGTGGCGCCTTCCCCCTCCCCGCTCCCCTGACGCGTCCGTGCCCCGCCTATTGACCTTCCACTCCTAGAAAAGCCACTCCCGCAGATGCACGGGGCGGGCTTCCTCAGCCCCTACCTTTGTCGGGACTGCATTAGGAACTCTGCCCGAGAGCTCTACTGGGTGACTCTCTCGGCCTCCTTTGCCGGAGGCCAACAGACTTCACCCCCATACCTTTTTCTCTGGAGCTAGATGACCAAAGAATAAATTTGCAGTTTTGTTTTTAGCCTTGCCTACTCGCTGGTTCTTTTGTGCTCGCTCTGGTGGTCTTAGAAAAACAAATCACTTACTTTTTAACTTTTCATTATTTCTGGTTATATCTTATTATATGATGTCTTTAGGAGTTATTGCAGTTATCATTTTTTATAGTTTCATCTTTTAGTCTTTCTACTCCAGATATGAATATTTTACACACCATAATTACAATGTTATAATATTCTGTGTTTGTCTGTGTACTTACTATTACCAGTGAGTTTTGTACCTTCGGATGATTTCTTATTGCTCGTTGACATCCTTTTCTTTCAGAATGAAGAAATCCCTTTAGAATATCTTATAGGACAGTTCTGATGTTGATGAAATCCCTTAGCTTTCATTTATCTGGGAAAGTCTTCATTTCTCCTTCATGTTTGAAGGATATGTTTGCTGGATATACTATCCTAGAATAAAATTTTGTTTTTTCCTTTAGTGCTTTAAAAATGTCATGTCACTCTTTCCTGGCCTGTAAGGTTTCCACCGAGAAGTCTCCTGCCAGACATATGGATATCCTTTGTATGTTATGTGTTTCTTTTCTCTTGCTGCTTTTAGGACCCTTTCTTTATACTTGACCTTTGGGAGTTTGATTAGTAAATGCTTGATGTAGTCTTCTTTAGGTTAAATCTGCTTGGTGTTCTATAACTTTCTCGTACTTGAGTATGGATATCTTTCTGTAGGTTTGGGAAATTCTCTGTTATTATGTCTTCAAATAAATTTTCTACCCTGACCTTTTTCTCTCTCTCTCTGCCTCCTCTTTAAGGCCAATAACTCTTAGATTTGCCCTTTTGAGGCTATTTTCTAGATCTTGTAGGTGTGCTTCATTCTTTTTTATTCTTTTTTCTTTTATCTCTTCTGACCGTGTATTTTTAAATAGCTTGTCTTCAAGCTCATTAATTCTTTCTTCTGCTTGATGAATTCTACTATTAAGAGACTTTGATGTATTCTTCAATATGTCAATTGTATTTTTCAACTCTAGAAAAATTCTTTTTACTTATTTAAAAATAATTAAATATTTTTAAATATTTATTTAAATATTATTTAAATAATATTCTTGATTCTTTTTAATTATTTCAATCTCTTTTTTAAACTTATCTGATAGAATGCTGAATTTCTTCTCTGCCTTATCTTGAATTTCATTGAGCTCCCTCAAAACAGCTATTTTGAATTCTCTGTCTGAAAGGTCATATATCTGTGTCTCTTAGGATTGGTCCCTTATTTAGTTCGTTTGGGGTGATCATGTTTTCCTGGATGGTCTTGATGTTTGTGGATGTTCATCAGTATCTGGGCATTGAAGAGTTAAGTATTTATTATAGTCTTCACAGTCTGGGTTTGTTTGTACCCACCTTTCTTGAGAAGGCTTTTCCAAACCCAGTAATGGTGTGGCTCTTGCAGACTTACAGAGGTACCACCTTGGTGGTCTTGGGTAAGATCTGGGAGAATTCCCTGGATTACTGGGCAGAGACTGTTGTTCTCTTCCCTTACTTCCCCTTACTTCTCTCAGTACAGAGAGGGAAGTGAAGTCTCTCTGTGCTGAGCTTCCTGGAGCTGGGGAAGGACTGACACAAGCATCCCTGTGGCTAACTGCTGGGGAGGCACCGGGTCAGACCTGAAGCCAGCACAGCACTGGGTCTTGCCCAAAGCCTTGGGTGACTACTGCCTGGCTATTGCATATGTTCACTTGAGACCCAAGGGCTTTACAGTCAGCAGGTAGTGAATCCTGCCAGGCTTGTGTCTTTCACTTCATTGTGGCAAGTTCCCCCTACCCTGGGCAGATCCAGAGAGGCCATCCAGAAGCTATGGCCTGGAATTGAGAACCTTAGGAATCTACTTGGTGCTCTATTCTACTGTGACTGAACTGGCACTCAAGCTGCAAGAGAGTGTACTTCCCACTCTTCCCTCTTTTTTCCTTAAGCAGGAGGAATCTCTCCCTGTGGCCATCGCAGCTTGGAATGTGCTGAATCACACCTGAAGTCAGCTTGGCCTAAGGCCCGTCCAGTACTGCCTAGCAACCACTGATGTTTATTCAAGGCCCAAGGGCTTTTTAGTCAGCAGATGATAACTCCTGCCAGGACTGGGTCTTTCCCTTCAAGGAAGCAAGTTCCCTTCTGGCCCAGGGTGTGTCTAGAAATGTCATTTGGGAGCTAGTACCTGGAATGGGGACCTCAGGACTCTGCCTGGTGCCCTATTCTACCGTGGCTAAACTGATATTCAAGTTGTAAGACAAACTCATCTTTACTCTTCCCTCTCCTTTCCTGAAATGGAAGGTAGGAGTCTCTCCCAGAGCTGTGAGCTGCACTGCCTGAGGTTAGGGGAGGGATGACGCAAGGACTCCCCTGTCCACCCTGGCTGGTGTCTTACTAGGTTGAGTACACCCCAAGACCACCGGCTGCAGCCCAGCACAGCACCAGGACTTCCCCAGGAATTGTAATCCTTGTGGCTTAGACTGCCTTTCAGATTTATTTAGAACCCCATAAGACTTTAGCCCACAGTGGTGGGGCTAGCCAGAACTCAGGTTCCTGACTACTTAGAAATGTGATTCCCCTCTGTCTAGGGCTGGTCTTAATGCTCCCTCCATGGCGACAGCTGATTTTTTCCCTGTGTTGCTTTCTGCTGTCACAGGGCAGCTCTAAGTTCCAATACAAAGTACCACCAGTCTCCCTTCACCAAGCACATAGATTCTCTCTCCATGCCATGTGGCCACTGCTGCTGCACAGGGATGGGAGAGGGGTGGTGCTGGCAGTTCAAGACTGTCTTTTCTTCCCTCTTCAGTGCCACTTTCCTTAATATGATGTTAAGCCCAGGTACTGTGATTCCTCATCTGATTTTTGGTTCTTATGAAGGTGTTTTCTTGTGTAAATGTTGTTCCATTTGGTGTTCCTGCTAGATGGGACAATTGCTGGAAGGTTCTAGACGGCCATCTTGCTCTGCCTCCTCAAAGCAGCAATTTTATTCTTGTGTTTCATAAATTAGCAAACCAAGACTCTGAGAAGATAAATGACTTGGCCAGGGCCACAGAGATGAGTATGTCTAGGACCCGGTAGTCTGGACTCCTTGCTATCCTCCCCAGCACCCTTTCATCCACACAGAGCTATGAATTTAGTGAGCTGGATTATAATCTCATTAAAATTGAATGAGAAGTATCAGGACTCCTGGCCTTTCCAAACCTCACTTGTCGAAGGCAGTGACTTTGCTCTACAGAAGGGTTTGAAGCCCCAGGAGCCAATTCTTTACCG
Source organism: Trachypithecus francoisi (assembly GCF_009764315.1). Classification (NCBI taxonomy): domain Eukaryota; kingdom Metazoa; phylum Chordata; class Mammalia; order Primates; family Cercopithecidae; genus Trachypithecus; species Trachypithecus francoisi. Next base: position 6,070,421 of record NW_022681442.1, on the reverse strand, counting down.
ATGGTCCCAGAGGAAGCAGAGTTGACCGGAAGGGAGAAGCAGCCTTTGCCAGGGGAAGTAATCATGAAAGGAACTGATCCTGTCCACTGTGGGCAGAGGTCGTTTGCTGGACTCAGCTCTGAGGAGTAGCTTTCCTTCTCTGAGACTGCGTTCAAGGTTTAAGAATCTAAAATCCTGCTTCCGGGTGACATAAACCCTGAGACTTGGGGCCAGATAACATCTAACAAAAAACAGATTTCTTGAGAAATCACGTCTTGCTCCTGGCCCCACCCAGAAACTGTGAGGACACCAGCCAGCTCCAGAGAGCTCCGCAGAGAAAACCCACAATAAGGGATGCGCGTGGCTGGTGCCCAGCTGTGTGTCGCTACTCTCTGCTTCCAGTTGCCCGATGCCAGTGTCTGTGCTGCCCCAGCAATGCCTGCTCCATATGTATGTTCCTCACTTTCCTTTCTGACCTCGAAAATGCCTGGAAACCGTTTCCTCTGTTGCTGTTCCTCGGAGCCTCAGCCGCGAAGTTTATTCACAGCAGGGCGGGAGCTGGCCACTCAGGCTTCGTGCTGCAGGGCTTTCTGGCAAAGAAATCACCCACTACCCGAGACAGAAGCCAGGTCCAAGAGAGCCCTTTCAGGCTGGCCAGAGAATGACCAGGAACTGCCCCGTGTGCTTCCTTCCAGGTCTCCACACAGCTGGAAGCCACTGAGCCGAGTGTGTGTGCTGGGGGGTGGAGCGGGGGGCAGTCAGAGAAACTGAGACAACTGGGACACATTGGGGAGGCTCTGAGGGGACACTCCATTTTGTCTGTGATGGGCTTGCCCTGGCCTCACCCCTCACACAATGCTGGACATTTTGGACACTGAGGTGGGATGACCAACAAGAAAATGAGGCAAATTCTTCTCTCAAAATCTGTCAGTGAGATACTCAGAGCATTTGGGGAAAATTAACAAAAAACTGCACTTGAAGAAAATGTAGCTGTTTACCCTTTTTGAGCTTCATAGCATTTTTAGTTTACATATTTGGGGGCAGTTTCTTCAAGAAGAATCTGGAAGATAACACATGTCCAGGCTTGAATAGGCTTGTAAGTTATTTGCATGAATGCACAGAAAGGCACAGCCTGGAGGACCCAAGTGGGTTCGAGGGAGGTACAGTGCAAGACCCTGCTCACTGCCGGCATATGACCTCAGCACATTGCACATGACACTATGTGCCACCCTCGGGGAAGCCACACGTGGTACTCTCTCTTGTTCTTCTCTCATGTGGACATCAGCTGAGGCCATGACTCAGGACTAGTTATAGACAGGGCTCAGACGCAAGACTGCACAAGGCAAAGCCAACTCTCAACTGTCCATACCGCCCAAGCTGTGCATAGAGCAAGTAAGATGGGACTATTAATGACAGGTGGTCTTCCCCTGCTCATGGGGTTCTGTGACAACTGGAGAAGTAGCTGAGTGTAATGTGTGAAGCTACTGAGATGACTTTAGGTTACACAGAGATGAGCCCTAGCTACTGATGGACTCACACAGTGGGGAAAGTTATTCCCTCTCCAGTCCCCTTCAAATAATTCTGACTCCAGCCAGGACCAAAGTCCCAGTTGGGTATTAGCCTTTGACACCCATCTAATGCCATCCTCTGGCTCAGAGCCTTCTGCAAAGGACAGCATCAAGCTAGCTGTTAATAACATTGTCTTGTGTCCACTGTATTTGTTTTTATAGATTTTTTTTCTTATTTTGATCAGGCAATACTTATTTCCCATTTACAGAGTGACATGAAACTTAAAAATCAATGCATTGTTTTATGAAGGGTAATCAATTGAAATAAAAAGATTAACTAATTAATTGGATAGGTGGTGCACAAAATTCACGAAGGTTTAGAAAACACTGATACAAGACTGACAGTGCAGATTTGGCTCTGAACCCTGGCTCTGCCATTTCTTGTACAGGCCATTTAATGATTGGTAATTACATGAGGTAAGAGATATGGGAGTTCTCCTTGATCTGTAAGATAATAGTCAATGATTCTTTACTGTTACTTAATGTCATTGAATCATTCTATTAAATAGAAAGTACCAAATCTCAGTCACACTTGAGTTTTTCTTGTTGCTATGACCACTATGGGTAGACAGGGCATGTGCAGACAGCTACCAGCACCCACACACCGAAGGATCAGACTCGGGGAGGAGTTTTGGATGGAGACCAGAGCAGAGGGGGAAAGGCTGATGGTCCTGCCCTGGGGCAGGAATTTCGGAGCTATCATCACACCAATAGTTTCTTGATGGTGTCGCAAAGACAACTGGTTGTCAGCAGGGCCAGGGCACAAGCTGCTGGTCTTCCACCAAGGCGGGGATGAAACCATCACCACCGTCAACACAATGTACACAAACACTTCCTCCCAACCCTCACTGCCCTCCTCATCTCCAGACAGATCTGCTTTCTGTCATGATAGATGAATATACATTACGTGGGATTTTGTAGAAACAGATGCACGCAGTATGTACTTTTGTCTTGCTTCTTTCACTCAACATAGTTATTTTGAGATTCATCTGTGTTGCTGTGTGTATCAGTAGATCATTCTATTGTAGTGCTGAGTCCATCACACAGATATACCACAGTTTGTTCATACATCCACCTGTTGATGGATATTTGTATTTTTGTCTAACTTTTGGTTATTACAAGCAAAGCTGCTATAAACATTCATGTCCAGTCTTTTTATGACCATAGGCTTTCATTCCTTATGAATAAATACTACAGATGTAACGGCTGGGTCATATGGTGTATCTTTGTTTCACTTTTTTTTTTTTTTTTTTTTTTTTGAGACGGAGTCTCGCTCTGTCGCCCAGGCTGGAGTGCAGTGGCCAGATCTCAGCTCACTGCAAGCTCCGCCTCCCGGGTTTAGCCATTCTCCTGCCTCAGCTTCCCGAGTAGCTGGGACTACAGGTGCCCGCCACCTCGCCCGGCTAGTTTTTTGTATTTTTTAGTAGAGATGGGGTTTCACCGTGTTAGCCAGGATGGTCTCGATCTCCTGACCTCGTGATCCGCCCGTCTCGGCCTCCCAAAGTGCTGGGATTACAAGCTTGAGCCACCGTGCCCGGCTTTGTTTCACTTTTTAAGGAACTGACAGGCTGGGTGCGGTGGCTCACACCTGCAGTCCTAGCACTTTGGGAGGCCAAGGTGGGTGGATCACAAGGTCAGCAGTTCAAGACCAGCCTGGCCAACATGGTGAAACCTTGTCTTTACTGAAAATACTAAAATTAGCTGGGTGCAATGGCAGGCACCTGTAAACCCAGCTACTCAGGAGGCTGAGGCAGGAGAATCATGGAACTGGAGGGGCGGAGGCTGCATTGAGCCAAGATCACACCACTGCACTCCAGTCGGGGAGAAAGAGTGAGACTCTGTCTCAAAAAAAAAAAAAAAAAAAAAAAAAAGAAAGAAAGAAAAAAGAAAAAAGAAAAAAACTGACAAAATGTTTTCAAAAGTAGTTGTATCATCTTACATCCCAACTAACGGTACGTGAGGATTCATTCCAGTGCCTCCAAATCCTCACCAGCCTTTGGTATGGTCAGTCTGTTCCATTTTAGCCATTCTAATGATGTATAGTGACATCACATTGTGGTTTTCCTCTGTCTTTCCCTAATTGAGTAACGTTAAGCACTTTTTCTGTGCTTCTTGCCATAGTATATCTTCTTTGGTAAAGTGTCTGTTTAAATATTTTTCCCGTTTTTAAATTGGGTTGTGTGTCCTCTTATTATTCAGTTATAAAAGTTCTCTCTATATTCTAGGAACAAGTTCTTTGTCAGATAAATTTTTACAAATATTTTCTTCCAGTCTGTGACTTGCCTTTTTATTTTCAAAACAGTGTCTTTTGAAGAAGAAAAATTTTTTAATTTTAATTTTATTTTACTATTATTTTATCTTATTAAAAAAACGAGATGAGGGTCTTAACGTGATGGCCAGGTTGGTCTTGAATTTCTGGCCTCAAATCATCCTCCTATATCAGTTTCTCAAAGTGCTGGGATTATAGGTGTGAGCCACCACAGCTGGTCATAGAATTTTAAATTTTAATGAAGTCAATGTACTAATTTTTTATTTTATAGCTTGTGCTTTTTAAAATTTATTTTTGTTGTACTGAAGACATCTTTGCTATACATATGTCATTAGGATTTTCACCTATGTTTTCTGTGGAAGTATTATAATTTTTTTTACCTCTTACATTCAGACAAATGATCCATTTCATGTTAGTTCTTGTATATGCTGTGAGGTAAAGGTTGAGGTTTTTTTTTTTTTTCTTTTGCATATGGAAATTCATTTATTCCAATGCCTTTTACTGAAAAGATTGTCTCTTTCCCAGTAAGTTGGCTTGGCACTCTATGGGTTGATTTCTGGACTGTATTCTGGTCCATTGATCTCTGTGTCTGTCTTCATGGCAATATCATACCGTCTTGATGGCTGTGGCTTTTTAATAAGTCTTGTCACCAGACAGTGTAGACCCTCCAACTCTCTTCTTCTTTTTCAAAGTTGCTTTGGGTGTTCTAGGTCCCTTGCATTTTCATATAAATTTTGGAGTCAGCTTTCTTGTTCCCACTTGCCTTCCTGCATGATGAGGGGTCGAGGCATTTTCTGGTTTAGTTGGGCATCTCAGGAAGGTGGTGAGTACAGCCCCTCTACTGTGTAAAACAACAGGCAAGGGAAGATGACTTGTGTCTGTTTCTCTCTCTCTTTTCCTATACCCTTTCCCCCTCACTTGTATAATTACTCAAGGAATACTTCTGGCAATGAAAATTCTTGTTATATAATCATAGTCTATGTCAAGCATGTCTTCATGGTGAATCTCTTTCTCTCATCTAGATGCCAGCAATCAGGATTTGCAGTACAGATGAAGACTGTGGGACACTTATTTTAATGGGCTAGAAGACTTCCTGGCATGTTTTGAGTAAATTGCGCTACTGTCATGCAGAACTGGATTAATGTCTGTCTTATAAATAAGACCCACATGGTATCACTGTTTTCAAAGTGTAGCAGCCAGTGTCACTGGTTATATCTCCGTCTGCTGTGTTAGGAAGCATTCTTGTCCTGTTTTATTTTTCCCTCAGAAGCACAGAAAAAGGACCTCATACGAATGGGTCCAAGAAAGCTTTGCCTCATAGCCTGGAGCTGATGTACATAGAATCCAACCCCACCACCCATTCCAGGACATAGAACAAGACAAGGGTGAGAGGTGTGAGGTGTGTAAAGGACAATAATAGCCAGTAAATGGCCCTAAGAGTGAAGTGAAACATTAATCTTTTTTTTTTTTTTTTTGGGCAGAGTCTTGCTGTGTCACCCAGGCTAGAGTGCAGTGGTGCCACCTCAGCTCACTGTAACCTCCGCTTCCCAGGTTCAAGCAATTCTACTGCCTCAGCCTCCTGAGTAGCTGAGATTACAGGTACCCGCCACCATGCCCAGCTAATTTTTGTATTTTTAGTAGAGACAGGGTTTTGCCATGTTGGCCAGGCTGGTCTCGAACTCCTGACCTCAAGTGATCCACCCACCTCGGTCTCCTACCGTACTGGAATTACAGGCATGAGCCACCACGCTCGGCCTACATTAAATTTTGTATCCTAGGTGCCTTATGCTCTTCTCCCTAGCATAAGGTGGCCAGGTACAGTTGGCAGCAGGATGTTTAAAAAACTGCATTGCTTCTTAGTCCTTAAGAGTTCTCATTTTCAACCTAGAGTCATGCATTCCCTACATTCTTAAGCGTTGACTTAAAACAATTATCTTGGCCTTCCTGTGCTACTCTCATCCCCAAAGAAAACTAAAGAATAATAATAATTTTTAAGAACCCTCATTTCCTGAATTGAGGTCACGTAGTGGGTTTTAATAATTTATTTTTTCATAAATGAAACTTTTCTTTTGTGGGGTACCTACTCTGTGCCAGGCACTGGACCATGACGGGGGAAACAAGGCCTGACAAAGAGAGGGATAAGCTCGTAAATCATTAAAGTCAAAAGGAAGCTGGAAGATGCTTTGTGAGAAGGGCAGGGAGAGACCACGTGGAGCTGCAGGGAGGGCATCATGGAAGAGGAGGCATTTGAGCTGGGTCACAAGGTCATCAGCCATAAATCTTTATCAATCTGTTATGGCAAACAATGACAATCCCACTACATCGCGGGCAGGGGACACTTTATGGGGGCCAGGCAGGCACCCAGTGCGTATCCTTACAACAAGAGGTGTTTGTATATCGTGTCTGTATTGCCTGTGTCTACTGCCCCCATTTCACAGGTAAGAAAGCCAAGGATTAGGGAAAGGCTCAGTAACTTGGCTGAGGTCGTGCAGCTAATACGTTTAAGAGCCAGGATCTGAAACAAAGCAGTGTCATTGCATACTCCACATATTAGCAGAGAAAATCTTTTCTTTAAGTCAAAGGGACTCATGTTAAACATTAAGTGGAAATATTTCAGAGCCTTCAGGATAAGCTTTTTTTTTTTTTTTGTCTAGAATGTTCACTATTTAAGTTCAAGAGTTTTGAGAAGGCACAGTTCAGCATGCATTTCCTATCAAGTGTGTGTGCCTTGGCGACTGTGAAGCCCCTGCCCACACACAGGCGTGGCGAGGACAGCCGCGCAGCCCTTCTGCCCTCACAGGCATTCAGGAAGCTAAATAAGACTTCACTGGCTACAATAACACCCGTCAGTTATCTGTGCTGTAGTGTAAACAACGAAATTCTTACTATGTACTCAGAATCCACAAAGCCATTACCATGGCAACTCTGTTTTCATGTCATATCTTTAATGAATAGGTAATGAAAGAAATTCTACATTTACAACTTCATTACCAGTTTTTTTTTTTTTTTTAAAGAAGACCACATACACACACACACATACACACCCCTATCAGTAATTTTGCATTATGGGCGTTGTCATGTTTTAGCACATGGTGACCGTCGCAGAGGAATTTTCAAGGCTGTCATTTTGGATTGAATGAATGGAAGGAAGACAAAAAAAATATTGCCAAACTCGACCCACCATGCCAAAGACTCTGCTAGTTTCACTTTTTGTCTCGTTATGATTTTAATAATTTTGGCTCAAAATAACTCTCCACCCTTAGAAACAAGCAAGCATGTTCAGGAGTGGAGAAGGGAAATTTAAAACTAACTGTTGGTCTCCTTCAGGCATTCCTGGGCTGAGCTGCCTTTTTTTTTTTTTTTTTTTCTTGGAGAGGTATGTTAAAAATAGTTGTCTTCCTTAAGACTTTCTTATCACAAGAAGGTTGATGAGATAGGGATCTGATTTGCTGTTTAAGGATTGCTCTAATGTAACATAAAAGACCATCTAATCACGGCATCTAATTTCTGAGAGGAATCAATTCTTGCAACATCAGTGCAAGTGTCTTAAAAAGAACTTTTACAAGAATTATTAACAAACTACTATGTAGCCTCCATCCTGACAGTATGATCAAAATGTGTGCACAGGTCTAGAAGGACAGCAGGAGAGCCACAGAGCTACAGGGAAGAAGGAAGAGGCTTTGATGCTCTCCCAACACACTCCCATACACACGTGTACACACACACATCCATGTACACACATGCACACACACAAGTGTATGGACATGTACACACACATGCATGCACACACGCAAACATGCATGTACACACATGCATGTGTGCACATGTATGCACACATGCACATGTGCACACTTATGCATGTACACACGCACATGTACACACATGCACATATGCACACATGTGCATGTACACACATGTACATACAGCACATGTACACGCCATCACCAACTTCTGGAACATCACCCTGTAGACTGTGTTGCTGCTGCCACTCCCCTCTTCACCCCATGCTGTTGATGGAATGTCTGGGCGGGGTAAAAGCAAAGCTGCAGTTTGATCTGCACAGGAGGAAAAAGTAAAACCTTACCCCCCTTCTGCCAATCAGTCCTGTCTCCCCATCTCTGCCCTGGTCAAGTTCCTGATTGCTTGGGAAATGCCACAGGTTTTCCTGCATAGTTATTTGTCATCATGCCACTGAGCAGTGAAATCCAGTTAGTTTGTTGGGCAGCAGATTGTCAGTCACGAGATCCCATCATCTGGGGTTTGTGATAATCTCAACAGTGACCAGGTGGAAGCTCACTGTGGTCCATTCCTGGAGAGAGTGTGCTAACAAAATTCAGAGGAAAAGGAAGCTAGGAGAGAAGACATGTAAATTACTTTCAAGTGCCCTTGGAAGAACATTCTCTATATATCTGATATATAGGGAGCTGTGTCTACCCTCGCCTTTGCTGTTCGCAATAAGGTTCACGCTCTAATGAGAATCGAATGCCTGATGATCTGACAGGAGGTGGGGCTCAGGTGGCAATGCTCGCCCACCGCTCACCTCCTGCTGTGCGGCGCGGTTCCTAACAGGCCACGGACCAGTACTGGTCCATGGCCCGGGCGTTTGGGACTCCTGGTATAGAAAATGAAACCATGTTCAGAGAAGTGACTTTCCCAAGACCACACAGCAAGTTAGTAAGGAAGCCCAGGCAATATTTTCCTCCATAGTAGCATACAGCCTCTCATCTACACAGGATTATTAGAGAAATGCAGCTTTATTATTTTCAAGCACTTAGAGTTACATTGAAAAAAAATCCCCTGTCCAAAGCTCTTAAAGCTCTTTCCAGGCATTCTCACAGGCCCAGGAAATGAAGTTGTGCCCATGGCAGGTGCACTCCAAGCTCCGGTGGGACGCAGCCATCAGTGGGGGAGTGGGATGGGGGTAGACCGGCTATAAGCAAGCAAATGAGTCAGCAGGAGAAATGCCCGGTGGTGCAAAAGCTCCACAGAGGTGATGGTGGAGAACAGCCCCCGCCCGCCATGGAGACAACAGCCTCCATAGAGTGACCTTTACGCCAAAGTTGTATTTGCCAGATGGGAACACCTGTGGGAATGCCAGGGGGAGGAGCACTCCAGGCAGAGGGAAGAGTTGGAGCAGATGTTCTAGGGTGGGGACAAGGGGGGCTCGCGCGAGGAGGAGAGAGAGGGCAGTGTGGTTTCTGTCCTGGGGGCAGCAGGACAGGAGTGAGGGGGGCGGTAAGGAGAGCAGGGGCCAGATTCTGAGGTCTGATGGAAGGGGAGGCACAGAGCGGGCTGAAACTTAGATGGAAATGAAGGAGGATGCAGCAGTGAGCTGGATGCTGGGCAGCCAGGAGACAAGGGAGGCGCGAAGACAGAAGTACTGGCCTTCTCAACATGGGGACGAGGGGCAGGCACCTCCTGACGGCAAATCAGGAGCCTGGCTGGAGCAGGCTAGGAAACAGAGGCAGTGGCTGGAGTCAGTTGCATAAAGGAATCCTGTGGATGAGGGGAGCGGAGAAAAGGGGTGATGCCTAAAGAGGGCCGTGGGGTCTAGGGAGGCCTTTGTCCTCCAAGTGAAGATCTAGGGTGGCCTTTTTCTGCTGTGGGGAGTGAATGGGGAGACGTGGATGATTCAGGAGGCAGGAGGAGGAACAAGTTCTTGAGAAAGCAAGAGAGGACAGAATCCAGAGAGCAGTGGGGTGACGGTGCTCCCCCGGAGAAGGGTGCTCCCTCCACAGGCCACACAGGGACACAGAGGGCATGGGGCGGGAGCCGCTGGGCTGGGGACATTGGTCACGGGAAGATGAGAATGCTTCTCAGAGCACTTCTGTTCTCCCACTGAGGTATGAGTACAGGCGAGACTGGAGAGCTCATGCGGGCCTGTATGTGGGTTTGGGGACAGGCACAGGAAGGTGATTTCAGTGGGGAGGAAAGGTCATGGGCAGGGAAGTGCTGGGTGCCCACTAAGACTCATGACTGGGAGTTTTAAGTTGCCCTCCACCAGCACGGATGTGAGTTTCTAGATAACTAGAATGTGATAACTACATAATCAGGACACAGGATGACCGCATACTGCATACCGTGTGTATACATAAAACCAAACTTTAAAAAATGGAGGGGAGATACACCAAAATACACACGGAGAGGGGTTTTGAAGTGGCGGGACCACAGGTGATATATTTTTCTGTCCTTTCAATATTATATGTCTTCCAAATGTCCTATATTGAGCTTTTATCGTAGTGGAAAAATTAATTATAGCCTTTTAAAAGAAAAAATATGGAAGCAAAGACGAGGGTAGACACAGCTCCCTGTATATCAGATATTTTTATCTGCCAGGGTTTCTCAGTGATACTCCAGCAACATATTCAAATCAGCTGGAAAGTATTTCCACTTAGCTTTTTTTTTTTTAAGATAAACTTTTAAATTTGGATACTTTGCAAGGAAAAGAAAAGTTGTAAACACGGTGCAGAGAGTTTCCGTACACTGCTCATCCAGGTTCCCTATTGCCAATATCTCACAGAAATGCGTTCCGTTAGTCAGAATTAAGAAATTATCCTTAGTCCATTACTGTGAACCAAGTCACAGACTTTAATTGGGTTTTGCCACTTTTCCCACTAATATCTCTTTTTTTTCTTCCAGCATCCAATCTGATATACCACATTGCATTCAGCCAATTAGCTCTAAAAGATTCCTTGGCCCATATGCAAGAATTGTTTAGTTTTTAATCTATCTCCTAGGGTTACTGTGAGAATTAACTGAAATAATCCCTAGGGAAAAGCTTTGTAAACCATAAAGTGCTACATGATATTGGATGAGGCTGACGATGGGTTAGACTCATGGGCTGAAATTGAAGGAAAAAGAGGCTAATTAAAAACTTGCATTTGTATATTATCAGGTACTATCATCATGTACTTCTTAAAATGCTTGAGGCCTTCGTCTACTAATAAAAAGCTATCACTTATTAAGTGCTTGCTGTACACATCAGGCACTATGTTAAATGGGCTTACCTCTATTAGTTTCCTAGGACTGCTACACCAAAGTGCCACGAACCGGGTGCCTTAAACCAACAGACATGTATTATTTCACATTCTGGAGGGCAGAAGTGCAAAACTGAGGTGTCAGTGGGGTTGGTTTGTTCTTGGAGGCCCTGAGGGAGACTGTATTCCGTGCCTATTCCTAGCTTCTCGTGGTTGCCAGCAGTCCCTGGCGTTCCATGGACTGTGGAAGCTCCATCCAATCCTTCCTGTCTCATCACATGGTATTCTCCCTGTGTGTGTGTGTTTCTGCATCTGTGTCAAAGTTTCCCACTTCTTATAAAGACACCAGTCATTAGCATACCCTAATCCAGCATGATCTCATCTTAACTTGATTATACCTGTTAAGACCTTATTGCCAAAAAAGGTCACATTCACAAGTTTTGGGTGGAATGGATTTTGGGGGGAACACTCTTCAACCCACTGTGTGTTCCAGTTTATTAACTCATTTACTGTGGCTCATCAAGCTTACGAGGTGATGCTTTTATCATTCCCAATTTACAGACAGAAAAACTAATGCTTAGGGCCGGGTGGGTGGGTCACGCTTGTAATCCCAGCACTTTGGGAGGCCAAGGCGGGTGGATCACTTGAGGTCAGGAGTTTGAGACCAGCCTGGCCAACATGGCGAAACCCCATCTCTACTAAAAATACAAAAATTAGCCAGCTATACTGCTGGGTGCCTATAATCCCAGCTACTTGGGAGGCTGAGGCAGGAGAATCATTGGAACCCAGGAGGCAGAGGTTGCAGTGAGCCGAGATTGTGCCACTGTACTCCAGCCTGGGCAACAGATCAAGACCCTGTCTCAAAAAAAAAAAAAAAAAAAAAGGAAACTGAGGCTCAGGAAGGTAAATAACTTGCCCAAGGCTCAAGAGCTTTAAGTGGTTGTGCTCAAACTCTGGCCTCTCAAGCTCCATCTTCTTTTTTTTATTATTATTTTTTTGAGATGGAGTTGCCCAGGCTGAAGTGCAGTGGTGTGATCTCAGCTCACTGCAATCTTCTCCTCCTGGGTTCAAGCGATTCTCCTGCCTCAGCCTCCCTGGTAGCTGGGATTACCGGGACGCACCACCACGCCTGGCTAATTTTTTTGTATTTTTAGTAGAGAGGGGGTTTCACCGTGTTAGCCAAGAAGGTCTCTATCTCCTGACCTCGTGATCCACCCACCTCGGCCTCCCAAAGTGCTGGGATTACAGGCATGAGCCACTGCGCCCGGCCAAGCTCCATCATGTTCACCAGTTTCCCAGTGTTTTCCAAACTGGGATTCAAGGATGTGTCTTGGAACTCCTCTATGTCTCAACAATAAGTTTTAAATCTCGTTCGTTTATTCTGACAATACTCTTCTAAAAATCATTGTCAGCATATTGTGGAACCTTTCCCTGTAACCAAATATTGAGATGTGACATCCTTGTAACGTGGCTAGAATTGTGTTGATTTCTGGGTAAACCACAAGCAAACAGCAGAGGACTGTCCATGTAAAGTACGCATCTTGCAAGAAGCCCCAAATGACGCCAGGGAATGCCGGACAAACACAGCAGTCTGGGAGTTAAACTGGGAAAAGCTGCTGTGCTTGAGAAGGGTGAGGTCCAGGTTTCACCATGAGACACTCAAGAGCGCACTCAGGGAACTCCAGGGATGTGAACGGGACCAGCGGGCACGAGAGTCACATTGCAAGAGGATGTTTTAGTTCTGGCACAGCATTATCTGTTACGTTAAATTCCTGCTTTTAACTGAGCTCTTATAGGTTTTATGGCTTTGTATTGAATCTTCAAGTTTCTCTTGGTTTTTATAGATATATGAGAACTATCAGCGTAAGGAAGTTATACCTAATTTATTGTTTGCACAGATTTGAGTAATACTATTGTAAGAAGAATTAAGCTGAACACCTCATGAGGATTTGTTCTAATTGGAGAAAAACTACCTTCTGCTCTCTTGCCTTTGGATTTCACTCCTGCGAGCAGCCAGCAGAGTGGGGTGTGCTGTCACCCTGCACTGGAGGGGGGCAGAGTGGGGCACCTAGTCTCAGAGAAGGCAAGCCACTTTCCAAGTGTTGTCACAGGAGTGGTTCATGGAAGAGCGGAAGAGCTAAGAAGACCCACCAGCCGGTCAAGACTCCAAGCTGTAACACACAGAGAACACAACTCAAACTGCTGTCAAACTTAAAGGGAATCTATTGGTGCATGTTACTAAACAGGTCAGTGGTGAAACTTATTTTAGGCTGCTTTTGATCTGGGGTCCAGGTTTGTGACCAGGACCTGGTTGATATCTTCCTTTTCTCCTCCGCTCTGTCTCTCATAGGTGAGGACTCTGAGGTTAACTCCCCGAGGGTCCTCAGGGGCAGCTGGCAGCTCCCAGGACTTCGTGCTTCTCCTTTCAAGTCTAAGGGGACGAAACAGTCCTGTTGGCACCAACTGAGCCCCGTTCTCAGAGGGATCCCTGGACCTAGGGAAGAGGTGAGCTAGTCGACTTAATTCTAGGTTATGTGCTCACCCTTCTGGGGGCTGCAGCCAGAAGTTCATAGACTGGGCATGGCAGAGGTGGCATCCTCCAGAAGGGAGGAACCTTACCCCAGAAGGGTGAGGTTCCTGGGCACAGAGTAAATAGGTGATGGACACAGAGTAACAGATGACTAGGAGACAAAACCCAGTGGCTTTGACGGCAAGGTCTCCCCTGAATTTTTATCCCAACTCCACCACTTTCCTCACTGAGTGACCTTGAACGAATTGCTTAACCTCTCAGTTTCTCAAATGGGGATCATGATAATAATATCTACATCATAAGGGTGTTTTTGTAAACATTAAATGTGATAACACATTTAAAGTGATTAGCCCAGCATCTGGGACAGAAGTCCTCACCAAATGTTAGCTGTTATTAATAGTAGTTTTTAATTTGATCTCCAAACAGAAGCAAATAATGAAGAAAGCGATGTCCAGGGTCAGGGCTGATGGGGACTCTTCTGGGGCTTGACCAGGTAAAGAGCCTGTACTTGTTTGGGATAAATATCCCTGGCCCATCCCTCAGTCACAAAACCTCTTAGAAATGGGGTTAGTGGGCTGGATGTGGTGGTGCGCACCTGTAATTCCAGCACTTTGGGAGGCCGAGGCAGGAGGATCACTTGAGCTGAGGAGTTCGAGACCAGGCTGGGCAACACCACAAATTCCCATCTTTACCAAAAATTGAAAAAATAAACCAGGCGTGATGATGGCACACACCTGTGGTCCCAGCTACTTGGGAGGCTGAGGCAGGAGGATCACTTGAGCTGAGGAGTTCGAGACCAGCCTGGGCAACACCACAAATTCCCATCTCTACCAAAAATGGAAAAAATAAACCAGGCGTGATGATGGCACACACCTGTGGTCCCAGCTACTTGGGAGGCTGAGGCAGGAGGATCACTTGAGCTGAGGAGTTTGAGACCAGCCTGGGCAACACGACAAATTCCCATCTCTACCAAAAATGGAAAAAATAAACCAGGCGTGATGATGGCACACACCTGTGGTCCCAGCTACCTTGGGAGGCTGAGGTAGGAGGATTGCTGGAGCCCAGGAGACTGAGGCTGCAGTCACTGAGCTGTGATCACGCCATTGCACTCCAGCCTGGGTGACAGAGCAAGACCTTGTCTCAAAGAAAAGAAAAAAAGAAGAAGAAAGGAAATGGGTTAGGGGTCGATGGCCAGGTTTCCTTAAGGGTGAAAAAGTTCCACTTCAAGGATGTCCAGTGTCAACAAAGACCTGTGAGCACCTGTGTTGGCTGTATGTGTGAGTGTGTGCATGTGGGGGCATGTATGTGCATGTGTGGGACATGTGTGTGATTACATATGACTGCGCGGACACATGTGTATGTGTGTGCATGTATGTGGGGGGATTGTGTGGGCATGTGTGTATGTGTGCACACGTGTGTGCGTGTGTGTGCACTCGCACATGTATGGGGATCTGGAAGAGTGACTTGAGTTCTTCTAACCAAGCTGAGTTTTGGAGCCATGCAGGGAAGAGGACACAAAAGGTCAGGGTGGCCCAGGGGGATGAGGGCCCATGAACTGTGACACCTGCCAGAGGCCGAGATACAGCTTAGGGTTCCCCAAGCCTCACCCTTCCCCTTCCCAATGAGGCTGTGCCCTTGCCACTGCTGACTTTGGTTTGAGAACCAGGAGGACCCCAGGTGTGTGACACTCCCTGAAATCGAACTGCATGGAGATAATGTGTAATTTCTCTACATACGTGGTGGGAACCTGCGTACGAGAAGGCAGAAGAGTAGCAGGAATTCCTCTATTTTCCCTGCAACTCTGGCAGGACCCAGCTGTGCCATGCAGGAAATGAGGCAAAAAAGAAAAGCCAAAAACCCAAAACAAACACAAGCAAACAAACAAACAAGGAAACAAAATATTTTCTGTGCATGGTGCACCTGCTTCTGCTCCACGGAGCCGTGTACCCTCATGAAGTTCTGAATTCTTGGTCAGTGCCTTGGAACTCATTTGAGGGGTGTACATGTGTGTTTGTGTAGGGGGTATCTTCTTGCTGTTCTTTAATCTACCTGCCACACCGCCATGGAAGTGTAAGCATCTTGTGTGTGTGTGTGTGTGTGTGTGTGTGTGGGTGCCCAGCTAGGATCTGTCCCCTCCTTCCCTGTCTGGTGCCAAAACAATAAACAGCCTGCAGATGGGCATCGGGCAGCAGTAGAGGTGGTGCCCGTGGTAGAACCTGTGTACAAGAAGGCAGAAGAATAGCAGGAATTCCTCTATTTTCCCTGGGTCAGGACCACAAAGAGGAACAGAGCCCTTGGATGCTCTAACCCCCTCCAATTGATCAGAAATTTACAAAGGAGATTTAGATGCTCCAACATTCTTTTTTTTTTTTTTTTCTTTGACAGGGTCTTGCTCTGTCACCCAGGCTGGAGTGCAGTGGTGTGATCTTGGCTCCCTGCAACCTCCACCTACCAGGTTTAAGCTATTCTCGTGCCTCAGCCTCCCAAATAGCTGGGACCACAGGTGCGTGCCACCACATCTGGCTCATTTTAGGCATTTTTAATAGAGACAGGGTTTCACCACCTTGGCCAGGCTGGTCTCAAATTTCTGGCCTCAAGCGATCCGCCTGCCTCAGCCTCCCAGTAATGCTTGCTGGGATTACAAGCATGTGGTACCTCACCCGGCCAAGATGCCCCCACATTCTTTTCAAAGTTTTGGTTTTCTAGATAAGGTTCTAATTCAAGTTCATGTTGAAAATTTAATTAAGAAACATGAAAAGGAAATGCAAGGAGTAAATCAGTGAGGGTGCCACTGGTGTGAGCACATTGTCTCTCTTAGAACGGCAGGGTCTCTCTCTGACATGCAGTCTGAGGATTTGTGGCATGAAGGATTGACAATCATTTTTGAAGATGAAACTGCAAAAAAAAAAAAAAAGTATAGTGATGCCTCCTCAGAACCATCTGATTCATAACCAGGATGAAAACGGAAGGATAGAATTAATGATACATGCCAAGATTTATGCACAGGGGTGTTTATCACTGTGCATTCACAGTGCCCCAAATTTGGAAACAGTCTGACTTCCTCAAATAGGGACATGCTTAAATCATGTCGCTTTCACATGCTGGACTTGCACGTAGTTATTAAAAATCAAAACTCTCGCATTGCCTAACAGAGAGAGACTCTGTCGTTTTAAAAGAAAAGGACACACTCACATGCACCCCCCCTCACATGCTCCCCACATTCGCTTTTTATGGTTTTTATTTAAACATTCAAAAGTATTTAACAACAGGAAATATCTATCACTCAAGGCTCAGCTTAAGAAAGCAGAATTCAAAACTCTATATATTGCATGATCCCAATTTTGTGTTAAAAGTACAAAGAGAAAAAGACCGGAAGAAAATCCTCCCATATGGTAACAATGAAAATGATGTCTTCGCCACTGAGTCATGAGATGGGTGGTGGATTTTATTTTCTTCTCTACATTTTCTTTACCAACCTTTTGCAAATGTGTGTGTATATATATATATATATATTCCATTTTTTCTTAGAAAGCGATTTTAAGGACTTTTAAAATCACAGGAAATAACATGGGGACACATCAAGGCCTTGGTACACATTGCCAGGAGATTAAAAGCCTGGAAAGTTATCTTGAGAATCCTCACTGAGTCGCAAGAAAATAAAAAGACCAAAACTTCCCTACACTAAAAAATCTTTCCTCCACTATTCTTCTCCCTGATGACTCCAAACTCTTGTCTTCCTCCTTCCTTTGCCATCTAGCCTGCTTGAGTTTTCTCCATGCCATCTCTCTGTGCACCTCCATTCCTCTCCTCAGCTCCATGGACACTGGCTATCTTTAGATCACTGGCCACCTCCTGATATTTAAATCCAGAAGCCCAGACTAATTGCCATCTGTCTTAATCACCTCAGGCTGCAATAAGAATAGCACGGACTGGCTTAAATGACAGACATCTATTTTCTCATCATTCTGAAGGCTGGAAGGTGATGGTGAGTTTGGTTTCTGGTGAGGGCTCTCTTCCTGGCTTGCAGACAGCCACTTCCTTGCTGTGTGTTCACATGGCCTTTCCTATGTGCATGAACACGCTCGGTGTCTGTTCTTCTTCCTATAAGGGCACCAGTCCACTGGATTAGGGCCCCATTCCTAGGACCCCATTGGACCTTAAAGGCCCTATCTCCAAACAGAGTCACATTGGGGGTGAGGGCTTCAGCATATGGGCTTGAAGGGACACAATTCAGTCCATAGCCCCACTCCTGCCTTATTGACAACTCTATGACCACCAGCTCCCATTCAGCTTCCAGGCACCGTGCTCCTCTGGTTCTATGCCTGCCTCTCTGAAATTTCTTCTCTAGCCCTGTCACTGGTACACCTTTTTAACTTCCTTCTTAAATGTTCAGGCGCACAGGAGTCTCCTTTGCTTGCCTTATCCTGAGTGACCTGGTCCATCTCCAGTGACCTGTGTGCTGACGGTGCCCAAATCTCCACCTGTCATCCTCAACCTTCCGCCTGGGATTCAGTCCTGTACTTCTTTACTGGGGGTGATTCTACCTCCCAAGGGACATTTGTCAATGTCTGATTATTTCTGGTCATCACAACAGGGATTGAGGAATTCTCCTGGCATTCTGTGGTTGCTGCTACACATCCCACAGTGCCAAGACAGACCCACAGCGCACAATTACCCAGCCCTGAAAGTCAGTAGTGCTGAGGCTGGGAATCCCTGGCTGTATCTTCACTAAAGGTGTCCCCATTTCCTCTGCCTCCCAAGCAAGACCCATCCTCCTCTTTTGTCCCCCTCACACCTGGCTCATCCAAAGAGATCCCCAGCCCCTCAACCTTTACACTCCCATGGCTGTGGCTGAGGCCGTCCTCAGGTCTGCCTGCCACTTGCCTCTTTCACTCCTGGCCATGTGCCACTGCATCGGAGCTTCCTTTCTACAATGTGCATATGACCATTTTGCTCCTCCCAGTTTAGAGGCCTGTTGGCTTCAGGACATCATTTCTGACCACATCCCACCATGCAGCCTGGGCTCCTGGAATGAGCCTCTCATCACGCCCTGGACATGTCACGTCCCACGTGACCTGCCCTAAACATGCCGTACCACATGCCGCCTCTGGCCCACCTGCTGCCTCTAGGCCTGGTGTGCCCTCCCCTTCTACTCTCATGT
This sequence comes from Trachypithecus francoisi, assembly GCF_009764315.1. NCBI lineage: Eukaryota > Metazoa > Chordata > Mammalia > Primates > Cercopithecidae > Trachypithecus > Trachypithecus francoisi. Next base: position 6,051,937 of record NW_022681442.1, on the reverse strand, counting down.
GACGAGGTCTAACTCATCTCAAAAGTCCACTTAAAACATCGTGTCCTCAGTGGAGCTCTTCATCTGCCCTGACAGGTGGACAGAACATCTTCCTGACACAGCCCTACTTCCCCTCTGTTACACATGTGAACGTGGATTGTCCACCTCCCTGGGAAGGCTGGTACTGGGGACTCTGGAAGGCAGGGGCCGACTCTCCAAGACTCAGATATCCCACAGTGGGGTTCTGCTCATAACAGACACTTAAAGAAGGCGTGTTGAAGGAGCGCCTGCTCAGGCAACCCCAGCAGACAGGTTCCAGCAATCTGTGCGTGTGTGTACTAACTTATGCAGAGTCAAATGCCAGGGGGAAAGTGGACAACCCAGAGACATGTGCAAACATGTGGGAAGTCGGACATACTGTGATGTGCAATCTCAGGAAAACGCAGGTGATGCTGGCAAATTCTTTGGGCTCAGGGATCTTTTCTTCCCACTGTTTTCTTTCTCCAGAAGAATGTAAAAAGAAAAATACCTAAAAATAGGCCAGGCACAGTGGCTCACGCCTGTAATCCCAGCACTTTGGGAGACCGAGGTGTGTGGATCACAAGGTCAGGAGAACGAAACCATCCCGGCTAACATGGTGAAACCCCATCTCTACTAAAAGTACAAAAAATTAGCTGGGCGTGGTGGCGGGCGCCTGTAGTCCCAGCTACTTGGGAGGCTGAGGCAGGAGAATGGCGTGAACCTGGGAGGCGGAGCTTGCAGTGAGCCGAGATCACACTACTGCACTTCAGCCTGAGCAACAGAGTGAGACTCCGTCTCAAAAAATAAATAAATTCATAATAAAAAATAAAAATATACATCAGAAAGAGAAAAAATTATCACAATCCTGCACTTGGAATGTAAAGTAAAAAGTGGTATTCTTGCCTTTTCGATCTTTTTAATCTCACACCTGAGAGAGAAACACCACCAACAGTTTGGAGCATAGCCTTCCAGCTATTCTTCTGAAAGGATATGAAAAAATAGGCACATATACTTTAGTAAAAATATATAAATAAAATAGGGGTATGTTATGTGTATTGTTCTGCAAATATCTTTTATCCCTTAAAAAGGTATCTTTTCCCCAGTCAGTATGTATAGCTTTTCTTCATTGTTTGTGACAGTTGCATATTATTTCATTATGTGGATGTACTGTTACGCTTTCGTAATACTACAGACTTCTGCAATGTAAACTCACATGTTTACATCTAGCACTAATACATGATTTTGAAGGAACCATATTCCCAATAAAGAGCTATGGGCCTAGATTATTGGCTAAGTCAAGGAAAGTATTAAAATGCATTCACTTGCAGAGGATGCTTTATAATTGAAAATAAAAACTTCTCTCCCTCCGCTACCTTTTTAAAGCCCATGTACTGCCTATTGGAGATTACTGTGATATTTTTACATTTATCATAAAGTCTCTTCTGCAGAGAACTTGTTGAAGAGGAGGCAAGCCTCATGCATTTCTGTCCTCCCTCTCCTCCTTCCCACCCTCCTTTCCACTCATTCTCAACCAAGAAAACCTAAGCATAAATCTGCCTTCAGTGGCCCACAGAACAGGTCATCTCAACACATTTGAGAAGACTTGGTGGCTGGCCTGGTGAATCGTTTGGGAATTTTTGAGTTATGAGTTCCTGCCATAGACATATATATCAATACATTACCAAACAAGCAAGAAGTACTCAGGATCGTTCGCCTGCAGGTGCATTTGTTGATAAACAATTAGATTCAATACAACTACAGAAAGGTATTTTCATTCTATTCTAGCAAATGCAACAATGAAGTTTGGTGGATGGAGAAGTTCTTGCTCCACATAAAAATAAAAAAGTTCAGGCCGGGCACAGTGGCTCACGCCTGTAATCCTAGCACTTTGGGAGGCCTAGGCAGGAGGATCACCTAAGGTCAGGAGTTCAAGATCAACCTGGCCAACATGGCAAAACCCCATCTCTACTAAAAATACAAAAATTAGCCCGGCATGGTGGTGTGCACCTGTAATCTCAGAGACCAAGCTATTCAGGAGGCTGAGGCAGGAGAATCACGTGAACCCAGGAGGCTGAGGTTGCACTGAGCTGAGACTGCACCACTGCACTCCAGCCCAGCAACACAGTGAGACTCTGTCTCAAAGACAAAACAGAACAAAACAAAAAAATGTTCAGTGCACCACAGCAATATGTTCTTCTGAACAGTATTCCTGGATTTGTATTGTTTATGAAAATAATCTGCTGCTCTCAGTTCACTTGTAAAGTTGACTGACCAGTAGCCATGAGAAAAATATTTACATACAGAATTTCTTTTTTTTTTCCTTTTTTTTTCTTATTATACTTTAAGTTCTAGGGTACATGTGCATAACGTGCAGGTTTGTTACATATATATACTTGTGCCATGTTGGTGTGCTGCACCCATCAACTCGTCAGCACCCATCAATTAGTCATTTATATCAGGTATAACTCCCAATGCAATCCCTCCCCCCTCCCCCCTCCCCATGATAGGCCCCGATGTGTGATGTTCCCCTTCCCGAGTCCAAGTGATGTCATTGTTCAGTTCCCACCTATGAGTGAGAACATGCGGTGTTTGGTTTTCTGTTCTTGTGATAGTTTGCTAAGAATGATGGTTTCCAGCTGCATCCATGTCCCTACAAAGGACGCAAACTCATCCTTTTTTATGGCTGCATAATATTCCATGGTGTATATGTGCCACATTTTCTTAATCCAGTCTGTCACAGATGGACATTTGGGTTGATTCCAAGTCTTTGCTATTGTGAATAGTGCTGCAATAAACATACGTGTGCATGTGTCTTTATAGCAGCATGATTTATAATCCTTTGCGTATATACCCAGTAGTGGGATGGCTGGGTTCATATGGTACATCTAGTTCTAGATCCTTGAGGAATCGCCATACTGTTTTCCATAATGGTTGAACTAGTTTACAATCCCACCAACAGTGTCAAAGTGTTCCTATTTCTCCACATCCTCTCCAGCACCTGTTGTTTCCTGACTTTTTAATGATTGCCATTCTAACTGGTGTGAGATGGTATCTCATTGTGTTTTGATTTGCATTTCTCTGATGCCCAAGATGATGAGAGCATTTTTTCATGTGTCTGTTGGCTGTATGAATGTCTTCTTTTGAGAAATGTCTGTTCATACTCCTTTGCCCACTTTTTGATGGGGTTGTTTGTTTTTTCCTTGTAAATTTGTTTGAGTTCTTTGTAGATTCTGGATATTAGCCCTTTGTCAGATGAGTAGATTGCAAAAATTTTCTCCCATTCTGTAGGTTGCCTGTTCACCTGATGGTAGTTTCTTTTGCTGTGCAGAAGCTCTTTAGTTTAATTAGATCCCATTTGTCAATTTTGGCTTTTGCTGTCGTTGCTTTTGGTGTTTTAGACATGAAGTCCTTGCCCATGCCTATGTCCTGAATGGTACTACCTAGGTTTTCTTCTAGGGTTTTTATGGTATTAGGTCTAACATTTAAGTCTCTAATCCATCTTGAATTCATTTTCGTATAAGGAGTAAGGAAAGGATCCAGTTTCAGCTTTCTACTTATGGCTAGCCAATTTTCCCAGCACCATTTATTAAATAGGGAATCCTTTCCCCATTTCTTGTTTCTCTCAGGTTTGTCAAAGATCAGGTGGCTGTAGATGTGTGGTATTATTTCTGAGGGTTCTGTTCTGTTCCATTGGTCTATATCTCTGTTTTGGTACCAGTATCATGCTGTTTTGGTTACTGTAGCCTTGTAGTATAGTTTGAAGTCAGGTAGCGTGATGCCTCCAGCTTTGTTCTTTTGACTTAGGATTGTCTTGGCAATGAGGGCTCTTTTTTGGTTCCATATGAACTTTAAAGCCGTTTTTTTCCAATTCTGTGAAGAAACTCATTGGTAGCTTGATGGGGATGGCATTGAATCTATAAATAACCTTGGGCAGTATGGCCATTTTCACGATATTGATTCTTCCTATCCATGAGCATGGTATGTTCTTCCATTTGTTAGTGTCCTCTTTGATTTCACTGAGCAGTGGTTTGTAGTTCTCCTTGAAGAGGTCCTTTACATCCTTTGTAAGTTGGATTCCTAGGTATTTTATTCTCTTTGAAGCAATGTGAATGGAAGTTCATTCTTGATTTGGCTCTCTGTTTGTCTGTTACTGGTGTATAGAATGCTTGTGATTTTTGCACATTAATTTTGTATCCTGAGACTTTGCTGAAGTTGCTTATCAGCTTAAGGAGATTTTGGGCTGAGACAATGGGGTTTTCTAAATATACAATCATGTCATCTGCAAACAGGGACAATCTGACTTCTTCTTTTCCTAACTGGATACCCTTTTTTCTTTCTCTTGCCTGATTGCCCTAGCCAGAACTTCCAACACTATGTTGAATAGGAGTGGTGAGAGAGGGCATCCCTGTCTTGTGCCAGTTTTCAAAGGGAATTTTTCCAGTTTTTGCCCATTCAGTATGATATTGGCTGTGGGTTTGTCATAAAGCTCTTATTATTTTGAGGTACATTCCATCAATACCGAATTTATTGAGCGTTTTTAGCATGAAGGGCTGTTGAATTTTGTCTAAAGCCTTTTCTGCATCTATTGAGATAATCATATGGTTCTTGTCTTTGGTTCTGTTTATATGCTGGATTACGTTTATTGATTTGCGAATGTTGAACCAGCCTTGCATCCCGGGATGAAGCCCACTTGATCATGGTGGATAAGCTTTTTGATGTGCTGCTGATCCGGTTTGCCAGTATTTTATTGAGGATTTTTGCATCGATGTTCATCAGGGATATTGGTCTAAAATTTTCTTTTTTTGTTGTGTCTCTGCCAGGCTTTGGTATCAGGATGATGTTGGCCTCATAAAATGAGTTTGGGAGGATTCCCTCTTTTTCAATTGATTGGAATAGTTTCAGAAGGAATGGTACCAGCTCCTCCTTGTACCTCTGGTAGAATTCAGCTGTGAATCCATCTGGTCCTGGACGTTTTTTGGTTGGTAGGCTATTAATTATTGCCTCAATTTCAGAGCCTGCTATTGGTCTATTCAGGGATTCAACTTCTTCCTGGTTTAGTCTTGGAAGAGTGTAAGTGTCCAGGAAATTATCCATTTCTTCTAGATTTTCTAGTTTATTTGCTTAGAGGTGTTTATAGTATTCTCTGATGGTAGTTTGTATTTCTGTGGGGTCTGTGGTGATATTCCCTTTATCATTTTTTATTGCATCTATTTGATTCTTCTCTCTTTTCTTCTTTATTAGTCTTGCTAGCAGTCTGTCAATTTTGTTGATTTTTTCAAAAAACCTACTCCTGGATTCATTGATTTTTTGGAGGGGTTTTTGTGTCTCTATCTCCTTCAGTTCTGCTCTGATCTTTGTTATTTCTTGCCTTCTGCTAGCTTTTGAATGTGTTTGCTCTTGCTTCTCCAGTTCTTTTAATTGTGATGTTAGAGTGTCAATTTTAGATCTTTCCAGCTTTCTCTTATGGGCATTTAGTGCTATAAATTTCCCTCTACACACAGCTTTAAATGTGTCCCAGAGATTCTGGTATGTTGTATCTTTGTTCTCATTGGTTTCAAAGAACATCTTTATTTCTGCCTTCATTTCGTTATGTACCCAGTAGTCATTCAGGAGCAGGTTGTTCAGTTTCCATGTAGTTGAGCGTTTGTTGAGTTTCTTAGTCCTGAGTTCTAGTTTGATTGCACTGTGGTCTGAGAGACAGTTTGTTATAATTTCTGTTCTTTTACATTTGCTAAGGAGTGCTTTACTTCCAATTATGTGGTCAGTTTTGGAATAAGTGCGATGTGTGCTGAGAAGAATGTATATTCTGTTGATTTGGGGTGGAGAGTTCTATAGATGTCTATTAGGTCCGCTTGGTGCAGAGATGAGTTCAATTCCTGGATATCCTTGTTAACTTTCTGTCTCGTTGATCTGTCTAATGTTGACAGTGGAGTGTTGAAGTCTCCCATTATTATTGTATGGGAGTCTAAGTCTCTTTGTAAGTCTCTAAGGACTTGCTTTATGAATTGGGGCTCCTGTATTGGGTGCATATATATTTAGGATAGTTAGCTCTTCCTGTTGAATTGATCCCTTTACCATTATGTAATGGCCTTCTTTGTCTCTTTTGATCTTTGATGGTTTAAAGTCTATTTTATCAGAGACTAGGATTGCAACCCCTGCTTTTTTTTGTTCTCCATTTGCTTGGTAGATCTTCCTCCATCCCTTTATTTTAGCCTATGTATGTCTCTGCATGTGAGATGGGTCTCCTGAATACAGCAGACTGATGGGTCTTGACTCTTTATCCAGTTTGCCAGTCTGTGTCTTTTAATTGGAGCATTTAGTCCATTAACATTTAAGGTTAATATGGTTATGTGTGAACTTGATCCTGCCATTATGATATTAACTGGTTATTTTTCTCGTTAGTTGATGCAGTTTCTTCCTAGCCTCAATGGTCTTTACATTTTGGCATGTTTTTGCAATGGCTGGTAGTGGTTGTTCCTTTCCATGTTTAGGGCTTCCTTCAGGCTCTTGTAAGGCAGGCCTGGTGGTGACAAAATCTCTAAGCATTTGCTTATCTGTAAAGGATTTTATTTCTCCTTCACTTATGAAACTTAGTTTGGCTGGATATGAATTCTGGGTTGAAAATTCTTTTCTTTAAGAATGTTGAATATTGGCCCCCACTCTCTTCTGGCTTGTAGAGTTTCTGCAAGAGAGTCTGCTGTTAGTCTGATGGGCTTCCCTTTGTGGGTAACCCGACCTTTCTCTCTGGCTGCCCTTAAGATTTTTTCCTTCATTTCAAATTTGGTGAATCTGGCAATTATGTGTCTTGGAGTTGCTCTTCTCGAGGAGTATCTTTGTGGTGTTCTCTGTATTTCCTGAATTTGAATGTTGGCCTGCCCTACTAGGTTGGGGAAGTTCTCCTGGATGATATCCTGAAGAGTGTTTTCCAACTTGGTTCCATTTTCCCCCTCACTTTCAGGCACCCCAATCAGATGTAGATTTGGTCTTTTTACATAATCCCATACTTCTTGCAGGCTTTGTTCATTTCTTTTTCTTCTTTTTTCTTTTGGTTTCTCTTCTCGCTTCATTTCATTCATTTGATCCTCAATCGCTGATACTCTTTCTTCCAGTTGATCGAGTCGGTTACTGAAGCTTGTGGAATTGTCACGTATTTCTCGTGTCATGGTTTTCATCTCTGTCATTTCGTTTATGACCTTCTCTGCATTAATTATTCTAGCTATCAATTCTTCCACTCTTTTTTCAAGATTTTTAGTTTCTTTGCACTGGGTACGTAATTCCTCCTTTAGCTCTGAGAAGTTTGATGGACTGAAGCCTTCTTCTCTCATCTCGTCAAGTCATTCTCTGACCAGCTTTGATCCGTTGCTGGCAATGAGCTGCGCTCCCTTGCAGGGGGAGATGCGCTCTTATTTTTTGAATTTCCAGCTTTTCTGCCCTGCTTCTTCCCCATCTTTGTGGTTTTATCTGCCTCTGGTCTTTGATGATGGTGATGTACTGATGGGGTTTTGGTATAGGCGTTCTTCCTGTTTGATAGTTTTCCTTCTAAGTCAGGACCCTCCGCTGTAGGTCTGTTGGAGATTGCTTGAGGTCCACTCCAGACCTGTTTGCCTGGGTATCAGCAGCAGAGGTTGCAGAAGATAGAATATTGCTGAACAGCGAGTGTACCTGTCTGATTCTTGCTTTGGAAGCTTCCTCTCAGGGGTGTACTCCACCCTGTGAGGTGTGGGGTGTCAGACTGCCCCTAGTGGGGGATGTCTCCCAGTTAGGCTACTCAGGGGTCAGGGACCCACTTGAGCAGGCAGTCTGTCCGTTCTCAGATCTCAATCTCCATGTTGGGAGATCCACTGCTCTCTTCAAAGCTGTCAGACAGAGTCGTTTGTGTCTGCACAGGCCTCTGCTACTTCCCCTATTGTTGTTTAGCTCTGCCCTGTCCCCAGAGGTGGAGTCTACAGAGACAGGCAGGTTTCTTTGAGCTGCTGTGAGCTCCACCCAGTTCGAGCTTCCCAGCGGCTTTGTTTACCTACTTAAGCCTCAGCAATGGCGGGCGCCCCTCCCCCAGCCTCGCTGCTGCCGTTTCGGTTAGATCGCAGACTGCTGTGCTAGCAATGAGGGAGGCTCCGTGGCCGTGGGACCCTCCCGGCCAGGTGTGGGTATAATCTCCTGGTGTGCCCATTTGCTTAAAGCGCAGTATTGAGGTGGGAATTACCCGATTTTCCAGGTGTTGTGTGTCTCAGTTCCCCTGGCTAGGAAAAGGGATTCCCTTCCCCCTTGCACTTCCCAGGTGAGGCAATGCCTCGCCCTGCTTCAGCTCTCACTGGTCGGGCTGCAGCAGCTGACCAGCACCGATTGTCCGGCACTCCCCAGTGAGATGACCCCAGTACCTCAGTTGAAAATGCAGAAATCACCGGTCTTCTGTGTCGCTCACGCTGGGAGTTGGAGACTGGAGCTGTTCCTATTCGGCCATCTTGCTCCGCCCCTCTACATACAGAATTTCAAGACTGAGTTTCTTTTGTGGAAGATAGTTGGGTGTTGTTGAATATCAGAGACCAAAAACAACAGATGAATTACATGGCACATACAGTCGAGATGGCAAATATCCAAGGAATTGGGATTATGTGGTGAAACCTAAAGGATCTTCTGGCCAATCTCTTCTTCTCACCTCCACGATCTTAATAGAACTTGGTAATTTAAACAATATGCATTTTGACTATGAGTAGTTTGAAAGCTAAGTGACTATAAGTCAGAACCTTTCAATCAGAAGTGAGATCGTGTAGGGTTAGGCTGTCTTTAAGACATCAGGAAATAGCATGAGATATTTCCTGATTCCAAGGGCATACATGTTAATTTAGAGTTTATTTAGGGATTTCTTAGAACTGGAAGGGCTCTTGGAGTCACCTGGTCTCAAGGCCCCTGGCATCAGAAGACCACAGCCTACTGGTAGGATATCTTCTCATGACTCATGGTGGTAGATATAGAGGCCAGAAGAGCAGAGCAGCTGGACATCTACAGGGGGACACCTTAGAAATGAGAGACCCACAGAAGGGCTGAGATCTAAACTCTGCTGAAACCTCTGGATGATTGCTAATGTCTGCACATGCATAGAGACCCCAAAAAGCCTAGCCAAAAAATAAGCAGAAACCAGGGGGCAGGGTCCACCTTGAAAGACAGACTGGTCCTGGTGAAAAGAGCTGTGTCTTTGAATATGTGTGTTCCAGACCTACTCAGAGCTTGGGCAGCAGTAAGCAGAAGCCTAACTGGCTTGAGGCATCAGAGGGAAGAACCAAACCTGGCAGGGAACTGGAAGTTTAGAGGACCAAAAAGAAGAGTCCCCAAATCTGAATGCAAAGTGTGTCTAATTGCTGATTCTTGGACTATGCAAGCATCTTCTTCAAACACTTGGCAGGTGGGGGTAAGGGCACTAGGCACTGTTGTAGTTCATGTACTGTCATTAATTTACTGTCTCACCTTGTCGATGGGGCAGGCAGCAGCCAGGTCTGCAGCTCCTTCAGCTCCTGCCAGGTCCCCTTCAGCTTCTCTGATGTCTGAGCCAACCCCATCACTGAATGCAGAAGCAACAAACAGACATAAACTGTTTAACCATCTCCCATAATTACATAAGGTCAAATCCCAATTAAATTGCATATTCTCTATCACCTAGTGGTTCTTGCTGTTGCTGTTGTTTTTAAATCACACTCTGACCAATATGCCATTCAAACAGTTAGCATAAGAAACCTGGAGTGACTATAGTAAGGTCAGATGAAATAAACTTTAAGTCAAAGAGAATTACTAGAGATCAAGATGGATAATTCATAATGGCAATGGGGTTATATGGTAGGAAAATAAATCAGTTATAAATGTAGGTCTGTGTAATAACAGGGTTGGAAGATACAAGAACAAAATGAACAAAACTAAAAGGATAAATAGAAAATATCTACAATTATGGCTGGAAATTTCAATACTCACATTTCATTATTGATTTCAAAAAAGTCAGTAAATACATGGAAGACTTGATCAACACTCTCAACCAATTGGACTTAGTTGAGATTTATTCCATCCAATAAGAGCAGAATACACATTATTTTCAACGACACATGGAACATTAAAATAAGCCATATGCTGGGCTGTTAAACAAGTCTCAGTACATTTTAAAAGACTGAAACAATACATGTGTTCTCTGACCACAACAGAATTAAACTAGCAATCAGCAACAGACTGTATCTCTGGAATGTCTCCAAGTATGTGGAAATTAAACAAACACTTCTAAATAACCTATAGATAAAGAAAGAAATTTCAGGAGAAAGTAGAACTTTTTTTGAATGGAATGAAAATGAAAGCACAATTTGTCACAATTTATGATAGGCAGCTAAAGAAGTGCTTAGAGGGAAATGAATAGCTATAAATGCTTGTATTAGAAAAGAAAAAGTTCTCAAATCAATAATCTGAGTTTCCACCTTTAAAAGCTAGTAATAGAAGAGCAAATTAAACCCAAAGTAAATAGAAAGAAGGAAATCATAAAAAGTAAAATTCAGTGAAATAGAAAACAAAAATCATAGAGAAAATAACTGAAACCAAAAGGCTTTTCTTTGAAAACGTTAATAAATTCAATAAAGTTCTACCTAGACTGATTAAAAAGAAAGACAGAAGGCACAATGTGCCAATATTATGAATGAGAGAAGAGACACTAATACAACAATTCTATAGGCATTAGGTAAACAATTAGAAGTTATTATGAAAAACTCAATGCAATGCATGTGATAACTTAGACAAAATATACAAATTTCTTTTTTGGAGTCAGTGGCTCAATCTGGGCTCACTGCAACCTCCACCTCCTGAGTTCAAGCAATTCTCCCACCTCAAGCCTTCTGAGTAGCTGGGATTATAAGCGTGCACCACCACACCTGGCTAATTTTGTTGTATTTTTAGTAGAGATGAGGTTTAACCATGTTGGCCAGGCTGGTCTCAAACTCCTGACCTCAAGGGATCTACCCCTGCTTGGCCTCCCAAATTGTGGGATTACAGGCATGGGCCACCACACCCAACCTACAAATTTCCTGAAAGACAATATCACCAAAATAAACTCATTAAGACATAAAAATATGAATAGTCCTATATTAATATGAAAAATCAATTCTCAATTAAAATCATTCCTGCAATGAAAATTCTAGACATGAATGACTTCAGTGGTGACTTGTATCAAATATTTAAGAAAGAAATAATACCAATTCTATAGGAAATCCTTCAGAAAATAGAGAAAGAGGAACACTCCCAACTTATTTTGAGTCCAATATCACCCTGATATCAGTGCCAAATAAAGACATCAGGAGAGAAAAAGGAATCTATGAACCAATATCGTGCATGAACAAAGATGCAAAAATCCTTAAGAAAATATAGATGACCCTTGAACAACAGAGGTTTGAACTGTACAAGTCCACTTACCTGTGAATTTTCTTTTACCTCTGCCACCCCTGAGTCAGCAAGACCAACCTCTTCTCTATTTCCCCCTCCGCAGCCCATTCAACATGAAAATGATGAGGCTGAAGACCTTTATGATGAGCCACTTCCACTTAATGAATAGTAAATATATTTTCTTTTTTATGTTATCTTAATAACATTTTCTTTTGTCTGGTTTACATATAACATACAAAATATGGGTTAATTGATTATGTTACAGTAATGTTTCCGGTCAAAAGTAGGCTATTGAGTTTTGGGGGAGTCAAAAGTTATATGCAAATTTTTGACTGCCTGGGGGTCAGCACCCTTAAGCTCTGTGTTGTTTAGGGGTCAGCAATATTATAAAATCAAATACAGAATAAGAAAATGCATATAGCAGGAATGCAAGGTTGGTTTATTGTTAGAAAATCAATCACTAAAAATTACAATATCAATGGAATAAGGAGAAAACCATATGGTTAACTCAACAGAAGCAGAAAAGGCAGATAAAACTTGTCCCTGAAAACTTTCTGTAAACCAGAAGCAGAATGAAACTTCCTTAAACTGATACAAGGTATTTATGAAAAGCTTATACCTAATATCATACTCTACCATACTCGATAAAATAGTAAGCATTTTCCTCTCTAGGATTAGAAATAGGTCAAGGATATCCACTCTCACCGATTCTATTCAGCTTTGTACTAGAAATCCTAAAGTTTGCAATAGGATGACAAAAAAAGTCATACAGATTAGAAAGGAAGAAATAAAACCATCTTTATTTTCAGGAAGTATGACTGTATACATAAAAAATCTTAAGGAATCTCCATAAAGTACTATAAGTAATCAATGAGTTTAGCAAGATCCCAAAATACAAGATCAATATACAAAAGTCAGTGACATTTGTATGTACTGGCAATGAACAATTGAAAAATGTCATTTTAAACTACTGTTATAGAAACATCAAAAATATGAAATATTAACAAAAGATGTACAAGACTTGGATGCTACAAAATATAGATAAGTTTTAAAATATAATGAAGAGAAGAGCTGTAACATGCACAGGAACTAGAAGATTCAACACTGTGAAGATACTAAGTTTTCCTAAAATTGATCTATAGAGTCAAGGTAATTCTGATCAGGGTAATTCTGATCAAACTCTTAATAAGCATTTTTTATAGAAATTGACAAGTTGATTCTAAAATTTGTATGAAAATTCAAAGGACCTAGAATGGCCAAAACAATTTTTTAAGCAAGAACAAAGTCGGAAGACTCAAGCTACTGGATTCCAGGCTTACTACTGTAGAGCTGCAGTAATAAAACAGTGTGATATTGGCATAAGGATAGACATATAGACCAAGACTCATTTATATGGTTAATTGTTTTCCATAAAGGGACCAAGGTAACTCAATGTGATTTTTTTTTTTTTTATGGAGTCTCACTCTGTTGTCCAGGCTGGAGTGCAGTGGTGTGATCTTGGCTCACTGCAACCTCTGCCTCCCGGGTTTAAGTGATTCTCCTGCCTCAGACTCCTGAGTAGCTGGGATTATAGATGTGCACTACCACAACTGTATAATTTTTTTTGTATTTTAAGTAGAGACGGGGTTTCACCAGGTTGGCCAGACTGGTCTCAAACTCCCGACCTCAGGTGATCTGCCCACCTTGACCTCTCAAAGTCCTGGGATTACAGGCGTGAGCCACAGTGCCCAGCCTGAAATTTTGGTCTTTTGAATAAAGGGTGCTGGAACAATTCGTTAGCCGTATAGAAAAAATAAATCTCAATCCTTACCTCCCATCATACATAAAAATTAATTTAAAATAGATTGTAGATCTAACTGTATGAGCTTAAAACTAGAAAACTTCTGTATGTCAGCATGAGAGGAAAACTTTGTGACCATCAGCTATAAAAGATTTCTTAGAACACAAAAAGTTTAAAGAGGAAAACTTTGTGACCATCAGCTATAAAAGATTTCTTAGAACACAAAAAGTTTAAAAACTTCTGCTCTTCAACAGAGTTATGAAAATGAACAGGTAAGCCACAGTCTGAGAGAATACATATATTTATAAAACACATATCTGACAAAAAGCTGGTGTCCAGGATATATAAAGAACTCTTACAACTAAACAAGCCAAAATTAAGACAAACAACCCATTTTTTTTTTAAAAAAAAGAGCAAAACGTTTGAACAGACACTTCACAAAAGGAGATCTACAAATGACCAAGAAGCAAATGAGAAAATGCTCACAGAAACAAATCAAAACCTTAGTGAGAGGCCATTAATCAACCATTTTAGTGTCAAAACAACAAACTGATGATATCAACTAGTATTGGTGAGGATAGAACAAGTGGAACTCTAATATATTGCTGGTGAAAATACAGAATGGTACAGCCACTTTGTAAACCAGTTTGAGAGTTTTATTGAAGTTAAACGTATACGTGCCATATGACTTTTAACGATACTCTATCTACCTAAGAGAAATGAAATACATCTACACAAAGACTTGTACATGAATGTTCACAGCAGTATTCTTCATAATAGCCCAAAACTAGAAATGACCCAAGTGTCTATCATAGGGTTAAGGGATAAACACATTGCAGTTTATCCATTCAATGTGGAATATTACTCAGTAATGAAAAGGAACAAACTATGGATATAGAAAACAACATCGATAAATCTCAAAAACATCATGCTAAATGAAAGAAGACAGGCATGGAAGATTGCATGATGAGTATTCCATTTATGAGATCCTAGGAAGGGCAAACTATAGTGACAAAAGTAGGTGGCCAGGGGTCAGGGTTAAGGGAGAGGATTGGCTGCATCAGAGCATGGGAGGACTTTGGGGTGATGAAGTGTTCTATGTCACAATTGGGTGGAGCTTATGCTACTGTGTACCTGTGCCCAAACTCACTGAACCTAAGATGGGTGAATTTTATTGCATACAAATTTACCTCTATTGTGCCTCCCAAAGGCAAGAATAATTTCTGGACAAACAAGGACTTAGGTAGGATATTTACAAAAAAAATTATTCATTCTTCCTTGCTGTACATACACAGCCTATTACCTGAAAAGCATAGGTAGATTTTTGCTTAAGATCAGAAGACATGGGTCAGGTTCTGTTAATCCCACCATGACTTTGGGATGTCAGAAGGGGTTTTCCCCAGGATCTCCCATAATCATGTGTAGCAGTGGCGACTACTCTTTCCTTTCTCCTACCAACAGCTACAACCCTTATAAACCGTGGCTTAGATTGGATTGTTTGTAACACAAAGGATCAATGCTTGGGGGGATGGATACCCATTCTCCATGATGTGATGATTTCTCATTGCACACCTATATCAAAACATGTGTACCCCATAAATATACACACCTACTATGTACCCACAAATATTAAAAATTTAAAAATAAATAAACCATAGGAGGCTTAGAATGAGCTGTATACCTGCACCTTTTCCTTCTTGTCTAGCATAACACTTTCAGGCAGGAGCAACCCAATGAGACTCTTTTGTTTTAACAGTGTACAGTGGGACATTTGAATGTCCTATGGTACCCAGTTCCCTTTCCATCCACCATCATCATCTACAAGCTTCTCCTTATCTATTCCAAATTCCTAATGCTTCCATCTTCTCTCATTCTCTTCTCTGTTACTTCCCACAAGGTCAATGAAGCAAAGCTCATAACCATCTTCTGTAAAACAACATTTTCTATGCTTGAGGAGAATCATTAAGTCATACTCCATTTTTCCTTTCTTGCACACTGAGATAAATACTCCTCATATTTGTGAGTTTCCTACTTCCTTATGTTTCTCCTCAGAGACAGGCTCCCGGGAGCCTGGATGGGAGCCTGGATGGGAGCATTCCCTCTGGATGGGAGCACACTGTAGGAAAAGGCATTGTTTGCCAGGAGATTTGAATCTGGTGTTCCAGAAAGTGGGAAATAGGTTCAACTTGTGTTTCTACTACTTACTCACTGATAATCTTACTCACTGATAATCTTACTGACTGATAATCTTGGGACAAGTAGCCTCTGAGTCTCAGTCTCTCCATCTGATTATTGGGTGTCCTAATATTTATGAGAAGTGCTGACAATGAGCAGATGCTCACCAATTCCCTCCCCAATCCCTGCTCCCCAATCCAGAAACCTGCTGACTCTCCTCCTCCCTCGGAAAGTGTCCCTTGGAGAACACTATGATGGAATTCTACTTACTTGGATGATTAAGGTATTGCTTAGACACTATATTTTTGAAAATTAATGAAGCAAGATAATAATACCTAGTATTGATATAGTCTTTAGTCTGTTATCTTAATGATGCTTTATGAAGCTACTATAAAACTGTTAAGTAAGATTACTGAAAATTAATTAATATTTATTATACTCCTGGAAGCAAAGTAGAGCCTTTATAAATCAGGTATGGCGAACTAAAGAGAATTCTTCCTGAATTTGCAGGATCCAGTGGCACTGAGGCTGTTGACTTGTAGCTAAATTAACCCTCAATTTTAGCCAATACTGCTGAAATCAGTAGGGATCCTCAAATGAGAAACCTGGCAAGAACTAAGGACTAAGAAGAAATAACTCAGACTTCACTCAGGACCCATAACCCATTGGAAAGTATGGTACTTCAGATAATGCCTGCAAAATGACAATAACTGTCATTTTCCCTTTTATTTCCCTTTCTTTTAACTTTGTCACCGGCATCCTAATCTGTTGGCCTCCCATTAGTACAAACCCATTCTTTCAGGGGAAAGGACAGGAGGGGGTGGTCAGTGGCAAGGAGGGAATGACAGATGCGAAAAATGCTGGACTCAGAGTAGCTCTGACTTAGCAAACTTTCATTTTGTGCTGCAGCCATGCTCTGTTTACCTGTCCCTGTTTTAAACTGGGTGGCCTGGTGGTATCTGTAATCTGGTGACTTAATAAATGAACAGAGACTTCTCAAAAGAAGACATACACATGGCCAACAAGCATATGAAAATATGCTCAGTATCACTAATTATTAGAGAAATGCAAATCAAAACCACCATGAGCTACATCTCATACCAGCCAGAATGGCTATACTAAAAAGTCAGAAAATAAAAGATGTTGACGAGGTTGCAGACAAAAGAGAATGCTTATCTGCTGCTGGTGGGAATGAAAATTAGTCCAGCCACTGTGGAAAGCGATTTGGAGATTTCACAAAGAACTTAAAAGAGAACTCTCATTTGACCCAGCAATCCCATTCCTGGGTATATACCCAAAGGAATTGAAATCATTCTACAAAAAAGACACATGCACTTATATATTCATCATAGCACTATTCACAATAGCAAAGACGTGGAATCAGCCTAGATGCACATCCATGGTGGACTGGATAAAGAAAATGTGGCACATATATGCCGTGGAATACTATGCAGCCATAAAAAAGAACAAAATCCTGTCTGTCCTTTGCAGCAACATGGATGCAGCTGGAGACCATTATCCTAAACAAATTAACGCAAGAGTAGAAAACGAAATACTGCATGTTCTCACTTATAAGTGAGAGCTAACCACTAACACGCATGGACACGAAGTGGGGGACAACAGACATCAGGGTCTACTTGAAGGTGGAGCGTGGGAGGAGAGTCAGATCAAAAAACTCCCTATCAGGGCTGGGCAAGGTGGCTCACGCATGTAATCCCAGCACTTTGGGTGGCCGAGGCGGGCAGATCACCTAAAATCAGGAGTTCAAAACTAGCCTGGCCAACATGGTGAAACCCTGTCTCTACTAAAAATACAAAAACTAGCCGGGCGTGGTAGTGGGTGCCTGTAGTCTCAGCTACTCAGGAGACCGAGGCACAAGAATCACTTGCATCCAGGAAGCAGAGGTTGCAGTGAGCTGAGATCGTGCCACCGCACTCCAGCCTGGGAGACAGAGCAAGACTCCATCTCAAACAAACAAACAAACAAACAAACTACCTATCGGGTACTATGCTCATTACCTTGGTGACAAAATCATTTGCACACAAAACACCTAAGACACGCAATTTACTCATGTAACAAACCTGCACACACACACTCAAACCTAGAATAAAAGTTGAAAAAGGAAAGAAAAATGGTTTAGTGTGATAATTGTATTGGGCTACTTTTTTAAAAAAAGTCCTTATTTTTCAGAGATACATGTGGACATTCATATAAGTGAAACCATATGATATCTGGAATTTTATTTAAAAGACTCCAGAAAAGATAAGTAGAATTAAAATTAATGAATGGAGACTAGATGAAAGAAGAATGACAGAGTGTGCATAACGGTAGATGCTAGAAGATGGGCACAAGAGAGTTTATGACACTGTTCTCTGCTTCTGTGTATGTTTGAAAATTTTCACAATAAAAAGTAAAATAAAAAAATAAATGAGTAATCATAGTTGGTGTCTGTACATTCTTTAATTTACACTATCTTATAGAGATGGCTTTGATGAAGCATAAATATGCTTTACACATGGCCTCTCCCTGATGTATCGTTGCAGATGTTCTATTTGAGTTTATTTCAGAATTGGCTTACATGTGATTCTCTAATGGAATATCTTGACCAATGCAGGGAGAGAGAGGTGGGTTACTACTTTGTATCTAAAAGCCTACCCTAGGCCCTGAATAGGGGTGTGTGTGTGTGTGTGTGTGTGTGTGTGTGTGTACTCACGTGCACACATAAGTCATATATAAATATTTACGTAGTACCATATGTACAAACCATATTTCTAGGGTTTGTTTAGAGGTTGGGACTTAACGACAGTGTGTTGTAGGGGAAGGAATCTGACAGTCAGCAGAACAGCCGTGAGGGTGAATCTTGGCTCTAATGCTTACTAGGTATATCATGTTGGGAAATTACTGTGAACTCTTAAAACCTCAGTTTCCTCATCTTTAAAATGAGAGCGATAATGAGCTGAGCAGGGTGGTGCACACTTATAGTCTCACTACTCAGGAAACTGAGGCAGGAGGATTGCTTGAACCCAGGAAGTTGAGGCTGCAGTGAGCCATGATCATGATACTGCACTCCAGCCTGGACAACAGAGTGAGACGCTGTCTTAAAAACAAAACAAAAAACAAACAGCAATAACAACAAAAACCAGGGCCAGGCACAGTGGCTCATGGCTGTAGTCCCAGCACTTTGGGAGGCCAAGGTAAGGGGATCACTTGAGCCCAGGAGTTCGAGACCAGCATGGGTAACATGGTAAAACCTTGTCCCTACAAAAAATACAAAAAGTAGCCAGGCATGGTGGTGTGCACCTGCAGTCCCAGCTACTCTGGAGGCTGAGGTGGGAGGATTGCTTGAGCTCAGGAGGCCAAGGTTGCAGTGAGCCATGATCATGCCACTATACTCCAGCTTGAGTGACACACACAGAGAGAGAAAGAACCTGTCTCAAAACATAAAATAAAATAAAATAACAACAACAACAACACAGTAACACCCCCAGGAAATAGCGAGAGTTGGCAAGCATGTGGGGAAACTGGAGCCCTGTGCATTGGTGGTGGGAATGTTGAATGGTGCAGCTGCAAAGTGGAGCAGAGGTTACCAGGGACTAGGGGGAGGGGGAGGAACAGATGCTTTTTGATGTATCAGTTTCTGTTTGGGATGATGAAGAGTTCTGGAGATGGATACTGGTGCTGGCTGCATAACAACGTGAATGTACTTCATGCCACGGAACGGTGCACATAAATATGCTTTAAATGGAATATGTTTCAAATGTTTTACCAGAATAAAAAAATTTTTTTCCAAGCTTTTCTTCCTGTCTTGGCTACTTTGAAACTACTGTCTTTTAAATATCAAATTTCAAAGTCACCCAGCTCAAAAGGCATGGTTGACAAACTCACTTTGGAGCCGAGGAATCCAGGTTCTCGTCTTATGTTCCCCACTTACTGGCAGTGTGACCTTGGTCATGTCACCTCCTCCTTTCCCTAAGGAGGGTGTGAAACGCTTTTGCCTAGTGAGTTGCTCAGCTGAGGTCACTCTGACTTTAAAGCATAACTATGAATTCGAGTTTTCTTATCTATGTCCCTGCCATAATATGACATACCCCCCATTCCATACCTTTTTAGAAAGGGTTGCTTTTATGTTTGGTTTCGTGGGGGTGGTGGGAGCTTTTGCATCGTGTTGCATTGTGTTGTCCCTCACTTTGCATGGTATGGTCACACCCTGATTGTGACTAGGGTTCTTTTCACCCTTCACTTTTATAGACTCTTGAAATTTCTCAGTTAATTGCGTATTTTGCATGTGCGTCAATCAAAATACAACCCTTCACCTGTGCCATATTTTCAGACAATCCTCAGATCTGTCTGGTTTTCTTCTGAGAAATGTGTAATCCACCAGCCACCCCATGCCACAGTTGTGTTACCCTCCTCTCCTCTCCTACCAGAATGTCCCGTCTGCCTTAACGGAGACCTTCTCCACAACAGATCCCTCTTCGCCCTTGATAAAAGAACATTTTCTCATTTCTTGGTAGCTTTTCCTCCATATCTGCCACTGCCCTGGAACTAAACACCCTTCCAACGCGGTGACTGCGTGCCGTGCACTCAGCCTTTCCTTCCCTTCGCCAGCCAGCCTGTTACTCTGCCTCCACCTGCCTCTGCTCAAGAGCTTTCCCCTTACGTATCTAAGTAAGAAGTTGGGAATTTAATAATGTTTCCATTTTCTTCTTTTCCTAATGATACTGTAGCATGAAAATCATCTAATTCCAAAGAAAACTTCTGAATTTCATGATGGTTCTTCTCCATTGTTGGACAAACTTCATGGTCTTGTCATCATCTTGGCATTTAATCACGTCGGCCTCACTGTCCTGCAAGGCGATTCCAGTCTCTGCCTTGCCTTTCATTGGCTGTAGTCTCTGGCAGCCTTCAGGGTGCGATGGGTTTGAACATGGTGGTCTTCTGCTGTCTAGACAGAGAGGCGGTTCAGCACAGTGGCTCAAAACGCATCTCCGAGCCCTACGTGCATGTTGGACACTACATCAACCTCTTGCCAGAGGGTCATTAGCTCTGTGAACTTGGACAGGTAACTCAACTTTCATGTTCCCTGGTCTGTAACATGAAGGGGTCTTTACAGTGTCTAACTCACTGCAGGAACTGCCGTGCTAATGCACCGTGGCACTTACAACATGTGGACATCATTCAGGGTCTGGACTATGGGGTCCACCTGGGCAGGACCTTGCCTCCCCTGCCTTGTCACCGCCGTGTCACTGGGCCCAGCACCCTGGCTGGCGGTTAAAGTCATGTGTGAATGGAAGCAGGCCGGAGGATCAGGACAGAGGATGCTTTATGTTACCCCGTGTGCCCTGGGAGATGCCAGCACCAACTCTCAGGTCTTTCCCATATGACCACTCTCCTCCCTGTGGTTGGCTGGGCTCCTCACCCTTGTGCCCACACTAGAACATAGACACCCTCCCTTTTCAACCTCCTCCCTCTGGTCCGGGCACATTCTTCATAGTCACAGACTTCTCACATTTCTTCTCAACTTGGATGCCCTCATACGTTTCTCTTGCCTCATACGGAAAAAAACGCGCCTTGTCCTGCCTAAACCCCACCCCGTCCCCTGTCCAGACTCACAAAGTACTTTTCTTTCACCTTTTCTATACCCCTTGGCCTCTCTCCAGGAAAGACAATCTGTGATCTGCCTGCCTTTGCTTACGTTTTTTGGGAACCACGTCAGCCTTTCTAATGAAAGCCCGGTGCATTGTTATAATCTGATATTAATAACACTGGGCTCCCAGTCTTGGAAGGAAGCATTTTCCCATTTGAAGACATGTCTTAGCTGCTGCCTTTCCTGATGTACTGGAGTGCAGGCTCTTGTGCCAGGCAGCCTGGGTTTGAATCCACCTCTCCTACTTCCTAGCTGGGTAACCATGGGTAAGTTACTTAACCTCTCTGTGCCTCATCTGTACAATGGGGGATAATAAAAGCTTCAACATCTCACAGAGTTGTCCTGAGGATTAAATGACATAATGCTTGCAAAAAGCTTAGTGTTTTGAAAGTACTAATGTTTCTGGTACATATGTTTGTTATCATCCTACTTACAAGTGGCCATCCTTTTCATGTTTTCTTGTTTCTGCCTTTTGCTTGGCCGAGTCCCCTGGAAATCCCAAGGAGAAGTTGTCTGGGGCAGAGCTCCCTTCCGGGTCCTGCCCTGGTCTTGTCCACATTCCTCCTCCCCATCCCGCCATTGCTGTCCTGGCATCTCTTAGGTGCTAGACACACTAGGTGACAAGGAGTTAGGAAATGCCTGCTCCAGCATCAATGGGAGGTGGAGCAATTCCATTAAAATGCACACTTTTTGTTTCTGTGCCTCCAACAACTACCACCTTCAGTTTCTCCACAAACACTTACGACTTGTTTCCCGTGGGTCTGGCACCGGGCAGGGGCTGGTGAGGCAGACCCTCTCCTGACCCTTGGTAGTGGATGGTGGTGGCAGATACACAAACAGGACCTCAGAGACCAATGTGGGAGAGCAACAGGAGGGCCATGTGTGAGGGGCAGGCACGAGACCACCCTGGACAGAGGAGGGGAAGCGGTGGCCACAGGGGACCCTGAAGGAAGCAGTGCCAAGGCAGAGCCAGAGATGAGGAGGGTGGGCCAGAGAGGGGAAGGGGGTGGCACATTCCAGGCAGAGGGGACAACTTGAGCTAAAGAATTCTCTGTATGAGGCAAGAGAAAAGTATGAGGGCATCCAAGTTGGGAAGGAATGTGAGAAGTCTCTGACTATGAAGAATGTGCCCGGTCGGAAGGGAGGAGGTTGGAAAGGGAGGGTGTCTATGTTCTAGTGTGGGCACAAGGGTGAGGAGCCCAGCCAGCCACATGGGGCAGAGTGGTCATACGGAGAAGGCCTGAGAGTTGGTGCTGGCATCTCCCAGGGCACACGTGGTAACATAAAGCATCCTCGGGCCGGAAGTGATCTGAGGTGAGCCAGAAGTAAAGGCAGTTGAGCATTATTGGACAGTGAAGGGACAATTGCAGAATGGCGCGAGGCAGACAGACAGAAGACGATCGAGTACCAGCTCTATTGTGGACAAAAGTCTGCTGGAGGACATAGCTTGACGCTCAGCCAACAGCCCCAAAGAAAACTTACCTCCCCACGCTGCAGGCCTCAGCCTTGGGGGTGGCAGCTTCCTTGGGAGAGGAACCTGCCCCAGTGGGTGCCCTTCTGTCCTTCCCTGTGTGTGGGCAGCACAGAGCTCTTTCTGCCCCCTGCCACCCAGCGTGCGGCTATTTAAACACTGGGAATTCTTGCTTGCCCTTTTCTACCCTGGCTACCAGAATCTTGGCTGCAGCAGCCACTGCTGTGTATTAGGCAGATGTGGATAATGTTAGTTGGACTAATTTAAGATTCAGAACGGCATGAAGAAAACCAAAGGATGCACTGAGGCATTGTCAAGGCATCTCAGACTCTTGACCCTTCCCTGTGACCAGGTCCCCTTTCCACATGGCCTGTGTCAGTAAACTGGTGCACCAACCACCCATCTGCACAAGCAAAGAACTTCAGAGCCATCCTTGATATTTCCGCTCCCATCCATCCACTACCAAGCTCTGCCCATTCAGCCCCTAAATGTCTCCCCAGTCCATCTACCTCTTCTTGCTAACCCCACATCCAAGCTGCCATCATCCACCATTTCATTCCTGGACTCCTAAGAAAACCTCCCAACTAGGCTGCCCACCTCCAACCTTGAACTCTCTCAACCCATTTTCCAGCCAAAGCCTGGGGGACTATTTTCAAAATGGAAATCTGATCACGTCTCCACCCACCACCCATCCCTTCTCTGGCTTCCCACGGTGTTTAAGATCAAGATCTGAATGCTCACCAGGACTGGTGGGCCTCGTGTGAGTCCCCTCTCCCCACCTCCCCACAGCCACTGGGTCCCACCCAGCCTTCCCTACCCCTCACGCTCCCCCGACTCCTCCTGGGTCTTTGCACATCTACCTGGGATGTTCTGCACCCACTTCAGGCCTCTGAAGCATCCTCCAGAACTCAGCTCCCATGAAACCCCCTCAGGGCAGCCTTCCCTGCCCTCAAGCCTAGGTAGAGTTCTGGGTTAGAAGTTCTTAGAGCTCCCTGTTCCTTTCCAGCCCTTACCACGGTTTGTTGCTCTTAGTTTCTGCAATCATTCTCTCTTTCACAAAACCACGGGTTCCCTGAGGAGTGTTTTGGCTCATTCTTATCTCTCCATGGCCTAAGATAGTAGTAGAAATGCAATATAAATTAATGAATTCTTCATTATTAATTTAGAAGCCATCAGCAGAGTCCTACCAATGGGCTTCTTCAGTGTGGAATTGTATGCCAAATTCCTATAAAAATTTAAAGCATTTTTTTAACTAAAATTTGGGGAGAAATGTCATCATGAGAGGTACGAGGGGGGCTACATTTTGCATATATTTGCAGAAGCGGAGAAATATGTAAAATGACATTCTCTGGAAAAACTCCCAGACTATTAATATTAACCCAAGGTTAATACTAAAAGCCAGTTCCTCAGGGAGTTGTACTGAACTGTAAAGAAATGCACCAGGGTGTGACATTGCATCAGAGACACTGAGCTTTTCATGACTTTGGGAGAAGGAACAGCAACTTCCCAAGCAGGAAAGAGTAAGACAGACAATGTGTTTTCAGCAACTGCTCTAGCAAATTCATTTTCGGTTATAAGATGGTGCAATACCGACATGGAATTCATTGTATCTGTCATTAGGGTGCTAATGAGAAAACATCACACACGTATCACCTGAAAGCTGCAATTGAAAGAATCACTGTATCACTGGAAGAAGCTAGAAATGGAGTAATCAACATCAACAAAATCTATTGTTCCCAGGTTGCAAAATTGAGGGATTATTTCTACTGCAAGTCAGAATGAAACCTGTTTGCATTTGTCAGCAAAATGATCACATTTTACACCATTAACATTTGGCAAGACAGAGCACCATCCATTAGCTAATCTGCAGATGCCCCAACCACAGATTCAGGAAAACAAAGAGCAGCACAGAGCTGTCTTGTGTGCACCAAGCCAAAGCGATGAGCTAAACCTGCATCTTGGTTACGACTCAGGTAAGGTGGGTGAAATGAAATGGTTCATTAAAACCATTCAGGAGCTGGTGGTTGCGTGAAAAGATGTCACTAGGATGCATTGAACGTCAGGAGGCACTCAGGCAGGGACCACTGGCACATTAAGACATGCATGTGGCCAGGAAAGGCTTAAGACATAGCAGTAAATAAAATAAACACCCCTCATTAAATTATGGTCCCCAGGATGGCGAACTGGTATTCACGTGTTTGGTTCCAACGTCCTCTCTTGAGCTCCCAGTGCTGACTGCTGTGCTGGGACCCATGCCATGGAGAGTCAAGGGAGGAGTGGGACCCTGTCCCTTCTTCTCTGTCTTGGTTTTCTCCTGGGGATGTGGCCTGAGTCCTCTAGTTTTAATCCTTGGCATAATCCAGGAAATGGCTTTCCCAGCATAACCTGTTCCTAACTCCCAGCTCTCCTTCCTGGCTTAAAACTAATTAGTCTAGGACCAAGAATTCACAGGTGCCAGCCAGCCCCTGGCTGCCGGACATTCTCCCCAAAGCAACCAGCCTTCACAAGATGCTGCAAAACAAAACTCGTCTGTATGGGAACTGATGTAGCTCAGCAATGGCCAGTGAAGCCCCGAGAGCCTAGAGGGTGCTCCTAACCACTGCTGGAGATCATCCCACATATCCACCTATAATGTCAAGATTAAACACTAGCAATTGGCCCCCAAATTTGTCTTGATAAATGGATTTCTGGAATTTTATAAATATGAATCCAAGAAAATATTTTAAAGTATAAACACTGTAAGATGTATTCAGAGAGAACCGTAATTCAGAATTTGTCCTAGCACATAACAGGTGCTCAAGCATTTATTGAAGGAATGAGTGAGTGAATCCTGACCCCAAGAACAGACATGCCACCATGGAGTCAAGTGAGGTACTCCATCTTCATACTCAAGGTGTCTTTCTTGGCAGAAATGTGGCAAAGACAAGTCTACACTAAGCAAATAAATAGGGATCTGGGGGCAGAGCTGCCACAGCTATCTGTTTTATGCATAAGATTAGCGATTGTGGAAACTGAGAACCAACGACATAAACTTCCCTTCGTCAGCCAATAGGACCTTTTAATATGTACTAGCAGGACAGGGTACAGTGGTGAGAGTGAGGCTAATGCCATACCGGAACCTTGTACCCCAGAAAACCACACTAATGCGCTCTGTCAGTGCGACAGCAGAGCTACAATGAGCCGCCAGAGTGACCTGAGCTCTAGATGATGGCAACGCTATTTTGCGTTTCTGGAATGCTTTGGAAATGTACTCCTAGCCATTATTTCACTTGCACACACAATATCTCTGGGAGGAGAGTGGGGCAGATACCGTCCTGTATTGTAAAGGTGGGAAACTGAAGCTCCGAGAAGCTATACGGTTTGCCTTTGGCAGGCTAGGGCACAGGGTGAGTGGGACAGGAGCACCATACCCACTGTCAACTCCATCTAAACCCAGCCGGACATCCAGTTCCACCATGACACCAAATTCTTCCCACCTCTGGCCACTTGTTTGTGCTGTTCCTTTTGCTTAGAAAGGAACACTTCCCCACCTTCACCTTCGTCCTGTTCTCTAGGCAGAGCCCTTCACGCTGCACTTCACATCTCAGCTTAGACAGATGTTTCACAGAGCCCTCCCCAGGTCACCCCATCCAAATACATCACACTATTCATGTCCTTCTCAGAGCTTATCACAGTGTGCAATTACATATTTATCTCTGTGTGTATTTTTCTGTGTCTGCCCATCTCAGTGGCCTCAAACTGCATGAGGGCAGAGACCTTTTCTGGGGTGTTCCCTGCTGTCACCTAGTTCATTGTCCGCATCATCCCCAACCCCCTGGGCCTGTGATGAAGCTCTGGCTCAAAGCCCCAAACCCAGCCTTCCAGACTGCAAACTCCAGCTCGCCGCCGCGAGCTGCTCCCCAGAGGGGGCGCTGGAGGGAGACCGGGCAGGCGGCAGGAGGAGCCAGAAGAGATTTTTCCTTTCCTTTTGCTGGCTCTCCTGCTGGGGTTTTCCCAGCAATGTTTTTGCTTTTTCCCTAATAGTTTCTAGGTTTTTTTTTTTCTTCTCTCCTCTCCTCTCCTCCCCTCCCCTCCCCTCCCTCTTCTCTTCTCTTCTCTTTTCTTTTCTTGTTTTCTCTTCTCTTCTCTTCTTTTCTTTTCTTGTTTTCTCTTCTCTTCTCTTCTTTTCTTTTCACATTTCTAGAGGTTCTCATTGTGCTCCCTCAGGGCTCAGAGGTCTGAGTCTTGTCTCTGCGGGGTCTCTCCTCCAAGAGTCCAGGTTATATAGTATAATAACAATATAGGATAGTAGAGAATAAAAATGGTATAGCACACAACACAACAATAAGGTGATACAGAATCATCTCAATGTTTCCCAAGCCTGGCTGGATGGCGGCTGCTTCTTGGCAGTTACGTTCCTTAACTTTTTCTGTTCCCCAATGTTTGTTAAAGCAGTTTCTTGCATTACATTATTTCTATGAAAAAAAAAAAAGGTTCTGTTTCCCCAACAGGACCCCTGCTGATACAATCACTGTATCAACTGTGGTCATGGTTAACACTGACTGTTGATTAAATTCCACTCCCAGTGTTTCACATGAATTCGCCTCACTGTCTCAACCCTGTGAGGTAGGTACAACCATTACCCTCAAAAGAAATGAAGGAACAGAGAGATTCAGTAAGTTGCCTAAGACTTCGCAGCTATTGAACAGCAAAGCCGGGACACATCTGAATGAATCCATGAGTCACCCAAGGGAGGAAGGGGCCCTTTTGCACTGCCTGGAAGCCACGTGGACAAGTGTGTGGCACAGCGGTGTGCAAGGGCCTTTCCCTGAGTCCTTTTCAAGGGCTTAGAAGCTCTTCAGTGTGCTTGGGTCTCCAATCTGGAGATTTCTCAGGGTGCTCTTTGGCTCCTTCTCAGAGGTACACCTTTCCCTGCATCTCAGCACAGCCTCTACCTTCAGCCCATGGGTTCATCAACCAGCTCGAGAAGGGGATGAAGGTCTGGGAGGACCACAGGTCTTGGCCTGGGAAGGCCTCAGGCTGACACCACGGTGATGTGGGCGTCCATCCCATAACCTCCCGTGCTGCTTTCTTTGGCTTCACAAGCCACAAGGAGCCACCAGGAAAGAGGCTTATTGGGGATGTGATTTAGAGAGATGAAACTTCAGCATGTTGGCGAATGCCTAACCCTTAAGCGAAGCTATGATTTTGGAGTAACGGTTATTAGAACTGACGTGATGTGCTGTGTCTGAGGGTACTCTGGAATCCAAGAGGCTTTCCTCTACTCTGCAAGATAATGACTTCAATTCACTCACACGGATGTTTAATTTTATAACCTTGCTATTGGGCCCAGAAAAAAAACTCCCTCCAGAGCCCATTATTAACATCCCAAAAATGGAAAGCATAATCTCAGAACAAAGAGCTAGAATAATATTTTGCCAGGGTTTTATTTTTGCGTTGTGAAGGAGGAACTCTATGCCGTTATTCCTCCTTTTTTTTCCCTGCCTTTTCATTTGGAGTTGAGTGCACTAGAACGAAAATGCCTCAGCCACAAAGGCAACTAGCTTGCGCGAGGGGGAAGAGGGTGGGAGGCTTCATTCCATCACAGTCTTGAGTTCAGTGATTATGCCCTTGGTAAAGAGGGGATGTCGGCCACCTGCAAAGGTGAGGCCTGTCTCCAAGGAGGCCCCTGCCTCCTGCACCTTGCCTAGTTGCTCCTGTGTGGTGGTTTGGACCCTGAATTGCCCCCATCCGTTTTACCTCTTGCATCCGCAAGCTCAGAATTTAGCATCTCTCGATTACTCCCTCAGATAGTCAGCCCTCTTAACACACTGCACTCTAGGCCATCGCTGGGTGAATGCTCTAACCATACCTTCCCATTCTCCAGACCTTCAGGCTGGCAAATGGTTTTGGACTCAGTTCCTCAGCCCTCAGTCTGAGAATCTGGATCAGGCTTATTCCCGGGCCTGGATAACCTGGCTCAAACATCTTCCTGAAAATGGAGGAAATGACAGTGGCTTTCCCCTTGCCCAATTTTCTCATTAACTGCATTGACTCGGTGCCAGCATAACCCATGCACATTGATTTGCACATCTTCCTGGATGTGCAAATCACATCCACGTGGTGGGCCTCCTATGCCACGTCTTACTCTGTGAGTGTGAGCGTTTGGTGTTCTCTCCAGAAGCCATGGCCGCTTGGAGCAAGGCGGGGGGGGGGACTTGACGCATCACGCACCTGAAGCAACCCAGGCCAGGCAGTTGTCTTGAAGTGATTAAATAAAACGTGATTTTCCTCGTAAGTGATGATAATAAAGTGGTTTATAAAATACATGTATTTATCAGTACAGAAAGTTGCATTTTGAGATTTATTCAGAAACGTGTTTTAAAACTATAATCCAGGAATGCAATTTAAATTTTAAACAAATACACTAAGCAGTGCAATTTGAACAATGCGATGATGTAGTAAATCTGGATGTGGAAGATTTTCCTTGGATGCAGAGACCAGGAGAAAGAACAGGGCTGACCCGGCTAGGAGCCAGTGCACTAATGCAGATGCTCGTTTTAATTACCCCTTCTGCATTCTATACGATACGTTAGGTGCTGAGTTAGACAGTACCCTCCGGAGAACTCCACTTCCTCCTCGCCAACCTCCTCCCACCTCCCACTCTCCCCTCCCCACCGCCTCCTCCACACACACTTCAAGCTTTATTTCACCCACTTAATGCACTCTGCTCTGTGTTCAGGTACTTAAAATCTCCCATTACTATCACTCTGGCTCTTTTACGGCTTTTTTTATTTGCTCAATCATTTCACAGTCCAGTTGTTCTTTTCGGTCAGGTGGACTATAAAATACTCCGATAACAAGTTCACACTAGGAGCCGATGGCAGCCTCAATCTGTAATGACCGCAGACCCTTCCGTTACTGGTGTATTCCAAATCAACACATTCGCCGTGCTGCCCACACTGCTCCTACCCAAAGAACAGATTTTCCTTACTCTTCTGATGGCTGCTCCGAGAAGATCTCCTTTCATGCTCACGATTTTTCTTTTAAATAATCAAGCCTTTTTCACCCTTGCTCCTTAATTACCTGTCTTCTCTAAGGGTATTTTAATCTATTGCTATGCATTTAATATTATTTCTCTCTACATTAGCCTCCATAAACATGAAATAAAATCAGTCTCTGTGGAAAGTCTTCTTTGGGGTGCTACCTTCCTCTATATCTTCAGGGCGCACCTTTACAGGCTCCGTACCCAGAGGGGAAGGACACTGGCTGAGGGTGTCACACCTTCAGTCAAACTGCCCGTGGGCTCACCCCATGCTACCACTTAGTTCTTCTTCAGCTACCACTTAGCTGACTTTGAGGCTGTCTGAGCCATTTCATCGGTGATATGGCAATCGTAACAGTTCCTCCCCACTCCCTCGGGAGTTATCCTGAGGATAAAATGAGATATCGGCTCTTCCTATGTGGGTTAGAGTGGGGTGCTTCTCTCCCTGAGGAGAGAGAGGATCTCGTACAAGAGCATGGTGCCTTTCCCGTTTGGCTTGTCCCAATCTCAAGAAAGAATTGTCCAGTCAAAGTTCAAAACCCACCATTGCTGCTGCCTGCTCTGAGACCAAACGTGCAGGAGCCAAAGCCAGCTGGCCCTGAGCAGTCAGCCTCTGCAGAAGGCAAGGTGGGCATTTGATATGGTTTGGCTCTGTCCCCACCCAAATCTCATCTTGAATTGTAGCTCCCATGATTCCCATGTGTTGTGGGAGGGACCTGGGGGAAGGTAATTGAATCATGGGGCTGGTTTCCCCCATACTCTTCTTGTGGCAGTGAATAAGTCTCACGAGATCTGATGGTTTTATAAGGGGAAATCCCTTTCACTTGGCTCTCATTCTCTCTTGTTGGCCACCATGTAAGATGTGCCTATTGCCTTCTGCCATGATTGTGAGGCCTCCCCAGCCACATGGAACTGTGAGTCCATTAAACTCTTTTTATTGATAAATTACCCAGTCTTGGGTATGTCTTTATCAGCAGTGTGAGAACAGACCTTAGTCTGCTAAATTAGTAGTAAGCATTGCTTACCAATTCAGATCCAAGACAACTTTTAGGCTTGCATCAACCCCGTAACGATTCAACTTTTCCCTTCACTCTATTGATCCAAATTCTTCAGAGTTTATTTTCCACAAACATATGCACGACTTATAATATCATTGATTAGAGCTTGGTATCAACTGGGCCAAATTCAAGAGTATTAGTTTTGCTATTTTGAAAAATAATAATTTACTACATATTAACTGTATGCCAGGCTAAGTACAAGGTGCTCAACAAGTACTGTTAGCCCATAAAATTCTTTGATGTGGGCATAATTTTCACCCACTTTATAGATAAGAAAACTGAGGCTGAGAGAGGCTAAAAGTCTTTAAGTTCATGCAGGTAGGAAGTAAGTGGCAGATGGGATGCAAGTCCTGGCTTGCTGGTTGCTACCCTCAGATCTGCTGTCTGGGAGAGGGCTGTGTCTTGCAGGCTCCACCTGGTCCCATGTGGGCTCCAATAGGCTGGCCCCTCACTTCCTGCAGCCTCCTGGGGTCCTGGTGCCCGACCACCTCGGGTCAGAACGCACCAGTGGATTAGGGCAAAGTGATGACAGGTCCAGAACATCAGCTCCATGTGTGAAGAATGGATAATTCATTCCCTGCAATCGTTCTTCACATTGAACTCCTGCCATGCTGATGACCAGCTGGTATATAATAAGGCGGTATCTAATGACAGCAGTTCATTCATATCTCATAAATCTTCTTTCACATAAAATTTGAGAACTTTTTGCTCTCAATTTGTCCAGCTAAAAATAATAATCCAAAATTGAAATTCTTCCCTCTTCCATCTTATTCCTCTCCAAGGTATTTTATCCTTTTCTGAATAGAAAGCACCTTGAAAATAAGATAAATGAATGAATTCATCTGGAGAACATGAGATCCACTTATTATCCCAGATAACTATATTTATTTAAAATGTTATAATGTACCCTCATCCATTTCTAAAGATTATTTCAGATGACTTATAGCAACAAATATACAGGAACCAAGATCATTAAGACACAAACAAAAACTTAAAGACCACAGATATGGAGGGGAAGGTATGATATTCAGCCAAGTGAGATCCTCAGGTAAACGCTACGTCCAGTGGAGATTAATTATCATGGTAGAAATCATTGTGTCTGCCAGTTGTTACCACATATTCTGTTCCAGTTGCTTCATAGACACCATTTCATTAAAGCCTCCTGACCCACCTGCAGGCAGGTATTATTGTCCCTGGTTTCAAAATGGATTAGCAGTCCGGTGGTTATGACAGTTTGCCAAATGCCCCAGCTTCTGCAGGTCCCCAGCAATTCTGTCGGCCTGTGAGATCAGCTTATTCAAGCGACACAAAACTCTATCTCCCAGCCTTCTTGTCAGGAAGATTCTGTCTCCAGACTTTGCCTCTTAGACCATTGGCTCCCATCCTGCCCCTGTTCTTTGAGGCTAACGCATCCCCTCAGATCCCTTGCTTGTCTTCTCCCCACCCCTCTGGCCTTGCTATTTTCCAGTCCATCACTCTTCCTGGACTAGCCTGATCCAAAGATCCTTTGGCCACAGGGCAGCTCTGCCTCCCACCTCCCTCTCTGAGCAGTGCTACCTCCCAGCAGTCAGGCCACCCTCCTGTTGGCCCCCATTGGCCTCCACTCAGACCACCTTCCTGCTGGCTCCTGAGCAGGCCTTGATCTACTCCTTAACTCACTGCCCGACCATCTCCTGCCAAACCATCCTCTTTCCTTCAGGGTCACCTGCTCTGCACAGTTGCCCCTGAACGATTCGTTTATTGTAAGGGCCCAATAAATAGTGTATTGAATAATAGGTAAATCACCAAGTGATAGAAAGATAAGGGACAACTGGCAGAAGCCATGGGCACATCAGACACCCAAGATCATGCACTGTAAGTGCAGAACCTGTCAGTCACCAAAGCTTGGGTTCTTGGCATGCTGTGACTCCTTGAGCTATTCTGTGACCACAAACATGCCAGAACGCTGCAAATACAGTACAGTTTCAGGTCACTATCCAGCTTAGATTCCACGAGAATGGCGCCCCCTGGAGTTGTGCAGTGCTATAATCCTGTCCTTCCTCTACCATCTCCACATTTAGCAAAGGCTCCTTAGCAGCAGAAAAGTCTAATCACTGTGATTCCAGAAGGCTGAATACACCCCAGTGCCTACAACAAGGATGTACTTGCTAAGGCACTGCCTGCCCATCCTTGATGGAAGGCCACAGTGTTTAGAGCAGAACCAAACTTGACTCCTTTCACAAGCTGTCTCTACCCTGGAGAGCAATGATGGAATATTCCATGGGAGTCACACTTGGCTTCCTTATAATGCCCACTCAATAGATTGTTTTGATGGAAACATCACAAATTCATTTTGTGAAAAGCCAATGATATTTGCACCCAGGAATTCAATAATAGGACATGAAACTCTGGGAAAGAAATAATCAAATTGTCCATCCAGAGTGGAGTTAAAATTGTCATAAACATTGATCCTTCATTGCAGGGAACAGAAATAATAAACAGTTGCTGAAATTGCATAGCTGCAGAGATTTCATTCTCTAATTGTCAAAAAGCATTAAACATCAACTATTTGTTTTGCAGCAGAGGAAGCAAAAACAGACTTCAGTGCATCCCTTCACCAGAGGTTGTCCCTAATTGTCATGCATAGATTGCAACAGAGGTTACTGAGAAAAATTGTTTGCATTTATTAATCAAAAGGAGTCAAAGGCACACAAAGATATCATCAAGGCTCCCTTGTGCTAGGGGGAGGCTGACAACTAACATTCCTGATGAAGTGTTTGCAGAGTGTTTGCAATCTGTTCAAAGCCTTTTTCTTTGCAGGTGCAAACCTTTCTATCTGAAACATCAAAGAAACAATTGAAAATTAAACAGAGTAAACATCGCGATACAGGTTTCAATCTTCCATTTTTTAAGACAATGGGGGAGGTATAATTAATTTCAAAGCAATATTTGTGTTCTTTCAAAACTCATTTGTGCACATTAGCATTTCATTAGTTGTGTATTAAGCACTGTTGCTCCTTTCCCTCTTTTTTGCTCCTTTTGTTTTGTAAAAATTAGAAAGTTGAACTACTCCTGAGATGCCTTTTACTCCAAAGCATCCATGCATAGATAATTATCTTGCTCAGCCTGTTTGATCAGTAGAAGAAGTCAGAACTGCTTGGGTAAAGTCAGGCAGCAGAAAATAGATTAAGTGAGAAAGAATTCCTTTCTGGTGATGGTAAGACCTTCAGAGGCAAATGCAGCCCTACTAAATTTTGCTAGTGAATAGTGTATGTTAGTATATTCATTGTAGGCACTTTTTAATATGTTAATTTACTTTAATTGCTTCTCTCCATCCCCACTCCATTTAGCTTTAAACTCATCTTTACTCAAGATAAATTAAATAAAAATACAGACAGGATATGCTATTTTGTGTCACATCTGAATGTTAGAAGCATGCTTTTTATATTTTGTTTATTAAACCATATCTGGGTTTTGGACATTATATTCAACTGGCCAGATTTCCTGCATTATCTGAGTTAGACACTAATAACTTTCTCCCTTAAGGTATATTCATTTTATGCAACCTGGACAGGAGATTGACTTTCTCCAGCAGTATACAAGGTCACTCCTGTCATATAAATATAACCCCTTATTATGTTCCACAAAATGGCACAGTTTAGTATGAATTCTGTAGTCAGTAATAGTTTTTTAGCAAATAAGAGTAATGCCGAATGTTCTCACTTATAAGTGGGAGCTAAATGATGGGAACACATGGACACATAGAGGGAGCAACACACACTGGGGACCTTGTGGAGGGTGGAGGGTGGGAGGAGGGAGAGGATCAGAAAAAATAACTATTGGGTACTAGGCGTAATATCTGAGTGACGAAATAACCTGTACAACAAACCCCCATGACACAAGTTTACCTATGTAACAAACCGCACTTGTATCCCTAAACTTGAAATAAAAATTAAAAAAGAATAGTCCAGGCGCAGTGGCTCACGCCTGTAATCCCAGCACTTTGGGAAGCCAAGGTGGGTGGATTACTTGAGGTCAGGAGTTTGAGACCAGCCTGGCCCACATGTCAAAACCCCATCTCTACTAAAAATACAAAAAATCAGGTGTGTGGTAGCACGCACCTGTAGTCCCAGCTGCTTGGGAGGCTGAGGCAGGAGAATCGCTTGAACCCAGAAGGCAGAGGTTGCAGTGACCAGAGATGGTGCAACTGCCCTCCAGCTTGGGCAACAGAGTGAGACTCTGTCTCAAAAAAAAAAGGAGAATAATGCTGGAGATTTTTATTGAAAACATTTATTAAAAGATAAGTCATTCCCTTAATTTGTCCATTATTCAAGTATAATAAACATAACTATTCTATCAGTGTTTAAATCCTTAATTTGCGTAGCTCCAATGGGTGGGGAATATTTGCTAGAGAAAATTCAGCATAGGAGGCTGACTGAACTTGGCCGTGATGATGGGCTCCCTCTGCCCCTCCTCCTGCGAGAACTGAACTGAATACTCTCTCTGTGCACAGCAGATGCCACAGGGCAGGTAGTGACCCACCGTCTATCTGATCTGATCAATGCCAACTCCACAAGTATTTATTGAGTGCCCACTCTGTGTCCAGCATCAGCCTAGTAACAAACTATGATACCATGGAATTCCACAGCATTGAAATATGCTCTTGAATGTCACACCCCTTTTTCCCGGTGTAGCAGTTCCTTCCAAAACTAAGACTGTTTGAACAATGATTTATTTTTATTTTTATTGATTTATTTTTTTTATTTTATTTATTTTTTTTTTGAGACGGAGTCTCGCTCTGTCGCCCAGGCTGGAGCGCAGTGGCCGGATCTCAGCTCACTGCAAGCTCCGCCTCCCGGGTTTACGCCATTCTCCTGCCTCAGCCTCCTGAGTAGCTGGGACTACAGGCGCCCACCACCTCGCCCGGCTAGTTTTTTGTATTTTTTTAGTAGAGACGGGGTTTCACCGTGTTAGCCAGGATGGTCTCGATCTCCTGACCTCGTGATCCGCCCGTCTCGGCCTCCCAAAGTGCTGAGATTACAGGCTTGAGCCACCGTGCCCGGCCAATGATTTATTTTTAAATTGCCCTTGACCGTTACAGAGTGTTTGAGAAGTGCTGCAACAGGAAGGCCATAAATATTTTATTTAGGTGACTTTAAAGCAATGGTACAGGATTGCTATTGTGTCCCCCACTCAGCACTAAAAATGGTAGGAGGAATTAAGATTGCAAATCACTCTACCACGTGTTATGAAACTAAGAACCATCAAAATAGCCCATAGAGTGCCTGGTGTCGTAGTCACAGCCTTGGAGAGACACAGCCGAGCACATGCAGCTCTTTGACGTCCTCTCTCGCATTTGGAGATGTGTTGTTCTCATCATTCTGACTGTGCACCTCCTCTGCTGGGTCTCCAGTATGGGTGTCCTAAAAAACAGCAGCAGGATTAGCTGGCAACTGGGTAAATTTGTAGTTTGACCTTGTAACCAAGGGGAAAAGAAGAAAGACCTAAGGAATGATGAGTCCACCTCGTCTTTGTTTTCAATCTGATCAGTTTCTCTTGGTTGAAAATGCTAAATAAACCCAAATGGGAATAAGTCAAGATGTTTCAGTCCTCAAGCCAAAGGGAGAAGTTTCTGGCTTCTCTACCTTCTGGGGATGAGCAATGAGTATGAGGATTTCTCTTTTTATAACCAGAAACAAGGTTTGAATTTTCCCAAGAGTGGTCTGAAAACACCCTCTATGTTTTCGTTACCCCTGCACTTCCTATGTGCAGGGCTAACGAAAGTCAGCAAAGGCACCTAAGAGTCTTTTTTTTTTTTTTCCACATAGCTCACTTTATCACCCTATTATAACTTCTGGCCATGAGCAATATTAACTTCTCAGATAAGGGAAAGCCAGGGTTCTACAAACTCTCAGAAAAACCTAAAAGGAAAATCTTCAGAAGAGTAATTTTCAGTGCCTGTGGGGCTCTCTTCGGGTGTGTCAACTCCATGTCACCTGTGATTCCTACACCGGCTCCAGGGATGCTTAGAGCGTCATCTACTATCATGGTGAAACATCTGATGAGGTCACTTGGAAGTGCACCGGTTGAAAACTGACAGCCTCTCTCAGGAAGATAGTCATTAAAGAACACGCTGAAGTTCCCAGTAATTTATTTGTTCAAGATGTCCTGGAGGTTGTATTTTGAGGCTGGAGACAGTAGGCAGAGAAGACAATTCTGCAGCTGAAGGAAGCCTGCTCCCTGGAGGGCTCACAGCTGGAAGATATTTACATCCTGGGAGGCTTTCCAGACAATAGAGGGTACGTGCTTCATGTGCCCGGTAATGAAGGTTAAGTCTAGGGAAGCTTTGTTTATTTGCGAGGTCAATAATTTCAATGACTTCTTTTCAAAGACTTCCTTCAGAGAGGAGAGAACTGCTCAGATGTGGAGTTATAGTGTCTCCAGTGAGAAATGCCATGTTCTTTTGAGAGCCTAAGGCCACTTACTGATCAAGAAATACAAATTTCATTTTATACGGAGCACAGGGATGTGAACTGTGATGAACACCCAAAGTGTGTAGCCTCCCAAAATTTCATATGGTTAGGGAGACTTGAAAACTCTCAAATTCTGGGGAGATTAAAATTTTCTATTCTGGTCAAACCGAAAGAACACAGGATTATTTGATTCCTTTTTCACAGTTCTACAGTGACTTGCTGTGTGACCAAAGGAGAAAGCATTCACTCATTCGTTTATTTTATGGGAAATATTTGAGTCAATATGTACTGTGTGGCAAGTCCTGAGCTAATTTCTAGAGGTAAGGAGGAAAATGCATGGTTCTGCTTCCAAGGGACATACACCTAGTGGGGAGATGAACGTGAAACAATCGAGAAGAGCATTCAATGACAACAAGCATCAGCTAAGCTTCAGTCAAGGCCTGGACGTGCTGGGCACTGGGAACCCAAGGGGACAAGAGAGGCCATTGCTGGCTTCCTGGGTCACAGGCATTCGTCATAGGACAAGGACATGAGACAGAGGATTAGTGACTGAGTGATGACGTGGCCAGTGCCATGAGCCCATGGAACAGGGCAATGACCCACGTGCTGGGAGCCGAGGGAAGTGACATCCAACGCCAGCACAAACAAGGCCATCAGAGAAAGAAACATGTTCAAGAATTGTATTTGTGACACTTTTTAAAAAAGCATCAAACTGGTTATTGTGTGAGAAACCAGAACTTATTGAACGGCTGTACATGGATTGTGTGGTTTAATATTGCCTTTGTGTCTCATCACATTTCACAGAGAGGAGCCGTCCCCACTTCAGTGCTTTTGCTTCAAAGTCTCACACTGGTTCTGGGCTGGTCCTAGGTAGGACTTGCTTATTGTTTGTCTTGTGCACCCTGCACTAGACTATATACTTCAGAGTGAAGGTCTGCTTTGTTTTATTCACAACTAGGTCCCCAGCCCAGAACAGTGCCAGCCTACAGTATGCACCCAAAACGATTTGTTTAATAACAAGTGAGTTCAACAGGAACCTAAATAACTACAAAAACTATAACGGAAATCTTTGCCACCTGGGAAAGGTACAGCACATACACATACATGCTCTGAGACAGAAGAAAAGGTGCTCAGATGTACTTTAGCTCTGAGTTTCAGCTTGGAGCCCGTTGTCTAATACAAGGCTTTCAGTGACTCTGCAACGCGGATATTGGTACTCCCATTCTGCAGATGAGGAACCTGAGGCCCACAGAGACTGCGTGAGTTGCCTTGGGTCACACAGGGAATAGGAGAAACAGGCATTGGCTCAGGGGTACTGGTCGGTTATGGCCCAAGTCCAATTCTGACTTGGGACACAATACCCAGATATTTGATCGAACATGATTCTGACTTTTTCTGTATAGGTGTTTTTTGGATGAGGTTAACACTTTAATTGGTGGACTCTGAGTAAAGCCAATTGCCCTCCTTAATGTGGGTGGGCCTCGTCCAATCAGTTGAAGGCCTGAATAGCACCAAGACTGAACCCCCCTGAGCAGGAAGGAATTCTGCTGGCAAATGGCCTCAGGACTCAACTGCAAGTCTTCCCTGCCTAACCTGTCAGATTTTGAACTCTCTTTTGGTTCTGTTTCTCTGGAAAACCCTGACCAATACAATTTCTGAAAGAAAATACGATTTAAATTCTAGCTGATAGGACTTCAAAGTCTGTATTCTTGCTCCTGGGCCATGGCGCTTCCTAGATAAAAAAGCAGGAAACAGCCATGTTAGGAAGTGAGATACAAAGATGTGTAGAGGCTCAAATAAGGAGTGAATCCATCCGTCTCTTGCTGTAGTGGCTCAGCCCTTGGGTGGCCACTCTAAGCTGGGTCAAGTTCCAAACAACAGAATTTCTGGGCCAGCTGAGGCTGACAGTGACAAGAGAGGGATGATTTCTGGCAGAGGGGCAAGTGGATAAAAAGATCTTGCCCAAACCTGGTATGTTGTAAAACTCCAAATTACAAATTGATGAGATCTGACATCAAGATACCCTATGATTTCCTAGTCCATCTTAGGACCCTAATATTCAGATAAAGCCTGATCCCAAGACAGGCATAAAGGGGCTGTGATAAAACTGTTGTCACTCAATGAGCCTGTGACAATATAGGTAAAAATGTTGAGAAGTTTGGAAAATTTAATCCAATTAGTAGCTT
The DNA here is from genome assembly GCF_009764315.1 of Trachypithecus francoisi. Taxonomy (NCBI): domain Eukaryota; kingdom Metazoa; phylum Chordata; class Mammalia; order Primates; family Cercopithecidae; genus Trachypithecus; species Trachypithecus francoisi. The sequence goes on along the minus strand of NW_022681442.1, from coordinate 6,012,741 downwards.
AGGCTCTTAATGTGCTATTATGTCCAAAAATGCTTTCAAATTGCCACGTTTTTAATAGAAAGAAGAAAAACAGGGATATTTTATTAAATATTTATCTCATTAATAAACACAAGATAATCATTGCTTTTTATTTTGAATTAACTTTTCCATTTGGGTTCAATGCACATTTCAAAGACATAGTCTTTTCTCTTGATGTGAGGGGACTTAATTACAGAAGCACAATTGGACTTCTCCTCTGTATTGAAAACGAAGCAAATGAAATTGCTTCCCCCCACCAATGGTTGTTGCTATGAAGACACACAATTGAATATGACAGTTTTCTGCTACCCAAGAATTGTTTTTGGATGAAGTTTGGGGATTATATGCAATTATAGAACAGTAAATTTTCTATGACCATTCATGTTCAAGGACTTATTTTAAAAATAAAATGAAAGGCTAAGTACAGAATAAACGGAACCACGATAACAAATGTCCTTTACACCTCTGTTATATTGATATAACAAAGATAACAAAGATAGAGTTGTAGCAGAAATCAGTACACTGTAAGCTAATTCCGTCCATGGGAAAACCATGTCCACACAGCATGACATCTTTTTATATCTCCTTTTCTATGCCCTAAATATTCACTGTTCTTCTTCTATATGTAGTTCTTTCTTCTTTACTATGTGGCCAGAAGCCGTGAAAGCTGAGGAATATGGCGTCGGGCTGATTGGAACCAGCAGCCCCCGGGGCTGAATGATTGCTGCTGCCTCCTCGCCCACTCCCCTGGCAGTTAGATCTGCAGATGGCTTCCCCCAACAAGAACCAAGGCTCAGGAATGTTGCCCGAAGCCTTGCAGACTGTGCACTCTATAGTGGTTAGGGGGTGGGGTGGGAGGGAGAGGTGGACGAAATTCACCCAGCTTGCAGTGCACATGGAGGCCCTGGAGTTGCACCATGTGGTGGCACGCCTCACTTTCCAAATCTCCCTGCTAGAGGTAGGGTATGTGCAGCCCCCATTTCCTGGTCTCTAGGACCCACCTTGCAGCTCCTTGCCTCCACTGACCCCATGGTACTAAGGGTCCTTCCTGGTTCCCAGCCCTAGAGCCCTTTGCACTTGGGTTGAACTCTGGATTCCTGTAGCTCCTAAGCCACGGCACCCTTTCCCCCAGTCACTTTGGTTGGCTCAGGGTCTCTCATCTGGCTCCTCAGTTTTACCTACATGGTTGCAGCTTGTTCCTCCCACTAGGATGGAAGGAAGCCTCGCCCATTTGCCCCATCTAGCTCTTGCGAAACTCCTTCCACAGGGGTTGCATCCTGCCCTAATCCTCCTGGGGCTCATGGTCAGATCTTCTAGAACAATGACTGCTGCCCACCAGACGTCTGATTTGTCTCTGCTGGTTCCCATCACCCTGGCCGGATACTCAAAGCTCCCAGAATCTGCGCTGGGGTGGTTGCCCCCTCAGCCATGCTGTTTGGGGTTGCCAGAAGGTTCTCTTTAAGAATCACCTCTCTCCCCCAGTGATGACTGGGCTCCTTTGACCCGGCTTCCAACTCATTCAAGGAAGCCAGTGCGCCAGCCAATCTGGTATGCTGTCCCATCTCTGACAAGTGTCCCTTGAAAAATATTTCAGGAAATAATTTTTTTTGATCACTACAGGCAATGATCAAAGAAAACTAATTCCACTGTGTTTGTTACAACATCAGTGAAAGAAGTCAAGACTATAGTCTCAGAAGGAGTATAAAGTATGCAATAAAGGCCAATGCATAATTAATGAAGAGCATGTCTCTAACATAGTGCTCTTCAAAACCAAGCACACAATGTGTAATTATTCCTCACATCATCACAGGGAGTAGGCAGATGCTAGTTGCCTCTTATAAATAAAGAAATGGGAGAAAAGCCAGACTCTCTTTCCAAAGGAAATCACCACTAGAAAGTAGAATGAATAATTCTGAAACTCAGTTGTGATGCAGTTAAAAATGTCAATATAAATCTCCATTTCACATTTTCACTAATCTGAAATAATCACTGGGCATGTCTGTTTTACAATTACAGTGCCAAGAATCCCAGTACCGCCCCAAGTTCAAACCAGTTTACGAGTTAGTACTTGAGTTATGACAAGAAAACTACTCCAATTTCTTCCAAATGGCAACATGGCCCAGTCGGTAAGAAAGAGCGGAGAACTTTTCACAGTGACCTGTTACTTCTGTTCCAATCCCAGCTCTGCCACTACTTATCTCACACAGCTTCTTTGGAAGGGTTAAGTTAGCTGATAGATAGATTGATAATTGTCAATGTGCGGAGCTTGCAGTGAGCTGAGATCGTGCCATGTCACCCCAGCATGGGCAACACAGCGAGACACCGTCTCAAAAAAAAAAAAAATAATAATAATTGCCAATGTGTTAATATCTATGCCTGGCATATGCTGAGCATTATATAAATAGTGCTTTTACTCTTACATTATATTCACATTTCATTTTCACCCCAAAGTGGAAGGAGTTACCCAGCTTGATTACCCTTGTTATTGATTGCAATTGATTCAAAAGGTTTTTTTTTTTTTTTTTTAATCAAATGTATTCTCAGAGTTAGGTAAGTTGAATATATGTAACAGAATGGTTAAACAAGTTCTAAAAGCAATGGGATATTCTGAAAGAGTCACAGACTCAAATGTCTCCACACAGGTAATAGGAATGTGATAAGTGGCCTGGTATAAAACACTAGGAAAAAAATATTTTAAGCAATATTGGCTAAAAAAGTCACCTTTAGGTGATGTGCAGTGGGTGCTAGTTCATGATGAGTTCGTTCTAATATATTTATTGAAACATTTTTAGTATCTTTATCAAGTCATTGCTTCTCTCTCACACTCACAAAGATTTTTAAATAATAAACACACTAAATTGCATTCTTTGTGAAGGCTTTCTTCATTCTGATATTTCAAAGGAGCCTAAAACGGATTCTAGACTGCAGGTGAGTCTATGGAATCAATCCCCTTATGTTTCAATGATTCTAGTAATTCCTGTAACTCCTCAGCCTGCAATTGGTGAGATGTATTTGTGCCTGTCTATGTAAATCTAATTCGTGTTCTTGGGAATTCGAGTTTTCGTTTGTTCTCTTTTCTCAATTAGAGGGGAAATTTCTCAAGTATAAGAACCATAGTTCTACTCAGCTTAATAATCAAACGTATCTATTAAGTGCCTAATTGTATCCAGTGCTGCGCTAGGCAGACAGGAAGAGATTTCAAGGCTCAGCCTTGCCTCTCATGCTTGTAGTCCTGGGGGAGCTCACACTCTCTGAAATGCCCCGTTGCATGTCACCATGTCTGTCGAACGGTGCTCTATAGGACAGCGCTTTGCATCTATTGTTTCATTCAGTCCTACAAAAGCCCTATAAGGCTGTTCTATTGCTATCCCCATTTCACGGATGTAAAACAAAGCAGAGAAAGACTTAAACAGTGACAAAGCTGCTAAACGTACCCTTAGGATAGCAACCATGCTGTGTCCCCTGTGGTCTGTCCTCCACGATCACACTGTGTGCGGTAGACCTTCTGTGGCTGCAGCACTCCCAGAATTCTCGCCCAGACTTCCTCTCTCCCAACACAGATACTTTTGGCCATACTAGTTTTTGAACACGTGTAGTAATAATAGAAGGGTAGGGCTAACTGGGCTTAGGAACCTAATTCTCCCTCCTGTCCTTAAACCCTAGATATAGTAGGATTTTTAAAAAAATATTAACTCTATAGCATTGGGAAGAAAAAGAAATGTTAGTGTTTCCTGAGTAAAGGAAAGCAGACAGGAGAGGTTTTTATGAAGAAACAAGATTGGAGGGTATCATGGCAGAAGGAGACACTTCCGAGAAATCTACAGATTGAGTAGACACAAAAATAAGTAAGGCCATAAGACATTGGAATAGCACAATTTATAAGTTTGACCTAATCATTCTAAAATGGAATTTTCTAAACCAAACTAGAGAATATATATTCTCTTTAAACATTCATGAAGCATCCACACAAACAAAATGTGAATTATGCAGAAAATAAAAATCTCAATAAAGTCCCCAAAGTAGAAATCTCAGTGGCCACGCTTGCTGTCTGTACTGCATTAAAATTTAAAATTAGCAGTCAGGGGTAGGAAAAGAAAATCTTTGGAAATGGGAGCAAAAACGCATTCTTTTAATTTGTTCTATATTACTTGCGATTGTTATTTAGAAACAAGTGAGAAGTGCCATGTGTACAAATACGTGTATATGTATACACATGTAGCAAAGATGTAAAGACAGGCAATTTTACTAGGGAGTAGGTGGAAATGGAAATAACAGAATGGACTTTTAGAAGCAGAACCAACAGAATTAGGGAGTGGAGCTGACTGGCCCTCATCCACCGCCACTGTCTGGGCTCCAGCATTGCCTTATCTGAGCCGGACAGACAAGGTCTTGCTCACCAGTGTATCCCAGTGCCTAGCACAGACCCACACCCAAGCCAAGTGATGAATATATTTTTGTTGAAAATCTGTATTTAGGCCTGTCCATTCAGCATGGTATCCTACCCAATGAGGCCACTGAAATTTAGTTACAGTCCTTTCCCATCTTCAGCAAATATTATGCCTGGCCAAGCTTTGAGAGGTAATGACCATCTTATATTTATGTATTCTCTGTCGTTGGCAAAGCTCTTCAGTGTAAATTACCGAGCTTTGATCCGGAAGACAAGATTATTGTTCCCATTTTTCAGATGCCAAAACTGGGACCCAGCTTAGCAGAACGAAGACTTGGATTCACTATTCGAAATGGAAATTAAAGTCTATGCAAATAAGTAAATAAGCTAACATTTACTGAGTGTCTACTATATGCTAAACACTGTGCTAAATGCTTTTAAAAAGTCACTGTTACCTTATTTTATCCTCAGAAGAACTTTGCAAGGACATTTATAATCTATATCTATTTTCTTTTCTTTTTTTTTTTGACAGTTTCGCTCTTGTTGCCCAGACTAGAGTGCAATGGCACGATCTCAGCTCACCGCAACCTCCGCCTCCTGGGTTCAAGCGATTCTCCTGCCTCAGCCTCCCGAGTAGCTGGGATTATAGGCATGTGCCACCACGCCCGGTTAATTTTGTATTTTTAGTAGAGACGGGGTTTTTCCAGGTTGGTCAGGCTGGTCTCGAACTCCCGACCTCAGGTGATCCACCTGCCTCGGCCTCCCAAAGTGCTGGGATTACAGGCGTGAGCCACCACGCCCGGCCCTAATCTATATCTGTTTTCTGTATCAATCGGGAAACAGATGGGAATCTGCTCAAGGTCACATGGCCAAGAAGTTGAGGAGCCAGGATTTGGAGCCAGGTCATGGGTCAAGGCTCATCCTCTTTTCCCAAGGTGGACCACCCCTAATTTGACCCAGGGCTTCAGTTTAACCATCATCGGAGCATGGACAAGTAAAACATTTCAGTGCAATTTAATTCTGACCTAGATCTTTCCTAGAGGAGGATGCTGCTGCTGTCATTTGAAAGTGATACTTTATGAAACTAACTAAGCTAAGGAACTGTTTGAAAAAGCAAAATGCTATTGATTGCTTAATAGCTGCTGCATAAATCACCCTGGGACACAAATCATCCACTGCTCTTCAAAGAGCAAGAGCCCGATATCTGCAAGAAGCTGAACAAATGACCACACAATGCATATTAGGATTCAGTGGGAAAGACACACAATAAAGGCGGTTTATAAATATTTCATAGGCTTGATAGTTATCGGTTCTAGAGTTCTAGTTTTTATAACCATCATAATCAGTTATTTTTAAGAGAATATTCAGAAGAGAATCTTAAATTCTGATAGGTAACTACAGTAATATTATCAAAGCACAAATCATGTGGGTTCACTTTATGTGAAGTATAGTCTAAAATATATCACTTTATTGATTTAAGAAATAGGTCTGGAGACAGAAGCAATCCTTGGGAACCTCCCAACAGCAAAATAAATAGCTGTAATTATGAGTGTAACACCCACTCTGTGTTTGCCACAAATTTTACAGCTGTAAATTTAAAAGCTACTTAGTGCTCCATAGTTTAAGTGTTCTAATACTGGTATCAATTTCTACCTAGCCAAGAAAAGTGTCCCAAAAGGGCAAACTCCACGCTGCCATTCTTCAGAGGGAAATGATAACATTGAGGAATTTATTTGAGGACATAGGATAGGTTGATAAGTGAGTGCATTTGTTCATTCTTTTACTCATTCACAAGTTCAAGGAGCATTTTTGGAATAGCTACTAGGTGCCTGTAGGTTAACTGTTTTGAGGAAGGAGATGAGGTGTAGGCAAGCTAGAGGCGGTATGATCCATTGATTAGTATTCCTTTAAAAAACTTTATTTTGGTACAGTCCATGTACAATAAATTGCACTTGGTTTAAAGTGTACAATTTGATAAATTTTGCTACATGTGCACACTGGTGAATTTATCATCACTATCGAGATAATGAATACATCCCCATCCCCAAAGCTCTCCTCCTGCCCCTTCATAATCCTTCTCTCCTGCCTCTCTTGGCACACCCTCCACCCCAGTTCCCCAGGCAACCCCTGATCTATTTCTGTCATTATAGATTAGTGTGTATTTTATAGAATTTCATATAATTGGAATCACACAATGCATACTCTTGTCTGACTTCTTTGACTCAGTATTATTATCTTAAGATTAATCCACATTGTTGCATATGTCAATAGTTAATCACTTTTATTTCTGAGTAGTATTCCATCATGAGACTATACCACACTGCCTTGAGCTGAAATTCCACAGTCTCCCACTGTTCCTTCCAAGCCCCAGTAGTTTCAAAAAAAATCAGACACACATCTCAATTTGTTGTCTGCCTTTGGTCATTTTCTAGAATCATTCTGAAGTGATTCTTTTTGACCATTTTATCTAGTTTTATGTTGTTTTTTTGGAGAGAAGATTGCCGTTTTTTTTTTTTTTAAATCTATCCCATCAGTGCTCAAGTCTCCATATATTCAGGATAAATTAGAAGTGTGGTGCCAGGATGGAAGAATAACGGGCAGAACTAGCCCAGCAGCAGCCGTGTGATCGTGCTGGACCTTGCCTGGGGATGGGAAGGTGCAACACAGTTCAGAGTAAGAATCAGCAGCACACAGGCGCTCGGGTGAGATACTGAGCAGACATTCCTCAAAGACCCATCTGTAAAATATCCGACTGATGATTTTAAACTAGTTTTTCACTGTGCCTTTTCTTAATCCACTGATAGGAGGACAGCAATGCCAACCAGCACTTGTGATGCAACAGACTTTATTTTCAAGTGAACAGCTCAAATCCAGCATCGCTGAAAATCTGAAGTGTTCCACGTTCCCTGCCAAGTAAAGGCATTGCATTTTAAAAAAATCAACATTTTCAGAAAGTCTTTTTAGTTTTCTCATTAGGACAAAGATTTCTGAAAAGACAGAGGCAAGTTTCTTCAGACATCACATAAAGCAAAGTACGCTCCAGGGATAACTGCAAAAATGAACTAGGGGACACCGCAGCCAAATGAAATGCGAGAAGCAACTGTCATATTCCAAATGGTCAATCAAAAGCTGGAACAATGTGAATGCAACAGAAGTCTATTACGAGGAAAATAATCATCTCAGGACAAGGGACACTTAATGATTTGCAGATTTAAGTACAAAATAAATATTCATCCATGTCCAGGGGATAACTTTTCAAGCTCTAACCATTTTGTGTGGCCGAGAGTATTACCTGCAATAGTGTGGGCCCTTTTAAAGTGAAAGGAGAAACAAATAATTCATCTTCATTTAAATTTCAGTACAATTGCAAAATACACTGGTCTGCTAGAAATGTGAATGATACACTGAGGATATCTTTTTTACATTCCAGAGTATCTCACTGTTTGGGCAGAATGGTTCTCTTACTGGAATTGTTCACAAAGCAACCTATTATATGGTGAGAGGTACCCTCCGGGCACCATTGAAATTAATATGAAAGGAAAAATCAAGAATGCCAAGTGCAGTGCATAAAACGCAGGTAGGTGGTGGCAGACAGATAAGCAACCTAGGAGGTTTAAGTTGCAGAATCTGAAGCTGCAGGAAGATGTGTTATACAATTTACATTACAACCAGTCACGATTTTAGAATGGGTAATGAAAAGCTCATATAGTTAAGTATTGAGTCCATAAAAAAACACAAAAAGCTTTGCAGCACAAGGGAACTAAATGATGGGTAAATAGACAAAGAAGGTAATCAGGGAGCAGGAGGAGAAGGCCGGACGTGCTTTCACAAAATTCATCTGGTTTTGGCAACTCCACCTGCATATGGCACATGGCAATGTCTCTACAGTTAAATTATTTTCCAAGCAGGACTTGTCAACCTTGGCACCACTGACATTTTGGGTCAGATAAGTCTTTGTGATGCACCTGTCCTGTACGCGGTAGGATGTTCAGCAGCACCCCTGGCCTCTGCCCTCTGGACACCAGTAGCCCATCGTCCCTCCGTTGTGACAACCAAAAAGTTCTCTAGACATTGCCAAATGTCTCCTGGGAAGCAAAATCGCCCCCGGTTGAGAATCATTACCTTAAAGGAAAGCCACAGTAGAAACAACTCCAGTGAATTATTTCACTTTGTGATCATATGCACTTCCTCCTTTAAAGAGCAGTAATTATAATAAAATGTTAATTTTGGCTCAAAAGTCCTATTGCACCTTAAATTAATCTGGAGGTAAACAATCAGTTTACATGAGTCCTAGAAAATAGTTTTGCTCACTTCTACCCCAATCTGTCTTAAAACAACTGGGAAAGTGTTTGGTCTTCTATCCATTAGTATAGTGAGCAATGCTTTGTCACAAAATAAAACCATATCTAGGCCCTCCCAAGATATGGTGGCAGAATAGTAATTCAACAGTTTCTTCACTTGAAGACATGTAAAAAGAAAGCCAGGTATATTTTCTAAATGAGAGAGAGAGACAGAGAGAAAGAGAGAGAGAGAGAGAAAGGCACATTTAGACTTCCTGTGAGCCACTGAAGCAGCAGGGATGGGCTCATGGTCACTAGTCGTCGAGGTATGGAGGAGTCATTTTGATTCCTCCCCAGTAAGTTACTCTTTCCAATTACATGCCAGCTGTGTGGTTATCACTATATGTTAAACGAGTTTCTGCTGTGTTTTTTCCCCAACCTAGAAATAGAATTCTACTATCCACTCCATGAGGGCAGGGATAATGTCTTAGCTGCCTGTTCACCTTTGTATCTGTAACACCTAGCCTGGTTCCTGGTCCACAGCAATCACCCAATACATGCTTCTTGAATGAATGAATGAGGACAGAAATGCCCATTTATAAGCACATAGGTTAGAATATCAGTTCCTTAACAACAGGTCCTTTTCTTATTTCTGTGCCACAAACAGCTCTGTGGTTGGTGCATATTGGGGGTTAAGGTTAAATAGTTGTTTGAGGAACTCACCTGGAAATGTGAGGTCTCCGCCTATGTTGTCTGGACAACAGAGCCCATCTGGTTGAGTCCGGGGCAGATGTGCTTCTGAGGTCCTTTGTTCTAACGTGTAGAGCATGGTCTGGTGACCACACTCACCCTTTGGGCTATGTCCTTGCATAACAGAGAGACGATAAATATTCCACCATGAAGACCCAAATTAAGACCACTTGTGCAGAAAGATGCCAATACATGCTTTGCAAAAAGACACTGTCACCTTATCTGACAGGTGAGGATGCAGATTTTGTCCCTCAGCATCGAGGTCCTGTTACTAGAGAACGTCTGAAGTGCTACAACGGCTACCCACACACCAGGCATGGCATTATCGGCCGTGCGGCTACCCACACACCAGGCATGGCATTATCGGCCGCGCTGCCATCTAGGCAAAGGCTGCAATTAAATCATCTGAGGCATCACGGAGTTATCCTCATCTTAAACGGCATTATCTCTCCAATTGAAACTTGAACAACTCATCTAAAATGAAAAATCAAAAATGTGCCAAGAAGCAGAGCTGGAGGAATGATGATGTGGCTCTTGGGGGAGGCGCTGAGATTCTCTCTAAGAACAGAGGGCCCGGCGAGTGGCACGCTGGGATCTGCATTCAGCTGCCGGAATGACAGTGCCCAGAAGCTACTGTGAATGGTAATGACAGGCTATAAAATACCTCTTTAAAAATCCAGCAAAAGATAAAGTCGGTAGATTGTAACAATGCTGCAAAAACCAACCGTTAGCGGATTAGCACAGGCACAGCAAGAAAACACAACTAAAAATTATTCAATCAGACCAAATGCTTGCAGGGAAACTAGGCCAAGAAAGCAATCAAAATCAAATAGAAGCAAGGTGTGTTTATATAATTCAGCAGTTCAAAAAATTGAGAAATGCATTGCAAAAATATTTCAAGGGTTTCCAGTCTTCTTTTAAGGGGAAAAAAAATTAATGAAACCTTCATTAACATGAAGAAAGAATAACACAATTCTCTATTCCCTCCCCCGATCCAACCAGTGTTACTAGGAGATGTCATATTTCCTGTGAGAATTCCAGGATGCGATCATAAAATACAACACACATTTATACAATTTATGCTAAGTTTGGTTATATGGTGTACGTGGCAGACCTCTTGAATTAATTGCATTAAATGTTTTCAGTTATAGAAAGAAGATTCATGACTCACAGAGGCCATAAATGAAGCATGGCATACAGGTAGTAATTACCTTGAATTGCATTCTTGAGTCTTTGAAGATAAATTAACCAACAATGAGAATTTGATAGCTAATGTTGCAATTAGTTACGGGTATAGTGCAGTGACCTATATAACTTACTATTTTTAAAAGTCTAAAATTTACACAGGTTAATAGCATAAAAGATTCTTCACTGTTACTCATGGCAGAAATGCAGTTCTATAAAGGTACTACAGTGGCCTTCTTATAATAATTGCTTAACTCTTCATAAAGAGATAGAATTATTCATGGTAATTCTTTGGCTATGAATAGGAAAGGCTGAGATTAAGCTAGCTTTCACTGAGCAGTGCTATGTCCCACGCACCTGGACAAATGACACCTCATTCAGCAGTTCAAATAATTGAGAAATGCATTGCAAATCCCTTGGTTCTATGTGGTTAGATACCCTCCCATTCCACAAATAAGGGAATGGCAGGGGTGGGGTCGGGGGGAAGCAGTGGTGCTGTGGCTTTCTCAAGACCACTTGTATCTACCCTTCAGCTCACTCTCATCACTGGGCAAAGGTTGGATTGTGTCTAAATGAGATGCCTGCCAAAGCATTCTTGGTGAGTTAAGAGGTAGGGCCAGTGTACCGGATATGTGCTTTTGCGGCCAAGCATCCCTTCTTCTGGGGAACGAACTCTCTCTCCCTCAGTCCCTAATAGTCTTGCTGTGCCCATGGGGTTTGAGTGGAGTTGACCTCTGAGTCCAGGAAGGAACATATGAACTCAGAGCATAAGATGAGGCAAGGTCGATCTGAGAATCTGTTCCCTGGGTTCTCAAGCTCAAAGGAGCACACAGGCCTGAGCTACAGCAGTCACGTTGTCCTATGTGGGGTACCTCTGCCTGAGAAAGACCAACATGGGAACATGGGAAATGGAGAGACACAATGATATCAACATCATTTTAATTGTACCCTGAAGCCAACTCTATCTGAAAAAAAAATTTAATTAAACTGTATACACTATTCCTATTTTATGAGTTTTTCCCTAATGTCCCTTTTCTGCTCCAGGATCCCATCCAGAATACCACATTTAGTCATCAGGCATCCTTAGACCTCTCTGAGCTGTGATGGTTGTGCAGACTTTCCTTGCTTTCATTGACCTTGACAGTTTTGAAAGGTGATGGTCAGGTATTTCGTCGAATGTCCCCTGATTCTGGTTTGTCTGATCCTTTTCTCACGGTTAGACTGGGGTTACGGGTCTTGGAGAGGCAGACCACGGAGATTAAGTGCAATTCTCATCCTACATGATATCAAAGGTACAGGATTTATCATCGCTGCTGTGAGTGTCCTTCAGTAACAGACCCCCAGGGACACACTGTGGGTAGACAAGCTGGGTTTCTTTCTCCATGCAGTGAGGGAGAACAAACAGCATGGGGAGCTGTAGGGTGTCTCAGTGGGAGGATGTTAGAAAGAATCTATTATAGGATTTTGGCTTTGGTCGGGTGATTTGGGGGTGGGTCTAAGGAAGCGGAGGTTTCTTCTAGGTTGTATGCTGTCAGAAAGCAGGGCAATTCTATGATTGGGTATCTCAATAAATCTTATCTATCAGGAGGCGAAACTGGGGCAAGCTCCCGCTCCCCGACAATCATCAAAATGTTATTGGAAAACAGATACCAAAATAGGAGATCACTGCTATATACCTTACAGAATCAAGCATAATTACATCATCTAGTTAGATTAACTAGAATTACTGAACTCATAAGGTTTTCCGCAACAAACACAAAGTCAGGAAGTTGTGTAGGTGATTAGCGTTACTTGCTGGTAAATGAGCATCCTTCTTTTGGTCTAGCTTTTCCCCCTGCAGGCTGGCACAACCCTGTTAAACAGCCTACATAAAGAACTACTGTCTAAGGATGGATGGAAATCCTGTTAATCTTGGTGCAACCTGGACATTCTATATCTATAAAATAGGAATTTGGATTTTGAACTAGCTGCCGCTTTTTACGTTTTTTTCTTATTTCTCTTCCAAGGATGGATATAGTAAATCCTCTAGCCAAAGGCATGCTGGTCCTTATCTATACCAACCTACCTATATATAGATGGATATAGCGATCAAAATCTTATCTATAGGGAGGGGGAGACCAGCGCAAGGAAAAAGCTAGAACTGGTAAAGAGGTAGCAGTCACTTATTTTGGCTGATAGACGGGGTGTTTGGTATTTTTCTGGGTGGCATAATGACCTTGTTATTGTCTGCGCTTAGACAAAATTATAGAGTAGGCTTGCTTTGTCTCATTTTATCAGTCTCAGAATAACTTTGAGTTTGGCATTCTACAAGATCGTGTCTAATTGGAAAATTGTGTGGTCTATCTGACAGCCAGACCAGCTTTGGAATGTCAACTTTTCCTGTCTCAATGCTAACCCCGATCACCTTTCTTTGCCAAATTCTTTTACCATAGAAGTACTTTTCTGTCTCTTTGTATTCTCTAGCCTTTGGAAGAAAGTGACAAAGTGTAGCTGATGTTTAAGGGGTGGGGAGTTATGCTCTACCTCCTTGAGGTGTTAGCCCTGAAATTGCAAATCTCTTTTTTGCTTAGGCTGGTTTGACTTGGGGTTTGGGGAACCCCAAACAGTTCTGTTCTCCGGCCTCAGTGTCCCCCTTGCTGGACAGCTGCCTTTGTCAGGGCCTGGCCTTCTATCTGGAATTCTGGTTCCTGCAGCCCAGATCCTTCTCTCTGGATCTGTCTCTGCTAAGATACTGTGAGATCCAGTCTCAGCATGGGGAGTGCCTGGATTGGCTTTTCTTCTCCTTCTGGTCACCTGGCTCTGTCCTCTGTTACCTGGAGTGACTCCCCCTGCACTGCTCCCCTGGCTCCAGGTGAGTAGGGCCCCAGCAGTAGGGCTTCCACTGGGAAGGGTCAGTCCCATGACTATGCTGTTGGATGAATGACCTCAGGATGCATCCTCTTGAAAGCACAGAGACCTGGGACAGAAATGAAAGCAGGGTGGACTCAGGGTCAGAGAGGTGGGAACACCTCAGTGGCCATTTCTGTGCCTGGCTTCCATGAAGATGCAAGTGGATTTTCAAACTCCAGAAAGAGTGGTACCTTGTAAGCCATCACTCTCCTCCTTCATGAATCAAGTCAACTCCTACTTTTATCCCTCCAAGTGCTCTTGAGCCTCAGGGCACCAGGGGGAGGTTCAAATGGCTACTGCTGGGGCAGACTGCAAGGTGTCCCCTCTCAGCCTCAAGCCAGACAGATGTCAGCTGAAGTGGATGAAAGGTGGCTGGTTTCATGTCAGGAATATGTGTGAAGTCCCTCAGACCAAGGTCTGAGTCCTGCCTTTACCAATGGTGACTGTGGACTGTGCACGTTACTTAACCTTGCCAATATCCAAAGTCCTCATCTGTGAAATGGAGATAAAATTAGAATGAAACATCTAAAATTATTATTCTTCAACTATTTTAAATGACAAAAGCATCAATGTCAGGTATCAGCCTAACTAGTGGCCTCCACCCCATGGACCTGCTGTTGGGAAGATGAGGAAAGAGGCTGGTGCTGGTATCCATGCATCCATGCCAAGCACTTAACATATGTTAGCCACTGGGGCAGCTCTGCTTATTTTAGTTCCTCTTATTAATGAAAAATTGATTACAAAGTCACCAAGGATATTTCTTTAAAAACAGATTAAGGAAGATGACATGTCCAGACCAATGAATTGGATTCTCAGTTTTTTTCCAGGTATCATGTTGTGGGGGAGGGGGGGTGTCCTGTATCAATTAAGAACCTGTTGGGGGTCCATCCTACATATCAACTAAGAACCAAACGTGCTTCTGGGATGCTGAGGTGTCCATTACACTCCAGGCAAGGACTAAGTCTGAAAATTCAGCCTGAACAGAAAATCAAGTACTACTCAATGTGTCTGTCTAGAAACAACAAAATATCATACTAATGGGAGAAGAATATCTAGCAAATGAAGAAAGCAGCAGCATTCTGGCTGTGGGCTGGGATGATCTAAAGAAAATAGGCTGCTCTTTAAAAAAAAAAAAATCCCAAGGAAAAAAAATAGAAGCTTTTGTTCTGCACTAGAAAAGATAAAGTTCTTTCACTTCAGCAGTCAGTTGCTGTATGCCACAAGCATCCTTCTGTGTAGGAAAATCAATAAAGACAATAAATAAATGGCAATCCCATTGAGGGCTGCTTACTAAGTGATTAAATGTTTCAAACCCCAAATACTTGCATGCTTCAGGGATACAAATCTGAACGAACATATGTAAATGGAATTAATGCTCAAGTAATTTTCTAGTGACTTAGCACAAATGTACAATTATTAATACTGCCATAATTTATGTTTGAATATTTATCCTCGTTTTCCTAAGCATAAAAACTTTAATCTACTTTTCTGACATAATTTGAAAATAAACGTGGGAATCTTTTTAATCACCTATGGCTTTTTGTGGACGGTGAAAGGAGACCAAAGAAAGTCTTTCAGGGACACTTGTCTAAGGTGAGGCTGGACAATTTCAGATGTCTCTACTTCCCCTGAGAAAGGGGAGCATACGGTCTTTCCAAATCCACGATGAAGTTGGTGCTAGGATATCAGATTCAGATTCCACTTTGTGTTCCAAGGAGCCTGTATTGGGCTGTTCTTGCACTGCTCTGAAGAAATACCTGAAGCTGGTAATTTATAAGAAAAGAAGTTTCACTGGCTTACGGTTCTGCAGTCTGTACAGGAAGCACAGTGGCATCTGCTTCTGAGGAGGCCTCAGGAGGCTTCCAATCATGGCAGAAGGCAAAGGGGGAGTAGATACATCACAAAGCAAGAAGAGGAGCAAGAGAGAAAGAGTGGGGGCATAGGTGCCACACAGTTTTGAATGACCCAGTTTCACGAGAATGTACTCACTACGATGAGAACAGCACGAAGGGGAAGGTGCTAAACCATTCATGAGAAATCTGCCTTCATGATTTAGTCACCTCCCACCAGGCCTCATCTCCAACACTGGGGATGATGATTTAACATGAGATTTGGGTGGGGACAGATATACAAACTACATCAGACCCTGACAGTACAAATAAGCATTTTTATGGCTTTTTTTTTTTTTTAAATATATAAGAAAAGTCCTTTGAGTTATGCTGAGGGGCCTGGGGGAGGACAGAGCACAGAAATGACCAGAATCTTTCCACATATTAGCACAGAGGAGAAAGTCTGACCCTGAGCCCAGATGTTGTTTTCTGTTAGCTCTGGAATCCCTTTGGTGCACACAGGGTGGGTGCTCAGGGCTACCTTCTCCTTGTACCCTGCCTCGCTCCAGCAGGGGTTCATGTCCCGTTCATCACTACAGACTGTAACTATATCACCTTGGCTTGAAATTATTGTCTTTTAGATGCTTCCCAAGTGTTTTCTAAACTTTGATGAAACACAGAAATGCCTTCAAGTCCAATGTCTTCACCTCTGCTCCCTTCCCCTCCCTGCCACTCACATGGAAAGGAAGCAAAGCAGTTGCTCTGAAAGGTCGTGAAGATGGGAAATAGCCTCTTCCACCTGCATCCCTCTAGCAAGAAAGGAGGCTTGGGTTTGAATTCCGGCTCTGCCTCTCACTCATTAGTGATCCTGGAGAAAGTTCTTCTCTTTGAACCTCGGTTTTATCATCTGTTAAAGAGGAGAGAGGAAAGGTGGGGGGAATGGAAGTACAGAGTTGGGGA
The DNA here is from genome assembly GCF_009764315.1 of Trachypithecus francoisi. Lineage (NCBI taxonomy): Eukaryota > Metazoa > Chordata > Mammalia > Primates > Cercopithecidae > Trachypithecus > Trachypithecus francoisi. Next base: position 5,996,443 of record NW_022681442.1, on the reverse strand, counting down.
GGGAGAGGAGGAAAGAAGAAGGAAAGGTGGGAAATTTGGAAGAAAGGAGAGGGGAGAAGTGGAAGGAGATGGGAAGGAGGGAGGAGGAAGGGTCACCTGGTTCCTTCCAAACTTGAGATTCTATGTCTGGGAAATTCCCTGATCCTCCAATCCTCGTTTGCTAACCCTTCTAACTTCTCAGAGGCCCTGCTAGCCTCCTCCCACCCACTCACTGGCTGCATCGGGATCACAGTCATTCTGTCTCAGAAAAGCCTAACAAGTTAGAATTCAGATGCAGAATTTTCACTGTCTATGAGCCTCCAAAGTCCCCGGTACCTGGGAATCGGAAGAGGAGAGCTGGGTTTGAGCACCAATGGTGGGAGTGTATTTCTGTGTCCAGTGAAAATTAAACAATATGGTATCAGGAAATGTAGACATTGATTTTAACAACGGATAATGGAGATCCAAGCAGGAAGAGAAATACTATTCAAAGTTCATTCGGTTATAAAAAGTAAATAACACAGTCATCTATGTTAAACTCTTAATCATATGTCACTGCCATGCAGAATCATGATATCCTGAAATATATGCTCAATTGTTTAAAATGTTAATAATGTTTTTATTATTTATATGAAATTAGGCATGTCATTCACTTCAGTTAAAAAAACAAAGTTTAAAAGCATATATAGTGAAGTCTTCCTCTTATCCTATCCCTCAGCCATCCAGTCCTCCCCAGAGGCAAACAATATCACTAGCTTCTTATGTGTCCTTGTTTATAAAAGCAAACATATAGATTCTTCTCCTTACCTTTTACATACATAATGACCCACCATAAACTGTGTATATTTCACATCATTTACAAAAAAAAATCAAGTGGTCACATGGGTTTAACCCTCATAATTGTCTGCTTATTAACTTTAACAAACTTCGGCATGTTTAGATGACCACTGATGCATTATTTACATAATAACCACATATACAGAGCTCACAACATGCCAAGCATTGTTCTAAAATCTTTATAAGTATTAACTTGCTTGATGGTCTTCTACCCCACAATCTGACCAATGGATCTATTAAAGGTATCTGAAAGGAAGACTCATTTTATCTAAACTGGTAGTTCTCAAGGGGAGCTGTGCCACCCCAGGGGGCATCTTGTAAATTTGCAGTGGTATTTTTTGGTTGTTACAGTGATTGGTGAACACCGCTGGCAGTTAGTGAACAGGTCTGGCAATAGATGGGACAGTCCCACATGGCAAAGCATTATCGTGTCTTCAGCACAGCTTTTAAATGTCCTATTGCACATTCAGGTAGGTAAAAAATCCACTTGTGATGATCCAATCCCAGTACCTAACACTGGTCAATATCTAAGTACAAATATTCCTTGCGTGGTTTTCATATACACCACTGACATTTTCAGGAAGGTGACAATGATGTAAATTGAGGGCAGATGTATTTTGTTTCACTGGGCACTTTCTCACAAGTTCTTCACCATTTCAGAATAACACGTTGCTAATAGCAATTCTTCCTGTGGGATGTGAATCATCAAGGCAACCAGCACACCTGCATCAGAGCCAACCATGTCCCTGCTGACTCATTGGTCTACATCAACAAGAAGCGTGGGCTCACTTTTTTTTCTCTACCCCGGATTTGGAAACAAGAGACTTAGAGGTGAGTGTCAGGATTTGCTTTCAAACACCAGGAATGCTCTTTCCATTCAACAGACCATGACCAATATCCAAAATAAGAATCACCCAAGAACTGCGGGATGTGCGTGGCTGTCACCTGAGTACACACAGTGTATCTTGCATTTTTCCTGTGAATGCCTCACCTCCCTTTCTGGGCAAGTGGGAGCCTGGGACTTGATCTAGGTAAGACCTGTAGATGTGGGAGGGGCAGGGTTTCTAAAATCTATATCCTGGCAGAGGTTGGCCTAGGGAGAAAGAAAGAGGCCAGATGTCCAGAGCAGGCCAATGGGAAGAATGGAAGAAGAGGGAAGAAGACTGTAGACTCAGAAAGCAGAGCCAGGAAAAATTCCTAGAGAAAGTGAGGGTAGAGAGACCTCTGTGATAACCTGCAGGGGAGCCAGGGCATAAGAAGAAGCTTAAAGGATCCTGTATCTCCCTCCTGGAACCAGCCTATGGTAACAACCAACTAACAGGGGAGCAGATGGCCATTTGCAGTAACTCCCAAAACCAGGGTTAAAGACTTCACAATCTGGTTTTGCAGACATGATGATGATTCAATTATCCTCCTCTACTTGGGCTGCACTACTGCTTAAATTTGATAAGGCAATGAAGACCAAGGAAATGAACTTTTAACATAAAAAGACACAGATGGAATGTCAATGGACTCTTTAGGGATTTAAGATTGGTCAGTGTAACCTGAAAACAGTGGATTAGTTTCCTTTGGTGTAAGACTGAAGATGAAGTTAGCGTCCGCTTTTCCTGTTGGTGGGAAGGACAGGAGGTGGAGAGAACCTATGGAATGGGGAAGGCTTGCGGGCCAGCAGCATTTAAGGTGCAACTGCACCCCGGCTCTCCACCTGAAGGATGTCTTCTTACCCGGTGGGTCTCAGCTTACATGACAGCATCATCGGAAATACTCACACTCTCGAGGAAATTTACTAAAACGGAATGCCCGTGAAACTTACGATAGACCAGTCAGATGATGAAACATAAGAAGAGCACAAAAAGGGGATGGGAAATTAAGGAAAGAAATTGAGGGCAAAACAAACCCCAAGGCAGAAATAATCAATCCGTTATTAACAATAAGAAAAAAATTGGCTTTGCAGAAAACTAAGTCATAGACTTAAGGAAGAGATTTGTGAAAGCTGAACAGAATACAGAAAGAAACAGAATAGTGACAGGTAAGGAGGGCACGCCACAGAGATCAATATACAAACACCAATGTCCTGAAACAGAGAACACACCAAAAGATGCAGAAAGACAGATTTAAAGGATAATGGGAAAACTCCCCTGAGGTGAAAAAAATGGAATCTTCCCATCAAACAGACTCACCACATTCAATGAAATCATGATCAACAATAGGAAGACATATCTTGGGGAATCTACTGAACTTTAGAAATAAAGAAAGCTGCACTAATTGAAGACAGGACAAGCCTCTTCAAACGGTAAAAATCAAGCTCAGCTCAACCATATTTAAGGTCAACAGATATTTATAGATTTTGGAAAACAGATAAGTGACCCAAGACTTCTGCTATGCAGTTAAACTGGCACTCATACATAACAACAACACAAAGACATTCGCAAATGTGCAAGGACTAAAGAGAGATATTGTCCTTATATATGAATAAGCACAACTGCTGAATAAACTCTGGTGAACTCAGAGAAGATGTAGACTAGGTACACCAATGTCTAAAAGGATTTGAGGTAAATATCAAATCCACATCAATAAAGCTAACTAACTGTGGTGATTATGTTATTAACAGAATGTAAGTTTATGCATGCAAAAAATAAAATATTTTACTGGAAACATTAAAAATATTTATAAAACTTGCTACTATAAAGTGAATACAATGTTTTATATAAAAATTAAAATGTAATACGAAAAGACTGGAATAAAAGATAAATACCAAGTAAAACTATCAGAAAATACCAATTAAACTTAGGAAGAAAGAGAGGGAACCAAGCAAAATAAATGCAAGAGTCCTAATTTCCTCACACTGTTCCATATCCTAAATTCATCAAAGGAGAGAGAGTTAAGCATATTGCTTAAAGTTGTAAAGGTAGCCATTAGTGAGGAATTAAAACAGATTAAATATATTCCATATGCCCCCAGGACAATAAACAATCAAAAACATATAGTGAAAGAAAGAACACAAAGGAAAAACCAAGGAAGCAAAAAACCCCCAAAACATTAAATAAGATTAAAACATTGAAATGAAACATAGCTATTATAAAAATAAACGCAAATGTGATAAAAGTTAAGTTCTATTTTTAAAAAAAGAATTTACATTTGGGATAAGAAACTAAATCCAGCTATCTGCTGTAGAAGACAAACTTAGAAAGTAAAAGGATGGCCAAAGCTACAGCAGGCAGCAAACGGAAAGTAGTAGGCTTTATAAAGCAGTATTAATATTAGACAGAGTTGAAGTTAAGGAGAAAAGCATGATAACGCTGAGGTATAAAACTCACTATGAAAATGCATGTTTGCTTGATCATAAACACCAAACAATATAACATCAAAGTAGATAAAGTGAAAATTGCAGAAAAGAAAAAGATAAACTGTTTGAAACAAGACAGTAATGGGAGAATTTAGCGTATCTTTTTTAGTCACTACTGGCCTCTATAGACTAAAAATAAGTAAGTAAAGAGAGGAAAACAAAAACAAAAACAAGAAAACCTCACAGGATCCGACTAATATAATCAACAACAATTTCTTTTCAAATATTCATGTGTTTTGTAAAAGTTGAGCAATAAACAAAACTAGTAAATTCTAAGAAAACATAAATGGTTCAGATTTTCTGACCACAGTACAATAAAATTAAAACTAATAACAAAGGAGGAAAAAAACCCTCCCCTACTAAGAAATGTGCAAGCATCTTCTAAACTACTCTCAGGCCAAAGAATTCAAAACCACAAATGCAGAGTAAATAAAAATAATGACAACAAAAACAACACGTATTAGATACTAAAGCTGTACTCAGAGGAAAACCCAGTTTTAAATTCTTTCACTACTAATCATTAGAGAGTGCAACTAAATGAATTAGGCACCCAAATCAAGTATTTAGAGAAATAACAAATAAACACAAACAGCAAAAGTAAGGAATGAATAAAGATAAATGCAGACATAAGTAAACTGGCAAACCAAAATGGCAGAATAAAACCAAGAGCAGTTCTTTAAGAGAAAAGGAAAAAAAAAAAAAACAAAAAAAAAACCCACAGTAAAATAAACTACTTACTAGACGGATCAAGAAAAACGTGAGAAAGCACAAAAAAGCAACATTAAAAGTAAGACTAGAAAAATAGTCTCAGATACAAGGGGAGCTAAAGGAATTCAAAACAATATTTTGCGCAACTCTAGCTAATCCATTTGAAAATGGAGATGAAAGGCTGTATCAGCCCATTCTGTTCCCTGGTTTTCCAGCGTCCCTTGCTCAGGAGACATCTGCAGAGGTAAGGGGTGGGCTTTTGGGGAAATGCCTGCATTCCTGAAAATGAACAAACACCACCGCACTCCCAGAGTACTGCAGGCTTCTTGCAGTCAAGAGGGAAAAGGCAGCCGACCCTGACAAATGATACAGCTGAGCCATGGAAGGAACCATAACACACTCTTCTACCTGGTATTCTTGTGGGTGGGGTGAAGAAACTTCTTGTTTGCATCGCTATGAGCCAAGTTTTCTGTTATTGCAACGAAATACATTTCTAATAGGAGGTGTACCTTGTTACCTCAATATAGCCAGTACCCTGCATTCATTTTAAAAATGGGAACAAATCAGAGATGTCCCTCTGACTAGTTTCATCTCTCATTTGCTGGAAATGTTGGGCAGTGCAACCCGACAACAGAACCAAAGGAGAAACAGAAAAAGAAGAAGGTAGATTATTGTTATTTTACATATTGTGACTCATAATCAGAGCACCCAGATGAATTAACTGAAAACTCTTATTAAAAAATATAACTGAAAGTGGCTGGCTACACAATTAATATTCAAAAATAAATAGATTTACTACATAAAATAATCACTAATTAGAATATATAGTAGAAGAAAAGATCCCGCTTATAACCGCCACAAATCGATAAAATAACTAAGAACACATTTGGAAAAACAGGACTCAAATCTGCAAAAATTTACTTATTCTTAAAAGGCAATGCTTAATATTATGAGTTCTTACCATATGAATTATAAGTTCAATAAATCTTAACCAAAAGAAAGCTAGTGGAAATATTAAGCAAGCCAAGGTGAAAATAATGAAAAATAATATTAAATGGAGCAAAAATACTTGACCTTCTTCTTTTTTTTTTTTTTTTGGAGACAGAGTCTTACTCTGTCACCCAGGCTGGAGTGCAGTGGCATAATCTCTACTCACTGCAACCTCCACCCCCCGAGTTCAAGAAATTCTCCTGCCTCAGCCTCCTGAGTAGCTGGGCACATGCCACCATGCCCAGCTAATTTTTGTATCTTTAGTAGAGGCAAGGTTTCGCCATGTTTTCCAGGCTGATCTTGAACTCCTGACCTTGAGATCCGCTCGCCTCAGCCTCCCAAAGTGCTGGGATTACGGGCATGAGCCACCGTACCCAGCCTTGGTCTTCTTAGAGGAGCAATCTACTAAGAAGATAAAATAGTTATGTTTTTATGTCTAAAATTGTGCAATACAAAAACTGTGAGAAAAGTCAAAGCAATACTAACAAAATAAATAGTGAGATAATTTAATACAGCTCTCTCAGAAATTGACCGATAAATGAAGACACAAAGAATTTGAATAACATAATAAACAATTCTAACTTAATAGATATATGCAGAAGTGTGTGGTCAAAAAACAGAAAACAGGCATTCTATTCAAAACCACGAAACCTTTCAAAATATTTATATATTATGTCACAAAGAAATCTCAGTTTCTAAAGGTGAAAGCCATAAATGTCACTTTCTCTGACTATAATTCAGTTAAACTAGAAATTAATAACTTTAAAACCTTGAACATTAAAAAATTCTCCTCTAGATAACACTCAAGTTAAAAATAAAGTACAAATTAAATTATAGAACATTTAGAAGCTGAAAAAATCAAAGTGCAACAAATCAAAGTTGTTGGGTTACGGCCAAAATAGTATTTTAATAGAGGAAAATTTCTTTCCTTAAGTACATTTTTTAGAAAACAGAGAAGACTAAAATTAAATGACTAAGCATTTAACTCTAGAAGTTAGAAAAAGAAAGAACAATAAATCAAATAGAAGGTTAATTCATTTATATTTCATCTCAAGAATAAAATTAGAAATTACTGACATAGAAAGCAAAAAGGTAAACTCGATAGATAAAATCAATAGTTAGTTTTTCAAAATAGCTGATAAAATAGACCCAATCTCTTGGCAGTTCTAACCAAGGAGAAAATGGAGAAAACGCACTTAATAGAAAATAAATGTAAAATATAGGTAAAGTCATTAAAAAACCATACAAGGGGCCGGGCGTGGTGGCTCAAGCCTGTAATCCCCAGCACTTTGGGAGGCCGAGACGGCAGATCACGAGGTCAGGAGATCGAGACCATCCTGGCTAACACGGTGAAACCCCCTCTCTACTAAAAATACAAAAACTAGCCAGGCGAGGTGGCGGCGCCTGTAGTCCCAGCTACTCGGGAGGCTGAGGCAGGAGAATGGCGTGAACCCGGGAGGCGGAGCTTGCAGTGAGCTGAGATCTGGACACTGCACTCCAGCCTGGGTGACAGAGCGAGACTCCGTCTCAAAAAAAAAAAAGAAAAAAAAAAACATACAAGGAGAATAATTACACACTTCCTTCTAAGCAGATGTTTTAAGTCTTATAAATTTTATAATATTTTTAGTAAATCTTGTAAATTTTGTTAAAAGAAATTTAACACACTATAAGAGGACTATATTGTGGCAGTGCTCCTTGCCTGCACGTGAGTGAGCTTGACTTTGCTTAGAAGTTCTCTTCATTTCACTGTCACCTCAACAAAGATTTTTACACTGGTAGCAAGACAAGTAGTTGAAATTTTTACTTAAATTTAGATCCGCTGCGCTCACATAAAATATCTTCAAAATTGAGTGTAATATCAGGAAGCACTGAAGGGAGTGGTGCCGTGAGTTTAGGGCTAGCTCAGAAGCCCAAGAGCGGAGGTCCTCTGCCTCACTACAGAGACTGGAAGAGACACCTCGGGGTGGGAGAAAGGAACCCATCTTTGGTTGTTTCCTAGAAGAGTTCACTGAATTGCTGGAAAATTTTAGCTATGAAAATAACATAGTTGACAAAGCCAAGGGCGGTACATTGTTTTGAAAGAGAACTGGAAAAGAACACCCCAGCAGTAAACGCACCAAGCACCCAGAGCTTGTTTGCTAATCTCATCCTCCGGTGAAAGGAACCAAGTCTTCTTGGAGAAACGACGGATTCTAGGACTGGGGCAAGAAACACACAAACTGAGCCTGGAGCTTCTTTTAGGGACAGAAAGTAAACAAGTGCTCAAAACAAACAAACACACAGAAACTCCCCGCAATGATGGGGGCTGTCAGAGTGTCCCAGGAACCAACTGAAAAGCTCCCAAGGGTGGAAAATGTGGAGCTCTATGAGCAATAAAATAAAGTAGTATTGGAAATATAAAATAAATATCTATGAGCCCATACTGACAATGAATAGATTAGAGTAGATTAATAAATGGAGGAGTATAGACAGATCTCCTTGCAGAAGATTTCCAAATAATTTATATGGATACTCTGGTCTCAAATAGGAGACGCGTAACTCCCCATTCCTTAGGTGTTGGCTAAAAATAGTGACTTCCTTCCAAAGTCTGGAGTATGGAAAAGGGGAAAAGAGTAGCTTTACATCAGAGAAACCTCACAGGCACTATCCCAGCCAGGTCAACAGGGCCAACATGCACGACCATAAATCCTGTGCACAGTACACACTCTCGAGATGATGCGATGAGACTGGCCCTCTACCTCTGTGGTCTCCCTCCCAAGAACTCATAACCCCAGTCTTATGAAAAAAACCTAAAGATGAATTTTGATAGAGCAGCATCCTGCAAAATGCATGACCTCAAAACTGTCAAGGTCATTCAACAAAAACAAGACAATCTGAGAAACTGCCACAGCCAAGAGGGGCCTAAGGACACATGAAGACTAAATGTAATGTGGGATCTTGGATGGGATCCTGGAGCAGAAAAAGGACATTAAGTGAAAACCAAAAGAATCTGGCCGGGTGCAGTGGCTCACGCCTGTAATCTCAGGACTTTGGGAGGCAGAGGCAGGCAGATCACGAGGTCAGGAGTTCGAGACCAGCCTGACCGGGATGGTGAAACCCCCCGTTTCTACTGAAAATACAAAAATTAGCCAAGCGTCGTGGTATGTGCCTGTAATCACAGCTACTCAGGACGCTGAGGCAGGAGAATTGCTTGAACCTGGGAGGTGGAGGTTGCAGTGAGCTGGGATCACACCACTGCACTCCCGCCTGAGCAACAGAGAGAGACTCGGTCTCAGAAAAAAAAAAAAAAAGAATCTAAATAAACTGTTGCTCTGGTATGAATGTGTTCTCCAAAGTTCGTGTGACAGAAACAATCCTCGAGGCAACAGTGTTGAGAGGTGGGACTTTTAAGAGTTGATTAAGTCTATAGCAAGAACGGAAAACCAAACACCGCATGTTCTCACTCATAGTTGGGAATTGAACAATGAGATCACTTGGACACAGGAAGCAGAACATCACACACCAGGGCCTGTTGCAAGGTGGGGGCAGGGGGAGGGATAGCATTAGGAGATATACCTAATGTAAATGACGAGTTAATGGGTGCAGCACACCAACATGGCACATGTATACATATGTAACAAACCTGCACGTTGTGCACACGTACCCCAGAACATAAAGCATAATAAAAAAAAAAGAGGTGATTAAGTCATGAGGGTTCTGCCATCAATGGATGAACATCCTTATCACGGGAGTAGGTTCTTTATCACTCCTGGGCTATCCCTCCCCCCTGCCCCCACCCCACAACAGACCCTGGTGTGTGATGTTCCCCTTCCTGTGTCCAAGTGATCTCACTGTTCAATTCCCACCTATGAGTGAGAACATGCGGTGTTTGGTTTTCTGTTCTTGCTATAGACTTAATCAACTCTTAAAAGTCCCACCTCTCAACACTGTTGCTTTGGGATTGTTTCCATCACACAAACTTTGGAGAACACATTCAAACCAGAGCAAGTGTTTCAAAAAAAAAAAAAAATCTTAAAAAAATACAGTAAGTGGTGGTGGTAGGATGTGGACAATGTACCTTGCTTGACTCCTTAGCCTGCACTCTCAACAAGTAAATAATTTTGTAGGAAAATAAACATTGTCACTATTTTCTCAACTAAAGAAGTAACCTAAATAGAGCAAGAAGCCTAGATAAATGTAACAGGTAGGTAGAATTGTGTACCCGCATTGCCCTCCCTCCCTGAAAGGTTAACAGTACCAGATGGCTGAATAAACAAGTGCTGCCAAAGGAACCAACAACTGTGACATTTAGGCTTTTCCAGAGAATTTTTTTAAAAAATGAATTTTTCCTAAATCACTCTGTAGAGCTGGTATAATCCTGACATCAAAACACGACACACAAAAAAATAGCACCCACACAAATACAAACCAATGCCATTGGTGAATGTATGTGCAAAATCTGATGTAATAAATGTTATGCAAGGCAGAAGCTGGGGTAGCTCAGAGTGGGTCAGCAGGGAGGCTTGGGGGCAGCGGCTATTAACCAGCTTGTATGGAACTAGTTCAGTATTCTTGGTATGTTCTGGCTGTCAGCCCAGCCCTGGGAGAAACCCATTTATGTTGTATATCTGTGCACACTTGTGTTTTTAGTCTGTAAATATATAGGTCAGGGTCTGGAAGGACATGCACCAAGTGGCTAACAGGGCTGAGAGGATTGAGACCAAAACCGTGGTTGGTAGTAAAGGGAACTTTGACTTTTATGGTTCAATTTACAATTTTTCAACTTTAAGATGGTGCAAAAGCTATACAAATTCAGTAGATAGAACTGTACTTCAAGTACCCATACAACTATTCTGTTTTTCACTTTCACTGCAGTATTTGATAAATTACATGAGATATTCAACTCCTCATTATAAGATAGGCTTTGTGTGAGATGAGTTGGCCCAACTGTAGGCTAATATAAGTGTTCTGAGCATGTTTAAGCTAGGCTAGGCTAAGCTATGATTTTGTAAGAGTATTAATGTATTTTTAACTTACAATGAGTTTATTGGAACAAAATCCTATTGTAAGTCAAGAAGCATCTGTATATTCACTGCAATAAAACAAAAATTCCCATGAAAAATTTTTGACTTGCGATATGATATAATAATATGATAAAAATGAGTCAAAAACTCATCTGTGAAAATAAGCACGTGCAAATGGAGAATCAAGAGCTTGGGGAAAAAAACTTGCCCTCACTAATACTAAAATACATTGGAAGTTTCAGCATTTTAAAGAGTACCGTATTGACTCAGGAACAGGGAGACATGCAGTAGGTCAGAATACACTGTCCAGAAAAAGACTCAAGTTTAATGTATGATAACAATGGCATTTTAAATCAATGGGTAAAAGATGGATAACTAAGATGGTTAGCCATTGGGAAAACATGAAGTTAGATCTCTATCACACTGTTTACACTGAAATAACAGTAGATTGTAGATGCGTCAAAGATTTAAATGTAACAATCTAAAACTGTGAAAGCCCTAGAAAAAGACATGAGTGACTTAAGCAATGTTGGCATAGGGAAGGCTTTTCTGATCTAGTGAGAAAGCTAAAAATCACACAAAACTAGATAATGAGGCTCCCTGGAAATTAAAGATGTTTGCACAATAAAAAATATGATAAACAAAGTCACAAGATAAACAATAAGCTGGGGAAAATATTTGTCACACATATAGGATAAAAATTCATGTCCTTTGTAAAAACGAAGATGATGTGAAAAATCTCAAGATAAACTTGAATAGGAAGTGACAGAAGGAGCAGTAGGTAAAGTCCGTCTAGATTGCCATTGGGCAATGCTTTTTCACATATCAAATGTGCACACTCCAGCCTAAACCGTCCAGTTCTAGAAACCTATTCTCTAGAAACATTCACAAAAAGTGTAATATTGGTTATAATTTTTAAAATCTGAAAAAATCCAAATTTACATTAATAGGATATTGGTTAACTAAATTGTGGTCTATACATACAATGGAATACTCTGCAACTATTAAAAACAAAAAAAGTAAACCTATGTGTGTGGACATGGAATTGTTTAAGGTAATTATTTAAGTGGAAAAACATTGCGAAGCAACACGATTGCATTTTTGTAAAATAATTAGAATATGTATATTGGTAGAAATGCAGAAAAGGACCTTGGAAGAATATATATCAAATATATATCAATCTGTTATAAGGATGACTTCTGAGAAGTGGAAAAAGAAAGTGGAATTATGAGAGGTATCTCTAGTTTATATCTTAGGTTCAGATATAGTTTGAATGTTTTTACAGTTTGCATTACACCATCAAGAAAAATAACAATTAAAGTTCAGAAATAACAATTGTTAAGGTTATTTTCTCACTTCCATATTCATCATTATTAGCAAAATAAAATTTTCCAGAATAAAAAAAGGCAACCAAATTGACTGATGTGCCTGCTGAACGAGTTCAGGGTCATGGGCAATCTCCATTTTCAGTCCAAATGTGAGTTCATTCAGAAAGGACTTCCAAACACGGGATTTAGAGAAAAGCCCCAGGGAAAACCATTGCAAAGTCCCCCACAACTTTCTTCCTAGCCCTTCACTCTTCTAACAGGCTGAGGGTGGCATTAGCCAGAAACAATGAGTGGTGAATAAATGGCTTTGGACAGGAAGTTGCCACTCCAATAGGAAACTTGGCAGCCAAACTGAAGCGATGGAAGCTTTGTGAAGTGAAGAAAGCCCACCAGCTGTGGAACAATACGGGCCACTGTGGTGTAGTGAAAAAGCACTGGATTTGGGACCATAAAATTGGGGTCGGGGATCCATCCCCCTTGATGATTGAATCTGAGACTCAGATAAGGGCTTTGAGCCTCACTTTCCTCATCTGAAAAGTGGATTCGTGATCTCTGTCTCACAGGGTTGTGGTGAAGATTCAGTGTAAATATGTATATGGAATGCTTTGTGAATAGTAAGACAGCATACACATGCAAGTGGTCACTCTACCACCTGTGGCATGTGTTAGCTAGCAGAAGCCAGTGGTGGGACCATCGATTTCAGCTCATGTTGACCATGCACCTCCATAGGGCTAGGGTTGCCAGAGAGAATACAGGATCCCCAGTGAAATTTGAATTTTAAATAAGTAATGATTTTTTTTTTTTAGTATGTCCCATGCTAACTGAGCATAGCTAGCATTTAGTTTTAACTATTTCTTATTGTTCTCTCCTCATTTCAAATAAATTAGATGCATCTTCTCAACTATTTTGAAAGCCCCCGGGGAGTACAGATCATAGCATATGTATCTTGGATGCTCCAGATGCCCAAACACGGTTGGTCATGCACAGAACAGGTGCTAAATAAACAATAACGAGAGGAATGGGTTCGTCATTAGCACCTCTAATACCTTCAGAGTTTGAATATACATCCTAGTATTGATGGGGCCCTGTCTCTCATCTGACTGCTACACAACTGTGAATCTGCTGGTACTCAGGAGTTCAGGTACTGGCCTTAACTGTGCGAGTTAAGGAAAGAAGGTCTCCAAGACCTAGCATGATGCAGACCCTGCTTACTCCTACACCAACGCAGTAACTCTGGGATGCAACTGATTCTCCCAGAACTTGTCTTAAATCATTAAACTTTGAGTCCTGCTTTATGGTTGTGATTCATTGTGAGATGCATAGAAATTTTTAGACTTCATTTATGTAAAAAGAAGAAAGAGAATTTATGCCTTTAAAACACAGAAAGGAACTCAAGTTTGGCTGGGTTTGGAGCTACTGGATTTTGAAAAGAAAGCAGCATTTCCTAAACACTGGTCCCTGTCACTCTTTCTTACTTGGCTCTTTCTTGCTAAACTTTTCAATGAGGACTTGGAGCTGCCGCAAATGTCCCTGGTTTAAAAGAATGTATTAAATCAGTATTTGGTAAGAAGGGAGGTAAAATCCCCAAAATATAGGAGTCACTCTACCCATGGACAAGATGACAATCTAGATGCACTATACATAATCAATGGTGTGTTTTTTGGGGGAAGATACAAAGCTTTTTCTGGAATTCTTTGATAAAATATACACTTGAACCACAACAAAGGAAATGTGACAAGGAAATACTTTGCATATTGAGTTGTGGCCATGGTTATGTAGGAGTGTACACCATTTCCAATTAAACAAAGACATAGGCAGCAGAAAACACTTTAAAAAAAGAAAACCACGGAGTCTCTTTCAAAGAAGAGTGGAATTTTCACTCTACCTTATTCATTAAAGTTAGAAACTGCCATCCCTTTAATGAGCAGCCTGAGGGTGGAGAAATTGTCTTGAATAGCTACATTCCAGGGAGCACTTGGCATCATCACTGAAACATAGTGTAGGATTGCAATTGTGTGGGGTTTTTTCCCCAGTGAATAGGAAGCGATCAAAGATAACATTGCCTGAGAAAGAATTAAAATAGTGTAACATTGCATCAAGTTATAGCCAATGCCAATCATTATATGGATGAATGAACAAGATCCTTTAAATAATGGTATAGACGTGCTGTGGCATTCAAAATATAATGACCAACTTCGGTGGGGTTCAAATAAAAACGCAAAAGCATGTGCCCACTCATCTGGCCAGAACAGTGAAGTATAAGCACGTCTCTTTAAATAGATCTGCAAGCCATATCCTTCATTTACATCATCTATAAAACACCGGACTATAGGAAGCAAATTAATTCACAGAGGCTGCCACTGAAATTTTATATTAGCAAGGCGAAATGCTATCTATGAAGAGACTAGGAAAATTAGAGGCACAATCAGAAAAAATAAAGTAAAAGGGACTTATATAATTACAGTGTGATCACCTTTCCCTATGTGAAAGGACAGGAAAGGAAAGCACAATGCAGGAATTGAATTCATCATTGTGTAGATGAGAGCTCCTGGCATATAATGCGAGACAGAGCTATTTACTGGAAAAAGTGTTGGTTTATTTACATGCTAAACAGCATCACCTTCTAGCTTCAGAAGACTGACAAATAATAGCATAGCAAGGAAGAGAAAGAAAAGGCAATCTTCCCTACTCCAGAGAGAATTGGAACAGGATGGACACAGATTGTCACCAATCCAAACATCTTGACCCCATCGCTAGAAAATGAAATCCCCAGCTTCTCCAAACATCTCCAAAGAGATCATCTTTGCTCTTTTGGTAACAAGAATGATAACAAGGAAACTCGACTCTGCATCCAATAGGAGGGTTGAGAGCAGGGAAAGGAAAATCAGCACACTACTTAGTCTAGGAAATCTCCATAGCACAACTCTTTCAAAAGATGGAAAAAATAAAATTTAATCTGTGACAGAGAATGCAGAAATGAGTCCAAATGCACCTCCTTGTGCACTTAACCAAAATAATAATAATAATTTGATCTAATGAACAAAGAAAGACTGGCTGATGAATGAAGTGAATTGTTTTAATACAGTAAACAGGAGGTCTGAATAAAGAGATCAAAGGAGGCCAGAGTGCAATGCACCCACAATTGCAATTGCTCCCCAGGGAGTGACGAGAATAAAATTGGAAGATTTTGCTCCAAGAGATACAGCCACTGGTTCTAATCTAGTTGTCTATGCTAATCAAGGCACAGCCTTTGAGCTTCCTCCAAAAAGTTTTCACTTTTTGATTTAGAAAATAATGCTTGAATTTGCAGTTGGTATTTATAAATTCTGACAGACACCAGGAGGGGACATGAAAGCACTGTGTGGGAAAACAAATAAAATACCCAGGATATTGTTCTAGCCTTTCCCATTCTTAGTTATGAAAGCTTTGGCAAATAATTTTATCTCTGGGCAACCACTTCTAAATTTTATGCATTTACCTTGTCCTAAATATTTGTATTTAACAATAATTATAACACCAACAAATATTTTTTCTTAAACACAAAGCAAAAAACTAGACAGAAGATTTACATAACAACCTGTATTGACAGAATATCCACAGTTTTCATTTCTCATTAGATATTTAGTTTATTGAGTGAGATGAAGTCTTTAAGATGATCTGGGTAACATTTACTTATATTACTTAAAATTTGTTAATGAGACTACAAATTGTTGCTTGGATAGAAATGAAAAATACATGTTTGCATGATTCAGTCTGAATTTTAGTTGAGGGACAGGGATGGTGAAAAGCTCACAGGGAAGCACACTGGAAAGGGTGGTGATGTGAATGCCAGGTAAGGACAGAAGGAGGTGGTTTGCTGCCTAGAATCGGCCATGTTTCCTTTGCAGATCCCGGTATATCGAGGGCTCAGTCAGCAGCTCTGCAGAGGTGGACTTTCACCAAGAATGTGCCCCGGGAGGAAATAAGACCTACCCGTCCCACCTGACAGCTGACCCGGGCTGCATGTAGGCCAGGGAGCAGAGCCATTACCCAGCAGCCATTACGCAATTATCCGGCTGCCATTGCCTTGTAGTAATTACCCAGCAGCCGCTGCCCTGCAACCATTACCCAGCAATCATTGCCCTGCAGCCATTGCCCTGCAGCTATTACCCAGCAGCTATTACTCAACTGCCATCCCCTGGCACCATTACCTGCTGTCATTATCCATCAGCCATTTTGTGTGGGTCTCCAGAGATCCAATGCGGAGCTGCTGCCACCAGTGCCCAAGGTGCACTGCTGCAGGAGAAGCTGGCTGCAGTCTCCCTTCCTGACCCAGAAATCCTTTAGAGCCGTAAGGCCCAGCATAGGGGCCTGGGGCGTGCTCCTGGAGGGAGCTGGGTCGTTTGCAGGAGGGATCCTTGACTTGGTGAACGACAGGAGACCAACAGGAAGTGTCCTTTCATGGTGGGTGAAGGATGAGGCTGATAAAAGCCTGACCACCTGAGCAGTTATCCAAGGCCCAATCTGGAAGAAGCCCAAGGGAATTCTGGAATCCCTCTGGAGTTCTAAAGGGATTCAGAGACTGTTTTATTTACCACAATACATCTCACCTCTGGGGCTGTATGACTACTTTGCGACACTGATTTTGGTGACAAACTGCCTAAGAGGATAGGTTAACTATAAGATTCTGCTCTGCCCAAATTGGTGTGCCTTGGGCTTTCCAACCCCATCTCTCGCTGGCCCACCTCTGCTCTTCCTCCCTGCTCAAACATCATCTCTCACTCCCCCCACCCATCCCACCCCACCCCACAGTGCTGTCTTACCCATAATGCAAGCCAAAACCTTTATGAGATTGTGATCTGTGGTGGAGGAAGAGGACTTGGAGGAGTGTGTCACTCAGTTGTACCCCAGCCCAGAGCTCGATGACTCTCATGTGGGTAGGACCAGGACCAGAGTTTGGTCACCTTGGTATCAAAGGTGTCCACCTCTGAGGCTTGGAGTGAAGCAGCGCCCCAGAGCAGCAGGAGACCTCAGTCACACAACAGCTGGAAAGGAAGGGGAGGGACATGGCACATATCACAGGGTTTTTCTGACTCCTCGGGGGGTAGAATGAGAGGAATCTGCTTTGTGACTGTCATTGTGGCTATTTTCTGCCCAGGCTGTGTGGCCTGGGAAACGTGAATAATTGAAGCTGCCCTGGCACCGCAGAGCTTGGACGTTTGACAGACAACCACTGGCAAAGAGACCGTGGGCTTTGGGAGCACATTTTGTAAACAGATCCCTGTTTGTGAAAGTGTTTGTGGAAGGTCTTATGTTCGGCTTCCTGCGTACAATGAGTGACTTAGGTTTCAGATCCCTGGACCAAGCCAAGGCACCATACATTTCCCAAAAGCTCAGTAGGTCTCTCCTTTTCACTGGATTCATCAGTGGCTTGTTGAGTTTTGTTCTGGCTAAAGTGTTCATATAAATGAGGTCACCAGGCATGTTCTGAAGTGGTGGAAAGATTCCTGTGAAGAAATCAACAGAAACTGGATTTGTTCCTGTTCATGAAATTTCAAAATCCATGCCAGATCTACGTACAAATCATGGACTTGAACTATGTCCTAGAAGAGCATCAGAAAAGGAAAGGTTTTAGGTATAAATATGGCACTTCTGTCCTGGATACAGAATTTCGTCTCGGAAGCCTTGAAGTTAAAAGCTTATCACAGTATTTTCAGTGTTGATTGATTATGCAAATACAATGGTGAATTTATTGTTTTATTTCTGAAAGAAACTATTTTACATCATTTATACACCTTAGGTAAGGTCAATTTTGTGTGTGTGTCATGTCTCTGGGAGAAAGCATTTCTAATGAAAACGAAATTCACAAGCAGTCCGTAAGCCCAGGTTCCAAGAAGCCCAGCCCATGGGCTACAGTTTTAAAATAGCATGCCTGACAGTGTTTTTCAGATTTGATTACGTCCTGTGGTCTGCATTGTTGATCTTCAAACAGACAGAAAAAGTGGAAAGGCATGTTGGAATTTCAGCATCAACTCCATAGTGTAGTGAAGAAAGACTATTAATATACAGACTTATTATTTTCATAACACAAATTATAGAAGTTAAAGTTTGAGAAAATCCTTTTGGCTAGTGGGGATATTTGCAAAGGTTAGAGATGAGCAGTATGAGCTAATTAAAAGAAAAAAAAAGGTTGAGAAGCTCTCTAAATATTAGATATTTTATCTACTAAAAAAGGAACTTAGGTAAAGCAAATAATCATATAAAAGAATAAAATATGATACAAATGGGTGGAAACTTAACTCACATCCGATATAAAAGCTCCTCACCAACACGGTGTTAGAAAACTTCTGATAGACTGTGGTACCCAAGATTTCCAAAACTAAGGAACTAAGATAATGAAATTCACCTTTTCATCCCTATTTTTAGACCAAAATAAACTTAAATTTAAATTTGAAAGCAGACAGGTATTCAGAACCTTAAGACTGTGATTTTATTCTGAATAATTGCCTTTTATTTTCAACGCCTATTGTGTCTTTACTGCACCTCATGTCACAATTTAATCTCTCTTTAAACTTAATTTAATGCCCAATTTAATCTCAATATGACAGCTAATAATTAAGAGACCTCATGTCGTGCAGCTTAATGTTTGGTTGTGTTGGTCATGTATATGTGTCATGTGCGATGTTGTTTCATACCATGCAATTTAATGAACAGCATCACTTGATATGTTTATTTCTGAAGAACAAAAAACCAAGCCACCATCTTTTGAGAGTCAAAACATAGGTTTTCATGATAATGTTATGAACAACAAGATTTTATATGTAACAGAGGTCTACTTTTAGTCTTTGTACAATACGTGTACAACTGTCCAAATCTCTAGATTATGTGTACCTTACATGTACAAATCTGAATATTATATGTGTGAATCCAAAATGGTCATTTTGTAAATACAAGTTATTTACTTGGACTAATAATTTTTGTCAGTAGTTTTCCACCCTCTTCCCCTTTTTACTGTCGGCTAAATCTTTCCGAGTAATTTTTCCTTGGGAGCCCTATTTGCAAAACAGATCAGGATGGCTCTGCTATGAGCCAAGTGTTTGTGGGGCCAGAGATGGGGGTGCAGGGGCTGCAGGCAGCCTTCTAGGTTCACTCTCAATGGCCTATAAGCCCTTTCATGCAGCCCCTAGTATTTCTGGAGCACAGTGTGGAAACCGTTGGCCAGTATAATGTCCTACATGTGTAGAGGGCTTCCATATATATTACAGCATTTCATTCTCGCAACATGGTCCAGTGTCATTCCATTTTACAGATGAGAAGACAGGGACTCAGGTGCATTTTCCCGCAGCCATGTAACCACTGAGTGATTAGATGTAGGACTTGAACCCAGGCCCTCTGGTGACTGTTTTTCCCTTTATTTCATAGTCTGTGACAATAGAAAATATGCTCAGAAAGTCTAAGGAGCTTGAGTAGAGAGATGGGATTTTGGTAAAGCATGAGTGTTTCTTAATGTCCTACTTTAGCAGACACGACTGATGGTATCACGTCATGTGGGTCACATTCCTGTGCTTTGCCCAGATTACCTACTGCAGAGTGTTTTAAGATGTGTGTAAGCCCTGGCCTGCCAGCTGTAAGCCTAACCCTTTCTCTCCCACTCGAGAAAGCGTATTGCAGTACAGAGTATGAAGGTGGTGTTATTATCTTAATCTATTTTTATTTATGAACAGTTTACAAATTTCAGGACTTTAATTATTAGTGGAAATGATCGCTTTTCATCATCCTAGTTGAGAGATTTTCTGCATAAAGAAGTAGAATTGGTGATCAATATCTTGTGAAATAATATTAGAATCAAAAATTACCTTGGCAGGAGAAGAGAAGACCCAACAGGAGCCAATATAAAAAAGGAAGTTAAGAAAGAAAAACAGGCCAGGCATGGTGGCTCATGCCTGTAATCCCAGCACCTTGGGAGCCCGAGGCGGGTGGATCACTTGAGCTCAGGAGTTTCAGACCAGCCTGACCACCATGGCAAAACTCTGTCTCTACTAAAAATGCCAAAAATTAGCCAGGTGTGGTGGTGCATGCCTGTAATCCAGCTACTTGAGAGGCTGAGGCATGAGAATTGCTTGAACCTGGGAGGCGGAGGTTGCAGTAAGCTGAGATCTCGCCACTGGGCAACAGAGTGAGGTCCTATCTCAAAAAAAGGAAGGAAAGGAGGAAGGAAGGGAGGAAGGAAGGGAGGAAGAAAGGAAGGAAGGAAAAAAGGAAGGAAGGGAGGGAGAGAAGAGAGAAAGAAGGAAAGAAGCAAGCAAGCAAGCAAGCCTGCCTGGATATAAGATAAGTGTTTGAAAGAAAGAGAAGAAGAAAGACTGCCTGGATATAAGATGAGAAGTGTTTGACATAACTGGAATTAACACAGCAACCAGAATCATAGCGTTTAACACTGGTCGGTGATTTAGCCCTTAATTTTGAACGTGGCAAATACGTTCAATTGAGCATTCATTCAATGTCCACCAAATGAGTTTTCCCAGTTTTACCCTCCTTTTCTTCTGAGTATTTAGAAGGATCCTGGAGTGGAGGAAGAAGGAGCCACAACTTAAGACCTTTGAGAAGAAAGTAGAAAGGGAATGTTATGAGTCTGTGGAAAAGAAAATGGAGGTTTCAGTTGTACCATTTTGAGGAGAAAAATGACTAATGACTGGTTTGAAATCACCCTTTCTCGGTCTTTTAAAGGGTAAGACAAGGCATTTACATGAGATGCACAAGAGAATTTTCTGATGTTGAGAGTGGCAAACAAGCTAAGATAAGAGAGCAAGTGAAGCTGAGAAGAGAAAATTTTCATGTGTCTGAACAATTGAGATGTGTTCTTGAACGTAAGGGTATGGATCAATAAGCCCCACTGGAACTCACAGAAGGTTTTGACTCCTGTGATCATCACAATACAAGATAATTCTTGGCCGGGCGCGGTGGCTCAAGCCTGTAATCCCAGCACTTTGGGAGGCCGAGACGGGCGGATCACCAGGTCAGGAGTTCGAGACCATCCTGGCTAACACGGTGAAACCCCGTCTCTACTAAAAAATACAAAAAACTAGCCGGGCGAGGTGGCGGGCGCCTGTAGTCCCAGCTGCTCGGGAGGCTGAGGCAGGAGAATGGCGTGAACCCGGGAGGCGGAGCTTGCAGTGAGCTGAGATCCGGCCACTGCACTCCAGACTGGGCGACAGAGCGAGACTCCGTCTCAAAAAAAAAAGATAATTCTTTTCCTTTTCCTTTTATTCCAACATTTATTTTAGGTTCAGGGCATACCTGTACGGGTTTGTTACATGGGTAAACTGCATGTTGCAGGGGTTTGGTGTATAGCTTATTTCGTCACCCAGGGAATCAGCATACGACCTGAGAGGCTTTTCCTTCTTCACCCTCCTCCCACCCTCCACCCTCAAGGAGGCTCTGGTGCCTCTTGTTCCCTGTTTGTGTCCACGTGTTTAGTTCCCACTTGTAAGTGAGAACATGTGGTACTTGATTTTCTGTTCCTGTGCTAATTCACTTAGGATAATGGCCTCCAGCTCCATCCGTGTTGCTGCAAAGGACATGATCTAAAACATGATCTCAAATACAAACGTTCTTTTTTTATGTTTGCATGGTAGAATACAAGATAATATTTAGCAGAGGAATTGCAGACATGCAGCAGTAATAATGCCCCATGAAATGTTAATAAACATTGTGGGAAACGCAAATGTGTGTTCAAATTATTTGGGGGAAGTAGTAGGTTCACGAAAGGTATACAGAAGTCTTCAGGCAGGACTTCTCAGAGCCCTGGATATTCTAATGTACCATGTAAATCTCCCAGCACAAAGAACCAGAAGCATTTTACAAACCTAGTTAAATAAAGAACTTTTCCCACCTCTTCATACCTCACAGAACACTAGAGCTCTGGGGAACACATTTTGGGAAACGCTGATATTTAGTACCGTTCTTAAGCAGGGATGCTTTGTAAGAAAGTTGGCAAATTCCTCCTAATTAACAAGAAAATGTAGTAGGCCTGGAGCCGATCTTAGTAATTTCACTGTAGTCCTTCCCTCCCCACCCCCAAATCACACAGAACAAGAGTTCTATGGTACACACTCAGTCCCACTGTTTTTGCTCACCCAGTGCCACCTATGAATTCCCACCTCGCTCCATCTGTTTGACTTCCTCACTTAGAATGTCCTTTGCCAAGCCCCCTTTGGACACAGTCAGAGCACAGAGCTGCAGGCAGGGAAGGAAGAAACTGAAGGATCTTATATTAGTTGGTTTTCACGCTGCTGATAAAGACATATCCGAGACTGGTCAATTTACAAAAGAAAGTGGCTTATTGGACTCACAGTTCCACATGGCTTGGTAGGCTTCACAATCAGGGTGGAAGGCAAGGAGAAGCAAGTCACATCTTATGTGGATGGCAGCAGGCAGAGAGCCCGTGCAGTTAAACTCCCCTTTTTAAAACCATAGGATCTCGTGAGACTTATTCGCTATCACGAGAACAGTATGGGAAAGACCTGCCCTCATGATTCGATTACCTCCTACAGGGTCCCTCCCACAACACATGGGAATTCAGGATGATATTTGGGTGGGGACGCAGCCAAATCATATCAGATCCCATGTTCAAGAAGTTCAGCATGCAGCCTTGACCTGGAGACTTCTCGATGTTTCCCTGCACAGACTCTTCTGGCCCTGTATATACTATGTCTACATCTCTCATAACTCAGTATTCTGTTTTTGTTCAATAGTTATTTTATTTATTTATTTATTTGAGACACAGTCTCTCTCTTGGCCCAGGCTGGAGTGCAGTGGCACGATCTGGGCTCACTGCAACATCCCCCTGCCGGGTTGAAGCGATTCTCCGGCCTCAGCCTGCAGAGTGAGTAGCTGGGTCTACTGGCACTCGCCACCACACCTGGCTGACGTTTGTATTTTCAGTGGAGACGGGGTTTCGCCATGTTGCTCAGGCTGGTCTCGAACTCCTGGTCTCAAGTGATCCACCAGCTTCGGCCTCCCAAAGTGCTGGGATTACAGGCATGAGCCACCACACGTGGCCTCAATAGTTATTGTTAAATTGACATTTATTGAATGCGTACTCCATGCCAGGCACGGTGCTGACTGATACAGGGGCAAGGAAAGGAGTCTTGCCTTCAGAGCAGTTAGCATTGAGGGTAAAAAGTGATACAGCACAAAGGTATTGTTGACTGTTAGCGCAAGTCTGAAGTTCCTCTGATTTAGGAGGAAATGTAAAGGTTTTCCGCTCATTTTAGACATGTGGGTGTACAGACACCCCTCAGTTCCCCCCGCCCAACGCTGTGGAGGCTCCCTTTCTCTTGCCTCTCTGGTCTCCATTCCGGCACAGGAAATGAAAGGCTCTTTCCTGATTAAGCTTCAAATTCATATTCTTTTGTACATAGAAATGGGACCATGCCTGAGGTGCCCTGAACCTATTTTTAAATTAAGTGATTTGGAGAGGTAGGAAATTTAATAATAATATTGTCCAATATTACATTTTTTAATGGTCTTTTGGGCTTACCCTTTATTTCTTAATTGTTTTTCTTCTTCCATATTTATTTTTTCCATTTAAAGCCAAATAACACAAAATGAAATGAAAGTGGAAATATTTGAAAGAAAAGAATTATTCAGTATTACCCCTTGGAATTTTGCTTTATGAAAATATTTTTAAAGCTATTACTCATGTTGAAGATTTAGCATTCATTAATATATGTATTTTGTGCAAAATCAGCAAACTCCACATTTGCAGTTTGGCTGTTATACACACAAATTAATGAATGCACTTAAATGAATTTGATTAATATGCAGCAGTTTAAGATCCACTTTGTATTATTAGCACAGAAATTTTCCTCGTTGAATGCTGCTGAATCACAATACTGTGTTTGCTTGGGAAGGCTGTCACACACACACGCACACACCACAAATAATGTAAAGCTAAGATTTTCATAATTATCATAATTGCCTCATTAAGATATTAGCAAACTGCCCCAACCACGAGAGATTCTCCATGCATGGAATTTTCCATCTTTTGCCTGCATCCAAGTTATACATGCAGTGCCAGTTCCATAGAGTGTTAAATGGAAACCCCACTTCTGCATTTTATTATCAAATTCTGCAAACTACAAACAGCTTGAGTGTTGTATAAATTTATAGTTGTACTTGCATATTTGTGACCGTGGTTTTCAGCATGGAACTTTTATCTAAGAGCTTTTACTTGGAACTGCACAGAGCAATTCCAAAACCTCAAAACTAAAGGAAAATAAAATTGAAGTGCCTTTACAATTGAGTGATTTATACATTAAAGTATTTATTTTAAAACAAGATTAAAAATACTGCACTCCTAGAAACATTCTCTCCCGGTAGAAGCACTCAGATGGAAAATTTCATCTATTTCAAGCTGATTTTGTGCCTGAATGACTCTCACATATTTTCCTAAAACCCAGTCATGTCAAATGATTTATTCTACTTTAACAATTCTGTGCAAGTAGCCAGGAAGATTCAAGTGTTGAAGTGTTAGAAGGTAGTTGGCCAATTAGATGCTTGACTATGTTTTGATTTTTTATGCTTACACATACTTACTCTTTTCTTACCTTCCCATCTCTAACTCAGGAGTACCTTGTTCTAGATGAGGATTTTTGCATATTTATGTCCTAGAAGTATTTAGTCAAATTTGAGCAACAGAATGTATTTTAGATCAAAATTCCAATAAAGATAAAGTGAAAAAATTCATTTCTTATAGTTTAAGAGGTAATAGAAGGAGCCCAGGTATGGCATATACAGAATGCACACATGTATTTTTTTATTTTTATTATTTGTTTTTTTTCTGAGATGGAGTCTCCCTGTGTCACCCTGGTTAGAGTGCACTGGCGCGATCTCAGCTCACTGCAACCTCCACTTCCAGCGTTCAGGTGATTCTCCTGCCTCAGCCTCCCAAGTGGCTGGGATTACAGGCATGCACCACCACGCCCGGCTAATTTTTTGTATTTTTAGTAGAGACGGGGTTTCATCATGTTGGCCAGGCTGGTCTTGAACTCCTGACCTCAAGCGATTCGCCCACTTTGGCCTTCCAAAGTGTTGGGATTACAGGCATGAGTCACCGTGCCAGGTCTGCACATGTGTTTTTTTTTGTTTTGTTTTGTTTTGTTTTGTTTTGTTTTGTTTTGAGACGGGGTCTAGCTCTGTCACCCAGGCTGGAGTGCAGAGGCACGAGCACACATGTTTTTAATGTCCCTTCCTGATATCATTACTTACCACCCCCACACCCTTGCCACGGTCCAATGCCATCTGTGCCCTGCCATGCTGCCTAGTAATGGGGATGCCCTGCATCTTATTAAAGGTGACTGACCCACCACTGAGCTATGGGCTTGCAACACAGAAATTCATTTTCTAATTAGATAATTGTTGTTCTTCAGATTCTTCTCTTTCTTGCCATACAGTTTTTTTAACTTCAACTATTTTTGTCATTTACTCACCATCTTCTCTTCTGTGGCAAATATATTCTTTTCTAAAAACTAATTTATTTAATTAATTAATTTGTTTGTTTTTGGGACGGACTCTCGCTCTGTCACCCAGCCTGGAGTGCAGTGGTGCAATCTCAGCTCACTGCAACCTCCACCTCCTGGGTTCAAGTGATTCTCCTGCCTCAGCCTCACGAGTAGCTGGAATTACAAGCATGCACCACCACACCTGGCTACTTTTTGTATTTTTAGTAGAGACGGGGTTTCGCCATGTTGGTCAGGCTGGTCTTGAACTCTTGACCTCAGATGATCCACCTGCCTCGGCCTCTTAAAGTGCTGGGATTGCAGGCATGAGCCACCATACCTGGCCTGAAAAACTAAGTTTAAAGAAAACAAGCAGCGTTAACGTTCTAGAGAAACAATTACAAGGCAGAAAAGTCAGTGGAAGTCTATTCCTTGGATGGGTTTATGTCATGATCAAGAAAAAAAGGATTAAGACTATGGTAAGGATCTCAAGTAGTATGTGAGAAACCTAAAAAGTAAATTCAAACTTTGAAATTTGGAATTTTCTTTGCTATAGGAAAAAGACTTTACTAGAGGTAACAACAGTAATGGCTGGTGAATGTTTTCTAGGGATAGACTCTCAACAATGTTGATACCACTCAGCAAATCTAAAGAACCATCATTATTTTTCTCTAAATAGCAGGACCAATACCAAACAAACATTCTAGACTAGGTACTTAGCTTGACCCACCCACACTGTGGAATAATTCCTTAAGTGGAGGAGTCTGAAGCTTCCTGTGGTGGCAGCAGACAATCCACAGAGAAAGAGAGTGACGGCCAGTTAAGCTCTGTCCGAAGAATCATGTAGCTCTGTGATGACAGAAAATTGACTAAGCACAAGTCTCAAGCTTATTCCCTTAGAATCGTCCATCTGAAATACAGAGGTCTTCAAGAAAACATTCTTTCTTGGTACCCTGAAGCATGACATCCAGGGAGTGGAAATAAATAATTTGTTAATACCATTCGTCAAATGCAGTTGTGGCCCCTATGTCTTACCTAAAAACTATTTTTATTTTTCACAATTTTAAGATAGAGGCATCGCTTGTCTTATTGTGCATTGCTTCATTGTTCTTTGCAGGCACTGCATTCTCTCCAGAATGAAGGTCTGTGGCAACATTGTATCAAGCAAGTCCATTTTTCCAACAACATGTGCTCACTTTGTGTCTCTGTGTCACGTTTTGATCATTCTCACACTATTTCAGATTTTTTCATTATCATTATATCCGTTACTGTGATCTGGGATGAGTGATCTTTGATGTTGCAATTGTCATTGTATTGTTTTGGAGTGACACAAATCGCAGCTATACAAGATGGGAAACTTAACGGATAAATACTGTGTGTGTTCTGACTGCTCCACTCACTGGCCATTCCCCTGTATCTCTCCTTCTCCTTGGACCTTCCTATTCCCTGGGACACAGCAATATTGAAATTAGGCCAATTAATTACCATAGAGTGGCCTCTACATATTCAAGGGAAAGGAAGAGTCACACATCTCTCATTTTAAATCAAAAGCTAGAAATGATTAAGCTTAGTCAGGAAATGCATGTCAAAAGCCAAGATAGGCTGAAAGCTGGGCCTCTTGTGCCAAACAGGTAGCCAAGCTGTGAACGCAAAGAAAAACGTCTTAAAGGAATTTGAAAGTGCTACTCCACTGAACATATAAGAAAGCGAAACAGCCTTATTGCTGATATGGAGAAGGTGTTAGTGGTCTGGGTAGAAGATCAAACCAGCTACAACATTCCCTCAAGCCAAAGCCTAATCCAGAGCAAGACCCTAACTCTCTTCCATTCTGTGAAGGATGAGAGAGGTGAGGAGGCTGCAGAAGAAAAGTTTCAACCTAACAGAGGTTGGCTCATGAGGTTTGAGAAAAGAAGCCATCTCCATAACATAAAAGTGCAAGGTGAAGCAGCAAGTGCTGATGGAGAGGCTACAGCAAGTTATCCAGAAGATCTAGCTAAGACCATTGATGAAGGTGGCTGTGCTAAACAACAGATTTTCAATGTAGATGAAACAGTCTTCTATTGGAAGAAGATGCCATCTAGGACTTTCACAGCCAGATAAGTCAATGCCTGACTTCAAAGCTTCCAAGGACAGGCTGATTCTCTTGCTGGAGGTGAATGTTGTCAACTTTAAGTTGAAGCCAATGTTCACTCACCATGCTGAAAATCCTAAGGCTCATAAGAATTATGCTAAACTAACTCTGCCTGAGCTCTGTACATGGAACAACAAAGCCTGGATGACAGCACCTATTTACAGCATGGTTTACTGAATATTTTAAGCCCACTGTTGAGACCTATTTCTCAGAAAAAAGAGATTTCCTTCAAAATATTGTCACTCATTTACAATGCATCTGCTCACTCAGCAGCCCTGAAGGAGATGTACAAGGAGATGAATGTTGTTTTCAAGCCTGCTAACACAATATTCATTCTGCAGCCCATGGATCAAAAAGTAATTTTGACTTTCAACTCTTATTATTTAAAAAATACATTTTGTAAGGCTATAGCTTCCATATATAATGATTCCTCTGATGGATCTGGGCAAAGTAAATGGAAAGCCTTCGGGACAAAACTCACCATTCTAGATGCCATGAAGAAAATTCATGATTCATGGGAGGTCAGAATATCAACATTAACAGGAGTTTGGAAGAAGTGGATTCCAATCCTCACGGTTGACTTTGAGGGGTTTAAGACTTCAGTGGAGGAAGTAACTGCAAATGTGCTGGAAACAGCAGGAGAACTAGAATTAGAAGCGGAGCCTAAAAGTGTGACTGAATTTCTGCAATCTCATGATACAACTTGAATAGATGAGGAGTTGCCTCTTATGGATGAGCAAAGAAGGTGGGTTTTGAAAAGGAATCTATTCCTGGTGAAGATACTATGAACATTCTTGAAATGACAACAAAGGATTTAGAATAAACATAGTTGATAAGGCAGTGGCAGGGTTTGAGAGGATTCACTCCACTTTTGAAAGGAGTTCCACTGTAGGATCCAGGACTCAGCCTGGTAGTTCAGTCTGTAGTTCCATGGTGCTATTGGTGCCATCCCAGGGCCAGCCACTGGGCTAGTGGGCAGCTTGGTTCACGTGCTGCCATTGCTGTTCCCTCTGCTTCCTTCCACCACCGTCACATTCAGGTAACACCAATTAGGGCTTTTCCTGTCTCCTTTCACATATTAGAAAGCTTGATCCAGCCCTCAGTTATATGAAGAAGGGCAAACTCTGGTCTCCAGCTGCACATAGGATGCTCCTGTCTAGGTGATTCTATAGGGATAAAATCTTCACCACCCCTGCCTGTGCAGGGCCCCAGTCTTTCCGCTTTGTAGCTCTTTTTCTGATCCCTAGGGATGTTTAGCTCATTTTTTAGCACAGCCATCCTTTTAAATTTATATATTTCACATATAATTTAATTTGTAAAATACATATGAAATATTTGTTGACTGCTGTAGCCATAAAAAGGAATGAGATCATGTCCTTTGCAAGGACATGGATGAAACTGGAAGCCATCATCCTCAGCAAACTGACACAGGAACAGAAAACCAAACACCACATGTTCTCACTCATAAGAGGGAGTTGAACAATGAGAACACATGGACACAGGGAGGGGAACATCACACACCAGGGCCTGCTGGCAGTTAGGGGGCGAGGGGAGGGAACTTAGAGGGTCAATAGGTGCAGCAAACCATCATGGCACACGTATACCTATGTAACAAACCTTCACGTTCTGCACATGGATCCCGGAATTTAAATTAAAATGAAAATACTTAAATAAATGAAAGGAAAAAAAAGAAACATTGACTGCGTATTTTGTCATTACTGTGTTTGGAGCAGAGGGGAGAAATTCAAGCACCACATTGACCACAAGACCACCATATGTAGGACGTATGTTGAACATTTCATATTTCACAGAACAGTGTGTCCCAGGTTTTCACCATGTTTTTGTTGAAGACTTACTGTAGTGAGTGGTTAGACATTTCCATTACTATCAGCGATTTGCTTTCTGCATTCCCAGGGATGTCATTTTCTCCAACAAATAATACCCTTTTGGCAAAGGCTTGGCTGGTTGAAAATTATAAGAGAACATTTCATTGTATTGCACCTTACGTGATTGTTCTAGAAATTCATCTCAGAATTTGCTATTTCAGGAAGCTTGCTCAACTCCTCTGTTTTTTTCTGTAGTCCATCAATTCCATAAATTGGATAGGCGTTACTCAAAGATGATTGTTAAGGTCAGGAGCGGGGAGGAACAGAACACCAGGTGTTACATTTAAAAAGGTGGCAGAAGCCCCTGGTTTAGTCATATACTTCAAGAGTGTGGAAAATAGCTGTTCACAGTTAACACCAGAAGTGCTCATTAAACTGATTTTCTGTTGGGAATGATTCCTCCAAAATGTCTCAGGCTATCAAGTAGCTAAAATTCTATCAGGATTATGACACCCACCAAGTTACAACTTATAAGAAATGATACTTGAAATGAAGGCTTTGCAGGCAAATTAAAATAGTAATAATTTCCGTTAATGTAATGATATCTTTTAAAAACTCCCTTAATATCATTCAGCCAAAATTACATATTTGGAAAAAAAATGAGCTACTAAAGAAGATTTCCTAATTGTATGTAATATGCCTGCAGGCACATTGCAGATATAATTTAGATGCCTGGACACAGAGGAAGAGGGCTCTGATGAGAATATCGTGTGGTAGAACTACATTTTAGTCACAAACAGCCATAATGTACAACTATTTCCCAGAAAAAGGAAGCCGGGACTGTGACAGCTTCCATGGTTAACTCTGGATTCTTGGGTATAGCCTGGAGATCCTATTTCCACATGTGCAGACTTTTCTGTAAGCCCCCAAACCTTTCAGATCAAACTTTGACATGTAACATCTCAGTATTTTGTAAGTAATAGCGCTTGTTTTCCTGAACTTCAGTTGCATCTCGAGCTTTCTTTGTTTAGTTTATGCCAATGTGGTCTTTTCTCAACCAGCTCATTTTGGCTCCTGTCTCATCCACAGTCTAACAAAGCCCTACATTCATTTCTTGAGGTAAAAAGAATAACTTAGACTAAGCATGAATTGTTTTTACTATTTACAAGTACTAATAACTTTTTAAATGTCATTTTTAAAAATTTTACTTTGTTGAGCTACACCTTGTTGTATGTCAGTCTATCCATTAATGCTTTTTACATTGATCATACTCAAAAACCATAGGATCTTGCTTAGAATTTCATAAAATGTGACCTTGGCATATGACTCAAAATAAAAACTTTAAGACACTCTATTCTGAGTTGTGGTCTAACTCAGGTGAGTCCATTTGAAATGGAATTTTTTTGTTTCATGCTCAGGCCAGATTCACAGCCCAGGTTGGTGAAGGCTCCTGTAAAAGTAGCCTTCATGGTGGCTCTCACTTCCCTGGGCCATCTCACTTCCCTGGGTCATCCAACATATCAAACCATTAGCTGCTAACAACCAGTGTTCCCCTCCTTTCCCCAAGTCCTGTGCTTTCTTTTGTTGCCTTTGCTGACTTGGAGGTCAGAGGCCACCATCTCCAGCATATTGGTTTTATTTGTTCTGTGAAGAAAAACTCCATCTGGCCACACTGTGGTGACTCCGGCTTTCTCAATTGCCTCTGGCCTCACGATGGTGTCCTTGTCCTTCAACAAGGCTCATTTCCTTTCTGCCTTCCTGTGTTCCCTTTCAATTCAGTCCACTGGGGCGGCAGACAATGGATCCGGTGGCTTCTGGGGTAGTCATGGCTTCCAAATAGGCCTCCTGATGGGTGAGTATGAGCCCACCTTCCAGCCTCCCTACTCAGCCTGCAGTCTATTTACACATGTCTCCCAAACCCTTGGGGCTGCCCTCATGGACACTTTTCGGTTGCATCTCTGCCCCACAAAAGCACAGCTGCGGGCATTGGCTGTCATTTGGCCAGGGTCAGCACTAGCTTAGACTCAACACATTCAAGCAAGAGCCCAGAGAAGAGAGAGCAAAAGGGAATACAACAGCGGCTTCTCTGACCGAGGTCAAAATTCCCTCCAACTGTTTCCAGATACTTGAAAAGAGACTCAAGTGTTCAGGACAAGCTCAAGGCTCACATGTTTCCAGAAGATGAGGAGGAAGACCCATTCCTAACTTCAGGGCAGATGTTGTAAGAAGGTCTCCTGGGCAAGGTGCCTCCAAAACAGAAAAGGCTCTCAGCTGTTGTTCGTTTCCTGGAAGAGTCCACTAACTATGGGACAGTCCCAGCTACTGGGAAGAGATACCCAACTCTTGAAGGCATCGCTAATGCCAGATGAGATCTGAAGATCAAGCTGTGTTTTTTTCAGATGACAATGGAAGACTTAGGCTAAAGAGAAGCATGAGGTGAAGCTGGGAATGGGCACATACTATCTTGTGTGACCTCTTGGCATTTCTTGATAGCAGAGATCTATTTTGCTGCCTGCCAAACTGGCATTATTTATGAAAGAGAGAGGCAGGATACAATCTTTTTCCCTTCCCAGGAGAAAGAGTCTACATAGGTATCTGTTTAATCTGTCTAACTTTTTGTTTGTCAACCTGTGCATGCATCTTTCCATTTGCAATGGTGAAGGGAAAAAAGACATATTTATTTGGTGTCACAGAAAGTCACTTGGACTAGGCCCCTGAAGTTCTAGGATTTGGGATTGGCAGTCATGAGACAGTGCTCCTCAGGTCTCAAATGTTTTCCTCCCCCCAAAATTATTTCCTCTCAGCTTTGTGGGGAGGAGAAGATCAGAAAAAGGATGTGCAAATTATCAGAAAAGAAGTCTGCAGGCCGGGCACGGTGGCTCACACCTGTAATCCCAGCACTTTGGGAGGCCGAGGTGGGCAGATCACTTGAGGCGAGGAGTTTGTGATTAGCTTGGCCAACATAGCAAAACCCCTTCTCTACTAAAAATACAAAACTTAGCCAGACACAGTGGCATGCACCTGTAATCCCAGCTACTTGGGAGGCTGAGGCAGAAGAATCGCTTGAACCCGGGAGGCGGAGGTTGCAGTCAACCGAGATTGTGCCACTGCACTCTAGCCTGGAGGATAGCTTCCATAGAGAAGCACAGCCACCTCCTTGAGCAAAACTCGAAAGAGTTGATTCTCTCCTTTTAGCTGCAATGAGATATTTTCATTCTCTGCCTCTTTCCTCTTCCTCCAAAAACATGATAGATCTCATATCTCAAGTGCTTGCTCAGTTAATGCCTGGTATTTGGATTCTTCTTTCTTTAATGAAGGGGGGATCTCTTCTCTTATATGTGTATCAACACTATATGCAGAGTACATACTCTTTATTGTGGCAAAATGAATTTTTGAAAATTATATTCGAATTCATTACTTTTGCAACAATAATTACCTACTTTACTCTTTTCATTAATTGTAAAATAAATTTTTAGATCATTGTTAATCCCAGCACTTTGGGAGGCCGAGGCGAGCGGATCACAAGGTCAAAAGATTGAGACCATCCTGGCTAACATGGTGAAACCCCGTCTCTACTAAAAATACAAAAAAAAAAAAAAAAATTAGCCGGGTGCGGGGGCAGGCGCCTGTAGTCCCAGCTACTTGGGAGGCTGAGGCAGGAGAATGGCGTGAACCCGGGAGGCGGAGCTTGCAGTGAGCTGAGATTGTGCCACTGCACTCCAGCCTGAGAGACAGAGCGAGACTCCGTCTCAAAAAAAAAAAGAAAGAAAGATATGCCAGTCACCTTACATAAAAGAACATTTCTGGCAACTTGAAATGGTAGTTATTTACAATAAATAGATAGTAAAGACTTTATAATAAAGGGCTCTGCAAGCAGCAAAATGTTTCAGCTGGAATAATCATGTCAAGAAGACGACAGGTAGGCAGGTGATTTTTCTTGAATCGAATTCCATCCACACCAGCTGGGGTCTGAATGCAGGAGTGGCTGAGACTCATGGCCAGGAAGACAGAGTTGTCCAGAGATAGTTGGAGCTACGGACAACTGAAAACATCTCATTTCCTCTCTGGATGAAAGCGCGCAGGGGAGGCATTGATCTTTGCTAGCTGGACCCAAACACATTCCGTAAGAGGAAGATGAATTAAACTCAGCAGAAACTGGTTTGCTCCCACAGCTGCAGAAAGAGCCGGGAGGATTTTGATGTGGGACTGATGGTCCCTGCTATGTGGGCCAGTGGAGATTTGCACCCAGAGGCCACCAGAAGCTGGACTTCAGGCCAGGCCTGAACCCTCCCAGCCCAGCAGTCAGTGACACCTTGATGACTCTTGTACCAGGGACTAAGTGGCTAGAGAAGGAGATGTAGAAACCAATTCAAGACTCCTTTTTGACAATGACTTTGCTCTTTTTTATTTTTTATTTTTTTCAAACAGAGTCTCGCTCTGTTGCCCAGGGTGGAGTGCAGTGGCGAAATCTCTGCTCACTGCAAGCTCAGCCTCCCGGGTTCACACTATTCTCCTGCCTCGGCCTCCCAAGTAGCTGGGACTGCAGGCACCAGCCACCGTGCCCGGCTCGTTTTTTGTATTTTTAGTAAGAGATGGAGTTTCACCGTGTTATCCAGGATGGTCTCCATTTCCTGACCTTGCGATCCGCCTGCCTCGGCCTCCCGAAGTGCTGGGATGACAGGCGTGAGCCACCGCGCCCGGCTGACTTTGCTCTTTAAGGTATTCATCCAGTCTACGTGATTCTCACTGTCTTTGTGCAGCATCAGTGAAGTCAAGCTGTCCAAACCTACATCAGTGTCTTGTCATGCATTGGATTCCTCACAAGTCTGCACAAAATTTGAGATCTGCAGCATGTTCTGCCAATATTTTCTTTCCTTTTTTCCTCCAAAAGCCTTTTTTTCAGGTTGTGTATGTGTATGTTTTAAAGCTAAAAGACATCTGTCAAAAACTGTTTCATTTAAAGTAGTTTTCGTGTTTGTCTTTTCATGGAGAGGAAGATGCTTTATTTTACTTGACCGTTTGTCTTCATTCATCTGGCAAAGACCAGGCTGTCCCCTCCACCAGCAGTGATTTAGAACAGAGGGGAAATTAATATCGGGGCCTTTGTTTAACAGCAGCGACTACATCTGCCATTAGACAACTTTTACTTCCTCTCTGAGTAGCAGAGAAACTGTCTTTCCTCAACCAAAATGTCAAATGAACACCGTCCTTAAATAAGAACATGAATCTGACCTTTACCGGATGTCTTTATTCTTTAACATTCTTTAAAGATACACACTTGAAAAAGTTAGTACTTATGATACCCGGCACGGATGCCTTATTGTCTGTTGTTTCCAAGCTGCCGGAGGCTTTCTGATGTGAATAAAATGACTATTTCCATCATAATGGAACACAATTATTTATTCCACCTAGCAGAGTAGAGGAAATGATTGTAAAACTAAAAACACAAAATGGTTTGTTTCTACCACCAGCTTCCCACAAAAGCAGAAATCTTACTTCCTAAGTAGAACCAGACCCTCACTCCATTCTTTGCCCAGCAGAAAAATTACATGGCTTTTAGCTTTAATGGCCTTTTAGGCTTGTTGCCAGAAGAAGTTCCAAAAAAACTTTTCTGGTCCCAATTTGCCCTCTCAGCCCAGTTCTTTTGTAAGCAGGGAGGAGATGGCTGGAGAGTGGCCAAAGCCTGGAGGCCAAAAAACCATGCCACACAATTGGGAGGAGAGGAAGAGGAGTCCCAAGGCCACCACGCCTCCTGCGGCAGGCGGGCACGGCCTCACTGCAGCACCCTCAGTGCGCGTCTTATCGACGTAGCAGGGCTCACAGTCACCTTCGAGGTGGGGATGGAAGGCGCCTGGGTCGAGTGTGTCCCTAGATGTGGCCCGGGTTCTCTGTCGTCATCACGCTGTATTCTCACCTGTTTCTGTCTTCAGCAAACCACCAGGGCTTTTTTCTTTTTAAAGATTTGCGTTTTCATCTTCACGTTTCGCTTCCCAGGGCCTGAGCTGACTTTGAAGCAGAGAACGCATCTCTCATTCTTCATAGGTATCTCCAAGCTATAAAGATTTCAGGAGAACTTCAGAGTATTTCAGCCAAGGCCATGGGGAAATTGGAGAGCAGTGTCCATCCTTGCCTGGCAAGACGTTTTCCTCTCCTTTAGCTCAGATGCCTCATGCTTACGATAATGAGGGAGACGGATCCGTCATCTCTGTGATGACGACATCATGCTCTTTCCTCCAGACACTGCCTTTCCCCTTGATTCTCTCCTTCCCGCATTCATTCAACTGTTCATGGGCTGCTGATGTTGAATGCAATTCAGTATTTGGCTTCAAGAACTGAAAGTCACCCAGAGGAATCTGAGGGTGGGACACACGGACAGGAATGGCCATCCTGCTTTGTCTCTAGTGGTGAGTGCCACCAGGAAGGCCTCAGAGGGACAGCCTCCCTTCCAAGGATGGGAGGGTGGCTTCCAGCTCTGAGGAGCAGGCCTTGAAGGATCCCTGGTCTGAGATGTGCAGAGGCTGGGGGTAGACATTCCAATTTGAGCACAGGAAGCACAAAGAATCATTTTCTCTCTGCTTGCCCCAGTCAGATCAGTCCCTGGGGGAGTTCCAAAAAGCCTTAGCAACATGGTGGTTGTGCTCCAGGCACTGGCTTCCCTGCAGCCATCCAGGTTAAAACTTTTTTTTTTTTAAGCTGAAGAAAATAGATAAAAATACAATAAAAGCTTAAAGTGATCTGGATTTTAAAATATATATAGTTAAGGCCGGGCACGGTGTCTCATGCCTGGAATTCCAGCACTTTGGGAGGCAGGTAGATTATCTGAGGTTGGGAGTTCAAGACCAGCCTGGCCAACATGGTGAAACCCCTTCTCTACTAAAAATACAAAAAATTAGCCCAGCCTGGTGGCGGGTGCCTGTAGTCCCAGCTACTCGGGAGGCTGAGGCAGGAGAACCACTTGAACCTGGGAGGCGGAGGTTGCAGTGAGCTGACATCATGCCACTGCACTCCAGCCTGGGTGACAGAGCGAGAGTCTGTTTCTAATAAATAAATAAATATTTAAAACAAAGAGAGGAATGCTCTGTATTAACATGCCTCACTAGGCGGGGCATGCCTAAACCATGCCTAGATGCTCTCTGGGCCCCACCTTGGAGTTGCTGGAATGTTCTTTTGTGCGTGTGGGAGATTCTCAGACACAATAGGCCGGCTAAATCCCTGCTGGCCTCTGGAGATGGAGCTTGGGTGACTGTGATCAAAATAAAAGATGATTCCGGAGAAACAGAAACCTGCAAATGCCGTGACAAACTTACACCTCAGGTTTCTTATGAACACATCTGAACCTGTGACTAGAATGTTCTCACAGTTATTTAAGTTCCCCGAGTACGGTCAGTTTTCCTCCTCACCGTATCATTACTGTTGAAATGTAAGAAAAAGAAAACTGAGAAATGATATCCTTCCAAATAAGTGTCAGAGAGCCAAAAAATGTAATCATCCAAGCACAAACATTTCCAAACCACTCAGATATAAGACAACACAGTTAAATCATTTTTATTATAGGCATAAAATAAAAAGTATAAAATATTAAATGTTTATGAGTACAGACAATGATTGTTAACAATTTCCAGTGTAGATGGAATGACTTAGCAATCAAAATTATCTCATAATTATTTCCGTGACATATTAAGTTCATTCAGTTTCACCCTCAGGCATTGAGTGGCAAAAGACAATAGCATCTTTATCATATCTGAAACATTAGATTTACATTCAAGAACGTTTCCACTGAGGCCTTTCCCTTCTCTGTGTCCTAGTCTCTCAATAGTGCACAGCAAGACAGCAGTACGGTTCAATCCCTTGGGGAGGTGGGTGTGGGCAGAGGGCTCCCTTCCCTCTCATGTCCCCTGGGGCAGCTACACCCGGCAAGTTCTGTCTCCAGCCAAACTTAAGAAGTGGGGGAGTCAGGAAAAGGCATCATTTTCTGTGGAAAGTGTTGGAAGGTGGCAAAAGCCATTCTGCTGCAAGGGCCCTTCATCCAGGCTTTGTAGTGTGGGGGTGACAGCTGGACCCACACGTTTGTATTATATCTGAGCCCAACGACAACTTCCATTCGCACAGGCCAGGTGAGGCAGAGGACGTGACTGCCTCTCTCAGGCCCCATTGGAGGCTCCCTGAAACCATACCACCAATTTTCAGAGACTATACAGCCCCCAGAAAGTCCACTTAGGTTATAGTATCTTACTAAGCCAGTACAGACTGGCAAAGAGGTTGATAGAAATTCAATGCAAAAGCCCACAGGTAGGGTTGAACAAGGTAGACATCTGTGCAGGGGATGGAACTGGCAGAGCTACAGGGACCCAGAGCAGGGATGTGGCACCAAACTGAAGCGAGGTGGGTGTCCACACTCAGGGGAAAGCAGCTGCCCAGGGCAGGATGTTGGAATGGGTAAAGAAGGGTATCTTCATGGGGTAGGGGATGGAGACAAGTTGGTGAGGGCTGTCAGGGCCCGTGTGCATGAAGAGGGCATTCACATTGGGCTCTGATTAAATAAATACTTAATGTTAAGGATAATGGGAACAAGGTTTCTTGTTGCCAGAGAAAGGAGTTGCAATTATTGAAAAGAAGAAAGCTGAAACCTTGTGAGCATGGGTGTGAACACATGGTTTTCAATGTATATAGAAAGAGAAATATATCTCAATGTCAATGTGTGTATGTGTGTGTACCTATATTCCCTAGTTCTGTCCACCAAAAGAACCTGGAAGCAGGGACATTCCAATAGCATTGAGCACACCCGGCACCTAGATATTAGTTTCTAAATTCAATTCTTGCTGAAAGAAACCCGGGCTCCCTGAAGAGATGGCTGCTTTCATGGCTGGCACAGAGAAAGAACAAAATGAGCTTGGAATTTCTTGTTGTGCCCAAAACTAAGAAAGTACTTAAGAAATGATGGGATTATGCCAAAAAGACATAGGCGCCAGGTTTAAGGGGCTCTCATTGCCAAATCTCGGACAATTTGAGGGTCAAACTAAATCATTTTAGTAACAGATTATAACCCATTAGATAAAATAGGAAACCATGAGTCCACATTGATATAAATAAATGAATAAATTGAAAGTATGATGAGGGGTAGGATGTTTACATGGTCTCAAATTACCTCCCCACCAAATACTTACTAATTACAAAGAGGAAAAAAACAAAAACAAGTAGAAAAATTAATTACAAATAGAAAAAAAAGGTCTAGCAGATTCCACCTTAATCAAGTGATCAAAGTGAGCAAAATAAGCAATGCGACAAACTGAGATTTTGTGCCCCCTGAGAGGAAGCAGCCTCACGTCTATGCTATTCCTACATACCATGAATCTAATCTTGAGGAGATACCAAACCCAAACTGAGGTAAATTCTGCAAAATAACTAGCCTCTAAACTTTAAAGTGTGAAGGTCATCACACGAAAGGAAAAATGGAGGAGATTAAAGAGAAATGACAACTATTACATGTGACTCTGAACTGGATCCTTTTGCTATAAAGGTCATTATCAGGACAATTAGAAAACCCTGAATGCCATCTGGGGGTCAGATAG
Organism: Trachypithecus francoisi; assembly: GCF_009764315.1. Taxonomy (NCBI): domain Eukaryota; kingdom Metazoa; phylum Chordata; class Mammalia; order Primates; family Cercopithecidae; genus Trachypithecus; species Trachypithecus francoisi. Next base: position 5,957,245 of record NW_022681442.1, on the reverse strand, counting down.
CAGTATTATATCAGTGTTAATTTCCTGAGTGTATGATTGAATTTTACTGATGTAGAATACCCTTGTCTGTAGAAATACACAATACATACTAAATATTCATATTGGCAACTTTCTCTGGTTCCTAAAAATAGTTATTTGCACTATACTTGCAATTTTTTCATACATTTAAGATTTTTTAAAAAGTAGTTTATGATTACTTGTCTCTTCAATAGACATTGACTCTCCTTTTAAAATCGGCCATGACTAGCCTCATTAGGTTTTGCACAATCTGACATTCTGAAATACACACATCAATGAGGAGATGGAGTTTGGGAACAGTAAAAATAGCTGACTATACAGACGATTCCATTTCTGTTCTTATTACTACAAATATATTCTTCATTTTCTTTGTTAATCACATTCTCTCTTTATCATGGATCTCTACATTGTAGTTTTCGGCTGATGATTATGTCCAAATAAATGCATCCTATCTTACTGAACATGATTCTTCAGTAGATGTAGCAACATGACTTCTTGAAAGATTATATCCTAATGATGCAACTTATTTCATTACATCATTTCAAAATGAGTCTTTCACTTTGATTTATATAAATTCCAGTATACGTTCTCCTAATTCATGAAACTTATATACCTAACCCTTTGAGCCTGATACACCCAGTAAGTAAAAACCTTTTGGCAAGCAAATTTGCCACCTATTTACTTCCTTCTTGACCTAAACCTTCATTTCTCTTAAAACTATCTCTTATCTCCTCAAGGAAGCCTTTGAGTCAGCCCTTCCTTGGAATTTTCCCACATTTCTATTCTGTTATGTAATCATTTTGTAACTCTATAAGAAAATAAACAGTGTTTTTGTATGAATCATCAACAAAGTAACATCTTTTTTATATGGAACAATTGTTTTTAATTCCCTGGCATGTTTGCATTATTTCTCAGTATACCGTATGCAATCATTTTATGTTGTTGGCAAACAGCAGTTTTTAATGCTAATAATTTTATTCTATTAAAGATTTTTAATACTTATACATATAAATGATCATATTATGCACATATTTCTGCATCTTGCTTTTAAAACTCAACCACATGGATATCCCTCCAAAACTAGTGTAACTTTAATTTATTTTTAAGTGCTGCTTAATATTTTATAATGTGGATGTACCATGAGTTTCTCAGTCATTCTGCTACTGACAGGGAATATTTAATTTCCTTAAAATTTTTTTCCTAAACACTGCACAAATAAACACGCTTTTATGTATGTGTTTATGTCCTGCCTTTATTTCAGTAGGTTAGATTTACAGCATTGGGTGATACATGCATGTTCAATTTTGATCAATGTTTCCAGGTAGAATTTTTAAACGGCTGTAACAATTTACAATGTATATATATACTTTTATGCTCCTCCCTAAAAATGCCAGGTATTAATATGGAGTTATTTAAATTTCTTTCTAGTCACCTGCCTGTAAAATGATTCATTTGTTCAGTAAACTTCTCTTACTGAACATCTGCCTACCAGGCACTGTTGCTGGCCCTGAGGATGTGACAGTGAGCCACGCTGGTCAAGTCCTCACGCTGGCGGAACTCACATCCCAGCAGGGAGTCAGACGATAAACAAACACATAAATATTTGGTAAGTCAGAGGGGACACGAAGAAAAGGAAATAGGGAATGAGAAGTATGGGGCAGGCAGTGCTATTTAAGATACGGTGCTCAGGAAAGATGTCTCAGAGGTGACATTTGAGCAGAGACCTGGAGCAAGTGTGGGAATGTAACACGGGGAGGAAGTTCTGAGGCTAATACAGGTGTGTGGTGCAGGAGGAACAGGAAGAAGGCCAGTGCGGCTGGAGGGGAACTTCCGGCAGTGCAGAGGCCGTACCACTGCGGCCCACTTGGGGGCGCACTGCCAGGGGAGTCCCACAGGCCCCACGCGCACCAGCTGAGAAAACGCGACTGGAGGGAAACGTCCGGCAGTTGCCGAGTCAGAGGTAGTACCACGACTGTCCAGTGGGGGCACACTGCCAAGGGGTCCCGCAGGCTCCACGTGTTCCAGCAGAGAAGACCGCTTCCACCTGGGGCCAGGAAGAAGAATCCCTTTCTGCTCCAGTTTCCCTCCCGCGCCTCCACTGCAAAACTGGCACCGAACTCTACCTTGGCTGCATGACAAATAATTGTTTCCAAAATTACCATTTGTCTGTTGACTCTATGTAGAGCCCAATTGATCTTCTAAAAGTTTGAAAACTGTCTAGCGATGTATCTCTCTATTATTTTTAGATCTATAGCTTCTAGGTTTCTAGTGGTGAAGGCCTCTTCAGCCCCTAGATGGTATGTGTAGACCCATAGATTTTATGGAAATGTTTCGAGTTTTGGTTTCTTTGCATTCACGTCTTTAGTCTATCTGATCACATTTTTTAATGCAATGTGAGATAGAGATCCAATTCTGTTTTCTTTCAGGCAGCCATTGCGCTGTCACTGTTTATTAAATAATCCATCTTTTTTCCACTGAGATGAATCTTTGTCATATATTATATTTTTGTATTTGTCAAGATCTATTTTTGGGTTCTCTCTTCGGTTCCACTGATGTTTGTCTATTCCTAGCTGATACCACAGTGACTTGATGACAGGGCTTTATGCACGATCTGTTCTTTTGTAAGGCAAGTGTACTCACTGTTCTTTTCCATAACTTTCTCAGCTGTTCTGGGGGCATTTATTCTTCCATATAAGTTTTAATGTCATTCCATTCAACTAAAAAAAAACTAATTGAGATTTTAATCAAAATTAGATTCCTTTTGTATATTAATTTGGGAGAATTGACATTTTATGATATTGTCTTATAATCCAAGAAGAATATTTGTTCAGAGCTCCTTTTAGATCATTCAGTAAGTCTTTGGTTTTCTTCTTTTAGATACTGCACTTTTTTGTTGAATTCATTTTTAAGTATCTGTGGCTTCTGTTACTATTGCAAATCAAATCTATTTTCCAGTTTCTTCTTCCAGGTGCTGTGTCAGTGTCCTGGTAGGAAATACATGGTGCACTCGAGTTGGGTACTGAGGAGAGTTTAAATATCAAGTATTGATTAAGGTGCGGGCATGAATAAGGGAAGTCAACAAGGAGCAGAGAAGCACCCCAGGGTGCCAACGCAGTGGGGCAAGGTTTTCCAAGGTAGGACCTGGAAAAAACACTGTAGCTGAGGCTGTCACTGTAGTAGAGGACATCCGGCGAGGAGCCTAGCCTGTGGTAGGGGAGCCAGCCTTTGCCAATTCTCAGTCCAGCAGAAAGGAAGACACTCTGCTCTCATCCTCCTCCTGCCTGCCACACTCCTGAAAATGCTTCCCATAAGATGAACCCAGCTGTGAGCCTTGTATTAAGCCACATTAGGTGTTAAAGCATTAATTCTAGTAACAAAAAACCCAAATCCCTTGGGTCTTCTCAGTATCCAATTGTATCATTTTTTAAAATAGGTAATTCTATCTCTTCTTTTCCAAAGTTTATATCTAATATATCATATTCCTGTTGTATTAGTTTGCTAGGGTTGCTCTAACAAAATATCACAAACCAAGTGGTTTAAACAGCGGAAATTGATCATCTTTCATTTCTGGGGCTAGAAGTCCAAGGTCAAGGTATCATCAGAGTTGGCTTCTTCTGAGGGCTCTGGGGGAACATCTGTTCTGCACCTCTCTCCTAGGTTCTGGTGGTTTGCTGGTCATCCATCACCCCGGCAGAGAGCAGGGTGATACTTGACTTGTAAAATCATCACCCTACTCTGTCTTCATGGTGTTCTTCCTGTGTGTGTTTTCTGTCTATTAGAGTGGGCCATTTCTATGTTTTCTTTGGAGAAATGTCTACTCACATCTTTGCTCATTTTTAAATTGAGTTCTTCTTATTGTTATTGAATTGTATGAGTTCCTTATGTATTCTGAATATTAATCCCTTATCAGACAGATGGCTTGCAAATGTTTTCTCCAAATCTATACGTTGCCTTTTCATTTTGCTGATTGTTACTATGCTGTGTCAAAACTCTTTAGTTAGATGTAGGTCCACTTGCTTATTCTTGCTTTTGTTGCCTGTGCTTGTGGTGTCATTGCCCAAAAATCATTGCCAAGATCCATGTCAAGGAGTTTTACCTTATGTTTTCTTCTAGGAGTTTTGGGGTTTCAGGTTTTACCTTTAAATCTTTAATCCATTTTGAGTTGATTTTTGGGTATGGAGCAATGCAAGGGTCGAATTCACTATTTTGTGTGTGGATACTCAGTTTTCCCAGAACTGTTTATTGAAAAACGAGTCCTCTCCCCATGGTGTGTTCTTGGCACCCTTGTCAAAGATCCGGTGACTGTATATGCATGGACTTATTTCTGAGCTCTCTATTCTGTGTCATAGGTTTATAGCCTGAAGTGTTCTCTTCATTATTGTCTTAGTAGTTTGCTATTCCCTTTATAATTTTCTGTTTGACCCAATAATTGGGTGGAATTGTGGTTCTTAATTAAGATTTTTGGTTGAATTATTTAATTCTAATTTAAAATTTTTTTGACATGATAATGTGGCCTTTAAGTATCAGCTTTTTTATTTCATTAAGATATTTTAACGTGACCAAGTGGGACATGAGTGATTTTTGTCCATGATTCATGTACACAGGGGGGAAATGTGTACTCTTTATTTGAGATACTTAAAGCTCAATGTACGTCAGTGAAGTTAGATTTATTGATGGTATTAGTGAATCCCTTTACATCCTTACCTTGTATCTAGTAGATCTATCTCCTTTCCTGTTGGTATTTTAAAAATTAAGTTTTACTTGCATTTTAACAGTTTCAGCTTAAGGTATTTAATTGCTACATTGTTGTGCACACAGATTTATGACTATTACCTCTTCTACATAAATTTTGCCTTTATCGTTACACAATGTACCTCATTATTCTATTTAGCTCTATAAACCTAAAATTTCATTTTGTGACATTAATATTGTCATGTCAACTTTCTTTTTGTATGCTTTTATCTGTTAGCTCTTTGATTACTGATATTTTCAACCTTTTCATAAAAGTTGTCTTTCATTTCTCGTAAACGGCATAGAGCTGGGTTTTGATTTTTTTTTTTTTTTTTTTAATACGGAGTCTTGCTTTGTCACCCAGGCTGGAGTGCAGTGGCATGATCTCGTCTCACTGCAAGCTCCACCTCCCGGGTTCACACCATTCTCCTGCCTCAGCCTCCCAAGCAACTGGACCACAGATGCCCACCACCACACTCAGCCAATTTTTTGTATTTTTTTTAGTAGAGACAGGGTTTCACCATGTTAGCCAGGATGGTCTCGATCTCTTGACCTCGTGATCAACCTACCTCGGCCTCCCAAAGTGCTGGGATTACAGGCGTGAGCCACCGCACCCGGCCTGGGTTTTGATTTTTAACTTAATCTGATTCTCTGTCTTTTAATAGGATCATTCAACATTTTATATTTAGTGCAAAAACTGATATTCTTGATTCTGATTCTTCTGTCCATGTTTATTTTTTATTTTTGTTTCCTCTTTTTCTTTTTTCTATTTTTTTTATTTAGTGAAGTTGCTATTGCTTCATTTTCCCCTAGATAATGAGGAACTTCTACCAAACATTTCTATTCAATTAATAGTCATTGCCCTTTCCCCAGAACTCTTAATCAGAAACATATTAATATTTCTGAATTATTATTTGAAATCAAGATACCAAGACTATTTCCCTAACCAGGATACACTCTTTCCCCTCTTTTGCTTTATCTCAGTAAGGTGAAATCATTTTTAAAATGTTCTTGGTTACTCTTGAAATTTTATTTTGTTAAAATTTAGGGTTGATTTATTAAGGGAAAAAATCAACAAACACAAAAACTAAAAAAGAAATTGGGATTGTGGTGAAAATTTCATTAAATAGGTTTTGAGGAGTAGTTGCATTTTTACAACATTGACTTTCCTGATCTGAAAACGTTATCTGTCTCTATTCAGATATAATAGCCTTCCGTAAAGCTTTGTCAGTACTGTTCATACCAAAGTTATGCATTTATCAAATTAATTCCCCAAATTTTGTACTTTTAATTGCTCTTGTGAATGGCATCTCTGTTTCCTTTATATTTTCTAGCTGGTTATTAATGTTATAAAGGAAAGCAATTGAATTTTGTGTATTTATCTTGTATCTGTTTAGAAAATAGCCAGCATACTAAATTTTAAAATTGATTATAATATTCAGTTGATTCTTTTAGGTTTTCTGGATAGACAGTCATATAATCTGTTCCAACATTTCTATCTTTAACTTTTTTTCTTGTCCTATTGCACTAGCTACACCTCCAGCATGGTGTACAATAATAGTATTTAGAGGAGGCATTCTTGCTCGTTCTTAACTTCAGTCCAAATATCTTTAGTGCAATACTATTGTATATTAATTTGTTGTATTCCAAGATATGCTCTGTATTATTTTAACAAAATTTTTGTTTTATGGTTATTTTCTAAAAGTTGTTACTTTTTTGAAAATCCAGAATAACGCTGACATTTCATAAATTTTTTTTTTTTTTTTTTTTTTTTTTTTTGAGACAGAGTCTCGTGTTACCCAGGCTGGAGTGCAGTGGCGTGATCTTGGCTCACTGTAACCTATACCTCATGGGCTCAAGTGATTCTTCTGCCTCAGCCTCCCAAGTAGCTGGAATTATAGGTGCCCAGCTGAGTTTTGTATTTTTAGTAGAGACAGGGTTTCACCACGTTGGCCAGGCTGGTCTCAAACTCCTGAGCTCAGGTGATCTGCCTGCCTCAGCCTCCCAAAGTGCTGGGATTACAGGCGTGAGCCACCGCGCCCGGCTGGCAATTTCGTAGAAATTCTTGATGGCCCTTGAGATGATCACATAAGATGTTCTTCCTTAATCTTTTGATTTCATTTTGATTTAATAATTTGAATTAATGAGGTTCCTAAGCGTAAGTGATCTTTGCATTCTTAACCTATCTTATATCCTGTTGTAACTGAATTGCTAATATTTTATTTTAGAGGTTTGCATTTTTGTTCATGAGTGACAGTGATGTACAGTTTTCCTATCTTAAGCTGCATTTGTCTGATTTCAATATTAGGATCTGTTAGTCATTTAAAATGTGTCTGGGCTGGGCATGGTGGCTCATGCTTGTAATCTGAGCACTTTGGGAGTCCGAGGCAGGAGGGTCACTTGAGCCCAGGAGTTTGAGACCAGCCTGCACAACATAGAGAGACCCCATCTCTACAAAAAATATAAATAAATTAGCCAGGCGTGGTGGAATATGCCTGTAGTTTCAGCTACTTGAGAGGCTGAACTGGGAGGATCACTTGAGCCTGGGAGGCTGAGGCTGCAGTGAGCTACAATCACGCTACTGTTGCCACTGCCAAAAAAAAAAACATAAAATAAAATGTGTCTGAAGGAAACTTTGATTGTTTTTTTTGGAAAAAATAAATACATCTTCATTCTATTGAAAAGTGTCAGTCCTGCTAATATGTTCTCCCTGAAAGGAAACGATTTTGTGCCAACAGGTCCAGGAAAGGTATTCCTCTGTTAGGGTTTCACAATATACCATGTACAAAGGCTCTGAAAATTCCTGCAGGGAAGAGGCCTATTTTTTCAACCCAGCTTTGTTTAACTTAGTTTTTCCCAAACTAATTGGAGCACAGAACACTTCTTTCTTTTCTTTTTTTTTTTTTTGAAGTTTACCTATTAAAACATCCTATAGGATATCTTCAAAAAGATATCAGTTTTGGAAATGCTGTTTATTTTATTTTATTTTTTTGAGATGGAGTCTCGCTCTGTCGCCCAAGCTGGAGTGCAATGGCACATTCTTAGCTCACTGCAACCTCCACCTCCCAGGTTCAAGCAGTTCTCCTGCCTCAGCCTCCCGAGTAGCTGGGATTGCAGGCATGAGCCACCACGTCCAGCCAATTTTTGTATTTTTGGTAGAGATGGGGTTTCGCCATGTTGGCCAGGCTGGTCTTGATCTCCTGACCTCAGGTGATCCATTCACTTCAGCCTCTCAAAGTGCTGGGATTACAGGTGTGAGCCACCACATCCAGCTGGAAATGCTCTTTAAATGCAAAATTGTGTCTTGCAAATTATTTACAATCGCAAAGAGTAGGACATGACCTTAACAAAAAGGGAATGTTTAGTTAAATTATAACAGAATGGACCACTATGCAGTAATAAGCTGATGTGTACAAATATTTCGTAAAGGCATGAAAATGCACCTATTTTAATGTTAAGTGAAAAACCTAGATAAAAATATACTATGTAATTACACCTACATTAAAACCAAACAAACAACAGAGAAAAATAATTAGAAATAAATTCACCAAGGTATCAAAATTATTTTGGATGTTGTTTTTCTTTAATTTTCTTCTTTCTATATTTTTATTAGCATACATTGCTTTCATATTTTGGGGAGAATTGGGTCTGTTTGTTTTTTAGGGGGATGGAGTCTCACTCTGTCTCTCAGGCTGGAGTACAGTGGTGCGGTCTTGGCTCACTACAGTTTCCGCCTCCTGGATTCAAGCCATTCTCGTGCCTCAGCCTCCCAAGTAGCTGGGATCACAGGTGTGCGCCACCACACCTGGCAAGTTTTTGTATTTTTAGTAGAGATGGGGTTTCACCATGTTGGCCTGGCTGGTCTTGACCTCCTGACCTCAAGTGCAGGTGTGAGAATTGTAATGCCAAAATAATAGAAACCTCACATTTCCACCCAAAAGGAGCATGGGGGTTGGAGTTTGTTGAAGAGGAAGGAATGGCAGGAGAAGGCAGGGGCTCTGGGGCCTCTACCTAATATTCTTTCCTGCCTGGTCCTGTGGAAGGACCCCTGCCGTGGATTGCAGTGTGAGGGGCCTCTCCTACAGCCCAGCACCGGTTCTTAGCAGCACAGGCTGCTGCAACACATATGTTACCCCCTCCATCCTATTCCCTTCCTAGTCCACCCTCTCACGCTCTAGGCATGACTCCTTCCCATTTGACTACAGGTTTCTCCAAGGATGAGGATTGTGTCTGACGGACCTCTGAGTCCCTCTGGCCATTAGCACAGGACTTTATGCGTGACATATGTCAACAACTGTTTGTTCATACCCTAAAATAACATAAGTCAGGTCATTCTCTTTAGATCCCCCTTAATCAACCCTGCTCAGCATAGAGGAGCTGGGGAAGCAGCGAGATCCCATTGCTCCAGGAGAGACAACAAGCCCCAGAGGGTCAGTCAGCACTCTAGGTCACCGTGGCCACTCACGTTCTCCTCCTCTAAATCCTGCTTCTCTATTATTGAACCTTGATCCCCCTCACCCTCAAAGTAGGGATATTCTATTCTTCATAATGGGATTTTAATTGGTTACATATGACTATTACCCAATTTCAGAGTAACAATGATATTTCACATATTGGACAGTCATCCAGGCGCATCTTTTCTCTTTACAGGGGCTGAGAATTGGTATATGTAATGACAGTTCCAACTCTTGACATATTTATTCATGGTATCCTGGTTCTAACTAATTGCACAAAAGTTTACATAATTCTTGACCTCTTCAACACAGGGAACATTTTGCTATGCAATTTTTGAAGGCTAAAGGTTCAGAATCTCTTGTGAGGGCTGAATCCACACCAAAAAACGTCAAGAGCTCATTTATCAAGGTGTGATCTCTGTCCTACCTCCACATTTCACATGTGCAATGCAGAACTTTCTGGCCACTTCATTACTTTCTATTATTTTTATGTTATCTGTCAAATAAGACAAAGCCTAGCTTTCCTAGTATATTAAAATATTTTGATGAGCAATAACTTCTTAATACTGAGAATGGCGTGATCATTATCACTTTTATGGATGGAGCTCTTCCTGTGTGCCAGACACCTGTTATGTGCTGTATGCACCTCACCACACTTTATCCTCTTTAACCCCCATCCCCAACCCCGGGTGGTGGGTTCTGCTATTACAGATGAGCAAACCAAGGCTCAGGGAGGTTACGTCACTGCACAAGGTGACACACCCAGTGCATCTGTGGGAGTCCAGCATTCAGATACAGGTCTAACTTTCTCCAAAGTCAATTTATTTGTAACTGCTATGTGGAAAAATTGGAATTGGCCTATGAAATAGATGACAGTGCTCATTCAGTACAACGAATACAGAAAGAAAATTCCAATCAGTGAACCCCCAGGCGGCACTTAATAAGCACCAGGCACTATTCTCAGCACTTGTCAAATAGGAACTCCTTACGATCTCAGAATGACCCTATAAGGTAGGAACTATGATGATTTCCAGTTTATAGGTGAAGCAGTTACAGCACCAATAGGTTAGATAAGTTGCCCAAGGCCATGGCCCTGTCAGCAGCAGGGCAGAGTTTGGAGCCCAGGAAGTCCAGTCCTAGATCTAGGGAAGAAGCCGACCCTCTATCCCACTTGAGAACAACAGAAGCTTGGGACTCTCCCCTGGCTGTCGGTCATTTCCGTTAAAACCAACAAATCCAACGTTTCCTCCGCCATTCTCAGCATGGAGAGGTTTGGGGGTTCTCTTCAGAAATCAGCAGGCCATGTTTGTTCTGGATCAGTCAAGCCAGCCCAGATTTCTTTCAGCTGAATACGTATTTTCGACCAGGGGGAAAAAAAGCAGTGGAGAAAATCTGGTTCTTGAGTCTGTATTTGTGAAATCTGCATGTTTAATCAAATGTCTACTTCCTGGGCTGTGTGTGTGTGTATGTGTGTGTGTGTTGCGTAAAAAGACCTTCCTTCAGATTTTCCTGAATCCAGCAAATAATACAATGGTGGAAATGAGAAAGTTTTGTATTTCACATCCTCACATTCTGAGCCACCAGCTGCCTTAGAACCACATTGGCGACACTGGTGACGTACTGTTTTCCTGAGAGATTTTTAGCATCAGAAGAGTGCCTCAAGTTCACATTTTCCAAGAGCTTCCATCCTCCTCATAACCATTATTTGGCTTCAAATTACCTCAGTCAATAAAATTACTATCGTTGGTTTGCACCTTTCAGAAAATGTGTGTGCGTTAAACACTTTGGCAATATTTATTTATTCTGCCATCTGTCCCACTATCTACACATTCTCAACAGTCTGGCCTAGAAAGCGCCCAAAATCACCTGAGCATCGTAAAATTAGTTCATGGCTGTCAGAGAAACGCGTGGAGAACACAGCTGCTGCCCTGCCGCCTGATTTAATGAGGTTCCAAAAGTATGTGGACAAGGATGCTTTCCCTTAGTTACCATGGAAACAGGACAGGGTGCTTAGAGCAGGTGTCAGCAGCATCGAAATCAAGATGAATCAGCTGATGGCTCGTCATCTGGGGGAGGCACTGACCGAGCCCCAGTGGCTCCAGAACTCACACAATCGCACTGTCCTGATCCTTTCTTCCGAGAACTGGAGAACAGAGATCCAAACTCCTTCCAGACTTTCTTCTGAACATATTGTGTTGCCATATAAACTCTGTGAGCCTAGAAGGACTTATACATTAAGGATTTCAAAATTAGAAATGCGGAGTACTTCTGTTCTTTCAGATCCTAATTAATTGGTGATCTGTTGTTTTACCAAAAAAGAAAGAAACAATACGGGATCCACCTCCGTACCACCATCCCCTCCTCCAACCTGGGTTTATTCTGATTTTATTCAAAGCCAAACTTGCCTCCAGGAGAAACTTTTTGTTGTAATGAACAGAATGGGATAGCTGATGTTTCTGGTGAAACTCCCCATTTGGAGAGTCAGGGACTTTTTACGCAAACCTGGTTTTCATCCTAAATTATAGTGTCAAAAGTGAAACAGCCTAATTTACAAACTTGAATGTTAGACCTGTGAGTGACTTCTCAGACTCCACATCACTTGGAAAGAATAGAAAACTTAAAAGAAAAATTTTTTGAGACAAGGTCTGACTCTGTCACCCAGGCTGGATGCAGTGATGCGATCGTAGCTGACTGCAGCCTCAACCTCCCAGGCTCCAGTGATCCTCCCACCTCAGCCTTCTGAGTAGATGGGCTGGGACCATAGGTATGTGCCACAACACCTGGCTAATTTTTGTGTATTTGGTAGAGATGGGATTTCACCGTGTTGCCCAGGCTGGTCTCAAACTCCTGAGCTCAAGCAATCCACCCACCTTGGCCTCCCAGTGTTGGGATTACAGGTGTGAGCCACCGTGCCTGGCCAGAAAACTTTGATATTTAAAAAAAAAAAATCTCTCAACAGTTCATTTTACTAATGATTCCATGATATGGAATCTTTTCTGGTGAAAAAGTAAGAACAGAGTGGGACTAACTGAAATATTACTGAAGAAATAAGAAAAGTCTTGAGTTCTATTCTTCAGAAAGTTCCAATTTGACACCAGGAACTTAAAGCAAATGATCTTTGGGAAATATAGATCTCTCCAACTTTTGCAAAGCAAAAGAATCTTTAACTTTCTGGCTTCATCTTCTTAAGCTTTTTCAGGGTCAAACAGAATTCATTAGCCAGTTGGCTCAGAGAAAATAAGGTGGCATATATGCTATTTCATGTAGAAAAAGAGCAAAGTGTTCAATTTTTCTGCTTTTTGGCTGAACTGACAGATATTACTCTGGGAATGTGATGATTTAGGCCAAAATTCTGCTTCCTGAATAATTCAGATAATTACCCCAACTCCACACTTTACTTGAGTCTAAGAGATGTGACTTCAAAAGGCAGGTGATCAAATTAGAATCATGTTTTGATGACCTTGGTTTTAAGCTCTTTTTTGAAGGAAAGGGATAGATATTTGCTACTTAATTAAACATTTTGATGTATTTTGGAAGCACAGACGAACCACACAGACACTGAACATTATTAGTGTAATGTTAAGTGTTGGGCAGTGGAGCCTAAGTTTGACATACTAGACTTTGTTCCATAGGAGTCATCCAATCAGACATCTTTGTCAAGCAGATGTTACAGTTTAGATGTTCAAGGAGACAAAGCTTTCCTCCTGGCCCTCAGGAGCTGTGTGTACAAGTGATGCTTGTTACGTGGGTCTGTAGTTGTCAGTCTATGTCCTGTCACTCAGTGCCACTGTCCCGTGCTGTAAACAGAAGAGAGAAGTCTGAGCACTAGAATTCGATTTGGCGTTTCTTGGGGTCTTATCGACATAGGAGCATCTAACAAGTGTACATGGAATTTTACAACATAAAAACAAATTTAATTACAATATTTGATTGAAAGCAAAGTCACTGCTGCTAAACTTGGCCCCAGTAATAGAAGGCGGGCTTCACTTTGCTATCACAACGTGATATCACTTTGTGGCCATGTCCTCAAACCCTTGGGTAATGCTACCAACTTAGAGCAGCTTCTCATGCCCACGTGGTTTGAGCTGTTTGCCTGGCAGGGTCCATAATTTAGCCTGAGCCACCTGTATGCCTCGTCCCAAGTGACCAAAATGCAGGTTTGCTGTCTAGGGTGGACATGTGCCCCTGTAGCTGCAGAGCAGTTGGGAGTCATGTGGCTCTGGCAGGTGGAGCCTTCAGAGTGGCGATGAGCCCACAGTCCGGGAAAGAGGTGATGTGGCCTGAATAAAGAGATATTTTGCAAGCAGAGTCAACAGCTGGTGGGTAACTGGGTGTGGGGATGAGGGAGAGGAGGCACACACGGCTCAAGGCGTCTGGCTGGGGGCCCTGAAAATAGACAGATTTCTTTTCCTGGAAACAGCCTAAGAGCCCAGCTGGCCTGCAGACCCTTCTTTCATGTGACGTTTATGCTTAAATCCAGGCTATAAACAGATCAAAGTGGAGCAACCCTGGTGGAAGCAAGGAGGGATGCCAGGTCTTGCCCCCAGCTTCCTCCTATCCTGCCGTGGGTGCCCCAGAGCTCCAGAGGAGCTGCCTGCAGGGCCCCGAGCTTGAGGGTGGATGTCACAGGAGAGCCGTGAAGAGCACAGGGTGAGAAACTCGGCTTCTCCTGCAGGGCACTGGGCAGGTGGCTTAGACTCTGCCAGGGCTCTGTAGCCTCAGTCTGTAAGCTGGTGATCAGGATGAATGGGCACCCTGGCTGTGAGCATGCCAAGAGGTAAGGACTGTGTATTAGCCCGTTTTCACGCTGCTGATAAAGACATGCCCGAGACTGGGTCATTTATAAAGAAAAAGAGGTTTAATGGACTCACAGTTCCACGAGGCCTCACAATCATGGCAGAAGACAAAAGGCACATCTCACATGGCAGCAGGCAAGAGAGAATGAGAGACCAAGTGAAAGGGGTTTCCCCTTATAAAACCATCAGATCTCATGAGACTTACTCACTACCATGAGAACAGTATGGGGGAAACTGCCCCCATGATTCAATTACCTCCCACCCGGTCCCTCCCACGACACACGGGAATTATGGGAGCAACAATTCAAGATGAGATTTGGGTGGAGACACAGCCAAACCATATCAGACAGAGTGCCCAGCTGAGTGAGGACATGGTGAGCACTGCCTACATGCTGTTGGGAGGACTCCTGCTCTTGCATCTTACAGACCAGGAGCCTGCCCAGGGCACACAGACAGCTGTGTAGAAACAGCACTGGAATCAAGCTGCCCAAAGTCCATGCATATCCTCACTCAGTGGTCGGCAAGCTTTTCTGCAACACGTATTTCTGTGGTGCATATTTGAGGCTTTGGAGACCATATGGTCTCTGTCCCCACAAGTCTATTGCACCTTGGAGAGAAAGCAGCCACACACAACATGGAGGTAAATGGGCATGGATCAGCCAGCACAGCTCTGCAGGAACGGGGGCGGGTGGTCCTCTGTGGGCCTCTGTTCTGAATTGCCGTGAATAAACCACAGCGTCTTTGATAACTGAGTTCTGAGATGCCGGACTGCCCACAGCTGGGGATAATTTGGCTGGGTGCCACGACTCAGGCTTTCTTGGTCATGTGAGCACCTCTCACCTCTGGGATGTCCAGTCCATGCTGTGTTCTCCTGACACCTGCCCGGGGCTGCACACATAGCATGTGGCAGAACCAGGAGTTGACCACTCTTTAACCACTGTGCTAAGTCAGAGCTCAGCTCTTCATCGCCGGCCAGTCCCTCCCCCAGGCTCCGGACCCTGTCTCATCCCACCTTCTGGACTCACTCCAGGGGCCATCTCTGCTTTCTCCTGGGCCATCAACCTCACCCTTCCTACTGGCCCCTTCCCGTCAACAGTTAACACACGCAAGCCCACTGCCCAGTTACCATCTTTAAAACATTCTGAATCCCTCGTCTGTCTCCCTTCCTCTCTTTTCATCTTCCTTTCTCCTCTCTTCTCTCCTCTCCTTCTCTCTCCTCTCTCACCTCCTCTGTCTCACTCTTGTTCTCTCTCATACACTCTCCTCCCTTTGCAGCCGAGCTTCGTGTAAGCATCACGAGCACCCAGGGGCTCTGTTTCCTCACCTCCCACTCACACAGCCCACAGCAATCTGCCTTCTGCCCTCATCACCCCGCTAGAAACCTCCCTTAGCTTGTCAGTGACCTCCAATGGGCTGTTTCAGTCTCTACTTTGCCACATTATTGACTTTAAATAAATGTTTATATAAAATAAATAAAGGGATAAACCAATAAATGAACATATGAAATCTTATGAGAAAAACTCCACTCATTTCTCACCACTTTAACAAGCTTAACTCTGGAGAGCCACATCCCTCTAACCAGCTTAGCTCTGGAGAGCCCCAGATGAGCACACCCCGATATCATGGCTTCTCCAGCTGAGGTCCTGGGAATCTCATATCCCATCCTCACCCCATCCAGATCCACTGAGTAAGGGTCTCTGGGCGGGGGTCTGGGGCCTGCACTGTGAACAGATACTTGAGATGAAGCTTAGGCACATTACAGTTGGATGGCCACTGCCCCACATCTGCTCTTCTGTGAATTTTTTGATCTGGCAATCTCTTTATAATCAACAAGATTGAAAACAATGAGTAGGGATTCTGCCTTTAAAAACATCCATAGAAACAAAGGGAAAATAAGTGTTCTCTTTGGCACACAATGGTGCCTGGGGTCCGACGGGTCTTCGGTTTGCTCGACACTCACCCTTTCCACCAAGGCTGTTACTGAAGGTTGCTACCACAGAACAACACGCGGCACTCCAGCCCAGGGATGCGTGCTCTGATCAGCTTCTGCTGACATCTTGGAGACAGTGATCTGTTTTATCTGCTTCCAATTTTTGGAACAAGAAAGTCTTATTTAGCAGGCAGAACTGCTTCTCAGAAAAATGCAAATGAGAGAAACCTTCCCCCCTTATGTGGAATGTTCAGTCGCTCTCGGTCCTTCTGATTAATAACTTCAGTCCTCTCTGTTAGTATGTTAATTTCCATTTACACAACACTGCATGGACTTTAGCGCATTTGACTCGAACGACAATAACAGAGAGGTGGGTGGGGCATTCACCACATCGTTACTTCCACAGATACCCAGTGGGTGCCTGTTATGTGCCCGGCGCCAGCTTTGGGTGCCATGGGAACACTGAAGAGAGACTGACATGGATGCTGCTGCCCTCGGGGACCTCCCAGGCTGCTGGAGGAGACGTGCCACGGACACAGCCACGAGTGCCACCTACAAAGTGCCGAGTGCCTGTGGACTAGATTGTAAGTTCCTTGAAACCAAGAACAGAGACGACCACTCATATCCTCTGTGCCATGCACAGGGCGTGGTGGGAGTCCATTTTCACTAAACCTGGTCAAATGAATGAGACCAGTCAAGTGCTTCAGAAATTCAGAGTTGAGTTGGGATGAGTGGGGTCACTTCCTGATGGGGTACACTCGTAGATTGGGGGCTTCCTGAAGGAGGGGACATTTGGACCCAGCAGCTCTCACCAGCCTGTAGAGCTTCACGTGATCTCTCAAGCTCAAACCTTTACAGATTAAATGTAAATTTGTGGTATCTTTGGAAAGTCAAGTTTATTTCTTAGAACATCAACCTGCATACCTTACAACTTGTACTTGAGGGAAACGTTTTCTCCACCCCAAAGGCCCATTTTCACTCAGTATTCTTAGTGTAAATTAAAAGAATTTTCTCCTTTTTGTTTTTACTTTATGATTAAAAATGTAACACAGTATCATTATAAATAATTTGGAAAGTAGAAAAAAGTTTGAACAATTAGGAAAAACGCCAACCATAATCCCATTACCTAGGGGTTATTCTGATTATTATTTTTGGCATATGTCCTTATAGCATGTTTGTATGTGTGTATTTTTAACATTGATAAGCCCATATTAAATACACAGTTTAGAGTTCTTTTCCACTGTCATTAAAAACTCTTAAAAACTTTAAAAAACTACAGAATGTGACATTGTTTGCACTAGAACTTAAATTTTCTTATGTTTGACATTTGGAAGGTTCTCATTAAATGTTAATGTAAATAAAAGATGTAGAAAATGTTGTCTACGTTTTGGGTTATTTGCTTAGAATGGATTCCTCAAAAGAGAATTAGGATCTTAGATCCATACTACCAAATTGCTTTCTAGAAAGTGTGCCCCAGCGTGCACTGCCGCATTGGGTTTGAGAGTGCTTGCAACACTTCAGCTTCCCAGCTCTTCCGGTTACACACCACTGCAGAGCAAATGATATCATGGATCAGGGATTCAGGCACGGCTCAGCCGGTCAGTCCTTCTGCCCTACATGGCCCTGACTGAGGTTTCTTGGTGGTGTTGAGTTGGCAGCTGGTCAGAGGGTCCAAGTGGCCTCCACACATGCCTGCAGCCTGGCAGGGATGGCTTGAAGGCCCGGTTCATAACTCCCTTCCCCTGCTCATGCGCTCTCAGGGCCTCATCACAAGGTCTCTCCCACTGGGCAGTCAGACTCTAGGTGCCACCAGTGAGCCAGGGCTCCCAGAGACGGGAAGTGGAACCTGCCAGTCTCTTAAGGCACAGCAGCACTTCCACTGCATTCTGTTGGTCGAAGCAACCACAGAGCTCACCAAGGTTCAAGGGAGGGGCTGAGACCCTGTTTCTTAGGCGTGTGAAAGAATTTATAACCACCTGTGATTTGCCACATCAGCATTACGTATTATCAAGAGAAACATTTATTTGTTTGCTAATTCAAAAGCTAAGATATAACAAACTAGTGTTGCTTTCATTTGAATTTATTCATTCCACTCTTCAACTTTTACACATATTCTCTCAGTCATTTAAATTTCCCCACCTGTGAATTTTTTGGTCCTGCCCTTTGGGTCTTTTCTGGCTCTGCCACTTCAACTGTGAGATGTCAGACAGGTTAGTGGAACTTTCTGCATCCTCACTGCTTCCTCTATAGCATGGGGGCGATAATCTTACCCCTCTGCCACTCTTCAAGGGTTTCTGTGAAGCTCAAATGAGAGACAAAATGTAAAGGACGTACTCAATACCATGCCTGACCCGTGACAGACGCTCAGTACCCTCTCTTGTTAATAGTGTCGTCTGTTCAGAGTCTTGTCGTAAATACTCAGGTGCCAGGTTGGTGGAAGCACGTGTGGAAGCACTCAGCGTTCCTGGGCTGCAGGAGAAGGAAAAGCAGAGCATCCTCTGTGCGCCACTTGGTGCCAGTTTAAGCCACAATTCCCTGGCACCTTTGCCCAAGGGCAGGGAGCTGCCGGCTTGTGAGTGGGCCCAATGCCATCCTACGAGATGGGAATGAGAACAGGCAGCCAGGGGATCATGTGTGTCCTGCTGTATTTGTTAAACAAACCGTTCCCAGCCGGAGAGCACTAAAACAGCTGTCAATCCTGGTCTTACAAGCCCGTGGTAATAAGAGACGTGCAATCATTAATTTAGCTCTGGGAAGAATTACCTTTCCAACTTCTTTTTTTTTTTTAAAGAAACCGTACAGCACAGCTCACATATACAGACAGAGGTGGGCATCGAAATTGATTTATGTCTCATCCATCAAACTGAAATAAATGTTATCCCATGGAAATGAAACCAACACTTGCAGATTGAGGTAGTAAATTCCCTTGCTGAACCCTGACTGAGGGGTGATCCCATTTGTCACTTTCCCCTCTTGTCTGAAGGTGACACTACACCCTGCCACCAGCAGCGTAAGTGCCTTTAGTGGCTCTTCCTCCCCATGAGTGATAATGGGTCATGTATGGCCAGCCACTTGCTTTATTCCTGACTCCTCTCAACACTTGGTCACAGCTGGCAGCCTCTTCCAGGGACATCTTGGACCACAAGTCAATCAAGACGCAGCCTTGTCAGTCCCCACATCTCAGGATGCTCCAGTTGAGTGATGGGCCTGGACAAAGAACAGGCATGTGCCAAATGTGGCAGGGAGGGAAGGCACGTGCTCTCCCAGTACCTAAAAATCATGTGACTTGGGCCTCTGAGGTCTCAGTTTCTATGTCTGCTAAATGGGAACACAAATGCCCACCTTGCCTACTTCACAAGAATGTGAAACCACACAAAACAAAGGCCTATGACTGTGTGAGATACAGTAATAACCGAGGCAAATGTTATGCATTCTTTCTGTACTATTCTTTTAAAGAGGTTTTCACTCTAATATGTATTTAAACAGGTTTGGAAAGGTTTAATAAATGTTATTTTCCACTTTCCAGAGTAGAAAACTGAGGTGTGTTGAGAGTAAGTGACTCTTGAAGGTCATGGAGTGGAACCCTGGTCTCCTGGTTCTCAGCAGTTCCCACTGGACCACGCTGTCCCCCAAGTGGAAGGAGAACACGGGGCCTTAATATCTTTCCAGGGCTTTCTTTTCACATCACTTTACATCGGTAGGTCAGTTCCAGCTGTGCCTCGGTGAGCTGAGGCTCCACGTATACGACTGTAGGCTTCTCACCTGAGGAAGCCCTTCAAAGTCCACGCTTCATCTTTTTCAGTCCGTAGAGCTCTGGATGGGGAGGCTGGGTCATTTGGAGAGGCTCAGACTGGGAGTGTGGCGTGAGTCCTGGAATGGCAGAAGCTCTACAGCACAGACCCAGACCTGTCCGTCGGCAGAACTGGGTTTTACTAACTGAGTAACTTAACCTTTCCAAATCTCAATGTCTTCGCAAATGAAGGGGACTAAGTCATGCTGTGTGTGTGGCTTTGGGGCTCAAGCCATTCTCTGTATATAAAGCATCAGACCCAGTGCCTGGCTCTGAGGCAGTGGTAGTGCTGTTCTTCCTTCTTTCCTTCATACCATCACTGCTTTGCCTTGCCTTGCCTTGCCTTGCCCTGCCTTTCTTTTTTTTTTCAGAGTCTCAGTCTGTCACCCAGGCTGGAGTGCAGTGGCGCGATCTCGGCTCACTGCAACCTCTACCTCCCAGGTTCAAGCGATTCTTCTGCCTCAGCCTCCCGAGTAGCTGTGACTACAGGCACGTTCTACCACACCTGGCTAATTTTTGTATTTTTAGTAGAGATGGGGTTTCATCGTGTTAACCAGGATGGTCTCGATGTCCTGACCTCGTGATCCACCCACCTCAGCTTCCCAAAGTGCTAGGATTACAGGCATGAGCCACTGCACCCAGCCTTCCTTTCCTTTCTTTCATTCCCTTTTTCTTTTTTCCCTACCAATCTTGGAAATATCTCAAATATAAACCAGAATATCTTAAACTTGAGGATATGTTGAGCAGATACATGAATGCAACGCCAGTCATCCAGTAGATAAAATGGGAAAGTACAGTGCTCCCCCTAGAGCTTGGGAGGGGCCAGGCTGGCCTGAGGATGGTGAAAAGCAAGACGGAGGTGACTGTTCACTGGTCCAGTGCACTCCACTCCAACATTCACTAATGGGAACGTGGCTCCTCACATGCTGGGGAGGGAAATAATCTCAGAGGCACTGAACACTGCTCCTACTTTTCCAAGCTAACCATGTGTGACCTGGGCAGGTCCTCAGGCCCTGTGGGGTCCAGCCTCAGTAGAGTGTCACATCAGAAACTTTCAGGCAACAACAAATGACACCACGAATCTCAGTCTCCTTTGGAAGAATAATATAATTTGGAGGCCATCCAAATTATAATATCTAGGAAACACTTCTTTAAAAATCCCTTTTCCAAAACAAGTAATTCCATCAAAAAGTGTACTAAGGACATGAATAGAATAGCCAACAAACATATGAAAAGATGCTCAACATCATTAATGATCAGGAAAATGCAAATCAAAAACCACAATGTGATACCACCTTACTCCTGCAAGAATGGCCATCATTTAAAAATTTAAAAAAATAGATGTTGGCATGGATGCAGTGGATAGGAAACACTTCTACACTGCTGGCGGGAATGTAAACTAGTACAACCACTATATGAAACAGTGCGGAGATTCCTTAAAGAACTAAAAGTAGAACTACCATTTGATCCAGCAATCCCACTACTGGGTATCTACCAAGAGGAAAACAAGTCATTATATGAAAAAGATACTTGCACACACATTTAAAGCAGCACAATTTGCAATTGCAAAAATATGGAACTAGCCCAAATGCCCATCAACCAACAAGTGGATAAAGAAAAAAATATATATATATATGTATATATATATCACGTGTTCACACACTATATATAAATCACACACTATATATGTGTGTGTGTGTGTGTGTGTGTATCACACACACCATGGAATACTACTCAGCCATAAACAGGAATGAAATAATGGCATTTGCAGCAACCTGGATGGAGCTGGAGACCACTATTCTAAGTGAAGTAACTCGGGAACGAAAAACCAAACATCGTATGTTCTCATTTATAAGTGAGGACATAAAGGCATAAGAATGATACTGGACTCTGGGGACTTGGGGGAAGGGTGGGGGGGGTGAGGGATAAAAGACTACACTTTGGGTGCAGTGTACACTGCTCGGATGATGGCTGCACCAAAATCTCACAAATCACCACTGAAGAACTTGTCCATGTAAGCAAACACCACCTAGTTTCCCAAAACTATTGAAATAATGAATCAATAAAACTATTTTGCCTTCCTTTTTTCTCTCCAGTGTTTACACAATCGCTGCAGGAGCTCTCAAACTCTACATACTTCACTCTCAACATTCTGCCTCCAAGAGTCCCAGAAGCCCCAGCCCACGTGCCTTCTAAGTCTGTCCCTGGCTTCCCTCTTCTCCCTCGCCTCTCCAGCCCTGCGTCTCCCCTCGCCTCTCCAACCCTGCATCTCTCCACTCCGTCTTCCAGTGCTGTGTCTCAAAGTCTGGGAAGAGTGTGGGGAAAAACAGAACTCTCCTCAGAGGACAGGAGAAGAGGAGATGGGCCAAGGAGAGATGGGATGTGGGGTTGTCAGGCGACTGGCTGGGAATATCACAGGTGAGTATCCCATTCCCATCCCCTGCCTGTGCACCAGCAAAGCTCCCAGCATGTGCTGCTCAGGAAAGCCAAGATGATGGAGCAGAAACAGGACTTGGTGTTCCCCTGATATTCCTCTAGTGTTCCCCTGGTATTTCCCTAGTAGTATTTCTCTAGGGAATGGCAGGCAAGAGTCCTGTGTGCATAGCTGGGCTGCAGAGAGATCCCTGGGACTACATAGATAGTCACAAATTCTTTTAAATCCCTCCCTTTTGGTTCAAAGTACTAGGTGATTTTAAAATGATCTGTATAACCAGGAATACATTTTGCAAATTTCTCTAAGACTTAGATACTAGGTTTCCGTCCCAAAGACATTTTTATATCTCCCTGAATAGAATAAAGTTAAATCAAGGCTTATCATATTCCAGGCCATAAGGGAGCCTCTCATCTCCTGGATGAGTTGTCGTCTCACCTGATTCTATGCCATGTGCTTGACAACATCAGTGCCTTTCCAAATCGTTGCCTTCGGCTTGGTTTTACTGCCTTGCATTGTTGCACTTCATATCACTGAGCTTAGCTGCAAGAACCGAACAGTGGCTTGTAACGTCCCTGTGCCTTCATTCAGCTTAATGGTCAATGAGCCTAGATACAAGGGATCCCTTCTGAAGGGCAGGAGGATATTATGGGCACTACTGAATATTTTTAGAGTGGGTGGGTTTTTTTGTTTTTTGTTTGTTTATGTTGCTTTGTTTTGTTTTGTTTTTTGGAATGTGGACTTTTTAATACAGGCTGAACATCCCAAATCTGAAATCTGCAATGCTCCAAATTCTGAAACTTTTTGAGCACCAACATCACACTCAAAGGAAATGCTCATTGGAGCATTTTGGGGTTCAGATCGCAGGATTGGGGGTGTTCAACCAATAAGTATAATGCAAATATTCCAAAACTGGAAAAAATTCATATTCTAAAACGCTTCTGATTCCAAGCATTTCAGAGACGGAATATTCCGCTTGCACTAACTATGCCACATAAGCAACATTGTGTATTAAGTGTGTGTGCATGTGTGTATGTGAGAGCATGTGTGTATGTGAGAGCATGTGTGTGTGTGAGAGCATGTGTGTGTGTGAGAGCATGTGTGTGTGTGAGAGCATGTGTGTATGTGAGAGCATGTGTGTGTATGTGGCTGTTCATTTGGCTGTAAGAACAAGGTTGGGAAGCCGGCCTGTTAAGCTCACCAAGTTACTGTTTTTCACCAACACAGTTGTTACTAGCAGTGACATCTGCCATGGCTGGGGCACTTTGTTTTAAACTACTTGACCTGCATTACCTTACTTGGTTTCCACAAAAGCCCTGAGGTCCTTCTGCTGATGTTTTTCTTTGCAGGAAGTTGCTATGTTTAACGTGGTGGGCTACAGAGGAGGAGGCTGTACCTCACGGTCCAGGCAGATGTGCCCTCCAAAGTTCCAGGCAAGCTACCAACTTTTCCTGCCAGAAGGGCTGTGGTCCACTGTGGCTCTGCCATATCCCAGTCAGGCAGCTGCTGTGACCCTGAACTGTCCCTGGTCCCTCTGCCCTGTTTCTTCTCTGAGAATTGTGGGTTTTAAACTAGACCCTGGAGTGTTACAGCCAGAAGTGACTTTAAGGCTCACTCAGCCCAAAGCCCAAGAGATCACATGCCTTGCCCAAGGTCACACTGAAGGTCGGTGACGAGGCTGGGACTGGACCCCTGGCCTCCTGGTTCCCAGTGCCCTGGGGGTCTTCATGTCCTCCACACCGAAGGCACCTTTTCTAAGGAACTCACACGCACACCTCTGGAAATGCAAGCATCGCCCTTTCCCAAGTGTCCCCACCTCTGCACTGGAGACATCATGCTTTCTAAGAATGAGGCAGTTTTGTTTTAAGTACTGACTCCAGAGAGTGTGGGGGATTTTGTCCCCTCTCTGTATCTGTTCCCCGCCCCCCCAAAATCAGCCTGGCCAAGCTCATAGAAAACCTCGGCTTATAACGCCCTGTGCCCCTCCTGCCCCATGGAGCTCCAGGACAGTTCACCCCAGAGAGATGCGGGCTGTCTTTAGCTCCCAGGGCCTCGCTGTGCCCCTCTCGCTGCAGATGGCCTTATCCCTAGCAGGGCTACACCCAGGAGGAAGAGGGGGAGCTGTGCCCCAGGGTTCTCCCATCCTGAACAGCTCTGTTCGGATGGCAGAAGAGCCACGGTGAGAGTGCCACAATCTCTTCTGGTTGGTATTTCTTAAACATCCTCACATCTGTCCAGTTCCCCCTTCCCCAGGCTGGGAACTTGCAATCCTGCTGAGCGGGGTCTGGTCTCCACTTCTCCCAGCGCCAATCCACAGCCACAGGACTCTTGCTAGCCATGCTCTCCCCTGCTAATGGCCCATCCATAGCATCAGCTGCAAACCTGAAGGCTCCCCACACTCGGTGGGGTCTTTGCTCCTCCATCCACCTTGCCCCCAGCTGCTCTCTCTCACAGGTATGAGGGTTTCCTTCTGAAAGGCAGTAGTAGCAGCAGTACGAATACAGTAGTACCACGCCACCTGCAATGCTCAAGCCACACTGGGCCTTCCTAGGACAGGCCGTGACATGCTGTTCCCTGTGACTAGGACACTGTTCCCTCACTCTTCTTCCCCCAGCCACAGTCAACACAGCTCAGGCACCAGTTCCTCCAGGAATCCTGCCTGACCACTCTCATCCCATCCCTGCCCCAAGCTGGCCACATAGGGAACCCTCCTTTGTGCTTTCCTTCATTCGGCAAACACCTGTTGGTTGTCTCCGGTGTGTTGGGCCTGTGCTGGGCACCAGGGATGCAAAAGCACACAAGACATGGTCCCTTGCCTGCAGGGAGCACACAGTCTACTGCCCAGGAGCCAGATATGGGAGAAAACAGGACGGTACTGCTTCCAGAACTTTCTGTGCCTGTGCTGTCTCCCTGTGTTGTTTTTTTAATCTCTCCTACTGTGCACTCGTGGCACCCTGGGGAGGGTCTTAGCTCTGTTCGTATCCTTACACCGAGCACCGTTTCTAGCATAAATTACCCTATGCCCTCGATGAATGCACAAGGACTGAATTAACAAATGGGCTTAGCTGCGTGTTCTCTGCAGGTTAGTGCCACTACTGTCCTCTTTAAGAGGTTGCTGATGTCCCTGTCATGCATGTGTGCTGAAAGAAGAAATCCCTTATTTAGAGTTCCCTGAGCAAATGCTCTGGGGAGAAACCAAGGGGGTCTGTCTTCTGAATAGATGCCTGTTGAAATACATGCTTTCTGCTAGTGAGCACTTTTCTTGCAAACTTGAGTCTTAGGTTAGGTTCCTCTAAGACAAGAATTCCTGTGCAAGAGATTTGTGAAGGAAATGCTCCTGGGACACGGGTGGGAGTGGGGGCAGGGAAAGGGAAGAAGCCACACACACCAGGGTGCAATTTGAGGAAAGCTCCTGGCCTCCGCGTGCTCCTGTGAGGAGCCTGAAGCGTGAGCCATACCTCAGCCTGGAGGGTGTCATGGCACTGGGTGTCACTGTCCTGCACCCAGTTATTGGCTCTGAGCCCCAAGAAACACAATCACTCAGGCCTTTTGGGC
This sequence comes from Trachypithecus francoisi, assembly GCF_009764315.1. NCBI lineage: Eukaryota > Metazoa > Chordata > Mammalia > Primates > Cercopithecidae > Trachypithecus > Trachypithecus francoisi. Next base: position 5,931,540 of record NW_022681442.1, on the reverse strand, counting down.
TCCTGGACATGTGGGCAAAGTGATTTTAGTAGCCCTTGGACAGGCCTCCAAAGGGGCCACAGGTACGGGGTGGGGCAGCAGAGACAACAGCTGCGGGCCTGAGAGGGGCACAACAGTGTCCTCTACAGCTTTTGGGGACAAGACCAAAGAGTCCTGGGGGTGAGGGAGCCCCTTTTTCTATTTTTACTTCAGGGTCAGTGTTTAACTGACAAATACTCACTCAGCAGGAGCCTGGTGTGCAGCCGAGTCCTCCTGCCTGGACGATGAGAAATAATGTCCTGGGCATGGCCTAAAACCCACAGGCGGGGCTCTTCTGTCCAGCGCTAAGAGAGACCTGACTCTCAGCTTCACGTTGTTTTCTGAGGTGACTGTTATTTATCATGCTGTATTGGGTAGGAGCAGCCAGGAACCCTGTACCTCATCCAGAAGGACAGAGAAAGATCTTTCTCAAGATCTAAGCATGTCCCTCAGATGTCTGGCAAATGAGTGGAGATTATAAAAGAGAAAGTAGCCGGCCAGGCGCGGTGGCTCACGCCTGTAATCCCAGCAGTTTGAGAGGCTGAGGCAGGTGGATCACCTGAGGTCAGGAGTTCGAGACCAGCCTAGCAAGCATCTCTACTAAAACACAAAAAATTAGCCAGGTATGGTGGTATGTGCCTGTAATCCCAGCTACTCAAGAGGCTGAGGGAGGAGCATCCCTTGAACCCAGGAGCTGGAGGTTGCAGTAAGCCCAGATCACACCATTGCACTCCAGCCTGGGCGAAAGAGCAGGACTTATCTCAAAACAAGAAAAAAAAAAAAAAAGAAGGTAGCCAAGGATGCCTCAGCAGCTGAGTGCGGAGAGACCAGAACATGTGTTCCGTCTTTGTCATGAGGCTATTTCTAGAAAAAGACTATTTTTTAAAACAGTCATCGAAAGCTATCATAGATGCCATGGCCAAAACATTTTCGTAGGACATACTGTTACCACCTCACTGCCTACAGCCTACAGTTCTTAGGTGTAAATTTTTTTTTTCAGAGAAATGAAAACTAATGTTAGAAAGAAGCACTTGGGGAATGATACCACTTAACTGATTTTATAAGTGTTTACAGCAGATGCTGCCTTGGTGGAACGTTTGGAGGGGAAAAGGGAGCCTCCCAAAGTCTTTATAAAAGGTAGCAGGGCCCCTGACACAGAGCGGAAGGGAAACCGCAACTAAGAGCATCAAACTCGGGAGGAAAAAAGGGTGGCTGGAGAGGGTGAGGGGAGGCAGAGAATGCATGAAAAGATGTTATTCCCACTACTACTGATTACAGAGATCAACCAAATCCTCCCACGCCGGAAAGAACAAAGTACTCATTTTTTAGCAACCCAAGAACAGAAGAAGGGGATATTGGCGGAACCTCTTCATATTAAAGACCAATTAAGTTATTAGGCAATTTCACAGAAGTTCCAACAGAACAGAGCCTTTCTCTTATATTGCGGAATACCTCTAAGCCATATATGAAATCACAAGATACAACACGGTTGTGTTACTCATTATTTCTTTGGCCATTACATTCACTCATTCCTCCAACAAATGTTTATCAAGTAACCTCCATGTGCAAGTCATGGAAAACGATTTGATGGACACAGAATCCTCCAGAAGAAATAATCTAAGATCTGGTGTTAGAAAACCTCGATTGGAGTCACCACTTTGCTGCACACACTTAAATGCCATTTCTGGGTTTTGTCATCTGTAAAATGATCTGATACTGCTTCACAGAGTATGGGAAGCGTCTCTGTAAGTGCTAAAGTCCTTCACAAAGGTCAGTTGCTGTTGTTTTTGTAAGTCTCCTAGTAGGATGGGGTGACCACATTCCTGGTTACCTACAACAGTCTCAGTTGCACCTGTTCTCCCAGCCCCTTTTCATTCTTGTGGGAGTCCAAGTTTGGTAAATAATTGATATGATCCCCTACTGATAGGGTCATCTGTGTAGGACAAAAGCATGCGACAAGGACCAGGGTTCCAATTCTATTGTTCAGTTGTAGTGGATTTCCATATCTTACTATCTGTTCATGGAAGTTTCTTGCTGCCTAACAATACCTTGCTCTTTTTGAAGGTGCAGCCAACTCGGCTGTGAAAATTCAATGTGTGCCCAGAAGTGGGTACTCTGCTGTGCGTTTGCACAGAGGTTTCTCATGAAAAGAAACAATTTGTGGAGCACCCGTCGTGAATGCAGAATTTGGGCATAAAGAAATGTTCTCCTGCATAATGGTATTCTTCAATTCACAAATGGAAATGTTATATTTCAAGGCAACAGTGTTGTGGGCCTTTACAATAAGCACAAAGCACTACCCCAGTCTGGCAATAGCTGAAAACCTGGGGGATTTTGGTCTTACCAGGTAGAACTGGGCTGGTAAATTGTGGCTGAGTATGAGACACCAGCCGTGGGTTGGATCTTGCACTTCAAGAGCCCTGTTCCCAGAGCCCTGGGCTGTGTTTCTCAATCTCACCCAGCTTCTGTTTCCTGACTGGGGGAGCAGATGATTCTTGTACCTGCTTCTTGGTACTGCTTTGAGAGTTACAAAGGCTGATGCATAGAGTCTTGAGCACAGCACCAGACACATGCAGATTGTCCATAAGTTGTAGAAAGTCTTATCATTCTCCACTGTGCTGCTCCCGACAGAGCACTCTGCAATGGTTAACTTGAGGGGACCAACCCCTGCTATGCCCTCCCTCCTTTGGCCTTGTTTCCAAATATTTGTAGGAGTTGTCCAGACCAAAGCCTTTCAAATATGGGCAGTCAGTTGCAACCCTGTCTGTATCAGTTAGCCATTGCCACAATGATGCTGGGTAACAAACTCCCTCACAAAACTTGGTGGCTTAAAACAACAATGATGCATTCTCACCAATGTGTGGGGCAGCTGGTATCGACTAATCTAGGCTGAGCTCTACTCCAAACTGCTCTGGTTGGGGAAATTTTGGCAGCAGCTCTACCAGTACATGGCTCTCATCCTGCTCCTGTAACCAAGGACCTCTCTTGGGCACGTGCTTCTGATGACAACAGCAGGAAGTACTCGAGGGCTCGTGGAAACCCTCCAGGTCGACTGGCTCAAAACCAGTCGCTGCCACTTCTGCCCAGATATCATTAACAAGAGCAGGTCATGTGGCCAAGTCCAAGGCCAAAGGACAGGAGCACTCCCGTAAAAGGGTCCTGGCAAGGGTGTGCTGGTAGAGAGGTGGGAAGAACTGGGGCCAATAAATCAACCAACTGCACATTCTATCTCATCTTTTGCAGAAAAGGGATGGAACAAATTTGGAGCACCTACTGTGGGCCAGGACTCATTTAAGCTTCAAGAAACCTAGGAAGGAGGCAATTTCTCTCCACCTTATGGGTGAAAAGACTAAGGGTGAATATTGAATTGATTCACTTTTGCCACACTCCCAGATGTCTCCATTTCTTTCACTCACAATGCTATCGGTAAGCAGTTTGGGCTGGACTCAGATGGACACTCTTCTGATGGTCTCAGCGAGACACTACCCACTCATGGTCAGCTAGGAACCAAGTGGAGGCTGACTGGTCTCACCCACCCGTCTGGTAGTCGATGGCTATGGGCAACACGAATGGCTGGGGCATGTGCTCTCACGAATCCAGCTTCCCAGGGCAGCAAGACAGCCAGCCCCAAAGTGTGAACACTTTTTAAAGCCTTTGGTAGCTTGTTTGCTAATGTCCCAGGAGCCATGTAAGACATAAGGCCAGTGCAGAGCCAGTGTGGGAGGGGACTATCCAAGGGGCACATAGAGGAAGTTAAACAAATTATGGCTGTTTTTGTAATCTGCGACAAGAACCCGGTTCAAGGAACACACTAAATGCATGGCAGAGCTTCCTCTTTGATCTTCTGAGCTGACAAGCATGTGGTAAGCACAGCCTCATGTGTCCCTAATGTCTTCCAGACACACTTAGCACTTCCCACACAGCCATGTCAACTGCCTGGTCCTCACTGAACTTTCCACTCTGACAGATCTTGAGAGGCATATGTCTCAAGAGTTAAATACAAATGAACAAATAAATGTATTTACACAACTTTTGGAAAAACAATGTAAATGTCTTAGAAGCAAAATTTATTTTCAGAGGAAGAAATCTTGTTTATGTGATTCTAGATTAATTCTCAGAAAGCGTCTCTACAACAGAAGCAGGGAATTCTATATGTCTCTGGCCTCATGCCCACAGCAGTGCACCAGCTTCTCAAGGCATTGCTGGGCTTGGTTTCCAAAGAAGTGCCAAGGAGTCACTGAGGGTGCCCAGGTCTTAGGAAGTGAGCTTTGACTCTGTAGCTGTGTTTAAACAAATTCACCCATTTTGTATCATATATCTGGAAAAGGGCAAAATCATTTTCCAAATTGGAGAGGATGGAGAAGAGGGGAAATGTGTTCGGTGTTATTGCAATTAGTCACGCTTTGGAATATCCTGGGGAAAGTCGACTCTTGACTTATTATTGACATAGTGAAGTGGAGGAGGTTAAAAAGAAGTCTGCAGGCACCATTAATTAACCTCTCCATTATTTTTATTTCCCTGTGCATTTTTCTGATGGACAGAAGATCAAGGGGTCAAACCCTGTTAGAGCTGCAGGCATCCCAGCACTCACAAAGCCCAAGCCTCTTGCTTTCCAGAGATGAGAGGAATTGTTGTCACTCTTCACAATCATAGCAGGCTTTCAGGTGGGCACAGATCCTGGGCCCACAGCGCTTGTGAGGCAGGTCCCCTCCTCCTCCTCGTACTATTTCTCCAAAGGCTGCTCATACATTGCTAATCCTCTTCCAGGAAGCCTTCCTGGATGTATTTCTACTTACTCTGTAACCCGCAGCCTTTCTTGGTGCCTCCTTGTTGTAGATTCTGGGATACTCTGCCCAGATCCCCTCTTTAGGACCAAAGCATACATTCCTCCAGCTGTTCCCAGCTGTAGCCCTCACTGGCAATTGCATTTAGCCTCAGGGAATAGCCTAGCCCAAGGTAATGGCTCCTGCAAAGGCAGCCTATGACTGGTGACTGGCTGAAGAAGGAGACCAAGCCCAGCCTACTTCCCTCCATTTGGGGACAATGCTGAAGGGCCACCCTGGCTTCGGAGCTCCCATCGGAGCAGCTGGGCCTCTGTTGTATCTGTTGTAGATCCACTTCTCCTTCTGCCCAATCCTTACTGCCTTATGGGTCCATCTCTCAAGAAACCTACATGCAGCTCTCCACCTCAGAGTCTGTTCCAGGGAACTCATCGTGGGACACTCCTTCCTGGCATCCCATGTCTCATTTTAAGTTTGCTAACTGGGTTCTCCGACACTGGGCTCACCCCAGTATATATATTTAAAAACCAGAATGGCTAAAAAGGAGGAAAACCGCAATTGTAAAGTTTCCCACAATTTTCTCCTTCACTTTAGGTGGAGGTCAACTTTGCCTCTGGGGAAAGACTGCACACCCATGTACTGGAGGGTAGAAAGGACACTTCAGTGTCCTTGTGATCATGCAGAGAAGACTCCAAGCCCACACTGGCATGGAGAGGATGAGGCCACAGTGCAATCGATCAAGCACTGTGTGTTGATGCTCAAGGTTGTCTGCACCAGGCAAGGAGTTCCTTCTCAACTGAGATCACCATGATGCTGACGGGAAAGCAGTCATGAGGGAAATGTGGGCTTCTTTCCTCCTCTGAGCTGAATCCACTGAGGGTTGGAAGAATATAATGAAAACTGTCCCCTCGCTCCTCTGGGAACCTGGCCAGCCCTTTTGAGAGTAGTGTCTGGGCTGGACACCTAACGAGAGCCAAAAGGGGATCCCATGAAGGCCACAACCAATGCACTCTAGATGTTGGTTCAAGAGGTGATTCAAAAATTGTTCTCAACTGCACTGTAAACCCTGATGCTACCCCCAGATCCCCATGGCCATCAGCACGGTTCGGTCTTTGCTAAACTTCATGGAATTAAGTTTAAGTGCCCATGTTCACACTTAGGATGTATAAGGAGAGCTCTGGCAGCCTAGATCATGACTGTGGCATGAGGGAGTGGACACAAATAGCCAAGGTGCTAAGATTAAGTTCAGGTGAGCTCACTGAGCCAGTGCATTTCTTGGAGACTTTCAGAAACTCTTGGAGAGGGAGTGAGGGTTCTGACAAAAACAGACGTCCTTAGTTTCAGGACGGCCTGGGACTTGTTGGCTGGGTACTGAAAGGAAGCTGCATCCTGGAAACCTTGGGTCTATTGAACTCTGGTTAGTTGGGCTATTTCCTTGATTGAGTGTGTAAGCTCCCTGCAAGCAGGAACCGTGCTTCATTCCTTTCTCGGGTTGTCCACAGTGCCTAGTACAGCGTTTGCACATTGTGGGGTCTGATGTGATCTTCAATTTTGGGCCCCAAATCTGTTAACAGAGAGCACAGTGATGCCTCAGAGAGAATGTGGCTTGGCAGGGTCACAGAGCAAGTGAGTGGCTGGATCCTCAGCACCCAAGGAGCTTGCAGTCTTCAGCCACCTCTTACTGCTCAGGAGCAATGGGTGCCCTGAGTAGAACTCGAGTCAGCTTCAACCTCTGGGAGGAAGGATTTGGTGTGTTCCCTTCCACCAAGGATGCCCTGCTGAGCACCTAAAAGCTGGCAGTTCCCAGCCCATGATCTCTGTGGTGGGCAGAGTTCTAAGATGGCCCTCAGTCTTATGTAATTCCCTCTCATGTGTATATGATAGGACTCCTCTGATTATGTCACATGATGTGGCAAAGGGATTTTGCAGCTGTGATTAAGGTTACTAATCAGTTGACCCTAAGATGGGGGTATTATCTGAATGGGTCTAACACAACCAGAAAGTTTTCTCCAGCTGGTGGTAGAAAGGGAAATCAGCAAAAGGTAAACAAAAACAAACAAACAAACAAAAAACAACCACTGTTGTTGACTTTGAAGATACAGGGAGCCACATGTAAAAGCTGGATAGCACCCTGTAGGAGTTGAGAACAAGCTTCATCCAACAGTCAGTAAGGTCAGGGGGACCTCAGTCCTACAACCACAAGGAACTGAATTCTGCAACAACCTGGATAAGCTCGGAAACGAATTCTCCCCCCAGGGCCTCCAGCTAAGAGTCCAGCAGCTGGTACTTTGATTTCTCTTGCAAGATCCTAAGCAGAGCCCATGTCAGCCCAGTGGATTTCTGACCTATAGAATTGTGAGATAATAAATGGGTGTTGTTTTAAACCACTACAATTGTGAAAAATTGTTGCCTAGCAATAGAAGGCTGACATCATCTTTGAAAACTCTTCATAGAATGGAGCATGGACAAGGTTTGAATTCCTATTATACTTCTCCTTAGTTGCACAACCCCTGAGTCTCAGTTTTCTCATCTACTGAGTGACAGATATAACACCCACATCTCAGAGTTGTCCCAGTGACCGCAGTCTGAGGACTTGGAGTTCAAGAACTTCCTTCCTCTCAAGGTGGCTGCTCTTGGGAGAGTCATTTACCCACTCTGCACCTTAGTTGTCTCCTCTGTGAAATGGGTCACATTAATCATCATCTTACTGTTGTTCTAAAGATCGTATCAAATGAGATAATGGATGTAAAAGGCATGACACCAATATTTGTTATTTACACCCCCAGTCTGAGCACAAACCACAGACATCATACACCCAAGAACAGGCCATAAACGTTCACTTTCTGCAAGCCTATCATCAAGCACCACCATTTTTGTATAGTTCAGGGCCCTCTAATTCAGAAATGTATTTAATGTTTAAGGAAAATTGCCTAGATACCATGATAACCCTTTGAGTAGTGTTGTACCTTATGCAATATTCTATTTGGTCAAAAAATAAGGCATCGTGAAAGCTCAGAGGAGGTCCTGAGCTTTGAGCTCACTCTCAGGAGTGAGCATGACTGGCTTAGTCCCGATAGGAAAGAACCTTCTCCAAACAACTCCAAGCACCAAAAAAGTTTTTTCTGTAAGAAGTTGTCAAATCATAAACTATGTTGTCATTCATCCTTTCATGCAGATCCCCTCCTGCGTTGTCCCACAAGGAAAGCTCCTGATTAAGATGTAGGGGTTGTAAATCAGGAGAAGGCGCCGGCGTGTTCTGCATGAGGGAGCCATATGGCTGACTGCATCGACTGCTGGCGATGTGACCATCACCCACTCATTGTGCCATAGCTGAGCGCCAGCATCCTCTATGGTGATTCATGGGTGCCCTGATCACAGGCCCCATGTTATCTAATAGATTTCTGAAGTTTTCCACCAAGCGTTTTATTTTAAGTGACAGTTATTTCTATTAATGGGTGGGCCCTGTCAGTTTCCTGACCCCGGTCGGGAAGGATGTCTTTCTGTTCAAATGGCAGTCATCATTTCTGTGAAGCCATGCATGCAAAGAAGGCAGCCAGAGCAAGGCACCTCGCACAGGGCTGTCATTCAAGTTGACATCTCCATGTTGGAGCATTTTTGCAAAGTTTTCTCCATGTGACCTGCAAGTTAAAGATCAGGGGGCTCCCTTCATCCAAGCCATCCATGTGCCAATCATCCTTACCTAAAAATGAAAGTTACAAATAAGCCAGTGCTGCTATTTATACCCTCTTGCCTGGCCCATCTTCCTCCTGTCAATCTTAGTCTTTCATTATGGATACACACGCAGCACCTCTTCTCCATCGAGATCACAGATTAGCTGCTCCCGCTTCTCCACTGTTTGTTTTCCCCTTACCTTTTGTGATGTTTTATAAAATAACCATGCTCTCCTGGCCTTCAGGGTTTTTTCTATTAATAGAAGATAAATTTTTTTCCCTCTCCTCTGTCCTTCCTTTCTTCTCTCCTTTCTTCCTTCCTTCCTTCCTTCTCTTTTCTTACTCCTTCATTATTTCCTACCTTCCATCTTCCTCTGTCCATCTTTCCTCTCTTGCTGTTTCTTTCCTCCCTCCCTCCCTCCCTCCCTCCCTCCCTTCCTTCCTTCCTCCCTTCCTTCCTGCCTTCCTTCCTTCCTGCCTTCCTTCCTTCCTTCCTTCCTTCCCTCTTCTGTGTCCTCCTCGTCCTCCTTCCCTTCCACTTCTTCTTGGTCCTCTTCCTTTTTCTTTGTTCTTCCTTTATTCCTCCCTTTTCCTGATATTTTCAAGCAGGAACTTAGGAGATGGCCTGGCCTTGCCCAGCCCCTTCCTGTAGACCTGCTTGCTGCCAGCCCCACGCGGAAGGCCCTGTCTCCCCATACATCCTGTCCCAGGCCTCTCGCCCAGTGGCCAGTCTGAACCCTGAGCCCAACTGACACCGTTCCACTAGCCCTTGACTGAGCCGCCCACTTCTGACGGATTCATTTCCCTGATAGGACTTTCTTTGCCTCTCCCCTCAGGTCCGCATCCCCTCTCCACCTGGGGGCCTTTGCTTCAGCACCACAGGGGATCTTTCCTAGCTCATCCAATAAAAGCCACCCTGCATAAATACCTTGTTTATTCACTCAACCAGTATTCACTGAGCACCTTCTACCTGCCAGGCTCTGCAGAGGCGCTGAGGAGAGTCAGGCAGTCACCGATCCGACGCACAAGAAGCCTGATGTTTCCTAGGGAAAACAGACGGTAAGCAAATATCTACCTAGACTTATTTAATCACAACTGTGATGCGTGTCACAGAGGAAGAGTCTGTCATCAATCATACACGTCCTTGTGTGCCCCTCTCCCCACATGGTCCCCGGGATGCTGATGGTCATTAGAGGTGCCTGTCCTTGAATAACGCACTCTGTGGAGTATGTGACGGGGGGAGGTTTAAGACCTCCCCACCCTGGAGGTGAGTCTGCTGGCCTGGTGATTTATGGACCCCTCCACTGTGCCCAGACATCTTCCGAGGGCTGATCTGGATGCCAGGAAACAGAATAGGAAAAGGTCCACTGTGCCCATGTGGTCCTTCCCGGGGAGCTTGTTTACCGGCCACGTCTGAAGTGTTTTGTACCGTCTCAAGTGTGTTCTCAAGTGCTTTGTTCTGAAGTGAAGCGTGAATGCGTTTTCTCAACCTCCTCTTCCACACGGGCGCCGCTGCTTGCCGGCACATGCTCACCAGCCATTTGCACTCACATGGGGCAAAGCTTAACTATAGATTTTGATACATGAACGTGAGTACTGAGCTGTGAGAGCCCAGAGGTGCCTGTACAGCTACAGAAAGGGGAAAAAAAGCGAGAGTTCTAAAAAGCACAAGAGCAGCGGGAAGAGGAAAGACATTCATTTATTAAGTTCATCAGCCTCACTTTTCTCATGTGCAAAATGGGGGTGCTGATTGTACAAGAGATGCTTCTAAAGCATTGCACATATCATGTGCCAAACTAAATGTCAGTCTTCTTTCCCTGATATTTGCAGTTAGAAGTCCCGATGGAGAATGTGGCTATAACTGTGGAAACTGTACAGAAAGCCTCGGCATTCGTCTGGGTGGGCTCTGGAGGCCCCCACTGCTAGGGAAATCTGCAAAAAGATCTTCAATATTCAAACAGGATGGGGAGAAGGTCGGGGGAGCATACATACATTCCTTTTTCTACTTCATCCTCTAGCTGGTGGCTGTCACAGTGAAAGGAGGTGCATGGGGGTAAACTGAGGAAGCTGGACCAAACTGGAGAGACTGGCCGCACTGTAGGTAGGTGGGTTTGCATTTTGCAAGCCAGTCTTGACGTCTTCCACACAGACAATGGCAAACCAAGATGCACAACAACCGTCTGAACTTTTCTGTGAGGCGTTTCTCCTCGTAACTTCAGAAATTTACTATCTGTGCAAAACTGAGCAGAGGCAGACATTACTAACCTAATTGATGAGATGTCATCAGGAAATCACAATACTTTACCTGGATGACTGGCTCAAAAGAATGAAGAGTTAAAAAAAGAAAGAAGGAAAAAGAAAAAGGAAAGCTACGATTAACTTTTAAACTCAAACAGCAACCAGAAGTCAGACAATTAAATGGGGAAGCCATGCACAAATGTCACACACAGAGGAGGACATCAAAGAAAACAGCAATCTCTGATAAAGATCAAGAGGGACAACTCGGGTTTTTATAGCATCTGCCGACAAATGGCTCAAGTGGAAAAAACACACGGTAGCTTGATTTCTCAATATGCTACTGAACGGCCTGTGATGCTACAGAGATCAAAGGCTAGCCTCGGAAACAAAATGCCACAAGAAATGACACACTCTTTGTTTTTTGTTATTATTTTGGGGGGCAATTTGTATCTCAGACCCATGACTCAAGGAGTTGGAAATTTATGAGCCAGTGTGGAGAGAGGTCGGTCAGCTGGCTGAACGGCAAGGAATAAAAATTACACACTTAGAAATTCATTCCATTCTTTCTCGGCTTACTCCCATGGAATAAAGAAGGTGATAAAAGACCTTTGTAAATTACATGGCATCTCCATTAAACCTTCACAGGTCTGAGGCAACGCTGTGTTTTCGGAGTGTGATACTGTGTAACTGTGTGTGCACATGCCAGCTGCTGTCATTGTCATTCCTGGCGTTTTATCCTCTCCTAATGTATCCCTATCCCCTGGATTTTCTCCCTCCAAGTTTCTCTTCAACATCATCTTTTTCATCATCTAAGTCTGGTCTTCTTTGAATTGCCCATAGTGACATCTGTGTCCACAGCACTGAAAACCATCCATCTCCCAGATCTGTCCCAATGTGTAGACATTTGGCAGCAGGTAAATAAAAGACCCAGATGTGCAACTTCTTTGCTTTTCATCTGGAACTCTGGCATAATGTAGAGATATCTTGAATGAAAGCTAGCCTATATTCTTTTGATTTTCCACATGTGGTTATTGTTATATTATTATTTATTGTGATCTTTGTACAATTTACCAATCACCTAGGTAGCCATCAACAGGCATAATAATATGGTTGCTATTTGTACAAACAATTATCCTTCGAATATAAGTTAGTCAGTGGATTACAAATGAATCCAGGAATATTTTGGCAAACATCCCTGGGAAGCTGTGTTGAGACTAAAGCCATGTAAAGCGCAGGATTCTGGCTAGGGGATTGATGATGCATTTGAAAAGCTTAATAAAACATTGAGATGGCTGATACTGTGGATTCCAAGAAGGCAGGTAGAGAAGTTTGATCATACACCAGGTGACACAGAGAATATGAATGAAACCTATCAGAAATATATTTAGTAAATTTGCATCTCAACAATGGAAAATTACAACACAGAATGATGCCCTGATTTTCGAAGCACGTTAGAGAAACCTGAGGAAAATAAGTGTGCCGTCTACTGTTGCAGACAATGTTCCCAACAGATGTGGTCTGTCTGGCAGGCAGCACAGAGCTGTCCTCCCCCTTTGCAATGCCAGAAGTGACCCCCGTGCAAATGTGCATTTCAAAGCTCATACAATCTCAATCCTGAGTCTTTGGCTGTTTCAGAAATCTAGATCATTGCTGAATCTTTCTCAATGTGGCTTTAGTTAAAAAGAATTGTGTTCTTTTCTTAGTTACTTTTTTTGAAACAGAGTCTCACTCTTTTACCCAGTCTGGAGTGCAGTGGTATGATCTCAGCTCACTGCAACCTCTGCCTCCTGGGTTCAAGCAATCCTCCCACCTCAGCCTCCCGAGTAGCTGGGACTATTCCACCATCACGCCAGGCTAATTTTTGTATTTTTTGTAGAGACAGGGTTTCACCATGTTGCCCAGGCTGGTCTCAATGTTGGACTCAAGTGATCCACCTGCCTTGGCCTCCCAAAGTGCTGGGATTACAGATGTGAACCACCACGCCTGGCTCTTAATTACTTTTTTTTTTTTGAGATGGAATCTCACTCTGTGGCCCAGACTGGAGTGCAGTGGTGCGATCTCGGCTCACTGCAAGCTCTACCTCCCAGGTTCATGCCATTCTCCTGCCTCAGCCTCCCAAGTAGCTGGGACCACAGGCATCCGCCAAGCTTAAACCTAGAAATGATTAAGCTTGGTCAGGAAATGCATGACAAAAGCGGAGACAGGCTGAAAGCTAGGCCTCTTACGCCAAACAGGTAGCCAAGTTGTGAATGCAAACGGAAAGTTCTTGAGGGAAGTAAAGTGCTACTCCAGTGACCACATGAATGATACGAAAGCAAAACAGCTTTATTGCTGAGATGGAGATGTTAGTGGTCTGGAGAGAAGATCAAACCAGCCACAACATTCCCTTAATCCAAAGCCTAATACAGAGCAAGGCCCTAACTCTCTTCCATTCTGTGAAGGCTGAGAGAGGTGAGAAAGCTGCAGAAGAAAAGTTTCAAGCTAGCAGATGTTGGTTCATGAGGTCTAAGGAAAGTTGTCTTCATAACATAAAAGTGCAAGATGAAGCAGCAAGTGCTGATGGGGAAGTTACAGTAAGTTATCCAGAAGATCTAGCTAAGACCATTGATGAAGGTGGCCATGCTAAACAATAGATTTTCAGTGTAGATGAATTAGCCATCTAGTGGAAGAAGATACCTTCTAAGATTCCCTTAGCTAGATAAAAGAAGTCAATGTCTGGCTTCAAACCTTCAAAGAACGAGCTGCCTTTCTTGTGAGGAGCTAATGTAGCTGGTGACTTTAAGTTGAAGCCAGTGCTCATTCACCACTCCGAAAATCCTAGGGCTCTTAAGAATTATGGGAAATTGGCTCTGCCTGTGCTCTATAAATGAAACAACAAAGCCTGGATGACAGCACATCTGTTTACAGCATGGTTTACTGAATATTTTAAGCCCACTGTTGAGACCTACTTCTCAGAAAAAAAATATTCCTTTCAAAATCTTACTGCTCACTGACAATGATTCTGGCCACCCTAAAGCTCTGATGGAGATGCACAAGGAGATGAATGTTGTTTTCATTCCTGCTAACACAACATACATTCCACAGTCCATGGATCAAGGAGTAATTTCAAGTCTTATGATTTGAGAAATACATTTCATAAGGCTATAGCTGCCATAGGTAGTGATTCTTCTAATGGATTTGGGCAAAGTAAATGGAAAACTTTCTAGAAAGGATTTACTATTGTAGATGCCATTTAAAAATTTTGCAATTCTGTAATCCCAGCACTTTGGGAGGCCGAGACGGGCGGATCACGAGGTCAGGAGATCGAGACCATCCTGGCGAACACAGTGAAACCCCGTCTCTACTAAAAATACAAAAAACTAGCCGGGCGAGGTGGCGGGCGCCTGTAGTCCCAGCTACTCGGGAGGCTGAGGCAGGAGAATGGCGTAAACCCGGGAGGCGGAGCTTGCAGTGAGCTGAGATCCGGCCACTGCACTCCAGCCTGGGCGACAGAGCGAGACTCCGTCTCAACAAAAAAAAAAAAAAAAAAAAATTTGCAATTCATTGGAGGAAATAAAAATATCATCATTAACAGGAGTTTGGAAGAAGTTGATTTCAATTCTCACGGATAACTTTGAGAGGTCCAAGACTTCAGTGTTGGAGATAACTGCAGATGTAGAGGAAACAGCAATCAAACTAGAACTAGAAGTGGAGCCTAAATATGTGACTGAATTGCTGCAATTTTGTGATAAACCTTGAATGGCTAAGGAGTTGTTTCTTATGCGTGAGCAAAGAAAGTGGTTTCTTGAAATGGAATCTACTCCTGGTAAAGATGCTGTGAACATTGTTCAAATGACAACAAAGGACTTAGAACATCCCGTAAACTTGATAATGCAGTGGCAGGGCTTGAGGGATTGACTTCAGTGCTGAAAAAGATTCGAATGTGAGTAAAATGCTACCAAACATGCTACAGAGAAACCATTTGTGAAAATAAGAGTCAGTGGGGTGGCAAGCTTCATCGTTGTCCTATTTGAAGAAATTGCCACAGCCACCCCAACCTTCAGCAAGCACCATCCTATTCAGTCAGGAACCATCCACACTGAGGCAAGACTCTCCACCAGCAAAAGATAGTGACTCATCGAAGGCTCAGATGATTGTTAGCTCGAAGGCTCAGATGATTGTTAGCACTTTTTAGTATTTTAAATTAACGTATGTACCTTTTTTAGAGAAAATACTATTGCACATTTAACAGGCTACAGTATAGTGTCAATTTAACTTTTATATGCACTGGGAAACCAAGAAATTTGTGTGACTCACTTTGTTGTGATATTTGTTTTACTGCAGCGATCGAGAACCAAATCCACAATATCTCTGAGGTATGCCTATACCAAATTTATTTTAAAGAAATTTTAGAGAATTCTATGCCATAAAAATAGAGAGCAGAATAATGAACTTCAGTGTACCCATCACTCAGTTTCAACATTTCATATTATACCAATCATAGAGCTGATTTCTTCTTTTTGTGTGTGTGTTAAAACAAAACAAAACAAAAAAACCCACGTGACATAAAATGTACCATCTTCACCATTTTTAAGTGTTACACTTCGGAAATGTTAAACATATTCCCATATTGTAAAAGAGATCTTCAGAAGTTTTTCATCTTGCAAATCTGAAACTCTATACCCATTAAACAATAACTTATTCCCTCCCGCTGCCTGCCCCTAGCAAATACCGTTTGACTTTCTGTTACTATGAATTTGACTCCTTTAGATACCTCGTGCAAGTAGAATCTTACATATTTGTCTTTCTGTGACTGACTTGTTTCACTTAGCCTAGTGTCTTCAAGGTCTATCCTTGTTGTAGCATGAGGCAGGGTTTCCTTCCTTTTCAAGGCTGAATGATATTCCGTCTTATGGGTAGGCCACCTCTTGTTGATTTATTCATCCCTGGGTGGGTAAGTCGCCTCCACCTCTTGGCTATTGTGAATAGCCTAGAATATGGGAGTCCAAATATCTCTTTGAGACCCTGATTTCAATTCTTTTGCATACATACCCAGAGGTGGGATGGCTGGATTGTGTGGGAGTGCTAATTTTAATACTTTGAGGAATGTCCATACTGGTTTCCATAGGGTTTGCATCATTTTACACTGTTGTGTCCTACCAACAGTGCAAAGGGGTTCTAATTCTCATTCTTTTCTGGGTTTTTTGATAGTAGCCATCTAGCAGGTATGAGGTTTGGATTTTCATTTATCTGCTGATTAGGGATTGAGCAACTTTTTCTATGCTCCTTGGCCATTTGGCATCTCTTTGAAGAAATATCTACTTAAGTCCTTTGCTCACTTTTTAATTGTTATTTGATTTTTTTGTTATTAAGTTGTGATTTCTTCTTCCGTAGAGATGTAAAGATTTTCTGTTTTGTTTTGCTTTTAACCATCAAAATTGAAAAAGAAAAAAATGACTAGATTGCTGTAGTGAAGATTCAGATACTTATACCGAGGTGGTTTCCAGTATAAGCCAGATAGAATTAATGGGTGAATTTGAACTATCCATACGGCCAATATGAATCATCACTCAGACAGCAAACATTTCCTGATAACCTCCTCAGCCAGCCCTCCCGAAGGCGCTGGGATATGAGTGTGGAAAAGGCAAGGCCTCTGCCTTCAAGGAGCTCACAACTATTCAGAAAAAAGGCAGGGGTTTCTGTCTGATTTTCAAAAACCACCTTTATTGAGATATACTTCACATACCATACAATCCATCCATTTAAAATATGCAATTCAATAAGTTTTGTATATTACATTATTAATTTTTAAATTTATGGTAAAATATAAATAGCATAACATTTACCATTTTAACCTTTTTTTTTTTTTTTGAGACAGAGTCTTGCTCTGTCGCCCAGGCTGGAGTGCAGTGGCGCGATCTCGGCTCACTGCAAGCTCCGCCTCCCGGGTTCACGCCGTTCTCCTGCCTCAGCCTCCCGAGTAGCTGGGACTACAGGCGCCCGCCACCATGCCCAGCTAATTTTTTGTATTTTTAGTAGAGACGGGGTTTCACCGTGTTAGCCAGGATGGTCTTGATCTCCTGACCTCAGGTGATCCGCCCACCTCGGCCTCCCAAAGTGCTGGGATTACAGGTGTGAGCCACCGCGCCCGGCCTTTAACCATTTTTAAAGTGTTGTCTGTTTGATCTTTTAATCAAAGGATTGTTTCTCTGTGTCAGGGTGCCTGCTGTCTCTTAGGCCTATGGAGTCTTCTAAGAGAAGCTTCCCTCTGCTGATGGGATGGTGGCTGGATGTAGTCAGATGGCCACGTCCGGACCCCACGACCCAATCTTGTCCTGCCTGCTTCATACAAAGCCATACACAGGTGCGCCGGCTAGGGGGAGCTGTGGAGCCCAAGACGTTTGGGCGTGCACTCCACTGGCTGCCGGCCAGCAGTCTTCAAGGTAGTCGAGTTCTTGCTGCTGTACAGGCTGGACCGTCAGGTGCTCCTCTTGGATGGTTTGTGAGAAAAGGTAAATGCATCAGCCCTTATTCTTGCCTCGCTCGTTCCCTTCAGTTAAAGAATAAATACTAAAGGGAAGCTGGTGAGGTATCTGAACATGCCCCTCCATCATTTAGTCACTAATCACCAATTACTTTTTTAAATTAAATAATTATTTGGGTTTTTGGCCAAATTACTCATTGACATCAATGAGTTTTTTTGTTCAAGCATCGAAAAATCCCAAAAGGCACCCGGTGGAAAGCCTTCTTCCACTCCTAACTCCTATCTGCCAACTCCCCATCGCTCTCAGCCAGGGACCAGGGTTATTAGATTTGTCTTTTGCTTTTATTACTTTTTCCTTTCCGACATTTTAAAGCATTTACAAGTCAATACAAATGTGTATTCTTCTCCTCTCTTCTTTTATCATAAATGGTACCATATTATATACATTCTTCTGCATCTTGCATTTTTCACTTAATATATCTGGAGAGCTTTCATGCTACTTTTTTATTATCACAAATAAGATATCAAGACTCCTGATGGGAAGAATTTTTGCAAAGTTTTTAGTTAGTACCTGATAACTAATATGTGAGTTATTTACAATCAGTGTCTACAGAATACGCCGAAATTTACACCTAGGTAATTTACAGCCTAAATTACCTAGGTCACTTAAATGGAAAGAGACCTCATTTCTACCTGAATCATCTAGGCAATTGTGGTTGATTAGAGTGGATCTAAAAATACATGAATCTTCCCCATTTCCCATCAGGGAAAAACTCTGGATTTTGATCCCAAATTCTCTTCAAAATCAGCATAACTGGATTGTGGTTTGAATTGATTTGCCGATGTTTCAAATGTAGGACAATGCTCAGAAGGATGAGAAATGGCTCAGTGGGAACCATTTTGTATTCTAGAACACCAACAGAACACTGAAGAGTAAAAAAAGAACCCGTGAAATGTGAAAACCATTTACCGGAATGCAAGGTTGTGGCAGATTCTGAATTAGTAGATCAGCTCCCCAAGAAAAACCACATCATTAATCAAAAATGAAAAATAATTCTCCTTTCAAGAGTGATATATATTGTGAGAAACTGGACTCAACTAGAAAATTCATCTAGTCATTGTAGCTGGGCTATTCCTGAGCAAAGCTCTTGATGACCAGCCAGTGAGTGCCCAGGACACACCGTGAAAGTGAATGGAATTAATTGCATCTGAAGAAACAATGGGGGTACAGAGATGGGTTACTGAGGATTAAAAGAAACTAAATTTAATATACCTCAACTGATAATACTTTCCTTTTGACCTTACGTGGGAAAATAAAACAAGGTGAGAAAATGGGAAAATTGCATTTTGGTGAAAATATTTCATGTATAGCAGCAGTCTCCAATCTTTTTGGCACTAGAGACCAGTTTCATGGAAGACAACTTTTCTACAGGCTGGGGAGGGGGATGGTTTTGGGATAATCATAAAACTCACCATAATGTAGAGTCAGGGGGAGCCCCGGGCATGTTTGCCTGCAACTAGACGGTCCCATCTGGGGTGATGGGAGACAGTGACAGATCATCAGGCATTAGATTCTTGTAAGGAGCAGACAGCCTAGATCCCTCACGTGCACAGTTCACAATAGGGTGCATGCTCCCATGAGAATCTAATGCCACACTGATCTGACAGGAAGTGGAGCTCAGTGGGTAATGTCAGCAATATGGAGTGGCTGTAAATACAAATGAAGCTTCCCTGGCTCACCCACCACTCACCTCCTGCTGTGTGGCCAGTTCCTAACAGGCCAAGGACCTGTACTGGTCCATGGCCTGGGGGATGGGGACCCCTGATGTACAGGTCTCTGTGAAGACATTCACCATCACCCTGTTAAATCTTCCTCTCCTTATTGAATTATCATCCAAGTCAGTGTCATCCCACTCTCCTTCACTCATTGCATCTCAGCCCTCAATCCTTTTAAATTGGATACCCACTTTAGTGCTAGTGAAGCAAACAAGCTGCACACAGTTGAGTACCTCCTAGGCCAGCACAGACTCCACTCCTGAAGATGATGAATGGAGCCTGCTACCTTGGCCTTCAGGCTCTGGCATGCTCGAGAATTCACAGAGCTTTAATATTTTTCCCAGATGTCTCATAATTGTGCCAATTTAATGTTTTAAAAATAATCTATATTTTATTTCCTTAATCCCATTAACAGATTTATGACTTAACATTTCATCAATAGCACAAACTCGTGGGGTTTTTGCCAGAGAAAGCAAGTTTAATCACTGGAAGTTGTCTGTTGCAACATTTATCCTTAAACCTCAAGTAAGTGGGACTGGTCGAGAGATTTTGTATGTGCCTGGGGAGGAATTCATTTGTGCCACTTGCCCCAAAGCCATGTCAGCTCCAGCGAGGAGAACACTGGGGTCTGTGAGCACATTGTTTTTGGAGAAGGATAATGTGGCAGGAGTTTGTTATTTAATAACCAGTTGCCTTCTGAGCTGGAGAGTTAATCACTACCATTAAGTACTGATCACTCCAGGTGAGAAGATGAGAACAGTTTCACATTTACAAAAGTTTGGAAGTCAAAAAGCTAATAGGCTTATGCCATCGAAACTTGACAAGAATGCTGTTTTCCCTTCTGATTGCATTTGAGCTTCATTACCTTGCTTTTGCATGAAGTTTTTTTTTTCTAAATGGAAATTAAAATAAAACAACTAGATCCTGGGCGACTGCCCCTTTCCAGGTTTTATCTATCATGTTTGAAATTTTTTACAATAAGCCCATATAATTTTTGTAATTAGAAAAGGTAATTAGAAAAGGCAATTGACATTCCTTAAAACAAAATAAAACTGTTTTTTTTTTTTTCATTCTTGTTTTTGTCTGGCTCAGCCTTCTGTGGCTCACAGGAGTAGCTAGGGGTTTAAGGATGTTTATTCAATTGTGATAAACAGCAGCAGATTTTTGTTTGTGCTTTCTGACTCTATGAAAGATGAGATACATGAAGGCTGTTTCCAAGTAAGACAGCAAAATTAAAAGCAACAAAGAAGGTGGAGATGAAATGGCCATCATTTCTGTCCTACTAAGCATTTGTCTTCAGTTTGTTTTTCAGTTCCCCAAAGCCATTCTGCACACCCTGCCAGGAATCAGCTTTGGCATTAAAAGCCAGAGAAATTAATGCACAGGAGTGGGAGTGGTGTGGCTTATGGAGGGATAAATTCAGCTGACACTGGCTCTATGACACTGCCACTCAACCTTGCTGGCAGTTTTAGTCACCTGGGGAGCTTTACAAAATACTGGTATCTGTGTCCACCCCCGAGAGATTCAGATACCATCACGCTGGATGTGGGCCAGGTGATTCTATTGTGTAGTCAAAGTCAAGAACCTTCATCAGTTTCCTCCCCTTTCTACCCTCCACTGCTGCCAAAGCCCTCCTTTTTAAAGTGTGGTCCAGGGACTCACAGCACCAGCAACACCTGGGAGCTTGGTAGAAATGCAGAATTTCAGACTCCGGCCCAGAACTTCTAAATCAGAATCTACATTTTAATAAGATCCCCAGGTGTACTTTGTGCACATTAAACTTTAACCTTCATAGCTCTTGCCCGGACTTATCCAGTCTCCAGAGGGATCTCCTGTTCTCTCTTCTCTCCCATTTCAAAGCAATCTCCATATTGAAGTGATCCAGAATAAACCACTGTGGCATAAAAGTTATTTTGAGCTGAAGGCATTTGAGTTTCCAAAATCTCTTATCTACCTAAAAGAACAGCCTCCACAAAACCCAAAAAACTAAATTGTTGTAAATGTCCTCCCCAGGAGCAACTCAAATCCCTGCTCCCTGTGAACCAAAAAGTATCTGAGACATGTCTCAATCGAGTTGGTAACTTTATTTTGCCAAGGGTAAGGACACACCCATGACAGCCTCAGGAGGTCCTGCCAACATGTGCCCAAGATGGTTGGGGTACAGCTTGCTTTTATGCATGTTAGGGAGACATGAGACATCAATCAATACATGTAAGGTTTACACTGGTTTGATCCGGAAGGGTGGGACAACTCAAAGGGGAGAGCAGGGCACTTCCGGTCATAGGTAGATTTAAATATATTCTGATTGGCAACTGTTTGAAAAGCTATTGTCAGTAGAAAGGAATGTATGGATTAAGACAAAGCGTTGTGGAGATGGAGGTTTTATTGTGCAGATGAAGCCTCCAGGTAGCAGGCTTCAGAGAGAATAGGTTGTAAATATTTCTTATCAGACTTAAGGTCCATATAGATGGTAATGCTGGAGGGGTAGAGTTAAGCATGTCTGACCCCCAGTTCCCATCATGACCTGAACAGGGGGACTGGGAGGCCTTTGAATTTTATTTTTGGTTTACATCCCAAATAAATGTCACAAAACCATCATATCTCTCATCTTTTCTCGTAAGGGCATATTTATTTTTCCAAAAAGACAATTGTTTTTCCATAAGTGACCCTTCTTCCCTTCATCTAAGAAGTCATTTCTCCCAGAGGTGCCCCTTCCCCTGTTAAGATGATACATAAGCCCCAAATTCTAGCTGCCTCCTTGAGTCACATTTCTTTGTGAACTCCCACGCATACACATGTAATTAAATCTGAGGGGTTTTTTCTCCTGCTATTTTGTCTTTTTTTTTTTTTCAGTTTAATTTTCAGGCCCTCAATACAAAACCTAAGAGAGTAGAAGAAAAGAATTTCCTCCCTGAAACTGTACACATGATCATACCACATGCATGCTGATACGGACAGGAAGCAGAAGGGCGTTTCCCTGGCAAAGGCCCCGCCCCCAAGTCTGGAAACCCGTGGCCCTAAATGGGAACAGGCTTTCCTGTTTTTACGCCCAAATGTTGCCTTCTCCAAGACCACGCTGTCTCACCACACCCCTATCGTGTGTCCATATAAACCCCAAGCTCCATGAGCAGAAAAAAAGAACAGCAGAAGAGTGGCAGAGGGGTGAGGCAGAGAAGGAGAGAAGAGAAGGTGCATCTGAACATTGGGAAGGGTTTGGCTGGGGATGGTCAGGGAGGAGATTGGCTGAGGGACAGCTGGACTCCAGAGGGAAGATAATCTTCCAGTCCATCTACTTTCCATCTCCCTATCCATCCCGCTGAAAGCCACCTCCACTACTCAGTAAAATCCCCACATTCACCATCCTCCAAGTCCGAGTGACCTCATTCTTCCTGGACACTGGGCAAGGACCTGGGTACCAAGAAGGCAGGGTGTAAAAGGCTGCCGCCCTGACTCTCCACTGAGCTGGTTTAACACTTAGCCATTTGTGAACGGTAACTGATATAAGAGCATTAATTGTAACACACCCTAGATGCTACCATGGGGCCAGAGCCCAAAAGTGCTCACCCTGGCTCCTGCACCTGCCTGTCTATGTGCTCCCTCTCCGGAAAAGGGTTTGAGTACACCACGGGCTGAGCAAATGATCCACACCCCTGTTGCAAGTCCTGCAAAGGGGTCAAGGAACTCTATCATTTCAATGCCTATAGGATAAATTATAAACTCCTTAACATGAACAAGACCACTCAAAACCAGGCTCCAGCACACCTCTCTCGACATATGGTGTGTTCCTGGCTCCTTGAAACTTGGTCCATCAGACATGTTCAAAACTAGACATTAAAGCCCTTTCATGAATCTGTGCCTTTGCACAGACTGTTCCCTCTCGTCTGTTTTTCTCTCTTCTCACCTGGTCATCACTGACTCTTTAAGACCAACTTTAATGTTGTCCCATCCAGTATAGTCTTCTCTGTTTTCTTCTACAAAAGGGTTCTCAATGCCCCCAGTCTGTGACCCTAGCACCTAGCATAGTACCTAGCACACAAGAAGTACTCAAAAAAAAATGTATTTGAATAAATGGATGGATGGGTAGATGGACTAAAACCCTTGTTTCCCAAATCTCTTCATTTACAATATTCAAAAATATTTAAACGTTGGTTCTACCCTTAGTTCCAAACAAGAGGAACCTCTGTCCTAGGTTCTGAAATTCCGAGGGGTCTGCATATCACAAATACACACGATGAATGTTTTAAAAAATATACAGGGGCCAGGCGCGGCGGCTCACGCTTGTAATCCCGGCACTTTGGGAAGCTGAGATGGGCGAATCATGAGGTCAGGAGATCAAGACCATACTGGCTAACACAGTGAAACCCCGTCTCTACTAAAAATACAAAAAATTAGCCGGGTGTGGTGGCAGGCACCTGCAGTCCTAGCTACTCGGGAGGCTGAGACAGGAGAATGATGTGAACCCGGGAGGTGGAGCTTGCAGTGAGCCAAGATCACACCACTGTACTCCAGCCTGGGCGACAGAGAGAGACTCCGTCTAAACACACACACACACACACACACACACACACGTGAGCTGGGCACAGTGGCTCACACCTGTAATCCCAGCACTTTGGGAGGCCAAGGTGGGTGAATCACAAGGTCAGGAGTTTGAGACCAGCCTGGCCAATATGGTGAAACCCCGCCTCTATTGAAAATACAAAAAATAGCCAGGTATGGTGGTATGCGCCTGTAGTCCCAGCTACTCAGGAAGCTGAGGCAGAAGAATCACTTGAACTCGGGAGGTGGAGGTTGCAGTGAGCTGAGATCATACCACTGCACTCTAGCCTGGGTGACAGAGCAAGACTCTGTCTCAAAAAAAAAAAAAAAAAAAACACAGGTGCCTTTGTCCCTTGGGATCCGACAGGTAATGCTGGCATAGTGCCACCTGCCACCTTAAACATTTACTCAGTTGACTAACACAGCTCAGGTCCCAGGGAAACACTTCTCTTCATCCCTTGCCCTATTCCTTGAAACGAAAAGTAACTGAGCCTAAATGCCACAAATGTTTGTGGGTTGTACCTGCACATGTCAGAAACAGACACTGCTTCAGAATCAGGGAAGACCTGAGCAGTAGAAGTGCTTAGGTAAGATAAATCACTAATTAATTACCTTGTAACTCCATCTTCTGAGTTAAGGCAAGCACAATAGATTCTCACATAATGAAGCATTTCTTCTTGGTGGTGCTGAGATTCCATTTTCTTCTGTCTCTTCATATTCTAATTTGTGGCCCAGAAGTCCTGAAGAATTAGTGCATAATTTGCAATCGTTGCATCTAATATCTGAAAACTATTTTTCAATAGTTAAATAATTCATATTATTCTTAAATTTGCATGTATGTGGATCGAGCTATGACATGCATGAAGCCTGGTACCAACTCCTACATGCACAACTAGATGGCCATTGAACACTAGAATGGAAAGTAATCCTATTATTGTAAACTATGCAAAAAGATAGAGCTAAATTTTCAAAATTAAATTTAAAATTTTATTTCTTAAAAATGTTTCATGTTTTATATTTGTTAACGATGCTATTTTTTCTTTAATTTTAAAATTTAACATCTCTTAAAAGTAATATTTAAACACATAAAAATAACTTTTTGTCACGTTTGCTTTTTATTTTATTTTATTTTCACATTTGCTTTTTAATACAAATATATTTAAATTGTTTTTTCTTTTTTTTTTATTTTTTATTTTTTATTTTTTATTTTTTTATTATACTTTAAGTTCTAGGGTACATGTGCATAACGTTTATATCATGTATAACTCCCCAATGCAATCCCTCCCTCCTCCCCCCTCCCCATGATAGGCCCCAGTGTGTGATGTTCCCCTTCCCGAGTCCAAGTGATCTCATTGTTCAGTTCCCACCTATGAGTGAGAACATGCGGTGTTTGGTTTTCTCTTCTTGTGATAGTTTGCTAAGAATGATGGTTTCCAGCTGCATCCATGTCCCTACAAAGGAAGCAAACTCATCCTTTTTTATGGCTGCATAGTATTCCATGGTGTATATGTGCCACATTTTCTTAGTCCAGTCTGTCACAGATGGACATTTGGGTTGATTCCAAGTCTTTGCTATTGTGAATAGTGCCGCAATAAACATACGTGTGCATGTGTCTTTGTAGTAGAGTAATTTATAATCCTTTGGGTATATACCCAGTAGTGGGATGGCTGGGTCATATGGTACATCTAGTTCTAGATCCTTGAGGAATCGCCATACTGTTTTCCATAATGGTTGAACTAGTTTACAATCCCACCAACAGTGTAAAAGTGTTCCTATTTCTCCACATCCTCTCCAACATCTATTGTTTCCTGACTTCTTAATGATTGCCATTCTAACTGGTGTGAGATGGTATCTCATTGTGGTTTTGATTTGCATTTCTCTGATGGCGAGTGATGACGAGCATTTTTTCATGTGTCTGTTGGCTGTATGGATGTCTTCTTTTGAGAAATGTCTGTTCATATCCTTTCCCCACTTTTTGATGGGGTTGTTTGATTTTTTCTTGTATATTTGTTTGAGTTCTTTGTAGATTCTGGATATTAGCCCTTTGTCAGATGAGTAGGTTGCAAAAATTTTCTCCCATTCTGTAGGTTGCCTGTTCACTCTGATGGTAGTTTCTTTTGCTGTGCAAAAGCTCTTTAGTTTAATGAGATCCCATTTGTCAATTTTGGCTTTTGCTGCCGTTGCTTTTGGTGTTTTAGACATGAAGTCCTTGCCCATGCCTATGTCCTGAATGGTACTACCTAGATTTTCTTCTAGGGTTTTTATGGTATTAGGTCTAACATTTAAGTCTCTAATCCATCTTGAATTAATTTTCGTATAAGGGGTAAGGAAAGGATCCAGTTTCAGCTTTCTACTTATGGCTAGCCAATTTTCCCAGCACCATTTATTAAATAGGGAATCCTTTCCCCATTTCTTGTTTTTGTCAGGTTTGTCAAAGATCAGATGGCTGTAGATGTGTGGTATTATTTCTGAGGACTCTGTTCTGTTCCATTGGTCTATTTCTCTGTTGTGGTACCAGTACCATGCTGTTTTGGTTACTGTAGCCTTGTAGTATAGTTTGAAGTCAGGTAGCGTGATGCCTCCAGCTTTGTCCTTTTGACCTAGGATTGTCTTGGCAATGCGGGCTCTTTTTTGGTTCCATATGAACTTTAAAGCAGTTTTTTCCAATTCTGTGAAGAAAGTCATTGGTAGCTTGATGGGGATGGCATTGAATCTATAAATAACCTTGGGCAGTATGGCCATTTTCACGATATTGATTCTTCCTATCCATGAGCATGGTATGTTCTTCCATTTGTTTGTGTCCTCTTTGATTTCACTGAGCAGTGGTTTGTAGTTCTCCTTGAAGAGGTCCTTTACATCCCTTGTAAGCTGGATTCCTAGGTATTTTATTCTCTTTGAAGCAATTGTGAATGGAAGTTCATTCCTGATTTGGCTCTCTGCTTGTCTGTTACTGGTGTATAAGAATGCTTGGGATTTTTGCACATTAATTTTGTATCCTGAGACTTTGCTGAAGTTGCTTATCAGCTTAAGGAGATTTTGGGCTGAGACGATGGGGTTTTCTAAATATACAATCATGTCATCTGCAAACAGGGACAATTTGACTTCTTCTTTTCCTAACTGGATACCCTTGATTTCTTTCTCTTGCCTGATTGCCCTAGCCAGAACTTCCAACACTATGTTGAATAGGAGTGGTGAGAGAGGGCATCCCTGTCTTGTGCCAGTTTTCAAAGGGAATTTTTCCAGTTTTTGCCCATTCAGTATGATATTAGCTGTGGGTTTGTCGTAAATAGCTCTTATTATTTTGAGGTACGTTCCATCAATACCGAATTTATTGAGCGTTTTTAGCATAAAGGGCTGTTGAATTTTGTCAAAAGCCTTTTCTGCATCTATTGAGATAATCATGTGGTTCTTGTCTTTGGTTATGTTTATATGCTGGATTACGTTTATTGATTTGCGAATGTTGAACCAGCCTTGCATCCCAGGGATGAAGCCCACTTGATCATGGTGGATAAGCTTTTTGATGTGCTGCTGAATCCGGTTTGCCAGTATTTTATTGAGAATTTTTGCATCGATGTTCATCAGGGATATTGGTCTAAAATTCTCTTTTTTTGTTGTGTCTCTGCCAGGCTTTGGTATCAGGATGATGTTGGCCTCATAAAATGAGTTAGGGAGGATTCCCTCTTTTTCTATTGATTGGAATAGTTTCAGAAGGAATGGTACCAGCTCCTCCTTGTACCTCTGGTAGAATTCAGCTGTGAATCCATCTGGTCCTGGACTTTTTTTCGTGGGTAGGCTATTAATTGTTGCCTCAATTTCAGAGCCTGTTATTGGTCTATTCAGGGATTCAACTTCTTCCTGGTTCAGTCTTGGGAGAGTGTAAGTGTCCAGGAAATTATCCATTTCTTCTAGATTTTCTAGTTGATTTGCGTAGAGGCATTTATAGTATTCTCTGATGGTTGTTTGTATTTCTGTGGGGTCGGTGGTGATATCCCCTTTATCATTTTTTATTGCGTCTATTTGATTCCTCTCTCTTTTCTTCTTTATTAGTCTTGCAAGCGGTCTGTCATTTTGTTGATCTTTTCAAAAAACCAACTCCTGGATTCATTGATTTTTTGGAGGGTTTTTTGTGACTCTATCTCCTTCAGTTCTGCTCTGATCTTAGTTATTTCTTGCCTTCTGCTAGCTTTTGAATGTGTTTGCTCTTGCCTCTCTAGTTCTTTTAATTGTGATGTTAAAGTGTCAATTTTAGATCTTTCCTGCTTTCTCTTGTGGGCATTTAGTGCTATAAATTTCCCTCTACACACTGCTTTAAATGTGTCCCAGAGATTCTGGTATGTTGTATCTTTGTTCTCATTGGTTTCAAAGAACATCTTTATTTCTGCTTTCATTTCGTTATGTACCCAGTAGTCATTCAGGAGCAGGTTATTCAGTTTCCATGTAGTTGAGCGGTTTTGATTGAGTTTCTTAGTCCTGAGTTCTAGTTTGATTGCACTGTGGTCTGAGAGACAGTTTGTTATAATTTCTGTTCTTGTACATTTGCTGAGGAGTGCTTTACTTCCAATTATGTGGTCAATTTTGGAATAAGTGCGATGTGGTGCTGAGAAGAATGTATATTCTGTTGATTTGGGGTGCAGAGTTCTATAGATGTCTATTAGGTCCGCTTGGTGCAGAGATGAGTTCAATTCCTGGATACCCTTGTTAACTTTCTGTCTCGTTGATCTGTCTAATGTTGACAGTGGAGTGTTGAAATCTCCCATTATTATTGTATGGGAGTCTAAGTCTCTTTGTAGGTCTCTAAGGACTTGCTTTATGAATCTGGGTGCTCCTGTATTGGGTGCATATATATTTAGGAGAGTTAGCTCTTCCTGTTGAATTGATCCCTTTACCATTATGTAATGGCCTTCTTTGTCTCTTTTGATCTTTGATGGTTTAAAGTCTGTTTTATCAGAGACTAGGATTGCAACCCCTGCTTTTTTTTGTTCTCCATTTGCTTGGTAGATCTTTCTCCATCCCTTTATTTTGAGCCTATGTATGTCTCTGCATGTGAGATGGGTCTCCTGAATACAGCAGACTGATGGGTCTTGACTTTTTATCCAGTTTGCCAGTCTGTGTCTTTTAATTGGAGCATTTAGTCCATTTACATTTAAGGTTAATATTGTTATGTGTGAACTTGATCCTGTCATTATGATATTAACTGGTTATTTTGCTCATTAGTTGATGCAGTTTCTTCCTAGCCTCGATGGTCTTTACATTTTGGCATGTTTTTGCAATGGCTGGTAGTGGTTGTTCCTTTCCATGTTTAGGGCTTCCTTCAGGGTCTCTTGTAAGGCAGGCCTGGTGGTGACAAAATCTCTAAGCATTTGCTTATCTGTAAAGGATTTTATTTCTCCTTCACTGATGAAACTTAGTTTGGCTGGATATGAAATTCTGGGTTGAAAATTCTTTTCTTTAAGAACGTTGAATATTGGCCCCCACTCTCTTCTGGCTTGTAGAGTTTCTGCCGAGAGATCTGCTGTTAGTCTGATGGGCTTCCTTTGTGGGTAACCCGACCTTTCTCTCTGGCTGCCCTTAAGATTTTTTCCTTCATTTCAACTTTGGTGAATCTGGCAATTATGTGTCTTGGAGTTGCTCTTCTGGAGGAGTATCTTTGTGGCGTTCTCTGTATTTCCTGAATTTGAATGTTGGCCTGCCCTACTAGGCTGGGGAAGTTCTCCTGGATGATATCCTGAAGAGTGTTTTCCAACTTGGTTCCATTTTCCCCCTCACTTTCAGGCACCCCAATCAGACGTAGATTTGGTCTTTTTACA
Organism: Trachypithecus francoisi; assembly: GCF_009764315.1. NCBI lineage: Eukaryota > Metazoa > Chordata > Mammalia > Primates > Cercopithecidae > Trachypithecus > Trachypithecus francoisi. Next base: position 5,902,250 of record NW_022681442.1, on the reverse strand, counting down.
TAATCCCATACTTCTTGCAGGCTTTGTTCATTTCTTTTTCTTCTTTTTTCTTTTGGTTTTCTCTTCTCGCTTCATTTCATTCATTTGATCCTCAATCGCTGATACTCTTTCTTCCAGTTGATCGAGTCGGTTACTGAAGCTTGTGCATTTGTCACGTATTTCTCGTGTCATGGTTTTCATCTCTGTCATTTCGTTTATGATCTTCTCTGCATTAATTAGTCTAGCTGTCAATTCTTCCACTTTTTTTTCAAGATTTTTAGTTTCTTGGCGCTGGGTACGTAATTCCTCCTTTAGCTCTGAGAAGTTTGATGGACTGAAGCCTACTTCTCTCATCTCGTCCAAGTCATTCTCTGACCAGCTTTGATCCGTTGCTGGCGATGGGCTGCGCTCCTTTGCAGGGGGAGATGCGCTCTTATTTTTTGAATTTCCAGCTTTTCTGCCCTGCTTTTTCCCCATCTTTGTGGTTTTATCTGTCTCTGGTCTTTGATGATGGTGACGTACTGATGGGGTTTTGGTATAGGTGTCCTTCCTGTTTGATAGTTTTCTGTCTGACAGTCAGAAGGACTGTCTGTTGGTCTGTTGGAGATTGCTTGAGGTCCACTCCAGACCCTGTTTGCCTGGGTATCAGCAGCAGAGGTTGCCAAAGATAGAATATTGCTGAGCAGCGAGTGTACCTGTCTGATTCTTCCTTTGGAAGTTTCCTCTCAGGGATGACTCCACCCTGTGAGGTGTGGGGTGTCAGACTGCCCCTAGTGGGGGATGTCTCCCAGCTAGGCTACTCAGGGGTCAGGGACTCACCTGAGCAGGCAGTCTGTCCGTTCTCGGATCTCAACCTCCGCGTTGGGAGATCCACGGCTCTCCCCAAAGCTGTCAGACAGAGTCGTTCGCCTCTGCACCGCCCCCCAAATTGTTTTTTCTTAAAAGACAATTACATTCCATTTTTAGTCTTTAAATGACCAAGAATAAATATAAGGCAAGATCATGATAGGAATAAAAATAGTAGAACTCAAAAAGAAAAAACTAAAAAAAAAAAAAAAGAAATGGAATACCTTCAAAGAAATGGTTTGCTTAAATTTTGTAAAGCTGAAATAATAAAAGTGAGAAGTCTTACACAAAAGCATGAGATACATAAAATTTGCTAGTAAGGCATTACAACTGCTACATTTAATAAAGTTTTAATTATGGATCAAAACAAGATAAATGAACAAGAAAATTATTCTCATCAAATTCACAACTTCAAGAGGTCGATGAAATCCCTGGAACCTCACATTCTTCAGTACATGAAGATTTAATTAGTGCTCAGAGCAATGAGAATAAAAAAGAGGATTGTTCATAACAAATTCACAACTCAGGAGTGCAACTCCGGCCTGTCCTTTAGAAGGGGAAGAAATTTCCACCGTGAAAGCAGCAACGTAGATGAGAAAGATCAAGTCTCCAGAGCACCACTCATTTAGGTGGATCCTAAAAATGGTGCCCATCCCCCCCCACAGCATGACAATGTTTCTAGCAAAACACAGCCTGATTCAAATGAGCAAATACGATTTTTCACTGGTGAGCATTGCAGGAAACTTAGTATTTCATTTTAGACCAACATTCTTTCAAACGGAAAAAGAACTCTAGAGACAGATTTTCGTATTTCAGAGCGAAACATGAACTTTTTGATTAAATGGGTTACATGATTCACACCAATTTTCAAGATGAGTTTTGGCCAAATAAGTTATTTTTGACCAGAAACATTTGGATTTTTAATTAAAATAACATAAAATGTCATTCGCACACATAAAAAATAAATTTGTGCACAAATACTAGACATTTAAAAATAGGCCAGACCTCCAATAATATTCAACAATGGTAAGTGAATAATATTCAACATTGTTGTGATGTTCTGAAAAAATATATTAGAGGTCCAATATGTAACCAAGAGTAATGATGCTTTTCACGGTATTAACAAGCACCATATTCACAGAAACAATAAAAGAATTTTTGGTTTAATAGAAATGACGCCAATTTTTATGCTAGAATGGCCAAAAATGTAAGATGAATAAAAGCAATAAAACAATCACTATCTAGGATAAATAATTCAAAATGAGATTACTAATTTAGTAGGTAACAGAGTGAGAGAATAAATCATACATAACACAGAAACATAAGTAAATATTACTCAATGCAACTAGATGGGGCCAGGGACAAAGGTCATGTTGAACAACTAACATTTATGATACGTATTGTTGAAGAATAAAACAAGAACATATTACATTGTCTCCACACCTAGAAGTACAGGTTTTGATTTAAATGAGGAACTGAAAAGATAACTTAGAATTTTAGGAATTAAGTTAAAAGACTGTGAAGCTAAGTCTATGAAAATGGCATGAACATACTTGGTAAAGGAAAAGGTGTATGGGCCAGAATTTTGTCCGAAAATTCAGCAGCATCCACTGTAAATCCCATAGTATAAATCTGTTGCTAGGACACGTGGTCTCAACTTGACCTATGGTGATGCAACTTTCAGAACAATTAAGCAAGTCTGAAGGGTAGTTTCTGGACCCACCCAAAGAGGGAACATCTTCATGAAACGTATATCCAGTTTGACCTTACAAGCTCTCTCAGCATATACTGGAAATGCCAACTAAATGCTGTTCAAGCAATGCGATTTCATTTAAACAAGACAGGAGAAGAGTTAGGCAAAGTAACAGAAGATCTACAGAAAAAGTGCATACATAGAAAATTAAATTTACTTTGAATTTGCACTATCCATAATCTTTTGGTATACATTGTCACTTGCTCTCAATTATATTATCAGAAGCTTTCAAAAGAAAAAAAATTTTAACTGTGGCTACCTCATTTTTTAAATGTCAAAACAAATTTTTTGAAATTTTAAAGACAGTTTTCTAAATCAAAAGAAAATGCATGTAAAATGTGTGACATTCCAATAAAATGTAAAGCAATTAGAACAAGGAAACAAAAATAATTGAGTCGTTGTGAAGAAGAGCTACATAAAAATAATTCCCAAATGAATTTTCCTTCGATAATATTTTGGGGATACTGTGAGTCAGGGAAGAGTCTTAGTTGAGTAGAGATATGAAAAAATTGAGCAATTTACTGACATTTTCAGCTTTCTTCATAATATCCCAGCACTGAAAAATTTGAAAGAAGAAATTGAGAAATATTAAATCAATCTAGACACTGCTTTAAGAGATGGCTAAAATTGCTAAATACATGATTATTGTGTATATGATAAATTATAATAATTTATAACATTTTCTGCAATAATTTATCATATGTAATTCTATTATAATATGTGAATGTGATATGTAAAATTCATGGTCTATTTTGGCATCTAAGTATTACTGGAAGACGTTTATTGATGACTCCAGCAACTACTGCTTCAACTTGATGTTAATAAAAAACTAAGAACTATGATAACTCAAGAAATGTTGTCTAATTTGGCGTTATTCCATGTGACATGTAAATTATATGGAAATCTTTATTATAACAAGATAATTAGTGATTTTACTGAAATATAAACAAGAAATATAAATTTTATGGAATAAGTATATAATTTATGAGTTACGTATCTCAATTTTATTACCGGCCCATCAGTAAAATGCTTAAACATACACGGTAATAATTAAATTCAGTCATCTTTGAAATTTTGCCAACTTCCTGTCATGTACAAACTACAAACATATTTTTACCATATTTAACACATTTGTTTTCAGCACACACTCATGTGCTGGGCTCCACCAGTGTCAGGAGTCGGCCTTCTTGTACCCAGCGACAGACATTTCACTCCAGGCTCATCCACTGTCACTCCTGGAACTTCAGCAACACTTTCCTTTCTCTTCACCCTATGGTTTTCACTCAGCAGCTGGGAGGAGGAAGTGAGGGTTAGGGGGACACTCAGCATTGGACCCCCAGGGGCTGGGGCTGCTGAGGGCTGCTCAGCACCTGCCCCGACCCCTCTGCTGCCCTCCTGCCTGCTGATGGCTCCTGCCAGATGCCCTGTTGTAGCAGAATATGGTTAGGAGTATGGCCACTAGCACCACCTACCTCCCGTGTGGACCACTTGTGCCACCTGAGAGGGCCTGCCTCTCTCCCCAGCCTCAGTTCAGCAATCCCAGGGACTCCATGTGTACCCCCAGAAGTGTGGCTGTGTGCTCCAAGCTCGGTGACTGACAGCTCCCCCAAATGCCATGGCTGCCGTCAGGGAGGAGTGGCTCCTCCTAGCTTCCTTAAGGTGGGCTCTGCAGCCAGCGTTCAGCCTTGGCATCTTGCCTGTCGCTGCTATAACAGATTCCCACAGACTTAGTGGCTTAAAACAACACAAATGTATCATCTCACAGTTCCAGAGGGTGGAAGTCGAAACTGGGTCTCCCTGAGCGAGGGTCAAGATGTTGGCAGGACTGCTTCCTCCTGGGGCCTCGAGGGTGCATCTGTGTTCTTGGCTTTTCAGGCTTCTAGAAACTGCTTCATTCCTTGGCAGCGGCCCCTCCTGGATCTTCAAAGCCAGCAATGGCAGCTTGAGTCGTTCCCATGTCACCTGACGGTGTCTCTTTCCTGCCTCCCTCTTCTACTCACTGGGACCACTGTGATGACTTTGGGAGCACCTGGATGATCCAGAAAACTCTCCCCATCTCAGGCAAGGGTTGGCAACCGTAATTTCATCTGCAACCTGCATTGTCCTGTGCCATAGCATATTCACAGGCTCTAGGGACTCGGTTGTGACATCTTCAAGGGGCCATTATTCCACCTTCCACACCTTCCTTCACCCAACCCTGGCTGTGCTGGCCTTGACTGAGAGGAGTGGGCTTCCACTTCCGTGACTTGGTAAAGAAACCTCCACAGCCCAAGAATAGTAACATTTACTGGGTGCCGGGCTTGGTCCTTACGTGTTTTATGTAATTCAATCCTTGTAACAAACGTATGAGGTAAGTAGTAAGTAAAATAATCCCCACCATTGTACAGGTGAGGAAACGGAGACATGGAAGGACTCCACAGCGAGACTAGATCCCCATAGCTAGGAATGGACAGTGTTGAGATTTAAGGCAGAATATGGCTTCCTACAGATTGATTCAGGTGGCCATTCATTGGGGAACAGATGTTTATTGCCCACCTTCTAGTGCCAGGCGTAATGCCCAGCCGGGGACACAGAACAGGGAGCAGCACCAGTATGGCCTCTGCTTCTCTGTAGGGAGGATTTCTCCTGCACGGAGAACTCGGCTCTAGAATTGGATAGGGGCGAGGGTGATGGTGGGCCAGAAGGGAGGAGCAGGGACAGCAAGCTTCTCCCACCCCGCAGTCTCCCCTCCTCCATTTTATTCTGTATGTAGCAGCCAGGGTTGTTCTTAAACCCAGACTTGACAATTCTCTGCTGAAAAACCTTTCATGTCGCTCCACTGCTCCCACCAAAAAGATCACACTCAGGCCAACCACAGTGGCTCCCGCCTGAAATCCCAGTGCTTTGGGAAGTGAAGGCTAGAGGATTGCTTGAGCTCAGAAGTTCAAGACCAGTCTGGGTTCACAATGAGATCTCATCTCAAAAATTTTCAAAAAATTAGCCAGGAATGGTGGTACATGCTTATAGTCCTAACTATATGGGAGGATTGGTCAAGCCCGGAAGTTTGAGGCTGCAGTAAGCTCTGGTGGCACCACTGCATTCCAGCCTGTGCAACTGAGCGAGATCTTGTGTAAAAAAAACATAAAAATAAACAAAACAAAACAAAACAAAAAAACCCTCTTAAACCTAGCTTACAAGTCTTTGAACATGGGGCCCGCCCACCTCCCCAATGCCTTCTTTCATCTTTCAAGACTTGTCCACCCACACCCTATGCCCCAGCCATCCGGAAACCCCTTTCTTCCATGTCTTGCTTCTAGGCCTTTGAACACGCTGTTTCCTCAATCAGGGCTGCCTTTCCTGCTTCCCCGATCTCTCACTGCCTTCGCCATCTCCTCCCCTACCTCCTACTCCCCATCAGGACTTGGCTCAGAGCCATTCCCATCTAACTCCTTCAATGGGCGACAACCTGCTAGAGACTCCATTTCCCTATTGCACACTTGCCACTTCCTCATCTTTGTTCATGATGGGACTGCAAGTTCCTTGAGGTCAGGGGCCAGCCGTCTAATTCAGTGCTGTACTGCCAGTGCCTGACATGGTGCCTGGCTTATGATGCTCAGAATATTTTTGTGGGTGGATAGATGGATAAATGGATAGGTGAATGAATGGACAGACTGGTGCCTCAATTTTCCTGTCTTAATGTATTAATCCACAGCTACATCAGAGCCAGCCCTGCACCCCAGCCTTCAACATGAGCAGCTCCTGCTTTCTGTAACTCCAGCCCCAGCCTGGACCTATCTTTCAGAGCTACAATGCTAAGAGACAGTCCCTGAGTCTTGGATGACCACGTGAGTACCTCCACGTGGTAACTGTGGAGGAACATGGCACACCCATCTTTCATGGAGCCGCGGCCTGCCTACCTCCTCCCTGGGCCAGCCGTCATACCATACCACTGTCCCCAATTCCTGAATCCCTCTGGGTCCTTCCTGCTCCCCTGACTCTTGGATGGCTCTGCCTGAAGGACAGTCAGGACAATGCAAAGTTCAGTCATGCTCTCGCTGCATGGGATGGGCCCTGCATGTGTAAAGAGCTGTGTGGTTTTCTGTAGAGGACTCGCAGTGTCTACACCAGGCAGTTGCTGTTTGCACGACATTGAGTAAACGTCACTCCCATCAGGGGCAGTTACCCTTTGGGATTTCTGATGAAGGTACACCTTTTGAGATGCTCTCAAACAACTCCAAAAGATGCTCTGTCAGGGGCAGAGTGGTCCTATCTGATTTTTGGAGTTTACACATTTACTCTGAGAGTGAACCAACAGGACAAACATTGTCTCACTGGCTTAAGAGAGCAAACAGAAAAGACCATTAGACAGATCATTCTTCCTGCCAGGGAGACAGCCCTATTAATACTTGTGACCACACAGGCAAGCAGAATAAGAGGATTTCTCCATAGCTGGGAATTTATTTTTCCAAGAATACCGAATAAATCCTGGTGGTTACTAACCAACTAGGCTAAGACAAAAGGTCCTTTTCTTCCCAACTAATACACATTCCATTAGTCAGGACTGGGGAACGGGTGACAGAAACTTGCTCCCAAAGAGCTCACACTACAAGGAGGGGTGCATTAGTCCTCAGGCCTGGACGAGGAAAAGACTGGGTCCTCACTGGCTTACAGAACTCTTGTCTCTTGCCTGGTTCTCCCTGTGGGACCGTTGCTGTCATTCTTTCCTGTGAGGAAGAGGGAGGAAGTATTACCATGAGTAGTTGTGTGCTTAAATCCTCGTAGTTCAGCAATCGGAGAGGACAGGGGGCCTTATTCTCCCTGCTTTAAAAACACCCCAGAGAAGGATTTAGTGAGGCTTAGCCTGAGCCCTAGGCCCATCCCTGAATTGGGGCAAGGGAATGGGATGTCATTACCGGCTCAGTTGGGTCATACATGTGTCTGTCCCTCCGACTGGAGGGATAGGGTACAATGAGGGGCTGCCCTCAGCAGAAGCACAGGGTTGAAACCAGGCAGGAAGGTTTCCAAAAGGTCTCAGGTGCTCTTCTGCATGGACAAAACAGTAAATATCAGGCTGGGTGCAGTGCCTCACACCTGTAATCCCAGCACTTTGGGAGGTTGAGGCAGGAGGACTGCTTGAGCCCAGGAGTTGGAGACCAGTCTGGGAAACATGGTGAAACCCTGTCTCTACTGAAAATACAAAGAATTAGCCAGGCACAGTGGTGCATGCCTGTAATCCCAGCTGCTCAGAAGGCTTGAGGTGGGAGCATCACTTTAGCCTGGGAGGCAGAGGTTGCATTGAGCTGAGATAGCACCAGTGCACTCCAGCCTGGGGTACAGAGTGAGACTCTGTCTCAAAAAAAGAACAGACAAAAAAAAATGAATATAAGTATTCATTATTTTAAATCATAAAAAATAATTTAAAATGTGGAGTGAAAACATCACCCCTAATCCTATCATCTCCAAACAACTGTAATTAACACGATCGAGTATTTCCTCCGAGTCTTTTTTCTCCAGGCACATGTACATGTTTAATATAGTCCTGCCATATTGTATAGACAATTTTGCATCCTGCTCTTTTTACTTAAAATGATAACAGAAGGATTTTCTCATGTTATTTCCTTTGACTCTGTTCCCTGCACAATCCACTTCCTTTCCTACTCAGATCTTTGGCAGAAAAAGTTTGTAGACTGCACAAATAACTGGAAGGAGTACTGACTTTTTTTGGTTTCCGGGGGGAATGTGAGCAAAGAGAAAAGCAAGAAAGATTAAAAAGGGCAGGTCTTGGTGACCCTCACAGGGTTGCTGAAATAAACAAATGTCATATTCTATGTGAGCATGCCTTGAAATGGCTATATTTATCAGCATTATAGTCATTAATCACTAAATTTATTTTTCCCTGTTTTTTTTAAAAATAACTAAGTCCACTGGACAGGCTTGAACATCAGTAGAGGGTGGTGCTCTCCTGCCACAGCCCACTGCAGAGAAAGGAGTAATTTCTCAGAGAATCTATGGATTTACTGTGGGTTGTGGGTGATAACAGGGTTTTCTAAAAGCACTTTCTGCTTCAGGTGAGGAGAGGATGCTGTTCTGAGAGCTGCTGATAATATGTGGATCCAAACCCACAGGCTTGAGCTGCTTAATTGAAATTCACATCAAAATGGAATTCTGGTTTAGCTCAACTTGACTACTATGGATGATGAAAATAAATCCCTGGGTCACACAAGGATAGTGATTGAGTAGAGCTTGTTTGCTGGCACAGGAATGACATTTCGACTGGAATTAAATTGTCGTCAGTTAACAGAACTGAATTTTCTGTCATTCTTTGACTTGAATTTTCTTTTTTCCCAAGATAACATGGACAGGACCCAGGTATTTCCAATGACTCAGAAAAGAGTACGTTTGGCTACGGGCTTACCGAGCTTTAAGCAGGCTCTGCTCTCCCTGAAGAACAGAGCCAAAGGAAGGTGGGGTACCTTGTCGTCCCTCCTCCTCTCATTTTCCATCCTGTCTGTCCAGTCCATAAATACTCTGTGGCTCTACTTCTAGAATCTCCTCTGCTACACCCATGGCCAGACCACCCCATCTCATGCCTAGACTATGGTGGTCCCTTCAGCCATTATCCCCACAGGTGTGAGAGCAACCTTTCAAAAACCAAACCCACCTGTGGCAATCCCCTGCTCACATGGCTTCTTGTTGCCCTGAGACCAAAACCCTCATTTGCAGCCCTGTTGATGGATTCCCTTTCTGACCCACCTCTACCTTTCCCCACATGCTGTGCACTGGTCACCCATGCCTCCTTCCTAGTTCCTGAACCCCCCAAACTTGTTCCTGCCTCAGGGCCTTGGCACATGCTCATGCCTCTATCTGCCTCCTCCCCAACTCATTACACAAAGGACTCCTGATTATTCAGATATCGACTCAAAAATGCCTTACTTTGTGAGGCTTCCCTGAATAGCTTCTGCTTTACTTCATTTCTGGCACACTCATTCTTGGAAAGAAGTTTGCCATATTAGTCCGTTCTCGCACTGCTATAAATAACTGCCTGAGACTGGGTAATTTATAAAGAAAAGAGGTTTGACTCACAGTTTCTCATGGCTGGGGAGGCCTCAGGAAACTTACAATCATGGTGGAAGAGGAAGCAAACACGTCCTTCTTCACAAGGCAGCAGGAAGGAAAAGTGCAGTGGGAAGGGGGGCAAAGCCCCTTATCAAACCATCAGGTCTCATGAGAATTCACTCACTATCATGAGAACAGCATGGAGGAACTGTCTCCTTGGTCTAATCACCTCCCACGAAGCCCCTCACCCAACACGTGGGGATTACAATTTGGATCACAATTCAAGATGAGATTTCGGGTGGGGACACAGCCAAATCACGTCACTTGCTTTCTCATTCCTGCATGCCCATCTTCTCGCTCTGATATGGTTTGGATTTGTGTCCCTGCCCAAATTTCATGTTGAATTGTAATTCCCATTGTTCGAGGAGGGGCAAGGTGGGAGGTGATTGGATCATGGGGGTAGGTTTCCTCCTTGCTGTTCTCATGATAGTGAGTGAATTCTCCTAAGACCTGGTTGTTTAAAAGTGTGTGGCACCTTCCCTTTTGTTCTCTTCCTCCTTCTCTGGCCATGTAAGACATGCCTGCTTCCCCTTCATCTTCCACCGTGATTGTAAGTTTCCTGAGGCCTCCCCAGCCATGCTTCCTGTACAGCCTGTGGAACTGTGAGAGAATTAAACCTCCTTTCTTTATAAATTACCCAGTCTCAGGTAGTACTTTAGCACAATGTGAGAATGGACTAATACCATCTCCCCAATATGAAGTAAGCTTCTTGAAAACAAGAATGTTGTTAGATCTTAGTCAACATGATTTAGAAAGTACCTGTTGGGTACTTAATAAATATTAGTTGAATAAAAGAAGGAACGAACATCCAATTCTGAAAAGGCATGGTCTGTATTATTAGACATAGAGGAGGATATTTTGGAGTATCAGCTTCTCTCCAACCAATGGCTGCTTGGTTTTTACCACTAGTTTCTTGCACATTGGACTTGTCTTTAAGCCATGAAAGGATCTCTTTAACATTCATTAAGGTCAGGCAAGTGAAAGTCTTATTTCTAGTACAGTAAAGCAAAAGCATGGATCTAACTAAAATGTCAAGTGCCCTAAGGTGTGAAAAATATTTAAAAACTCTCCATTTGCTCTTTTACGGTAGTACCCTTTGTCAAAACCTTTTCTCCAATTTTATTCATGCCTGATAAATGGAAGAGGAGAGTTTTCCCAGAATACCATAAAATACACCCAGCTAGACAGGGCTAGGAGATTTAAGTGGCTTCCTGCCTGTTCCAGTGCCTGGAGGGGTAAAGCAGAGGAAAGAAACCTTTGAGCTTGAAGACAGCTGGAGGGAAGAAAAGAGAAAACATAAACTTAGAGCCCAGAAGCTTCTGAGAGGGAAGGGATCAGACCCCAAACCCTCGTCACCAAGGGCCCACCCACATTACTGAAGCCCGCTAGGTGGGCTGGCTGGTCCTGGTCAAAGTCCAATGACCAGAAAGGGTGCAAGCTTCTACTGGCCTCAGCCTCCCACTTCCAGTTACAGGCCCCATTCCTCTGATCAGGGGTGGAGAAACGACCCATCCTGGCCCATTCATAATTTTCCATCACCCTGACTACCATGATTGACCTAGGGATGGTCACATGACCCAACCAAGCCCATCAGAGTCCTTCCCTGGGACTTTCCTGCCTGGAGCTGGAAGGGAAGATTCCTCTGTAATCTCTAAGGACCTCAGCCCAGAGTGGCCTGAGATGGAGCATGCTGAAGAAAGTCCACTTGCTGTCAGAGAGAGCACATCCTCCTCAGTAACTCCCCACTCTGGCACATCCTCCTGGGTATTCTCAATTTCCTGCCACACTTTTCCCCCACATCCTTACAAGGACTTTCTGGAAACACCTTTTAAGTAAACTACCTGCACTCACCTACTTGTCTCGGAGTCAGCTTTTGGGGAATCCAAACTAATCAGGAATGGCCTGTCTGTGGAACATCCCTAAAGTCAGTTCCGTCTCTGCCTTTTCCCCGCTAAGGTTGTGTGATTGAATTAAATCCTGTCATTCTCAAACAAAGAACCATGAAGCAGAGAAGGTGGGTAAGCCACTCAACCCTGGGATTTTGAGAGAAGTAGTCATGGGGGAATGTAGGGTGGTGGTCTCTCAACTTTATCTGAGCTCACACCTCCCAACCCATGGAAATGATTGAGGCCCAGGCGCCATGAACTGGGCATATCCTTGTAGAGGGTAGGTAACTGTCTGTCCTCCCACCCAAAGGAGCCTGCGGCTGAGCAGAGTTTGTCTTCAGCCACAGAGGCAGCAGTGAGAGGAGGAGGCTGAGTTCCACTCAGACAAGGCTACAGTGATGCATGGTCTTTGGGGGTCAGCAGGTGCTCTCACCAGACCTCAGGGGTGGGGTGGTTTTCCCGACGCAGTCAGCTGGAGGAAGCGAACCTGAGTGCCTTCCCATGGCAAGACCAAGGGAGTGAGGAAGCCAAGGGACATGCTCAGAGAGATGGCCAGCAGCATCCCGCAGGGGTGAGGTGGAGTGGTGCCCTCAGGGAGGGCTGGCAGCCTGTATCCTAACTGCTGCATCATCCCTAAGAAAAACCATGACTTTCACCTCAGTGATGTCTAGCTGTAAAGCACTTTCACTCCCATAATTTAACCGTACCTTCTTAACCTCAAATTCTAGAGCACAAATTTTCTGCACATTTCACAGAGGAGGAAGTTCAGGCTCTGGAAGGTGAGGTGACTGCAAGCTCCACAGGGCCAGGTTCATCCCTAAAAAGAGACAACAACTTCCCCAGTCTCAAGAGCATGGTCATGTCTTTCAAATGCACATACCTAACTTTAAGTTTGACTCTTCCATTCTGCTGCGTGCGTGCTTACAGATCCAAAATGGTGGCCAAGTGCACTGGATTTTATCATTTATTTGAGTGAACTTGACTGCTTAATTAGCTGCTTAAAAGTTTCGTTTAGAGAGTGATTCAGCGGCATACACCTACAGGCAGCAATTCGTCATTTGTTCATTCAGACAATCAATAAATAAACCTCAGGAATTTACACGGATTAAGAGCCCAAAGTCTTCTTGAAGTGGTATTTTTCAGTGCTTATTTCACTTTGGGTTGCTAGGAGATAAATTGGTTTTTTAAAAAAAGCAATTTGCATAAAGACCAGGAAAGCATTTTAATAATGTCAATATATGGCCAAATGGACTAAAGTGCTAAAGTGACAATTTTTCACTAGATAATTAAGCCTCCAAATTTAAATGTTGTAAAAGAAATATAGTCGTATTCCATGGAGATCTATTCCACTTAGGTAGCTAATTATTTCTCAAGAACAACACTGAGTCATGTTAGACATATTCTTGCTAATCTAATAATATCAGGCAACCGGGAGATGGTCCTATCCTACCACACAATCAGGAATGGAAAACTGCTAGGATTTTAACTGTAGAATTGTGGGAAATTTATTCTTCTAATCACTAGCACAAATCTGACAATCTGTCCAGCAGCCAGGAACTAAATTGAAGTTTACTTTCCCTGATACATATGTTGTAAATTTCACTAATTTGAACAGGTGGAGAGGAAGAGTGTCTTAGTTCAGTTGTGCTGCCATAACAAAATCCCTGAGACTGGGTAACTTAAAAACAGCAGAAATTTATTTCTCACAGTTCTGGAGGCTGGAGGTCCAAGATTAAGGTGCCCGCAGATTCAGTGTCTGGTAAGGGCATGGTCTGTGTTTTCAAGATGGTGCCTCTTGCTGTGTCCTCCTCCAGAGGGAATGAACGCTGTGTTTTTGCATAGCAGAAAGGGTAGACGAACAAAAAGTTCTTTTTGTTTTGAATGCTGCATGGATCCTCTTTAGTAAGGCATTAATCTCATTCATGAGAGCAGAGTCTTCAGGACTTAATCACCTCCTACAGGCAGAACTTCTCAGTACTATCATACTGGCAACTGAATTTCAGCTTGTGAATTGTAGAGGACACATTCAGACTCTAGCAAAGAACCCATCTATTTTGGTTAAAAATATCAGCTGTAGGACTTATGTAATACTTTAAAAATGTTTTCCTTCAAGTCCAAATAGAATCTTGAGTCTGGCACAAAATAATTATATAAGTGTTGGCCATTATTATTGCCTCAATATAGATACATAGCCTGGAATAAGCTTTAAAAAATTCTTTGAAATGGTATGGTAGATCATTTGCAAAGAGTCTGATCATTCTTCCCATCCTTGTACTCCAACCTTTTCATCCCGTGACTTTACCACTTCTCCCATCCAGAGAGGCAGAAAAGATGTCTCTCCCCACCCATCCCCCAAATCTGGCAGACCTGTGACTTGCTTTGAACAACAGGTTGTGGAGAGAGTGACACTGTGGGAGCTTAGAGCCCAGGCCTCTGAGATCTCAAAGCTTCCACTCCTGTCCTCTTCGAACTCCTGCCAGTATGCAAAAAAAGTCCCAGCTGGCACTGTGGACATGAAAGGCCACCTCGAGGGAGAGGCATGCCTGCCATGTTAGTGAGTCTGTCTTGGACCCAAAAGCCCCAGGAAAGCTACCAGACTAGGGGCCACTGAAAGACTCCAGGCAAGACCAGCAGAAGCACTGCCCAGCAGAACCCAGCCCAAGCTGCTGACACACAAAACTGTCCACAAATAAAATGGATGTTGTTTGAACCCACTAAGTTTTGGGGTGGCCTGTAATGCAGCAACAGATCACTGATACAAATGGGTTTTTAATAAATGTAGATAATTCAGAAATAAGAGTATAAAAATAATCCTCATAATCCTACCCCTAATTTTAACAGCCATTAATATGTTGGTATTTTTCTTCCAAATTTTTTCTTTATGTTTTTTACAAGGATGAAAACATTGATCTGAAATGCGTCTCCTACCTCCAGTTCATCCGTTGAAGACCTTACCCCCAAGGTGACTGTATTTGGAGATAGAACCTTTAGGGAGCTAATTAAGGTTAAATGACATCATAAGTGTGGGGCCCTAATCCAATGGGAGTAGTGTACTTGTAAGAAGAGGCAGAGATACCAGAGATTTCTCTCTCTCTCTCCTCCTCGAATATGCAGAGGAAAGCCTCTGTAAGAATGCAGCAGGAAGATAGCTGTCTACAAGCCAAGGAGAGAGACCTCACCAGAAACCAACTATGACTTCCAATGGGCAGAAATGTGAGAAAATACATTTCTGTCACGTAGTTCATCCATCCTGTAGTATTTTGTCACGGCAGCCTGAGAGGACTAATACACATACTAACATTTTGAACATCTGCTGTTTCATGGACCCAATGCAAATGTTTCTTCGTGTCATAGATAGTCTTCAACATCATTTTAAACAATATCTCAGATGAATGTCTCAACATGGGTCCATTAGAAAATACAGCTTTAGGCAATGATTAACCTGCCGATACTTTATTTGGGAGGTGCAAGCTCTGGAAAGAAACCTTGAGAAGAAACGAAAGAAAAACACCAGGAAAAACACAAATGCTGTGTGATGAGTCACTGTGTTGACTGAGATCTCCTGACAAACTGCACAAAGACACAGCAGGTCAGTCATCCTCTGGCTTAAGGTGTGTCCCCAGAGGGTATACGAGGAGGAACTACACCATAGACCAGTTCCCAGAGGGAGAAAGCAGGGAGGTTGTACCTGCCCAATTCCCTCCCGCCTCCCACTTCCAGCAGGTCCAAAGTCACCCCCAGAAGGAGTGTCTTGGGCTTAGAAGGCAATACCCCAAAGTATGGCACGTTGGTGCGCTGAGGACTTTGAACCGAAGAAGCCTGGGGAGGCCTCACAAACAAGGTCTCTTCAACCTTCTCCCCTTTCTCCCTCAAGGCCTGTCATAGAAAACAAAAATCCTCTCCCCCAAGGTGGATCACAGAAACTAGAACTCCTCTACCCCAAAGCTAGCCATAAAGTGTGGGAAGGTCACTCTGATCTCTCTTTCCCCCTGAAAGCCCTCATGGGGCAGGTGTCCTGCCCTATGTGTAGAAGGGAAGGAACGTCTTACAGAGGCAGAGAAAAGAATCCGAACAAACGGCTTTCTGGGTTCCCCCACACAACTCATCCAGTTTCTTACTCCTTTTGTGTACAGTCATGTTTCTCCACAACTATCCAGCTATCCACTTCTTTCATCAGACTTCGCATCAAAATCCATAGTTCTCCCCAGGCTTTTGGGACTTCGTTTCCTTGTGAAGGCGCCCATGTCATACAAAACTTCCATTTAATGATTTGGATTCACTTCTGCTGTTAAGCTGTCTTTGTCAGTTTTACATTCAGACCTAGCACGGAACCTTAGGAGGGTTTGGAAACTTCGCTCCCCTACAGGAGCTAACTGTCCCATATGACTGAGTTGGTCCAGTCCTTTGGGTTCGCACAGAAGACCTGACTTGTGGTATTTTATCTAAGTTCAGTAATAGAGGGCAACTGTGTGCCTGTGGGACACAGAGCTCAAATGACAGTGAGACAGAGGCCGTCTGTGGTATCTGACAAAGCACACAAGTTTGTGTCCAATACACATGTAGATAGCATAATTTAGTCAGTCAATTGTTTCAGTCCTATTATTGTACACTTAGTTGATTTCCAATGTATTATCTTTATAAATAAGGTTGGGATAGACATTTTTATAAGTTAATCCTTATTCTCCTCTACGCTATTTCTTTAGCATAAGTGCCTCGAAGTAAAATCATTGGGTCAAAGGTAATGAATAACCCGGATGGATACTATTATATATCTTGTAGTTTTCAGGTCTTGTACATTTCTTGTTAAATTTATACCTTAGTGTTTTATTTTATCTTTTTGACTCTTGTGAATAAGATCTTATTCCAATAATATAATCCTTAATGGATTAGTGTGTATAGTAGTCTATCAAAAAGATTTGCCAGGGTGGCACATGCCTGTACTTCCAGCAGTGTGAGAGATCGAGGTGGGCAGATCGCTTGAGCCCGGGAGTTCGAGACCAGCCTGGACAACATGGTGAAACCCTGTCTCTACTAAAAATGAAAAAAAAAAAAAAAATTAGGCATGCGTGGTGTCCCACACTTGTAGTCCCAGCTACTCAGGAGACTTAGGTGGGAGGATTGCTTGAGTCCAGGAGACAGAGGTTGCACCACTACACTCCAGTCTGGGTACAAAGTGAGACCCTGTCTAAAAACAAAACAAAACAAAACAAAAAAGGTGCCAGGTGATATGGTTTGGATTTGTGTCGCCACCCAAATCTCATGTTGAATTGTAATCCCAAGGGTTGGAGGTGGGGCCTGGTGGGAGGTGTTTGGAAAGGTGGTTTCTAATGGTCTAGCAGGATCTCCCTAGAGCCGTTTTGTGATCCAGTCCTCTTAAGATCCACTTGTTTAAAAGTGTGTAGTGTCTCCCTCCTCTCTCTATTCTCCTGTGCTTGCCATATAGACATGTCTACTTCCTTTTCACCTTCCACCACGATTATAAGTTTCCTGAGGCCTCCCCAGAAGCAAAAGCCTGAACAGCTCACAGAACTGTGAGTCAATTAAACCTCTTTTCTTTATAAATTACCCAGTTTCAGGTATTTCTTTATAGCAGTGCAAGAACAAATACACTGGGTGTGGTGCTGTGCTCCTGTCATCCCAGCTACTTGGAGGCTCAGGCAGGTGGGTGGCTTAAGTCCAGTAGATTGGGGCCAGCCTGGGCAACTTACTTTTGGGCAAAAAAAGGGTTTTATATTTTGTATTATCATGTTTTAATTTAATTTTTAAAGGTTATTAGATTTACATGGTTCAAACTTTTAAAGTTTAAAAAAGTTATAGAGTAAAAAGTCTCCCACCAATATTCTCACCTCTGGAAACAATCAATGCTATCAGTTTCTTACCTTAGAGACACTTTATACAGGCTGGCCCAGTGGCTCACGCCTGTAATCCCAACACTTTGGAGGCTGAGGCAGGCAGAGCACCTGAAGTCAGGAGTTCGAGACAAGCCTGGCCAATGTGGTGAAATCCCATCTCTACTAAAAATACAAAAATTAGCCAGGCATGCTGGCATTCCCCTGTAATCCCAGCTACTTGGGAGGCTGAGGCAGGAGAATTGCTTGAATCGGGAGGTAGAGGTTGCAGTGAGCCAAGATCACACCAGCCTGGGCTACAAGGGGGAAACTCTGTCTCAAAATTAAAAAAATAATAATAAAGAGAGATACTTTATACAAATGAAGCACACACACACACATACACACATGTATCCTTCTTGCTATAACAAGCAATAGTTCTTCTGTGCCTTGCTTTTGTTCATTTTGCAATGTATCTTGGAGATCATCCCATATTAGCCCCTAAGGATTCCTTTTTTTGTTTGTTTTTTAACTAGATTCTCCATCATAGTATGGATACCATAATCTATTTAATCATTCCACTGGTAACTAGCATTTAGAATGTTTCTAATCTTTTGTTATTTCACAAACACAGCAGTCACTTTGTAAACATATCACTTCACGCACATGTGAGTGTATCTCTGGGATAAACTCTTAGATAATGGATTAATGAGTCAAAGGGTACAGACATTTGTAATTTGGATAGAGCTCTCCATAGAGGTTGTACGAATTTACATTCCAAAGGGATTGTATCCAAGAGAGTCCCTCACCCTCATCTCAGTGTGGTATTGACCTTCTCTATCTTTGCAAACGTGATTGGTTAAAAGTAGTATCTCAGTGTAGCTGTCATTTGATTTCACTTACTGTGAATATGCTTGAGTCCATTTTTGCATTGCTTTAAAGAAATAGCTGAGGCTAGGTAATTTATAAAGTCAACAGGTTGAATTAGCTCACAGTTCTGCAGGCTCTACAGGAAGCAGAGTGCTAGCATCTGCTTCTAGTGAAGACCTAAGGAAGCGTCCACTCATGGTGAAAGGTGAAAGGGGAAGCAATGCAGCATGTGGTGCAAGCAGGAGAAAGAGGGAGAGAAGGGGAGGCCCCAGGCTCTTGTTTTTTTTTTTTTTTTTTTTTTGAGATGGAATCTCGATCTCTCACCCAGGCTAGAGTACAGTGGCCCGATCTTGGCTCACTGCAACCTCCGCCTCCCGGGTTCACACGATTCTCCTGCCTCAGCCTCCCAAGTAGCTGGGACTACAGGCTCATGCCACCACGCCCAGCTAATTTTTGGCATTTTTAGTAGAGATGGGGTTTCACCGTGTTGGCCAGGCTGGTCTCGAACTCCTGACCTCAAGTGACCCACCCGCCTCGGCCTCCCAAAGTGCTGGGATTACGGGTGTGAGCCACTGTGCCCAACAATCGGATCTCACGTGAACTCACAGAACAAGAGGTCCCTCATCACCAAGGGCTGGCACGAAGGCATTCATGAGGGGTCCACCCATGACTGAAACACCTCCCACTCACTCGGCCTCACCCCCAACTTTGGGGGGTGCATTTCAACATGAGATATGGAGAGGAAAAAGTCAAACAATAGCAGAATGATTTTCAGCATCTTCCCATAAAACCATCTCTATTTCTTTTTTCTGAGAACTAACCATTTATGTTCTTTGCCTATTTTCATGAGATTGTTTATTGTATAGATTTGTTAAAAACAGCAAACTCACGAGATTCTCCTTTTCATTCTAATAGTTTGTCAGTGGACCCTCTTGGATTTTTCAGATGAACAGCTAAAACACCTGCAAATAATTACCACATGTATCTTCTTTCTAACATTCTTATCTTTTCTCTGTGTGTGTATTTTTACATTGACTTAGAATTTCCAGAAAAGCATTGAAAAATAGGGGTGATAGTGGCCACCCTTGTCTTACACCTGACTTTAAGGGGAAGGCTCCTAGCGTTTCAGTAACAAGTGTGATATTGGTTGATACACTGAGATGGATACTTTTTACTCTTTTAAAGGAGTGTCCTTCTATTCCCAGTTTACTGAGATACCATCAGTGTTTTGTAAATTTGATCAGTGTTGGATATTGAGTTTTATTAAAATATTTCCAGAATAGATTGAAAGAACCATATATTATTTCTTTTTTTTTTTTTTTTTTGAGACAGAGTCTGGCTCTGTCGCCCAGGCTGGAGTTCAGGGGCCGGATCTCAGCTCACTGCAAACTCCGCCTCCCGGGTTCACGCTGTTCTCCTGCCTCAGCCTCCCGAGTAGCTGGGACTACAGGCGCCCGCCACCGCACCTGGCTAATTTTTTGTATTTTTAGTAGAGATGGGGTTTCACCATGGTCTCGATCTCCTGACCTTGTGATCCGCCCGCCTCGGCCTCCCAAAGTGCTGGGGAACCATATATTATTTCTTTGTCCTATAATATGATAAATTATATTAATAGATTTCCTAATCCTAAACTATCTTTGCATTCCTGGGATGGTGCAAGACTCAATTATCTAGTATTGTATTTAGGATTTCTGCATCTCTTATGTATAGTCATATGGAAAGTTACAGTATAATTTTCATTTGGTCAGAATTCACTGTATGACGTTGAGCTATTTTCAGAATAATGTTGTCTGATGAAATATGATTCACTGCACGCTCATCTTTTGAAGTGATGTGGTTTGTAAAGTCTCGGTATCACAATTGGTTAGATGGTTCTTGGGCAATCTTCATCTTTGAGCATCATTTTGCTTTTCCAAATCTGCACAATTAAGTTGCAGGTCTCCTTTTTTCACAACTACAATCACCTGTCTGCAAGGCTTCTGCAGGAAATCCACTTATTAGCATTATATGACCTTGGACAAGTCTGTTAATGTCTCTCAGCCTCATTCTCTCTCTCACTTTTTTTTTTTTGGTTTTAATTTGAGACAGGATCTTGCTCTGTGGTACAGGCTGGAGTGCAGTGGCACCGTCTCGGATCACTACAGTCTCCACCTCCTGGGCTCAAGCAATTCTCCCACTTTATCCCGTAGCTAGGACCACAGGTACGTGGCACCACACCCAGCTAATTTAAAAAAAATTTTTTTTGTAGAGACAAGGTCTCACTATGTTGCCCAGGCTGATCTCAAATTCCTGGCCCAGGTGATCCTCCCACCTCGGCCTCCCAAAGTGCTGGGATTACAGATGTGAACCACTATGCCTGGCCCTCCTTCTCTTTAATTTTAAAAAAAGGTGGGGGCCAGCTAATAATAGTACTGTCTTCATGGTGGCACTATTTTGTAAAAGATTCATACAATTTTACAAAAGCTTTTAGCACAACATTACAGGGTAAGAGCTCAAAATGTGGCAGATATTATTATTACTATTACTACTAGGCTAAAAGTGTTTCCTGATAACCAGTCCCATCCAATGGAAGTCCACGTCAACAACATACTGACTTAGTGCGTGCTGCTCAGTGCCCAGATAAGATGATGTTTATGAAAATGCATTGGAAAAAAGCACTAAACAGAAGTTAGTTATAATGAGAATAATATTGTCTGATGAAGAAATATGATTTACTTTGTGTTGATCTTTTGGACTGGTATGGTTTACACAAATATCATGACACAATAGATAGATTCTATATATAGATATAGATACATTGATATACATACATATGATGCAATCAGGAGTTACAAACGGGCTCCAAAAGTTGTTCTGTTGCACAGTTTAAATGTCCCTCTTCGGTTATGTTCACATGAGTGATGTTCGTGGGATGTATTTTTTTCCCCACGTGTGGCCCAAAGGTGAATCATCTCACAATGGGCCTGGCCTGCACCATACTACACCTGGAGACAGCACGGCCCAGTGATGAGGGCAGATCTGAGCGCCCTCCCTTCCACCCAGCTGTGAGGCCATGTGCAAGTGATTATCTTTCTCTGTGTCTTAGAATGATAATGACAGAAATCCATTTCATTTGGAATTTGAGAATGAAAAGGTGAGTTACTAAAAGTAAAACATTTAAAATCGTGCCTGGCCTATCTGGAAGCATTCAATGAACATTTAATGTCATCTATATTATTTTAATTACTGCACTCTCCTCTCAACTATCAACAGGAGGGAAGATCAGTCGGTGGATGGTGAAAGTTAAAATTCAATGTAGCCCCCAAATCCCCCAAAATACCTTGCCATTTGGCTCTGCCCTTAGTAACTGGGAGCCACGAAGGCCCAGAAGTGAGGGCCCCAGGCTGCGTGGATTTGTCTTGAAGATCTTCCCACAGTGGGAAGTCAACGGCTGGCAGGGTCCACACACTATCCTCCTGGAGTGTCCTGTAGGACTCTGGAACCGTCTCAGCTTCACTATCTGTGTGTACACACGCTGGGAAACCGCACTGATCAATACCTTCGTGTCTGCCATGGTTCTCTCTACACTGAATTTACTTGAATCAATAGGAAATTAGTGTTCTGTATTAGAGCTAATCTTAGTCTTAGCCTTGAAAGTGTAGCTATAATACACAAGCATGTTCATGAAGCTGCCACATTAAGGGGAAATATCCCTCAGACTCAGAGAACCAATTAGCAGATGCGTTCATGACGAACTTGTTTACTCTGCTCTTGTCAACTTTTCTTTGTTGAAACTGACCTTCCCTGCTTATATGAGAATCATTAGTTCCCAACAGGAAAGACAGGGCTTTCCGTTTCACAAGTCTGTGAGCGTTCATTTCTGAGTAGGGCCCAGGCTCAGCAATATTTTCACAGAGTGACAGTCATAATCGAGTCCTAACAAACGATTGTCCTGCACAATAGAACTGCAAATAAAACTCTACATGTTGAATGTGCTTATTGTTCCTCCTTGTTTGCAAACATGTACACAGTGAGATCTTGATTACTTCAGAGCTTGGAAAAACAAAATTGTCTTCCAGTCTGTTTGAGCACTGGTTTATTTTTCTGGCTCCTGGAGAAATGCCCAACTTTTTTGGAAGAGCGTATCTTGTGCATCCTAAACTCTCCTACTGGGAGAAAACCTTCGGTAAAGACAGCAGGCATGAGGAAAGCGAGGCTGGCGGTGGCAAGTGGAGACCATCCCCATGAAGCCAGACGTGCGTTAGGCCACCAGGGCCACCAGCCACAGTCTCTCTTTGATGAGCTTCCCATGGGTTCTGACCTCCGTTCCGTGTAACGACCCCTCTCTAACTACATGCTCACAAATACAACATAATTTTTTCTTTGCTTGTATAGAATGTAGCTACTTGAATTTTATGTTTAGATTTCTGTAGAAGATAGAGGAGAAAGCAGTGTTTCTCCTACTATCTTACACAGTCACGCAACACAATGCTTCTGACACCAGATGTGCTGGGTTTCCTCCCTGCACATCCAGCAATTCTCTAGCAGACACCAACTGAATACCCTACCATTTCATTCAGTTCTGACATTATCCACCAAGAGATCGCATCAGACCCCTCAGGGCGAGGGCTCAGTCCTACAGCACTCCCATGTGAGAGGCCAGTCCCAAGCCCCAGGTTGTAACCCATACTTCCCACCACCTGGCCATAAGTCAGGGATCCCACAACCCCCTTCCTCACAATTGATTCAGAGATTCCTGGCTGGGAATCTGGACTTAAAATGCAGTTGTATAAATTAGTAATCTCTCCTGTTAACTTTCCTCATCTGTAAAATGGGTTAAAAATATTACTTACTTCAAAAAGGCATTATGGGATGACATGAGATGCCCCTTGCAACATTGCTAGAACATCTGGCGCCTATGAACTGCCTGTCCCAACAAGAGTGACCCAAACTTGGCTGAGCCCTGTTGGTGAGCATATGCAATTTTAGGGGAGTGACTGTTGACTTCACCATCACTTAGAACTGCAAAGTGCTTACACTGCCCAATGTTGTAGTCCATCTGTCTTCTCTATCCACTGCAGATGCATGTTTGCACCTGAGGCTTGGACTTCACATCGAACTCTACTTTTGTCCACCATGTGAAGTCTATTCTTGGTCCCACCCATTGAGGTTCCTCCAGAGCCCAACCACTGTCACCAAGCCGAACGTGGGTCTGCTCACCCAGTGCACAGAAAAAAAAACACTGACATGGAGATTTGCAGCAAGAGAAAGTGAGGCATTATTACAGGGTGCTGAGCAAAGAGAACCTTGCAACAAATGCTTAATACCCAAACTGCCCAATAGCTTACAAGCAAGAGTGTCTAATGGTAGGGGTACATTTCAGGAAAGCAGAAATTACGGTGAAAACCATAAATCAATACATGGAGGTTTTATGTTGGTTTGGCCCAAAAAGGCAGGATATCTTTAAGTGGGCACTTAAAGGTCATAGGTGAATTCAGAGATATTTGATTTGTAATTGGTCAAGGAAGCAAGGCTTTGTCTAAAAACTGGGAGTCAGAGTAAAGGAGCCTTCAGTTCTGGCCTGGGGGACTCACTCCAGGCGCCACAGGAAGAAATTTAGAAGAAAGAATGGCAGTCAGCGTTCAGGCCTTAGATCCCCCTTATCTGAGATCCACATGACAATGGTTGGCATTTTCCATTTGGTGGGGGCCTAGGTTTCCAAAAAACAACTCAAGGACATATGCTAAGATGTTATCTTTTAGTTTCTGTAGGGATCCCAAACACTTTGTGACTCTGGCTCACTTGGGTGGCTATTGTCGAAGTCATTATTTCCTTCTTGTTTAGTGGGTTATTTATTTACTTTCTTAATTGCTGATTATAGAGTTAGCTATAGGTGCCTGGAATCTTCCTTGAAGGGACTCAAAATTTGTCCTTTATTTCCATGCCAGGGTTGAGGAGGGTGGGAATGGCAGACCCCTAAGAGGGGTCCCTGCTAGGTCTCACCACCTCCTTAGTCTGTGGGTCACCTGCAAATATGATTCTAGCCTTATATCAGCAGGACACACAGGTTTCCTCAGTCTCCAGTGTGTGACTGTTTGCCATGTTCTCTGGCCTGTCTTTGAAGACACTGTGCCAATATAATGCACATTTGTTGAGATCATAGTCTAGGCTGGACCCTGCCCAGCTGTTATGTGTAAGCTCACAACAACACTTCAGGGTAGCAATAGTGGAGGAAACAGGATTGCAAGAACTGGGTTAGTTTTTTGGCAAGTGGTGGTAACCCCGTCGGGTTGACGCTGAGGCCAGCACTCCTCCTGCCTTTGCCCCTGAGCTTGTCAGGCCTCCAGGCAGCTCAGCAGCCAGCTCACTCTAATCTCTAGGAAGAGGATCCTTGGAAAACTAGTCCTTTAGGACCTTGACAAGGCCACCTCTCCCCAAACCAACAGAGTCCAGTGCCAATCATCCATTGCCAAGCCATCCTAATTTTCATGTGAAGAAAATGAATCCAGAAAGTCCATTTCTAGCATTCTCAACATCTCTTCTGACTCTGTATTTTGCTAGTCAGTAGATTTTACTGATTTTTGCTTGGAGGTTTTTAAGAGACCCAGCAGATTTACTATAGGAAATCAAATGCATTCAGAAAATAGGCAAGTCCTGTTTAATCATTGGCGAGGCTCAAAATCGTGTCAACAATAACTCACTTGAGTGAGTTAAATTACACCTTTTCTGGAAAAGAAATCCCAAATATTGAGCTGTCTTGAAAATTCCATACCATTGTTGGAACCCCCAATCCAAAAATTTATAATTGGTCCTGCTGATTAACCACTAAACAAATCAGCCAAATGTGAAGCTGACCATATCAACCCTATTTTTCCGTAAACTGGAAATTTCCTCTGGAATCTCATCTTTCTTAACCATGACCTTGAACCTTGACTGCCCTCCTGTGTGCCCCCTGCCTTCTGCTACCTGAAGTGTCACTCACTGAAAGATGAAAAGGTACTCATCTTGGGTTTTTCTTCTTAAAATAATAGGAAAAAACATTTTTTATTATAAAATATAACCACATTAAAGAAGATTTGGAAAATGGAAGAGGAAAAAAAAAACACCTATAATCCTAGCAAACTGCAACCACTAATGGTTTACGGCAGAAGTCCACATTGTGGCCCTTAGGATGTTAAAACTGAAGTCTATCTCAGTGTGTAACTATGGAGATGCATGTCCTGGGCTCTCGGAACCTGCTGAGGACCAGCTGACACCAGTGTCAGGCCACCACGCCTGCCCTGGGGGCAGCATCCTGTTCTGTGTGTGCACATGTGTGTGTGTGTTTCCTCCTCACTTCACTCTCTTTATTGATGTTCATTCCTTTCATTTTCCACTTTCGGTTTTGTTTTTCTGTATTTCCTTTCCTTGTAACAGGTGTCTTTCAGTATCATGTTCTTAGATTCCGTGCATGCTGGAGGACCTGGATAAATAGCAAATGGAAATTGCCCATCTGCTTAGGGAAAGACAGCACATGTGAGCACCAAGGTTTACCCAATGCCAGAACCACACACCGCGCTGGAATGAATAACGTTTTCACTGACTCAAACAACTGGCTAAAAAATCTGTGATGATATGTCTCCCTTAATATAATACCCTTTGTATTGTATTTGTGCAAATACTACTTTGTGGCCCAATATTTCTTTTTTATTTTTATTTTATTTATTTTTTATTATTATACTTTAAGTTCTAGGGTACTTGTGCACAATGTGCAGGTTTGTTACATATGTATACATGTGCCATGTTTGTTTGCAGCACCCGTTAACTCGGTGCTATACATTAGGTATACCTGATGTAATACTTTACCTGTATTACATCAGGTATATCTCCTAATGCTATCCCTTCCACCTCCCCCCACCCCATGACAGGCCCCGGTGTGTGATGTTCCCCACCCTGTGTCCAAGTGTTCTCATTGTTCGATTCCCACCTATGAATGAGAACATGTGGTGTTTGGTTTTCTGTTCTTGCAATAGTTTGCTCAGAATGATGGTTTCTAGCTTCAACCATGTCCCTGCAAAGGACATGAAATCATCCTTTTTTATGGCTGCATAGTATTCCATGGTGTATATGTGCCACATTTTCTTAATCCAGTCTATCATTGATGGACATTTAGATTGGTTCCAAGTCTTTGCCATTGTGAATAGTGCTGCAATAAATGTACGTCTGCATGTGTCTTCACAGTAGCATGATTTATAATCCTTTGGCTATATGCCCAGTAATGGGATGGCTGGGTCAAATGGTATTTCTAGTTCTAGATCCTTGAGGAATCGCCACACTGTCTTCCACAATGGTTGAACTAGTTTACAGTCCCACCAACAGCGTAAAAGTGTTCCTATTTCTCCACATCCTCTCCAGCATCTGTTGTTTCCTGACTTTTTAATGATCACCATTCTAACTGGTGTGAGATGGTGTCTCATTGTGGTTTTGATTTGCATTTCTCTTATGGCCAGTGATGATGAGCATTTTTTCATGTGTCTGTTGGCTGCATAAATGTCTTCTTTTGGGAAGTGTCTGTTCACATCCTTTGTCCACTTTTTGATGGGATTTTGAATTTTTCTTGTAAATTTGTTTAAGTTATTTGTAGGTTCCGGATATTAGCCCTTTGTCAGATGGGTAAATTGCAAAAAGTTTCTCCCATTCTGTAGGTTGCCTGTTCACTCTGATGGTAGTTTCTTTTGCTGTGCAGAAGCTTTTTAGTTTAATTAGATTCCATTTGTCAATTTTGGCTTTTGCTGCCATTGCTTTTGGTGTTGTAGTCATGAAGTCCTTGCCCATGCCTATGTCCTGAATGGTATTGCCTAGGTTTTCTTCTGGGGTCTTTATGCTTTTAGGTCTAATATTTAAGTCTTTAATCCATCTTGAATTAATTTTTGTATAAGGTGTAAGGAAGGTGTAAGGAAGGGATCCAGTTTCAGCTTTCTACATATGGCTAGCCAGTTTTCCTGGCACCTTTTATTAAATAGGGAATCCTTTCCCCATTTCTTGTTTTTGTCAGGTTTGTCAAAGATCAGATGGTTGTAGATGTGTGGTATTATTTCCGAGGGCTCTATTCTGTTCCATCGGTCTATATCTCTGTTTTGGTACCAGTACCATGCTGTTTTGGTTACTGTAGCCTGGTAGTATAAGTTTGAAGTCAGGTAGCGTGATGCCTCCAGCTTTGTTCTTTTGGAATAGGATTGTCTTGCCAATGTGGGCTATTTTTTGGTTCCATATGAACTTTAAAGTAGTTTTTTTCCAATTCTGTGAAGAAAGTCATTGGTAGCTTGATGGGGATGGCGTTAAATCTATAAATTACCTTGGGCAGTATGTGTGGCCCAATATTTCTGAATGGGCAATGGTCAGAGGCTTCAAAAAATGTAAATCCCTTTCTGAGTCTCAGTTTACCCATCTGTAAATGTGAGGCCCCTCAGGTGGACCTTCTCTGGCTTCTGGGCCACCCCAACCCTCCTCAATGGAGGCTGTGCCTGTGAGACCCCCAATCCCTGGCTCAGCCCTGCCCTAGACTCCAGGATCCATGCTGTCCTAAGACAGGTGGGAATTAGAAAGCTTCAGACTCTCGTTTCAAGATTGGCTGTCTGATTCAGCCCTAACATCTCTAGCCCAGTTCAGGAAACTGGGCCTGGATCCAATTTATTTAGGCAGCAAACACAAATGAGTCCTTGCCCATAGCAGAGGAGCTAGTCTACAGGCTGGTGGGTAACTTATGACCTGTGTCATCTTCTTAATAAGATGAGCTGGGTCAATCCAATTACTTTCTCAGAAAGTCTGCATGAGAAAACTAAAATGTCAGAAGAGTTGGTTGCGGGAATAAGTTGGACAAGTTGATGTAGAGGGGCCCAGGGAAGTTGTGCTGGCTCATGTGTGGGCTGAGGAGGGAGTAGAGACTGGAGATCTGAGGAAGGAAGAGATATGGGTGGGCAGATGCAAAGAGAGGTAGGAAAGATGTCCTGGGATTGATCATGTGGGTCTCCAACCTTTACCACCATACCTGTGTGATCCATGCTGCTGGAATCCTGGACTCCTGAGCCTATTGTACTTCTGGTAGACCTTCCTTTACTTCAGCTAATGTGGGTGAGTTTCTGTTTCTATTTGAATTACTTAAAATCAGAAAAAGAAAGCCCTTGGATCTAGCCCTACATGCTACATTTGTGGAAAGTGAGTCAAGTCACCGCAGTCAAGTCACTTGCTCAGGACCCCCAGTGATACCCCAGGGTCCCAATCACAACCCTCTATGCAATGGCCTTTGAGTTGCAGAGCTCAGGAGGACAACCATCCCATCTTTAAGCCAAACACAAATCATTCTGTTTCTAATTATAACCCCCATGGAACGATCTGAAAGTCTCTTGGTATCTCATTAGTGTTTCAAGGGTACACAGAGTCTTATCTATGAGAGAGCACAACAATTTGATTTTGCAAACGTGAGACGCTGAATACCGCAGCCCATTTCTATCTGGATCCTACCTGGAACTGCACTAATCCCAAGAGCCTCACTGATGACCTTAGCAAGCAAGAGCAATTGCTAAAGAATACAGTACATTTGCTGAGTCCAAAAGCAATTTTGTTTTAGATTTCTCGTTTGGCCAGAGGAGTTGGCATGCATAAGTGTTGATTCAATTTGGCTCTCTGGTTGAAATAGAAGACTCAGGAAAATCAAACATGTTTGTGAAATCTAAGCATACTTTATCTATAAATGCCCACATCCTAATATTTTTGGTTTAATTTTCAGTTAATCATAACAGCTAACATTTATGGTACATTTACAATGTTCGAGGAACTTTTAATTAATAATCACATTTAATCTTCACAATAACTCTATAAGACAAATATATTATTAAAGAAACTATAATAATTACTATATGGATGGGTACCTCCCTGTAACTTGCCCAAGAGGCATAGCCAGGAAGTGGCAACGTCAGGTTCCCATCTCAGAGGCCCACTCTCTCCCAACCTTTTAGCCATATAGCCCCAAAGGGGGTTAGCTAAGGAAACAGATGATTGCTTGTTTGTTTGAGTTACAGACAGTGAAGATAATTCAAGAATTTGTAATTGCTCATCCCTGCTGGGGGATATTAGCTAGACATTAGCTGTAGCATGTGAATCATGACACTGGTTTCTGGCTGAGTTATTACCTATGCACATCACCAGCTTGCCAGCTTGGTTTAGAAAATTTGGGGAAAAGATGGTGCACACTGCTTCCAGTTGCTTCCCACTGCTGATGGCTCAACCAGGGATCCAGGGTCCCCCATCCACCCTCACTTGTTAGCAGGCAGTCCCTTGCTTCAGTTTTACATCTGAGTTGTGACGCTGGGACGATTTGGGGGATGTTGATGTATCACAGTCCATGAACTCTTCAGACACCCCCTGGGAACACTGACTTGCTAACCAATTGGAGGGAGTGGTAGCCTCGGCAAGCCTCCACGCATTGCACGCTGGGGTCCTCGCCCTGGACAAGGTCCGGAGGCAGCACCTGCACGCTGGGAGTCTTCCTTGTCCCTGCTCTTGCTGCTCTGCCAAAGCCACAGGACACACATCCGAGGACCGTCCTCACCCCCAGCAGGGTGGTGAACAGATTTATAGCAAAATCCAGGGAGGTGTTGCAGGGGGAAAGGGGAGGCCAGCCTGGGCTCTGCCTCTATCTGCTGAGCAGGCCACCACCACTCTCTGTGCCTCAGCTTCCTTGCCTGTCAAAAAGAAGGGGCAAGAGTACCCTGGGGGAGAAGGAGGGGACTCAACTGTGACTTAGTGAGGCGGAGACACTGCCTGGTTTATGTGGGAAATGAGGCTGGTCCAGCACCCATCTCCTGGCAGGTACATCTCGGGATACCCAGGGCCTTCATTTTCACCATGAAATGTGAAGTGAATATTGTCATTCTTGTGCTTAAAGACACAGGTGGGAAAGCGCTTTTCATTAATTAAAAAAATTCTCAGCTCCCATCACATCCCTCCACCACTCTGTATTCAAGCCAGGGAGACTTTCATCATTCCCCAAGCCCCACTGGACACCTTCCACCCCGTCTCATTCTGTTCCCCTCTATTCATACTTCAGGGGTCAGGCAAGCCCCATCTGATTCCCTCCACTGGGATTCATCTCTCCTCCTCATGCTCCCCGGCAGCTGTATTACTCTGACTTGTGCTTGATTCATTCATTCATTCAACAAACACACTGTGAGTGCCTGTTCTGTGTCCTAAAGACACAAATCAAAGATGGGACAGAGACGAAATGGATAAAGTGAAGAAGGCAAAGGTGAAGTTATAGAATAAGTTCAGACACATTTCCAAACTCTCTCCATCCAGGTTTTTAAAAATTCTATGTGTTTATATTTCTATGCCACATAGAATTCTGTTCTCTTTTTTAAGAATTAACATTTGTATCCTTTCCATGGAATACTTGTTAAGAATACATCAAATGCATGCGGTGCAAATGAAGGCTTCGAGGACAACCTGATGATTACATGACACCTGGAGATTTCCACGGGGACCTGTGTGGCTTGCAGTTCCAGTTCTATCCTCTCCAGGGCCCAGGAAGGCTCCACCCAGCTGGACCCTGCCCACAGGCCCACCTGGTGCCATGCACGGAAAGGTGAACATGGCTCCAAGGCCAAGCGTGGCAGAACTGGGCAGAAAGAGACTCGGACCATTCTTCAGGAGCAATGACCATCTACAGACAAGGCCAACCAGCCTTCCTATCCTAAAAGTCCCATTTGCCCAATAAAACTATTTAAATAAAAGCACCACCCCTCCCCGTGGCCCCCCTCCAGAAACTACAGGAAGGGATGGTTCCCTTGCCAGATGGTTTCCACTTAGATTTCTCCGACTTCCAAGGACCCATGCCCCCATCCCTGCACCAGAAACCTGGTGGGGGCCCGGGGGTGGGGTGGGCAGGGCAGAGGTCACAGGAAAGCCCTTGGTCTCCCCTCTGCACCTCTTAGTGGTCCCCCATCTGCTCTGCCCCTCGCCTGAACCCATTTCCCCCACTGGTCCTTGCCCCCACCACCCAGTGCTTCGCTTCTCTAACCCAGCCCCCAGGGGAACTTGTTGATGAATCTTATACTGCACAGTGGGCACGAATAAGGCTGTGCAATCATTCTCACCTCTAAAACACTGGCATGCAATTGATGGCAATATCTGGGGACAGGCTAAGCTGTTGCTGAAGCATGGCAGCCCTGGAGGCTGGTTCCTGGGGCAGGACATACGGCCACCTGCACAAACCTCGTGTCCACAGTGCCAGGCATCAAAAGGATAGCGTATTCACAGTTCCCCTATACAGTCCTAATATGGAAAATCAGAGCCACAACCTCCCCTCCCCACCCAACTCCTGCAGCCTGAGATGATCCACCCCCTCCACCTGAACACAGGACCTTCTAGAGTGCAAGGTGCCCCCTGTCACCGAGCAAAGAGTGACAGGAGGTACTGGCTGGGCCCAGGGGGCAGGTCAGGCAAACTCCAAATGTCTGGCTTTTATACTGCACTGTAAGAACTTGGGTGCTAGGGGATGAGGAGCCCATCCGGATTCAGCCCAGGCTTCCCCCAGGACCTGAGAAGCTCAGAAAGTACCTGCTGGCGAGCAGTGAGCTAGGATGAGGGTTTGTATGTCAGAGTTGATAAGTCGGGGAGGGGTCCTCAGGGCAAGAGACATGTTTCCCATAAAACGTGACCAAAGCCAGGAGAAAGAGCTCCCGATGGCAGGGTTCCCGACCAGTACTAGGTGGTGGCCTGTTAGGAACCAGGCCACACGGCAGGAGCCCAGATGAGCAAGTGAAGCTTCATCTGTATTGACAGCCCCTCCCCATCACTCGCATGAGCTCCCTGCCCCCGTCAGATCAAGAGTGGCATTAGTTTCTCAGAGGGGCACAAACCCTATTGTGAGCAGTGCATACAAGGGATCTAACTTGGACGCTCCTTATGAGAATCTAGGCTGGGCATGGTGGCTCATGCCTGTAATCCCAGCACTTTGGGAGGCTGAAGTGGGAGGATCACTTGAGTCTAGGAGTTCAAGACCAGCCTAGGCAACATCGTGAGACCCCTGTCTCTACAAATAAAGAAAAAAAGAGAGCCAGGGGAGGGGCTCACACCTATAATCCCAGCACTTTGGGAGGCCGAGGTCGGCAGATCATGAAGTCAAGAGATTAAGACCATCTTGGTCAACAAGATGAAACCCCATCTCTACGAAAAATACAAAAATTAGCCAGGCGTGGTGGTGTGTACCTGTAAGCCCAGCTACTCAGGAAGCTGAGGCAGGAGAATCACTTGAACCAGGGAAGTGGAGGTTGCAGTGAGCCAAGATCAGACCATTGCATTCCAGCCTGGTGACAGAGCGAGACTCTGTCTCAAAGAAAGAAATAGAGAGAGAATCTAATGCCTGATGATCTGTCACTGTCTCCTATTACCCCCAGCAGGGACCATCTAGTCACAGGAAACTAACTTCAGGGCTCCCACCGATTCTACATGATGATGAGTTGTGTAATTATTTCATTACACATTACACTGTAATCATAACGGAAATAAAGTGCACAATAAATGGAATGCACTTGAATCATCCCAAAACCATCCCCCCAGCCTTGGTCTGTGGAAAAATTGTCTTCCACCAAACTGGTCCCTGGTGCCCAAAAGGTTGGGGATGGCTGCTCTCTGGGACAGGGGAGAAGGATGCTAGTGGGGCCTGTGCCCAGGCACAGCACGCAAGGTAGCTGGGCCCACCTTATCACTCTTCTTCTCCTGTTATGCCCCCAACTCACCTTATTTTTCTTCCTAGACAGCCTGTAAAGTCTATGAGGTCAGGACCATGCCTTCCCAGTTAGTCTCCATACGCAACATAGTGCAGCAATGCGGTCAGTGCTTTATAAATCTTTTGCTAGTGAAAACAAAAAAGACTGAAGGAACAAATGAAGGAAATGTTCTGGGTCTAAGATGTCTATTTATTTATTTATTTTTGAGATGGAGTCTCGCTCTGTCACCCAGGCTGGAGTGCAGTGGTGCAATCTCAGCTCACTGCAACCTCCACCTTCTGGGTTCAAGCGATTCTCCTGCCTCAGCCTCCTGCGTAGCTGGGATTACAGGCACCTGCCACTATACCTGGCTAATTTTTGTATTTTTAGTAGAGACTGGGTTTCACCATGTTGGCCAAGCTGGTCTTGAACTCCTGACCTCAGGTGATCTGCCTTCCTCAGCCTCCCAAAGGGCTGGGATTATAGGCGTGAGCCACCATGTCCAGCCAGATTTATCTATTTTTAGATTCTAGTTACAGGGAATCTATTCACCTTTCATCTTATTTATTAAAACCAACTTTGTGGACTAAAATCAACGATGCATTTAAGTCATTCATCTAACGAGTTTTTATTTAGCACCCACTCTGTACTTTTTTTATTTGGGAGTTTACCAGCCCAGAGGGAACTTTGTATCTGGAGACATTCTTAGACTGTTGGGCCGTATTCTAAAAAATCAATTCCTGGAATCCCAGCAGTCATATAAGTAGAAAAAGGGAAACTGACAGTCCTTCTAATTAAGCACCGTTGTAGGATTTATTTTTTCCCTATAATGAAACATATTCAAGAACGACAAGACATCAATAGATTCCTACGTTTCCAAACATCTCTCCGAAAATCCAAACCCTAGACCACATCTTCCTGTCTGTCCAAACAGGTAATTATACTTTGTGTATTAAAGTCTTGTATCTTTGACCTATCCAGTGCACAAAAAAAACCAGTTTAACCTTTAAACCAAGTCATGTACACCATTTTACTCCTAGAAAGTTGAATTTATGTTATTCCGTCAAATCAGTATCAACCTGACCTTTAAACACATCAGTGTTTCTTGGAAAAATATTATGGCTGGGATGCCTACCACGGTAAACAATATTAGCTGCTCCTACCCAGTGCTGAGCCGTGCTGTGCTGTAGCTTATCAAATCAGGGGGTGGAAGTCGGCAGGGACCAGAGCTCTTCTGACAAACTCTACAGGATATGAAGAACAATGTAAATGCACCAGAGTTGGCAGATATATTTCTATATTACTGTTCCGGAGATAACAGCTAAGGTGAATCATTTCCTACCACCTACCATTCCAAATTATTTCCAATTCTGAAGGGACGCTATTTATTTCATCGGTAGCTAGCAATTTACTTAGCTGAAGATCATTATATTTATGTGTCTGTGAAATCCTCACAATAATTACACATTTGAGCCGTCTCAGATGTGCTATATGTATTCTCATTAGTCATATACTTGCAAAGATATTATCACATTTTTTGTAGCAACCTTCACAACGTACACATAAAGGGCCCAACTGGATGTGAACTTTGATTCTCATGGTTTTCCTACATATTATGTTTATCAAACAGCAGGATGCCTTCATTCACATGCAAATGCTTACAGAAAGATAGAAAATGGTCTTCATTTCTCTTTTCTCTAGATCGCTCCGGTGCTGCAGCCCTGGAAGGTACTGTATTGGGCAGCAGGGAGAGCAAACCTAGCTGAGATCTAAAATTACTTTAGGAACTTACCAAGAAGTTCCATAATGGGAAATATTTATAAGACAGCACACTTCCTTCCAAAGCGTAAAGTCGTTGCAGGATAAGTGCAAGGCATTTGTAATTTCCAGTGCTGTCAAGCAAGTGTCCCCAGATTGCATCCTGGACAATATTTGTGAGGCTGATTGGTTTATCTGAAAGGTCTATTTTGTCATTTTAAAGTCAGAGATTATGAAAGAGAACAGACTGCCTGGTGGTTTTGCCCATTTCTGCCCTCCTCACATTTACTTCAGAAGCCGTTGTTAGTATAAACATGGTGATTCTCAGAACATCTCTAACCTTGACAGCAAATATGAACAATTCTGCCTCCTGAGCAATGATTGCAAGAGAACATGGGGATTCATTCAGGTGCCAAAGAATATTGTAGAACCACTGAGCTCAGGACAGAAACACATACTCATTTGCCACAGTGTCTCAGAACATATGTGTGCTCCTTGGGTTTACATGTGACTCCCCGACTAGCTGGTAGGCCCTGAAAGCACAAGAACTCCATCTGCTCATGTCCACCTGCGCATCCCCAGCATCTAGTACAGTGCCCAGCACATAGTCAGTGCTCAATAAATATTTACTGGATAAGCAAATGACTGAGGCAATGAGCTGAACTGCTTCCATGCTATAAGCCTTTTCATCGGGAACTATAACCCCGTCTCGCATTTGAACTGCCTGAGGCTAAGTCACATGACTTTCGCATAGAAGATTGAAGCCAGAGTGAGAATTCAAGTCTCCAGAACCAGCAGGTGCCATCACCTTCTTCCATGCGTGAAACGATGGTTTAATGAGTACCTACTGTGAACCCAGAGCTGTGCCAGGCATAGGAGCAGCTACGGTAAACAAGTCATGCAGATCTGGCTCTCGCAGAGCTTGGAGGCTGATGAGGAAACTGGTCTAGCAAGAGCTCACGGGAAAGGAGATTCCAGAGAGGGAAAAAAAACAGTCACTAAATAAGGACACTGTTCACAATAAAGAGAAAGGAGGGTGTCGTTCCTGTGAGTGTTGCTGTATATGAAAGCACCCCAAAGCTCGGGTCTTAGAGGGAAGTTTGTAGGTGGTAGAAATGTTCTATGGATTGGTTGTGATGATGGTTTCATGACTACATTTGTCATGAAAAGCCATCGAACGGTATACTGAAAAGGGACGCATTTTACTAAATATAATTGTACCTTAATAAACTGATGTTTAAAATTAAACAAAAAACTTTAAAGAATGAAAACAACAGTCATTGGTTATGCTCACAGATACTATGGGTTGGGAATCTGAGATGACACCATGGAAAAACTTGTCTCTCCTCCACGAAGCCTGGGACCTCAGCTGGGAAAACCCGTAAGCTGGAAATGACCAAGTGGCTGACGGCTGGAGGGACCAGGAACTCCCTACATGTCTGGTGTCTGCGCCGTGGGCTGGTGTGACTGGAAGACTAGAATGCGCCCTGGAGCACCCCTATTTCAGTCTCCCCACTCAGCACATCTTGTTGAGGGCCTACTGTGTGCCAGCACTAGGGATACAGAAGTTAATGTCATAGACAAATAGCCCCTTCCCTGTTGGAGTTGACAGTCTAGAGAAGGAAGGCAGACAGGAAACAACATTATACAAAAGGAAATTAACGGTATGTTAGAGCTAATACATGCACGGAATAAAAATTTTAAACAGGAGGGCCGGGCACGGTGGCTCACACCTGTAATCCCAGCACTTTGGGAGGCTGAGGTGGGTGGATCACTTGAGGTCAGGAGTTTGAGAACAGCCTGACCAACATGGTGAAACCCCACCCTTATAAAAAAAAGAAAGAAAGAAAGAAAGAGAGGAAGAAAGAAAGAAAGAGAGAGAGAGAGAGAGAGGGAGGGAGTGAGGGAGGGAGGGAGGGAGAGAGAGAGAGAGAGAAAGGAAGGAAGGAAGGAAGGAAGGAAGGAAGGAAGGAAAGAAAGAAAGAAAGAAAGAAAAATTAGCTGGATGTGGTAGCACACACCTGTAATCCCATCTACTCAGGAGGCTTGAACCTGGGAGGCGGAGGTTGCAGTGAGCCGAGATGGCACCACTGCACTCCAGCATGAGCAACAAAGTGCGACTCCATCTCAAAAAAAGAAAAAAACAAAAAGCAAAATGTTTCACAGGGGAAGGGGCTGGAGAGGTGGGAGAGGAAACATTCTCTGTGTGGCGTTGTGTGGTTGGTTGGTGGCCCTATGTTTGTTTTGCCAATTCAATGGTGTGGAATTGAATCCCATTATGGTTTTAATTACCTGAGCTCAGTGTCTTCAGATGTGTGGCAGACACTGCTAACCGGTCACCCAGCATGGTTCCTCTTTTTCTTGGGCACGGTTAAATAGTTCCCAAGCTCAACTGCATTCAGCTGTGGCCCTGAATGGAGCTCAAACCAACATAATGTGAGTAGCAACCCGCTACCATCTCCAGGTCTAGCCCAGGAAAACCTCCCATGTGGGATCCTTCTCCCTCTTTTCTTTTTTCAGCTGCTTAATTCCTACGGCAACTTTGGAACTACCATACTGAAGATGGCAGAGCCTCCAACAGCCAGGAACCCTGTGAGCTGTGAAGAGAGAACTTTGCCCCTCCCTTCACCAGCCTGGAATATTTGCCCTGTTTATATGAGCAAGAAAGAAACTTCTGTTGTGGGGACACACGTTGCAGCAGCAACCCCATCCTAACTCACACCACGTGTTTATTGGTCATTTGGTTCCTCTCTTCTGAGAATTACCTGCTCAGATCCTTCACCAAATTTAGTATGGGGTTATATTCCTTTATTTGTCTATAGTGAGATAGGAGTTTGGCAGGATTGGTTTCACAAGATACAGGTCACAAAGACTCTGCTGATAAAACAGGAAGCAGTCAAGAGGCTGGACAAAACCTGCCAAAACCAAGATGGTGATGAAAGCAACCTCTGGTTGCCCTACTGCTCATTATGCATTTATTATAATACATGAGCATACTAAAGAACACTCCCACCAATGCCACAACAGTTTACAAATGCCATGGCAATAGCTGGAAATTATTGTAAATAGTCTGAAAGATTGGGGAACCCTCAGAGAATTCTCTGCCACTTCCCAGAAAACTCATGAATAATCCACCCCTCATTGAGCATACAATCAAGAAATAACCATAAAAATAGCCAACCAGCAGCCCTTGGGGCTGCTCTGCCTATCGAGTGGTCCCTCTTTCATTCCTTCGCTTTCTTAATAAATTTGCTTTCACTTTACTCTGGTGGCTCCCTCTTGAATTCCTTCCTGCGCGAAGTCAAGAACCCAGATGGCCTCCCAGGCTGAACCCCAATTTGGGGGTTCACAGTAGGAGTCCTGTATATCCTGCTGTTTTCGAAGTGTGATCTTTGGAGCAGAACATACACTGCACCTGAAATCTTGGTAGAAATGCAGACTCTCAGGCCCCACCCAAACCTGCTGAATTGGAACCTGCGTTTCAAAAGATCTCCTGGTGATTCCCATGCATATTACAGTTGAAGAAGCTTAGACTCAAATGTTCTGAGATAATTCTTCCTCTTTTATATGTGTCGAATTCATTTTCTGCCAGTCTGTAGCAACCTTTGCATCTTGGGGATCTATCTTTCCATGTACAGATTTTTTTTTTTTATTTTAACCTTGTAGTGTTTGCCAATATTTTATGTTACGGTTTGTTTGCCCTCTTTGTCACTTAAGAAATCCTTGTCTTCCTGAGATCATACAGATATGATGCTATATTTTCTTCTAAAAGTTTTTAGGTTTTCTTTTCACAGATTGTTCTTCCATCTGGAATTTACATTTGTCTGTAGTGTGCTGTATAACACTCTCATTTTATTTTTTCATATTGATAATCTATTATCTCAGTGTCGTTCATTGGATTATCCACCCATTCCCTCCTGACTGGTCGTGTCATTCCAGTCATAGGTGCTATCTATGCTATCTCACGTTTCCATGAATGTGTGGTTCTGGCCTCCTTATTTGAATTTTTCAGTTATGTAATCTGCCTTTTTTTCATTTAACCATATATTGTCAACATTTTTCGGCAACATTAGCTGTTCCTGTACAATGCAAATTTTAATGACTTCCTAGTATTCTGCCATACTTTATTTTGTTAGACAGTTGTGTTGTTTTCAGTTTTACTCTATTGTAAATAACACTGGGGTTAATATCCTCCACACAATCTCTGCACATGGGCCTGCTGATTTCCTTAAGATACATTATCTAAGTGAAATTACCAAGTAGACATATTTTTAAAGTACTTGATAGATACTGCCAAATTGCCTTCCAGAAAAATTGTACCAATTTATATTCCCACCTGTTTCCTGCCACTTTCCTCAACATTTTAATACCTCAGCATTCAAATCCCTGCCAATTTCATAAGCTGAATAAATAAAAAGACATGCTATTGTTGTAATCCATGTGTCTTTGATGACAACAGAAGGCAAATATTTTTAGATGTTTATTGGCCTTCTGTATTTACTTGCTTTAATGTGCGTGTGAGACTGTCCAGTTCTAAGCCTGTTTTTTTCTTTTTCTTTTTGTAGGTGCATGTATCTTTTTCTTATTGACGGATAAAGCTCTTTATATATGAAAAATTTAACTCTTGCCTAGGCTTGTTGCAAACTTTTTTTGCAATTTGCACTTTGCCTTTTACTTTTGCATATGGTGTTTTTTTTTCAATGAGCAAAAGTTTTAAATGTTGACAGGGTCAAATTTTGCAATGTTTTTCCTTAGTATTATGCTAAAAGAAAAATATAAGCCCTACCTCCAAATTATCCCTCTGTGTCTTCTTTCTGTTCTTTTAGATTTTGTTTTAAATGTTTTACTGTTAAAACGAAATTGTGCCTCAGGTCGGTCTCTGCTTGTGTTTGTTCTGATTTCCTCAGCCAGGTAAAATGCCTCCTGAACACCAGATACCTGCTTTCATAGCACTTTGCACAATGGCAGTATTTTCTGCTTGTGTGATTCTTTGATTAATGTTTGTGTTCTACTATAGCATGCAAGACTCATGAAGGGTTCAGCACTGTCTCTTTTCCACTCCTTTTTCTTCTCTTTTTTTTTTTTTTTTTTTATATAGTGTCTTGCTGTGTCACCCAGGCTGGAGTGCAGTGGTGATCTCGGCTCACTGCAACCTCTGCCTCCCAAGTCCAAGCAATTCTCCTGCCTCAGCTTCCCGAGTAGCTGGGACTACAGGCATGCACCACCACGCTCAGCTAATTTTTGTATTTTTAATAGAGACGGAATTTCACCATATTGGTCAGGCTGGTCTTGAACTCCTGATCTCAGGTGCTCCACCCGCCTTGGCCTCCCAAAGTGCTGGGATTACAGGCGTGAGCCACCGCACCCCAGCACCCATCAAAGTGTCAAGCACTTGTATCTGCTCTTGTGTTACCACTCAGGGGACCTGAGGCTTTCTGTTTCTTTCTGTCAGCCCCACCTGTTCTATTTAGCTCAGCTAATATACATTTATATATATTTACATATGTATATATACACACTATACATATAGCTTTATAGCTACACATTTATATCCTATCCAGCCTTTTTGCGAGTTTGCAGCCAGAGGTCTGCCTTGGCTCATTGGCCAACTGTCCTCTTCTTACCTGCAGTAGCTCCCTTAGTAATCCCCCTGGCCTTTATAAGCAGGCAAACGTCATACCTAAAAGTAACTGAGTTTATCTTACTTTTACTAGTTACAAAGCGCATCTTTGTTTTTTTTGTTGTTGTTTTTTGTTTTTTGTTTTGAGATGGAGTCTCTCTCCGTTGCCTAGGCTGGAGTGCAGTGGTACGATCTCGGCTCACTGCAACCTCCACCTCCCGGGTTTATGCCATTCTCATGCCTCAGCCTCCCGAGTAGCTGGGACTACAGGCGCCCGCCAACATGCCCAGCTTATTTTTGTGGTTTTCGTAGAGACGGGGATTCACCGTGTTAGCCAGGATGGTCTTAATCCCCTGACCGCGTGATCCGCCCACCTGCACCTCCCAAAGTGCTGGGATTACAGGCGTAAGCCACCGCACAAGGCCCACCTTTGATTTGTTTATCGCATCTGCTAAAACTTCCAGAACATGTAGGGTTTTTTACAAACGGGGTGGGGGGAACTATATAAAACAAAAGTAGAAGAAAATGGCTAGATTTCATTTGGGTTGTAAATTTTTTTCAATCATAAATTTTAAAAGATATCTGGATTGTCTCCTGATGTGCACACAGAGATAATTTCCATCATTTTTATATCAATACTAAAGGCAGCCACCAGCCACCCCCACCAAAAGCCTGCTCTGGTCTCTTTGCACCACTGCAGGAGTCCAGTGTTCCAGCTGGAAGAAAAGTCCTGCCGCCTCCAGCCGAGAGACTGAGAGCAGAACAGTAGCAGAGTGTGGTGTTGAGGTGCCCCGCCCAGCTGTCAGGAAAGCTAGAGTCAGTCCCAGCTCTGCCGCTGGGCTGGCACCCTGTTTTGGACAAGACTGTCCTTCTCTAGCTCTCATTTCCCCACTTCCTAAGGGAGGTGCCTGCCTCCCAGCTCCCCAGCCTAGGCTCCTGATACAATGGCCTTCAGCTAGTGCAGGTCCTGCCCACCCTCCAGACCTTAATCTCCAAGAAAGGTTATCTTTGCCAGAATAGATGCAAGTCAAGCGATACTTAAACACTGACTCACCAGCCTGCTGCAGTGACGGTGTTAAAGAGATAAGCCTTGGAGAATATCTGTTATTGGTTGAGTTGAGCCAAGATAGATCATGGAGAAAAGTAAACCCTAAAGCACCGTAAACCTATCACAGAAACAGAGCATCGAAGACAAGCAATGGCGGGAAAGAACAAAATCAACAGGAGGCACCACCACCAAGTGCAGGGTAAGCAGAGGCAAGGGTGCAAATCCTCCAAAGCCATGCAGGCACAGCCTCTGCAGAGCTCCATCCCTGGTACCTGCCCCAGCGCCACCACCCACATTCCCCTCTCCTCATAGTAGAGGTCTCCAGCACCATGCCTTCTGCTCCTTGAGAACACAGACCATGCCTCATCATTTTGTGTCTCCAAGCACTTTCTGGATGCTCAGATGGTGGAATAATTTGTTTTTTGTTTGTTTTTGAGATGGAGTCTTGCTCTGTAGCCCACGCTGGAGTGCAGTGGTACAGTCTTGGCTCACTGCAACCTCTGCCTCCTGGGTCCAGGTTCAAGCAATTCTCCTGCCTCAGCCTCCTGAGTATCTGGGATTACAGGTGCGCACCACCATGCCCAGCTAATTTTTGTATTTTTAGTAGACACAGGGTTTCACCATGTTGGCCAGGCTGGTCTTGAATTCCTGACATCATGATCCGCCCACCTCAGCCTCCCAAAGTGCTGGGATTACAGGTGTGAGCCACCTCACCCGACCATTTTTTACTATTTATTTATAAATAAATATATATATATGTGTGTGTGTGTGTATTATATATACATGTATGTATCACCTAGTTGCATGTATCATTGTAAAAATTTTTCACATCATTAAATATTCTTGTAAAATATGATTTCTCAGTAGCTACAAAATGTTGCGTCTTATACCTAAGCATTCTCTATTTTGCTAGGTATTTAGCTTTGCTCTTTGAGCTGTTATAAGTAACTCTGTAACATGCATCTTTGCCCCTAAATCT
Organism: Trachypithecus francoisi; assembly: GCF_009764315.1. Lineage (NCBI taxonomy): Eukaryota > Metazoa > Chordata > Mammalia > Primates > Cercopithecidae > Trachypithecus > Trachypithecus francoisi. The sequence goes on along the minus strand of NW_022681442.1, from coordinate 5,859,865 downwards.
TTGTCTGAGCATCTTGTCAGTCCCCTAGGATTTGTCCTTCTTGGGTCAAAAGCTGTGAACATTTATAGGGCTGCTGATATATACTACTACATTCCTTACAGAAATGAACCAGCGCTGTCTGAAGTTACCCATCTCAACAAATCCTTGCCAGCACTAGGTTTTTAAATTATAATAATAAAAATCTTTGCTCATTTTGTCGAGAGAAATGGAAACTCATTGTTGCTTTAATGGCCTTTTCTTTGATTACTAGTGAAGCTGAACATTTCCTCTTTTGGCTACTGTCCATTTGTAATTTATCTTTTGTGAGTTTTCTGTTCATTCCTTCTTTCCTTCCTCTCTGTCTCCCTCTTTTCCTCTGACATTCAGTGAAGATGTGCTGAGCATCGATTTTGTCAGACCATGGCAGACGGAGATCAGGAAGATACAGTCAAGGACTCGCAACACACCCCAGGCCAGAACACTAGCTGGAGCCAGTGACAGTTGCTGCCAGGAGGCAATCATAAGTCAATTTGTTTTTAGTTCTGGTAAAATGCATATAAAATAAAATGTATCATCTTAACTATTTTTAAATATATACTTCAGTAGTGTTAAGATAATTTACATGGCTGTGCAACCCATCTCCAGAACACTTTCATCTTGCAAAACTGAAAATCTATACCCATTAAACCATAATTCCTCAGAACCTCTCCCCCCAGAACCTGGCAACCACCATTCCAGTTTCTATTTCTGTGAATTTGACTACTCTGGGAACCTCAATTAAGTAGAATCATATAGCATGTGTCTTTTTGTGGCTGGTTTATTTTATTTAATATAATATCCTCAAGATTTATCCATGTTGTAGCATGTGTCAGAATTTCCTTCCTTTTTTAAAGCGAAATAGTAATCCATTGTATGCACAGACCACATTTTGTGTATTCACTCATCCATCATGGACACTTGTTTCTATGTTTTGGCTGTTGTGAATTGTGCTGCTATGAAAATAGGTATACAGATACAGTATCCCCAAACACCTGCAAATATCTTCTGTGTATATATTCAAAATATTCTTTGGGGATATATACACTCCTGAGTATATAGAATATATAGAGTAGATATCCAAAGAATATTTTGGATACATACCCAGGAGCGAATTGCTGAGTCATGTGGTAATTCGATGTGTCATTCTTTGAGGAGCCACCGTGTGTAAGCAGTCGCACTATTTTAAATTCCCTCCAGTAGAGCACAGGGGCTCCAACTTCTCCATGTCCTCACCAACACTTGGCATTTTCTGTTGTTTTTTTTTTTTAATAGTAGTCATCCTGACAGATGAGAGGTGATATCTTACTGTACTTTTGATGTGCATGTCCCTAATGATTGGTGACATGTTTTCGTGTGCTGGTGTGGTGTATATCTTCCCAGTGTGTAATTTTTGACATTGCTTTTACCACTTATATTAGTCAGGGCTCTCCAGAGGGACAGAACTAATAGGATATATGTGTATATAAAATTGAGTGTATTAGGGAGAATTGACTCATATGATCACAAAGCGAAGTCCCACGAGAGGCTGTCTGCAAACTGGAAAAGAGAAAAGCCAGCAGTAGCTCAGTCCAAGTCTGAAAGCCTCAAACCCAGGGAAGCTGACAATGTAGCCTTCTGTCTGTGGCCAAAGGCCCAAGAGCACCCAGAAGCCACTGGTACAAGTCCCAGAGTCCAGAGGTCAAAGAACCTGGAGTCTGATGTCCAAGGACAGGAGGAGTGGGAGGAAGCACCCAGCATGGAAAAAGAAGGAAGCCAGAAGACCCAGCACGCCAGATCATCCCACCTTTCTCCACCTGCTTTGTTCCAGCCTCGCTGGCAGCAGATGGGATGCTGCCATCCACATTGAGGTTAGGTCTTCCTCTCCCAGTCCACTGACTCAAATGCCAGTCTCCTCTGGCAACACCCTCACAAACACACCAAGAAACAGTACTTTACCAGCCATGTAGGCAACCTTTAATCCAATCAAGTTGACACAAGTTAATATTAGCCATCACAAGTCCACCCATTGTCAACCTGTCACTCATACACATCTCCTGAATTCATACTTAATCCCCACATAAAAACAATAATATGGTCATAATTATGCCTAACATAATACAGCTATCCTTCGTACAAGCAGAAGCACACTAATCCTTAACCTAAATGCTATTACATAAAGCAAACAATGCTTAAATGCTGATATGACGTCAATAAATTTTATGCTACATGATAAAGGAAAAAGAAAGGAAATAAAATGAAGATATTTCCTTAGTACAGGTGTATACATGTGCAAACATATTTTTAACAAAATAAGGAGGAAATACTCATGACAATACTCATGACAATTACAGTCCTCATTTCTACAGCTGGTCACGTGGTCATAGCTGTTACTGATGACTACTTTATTCTATGCATTCTGTATTCTCTTTGCCTTCAGCAAGTACCTTGGCTGATCATGATTCTTCTCCTGGTAGAGTGACCCAAACCTTCATTCCTGAAAGTCTGGGTCATTTGTTCCTGCCTGGATTGGGTTGTAGTTTCCCATTGGCCTTAGCTTCCAAGATCAGACGAGATGGGGGGCATTCAGCATGGTATGGCTGTAGAGCCATTGACCTTAATCACAGGGCTTGGTAATACTAAGAGACGCCCTGAGAGATCTCATGTGTTCCACACATACTCTTCCTTACCTTCATTGAGGAGTAGTAGTCTGATTTCATCTTGATAGTCCAGGTCAATCACCCCAACCAACACTATAACTCCCTTCTTAACCTGTTGACTTGGAGGCAGGAGGAGCACAGAGTGGCCAGGTGGCAGTCTTAACTTCCAGTTCAATGGAATCATTGTTGCACCTCCTGGTGGCAGCATTCCTCCCTCTGGAACTAAGACCTCTAGGCCTGCAGAACATGATGTCACAGTAACAGGAAGCAAAAATTCTGCTAGTGGATCACTAGAGGTGATGGTGAGTGGTGCCATTTTCACTTTCACCCCTTGGTTCCTGGACCTGTGAATCCAGGCTATGGGAGAAACAGGACCATATATTGGAGGCTGATTCAGGGTATACACAACCTTCTGGAAAAGTTTGCCCAGCCCTGCAAAATATTGTCACCTAGTTGGTATTGTAATTGTGACTTCAAAAGGCCATTCCACTGTTCTATCAATCCAGCTGCTTCAGGATGATGTAGAACATGGTAAGACTAGTGAACTCCATGAGCATGAGCCCACCGCTGCTCTGGCAGCTGCTGGGATACTGCCCACCCACATTGAGGGTGGGTCTTCCTCTCCTAGTCCACCAACTCAAATGTCAATCTCCTCTGGCAACACCCTCCCAAACACACTTAGAAACAATCCTTTACCAGCCGTCTAGGCATCCTTCAATCCAATCCAATTGATACCTCGTATTAACCACCACACAACCGTTACATTTAGCACAGCAATACTGGGAGAGATCTGTCTTTCTGCATTAGCGCATAACTGTTTAGTAATATCTGTAACATGAAACTGACTCAGAAATATCCCCAGGATTGACTGGTTTCAAAACGAAAAAAAAAAAAAAACAAACGTCTCCTGTTAGTCCCTGATCAACCAAACCCTGCACAGCCCCGAGACAGGAAGGTGGGAGGCCCTGTACCGGACTGATGGGTAAGTCTGAAGAGACTCTGTAAGTGTGAGAAAGGCACTTTATGTTCATTCTGGCTCTTCAAAGTCTCGCTGTGAATGTTGTATCAGCAAATATGTACCCAGGGATTTAATAACACATTAAAGAAAGGATTGGATATAAATTATTTTGAATGGCTGTCTATGCAGTTTGAATCTATAAATAATCGGTTGCCTCTTTGCTTTGGCTCTGGAAAGAGGGCATGGGACATATTAATGGGGATCATCTTATCCTCACCTCAGAGTGGACACACGTGTGAGAGTTGGTGGGATTTACCCATGTGGACAGGTTGGAAGGTTTTCTAAGATGTTGATTTTTTTTCCCTCTTGGTATCACTAATTCTCCATGTCTCTGCTTTCAGATTCATCTGCGGTAACTTTTTGATTCTAAGCTGGACAAGCTCTGTAGTCCTGAGTCCCTTCTCCCAGTTGTGAATTGTTACAGGCTCAGAAAGGCAGGTTAATCTTAGTGTTTGTGGAAGCAAAACACATTCTGGCTGTGGAATCTCTTGATCTCCTCCCAAACTGTCCCTGCCATTCACTATCCCCCTAAGAACTTCCCTAATGACAGTGAGAGACACTAATGCTCATGTGAATTTTGGCAGGATTCTCCTTTCCCTGAGCTGGGGGCAGGTGCGGCTCCACATAGGTGAGTGTTGGGGTTAGTCAGAGACCAGAGAACAAAGTGGAGAACCCCAGGGGCAGGCATCCTCATGTCCTCCAGTCCTGAGCCTGTTTGGGCTCTGAACCAGACCAGAGGATTTGATTCTCAACCCTGTCCTGCAAAACAGGTCAGAGGGGCCTGAGGAAGAGTTGCAATGGGTCATGACTGGTGGGGCTGGTCATAGCCAGTCAGAGGTGCCATGCAGCCCCTGAGGTCTCCATACACTCCCCACTAAGCTTGTTCTGGTGAGCTCATCTTCATTGGAGGTGGGGAATGACCCTTCCTCAAGCTGACTAAATACTCATGAGATGTATAGTTCTGCAGAAAAAAAAAAAAGGCCCGAAAGCAGCAGCAGAAACAGAAAAGATATGAATTTTAAAGGAGTGTTGTCCAGGGCACTTGGGGAAATGGCACAGAGGGTTTTGTGAGAGGGGGCTTGGGGGCAGATCCTGGAGAAAGTGACTGTCCTTTCTGCAAGCAAGCACAGCCATCTAAGAGCAAGCCACCTTTTTGCATAAGGAGATAAGGACGGGGCACAAAGGCAGGCACAGATGTACAAAGGCAAGAGCCGTCAACACAGGAGCCATAACTGCGGAGGAGGCCAGGGTGACCTTGGCCTCTGGAGAACAAACACAAGCAAAACAAAGTTTCCAGGAGACATGCCAGACAATTTAGATAGCAATCTCTCTAGATCTGGCAAGGGCAACACCTCTTCCAGAAAGTCCGTGCTGAGCCCTGCACCTCCCCAGAACTCCTGGTGGCCCCTGGCTCAGCCATTACTCAGCTTTTCTCAGGACACGCAGGCGATATGTGTGCATCCTAATCTCCCACCAGACATGAGCCCCTCCCGGGCAGGACTGCCTTATTCAACCCCGGGTCTAAGCCCAGAGCCAAATGCCAGGCCTAGCACAAAGTAAGTGTTCAATTAAACTTTGGTGACAGGAACTAAAAATAGTTTAGCTCCCCCACCAAATCCAAATGTTTTACTTTGTGGGTGTGCAGTGTGATATGGGAGGCCATTAAAAGGTTTGAGTAGAGGATGGAGAATTGCCCAAATTGAAAGCAAAAGTCAGATTTGATCCAAAGGTTATTTTGATGTTCTGGATCAGTTCATAGTTTAGTTTAAAAATGTTTGTTTCCATCTGGGGGTTGGCAGAATTGTATGTAGTAAAACCCCAGTGACATGTTCTCTTTCAAAAGGAGAAATAAGAGGCAGACTGGAAGGTGAAACATGACACAGTTGTTATAAATTTTTAAGCGAATTTTAACAACTTTATTGAGATGTAATTTACGTAACACGTAGAAGTGTAAATACATGTTCAACTAGACGCAAGCTCACACGCAGAGCCAAGAACAGAACATTGCCAACGTCTCAGATGCCCAGCCCTGGACTCTTCAGTCTTGGCACCTGACCCAGTGCAAAGCCACTTTCGTGGCAAAGACTTTCTATGTATTTACCAGGCTATGTTTCTCCAACTGATGCCACCTCTGCTACGGGTGAAGGATTTCCTCAGCTCTGAGAACATTCCCTCCAGCCATGGGTTCTGTCGGAGTTGGTATAGTGGACACCGAGGTGTGCAACCCAGACCCCCCCGTGCCATGAAGGAGGCATTACCCATCACCTGCTCTCACAGACACCTTCGGGGACCATGGCTGCAGAAAGCCACCTCATCCAAGATTACACCCGTTCCTGGGTGAGCCATATCACAGATCAGTGCTGGGGATAAAGGTCAGGCCATCTTAGCCCAACTCAGGACAACTCTGAAGGGCTGTTCCAGCTCAGAGCACACCTGGGGTCAGCCAAGAAGCCACACTTCTACCGTTACCCAGTCCCACTCCCTCCTCCTCCCTTCTACAAGTTCGGTCCCACCAGCCCTTCCTGGTAAACACCCTGCACACTGAACTCCACCTCAGACTCTGCTTGCTGGGGGCCCATCCTGCAACAGTCAGCTCCCCACTCAGCCTTCCTGCCTTCCCTTCCCACAGACGGTGCTGAGTCCCCCTATGTCCTGGGACTGGCATCAGGACTGGCCAATGTTGACAGAAGAGTCATTAATGTTCAGGTGCCTGCTGTGGTGCTGTGCTGTTTACAGAGCACTTTCATGCACATTATCTCATCTCCTTTCTTTGTCTGTGCATTCATTCATTTACTCCTCATTCAACAGACATAGTGAGTGCCTGCTCCATGCAGAAGTGAAGATATAATGAAGAAAAAAACCTTTCCTTCCCCCTGGAGAGCTCACAGTCAAGTGCACAAGGCTGATGTCAAACCAGAGAATTCTCCCAGGCATGAAAGCCGTGATGCAGCAGACACAGAGGCCATGAAGTGGGGAGAAGGAGGGCAATCAGGGAGGGCTTCCCAGGGAGGTGGGAACTTGGAACCAGCAGCTGGAAGCAATGGGATCCATGGGAGCACTAAATCCAACACCGAACACCACAGTCGGTCCCAGCAGTGCAAGAAACCTGCACACAAACCAAGCTACTCAGAGGTTTCTATTGGTCTAACCCGAGATGGCAGGAAGTCAGAGACGTCTAATGGCCTCGCGCTTCCCTCCGGGCGTGACCTCCTGGAGGCTCCTTCCCACTGGGGCCTGGGAAATAGAAGAGAGGAGACTGAAAAGGGAAGGAGGGTGTTTCCGGAGTGGGCTGGTGGGATCACAAATGAAAGAATAACAGGATCTTGGAAAGCAGCCCCAGGTCCCACCTCAAGCACTGGATTAATTTAAATCCTTCTTTGCCACTTTCCAGAGTCAACAGGATTTGCTAAATTTTGTATCTCCAGTAGGAGAAGAACCTTGAGAGAAAAAGATTTTTTAAATACACGTAAGTGAGATGTTTTCACTAATCTGATTTTGGGGCATATTGACACTTGTAAAATATTTAAATCCTTAATTGTGCTGTCAGACACACTACTTTATAACATATCTGGATAGAAGAACAATGAACATTAGGTTATGCTTTTAGATGTTACAGAGATGAAAATATATCTTGGCTATTTATCAAATTAATCACCCTATAATCTAAAGACAAATGGGATTCCTAGGGCACTATTCAGCCAGTAATTTAATACCTAAGTTTTTCTGATCAATAAACCATTGGCCTGTTGGAATATTTAAGTCATGTTTAAGTCATTCAGAAAAAAAAATCTATTAACTTACGTTCTTGAAAGCATGTATTTAATTTAAAACATCATTTTCTATTTAAGCATTGCATTTTACACCATTCTAAAACAACCCTGATCTTTTTTATCTTAATTTTAATAAAAAGAGTGAAACAAATATTTTGAATCAGAACTACATCATAAAGTATTATCGTTTGTTCAACAAATGTACAAGTAAACAATGCCACCACATTGCACAGCTCCAGGGGACACCATTCCCGTTTTGTCCTCAAGAAACATCCAGGTCTGCATGAGTCCTTGGGACACCAAGGGATAAAACAGAGCTCTGGGAGCTGCAGACGCCAGCACAGGGCACTGCAAGAGCCCAGAGGAGAATGTCAGTCTCACCCGTGGATTTGAAGGATTTGAAAAGGTGCCAGGTGGCAACACCTAGAATGTCAAAGCCACAAGAGACTCTTCAAAGATTATCCAAATGAGAGATTAAGAGACTTGTCCAGGCTAACCCAAGTGACTGTAAGAGTAGAGTCACAGTTTACCGCCTGTCCGAATTTAGCGTGCTTATACTCACGGGTTAAAGGTTATGCAATTTATTGGTGCCTTTAAAAAAACTATTAATAAAATGTATTTGAGACCATGTAATGATAAGAAGCATTTGGCACTTGAAGGGAAAAAATGCAAGTGTGCTAATGTAGAATTCTCCCCTATAAAAACATCTGGCTTTGTGTGCTGCTGTGGAAGGGAGCAAAGCTTTAAAGGATTCTATTTGCAGTCACTGCATTAGCTGTGCCTGCTTAATGCTAACAGGCTGCAAAGTAACGCATGTTCCGTCGAAAATGATTTCCACCTCAGCACCCTGGACGTGGAAGCACAGTTAATGTCCCACTGTCTATATCTTATTTGTTATTGTGGCCTCTGGTGTGGGCTTGCGGCTGCTGTGCAAAGTCTTCCCGGAATCGCATTGGAGCGAACCTTCAGAGAGGAGAACGGAAAGAAAAGAAGCTGCTTTTTAGAAGTTGCTTTCTTTTGGAATGGATGAGCCTATCAGTCTCTAATAACACTGACCAGGAAAAGCTTCATTTGTCTTGACTTTTTTCTCCCGATGATGATAATTAGGTTTCCGGACACAGGAAGGAAGTGTGGAATGGAGCATCATTTTAAAGGAATCTTTTAGAAGTGCTTTTCGAGATCATGCATGAGTACGCAGCTGGTAACGAAGAGGCAGCGTTCACCTGCCATCTCTGTTTTCAAAATCCTTTCTAAAGATTGTTATAGAGTGAAAAGCTGGAGGATTAAAAAAATAGTAGTTAACTGTCTAGGGAGTGCCTGCTGCGACCCAGACATTGTCACAGAAATCCTAGGTGATGCGTGATCACGGAGATTTGTGGCTGTGATGGGGGGGGGACAGAAGAGTTCCTGAGCACTGGACGACACACGTGCCAGGCACGGAGTTTCATGCTTTATATCCAATACCTTATCTATTCCTCACAACATCCTCTTGAGGAAAATAGAAGTGTGAGCTCCATTTGACAGGTGAGAAAGCTGAGGTTAAGAAAAGCTATTTCATTGACCAGTCACATGACTTACACCCAGTCTCTCAGTCACAAAGCTCCGTGGCCTCTCTGTAGTTAGGAATTTGTGCAGGGCAAATTGCAAGTAAGCCATCAGTCAGAGTCTGATATTTCAGCCTGATCTACATCATAACTGCAATTAAGCTGGGCTGCAGAGACTAGCACTGGTCACTCACAAAAAAAGGACTGACTATGTGGTATACAAGGAACACCCCGTGATGGAGACCATCTGACATTCATACGAGATATTTTGAAAAAACAATTTGTAATCAGAAAAACCCCAGGTTCTGAGAAGCCTGTTTCCTCATCTTTCTTGAAGAAATTGAGGCGACTTCAAATTTACCCAATGAATTAGTTCATTTTAATGTCAGAGTGCATGGGGGGAAGTTCTAAGGCGAAAGAAAAATCAGTGTAATTGCTTCTTTTTTCAAAATCACATATTACTTTGTTCATTATGAAATAATGAAGCATTATTTAATCCCGTTATGAAATAAATGAGATTGAGTAAATAGCATATCTGCATTCACTCGGTGATATAAAGTCAGGAAATGTTTATCCCACTGACATTTAAAAACAGCAGCTCGATTTTTCTTAGTAATGAAATTGTAGGTGTTTTCATTACAAAAATATATTTTATAATAAATACAAATACGGCATTGTTAAATTAACTGTTAGGGATGAAGGCCTTCCCAGCTGGCTGGGTTTTGAAATGTAGATTCACTTCTTCAAAACCGAAGTCTATCCATCATGAAACAAAATCATCAATGAAATTTGTTTAAGTCACTGTGAGAGACTAGGGTTAGGTCTGCGAGGTCCTATTCCAATATGTACACCTGCCCTCTGGATGAAATTTTTTTTAAGTCACTGAGAGTTTAGGGTCAGGTCTGCGAGGCCCGATTCCAGTATGTACACCTGCCCTCTTGTGCTATGCATCTGTATGATCACGTACCATGCATTTTTAAGACCGTAAGAAATACAATATTCCAAGTGGCTGTCTATAAGCCAAGCCATAGGGTCTAGTGCTCAAATAGTTCTGATTCTTTACAAAAAGTGTTTTCTAGGCGCCTCCTCTGCTAGACATTAAAAATCTCAATGTGCTCATATTTAATGACAGCAGTACTGAAATGAAATTCTTTTTTTTGGCATTTTATTATTTATTTTGTTTCAGCTACTAGGGGTGCATAACAAATTACCCCAGAACTTCATGGTGTAAAACGTCCATTCTATGAGTCAGGAATTCAGACAGGGGATGGATTATCTGAGGTCTCAGGAAGAAGGCTTAAAGTCTAGGGACTGGATACACTCGAAGGCTTGTTTACTCCAGTGGTGGATGAGACTGACTATAGGTGGGGAGCTCGGTTTTTCTCAGTGCATGTGGGCTAGTGTGGGCTTCTTTAGAGCACAGTGGCTGTGTTGCAAAGGTGAATGTCCTGAGAGAATGCGAGGCAGAAGCTCTATTCATTTTTATGACCCAGCCTCAGGAATTAGACATGGTCACTTCTGCCATATTCTACCGGACACAAAGGGTCAGTTGTCATTTAGTATGGGAGGGGACTGCCTAAGGACACGAATACGGGGAAGTGTGGGTCATTCGGGCATCTGGAAGGCTGACTGCCATGCGTGCCAATGGGAAACTAGTGTCTGTTAGTGGGATGGCACCCGGTCCTAACGAACTCTTCATCCAACTGTGGGCCAGTGTGGAGGGTCGACGTCCCCTCCCCTTCCCACTTCCACTGGAATGTCTCCGGGAAGACGATCAAGGGGAGAAGTCCTAATAGAGGCAATCACGCCAGGGAAGAGACCCAGTCTTCCAGGATGTGGCTCTGGAGTTAAAAAGGGAGGCCAGAGGCAGGGCTGTGGCGCAGATGGACGGGAGGGTCAGGCTCCAGGGAAGGGCAGGAATGACGCTTCTCCCTCTGCTCCTGTCTCAGAGTTCCTTCCCCATCCCCACTTCTGCCTGCTTTTTGAAAAAGTCCTATCAAGGACTTCGGGGAGAAACACAAATGACTAATAAACATTTCTGAAAAATCTTCAATCTCACCAGTAACCCTGGAAACAGACACTGAAGCAACAAAGCAGTCGAGCTGAAAGGATTTCATTAGGTGGGAAAGGTGTGGTCAGAGTGCTTTCTCCAATGACTACAACTGCATTGGATCAGAACATTGACGGCTGCCTATAATTATCTGAGTACATCTCAAGCCTTAATTCAGGTTTTTTTAAGTGAGTATTTTGACTCCTAAAAAATAGCTGGTATTTAGGAACACCACTGCTGACATTTTGATCACTACTCATGAGCTATTTCAGGAGCCCACCGCGTAACCCCACACCCTCGGGGTGTGCCTCGGCTGTATGACAGAGGAGAGCTCTGTCCTGATCTTGAACATTCTGTGTCATCGCCGGAAGGAGAGAAAAGCATATTTTTGGGGTATGTTCTCTTAGAGGCAGGAATGATCAACCATAGGAGCCAGAGGAGGATGCAATTCATTCTCCTTGGGTTCGGAGGAATTTAATAAAACGGAGTGACCGGGGCAGCCCTGGGATGTGTGAGGTTCCAGAGAAGAGGGATTGCACCTGGGTCTTGAATAATAGGTGAATAGGATTTTTTTCTAGGACCTCCCTTCTGGTGGGGTAGCGGGAGAAGCATTCTAGGTACAGAGAACAGCATGGCCAAGGTCCAGCGATGTCAATGAGTGCTCTATGTGTGGGAAGTGGCAGGTGCCCGGTGCACTGGTTGGTGACACAGAAAGGGAGTGTTTGGAAGCAAGTGAGGCCGCTTGTGGAGGCTGGTACAGAGTGGTTAGGGGTCATGCCGGGAGGATGCACTTGATCCACTGGTGGGGAGCCTGGCATGGTCTTTTAAGCAGGAACACCAGACAGTCAGGTGTTTTAGGAGAAGCCCTCAGCATGGTGGCATGTGGAGGAGTGAGAGGATAGGACAGAAGATGGCAGCAGAAAGCTGGAAGTGAGGGGGATCTGGGGCAGTGTGTGTGGGAGTGGAAAGAAGGAAATGATGAAAGAGACTGTCCTCAGGCTGAATGGCAGGGTATAGGCAAGGGGCATCTGTGAGAACTCCCAGGCTTGGGGCTTTGGTGACTACCTAGATGGCAGTGTCTTTAACCAGACAGAATGTGGACTCTGAGGAGAAGAGTGGTCTTGGGGAGAGCTGGCGCTCACATTTGGACTGGCTGAGTTGATGTGCTCATGAGATGTCTGGGGAGCAAGTCCAGCAGAAAACAACCTTGGGTGTGCCTCGGGATATTTATCTGGTGAAATCCTCTTGGCTTATCTGTGTCCTTTATCCACTGAGATGCACAGTCCTAAGGGAAAAGACTCTCCTTCTTTGTCCCCCATCTCCTGTGCCTAGTACAGGGCCTGGCACCTTGGAAGGTTCAGTAGACTTAGCTGGATAAATGGCTCTCTACATAAGGGACTGGCCCACAAAATGCATTCAGGAAGAGGAAGCATAGGGAGGGAAGAGGGCCAAGAGCATAACTCTGAGGACCACCTTTTGAGGAATGCTTAGAAGAGAAGCCAGTAAAAGTGATGGGAAAGAAGAGAAAGAGTGGGAGAACAAGCCCAGCTGGTATATCTGTCACCAGCTGCACGAGCTGCTCAGCTACAGTCCCTGTTCCACCTGGCAGTATGGGCTGGGGTGGGACAGAAATGGTTCCGTCCACTTTTGTGTAGGATCCCCTCCCAGTGGACAGCCAGGTGAATAAACCAGCTCATGTCTCTTGAGCGATTTTCTTACCAAACATCAGAAGTAATTACGGCCAGGTGTAGTGGCTCAATCCTGTAATCCCAGCACTTTGGGAGGCCAAGACAGGTGGATCATTTGAGGTCAGGAATTCAAGACCAGCCTGGCCAACACATGAAACCCCAGCTCTACTGAAAATACAAAAATTAGCTGGGCAGCAGTGTCGTGCGCCTGTAATCCCAGCTACTCCGGAGGCTGAGGCAGGAGAATCGCTTCAGCCTGTGAGGTAGAGGTTGTGGTGAGCCGAGATTGTGCCACTGCACTCCAATCTGGGTGACAGATTGAGACCCTATCTCAAAAAAAAAAAAAAGAAAAAAAAAGAGAATTATATGCATACTTCATTGCCTCATCTTTCCATTTTGTCTCTCCAGAGGGAAAATTCCCTAAAGGCTGTTAATTACCTGAAAGAATTCAATAGGTGGAAAGAACTGATGAGAGATGATTTTTTGTTAATGGTGGCAACTATGGAAATCCGTAGGACACAACATCTCTCCAGATGAAAGCCAAGAAACCCAGTCTGGTGATACTTGGTTGAATGTATTGGGCTACAGCTGATTTGCTTGACACTGGATGCCTCCTGTAATGCTCTTCGTTCTGAGTAATGACATCTGCTAAATAATTAGCTAATTGTTTTGCCAATCGATTTTTAAAAAACATTCTGCGGTAAAACCAATATAGCAGGAGAAAATTTAGAAAACAGAAGGAAAGCGATCTCCCCAAATCCTGCCCCCAACACAAAGGCTCCGATAGTGATGGTTCACTTCCAGTCCCTCCCCCATAAGCAGACGGCTTTTTACTTGTAAACACCATGTACCTTGTATCCTGCTTTTTTCTCACTGAACATTATCTGATTCTTTTTTATGAGCAATGAAATTTGATACGAGGTGCTGCTCACATGATGTTTGGAAAAGACCGTTGTTGGAAGGATTGGTGAGTACTTTCTAAGCCCCATCGACTTCAGGGAATCAGGAAATTAAACTTTTTATTTATTGGTCTTTGACTTTCCCATAAATGGACACAGTTCTACTTTGTTTGATTGCATTGTAAAAGCAGACGCCTGGCGAACAAAGGCATGCCGATGAGTAATTAGGCATTAAGCGGGAGGCAGGGAGCTCTTTATGGGACCCTTAGTACCCACCCCACTGCCTCTAGGGTTCAAGTCTACTCCTCAGCATTGGATACCTTTACTTCCTTGGATTAAAAAAAAAAAAAAAAACTTACATTTTTTTAGGAGCTGGGAGGTTGTTTCCGGCTTTGTTTTGCTTTTGCCCAAATGTTTAAAAACAATGAGCTGACCTTTGTATATTCATTTAAGGAAGAGGATAAAGGATGTTTGTTACATACACGATTTTTTAAAAATTCTGTTGTCTGGACCTTATTAATCTTGTGTAGCACTTGAGTGATTGGGGACTTAAAATACAGAGAGTGTGCTTCCTTCTGCAGAGCCAGCGGAAGCCAGGTCCCAACTCTGCAACATCTCCCTTTGATGCCAAGGAGGGGAGGTGATCTGACCTCATTTACCTCCACACATTTGATGTCATTCCAGAGAGGGTATGCTGTTATGACAAGTTCCTCTGCGAGCTCACTGAGGTTGTTAGCCTTGATCAGAGTACTGACAGGGGAGCAGTTTTTGCTTTGGGCACTTTTCCTTGTGAAATGCATCTCTTCATCTGCTTAGTCCAGAGCAAACTTCTTATCTTCTCTCCCTGTGATCACAGCTATTAAATAAATAACAAAGGCGACTCTATCTTCTCAGAAGAAAAACGAAAGAGTTCTTTTCTGCCTTGGTAAAATGTTATCATTTCTGCAGACACATCTTTGCTTGCGTGCTGCAACTTTGTAGAACAAAATGATAGTTGCTGCCTGCTAGAATGGATAGCGGCCATTTTGTTAAAAATCAGAAGGTTAAAAAATGCCCAGATCTGCCAACAATGGCTTAGTGTTTGGCTGTGTTGAGAACATCCACCAGTCCATTAGTGCAATATGTCATCATTGAGGGTAGAGAGAATGAAGTACTGTGACAAGGTAAAGGTGAAACGATAGATGGTGAGCTCCTGTCCCCAAGGCATGGAGCTTGGGAGGAAGATGAAGCTGTACAAAGATGCTTAACACACAAGTGGGCTGTGCTCGGTGCTGTGAGGGAGCTCCAAGAAGAAGGTAACATTTCCTCCAGCTGGGGCCAGGATGGAATGACGAGGTCTTCCCTTAAGCAAGGCAGGGAAAGGGATTAAGGCCACACCAGACCCACTACTGACCTAACATTCCTTGGTTTACTGGGAAGCAGCAGAATCTACCAATAGTGCATGAGAAGTGCAACTAGGAACTTGATTTTGTGAAGATTTAACAGCCAAGAGTCTTGCCAAGAAGCGGGCACCACCACGTTGCTCCGTGCATTTAGAAGAGATCCAGAAAGGTCATCCTGCAGGCCTCACTGACTAGCCATTGGAATCTTCTAGGTAGCCAGACTCTTACCCTGCATCTAGCACTTTGAAAAACGTTGTGCATTCATTCTCTCATGCAATCCTTAATTGTACAAGGTAGGTCCTATCATTAGCCCCAGTAGAAGGATATGAAAACTAAGACTTAGAACTAGCTTGCCCAAGGTCACGAAGATATCAAGTAACTGAGCTGGGCACCAAAGCTCTCCTCTCAACCAGTAGGCCAAGACCAGCCTTGACAACTGTCCATGGCAAAGGCATTTCAGAATGCTCTTTGCTAGTTCCCCTGCAACAGTGCTCTGCATACCAGGCAAGGCATCGCGTGCTGGGGTACGAAGGTACAGCGGATGGGGGAAGTGCATCATCTTTCTCTTGTCCCCCAGCACTGCCATCCTCTTGGCCTGAGAACTCAGCAACATCACAGAGTCCATTCACGTCCTTGGGGCTCTGCCTGCTTTCTCACAGTTTCTCCTGTTCTCCACTCACTCCAGATTCCAGCCAGTGCCCAGTTAATGGTTTAAATGAACTGGAATGGTGGGTTCCACTTCCAGCCCAGACTGGAACCCAGCCATCCAGGGCTCTTTCAACCTGTCTGCTTGGTGGTTGGGCAGCCTGAATTTCTAGGACACTTCATTTTTTGTTTTTTGAGACAAGGTCAAGCTCTGCCACCCAGCCTGGAGTGCAGTGGCACAATCACAGCTCACTGCAGTGTCAACTTCCTGGGCTCAAGCAATCCTCCCACCTCCGCCTCCTGAGTAGCTGGGACTACAGGTGCACACTACCACGCCTGGCTAATTTTTAAAATTTATTGTAGAGATGAGATCTCGCCATGTTGCCCAGGCTGGTCTGGACCTGGTCTGAACTCCTGGACCCAAGTGATACCCCTGTCTCGGCCTCCCAAAGTGCTGGGATTACAGGCATGAAGGAGTCACCACACGTGGCCTTCAAATGTTTACACATTGTGTTTGCTGAATTATTTTATATGGATGACTCATTAAATGAATAACCAAATGAGATTCAATTTTGATACCTTCATAAAAGTTCCAAATGAGTTCACAAATATGAACTTTCTAAACCCATGTTCCAGTTCTGTAAATCTACCCTACACATTGTGACCCACCATCATATCAGTGGCAGTCCCCCAACCAGCTCAGCCCCCGCCCCCATCCCCACTCAGGCCAGTTCTCACTTTCTGCAGTCATGTCTCTCTCACCCTCAGTTCCCTGCCGGTGTACTTGTGTGTGGATGAGCTAAGAACACTCAGCATGAGATGTGCCCTCTTCAATGTTAAGTGTATAATACGTTACTGTTGACTGGGGGTGCAATGTGGTAGAGGAGATTTCTAGAGCTTATTCGTCGTACTTAAATGAACCCTTATACCCATTGATTGATAACTCCCCATTTTCCCCTCCCCCAGGCCCCAGATCACCTCCATTCCAGTCTTTGATTTTATGAATTTGACTATTTTAAACATCTCAGATAAGTGGAATTATAGGCCAGGTGCAGTGGCTCATGCTGGTAATCCCACCATTTTGGGAGGCAGAGGCAGGCAAATCGCTTGAGCCCAGGAGTTTGAGACCAGTCGAGGCAACATGGCAAGACCCCGTCTCTACAAAAAATTAAAAAATAAAAATTAGTCTGGTGTGGTATTAGACAGCTGTGGTCTCAACTACCTGGGTGGCTGAGGTGGGAGGATCACCTGAGCCTGAGAAGTCGAGGCTGCAATGAGCCATGATATCGCCACTGCACTCCAGCCTGAGTGACAGGGTGAGACCCTGTCTCAAAAAAAAAAAGTATAATTATGCAGTGTGTGTTCTTACGTGTCTGATATTTCACTTAACATAAGATCTTCAAAGTCTGTTCATGTCGCAGATTGCAGGGTTTCCATCCTTTTTAAGACTAGATGAGATCCCACTGTATGTATGTACCACATTTTCTTTATCCGTTCACCTGTTGACTGGATGTCCAGGTCAGTTTCACATGTGAGCCATTGCAAACAGTGCTGCAGCGAACATGGGAGTGCAGACATCCCTTTGAGACCCTGATTTCATGTCTTTTAGATATACATTTCCCCCAGTCCTACCAGCAGTTGTCAGCCCTGGCTGACCCTAGAATCACTTAGAGAGCTTTTCAAAAATGCTGAGGCTGGCTCCACCCCCAGGAACCTGACTCAGCTGGTCCAGTGGGACCCCTGTGGTGGGCTCCCCAGGAGACTTGCCAGGCAGTGGCCTTAAGAACCTTGCCCCCATCCATCTCATGGCACAGTCTCCTTGCTTTTCCCCACAAGAACGATTTCCACTTCAGTCTTCATTTTCTCCTGCCCCTACTCGTGAGCTGCTGAGTTCTCTTGGAAAAATCCCACAGCGGGACCACAAACCTCTACAAATCCAGACCACTACCCTGCTGCTGGGCTCCCTCCAGCTTCCTCTTGGTTATGGCATTCTCTAAAATGACGATGCCACAGGCTGCCCATCTTCCTCTGGGTTTCATCTCAGGTGCCTCATTCTCAGCTGAAGACCTCTCTCCACCTCCCTCAGACACTCCAGAGAAATCCCCAACAGCCTCCCTCCCCACTCTCAAGTTTCTTTCATCTCTCCCCATCCACTTGAGCCATATGACAACCCCCTCCCCCACCCCCATCCCCCACTGCCAGAAGTGGGTCTCCCTTCCAGGTGCAGGTCCCTCCCCATGCTGCCCCTGCTCCCCTTCTCTCCTCCCCCATCCTCAGGCAGCCTCAGCCTGGGCATTCCCATTCCTTCTTTGCCTTGGTCTTTAAACACCACTCATTCCTATGTTTAAAAAAAAAAATCCTAAAACAGAAAGAGAGAGAGAAGAGAGAGGGATTCAGAAGACAGAAGCAGAGAGATGGGAGTGAGAGAAGGTCTCAGCTCAACGCTGAAGCTGGAGAGGGAAAAGAAACAGATTCCCCCTGGACCCCCAGAAGGAAAACCAGCCCTACACCCTGATTTTTGTCCAGTGAGACCCACTGTGGACTTCTGACCCCAGAATTATCAGATAATAAACTTACGTTGTTGTAAACAAACAAACAAACAAACAAATTTTGCTGACTCTATTTCTCCATCAAGCTATCGCCGTATCTCCTCTCTATGAGTCTAGTCCTGAGCTAAGCCACCGTGCCCAACTGCCAGCTAGAGATTTCCCTCTGCCTCCCCTGGCACCTTGAACTCAGCTGGTCTGCAGCCACACTCACCTGCTATCCCAACCTGATCCCTCTACTGTGTCCGTGTGCAGATCAGTGCACTCCAGCAGGGGCTGCATGAAGCCTAACGTCACCCATCAGCATCACTAAGACTTCATGTTCTCCACTCTAAGGTGGAAATGCGTCACCCTCCTTCTGTCTGCTGAATAAACCCATCATCCCTCTCTATTACACTATTTTTTTTTTTTTTTTTTTTTTTTTTTTTTGAGACGGAGTCTCGCTCTGTCGCCCAGGCTGGAGTGCAATGGCCGGATCTCAGCTCACTGCAAGCTCCGCCTCCCGGGTTCACGCCATTCTCCTGCCTCAGCCTCCCGAGTAGCTGGGACTACAGGCGCCCGCCACCTCGCCCGGCTAGTTTTTTGTATTTTTTAGTAGAGACGGGGTTTCACCGTGGTAGCCAGGATGGTCTCGATCTCCTGACCTCGTGATCCGCCCGTCTCGGCCTCCCAAAGTATTACACTATTAATTCTTCATTTTACCTATCATTAGGCTTTCAGTAAATAAATAAGTGAAGCCAAAACAGCTGCCTCTTTCCATTAGTAATCAAAATGTGTTTAGTGCTTTAGTAAATAGTTTGTTTTCTAATTTTCCTTTAATTAGCAGAGAAAGAATTCAAATCAATCACTTATCTGTCATATAAAAAATTAGATTCAGCTTTTGTTCTTACACATATATCCAAATTTTAATGTACACAAGAAACACAAATTCATAATTGTTCTGTAAGATCATATGTATCCAATACTAAACACATATCTATATGGTCTTCTCCCTTTTGTCACAGCTTAATAAAATTATAATGATGACTTTTCAAAGTCTCATTGCCTGATCCACATTTACACAGCATCCCTAGCTCCAAATCTCTGCTATTGCAAGGGGCCTACTGCATCTCACTGCCTGACAGTCTATGCTGGATGCACCACAGGCAGCATTGGGGTCTATTACCACTCATGCGTTACCCTAGAAGCCAGCACAGTACTTAACATAGAGGTAGGGCTGTGATAAAAAATTGTCACTGAATGATGAGTAAATACGTAAAGTCTTTGGGCATGTCTTACATCGTGTTCATACCAACACACATGATACTGTGGCTACATCACCTGTCCCAAAGGGAATGGGGCAATAGAGAGTGGAAGGGTGTGTCATGAGGCTGAGGGTGGGAGGGACTGTGGCCATATTGAGGAATGAGCCGTAAAACAGCCCCGATTTAGTTGGCAAACATGATTGCTTTAACCCAGACTCTCCTGGTTGACTGAAGATATCCAGCAGAGTCAAATCCTTTCTCTAAACATCTAGAATGTCACGAATATGAGGCAGTGCTTTCAATACAAAATATTCTTTGGAGAAACAATAAGATTTCTCCTGTGGGATTATGTCGAGACTTCTCAATCCTCTTTGGGAACCATAACAGCAGATGTTGGAGAGGGATTGGATATGCCACTCACGGCTGATACCGGTCATGGAATCTTAGACAGAGGCTATAAACAGCAGAAGAATGTTTAAAATGGCTTCAGTGATTCTCCTTCAGGCCAAAGGAATTACAACCATGTGTTCTCAGCAGAGAAGGCATAGTATTCCGCTGTGGTCACTTATTATCCTGTCAGTAGCTATATGGAACGTGGATAAGGAGTAAAGTTGTTCTTTCCGTTCAGAACTGGGACTGTCCCCTGCAGATGTTGCAGCCAGATCAGCGCCCAAGTGGAGTAGAAATCATTGTTCTTGGACTGAACATTCTGATGCTAGCTCCTATTTCGCAGGAGGAGAGGAAGAAGGGAAGAAAATAGGATTTGTGTTCTTGTGCCTGTATTACCCAATTTGGGAACTTACAGATCTGTTTAATTTCGATTGGGAGAGAGAATAAAGCATTTGAGGTTATTTCGGTTACTCTGTGCGGAAATCACACGCTACACCTAACAGATTCAACAATTTCATAGAGCCGTAGTCAAGCGCGTGAGTTACAATTTTATTCATTCCATTTATTCAGTGAGTCAGGCTCTGACAGGGGGTTGATTTGTTGTTTAATATTTGGGGGGATTATTTTGGTATAGCCATAACATGTTTATTTAAATACCGTGTGTTAAATGAGATGTTTTGGTTTGTTTTGATGGGTACTTATAAAGGCAATATACAGCACTTCACACTTAGCATTTTCCCATCCTCAACATGGCACCAGGATTAGCGCAATGACTGCCCTGTGTGTTTGGGAACAGCCAGGTTTGTTTCACCCAGAGAAAGGCAGGACTAGAAGACAGGGCTACTGCCAAAGCAGAGCTGAGCTGAAGGGGATCTTTCCAAAACACTGGGTCCCAGTGCCATGCTAGGACCAAAGACTGTGGGTGGCAGCAAAGAGCCCAAAGGAGAAAATTGATTCTTCTTGCTTGTTTTGTGGTTCTTAGGGTGTTACCATAACAGCATGGATTCTTCCCTGTACTCAACAGAACATATGGGAAGCCTATAGTTAGCTCATCATTTCAACCCTTCCTCCCCCACACCCATCTCTCCCCCCTCCCCCGGGAATCTTCAATATGGGACCAATTTTTCTGTAGGTGAAAAAAAAAAAAATTTAATTGGGATGAAATGTCCTTTTCTCCTGAACTGTAGGCCAGCTGTGATAGGTCCTGAACTTTGATTGAAGTTGCAATTGGCCACTAAACTGCAACATAGAAATTGTTCCTAGAAAGGCTGTAGAATTAGCCAGGGCAGGAGAAATGTCGTCACAACACCTGATTCCTGTGCCTGGCCACCCAAACAGAAATGGCTTGGGCCAAAGGCAGCCACAAGATACTCTAACAAAAAGAAGGCACAAGGCAACTTTTAAGTCATGGTCCTAAATGCTAAAGCAGACCAAATGAGAATGCACTTCTGTAAAAATAGGCAGCATTTAAAAGTTGGTTTCATATAGGAAATCATCACTTTGCCCTTCTAACCATGATGTCTGAGGGCCCTTACATCTGATTTTTGCAAATATAAATTAGATACTCAGTAGTTATGCAGATGCCTGCTACATGCACGAACAGTGACTGAAGATTCCTAGTATGGGTCTAGAATGGGTACTAGACAGCCTCGCTATGAAACGTTATTACCCTTGGGTGTCATTTTAATGTCTAAGTCATCTCTCAGATGGCACAAGTCCAACTCTAATGCATTAAAACAGAAGAAATCTATAAACACCTTCATGTATTTGATCAGTAAGTTGGGGTTTCTTTAACTGGCTGTTTATTCCTCTGTTCAGAACAACACATTAAAACAAGGAACCAACAACAGCAAGTCACTGACATTGTGCCAATTTATCAAAGACTTTTATTTTTGTAAAGTGGACTGTTGTACTGGGGGCATCTACACTAGAGTTCCCAGGACCTACCCCTCCATTCCTATGCAGTATCCTTTTGTTTTTGACTCACTGGATTGAGAATTGTGAGGTGGTTGGAC
Source organism: Trachypithecus francoisi (assembly GCF_009764315.1). Taxonomy (NCBI): domain Eukaryota; kingdom Metazoa; phylum Chordata; class Mammalia; order Primates; family Cercopithecidae; genus Trachypithecus; species Trachypithecus francoisi. Next base: position 5,838,020 of record NW_022681442.1, on the reverse strand, counting down.
AGTGTTATTTCTTTTGTAGAAAGCTACTAAGAAAGACTGGTTTTAAGGGGAGGTTATCTAATTTGTGTTTTCATAGGTGGTAAATATACCTTTCCCACTCATCAGTCTCTGTGTCCCTCCACATAATTGCAGATTTGGTTCTGTATGTCTTTTGGGTAATTTTTTGAATTTCACTTCCCATAAATTGAATTACGTGTCACTCCTTTTAGAGACTGTTGGTGTTTAGGCAGAGAAAGGAGAGAAGAGGCGGAAGGCTCCACAAGCAAGGATTTTGTGAGGACTCCCTGGGAGAAGAAAAGAAAATGCACCTGGTGGAGAACAAAGCTCCTACATGTCGAAGGCAAAGACAGGGCCTTGCAGAGACCTTACCACAGACAGAGATAAAGTCATGTAACCCTGTGCGTCAGATATAAGCTTGAGAGTTATGCACATTGCAGGCATCTGTCACAAATCTGCCTGTTAAACGGCATTCTGCTAAACCACAACAAAAACAGTGTCTCTTTGAAACAGAGGACAGGAGAGAAGCTACCAAGATTCCCTCAGAAAGAGGAATGAAAAATGGAAACTACGATGCTTGCTGATTTAATATATGTGAAATGTCTTTTGATATTCTCTTTATTTGTGTCATTTTTTAAGATTTCATTTTAGTGACCACAAAATCCCTTAGCCTGTATTTCCTAAAGTATGGGAGGGAGTTTAGGTAGCTGCCAGGTGCAACATTAAATAATATTGACTTACATGTTAAGAAAGGTGTTTTCTTTTCTTCTTTTTTTTTTTTTTCTATTCTATGTCAAACCTTCTGTTTAGGCTAAGGAGAAAATCTTGGGTTTGGTGGTCATATGTCCAACACCTCTCTAATAGTTACTAATTCCCTATTTCAGCAAACCAAGACCAGGCCTCAGACAAGAGGTCTTTAGGAGGCAACAAAGTCCAGCTGGAATTTAATCGTCCTGGTTGGTTGGTTGGTTTTTCCATTTAATTTACTTTTAGATTGCCTTCTATCTATGACAAGTGATCCCAATTTTCTAAGTAATGGAAGATAGACAGGATCAAATTGGGCACAGGTCAGTTCGGCTACAAATGTTCTCTGTTCCAGGGGTGCTGGCATGGAGGCAGTGAATTTGAGAAGAGGCATGGTCTGGGGCATTTGACAGGGTTATTCACAGAGGTTCTCTGCCAGGGCAGTCCTCAGCACATTCTCTGTGCAAAGTGATGAACTAGATCTGTGTCAGTGACAAAGTAGATGAATTGACAGTTATCACTTGGGTCAGGAGGGCAGGGCAGTGTCCCAAAAAGGTGGCAGTAGACAGACTGGGAGCCCCTACCCCAAAGAGGAGCTAGTGGCTACATCTGGGGCAGTCTTTTCTGCCTCTCACCCACCCTCATGCAGACAGTGTGAGAAGAACATACATACTGCCCACAGGTGAGCTATCAAGGATCCTCAAAAAGCAACTGTAATGCCAGCACATTGGAGGCTGAGGTGGACCGATCATTTGAGGTCAGGAGTTTGAGACTAGCCTGGCTAGCATGGTGAAACCCCGTCTCTGCTAAAAATACAAAAAATTAGCCAGGCATGATGGCGGCGCCTGTAATCCCAGCTACTCGGGAAGCTGAGGCAGGATAGTGGTGTGAACCCCAGAGGCGGAGCTTGCAGTGAGCAGAGATCACACCTCTGCACTCCAGCCTGGGCAACAGAGTGAGACTCCATTTCAAAAAAAAAAAAAACAGAAACAAAAAAACAAAAACAAAAACAAAAATACAAAAATTAGCTGGGCATGGTGGCATACACCTGTAATCCCAGATACTCAGGAGGCTGAGGCTAGAAAATTGCCTGAACCCAGGAGGCAGAGATTGCAGTGAGCCCAGATCTTGCCACTGCACTCCAGTCTGGGCGACAGAGGGAGACTTCACCTAAAAAAACAGAACAAACAAACCAAAAAAACCAACATGAGCATAAAATCAAGTCATAAAATGTTCACACCATGCAATAAAGACAAATAGACACAACAATACCCAAGGAAGCAAAGCGGGTGGAGAAAAATAAGAAGCTACAGAAATAAGTAAAATCATTATCAGGCAGAATCAAATATTACACCCACAAACAAAAACTAAATAGAGACTTTGGAAATTAAACTGCTGTTTGGTTATAGGAAAACCTCTATAGATTGGCTAAATAGCAGAATGGATCATTGAAGAGCCACTTAGTAAACTGGAAGATGAAGTTTGGGGATTCTCCCAGAAACCAGTGCAAATGGATAAGTAGACAAAAAATATAAAGGAATACTTAAGAGCTGAGGAAGATAGAGTCAGGTATTTAAGTAACCATCTAAGAAGCATTCTCGAAGAAAATAGAGCAGAGAAAATAATCAGAGATATAACTGAAAAAAAATTCTATAGCTAAAAGAAAATGGAAAATAAAAAGACAATACTGAAAGTGAAATACCCTACCTAATTCCCAAGTATGCATATTATGTAAATGTCAGACATGATTAGCTAATTAGGAAGCTAGATATAATCTAATTTTATAGCCAGCAAAACACACACACATGTAAAACTGGGAAGAAAATCTGAATAAGGCCTGTGAATTGCACCAACATCAATTTCTTGGTTATGATATTTGTGGCACACAGAATTCTAAGATGCCCTTTAATGAACCTCACTCTTGTATAATCCCCTGCCCTTGAGTGTGGCAGCACCTGTGAATATGATGTCGTATCAATTCCATGATGATGTTATGTTATATGGCAAAAGGGATTTTTCAGATGAATTAAGGTCTCAACTCAACCTTAAAATACGAAGGTTATCCTGGTTGGGCCAAGCCCAATCAGGTGATCCCCTTAAAAAGGGCACCAAACTCTTCCTCATGAAAGAGATTGCAAAACGTGCAAGGGATTCCACTCGAGGTTTTCTATTGTTGGCATTGGAGATGGAGGGGGCCATGTAGCAAAGAATGCAGCAACTCATAGGAGTTGAGAAGGTCCCCAGCTAACAGCAAATGAGGAAGCAAGGAATCTCAGTCCTCCAACCACAAGGAACTGAACTGTGCCACAACCACATAGACATGAAAGAGAACCCCCGGCCTCTGATGAGAGTGCACCTCGATTTTAGCCTGTGAGACCCTGAGCAGAAGACATCACCACGTGCACCCAGACTTCTGGCCTGCAGAGCTGTGTGTTAAGTAGTTTTGTTATAAGCCACTAAATTTGTCGTCACTTGTGACACAGTACTATAGTTTTAATATTTTCCCTCCAAATTCATGTTAACACTTCACTTCCAATGTGACAGCATTGAGAGGCGGGACCTTTAAGAGGTGATTGGGTTATAAGGGGTCTGTTCTTATGAATGGATTCATCCATTTGTGGATCCATGGTTAATAGGTTATCATGGAAGGGGGACTGGTGCCTTGATAATAAGAGAAAGAAAGACCTGAGAGAGCATGTCGGCATGCCCAGCCCCCTCTCCATGGGAAATCCTGTTCACCCTGGGGACTCTGAAGGGAGTCCTCACAGCAGGAAGGTCCTCACCAGATGCAGCCCCTTGGCTCCGGACTTCTCAGCCTCCACAACTGTAATAAATAAGTTTCTTTTCCTTATAAATTACAGATGTAATTTATAATTTTAAATTGTCATTCCAGATATCCTATTCTAAGTAACAGAAAATGGACTAATATGCACAGCAATAGAAAATGAATATTCTATTTTACCAGAGTTATGCCAGATATTAGCATTGGAGAAAACTGGGTAAAAAATAGGCAGAACCTTTCTGCAGAATTTTTTTTGTTTTGCAACTTTCTATAGCCCTATAATTATTCCCTCTAAAAAAAAATTGCATAAAAGGGAGATTGTGGATTCTTGTCAAATACATGTAAAACAGTGACAGAAATTGACTATGTGTTAAGCCTCAAGAACGTTTCAAAATTTTCAGGAAGCAGAAATCATACAAATCTTAATCACTGACCACAATGCAGAAATTATTTAATTAATAAAATATTGACAATGAAAAATAACAAAAGAAAAAATTAAATACACTTGTTAATAATTATTGAATTAAGAAAGAAAACAGACTGGGAGCAGAGGCTCACACCAATAATCCCAGTATTTGAGGAGGCCTGGATAGGAGGATCTTGAGCTCAGGAATTTGAGACCATCTGGGCAACATGGTGAAACTCCGTCTCCACAAAAGATACAATACAGCCAGGCATGGTGGCATGCACCTGTAGTTCCAGCTACTTGGGAGGCTGAGGGGGAAGGATCACTTGAGCCCCGGAGGTCAAGGTTGCAGTGCAGTGAGACATGATTATGCCACTGCACACCAGCCTGGGCAACAGAGCAAGACCCTGTCTCAAGACCAACAAAACAAAACAAAACAAAACAAAAATAAAAAGTAAGAAAACAACTTCAAGCTACTCGGGAGGCTGAGGCATGAGAATGGCGTAAACCTGGGAGGCGGAGCTTGCAGTGAGCTGAGATCCGGCCACTGCAATCCAGCCTGGGCGACAGAGCGAGGCTCCGTCTCAAAAAAAAGAAAAAAAATGAACAGTAACAAGAAATAACAAGAGCACCATGATGTGTCTATGTATAGTGGCATTCTGAGGGAGTAGCCTTGACTACATTTACAAGAAAACAGGAAAGACTGGAAATAATTGAGCTATGTTTTCACCTTGAGAAGCTAGAAAAAGAAAATCAAAATAAGCTCAGGAAAGGAATTAGTAAACATGAAAGCATACATTAATGAGATCAAAAGCAAACAACAGCAACAAAAATGCAGAGTTGGTAAACAGAGCAAAGGCATGTAAACATTCAAAATGTCAAAGGACAGGATGTGACTTTAAGAGCCTTAGAAAAGAGAACTGTATTAAAACACCAACATTTTACAAAGCCATGTAAAACAAATGGTTTCCTCTAAAAATAAAAATGATCAAAATTAGAAAAGAAAAAAAAAATGGAAGTACCATACAGACCAATCTCCATAAAAATAAACGGAAAAGACATGCCAAGATTTGCACCCGAAAACAGCCCCAGGTCCAGGAGTTTTCCTGGCAAATTCTATAGGTATTTGCAATTTATACAAGCAGTGTCAGAGGATAGAAAAGGAGAGAAAGCTGCCTTCGACTGAAAGCTAAAATAATAATTGCAGAAATTTAAAAACTAAAAGACTGCAAGTAAGATAATTGCATATCGAATTCTGAATGTATCGGAAGCATAATACCTCATAAAAACTAGAGTTTGTCCCAAGAATGCTAGAATGGCTGAAGTTTAGAAAATCCATTGATATACCTTATTATATTAACAGATTAATATAGAAAAATATAAGATTATCTCAATAAACACCAGAACATTATTTGCTATAATGTCCCTCCAGACGTACAACCATAGCACAAACTCAGAATTATGTAATAATCTCAAGCAAAGGAAGTCCTAAGCACGACATGAAATCCTGAAGCCATTAAATAAAAATTTCATTCATTTTACTGTGTTAAAATATGGAGGGCTTTTCTATGATGTATACCACACCAAAGCAAGATATTAACAGTAGAGGAAACTGTGGAGATAAGTGGGGAGAGTGGGTATACAGGAACTCTGAACTTTCCAATTTTTCTGTAAACCTAAAACTGCTCTGAGAAATAAAGTTTATAAGCAAAGAGGAATAAAAAACAACAAAATAGATAAAATACTTGAAATATATTTGACACGAAGGCTTAACACCTTAATCTATAAAGAAATCAGGACCGGGCAAGGTGGCTCATGCCTCTAATCCCAGCAGAGGAGGAACGCTTGAGGCCAGGAGTTTGAGACCAGCCTGGGCAACAAAGGGAGATCTCATATATATAAAAAAAAATTTTTTTAATTAGCTGAGTGTGGTGGCGTGCTCCTGTAGTTCTCACTACATAGGAGAATCACTTGAGACTAAGAGTTTGAGTCTGCAGCGAGCTATGATGGCACCACTGCACTCCAGCCTGGGCAACAGAGCTAGATCCTATCTCTTAAAAAGAAAAGAAAAAGAAAAAAAAGAAAATGAAGATATATACTCTCTGTAATAATATTCAAATTGTACCTGAGGTCCTATCCAATGCAATAAGATGGGAAAAATATAAATGTTGGAAATGACATAAAATAATTATTATTTTACAAATGATATAATTTTCCATTTAGAAAAATCCAGAAGAGAATCAACTGAAATATTTTTAGAAATTTCTTTTTATTTTATTAGAATATTTATTTATTTATTATTAGAAGTTTAGCCGGGTCGCCAAGTAGAAGATTCATATACAGAAACCAATAGCTTTCTCATGCGTCTGCCAAAACCAATCTAAAAGTGCAACTAAAACATTCAAAATAGCCACAGAATTTCAAAATATACAGGAATAAACATGGAAAAGAAACACATCAGATCCATGTGAGGAAAATTATAAACTTTACTGAAGGACATAAAGTAAATTCAAACAAAGGGGAAGATGCAGTATAAAGGTGTCCGTTTTCCCATAAATTAAAAGCTAAATTTGGGGAGATGCCTATCACATTGGCAATGTTATTTTTGTTGTTGTTTGTTTGTTTACTTTGCAAGTTTATTCTAAAATTTATGTACAGAAAAAATATCCAAGATAAACAAGAAAATTTTGGTAAGGAATAATGGGGACACTGCTCAGTCTATACAAAGGAAATGGAGGAGGCCACTGCATGGGAAAAGATACTCAACTTCACTAATAATTAGAGAAATGCAAAATAAGAAAATAACAAGGTCCCTTTTTTCCACTTAAATATCCTTAAATATTTACATGATAATGTGAGAGGGGAAAAAACAGAAATTCACAGATACTGTTAGTAGGAGTTCAATTAGTCCAGTCTTTTTCAAAACCAATGGTATTATTTCTGAACACCTTGTGCATTACTATCAACCAAGCACTAAAAAAGTAACTTTCCAGAGTCTATCCACTCCAGAGGTGCAGGGAAACATGTATCCAGAGAGGCTGATCAAGCACGTTCATATACCACTGTGTCTAAGAGCAAAAACACTAGAAATTATTCAAATGTCTATTAAGATAATTATTTAAAACAGAGTGAATTTGTATTTGGGAATATAGGCAGTGATTTTTTAAAAAATCAGTCTATTCTTATAACACTGCAAAAATTCCAAGACACATTATTAAGTATCAAAAGAAAGCTGTAGAAGGTCAGGCGCGGTGGCTCATGCCTGTAATCTCAGCACTTTGGGAGGCCGAGGTGGGAGGATCACTTGGGACCAGGAATTCAAGAACAGCCTGGCCAAGAAGGTGAGACCTCATCTCTACTAAAAATACAAAAATTAGCCCAGCGTGGTGATGCACACCTGTAATCCCAGCTACTGGGAAGGCTGAGGCAGGAGAATCGCTTGAACCCAGGAGGCAGAGGTTGCAGTGAGTCGAGATTGTACCACTGCACTCCAGCTTGGGAGACAGACTGTCTCAAAAAAAAAAAAAAAAAGTAGAATATTTTGCACTGTGTAACATAGTAATGTTAAAAATTTGTGTGTTTATGCACATGTATATGATTATAAATGCAGATTAAAAACAAGTAATTAACTTACTTCTGAGGACATACAGGATTGGAGATGTGGTGAAATCAGGAGGACTTTTGTTTCCTCTGTATGGTTTGAAATTTCAAAATGAAAATGTGACCATATAAGGATGTACTTGTTAAAATTCCCCAAAAGTAAATGTGGCCATCCGAAAAGTTTATTTACACATGTGTATGTCATCACATATTTATTTCACAAAGATCTGAATGCTTTTTGACCTTATAAAAATCATAAAAGCACTTAAAAAATTAAATAGTAGTGCTGGATCAGAAAACGTATGCTTTTAGGATGTCTGATGAAATACCAATATTAAAAATTCATCAAAAATCTTCTGGGAGGATTAGGACTCCAGTGAAGAAATAACCTTTTTGTCAATAGTGAACCTTACCTTGGGCTTCTTTTTCAAAAACTCTGCATATCTTCGCTCAGGGAGAAATGTTAAAGTGTTCCATATCTCTTTATAGCATCGTGGAAAGCGTCTGAAACTTGAGACCACTACGGCTTCTTTACGCACATATGATATTTGGTTATTTGAAAAGCCATCAAGACAAGATGGAACATAGTCACATGCCCAGAGATTAAAATTTCTTGAAACATGTTGCCTCTTATCTGGAGCGATCTTCTTACGTCCCAGGCCCTGGAGAAGAATTACAAAATTAGAAGGAAAATATTTAAGGTCACATAGTTTTTTATTTGTTTGTCTGTCTGTCTGTTTGTTTGTTTTGAAACAGAGTCTTTGTCTGTCGCCCAGGCTGGAGTTAAGTGGCACAATCTCAGCTCACTGCAACCTCTGCCTCCCAGGTTCAAGCAATTCTCACGCCTTAGCCTGCTGAGTAGCTGGAACTACAGGTGGATGCCACCACGCCTGGCTAAGTTTTTGTATTTTTAGTAGAGACAGGGTTTTGCCATGTTGCCCAGGTTGGTCTTGAACTCCTAAGCTCAGGCAATCTGCCCACCTCAGCCTCCCAAAGTGCTAGGATTACAGGCGTGAGCCACCGTGCCCAACCTCAGTCACATAGTTCTGAGGTCTTTCTTAAAATCAGTTACTTGACATGTATACGTTGAAATGCACCCTATGACGACTGTCTCGGGGTCTCCTTACCAACCTGTTGAAGGTTATGAATTGACACTCACAAAACCCTGGCAGGGTTCTGTTACTGTCCTCACAGTCTTCTGGTTCCCTTCACCCCAACACCCCCGACCCTCCCTGCTCCCCAGTACTCAGTGGGACCAATGATGACTCCTTCTCTGAAAAGTCTGAGGAGGCCGAATTCTTTCCCATCCCTAAGGGCTCCCCTGAAGGACCCAGCACCTTTGGGTACTGGCCCACAGGCTTCCTCATTCACTCTCAGCACCTTACATGTGAACCTAACAATTACTGTGTACTCAAAATTGTACATTCTGTTTGATCACAACTAGATGAAAACCAAGAACAAAAACACTACACTGACATGAATGACTGAGAGGAAACGGATGTTACATTACATAGACTTCACATCAGTAAAGTGAGGTTTCTGTGATAAAGGGTCAGTGTCAGATTCGCAGCAGGAGATGCAAGGCACATTTCAGTTAGAGTAATTTGAGGACAGTCTATAAAGGGACTATCTACATATGTGTGGGTGTGTGTAGGGACACCCCGAGGGGCTGTGCAATGGCTCCAGGACTGAGAGGACTGGGGAGGAAATACTCCACATAGATCAGCCTCCGGAACCAGCGTGGGGAGAAGAGGAGGAGAGTGGCACTGGAGGAACAAGTGCATGACGTGGGGCACAAGGTCCAAGTCAGCTTCTAAAGAATGACTTGAGGATACTCCAGCAAATCGAAAAACAAGCAAAAGAAAAGGCATGATGAAAGTCGGGGAAAGAGCTTCAAGGAAAGTAGCAAGTAAAATTTATGGATGAAATCTAAATGCTTGCTAATAATATGACTATGAAATGTATTGAATTGCACAAATTCACAAAATGAAAAGGAGGGAGGGAAACAGAAAGACAGACAGAAAAGAATTTGCAACTGAAATTCCAGGATTTCAACTTGATTAGGGAAATCAGGGCGGCGTCTTTGAGCTCCCAGCTGAAGTCCAGGAATGGCACCTACAGAACTTGGAGGAATACGACCTGGCCACCAACACAGCAGCCCTGAAGCAGGAAGTGAGATAAAGCATGCTGGAAGACTTACCTTATTCTTGGGGAAAAGCTATAGTTATTAATTTTTATACATAGAGTAATATAGTGTTACCATAATTATTAAATATTTATACTTGAGGGCAAGTACTCGTAGAATATCAATAGAAGTCAGAGTGAGCGAATAAACTCAATCAGTCCAGCAAAGTCATGAGAAGAAGAAAAAAAGAAATAAAATATAAGCATAATAAATAGGAAACATAAAAGTGAGATGGCAGAAATAAAACCAAAAGCATAAATTGTCATAATAATGTGAATGGGCTAAATTCTCACATAAAGAAATAGATTCTTGGATTTTTTAAAAAACTATGCTGCATTCTACTTGTCACAGAAGACAAATGCAAAGCAAAGTGACTACAAATTATGGAGACAAAGGAATGGGCTATAACATAAAGAACAAACATTAGCAAAAAGAGAATAATAGTGACAATGCTAGTATCATAACCTAGATAGAATTTATGGCTGAAAGCATTAACGCATATAAAGAGAAACACTTTATATTGATAAATGGCAAAAGCCATCATGAAAATAAAACAACAAAAATTTTTGATGCAGAAAGATAGGGTATTAAACTACATAGGCAAAAAAACTTTAGAAACTCAAGAATAGCTTAGAAACAGAAACTGACAGATCAATACAAAAATTAAGACAAGCATGACAAAGATTTAAATAATTCACAGTCCTAAATTAATAAATACAAAAAACTTTGTAACCAACATGGGGGAATATATATTATTTGTAAACAGCCACGACACACTTGTTAAAGTTAATCACATACTAGACAACAAAGATAATCTCATATTTCAAAAAGTGAAAATCTTAGATTATACTCTTTGAAATTTACCATAACCCATAAAACTAGATATTAGCAACGAATAGATTATTTCTGAAACTTTTAACCATATAGATAATTCAAAACATTCTTCCAATTTTTTAGGAAAAGGGAAATTAAAAATTAAAGCATAGGCTATTTGAAAGCAAATAATAATGAGACCTTAATTGGAAAAACCTTTGGGATGTAGTCAAACCAATAATCTTAAAGACTACTTATAGTTTTAATAAATTATTAACAAAAACAATTGCAAGTATGTGAACTAAACATTCAACTGAAATAAAAATTTTAAAGGAACAACAAAGTAAGGCTACTTTGAGAGCTGTTATACCAGTACATTTGAAATGAATTAGGTAAGTTTTAGGCAAATATATATCAGCAAAATCTACCCAAGAAGAGGTAGAAAGTTTGAATAGATTAATAATCAAGAACAAAAGAAAAAGTAATAAAAAACTTACTCTAAAAAATATATCAAACCCAAGTTATTTCATAGGCAAATTCTGTCTAACCTTCATTAAACTGAAAATCCAAATGTTATATAAGCTATTCCAGAACATAGAGAAAGTTGGAAAGCTTCCGAGGCTTTCTAGAAGACCATCATAACCTTAGCAAAATACAAGTGGTACAATCCTGTTTATATCATTAACAAATATACATTTATGTCTGTACATTTGCATGTGAATTGGAAAAATTCTCAGATTTTGCCCACAAAACCATTACTAGCAGTGAATCATCAAGATCAGATTGTGAGGAGGGAAAATAAGGGTGTGAATTTATTTTTAATTTTATACAATTCTGTATTATTTCAGTTTTTAAAGGACATATGTTGCTTTGGTTATTTGAAAAACAATCTTAAGCACTCCATTTACAGAAGCAGGAGAAGTGGGTATTCTGGTTCTGTTTTCAACATTGTGCCAGAAGAAAACCAGATTTTTTGGGTTAAGGCACTTCTATTTAGTTAAGACATTGTAGTCTAGAAGAAAGAGGGATTTGGGGCAAGTTGTTTAACTTTACTGGATCTCAATTTGCTCATCTCTAAATTGAGATGATAAGTGTAATGAGCCTGTAGGATTGTTGTGAAGATTGAATACAATAATACGAGATGTTGGTATATGGCAGATGCTTTCTAAATGGTGGGCCATTAATAACATCTTCATCATCACGGACTTTCAGCTTCCATGAAGATTTGCAGATATCACTTGATACAGCTTTCTACCTAAAAGGTTTCCCTGTGCTGTGCAGTCTGGTAGCCCCGAGCCATATGTAGCCACTGAGCACTTGAAATGTGAGTTGTCTAAGTTGAGATGTTATGTAAGTGTAAAATACCACCTAGATTTTAAAGACTCGGTTTGGAAGGAGGAATATAAAGTATCTCATTAATTTTTTATATTGATTACATGTTGAATGGACAATTTGGAATTATTGGGCTAAATAAATTATTTTTGTTTGCTTGAGATAGGATCTCACTCTGACACCCAGGCTGGAGTGTAGCGTTCGTGATCACACCTCACTGCAGCCTTGAACTCCTGGGCTCAGGTGAACCTCTTGCCTCAATATTCTGAGTAGCTGGGACAACAGGCATGCACCACCACACCTGGCTAATTTTTTAATGTTTTGTAGACACGGGGTCTTACTAGGTAGCCCAGGCTGGTCTCAAGCTCCTGACCTCAAATGATCCTCCCATCTCAGCCTCCCAAAGTGCTGGGATTTCAGGGGTCAGCCACTGCTCCCAGCCAATAAAATATGTTATTAAAGTAAATTTCACCTATTTCTTTGTACTTAATGTAACCACTAAAACGTTTAAAATTATGCATACAGTTTGCACTACATTGCTATCACATAGTGCTGTGTTAACCACCATTGTGTCAGACTTCATGTCCTCCAGTGAAGGAGAACTCACCACCTGCTGAGAAAAGGCAACTCCAGTCACGAGGAAATCCTTCCTTCTATTATGTAAGCTCCTCCTCCTTCTGACCTTTCCTTGTGGATCCTGGCTCTGCTATCCAGAGACATGCATAGCAGTCCCTCCTTCCCACGGCAGATCCTCACAAGAAAGCTCGCAAAAGAGGAAATTTACGGGAAGGCACTTGGAGAAGGATGAAGCGCACGTACACCTAGGCAGAACACTGGTGTCGATCTTGAAAGCGGTGTGGAATTCTGAGAGCTTCCAACATTTTTTTAAATCTGTTATGAGTCTTGTTTAAGACCTTGCTTTGTTTTGACCTTGTTCCAGTTTTGAGGCCAGTCCTCTATCTTGAACACACCCCAGAAAATCAAGATCCCTTGTGTTGTTCCCTGTTTTATTAATAAATTGGAAAGAAATACTCACCGAGTCAAGGTAGCATCCAGAGTTCTCCAAACTGTGCCTATTGTCATGCACGGAGAAGGGGAACTGGTTATTCACTGCTTGCTGGAAAAGTGGGATGGAAGAGAAAGGGTACACATTAGAACCCTGCTTGCTTTCAGAACTGGGATCGGGTGATGTGGAAGGAAGATGGATGAGGTAAAGTGACCTCTAAGAAAGACAATGAAACCTGGCCCCCGAGATGGAGCAGACACAGGACGGGGAGGATATCCACGTGCTCACCAGCCCAGGGCTTTGAAACCCCACCTTATTTCCAGCTTCCTGAAAGTCATAAAAATTATCTTTCAAAACACCTTATTTGGAGGCAAGGATGGAAAAGCGGATAAGCTCACAGAGCCAAAAGCTGGGAAGGACTTTTGAGGCTGTGTAGACCAACTCCGTCATCTGGCCAGTAGGAGTCCCAGGAGATGAGAGCCCTGGCCCAAGACCTCACTGCGGGGGGGACCCTGGCAGGTATGAAATGGACCCTTGCTTCTCCTTCGTGCCACTGCAGGGCCTTGAAGTAGCTCAGGAATTGGTGGGGGAGGCAGGAGGTGCATGTTAATGAGCTGTGGGCCTGAAGGATGTTGCTTCCTGTTCATGGAGGAGCCTGACTTGATTGTCCATAGCAGGAGGTAGTTCCTGCTGGAGAGCACCAGGGTACGGGGTGGGGTTACTACCAACCCTTAGGGTCCAAGGAGAGTAAATGCGCAGTTTCTTACAAGGAAGAATTGCTTGGCCCAACGTGCCAGCCTTGCTGCCCCTGGGGAGGTCCACAGGAGCACATGGCTGTGGCCAGTGTTCAGGACTCACCTTCTCCCGGACTTTGTATATGGGTGGCAGTTTCCCCTGCACTTGCCAAGGCGAGTGTGGACTCTGGGGCTCTTTTAACGTAGCACTGGTGTTGGATTCTGATGTCTTTTGCGTTAGCCCGATGTGAGGGAACTGGAAGAACAGCACACGCCTTGATTAAAACCAAACACATTCGAATCTACAAGCCAAGTATCAGGGCTTCCTCTGTACAGTGATTAAAATGCAATTTGGGTGCTTTTGGCATGCAATGGAAATGGCATAATTTTTGTAATTTTCAAGTATTCTTTCCAAGACAAAAAACATTGTAATGGCCCAGAGCCATCACTGCCGGTTGTTTCAAGTTACAGAGGCCACCCCTGCTGTGCTGGAGCCTGGAAATGTTTCCATAGCCTGGTAAGGAGGGTGTGGTCCTCAGAGAGTGAGCAGACACATTCTGAGAAGACAGAAATGTGTTATTTGAGATCCTTCCTGTGGTCAGGGAGCTCCCAGTACTGAGGACCTAAGAGCCAACCCACGTTTATGGAGATGAGCCAACCTGCAGCAACGCAGGTATGAGGTGGCCCTAAGACCATGGGAAGGGGAGGAACAGAGAGTCCCAAATGATTCTCCGCTGGTAATGTGGGATGGTATAGGGGAGGTAACGTCTAGGAGGGAAAAAGAGGGGATAGAAGGCTGTGAAGCAAGAAAAATGAAGACAATGAGGATTATCTAGAATGTGTCCTTGCAATCTCCCAACAAAAGACTGGGAAGGAAACAGGACTGGGCAGAAGGGGGTGGTCCCAACAAGGGCCTCTGTTGACCCGGCTGGGAGCTCTGGACATTGGGTGGCCCCTCAGAGTTGGGGAGAGGGGATCCAGTCTCTGTGCACCAAGCAATGAGGCATTGGATTTATTCCTGGGCTACCCCTAGAAGAGGGGGTGACCCTAGGGAGGCAGCTCTCTTCAGCCAACAGATCTCTAGGTGTGGGCAGTGAGGGCCACGCTCCCAGCAACTGGAGTGATGAGTCTTTCATTCCTGAAGCGGGATGTGGCTGGCTCTTGATGGACAGAGAAACTCACCCCAATTTTATTTGAATGGCACCTCTTAAAAGCCACCCCAACAAAGTGAGCTCTGAAGCAGGACTCTCTAGGAGGAAATGAATGGAAATTAAAAAGACAAGACCCAATTCAATGAAAATTCCCATAAAGGGAGAAGGAAGCATAATGTGGTTGGGTCAGAGGCCAGACATTCAGAGGTCCTGAGTCCAGCCCCAGCTCTCTCTCCTGTCTCCTAGGTGAGCCTGATGAGAGAGACTAAAGTTTCTCAAGCCTCAGTTTCCCTATCTGTAAAATGGGAGTAATAATACCTACCTGATGTGGTAGATTTGATACAAAGAGGAAATGTATACACTCCAATAGTGTGAATAGTTTCCAAATGTTTTTGGCTAAATAGCAATCATATTTTCATTATCCATTCGTCCACTGATGAACACTTAGGTTGATTCTATGTCTTTGCTATGGTGAATAGTGCTGCAATAAACATGCAAGTGCAGGTATCCCTCTGATACATTGATTTTTTTCTTAGTAGATACTCAGTAATAGCATTGCTGGATCAGATGGTACTTTCTCTTTTTAGTGTTTTGAGAAATCTCCATACTATCTTCGACAGTGGCTCTACTAGTTTACATTTCCAGCAAAAGTGTGTAAGAGTTCTGTTTTCTCCCCATCCTCACCAACATCTGTTATTTTTTGTCTTTTTAGTAATAGCTATTCTGACTGGGATAAGATGATATCTCATTGTGGTTTTTATTTGCATTCCCCTGATGATTAGTTTGGCATGTTTTCATATACCTGTTTCCTATTTGTATGTCTTCTTTTTTAAAATATAAAATTTTGTATGTGTACATAGTAGCTGTATATATTTATGGGGTACATAAGATGCTTTGATACAGGCATACAGTGTGTAATAATCACATCAGGGTAAATGGAGGATCCATCACCTCCAGCATTTGTCATTTCTTTGTGTTACAATCCAATTCTACTTTTAGTTTAAAATGTACAATAGATTATTACTGACTATAGTCACCCTGTCGTGCTATCAAATACTAGATCTTATTCATTCTAACTATATTTTTGTTCCATTTTCCATCCCCACTTCCCCCACCGCTACCTTTCCTAGCCTCTGATAACCATCATTCCACTGTCTATGAGTTCAACCTGTTTTAATATCCAGCTTCTACAAAGGAGTGAGAACATGGGAAAAGTTTGTCTTTCTGCGCCCGGCTTATTTTACTTAACAACCTGTCCTCCGGTTCCATCTACGTTGTTGCAAATGACAGAATCTCATTCATTTTTATGACGGACTAGTACTTCATTTTGTATGTGTACCACATTTCTTTATCCATTCATCTATTGATAGACACTTAGGTTGCTTCCAAATCTTGGCTATTGTGAATAGTGCTGCAGTAAACATGGGAGTGCAGATATCTCTTCAGTATACTGATTTCCTTTCTTTTGGGTATATACCTAGCAATGGGATTGCTGAATCACATGGTAGTTTTATTTTTAGTTTTTTGAGGGACCTCTGTACTATTCTCCATAGTGGCTAATGTGGTTTGGTTCTGTGTACCCACGCAAATCTCATCTTGAATTAGAATCCCCAAATGTCAGAAGAGGCACCTGGTGGGAGGTGATTGGATCATGGGGGTGGATTTCTCCCTTGCTGTTTTCATGATAATGAGTGAGTTCTCATGAGATCTGATGGTTTAAAAGTGTGGCACATCTCCCTTTTCTCACTGTCTCTCCTGCCACCATGTAAGATGTGCCTTGCTTCCCTTTCACCTTCTGCCATGATTGTAAGTTTCCTGAGGCCTCCCCAGCCATGCAGAACTGTGAATCAATTAAACCTCTTTTCTTTATAAATTACCAGTCTCGGGTAGTTCTTTATAGAATTGTGAAAACAGACCAATACAGTGGCTATCCTAATTTATATTTCCACCAGCAGTGTACAGGTGTTCTCTTTTCTTGATATCCTCACCAGCATTTGTGATTGCCTGTCTTTAGGATAAAAGCCGTTTTAACTGGGGTGAGGTGATATCTCATTGTGGCTTGGATTTACATTTATCTGATGATCAATGATGTTGAGTACCTTTTCATATACCTGTTTGCCATTTGTATGTCTTCTTTTCAGAAATGTCTATTCATGTCCTTTGCCCACTTTTTAATGGAATTACTTGGTTTTTTGGTTGTGGTGGTGGTGGTGGTTGTTTTTGTTTTTGTTTTTTACTGTTGAGTTGTTTGAGTTCCCTGTATATTCTGGATATTAGTCACCTGTCAGATGAATGGTTTGCAAATATTTTCTCCCACTCAACAGATTGTCTATTTACTCTTTTGATTGTTTCCTTTGCTGTGCAGAAGCTTTTTGATTTAATATAGTTCCATTTGTCTGTTTTCATTTTTGTTGTTTATGCTTTTGAGATCTTAGTCATAAATTTTTTGCCAAAAGCCAAGTTCAGAAGACTTTTCTCTAGGTTTTCTTCTAGTGTTTTTTACAGCTTCAGGTCTTATATTTAAGTCTTCAATTTATTTTGAGTTGATTTTTGTATATGGTGAGAGATAGGGGTCCAGTTTCATTCTTCTGTGTGTGGCTATCCAATTCTTTCAGTATCATTTATTGAACAGAGTGCTGCTTCCCCGATATAAGTTCATCCTGGCTGTGTCAAAGATCAGTTTTCTGGGTTCTCTATTCTGTTCCATTGGTTTGTGTGTCTAATTTTATAAAAATGCCATGCTGTTTTGGTTACTATAGTCTTGTAATAAGTGATGCCTCCAGCTTTGTTCATTTTGCTCAGGATTCCTTTGGTTATTCTGGCTCTTTTTTATTCCATATGAATTTTAAGATTGTTTTTCTAATTCTGTGAAGAATGACATTGATATTTTGATAGAGTTTGCATTGAACCTGTAGATTGCTTTGAGCAATATGGTCATTTTAATGATATGTCTTCCAACCCAGGAGCATAGGATGTTTTTCCATTTGTTTGTGTCATCTTTAGTTTCTTTCATCAGTGTTTTATAGTTTTTCTTATAAAGATATTTTACCTCCCTGGTTAGATTTATTCTTATATATTTTTGTGTATATAAATGAAATTGCCTTCTTGATTTCCTTCTTAGGTCATTGCTGATATATATAAAAGCTACTGCTTTTTGTATGTTGATTTTGTATCCTGCAACTTTACTGAATATATTTATCAAATTTAAGTGGGTTTTTTTTTTTTTTGGTAGAGTCTTTAGGTTTTTCTAGATATAATATCATATCATCAGCAGAAAGAGACAGTTTCATTTCTTCTTTTTGAATTTGGATGCCTTTTATTTCTTTCTTTTGACTGATTGTTCTGGCTAGGACTTCTAGTACTATGTTGAGTAGGAATGGTGAAAGTGAGAATCTTTGTCTTATTCCAGTTCTGAGAGCAAAGGCTTTCAACTTCACTCAGTATGATGTTAGCTGTGGGTTGGTTGTATATGGTCTTTATTATTTTGACTTATGTTCCTTCTATGCCTAGTTTGTTGAGAGTGTTTATCGTAAAGGGATGTTGAATTTTATCAAATGCTTTTTCTATGTCTGTTGAGATAATCATATGGTTTTTGTCCTTCATTTTGTTGGTGTGATGTGTTATGTTTTTTGATTTGTGTGTATTGGAGCATCCTTGCGTCCCTGGTATAAATCCCACTTGATCACAGTATATTGTCTTTTTGATGTGCTATTGCATTTAGTTTGCTGGTATTTTGTTGAGAAATTTTGTATTTATGTTCATTGGGGATATTGGCTGTAGTTTTCTCCCCGCATCATGCCCCTGGCCTTAAATAGCTGTTTATTGGCAGTGTGCTGGAAAGGGTGATGGAGTTAGCATTCACAGATGACATCACACACCACTGTCACGAGGGAGGCAAGAGCACGGGCAAGCCAACCTGGAGCCCTGAGGAGGAGGCCCCCTCTTCAAGAGAGTGTGGCAGGGAGCGGGGCCTGGAGTGTTAGGGACAGCCTGGGAACACCTCTGCTTGATAGACGTGGTTAGAGATGAAGAGATGAAGGCGTGGTTAGAGATGAAGAGGGCCTGACTGCTCGGGGTGTACTTTCCTTGACAGGCCAGGCTGTTGGCCAGGACGCGCTTAGACTTACTTCTCCTGGGCAGCCTTCAGGTTCTCCTTCTTCCCACCCCAGGCTTTCAGGGCAGAGGACTGCAGGGCTCGGCTGTAGGAGAATGTCACAGGGAGCACTTGTTAATAGCATTGAGATTGATGGATGCCTCTTCCTCACTTTGGCCTCCAGACAGGAAGGTGATCCCAGGGACGGGGCGGGGGATGGGCACTGTGCGACACAGCATTGTGACAGTCGCCATGGCAATCTCCCAGTGAGAAAACTTGTGGGTGCAGGCATGGCCTGGGATGACCATGTTGGGGTTCAGCAAGGTGCCTTCCAGTTAGATATGTTGACCACTCAGAGCCTTGTAGACAGCAGTCAGCACCTTCTTGGTCACATGCTGGCAGCACTTCAAGTCATGGTCCCCATCAGTGAGGATCTCAGGCTCTGCAATGGTCACAATGCCATTCTGCTAGCAGATGCTGGCATAATGGGCCAGGACGTTGGCATTTGCCATGGTGGCAAGGGCTGAGGGAGTGTGTTCCCCAATCTTCAGAACACAATGCTACTTGGCAAAGTCAGCTCCATCCTTCTTGTACTGGGCAGAGCACTCAGACAGCCCATACAACCCTTGGGTGGTGGTCTCACCATTTGTCCCTGCCAGGGGGACCATGCCCTTGTCTACCTTGATGCCCAAAACACCGCCCTTGGATATGATAACTTGGGGGAAAGGACACCCATCATCCTTCTTCTGATAGAGTGTCTCATGGAAGAGGATGACGCCCCCAGTGCAGGGGTTCATGCAGTCGTCAGCTGTCAGCAGCAGCTGACGGTAGAAGTGCCAGTTCTTTTCAGTGCTCTCGGTGCCAAGGGACTGCAGCCACTTGGCAATGCTCCCAGGGACTCATCTGCAGCCAGGATGTCCTTGCCTGGTGCCATGACGCGGTGCGCGATGTCAGACAGCTCCTTCTTCTGCTCCGGGGTCAATGCTGGATATTAGTAGGGCATGGTGCTGCTGGTGGCAAGTTCCAGTGCTTCAGAGGAAATTTCTTCCTTGGAAATCCAGACGGAGGCCCTTGGTTGTCAAGAGAAATAAATCTTTGACCAGGAATCTCCTAAAATAACCAAGAGTCTGTGGACGGAGTGTGGTTGGGGCACCCCTGCATACCCTGTAGTTGTCTTTTTTTGTTGTGCCTATCTCTGACTTTGGTATCAGTGTGATGCTGATTGACCTCATAGAATGAATTAGGAAGAATTCCCTCCTTTTTAATATTTTGAAATAGTTTCAAGACAATTGGTATTTGGTTTTTGTTTGGTAAAATTCAGCTGTGAATCCAACCAGTTCTGGACTTTTCTCTGTTGGAAGATTTTTTTTTTTTTTTTTAATTACTGATTCAGTCTCACTATTCAGTATTGCTCTGTTCAGATTTTCATTCCTTCCTGATTCAATCTTGGTAGGTTGCATGCTTTCAGGAATTTATTTATTTCCTCTGGGCTTCCCAGTTTATCAGCATATAGTTGTTCTCAGTAGTCTCCAGTGATCTTTTATATTTCTGTGGTCTTATTTGTAATGTCTCCTCTTTCATTTCTGATTTTGGTTTTTTTTGGGTTTTCTCTCTTGTGGCTAGTCTAGCAAGGAGTTTATCAATTTTGTTTTTCTTTTTAAAAGAATCAACTTTTAATTTCATTGATCTTTTGTATTTTCTTTTAGTCTCTGTTTCATTTAGTTCTGGCTCTGGTCTTTATTATTTATTTTCTTCTGCTAACGCTGGGTTTGGTTTATTCTTGCTTTTCTAGTTCCTTGGGGTGCATTGTTGATAGTTAATTTATGTAATCTTTTTACCATTTTTGATGTAGGTGTTTATTGCTATAAATTTTCCTCTGCTTGGCGGGGCACGGTGGCTCATGCCTGTAATCCCAGAACTTTGAGAGGCTGAGGTGGGTGGATCACCTGAGGTCAGGAGTTCAAGACCAGCCTGGCCAACATGGTGAAACCCCATCTCTACTAAAAATACAAAAGTTGCGAGGTGCAGTGGCTCACACCTGTAATCCCAACACTTTGGGAGGCCAAGGCAGGTGGATCACGAGGTCAAGAGATCAAGTCCATCTTGGCCAACATGATGAAACTCTGTCTCTACTAAAAATACAAAAATTAGCTTGGTGTGGTGGCACGCACCTGTAGTCCCATCCACTCAGGAGGCTGAGGCAGGAGAATCACTTGAACCCGGGAAGTGGAGGTTGCAGTGAGCAGAGATTGCACCACTACACTCCAGCCTGGCAATAGATTGAGACTCCTTCTCAAAAAAATAAAAATAAATAAATACAAAACTTAGCTGGGCATGGTGGCAGGCACCTGTAATCCCAGCTATTCGGGAGGCTGAGGCAGGAGAATCTCTTGAACTTGGGAAGCAGAGGTTGCAGTGAGCCAAGATCATGCCAATGCACTCCAGCCTGGGCAACAAGAGTGAAACTCTGTCTCAAAAAAAAAAAAAAAATTCTTCTGCTCTTGTTGTATCCCAAAGGTTTGGGTATGTAGAGTTTCCATTTTCATTTGTTTTAAGAATTTTAAAATTTTTTATCTTTTTAAAATTTATTTAATTTTATTTTAAGTTCCGGGATACAAGTGCAGGACAGGCAGGCTTGTTACATAGGTAAACGTGTGCCATGGTGGTTTGCTGCACCTATCAACTCATCACCTAGGTATTAAGCCCTGCATGCATTAGCTATTTTTCCTGATGCTCTCCCTCTCCCACCCCCAATACAGGCCCCAGTGTGTGTTGTTTCCTTCCCCATGTCCATGTGTTCTCATTTTTCAGCTCCCATTTATAAGTGAGAACATGTTAGTGTTCGGTTTTCTGTTCCTGTATTAGTTTGCAGAAGATAATGGACTCCAGCTCCATCCAGGTCCCTGCAAAGGACATGATCTCATTCCTTTTTATGGCTGCATAATATTCTGTGGTGTACGTGTACATTTTCTTTATCCAGTCTATCACTGATGGACGTTTGGGTTGACTCCATGTCTTTGCTATTGTGAATAGTGCTGCAAGAACATATGCATGCATGTATCTTTATAATAGAATTATTTCTATTCCTTTGGGTATATACCCAGTAACAGGATTGCTGGATCAAGTGGTATTTCTGGTTCTAGGTCTTTGAGGAATCACCCACTGTCTTCCACAATGGTTGAACTAATTTACATTCCCATTCCCACCAACAGTGTAAAAGCATTCCTATTTCTCCATAGCCTCACTAGCAAATGTTGTTTCTTGACTTTTTAATAATTGCCATTCTGACTGGCATCAGATAGTATCTCATTGTGCTTTTGATTTGCATTTCTCTAATGATTAGTGATGCTGAGCTTTTTTTCATATGTTTGTTGGCCACATAAATGTCTTCTTTTGGCAAGTATCTGTTCGTGTCCCTTGCCCACTTTTTAATGGTTTTTTTTCTTGTAACTTTGCTTAAATTCATTACAGATTCTGGTTATTAGACCTTTATCAGATGGATAGACTGCAAAAAAATTCTCTCATTCTGTAGGTTGCCTGTTCATTCTGATGATAGTTTATTTTGCTGTGCAGACGTTCTTTAGTTTAATTAGATCTCATTTGTCAAGTTTTGCTTTTGTTGCAATTGCTTTTGACATTTTAATCATGCAATATTTGTTTGCCCTTTCCTATGTCCTGAATGGTGTTGCCTACATTTTCTTCTAGGGTTTTTATAGTTTTGGGTTTTACATTTCAGTCTTTAATCCATCTTGAGTTAATTGTTTTATAAGGAAGGGGTCCAGTTTCAATTTTTTGCATATTACTAGCCAGTTCTCCCAGCACCATTTATTAAATAGGGAATCCTTTTCCCATTGCTTGTTTTTTTCAGGTTTGTTGAAGATCAGTGGGTTGTAGATGTGCAGTCTTATTTCCAAGCTATCTTTTTTGTTCCATTGGTCTATGTGTCTGTTTTTGTACTAGTACCATGCTGTTTTGGTTACTCTAGCCTTGTAGTATAGTTTGAAGTCGGGTAGCATGATGCCTCCAGTTTTGTTCTGAGACTATGGGGTTTTCTAAATATGGGATCATGTCATCTGCAAACAGACAGTTTGACTTCCTCTCTTCCTATTTGAATACACTTTATTTCTTTCTCTTGCCTGATTGCCCTGTCCAGAACTTCCAAATACTATGTTGAATAGGAATGGTGAGAGGGGGCATCCTTGTCTTGTGCTGGTTTTCAAGGGGAATGCTTCCAGTTTTTGCCCATCCAGTATGACATTCACTGTGGGTTTGTCATAAATGGCTCTTATAATTTTGATGTATGTTCCACCAGTACCTAGTTTATTGAGTTTTTAACATGAAAGGATGTTGAATTTTATTAAAGGTCTTTTCTGTGTCTATTGAGATAATCGTGTGGTTTTTGTCTTTAGTTCTGTTCATGTGATGAATTACATTTATTGATTTGCATACACTGAACCGGCCTTGCATCCTGGGGATGAAGCCGACTTGATCATGGTGGATAAAGCTTTTTGATGTGCTGCTGGATTCCGTTTGCCAGTATTTTATTGAGCATTTTTGCATCGATGTTCATCATGGATATTGGCTTTAAGTTTCCTTTTTTTATTGTATCTCTGCCAGGTTTTGGTATCAGGATGATGTTGGCCTCATGAGTTAAGAAGAAGTACCTCCTTTTCAATTATTTGGAATAGTTTCAGGAGAGAAATGATACCAGCTCTTTTTTGTACCTCTGGTAGAATTCAGCTGTAAATCCATCTGGTCCTGGGCTTTGTATAGTTGGTAGGCTATTAATTACTGTTTCAATTTCAGAACTGTTATTGGTCTATTCAGGGATTCAACTTCTTCCTGATTTAATGTTGGGAGAGTGTATGTGTCCAGGAATTCATCCATTTCTTCTAGATTTTCTAGTTTATTTTCATAGAGGTATTTATAATATTCTCTGATGGTTGGTTATATTTCTGTGGGGTCAGTGGTCATGTCCCCTTTATCATATTTCATTGTGTCTATTTGATTCTTCTCTCTTTTCTTCTTTATTAGTCTAGCTAGTGGTCTATTTTATTAATTTTTTCAAAAAAAAACCACCTGCTGGATTCACTGATTTTTTGAAACATTTTTTGTATCTCTATCTCCTTCAGTTTCACTCTGATCTTGGTAATTTCTTGTCTTCTGCTAGCTTTGGGGTTCATTTGCTCTTAGTTCTCCAGTTCTTTTAGTTGTGATGTTAGGGTGTCAATTTGAGATCTTTCTAGCTTTTTGATGTGGGCATTTGGTGCTATAAATTTCCTTCTTAACACTGTTTTAGCTGTGTCCCAGAGATTCTGGTACATTGTCTCTTTGTTCTCACTGATTTCAAAGAACTACTTGATTTCTGCCTTAATTTTATTATTTTTCCAGGAGTCATTCAAGAGCAAATTGTTCAAATTCTATGTAGTTGTGTGGTTTTGAGTGAGTTTCTTAATCTTGAGTTATAATTTGACTGCACTGTGGTCTGGAAGACAGTTTGTTATTATTTCAATTCTTTTGCATTTGCTGAGGAGTGTTTACTTCCCATTATGTGATCAATTTTAGAGTAAATGCCATGTGGTACCAAGAAGAATGTATATTCTGCTGTTTTTGAGTGGAGACTTCTGTAGATATCTATCAGGTTCCCTTGATCCAGAGCTGAGTTTGAGTCTTCAATATTCTCATTAATTTTCTGTCTTAGTGATCTAATATTGACAGTGGGGTGTTAAGGCCTCCCAGTATTATTGTGTGGGAGTCTAAGTCTCTTTGTAGGTCTCCAAGAACTTGTTTTATGAATCTCAGTGCTCCTGTATTGGGTGCATGTATTTTTAGGTTAGCTCTTTTTGTTGAATTGATCCCTTTACCATTATTTAATGCCCTTCTTTGTCTTTTCTGATCTTTGTTGGTTTAAAGTCTGTTTTTTCCAGAAACTAGGATCACATCTCCTGGTTTTATTCTGATTTCCATTTGGTAAATTTTTCTTCATCCCTTTATTTTGAGGCTATGTGTGTCTTTGCACATGAGATGGGTCTCTTGAATGCAGCACACCAGTGGGTCTTGATTCTTTATCCAGCTTTCCATTCTGTGTCTTTTAATTGAGGCATTTAGCCCATTTACATTTAAGGTTAATGTTATCTATTAATGTGATCCCGTCATCATGATGCTAGCAGGTTATTTTTGCAGACTTGTTGATGTAGTTGCTTTATAGTGTCATTGGTCTTTGTACTTCAGTGGCTGGTAATGGTTTTTCCTTTTCATATGCAGTATTTCCTTCAGGAGCTCTTGCAAGGTAGGCCTGGTGGTGGTGAATTCTCTCCGCATTTGCTTGTCTGAAAAGGATTTTATTTTTCCTTCACTTATGAAGCTTAGTTTAGCAAGGTATGAAATTCTGAGTTGGAAATTTTTTGCTTTAAGAATGTTGAGGCTGGGCATGGTGGCTTATGCCTGTAATTCCAGCACTTTGGGAGGCCAAAGTGGGCTGATCACCTGAGGTCAGGAGTTCAAGACCAGCCTGGTCAACATGGTGAAACCCCATGTCTAATATAAATACAAAATTAGCTGGGCATGGTGTCAGGTGCCTGTAATCCCAGCTACTCAGGAGGCTGAGGTAGGAGAATCAATTGAACCCAGGAAGTGGAGGTGGCAGTGAGCCAAGATCACACTATTGCACTCCAGCCTGGGCAACAAGAGAGAGACTCTGTCTCAAAAAAAAAAAAAAAAAAAAAAAAAAAAAAAAAAAAGTTGAGTATTGACCCCCAGTCTCTTCTGGCTTATAGGGTTTTTGCTGAAAGGTCTTCTGTTAGTCTGATGGGCTTCCATTTGTAAGTGACCTGGCCTTTCTGGCTGCCCTTAACACTTTTTCCTTCATTTCCACATTGGAGAATCTGATGATTATGTTTTCCATTTGCATGGAATATATTTTTATCATGACTTTATTTTCAGTCTATATGTCTTCACTGGTAAAGTGAATTTCTTGTCAGCAGCATATAGTTGGATCTTTTTTTAAATTCCATTCAGCCAGCCATTCTATATCTTTTAAATGGATAATTTAATGTCTCTGTTCAAAGTTATTATTAGGCCGGGCGCGGTGGCTCAAGCCTGTAATCCCAGCACTTTGGGAGGCCGAGACGGGTGGATCACGAGGTCAGGAGATCGAGACCATCCTGGCTAACACCGTGAAACCCCGTCTCTACTGAAAAATACAAAAAACTAGCCGGGCGAGGTGGCGGGCGCCTGTAGTCCCAGCTACTCAGGAGGCTGAGGCAGGAGAATGGTGTAAACCCGGAGGCGGAGCTTGCAGTGAGCTGAGATCCGGCCACTGCACTCCAGCCTGGGCGATAGAGCGAGACTCCGTCTCAAAAAAAAAAAAAAAAAAAAACAAAGTTATTATTGATATGTGAGGCTTTGTTCCTATCATATTATTAAATGGTTTTCTTGTTCTTTACATCTTCTTTCTTCCTTTCTTTTTATCTTACTGATTGTCATTGTGATTTGGTGGATTTCTTTAGTGGTACAATTTGAATCCTTTCTCTTCCTCCTTTGTATGATTGTTTTACTAGTGAGTTTTATACTTTAGTATGTTTTTATGATGGTAAATATTGTCCTTTCACTTCCAGGGATCCTTGAGCATTTTTCAAAAGGTCAATCTAGTGGTAAAAAAGTCCCTCCCTCAGCATTTGCTTGTCTGGGAAAGACTATTTCTCCTTCAGTTGTAAAGGAGATTTTTGCTGGAAATAGCATCTTGACTGGCAGTTTTTTCTTTCAGAGTTTTGAATATACCATCCCATTGTCTTATGACCTGTAAGGTTTCTGCTGAGAAACCTAATGTTAGTCTGATGGAGTTTCCTTTATTTATGACTAATGCTTTTCCTTTGCTTTTTAAAAAATTTGCTCTTTATCTTTGACTTTAGATAGTCTGACTATAATGTTTCATGGAGAAGACCTTTTTGTATTGTATCTGCCTGGGGACTGTTGAATTTCTTGTACTAGAATGTTTAAATCTCTTTCTAGACTTAGGAAGTTTTATCTATTATTGTGTTAAACAGGTTTTCTAATCCTTTCTTTGTCTCTTTTCTCTGGAGGATACTAATAACTTAAATGTTTGATCACTTTATGTTATCCAAAATGTAACAAAGACCTTGCTTATACTTTTCAATTCTTTTTTATTTATTTTTGTCTGACTGGATTATTTCAAAAGACCTGTCTTCAAGTTCTGAGATTCTTCTGCCTGATCAAATCTACTGTTGAAACTTTCAAATGTATTTTGTATTTCCTTCCATGAGTTCTTCAATTTCAGAATTTCTATTTGGTTCTCTTTTTTTCTAAATATCTGTCTCCTTGGCAAATTTATCATTCATATACCGAATTATTTTTCTGATTTCTTTGTACTATTTTTCAGAATTCTCTTGTATCTCACCAAGCTTCTTTAAAATGAATATTTTCTCTCTCTTTTTTTTTCCTTTTTTATTTTGAGACAGAGTCTCACTCTGTTGCCTAGGCTGAAGTGCAGTGGTGCCATCTTGGCTCACTGCAACCTCTGCCACCCGGACTCAATTGATCCTTCTGCCTCAGCCTCCCAAGTAGGTGGGATTACAGACATGTGCTATCATGCCTAGCTAATTTTTGTATTGCTAGTAGAGATGGGGTTTTGCCATGTTGGCCAGGCTGGTCTTGAACTCCTGACCTCAAGTAATCTGCCCACCTCAGCCTCCCAAAGTGCTGGGATTATAGGCATGAGCCACTGCACCCAGCCCCTAAAATGAATATTTTCAATTCTTTATCTGGGATTTGGGAAATTTCTTTTTGATTAAGATCTATTGCTGGTGAATTATTTTGTCTCTTGGAAGTGTATTTCCTTGCTTTTTCATGTTTATTCTGTCCTTACATTGCTATCTGCACATCTGGTATAACAGTCTCTTCTTCCTAATTTTAAATTTACTTTCGTAAGGGAGGACATTTTCCTGAAGATGTTTCTATGGTTTCAGTTAGGTAGGATACTTTGGCTTCGATTCTGCATGCATGTAGTCATGTAGGCTCTATATGATTTCTTTGTAACCACAATGATTGGTACCTGTGATTTCCTCGGTGGGTTACAGTGTGGTTAACAAGAGAGGCTGTGATGAAGTTGTGCTGGGGACTGAGACGCCAGGTAGGTCAGTCTTCAGGCCCCAGTGGTGGCAGCAGTGAGCTGAGTATGTCTATCTTTGTGCTTCAGAGTAGTATAAGCTGGCGCCTGTTTTGGCAGTTCCTGGTGGGCCAGTTCTTGGGCCTCCAGGTGGCTTGCTTGGATACCAGTAGTGGCAGCAGTGAACCAGGCAGGTGGGTGAGTTCTCAGGCCCCTAGGCAGCTGGTGTGGCATGGGTGATGGCAGTAGCAGTGGCAGGATGATTTTTTGGGTCCTGAGTGGTGTGCATTGATGTTGGCAGTGGTTGTGATGGGTTGGGCAGGCCAGTCTCTAGGACTGCAGGTGGTGCTTGTATATAGGAACCAGCTGAGATGGTAGTGGCCAGGAGTTTAGGCCCAATCTGAATTCCCTGGGAGGAGTGTACTCAAGGTGGTGGATGGGTTGGGCAAGCCTAAGGACCTGAGGCTATGTGTTCTGTCATGGAAGAGGAGCCAAAGCCAGGCTGGGTGGGCTTGCGCTCAGTCCCCCGAAATACGACAGCAGGCACCAGCCATCATGAGCAGTAGCGGGCCCCAGGTGGAGTGCTCAGCTGAGAGGTGGTAGCAGCTGTGCTGAGGCCCTGTCACTGGAGGGAGGGGTTGTCTTTGGTGGCCACAGCCTGGGCTGGTGGATGGGGAACACACATCCCTCTCATGCTCCAGTCCTGCCAGGGTTTGCCCTCTAACCTTGGCAGTAGTCCATGCCTAGCTTGCCCCCCTTGGCTCTGGCTACAGGAGCACCCCCCAAAGCTGACAACTTAGTCCCAGTGTCAGTCTGTGCTGTGCTTACATCCCAGTCTCCTGGCAGTGCTCACTTCCCAGCACCAGCAGCTGCAGCTGCAGCCTGTGCCTCACTTGCTTCTTAGCCTCAACTGTGGAAATACTCTCAGCTCACTCCTCAGTCCCAATAGCAACAGCCCAAGTTTCCTTAATGCCTCAGTCCAGATGCTGCTGGGCCCCAGGACAGTGTGCAGTCTGCCAAAAGCTAGGTTTGAAAATGGCACCTTGTTATAGCAGCTTGGGTCTCAGAAACCCAGCACGACCTTCCTCCCTAGAGGAGTTCCATCCCACAGTCTCTGGGAGACTGTCTATGTTAGTTTCAGGGATGGAAGGGTCGAGAAGTTCTCTGTGGCCAGAATTACCCATTTCCACAGTGGGCATGTGGGCTGCCGGAAGTCTCTTACTTACCCTTTCCACATGTTGGGAAGTCACTCCTGGCTCCCAGCCGATCCCGGCCAGGCAGACTGCCTTTTTCCCTTCTCCTTCCCCACTTACAGTGTTTCCTGTCACTTCTCTGTTGAATTCCAGCGTTCTGTCTTGGATAACGTATTTGAAGTGTGACTGCCTGTACACTATTTTGGTTCTTCTAAGTAAGGGAGGCGGGCACGCAATGCTCTAGTCAGCCATCTTGACGCCCCCCCCCTGCCTTATTATTTTACAGTAGCTTTTGGTTGCTTTCTTCTCTGCTTCCTGTCACATCCCCCAACCCCAGATAACAATATTAACAACTAAGCACTCATACGATCACATACAAACTCCGATACCTGTGAGAAGATTTACACTGTTTTACAAAAATCAGATTATATCATACATACTACTTTGCACCTTGCTTTCCTCTCTTAACAGTATATTCTAGAAATGTGTTCAAAGTCAACCTATATCTTTCTCATTCACCCTATCTTCTATTTTTAAAATATTTTCCGAAGAAATATTTTTAGAGGTAAATATAAATAATACAAAGGGCCTTCGGGCTCTGAACCTTTTCCTTCACCCTTCCAACAGGCTGACTGAGTCAACACTTCGCTCTGGGAAGCTGTGGAAAATCAGGCTGGTGGTTGGGAGGCTGTTCTAACATCAAGAATGATGTCTCTCACCAGTTAAATGACAACTGACTTGGGTTCATTTGTATTCAGCAAGTCTGTAGACTAAATCACTGTAAAAAATGGCTCTAGCATTTTAATTTCACTCTTTTAAAATATATATTTAATGGCTATAACATGATAGCTGTGAAATAAACCCTTCTGTTAGATATTGTAACCGTGAAATATAGCTTTTTAACTAGTTGGCGATGAAATTTTTGCTGCGTTCAATCACTCAATGACTGAAATATTAAATAGGAAGGGGCAAGTGTGTGGAAAAAGTCTTTCCTACCTGGCAATAGCCAGATTACAACCATCAAGGTCAACTGCAAATTGACTGTCATCTCTAATGTGGCAATTACTGTCCTCCCAAATGGGCTGCTGCTGACTCAAAGCCAACAATTTCTTTAATTTTTCCTTTCTCGTCTACAAGTTACTTTGGGAAACTTCATGATCAGCACTATTCTTTTCATGCTCTTAGGTGCTGACAGCAGAAAGGATTTTTGCCAAATGCTCAAGCCAAGCTTTGGGGAGCAGTGCCCTTCTACCTAAAACCCAGGGACTGGGCTACGTTTCTGGGCTCTTGACAGAAAGATGAAATAAAATTTCTACCTATGAAATGTTGATTCTCACTTTCCCCCCTACTTCAGAACTCAAGTTCTTCATTCAGAGCAGCCATGTGCTTGGTGAAAATAAAAACCTCCTCAGATTCCCTTGCAGCTAAATTGGCCATGTGACACAGTGAGATGAAAGCAGAGATCTAGGGAGCAGGCTCCGGGGAAAGCAGGAAAGTATTGTTTTCCTGATAAAAAGGGGCAGACTTAGGTGACAGCTGCCTTCCATCTTTTTGTCCTTTGACCTTCCTCTTATTGTCCTGTCTGAGTTGTGGACTCACTGTCTGGAGCTGGAGTCACCCCACACTAAGGATGGCAAAACAGAACACTGAAAAGGCAGCTGCTGGTGACTCCCTTGAGCAGCTGTACCAGCCTGGGATGGCCAACTGCTAGGTTTCATTGTTACTTAAATATAAATCCCTATTTGGTTAAGACACTATAGTCACTTTATTCAGCCTTTTATAAAATTCAGTCTAACAATTCTAACTGATACATAGGTAATAGCTAGAGGGCAAGCTACTTAGTCTGAGCGACTTACATTTTTCTCTTCATGGGAATTTAGCTTTATGGAGTTGATATTAGTTCCCATTTTACTTTGGCTGCCAGGGAACTCAGAGTCAAATGTGGTGCCCAAATATCTACCATATAATCCTAGAAATATACCCAATATTATGTCTATGTTATATGTGTTCTCAGACTCAGCCTCTTCTCCTTCTAAAGTACTTATAACACTGGTTGTAACTTTCTATTTGATTTATACTGTATTATTTTATTGTGTACATATTCCATGCTTTAAATTTTTGTGGAATGAAACAAGGTATACACTTGTGTGTATACACATATATGTACACATATATACAAAGTGTATATATGTTAAGTGGTTTCTATGTGCTCACTCATTGTACTGAGCACTTGTTAATGAATCATGAATCCCTCACTATGGTCTTCCATCCTTGGTACATTATGCTCCCATTTTACAGACAAAGAAACTGAGACTTAGAAAGACTAAGCTGCTTAGCCAAGGCTATATCCAAGTGTGTAGATCAGGTTTTTAAAGCCTTCAGACCCAAATTTGCTGAAGTGTTTTCTGTTATTCTTTGAAACAAATTAAAAATGTAACAATTTTTTACCTATTGCTACCCTAAAAGATGTTGGCATCAGGTTTTTCTCTGATTATGTCTCTCATTGCAAGTCTACAACTGTGATTTCCCCTTAACATTCTTTTTGTCAATAAATTGTAGAAATTAGCAATGGGACAGGCTTGCCAGCCATGAAATATACATGTTTAAGAGCAAAGGAGAGAAGCGCTTGGCCGACAAGGCTAAGACCTCACACTAGTGACCCTAATGATTCTTGAAGATGGTAGAAGAGTGACAGATCCCACAGGCGCTGTAAGTGACATCAGAAGAGCAAGGGCTGGGGGGAGAGCGTGAAGCTGGAAAGGGAAAGTTTTCAAGAGATGAAGATGAGTAAATGATGCGTTCTCGGACTCTTCTCATTTCATAGGCAGGAGGGGCTAAAGGAATCGGATTGGGAGCCAACAAGAATTTGTTTAGAGGTTTCTAGTACAATATAATTACTTCAACAAATATTTATTGAGTGCCTCCTATGATCCAGATCCTGTTCTAGGCACTGGGGATACATCAGTGACTAAAATAGACAAAAATCCCACCTCCATGAAGCTTATATTCTAGCAAGGGGAGAAAAATAACATAGATAAGAGAATACGTTCTGTAGTACGTTAGAAAATAGATGTTAAGGGGCCGGGCGCGGTGGCTCAGGCCTGTAATCCCAGCACTTTGGGAGGCCGAGACGGGTGGATCGCGAGGTCAGGAGATCGAGACCAACCTAGCTAACACGGCGAAACCCCGTCTCTACTAAAAAATACAGAAAACTAGCCGGGCGAGTTGGCGGGCACCTGTAGTCCCAGCTACTTGGGAGGCTGAGGCAGGAGAATGGCATAAACCCGGGAGGTGGAGCTTGCAGTGAGCTGAGATCCGGCCACTGCACTCCAGCCTGGGCAACAGAGCGAGACTCTGTCTCAAAAAAAAAAAAAAAGAAAGAAAATAGATGTTAAGGAAGAAAGAAAAAGTAGAGTGGGAATTACTGCTTAGGAGACATTCACAAGGTTCCAGCATGCTGAGCAGTTTACCTGCATTATTTCATTCAATCTTCGCAAGAATGTTAGGGGATTCCCATTTCACAGATGAAGAAACTGAGGTTGAGTAAAGTGAAGTGATTTGTCAAAGGTCATGCTTCAGTAATAGCAGAAGCAGGATCTGAACTCCTCAGACCGTTGACTACACCCATGTAGCATGAGAAAGGCATCAGGGGCCACCATCTTCCTTACCCATCTCCCATCCTTGTCTGAAGGTGGGTTGAAGCGTCGTCCTTTAGTCATTCTCTTCAGGAAGCTGAATGTGGCTGAGGTTGGCTGCCTCACCTCTCTATACGCTCTACGTGTCTGGGAAGCTGCTTCATAAACTTCATAAGTTCTACACGTCTGGGAATTTGCTCCTCCTCGTTCCTGATCTTTACTTCTCAGCCTCTACCAGGAGGGGAAGGTGTGGGTGCCCATTGTTGCCATGGAACGGGAACTCATCCATCACAATGGGCGAAGGAGTCTTCTAAGCCCTCTGAGGATTCCTGCCACTGGTTTCTTGCAGCTGTGACCCCCCAGGGTAAGAGGCAAAGAGCCACCAGGTCCCAGCTGAGGAAGCCCTGTGGTCAGCTCAGACAGGTGAGGACAAGATGATTTGGGGGTAATGGCAAACATTTTGTACCCTCTCAATTTTTGAATGAATAATGTTTGAGTTGGATGTCCCCATGGCAACCGTATGCTCCAACCTGTTAGTTTTCAGAGAAGTAAGTTGAGTCCCAGGCTGGGGGTGGCCTTGTCTGCGTCAGCGGCACTGCTGCACCCAGCACCCATGCTGCCTGCTATCTCCTTCTGTGGCAGCCTCTGTGTCTCAGCTCAGACCCAACCTCAGGACTCACTCACAGCCACTCTTACCTGCCTGGCACAGCATTGAGACCACAAGGAAGTAACACTCATGAATAGTTATTATATGCCAAGTGCTGTGTTAAACTAAACATTCACCTGTTTTTATTTTTTCTTCATGACAACATTCAACATTTACAAATAGGAAACAAGGGTCATAGAGCAATGGATGGGACGCCACAAGTCCCAGCAAGGTCATGGGCCAGTTCTAGAGCTCATGATCCTTGCCAAGGGCCACGGGCCTCCCCAGGGCTGCGAAGGCTGCTCCTGAAATCTGGCATTTCTCTCAGGACCTGGACACACTTCCTGCCTCCCTTCTACTCAGTAAGGTGTTTTCCGCTTTTCTTTCTTTTTCCTGTTTTAATGTTGTGTCTTGCCTATTCTCTTGGCTATTTCATGTGAATACAAGAGTAAACATGTACAGGACAACCTGTCCAGCTGCTCTCTCACTCAGAAATTCTGTCCTCCATCCTTTCCTCCCCCAGTTACCTCCCTGGGTTTTCCAACGAGAGTTGCCGTAGTAGTGATACAGGACCTTATCTACGGCCAGCACTGAAGGACCAGAGGTGGCCCCTAGATGTGACGCCAGAGATGCATAGGTCCTCTTGCACTGTGACGCCAAAAGCCACATGGTAAGGAGAGGAGGAAAAGATGGTGGGCTGCCTCTTTTGGTGTTGCAAAGCTGCTGCACCAGGCGATCTGTCATGTGTGTAGTAAACCCTTCCAGGAATCCTACTACCTGTTGACAAGCCCGGTGCAACAGACACAGTATGTTTCGCCTTTACCAGGCATTGCCCACTGCTCTCCAAAGCCCAGGTGTAAAGAAATACTCCCAGCAGCAGCAGTGCAAGGGAGTCCTGTCATCTCAGAGCCTTGCCAAGACACACTATATTGATTACGATCAAATTTGACTGGGACAGGAAACCCGAACGAACAGGGGCTTAAACACGATAGACATTTATTCTCTCTGCATAAAAGAAGTCCAGAGGGAAGTAGTCCAGGCTCGCTATAGTGGCTCTGCTGTTCGGGATTCTCAGAGATGAGGCTCCCTCCCACCTACCACCGCTCACCAGCCCTAGGGGACAGCTGTCATCTTGTGGCCCCAGATGGCATCTGCATTCCAGGTAGCAGAATGCAGGAAGGGAAGTAGAGGGGAAAGGGCGTGTCCCCATGGATCATATTGGGCCAACCCCAATTGACTCAGCTGCTTCCTCCTAAGGAGGGTTCCTGGCAGCTGCCATACAACACTTCCTCTTGTGGGCGAGGACTTCAACCACATGGTCAGGCCTCACTGTAAAGGGGGCTGCATAGTAGGCTTTGTCCTGGTGGGATGATTGCCCAGCCTAACGTTTAATCACCATGGAAGAGACAGAGAAGCAAAATCAAAGTACAGCCCGAAGGCTCTGCCACTCCAGCGGGTGTTCTCTTGTCTTTAATTTGATCATTTAATTCCCCAAATTCTAACAAGAATAAGGCTAACTTCATTCCAACTAGCCTGGCCGGGGCAGGGGAGGGGTGCAGAAGAGGATGCATAGTGCTGTCTACTTTCCAGCGTTGTGCTCACATAGCACCTTACAAATACTCTGCAAACTCTAATGTGCTTTGCAAAACTAAGGAAGAACACAGGAAAGGCACTTCAATGTTTACTAAGTACTTTTATATTCATTGTTTTCTACAACTTTCACAACAACCCTAAGACATGTGCTGGTTATCTTTCGTGTGTACCCCTCTCCCATTCATTCTCCATCCATTCCCTGTTCTGCAGCCTGGAGTCTAAGCTGTAAAGGTTGTATCCCCTATTCCCCTGTGCTTTGGTTCTTTTGCTTTTTAATTTATTATTATTATTTTTTGAGACAGAGTTTCACTCTTGTTGCCCAGGCTGGAGTGCAGTGACACGGTCTCGGCTCACTGCAACCTCTGCCTCCAAGTGATTCTCCTGCCTCAGTCTCCCAAGTGGCTGGGATTACAGGTGCCAACCAACCACACCTGACTAATTTTTGTATTTTTAGTAGAGACAGGGTTTCACCATGTTGGCCAGGCTGGTCTCGAACTCCTGACCTCAGCTGATCCACCCCCACCTCGGTCTCCCAAAGTGCTGGGATTACAGGCGTGAGCCACCGCGTCCAGCCCATGCTTTGGCTCTGGTTGGATTCATCCCATAGGAAATAGCAGTGGGAATCAGAAGGGCAGGAGGAGATAGGCAGTGGTGTGCTCATAAGTGGTTCACAACCAGCTCTCCAGAGGAAAAGCAGCCTGATTTGTAGTGGCATCTGCCAATTTCCGTGCATAAATACTTCCACCGTGGTGGATTTCAAGCTACTGACATCACTGAACATGGAGTTGGGAAGAGATGTACATAACACATTCTGATACATCACAGGTTCAAAGTATTGGCCCCCCAGGCTCTATCCCTACCAGACCAGAATTTGGAAGGAACTGTGTTTGTCTACTTATGTCCATGGCTCCTGCCGGGCAGCCCCTTCCCCACAGCCACAGTTCTCCCTGTTCACAGTGCCCTCTCCCTAATACTTTGGCCCAGGGATAGACAGGCTTCCTGCTCTTGCTGGTCCCAGGAAGCCGCACCATTTCTTGTCAGTTCCTGTAACCCTGCCCACATCTGTGAGAGGAGACCCTTCATTAAGGTATCTTCTGTCTTGGAGTGTGTCACTGGTTTCACTGCAGGGATGCAGACTGAAACTGAAGCAGGTGTTAGTAACTGTCTTACCTACAGACGAGGAAACTGAGCCTCCATGAAGTGAGGTGACTCACCCACAGTCACACAGCTAATATATGGCAGAGTCCACAGCAGAACCCAGATGTACAGAGGCCAAGTTCAGTGCCAGCATAAAACAGGTTTTGTTTTAATGCACTTGCTTGATGCTGTTAAATTATTGAGCAGTGATTTTATAAGAGGATTCCTTTTAATTCCCTTTCCTTAACCTGCACAAAATAGGGCCTGCTGAAATGCCTAGCGTTTCAACAAGGTGAGCTCTTGTAGGCCAGGGGCCAAATGACGGACATCATGTGCCACCAACACCACACAGATGAAGGTGGTGGGCCAGGGCAAAGTTCTGGTTCTCCTGGACCCTAAGATGAAAGCTAAAGTCAGAAAGGAGGGAGGAAGACAATGACGACATTTAAAACCTAAAAACAGTGGCCATTTCCAAGTCAGTGCTTCACATGCATTCACTTTGTCTCCACCGATGGAGCAGAAAACCTCTTAGAACTGAAACTTCATTGTCAAATATATTTCGCCTCTCCTCTGTTATTCGCCTATGCTCTGTTAAACAAGGTATATGACCGCTGGTTAAGGTATGTTCCAATTTTCTCCTTTTGAATGATTGTTCAAAATTCTAACAAATTTGTCCAAGAAAATCAAAACTGAACAAAGACCCCTGGCCAGAAAAAAATGAAATGCTGCTACTTCTCTTCAGCTAGGATTTCTTAGCCACAGTTTGGAGCAGGGATGCTCATGGTGGCTGTTATTATTTTCAGAGGTTTAAATTACTGGGCTGTACTTTGTGACCCACCATTCTGAAAACAAGTCCTGTAGCACTAAGGGTACTCAGACCACCAGGGCCAAGAACGCCTGAGGGTCAAGTTCGGTGCTGCCACATGCTCGCACATAGTGGTCCAAACCGCCAGCTAGGGACTGTCTGCAAAGACAACACTGAGCCAATCATTTATTCAACAAATATCACTGCACATTTGCCATGTGTCACTGCTGTTTTTAGACAGCACTAAGGCAATCACCAAAAATCAGTTCTTTATAAATAGCAAATCATGAATTTAGCAATACATTCAATGACCAGTACCTCAAAACTATCAATTAACCAAAAATTATTTTCATTGGACTACCTACAACATTTACAGGAAATTGTTTTGTCCAGTATATTTTTCGACATGACAATTTTTGTGTACTTTGAATTTTAAGTCTTTTTTCTTAAAGGTAGTGCAGGGTAAATGCGCCTATGTCTTCCACGTATTTCCAGGGCAGCATGCCATTCCTCGTTTTAATGAATGATTTGCTGTCTTTTGCGGGAGAGGAAGCGGTAGAAGTAGGGGGACTTTGCAGGAATGTTCTCATGTGTGTGTCTGCACGTGCCTACCCACAAGTCCACCCACAAACACTCAGCTCCCACACATGCAGGCATGTTACAGTTTGTCTACCAAATGAAAGATTCATTTTCATGTTTACGTCCACAAATCCTGGACAATTAAACATGCATATGGGGAAGGCCAATCCATTTGTACATAAAATGTTGACCACCTGAGAAATACTTAGGTATCTTAACTGTAAAGCACATTTTGGGTTCACCTTGTAAGGCTGAATCTGGATTCTTTCTGCAAATAACAACCAAATTGAAGTGACTCAGCTGCAATTATTTATGATGATATATGATTCATACGGTGCTAGTAGAAATTGTCATGAATACACAGCACATTTGTATGCTGCCATCTTGAAAAGTATTCATGCATCTGTAACATAAAGCGCATTTTTTGTTACCCTATGTTGCAAACTATATGGAAAATTAACTGTATCTCTCTCGCTCCTATGCAAGGGAATAATTCCTGGATCAAGACAAGAAAGACAAAACCAGCTGAAAGATAAGAAGGATAAGTTGGCCCACTAGAACTTTTTTTTTTTTTTTGAGATGGAGTTTCACTCTTGTTGCCCAGGCTGGAGTGCAATGGTGCGATCTCGGCTCACTGCAACCTCCGCCTCCCAGGTACAAGCGATTCTCCTATCTCAGCCTCCCAAGTCGCTCAGATTACAGACATGCGCCATCATCCCCGGCTATTATTATTATTATTATTATTATTATTTGTATTTAGTAGAGATGGGGTTTCACTATGTTAGTCAGGCTGGTTTTGAACCCCTGACCTCAGGTGATCCACCCGCCTTGGCCTCCCAAAGTGCTGGGATTACAGGCATGTGCCACCAGGCCCAGTTAGAACGTTTATCAAATTGAAAGGTAGAAACTAACTGTAACATTTACAAAACTTCTTGACTCTGCTGATGCTCATGACACCCCATATTCAAATTTCACAAGACATTGTCATTGTAATGACTGAATTTTTGACAGCCTTGCCAAAACAGGAATTGCTATAAACTGTCCAGATCATTTCTAGAAAAGCTTTTGGTTAATTGATAACTTGGAGAATTGGTCACCCGGAGAAGCACTGTGACCTAGGAAATTGTACTGGATACAGTGACAGGCACAGTAAGTACAGTCACTGACCTCATGAAGCTGAGGTAAGGGAGATAGACATTATTACACAAATAATTGTTATGGCTGTGAGAGGTCCAGGGTGCTCCAGGAGCCTGTGACAGTGAATGAATGTGAAAGACGATGAAGAAATGAAGAATGACATCAGCAAACCAAGGAAGATGGAGAGTGTTCCAGGCAGATGGACTGACTGCTGCAGCCCTGACCGTTGGAAGGAGCTTGGCTCACTCAAGACGCCAAGAGGAGGCCAGGTGTGGTGGCTCACACCTGTAATCCCAGCACTTTGGGAGGCAAGGTGGGTGGATCACGAGGTCAGGAGATGAAGACCCTCCTGGCCAACATGTTGAAATACTGTTTCTACTAAAAATACCAAAATTAGCTGGGCCTGGTGGCAGGCACCTGTAATCCCAGTTACTTGTGGGGCTGAGGCAGGAGAATCACTTGAACCCGGGAGGTGGAGGTTGCACTGAGCCAAGATCACACCACTGCACTCCAGCCTGGTGACAGAGCTAGACTCCGTCTCAAAAAAAAAAAAAAAAAAAAGAACCCAGAGAGAGGCCGGAGGGGAGCTTTGATGCCATCAAGAAGGGCATGGGTGAGAGCCAGACTGGAGGAAGGACCAGAGAGGGAGATCATTCAGGCAGCCCGAGAAATGTGGACAGGCACCTTGCCCTCTGTGACCTGGACCAACTGACCATGCCAGTAGGAGGCAGAAATGCAGGGAGTGAGCAACAGCAACAAAATCAGTTGCGAGCTTTTGGCCTTTTGAGAAAAAGCACCTTAGAACTAAGACTCGTGCTAAAATACAGCAGGTGTGTTGAGTGTATCTGTTCTTTCTCTAAATTCTGACAAAGGTGGAAATATGTAGTTGGATTTCTGTTTCTCCGCTTGTTTTGAGTTTTATTCCTATTTCCACTTGTGTGTTTCAGTGTTTGTTGAGGTTTACATGAAGACTTTATGCTATTGTTTTCACCCCCTGGAAAGACAGCTGCTTTTGTCCCCTCCCGGTTTGAACGGGCTAGTCCTCCAAAAACACAGACTAAAAGACAGCAGTAATTACATGTGTGGTTCAAAATGAAGAGCACTAAAATGGAAAATGCCAGCCTCTAGAATTGTCAAGCAAAATGGCAAAATAAATATCTATTTTTCAGCAGAAGAGAAAATGAACAGTGTCTTAGAACATGACAGAAAGTTGATCTCTACCCCACACAGGGACAGAATTAGGGCAGGCAGGGTTCCTAAACGAAGACGAGATCTGCAGGCCTTTAAAAACCTCTCTTATCCTCTTATTTTGTACTATAAAACATAATGGAGATTTCATCAACTTGGCAGGAAATCGCAAGCTCATAAAAGAGCCTTGTTACAAAGATAATAAGAAGACAAAGTCATAAAAGGCAGACTTGGGCTGAGTGCTGGCTTTAGGCTTCACTTTCTCCAACTCTACAGGGATCTAGGGTTCATCAACTCAGTTAATCATGTGGATGGCCACCAATACAATATGTCCTTTCTTGATCTTGCTCTTTGTTCACATTCCGGGGCATTTTTGCCAATGGGGTGTGCCTTGGAAAGGCGAACGGGAAATGTACGCCACATTGAGCCTTACCATGTTGCCTTCCGCACACTCAGCTAAGTAAACAATACCCTAATGGAGAGCCGGTAGGGCTGCCATCAAAACCCGTGTAGACACTTCCCTTCACTCCAGGGATGACTGGCTGGTTCTTTGTGGCCATCAGCCTCCCCTCTGGCTTCAGTGCATCTTGTCACCAAAACATCAGCTGTCTTTTTTTTTTTCCTACCCCTCTCATGTTTGCTTTGGCTGTAAGGTAGGGGAACCCTCCTGCTAGGACCTCCCTGTTCTAGTTGTGGACCTGGGACTAGCAGCATCAATATCACCTGGGAATCTATTAGAAATGCAGGCTCTCAGGCCCCAGCCAGACCTACTGAATCACAATCTGTGCTTTAACAAGATGCTCCAGGTGATTCATGCACTCATTAAAGTTTGAGCAGCATCTCCTTATGGAACCGGGAGATGCACCTGGGCTGTGTCTACGTCAATACCACCTCGGTTCTTCCAAGGAAGAAGACGCATTGCTGGTGCCCCTTGGGCACATTTGACCTGGTGCCTGCAGATGAGCACTGGAGCCTTGTCTGAACCTGCTACCTCTAATTGGACAGCGGTTACTGTGCTCCTAAACTTTTAAAGATTCAGAAGCCAAAGTCAGGGGCCAAAAGAGTGAGTGTGCATTGTGTTTACCTAGGTTTTCCCTCAGGAGCTCAAAACCTTTTTAGACTGTACCATACCCACCTTCCTGTGTACCTGATATGCAAGGAGGGACGTGGATAATGTTTTCCCCTGGAGGATCCTGAGACATGCTGTTTCTTTGCAGAGTTACATAAACATGTTGCAGTGTGGCTGTCTTAATGTTTAATTTAGATTGCTGCCCCATTGATTCAACCGTGGCTCAGGCATATGAGAGTAAACCAGATTCATGGTTTTGCCATGCCACGGTCCAGTCGTTTTGACTGTACGAGAACGACCACGTAAGGGCTATGCGCCTAATTAAGCACTTAGTCAATAACCCACTCCCTCTGGACCGAGTCATTTGCTTCATCCACTGCGGAAACGAGATCAAGCTGGGCAGTGAATGTGGGTAATTCATGCAGGAAGAACGCATTTAAGGTGAGAGTGGATTGATTGGAATTAGTTATTTCAGACAGCAGAGAGAGAGAGACCGAGAGAGTGTGTGTGCGCATGTACGTGTGCATTCCCTCCCCAGGTGATTCCAATATTCCTTTACAAACAGCAAGGCAAGGTCAAGTCCAGCCTCCAGGAGTGCAAGTACCTGTGGGGACTATTTTGTGCCAGCATCCCAATGTGGAGGTGTTGATGCCACCGTGCCGGGCCCAGAGATTTGGGGACAGAGTCTGTCATTGATGTGCACACAGCTCACTACTGTATGATTTTTTTAAAGTAATTTGATGTGTCTAATTGTTCTGCGGTGAGATAGGAACGTTCCATTTTATCTGAAGTCACAAGACAGCTTATTGACCACACTGTCTTACTGGTACAGCACATAATAGCATTGTTAGGGGAAATGTCAGCGAAGTCACTGAAGGGTGGAAAAACATGAAATCAAATTTCTCACATGACAATAGCCCAAATATTCACTGGGCTATGGCTTCCACCGAATGTGGCTGAGGCTTCTTTTCAGGCTGATTTGTTTCGCCACGGTACAGTGTCCATCTAGCCAACGCAACCGGCAGTCACACATTTTAGCAAGTCCTCCACGCTTCCTCCTCCCAGGAAGAGGTCTGCACACTCTTCCCTATGCTTTACCAGTCTCTTTGCAGAGAATTCATTTTCATAACATCCCGAGCGTCCTAAGACTTCATGTGTATTCTTTCATCAGCCATCTGCTAGGGGAGATGCATCCATAAGACATCTTCCTTCGCTGGCAATAATTAAAAGAGATTCTCTCCCTTCGAATGTTGTGTTACATTTATATTCAAAGTTATTTTGCTCTCTCTTTGCCCTTGCCCTCAAGGAATTGTGGGAATTCAAGTTAATAGGCTTTTAATGGTTCTGTGATAACTGTGATTATAAACTGTGAATCAGATCGGGGGAGCATCCAAGTTCAGCTGCATCTCACACAAAAAGACACCACCATTGCTTTTGATCCTTAGTGGAGATTTGGTTTTCACTGTTCAGACACCACCATCCTTAGGGGAAAAAAAAGAAGAAGAAGAAGAAAGGTACCTCATTTGCTTTGCAATTGCTTTGATAACAATTTTAAAGCTTTTAACTACACATTCTCCTTTTGATATGTTAGTGGTATTTAGAAACACATCCTGTTGCTAAAAATTAAATTTCAAAGTCTACGATTGTATTTCCTGCTTCCTTTTAGAGGGGAAGATGCTGGGTTTATTTAAAACACATGCAACATGTTGGACACACACACACACACACACACACACACAGTGCCTCCAACCTTTCACCACCAAATATTTAGAAATAAATTTGTACTGTGTTCTCTGAACATATAATTACTGCTTTGAGGCTAATGAAAATATACTTTTCTTTGAAACATGTTGTCTTTACTAAATGAGCCTGTCCTTGTGAGTCCATACATGAATTGATTGTGAGCCTCCTTGAAAAAAGAGGCATTCTGATCATTGTTGCCAGATGTCTCAAGAAAGCCTGCCAGGCTGGGGCTAGAAACGCAGCCTTAAAATAGTAGGCACGTAATTGCACCATCAGCCAATTAGGGCCCTGAGAGCAAATTAGCACTCACTCCCATTGGCCAGAATAGCTATGACTTTTGCATGGCTGGCCCAGGGACATTCCAGCAAGCATCTCCTACTTTGGCCAATTGTTGCTGGCATCTGAAAAGGGCACAATAAATGATTGGCCCTCAGTTTTAAAAAGCTGCTTTGCTGAAACACCTCAGCTCACTTCCCAGGAAAATCGTTATGGCCATTTCTAGAGACCAAGCCATTGTCTAGACAAATTAACCTGTGCGGTTGGAATACGTAGTTCTGAATGGCAGAGCCCTTGCTAACACTGGCCTTTGGAGAGAAGGTCTTGCTCTCGCGCAGGGAAGTCCTTACCTACAGGCCCTTCTTCAGGGATTGTCCAGTAGAAAACCCACGAGATCGAAAGCCGAGGAATTGAGTGACAGACGCACTGCCTTCTTGAATAGGCACTGTCTCAAATTGGAGATTGCATTCACCCCAGCTTAAAGAGACATTTGAATGAGAAGCCGTGGGAAGGAACAGACCCTGAAAGACCAGTTCGTCTGTAAAGAACAAAGCGCTGCTGTAGCAGGA
This sequence comes from Trachypithecus francoisi, assembly GCF_009764315.1. Lineage (NCBI taxonomy): Eukaryota > Metazoa > Chordata > Mammalia > Primates > Cercopithecidae > Trachypithecus > Trachypithecus francoisi. The sequence goes on along the minus strand of NW_022681442.1, from coordinate 5,794,483 downwards.
AGTCTCACCTACAGAGGTTGGCTCTCACTTTAGGTACTGTTCACAGGAGCCGCCAGGCCTGGCATCAGGACCAAGAATTAAGTAATTACCTTTGGCAGCAAAAAGTAATTGGGTAGCAATGGCTCCAAAAAAGCCTTACAAATATCCATATCTTATGATCCAGCAATTCTACTCCTGAGAGTTTACCCCAAGAAAATACCCAAGTATTTGCACAAAGATTTATCCCTGAGTATGCTCATTGCAGCATTTGTTAAGGAAAAAAATGGGAACAATCAATAGTAGTCCTCCCGTTATCTGAGGGAGAGATGCTCCAAGACCCCAGTGGATGCCTAAAACTGCGGATGGTACAGACGATCCCAACATAGAATGATTCCACTTGTGAGTTTTCAACTTTACAGTGGTGCAAAAGTGAGACCCAGACAGTAGACTCCTGGACTGACGATGGTGTTCAACCTAAGATATGTTAAATTTACAATAAGTTTATCTAGATGTTGCCCCATTGTAAGTTGAGGAACATCCGTTTATATTATTTTCTATACATACATACTATACATTCTATAGATACATATGATAAAGTTTAACTTATAAATTAGACACAGTAAGAGACTGAAAACAACTAATAATAAAATGGAGCAACTATAACAATATACTATAGTAAAAATTACATGAATGTGTTTTCTCTCTCCCTCTGCCAAAATACTGTATTATTTTTGGACCACAATTGACCTTGAGTAACTAAAACTGCAGAATTAAAAAGAAAAGTAAATACATAAATAGAATAATCCTTTTTTGTAAATATATATCCACATATTATGGGAAAACTGCACATTACACAAATATTTAGAATTATTTGTTTCTTTTTTCTTCATTGAGCATTTCCAAATTTCCATAAGGAACATATTTGTATTCTGGTCAGAAACAAACTTTAACGATTTTTTTTAAAAGAAGGTATGGCAAACCAAGTAATGTATGATCAATGTCTTGCCACAATTCAAGACTCAGACAATTAGAAGGATGTATGAATTAAGCTACAAAACACAGAGAACTGGTGATGGTCTGCAAAGAATAGAGACGACCAGACTGGCTTACGGTCAAATCATAAATTTGCATGTGTTCCAGAAAAGTGTTCTACTGGTAATCCTCCAAATTGTATCAGGTGCTTAAAATACCACAGTGCATAATAGGTGATCCCTATTCAAGGGCTCAAACCCTGACCAAGGGATGCATCCACATTTCCACAGAAGCACTGTCATTCCACCCTGTGGCAGGCAGAGAAGTTCTCCTGTCAGCTCCTATGGAATCTACTTTAATAAGCCTTGCAGTACGGAATGTGAAATCATAGAGAGCTTAAAGACTGCTGAGACATGATGCTTGGCCTCACCCCAGACTCTTAAGACGGAAGCCTTACAGTCAAACAATGAGTAATAATAAAGCTCCAAGTTCCAGTAAAATTCCCGATAAGATCTTTAAGCAGGAAGACCATGACCAGCTAAAGTGTCTTCATGGGTTCCTCTAAACATAGTCATGCAGTTTTCAAAGCTTCCACCCTCAGGAATCAGACTCAAAAGAAATAAATTGTGTGTGTGTGTGTGTGTGTGTGTGTGTGTGCGTGCGTGTGTGTCATATAAATCTTCTCCATTACTGAAAGCTTTTGTCATGATTTCTTTAGTATCCAGTGCTAATTTTTACAGCAAATAGACAGCCTGACAGATTCCTCCCTAAGGGGTTAAGGCAGGTCCCAATGACACTGGCCAAGTGATCCAGACCAGGGTTGGGTCACAGGGGCCAGATCTGAATTTATAGGGCACTCATGGGGGACTTGGAGGCAGGAGGAACTGGTAGCATGGAGGTCATTTGGGGCTTGCCTTGCCAGCATCCAGCATCCCTCTTTTTCCAGCAATAACTCCCTCTCCATCTCCCCTCGTTGTCATTCCATATGGCTTAGGTGGAGTTGATTCTGCCCTTGCTCCAATGCCAGCCAATCAGAGCAGCCCATTCCCCTGGCAGGAATGTTTGCTTCTGCAGTGGGTACATGACCCAAATCAGAGCAAATTAAACTCCGTTCTAGACTCTTATTTGGGCAGAGAATCTCAATCTTTCCTGACAGATTTGAATCTAAAAGCACATGGGCTGGCATTTCTGCTGCCACCTTCCCACGCCCATGCCTCAAGAATGAGGCCAACTCTTGGAGGAGGCTGTGGGAGGAGCTGAGGGGTCTTGGGTCCTGGCAACTCAAGCTGAACCTGCACCTGAACCCGGCAGTACCCCTGAACCTTTCTGCACATGAACCAATAAAGTTTCCTTCTTGCTGTTAAGAGGGAATGAAGATTGAAGGAGAAGCTAGGAAATAAAGAAGACTTGGCCTCCCAGGCTGAGTGTGAGAGGATGCTATGGAGATTTGCCATACTGGACAAGTTTCTTTCCAGTGGGAAAGAGAGAGATGGGGCCACTGGAGGGTGGAGGGAAAGGAAAAACCAGGCTCTGCTCTCCCAGGATCAGAGGCTCCTACCAGTGTCCAGGCTAAAGCCTCCAAAGCCAGGACCACATGCCTCTCCCCAACCCATGTTTCTGACCCATCCCCTGCTGTCCACCAATGCTGAGCACGTCTCAGTCCTCCACCACGCTTAGCCTCTGCAAGACAGGGTCTCCTGGTATTGGCTGTCCCCAGGAGAGCAGGTAGGAAGCTGAGCCCCACTGTGGGTGGGGAGAGGAGAGGGGGAATTCCAACTCCCTGGTCCCTGTGGACCCTCCAACCCCAGCCCACCCACTTTGGGTTTGATCTCACCCACAAGGTACCATCTGCTCCTCCTGGGAAAGGATTTCTTTTGGACAATCCTGGGGCCTTCACGACAGCCCCACCGCTCATCCTATAATTTCGGCTTTCCCTCCACCCAGCACAGACAGACCAGATGCACATCTCGAGGACCAAGCGACCCCTTCTTGTCCTGAGTGTAGTTTCCTTTTTGTCGACCAGACCAGCTCCTCTGTTACCCACAGGGCCCAGTTTCTCCCTTTAGTGTGTGACAGGCATGGTAAGGAAGTTATGAAAACTTTGAAAAAGCAAAAAGCAAAGACCCCACCAATTCAATTTCATAGAATAAAATTGATAAGTTCCATATTCAGTATATTCCCTTAATCATCCCCAAATCAGTATCATTCATATACAATTGTTTATTTTTCTGTTAAAAATCAGCATTCTCATCTTGCAACTTTGTCGACCATGTTTTCTGGATTTCAGCGTATTTGGACCCTTTGGTCTGAAAAAATTGCTAACTTCTGTTTTAACCCAATCTCCAGTGCAGTAAAACCATTTTTAAAAAGTACATTCAGAATAATTTGTTATTATTGAATAGTAAGTCATACTTGAAAACAAAACTCACCTGAATGCTAATGCCTCACTGTTTCTTTAGACAGCAGGAAAATCTCCCAACACTTAGAAAGTAAACAGCAGGCCAGGTGCAGTGACTTATGCCTGTAATCTCAGCACTTTGGGACGCTGAGGTGGGCACATCACATGAGGCCAGAAGCTCAAGACCAGCCTGGCCAACATGGCGAAACTCTGTTTCTACTAAAAATACAAAAATTAGCCAGGCATAATGGTGCACGTCTGTAATCCCAGCTATTTGGGAGGCTGAGGCACAAGAATCATTTGAACCTGGAAAATGGAAGGTGCAGCGAGCCAAGATCACGCCACTGCACTCCAGCCTGGGCAACAGAATGAGACTCGGAAAAGAAAGGAGGAAGGGAGGAAGAGAGGGAGGAAGGGAGGAAGGGGAAGGAAGGAATAGGAGGGAAGAAAGGGAAGGAAAGAAGGAAAGAAAAAGGAGGAGGGAAGGAAGGGAGGGAAGGAGGGAGGGAGGGAAGGAAGGGAAAAACAGAGAGAAAGAGAAAGAGAAGAAAGAGAAAGAAAGGAAGGAAGGAAGGAAGGAGAAAGAAAGAAAGAAAGAAAGAAAGAAAGAAAGAAAGAAAGAAGAAAGAAAAGAAAGAAGGAAAGAAAGAAAGAGAGAAGGAAAGAAAGAAAGGCAAGTAAGCAGCCAAAGCGCTGGGAACCCATGGAGGAATGGCCCTGGAGGCAGACTTACCCTCAGGTAAGAGCACAAGCTTTGGCAGTAGCCAGCCTGGTTTTGCACCCTAGCACTGCCGCTTATTAGACGTGCCATACTGGGCAAGTTACTTAACCTTTTCATGCATCAGCTTCTCATCTATAAACAATAATGCCTATGTGGGAATGCAGTGGTGGTTGAAGAAAGAAGGAGAAAAGGGCCTAGGACATCAGAAATAGGTAGGACTAGAGCTAGGGGTGCGGTACAGCTTGGAGGCTCTGGAAGTGAGTCCTGGAGTCAGGGCTGTGAGATATGAGAGGAGGCTCTGGCAGAGGCACATGTTCTCTGTGCAAATCCAAGGAGCCCACCAGGAAGACCCTGAATTCCCATCACTGGCGTATCCACCAACTCTTGCAGGTCCTGACCTTGGAGGCTGCCTCTTGCTCTCATTTCCTTTTCTGCTCAGACACCTACAGCTGTGTTGGTAGCTGTCCTTCTAACGGCTTGGGGGTAGGGGAGCACAGCCGGGGGGCATGTAGTTGCGATGAGGGTGAGGAGGGGTGCTATGGAGAAGGGGTCTCAAGTACTAAATTGAAGCCGGGAAGGCTCAAAGGCAAATATGGACTCTCTACAGCTCTGATGGAAAGCCTTGCTCCAATCTGAATTCTGGTCTTCCAAGAAAAATCACAAGCAATGACAGGCTCTTTAATATGGGTTCCAGCCACAGGCCAGAGATCAAACGTCGCTGAACCAGTGTAACGAAAAGAATGGCAGGCAGACGTCTTCTTTTTCCACACACAGACTGTAATCAGCTCTCCACAAGGTCATCCCGGAACACCAAGGACAGTCCGGATACCTCCTGGCTCTCCTCAGTAATGGACAGAAGCAGTGGTGCAGATAATCTGCCCAAATGGTGGGTAATCCAAAAGCCATTTCTATTTGGCCTTGGGAGAAGCTTCTGTGCTCGTTCTGCGTATGGGTGTGTGTGAGCCTCCCTGCCAGGTCCATGTGCACAGTGAGGCTGCTCTCAGGGAAGGTGTCCTGCTGGCAGCAGGGGCCGTGGGTACTGGCAGGGAGTCGGCAATGGAAAGGGCAGCTCAGGAGGAAAAGGGTGCAGATGGGCTCCATTTGGCCTCCTTCCTTGGTCCATTCTCATCTTCCTGGGCCCTGCAGACGCATGGCCTGGGCTCCTTTGGCCTCTGGCTTTCAAGCTGGTTTGAGCTATAGGAGATGGAGCAGAGAAAGGAGAGGAAGGCCAGCATCTTTCTTCCCTGCTTCCTTCCGGCTCTGGCATCTGGTGCAGTCTCGCTCATCATCTCCGCTTCCCTCTGCTTCTTCCCAGGCTCCAGTTCTTCCTGGGTTCCAGGAACACCATCTCCTTCCTCGTCTCTTCCATCCCAGGGAAGGTAAGAGAACTTTCATTCAATAGAGAAAACACTGTTTTTTTAACCAAAGCTATGTGGGAGTGAGGACTGGGAGTGTATGTAGAAAGGTAGGGAGTTGATTACGGTTAAGTCCTTGTCTATCTAATTTACCATGCCTAGAAGTAAAAAGATAATGTAAGAACAGATACATCAAAAAATAGCTGCCCAGAACTGAAAACAAGTACTTGAATAGATATTTGTGCACCTGTGTTCATAGCAGTATTGTTCACAGTAGCCACAGGCAGAAGAAAACTAAATGTCCATCGACAGATGAATAGAAATAAAATGTTACATATAAAAACAATAGAATATTATTCAACCTTAGAAAGGAATGAAATTCTGTACAATGTGGATGAACCTTGAGGACACTATGCTAAGTGAAATAAACCAGTCTCAAAAGGACAAATATCGTATGATTCCACTTACATGAGATATCTAAAACAGGCAAATTTATAGCGACAAAAAGTACAGCAGTGGTTACCAGGCACTGGGGAGAAAGGGGAATGGGGAGTTAATGGGGACAGAGTTTCTGTTTACGAAGATGAAAGCATTCTGGAAATGGATAGTGGTGATGATTGCATGACACTGTAGATGTACTTAATGTTAGTGAATTGAACACTTGAAATAGTTAAAGTAGTTTAAAAAATAGTTGTGTAAGAATAGTATTTAATGTGATGGTGGTGACTCTCAGGAGTAGCCGTGGAGAGGAGTTGTGAGTGCTTACCACCAGGAAATGACACCGGGGGCTGGAGGAAGACTGCAAGAGAATGCTGCCTTTCACTGCAATCCTTTCAGTGCTATTTTACTTTAGAGGTACAGTTAACATTGACGCAGTGCTTCCGACGTGCCAGGCATGCTTTGCACACTTACATATATGCTCACATGATCCTCCTATCAATGCCACGATGCAGTAGCAGTACCTGTGAGGATCTGCATTTTGCAGAAAAGGAAACAGAGAGATGTGATAAGGACACCATCTCAGGCAGGCTGCCCAGAGGCCCTGCTCTTAATCATCCTACTTTGCTGCCTCTTGTGCACATATATGACTGGGATGAATGAAAAAAGTTAAAAATATGCTGTAGTGAATATCCTTGTATACATATTTTATGTGCTTGTGTGAGGATATCAGACTCCTAGAAGTGAAATAACCTCAATTTTTACAACAGAAAAAACATGGCATTCAATTCACCATGTGGATATAAAAACTATTAGAACACTGATACTGACATTATACTCATTTTATTATGGAATTAAAGCACAGAAGCAAATGACTTCTGTTTGTATTCATGATTTTTAACAGGTCTCCTGGTTCTTCTAGCCCCTCTAATTTCCTCTCATCTCTCCTATAACAACAATGATCAGAATGATACCTGAGGAATAAACCGTAAGAAAAATGAGCATTGAGAGGGTAAATCAAGCTTCCTTTAGAAAGAGAGGAAAATAATTTTGCAGTTGCGAAACATGTTGAAATATTATTTTTACAGTGAAAACAGTTACATCACAAGTTTAAATTACATTTCCATCTGAAATGGAGTCGATTTGCACCACCTACTGGAATATACAGCTTCATATAGTCAGAGGTTTAAAATTACAAAACTACTTTTGAGAATTCAGAGTTACATTTCTAGTTATCTTTAAGAAACCAGCTCCTTTGACATGTTGGAAATGCCAAACACTAATTTACTTCAGGGACTATTTTCTAAAACAAACTCTCTTTAGAAGACAAATTCAATCATCTAGCTAAATTAACAAATTGTACAACGGCTTATAAAAATAAAATGATTAAGCCAAATACATCAACCAAACAGATACAAATGTAAATTAGAAGCAAAACTGAAACCAGTATACATTATCAGTTGCTAAATCACTATTGAAAAACAGAATTCAAGCAGACAACTGGAAAACGACAGGAAACGTAAGCAAACAGGATAATAAACAGAACATAACTCAACATTAATTTAAAAAGAACTCACCCAATGAAAATGTGATAGTGTTTATATCCAAAGTAATAATCATTGTCATGGCTTAATTACAGCCTGAACATCAATACACAAAGTATTCATATTTAGGCTCTTTGGCATTTTAAAGGAAACCCCAACAAAAATTTTCATTTTTTTATGACAAACTACTTCAAGCAATGAATTTCTCAATATATAGTAGCAACATTTATTATTATATAATTGGCAAGAATGCATAGAAAAAAATACATCCACAGTATCTGCTGTTCTAGATGAAATTGCTTTAGAATAGAAGCCTAAATATATTACATTTTAATTTCTTGAAACCTATTATAGCATTTCACTTATTTTATGGGTATTTTGTCTGAAAATTGATTTTATTTTTATATGTCAACTAAATTAGATGTCAACTAAATTAACTGAAGCATAAAATATGCTGGCAAGATATATTTACAAATACACACCACAAAATGGTGTGCAAGTAACAAGAATCTGATTTAAAGTCACAGGCACAAAAAGACCTGGGCAGAGTGATCAACTGATCCACAGTCCTCCTTGTGGTTGCAAGTGATTTGTGTATGACAAGCCTGTTTACAGTGACAAATGTTAGATGCAAGGTTGCTAGAAGGTTTGCCTTTCTCATTTTAGTTCATTGCTTGTGTGATTTCATTTCTAAAGTTCTCATCTGCATTGGAAAGCTTGGATCGTTTCATTTCTACCAGGTAAGCAGGCAGGTACCTTTCCTTAGGTATCACCTCCATGGCTTACCTCACCAATTCCATGGGGATGGCTCCTACATATTTTAAATCTGCAGCCCCAATCTCTTTTTTTTTTTTTTTTTTTTTTTTGAGAGTGAGTCTCACTCTGTCACCCAGGCTGGAGTGCCGTGGTGCAATCTCAGCTCACTGCAACCTCTACCTCCCAGGTTCAAGCGATTCTTCTGCCTCAGCCTCCCAAGTAGCTGGGATTACAGGTGCCCACCACCACACCCAGCTAGTTTTTGTATTTTAGTACAGATGGGGTTTCACCATGTTGGCCAGGTTGTTCTCGAACTCCTGATCTCAAGTGATCTGCCCACCTCGACCTCTCAAGGTGCTGGGATTACAGGTGTGAGCCACCATGCCCAGCCCCAACATCTTTTCATAGCTTGGTAGTACATGCTCGTGTCTACTTGCTACCCTCTCAGATGTCCCAAAGGCATCTCAAAGTACACATGTCCCAAAGCCAGCTCATGACCTCCCTGGTCTTCAACCCTCATCCTCTCTCAGTGTCCCCAGCTCATCCATCCTATTTGATATGATTTGGCTCTCTGTCCCCACCCAAATCTCATCTGGAATTGTAATCCCTACCTATCAAGGGAGGGACCTGGCAGAAGGTGATTGGATCATGAGGGCAGTTTCCCTCATGCTGTTCTCGTGATAGTGAGTTCTCATGAGATCTGATGGTTTTTAAAGTGTGGCATCCCCACGTCGCTCTCTCTCCTGCTGCCATGTAAGACATGCCTTGCTTCCCCTTTACCTTCTGCCATGACTGTAAGTTTCCTGAGGCCTCCCTCACCATACAGAACTGTGAGTCAATTAAAACTCTTTTCTTTATAAAAGACCCAGCCTCAGATAGTTCTTTACAGCAGTATGAAACGGACTAATAAATGGTTCATCCAACCAGATATGCCTGGTGCTTACTTTCCTCCTCATTACTAACCCAATCCATACACAAAGCCCTGGCCATCTGATTTTCTATATCCCCCTGAAGCCTGTCTGACTCACTCCATCTCCTCCTCTCCCCCACTATTCCAAAGAATTATCAGGTCTAATGGAATCAACCCAAATGCCCACCAACAACAGATTAGATTTAAAAATCTGGTACATATTCACCATGGAATACTATGCAGCCATACAAAAAGAATGAGCTCATGGCTTTTGTGGGAACATAGATGGAACTGGAGGCAAATTATTCTTCTTAGCAAATTAATGGAGGAACAGAAAACCAAATATCGCATGCTCTCACTTCTAAGTGGGAGCTAAATGATAAGAGCTTGTGAACACAATGAAGGAAACAACAGACACAGGAGTCTACTTGAGGAGGGAGGGTGGGAGAAGGGAGAGGAGCAGAAAACGTAACTATTGGGTACTGGGCTTAATACCTGGGTGATGAAGTAATCTGTACAACAAACCCAGTGACATGCATTTACCTGTGTAACAAATCTTCACGTACACCCTCAAACCTAAAATTAAAGTAAAAACAAACACACAATATTGTTATCAGAAAACATTAATTCCTTAATATTATCAAATGTCTACTTAATATTTACATATTTCACATTTCTTTGAGTGTCTAATATTTTGCTTTTCTAAAAAAAAAAAAAGAAAAGGAAAAAGAACAGGGTTAGCCTGGACTGATTTAGTAGCCTGGTCTAGCCTCATTGCTCCTGATCACGTGACGCCTGTCTAAAAGCCTTTTACTGTGGCTGGACCTAGTTTCTCAGTAAGGCCACAGAGGCCCTTCCTGATCTTGAGCGCTGCCTGTCCGGCCCAGCTCACACCTGAGCCCCATGTCCTCTTAGCTTTTCATGCCTCACTCTGGCTGTGCTCTCCACCACCGCTAGGACTTTGCCGACACTGTTCTCTCTGCCTGAAATTCTCTTCTCTTTCCTTCTTTGCAAAGTTACCTCCCCCTAACTTTCCTCAGCCAACTCAGAGTTGCAAATTTACATTTTAAGGGGCACTTATTTGGAAGTCTGTGTGCCCCCACTAGACAGTTTTGACTCACCTTTGTGTTCCCAGCACCCAGCACATGACCTGCACGTAGGAAATATGGAATGATTCACTCAGACCAGAGCCAGAGAGGTGCCTGCCCTGGGCCCCATGAGGCTGCGGCTCCACTCTGGCCCTCCTCTGACCACCACTTCCCACATAGGGTGAGGAGACAGGTGCACCTGGAGCTCCAGGGAACTGACCCTAATGGCTCCAAGCCTACTTTTAGGGCCTGTCCCCAAGAGGACTTGGTGTACACACCCCAAACCAGAGGGGTGGCCAAGGGACAGTTGTTATGAAGGCAAGAGGACATAACATATTTAATAGCTTTCAAGAGGCAGCTGTTATCAAGGTGTATTTATCAAGGAAGGAGGCTAGAACAGATTTTCTTTAATAATGAGTCAGCTTAATCTATAAAAACTTCAACTATTTGGACATATGCTATTCAGACCTCCATGTGCAGTTTTCCCAAAGCCCTGCAAATGTTAGCACAGAGTTTTTGGTTTCACAAGTATCTGAGAATAAACTTTATATCAACACTTATATCGAGATGATTCCCTGTACCCTGTCTGAAATCTGAGTTCAAAAGAGAATTGACCCTTAAAAAAGTCAGTACAATTCCCCAAACTCACTGATAATCACAATGAATGGGGGGGGGGGAAGAGAGTAGGGATAAAATATTGAAGCCGTTCAGTATGAAAAGTGTGTTCCAAAATCATTATACACCAAAATTCTGGGAAAAAAATATGTTATGTGGGTAGTGGGACCATGAATTTCCTTGCCTTTTTACATTTTACTACAGTTTGAGTTTTATTTAATAAATATGCTTACATTTGTAATGAGAATCTTATCCTTTTGAAAAATCAAGTTACCATTCTATTTCATGTGTAGAATGTGAACATTTTGCCCGAGTCTGTCACCTTTGTTATTCCTCGCGTGAAAGCAGTGCTAGGAATTTTCTGTCCATATATTTGTTTTGCTGGCAGAGGCAAAAACAGTGTATTTTCAGAGCACAGTGGAAAAGGACTATGGCTTAACTTCCATTTTATGTAGTGAGAGTCATGGACATACTTCATTTATAGGTTAAAATAATGTGGTGCCTGGCTGGTGGACCTGGAGTTCACTGGATTTTAGGCAGCTACCTGCATTTTCTTTTATTACCCCTACTACCTAATTTCCATTAAGCCCACTTTGATTTCCTTTCAGTTTCCTAATTGGGGTCTGGAGTTGCTTTTTTTCTTAATAGCCATGTTTCTAGAAATCCAGTTTTCTTTTTCCTTAGAAATAATAATTGTTCAGTTATTAAGCTAGAAAAAGCCCAAGGGTTTCTTTGAGAGCCCAGTTGCCTACCTCCCCCACCCCAGGTCCATCCCCCAGTTGCCTACCTCCCCCACCCCAGGTCCGTCCCCCAGTTGCCTACCTCCCCCACCCGAGGTCCGTCCCCGACCGGGCCCCTTGCACCATGTGTTCTCGCTGCCAGGCTCGCCTGTCCCCCACTGCCATTCCCACCTGCACACTTAAGTGTTCTGCCGTCACCGTCCCACTGTCTGCCCAGGTTTCCAAGTGTCTCTCCAATGCATAAGGCTTCACGACCCTTCCTGATCCTTTCCACTGTCACTGTTCCCAGCCCAGTGTGTTTGTCATGCCCTGTAACCTCCACCACACCTTGTACCTTTCCTTTCTCAGTGGCCACATTCTGCCTTTCTGGAGTGAATACTTGCTATGGCCCTCGTCCCACACCCAGAACTAGAGCACTGAACCCTGTAGGCCAGAAACCATGTTTTACTGATATGTTGAATCCAGCACTGAGCCTCGGACTCAGTAAGTAACTGCTGAACTAAATTAAGCATACCTTGTTTGGTCAATCTGAATATTTCCCTCAAAATTACTTAGAAGTCTTTCTTGAGAAATGTCTTTTCCTAGCCAACCCGGCAGACTGACTTAAAACGGTGATTGACAGACAGAAGAACATTGCCCGAAAAAAATGCAACAGCGAGGATTAAATGAAATATAAGCAGGGATGAGCTACTTGTGATAATAACCTGGAGCGGGGATGAAAGTAGGGAAGACGGACGTAGACGGCCCACGTGTTGATGGCTAGTGATGGTGGGTGATGGTGACGGCTCATGGGGGTTCCTTTTACTGTTCTCTCTACTTACATTTACACTGAACATTTTTTGTGATGAAAAGATTTGAAGACGACAGGAGACGGAGAAGCACCAGCTGATCTACAGACTCCGAGGAGGTCCCAGGAAGAGGTATAAAGGAAGGGGTCTGAGACACGGGTCTTCCTCCCTGTGGGTACCATTTCTTCCTGTGGCAGCTCTCCTGTTCTCTAAGCACCTCGACCACCCCAACCCACCTCATTTATATGGGCCTGGCACTCAGATCTTTCACCTGTATAATGCCACTCCAGGCTCTGCCTCTTGGGTAGTGCCCTACGTCTTGGAATATTCCAGATGAGAATGGGACACGTTAGGTGGAGCTGTGTGCTCTGCCTCACCTAATCTGGCTGGCAACCCCCACAGGTGTCATCCACTAAGATCTTCCGGGACAGGAAAGCCCTGCGATACCTCTTACATCACACCAAACAGAGCCCCACACCAAGAAAAGAGCTGCCCACACCTCACAGAAGCCATGTTAGTGGACATGTCTCCACTCTGCAAGCCTCTCAGTGCAGTGGAGGCCAGTGCAGACCATCCTCTGCCCAGAACAGTTGCATTCGAAATGACCCCTCAGAGAGCCCTCCGGATGGCCGCCTCTCCCACGGGTCCCTGCAATCACATAAAAAACATTCATTGCAGCCAAGATGCACAAAGCACGGTATTGATTTCATACTCGGGTTTTTCCAAAACAAATCATAAACCCACACCAATTATGTCCAATCAGTTTTATGGATAAAGAAGCCTGAGACTCTCCAACAGAAGAGCTTGAGTTTCCCTTCTTACTCTTGTGCTGGGTGTCCTTTTCCTACCTCCAGACCATTACAAGAATATTTGCAAAGTAGATGAGGCCAGTCCTTTTGCCTAATGTTGACAGACAAGAGGAAGATTCCAGGGAGAAATGCCACAGCAGCAAATGAATATGAATGATGCTTTTCCACTTTGTGCTTATAAAATGCCTTTGTACCAAAATCTCAAAGCTCTCCAGGAAGCAAGGCTTTGACTGGGACTTTCACTCAGGGTAAACATGAGTGGTCAGAGCTTCCCAAGTCATTTGTGATAAAGAACAAAAGTCCGGATACTTTTGAAATGCAATATTCTTGCCTTCTGGGTAGTAAACAAAGTGTGCAGATGGATAATGACATCTGTGGATTCTGGCTCCACTTCCTAGAGAGAGAAAAAACATGTAAATAAATATGTAAAAAATTGTCATATGTGGATGACACCATTGGTTCATCCAGTAGTTACCATTCTGCCCAACATTCACGAGCAATGGATTCTATTACTGGGTGCCTTGTGACTGCATTACACTGAGAAAGTAAAATATATTTCTCTTCAATGCACGGGGGAAGATAAATGTTCTAGAAATGTTTACTAAAAAGGTCCAGTCGGTGGCTTTGACACTTGATGGTTTTGCACTAAGCAATGCTGTCCTTTTGTTCCCTCCATTGGAAGCCTCCTTGTAAATGTTTAATAGCTAAATGACTCAGTAGGGTCTGCAAAGGTCAGGCCCTTCACTGGAAAGGCAGAGGGGGACTCACAAGCAGACTGTATCAGATTGACTGGAAGGTTCATTTGAGAATTTTTTCCTTCTCATCCTTAGCTTAAGGTGCACGTGCAGCATGAATAACTGCCTGGGCTCCAGCCACCCACATGCCTGAAGACCAGACATTAGTGACTTTGAAACTCTTCCTAGGATTCATTTAGGATATTAATCAGCTTCAGAAGAAAACTCACAAAGACTCTGAGAACGATTCTGTTGCAAAAGTGACACCTAGCAGAGACAGTCTACCCTTGCAGTCGCTTGCATTGTATCCTGAAAGTCAATGCTAAGAGCTTGGAAAAGAATTCGAGTTCATCAGGTGTCCAGAAAATAACCTCCTTCAAATGCAGTCGAAATAGTTTCAATAACTTCAAATACTCTGCTTGTTATGAATCTACAGAGCAGCAATTAAATAATTACCAGTAATGATTAAATGTCAGATAGCTATAACCAAGGGTGTCTTGCTATTACACTGAAAAATTGTGTATTAAGGTTTTGTTGGGGTGCAGAAAATGACTCCCCAAAATATAGTGCTTTGGCATGTCGACTACTTTGAAAATCAAAAGGTTTTAGAAATAAGCCTTAGACCCAAGCTCTCTTTCTGACTTTTCTTATCTCCTTGTTTCTCTGATCCTCTTTCTAGAAGCACCTGGAGGGACCGGACTGACTCTCTGGAATTTTCTTATCTAACAAAGCTTCTTTCCAAAAAAAAGAAAAAAAAGGCAATAGTCGTAAGAACTCCCATCTTTAGGAATCTCATCAAATGACCAGGAGAGAAGAGACGGAGCTGTCACTACACCCAGACAGACTACTCATCTATTCTCTTGAAGGCAGTACTGACAACCTTTGTGCAAGGTGACACTTCACCCCTCTTCTTCCCAACCCCTCTTCTTCCCAGAGCTCAGAGGAACTTTTGTCATTTACTCCTACCCACCTCATCCCCCACTTCCCTATGAAGAGAGGGTATACAGGCATCTGGACCCTGCTGGGTTATTAGGTCATTACTCTTCTGCAGTTCCCCATGGTATGCACGTTAAAATAAACGCATGCCTTTTCTCCTGTTGCTCTGCCTTTTTCAGCTCATTTTCAGCAAAACCTTCAGAGGGTGAAAGGGGAAGCTTTTCTCCTTTGTCCTTACGTTTTGCATTGTCTTGTACCTTGACATTTTTCTACTCTTGTCAAGTTAAACTATAAAGCAAAATATAGATCATTAGCTGGCTAATTATTTTTGACTTAAAAAGTAGCTAGCATTTGGTTTTGGGTACCACAGTGTGTCTAATAAAGTCTTTTTAGAAGCAATGATCCATAAACATTTATTATCATTCTCCATTATTAAACACATTTCTGGCTGAGTAAAGTGACTCCACTTGTAGTCCCACCTATTCAGGAGGCTGAGGCAGGAGGATCACTTAAGTCCAGGAAGGAGTTCAAGTCCAGCTTGGGTGCTCTCTAAAAATATTAAAATTAAAAAAAATTCTGAACATGCAACCCCAATATAATGTATATTTATTTGTAAATGATATACTGTCACTAATACATGGACATTAAACAAGTGGAAAACAATGTAACATTTTAATTTACTGACTGAAAATTAGTTATATTTTCATTAATATTTTTTAAAAGAGCAAAATTGCTGAATAGTCTTTATTTTTGAGAATCTTGGTTGAAAACTTTGTGGCATAACAGTTTGAGGTCTCCTTCCAAGTCAAGTTTATTTTAAGATGTGGTTTTAATGGCTGTCATCACTTAAAATATCTCAAAAGATAAGCAAGCCTACTTGAAAAAATGACATGGTTTCAGGGTTTACTAAATCAAACTGCTCATTTCAACTGTAGGCACAAATCATGCACAGGTTTTAACCGAAATGTAATTAGTTAAATTTCCGTCTTCTTTGAAGTCCATCAGTCTTTTTTTAACGAACCAATTAAACAGTATCAAGGAATAACTCAGAGATTTTTAGTTAGTTGTTTTATATGCAATTTGTTTACTTGTACAAGAAGAAAGGTCAATAGACTGTTGTCATGGAACAAAATTAAAAACAGGATGTATAACAGATAGGAGACAGAAAAACCTGCTGGCAGCCTGGGAATTGTGAATCTTGCAGGCATATTTTTGGGGTAAACAAATCAGTTGGCAGCTGATAAAGAGATCAGTCTGGGCGTTCTGGGTAGGACAACTAGTATCAAAGAAAACAATTAAGTGTGGACAGATTTTTCGAACCCCCTGACGGTGTGGCTGAGGAGCACATGAGGCTTGCTGCCTCTGGACGAGCTCTGCTGGCTCTCTTCCCTCCGCACGCCTTAAGTAAGCCAGAACTATGCCACTGTCCTCCTTAGAATTCCTCAATATATTTAAAACTCAACCTCTCCATTTGGAAGATTTCTAAAAGAGGTTAGGAATTTCAGTTTCTAAGTTAAGTGTGCAGATATGAGTTTTTATAAGCAATATACATCATTTTTAGAGACAAAAATCACATAATGTTGGAAAGATTTCTAAACATCTACTTTCAAAAATGCTCTCCATAAGATTCTTTTGAAAACCAAATACTGGCCGGGCGTGGTGGCTCATGCCTGTAATTTCAGCACTTTGGGAGGCCGAGGTGAGTGGACCACCTGAGGTGAGGAGTTTGAGAGCAGCCTGGCCAACATGGTGAAACCCCGTCTCTACTAAAAATATAAAAACTTAGCTGGGCGTGGTGGTGGGCACCTGTAATCCCAGCTACTCAGGAGGCTGATGGCAGGAGAATTGCTTGAACCCAGGAGACGGAGGTTGCAGTGAGCCGAGATGGCGCCACTGCACTCTGGCCTGGGCAACAAGAGCAAAACTCTGTCAAAATAAAAACAAAAACAAATACTTTCCCACTCATTGCTTTTTTGTTGTTGTTGTTTGTTCGTTTTTAGACGGAGTCTCGCTCTGTCGCCCAGGCTGGAGTGCAGTGGCACGATCTCTGCTCACTGCAAGCTCCACCTCCCGGGTTCACGCCATTCTCCTGCCTCAGCCTCCCAAGTAGCTGGGACTACAGGTGCCTGCCACCACACCCAGCTAATTTTTTGTATTTTTTAGTAGAGACGGGGTTTTCACCGTGTTAGCCAGGATGGTCTTGATCTCCTGACCTTGTGATCCGCCCGCCTAGGCCTCCCAAAGTGCTGGGATTACAGGCGTGAGCCATCCGCCTGGCCCACTCATTGTTAAAACATCACCTTTGTTTTGAAGAAACAGATTCAGTCTGTTTTTGTGAAACTTTTGCCTGGGTATCATCCTAATGACAGCTACATGTCATCACAGATGAGAAAATGTAGAACACTCTTTATAAAAGAAAATATAGTAACTCATTTTCAAGCTTGACAATTCTTTTGAATGCTTTACCACTGATGATCTGTGATCTCTGTGGGGTACAAGATTTTCAAGGTCACTCCTTGCTGTGATCTGGATATATGTATGTCCCCACCTAACTCATGTTGAAATTTGATCTCAGTGTGGTAGTTCTCTCAGGAATTGCTTAGTTCTTGCAAGAGTGGGTTATTATAAAGTCAGAACACCCACCTGGTTTTGCCTCTCTTCACACATGTCCACTTACCCACTGATCTTCTCTGCCATATTATGACACAGCCTGAAACCTCTCACCAGAAGCCAGAGCCATGTGCTTCAACTTCCCAGCCTGCAGAACCATGAACTAAATCAACCTTTTCTAAAAATAAATTACCCAATCTTAGGTATTCTGTTATCATGACACAAAACAGAGTAAGACATCCCTCATCACAAAACTCTGAAAAGATTCTGCAAAAGGCTTTGCTTTTTCACCAAATTTGACCTTGTGAATGGCATCCAATAGCCTATCCAAGCCACCATATATGCCTGTGGTAGACTGCATAATGGTCATGGATAACCAACATCCTTCCTTAGGGTCCAGTCTCCCCTGCCATATGTACGCTTGGCTTGGCCGTATGATTTATTTGGCCAAAAAAAGTGAATGGCAGTGATGTTTGCCACTTCTGACCAAAAGCTTCTGGAGCTAGTCTGCAATGCACTGATCTCTCTTTGTCCCTCTGCTACTGCAACTGGCAATGCTCCACATTGAGGCTGCTTCATCAGATGGGACATACTTATGCTAAATATTTGGGACATTCTCATCCCCAAAATTTTTTCACTGTTTATCTGAAATTCAAATTTAACTTTGCATCCTGTTCTTTCTCTGGCTAACCCAGCCGTAAGCCACTGACACTTGGGGATCATTTGTTTTGTCAGTATAACCCAATCTTATTTGACCAGCTCATCATGGCCCAAGGAAGGGCACCTGTGTCAATCTATATATTACATATTAGTAAAGCTTAATTTTGCCTTTTCAGATTAAAAAAAAAAAGTTAGTCTCCCTGCACTTCAGGGGATTGTCTTTGGAGACCACTGTCCAAAGGTACAATCTACAAGGCAAGGTTGTCAGAAACTTAACAAGTGCACTAAAAATGTAGACTAATCAGCACTACCCCACAGATACTAGATTCTGGAGGTGGCTGGAGGATCTGTTTGCTTAATAAGTTGCTCAGGTGATTATGAGACAACTTCAAATTCCACTGGCCTATGTCTACTATTTGACTTTTTAGAAAGCTAAGGTAGGAGACCCGGGTACTAGTCCTAACTTTGTAACTACCTTTGTATGATGTTCAACAAGTTGATCCTATTCTCCTTTCTGGACTGCACTGCTCTCAAGAGGCAAGAGATTGGCTCAGAAGACCTCAAATCTCTTTCAGCTCTAAAAGTCTAGGATCAGGAGTCAGAAATCAGAACTTTCTAAGATCCAGAAAGTAAACAAATGAGGCTGGTGAGGGGTAAGACATTAGGTTGTGGAAGGGCCCACAGCAAACTGAAGAGCATATTCCCCAAATGGTCCCCGACTTGAGAGGTTTTCAAGCTTGGCATGCTCTGCCAGTGAGGCTAGATAAGAACCGGGAGTGTCCTGGCCACTTGTACGTCTGCCAGGAGCCCCAACCACATTTGCCTTATTTACAATTGTCTTGCTGTAACGTTTTGGAAACTATACAAATAACTACATGAATTTACAAATGACTGGGATTTCTCAGAAATCATTGCCTGCTGGGAGGATTTTTGCTAACTGAGAAAGCCTATCTACAAACTGTTTTAGAATGGAACAAACTGTATGTCAATACGACCTTTAATAATTAATGACATTGACATTGCAGTATTTCGGAGCTACTTCATTAAACATTTTTAGCTTTGATTTTGCAGATTAAAAAAATATTTTGGAGCCAACAATATTGTTTTTATGTCTCAAACATTCTGATGAGCATTTTAAAAGCCTGTCAGCCCCAGTCATTTTCCCTCTGTTGCCTAAGGGCTGAAACAGTTCTGTCGGCTTGTGCTGTGCCTGGTGTCAGTGATCAGAGGGGACACCAGCCTTTGAGGAGCTCACAGTCGGGAAGGGAGGCAGATACAAACAGGTAACTTTTCTATAATGTGACAAGTGCAGGATAAAGCAATACAAGCGACTGGAACAAAGGAAGGAA
The DNA here is from genome assembly GCF_009764315.1 of Trachypithecus francoisi. Classification (NCBI taxonomy): domain Eukaryota; kingdom Metazoa; phylum Chordata; class Mammalia; order Primates; family Cercopithecidae; genus Trachypithecus; species Trachypithecus francoisi. The sequence goes on along the minus strand of NW_022681442.1, from coordinate 5,775,081 downwards.
CCCTGAGGGGTAAGGAGGCGCAGGTGTTAGGAGAGAAGCCAGGTGAGGAAGGAAAAGATATTTTAGGCAGAGGAAAGCACCAGCAAACGTGGAGCTATGGAACAAGTAGCTGGAGCAGCAAACAAGCATGCTGCTCATTCATTCCACAAATCCTCTTAGTAGCTAGAGCATCAGGCACTGACGAGGCAGGTAAACACCTGAGAGCCATGGGACGTTACAAGAGCCAGGATAACTACACAGACAAAGCAGAGCAGGTCACGGATGATGGGGTACATCCCAAGTGGGGCCCTGGGGCAGGAGGACAGGGATGGAGGAAACAGGCAGACACTGGTACAATATGAAAATGAAAATCAATTCGTGTCTGAAAACTTGAAATGCTAAGAGTAATGACTTATCCTCCATGTTTTCCCACAAAATATTTCAACCTCCTATATTACAAAGTGACAATAACTTTTTAAAAAACACTACACCATGTAAAAGTAGGTTTCTCACTTATTTTTAAAAATTTTCCTGACCGCTATGAGCTCCAGCAGCATGTAAAAGTGTTTGACTAGGGAAAAAGAAAAAATTAATAAGCTCTTAGAGCAAGAGGCATATATAAATTTTATGTAACCCAGATGTGCCCAATTGCTCCAGCCCCCAGCAATCTTGCTCCTTTACGAACTAAATTACAGTACTGTAATCCTGGTCCTGTGTGTGGCTGCTGGAGACCCAGCCCTGACTCAGGCTTTCGTCCACAGTCAGTCCCAAGGGTCCCTGGTCACCCTTAGAGCTCCCATTATCCTCTGTGTGCTGCCAACCTCTTTTTCTGTGCTGAGTTCCTGGTTCTGTTTCATACTTTGTCTTTTCACGGGCTATTTCAGCACATTTTCCCACTAAGCATCATCAACACGTGTCTAGGCACTCACTTCTCAAGAAGCATGCAAAATATTTGAATCCTGAGAATAGAATCACTGCTATTTCTTTCTTACAAAGATAGAATTATACAATAAAACAACAGAATTTAAAGATTACCACAAGGTGAATTGTGTATGTGTGTAAAAGCTTAACAAAATTACATATTATAATAATCAGAAATAAAAATAGGAAAAGAAAATATTAAAGAATAAATTTAAATCACTTCATTTTACGACTCAGATCTGTTTTTGTGGACACAGATACAGAAATGGAGACTTCTTAAAATTAAGATCATATTGCACATTGGCTTTTTTTTTTTTTTTTTTTTTGAGACGGAGTCTTGCTGTGTCTCCCAGGCTGGAGTGTAGTGGCACAATCTCAGCTCACTGCAAGCTCCGCCTCCCGGGTTCAAGCCTCCCTGCCTCAGCCTCCCTAGTAACTGGGATTACAGGCGCCCACCACCACACCTGGCTAATTTTTGTATTTTTAGTAGAGATGGGGTTTCACCCTGTTGGTCAGGCAGTCTCGATCTGACCACCTTGGCCTCCCAAAGTGCAGGGATTACAGCCGTGAGTCACCGAGCCAGGTCTGTTAAATTTCATAAAATTGTTTTGTTATCTTTGAAAGCAATCTGTGAGTTGAATGCTTGCTCATCAGGAGCATTCCTGAAAACAGACAGGACAGTGAGTTATCGGAGCCAAATGTGAATTACAAATTGAGATAGCCAAACTGCAGGAGCCAAGTTAATTCTTAAAAACACTTTCTGTATCTTACGGCACAACAAAACACTTTTACTACAAAACATGTATGATGGATGTGGCTGCGTTTGACAGTTTGAGATGACATTGAAGAGTGGGAAAGTAAGAGAGCCTGGACCTTCAAAGCTTGCAAACGGCCCGGGCTATTTCTCCACCTCCTGGCTACTCAAAGGAACCTCCTGGTAACCTGTGAGAAAAGGCGAGCCTCAGGCCCACCCAGAGCGCCCGAATGGAAACATAACGCGGTATGAGGCCCCAGATGCAGCGTCGCAGGGTTCCTGCACCGCCTGGGTCGCCCTGCAAGCAGCGGGCATACCGGGCCCCCAGGAGCCTCCGAAAGCCACCCATTCCCTAAACCGGGAGGGCCTCGTCCGCGCGTCCCAGCGTCCTCCCGGAAACCCCGCCGCTCCCACACCCAGGATGGGGCCACACGGGCACTAAGAGGCGGGCAGGGGCGCCCAGTCTTGAGATGGCTGGCTCGCTTTTCCAGTCCGGGCCCTCGGGGTGCCCGCGTGAAAAGAGGTGACACTGAAGCCTGGGGAAGAAGTGCGAAGCCCTCACTAATTCACGTAACCGGAGCCAACGGTAGCGCAGACGGCTGCACGTCCCCTCCCACGCGGAGACCACCGGCAAGCTCACATCACCCCCAGAACTGTTTGCCAACAAAGACGTGCAGGGGGCGGAGCCTGAGCGTCAGATACCGCGAGCTGCGTGCAAAGGGCGGAATCTAGGAGTCAGATACCGCGAGAAGCAGTCTCCCGAAGAGGTTCGGACAAGCGCAGGCGCACTATAATTCCCGCCCTGGCCGCGAAGGTGGCACCCGCAGCGGGAGGCGGGGCCGGGCCTATGGGACAAAGATCGCGAGATTTAATGGCGAGTCACAGCTACTTCTTCCTGGCAGAGACCGGAAGTGCGGTCTGCTGAGCGTCTCTGGCGCTTGCCCTGTTTTGGGCCCGGGTGGCTGTTGGTGCTGCTGTGCTCCCTCTTCGTATCGCCTGACCTGGATTGAAGTGATGGGGGATCCCAAGGAGGCCGGAGCCGAGGGTCCGCCGGCCGGAGCCGCCGCTCGAGGAGGGCTCAGCCTCCTGTCCCAGGGAGAATCCGAGGAACCTTCTGCACAGGTGAGTCCTCCGCGGAGTGGCACCTGCCAGGGATGCGGAGCCGAGGATCCGCTCCACCGGGGAGGGATGCCACGGTTCCCGGCAGATTCTGGAGGCTTCTCCATGTTTACCTGACACCCCCAAAACAGGGAGTGGAAGTCCGTGTTCCTTTCGGCAGGTATTCGTATTAAAAGCAGTCCTGGTAGCCGACAGGTGAGTTAGATACGATCTCTGCTCTCAAGGAGCGTTTTTGTAAATATGTCGTTCCAAAACGTGGCACAGTCGTGCAAAGCAGGAGGGAAGAAACGGTGCTAGGCAGTGACTCGCCGAGAATGAGACCGAACTAATTCACAAAAGGTGTAAAATGTTTGCCAGGCAGAAAAGGGACTGCGTGAAAGGTTAGAATATTGAACCCAGACACTGAACTTGCTTTGGGGGTGTGCAAGTGCAGGTTGTGAGGAACGAACCCCCAATGCCTTGCTATGAAGTTAGAGACTCAGGAGTATTTGAACCATGCATACATACATGAACCGATGCATCAATTACTAAATATTTGCATTAAAACAAAAAAAAGGCCCAAATATTCTACCACACTACTTTATGAATGATGTGTTATTAAAATTAAAATACATCTTTGGCCCGGCGCGGTGGCTCACGCCTGTAATCTCAGCACTTTGGGAGGCCGAGGCGGGTGGATCACCTGAGGTCGGGGAGTTGGAGACCAGCCTGGCCAACATGGCTAAAACCCCGTCTCTACTAAAAATACAAAAATTAGCCAGGCGTGGTAGTGCATGCTTGTAATTCCAGCTACTAGGGAGGCTGAGGCAGGAGAATGGCTTAAACCCGGGAAGCCGAGGTTGCAGTGAGCCATGATTGCTCCACTGCACTCCAGCCTGGGCGACAAAGCGAGACTACGTCTCAAAAATTAAAAAAAAAAAAGAAAATACATCTTTGATACTGAAAATAGGCTTTATTGAAGTTTGCATTTAGTTAACGTGTTACCATTGAGTCTCCTTGGTTTCTGCTTCTCCACATTATATGAATAAATTTTAAAAGGTAGAGTAGGGGGTCCATTTTCTAGCTGATAACCATGACCATCATACTCCTTGACTCATCTTTTTTCTTTGAAGTTGGTATAAAAGAACTAAATAAATGTTAGCATTTATGCTCAAATTTATTAAGTGCTGTTAGTAACATGTGGCATACGTTCCTTGTGAAGCCTGGCGTGATGGGTTCTTGTTTTCTTTTTTATGAAGGTGAGATTTTTCGTTCCTAGTAATTTTCATTAAAGTTTCACCCAATGTGTTCATTAGGGATCAGCTTTATTTCTTGGAGGCAATGAAGTGAAGAGCCGGGCTGTGGTGAAATACTCTTCTGCCCCTCTTCGAACAGCATTTGCACGCCTTGAAGAGAAAACAGACTTGAAACTCCCACCTGCCAACTGGTTACGAGAGAGTGCCAAACTAGGGCCGGCAGGAACTACCATTCTTGGCAACAGCAAGAAAAGCAAGCCATTTTCAAGGTAAATATTCATCAGTGGCATTTTTACCTGCCCCTCCACCCTCACTTAAAACTCTTATTTGCTTTTAAATTCAGTTTGTAATGCCCATTAACTTGTCGAGATTTCTCTTTAGAGAAAGATCACATTTGATTTTCAAAGGCTTTTTATTCTGATAATAGATGCTGTTACAATATGAAGATGTACATACAATATCAATTGCATATGCTTCTTTCAAGTCTGCATCACGTTATTAGCAAAGATGAGTTTTGACCGCCAGAGTTCAATCAGCCCTTTTATTTTAGCCAATTTGCATACCTTTTGAATATATGAATACAAAGGATCAGCTTGGTGCATGAGGAGGAAAACCTTGAACATTGCTTCATCTTTCCTGTGGAGTTTTTCATTAAATGGTGGCAGGTTGATCTGGAAAAGCCAGATTTAAAAACCCAGCATGTTGGGTGACCTACACCTTGACTTTGGCACCAGAAATTGTGCTGATGGTATTTCAAGTTGAGAGAGTAGCCTGAGGTCCTACAGAGAAAAATGTACTAATGTCCTTATTGTAGGCCATTTAATGTGTGGGGTTCTCTTTTCTTCTTCCCCCTTGTCAGCCTCTCAATCTAAAATATTTCCATGTAACTTGTAGTAAGGGGCACAAATACACTAATGCTTTATGAGCTGGTAGTTTGGAAATTATCCTAAAGCCTCAGAAAATAAAAGTTATATTTGCAAAAATACTGTTTGTGTGTAGCATCATTTATAGGAGCAAAAGGTTGGGAATATCCCAAATATCATTTTTTAAAAGAATGGTTTAATGATGATTTGTCAACATAATTAAATGTTGCGAGGAAATTTGAATAATTATATTAACTCTATACAAATGCTGTGCCAAGTATTTTATATGTTCATCTCATTTAATTCTCACAACAACTCTTTGAGATAGGCACTGTTAATTATTTTGCACCTGAGAAAATGGAAGCTGAGAAGGGCGAAATAATTTGACTCAAGCATACAGTAAATCACAAAGCATGCTCTGCCGTTAGGTAGTCCTTGGTAAGTGTCCTCACTCTGCCGTTTAGTAATTGGAACATGGCGATGTTGGGTACCTTTCAGGCTTGTAGACTATAGATGTGCCTCAGGTGGTACGTGGCATCAGTTGGCTGCTCAATTAACAGTTTTTTTCCATTTCCTTTTGTGGCTGAATTGGTGTCAGGTGCATTTTTTTATGTATTTTTTTAAAAGAGGTATTGTATATCACTAGAAACACAATCTCAGAAAGTAAAATCCTGATACATGTTTCTGTTTTTATCTCTCCACCTAAAAAGAATAAAGTTTTGAACTATTTTCCCTTGGAGACTTTGGGTTTTGTGATTACAAAAATAAAATACTTGTTTTTATTCGAAATATTTCCTACTGGATGCTTCTAATGATTATTACCATGTCTTATCAAATCTAAGATGCCATTGACTTTCTGACACAGCATGATTTTAGTGCCACTAAGAAGAAAAAACTTGCCAGCTGTGATGGTGATACACATCCTGGTTTCAGAGTTGTTAAAATGTGGAAAATGTGTATCCTAGAAGCAATGAATTACAGTATTGTTATTAAACTCTACTTGCGTGATTATGAGCATGACCTTATAACCAGTGTCCTTTTTTCTCTTTGGTAGCTTTGGCATGGCATATGACTTTATTGATTCAGTGGGAAATGATGTGGATGTTGTCTCTGACTCTGAAGTAAGTGTTAGTTTGTCGCCTAATGTAATTTTGGGGGTGTTTTGTGATAGGTGTTTTACATCATGCTGTGTTTTGCATGATATAAATTTGCAAGTCTTGAGAAATTAGTGATGAAATAAGGTAAAACTTATCTGATTACTGAATATCTTTTTTGTTATTAAAGTATCATTGTTTACCACATTTTTATTTAAAGAGGAAGGAATAATCCCCAAATGCTGGCAGTGGTAATAATACTGATGGTTATATTTTAATGATAGTAATTGAAACTGATTATAGTGTTTAGGATTATTCTGTATATGTTACCAATTGAGATACAGATGATATTTCTACTAAAATCTATTGATCGTTATTGGCTTTGATCTGATATGCTAGAAGCCTGGTCAGCATAACAGTGTGACGTATCCACCCTTAACTTTAAGAAATCCTATCATGTAAAAATAAATGTTTGACTGTCACTGACATAGTGTGACTCATAAAGTCTACATGATTCTGGTTTGAACACTCCATTCTCTGTGTGTTTGAGTGTAGCTCTTTGTTTAAAGTTCTGTTTGTATAACCTTAAGGAAATAAGGTTTATTTATGCTGAATAAAGCTAAAATTTAAAAGATTCCAAATCACACTAAAACAGTCTTTCTCAACTATTTTTTTCTCTTAATTTTTTAAGAACATAAAAAAACTCCTGAAAATTCCCTACAGCAAGTCGCACGTGAGCATGGCAGTACACCGCATAGGAAGGACTCTCTTACTAGATGAGCTAGATATTCAAGAACTCTTTATGAGATCATCTCAGGTAATGCTTTTGTGAAAAAATGCAGCAAAACATTAACAGCTTCAGAGCACTAGAAATATGATTTTGTTTCAGAGAATGGCCAAAGTGAAAATGTAGTTGAGTACTTCAACTATCGAGAAATTGAAAGTTTCGCTGAAGATAGAAAAGCTTGAATGAAGAAAAAAGAAGAGAAGAGAATGGTGAAGAAAATTATTTTATTGATTCCAACAGCCAGATTCTTTCTTACAAGAAAAAAGATGAAGCCGATGAAGAAAGTTGTGAAAAATCTGTGAAATTTAAGGGACTAGTTTAATATTTTTAAAAATCCTTTAATCCCTTAAACAGATTCTCATGAAACATGGCTACTGGAAAATGTGAAAAATATTAGAAGCTGTTCCTCTGAATAAATACAGTCATGTGCCCATAATGACGTTTCAGTCAGCAATGGACTGCATATGACGGTGGTCCCATAAGATTATAATATACTGTATTTTTACTGTATTTGCAATGTTTAGATACACAAATACTTACCACTGTGTTACCACTGCCTTTGATATTCAGTACAGCCACATGTACAGATTTGTAGCCTGGGAACAATAGGCTATACCGTATGACCTAGGTATGGAGTAGGCTGTACCATCCAGGTTTCTGTAAGTAACACTCTGTGATGTTCACACCAGGACAAAATGACCTAATGATGTGTTGCTCAGAATATATCCCCATTGTTAAATGACACATGGCTGTAGTTATTAGAATTAATTGATGCTCTTTAGCTTAGATTCTCAAATTGTATGTTGGTAAGGACTGTTTTTCCCACATGTTGAGAATGGATACTTTTGAAAAACATAACATTGTTGCAGTTTCTCAAGGATTACCCTTCATATTTGTACTTTTCTTGGGCTGGCAAGAAATACTTCATAGTCAGTCTTTAAAGAATGTTCCTACAGTGTTTTGATAAAGAAAATTAAGTTATGGTGATTTAAAGGACATTTAAAGTAAGTGTTTTTTTCCTTTGAAAAGACCACAGTTTAGTTCATCATGTGAGTATGAGCCTAGGCACTGGGATGTGACAGTGAACAGATCACAGGCCTTGCTCCTTAGGAGTTCATTGTTTGGGGTTGTAAACACACAGATCATTTCAATACAGTGTGCAAAGTGGGACCTGCTCCAGCTGCTAAAGAACGTGTTGTAGAGAAGGCGCGCCTCTCCCAGCCTGTTAGGAGAGGGGAAGATGGGCTTCCTTTAGGAAGCAAACAAAAGAAATGCCGTGTGCGCTGACCCAGAAAGATAAGATTTTAATGAATTTGTGTTTGTGAAACCATATTCAAAAAATAAAAGGAGTCTTTTCTGTAAGATGGTACTAAGGAACGTTTTTTCGACTATGTGTGTTGTATTAATACTATGTATCTCATGTTATCCAGACTGGTGACTGGACATGGTTGAAAGAGTTTTATCAAAGACTAATTGATCAGAAGTGGCAGAGGAAGAAAAAGAGCAAGGAGCACTGGTATCAAAAGGCAATTCTTTCCAAGTTCTTATATTACAGGTACTCGGCTACTTAGTTCTCTAAAGAGAAAAAGGGAATTCTGATCTAAAATTTAGTTTGAAGCTGATACAAGTAATAATTTAAGTTTGGCCCCATGACACTGTCAACATTTGTTTCATATTTCTTTTTTACGAGATGTGTACTTAATGACAGATTGTAGTTTTTATAAACGGGTAGACTGTTGCAGAAAGTTAACTTGAGTAACAGTGATCCTTTTTTATTTCTGGTTTGGCCAGTATCAATGGTGATGGAGCCGCTCAGCCTGTCTCATCTACCGCAGAACAGCAGGAATCGTCCAGTTCAGATCAGACAAATGATTCGGAAGGGGCTTCATGGCCCGCTCCCTTCGAAATGCCTTCTTCAGTTTCTGAAGATCCCAGTGCTTCCAGTCAGGTTAGTACTTAAATGCTAATTCTAGAAACTCCCTTAGAAAGACAAAACCTTTTTTAACATCTTGTTAAAAAAAAAAAGAACAGGAATAAGAAATATTCTGTCAGCTTATGTAATGAGGGAAAAAAGACTTCTATCAGTTTATGGAGTGGGAGAAACACTTTGTAGTTTTTCACAATAGAATTTACAAGAGCTATTATAAGTAGGTAGATCAGACTTTTTTATTAAATCAAAATATTTTATGATAGTTTATTGATACGTTTATTAATACTGATTATCTCCCTAAAGTGGTGTTTTATAGAGATATAGTATATTTTTAACTTTAGATATGTAGGAAATACCTATAAAATATAGAGATTCAGAGGCCTGTTTGTAATTTAAGTTCTAACCTTTTTCATAACTTTTAGTCAGATTGTTAGGCCTAAAATATCCCTTTAAGATTTTCCAGATAAAATTCCTGAAACTTAGTCCACATTTATGTTATAAAACTTTTAGAAAAGAGAATGGACTGGGTTGTCCTTTTTATCTCTTACATCCTTGTTTCTTCTTATTGCTTGCTTATTTTTGTGCTTATTGTATCTATCAAAGAATAAAATAAGGCTATAGATGTAAATTGTGGCATGTCTATTTTCAGGAAAATAGATGGATAAATGGATAATAAGATCTGTAACTTGATAAATTACGTCTTCCCTCTTGCTGTGTGTTCCCACATATTGAGCACTATTCAGATTGTTTCAATCTTCACAAATTACAGGGAGCAAATACATTTAACTCGAGTTTAGTTTCAGTAGGTTTAAAATAGAGAAAGCGTTCCATTAAACTCCATAATGAGTTCGAACTTTTTTCAAAAGTGAGAAAAATGTAAGGAAAAGGAAGGAAGTAACATAGTGGTAACAACCAAGAAGTAGAGATGTTCTGTGATTCAGAAGGGAGAAAAGACTACATAATACAAATACTACCCTCCTATTACCCATCTCACCCATCTCCCAGTGTTATTCTGTCTTTACCTTGTTTAGAAATTACTGTGAAAACTTTTGGAGACTTGGGTATCTGTAGACTTATGTGTGGAGGAAGCAAACTGGCATTTATTGAATAGCTCTTATGCCATGTACTTTGTATGTATGTTTGTACAAGTTTTTTTTTTTTTTCATTCTTGGAGCTGCATATTGTACAAATAAGTAAACTAAAGCTCATCAAAAGATGTTTCACGTGGTCATACAGCTGGCGAAACTCTCAGGCTAGGGCATAAACGATCTTTCTGCCTGCAGAGGCCTGTTCCTCCAGCAGTACCCCATTGTGTCTGTGTACTCCACACACAGTTAGCAAGGCCCTACCTACTAGCAGTCAGATCATCGTTAGCAGTGGTGTATCCCTAGGCAGAGCTAGCCTGCCATAAGAGTCTCTTACAGAGTATTTTTCTTATATTATACTGCCTAAATTTCAGCTTTAGAGGTTTATATTGGCAAGGTATCGCTGCACAAATTCTTGTTCCAAAAACTAAAACTGCTGGTTTGAGATCTTTGTTGAGCAGTTACAGAGGTTAAATAGGTGACTGTGGGATGGCCTTAGAGCCGGACATTTATTGAGAACATTGTAACCTAGGGCTCATACTCTGACTAAAGCAACTGCCTGGCAAACTATGTTTTGCGAATCAGTTCATGAATTGTTAACTTGTCTGTGTAAACAAATAATAAAATAAAAAAGAGTTTAAAGTTTTCTTAGGACTCCTGAGGGAGAAGACAAGGCACAGTAGAAGTGCTAAGAGAGCCACCTGTGCTTGTAGTCACACACGCTTCCCAGGCAGGTGCCAAGTCTGTTGGCACACACAGATAACAAGTAAGACAGACGTTTGTGGAATAAGCAGCACACACATGCCTGTCTTGGGCTCTGTTGAGGCACTGACATTAGAAGCTTAAAGCAGTATTTCTTTTTTTTTTTTTTTTTTTTTTAGAGACGGAGTCTCGCTCTGTCACCCGGGCTGGAGTGCAGTGGCCGGATCTCAGTGCTCACTGCAAGCTCCACCTCCTGGGTTCACGCCATTCTCCTGCCTCAGCCTCCCGAGTAGCTGGGACTACAGGCGGCCGCCACCTCGCCCGGCTAGTTTTTTGTATTTTTTAGTAGAGATGGGGTTTCATCATGTTAGCCAGGATGGTCTTGATCTCCTGACCTCGTGATCCGCCCGTCTCGGCCTCCCAAAGTGCTGGGATTACAGGCTTGAGCCACTGCGCCCGGCCCCAAAGCAGTATTTCTTAATGGCAGTACTACTTTCCTAATGGCTGGAAAATTGAGTGGTAGGCTGAGTTTACCCAGTGTCAAAGGGCCCACTTCCTAAGTATATTCTAAAATGTATTCCAGACCGGGCGCAGTGGCTCACGCCTGTAATCCCAACACTTTGGGAGGCCAAGGTGGGCGGATCACTTGAGGCCAGGAGTTTGAGACCAGCCTGGCCAACACGGCAAAACCCCATCTCTACTAAAAAAAAAAAAATTAGCTGGGCATGATGGCACATGCCTGTAATCCCAGCTACTCGGGAGGCTGAGGTAGGAGAATTGCTTGAACCTGGGAGGTGGAGTTTGCAGTGAGCTGAGATCGCGTCACTGCACTCCAGCCTGGGCAACTCTCTCTCTCAAAAAAAAAAAAACCTGTATTCCGGAGAATATCTTAAGAACAAAAAGTGTTCTGAGATTAAATAAATTTGGGAAACATTGGTTTTTACAAAGGCAAAGTAGATTTTTCTATTGCAGGATTGCTTATTATATATTTATTGTTTTAATAGCAATAAATATTGTTACTCCACAAAAGTGAATACTTGGTAAATGTCATCTTTCAAACCTGACGCTGGAAAATTTTCATTCAGTTTCCCAGGAGCTAGTGTTCTGTGAAACACACATCAGGAAATGCTAAACTGGAGACTGTTAAGATAATGAGTATCTCAAACTGTGGCTGAGTAAGATTTCTTAGGATTTCTTTTTTTTAAGAGACAGAGTCTCACTATGTTGCCCAGGCTGGATTCGAACTCCTGGGCTTAAGCAGTCCTCCCATGTTGACCTCCTAAGTAGCTTGGACTACAAGCACATGCCATCGTGCCTGGCCAGTTCCGTAGAATTTTTAAATTCAATATAGATGGAGTAGGCTGAAAGAGCAGTGGTAATCAGATACACAAAAAAGGAGAAAAATGAAAAACTTTGGACGTTTAGAATAATCTTTAATCTGTCTCACTTGAGTAAGATCTAAATGTGATTCGCTTTTTATGGTAGCTGTGATCACTAGCCAGAGCAGGCCACCCAGTGAGGAGTGTTATTATTTGTATTGGCCTAATTCACAATGGTAGATTTGAAATGTGTGCTTTGAATATTTAGGTGATACTCTTCAACAGTGGGTCAATTTTAAGAAATGTTGACAGCAGAATCACTCCTTATCCTTGCACTTTTCACAGGGAAGTGAGCCTCTTGAACCCTCATACATAGTGGGGCATGTGGCCTCAGCACCCAAAGAACAAAACCTGACTACTTTATTCAATGACGGGGAGCACAGTCAGGTATGCTTTCCATGGTGTCCACGGTGACAGCCAATCCCCAGTCTACTTCGTCATTTCAAAACTAGTCTAAGTCGAAATTGATAGGGAAAAACTCCACTCGATCCTGAAATTGCTTTCTAAGCATCTTTGTGATCTTAGCTCTGGGCCCTGACTTTGTCTTCTTTGTCTTTTTTATGGATTATAGGGGGAAATTACAGATTGACTGTTTATTATAATCTTTCCTGTTTTAAATCACAGGGTCTTAAAAATGATTTCGTTCGGAATATTCTTTGGACGTTTGAAGATATCCATATGTTGGTTGGCTCCAACATGCCCATATTTGGAGGAGGCAGATACCCAGCAGTTAGCTTACGTCTCAGGTAAACCAACATCGTACCCCTTCTCAAGTTTATGGTATTTAACTTCTTCCTTTAGAATCTGTTCCATCAGGCTGAGGTTGCAGTGAGCCAAGAGCATGCTACTGCACTCCAGCCTAGGGCGAAAGAACAAGACTCTTGTCTCAAAAAAAGAAAGAATCAGTGTTCCATCTGTTTGGGCATCTTCCTCTTTCTCTAAGTTTTTTCACCTCCCTCCTTCCCCTGCCAGTTGAAATGGCCACATTAAGGAAAGAACTATAATCAACAAGTGCTCAAAGGCAGGCCTATAGCTGAGTCTTCATTCTAGACCTCATTGAATAGAGCCAGAGGTTTGTTGGACTGAACTAGTCTTAGGTCTGAATCTACAACTTGTGAGAATATTCAAGACAGTTTATTTAATTAGTTAGAGAGCTTCCTACTAACTACTTGTGAGCATTTTGCTTGATGTTCCACATGTATTTGTTGACATTAGCCAATGTGAATTCTAACCTAAGCATGGTCTTGTATGGTATTCAGTCTTTCTCAAGTTGTGTGAGGAGCAGGCAGTAGGCTCACAGTCCTTTCCTATCATATTATCTTCTATTCTTACTGAAAACTTATCAGTGTCAGTTAGAAATACAAGCAAGCTTTTGGAAATTTGTTAAATATAGCACAACCACTGGGCTGCATGTGCATATCTTATCAGAAAAAGCATAGATGGCATTTTCTGTCTAGAGAGGACAGCTTAAAATACTTAAATGGTGAAATAACTTTCAGATGATTCATTAAGGAACATCTTAATTAAACCAAATAACGCTAGAAATGTATATTTTTAGGGATAACAACAAACCAATTAATGTGCTAACTGGAATTGACTATTGGTTGGACAACTTGATATGCAATGTACCAGAACTTGTGATGTGTTTTCATGTAAACGGAATTGTACAGGTAAGATACAGTGTGATTTTTGTAATCTCTCAAATGCAAATTGGTACAGAGAGTTCCTCACCAAAGTCTTTATGGCCTTAAAGTACTAAGGTACATTTTTGGCAGGGAAGATAGCTGTGAATAAACTGAATTTGAGTGTACATTTAAGTTGGTGATAACAGAATTCTAGATGTTATAGAAGTATAATTTTACAGGTAATTTGGAGGAAGTTCATAAATGTATGAAAACTGCATTTGTAGCCATAGAAGTCTAATTTTAATGCCAAGCACTCATTAATAATTAACTGAAAGTGTCTATACAATGGAGGCGTTTCTTCATTATGTAAATATCTACTCAGTACACGCAAAATTTTAGGGAAAGATCTTGTAAAAATTGTGTATGGTAGATAGCTTATATAGCAAATTCTTATTCAGCATATTCTATTTAGAAGACATGTATCCCCATTATAAGTGTTGGGGGAGGCCAGGCATGTTGGCTCATGCATGTAATCCCAGGCTACTCAGGAGACTGAGGCAGGAGGATCACTTGAAGCTGAGAGTTCAAGACCAGCCTGGGCAATGTAGCGAGACCCTAGCTGTAGAAAAAAACCCCACACACTTAGCTGGGCATGGTGGTGCTTGTCTGTAGTCCCAGCTACTTGGGGGCTTGAAGCTGGAGGATCACTGGAGCCCAGGAATTTGAGGCTGCAGTGAGTTATGATCGTGCCACTGCACTCCAGTATGAGTGACAGAGCAAGACCCCGTCTCAAAAAAATAAAAAATTTAGAATTTAAACAATAAATAATGGTTGAAGGAAAACAAAGAATAAGCTTGGTTGTTACTCAGAAAGAGATAATCTAATGGGAAATAATATGCAGAGAAAACAGTAGGAGACAGATAAGAATGAGAAGTCTAATAACACACACAGAAGTCTAGATCATCAGAGAAGGGGCTGAGCACTAACATTGGAAGAAAGACTTTGTGGAAGAAGGGGCATCTTCACTGAGTCCTGAATAATAGGTAGTATCTCAGAAAATAAGAGCTGGATTTTAAAAGTCTAGTGTAAATACATGAAAGGATTGATAATAAATCCAGCTAGGGAACACAGGATTTAGGTAGCAGAATAGCTGCAAATAAGGTTGGAAAAGTCATGATCAAATGATGGAGATCTTAAATGTTGAGCTAAGGAGTATGGACTTGGTTCAGTTGGTAATCTGGAATCAGTGAAGGCTTTGCATCTAGGAGGGGAAATTTGTTGCGTTAGAATATTAATTTAGAGATAGCATATAGGATAAACAAGGAGGACTTAGAGACAAGAAAACCGGAGGCATTGTACCATTTTGCAAATAGTATAATGTACTTCCCCTAGAGAAGAACTGTTAAGAATCAACAATGGTAAGAATAGATAGCATTTATTGAGTGCTTATTTGATCCCAGCACTTTGCTGAATGCTTTAAATGCTTTACCTTATTTGATCTTCTTAGCTACCTCACATGCTGTTATTCCTATTTGATGGAAAGAGAGACTGAGGATCAAGGAGCTCAAGTGAGTTGCCCAGGGTCACCTTAGTAGTGAGTGGCGGTGCCAGTCTTTGTGCCTCTCTCTGGCTGAGGACATGCTTTGAACCATTATATTCCAACCCAGTGATTCTTAACCTGGTTGTGCATCAGAATCACTTGTGGTCTCTTAAAAAATTTTCTTGCTTGGGCCCCCAGTGATCGAGTATCAGTAGGATGTGCACCTCTTGTCTTTTCAGAAAGTCTGGTATATGATTCTGGTTTGCAGTCTTGATTGAAAACCACTGTTAGACCATCTCCCTAAATGGCAACATTTAGTGGGAGGCTGGGGTGGGAGTGGGAAGCAGGAGAAAAGAGAGAGGCAGATAAAGCGTTAACAAGGCGGAGGGGAAGAGGAGTCAAAGGGGATTCCAGGGTTTAGGGGCTAGAATAATGGTGGTGTCATTTAGTGAGATAAGGATGTTGAATTGGTTTGGACAGGGAAGATAGTATGTTTTTGTCACATGTTCAGTTTGAGGAAAGTATAAAAATGTCTAGAGAGCATTTTGAAGTTGCAGCCATTAGAGAAATAAATTGAAGCATCATCTACCTAGATACTGTCAGATTTCGTCACCTGGGAATCTATGAAAATCAGGCATTGGAGCCTCTCCCCATAGGGATAAAAATAGAAGGGCATTTAGAGAGAGAGAAGGAGAACAAGAATAGCGCAGATTAAAATATGGGAAAGGAGTGTTGAGGAAGGAAATAATCAACATTGGGGACTTCAGTGAACAAAGTGGGGTGAAAATCAACCTCAGACGATTGTTTGGTCTTACATTCCAGTTGATTTAAAGTTTCTAGTTTTAGAGTACTTCGGAAAATGTGGTAGGAGGTGTTTAGGAAAGTGTGCACAGAAGACAAACAAGAAAAATGCAAAGGCACTTTTAAAATAGTGGTAGTAATGTCCATGAAGCCTCTACTCGTATTGCCACCCCCACACCCGTCTGCTCCATCCCTGTGAAGTAATAAAGTCCATAGATAAGGGAAGAGAAGTGTCTGCCAGAAACGTTTCCTAAATGATTCTCCTTGAGCCACCGACTCTAGTATCTAGCAAAAGAAAAGGCCAGAAATACATGTGTTTTAAAATCTTGCTGGGTAAAGCCTACCTTCATTTACCATCTTCCCAGTTGAAAACCATTAAAGTGGAGGAACAGTATTCAGTATGATTTGTTCCATGTTAGAACAGAAATCAGATTATGCCTAAATCTGAGGTTCTAAATCTGATAGTGATTCTCCGTTGAAATTACCCACTAGTGAGCTGCCCTTGCTGATGGGGTGGATAAGATTCCTTTGGGAGGCTGCAGCAGAAAACAGATTAAAAACCACGGGTTTAAACGGTTTCATGCTACACAGGTCTCTATTTGCAGGACTTCTGCATTTGGTTGCTTTTTTAAAAGAAAGGTGTTGTTTCCTCGAGTTTTCTCTTAAACTGCTTTCCATCTGTCTGTGTTTTACAGAAATATGAAATGATAAAGACAGAAGAAATTCCCAATTTGGAAAACTCTAATTTTTCTACTAAAGTCATAAAAGACATTGCACAGAACATTTTATCGTTTTTGAAATCTAATTGTACCAAAGAAGGACATACCTATTGGCTCTTTAAAGGTAAGCTATTAATACTTCTTGAGTGAACAATAATTGATTTGGGTAACTGCTATAAAATGAGGCTTGTTTTTCTTTCCAGCAAGTGGCAGTGATATAGTGAAGCTCTATGACCTCACTACTCTTTGTGAAGAAACTGAAGACAAATACCAAAATCCATTCACAATGCCAGTGGCCATTCTCTTGTACAAGTGAGTGCCTTAAGAATTTTAGATGAAGAAGTAGCCTTATATAAAGTTTTAAAGCATACAGCCACAGTATCCAAACCAAGGTTTTTAAATGCTTTTAGGTTTTCATAGTAGCGGGAAAGATATAAAATACACATTGTACCAAATATTACTCAGCTTTCTTATGACACAATAGTGTAAACATTTTGGGGGTGGTGGGTAAAGTGTAAAGTGTAATATTTTGTTGTTTCTTACAGCTCTTTGTTGGAAAGAAACAAGAGCACTCCTAGACTTGAGTCTTGCAGACAGTGATGAATGGTGGGCAGTAAAGTTGATATAAACTCTTTTTTTAGGGTTGCTTGCAACATGATGATGAAGAAGAATCAAAATAAGAAACACTATGGAACTATTAGAACATTGCTTCTTAATTGTCTTAAATTACTGGACAAAAGCAGGCATCCTCAAGTAAGAGTAACATTTATGTATTCTCTAAAACAATTCTAGCATTCTAACAGGGAATTGTTACCTGGACAGTAAAGCTTCCCGATTCCTATTCTGTAACTGCCCTATTCAGTGTGGTAGCCATTAGCACATGACACGTGGCTGTTGATCACTTAAAATGTGCTTTGTCTGAATTGACATGTGCTGTCAGTGTAAAATACACCCTGAATTTTGAAGGTTGGATATCTGTACATATTACATGTTGAAATGCAATGTTACATATATTGGATTAAATATGTTTAAGTTAATTTCTCAGATTCTACTTCTTTTTTTTTTTTTTCGAGACAGAGTCTCGCTCTGTCACCCGGGCTGGAGTGCAGGGGTGCAATCTCTACAGCTCCGCTTCCTAGGTTCACGCCGTTCTCCTGCCTCAGCCTCCTGAGTAGCTGGGACTACAGGTGCCCGCCACCACGCCCGGCTAATTTTTTGTATTTTTGTAGAGACGGGGTTTCACTGTGTTAGCCAGGATGGTCTCGATCTCCTGACCTCGTGATCTGCCCGCCTTGGCCTCCCAAAGTGCTGGGATTACAGGCGTGAGCCACCGCGCCCGGCCTCCACAGATTCTACTTTTTAAATGTAGCTACTAGAAAATTTAAAATTTCGTATGTGACTCGTTACGTTTCTCTTAAACAGCACTGCTCAATAAATTTAGAACTCATGGAATTCTAGCAGTAGTGCTCTTAGTTCTTTGTTTTGTTGCTATTAGACCTTGTTATCACTTTGTTCATATAAATAGAGTTCACATTCCACACTTAAGGATATTAAAGCATCTCTTAAATAAAAGCTAGTAACATTTGTTTTAAAGAGAGGGGGAAGAAGCATCTCTTAAAATACTCCCTCAGTCGTGCTCCCCACAATTTTCTACTATCCTTTCCCTTGGTTGTTTGCTTCATAACCTTATTTTTCACTGTAAGGCTAATGGTTGTATCCTGTTCAAATCAGTAAAGGTATGTAGGATACGCAATTTTTCTTCGAAGAGCCAAAGTCATTTTAATTGTAGCCGCATTTGATTTAGAGATAAAGATGATGCTAGAGACCAAACTCAGAAATTTTTTTGAAGAAAAATAGTAAAACATTTTGTTTCTGACTGAAATATCTAATTGCTGACTGAGGTGGCAGTGTTTAGTGGAATTTGAGTGGTTTATGTGGATGTTAGAAAATGGTGTTAAGACTATTGTCTGTGATTAAGAACTGATAAATAATAGAATGGGATAAATGATCGTATATAAATGCTAATTTTAGGAGATATCAGAATGGACTTTTCCCTTGTTAATGTAAATTTTTTTTTTAGAACCATAGATTGTATAATAAATATTAATTGCCTATTATAGAGAAACTTGAATTAATTTATAGTTTGTAAGAAAAAATTCTGGTTTCTCACTTGGTATAGGGTGGTATTAATATTTGTTAATATTTTAGATATGACACTCTATACTCAAAAGCCTTTGTTTGTCTCCAGTGAAATTCAGTTGACACCTTTTAAGAGAGAGGGCTCAGGGTGGAGTAATTTCAGAAAATAGGAAATGCGTCAACCCATAAAGATTTTGTGGAGCATACCCAGAGTATTGGTAGCTTTGAACTGGGAACATTTCTGTGTGTGTTACAGTCTATATGGTGGAAACAGCCGGTGTGCCGATCTCCTTCTAAAATTTGTTAGTATGGTATTAAAATTCACGTATTTTTTTATGACAGTAATTTACACATATTTCTCTCTTTTTCATAAGATTATTGCTTCCGCCAATTACATGCTTTCAGAACTTTTTCAATTGGATGAACCTAAAAAGGAAGAAAATTCAGAATCTCCTTTAAACGAGAATTCTGATGAAAGTTATAGTGAAGAGGAGGAAGAGATGCCCGACAGTGATGAAAATGGATCCTATAGCACCAGCTCTGATCCATCGGATGATAGCAAAGCAGTAGCTATAATCAAGTCTGTTGGAGAACTGTCGGTACCAGAAAAATACAAATCTATTCATCAAATTAGAGTAAGCCTTTAGAATTTATATTAAATTGTTATCAAGGAAACATAATTGTTAATCGAATATAGTTAGCCCTTCAAAAGATACCATTGCTTCAATAAATCTTTCATGGTCCAGCATCTAATAATCATTAGGTTTCTGAATTCTAAAACTTGGCTTTATAGTATTGTTCCACGATAACTGACCCACATTATGCAAGCCTATAATGGACAGATGTGTAAACCAGGTATCTGTCTATTCTTATGTGAAGGATTTTCCTCTCCAGTGACCAGTGTGTAGTCATAGTCTTGTCTCCTTACTAGGGCACTTCTGTCCAGTTTTGGGGTTGCTGGGAAATTACGTATATAGGTTGCTTGGTGAATATAGAGTTAGGGTAGAGAAGGAGGTGGCTCTTGGAGCTGTGTATGGTGAGATCTGGTACATTATCCCTGTGCTATATTAAGACAGTACTTTTTTCGTGACTCTGGTGGTCATGTCTGCCGTATTGGACGTGTCTCTGCCCTGGAGAGGACCAGACAGATTTCTCCCTCTGTGGGTTGCCCTGACTGTCCTTCTACCATCAGTGTATCTCCAGGCAGTATATACCTTTCAACATACCATCTCCCTATGATTAGATCCAGGCCAACCTTAAGAGTTCTGGCTGTTTCCTGAACTGAAATACAGTTGTATTTACAGATAACTTCTTAATTTAAGCACGGAGTGTAACTTTCAGATGGAAACTTTAAGCAAGTTTTTGAGGGGCTATCTCTGTCACCCTAAACATTACCCATCTTTCTGACCTTCACTTGCCCCATTGGTTTACCATGGTCATGCTGGCTGTTTTTTCTCTCAGAAGCATCAAGATTCTGCTCATTGGAGGGCGTTTGTATTTTCTGTTGCTTCTGTTTGGAATGTACCTACCCTAGGTCTGTTCATGGCTGCCTTTTTTAAGGCTTCAGTGTTGACTGAAATGTTGCCTCTTCAGGGAGATGTTCCCTGACCACTCTGGCCAAAGCGTGCTCTACTTTTTTGTCCTTCAAGTAGCCTATCTGTTCCTGAAGTTCTTATTTTTATCTTTGTCTTGCTTCACTAGAATGTAAGTTCCCTGCAGGTATAGACACTCTGTCTCCAATGTCTAGAACACATTATGGGTGCTCAGTAAATATTTGACTCAATGACTGCAGGAAAAAGTCATTAACTGTCCATCTAAATTTTAGTTCACTTTCAGCTTGAACTTCCACAGTGGAGTGAAAAAATGTTCTGGTTATAGTCATTGATTGCAAAAGTTACATGTATATGGAATACTGCATTGTAACACTAGGCCGTGGACTTAACGGAACAATTAGGTAATAATTAAAGATGTAATGAGTTAGTGTCACTATTTTTCACAGATAGCACTTTCAGTCAGTATCTGAAGCACTCAAAAAATGCAGTGTTAGTATTAATATAAACATGTCTTTAGTTGGCCTTTCCTTATCCTTATTGAGTGACTTTGCAGTATGGACAGTCAGCATGAGCTCCAGAGTCCCAGCTCCCACTCACTCACCGTGTCCTCAGACAAATTGCTAAACTGTCTGTGCTTGCTTTTCTTCTGTGCAATGAGAACAGTCGTTCCAACCCCACGGGATTCAGCGAAATGAAATGCTTCACAGAAGCCCCTACACGTAATATCCTTCTTAGTTGGAGGTTGCTAGCTGGTTTTGCTCCTTAATTAAGCAAATAAATTAACAAGAATATTAGTGAAACTTGTTATTTCTAAATTGATGCTAATTGTTAATTGTGTTTTGCCTAGTATCGGTGCTAATGATGAGTGGAGCTGACCTACTAAATGAGGTCTATATTTGTCTAAAACATTACTACTCTAGTTCTTGCTTTTTTGTCATAGTAGAATTATATTTAAAATTGTAAGTACTTAAAGCAACATATATGTTGTAAGATCTTTTTAAGCAAGATTTTTGTTGATAATGCTTGCAGTAATTTAATCTTCAACAAAAACAATATGTTGACCTTAATACATTGGTAGTGTATTCATAATTTTACGTGTTTGTTCCTCAAGCCCAGTTGTGCATTTCCAGTTTGCCATGACACAGAAGAGCGCTGTAGACTTGTGCTGAGCTATGTTCTAGAGGTAAGTTTAAGTTTAGTCTTCACTTGTTCAGTAAAGTTGGTACTTGATATGCAAATTACACTTGTTTGTTGGTGTCTGAATGTTATTCCGAATTGTGTTCTGCTGCAATTTTTTTTTCCGTAAGCATAAAGTGATAATCAGATTCGTTTTTCCGAAATATTTCAGATCAAACAAAGTTTTTAAAAGTCTGTTTCTGAGATGGAAATTTCTAAATTACTAAATTACTAAATGTATTCAGTAGTCCAGATACTGTCTTATATTTAGTTTTCAGTTGACCTGAAGTTAGGTATATAGTAAATGCTTTTCCTTTTTTTGAAGGGTTTAAAATCTGTCGATAGCAGCATCAAAAAAGAAAGCGATCTCCCAGCAGCTGACCCCAGCACTCCAATCCCGTTAAAATATGAAGACGAATCCACAAGAGGGGGTCCCGAGGGGCTAGAGAAGCAGATGGCCTTGTTTTTGGACAAAAGTAAGTTGAATTGATGTGCAAATAAAGCCTTAAATAGAATAATATACTGGTTCTTTATCAACAGCAGACTTATGTCAATTAAGACATTCATTGCAAGGCATTGAGGAAAAGATACGTGAACTGGAAGTAGGGGTAATACTGTTTCATTTGAAATATAAAAAGGATATTTTTGATATTTCATGGACATTTCTAGTAAGAACATAAGGAGCCTGCATCTTCCCGTTACCCACAATGAGGAACTAATGCCTCAGCCTGGTGGAGTTCTCAGAAATTGCTGCTTCAGTAAAAGCACTGGGGTGTGTAGGTGCCACAGACTTAGGAGCCCAACTGCCTAACTTCATATCTTGGCTTTGCTAGGGCAAGTTGTTCCACTTTGAGTCACTATTTATCTCTTTCAAAATAGAAACGATAATAATGGCTTCTTTAAAGGGTTGTTAGAATGATTAAATGGTTAATATATGTAAAGTGCTCAGAACAGTGTACATAATAAGCACTATAGAAGCGTAGGCTGTTGTTACTGCGCAGCATTTGAATAAGCTACAAATGTCACTTTTAAATTACCTAGTTCTTCAGGAATATAACATCATGAAGAACATATGGACTTTGAAGCAGAAGCTGTGAATTTCTTCTTTATTTTAACCTAAGTTGTATTTCTTTTTCCAACCTTATTTCTTTCCCCCTTTTAAATCAGTTTCAATTGTTAAAAAAAGAAAGAAAGAAAGAAAGAAATGTAGAAAGCCTATATGTTTGCAATACGTTTGAATCACAGTGGAAGTGCTTTCTGGACCCTTCTTTTCCGGAACAAACATGGTGGAGGTAGGAGAGGAATAGATTTATTTCCCCAGCATTTATGTAGTCGTGCTTGTATGCCAGGCTTCAGCCTATAGGCAGTAAGGAGATCACACCAGGACTTGTGCCATTCTTTTTTTCTGAAATGCCTTTTCTGTCACTTCCTCCTTCTCTGTCTCCCCTGTTGAAAATCCTGCTCAAGCTCAGAATCTCCATGCTTCCCTCTGTTCTCCATCAGAATTACTTGATTCTCTTACCACTTTGTCCTGTGAGCCTGCCTTATGTCACAGTTCCTGCGTTAAATGGTTTTACACACACATGCACACACAAACACAGTTGTGAACAAGAACTTCTTACTTAATTTTAGTTTCTCACAATATCTCTTACTCACAGATGATGCTTATATCAGCAGAGGAAAAAAGTCCATACACACATCAAACCATAATGAAGACTAAGTATCTTTCATCGCCTTGAAAGACTTGGGTTCTAGCTGATTAAAAAATGAGAAACCTTCAAGCTGGGGGAAGGGGGGGTGCGTTTTTGTTATTTGTGGAGCAAAATGTTCCACAGTATTTTCTTCTTTCTCTGTTAATTACACTTTACATATTTTGTTGTGGTTTATGTTATCAAGCATAGAGGCCATATAACTTCATGTCAGTTATATGTTTCCAGTGCCTGGCACAGTACTTGCCACAAAAATGATTATTTGTTGAGTATAAAGAAGGTAGTGATGGGTTGGACTTTAAAGAATATTCCTGATAGAGGAAACAGTAAACTAAGATGGGAGACAGGAAAAACAGGCATCTTTATAGGTGACAAGGAGTAACTTAACATTAGCTGACGGGTAGTAGGATGGACAAGTAGAAAGTGAGACTGAGAAACATGCAGCTAGTTTAGGCTAAGCTAAGTGGGAAGAAGCCATTTTCATGTTTGAGGACAGGCTTTCACAATGATCTAAGCTGTGCTTTAGGAAGGTAAACTTTGACAGGTTGACACATAGACTGGAGAAAGGAGACAGGTGTCACTCATGAGGTTAGCTATGTCAGTGACACTAGAAGAGAATGACAGAGTTGCCGATGTCAGGGAAGCAGAAGGCCTTGGAACTCCCAAGTGAGAGTCTTTTAACACAGTCGTTTTACTCCAGTGTATTGAAGCAGTAAAGCATAATATTTACCAGTCTTGTCACAATAGCACCTAAGTCTAGAGTGTTTCTATCAAGAAACAGAAAATATTTTTTGTGCGTGAGACTTACAGTCAAATGTGCTGTCTTTTTTTTTCTCTCCATGTCACAGTGGGCTCCCTTCAGAAGGGCAATTATTCCAGTCTATCTGGAATGATCCCTGGCTCTTGGCAACATAAAATGAAACTTCAGCTGATTCTCAAGTCATCGAAGGCCTATTATGTTTTGTCTGATGCTGCCATGAGTCTTCAGAAATACGGACGAGCATTACGATACATTAAATTAGCTTTGCAAAGCCATGGTAAGCCACGGCACGTGAATATGTCTAATAGGCACTGGGAAAGGAGAACAGAGAAGGCATCTGAATCACAGTGGAAGTTTACTCCTGTTTCTTTTGTATAGCTTTATTTTTAAATGACTCTTTCCAATCCTGTGTGTGTTACCTTCTATTTTAGTTTCTGCTCAATGGTTTAACGTCTCTTTGCTTTGAAATACATGAAGCTGTAATATGTATAATTGGACATAAAATAAACAATAGCTACAGGGTACAAAGTGTTCTGCTGATAACACAGTTTCTTCATATTTCCTGTGGTCATTAATTTTTTCTGCATTTGTGCTTTTTCTTCTTCCCGCACTTTCTAAACAGATACTTATTGCTGCCTCTGCACCAATATGCTTTCCGAAGTGCTGCTGTTTCTCTCTCAATATTTGACACTTTGTGGTGATATCCAACTAATGCTGGCCCAGAATGCAAATAATAGAGCAGCACACCTTGAAGAGTTTCATTACCAAACAAAAGAAGACCAGGAGATCCTGCATAGCCTTCACAGAGAGTCCAGTTGCCAAGGTGTGCCACAGACTTGGACCACGTGGTTCATGGTGGGACTATGCAGTCTAGCTCATGCTTATTTGAGTATTCAGAAAAGGGACAGAAATATTAGCGTGTTGATATTTGCTTTGTATTTATTTATTTATGTATTTATTGAGATGGAGTTTCACTCTTGTTGCCTAAGCTGGAGTGCAATGGTGCAATCTTGGCTCACTGCAACCTCTGCCTCCCGGGTTCAAGCGATTCTCCTGCCTCCGCCTACCAGCTAGCTGGAATTACAGGCATGCGCCACCATGCCTGGCTAATTTTGTGTTTTTAGTAGAGACAGGGTTTCTTCGTCTTGGTCAGGCTGGTCTCGTACTCCTGGCCTCAGGTGATCGCCCACCTTGGCCTCCCAGGGTGCTGGGATTATAGGTTTGAGCCACTGTGCCTGGCCTGCTGTTTTATTCGTTTCTTAATTTTAAAGTTAAACATAATCTTGTGTATTTATATAAAATGGTTTTAAAGTATTTTATAATTACTGTTTATATAACTAGAACTAACTATAAAGTAAGATATGAAGACAGTTGTGTGTCAACTTTTTTTTTTTTTTTTGAGAGACACAGTCTTGCTCTGCTGCCCAGGAGGCTGGAGTGCAGTGGGGCGATCTTGGCTCGCTGCAACCTCTACCCCCTGGGTTCAAGTGATCCTCCCATCTCAAGTCTCCCAAGTAGCTGGGACTAGTACATGCGCCACCACACGTGGCTAATTTTTGTATTTTTATTAGAGACAGGGTTTCACCATGTTGCCCCAGACTGGTCTCAAACTCCTCAACTCAAGCGATCCTCCCACCTTGGCCTCCCGAAGTGCTGGGATTACAGGCGTGAGCCACTGCGCCCAGCCTTGTGTCAGCTTTTTACACTCTTCTTTTCATGAGGTTCTTCTAGGTAACACTTGTAGGCAGCTAACAGAGCCATGGGTTTCCTTTTGAAAGGTGTAACAGTTGATGAAGATGGTTCATTACCTTCTGAATGATTCCTTGGGGCTGAAATAAAGTGATCATTGTTTTTAGTGTTAGTTCATAGCCAGCGTCTTACTGAATATGTCACTGTGTTTGGAATTATCAGGCTTTAAAACTGGGAAATAGAGTAATCCGATCCGCAGCGGCGCTGTCCCTCTCTCTTACCTCAGCACAGTTGTGTGAGCACGCTGCCATTAAGACAGTGAACGAAGTAAATGATGAGTCTTCTGAAGGTGCCTCTGTGATGTCTCATGGGGTTGTTTTATTATGCTCTTAAATTGTTATACTAAATATTACTTGATGTTTGTCTCCCAGAGTTTCAGACAATTCACAGCTGGAGGAGTGTACTGGGGGAGAGGGAAAAATGTGTTATTTTCTAGTATTTTTGCCCTTTCTTCCCCTCTCTCCGTCTTTCTCAAATAATCATTTTTTTGTAGATGTAGCAGGAAAGTCCTCAGTGTATTTTTACTACTCCCATCATAGCAATTTGAGTTAAATACTTCTTTTTACTCCAGTTCCCACTTTGATGGCATTTTTAATCTTCTGAGGGCTTCTGTAGCAGCTTCTTCAGTGACTTACAGTTAATATTGACACATTATTTCAAGAACTATTTCCATTAATTAAAAATAACAACTTTGTATTAGTGGACAACTTTAGGTCTGCCCTAATAAACAAGCGTACCTGGGAAAACCTGGATCACAGGAATTGTGTGATATTCATAGGCAGGAAAATATTTTTATCCAACATTAATATCCCAAGAAATGTAATTTTATAAATAAAGAGATCTTTATTATGAAACTTAAATATTGTTGTATTGATTGAATCTTAGTATACTTATACCGTATTGCATTTTTTATTACTTAGAATTTAGAATCTCAGGTTCATGTAGATACTGAGGAAGAAGGAATCACATGACTCGCATTGATGTATCCCTTTTTTCTTTTCAGGATTTGCATGGGCAACTGATTTGTCTACAGACTTAGAAAGTCAACTTTCTGTTAGTTGTAAATGTTATGAGGCTGCTAATGAAATCTTGCAATTTAGTGACTTGAAAAGCCAAAATCCAGAACACTATGTACAAGTATTGAAGAGAATGGGTAACATTAGAAATGAAATTGGAGTGTTTTACATGAATCAGGCTGCTGCATTACAGAGTGAGAGAGTAGGTGAGTATTTCTTTAGATTCCTCTCTTTATTGCCTGTTCTCTTAGAAAATTATGCTAATTTTGTATGAGTTAAGCAAAGAATGGTGGCACTTGATTTTATGTCATAAAGAGGTGCTTTGTTAGAGAACCTCTTATTATTTTTAAGAAATAGAATTAGGAAAACATGATTTTTCCCTTGGAATTAATTATTTCAATGTTCTTCATTCTCACTTTTGTACTCAGTCCATCTGATCAATTTAGAAGCAAATGGGACATCCAATCATGTGCCAGGCTGTGTGTTGGATATGGAACTGGCTAGAATATGGTCCTCTCTCCATGTTGGGAAGCTGGATAGGAACACAAAGAACGCTGTGGATGAGTACAGATGAAGTATAATGGGAGACTGGGGAAAGAAGACATTTGTGGAGGTCATAAGTTAGAGGGCTCTTGGGAAAGTGTCATTGAGCAGGGTGGTGCCGGGTGTGTAGTGTCAGCTGGCAAATGTGAGGAAAGGAGGGTGCTAGACCGAGGAGGCGGTGTTAGGAAGAAGCCAGGGATCTCAGAGGGTGCAAGTGTACGTTTAGAGGGAGCAAGAGGCCTGTGTGAGGAAGATGTGGGATAGTGGGTAAGTAAGATGCGGGATGGTGTAGTAAGATGCGGGATGGTGTAGTAAGATGTGGGATGGTGTAAGTAAGATATGGGATGGTGTAAGTAAGATGTGAGATGGTGAATCATTTGGGCCCATGTTGAATTTGAGTTCACTATGGAACGTGTATGTGAAAGGTATAATTTAGTAGTCAGTTTGAAATGTGCTAAGAGCTGTAGGGCTATCGAGACAGACTGAGAGCCATTCACATAAAGGTAATAGTTGAAGCTGTGAGAATAGATGAGAATGTAAAGGCTGGACACAGGGAGAGAACAGAAAGGGGCTGAGGTAGAACTGAGGTTAGCAGGTAAGCTGAACATCTGTGGGCCTTTGGTTTTTTGTTTGTTTGTTTTTGTTTTTGTTTTTTAAGAGACAGGGTCTTACTCTCTCGCCCAGGCTAGACTGCAATGGCATAATCACAGCTTGCCGCAGCCTCGAACTCCTGGGCTCAAGCAATCCTCTCACCTCAGCCTCCCAAAAAAAATTTTTTTAGAGATGAAGTCTTGCTATGTTTCCCAAGCTGATCTCGGACTCCTGGCCCCAGGCAGTCCTCATGCTTTGACTTCCCAAAGTTCTGGGATTACAGGCATGAGCCACTGCACCCAACCTGTGTGCCTGTTGATCTGTGAATAATGCTTGGCACTTAGGGATACAGATGTTGCCCTCAAAGAGTTCCTTGCTAGTGGGAGAACCTGTGCATTTAAGGTGCATCTGGAGGGACAGTCAGTGAGGGAACCTGGGAAGTGGTCATCAGGAAGCTAGGGAAATTGGATACAACACAGGTTGTAATCTCTTCAAACTCCATGGGAACCATGCTTTTGGATCTTCACAAAGTGACAATTTGCTCAGATGTTTTTCTTTGCTTATTTGAATATCATTTGGTTAATAGTGAAGAGGGTTATACTTAAGTGTTGTACAGTAGACCCCACGTATCCTTGGAGGATGCGTTCCAAGATCCCCAGTGGGTGCCTGAAACTGGAGAGTTTTTCTGTGCCTTTTCCTGAACATACATGCTGTGATGAAGTTTAATTTACAAATTAGGCACAGTAAAAGATTAACAGCATTTACAACAGTATGGCAGCATCATTACTCTTGTGCTTTGGGACATTATTAAGTCAAAATAAGGGTTACTTGTCCAAAAGCACAGCGATATCATAACAGTCGATCTGATACCCCAGACAGCTACGAAGTGACTGATGGGCGGGCCAGGCATACAGCATGAATGTGCTGGACAAAGGGATGGTTCCCATCCTGGGTGAGGCGGAGCAGGATGGTGAGAGACTTCATCAAGCTATAGTAGTCAGCTGGGGCTGCTGTAATGAAGTATCATAGACTAGATGACATAAATGAGAAATGTATTGTCTCATAGATCCAGAGACTGGAAGTTCAAGATCAAGGTGGCAGCAGGGTTGGATTCCTCTCATGCTTCTCCCTTGGCTTGCAGATAACCGCCTTGTCACTGTGTCCACACAGGGCCTTCTCTCTGTGCATACCCCTGGAGTCCCTCCCTCTTTTTAAAAGGACACCAGTCATACTGGATTAGGATCCCACTCTTACAGTCTCATTTAACCTTAATTACATCTTTAAAGGACCTGTCCTAAATGTAGTCACATTGTAAGGAACTAGGGGTTAGGGCTTCAGCATATGAACTCTGAGGGACACGTTTACCTTCATGTAACAGGCATGGTGAGAGCAATGAGCTGTGGTTGACTGCAGGTGACTGGCTCGCCACCACACTCCTGTCACTGCCGTCCTCCTCTTAAGACAGTGCTAGGGTTTACACTGATGTCTGCTTACACAGTTGTTTTCTTTCTTTCTCTGTAAAGTGAGCAAATCTGTGTCTGCTGCCGAGCAACAGTTGTGGAAAAAAAGCTTTTCTTGTTTTGAAAAGGGAATTCACAACTTTGAGTCAATTGAGGATGCCACAAATGCCGCCCTTTTATTATGTAACACGGGAAGACTCATGCGAATTTGTGCACAGGCGCACTGTGGTGCAGGTGATGAATTTAAACGTGAATTTTCACCAGAAGAAGGCTTATATTATAATAAGGTAACACATTCGCTTACATGTTGGGCCTCATCCATTCATACCTGGCATTTATTTCCATTTTTTCATTGTTTCACTAAAATATTACAAAACTAAAAATCATTAAACTCTGCTAATGGCACAAGACTAGACAGATCATGAAAACACTTGGAACCTGGCCTAAGACTAGTAAGAATTGAGTATTGAAGATGACATGTGGAATTGGAAGGGAAAAGATGATTCTGCAAATTGTTTGTACAACGAGCATGAATGTCAAATGGATTAAAGATTGACATGGAGAAAATGAAACTGTAAAAGTACTAGAAGAAAATATAGGTAGAGGCTTGTATGATAGGTTATGGAAGGACTTTCCCAGCATGACACAGTAAGCAGAAATCCTGGGTAAAAGTTGAATAAACTCAAATGTGTGAAAATAAAGTTCTAAAAATGCACAAATGTGTAAAAATCTAAAAATGCACAACAGAAAGTGAAATTGAAAGCAAATCATAATCTAGGGAAAATACTTATAACAGATGAGAGGTTAGTACACTCTTGCTATATAAAAACAAGAATCATTGGAAACACCCAAAGAGAAAAAAGAGCAAATAACCTTGAACAGAAAATGTACACATTTTTTAAAAAAAGTAAATGGCTAATATATATAAAAGGAAATTTTCAAAATTTATTTTTATTTCTTTATTTTTGAGGCAGAGTCTCACTCTGTTGCCCAGGCTGGAGTTTAGTGGCGCAATCTTGGCTCACTGCAACCTCTGCCTCCTAGATTCAAGTGATCCTCATGCCTCAGCCTCCTGAGTAACTGAGACTAGAGGCGTATGCCAACATGTCTGTCTCATTTTGGCATTATAATATTTTTAGTGGAGATGAGGTTTCGCCATGTTGGCCAGGCTGGTCTCAAACTCCTGGCCTCAAAACTGAGTTTTATTTATTAGATTGCCAAATTTTATGACAAATGGTCACACCCGCTGTTGCAGAGGGTACAAGGATATGAGCACTCATATAATGGAGTGATTGAAGCCATTTAAATGACATTAGTGAAGAATGTTGGTGGCATAATAAATTTTTAAATGAGTGACTTTTTTTGATTTTCTTTTTTAAATTTATATATACACAGAAAAGAGTGAATAAATAAACACCAGAAATGTAGAAATTATTGCTGGGATATTAAGTGTGGTTTTGTTTTTGGTTTCAATATAATGGCCATGTATTTGAAGATTGGGGTAACGAGGTAGGAGGAGATACTTCTTTTTACAGTAAAATTTGGTAAGTTTTTAATCTGATTTACTAGTTATAGAAACTGTAATTTTCATTTAGAAAGAAAAAAAAAAAGGAAACAAGTGCATCCTCATGCTCAGCCTGAGTCAGAAAGCAGCACCACGGATTGGCTTCTTGTAGCCTTGAGATGGGAACAGAGTGGTCTTCAGTCTACTCAGAATAACTTTCTTCATTGAAATATTTTCACTGACTTATTTTTTCATTTCCTCATAATATTGCCCCTTGATAAATTATCCCCAAATTAAATTAACATCTGGGTAGTTATGAAGTATGTTTTATTTTCATGCAGTATTGGTATATATTTAAGCTGAGTCAGAAATGTACACTGTTTTCTCCTTTGCAGGCTATTGATTACTATTTGAAAGCGCTGAGGTCATTGGGAACACGAGACATACACCCAGCTGTTTGGGATTCAGTGAACTGGGAATTGTCCACTACTTACTTTACTATGGCAACTCTACAGCAAGATTATGCTCCATTATCTAGAAAAGCTCAGGAGCAGGTGATAATATTTGCTGGATTATAAAATAAGTTCTCAGTCTCATTCCTTTGTTTAACAAATATTTAGCATCTGTTGTCTTTTCCTGAATAAGCAGTATTTAAACGTTTTAAAAACTCCTACAGTCAGACTACAAGCTTGTTTTTTTCTCCCCCCTCAAAAAACTAAACAAACAGATTGAAAAAGAAGTCAGTGAGGCCATGATGAAGTCCCTGAAATACTGCGACGTGGATTCCATGTCTGCTCGGCAGCCTCTTTGTCAGTACCGAGCTGCAACCATCCATCACAGGCTGGCCTCCATGTACCACAGCTGTCTGAGGAATCAGGTATTGTCAGTCCAAGTTAAGCACAGTGCCACATCAGTTGAAAAGTGTTTTGGGTGCTTTTGTTTTTGTTGTTTTAACATGGTCATGTATATTTTAAATGCAATCTATGTTAATTAGCTACTTTAGAAAAACTTGTAGTGTAGCTGGTTTTCCCTCTCACATATACTGCTCTACTTGATTGGGTCTTAGTTTATGAACTTACCTATTTGCCTGGGTATGTTACTTCGGTTTTTTAAAATGTAGGTAGGCTTTATAGTAATGGTTCAGTGCCAATTTTACAGTACTAGTCTCCCATCTGTTATTGTAAAATAGAGCATATATATGAAAATACAGGCAGGGCACAGTGGCTCACACCTGTAATCCCAGCACTTTGGGAGGCTGAGGCAGGCGGATCACCTGAGGTCGGGAGTTCGAGACCAGCCTGACCAACGTGGAGAAACCCCATCTCTACTAAAAATACAAAATTAGCCAGGTGTGGTGGCACATGCCTGTAATGCCCGCTACTCAGGAGGCTGAGGCAGGAGAATCACTTGAACCCGGGAGGCAGAGGTTGCGGTGAGCCGAGATCGCACCATTGTACTCCAGCCGGGGCAACAAGAGTGAAACTCCATCTCAAAAAAAAAAAAAGAAAAAAAAATACATGTGGAACATACGTACAGTTTACAGAATAAAAGGAAACCCCTGTGTCCCTTGTCTGGAGGTTGAGGAATGGAGGAATCCTCCAGAGTGCCCCGTGTGCCCCTCCCTGGTGTGTCTTCTTTGACGTCCACTCAGGTGAACTGCTGTGCGAAAATTTCTGCTGTGTCTGTGCCTTTTTTGTGCTGTGCCACTTAAACGGTATGTCTACGTTGTGCCCTGTGGTGAGCATGGGAAAACGAATCTGCTGTTGGTGTTCTGTGGCTTACTGCCTTTCACTTAACATCATGTTTTTGAGATACATCTGTGTTGGCACAGGTAGCTGTTCATTTTCTCAGCTCAGTAGTCATTCAATGACTATATCGTAGTTTGTTTATCTAGTCTATGATTACTGAATTTTGGGATTATTCCAGTTTGATGCTATTAGAAGTAATGAATACCAACAGTATTGTACATTAATCCTGCTGCCCAGATTCCTGTGTTTCTGAGAATTACCTGAGGCCTAGGATAAAGGCGCCTGCCTTCAGAGAGATTGCTTGGCTTCTGCTACGAGTCTTGGGCCTATAGTTTCTCAGTGATGTTTTTTGTTTGTTTTGTTGATCTTTCTCCCCTGCAAGGTGAGACTACTTACCTTACAGTCCCTTTGGCATGAGTTTACTTCTGGGTTGCCCTTATCCTGAAAAGTATCATCTTTTGAGATACAGCTTAAACTGGAGAAGGTTTTTTGGTGTTTTTTTTGGAGACAGGGTCTCACTCTGTTGCCCAGACTGGAGTGCAGTGGCACGATCCGAGCTCACTGCAACCTCCGCCTCCTAGGCCTCCCCACTCTTTTGCATATAGATATTTAGTTGTCCCAGCACCATTTGCTGGAAGACTATTCCTCTGCTGAATCGTCTGGGCACCCTTAAGCTTGCTTTTGCCCTCAGGATATTAGGTCATCTGGGGAAACCTGAATTTTGGTTGAGGACTTCCTAAGGCGAAGTGGAAAGAAAGCTTCTCCAGTTCATACTTGTAATCCCAGCACTTTGGGAGGCCGAGGCGGGCGGATCATTTGAGGTCAGGAATTCGAGACCAGCCTGGCCAACATGGCAAAACCGCATCTCTACGAAAAAATACAAAAATTAGCCAAGCAGTAGTGGTGGGTGCCTGCAATCCCAGCAACTCGGTAGGCTGAGGCAGGAGAGTTGCTTGAGTTCAGGAGGCGGAGGTTGCAGTGAGCCAAGATTGCACCACTGGACCTCCAGCGTGGGCGACAGAGCGAGACCCTGTCTCAAAAACAAAAAGAAAGGAAATGGATTAAGACCTCAATATAAAAGCTAAAACTAATAAGATCTGGTAAGGCCTACAGTGGGGGAAAAATAACTAAGAAGCACTTAGTGAAGCCTGAAGTAGTTACCGTGAAGGGTTTGTCTTGGTTTGGTTCTAGGTTGGTGACGAACACCTCAGGAAACAACACCGGGTGCTGGCCGATCTTCATTACAGCAAGGCCGCAAAGCTATTTCAGCTGCTCAAAGACGCTCCCTGCGAACTGCTGAGAGTACAGCTAGAGAGAGTAGCATTTGCTGAATTTCAGATGACCAGTAAGTCTTACTTTTCATTTCTCAGATATGTATGCATTGGGTTAGTGCTGGATTGTCTTAGAGTAAGGCAGGCCTGTGAATCTAAATAATACTGTTTTCTTTTTAATTTGCCCCATAGTTAATGACTTTGGGAAGGGAGGGGGAGAAATCTCTACACTTTTTGAAGTGCTTTTTAAAACTTAGAGAAATGTATTCGATTATGTTCAGTGACTAGAAATATTGAGATGTGTCCCATGACCCCTTATTTGGAAAAAAAATTGACAAATCAATTTAGACAGTTAAAGATTTCAGTCGGCCAGGCACGGTGGCTCACGCCTGTAATCCAAACAATTTGGGAGGCTGAGGCGGGCAGATCACCTGAGGTCAGGAGTTTGAGACCAACCTGGCCAACATTGTGAAACCCCGTCTGTACTAAAAATACAAAAATTGGCCATGTGTAGTGGTGCAGGCCTGTAGTCCCAGCTACTGAGGAGGTTGAGGCGGGAGAATCACTTGAACCCAGGAGGTGGAGCTTGCAGTGAGCCAAGATCATGCCACTACACTCCAGCCTGGGCGACAGAGCGAGACTGTGTGTCAAAAAAAAAAAAAAAACAAGAAAAAAAACCCCAAAGATTTAAATCGGCATGAAAAATTTGGGAATGGAGAGGCAAGAGTAAAGGAGTAGTGGGTCATGTTGAACCCTTTAAACATAGAACTGACCCTTGGATTGTGGTTCCAGAACAGATACTACTCTAGAGCCTGACCGAGGTAAAGATAAGTCAGGAGATAGAGAAGGGTGAAAGTGAGAATGCTTTCTTATGTTATTTTCCATGGCATGGAGTAAGCAGACTTCAACCACTTAATGATTTTTCGTAAGTTCTCCCCCTCCCTCTCTTGCTCATCTGTTCTCCTCTCTCACAGAGGAGTCTTTTCAGAAATATCTCCTGTGTGGTCAAGAAGCAAGAAACAATTATTTGAAGTGCAGCAGTTCATTTAGTGTTTCAGTCTTCTGTAAAATCAGATTAATACTTTAAATCTGTATGACTTAGTTTACACAGGTATACACTAGCCCTGGAAGGATGCATAAGAAACTGGTAACGTTGTTCCCTTTGGGGAGGAAACCTGCAAGGCCAGGAGGAGGGTTTCACTGCATACCCATTTGGACCTTGTAAATTTGAGGAATGTATTACCTATCTAAAACAGTTTCTAAAAATGGTTTTTACTAAAATTAATTTTTCATTGGCATATAATGCATGGTTAGATGTGTGGGATAGTCACCAGAATTAACAGTAGCTCTTGATGTGGGGAAGGTCTGGGGAGAGTGATCTTCAGTTTTCACTTGCACCTTTGAATATTCTGCCTTGTTTGAATTCCTTAGAATGATCAAGATCTTTTTTGTTGTTGGGGTTTTTTGTTTTTTGTTTTTTGTTTTTGAGACAGAGTCTTACTCTGTCACCCAGGCTTTAATGTAGTGGCATGGTCATGGCTAACTGCAACCTTGACCATCTGGACTCTAGTGATCCTGAGCCTCCTGAGTAGCTGAGACCACAGGCGCTAATTTTTGAAAAATCTTTTGTAGAGACAGGGTCTCTCTATGTTATAAGCCTAGGCTGGTCTCAAACTCCTGAGCTCAAGCGATACTCCTGCCTCAGCCTCCGAAAGTGCTGGAAGATACTGGAACAATTTGCTAAGATGATAAGCGTGTTTAATTCCCTCCTTTAAATGTTTTACTACTATGAGTACTTTAGAAAATAATGTAAATATTTTAGAGGGTTTTGTTAGCCAGGTTTGTGGGTTTTGTAAGCCAAGTTAATAAATGCTCTAGGTTGTGACACCTTTTATTCTATCTTATTTTACCCAGTGGTTTTTTTTTTTTTTTCCTAGTACATAGGATTCAGATCTCCCTTCCTAATGTCGATATTGTCTGGTCCTTGCCCCAACGACACTTTCATACATAATCAATAGCTTGTCTTCCAGATGCCAAATCTATGCTGAAATCACATTTACCCATTGATTTTAAAGATAATAAGTTGTTTAGAAAGTGTGGGATTATGCTTTAAAGGAAGAAGGCAACAGTTACTCTCTCCCCACCTGCAGAGTTGGGGAGTCCCCAAGACCACTTTCACTTCTCACACTAACTGAAGGTTTGTCAGCGGTCTCCAACACCACCTTCGGGTTTGAGAATTTGCTGAAGGACTCACAG
This sequence comes from Trachypithecus francoisi, assembly GCF_009764315.1. Lineage (NCBI taxonomy): Eukaryota > Metazoa > Chordata > Mammalia > Primates > Cercopithecidae > Trachypithecus > Trachypithecus francoisi. Next base: position 5,739,073 of record NW_022681442.1, on the reverse strand, counting down.
AACTCACTGAAAGCTGCTCTGCTTACAGCTACAATTTCTTACATTGAAAGGATATACATTAAAATGAGCCAAGGGAAGAGGCTCGGAAGGCAGAGTTGTAGAGAGTTCTAAGCGCCGAGCTCCCAATTCCTCTGCCGCTGGAGTTACAGATAGTACTAACTCACCCCAGCAGTGACGCATGACAGTACTCACCAAGTGTATAAACCAATGCATGTACAACTGGGGAAGCTCATCCAAGCCTTGGTGTCCAGAGTTTTCATTAGAACTTGGTCACATAGACATGGTTGACTGCCACGTGGCTGATCTTTGTCTCCAGTGCCTCCAGAGGTTGGCGCTGTTACCCTGGGGCCCAAAGCCCCCACAGTAAATCCCATTGTTACACTATCCATTGTGACCCAAGGCCCCCCAGGTAAACAGAGGCATTCTTACCGGGCAGGACATTTCAAGGACTTAGTGATTACCTTCTGGGAGCCAAGGACAAAGACCAAACCTCTCTTTGTACAAGGTGAATCCTCTACTGCACACCACCGCACACATGATTGAGTTCTAGGAGAACAGGAGCAAAGGTGTGTTGTGGTATCTGATAACTGTAGAAAAATTGTATTCAGGAGGCTCTAGAATAAACCAAACCTTGTTCATCTGGTCTGACTTCCTGCCTTTGAACAGAAATGTAAGAAACTATTTTACAAGTATGACAGCTGATAGTAAGTGCTTATGTGACTTGACCACACAGCTGGTAAATTGTGAGGTGGGCCTCGAGCCCTAGACTCTTTTCCGCTGGTCCCTTCTCCTAAGGCTCCTGTTCTGAAAAAGTGGCCTATCTTGACAAAACCAAATGGTGAGGCAGGGAAGCAATGATTATTTATTGCTTTGTTCAGACTTAGTATTTTTCTCAAGGGAATATTATTAAACAGAAGTTGGATTTAGAAGAATTAAGATTCTCATTAGCTTCCTTTATAGCATTTTCAAAGTCTGAATTTTCATTAATACATTAACATTAGATGGGTTTCTAGATGTATATTAAAGAAATGAACATTTTGTATTTAACACTTTAGGTCAGAATAGCAATGTTGGAAAGTTGAAAACACTATCTGGGGCTCTTGATATAATGGTGAGAACCGAGCACGCATTCCAGCTTATCCAGAAGGAGCTTGTAGAAGAATTTGGCCAGGTAAATGGAGAAAATGACTGTCTTTGGTTTTTGTGTGTCTTAAGCTACATAGTGAATGTACATAGTGGGCATATTATGTGTGTGAGTATGTGTATGTTTTATGTGTGTATATATACACACATGTACATATATATGCTGTGTGCTGAAACATTTTAACAGTGATTTGTTATATTTGCCTAGTAGAAGTATTCATCTCCTTTCTTTAATTTGCAAGTATTTTAAAATATTTTTAAGAGTATATCTCAACAAGACCATAGTTAGCAAATTATAAAGTCTCAAGTTTTGTTGTTGCTGTTGGTGGGAATTTGTTTTGTTTTACGTTTTAAAAGAAAAGGCCTGTGCCCTCCTTTGTAATTTCCATTAAAATGCCTGGGAGCAGTTGAATGGTGAATGGGCCTAAGCAGGCTCCTCAGGAAGGAATTGCTCATGTTCTGGGCATTCCAGCATTCGTGTTACCTTCTGCTGTTGTAAGAGCTTCCTGAAGCCCCCATGGTGCACCCACCTATTGCTCTTCTAGCCCTGCTTGGTCAAATCCTGTGTGGTACCATACATTTCCGTGTTGTGTCTAATGTTGGAAAGTCAGGATTAATTTCTTCCACAAAAGTGCCTATGTGGGCAAGAACATTTTAATTATGTGTTTTAGTCTATCAGAATGATCGTAGGTGTGCTTTCTGTTTGTTTAGGGTTAAACATTTATTGGATTAATGAAACTGCAGTTCCATCACTTGATACGGTATGAAACTACAGCTGTTGGGTAGCTCCAGGAAAATAACTTGTTGTTGTTTTTAGCCTAAGAGTGGTGACGCTGCTCCAGCTGCTGATGCTTCTCCTAGTCTCAATCGAGAAGAAGTGATGAAACTCCTCAGTATATTTGAGTCTCGGTTGTCATTTCTTCTCCTTCAGTCCATTAAACTGCTATCTTCAACTAAAAAGAAAACAAGGTAAATTAAGTGGTTATTTGTAGGAATTTCTTTCCCAGCACCCTACCTATAAAAATATTCTCTACTAACATTATAAAGGAAAGTTAGTGGCCAGGCACACTGGCTCACAGCTGTAATCCCAGGACTTTGGGAGGCCAAGGCAGGCAGATTACTTGAGTTGAGGAGTTCGAGACCAGCCTGGCCAACAATACAAAAACTAACTGGGGTGGTGGTGTGCGCCTGTTAATCGTAGCCACTGGGGAGGCTGAGGCACGAGAATCGCTTGAACCCAGGAGGCGGAGGTTGCAGTGAGCTGAAATCACACCACTGCACTCCAGCCTAGGCAACAGAGTGAGACTCTGTCTCAAAAAAAAAAAAGAAAGAAAGAAAGAACAGATAGTATTCTGTCTTGTCTTCTATGTGGTATTCCTTCTTGACGTGTTAAACTAGGTAAGAACCCTCTCCATGAAGCCTTCTATGTATTGAAATTACAAAAAGAAAGAAATCTTGCTGCCTAAGGACAAATACTCTGTTGTTAATGTTTTCCCTGAGGGAGATGAATAACCCTGGAATGAAGATCTGTGTTTCTAGTGACACTTCTGAATGTTGTGATTAATGGAGAGCCTGGACTGGAGTTTTGATGCTCAGGGCCAAGTGCAGAGTAAAGGACAGAACACGGAAGCAGGAGCACACACCTCTGCAGAAATGTTCCTGTGGCCTCGGGTCATCTTGTTACGCTTACATTTTTTTGCCAAAGTTGTTATTTTGGCATTATTGATTTAATTTGAAATTTCAGTAGTAAGTACTAGATCAGGAAAGTAATATAAATGATATGCCTTCCTTGTTTTTAAATATAAGTGCAATCTGGCCATACAACAAAATTTGGAAAATAGAGAAAAGGAAATGAAAATCATTTATCCTAATACATCCATTGTTACCAGTTATCTTATGTATATTTTACCAATTTATATCTTAGGGTACAGGTCATTTTTGTCTGTTTTTTGTTTTTGGTGTTGTTATATACAGTAAAATGGACTCTTTGTGGTGTATACTTCTTAAAATCTTGACAAATGCATATGGATGTGTGCCTGCCACCACAGTTATGACAGAAAACAGTTCCATCACTCCAAGAATTCCCTCCTGCTGTCCTTTGCAGTCAACCCTGCCCCTGCCCCCAATTCCTCAGGATCTCAGGGAGAAAGTTTTCAGTCTTTTACCATTAAGCCTTGTATCAGCTGTGGGGCTTTGTAGAGGCCTTTATCAAGTTGAGGATGTTTTCTTCTATTCTGAATTTGCTAAGAGTGTTTTTATCATGAATGGATATTGAATTTGTGTCCAGTGCTTCTACTGCATCTGTTGAGATGACCACATGGTTTCCCTTGTTTAGCCTGTTAATATAATGGATTACATTGATTCTTCAAATGTTAAACCAACTTTGCATTCCTGGGATAAATCCCAGTTTGTTGTGATGTAGTATTCTTTTTATGTATTACTGGATTCAGTTTGCTGACATTTTGTTGATAATTTTTGTGTTTGTGCATAGGGGATAGTGGTCTACAGCTCACTTTTCTTAGAATGGGTTTGTCTGGTTTGAGTATTAGAACAGTGCTGGCCTCATAAAGCCTGTGGGTCATGTTCCCTCTTCTATTTTCTGAAAGAGATTGTACAGAATTAGTACTATGTCTTCATTAAACATGTAGTAGAATTTACCAGTAAAACCATCTTAACCTGGAGTTTACTTTGTTGGAAGTTTTTAAACAGTGAGTTCAATTTCTTTTCTTGGATACAGTATTACTCAGGCTGTCTTTTTCTTGAATAAATGAGGGTCCGTCATCTAAATTGTCAAATGTATAGGTTCACAGTTTCCCTTATTATCCTTTTAATGTCTAAGGGGGTTTGTGATGAGAGCCCTTTTAATCCTGATATTGGTAATCCTTCTTCTTTCTGTTTTTCTTGGTCATTCTAGCTAGAAGTTTATCAATTTTTTTTTCTTCAATCTTTTCAAAGAACCAACTTTTGGCTTGATTGACTGTTTCTTCCCCTCATTGTTTCTCTCTCTTAAATGTCATCAATTTCTGCCCTTCTACTTGTTTTGGACTTAATTTGCTCTTTTTCTAGTTTCTTAAGGTGGAAGCCTAGATTACTAATTTGAGACATTTGTCCTTTTTAATATAAGATTTGCTGCCCCAAATTTTCTTCTAAACCACTGCTTTTGCTACATCTCATGTATTTTTGTATATTTTCTCTTTCGTTTGTTTCAAAATAATATTTGATATCCTGAGACTTCTCCTTTGACCCATTTGTTATTTGAAGTGTGCTGTTTGGTTTGTAAATATTGGGGCTTGTTAGCTATCTTTCGATATTGCTTGCTAGTTGAATTCTCTTATGTGCTGAGACATAACTGTGTATGTTCTCTTCTTTCACATTTGCGTAGATTTGTTTTATGGCCTAGAATATGACTTGTCTTGGCACATGTTCCATGTGTACTTGAAAAATCTGCGTGTCCTGCTGTTTGGGGTAGAGAGCGTTGTGTTAATGTCAGTTAGGCTAAGCGTGTTCATAGTATTGTTCAGGTCTTCTGTATTCTCACTGACTTTCTGTCTTCTGCGATCAATCTACCAAGCGAGGAGTGTTGAAGTCTCCAACTACACTTGTGGATTTATCTGTTTCTCCTCTCAGCACTGTCAGTTTTGTTTCAAGTGTTTTTGAAGCTGTATTAGGTACACACACATAGGATTGTGATACCTGGGAGAACTGACCTCCTTATTACTACAGATGTCCCTCCTTGATAGTATAGCCACTCAGCTATCTTTTGGTTAATGTCTTTTTCCATGTATGTCTTTTATATTAAAATTGGGTTTCCTGTAGGTGGCAATAGTTGGGTCTTGCTTTTTATTTTTTATTTACTTATTTTTATGTTTATTTTTTTTTGAGACAATGCCTCACTCTGTCATTCAGGCTGGAGTACAGTGGCATGATCATATCTCACTGCAGCCTCAACTTCCTGGGCTCAAGCAATCCCCCACCTCAGCCTCTCAGAGAAGCTGGGACCACGGGTGTGCACCATCACACCCAGCTAATTTTTTCATTTTTTGTAGAGATGGGGTCTTGCCATGTTGCCCAGGCTGGTCTCAAACTCCTGGGTCAAGCAGTCCACCTTCCTCAGACTCCCAAAGTGCTGAGATTACAAGCATGAGACACTGCACCTGGCCCAAGGGTCTTGCTTTTTAAGTCCAGTCTTACAATTGGGTCTCTAGACCATTCACATTTAATATGATTCTTTCTCTGCCTTCTGTTAATTGAATAGTTTCTGTGATTCCATTTTATTTCACTATTGATTTATGATCTGCCACTTTTTCATTATTTTGGCCGTTGACCTAGGATTTCGCAGTATACATCGTTAATCTTTCATGAGAGGCCACCTTCAAGTAATATGATACTGGTCTACATGTACTGTAAAGACCTTATAACAGTAGACTCCCAATTCCCTCGTCCCGTCTTTTGTACTGTTATTATACGTTTCACTTTTACGTATGTTATAAAACACATAATACACTGCTACTAGTTTTTACCTTATACAGTTATCTTTAAGAGCAATTAAAGAGAACAGGAGATTTTATTTACCTTCATTTATTCCATTTCAGTACTCTTAACCTTTTTGTATAGGTTTCTGTCTAGCATCATATTTCTTCTGCCTGAAAAACTTCTTTTAGCATTTAGCATTGCTAGTTCTGCTAGCAATGAATTCTATCTTTTCAATTGAGAGAATTTTTATTCCTTTGTCAGTCTTGGAAGATCTTTGAGCAGAGTATAGAATTCTGGGTTAACAGTCCTTTTCATTCAGTACTTTAAAGATGTCACTCCATTGTCTCTGGCCTGCCTGTTTTCTGACCGGAAGCCAGCTGTGTTTCCTCCTTTCGTTCATCTGTTAGAAACGCATCCTCCTTGCCTGTAGGCGTCCCATCCCCCAGCAGTTTGACTATGATAGGCTTGGGTGTGTCATGGTGGCTTTTACCCCTGGCTTCAGCATTTTTCTTTCTTCTGTTCCATTCTTTCGCCTCCTCGGTAGCCCATTATACCTGTGTTAGACTGTTTGATGTTGTTCCACAGCTCTCGGATATTCTATTCTGGTTTTTTTGACACCCTTTTTTCCTTTTTGTGATTTTGTTTGGATAATTTCTATTGAACTGTCTTCAAGTTCACTGATTGCTTACTTGGTTTTGTGTCATCTACAGTTGAACTTTTTGAAGGCGTTCTTTGTCTCTGTTACAGTGTTCCTCGTTTCTAGCAGTTCCCTGGGGTTCATTCTTACAGTTCCAGCTCTCTGCTCAAATCACCAATCTGACCTTGCATGGCATCCACCTTGTCCATTAGTGTCTTGAACATACTAATTATAGTCCTTTTAAATTACCTATGAGATAGGTCGAACACCTGTGTCATAATTAGCTGGTTCTGTTGATTCTCTGTCTCTTGGAAGTATGTAGTTTCTTCCTTGCCTTCCATGTATCTCTTGTTTGTTGAAAACTGGATACCTTATGTATGATAGTAGAGACCAAGGGAAATAATTTTTTTTTGCCTGGTATTTTTTGTACTTACCCCTGCTGGGGCTTTAGTGTGGGAAGTGGAATTCATTTTTCTAGCCTGGAGTTGAGCTGTGGTTGAGATTTTTTTATTGTGATGGTTACCTTCCATGTGCCATGGGCTTCAAGTTTTCCTAGCAGTCCTCGTGTGTAGGGTGGAGCAGGTCTGCAGAAGGTGACTCTTAATGTCTTCTCTACCTTCAGCTCTAGGTCTTTCTTTTGTTTTGCACCTTAGAGAGGATCTGTCTTTACACTGTCACAGCTCTTCCAGCCACATTCCACTGTCACTGGTCCTTTGGTGCCTTTTCGCCTGTTTAGGAGGGAGCAGGGAGTTAGCAGGGACTCCATAGTTGTTTAAGCCTCAGCCTAGGCAGACGTTCGTGTCCCTGCGTCTCAGGAGTGTGGCCTTCCCACTGCTCCTGCACCCCCGCCTAATGCCCCAGAGTGTTTTTTCTGTTCCCTTCCCCTCTGTTCATTGACTTGAACCCATGCCCTAAGGTTGACAGTGGTCATTGTCTTCCCCCACCCACACTGAGGCTTTTGTTTCACAGAGGAGAAGGGTCCAGGTGGGGTTGCCGGTCCCTCCTACAGCAGCTGCTGTTACCCTGCCATCGGTCTACACCAGGAGGGTCACTCTCTCAGGATTCTCACTGGTCTTTCATGTGAGAACTTGGGGAGGTCCTTGGAGAAAAGCCAATAAGAAGATGTGAACCCCCTGACTCCACAGAGACCCTACACTTCCTCACCAGCCTCACTGGACCCCACCAACTCATTCACTATTTTAGCTAAATGCTTACTGGCATCTGGCTGCATCTGCCTCGGGGAAGGAACGACTGTCCTTTCTCTCCCTGCATCAGCCTGTCTCCTTAGATTGCAGGCTGGTTGGCTGTCCCACCTCTCTCATGGATTTAAGAAGAGCCATGACCACCTTGTAGTTTGCCCTGCTTGAGCCAGAGACTTTTCCAGCTCTGCACCATGAATAGAAACTTCTTTCAGCAATTGCCTTTGGACTAAGTGCCATGGCTCACACCTGTGATCCCAGCTATTTGGGAGACTGAGGCAGGAGAATTACATGAACCCAGGAGTTCAAGGCCACAGCAAGTTATGACAGCACCACTGCACTCCAGCCTGGGAGACAGAGCAAAACCCATCTCTTTAAAAAAAAAAAAAAAAAGGCTTTTGAATAATTCTCTATAGTCTAAGGAGAGCTTTTACTTGGTTGTTAATCCTCAGTGTCTGTACCATATCCTGGTTGTGGTACACAGCAGCGGGTGTTGATACACTCACTGTAATTTAGCAGAGACATCCATCTTTCTGAAGAGCCATAAGGCAGAGCTGATAGTGCATATAGTAACAAGGCTTGAAAAGAATTCCTGCCTTTTTCTAACAGCAGTGTGTAAATTTTTAAAATTTGTATTGGTTTCCACAAGGTGGCAATATAAATATATGATACATGAGAAGAAGTGATTCATTGATTTTTCAAAAGTCAAACATTTGAGTAATTTAATAGGTAATAGTTTCAGTTTTATCTTTTGTAACTAACAGTCACATGTGTGACCTAAGTAATTTTTATTTTAATGGAAGGTTTTCTAAGCTTCTGTTTATTTAGGTTATTAATATTCTGCTGAAAACTATTTTAGTGTAAAGTTTTCATGCATGATGCATTGAGTCTTATTTAGCTAATGTATATTGATTTTAAGGTTTATTAAACTGTTAAATGTGATACTGTGTTAATAAAATAAGCACTTTGACAAGTTTCAAAACAAAAATATTAATTACTAAGTCATTGACTTATTTCATTTTTCACTGATATGCAAATGAAAACATCTATAATTTTATTGTTAAGAGGAAAATAGCCTCTGCCACAGGCTTAGTTGTTTCACAGTGAATACATGAACATTCTCTTTTGCAATATAGAGGGAAATCAGAATGAGACCTAAAAGAGAAAATGCAGTCAGCCCTCTGTATCCAAGGATTCTGCATCCACAGATTCAGCCAACCACAGATTGAAAATATTAAATAAATAAAAAATAATACAAATTTAAAAGCAATATAACAACTATTTATATGGCATTTACATTGTATTAGGTATTATAACTAATCTAGAGATGATTTAAAGTATATAGGAAGATGTACATAGCCAAAATGCAAATACTACACCATCTTATATCAGGTACTCCAGCCTCCTCAGATTTTAGTTTCCTGGAGGATCCTGGAACCAATCCTCCACAGATAATGAGAGGCCATGTTAAATAAATTTTTGTTTTATTTTTTGACTACTGCTTTTTCCACTTCATGCCCTCTGGCAAAAAAATAAACAAGGCTTAATAACTAAAATCTTAAGCTTATTAGATTCCTATAGAATTAGAGTGAAAGATGCATTTTACCTGTTTAAAAAATTTTTGTTTTCATTTTCAGGTTATGCAGGCATTTCATCATCATATGACAACTGCATTGGCATTGATCTGCTAGAAATTCTAGCAGTAGCAGTTTGTTAAGCCAAAGGTTTTTTCTTTTTTCTTTTTGAATTTAGAATTTACTCTTCTACTGTATTTTAATATTCATTGCTTTCACAGATCCAGGCCTCTTGGCATTTTGGTGGCTTTGGGGTTTAATATAGTGAAATGCCATAAAAAGTAGAAGTAATCTCTGAAGATTCAGGGAGCTCTCTGCTGCAGTGCTAAGAACAGATCCTTTAGATTCGTGGGTTGTTCCCATTAGATGTGCACATTTAATATTTGGTTAAGATTAGTAAAAAGGGAGATGAAAGAATGTAAGTTAGTTCCCTTTAGAAAAAAACCTGTGAGATGATGGAGCCCTCTGAATAGGGGTCATAGGTCAGTGAAACTGCTGATAAGAATGCATTAAGGAAGGCATGATTTGTAGAAATTGGAAGATGAAGACTTAAGATTCAGAGTTATGGTTAGGACAAATCCAAAGATTTAAGGTTATGATTCCTGCAGCCATCAGTTATCTTTAGGCACCCAACTATTAATAAAATGACAGTGTGATGTCATTGTCCACAAAGAATAGTTCATCTTTCAAATGCCATTTCTAATTGTTAAGTGCTAATGCCTTGATTACTGTCAGAGTCATTTAAATTTTCGATAAGGTTATCAAAGGGTTCACGACTGTTAACTCCCCGCATAACTAAAATACAGCCAACCTTAGGCCCAGATTACAGACGGATACATTTACAACAGTCACTTCTGCTGTACTGTGGTTGTTGGGGGAAGGCAGGAAGAGATCTGTCTGATAAAATAAGTGGGAATTGGAGGGGAGAAATGTCTAAAGGCAGCAATGGGGATCCTGTGGAGGAGGAATGGAGCCAGGAATAAAAGAAAAGGGAATTCCTGGGGAAGGGAGCTCTGCACTGCTGGCTGCTGGCTGCTGTCTGGCAGGCCTGAGGCAAGCCCTTGGGTGAAGGGAGAAAATTTGTACCCCGAAGAGGTGAAAGAGCATAGCATTTGAAATTGGAAAACAGGACATTTTGACTTTAATCCAAACTATTAACCCTTCTGGGCCTTAGGTTTTACATCTGTAAATTAAAAATGCTAGTCCTTGCCTATCTGAGGGGATGGGAGTATTGTAAGGCTCAGATGTGGTCATGGACACTGTAAAGAGTTGTGGAATTGTTATCTGTTACCTGGTTATGTGAGCCAGGGGTCTGCACCTGGACTCATTAAAAAAAAAAAAAAAAAATGCTAGATATGAACTGCCACGTAATTACTAGTCTTTTCCAGTAGTAACAAAAATAGAATTCACCGATCCATCATAAGGGGTAAATGTTTTCAGGACAAACTGTAAACTGAAATAGTTTTAAGGTAGAGTACTGTCTGGTACTCCTCAGCTGAGGGGCAGTCTTCACACAGAATTACACTGACATGTTTAGAGTAAACTGAGATGCAGCAGTTCTTGTAGTTCAGGAATCCATGTTTAAACCCCAGGTAGTTCTAGCTCTAGAGATGGCAGTCCAACAGTGGCTTCAGATGTGTGTTTGGGACACAGGAAGGCGCTTTAGGCCGAGCTTGAGGAACAGAGGAAATATCGCATAGCTCCTTCTGTGCCCTCGCCCAGCTCCACTGCGTTTTCTTCATGGCTGTCCCGTCTGTCACTCTCTTGTTTACTGTGGTTTCCCCCAGTGCCTCCGCTCCCCTCCCCCAAACTCCTACCTTAATAGAATGCAAGTTCCATAAGTCAGGGGCTTCTTTTTGCCTGTTTTGTTCTCGGTCAAGAGCAATTCCTAGTACGTAATAGGCATTCAAATGTTTATAAAAGGAACGAGTACTGGATTTCATTGATGTGTTGAAATACATGTGTAGAAACAGGCCCGTGAGCAGTAGGTAGAAGAAGGCAGGTCTGAACCCGGCAGGAGAGGAACACCTGCTGCTCTGTGAAGAGTGACTGTTGGGCTGTCACTGTCTGGGATCCTGGACCTCTGAACTGTCGGTAGGCATTGCTGGCCCCTTACCTGTCTCTCTGTCTTTTTTAACCCTAGCAATAACATCGAAGATGATGCAGTTCTCAAAACCAACAAGCACATTTACTCCCAGCTTTTGAGAGCAACTGCAAATAAAACTGCGACTCTTCTGGAAAGAATCAACGTTATCGTCCACCTGCTGGGCCAGCTTGCGGCCGGCAGTGCAGCGAGCAGCAGCGCCGTTCAGTGACTGCACAGAGCCGTGTCCCAGACACGCTGTCAGTGCCTTCAACACGGAGCCGGTTTGTTCATTCGGTGCTTTGTTTCATTAAATAATAGGGAAATATCCATTTAAAACAGGTATATCAGTGGAAACACAGAGTTATTTTAAGTGACAGACAAATTACGGTTGAGTTCTGTGGCTTCTTCACTTGAAGTGCTAACATCAGAATCAAAGTTAAAGCTTCCACTGTTTCTTTAAGAAGTACATAGTACCTCAATATTCACAGACTTGCTGTGATGCAGTTACACTTGCCTGTTTTTGCGGTATGTCAAGCTACATGGTCTAAGATATGATTATTTTGGACAAAATGTTACTTTGGTCGAGAGAACTTTTATCCAAATGACATTACAGGTTCAAGTGGGTTAAGGAGACTTGTGCATCCACAGTGTTTCCTTTTAAATTGCCCAGGAAAAAGTTGTGTTCTTCATAAGCTTCAGTGCAGGATTTTTCAAAGACTAGCTGTTGTGCAATTGCTGTATTTAATGCATGTTCTGAAAGGGTTCACTTTTGACTTTAAATGACAGTCGATCAAGAGCAGGTACTACCCCTTGTTTTCATTTTAAACTTGAAACTGTGAATAAGGTAAGAAAACTATTTTGAATAAATAAACTATTTATTTAAAATGTCTTTGTATTTTTCCAGTTTTCATTCTTCACATTGAGTTTTGAGTTGAACTCAGTCTAAAATTAATAAACTTTACAAAGCAAAGCTCAAAACATTAAAAGTAAAATTCTGCTGTCCACTAAATTCTCCCTAGAATATTTTACTTATTGCTGCTGCTACGTGGCTCTTGTCCAGTTACACACACACAAACATCCCCTGTTATTTGTAATGGCTACAGTGCACAAGGCTGTTTTTGTTCATAATTCATACTTTCAATTTCAAGGCAGTGTAACAGATAAAACAGGCTCTTTCGAGGTGAGGTGAATGTCTGGACTCCTGTGCATGACACCATTGTGGGTAGGTCTGCTGCCTAGGCCTGGGGGCAGGTGCGCTGGAGATTGCGCTAGCTGCCTGCAGGCCCTCCACGGTGGCCAGAAGCCCCTCCCACACCAGCCAGACCTCTGAAGGAATTCCAACTATACTAGAAAATTGTTTGGAATAACTGGTTTTAAGCCAAATTTTTACAAAGCTATGATGTAAAAGAGACTTTTTTCTCTTTTACAGAGATTTTCAGGTGTTTTCATTGGCTGAGATTTTTTTGTTTGTTTTGAGACAGGGTCTTACTGTCACCCAGGCTGGAGTGCAGTGGCACAATCTCGGCTCACTGCAACCTCTGCTTCCTAGGCTTAAGGGATCCTCCCACCTCAGCCTCCCAAGTAGCTGTGACTACAGGTGTGCACCACCACGCCTGGTTCATTTTTTGTATTTTTAGTAGAGACAGCATTTTCCTATGTTGCCCACGCTGGTCTCGAACTCCTGAGCTCAAGGGATCCACCTGCCTCGGCCTCCAAAAGTGCTGGGGTTACAGGTGTGAGCCATCACACCCAGCCCATTGACAGTGAGTTAACATCCATCATAGCTTAGCAGAATTCTCTCTTGCCATTTGTCCACTTAGTTGTTGTTTACTTAGTTTGCATTTTTCTTGGAACAGATTTGTGTCAGTTTGCAAAAATTAATCCCTGAAACATTTCAAGTTTTGCCTGAATTCTAAATTGTAAAGCAGTTGTACAGATTCAGCAATGGTTCATTTCAGGACCGGTGTCATTCTGTTTCCCCCTGTAGCAAGTGCACACACATAATAAAACTATCTTCACCCTGCTAGATAAACCTAGACACTTCTGTTGATTATGATCAAAGATGATATACCATCTTTTGGGTTAGTGAATTCAAAAGCATGTTCCTGCTCAGGCAGGACTGAGCTGGGGTCTGGGGCCTGAGAGGTGCTGATCTTTCCTCCTGCCCCCTCTTTGGCTGAAACAAGCTTTCAGTCAACAGGAGAATTTTTTCTTAAGAATAAATTCTAGTTATCTTCCTTTGTCAGAGCAATAACATGAAAGTTCCTACGGGGGGAATAAAGATCCCTATAAAATATATTTGTAATTTGCTGTTTTTAACTTAAAATTTTCTGAAGTACCTGTGTTTCTGCTATTCGTATCTGTGGCGTGATCATGGAGGCTACTGAATCCATTTCAGTTAATTTCAGGTTTTGTTCACATCATTACAAATGCCATTGGGTTTTCGTTTGGGTTAAGAGTTAATAGCCATATTATGTAAAAGTTGAAGGGATATACTGCCTATCCTAGATATAACTGATATTGGAAAAATAAAATTATCCAGCTAGCTTCAAGAGTCTCCTTTTGGTAGTCTGGTCTTTAGAACCTAAGTAAACTGTCATATAAAGTGGTAGGAGAGAACACTAAATGAATTATAGTGAACCAGCAAAGCTGTTCTGTTCTGGACCATTTGGGTTGCAGGCCTGTGTTTTCAAACAAGAGGGTACAGCTCATTTCAGGGCCTGAGACCACCACAGTGACACAGAGGAAGTGCAGAGGGCCCTGGGCTGGGATTTGGAGATGCAGGCCCAGAGCTACTACTGGGTTTGACTTTTGGCAGATACAACAGATGAACTTTGGCTAATGTGACTGGAAATGTGTACAGTAGCATCCATCCTGCCACACTGACAGAGCTGTGAAGATCAAGAGAGAAATAAACATGAAAACCTTTTGTACACTGTCTTTAGAGAAATGTCATTCTGACAGGGACTGTGGAGGGCAATCCGTTTGAATCCCATGACTTTCCCATTACATCCCTCAGTAAAATCATCTCCGTGCCATCTCCTTCCTTGATAGCTTGACCCAGGACTCTGGCCGCCCTTCCAACTCCCATTAATCAGGTGGGCAAGCAGTTGGGATGGGCGGAGCGCCACAGAGTAGAAAGCAGGCAAAGATCACTGGATGCTTAGTTTTTGGGTTGTTGTTTTTTTTAACCTTTCTAGGTTATGAATTATGTTTTCCCTGAGCAATTGATTTTTAACTCAAGTATTTTAAAAGTTCAACTAAGGCTTTTCCCATTGGGTTTTAACTTACAGTACCATATTTGCTTTAGCTACTGAAACTCTGGTTTTCTTTGTAAACAATATCAGAATTTTTCTCTTAGCGAAATCCTATGACTCTCCATTTCCCCCTTTTTCTTATTACATGTTCAGTGTGGAGATATGGACATCACAAACATCAAACCACTTCTCTGAAATAAACTTCTTAGGAAATAAGCCATTAGCAGGAAGCCAGGAATTCTGTTGTTTGTCCTTGTCATTAACTACCTTCCAGTATGCATTGCCTTTGAAAAAGAAAATGGAGTTGTATGCATAGGAGTAATAAGCGGAATCTATATTTCTGAAAGGATGGTTTTGTGGTATTATTGCTGGAAACACTTCCGTAATCTTCTTTGGATAAGAATTAAGCACTCGATTTCTGTTGACATCAAATGCAAATACCTGCAAAGCAAATAAGATAGACTGGCTCTTCTGAAAATCATTAATATTTTTAGGTTAATTTATAACAACGAGGCAAGACTTTGTACCAAATTCTTTAGACTTGAACTTCTTAATTTTCCATCATGCTCTGCCATCGCTATTTAGATCTGAAGTGAGTACAAGTTTTTTGGGTTTTTTCTGGGCCCGGTCTCACTCTTGCTCAGATGGACTGGAGTGCCGTGGTGCAATCACAGCTCACTGCAGCCTCGACCTCCCAGGCTCAAGTGAGCCTCCCGTCTCAGCCTCCCGGGCAGCTGGGAGCGCCGGCACGCGCCACACACCTGGGTGATTTCTGTAGTTTTTGTTGAGACCGAAACATGGGTTTCGCCATGTTGTCCAGACGGGTCTCAAACTCCTGGACTTGAGCCATCCGCCCACCTTGGCCTCCCAAAGTGCTGGGATGACAGGCATGTGCCACTGTGGCAGGCCAAGTACAGCTTTTAAATACGAACTTGATCATCTGACCAATCTCTATTAGGGATGACAGAAGCATTGCTAGGCTGAAGAGCCTTCTACTTACAAGGGACTCCTTGAAGAAGTAAATTAACTTCTGTCTTCGGTCATAAAAGGCTGTGTCTAGGGGACTTGGGATGCCAGGAAATCCTTCTGAAATCAATTTGGGATAGCTTTTTCCTTGTTCATCTTCTGTAAGGGCCTGATCCTTGTCACTGTCATATCTCCAGTATTGATTTCCTGAGAGCCAAACAAAATACGTGCATATGGTTTATTACTATTAAATCACGTGACAAAGAGGACAGTTTTCAATCTAGGTCTCAGCCAATCCTGTACAATGTGTTGCCATGATTCTAGGAGAAAGCAGGGCTTTCGGCGTCTGAGTGAAGCCTCCACTCCGCGATTTCCCAGGTCTTGAATTACTCCTACATTTAACCCAGGAAGTGCATTTTTCTCGACGTCACTGCTGCAGTTGGAATGTTGGTTGCCTTTCACAGCAAAAGGAAACCCCGCCCCATGAACGTCATCCTCCCGGCCCTCATCAAAAGCAAAAACAAAACAGCAAAAATCCTGTCTTTTTTACCTTAGTATCTTAATTTTTTTTCTTCTTCCTTTACAGTCTGAAGATGTTCCTTTTAATGTTAGTGGCCCAAGGCTTGGAATCACTTTCCTATCCTAATCAATATAAGCCCTCTTGTTACTGAAGAAATCATGATCCTTATGATTGGATTATACCTTGAGTGTCTGAGAGTCCTCTAGTCCCACCACCACGCCCACCTTACCAGTAAGGACACTGGAGAGCTGAAGACCGCCTAGGCTGAGCCAGGAATGCAAGCCAGGACTCTCAGATTCCACTCCGGAGAGGCTGCCCACTGTCCTATGAAATGGAACTTTGCTCCATTTTGTTTCAGAGTTCAAACACTCATTTCATGCTCTAAATCAGTAGGAGTTTATTTTAGCCTCTTCTTGTTAGTTCCTAATCCTGAATATTTGGTATCTTGCCAACGGAATAGACTAAATCCACTCAGATCATTTGGTGTTCACAGCTCACAGAACACCCCAAGCCGTACGTTCCTTAGCAACCAAATATTTAATATACTTGGAAAAGTTCACTATTAAGAACAATGTGACGTATGTCCAGTTAGAGATGCAGTTCACTCTAACAGGAATTTCTTTTAATCCAAATTATTCATAACAAATTAAGATTTTTTTTTTTTTTTTGAGACGGAGTCTCGCTGTGTTGCCCAGGCTGGAGTGCAGTGGCACAATCTCGGCTCACTGCAAGCTCCGCCTCCCGGGTTCACGCCATTCTCCCACCTCAGCCTCTGAGTAGCTGGGACTACAGGCGCCCGCCACCTCGCCCAGCTAGTTTTTTGTATTTTTAGTGGAGACGGGGTTTCACCTTGTTAACCAGGATGGTCTCGATCTCCTGACCTCGTGATCCACCCGCCTTGGCCTCCCAAAGTGCTGGGATTACAGGCTTGAGCCACAGCGCCCGGCCAAATTAAGATTTTTTTTTTTTTTTTTTTTTTGAGATGGAGTCTCGCTCTGTCGCCCAGGCTGGAGTGCGGTGGCGCGATCTCCACTCACTGCAAGCTCCGCCTCCTGGGTTCACGCCATTCTCCTGCCTCAGCCTCATTTTTTGTATTTTTAGTAGAGACGGGGTTTCACCGTGTTAGACAGGATGGTCTCAATCTCCTGACCTCGTGATCCGCCCATCTCGGCCTCCCAAAGTGCTGGGATTACAGGCGTGAGCCACCGCACCCGGCCAAATTAAGATTTTTTTTTTTTTTTTTTTTTTGAGGCGGAGTCTCGCTCTGTCGCCCGGACTGGAGTGCAGTGGCCGGATCTCAGCTCACTGCAAGCTCCGCCTCCCGGGTTTACGCCATTCTCCTGCCTCAGCCTCCCGAGTAGCTGGGACTACAGGCGCCCGCCACCTCGCCCGGCTAGTTTTTTTGTATTTTTAGTAGAGACGGGGTTTCACTGTGTTAGCCAGGATGGTCTCGATCTCCTGACCTCGTGATCCACCCGTCTCGGCCTCCCAAAGTGCTGGGATTACAGGCTTGAGCCACCGCGCCCGGCCAAATTAAGATGTTTTTAAAGCTCCAAGAGTAAAATACAGCTGTATTGTAGTAGTTACCCTATGATGACCTAAATCTGTAATTAAGATTCTTTGAGTGTTGCCAGCATAAAGTCTGGTTTGCAGCTTCTTAAAACCCTGAGAGATGTGCTTCCAACTCTGAAAGACCTGAACTAAAAAAAGTCAGCTGTAAGGCGATTTCTTTATGTAACTGAACTAATTCTTCCTTTGTGTGATATGAAGGAAAACTGAGACCAAATTTATATACAGGATCCTTATGGTAAAATTGGCATATAAAGTTCATTCCATTTGGCTCCTGCCTTGTTAAGTCTTTTTGAGCAATTGAAAGCCCCATGGTTATATTACCAGGATTCAGGCGGAGGGGCTATACAGCTTGTCTCTGGGTAGGAAAGGGGAAGGAAAAAGCAGTGACCACAAAATCATGTTTATGATCGGACTCTGTGCTGTCTGGTTTTGCAAAGGCAGCGTGCCTCATGCACCGGGCCCAGGATACTGGATGAGACCGGGTGTGAGTAAGGAGCAGCGGTAGCAAGAGTCCCAGACCTGCCTTTCTTTGTGTGTTCCCCATGACCCCCCAGACTCCACCACATCAGTTTCTGTCTTCCAGCAAAACACTGACCTTCCCTGTTGAGCAGTCGCCATGGATGGCTCATGGCCTGCTCAGCGAAGTCCAGCCCCGACCCTGGCATTGGAGGCCCTCTGCGGTTGGGCCAGCCTGCCTTTCTAGCCTGACCTCATCCCGGGTAAGTCTGTCGCCAGCTTTGGTGGACCCGAGTCTCACAGCTCTGTGGCTTTTTCACTCCCAGCCCCACGGCTTTGCTTCTGCTGCTTGTCTCTGACCATTTCCACGCCCTCATCCACTCTCCACTCTGGGTGCCTTTTTCTGGGCATCCCAGATCCCACCCATCCTTGAGTCTAGGCTAAGACCTGATTCCTGGGGTGCCAGCACCCAATTCCAGGTGGCAGTGGTCACCTCTTCTGCTCGGTCTGCCCCTTGAAAACACTTCTGTTGCTAGATGTCCAAGGGATTTTTTTCTTCCCACCAGAACCAGATTAAAACTGCAGGGCAGGGCCCTTTCTTCCAGTTTTTTGGCAGCCACCTTAGTACCTAGTAGAGTTCATTCACTCATTCGGTGACTTAGTGCCTTCTTAAAAAGATCAGGGGCTGGGTGCAGTGGTTCACACCTGTAATCCCAACACTTTGAGAGGCCAAGGTGGGAAGACGGCTTGAAGCCAGGAGTTCAAGACTAGCCTGGGCAACACAGTGAGACTCCATCTCTCCAAAAAAAAAAAAAAAGTTATTTTAATTAAGCCAAGTGTAGTAGTGTGTGCCTGTGGTCCCAGCTACTCAGGAGGCTGAGGTGGGAACAGCACTTGAGCCCAGGAGGTCGAGGCTGTAGTGAGCTATGATTGTGCACTCCAACCTGGGTAACAGTGAAACTCTGTCTCAGAAACAAACAAACAAAAAACCAGAATAGAACCTAATCCTTGTGCCCTCAGAGCTTCCAGTCTGATGGAGCAGATAAAAATTAAGCAAGTAATGAGGAGAGCATTACAACAGATTCCTTGGTAGGGGCTCAAGACATTCCTTCTGAGTGCATTCATTTAATGAGAGAAATTGAACCATCCATGAAGAATCTGTACCTCGAAAAAAGTAACGTTCATCTCTTTTCCACGTCCAGATGTGAACAAAGGCATCTATGTTGCGCGCTGGGACTCCATGCCAGCCAGCGAGGATTTCGATAGGGTCCCCATAGCGTGTCCTATTGTTTTGATTTTCATAAAGCCAGTACCAGCTGTTGCGGAAGAAATACGTGCTGAATCTCACCATCGCCTCTCCGTATTGGTTTCTCTCTTTGCGAATCCAGTCAAATGCAGTATCGAATGATCCCTCACAGGAGCCTTAAAAAAAAAGTCACTTGTCACATGGTACAGAAACCTATTTTCATGTGTGACTTGAATGAAGACAGTTGCAAAGCTGGGGCTTTCTATAAAAACACCTTAAAGTAAGACCCCATGTAAGACTGAAGTGAGGCCAGGTGCAGTGGCACCTGCCTGTAATCCCAGCATCTTGGGAGACTGAGGCAGGAGGATTGCTTGAGTTCAAGACCAGCCGGGGCAACATGGTGACACCCAGTGTCTACAAAAAAAAAATATATATATATATATTTATATCTATACATACACACATACACATACATCAAAAATTAGCCGGGTATGGTGACCCGTGCCTGTGGTCCCTTGGCACAGGCTACTTGGGAGGCTGAGGTGGGAGGATTGCTTGAGCCTGAGAAGTTGAGGCTGCAATGAGTGAGATCAGTCCACTATACTCCAGCCTGGGCAATAGAGTGAGACCCTATCTTGAAAAAAAAAAAAAAAAGATTGAGGTGGTGAACAGAGGGAGCTGGGGGTGCCAAGCTGCCTGCTACAGTCCTGGTTCACAGGCACATTGTGGCTTCATTCTTCACAGTGTCCCAGGCCCCTCTCAGAAGCATCTCAATTTGGATGCAAAGTTATGTATGGTTGACCACCCTAAATATAGCTAGTGAATGCCTCCCTTGACGCCTTGACGGTACTTTGACTTCATTAGTGGGAAGAAGTTTGATTCTGGGCTCATGTAAAAGTAAGATTTCCACTGGGGCAAGTCCGTGTGTCCTGACTGTTGTTGTCTCCAAAGACACACAGTGCTGAGAACGGGGGGATGTGAGAACAGAAATGGGATGGTCTCTGTTAGGGACTTTTTTTTTTCAAGACAGAGTCTCCTTCTGTCACCTAGGCTGGAGTGCAGTGGTGCAATCTTGGCTCACTGCAACCTCCACCTCATGAGTTAAAGCAATTCTCCTGCTTCAGCCTCCCAAGTAGCTGGGATTACAGGCGTGTGCCACCACGTCTGGCTAAGTTTTGTATTTATGGTAGAGACAGGGTTTCAACATGTTGGCCAGGCTGGTCTTGAACTTTTGACATCAAGGATCCGCCCACCTTGGCCTCCCAAAGTGCTGGGATTACAGGCGTGAACCACTGTGCCCAGCCTAGGGACCTCTGAATGGAAAAGAGGAGGACAGCTTTATTCCCTTGGGCCTCGGTGTTAAATCACTAACCACTTTAATCAACCACTAGAACATTTGGCCTGAACGATTTTAAATAGAGATTAGAGCTTATCCTGGCCAGGCTAAACTCAGTTTTTTGGGGATTGCAGTAAACTCCCAGGGCTTCCAGTGTGTGCGTCTCTGGGGGGATGCCATAGCACGGGTGGGGGGGCCTGCTTGTGTTGAGAAAAACACCGCGTTCACTGTCCTCCCGGGAAATGCATGTGGCATGTGGAAGACACACAGGAAGGACTGGCTGTCGACTGGGCAGAACCACTTTTAACTGAGACAGTGGCATCAGGGAGCTAGAGGACGGCTACCCTTGGGTGACATGAGTTGCACAACGTTGTGCTCTTGGGCCCAGGTTCCCGGTGAGGAGTGAGCAGGGTCCTGCTGTGCTCTGGAATACAGTGTCCTCCGCCAGCTCAGGGATGCCCTCCCCAGCAGTCTTACCATACAGCTTTTGAATTGCTTTCCTGTCCGACCAGTCCAACTCAAAGGCGGGTTCCTGGGGAATGTAATTTGGTTGCATTATGGATCCCGTCCTGTAGGTGTGAGGCAAGCCCAGGACATGGCCAATTTCATGGACGGCCACCTAGAAGGGGACACACACCATGGGCGCTAGGTGAAGCCTGGGCGATGGATCCCTGCGTAACAGACGTAGGCCTGTTTCGAGAGGAGCGGTGCTTGTGAAGAGGGGAGCACCAGTGGAACTGGGGAGCCGTCGTCAGACACAGATTCACCTCCTCAGAGCATGCCGATGCTACATGGGAAAAGCTTGGACTTTTTGGACATCGGCCCACGAGCACTGCTGGTGTCTTACCAACACGAGCGGCTCAGGACCACCCACCTTGAGAAGGCTGATGCCCACGTCACTGGTGGGAGGCGTGAAGTGTTCGTCGTCGTCAAAGTGAATGTCACCTAGGCGCCAGGCATGTGCAAACTCCTGCCCGCTCCCATCGAAGGCCCGCGGACAGCCCAGGTGCCGGCCTGGCGAGGGGGACAAGGTCCCGGTGCAGGATGAGTGCCCCACATACAGACTCCTCACCTTGGGGGTCCCCAGCCTCCAGGAACCGGCAGCAGAGGCAGACAGAGCGACAGCTCCTGGATTAAGTCCTCAATGTGAGGAGGGTGGGAGGCGGTTTGTTTATAAACTGTGTTTACTGTCAGAGACAGTCAGAGACCAGCAGGCACCAAGTGCCTGGGAGCAGAGCAGAGGGGGGCTGGGAAGATGGCAAAAAGGCTGGATCCTCGCCTCTGCGGAGGTCATGAAATACTGGAAGCCGGGTTGCTTAAAATTTGTCTTTTTCAGCCAACTGTGTCCCTGTACTTCTCACCGTGGGACATTAACCCAGTGAGACCAGAAGACAGCCCTGAGCACCCCCGGGTCACCAATGGGGCTGAAAAGCGGCTTGTCTACTTGCTGCTTGTCTCTGACCACTTCCACGCCCTCATCCACTCTCCATTCTGGGTGCCTTTTTCTGGGCATCCCAGATCCCAGCCATCCTTGAGTCTAGACCAAGACCTGATTCCTGTGGGCGCCAGCACCCAATTCCAGGTGGCAGTGGTCACCTCTTCTGCTGGGTCTGCCCCTTAAAAACACTTCTGTTGCCAGATGTCCAAGGTGTTTTGTCCCGCATTTGTCCATTTGTACGGGGGAGGTGGTGGCACCTGTGCCTGACCCCGCCCTGTCCCGAGGCCCCGGCTGCTGCTTCCTAGGGAAGCTGGAGGCACAGGCAGGGAGCCGAGTGGGACGTTGAGAAGCAGCCCGGGCAGCAGCCTGCGCCCAGGGCCGGCCGTAGTGTCCCCATAGGCCACACAGGGTTCTCTGCGGGGGGACCATGATTCTGACAAGACGACGCTGACCGGAGGCTTCTGCCTGCTGACAGGTGCGCCTGGGACAGGCCGGGAGGGCTTAGCCCCCTATTCTGCAGGTGGCCGAGATGGGGGTAGGTGCGCCGGGGTCCCCAAGGGACGGGGGCGGGAAGGCCAGGAGCCCGGGGCGCTCTTACCTCTCCCAAAGCCCAGCTTGATGTCGACGGCGGCCCCGGGGGAGGCCAGGTCCTCGCGGAAATTCAGCGGCGTCACCTCGCTCCACATCCTGAAGGCCAGCGCCACGATGCGCCGCTGCTCGGCCGCGGACAGTTGGCTGCTCAGGGCCTCGCCCAGCAGCCTCCAGCTCAGCGTCCTCTTGGAGAAGGCCCGGGCGGCCCCGCCGTCGGGGGAGCCCCGGGGCTGCCAACCCCGCCGGGACACGGACAGCGGCGCCCGCGGGGAGCGCCTGGAGCGGGCTCTGGGGGGCGGGCCAGGGGGCGAAGGCGCGGCGACGGGGGGCGGTGGGCGCGTGTCGGGGACCCCGCAGCGGGGCCGGTTCATGGCCGCCAGGGTGGCCGCGTCCAGCTCCCCACTGGCCGGCAGCGCGTTCGCCCGCTGGAACCTGCGCACCGCCGCGGCCAGGGCGGCGCCCTCGGGGGTCTCCGACGGCCCCTCGAGACTGGGCCCCCAGGCCGCCCGCAGCCCCGACCAGCCGTATCTGGACAGGAACCGCTGTGGGAGAGAAAGGCACCCTAATCTGGGCCGCCTCGGTCCGGGCCCTCCCGGGCTGCCCTGCCCCTGGGTCTAGAGAGACAAAGACATGGGGAGAGACACGGAGACAGACAGAGAGACAAAGATAGAGACAGACAGAAGCAGAGAGACAGCCAGGGAGAAACAGATGAAGATAGCAATAGAAATAGACAGAGAGATACAGAGAGAACAGCAGTGAGAGACAGAGTCAGGAGAGAGGTAGACAGGAGAGAGGTAGACAGGAGAGAGGGAGCGAGTCCTGGGCGCCGTCCTGAGTGTGGGCCCTGGATGGGCACCAGGCTGAGTCAGAGGCGCCCCAGGGCCCGAGGAGCAGGAGACCTGGGCAGCGGGCTGGGCGAGTGCCGGGAGGAGGTAAGAGGTCGGGGCAGGGGGAAGGAAGACGCTCCCCGAGGCCATGGGGGGCAGGTCGTGGGGGGCAGGTGGGGCTGCCAAGGCAGGCCGGGCGTGGCCACACCGCAGAGAAGGCCATGGTGAGGCATGTCCTGAGAGCTGGGAATTCGAACTGAGGGGCTTGGCAGTGGTTAGGTCTGAGGACCCGGGGGCTTCCTCATGGCCGCACAGAGAGAGCGAGGTCCGCGGCCTCCATGGTGCTGAGGGCCTGGCTCCAGGGCGGCTGTCCTGTTCTCTGCCCTGGCCTCTGGGGCACCATGGGAGCTGGGGCTTGGACTTGACCCTGAGCATCAGCTCCTGGCCTATGGTGACCACAGGACCAAGTGCCAGGGCAGGTCAAGGGGTTTCATGGGTCCACTCCCTGCCCCCAACCACGACTCTCTGGAGGAGGGGATCGGCTGCATTGGACCTCCGGGTGCTTCACCACAGACTCAAGTGAAGTCCACAGATGCCACCCCAGACAGCTCTGTTAGGATCCTCACTATTGCGGTGTTGGGGAACCTTGCAGGGCTGTCCCCTTCTCTACATCCAGAGACTGGCATGGTGAGCAGCCACAGAAAACCTTCGGACAGTGCCTTGGACACTACAGTTTCACATGCTTGCCTTTGGAAAGCCACTTGGCATTTCAGTCTGTTGTCTGGGCATGGACATTTCTCTCTCACTAGGGCTGACCTGTGCGGTTGTCAAATCAGATTAAGCATGGATTCATGGTTGTTCAATAGGAGCCACTCCTCCCTCCCAGCCCAGCCTGTGTGGCCCCTCTGCCTCTGCACAGTCGGCATCCTGGCCTGTGCCTGTGCGTGCATGTGCATATGCCTATGCGTGCGTGTGCACGTGCCTGTGCCTGTGCGTGCATGTGCATGTGCACGTGCCTGTGCCTGTGCGTGCATGTGCATGTGCCTATGCGTGCGTGTGCACGTGCCTGTGCCTGTGCGAGCATGTGCATGTGCCTGTGTGCACGTGTGTGTGCCTGGGGGTGTTGCTATTCTTCCAGCTTCCTCCTACCTGAGCAGCGTGGAGGTCAGCAATGGGCTTGGCCTGGCGCAGTGGGGATGGCTCCAGGTCCGAGCGGTCCCGGCTGTGGAA
Organism: Trachypithecus francoisi; assembly: GCF_009764315.1. Lineage (NCBI taxonomy): Eukaryota > Metazoa > Chordata > Mammalia > Primates > Cercopithecidae > Trachypithecus > Trachypithecus francoisi. The sequence continues at coordinate 5,714,522 of NW_022681442.1, read as the reverse complement.
GAGGCTCTCAGGCTGGGTGGACCAGGGAGCAGCCAGGCAGCAGAGCAGCAGTGTCGGACGGAAGATGGAGGCGGCGAGCATTGGCCTGGTCTGAACCCTTGCCCTCCCTGCCTGCTTCATCCCCGTCCCCGTCACCTCTCCTTAAGGAGCAGAACCTAGGGTGGCTTTTATAAGCCACTCAGGAGGGAGCACCCAGGTTTCCAAGCATTTCTCACCCAGCCCTGAAGTGTGCCCACTAGGAGGCCACGTGGCAGGCCATGGGCGTGCTGCCTTTGAAGACCCCAGGCTCACCTTTCTTGTTGGTGTGAGAACTCCTCTCAGCCTCCGGAGTTTGCCACCTCCTCGGGTAATGACATCCTACAATTGCCAGTGCCTGTGGGTTCCATTTCTATGGAGATGTACTGTGGGCAAGTTTGCTACTAAATGAGCTGTGGAATTAACAGAGGCATGAGACTGCACCCCTAACAACGTGCCTCTCAGATCTGAGCCTGAGTTTAAAAACGCTGACCGTTAGTTTGCTTAGTTTGGGTCGCTTTTTTTTTTCTTGGTGAACTGGGGTTTGGAGAGTTTTAGTTTGTTTCTCAGACTTTTTTTGTGTGGCTTTTCTTCTTTTTGTTTCTCTTTATATAAAGGAGATCTTCTCAGTAAATAGTATAAATTGTAAAAGTACTGAGAATGAAGAAGAAATTCTGTGATTCTGGTGGTGACATTTCAGTGAACATTCTTGCAGATACATATGCACAGGTGCCTAGAGAAGTATTTGTGTGTGTCTCTCATTTTACATGAACTCTATTCTCTATTCCTTTCAAGTCAGCACAATGTTACAGGCACTTTTCTATTTCTGAATGTAAGTATTTATCGTTCCAGTTAATGACTGCACAGTGTCCCATTCTGTGGGTAGAGATTTGTATACGAGGATAAACTAGAATCACCTCGGCCCACTCACTTTCCCCTCATGGAGAAGCCTCAAGTTTTTCTGGGATCCTGAAGACAGAACCTTCCCTGAACTGGGCTTTTATTTGAGCAGACATCCTCCAGAGAGTGCAGACTGACTGGGCCACAGCTGTCCATGGGAATATGGAGAATCATAGAAATATGGAGAGACCAGGTGCAGTGGCTCAGACCCATAATCCCAGCGTTATGGGAGGCTGAGGCAGGAGGACTGAGACCAGGAGTTTGAGACCAGCCAGGGCAACACAGTGAGACCTCATTTCTACCAAAAAATGTTTAAAAATTAGCTCGGCATGGGCCGGATGTGGTGGCTCACACCTATAATCTCAACACTTTAGGAAGCCAAGGGGGTGGATTGCTTGAATACAGGAGTTCAAGACCAGCAAGAGTTCAAGACCAGCCTGGGCACCATGGTGAAACCCCATCTCTACTAAAAATACAAAAACTAGCCAGGTGTGGTGGCATGCGTGCCAACAGTTCCAGTTACATGGGGGAGCTGAGGCTAGAGGATCACTTGAACCCAGGAGGCTGAGGCTGAAATGAGTCGAGATCATGCCACTGCACAACTTGGATGACAGAATGAGACCCTGTTTCAAAAGGTGGGAAAAAAATGGATAGAGTGATGTGTGCCACTTGCAGGCCTGAACTCTAAGACCACCCTCGTATTCTCTGTGATTTCTTCCCTCAACTCCTGACCAGATGCAGAGCATCCAGCAGAAGTGGCTTGGATCCCTGAATCCCCTTGTGGAAGGCCACCCTCAAACCCTTGACTGCTCTGTGACAGGAGCCAGAAACAACTTTATTGCTTGGAGCCTAAGATTTGGGGTTGGTGGATGCAGCAGTTAGACAACCCTAATACAGGCCACTAAACGCTTAGTCTGTCCCCAGAAGGACCCGTAACATGCTCCTCGTTCCCTAAGACCTGTCTCCAGTAGAGACTACGGCTTGCCCTTCTGTCTCTGGTGAAGGCTGCACAGGTCAAGGAGCAGGATGGGTGTTCCCACCCCTGATGGCTGCCTCCACTGAGGGAAGCGCCCTGCTCCTGTGAGCCTCATGACAGTTTTCTGGGTCACCTCCAGCCTTCCTAGTGGCTGTTCTCTCCCCAAGATGCCGTCGTCCCTTTTCTTGCAGAGTTCTCCTGTATTCCAGGTCCTTCCATTGTCCTGACTGACCCTGGCATCCCTGTGAATGACTGGTGCGTTGCTCTGACCTACCCCTCCATGACTGTGATCTGAAGATTCTCACCTCCACTCCACTGGAGTCACTCATGGCCTGGCCTGGCCCAGCCCTGGTACCCCCTGGACTGCTGCGCCTCTGATCCTGCAGGCATAGGCAGCCCTTGATGCCCACCGTTGGCTCTCCTTATAGCTTCTCACCCTCTTGTCCCTATCACATGGTCCTCTGAGCCCCAACTGCACCGAGGGTCCTGAGGGTCCTTCTGCCTCACCCACCTAAGTTGTCTTGGATCCTTGGTTTTTACTCTGTCCAGCTCAGATCCCAAAGACGCCGACCAAGCCCTTGCCGGAGAGCCTCCCACCACCCCTGCACTGGGGGCCGTGCCCTGGGTGGATCTGGCTTTCTGTCCCCTCCATCACGCTGAGCACACAATTGCTCATCTATTTCCTTTAAACTCATGACTACGCCCCTTCTCCGTGGGCTCCCGCGCTGCACAGCAGCCTCCTCATCTCCCACTTCCCTGAGTATTTCCTGTTTCTCCTCTCTTCTTGGTGGGTCACACAGATGCCTGCAGGGGCTGACCCTCAGGGACAGGGGAAGGGCAGCGGAAGGGCAGGGGAAAGGCAGAGTATGGGGAGGCAAAAGCAAGTAGAGGTTCAGGTTTGCTGCAGGAATTTCTACTCCAGTATCCAGAGAGCTTGCAGGAAATGAATTAAAGTTCTTTGGGCACTGTGATTTTGCAGATGAAAACTTAGAATTTTATGTCAAAGGTCTCCAAGAAGAGCAGGTGTGCACAGGCCTGTGTAGGGCTATCCGTTAGTTATTCATTCAGTTATCATGCAGCAAATACTTATTACTGTCCTACGGACAGGGAATACAGAAATGAACATGATGGATTCATTCCCTGCTGTATTAGTCAGCGTTCTCTAGAGGGACAGAACGAATAGGGTAGATACATTAAGTAGTATTAACTCACACAGTCACAAAGTCCCACAGTAGGCCATCTGCAAGCTGAGGAGCAAGGAAGCCAGTCTTAGTGCCACAGCTGAAGAACTTGGAGTCTGACGTTCAAGGGCAGGAAGCATCCAGCACAGGAGAAAGATGGAGGCTGGGAGGCTAGGCCAGTCTAGTCTTTTCACGTTTTTCTGCCTGCTTTATATTCTGGGAGCTGATTAGATGGTGCCACCCAGATTAAGGGTGGGTCTGCCTGTCCCAGTCCACTGACCCAAATGTTAATCTCCTTTGGCAGCACCCTCACAGACACACCCAGGATCAATACTTTGGATCCTCCAATCCAATCAAGTGGACACTCAGTATTAACCATCACACCTACCCTCATGGAATGTAGATTCTAAGTAGGGAAGACAGACAATGAGCAAAAAAGAAATGAAAAATTCCAATAGTGACGGGTGCTAGGAATAGAATTAGGGAAAGTGAGTGTCTATGGGGAAGAGTGAATATTCAGGTGAGCAGGAAAGACCTCTTGTGCGGATGAAATCTGGGCAATAGCAGAAAGATCAGAGGGACTCAGTCACATGTAACTGGGGGTTTGGGATTCGGGAGTGGTATACTTTTTAGGCCAGGAAAGGGCAAGTGCACAGGCCCTGAGGCTGGGACCGGCTGGGCAAAGCTACAATAGTAGGGAAGAAAGAACAGCCTGGTTGGACGTGACTGGGAGGAGTGAGCTGGGAGGGGAGGATGGGGAGGAGCAGGTGAAGGTCAGATGGGGAAGGACCCGTAGGACAAATGAGGAGTCTGGGTTCACTCTAAGTTCAGCTGGAACATTTTGAATGGACAATGCCAGGAGTGGCTACTTTTTAAAGAACCTCTGTGCAGTTCTGAGGTTGGTGTAGGCTGTGTCTCCTGGGGTGAAACCCTCTGGCTATCGTCAACTCCTCTGTGTTTTTCTGACTGTGCCGCACCCTGGGACACTTTCCTGGGCTCCAGGACACCGGGCTTCCCGGGGAAGGCACAGTCCTGCGCTGTGACCCCAGGGATCCATTCCTCATTGGGCCCACACCCAACGCTGCGGGGGAAAGGCGGGACCTGGGATGCTGGGAAGGGGTGCTCAGGAGGAGCTTGGGCGCCCACCATGATCCCTGTTCTGCTTGAAGCCTGGCAGTTCTGTCCATTCCACCAGCTCTGGTCAAAGACGGTGCTTCTGAAAGTCGAATCTGAAAACTTGCATGACAGCTCTCCCCAGTGGGGGTAAGATGATTCCCCTTAGGGATTACTGTGGCTTAGATGTTCATGTCCCCTCCACAATTCATGTTGAAACTTAATCCCCAGTGCAACTGTATTAAGAGGTGGGGCCTTGAGGAGGTGATTGAATCATAAGGCTCTACCCTCCTGCCCTTAGAAGCCAGGCTTCAGAGCGCATTCAGCCCTTTGCCCTTCTGCCATATGAGGATGCAGTGTTCAAGGCACCATCTGGCAACAGAAACCGGGCCCTTGTCAGACATCAAGTCTTGCTCTTGGACTTCCCAGCCTCCAGAACTGTGAAAAAAAATTTGTTCATTATGTATAAATGACCCAGTCTCAGGTATTTTGGTATAGCATCACAAATGGACTAAGACAGGGATCATAGGCTTGAGGGCTTCATTACTGAAAGTTATTATTCTTTAAGAAACTTGACGGTGTGGTGGCCTCATGCAGCTTGGGTGCTTGACTCGGGGAAGTATGTTCACCATGTGAACGTTTGCTCTTCTTTCGGAGGATTCTTCTCTCCCATTATTACTAAGCTTTGGAATGTACTGGCTGCTCAAGGCTGAGAATGTTTGATTAAACAAATTGCTCATTCCAGGTTAACTGGATTTCAAGGAAATCAATTGGATTTAGGAGGGAAAACGTCAGAGGAAGACACGTGACCTACAAGAAAGACAACGTGAGGGACAGGGGCTCCTGCACAAACTGGTTCCTGCTCTGTGCAGGCCACTTCCCATTTCTCAGACTGGGCAAGGGTTTGGCTTGGAGCTTCTAGAATCTCTTTTAAGCCATGAGATGCATAACCTAATTGTCAGTGGAATAATTGAAATCTTTTTCCTCTAAAACATTCATCATTTATAAAATGGATTTGCTTTTTTTTTTGAGATAGGGTCTCACTTTGTTACCCAGGCTGAAGTGCAGTAGCACAGCCACAGCTCAACTGCAGCTGTGACCTCTCTGGCTCAAGTGATCTTCCCACCTCAGCCTCCTGCAAGTAGCTGGAACTACAGGTGTGAGCCACCATGCCCAGCGAATGTTTGTATGTTTTTGTAGAGATATGGTTTTGCCATGTTGTCCAGGCTGGTCTTGAACTCCTGGGCTCAAGCAATCTGCCCACCTCAGCCTCCCCAAGTGTTGGGATTACAGGCATGAGCCACTGCACCCAGCCTGGATTTGCATATTCTTAGTACAGTTGGACAATCATATTTGGAAACAGTCATTCCCACAGGTGATCTTTGAGCCTTATGTTCAGCAAGAGGTCAGTTCTGACTGAAAGTGAGCAGAGCTCAGGGGGCCGGGTGCTGGGGAGTGAGGCCATCAGCACCAGGGCAGGCCTGTTGTTGCTTCCAGCTGCATAGTGCGCCTGGGAGACGGAAAGACTCTTCCCAGTGTCTGTCCCGATTCCCTTCTGTCCAGACTGCGTTTTGGTCCCTTTTCATCCACAAATAAACCCTTTTCCCCATCTCTGGGCTGGCGTAGGACCCTCGGCCTCCCTGGGGAGATCTGCTTGTGTTTTATACACACGAGGGTTTGCGTCTGGGGCTTGTTCCTCCCCACAAAGGGTGCACGTGGAGGCTGCTCAGTGGTTGCGGGAGGGAGGCCCTGCTCACTACCCGCCTGCACTTCTCTGCCAAGGCACACCCAGGCCTCCTGGCCTCCGGGTGACAATGATGCTCTTTGTTGCTGGTGGTATCCCTCGGAAAGCTTCCAACTGGTTCTGCTCTGAAAGTGGGGCCCTCTGATGAGGAGATGCCCTCAGTCTGCTGGTCAAACCCAGCTCTTCTCAGGGCCGCTGCCAGGGCAACAGCAATGACGCCAGCGGAGAAGCTGAAATTTCCCAAGCACGATGGTGAATTCTGTACGTCAGTGTGACTGGGCCAAGGGGCAGCCACAGACCTGGTAAAACACTGTTCCTGGGCGTGTCGTGAGGGTGTTCCGTGAGAGATGAGCATTTAAATGAGTAAGGAAGAGCCACCCTCACGAGCGGGCAGGTGTCATCCAGTCCACTGAGGGCTCGAGGAGAACGGAAAGGCCGAGGAAGGGTAAATCCTCCCACTTCCTGAGCTGGGACATTCATCTTCTCTGCCCCTTGAATCCTGTCCATCCAGGTTCCCGGGCCCTCAGACCCCGGGACTTACAGAAGCGGTGCCTTCTCCCCAGGCCTTCTTCAGACGCAGACTGGGAATCACACCACCAGCTCCCTGGCTCTCAGCCTCCAGGCTCAGGCTGAACTGCAAGCACTGGCTTTCCTGGGTCTCCAGCTCGCAGCCCACAGATGCCGGCCTCCTCGGCCTCCAGAATTCTGAGAGCTAATTCCCCTAAGTGCCCCCTAGTGTGTGTGTCTCTCTCTGTCTCTCTCTCTCCATCTACCCTATTGGTTCTGTTTCTCTGGAGAACCGTAATACATCGAGAGAGAGAACCCCAGAAGCAGACCAGACTCAGAGGGAGGAGGAAGCGGTCTGGCCTGGCTCAGAGATGGGATCTGGCTGGTTACGTGGGACTCCTTTCCGCCCCTGGAAATGCAATTTTTACAGGACTTGGGGGTGTTTGGGTGAGAGGTGAGGAAAAAGTTACCAACTCCCCAGGTCCAGAAATTTAGTCACACGATGAACACTCAGTAAAGTAACTCAGTAACTCAGCTTGGTGACAGGCCCCGTGGGTATGAATCATGCAGAATTTTCCATGCAGAATACAGCCCCTGTCGCCGAGGTTACACGGCAAACTCAACCCACTGCTGCTGGACCCATCTGCTGGCCTCTCTCCCATCTGCACCACGTGGCCCCTGGCTCCCATCACCCCCCATACTCCTGAAAAGCTGCTACACATGCGCCGCCCCTGAGGGACACCCATCAGGCTGAGAACAAGCAGCAGCTGCTTCCATAACCGCACTGTGCCTGGGTCTCTTTGCTGGCTTGGGGAGGGGGCACAGGTTACATGTCAGAGGGTCCAGAGGCTTCGAGGTGGACATGGTACCCTGGAGAAGGGTGTAGGAAGGAACCATCTCAGGCCCAGGCCCAATTCCTGTCCTGCCGCCAAAAGCGGGTTGACGCTGAGGCGTCTCTGCCCTGTCCTCGGAGCCTCAGCCCCCCATCCATTAAGAGAGTTTGAGCTGCCACCTCCAGATGTGTTCACCACTGAGGAAAGTGCTGCTGCAGCCTGCTGGAGGGAGAGTCAATAGCTTAATGCCGGTGATTAACAAACAACGTGTAACATATTCTGAGAAATAAATAATATTGCTCATGATTTGCTGCTGGGGCTGCGAAGTTTATCTGGGAAAAGCATTGCTGACGGCAAGGCGGGATTCTGATCATTATCCTCCACACCTGTGAGTCCTAGGCCTCTGCTAGGGGCTCAGGGGGCAGGGACAAGCACAGGTCCAGCTCTCAGGGGCCCACAAACGCCCTGAGAAGAACAAGGTCTCAGAATGTCAGAGAAGTGGAGTGGCCACGGTTTGGAGCTGCGCACACACGTGGGCTGTGGGCAGTCAAGCCAGGCTGAGAAGGGGGCTTAGAGGCCATGCTGAGGAACACAACCCCCATCCTGCAGCCCTGGGGGGAACCCTGCCAAGGTGAGGTGGAGTCCAGCGTTCCCGTGGGAACACCCCCTCATCTAACTCTCCCTCAGCCCTTGGTCAGCGAAGTTCGAACCTGCCTCCACCTCACTTAACCTTGTGTATGGCAATAAATTCCTCCAAGTCCAGTTTTTCTTATCTCTAGGATGGAGGCAGTAGGACCCACCCGATAGGGCTATTTTGAGGATTAAATGAGATGTTGAAGAGAAATGTTTAAGTCTCTCTTAATTCAGAGCGTTAAGTTGAGCCTGAAGCTGCCTCCTTACATGTTTTAAGGCCAGCCTAAAGAATTCTCCTTATACAGTGAACTGTAACCAAAATAGTTACAGCTATGGGTACAAGAGTAGGTTACAGCCTGTTCGTAGGATACAGCTTGGGCTCTGTCCTAGGTGTGTAAACAGGCTGTAACCTACTCTTGTACCAATCACTGAATTTCAGCCAATCAAAGGTGGCCAACAGCCCAAACGCTGTTCAAAATAAGGCAAATGCCAAGCTGTAACCAATCCAGCTGTTTTTGCATCTGACTTCCATTTTCTGTACATCACTTTCCTTTTTCTGTCCATAAATCTTCAACCATGAGGCAGCGCTGCAGCCTCTCTGAGCCTTTCTGGTTTAGGGGCTGCCTGATCCGCAAATCATTCTTTGCTCAATCAAACTCTCTCAAATGTAATTTGTCTAAGGTTTTCTTTTAACAAGATAAATATGATAAAAGACATACATTTCTCCTGGAAGGACTGTGCACACCTTCCAACCAGTAGAGTGCTTGCCAGTAAGAATGAAAGAAACCTGTCTGAGCAAATGCATTCCTGCAGCTTTTGTAGGTTTTATCAATATTTTGTGAAAATGAGAACTCTTCTACTGCTGAAGTCTTTTTGTTGTTTCAGTTGCTTTTCAAACACTTTATATAATTGCACAAGGCATAAATCTATAAATAATATGCAAATACACAGCTTAAAATTGAACTTGATAAAGATTCAACAGTAAGTTTATGAGGGACTTCTGGTAACCAAATATTTCTTTTTTTTTTTTTTTTTTGAGACTGAGTCTCGCTCTGTCACCCAGGCTGGAGTGCAGTGGTGCCATCTCGGCCTACTGCAACCTCCGCCTCCCAGGTTCAAGCAATTCTCCTGTCTCAGCCTCCTGAATAACTGGGATTACATACGTGCACCACCATACCCGGCTAAGTTTCTGCATTTTTAGTAGAGATGGGGTTTTGCCATGTCAGTCAGGCTGGTCTCGAACTCCTGGGCTCAAGTGATCCACCCACCTTGGCCTCTCAAAGTGCTGGGATTACAGGCATGTGCCACTGCACCTGGCCAAGACTTTCTTTAAAGAGCGTTTTATTCAAACTCAGAAATGGTATATCTTGATGTTTACTCTACCAATTCACTTGATTATTTTATCATTTAGATTTGATTGTAAAAGAAAAATCTCATAGTCACAGTGGCTTAAACAAGATAGAAGTTGATATATCTTTTACACTCAAGAAGTCTAGAGTTGGGATAGTTTTTGTGCCCATAGTGTCATCTTGTTCTAGAAAACTTCCTTTCCCCAACGTCATCTCAGGGCTCAAGATGGCTACTGGAGCTCCAGCTCTTCTATCTGTATTCCAGGAAAAAGGAAGAATGATGTGAAGGGTATGTATCTCACTACATCCCCTTGGCTACAGCTTAATCACACTCTCATGCCTGCCTGCGAAGGAAGCTGGGAAATGTAGTTCTTATTCCAAATGGCCACATACTTTGCTGAACATCAAGGATTCTTGTTCCAGAGTAATGAATATTGAGACCACCTCAGACTCTATCCCTGTCATCTACTTTCTTAGAATTTTTAGTAAAATGATTCCTGCTAGTTTATTTTCTGAAGACTTGTATACAACACAATGTTCTTATTTTGTTACGTTCTATTCACAGGGAAGTTGTACTGACGCTTAACTCATTAAGTGAGTGACCACATGTAACTCAAGAGTTAAAGCACATAAAACTTAGAACAGTGTCTGAGAACATGTCCCACCAATGAGCTGTGGCTGGAAGGTCCAGAGGGAACATCTTCAGTTCTTACCACTAGCCCATCTGAGCCTGGGGGGCCAGCTGCACTCTACTTTGACTCTCAAATTCCTGTGTGATCCTTTATTCCTCCCTTGCACAAACTTCTTCAGCAACTCTCCTGAGTCCAGGAGCTGGAGGGGAAGGCGTGTGAGAGCAGATGCGAAGAGGGAATGTAGGTCACACAACTGTGGCAAAACCCTGTGCAGCACATCTGTTGAGTGTGTTCTCCCACCCCACCCTTCTGCCCCTTCTGATCCCCAGGAGGGACACAAGGAGGCTGGCCACCCAGCCTGCTGGGGCATTACTCTGTCTGGAGCTGACAGGGCCGGGGGTGCGACTCACTCACTGTCCTGGGTGGCCCTATTTGCTCTCAGGGTGTGTGAGACTCTGGCTTCGACCCGGCTTCCCACATTGACTCTGGGAAGGCACCTAGAACATCTACAAACTCAAAGCTGAACTTCCCTGAGCACATCAGGAACAGCTGGATCTGTTAAAATGTGGGAATGAAGTTTGGCAACAGATTTCCAAGGCCTTTCTATAGGGCTCTGCATTTGCACATGAACCTCTTTTTTTTTTTCAGACAGAGTTTTGCTCTTGTTTTCCAGGCTGGAGTCCAGTGGCATGATCTCAGCTCACTGCAACTTCTGCCTCCCGATAGCTGGGATTCTAGGCACCCTCCACCACATCCGGCTAATTTTATATTTTTAGTAGAGATGGGGTTTCACCATGTTGGTCAGGCTGGTCTTAAACTCCTGATCCGCCCGCCTCAGCCTCCCAAAGTGCTGGGATTACAGGTGTGAGCCACCACGCCCAGCCATATGAACCTCTTCTAAGTAAATACTGACTTCCTAGCCCCTCAGATTCCTGGGAGATCAGACGGTCTGTTTAATGCTGCAGTTGTATCTTTGAAGGAAAGCCTTATGCCAGCTTCTGTTCACTCCCATCTAGCCATTGAGCCATAGAATGATTAACATAATTATTGTCCTTAACACAAACTGCAGTCCCATGGGAGGGTGAGCAGAAGTGACGTGTGACATCCCTGAGCTTCACTTTCTTGAGCTGGGTAATTACAGACCTTACCTTCTGTCCCACCAATATCTTCAGAACCAGGGTTTCTCCACAGTCCCTTTCAAACTGGTTTTTGCCTACTCAGCCCTCATGTTCTAAGGAATCTCCAGCCCAACTGCCAAAGCAAGCCCAGGCTCCCGACTCACGCAATGGTCGAGGACACTGCACCTGCTGCTTTGCTCATCTCCCGCCCGTGCACGAGCTCCCTGCCTTCCTAATCCCAAACAGAACCATCTTTAACCACACCCCGGCCCACTCCATCTGCAACAAGGCTTCGCCAGAACTGTTGATAGCCTCACATCCTCTTCAAAAGGTGGCTTCGGGTTGTGTGGGGATGAAAGGACACACGTGTGGTGTTTACTAGCATGTAGACATTTAGTGAACCTTTGTCCCTGATTCTGTCCCCCACCTCCTAAGGCTGTGAAAAGGATCCTATTTTCCCTGCCCTGCAACAGGGTGTTGTTCCTCCTCCAACAACATGTGCTTCCGAAGCCCACACATCCACATCCCTCCCGCTCTTGTCTGCCTACAGCTTGGGCTTCTCTTTCCTCACTTCCGGGCTTGTCTTGCTTCTCCAGCCTCTTCACCACGCATGAGGGCATTCCTGATCGCACGCCAGCTATGGGGGACCCCATTCCTGTAATCCAGCGGTTTCCAAACACGGGTGCACACTGGAGGCAGCTGGAGAGTGTCTCACACCCCCTGCTGCTTGGGCTTTATTCTAGAAACCAATTCAGGGGAATCTCTGGGGGGTGGGGCCTGAGCAATTTCATTTTAGAAGCACATCACGTGGTTCTAATGTACAGTCAGGTTCTTAGTTCATGGGCTAATCTATTTCACTTTGGTACTAAGGTGAAAAACGTGTATGAAACAGTGCTTGCCCAATTATTTTCCTTAATCTTCTGAGACAAGTGGTCACTTCATGGAACTACCACCATAATCCAGTTTTAGAACAGTTCTCAAAGAATTTCTTTATAATCACATCAAGATTTGGAGAACAATTATCACTGAATTCTAACCTCTCTTCTAGCGTGAATCTCATATGAGGTGGCTGATGAATTTCGTTAGTCTAGGTCTAAGTGCTTAGGCTCATCCATCCCTTTTAATTTTGTTCTGGTTCTGCCACTCACTAGCTATGTGAGCCTGAGAAATCATTTCACCTCGAGTCTGTTTCCTCATCAGAAAAATGGAACGATAGGAATGTCCACTCCTCAGGGTTGTTAGGAGGAATGGAGATCAGAGATGTGGAGCCCAAATGCCTTTCAGTCGGATCTTTCAAGGAGACAGAGGCATGTGGGCAGAGCCTTCTCACCACCAGTCCACATGCTACTAAGAGACAAGTCTGGGTTTCAGTCAACTCAGCCTAAATTCCAGGCTGAGTTGGGAATGAAGTTTGGGAACTCTGGGAATGAAGTGGGAAGGATATTTGGGAACAGATTTCCAAAGCCTTTCTACAGGGTACTGCATTTGCACATGAACCTCTTCTCAGTACATACTGACCTCTCCAGCCCCTCAGATTCCTGGGAGATCAGATGGTTTCATCATCTAATGATGCAGTTGCAACTTTGAGGGAAAGCAAGTCTCTCTATATTTGAACTACAATTGTCCATAGCTCACAAGCAGGAACTTCACGGTCCTTTTTATAGAATGAATAAACCTACTTCCTACAGAGCAAATTTTCCGATTCATAGCAGGTTTGTGGGTTATCACAGGTGGGCATACCTGTCTCCTCCCTGAACACAGCTTTGCACTTAAAATGGCACATAGTAACCATACACTCAGTAAGCATGGGCAGCCAGTGTGGTTTATTTTATTTCCTTCCTGCTGGGCACAGGAAGCTCTCACAGGGCTAGGGTTCAAGCTGGCTTCCATAGAGGGCGGTCACGTGCACGTGGGCCTGAGGCCAGCCCCAGGTCAGGTCCTGATCCCTGGTCCTCAGATGCTTCCACTCAGGCTTGAAGCAGGAGTCTGATGGCAGCAGCTCCTGAGAGCCCTTGCCAATGCTCAGCTCCACCCAGAGCCAGCCCAGCCCAGGGAGGCTGCATGGGGCAAGCGACAGGTGGCTGACTCAGCAGCAGCCATGGGGCTGGAGTGCCTTCCTGATGCCAGTGGCCAGGGCTTGTGGCGTGGGGCTCTCTGCAGTGCAGCTTACAGGCAGGCCCTGGGCGGCCAGCGCGTGAGCCGTAGTGGGGCCGATGGCTGCAAACTATAAAGACAGAAGAGAAAACAGGGCTTCAGCACACTAGCAGGGGATGGGGCAGCAGGCGGCTGGATGTGTGCAGGGGCCGTCAGCCAGCCTTTCGGTTGGATGTTACTGCTCATGTGACGCGTTTATATGAATGACAACACTGCCCGATTCGAGCCCAGCTTCTGAGCGCGCAAAATACCTCTGCATCCACGCTCTCATCACTGTCTCTCTGCTACCCTGAGCGACAGCACGCTGTTCCCAGGCTCAGGTGAGGGGCAGGGACATGAAGGCCCCAGGCTGGTGCTCACCATCGTGGCTGCGTCGGTGCAGTCCTTCCTCAGAAGCTCTAGCTGCAGACAGTTCTGCTTCGGGTGGTGGGGGCCCTGGGTCTGATCAAGGGGAGGAAGGTGTGGCAGGGGCAGTGACTGAATCCCCAGGAAAGCAGACTATCAAGGTCAGGGCTCTGTGGCCACAGGGTTGGGATTTAAATCCCAGCTCCACAGGACAATGACCTTGGCCCATGGCCCATCCTCTCTGGCTCCATCTCCTCATCCATAAAAAGAGAAGATAACAGGACTCTTCACTGGGCTGCTGTGGGGATTAAATGAGGTGACAGGTGTGAACCACTTGGCCTGGCCCAGATGACCGTCATGGGCTGCTGCCTACGTTGTCATAATCCTTCCAAATCAGCCAATCCGGGCCACTGGCCTCATCCACAGGACACCTCTCTCTGAACAAGCACCACAGGCTCGATGGTTCTGTGCAGAGCCTCACCTGGGATGGGGCACTGCTTCTGTCCCAGCTCTGCCCCTGCTAGCTGTTATTAGTACAAGTCCCTTAGCCTCTCTGTTCCTCACCTATAAAACGGGCACAGTTACCCTGGCCTCAGAGGGCTAGTGTGGTGGTTAAATGAGAGAAAGTCCTCATCCCCCACTCTCCTCTGCATTGAGACTGTGGACCCCGAAGCTGTTTGGGAGCAGGTGAGCATCCAACAGTGGCAGCCCCTGCCCAGCACTCCGCTTCATCCTCCCTCCCAGCAAGTGAGCAGCAGGCCAGGTGGTAGTGGAGTTAACAAGCCACCGGTACCTCTGCATAACTCGGATGCTGCAGGCCTGAGGCTCCTTCCTCCAGCTGAGTCAGAACGAGGGGAGGGAGGCCACTGCCCTGCAGAGGCCCCACTCCCACCCTGCCTACAGTACTGCCCTGCTAAGCACCCATTGCTTAGGAAACTCCCTGAGGAAAAAATAAAGTTGGACCCCTACCTCACACAACACACAAAAATCAATTCAAAACAGATCAAATACCTAAGTTCAGAGCTAAAACTATACAACTCCTAAAAGGAAACATAGGAATAAATCTTCAAAACACTGAATGAAACAACACTAAATTAATGGTTTCTTGGATACAACACCCAAAGCACAAGTAACAAAAGAAAAAAACCAATAAATTGAACTTTATCAAAATTGAAAACCTTCTGTGCTTCAAAAAAAAAAAAAAAACAAAAAAAAATCAAAAAAGTAAAAAGACAACTCACAGAATGGGAGAACATTTTTAGAAGTCATATGTCTGATAAAAAATCTGTATTCAGAGGCCACGCGCAGTGGCTCATACCTGTAATACAAACACTTTGGCAGACCAAGGCAGGCGGATCACCTGAGGTCAGGAGTTCAAGACCAGCCTGGCCAACATGGTGAAACTCCATCTCTACTAAAAATACAAAAATTAGCCAGGCGTGGTGGCGGGCAACTGTAATCCCAGCTACTCAGGAGGCTGAGGCAGGAGAATAGCTTGAACCCCGGAGGCGGAGGTTGCAGTGAGCCGAGACTGTGTCACTGCACTCCAGCCTGGGCAACAGAGAGAGACACCATCTCAAAAAAAGAGAAAAAAAATTGTATTCAGAATAAGGAATTCTGGCAATTCAACAATAAAAAGACAAATAACCTGGGTTAAAAGTAGGCAAAGGATTTGAATAGATATTTCTTTAAAGAAGATATAAAAATGACCAACACACACATAAAAAGATGCTCAACATCATTCGTCATTAGGGAAGTCTAAATCAAATATATGCCGAGTAACCGCTTCAGACCCACAAGGATGGCCATAATCAGAGACAGAAAAATAAGGACGTGGAGGATATGCAGAAATTGGAACCCTCATACGTTGCTAGTGACAGTGCTTTAAAATGGCATAACCACTTTGGAAAATAGCAGTAATACGACCAAATGTTAAACAAAGTTACCTTAGATCTAGTAAATCTACTCCTGGATATACACCCAAGAGAAATGAAAACTTATGTCCACACAGAAAATTGTATTTGAATGTTCAGCATTATTTAACAGCCTGAAAGTGGAAAACAACCGAAATGTCCATCAACTAGTGAATGGGTAAATAAAACGGTCCTCAGCATGTACCATTATTTGGCAGTAAAAAGGGATGAAGTACTGGTACCTGCTACAACACGGATGAACCTTGAAAACACTATGCTACTGAAAAGAGTCAGTTACAAAAGAACACATAGTGTATGATTCTATTAATACGAGATGTCCGGAATAGGTGAATCCATGGAGATGAAAAGCAGTTGAGTGGTTGCCAAGGAGTGGGAGGAATGAGGGAATGAGGGGTGGCTGCAAATGGGTATCGGGTTTCTCTTTGGGGTGATGATATGTCCTGGAACTAGACAGTGGTGATGGATGCAAAAATTTGTGACTATCATAAAAATCATGTTAAAGTTTACATATTGGGCTGGGCGTGGTGGCTCACACCTGTAATCCCTATATTTTGGGAAGCCAAGGTGGGAAGATTGCTTGAGGCCAGGAGTTTGAGATCAGCCTGGGCAACACAGTGAGACCCCATCTCTAAAAAAAATTTTTAAAAAAATTTTAAGTTTACATATTAAAATCATAAAAAGTAAATTTTATGGTTTGTGAATTACATCTCAATAAAGCTATTTAAAAATGTGAAAAAAAGCAACTCCCCGGGACTGGGAACCAACAAATGGCAAACATGACTGTAGTCCTAGAGCAGGGTTACCAATAGTTGGGTGAAACGGCAGCTTTTTCACAGGAGCCTTTCACTCCTCTGTGTCAGCGAAGGCTCACACGACGGTGCCCCACAGAGCAGTACAGTCTGCCCCAGGCTAGGCGAGGGGGCCCAGCATCAATGTTCTTTCTCCATCCCTGGAACAAACTGGACGCGAATGCACCAGCCTGGCTGTGGGGGCAGCAGCCACGTTCACAGCCTGGCTCTGCCACTGTGGTTAGCGACCACTAGGTGTGAAGATACCCACCTCACCATCTGCGAGGGCATTTTCCTGTACACAGGAAATTCAGTTGCTGCCATTAGTGTGGTGGTGGTGATTATGACTCTGCTTACCTACTGGTTTGGAGTGACATCTCTGTGGCATTTACAGACAAGTGCACAGTCTTTCCAAGTCAATGGTAAGTAGCAAGCTCAGGTCAGAAGTTGCCCCCTCACCCCCTTTGATCTTCTGTGGTGCACCTGCATGTTGTGCAGTGCTGTACAAACAGTGGGTCCTACAGGGACTCCTGAGGAGGGAGGCCACTAGCAAATCTGAGGCCGAGCTGAGACAGAAAAGCCTAACTACCAACTCACGGGCTAGGACTGTGTCCTCTGTGAACCTTGAAAGCACCTCACTATACAGCACCAAGTCCCAGTGATGAGGGACGACTCACACCCCACACATGGTGCCTTCATGGCCCCCAAGCAGTCCAGAGTCACTGTGAGCAAGGCCAGCTCTGTCACTTTCTCCTCCCCAGCAATGGCAGATTTAATGGCAGTTAACTACTGGCAGGCAGGGTAATCAATCACTGTAGGAAGAGGCGAGGGGGCTACTGAGAGCTCTCAGAGTGTCTGGAGGGCTGCAGAAACGGGCGTGACAGATGCAGGATAGGCACCCGCACTCAGGCCCCAGCTGCCATGGGTGTGGACAATGTGGGCAGCAGTCTATTCAGAAAGGCCTGAGTTCTTGGTTCAGATGCTGAGTATCCATTTGTGCTTTTAAACATGCTCGCTTTGAAAGAAGATAGAGTATAAATCTCGTTTTCTTCCTCTAGGCAAACACTAAGAAGCCTGGGGAAAACTGTGTTAGGCTTATACCACCAGGCATCTCACAGCATTGTGTGACGCGGGGGTGGGTGGGTGGGGCAGGCGGGACTCCTTCTACAGGTCCAGGAGAGAGGCAGCATGACACACAGGGACAAGAACCAGAGCAGGACCAGCACCGTTTTACCCCTCCTGACCTGCAATATGAAGTAAGCGCTCACTGTGGACCAGTTGCCATGCCAAGCACTTTATGAGTCCTATCTCTTTAATCTTCCTTTTTTTTTCCTTCTTTTTTTTTTTTGGGCAGGGGGGCGGGGGGTGGTGGAGATGGAGCTTCACTCTTGTTGCCCGGGCTGGAGTGCAGTGGCGCGATCTCGGCTCACTGCAACTTCAGTCTCCGGGGTTCAAGCAATTCTCCTGTCTCAGCCTCCCAAATAGCTGGGATTATAGGCGCATGCCACCATGCCCAGCTAATTTCTGTATTTTTAGTAGAGATAGGGTTTTCATCATATTGGTCAGGCTGGTCTGGAACTCCTGACCTCAGGTGATCCGCCTGCCTCGACCTTCCAAAGTGCTGGGATTCCAGGTGGGAGCCACCGCACCTGGCCTCTCTCTCCAATCTTTCTAACCACAAGATTCAGATATTGTTTTTCTTCCTCAGTGGCCCGTGTGAGTCCTGGGCCTTCCAGTGACTCAACACACAACTTTGGCAAGTTGTTTAACCTCTCTGGGCCTCAGTGTCCTCACCTGTAATGAGGACCACTGACCTCTTTTTCTGGATACCCACCACTGGACTGGTGTGGGAATTATATCAGTTACTGCCCAAAAGTCCATCAACTGCTCAGCAGCTCCTGAGACCATGGCAAGGCATCACCATGGCTGACAATGTGGAATCAGTCTTCCCAGGTTCAAACTGCAGCTCTTCCTTCTCAGCAGCATGACCTACAGGCAGGCCATCTGATGTCTCTGAGTCCCACGCTCCATCTTGAAAACTGGGAAAGCAGTGCATACTCCCCACATGAGATGCACCTGTGAGAAGGCAGGTGAAGCCTTTTGCTCTTCCTGACTGCAGTGAGTGGCAGTTTCTGCCTTTGGGTTCTGGGTCACATCCTGCACCCTCTACTCAGTCCCTCTGGAGCCAGTTCAAGGGTATTTCTATTACAGACACAAGAGTTGTGGTTATTCGTAGACTCATAATACAGTCCCTAGTAAGTGTGAATGTAAACCCTTTAAAAGACATGAAAAAGGTGCCTGCTTTTAGAATAGATAATAACGGCAAACATAAGATGGGGGAAAGGAAGGAAAGGATGCTAACACCTGTACCAAGCCCTGAGCTAATTAAGGACTTTACTCAAATTCCCTCATGTAATTCTGAGACTCATCCTAAGCAGGGAAGATCATACACATGTCTATGAAAGCCACAGAGAGACAATTATCCCCATGCTGCAGGTGAGGAAATGGACTGGGAGAAGGTGAGCAGTCTGTGCAACAGCCCAGCAGGAGGTAGAGCTGCCCTTCCAATTCTAAAGCACCTGCTAGGCCAGGGGTGTCTCATTTGACATTGAAGCCCTAGGATAATTCGTAAAGATTAAACAAACAAACAAACAAACAAAAAAACCAAAAAAACTAATCTGAAAAAAGACCAAAAGCCCATTGAATAACTTACCTTAATTTGATCGATATTGTCACCAGATAACTCCTGAATATGCTTGAGACTGTATGTGAGGCCAGAGGGACTGAAAAATGTGATGCTGGCTGGAACCCCCTGTGGGGAAGAGAAAACAAGATCAGTCCTTGCCATAAGACTGAGGAGAGACAACATTCCTCCAGCTTTGTCAGCATCGAGCCCTCAAGCCAGAGGCCGCCCAGGCGGTTTTTAGTACAGGCGTGGTTCCTGGTTGATGCTGACATCCTCTGCTCCAGTGAGCAGGATTCTGGTAGGGAACTGTTGGAAAGAGCAGGCTGCCATCAGAAAGGTGGTACTGCTCCTTGGTCGCTCTGCTGGCCCCCAGGTCTGTGTCTGCCTGGCCAGAGGACATGGGCATCATGGAGCTCATATGCCCAGCAGCCTAGACAATGCCTCTAGCTCCTGTGGTCATATGGCACTGATCACATGAAGCAGTGGCGTGAGGCAGTGCTGGCTCCGTCAATGCTCCCTCCCTCGGGAAGTAGAGCAGGCAGACGAGCCTGCCTGGCCTTTCTGCGTTTGGTTTGTTCTATCAGGGCCTCCCAATACCAGGCAAGACATTCAGAAGCCTGCCCTGGGAGAGGAAAGGGAGGTGTTTTACTGCGTATAAATGCTGAAGACATCAAGGAACTCAAGCAAGAGCTATTCATTCTCCTGCCTGAGTCCTCCAACAGTCCCCATGGACTCCCAAATTCAATCCAGACTCCTTGGTGGCCACTGTCAGCTCTTCCCACTATGGGCCCAGCCTCCCTTTTCAGCCTCTGCCCCTCCAGCTCCACCAGCGCCCCCATATGATGAAAAACAATGATAACATCAAGCCCACTATTTACCTCAGGCTTGTATGTATCTTCGATGCTGTACAAAAAGCTTTGTGTAAATTATCTCCTTTAACCCCTATAAAAACTTACCACTTCCTCAAAGTCACCACATTAACCTCTCCAATCAGGGAGGTTTCATAGACCACCTACCACAAGCACCTCTTATTGAAATCACTGATTTCAAACCAGCTTGCAATAGACATTTCATGGAACAACCACAAAATTGTTTCCATTCCTAATTCTAGAATCCCAGACTAACTATGTGACAGGAAAAGGCATGCAGGTGACAGCTGGGGACAGTGAAAACACATGTAGAACCAGTATTTGTGAGCTTATGCCCCTCACCATGTACCTGCTGTGAATAGTAGCTGTTCAGGTTCCCTTGGATTCCTGGGTGTGGAATTGTCTGATACACAGTTACGCTTTCCATGGCAATCCCTGGGCACAATCAAAAGCAGGAAACACTTTACCATACTGGGCACACAATGGGGCCTCCGCCACTTCACAGCATAGCACCACTCTCCTGGAACCAGCTGTCTGGAGAGGCCAGACTCAGCAGAGAGGCCTTGAACAGCCCTCTGCAGCCTGCTGAATGCTGTGGAGTGGTCCTGTGGAAGACGGGGCTGAGACGGCAGAAAAAGAACAAAGGCCCAGAAACCAAAGCCTTCATTTGTATCCAGGATGCCTTTTGTTCCCAGGCTTATGTAGGTTTGTTCACACAAGGCTGTCCCTGGTCACTCCATGGATCCCACGCAGACAGGTTGCATGACACCACGAAGTCGGGGAAGGCTGGCCCTTGGGAGAGGCCTGGAGTCCAGATCCCCGGCTGCACTCCAGCTGTGCCTCTACATGGTCATGCGCCCCCTCTCTGGGCCTCAGTGTGTCCACTTGGACATGAACTGATTAAGCGGTGGACTTTCCCACATTCCTCCCTGTGCCATTCAGTGACTCTGAACATTCCCAGGGGTTTTCAGGGCTGGTGATGAGGCACCAGGCACTGAAGGGACTCGTGCAATTTCAATCAGATATTGACTTATGAGGGGCAGCCAGATGGTAGGTGAAAGGTAGTGAAAACGCGGGCTTCTGAAAACACAATGTAAAACTCTCTCAGAAGAAATTATGATAATTTCAGCATAAAACAGCAACCTATCGCCATTTCATATCCCCGAAAACTAAAGAAATAAACTGAAGTATCAAACCTCTGATTTGTACATTACTTCTTTAAGGGTAACTGAGACCAAGCTTTCTCTTATTTTATACTGGTATTTTCCTGTTCCCGAAAAGCTAATGATTTTGCTGATCTTATTACCTGGTAGCTTTAGAAGACAGATGATATGGGTAGAAGGGATACGATCTGGCCAGGCGTGGTAGCTCATGCCTGTAATCCCAGCACTTTGGGAGGCCGAGGCGGGCGGATCACGAAGTCAGGAGATCGAGACCATCTTGGCTAACACGGTGAAACCCCGTCTCTACTAAAAATACAAAAAACTAGCCGGGCGCGGTGGCGGGTGCCTGTAGTCCTAGCTACTCAGGAGGCTGAGGCAGGAGAATGGCGTGAACCCAGGAGGCAGGGCTTGCAGTGAGCCAAGATCGCGCCACTGCACTCCAGCCTGGGCAATAGAGCAAGACTCCGTCTCAAAAAAAAAAAAAAAAAAAAAAAAGAAGGGATACGATCTAGCTCCATTTTAATATGGGAGGAAAGTTACAAGGTCTAAGGTCATCCTAGGTTACACTGCTCATGTGGACTGTTAGAGCTTCAAAACCCTGGGAGAGACAGTAACAGTCATAGTTCCATGAAGAGCTTGCCTTTGGAGAACAAGGCGTCATGCTACAAGACCTCTGAACACCTCTGTGAGGTGGGTGCTATGGTTATGCACAGATAACCATATTTTACAGATAAGGATAATGATGCACAGAGAAATTACATCACTTACCTTCATTCACATAGCTAATAAACAGCAAGAGGGAGAATTCAAATCTGTTTTTGTCTCATCCTAAAGCTGATACTCCAAACCACTGATACACCTTGCTCCCAGACCAACTATGTGACAGCAAAAGGTGCGTAGGTGACAGCTAAGATGTCTGAGTCAAGGATGGCGGCATGCTTCAGAGGCAAGAACTGGTTTCTAGATGCTGACAGTCTTGGGAGCCACAGCAGGTGGAGCTGGAGGGGCAGGTGGGGCTTGTGTGGCTTGACTGGAGGGCGCTGCATGCTATTACAAGATCGGCTACATTTGTAACTTCCTTCTACATGTGGAACCAATTCTGTGGTTTGTTACCTCAGTTATCTGCCCAGGGGCCACCTCCACACCTCGATCTCCTGTCCTCTTGGTGAAGGACTGGAGATACACTGTGTGCTCCTAGCTGGAGCCAAACAAGCTGAGAAGAGCGGATCCAAAGAAAGGAAAGTGCAGACTGCATGTCCACACTTCCCATGAGGATGGTCCCTGCGTCTCTTGGCCTGGCTTATCCAACCCAGCCCGGCTCCCTTGTGTGCTCTCTGCAGGGCCACCCAACACTTCTATCGCTGCAAAGGCTACTGGTGGATCCCAAAGTGGTGAGGGATGTTGTCAGAGCATTCTACTCACCTTTGTCCTTGAGCGCTTTTGGCAGGATTTCTCTTTTGAGGTTTCCACAGGGAAATAGAAGAGGCAGTGCTGAGGACTCCCCTGTGAATAAATAACCAGGTTTTATGAAAACTCAGGACCAGTGCCTGTGCACAGGGGAATGGGGAGGGGCAGCTTTGGGGAGGGGGAAGCAGTCCCGGGCTCCAGGCCTGGCTGTGCTTCTAGGACTCAGTTTCAGCATCTGTAACAGGAGGAGCACCTGCTACCTTGCTGAACTTGAAGGGTTGCTTGTTATATGAAGATCATAAGAGGTAATGTGTGCTGAGGTGCTCAGAAAATGAACATTCACACAAACAATGAACATAGCCACATTTTTTTAACTTCCTCTGATCCTGAAGTGACTCCCTAGCCTGCACTCACTATTTCGAAGGCAGGCTTTCCACCTTAACAAGGACAAGCTAACTCCCCACTCTGCTTCTAGCTACACCAACAGCCACTAGGCCAAGTGCCAAAAGGCAAATATGCACAGGCCTTAGAGAAGCCTGCTAAGAACAGCCCGCCTCTCCTTTCACCACTACCTCTGCTCCCAGCATCTCCACTCTGGGAAGACTTAAGGGCATTTTCAGCCCTTAACTCTTTGCAGAATAGTGAGGACAACATAGGATTTGAACACCAATTTGCAACAATACTGTCCAAAAAAAACTGATGAGTTGTCAAATGCTAGAATCTTCCCCAAATGTGAAAACAAAGCATTTTAGTAGAACGAGCCATTTCCCCCCACATCTGTCCATAAGATATAAGAAATTCTAATGGGTGTTGTTCATACACATTGCATATTTTCTCACACCCTTATGATCTCTCTGATCACATCTTCTCTGGTGACTGCAATGAGAGGAAGGAGCAAAACAACCTCTTTCCATCCAGTACCATCTCGAGCAAGCAGCAGCCAAACAACAGGAATAACTGCAGGCCACTTAATTTCAAGTTATAAAGGCTACATATTGGTGAATGTTTTCTTTATTTAAACTGCTCTGTAAATATCAGTACCAACCTGGGAGATTGTTAAATATAGTTAATAGATGCCTGCTGATTTCTCTCTTCCAGTGTGAGGAAATGTTTTCATGCTCTGTACAGTCATCCCTAGAGACATATTTTCAAAGCCATGTTCTGGTACAATTTTCTTCCCTGTGTCTGTGTGTCTACGTGTGTGTTGGAGAGTGCTGGGTGGAAGATGTTAGGGGCCAAAGCTCTTCCTGGGGATCCAGTAAGAAAACTACAGTCTAGTTTTTCAGCAAGCCCAGCCCCACAGGCGTGCAAAGGACCTTGGAAAGATTCAGGAATCTCCCCTTGGCAGCACCTCTTGTGAGGGTCCAGTGGAGTCCTGGGCTGCTCATTCTTATCTCTGACTCACAAGGCTGGGCTGAAGGGGTATGGGGCTCCCTGAGGGCGGCTGCTTGTCTCTATCTCTCCACCACCTGTGCCTCGCAGGGAGCTTGGCTCTGCAGGCACACAGGGCCCACAAATGTTCAACCGGCTCAGCTGACTTCACTGAAAAGGCACCACCCTGTCAGCAGAAAGGAGAAAAACTTAAAAATGTCCTAGCTGAGTCCTCCTTTGCTGGTGAGGGCAGATCTGCTACAACTACATTTCCTGAAAACTAACCCACTTCAAAAAGCCAAAGACAAAGGAGTCATGCCCTTTTGGAATATGCTTAATGCCTGTGGATTTATCTTCAGCCCCAACGGGCCGATGGGATGGTTAAGGCTGACACAAAAATAGTGAATCGTGGAGCTCAGAGGCTCTGCTCTCCATTCATTTAACAGGAAGGAGGCCTGGAATTCTGGGCTGTCAGGGCTGATGATGAGTAACAACCCTGAAAATCCTAACAGAGTATTATTATCACGCAGCTCAGGAGGGGGCTTGATAAAGTCACTGCAGGTAATTAAGAAAATGATTATACAGGCCGGGCGCGGTGGCTCAAGCCTGTAATCCCAGCACTTTGGGAGGCCGAGACGGGTGGATCACGAGGTCAGGAGATCGAGACCATCCTGGCTAACACGGTGAAACCCCGTCTCTACTAAAAATACAAAAACTAGCTGGGCGAGGTGGCGGGCGCCTGTAGTCCCAGCTACTCGGGAGGCTGAGGCAGGAGAATGGCGTAAACCCGGGAGGCGGAGCTTGCAGTGAGCTGAGATCCGGCCACTGCACTCCAGTCCGGGAGACAGAGCGAGACTCCGCCTCAAAAAAAAAAAAAAAAAAAAAAGAAAATGATTATACAAGCAGGAGGCAGACAAATGCCTAGGTAGGTAGGGAAGGGTCCCCGGTGAGACCTCACCTTCAAGCCTAAAACAGCCTGAAGGCTGAAAGACCAGATTGCTGGTCCCGGATGAAACCAGTGACCCAGGGGCAGAACGTCTGCCCGTTTGTCTGCCCTTTCCCAGTTGATTATTTCTGAATAATGCCCTTTAACCAATCAAATGTTGCCTTTTCCAATACTACCTATGGCTTGCCTGGGCATCTTTGTGTGCGCACTGGGGGAACGGGGCAGCACCACCAGGAATTCGCGCCTTACAGAGGGGAGGAGCCTGGCCTCATCAGCTCATGTGTGGTACCCCTGGTATTCAATAATGAGGGAGAAACCTGCTTGGAGAATCCCTCTCTTTGTTGAGAGGCTTTCTTTCTTTTTTCTTTCTTTTTTTTTTTTTTGAGACGAAGTCTCACTCTTTCACCCAGGCTGGAGTGCAGTGGCGCAGTCTCGGCTCACTGCAACCACTGCCTCCTGGACTCATGCAATTCTCCTGCCTCAGCCTCCTGAGTAGCTGGGATTACAGACGTGGCCACCAAGCCCAGGTAATTTTTGTATTTTTAGTAGAGATGGGGTTTTGCCATGTTGGCCAGAATTCCTGACCTGGTCTCAAACTCCTGACCTCAGGTGATCCACCTGCCTCGGCCTCCCAAAGTGCTGGGATTACAGGTGTGAGACACTGCGCCCGGCTGAGAGCTTTCCTTTCACTTAATAAATTCTGCCCTTCTCACCCTTCAATGTGTCCACATGCCTAATTTTTCCTGATCATGAGACAAGAACCCAGATTTAGCTGAATTAAGGAGCAAAAAGTCCTGCATCAATGAGACTGACTTTTTAAAATGTCGTCTTACTGAAGGACATGCACATATCTGCAAAACAGTAACAACTTCCAGGTGTACAATGACTTCCCCCTCTCGGGCACTGCCATGAGAATCAGTTCAAGCAGACAGTGGGCACCTGAGTGCAGATAGTAAGGATGAGGAGGCTGATCGGAGGAATGGAAGAAAAGTCCGGCAAGTCTGCCAGGCTGCAGAAACTTTCCCAGTTCAGAAGGACATTTCAAATAAACTGTAGTGCAATCTTTCTGCCCACACGGTTTCTCTCTTTTCAGAAGTTGTACTGTATTCTACCTTTTACCATTTAGCGTGTAATTACTTTCCCATTAGAGGAGATATCTGGGAAAGAAGGAGAATCTATCAGAACAATAAGTTATCAGATTAAATGGATTAACAGCTTTAAGCACTTACAATAGTGCCTGCCACAAAGTAGTAAGTGTTAACTAAAATAAACCGGCATAGCTATGAATCGGCCTGTTTACTACGAGCATTGGAGGTAGATTTTTAGCTTTTAAAATCAGGCTTCAAAGTTTACCGAGAAAGAAAAACCTTTAATGCCTTGGTAAAGCCAAGGTGAAGGTCCTTATTAGCAGTCAACATAGATTTTTATTTGGATATTCTAACTGCAAATGGAAGATTTATTAGGACCCATAGATATGCTGGTAATAAATTAGAGGAAATAGCAGAAGCTTTGCAAGGAATGCAGACCAGTATTCTCCCAGATAAGGTCAGAATATGTTAATGTCTACCCAACCAAGCCTTGAGTCAGTTAATTGAAACACCAATGTGATCACTCAAAAGTGACATTGATCTCTTCTGCCTTGTGTTTGCAAAGCAGGAACACCAGCCTGATGGTTCTGGGTCTTCTAATGAACAATGACTCAGAGGTTCACTTCTGTCTCCTTCCAGAACAAACTGTGGGTACAGCTCAATCTCTTCACTGAAAACAGGCAGGAGCCACCTATTCTATCAAAGAGCTATTATTCTTTTTAGATCTTAATCCCACAAGCAATGTCAAGATCTACCATTTACATTTATTTCTACATTTTTAAAAGAAGGGCTTTGATACCATTTAATGCTGTGATGGTGACTCTCTAGAAACAACATTAGAAACAAAAAGCCTGGAGTCAGACAGGACCCATCTGCATCCTGTACCAGGAGCCCCTGGAGTGAACCTTTCACACTGGTGTGTGGCTCCATGACCTGAGAAGCGATCCCATGGTACAGGAGCCATGTAGCACGGGGCCCAACCAGTGCTCTCTGATGAGGAAAGCTGGAACAACTGTCTGTGGCTTTCCTGCAGCTATTTCAACACCTGGCTGCATAAGAGAGTCACTGCTTGTCTAGGCTGCTGTTAAAGAGAATGACCGCCAGCAATCCACAGTCTGGAACATTCCACAGAAAGCAACACGTTGGCCATCAGGCCTTTTCCTTTCAGCTGCTTGGCCTCAGATGCTCTTTGAATTGGCCTCCAGAGGGCTTCTCTACACTGGTGTATGGAGAGGCCTCTCCCAGGAACATCATGTGGCACAAGTGGCCAGAGAAGGACAGGGCCAACCGTCTTTACTAGCAGCAAATGGTGAATACTTTCTACCACGGATTACAGTCTCCTGAACTGTATGTTTTTAGCTTGAAAATGTCTCACAGTGCTGGCTCATGAAATGTTCTAGAGAAAGCCTCGCAGTATCTCTTTATGTACAGCCCAGGTAGGGAGGGTAGGTCTGAGATGGCACGAACTCCCAGCGGTGCAGACTGAGGCATCTGTGTGAGGCCCTGTGCGTTCCTGGAGATGAACTGAGGCAGGTGGTCCCAGCAGCCCCTTTCCCTTGGGGCTCAGGCTGGCCTCACCCTCATCACCTTTAGGAGCTTTTTTTTAATAACACAAATACTTCATTTTGCCAGAAACACTATCATCTATCACTGTTTCAGAAGCCATAAAAAGACCTATTTAAGGTGTACTCTCTCCCTGTACCACTCATCCTGATAGCGCCACCCCAGGGCCAACCTTAGAGGAAACTCTCAGCTGTCAGCAGTTCATCTGACCCTGGCCTCGCAGCTCAGCAGACACCCAGGGAGTTTTAGAAAGGTGTCAGAAAACTCCAGCCTGGGGTCAAAGCCAAGCGCACTGTGTGTGTATTTCCTCTGGCTGCTCTCATGCGTCTATTGCAGAGATTAGTAGTTCTGATAGACCATTTGCCTGCAAAGCCTAAAATATCCTTAACCAATGAAGTTTGCCAGCTCATGATCTCCAGGAAAGCCTGGATTTCCTCCTCTTCAGCAATCTAAGACGAGATGATTCTACTGCGTGCTCTCATGGGGGTGTATGATCTTATACCTACAGCTGGGAGGAGTCAAATGACAAGGGTGTAAGAGCTTGTGGTTGTACTGGACATGCAGGGAAGAGAGGGGAAGAGAGATGCACCTTAGAGGTGGGGCTGCGCTACAAGTAGATGTTCAGCCTTCCCATCTCTCTTGCTCTGAGAATTTTTGCCTGTCTATCTTCTGAAGCCTAAAATTCCATAATTACTTTAAGACTAAGTCCCCATTTAAATGCGAACACCCCTAGAACAAGTGCCATTTGAAGTCCAAGTCCAAAGGCAGCCCAATGATGAGTCAGCTCTTTACCTGGGAGCAAGATGGGGCAGGGAATTCAGAGATGGAAGTAGCTCCTGAGAAGGGAAAGGACAGTCCTCTGGAAGGGGAGAGCACCCACTCACACCTCCTGCCTCTGCTCTCTTTGGAATCCCTCAAGTGATCTCTCCTCTGGTTTTATCTCCCAGATGTTTTATTTTGTGTTATGTTCTAGTCAAGTTCTTTGGTATGGAGGTAGAAGGAAGTGGGCTAAACCTCACACAAGTCTAGACATACACAAATACAAATAGGCTATGGCCCCAGAGTGGGTTACACGCTGCTCACCAATCAATCTCACCACCAAGTATGCACTGAGAAAATATTATTTTCCCTAGGTAGTGGTTGTGAGGACAACAAAAAATAAATGGGCTTCATTTGGAGTGATCTTTTTCTACTTACTGGAACAAATATATTCTGCAAGCTTTTCTGCATTTCCACAGGTTTCTCCTTCTGTATCCAGGCCAATTTTACTCACTGGAAAACAACAAAGAAATGTATTTCTTAACATGGTTATTGAAGTCCTTTTGTTCCAGCGTTATTTTTTAACATGCAAATACACAGGTATACAGTTTACAAATCACATAGAGGATGTCTTTTCTTGAAAGCCACTGAGGGAAGATCGCAAGTCTCTGTTCAGACGAGAAAGCATCAGGTCCTGGTACCTGCACCCCAGTTGTGTAGGTCAGGTAAGGGAAAGGACAGCCTTAACTACCTCCCCTGCGCCGCACATAGCTCATCTACAAGACGGGGAGACACCAACCATATGGAACTGTTCTAAGGATCGTGTCAGATAATAAGAGCAAACTGCTTGCCATCTAGGAGGAGCTCAACAAAGGCTGTTTTCTCTTCAGTCAGGAAGGAGATGATGGGCATTTGGTACTTTTTGCAGGAATCGGCATTACAGAGCCTTCATTTTGTTGGGAGGATGTGGCCAGACCACATCCAGAAAGGCGTCATGGCTTGACATGGCCAAACTAAAATGGAAGGAAGGGGAGGAAAGGTTTCATAATAATCTGCTAACAGGGACCCACAGCACTACAAATACAAGTCGTTGAGGATGAGGGGCTATACCAGCACTTCTGTGAGACCCTATTCATGAACCAAGTAAGAAGCTAACAGACGCAGGCTCCCCCTGCCCTTTTCCAGAGAGCAAACACTTGGCCACTCCACAAAGCGTGCTGATGAAGGGAGGCCCCAGGGGCTGGCTCAGTCAACACTGCTACCTGCTCAAAGGAATGCCAAATGCCTCTGAGGAAGGAAGTGCTGTGGGCTTTCCACTTAGGAGTCACACAACAGGCTGGTTAGTAACAAATGGTACCTTTACTAAAAACACCAGCAGCTTTTAACTTATGGATCATTAAAAACATGCTGAATCAAAGAAAAATAAAGCCATAAACTCAGTTCAGGAACTAAGCCCTTGCTTATGCTACAGTGGCAACCCAGGCTGGACCTCCTCTCTGAGTTGAGAAGAGCTAAATGCATCAAAAACAAAAGCAAACAAAAAAACCTGTAAAAACCCCACAGGAACTGAACTGAGACATAAGAACTTGGCTGGGCTCGGTGGCTCAAGCCTGTAATCCCAGCACTTTGGGAGGCCAAGACGGGTGGATCACGAGGTCAGGAGATCCAGACCATCCTGGCTAACATGGTGAAACCCTGTCTCTACTAAAAAATACAAAAAACTAGCCGGGCGAGGTGGCAGGCGCCTGTAATCCCAGCTACTCGGGAGGCTGAGGCAGGAGAATGATGTAAACCCGGGAGGCGGAGCTTGCAGTGAGCTGAGATCAGGCCACTGCACTCCAGCCCGGGCGACAGAGCAAGACTCCATCTCAAAAAAAAAAAAAAAAAAAAAAAAAAAGAACTTAGCAGTGATGCTGGTAATCAATATTGACATAAATATGCATTTTTCCCAAGTAATGAAACAATAATAACCATAACCAGAACATTAACTCTCATATATAGCTTTGCTGATCACCTTGCTCATTTGATCCTTACACCACAACCCTGTGAGCAAAACAATTACTACTCTACTTGAGAGAGAAGGAAGCTATTAAGCAGTGGCCAGCTCTATTTGTGAGGGCAGACACTGGGGCCACCTGGTCCACCCCACAGTCCACAGAAGGCTCTCAAGAAATGTTTGGGGAATGCATATTTGGTCTAAGGTCTCAGTCCCCGCATGTGGCAAGACTGACTCTGCTTCAAGTCAGTACAACATTTCAATCAACACTCTGGCTGGGCAAGCCCATCTCAAGGGCCCTGCCCAAGTAAAAGCTGACAGTGAAACTTCAAATTGTCTCCAATTGTGTTAAATAAACCTGCCAGAGAGTATTTTTGACATTTGAGAGGTTAAGACACTGACTGCCACAGTTTAAGGGACTATAAGAATGTACTACCAAGTTTGGCTAATTTTTGTTACTTTTGGTAGAGAAGAGATCTCACCATGTTGCCCAGGCTGGTACAAAGAGTCTTTTCGTGTTAAGAATTCCAAGTTGTTAATTACTAAACTATCTTCTGTGACATCACTGGTCTGGGTTTACAAGGTCAAGCAACAGTGGCTACTAAATGGCGCCCAGGCCCAACCTTGCAATCAGAAGGGAAAGTTGGGGCACCTGACCTTTGGGCAGCCAGATAGAAGGCTTTCCTATGATCTGGCTGGCTGAGTTGCAAGGTATCAACCCACAAGCTAGACATCTTTGCTTCTTCAATACAAATTAAAATTATTAAAATATGCACATATTATCGAACCAAATAATGTTCTCAGATTTTATGTAGACCAAGTAGAGTAAGTCTTCACTTAATGTCAACTATACATCCTTGGAAATTGCCACTGTAAGTGAAACAACACACAGCAGGTCCTTGAATAACATCATTTCATTCAACATGTTTTCATTACAACATTGGTGAGGAAAAAAATTTGTTTATTACACCTCATTTCACTTGAAGTGGCAGTTTCCAAGAACCTATCAACAATGTTAAGTGAGGACTTACTGTATAACGTTACATAGCATGTACTTTTGAAAAAAATTTACTTTTAAATAAATAGAGACAGGGTTTCACTATGTTGCCCAGGCTGATCTTGAACTCCTAAGTTCAAGTGACCTGCCCGCCACAGCCTCCCAAGTGTTAGGATTACAGGCATGAGCTACCACACCCAGCCAGCATGTACTATTTGCCATCTATTATTAATCATTAATTCCTGTAAAATTAGGTCAGGTTGCAACATTTATAAAGAAATACTGGCATCTTCTCTCACTGGACTTCCACACCAAAATTCCTTGCTATTCACTGGAACCTTGTTTTCATTTCTACTTCAAGAAAAATGTCTACCTTATCTTCTCTTTGCTTCAAATGTCCAACTTCCCTAACCTGATCCCCAGGCTCTAGGGAGCCAGGGGCAGCTCTTGACCAGAGGGCTTGTGGGCAGTGTAAAGTGGCTCCTAATGATCCCTGTGATCCATGCCCCTGTGTCATCCCTCCACTTGAGTGTGGGCTGGACTTACTTGATTCAAGCAAAAAGAAATGCAGAAGAGATGGATGCCACTTCCAAGATTAGGTGATAAAAAGACTGTGGCTTCAGTGGTAGGTGCTCTCTTTCGCTCTCTCTTGGATTGCCTTGTGACAGGGGAAGCCAGCTGCCATGTCTTAGGTAGCCCTCTCGAGAGGCCCATGTGAATGAGCTGGGAAGCAGATCTTCTGAGGCCTGCTTACAGCTATGTGAGTGATTTTGGAAGCAGACGCTCCCCTCCCAAGTCAAGCCTCAAGTCTGTAGCCCTGACCACCAGCTTGACTATGGCCTGGTTACAGAGAACCCCACTAAATCATGCCCAGATTCTGGCCCACAGAAATATTGAGATGATAAATGCTTGTTTCTAGCTCGTAAGTTCTGGGGTAATTTGGGGGTAATTTGTTACACAGCAAAGACGACTAATACATTGGGCCTGGTCTCCTCCCAGCTGTTGGTGCTCAACTTCTGATAACTCTCCAGGTTCCTGCTGAGATTCTAGTTGAACAGAAACCTCAGAGTTCAAGCAATGCCTCCTCCCTGTACCCTACTCAAAAGAGCTCCTTTGTACATTATTATGTCTGAAAAGGTGAGCTAAAATAGAATGTTCAAAGTTGGGTGATTGACTTTCATGTTAAGGAAAAATGTGGTTTCCTTTCAAAGACATTTTTAAAAGTTACAAAATTTCTAATTTCCTCTCTCCTTTGATAATATGTTCCCTGCATTTAGAACATGTCCTTTTCCTTCACAAGTGAATAAACAGGGACCAGACTGAGTCCAGTGAGTGCCTGAGACCAAGGCCTTGTACTTGATATGGTCCACTCTCAGCCACTCTAAGTCTCAAGACATAGATGCTCATCACTGTATCTCATAGTCTTTTTTCTTGTTTTCTTCTCATATGACAGGACATTGACAGCAAAATGCATAGTGATGCTACTGAAATCAAACTGAAGGGCATGTGATGCTCAAAATGTTTGCTTATCTGTGAATGTGTGAAAGTTTGGAAAGTGTACAAATATACTGTATATTTGACAGTTGAGTTTTTGGTAAGAAATACAGAGAATGAAAGAAACTGTCTATTTTCTTTCCTCTTCTCATTCAGGAAAAAATGATAAAAGAAAGTAACAAGCAAATTCTTAACTTATTTTTGGGGGGAGATGTGCGGGAGGGAAGATGGTTTCCTTGGCAACCAAGCCACTGATTCCCTTTCTCTGGCTGATCTGCTGAGCTTGTAGTAAAAGTCATGGTGCTCAGAAGATCTAGGAATATTCTTTTAATTAGCTTAGCAACTCCCAACTGGTTTCTTCCCCAACTTCATTTTGTTCTCTGGAAAATGTGCTTTTAACTCTTAAACAAATTTCACTCATTTACACACTTCTCTAATATTTTCAAATTCACTGGACAAATTGAACTTTCTGAAACAAAGTTACAGGCTAATTTATGACAATTGCTAAGCATTGTTTTAAGTATTTAAAATGTTTAATGTTAATTTTTAATATTACTATTTACATTTTACGCTTTAAAAAGAATAAACTCAAGACTAGAAAAATGCACAAAATATTAAGAAAAGTATAAAAACCAATGATAATATCACTATCTGGAGATGTAGGCTTTTAAAAAAGTTATAGTAAAAATATAACATAAAATTTGCCATTTTAACCACTTAAGTGCATAATTCAGTGGCATTATGTACATTCACAATGGAATGAGTCAGCCAAAGGGTACAAACATTTTTTTTTTTTTTCCCAAGACAGAGTCTCGCTCTGTTGCCCAGGCTGGAGTGCAGTGGCATGATCTCAGCTCACCGCAAGCTCCGCCTCCCAGGTTCACGCCATTCTCCTGCCTCAGCCTACTGAGTAGCTGGGACTACAGGCGCCCGCCACCATGTCCGGCTAATTTTTTTTGTATTTTTTTTTAGTAGAGACAGGGTTTCACCGTGTTAGCCAGGATGGTCTCAATCTCCTGACCTCGTGATCTGCCCGCCTCGGCCTCCCAAAGTGGGTACAAACATTTTAATAAAGCTTTTGCATACATACTGACCAAGTGGTTCTCAACAGATGTAAACCAATTTTTAATGCCATTTGGAAATGATTGAATATATTTGTTTCATTGCATTCTTATCAATAGTATCATATATTTAATTAATTTTTGTAAATTTAATAAGCAAAAAGTAGTATTTTTAAACTGAGTTAAAGTGTTTTTTAAAACTGAAAAGGCTAAGCCATTTTTTGTTGTTTTATTTTCACCTTGATCCTTACCTAGAGAAGCAGTAGCATTTCCAACCACATACACTGACTTGGCATTCCATTTTTCTTTCAGAGACCTTTCCCAGACTGTAAAATATGAAATTATATGTGAATTGTAAACACCTAAGTGGCCATTTGGACTATTGCCCAAGGCTGTTTGTTGACCCTAAGAAACTGTGAGCAAAGCAAACTATTGGTAACCAAATGTGAAGAAGAGCATCTCAAACTAAAATTTCATTTTCACTTTGTTCATGTTTTATATGCAATTTTTTAAAATTTGCTTTCATAAATGTTTTAGTAGTCCTTGCTTGAAATATTAGCTTATTTCCACAGTTGGTACTAGAAGAATTTTAATGGGAACCAGGAAATCAACATAACTTGAATAATTAAATTTGCATAGTGAAATTAAACACATTTAAATCTAGACTTGTAAAGAAAAAGACATTGGTCATTTAAAAAAAGCAACTTAAATGTCTTACAAAGAAATCCAATTGGTTTATTTGGGACATAAATCTGAAAGCAGTCAGCAAACTGTAATCTCAGAGGAGACGGTTCATTTATCCATCACACCAAAGTAAAAATAATAAATTTCAGATCAATTAACAAACACAATTTGATACAGAATATTATCATTTTATGATCAAACAAAATCTTTAAATATAGATTAAAGAAATACAAAGAGAAAATGGATTGTATAAATATATCATACAGCTACTGGGCATTCATTACATTTTTAGAAAACAGAGAAATAATAGTTCTTCCTTCCTTTTTTTTTGAGACGGAGTCTCGCTCTGTCGCCCAGGCTGGAGTGCAGTGGCACAATCTCAGCTCACTGCAAGCTCCGCCTCCTGGGTTCACGCCATTCTCCTGCCTCAGCCTCCCGAGTAGCTGGGACTACAGGCGCCCGCCACCTCACCCGGGGCAGGCCACCGCGCCCGGCCGTTCTTCCTTTCTAAACTCTGGTCATGAGCATAACTTTCCCTTAAATTCAAGAGCATTATTCCTCTACCCTTTACATCAAGGGAAATTCCCTTTGAAATAGTAACCAAAGATCGAGTTCCACTTTGCTTCCTACCCCACGAATATCAATACTACTTATTCAAAACTTATCCATAGCCTATAAACAAACCACTTTCCAAGCCTCACAGCAGAACAACTGGAGTGAGCACTGGGTGGAGTTGGAAAGCCTGCCACGGAGCCAGCTCTGCCCCTTCACGTGTGTGTCTCAGGTTAAGTCAGTTAACGCACCTTGTCTGTTTCTTCATCAAGGTGACTGGGATTAACTATACTCCTACTGCTTATTCCATATGGTTGTTATGAGAATCAAAATAAGAAAATATATGGGAAAATGCATTTTAAACTTCATTATAAAGCACCAGAAAGAGTTATGGTGACCTTTCTAGGGTTTTCCTCTGTTTCATTATCTTCATCCTCAAAACATATACAAAAAGAAAATACAACTGCAAGAAAAAGTACCCAGAGCACCACTGGGAAAGAGTACACATGCTTCCCCATCTAGAGTGTAACGGACAATCTTGGCTCATACAGCCTCTGCCTCTGGAGTTCAAGTGGTTCTCGTGCCTCAGCCTCCTGAGTAGCTGGGACTACAGGCATGTGCCGCCACACCCAGCTAATTTTTGTATTTTTTGGAAGAGATGGGGTTTTGCCATGTTGACCAGGCTGGTCTGGAACTCCTGACCTCAAGTGATCTGCTCACCTTGGCCTCCCAAAGTGCTGGGATTACAGGTATGAACCACTGCGCCTGGCTGGCTCTGAATTTCTTAGGTTCTCAGACTTTCTTTTCAACAGCAGGTGGACGTGTGTAGGAAATCACCAAGAAAGTGGGATGTTTAGGCTACAATGAAGCCTGGTTGAATGTGGAGACAGAATAACCAGAACTCACCACTGTCACTTACTCCATACCATCACTTACTCCATGCCCACTCTGCTCCAGGTAATGTCCTGGATGCTTCCCTTCGGGACTCAGACTCTGCAGCCTGAATCCTGCACTTGTGCTTTACGCATTGTGGGGGCCTGGAAAGTTCCACACCCTTTGTTCTTCAGGCTCCTCATCTGACAAGTGAAGATACTAAGCATATCTATCTCACAGGAAAAAGTATTCAGAACAGCCTCTCGCACAGAGTGAGCATTCAGTAAGTTCTACCTAACTAATAGTCTACTGCTAGTAGATAATCCCATTACTATTAGTATCCCATGGTGAGAGGCCAAGGAACTCATTAACATCCAAATGGCTGCATAAACGCAGGCCTAACTCACTCCAAAGCCCTTGCACAGCCACTCTGCTCGCTGCCTCCACCCATCAGTGTAACTGTGGCGGTGGGTGGCCCGAGTGTGAAGCCTGGCTGTGCACTGACTTGTTCTGTGCTTACTGTCCCAGCCTCAGTTTTCTCAATGGCAACATAAGACATCAGATCATAGCAATGTGTGCCTCTGGATTGTTATCTAGGGTTAAGTGGGGTAATGAACATGAGGTATTCATTACACAGGGCCTGACATACAACAGGCACTCTATAAATGTTAGCTGGGAAGCTATTCAATTGCATTTATTAAGAAGGTGTTTGCTCAGGCTGAAAGCCAGGGTTCTGCCAATGGGCACTGCCATTTTCACACTGTTCTGATAGTGAGAGAAGGAGGTGGGAAGACAAGTCAAAGAGATGACTGGGTCACTAAGTGCCTGACATGGTGGCACTGACCATTTTCTCATAGTTACATTTTTTTCATCATCTCTCTTTCAGGAATGTAGTATTTACCCTATTTTCAGAGGAAGAAACTGGTGCCTGATACCTTCTAAGGGGATATGTCAGTCCTTATGAGGTGAACAACGAACAGGCAGGGGAAAGTCCCCCTCAGGGTCATCTGTCTGGGAGTTTAGGAGACAGCCCTG
Organism: Trachypithecus francoisi; assembly: GCF_009764315.1. Taxonomy (NCBI): domain Eukaryota; kingdom Metazoa; phylum Chordata; class Mammalia; order Primates; family Cercopithecidae; genus Trachypithecus; species Trachypithecus francoisi. The sequence goes on along the minus strand of NW_022681442.1, from coordinate 5,677,756 downwards.
TCTCCTATTTCCCAAGGCAGAGTCTGTGACCTGATACCATTAAGCACTCATTTCTCTTAGAAGTGCAGGTGCTTCTAGAATTTAGTCTCCCACTAGGAGAAATAAGAGTAAATAAATGTCCAGTGGAATCCACAGCAGACCCACCCTCACCTTCAGTTTTATTGTTTTTCTCCAAACATAACTGTGCTGCTTCCACTGCTCTGGGGCTGGTAAAAATGAGTCCCCCGTAATCTTCAGGATGAGAAAGCTGCACACCAAAAAGCAATAAAGGCATTTTATACAATGGCTACGTTCAACATCTTCCAAGGAGCTATGACTCAGAATTCCAAATGCTTCACAATAGTAGTAGGTAAACTAATTCCTTCCACCCATCTCCCCAGCACTTACTGAGTGCTTACTATGTGCCTGGAACGATTTACTCTAGGACTTTTAGGATACACAGGTGACTTTTTTATTCCCAGTATTTCCCCCAGGAAGCTCACAGTCTAGGGCAGAGACAAGTGTAACACAGGATGATAAATGCACTGCAGCACAGAGGGAAGCCTGATGCAGCCTGGGATTAGAGTAGGGTGCAGGTAGTGGGGGAAGACTTGACCCGAATTTGTAACAAAAACGGGAATATTCAGGGGGTGATATCAATGCTGAAGCCCTGATTTTCAAAGAGGATAATGGTGATATCTACGAACATTCACTCTGAGCCAGGCACTGGGCTGCTGTAGACATCTGACTTCACTGAAGCTGTGGGCACTGAACTTTCACTCTGAAGCATTCGGAAGGCTTTACTGGACTTGTCTCCTGAAATTTTTATCACTCCTCACTGCAAGCAGAACTGAAGTTGTGGGCAGATGTCCTGGGTTTGAGTCCCAGCCCTGTCTCTTACTTGCTAGAGGTCTTAGCTGCGTTGTCTAATTTGACACCCCAATCTCTAAAATGGGAGAATAACACCTCCCTGGCCTCCTGTGCAGAAGCTGGGGGTGAGGGGTAGATTAAATGAGAGGATGAGTGAAAGAGTTCTAGGACTGCTGAGGGCAATGCAGGTTTGCTGCTCTCACCACGACCTGCTCTCCTGGCCCCAACCTCTGAGTCTGGGTGGCTTTCTGGAGGGGCTGACAGAGGCTCACTCAGAGCCTCCCAACAGCAGCAGCCTCCTGGAGCCAGGTGAGGTTATGCTGCCTTGTTTTAAAGTATGGGAATAAAATAAGGAGACAGTAAGGGCTGGGCGCGGTGGCTCAAGCCTCTAACCCCAGCACTTTGGGAGGCCGAGATGGGCGGATCACGAGGTCAGGAGATCCAGACCATCCTGGCTAACACGGTGAAACCCCGTCTCTACTAAAAAATACAAAAAACTAGCCGGGCGAGGTGGCGGGCGCCTGTAGTCCCAGCTACTCAGGTGGTTGAGGCAGGAGAATGGCGTGAACCCAGGAGGCAGAGCTTGCAGTGAGCTCAGATCCGGCCACTGCACTCCAGCCTGGGTGACAGTGAGACTCCGTCTCAAAAAAAAAAAAATAAGGAGACAGTAAAACAGTCCCTCTCTGGCTTCAGCTGGCAAGGGAAAAATCAAACACTAACATGGTGCTCAGTCACAGCAGGACTTACCTTCTCAGAGAAACTGGGAAGAGACAAAAATTCAAAAGATAAAACAGGGATCAAAGTGGCTTCAAGTCCATATAATCCTAATTCCTGCAAATGAAAGAATATAGTTCTGGATTGGCCAGGTCTGTTTTTAAAATAAGGAAATATTAACAATTTATTCTGTGTCAGTTCCTCTGAGGTTTTGCAGACCCCACCCCTGCCCGCTCCAGGGCCCCTGACTCAGTAGAAAGGACACTATGGGATCAGGAATCTCAGGCCACTTACCCTGATATACGGATCCTGGCCACAGTCGTCTTCCTTAGCATCCTTCAGTAAAAGAACCTTCATTATTGCCTGGCAGTCCTTATAGGGTGCTGTGACAGAGCAAGGAAACAGATCTTAATTAGATCTCAAAGACTCTTTCTAAGCGATTTCCGATGGGAAGGAAGGTACACAAGAAGAAGGCAATCAAACGCTTGTTGAAGAGATCTATCCCTCCTACACCATGACTTAGCACTAATGGGCTTGTTCTTTCTAAAGACCCCTGTCACTGATAAGGCCAAGAAAGAGCGTGTTGGCAGTTGATATCACTTGGAAAAACAGATGAAAGCCATTAGTGAAAGCCAAGTGTCCTATGCCAAACATTTATGGTTTGGGGAAGAGAACTGATGCAAATTTAGGGTTGTATCAACAACAAACAGAGAAATGGATATCTTACATTTTAAGGAGATAAACAGCTTTTCCATTTCAAGATAAATACGCTAAGTACCTCATAAGCACTTTAGGAAATAATTATATTGACTCTTCTACTTATTAAATGATGTTTTCTAAATGTTGTCAAGTATCATAAGAGCCTAACAACCTGGAAAACGATTTGTTGACACCAAAAGCCTTATATACCTCATCCTCTTTCTTCCTGTAATTTCACTTCTAAGAATACTAAAGCAACACTCATAAATGTGTCCAATGATTAACATAAAGATGCTCACACTAGAATTCTTTAGAATTACAAATAACTGGAAAGAATGTAAATATCCAATGATGAGAATGGTTAAATAAATCATGTTACAGATCTATGAAATCATTAAAATATTCACAAATAACTGCATGAATTATTTAATCACAAAACAATGTTAAGAAAAAAGCAAGATCAGAATTACATAAATAGTATGATTTTATAGATTTCATACATATATGAAAGGATATGCACCAAAATATTAATTATTTCTGAGTGGTAGGTTAAAATGATTAGTTTCTTCTTCACCTCTTTTAGTATTATACAATTTTTTTTTTAACTATGGAAACTATATTCCTCTTGTATTGGGGTCAGGGTGGAGCACATTATAATCATCCCAAAGGCTGGCCAGGCATGGTGGCTCATGCCTGTAATTCCAGCACTTTGGGAGGCTGAGGTGGGCAGATCGCTTGAGCCCAGCCTGGGCACTATGGTGAGACCCTTTCTCTGCAAAAAATTAAAAAATTAGCCGGGCCTGGTGGCATGTACCTATAGTTCCAGCTCCTTGGGAGGATCACTTGAGCCTGGGAGGAGGAAGTTGCAGTGAGCCGTGATCCTACCACTGCAGTCCAGCCTCGGCAACAGAGTGAAACCCTGTCTCTAAACCAACCAACCAACCAAGCAACCAAGCAACCAATAAATGCTGCTGAGAAACTGCAGAATAAATCTGCTTGAGATGTAGATTATCATTCCATAAATGGCATCAGACCCACCAGTTACTTAATAAATAATACTCAGTGGTCGCTAAGAGTCAACAGACTACACTGCTTGAAGCAGAAATGCGCCAATTCTGGGTGCCTTCACTTATAAATTACTACTGAATATATTTCTGGAGTATTATATTATTTATGGAACATTTTAGGAAAATTGGCTCAAAATTAACTGCTTTGTATCTAAGCACCAAACCTGGTGAACAAATATAATTATGAAATCAAGTTCTAATATTGCTGTTATCAAGGTGTTAGCTAGAGAGACTGGGGATTTGGAGGAATGGGCAGTAAGGTTCCTACCACTTCCTGAAGTTACTTAAAATGTGTCTCACACAGAAATTAGGAGCCTACCCTTCTGCAATGGTCACTTTTGTGTCACCTTGACAAGACTCTAGTGCTCAGTTTTTCCAAACACTACTCTAGGTGCTGCTGTGAAAGTATTTTGGAGATAAGATACATCAACTGGCTTTAGTAAGGGAGATTGTCCTAGATAACCCAGGTAGGCCTGATTGAGTTAGTCCAAAGGCATTAAGAACAGACCTGAGGAAGAGATCCCAGCCTGTGCGACTCCCTGCCGCCCTTCCTGCAGGCCTGCCCTCCTTGTTGGCTTGCACTGTGGATTCAGACTTCCCAGCACCCACAGCTGCACAGGCCAGTTCCTTGGAATCATACACACACACCTCTTACTGGTTCTTGTTCTTTGATTGAACTCTAATACGCCTTCTAATTTGGCAGCTCCAGGAATCCGTACGTCACTGAATGGCAGGTAAAACTTGGCATTTTTGTCTAAGGCATAAATCCTTTTGTGGCACACAAAGCAAGCAATTAGTGTGGGGATTAAAATGCAGATGCATAATGCTTGGAAGCAGGCAATCCTGTGGCCACAGGGCTCTCCTCAGCCCCACACCTTGTTCCGCCATGGATCTAGCCTCTGAGATACAGATCCCCACATTATCCCCACATTTTCAAAGAATGTTCTTGTAATGCTTTCAAATACCAGGAGCCAGCCTCTCACAAGTGTTTCTGTATAGTTCTCAGGCAGTGACGCCAAATCCCAAGCCTGGAATCCCCCTCAGGAAAATTAGATCTGCATTATTTACTGGGGCTGTGTGTATTAATTTCAGAACTAGTAAGTGCTATGAGGTGATCTGGTAGAGTGACTGGGGTGCTGATAATTAGTTGCCTGTACAGGGAGACCTCTGGGGAGCTGACATGTGAGTCATTTTGGCATGTATGATCTGAATGACAGCAGCAGTGAGGAGAAAATATTCAAGTGTCTGAAAGGGGCCTGGGTATCCCCAGGAGAGAAGGGTAGGTGTGGCTCAAGTGTAATGGACAAGGTAAGCTTTGGATTCCATAAGAAAAGGGACCCCATTAAAAGGTTTAAGACAGGATTGACAGTGATGGGATCTACACTTTAGAAACACCACCGACTTCTGGGGCAAGGAAGGACAGGGACCCCATGGGTCATAGTAAAGTAGTCGAAAGGCATCGGTGACTGAATCAGAGTTGTGGCAGGGGTGCTGGCTTTAGCAAAGGCAAGGTCAAGAGGTGACTGGATCAAGGCTTCATATTGCAGAGTTATCAGGATTTGCCCATGTAATTCTAGGCAAAACCATCTGTCTATAGCCTAGTTTGAAATGGCTGGGACCAGGCTGAAAAGAAGTGTCTTTCTTCTTTGAATCCTACCTGAACTTTTTTTGGTTTGTCCAGTTTAATCCTATCAGTAAATCACATCTTTCTAGAACAGTAACTGTACTAGGCACTAGGCATGTGATATGATCCCTACATCATTATATTTATAGGAAGGTCAAATACATACTTTATAAATCAGTAAAAACATAGTCATAATGCAGTAAGTCTTATGAAAGAATATTCAAGATTCATAACTGGTACATCTTATTGGGACTGGGAGGTGTGGTATAGATTGCCAGTTGCCCCTAAACATCTACGTTTCCCTTCTCCTCATAGAAACGGTACCGCTCATTAACCGGGCAATGGTTGCTGAAAATAGCAATGTGTAGTTAGATGTCACGAGGTGACTAGGTTCTAGCCAACAGGATGCAAGATGAAGTGATGTGCAAAACTTGAGTCCTGCACTTAGAAGGAAATGCTGGTCCCTCCCCTCCCCATTTCTGGCTGGAACGTGGATGGGGTGGCCAGCTCCTTCATACTCGCAGAGGACAACCTAGGGATGATGGAACAAGACAGGAGCACAGACTCCTTTGTATGACAGAGCTACCACTCCAGCTAGGACTTTTGCATCAGAGAAAAGCCAAGTCTTATCCTGTTTTAGCCATTGTTCATTTGGATCTCTGCTGGAGTGGTCGAATCTATATCTACTTAACACAAAGGTAAGAGGCTTCCTTGTGGAAGTGTACCTGAAGCCCGAGCGGGGGCTGGTGCACTGCACATGCTGAGGTCGCTTCACCTGAGAAACGATAAGTCCGAGCAGCTGGAGAGCACAGGGCAGAGTGGTGAGGGATGGCAGCAAGGCAGGCAGGGCCAAGTCTGCTGGGTCTCATTGGGTCATATTAGGGAATGTGGATCGTATCTTAACAGCAACGGGAAGCTTCTTGTTTACAGATTTTTTTTTTAGAGGTAGGGTTTCACCATGTTGCCCAAGCTAGTCTCAAACTCCTGAGCTCAGGCGATCTACCTGCCTCAGGACCCCAAAATGCTAGGATTACAGGCGTGAGCCACCATGCCCAACCTTATAGATGTATTTCTCCTCTTTTCCTCGTTTCTGCTTGCCCTTTTACCTTCTCCCTTCTCTAAGGTGATAATGTAAGGAAGGAAGTATGGTGTCATAGAATAAGCACAGGACTAAGGGCCAAGGGACCTGGCCTCCGGTCCCAGCTTTATGACTTACCCATGGTGTGATCTTTTTTCCCACATTAAACGGGAATAACTTCTGCCCTACCAAGCCTGATGGTGGCTGAGTGACTCAAAGAAGGTAAGAACAGCGAACAGATTTCTTGAGCACTTACTGCCTCCCAGGCACTATTCTAAGAGCTTCACATGCATTAAGTCTACGAGGCTTAGAAGGAAGCTGAGGCGTACAGAGGATGACACTCATCTGAAGTCTCAGAGCTGCTAAGTGGCAAAGCTGGGATTCACACCCAATCAGTTTGGCTCCAAAGTCTGCTCTTAACCCCCTACGCTATATTATGCCTCACATACACTTTGAATATGAAAACGTTTGGGAAAAATAGAGGTATAAACATATAAAGTATCACTGTAGTACAAAGTACTTAGTTTAGTTATGCAAACACCCCAAAGCAAAATCCATCTACCCATCGTAAACAGAGAAAATATTTCTCCTGGGTTCTAATCTGTGGTTCTCTTAGGTAATAAAACTGATGCTGGCATGAAGTTTAGGCTTCTGGAAAATAAAGAGGTTTCCTAAGATGTGTTGCAAATAAAAATCCAACTACTACCCTTATCCTTTGTCTGACATCACTGAAAGCATTTCTCTTCTTTTTTAATCCTATATACAATCATTCCCAATGAAAGCATTTCTAATGTAAAATTAGGCCGGGCACAGTGGTTCATGCCTTTGAAAGTAATCTCAGCACTTTGGCAGGCTAAGGCAGGACGATCGCTTGAGAGCAGGAGTCTGAGACCAGCCTGGACAACATAGCGAGACCCGCATCTCTACAAAAAATTTTAAAAATTGTTAACAAGGAGCCGGGCAGAGTGGCACATCCCTGTAGTCCTAACTACTCAGGAAGCTGAGACGGGAGAATCACTTGAACCCAGGAGCTCAAGGCTGCCGTGAGCTATAATCGTGCCACTGCACTCCAGCCTCGGTGACGGAGATAGATCCCGTCTCTAAAGTAATAATAATGCAAAATTAAAAGGAACTGTTGCTGATTATTCTTTGCTGTGCTAGAGTCACACATTATCAGGCTGATTGGGAAAGAAATCAATCTAGAAGCAAGCACAGATAGGTTAACACATCGCCACCTTGGGCTTTAGGAAGAGGCTTGGTGGTGTAGAAGGTGTTTACACAAGGGGGCCAGGTGGGTTCCGGTGTAGGCCACTCTTGCCTCACTTTCAGTTTCAGATTTCTGTATGTCTGAAAGGGGCTGTGAGCCTCTCCATTGTTGGCTTTTTTAAGGGACTTTCTTTCCTGTAGCAGATGCTCAGTAAGTATTTGTTCACCCTGTGGGAAAACAACAATTTCAAATTTATCCAGCATCTTTGAAACAGGGAGAATGATGACTTTTCCTTAAAGAAAAACGGGACACTTGTCCCTCAAGTTGCTGCTTAGGTCTCTCCCAAGTGTACTCTACTTTCTTTCCTGTTCTAGTGTTTCTGTGTTTTTTTGAGACGGAGTCTTGCTCTGTCACCCAGGCTGGAGTGCAGTGGCGTGATCTCGGCTCACTGAAACCTCTGCCTCCTGGGTTCAAGCAATTCTCTTGCCTCAGGCTCCCGAGTAGCTGGGACTACAGGCATGCGCCACCATGCCCAGCTAATTTTTGTAATTTTAGTAGAGATGGGGTTTCAGCATGTTGGCCAGGCTGGTCTCCATCTCTTGACCTTGTGATCCGCCTGCCTCGGCTTCCCAAAGTACTGGGATTACAGGCGTGAGTCACTGCATCCAGCCTAAAGTTTTTAAAAATAAACTTCCACTTCTGCTCTGAAGTTTGCCTCGGTCACGTTTTTAGCCTTACGCCCCCCAGTTGAATTTTCTTCTGAGGAGACAAGAACTGAGGTTGCTGCACATGCCTACAGATTTTCTACTGGTAATATATTTGGTGCCACATGACTCAGATGGTAAGAGATCTCTATGCCTCGATTTCTTCTGCTGGAGGCATCTGATCCCTGTGCAGTTTTTCTTCTCCTCCCTCTCTCCTGCTTACTAACCAACCCCCAGAACAATTCCTCTTGGCCATACGGGACTGTGCTCTCTGCCAGCTGATTTCTTAGCTCACTCTGGTGGGTGGCTCATGGGAGTGGGAAGGACCTTAGGGTCTGCATCAAGCAGATCAGAGGCACTATATGGCCCTCCTTCATAGGAGGCTTGTGAGACTGGTGAGGCCAGGGCCTAAAAACTGTGGCATGTCTGGGGTTTCCTCTGCCTTTTTTCCAGTGAAAATAACAAAACCTCTTATTTCCCATTGAGGGGGGAAAAGGCGGGAGAAGCCCCGGCAGGACTGAAGCTGCTCCTGAAGCTTCCAACATGAGATTCACCTTGGGACTGGTAAAAAGAGGGCTCAACCAAACTCTAGATTTACAGTCTAATGCTTGCTCTGTCATTTTACCCTCACACTTATGTTCATCAATCACTGATGAAAAAGAAAAAAAAAAAAACTGACTGGAATAAGGGCACTTTATGGGTAAGAAAGAACCAAACCTCAAACCCATACTTTCTATGTTATGGTGTTCTGAGTATCAGCAATAACAAGAGCCACCCTTTCATTGAGCATTTACTCATGTTAATTACTGGGTGTATTAGTCAGAGTTCTTCAGAGAAACAGAACCAATGGCATATATTTATATCTAGAAAGGTATTTGTTATAAGGTGTCAGCTCATGCAGTTATGGAGGCTGAGAAGTCCCACGATCTGCTGTCTGCAAGCTGGAGACTTGTAAGCAGGAAGGCTGGTGGTGTAGCCTGAAGGCCTGAGAACCAAGGGTGTAGGTTCCAGCCTGAGTCTGAAGGCCTCAGCACCAGCAGCACCAAGGACAGAAGATATCCCAGATCAAGCAGTCAAGCGGAGACAGTATGCATTCTTCCTTTCCTGACTTTTTGTTCTATTTAGGCCCTCAACAGACTGGATGCTGCCCACCCACTTTGGGGAGGGCAATGCACTTTACTCAGTCTATCCATTCAAATGCTCATCTTTTCTGAAAACAACTTCACAGACACACCAAGAAATAATGTTTAACCAGATATCTGGGCATCCGTGATCCAGTCAAGATGACACATAAAAGTAACTATCACACTGGGTTAAGCATTTTATATGCAAGATTGCAATCCTCACTTAAACCTGCAATGTAGGCGATATTAGCCTTATTTTCAGGTGAAACCAAGTCCCTGAGACGTCTGAGTAACTTGTCCCAGGTCACACAGCACAGTAAGTGGCAGAGATGGAATTTGCATCCTGGTCTGAAGCCCACGCTTATTCTCCTAACCACTTGCTACCATCCCTCTGCCTCATTAAGATAAATTCTGAGCTAAAGATGAACACTGAACGAGTGGCAAGCAATCTAGTACCTGCTGAGTTCAGCTCCCTGGGGTCTCAGTACTGTACGTACTTTCACATTCACTATTTTAAGTCATACTCTGACCATGAGCTCAACATTGGGAACTAATCTGAGGGCATAAAATAAGGCTTTTTCCCCTACTTGTCTTACAAAAGTGATCCATGTTTACTGTGAAAGATTTGCAAACTACAGAAAAGTATAGTTCCTCAAAAAATTAAACACAGAATTACCATATGATCTAGCAATTCCACTCCTACATATACACCCCAAAGAACTGAAAGCAGGGACTCCAACAGATATCTGATACTCATGGTCATAGCAACATTGTTTACAATAGCTAAAATGTAGAAGTAACCGAAGTGTTTACTGGCAGATAAGTAGATAAACAAAATGTGGTCTCTACATGCAATGGAATATTATTCAGCCTTAACAAGGAAGGAAATCCTAATGCATGCTACAGCATGGGATTAACTTTGAAGACATCATGCCACATGAAATAGTCACAAAAGGAAGAATACTGTATTACCCCACTTACATGAGGCTTCTAGAATAGTCAAATCAATAAAGATGGAAAGTAGAAATGTCATGGAGGGAGAATAAGGGAGCTATTTAATTGGTACAGAGTTTCAATTTCACAAGATGAAAAGAGTTCTGTGAATGGATGGTGGTGATGGTTGCACAATGTGAATGCACTTAATGCCACTGAACTGAATATCTAAAAATAGTTAGGATGGTGAAATGTATGTTATATCTCTTTTACCACCAATAAAAAAGTATAAAGAAACAGGAAAAAAAAATTGGCCATGATATCTCAGTGCAACTCTATTGATACGTTCACATGGTCTTTCTGAGTCTTTTTTCTAATCTTAGCCTTTTGATAGGTCTTTTTTGACAGCTTCCTCTCTTCTCCATTACAGGAACATGTTTTTGCAGTTGTACGACCCAAATGGGTCATTTCAAGCTGCCCCATCGGATGTGGAGCGCTGATGTGTAAGTATTACTTTAATACCCATGACATGGCCGGGTAGACAAGACTCCCAGGAAAGACGGAACTCACAGAACACGATTATGGGGAATCTGGGCTCCTGGGGACCTTCAGGGCCTCCCATCTCCTACTGATGGAAGGATCACTGATTTATCAGACGTTACCCTGCTTAAACAGAAGCAGCCTATTAGGGCAGCTCACTCCATTACTAGAATCAAACATACCCAACCCACTCCCCTTATTTTACAAAGAAAAATCAGCGGAGAACCGTAGATCTTATTCCTAGAAAGCTGATGAGCCCCGTTTCCCTCGCAATGGAAAGACCTGGCCGCCCTGGGCCACATCCCCACCTGCCACAGGGACTGGCAGCAGAGGCACACGCGCTCTGCAGTTGGCCGCAGTCCCCTCCACTCTTCTCTCAAAATAGGCTCGGGTCTTTAACCTAGACTACCCCCACTGGCCCCCAAGCTTTTTTTTTGTTTTGAGATAGAGTCTCCCTCTGTCGCCCAGGCTGGGGTGTGGAGTGCAGTGGTGCGATCTCGGCTCACTGCAACCTCCGTCTCCTGGGTTCATGCGATTCTCCTGCCTCAGCCTCTTGAGTAGCTGGGACTACAGGCGCGCGCCACCACACCTGGCTGGTTTTTGTATTTTTAGTAGAGACGGGGTTTCGCCATGTTGGGCAGGCTGGTCTCGAACTCCTGATCTCAAGTGATCCACCCATCTTGGTCTCCCAAAATGCTGGGATTACAGGTGTCCGCCACCACGCCCGGCTAATTTTTGTATTTTTAGTAGAGTTGAGGTTTCACCATGTTGGCCAGGCTGGTCTCGAACTCCTCACCTCTGGTGATCCAGCCGCCTCGACCTCCCTAAGTGCTGGGATTACAAGCATGAGCCACCGCGCCCGCCCTTCCTGAAGCATTTTTAATTGCGGTGCCGGCTTTAAAAAAACTTTTAGGTCAAGAAACGCGCTCCAGAAGCGCCGCGAGGGTACGTTGGCCAGGCGCCTTCCGTCACCTGCGCAGCCGTAGGGGCCGCGGACCTCCCCGCCTGGGCAGGACCAGGTCCGCAGCGGCCTCGGCGCCCTGGCCCCGCTGTGTAACACACCGCCCGGGGCTGGGCCCCTGCACGCCCGCGGGCCTCGGCGTCTGTACCCGGTACCGCGGGCGGCGACACCTACCTCGCGGGGCTGGGGAGGCCCGAATGGGCTAAGAGACGGGACCGTGCCCAGCACCGGGCCTGGCACACAGCGGGAACCCAACTTGGGGGCGGTGTCGCGCACTCCTAGCGAAGAGGCTGCTGAGGCTGCAGGAGCAATGACAACGGCGGGGGGGCCGCCCCCTCCCCACGCAGCCTAAGGGGCCGTGGCGGCCCCCGCGCCTGGCCCCAGGACCCCGCACCTCAGCCCTGGGTTGCGGGGGTGGCCGCGCGGACAGCTACGCACTCGCGCATGCGCACGCGCACCGACATCCAGGCCACGGACCGAGGACAGAGGTTAGATGGGTTGAACCACTACGGGAAGGGGAGGGGAAGCTTTGGGAGGAGTGAGGGAGAGAGGAAGAAAAAAGCAAGATGGGACCGCAAGCTGGACGTGACTGGAAGGGATCACGGCTGCGGAATCCAGCAGGGGCATTGGAGTTGATGTGCACTCAGCTCCGAGCTTCTTCGTAGTCTCTCACCCCCGTGGCTACTATGGACTGGTCCGGAAGGTCAGGCAGGGGGAAGCTGCGCAGGCGCAGTGTGAGCGGTAACATGGCGTCCAGATCTAAGCGGAGGGCTGTGGAAAGTGGGGTTCCGCAGCCGCCGGACCCCTTAGTCCAGCGCGACGACGAAGAGGAAGATGAAGTCGTGGATGAGGACGAAGGCGATGACGACAGTGACGAGGAAGAGGATGAAGAGGACCACGTCATTGACGAGGTGAGAAGGACACGCTTCCCTAGTTGGTTTATACCTGAGAAAAACTTTCTGGCAAGCCCAGGCTGTGTACAAATAGTGCAGTGACTTCCCTAACCCTGAGGGTCTGTGAGGAAAAGCTGGAGATAAGTTCTTTCTCAGTTTTCTCCTCGGTCTTTAACACACTGCAGCCACAGTAGTTATTTTTTAAAGGCCGACTCCGGTCCGGTTAACCTTCGCAACGCGCGTCCCGCGGAAAAAGCCCGCCACAGCAGGTGTGTCACGCTCGCCCTCTTTAGTTCTCAGGCTGAAGCCTCAAATCCTGAATCGGCCACCGCGGGCCCGCACAAGGGGCCCTCGCCCCTCAGAGCAGCCGCCGACCTCCTCTTCATTCTGCAGGCGGCACTCACGTGGGCCCTCGGTTTCTGGAAGGCTCCTGCCGGGTTCTCCCGTAGAAGCTTTTTCAAATGCTCTTCTTCATCCTGCAGAGTTTTCCCTTTCTTCTTCAGATCTCAGCTAGGCTGTATTTTCTGGCTCCTGGGGCAGCTGACCCAAATCGTGGGTAAATCTTTGGCTTCGTAGTCTCATAGAACTGGGTTCTCTTCTTCAGAATAGGTCCTATAGTGCCTGGAAATATAGGTACTTCTTATTTGTTTAATAACTAATTAGGACCGAATGATCCTTCAGACCACTGAATGTTTAGATACCTCAACCTTAACTTGTCCGAAGCAGATTTGTATAATAATTCATGCCCCTCTCTTAACCGTCGTCATTTCTGTAAATGGCCCGTAAAATCACCAGCGGCTCTAACCCCAAACCTGGGACTTCACTTTAATTCCTCCCTTTCCTCATCCTATATCCAGTCCATCAGTAAATCCTGTTATCCAGACATTTCTCAGCACTGATTCCGAGACCATCGTAGTCCACACCTCCATTATCTCTTGCCTGGACTACTATTTAATATAACAGCTTTTAACCGGTGTGCTTTTCTCCATTCTTGTTTCCCTGCAATCAGTCTATACTCCATCTACAGTCAGAGAGATCTTGTAGGTCTGATCTCACGCCTCTGCTCAGAATGCTCCATTGGCTTTCTAGTTCATTTACAAGAAGATCCAGGGTCCTTACGTTTGAGGGACAGAAAGGCAGCCTGGATGGCTGGATCAGAATAAGGAAGAGAGAGTGATAGGAAATAAAATCAGAGCGGTAACCATGAGTCGTGAAGAGCATGGAGGGGAGGATACAGAGAAGCATGGATGCAGGATTAGAGGTGACACCATGGCGTGTGCAGGTGATCACACTTTCAGATCTTTACTTTGTCTCTATGCCTTGAATGCCATCTCACCATTTTTCACTTAGAACTTTAACTGGCTATTTTATTACTTTTGGGTTATAGAAATCAGTGCTTCTTGTGTTAACATGGAAAATCTATCAGACCACCACAGTCTTAATTCTAAATCACCTGGGAATGAGGGACAGGGCTCTTTTCTACAAACATGACTGTTCCTGCTGAAACCATGTGGAGATGAGCCCATACCCAGGAAAAGGGTGCTGGACAGATACACCATTTGCTGCCCATTTCCCTGGTGGTGCCATAATAGTCTGGGACAGAGGTCCAAAACGTCTATCTAGGCAAAAACAACAACAACAACAACAACAAGAAACACTAGATGAGCATCATTTACAGAATGTATTTATGTGGAATAAGTTTAAGTCCTGAATCATGTCAGTTTGCCATCTGGTCTAGCTTGGAACACTCCCACCTGACCCCTTCTTTTGCTGCTCACATAATCTGGCCGAGTTAGCATTTGAAGTCTGCAAAGCTGGACTTAAAGAGTTCAAATTGGAGCTGGAATTGCTTCAGAATTCAAGCTGGAATTGCTCTAAGCAATTCCAGGGCCTTGCACATTTAACAATTAAGGAAGCCTTAGATACATGTGTAGTCAGGGTGGCAAGGTAAAAGGAGGTCTGATTTCCTCTGTGATGTCCTTCAGCTAAGACCTAAATTCCCAAACCATTAAAACCTGAAGTGCCTCTAAATATATTATTTCATCAGAGCCCCAGGTTCATTGTGTCACTTATCAAGGTATGATTTAGGGTCCTCAAGGACTGATCTTGTTAGTGTGTAAAAGGAAGTAGGTTTTGTTTTTGGCATTTTAGTGCCATCTTCTAGATTCTGTTGTCTTGCAGATAGAGATCTGAGAGCCCAGCTACACATTCATTCTTCTAGTCCTTAGTACTCATCGTGTCTCCTTCTGCCTTAGGGCCTTTGTGCTGTTCCCTGTACCAGGAACTCTCTTTGCTGTTTCTCGGTTCCTTGCTCAAGTGTCACTTCTTTAAGGAAGCCTTTCCTGACTGACTTCTTATTTTTTAAGTTGTTACAGCACTGTGTACCTTTGTTTTATAGCACTTACATTTATTTCTACAAATATTTCCTTAATGTCTGTATTCCTCCCTAAATCGTAAGCTGCATGAGAGCAGGATCATTTGTGTCTGCCTTACTAACCTTTTCATTTTGAGTGCCTGGCACAGTGCTTGGTACCTGGATTGGTACTTAATAAATATTTGCTAAGCGAATGAAGTGTAACCTCAAATCCATGGGCTAAGTCAAGCTCTAGACAATTCCAGGGACTTTTGAAGTGATTTTGATTTTTGTGCACCCTTTTTGCAATCAGGAAAATAATTTCTCCTTTGTGGCTGCTGTGTCCGGTTTATTTGAACTGGACTTTCTCAACATTTAAACTAGGTTATTCTGAGTGTTTTGTTTTCTCAGGCTTTTGTGTCACATGAAGAAATAGTGTGAAGGTGCTTTGTATTCTCTACAGATGGCAATCTTGGCAATGTTTGCCTATTTTAAAGTCTAGATGTTTGTAGTTTTTCTGGTAACAACTATTTTGTGTGTTATTTACAGGAAGTGAATATTGAATTTGAAGCTTATTCCCTATCAGATAATGATTATGACGGAATTAAGAAATTACTGCAGCAGGTATTGTCTTTTATTTGTTATGCATAAATTTCCTCTTCTAAGAAAATTCGGGCTGGGTGTAGTGGTTCATGCCTATAATCTCAGCATTTTGGAAGGCTAAAGTGAAAGGATCACTTGAGCCCAGGAGTTTGAGACCAGCCTGGGCAACATAATGAGAACCTGTCTCTACAAAAAAATAAAAAATTAGCCAACTGAGGTAGCACACACCTTTAGTCCTAACTCCTCAGGAGGCTGAGGCCGGAGGATTACTTGAGTCTAGGAGCTCAAGGCTGCAGTGAGCTATGAATGCACCACTGAGCTCCAGTCTGGGCAACAGAGCAAGGCTCTGTCTCTTAAAAAGAAAAAAAAAAGAAAATTCAGGTCATTCAGTACAGGCTTTCTCAAATTCAAATTTGTAGAATTCCCATTTCTGTCCTCTCCACCTTGCCTGGAAGAAAGAATTATTTCCTTTCATCTGCTAATTAGTTGAGCTATTTTTTTTTTTAATTCACAATTCTTATGTAACAGTCATATAACTGTGCTGTTTGCTGCTATAAAATTGATGCTTGCTGCTTCTCTTTACTCTTTTACTCATATAATACGACTTTGGTTCTTTAACCTTTATAGCCTCTACTGTCCTTTTCACCAAATTCTTTGGCCTTATGTTTATCCTCTCTTCTCCCTTTTTTTCTCCCCCTCCCCCATTACTTCTGTATTACCACTGACTGCTTTTCTGAAATTTCGTAATCTTTAGCTTCTTTGACTCGCCTGCACTTTTCTTTCCCTCTGGGATTGCTTTTCTAGGTCACCTTCTTAAGTCACAGAAATTTCGTTATTTGTATTTGAATATAGGATTTGAAGTTATTAGAAATCATGCTTTGATCTTAATTTAAATTTTTTTCCTCCTTTTAGCTTTTTCTAAAGGCTCCTGTGAACACTGCAGAACTAACAGATCTCTTAATTCAACAGAACCATATTGGGAGTGTGATTAAGGTAAGCAGGACAATTGTGTTTATTCTGATTAAATGAGTTCTTTATTCTGTTCATGCTGGGCATCACCATGCTTGTAATCCCAGCACTTTGGGAAGCAAAGGTGGGAGGATTGCTTGAGGCCAGGAGTTCAAGACCATCCTGGGCAACATAGCAATACTCTGTCTCTGCAAAAAATAAAAAAAAAAAAATTAGCCGGGCATAGTGGCACATGCCTATAGTCTTTTTACCCAGGTGGCTGAGGTAGGAGGATCTCTTCCGCCAAGGAGTTGAAGGCTGTGGTGAGCTTTGATTGTGCCACTGCACTCTAGCCTGGCAACACAGCAAGACCCTATATCTGGGGTGGGGGGCGGGGAAGAGTTCCTATTCTGTTTAGCTCAAATTGGAAGTAGTACTACTGGAGGAAGGGAGACTGATCAGAAGTCATTGCAGAAATCCAAGCTTATTAAATGCAGTAGTCCAGGTGGTGGCAGTGGAGAGGGAGAGAAGTGGGCTCATTTAGAATATATTTGGGAGATGAAATATGATGGGGTTTAGTCCCTGATTGAGTCTGAAAGTGAGAGGAAAAGGAGTCAAGGATGACTTCCAGGTTTCTAGCTTGAGCAAACAGGATAACAAACATGGAGGAAGGCCAGGTTAGGAGGGGGAACGTGAGTTTGGGTTTGTACATTGTGAGTTTGAGTTACCTGTGAGATACCAGGTAGCGGGTGGAGCCCTGGAGACGTGGGAGTTTGTCGTAAATGTTATTGAAGTCATAGAAGTGATTGAGGTTGCGCAGGGAGGGAAGGGACAGACACCTTAGTAATACCAAGACTACTTGGATATCCGAGTACTATAAGTGGCAGAGCCAGCAAAGGAGATTAAAAGGGATGACAGGAGAAGTAGAAGAAACAACAGTGCAGTGGCAAGAAAGAGAACATTTGAAGGAGGAGGGGATGGTCATCCTTATCAGATAGATGTTGTAGAGAGCTCAACAAAATAGGACTGGTTTGGACCCTGGCTCTGCTGCTTATCATCTGGTGGTTCTTTGGGTTATCTGTTGTTTGTATAACAAACCACTTCATAGCTTAGTGTTGTAAAATAGCAACAGTCATGTATTTGGCTCATGGATCTACAGTTTGGACAGAGCTCAGTGGGCACAACTCATCTCTGCTCCTGCTCCATCATGTTAGCTGGGGAGGCTCAACTAGGGGCTGGAGGATTCCCTTTCAAGATGGCTCACTCACATGACTGGCAAGTTAGCCCTAGCTGTCTGTTGTGAGCTTAGTTGGGACTCTGGACCAGGGGCCTTCGTTCTTGTCCATGTGGGCCTTGCCACATATTGGGTTGCTTCCAAGAGCAAGCAGCCCAAAAGAAGCAGGCAGGAGTGGTGATGTAGTGCCATTTCCACCATTTGCTTAGTCAGTACAGATACAAATTTCTACCCAGGGGGAGGCCACATTGATCCCACCACTCTATGAGAAAAGTATCTAGGTCACTTTGTCAGAAGAGCATGTCCAAGAAGAGATCCACTGGGGCCATCTGCGAAAGATACAATCTGCCACAGTACCTTAATCTATTTCCATTTCTAGCTCTGAAAATGAGGATGATACTAGCACCTATCTTGTGGAGTGCATGGGTAAACAAAATGAGTTGCTGACTGCTTAGAACAGTGCCTGGCAACTGACAAGTGCTACATATGTGTAGTTGTCACTGTTGATGCCTTTTTCCTGTTCCCAGCACCTGTTCCCTAGCCTGTTGTGAAAAAGACAACAAACAAAAGTTCCATTCGGTCTAATGTTCCACTCGAAGTACATCACCTTCAGAGCCAAAATTCTTGAAAAGTAATCTTAAGTCATGGTTTCTAGTTCCTGTCCTCCTATTCATTCTTCAGACACTCTTATCTGACTTTTACACAACTAAAATTCTGACACTGAATGATAGGGTCACCAACATACTTGTTACTAAATACAGTGTACACTTTTCAAGGCTTCTGACAATATTAGTAACCTTATGGCACTCAATGTAAAGCAAATGAGAAATTAAACCTATGGGGGCTTCCTTTTATTAGGGCAATGGGAAAAAGCAGACCACCTGCTCTTTCATCAAATAAATGTGATCTCTAGCTGATTCGTGTCTTAGAAGACACTTAGAAGACCTAATGGATATGGAGAAGAAGCAGTTATTTTTATCCTTGAAAGAGGTTATCTAATGGCAGGATTCACCCTTTAAATGGATAATCATATCAATAGCTCTGCAGTTACAACTGGCTTCTTTGGCTTCTCCAGAGACACTTGAGGTGTCCTGAGGATACAGACTTCTTGTTCTTAGTAAAGGGACTACCCAGAGCATTCAGTGGAGCCAGTCCCTAGGATCATAGAACAAAGGGCAGGGGTGTTCTCTTTTATCCCTTCTCTCTTGCCCGTGTGGTAGGTGTAAGTGGCCCTCAAGCATCGCCCAGCTTCACTAATGGTCAAGATTGACAAGTGTTCTGGAAACTCATGAGTTTTAGATGAAACAATGCTGTGGGCCAGCAGAGAAGCAAGGCTTGGCTCCAGCCAAATTGTGTAGAAAACAAATTAAAATGCTTTATTTCATGAGGTTTTATCTCTTCTGGTTTTGTATTATATTGAGAATCTGATAAAATGACTTAAGAATCTAGTACAAAGAAATTTCAATCTGTCCAGAATCTGGGACAGATTGAAATGAGTCAAGGGAGGTAAAGTGAAATGAACAAGGTCACACAGTATTTAAGATACAATGCTTTCCAAGATGATGGTGGTAAAACTGTGACGGTATTTAAGATATAATGCTTTCTAAGATGGCAGTGGTAAAACAAAGTGTTGCTTTTGAAAAGTGAAAAGATAAATAACTCCTACATCCCAAGACTTGGTATTATACTCTTGGTATTATACTAAATATAACATTTAAATATTTTTTCTTTTAAAATAGCAAACGGATGTTTCAGAAGACAGCGATGATGATATGGATGAAGATGAGGTTTTTGGTTTCATAAGCCTTTTAAATTTAACTGAAAGAAAGGTTGGTTTCACTGGGTGGCATCTGAATGGTTATTTCTTAGGCCAAAACCACTTTTATTTAATGCATGGTGAAAATGTCTTATGTCAGACAGTGATATTAACTATAGGGATAAGTGCTCTTGTGAAATCTTACTGTAATCCTTTTTCGATATGAAGGTGGTGGTGTTGGGTCTGTACCCAGTTAAAGGTGTTCGCTCCCTGTGCTTTAGGGAATCATCTGGCTTTGCAGTCCTGATGTTAGTACTGATGCAGGAGCTGTTTGTGCTGTCTCTCTGCAGCTGTTATCTTTGCTACTTGTGTAGTGGGGATATTCTCAGGCTTTGCTGCCTCTATGTTGAGGGCATTTACTGACATTTTATTTTGTTTTGATTCATCTCTTTTTATTGACTCTCTGATGAGTTGTAATAAAAAGTAAACCAGCTGCTTACCTTCCTTAGAATAAGATGCAGGCTACACTTAATCTTTAATTTTGAAATAAACTTTCCATTACTTCCATCTGTCTTTATGAGATGGACTAGAATTGCCATTCCAGTGTGTCTGCATGTTAATTGATGACTCTCTTACCACTGATCATGGGATGGTAAAGAACCAGTGTGTTTGCTTTTGAGAAATGCTTAAGCACTCAACACTGAAGACGTACAAGACGTCAAGGCTATGGCAGGAAACTGCCATTAGCTGTAAGATGAAAAGTGATAGCTCTTACTTTCAGGTTTTCTCCTGTATGTGATGGCCTGTAATAGGAAACAAGCTTTCTCTTTGCTTTCTAGGGTACCCAGTGTGCTGAACAAATTCAAGAGTTGATTCTCAGCTTCTGTGAGAAGAATTGTGAAAAGAGCATGGTTGAACAGCTGGACAAGTTTTTAAATGACACCACCAAGCCTGTGGGCCTTCTCCTAAGTGAAAGATTCATTAATATCCCTCCACAAATCGCTCTGCCCATGTACCAGCAGCTTCAGTAAGAGACTTGGGAAAATGTCTTTGAACAGTAATTTTTTTTCAAATAGATTCATAAATGTCATTTAAGTAGAATATGCAGGTATAGAAAGAGTTCTTTCCTTGGTTTAAGCGGGTTTAGTGTGAGGGGAGTGGAAGAAACATCCTGTGAAGTGCATACATTATTAACAACTGGCTTTTTGAAGAGTTTGTGACAATAATCTTGAAATTTAAACTTAAGATTTAAGTGGTATATAAGTAAATAATTTCATAATAGACGACTTTTCATCTCCATTTGATTGAAGTTTTCACCTTCACAGATAGCTTTCTGCAACACGAATAAAATAATGAACAATTACAATAATAACAAAACTGGTAAAGTTTCCAAATTCTATGGGTATGTTTCATAACTAATGAAACCATAGTCCTGATACTATGGCTAGCTTTTCAGAGTTTTTGTTCTATTTTTTAATCCAGGAGTTTTAAGTTTACAAAAATATTTCAAATGTAGCTGTGAAGTCTAGCAAACTGAGTGCACTAAGAATTGTATTGCCCGTGCTTTGCAATAGACGACAAAATATAGGCAGACGCTCTTATTTATTTCTATCTATTAAAAAAATTTTTTTTTTTCCTGCAGAGACAGGGTCTTGCTGCATTGCCCAGGCTGGTCTTGAACTCCTGGGCTAAAGCGATCTTCCCGCCTTGGCCTCCCAGTATTGGGATTACAGGTGTCAGTCACAGCGCTTGGCCTACACAGATTCTTTCTAGAATATTCTCAGAGGTCATAGCACTTGCGTTGTGGTTTTCCTTTAAATAGCTGTAGGAATGCAACTCTACTCTGGAAACCTCTAGGTTTGCTGTTTTTCTCTAGGGATTCAGTGCTTATCTCCTGCTCCCTGCTCTCTCAGCTGCAGTTCAGATTGTGCTTCTGGTGCTTTAAGTGGTTTTTGGGTTTTTTTTTTCTTTTTTTTTTTTGATCAGCTGGAGCTCACATTTATTTGGTTTTATAGGAGGGTGATTTGCTTTCTCCTAGTCCTGTTAAAGCTGAAATGAGCCAAGCACAGTGGTGCACGCCTGTAGTCCCAGCTACTCAGGAGGCTGAGGCAGGAGGAATGCTTGAGGCCAGGAGTTCCAAGCTGCAGTAGACTATGATTGTGCCTATGAATAGCCACTGCACTCCAGCCTGGGCAAAATTGCAAGACCCTGTATCTTTAAAAAAAAAAAAAAAAAGGCCAGGTATGGTGGCTCATGCCTGTAATCCCAACACTTTGGGAGGCTAAGCCTGGCAGATTACTTGAGGCTAGGAGTTTGAGACCAGCCTGGCCAACATGGCAAAACCCCAATTCTACTAAAAATACACACACAAAAAGTTAGTCGGATATGGTGGTGCAGGCCTGTAATCCCAGCTACTCGGGAGGCTTAGGCACGTAAATCATGTGAACCTGGGAGGTGGAGGTTGCAGTGAGCCGAGACTGCGCCATTGTACTCTACAACCTGGGCAACAGAGTGAAATTTTGTCTCCAAACGAAAAAAAAAAAAGCTGAAGAGGAGGGTTGTTCTGAGTTTCTTCTCTTGTTCAAGGGCATCCAGATGCACAGGGCTGTTTGATTTTCAGAAAGAAGAAACATTAAGGCTTTGTTGCCATTCCATTGCTAGAATTTAGGGTATGTGTTTATGCAGTTTCTGCAGTATGTCAGAAATTAGTTCCAGACTCTAGCAGTTGACTGTAGTAGTAGTCACAGGCTGTAGTGACATTGGTTGTGGCTGTATACCTTTGTGTGTTTCAGTTAAACGTTCATAGATTTAAAAAATTCAAAAATTCAGATTCGCATATATTTTTAACTTCTGCACAGGCAGAGCAGTGATACATTGAGTGAATTTGAGATTCATCTGATCTGTTAGTTGCTATATATCCACAAATCAGCATAATCTGAGAGATATACTGTTATAAAAAGTAGTACGTAATCAGTCTAAAATGCAACTGATGATGTAA
Source organism: Trachypithecus francoisi (assembly GCF_009764315.1). Classification (NCBI taxonomy): domain Eukaryota; kingdom Metazoa; phylum Chordata; class Mammalia; order Primates; family Cercopithecidae; genus Trachypithecus; species Trachypithecus francoisi. The sequence goes on along the minus strand of NW_022681442.1, from coordinate 5,655,471 downwards.
ATAAAAATCACTGCTGTAGACTTAAGTGTTCAGATTGAATGCCTGCGTCACAGCAGAACCCACCGAAGATGCCTCACCAGGTTTTCTCTGTGCTCTGGTTTGTTGATGTATTTCACTTGACCCAGCAGGTAAACAAATGCTGTGTGTGCCTTGTAGGAAAGAACTGGCGGATGCTCACAGAACCAATAAGCCATGTGGGAAGTGCTACTTTTACCTTCTGATTAGTAAGACATTTGTGGAAGCAGGAAAAAACAATTCCAAAAAGAAACTTAGCAACAGAAAGAAAGCTGCGTTAATGTTTGCAAATGCAGAGGAAGAATTTTTCTATGAGGTAAGACTATCCTGCTTATCTATTTGTTTAGATGTAAATAAGGATTTTCTTGAAAATGATTTATCAAGATTTATTGTTCTCCCACTTCATGTCCAAGTCTTTCAAGTGTGGCCACTGTTTTTCTGTTTCGCCATAGGACCTAGCAGCTAACATAGTGCCAGGTGCATAGTAGGTACTCAAGAAGCTAGGCACTAGCCTCCTTGCCTGCACTGTGGTTATGAGCGTGAGGAGGAGGAGGAGAAAAGCGATTAACCTGCTAAGAATGATTAGGCATTTATAATACGCTTCCTGTGAAATCTTTCCTTCTAAAACCATGCGGAGAGGTAGACATTAGTCTGGGGTTTACAGTTGTGGACTTTAAGTCATAGGGAGATGAGGGAAATTACCTGAGATCACACAGCTGGTCAGTGTGGAAGGTGGGGCACCCCTGCTACTCTGTGTTCTTAGTCGTGGATGTCATCCCGCTGGTGGGATTTCTCCAGCATTTTTTTCCTATAAAGGTAGCTTATACTGTGATGGACAGCTATATACCAGAGAATATTCTTTCTCACCCTCTCTTCCTCTGAAAAATCTTGAAGTGGGCCAAGCATGGTGGCGCACACCTGTAATCCCAGCACCTTGGGAAGCTGAGGCGGGCAGATCACCTGAGGCCAGGAATTCAAGACCAGCCTGGCCAGCATGGAGAAACCTCATCTCTACTAAAAATACAAAAAAAATTAGCCGGGCATGGTGACAGATGCCTGTAATCCCAGCTACTTGGGAGGCTAAGGCGGGAGAATTGCTTGAACCTGGGAGGCTGAGGCTGCAGTGAGCCGAGATCACGTTACTGCACTCCAGCCTGAGCAACAAGAGCGAAACTCTGTCTTAAACAAACAAACAAACAAAATCTTGAAGTGTATCTCTGAGGGGAACATATTTTCCTGAATTGGATGATATCACTTATCACTTTTAAGACCTCTACAGAAGACTAAAGCACTACAAATTTAGCTGTGCCCTTCTTTTCCAGGAAGTAAATCGTAAACGTAATTTTTAAAAAACATGCTTCAGCACCTCAGGTCGACCATTTGCGGGGAGTATGTATGGGTGTTTTAAGATGGCGGGGTATGCAGATTTACTCTGTCTTCACACAAAAGCCTGATGCTAAGGAAGCAGCTGAGAAAGTGAGAAAAGAGTATTTGAAGACCAGTTCTAGTTAATTATCAAATTTTATGAGTCTTAATTTCACTTACATATCACAAGATTATTTTGACAATTACATGAAAATATCACTTAGCTGCTTGCTCATCTCTTAGAAGTTGCATGCCTCTATCCCTGTTCCTCATGTGGGTTTAAAATCTACTTGGTTTGTGTTTTATAACTTCTGCCTGAATGTCCATTTGAACTTTTAAAATTCTGAGTTTTGCTTCTTTTTAGCTCTCATTCTTATTTAAGCATATGCCAAACATAATATTCTTTGCCGTAGATTAAATGGGTTTTGTCTTTGGGTTGTCCCAATTTTTAATTCATCGTTACTTATTTGGTTTAGAAGGCAATTCTGAAGTTCAACTACTCAGTGCAGGAGGAGAGCGACACTTGTCTGGGAGGCAAATGGTCTTTTGATGACGTACCAATGACGCCCTTGCGAACTGTGATGTTAATTCCAGGCGACAAGATGAACGAAATCATGGATAAACTGAAAGAATATCTATCTATTTAACCCATTTCCAGTGGACAGTGATGGGCCTGTTTTTGTAACATTACCAGAAAACTCAGTGGAGATTTACTGAAAAACTCATGACTTTATTCAGATTAAGGTCCTCCACAAAAAGTAGGGTTCTGTCCCATGTGTCTGTGACACATTTACAAAATATCAGTTTTTTAAAATTTTGATCAAATTATGAGTGGTTGATTTAAAAACTTTTCCAAGAAGAAGAAAAACATGGAGTAGTAATTTAAAGAACTCAATAAAAACTTCTATTTTTTATTTTAAAATAATATACACAGTGTTATTTTCTTCAAGACCGTCCTGTGGGTGTGAGATCCGTCTTCGCGTCACATGCCTGCCATCCCCAGCAGCTCAGCCATCCAGCTAACTTTGGGACCCTACTGCACCTTGCGTTTGCTGGGGAGTCACTGTAGAGTGCATCTCTGTTCAGCAGTTTCAGGGCACGTCTCACATATTTTCTGTTCCTTATTCATTGTTGACATAGGGGACAGGTGATCCATTACTTGCTGTAGAATATCCTTACTTTCACTAGGAGGCAGATTACTGAAATAGTATTGTGGTACCAGTTGCATAAATCTGTTTGTTTAAAACAAAAAGATTAGATTTTGAGTGGGGAAGGTGGTGAGAGACACCAAACATTATGTCTGGGCACTTCCCATCCCTGGAGCATCTACCTGCAGAACCAGTGTTTAATTTGAACTCCTCAGTATCTCAGTCCGACTTTGTAAAATAAATACTTTCTGGTTTTCATGCAGCCAATGCTGTTGTATTTCTAGAATAAAAGTTGGTCTCTCTAGTGTTATGCCACACAGTGGAAATGCTGTCTACCACTAACCTTTAGCGGAAACTGGTATTTCCTCTAAGACCCAACACCATATGAGAGGCACCGATCATGTATGCTTAGGAGAGCTTTAGGTAGGGGCTATCTTTGCTTATTTCTCATTTTAACTAGTACCACTCCACATCCTGCTGCGTAAGCCAGACACCTATGAGTCACTCTTGGTTGCTGCCTTGAACACTACTTGCCGGAATAGTAGTGGAAACTTCAAAATGGATCCAGACTCTCTAGTGGCTTCTCAAAGACTAGCAGAGTAGTCTCACTCTCACCACTGCCTCTCCTTTCCATTCATGTGGCAGCCACAGTTCTTTTTTCTTTTTTAGACGGGGTCTTGGTCTGTCTCCCAGGCTGGTGTGCAGTGGTGTGACAATAGCTCACTGCAGCCTTGACCTGGGCTCAAGCGATCCTCTGCCACAGACTCTCAAGTAGCTGGCACTATAGGCGCGTGCCACCATGCCCAGCTAATTTTTCTTATTTTGTAGAGACGGGGTCTTGCTATGTTGCCAGGGTTGGTCTTGAACTCTTGGGCTCAAGCCATCCTCCTGCCTTGGCCTCCCAAGGTGCCTGGCCAGCTACAGTGATCCTTAAAACTATATTGAGAAGATGCTACTCTTGCTTAAAATGCTCCAATTGCTGTGTACTGCACTTGGATAAAATGTAAACTATGTGGCTCACAAAGCCTTACACCTTCTGGTGGTGCCTGCCTCTCTCTTCAGCCTCCCCTCCTTCCTCTTCCCTGACAACTCCAACTGCAATGGCTCTTGAAAAATGGCTGAGCTCATTCCTCTCAAGGTCATCGCACCTGCAAACAGTGCATTTCTCTAGCATTCTGTTCCTCTTAAAGACATATGGTCTTTGTTTTTATTTCTACACTCTTTTCTCTGCTGTAATCTCCTAAAAGGCAGGGGCATTTCTTAGGTATCCACAGAGGCCTGCCCTTAGTAGGAGGTACTCTCAGCATAAATTAAGATTGTATCAGTGTAAACTTTAGAACTAAGAATAAAAGCCAAATTTGTCATTTACTCCTACAGGTATGAAATAAAAAAAAATACAACCCTTTCTTCCCCATTAAACTTACAGTTCAGGAGAGATTTCTGAGGTAATCCTGATGTAGTTGTTCTCAGAAATGCTGAATTTATGGAAGAGGACCCACTCTGGCATCTTCTTGGTGATTGAGTAACCAGATAGGGGATGCAGCTGAGCAACCTGCTTATGTGTCAGCATTAAGTAGTTACCTGATCCGTCAACATCCCGAGCAATCTGAAAGGCAGAGTTTTAAAGAAAAAAGATTTTGTATTAATACAGAGATCGTTATACAAAAATGTTTGTTGAAGAAAATAGCAAAGTATTTCATACGGGATAGTTAAAACTAAAATTTGCCACTCATGTTTCCTATTTTCACATGTAGAAAATAAGCCATAAGCATGTTTTGCCTAAAACTTTGAGACAGTGATGTTAACTAACTTCAGCAACAGCAGGGCACTGTGCTAAAACGGTGCAGCTGTGAGGTTAATGTTTTGGCCATGAGATGAAACGCAGCACACTACCCGCCATACTATGGGCGACATACACTCCAGTGCCAAGTGCTTTACACTTGGTGTTTAGCACACAATGACCCTGTGATGTAGCAACCTTACTTTACAGATGAGGAAATCCATACTGAAATGTCATTTTTCTCCATTAAGACTACGTATTCTGCCTTGGCCCTTTATTCCCTTGAGGGGAAGGATACTTAAGTATCAAATCTTTAATAATAACATGGATTTTTAGTTTTACTTAATGTCAAAATCATCATCCTAAGTGAGCGATTGTTGGCAGCATGTCCTGGATATGTGCAATTCAGGGGAGCCTATGCCGGGGCAACCCCACCCCCTCTCACCTGCATAAAGTAACCAGACAGAAGAGCTTTCTTTATGTTTAGAGAGTTTTCCTTGGAGCCAAAAGCAGGTTCTGCATAGGGAAGCTCGATTCGCTTAATAATTTCTAAGAGTTCAGCTCGGATAACATCTGCCATTCTGAGTGCTGAACAGTTGAGGAAGTAATCATGACACCACTTTTCAACACAGTCTAGGAGGGAAAGAACACAAGGCTATTTAGAAATGATTTGTCAGAGGTTCTAAAGAGCCCAGGCCAGGCAGTTGCCATCTTTAAGCCCTGTGCTCTCCTCTCCTACAAAGGAGGCCACACAGGTGAGTGGCAGGAAGGCAGCAAGGACAAGGATTTCTGGTGGCTGTGAGGTCGGCTGTCAGGGCACTACCAGGAAGGGAGACGGTGCCACTGACAGCACCTATGCCACCTGCTGGGGTTCTGTGATCCCAGCCAACTGTGGAAACTTCCTAGTGGTGACTGAAGATGTATTTCACTAACCTGTGGCTCATAAAGGCCAGAGAGGATTTTGTAAGATCTATATTTTGTCTCTATGCATACAGCAAGGATGTATGTGGCCCCATTTAATCAAACTAGGCAGAAAAAAGCCCACAGTATAAATTCCTCTGATCTATGAAAATATCTCATATTTTATTTAATGATAAGAAAAGGATTACTACCAGGTTGATTTGGGAATTAATTATGTTACAGTTAAGCTCATCTATCTTAGCTGTAACTTTTATATTAAAATTCAGGCATGTGAGCTTGAAGTTAGTCTTTCTGGCCACCTGTAATTACGTAAGATGGACCTGGGAATGTACATGGCCGTGGCACCGCAGGCAGAAGACCCTCATTTACCCCATCCTGTCCACTCGCACCGCTCGGAGCAATGAGAGCATGTACTTAGTATCACCCATTCAGCATGCCCTCAGAAGATGCCACCAAATTCCCATGTACCTTCTGGCTCCACTGATAACTTTTTCTGTTCAGCTTTGAAACACTAACTCCCTGTTCTTTATACAATTCTACTGTCTTTCAAATTGCTGTCATATTTTTCACACTACACATATTTTCACACCATCTTTCAGAGCAAAGGAGGTAAAAGATGCATCATGGAAAATTTCAGGGAGGGACTTCACTGGCTGCCCTTCATGGGTGACTCCAGCCTCTGCCACGCTGCTTTGCCCTGTTTGTCCTCTTGTCTCTGCATAGCAGCTTCCAGTTGTTTTCTGAGTACCTTCCTGTGACAGGTAATCTACCCACTGCCCTTCAGGCATACACAGGACTTTGTGGCTGTGCTTTGACACGTGCCATTCTGTTCTCTGGACACCCTCTGCTGTCCTCTGCCTAGCTCCATCAGCAACTCTGCAGCCTCTCCTTAGCACCCCAGCCTATTCTGCACCAGTGTCTGGAGCTCTGCAGCCTCTCTGCATGCATGTGGTGAATGTGCCAGGATATGGAAGGTGCACAGCACAACTCTGACACAGTGGGCATGTAGAGGTGGCTGTTCCTTGTCTTCCTCCGCAGATCCATGTATGAGTCCCCGTCACCATGCCCCAAGCAAGCTTGCTCTGAAGGCTGGCTGAGTGGAGTGCTGGAGCTCTGGCAGTACAGGCCCACCATGGTGGCACACCGGAGCTCCGTGGGAGCAGGGGGAGTGAGCGTCTCCCACTCTGCAGACGCCTGTGGGTGCGTTTAGGGTCACAAGTGCCATTGCATTCAAGGGGCCAACAGGGCTAAAGAAGAAGAATGTTTGATGAATAACTAATAAGGACTCAGACTTATCTGGGGAAAGGAAGGTGGAATGAATAGGTAATTTCTGAGCATTCACTTACACTCACTGGCAGAATTCAGAGTTGTGTCTTGGTAGGCCTTGTAAATGCTGATGAGGGTAAAGTGATCTCCTTCGGGATGTAAAAATGTCTTCCAACAAGTCAAGGCAGCCTCTTCAGCTCCATGTGGCACATGTGAAAAGCAATTTGGAGCTTTAAAATGAAAAAGGTCACATGGTTAGCAATAATGAAGACATTTTATCTTAGCCTAACTTGCACAGGGGAGGGGTCACAATTGTTAGTGGCATGGCTTCTGTCTTGGTTCTCTGAATAAATATGTTATTCTTGTTTACTTAGAAATCCGAGAAATTTAGAGTGAGTCATCCTAATTCTCCCTCTCCTTTTGTGTGTGTGTGTTTGCTTTTCTAAGGTCAATTGAATATGGTTAATACCCTGCTTTATTCCAGCAGGAGCAGGGAAAACCTGAGGTGCTCGGAGGTCCAGACACAAGAAGAGGATTGGAACCCGTTCCGATACGGCACAATGGTTGGTCTGTTCCCCCAGTATTAGAATAAATTAAAACATACAAGCCAGGATGAATGAAGCCAATAGGAAATTAAAAAACAAGCACACATCATTATTTGGGGAAAAACACCTTAGTGACACATTTTGTTTATCTGCACTGATTACTTCAGTAGAAGAAACCTACTATGTTTTCATACATTTGATGCATAAATTTGCTGAACTTTTAGTTTTCTTATATTAAGATAATTTTTCATATTAAGAAAAATTTCCTTTTCTAACCTATTAAAATACCTCACTATCATTTCAAAAGGTTAAATGAATTGATCACCATCTCTCCTATCTTATCCTCAAAATATAATTTGAAATGGATCCCATTTAAATCTATACCTAGTGCAGATTTGCAAAAAAAGAAAAAGAATAGTCATTAAGGAGTACCTGTTACCATGGCAGCGATTGTTAGCACTTCATCTACACAGTCAAATTCACAGGACGCTAAGATAGACTTTGAGAGTTGTGGATCAAGAGGAAACTCTGACATGATGATTCCAAATTCAGAAAGATTTCCATCATTATCCAGTGCTGCCAGATAATCTAAGTCTTCCAATGCCTGCATCAAACTTTCTGGTGCTAGGAAAGGAAAAAATAATAATGTAAGAGTCTCATATGGCCAAGATGGAGAAAAAGGTACTGGATTTTCCCTCCTGCATGAAACAAGCAAATAATGGACAAAATATGTGAAACAATGGTTTGCAAGACACCAAATACCAGGGAGTGAAGGATAGTGATTCCTGAGAGGGCAAACTCAGGAGGGGAGCCCTGTGATTGTCCAGCTCATGCTCCGAAGAGGGTCCCAGCTGCAGTGTGCGTGCGGCGGGGGGAACCCAGGTGGAGCCTGCCAGCCTTCCTGCAGTAGGAAAACAATGCCAGGGATCCAGGGAGACTAACATGGCCGGAACTCGCAGTCACAGTACCAGAGAGAGACACACAAATAAGTCACGGGCCAGAGGGAGCTCCCTCAACTAGGCAGCAGAGCCCCACTGATCAGCGCATGTGTGTAAGGAACCACCTCAGGCCAGAGAAAGCCATGTGAGAGGATTAGAGGGAACAGTGGTGCTGACTCAGGACCTAGGGTAGGGCCTGTTCCCACCAGCCAAGCTGGAAAACCTCATGATTTGTGGGGCACTGGGTAGAAAACACAAGGGAGAAACCCTAGATGGGCACTGCCACCTGACACATCTATACAGCAGGACCTGAAAGGATCTACCGCATCCCAGGACAAAGCTCAAAAATACCTCTGGGACTCCAAAAATATTCAGTGCCCAAGAAGGTAAAATGTACAAGGTCTAGCATCCAGTAGAGAGGCATGAAAAGCAGGAAAATACATTGCATAATACAGAGAAAAAGTAATCACAACTGACCTGGAACTCAGATGCTAGAAATAGTAGACAAAGATGTTATTTCCCAGTGCAAATAAAGAAATAACGATAGCAAGCTGATTCTCTCCATCTCTTTATTTCTCTTTTATGTAACATCGATAATGATGTGGTATTATATGCTCAATCTCTACCAAAGTTTTTAAAAATCCATCTATTTAAAGAAATATATTCTCTTTGTGGAATAAGGCTATATATAGGTTGGTGCAAAAATTATCGCGGTTTTTGCCATTACTTTTGATGGCAAAAACCACGATTACTTTTGCACCAACCTAATATTTATTAAATAAATACATGTGTTTTTTCCACCCTTCTGGTTCCTGGTATAGCAATAAAGGTCACACAATGAAGCAAATTCCATAATAGAAAGCTGCACCCCTAAACTGCAGGATTTATGAGCCACTAGGTTGTTTTTCTCTTAGTTCCAGTAAATGCAAGGTGGGCTGGAGCTGAAGACTCTGGGGACCTAAGAGGCGCTTGAACCTGTCTGCTCCTGGGAGTTCAAAGTAACAAATAGTGAAAACTTAACTTACGTGCTGTCTAAACTTTGATCATTAAGCTATATGTCTAAATTTCAGGCAAACTGAGTAGCTCAAAAACCTCACTTTGGGAGGCCGAGGTGGGTGGATCATGAGGTCAGGAGATCGAAACCATCCTGGCTAACACCGTGAAACCCCATCTCAACTAAAAAAATACAAAACATTAGCTGGGCATGGTGGCAGGTGCCTGTGGTCCCAGCTACTCGGGAGGCTGAGGCAGGAGAATGGCGTGAACCCAGTGAGCTGAGATCGCGCCACTGCACTCCAGCCTGGGTGACAGAGCGAGACTCCGTCTCAAAAATTCCTCCATTCCTGTCAGGACAACTGGAAGGTATCAGAAGCTACTACTGTGGTCTGGGAAATGACTCAGAGAAGCTGTAAGGCAACCCACCACACTTCCAGTCCTGTGGGAGGACAGCTGAGCAAGCACCAGTAGAACTTCAGCCTGACACACCCACTGCAGGCAAAAGATCTGCTACTGGGAGTGAGGGGCAGTGCCAGACCACTCAAGGGAAATCTGCACGGAACCCAGACATGCGCTGGACGACTGCAGCAAGGCTTTCATCCTCACCTTGGGGCAAATATGTTGAATTTCCCTATTATTTCTGAATGTTTTCCCATCAAGATTTAAAACTGAGCAGAAGCTTATGGCTTCCCAGAGATATTCCTGTCCTGCCTGGATCCTGACATACAGCACTACCATCTTACTTGTTCATTCTTGGGGACCTTTGGACTAACCATGACCTTCAGAAGTCACAATCATGGGAAATAGACAGATGGGCTATTCAGGAAAAAAGTTCAAGAGTTCTATCAGTGAGGCATGACATGAAAAGTAACAGCCGATCTGCTGGAGAAAGTACAAGAAGCAGCATCAGAAATAAGCATCTTAAACAGAGCAGGAAGGGGCTGGAGTACAAACTTAATTACTGAAAGCCTTTCAGAAACCAGTTTCTATAAATGAGCAAAGCTGCTGCATTTTAAGTTACAGGATCTTGGCAACTGTCCGTTTAAGCATCTGGCTTGACAGCCAGGCTCTGTCCCCAAAGGGCACCTACTATTCACTTTTACACCCTGGAGTTGAGTTGGCCACACACAGAATTAGTAACAGAAATGACTTCATGATTCTGCTTCTGGTCCTAACAACAGAAAAGGAGAGGGTGTTCTTGGGGTTATTATATTAGAAAGAATGAGTTAATGAATGCAGATTACAGAGGTGAAGGAACATTAATAAATAACTAAATAGGATTTGCTAATATTATCTTCTGCATTTTAAGATATCTCCCCAGTGTGGCCCATAAACTTGTTTTAGCTAAAAAGCAGAAGAGTTTAGATGGGGGTTCTTTAGGGCAGTGCTGTTTAAGTAATGCTAACAAATGGAATAGAAGTAACGCTAACAAATGGAATAGAAGTGTTTTAGTGTCAGGCCTCTTCGTTTTGCCAGTGCAAAATCAGACTGCTTTATTCTGAAGGCAATTTTGAGATGAACCAAACATCATTTTTATTAAGCTCGCTTGCCAACAGCAGCTGCACTCCCTGTAGAATAGCTCACTGCAAGGTCACACTCCTCCTCCACTACCATCACTCAAAGTAATGTGAAGGGCTATCATTACAGTATTTCTTCACTGTTCTGTGTGTCTGTTTTTCATGGAACCCCAAACGCCAAGCTCCAATATGTGCCTGCATTTTCCTTCCTTGGCATCAGTAGAAAACCTAGTTACAAACAAAGAGGTCATTAAACTGCAACCAGCAGAGGAGGAGCCGATGCAGCGCTAACTCCGAGCCCAGCACAGGCCAAGTGGAGTCCAAGGCCATGGCAGTTCCAGAGCGGACAGCCCCACGCAGCATGTTTCCTGTGTTCTTATAATGTACGCCAACTTTGGAGACGTCAGACGGTAGGAAGCCTCGGTTGGCTCCCAAACCCTCACAGGAAGTCTGTCTACTCAGGTGCTCAAGAGGCTTCCTCCAGCCAGCTTTCCTTTGTTATAACAATCTTTGGCCTACTTTCTGCCTAACCTGGCAAAAATGGCTCAGAAACACTGAATTTCCTCTCAAGGTAGCTGGCGTTATGCAAATGTATGCCAACATGTTTATATGTACTTTCCCCTAGGTAAAAGTTTTAGTCGGCAATTATTCCTGGGAATAGGCCTAGGAGAGACAGCGCCATGCCTTCTCTTGTCTAAAGTGGACATATATTTCCATGAGAATAGGGCAGGGGGTCTCCTGGTAACCAGTCCCCAAAGCCAGGGCCATTCCCTCTCCTTCCACCACACTCCTTAACCCCCTTTCTTCCCAATAAGGGCAGAGAAGTAAGGCTGGATTTGAGTCATTAGAGTTGGAAAGGATATTAGAGATAGAGCAGCCTCCATGGTAAGCTGAAGAAAAGCATTTTCAACTCCCTGCCCATGGTTGGGAGCCAAGATCCTTGTGTCCAGCCTTGCCCTGGGCAGGGCTCTCAGGTAATGGCAGTGTCCCCACTGCCCTCCCAGTGCCACCCACACCGTGAGGCAGGTGGAGGCCAGCTCCTCTGAGCTTAGCTGTGCCCGAAGACCTCTCACACGCCAGCTCTGCTCCTGCCCATGACATGGAAGGAAACACACGCAGACCTTTGACAGCCACAGGCACCTTCTGATTCTCTCGACTCTCCCTGCATGTCACATGACTCCTACTGCCCAGGCCTCAGAAAGGACTAAGTGGGGAAGAAGGAAGCCGAGTTTGTCTCCCACACGTGACTGCCTTTGCTCATGTTCTTGGGAAGACTACAGGCCTTCTAGAGGGCACCCGCCTAGTCAGTGTTCCTCAAGCATAAGGGCATTGGGAAAGTCCTGCCACTTCACAAATTACCAATGGTCCCCACTCCCAGTAACTGTTCTTACAGCCAGGAAGCTGGCCCCAGGTTTTTATAGTGGTGACTAGCTGAAGACTCTCCCCACCCTCATACCATTAGAGAGAACTATGTTTATACAAGAGTTGGCATTGTAGTTAGATGGTATGGAACTGGCAGTCCCAGAACAACCTAGAAAAAGACAGGAAAAAAATGGATGGGTTTTAAAATGACCATACAATGGGTGTTTTCCATATGAGCAGTTAAAGGACTTTATGTTTGGTGTTGGTTCCTGATTTCCTTATAAAGGTGAGGCTCAAATTATTATTTGCTCTCAGTTTATTTTGAGTATCTTGTGCTACTGGCACTGGCAAGGCTCTGGGGCAGGCACACATCTGGGACAGCCTCACTCTTGGCCCTTCTAGTGTGGACAGTCTCATTTATATGTGGAGATGCACATGTAAATCAAGAATCCTGCTCTACTGGAAGTGCACTTTTACCTCCAAATTGTCCCCTTTTATAGGAACTGTACCTTCACTTCCATACTTCTAGGAGCAGGATTTTGTGCCACGTGACACCACCACATTATCACCACTAACCCCAGTCACAGGGGACTGCTTCTCAAATGGAATCAATGGCTCCCTTTCTTGGGAGTTTTCGACTTTAGACCAAGGGAGTTTCCAGGAGCTGACATAGTAAATCATAAAGCTTAGGGCAGAGAGCAGCTAAGACTCTGCCCAGTTCCTAACAGGCCATGAACTGGTACCCATCATGGCCTGGGGGTTGGGGACCCCTGCATTAATGTATATACACATTTACATAAATGGACAGATAGAGAGAAATGCAGTTATCACTTAGGAGGGCTGAAGGAGCAAATGAAGTTTCTGTTTCTGATTTATTTTAGAATTGGGACTTGGGCATTGTGTAAGAGTCCACAGGAAGAGAAACTGAAGAATGAAGAGATGGTGTAGACCCTAAGACTCTACGATCTCTAGGGCCTCTGGGGAATAGCATTAAGAGTTGGTTCTGAAGAGGACAAGGAGGAAAGGCTTCTGCTTCACTTAATTTCACAGGGATGTGTTCACAAAACCTGGCATTTGCCTAACTCCTACTCCTTTACACTGTACATGGCAATTTTGCATGAACATCTCATTTGTACCTTTAAATAACCCCAGGATACAAGAGGGCAGACACTCTACCTTAAATTTACAGATGAGAAAAAGACAAGTGACTTGCCAAAACCACATGGCCACCCAGCTGTTTTGTCCTATGTAAAGTGAGGTTTTGAACTTGGGCCTTCCGCCTGCAGTGTTGAAACTGTTACGTGGCATGCTGTGCCAGCACAGCTGCGCTGGACTCCCAAGTCTGGTGCTCCTGCTGTTATCTACCATGGCTCTTCCTGGCTCCGGCCCATCTCAGAGGCAATCTGGTGATGTCTCCTAATACCTGAGGGTCATTATCTGCTTCTCACACCCATTAAAACTGTTCTTTCTAGAACGCTCTGCAGCTCAGGGCCCATGTGGTGCAGAGCTCAGGTAGGAGTCACTCACACGATGATCATTATGTTATAGCATTTACTATACACCAGTCACTTTTCTAAGGGGCATGCATGTGTTAACTAATTTATCTTAATAACTCTGTGAACCAGTTGCTTTGATTATCCTCATATTCAGATAAATGAAGTGAAGCAATGAGAGTCCTAATTTGCTGAATAATACCCCACTAGTGACTGATGGGGCCAGGCTTGGAGCCCTGGCAGCCTGGCCCAAGAGCCTGCGCCTTTTCGTGTAGTCTTCTCAATATGGGGACCATCTACCCCAGTTTGCCCAGGGTGGTATCTGTTTCCACCTTTAATCATTAACAGCATTCATGCCCCTGTCCTGTGAGGTTCACAGGGAGATGGTCCGTTTGTCTGAATTCATCACAAAATAAACAGGGTCTATTAAGTTAAACTGCTGTTTTGTTTTGTTTTGTTTTGTTTTGTTAGTAGGGAGGGGCCACTCCTAAGCCACAGCCATCTTTCTGCCTGGACTGTTGCACTCAAAAAACATATCAGCTTAAATGATAAGCCATATAGTTACCAGGCCCACAAGAGCCTAAAGGGCTTCAGGAGCCAAAAGTACTTCCATTCTGGGCCCTTTAAAACCTCTCCCAGATTTTGTTTTCATTTTCTGTAACATTATTTACTTTATTGTTTCCAGGATCCTCACACACTGGCCCTAGAAAGTTGTTTTGGCATGTTTGTCTTTCTTTTTCACATGTTTGTCTTTCCTTCCCTCATCTGAGTATAGTAGTAACTTTTGTGTAGCCTTTAAACAGATAATAGTGTAACCTTCATTAACTTAAAAACCTAGGTAGGCTGTGGCCTCCTGGAAGTCAGTGCTAGAATATTTGCTCGACTCTCTGGGCTGTTTGGGCAGTGCCAGTCCTGCCTGCGCGTGTCAGGCGCTGCGGCAGAGCTATGGGGAGGGCCACATGTGAGGGCCGTCGGCAGCCTGCTTCCTCCCATTCTCCTCTTAGTACATGTAAATGTTATGAGCACATGTAAATGTTATATATAGTATAGTAAATGTTACTATAACATTTAAAGATCATTTTGTAAGTTCCAAAGCCAAATCTTGAGTTTCCAAATGATTTACAAACAAGCGCATATACTTCTCTAGTATTCTTAGAAACTGGGCTTTTAGTGTGGTAAATCCTATTCCAGAAGGTCTTGATGAATTGGTTTAGGAATCCTCTGGTAAAAGATCTGCACCATCACATCAGATGACACCATTGTAGAATCTTTTTTTTTTTTCTTTTGAACCAGGGCCTTGCTCTGTCGCCCTGTCTGAAGTACAGCAGCACGATCATAGCTCACTGCAACCTTGAACCCTGGACTCAGGTGATCCTCCTGACTCAGCTTCCCAAGTAGCTAGGACTACAGGCGTATGCCACCACACCTGGCTCATTAAAAAAAAATTTTTTTTTGTAGAGATGGGGTCTCATTATATTGCCCAGGTTGGTCTTGAGTTCCTGGCCCTCAAGCAGTCCTCCCACCTCAGCCTCCCAAAGTGTCAGGATTACAGGTGTGAGCCACCATGCCCAGCCCTGCAGAATCTTTAATTCCTCTTTTCGCCAGCGCCATCCCTGGCCTCTGCAGCCTTTGACTTTCTTTTCTTTCCTTTTCTTTTTTTTTTGAGATAAAGTTTTGCTCTTGTTGCCCAGGCTGGAGTGCAGTGGTACAATCTCAGCTCACCGCAACCTCCACCTCCTGAGTTCAAGTGATTCTCCTGCCTCAGCCTCCTAAGTAGCTGGGATTACAAGCATGCGCCACCATGCCCGGCTAATTTTGTTTTTAGTAGGGACGAATTTTCACCATGTTGGTCAGGCTGGTCTTGAACTCCTGACCTCAGGTGATCCACCTACCCTCAGCCTCCCAAAATGCTGGGATCAGAGGCATGAGCCACCGCGCCCAGCAGCTTTATTTTCTTCCTGCATTTTCCCGTTTTCATGAGGCACTGCCTTATCGAACACGCCATGCCTGTTTGTGTTTGGGTTCACTTTTCTTTTCATGATCCAAAGAATCACAGATCATACCAGTCATCTGGCCACTATGACAATGAGTTCTGCCTCCGAATGCAAAGATGACATCTGCTGTAGTCTGGTCCCTTTGGGCTAGTTTTTCTCCAAATTCCTATCTAGGTACCACTGCCTTCCCAGGGTAACAGCAGTCTCAGGCCATCTGTTTCCACTGAAGTGGTCAGCTGGTCCTGAGGCCTCCTACCCCAATAGACAGTGACTGTGTCATTCAGGATGGAGGTCAATTGTTAGGCAGCCAAGGAAGAAAAAGAAAACTGATTTTTAAAAAAGAGGTCCAGATCAGGGGAATTCAATTAACAGCCTGTAGCCTAGTTATGCCAAATTCATTTTCACATGGTTCATGCATCCTGAAAAGGGTAACAAGTTTGCTGGATTTGCGTATTTCAATTATAAGTTGAATTAAATGCAGCAGCTGCAAGCATCTTTTTCTTTTTTTGCTTCCAAAACAATGAATCAGAGTTAATCCACAGTTATAGTTTCCCCCAGCACAGCAGAAAAGTTATGTGTGTATTGTCAGGAGACAAAAATAAATTGTTACCCTAACCCTTTTGTCCCCCAGTTATCAGCTTTAAGCCTCATGGAATGAGCAGCACCAAGGGTGACCATTGAGAGAACACAGTGAGATAGTCTGCTTTTAAAAATCCTTGACATCACCAAGCCTGCCTTTTCTTCTCCTTGCATTTCTAGTTCACCAAACATCTACTAACCTGAGCAAGAAGATGCCTAGAAATCAACAGGTGGTGATTCCTGGGCATATGAGATGAACAGTGGGACTGGAAGAGCAATTTTCAAAAATGAAACCTATCTGGTTGGGGCTTAGGACACACCACCTCAAAATATGACCGAAGGAGACTAGAATATGCCACCCCAAAATATACTTCTCTGGCATATTTTGAGCTGGTTATTCTGAGAAACTGCAGATATAGGAGTAGCTCTGAAAAGTTGTCACTTAGTAAAAGAAATCTACATCTACAAAGGAAATTTACATTAGTCTAAGTGTGGTGGCTTGCACCTGTGGTCCCAGTTATTTGGGAAGCTGTGGTGGGAGGATCACTTGAGCCTGGGAGGTAGAGGATGCAGTGAGCTATGATCATGCCACTGTACTTCAGTCTGAGTGACAGAGCAAGACCCTGTCTCAAAAAAAAAAAAAAAAAAAAAAAGAAAAAGAAAAAAAAAGGAAAATCCAAGCTGCTGAGAATTCTTCTTTCTGCTGATACTTACGCTTCCATACTCCACATTCCCCCACTCCTTAAGCCCAGTACCCCTGTGCTCTAGTGTCCAACAGCAGACACATTTCTAGTGTCAGAACAGATATTTCCTAGAGGTTTGTGGGGTTTTAAAAATTATCTTCAGAGAATGTTTACCTCTAGTGGGAAAATGCTTCGGTCCAAACCAACGCCCCCTCCATACTTGTGTGTACTGCCGAGCATCATGTGAACTTAGGACAGGGAATGGGCAGGAGGAGAGAAGGTGAATCTCAGCCCACATGCCTGGCTGACACGGGAGCATAAGGCTACCTGGTCTGTTCATGAAGTCACAGTGGCCTAGGCCCGCAATGTCTATCCTCTTCATAAAAAGCACCATGCTTGTTAGGTTGGCTTCCTGCATTTCTGCTGGCTTAAGTGGCGTCATGTCTTTGGAGGCAAATTCTTCAGTGTACAGGCAGAAAAATTTTCCTAAAGGACACGAAGAAAAATGGCTTTAATATTTCTGGGTTGCCTGCATACCAGAATTGACAACATTTAGTATTTGTGTCCACAGCACTACCTGAAGATGATGAGCCAAGAATCTGCTTGCGTATCTCTGCCTGGCTTTGGCTGATGGGCTGCATGACAAGCGAGTTTGCTCTTATTCTCGGGTTGTACACCTTTAAATGGAAAGACAGCATCATTAGCGTCAGATAAGTCATGATTTAGTAGGCTCACTGATCCTGAAGAGAATATGCTGTTCACAGTACTTGACTCCATGAAATGCACCACTACAGACTCATTTTCTTGGTACAATATTTATTATTGTTTCACTTGCCTTGAGATGGAAACTGCAAGTGCTTTGATAAATGGATTTAAAGGTCGTCTGCTTTCATTGTGGCTTCAATAACTATGGGACCTCTGTGTCACTGCCAAAATACTAGCACTGTCACTTCTCAAAGCACTGTACTGGTGAATGATAACACATCTTCATATGCCACACAGAGAAAGGGTTCTCATTTGATAGTGCCATGTTTCTTTATAGTTTTGTTCAAATCAACCAGGATCTTGGTGGTCTCACCTTTACAACACATACTGAGAGTTCCGGTCATAACAGCTAATACAGAAACTGCATATGGCACTAACAATGATTTTCCTTACAGGTGGTTCACGAGGGCGAGTGACAGCCCTGGTTTCTCTGAAGGCTGGACTAATTCAATCAAGATCAACTCTAAGTGATTTCCAGGGAACCTTCATGACTGTTGGAATTGCTCTGTCATAATAAGGCAGGGATATTTAGGAGGCTCCTAGTCTCCTGGAGGGATAAAACATCTCAGCACCTAGTTAACGGTAAATTAGTCAATATTTGTTAGTTTCCTTTCAGATGTCAAATGCTGTGATTTTCTGAAGTCTTAGTGTCAGAGTTTGAAATACCTTGTTTTCCTTTTTTTTCTAATTTTTACTTTAAAAGTAATAGAAAATATTTTGTAATGATTAGGATGAAAATTTTATCATGTCAATTATAAGCCAAAAATTGCTAAAATTAAAGTCAGTATACTTGAAACAATTTCTAGTAAGTTCTCTGGGGTAAGATACTAATTACTTTGATAAAGGGGCCATTAAAATATCCAGTAAAATGTTCATAAGAAAAGATTAGTTTAAGAGTCAAACAGTTTGCTTTGCTAGTACCTTAGCTAAAGAAAAAATACCATTAAAGATAACTATCACCTTTATGCTCTAGTAGTTGAGTCTTTCCTCAAAAGTTTCTCCTTTGGCAGCTCAATCAATTTAATTCATTTCCAAACTTCCAACATGCTAATGAAAGACAGTAATATGTGATCAAGACTTTTGTTACTGGCTGCAATAATTCTTCTTTGCACTCATGACCAAATTCAAAGAATCCCCAGGTCACACAGTTCATCCTCACTTCCTGATCAGTAAAATGGTAGGAAACTGAGAAACTGGTGCTTGACAATTATTAGCAGTCTGTTTCACCTACTCAATAATAATTACCTTTCTTCTTTCCACACCTACATCGATAACAAATTTGACTGAGTTACTCCAGATCAAAGACTCTCCAGAGCTAGTAGTTAACACCACTCTTCTTTGATAAACTGGGCATTTTTTTTCTGTTTCATCGAGTGGCTTGAACAATGAACATTTCTCTTTTGGATACAAAGGAACAACCACCAGTTCTCCAAGATCTGGGTTTAGGTTAGATCCTTGATAGACAATTTCATAGACTTTCTCAATATCCTAAAGGAAAAAAAAAAAAAAACCCATGAAAATAAAATACAATGCAAACAACTTCACTATGAAAAAAATGTCTGAATTACATAAAATTTTAGGCAATACTACATAACAGATACAGGGAAAGAAATGCCTGTGTTGCTGCCTACATGTATCTTTAAATAAGGAAAGATGCACCTAAATGAGAAAACATCTTTTGGGAAGTTAAATAGAATTTATATTTTTTTCCCATTTAATTTCGTTAGATTTCACTAAAAATCTAAGTAAAAAAGATGACTTCCCACAACTGCCATAGTTTTTCCAGCTCAATTCCATTCTCCAGGTCTCTAGCTTGGGTCTCTTTCCTTTCCGTACCCTTTGTAGAATGGGATTGAATTAACTCAAGGGTTTTGTAGGAAGACAGAGCCATCTAGAAGAATAGCAAGGTATCACAGGTCGCTGAGAACTAGGTGAGCTGTGCTTGTTTCCTGATCTGCTAAGCAGCTCCCAGGAAGCTGGGCAGAGGCCACTCCATGGGGTCCCACATCAGCTGGTACATAGGTACAGTCCCTTGCTTGCAATTCCCTTTTCCACATATTTACTTGGGGCAGATTTTTTTTACCAAAGCAAACAGCATGGCTGTTGAGCCTAACGAGTGAAAACTTGCCAATTGGAATAATGAGAACAAAACGATTTCTGCATTCTTATAATTCTGATTACTTCACTTTACCCCTCATATTAAGGAAGGATTGTTTAGAAACTAAAAGGAAGGCCAGGTGTGGTGGCTCACGCCTGTAATCTCAGCACTTTGGGAGGCTGAGTTGGGCGGATCATTAAGTCAAGATATCAAGACTATCCTGGCCAAGATGGTGAAACCCCGTCTCTACTAAAAATATAAAAGTTAGCTGGATGTGGTGGTGAGCACCTGTAGTCCCAGCTACTCGGGAGGCTGAGGCAGGAGAATCACTTGAACCCGGGAAACAGATGCTGCAGCAAGCCGAGATCGTGCCACTGCACTCCAGCCTGGCGACAGAATGAGACTCCGTCTCAAAAATAAATAAATAAATAAAAAAGAAATGAAAAGGAAAAGAATGAGTACTTGAGCTGAGCTGCATCCCCTGAACCTGGCTGCTGGTTGGCCTTAGGAGGACATGCATTCATTCCTCCCAAAGGAGTCCATCAAGCAGGCTTTTCACGGGTGCAACTTAACAGCTAACCTGGATTTGGAAGATTTGATTCCAGTAGCCCATTCATGAGCAATTTCCCATCAAAATAAACTTTTTTTTTTTGAGATGGAGTCTCGCTCTGTTGCCCAGGTTGGTGTGTAGAGGCGCGATCTCGGCTCACTGCAAGCTCCGCCTCCCAGGTTCATGCCATTCGCCTGCCTCAGCCTCCCTAGTAGCTGGGACTACAGGCGCCCACCACCATGCCCAGCTAATCTTTTCTGTATTTTTAGTAGAGACGGGATTTCACCATGTTAGCCAGACAGTCTCGATCTTCTGACCTCGTGATCTGCCCGCCTCGGCCTCCCAAAGTCCTGGGATTACAGGTGTGAACCACCACACCTGGCCCAAGATAAACTTTTTATTGCATTGAAATATTTACTTTTATTCTCTTAGAATGTGGAAAAAATAATTATGGCCACTAATTCTTTATTTGGTTCTGGTTGCTAAAACTTTTTAGTCGTAGGCGAATTCTTCGACTAATGCTGCTTCTAATGCTCTCTCACTGAGCTATTTTGGCTGCCTTGTAAGTGGGTTCTAATGTTGAATTTTGTTCCAAATGGCAATAAAAAAGAATTTTTAAAATCTTCAGAAGGGAAAAAGCAGAGAAAATAGAAATAGATATATAGTTTAGGCTCCTCAAGCACAGCTGATACAGGGCTTTAAGGCCATAATCTGCAGAATTTGGGGCAGAAAAGCTTTAAAAAATATGCACCTGGTACTTGAGACATTTTGTTTATTCATTTTCTTGATTCTTACTCAATGTATGTGGTTTATTTACCTATGCATAACTTTCCTATAACTACCTGCACAGTTATGGGGAACAGCAACACCCACTGAAGGATGATACCTAGCAGACATCTAGCTCACCAAAAATGAAAGAAGATCCGCAACTGCATAGAACATTTCCCAGGAAAACCTCCAACCTAAAAACACCTTTGTGATAGTTTATTACTGCACAATAATCTGGCTACATATTATCGTAAATCTCAATGTATGTTTTCTATTTCATATTTTGTTTTCCGGTTAAAAGACAGCTAGGTGATAGGAAACAACACGCTAAACATTCAGGGCTCTAAGTCTCAATTAAGTACCAAGACAGAGGGCAGCCTGTGAAGTACAGAGATTAATTCACAGCAGGTGTGGTGCTAAGCAAGCGGTTGGAGAAAATGTGACACACCTAATGTAAATGCATTGCTGTTTCACCAAAATGAGAATGTTTCTGTAATTTAAAATATATTTCTTAATATAAAAAATGATAGGGCTGGGTGCAGTGGCTCATGCCTATAATCCCAGCACTTTGGGAGGCCAAAACAGGAGAAGTGCTTGAGGCCAGGAGTTCAAGACCAGCCTGGGCAACATAGTGAAATCGCACCCCCCATCTCTACCAAAAAAAAAAAAACAACAACAACAAAAACTAGCTGGGCATACCGGCACACACCTGTAATCCCAGCTACCTGGGAGGCTGACGAGATAGATAGCTTGAGCCCAGGAGTTCAAGGTTACACTGAGCCAAGATCACACCACTGCACTCCAGCCTAGGCAACATAGTGAGGTCCTGTCTCTAAATAAATAAATACAAATTTTAAATGACAATTAGTACATTTGTATTAGACTGGTTGAGTTTGTTTTCACATGATATTTAGGTGTGATGGTAGGTTTTAAAGCTTTATATAGAAATCAAGAAAGCATCAAATAGCATGGGGGAAATGATCAATAGCTTGTTAGCACTGATTTCAGAGCAAGACAAATCTTTCCCAGAGACAAATCCCAGCCCACAAGAGATGAATATCTTAATGACGGATCCTGACAAAAGTAATGAAAAAGAAAAGTCCATCAGGATACTGAATGGTGTTCTGCTTGTTAGGCAGATGGGGTAAGGAAAACCAGGTAACACCTGTGGAATCCAAGGCTGAAGCAGGAGAAAAAAACCTGGTGCCCAGGTAAAGCCTGCTGAAACCAGCACAATGTCAGTGGCTGGCTTGCTGTCCCACCCACAGGGGAGGTCAGCTGCTGAGCCCCTGGACAATGAGGAGCTCACCTTTAGAAGGTCCGGTGCTCTGCCTGGGTCACAGAGGCTCAGAATTACAAAATCCTCTGGTATTTGATGGCACTCTCACTTTAACACTGCAAAACTGATGGTTTCTTAATAGAAATGCCTTTCCAGCCTGCCTTCAGAGGAGATTACATTTCTTTCCAAGTCCTGTGGCATTTACAGTTTCTACTACTAGCCTGGATAATGATGCATCTTCTAAAGTTGACAGTTCAGAAGTCACTCTACTATTAATTATAGTTTATATTAAACTTATAAGAATCATGTACCCTAAGACCATCTGCACCTCAGTTGTGTTATGAGCTTTATTTTCCAAGATCCAAAATCCATTTCCAAATCCATTTTGGAATTTTGGCTTACCCTGACTTGAAGGATTACACCCATCCTATCAGTCTTAATCGCACTTTTTTTTTCTTGCAGAAATGTATGTCCTGTTTTTTCTTTTTTTTTAATTTTTCATTTTTTTTTTTTCTAGAGGCAGGGTCTTGCTCTGTCACTCAGGCTGGAGTGCAGTGATGCAATCACAGGTCACTGCAGCCACAAACTCCTTAGTTCAAGCAATCCTCCTGCCTCAGCTTCCTGAGTAGCTGGGACTACAGGCCTGAGCCACCATGCCTGGCTAATTTTTAAATTTTTTTGTTGAGATAGGGTCCTGCTATGTTGTCAAGGCTGGTCTCAACCTCCTGGCCTCACGTGATCCTCCCACCTCAGCCTCCCAAAGTGCTGGGATTACAGGCGTGAACCACAGTGTCTGGCCTACGTCCTGTTTTTCACCTGGCAATTCTGACTCTCAAATATATTAGATTTGCCATTCTTCCCTTCCTTAGGCTTTATCTGGTTATACTGAGAAGCTCTAATTGTTCTCATAAATCCTGTGTCTCCGTATTTTATTATTTTCCTCAGGACTTTCTTGAGTATCTTGAATCATGCAGGATGAGGAGATGATAACAGAATAAATCACTGTAATAGGCAGATTTGCTATTCAAGAGAATGCATATCATCTACATGCAAAAAATGATAAATATGCAGTTACATTGAGGTTCTAGAAACATAAAATTTAAGAAAACTAAAGTTCCCAAAGCCAGAAGGAGCTGTCATCCTTTATGCTTTGAGTATAAAATAGAATAAATACTTCTGAAAGTGTTTCTGAAAGCATGTGGATGTTCAAGAAAAGGCTCTGACAGACAGCTGAGCCACTTATCTGTTCAGCTGTGGCTCAGCCTACATCAAATAATTTCCTTTTTGGTTTCTGTTTAATGAGTAGAACCACTACATATTTGGGTCATGGTCTAAAAACTCGTGCTTCTCCTCTCTGTGGGAGAAGATAGGGAGAAAAGGCCAGGCAATTAGTCTCCATGAAGAGAGGTCTAATTCTGGAGATCCTGGAGGCTTTTAGATTCAGCCAACAGAGTAGTGGGGAAAGAAATAGGGCCAGTGTAGCTGCAATTAAAAAAAATGCAACCCCAAATGGTCCTGTGGCTGTATAAAAGCAGTAACAGAATGGAAACGATCCTTGATTGCACATTTCCAGTCATTCTTTTAAAGAGATGTTTTAAAGAAACCCGAGTTAAAGTTTTTTCTTATCTTTTAAGACTGGAGCCCCAGTCTAGGGAGATGACCTTCTTGGGTGGGCTATAAATGATATTTTCTGCCCATACTCCACTATCACAGGACTGCTTATGGGAAATGTTGTATTACTTAACTCTGTGGTGAGTGCTTAGGTAATATTCCTGATCTCCAACAAACACACCTGCTCATAGGGAGGCAGCGGAGAATGTCAGGGGAGTCGGCATGCACCTACTGTACCAAGAGACGACAACTCACAGCAAGCATACGTAAGAGTCAGTTTTGCCTTTGGGGCAGCCCACTCTCTGGCCTGAGCCTGCTGGAGGGAAGCTGGCTCTGGAGATCATGTCTAGAGACTCCTCACCCGTATTTTGTTTTCAGAACTGCATGTGATTTTTAGAAACACTTCCTGTTCTCCTTTCAGCACAGGTTTTATTTAATTAGGTGTGATGAAACCAAATATTTAGACAGTTAATTAGCAAACTGAAACCTGTATGTTATTAAACGCTTCCCAAATGAAATACCTTATTACTCTGTAAGGTTAGAATATCACTTACTTACTTGTTCACAGGCCAGAAAGACTACAATGTCACCTTTCTCACCCGAGCGGTGAATTTCAAAGATAAGGCGTAAAATAGACTCAAAGGAATCCTTTTGAGCCTCACTAAGGTACACAACCTCCACAGGGTGTTTATTTTTCACTTCTATGAGAGGCAAGTTTCCATAATAAGAATTGAGTTTGCTGATCAGGTGAGGTGAGGAGTTAATTATGAGCTTCAGTTCGGGTCTTGCTAGTAAAACATCTTTAAGAAGTCCAAGTAACACATCAGTTGCAATGCTTCTTTCATGAATATCATCTAAGATGATGACCCCATAGCTACCCAAAAAAGGATTGGACATCATTTCTCTTTGCAACATATCATCAGTACAATACCTATAAAGAAGAAACATTAAAGTTAGAATATTCTTATGCTAAGTCATGCAAAAAACTTCCTAACAAGAAAAAATGCCTTTCCTATATTCATTTCTCTAAATCAGTAATTCTAAATTTTTACTGGGCTGTAGAAGTTGATACAATCTACAGAATTATCACACACAAAAATACAGACAAAATTTATACCCAGTTTGTGTATGTTCCTGGACCGCCCCCTACAAAGACCATTCTGAACCCTAGGTTAAAGGCCTCTTACTAAATGTTTATTACAAATATTAATAAAAGCCTGCATCTAACTTTTGTTCCGAGTTTTATACATAAAAAGTAGTATCATAAAACACTCTGGTCAGTTTTTCCTCTCTCATTCATCAATGAAAGAATTTTGAGTAAAACTATAGACTTTTCAAGGAAAGGATACAAGAATAACCATCCTGGCTCAGGCTCATGGTTCAGCTAGTCCACTGTTTGGACAGACATTATTATTGGTGGTTCATTGTGGGAGATGGTATCATTAAGGTGTCATCCAAATAATAAGCAAACAGAAGAATCTGAAAAGCAACCACCTATTTAACGGCAGCATGAAAAGTGGCTACAATTCCT
Source organism: Trachypithecus francoisi (assembly GCF_009764315.1). NCBI lineage: Eukaryota > Metazoa > Chordata > Mammalia > Primates > Cercopithecidae > Trachypithecus > Trachypithecus francoisi. Next base: position 5,630,267 of record NW_022681442.1, on the reverse strand, counting down.
GGAGTGGGGAGGGGTCATGAGTGATTTTAATGACCTTTTCCCATAGTTCTTGGGATGATTTTTTAAAACTAAACCGCCTATTAGTCACTAAGCTTAATGAAAATAACTTTCTGATACTATTTACATATTTACCTGTATTACTGCTTGAAGAAACCAATCCCATATGTTTTTTACCCATTTAAGGTATTTACTTTTATTTATTCTTGTACATGGCAATTCTGAGATTGCTATCCAGATAGCAATCTCAAATTTTAAAGATTGCTTCCTTGGCCTTGTAGTTTTGGTGATAAAGTCCATGTTCTTTGTCTCTGTATCTTTATGAGATCAAAGTGCATGCTCTCTGCCTTTCTTTTCATACACGTTCTCATCCTGTGTCTTATCAAATGAGCAGTGATAAATTGATTCCTTCAAACTTAAAAAAGAAAGCATCTTGAATACTGCAGTATTATACTTTGTGCAAGATGCCAACAGATGCATTGAAATCTAGTTTTCAGGTCATCTTTTGCTGAGGTTAATTAGTATATTAATACCAAGTTACTACTGCTTCTCATGTCAAAACAAATTATTTTAATTTATGGTACTTCATTAACGTTAGAAATTAAATCTGTTTCCTTTTCAGCAAAACTGACCTAAGCACTGATCTTACAGGAAGTAATGCTGCCCCATAAGATTGAGGAGGTATATGTGTTATATAAATACATCTAGGCTTAATTAAAAAAAAGAGAAGGTGGTAACTTACTAAAAACTCCAGCAGACTCATCCAGCAGGGCCTAGCCTTCCAGATGATTATATGGGGGAATTGTGAAGGCTCATTCCTAAAGCTTACTATATAAACCTACATTTTCTGCAGTCCCACCTACTTAGGAGGCTGAGGTGGGATATCACTTGAGCCCAGGAGGAGTCCCACATTACAGTGAACTATGATCCCACAACTGCATCCCAGTCTGCGTGATGTGAGCAAGACTCCAACTCAAAACAAAACAAAACAAAAATACTTTTTTTCTATATAACACAAAGATATTTCTGAACTTTATGGTTATGAGATATTGTGTATATGATGCTTTAAAAAGTGCTGTTAACTAATAAGTACGTAAAAAAATAGATATACTACCAAGATTTCAGGAAATGCAGTTTATATCTTTAAGGCTAAATTTCTAAAAGCTAAGACTATAATAAAATAGTTAAAAGTTTTATTAATATTTATATTTTATAAAATTATTTAATTGCGTTTAACCTTAATGAAAATTTGAGTACTTTCCAGTTCCAAAAACAGAAAATATCACCATTTGACACTATGAGTCACTTCTATGAGATATCTTGATATGTAGTTCCTAAAGACTATTTTAGGTACGTAATATTCAGTTATTCACTGTTTCAAAAAAGGCCAGAGAAAAGCTTAAAGAAGAGCAAAGTTGTTATATATAGCATCCACAAAATAGTAGTAGGCTTAAAGATCGTTTATAAATTGCCTGTGATGTGTTTGATATATACTAAGGGGTTACCAAAAAAATGAAAACCACAGTATCAAATATAGACTACTGCCTTCTATAATCAATGATCAATGTTAAATCCTCTGATTTATATCGACTACTGCCTTCTATAATCTACGATCAATGTTAAATCTTCTGATTATATAGACTACTGCCTTCTATAATCTATGATCAATGTTAAATCTTCTGATTTATATAGACTACTGCCTTCTATAATCTATGATCAATGTTAAATCCTCTGATTTATATAGACTACTGCCTTCTATGATCGATGATCAATGTTAAATCTTCTGATTTATATAGACTACTGCCTTCTATAATCTATGATCAATGTTAAATCTTCTGATTTATATAGACTACTGCCTTCTATAATCTATGATCAATGTTAAATCTCCTGATTTATATAGACTACTGCCTTCTATAATCAATGATCAATGTTAAATCTTCTGATTTATATAGACTACTGCCTTCTATAATCTATGATCAATGTTAAATCTTCTGATTTATATAGACTACTGCCTTCTATAATCTATGATGAATGTTAAATCTTCTGATTTATATAGACTACTGCCTTCTATAATCTATGATCAATGTTAAATCTTCTGATTTAAATAGCTATTCAATCTGAGCTTATTCAAAATTATGGCTAGCATACCTCTTCAGGAAAATCAATCTTGTTCTAATCATAATTATAAAAATATAAGTATAATTATAAACATAGCTGCCACATACATACACCATGCATCAGTTACATAAATTAAATAGTCCTCACAACAACCCTCAGAGCAAGTATATTAATCATCCACATTTTTCAGATGAGGCGACTTAAAGCTCAAAGAGGTTAGGTGACTTCTATAAGGTTACAAGTGAGTAAATGGTGGAGACACCCATTTTACAGCCATGTTGCCTCCTCTCCAGAGCACAGAATACCAGGAAGAAAACTGGTATTGCTTTATTTTATCATAGGGCTATAGCTCTGGCCTCTTTCCTGTGACTCAAACCCTGTTTACAACAATGCATCTGAGTGTCTTCTGACTCTGCACTGGTTCTGGGGGCATGTCACAGTGGAAAAGAAAGTACAATGTTCAGAAACAAGAGTAACTGTAAAGTGAAGATATAAAAGCAATGAAGAATAAGGCAGCCCAGCAACGGTAGAAAGAAACAGAACGTGCAAAACCTGTCAAAGCAGGCAGCTACTCTCTACCTGGCTCCATGGGTGCCTTTGAACTTCAACCCACCACACCTGAAGCAGCTGTGCCTGTTAAGAAAGGAATGCTATACACAGACTGAAACTAATACATACTTTAATATATAGTATTTCCTTTGGGTGTCAGAATTGAATGCTTGGGTTTTTCACCATAAAACAATCCTAAGTCCAACATATGATAGATGTTTAAAAGGTGAGGCGTGTCTCACAGCATTATTAGATTTCCCCACCATTATTTATCTTTGTGGCTTTCCATATTAAGAAGTATCTGAGGCTGGGTGCGGTGGCTCATGCCTGTAATCCCAGCACTTTGGGAGGCCGAGGCCGGCAAATTGCCTGAGCTCAGGAGTTCGAGACTAGCCCGGGCAACATGGCGAAACCCCAGAATAATAACCTCTACTAAAAATACAAAAAGTTAGCCAAGTGTGGTGGTGCGTGCCTGTAGTCCCAGCTACTCAGGAGGCTGAGGCACGAGAATCACTTGAACTCGGAAGATGGAGGTTGAAGTGAGCTGAGATCGCGCCACTTCACTCCAGCCTGGGCGACAGAGTGGGACTCTGTCTCCAAAAAAAAAAAAAAAAAAAAAAAAAAAAAATTCTGATTTCATATTATGATAAAGCTGTTATATTTCATTTTAAAAATGACTACATTAAAGAGTCCTTTTAAAGGGTTTTCAAAGTCTAGATGGTATTAAAGATACAATATTAATTTTAGAACCTAGTCAGAGCCACCATTTAATTAAAAAAATAATTCAAAGGGCTACTTTAAAATGTCAAACCAACCAACCACGAATCTGCTTAGGGATCCTTAACCCTTTCAGGGTCCTATATCTTGTCCTGTGCAGCTCTTTTAGTTTGTGAGCTCCTAAGAACCAGAGAGGTTTTTATGTTTCTTTTGTACCACTCGTGTACCATTTACACAATAAGCAATTTATAAATACATAGTAATTTAATGACTCAGGGACATAATTGTTATACTGGCAGAAGGTAATATATCTTCAAGAAGTTCAAGTCAGAGTGCTGATGGTCTAAAGACTTTCCCCTATGATTTGACACTAGCCTGAAGACTGTTTTCTATTTTTGAAGATAAATATTTCAGGGAAAGTAGCTTAGTACAAACCAAATGAGCCCAATGGGCTTTCCTTTTTTTCTGGGACAGGGTCTCACTCTGTCACACAGGCTACAGTGCAGTGGCGCGATCACAGCTCACTGCAGCCTTGATTTCCTGGATTCAAGTGATCTTCCCGCTTCAGTCTCCTGAGTAGCTGGGACTATAGGCATGCACCATCACGCTCATTAATTTTTGTATTTTTTGTAGAGATGAGAGCTCACTGTGTTGCCCAGTCCGGTGTCAAACTCCAGGGCTCAAGCAATCCTCATGCCTTGGCCTTCCAAAGTGATGAGATTACGGGCATTAGCCACCATGCCCGGCCCCATGGGCTTTCTGAATGGAGAAAAGAACTGCACCAGAGTGCAGTGCTAGCTGGGACAGGGCAAAATCCCTTCCACTATCCAATTTACTGAACATCCTCCTGGGGATGAGCACGAGACTTCAGGGATATGAGTATGTGAAAAACCATCCCTGCCCTGTTACACTAAAGCAGAGCTTCCCAAATGGTGTGCCATGGCACACTGGTATGCCACACAAAGGGGTTACAGAGGTGCACAAATAATGACCCCGAGATACTTATCTACTTGGCTCTTGGAGTGGTCAGGCAATGCCTGGGGCAGCTGCAGCCCGTGGGATGGTCAGCCAGCTGTGACCATTTCCTTGAAGTACTACATGGATACTATCACTTTCTATGAGGGCTGTAATATAAAAGTGCTTGAGAAGCACTAGCCCAGAGCAGTGATTTTCCAATTTCTTTCTCCTTTTTTTTTCTTCTTTCAAGCTCTTGGAAATCCTTATTCAAAGGAAATCTCATAATGAAGCTAAGCACAAAAAAGATACCACAACTTGCAGTAGCCACAAAGAAGGCTCCTTGGAACATAGAAGCTTCTGAAAAGTACAGTTTGAGAAACACTGATCGAAGTCATGATGGAGGCGGACACCATGTTTTCCAGAGGCCCCACAGAGGGTTTTCTAATGTATATTACTGGAGGGGCAGGGAAGCCTTCCTCGAGCAGGTGACCGCTACACTGGATACTGAGTGACTAGGAGGAACTAGCCAGGCCCAGAAGAGGCCCGGACATGCTGAGCACAGGGAGGGGCAGGTGTACAGGCACAGGGTGTGGAAGCACGGGACACACAGCATGCTCCAGGCGTCCATGTGGCTTGCACACAGGCAATGATGTGGCCCCTGCATGAGGCATAGCTCCAGAAGCACACGCTTGATGGTTCTGAGGGGCCAAGCAAGTTGCTAACTTTTTCCTGGGGATAATGGGAGTCATGGGATACGTTTAGACAAGGAATCCCTGATGATGCCAGTGTGGGAAAGCAACGGTTGCTTGCTGGCTGATGACAAGAGAGACCAGTTGCTACTGCACAGCATGGATGCTTAACAGGTAGAATGCTAGAATAATGCTGTTTCAGAATTGTAGAACCTAAGCCAACCATCACCAGCAGGGAGCAGACTGAACCCCGCAAACCAACCTCAGGATTGTTTCATTGGTACAGCAGTTCTCGAAAGGGATCACGTAGCCAACTTCATGACCAATGTTAACATCCATTTCATCTGCCACCCGCAGGGCGAGCTGGACCACAGCCTGCTTGTGGACCTGTGTGCACAGCACGCCCCCGTGCTGGTAGTGGATGGAAAGACAATATTCAGCACACCACTGAGGAACCTGCAACAGGAAAAAATGAGACAGGATCAGCTTCTGCTGAATATAAAAAATGAGACAGCTCTGTCTTACAGCAGGGTTCATCTTGTAAGCGATTTTCTTTCATCAGTAAATCAGCAGTGGGTTGTATTACACCTTATTTAGTGAAACTCTGAACAATATGGATTATGCACAGAGTTACTGCTAGGAAATAAAGTTAAGAATAAACAGCAGTTAACAGGGACTGTGAAAGTTTTGACTCCCAGACAAAAAAAAGGCAGATAAAAATCAAGGGCAAAATGAAAAAAATAAAAACTTTCAACCTCAACTGTGTTTCTGAAAAGACTAATGTATTTAGAGATTATTATTTTCTTTTTGGTTAGAAGAAAGGCTTCTGAAAATATGGCTTCTGTTATCAGCTATTGTGTTTCAAGCAATGTAAATTATAGATAGTATGTAGATAAAAAATAATGGCTCAAAATTAAAGCATTTACATTTAAATCCAAATGATCATTAACAAATATCCAGATAAGCCTACTTAACATTTCTCTGATAATAAAAGCTTAAATATTCTGGTAACTTACCATCTAAATATAATTAAATAAATAAACCCATAAACCCAGTGAGACAGTCAACCAACCCATCTAGATTTGGAACGAGTCAATTCCAAGCAAAGCTAGTCTACAGCCATTTTATTTTAAAAATCCTTTTCTTTCTAAAATATATTATGGACCAAGTGATGTTTATCACATTCATCTGTACAAGAATTATTACAGTAGAATGTACTGAGTTCATTTGTATGCTACAATCTTAAGGTATTATCAGTAAATTATGCATTGTTACATATGCATTTTAAACATAAATTATTCCAAGAGTGTTTTTAATTGATCTAAGGTATTTAAACGTTGTAAAATTTCTAATTATCTTGAGGTCTGCTATTTACAAGATTCATTATGAAATTCTTAGATCTGAATCCTCACTGTAATTTGAAAACTAAACATGACTTACCAGAAATACAAGTAACTCCAAAATGAATGACTGCTGGAGACTGCAAATTCTTAAGGACTGAAAGGCAAATGCACTTCCTGCATTTTAAGATAGGTGGCAGCCTTGTCAACAGGTTGAAAGTTATCAGTAATTATTTACTCGACGCTTACTTTGTTCTATTAAAGATGAAAGTTTAAGATCCTGCGCTCAGGAAACATGGAATCAAGGCAAGACTCAGGAGTAACCAGGCACCTAAGGGACTGGCTGGCCATTAGTTTGTTCCACGTAAACCACAACTTTTCTAAGCTTTAGTTTTCTTACCTGTAAAATGAATGGACTGAATGAATGAGAACTATCCTTCAAGTCTGAACTGCTGTGTCGTTTTCTCCACAAGGCTTGCCGCGATCCCCTAGGTATCTAGATCCACAGTGTGCTTCCCACTGTGGCAGCCGTCACCCTCCTGAGGTTACCTGTTTGTTCCTAGTTCCCCACTACCTAACGTCCCCTCAAATGAGCTCTAAAAGCAGAGACCTATCTGTGTTGGTCACCAAATTATCCTACTACTCAGTAAATATTTGCTGAATGAATAGATTAATTTCTTATACTTTCTAGAAATAATTTAAAATTCTGTGATTCTACATAGTCTAAGATTCTATATAGTCAAAGAATCTACATAAAACTTTGCCTCCTTTCTTTCTTAGCAAGTAATTTTTTATTCTTGACAACTCCTTACTTTTAAACTAACTGCCTTCACGTCAGGGTCCACTATCTAGAGTCCCTAGCCAAGACCTCAAACATCATGCATGTGAAAAGCTGTATTAAAACCACTTGTTTTTTAAAAAAAATTCTTTAGGCCAGGCGTGGTGGCTCATTCCTGTAATCTCAGCAATTTGGGAGGCCAAGGCAGGTGGATCACCTGAGGTCAGAAGTTCAAAACCAGCCTGGTCAACATGGGGAAGCCCTGTCTCTACTGAAAATATAAAAATTAGCTGGGTATGGTGGCGTACGCCTGTAGTCCCAGCTACTCGGGAGGCTGAGGCAGGAGAATCGCCTCAGACATGAAGGCCAACACCCTCATTTTACACATGAGGAAAGAAACTTAGAGGTGTGACTTGTCCAAGGTCATACTGCCAGTAAACAGCATGACCAGAACCAATCCCTATCTTCTAGTTTCTTGGCGAGTATAATTTCCACTACATCACAGTTGCTTCTAAGCATCTTTATACAAAGGTGGCAACTGAAGCCTTGAGATTCTCAGGCAATCAGCATTTTAAATTACTCTTTCTAGGCCGGATGCGGTGGCTCACATCTGTAATCCCAGCACGTCGGGAGGCCGAGGCAGGTGGATCACTTAAGAGGTCAGGAGTTTGAGACCAACCTGGCCAATGTGATGAAACCCCATCTCTATTAAAAATATAAAAATTAGCCAGGTGGTGGGTGCCTGTAATCCCACCTACTAAGGAGGCTGAGGCAGGAAAATCACTTGAACCCGGGAGGCGGAGGTTGCAGTGAGCTGAGATCGCACCACTGCACTCCAGCCTGGGCAACAGAGTGAAACTCCATCTCAAAAAAATAAAAAATAAAAATAAATAAATAAATTACTCTTTCTAGCCTAATGGCAGTATCGGGGGACAGTACTATGATGACAGTGGGCACTGCTTTACATAGCTAGAATTGTTGCTGAAATAATACTATCCAGTTTTATTAAAACATTTGGACATGTTCAGCCTGGTTATTACACAAGGTCCAGGACAGCTGCTTTCAAACTCTAAAATTCCACAGGATTCCAATGATCATGAGCCATGTTCTCAAGCTTCTGATTTGGGCCTTTTTTAAAAACTGCATTTAATTTATTTCTCTTTATTCATGTAAACACATTCTATAAGATTAGTTTATTACAGTATGTTGATAATGCTATGAACATTATACATTCCTCGAAGCACAACAAATATACCAATCCAACAGTCTTCATTTTCCTTTTCTGCCTTCCTCTACATTAGAGCAAACTATTTCACCTATGAAGCAAAGACATTAATTCAGAAACGGGAAAAGGCCTTCTAAATATCAGTTAAAATAACCAGGAGAAGACTGAACATATCCATATTGTGCTTAATGTAGGAATGTTTGCTTACGTGGCCAAGTTAACAGTTGAGTAGAAGTCACAACAAATTATAGTGCACCTACTCAATGATGGCTCTGACCACATGGGCTGCAGCTCCCCTTCCAGCTACTGGGAGACAGTTAACGGTAAGCAATGCAAACACACACTGAAAAGGTTATCTCTAGCCAGAAAAGAGAGAAACATGAAACGATCTGCCTTATTTGTTACAGTTATACAGTTTTACATGCCTTCTGAATCACTCTGGGCAAGCTAAGCAACATACTGAGGGTTGATTCCTTAAGAAACTTGAATTACTGACTAAAAAATGTTATGATTTGGCCAATGTCGGTAATCTGAATATTTCACATTTCAAGGGATACTGAGATTGTACCTTTACAAAGAACTCTTGCCTTCTCTGCATTTATAGTAAATATTGTATCTATTATTGGTATTGACCTTTCTTGCCCCAATTCTGCTTCTCTTCTGGGTACTACTTAGTGACTTTTTCATTGTCCCAGTTGCATCTTTGTCTTCTCACCAATGAATTACATGCCTGTTAGAGGTTTTGTTTCTGCCCCATGGTTCCTCTTTGGAAGATATTCCCCCCTAGTATTAAAAAACATTATTCTGGATGGACTAACTGCCAAGTTGGCACTATGGGAACTAGAAAAGCTTAAATAGTTGTACCTTTCTATGAATCATTTGGCTTTAACTTTTTTCAGAGAAACACTGAATTCTGGGTCATTTTGTGACTGAGTACTTAGCAGAAGTTGCACAGTATGGTGAAGAAACAGAAAACTGCTCCTCTAACACATAAAAAAAGCCTATTTTCACAGTAATTTATCTGGGAGTCTGGTGATGTGCAACCCTCCGATTTATCCATTTGGTTTGGAAATGCTCCCTAAGTAGAATCAATACTTCACATCTTTTTATTCTGAACTCACCGAATACTTTTTTCACACTTCTCAATCCATTTTCTAAATGCAGTTTTCTGTACTTCTGATGTGCCATTTGCATAAAGCCAGAGCAGTGGTGCCTGCCCTATGCTCTGTCCCAAAGCCCAGCTGGAACCAGGGCATGCAAGGTAAGCAATCAAGGCATAAGAATGTGCATCCCTGGCCTCTTATCGCCTGCCTGAAAGGAAATCACCAACACTCCGGCCAATCTGCTGCTATGACAGTAGGTAAGAGGAGTCCTCTGGGTAATCAAAATCTAATCTAAATCAAGGCTTTATCAGCCTAAGTTAGCAACTGCAGTTCTACAACTTGTACAAATTCAGACAGTGAAGGAAAGGTGCTCCATTCCTGACTCCGGGCAGCACACAGAGGTTGGGCTGCTGGGTTCTGGGAGAGCTGGGGCCCGGGGTCTTTGGGGTAGGCTGCAGGGAGATCTCCTATAAGAATCTGCAACCAGATCCAGATCAGAATCAAGCGAGCAGCAGCAGCATCACATATCCATGTATGGTCTCATCACTGCCACTGTGGCAAGAGGACCTCCACATGAGCTATGCTAGAGTAGAACTTTGTCCTTTCCATCTACTGCCAGTGATTGTTTCACCTCATCTAATGGATAACACAGTGAACTATAATTTAATATAGTTAAATGAGAATAAATGAAGTGAGAAAAAAAAGGACCTCCATGAGACACAAAGAAACTACTGTTCTGTTAGACACATGCTAGTCCCAAGAGCCTCTAATCCCTTACTGTCGATCATCGGTTTGTCCATAAGGGCCCGAGTCCTCTTCTGCTTTCGTCTCTTAATGTCTCTAGGACCTCCAATCCTGCAGCTACTGCCAAGGTCCCAATCACTCCCTTTAATTTCAGTACCAGAAAAACAGAATCCACAAGTTGAAAGGAATCTAAAAGATGACCAGTTCACCCAAATTCACACGAACTCATGGTTTTTAAGTTTGTAAGTTTTAATGGTTTCAACAACGTTCTTGTAAAATGCCTATGCCTGAGTATGCCCCTAAGGCAGCCATCCCACCCAAAGTGAGCCAATGTATCAGAATCCATTACTGAGGAGCGAGGCCCCTTCTCAATCAAATGTCACACATCTCTGGGTAACACAATTCACATATATCTTGGTTTTGAGTGAATACAGGTAGAATCTACCAGCAGAAAATGTGAACAAGTTTACCCAGTCAATAAAGGTACAGATGTTCTAGGCCATACAGCTTCTTAGTATCTAAGTTAATTCTTTGTTACATCATGCTTATTCACCTCACTGACCCATCCATTCATGGGAAATTTCAGGACAAAAGCTAGAGAAGGAGAAACAAGCAAAATAGACACTTCTAGAGATGTTTCTCTTTCAGGATCTTTCATAACTTGTCTACAAAAAATATAATAGGAAAAGATTCTATAAACATATGGGAAATTGTCCTCTGTTTCTCTGGGGCAGTCATAAAATAGACTTCGTAACTTCTGCACCGAAGACAGACGAAATCTTTAGGACTAACCTTGGCTCTAAAGAAAGACTTTTTTCTTGAAAGGTTTAAAACTCCGAGGAACAAGAAAATAGTCTTGTAAACTGTTAAAACAACAACAACAACAAAAACCAAGTTGTTTCCAGTAAACAACCAACGCTCCCACTATCTAAATTAGTTTAGAATAGATCCATTTTCTTATTTGAGTACTATTTTGATTTTTCTCACCTTGAAGATACATGTCATCCCAATTAACAGAAAATAAGCATAATTTATTGAAATAATTGAGAGATTAAAAATGACAAGATAAACCATTGCTAGGTATTAATATAACACATATAACAATTATTGCTCTTGAAGATGATAAATTCTAAAAGAAAACTCAAGAAGTATATTAAAAATTTTTTTAAACTGCAGTGTGGATGAGCAATTCTGAAACTACAATATGAATTGTTCTTTCAAGTATCTTTACTTGTTCAACCTGAGAACAGGTAAAGATAGTGTGAATAATGTGAAGTCCTGTTTCTCATAGAGAAGTTATGGATATGAAAACTGGGACAGCTAGAATAAATCCTATAGTGCTAAACTGGAATCAGAGGCATCAGTACAAACTTATGGTTTTTAAGACATAGATAGATAAAAAATATGAGAGGTAAGAACACAGAAATACATAGAAATAGAGAAAGACAGAAATAGAGCTAGAGAGACAGAGAAACAGAGCCATAGATAGATGGACAGACAGAATGAGATGTGTGTGTATTGCATTCACATACATTTATTTCCTTGTTGTGTCCACTGAAATGGCCTAAAAGCAATGATAGTCTGGGTGAAGTGGCTCATGCCTATAATCCCAGCACTTTGGGAGGCCAAGGCAGGCAGACTGCTTGAGCCCAGGAGTCCGAGACCAACCTGGGCAACATGACACAACCCTGTCTCTACAAAAAATAAAAAATTAGTTGAGTGTAGTGGCACAGACCTGTAGTCCCAACTACTCTAAAGGCTGAAGTGGGAGGATCACTTGAGTCCAGGATGTCGAGGTTGCAGTGAGCTGTGATCATGCCACTGCACTCCAGCCTGGGTGACAGAATGAAACCCTGTCTGAGAAAAAACAAAGCAATGATAAACCAATGGTAATGGGTACTTAGTGTCCAGATGTTGGTTTCAAAACACAGTTCACCACTAAAAGGAACCAGGACTCCTGGAGAAAAAGAAAAATGGTTTCCCTACACTGGCATGGGGAATGTACTAGGTGAACCTGGAACATCTTACAGAACCAGAAAGCAAAGAAGTGCTCAGAAATAATGGGGAAATGTCAAAAGGACAAGGAAGCTGCATCGGGGCAGTTTGGACGATAAAGTAAGTTGGCTTTAGTAATACATTGTAACCCATAGAATAAAATAAGAATTTGAGTCCACACGGACATAAATAAATGGTGAAGGAGAGAAAGCTCAGCCTCACAGAAAAATTCTGAATAATGTGTAGAAGGCATGTCAGAATTAGAACAATCATCTTTGGTTACTACTAATGTAATAATTCAAAGGTAAGAATCACCAAAAATGCTAACACTAGTGGATGAATGTGAAACTGCCTTTGCAGAAATTGTAACAATGAGAAAATTATGATGGTGAAGGAGATCTGACCTGACCAGCTCCATCTTGCCTTTCACTCCCAAACTGCCCTTAGCCATTCTTGCAGCGGGCCAAGCTAACTTTTGGAGACATGTGGTTTACAGTTTAAATGATGATAGCGAAATGAAACCGCCTGTCAAACTAATGAAAGGACACCAGGTTAGGAGGATGAGGGGCCTGAATTCTGCCAAGATGTGGGTGTAAATGATTACCAGTCATTATTCCAGAGGTCACAAGATTTGTAACCTCCCTGTAAATAACATCACTATGATAAAACCTAAGACTGGCCTTCTGACATGTCTTTTCAGGTTTCTGCATTTCTGACAACTGGATGGCCCCGTAACTGGATAGACCAGTAACTCCTCTGTTGTCCCTACCCAGAAGTGTACTCAGCACATGAGGACTGTTTTCCACACCTCTGTGACTGCATCCTCAGCCAATCAGCAGTACCCATTCCCTAGCCCCCTACCCACCAAACTATCCTTGAAAAACTCCAGCCTCCAAATTGACAGAGGCTGACGTAATAGTAAAACTCCTGTCTTCTGTTTAGCCAGCGTTATGTGTATTAAATTCATTCTCTATTTCAATTCCCTTGTCTTGATAAATTGGCTCTATCTGGACAACAAACAAGATGAACCCATTGGGAATGAGAAACATATTTATATGCTCTCAAAATATGTATCTATTAAATGATTAGAGGGAAATTATTAACTTTTCTATAAAGAACCAGGCAGACACCACCTTACCAAGATCAGATTTAACACTGCCAGCATGGGCAAAACTGACATCTTGTGCCTCCTGATATGAGGCACTGAGAAGGATACACAACACTTGTGTGATCTTCTTGCCACAAATGTAGAGCCTGAACCTAACCCTAAGGAAACATCAGACATGTTCAAACTGAGGGACGTTCTGCAGAATATATAACCTGTGCTCTTCAAAAATATCAAGGTCATAAAGGACAAGGAGAGATTGGGGAGTTGTTTCAGATTAAAGGAGACTTTAAAAAATGACAACAAAATGCAATGTAATTTTAGATTGGATTTTAGACCAGAGAAACAATTTTTTTTCCGGTGATTATAAAGGCTATCAGTGGGAAACCGATTAAATGTGCATGTCTAGAATTCAGATAATAATTATCAACATTAAATTCCAGATTTTGATAATTATGTTATGGCTATGCACTATTTTTCGGTAAATACTCTGTTAAGTATTTGGAGGCAAAGGGCATCATGTCCTCAACTTACTCCTAAATGGTTCAGAATAAAAATGTGTAGGAATGTATGGAGGGGGCAGGGAGGCAAAGATACAGTTTATACGGTAAAAATCTTACGTTTGGGGAATCTGGGTGAACAACATATGGAAAATCTTTGTACTATTTTTGCAACTTTTTGTAAGTTTGAAATTATTGTAAAAAAAAAACACATTTCTTCAATATGTTATTTGTCCACAGAAACTAGGAAAATTATACTCATTCAGTTCTCATCGTTAGCTTCTTGCAGTGAACTGAAATCGTTTGTTATAACAATAACAGCATAACAAAGAATAAATCACAACAAACCCTTGATACTGGCAGCTGTAAATTAGATTTAAAAAGCTGTTGTCCAGCCCTCCTCTTCTCAAATTACCTCTAAAGTAATTTAACTTTAGGCCAGGTACAGTGGCTCATGTCTGTAATCCCAGCACTTTGGGAGGCCAAGGTGGGAGGATCGCTTGAGCCCAGGAGTTTGAGACCAGCCTGGCCAACATGGTGAAACCCTGACTCTACCAAAAATACAAAAATTAGCCGAGTGTGATGGCACGTGCCTGCAGTCCCAGCTACTCAGGAGGCTGAGGCACAAGAACTGCTTGAACCTGGGAGGTGGAGGGTGCAGTGAGCCAAGATTGCTCCACTGCATTCCAGCCTGGCTGACAGCAAGACTCTGTCTCAAAAAATAACAATGATAATAAAATAGGTAAACTCTAGAGATAATAAACAACTTGGAAGCAACAATTTATAGTGGAAAATATTCTTTTAACTCCAATTCAGAAAGCTACTGACATTAGATAGAAAAATTATCAAATCCTTCTGGGCCACAGTTTATTCATCTAAAAAATGAAGGGGGTCCATCAGATTCTAATTCTATTATATTAGCCCATAGCCTATTCTACTAGATCTAGTCATAACTTCTCTATGAGAAACAGGACTTCTCATTATTCACACTACATCGTCTATTCTAATTCTTACATCACCAGAATCTAGAAATGAATTTCATGATAAAAATACTGGTCGCTTGCTTTAAAACTTAAGAGTAAAATATGGATCTCACTTGAACCAAAACTTGAAGTTCAAATACAACAACAAACTGAATAATAAGTATTTATTAACTATCTAATGTTGGGGCTCAGAGCATACCTGAATATGACTGAAGAAGACCAGAATATGTGACCCCAAGATATGCCTCTTTTGCACATTTTGAGAAAGTGCAGACATAGGAATAGCTCTGAAAAGTTGCCTTTTTAAAGATAAATTTGTGCCTATACAAGAAATCTCTACTTATAAGGGTATCTCCCTCTGTGCACCAGGAGGAGATGACTAAGTAGAGAAGACATTGACTTACATCTTTATAACAAACTTCACTTTCATTTAAGGTGCTTTTCCTGGCCATCTCATCTTAAAGGCTTGTTCCCCACAACCTTTTTTACTTTGTTTTAGAGAATGATGGTATTTAAGCCCAAAATTTAAATGCTTTCTTTGAGATCTACTCTAGAGACTTACTCATTTTTCTGGGGTTTTTCCCATGTATACATGAGGCATACATATTAATACACTTCTGCTTGTTTTTCTTCTGTTAATTTGTCTTTTGTTACAGGGAGCCTCAGATAAGAGTTATGAAGGACAGAGAAAATTATTATATTTTTTCCTCGTTGACACTACCCTGTTTTTCTTGGTTTTTTTTTTTGTTGTTGTTGTTGTTTTGCTGGAGTCTCACTCTGTCACCCAGGCTGGAGTGCAGTGGCACGATCTCAGCCCACTGCAACCTCCACCTCCCAGATTCAAGCAGTTCTCCTGCCTCAGCCTCCCAAGTAGCTAGGACTACAGGTGTGCGCCACCATGCCCAGCTAATTTTTGTATTTTTTTTAGTAGAGTCAGGGTTTCACCATATCGGACAGGCTGGTCTTGAACTCCTGACCTTGTGATCTGCCCGTCTCAGCCTCCCAAAGTGCTGAGATTACAGGCGTGAGCCACTGTGCCCATCCTTTTCTTGTTTTTTGTTTTTTTTGGGGGGGATGGGGTCTTGCTCTGTTGCCCAGGCGGAAGTACAGTGGCATGAACATGGCTCACGGCAGGCTTGACCTCATGGGCTCAAGTGATCCTTCTGCCTCAGCCTCTTGGGTAGCTGGGACCACAGGCATACATCACCATGCCCAGCTAATTTTTTTTATTTTTTGTAAAGATGGGATCTTGCCATATTGCCCAGGCTGGTCTCAAACTGCTGGACTCAAGCAATCCTCCTGCCTCAGCCTCCCAAAGTGATGGAATTATAGGTGTGAACCACTGCACCTGGCCCACTATCCCGTTAAAAAAGCAAACAAACAAACTTTAATTGGGAGGCCATTAGGCTGAGGCAACGCCAGAGCTCTAAGGTCCCACATAAGCAAACTAAAGTCCAATGTAAACAGTAAAATCATACTAGACTTTACCTATCAGAAACTGCCAACTATTCCCTAACTAAGAATTTTTCAGTCTAACCAATTTAAATGTCTTTTGTCTTACTTTCATGTTCAGCCTATAAAAGTTCACTGCCCTTGCTGCTGCAGTGGGGCTCACTAACCTCCAGTGGTTCTGAGTGTTGCCTAATTCATGAGTCATTCTTTGCTCAAATAAACTTTCTTTCTTTCTTTTTTTTTTTTTTTTTGAGACAGGGTCTCACTCACATTGCCCAGGCTGGAGTGCAGTGGCAGGATCACGGCTCACTGCAGCCTCAACTTCCCAGGTTCAGGTGATTATCTCACCTCAGCCTCCCAAGTAGCTGGGACGACAGGCATGTGGCACCATACTAATTCTCTGTAGACTAGATGGCGTTTTGCCATGTTGCCCAGGCTGGTCTCGAACTCCTGGGCTCAAGTGATCTGCCCACCTTGGTCTCCCAAAGTACTGGAATTACAGATGTAAGCCACTGTGCCTTCTCCAACTCTTTAGTATTTTAATATCCCTAGGTTTATCTCTTAATGATCCTAATTCTTTCCCCTATCTTAGACCCCAAAGTGTGTGGCCCCAGGCCTGGATCATATTTGGTTGCTCAGTTATTTCTCACAGTCAGGAAAATCAGAATTTCCTTGTGCTTTTGATTTCAGCAGCTCAGGAAGCTTCACTAACAAGCATATCCACATATCTGGATTCTCAGACCACTGGGCACTGAAACAGAGCAGTTAATCCCCACACCCAGGGTGAGGAAATAACATGCATCACATCTTTTAAAATATAATACACACAATGAGATCATTTGAGTAATTTTATTTTATTTTATTTTATTTTATTTTATTTTATTTTATTTTTTTTTTGAGGCGGAGTCTCGCTCTGTCGCCCAGGCTGGAGTGCAGTGGCCAGATCTCAGCTCACTGCAAGCTCCGCCTCCCGGGTTTACGCCATTCTCCTGCCTCAGCCTCCGAGTAGCTGGGACTACAGGCGCCCGCCACGTCGCCCGGCTAGTTTTTGTATTTTTAGTAGAGACGGGGTTTCACGGTGTTAGCCAGGATGGTCTCGATCTCCTGACCTCGTGATCCGCCCGTCTCGGCCTCCCAAAGTGCTGGGATTACAGGCTTGAGCCACCGCGCCCGGCCTTGAGTAATTTTAATACTACTCTATACACAATTCAGTGGTACCCTAAACACAATTAATTTCTACATAGATACTATTAACTTTTCAGCTAGCATTAGTAAAATTAATAGAATTAGGTAAGTGATTTAATTATTTTATCTGAATAATGTTTTGTTTTTTGTTTTAGACATTATTATTAGAACACTAGGCTGTGACATGTCATTAAATAATAATTGCAAAATGAACACATACAGCAAATTATTTTTTGTAGTGGTTACTCACCTGAGAGCTCTTACCACATTTAGCATCTCCTGAAACAATCACGATTTGATTTTGAAGCAGTTTCTCCATAAAGGAGTATTTTTCTTTCCATATAGGAAGATCTTCTCTTTCCTTCAGAAGTTTATAATAACGCGACGAATACGGCAATCCATCAAACGGGTTCAGTTCCAAATCCTCACAGGCCAAAACCTCTTCCTCATCCCCATCGCTGGAATCCAGTGATTCAGGAAAGTAGCGTTTTTCAGAGGAAGAGTGTGGACACTCCAGCCCTTCTTCTTCCATCTTGTCCAACAGTGAGCTCACGCAGCTGACATTCCGCAAACAAGTTTCTCCTATCAGTAACCCATTGCAAAGAGGGCTTAAAAGCCTATTTATACAAACCCATATGTCCCAATCTCTAAGACTTCAGTTCAAGGTTTTAGCCAGTTAAATTCCTCAAACCTGCATCTGTTCTTCGTTGCTGTGTTACCCACTGTGCTGGCTCACTACAGCACTCTTCGGCATTGTAAATGATTGTCAATAAACCACACTAAGAAACAAACAAACAAAAAGAGTAAGGAAAATTAGGAACACATACAAGTTAAAAAGAAAATGCACAGGCATTCAAATGAAAAGCATTATTTTTTTCTGTTAACGGGTTTCTGTCATTTCTGCTGCCTGCTTAAAAGAACAGGAACAATTTAGGCTGGTGTTTAAAGTTTGGTGGGTTCCTGTATTTCCTGGCTGGTTCAGACAATGATTCTGCACTGGGCCTCGTGCTCTCTGCCTGACCTCTATCACAGGCTCTGCGTCTTGATCAACTGTGAATGGAAAGCAACAGGAAGGACAAGATTGTGATTGTGAGGCTAATCAATCACGTGGTCACCTAATCCCATGTCAAAAGAGGAGCTGGACACTATAAAAGGAAAGAACTGTGAAGGCCTGGTGAGTATTCCTCTAACACAGGCTACAGGAAAGTCTATTATTAAGAAATCCTTTAATGAAAACCATTTTTAAAACTTTTCAGGAGAGGGGAATGAATTTATTATTTCCTTCCATATGTGGTTATGGTTGGCTTACATATGTGTGTGTGTGTGTGTGTGTGTGTGTGTGTGTGTGTGTATTTAGAGACAGGGTCTCGCTGTGTCACCCAGGCTGGATGCAGTGGCGCGCGATCATGGCTCACTGCAGCCTCAACCTCCCAGGCTCAAGTTATCCCCCTGCCTCAGCCTCCTGAGTAGCTGGGACTACAGGTGTACACCACTATGTCCAACTAATTTCTGTACTTTTTTGTAGAGATGGAGTTTTGCCTTGTTGCCTAGGCGAGGCTCAAACTCCTGGGCTCAAGTGATCTGTCCTCCTCGGTCTCCCAAAGTGCTGGGATTTCAAATGTGAGCCACTATGCCCAGCTGGCTGGCTTTTATTAATAAGGTATTTTGTTTAATTAAACCAGAAATCTCTAGCATATTTCTTGAGATTCCTGGGTCTTGAGCCCAACATGTCAGGTCCAAGAAGCCTTAAGGACAACTTTTAATTTAAAGGAAGAGAACTCACCCAAGAAAGAGCAAGATTTACAGCAATAACTTAGTCCCCACATGTCAGGTGAAGGGTCTTTCCTCTTCCAATTACTAGTGATTAAAAAGAAAAATTCTATTAGTGTTGCTGGAAAGAAGCCCCTTTTCATACTAACCAGGTACAAATGAAAAAGAAAACTCAAGTTAAAAAGAATAGTAAAATACAGTTCATGATATTCTGTAAGTTATTGCTCTTTTCAGATCACCTGACTTACCTTAGTTATTGCTTTAGATTGTTAGAGCCAGTGTGCTCAATGGCTAGTTCCTAATTAGCAAGTGGTAAGAAAAGCTCTCTCTCCATTGGTCAAGACAGGCTCCAGGGCAACAATCAGTCACTCAAAAAACATTCGCTGAGTGTCTTCTAAGGGCTTATTAGATGAGTAAACTAGGTACTAGATATACATATAAATGATATTTTGAAGATGGCAGCAAGAGCAGGATAGAAAGTTTTAAAACTCATAGACGAATAAGCTAGTTTAGAGATAAATAACCAGAGGGGGAGAAGAACTTTACAGCTCTTCACAAGTAGAGTTCTTAAAAATTCATCTGAAAGCCAGTGTTTGAAAATTAAAATGGAATTACAAAGGCATAACAGAAATGTTGTAATATAGATTCACTTCAGAACTCTTCACTGCCTCTATAAGGTGAGAGTAGACCCACAGAATAGCTCCAGGAAGCACAGCAGCTTGAGATCATAGCACAAGCTAACTCTGGGAAGGTATCCAAGAATCAGAAAATTCTACTGCTTAAGATAAGTTAAAATTTAATTTTATATTCTATTTTTCTTTTGTTCTGATTAGAATCCCTTCCAAGGGTTCTCAGCCTACATGTAAATTAAATTGCTATTAAATATTATAACCAATGATTGCCTTAGGTAGTATTTCTTAACTGTTTTACCTTAAAAAAAGAACAGCTATTATTTTTACCAAATAGAAATGTTTCTCTTAATTTATAATACTCCCTAAGTGTGTAATAATCTTATAATTATAGTAAAATCTTACTTACAAAGCATTTACCTCTTTGAACCCTGAGGAAATAATCAAGTTTTCTGAATAGTCTTCTTTCTAAAGACCTGAGACTTACCTGGCCCCTTCATCACACATTATGCAACGTATCCACACACATTAGCCTTAACCACTTCTCTGTTATGGTGGAATTAAAGACGGCCACAGATTATTTGCCACTGTTCCAAATGCAGAGGTACAGTCTATTTCCTCTCCGCTTGAATCTGAGCTGGCCCTGTGACTCACTATGACCAAAAGAATGCAGGTAAGTGATACTGAATCACTTCCAAGATATTCCCATGCTTGAAACACTCCTCTTTGGAACCAGCTGTCATTCTGTGAGGTACCCAAGCCCAAGCCACCGGGAAGAGACCAAAACTGAACTTCTAGTCCACAGCAGCACAAACCTCCAACCACGTGAATAAGCTGCCTAAGATGCTCCAGCCCAGTCGAGCCTCCAGATGACTGCAACCCCAGCCAACCAAACAGAAGCAGCACCCACAGTAGCCCATACAACCCAGAGTATCATGAGATAACAAATGCTATGGTGGAATTAAAGATGGCCACAGATTATTTGCCACTGTTCCAAATGGAGAGGTAACAAATGGTCCATGAGATAACAAATGGTCACTGTTTTTGTAAGCTACTACGTTCCAGGGTGGTTTGAATTACAGAAACAGATAACCAAACTTCTGCCTTCTTAAATAAACTATACTCACAATTTAACTTTTTCTTCGTGACTCAAGGTCACCATTACATCAGTTACCACAACAGAATGATGTCCTTAGATGGCTCTGAAATCTACAGAGGCCAAAGACCAGACTGCTCTCCTGGAGCCCTGCTCTTCTCTGGGGACTCAGAACCAATGCCGCAGTGTGGTGTGTGGCCCCTCACCTTGTGAGGCTCCTCTCTGCCTTTCTAACCTGCTCTCCTAACCAGTGCATTAGAAGCCAGACAAACTTGTTTGACAGACACATTTGCAAAGCTTGAGTCCACAAAGGACTCTACCATTGAATCCAATGAGTCTGAGGCGCAAAGCTATGACATTTATAGACTTTGATTTTGACTACTCAGAGGGACTTTTTGCTGCTCTATGGTTTGGATTCCAAATTTGGAGGGTGGAATGGCTGAGACCCAACTAGAGGCTGAGTTTTGGGCCCATGGACTCCAATAACATTCATACACCTCTCCTTATTCATCTTGCAACTGGTGTAAGCCGTGTAAATATTTTTTCCTAGAGGTAATTAAATATGTACAAAAGATCTATGTCTTGGCCATTGGCAAATTTAACATTACCAGTCTAAAGAAAGAGAAACAAATAATATGGTATCTTAGATGTCACTCAAAATAAAGTTTAATAACTGTTCTGTTATCGGTATAAACTACATTCCACTACAAGAAATTTAAATCTGAAAGACTGACATTCGTTCCTTTCAAAGCTATCATACATGTATATTGTAGATGGCATACTTTGTCAAGGACAGCCATTTGAAATGAATCTATTACAGCTCTTAAACATGCATCCATGAAAATAATACATATCTAATTAACAGACAACCTTCACAAGGTAGAATTAGAAGTCAATGTAAGATGAAGCTATGTCTTAGTCATTTATGTGTTTGGCTCTGGTCCAGTAATTCTAGAAATACAGTTCACAGAAACGGAAAGACAAAGTTTGTAAGGCAGTAAGTGAAGCAAAAGCATTAATTCGTCCTCAGTAACTTCTTATGTTTCACCATTCAGTGCTCCTCTTTTGTGATTTTTTTTCTGTATTCAAGCCAATATTACTGCATACTTTTCACCTATCAAATTCCCAAATAAACAATTTTAGCACTCGGTAGATATCCGGAAGTTTCCCAATGCTTAGTACCTGGCCTCTCTTCCCCTTTCTCTCTTTAATAGGGCCTGAGTGGTCTCATCTCATCTCATGGCTTTAGTGCCATCCATACATGGATGTATGGGTGTATCTGTCCTTAGGATCCATTGATCTAAACTTTACTGTCATGTATTCAACTACCTATGCATCATCTTCCACTTGGATATTTAATAGGAAACTCAGACTTTACATGCCCGCAACTGAACTCCCAACATGTACCCCAAAGCCACAGATCTGGTCCCCCCAATCTCAGTTAATTACTTCCTTCCAGTTGCTCAGATCGAAATATTTGAAGTTACCCTTGATTTTTCTCTATCTTAAATCCCACATCTGGTCCTTTGATGCGGCATGTAGAATGGCCTCCAAAGACGTGCATGTAGGAATCCCTACATGAATATGTACTTCGCATGGCAAAAGGGACTCTGCAGATGTGATTAAATTAATAACCTTGAGATCAGAAGATTATCCTGGACTATCCTGGTGAGCCCAATCTAATTACATGAGTCCTAAGATCAGAAGACCCTCTTAGCCACAGCCAGAGGAAAATATGACTATGGAAGAAGGTCGGAGAGCCGCAATGTTGTGGGCTTTGAAGGTGGAGGAAGGGGCCACGGCCAAAGAATGATGAGAGTGACCTCTATGAGCTAGAAAAAGCAAAGAAACAGATTCTCTCCTATAATTTCCAGAAAGAAACACAGTCCTGCTGGCCCTTGATTGTAGTCCAGTGAGACTGACAACCTACTCCTGATCTACGAAGCTGTAAGACAATAAATTACCACTCAATTTGTGGTAATTTCTTATAGGAGCAATAGAAAACTAATACATTCAATCATGTCAGCTCTGCCTTCAAAAAATATCAAGTGCCCCATAACCTCTACTGTGAACACTTGGTCTGAGCCACTATCCCCTCTCACCTGGATTACTGCAATAGCCTCCTAATCGGCCTTCTTCTACCCTTAGCCCCTTACAGTCAGTCGGGTCTCAAGCCTGCAGTCAGAGTCATCCTATTAAAGTCAGCTCATGTCTCCTCTGCTCAATAGTCTCCAATACTTCCCCTCTCATCTCACTCTGAGGAAAAACCAAAATCCTTAAGAGAACCAACAATCACTGTATGATCTGGACCCACTGCCTCTCCGCCCTCATGTGCAACAGCTCCTACTTCAGTCTTCCCCAGCCAGACGGCTACCCTGCTATTCCTCAAACACCATGGCAGATGCCTGCTTCTGGGACTTGGTGCTCACCCTTCTATATGTCTGAAATGTTCCTCCCTCAGATATCTAAATGGCTAGCTTCCTCACTGCATACAGGTCTTTACCAAATGGCAGTTCAGTAAAGGCTTCCCTGGCCACTCTATCTAAACTTTTACCGCTCTCCCACACTCCTGAAAACCATTTCCTAACCTCTTTAACTGATGCATTTTTTTCTCCTTAAGACCAGCACCTAACATAATGTATATATTTTCCCTCTTTGTTTTTTGTTGGTGCCCTCCACTGGAATGTGAGCTCCATGAAGCAGGGACTTAGTGTCTCCACTGCAGTCTATCTTGCATAGTTACAGCCTTCATTATTTCACTCTTAGCTAAGTTCAAGGTAGCTTACTATTGCTGCATAGAGTTTAAGACTTCTATCAGGAATTCACTACGTTTCTGGATTTATGTGACTTTTTTGTTCCCTTCTGTTTATGATATATGATAGACTCTTGCTATTCTTGGAATTCTTTTAAGACTCACAAACCCACAAACTGGAATATTTGTAGAGGCTCCTGGTCTTCCCTTGAATCATACACCCAAACCCCAAATTAACTCCTTGTCAATATTTATTAAAGCTGCTTTCTTCTTGATCAATTCAGAAGAGTTACCGTGTTGAAAGTACAGAGCTGCACTGAGATTCAGACAATGGCATGTATCACGCTGGCTCTAGCAGATCACTCATCTTTGTGGGACCGCTTGTAAACTGCAGATGCTGAGGAGGCAACATCAAGTACAAGGGGACTCTCGAACCATTTGTATTAGTGATTATCTTTTCCCCATGTCTTTATGTCTCTTTACTTACACTGTTACTGGAGCTATACCTTCTTCACTGGTAATTTCCACTCCTAAATCCAAATATAGTGGGTGCCTAATTAATAATTACGGCTGAGTAAATAATGAATGAGTCATTTTCTATCCTTTAGGGAGCATATGCTTTTAAGACCAACATCTGAATGTATTTTATCATTGATATCATTCATAATCTAATAGGTCTTCTGTGTCCTCAAGTTTTCTCATCCTCAATGCCTCCATTTTTGGGTTTTCCATTTACCCATTCAACCAACACTTGAGTGCCTACCATGTGTCTGCAATGTGAACATGGTAGGGACACAGTTTGAACAGGCAGGCTGGTTAGGTGAGGCTGAGGGTGGGGTGTGGAAATAGAAATTATTTGTCTATGGTATGTAGACTCAACGTTACAGACAATTACCTAAAAGAAGACAAGTGTGGTTGGTACCTAACTGGAGAGAAGGACAGACCCTGGTACAAGGTGAGTTCAAAGATGAGATGGGGCCAGATCGCAAAATACCTGATCTGCTATGGCAAAAAGGTTGTGATTCAAGCGCCATGGGTCTAACTTACCTAGCATTTCTTGATCCAAATTTCATTTCTTACTCTTTGTTTTTCCTTACAATTCTCCTCTTAAATTTCAGGTTACTCTCTTTTCTTTATTTTACATTATATGTGTTTGTGTGTGTATTTTTTTTTAATTTTAGAAATAGGGACAGAGTCTATGTTGCCCAGGCTGTATTCAACTCCTGCGCTCAAGTGATCCTCCTGCCTCAGCCTTCCAAGTAGCTGGAACTACAGGTGCACGACACCATGCCTGCCTTATATTCTTCAATATTACCTATAATCTTTCTAACACCCACCTTCAATTTTCTTAAAGTCATTAGTGAGATTAGGTTTTAAGAGAGCTGATAACAGTTTATGGCAAAAGGCACAACAAAAGTGATTATGAGCAGGTGCACCAAGCATGGCAATAAGAGAAACCAATAAATCCACTTCCATACAAAACATTCTAAGAAATATTAAAAATGAAATAACGTTTCATGACTTGAACATTTTGCATTATTTTCCTTTTTTCCCTAAGCCCACTCACCAGTAAATTAGTCTGCAAAAATAAATCTGTCTCATGATCTAATTCATAGTTTGTAAACCCTATACTACGTATTTATACATAAAATATACATGCCTTGTCTTTTAAAAATTATTCTGTTTATATTACTCCAAAATTTGTTTCAACATTATCTGTTTGAGCAATGCATTTTTTTTTTTTTTTTAAAGACAGGGTCTTACTCCGTTGCCCAGGTTGGAGTGCAGTGGCACGATCATAGCTCACTGCAGCCTCCACGCTCAATTGATCATCTTGCCTCAGTCTCTCGAGTAGTGGGACTATAGGAACACATCACCATGGCTGGCTAATTTTTATTTTGTTATTTTTGTAGAGACAGTGTCTCCCCATGTTGCCCAGGCTGGCAATGAATTTTTTTGAGAAGAATTTGTGCTCATTTTAATCAAAACTTTATAAATATTTTAATATTTATTTAATGTCTCTTCATATTCTATGGAACAATGATTTAGAATTCATATGTTTGCATGAAGGATGAAATAGAAAATTAGTAATTTAAAAAACACGGATGACTCTTCTACACTACTGATCTTTAAAAGTTATAATTTAGTTATTATATCTAAAACTCAGATTTCCCTAGTACTGCAGGTTTCTGAATCTCCTATAAAATTCAAACACTATCTTAATAAAGCAAACTCTGTGATAGCATAATGCTGAAAAAGTAAAAGGTATTAATTCTGTCCTGGCTGGGTGTGGTGACTCAAGCCTGTAATCCCAGAACTTTGGGAGGCCGAGGCCGGTGGATCACTCGAGGTCAGGAGTTTGAGATCTCCCTGGCCAACATAGTGAAACCCCGTCTCTACAAAAAATACAAAAATTAGCTGGGTGTGGTGGCGGGTGCCTGTAATCTCAGCTACTCAGGAGGCTGAGGTGGGAGAATTGCTTGAATCTGGGAGGCGGAGATTGCAGTTAGCTGAAGTGTGCCACTGCACTCCAACCTGGGCGTCAGAGTAAGACTCCCTTTCCAGAAAAATAATTAATTAATTAATTCTGTCCTCTTGTGGTAGCGGCTCAGCAAAAGGAAACATCTATCTATACTGAAATCTTTGGAACCAAGCTATAACAATATTGCAAACACTCATTGCATATACTCAATGCATTTATTTAGAATTCCACTTATTTCCTCTTGCGGGTTTATGGCAGACTTCCTAAAGGCAAGATTAATTTCTGAGCCATCTTTGCAACTCCTACAAAATAAGGTATAGGGCCACGCACAAACTATGTGATCAATAAATATCTGCTGAACTCATAAACAATATACTTATAATCTATTACTACAATGTTTAGAAAAAAGAAAGTTAATGAGGTATTATGAGTGAATAATAATGTCTTCAGAATAAAGGGCTATTATTTTTTGGAGAGCAGGATCATTGGTCTAATACTCCACATCAGCTCTGGTGCTGGTTTGCGGCAAGGTAAAGAGCTTGCACCAGAATGCAAATCAACTCACTGCTTCCTACACTGAAGAGGTCTTGCTATTTTAATAAAGTCAGCTGAACACTAATCAGTATGTTTAGTGACATCGCCTATTTACATTCTGGCACAAGCTCCGGATCTCATTGCAAACCAGTAAGTCTGCACTGGCCCTGATCTGCAGGTCATACTTTGAGAAGGCTGGTTCCATGCTACTACTATCATTGGACTAATAATAACAATGATGATAATTTTACCAATTAGCATTTATAGAGTGATTATTGCACACCAAATGCTATGTTCGGCACTTAAGCACTTTATATGGATTATTTCATTTAAACTCGTAAGGACCCCATGAGGGTTTACTTTATTATTTCCATTTTTCAAATGAGGAAACGTAAACCTTCAGAGGTTTATATAGCTTCTAGAAGATCATCTGTGGTAGAGCAGGTGCTTAAAGTCACGCGGTCTGATCTCTGCTTAACCTCAGTTAAGTGTATAGTGTATATGCTTAACTATATATCCATACTGCTTCCTGACTATGTTACATATTGCTTCCAGACTACATTTTTAAAAATAGGCTCACGTTGCACCACTGGGGGTTGAAGAAATACTTAACACTAATGGAGATGTCAGGAAGAGAGGTCTGGAAGAAATACCATAAAACTGAAAAACATGGTATAGACAGATTTGTAAATCTTTTTTATAGATTCAAAAAACATATTTCTAACACAAAGTTACAGTCAAATATTTAATACACTTTATCTCTCAAGCATGGTATGCTTTAATTTGAAACAATGGACCTAATCATTACTGGGACTTTTAGACGGTCACTTCTTTGTTTGCCTTTGTTTTAATAGGCTCAAATCTCCCAACAATATATCCTATTTGGTTTCCAGTATCAATTTAAAGGCTTTCTGGGAAAAGATAAGGTCAAAATTCAAAATTTATTTTAAAATCTTTATTTCTAGACTTGTAATGTGTTAATTTCTTTGATGTTAAGTAAGCAAATCTAGTTAATTAGCTTTTTAAAAATACTCAAAAAAAGGTCCATTTTTAACTCAATGTTGGTTCATATCAGATACAACCAACCTTGTATTGACTATTGGTTGAATATACAATATTATGCTAATAACAACAGATACTACACTTGATCTTAGCCAAAAGGCCCAGAAGTGATGAGTATACAGTATTGAATATTGTATTGCATATTGAATAACCAGCCCTGCACTATCAAATTTTTAAAAAAGAATTCTTACATTCTAATGGTACTTACAAAATTTTAGGCTTGGGGAAGTGGCTCATACCTGTAATCCCATTCTTTTGGGAGGCCAAGTGGGGAGGATAATTTGAGCCCAGGAGTTTGAGACTAGCCTGGGCAATACAGGGAGACCCTGTCTCTATTAAAAAACCATATTTTTAAATGTATATACAGAAAGTTCCCCCGAGCTCAATCAATGTTTATGTATAGTACTAACATACCACTTCCCACAAATAAGTCTGTAAGTCACAGGTACTGTCAGAAGTTCAAATGACTGGACCACTCAGTGCTTTGTGATATTATTTTGACGGTTTTTTGACTGCATTACATTCCAAAAACTAATTTACTCTGAGTAGTAGCAGAGTTAATAAAGTATGCTAAAATACTAATCTGGCTTATTTAAATAGTCTAGTTAGATATCTGAGAAAAATTTTGTGTGAGATTCAATAAAAGCTGAGATTTAAAGAACAGGCTACTGCTGGTCTCCCCAAGTTAACATATTTTACCTGAGACACACACGAAATGAACTTTTTTATCCATCTCTCTCTTTTTTTAAAAGTATTTGCTTGAGCCATTATCATAATCAACTTCTAAAGTTACATTTTACTTGATTTGTTGTCCCAAATGGAGACAGAAAACCCATAAATAGCCACAGGCATGGTGGCTCATGCCGGTAATCCCAGCACTTTGGAAGGCTGAGGTGGGAGGAGCCCAGGAGTTCCAGACTAGCTTAGGCAACATAGCAACACTCTGTATCTAAAAAATGTTTTAAAAAACATTTTTAAACATAAATATCAAGATTTCTGTTGTTGTTAACAAAGTAACGGGTAGTCATTTCACATTAACTTTAATAAAACAATAATAGATGAACTGTGTTGTGCATTCTATGGTGGACAGAGGAAAATATAATCATTTCAGTCAATCAATGCACGAACTCCTCAGGAGTAAGAACTCTTCCATTAATCCTCCCAGATTTTCAGCTCCCTTTTCTGAGCACTGGTCTTTAGTCTCCTCTGGTTCTTCCACTATCAGCCCCTCCCCACAATGTAAAATGTGCATCCTCCTTTACCCTCTTATTCCACATAATATCCCTGGAGAAAATCATCACATTTTAACTTCAATTATGAAATGCTTAATCCAAATTTCTATCGTCATCTCAGACTTTTCCCTTTAGATCCAGACCCACATGTCCAACTACTACTACTTATGGGACCTTCCAATGCATATGACAGGCATCTCAAACTGAACACATCATCTACCCCACTTCCTCAACGAAAAGTTTTTTCTTCTTTAGAGTTCAATGAATAGCAGAACAATCCACTCTATCACCCCACCGTCATCCCTGGCTTCTCTGTCTTCATCTCCTGTACCACCAAGATCTGCCAATTCTACTTCTTTTAGTGGCCCCTCCTTCTTATGCCCACCGTCGCTCTCCTAGTTACCTCTTCATCTCTTCACTGAACTTCAGCGACATCTCCAATGTTTTTGTCTCTCATTTAGGCTCTCTACCAATCTGTCATGTGAGTGTTGCCAGTGATCCTTTTCAAATGCAAAACTGATCCAGTCACTGACCCAAATCCTCCTTATTACCTTTAAGGAAAATAAACCCACAGTCCTTAGGTTCCTTCTGATTTAGCCCACATTTGCCTTTCTGGCCTTACTTCCTCCCATTTTCTTCTAATACACATGAAATATTCTCTGGTTCAGCCACAACAAACCACGGCTTAGTTGTTCTCCCGGCCTTTGTGCCTCAGCCCAGGCTGTTCTTATGCTTTGGAAGCACCTGGTCATTTCCTGTTCACCCTTTATGACATGCAATTCCAGAGCCCAGGAAGTACCTAACACATTGTGAATGCGGAATCAATGTCTGCTCTATGCCTAAGTCAGTAACAGCCCTTTACATTAAAAACATTCATTACGATATACAAGATTAACAGTCCTTTACATTAAAAAAGTTCATTACGATATGCAAGATATCTATAATCACATTTATCTTGATTCTCACAACTAGACTATCAGATAACCATTGCAGGTTTTATTATCCCAAGTTATCAATGACAAAATAATAGGTTCTGCGTTTTCCCAAAGGGGCAATGCTAGAAATTAATGCAGTGACTCCTAACTAAAGTTTTGGCCTATTATTATCCTACTTAAATTATCAGGTACACAATGAAGCCCACTGTGTGCTAAAAACATCACAGAAGAAGCGTTAAGTCATGCACTTAGCTCCAAAAATATTTAATCTAGTCAGAGGTACAAGATCCATACACATGAGATAAAATTCTATAAGAAAGCATACTATAGGGCTAAATGCTAAATGTGTAGCACCCCCAGTAGGAGAGAGAAGTGCATTCAGTGGGCATTAGCCTAATCCTGAAAGACTTTCCAGAAACTGGGGCAGCATGGTCCTGCAGTCTCCTTTATACCATAGACAAGTAAAGGGCTGAGAGACATTCCATGTGAGTGCAACAAACTGAACATAGACCACGACAAGCTTGGAGAACAAAAAGGTAAAACACCAAAAATAGAAATTTGATTGTTTTCCACCTCTGACTGAACTCCTTAAGTTTCAGAAAGTATCAGATAGAGAAAAAAGTACCCTCACTCTGGTAAAGAAAACAAAAACCAACAAAAACCCTAAAACCAACAAAAACAAAAATGAAAACTTCCTTCAACTTGCCACAGTGAGGCTAGGAGACAGAACGATTATTAACAAGGTCATCTGCTACATTTTTTATCAACCTATTTGCATTAAATAATGTTAACCTCCCACTTAAGTTGTTTTTACTTTGAATTCTGAGGTAGTCAAAAGATTTAAATAAGAAAAAGAGGAAATCGGTCTCTTCATTGTTACTTTGTTATTCCCTATCCATAATGCTTCAGTTTGCTACATTTAGTTAAACATCAGCAAAGTAAACCATAATGTAACTATTCTATGTAGGAATGAGCTTGGAGACTTAAAAAAAAATGTGTATCTAGAACTTTATTCCTTTTCATTTGACCACTAATAACACACTGAACATGCCAGTGAAAAGAAATAAAACACAACGGTAGAAAACTCCAAAAAGTTACAATCAATGTCTTTACCATTCATCTCCCACCCCTATCTCATTAGCAACTTTATGATCTCGGGTATTCTCTCCAAGAGTAAAGTGTATCCCTATATCCAAAGCAATTTCTCTAAAGCCCTTCTCACTCATTCAACAAACATTTAACAAGTACATTGCACTAGATGCTAGAGGAAGAGAAACTGAGTATCGTCCCTGCCTTAGACTCCTCACTTCCACCCCTAACCAGTCTTCTTCCATAGGTACCCCTGTCCCCTAAAATCAGATGTTGCTTTTCACAGTTGCCTTTACCTGTCACCTAAAGCATTTCAATTCTAAATTTCCTCAAAGTCAACTTCACAGCTGCTGATAAAATAACCATTCTATACGATTGCAAGTATTTCATCAATACATATCCCCATTTTTTCCAACCTTAAAACTTCCTCAGTTCTTATCACTTGAGCATAGAGACCTGCAGTGTTGTTTCTTCTTTTTTAAAAAATACTAATGCTAATCCTTTACTGTTTGAGCAGACTTAATCCTTTTGTCAATAAATGCCAGGTGTTTTTTTAATCACTATCTTGTCACTTTTGATTATGATACACTGATCAGTCTATTTTGTATCTTGAATGAAAAGACCACTTTGTGATTTTGCTAATGATATGTAAACTAGAACTTGAGAACCACTGGACACAGAAGTACTGCTGATCTTTAGATACTTTCTGTCTAAAAATGAAGCCCCTGTCTCTAAATTTCAGGAACAGGCAGTTAAGGTTCCATGAAGTGTTTACTTTCCACCCTTAATTTATTACCTTAATACTTTAGCTTAAGAATTATGTGTTCGGTATATATCACGCTGCTTGTCAATATCCACACATAAAACTTCTTGTTTTGACAATTAATCTGAAAAAGTCCCCATATAGTCTGAGAGGGGGAAAGCCTAATTTGGCAGAATATAATAAATGTCGCTTCCATCACAGAATATACGCTTCTCAAGTTCAATTAACCTCTGAATGATTCCCTTTCTAAGAGGAAAGTAATTCTCCTTAGTGTCCTTGTCATCCATGGAGTGCAAATCTTTCTAGTGGCAAGATTAGTAATCACTTGCATGACCCCCCAAAACGGCTCTTCCTTCCATTTCACTCAAGTGCTGTCTGGAGCCGCGGTTGGAATTAATAGAGGGGACATAATCTCCAGACCTGAGTACTAAATCAATCCTGCAGCCCCCCACACCCTTAAGCCCCCTGCACTTTCTTGCTTATCCTTTTTCTCTCTTCTCCATTTTTCTTTCCTCCTTTCAGCGTTCTGGAACCTACGATCCTCTCCCGGTTGTTTGAATTTTTACAACCTACCAGATAACAATCCCTTGTGATCCTCAAAGTTTCCTTAAAGCAAATCCTGAATCACTGTGTTTTAAAACCAGTATGAAAGGCTATTCTGTAGGATAATGTTACATTGTTTCACAGTCCTACAAAGTTTGGCTACAAAATGTGTGGGCTTATTCCGTGACTCAACCGGAAACGCGAAGGACTGAAACAAATCCACACACAAAAAACGAAGCCAGCGGGAAAGATCCAACCCGGGACCCCTGCCTGAAATGGGACACGGGGATGACGGGGCAAAGCCGTGCTCCTGGCTCTCGCGATTCAGGAGACGCGCCCGGCTCACTGGGGGCGACAGCGACAGCGGCTTCCATTGCTCCACGCTTCCCGTCGGGGGGGGTCGAGGGACCGCTCCAGGCCCTGCCCATGCCCGGGCTCGGAGGGACCCCCTGGTGCGAGGACCCTCCCGCTGAGGCGCTGCTCCCGGAGCAGCAGGCGCGGAGGTCGCCCTCGGCGTTTCGGGGTTGGGGCGGGGAACATCCACGGCCAACGGCGGGCAGGGGGCCCCCAGGCGGCCGCAACAGGTGCGTCGGGGCCGCCCACTCGGCTCCAGGAGCCCCCGCTCCTGCGCCGACCCCCGACCCCTTCCGCCGCCGGGGCCCCGCTGTTACCTGCAGCGGCGGCTCCCGAGTCCGGAGAAGGAGGCCCAGGGCCGGCGCCTTCCCCGTGGGCAGGCCCACTCGCCCGACGGACGCCGCGGGTCGGCGACGGCAGGAGTCGCAGGCCGCTACCCCAGACGTCGGGGCACAGGTCCTGTGGGGCCCGCCAGGGAGGGCGCGACCGCCTGGCTGGGCCTCACGGGCAGTGTCCTCAGCCGGTGACCTGGCCGCTACCCTCGCTCAGTGCGCCCGGCGACGCGCGGGTCCTAACGCGCGCCCTCACTTCCTGCGCCTTTTGGTCCCTCCCGCTCGCCGTCCCACTGGGTTCCGCCCACTCCGCCTCCGGGTTGTCAGGGCAACCGTAGCGACGCCGGCCGTGGCTGAGAGGCGTTAGGAGCTCGGGGGCTCGCCCGCGGAGGCCGGGGAGCAGCCGACCATGGAGCCCCAGAGTAAGGGAGGCCCGGGCTGGAGCTGGGGCCGGGGCGGGCGGCCGGGCTGGGGCTTCCCGGGAACGAGTGTGAGCGCCCCGCCTGCGGCTCCGCAGGTTTCAACGCTGGGACACGGAAATACGGTTTGCGTCTCTTCCTCGCGCTTTTCTCTCTTTGAGAAGGGAGAAGGGGGCTACATCCTGCCAAGTCTGTAAGGTTGGGCCGGCGCCCGAAGGTCCGCGCTGGGGGCCGGGAGCGACGGGAGAGCCCCGAGGTATGGGTGGGGGGAGGGCGTAGCGCCCCCAGCATGCGCCTCCCTGAAACTTGGCCCAGACAGTTCCATTTACTCCTCCAACTGTCATGATTTTAGTTTGGTAGTTTGGTTCATTAATTGTAAATAGCCCATTTCTCTTCTAAAATGTCAGCAATCAAACACGCCACGAGGGTGGGTCTTGTATTTATTAGAGACCCCGTCTTACTCCCCGCCCCCCATCCCACACCCCAGTCTGCGACTTGAAGGAGAGAAGAAAAAAAAAGAGCTTTGTCCAAGTGTATTGGATTCATTATTAGGGGTTCTACAAGTTAGGACACTCAAAAAATATTTATGATTTCTTTTTCTGTTTTCCCATGTTGCTTTCGATGTATGGCAAAAGTTGTGCAGTTTTGAGTTATCAGATCTGACACGAGCTCTAAACTTACTATTTTTGTTGTTGTTTTTACCTTTCCAGGGACTTTGTTTCAAGGCCCTTCTTGCTCTGCCCCGCCTGAGTTGTCTTATTGTTCCTTTTGTTCTCAAAATAAGGGCAGTGTTTTGTATGGAGACTTAAAAGATCTGAAACCTTTATAGAAGGATGCAGTTTGACTCTCAAAACCAAGTCATCTTATCTTGTACAATTTCAGAAATGAAGAACTCAGACCAAATCTATTCTCTGGGGAAAATGTTGGCATTTTTAAAGGTCATTCGTTTTCCACCAAGAAGGTTTCAAATACTTTTCCTTTTTTTTTTTTTAACTCATTTGCTGAGGAGAAAGCTTCCAAGTTGTGACTTATATATGCTTCATAGATTTTTGTACAGTATTTGTCGTTTGCATTTACAGCTCTTTGGATTCTACATTTTTTTAAGTGAAAGAAATTTAGCATACAACAATGCTAAAATTTTTGTTTTATGTCAAACTGATGCCAGGCGGTGTATATTCCCGCCTTAGAGAAGAAGTGAATTGAAATATAACTTTTAAAAAACAACAACTTGGCCAGGCCCAATGGCTCACGCCTGTAACCCCAGCACTTTGGGAGGCTGAGGCGGGCGGATCACGAGGTCAGGAGATTGAGACCATCTTGGCCAATGTGGTGAAACCCCATCGCTACTAAAATAGAAAAAAAAAAAAAAAAAGCAAGTTAGGCACGGTGGCGCGCGCCTGTAGTTCCAGCTACTTGGCTTGGGGTAGGGGACTTGCTTGAACCCGGGAGGCGGAGGTTGCAGTGAGGCCAGATGGCACCGCTGCACTCCAGCCTGGCGACAGAGCCAGTCTCAATCTCAAAAAAAAAAAAAAAAATGTATTTCTTCAGATTTATGTTATTGTTTACATGTGTAAACTATAATTTCAAGTTCTTCAGTGGTCACTGTCTTTATCCATTCATTCATTTATAGTACCTAGTATGTTGCAGCTCTGTTCTAGGGATTGGGGATTGAACAATGGATAGGAGGGTGTTAGTTCTGGTCATCCCAGGAAAACTTAAGCAGAGGCTTTTGCTCAAGAACTACTGAGGTCTTGGTGGGGTTCAGAGATTGGGGGAAGAGGAGATGGACAGAAGGCTCCCAAGAGGAAGCCGTACTGGATCTGCAGAATGACCCAGCAAAGAATGAGGGCAAGGGATTCCAGGCAGTGGGAATTACTTGTACATAGGCCCTGAGACCTGAGAGCAGCATGGGTTTGAGGCTCACAGTAGGAAGACTAGTAAAGCTGTAGCTAAGGAGAGGAGGAGGAAAAAACAGGGTTGGAAGGAGGGAGGACAAATGAGATAAGGCTGGAAAAGTCAACCGGAGCCACATCAGAAATGTCCTGTAACCATGTGAGAAATGTGTTACATATGTGAACTATACATTTATGTCTCATGTCATTTACATATTTATACCTGGGGAATGATTAAATTTATTTCTTTCCACATATTCTTAAATGATTTCGTCAATTTAATTTAAAATAATTCAATCACCATTTAGCTCAAGTTTGTTTTGTTTTGTTTGTTTTGTTTTGAGACAGGGTCTTGCTCTGTCAGCCAGGCTGGAGTATAGTGGCGCAATCATAGCTCACTGCACCCTCGAACTGTTGGGCTCAAGCAATCCTCTCTCCTGAGCCTCCTGAGAAGATGTGACTACAGGTGTGTGCCACCATACCCAGCGAATTTATTTATTTATCTGGAGACAGAGTTTTGCTCTTGTTGCCCAAGCTGGAGTGCAATGGCATGATCCTGGTTCACCGCAACCTCCGCCTCCCGAGTTCAAGCGATTCTCCTGCTTCACCCTCCCGAGTAGCGGGATTTACAGGCATGCACCACCACGCCTGGCTAATTTTGTACTTTTAGTAGAGATGGGGTTTCTCTATGTTGATCAGGCTGGTCTTGAACGCCTGACCTGAGGTGCTCCTCCCGCCTCGGCGTCCCAAAGTGCTGGGATTACAGGCGTGAGCCACTGCGCCTGGCCCCTAAATTTTTATTTTTTAAATTTTATTTACTTTGAATAGAGATAAAAGTCTGGTTGTGTTGCCCAATTTGTTCTCAAACCCCTGGCGTGAAGTGATCCTCCTGCCTTGTCCTCCCAAAGTGCTAAGATTACAGGTGTGAGCCAGCACACACAGCCTGGAAATTCTTTTACAGTCTAATAAACATCATTTGGATAAATATTTACTACCATTCACAGTTCCAAAATATTTAAAAGGACGAGATTAAATGATCTTTGAGGTTTCTTTTAACTTGGAGATTTGTATCCAACCAGATTTCACCTGAGGCTGAAGTTATTTCCTACTGTCAACGATAATGGAAGCACTACAGATGTGACATCAAGTATTAACAGTTATACATAATTACAATTACACTGTCAGCTATATGTTAACAATACCTTGTTCATGCCGCTATTATCGAACATATTTTAAGCCCCGTTCCTTTTGTTACTGAGAGGTCTAAAATAACATTTTACAAGTATAGTTGAATATAGCATCAGTAAATTGATTATGAGGAAGACTCCTTCATAATTGCTTTTAAGGATTAAACATGAATCTAAGGACAACACCAAGGAACTACTAGAAATAACCCTCGAGTCAGTCTTTTCCATTCGGTTTCCACACACTTAGTTTTCTATTACTTTTAGGAGTGACCTTTGTTAACTAAGTCATTAAAATCCAATAAACATAAACTCTTCAGACCCCACAGCTGGATCATACTCTGGCAGCAAGCAGAGGAAGGCAGGGGCTACCACTGTTTTACAGAATAATAGTAAGTCAATGATCCAAGAAATGACTCCCCAGGGAAGGGGCAAATTAAATACGTTCACAACCTTGGGCTGTTGAGAATGGTTTTGGCTCTTGGCTTGCACATTTACATCTTTAGTTATTTTCTTGCTGAACCAACTTCAGTGTTGGAAAGATAGCTCATGTATAAAATTACATGGAAAACGTACATCACATCCCATTTGTTTTGGGTTTTTGTCCTTTTTTTTTTTTCTTTGTTGGAAAATAGTTCAATAGTACTATCTCTTCCCTAATTTCTTAATGAGTGTCAATGCCGAGAGGCGGCTTTGGGTATCTTTAGCCCAAATCTAAGCAAACATATAATCTGAGTAAAAACTGTATATTTATCAAATGTAGCATCAAGAGAAGCCCTCCAGCTCCCACCTGGTGCTGCCTGTTCTGTAAGCTCTTGCTATATATATATTTTAAGAATCTGGGGTTAGTTTAGGCCCAGCAGGCAGCAGTTTTCTGCTACACATCTTTTTTTCTGGTTTTTTGTTTTTTGAGACCGAGTCTCACTCTGTTACCCAGGCTGGAGTGTAGTGGCACTAGCTCGGCTCACTGCAACCTCCACTTCCCAGGTTCAAGTGATTCTCCTGTCTCAGCCTCCCAAGTAGCTGGGATTACAGGTGTGTGCCATCATGCCTGGCTAATTGTGTAGTTTTAGTAGAGACGGGGTTTCACCATGTTGGTCAGGCTGGTCTCGAACTCCTGACCTCAGGTGATCCACCCACCTCAGCCTCCCAAAGTGCTGGGATTACAGGCGTCTGCCACTGTGCCCAGCCTTTTTCTGTTTTTTTTTTTTGTTGTTGTTGTTGTTTTTAGAGAGACAGGGTCTTGCTGTGTTGCCCAGGTATGCCTCAAACTCCTGGGTTCAAGGGATCCTCCCCCATCGGCCTCCCGAGCAGCCAGGACTGCCTGCTGGGCTCACGTATGTTTTTAAAGAAATGGTAGATAGAGATCTAAGGTATTCCAATGACTAAGGAACTGAGGTGAATGACTAAGGGACTGAGACTTCTCTCTCCAAACCTGTTTCTCCACTAGTCTTCCCAGCCTTCCCAGTTACTCCAGCCTGAAATAGGAGTCATCCTTGGCTCCTCATTTTTACTCACCAACCCTCACCCCACCCTACCCCATCCACCAGCAGGTCTGTTTATTCCGCTTCCAAAATATACCCCAAATGTGCTTCCTCTCCCTCCCTACTCTAATCATTGATACTCCACGCCACAATGCCGTGCAAATTATGATTGTGAGCTCTAGTGATTTTTGCATGTCTTCTCCCACCGCTAACTGGAAGCCAGAGTGACCTTTCAAAACATACATCAGATCAGATCATGTCACTCTCCTGCCAAAAGCCCTCCGAAGTTCTTATGGTGATCTAGCTGCCTCTTCAAACTCATCACACATCTGATCTTAGACATATTATCCTTCAAGCACATTGGTCTTTTTGTAGTCACTCAAACAAGCTTCTTTCAGATCTGTGGCTCTGAGCAAACTTTTCTCTCTGCCAGGAATGCTATTCCCTCCTGCGATGGCAAGTCTAACTCCTAATGTCCTTCAATTTTTGCATAAATTTCACCGGCTCCAGCCCCTCCCTGGTTTCCTAAAGTGGCGGTGCCCCCTCTCTGATGTTATTCTATCTCTGTACTTTTCTCTTAATGGCAATTATCAGAACTTGTAATCATTTTGTTAATATTTAAAACTTCGCTGGACATGGTGGCTCACGCCTGTAATCCTAGCATTTTGGGAGGCCAAGGCGGGCGGATCACCTGAGGTCAGGAGTTCGAGACCAGTCTGGCCAACTGGTGAAATCACGCTCTACTAAAAATACAAAATTAGCCAGGCGTGGTGTTGCACACCTGTAATCCTAGCTACTCACATGGCTGAGGCAGGAGAATTGCTTGAACCCGGGAGGCAGAGGTTGCGGTGAGCCAAGATAGTGCCACTGTACTCCAGCCTGGGAGACAAGAGCAAAACTCCGTCTCAAAAAAAAAAAAAAAAAAATCTACTTTCTTCACTTGACTGTAGGGTGGTGGAAGAGGTCAGGGGCCCTGTCTGCCCTGTTTGCCATCCTGTCCCTAGTGCCTAACATGGAGTAAACCCTGAACATTCATGGAATAGACAGCACTGCTGTTCACAGATGGATGGCTTACCTGCTTGCATTTCCTTGAGAGTGTTGTGGTGTACTTAAAAAAGGAAAGCCATTTTATTCTACATTATTCTACAACACAAAGGGCTGTGCTCCAGTGAAATGTGAAGTGCCTCTTGTGGAGTGTGCTTTGGGTAAAGTTCATTTAAATCAGGTACTTATAAATGTTAGGTCAATTACAAATATGGTGTCCCATTTTCTTTTCTAACCTAAACGAGATGTTTTAAGAGTCTCATTCTATCCGGTAAGATTAAGGAAAGAGGCAAGTAATGATTAAGGAAAGAGGCAAGTAATCTTATTTTTTGGACCAAGTTTCCACAAGGACATAAGACCTAAAAATCTTTACACTCCCGGGCAGTACCTGCTCATTAATTATCTGGGAGACTGGCAAGGATTTAAAAGTAATTTCTTCTTTAAGCCCAGGAATCATTTAAGAAATCTGTATAACAATTTTTTTCTCATTTAGTCTTAACCCCGAAGAATATTAATTCTATCAATTAGGTTATAATTCAAATCTTATCAAGAAATAAATGCTTATGTAAA
The DNA here is from genome assembly GCF_009764315.1 of Trachypithecus francoisi. Lineage (NCBI taxonomy): Eukaryota > Metazoa > Chordata > Mammalia > Primates > Cercopithecidae > Trachypithecus > Trachypithecus francoisi. Next base: position 5,590,664 of record NW_022681442.1, on the reverse strand, counting down.
TCAAGATTAAAACTTTAAAAAACAAAAAAAATTTTCAAAGCAGCATCTTTTAAACAGTCCTGTTTTAAAATCCCATCAAAATGCTAAAATTCATCGTGATCCTGACCTCTGATGCTGTCAGCCACAGGAAGGGGCAAAACGACTTGAGGCTTGAAGCTGTGTCTTTCCCGAAGCTCCGGTTCACCAAACATGGTGTCCAGATGGAGTCTGTTCCTCAGAACCTGGGCTTTACTTCTCGACGGGAGAAGGAAGCAGTGTTAGAACTTGTCTGTTCTGAACTAGCCAACCAGATTAAAGGAGGGGTTTGTACATACCAGCATCATCCCAGAATGACCTGAATGACTCATTGCATACAGACGGTGGTGCAGACTCATTAACAAGTAAACAACTCACACCAGTGCTCTGTGCTCACAGGGCTGGGGGCATTCTTGGGTATTTTTTTTTTTTTTTTTTTTTTTTGAGACGGAGTCTCGCTCTGCCGCCCAGGCTGGAGTGCAGTGGCCGGGTCTCAGCTCACTGCAAGCTCCGCCTCCTGGGTTTACGCCATTCTCCTGCCTCAGCCTCCCAAGCAGCTGGGACTACAGGCGCCCGCCATGTCACCGGCTAGTTTTTTGTATTTTTTAGTAGAGACGGGGTTTCACCATGTTAGCCAGGATGGTCTCGATCTCCTGACCTCGTGATCCGCCCGTCTCGGCCTCCCAAAGTGCTGGGATTACAGGCTTGAGCCACCGCGCCCGGCCATTCTTGGGTATTTTTCTTAAGGGAGGCTGGAAGAAGGGAGGAGGCATTCCTTTCTCCTAGAGGCAGGGGCCAGTTCCTTTTGCTGTGCCCCAGGCACTCCCAGGTTGTTAGAAACTCTTCCAGGCCTTTTCTTGGGAAGGTGTTCTCATCCCCACACTCCTGCCTCCTCCCTCTACCTGTTGTGCACTCCCTGCCCGTCCACCTATTTGTCCTTTAAAACCTCTCTTGGCTGGGCGAGGTGGCTCACACCTGTAATCCCAGCACTTTTGGAGGCCAAGGTGGGCGGATCACTTGAGGTCAGGAGTTCAAGGCCAGCCTGGCCAACAGGGTGAAACCCCTGGGTCTACTAAAAATACAAAGCTTAGCCTGGCGTGGTGGCACATGCCTGTAATCCCAGCTGCTATGGAGGTAGAGGCTGGAGAATCACTTGAACCCAGGATGCAGAGGTTGCAGTGAGCCCAAATGGCGCCATTACTCTCCTGCCTGGGTAACAAAATTAATGAGACTCCGTCTCAAAACAAAACAAAACACCTCTCTTGGACATCACCATCTCTTAGAAACTTTGCATGTTTCTAACTCCGCCACCCCAAATCAGAGTTAATTTCTTCCTCCTCAGTACTGTGTCTGCACTGTATTAATACTTTTGTCAGTCCAACATGTAGTCAATATATATTTATATGTTCCACTCTCCCTTGAGAAGTTTTCTTGAGACAGGGATAAAATCTTCTTTCTAGACTCTAGTGAATTGTTTTAGTCATGTTGGTGTGAGTAAATGAAGGAATGGGACGATCAGACACAGACTTTCAGTTTTTAAAATGACCATACAGGCCTAGTCAGCCTGAGAGAAACGAAACAAGTTAATTAGCTTATTCAGCTACTTGGGAAGCTGAGGCTGGAGGACTGCTTGAGCCTAGGAGTTTGGATCCAGCCTGGGCAACATGTCGAGACCCCCATCTCTAATTTTTTTTTAAGTTTTTATTTTTTTAATTTAAATTAACATATTCAGGCTAGTGCCCGTTCTTTAGTTCTCTGCTGAAGTAATTCACCCTAAATTGAAACTAGCATTGCTAGTTTAGTGTATTACTCCTCTCTAGGCATTCTCTCTCTTTCTCTCTCTCTCTCCATATATATATATATATATAGAATTTTTTTTTTTTGTTTTAGACAGAGTTTCACTCTTATTGCCCAGACTGGAGTGCAATGGCGCAATCTAGGCTCACTGCAACCTCCGCCTCCTGGGCTCGAGCGACTCTTCTGCTTCAGCCTCCCGAGTAGCTGGCACCACAGAATGTGTGTGACCACACCTGGCTAATGTTTTGAGCTGAAGTCTCACTTTGTTCCCCAGGCTAGTCTTGCCACTAGCCTAGTTTTTCTCTGTATTATTAGGGCCTCAGTGTCCTTGAACTGCAAGGAGTTAACGTTGAGTGTAGTATTAGGAAAACCTATCTTCCACTCATGAAAAGTCAAGTCATTTTTTTAAAAAAAGATTCCACAATTACAAGCAGAAACAAATTAAAAGGTTGTATACCTACTGTTTGAAAAACACAGCTTACAAAAACCAAACGTAAGAAGTGTGTATACCTCTATGTTTATTAAATAAATAGAATCTGGCCAGGAACGGTGGCTCACATCTGTAATCCCAACACTTTGGGAGGCCGAGGCGAGTGGATCACGAGGCCAGGAATTCAAGACCAGCCTGGCCAAGATGGTGAAATCCCATCTCTACTAAAAAAAATACAAAAAATTAGCTGGGTGCAGTGGCAGGCACCTGTAATCCCAGCTACTCAGGAGGCTGAAACAGGAGAATCGCTTGAACCCGGGGGTCATAGGTTGCAGTGAGCCGAGATGGCGCCATTGCACTCCAGCCTGGGTGACAGAGTGTGACTCCCTCTCTAAAAAAAAAAAAGAGAAATAAAAATAAAAATAATAAAAAAATAGAATCCATAATTTAAAACTTTCTCACAGAAACAATCCCCAGTTCCTGATGGCATCACTGGTGAATTCTTAAATGAAAGGGAAAACATAACACCAACATTACAGATTTTTTTTTTTTTAAATTTTAGGGACAGGGTCTCACTGTGTTGCCAACATGCTGGAGTGCAGTGGCTATTCACAGTCACACTCCAGTGATCCTCCGACCTCAGCCTCTTGAGTAGCTGGGACTACAGGCTGCAGAAACTTTTTAAGAGAACAAAAATAAAGGGAACTCCTGAGCTCAAGCAATTCTCCTACCTTGGCCTCCCAAAGTGCTGGGATTACAGGCGTGAGTCACTGCGCCCGGCCACTGCGCCCAGCTTAATGTGCTGTTTTTAAAAATGACCTTTGGGTTTGTGTTCATGTGACTGATTAGCCTGTAGTTTTACTTACTGTAATTTTTTAGACTACTTTTGGTATCACGTTTATTGTAATCTCAAAAAATGAGCATGGCTCTGTTCCCTTTATTTTTGTTCTCTTAAAAGTTTCTGTAGCCTGTAGTCCCAGCTACTCAGGAGGCTGAGGTGGGAGGATCACTGAAACGTGACTGTCAATAACCATTGCACTCCATCTAACCCGGGCAACGTAGTGAGACTCTGTCTCTCAAATTAAAAAAGAAATTCTGTAGTGTTGGTGTTACTTTTCCCTTTCATTGAAGAATTCACCAGTAAAGCTATCAGGAACTTTGTTATTGTGGGAAAGTTTTAAATTAGAGATTCTACTTATTAATAGACATAGGAGTTTACATACTTCTTCTGTTTAGCTTTGGTAAGTTGTGTTTTCAAACAGCAGGTGTACAACCTTTCAATTTGTTTCTGCCTCTAATAATTCTAGAATCTTTAAAAAATGACTTTTCATGATGAATAAAACATAGATTTTACTAATGCTATAATCAGTATTAATTCCTTGCAGATCAAGGACAGTGAGGCCCTGTCTAATAATCCAGAGGCAGAACTTGGATTTGGGAGATAACTCCCGCCTCTTGCACTCTCTGTGACAAGCCTAGTTTCTATATCAAGTGTATCTTAATCTCAAACAATAAGCTTGGCTCTGTTGCCTCTATAGTCTCTTAAAAGTTTCTGCAGCCTGTAGTCCCAGCTACTCAGGAGGCTGAGGTGGGAGGATCCCTTGAGGTCAGGAGTTCAAGGCTGTTTAGTGAAACAATCAGGAATGAGCATTCCCAAGAGAATTAATACAAAAGTAAAATCACCTAGAGCTTTGGAGCAGCTTAAAAAGCCCAGAAAGAAGCGCCAAATGAGAAAATAATCAAATTCAGTGGAAAAACTCACTTGAGGGTATCATGGTCAGCTGGGTTTTCATCCCTTTGATGCATTTCAAATCCTGTGTATCCCACAAAGACTTGCTCCTTTCTGTGGTTCACAATCAACAGAACAGCAGCAGCCACCCTGAGCCTGAGGGCTGGCTAGTCGTTCATATTCTGCCCCATTCGAAGAAATTCGTCTTTCCCTCATTCGTAAAGATCTCCCAGGTCCATTACAAAAAAAGAAGGAGCAGCCAGGCGCAGTGGCTCATGGCCTATAATCCCAGCTCTTTGAGAGGCCAAGGCGGGCAGATCACCTGAGGTCAGGAGTTTGAGACCAGCTTGGCTAACATGGTGAAACCCCATCTCTATTAAAACTACAAAAATCAGCTGGGCTTAGTGGTGTGTGCCTGTAATCCCAGCTACTAGGGAGGCTGAGGCAGGAGAATTGCTTGAACCTGGGAAGTGGAGGTTGCAGTGAGCCAAGATCACCCTACTGCACTCCAGCCTGGGGGACAGAGCAAGACTCTGGGGAAAACAACAACAACAAAAAAAGCATTCTTACCTCCAGGAAGTGTTTTACTAGTGTTGGTTTCTATTTGGCGTTAAACACTTCCCCAGGCCAGTGCATTAGCAGTTAGCTCCTTACTGAATATTATCTGTAGCAAACAGTAACTGACTCCTAGCTCTCTTCAGTGAACTTGAATTTAAATTTATAGAATTCTCATGACTCCTATTTCATCTTGAAACCTAGAGATTTCTTCCTTTTCCTACTGATTTACCTTTCAATTATATGTAGACTGGACCAGTCTCAGCTGTGTTTAGTTGGTCTCTATTCAAACATTGTAGTTTTGTTTCTTGATTACATCTTCAATTATTTTAGTTATTTCTGAGATTCTTCCCTGCAGTTTCTCCAGTTATCTAGAGAAGTGTATGGCAAGGTACAAAGAATGCATGAATAACATTATGAAGGCTGTGAGACTTTAAATAAATGAGCAGCCTCTCTGAGCCTCAGTTTTCTCCTCTGTAAACCAGGAGTAATTTTTACTGAACCAAGGTTGTGCTAAGGATTAGTGAAATGTGTGTAAAGCCTTGAGCATTTAATAGGTGATCAAGTGGTAAGTGATGCTTATAAAATGTTTTTATCATGGTAAAATATACAAAGCATAAAACTTACCAGCCTTTTAATCTGAATTATCTTATTGTGATAGGCTTGTTTATAATAAAACCAACTCTTACCTTTTTAATATCTGTAGGATCTAAAGTGATAACTCTTCACTCCTTGTATTTTAACTTGTACCTAATTAGTTAGGCACAACTCTTACTAATTAGTTATCTATTGCTGCATAAGAAATTACCTGAAACTTAATGTCTTCAAACAACAACAAATATTGATTATCTGTGATAGGCAGACTTCTAAGATGTTTCCCATGATCTCTATGTCGTGGTGTTATACTCTGTATAATCTCTTCCTTTTTAGTGTGGATGGGATCACTTCTCAACCTTTTGGATGAAATTGAGTGAGTATTAGTAGGATCTGTGACTTGTTTCTAAATGACAGAATATTGCAAATGTGATGGGTTGTTACTCCTGGGATGTGTATGTGTGTGTGCATGTGCACACACGCACATATGGAGAGAGAGAAGAAAGGAGAGGGAAGAGGAGAGGAGGAGGAGGAGGAGAGAGACATGCATTAGGATATGAGATAGACATAGTGCTAGCATGCACCCAAGATTCTCCTTGCTGATTTGAGGAAGTGTGTGACCATACTGAGGAAGCCCAACAGCAGGTGGTGTCTAGGACCTGAGGGTGGCCTCCAGCCAATAACCAATAAAAATCATACCGACATAAGGAAATGAATTTTGTCAACAACCTAAATGAGCTTGAACCTAGCTCAGCTGACGCCTTGCCTACAACCCTGTGAGAGCCTACGCAGTGAACCCAGTTAAGTTGTGGCCAGATTCCTGACCCACAGAAAATACAAGAGGAGAAATAAGTTTTTTCTCACTTTTTTTTTTTGAGACAGAGTTTCACTCTTGTTGCCCAGGCTGGAGTGCAATGGTATGATCTTGGCTCACCACAGCCTCAGCCTCCCAGGTTGAAGTGATTCTCCTGCCTCAGCCTCCCGGGTAGCTGGGATTACAGGCATGCGCCACCACACCCAGTTAATTTTGTATTTTTAGTAGAGACAAGGTTTCTGCATGTTGGTAAGGCTGGTGTCGAACTCCTGAGCTCAGGTGATCTGTCCTCGGCCTCCTGAAGGGCTGGGAATTACAGGTGTGAGCCACTGTGCCTAGCCTTTTCTCATATGTTTATAGCAGCACAATTTGCAACTGAAATAGTACGAAATCAGTCCATATGCCCATCAGTCAATGAATGGATAAAGAAAATGTGGTATATATATACCATGGAATACTACTCAGCTATAAAAAAAAATGTATAATAATAATAATGGCATTTGCAGCAATCTGGATGGAATTGGAGACTTGTTCTACGTGAAGTGACTCAGGAATGGAAAACCAAACATCTTACGTTCTCACTCATAGGCGGGAGCAAAGCTATGAGGATACACAGGCATAAGAATGATACAATTGACTCTGGGAACCCAGGGGAAAGGGTGGGAGGGGGATGAGGGAGAAAAGACTACACACTGGGTGCAGTGTAGCCTGCTTGGGTGATGGGTGCACCAAAATCTCAGAAATCACCACTAAAGAACTTATTCATGTAACCAAACACCATCTGTTCCCCAAAAACCTATTGAAATAAAAAATAAATTTTAAAAAAAGGAAGTAAAAAAAAACCCACTTAAAAAAGAATAAACGTGTGTTTTCTTAAATGAAATCCTGACTCACAGAAACTGTATAAGAGAAAATATACTAGACAATATATGCCTATTTCCTGAGATGTTCCATTTGTTATGCAACAATACCAAACTAATATATAGCTTCTGTGGGTCCTGATTTGAGAAATGCTTTAGCTGGGTAGTTCTGTCTTGGTTAATATGTTGATTAGGCCTGCAGTCATCTGAATGCTTGACTGAGGCTACGGCATCCAATTTCAAGATGGCTCACTCAACATGGCTAGCAAGGCAGTGCTGTCTGTTAGTAGACCTCTGTAATGTGATGCATTAACCTCTGTAGGGTTGCTTGAATGTCCTTGCAATATGGTAGCTGCTTTCACCCAGGGTGAGCAAGGTGGAAGCTGCCGTGTATTTTATAATGTAGCCTAGGAAATTTGAACTATCTTTTTGATAACACAGGTCAGCCGTATTTAATATGAGAGAACTGCGCAAGGCATGGATAGCGGAGGTGAAGATCACTGGGGGCCGTCTTGGAGGCTGGCTGCCACTGAGATTAGCAATTGGAATACTGTTTTCAAAGAAACTGTTTTGGCTTCTTATATTTTCTCTATGATGTTTTTGGGTTTTTTTCCCATTAATTTCGGCTTTTATCCTTATTATTTCCATCATTTTAATTTCATTGGGCTTAATTTGCTGGGATTTTTGAGATGGATGCTTAGATCACTGGGATTTTTTTCTTTTTTTTTTTGAGACAGGGTCACACTCTGTCACTCAGGCTATAGTGCAGTGGTGAATCATGGCTCATAGCAGCCCTAAGTTACTGAGCTCAAGTGATCCACTCCTCCCTCCTCAGCCTTTCAAGTAGCTGGGACTACAGGTGTGTGTCACCACGCCCAATTACTTTTTTTTTTTTTTTTTTGCTGTGACAGGTCTCACTATGTCACCCAGGCTGGTACTGAAGTTCTGGCCTCAAGCAAACCTCCTGCCTTGGCCTTCCAAAGTGTTGGGATTATACATGTGAGCCACCACACCTAGCATATCATTGTTTTTCAGTATTTTTTTGGTTTTGTTTTCCAATGCGTGCGTTTACGATTATAGATTTCCCCCAATCCCAGATTTAGTCACATCCCACAAGTTTTCTGCTTTTGTAAAATTGTATTGAAGTATAATATACCTGAGAGAAAGTGTACCATCTTAAATGTACAGGTGGATGAATTATCACAACGTAAACCTCTGTAACTAGCACCAAGATTAAAAAAACTACTACTAGTTATTTAAACCTAGGTTTGATAATATTACCAATTACTTTAAAGTTCATGTCTGATAATTCTAATACCTGAAGAACTTGTGGGTTTCTCTTTTCTGTTTTTTTGCTCATAGTTTTCAGTCACTTGATCATATATCCTGACATTTCCTGGTAACATATACATGTGTACATATACATACTTTTTATTTTTAAAAATTGTACAGCTCTAGCATAAAGAGTCCTACAATGGTTGCTTATCTCCCATCTATAACTTTTTTTATACTTTGTTTTCTTTTTACTCTTTCTAGACTTTATTATTTCACTTTTTGGATAAGTAATATAGTTACAAGTTTCAGAGATAACAAATTATGAAAGAGTGTTAGTGAAAAGTCTCATTCTTGCAATGCCACCACCCTCTTCCTGTCCTACAGGTAACCACCATGATTAGTTTCTGCTATATCATTCCAGAGATAGTTTAAACATTATATATACAAGCAAATTATGTATACTGCATTCCTGTCTCTGTTCTGTACTTGGCTTTTTTTCACTTAACATTATATTTTGGTGAGTTTTCTGTTGAGTACATAATAAATTTTCTCGTATTTTAAACAACTGTATTCTCTTGTATGAATTTATCGTAATTTATTGAATCAATCCACTGCTGATGGACATCCAGTTTGTTTCCAGTCGTTTGTTATTGTGATAGGCTGAATAAAAGATGTCCACGGGCCGGGCACGGTGGCTCACGCCTGTAATCCCAGCACTTTGGGAGGCTGAGGCGGGCGGATCATGAGGTCAGGAGATTGAGACCATCCTGGCTAACACGGTGAAACCCTGTTTCCACTAAAATTACAAAAAATTAGCCAGGTGTGGTGGCAGGTGCCTGTAGTCCCAGCTACTTGGGAGGCTGAGGCAGGAGAATTGCTTGAACCCAGGAGGCAGAGGTTGCAGTGAGCTGAGATTGTGCCACTGCACTCCAGCCTGGGTGACAGAGTGAGACTCCGTCTTTAAAAAAAAAAGAGATGTCCACGTTCAAATTCCTGAATCCAGGAATATATTACTTTACATAGCCAAAGGGGCCTTGGGAGTAAGGATTGTGAGATGGGCAGAGGAGCATGTATCATCCAGGTGGACACAATGGAATCAATCACAAGCGTCCTTATAAGTGGGAAGCAGAAGCGTCAGAATCAGAGAGGCGAGATGAAGATGGAAGTGGTGGTTACAGTGATACAAGATCAAGAGCCAAGGCGTGTGTGGAAAGCCGTCAGCAGTAGGAAGAGGCATGGAAATGGACTCTCCCCTAGAGCGTCCAGAAGGAACCAGCCTTTGACTGTAGCTCCACAAGACGCATTTTGGACTTCTGACCTCCGGGCTTGTAATAAGATAAGTTTGTGTTGTTTTAAGCTGCTACATTTGTGGTAACTGATGATAGCAGCGATAGGAAACTAGAAGAGCTGTTTTTACAATTATAAGCAAAGCTGCAAGAAACAATGCGTATCTGACATTTTGCACTTGGGCAGGTATATCTGCAGAATAAATGTCTAGATGTGGACTAGGTAGCTAGTTTTGATAATTGTTAAATCACTGTCCTCTAGACGGGTTATACCAGTGTATACTTCTAGTAGCAATGTGAGTGAATACCTCTTTCCCACAGCCTCCTCAACTCTGTGTGTTATCCGACTTTTCGAATTTTTACTGTTCTGCTAGTAAAAAGCCCTAATTTCTTTGAATAACCTGCTAACTATTGAGTCTTCCTCATCTGCACAACATGGTTAGAAGCTCCTTCAGAGTTACACCTGGGTCCTTATTTCTATTCGTTTCTTTTTTTTTTTTTTTTTATTGAGATAGAGACTCACTCTGTCGCCCAGGCTGGAGTGCAGTGGCGTATCTCAGCTCACTGCAAGCTCTGCCTCCCAGTAGCTGGAACTGCAGGTGCCTGCCAGCAGGCCCGGCTAATATTTTCTTTTTTTTTTTTTTTTTTTTAGTGTAGACGGGGTTTCACCGTGTTAGCCAGGGTGGGCTCCATCTCCTGACCTCGTGATCTGCCTGCCTCGGCCTCCCAAAGTGCTGGGATTACAGGTGTGAACCACCACGCCTGGCCTTTATTTCTATCTTTTTCTACGCTGCATACCATTGTATTCTTCCTGTTACCTTACACAGGGCGGGCTCTCTGCACAGAAGATAATGATACACTCAACAGCGTCTGAGCGTGATAGAGGGAAAGAAATGCAATGTAGAATCCATTCTATCCATCTATCAAATTCCATTTAGGAAAACAAAATGTTCGAACTAAAATATCCTAATCACCATAATTGACTAGTGAAGACTGAAGTGGTTGCCTAGCAATGCCCTGATCATTTTTGATGTTGGCTGGTTGACATAAGGCGGGATCAACAAACACACAGCACATGTGTGGCCCTGGCAGCTGATTCAGATCCTTCCCACTAAGGTCAACATTACCCAGGTTCCTGGAGGCAGCCACTCCTCATTGATTATTTGCACATGAGATAAACCTGTTTGTTTTACCATATTGAAGGACTAACAGAAATGCAAACTAACTGAAGTGCTTTTCCAGTGAAGAGTGAAACAAATAGGAAAGAACGAAAAGAACATATATCTGCCCCCCTCCTCTTCCCCTAGCTTGGAGATCATCATTACCTCCATTTCTTCATTTTGTTTGTTTCCTTTTTTTTTTTTTATTGGCACTGCCACTGTGTGTTTATGTGTGTTTTAGATATTAAAACTTTAGGGAAACAGCTGTCACCTCTTAAAAATGTCAGCCACTTCATTGCTTTTTAAATATCCTGGTTAATAACTTACACCCTTGGTTAAAATGTTCCATCATCTAGTTAATGTATAGTGCTTAGCTTTGTTTCTATTTATTTTTTGAGACAGAGTCTTGCTCGCTGTATTGTCCAGGCTGGAGTGCAGTGGCCCAATCTTGGCTCACTGCAACCTCCATCTCCCAGGTTCAAGCAATTATACCTCAGCCTCCCGGGTAGCTGGGATTATAGGCGCCCACCACCATGCCCAGCTAATTGCTATGTTTTTAGTGGAGATGGGCTTTCACCATGTTGGCCAGGCAGGTCTCAAACTCCTGACCTCAAGTGATCTGCCCGTCTCGACCTCCCAAAGTGTTGGGATTATAGGCATAAGCCATTGCGTCCAGCCTACTGCTTAGCTTTAACGTGAATCAGTGTTAGCATACACATTCAGAATTCTTTAAACTTCAAAGAAACCACAAAATTTAATTATGTATCATGGAAATACAAATCAGAACAAAAATCTATTGACTGAGCCCACATAACATAATTTTTGTTTTGTGAAAACAAAAGTATGCAAATGAATGAGGCCTTTTAAGGGAATCTTGTGGCTTCTCAGTCCTTGCTGTTCTGAATTTGTGATTATTGACAGAAACACCCAACAGGTGATTCTAAAGATACCGATAATTCTCCATCCTTATCTGATTGCACCTACATTTTGCTTGTTGCTCAGGCTGCATGACACCTGAACTCATTCTGTGTGACACCTAAACTCTACATGACACCTAAACCCTTTAGTAGTCTGCCAAAAGGAGGAAGGAGGGTGTGGAGGAGAAGGAGAAACAGCTGTCGTGAGGCCTGGTGCTCGGTGAGCTTCATTCACTAATCAGTTGCCTGTTGGTAACTTGATTACAGATAACTTCAGTGTGAGTCAGGCTCGTTTGCCACAGCTGTTTCTCTTAAAAGTTCTCTGATAAGTCATTACCACCACTACTTCCAAATAGCATATGTTAACTTTGAGTTAATTTTCGATAAACCCACATTAATTTACAAAATTGTGGCACCAACAACATGGTTAGGCAAGGCAGCATGGATGGGTATTGGAATCTGTCAATCCTGGGTTGCTGTGTACCAGCTCTGGGACTGGGGACAAGTTGTAGCAGCCCTGAGCCTCCTGCTTCACCTATATCAGGGGAGGGTGAGACTACCTTGCAGGGGTCTTGTGAAGATGAAATGCAGTACTGTGTGAATGGTGCCTACTGTCGTGCCTGGCCTGTCAAGACCAGGCAGTTTACACAAAAACACTTGATATTGACTATGAAACAAGATCCGGAAGAGAACAAATATAAATACAGATGTATCAGCTAAATGAAGGACTGTCTAATAAAAACCACAGAGGATGTTTGTGAGTGGAGGGGGACGGATCTCCTCCACCCAGCAGTGAATATCGTGGGAATCTCTCTACCTGAATCCACCTCTTACTGTAATTCTTTACCTAAGAGCCATTAGAACTCTTCTAAACTTCCTAAATACTCACTGCACTATGAAACCCTGCCCGCCTCCCAGACAATTTCCTATGGACATTAGACTTTTTAAACATAGGATATGTTAAGTGATGGTCTTCATTCCTCGATGTCACATTCTAAATTTGTATTTTTCTTCATTTTCCAAAGTTCCAGCTCAGCATCTTTGTATGCCTTATAGATATATTATTTTAAAAAAGTCTCGGTGGTCTTATGTGTCGATTTCTACACCCTAGCCTCAGGTAGTGTAAGCTTCATGAGGACAGGAACCAGCCCTGCCTGCTCACACTGTGTCACCAGCGTGTTCGCAGGGCGGACACATGACAGGCGCTCAGGTATTCGTTGAATAGGTAAATGGAAGACAGGAAAATGTAGGCTGGACTGATAACTTGCAGATAGACACACCCCAGTGATTTGGGAAAAGGAAGATTGGTCCACAGCAGTGTTTCTTAACGTATTTTCATTATCAAAGAGGAAAAACTCAACATTCCCTAACAGAAATGAAAAACTAAAGGAACAAAATTTTTGTTAGATGATGATGAACTTTGAAAGGTTACCAAGGACCCTTTTAATATCAAATCTTTCTCATCCCCCTGACTCCAGAAAACGGGTTTTTGCTCAGATATTGGCTCAGTGGAAAATGTGTGGTCTGAAGCTATAGTATCCTAGTTTGTGAGCTTATTTTCACTGCCTGAAGGTTTGAGTCACTGTAGAAGGGGAGGGTGGGGTGGTGGAGATCAGAACTGAGGTCTCTGAACTCCGGGGTTGACTTAGGTGCGGAGGGGATGAGGTAGAACTGCTGGCAGGCAGCCCACATCTGATCTGAGAGTGAGCTCGGCAGGCAGAAAGCACTTGGCAAAGCCCAGGGAATGGTCGGGAGAGACTGGTAGACCCAGCACTCCTGTTCCTTGAGGCAGGTCAGTGATGTGTATTAACCGAGGGTGGCTCTAATTTTAATGTGTCAGTGAAAGGAATCTTGCTGCGACTGTACTCCTGAGGTGGGGCCCAGTGTTCTGCATTTCTGACAAAAACGCTGCAGGGGATCGCCAGGCTGCTGTTTCCACAGGCAACACTTTGAGAAGCATGGCGTTAACTCACCTGTATATGTTGTATTTGTTAAAGGGTAACTTTTCATAAACAGGAAAAACTATCACTCATAGATACAAATGTTAAATATTTTATTTTTATTTTTATTTTTATTTTTTTTATTTTTTTTTGAGATGGAGTCTTGCTCTGTTGCCCGGGCTGGAGTGCAGTGGCCCGATCTCAGCTCACTGCAAGCTCCGCCTCCCGTGTTTACGCCATTCTCCTGCCTCAGCCTCCCGAGTAGCTGGGACTACAGGCGCCCGCCACCTCGCCCGGCTAGCTTTTGTATTTTTTTAGTAGAGACGGGGTTTCACCGTGTTAGCCAAGATGGTCTCAAACTCCTGACCTCGTGATCCGCCCGTCTCGGCCTCCCAAAGTGCTGGGATTACAGGCTTGAGCCACCGTGCCCGGCCTAAATATTTTATTAATGAAGTAAGCAGTGAGATGTTACAACCAGTTCAAAAGAGAACCCAATAGGACAGACCCATCTATTACTCAGAATATTGAAATAAACTTGAAATTGATGCATAAGTGGCTTTACCACGTGGAGAAGGATTGACCTTCCAAGGCAGGTTGATTTGCATGTTGATAAACAATCATTTACATTATCAGTTTCTTTCAACTTTATATACCATAAAACAGGTGAAAGGCTAGACTAGAAAACCTTAAAGGGGCTTGGTGTGATGGGTCATGCCTCTTATCCCAGCACTTTGGGAGGTCGAAGTAGACAGATCACTTGAGCCCAGGAGTCTGAGACCAGCCTGAGCAACATAGACCCTGTCTCTACAAAAAAGTTTACAAAAATTAGCTGGGCATGATGGCATGAGCCTGGAGTCCCAGCTACTCAGGAGGCTGAGGTGGGAGAATCCCTTGAGCCAGGGAAGTGGAGGTTGCTGTGAGCCAAGATCATGCCCTTGCATTCCAGTCTGGGTGACAGAGGGAGATCCTATTTCAACAGAAGTCTGAAGGAGTGTGATCTAAACAATACGTAGTGTTTCCACTGAAGCACAGATGTTTTCCCTGTGATTTGTAGTGACTGGCATTTTCAAATTGTAGGTTGCTGTCTATATTAACTTGACAGTTGGTAATAATTGCTTGAAATGAACAGTTTGTCTTTCTTCGGTTAATTGTCATATTTAGCTCCTTTGTGCAATACGAGAAAGTAATGAGTTTTTTTAGACAGAGTCTTGCTCTGTCACTAGGCTAGAGTACAGTAGTGTTTAATGTCAAATAGAAACCAACACTAGTAAAAGACTTCCTGGAGGTAAGAATGCTTTCCCCCAACCCCCTGGGATCTTGCTGTGTCCCACAGGCTGGAGTGCAGTGGCATGATCTTGGCTCACTGCAACCTCCACCTCCTGGGTTCAAGCAATTCTCCTGCCTCAGCCTCCCAAGTAGCTGGGACTACAGGTGCACGCCACCACACCGAGCTAATTTTTGTATTTTTAGTAGAGATGGGGTTTCACCATGTTGGCCAGGATAGTCTCAATCTCTTGACCTCATGATCCACCCGCCTTGGCCTCCCAAAGTGCTGGGATTATAGGCATGAGCCACCACACCCAGACATGAGAGCTCTTAAGTAGAATTTCCATCTATAAAAAGTAGGTACTGTCAATATTCCCCTCACATAGGTTTATGAAGAAGGCATTTTAAAAAGGGAACCCCTGTCATCGATCAGGGACCCTGTCTGCATTCTCTGTGGGCCTAGGATAAATTCTTTTGATTGTTTATTTGGTATAAAAAATCTGTAGTTAAAATATACTATTTGCATTATCCATAATAGCCAAAAAGTGGAAGCAAGCCAAGTGTCTATCTGCAGATGAATAAACAAAATATGGTGTATATATACTATATGCAGTAGAATACTATTCAGCCTTAAAAAGAAGGGAAATTCTGACACATGCTACACCATGGATGGACCTGGAAGACATTATGCCAAGTGAAATAAGCCAGTCACCAGAGAACAAGTATTTTATGTGATCAGCTTCTTGATAATCTCCAAAATAGCCACCTTGACATATTGAATGTTTGAAACTGAAGGAATCTCAGAAATGGCAGGAAGGACACTCTGACCTTCCCACCCTCTTCTCTGACGCAGGTCACAAGGCCCTTGGGTGAGAGGTGTCCTCCCTGTCCCTGGACGAAGGAGCATCCTTCTCTCTGAAGATAATGCAGAGAGGAATCTAAATGAGAGGTCCTGCTGTTCCTCCCAGTTTCCTACACTTAGCTCCTACCTCTTTTTGTCCTCTAGCATTTTCTGCTTCTCTCCACTTTTCATCAAACTTAAAAATTCTGGGAGGCCCTTCTTTTGGGCTGAGCTCCTGCACTAGCCCTCAACAGATCAGACCAAACCAAAATGGAGTTACTTATGCTAAATGCTGTGTCATCAAACTGAAACTTTAAGGAAGCAGACAGATTCCCAGACAGATCAGTTTTTCCTGAAAACATGAGATTCCAGTCTACTAGAATCAGCGGAAGAAGGAAGTCCCCTCTGCTTTAACCATTACAAAAAAATAACCAAAGTAACTTGATGTTAACCAATCAGGTTTTTTTATTCTGTTACCTTGTTCCTACCTCATAAAACCTGTGGTTCTGTTAATGCCCAGTGGGAGCTCTCATTCTCTTTTGTAGAGTGGAAGGCACCCAGATTCATGAATCATGAATAAAAGCCAATTAAATCTTTAAATTTGTTGTAGTCTTCTGATAATACAAAACCTAATTTGTTATAAGTTAGTCTTTTGACAAACCTAATATACAAAGACATAGGTTTAACTGTTTCTTCAGGTCTTTATTTCCTTACAAAGACTCCTAGTTATATCAAGTTACTTCCAGAAAAAAAGTCAATTTTTCCTGTGTCATGTAAAACTTGTAAAACTTATATTAAGTAAATGTGGATGCTTTTCTCTTGTTAATCTGTCTTTTGGTACAAGAGCCCCAGCCAAGAAATTAGAAGGGTGGAGGAAAAATATTTTTCTTCCTCTACATATGATTCCAGTAAAATTCATAAAAACAAAGTAGAAAGGTGGTCAGGCTCAGTAGCTTATTCCTGTAATCCCAACATCTTGGAAGGTTAGGGCAGGAGGATCACTTCAGCCCAAGAGTTCAAGAGCAGGCTAGACAACATAGTGAGACCTCATCGCTGCTTAAAAAAAAAAAAAAGGTGTGGTGACGCATACCTGTAGTTCCAACTGCTGGGGAGGCTGAGGTGGGTTGGATCACTCGAATCTGGGAGTTCAAGCTTTCAGTGAGCTATGATCATGCCACTGTATTCCAGCCTGGGCTATAGAGTGAGACCCTGTCAGAAAGAAAAAAAATAGTTTGGTGGTTGCCAGAGGCTGGGATAGAGAGGAATGAGGACTTATTACTTACTGGGTACAGAGTTTTACTTGGGGATGATGAAAATGTTCTGGAAATGATGGTGGTGATTGTACAACCGTGTGAATGCACTTAATGCCAATACACTTAAAATGGTTAACATCAGGCTGGACGCAGTGGCTCACGCCTATAATCCCAGCACTTTGGGAGGCTGAGGCAGATGGATCACGAAGTCAAAAGATCAAGACCATCCTGGCCAACGTGGTGAAACCCCATCTCTACTAAAAATACAAAAATTAGCTGGGCATGGTGGTGGGCGCCTATAATCCCAGCTACTTGGGAGCCTGAGGCAGGAGAATCCTTGAACCTGGGAGGTGGAAGTTGCAGTGAGCTGAGATTGTGCCACTACTGCACTCCAGCCTGGTGACAGAGCGAGCCTCCGTCCCCCCCCAAAAAAAATCTTAAGTTATATATACTTTACCATGATAAAAACATTTTATAAGCTCCATTTACCGTTTGATCACCTATTAAATGCTAAGTGCTTTACATACATTTCACCAATCCTTAGAACAACTTTGTTCAGTAAATATTCCTGGTTCACAGATAAGAAACTGAGGTTCAGAAAGATTATTTATTTGAAGTCTTACAGCCTTTATAATGTTATTCATGCACTCTTTATACCCTAGATAGTTGGAGAAATTACAGGGGAGAATCTCAGAATTAACTAAAATAATCGAAGATGTAATCAAGAAACAAAAATACAGTGTTTGAATAGAGACCAACTAAAGACGGCTGGGACTGGTTCAGTCTACATATAATTGAAAAGTAAATCACTAGGAAAGGGAAGGAGTCTCTGGGTTTCAAGATTAAATAGAAGTCATGAGAATTCTATAAATTCAAATTCACCGAAGAGAGCTAGGAGTCAGCTACTGTTTGCTACAGATGATATTCAGTAAGGAGCTAACTGCTAATGCATTGGCCTGGGAAGTGTTTAATGTCAAATAGAAACCAACACTCGTAAAATACTTCCTGGAGGTAAGAATGCTTCCCCCCCAGCCCCCCGGGATCTTGCTGTGTCCCACAGGCTAGAGTGCAGTGGCATGATCTTGGCTCACTGCAACCTCCACTTCCCGGGTTCAAACGATTCTCCTGCCTCAGCCTCCCTAGTAGCTGGGATTACAGGCACACACCACCACACCCGGCTGATTTTTGTATGTTTAGTAGAGACGGGGTTTCACCATGTTGGCCAGGCTGGTCTTGAACTCCAGACCTCAGGTGATCGTCCTGCCTTGGCCTCTCAAAGTGCTGGGATTACAGGCCATGAGCCACTGTGCCTGGCTGCTCCTTCTTTTTTTCTAAGAGAACCGGGAGATCTTTAGGAATGAGGGAAAGGATCATTTCTTTGAATGGGGTAGAAAACGAAAGACTAGCCAGCCCTCAGGCTCGTTGGTGGTTGCTGCTGTTCTGTTGACCGTGGACCATAACCTTTCGAAAGGAGCAAGTCTTTGTGGGATACACAGGATTTGAAGTGCGTCACATGGGTGGAACCCCAGCTGACCGTGATACCTTCAAGTGAGTTTTCCACCAAATTTGATTATTTTCTCACTTGGTGCTTCTTTCTGGGCTTTTTAAGCAACTGCAAAGCTCTAGGTGATTTTACTTTTGGATTAATTGTCTTGGGAATGCTCATTCCTGATTCCTGGTTTCACCAAACAGGTGGGTAACCTTATTTGTTTCTGCCTATAATAATTCTGGAGTCTTTAAATAAAACGACTGTGACTTTTCATGATGAGTGGAAGATAGGTTTTCCTAACGCTTACAATCAATATTAATTCCTTGCGGTTCAAGGACACTGCGGCCCTGTCTAATACAGAGGTTGAACTTGGACTTGGGAGATAACCCCTGCCTCTCGTGTTCTCTGTGGCTCTGCTTTCTGTTAATTTACTCATAAGCTTGTTTTGTCTCCTTGCTGAGAATTGTCAAACATGAAATGTAATTTCAGGCTATAGTGAAGAAAGATGATATAGGCAGAAGAAATTGGCAATCATTTGGCCTGTACATGTTGCTTTTTTTTTTTTTTTCTGGACTTAGGATATAGACCAAACCTTGACATTTCTGGCCTTTGAGTCTTTCCCAACTGTGATTATAATACATTAGCTCTTCTAGAGAAGTTAGATGTGACTTTGGACTTAGTCTTTCATAAGGTGGCTAAATGAATTTATATGGTTCATCACAATTCACTAGATTGGTTAAGCAGGAAATTTACAGAGATTTTTTTCTTTGCTGAAAATGTTTTTCTAAATTGAAAAACTTCTAATACTGTCTTCTGGAGTAGTCCTAGAAACAAGTGCAAGTGATTGTTTTTGGCAAGAGGCCACATAAACATTTCTGCTTCTCTGTGATTTATGGGTAGCATTGATATAAATTGTTAAAGACAATGATCATAGATAGATAATGTATCAGGAGTTTGGGCTCAGCCACTGTAGCTGCTGTTGACCCAGAGGGACCACTGGGATCCTCACATCTCAGGGCAGCACATCGTTTGCTGCAATGGTTGATTCTACACAACCTTTTATGAAATTAGGTGAGGCCCTTGATTAGAATTTGTTTTTTAAAAGGTTTCATATGAGTTTCTCTCTCTGTAAATACCAGTTTCTAATATTTTTTAAAGGCCTATGTTTACAACAAATTCGGGAGATACTTATGCACTACTAACTAGTGTTCTTTTGTGGTGCTTTACAAAGTCTGGCCCACTTGTATTTTTGCTGGACTTCTAATGATTTCACTCGTCAATCAGAAAATATTTATGTCCACCTCCGTGCTTCCTCTCCCTTAATCTTGTCTATTCTTGGCCATTTTAGAGTTGACCTAGCAGCCTTCACAAAACTGGTTGGAGTTTCCATTGGGATTAAATTGATAGGTCATTTCTGGGAGACCTTAACAATATTGAACTTTCCAGTCTGTGAACTTATCTGCCCATATATTATGTTTATTTTTGGTAGATGACAAAATTATATGATCACTCCAAAAAGTACCTTGCCCTTTATAGTAAAACCTTCCATTGTAAACTTCTGGCAATCACTGATCTGTGATCCTCTAGCATTGCTTTTTTTCAGAATTTTATGTAAATAGAATCGTTCAGGATGTAGCCTTTTGAGTCTGGCTACTTTCGTGTACAATATCAACAGTTACTCCTTTTTATTGCCAAATGCTAATCCATTGTTTAAATACTACATGATTTGCTTATTGGTTTGTCATTGGGGGAACACAGACTATTTTCACTTTTTGGTAAATTATAAGTGGATTGGAATTCACAAAGTGCTTTTTGTCTGAGCATAGGTTTTCATTTCACTTGTGCAAATACCTAGGAGTAGGATTGCCGAGTCACATGGTCTGCGTGTTTGACTTGATCAGAACCTGCCAAATTGTCTTTGTAAGTGCTGCCCCACTTCAGTTTCTTTAATAAATGTAGGGATATTCAAGCTGTCTGTTTCTTCTTGAGTTTTGGTAGTTTATGTCTTTCAAGGAATTGATCTATTTCACCTAAATTGTAGAATTTAGAAGCATATAGTTGTGTTTGCATTTTGTTTCAGTAGTATCCATTATTAGCCTTCTAGTGTCTGCAGGGTTTGTAATAATAATATTCCTTTGATTTCTGGTGTTGGTAATATGTGTTTTCTCTTCTTCCTTTGTCATTCTGCTAGAGGCTTACTCATTTGACTGATTTCTGCCTCCCACCACCCTCTGCAAAGAACCAACTTTGGATTTCATTGAATTTTTTTCCCTTATTGTTTTTGTTTAAATATTACTGATTTAGTTTTACATATTTAGTTTGTCTTTTCTTATGCTTGATTTGAGTTTATTTGGTTTTTTTTTTTTACTTAAAGTAGATGCTTACATTATTGATTTGATACTTCATTTCTCATATAATTTAGTGCTATAAGTTGCCCTCTAAGCACATATTTTGATAAGTTGGTGTCATATTTATTCAGTTTGAATTGTTTTCCAATTTTTTTTAAGATACGCTCTGACCTATGGGCCATTTAGAAGTACGCCATTTAACTTCTCATATTTGGGGATGTTCTAGAAATGTTCTCGATTCCTAGTTTAATTCTGTCATCATCAGAGAACATAATTCACTGAATTTTAATTATTTAATTCTAGGGTTTGTTTTATGACCCAGAATATGATCTCTCACCACCGCCATACTGATAATTCTTCAGGTTTTGACGTTTCTCAACCTGTCTGCTGGTTACTTTTCAGAGTACTTGGGTCATTGCTATTTGTATTTTGTCCAGAGTTTCAAATTGTGATTAGTAGAAATGACAGGCCATAGCATGCATACGCCATCTTGGCCAGCATCACAGGTTGTCAATACATCTTGTTGTTGTTGTTTTGAGACAGAGTCTCACTCTGTTGCCCAGGCTGGAGCACAGTGGCGTGATCAGGGATCACTGCAGCCTCAGCCTGCTAGGCTCAAGCAATCTTCCCACCTCAGCCTCCCGAATTGCTGGATCTATAGGTGTCCTGCCATGCCCAGCTAATTTTTGTATTTTTTGTAAAGACAGGGTTTTGCCTTGTTGCCCAGGCTGGTCTCAAACTCCTGAACTCAGGTCATCCTCTCACTTGGGCCTCCCAAAGTGCTAGGATTATACGCATGACCACCGCACCTGGCCGACACATCTTAAAAATAATTTCTCATCCACGTTGAATAATGATGGCCTGTAAATATTTTTTCTTGCACTTGCCTTATTGGGTTTTGATATCAAGGTTATTTTTATCTTAACCTTGTAAAATGAATTGGGGAGGCTTCATTTTTTATCCTCTCAGTTTGTGTTAGTGGCAGAGTTTTTTTGTTTTTCTTGTATGTTTCATGGAACTTTTTGGTGAAGGCATTTGGGCCTGGAAATTTCTTTATGGGAAGTGTCTTCAGTACTGATTCAATATATTTAATGTATATAAGATTTTTTTCTACTTTTTTGAGTCAATTTTGATGTTTTTTTTCCCTAGAAATTCATCTCACCAGGTATGGTGGCTCATGCCTCTAATCCCAGCACTTTGGGAGGCTGAGGTGGTAGGACCACTTGACTCCAGGAGTTCAAGACCAGCCTGGGCAATATAGTGAGACTCCATCTCTACAAAAAATTAAAAATTAGCTTGGTATGGTGGTGGGTGCCTGTAGTGTGAGCTACTTGGGAGGCTGAGGTGGGAGGATCATTTGAGCCTGGGAGGTTGAGGCTGCAGTGAGCTGTGATTGTGCCACTGCACTCCAGCCTGGGTGACAGAGTGAGACCTTGTCTCAAAAAAAAAAAAAAAAAGATTTTTCATCTATGCTTTAAAGTCTGTTGGCAGAAAGTTATTCATAATTGTATATTATGAATTTGAGACAGGGCCTCACTGTGTTGCCCAGGGTGGAATGCAGTGGTGCAATCACGGTTCACTGCAGCCTCCACCTCCCAGGCTCAAGCCACCCTCTCGCTTCAGCCTCCCAAGTAGCTAAGTTTTATATTTTTGGTAGAGATGGGGTTTTGCCATGTTGCCCACGCTGGTCTCAAACTCCTGAACTTGAGCTTTCCTCCCACTCCGGTCTTCCAAAGTGCTGGGATTACAGGTACGAGCCATTGTTCTTGGCCTGCCAGTTACGACTTCCTTTCAAAGTCTTTCTATGTGTAGTCCTTCTGTGCAAGATTGTTTTTTGACTGCTTTTTCTTGACAAATCTTGCTAAAGGTCTGTTAATTTTATAACGTAATTTTAAAGAACCAGGTTTTAGCAGGGCGTGGTGGCTCATACCTGTAATCCAGCACTTTGGAAGGTGAAGGCAGGAGGATCACTTGAGCCTGGAAGCGGGAGGCTGTAGTGAGCTGTGACTGAGCCACTACACTCCAGCTCGGGGAACAGAATGAGACCCTATCTCAAAACCAAAAACCCCCCAAGTTTTAGCTTGGCTGACTCTATTGTGTGTTTCTTTTGTATTTTGTTTCTGTTACGTTTTTCCTTTTTCTTTCTTTTAATTTAACTTGTTCTTTTTCTGATTATTGACTGCTTCGTTTGTTGATTTTTTTTTTTTTTGAGACAGTCTCGCTCTTTCACCAGGCTGGAGTGCAGTGGCACAATCTCAGCTCACTGCAACCTCTGGCTCCCGGGTTCAAGCAATTCTCCTGCCTCAGCCTCCTGAGTAGCTGGGACTATAGGTGTATGCCACCATGCCCAGCTAGTTTTTGTATTTTTAGTAGAGATGGGGTTTTACCATCTTGGGCAGGATGGTCTCAATCTCTTGACCTCGTGATCCACCCGCCTCGGTCTCCCAAAGTTCTGGGATTACAGGCGTGAGCCACTGTGTCCAGTCTGTTGATGATTTTTCCAAGTTCCTTTTCTAATGGTCTCATTTAAGACTATAAATTTCCCCAGCCTGGACAACATGGTGAAACTTGATCTCTACCAAACACACAAAAAATTAGCCAGGCGTGGTGGTGGGAGCCTGTGGTCCCAGCTACTCGGGAGGCTGAGGTGGGAGGCTCACTTGAGCCCAGGAGGTGGTGGGTAGTAAGCCAAGATCATGCCACTGCACTCCACTTTGGGTGACAGAATGAGACCCCATCTCAAAAAAAAAAAAGACTGAATTTCCCTGTATGAATGCATTTAACTATATCCTACAGTTTTTAATATGTAGAACTGATGATGAATTTGCCTTATTTTATCTTTGAGCTATGGGCTATTTAAAAGTATACTTTTAGAAAGTTTCTAAAATTGTGTCTTTTCTAGTTAGCCTTTTGTTTTCTACTTTTAACTTAATTATGTTGTTACCAGAAATTGTGATCTGTATTCCACTGTCTTTGAAATTTGTTACTTGTTTTTAACACTGGACTATATGGTTAATTTTCGAACTTGTCCACATTTTCTTGAAGGGAACTCTATTTCTGCAGTTAAATCTCATGTTCTGTATATGTGCATTGAGTCTATTTTTTTCATAATTTTAAATCTTCATCCTCCCTATTTTTATACTTTATTTACTGAGAGATATATTAAATATCCCACTAGAAGTATGGATTTGTCTGTCTCCTCATCTGTCAACTTGTGGTTTTTGAGGCTGTACTTGGGCACATGTGATTCAAAAAATATATATATATATTTTAATTTGAACTTTTATCAAAATGAAATGTTTTCCTTCATTTATGTATGCTTTCAACATTATGATATAGCTATAGTAAGTTTGGTTAGACTTTGCACTGTGTATCTTTCACGTGTGTGTGTGTGTGTGTGTGTGTGTGTGTGTATTTTTTCCCACTATGCTGCCCAGGCTGTAGTGCAGGGGCTGTTCACAGACGTGACTGTGGCTCCCTGCCGCCTTGAACTCCTAGGCTGAAATGATCCTCCCACCTCAATCTTGCGAGTAGTGTGTGCCACCACAGCCAAGTAATTGTTTTTATTTGTTTAGAGATGCAGTTTGGCTATATTGCCCAGGCTGGTCTTGAGCTCTTGTTCTCAAGGGATCCTCCCACCTCTGCTTCCTAAGTCACTGAGATTACAAGCATGTGCCACCAAGCCCGCTCATCTGATATGTATTTTAATACCTTTTAAAATCATTCTTTATCTTTGTCTTTTAAATATGACTTATACATAGCATGGAATGAGTAACAATTATCCATCTTTAACTGGCTTAGTCCATTTGCATGTCTTTGTATTCTGATGTATTGGATTCTGTATAGATGGTGAGTGGTGTGTGTACATGCATATGTATTTGTCATGTTACTGTAACTTTCCATTTGTCCTACTTATGTTTCTTTTTTTCCTTTCTTCTTTTCAATTGATGGGATATTTTCTCTTCTCTAGTCATGTTAAGTTAGTCTTTGTTGATATTATTTTAGTAACTGTCATGCTAATTTAAATGTGCATATTTAAGTTATGAAAGTCTAAAATTCATTCTCCTCCTGGGTGATAGGATAACTTAACAATACTTTCATTGCACTAAACTCCTCTTGAGTTATGCTACTACAGTATATTTTCAGCTTTTTATTTTGACATAATTGTAGATTCACAGGCAGTTTTAAGAAATAATATAAAGAAATCCCATATAATCTTCACTCAGTTTCTCCCAATGGTAACATCCTGCATAACTACCTTGTTCAGATTTCACCAGTTTTCTGTGCACTTTTAGTTTTTTATGTGTATTTAGTTCTATGAAATATTATCGAGTACACAGATTAGATACCTAACCACCATCACCATCATCAAAATACAGAACAGTTCCATCAGAAGGATGGATCCCTTGTGCTACCCATTTTATAGTCACAAACCCGTTCCTTGCCCCCTAACCTCGGAAACCACTAATCTGTTCTTCATCTCTATAACTTTTTTTCAAGAACACATGTAAATGAAACCATACACTGTCTAATATTTTGAGATTGAGTTTTTCAGCATAATTATCTTGTGATCCATCAAAGTTGTTTTTGATATAGTTTATCATTTTTCTTTATATTTCATGGGACGTTACTTCTGTTGTTTTATACGTTTCATATTTGTTTAGTTTTATCCATATATTCACCTGTCTTTTTTTCCTGCTTTTCATTTCTTCTTGTATCCCAGATCTTCTACTTGGGATCATTTTCTTTCTGCTCGAAATCTTTTACTATCTGTTTAGTAATGGTTTCTTTGGGCGAGCTCCCTCAATTTCTGCACATTTTGAGCTCTGTTCTGTTAGTCTCATACTTAAAAATTTTTTTTTATTGTGGTATAAGAGGCATACAGGTAAGGAGATCATGAACGTACAACTCAAATGGATTTTCACGTAGTTAACGCATAAGAAATGGATATGACCAGCAACCCAGAAGCCTCTCTTCTGTTTCCTTCTAGTTGCTACTCTTACCTCCTCTCGAGGCAGGGTGATCTGCCTGCCTTGGCCTCCCAGAGTGCTGGGATTACAGGCATGAGCCACCGTGCCTGGCCTAAAATAACCATCTTTTCTTTTGAGACAGAGTCTTGCTCTGTCACCCTAGCTGGAGTGCAGTGGCATGATCATGGCTCACTGCAGCCTCAATCTCCCTGGTTCAAGCGATCCTCCCACCTCAGCCTCCTGAGTAGCTGGGACAGGAGGCACACATGCCACACCCAGCTCAATCTACTGGGCTCAAGCAGTCCTGCTGCTTTGACCTATTTGAGATATCAAAAGGTATCTCCTATTCTGACTTTTTACACTATAGATTAGTTTTCGTATTATTTACTTTCTAAATGGGATCATTTCTTTTGGCTGCTTTTCTCAGCTTAAGTCTTGTGAGCTATATCCGTGGTGTTGCACATAGCAGTGGTTCGTTTATTGTTGTGTGCACTGTTTTTTTTCTTTTTTGTTTGAGACGGAGTCTGGCTCTGCCGCCCAGGCTGGAGTGCAGTGGCCGGATCTCAGCTCACTGCAAGCTCCGCCTCCCGGGTTTACGCCATTCTCCTGCCTCAGCCTCGCGAGTAGCTGGGACTACAGGCGCCCGCCTCGTCGCCCGGCTAGTTTTTTGTATTTTTAAGTAGAGACAGGGTTTCACCGTATTAGCCAGGATGGTCTCGATCTCCTGACCTCGTGATCCGCCCGTCTCGGCCTCCCAAAGTGCTGGGATTACAGGCTTGAGCCACCGCGCCCGGCCTGTGTGCATTGTTTTACTAATGTTGCACAAATGTTTATCTGTTCTGCTGGTGGCTGACATTTGGGTTCTTCCAAGCTTGGGTCCATTATGAATAATGCCGTTATAAACTTTCTTCTTTTTTTTTTTTTTTCTTGAGATGGAGTCTCGCTCTTGTCGCCCAGGCTGGAGTGCAATGGTGCCATCTCGGCTCACTGCAACCTCCACCTCCTGAGTTCAAGCAATTCTCCCTGCCTTGCCCTCCCAAGTAGCTGGGATTACAGGTGCCCACCACCATGCCTGGCTAATTTTTTTTAGTAGAGATGGGTTTTTTTGTTTTTTTTTTGTTTTTGGTTTTTTTTTGAGATGGAGTCTCGCTCTATCGCCCAGGCTGGAGTACAGTGGCACGATCTCCGCTCACTGCAAGCTCCGCCTCCTGGGTTCACGCCATTCTCCTGCCTCAGCTTCCCAAGTAGCTGGGACTGCAGGCACCCGCCACCACGCCCGGCTAATATTTTGTATTTTTAGTAGAGATGGGGTTTCACCATGTTAGCAAGGATGGTCTCGATCTCCTGACCTTGTGTTTTGCCTGTCTCGGCCTCCCAAAGTTCTGGGAGAGATGGAGCTTTGCCCTGTTGGGCAGACTGGTTTTGAACCCCTGACCTCAGGTGATCTGCTTGCCTTGGCCTCCCAAAGTGCTGGGATTATAGGCATAAGCCACTGCGCCCGGCCCTAAACTTTCTTGTACTTACCTTTTGGTGAACATGTGTGTACTTTAATTTGATCTATATCTGGGAGTGCAAGTGCTTTATAGAATATATGTACAGTTTTAGGAGATATTGCTAAAAACTTTTCAGTGGCTATATCAGTTTACACTCTGCCAGCTGTGGATGAATGTTCCAGTTGTTTCCCATCCTTCTGTTACAGGAAAGGGGTCCTTATCCTGATTCCAAGAGAGGGTTATTGGATCTGGCACAAGAAAGAATTCAGGGTGAGTCCATAGAGTGAAGTGATAGCAAGTTTATTAAGAAAGTAGAAGAATAAAAGAATGGCTACTCTATAGAAGAATAAAAGAATGGTTACCCATTCTTATGGTTATTTCTAGATGATATACTAAACAAGGGGTGGATTATTCATGCCTCCTTTTTTTTAGACCATGTAGGGTAACTTTCTGACATTGCCATGGCATTTGTAAACTGTCGTGACGCTGGTGGAGATATAGCAGTGGGAGGATGACCAGAGGTCACTCTTGTCACCATCTTGGTTTTAGTAGGTTTTAGGCAGCTTCCTTGCTGCAGACTGTTTTATCAGCAAGGTCTTTATGACCTGTACCTTGTGCTGACCTCCTGTTTCATCCTGTGACTAAGAATGCCTGTAACTGTCTGGGAATGCAGCCCAGTAGGTCTCAGCCTCGTTTTTCCCAGCTCCTATTCAAGATGGAGTTGCTCTTTTTCAAACCCCTCTGACACTTTCCTATGCTTACTATTGTGTCAGCTTTTAAAAACTTGTAGTCTTTCTGGTAGGTGTGTAGTGGTATCTCGTGGTGTTTGTCACGTGAATTTCCATGATGCCTAACTAGGGAAGGGCGTCTTCTCATGTGTTAATATTGGTCATTTATTCTCTTTGGGAAAGGGCCTGCTCAGGTCTCTTACCTAGCTTTCTGTTGGGTTACTTGCCTTCTTTTTTTAAATTACTGATTTTAGGAATTCTTAAACATATTCTGGATCAAAGTTATTTGGTCATATTCTACCCAGTATTCTCTGAATGATTTCTTTATTTGAATAGAAATGATTAATTTTGCTATAGTCCAGTTTATCAGTATTTTCCTTTATGGATAATGTTTTTGGTTGCAGGGGAGTTTTAAACTTTGTCTTTTCCCTGAAGGTTCGGTAATTTGGGTCTTGGTAATAAACTTGACAGTAGCCAGATTAGCAGGAGCAATGGCATACCGATTATGTCCTTATGCACAGGAGTCCACGAAGTATGAGACTCACAGAAGAGCCAGGTGGTTGAAGCTTAGCTAGCAATTTGTGCTACAGAAAGAAACAGGGGCGTAAAGGCCCCGAATGGTAGTGACAACAAGCTATGGGAGGGCGAGGGGAGGAACTGTACTGGGAACAAAGGCTATCTTATGCAGAAAAAAGTCCCTCAGGTCGCAGTCTTCAGAATAGGTGAAAAGTCTGTCTGGGTGTGGTACCCTGAGTGTGGAGACCTTTTAGTTTCCTCTCTTTCCATGGGAGTCTGGTTAATGTAGATCCCAGGAAGGAAGGCAGGGTTTATGACAGACAACAGCATTCCTTCTGGGAGAACTTCTCTTAAATAAGTGAAACTTTGGAGAAAGCACTTCCTGTATTTGCTGCTTCCCAGGTGCTCCGTTTGAAGTCTACAGCTGCATATTTTGGGGTATTTTTTTGAGCCCTAACATCTTTATAAAAATGTTTACCTAATTCTGTGTTATCTTCTAGAAGCCTTCTCATATGTAGCCTATCATCTATCTGGAAGGGATTTTTAGGTATGGTATTGTTAACAGTGGAGGGTGTCCAGGTTCTTGGCGTCTTGAACAGAGAATTGGACAAAACACACAAAGCAAGGAAGGAATGAAGGGATTTATAGAAAATGAAACTACAGTCCACAGTATGGGAGCAGCCCTGAGCATAGGGGCTCGAAGTTCCTGTTAGAGTTTTTGTGAGTTTACCCTCTACTTCGGGTACACTCTATGTAAATGAAGACGGTGAAGTAAAGTTACAAAGTACTTTACAGCACATGCCCTGTGGAGAGGATATTTTCTGTTATAGTGGAAGTGTGAATTGGCCTGATATCGCCTGCCTCCAGACCCTATTTTCCTGCCTCAGTATCAAGTAGGAAACTTTTTCACAGAGCTATGCAGTTGACTTTGGCACTGTTTATTAAAATGACCATCTTTTCTTCTTTTTTTTGAGACGAGGTCTTGCTCTGTCACCCAGGCTGGAGTGCAGTGGCACGATCTCGGCTCACTGGCAACCTCTGCCTCCTGGGTTCAAGCAATTCTCCTGCCTCAGCCTCCCGAATAGCTGGGATTACATGCGCCCGGCTAATTGCTGTATTTTTAGTAGAGACGGGGTTTCACCATGTTGGCCTTGAACTCCTGACCTCAGGTGATCTGCCTGCCTAGGCCTCTCAAAGTGCTGAGATTACAGGTGTGAGCTACCATGCCTGGCCTAAAATGACCAGTTTTTTCTTTTGAGCAGAGTCTTGTCCTGTCATCCCTGCTGGAGTGCAGTGGCATGATCATGGCTCGTGGCTCACTGCAGCCTCAACCTCCCTGGCTCAAGCAATCCTCTCACCTCAGCCTCCTGAGCAGCAGGGACAGCAGCCACACATGCCACACTCAGCTTTTTTTTTTTTTTTTTTTTTTTTTTGGTAGACATGAAGTCTTGCCATGTTTCCCAGGCTGATCTTGATTTCCTGGGCTCAAGTAATCCTCCTGCTTTGACCTCCAGAAGTTCTGGGATTGCAAGTAGGAGCCACCACATCTGGTCCATTTTCATTTTTCTTCAGTGTCACCTTTATTATAAAACAAGTACTATATACATGGGCATGCTTTTGGCCTCTGTAAGTTCCTTTTTTTAATGTTTCTACAGGTTATTGGGGTACAGGTGGTATTTGGTTAAATGAGTAAGTTCTTTAGTGGTGATTTGTGAGATTTTGGTGCACTCATCACCCGAACAGTACACCCTGCACCCTATCTGTAGTCTTTTATTCCTTGCCCCCTCCACACCCTTACCCTCAAGTCCCCAAAGTCCATTGTATCATTCTTATCCCTTTTCATCTTCATAGCTTAGCTCCACATATCAGTGAGAACATACAATGTTTGGTTTTCCATTCCTGAGTTACTTCACTTAGAATAATAGTCTCCAGTCTCATCCAGGTAACTGCAAATGCTGTTAATTCTTTCCTTTTTATGACTGAGTAATATTTCACGGTATAAATATACTACAGTTTGTCTACTTGTTGGTTGATGGGCATTGGGATTGGTTCCACGATTTTGAAATTGTGAACTGTGCTGCTATAAACATGCATGTGCAAGTATCTTTTTCGAATAATGGCTTCTTTTCCTCTGGGTAGATACCCAGTACTGGAATTGCTGGATCAAATGGTAGTTCCACTTTTAGTTCTTTAAGGAATCTCCACACTGTTTTCCATAGTGGATGTACTAGTTGACATTTCCACCAGCAGTGTAAAAGTGTTTCTTGTTCACTGCATCCACACCAGCATCTACTGTTTTTTGATTTTTTGATTATGGCCATTCTTGCAGGAGTAGGGTGGTATTAAATTGTGGTTTTGATTTGTATTTCTCTGATCGTTAGTGATGTTGGGCATTTTTTCATATATGTGTTGGCCATTTGTGTATCTTCTTTTGAGAATTGTCTATTCATATCCTTAGCCCACTTTTTGATGGGATTGTTTTCTTCTTACTGATTTGAGTTTGTTATAGATTCTGGATATTAGTCCTTTGTCAGATGTATAGATTGTGAAGATTTTCTCCCACTCTGTGTGTTGTCTGTTTACTTTGCTGACTGTTCCTTTTGCCATGCAAAAGCTCATTAGTTAAGTCCCAACTATTTATCTTTGTTTTTATTGCATTCGCTTTTGGGTTTTTGGTCATGAAATCCTTGCTAAGCCAATGTCTAGAAGGGTTTTCCAATGTTATCTTCTAGAATTTTTAGTTTCAGATCTTAGGTTTAAGTCCTTAATCCATCTTGAGTTGATTTTTGTATAAGGTAAGAGGTAAGGATCCAGCTTCATTCTCCTACATGTGGATAACCAATTATCCCAGCACCATTTGTTGAAAAGGGTGTCCTTTCCCCACTTTGTTTTTGTTTGGTTTGTCGAAGATCAGTTGGCTGTAAGTATATGGGCTTATTTTTGGGTTCTCTATTCTGTTTCATTGTTTCTATGTACCTATTTTTATACCAGTACCATGCTGCTTTGGTGACTATGGCCTTATAGTTTGAAATCAGGTAGTGTGATGCCTCCAGATTTGTTCTTTTTGTTTAGTCTTGCTTTGGCTATGCGGGCTCTTTTTTGGTTCCTTTTGAGTTGTAGAATTTGTTTTTTCTAATTCTGTGAAGAATAACAATGCTATTTTGATGGGGATTGTGTTGAATTTGTAGATTGCTTTTGGCAGTATCATCATTTTCACAATATTGATTGAACCCATCCATGAGCATGGGATGTGTTTCCATTTGTGTCGTCTATGACTTATTTCAGCAGTGTTTTGTAGTTTTCCTTCTAGAGGTATTTTGCCCCCTTGGTTAGGTATATTCTTAAGTATTTTAGCTTTTTTGCAGCTGTTGTAAAAGGGATTGAGTTCTTGATTTGATTCTCCCCTTGGTCGCTGTTGGTATATAGAAGAGCTACTGATTTGTGTACATTGATTTGTGTACATTAATCTTGTATCCGAAAAGCTTGCTGAATTCTTTTATCAGTTCTTAGGAGCTTTGTGGAGGAGCCTTTAGGGTTTTCAAGGTAAACAACCATATTGTTAGCAAACAATGACAGTTTGACTTCCTTTTTACTGATTTGGATTCCCTTTCTTTTGTCTGATAGCTCTGGCTAGGACTTGCAGTACTATGTTGAGGAGTGGTGAGAGTGGGCATCCTTGTCTTGTTCCAGTTCTCAGAGGGAGTCCTTTCAACTTTTCCCCATTCAGTATTATATTGGCTGTGGGCTTGTCATTGATGGCTTTTATTACATGAGGTATGTCCCTTGTGTACCATTTTTGCCGAGAGTTTTAATCATAAAGTGATGCTGGATTTTGTTGAATGCCTTTTCTGCATCTATTGAGATCATGTCATTTTTGTTTTTAATTTTATGTGGTGTATCACATTTATTGAGTTGTGTATGTCAAACCATCCCTGCATCCCTGGTATGAAATCCATTTGATCATGGTGGATTATCTTTTTGATATGTTGTTGGATTTGGTTAGCTAGTATTTTGTTAAGGATTTTAGCATCTATGTTCATCAAGGATATCGGTCTGTAGTTTTCTTTTCCAGTTATGCCCTTTCCTGGTTTTGATATTAGGGTGATGTTGGTATCAATTCTTCTTTGAATGTCTGGTAGAATTCTGCTGTGAATCTGTCTGGTCCTAGACTTTTTTTTCGTTGGTAATTTTTAAATTACCATTTCAATCTTGCTGCTTGTTATTGGTCTGTTCAAGGTATCTACTTCTTCCTGATTTAAGGTAGGAGGGTTGTATTTTTCCAGGAATTTATCCGTCTTTTCTAGGTTTTCTGCTTATGTGTGTAAAGGTGTTCACAGTAGCCTTGAATGAACTTTTGTATTTCATTGTTGTCAGTTGTAATATCTCCTGTTTCATTTCTTAATGAGATTATCTGGATGTTCTCTCTTCTTTTCTTGGTTAATCTTGCTAATGGCCTTTTGTTTATCTTTTCAAAGAATCAGCTTTTTGTTTCATTTATGTTTCATCTTTTTTGTGTGTTTCAATTTCATTTAGTTCTGCTCTGATCTTGGTAATTTCCTTTCTTCTGCTGGGTTTGGGTTTGGATTGTTCTTGGTTCTCTAGTTCCTTGAGGTGTGACCTTAGAATGTCAGTTTGTGCTTTTTCAGTCTTTTTGATGTAGGTGTTCAGGGCTGTGAACTTTCCTCTTAGCACCACCTTTGCTGGATCCGAGAGGTTTTGATAGGTTGTGTCATTATTGTTATTCAGTTTGAAGAATTTTAAAATTTACATCTTGTTTTCGTTTTTGACCTGATGTTCATTCAGGAACAGGTTATTTAACTTCCATGTATTTGCTTTGTTTTGAAGGTTCCTTTTGGAGTTGATTTTCAGTTTTATTCCACTGTCATCTGAGAGAGTGCTTGATATAATTTCAATTTTCTTAAATTTATTGAGGCTCATTTTATTGGCATCTGCAAGTTTCATTGGTCAATTTGTCTATATTTTGTTTGGTTTTGGAAATAAGTATAATAAAAACAGTCCTGCTCTTAAAGTGCATACAATCAGTTAAATAGCTAATTTCAATATAATGTGTGGAAGAAAAACATATTAAAATTGTGCTGTATTTAAAGTTTCATAATTGAAATGTTAATTTCTTTACTAAAGTGACCCTTCTAATGCAGCAGGAAGACTGTTTTTATAATTGAAAGATAGTTTGCATTTTATTACTTGGCTTTTCTTAATAGTTTACTGTTCATGAATATATCCCTAAACATGTGTTATTATAATTCTGCCTGTTTTGGGGCAGTGTTTACCTTACAGCGCTGGCTGAGGGCTGAGCCGAGCGTCGCTCTGAGGGAATCCAGCCTTGGGCGGTAGGTGGCGATGTTGGGCAGGCAGATGAAGGCTCTAGGATGTCTGGCTAGTCATGGGGACTGAGCTGTGGGCAGAATTCCAGTCCTCCGTGAATTAAGGCTGGTCCCCAAACCAACTGGAAGAGACAGAACAGACTGGAGGGAGGAGGAGGGGGAGGTCCATGATGAGAGCCGCTGCCATTTATTTAGCATTGTGTGCTGAGCTCTGTGCAGGGCACCTAACAGCCTAGCATGCAGCAACTCAGTTCCCACCACCTGCACCCCCCACCTTTTTTTTTTTTTTTTTTTTTTTGCAAATCACAAAGAGAAAGACAGCTGGAATGTGGCAGAACCAGGATTCTATCCCAGTCTGGCTGGCTGTCCTCACAACTCTGAATCATCAGGTGACGACAGTGTCTTGCTGGAATTGCCAATTGCTGCTGCTCGAGTGCCTGCCCTACAGGATGGCGTCATGGGCCTGGCTGAGCTGTGGCTCTCAGCACCATGCTGTTTCTTCCCCAGGTCTGCTTGGTGCTGCAGTTCAGCAGGGTGGAGGCTGTGCTGTCCCTGCCCCAACCTCTTCTGCCTGGGGGTGTGGGCAGAGCTGCTGGCCTTCATCCCTCTGCTTATTTCTCCAGGCATCTCCTCCTATTCTGATAGAGACACCCTGCCTTGGGGCATCCACCCATTCATTCCTTCATGGAAAGTCAGCCTGCTTTTCTGTTTTACTTTGTGGTCATCTTCATAATATTTCTTTGTCCCATTGACAGCAGTTTGTAACTGGGGATTATCTGATTGTTATCTCTCTGCCCTGTGGAACTATAAGCTTCCTGAAGGCAGGGGCCACATCTTGAGCTCACTGTTGTATCCTCGTAGCTTTACATGGCACCTGACATCCAGAAGCCTTGCATATGATGAATGAATACATGAATGACTTCCTTAAACTAATTTTGTCTCTTACTTCCTAGTTGCCAGGTGGTATAAGACAGCAGGATTATGATCTAATATGTATTTGATGTGGTAAGAAACTAAAGGCTTTTTGGGAACTTCAGTCTCATTTGGGGCAAATCAAGATTTTGTGATTCTGAAGCAAAGTTTGGGGAGTTGTCTTTAAGAAAAAGAAGGCTGATTATAAACACAAAATTTGTTATAAATTTGTCTTTTAGAATGCCAAAAAGTATAATTAAAGATATAAAAAACTGACCAATGTCACAAATGCCATAACATTTGGAAAATAACATTTATTAACTAATTGCCTAATATATTTCTTTTATTATTATACTTTAAGTTCTAGGGTACATGTGCATAATGTGCAGGTTTGTTACAAATGTATACTTGTGCCATGTTGGTGTGCTGCACCCATCAACTTCTCAGCACCCATCACTAATATATTTCTATAATATCTTCTCCTATATATTTTGGCTACATGTTATATTACCTTTGTGTAAGAATTCTGTTATAATAACTTCAGTGGCTAGAATAGACAATTTAGTCTTTCTATTGATATAGTAATTAAACTTTTTTCTTTAGTCTAAAAATGTTAGACTTGCATAAATTTCTTGCTGTATTATATGAAGACGACATTTTTAAGCTAATAAGGGCCACTAGTAGGGAAAGGTTTACATACTTTCTTTCCCTTCTCTGAATTTATCATTATGTAGGTAGTAGCACGTTTGATGGTAGATTTTTTTTTTTTTTTTTTTTTTTTAGACGGAGTCTCTCTCGTCGCCCACGCTGGAGTGCAGTGGCACGATCTCTGCTCACTGCAAGCTCTGCCTCCCGGGTTCACACCATTCTCCTGCCTCAGCCACCGGACTATCTGGGACTATAGGCGCCCGCCACCATTCCCAGCTAACTTTTTTTATTTTTAGTAGAGACGGAGTTTCAGTGTGTTAGCCGGGATGGTCTCGATCTCCTGACCTCGTGATCCCCCTGTCTCGGCCTCCCAAAGTCCTGGGATTACAGGCGTGAGCCACCGTGCCCGGCCGTTTGGTGGTAAATTTTCAACTACAGGAAAAGCATGGGTGCATATTCCTGGAGCATCAGTTTTACTTGTTAGTATATATGTAGAAACATAATTAAGACAAAAGGAAATATCAGAGAATACTGTGCACGACGTATAATTTAAAGCTCAAACACCAGACTTCATAAGGCTATAATTTTGACCTAATAGCTTGACACGTTTGAATCTAAGACAGTAATCCTGATTTCCATCATAGTCTTTCCATTTGTCTGTAGGTATTTAGGTAAATTTAGTGATTTTTTTTTGTCCTTTTTTTCATTCCTTAACTGAAATTTAAAACATAACTTTTTATAGAAATAAAAAGGATATACAGAAAAATGCACATATCGTAAGTGTATGGCTTGCTGAATTTTCACACAGTGAACCCACTGGAGCGAGACTCAATCTCAAAACAAAAAAAAAAAACAAAAAAAAAAAAACAAAAACAAAAACAAAAAAAAAAAAAAAAAAAAAAAACCAGAAAATTGCCACAACCACAGAACTACCTCCTCTTCTTCCTTTCCAGATTCAATCTCCATGCTTGCCAAGGCAACCACAGCCCTGACTTCTAACAGCATGGGTTAGTTTTGCCAGCTTTTGAACTCTGTGTAAATAGAAGTATATAGTATATACTTGTTTGGATCTGACTTATTTTCCCTAACATTATGTTGGTAAGATTTATCCATATTGTTGTAGATAGTTGAAGATCCTTTCTCATTGCTATTCCATTAATATAGCACCATGTATTTATTCCCAGTATTGATAAACATTTGTATAGTTTCTTGTTTTTGGCTATTATGAATAGTATCTCTAGGCCGGGTGTGGTGGCTCATGTCTGTAATCCCAGGACTTTGGGAGGCTGAGGTGGGCGGATCACCTGAGGTCGGGAGTTCGAGACCAGCCTGACAAACATGGACAAACCCTATCTCTACTAAATACAAAATTATCCAAGTGTGGTGGTCCATGCCTGTAATCCCAGCTACTCCGGAGGCTGAGGCAGGGGAATCACTTGAACCCGGGAGGCGGAGGTTGCAGTGAGCCAAGATTGCACCATTGCACTCCAGCCTGGGCAAC
The DNA here is from genome assembly GCF_009764315.1 of Trachypithecus francoisi. Lineage (NCBI taxonomy): Eukaryota > Metazoa > Chordata > Mammalia > Primates > Cercopithecidae > Trachypithecus > Trachypithecus francoisi. The sequence goes on along the minus strand of NW_022681442.1, from coordinate 5,553,982 downwards.
AAAGAGCAAAGCTCCGTCTCAAAAAAAAAAAAAAAAAAAAAAAAAAAGTACCTCTGTGAGCATTCTAGTACATGTCTGTTGGTAAACATCTGTATGTATTTCTGTGGACTATATCCCTAAGAGTGGAATTGTTAGGTTATATGGTATGTGTGTGACTGACTTTGGCTAGATATTGCCAAACAGTTGTTCAAAGTCGTGACTTATAATCTCACCCACAATGTAAGGAAGCTCTTTTTTTTTTAATACATTGCATGATTGTATGAGAGTTCTCACTCTTCCACCTCTTTGCTAACACTTGGTATTTTCTGTCCTTTTAATTGTAGACTTTGTAGTGCCTGTGAAAGCAGTTTCTCATTGTGGTTTTAATTTGGATTGTAGTTTAGTACAGACATTTTTGAAATTCTGCTTCACAACTTGTTTTTGGCAATAAGTGTTTAGAATAGTCATATTTGGAAAGACCTCTGTCAACTTTTTTCATGTATAAGCTTTAAGATTTCAGGGTATTTCCCATACGTAGGAGTCTGATTGAATAAACTATGGTATGGACAATGGAGTACCATGCAACTACATTAAAAAATGAGAACAATCTCAGTGAACTGATAGGGAGTGATTTTCTATGATATATAAAATGAAAACTGCAAAAGGTATGGCTAGAATGATGTATATACCTTTTGTGCATATGTATATAGTATATATGTTTTGCAAAAAATAAGCAAAAGAATAAATCAAACATGAATGAAATTGAAATACCCACAACAGGAGGTAAGTGGGAATAAGGTGGAAGGGATAGGTAAGGGAGTGAGGCTTAAAGCTACCTATAAAGGTAACTTTAACAAGTTTAACAGGTAGCTAGCTGGTAAACCATGTTAATGTTTTACAGATTCAAAACTTAGTTTACAAAGATGGAAAAAACTGAAATATAATACAAACAAAAGCGAGTAGACCTAGTTTATTAGCAAAGCACACAGCTATTCATTGAACTTGTAAACATATTTTTCAGACTCCATACATTTATGGGTATATATATTCTAAAGACACAGACCGTAAAGGCCTACTGAGCATTCCTCAGTCTCTTGGTAGTTTTGATACTGTTTTGTGCATATTCTGGGATTGAACAGTTGAGAAGCTATATTGATGCTTTGGAAAACAATTCTCACTGTGGAAGAAAGAATATGTAAATATGGAAGGATTAAAATAATACAGTCATGTTGGATTTGAACTGGAGTAAGTACTGTGAATTACTGTGAATTCAGGATTAAAAAAAATACTGTTGGCCGGCCTGGTGGCTCATGCCTGTAATCCCAGCACTTTGGGAGGCCGAGGTGGGCGAATCACAAGGTCAGGAGTTTGGGACCAGCCTGGCCAATATGGTGAAACCCCGACTCTACTAAAAATACAAAAATATTAGCCGGGAGTGGTGGCAGACGCCTGTAGTCACAGCTACTTGGGAGGCTGAGGCAGGAGAATCGCTTGAACCTGGGAGGCGGAGGTTGTAGTGAGCCAAGATCGGGCCACTGCACTCCAGCCTGGGAGACAGGGTGAGACTCCATCTCAAAAAACAAAAACAAACAAAAAAAAACCAAAACCTGTCAATTGAAAAGTCTAGAAACAATGACTGCCCAGTAGGAACGAACACATAGTGCAAGACCTCAGTTGCTAAATATATTTCCCATTAACAGGAAGTAGGGGAAATGGCTTAGCAAATTGGATGATTCTGGTATTGGGGCATGAAAACTACAAGGTGAGCCTAGAATATCCAATGCACCAGGAAAGCAAAGAGGTGCTTTAAACATTTCTGGGGAGTGGCTGGGCACAGTGGTTTATACCTGTAATCCCAGCACTTTGGGAGGCTGAGGTGAGTGGATCATTTGAGGTCAGGAGTTCAAGAGCAGCCTGGCCAACATGATGAAACCTTGTCCCTACTAAAAATACAAAAATTAGCCGGACATGGTGGCAGGTGCCTGTAGTCCTGGCTACTTGGGAGGCTGAGGCAGGAGACACGCTTGAACCTTGGAGGCAGAGGTTGCAGTGAGCCAAGATTGTACCATTGCACACCATCCTGGGAGACTCAAAAAACAACCCCCTGCCAAAGCTCTAGGGAGTGGTAAAGTATACAGAACCAGCTTGAAGTGTCTCCCACTAGCCAAATTTGGAACCACTTGATCATCAAAAAGGATAATGTTAATGCCTTCGCAATGGAGAGCTCTGGCAAACTCCACTGTACCCAAGTCATCAAACTTAGACTCACTAATAATGAAACATGCCAACATCACATGCCACCTGATGTGATGCAGTGGAAAATATACAGTATCATCTATGTATTCTTTTTGCCAGAAGTGTTTAATCTGAATATAATTATGCACATACAATCAGACAAATTGTAGCACATTCCAGAAAACAACTGGCCTGGACTCTTAAATGTGAATGTGAAAGACAATGAAAGATGGGTGTCTGTTCTAGAATGGAGGAGACAGACACACCAGCTAAATGCAGTTTATGATTCTTCATTGAATCTGATGGATTGCAGAAAAAACCTAGCTAAAAAGAAAAAGGACAATTGGGAGAAATTTGAATATGGACTACATATTCGATAATATTAAGTCAAGCTTTTCAGTGTAATGGTACTTGGTTATATAGGAGACTCTCTTAGGATATGCATACTTAAAGTACTTAGAGAAGCATGATATTTGTAACTTAAATGGTTCAATGAAAAATTGTACACATGATATATCAGAATAAAGCAAATGTGGCAATGTTTTAATTCATTGCACTATTTTATCTTTAGGTATGGAATTTTTGAAATAAGTTAGAATATTGATTTCAGGGCATTTTAAACATTTTTGTGCAGTGACTAATCCCCATATCTCTTTAAGGATACTAATTTACCATTTTGTCATCTGTGGTTCTGTAATAGGAAACCTGTTAATATAACTCATGATATTAATAAATCAAAAGAATGATGAAAAGGCATTGATAAATCTAAATCCTTTCTAGTTTAAAAATACTTTTAAAGTAGGAAAATACAGATGATTGCCTTACATAATAAAATTATATATATTTCATTCTAAATGCTAGCATCATGCTTTTAAGGGAGCAATACCTAGAAGCATTCTCATTAAAGACAGGGTCAAGAAAATAATTTCTACTGTCATTATTATTATTATTATTATTTTGAGACAGAGTCTTCTCTGTTGCCCAGGCTGGGGTGAAGTGTCATGATCTCGGCTCACTGCAACCTCCACGTCTTAATCTTAATCCATTTAAATGTGAAAGGCAAAACTTAAAACTTTTTGGAAGGATTTGTCAGTGAAGGGGTGGCCTGCCCCTCCACACCTGTGGGTATTTCTCATCAGGTGGGACAAAAGACTGAGAAAAGAAATAAGACACAAAGTATAGAAGAAAGATCAGTGGGCCCAGGAGACCAGTGTTCAGCATACAGAGGACCTGCACCAGCGCAGGTCTCTGAGTTTCCTCAGTATTTATTGATTACTGTTTTCACTATCTCGGCAAGGGGAATGTGGCAGGAGAACAGGATGATAGTGGGGAGGAGGTCAGCAGGAAAACATGTGAGCAAAGGAACTCAGTGTCACAAATAAGTTCAAGGGAAGGTACTATGCCTGAATGTGCACTTAGGGCAGATTTGTGCTTTTATTCACCCACACATCTCAGTGTAGTAAAGAGTAACAGAGCAGCATTGCCGCCAGCATATCTTGCCTCCAGCCACAGGACAGTTTTCTCCTATCTCAGAATAGAACGAATGTACGATCGGGTTTTATACTGAGACATTCCATTCCCAGGGGCATGCAGGAGACAGAGGCCTTCCTCTTATCTCAACCGCAAGAGGCCTTCCTCTTTTACTAACCCTCCTCAGCACAGACACTTTACAGGTGTCGGCTTGGGGGATGGTCAGGTCTTTGCCTTCCCAAGAGGCCATATCTCAAGCTGTCTCAGTGCGGGAGAAACCTTGGACAGTACCCAGGTTTTCTTGGGCAGGGGTCCCTGTGACTTTCTGCAGTGCACTGTGCCCCTGGTTAATCAAGAATGGAGAATGGTGATGACTTTTACCAAGCATACTGCCTGTAAACATATTGTTAACAAGGCACATCCTGTGCAGCCCTAGATCCCTTAAACCTTGATTCCATACAACACGTTTCTGTGAGCACAAGGTTGGGGCTAAAGTTACAGATTAACAGCATCTCAAGGCACAACAGTTGTTCAGGGTACAGATCAAAATGGAGTTTCTTATGTCTTCCTTTTCTACACAGACACAATAACAGTCTGATCTCTCTTTTCCCTACAGTCAGAAAATACATTTCTAAACTTGGGATGGGAAATAACATTTTCACAAAGGTAAATGGTAAAGAAAGTGAAATAATAAGACACAATCCTGCAGAAATTCCATATTTGCAACATAACTGACAGGATTAGATTTCAGACTACATAATTTCTACAAGTCAATTAAAATCAATGGAAAAATAAGCAATGTATGGACAATGGACATTTTGCAGAGGAAGCAATTTGGCAAATACAATCATGGGAAGGCATTAAAGCTGTCTGGAAAACGGAAATAAAAATGAAGACCATCGTAAGATACGATTTTGCATCTATAGGACTGGCAATAATTAAGTCTGATAATGGATTATGGGTCAGTGGAAACTCATACTTCTGGGGAAAGAAGAAATTAGTATAATCACTTTGAGAAACAATTTGGCATTATCATATAAGTTTGAATATTTATGTAGCTATTGACCAATAGATTTCACTGCTAGGTCTAGGCCCCAAAGAAACTTGCATGTGGATACCAAGAAACCAAGAATGTTCATAGCTGCACTGTTTGCAGTAGCAAAAACCTAGAAATGACCCACATGCCCATTGTGAGGAACCTGACTTGAGTACATTATGGTATATTCACATGATGAAATATAACAGCAATGGAAAAGTGTGAACCACAGCTACTCACAACTTGATAAATCCCAGTAACATGACATTTAGTAAAACAAGTCTCAGAAAATCATACCATTTTATACCATTGTTATAATGGCATTAGCACTGTAGCAGCAAAACCAAACAATATGGAAGAATTCATATGTACAATTTCACTTTTGTAAATCACAGGGATAATGTACACAAAACTGGTGGTGGTATCTTTGGCGGTTATTCAGGGTAATAGGATGGGGCCAGCACACAAGTGGAGCCACTGGTATTAGTAGTGTTCTGGCCTTCAGATGGGGGCTGGTTCCCAGCATGTGCCTTTTACATTTTATTAGGTATGGGGTTCACACACCCTTCTGATATGAAATGTCATGATAATGATGAAGGAAAATAAGAAATAGCCTCTGTATATAAAGAGTAATCAGTTAATATAGGAAGGGAACTTCTAGATAAAATGCTAGGAGTAAATTTCATGGGCAGTATACAAGAGTATTGTGAAGCCATCGAGAGTCTGCTGAGAGCCACAAAAGAAACTTGAACAAAAAGTCACAATTTGTTCCTAGAAAAATGTGTTCTCGATGGGTTGGTAGGTACAGCAAACCACATGGCACATGTTTACCTAGGTAACAAACCTGTACGTCCTGCACGTATATCCCAGAAATTAAAATTAAACAAAAATTTATTCTTACAAAGATGTCAATTCTCCCTGACTTCATAGGCTTAACATTTTATTAAAATTTTAGATTTTTTCCCCAGTCTGGACAAGCTGAGAACTCTCAGCAAATCTTAAACAATTTGAGGAGGAGGAGATTTTTTAAGGAAAAGAATACAAAATTAAGAAAACAAAATTAGGTAGAAAAGCTAACATTAACTAAAAACAAGAAAATAAATTACAAATACTTAAAAGCTGACAAACATTATAAAACATTACCAACTTAAATTCAGAAAAGCTATTAATCGACTGCTTGATACACCTGTTACATTTTTCACTTCCTTTCATTAACTGAATTATCGAATAATCTAAGAACTTATTTGCTCCTTCTATTTGAAGTTTGTGTCTTTCATTTAATTACTGCTTTTCATTAGATCCTAATTTTTTTTATAATTTGCTTTTTTTTTTTCTTCTGAGGTGGAGTCTTCTGTCACCCAGGCTGGAGTGCAATGGCATGATCTCAGCTCACTGCAACCTCTGCCTCCTGGGTTCCAGCAAGTCACCTGCCTCAGCCTCCTGAGTAGCTGGAATTACATGCGTGCACCAGCACACCAGGCTAATTTTTGTATTTTTAATAGAGACAGGATTTCACCATGTTGGCCAGGCTGGTCTCGAACTCCTGACCTCGTGATCTGCTCACCGTGGCCTCCCAAAGTGATGGGATTACAGGCATGAGCCACTGTGCCCAGACTATAATTTGCTGCTTGATGTCAGAATAATTTCTATTAATTTCATTGCTTATCTTTAATCACCCTTGTTTCATCGTCCAGTAATTTTCTGTATTTTCTATTAAACTCTTCATATGCCTAAATCAGAAATCAGTTTTCTTTTTTTTTCTAAACTAGCCTAAAATTGTTTTTCTAAATTGCAGTTAAAATGGCATATTCGACCTTTGTTAACTTGTAAAATATTGACATATAATTAACATACCACAAAACTCACCCTTTAAAAATATGCGTGATTCGGTGGCTTTTTATTATATTCACAAAGTTGTACAGTAATCACCATTATCTATCTTCACAACATTTTCATCACCCCCAGGATAAATCTCATAACCAATAGAAGCCATTCTCCCTTTTCCTCTTCTTCCAGCGCTTTACAACCACAAATCTACTTTGTCTAATTTACCTCTTCTGGACATTTCATATACATAGAATTATGCAATATGTGACCGTTTGTGCAAACTTTATTAAATTTTGAATGAATTCTTTCCATGCTCAGGTTTTCCTTCTGAGTCAGAAAATATATTTTAGAGTCTTTAAGATGTTGTGTACTTTGTGCTACAAGATCTCAATGCTTTATAATGGGCAAACCATCTCACTATCCTTTGACCCTTGAATTGGCATGGGTGATGAAAATACTACGTGTAATGTAAAGGATAAATTCAAGAAGAATGTGTAACTTGCAAAATCTGAAGTAGTCAGCAACTTCAGGGACTGGGAAGGCAGCTTTCCCAGGGATAACTAAGTGATAAACTGTTGTCCAGAATGTATTTTAAGTACTTACTAATCTTTTTTAAAGAGTTCTGGAACCTTCATGTCTTCTGAAAGTCATGTTTTTACATGACTGATTTCTGAGCAACTTTATGTTGCATTTGCACTTATTTCATTCTGTTGAAAAGACAAAACTGCATTTGAATTATTCTTGTGTATACTTTCAGATGAATTTTGACAAAAGTTGCTTTGCTGTATAAAAAATGATTTTTCTATTTTTATAGAGTAGCACATGATAATGGCATACACAAAACAATTTGCTACTGGAGAATTTGTAGCAATATTATTTGGTGTTTGGTTTATTTACTTATTTGAGTTCCCACTTTATTTTCCCTTATTTTGTACATATTTTCCCTTTTTTTGATTAATTCTCCATGAGCTATTTTGGATAAATGTCATATTTGTCTTTCTACCTTTACAGTTTTCCAGACACTTAAATAAAAATTGATCAAATCTAGAAATTAATTGGTTGATTCCTAGAAGTTTCTGTTACTTGAAGAGCACAACCTTTTCATTGTGATCTCTGATGAATAAACCTTTTTCACTTAACAATTCAATACCTTCCACTATTCTTAATAATTCAGCATAATAGTGTATGTTCCTTCTTTGTCCTGCAGGACGATGGTAAAGTGCATTATAATTCATTTATGTGTAATCCAAGGAAACGTAGACTTACTGTGTTATGTGTGTCTTCTGATTAAGAGCTCAATACATTTAATCTAGTCTGATAGTTTGCCTGGTGTAAGTCATGTGTGTCTTGTTAAAAAAAAATTTTAATAACCAATTATATATTTTTTTGAATAGACTGCCCAAGATCTTATAACTATTTCCTCATATTTTTATAATACCTGTTTAGGAAACATTTAAACAAATCCTTTATGTTCTGCTTGATTCTCTGTAAATAGGAATCATGATTTTGGAGGCAGAAAAATTTGCAGCCTCACAGTGTTGCTGTGAATTGCTCATTGTGACATGCAGGGCTGAAAGTTCAAGGTACTTACGGAAGTCAACACATTCATTAAAACGAGGCTGTGCTGACTGTAGAAATTGTTTTCTGTTTGGAAGGTTTTGTTTTCTGTTGGGAGTATTCTGATTCTCAGTCTTATTTCTCTTCTGTTATTACCAACATTTTCTTGGTGATGATTCTTAATGCAACAGTTCTGCGTACCATTTCAACCATTAGAGTTTTTAGTCTCCATTGTTTTATAGGAGAGTTCTTGACATTTCGAGGCTCCTGCCTATCTTCATTCTTTCAATTTCCTTTTTTGGCTTCCACTAAGATACTTTCCATTGAGTTTAAATTTTGGAATGATCAATAATTGTAGAAAAAATAATTCATCTGAAATTGAGACATACACAAAAGTAATTCAAATGCATTTAAAAATCCACTGTGTTCAGTTGAGCCCTATAATTGCGTAACCAGATTATTCTCATACTATAAATATTGAATTATTGATGGGATACATGTGGGAGTTTTTCACTGGAACATTTGCTTCTTCAGGCCATTTTGCTATATTGGTGGCAATTTTGCATGCTGCTTTATCTGGAACTGTCAGACTTTGTGGTGACAAGATGTGTCAGATAAGTTCAGGTGTGCATAAGTCAGGCAGCCTCATCCCCATTTATACTTACTCTTTGTAGTAATATTTGGTGTTTGTGTCCTACAAACCCAGGAATTTTATTTCATGTGATTTGCTTTAAAAACGTGGTGTGTTTATAATTATGTACATTATTTTTTGAGTATCTTTCTTGACAAGTAAAAACTTATTTTAACTAGGTATCAGCAAGAACCAAATTCTCTGCCTAAAACTGTAAAACTTTGCTGTTTGGGTGTTTGCCCAGAATGTCAGGTCAGGGTTTAGATGCCAATCCTGCCAGCTTCTTGCCCTGAAAACCACTGAACTGTATGATTTAAGTCAGTGAATTTATAGTGTGCAGATTTCATCTCAATAAAGCTGTTCTTAAAAATGTTCGGAGAAGATGTTCTTTACTGAGCTCTGGCCCAAACCAGGATCATCCGTGCGTGTATCAGGTGCTGGGGTTGGGGGGATCTGGACACCAAAGCACTCCTCTGTCCCTGGAAAATTCCTATTTGCATTTTCCAGCAGCTCAGGTGTCATCTTGATGAAAATGTTTCTCAATGTCTGAGACAGAGTGGACCACCCTCCTGGTTTGTACACCTCTGCTTGCATCTCTCCTGCAGATTGGTACCTTGTTTTTCTGTGAGTTGTCTCCCTCTATCTCCCTTAAGACCTTTGCTGCCATGGTGCCCAGCAGGACACACACACACGCACTTCTTATGTGCCTGATAACGGTGGACTCATTAAAGGCTGGGGTGGCAGCTCTCAGGGAGTTAATGGGCAGCTTTATCTCCACAGAGAGAAAGCTCAGTGTAGAAAATGCTATGTTCTCTTCCTCACAGCTACTGACTTCAGGGCACTGGTCAGCCTCTATTTCTTTGTTGTGGTTTTTTAGACTTGAGTGCGCATTGGAATGACCTGAAAGTCTGTTAACACGAGAAATGCTTGGCCCCAGCCTCCGAGTTTGGGTCAGTAGGACTGGTGTCAGAACTGATAATTTCCATTTCTAGCAAGTTCCCAGTGATAAGCCAGGAACCCTGCTTCGAGAACCCCTTGGTCCCCCTGCCAGGGCTCACTTGTCTTGGGAGACGGCTTGTGAAGGCCCCTCTGTTTGTGCAGCTTGGTGGTTTGCATCGGGTTCTGTGGCTGAAGTTGGAATCTTCAAGAGGCCCCCCAGACCCGTGGCACTAGTTTAGTCTGAATGACTGTCTAGGGATTTTCAGACTTTGCTCTCTAACCCTCCTAAGGAGAATGGAGTCACCTCAGGGTGACTGATCAGGGAGGTGGTGTGGGTGATGCTTCAGACCTCACCTCACCAGATCAGCTCTGTTTGTATGTCTTAGGCACTAGGATCCTATAGGTGAACTTGTTTGGAGAAGGAGTTCCTATGCAGGGGAAAAACCCCACATTTTTGTGGTAATAACCTGGATTCTGGGCCCTGCAAAGTGAGCAGCTTATGAAATCCCTGAGGTTTCCTCTGAGCTCCAGGTCCCAGAAAGCCAGAGGGCCAGAATGCCTCTTGGTTGCTAAGTTGTATTTTTTTTATTTCATGGAGAGCTACAACTCCACATTCAGCATAGCTTTGTGGTTCAGACTCTGAAGTCAGACAGACTTGGGTTCAGGTCCTGGACCTGCCCCTTCTAGCTGGGCACCCTGCTGCTTCTGGGAGGCCTTTGCGTCTGTGTCCGTAACATGGGCCATGATTCTCTGCCTTCCCCGTGGGCTGCTGTGAGTCTTGGATGAGATCTGTTGGAAGTAAAGCTCAGAGTCGCAAAGAAAATGAGCACTTAAAGGATTTCTCAGCAAGGCAAAATTTACTTCTGCAGAAGGGTGCTGCTCTCAAGTTTGGTCACCACGAGAGCACACCAAACAAAGGAGGGAAGGGGTTTTTATCCCTAATGCAGTTTGTCCCAGCTACTGTGTCCTATCTCCACTGTGGAGTCAGACTGTACAGTCTAAGCTGAACCCAGTTGGCTAACTTGAATGGTGTAGGAATGTGGTTACACTGGCAGAAGGGGCAGTTTCGGTGGGAAGAGCCATTGCGACGGGAGGGGTCATTTACAGAGTGGGTAGCAGCTGTGGGCTCTGTAGATAAGGACCAGCGGGAAAGTTGTTTACTGAAACCCAGACAGGGAGGCATAAAGGATAAGGAAGTTAGTTTGGCCTTGGAAGTAGGGAACAAAGAGCAAGGATGCTAAACAAGCTAAACCTTTGAGTAGGAACTTCTTTTGTGTCTAACAGATTGTAGATCCCAAACACTTGGCATGGTATCTGACCCATCATCAGTGTGCTCAGTTAAATATTAGCATTTGCTATGATGGTTTTGTTCTTGTAGTGAAAATTAGAACATTATTCTTAAAGGATCAGTAATTTTTAAATGAAATAAATATGGAGACCTGCTTGAAATCTCTGAAAAATGTCAATAGTTAATGGATTTTTTCCTGTACTGGGCAAAATTGATTTTTCATTTAAAAAAAAATAGAGGGGTCAGGCACAGTGGCTCACACTTGTAATCCCAGCACTTTGGGAGGCTGAGGTGGGCAGATCACTTGAGGTCAGGAGTTCAAGACCAGCCTGGCCAACATGGAGAAACCCTGCCTCTACTAAAAATATAAAAATTAGCCAGACCCGGTGGTGCACGCCTATAGTCTCAGCTACTTGGGAGGCTGAGGTGTGAGAATCACTTGAGCCCAGGAGGCAGAGATTGCAGTGAGCCAAGATTGTGCCACTGCGATCCAGCCTGGGCAACAGAGTGAGACTCTGTCTCAAAAAAAAAAAAAAAAAAAAAAGAAAATGAATTAAAGGAGCATTTACTTAACTAAAAGGCAGTTTTGAAAGAACAACTGCCTACAATCATAACATTAGCAGAAATCACTTCAGCATTTTATGTTGATTGCTTTACTCCACCAAGAATTTCTGTGAAACACTGATAATGCTCTTTTTTTTTTTAATCTTCAACTTTTAAGTTCAGGGGTACATGTGCAGGATGTGTAGGTATGCTACGTAGGTGTCATAGTGGTTTGCCGCACAGATCAACTCATCACCTAGAATTAAACCTAGCATCCATTAGCTATTCTTCCTGATGCTCTCCCTTCCCACCCACATCCCCGACGGACCCCAGTGTGTGGGTCCCCCACATGTGACCATGTGTTCTCATCATTCAGCTCCCACTTATAAGTGAGAACATGTGGTGTTTGGTTTTCTGTTCCTGCATTAGTTTGCTGAGGATAATGGCTTCCAGCTCCATCTGTGTCCCTGCAAAAGGATGTGATCTCATTCCTATTCATGGCTGCATAGTTGCAACATCAAATTTGATGCTTCTTATTATTGTGATCTTTTCAGACAGTGTCTTGCTGTGTCACCCAGGCTGGAGTGCAGTGGTGCGATCATGGCTCCCTGCAGCCTCGACCTCCCAGGCTCAAGAGATCCTCCCACCTCAACCTCCCAAGTAGCTGGGACTACAGGTGTGCACCACCACACACCCAGCTAATTTTTGTAGAAGCAGATTTTCACCACATTTCTCGGTCTGGTCTCAAACTCCAAGGCTCAAGCAATTCTCATGCCTTGCCCTCCCAAAGTGCTGGCATTATAGGTGTTAGCCACTGTGTCTGGCCCCATCTTATTTTTAAATGAAGTTTTAATAAGATGTCAGTTATGTGCTTCATCTCAAGTGATTGGCTCCAAAACAAATCAAGTTCCTTCCAAGTACAAAAGAATCTGTGTTCTAAAGCAGTGGAAGGAAGCAGGGTTGGGGAGAATATATCGTGTTCAAGGAAAATGAAAAGAACTTAACGTTTTGAAACACTTCTAGTCAAAGGAACTATGACGAATATATCCTGGATGTGATGGGAGGTGGGGGGCATTTAAGCCCACATTCCCACTTACTCCCATTTTAAAGTTAGAATCAGGAGGAAGATGGGGATTGAGGTAAAGAATTTTGCTATATCACAGTTTGGCTAAAAGGCATTCTACCTAACAAGAATGCAAGTGATTTACACGCTATCTACTCTTGAAGCTTAAACCAGTACTTCGATGATACTTTTTTTTTTTTTTTGCAGGGGGAGGGTGGTAAAGGGAGGAAACAGCCAGAATGAGGATTGAATATATTTGAAAGGAGATTCAAAGTGATGTTTATTGAGCACTTCACTTTGGAAAAGCAAAAAAATCAAAGGCTGTCTTAAAGATTGTACAGAAAATATGATTTATTGGAGATATCCCTTGCCTCCAAGCTCTAATATTAAGCCTCCAAATATAATGCAAGTTATATTGATATAGAAAATGGGAAGGAGCGGGCAGATGTATTATGTATAACCATGAATAATTTTTATCTTTATTGCTTTCCCACTTCAGATCAAGTTGGAATTTTTAACTTTTCACCAAAGATTCTTTGGTTTTACAGAAAATATAGCACAGGTACATGAAATGTAATATATTTATTGTATATACTTTTTTTTTTTTTTTTGAGACGGAGTCTCGCTCTGTCACCCAGGCTGGAGTGCAGTGGCCGGATCTCAGCTCACTGCAAGCTCCACCTCCCAGGTTCACACCATTCTCCTGCCTCAGCCTCCCAGGTAGCTGGGACTATAGGCGCCGCCACCTCGCCCGGCTAGTTTTTTGTAGTTTTTAGTAGAGACAGGGTTTCACCGTGTTAGCCAGGATGGTCTTGATCTCCTGACCTCGCAATCCGCCCGTCTCGGCCTCCCAAAGTGCTAGGATTACAGGCTTGAGCCACCGCGCCCGGCCTATTGTATATGCTTTTAATAGTAGAAACTAATTTTAAAGTTAGGCAGTTTAAAATAAATTTAAAATTATAGTTTAGTGGTCATAAGAGTTAGATAATTGTGTGGTAACCTGTGAGTGTGTTTATTTAGCAATTACGGTGACCATGAAGGGACTTGCTCAGGCCATTTAGCAGAATATCTGACAAACCAGAAGGAAGATGGTTTTAATAACAAGGAAAAACGTAAGCTCATTAGAGATTTGTATCATAAGGGTGAGTCCAGAGTCGTATATGCTTCTAATGTACAGTGACAGTCTTGCTCTGTCGTCCAGGCAGGAGTGCAGTGGCGTGATCTCGGCTCACTGCAACCTCACCCTCCTGGGTTCAAGTGATACTCCTGCCTCAGCCTCCTGAGTAGCTAGGACTACAGGTGCATGCCACCATGCCCAGCTAACTTTTTGTATTTTTAGTAGAGATGGGGTTTCACTGTGTTAGCCAGGATGGTCACGATCTCCTGACTTTATGATCCGCCTGCCTTGGCCTCCCAAAGTGCTGGGATTACAGGCGTGAGCCACCGTGCCCGGCTTACTGTTGATGTCTTGAACTTATCACAATCTTCCTTCAAGTAATACCCTGCTGCTTGACCTTATGCGCAAGAACCTTATGACAGTTTTCTTCCAGGCCCCAGACTTGGTGCTGTTGTTATCCTCTATGTTGCTTTTGCATACTCTATTAACCTCACAAAACATTGTTGTTATTTTTGTTTTAGGCAGACAACATATTTTATATTTACCCACATACTTGTCTTTAGTAGGTTCTTTCTTACTTTGTGTAGATCCAGATTTGTATCTTGTATTGCTTCTCTTCTGCCTGAGGAACTTCCTTTAACATTTTGTATGGTTCAGGTGTATTAGCGATGAGCTCTCTCAGCTTGGTTTATGTTAACCTTTTATTTTGCCTTTATTTTTATTTTTTTGTGGCGGAGTCTCACTCTGTTGCCCAGGCTGGAGTGCACTGGCATGATCTCCACTCGTTACAACCTCCGCCTCCCAGATTCAAGCAATTCTCCTGCCTCAGCCTCCCAAGAAGCTGGGACTACAGGCACCCGCCACCACACCCGGCTAATTTTTATACTTTTAGTAGAGATGGGATTTCACCATGTTGTCCAGGCTGGGCTTGAACTCATGACCTCAGGTGATCCACCCACCTCAGCCTCCCAAAGTGCTGGGATTATAGGCATAAGCCACCATTACTGGTAAAGGGTTCTAGTTTGACACATGTTCCTTTTGAGTGCTTAAAAAATTTTTTTTAATAATTGGTTTCTTTTAAATTTGTAATTGACTTTTTTGGTGCATATTTATAGGGTATAGAGTGATGTTTTGGTGCATAAAATGTATATGATCAGATCAGGGTAATTAGCGTATCATCTTGGACATTATTTTGGGAGAGTGAACATTAAATATCCTCTTTGTAGCTATTTGAAACTATGTATTACTGTTAACCGTAGTCATTCTACAGTACTGCAGAACTCTAGAACTAATTCCTCGTATCTAGCTGTAATTTTATATCCTTTAACGAACCTCTTCCTATCTCTCTGCTCCCTTTACCCTTCCCAGCCTCTAGTATACTCTGTTCTCCTTTTTACTTCTGTGTGATCAACAATTTTTTTTTAGCTTCTGTATTAGTCTGTTTTCACATTGCTATAAAAAACTGCCCAAGACTGGGTAATTTAAAAAGAGGCTTAATTGACTCACAGTTCTGCATGACTGAGGAGGCCTCAGGAAACTTACAATCATGGTGAAAGAGGAAGCAGGCATGTCTTAGAGGGTTTCACCATGTTGGCCAGGCTAGGTCTCGAATTCCTGGCCTCAAGTGATCAGCCAGCCTTGGCCTCCCAAAGTGCTAGGATTACAGGCATGAGCCACCATGCCCAGCCTGTTTGTAGTTTTTTGAGGAACCTCCATACTGTTTTCCATAGTGACTGTACTACTTTACATTCCCACCAAGAGTATTTAAGAGTTCCCTTTTCTCTACATCCTCACTAGCATTTGTTAGTCTTTTGATAATAGCTATCCTGCAGTGAGATGATACCTCACTGTGATTTTGAGTTCCATTTCCCTTATAATTAGTAATGTTGAACATTTAAAAAATGTATTTCTTGGCCATTTGTTTGTCGTCTTTTGAGAAGTGTCTATGTAGCTTATTGGCCTATATTTAAATTGGATAGTTTGAGAATACAAACAAATGGAAAGACATCCCATGCTCATGGATGAGAAGAATTAATTAAGCAGAAATTTTATTTCCAAGCTCTTCAAAGATTAAACACAAAGTTGCCTTCTAAAAGTATCCCAAATCAAATCAAAGGAACAGCATCAAAATAAATAAAACACTTGTGACATTAATAATTATTTTAGGTTGTAGTATTTTACATTACTTTGTTTTTAACTGTTTACAGTGTTCTTGGAGTCATACTTAAACATTTCTTAAGATATGAAATAGGCCAAGTATGGTGGCTCATGCCTGTAACCCCAGCACTTTGGGAGGCCAAGGTGTGTGGATTGCTTGAGGTCAGGAGTTCAAGACCAGGCTGGGCCAACATGGTAAAACCCTACCTCTACTAGAAATCCACACACACACACACACACACACACAAATTAGCTGGGCGTTGTGGCATGCACCTGTAATCACATATCACAGTTACTTGGGAGGCTGAGGCAGGGGAATTGTTTGAACCCGAGAGGCTGAGGTTACAATGAACTGAGATCACGCCACTGCACTCCAGCCTGGGTGACAGAGCGAGACTCTGTCTCGAAAAAAAAAAAAAAAAGATATAAAGTAATGTATTTAGGTACAACCACAACTACAAAGCAGAGGAACTTAAGAATACAAAAACCAAATCTGCTTCATCTATATATACAATGAGGCAACCGAATGCCCCACATAACATTAATCTTTCCAGATGAGTTTGCTAAGAAGCAGCTCCCATGTTAAGTGTTTACAAATGAAACAACCTTCTCATTTGGAAAAATCAAGGCATCAGTCAGTTAGTTAAAGACTACACTTTTCCCCAGCAATTTGTACTTTCTCACCTTAGTTTAGGAAGTGTAAATTCATGAGCAGAACAAATTTTGTAGTATTTGGTATAAAAATATTTGTCAGGAACAACAAATAACAAATATTCAATTTTTTAAATGTTTTCCTTCCTAAATGTAAACATCCAGTAAATAAAACATACATGATATTCCTGGGATAGAAACCTCAGTAATTCACTTATGAAAGAGGTACATTTTGGCATATCTGGTGGTAAGGTTTTTGTTGTTTGTTTTTTTGGTGAAGTGCTTTATATGTAAGACAAACAAAAACCCAGACTATGACTATTTATAGCTAGATTCCTTCTCCCAGTTTCCTTAATTGAGCAGAAACTCACCCGTTTCTGTAGAATGTTGGTTATAGTACCAGGCCATAGGAAAGGGCTGAAATAACTAAATGTGACTTGACCAGTGAAAAGCCTCTCTTGAGGCTTGGAGGCAGTCATTTATCACTTCGTGCTTGAAGGCTTTCCTCTGCAGACTTCTTTCCTAGAGTCTTCAGGGTAAAGCACAGGATCTGGACTCCAGGAGGGGGTTACTTCCTGCTAGAACACTGACCAGCAGGGCATCCTTTCAGGCATTCTGCATGCAGTACTGTTGCAGCTCTGCAGCTGCCTGAGAGACCTTGATCCTCTCACACTCCGACCTGCAGCTTGAGTTCCTCCACCAGGTGCTGCAGGGCACTCTCGCTGGCCCTGGAAGACATAGTAGCAGCAGTGTGCTCCAAGGGCGGTTGAGCCACGGTAGGGAGGTCAGCCCTGCCAGGCCCTGAGTGTGGGCGCTACCAATATTGTTGAAAGGACCATACTATCCAAAGCAATCTACAGATTCAATGCAATCCTTCCCCCGCTGCCCCACGTAGGAGTCTCGCTCTGTCACCCAGGCTGGAGTGCTGTGGCGTGATCTCAGCTCACTGCAAGCTCTGCCTCCCAGGTTCACGCCATTCTCCTGTTTCAGCCTCCCGAGTAGCTGGAACTACAGGTGCCCACCACCAGGCCTGGTTAATTTTTTTGTATTTTTAATAGAGACGGGGTTTCACTGTGTTGGCCAGGATGGTCTCGATCTCCTGACCTTGTGATCCGCCCACCTTGACCTCCCAAAGTGCTGGCATTACAGGCATGAGCCACCATGCCCTGGCCTCAATGCAATCTTTATCAAAATACCAATGACATTCTTCATAGAAATTCTTAAAATTTGTATTGAACCACAAAAGACCCCCAATAGCCAAAGCAATCCTGAGCAAAAAGAAACCTGGGGGTATACACTGTCAGACTTCAAAATATACTACAAAGCTATAGTAACCAAAACAGCATGGTACTGTCATAAAAACAGACACACTAATGGAACAGAATCGAGAACCCAGAAAGTAACCTATTCATTTACAGCCAACTGCTTTTTAAAAATTTTTTGTTTTTTGAGACAGTGTCTCACTCCATCTCCAGGCTAGAGTGCAATGCCATGATCATGGCTTACTGTAGCCTTGACCTCCTGGACTTAAGAAATCATCCTACTTCAGCCTCCTGAGTAGCAGGGACTACAGGTATGTGCAACCATGCCCAGCTAACTTTTAAAAATTTTCTGTGGAGACAGAGTCTCACTGTATTGCATAGGCTGGTCTTGAAACCCCTGGACTCAAATGGTTCTCCTGCCTTAGCCTCCCAAAGTGCTGGGATTACAGGCATGAACCACCACGCCTGGCTACCAACTGATTTTTGACAAAGGCAACAAGAATACTCATTGGGGAAAGGATAATCTCTTCAATAAACGATGCTGGGAAAACTAGATATCCATATGCAGAAGAGTGAAAATAGACCCTCACCTCTCACCCTATATGAAAATAAAATGGATTGAAGACCTAAATGTAAGATCTGAAACCATAAAACTACTACAAGAAAACACAGGGGAAACCCTTCAGGACATTGGTGTGGGAAAATATTTTATGAATAAGACCTCAAAAGCAGTCAACAAATCACTTGAGCCCAGGAGTTTAAGACCAGCCTAGGCAACATAGTGAGACCCTGTCTCTTCAAAAAATTAAAAGTTAGCCAGATATGATGGTATGTACCTGTAGTCCTAGCTACTCGGGAAGCTCAGGCAGGTGGTTCACTTGAATCCAGCAATCCAAGGCTGCAGTGAGCTACTATCAAACTACTGCACTCTAGCCTGGGTGACAGAGGAAAAGCTTCTCTCTTAAAAAAAAAAAAAAAAAAAAAAAAAAAAAAAAAAAAAAAAGCACAGGCAACAAAAGCAAAAATAAACAAATAAGACTACATCAAATGAAGAAGCTTCTGCACAGCAAAGGAAACAACCGAGTGAAAAGGCAACCTACAGAATGGGAGAATACATTTGCAAGCTATTCATCTGATGGGATTAATATCCAGAATATACACAGAGCTCACACATCTCAAAAGCAAAAAACAATCTGAACACTTTAAAGGCATATCTACTCTGCTATTAGCTTACGTGCTTCTGAAGAGAGGTCTGCTGTCTTTCTTTGTTTTTCTGTAGACCCCCTTGCACCCACCATGGCTGCTTCTAAGATTTTCTACTGAATCTTAGCAATTAGATTAGAATGCTGCTTGGGGTAGTTTTCTTATGTTTATTCTGCTTGGGGTTGTTGAGGTTCTTGGATTTGTGGGTTTATGCTTTTCATCAAATTTAGGAAATTGGCCATTATTTCAAATCATTTTGTTTCTCGTTTCTCTTCTCTCCCTTGGATTACAATTACACATGTGTTGGACTGCTTGATATTGTCCTTTAGGTCACCGGTGCTCTTAATTTATTCTCAATCATTTTTTCTGTCTCCTTTGTTTTGTCAATTTTTAAAATAGCTATTTATTTTCATTTATTGATACAGTTTTCTGCCAAGTATAACCTGTTAATTCCATTTTTCAATTTTGTATTGTATTTTTTATTTCTAACAGTTCTAAGTATTTTAAAAATATTTTCTTATGCTCATGTTTTTATCTTGAAGATAGAGAATACTTACAGGATAACGTATTTGTTTACTAATTCTATCATAGATGTCATTTCTGAGTTTATTTCTCTTGTTTTTTTTCCTGTTATTGGTCATATTTTGTTTCCTTGCATATTGGTGATTTTTTTTAAAAGTTTAGTTTTATGATTTTAGATTTATAAAATACAAATCTAGTTCTTAGAGTTCTCACAACCTGCACTCATTTACCCCTATTATTAACATTTTATATAAATATGGTACATTTGTTACAAATGATGAACCAATGTTGATACATTATTATTATTATTATTATTATTTTGAGACGGAGTCTCGCTCTGTCACCCAGGCTGGAGTGCAGTGGCGTGATCTCCACTCACTGCAACCTCCGTCTCCTGGGTTCAGGCGATTCTCCTGCCTCAGCCTCCTGAGTAGCTGGGATTACAGGTGCCCACCACCACTCCTGGCTAATTTTTGTATTTTTAGTAGAGACAAGGTTTCACCATGTTGGACAGGCTGGTCTCGAACTCCTGACTCCCTCAGGTGATCCACCCACCTCAGTCTCCCAAAGTGCTGGGATTACAGGTGTGAGCCACTGTGCCTGGCTGATACATTATAATTGACCAAAGTCCATACTTTATTCAGATTTCCTTAGTTTTTACCCAATGTCTCTTTCCTCTTTTATCCCATCCAGAATACCACATTATATTTAGTTGTCATTTCTAAAGTTCCACTTGGCTGTCGGTTTCTCAGACTCTTCTTGTTTTTGATAACTTTTACAATTTTGAGAAGTACTGCTCAGGTATTTTGCAAATGTCTCTCAATTGGAATTTTTCTGTTTTTTTTTTTTTTTCTCATAGATGGATTTTATAGATTTTTTTGGGAGGAAAATCACAGAAGTAAAAATGTGATTTTCGTTACCTCAAATTAAGAATATATACTATCCACGTGACTTAACTACTGTTGATTATTTATTTATTTAGTTAGTTAGTTAGAGACGGAGTCTCTCTCTGTCACCTAAGCTGGAATGCAGTGGCACAATCTCAGCTCACTGCAACTTCCACCTCCCAGGTTCAAACAGTTCTCCTGCCTCAGCCTCCCGAGTAGCCGGGACTACAGGTGCCTGTGACCATGCCCGGCTCATTTTTGTATTTTTAGTAGAGATGGGGTTTCACCATATTGGCCAGGCTGGTCTTTAACTCCTGACCTTGTGATCCAACCACCTTGGCCTCCCAAAGTGCTGGGATTACAGGCATGAACCACAGTGCCCGACCATACTGTTGATTATTGAATCATCTGGCTGAGGTAGTGTTCGTCAGGTTTCTCCATTGCAAAGTGACGCTTTCCCCCTTCCTTTCCATGTACTTTGTGGAAGCTTCTGTGTGCAGCCACACTTCAGGAGTGAGGAGTTATGCTGCAGCTCCTTGAGGGGAGACTATCTAATGAGTTATTTGCATAGGAGTTTTGCCTCTTCTCCTGTGTTTGTTTATTCACTCATTTATATCAGTATGGACTGAGGAATATTTTTATACTTTCAGTTTTAATCCAGTGCTGTTTAATTTATTATTCAAATGTTGCAGTTTTGGTCATTGGAAGTTTTTTCGGTTTCTTGTTTCTCCTGTGTCCCGTTGGCATCCCTCTTCTATAGTGGGATGGGCTTTTTAAAAACAAAAATGAACTTAATTTTGGCACAAGAAGATGCTCTAGACTCGTTTTGTATAATTTCCCGCCCTCAGTCTTGAATCGGCTATTTCTCAAAGGAGTTCTGAGAAATGTGTCAGTGTCTACTTACCTGTTGATACAAATATACCTGCAAATATTTGTTTATGTGAGTTAAACTAAAAGTGAGTCCAACTGATATCTCCAACTGTAATTGATTACCACATGGATCATTCTAGTCTCCTTCCCTTGCTTATATGTTAACTCCTACTCCAACAGAAATCTAGCTTTCCTCATCTGCCATTAATTTACCTAGGTGTTCATTTCCCATATACATGCACAGCAATTTCAGAACTGTTAAGCTGTAGCTCTGTGGGAAATGTGTGATCAACTAGAGTACAGTGCTTATGTCCAGTTTCCTTTGCTTTTAGTCTCAAACTGCACTCATTGCCAGAGTTATTTAGGGCAAAACCCTTTCCCCTTACTCCTTCAGTAAAGTTGTTTCATCCATTCGTAACACAGCTAAATTATATACAATTTTGTTAGTCATCTATATCTTGATATTTCTTGTATCATCAACATGTTGTCATAGTCTGCATTCTAACTTGGGATTCCCCAGCTTCCTAAATGCTTCTCTAAACTTTGCAACACTAAACTTCATTATTTGTACTGTGAAGTTCTACAGACTTTCACAAATGCAGTGTCATATAGCCACCATTCTAGTACCATCAAGAATAGTGGCCAGGCACATTGGCTCACGCCTGTAATCCCAGCACTTTGGGAGGCTGAGGCAGGTGGATCATGAGGTCAGGAGTTTGAGACCAGCCTGGCCAAGATGGTGAAATCCTGACTCTACTAAAAATAAAAAAATTAGCCGGGCGTGGTGGTGGGCACCTGTAATCCCAGCTGCTCGGGAGGCTGAGGCAGGAGAATCACTTGAACCCCGGAGGCAGAGGTTGCAGTGAGCTGAGATCGTGTCACTGCACTCTAGCCTTGCTCTGTCTCAAAAAAAAAAAAAAAAAAAGTTTTACTCCCTGAATAAAATCCTCCATCTGTCACCTATTCAACCCTTCTTCCCTCTTCTTAAGCTCCTGATAACCACTGTTCTTTTTACTGTTTCCATAGTTTTTCCTATTCCAGAGTGGTATATAGTTGGGATAATACAGATGCACCTTTACAGACTAGGTTCTTTCACTTAGAAATATGTATTTAAGTTTCCTCCATGACTTTTCATGGCTTTGACAGCTCACTTTCTATCACAGAATAACAAATACTCCATTGTAAAAATACCAGTTTCTCCATTCCCTTATCGAAGGACCTGTTGCTTCTAGTGTTTGGCCTTATAAATAAAGATGTTGTAAACATTCAGGTACAAGTTTTAAAATAAACTGGGCAGTTACCTCGGTGCATGATTGCCGAATCCCATGATAAGACTGTGTTTAACTTTGTAAGAAACTTCTGAAGTGGCGGTACCATTTAGTAGTCCCAACAGCAATGAAGGAGGGTTCCTGTTGCTCTGCATCTTTGCTGGACTTGGGTATCATTAGGCTTTTGAATTATAGCCATTCTAATGTGTGTATACTGGCATCATGTTTCAATTTGCAATTCCCTAGTGACATTTGATGATAATCTTTTAGTCTGCTTATTTGCCATTGGTACATCTTTGGTAAAGTTTTTATTCAGATCTTAATTTCTTAATGGGGCTTTTTTTCTTGTTGGGTTTTAAGAATTCTTTGTACATTATGGATACTATTCTTTTATCAGGTATGCTTTGCAAATACTTGCAGAATGCCTTCATTTTAAAATTGGTAAATGCATTTATTTCATTCTTGTTCCCGAAGGGAATTTTAGCTGAGCATATAGTTCTCCAAACAGCTCCTTTTCTCTTCTGTCTGCAGATCTTGCTATATTACTGTCTAGTCTGCATTGTCATCTTTGAGAATTCTGTCATCCTGACATTTTTTTGTAGATGATGTGTGTGTGCTCTCTAGTTTTTGGGATCGTATTATTGCCTTTGATGTTCTGCTGTTTCATATTTATGTGTCTAGGCATGTTTTTCTTTTTATCTTAATTGGGATCCTGGAATTTTGAATTCATATTTTTAATTAGTTATGACACACTTTCCTGTAAATATTTCCTCTCTTCTGTTCCTTTTATTATTCCTTTCTGGTTCTCTAATTAAATATATGCATGATCTTCTCATTTTGTTTTTTTAACCTGTATTTGTGTTTTCCATCTTCGTTTTATTTTGGGTAAATTGAGTCAATTCTTCAGATATGTAATTATCTGTTTATCTTTACCTTATTTGCATTTGACCTACCTACTTTATTTCAACAATATTTTAGGAATTTCCAATTGCTTTTTTCCTCAACTATTTCTGCTAATTCCTAGCTCTTTAATACTCACTTTGTAATAGAATCTTCTGTTTCTTTAAAGTTTTGTACATAGCTCTTGGATATTCTGAATCTGACACTCCAGCCTCTTTGGTTCTTGGAGAGTATATATCTCTGACTGCAGTTTGCTTGCCTCCCCTTGTGTTTAATCTTTGATCTTAAACTGGGTAGCTAACTTGGTGAGTCCTTTCTTTAGAGAGCATTTGCATCTGCCTCTGGTGGTAGTCAAGAGGCTTATCCAACCATGATCATATTGGATCCACTGGAGACTTTTGTTCAAAGCAGGAGTCTCAGGTTCAGCTTCTATTTCTTGCTGCTTTCCAAGTTCAGTATCCCCATATCATGGCTGCCATATTAACCTGGCCTCATGGTAATCTTATTCCTTCATCTATGTGCAGATCAGGCCAGCTCTGCTTCTCCACTGCTCTCACTGCCTGCTTCTCTGGTCTGAGTCCTCTCCCTCTCTAGATTCCTTGGCTTCTGTCTTCTGGGTGCTGTTGCAGTGGCTTTGGAACATGGAGACACTGGTTTGTTCTTTCTGGTTTCTGACTGATCTGAGGTCTACTCATATTTTAAATTTGTAATTTGGTGGCGAGAGGGTGTAGGGAGAAAGGGTGGGATGTCCCTGGATGGTTCTTCTACATTTTATGAGAAATGCTTCAAAGGATGTGTCCCAGCCCAAGTCTAATTGTTGTAGAGTGGAGAGTCCTTCAGAGTCTGATAGTTTTTGATGACTGAATCTGATCACTTTTCATGACCTGTCATGCTACCTGCCTGGTCCGTCCTTCATCATATTTGCACCTGGATTACTGAGTTGCCTCCTGTCTGATCTCCCGCTCCTGCCTTCACCTCACTTTGGTCTATTTTCAATATGGTAACCAGAGGGATCCTGTTAAAACCTAAATCCGATCATGTTGCTCCTTGGCTCAGAATCCTTCACTTGCTTTCCATAATTTCTTTTTGAGATTTATCTACACTATTACATGTACCAATAGTTCATTTTTATTGCAGGTTAGTATTTCATTGTGTAGGTATAACACTATCCATTTATCTGCTGATTGGCATTTGGCATGTTTTTAGGTTTTGGTGATTATGATTAAAGCTGCTCTAAACATTCATGTACAAGCCTTTGTGTGGACATGCTTCATTCATTTTCGGTAAATACCTAGGAATGGAATTGCTGGTTCATTGGGCAGATCTGTATTTAACTTTGTTAGAAACTGCCAACTGTCTAAAATGGTTATACAATTGCAGGTTTCCACCCACAGTGTATGAGAGTTCCAGTTGTTCCACATCTTCACCAACATTTGGTATTTTCAGTCTTTTTGCATTCTAGGCATTCTCAGTATTTCATTGTCATTTTTACTAGCATTTCCACAATGACTAGTCATCTTACTGTATCCTTATCGGCCATTTGTCAGTTTTTTTTAAAAGATGATTTCAAATTTTCTACTCATTTAAAAATTGGGTTGTGGCCAGGCATGGTGGCTCACGCCTGTAATCCCAGCACTTTGGGAGGCCCAAGTGGGCGGATCACCTGAGGTCAGGAGTTTGAGACCAGCTTGACCAACATGGAGAAATCTCATCTCTACTAAAAATACAAAATTAGCTGGGAGTGGTGGCACATGCCTGTAATCCTAGCTACTCGGGAGGCTGAGGCAGGAGAATTGCTTGAACCTGGGAGGCGGAGGTTGCGGTGAGCCGAGATCGTGCCATTGCATTCCAGCCTGGGTAACAAGAGCAAAACTCCATCCCCCACCAAAAAAAAAAAAAAGAAAAAAAAAATTGGGTTGTATGTCTTCTTGATAGTTGTAAGCATTTTTAATATATTCTGGATGTAAGCCTTTTGTTAGACTTACATATCATCAATATTTTTTTCCTACTCTGTGAATTGCCTTTTAATTTTCTTAATGGTGATTTTCAAAGAATAGAGGTTTTCAATTTATTGAAACTCAATTTATCAAATTATTTTCTTTTGTAGTTAATGTTTTTTGTGTCCTATATAAGATATCTTTATCTTACCCATGATTGTAAACATTTTTTCTAACATTCTATGTATTTTGCTCTCAGTAAATATTTGCTGAATGAATACATTTGTTTTTATACTTATCCTACATATGTATATATTTATAAACAGCAGATTATTTTACATATTTTATAAGCTAACATATTGAATATGAGCTGAAGTAAAGCATAGTGATTCCAGGTAGACTCTAAATAACAGATACTATAACTTATCTAACAGATGATGAGAAAATGGATAGAATCTTGTGATGTAAACATATCTCAATTTATTTATCTACTCTTCTGCTGAAAAGGTTAGTTCCAATTTTTTGTCACTACAGTACTGATGCTACCATGATCATTCTTGGCTAGGTCTTCTTGTATACATGTGTTAATGTGTCTTTAGACCTTGTATCTGGTAGCAGAAGGTGGATAATCTTTAGGGGACTTCCACTTGAAATTACATACAGTTGGTATGTTGACATATGCTCCTTTTAAAGGGCATTTTGGCAATATGTATCAAAATTAAACCTATACACATCCAAAAACTCAACAATTCTACTTCTAGGAATTTGCCATAACATATCTAAAAATATTTTCATCACTATGTAAAGTGCACAGTTTTTATTGAGGTGTTGTCTGTAAAAATTATTTTATACAGCGAGTACCCTTGTTTTTAAAAATTGAGTTAAAATCCCATGTACTAACATACAAAAATATCTACCAGTAACTTGTTAATTTAAAAAGGCAAGCTTGGGCTGGATTCAGTGGCTCATGTCTGTAATCCCAGCACTTTGGGAGGCCAAGGTGGGCAGAACAGATCTCTTGAGGTCAGGAGTTTGAGACCAGCCTGGCCAACATGGTGAAACCCTGTTTCTACTAAAAATACAAAAATTAACCCACCGCCATGTGCCTGTAATCGCAGCTACTCTGGAGGCTGAGGCATGAGAATTACTTGAATCTGGGAGGCGGAGGTTGCAGTGAGCCATAAGCCATGATTGTGCCACTGTACTTCAGTCTGGGAGACAGTCTTGCTCTGTGTCACACACCCACACAGCAAAGTACCTTGTCACACACACACACACACACACACACACACATACACACACACACTGCAAAACAGCACCTTGAATATGATGGCTTTTTGTAAAATTTTATGTATCCATGCTAAATAAATCTTTGAAAGAATGTTCGCTGGTGGTCCTCTCTGGGTGGTCGGGGGTGTGGATATGAGAGAACTTTCATTTTCTGCTTCAGTATTTCTGTATTGCTTGATATATACATATCTTTAAAATATACATTTTTAAAAGTATATATATATATATTTTTTTTTTTTTTCTTGAGAATGAGTCTCGCTCTGTCACCTAGGCTGGAGTGCAGTGGTGCAATCTCGGCTCACTGCAACCTCTACCTCCTGGGTTCAAGCGATTCTCTGCCTCAACCTCTCTGGTAGCTGGATTACAGGTGCCCGCCACCGTGCCCGGCTATTTTTTTTTTTTTTTTTTTTTTAGTAGAGATGGAGTTTCACCATCTTGGCCAGGCTAGTCTTGAACTCTTGACCTTGTGATCCACCTGCCTCAGCCTCCCAAAGTGCTGGGATTTATAGGCGTGAGCCACCGCACCTGGCTTATTTTTTTTTAAACTATATATTTTTAAAAGTTTCCAGGCTGCGTGCGGTGGCTCATGCCTGTAATCTCAGCACTTTGGGGAGGCCAAGGCCGGTGGATCACTTGAGGTCAAGAGTTCGAGACCAGCCTGGCCAACATGGTGAAACCCCATCTCTACTAGAAATACAAAAATTAGCTGGGTGTGGTGGTGCGTGCCTGTAATCCCAGCTACTCTGGAGGCTGAGGCACGA
Source organism: Trachypithecus francoisi (assembly GCF_009764315.1). Taxonomy (NCBI): domain Eukaryota; kingdom Metazoa; phylum Chordata; class Mammalia; order Primates; family Cercopithecidae; genus Trachypithecus; species Trachypithecus francoisi. The sequence goes on along the minus strand of NW_022681442.1, from coordinate 5,526,589 downwards.
GAATCGCTTGAACCTGGGAGGTGGAGGTTGCAGTGAGCCGAGATCATGCCACTGCACTCTAATCTGGGCAACAAAGTGAAAAAAAAAAAAAAAAAAGAAAGAAATCGCCAATATCTGAATACATATTTTGGCTTCTGTTTTGAGACAACAGAGCATGCATTCTTGAACCCATCTGACTGCATGGCATTTTTTACATTCCTTGTTCATCAAGGTTACTCCTAAATGCCTCACACATGCCAGTTTTTATTTGTAGGGTTATTTTGTAATTTGAATTTTGAGAGGGATACATATTTACATACTGTAGTAAGACAGGGTGAAGCAGAACAAAAGTTGGTGGTTTAAAGATAATTTCAAGTGCAAGTCCCCTAAACAGTTTTAGGAAATTAATGAAAGAGTTGAAGGGGGTGTTAAGTGTGAAGAAAGTGGGAGCTTGAGGAAGGAGGTTAGAAAGGGAAGAAGAGGGAAGCAATACCTGATCGGAAGATGAAGGAGATTTATTTGTATTGAAGCTGAGAGTAAAAGTGTACCTTTGTAGCTAGCACAAAGAAAGGGAAGTAAATTTATTTTCACACTTTTTTTTCTGTAGGAGGAGAATTTTTGGAAGGACAACTATTGATATAGTAGCTGCCTTTGCATTTTATTTGCAGAATAGGTTTAGTTACTGTTTGCAGTAAGGGTCTGTACATGAATCTTGGCCATTAAGACATGCTTGGAGCCAAGAAACAGATGAATGTGGAAACAGCCCCACAGTAGAAACAGGGGATTTGTTATGTAGGATGTTATTCTGATAAATGCAAAGAAGAACGACCATTATTTATAATTAATATCTGATTTATGATCCTGGTTATTTTCATACTGGCTGCAAAAATACAATTTATGTTTCTGTGTATACCCTGGTAGCCTATTTAGAATGAGTATGTTTGGGAAGATTTAGAGCACAAAATTTGTCTTTATAAGGTAAGTTCATCCAACCCTTCTATGTATTATTTTTATTGTAAACCATTGTAGACAGCTGTTAGAGAAACAGGGACATGGTGGTTGATATGGTTTGGCTCTGTGTCCCCACCCACATCTCATCTTGGATTGTAATCTCATAATCCCCATGTGTCATGGGAAGGACCCAGGAGGAGGTAAATGAATTGTGGGGACACTTCCCCCAGGCTGTTCTTGTGATAGTGAGTGAGTTCTCATGTGATCTGATGGTTTTATAAGGGCCTTTTCCCCACTTCACTCAGCACTTCTCCTTCCTGCTGCCTTGTGAGGAAGGACTTGTTTCCTTCCCCTCTGCCGTGATTGTAAGTTTCCTGAGGCCTCCCCAGCCATGTGGAACTGTGAGTCAATTAAACCTCTTTCCTTTATAAATTACCCAGTCTTGGGTTTATCCTTATAGCAGCATGAGAATGGGCTAATGCAGTTGTAGATTATAAAGAAATCCCATTTTGAAGAGCAACAGTATGTGGCAGATACTATGACTTGATGTATAAACAGAAAATTACATTTTCCTTAAAAATTACAACCCTTAAGGGGTTGTCTAGCTTATCTATCAGGTGTGTCAGTCGTGAGGATTAGATTTTTCTCCAGAGGGCTTAATATTAGTCGAACTACCATATTAAGATGATTGGATTCATTTTCAGGTTTGGATTTGCATGAGGCAGCACGTCACTGGTGACTTACGTGGAAGAAAGAATCCTTTTTCTTGCTATTATGTTCTTCATTGTCCTCTCTGGGCTGCTTCCTTGAGATATGAGCTCGGATGTCCCTCAGCACCTCAGTTATTTTCCTTTAGAGCCATCATCACAATTATGATAACTTTTTTTAGGGAGGCAGGTAGTGTCTTTGTTTAATGTCCGTTTCTCCTGCAAGACTGCAGACTCAGGGCAGAAAGTGTCTTGTGCTCCCTGTTCCTAATAGGTCTACCACATAGTAACATTCAAAAAATTATTGTGAACAAAGGAACAGAGGATGAATAAAAAAGGATATTGGCAGGCCAGGGGATGGAGGAGGAAAACAGCAGTGAGGGCAGTTTGGGAATGATCCCTGATATAGTCATATTTACCCTTTAATACCACCTTATGTGCTAAAAAAAAAAAAAAAAAAACAGTAGGGTTTAAAAGATTTTTGTGTCAGTATGTGTCATTCCGTTTTAGTTGTGTGAGTAAGAGAGGCTCGTGAGAATATAATTGATTTCTGTAACTAGCTGGGTTGAGAACTTTTATCAGACTCAGACAGCAGCCTGACAAACCTGAGTTGAAAGACAGTGTCACGTCCTATGGGTGACACACGTGAACTAGGAGATGGGTTCATGTAATGATGGGAACTCACGTGACAGAAATATTGGAAACCTCTGTTTGCATATTTGAAGTTAGTTGCTATCTAATTTTTACACCTACTGGTCAATAATAGGCAGTGTAAATGTGGGTAAGCACCAAAGGCCATAGAATAAAATGTGCTACATATTATGTGTTAAGTCACTGCTTATCTGTCATGGTTAAATTAATTGCAACATATTTTAAGGAATGATAAAATGGAATCTTATGGATATTTGAATAATATCAGATCAGCTCAGATCAAATAATTATTGATAGCACTAGGGTAGAGAGTGAATGAACCTCAGCTCACTCTCCTCCAAGAGCTTCGTCTCTGCAGTTGGCCTCTGTATCTGTGGGTCTGCTCTGCACATTTAACCAAGGGTTAAAAATATTTGCGGGAAAAAACCCTAAAAAATAACAATACAACAACAAAGAAAACACAAATAAAAATACAGTATAACAACTACTTCAGCTACTTATATAGCATTTACATTGTATTGTGTATTATAAAAGTAATCTAGAGATGATATAAGGTATATGGGAAGATGCATGTAGGTTATATGCAGATACTGTGTCATTTTATATAAGGAACCTGAGCATCCTTGATTTTTAGTGTCCTTGGGGGTCCTGGAACCAATCCCTAGGGGCAACTATAGTTGCATTGAAACTATATTGGAATATAGAAAATATTAGAGATGCATAGGTCTCAGGATTCCTGAATTTGAAGCTGAACCACCTTTATATAACATTTTAAGATAATTTTGCAGTGTAGCTTACCTGGATACCTATTTAGTTGGGAGAAGGGTAAGACAAAAATAAGGATAGAAATATATCCATGTATGCAGTCAGTACTTTGTTCTTTTATTAAATAATTCAGACATAAAATATGTAAAACAATACATGCCACCACCTAGCTTAAGAAACAAAATATTGCTGACAAAATTATTTTTCTTTCATACTATGTTTATCTTCCTCTGTGATATAGTTTTGATCAAATATTATGTAGATTGTATCATTCTCTCTCTCTCTTTTTTTTTTTTTGAGATGGAGTCTTGCTCTGTCACCCAGGCTGGAGTTCAGTGGTGTAATCTCTGCTCACTGCAACCTCTGCCTCCTGGGCTCAAGTGATTCTCCTGCCTCAGTCTCCTAAGTAGCTCAGACCACAAGTGTGAGCCACCATGGCCTACCTAATTTTTGTATTTTTAGTGCAGATGGGGTTTCAGTATGTTGACCAGGCTGGTCTCGAACTCCTGACCTCAAGTGATCCACCTATCTAGGCCTCCCAAAGTGCTGGAATCACAGCATGAACCACTGCACCTGACCTATATTGTATAATTCTCTACATAAAGTTTTACAGCTTTCTTTTGTGATTCAACCTTCCCCTCGATTTATTCACGTGGGTATATTTAGCCCCAATTCATTTTAACTTTAGTCTTAACTGCTATATAGTATGCTAGTTTGGTTATTCATAATTTGCCCAATCTTTTCATGCTGGCCATTACAGTAGTTTTCCATTTCTCTTAAACGTAAAGTTGCCATGAACGTTCTCACACATGTAAGGAACCATACCTAGGAGTGGAATTGCTGGATGATAGAGAATGCACGACCTGAACTTAGCCTTGCCAACTTGTTTTCCAAAGAGATTTCCCGATTTATACTCTACTGGCAGTTTGAGAGTGTTCCACTCTTCCTCTTCACTGCTATTGGCAGATTTTAGATTTAATAAACTTGATGACCAGCATTTTGAGACGCCGAGGCAGGAGGATCACCTGAGGTCGGGAGTTCAAGACCAGCCTTGACCAACATGCAGAAACCCCATCTCTATTAAAAATTCAAAATTAGCCGGGTGTGGTGGTGCATGCCGGTAATCCCAGCTACTCGGGAGGCTGAGGCAGGAGAATTGCTTGAACCCGGGAGGCAGAGGTTGTGGTGAGCCAAGATTGTGCCACTGCATTCCAGCCTGGGCAACAAAGAGTGAAAGTCTGTCTCAAAATAAATAAATAAAATAAATAAACTTGATGAATGCAAAATGTTATTGTAATTGCATCGTTTTGTTTATCAGTGAGGTTGAGTAGGTTTCACTGGCACTCCTCTTCTCCTGAATTACTTGGTCATATCCTTCGGTAGTACGTTTTTCTTAAGAGTGAATATAAGCTGATCGTATGCATTTGAATACTTTGCTATTGTTAAAGTATCCTACCATTTCTCACTATGAATATATTTTAGACTTCAGTGACATACTGTGTCTAAAGAATATATATAGCAATTTGGCTTTTCTTATCTGATTGTAAAAGACTTTGTCATTTTACAGACTCATTGTGCATTTGCATAGAAAATCTCAGGAGCTCCGTACCAGGCACAGCCTGTAGGGGAAAGAGCACAGATTTTGGAGTTAGAGATCTGGGTTGAAGTCCTCGCTTTCCACTTATCAATTCTGTAGCTTTGAACAAGCTGCTGTACCTCTCTGAGCTTTGGTCTCCTCCTCTCTGTCCTTATCTGTAAATTGAGAACACCCCATCATCGTGAGGTTGAATCCATTGTTGATCAAGTGTCCTGTATGATATTTTGCTTACAGCAAGCTTGCAGTAAATTGAAGTTGTTGGAATTAAGTAAAGGAAATATCTTGGAAGCACATTTCCTTCTTTGCCTACTACCTGTTACCTGTATAGAACTCCAAGCAGGACTTCCATGTAGTTAGAAGTGTGAAATAGGTGTGAGCATTGTGACTTTCAAAGGCATTACCACTACCTTATGTTTGTGAAGTCCTTTATACATTTCAAATCACTTCAATATTTTGTCACATTATTTTTTTCTTTGCAGTAAATCTGAGAGGGAGGCAGGACAGGTATCCTTATTTATCCCCCACTTTTCCTGATGAGGAATCTCCATGGTAGAGCCAGGAGAGGAAGCAGTGTTTCCCGATTACTACCCTAGAGAGTTTTGGCTTTTGTTGTTTTTGCTGTTTGAACTGATTTTTGCCCTAGAAGAACTTATTAGCAAAGTAGAGGAAAGCAACTTTTGGGCAGTTTGCACTTACATTACTTACTTTTAAAGGATAAGGAATGTTTGGGGATAAAAACATAAGAAAATTGAAGTACATTGAAATGTCTGCATGAGATGATGTATTCTTTGTCTGCAGGCTCTGCCAGACTTGCCTCTTTATCCTGAGACCTCACTTAAGGCACCTCATTCCTGGATTAGAATGTATGTAAACTGTATGCATTTTGAACACGTCTTCCTGTAGGCTCCCTCCGCACCTGCCTCCCCCATGCATCTGGTTTGTATTTGTTTGGTGTCCAATGTTCCCTGCTCCTCACTTTGCCCTTCCCTCTTGGTCACCTTGGTTACACCTGTGCCCTCAGGACACAGGGGAGGTGTCCCCCAAGTGTGCTGAATGAATGGGTATGAGTAAACTTTTTCCTTGGAAAGAAATGTCAAGCAGGATCTCTGCTTGACACCAAAATGGTCAATAAATTGAGCCAGAGTGTAATTGAAATGTCTCATGCTTTGAAGCATCCACGTTGACTTATTCTTGGTTTATTTTTATCAGGCTTGTTGCTATCATATATGTATAAGCTCAGCAAGGAAGAGTCTAGGCTAGTAGTTCGTCTTAGCTGAATCTTTTTTCCATTAAGAATAAAAATGCTCAGTTACATTTTGTTTTTTTCCCCTTTATTCAGTACTATACCAGCTTAAAATAATACCAAAAAATCAGCCATAATGCTATTTTGTCTTTCGGTTTTCTAAATTCTTTCAGTTCTTCTGTGTGCATCTGTACATTTTACACCATTATAATCATAACATCTGTGTAAGTTCATGTCTTTTCCTTAGTATATCATCTTCCATGCTTTTAATCAGTAAATATTCTTCTATCTAAATAATGTACCAAAGTGTATCTAACAAATTCCATGTTCTTGGACATTTAGATGAGTTTGTATTGCTGTGAATGGTGTTCAAGTGTTTCTGGTTTTTATTTTATGTTGTGATTTATGTATGTGTGTATGTAGTTAAACATAGGGCAGTAGTAGATAGCACATAGAAAGTTAAGGGCATGCCACTGGAGTTGGGTTCCCTGGGTTCGAATCCTGACTCTGCTGCTTATTACATGACCTCCCTGGCAAATGATGGGACCTCTGCGTGTCTCCAGTCTTACGAGTAAAAGATAGGAGGAAAGTTCTAGCACTTTATAAGGTTGTTGTGAAGATTAAATAATATATATAAAGAGTTTTAGAACACTCATACAAAGTAAAGTCTTATCAAAACTTAGCTATTAAATAACTCAGGTTTGGGCAGGGATGGTGGATGGACTCCTCGGTAAAATAGGATTGGCCATAATTGTGCTGCTGATTGAAGCTGGGTAGCAGACACAAGAGGATTTGCTATACTATTCATTCTACTTTTCATGGTGAGATTTTTATTTTTTATTTTATTTTTTTTTGAGACAGTGTCTCATTCTATAGCCCAGCCTGGGATGCAGCAGTACAATCACAGCTCACTGCAGCCTCGACCTCCTGGGCTCAACTGATCCTCCTGCTTCAGCTTCCCAAGTAGCTGGGACTACATGCATGTGCCACTATGCGCAGACAGAAACTTTTTTTCGTAATAAAAATAAAAGCACATACAATACAGAAACATTTTAGCTTTTACATTTATTTTTTGATTTCTGAATTTATTTTTTGGATGTGTTTCTAGAAGCGAGACCACCAAGTAGGAGATCTTATAATCATTTTTGAATACAGCCAAATTGTTTTTTTAAAGAATTGTGTAATATACAGTGTAATTCTCAATCTCAAACCGTTTTATCACAGTCTTAAACAACACTGAATATTATTACCATTACATATTTTTCCTCTAATTTTACAGGTAAAATGGTACCTTATAGTTATTTTAATTTCTCCTTTTTTTTCTTTCTAAGACAGGGTCTTGCTCTTTCGCTCAGGCTGGAGTGCAGTGGCGTGATTATGGGGTCTCTCTATGTTGCCTAGGCTGGTCTCCAACTCCTGGCCTCAAGTGATCCTCCCACCTTGGCCTCCAAAAGTGTTGGGATTACAGATATTGGTCGGCCACTGCACCCGACTTAGAATGTATTTGTGATTAATGATTGCTGTAAATATCTGATCAAGCCATGAGAAACTGCTTTGAGGTGATAGCCACTACTGTTCTCATATAGCATCCCCTTCAGTGTGCAGTCATCTTCATTGCGGACCATGTGCCACTGGAGGCTAGACCACAGATGCCCCTTGCTAGTGAAATTTGACTTCAGTAAATTTTCACATAAGTTTGGAAGAGGAGGGAAACTACAATTCTGCCTTAAGGTGTTCTATTTTTATGTAACGAATCTATTTATATTTGCTTTTTTTCTTTATCATTTCCCACTTTTCATGATACTGATCACAATTGCTCATTCCAATACAGTGTGTGATCACCACTTCTCTCTGTAGCTTTTGAGATACGGTCAACTGTTTATCATAAGGGTGCTGAATAATCTGATTTTTTTTGGTTTTACTAGTTTGTTTTTTGAGTCTCCTCTTGGCACATTTCTGGTGCATTTCTTTTACTATTACAATCCTTTTAAAAAAATGTAGGATGCTAAGGCCTAATATTGTATAGTGGTTTACATAAACTTTATAGTTTTCTACGTTCAAACCTATAATTTGTGAGTGATAGCTTTTTATTATGATTTCTGATGTACTTGAGCCATGTTTTATGCCATCTTCTGAGTAACCAGAGGGACTGAGTGGCGACAGTGTATGAAACCCTTTATTGTTCTATATTCGTATTTATTGCTTGACAAATGGCACCAGAGGTATAAAATTGTTTTATTTGTCAGATTTGCATAAGAACTTTCTTACAAAAGGCTTTTGTGGTACGTAACACATTCATAAATTTTCATAATTGTCCTTTTGAGGTACTTCTTATGGTTTTATTGTTCTTCCTTTTTCATTACTTGGGAAACTTTTAAGATAAGAAATGTTTGTCATGATGGAAAGATCCTACTAATTATTTAAAAGAACCATCCAAAATTGAACATAAGGTCTCCTTTTTCTTTTCGTTTTTTAGAAAACAAAATCTTTAGAAAATTTTTAGAAAACAAAATCTTTCAAAATCTTTAGAAAAGTTAAAATAAAATTAAAGCCTGACTTTGTGATGAAATTATGTGGTTGGTTAAATTTGGATGCTGGTTATCAGACTTAAAAAAAAAAAAGTACCTTTTGAAAGATCTGAGACTTACTTATGACAGGAAAAAATCGCGTTCTAAAACTTCTGTGTAAAAAGTGTAGCATGTAAGTTGTGTGTGTGTGAATGTGCTTCTGTGGATGTGTTGTATCTGTTATATAAAACTTGAATAGAGTCTATAAAAACAGTTCTCAAGAGTGTTTCCACTGATAACAGATAAATACAGATAGGGATATAAACATCATGGTTAAATAAATAGCAAAAAGGATCAGCTTTTGAATTTCTCAAAATGTTGATTTTCATCACCTTAGGAAAGATGTGTTACTTGTTATGCATCCAGCACGTTAAGTCCTAGTGTCAAGTGAGTCAGGACTCTAGTCATAGATACATTCACCACTCCTTGCAACTTTAGCTATATTCTAAAACCTGGAGATGATAACATTTACAAATAGGCTTGTTCATGTATTGCTAGTAAATTGAGAGTCGTTTTCCACCGTGATGTGTGCTTTCTGCCCTAAGTGTATACAATCTTTTCAGATTGATCTGTGAGCTATCTGGCTAATTGTTTTGCCTACATTCTATAGCCTTTCCCTCCTGTTGATGCAACTCTTCGAGATTTCATGCTGAGCCTAATGCAGCGTTGGACTGGCTTCCTACCTGTGCCCATAGTGTCTGCAAGTAAACATCAGCCAAACTCTCTGCCTTCTTGGTTTCCACTACTGGTTGCTGTGGGCTTTTTACACCATCTCTCCTTTCATGGACTGGGCTCCTGAAGGTCAGCAGCCTCCCTGACCTCGGTGCTAGAATAAGCTGCCTTATCTTCTTCCCGCTTGCACACAACATCTCTATACTTTATTCAAACAATTACCTGATTTGCATTGTCTCACTTTTTCTTACAGAGTTTTCTTGATCATTTAAGAATTTCCTTGGGGTTCAAGCCAGTTCATGAGCTAGACCTGATTTAAAATGAATAAGGAAATCTGGAGAACGAACTAATAGTCGATTTTTCACCCCTGGTCTACATTTTATATCTCTACTCTTAAGAGGCGGTATGCTACAGGGCTAAAAGTAAGGGACTCCTGAGCCCGATTATCTTCATTTTGATCCTGGTTCTACCAATTATTTCTGTGTGACCTTGGGCAAGTTATGTAACCTCTCTGTGCCTCAGATTGTTTATAAGGGAGATAATACAAATCCTTACAGCATATAGAGTTGGTGAAGTTAAATGTGGTGAAAGTTAAATGAATAAAGCATCCACACTAGTACATGACCCAAATTAAGTGTCATATAAGTATTGCTGCATTGCAGTTCTCCTCTCAGCAGCTGGGCTTGTGACCTGCCACTTCCGTCGGCTCTTACCAAGGCTCAGTACTGCCCCGGGTCTCTGCTCCATTGTCGTACTAATGTTTGCACTCTGCTGGTGACCTGTAAATGTACATATTTTAGGATCCTAAAACACGTGTATTAGCAGATGATGACAAAAACACCAGAATTTTTATCAAAGAGAAAATAGAAAGTATATGGATATAATATTGTAAGGATTAGAATACACCTGTCAAATTACTGTAGGTTGGCTAAGAAACAAAGCAAAACAAATTGGGTCCCATCCACTAATTTTTGGCATCCTAAAAATAACTAGCTCTTACCTGATGAGCTCATTCATTCATGACCTGACCATCCAGGTCCTATCTGGCAATAATAACTTTTTGCAAAAAGCAACTCTTGCCTAAGTGGAGAGTTGCATCTTGATGAGTTTTGTATGAAAGTAAGGAAGATGGAGGAACATTAGCAATGGGCTCTACACTAACCATTGGCATTTCTGTGTGAGCAACGTGTTGCACAGTTGTGTGACTTGGCAGCAGCTGGTCCATTGCTGACGTGTATGTGTTCACTGAGGCTTCACTCACACCTCGGGCTTCCTTGGAGAGACCATGCTGCCATTACATTTGGATCACTACCCGCCCCCAACACACACACACACATGAACCGACTTTCCAAGCACCACACCCACCTTTTCTGGGCTCTGTACCAGATCTGGAGGGGGGTGATGGCTAGCAATGAGGGTTTTGGCTCCATCATTAGTAGCAGCTGGAGAGTGGGCCACCTGTGGCTGGTGCCGTGCTCACTAATGGAGATCTCTCATTATATACCTAGATCAGTGATCGGTAAAGAGCAGGCCATAAGAAACTCTTGGGTCTCTGGGAATGTTATCTTTTTACTCCTCACGCAGCTTCATGGTGAACTGCATTGAAATTTGACATTAATTTAGATATGCTTGCCTTTTCTGATCTCTAGTAGGATTCTAGGCTGAATGTCTTTGGAACTGAAATGCTTGTTGGCTTCTGGTTATTTTGGGGGTAATCCATAACAGTCTACCATTCCTGGTGTTTGGTTTTAGTGGGCTGGGAAAAACATGAGTTGTTCAACACTGATGTCATGATACAAGGACGTGAAGATGTGAGTCATCGTGACATCCATCAGCCAGAATTGCTGGGATTCAGTGAGATGACTCACAGTAAGAGGTCAGTGTCTGGCTCAGTAGTTCCTTCTTCCACATGTATCCCTCAGTATCTAGAACCCTGAAATTGGTTTCTCTGAGAAAACCAAGCGGCCCGAAAGGGTAATATATATCGTTGATTTTTATAGTTTTCAAAAACTAATATTTTAAACATATCAAAATTATTTCAAATGGTAATGTACTCAATGTACCATTTGGTTTAAGATGTTAACATTTTGCCATATATGTCCTAAAGTCTTTTCATGAAGAAATAAAACCTTACAAATATACTGGCAAGACCCTCCTCCTGCCCATCATGCCCCTATCCCTTCCGTTATGTTGTTGAGGTGGCGTGTGTTCTTCCCATCAGCTTTTTCATTTTATTACATATCTGTGCATTCATAAACAACATGTAGTGTTTTTTGTGTGTTATACTCATGTAGTGTGTCCTTTTGCAACCCATGTTTTCCACCCATTCATTTTGAATTGATCTATGTTGATGCAGGTGTATAAAAATCTCATACAGCTAATTTCTTTTAGTTGTTAGGATTTTACTGTAGGAAATATGCCATCATTTATTTAGATACTTTTTAACTTAATTATCACGAAACACTTTGTGGTATTTTTGACTCAGTTTCAGAGAACATATTCAAACCTGGGTTTATCTGATTTCATCAAGCTCTCTGTAAACATGTGGAAAATAAAGTTGGGAAAATGAGCTTGCAGGATGCCTCCTAGTATATCTCTGGGATCTTCGTGTAAGTGAAATTGTTGGCTGTGTGCCCCACTGGCCTGGGGTGGGCAAGACCAGGGTAGCCTGGTCTTTCTCAGCGGGACTGCACTGCAGGAGGACCCCTGGGTCTTCAGAGGGTGGCCGGTCAGCTACTTGGGACATTGGCTCAAGAGATCCTTTCTTTTTAAATGAGCCATGCAGTAAATCTGTGATATATTTGAGACTGAAGAAGCATTGAGTAAAGTGTAGCAGGGGAGACAAAACTAACACAGAAAAATTGCATGCTAAACAGCTTGGTATACACTCTACTGTACCCCTTGTTACTTTTGACGAAAATGGAATATTCTGTTTTTCTTTGCCCCTTGATTTCTTACCCAATAATATTTAGTGGAGGTCCTTTCAAAGCACCTAGTATAGAACAAATTCATTTTTCACAGGGTGTATAATGTTCCACTTTATGGACATAGAATAACTTATTTGTCCATTCCCTTATAAATAGGTCATCTTTTTTGTTGTTGTTGTTTTGCTGTAAACTGCTGAAAACTATGGTAATGTCCTTATGTATGTGTCTCTGTATCCATTTTAACTTTTTTAATTTTTATTTTAGTTTTGGGGGTATGTGTGAAGGTTTGTCACACAGATAAACATGCATCACAGGAGTCTGTTGTACATAGTATTACATCACCCAGGTATGAAGCTCAATACCCAATAGTTTCCTTTTCTGCTCCTCTCACCCTCCCCCTTCAAGGAGACCCCAGTGTCTGTTGTTTCCTTCTTTGTGTTCCTAAGTTCTTCTCATTTAGCCTCCTCTTAGAGAATATGCGGTATTTGATTTTCTGTTCCTGCATTAGTTTGCTAAAGATGATAGCCTCCAGAACCGTCCATGTTCATGCGCAAGACATGATCTCATTCTTTTTTATGGCTGCATAATATTTCATGGTGTATATGTACCACCTTTTTTTATCCAGTCTGTCATCAATGGGCATTTAGGTTGATTCCATATCTTTGCTATTGTGAATAGTCCTGCAGTGAATGTTCATGTGCATGTGTGTTTATGGTAGAATGCTTTATATTCCTCTGGGTATATACCCAGTAATGGCATTGCTGGGTCAAATGGTAGTTCTGCTTTTAGCTCTTTGTGGCATTGCCATACTGCTTTTCACAATGGTTGAACACATTTATCCCACCAACAGTGTATAAGGGTTCCCTTTGTGACCTCGCCAGCATCTGAGTTTTTTTGACTTTTTGATGATAGCCATTCTGACTGGCGTGAGATGGTATCTCTTTGGTTTTGATTTGCGTTTCTCAAATGATCAGTGATATTGATCTTTTTTTTCATGTGCTTGTTGGCCACATGTATGTCTTCTTTTGAGAAGTGTCTGTTTATGTCCTTTGCTTAATTTTTAATGAGGTTATTTTTCTCTTGTAAATGTGTTTAAGTTCTTTATAGATGCTGGATATTCGACCTTTGTCAGATACATAGTTTGCACACGTTGTCTCCCATTCCGTGCCTTTTAAGTGGGACGTTTACCCTGTTGACATTCAAGGTTAGTATTGATATGTCTGGATTTGATCCTGCCATTGTGCTGTTTGATACTATCATTGATCCTGTCATTAGCTGCTGCTGTCATTGATCCTGTCACTAGCTGGTTATTATGTTGGCTTGTTTGTGTGGTTGCTTTACAGTGACACTGGTCTGTGTGTTTAAGTGGATTTTTGTATTAGCTGGTGGCAGTCTTTCCTTTCTATATTTACTGTTCCTTCCAAGATCTCTTATAAGGCAGGTCTAGTGATGAAGTTCCTCAACATTTGCTTATCTGAGAAGGATCTTGTTTCTTCTTAGGAAGCTTAGTTTAACAGGATATGAAATTATTGGTTGAAGATTTTTTAAAAAAATAATGTTGAAAATAGGCCTCTAATCTCTTCTGGCTTGTAGGGTTTCAGCTGAGAGGTCCACTATTAGCCTAATGAGGATCCCTTTGTAGGTAACCTGCCCTTTCTCTCTAGCTGCCTTTAACATTCTTTCATTTCAACCTTGGAAAACCTGACAATTATCTGTCTTGAAGATGATCTTCTTGTGTAGAATCTTGCAGGAGTTCCCCGTATTTCCTGAATTTGACTGTTGGCCCCTCTAACAAGGTTAGGGAAGTTTTCATGGATGATATCTTGGAATTTGTTTTCCAAGTTGTTTGCTTTCTTTTTCTCCCTTTCAGGGATGCCAGTGATTTGTAGATTTGGCCTCTTTACATAATCCCATTCTTCTCAGAGGTTTTATTCATTCCTTTTTTTAAATTTTTTTTTCATTTTTGCCTGACCTATTTCAGAGAACCAGTCTTCAAGTTCTGAGATTCTTTCCTCAGTTAGGTTTATTCTGCTGTTAATACTTGTGATTGCATTGTAAAATTCTTTTTTGTTTTTGTTTTTTTGAGACAGTCTCTCACTCTGTCACCCAGGCTGGAGTGCAGTGGCATAATCTTGGCTCACTGCAACCTCCGCCTCTCGGGTTCAAGCAATTCTTCTGCCTCAGCCTCCTGAGTAGCTGGGACTACAGGTGCCTGCCACCATACCCGGCTAATTTTTGTATTTTTAGTAGAGATGGGGTTTCACCATGTTGACCAGGCTGGCTCCTGACCTCAGGCAATCCACCTGCCTCAGCCTCCCAAAGTGCTGGGATTACAGGAGTGAGCTACTGCAACCGATTGTAAAATTTTTATATTATTCGGCTTTGTCAGACCCATTAGTTTTTTTTATGCTGACTATTCTATCCTTCAGCTCCTGTATCATTTTCTTGTGATTCTTCTTTACCTTAGATTGGGTTTCACCATCCTTCTGAATCTCAGTGATCTTTGTTCCTATCCATATTCTGAATTCTATTTCCTTTATTCCAGCCAGTTCTGCCTGGTTAAGAACTCTTGTTGGAGAACTGGTGTGGCCATTTGGAGGACATATGACACTCTGGTCATCTGAATGTTACCAGAGTTCTTGCTGGTTCTTTCTCATCTCTGCGTGTGGGTGTTCCTTTCATGTAGATTGAGTACAGTCAGCAGACTTCTTTTCTGGATGTTTTCACTGGGCTGATGCTTTGTGTAGGGTCTTTATTTGAAGCTTACTTGTTGTCTCTGGTTTCGGGGGGGTATGTTAATGAGGTATTTTTGGTGTTGAAGCTTTAGGGTGTGATCCAGTAGGTGGCACTTAGGTGTACTGGTCAGTTGCTAGACTCTTGCTTGGTTGTGTGACTCCCCTGTTTCCTCACAGTTTCCGCCGTGTTCCCTTTCAGTGCTCTGAAACTGTGCGTTCCTCTCCCACTTGAGTGCTGGCTCTCCTTGGCACTCCAGGAATGCCCACTGCAGTTCTGGGGTGATCTCAGTGTTTATGTTCCTTCCCCAGCTTAGAGGCAGCACAGGAAGAGATCTTAGCAGGGGTTGTGGCCAAGGGTCATTTGCTTGACTCCTGGGGGCTCCACCCCAGAGAGATGTGGGTCAGCAATCACCCAGTGCAGTCAGCCCAAGGTGGAGGGTTTGTGCTGTGTGCCCAAGCCAGGGGTTCCCTGTCTGCTGATGAGCCTTGCGGGGGAGAGGGGGTATGGGACCTGTGGGAGACAGACTGGCTGCCTCTCCTGGGGTTGACTGTAGCTTGTTGGAGGTATAGATAAGGCACTCTTAGAGTCTTTGCTCCTTTGTTAGTTTGAGGGTGGCAAGAGCAGTTCCACTGCTGAGGTAGTGGGAGAGAGGCTTTCAGTTGCCCCTGGAGGCTCTGTTCAGGGAGTTGCTGAGTTGGTACTGGCTCCATAGCTCTGGCAGGGGTGGCTGGAGGCCCAGGCCTGGAGGACCTGTCCGGTGAGGAGATATGGGAACAGGCACCCATGGAACAGTCTGGCCACTTTTCCATATGGCTGCTGTGGTATGCTTGGGGCCTGCTCCAGTCCCTAGTCACCTCAGATTTTCCAGAACCTGGGGGTGTCACCAGTGAAGGCTGAGAAACAGCAAAGATGGCAGCCTGTCCCTCCCTCTGGGAGCTTCGTCCCAGGGAGGTATGGACCTGGTGTCGGGCCAAAGGTATCTGTAGGAAGTGGCTGGAGACTCTGGTTGGGAGGTCCCAGCTGGTGAGGAGGAACGGGTTTGGGACCCACTTAAAGCAGTCTGGCCACGTTTCGGTAGAGCAGTTGTGCTGTGCTAGGGGTCCGCTTCAGTCCCCGATCACCTCGGATACTATGAGGCCCAAAGGCTGGAACGACTAAGGCAACCTGAACAGCAAAGATGGTGGCCCACCTCTCCCTCTGGGAGTGCCATCCCAGGGGAAATTCAGTGTCCATCTGTCAGATGGACAGCTTGGGCCAGGGGGTGGCTGGAGGCCCCAGTTGGGAGGTTCTGCCCATTGAGGGAACAGGATAGGTACCTGCTTAAAGCAGCCGTCTGGCCACGTTTCGGTAGAGCAGCTATGCTGTACTGGGGGATCCCTTCTGCCCTGTGTTGGCTCAGACTCTCCAAAGCCTGAAGACGGGAATGGCTAAGGTGCCCAAACAGCAAAGCTGGTGGCCTGTCCCTCTCCCTGGGAGCTCCTTCTGAGGGAGGTGCAATGCCACTACTGGAAGCTGGCTGAAATTCCAAGCCAGTGGGGTCTCATCTCATGAGGTGCATTGGAAGTGGGGCCTGCGGGCTGTTGCTGCACAGCCCCCTGGATTCATCGTCTTTCCTAAGGGTATGTGCGGGAGTCTCACCTCTCACTTTGCCAGAGCTATGGCTACTTTTGCTCGAAAGCCTGAGTAGCTAAGGCTCCAGGGTCTCCACGCATGCCTGAGCGGCTGCTCTGCCAAGACTCCCTGCAGCTCTGTCAGACTGAAGACTGAAGGCCCTTGTAGAGAGAGGTTTGCATGGAGATCTCCTAACCTGAGGTTTGCAAAGATCCATGGGAGAAGTGTGGTTTCTGGGTCGCCCATTCAGTCACTGCTTCCCTGGGCAGGGGAGGATTCCCTGGCTCCGTGTTGCCCCCTGGTGGGCCATCGTCCTGTCTTGCTTTGCTTTGTTCTCTGTGGGTCAAGTTGTTTCCTTGATTAGTCCCAGTGGGAGTACCTGGCTGTTTCAGTTGAAGCTGTTGTATTCACTTGCTCCTTCTGTTCCTCTCCATGAGAGCCAGCTACACCAGCTGCTTCTAGTCAGCCATCTTGGCCACTCACTCTTGTGTGTATTTACGCTCTGATTTCTGCAGAAGGGTGGGATGGTGGGACAGAGGGATATGTGTATTTTTAATTTTAATAGATGCTTCCGTATTGCCCTCTAAAAAGGCCGTAATTCGTATTTCCCTACAACCAGCACATGAGAATATCCTCTCCCTATCTTGTGACTTCTGAAAGTTATGAAATTTTTCAGTTTCTGACTGGATATAAAGTTATACCCCATTGTTACCAATTTCTGTGAGCATTAGGGGATATGAGCATCTTTCCAGATATTACCTTGGCAATTTGTTTTTGCTCTTTTGTGTGCTGCTCATCTTTTAGCTAGGTTTGTTACTAACCTTGGGCCCTTATTCTTGGTTAGTTTCTGAGGACTGTTTATACAGCATAGAGTCAACCCTTTGTCATCTATGTTCCAGATACTTGAATCAGATAGAGCATTCGTCTCTTGGCTTTGTTAGCCAGTCACTGAAGGATTAATAGAAGCAAACTGTGTTCCAGCAGGTCAAGTACAACCTCATTCATTTGCTATGTTAAGCATCCCTTTGGAAGGGTCAGTGGGTGGCATGATATTGATGAGCATGGTACCATACATGCCTGTTGAAGACTGTGGTAGCTCACACATCGGCTGAATTTTGTATCTAGCTTTTCAGGGGTTCTTTAAGCAACAGGGAGGTATGCTCATATGTGTGCCTTATGCTCAGAAAAATAGCTCGATCACCAAGCAGCTGTAATCTACTCGACTGATCTCTCTTCCTTATGGAAACTGGGTCCTGAAATTCGGTATCATTTTTTTTTTTTAGAAATCACGCCAGCCTCAAAGCCTCATCCACCTGTCGTGGGCAAAGTGACTCATCACAGCATTGAATTATACTGGGATCTGGAAAAGAAAGCCAAACGCCAAGGACCTCAGGAGCAGTGGTTCAGGTTCTCGATTGAAGAAGAAGACCCCAAAATGCACTCTTACGGTGTCATTTATGCGTAGGTGCAGTGTTGAATTGCCTGCCACTTTGCCTTGACTTCCCGATTAGCTGGAATGATTTCTGTTGTCTTTAAAAAGCCACTGCTTGTTTCAAATTAAAGAATGAGTCAGCATCATTTGTATTCATGCTCTTTGATGAATTAAAATTTTTGGAAAATAGGCATTAGCAGGAACTTTGAAATTAAACCTCTGTACCTTTGAGAGCTTCTTTGACTTCTGAAATTTTTTTTTTTTTTTTTTTTTTTTTTTTTTTTTGAGACGGAGTCTCGCTCTCTCGCCCAGGCTGGAGTGCAGTGGCCGGATCTCAGCTCACTGCAAGCTCCGCCTCCCGGGTTTACGCCATTCTCCTGCCTCAGCCTCCCGAGTAGCTGGGACTACAGGCGCCCGCCACCTCGCCTGGCTAGTTTTTTGTATTTTTTTTTGGTAGAGACGGGGTTTCACCGTGTTAGCCAGGATGGTCTGGATCTCCTGACCTCGTGATCCGCCCGTCTCGGCCTCCCAAAGTGCTGGGATTACAGGCTTGAGCCACCGCGCCCGGCCGTGAAATATTTTAATGATATGTATTTAAAATCCAGAATGCAGAGACACACTCAAACGATAGCTTGATGAACTTAGGTGAGCTTCCCATCAGGCTGTTGTGTTCACTGACGTAGGATGGCCCCGCATGGTCTGCCCTGGCCAACTTCTCTGGTCTCATGTCATACCATTGTCCCCTAGTCAATTCTCTTACACTATGCTGGCTGCCTCTCAGCCTTGACAGGCCAAGCCGCTTCCCATCACAGGGTCTTGCTTGCTGCTGTTGCCTTGAATACATTTCCTTCTGTTTTTATACAGCTGGTTCCTTCACACCTTGCCAATCTCAGATGACACAACCCCACGTCCCCAGAAGGCCATCTGAAGTAGCCATCCTTCCGCGCAGGCCTCCTGTAGCTCAGAACCTTGTTTTGTATGCCACATAGCATTTAGCTCCGTTGGGTTTGTTTTACTCGTTTACTTGTTTGCTGAGTTTATTTACCTTGTTACTTGTTTACTTCTTTTACTTGTTCCTTTCCTGCCTCCCCACCCAGTATTAAACTTGGCGAGAGACAAATAAGACTCCTGCCTGCTTAACGCTCTAGCCGGTTCCTTGACAGCCGGTTCCTTGACAGTGCTGGCTGTTATATAGCAGGCCCTCCAAATGTTTCTTGCGTGAACAAATACCACCAGGAGTAATCAAGAAGTCATTTTTGGCCAGGCATGGTGGCTCATGCCTGTAATCTCAGCACTGTGGGAGGCTGAAGTGAGCAGATCCCTTGAACCTGGATGTTCAAGACCAGCCTAGGCAACATAGCGAAATCCCATCTCGACAAAAAATCCAAAAGTTAGCCAGGTGTGGTGGCTTATGCCTGTAGTCCCAACTATTTGGGAGGCTGAGGTGGGAGGATCACTTGAGTCTGGGAGGTGGAGGCTGCAGTGAGCCACAATTGTGCCACTGCACTCCAGCCTGGGTGACAGAGTGAGACTCTGTCTCAAAAAAGGTTGTGTTTTTCTTCTCAGTCTTCATATCATCTCTGACTTCTTTCTCCCCTTGATAGATTTACCACTGGAAAAATGCAAAATGACTATTTTGTGATTCAGGAATACCAAAAATGAGATACAAATATGGTTTTTAGGTAAACTTTTAATTTTGAAATAATTATAGATTCATACCCAGCTGTAAGAAATAATACAGGGTGACTGTACCTTTTCCCATTTCCCTATGGTAACATCTTTGAATGCGATGGTGCAGCATCACAGTCAGGATACTGGCTTTGATGCTGCCAAGATACAGAACAGGCCCGTCACTTTCCTGGCCTTTTCTCAAGTTTGCATTGTGATAAAAATGCTGACATGAAGAGATAGATATGTTTGTGTGTATGTGCATATAAAATATATAAAAATATGTAATCTGTATATGAAGGCTCCAACTTCAGCTGTTACCTGAGTGATAATGTATCTGATATTTGAGAAATTTCTCTGTGCCTTAAAAAAAATCGGAAATGTAGGTAACCATGTAAAAGTAGTTCTGTTCTAACTAGTCAAATATTGTTTTAATCATGTCGTTTTACTCATTGAAAGTATGCTTCTTCTATCTAAAAGCATGAATTGTAAGAAGCATTTCTCTGGAGAAAGAAAAAGACATCTTTCTTTACCCCATCACCTTAGCACCATAAGCTGTGCTTGGGCAGGTGAGTGGGGCCATCCTGAATCGTTCTTTCTTCCTTGGCTGTTCCTTTCCTGGGTGGCCAGGTAGGCAGCCTCAGCTAGAGAAACCACAGCTGCGTGTGCTGGCTTCCAGCCTGAGGTGTGTGTCTGTGTTGTCTGCATTCTTCCCAGAGACCTGGTTGCTGTCAGGCTGGAGAACGCACTCACACTCCAAAGACAGCCTGGCGTTGTGGGTCTGGCAGTGACATCTGTGGTCCCCGCTCTAAGGACAGTGGGAAAATGCCTGCATTTCTCGCAGAATTATAGGGTACAAATCTTGACGCTAGGTGGCAGAATTAGGCTGTATTAATCTTGACCTCTTTTGCTTCCTTATTTCTTTCTCTACATGGCATTAAAACTAGCAAATGCTTTGCTTGTAAAAAGTGATTATCTAGAATACCTGATATTTGGATTGTGGATTTAAGAACTTCCTCTTGATTTGTCAGTTACTGTTCCCATCAGTCATCAGTTTATCTGGAATCAATGACATTGTCTTTGACTTGGGCTTTCCTCCATGGCTTCTCATAGCCAGTCAGTTACTGAGTTCTCCATTTGTAGAATTGCTTCTGTGCTTTCCCTCATTAGCTGGGGTTTTCCCCTGCAGGATGTAAGCTCCATTTCCCTCTAGCTCATTTGTGGATCCGCAGCTCCTACACCTGCCCAGTGTATTTTCTCATGGAAGGAGTTGACTTTATTCCTTTTTAAAATTTTTCCCTCATTGTTCTATCTTGCCGGGCTAATTTCCATTTTAATCTTTCTTTTGTCAAATTATCTTTGGTGGGTCTCCATTGCTTGAAGGATAAAGGCCAAATTCCTTAGACTAACAATTAATGCCTTTCACAGCTTCCCCACACCTGCCTTTCTTGTTGCCTCTTATTTCTCAGCACAAACCCTCCAATCAGATTTCCTACTGTCCTTTGAATATGCCTTGATGTTTTCTGCATGTGTGTTCAGTTTTTTTTCCGCTGTTTGGACAGATTTTCCCCTCTCACCCTATTCTTTCTTCTGCCCTGGTCAGATTTTACCTCCACTGAGAAGTTCTCCTTACTACCCTATATTGTCTGTGCCCTAAATTCCTGTGATCACTGCTGTCCGTGCCATGCATTAAATTTATTCCATCAGCGTGTATTATTGAGTGTCTGCCATGTGTCAGACACTGCTCCGGATGCTGGGGATATGGCACTGGGAAAAAATTCCTCCCTCGTGATGAGGAAGGCAAACAGTAAATAAGATACATAAGTAAAAATAGGTAGTCAGCAGGCAATATGGACTAAGGGGCAGCAGCATAGGAAAAATTGAGGGCCTGGGGTAGAGGTGGGGAAGTCTTCACTAAGAAGGTAACTTCTGAGTAGATCTGAAGCAAGGATACCTGGAGCCTTGGAACTATCGGGGGGAAGAACCTTACAGACAGAGCAAAGGGCAGGTGAGAAAGCCTGGTGGTGCAAGTGTACCCGGCGGGTCCCAGGAGCATTGAGGAGCAGCGGGAACAAGGAGGAAGGTAATGGGGGTGTGAGGGCAGCTGGGTCATGAGAGGTCACTGCCTGGGCCTCGAAGGTTATTGGGAGAACTCTGGCTTACTCTGAGAGAGGCGCGGAAAGCCACTGGAGATTGTGAAGCTGAGAAGAGGTGTGATCTGGCTTGTGTTTTACAAGGATCCCTTTGGCTGCTGAGTTGGGAACAGGCCGTAGGTAGGCCAGGCAGCAAGCAGCAGGGAGGACTGACGGGGAAGCTTTTGAAACAGTTTAGGTGGGAGACAGCACAACGGTGGAAAGTGGGACGATGCAGAATATGCTTTAAAGATGGATTTAAGAACTTGCTGGTGGACTGGATGTGGGATGTGAGAGAGATCCTGGTCAAGGGATATGTGACTGCCAGCACAGGCCAAGTGATGCTGCCTGAAGCATAAGTGTCACAGTCTCAGTGGCTTATGGCAGCAGCAATTCCCTCCCATACACCATGCCCACCATGGCTGGGCCAGGGCTCCATCCTGCATTGTCCTCCTGCTGCAGCCCAGGCCAATGCGGCAGCCTCTGCCTGAACATTGTCAGTCACTGTGGCAGGGGAGAGAGCATGGCACACTGTTTCTTGAAGCTTCCACCCAGAATGACATACTTCACTTCTGCGTATACTTCATTGCTGAAAGCAAGACATGCAGCCATGTCTGAGTTCAATAGGGCGAAGAGGTAGGATCCTTGTGGGAGGGCACCTCGTGTCTCTAAACAACAATCCAGTCTTTCACAGAAGGCACTCAGGGTTTGGCCTGAGCAACTATAATAACAGAGATGGAGAAGACTGTGGGTAAAGTAGATCAGTTTGAAACTATCAGACATCCAAGCCAAGATGTCAAGGAGGCGGTTGAAGATGTCAAAGGGCCAGGGAAAGGGGTCTGGGTTGGAGAGACAGACTCCAGAGTCATCAGCACGAGGCTGGATTGGAGTTCTGAAGGAGGGAGTGTAGAGAAGAAAGGGAAGTCTGGTAACTGAGTCTTTGGGCTTTTCAATATTTAGCTTCTTATGCTTCATATTTGCTCAGCTCTTGCATCAAACATTTGCTTGTTGACTGATAACAAAAACAAGGCTATGCTTCACATTTTTATAGACTTTCCTCTACTATGGAAATAGTTCTAAGATTCATTTATTTTTTCAGCTGTCATGTCTAGGTAAAGTTGCGCTTCTCCATGGATTCAATGAACTGCGCTTGTGAGTCCTCCTTGTGCCTGCATTGTCATCACTGTAGAGTACCCTGGGGGGCAGTTGTGTCCTGGGTCCCTGCTGTGTCTTTTGTCCTCTTTGGAGCCATCTCTAGTGATGCAAGAGTCTTCAGCCTTTCACAAGTGTGCTCGGTAACATCTGGTTGCTAACACAGTTGCGTTATTTCCCTTTCCAGGGGTTATGGAGGTACTGTTTGCTTCAGGGTGACCTTATGATATTTAGCAATACTGGATTTTACTGGGAGCACTTCTGGTTTTGTTTTGGTCTAATACTATGCTAAGTCTCTAACACCTTGCATTGAATTCCGGTGAGGCTTGGCCATTAGGTTCTTATTGAACTTCTAAAGGTCTTTTCAGATGCCACACATTGTTGAGGGCTCAGTTTCTGTGACCCAAATATCTAAGTATTCATGGACATATTTTCATTTAACATCAAAATCTACCTACTCACAAGACTCCTTTGTGCCAGACTGATACATTTTAGTTTTAAAAAAATTATTACTTTTTAGCTCTGGTGGTTTTTCTGAATATTTATCTTGGTTTTAGAGCTTTAACTTTTATGGTAAATGTATTTATATCAATTTTTAACACTTATCTACTTCTCGGTTTCTTGATGGAAAAGTTTTTGTAATGCCGTTGGCTTTATTTCTTCATTGTCTTTCCTACAGTTTCTTTTTTGTTGATACATACTATCTCAGTTACCTGCTGCACAACAAACCAGCCTCAGACTGAGCAGCTTACAGCAGAAACAGTCATGTGTTTGCTCATGATCTGTAATTTGGCTAGGGTGTTGATGGCTTGTTTCTGCCCCATGTGGTCTTGACTGTTGCAGCTCTCTTGGGGCTGGAAGAACCAAATGGCTTCACCCATGTGTGATGCATCAGCTGGGACGTCCAGGACAATAGGAGGCTGGCTGGGCTTCTTCATCTCCTTTGTGGTCTGGATCTTCCACTGACTCTGTCTTACTAGGTGGCGTCTTTCTCCAACAGGAAAGTTGAACTTCTTTACATGGTGGCCAGCTTCCAAGCAAGGAGAAGCAGAAACTTCTGGGAATCTTAAGACCCAGACCCAGAGCCGTACCGATTCACTTCCACCACTTTCCATCCTGTTCAAGGGGAGAGGAACTCGACCTTAACTCTGTGGGGAAAGGAGCATGTTCCTGCAGGGATGGTAGAGACTGTGGAGGCCAGCTTGACTTCCAGCTCATTTGGCTTCTTTTAGGTGAAGAGAAATGTTTCTAGCAAAGATGATGTCGGTTAGGAGGCTGAATCCACCAGTGCACAGAGCAGGGAGGCAGAGACATGTACGTGGTCAGAGGTGCCTTAATGTGCTTAGTCTTTTTCTTGGTTCTGCTGGTGCTACACCCAAGAAGTCATTTAGGTTTGGTGCCTGAAGTAACTTTGTGATGTAAACACAGGATCAATGAACGTTCAGTATTTGATTTTACCTTGAAATTTCACATTTTAACAAAGGACAGAAACATCAAGTGAAGAAGGTCTTTGTAAATGTTTTTCAGTTTTCAAAAAAAGATTCTGTTAGATATTAGAGTTAGAATTATGATATTAGAGTTGTCCCCAGATTTCACAGAGGCACCTCTTTCCTGGACGTGCCAGACTCTTCTGCACCCTGACTCTCGCCACAGTGAGAGCACCTAGAACCTGACTTTCCCAGGCGTTGTGTGTTCTTCCAACCCCGCTGGGAAGTCCTTTCTCAGACTGCCTGGAAGACATCTGCCTGTCTGTCATGGAAGTCCTTTATGCCATTTCTCACTTGACATCAGAGATACCTCTACCAGAGGACACTCTCCTGGCACCTCACTCCCTCTGCCCTGTACCTGTTCCTCAAGTACCTGTTCCTGCCCCATGCCTGTTCCTCAGTGGGGGAATTACTTGTTTGATGGATGAGTTTGGCAGAAGGAACTTAGAAGACCTTCTGGGTTCTCCTTTGGGAATACTCCTCCCTCTAGGACAAGTGTTGGGTCTGTTCTTTAGCCGCACACTTAGTGCCATGCCTCATCCTTCGGGGGAAAGAATCCGGAGGGGCTGGGAGTGAGTGGGCAAGGCTGATCTGGTGATTAGGTGAGGTGTTAGCTCGCCCACGTGGTCCAGATCTGAAGGCAGGTTTTCAGGTGTTTATTAGTGACACTGACTCCAGCACTGTCATGTCACCCTTGCTCAGCTGTCCCTTCTTCACTGCCCTTGACTGCCCCTCTTCTTTGCCACCCCCTCACTCGGAAGTTGGGTTCAACTTAGTATTGACAGGTTCATTTTGGCCCTGAGCTGGTGCAGGGCTGCATCCCAGCCTGTTCCAACACCTTGCAAATAATGGGCGCTAGATACACTAGATACACTTGTTGAGTTGCGTGGAATGGAACCGATGTATAAATATTTAGTTGCACGTAAACATCCTTGAACAATTAGTTATGAATCCCAAAGAATGGTTGTGGTATCTTTGGAGGATCTATTGAGCATAAAAGTAAAAACTAGAGACAGGAAAAAAAAAACTGGAGGGAAACAGTGGTAACCTTGGCATCTAAGGAGCTATGGAGAATGGTCCAAGGGAGGAGAACAAGAACTGGATTAAGTGTTGAAGCAGGAAAGAAGTAAGAGCTGGAAATGACACACACCCCCCTCTCGAAAACCAAGCCTTTAAGTAGAAGAAAAGAAAAATTTTGAGACAGGATTTGAAAAGGGATGCATGGAGTTTAGTCAGATAAGAAGAAAGAATGTTGGCAGAACGGAGAAGTGGGTAACATAGAGGTTTTGGGTAATATTGGGAAATATGTACAGCTCTGTCAACTTTTGGAGACCTGATATTGTAGAATGCATACCACTCAAAGCCAGGCTCCTGGGACCTGCCTCACAAGCAAAGGGTGGGGTCCTATCTTAGCACTTGCGCTGGGTCCCAGCATCTTCTGAGCAGGCAGGCAAACTACCTAGCTGCATTTCTTGGTGCTCATTTTGCAGGCTGCAAATGTTTAGACTCAGTCCTACCTCCCTCTGGAGGTGTGTGGAGTCTCTCATCAGATTTCTATCCCAGAAGTGCTCAGCGTCCATTTCCCACAAACATTCCTAAGATGAACTTGACCATGGGGCATGATGTTAGCATTGTCTTCCGTGTGCTGCCTGAGCTCCCAGGTCTACTGGAAGTTGCTCATGGGCTACGAGCAACCTTGCATGTGACTTCTTCAGGTCCTTTCCCTGCAGTGGTATTTTGCCTGCAATAGTTATGCAGCCATGTATTAGCCTCACAGCCCCCACCACTAGATGGCCCCCACTTGAAAATTACATATATACGATTTGACTGCCTGTCTTATCTTTCAAACATAAAACGTTGTCACTTGAGGACAAATGTCACAGTTAACGTGATTATTTCTCCGTAGTACAAAACGGCATGCTGGCTATGTGTCAGGCCGCAGACTAGGCCCTGTGGGACAGAGGGCACCTGCTGGGTGGGGATAGAGGTGCCATATGGGACTTGTCCTTCATTCTCTAGGAGTTCAGCAAAGCAGGATCCATCAGCTGTGTCCTGGAAATAGAAGGAACATCACTTCCACCTGCTCTTCTCGTGTCTTAGAGAGTGCGGATTAACCTACCTGGTGTCAGCATGTTTGTCTCCTCCTGTCTAGGGGATATGCAACGAAGCATGTTGTTGAAGGTCTGGAACCAAGAACGCTGTACAGATTTCGCCTGAAGGTCACCAGCCCCTCTGGGGAGTGTGAGTACAGCCCACTCGTCTCAGTGTCTACGACCAGTGAGTATTCAGCCTCTCCATGCTCACCTGTCTCTAGATCAATGGAGATGACAAGCAATTTAGAGATGAAAATATTCTGCCTCTTGCTCGGCCTTACCAGAAGCAGGAATGATACCATTTTTAAACACTGCAACAGTATTTACTAGTTGGGCCTTTGCTGTAACGTGTAATGTCAGGGAAGTCTAATTCTGCTTTCACAAACTGGGAGAGCTATTTTTGTGCCAGAACTGTCCTGTCAGTAGCCATTCAACACAAAAGGGTAGAGTCACCTTTCTTAGGAAATGGGCCACAGGGATGTGGGCTGGGTAAGCCTAAGTGTCCCCATGCAGCAAAGCAGGCCGCCTGCCTGAGCGTCCTCGGGCGAGCAGCTCCATTCAGCTTCTTGTCCATTTTAGACAACCCCAGAGTGTGCGTCTTAACTCGCCACACAAACCTGATTCCTGGGGTCATGGTGAGTGAGGGAGAACGAACAGTGCTGCCGCATCCATGGAGAACCCCGCAAGGGAGAGCCCCACATGGAGACCTCTGAGCCCTTCAGCCAGCTGAGTTTTAAGGTTGTTTCTGAGGTTGGTATTTTAAAGCATTTTAAAGATGCTGTGTCCAGGACCATCTCTGAGCAAGAACATTGTAAAAATTAGGATGGTCACAAGTGTTCTCCACGACCCACCCACTGAAAACACAGGTGAGTGATTTTTCAGCTGCGCAAAGGAAGCCTTCCTTTTGTGAGTAAAGCTGTTTTTCCATTTTAGTCCAGGTAGTATTTGGCTTGGAGGTATGTGCTTTCCGTGGCTTTCATCTGTGTCCTTTAGGCATTTCTTCATGACAATTTTTGTGTAGACTAAAGTTAACTCAGCTTTTGAGCTGCGGTACCTTCAGTTGCAGACCTGGCATTAGGGGACAGGATCTGAGTTTAGCAAACTGGGAGTTTAACTATGAAAAACACAGTTTCAGAGGAGATTTCTGATGTGAAATGGTCAACTCTGGGGATTCAGGTTAAGCGAGAGGGCTTGGTCCTTCATCCGGCAGTGCTGAGAACATTTGCTGTTATACGGAACATACTTACCTCTCGGGTTCTTACGAGAAAGCAAAGACGGCAGAACGTGAGCTCTGTGTCCTGAAGGAAGGCAGAAGGCATGCAGGAGAAAGGGGTAGGAGGAAGAGGTGGCAAAGGGAGCCAGGTGGATGAACAGAGACTCTCCGGGCAACCCCAGCCAGGACGCTGTCCCAGGCTACCTTTCTGTTCCCTCCCATCCTCTTGCTGTCCCCACCGCCCACAGGCCTTCTGCCACTCCGCAGTCCCCCACCTCTGCCCCTCCTCCCTGGAGCACTCACTTCATTGCTGTGCTCACTGAGTCTGCTCCATGGGCGAGCACGGTGGGGGAGATGCCTCGTGTGGCTTTCTCCTCCCCTGTCACATGCTTTCCCTCCTCCCCAGGTACAGAGCAGTATCCCCCACCTCTATGGAACACTTCTTGCATCTTCTCTTAAGTATTTGTCTACCTTTTGGTCTCCCACCTACATTGCGGGCTTCAAAAGGGTGGGTGATGGGTTGGCCATCTTTAGCTTGTGGGAGATCCTTAATAAATAAGTCAGCGTGTGTGCCTGTGGCCCGAGCTGGAAGATTGCTTGAGCCCAGGAGTTCAAGGCTGCAGTGAGCTCTGGTGGCACCACTGAACTCTCCAGCCTGGGCAACAGAGCAGGACCCTTTCTCTAAAAAAAGAAGATACTTGATGGATGGATGGGTGAAAATTAAGGACCAGTGGCAGAATTAAGAGTATGAAAAGAAACACTGATTTTCTCAGGTTTCATTTATGTTTGTTGGGAGATGTATTCGTTTTCCACGGGCCAATGAGAGTTCACCCGAACCTTCCACGTGAGGGTAAATATGGTTGGTTCTGCAGCCTTCCATGGTGGGCTTCAGGTGGCCTCTAGCCTCCTCTTAATAGCACATCAAAGCCAGGGCAGGGGCTTTTGGCCCTCCTGGCCTGAGTTTACATGGGGTTGGCATACCATTTGGAGCTCTTTTAGGAAGGGCTGTTTATTAGTGTGTTCTTATGCTACTAATAAATACATACCTGAGGCTGGGTAATTTATAAAGGAAGAGGTTTAATGGACTCACAGTTCCACATGGCTGGAAAGGCCTCATAACCATGGTGGAAGGCAAAGAAGAAGGAAAGGCATGTCTTCCATGGTGGCAGGCAAGAGAGAGCATGTGCAGGGGCATTTCCCTTTATAATACCATCAGATCTTATGAGACTTAATTCACTATCATGAGAACCACATGGGAAAGACCTGCCCCCAGGATTCAGTTACGTCCCACCAGGTCCCTCCCGTGACACATGGGAATTATGGGTGCTACAATTCAAGATGAGATTTGGGTGGGGACGCAGCCAAACCATATCAGGCTATGCCTGTGGGCCAGATGTGCCTCCTTCCCACTGAGCTGGCTCCAGAGGCAGCCATGGAGAGCTGGTGCAAGTCGTCTGTCCTTACAGCCCCATGTTTTCCATGACTAATTAGATGAGGCCTCCTGCAGGGATGAGTGTGGTGGTGACCAGGGTTTGTGTGTGTGTGTGTGTGTGTTGGGGGAGTGATCCTGGCCATTTCACTGCCAGATAATAGCATCACTGCCTACAGCCAGGAAGCCTTCTCAGCCTCAGGGGGCTGGACTGGTTGGTGAGGATCAGGTGTCCTCCTCCTCCTCCTAGCTGGGGAAGGCTCTTGGCTCTGCGGGCTGGCTGCAGTTCCCTTATGCTATTGTTATATATTTATAATATCCAAAGCAGATTCTCCTAAGGAGGCAGATCATGCTAAACAAAGAACTGAAAATGTGCACACGATACAGAGCAAGTGCAAATGCTTCTGTGTGGTGATAATTTGCATTCAGTTTGAGAGTGTTTTAATGAATCACAGAGGCATGCACTTTGTTTGAATAAAGAATGAACAGCCTATTTTTTCCCCCAGGTAAAGTACATGAGATTCTTGCTTAAATGAGGCATACAGTTTTAATCAGTTGGGCCCTTATAAAGAAAGAAAAACAGCTGCTACTTGTTAATTGGCAAATATCTTCTCCAATGAGCTTGTGATTTATTCACTGCTTTTAATAAAGACTTAAAATTCCACCAAGAAAGGTGTTATCACCATATTATAATATCTGCAGGTACATCTGCAGCTAAATAACCCTCTTAAAGAATATGAACGATGGCTTCCTCAAGACCACTGTGCCCTGCTCTGCCCTTCTCCTCATCAGGGTCCCTGCTCACCTGGGCCTGACTGGTGAGTTCCATCCCGCTCAGATGAACGCATGGGCTTACATGCTTACCATAGGCAGAATCAGTTTGATATTTGCAATTGCAACACTCAGGGTAAACACTAGAAAAACCTGCAGAGCAACAGCCGGCCTTTTAAAAATATTCAGTTGCACTCATTGATGGCATTCCCTTGGGCCAGGCCCACAAAGTCTTGAAGGATTCAGGGGTGGGAGGAATGGAACATTCTGTTCACCCTGGAATTTCCTCTGTTCCTCAGGACTCCTGCCTATAGTGGGAGTAGGAAGAATTGCTGTGCACTGCAAACAAGGGCCTTTTATTTTTCTGTTTCTTTGTCAAATTCATGTAAATGGAGACGTTCTTGTGTCTCTGTTGCTTCACACAGGTTCCAGTGTAATCCTCAGTCCCTCTTTTCACTCTTGGTAGTAGCGTGAGGACAGTTAAGGAGTTAACGCTGAGAAAGAGCTCTCACATCCTGGAATGGTGGTCACTGCTCAGCAAGCAAGGACTGAGCAACAATTACGTCAATTCCCCTCTCTTCTGTGAGGCGTCCCTTTGTTCTCAGAGTAAGCTGCAAAGTGCTCATTACCTCCTTTGGAAGCTGGAATTGGCATTACATTTATTATATCCTACTACTGAAAGCCCTGGTCTTTGCTCCAGGCGGTCCTCTAGCTTATAAGCATGCAGTGACCTTGTTTCATTTTCCAGCCTTTGCATGCTGCAGAGCTTCCTGGTTAGGATGCGCCAGGAAGTGTCCCCACCGGGAGAGCCTTGCTGTTCAGTAAGATGGAGGCTGTGGAGTAGATGGGGTCGGTGTAGAGAGGTGGTCAGGGGTGCGCCCTTAGAACTTTCCCTAACATCTCAAGCAGTTAGCACTTTTTGGAAGATTTTTAGGCATCCCCTTTCTTTCAACACTGGGAGAGGATCACATTTACTTTAAGATGTTCATCTGTCTTCAAAATGTAGTAAGAGTGGAAGCATATAGTGACTTGGTCGGTACTGCAGCATTTACTGAATAGTAAAGGGAAGGAGTGGGCCTCATGGAAGACTTGGCCTTGGCTCTGATGCTGCCCTCTCCTAACTGGGCGACCTTGGACAACTTAGCCTTTCTGACTCCCAGTCTTATGGTTTGGAGGAGAATTTTAAAAGCACTGTGTAAAAAGTCTACATACAGCTTAATTCATAGGATTTGATTTGGGATACTACACACTGTACAACTTAGTAGAAATAGCATGAGCTTTATATGTTGTTATAAGTGATTTATCCAAATGACTTGTTTTTATGTTTTAGTGGCAGCTGCAGTTTGAGATTAGGAGAACATGGGGCCTATTCATGGGATAACAAAGACTTTCATAAACATAGCACTCTCTTCTGGTTAGCAACAGAAAGGGAAACAGTCTATGGGTTTAGTTCATCCACCTAAAGTGTAGATGAAACACGTGATGATTTTACGTCCTTATTAATCTAGCCCAGGGTTCTCACCTTTGGTACTCCCGACCTTTGGGGACTGGATAGTTCCTTGTTGTGGGGGCTGTCCTGCACACCAGGGACGTTGAGCAGCTTCCTTGGCCTCTATTCTCTAGATGCCAGTGCACCATCTCCTTAGTGTGGCACCCAAAGATGTCACCAGACATTACCAGATGTCCTCTGGGGTATAAAACCCTGCCTCCTTCCTAAGCCCTACTAGTGAAACCACTGGGTACAGCATGACCTGCCTTAGAAGGCCAGGGACAGCGGTGAGCCTTGGCCTTTGACAGGTTATCGTGCGACTGTGGACACTTTTGATCTAAAAAATGTATGTAATGATGAAAAGGAAGTATAATGTAGCTTAAAAAAAATCTGTAAGAGATTGGCAAGCTCTAGCAGACAAAATTGCTATTTCAAAATAATTTAAACTTGGCATAAATTTATTTTTACGAAAGAAAGGAAAAGGTATCGGCTAAAGATCATTCTGGGAGAAATCCCTTTACTCTCCTGTCTCACTGTGTTCCCAGTTTGTACATTGCCCAGCTCACTTTGCACCACTGAAACCCCCCAAGGAAACCCAGAGAAAAAGTGTCTCCCAGGCCCAGGAACTGGCACCCCAGAGAGATGTTCTACCATCAGGAGCAGGAAGAGGGAGGCAAGCTGATCTCTCTGGGCCGGACTATAAGAGGGAGGGTGGGTGAGCCCCAGGAGGCAGTGTAGGATGCAGTGGGGGAGGATGGGTTAAGAGGGAGGGTGGGTGAGCCCCAGGAGGCAGTGTAGGGTACAGTGGGGGAGAATGGGGCAGGAGTGGATATTTTCTTTCAGGGTTTAGAATAATAACGGTCTGAAAGCGGTCACTACAGTGGAAGTGAGCATGGGAGCTAATGGTTAGCTCTGTTCATGCTAACCCTCCAGAGCCTAGCACAGGACTTGGTATGTACATTACTTAGGTTTGTTGAATAAATGAATGAGACCTTTGAGGTTATTTAGACCAGAGATTATAAACTCAAACGCTTGCCACGCGTGGGTGAGGGGCTGGGCGTACAGCTGGAGTACGTAAGAGGTGGTGGGGCTGTATCTACTCACGATGGCAGCTGCTGCTACTGTCACCCCAACAACAGGCGTGTGCTGGGTACTTACGATGTGCCAGGTGCTATTCCAAGTGCTTCACTGGTATTATTTTATTTAAGCCTAATCGTGATTCTTTTTAAAATCAGAAGGTGTAGAATAAGAAATGAAACCAGAAACTCCTAGAAAGAGGGGCGGCTTCTCCTAGCCCTTTACTCTCCCTCTGCTTGTGCTGCCCGCCTGCCTGCTGGCTTTGCTGTGGAGCTGATGTCCCCTGTACAAAGCATGCCCTCCTCCCCGACTGCGGCCCATTGTTCTTTCAGGCTTCTGGACTCTTCCTGGGTCTGCTCCGCTTGGCAAGCTCTCTCCCCTAATTGAGTTTTCTCCTGGTGCTCCCCACCTCCCTGTGTGTAGAAGCCCTCTGACCCCACAAGCTCAGAAGACAAGGCGAACATGTATGTCACATTCCTGGGAAGAACTGAAAATTTTAATTTCAAATGTTAAAGCACTTTGTCCTTTTTTTTTTTTTTTCCAAAATAGTTGAACATCTCTTTGGCCAATGAAACTAGCATGTTGTGACAGTTGCTGAGGTTTTCCTCCCTTGTAGGAGACATTTATTAAGTCTTATGAAATCTGAAAGGATTATTTCCAAATATCAAAATAACATTCACAAAGCAGTACTTTATAACTTGAAAATGTCCCAAGCCTTTAGGTCAAAATGTTCTCTTTTTTTTTTTTTTTTTTTTTTTTTGAGACGGAGTCTCGCTCTGTCGCCCAGGCTGGAGTGCAGTGGCCGGATCTCAGCTCACTGCAAGCTCCACCTCCCGGGTTTACGCCATTCTCCTGCCTCAGCCTCCCGAGTAGCTGGGACTACAGGCGCCGCCAACTCACCCAGCTAGTTTTTTTGTATTTTTTGGTAGAGACGGGGTTTCACCGTGTTAGCCAGGATGGTCTTGATCTCCTGACCTCGTGATCCGCCCGTCTCGGCCTCCCAAAGTGCTGAGATTACAGGCTTGAGCCATCGCGCCCGGCCAAAATGTTCTCTTAATATGTAAAAACCAGCTGGCTTCTGAAGGTGCAGAAGAAACGGTTGCAAAGAGGCATCTTGGATGCTGTGTTAACATGTGAAAACAAGGTGTTTGTCGGTAAAAGAAGCAGTTGAGTAGGAAATGTAAGATATACTTACAGAAATAGCCAAGCGCCTTCCTGGAGATGATCCCCTGAAGGCCACAGGAGGAAGACAGTGGGAAGGAGTCTCCTTTCCTGATGTTCTGGATGACTGCCTTCCATCTCATTTCTCCAGGAGAGCCCATAAGTAGCGAGCACTTGCATCGGGCTGTTAATGTGAATGATGAAGATTTGCTTGTCCAAATACTTCAAGGAGGGTGAGAGGCCTGTCAATTTTTTTCCCCCATGCCTATAAAGTGCATAGAAATACACGCAGTAGCTTCATTTTGTTTTCCTAAAAATTCCCATGCCTTTGAAACTGCCTCCAAAATGGATCTCAGGTGACTGGTGTGAGTTAATAAACCACAGTTAATAAAGATGCTCG
Organism: Trachypithecus francoisi; assembly: GCF_009764315.1. Taxonomy (NCBI): domain Eukaryota; kingdom Metazoa; phylum Chordata; class Mammalia; order Primates; family Cercopithecidae; genus Trachypithecus; species Trachypithecus francoisi. The sequence continues at coordinate 5,492,679 of NW_022681442.1, read as the reverse complement.
TGAAGCCCCATGTAAATGTTATATTTTGTAATTGTGTAATAGAAATTGTAAAAGGAAATTACAAGGCTGGGTATCATATTTTCTTCCCAGAAACGATTTCTGTATCTTGCTTATAAGCCACAGCATTTAGACAAATTTCACCCCCAGATGCCCATGTCTAATTTCTGATGAAACGAGGGAATCGCCAAATCAACTGCTTTCGAATTTAAAAGGCTGATATAACACTAGAGAGAAAATGGTGAATATTGCTGCTGCAGATGAGATGTTTGAAGCTGCCTCCTACATGAAAAGCAGATGATGTTACCTAGGTTCTTTTTGAATCAATAGTTTTGAGTGCCCTAGAAGGCAAGTCATTTGTGAATTATGGCTCTGTAATTTGGAGCTCTTAAGAGAAGGTTCCCACAAAAAGCCAAAGCTGCTACGCTAGAGTATGTGTGTGAAGACCTCTGCTTTCTTCCCTGAACAGGACTGTTCTCTACCCAGTAGGTGAGATGGGAGGCAAGGATAAAGCTTGAGTCTCCACCAATACAAACTCATGTTTGGTGGAGCTGAGAGTCAGCAGTGAAGATATTGTCCTCCGCTATCTTAAAGAGCTGTGTTCATCTAAGAATGCTATTTCTGATGGCACGGTGGCTTTGAGCCAAAGCGTGCATATTTGAAGTGAAATGACGGCAGTTTTCTTTTATTATGCATTTGAATCTTGTAGAATATTAGGCATATATAGTTTAGAAGATTCTTAGCAGTCTAAGACAAGAAAAGATTTAATGGCCCCAAAGAAATTGGAATTTTCAGTAAAATGAGTCATTTTAGCCACCTGAGCCCCACGAGAACCACTGGCTTTGACTCTGCAGTAGCTGGACTGAGCATGCTCATCTCTTTTCTCTGTCTTTCCCAAGCCGTGTTGAGGTTGATGTTCCCAATAAGTTTGGCTTTACCGCTCTGATGGTTGCTGCCCAGAAAGGATACACCAGGTATGGCTTTTCTTTTTTTTTAAATCTCTCTTGGGGATTTAACTTTTTGTTTTATTCAGAGGCTCTGGTCAGGATAAGGATGGGAGGAAAAAGGGCCATGGAGGAACCCAGTTTCTCTTCTGTCTCCCAAACCATCTGTACCATGTGATGGCTTAGAAATCCCGCTGTTGTAATCATAAAGTTTTACAATATGCAGGAGAGAATGTAAATCATATGTTGAGGAAGAGGGGTAGCCATTTAATTACATGCAATATATTTTTATGTTCTTGGAAAACTGGTTATTGGAATTTGAATGTTTCTTTTTTAAAAATAGAGGGATATTCTGGAAAACTTTCTGCTAGGTTGCTAAGATATAATTTTCACAGATATACTCTCATTATCTATTCCACACAGAGATAAGTATTAATAGAAATACCTTATTTTCATTTATATCTTAATTAAATGCCATTTGAAGAAAACATGAATGTTTTTTCATTAAATGCTACCATTTAAGAATATATTAAAAAATGACCATTCAAAGGACAGTGAATTATTTTGGTAGCCCAATTTGTTTCATGTGCTTTCGTTTGATTTTAGTGAATAACTTGCGTCAAAGGTAAAAGCCTGTTTTTGGAATGAAGACGTGGTTTTCTGGTTTAATGGTGCCTGGTTTTAAAACCAGCTGGCTTCTGAAGGTGCAGAAGAAACTGTTGCAAAGAGGCATCTTGGATGCTGTGTTATTCTTTTTTGACTGGACTATTGTGGGTGCTGAGTGATCAAGGTGACTTATCTAGCTACAGTTCAGTTTGTTTCCTTTAGGCTTGTGAAAATCCTAGTTTCTAATGGCACAGATGTGAATCTGAAGAATGGAAGTGGCAAGGACAGGTAGGAGGTGGGATCTGACTGAAAATGTGCTGATGTTCTCAGAATTGTGTTGCTGGGCTTGTGCCCAGAGGCACTGTGATTTCACCCAAACATTTTCTCGAGTTTCTTTTGACAGTCCTGAGAGGTAGGTGGGTCCCCGAGGAAAGATGGTGATCACAAAAGCTGGCTTGCTCACATGGTCTTGTGCTTTCACTCACCAGGGTGCTTGTGGGGGGCGGGCATCTGTTGTAACGTATGGTGCCTTCTCTGGCGTGGTGGCCGTGCCCAGTGGACGGACACGCAGTGCACGGGAAATGGCAGCTACAGAGCAGCTCTGGCCAGCCGTGCCGCGCGTGGGTACAAGTGCCTGCCCCCGGCACCCCGTGCCTCTCTCAGGCCCCCGCTGCATTTCAGCCTCACTCTTTGCTAAGAAATCTTCGTTGTTTCTAAAGAAGCAGACAGAAATCACCACCAGAGAGACGCCCGGAGCACTTTCCTGAGGTGAGAGGCACATGTTCCCTTGGAGGGCTGAGAACGCTACAGGAAAAGCTCCGGGGAAGAATGTGACACACATCAAGGGCAGATGAGTGTTCCTGAAAGACCTAAACACACTCGCTCATCTAGTCATTAGAGTTTATCTTAATTCCAGCTAACCCGTGTTTATTGACTGATTTCTACTTGCCAGGCGCTGTGCTTGGTGTGTGGGTGAAACACTGAGCAAAATGCCAGGCCCTGGCTTCAGGGGCTGTGGTCACGACACACATGGAACCAGGGCTTGGGCGCTGCAGATGGCATCGACGGACAGCTGCCAAACACTGACCTTCTGGGGCAGGCCATAAAGAAAACCCCAACTAACTTCTGAAATCAGAAGGACTATCTTCTACATTTACATTCTCTGAACACAATGCAGCAATAGATTTTAAATAACAATATCTTAAATATCACTTATAAATTTAAAAAGTATTTTTCCGAATAACTCATAGGCTAAGTTGAGACTAAGCTACCAACTCCAGGTTTGAAAAGAATAATAGCAATCTGAAAAGGGAAAAGAAAAAGTATAAGGAGAGTAGGAAAAATGAAAGAATTAAAAGTAGACATTGATTAAAAAGTAGAAAGATTATTGAGAAATGTAAGAGTTACCTCTTAAAAATAAGCTATCTAATAAGATACACCGATCTTTTGTAAATCTAAGAAGAAAAACATTAGAAGTTTGAAAGAGGACAATAATGATGGTTATAGAGAAAATGTAAACATGAAAAGAAGTTTGTGTCTATAATAGTAGATAATGTCATTGAAATGGATACTTTGTTCTGAGAAAATTTAAACCACCAAGTCAACCCAAGAAGCAGAAAATTCGAAATAACCAGTGTCCATGCAAGAAACTAGAAAATTCATTTAAAAATTACCTCCAACATAGGCTCGGTGGCTTGACTATTCTACTACTGAACCTGTTCAGATTTTCTAGGCACTGATAATAACCTTGGGCTTTTCCAGAGCAGAGAGGAAACTGGAATGCTCCAGAGGATAACCTTATTGCTAAAATCTGATCGAGAAAAAAAAGTTATTTGTGTGTGTGTTTGTGTGTAGGTATTTATAGATCTCTTCCATCCCACCTAGGAGGGCCATACCGGAGGGTATTAGGAAATTTTTTAACATAACACTTTCCAGCAGTAGATTAAAGGTGAAAACCTTTATTTGTGTAGACGCAAAACAAAAATTGGGTGTACCTTGGCATGTATATTAAAAAGTTTAAAAAGTATTTTTTAAATTTTTTTAATTTTTATTATTTTTTGAGACAGAGTCTCGCTGTGTCGCCCAGGCTGGGGTACAGTGGTGCAATCTCAGCCCACTGCAAGCTCTGCCTCCCGGGTTCACGCCATTCTCCTGCCTCAGCCTCCCAAGTAGCTGGGACTACAGGCGTCTGCCACCACGCCCAGCTAATTTTTTGTATTTTTAGTAGAGATGGGGTTTCACCCTGTTAGCCAGGATGGTCTTGAAAAAAGTGTCTTATTTTTTAAAGTGAAGGATGCTTTTTCAGCCTTTGAACAGTGTCTGGCACATGGGAGGCAGAAAGTGTCTGCTGAATGAAGGATTCCTTTGATTGCAGCATACAAAGATTTCTTTTATTTTTTAAATCATCTCAATCAGCCAGTGTCATTCTTAGTATTGGCAAATTCCTTTTCAAAATTAGTAGTGAAGCCCAGGAGAGTGGTGGAGAGCTTGATGTGAAAGCTGCATCCCTCTGAGGATGTGGTGTGGCCTTGGACAGGCTACCTAACCTCTCCGTATCTCAGTTTCGTGTCTGTAAAATTGGAATAATGGAAGTACTTATAGGTTGTAGGCATTTAATGAGTTAATATGAAAAATGCATAAAACAGTTCCTGGCATATGGTAAATACAGATATATTTTGTTATTTCATGATTAGACAGTATTTTGAAGGCCGATCCACTTAGGAAGATATGAACTGAGATAAGAGGTATGATTTATTTCCTGTAGAACCCAATAGAATCAACTTGAAAAACTTGGACTTAATAAGGAGGCTCAGTAAAGTGGACAAACAAGGCAAAGAAAAGACTTTCTTAAATCCCTGCAATTACTGGTTAATAAATATAATGGGGAAATAAAATAGAATGAGAACAAGAAAGGTAGGAAATCTGAATGAAAAAATAAACCTAAAAACCTTACTGAGAGATATAAAAATTTAAGAAATAAAGACATGTCATATGCCAGAATGGCAAGATTGAGTATTATACAATTTTTAATTCTTCTCAAATACTGCATTGAGGTTCAGTGCAGCCTCAAATGGAATTATTCTTGGGAGCCTGTCAAAATGATTGTAATTTATTGAGAACAACAAATAGATAATATCTACTAAAACTTTGTCAAGGAAGAGTGTGGAAGGACTTGCCTTGACAGTTATTAAAATGCCTCATAACGTTATAGTAATTAAAGTAGTATGATACCAGAACAAATCAGAAAAAAAGTAGAATGGAATAGAAATCCTCAAGTGGATCCCTATCTACAGAAGAACCTGGTATATGATGATGGAAGTAACATAAACCAATGAGGAATGTACTGGAAAAACAGGATGTTTGAAGGAAAAAGTCAAGTTGGATCCTGGTCTTATAGCATATACCAAAATAAATTCCAGATGCATTGAGAATTAAATGTAAAAAACAAAACCATAAAAAATGACCGGAAAACACAGATGCATAATTGTTTTATCTTGTAATGTGAAAGGAACAAGTGCATTGAAAGGAATAATTAAGGAAAAGATTAAGAGTGTATTATACATTTTTAAAAACTTAATTACAATGTTAAGGACAATCCAGAGAAATATTTACAAATGTATTATAGACAAATTACCGGCATCTTTAATGTGTAGAACACACACACGCCCATACATGTATTCCAAAAAAGCCTCCACACACAGTAGAAAAAAGCAGTTTACACAAGAAGACAATTTATAGCAGAATCAATATAAGCAATTCATATAAAAATGTTTAGCATTACTAGTAATTAAAAAGTTTTCTACTTATCAAATTGGTTATTAAAAAATAATCATGTTGGTAAAGATGCAGTGAAATAACCTGTACTTTCAAATATAGTTGGTAGAAATGTAAATTGGTATAATCTTTCTGGAAAGCAATTCGGAAATGTGCTTCCGAAGTAAGCCACATCCATGAACACAGTGATCCCATTTTAGGAAACAATCAGAAATGCAAATATGATTAGTAAGGGTGTTTGTTGTTGCCTTATTTAAAATTGTGAAAAATGTGAAGCAGCTTAAATGTCCGACAATAGTGGATTGATTGAAGTTATGATATATTCATATCATGGAATATTTAGTATGTGAACACTGTTTTCAGTGCTTATGTAAACAGGGAAGTATGTGAAATAATAAGAAACTGAAATAATACTTTTTAAAAGGCAGTGAGAAGAGAAAATCATACAAAGCAAGAGAGAAAAGATGGGATTTTGTGTAGAGCTGGGAGTGACTCTGAGCAGGGAACTCAGCAGCAGGCGAGTGGAGTGGGTCCTCCTCCATTCCTGGTGGGCTTGCCCTGGGGCACAGTGGGATGCCCTACAGGGCTGTGCTCAGGAGCATGCTATGTCCTGGCCACTCTCCCTTTCTCCTACCCTGTGAACCAGAGAGGGGCATTCTTATAAAGCAGCAGATAACAGACCCCGCAGGTGCCAGGCAGTTTGAGTTCAGGTGGCAGTTGGGGTGGTGGCTGACTCCAGCGGCTTGGCACTTGGAGGACCTTGGTGGCTTTCTGCCAGTGGGAGGTGGTAAGTTCAGGGCTATGCCTGTCCCTGGGAAGGAAGAGCGCCTCATCTCAATGAGCTCATTGCTGGGCAGCCCAGAGCCTCCGGGGCTGGTTTTTAAGCAATCCCCCTTACCTCCTAGAGCAAATTCAACAGAATCTTAAGAGTTTGTTCTCTGTGAGGTGAGGTTATGGGTGACTCTGATATGGGATTTTTTTTTTCTAGGTACCATGCCTTACTTTATAATCAGAAAAGAAGTATTATTTTAAAATCATGCAGATAGGCCAGGCGTGGTGGCTCATGCCTGTAATCCCAGCACTTTGGGAGGCCGAGGCAGGCAGATCACGAGGTCAGGAGTTTGAGACCAGCCTGGCCAGGCTGGTGAAACCCTGTCTCTGCTAAAAATACAAAAAATTAGCAGGGCATGGTGATGCGCGCCTGTAGTCCCAGCTACTTGAAAGGCTGAGTCAGGAGAATCACTAGAACCCAGGAGGCAGAGGTTGCAGTGAGCCAAGATTGTGCCATTGTACTCCAGTCTGGGCGACAGAGTGAGACTCTGTCTCGAAAAAAAAAAGTCATGCAGATAATTAGAGTTCTATTTGAATATAATTTAAAAAGTGAAGTTTTCTTCCCTTAGCAAAGGTCATTCTAAAGACCCTCCAGTGCTTGGGAAAGGAGTATGAGCACCCTAAACCCGGGAGACAGGCACTGCACCACGCTGACTGTCTTCTGGGGGTCTCCAAGAAATGAAGGACTGTGTGAGGACGTGGGGCTGCAGAGGTCTGGCCCCATCTCAGCTCAGCTGGGCCTCGCCTTGGGGGCTGGATAGTCCAGTTACCACTCAGAGGCTTTGCACATTTCCCTGTTGGGAAGATCTTCTGTTTTATTTTTTAACTCTGTATTTTGAAACATTTACACGTTTAGAAGAAGTGAAAGAATAGCACAACAAACACCTGTAAACCTCCCACCTAGGCTTGCCAGTTGACATTTGGCCATATTTGTCTCTCCTTTTTTTCCACTCTTGCTGAACTGTTTTGAAATTAGTAGCATAGCATAACCCTTCACCCCTCAATACATCAGAAAATGTTTCCGAAAAACACGGTCATTAACTTGCATAGTAATCATATCATATCACTTCTAAGACACTTCAACTAATTCCTTAATATCATTGATACACAACCACCCATGCAGGTCTCCCAACCTGTTTCCCAAAGGTCTTCCACAGCTGTATTTGGGAGGTGGTGTGGGGGTTTGGGAGGTGGTGTGGGGTGGTGTGGGGGGTTGGGAGGTGTGGTGTGGGGGGTTTGGGAGGTGGTGTGGGGGGTTTGGGAGGTGGTGTGGGGGGTTTGGGAGGTGGTGTGTGGTGTTTGGGAGGTGGTGGTGGGGTTTGGGAGGTGTGTGTGGGGTGATGTGTGGGTTTGGGAGGTGGTGTGTGGTGTTTGGGAGGTGGTGTGTGGGGTTTGGGAGGTGGTGTGTGAGGTGGTGTGTGCGGTTTGGGAGGTGGTGTGTAGGGTGATGTGTGGGGTTTGGGAGGTGGTGTGTGGAGTGGTGTGTGGGGTTTGGGAGGTGGTGTGGGGGGTTTGGGAGGTGGTGTGGGGGGTTTGGGAGGTGTGGTGTGTAGGGTGATGTGTGGGGTTTGGGAGGTGGTGTGTGGGGTGATGTGTGGGTTTGGGAGGTGGTGTGTGTGGGTTTGGGAGTGGTGTGTGGGGTTGGGAGGTGGTGTGTGGTGTTTGGGAGGTGGTGTGTGGGGTTGGGAGGTGGTGTGTGGTTTGGGAGGTGGTGTGTGGGGTTTGGGAGGTGGTGTGTGGGTTTGGGAGGTGGTGTGTGGGTTTGGGAGGTGGTGTGGGGGTTTGGGAGGTGGTGTGGGGGGTTTGGGAGGTGGTGTGTGAGGTGGTGTGGGGGGTTTGGGAGGTGGTGTGGGGGGTTTGGGAGGTGGTGTGTAGGGTGATGTGTGGGTTTGGGAGGTGGTGTGTGGGGTGATGTGTGGGTTTGGGAGGTGGTGTGTGGGGTGGTGTGGGGGGTTTGGGAGGTGGTGTGGGGGTGGTGTGGGGGGTTGGGAGGTGGTGTGTAGGGTGATGTGTGGGTTGGGAGGTGGTGTGTGGGGTGGTGTGTGGGTTTGGGGGGTGGTGTGTGGGTTTGGGAGGTGGTGTGTGGGTTTGGGAGGTGTGTGTGGGGGGTTTGGGAGGTGGTGTGTGGGTTTGGGAGGTGGTGTGGGGGGTTTGGGAGGTGTGGTGTGGGGGGTTTGGGAGGTGTGGTGTGGGGGGTTTGGGAGGTGTGGTGTGTGGGTTTGGGAGGTGGTGTGTGGTGTTTGGGAGGTGGTGTATGGGGTTTGGGAGGTGGTGTATGGGGTTTGGGAGGAGGTGTGTGGGGTTCGGGAGGCGGTGTGTGGGGTTCGGAAGGAGGGGCGTGGGGTTCGGGAGGAGGGGCGTGGGGTTCGGGAGGGAGGGACATGGGGTTCGGAAGGAGGAGTGGGGTTGGGGAGGTGCGGCGTGGGGTTTGGGAGGTGGGGTGGGGTTCGGGAGGAGGGGCGGGGTTTGGGAGGTGGTGTGGGGCGAGACCATGATCCATTCAGGGTTCCCACATTTCATCTGGCCTTTCTCTCTCTTTATAGTCTCTTATTCTAGACCAGTCCTCTCTCTTTAAAACTTTTTTTTTCTCATAGCAGTGACTCTTTGAGGAGAGCAGACAGGTTATCTTCTAGAATGTCCTATGTTCTGGATTTGCTTGTCTCCCAGTTGTGGGGCAGGCATTTCACTTGTTCATCTATCCCTTTATTAACAATAAAGTTAAAGACAGGCTTAAGGCCTTGATTAGGTTGGGTGCTGTGGCTCCTGCCTGTAATCCCAGCACTTTGGGAGGCTGAGGCAGGAAGATCACTTGAGGCCATGAGTTTGAAACCAACCTGGGCAACAAGGTGAAATTTTTTAAGAATTAAAAAGAAATTAAAGGCTTAATTAGACTTAGGTTAACACTTTAGCAAGAATACTTCGGAGCTAGTGTTGTGACTTCATGTTACATCCATCAGGAGGCCTGTGATGCAGGTTGTCTCACAGGTAGTGATTCTAGGTTTCATTATCTTTTTAGAGTGATGACAGCAAATTTTCTTCTTTGTAAAGATAGAGTTTTCCCATTGCACTTAGAAAATAATTTTGGGTGTAATAATTCATTTGCCATGTGAATATTCCATTCCCCATTAATTTTTTTTTGTTTGGAGACAGTGTCTTGCTCTCTCTCCCAGGCTGGTGAGCAGTGGCATGATCTCAGCTCACTGCAACCTCCACCTCCCCGGGTTGAAGCGATTCTCCTGCCTCAGCCTCCCGAGCAGCTGGAATTACAGGCACCTGCCACCATGCCTGGCTAATTTTTGTATTTTTAGTAGAGATGAGGTTTCACTATGTTGCTCAGGCTGGTCTCGAGCTCCTGAGCTCAGGCAATCCACCCACGTCAGCCTCCAAAAGAGAAAGGATTATAGGGGTGAACCACTGCGCCTGGCCTCCCCATTAACTTTTACCCAATAATTTCAGTGCCAATAATTTTATTGCCTGAATCAATTATTTAATTGGGAATTGCAAATAAGGGCTTTTCTAACTCTGTGGTTCCTTTTATATTTACTAGTTGGCAGTCTTCTGTGAAATACTGCTGCTTCCCCCACCAACCAGGCATAGACTACATTTTATCCTAAAAAACAGAGAAAAGATTTAATTTTTTCTTAAATACCAACTTTTAGAGTAGGCAATTGGTTTGATAGTTATCTCTAATAGTGTCAAATGAGTATTTTTTTTCCTTTTCTCTTTTTTGAATATCATGGACTTTGGATGTTTTAAAATCTAATATTTTATCCTCAGTTACAGTCACTATTCGTTTTTTATTGAGATATAATCTACATACCATAGAATTCACCTTTTAAAACATACAAATCAACATTTAAAAACGTATTTGCAAAGTTGTGGAACCATCACTACTGTCTACTTCCAGAACATTCATCCCCTGTTCCCCTGAAATATTAGCCCTGCACTCTCTAGCAATCATTCCCCATTGCTCCTTCCCTTCAGCCTCAGGCGGCCACTCACCTGCTAGTCCTGTCTTGTAGATTGCCTATTCTGGACATTGCATATTAATGGAATCAGACAATATGTGGCCTTTCATGTCTGGCATCTTTCAGTGCAGTGTTTCAAGGTTCTTTCATGTTTGTAGCACTTCATTTCTAGTATTCCATTGTATGGATATATACCACGTTTTGTACATCAGTTGATGGATATGTGTACATTTTATATGAACAATTCCCATGGCTTTTCCACTCAAGTTAGGATGTCTTGGTTTAAGCCAGGTAGGGTAAAAAGTGGAGCTGAGTTCGGTGACTGTGCTTATTGTCAAATGCTGCTTCTTCTGTATGTTGCAGTCTAATGCTGGCGTGCTATGCGGGACACCTAGACGTTGTGAAATATCTCCGGAGGCATGGCGCTTCTTGGCAGGCTAGAGACCTGGGCGGCTGTACGGCTCTGCACTGGGCTGCAGATGGAGGCCACTGCAGTGTGATTGAGTGGATGATAAAGGATGGCTGTGAGGTACGGGACCTGCCTTGTTAACCATGCACATGTCGTCAAGAATCGGAAATGCTGCTCCACGGGGTCTGGCAGAAGCAGGGCCTTTGATTAGTCACCCTTAGAAATGCTGGAGAAGGTTTTCTGACTTAGCAAGAAAGCCCCTGAAACCTTAGAATGGACATGAGAGTGAGCTTTCCGATTGTCATGGGGGTTTATCTTGTGTAGGGAATAGAAACAGGTCTGAATCCAGAGCTGGACCTAATGTTTCTACTGTTTTCTTTTTCTTCTTTTTCTATTTTTCTTTTTCTTTTGAGATGGAGTCTCACTCTGTCGCCCACGCTGGAGTGCAGTAGTGCGATCTCGGTTCATTGAGACCTCTGCCTCCCACGTTCGAGTGATTCTCCTGTCTCAGCTTCCTTAGTAGCTGGGATTACAGGCACATGCCACCACGCCCAGCTAATTTTTGTATTTTTAGTAGAGATGGGGTTTCACGATGTTGGCCAGGCTGGTCTTGAACTCCTGACCTCAAGTGATCCACCCGCCTCGGCCTCTCAAAGTGCTGGGATGACAAGTGTGAGACACCGCGCCCGGCCTGACATTTCTACTTGGTTCTTTTGTTCATTTGCTTATTTCTTTCTTCATTCAGTCTGTCACTAAACCTTGACTAAGCATGTACCAGATATCTCAAATGGTGGTGATACAAATATATTAAGAGCTCTTATAGCCATTGTGCTTCTTGTTGCTTCTAAAATTAGGTAATTTTTATTCTTAGTTTGTTTTAAAGATTAGTCCTTACAAAAAATTTCCAAAGAGCAAACTGACCATATCAAGAATAGAACATTTCAGTTGTGTCTTTACCTGGAAACAGGCAAGTTGGTCTACTTTTGATTTCATGTTATCAGAAACTGCAAATTTGATTTAGCAAATAGAAGCAGTGTTGTTTGGACATCTATAGATATTTGAAGATGGGTAATTAGAATTAGATCAATTAGATCAATTATGGAAATTGCTGATAACTTTGAAAAATTTAGTTCAAGACTAATCAGCTAAAAAGTTCAAAGCATGGAACTAAAGAATGATGGACAAAGTTCTGTGCTATCTGTGACTGCCAGCTGGTGTGTAGAGTGCTGAGAAACGAAGTCGATGACCTGGAAAATCAACTCAAATTGAGAAAAGTCATGTCTCCTGGAAGATGTCAGTAGATTTGTTCTAGTTTGTTTCTGAAGGGTAGTTGAGGGAAAGTGAGACTTCAGTTATGGGATCTACCTGGTTCCTGCTGCTGCTTTTGGAGAATTAAGAAAAGTGCCCACTTATAGGAAAAATCTCAGTCATTAAGAATTTATTACATTTCTTATTTTCCTTATGTTTTAGAGACAGGCACAGAGGCAGGAGGCTGAGCCTATGGGCTTCCATAGTAGAGCTGGGCCCATGTGCCATATGTGGTAGTGACAGCCACACACTCCTTGATTGGTTTATGATGAATTCTGGGCAGGTTTTGCACTTAGTGAAAGTCTGTGGTTGAAAAACAAGGTTGTACTTTGCTGAAAGAAGTCAGGCATCCAGGCCGGGCGCAGTGGCTTATGCCTGTGATCCCAGCACTTTGGGAGGCCAAGGCGGGTGGATCACTTGAGGTCAGGAGTTCGAGACCAACCTGGCAAACATGGTGAAATGCTGTCTCTACTGAAAATAGAAAAATTAGTCATGCGTGGTGGCGGGCGTCTGTAATCCCAGCTTATTAGGAGGCTGAGGCAGGAGAATTGCTTGAACCCAGGAGGTGGAGGTTGCAGTGAGCCAAGATCGTGCCACTGCACTCTAGCCTGGGCGACAGAGTGAGACTCCATCTCGAATGAATGAATGAATGAATGAATGAAGCATTCACAATAGGGCACATCTCTGCTATCAACACTTAAATACTGGAGTTTTGGAAATTTTGGCTCTCTGGGCTTCAGATATGAATATACTTATTTGGGATAAATTCCATCTTTCTTTGAAGCACTGGAACTACTTTGCAGAGGACAGAACAATAAGCGTGGATGTGTTTACTATAGATTTCCACATGCCTGGCCTGGTGGCGGATGGATGATGTCAACATGAGTCTCTCCACGTTCTGGCTGATGGCTCACCTGGTGCTTCTGAAGCCCATGGGAAGGACTGGGAGCCAATCACCACCTTCTTCCCAAATGGAATGATCATATACTAAGAGTGACTTATTGGCGACTTATGTGTTCATTTCTGCATTTAATGATCCATGTGATCTCAGGAAAGGCACTTCTCTGAGATTTAGTTTGATCGTTTGTAAACCAAGAATAAAAATACCTACCTCTGATTAACCTTTAGGACCAAAAGAGAAAGTGTGTGTAAAGAGGGTTGAAAGCTTGCATAAAGCATCATGTAATATGAGGTGCTTATTTTATTATTCTTTAAATATAATGGAGTGTGTTGCCCACAGGTTAGTTCTTTGCGTGAAGAAGAGCTGCAAATCCAAATCGTGTTACAGTGGATAATCTGATACGTAGAAATACCCTGAAGTGCCCCCAAGATCTCCTGGAAATTCCTTGTTTGTTGTTCCATTCTGAAGTTTTACTAAAGCTGTGCTTCATCTTTGAGTAATTTTTCTGTAACAGATTGTGTGTGCGTGCATGTGCTCATGTGTGCTTACATGCACGTGTGCACATGGTATGCATGTGTGCATGTACACGTGCACGTGTGTGCGTGTCTGAGCACACACACGTATCTATACTTCAGCACCACTCTTCGTGGATTGGTGAGGTCTTCACTGGAATTGGAAGAGACAACATTTACATTTTCTTAATCTAAAATATTTATTTTAAAACACTAAATTGAGAGATTTCAGTGGAGAGAAGATGATCAGGAAACAGCCATCTGATTACTGGGCACACTGTTTTGGAGAAGCCATTAGTCAGACTTTTCAGACAGAGTTTGTGTAATGAATCTGGTTGTTCTGTATTTTACCTGTAGGTCTCCTGCCTAAAATTGATAAGTATTGGTAAGCATAAGAGTGTGTGTATGTATTATTACCGTCTCATTCCAGAAAGGATGTAAAGCTGCTTACAACGATACATAAAGAAAAAGGAATGCTAGGTGAGGAAAGTTAGGCAAGAGAAAATAAGAACTCACCAGGAGCCCCAAGGGGAAAGTAGTTCAGTTAATTTTTCTAGCCTACCTTTTTTCCACTTTAAAGGATGTAGGTGAAGAAGCTGACAGGGAGACCCTGGGGCCTCTCAGCACCCTCTAATGCAATTCTAACACGTGTCCTTGCAGCACAGAAATGTGACTTAAATTAGAACAGTGCAGTGAACCAAATATAGAAAGACTGCTATCTAAGTCCGGGCATTGGGGCAAGCAAATATTCCTTTTATAAGTTTGAATCAGTTTAAGAGAAAGAAATTGGGCTTAACACAGCTGTTTCTCTGGCGCAACAGGTAGACATCGTGGATACGGGTTCAGGATGGACCCCACTCATGAGAGTCTCTGCGGTGTCGGGAAATCAGAGGGTGGCCTCTCTTCTAATTGATGCTGGGGCCAATGTGAATGTGAAGGACAGAAATGGAAAGACGCCCCTTATGGTAGGTCCTTCTCCCGAAAATAGGCAGTTTTCTGCGTGGAATTAAGGTCAGAGCTTTTTCTGTAATTAGACAATTCTTGTGAGTTCAGCCCTGCACCAGCCCTTGGGTTTGACTGTGTGTGTGTTCCCTGTCGGCTTGTTCATAAGGGCATGAGGCTATCACTAGAATACTTCATTCCCTTTTTACGACTATTTAAGGAGTAAAGAGCCCCTGTCCCCAGGACCACTGTGGGATCAAAACAGATCTGGTGAAACAAAGAACAAACTGCTTTCTGTCCTGGTTTTCGTGTGGAGAGAGGGAGGGTCCATTTTCATTTTCCCTGGAGTTGCTACTACTGCAGCTGCAGGGGAAGTGCTGTGCCTGCAGGCCACACAAAGCCACAGTGGCCCTTTGTGGGTTGCAGGGGGGCTGCTGGGACCCTGCACGCGCCAGGCTGGTGCTCCCTGCTGTGTGTGCCCTGGAGGGAGAGGCTCATGCACACCACCCTGGGTTTTGTCTTCTAGGTGGCTGTGTTAAATAATCATGAAGAGTTAGTTCAGTTACTTCTTGACAAAGGGGCAGATGCAAGTGTAAAAAATGAGGTAAATGAGTCCATCTTTACGTAAAGATTTTCCTTGGAGGGGGAGAAAGAACATTTATAAGCATGTAAAATTTTTGTTGTTTCCTGTTTCAGTTCGGCAAAGGTGTCCTAGAAATGGCCAGAGTTTTTGACAGACAGGTTGGGATGCTCTTTCTGCCTATCAAGGCTAATTTTGTACTCCTTCTAGACTCAAACCACCAAAACCCTGGATTACATTCTCCTGTCTGTTTTGTTTATCCAGAGTGTAATCTCCTTATTAGAAGAAAGGAAAAAAAAAAAGCAGAGGCCAAAGAAGTCTTGTGTCTGCTGATGAGAGCACCACTCATCTGCGAAATGCACGTAAAACAAAGTGAACCGTAACTGTTAAACTAGGGATGGGAAATTCTGCATCTTGGAGGGCTGTACATTTATTTATTTAGTTGAAGATTCACTGATCCCACTTTGAAATACATCTTTTTACCTAAGCACGCGCGTATGTGTTGCCATCACTGGGCGTCTGTAGAATGGGGATGTTTTCTTGCACTTGTGCCTTTTGGAGTTAGACATGAAACAAAATATTTATGCACCGGAGCTACACAAACACACATGGGTCTCCCATTCCCGGCTCCTGCCCTGCAAGCTGTCCTCCGACCACGCTAGGCCTTGCTAGAATTCTTTCCCTCATGTGTTTTCAATTAAATCCTGCCCTCCCAACTTAGGGCTTCCAAGCTGGTTGTCAGGCCACTGCTCCCTCCTGGAGTGGTGCTCCTTCGAAAAGTCCAGGAGTTTTCTCTTCAGCTGTTGGCCTCACATCAAAGCTCAAAATACATATTTCAAGACTCCAGTTCTGTTCTATTAGAGGTGTCTGGTTGAGGGTCAGCCTTGTTAGACCACAGACAGGTCTAATGTGTTTGCATATACTCAGGCCCTGACAATGAAAGACTTAGCCTGCTCATGGATTGACGACGTGGCCAAAGGGTAGTGTATTAAATTTTGTCTTCAGAGCAGAAGGTTTTCTGATGCTGATCATGCAGTTCCTAGACAAGTAGGAATTAACCGCAACCATGTCTGCTGGTTGGGAGCTTAAAGACACAAATGTAGAGCTTCAACTCAGCAAACACACTTCAAAATCAGCAAAAAAGTGAGCACACAGACCACATGAATTTTATGTCTCCAGAGACACACTGGTTAATTTGGCCCCATGGGAAAACCAGCTACAAAGGTCTGTGGAGGAGTGGATTTTTTTTTTTTTTCCTGTAAGGGAAAGACTAATAAAAGGTAATTAAAGCTCTAAAGCTTGTGCTGAGGGGCATAGAGAAAAAGCACACAATTTTATTGACGTTAGCCATCAGCTTTATTCCAAAGAGCTCACAGAATATTCGATTTAGGAATTGGATTTGTGGACCATGTATAGTCCATTCCTTAAATATTTCATGAGTGTTTTACCTTTTGTACAAATGCATATTGCTTTAGATTTGCCAGATTAGATTTTTAAAACCTCTTAAAAAATTGGAGCACATTTACAACTCTCCAGAGGTTCCTCCTTTGGTTGGTGGTCAATGTTGACATTCACCTTAGTTTCATTTTTTGGTCTGTTGTAGACTGTAGTCACTAGCCTGCTCTGTGGAAGGAGTGTGCATCCCTTCTGGTTGACATCAAGCTTGGCAAAACTGCCCACCCTCCTGATCAAGATCGAACCATCCTTATATTCTTGAGATCATCTCCCTGGGTTATGGTGGACTGCAGGATTCTTCATGCTCATATGCTATGGATGTTTGCTCTTTTTCTTCTTTTTGCTTAATGAGATTAGAAGGTGGTCTATATACACTGTTTGAATTTTCCCAAAGAGCAACTCATAGTTTTATTAGCTCTGTTTTTTTCTAATGAACTTATCCTTGGGTCTACAAATTCACTTCTTCTATTTTTTCCCCTGGGTTTATTTTATTGTTCCTTTTATAACTTATAGTGGATATTAAATTCCCTTTTTCATCCTTTACAAATTAATATATAGATTTAGGGCTATGAATTTTCCCTCAGCAGTGCTTTAGTTACATTATCATAGAAGTTTTCTAAACTTTTGATGAAAAATACAACTGGGAGAACTTGCTAAGTACACATTTCATAGCCCCATCTCAGCTCTCTGAATTGGAATCTCCAGAGAAAGGGCATGAGCAATGGATTTTAATGGGTTTGAACAAGTGAGTTGTTCTAATTCCAGGAGTTTGAGAATCCCTACCATCATATGTGCTATTACAAATGTTTTCACTTCCTGTTTTCTAATCTGCAATTCATCTTTGAAAACTAATGAATCATTACATTTCTAGGGTATGGAATTATTTTTTGAGAAGTTTTTTTCCTCCAAGGCACTTGGAAAGATGATATATTCTGTATATTTGGAGTATCCTGTTATATATGTATCAATTATGGTTGAAGTTTTATATGTACTAATTTTTGCCAGCTTGTGTGATCATAGGTGGAGAATGGTAAGAATAAAGACTCCTTCGGCTGGGTGTGGTGGCTCATACCTGTAATCCCAGCATTTTGGGAGGCCAAGGTGGGCGGATCATGAGGTTAGGAGTTCGAGACCAGCCTGGCCAACATGGTAAAACCCTGTCTCTACTATAAATACAAAAATTAGCCAGGCATGGTGGCCCGTGCCTGTAATCCCAGCTACTCAGGAAGCTGAGGCAGGAGAATCGCTTGAACCCAGGACGCACAGGTTGCAGTGAGCTGAGATCACACCATTGCACACCAGCCTGGGTGACAGAGTGAGACTCTGTCTTAAAAGAAAAAAAAAAAGATTCCTTTATTCTTGTTAGCATTTTGTATACGTATTTTTCTTTGTATTTTCTGTAGTTTTATTAAGTTGGATGCTGCGTTTCTTAAACTTGTAAATAGGTACCTATTTACACTTACATTTTTCATACACTTGAATTTTTCATACCAAATAACTCAGATATTAATGTATGTACCACTGCTTGCTTGCTTTTTGGATTTCTTATATAAATAGATGAGTTTTAAAAAGTTAGGTTATACATTCACATTGTTCAAAAACCATATCAAGCCCCACCCCCCATGCTTGTGTGAGCATCTTCCTTCCTGTGCCACGGTCTCACACATTCATGAGGCTGGTAGCACACACCCCTTACGCACCCCCACCCTACCATCCATTCTTCGTAGTTTCTTCTTGTACTGTTCCAAAATTTTCTCAAGCATCTATAAATGAATGAGAACACATTTTTCTACATGAAGACCTTCCCCCAATTTTTGTAACATTCTCAGTAACAAATGAGATACATGTTGATATTTACCTTTATACTATTTATTGGGTTTAATATTTGTAACAATCATTTTTTCTACTGAAATAGCAGGTTGTGTTTACCTGTCAAACCCCAATATGAGAGATGTGTACAAAAGCAACAGACTGATATAAAAAGGTACGTGAAAAAATTAGCAAACCAAAGCATGATAAATGGACAAAGCACTATAAAATTACTGTGCTGGTTTACATAACTGTATCTTTAATGTATACTGTGCTAAATAGCCTATAGCCACGTTTTAAAGAGTTACAGGAACAACTGCCACACATTCAAAGAACAAGCATTCACTACAGCCTCCCGATTTGACTTGATGGGAGGGACAGGAGAATGAGTCACTCTGCCACCACTTTTCCTGCCTTGGATTTGTAGAGGATTTTTTTTTTTTTTGGTCTAATTTGTTTTTCCTATCACTGCCCTACTAATGTACCTGCTTATAGGCCATGAAAATAAAATGCCATTCACCTTTTTTTGTAAAACTAAAATAATCACATGATACTTATTCTTTGGAGGATTTAATATGTGCTAAATGGAGGACTAGAGAGTTACCTTATAGGAGAATCATGGGGAACAGGGAAACTGCTTTTTGAAGACGATGTGGAAGGTCAGGATGGGTTCCAAGGCATTCAACCTGGAAGGGCTGAATAGCTTTACACTGAGAATTACTTATGTGTTAAATCTTCTGGCCATCATTAACAATTTTATAGTTATTCTTAATTTTTCTCATATGAAACTGTAAATGGCTGTACTAGAAGCTGTCATTACTGTTCCAAAAAGTGAAGGGGATTTTCTCTACAAAAGGAAAGAAAATGGCACATTCACATGTAGGTAAGTAGCTTCTGGAAACATCTTCACTGCACAGAAATGGTTCTCAGCATGGGGCTCTCAAACTTTCTTAGAGTGCCATTTGTTTTAGTATCAGAGTTTTCAAATAGGTTTAAAAGCAATAGATGTCAATAGGAACTTTAAGATGAGTTAAGAGAATTTTGTCATTATAAGTTGATTTTCTATGGCTAACTTCCCCTTCTAATTAGAACAAGACAGTGGGTGGGAGGTCCTCTGCTGGACTCAGGCTGGTGGGGTTGCTCTGGGCTGTGGTCCTGGAGAAGGTTGGGCTTTGGGCATCCCTTGGGTGGGCCTTGCAGGGACAGCCACACACTGCAGCAGTCACCACTTTGGCTGATCTAAAGTAGCAACGGAAATAGCAATTTGACTGTCAGAAACTGGAGATGCATTGGCCTGGGGTTTGACCTGGGAAAGGGGTTTGTGTCTGGGTGATAGGGAAAGGTAAACAGATGTATTGGCCACTGGCTTCCTGTGGGCAGCTGTGTTGAATCAGCCTGCTGCTGAGTCACAGGGAGTAACTGCAACTGCCTAGGGCTGGCTTCTAGCATGGGAGAGGAGGAGAAAAGGGGTCCTGCAGTGTCCCCCAGAAGCCTGTCATAGTGTGTGAAACTCCTAGCCTCAGAGCCCCACCTCTGGTCAGCACTAGTGTTGGGAGACTTCTGGGAGGGTTTGTGACTTTCAGCTGGGTAACTGGTGTCTGGCTGGGGCCATCTTGAGCGCAGTGAGGAAGGATCTCCAGCCTGAGTGTGCTGTCGGCAGTGAGGAAGGATCTCTCAGCCTGAGTGATAACGTATGGGAGCCCTGCATATAGCAGTTTTGAAATGAGTACACCTCACGGGGAAAGTCTGCAAGAGGACAGGGTGCATGAGAAAGATCTGGCCCTGCTGCCCTGTCACTGCCTTGTACCCTTTCTGCTGCTGGGGGTCTCATTGGCTCAGAGTGCTTAGTAAACATCAGTGGCAAAGGGGCAGGAGGACGCTCAGCCCTGCCAGTCGGCCCAGCACCAGGCTCTTTTTAGCACCGTGGAGACCATAGGCTCCTAAGAACATTCTGACACAGTGTTAGCAGGGTTTTTTTTTTTTTTTTTTTTTGAGGATGCATTGATGTATTGATTTGCCAGGGAACAATGGCCTATAGTTCAGCCTGAGAATTCTCGTAAAGTTAAGAAGGCATAAAAATGTCCCCCCCGAGACTCGTCAGGAGTATTTACTCTCCTACAGTTTAATTTGCTGCTTTTGTGGTTTCTGTGATGTCATCCCACATGTGTAAGCTGGAAAAATCCACCCTGGGAAGTGTAACCTCCTGTGTGTATTTCCACAATGGAGAATGCTAGGCTTCGTTTCCCCCGGTTGCTACACATCTGATTACATGTGTCAGGAAAACAAACTTAAAAAATTTCAGGAGACAAACCTTTCAGTGGAATTGCCTGGAACCTATGAAGTGAGGTCATAGAACCTACAAGTATAAGAAACTGTAGGAAGAAAAGTGGCCTCTGGGCTACTTTGTGTCTAGTCGCATTGACTTTCCAGGTGATGGCCTTATAAAACTCAAACCACCTCTATTATTCATGCCTATACAATCTTTAAAAAAACACTAGATTGCCATTGAAATATATAAGTATTAATTTTTTTGTTGTTGTTTTGAGGATATAAAAAAGAGTACTCCACCCCCTGCCTCCCCCCACCACAAAAACACCCTGGTTATTGGTTCGTTTCCTAAGTTACGTTATAATGGAATTTGCTGTTAAATATGCTTCACTTGATAAATATTGCATCTTGGAAGGATTAATACTGTCTGTATTGTAAGGGAATATTAGTTTAAATATGTTCTTATTCAGAAATAAAATGCATGGCTCTATAAAAACAAATTAGTACTGTAGAGATAAGAATGTGTCATCAGCCACGGCCCCTAAGTGGCCATTGATGACATGGCATAAGATCACAGTTTTAACCTCCTTTAATATCAAACTCTTCCTGGCTCTCTGAAATAGAAGCACAGGAATTACAGCTAAGAACAAAAAACAAAAGAAAAACTCAATTCATATCCTCTTATAATAGGAGGAAGGGCTAACATGCCAGATCTAAGGATTTGGGCATCTAAAAAGACAATGCCCCCATAATGCACCATAAAATTCTGTAAACCTTTTTCATAGTACATATATATATATATATATATATGTTTGGCCTTAGTACAATTACCAAGTGTAGTATCAGTTACAGTAATTCTGTATGTATCTCAGCAGTATTATTTTCCAGCATGGCTTTACATTTTTAAGAACTTAACTATAGAATAAACAGATGCATGCTATAAGAGTTGGAATGTATTAGAGCTGGGTTCCCTTTTGTGTGTGTGTGTGTGTGTGTGTCACATGTTTAGTTTATCCATAGTCATGAATACTATGTTGCCTAGATACAGTGGGGAACACCGGGAAAGTGAGATGCAGTTTTGTTTTCTGGAAGGCAAACCAAGATTCTTGGTACATATTTTTCTTTCTGTTTCAAGGCATAGGAAAACTGTTGACCCCCAAAAGAAGCCCTTCTCATAATACACTCAGAGTGAATTATGTAACTGTTGTCAATTGTCTTCTAATGTGAAAACCAGTCATACATGACCCCTCCAGAAGTGAGAGGCATCATGACATTTTACTTTATCTGAGTATTTTTGTATTTCTCATGCCATTAGTCATCTTAAAGACCTTGTGAAACATGGCTCCCTAGTCAGGCATTTGAAGAGTGAAAAGTTCAAGGGGATGCTGCCCAAGCCAGCATCTCACACATATTTAGGAAGTTGATAGGCAGGTTGATTTCTTTATCGCGTTCTGTGATGCTCAACAGGTAGGTTACAAGTGTTTAAGAAATAGGTTCAGACTCTGTTAAAAGCATCTTTTAAAGATTCCTGCAGCCAAGTTGGAAGAAGAGGATGCCCCATAGAGAAAGCTCTTTGTCCAATATCTATGAATAATGATAGCAGACGTGAGCTATACCCATGAATATCACATTCCATTTGGTTGCAGTTTTTGCAAGCATAAAGAAAGAGTCTGCCTAATTTTCAATAAGTTGAACTTTGCAGTAAAAGGAGATTTTTTTATTGACAGACTTGATTGACTAGATCTGGTTAATGGTTCACATCTGAAAATAGTTGTGGTCCCATGGAAAGCCTCATCTGTCTGAATATATGATCGTTGTGTTACAGTTTGTGGTGATTTGCTTGGCTCCAAGCAGTACAGGGAGGTGGTGGTTTGCAGTGCCTGGGCAGTAGGTTTCTTGTAAGGACAGCCAGAAAAGGAAGTGCTTGGCATTTCTATCAAGCACAGCCTTGAGCCAAACATGCTCATGGCTGGTCAACTCAGGGTCAAGTTCCAGCCTGTCTAGTGTTCCAGTCTCTATCCTTGTGTGGCTACACGTTAAAATTCCTGTCTGCAACCCAGGTTCTCGCCAAAACTTCCTGGCCAGAAGCCAGATTTCTACCTGCTGTCCCTGGGAGCTTGCCTGCCAGTTGTCAAGGGGCATAGGGCCTCCCTGAAAGCCAAACACAGCCTGGACCTGAAGCCCTTTGGCTCTGGCCTGAGATAGGGAATCTAGAAAATCAACTGAGGTTCCACTTGGGGTCTCTTGAGCTGCATCTGGTACCATAAGCACAGCTGGGGGTAGGTGGGGGACTGCTTTCCAATAAGGCCTTGATCAGAAAGCAAACACATCCTGTCCAGAATCCCATCAAGCAGGATATTTCAAGTTCACTAAAATACTAAAAGCACAACAAGCCTTCCGCCATGGAAAACTCAGTGATGGTAAAATGCCTACCACAGCGCACTGCACTGTAATCAACATTCTGCATAAATTAATAATTTACAAGTACCTGAGCAAGTAGACAGAGCACCATAGCACAGCACAGCACTGACGGCAGTAGCTCAAAGTTCTTATAGTAATGATGTTTTAAACATTAAAAAAATCCTAAAAGTTGGTACAAAAAAACTCCAACTGGAGCTGAAAGATAGTGCAAACTTCTGTCTTCACTGTTGAAAAAAGGTGTCGGCTTCTCACTTAACATAGGCAGTGTGGGTGGATCTGGGCACTTGGTGTGGATATTGTGGAGCAAGTCTGAATGAAAAGAGGAAAAGAAAGTGATTGTGAGGATAGAGAGGTCTGGGGCTGGAGATGTATTCTGACAGGCTGAAGGGTTTTCTGTGTCAGATAGCACTGCCCCTCATAACGGCGGTGGGAGACCTCTCCAAAGCTGCACTTCCCACCCACAAGTCGGCTCTAGAACAGCACTGCCCCACAGAAAAAACGTGAGCTACACAAGAAATTTTTCTAGTAGCTACATGAAAAAAGTAAAGAGAGGTGAAATTAACTGTAGTAATACATTTAACTCAGTACACCTAGAGGATTATTTCAACAGGTCATCAATAGGAAAAAAATGATAGTTGACATTTTAGGGTACTAAGTCTTCAAAATACAGTAAGACTTTTACCAGGCACAACATGCCTAGCAGTCCCTGTATCCCGCAGCACAGCTCCAGAGAACAGGGAGCAAAGGTGGGCACCCAGTATCCCTCAAAAATGAAATGTGCAGGACAGGACCAAAATCAGCAACTGACAGAGGTAAGATCAGCCACGGCTTGAGGACATTTCCGAAAAAGGGCTTCCCCTCATTGTGTTCATGGAGTGTTTCTTCCTCAAATAGAACAAGAACAATCACTTCAAGATCAACATGCAAACCACAATGAAATAATTAGGATGCTACGCAATTTTTCTCTATTTATGCAGTCGGGAATTAAGCAATTGTCCTGACCCTTTGACCGCCTTTATCTCTGAGATTTATTAGGCAGCTCTTTCTTTCACAGGCCAAACATTCTTCCCAAGAGCTGTAATGAAATCACTCCAGTGTGTCTTCTCCTTCAGAGATCCTGAACCCAGAGCCTGGCCAACACAGTACCTTTGGTTCTTTTGAGCTCATAAAGCAGGCTTCCTGCCAAGAGGGCATGTGTGTCAGAAGAGTACTTTGGCTTGGGTTTAACTCAGCTGTGTGTTGGTAAATGTTTAACAGTCCATGGGGTTGGGGGCAGGAAAGCCTGATTTGCAGTGTTTGCCGATTTCTATGGTGTAAATACTCCCCCTGTGGCTGATTTCAAGCTACCACCTGATGTCACTAAACATGGAAGAGATGCAGGCAGCTACCATGACCTAGGTTTTCTGCCATACAGAAATAATGGTCAAGTGCAATCTCAAGAGCACAGATAATTACAGCAAAATGGAGATTAAAACATGAAGTGAGTTTTGAGCACTTATTACCTTTGTTTCTAATATAACTTATAAATTTGTATAACTGAATCCTTACTATTGGCTAGGTTTAAATTCCTGGAAATTTGTTAGCGCTCACCAACCAGGGTAAGCTGGCTCCCCCACACCATGGGGTTAGCTTCCCAGCAGAGGTTGGGATTGAGGTCTCTGCCTTTTTTTTTTTTTTTTTTTGAGACGGAGTCTTGCTCTGTTGCCCAGGCTGGAGTGCAGTGGCCGGATCTCAGCTCACTGCAAGCTCCACCTCCTGGGTTTACGCCATTCTCCTGTCTCAGCCTCCCGAGTAGCTGGGACTACAGGCGCCCGCCACCTCGCCCGGCTAGTTTTTTGTATTTTTTAGTAGAGACGGGGTTTCACCATGTTAGCCAGGATGGTCTTGATCTCCTGACCTCGTGATCCGCCCGTCTCGGCCTCCCAAAGTGCTGGGATTACAGGCTTGAGCCACCGCGCCCGGCCAAGGTCTCTGCCTTTCTAGTGGACCAAGCAGGAGAAGTTGTAAAAGGTGATTCCTTTTGCCCATTGTCCCTGTTTTCGCAGCGTCCTGCTGCTGGGCAGCTGCTTTGCCTTACTCCCCATATGTCCCTTGCTCCAGCTGTGTGCCTCCAACCCATCTAATGTCTCAGGGCCTCAGGGACTGGGCAGAATTTGCTGAGAGTTGTGGAGGTGGGCGTTGAGATGGTTTGAATCTGTGTTCCTGCCCCAGTCTCATGTCAAATTGTAATCCCCAAAGTTGAAGGTGGGGCATGGTGGGAGGTGACTAGATCATGGAGGCAGATCCTTCCTGAATGGTTTAGCACCTCCCCCTTTTCTCTTTCTCCTGCTCCAGCCACGTGAAGTGCTTGCTTCCACTTCTGCCATGATTGTAAGTTTCCTGAGGCCTCCCCAGAAGCATATGCTGCTATGCTTCCTGTACAACCTATGGAACTGTGAGCCAATGGAAACTCTTCTATGAATTACCCAGTCTTAGGTATTTCTTTATAGCAATGTGAGACACACACAGGTGTCCAGTCTTCATACTGTCGTGCTACTTGGTAGCTCTTCTTTTTCTTTGTGTCTTACAGGCTTGGCTTTCTCAGGTACTGTAGTTTTATGGCATCTTGATTTGCCCTCTTAGGTCCACTGTGGCTGTTGATAGGCACTGTGTGGTGATGCCTGTGATTATAAGCCTGTGGGCTGCTTCCTTCCCGGTAATTGTCATGTCTATTTTATGGTATTCCCAGATGTAGGGAGCGCAGGAAGCATGGCCTAGACAACTGCACCCCTGTCCTGGCTTGGATTAGCCGTGGTTGGTCCTACAAGAGTTTGAGAGAGAGAGACATGGCGTGTCACACAAACCTGAGGGGTGCCAGGCGGAGCTCGGTCTCCCGCTGTCCTGGGGTCCTGGCCAAGGCATGGGTGAGCCGAGTTGTTCTAGCCAGAGGATCTGCAGGCAGAGGCTTCTGAGGGGGGTTTGGCTTACAGGTCCCCTGCAACAAACATAGCGTTAGGCAGAGTCACTTTCCAGGAGCCAGCAGAAGCCCCTGAGAAGCAGGGCCTGCCACTTGGCACAGGCCCTGATTCCTGAATATCATCCTCTCACCATACAAGGTGGGTGGAGGCTGAGCTCTGTTAACCTTCTTGTCAAAATTTTCTCTAACATTTAAGACTTATCCATGGATCACAGTTATAAACACTCGACTGTGGGGCTTCTGGGCTGTCCCTGGGGTAGAGTTGATGTTGGGGTTTCTCTGCCAGTGTCACCCTGAGAACACACACTTTCCTGTGCTTTCTAATCACCCTAAAATGAGAAGTTGGTGAAAATCTTTTCAACATCACATTCAGTTTTGTCAATATCACATAGCAGGACTCGTTCATCTGTGGGTGGATTAGATGGTGAGGATGGTCGTGCTCAGTCGGCCACGTGCAGGCACTATTCCACATGTTGCTCCAGATGGCTCCGTGAAATACACCGAAGTTCCTCCACTAAATACTTTCTCATAAGCTCAAAGAATTGATGCAGTGGTCTGAGGGGCAAGTCAAGTTTTGTAAACACACTAAGGGGCAGGGCTGTGTTGACCAGAAGCCAGTGAGGGAGTTGGCCAGGGAAGGTGGGGTTATTCCACACTGGGTTTTAGCTAAAAATGATGCTTTGGGACTTGTGCAAGTCACTTGACCTCTTTCTCTGGAAAATGTGGGGAAAAGACCTATCTCAGCATTGTTATGAGGATTAAAGAAAATAATGCATAGAAAGTTCCCAGCACACACTTAATAGTTATTAACATCAGCATTCCTTCATGCCACAATTTAAAAATGTTTAATAGAAATAGAAAAACGGCAGGGCGTGGTGGCTCATGCCTGTAATTCCAGCACTTTGGGAGGCCGAGGCGGGCGGATCACCTGAGGTCAGGAGTTTGAGACCAGGCTGGCCAACATGGTGAAACCCCGTCTCCTCTAAAAATACCAAAAAATTAGCCTGGCATGTGCCTGTAATCCCAGCTATTCGGGAGGCTGAGGCAGGAGAATCACTTGAACCCGGGAGGCAGAGGTTGCAGTAAGCTGAGATTGAGCCACTGCACTCCAGCCTGGGTGATAGAGCAAGACTTTGTCTCAAAAAAAAAAAAAAAGTGTAAGAACACATGCCGCTTTTTTTCATGGGGCCCCTCCTGTGGATACACATGAGAGAGGGGTTCATTGGAGCTGTGTGTAGAAGTCAGTGTTGGACACATCTCTGCTCTTGGCCCCAGGTGAATGTGGGTGCCATGTCTTGTCCTTGAAGCCTGGAAATTCATCTTCATGAATGCGTAGAACGTCTGTCAGAAATGGTGCTAGAACCTCCAAGGAGACAGAACACCCCTAATAATCAAATGCTCCAATCCACCATCATAGGACCCAGTATTCCTTATATCTAGCAACACTCAACAATGATTTCAAACACTTGAATTTCTCTCACAGTGCCAATCACATGAAATGACATTCAGCAGTTGGGGCTCAGCTGAAAGAATGCAACAATATAATCACCATTTAACATATCTTTGTAAAGCAAAGGAAGCTACCACAGAAGTCTGTAAACCACAGGTGTGTGGAAGATAAGCTGAGTTGGAACAATGGACACATTGGGCTAGGAAAAAGTCCCAGAACAAGGGACAGACTTAGAAGTGACATTTCTACATTAGTTTTCATTAAAGGAAATATCAACTAGAAAAAATCCCCTAGCTAGGAATAAAGGCCGTATAATGTGCCCAAGAGCATGGTTTGTTTATATATTCAACCAGCTCCACATACACACACACTGTCCTCACTGGTAGAGAGGGGATGGTCATAGTCCCTTCCTCCCGGGTGGATGTGAAGGTTAAATGAGATATTGCGGCTCCTAGCACAGGGCCTGGCATGCACTAACCCATGAGTGTTAGCTACTGCTGGATTAGTTATTAATGGAGTGAATTTACCACCAAAAAGCACTGTAACCCTACTAACAAACTTTGGATAATTAAGATAACAAATCAAGCTCCCTTTCCTATAGCTAACAGAAAACCATGAGCAAGACATTAGTGTGTCATGTAAAAATGGATGTATGCACTCATCAAATTGAAATAATTAAGCAATACTAGTTTTGCTAAGTATGACTAAGCTGTCTTGACAATAAAGATAACGTCAGGTTTTTATTGCAATGCTGGAGGAAAAAGGTATCTATCACAATATATTTGAATTGATCATGGAAACATAGGAGATAATTAGGTGAGCCATTCATTCTAGTTTGCCTGGGACATTCGCAATTTATCGTCCTGTTTAATTATTAATCACTCTCAGGCACGTCTCCTACGTTAGAAGATAAATTATATGGTCACCATAGTGAAGAAAACCCAAATGGCTGAGATGCTGATTGAAGGGTCTGTCCTCCAACCTGGGGATCAGTGCAGGCACCATCCGCTTCCTCTAGCCATGGCCAGGACATGGTTTGGATGGAAGCACGAGACAGGTTGCAAGCAAAGATGTTGCCTAGGTAAGATGCTGGCTTCCTGCCAGGGCTTAACTGGGACAGAATGGCCATGAAACACTGGGGTTAGTCCAAGAAGATGTGCCTTCATGTCTTAGGCATGGAGGTGTGGAACCTATGACGCAAGAAGCACCAGCTGCACATTTTGACCTTGGAGGAAGGGACGACATTGCCATGCTCTCTTTTAGGTGTTGCTTTTCATTCTGCCCTTGCAAAACCTAAACCTGAACCTGTCGCAGAGAAGTTCAGTGTGATCACCAAGCATCATCTGAAGGGAGCTGAGAAATGACTCTAGGCAGATCGCTCACACATGATAAACATTTCTTTAAATCTATTTTCATTTTAAACAAATGAATTCAAACCTCATTCTTATGCCCTCTTAACTTCTTCCAGATATTGAAGAAAAATCCAGGTATGCTATTAAATAGGGCTGTTCCATTCTTCTATTTTCTGCTCATGTTCTGGTAATAGCCACATATTTCAAATTTTTTAGAGGTTTCAAAACAATTTTAAATCCAAATATAACCACTTTGCCTTGACCAGCATCATGAAGTCTCAGCTGTTATCAACTTCACATGGTAAACGAGAGTAAACATGCCCTGCTTATCCAGAGAAATCTCTGCAGGAAGACTGGAATTCATCCCAGGAAAATGCCAGAGATGCCCCAGAGATCCCTGGCGAGCTCATGCAGGGCTGGGGCAGCATCAACATGTTTCACTGTACAAATTCGGTCTACCCCTGGGAATTATGGCTATAGATCAGAATATAAATGTTGCAAACCCTAATGTAGGTATCATGGAACTTGTCAGAGTTGATAGGCGGGCCTTCCATTTCCAGCAACATGGCAGGCTCTGTTGTTGTGCTGTACCCCTTCTCTGATAACCACCAAGAGTTACAAGGCAGTAAATGTTTAAATCTAAGTAAAAGCAGCGTGGAGAGGGAATAGTAACAAGATGGAGGCATCTGGCAAGTTAGGGAAACCTAAATGTGGGTTTTGATACTCTTTCACAGTGAGGAATACAACCGAGGTCAAGACACGTGGGCAGAAACCAAATGTCCAAGTTTAATGAGATAATTCTCTTCCCAACTCCTCTCCATTCAAGTTGGGCTCTACAGACGAGACCTCAGGTTAAGAATCTTCTAGAAGTAAATGCATACTATAATCTATCCCCAGGTTACTATAAGGAGCATTCTTCTGGTACTTGATAGACCAAGGGAGAAAAATAAACGTGTCCCACAAATTTTCCTTGAGGACTCACATCACCTGAGTAGTTCAGTAAACTCCAAGCCATTTGAAGTGGTCTCAAACTGGTACTGCCCCCAGGCATCTGGCAGAGGCAAAATAACCCTTTATGGAAGACTACACCTGCATCCTAGGCCTCGAAGAACTATACTTTAAAAAAATGAACTCATGGGAAAAAAGGCATACAAGGAAACAAGACACCAGGAGTGAGAAGTGATAGAAACTTCAGCAGTAACATATCCAAAGACTTCAGATTTTGGGATTATTGGAAAAAGTTTTCTTACTATGTTTAAAGAAGTGCAAGACAAGCTAGCACAGTTGAATTAGAACCAAAGAGAACTTCTAGAAGCAAAAAAAGTACAACATAGATGAGTGCAAATTGCATGAAGTACAGTTTGATACCATTATGTAAAGTTTAAAACAAAACTATATTCATGGATACATATTTATACAAAAATATTCAAAATATTCTATTAAATCAAACTTACAACAGTGATTGTATCTGGAGGAAGGCTAATGTAGTGACTTTAATGGTT
This sequence comes from Trachypithecus francoisi, assembly GCF_009764315.1. NCBI lineage: Eukaryota > Metazoa > Chordata > Mammalia > Primates > Cercopithecidae > Trachypithecus > Trachypithecus francoisi. Next base: position 5,462,694 of record NW_022681442.1, on the reverse strand, counting down.
TACTTTTTTCTGAAATTTAGGCATATACATCTAGAAAGATGTGAAACAATGGTTATTTCTATGTAGAATAAATGTGAGTAAATTTTTGTTTTTACTTTTCTATATTTTAAATATTTTAAAAACAAGTTCAATCTTTGGGCCAAAGAGGAAAACAGAAGAGAACATGTAGACTATTTAAAAAATACAAAATACGCTACAACTTGGACAGTGAGCAAGGTAAAGCAATGTTTAAAGGAAAGTTCCTAATACTTTCAGGTAACTATCACAAGGTTCCAAAAGGCAAGTACTATTATTTCACATTTGTAGAGGGGAGATTAAAGTCATGTTTCCAAGATCTAATAGTAGCAAGAGGAAGATCATATAAGACCTTGAGCTGGTTGAAGGTAGAGGAGAACAAGAAACCAGACAAATCTAATAAAACATAGGCCAATGCCAATCAATCAAGGACAAAATAAATGGTATTAAGGATTACTAGGTAGTCATCTAGAAAAAAATTATACACTAAGTGGGATTGATTAGTGAAACAAATAGACACACGGAGAACAACAACAAACAAAAAACCAGGGTGAGGCGATGGCCTACCTGGGAGTGACACGCAGCCAAGGGAACCCCCATCATGGGAAGTGGTACAAGAAAAACTGAGGCTACTGGGCTCTGGAGCAGACCCCCAGCAAACTGCAGTAGCCTTACAGAAGAGTGGCCAAACTGTTAAACAGAAAACAACTACCTCATCCAAAGGTCAGCAGCATCAAAGATCAAAGGTAGCTAAGCCCACAAAGATGAGAAAGAATCAACACAAAAAACTCAAAAAGCCAGAGTGCCACTTTTTCTCCAAATCATGGCAACAACCTCTCCAGCAAGTGCTCAGAACTAGGCTGGGGCTGAGATGGCTGAAATGACAGAGTAGGCTTGAGAAGGTGGGTAATAAAGAACTTTGCTGAGCTGAAGGAGCATGTGGTAACCCAATTCAAAGAAGCTAGGAATCATGATAATACAGGAGCTGACAGCCAAAATAGCCAGTTTAGAGAGGAACATAACTGGCCTGTTAAAGCTAAAAAACACTACACGAACTTCACAATCACAAGTATTAACAGCAAAACAGACGAAGCAGAGGAAAGAATCCTAGAGCTTGAAGACTCTCCTTCTGAAATAAGATGGGCAGACAAAAGAGAAAAAAGAATGAAAAGGAATGAACAGAAGGTCTGAGAAATATGGTATTATGTAAAGAGACCAAATCTACAAGTGATTGGAGTACGCGAAGAGACAGGCAGAACAGAGACCCCCCCAGCAAATTGCAGCAGCCTTACGGAAGAGTGGCCAGATTGTTAAACAGAAAACAACCCACAAAAATCCAAAGGTCAGCAACCTCCAAGATCAAAGGTAGATAAGCCCACAAAGATGGAAAACATACTTCAGGATATAATCCAGGAGAACTTCCCCTACCTGGCAAGACAGGCTAACATTCAAATTCAGGAAATCCAGAGAACCCTGATAAGATACTCCATGAGAAGACCAACCCCAGGACACATAATCAGATTTTCCAAGGTCAAAATGAAAGAAAAAATGTTAAGGGCAGCCAGAGAAAAAAATCAGGTCTCCTACAAAGGAAAGCCTATCAGACCTCCCAGTGGAAACCCTACAAACTAGAAGAGATTGGGGACCAATATTCAACATTCTTCAAGATTTTCCAACCTGGAATTTCATATCTGGCCCAATATCATCTGGATAAAGAAGAAAGACCCATTGGTGTGCTGTCTTCAAGAAACCCATCTCATGTGCCAAGATACACATAGGATCAAAATAAAGGGATGGAGGAAAATTTACCAGGCAAATGGCAAACAAAAAAGCAGGGGTTGCAATCTTGGTTTAAAGAAGTCTGTTTTGTCAGAAACTAACAAAGATCAAAAAAAAAAAAAAAAAAAAAGCATTGCATAATGGTAAAGAGTTCAATAGGAAGAGCTAACCATCCTAAATATATGTGTATCTAATACCACCCAGATTCATAGAGCAAATTCTTAGAGACCTGCAAAGAGACTTAGACTCTCACACAATAATAGTAAGAGACTTTAACACCCCCCTGACAATATTAGACAACAAATTGACAAAGACATTCAGGACTTGAACTCAGCTCTGGAGCAAGTGGATCTGTTACACGTCTATAGAACTGTCCACCCAAAACCAACAATCTACATTCTTCTCATTACTACACAGCACTTACTCTAAAACTGATCACATAATCAGAAGTAAAACACTCCTCAGCTAATGCAAAAAAACTGAAATAACTGTCAAACAGTGTAGTCAAATTAGAGTAGTCAAATTAGAGCTTAAGATTAAGAAATCTACTAAAACCACACAACTCCATGGAACCTGAACAACCTGCTCCTGAATGACTCTTGGGTAAATAATGAAATTAAGGCAGAAATCAAAAAGTTCTTTGAAACTAATGAGAACAAAGAGACTACATACCAGAATCTCTGGGATGCAGCTAAAGCAGTGTTAAGAGGGAAAGCTAGAGCCCTAAATGACCACATCAAAAATGTAGAAAGATCAAGTTAACAACCTAACATCATAATCAAAGAACTAGGGAAACAAGAGCAAACAAACCCCAAAGCTAGCAGAAGACAAGAAATAACCAAGATCAGAGTGGAACTGAAGGAGAGAGAGACATGAAAAACCCTTCTAGAAATCAATGACTCTAGGAACTAGTGTTTTGAAAAAAAATTACTAAAATAGACCATCAGCTAGACTAATAATCAAATAGACACAATCAGAAATGTTAAGGGGGATATTACCATCGATCCCACAGAAATACAACTATCAGATAATACTATAAACACCTCTATGCACATAAACTAGAAAATCTAGAGCAAATACACCCTCTGAAACAGAACCAGGAAGAAACCAAATCCCCGAATAGCCAACAATGAGTTCTGAAATTGAGGCTGTAATAAATAGCCTACCAACCAAACAAAACCCAGGACCAGACAGATTTACAGCTGAACTCTACAAGATATAAAGAATAGAGCTGGTACCATTTCTGCTGAAACTATTCCAAAAAAATTGGAAAGAAGGGACTACTCTCTAATTCTATGAGGCCAGCAGCATCCTGATACCAACATCTGGCAGAGATACAACAAAAGAAAACCTCAGGCCAATATCCTTGATGAACATTGATGCAAAAATCCTTAACAAAATACTGGCAAACAATCCGGCAGCACATCCAAAAGCCTATCCACCACAATCAAGTAGGCTTCATCCTGGGATACAAGGTTGGTTCAGTATATGCAAATCAATAAATGTGATTCATCACATAAACAGAACTAGAGACAAAAGCCATATGATTATCTCAATAGATGTAGAAAAGGCCTTCAATAAAATTCACCCCATAATGTAAAAAAAAAAAAAAAACTCCCAATAAACTAGTTATTGAAGGAACACACCTCAAAATAATAAAAGCCATCTATGACAAACCCACGCCAATATCACACTGAATGAGTAAAAACTGGAAGCTTTCCCCCTTGAAAACTGGCATAAGACAAGATGCCCTCTCTCACCACTCCTAGCCAACATAGTATTGGAAGTTCTGGGATAGGCAATCTGGCAAGAGAAGGCATATTCAAATAGGAAGAGAGGAAGTCAAACGATCTTTGTTTGCAGATGACATGATCCTATATCTTGAAAACCCCATTGTCTCAGCCCAAAAGCTTCTTAAGCAACTTCAGCAAAGTCTCAGTATATAAAATCAATGTGCAAAAGTTGCTAGCATTCCTATACACCAACAGGCAAACCAACAGTCAAATCATGAATGAACTCCCATTCAGAATTGCCACAAAAATAGTAAAATACCTAGGAATGCAGCTAACAAGGGAAGTGGAGGACCTCTTCAAGGAGAACTACACCACTGCTCAAAGAAATCAGAGGACATAAACAAATGGAAAAACATTCCATGCTTATGAATAGAAAGAAGCAATATGAAAATGGCCATACTGCCCAAATAGATTCAATGCTATTCCCATCAAACCACTACTGACATTCTTCACCAAATTAGAAAAAACTAAAAATTCATATGGAATCCCAAAAGAGCCCAAATAGCCAAGACAATCCTAAGCAAAAAAACAAAGCTGGAGGCATCATGCTACCTGACTTCAAACTATACTACAAAGCTATGGTAACCAAAATGGCATGGTACTGATACAGACACATAGACCAGTGGAACAAAGTAGAGAACCCAGAAATAAGACTGCACACCTACAACCATCTGATCTCCAACAAACCTGACAAAAAGCAATGGGGAAAGGATTCCCTATTTAATAAATAGTGCTGGAAGAACTGGCTAGCGATATGCAGAAAATTGAAGCTGGACCCCTTCCTTACACCATATACAAAAATCAAGATTGATTAAAGACTTACATATAAAACCCAAAACTATAAAAACCCCAGGAGAAAATCCAGGCAATACCATTCAGGACATAGGCATGCAAAAAGATTTCATGATGACATCAAGAGCAAAAATTGACAAATGGGATCTAATTAAAGAGCGTCTGCACAGCAAAAGAAACATCAGAATGAACAACCTACAGAATGGGAGAAAATTTTTCAATCCATCTGACAAAAGTCTAATAACTAACATCCATAAGGAACTTAAATTTACAAGAAAACAAGCCCAGTAAAAAGTGGGCAAAAGACATGAACAGACACTTCTCAAAAGAAGACATTCACAGAGCCAACACACATGAAAAAAAGCTCAACATCACTGATTAGAGAAATGCAAATCAAAACCACAATGACCTACCATCTCATGCCAGTCAGAAAGATGCTGGTAAGGTTGCAGAGCAAAAGGAATGCTTTTACACTGTTGGTGGGAGTGTAAATTAGTTCAACCACTGTGGAAGACAGTGTAAGACTCCTCAAAGACCTAGCAGCAGAGATACCATTTGACCCAGGAATCCCATTATTGGGTATATACCCAAAGGAATAGCAATCATTCTATTATACATGCATGCATATGTTCATTGCAGCACTATTCACAATAGCAAAGACATGGAATCAACCTAAATGCCCATCAATGATACACTGGGTAAGAAAATGTGGTACATATACACCATGGAATACTATGCAGCCATAAAAAGGAATGGGATCATGTCCTTTGCAGGGACATGGATGGAGCTGGAGGCCATTATCCTCATCAAACTAACGCAGGAACAGAAAACCAAAAACCCCATGTTCTCACTTATAAGTGGGAGCTAAATGATGAGAACACATGGACACAATCAGGTAGCGGGAGGAGAAGTACATCAGAAAGAATAGCTAATGGATGCCCAACTTAATATCTAGGTGATGAGATGATCTGTGCAGCAAACCACCATGGTACATGTTTACCTATGTAACAACCCTGCACATCCACCCTGTTGGGGGAATCAGCCCCCAATATTTCAACATAGGTGCTTTTCTATTTTCCCTAAGTGTTGGCTGGTCTGAGAAATAAAGGGAAAGAGTACAAAAGAGAGAAATTTTAAAGTTGGGTGTCCAGGGGAGACATCACACGTCGGCAGGTTCCATCATGCCCCCTGAGCCACAGAACCAGCAAGTTTTTATTAGCAATTTTAGAAGGGGAGGGAGTGTACGAATAGGATGTGGGTCACAGAGATCACATGCTTCATAGTGCAATAAAAGATCACAAGGCAGAAGGTCAGGGTGAGATCACGAGGTCAGGGTGAAACTAGAATTACTAATAAAGTTCCATGTCCTGCTGTGCACACATTGCCATCGATAAACATCTTATCAGGGTTCAAGAGCAGAGAACTGGTCTGACTAGAATTTGCCAGGCTGGAATTTTCTAATCCTAGCAAGCCTGGGGGCACTGCAGGAGGCCAGGGTGTGTTTCATCCCTTATCTACAATTGCATAAGGCAGACACCCCCAGAGCAGCCATTTTAGAGTCCTCTGACACCCCCAGAATGCATTCTTTTCCCAGGGCTGTTAATTATTAATATTCCTTACTGGGGAAAGAATTCAGTGATATTTCTCTTACCCGTTTTTGGCAATAAGAGAAATGTGGCTCTGTCCTACCTGGCTCCCAGGCAGTCAGACCTAATGGTTATCTGCCTTGTTCCCTGAACATTGCTGTTATCCTCTTCTTTTTTCAAGGTGCCCAGGTTTCATATTGTTCAAACACACATGCTTTACAATTTCTGCACTTAATGCAATCATCACAGGGTCCTGAGGCGACATACATCCTCAGCTTATGATGATGGGATTAAGAGATTAAAGACAGGCATTGGAAATGATAAGAGTATTGATTGGGGAAGTGATAAATGTCCATGAAACTCACAATTTATGTTCAGAGACTGCAGTAAAGACAGGCGTAAGAAATTATATAAAAGTATTAATTTGGAGAACTAACAAATGTCCATGAAATCTTCACAATCTATGTTGTTCTGTCACGGCTTCAGCAGGTCCCTCCATTCGGGGTCCCTGACTTCCCACCACAGTACCCCCCAATCTTAAATTTTAAAAATGGCAAAGATGAAAAGGCAGTTCTTGAAAAAGAAAACAATCTTAAACATGTGAAAAGGTATTTCATCTCACTATGAAGTATTTCCTATGAAGAAAAACATGGAGACCATTGTTTTGAACCTATCGATTGGCAAAGAGACGGAAAACCTCTGAACACACTGTGTTGGTGAGAAGCTGGAGAACAGAATAGCTGGAACAACTCCTTTAGAGGCAGCTTCACCTAATCTATCAAATTTCTAAATGCATATGGCCTTTGCACAGCAATTGTGCTTTTGGGAATTTATCCATCTTGGGCAAGATTATGCCTGTGTGACAGCAAATGACTGAAAACAACCCATCTGGGAATCTGTAAGGGACAGGTGACAGAAGTCATGGTATAGCTTCACAAATACGATGCAGCCAGTGAAAACAATGAGGCAGATGTATAAAACTAATAAGGATTAACCAAAGTAGAAGTAAGTATATAATGTGTTGTCATTTGAATTCAAAACAAGGATGTAAGATGAGTGATAGCAAGTTGACGGTTGCTGAAGTTGAGTGATGGGTAGATAGGGTTTCACTGTACTCTTCTCTCCAATTTTGAGTGTTTGAAAATTTCCATAATCTCTCCCTGCAGAGAGGTGGGTAGGGGGAAGAACTGAGACACTTCATTGTATCCTAAATTGCATTTTATAAAAGCCTAGTAACAGTGATGATTGCTTCTGGGAAGGGAGACTGGTGACAGGTGTGAGGGAGACTGTTTTCTGAATGACCCTTGTACTGTTGAGATTTTTAATTATAGGCCTATATTACCTATTAACAAATGTAAAGGCTAAAATATCAGGCATCTGCTTTTTATGTAATTTGCATGTTTATAGTGACAGAAATAAGTGGGAAACAAATACCCCTTTGAATACTGTAATCACGTGAACAACTTCCCTTGAAAACGTATTCTGAGAAGTTCTTTCTCTTCAGAAAGAGATCGTGCTTCCGTGGATAACTGATACCCTTAAAAATATTTGATGGTTGTGTCTGATGAATAATTAGCATATTATATGATGCCAAAGAAAGTTCAGTTAAAGTTTCTGGAAGTATTGGGTAGGTGGCAGGGAGAGTCCAAGACCTTGGTAGCTGTGTTTTAGATTTACACGGGGAATGGACTCATTTTCATTAATCCAAAACTAACTGAATGTGATGGCTCTACAGAGAATGACATTGTGACAACTGATTTTTTACTATTTTAAGTCCACATCAATTCAGCATATTTCCTACATATCTATTGTGTTCAAGAGGCTGGACTTAGGTGTGCCTGAGATCAGTCTGTGTCTTCAGAAGTAGGGCAGAACTGGCCTACTGGTAACTCCAGGCTATGGCAGCAGGTGATCGGGGTCCTGGAGGGAGGACTGTGGAGAGGTCTTAGGGGAGGGTGAGATCTGGAACACAGGGAAAGGGCATGGAAGGACACTCACCAGCACCATTCTCAGTTATTAGCCTGTGCTTTGTGTGTAGCAACAGAAGCTCTCATAAAACTCAGTTTTCTTGTATTTCATCTTACTTCTTTAGGAGAACGTATTGACGAATGGGTCTTCTTTTCTCATTACAAACTGGCATTTCTGATGAGCAAGGACCTAATCCCCAGATTTCTAGACTCTGCAAGTGCAGGTTTCAATATCAGACACCCACACAGGTCACAAGGGCACATGCCCTTATCCATTTGGAGCCAAATTCATTTTGTTGAACAGTTTGAAGGTTTGGACTCAACCTCTGAGTGAACTGCCCAGCAACTGATTGATCTACAATCATGGTTTAAATTAATTGGCTTTGCTCACATCTGCATCCTGACCAAGTATTTGTGGAGGAGTAGCTGCTGTTTACCAGTAACAGCCCCAGCTCATCATCACCTTTTATATGGGTTTGAGGAGGACAACGAATTTGGACCTCCTTGAAATAGCTGCCACCCTCTTCCTATGGCAACTTAAGCAAAGGTAGCCTTTTCTTAGAAGAGACTGTGCCAGACTGGTGAGTCTTGTGTTATAAAATATTATATGTTGCATATAATACAGACAGATAAGTTGTTGATTAGGAGAAATATTGTGTCTTGACAGCAACACTGAACTGAAGATCTCTATCTCTGCAGAAAATGCATAGAGCCTTCTTTAAGATGCAGTGAACAGCTAGATGAATACACTGAATTATTTTTCCTCTAATACAGCTGATGGGATGAAAAGAAAAGAAGTTTCCTTGATCAAGACTGGGGAGTCAGGATGAGAAGCTTGAATTCCAAGGGTCCTTTTACCATGGAGAAAGTGGTACATTGCAAAGGTTTGTTTGTGGACAAGAGAGTACATTCATTCAGCTGTCCTTCATTTAAACAAGTCAAGCAGAACATTTATAGAAGATGAAATAGTTTCTATAAAGACCTAGCTTACAATTTAAATGTGAGGTGGACCAAGATGGTGTTTGTGATAGTGTTTTCTTCTGGAATGCTTAGATGGTACATTTGGACAAATGAAGCAGGATTAGTTGTGTAGCTATGTGTTTGTCACGTTGTCCTGGGCAGGGCATAAGGAACTCCAGAGTACAAAATGTCAGTGGATTCAATTTGTGCTGCCAAACAAGAGTCACCTCCAAATATTCTCCACACCTGCATGGAATTAATTCCTGTTCCCTATGTGTGATGGGAGAGAAATCACACACTTAATCTATATCATATGTCTCGGAAAAGTTCCAGACAGACACCAGCCTGGAGTGAGAAAAGTGGAGTTTTCAGTGATTGATGTTTAAAGGGTAACATTTCCTTAGTTTCATAAAACAGAATGAAGGACTTTTTCAGGCCTGCTTTAAAGGAGATCTTGGAAGAGTCCCTGCTGGTGGAGAAAAAAACACCAGCAGTAGGAATACCTTCCTCTGATAACATGGTCTGTTGGCCCCAGTTTGACATGGTACACAGGTGAGTTGCTTAAAAGAAATAAAAAGCTTCAGGATGAGGGGTACATGGGAAAGGAGCTTCCCTGCTCTTTGGCTACCTGAAATGCACACACAAAATATTGATGGGCCAGAAAAGTTTAGGGCATGCTCACCACCTTCCATGACTGCAGCTCTAAAACGAATTAGAAAAACAAATGTAAAAGAACTGTCAATAAACAGAAGAAATTATATGTGGACTTTCACTAATAATGAAATGGGAGTGGACTTTGCAAGCATGAAAGGAATGGGAAAATTCACAAAATAAAAATTCAATATTTAAAACCAGAATTATTCTTATGCCAAAAAATCATAACTAAAATTATAATACATAACTAAAATATTTTTAAAAGAAACTCTTATAAACCAAGAAGAAAAACTCTGCCTCTCAAACAGAAATAAATAGGCAAAGGATAGGAAAAGACAATTCACAGAACAAGTACATTGAATAGCAGTGGTATGCTTGAGCTGGCTGGTACTGGCTCATAACTGCCAATTCCCTACTCCTCATTCAGTAATGTCACAGTTGTAGCTTGAAACTGGCCACAGTTGGAGGTTTTATACCAGAGAAATCAGCTATAAATCAGGATTTTTTAAATAAAAGGCCAGTTTGCCAGCATATCATTAGGATACCATGGTATGCTACCATTGGTAGGATACCATGGTATGCTACCATTGGTAGCATACCATTACTACCAGTAGTTCAAGTGTACCAGTAATCAAAAAAATGCAAGAAGAAATGAGGTCTGGACAAGGTGGAATAAGCACATTTCACCCTATTTCTCCTGCTACGTGCAACAAAAATATCTGGACATAAAGTATGCTGGTTAGGGATCTCAGAACTCAAGGAACTACCCAATGGTGTGTTTGTGTGTGTTCTTTTATATATCTTGGCCTGGGCTCAGGATAGGCCCACAACTGGAAAATCCTGCTATCTTGAGACAAAACACTAGAGAAAGAGCAGTCCAGAAATACAGAACTGTTTTGACCATACCTGATCGTATTCCAGCTCAACACTTGAAAAAAGCTATGCCTCCCTCCCACTTCTCATCAGGCATCATGTCCGAGAGACTGGCAGATCTCTACTTTCCATCACTTCTTGCAGTAACATGCCACATCCCTTCCTTGGAACAGAGACTATGGGTAGAACTTTTAGGGGATTTATCATCACCATGGAATCCAGAAGGAAGCGGAACAACATTTTTTAAGTACTGAATGGAGAAAACAGTCAATGCAGAATTCTATATCCAGCCAAACTATCCTCCAGCAATAAATACATTCACAGATAAAGGAAAATGAAGAGAATTTGTCACCTACAGATTTGCTTTTAAAAAATGGCTAGAGAAAGTTTTTCAGACAGAAAATAAGTTGAAACATTAGGAGTTAAGAAAGAACAGAAAAAGTAAATATATGAGTAAATATAGTAGACTCAACTTTTAAAGATTATGTTTGGCTGAAAGCAAAATTACAACATCTGAAGTCACTCTCAGTACACATAAAGGTAATATTTAAGACATCTGTGTTATAAAAGGAGGAGGAAAAGAGACCTAAAAGGTGATAGTTTCTGTAGTCTACTTGAAGTGATGAAATATTGACACTAATAAACTATGATAAAGTAAGTACATATGCTGTAATCTTTAGAGCAGTGGTTTTCAATCAAGGGAGGTTTTGCCTTTCAGAGGACATTTTGGCAATGGTTGGAGACATGATTACACATGTTACTTCCATCTAGTTGATAGAGGCCATGGATGCTGCTAAACATTCTACAATGCACAGGAAAACCCCACATAACAAAGAGTATTCAGTACAATATGTCAAAACGCTGAGGATGAGAAACTGCCCTAGTGTAATCATACAAAAAAATACAAAGATATATACTCAAATGCGGATAAATCAATATGTAATACTAACAAGTGTTCAACTAAACTACAGGAACACAGAAAAAGCACAATGAAACAAAAACCAGAGAGAACAAACAGAATATTAACATGGTAGACTTAAATCCAAACATATCAACAATTGCATTAAATATTAATGTTCTAAACACACCTATTAAAAGATAGTGACTGGCTAAATGGATGAAAAAATATAACTATGTGCTGTCTACAAGAACCTCTTTTCAAATGTAATTCCATAGGTATGTTAAAAGTAAAAGGATGCAAAAATTCGTACTCTGCTTTTTATGCTGTTTTTGGAAGTAACCATTTCTGTTTGCTGCAATCATGAAAGATGTTTCCTATTGTGAAATACCATTCGTGATTGCAAAAAGACAACACTAATACTAATCAGAATAAAACTGGAGTGGATATACTAATATCAGATGAAGTAGATTTTAGAACAAAGATTACCAGAGCTAAACAGAGACATGACATAATGATAAAAGGGTCACTTGACGAAGATGACACAATTCTAATTGTGTATATCACAAACAACAAAGCTTCAAAATACATGAAGCAAAAACTGATGAATTCAAAGGAGACACAATTATAGTTGGCAAGTTCAACATCTCCTCTCAGTAACTGATAGAACTACTAGACAGCAAAAAAATAAGGTATTTTGTTTTATTTATCAAACTGGTAAAAGTTAAAATTTAGTGTTAGCAAAGTCATGGTGAGAAAGACAATAATGTGGGAAAAGCAAACATATATAAGAGTTCTGAAAAATTATTTTTATATTATGAGGCCTAAAATGGTCATACAATCTTTCAACCCAATATTTCACTTTTAAGAATCTCTCCTAGGGGAATAAAGAGGTCCAAGATTTACCTGTCTAGAACTTTATAACAGAGCTGTTTATAACAGCAAAAGTTAGAGACATCAAAACATGCCCAATAATTGGCAAGTACTTATTTCAATATTTATTTAAATATTTAAATATTTATATTCAAGCATAGTGTTATTGTTAAATAACATTTTTAAGGATTTTTAATGCCATTGTAAATGGTACTGATTTTTAAGGCATAACAAAGCAGTATATAAAACTTTGTACAAATAAATTATGTTAAAATACATAATTATAAACAAAAATTAGCAGTGAAAAATTACCAGTGATTATCTCCTGTTTATTTGCTTGTTTTCTCCTCCCTTCAAGTTTTCTATTGTGAAATATCATTCGTTATTGCAGCAAATGGTCACTTCCAAAAATAGCATACAAATGAGATGATATACATAAAGTAAACAATACAGTGCTAAGTTTGGTACAGAGACACTCAATAGGTGGTATAATTCTTGTAAATTTGAAATAAAATGATGAGAAAGTATAACTGATGGTTCTTAGGGTGACCATCTGTCTTAGATTGCCTGTCTCTATTTTACTGTCCAGGCCTAATTATTACTAGTCCCCCTGCAATTCTCAAAAGTGTCATAGTTTAGTTGCATGAGTGGTCTAACTATTCAAATACTTAACACATTACAACTAGTAATTAAAATATATGACACCCTTATTATACTCCAGGCATCAAACTAACTGCTTTATGTGGATTATCTCATTTAACCATCTGAGTAGCTCAATTATCTCCATATTATAGAGGCACCAAGAAGTTAAGCAACTTGTCTAAGCTCACACATCAACAAGTAGCAGAATCTGGATTTGAACTACATCCTATCATGTTAGTACTCAAAGCATACCTGGGCCTGCCTAAGTGCAGGGTTGACTGGCAGGGGTCTGGCAGGGACGCTGGGTGCACGCGGAGCCCGGTGGAGGGGAGGAAGCACTAGCTGAGTTGACTGGGGCTGAGGGACATTCAGGCCATTGAGGGGTCTGCTGATGTCAACATTCGGACACTGTAGCAATCTCCTGGGATTGTCCTGCACAGTCAAAGTAAAAAGCCATGCTATAGCGAGTTTCAAAAATATCAGTAATTCCTTAAGGAAAATGCAGTGCCAACTCATCCGTTATAGCTGAAGGCCAAGGTGGAGTAAAGGAAAGAAATCAAGGATGTACACAAGAGGGAAACTATTATTTATTTAAACTTCAAAATTCAAACAGAAGCATCACCTGCCTCCATCCCACCAAATCTGGAATAGAAGGATCGATTTTTGTTTAGATTTTTAAAAATGGTTTAATTAACAAATAGGTGCAAAGCACTTGAATAAGTACCAAGTATAAAGACACGGACCGAGATCTTAGGGAAGTTACAAAAGAGAGATGAAAACAAGACACAGCTTAATGTGTACAAGGCTCAATGAGAACTGAGAAAGCCACTGAGGAAAGGAGAGTTGTGGCTTCAGGAGGCCATGGCTGAGGTTGGGGCTTGGAGTTGGAGACGTTCTCCCACATGGTAACCCTTGTTCTTAGAACAGGTGCTGTAGGGGCTCTTAGACTTCAGGCTTCCACCCCTTCCTTCCTCTCTTTCTAAAAACAGCTTAATTGAGGTATAATTGACAATGTATACAACTTGGTCATTTTTGACATGTTTACACACCCATGAAACCCTCACAACAAACAAGTGGACAAATGAATGTGTCCATCACCCCAGAGAGTTTCCTTGTCATCCTTCTCCCTTCACTCTCCCTCCAATCATCAGTCTGCTTTCTGGCACTATCAGTTTGCATTTGTCAGAACTGCATATAAGTGGGATCACAGAGTATGCACTCTGGCTTTTCTTCTTTTCCTCAGAATAATTATCTAGAGATTAATCCACAATATTGTATACATCAGGGGTTCATTCCTTTGTGCAAACATACCATTGTTTGTTTATCCTTTTACTGGTTGATGGATATTTCGGTCGTTTCTAGTTTGGGGCTCTCAAAAATAAAGCTGTACTTTTTTTTTTTTAAATAGAGCTGCGTTTTTCTTTTTTTAAAAAAATAAAGATGTGCTTTCGGCTACCACACAAAGCCATTCTCACTTACGATTCCAGCTTTGGGGATGAGCAGGGGTAAAGCTTATTGGGAACAGCAGCCTCCTCCTTGGTGGCCCACCCTCTATGCTTTTTGGATCAAGGGAGTTAAAACAGTTTCTTGCCTACTAAATATGCAGCAATGATTTTTCATTCGCTTCTCATTTTTTTGACACCAATCTTGTTCACTGTTATAATTTGGACTCTTGTTGAATAAGTTCAATATTCAAGAATTCTTGTGGGTACATCAGAAAAACTCGGTGGGGAAAAACTATTAGAATGAACTCTAGCTGTAATTCACCAGGGTAGCAAGAGGGTTAAGAGACAGCAGGGAGCCATGAGATACTCTGGGTTAAGGATCCAGTTCTCTGAAACCACAGGGTGGACAGGGCTTCCTCCGCTCAGGGCTGGAGCAAAATGGTCAATTCTGAGAGCTCCGTGTAACTTTTAAAAATATTTTAAGAGTAACAGTGGGCTAAAGCAGCTCACCTAAAGCCAAGTGGTGGCATTTGGAAACCATGGTGGGGATGGCGTTGGGGGCCGGTATCAGGAGCCAGTTTGGGCTGCAGACCCAGTGGGGCCCCAGAAATGTGGCTGCTCTGGGTGACTGGAGGGATCACAGCTGACAATATGCTGCACCATATCATGCAGGGGACACTGACTGTGCCAACAGGATCTAGGTGGGCTTCCATGGGGGCACCATGGGGCCTCCCCAGATCATCTCAGAGACCCTCCCTCAGAGCCTGTTGATCTGGCAATGCAGACTCAGCACTTCACAGGCAGTTCCTCTAGGATCCCATTCTTATTCAATCTTGTATTGAAAACCTCATGTCTGCATGTGTGTCCTGAGCACTCACATCTATTCAAGACTCACCTTTGGTGGGTAGGAATCTGGAGGCTTCCTCATCAGGCCTTTTCCGAGGTGGCCGAGGTGAGCCTGACAGGGTTGGGAGCCACGGGGTGGCCGGGAAGGGCGCACACACCTGCAACAGAATCCCACACCTGCTGACCAAGCATGTTTCCCCTTCTCACTGACTTGAATTTTTACACTTTGCTCATGGTGGCACTCAAAAGATAGTTTACTTAGTGTGCTAGACATGCAAAGGAAAAATTACCTAACACTCTTAGGAGATTAAAAAATAAATACTAATTTTTCCCTCAAAACCTCTATTTTGTCAAATTAGTTCTTGCAATCCATGGAAACGCAGTGTAGTGACACCTGGAAGATGATTTGTATGAAGCTGGCATTTCAGCGATAATGTCTTTCAATATATTTGGATCAAAAGCTACCCCATCTGATGAAAATATTTCAATGTCTCCATGTTGTATAAAAATTACTAACATAAGGGCGGGAGAAAACACATCAGTGGAATTCTCTGACACCCTGCTAGCTTATGTAATAAGCAGCACATTGTTGTTTGAAGGGAAGTAAAGGAGGCAGCTGATCTGGCAGAAATTTTAAACAAGAAACCCCCCCCAAAAAGAACCAAGTCCCAAGTTTATGATCCAGAAAATCTGACCTTTGCTAAAAAAAAGAAAAAATGAAGTGAGAAGCAGTTTGCTGTACATTTTCTGAGCCACCGTTTCTTGAACAACCTAAACCCAAGGTACCTTAGTTTTTCAATGGTGGTCTTCTTATTTGTAAACAACAGTCGTATCAAGGTCTTCCTTTTGAGATAAACCACAAATCCAGCAGCAAGAAGACACAGAACGGTCACCAGAATTCCTATGGTTAAACCTTGGTTATCTGAAACAAAACACAATGGGCTCACGGAAGGAGGCAGTTACAGTGGAACATGGGAGGTATCAAGCTGACACTTACGGCAAAGTGAACTCAAACAACAGAAATGAAGACAGTAAACCCTTGAGTGATGTCCTAATAAACTCTCTTCAAAGATCATGTTTGAGGTTCAATCTATGTTACCCCTCTTCATTTCTGACAACTCTAGAACTTGCCAAACAGGAATATATAGTTGGGTAGTTGGGACAATGGCCTGGACCACCCAGACTCCCTGAGGTGTGACAATGGCACAGTGGACCATGGTAGCCACAGAAGGTAGCAGGGAGCCATCACCGAAACCTCACCGGAATCACAGCTATCCCCAGGCTCAAATGTTTCCAGCCCTCAGCACAGATTTGCCACCTCAAAGTGCCTTTCTTTACTCAGTCTGTAGTTTTGGGTTCTGCTTTCTCTTTTTTCATATTTTTAAAAAATGAGATGCTTTCTTGCTGGACGTCTCAAAGTAGATAGTGAAAAAAGAAAACTCATTTAAATGAAATACCCATGGGTGTTGCTTTGTTATGTTGGGGACTTACAAACACAGCCTTTGTGGGGAAACCCTTTTCCTGGGAGGAAGCTGTTTTCTCTATGAAAACATCTTTTCTCTGACCTGCTGCCATTTTGTTTATTACAGTTAAGAGCCTCCTCTAGGGTAGGGAAAGGAAGGAAAAAATCAAACCTTCAGATTGGTTTCTTCCAGCAGCTATGGTCAGAGGCTGGGGAGGACTCGAAATGCTCAGACTTAGAGGAGGTCTACTTGTGATTTCAACCGGGCTGTGAATTTTCAGAGGACAGGGATCTTGATTCATTTGTCTTCCCACCAGCAAGGATCAGGGTGTACTTCACATTAGGTAAGTGCGCAACAGTCCTTTCAGGCTGCTGGTGATCGCCGCAAAGGTGACTGCAGTTACCTGGGCTCTCCTCAGCCCTGCCTCCCACCTGGACCCTCAGCTGGCTGTGGACCACTGCAGCAGCAGCTCCTACTCCAGGGAAAGAATGTCTTTCACACCCTCTCGGTTTCTGGACCTCATCCCCCACTAACAAGGCCTATCAGGGATGTGTCTTAGCCTAAGCAAGACAGCCAACAGATGACAGTCTTGACTCACTTGTTAGTGTTACTGGAAAAGTATTGCTTCTGGTTTCCTGGCCAAAATGTCCCTCTTTTCAGAGCCTTAGCAGTGATCACAGGGGGCTCTGGCTAGAGTTCTGGTGTTTCATAACAAAGCTAATTTAAAAAGTGAGCAGCAAAATTCTTGAACTATAATTTCTAGTTCCATAAAGTGAATCCATAAGTCTTCAATACATCACTCTATGAGACTGAACATTTACAGGGCCCACACACTGAACCTGCTGCATCCCCCAGGGTTGCTCAAGCCAGAGGCTCAGGCTGTGAGTGACTCCATCTCCCTCTTCCACATGACCAGCATGAACACCGTGTCCTGTGTCTCCTCCTGTTGGCCCAGTCCACACTCTAGATCTAGATCTTTGCACAGTCAGCTATCTCTGTTTCAGAAGGCACGTTTCCCTTGCCCCCTTCAGACCTCAACAAATGAGGGTCCCCAGGAGCCCTCCTGACAATACCCTGCTGCTCCGTGAGGGTTGCTCCCCTCCCATGATGCCCTCTCGCCCTGCAGTCGTACCCCCAACTTATCATGCCATGTCATACTTGCTTAAAGTCTCTCCAGGACCCAGGAGAGTGGCTGGCAGGTGGCAGACAAATGAGTACTTGTTTAATGAGCCTCTGAGCCATGGCCAGGCCAAGGAGCAGCGAGCCATGCTTGGTTCTGTGTATGTATGCACGTGGTGGAGGCAGGGATATTTCAAACGCACTCTCTTTTATGCAATAATGGCCACAGGGGATGGAATTAGGCTCTTCCGTTGTTTTCACTTTTAACATTCTTATTTGTTAAATGAAGGGTTGGTGACTCTGTGGGTTCCCTGGCTTTTTGCAAACCCTCAAACCTGAGTACTGCTGGTCACGCACGTCTGTGCCAAAGAGCCACAGAGCTTGCCACCCTTTCTCCTACCTTCTTCTCCAGTTTGTTTCAGTGCCATTCAGTTTGCTTGGATGGAGACGGAATGGGTGGCAGGGTCTCTGATAAATTAAAAACTAAAACCCTGCTATTTTCATATAATAAATGCTAAAAGCCATATTAGAGCATTTTCAGCCAGAGACCAGTCATCAGGGCTGTCAAGGCTGAGATGTCATTGGGGAAAGGGGACACTGGGCCCAACCCTTGCTTCTCCCCGACTGCTGTGGAGGCTCAGTGAAAGGCCAGACTTTTGAGTCCTTTTCCTCCTTGTTGCAGAGCTGGGACCTGCTAGAGTAGTAACCTGGTGCTCTCTCAGGGGTAGCATTGAAGCACGTCCACGTTTTAGCAGAAGCTCAACCAGGAACTCGCTGCCCTTCCTCACGCTGTTTCTGCAGACGTGCCTGGTAGGCTGGACTTCCCCTCCTGAGCCCTGAGAACTGTGTTGTGTCTGTTGTCATGGAAACGATGGCAAAGCCACAAAGTCAATGCTGCCAGTCACAGGAGGCCTTGGGGATGCGTGACCTCCTCTGCAGCAGCACTGGTCACAGTCTCCCATGTCATGGGAGGGCTCAGATGAGTGTCAGTGAGACAGAAGACGCATGCTCCTGTGATCCCACGGGCACCTGGCCCTGGCCATGCTCCCTGTTGGAGCTCTGCAGCTTCCTGCCTTGCTTCTTTCCCTCCAAAAGGGACATCATTCAGACTTGCCCCTGAATTGCCCAGGTCATCTGAGGAAAAATGGCCGTGAGTTCAAGCACAGCTGCTACTAAGAGCTGCTTGGCGGACAGGCAGACCTGTGTCTAAATCTTAGCGAGATCACATTAGGCAAAATACTTAACTTCCCTGAGCCTCAGATCCTATGTATGTGAAAAAAGAATCATACCACCTTCTTCAGAGTTGTATAAGGAGCGGATGACATCATGCGCATAAAAGGTACCACATAGCACCTGCACACACCGTTCCATATGCAGAAGCTGTTGCAATGACTCCCACTGCTGCTGTGACGGTCACCTTTACTAAGAGGTGGGTGTCTTTCCAGTAAGATTTTTAAAAGGCAGTAAACTTCACACCTTTTCACCCTACCACACAGATGCTGGCTTTTACAAAGTCCTTTGATACAGTGATGAAATTCATACCCATTCAGCAGTTCACTATAGAAATGACCTTAGCTAAGAAAAGTGTCGCAGGCTAAGGAACTGGCAAATTCAGCCACTCAGTCAAAGCAGAGAGCAAGGAGCCTCGGAGATCGGGCAGGGATGAGAGGGGCATCTGGAAACTGTGGGAGACCCTAGGCTGTGCAGACCCACATGGGGGTCTACCTTTCTTGTTGGCTCTACCTGCACCCACACTGACAGCTGGCGAGCCCACCTGCCCCCAGGTGCTCAGCCTCCTCCCGCCAGGATGCAGGGGCCTCACTGACCTGCTTGCCGGATGGGGCCACTGTCTGTGCTTCCTCCAAAGCCAAACTTGTCACAGAAGGGAGGTGCCCAGTGGGCCTCGCAGTGGCAGTTCTTCCTGTTGTTGCACACCTTTCAGGGCAGAGGGTAGGGACGTGGGGTTAGGGCATACGCCGCTCTGTACATCAGCACAGGAGCACGGGGGCCATGGTCAGAGCCCCCGCAACAGTGACACAGCCAGACTCAGCACATGCCAAGGTGCAAACGAGCCCAAACCTGGCACTACACACCACACAGGTGCGACCAGACCTGAGGCTGCAAAGACTCATCATCTGCCTGTTAGTGGCTGTTAAGAGAGTGATGAAGATTATCTGGGTTCATCAGCTTGCTTCCCCTACCCATCTCACTTCCTTCTCTATCTCCCCATCTTCCTTTTTGAATCCAGAAAACTCACTGTCTGACCACGAGGAGAAGCCCTCATGGTCCTCAGCAGTGAGGAGGGACCATGCTTTGGGGCTACAGACCCAAAGCCCTGGGGCACCATGGGACCTGACAGATGCTTGGCACATCCCTGTCTCCCTCAGATAGAAGGCTCAGAGAGGTTGGTGACTGCTGGGTCCTGCGCCAGGCAGGGGTCCGAGGCAGGCCCCCCATTTCCTGAGCCTAGCAGGGTGCATGGGATTTCCACTAATACTTCCTGAAACCTGTCCCCTGCAATGCCCGCCTCCTTCTTACGGAGTTTCCCAGTGGCTGTTTCCTGGCTCCCAGCCACGCACCAGGGTGCGACTCCAACAGTGGATTCTTTTCCTTGTGAAATAAGAGAATGGTTCTGGCATGGCAAGAAAGGGAGACCAAGAAAGCCCGAGGAGGCTGTGCTTCGCCCTCAGTGGGCCCAGCTCATAGTCCAGAGCATTCCATGGAGGGGCCAGGAGCCCCTGCCCACCTGGTTACCAAGGGCTACCAATGGTGGCTACTCCCAAGCCTGTCCATGCTGGTTGGACTCGTTATTGTGCCAGATGTAACTAACTGAAAGTACATGATCCAATGGAATATTACCATGAAGATGATATATATTTAATATTTTTCTATGCAAATTAGGTTGTCAAGTCCAGTCACAGTGACTCATGCCTGTAATCCCAGCAAGTGGGAGGCTGAGGTGGGTAGATCACTTGAGGCCAGGAGTTCGAGACCAGCCTCGCCAACATGGTGAAACACTGTCTTTATAAAGAAAAAAAAAAAAAGTTAAAAAAAATATTAGGTTGAATCCTTTGGGAACACTGGTTTAAAAAAGACAAATCACTGAAAGAGTTTCTGAAAAATTAGGAATGAGTGGGATAACTGCACAATGGTTGGGAAGAGCGGCAGGGGACAAGCAGGAGGCTGTTCTTGGATGCTGTTGAGTGTCTAAGGTCCCCCTCCACTTAAAGAAACGAACTAGAAGTTGTTGATGATGCATTTTTGGGTGGTTTATATCAGGAAGTCAATGCACAATGACATTCAGTAAATCAATCCTAAAGGCCTCAGCTCTCCATCAAAATATGGCTGCCAGATATACACTTTTATTTCAAGGCAAAATAAAATGTGTGGAGTATACATCTCCCATGTAATGCTTCCCTGCCTCAACTGACTTGTTTTGATGAATCAACCACCTACCCCCATTGCTTCAGATAAGAAGGCCGACTGTCAGGATAGGCTTTAATGAGTTAGAAAGTAGACTGCTATAGTCAACTATAGCAAATGAGTCAAATGAAGAAATTGAGTAGAATTAGTTGGCATGTGGCAGAGCCTATGCCAAATATAAGTGTCTTGCCTGTCCCCTCAAAGATGCTGCTGTGGATGTACTAGCCCTAGATTCATGCCTGCCCCTCATGGCTTCTCTCAGTAACTCGTGGTCATGCGCCTTGTTTTAAAACCCATGTGAAGGTGCTGCCAGGAGCCTGCTCTTATTAGGGTGGGACTGTGGCCAAGCTACCCTTCAGCAAGGCATGGCCAGCTGCTCCACCTACCCAGGAAATGGGGACCTCTCCTCTCCCATGTGTGGATGAGGCCCAGGGGTATTGGAAAGGGCGTGGTCCAGGGTCCTCAACCAGTTTGCGGCTTGCCGGCCATATTACCTTGGGCACACCATCCCCCCAGCTCAGGGCTTGGCTTCTTCCGTAAAATAATAGGACTAGACTTGATCATCTCTTAACAGCCATCAGAAAATAATCTATGATCCAATGAAGACATAAGAAGATCCCATTCTATATTGGGAGTTAGCTAACCTTACCGTCAACACAACCATCTGAGGTGACACTGTGATCTTTAGGGTTCTGGCACAATGGTAATTTATAACCCCCTCCCCCCTGCACCCCGTAATTCTGTGTAAGAATCATTGGCAAGTGTCTACAAGTTTTAAAATAAAGAATTTGGAGCCTGATTTCTGTAGAAAAGGTTTCAGGAATACAAATGAACCTCTGGTGTGCTTAATCAAGACTAATATGATTCCATTGGAAAGAATTAAGCCCATCAAGAAAAATAAATTATGTTTTAAGCAATTAGAGTTCTCTTCTACCCTAAAGGCTCTCTGAACTAAAATAACAGCCTTCTTTAGTTGAAACCCATTGTGTGTGATTTCAAGAACATGTGTTTAATATGATCTGTTGTCCTTGCTTTAATTCCTTTTGGAAGTATTTCAGTTCAGACACTGGTTCTGAATGTTGGTAGAAGAGGAACAGTGCAGTTTGAAATGTTAATGTGAAACTCTTCATGAAGGAAGGCTGGTTTTCAAATTACTTTGAACAACAAAAATCTTTTTTTAAATCATAGAATGTTAATTTAAAAGGTAATTATGGCTCAATCTGATGTTCTTTGTTAAATAAAAGTCACAATGAAAAGGTTAAAGGAAATGAATGTCTTTAGAAGAAAAATTGCAAAGACACTAACTGCTCTATTTAAAAAATGCTATGGATTGCGAAACCTTTTACAAAGGAATGATTTATTACTTAACTTATTATGGGCTGGCTACTCACCCCTCTGCCATGGCACTGCACTGTACACTCATGAACCCCAAAGACACTAATGTTTTGACATCGACGATTCAGGCAGATCTGTAGGAGGAAGAAAACACAGCAAATATCTTAGTATTTCTCCAATCCCCCTCCCCTGCCCCCAGCATACACACATACATGTATTCAAACAAAAAGCAAGCAAAAGAAAGCTTGGAGAAGACCCAACCTTGTCTCAGTTAATACGGATGCAGCAAAACAATACATTTTACACTGGACTCAGGCACGGATCTTATTGCTGACTCCTCCAAACTCAGCACATTTTGAGACTAAGTTCAATGTGAACACTATGAAATTATTTTGCACTTTATGGCTTTTAATATAACTTTCAGTTGATCCTACAATTATAACTGATTTTCCTATGAGTTTTGTTTGGAGCTTGTAATGAAATCTATGTATTGCAGCATTTTTTCTTCCATTAAAAGATACAGGAGAGGGCGAGGCTGGACACGGTGGCTCATGCCTATAATCCCAGCACTTTGGGAGGCCGAGGCAGGCAGATCACGAGGTCAGGAGATCGAGACTCTCCTGGAAAAAATGGTGACACACCGTCTCTACTGAAAATACAAACATTAGCTGGGCGTGGTGGCACGTGTCTGTAATTCCAGCTTCTCAGGAGGCTGAGGCAGGAGAATCGCTTGAACCCGGGAGCTGGAGGTTGC
This sequence comes from Trachypithecus francoisi, assembly GCF_009764315.1. Taxonomy (NCBI): domain Eukaryota; kingdom Metazoa; phylum Chordata; class Mammalia; order Primates; family Cercopithecidae; genus Trachypithecus; species Trachypithecus francoisi. The sequence continues at coordinate 5,439,477 of NW_022681442.1, read as the reverse complement.
AGTGAGCCAAGATCGTGCTACTGCACTTGAGTCTGGTGACAGAGATTCCGTCTCCAAAAAAAAAAAGATGTAGGAGAGGGCAAGACAGATTACTCCTTATCCTAGGACCTGGATACACATAGACAGAGACTCCAAAAATCCAGGGATCCAGGGTTGAAGAGTCTTTTAAGGGAGAGATTGAAATACGGGAACTTTTTCCAGGTACTGACTGACAAGTAACATCATCAATGACAGAAACCATCAGTAATGAGACTCAGCAGTGGAAAGTGGAAAACAGACTGCTCCTTGAGTTTATCAAGCTGTTGCAGTGGCAAGCATTTGCTAAATGATACTGTGCCAGCTGAAAGAGTTCAGCCTCATTTCAGAGGTGCATAATATACTCCAGACTCAAGGGATGCAGTCCTTTATCTCCTATAAGATTTTACAAATCAGTGGAGTCAAATGAAGAAGAATCTAATGTTCAAATGGCAGAATAATTTTTAATCAAGTAGAACCTTCCTATGGAGGAGGTCACCATCCGACCCCAACAGGTCATATAAGGCAAGAGGCATACCCTTTGGGCGAAGTGCTGGCCCAAGCAGCACTGAGGGGATTCCCACTATGTGGGTGCGAATTCTGGCCAAGGGAATGGTCACACTCCAGCTGATAAAAGAACCTGTCCCGGATTACAGTGAACACAGCAGGACCCTCATGGGAATCACTGCTGATCCCTGAGCCATCAGAGAACCAAGGTTCTGAGGTCAAAGCACATTTCATCTTGAACATGGAAAACAAATTTGATGATAAATTGAGCCCTTGGAATTGGAATGTCCAGATGCACCTGGCCCTGGCTGTTCAGGCTACAGTTTCAAAAAAAAAGGTGTCAGTCAGAATGGCTGTTATTAAAAAGTCAAAAAACAACATATGCTGGCGAGGCTGTGGTGTGGAGAAAAAGGAACACTTATATACTGCTGGCGGAGTGTAAATTAGTTCAACCATTGTGGAAAACAGTGTAGTGATTCCTCAAAGACCTAAAAGCAGAAGTTACCATTTGACCCAGCCAACCCATTACTGGGTAATACCCAAAGAAATAGAAATCATTCTATCATAAAGACACATGAACTCATATGTTCATTGCAGCACTATTCACAATAGCAAAGACACGGACTCAACCTAAATGTCCATCAATGATAGAATGGATAAAGAAAATATGGTACATATACTCCATGGAATACTATGCAGCCATAAAAAAGAATGAGATCATGTCCTTTGTAGGAACATGGATGGAGCTGGAGGCTATCTTCCTAAGCAAATTAATTCAGGAACAGAAAACTACTACATGTTCTCACTTATAAGTAGGAGCTAAATGATGAGAACACATAGAGGGGCACAGCACACACTGGGCCTATCAGAGAGCAGAGGGTGAATGAGGGAGAGGATCAGGAAAAATAACGAATGGTTACTAGGCTTAGTATCTGGGTGATAAAGTAATCTGTACCACAAGCCCCCATGACACAAGTTTACCTATATAACAAACCTGCACATGGACCCCTAAATCTAAAAGTTAAAAGACAAAATATGATTTGAGCCTAAAAAAAATCAGATGTCATTTTACTTGAATACGAACACATGTAGGTAAGGAGACATTCAGAATGTATGAGAAGATTCACGTACTATCCTATTTCTCAAGGAAAAAGCATCTGTGGCTCAGGGTGTGTGGGGGCAAAGACAGGAGAGTGGAGGCAGCACCTGTACTCAGGATTCTGTCTCTACCTCTGTCTTTTCTTCCCTGTGTGACCTCATGTTAGTGAGTGATTTCAAGATCCTGTTGAATACAGAGTCTAAAAAGCATTTGGGGGTTGTTTCATCCTTTCCCTAAAACATTGTATTAGCTTGCTGTCATTTAGTCTGATGAGAAAGTTTGGTGAAAAAAAATCAGTATGGCAGAGCATGAAAATCTCAAATTCTTTTTTTTTTTCTTTTTTTTTTTTTTTTTTTTTTTTTTTGAGACGGAGTCTCGCTCTGTCGCCCAGGCTGGAGTGCAGTGGCCGGATCTCAGCTCACTGCAAGCTCTGCCTCCCAGGTTTACACCATTCTCCTGCCTCAGCCTCCCAAGTAGCTGGGACTACAGGCGCCCGCCACCTCGCCCGGCTAGTTTTTTGTATTTTTTTTAGTAGAGACAGGGTTTCACCGTGTTAGCCAGGATGGTCTCGATCTCCTGACCTCATGATCCGCCCATCTCGGCCTCCCAAAGTGCTGGGATTACAGGCTTGAGCCACCGCGCCCGGCCTTACTTTATTTCTAAACCTCAAAATATCTCCATGTATCTTTCTCCCTGTTCTCTGAAAGGACTCCCTTCTGGTTTTGAGTTTTTCCCACTGCTCTCCCTCTCCTATTCTTCTCTCTACAGGGTCTGTAAAAATACATCTGATTTCCCATTCTATCCAGGTGAGGACAACCCCCAAGAACTCTGTGCTAAAAACCAAGCCACATATCCAAAACCAATAGAATATGCGATTGTATTTCTTTCCAAAGTAATTTTCTGGCTAGAAGTCCTCATGCCACCTGGAGTGTAGAAATGACTTATTAACACTCAAGGCCGAAGAAGACAGGCTTCATTTTCCCCATTCTGCATTTTAATAGTCAGACCAGGATGTAGGATTTATTAACTTTTTCTTCTAGGTGCATCTGAGAAGAAGTCTATTTAAGAAAACAAACAAACGCTGTAACCCAGCTCTTCCACAGGCCGTGCTTCAGTGGGCCCTGTTCCAGACTTACATTTATGATCCAAGCAAACATTTGGGCCTTACTTTTCCATCTGCACACTTCGTGCCTGCAAGTACAAGCCCAGGGTCCGGCATGTCATCGCCCAAGTACACGTGGGTCCCCCGGCACAGAATCCGGCCTCCCTCCTGCAAGGGGATGTTTGTTTCTATGGAAACAGCATTGGTACCAATGACTGGCCGGCTGGCACCTCCTTGACACTGGATTTTTCCACATTTAGCATCTCTGGAAGGGTAAGAACAAACAATTCCCAAAGAGAAACCATTTGGAACCAACCCCATGCCATGTGGGAAGGTCAGAGCAAAGACTTTGCCAGGATGTCTGGATTCCGTACCTCATCTCGCATTTGGCAAAGGAACTCTTCGAGACTTTGCCACAGTTGCCATAAGGATCACCTGCAGAATTGACTCTCTCAAAGCAGATCCCAGGGGCAGGTTTAGCACCTGAAACAGAAGCAGAACTGCATTTTCATCTCCTGCAGGTGTTTTTAATGTTTTTGTTTGTTTGTTTTGTTTTGTGTTTTTGCATGGCTCTAGGCCTCTCAAATGGTTAAGGGGAGACATGTTCGAAGCAATCACACCCAGTGTCTGCCCTGACTCATGGTGGGAGCTGGCCAGGGAAGCCAAGGGTGTCAACAGCTCACATCCTCTCTTGACTCAGCACACAGCAAAGCATATGTTTCAATGCTTACTCTTCCTTAGGTCTGCTCTCTGGGCTCATGGCATGTGTGGCCTCTCAGGAAATGAGGCCTGGCTGTGGGATGAGATCCGATCCAGGGCAAAAAGGAGGTGGCTGGCTGGCTGGCTGCAGAGAAGGGGAAGCTTGCCCTCTTTAACAACATCCCACACAATTCCGGTGAGAAAATGCAAGCCAGGGCAGGCTCCAAAGGAGCAACGAAGATATCTTCTGCAATATTTTTAGTCCCACAGAGCTCCCTGCAAGAGCAAGTCCTACCTTCTATTAATACCTTCCATTTTATTCGCAAGGCAGAGATTTCTCTCAGAGGCCATGGAGTCACAAACCCTGGTAATCCCTAGGTACAGCATGGCGGGTCCCAGCAGAGAGGGTCATGGCAACCGGAAAGCTCAGAAATGGCCATTTTTAGCACATCTTCCAGCCATAGAGAGAGAGAGCACATATAATCAGGGTTTGTAGCCAAAGCTCTGGAGGACTCCTGGGCATAGTGATGTCTGTTGAAGACTATTGAGCAAGTCAAGAAAACATGTCACATGCTTCAGAACAAACCATGCCCTGCGGTGCGGTCCTTTTTCTCTCCCTCATTGGTGTCCTGTTTGGGCGCTTTATCTCACGTAGCTTCTGACGGCCAGGATGCTGACACTCCAGAGCCCCACTCTGCCTCCTGCCCTTCTCTGCTTCCTACCCTGGGGAGACTTTATTTGCCTTCCAAGGTGACAACAGATTTATTTAAGATACCTCCTCCCAGGGGACATTAGATATTCTTATTACTAAAATCATCCCCCTTCTTTAGCCTGCACCTGATACCTCATCAGCTACTAGCAGACATGATCATCTCATTAAACACACACATGCCACACCACCTTGGCACCATTTGAAGTGAGCAGTGTGCTCAGCGCTCAGCCTCTGCAATGAGCCAGCCTTACACCTCTCCTTTTCCCATTCTTTTATAAATCACGTTAGAGAAACTTCCGCAGCCTCCTTTTTCAGGGGCACTAGCCCAGACTGGACACAGTTCTCTGTCATGGAAAAAGATGAGGTGCCTAGCTCCTCCCATCGCATTCCCTTTCCTTCCACCTGATCCACATCTGCCTTGCCCACAGTAAGATGACACCACCGACACACTCAGCCCACAGCAGGATGACACCACGGACACACTCAGCCCACAGCAGGATGACACCACCGACATACTCAGCTCACAGTAGGACGACACCACGGACACACTCAGCTCATAGTAGGGCGACACCACCGACACACTCAGCTCCTGTCTAGTAGGGACCTGATTTGTCCGCATTCTGCCCTCTTTTCTCTTTCATCTCTCTGTCGGAGCAGGGAAGGATGGGGAAGGCGAGCTTCAGTGTGGAACCTGCACTTTGTACTTAATTTCATCCTGTTTGGCGGCACTTTTGATCAGAGTACTTGGATCTGATTGATCAAAGCAGTCTGGAAAAACTGGCATCTAGAATAGTAACAATGCAACAGTTTGTGTGTTTTTGCACACACCCTATGTATTTGTTACTTGCCTAACTTTATCTCCTTCCCAACCATCCTTCTTTCCCTCTTCTTTCCTCCTTCCTTCCCTTCCTACTTCCTCCATCATCCATTTATCTACCCATCTATCCATTCATCCATCCATCCACCCGTCCAACCAGCCAGCCAGCCAGCCATCATGTTGCAGGCTTCAATCAGACATTTATTCAGCACCTACTATCTTCCAGACATTGCTAGTATAACAGGGACCAAACTGGACAAACTCCTGCTTACTTGAAAATTGCAAGGAGAAACAGAAAGAAAACAAATGATTATGTTCCTCTAAAGTCCAGTGTTAGGGAATGCTATGAAGGTAGAAACAGAGTAGGAGGGTTCGGGGGACTGTTGCTTTTAAAGGCAGGCTGGTCAGAGAAGTCCTCTTAGAGAAGACATCATGAGCTGAATCTTACCATTTAATCCTACACGGTAGGTCTCATTATTCCATTTTATGCACAAGAAAATGAGGACATCAGAGATTAAATATATTGCTTAGATTCACATAGGTATTGAAGGCAGGATCATCTAAGGGTGAAGCCAGGCTTCTGGGCTGTTCCCTCCTGTGCTCCAGCCTCACAGGTGCTGGACCCTGCACTGGGTCTCAGGCGTAGAGAGCAGATTAAGACCTGGCCCTGCAGCCCAAGCAACAGCAGGTTCAGTGGCTGTGGGGTGTGCTGCAGCTGCTCATGGAAGGGCTAATAAAATGGGGCAGGAAATGGCTTTGTTGATTCTTTCCCTACTTCACAAGACCAGGACTTGGAAATACAAGCAGCTCTTAGTGACTGCTTAGCTCCTAGGAAATGGGTGGGTGGAGCTGCCATCACTGTGCCATTGCACACGATGCTATTCTGATGACCTAGTTTCTGCTACCTTTATTATAAAGTAATTTCTTTCCTGGGAATTGTGACCACTTAAAAAATACATATACCATGGTGCAATTCAAATGTGCCAGTTGATAAATTTGTTTTCCTTATAGGGAGCTCTGAAGAGACTTGGAGCAGTTTCAGACACGTGACCTCACAAACAGCTCAATGGCAGCCTGGGAGGAGAGTTGGATGAGGTTGGACTGGGGAGTACAGAAGGATAAACAGAGAGAGAGGAAGGGGGAGAGAGAAAGGACGAGCGAGATCAACATCAACAGGGACTGAAGACACTGCAAATGTACCGGCAAAGCAAAGGGGAAGCTTCGTACACGAATACCAGATAAAGGGCTATCGTTATGATAGGAAGTCAAGCAAAGGCGTGGAAACAGTGTGTAATCAAGTATAAAAGCATTCTGGAAGTGAAAACACTGGATCTCTACTTGCGAATCCAAAGCCGAAACACACTGAGCCTTCTGGGTCAGAGTGTGACGTGGTTTGGATCTGTGTCTCCACCAAGTCTCATGGAGAATTATAATTCCCACTGTTGGAGGTAGGGCCTGGTAGGAGGTGACTGGATCATGGGAGCAGTTTCTCCTGAATGGTTTAGCACCATCCCGTTGGTGCTGTTCTTGGGATAGTGAGTGAGTCATTGAGATCTGGTCATTTAAAAGTGTGTGGCACCTCCCTCTTCCTTCTCTCTCTTGCTCCCACTCTGGCCGTGTGATGTGCCTACTTCCCCTTCACCTTCTGCCATGATTGTAAGCTTTCTGAGGCCGCCCCAGAAGCAGAAGCCACTCTGCTTCCTATAAAGCCTGCAGCACCAAGAACCAATTAAACCTCTTTTCTTTATAAATTACGCAGTCTCAGGTATTTATTTATTTATAGCAGTGTGAGAACAGGCTAATACAGGGTGTGCTTATGATTTTAATGCCCCAAATGCTGGTGGAGCAGCAGAGCTCAGAAAACCAGGTGTGTGGTGTGTGTAAGATGCAATGCCTTGTTTACCAGTAACGCAGAAACATGGTACATGCCCCAGCAGAGGGGCCACCTGGTGTTTCAGGAGTGCCGCCATTCTCCCAAAGACAAACCCTCAGAAAGGCTTATGGCCAATTTGAATATGTGAATTTTGCTAACACAGATGACACCGTCAAACATCATCTTATAATATGCTGTCAATTAACTTAATAATGAGAAACAGTTAAAGAATCACATTTTAATTTAGATTGTCTTACAAAACTCTCCCACAATGTGGAACAATTTTACTGAGATTACGTTTCCTTTGGTCTCAGTCTTTTTATTTTTATTTATTTATTTAGAGACAGAGGTTCGCTCTTGTTGCCCAGGATGGAGTGCAATGGTGCGATCTTGGCTCACTGTAACCTCTGCCTCCCGGGTTCAAGTGATTCTCCTGCCTCAGCCTCTCATTTAGCTGGAATTATAGGTGCCCACCACCACGCCCAACTAATATTTTGTATTTTTAGTAGAGATGGGGTTTCACCATGTTGGCCAGGGTGGTCTCGAACTCCTGAACTTGGGTGATCCACCTGCCTCAGCCTCCCAAAGTGCTGGGATTACAGTCGTGAGCCACCATGCCCGGCCTGATCTCAGTCTTCTTGTTTTCCATGGTACATTCCCTACACTTCTGGCTTTCTCAGTATGCTGACATTTTTTCTTCTGTTATCACTGGAAATCTTGTTTCTAGGTTCGAGTACCCATTCTTCCAACACTGAGCACTTTCTCTGTTAGCCCAGTGGGTGTATATTCATGACCTCCACAACTAAACCACCCACTCTATTGCTTATCAAAGTGAACCCGTAAAAGCTGTCTTAGCAGAATAACCAAAATGGGATGAAGTCACAGCCGAAGAATAATATTTAAGCATGTGATTAGATGCCCCTGCCTTTTTTTAAACCTGATTTTGTCAGGCAGCCTTGATGAACCTGTGTGGATGCAGGATGATGAGTGCCAAAGCTCCTTCCCACCTGCTCTGTGATACCCAAAAGGTGTGGCTGAGAGAGTGACAGGTCAGTGGTCAGTGATTCTTTTTGCTGGGTACTTTCAGGGGGAAGCCTTGTTTTATAGCTGGGCATGTATGGGATCTAAGAAAAATATAGAATACCCCCTTCTGTCTGATTGATAAACTCAGTGGCCATGCTTCAGAGTTGGAAGAACAAAGGCTTGGAACTTGGGCTGATCTGGCATTCAGTGTCCAAAAGGCCTTGTTGTACAAGCTCTCGAGGCTCTGTCCCCTCATCTGTAAAATGGGGACAAGGACCCGACTCAAAGGTGCTGTAGAGCTGAGTCAGTGTGTAGAGCTCCTGGCATGTGGCAGGCCCCTAGGAAACCCAAATGATAATGAGGACCACCTTGGGCTGTGGGGAAGGCGTAGCTTCTGGACTTTAGGGCTGAGGGTGTGTGTGGGGAGAAGAGAACTCCTTGTACCAAACCCTGCTCGCATCACTTACCACACCTGTAATGATTCATGATCACGTCAGTAGGGGCTTTATATCCACCTCCCTCACACTTCATGGTCCCCAGGCCCTTACACATTAAGGGGAACTAGTGGAGATTGTGGGCTAACCAGATGCCTCAGGAAATGAGAAGGAAAAGGAATCTCATCTGAAACCCTAATAGTTTTTGCACATCCTTTGCATATAAATCAGAACGATCATCGAGCACAAGGATTTCAACTTCTCTGCACCCATCCCTTTACTCCTTTCAATGTGTGCGGTTCCCTGCGGCCCCCAAATCCCAGCTGGTTCTGGGAACCCTCCTGGCCTGCCCTGGGCTGGGCCTCCAGACTCCTCCTGAGTCAGCACCCAGTGCCATGTTGAAAGAGGCAGCAGGCAACACTGGGCAAAAGCCTTGAGTCTGACTTCTCTTTATGCCACTCAACCCTAGGAACAAAGATCATTTTCCTGTCATTCCTCTCCTTGCACTTAACACACACACACACTTTAACTGAACGACACCTTTTAGATCATCAGTGGGCCACTTGTAATTAAAGTATGGTGCTGGATACAGCACTTCAATCCTTATAACCACCCCGTAAGGTCTACATTCTCCCCATTTCAGAGATTTTTCACTTAGCCTCAGCGTTTTAGCAAGTTGCCAAAGATCACAATGTAAATGGCAAAGTTGGGTTTGGCTCATGGGTTTAAAGCCAAAACTCATGATCCAGCCTTGATCCTGTACAGCCTTCCTCTTAGAAACCCCCTACTTGGCCACAGACTCCTGTCCCTGCCATCCTTTCCTCTTCAGAACCACCAACATATTCTCCTGTAATCCACCTGCTCGTGGTGTCAGCTCCATCTTCACCAAATCTTTTTCCAAAAAGTCTCCTGACAGGTGAGGACACCAGCCACCTCATGCTCATGTCTCAGGTGCTGAACTGACCTGGGTCACACCCTACCCCCTGCACCCGAGCATGCGCAGTGAGATTTCCCTTTAAAACTGGGACAATGGAGGCAGGCAGCAGATATTTGTATGCTTTTTGTTGCATCTATACTGATTTAGGGAAAGAAATGAAAAATTTGGAGTAGAATGACTTGGAAACCTCTGAGGAAGTAGTTCCTCAAGAAATAAATCTCAGTGAAGTTTGGCCAGTAAAACTGACTCCACTCTGCTATTAATTCATCCAGTGGCTTGAACGATGTGAGGTTCTAAAGGTTAACTTTCTGTCTCTACCTCCAGGAAGACAATAACGGTCACCTTCTAAGAGTTTCATTCATTTCAGCTTTCACCCAAAACATGAGGGAGTGAGGGATGCCATGTCACGCTTTACCGCTGAAATATGGCCAGGACATGATGTCCCCGGGGCACAGCAATGATACGGCTCACTGCCACGTGGCAAACAAAATGCACATTCGCAGGAGAGGCAGGCCATGATTTCATCAGCCATGTAAACATGAGGATAGGACAGATGCATTTCTCTATGGAATCAAAGGTCTGAAGGCATACTCCAACCCCTGTCATCTACTTTGTTCATTCTCTTCTCTGGAGGATGAAGAAAAGTGGCTATGATAACTCACAGGAAGCCCCAATAGATGTGATCTTTTGCGTCCTTTTATCAGCCCACTGAAACTGCTGCTGCTTTACTTTGGTAGTGGTGGTGAGGGTTGCAGGAAGGTGGGAGGAAGATGGAGCAGAGCCCTGTTTACAATGCTTACGCGTACCCAGTTGGCTAGGGTGCCTTGCCCTGGAGTCTCCAGGCTGTAAAGAGAAATCTCCCATGAGGAACACGGATGTTTAAAGGCCAAGGGGTTTGAAATGAACCAAACTTCTAAGGACACAGTGGCCAAAACTTGGTCCTGTTTGCAACACGCCCCTGCTGCCCCGAACTCCAATGTTAGGTTGTAGAATGGTACCACGGTGGGCTCTGGGCCACTTCCTGGGGCCAGGGAGCTGCCAGTTAGTGGTCATCAGAGTGATTCAGCACAACTCCTTCCAGAACCACATACTGGCCACACCCCTTCAGGGTGGAATCCACCTGTGTGGTAAGAGGTTGTTTTGGGAGCTTGGAGCAGCAACAGCACTTTGTGAAAATGGATTGTGGGGTAGGAGACGCAGGGTTGTTTATTATTTTGTTGAACACCTCTCCCATATCCCTTCTTCTAGGAACAAGAACATTTTCCTTATGGGAAATCCATTTTACATGGTTTATTGGAGCTAACTTTCCTATCCAGTGGCAGAGGTATGCACATAAGATTGAATCTGAGAGGTCCATCCCACAGTTTATATGATCAGGTCAATGCTGGGCACACGACCAAAACCAGAGGAGTCAGCGTCTTCCTTGGAACTTGATGCCTGAGTCAGCTGGATGAGGGTCCAGGGCTCCTGTGTCCTTCAGGGCTCTCTTCTGCCCCCGGCTTTGCCATGGAGGCTAGGATTGGCCCTCCTTTTCCTCCTCCCAAGGTTGTCCTCCTCTTGTATTTACCACACTTGCTTTTGCCTCCTGGGAGGCCCCAGGGCTCCTGCCTGTGGGCAGGGATGGTGCCTCGGGCCAGCGCATAGCAGATGTGTTCCAAGAACGAATGAGTAAAAAGCCATTTGGGGAAAGCATATCATGTCTCCAGTGCCCTTCCCGGAGGAAGTCAACGGTGGTTCTGCAAACACAGCAGCCTGGGTAAGCGAACACTGTCTGCTGGTTTATCTTTTCTATGACTCTGGATTTCCACTTATTCATTGACATCAAATGAAGTATTACTGTGGGATCTTATGTAAGGTCATAAAAAGACAGACGTTTTACTTCCTGCAAAGGTAAACTGTTATTCCTTCAAAGTTCAGGAAGAAAACATATAAGCAGGGAAACCAAAGGGGGCTGAGTGCCGACCTTGGGAGCAGATGCAGCTCCAGCACTAAAAGAAAACGTCATTAAAGGCAAGAGGCTCAAAGGCACGGAGCCCGCAGACAACCCTCTGCGCACCCTGCCTGTCCAGAACCTGCTGATCCCAGTCAGGACAGCGGAGGAGGGGCCAGCAGAGTGCTTCCTGTGGCTTCTGTGCTTTACCTGCCATCTGGCATTTATCTTAGAGACAGAATGGTCAGTAATTCAAAAAGTGCAAATGACATCTATCCACTTGTAAGATGTTATAAAGGTACAGATTCGGTTTGAAGTTGCTGCCTTAAAAAATGTCTCCATGAAGACAAGAGATTTCACATTTCTTGAAAAGAATGACAACAGTGTTCTTATCACTACCATATTACATCAATTAGAGCCTTTGAGTCCTGAATAATGGAACACTTAGATATTAGATATTTTGCCATTATCAAAAGATAAAATTTAGCCTTTCAGAGGGAATTTTGACACCATACTACATTTTATAATGATGTAGAAAGTGATGGATTTCAATTACCAGTTTTATCTTCAGAGTGCTATAACTTATATTTGTAATTGTAGTTTGGAAGTTCCCAATGTCATTATGTTTGTTTGTTTTTTTTTTTTTTTTGAAAGAGAAATGATGGCATCTTGAATTAAGCCCACAATTTACTCAATCTAATCTTACTTAAAATGACTCTATTATGCAAATATACTTCTCCAGTTCAGTCAAATCAGCTCCTCCTTCCCTCTGTCACTGATTTCCCTGATCCCTGCCACTAACATCCACAGACAAAGGCATTTTTACAAACAACTGGAGACTGTATTGTTCTTCCCATCTCTCTTCTTCAGACGGACCTTTGTATTCTTCAGAAAATGAAGTCCAAATGAACAAATTTTATCATTTCTTTCTCGCTTGAGAAAGAAGACTTTCCTGACTTCTAAACAATACAACTTCTGGCAAAAAAAATCTCTTTTTTTCCCCATCTGTGGCCACAGGAGTTGTAGGTGATTCATAAATGCACTGCCCCAAGTGGGTCACAATAAACCAAGCTCATGTAAACCAGCTTTGCAGATAAACACTGAGTATTCACCAGCCCATAAAAATGCTCTGGCCAGCTCACACTGCAGAAAGCAAATGACATTAGATTCTGGTGAGTGATAAAACAGAAAAAGCTAACACATTTCAGGAATTCTCTGAGGCCAATTGTTTGTGACTACAGATGTATAGTTATCTGTAAGATTAATTGCCAAGGAATATTTTCAGTAACCATGCTAGTGGTTCTGACAAACAACATTGATAAAAGTAAATTTGCTACCTAAATAAAAATATCCAGCTATATTTCAGAAGGAGTAAAGGTCATATATTGACAGAAAATCTTTGTAGATACTAACACTAAACATGACAAAAAGAGCTAAACGCCAACCACACAGTTTGAACTGTGAATAACATTTGTGTGTTTGAAATCAACATAGGAAGTCTTGAGATACAAGACTTGTGGGACAAAAATCAGTAAGAAAAAAATTACACTCCTAGCCAACGAGAACGTACATTATCAACAACAAAAACAATTAGAACAACAAATAAATGAACAAAAAACCCAAAAGGCATTCTCAAAGTGCATTCCTTTGCCAGTTAGAAGTTGCAGGCATGTGTTTTGAATTTTCTATTGTTTTATTTGTAGAAAGATTTGGAAGCAGGATTATTTTATTGAAATAGAATGCCAGATTGAGAAAAGCCCATTTCAAAAGGGAATCGTTATTTGGAAGGAAGGACTTCATCCAGTTAGTGTTTGGGTCGCCAGATCTGGAGCACATCCTGAATATAACTGGAGAATTCTGGACAGCTCAGCAACTCAGCCAGGTCACTGGGGTGCAAATGTCAAGGGCTGGTGGGGCAAGGACTCAAGGACTCAAGGGCTCCTGGAGCTCTGAGTTCCTGCGTTTCCCAGGAGGCCTACGATGACCCCAATGCATACATGATCCAGATCCTGAAGCATTTGCTCCTGGGTGGGGAAATACTGCAAATGCAAACTTGATAATAAGTTTTCCTTTCTGAATCATGAAAAGCTAATTCAAACCAACCACTATAACAAAGCATTGAAATGTTCTCAATGGTATATCTGGCTGGCCAGGGGCCTGGCTGAGGAAGTCACCTCCGCTCCCAGGACTGCGTTTGTCCGGGATCCATGCCTCCCGGGAGGATATTGTGATGGATTCACATCCGCACTCCCCTCCAGATCCAGGCAGGAGTGCGCAGGGACTGTGGGAAGTGTGTCACTCTGGCAGAGTCAAGGCTCTTGAGTCAGCATCTTACACAGAGCAAGACGTCAACAAATACTTGACAAACGAGAGAATGGTGTGGCAGATGAGAATCTCTGCTCTCCAAGTCACAGCCCAAGCTCTACAGGCACAGAACTACTGGAACTTGCCCTGGTTGGCCCCACTGTCCCTGTGTGCCCTGAGCTGTGCTATTCTGGATAGTGGAAATATCCCTCTTCTTCCACCCCTGGCAAACCACGATTCCATGGCAACCTTGTCTTCAAAGCCTCTGAGTTGGCTGCTTTCCTCCACCCCAACATATCTGGCCTATGACCCTCTTATAGCCCATTTTACAGACCCCAAGGATTTGAGTATCTTGCTCACTAGTCTAAGCTTCCTGGGAGTGCAGCTTCATCTTATTTATAGAGCTTAGATTTACTAGGAGCTCTGCATCTAGCATAGAACCACATATATTACATGGAGTAGATCATAGGCTATGTTAGAGGACAACAGACCCTTGGGGTAGGTAGATCACTATCCTTATTTTACAGATGAGGCACCGCAAGGTTGAGCAATTTGCAGAAGGTCCCTTGCTAGTAAGTGGTCTGTTCAATGCCTGTGGCTCCCCCAAAAGGCCCACATCCTTATCTAAAACCTATGCACATGTTATCTGACATGGCAAAAGGGACTTTGAAGATGTGATTACTTTTAGGATCTTGAGGTGGGAAGATCACCCTGGACAATCTGAGTGAGCCTGTTAGAATCACAGGGGCCCTTATGAGAGGAAGGCAGGAGAGTCAGTGTCAGAGAAAGGGATGTGACTATAGAAGCAGAAGTCAGAGAGGGACAGAGATTTGCAGATGCTGTGCTGTTGGCCTTGAAGATGGAGGAAGGGGCCATGAGCCAAGAAATGCAAGTGGCCTCTAAAAGTTGGGAAAGGCAAGGAAACGGATGCTCCCCAGAGCCTCCCAAAGTAATGCTGCTTTGCCAGTTATCTTAATTTCAGGATTTCTGACCTCCAGAACTATAAGATGAAGCATTTGTAAGCCATTAAGTTTGTGCTAATTTGTTACAGCAGCCATGGGAAACTCACATAGGGCCTGTAAACTGGAAACCAGGTGGAAACACTGACAAGTGGAGGAAGGAGCACACTGCACTCCCGAAGGAGGGGGTCAAAGGCCCATTCTGAGAGCTCCCTGGCATCAAGGGCTTTCCCTGCTCTCTGCTCTCCTAATGAAGTCTGGATAATGATCTGAAGAACTGAGAAGGGGTGGGCAGGACTGACCAAAACCCAGAAAGTCACAAGCCCAAGGTGGCTCCCCAAGCCTGGTCTCTGTGTTATGGCTTCCAGGAACACTAAGCCATCTCCTCAAAGGTAAAGCCTCTTCACCAAAACACATTTGTTACCAATGGTCCTGACGCCATGGATGTTCCATGCTGTGTGCAGTGGCCACACCCACCACCACCCCAGCAAAGGTCTCCTAGTTACCAGGGAAAGTGGATGGGAGAGAGCAGAGCTAAGCCAGGAGCTCCCAGGGAAGCCCCCTCCTTAGGAAGAGGATGTGACTACCTGGGCACTCAGACCTTCAGCGTCCCCCTCCATTGTAGGGATGATGAGAGCCCATGCAGGTGACTTCCTATTGCTTTTGCTTTTGAAAAGCTCAGTCTGTGCGTCAGGTTGTCAGTCTGTCTGCCTGTCTGGTTCTCTCTCTGGTCAGGCAGCTGCAGAAGGACTAGTTTGATGAGATAATAAATACCAGCCTTGGTCACCATGAATCAGAGGCACACAGCCAGCTGAGTCACACACTGGGGGTGGCTCAGACAGCACTGTCGAGTTCCATCTGACCTCACGCTGGAAACGGGGCCAGCTGTTCAAAGACGGCAGGGCATTAAGGAACATATTTCACTCCCAAAGCTCCAAGTGCTGTGTGTGCTCTGGCCACAAAATGCTTTTTGGAAAGGAACTTCATCACAGCCCTTGTAACTCAAGAAAAGGAGACTGCTGATTCTGGGGAAAGGCTGGGAAGGGGATGGCATTAGGGATGCATGAAGCCATGAAGATCTGGCCTGCAGCAGTAGCTGCAGTCCCAAAGTGACCTCACTTGGCTAAAAGGTGCCTGATTTCACTAAATCATGTCAAGCCGAAACACCATTCAATGTGTATAGTGAGTCCTGGCTTAGTTCTTGTCATTGCAACAGGGTGTCCCCCACTGCTCCTGCCCCCTGCTTTGCCTAGGGGGCCCCAAGGCCCAGCAGGCAATGATGCCAGGACTGAAGGCTGCTCAGGGTCCAAGGATGAAGCACTAAGGGTCCAGGAACTGCAGGCCTCCCCATCCCACCTGCCCACATGCATCCTTGAGTGCTGAGGAGCATCGGAACAACAACTCAGAGGCCAAGCTAAAGAGGCCTCTGCTCATCCATCCTTGCTACCAGGCTGCCCTTTCTTCTCCCTTAGAAAGCTCCAAGTACAAAGGGCATTGCTGGTTGGCAGGGGACGTGGGCCTCCCAGCAGGACCCAGCTCCAAGAGACATCCATCTTGTTTTTCCATGCCTGGTCATGGCTTTCACATTCCATTGAAAACCCAAGCTTCAAGGTTTAGTTGTCATTTTCTGTTCCACTTTACTTCCCTCATCACTCCTAAAACCAAAGCCTCACAACAAAAGTCTGACAAAGGTCCTATCAGGTTTCCCTCTCCCTAGAGATCCTGCCTGATTCTCCTTGGCTTTCAGCCTGAGCCTGGCTGACCACAGCGGCCTTGCCAGAGTCGGGGTCTCTGGCCATGGCTGAGGTCATTTCTGCAGCCAGCGGGAGGAGGGAGTGACAAAGGACTCAGCCACGTTACAATAAGGGAAAGAGAACTGCAGGACAGGGTGGGGCCTGCATTTGTGGATTTCATGGTTGGACTCCTGGGAGCTGGACACAGGCATTGAATCTCAAATGGTTCTGGGGTAACAGGGCCTTGGAGTCCAGGGCTGCCCAATGAGGCCTTGGATCTGACCCCAGAAGGTGGGGCATGGAGGAGAGAGACGCAGGGGATGAATTCTTCCCCCTTTTGCATCTGAGCTTCTGCTTCATTTTGGAGCTTTGGTAGAGCTTTAGAGCAAGACCTCCCTCTTCGGGGTGACTGCGCATTGTGGGAGTATCACATGGGCATTGGGTCACAGTGACCCAGGTTCAAATCCTAGCCCGGAGACCTGGGGAAACTGACATTTGGTCTCAGAGTTTGAGCATCATCTTCTGTAAAACTTCGTAGTCCCCACCTCAGGGGCTTGTTGGAGGGTCAGAAGAGACAAACTGTGCCAAGTGCCCAGCCTGAACTGGTGACATGGTGAACTGATGGCCTCTTGTTTGACTCAACCACCCACTTTCCCATTTGGGACCCACTCATTGCTGTTCCCAGGCCTTCCAATTACAGACCCACTCATGCTTCAAGTGGAGCTCTGGGCCCCTCACTTGGTTGGGGTCCTCTTTTGAGTACAAAGGGGCATTACTAAAATCTCAGTGGTAGTGGGGAAGTTCTGTCTGTCTGTCCAACTACATGCTGTGCCATCCGAGGGCAGGAGTCATGGCGGATTCATCCCTGCCATTCCCTGGAGCACACAGTAGCTGATCCTGCATCTCCTGTTGGACTGCATTGAGCTTCTGAAGGCCAGGCTCCAGACAGCGCCCATTTCTGCGCACCCCATGCCCAGGGTGGCCCCAGCCCCTCCCTGGGAGTCAATCACTCCCGACTGAACACACCGGATGCCGTGTGGACAGCGCCCGCCAGGAGTGGAGGCTCGCCAGAACAGAGCACACGCCCCCAGTCCCAGGTCTGCCAGTGCCTCTCCTGATGCCAAGCTTGTGGCGGCCACGTACCTGGTCCCCAGAGCGTGACACACTGCTGCTCATGAGTCTGGCAGATGCCATTGTAGCAGTAGCCGTCCACACCCTGACATGGGTGCCCGTCGTGCAGGTACACATTGGCTGGGCAGTGAGGGCTGGCCCCCGTGCAGAACTCTGGGAGGTCACAGGAGTTGCTGGAGTCCCTGCATGCCGTTCCTGCAGGCTTCAGCTGGAAGGAGAGGGCCATTTATGGCACATGCACCCGGGGAAGAGGGGGGGGCAGCTCTCTGCAGCACTCCTGGGCTGGAGCAGACAAGGGCATCTTAAAGTCCCACATAAAGGGTTGAGGATTTCAAAGGAAGTCGCTTCTAATGTAGAGAGAGCTCATTAAATCATCAGATTCTCACTCTGGGGTTCACTGTTCCACTATAAAGTGGGTGGGACAACCAAGAGCAGCCTGTCTTTCATGTCATGCAACATTAGGGCTCTCTGAGGAACACGCAAGCTGGCTGCCGGCACTTGGCACCTCAGAAGAGGGAGAAGGAGGGGAGCGTTGGCTGCTGGGCTGGTTGATTCTTAAGGAAAAGGTCTCTGGGTGTCAACATCATCACACGTTTCAAGGGAACATTTGCATTTACAGTGTTAGCATTTGTGGGCAAGTTAATAAAAATGACTTTAAGGGCAGAATCACAATAGCAATTTTACTTTGTCATCAAATCGTAGAACTGGAACTCTCTCTTTACTGCTTTATGGAAAGAACAGGAGAAGAACAAGGGAGAGGTAAAGGATGTTAGAAGCCATCTGACCACAGTGGCTCACGCCTGTAATCCCAGCACTTTGGGAGGCCAAGGCAGGCGGATCATGAGGTCAGGAGATCGAGACCATCCTGGCTAACATGGTGAAACCCCATCTTTACTAAAGATACAAAAAATTAGCCGGGCGTGGTGGTGGGCACCTGTAGTCCCAGCTATACAGGAGGCTAAGGCAGGAGAATGGCGTGAACCTGGGAGGCGGAGCTTGCAGTGAGCCGAGAACACAACACTGCATGCCAGCCTGGGCAACAGAGTGAGAGTCCGTCTCAAAGAAAAAAAAAAGAGGAAAAAAAAGAAGCCCTCTGACCAATGACTCAGCTTTTTGTGGTTGAAGAAATTAAGGCTCAGAGTGGCCTGTCTGAGACTACATGGCTAGGGACCCCTGCAAGTCCTGGGCTTAGTTCCCTGCATACTCCTCAAACGCAAAGAGATAAGACCCCTGCTAACTTCTAGAAGATCTGGAAGTTGAAAGCAATTGTTAAAAAAGTCATAACCTAAAAGTGAACCACAATCAGGCATGGTCTTGTGGTCCTCCCTCCCCTAACTTGGGCATCCTCTGGGCACAGGCTCAGACTTGCTTCCCCCAACTCCCTTCCAGGCACCTTCCTCCACCAGTTACTGGGGGCCAGGGAGAGACAGCTGCTTATAACATCCCCCAGAAGTTAATCAGCATTAGGAAGAGGATGAAGGCTATTTTAAAGCCGAACATTAAATGTTATAATGCACTTCTAAATCACCGCGCTCACGTGGGGCAGCTAAGAAGGAGTTTCCTGTAAGCGGAATGTCGGGATCAACTGCTTAATTAAAACGAAATAAAACTCTACCCTTGGAACTGCTGAATCAAAAGTTCAGGCTTCTACTCTGTCAGATATCAGCTTTGAATAATGAGACAATGGAACTGCCAAAAGAAACGCAGTCCTAGCTAACAGCAATGGTGAGAGCATAAAACTGCCATTCTTGGCTGGGCAGGGTCGGTGGCACCTTCTTTTGGGAGGACGTTAAGATTGAGTTGTTTATACAAAACTTCTGGGACAACCCAGCAGGCAGGCGTTCGTGGGATGGAGAAGATGAACCTGGGGGAACCTGAGTGACAGTGGGTGGGGACTTGTTTTCGCCTTGCTCTTCTTGTCAGCACAGTAGGACCGCATGTGCCTCTGACGGCACAAATGGAACATTTGAAGTTGAACTAGGGTTTACCGGTCTGATGAATTGTCAGCCACTAAATAAATAAACACAAGTGAGTGGCAATTAAAGCATGCATTTCACCCCAAGATTGGAAGATAAACAATAAGAGGTGGGTAACACCAACTGGCGTGAGAAGGAGGGATGGTGCGTGCTGTGGTGAGTGCTGGGAAACCTTCCAGCCGCACTGCTTGCCCTGCATCACATCTGAACCACCTGAACCTGTTGGCAACCTGGGGATCAAGTTGCAGCTCCAGTGACTCACCTGGCAGTCTTCACAGCACAGCCCATGTGCGCACACAGCGTCTGGCTTCAGGGTACAGGTGGTGGCATTGCAGCAGCGATTCATACATTCCTGGAGAGGGGAATGGGATTTGTTTGACAGGGTCTTAGGGAGTATACACTCACTGAATGCAAACATCACACCTCAAATGGCTGTGAAAAGCAAGAAAGACTAAGAGGGCCCAGCTCCTGAACTGCACACACGCCTGTTTCTGTCTGTTAGGAAAGCAAAGCTTCTGCTGTTTATGAACCAACTGGGTCTACAAATCCCTGGAAAAAGCCAGTAGCACACAAGTGCCCTCATGAAAGGTAAAGCAGTTGTGACATAGGCTGGCTGGCCGGGGACATCACTGTAGTCAGCAGTAGTACACTGGGGCTCTGTAGAGGGGTGTCCAGGCAGATCTCATTGCAATGAACTGCATCAGGATCCCTCGAGGACTTTGAAATTACCTAATCAAAAATATACATAGATGCATACAATCTGTACTCTTCAAAAATGAACCGTTTTTGATCTAGAGAGTACTGGCAGGAAATGAAGTCAAACCAGTGGTTTCAACCACAATTCCCTGCAATCCCACCAGGGTCGTGGAGGAGACCCTTGAGCAGCCCAGGTAAGTTGTCTGGCCTGACAATTCCATCACTTGGAAAGTCAGAAATGGACATTAGGACATTATAACAACCCATTGGCCGGAAGGAGGACTCTGGGCCATGTCTATTGATTTGCAAGGGACTTAAATGGATAGATCAAGCATTAGATGCATTGTCCTCTCTGAAACAAAAGTGAGAAAAGAAACGAACTCCTTTATAATGCTGTGCTCCACAAATACCCATTGTTTCCATTTTTTTTCCTAACAAAAACAAGAGATTGACGTTTTTTGCTTAGTTCTCAACAAAAGGCCTGCATACATTTATCAAGTAAAGTCCTTGCACTTGAGAACATTCGAGTAACCTGGAGTTTACACATTTTAGAAGAAATGTAATTATCATAAGATGGAACAGTTCATAGATCTTTAATACTGAGTAATTTATCACTGTTCTTTTATTTTATCCAATATATGATATGCTCTGAAAAATTTCTATACTATTGGCTGGGGTGAAGCTAATCACATACTAGTTTAATAATATAATACTTTACTCCTAAAAACCATCTTTCTTGAATGGATTTATCATGAGTTTTATAAATGCAATTAATAAAATTTTGTCAATAATCCAGAAGATTTATGGCAAACCTAGATACTGAAACTATATCCCATGTAAAACTCCATGAATTATGCTCTCATTTGATGTTCCATTTGCTTCTATTACACAGACTTCCAAAGTTATTAAATGTTAAATTTGCTTGAGGACTTTATAAACATCCAGAATGTATAATATATACAATAAGATAAAACTGTCAACCAGAAGTCATAGCTGTAACTTTTATGACAGTAAGGGTTTCTAACCTGTGGACTTATAATTCTAAAGGAGTTTAGGAACTTTTTTTTAAAAAAGTAGTCCATTAATTGCATTTTGGTTTTTTTTTTTTTTTTTTTTTTTGAGACGGAGTCTCACTCTGTCGCCAGGGCTGGAGTGCAGTGGCTGGATCTCAGCTCACTGCAAGCTCCGCCTCCCGGGTTCACGCCATTCTCCTGCCTCAGCCTCCCGAGTAGTTGAGACTACAGGCGCCCGCCACCTCGCCTGGCTAGTTTTTTTGTATTTTTTAGTAGAGACGGGGTTTCACCGTGTTAGCCAGGATGGTCTCGATCTCCTGACCTCGTGATCTGCCCGTCTCGGCCTCCCAAAGTGCTGGGATTACAGGCTTGAGCCACTGCACCCGGCCCATTAATTGCATTTTTAAATCAGAGTCATCAAATGCACACCAATGCTATCCTGGGCCTTATGGTCTAAATGGCTCTACGAATGACACATTTACCAAGTTACAAGTTTTCTTGAAATTCCATGTTAAATCAGCCCTCCTAAATCTGGGTCCTAAAATTCTTTAAGAAATATCTTCCCCCCTCTCAAATCACCCAATAATATAAGCAGCAGCTCACATGGAAATGCAGCCAAGCCACATGGCTCTGACTTCAAAGGGGATGATAATGTGAGAAAGATAACTAAGTTTAAAAGATATTCACAAGCTACTGGCATCCTATTGACTTTAAACAAGGAGATAAGGCTGCTTTCCCAGTCCTGTTAGTTGGAAGAATGAGTGAGTTGTCAGGATTTCCTTATGTTGATATAAATCCAATGCCCTGTCCGGGAAGGTTTCAGCAATCAACCTGTCTTTAAACCACCCAGGATCTATTTCTTCTGCAGTACCATATTTCTCAGAAGAGACACATTCTTCATCTGCTGCTACATTTATTATTTTAGTCCTCAATAGAGAAGTCCAACAGAGCCAATGAATACCAACTCTCCAAAGAAGACAGAATAATGAAAGCATTAGAGAATTCTGTGCAAAGCCCTAATTGTCATTCTCAGGTTGTAGGTAGCAGACAGATTCTTAATCACAATGAACTGGGAGAAGACTAGAAGCCACCTTCTTGTAAATAATGGAGATTATTTCTGGGAGCAAGGGAGAAGCTGGTTTCTGTTGGGTGATGGCAGAAGTTTTTCGGATCCCATCCACTCCTTCCTTGATGTGGTAACACACTGGGTCCCTCTATGGGCCACGGAATGGCCAGGTCAATCTGATGCAAGGGCATGCAGAGTAACTCCAGGGCCTGAGCGCTGGGTAGTGGGATAAAGAACCTAGGTTAACAAGTCTTTCTGCATAAAATTCTTGGCAAAGCAGTTTGGAAACTGTAAATGGGTTGTCACACTGCCAAACACAATTTGAGTTTGAACCTTGAAACTATTATTTTCAAACAATAACCACTTGAAACTATTTTTTGAAAAGCAAAAAAATAATTTAAAAAAAACCCCAAATCTAAAAAGTGAGGCAAAAGGCTCACCTGTAACTTTCAAAGAGAGAACTTTGGATGAGGGGAATGAGGGCTATCTTCAAATATTAAGAAGTTATCCTATAAAATAAAGACCTTAGCCACAGAAATACAAAGTTGGTAACTGCATGCAAGTGGAGCTTGGCTCCGCAAGGAGGGAGTTTGTAATAATCAAAGCTGCCCTATAATGCAACATGCCACCTGGAGGGACAGCACCCTGTTGAGCCGCATGACTCCTTCATGGAGAAAAGAGAGAGGATCAGAATATGAGTGACTGGCACATTTTAGGCACTCAAGCATTTGCCGATGTGATGGTGGTGGTGGGGATAGTGATAGGGGTGGGGATGGTAGCAGTGATGCTGGTAGTGATGTGGACCTGGTGTGGCCGTGGTGGTGGCCGTAGCTGTGGAGATGGCAGTGGTTATAATTGTGGGGTGATGGTGAAGGCAGTAGTGATGATGGTTGTGGTAGTGGCAGTGATATGGTGATGATGGTCATGAGAGAAATGGTGATGCTGTTGGGTGGAGGAGGTGGTGGTGATGATTGTGGAGATGGTAATGTTAGCAATGGTGGTCTTGATTGTGGCACTGCTGCTGGTGGCATATGGAGTAAAATGACTGCTAACAAAATCATTCCAAACCCGAGAGTTCATGGCTTCATGAAGAGCTGTCAAATTTATTTAGATGAACAAACAATCATAAGAAGTTCAAATAAAAGACAAACCGTTTTAAGCCAACATGGTCTCTCTCCTGAGAAATATGAGTAATTTAAACTAATTCATTTTTTCCTTTAAGAAATTAACAAGGCCTACAAGGAATTTCCCCTTTGCATACCCCAACCCGTGATGGTTTTAAGTTTTCCTCTGTTAATCTTGAGAAGAGTTTCTGTAACACTATAATTAGGACTTGCTCCTACACAGCAACCATTCCCTGCTCATTGTGAGCAAAATTAAACACCCCTCCAGACAATGTCATTATCATGGTTAAGTTCTGAGTTTGGCAAGGGCATAAAAACATTTGAAGAAACCACTTGTACATCACATCCCCCCTTACTCCCACCCAATACTTACACACTTCCAACATTCTTGCAGAAACTGTCAGACCAAGCTCATTCCTCCTGGTATGGAAAACCTCAGAGACTTGAAGATGGGGATACGATGAACATTCTGTTTGCCAGTTGTTTATTTGATGAACACAGGAATATACCGGATGCTGCAGAATCTCAGCACAATTTCTTCTCCACCCTAAACTCCCTCTTTCAGAAGCCCTTGGAGATGCCCTTCCTAAGCTCTCATTAAGTCCATCTGTGAATTTAGCTAAGTCTGCCTTGAACTTGTCTACTATTTCAGCTTGCATAAACTCTCAGGGAGGGAATCCCACATGGAGACTGCCTGCTATACAACTGCTTGCTTTGATTTATTCTAAACACAACCTCCTCCAGACTTCGAAAGGGCACCTGTTTTACCAGGAGGTCTCATGCTGTCTTCTGTCTTTCCTTCTTGAGATTATTTGGAGATTAAAAAGTGGCTTTTATAATTTTTATATTGATTATCTTGGGTCCTATTAAAACAAGGACATTTCCTGATATTGGCTGGAAAACAGGGTTAAATAAGCCCTGTGCTAGATAAAAATGTTCCCTGCCTTCACTTATTGCTTCTGAAAGCTACAAGCATGAGAGACAGAAGCCTCAAGTTGTATATACAGAGGCGTGTGCAGCAGCAAGGCAGAATTTCAACTGGAGAGGAAGCTCTTGGTTAAAAATGAATGCTGCTTATTCAGATTCCCCTCTGGTAGCACACCTTACAAAGAGAAAGAAATGGTGCTTATTAGCTATTTGAAGCTAGAATTCCAGGGCTTTCTTCTCTGCCAAACTCAAAGCTAAACACTTTTTCATTGTTTTTGTCCTCATCTTGCTGAGAACGTTGCACCCTTCGATAGGATTATTTATCTTTTTAAATCAAGTGATCACTTATTCCATGCAATGGTTAAAATTCAAGAAAGCCACCCTAGCTCGTGGGCCTTGTTCAGGGTGGCCAGATAGGGCTCTTCCTTCCTGAGTTCTAGTACTTTCATCTGGCTGTACAGTTCCTCCAAGTCCTGTCTTCTTTGCCTAGCCGAGGATACAAGGCTTCTTGTGTCCTTGTTCTGGGGATGGTTCTTACCTCTGGCTCCCCGCAGTCACACTGCTCTCCATCTTCCACAAATCCATTCCCACACTTCTGGCCCCCGAAAGACTCCCTGACTTCCGGCAGGTTAAAGAGGCACATCCCCATTCCTTTCTCCAGGCTGGTCTCCAAGTCCTTTCTGCTGCAACTGCTGAACACCATGGGAAATGGGTACCTGAGAAAGGAAAGCCCAGAACAGTAAGTCACAGGGCACGGAACGGCTTTGCCTGCCCTTCTTGTGCCCACAAGAAGGCACCCACTGGCCACATCCACCCAGGTGTTCACTGGTGGTCTCAATGAACAAGGCATATCAACAAACTCAGATATGCAGTGTAAAGCGAGGCACATTCAGTTCTATCCTGGCATCCATTCCTGTACAGTGCCAATGTGACTGATGAAGAAGGGCGTTATCAAAAAAGAAACGATCTTTTGATGGTTTTCAAATCAACAAGTTCAGGCAGAGTCTCATGAAAGACATTATTAATAGTTCTGGGTGAAATGACGCAATGAAAAGAGAATTCTTAGGGATTGTAGCTTGTAATACAAACATATAACAATGTCCTTGCTGGAAAGTGCAAAGAAGGAAAGAGTATGAATGATGGTGTTTATTAATTCCATGCTTCCAAGGACACATGGGTCCACTGTAGGGCAGGGCCTGCTGATATTGGCATTCAGGTCTACAAAGGTCAGATCACTGTCTTCCCCCAGCACAGTTGTAAGAGAATGGAGGTGATCCAGAAATGCAGATCTTACCCTTGCCTCTAAATTCCAGGGCTACAACTGGGTGTGGCAGGGTCAGCCAACTCCCCAGCAAAGTTATGCTCCCCTTCTGTGCTCTAGAAGGGCTGCCCAGCCCCCATGCACCTGGGTGGGCTGCATGACTAATTCTTGGCACCAGAACATGAGCAAAAGTGATATAGGTCACTTTTGGCTGATGGTATTTAAGCGAGTATTACTTCTTCATATCCTTTCTTTCCCCGTCTGCCAGCTGAGATTAGGGTATCCCATGGTTTTAGGAGATGGAGGAGTCAGGCATGGCATCTGGTCCTAACTCACTGTATGGAGGGAAGCCACCTGCAGCCTAGAGCCTCAGGGCCTCATACAGACGGAAAACATGCTAATATGGTAACCCACTGAGCATTTGGTGTTTGATTCCCAAAGCAGCCAGTGTTATCCAACATACACAGAGTGTCTCACTTTTTACAAATGCATTTTCCCATGTCTTGAGGCAGCAAGGATTATTAAGGTATAAGCATGCCAGAAACCCAGAAAGTTTTATTACTTAGAGAGGGGGCAGGGACTGCTGTCCAGCAAACCCAAGCACCCTCTCCCGACGGAGACATTTATAAGGAAGACATTAGAACTGGATCTCAATCAATTGGCCAAACCCATGCAAGCTGCTACACTTCCCTGATGATGGTAGACCAGCGGCCACTTAATGATAGAGCTTGGCAGATTTTGAGATCATGATTTCCAGGACCGAACTGATAACACTGCACCATCCTTTCTGAGTGGTTTCCCTTTTCTTCCCCGAGTATATAAGGCGTGCTATTAGCTACAGAGTTTTCATGACCAGGTATTTATTTTTTTCTTTATTTTCTGAGACTGACTGTCACTCTGTTACCCATGCTGGAGTGCAGCGGCTCACTGCAACCTCCACCTCCTGGGTTCAAGTAATTCGCCTGCCTCAGCCTCTCAAGTAGCTGGGATTACAGGCGCCCACCACCACACCCGGCTAATTTTTTGTATTTTTAGTAGAGATGGGGTTTCACCATGTTGGCCAGGCTGGCCTCAAACTCCTGAGCTCAGGTGATCCACCTGCCTCGGCCTCCCAAAGTGCTGGGATTACAGGCATGAGCCACCATGCCTGGCCCTTAACTTTTAAACTTTAATTGTAGGTTCAGGGGTACATGGGCAGGTTGGTTATGTAGGTAGACTGCATGTTAACGGGGTTTGCTGTACAGATGATTTCATCACCCAGGCACTAAGCGTAGTTCTCCACAGGGAGTTTTCTGTTATTCTCCTTTCCCCGTTGTCTGTTATTCCCTTCTTTGTGTCCATATGTATTCAGTGTTTAGCTCTCACTTATAAATGAGAACATGTAGTATTTGATTTTCTGTTGCTGCATGAGTTTTCCCTCCAAGTGGTTTCTATCAACCTTGGGCTATTAACTCTGGAGTATATTAATAATTCTAAGATAAATAAATTAATAAATGAAAGTGCTTCTCTGTGGATGCAAAGGTAACATACCAGGACTTACTCATAGTGCTGTAACAATCTTGAAATCTTTGTGACTTCCCCTGGCAGACAGACGGGTTATTCCTGGTATCAAAATGATACTGACTAGGTTCAATGATCCACAAGA
This sequence comes from Trachypithecus francoisi, assembly GCF_009764315.1. Lineage (NCBI taxonomy): Eukaryota > Metazoa > Chordata > Mammalia > Primates > Cercopithecidae > Trachypithecus > Trachypithecus francoisi. The sequence continues at coordinate 5,412,494 of NW_022681442.1, read as the reverse complement.
AAAATGATAATGTGTTTGCAATTTAGAAGGGTATTATGTTGAAGTAACTGGTGCATTACACAGGGACTTAAGAGCAGTTCTTCTCTTTGCAAAAAATAAATAAATACATTTCATGCAGGTACAGATGGAAACTTCTGCATTTGAGAGTTTTCCTAGGACGTATATGTCTCCAGGCCCGATCTAGGAGACGAAACGTCATTCTCAGTCAATGATATGCAACTTAGTTCTGTGACAAACCATTATCAGTTCATTCTAGAAGGGAAGTGATTTCTAGAAAATATTAGAGTTATTTAGGAAAGACCCTAGGATAAATGGTAAGTCTCAGGAACGGTTTATAGCAAGAATCACAGCAATTAAGAGAAGCTTGCAAAAGAGTGGTCTGAATTGCCCTGTTTCCCAAAGGAGCCGAGAATGTCCACAGACCCCAGAGATTGGAGAGCTGAGACCAGCTCCGTTCACTAAGCTCAGACATGCCTTCCCCATCTCATTCCTTTCAAAGCAACAAACACACAAACATTGGGTTTTGGGTGGGTTTGCCATCCAAATAGGATGAATGAGAACAGTTTAAGTCCAGGATTTAAACCTCAGAACGTGTAGGAGAGGAGAACAGAAGAGATCATCATTGGCAAAGATCATCATTGTCTTTTTGTGTCTGCATTGGGTGTTGTCTGTGTAGAATGATCTGTGTAATAATATATTTCTACTTCCCTTAGCTTGTCCTTATTCTGCTGAAGGACACCCCCCAAATGTTAACAAAATTCTTTCTCATTCAGAATCATGCATATATAAATAGTCCTTATCCAATTCACAAGTTTTCATCCTTGCTCTGAGGAACAGCATCCTGGCATTACTTCCTCAGGGGTGCCTCTGTTTTAACAGGAAAGTAGCGATGTCCTCCTCAGATGCGAAATGAGGTCTTGATGAATTCACCGACACTGAACAGATCCTTTCTCAGGGCTCCTTTCCACATGGCCTGAGCTCAGCAGCGTGCCACCTGCCTTCCAGGTCAGGACAATCCAAACTTCCAGCAACTCCTGACCATGGGATGTGGCCTGAGCTCACCAGCATGCCGCCTGCCTTCCAGGTCAGGACAAATTCAACTTCCAGCAACTCCTGACCATGGGTGACAGCTCCAGTCATGAGTAGGTGTGAGTGGCTTCTCTTCACACCAACCTGGGGTTTTTCTGACTTGCTCAGGGGACCCAGCAAGGTGAATGGGGAGTCCAGCAGCCCTTCCACAAACATTCCTGCCATTTCCTCGGACTGAGTCAGCCAATATCGCTACCATTTCCTCTATGTAATAAAGAAAAAAATGCCTCATTTGTTGTTCAAGAACTTACTTTTGATGATGAATGGTGATGAGGCCAAGGAGCATTTTCTACCTGTAGGATGTCATTCCTCATCCCATCCTTTCATGATTTCTCAGCAAGGAGGCAGGTGACTATTCACTCTAATACGATAGTTATGAACCCTATTTGGCCATTTACAGGAAGTCAGGTTTTAGAGGAAGAAAATCAGAACAACATATCACACATCGTTCCATTATTCCCCAAGTATTTATTCAACACTGACTAGGTGCCAGGCATTGTTCTAGGCTTTGAGGATATGGGAATGAAGAAAACAAAAAAATCTCAGCCCTCATGGAGCTTGCATTCAGTGGGGCCAACAGATAATAGGCAAGTAAGGGAACAGAATGAGTTAGAAAGAGTAGAATTGAGGAGAAAAAAATAAAAGAGCAAGGGAAGAGGGTGTGTATTGAACTTTTAGGGACAGTGGACCTCACCAGGAAACCTCATCAGGAAGAGGGTCATTTGAGCCCCTCACCCACAGGGAAGAAGGTGTGAGTGCACCTGGGGAAAGAGCTAGTGCAAGTGTGCACAGATGGACAGGACTGGCCTGGAGGAACTTACTCAACATTGGGAAACAGGCTCTTCTTGCAGACACACACCCAGAGAGGCAACCTCTTTTCTACTTGGCATGATGCCTGTATAGGTCAAGGTCATGCTGACAGTGAGACAATCCCATAGAGTATCAATACACAGGGAGCTGTGCCTCTGTATGGGCCAGGCACTGGGAACGACTGAAGGTATTTTTATTCATTTTAAATAATTTCAACTTTTATTAGCAATGAAGGGGTACATGTGCAAATTTGTTACCTGGGTATATTGCATGATGCTGGGGTCTGGGGTCCTGTCACCCAGGTAGTGAGCATAGTACCCAATAGGTGGTTTTTCAGCCCTTGCTCTCCTCCCATCCTCCCCCATCTAATAGTCCCCAGTGTCTGTCGTTCTCATCTTTACATCTATGTCTAGTCAATGTTTAGTGCCCACTTATAAGTGAGAACACATGGTATTTGATTGCTATTCTTGCATTAATTGGATTAGGATAATGGCCTCCGGCTCTATCCATGTTGCTGCAAAGGACATAGTTTCATTCTTTTGATGGTTATGTAGTATTCCATATCACGTTTTCTTTGTCCAATCCACTGTTGAAGGGCACCTAGGTTGCTTCCATGTCTTCGCTATTGTGAATAGCACTATAATGAAAGTATGAGGGCATATGTCTTTTTGATAGAATGAGTTATTTTCTTTTGGATATGTACACAGTAGTGGGGTTGCTGGGTCAAATGGGAGTTCTGTTTTAAGTTCTTCAAGAAATTGCCAAACTGCTTTCCACAGTGGCTGAACTAGTTTGCATTCCCACCAACAGTGTATAAGCATTCGCTTTTCTCCATAGCTTTGCCAGCATCTGTTATTTTTGACTTTTTAATAATCACTATTCTGACTGGTGTGAGATGGTATCTCAGTGTGGTTTTGATTTGCATTTCTCTGATGATTAGTGATGTTGAACATTTTTTCATATGGTCACTTGTATATCTCCTTTTGAGAGGTGTCTGTTTATGTCCTTTGCCCATTTTTAAATTGAACTATTTGTTTTTTGCTTGTTAAGTTCCTTGTAGATTCCGGATATTAGATTTTTGTCAGATGCATAGTTTGTGAATATTTTCTCCCATTCTGTAGGCTGTCTGTTGGTAATTTCTTTGGCTGTGCAGAAGCTCTTTAATTAGGTCCCACTTGTCAATTTTTGTTTATGTTGCAATTGCTTTTGGGGACTCAGCCATAAATTATTTGCCAAAGCCAAAATAAAAGGCATCCAAATAGGAAAAGAAGAAGTCAAACTTTCTCTCTTTGCTGACAATATAATTCTACACATAGAAAATGCTAAAACTTCTGCCAAAAGGCTCCTGGAACTGATAAATGAATTCAGTAAAGTTTCGGGATACAAAATAAATGTACAAAAATCAGTAGCATTTCTCTACACCAACAATGTTCTAGCTGAGAACAAAATCAAGAACGCAATCCCATTTACAATAGTCACACAAAAAAGGAAATACCTAGGAATCTGTCTAGCCAAGGAAAGGAAAGTTCTCTACAAGGAGAACTACAAAACACTGCTGAAAGAAATCAGAGATGACCCAAATAAACGAAAAAATATTCCATGCTCACGGATTGGAAGAATCAACATTGTTAAGATGTCCATACTACCTAAAGCAATTTGCAGATTCAGTGCTATCCTTATCAAAATACCAATGTAATTTTTCACAGAATTAAAAAAAAAAAACTATCCTAAAATTCATGTGGCACCAACAAGGAGCCCAAATAACCAAAGCTATCTTAGGCAAAAAGAACAAAGCTTTGTTGTTAGCTGACTTTAAACTATATTATAAGGCTACAGTAACCAAAGCAGCATGGTAGTGGTACAAAAACAGATACATAGACCAATGGAACAGAATAGAGACCCTAGAAATAAACCCAAACACCTATAACCATTGCATCTTTGACAAAAATGGACAAAAATAAACAATGGGGAAAGGACTCCCTATTCAATAATAAACGCTGCTGGGATAACTGGCTAACCATACGCAGAAACTTGTAACTGAACCCCTACACTCTCACCATTTACAAATTTAACTCAAGATGGATTAAAGATTTAAAGGTGTTTTTCATAAGAACTCCAAACCCTTATTCCCCCACCTTTTTATATTTTCAAAGCAAACCGTTTTTTTTTCTTTTTTCTTTTTTTAAGCAGGCAAAAGTCTGCTCCTCATCTCTCCCTTTTTCTGCTCTAAGATAGTCTCATTCGATCAAAACACAGAAGTAAGTATGGAAAACTTACAGCAAACCCAATGACCTCCCCCCATACAAAAAATGTAATAAACGAAAATTACTTCAAATCTTAAGAGATAAGGGAAATTTGCCAGTAGCGAATACTAGATTCCTCTAATGGTAACACTATCCTAATCCACACATATTAGAATACTTTCTACATCCTAAGTAGCCACTAGTTACCTAGTGCCTAGAGCAAAGCAGATGCCAATGTCTAATGGCTCAAGGAGTCAAAGAGCAGTGAGTTGGTCTGCATGAAAGATGTGCCAATGGACAACAAGTGAGGCAAGGAATCCACTCTCCAAGGTCTCAGGAATCATGGCCAGGATCTGTCAGTGCGATCGGTGATGAGACTGCTATTGCACACTTAGCCATGCCAGAGAGAGGATACTGGCAAGATGCTCAGCAAGGCCAGGTGTATCACTGACTCCCCAGGTGCCGACTCTGCCTACACACTTCTGATGATGGCAGAATCCAACTTTGAGTGGCAAATTCACAACTCTCTCATTTATTCACTCACTGATGGAGCAACAGTTTTCAAGTGTCTATTACATTCAAAGCACTGAAGAGGATCCCAGTTCCAATACGACCTGAACTTGGCCCCATACTCCCCTTGCCAAGCTCCTTCCTTAAGGGAGGTGCCCACCCTCTCATCTCATTTCCTCCCCAGCCACTCTCCAAGGCCCATATAATTCTACTCCTCCAGAAATGGTCTTTGAAGTCCCAAACCCCCAGAAACATACCTTTTATGCCACATAAATGGAGTCTGAATGGAACTACAGTCCAAGGCTGTGTTAAGTTCTCGTTCCCTTCCTGTGTCACCATATTCTGGCCACATTCTAAATTCCCAAGACTAGTAATTGGGTTAAAATATATACTTTTTTGGCATAACTATTTATGGAGTACCTGCTTGAAGCTACGTGATATGGTGGTGCTTTCTCATGGCAATATTTTTCTTCTTTTATACTTTTTTTTTTTAATTTAAAATTTTGAAACAATCCAATGAAACCGTTACGATTATCTCCATTTGCAAATGAGGTGAAGGGATTTGAGAGTTCACAGTTAGGGGATGGCAGTACTGGATTTGACCAATTCTTATGATTCCATGTTCAGGTACTAACAACCATTTTCTTCATTACCAGTGCAAGTTCAGCACTGGATGACCAGCAGTGAATGCTGAAACACAGAAGGTGATTGACTAACCCTCAATGTACCAATTTAAACACAGGGGACAAATCCTGCTGTGATCCCACATATGCCTGGACCAGTGGTTCTCAAAGTGTGCTCCCAGGACAAGCAGCACTAGGAACTTTCTAGAAAGGCACATTCTCAGGCCGTACTCAGACCTACTAAGTCAGAATAACTCAGGGTAGGGGCCTAGAGACCTGTATTTTAATAAGCTCTGCAGATGATTTGCTAAATTGATGTTGAATTTACACAACATAAAATTCATCCTTTAAGTCACTTCAAAGTATATAATCCAATACTTTTTTTTCCCAGCACATTCACCATGTTGTGTAACCATCACTACTATCTAACTGCAGAACTTTCCCCCACCCCTCAAACAAACCCCACATCCATGAAGCCGTCACTCTTCATTCTCCCTTCCCCCCCGCAGCCTCTGCCAACCACGAATCTGCTTTCTGTCTCTACAGACTCGCCTGTTCTGTTCATTTCATGTAAGCGGAATCCTACACCATGTGGCCTTTTGTGTTTGGCTCCTTTCCCTTAGAATAGCGTTCTCAAGGTTCATCCACAAGGTAGCATGCATCAGAACTCCATTCCTTTTTATGGCTGGATGATATTCCATTGTAAGTGAGACCATACCACAGTTTGCTATCTGCTCATCCATTAATGGTCCGGGTGATGTTGATGCCCATTAGAGTCTGGAAACAACTTACCTAGATTTTAAATTCAAATGTTGTTGTACCTATTTGTGTCGTAACAATAAAAAATGCAATCTAGACTCACCATGGGCCACCTGTCATATCCTAAAAAATCATTATGTTTTGCTTTCTTGTCCCATCTTCTAAGAAAAGCCCCATGTATAGCATTTTGAAAACCTGATCTGATTTTAGGCATGTGCTAAAAATCCCAAGAGTATCTGTCTTATAAACAAAATGCGTATCAGAAATGAATTTTCAAGTGTCTGGAAGTGTTACGTTAAATTGACTAATGCTCATACTGCACAGTAGTTAAGGTGTAGGAAAGGTTCTGGTTGTGAAGAGCGTGATGTTTCCCTTCCACTTGCTTCCAAATCCAAAGTATGGTAATTGTGCCTCCTTTGTGCTTGTATTTTTATTTATTTATTTATTTTTTGAGACGGAGTCTCGCTCTGCCGCCCAGGCTGGAGTGCAGTGGCCAGATCTCAGCTCACTGCAAGCTCCGCCTCCTGGGTTTACACCATTCTCCTGCCTCAGCCTCCCGAGTAGCTGGGACTACAGGCGCCCGCCATGTCGCCCGGCTAGTTTTTTGTATTTTTTAGTAGAGACAGGGTTTCACCGTGTTAGCCAGGATGGTCTCGATCTCCTGACCTCGTGATCCACCCGTCTGGGCCTCCCAAAGTGCTGGGATTACAGGCTTGAGCCACCGCGCCCGGCCTGTATTTTTCTTATTTAATAGCTTTATTCCCTGGAGCATCCATGGAAAGAACATTGACTTGGGTCCGGTAGTTGCTCATGACATCAGAGAACTCACACAGCCCCTCGTCTGTGGTTAAAAAGACAAGCCTCAGTTTCTTCCATAGCTTTTGGCAAGCTCATCACAACGTACCTTTTAACATGTCTAATCCATTAGCCCAAATGTGCCAGGACAGCAGCTCATTGAAGTGACATACAGCAGAGATAGACTGGTGCAAAGCAATCAAACCAGAGAATTACTCAGGAAGGAAGCCCTTTAGCACGACACTCTCCCTTGGCGTGAGAATGCGTTAAAATGGTCATACCTGGGGCCCAGGGAAAAAAGTGCTGCCTTCAGCTCAGAGGCAGAGAATTTATCTCCAAAGCCACGGCAGCAGGGTGACTATGGCCCCCGCTAGGATGTGACCTCTTTTGTTAGCCTTGCTTTCCTTTTTCTCGAATATTTAACTACCAGGGACACTGGGGGCAAGTTGACCATGTTGAATGCAAGGTTAAAAATAAAAAGAGGATGAAACAGACAGCTGGGTGATTTGGGGAAAAAACACCACTTTTAAAAAGAGGAATGCCACTTACAGCTCCCCACCATAAAGGCAGACACGGCTTCATATTTTAGCCATCACAAAGCTGCCAAGTAAAACATTATTAGGGGTTACTTTTACTTTGAAAAATCTGCAGTCAGAAGGTTCTTTTCTTGTAGAAGCCTATTGTGCGTCTCACTGCTATATTCTTGGGGGTGAATCACACTAGGCCAATTTATCAACCTTGACAGTAGAAGTCGGGAGTTATCCGCCTTGCAAAAGCTCTGTGGGTATGATTCGGAGACAACTGCTTTTCTTGCTAGAAATTAGGCATCTAGAGAAAGCAGCTATAATCAGGCTGGATTCAGGGGGGCTGCAGGTCACGGTCCCGCTGCTTCCTGTGACTCTGCGGCCTCATTAACAAACATGCACTGAGTCTAGGTTCCCCAGCGCCAAGCTCAGGGGCTGACATCTGTCTGAGTGCTGACGGCAGGAAAGGAGTGGAAGTGACCGAGGAAGAAGGACGGAACAGCCGGGCAGCGGCTGAGAGCAGCTTGGAGCTGACACAACTGTGTGACAGGAAAAGCCAAAGTTTCAGGGAACTGGGGATGGGAATACATCCAGATTTTTCAGTTTAAACTGATTGGGGAAAAAACAAAACAAAACAGCACAAAAAAACCACCTCATATCGTCCACAGCTGATAAATGATTAGACGGTGAAGGGCTAACTGGTTTCGGAAAATATGTTGCTGACATTCTGCTTCCCACTGGTTTCTTTTTGCAGGCCGACATGGGAGTTGTTTTTTTCCTGACAGCAGACGCCACAAATTCAGCAGACCCAGGAGGCCCTTTACCTGGGCGTGTGGAGAGAAGTCAAGTCGGAAACCTATGTCTGGGCACCCCGTCTATCCGTACTTCCTTGAGCCTCCGTTTTCACATCTATAAAATAGGGATGACAACTACCTCATTGCACTGAAGTGCAGGATAAACGAGCTTCAAACAAAAAGATGGAAGTCTGGTTAACTGCCAAGCACTGTGAAATGCTAGCTCCCAGTACTGCCAGGCAAAAGGGGTGTCTTTCTTTCTCCCGTGGAGAGTGGCCCTGACTGCGAATCCCCCCATATATGACAGTGCATAAGACCATTTCCCATATGGTGTAGAATGTATTACTTGTAGCCAAAATATAGCACGCTTTACACTGTAAAACCACAAATACAAGTACATTTGAGAGCAAAATGATTCAGGAGGCGAAGGGAGGAGCAAACAGTTAAAGATCATTCCCTCCGTTTAATACATAGATGGTGTCAAAGAAGCAAAAGAGCCTGTCCTGTTCTGGAAGGGCCAGTTTTTCTTTAGCTCAACAAGAGCATGTAGTTAGGAGCACAACTGAGCAACCCACAAACAAAACAAAAACGCCCTTTAGATGGCTGTTACCTGCTATGCGGCTCTGGTTGTTTTCAGTTCCTGAAAGCTTTTTCTGGCCCTTTTCCTAAAGCTCATTTCACATGATCTCACCCCACATCTTCTGTCCATTTTTTGGCCACAGCCAAGGCCAGGCACTGAGCTCAGAGTGAGACGTGGCCACAAATTATGGGATTCATTCTCCGGAGAAGACAATCTAATGTTTTTTTTTTTGATATGGGGTTTCGCTGTGTAGCCCAGGTTGGAGTGCAGTGGCGCAATCTCGGCCCACTGTAACTTCCGCCTCCCAGGTTCAAGCGATTCTCCTGCCTCAGCTTCCTGAGTAGCTGGAATTACAGGTGTGCGGCTAATTTTTTCGTATTTTTAGTAGAGATGGGGTTTCACCATGTTGGCCAAGCTAGTCTCAAACTCCTGACCTCAGGTGACCCACCCACCTCAGCCTCCCAAAGTGCTGGGATTACAGGCATGAGCCACCACGCCGGCCACATCTTTTATCATTCATTCCATGACTAGCTTGCTGAGCTTTTCCAAAAACAACTTAGTAATTCTTAGTAGTTCACAGCCAGTTCTACTTATTCCTAGTCCCTTGAGGAGCATAAGCCCAACACGAACGCCCTCTTCTCTTCCCAGGTGAGACCGAGTTCCTCTTACAGTATGAGGGGCAAGGAACCTCAGCATGGGGAATGGACGTTGCTTGAACAAGCTGCAAACCAAAAATTCTAGGGCCATTTTCAGGAAAATATTCAGGTCTTTCCCCAGTTATGCCCAGGAATAAAAACGTTCAATCACCACACACAGAATTTATGTGCAATCAAGTAGCATGCCTGGTAGGCCAGGACAGTGGCGTTTGTACTCACAGGTGACCGGCCTCATGTTCAGTGCCGTGGCAGGCCCGCCATGGATGCGAGGTCATCTCGTTTGAGGGGCTTTTTACTCCATCCTGCCTGGAGTGGGGCTGGATAGGAGCCACCATTTGTTTTTTGTTTTTTTTTTTTTTTGAGATGGAGTCTCGCTCTGTCGCCCAGGCTAGAGTGCTGTGGCCGGATCTCAGCTCACTGCAAGCTCCGCCTCCCGGGTTCACGCCATTCTCCTGCCTCAGCCTCCCGAGTAGCTGGGACTACAGGCGCCCGCCACCTCGCCCGGCTAATTTTTTATATTTTTTAGTAGAGACGGGGTTTCACCGTGTTAGCCAGGATGGTCTCGATCTCCTGACCTCGTGATCCGCCCGTCTCGGCCTCCCAAAGTGCTGGGATTACAGGCTTGAGCCACCGCGCCCGGCCAGGAGCCACCATTTGTTTAGTGAACCCCCACTGGGGACGAGGAGCCTGGCAGACATTCTCTCACTGACACCTCTGGGAGCCAATTATGACTCCTATTTTAGGGATGAGGAAACTGAGTGTAGGCAGCTTGGGTTCCTTGCTGGGACCCCGCAGTTCCTGCATGGAGACTGAAAGCACAGATCTCTGACTGGAAGGCCTGTGTTCTTCCCACTCAACCATACCGTCTGGAGGGCTATCAGGAGGCCTCCAAGAGCAGCTTCCAGGAGCTGCCCCAGGGCAGGGCCTCTGAGCAGCCTCAGGCATGACCCAGCACAAATGGCTATGCCGGCAGCAGTAGTATCCATGGGCTGAGAGAGGCAGCTGCCCTGATACCTCGGGGCTCCCTGGAGCCAGATGTAAACAGAAGGAACCCCAAGGGCCTACACTTCCTTCCAGGTGCACCTTAGAGCACTTCCCTAAAGGTCTTTGGCATAACAGAAGACAAAGGCCAGGTCTTGGGATTTATCCAGCTCACCTGAGGTGATACCTGGGCCAGATCGTGCACACCTGAGGAGGGCTGCGAGCCCGTTCAGACCCTAATGAGCTGCAGGCAGGGGAAATAGGTGCCCCGCCTCAAAAGCCTCACGAGTCCTGTGGTGTGATGGGAGAGGGAACTGGGCCTGAGTCAGCCCACTCTGCCTGCCCAGCGGTGCACAGGGACACAGCACTGAGCACACAGGCTCAAACGATAGAACAGAACTGAGGTTGAAGCTAATGGGGCAATCCATCCTCACGTCCACTCCAGAAACAGAAAGTGACTGCCTTATAACTGGATGCTGACCCAGTGGGCCAACCAGATGGACCACAGAAAGCTAAGAAAACCACCAGGCCAGGAGCAAATGATCAGAAATATCCTTAGTAGGCTAGGTCCATCGTTAATAGCAAACACGTGGGTCCCAGAATACAGCCATCTGCAGCACATTATAATTCATGGGCTTAACTTGTGAACTTTGACCTCTGCTCCTCCTCCCTGAAACCAATTAAAGTGCAAATAGAATATCCCAGAATTTTTAATAAAGACACCAGCTGAGCTCTGGTCAGTTGAGACATGTACAGGAAGCTTCTGGATGTTACCAGAAAGTGGACTTTTCTGAGCTATGATGGCTATTTTTTCCTGAACCAAGTCCTGAAAGGCCAAGAACCCAGGGCCAGGGGACACAGTGTCCACATTAAAAGGACCTCAGCCCATCAGGGGCCATGTATCAGACAAGTTACTCAGCTTCATTGCAAGAAATGACTGCTGACTTTGTGTGGGGGTTGTTGGGGGACCAGACTCTCGTAGACATGGACAGATGCAGTGGTTAATAAGGGACAGTGGATATGTCTGAAATGATGCCACCCTTTCTTCCTATCCCAGTAGACAGACCTGCACAGAATACGCTAGTTCTTTCTGCTGACTTAGCAAGTCTGTAACAGGGTAGAGGCTTCTAATCAAATATGATAGAAAAAGCAGTCACGGTGGATATCTCCAAGCCTGCCACCAGGGTTGAAGTCTACATGTGCCCAGTTCTTGCCCCATTGAGCAGCTGACACCAAAGTTACCACCAGGGCAATGCGGAACTCAAGAATGAGAAAGAGCTGTCCCTCTCAACCCTCCCCATCCCCATGCCTGAGAGCCAAAGGCTCACAGGTACCCGGTGAAAGGCCAAAGAATGGATCAGGAGCCTGAGGCTGCAGGCTGAGATCCAGAATGACCCTGACCACCTGTGGGCCCTCTGACCTTCCTGAGCCTCAGTTTGCTTACCTGTAAAATGGAGATGATGGTATTTGTTCTTTATTTTTAGGGCTGTGGCAATGAAAGGAGATGCCAAAGATCTTTGTCAACCGGAGAGTGGTTCTACAAAGTCTTATGCTTACAACTGCTTTTAGATTTGAAATGTTTGATCTCTCTCCTCCCACTTTAGCTAAATTAAGCAAAGGCTTTCAGGGGAAGTCCCTGCTGGAAAGCCTCTACTGTTCGAAATTGTTCCCCTCACCCAGGTCTCCATGGATTATGTACAGAAAAGCAGTGGACTCTGCCTCCGATTTATCTGGGTTTTCTCTGCTCTCTTTTGTTTTTATTTTCTTCTATTTATTGTGTGTATTATTGCAAACTATTGTAAATTCATTGTAGAATAATGTGGAATAAACAAAAAATGAAAATGCTGCTGCTGCAATTGCTAGATTTAGTACAAAAGACAGTGGCCTCAGTGGATTCTCCCCAGAGGTTTTGCCATTACACAGATGGGGAAGAGAAAACCTCACTCTGCACTTATCTAATTGTGCTGTTCTCACCATCCCTCTCTCCATCCATCCACCCAGCCAACGTCTATCCATCTATCCATTGTACCATCTATCTCTCCATTATCCATCCATTTCCACCTACCCATTATCCATTCATCCACCTATCCATCTACCTATCATCGATTTATCCATCTACCCATCCTTCCTTCTTTCCATCCATCCTTCTGTGCATCCGTCTGTCCATCCATCCATCCATCATTCCACCCACCCATTATCCATTCGTTCACTGACCCAATTACCTATCATCTATTTATCCTTCCTTCCTTCCTTCCTTCCTTCCTTCCTTCCAACCATCCATCCATCATCCACCCATCCACTCATGGATCCTTTCCATCAAGAAGTATTTATTGAGCTCCACTATGTGTCAGGCACTGTTCTAGGTGCTGGGGATTCAGCAATAAACAAAACACAAATTCCTGACCTTGTGGAGCTGAAAATGAGTCCTTTTGGATATTGACTGTTGTAGAGAAGTCCAAAAATTACCCTTTACCCCACACTGTGGCCTCTGTGCCTGGAGAGAGGAGGAAGCCATGGGGATAAGTGTGTGGGAGGGGGATTGCAGGATTGGCAGGATTTCAGCTGAAATGCTTTCACACATGCTCTACAACAAATAAAATGCTGGGTTAACGAGCCAGTGACAGGAAAGCATTCTCTGCTGTTGGAACATAAATTGAAGGAGGTTTGCAGAATTAAATGGCTTAAAAATGTGGCGACCTCCCACCTCCCAGAGGTTGCACAGGGACATTGCTCTGTACTGAGGCAGCTTTAGTTCTCACATAAAGCCCAAATGTGTTCACGGCCACTTCCATGTGTCAAACACACTGGGAAGCCACTTGACTTTATGTCCTGGGGCTTCTACTTAGGTCAGTCTGGAAAAATGCAAGCAGTTCATTTAATATTCTGAGCTCCAGTAATATGGGTATAGTTGGCCAGGTGTGGTGGCTCACGCCTGTAATCCCAGCACTTTGGGAGGCTGAGGCAGGTGGATCACTTGAGGCCAGGAGTTTGAGACCAGCCTGACCAACATGGTAAAACCCCATCTCCACTAAAAATACAAAGAATCAGCTGGGTGTGGTGGTGCATGCCTGTAATCCCAGTTACTTGGGAGGCTGAGGAACAAGAATCATTTGAACCCGGGAGGCAGAGGTTGCAGTGAGCCAAGATGGCCCCAGTGCACTCCAGCCAGGGTGAGACTCTGTCTCAAAATATATATATATATATATATATATATATATACACACACACACACACACACACACATACATATATATACATATTTTATATATATATATATAATAAAATAAAATAGGTATAGTCATGCCCATCTCACTAAGTTCATCCATGGGCCAGGTGCATGGCTCACGCCTGTATCCCAGCACTTTGGGAGGCCGAGGCTCACAGATCACTTGAGGTCAGGAGTTCCAGACCAGCCTGGCCAACGTGGTGAAACCCTGTCTCTACTAAAATACAAAAATTAGCTGGGTGTGGTAGCGTTAACCTGTAGTCCCAGCTACTCGGGAGGCTGAGGCAGGAGAATTGCTTGAATTGGGGAGGCGGAGGTTGCAGTGAGCCAAGATCGTGCCACTGTATTCCAGCCTAGGTGACAGAGCGAGACTCAGTCTCAAAAGAATAAAATTAAATTTAAAAAGTTCATCGATGAAAGAGGACACCAAGAATGCAATCCTCCAGGGTCAACGTCAGTTTGTCTGCGTTCATTCCCCTAAATTGGATATTCAAGGATCCGTGGCCATGCAGAATCAACCTCCCAAGCTTGACCTCTATTTTGTGTACAGCTTAACGGGGAGGACAATTCTACCTTGGGCTGCAGCTTTTCATATTCTAATGGCATTAATTGCAGACAAATTCCTTCATTTTCCAGTGAGCAATATCTAATTACATGGAGAAGAAACAAGAACAGGGTCTATATTGTTGCGTCCTTCTTGAACTGTTTTCAAGAATCCCTCCTGCCCGTTCATTTTTCCCTGTGATAATGTCGGGGTACAGCTGGCTCCATTACTCTGGCCGAGTAATTACATTGATTCTACCAAGTAGTGTTTTCATCTTACCAGAGTTCCTCATTCTGTAGTTGTTCCTCCTTTTTTCTCTCTCTCTGGATAAAGATTTCCATTTTTTCACCTAACACTTTGAGGAAGGAAATGAAGATTTTCTTAAACTTTTCATCGAGAAAAAAAAATCATCACTCTCAAATGAAGAGTTGAGATGGGAAAATAATTCCATCTTGGTAAAATTCCAGCATGACAAATGTATTTCATAATCTCCAACAGCACCCAAAGTTCGAGGGAGAATTCTAATGATATGTATTGTACACTGATTTTCAGGAAAGCTAGGTCTACAAAGAGTGTGGACTTTCCCGCTACATTGAATTTCTGTCTATTCCTACCACTTCCAAAGCCCTTGGAGGATTTTTTTTTCACTGAAAACTGCAGTTCATTTTACCCTCAAAACACCTTTTCAGGCAGAAATCTCTTCCAAGAGAAATCCAGTTTTCCCACAGTATGAGGTAGGAATTTTCAGGGAGTGGTCTGCCCAGCCTGCATTTAATTCTTCTGAGATCGGTTTAGACTGGACTCTATTCCAGAATATCTTCTCTGCCCAAAAGGTTGCCTCTTCCAACCTTTGCTCCCTCTTTGCAATAAATTATTGGTTGCTTTTTAAAAGATGTGAAATGGTATTATGGTTATAGATTTTTCTCTTTGTCTTTTAGAGGCCCCCACTGAAATAACTTCTAGAAGATGCTTGATACCCAGGATTGTGTAAGCAGATCTGATGAGGTGCCCTGCAGCGAGGTCCCTGAAGTCAAGAATCCTGCTCGTGTTTCTGTGCCCCCTCCAAATCTGCTCCCCAGGATCTGGCTTATAGAGGGTGCACATTAAATACTAGTTGAGTAAATGAGTGGCTTTGCTCTGACTGGTGGCCAGCTGCTTGTCTGTTGACCTCATTTCCCGTAGCGAGCTTGTCCTGAGTCAGGGGCTGCTGTCTTCTCTGCTGTCATTAGAGAACGCTGAGGCCGGGCACGGTCGCTCACACCTGTATTCCTAGCACTATGGGAGGCCGAGGCAGGCGGATCACTTGAGATCAGGAGTTCAAGACCAGCCTGGCCAACATGATGAAACCCCATCTCTATTAGAAATACAAACAAAAAACAATTAGCTGGGCATGGTGGTGTGTGCCTGTAATCCCAGCTACTTGGGAGGCTGAGGTGGGAGGATTGCTTGAACCTGGGAGGCAGAGGTTGCAGTAAGCCGAGATTGTGTCACTGCACACTCCAGTCTGGGTGACAGGGAAAGACTCCATCTAAAAAGAGTAAAAGAAAAGAAAGAGAAAGCTGACCTGGGTAGAGGCCACCTAGACCGGGGACCACATCTGTTTGTGTTCCATGTCCAGGCAGGTTTGCCATGAATGTGTCCTGAATGGAATTAAACAGAATCGAATGGGCCAATTATACATGCTTGTGGGGAAGTAGGATGGCAACGCATTCTTCTTCAATGTGGTTATTTGATTTGGGTGTAGACTGCAGAAGGTCTGACCTCAGCTTAATGTGAATGATTTGCACCCCAGGAGAGCAGGGGTAACCCTCACTTGCTTATTTTCTCATCCTACATTATCCTAAATGCACCACACAAACACGCTGCTCCCCTCCCCCAACTCCTAGCTGGCAGCTGGGGCCATGCTCGTCAGTTGAAGCCGTTTGCCAGTATAGACTATAGACCCAGCAAAACCCAGACAGGCCCAAACTCCTGATTTCAGCATCCACGTGGCAACTGTGGCAACAATTCTTTTCAGATACACACAAAGAAAATGTGAATGTGCTCTTTGGTGGCTCTCTGACATAGAATCCTTAAAGGATGCTCACTATAGAAAAAGGAAAAAGAAATCTCAAACCAAAAGAAAGGTTTTACATCCAGTGTACAGGGCTGGAGAGGGGAGTGTGGAGCGTGGCGTGATGAGGACCTAGTGTGCTAGTGAGGGACCCTTCCTTTTCCTCATTTCCAAATGCCTATGAATTACACCGAAATTAAACTAGAATTCATATACTAGTATTACTTGTTCTTCTACAGGAAGCCTCCCTCTTCTTTGTACAGACAGAAAACCCCTTAACTTGGCAAACTACAATATCTCAGAGGATGCATGGTCTCCTTAAAAATGAAGAAACTTTAAAAGATAAATCAGATCATACTCCTGTCTTGCCTGAAAAGCTTCAATGATGTCCTGCTGCTCTGCAGATAAGAATCCATGTTCCTGCTCTGGCCAACTGGGCTTTGCTGGCTCTGGTTCCTCCATTTCTACCCAGCATCACTTCCCTCCAGCCCCCCACAGCCCCAAGGCTCCTGGCAGCAAGGTATCCCCACAGTGCCCATGGGCCCATGGTCCCCTGCACCCGAACTCCCTTCCTTCCATGCTTTGCAGGCTCTCCATCCCTGTCTTCCTTTATGGCCTCCTCCAAATCCCCACTTAAAGTGGGCTCCCCCAGCCCATGTTTCCTCTCTTTGTCCTCTTCCTTTGCTTTCTTCACAGTACTCCTTCCAACCTGCAATTTATTACTTTTAGTTTTTTATTTTTAAACTAGAGACAGGGTCTTGCTATGTTGCCCAGGCTGGTCTTGAACTCCTGGCCTCAAGCAATCCTCCTGCCTCGGCCTCCCGAAGTGCTGAGATTACAGGTGTGAACCACCGCACCTGGCCCACACTGCAAATTTTAAATTTTCTATTTTTCAACTGTTTTCACCACTAGAACACCAGTTACATGAGGGCAAGAAACATGCTTGTCCTGTTCACAGCTGTGTGCCTAACACCTGTCAGTGTGGAACAGTGGCAGTACTCGGTGAACATGACTTGCAGATTCACCTGCCCCACCTCAGGAGATGGCCCTATTCCTCCAACTCTCATTTAACAGAAAACTTTCTGCAAAAAAAAAAAAAAAAAAAAAAAAAGGAATCTGTAAGAGTAATTTTTTGAATGTTAATATTGCCTTTTTTCCTACTCTAGGAAGTGACATTTACTATTTATGGTAAATATTCTTTGCTATGAGCGTTCAAATCATTCACAATTTTCTTACTCCTATAAATGCAGCATACGTAACCCTCATCTCCCTAAGACCAAGGATCCCAAGCTCATTAATGGATAAACTCAACTGAGTTAAACTCCCACATGAATTCCCAGATACTGCTTTTGCCAAAGAGTCACTTCCAAGACAGGTCTTAAATGTTCAGACATAAAACACACACTCTCACACACACTGAAAGCCTTGCAGTAATTAATGATACAATCCATAAGGAACCCCCTCCAACCATCCCTGCAATGTGCAACTGAAGTCACGTAAGACTCAGGTTGAAATAGGACTCTATCCTCGTATTTACAGGCCTCAGGTCCCATTTGTCAGTGATAGCAGTTGGTTAATGTTTTCAGAGTTAGAATTTTGGAACGTTTTGATAAAGAATAAACAAGGTATATGAGGGGATATACTTTTCGCCTTTAAGCCATCTACAATACTTGGTTCTTTTTGATTCTGAGATGTTAACATCATTAAAGCAGTTACTGATTCGTCTCTGAATCACCTTTGGAGCTGAGACTGAATTTAACTGACATCCCCAAGCCTCCATCAGTAGTGGGAGGAGGAAGACAGAGGCAGGCTGGTGTTTGGATGTGGGCCAGTTTAAAATGAGCCATCACACAGAAACTGTGGACATGCTGCTGAATGACTGCTAAGGGCACTGGGAGTCTTTCCAGCAATGATGAGTAGGAATTCTGAAAAAAGCCTTTAACTTTTTGATAACTCCAACATCCCTGTAAGCTAAGTAATAATATACCACCTTTGTGGAATGATTTACAATTTACAGACATGTGATCTCATTGAGTCCATTCTCCTACTCTCTCGGAGACACTATGAGGTAAGAGAACCACCACTTTGAGATAATACCAGAGCAGCCGGGAAATCTCCACCATGGGTGATGGATGACTGAGAGTTGACTGGGCCGCTCGACCTCCCCCTCACTGTGGGCTTTTGTGATTAATTCACCTACTTGCTTAGGAAGTTGCTTTCCATCTGAGAAAATTAAAAACACCACTCTCTGGACAGGAATGTGGGATCATAAATGAGAAGCAAATAGAAAAGATTTACACAAAAGCACAAGCTCAGCAAAAGAGAAAACTCAGAAATTGCTAATATGGTATAAATCAAATAAAGGCTATTAGCAAACCCCTGGTAAGGGGGAAAAAAAGCCTTTTAAATGATTTGCTGAGCTCTTGACAATACCATTTCTACCTATGGTGTTCGAATATCTCCGGGGCAATCTGACTTGCATTCTTCAGCACTGCCATGAAGACTTTCCAATTGGAAAGGATTTAGATAAAACCATATAGAGTGCCAGAAAATATGCCTTGCTACTGTGCCTTCAGAATTATATAAATTTTAGAGCTGTAGAGTCTTCCTCATCTATGCATTCCTCCCCACAAGCACAGGGGTCAAAAATATTTGTTTAATATGTGAACAAGTGGGTGGAGAGAGATGGAAAGAAAGGAGGAAGGAAGGGTGGATGGGTGGATGGATGGATGGTTGGATGGATGAAGACCAACTCACTCATCTTACTGATGAGGAATGTAAGAGCCAGGGGGTTACTAATCTGCCTACATTATTTTTTTAAATGGTGTGAGAATTGGGACAACCAGATCTCTTCAAGTCCAGTGTTCTTGATCTAGATTTTCCTGTCTTCCATTGGTTTCTCAATAATTAAAAAACATTAACAATATTAACAATATGATCTTCTTAGTCATGGGAAACCATTTCTGGAGGCCCATAGGCTAATGTATTTGTGCCCATTTGATGATCGGGAAATTAGACACAGAGTGTATTTTCTATGGCTATGAGTTCATCAAGGGGGAGAAAACACGAAGGCCACTCAATTGCATGTCAGTCTCCTGCATAACTCGCTCTCTGAAAGTCACCCAGTGTGTGGCCCAGCGTCGCGATCAGGGCTTGGGAAATGTTGGAAACAGAAGGCATCTACAGGTCCTTGGCCCAACCTTATACTCTAAAAAGGAAATCTTTGCCCCAAATGTCCAGCAAACAATGATTGTGCCTCTGCTCAGACACCTTCAGTGACTTAGGAACATATTACTTTTTAGGGTTGGCCTCCCTTTTGGAGAGACACATTTGTTAGTATCTTGAGTTTTGCAATATTTCAGTTCCTATTGGGTGGTACTTTCACTTTGTGCACAGATCCTTGGTTTCTGTCATTACACACTCACAGAGCCACTTCCTCAACAAAGACTTGGTGACTCCCTTGAATTATGCTTCAGAGGGAACCACGAGCAGAAAGATGCCCCTGAAGGCTCTGTGCAAATGGGGGTGATGAACATGAAGAGTCAGTCACTTGCTGTGAGAAGATGCCTCCTGATGGCTCGCATGAAATGACAATACCCTGATGAGCTGTGTGGTTCTGTCCAGTCCTTGTTTCAAGGGCAACTCAATGCCCTACAAACGATTTCCCAGGAGGCCCACAAGGCTATTGCTTGAAAAAGCACAGACACATTCTTTAAAAATTCCTCCCTCTACTGGGTCTTTTAAACTGCATTAGCAGGTATCCCCTCACACCATGCTTGTCCCCTGGCCAGCAAGTCTTCAGAGAGATGAGTCGTAGGGCTGCTCAGGGCACTTGCCTCTCGCCCCAGTGTCTCCTTTCAGGAAACCCAGAAAGCAAGCTTGGGCTGGAATGTTCCATGAAAGTCAGTGTTTATAAGGTTTCAAGGTATAAGAAAGAAGATAGCATTGTATCCAGCACATGCTTCCCCTTACTATTGAGAATCTTCTTAAACTAGCACAAAGTTCTAGTTTGGGATAGGCTCTTTAGAGATATAAGAACACATCTGAATCTCCAATCAGTCTAATCATCTAATCTCTAATCCAAGGTGCATCTGTTTCCACTTCATTTGAACACTCCAAATAATGGAACTGTCTTGCTCTTTTCTGGTTGAGCCAAGTCGGGAGAGTCAGGAAAGCATTAAATAAGGAAGAGCATCATAATTTACCAAAGCAGAGAAATCATTTCATTTAAACCTCTAAGATCTGGTAAGGTGATATGATGTCAGAGGCAGAGACACCACAAACCCCTAAGCTACTGACTTCAGAGACACCCTAGGGCCAACCCCCGGGAAAGAAACACCTTCCACCCAGCACCCTCTAAAGACATGTGGCCCATCTCCACTCTGCCCAGTGAGTTTACATGTGGCCCATCTCCACTCTGCCCAGTGAGTTTACATGTGGCCCATCTCCACTCTGCCCAGGCTTTCAGATGGCTGGCTCCTGGGACTGCCTGGCAGCTGGAGCCGTAGGCTCAAATAAAAAACACTTGCTGGGACAGGAAGCTAATTAGTGATTTCTAAACACAGACAGCATCCATCCCCACCATTCCTCAAGGAAGAGGTCAGCCCTCACACCATGTAGCATTGCCATCTGGCTGCCCATGGCTCTCTGGAGTAGCACAGGCCACTCTTGCTACTTGGGAAGGAATTACTTTTTGGAAGCTTCCCTGGGTGCTCTGACAGAAAACCAGGGACTCATCTGGTTCCCAAGACACACTTCAAGCTATGCACACTCTCAAAGCAGATGGAAGCGATGGGTACTTGCCCAGTGGAAGGGTTCATGATGCAGCCTCCTTTCTCAGCCGCCATTTGACAGCTACAGCCCCTCTCCAGTGTATCATGATTCATCCCGAAATTGTGGCCCAGCTCATGTGCGAGGGTCACGGCTGCACCAAGGGGGCTGTCTGAATGGTCCTCAAAGAAAACACAAAAGCACAGGTGTATAATTCATGTCTCCTTGGCCTTATTTCCCAGGCCTCCCTCCCTCCAGAAATATACCTTTCATTAACATTTGACTTAATGTAATTCCTTATAAGGGACCAAGGTAAAATGCTATCATTTAGTTTAAACTTAAAAAAGATATAATTCGACATTTCAGTTAAGCCAGTTTGGGGTCCTTTCTGCTGAGGAATGTCTGTATGCCGCACGTATACCTGTGTGATTCTTTATGTTTTTATATGACATCTTCAAGGCAGGTCTCCATCCTGCTTCCTACAATTGCCCCATAAAACTCTTCCATTGAATGAAGCAAAAAGTCATTCTGCATCATAGGAAAAGCTCATTCCTTCATGGGCAACAGAAGTATCATTTTACCTTTGATTGAGATGATGCTGATATAAAGGTGACAGGTGCAAGCAGGCTTTGTGACATTTTAAATGAGCTCTAAGAGCTTGTCATTGAGCCTGCCTCTTCCTGTGTGCTTAGTTGGGGAGGATAGTTGGAAAATTTCACAATACTTCATACTAAATCTGACCACACTGAGTCATCTGTTTGAAGAGCCATTCACTTAAGATTGTAATTCAGTTATATCTTATTCTTGCTGGTCCTTTGTGTTGCTAGGCAGACTTTGGAAATGGGAGGTGTCCCGATCCTTTGACTCTTGTGACTGGGGTTCATTAACCTTTTGCTTGGATGTGGAAGGTGGTTTCTCCATTCAGCAAGCACTACTTGGCCACCCCTAACTTAGTGGAGTGCCTGGATGGCTTGGCTCAAACAGATACTAGAAATTAATTAAAAAACATAGTTACTTAACTTTTACAAACTGAAATTAATTAGTGTATATGATCTACAGAAACAGTGCCTACATACAACATTCCTGAAAAGGCCTGTATACCATGGAGTAAGGAAAGTACGTTGTTTGAATCTTGCTTTGTGCTACTTAGGAAAGAGATAAGATGTTTTCCAAGAAACAGTGCTGCTATGGTTTGAATGTCTGTTCCCTCCAAAATGCATGCTGAAGCTTAATCCCAGTATGGCAGTATTGGATGTGGGGCCTTTAAGAAGTGACTGAGTCAGGTCAGGCCCAGTGGCTCACGCCTGTAATCCCAGCACTTTGGGAGGCCGAGGTGGGTGGATCACGAGGTCAGGAGATCAAGACCATCCTGGCTAACACGGTGAAACCCTGTCTCTACTAAAAATACAAAAAATTAGCCAGGCACGGTGGCGGGCACCTGTAGTCCCAGCTACTCAGAAGGCTGAGGCAAGAGAACGGCATGAACCCGGGAGGCGGAGCTTGCAGTGAGCTGAGATCGTGCCACTGCACTCCAGCCTGGGCAACAGAGTGAGACTTTGTCTCAAAAAAAAAAAAGGGTTTGGGTCATGAGGACTCTGCCCTCATAATGTATTAATCCATTCATGGATTAATGGACTAATGGGTTAATGCATTCATGGGTTATCATGAGAGTGGGACCAGTGGCTTTATAAGTAGAAGAGGGACCTGAGCTAGTTCGTTCAGCTCCCTTGCCATGTGATGCCCTGCACTGCCTTGGGACTCTTTAGAGAGTCCTCACCCACAAGAAGCCCTATCAGGTGTGCCCCTCTACCTTGAACTTCTCGGCCTCTGTAACTGTAAGAAATAAATTCCCTTTCTTTATAAATTACCTGGTTTCAAGTATTCTGTTAGAATCAACAGAAAATGGGCTAAAACAAATATGATACTGCATTTCAGAGAGCACACCGATACAGACAGTCTGTGTGAGGCTCCTGGATAAAAGTGTGCTCATGCAAGATCTTAACAGGTGTGTTGACAGTGTTTACAACAAGCCTTCAGTCTAAGAAAACAATGGCATGCCAAGGAACCAAGATGAAATTCCTAATAAATTACTTTGTTTAGATTTTAGAGTTCCTGTTGTAGGAATCTTTACAAATATGTTTCAGGAAATGGGTTCTCAAAAATAACACAATGGTGAAGAGAATGTAGTCAGTCTAAGAACATGGGGGCTGAAGTTAGCATGCTCTGGCACAAAATTCAAGGAATTTATCATTAAAAAATATTCTTCTGATTCTTTTGTGTCATTGAATGTCTTAGTTTTTAGTTGCCAGATTGTTTTACATTCTGTCATGCATCAATGACTATAAACAGAATGTCTCTTAAGAGACCTTGATAAACAGTTTACATTTGTAGTAAGAAAAAAAAAATCTCTTTATTCATGCCATTAATATTATTTCCAAACCAAGGCTGTTTTAGGCCAGTTAGCTATAAAGGAATGACTTTTAGTTACTAAAATTAATGATTTGCTGTATTTTGAAAAATACAGAAATGGCACTACAATCCTATTTTCAATTTTATGAGGATCTCTGCTTCCTTGCTACATTGCTTCCTTCCTCTTAGCAGGCCCATTTCAGCACTGCACAGCAGCAGAACTTACCATGCTTATGAAGAACTGAGTTTCAGCTCTAAAAAAAATATGATGCCAACTTTAAGTGGCAAAGTCAGTAGCAACTGACCATGGAACCATGAAACAGAAAATTATTCCCTCTTAAAAATGTGCAGTCTGCTCTGTAAAAATAGAGTTGGGATCTGACTTGAAATGAACCTGGCATCAACAAAAACCAAACATGCCAAGGACTGCCATGGTGGAGATCACATGCAGGGCCTCCAGGTCCACAGAAAACAAGGGAGTCACCGCTCAAGCCAGAAACCAGTAAGCAGAGGCAATCCCTCCACGCAGCTTTGACCCTTAGTGCAGGCTTACATTAAAGACCAATCTCTGAACCCAGAGAGGAGGGAAATGTTGGTTCCGTATATTCATGAAGAAGATCTGGTTAGGCAGTATGTGGAGAGAAAGTCATTGTCAGCCGAACATAACTCCTTCCACCATGTAATACAACCGAACATTCACACATGTTCTGTTCAGAAAACATGGAGGAACTCAGTTTCTTGGGAGGGCAGGGTTCTGTTTGTTTAATGGAGATGGAGGAATGGTCTCTGAGGATACTCCCTGTCTGGGGTCTGGTGCAGAGGAGACACTAAATTTTCAGAATGGGGACAACATAGGGTGAAAACCTCTCCTTTAGTTATCTGATGAAGTGGAGCACAAGCCCCCTGCTGGGCAAGCCTGTCAAAGCTACCTCCCTCCTACATTCATAAAGAGTCCCAAATAGTCTTCCCATTGTATTTCCTTTCCCAAACATATATAGCTTATATATGACAAAATGATCCTTGTAAAGCAATAAACCAGGGTTTCTGACTTCCAAGAATAAGGTTATTTTAAAGACAAATTGTATACTGGCCAGAAGGTATGTAAAGCATTTGCAGTGGTAAAGAGCTAAAAACCTCAGACTTTGGGCCATTGGGCTTGGAGACAGAACCATCAGAAAAAAATTCAAATGGGAATGTCTGGTGAGACCACAGGGCGTCCCAACAGCTGCATGATGAGGGCAACCCCAATGCCCTGGCTCACCCCAGTGCTGGGAGGAATTCCTGGGTTGGAAAGTCCCAGTTGAAAATGTTTCTCCACAAAAGAGGTAGGCTTGCCTCTGCTGGGCTATTTTACACGCCCACCTTTCCTGTGTGCAATTTGCTTTTAAACAGTTCCTAAAATACTGTGGGATATATAAAATTATAAATATAGCTAGAGTAAAAACAGAGTTAAATCTAAAAAGCATTAAAGGAAAGGGTCTATCTTCACAAAGTCTGATAAAAGTAGTGACTTCCTGGGGAATCATTAACAAGGGGAACCAGCTCCCAATGCCCTTGGCTTACCATGACAATTCCCCCAGACTGTTCCGCCGTGCACATGCTCATGATTGGGGCCATGCCGATGATGGTCCCTTGGAAATAAACCCCACTAGGAAATAAAAGAGAGGACTTTCTTTAATCAAATTAGAATGGGGGCATTCTCTAATATTTAAAAATTCTGTTGGATATTCCTGCAATAAAATATGCAAAAATAAAAACAGCTGTATGAGGGTATATTCACATGTGATTTTATCTTTTTTCCCTGAAAATTTTATTTCTGCAGTTGCATCATGTTTCCATCATCTTTTAGAGTTTTGTTTTCAAGACTCAGATGACAACCAGTTATTACTTTTGTACTTATGAGTTGAAATCTGCCTATTTCCTAATGGACTGTAGGAAGCTGCTCCATTTAAACAATGTCTGCTGATGGAAAGGCTGAAAATAGTCACAGAGAATCACTGTTAACTAAAAGAAATGCATTAGATGGTTTACCAGATTTTCCCTGTAGCTTAACTGCTTTCCTGGATAACTTACTACAGTTCCGCCAGACACCAAAACTCCTTCAAAATGTCCTGCTGAGATCGCTTGCAAAATTGGAATTGGCAGAAAAATTATCAACCCTGGAGCCAGTGTAGAACAAGTGAGCACCCGCAAAACCTTGGCACCTAGGCAGGAAGCTTCTGGAAGGGGACTTCATGGCTTCAATGCAGTTGTCCTTCTATCTGGAATCTTAACCTGATCATGACTCTAATGACACCAAGGGCCTGCTGAACACAAGTGCTGTTAATTCCAACCTCATGCGTGAAAAAGAAAACGTTGTATTTGTTGAATTTCCTTTAAAGGAGTCAAATGACTTGCCAATACTCTTGGCCATGTATGTATACAGATATATTGTTTGAAAAGTTAGATATTTTAGTTATGGTCAATTGAACCGAAAGTGGTAAGTATATATAGAACCTTCTCCCTCCCTCCCTTCCTCTCTTCCTCCCTCCCTCTCTCCTTCCCTGCCTCTCTATCCACCTATCCCACTATACTTATATTTACAGTAGTAGAAATTTCGGCCTTTATTTACATCTATATAGACTACATGAACAGATACAATTATATACGTATATAAATAATAAGGTTACATAAGATAATTTATTTCCAGATGTTCAAGTTGGACAGAGTCCATTTGGGAAAAATATCAAAACACTCTGACTCGAAATACACAAAATGTACTTTTAGTAGTTCAAGACTAATCAATGCATAAAATGTGAGGCAACCACAAATATCCAAGGGTGGGGGCAGGGGGGAACCCTGTGAAAATGGCCGAAGTAAGTTACTAAGGAATGCCAACAGCCTCAGTTCAGACGTAGGCATTTTCTAAAGTGACAATGGGGTAGGACTGGTTTTTTAAACTTTCCACAAATGTTCAATAGCTACCTTGGGTTTGTCAAGGGAAAGAGCCTCTGTCTCAGAAGGTGTCCTTTTCTCTGCTATAAGCCACGTGACAACAAAAGAAGAGTGGCACAAAGTATTTAAGGATTTAAAAATGTGTCGCTTCTCTGGAAACCATCATTCTGAGCAAACTATCGCAAGGACAGAAAACCAAACACCGCATGTTCTCACTCATAGGTGGGAATTGAATGATGAGAACACTTGGACACAGGGTGGGGAACATCACACACCGGGGCCTGCCATGGGGAGGGGGGAGTGGGAAGGGATAGCATTAGGAGATACACCTAATGTAAATGACGAGTTAATGGGTGCAGCACACCAACATGGCACATGTATACATATGTAACAAACCTGCACATTGTGCACATGTACCCTAGACTTAAAGTATAATAAAAAAAGCAAATAAAAAAAATTGTCGCTTCTAGAAACATCTACTTCATACTAATTTAGATTGTTGTAAGATCATCCCACCAATTTTTGTGCTATAATTATAATAGAGCTATGCTTTCCCTTAGTTTATCATCTTCCAGTTGATTACACTGAAATTGTCCTCTTTCTCATTGTCTCTCAGGAGAGTGGAGACTTCTGAGAGGAGGGAGATTTACAGTGTTGGTCACCACGGTGTTCAAAGCCCCCCAAACACTGTTTGGTTCCTAATAGGTACTTGATGCATATTGATTGAAAGAGGGAACACAAGGTAAATGTGCTATACTTCCTGATAGTCTCTCATCTAGAAAATCAAAGAGTCACAGCCACAACAGGAGGAGGAGTGAAGTCTTTTTTCCCTCCAGGAATCTGACAATGTTCACCCAAAGTACTGTCCTTAGATCTTGTATAAACACCCATTTTCCACTAATAATGATGAATCTTTAAAAACAGGCTACTTGGTCAGACGTAGTGGCTCATGCCTGTAATCCCAGCACTTTGGGAGGCCGAGGCGGGTGGATCACGAGGTCAGGAGATCGAGACCATCCTGGCCAACATGGTGAAACCCTGTCTCTACCAAAAAAAAAGAAAAAAAAAAAAATACAAAAATTAGCCGGGCGTGGTGGCACTTGCCTGTAATCCCAGCTACTCGGGAGGCTGAGGCAGGAGAATCGCTTAAACCAGGGAGTCGGAGGTTGCAGTGAGCTGAGATCACGCCACTGCACTCCAGCCTGGCGACAGAGAGAGACTCCGTCTCAAAACAAACAAACAAAAAACAAAACAAAAAAAAGGGCTACTCAGAACAACTTTACATCACAGCTAAAATCAGAAAAATTGGTATAGAATAAAATGTCCAGGTTCTGGAAGAAGGAAATGAAAATTCTGTAGAGGGACAGGCTTCT
Organism: Trachypithecus francoisi; assembly: GCF_009764315.1. Lineage (NCBI taxonomy): Eukaryota > Metazoa > Chordata > Mammalia > Primates > Cercopithecidae > Trachypithecus > Trachypithecus francoisi. The sequence continues at coordinate 5,384,821 of NW_022681442.1, read as the reverse complement.
CAGGGTGTTCAGAGGGAGACTTTTGTAACAGACCCTCAGTTTCAGGTGAGGGTGGCATCTGCCCCCCTGGTGTGAGCTGAGAAGCCCCCTTGTACAAGGCAGTGCACTCTGCAGAAAGGTGGCAGCTCCCGGGGCTGTACAGGTGAAACTAAGGGCTTTGCCGAGGGCACTCTTGTTTCGAAGCAGACAGAAGACGGAACTCCCTACCTGACAAGCTGCGCGTTGTCATGGGATTTGCGAGGCAGAAGCTTCATTTTCCTCCAGTCCAGAAATTCATGGAGGCTGCTGAACGGGTCCTGACTGACAGAGCATTTGTCGATGTCATTCCACACTTCCACGCCTACCAACACGACCCGAATGTTCAGTGGTCTGTAAAACTGGGCGAAACAGGCAAAACTGGCACTGGAGTTGGGATCACGTTAATGAAAACTCGAAATGAAAATTAGAACAGATTTGCGTTATTTGAGGTTCACTGACACAGGTGAGAAAAATATCTCTGTGCTCTTTGGTGCTTGTGGTGTTGGAATTTAAGAAATATTTGCAGTGCCTAACGCAAAGTGATGCATTAACTAGCTTCTCAAAGGTTGGCCAATGAGATGCTGAAGGGATTAGCTTTGTACTGTCTGCTCACATTTGTATGGAAGCACACATTTCAGATGATTCATTGGTGATTTAAAATGTACATACAGATGTCTATTATAGCTAAAGATGGCCAGTGAATATCCACTGCGAGTGAAACAATAAGCAAATTAGGATCTTTCAGATGCTTCTGTCAAGGACAATAACTTGTTCATTTTGAGCAAAATGTTCTGCTTGTGAGTTACTGAAAATGAATCTGTATTAATTTTTCAGCAAAGTCTCCGCCTTGGCCAACACTATCATATTCTGTCACCTATAATCAACGTAGAAGGTTTTAATGAAATTAAGAAGTCAGTATCTTTCAGAATAATGAAGGCATAAACAGCGTCCTTCTTCAGGAACATGAATGACTCTCCTCCCAACAGCCAGAAGTTAGCTCACCAACACTGTCATGGAAAGATCTGTTAAATGAAGCTCCTCTTTTACGGGCCTGTGAAACAAAGCAGCTGGCACAGCACTGAGAGCAAGACTTGTCACTCCCCTGCCTGCCCCCACCATCTTTGGGTGTTCCTGACTTCAGCCTACAGCCCATACCTGACTACACCTACAGGCAGGTCGTCCTGGGTCAGAGCAGAGCAAAGCAACTCCTCCAGGGATTAAGGGATGGCTTTGTCTCATAGGACTTCAGAGGGCCGGCATGAGGGGTCAGGGTAGAGGTATGACCTACCCACTGTCCTCACAGGCATCACATAGACAAGGAGATGGCTTTGTGCTCATGGCTGAGGGGGTGAGGACATGGTGTCACCTGGTTGGCTGTCAAATCTTTCAATGCCCCTGGTGTATGAGGCAGCACACAGGGAGAAAGCCCTCATCTGAGATCCCAGGTAGCCAAGGAGAAAAGGGTGGCTAGTGATAGCAACCAAAGCCAAGCACCAGATAAAAGCAGGTCCTATTCTCAGTTGCCAGAAGCATCTGGCCAATAACAAAACTTATAGAAGTTCTGCATTTGCTAGTTAGGCACCATTCCAACATGGTGAACTAAAGTACAAGAAAATCCTCAAAGTTGAACATCTGACCCTAGATTCTAACCCACATAAGGCAAGCTCATCTTTTCCCTTGCTGGTCCCCACAGTCATCTGGTGAGCATTGGGTTAGCAGGAGAATATGACCGGGGTACAAACTGCATCGCAGAATATATGCGGATTGCATTGGTCCAACTTGGTTTCAAACAGATCACAATTACAGACACTACATTAATGAGTTAACGAGACAATTACATGACTGCAACACAGTCCAACAGTTTGTTTTCAATCAAGAATTGCATGGCCCACGCCATCTACTTGCAAACTCCCAGCCCAGGCTTCCGGGGCAAAAATAAATTCCTGGCTGGCTCTGGAACTCTCAATGCACATGTTTGGCTGCTGTTCACTGAGAGATTACATTTTCAGCTCTATTATATACAAAGGTAACAGTGATCAGAAAGCAGAAACGGAGGTGATCCAATGCTGATGCCTATACCAGCTTGCTAAGAGACGTCCTCGGAGTCAGCCACCTTGCGTGGGCTCAGGGTTGTCATCTGGGAAGGAGACATTAGGGTTTGCCTCCCAGGAGTGTTGCATGGAGGCAGTAATGAAGGTCTGCAAAGGACTAATTGTCATCATTCCTCAGTGCTAGGTTTGCTGCTTCCTAATCAAGGAGCTTTTCATGATAATGATGGGTTTTGCATTTCCGCCTACTAGGCCTCTCAAACCACATCCATAGAACAGATTTCATACTTAGTAGTAATATAACAGACAATCTCCCCTCTCCAAAATCAGTGCCATTGTTTGACTGTCATAGACGCTAAACTCACATCAAGTTATCATACATGATGCCTTTACTGCCTGCTCTGAAAGTTCTTTCCAGGGCTGCTGACGGGTTCCTTTTGACTCTTCCTAATAACCACCACCACAGCTAATGTTTTGTGAGCATTACTACATCACAGGCATGATGCCATGGTGGTTTCTGTGCTGTGACTTAATCCTGAAAATAACTCTATGAGTTTAGAATTATTATTATTTCTGTTTTATAGTCAAAGACACGGAGGCTTGGAGAAGTCAGGTGACTTAAGATTGTGCCTCCATGGCTGGGATTGGAACACAGGCCAGCTAACCCTGATGCTCATGTTTGAAACCACTAGGTAACACTGCCGTCTTCTGTGAGCGCTAAGACTCCCTTCCAAGATGGTCCACTGTGACCCCAGGCCCAGAGAGAAGCTCACGGCCCTGTGTGGTACAAATGGAGCTTGGCAGCTGCCTGCCTGACTTACAAAGCCCAGAACGTATGTGGACGCAGTCAGAGACCCAGCTGAAGCGATTCACCTGTTTACACAACAGTAACAAATATTTGTTTGCCTCTTGCTGTGGGCTGGGCCGGCAGTGGCAGAGACAGCAAGGATTAGGATGCCCTCACTCCTGCTACCCAAATGCTCAGAGGTCACCAGGAGCTTAAGGCATGGCACACTGAGCTGTCAGTTCAGTTAACTCCAATAGAGTGAACTGCCAAGCAGTGGTGCATATAGGAAGTCCAGGGACACTGCACTGGAGGCTTTCGGGAAGAAACAGTGAGGCAGAATCCCCTGGGGTCTAATGAGGGAAACGGCATCTTTCAGGCAACTGGTTTGGGACAGGAGGGAAAGAAAACTGTCACATGAGTGAAGATACCCTAAGAAATTAAATACACAGAGGCTGGGCATGGTGGCTCATGCCTGTAATCCCAGCACTTTGGGAGGCTGAGGCAGGCAGATCACTTGAGGTGAGGCGTTTGAGGCCAGCCTGTCCAACATGGTGAAACTTCATCCCTACTAAAAACACAAAAATTAGTCAGGCCTGGTGGTGGGCGCCTGTAATCCTAGCTACTCGGGAAGCTGAGGCAGGATAATCGCTTGAACCTGGGAGGTGGAGGTTGCAGTAAGCCAAGATGGCGCCACTGCACCCCAGCCTTGGGGATAGAGCAAGACTCTGTCGGAAAAAAAAAAAGAAAGAAAAAAAAAAGAAATTAAATACATAGGCGATGAGTCCTTTCAGAAGCAGGTCCCTGAGTTTGCAGCTGACACTAACTTCCTAATGAATAAGGAGGACAGACTGGAGGCGAAGGGTGGAAGATGCAAAGCCCACGATAGCTCCATCGGCAGGTGCGTTCCCCGGGCTCCTGTGGGAATGTAATGAGGACCCAGGGAAAATTCTCAGCATCTGGCCTGGAAGCATGAGTGTCAGACATGCCTTCTGTGTTTTGCTTATGGGGGAATTTCCTGAACATTCCAGAATGTCACCTTCGTCACTAAACCCCTCTTCTGTCTTCTAGTCTGGGATGTCCTCTTTCTCCACGCAGCCAGCAGTTATTAATTTAGAATGGTCCAGGAGAGCCAAGACTTCAGCAAATGAGGAAGTTGCCACTGGCACAGTCATTGTTTTCTGGGATAAGACACTTTCATTTGTAGAGTTGAAAAACTGAAATTGAGAATTGTGTAACAGAGCTGGGAGTCATCTGTTAATAGACTTGGAAGCACCAAGTCTCCCAGGGAGTCTGGGTATCTCCTCCAAGGTCTTTGGTATCTGCTGGGGATGGACAGGGATGCCAGGGCCAGGGGTAGCTGTGTGCTCAGCAAATCGGCTCTCTCCCTGCCAGAAACACAAGGACAGCCAGGCTGGCAAACTCCATGGAGTCTGTTAGGACTTTTCCAAGGCACGGTGTTTTCTAATTACCAGTATGGGTTATTAACAAACCCCCAATTGCTCATTTTTGGTTTTGCAAACTGAAGCAGGATATAACCTAGAATAAATGTAAAGAAATACAAACACAGAGGACCCAAATACATCCCTTTTTAAAAATGGGGCTTCAGCAATTTCCAGTTTGGGTTTAATATAGTTTATCATTTCCTTTTGCTCCCGAGATCTAAGAAGAACTCATGTTCTCTCCTCATTAGACAGTCTGAGGATAACCCGAGGCCTTCTGGGCAACAATCCAACTCTCTGGCCTTGGAATGGCGCCTGCGCTCCCAGCTGAGGCACCTAAGCCTTCTGCCCTCTAGGCCAGCGTGGCTCAGGCCCGCTTCACGTTAGGATAACTGGAGGACCCTGGAGAATATGTGTACCCAGGCCCCGCACCAGGTCAATCAAATCAGAATCCCTGGGCCAAGGTGTGGGAATCAGTATTTCTAAAAGTAAACATATAAACAAATAGACAAACAAACTCCCCTCCAGGCGTTCTAATGTCCAGCCTAGACCGAGGTCCAGTTCTAACTGCCGTGCTATCTTCGATGTCTCATCTAAGACCCACCCTTCATCCCCTTGCCAGGACTTGCCTTTCACCAGGATTCTCCTGCACCCGGACTTTGGGATAAAGTTGAATCTGCAAAGAGTAACTACTGAAAACACATCGACGGGCAGGGGTTGCCAGGGAGTTTGACCTACTTCAAAGGTGAACAAGGGCAATATCATCCCAGGATATCAATGGCCATGTGGGTTTTTCTGACTTCCAGAAAGTTCCATGCAGCCATAACCTGTCTCTGAGTGGCAAGCCCACATCTCTGACTGCTCAGAGTGCCCTTCAGAACTCCTCTTCCTGCTCCTGCTTTCCTTGGGTATGAAGCATCGTCTACCTGCCTCTCCACTCCAACGAAACTGGGGGTCACATGGTCTCCCACTCACCCTCAGCCTCTGCTTGGTCATCATGACATCCTGACTCACAGCAGGTGGAGTAGAGTCAAAGCCAAGAGCCCAAGAGCCCTTGCCGCTGGGGTTCAGCAAGACTAGCACTCATCCCTCGTCCTGCAAATGACTAACCTCTGCCCATCTCAGCTTCCTCTGCTTTAAAAATAGGAACAATAGTATGTACCTGAGAGCATATGCAAAGCACTTAGAGCCTGACACACAGTAACTGGTAAAAATAGTAATCAGGAAACACATCCCTTCAAGCATCTCTCAATCCTCCTCCTTCTTACATCCCCACTTCCCCTGCCCTGGGTCATGTCAGGCCTTTATCACTTCTTTTTCTTCTTCTTTTTTTGAGATGGAACCTCGCTCTGTCACCAGGCTGGAGTGCAATGGCGTGATCTCAGCTCACTGCAACCTTGGCTTCCCAGGTTCAAGCAATTCTCCTGCCTCAGCCTCCCGAGTAGCTGGGACTACAGGTGCCCACCACCACGCCCAGCTAATTTTTGTATTTTTAGTAGAGATGGGGTTTCACCATGTTGGCTAGGATGGTATCAATCTCTTGACCTCATGATCCGCCCGCCTCGGCCTCCCAAAGTGCTAGGATTACAGGCATGAGCCACGGCTCCCGGTCAGGCCTTTATCATTTCTATGCAATAGGCTCCTCTCAGCCCTACTTGTCTTTGGTTACTCCACCCTTCACACTAACTGCAGGGATATCTTTCTACCATCCCATGTGTCTCTCCCCTGCTTAAAAACATTCATCTAGCTCTCTATTCACTGCAGAATAACATCAAGATGGCTTCGTAGAACAGCCGGGGCCCTGAGCACTGTGAATCTTTGCAGCTTCATCTCCTCCTGCCCTGGCTCTGCATGCATGCATTTGCATACAATATGAGCATACATGTACACAAACACATATACATGCATGCACGGCACACACATGTATGAACACACATGAACACATAGGAACACACACGCATGCACATGCACACAAAACACATACATGTCCACATCACATATACTCCCTCTTCTGCTATGCTCATGGTGAAACTGAACTTACCTTTTAGGATCCTCTCCCTGCAAATACTCCCTGGCCCTGGGAAGAAGTAAGTGATCCTCTTCTGCATCCCCATAAACCTCCATTCATAGCATGGATCTAGCTCCTAATGCTTTGGACATGCTATGTGGGTTGCATGCCTGCTTCCCTACCAGCCTTGACGTTCTCAAGTGGAAGAACCACACCTGATTCATTCTGAGTTATTGATGCAGAGTGCATAAGGCCTTGCAACATGGAGCCGAATTTCTGGAAGGGCCTTTGCCTTCATTTTTCTGAAAACTTAGAAAATGCAATTCAAATTGAATAAGATTGCTTGGAAACAAGGCTAGAGTGAGGCACCCTCACAAACCACTGTGTGTAAAATCTGCTGTTTCAGAGGACCATGGCTGTGAGAGGCTCAGCCATGACCAGATCGCTTCTCACACTGTCCCCGCAGGCAAGAGACTCAGTATTCCTGAGAGACTATGGTTGCTTTAGGACAGCGGTTGCCACCCACATGGCACATGAGAATTGCTGGGGAGCTTCTGGGAATTCTGAGGTCTAACTTCCTCCCCTGCTCTGTCCCTTGAAAGCAGCAATGCTTTCAGAAGCTCCCAGGGCAACTCCAATACGCGGGACTTGTACGAAGCCTATTTTAGGCTGAGGGTCATCAGCATCAAACAGCCAACATCCTCTCTGGCAGGATGCATTGAGGAAGGACAGGTGGTTTACACAGAGAGCGTTGCCATTTTCTTTGCCGGCCCACAGTGTGAGGAGCGGTTAGTGAACAAGTACCCCAGGAATAGGACCCGGTTTCCAGGGGCTCCTCCAGCAAGGAAATCATCTTTGTGAAAGGTGAGTTTCTGACCTATTTGTTCTTAGCAAGGGATTTTCCAATAGCTGATTGAGCTGAAAGTCAACTCCTGTGGTCCAGGACAGTGAAGCCTATGGATCCCTTAGAAATGTAAGCCCACCCTCAGGGTTACATTGGTACAGGCCTGCAATGACGGGGACAGATTGCAGGGGCCTGTGGGATCTGTCATCGGGAGACCTGGGAGAGGCCTGGCTCAGGAGCAATCCAAAGGATCAAATGAACTCTGTAGGGGTTCTGGAGTGAACTGGGAAGTCCAAAACACCCTCAGACTGGTATTCCACCTGACCAGAAGACAGCCTGGAGGAAGACATGTCCCCAAGGCCACCGAAGTCCAGACAGCTGTGGTCTGGCATCTCCTGAAGCTGCCGCACGACCCAGGAATTATACACTCAGAGGACAGGAAACAGTTCCAACCCAAGGCCCAGTGGCAGAATCTCGTCTCCTTGCTAAGTCAGATGAGGTCCCCCAATTTCATTTCCAAACATTTACATGATCTGAATGATTTAACTACCGAAAAAGAACTTACCTTGTCAACATGATTAGCAATCTCTATTAATCGCTGCTTAACTTTTTCCAGATCTTTTCCTTGCCTCTGAAACTTAACAATTTTAAATGTCAGCATTAATACCAGCAAGAATATCAATCATGTCTCATCTTCCTGGCTCCTGGAAATGTGAAGTCTTGGGATTTTACAAACCACTGGGGACCCTCCACAGTTCATGGTGAAATGAGCTTGCATCCTGCTGAATAACTTTCCCGGCTGGGGACTCCCTGAAATTCCCTGAAATTTGCCTAAGCCAAGTGCTCTCAAGACAGCAACTTCTGCAATTTTCCAGCCTCATAAATGATGGAGGCAGTGACATGTTTTGGCAAAGAGGAAACAGACAACTAGAAGTCAGTCCAAAGCCATTTTTCATATCATCGACTTGATTTTAACTTCCTGAGAAATTTTCTTTATATTTGTTTTTAAAAATTAAAAAGTAAAAGTAATAGAAGCTCATGGCAACTTGTCAAACAATCCAGAGGAGAATAGACCAAAAAAAAAAAAAAAAAAAAAAATCAACAAATTTCCCATTCCCCTCTCTAATCTGACCTTCCAGAATGGGAATTGTTTTCTGAAAAATAGTCAAGCCTGTGCTTCATTCGTATGTGTTGAAAGAGTCTATGAGAAAATATCACCCAATTCATGTATGCTAATGAGGCAGTAAGTAAATACAGAGAAGATAATCTTTAGAAAAACTAATTCAAAATTAATTAAAATAAAAAACGGATGTAGTATCAAGCCATAGCTCAGAGGGGAGGATTTTTCTGCTGTGTCTCTGTAGCCTTCATTCATTCATTCATTCATTTGGATTAATGACATATGCGATTTTTTTTAATGTGCCATTTTAAAGACTAAACTTTTCCCCAAAATGTTTTAGAATATAATCTAAAGCCTTCTGTCATTTCCCTCAGTTAATTCTCCTCGTTTGGAGAGCTTAGCTATAGGGCAACTCTGTTTTTTTCCTGCAGGCTTTGCCATTACTTTATAGATCAAATAAATGTTTAATATTGTATACTTTATAAAATCAGAAAACCATTGTTTCAATGGGCTGTTTCCACTGCTTTTAAGAGCACATAGGAAATGAGGTTCATTAAAGCAAGTAATAACTAGCAGAACATGTCCTTTTTTTTTTTTTTCTCTAAACAACCATACTGAGAAATTTCAAAAAGTTCTTACCTCTCGGTTGTCCGCCACGATCACCAGCTCCACATACTTGGTCGCCTTGAGGGTCTCTCTTTTATGCTGCCAAGAGTGAACATGCACTTAGTCTCTCTTAACGCCTCTCTGGGGCTTCTGGAACACTGCGAATGTCTCTCAGTCCAAACACTTTAGGTTGAGACTGTATACCCCCCCATTCCCACCAGGCCCCCCACACCTCCATTCCATCTAGAAGTTTACCCCAGCTCCAACCATCTCTTTGTAAAACCTTCTCAACATGAGTGACCAGCTTCCATTTCCATTTGGAAAACCCTTAAAAAGGAGTTTAACCTTTCTGCTGAATCATGAATTATTGGAGCAGAAAAAGTCAAGATTGTTAAACAAAATGAGCACATAAACAAACAAAATCAATGCACTCTCTAGAACAGGAGCCAGTCAAAGGTCATGTATTTCAGACCATGTGTAGCACATTTGAAGCTCATTAGAGAAGATGACGGAGTTCAATGCATTGTGGCTGTTCCCTTTGTCTTTATGGTCCAAGTGTACCTGTTTTGAGACTTGAGAAAAGTGGAGGAGAATACATTTTGAACAGGAACCGTAAAATCATTTTAAAGATGCTCATATAAAAATCTAATTAGAAGCAACGGAAGACTGGGGCAGTCTGGAGAAAAGGTCAGACTAATGAACAGAGAAGTGAGAAAGGTATGAGGAGAAAAAAGGAGCAAGAAAGAGAACAGAAAGAAATAAGAGTTAAGAAAAAATAAGACTGCAATATGCCCCTGGAGAACAGGGATTTCATAAGAGTGAAACAGTTGAGAGAACATGGAAAGTGGATATGGAAGTGGATGAATGGAGATGATTCAGGCAGCAGAAATAGGAACCCGGTCCCCCACAAAGGCGGCTCCTGAAGTGGGTCACATTTTAATCAAACTTCCTCAAAAAGCCTTGACACTCTTCTGCGAATTACTGGGAGAATTCCAAACGCATTTTTAAGAGAAATAAAGCAGTTCATGGAGGGTGGTCTCAAAAAGCAAACATTAAAAACAAAAAACAAAGCCTTCTGTTTCTGCCATAAAATGCAGTTGGAGGAAGTGGGGGTTGAGTTGGTCTTTGGTCCTGATGACTGATATTGCTGGTTTATGAGTTAACTACGCACACTGCTTCAAGGTAAAAACTTGCATGTTATAACCACTCTTTCAGACAAAAGCAAAAGAAAATCACGAAAGTATGCTTTGAATCAGGTTTCCAGTCACATAATCCTGAGGGAAACATCTTTTATAAAACAAACCCTCATCAGTCCGGGATCTTCCAGATTTTTACAAGAAAAATGTTTGTATTATAGCAGTGTTCCTTCTTGCTTCCCAGCTGTGCTAATTCATGAATTTAGGTGTTCCTAAAGATATCTGGAAACCTTATGGAAAAGGAAAAGTAAAGCACCAGGAAAGGTACAATTTCTCATACGTTTAAATGTTACGAGAAGAAACTGTCAGGTTTTGTAAGTATACGCTGTAGGCATGCTTTATGGGGATAACTGTGTGTTACTTATAAAAGAAAAAATATTTGCCCCCACGGTACCCACGGGTGCACATAAAATGAGTCACCTTCTGGAAGTGTGAAGACCTTGCCCTTTTTCCTCGTTGAAGCGTGAAAGAGGCAGAACCCTCTCTGTTGTCCACAACTCCCTGATTAACCATTAACAAATTTGGCTAATTATGTGGAAGAAAATAAAGCTCCAGAAATGAAAAACTAATCTTTTGTTGAAAAACTCATGGAAAGGAATCTGGTTGTTTAGACGTTTACACTTTTCAGCCTGCAGAGGGGTGAAATAAACGACCATGGGATATTTCCAACTGGCTTAGGATCGCCATTCAGAAAATACACAATTCCAGATAATGAAAACAAACATGTGAACACAATTTTCCTGTCTCTGCAATTTTCAGAGAAGTCTACATTTTCTCACAAATTCAGAGAACTGCAAGCTCAGAGGGAAGCTTAACCACATAATAAAGAAAAGCACTGGGGGAGTCTTCGGCTCAGGGCAGAGGCTTATTCTACTGCTAGCTGCACACACAGAGAGAGGCTTACATTATCCCCACGTGATTTCCACCTATCTGGCTGTCTAGTTAAAAACAACAACAATAACAACAAAGAATCATGTTTTTAAATTTGTGATATGGAGAGCAACATTTGAAACTGGTTGCTGAAGACATGGAACCAACCCAAATGCCCATCACTGATAGACTGGAGAAAGAAAATGTGGTACACATACACCATGGAATACTATGCTGCCATAAAAAGGAATGAGATCATGTCCTTTGCAGGGACATGGATGAAGCTGGAGGCCATCATCCTCAGCACGCTAACACAGGAACAGAGAACCAAGTGGGAGTTGAACAATAAAAACACATGGGGCCGGGCGCAGTGGCTCAAGCCTGTAATCCCAGCACTTTGGGAGGCCGAGACGGGCGGATCACGAGGTCAGGAGATCAAGACCATCCTGGCTAGCATGGTGAAACCCCGTCTCTACTAAAAACACAAAAAACTAGCCGGGCGAGGTGGCGGGCGCCTGTAGTCCCAGCTACTCGGGAGGCTGAGGCAGGAGAATGGCGTGAACCCGGGAGGCGGAGCTTGCAGTGAGCCGAGATTGCGCCACTGCACTCCAGTCTGGGCGACAGAGCGAGACTCCGCCTCAAAAAAAAAAAAAAAAAAAAAAACACATGGACACAGGGAGGGGAACATCACACACCAGGGCCTGTTGAGGGGTGGGGGATGAGGGGAGGGAACTTAGAGGACAGGTCAGTAGGTACAGCAAATCACCACGGCACATGTGTACCTATGTAACAAACCTGCACATCCTGCACGTGTATCCTGTTTTTAAAAGAAGAAATTAAAATAATAATTTTAAAAAATTAAAAAAAAAGAAACTGGTTGCTCGATTGAATTTTCATTTTGGGGGTTATGAACAAAAGCCCTTCCTCAAATGGGAACAGCAGCCTCTGAGATTGGCCCAAAAGTCTCCGTTCCCAGGTGGAGGCAGAGGCCTTCTTTGAATCTTGCTCAAGAGAGAACCAGTTCCTGGGCCTCTCAAAGTCATCACAGCCAAGTTTCCAAGGATAAATATCCCCCAAGCAGCCTGCAATCAGGACTCTGGCAATGGGAACTTAACTCAAGTTAGAAAAGCAAGTTGAGACTGGGGCTGCAATAAATCCTTATTGCAAATCTTTCTTCATATGGGTCATATCATTTGTATAACACTTATTCATCCCATGCTATCTACCAGGGATGCTGTTTGTGCTAGGCGCTGTGTAGGGTGCTGGGGATACAGTGTGGACAGGAAACCCACGTTCCTGAAACTCAGTGTCCTCCTGAAACTCATATTCTGGTGGGGGCTTGGAGAAGGTGAGCCCATACAGCCCAAAAGTAAGAGAGAGCCTGTGAAAAGTACAACAAAGGAAATAAACAGGGTTCTGCAGGTAGGATGAAGGTGAGTAGTGGGCAGGCCTAAGGTAGCTGAGGCTTGAAGGATGAGAAGCAGGCATGTGTGGAAAGATTGCAGGAACAGTGTTCCAGGCAGATGGAAAGGCAACAGCAGATGTCCTGAGGCTGTGGAGAGCTTGTGGGTGTTGGCAACAGGCCGTATGGCTGGAGTCTGGGGAATGGGGGACAAGAATGGATGAGAGGAGGTGGAAGATGGGGACAGGACACTGGGGCCATGGCAAGGAGGTTGAGTGATAGCCTAATAATCTAAGAGCATGGGGGCCTTGAATGTGAGATTTTAAAAGTATTGAGACTGGGTGCAGTGGCTTACGCCTGTAATCCCAGCACTTTGGGAGGCCGAGGTGGGCAAATCCCTTGAGGTCAGGAGTTCGAGACCAGCCTGATCAACATGGTAAAACCCTGCCCCTACTAAAAACACATAAATTAGCCAGGCGTGGTGGTACACGCCTGTAGTCCCAGCTACTCGGGAGGCTGAGGCACAAGAATTACTTGAACCCGGGAGGTGGAGGTTGCAGTGAGCTGAGATGGCACCACTGACTCCAGCCTGGGCAAAAGAGTGAGACTCCATCTCAAAATATATATATTTATAATTAATATATATAATATGTATAATTAACACATATAATTAATATATATTATACAAAATTAATATATTATATAAAATCAATATATAATTAATATATTATACATTATATAAAATCAATATATAATTAATATATATACATTATATAAAATCAATATATACTATAGTATATTATATATTATATAAAATTAATATATACTATAGCATATATTAATATATACTATATATACTATGTATATAATAAATAGTATATAACATAGTATATAATATACTATATAATATGAGTATATAGTATATAATAATATATACTATAGTATATATATATACTATACTATACTATACTATATACTATAGTATATATTATATTATAATATACTAGTATATATTATATATAGTGCTCTGGCTACTGGAAGGAGAATGGATTCTAGGGGGATGATACTGGATGATATTAGAAGCCGAGAGCGCACTGAGGAGGCCATGCAGTTGTCCAGGTGAGAGGTGGCAGTCATGGTGGACATGGGCAGCCACATGCAAGCTGGCTGTGCTATCATCCGATAGCCAGAAAAAAACAATCACAATGAGACCAGAGCCAATGTTTCCGATCTTGCCAGCAAGATCAGCAAATGAAATGAATCAAAAGTTTGGTTTCTCTTCCTCCAGGCAAGAAAAAAAATCAGTATTAGCTCAAGCAAGGCTCCACACCTTGACTCTAAGATCACTTTTCCGCATATTTGTAGGTTGAGCTCCGATTTCGGTTAGGAAAGGTTGTCTCCACCATCCTTGACCGTGACTGGCATGGGGACAGCACGCACTGATCACATCCACACAGGATACAGCCTCTGACACCTGGCTGACATGTAGGTGGGCAGAAGTAAACAAATGAGACAAACTGCCAGGAGAATAGGCTGGATCTGGCAAACTGAATGTTAATAGGGACAAGCGTGAAGTATTGAAATTGAGCCTTAAAAACAAATGACACAAGTGAGGTCTATTATTTATTTATCCAGAGCTTCAGTGGATTTGAAACTCACTAGGAATCCACACCTGGAAAACTGGAGCTTCCACTCACACAAATAGATATTCAAAGCCCAGGGCCAAGGAAGTGGTGCTGCCCTGTTCCCCACCGCCAAGCGTTTTTGTTTATTTGTTTGTTTTGTTTTTGAGACGGAGTTTCACTCTTGTCGCCCAGGCTAGAGTGCAGTGGTGCGATCCCAGTTCACTGCAACCTCTGCCTCCTGGTTTCAAGCGATTCTCCTGCCACAGCCTCCCAAGTAGCTGGGATTACAGGTGCCTTCCACCACACCCTGCTAATTTTTGTATTTTTAGTAGAGATAGAGTTTCACCCCGTTGGCCAGGTTGGTCTTGAACTCCTGACCTCAGGTGATCCGCCTGCTTCAGTCTCCCAAAGTGCTGGGATTACAGGTATGAGCCTCGTGCCCGGCCCCCACTGCCAAGCTTTAAGAACAACTAAGGTAGTAAGAGAACATGATAGTCTCTTAGAAGAGGCATGGAAGCAAGGATGGTTGTTAGAGAGGAATTCAGTATGCCTGTCATAATTAAGGAGTTTTCAAACAGTTCTGGCCAGTTCCTGATATTCAGCTCTCATTAGGCTCTACATATAATGTGTTATATACTACTATGGCTACAAATACCCCACTACTACGGTGCCTTCTATTAAACAAATATGATAGGCTGTCTAGAAACACAAAAGCAATAGCACCAGTTCATTTCAGAATGGCCACCTTCGAGGAAGCAAAACAGCACCTCCCCAACTCGCTGTCCTATATGTACACAGCGGCCCAAGCAAACATTTCTTTTCAGAGAAGGCAGCAACTTTTCTATTTGACTCATAATTATCCATACTAATGGAGGGAACAATGGCACAGATAATCCCTAAAGAAAAGGCAATTCAAAAATAATTTGCATTTGCCTTTGGGATGTCTTATGTGATTTTTTCCAGTAGATGTACTGTCTTTGCCTTGCTCAGAGCTTGCTTAGGATAATGTTAAAATTGGCTTGCATTCTTGAATGAGTAGCCGATGGAGAGGGAAGGAGTTTGCCGTGGGGGAGCTGAGCAGTAAGGAGGCTTCAGGCTGGACTCAAAAATCCACAGAGAGAACGAGCTGACTGTGACACCCCTGATTCTCTATGCCCTTCGAGGGGCAACTTGGGTTCTCACTAAAATCTAATGTAGAGCCTTGTGAAAAAGACATACAATAGCTCAGGTTTATATCACAGCCAGTGTATACCCTGAGTGCAGATTTATTCCTGATGCTCTCTGAAGAAAAACGCAAACATCTGCAGAAAAATCAGAGTCTGCAAACCAGTCTTTGCAATAGTTAACATTTAGTGGGGACAGAAAAATATAGGGAAAAAACAAAGGCAGTTGCTGCATTGCATAAACAAGATTAGTTAACAGCCTTTCCATCGAGTTTTTCTTTTTCTTAAAGAATGAAACAAAGGCAGTATAAGCAGAGCAGGAAATGTCCCTTTCATATTTACCATAGGTGCTAACCAAAATAATCTACTATGTAATTCCAATTCACAAGGATTCCACGTATTTGAAATTATTTTTCGCACCATTTTCATTATATACATGCATTTTAAGTCCCGGATGCTTTCTCTTCCATAAAAACCATCACAGCGCTTTCTAGAGAGAAATATTGAGAACTGAGTTGACCGGCATCAATGCCTTCCCTTTTCAATTTAAAGGCTCATTTGCACTTCAGCACGCATTATTCACAAAGCACCGTTGTTATTCCCATTCTCCCCATTTCTCCACAAGTCAAAATGACTCCAAATTACAATCATGCTTCTAGAGAGCGGTAAGCTAAAAGAATTAAAATATGGCTGGCAAGTACAGACCAAGTTTGTACTGCTAAATGAAACGACAAACATATTTGAGTGTCATTTAAACCATCAAGTTATAAATCTCATAACGTGGGCAACATGCATTCAACAAGGTACTCAAAGCAAAGAGCCTGGAAAACAAAATGCAAATGTTCTACTTGTTTATGACCGGTAAAGCCACAGCTTAATCACATCTTCTTCAAGGTTTGGAATCAAAGGCAAAAGCATCTGAAGAGTAAAATAAACACGCCGTGGGACCCCAGAGGCTGGTCTTTAAGTCCATCACTAAGACAGGTAGCGGGGAGAAGCACAGGATGAAAAGTCTCCTGAGCTTGTGGGGGTGGAGGTGGGGGGGGCGGTAATTTTCAAGCTCTGTTCCTTGGGATTAGGATACAGTGTTCTGCCACCAAGCAGCAATGTCAAGGTGAGCCACAGTACCAGATGGGAGAGTTCCTCTCCGTCCTGTGATGGGGCAGGAAACGAAAAAGAGGTTGTGAGCACCTGCCATAGAAACTCTTAGAGACACACTAGCAAACAGAAGACGTGAGGGTTACATGAGCAGAATACCTGGACTGAAAGAATGAATGTAAAATTAGAGTTAAAAGTCCTGAACTGGTTCAGATAAGAGCAGTTTTAGGGGACCAGACATCTATCCACAGGTATGAGGGGAATTCTAAGAATGAGAAGGTATCAGCCAGGCGCGGTGGCTCACACCTGTAATCCCAGCACTTTGGGAGGCCGAGGTGGGTAGATCACGAGGTGTCTAACACGGTGTCTAACACGGTGAAAACCCGTCTCTACTAAAAACACAAAAAAATTAGCCAGGCCTGGTGGCGGGTGCTCCAGCTACTGGGGAGGCTGAGGCAGGAGAATTGTGTGAACCTGGGAGGCAGAGCTTGCAGTGAACCGAGATTGCGCCACTGCACTCCAGCCTGGGAGACACAGCGAGACTCTGTCTCAAAAAAAAAAAAAAAAAGAATGAGAAGATATCATTTGGGATAACCTCTACTGTTTCCAAATAGAAAAATGATTTAGAATGAACCAAGAATAATATTCATTAAATGCTGAGTACTAAGCAGTGGTCTACTGAAATTAAAGTTAGGAGACAACAATGTGTTAGAAGGAACCTGGAAGAAATGTTCCTAGACAGTCAAATATAAGCACAAGTGACATCCTATATATAAATTTTCTTGATTTCTTGTCAACAGGGGAACAGGAAATCCAGAAATGAAAAATCAGGAAATTGTTGATAATTTCTATCTGTTTCTGCTTATTTAAATTCAGAGCCTCCAGCCAAATGTTGGGAATGATCGCCTTTAATCCTTGTTAACAGAGCTCTACTGTGTCCTCTAGTGCCCACATAATGCCAGACAGAAAAAGGGCAGGCTGCCCTTAGCGTGGAGGTTTCATGGTGGGACACTACACGTGTCAGGAAGGGAAGACTGTCTGCAGCGCAGACTCCTTTAGGCAACTACTCTTTCCAGTGCTGCTGCAAAAAGGAAGACATTTTATGAGCAGATCCAGGGGCTAGTGGCCAGAAAACACAGACTGCTAGGACAAGCATTTGCAGCTGGGACTGTGGGTAAGCAAGATTCCTGAGGCATACCACGTGGAGGAAGGCCCCATTCACCTCTGCATAAGTGTGTGGGCAAAGAGTGAGAATTCTCTGCAAATTATAGTAAGAACCCAAACTTGCTCATAAAGAAAGCTCTATGTGGTCTTTCGCCTCCAGTAGATGGAGAGCTGCTAGAGAGTAGGTCAGGGTCCAATCTTGTCTTGCTTGCCATGGTGGGGCCCAACCCTGGGCCTAGGACCATAACAGGGTCTCTTGGGAGTTTTCATGAATGGTGATTTTGTCATCCTCTGATCCCAACTATGTGACTTCACCCAGCGTATTTTAATGAGTCTGAGGCTGACATCTGCAATACAGTGATGGGGATTTGGGTGATGGTTGCGCTCCACTGTATAATGTCTACCACCTCCAGATAAACTGGGTATTTCCATCCCCCAGATGCCACATCATCTAGATGGCAACATTTCTCCAGATATCACAGTGTTGGGTATCCATAGCTTGAGCTCCTAGCTTCCCAGAGACACAAAATCGGGTATCCCTCTTACCCTTCTTGCCCATGTCTGAGAGGGCGGTGGGAACACATTATCTGCAGTGAGGCTTGATGTGTTGTGATGTGATCCACATGATCCCCAGATGCTTTTCAGGCTCTTCGCTGGGAAGAGTTTGTATCTGTTGGTTGCATTTTTCATTGGTTCTAAGACATAGGTTTCATTTTCAAACATAATAAGTCCCCTGTTGAAAAATAAATAAGAAAAAAATATAATTTTAAGGGCAGCTTCTTGTTTATGGCTAAGACACAGCTCGTAACAAGAGAGAGAATGAAAAGAGAAACACCAATTTATTTATATTCTCAGATTTTAATCGGCAAGGACATTTCTGTGACATATGTTTGCGTTGATTCATTTCGCAAATCTTTTGGAAAGTTAACCTAGGAATTGTCTTTTGTTTGAAATATTTTATGGTAAAGAATACAGTGCCTTTTGCTTTTGTATGTTTTTATCACTTTTTATGTCTCAAAGATATATTGCCGGGAAGAAGAATGAGGAAAAAGATGTTTCAACTGCTTAGAAGATAGCTGTATCTGAATTAGCAGCCACATGGCAAAAGGGAAATGTTTAACTTTTTAAAAAATTTCAGTAGCCTCAGGGGTACAGCAGCTTTTGGTTATGTGGATAAATTGGGTAATGGTGAAGTCTAGGATTTTAGTGCACCTGTCATCCGAGTAGTGTACACTGTACCCTGTAGGTAGTCTTTCATC
Source organism: Trachypithecus francoisi (assembly GCF_009764315.1). Lineage (NCBI taxonomy): Eukaryota > Metazoa > Chordata > Mammalia > Primates > Cercopithecidae > Trachypithecus > Trachypithecus francoisi. The sequence continues at coordinate 5,366,174 of NW_022681442.1, read as the reverse complement.
CCTCCCCCACCTCTTGGCCTCCCTCTTCTGAGTCTCCAATGTCCATTATATTACTCTGGATGCCTTTGTGGACCCAGAGCTTACTTCCCACTTAGAAGCCAGAAAATGCCATATTTGGTTTTCAATTCCTGAGTTACTTCACTTAGAATAATGGTCCTAGTTCCATCCAAGTTGCTCCAAAAGCCATTAGGAAATCTATTTATGAAATGATAATTCCTAGATCTAATTATCCTGATCAGCCCTATTTCCTAAATATTTGATGGAATTATAAGCATGAGTACAAATTTATATTTTTTATTTACTTATTTAATCTGTGGGAGATGTGTGCATAAAAGAACCCACTTAAGTACACAGAGCATCAGCACTGCTTCTTGGAGGCTCAGGTCTGGCCTCTGGATCCTGTGTGCAGCTTTTTCTGGAATCGAGGAACACTACAGGGAGAAGTGTCAGTCTCAATGCTGCAAGGGTGGCCTCTGGAGTCTGGAAGCTCTGGGTTTGAGTTCCAGTTTGTTAGTTACTAGTTATATGACCTTAACTTTCTTAGTCTCTTTCAGCCCTGGTTTCTTCACCTGTAAAATGGGGATAATGGTGCCTGCTTCTCAGGGTTGCTATGTCATTGAGTCAAAACAGCCCAGGGGAGGCCCCAAGTCAGTGCTTGAGAGGTGGTAGCTCTCTTTACTATTAATAAGGGCAGATCCATGGATTAGGCATCTGTTAACATGTTAATCGGAAGACTGACAATTTCAGGAAAGTTCTGTATTTTGTTAACCCATTTGCTCATAGGAATACTGGTCACTCGTGGCTCCGTGATACAAAATATAGCATTAATAATATAAATACATTTCTGGGAATGACACTAACTAAGAAAGAACCTTTTGAGCCAACCTTTAGGTTTGGGAATAAAAGCATAGATTCTTTTTAAAAATGGACAAATTTGCTGAAGACTCTAACTTACAGAGACAGAAGGTGACATTTAGCCATGGACCATGACACATGTCTGACCTTCTGGAGCTCACGGCTAAGGCCACGTCCCACTCCCTGGAAATGAGGAATGCTAGCCTTGGGCTGTTGGGTTCCTTCAAACGATGGGAACCTTGGCCTGCAGCTTGGTTTTCATTTCTCTCTTTCCTACGGTGAGGCAGTGAAGTGCTTTAATTTAAAAGGTGCTTCCTGATGTTGAGAGAAAGGTTTTCTTTGGAGAAATGACAATTTGGATAACAGCAAACTGGCAGCTCTGAATTCCCACGTGTCTAGTACCTTATGTTATTTAGCAAGGTGACCACTATCTCTCCACTTTGGAAAGACACAAAATTTTCATGCAAAATTCATCTGACTGGAAACGGACCCTTCTAATACACTGACTACTAACCTTTTGTGAGACATGAACCTCCTCAGACTCTCCCTAGAATAATTCACATCCATACCTGTAGGGGTTAAGGGAAAATTTCCCCCTTTGCCCTCTGAAAGTTCACTACAAATCAACTGACAAAAGGCAGAAATATTATGTGAGAAAAGCATACACGTTTATTTTAACATGCATAGCACAGGTGAATTGTAGAAGAATGATTACTCAATGAGGGTACAGATGGTTATATACTCTTCTTCTTAGGAGAAAGGGAGAGAAGTATGGATAATTTTAGGGGGTGAGTAAATGATTTTTAGGGGAATTCACTGGCCTTGAAGAACATACGGTGGCCTGGGACAAAGTCTGTCAGGCCCGCAGAGCAGACGATTGTTTATGACAAAAGTCTGTCCGGATGTGTCAACAGGCTTCAGTCTTTCTTCCTGTGACATGAGTTAATGAAAACTCAGAGAGGGACCAAAGTAAGTGATTTCTTTTCTGGAGGGTCTACAGTTTAGGGAGATAAAGGAACTTCAGAGAACAACTTCATCCTGTCCTTTGGGAGAGACAGAGATGGGGTGAAGGTGGGTGCCAGGGGCCAGAGAGACCTTGAGGGATTTTCTACAGTTCAGCATGTCAGAGTCATATTTTGGAGTATCAGTTTCTGAGCCCCAACATACATAACCACAACATTTTGCAGAAATGATGTTTAGGGCATTCGTTCCAATATATAATTATATACAATATATAATAATATGTATTATTATAATATATAATTAGTTCTAATATATAATTTATATTACAGCAACCCAAGGATCTAGGTATACATCAATCCTCGAGGAATAGCTGGTCAAGTTGCAAACTCCATGAGTTTTCCTCAATCTAAGCTTCTTTCCAAAGAAGGGACTGTGTAAGGTATTCCTATGTCATTCATTACTGCTCACCTATTTGTTCAGTCATTCATCATCCTGTGCTCATTGATGGCGCATTCGTAGGTTTAACAACTCTTAAATTTTAATAGATTGACAGGCTGGGCGCGGTGGTTCACGCCTGTAATCCCAGCACTTTGGGAGGCCGAGATGGGCGGATCACGAGGTCAGGAGATCGAGACCATCCTGGCTAACACGGTGAAACCCCAACTCTACTAAAAAAAATACAAAAAAATCAGTCGGGTGTGGTGGCGGGCACCTGTAGTCCCAGCTTCTCTGGAGGCTGAGGCAGGAGAATGGTGTGAACCCAGGAGGCGGATCTTGCAGTGAGCCAAGATCACACCACTGCACTCCAGCCTGGTGACAGAGGGAGACTCTGTCTCAAAAAAAAAAAAAAAAAAAAATGATTGTCAGTATCTCAACGCTCAAATGATACGGAAGAAGAGGTTTGAGTTAGTCAAGTATCTATTCTGAACACAACTGGTAAGCAAATACAGACTAATCAACTCACTATTATTTAGCTGGCTTACTCTACCAATCCTGTTTTATGAGTTGTTATGGGCAACGGGAGAAACAGATCTATCATGCTCAGGATGCTTGTATCCTAATAGACAAGGCAGCATCAAGATACCCAGGACAATTAAAAATCACGTGAGAGCTAAGATGTGCATTCAAAGAATCGTAAAACTTAATGCTTCAGAGAAGAGGGAGTCCAATGTGGTTTGGAGCAACTAAAACATTTTTTGATATTTTCAAATCCCAAATTTGTAGAAATTGTTACTTAGTCATGAAAATGTTCTCATGTCTCCTTTTAAATTATCCAAAGGCCAGATTGACTAAAAGTCATTCTATGAAGTGTTGTCTTCCCCCACACTGGTGTCTATGTGTATCACCAAACAGATTACTCAGGGATCACTTTGGTCAACAACTCTGTGGAGTGGCTTGTGTCTCTTTCTCTAAGATGTTCTTTATGAAATAAAATGTAGACTTCTCACTTTGGAAGACGTAGGAGAGGATTTTTGTTTATTAAAGTTGAGTTTTAAAAACCTAAATTAAGGACGCGAACTTTAAAAAATAGGCAAAGGGAGGCCGGCTGCGGTGGCTCACGCCTGGCCTGTCATTCCAGCACTTTGGGAGGCCAAGGTGGGTGGATCACCTGTGGTCAAGAGTTCAAGACCAGCCTGGAAAACATGACGAAACTCCATCTCTATTAAAAATACAAGAAGTAGCTGGGTGTGGTGGCACGCACCTGTAGTCCCAGCTACTCGGGAGGCTGAGGTGGGAGAATCGCTCGAACCCAGGAGGTGGAGGTTACAGTGAGCCAAGATGTGTCACTGTACTCCAGCCTGGGTGACAGAATGAGATTCCCTCTCAAAAACAAAAAAACAAAAACAGGCAAGGGGAAAGTGGAAATGAATACCATCAATTCTGCCCTAAAAAGAAAATGGCAGTAACATTTCATTTTGTATTGCAACATTTTCGATTTTACATTGGATCTAAATAAGCTGAACACTTACCGTAAAACATGTCACCACGTTCTAATCATGAGAAGCAAATTACTGAAAAAGTTTTTCTACTTAGTGGAATACTTCTAGCAATTGTTACTTAGTCGTAAAAATATTCCCTTATCTTCTTTTATCTTTTAAGTCATCCAAAGGCCAGGTGTTGAGAAATCAAGATGAAGGCCTTCCCTTTACTGCAAACAATTGGCAGCTTATTATAAGCTTAATTAAATAATTGCTTTGGACTGTCTTGGGTATAATTAATTATTTAGCTCTAAAGAACTGCTGGAAACAACAGTGGACACAAAATTCAAGCATTCAGGGTTTCTGAGATACAACATTTTGATGTTCTCACAGCCCTTACTGGCCCTGAGTTAGATAAGTGAATGTAATTTGTTTTAAGTTGAATGTCATAGATACTTAGTTGTAAACTTGAAGTTGGAAGACTGTCAGAGCATGGAATTTAAATCCAGTGGACTTTGCATGTGGGGTTCTTTCTCCCTTGGTAGAGTAGGAGGAAAAGATGAGAAGAAAGTCTCCAACGTTTGGGAAAGATGAAGACCGTGGGTCCCTTCTCTAGAGTGACAGGAGGAGGCTGGGCCAGCCATCACCCCAGGCTCAGGCCACATTCTGGGGCAGAGAGAAAGGAGTTCTCAGGGTGGTGAGGGTCACCCCCTGTGTCACTCTTCTAGGATCCAGGTTCTGGGCCGTGCTCCGTATTGAGCACTCTGTTGATCATGGCTGCAGCTCCCGCCATGACCCCACTGTCCAAGGTGTGCAGGTGGCAGAGCTGGGAACCCAGTCGGGACCTGTGTGTTCCAGGCTTGGACCTCTCAACCTCACACTCGCCTGTTTCTCTTTGTGCAGTTTTGAGAGAAGGGCCCAGAACCAGCAGGAGCATGAAAAAAAGCAGAATTCAAAAAGAAAAGGACTTGAATTAGAATTAGAGAAAATGGAGCCGCTGCTTTGAGAACCAGCAGCCTTCCTTTAAAACGTAAAATCCTGTTGTTTTTCCTTGACTGGAAACAAAGAGGAATCTATTAAAATGTTATTAGTTGATTATTTTAGCTTTCAAAGTGAACACTCAGGAGACCCATATTTCCTCAAGATAAGTTTTTGTCCTTCTGAAAATTCAGTTTTTAATCTCCAAAGCCACGATGCAGCAGGCACCAGGGCCGCTTAATGCCTGATCCTGATTTTTCTGACTCTACCCGGCAAGCAGGACAGTGGCACATGGATTTTGACTGCCTGTAATAAGATGATGATTAGAAAACATGAATTATCCTGGCTAGCTCAGCGTCCAACTGCTAACTGAATTTCCTAGAAAAAGACTTCTGGTCTCAGTGTGGTGCTGTCGATCATATGGTGGAAAAGCAGTTGGCTTGAAATTTAATTTCGGCTTTTTTTTTTTGGAGGAACTCATGGGTGAAAGTAATATCTCACCCCATACATGTTTGATAAACAGTCGTGGCAGCAGTATTACTTAACACATAAGCACCACAGGGCTTCAGCAATTTCCATGTGAATACTCAGGTACAATCAAAACGAATATTCTTTATCCCTTCACTATGTGCAAGGCACTAGGCCAGACATGCAAAGACCCCTTGCCTGTGGTTCCCATTTCAAATATAACTCATGACCAGGGTGTGGGAGCGCGACTGAAGAGGTAAGAGTTCAAACTGTGATAAAACACATTAAGAATAGTTATTACCAAGGACTGGGCATGGTGGCTCATGCCTGTAATCCCAGCACTTTGGGAGGCCGAGACTGGCATATCACTGGAGGTCAGGAGTTCCAGTCCAGCCTGGGCAACGTCGTGAAACCCCATTTTTCCTAAAAATACAAAAATTAGCCGTGCGTGATGGTGCGTGCCTGTAATCCCAGCTACTTGGGAGGCTGAGGCAGGAGAATCACTTGAACCTGGGAGGCGGAGGTTGCAGTGAGCCGAGATCGCACCACTGCACTTCAGCCTGGGTGACAGAGTGAGTCAGATACGGTCTCAAAAAAAAAAAAGTGTTATTACCAGCATTACCAGCACACCAATAATAATAATAGCAGCTATGATGTATGAAAAGATTCCCTGAGTCAGGGTCCTTCTTAAAATTACAGTGTTATGGAAAAATAATTCACATAGCATTAAGTTCACCCCTTGAAAGCATGCAATCCAGTGGTTTTTAGCATATTCACTGAGTCATGCAAACATCACCACTATCTAATTGCAGAATATTTTCATCACTCCCTGCAAAACTCTGGACCTATCAGCAGTCACTCTTGACCCTCCATGGCCCCCATGAGCCAGGATCTCGAATGTATTCTTTTATTTCCCTTTTTTTTTTTGAGACGGAGTCTCACTCTGTCGCCAGGCTGCAGTGCAGTGGCATGATCTCGGCTCACTGCAACCTCTGACTCCCTGGTTCAAGGGATTCTCCTGCCTTAGCCTCCTGAGTAGCTGAGATTACAGGCATGTGCCACCATAGCCAGTTAATTTTTATATTTTTAGTAGAGATGGGGTTTCACCATGTTGGCCAGGAGGGTCTCAATCTCCTGACCTCGTATCCACCCGCCTCGGCCTCCAAAGTGCTGGGATTACAGGTGTGAGCCACCACGCCCAGCCAGGAATATATTATTTTCTTTAATATTTACAGCAATCCTATAAAGCAGACAACATGAGCCCATTTTACTAATGAGGAAAATAAAGATGAGAGCCCTCAGGTCACTGTAGAAGGTTCTATAGTGTCCCCCCAACCCCCAGAAAAGATATGTTTAAGTCCTAATCTCGGGACCTGTGAATGTGACCTTACTGGGAAAAGGGACTTCGCAAATGTAATTAAATTAAGGATCTCAAGATGAGCTTGTCCTGGACTAGGATGGGCCATAAATCTAATGACACGTGTCTTTAGAAGAGTCCGAAGAGGAGACACACAGACACAGGGAAGAAGGCCAAGCGAAGAGGCAGGCAAAAACGGGAGTGACATCTACAAGTCAAGGCACACCAGGGATGGCCAGAAGCCACCCAAAGCGAGGAGGCAGATGTGGGAGGGATTGTTCTGTAGACCCTGCAGAAGAAACCAACCCTGCTGACCCCTTGATTTCAGACTTCTGGCCTGAAGAGCAGTGAGAGACTAAATTTCTGTCTGAAGCCACCTGGTTTGTGGCAGTTTGTGAAGATAGCCCTATGAAACAGACACAGCCATACAGTTGATCAGCAGCAGAGCCAAGATGTCCCAGTCGGGACCCGGCTCCTGGGCCTGGTCACTTGCCCTCATCACACTGGATGGCCAGCCTCCTCTTCAGGGTCACGCACAGCACTAATGCCGGGGATGACCTTAGAGGCTGATGCATGACCTTCGAGGTCCAGGTGAGCCAACCCTTCCTTCAGGATCCCCAGCATCTAGGGCTCTTCTGCAGAATTCCTCATGCGGTTTTGTGCAACCTGCTTCCCCTCACTAACAACATTTTATTAAATTGATATCTGGCTCCCTTTACACACCCAGGGAATAGTCTCCTTATTTCTGTTGTTTTTCTTAGAACCAGCTTTGCAACTTGCACGTGACCAGTAGGTGAGTAAGTGATCACTAAATATTTGCAGGACTATTGAACAAGCATAAGACTGAACTAGAGGCTTTGACATGTAGGCCACGGAGAGCCATGGTGGGCTGGAGTGCAATGGGTTGGCAGGATTTATGATATGATCTAGTAGTGTTTTTAAAATATGACCTTCTAGAATGTGCAATATGGTGATGAAAGGAGGGGTGGAGACAGAAGCACAGTGGGGGAGGCAATTTTCAAATCAAGGAGGGGGGTTGAACAAGGATGGTGACAGAAGAGAGGGATGAAGGAGACGCTACAGGGGAGAGTGTGCAGGGCCTGGGGGGATAAGGTAGGTTATAGAAATCTCCCTGAGGTCAGGCTTATAGACTTGAGATGGTGTGGATCTTCTGGAGAAGAGGTCAGGTGGAACGCCAGTCTGGGACCTACCCGGAGGAGTTTAGATTGAGACATCCTGAGTTTTGAGTGACAGTGGGGCCTGGGGAGAGCTGAGAGACTTGACTTTGGGTATCCTTCAGAGTAGATGCCACCTGCCAAAACCACCGTGGCTCCCTGTGGCCTGTGCGTCAAAGCCTCTCGCTGACTCATGCACTCGTCCAACAATATTTCTGTGAACAGCTGAGGTGGGATCCCAGGGATGGCTCTCACAGAAGTTTACCCGGATGTCCAAAGATCTCCATGGGAGGAAGCAGAAGGGAGAAGGGAAGCAGTGTGGAAACCTGGCTAGAGACAGCTGGCCAGAGGTTGGAGGAGAGTCAGGTGGGCTAGTCAGACAGATGCTGACGGAGTGAGTGTTATAAGTGCAAAGGTGAAGGTCAAAGTGGCTTTACCGCCATTCCATGCCAATTTCCTCCTTCATATGATCTACTGCACTTTAAATAGTTTTTAAAAAGTGGATTGGCCAGAATTAAGGTTTATGAACCGCCTGACCTTTGGGAGGGCACATCTATTCCTGCACTACTTACTGAGTACTTGTAACATGCCAGGGTCTGGGACACAGCTGTGTTGGGGCACCCAGTCCCTGCCTTCCTGGAACTCCCAGTCTAGCAGAAGGAAGGTGAAGGCAAGGCCACCTCCATGCCCTGACTTTCTGGGTGTTAGACCTATACACTGCAGGCACCTCATAGAATGAGGTATGGCAGTTACCAAGGCACGGGGCAAGGAAGGAGAGGGGCCTTAAACACATATTTACAAAGCACCTGCTATGCTACCGGAACTGCAATGTGTGAGAAAATGCATGACAGCATGTGGCTGAGCCAGATGGCAAAGAGGTGGGGACACCAGGGGAGGCTTCTTGGAGGAGGAAGCAGTGTTGGACTTGGGCCTTGAAGGAAGAGCGGATCTTCCAGAGCCAAAAGGGAGAGCGGGGAGTGGTCTGTCCCAGGCAGAGGGGCAGCACCATGCATGTGGGGGCATGCTCTGGAAACAACCGAAAAAACAGCATAGTGGGAATGGGGTGGTTTCCTCAGGAGGGGGATAGTGGGACTGAAAAAGAAGGTTGGATCCAAATTGTGCAAGAGGTTTAGCAGAACAAATATGGAACAGGGGGTCAGCCAGACTTGGTTTAAGATTTGACCACTATCACTGAGAGGCCATGAGGAAGTCACTTTCGTGGTCTCTGCTTTTTACCTGTAAACCAAGGAGCATGAGACCTGTTCATGGCTTCTGTGAGCTTCCCATGAGAACAAGGAAAGGCGTGGTGCCAATGCAGAGAGGCCCCCCGTCTGCAGCTGGGATGAGGAAGGGGAGTGAGCTGGGTCAGTAGCTGGTGATATGGGGATGAGGCAAAGGGCTTTGTGAGGATGGCAATTTCAAGGTACAAACTGCATGACAGCAATGTTGGGGGTTGGGGAACGAACTCCAGGCCCCTGAGGATGCCACGCCTTAGTTGGCTGCTCAGGTGACAATAACACCTGTCCCATCCTCATGAAAATACGAATCATAACAACGATGAACAATAAAGTACGAGCTACTGCAATTACCATCACCACCCCACGGAGTGGGCACGCATATGAGTGTGCGGTATACGTGTGGGAATGTGTGCAGGTGGGCGCCTGTGCATGTGAGTGTGTGGACATCTGGTGCTCAGGTGTCACTGACCCCATTTAAAAAGGAAATAACTATGATTACAACCAGTCTTTAGTGTACGATCTGATCCAGATACCACTTCCTCATCTAGCAGGTGAGCGTGGCTTGGGTCTTTTAAAGCACAGGTGGGCCCTTAGGAAATTCAGCTTCAGTCGAACCTCTGTGCCTGCAGGTGAAGAAGACTTAGGGGTTAATTCCAACAGCAAGAGCCCACGAGACTCCTCCTGCCAGATGAGAGGGCGGAGCAAGAGAACCAGAAAAATAAGGGAAAGACAATCTTTTCCCTCCAGGAGCTGAAGCAATTGGAAAGTGGCATTTAGGAACAAACTCAGAAGATGGGTGCACAGCTGTTCTCATGCCCCAGCAGGAGCATGACAGGGCTGGACATCTGTCCCATTACAAAGTACAGTAGGTCAGTTCCTCTGGGCCAAGAGCTGGATTCTCTTCCCATCTCAGTGGCAGTTTGATGTCTGTGTCCTGCAGAGTTGTGGATTATCTGAAGCTCATAACAGTACCTCCAGGCTCCCTGGCTGGCAGGAATGAGAGCACCAAGCCGCCAGAGCAAATGGGGGACCAGAATGTAAAAGGGGGAGGAGAATCACAAGCACTGCACCGAACCCGTATTCACTGGGAGTTGCGCATCAATGGGAGACATATGACACGGGACAAAATTAACGTATGGCCTCAACTTCACATTCGACTTGGAGTCATTTCAAAGTAGGAATAAACTCCATGGCTGAACTCCGTTTTATGACCCATTTTCCATGTTGCACTTCATTCCCTCCATTCAAGAGCCGTCTCCTCTTTAATGTCCCTTTCTACTGAGATTGTGCTGTTTTTCTCTCTGTCTTTCTGCTTCAAGCTTCAAATGATGGAGAACTTTGGGTTCCCTCCTTCTTCTGTGTTCCAGGACAGAGTTTTTTTCTTCCTGCTCATTTGTGATCCTGTGTTTTTAAAGCAATGTGGGATGTTCTTTCTCTGCGAAACTGGAATCTGTTGGGCTGTAATTAATGTGTCTTCTAGGACACCCCAGCTTCCCTCCACGTTCCTAGATTTTAATGTGTTTTTGGAGCACACCACGTTTAACACAATTTTTAATCCCTGTTTTCTTTCTTAACAGCTAGCAGGCTGGTGATACTCTAGTTGCATTTTTTCCCCCCCTTTATTTCCAGTCTCAATCGATTCTTCTGTCAATGAGCAGTTGATCGGATAGAGCTTCCCTTCGCCCTGGTCTGATTCTTGACTTGAAAGATCATAAAGTTGACTGTACAGCTGCGGAATTTCTCTGTTGATGCACGGTCTGCTGCTTTTGTAACAATAGCACAAAGATCTGAGAAGTCAAAATTCTCAGGAGTACCCACAGCGAGGAGTTCATTAGACCCACACAGCGTTCCTCATCACCATTCCCATTCCCTCTTGGTGGCTGACACAAGACAATGCAGCACTTACTCTTCTGACTTTTCCTGAAATCCCAGCTGCAAGGATTTCACAATATTCTTTTCTGCCAAATTATGGGTCTGTGCCTGCTCCTGAAGATGGGGGTTGGACATGGAGACTCAGACACTACAGAGTCTGGCCAGCAAGGTCATTACCACCATGTGGAAGGAACTGGCAAACCTGACAGTTGCCCTGCACCTTTGTGGGAGGCTGAAAGAGCTAAGGCAGTGTGCCCGACACAGAGTGACTGCAGGGCCGGCCTGGGAAGAGCGATGGAGGGTCGTGATGGAGTGGCAAGGCCAAGCCCTATGGGAGGATTTGTCTTGCTTGGATATTACTCTAGGAATACCTTCCCCAGTTGTCACTCTCATGAGTTAATGTCACTGGTTTATAAGTTGTGTTATTAAGGCAAATAAGAGCTATTAGGAACTCCTTGTAGTTAATCCTTTTCTCTTTGCCCATCAAGAATCTGACAGCCCCATAAAGATAGCCTGAAAATTATCCGGCTAATCCTGGATGTTTCCACTGATGGCTGATCTCAGTTTTGATGACTGAGAATTTCTTCATAATTGTTGCTGGAAGAGGCCTATTTGTTTCTGAGTGTCCCTGGCTCTCAGTTGTCCTTTTTTTTTTTTGCCAAAAGCTCATTGCATTTCTTTGGTACATTCACCCCTTCCCTGCTCCCTGCTTTGGGGGCCCTGGGTGCAGTTTTCCCTCAACCTGGTCCAGGATATAGACCCATAACCTGTTTGACCAGATCACTGAGCTCCACACTGGCCACTCTGATTGTTTCACAGATGAGCCCGTGGCCTAGTCAGAGCCACTGGGATGTGTTTAGATGACCTCCACTGAGCTTGGGGGAGAGGCCCTTATTCTTCTACTTGCTTTTTGAACATGGAAGCCTCATGTTGCCAACAAAACAAAACAAAAACTGCCTATTATGGACTGAGTGTTTATATACCCTGTAAATTCATATGTTAGAGCCATGACCCCCATGTGATGGTATCAGGAGATGGGGCCTTTGGGAGCTGATTAGGCTTAGATGAGATCACGAGGGAAGCCCCATGCTGGGATTCGTGACCTTATAAGGGACACCAGAACTTCCTCCCTCTGTACACGCACCAAGAGAGGTCATGTGAGCAGACAGCAAACTAACGCCTGCCTGGAAGCCAAGAGAAGAGGCCTCAGGAGGAAAAATTGACCTTGTCAGCTCATTGATCTTGGACTTTCCAGGCTCAAGAACTGTGAGAAATAAATTTCTATGGTTTGAGCCAACTAGTCTATGGTATCTTGCTATGGCAGCCCATGCTAAGATAGTGCCTGAGAATGAAAGTAACACAGAAGGTGGTAGAGGCTTGAGATAGAAAATAGACCCTGATAATATTAGCTAGGACGCTGGATCCAGCCATGCCTGGACTTTTGAGTAGCATAAGCCTATCTCCACATTATTTTGTTTTTCTTTAAGTCAGTTTGAGTTTTTATTTTTTATTTTTTTTAGATGGAGTCTCACTCTGTCTCCAGGCTGGAGCGAGCACAATCTCAGCTCACTGCAACCCCCACCTCCCGGGTTCAAGCAATTCTCTGCCTCAGCCTCCCAAGTAGCTGGGACTACAGGAGCATGCCACCACGCCCAGCTAATTTTTGTATTTTTAGTAGAGATGGGGTTTCGCCATGTTGATCAGGCTGGTATTGAACTCCTGACTTTGTGATCCACCTGCCTCAGTCTCCCAAAGTGCTGGGATTACAGGCGTGAGCCACCATGCCCCTGGGCAGCTTTTCTCTTCTTTACACACATTGACCTTAATGCCAAATTGAAGGCTGAAAATATCCAGCCTTCAACACATGACCTTTGAAGAAAGAGGTCCACCTTTCAGGCCCCAGAGAGGCACAATAGTAAAGTGTGGATTCCCCTTTCCAAGTGTGTGTGGTCCTTACTACCATGGCCTTGTGTGTCTCTGCCCTGGTCTCTACAGGAGCAGCAAAGCTTTGCAAGGAATTATCCCAGGAGTGCTGCATGAACACACCTCCCCAACTAGTCCAGTTCCAGAATCAAAGAACAAAGACAGTCTCATGATGCTCACTAGAGGCCGGCACAGGGCTTGGCTTTCCTAGAGGTCATTGCATTTGTTTACCGTTTCTCCCCTGGCACCCATCACAGGGGAGAAACAAACTCAAACTTCATTTGAACATGCAAACTTCCCACCATGCAAACTGGGGCTCAGAGAGGCCCAGTGACCTGTCCATTGTCACACAGTTAATTGACCACCCTATCATGTTCTAGGCTGAGAACATCTACCTGAGGTCCCAGAGTACCCATTTTGAATTGGTCACTCACCTTCACCTCAGATGCCACCAGGTCTGACCCCATTTCACCCCCAACCCTGCTCATCTCTGTCCCCTCCAGGAATTCAAGCACTGGTTTTCCATGAAAACTGGCCCCTTATCCTTCACAACTCTTTAATCCTCTACTGACCCTATCCCCACTCCCTTTTCCCTAACTCTTCCCACTGTGCTCTTGGGGCTCATGGTCCCATCCTTGAATCCTCTCCTGATCCAAATCTCCTCCAGCATATTCTTCTTACCTCCTTCCCCTAGCTGAATCCTGGCTGATTCCACTGATATCACCTCCCCTGCAGCCTCTCAGGATGATATTTCGTTACTTAAAATTTCTCCCTCATGTACCTCAGCTCCTTAGTGGTGAACAGTTGTCATCTTTGCTCTAAATTGTCACTTCCAAACTCTCCTCCTTCACCTTCTCCTGAGCGCCCACCCTGCATGCTGGGTGTGCACGTGTATTGGAGTCCCTGCCAGGTGGTGGATTTTGTTGCATCTTCAGTAGGTCCTTTCAAGTACCCACACCCCACACTTCCTCAGGAAAGTGAGTCTAAGACACAGATCACCAAAAAAATTTAGAGTTACCAGCCTCTCTAATACCCTTGGAAAAGTCTCTCAACTCTCACAAAAGTTGCCACCTTTGACTAGGCCTGCCCCACCACCTCTTACCGGAGTTACTGTGAAGGCACCTACCCAAGCCTGTGCTTCTGTGCACGTTCCCTACAGTCTTATTTCCAGCCTGGCAGCTGGAGTGCCCCTGTAAAAATGTTAAGTCAGACCACATTACTTCAGCTCCAAGCTCCCCTGGCACCCATCATTGCGGGGAGGCCAAAGGACATCCGACCACCTTTGTGACCCCTGGTGATTTTACCTTTCCACTTCCCTTCTGACCTCATTTCTTTCTATTGCCTCCCTGTCCCTGTCCTCTCTAGTTATGCTGGCCACCTTGCTGCTCTGGGAATATCCCAGGCATCTTTCTGCTTCAGGAGCTTTACACATGCTCTTCTGTCTGATATGCCACCTACATCATCTAAAGGGCTCACCTCCTCCCAAACCTCCTTGACTACCTGTTGCCTTTCCTGTCCTCCATCTCAGCTTTGTCTTTCTCCATGATCCTTGACATCATGTATCTTACTCTATGTCCATTGTCTGTTCTTTCCACTAGGAAATGCTCCAGGAAGAACACGTTTTGTTCAGTGCTGTGTCCCCAGAACCTGGAACAGAACTGGCAATGAGGAAGCACTCAAGTAATGTTTTCTGAATGAATGAATAATTGGAGAGAAGCAAATTCAAACCACAAGGCACCTCCTTCACTTTTCAGAGTAGCAGACATCTTAAAGTTCAATTGTATTGCATAAATAGGAAATAAAAATGCTTTTAAAAATGCAGGTATGCAGAAATGAGTGTGTGCATGCGAGTGTGTGTGTTCGCTCAATGATTTGGGTCTGTATCTGCTGACATGGAGAGACAGACGGGGTCGGGTGATAAAAGAAAGCTGTAGAATGATGTATATGACATGACTCTATGTTTGTAAAAATAAACGAATATACACCCCAATCTCTGACTATGTGTTTACACGCACAAGGGATCAGAAAGCTGGAAGGGGAATTCCCAAGTTTGCATTTTTATCTGAGTGGGACTGGAACGGGATGAAGGAGGAAGAGGAATAGCTTTGTGTACATATTTTTAGATACATGAAAGGACCAATGTTGGTAAGTACTTAGAGATAAATCAGATGTATTGAGCAATGGGAAAGATGTGAGCGAACAGAACTCTCATTCTCTGCTGGCTGGAGCAGAAGTGAGAGCAGCAAAGAACCAACTGGTAGGTGTGTTGTTGTTAGGTGTGTCACATGCACATTCTCATCCTCCATGATCCCACACAGAACCCGCAAAGACGTCACAGGAACTGCTGATACGCAGAATGTGATTCTGCTTTTTAACTCAAGCAGGTACATCCTTCCACGGCCTTCTTTCTTCCCTCCCATGGAGCCATACTTTGGTGCCTTGGGCCAAAGTTACCCAGGACTCTGAGGATACAAACATTTAGTTCACAAACTCAACAAGTAAATCCAGTAAAAAGGCTGAAACAGCTGGAAATTTATCAAACAAAATGATTTTCCTGGGGAGCACATAAGGGCCACCCGATGGCTAATAACTGTGATGTGGAAGGAAGGGGGCTGCGAGTAACACCTGCGGTTGACTTGTCTAGCATGGGAAGGTAATCGCTTCCTGCATCATGCCCATAGCACAGTAGCAAACTCCCTACCGATCCATGCCTATATTCAGCTCGCCTTGGTCCTTGTTAAATTAGTTTCCTTACTTTGTTTCCTTATGAGGGGAGGCCCTTTAAGATTTACATTAAGCCAGCAGCTTCAACATTAGTACCTAATGTTCTGTCCTTTAGCATTGGGAATTATAAAGCATCAGAGTCACATAAATGGAAGCTAATTCACAAAATGTTTGGATGTTGAAATTCAACCAGTTCAGTCACTCTCACCCCACAAGGCCTGAGGACAGCACTGAAAGAGGGGGCATGAACATGAGGCTAAGATCCTGGGTGGCCATGCTCTTGTAAGCAATGCAGGGAGGGCCTCCGTGTTCTCTTGCGCAGGTGGAGGTGCAGCTGAGCTGGGAGCCTCCATCACTGACTCTCAGTGCTTTAGCATGAGCAGGAAAAGACAGAGGTTGTCTGCAGTAGACGGCTGAAGACTAGAGCCACCACGGTCATGGCCACTTACCTGAGACCAGAACAGGTGCTGAGACTGACGGCTGAATCAGAATATCCCCGTACATGTCCATGGTAGTAACAGTGACCCTACAGGGGAGGAGGGGAGAATCCCATTTCAGTTATAACATATTTTTGCCCACTTATAATAAATCAACTGCCTCCAATCCTCTCCACTTGTTTTTAGCTATAGAATTTTCTTTTGCATAAAATATTATTATACAGCCTTAATATTTAATGCAAAGCCCAACATGACCCAGACAGGGTCTACGTCGGGAATATCTGATTTACTTAGAGGTTACCAATAGGGGTTTTTAAATGAACCCTAGTTTCACTCTTGTCTCTCTGACACCCTACAGGAAAGCCCTGATACAGAATGTTTTACAAAATCCAGCAGCAGAACAAATCACATTGACATCGCCATTTTACCCTCATGTAAATTGTCTTTTGTAATGAGATGAAGAACTGTAGGGGGTATCTAAGCACACTGTGAAATATAATAAAACAAGGCCTAAATCTGTGGCTTATGAAAACAGGAAAGCAGATGAGAGGAAGTGGGGGTGAAGAAAGAAGGAGGGGACCCCACTGAATTACCCAGTTGAGAGCTGAAAGTCTATCTCAGCAGGAAAGAAAAATAGGAAGGTCTTCAAAGTCTAAGACAAAAGTTCCCGTGTGTCATGCCTGTAATATTCTATCCTTTGATAATGTCACAGCTTACAAAAAGAAAGCACGGCACAGACACTTCCTTAATGAAGATAGATATCAGTCCGGAATCAAAGTTAATTTTATCACTGAGCAAAAGGTACGCTGCAGCTCCAGTTAAGTGGCCGACTGGCAAGAAGTGGCTGAGTATACTCAGTACTCCTCACCCAGGTCCTCTGGATGCCAGCTGGGTGCAGATCTCTGCAGAGAAAGGTACATGCATCTTCTCAGGGTTTCCCCTGAGAAGCTCCTCTTTCAAGCAGCTCAGGTGTTAGTCTGTCTCCACTGCACCCTCCTTTGTGCACGGCTCCTTCACACATGACAACAGTCATGCACTTTGTCTAGGGCAGAGCTTGGTGTCCAGTTGTTCTGCCCAACAAAACCCACCTTGACTTTGCTAAGAAAAAGCACCAGATGCAATTGAGTAATGAAGAAAACCAGACACCACCACGGGAAAGGGGCTAAGATGATCTCTTGGTCTCAACGTAGATGACAAAATTATCAGATCACCTAAAAGCTGATGAAAGGAGGGTGATGGGGTTAAGGGGTTGCAGGGACATTTATTATTCTGTTGAGCTTTTTCATATTAATTTTAGAAGTTCTTTATATACTCAGGATATTAACACTCTGCCTGTTATTACATGGGAAATGTCTTTTAACTTTGCTTATGATATTTTTTTGTTCAGAGTTTCCGATGTATATCCATTTAAATGCATTTGTCTCTCTCTTCATGCATTTTTTGTATAGCTCAAGGTGGCTGTTTTCAGGATCACAAATATGTCCTTCTTTATTTTCTTCTATCTTTACAGTCTTACAATTAGCTCTTTAATCCATCTGGAATTAATTTTTGTGGGAGTGTGAGGTTCAATGCTAACTTTCCCCTACAAATGAGAGCCAGCTGTGCTTTGCTGCCATTTTTCCTTTTCTCCGTGATGTGACATGCTACCTTGGCATATATCAAAGGCCTACAATATGTTTGTGGCACCACTTTTGTACTTTTTGTGCTAGCCCACTGAAACAGACATTCATTTGTCTGTTTCTGTGCCAATTCCACACTGTTCCAATGACTATTGCTCTATACTCTATTTTGATATCAGGTAGAGTACGTTGTCCTTTAAAACTAAGATGAAATTCACATGCCATAAAACTCACCTTTTAAAAGCATATATAATCAGTGAGTTTTGTTGTCTATTCACAATATTATATACTCATCACCACTAATTGATTCTAAAACCTTTCTCTCACCTCAGAAAGAAACCTCATATTCATTAGCAGTCACTTCCCATTCCCTGCTCCTCCATCTCTGGCAACCATTAACCTGCTTTCTATCTCTATGGATTTGCCTGTTCTGTTATTTTATAGAAATGGAATCATACAACAAGTGCCTTTTGTGACTGGCTTCTTTCACTTGAGCATGGTGTTTTCAAGTTCATTCATACTGAGGCATGCATTAGAATGTCATTCCTTTTCTACGGCTGAATCACCTTCTACCGTGTGGATGAAAACATATTTTGCTCATCCAATTGATGAGCATATGAGTTGTTTCTACTTTTTGACTATTATGAGTAATGTTACTATGAACACATGTGTACACATTTTTGTAAGGATGTGTTTTCAGTTCTCTTGGATATGTACTATGAGTAGACATACGGGTCTAAAAGTAAAGTTGCTGGTTATATGGAAACTCAATGTTTAACTTTTTAAAGTACTGCCAAACTGTTCTGTCAAGCAGCTGAACCCTTTTACATTCCTGTGAGCATTAGATGAGGGCTCTAATTGCCCCACATACTCACCAACACTTATTGCTGTTTATCTTTTCCATTATAGCCATCCTAGTGGATATAAAGTGGTATTTCAATGTGGTTTTTGTTTTAATTTTCTTAATCACTAACGATGTTGGGCATTTTTTCATGTGCTTGTTGTCCATTTTTATACCTTCTTTGAAGGAATGTCTACTCAAATCCTTTGCTTATTTGTAAATTGGATGTTGGTGTTTTTATTGTTGAGTTAGAAGAGTTCTTCATATATTTTCAGCACTAGACCCTTATTAGATATAAGATTTACAGATACTTTCTCCCATTTTGTGAGTTGTCCTTTTACTTTCTTTTTTTAATTTTAATTTTTTTTTTTTTGAGACAGAGCCTTACTCTGTCACCTAGGCTGGAGTACAGTGGTGTGATCTCGGCTCATTGCAACCTCTGCTTCCCAGGTTCAAGCGATTCTCCTGCCTCAGCCACTGGAATAGCTGGGATTACAGGCACATGCCATCACACCCAGCTACTTTTTGTATTTTTTTGTAGCAATGGAGTTTCACCATACTGGTCGGGCTGGTCTTGAATTACCGACCTCAAGTGATCTGCCTGCCTCAGCCTCCCAAAGTGCTGGGATTACAGGCATGAGCCATCAGGACTGGCCCCTTTTACTTTCTTGATTGTATCTTTTGAAGCTCAAAGTTTTTTATTTGATGAGGTCTTATTTATTTTTTCCTTTGGCTGCTTATGCTTCTGGTGCCGTATCTAAGAAACCATTACTTAACCTAAGGTCATAAAGATCTACACGTATACTTTTTTTTTAAAGACTTGTATGGGTTTAGCTATTATATTTAGATCTTTAACCATCTTGAACTAATTTTTGTATGTAGCTTGAAGTACAAGTCCAACTTCATTCTCTGGCATGTGGACAGCTAGTTGTTCCAGAACCATTTGTTGAAACACCTACTCTTTTTTCTATTCAATTGTCTTGGTGACTTTCTTCAAATTGTTTTCTTTTGGTACCATTCTTTTCTCAAAAGTTTCTTGGTTATCATTCCCCATTTTCTCTTCAGATGAATTAAAGAATCCAATTTTAAGCTACACAATAATCCATTGAGATCTCAGTTTGTATTACACTGAAGTATAGGTCAGTTTGGGAAGAACTGATATTTTCACAATAAACAGTTTTTCTATTCTGTACATGGTAAGCAGGCCTCTCCTTTTAACAAGGTCATTTTTATGTCCTTTAGTCTAGTTTTAGATTTTTTTTTCCATGTGGCTATTGGAAAATTTTTGTTAAGCTTATGCATAGACATTGTATAGATTTGCTGCTATCATAAATAGGATCTTTTTTTCCCATTTTGTCTTACATATAATTATTTTTAATGTGAAGGAAAGCTTTTTATTTTGCAAGTTGGTCTTATATTGGGCACTTTTGCCACACCATCTTATCAGTTTATCAGCTTGTAGCGTATCTTTTTTCTATGTTGCTGATTATATCCATTGCAAACAATGAAAGTACCGTGGGCTCCTTTTTGGATCCTTCATGCAACACTGAAGAGTGAAATGGCTAGGTGTGCAGGGGCCATGGCAGGAGAGGACTTGCCTACAGAGGGAAAGCATGTGCAAAGATAGTGGGCGCTGGGGATGGGGAGTGACATTCAGGGGTGGGGTTAGTTCTGCTGAGCTGGAAGATTCAGGTGCAGGAGCGTAGCTCTCACAGTGTCCTGTTCCTCCCCCAGAGAACCTGCTATCTTCAGGAAGCATGTGGCTTAGGAAAGGATGCATCAGGCTTCCACCCAGGCTATCGGGGAGGGCAAAAACCTTGCTACCAGTTCTCCTCCTTAGCTTTTGTGTGACACACATTTTGAATGGCTCCAGGGTCCTCTCACTCTAGATAACTCTTAGTTGGGTATGTAGGGGAAGCGTGATAATTCTTTTACTATGAGGGGGTTATATAATTGGATCATAATGCTCTGGGGCATCAGGGGGATCCTAGTACCTTCCCAGGCTGGGCTTCACTGGTAGGGATTTTAGCCTTGGACACATGGCAGGCATCAAAGCGGAAGACGATGCAGAAAGTGAAAGGTTGGCAGCTGCCATTAGGATTTCGGCTGCTTAAGATAACCAGAATCACTGGGTTTTGACTGTCACAGATCTCTGGGGTCACATACATTACAGAATTTCCTCCATTTTAGAGGAATGTGAAATGCTGCTCTAAGTAGCTAAATACTGGTTAAAAAATTGAAAACCAAATGGTGACAATAATTTTAATTACTGACCTCTGAAATTTCAAGCTCATTTACACTCAATCTCAATTTATTTTTAATAGATTATTTATTAAATGTCCTTTCAAATTAAATACACAGATATACAAGCTCATTAAAGCATGAGCTTAGGACAAATTAGTATCAAATTAATTTCCAGTTCAACAACTCAGCTGAAGTATTGCTTATGAAGGAGGAGGGGGGTGGATTTTAGCTCTCATAAACTGTTGCTTAAACAATCTCAGTCATTAGTAGAGTTAACAACGGATTTCCAGCTTTAACATCACTTTTGTATCACCTTCAGACAGTTGACTAACAAGTCCATTGTTCATTCCTGACAGTGATTAACTTCTTAGATTACTGATCATAATTATTAGAACTCCAAATTCTAGATTTTCCAAGGCAATGACAATTTTATGAAATTTAATTTTTTTCAATATGTCTCATTAAATGTTTAAACAAATGTGATTTAGTTTTTATAACATAAGTCAACACACAGATAATTTCACAACTCAGCAAAACATGGTTGTTACACCATGCATCACGTGGTTGGTTGGGAAATTTGATTATGGGGAGTGGAGGAGACGCAGTCTTCAACTCCTGGGGTTGGGGGGTGACCCTCTTAGTGACAAAGGCAGAGAGAGAGTACAAGCTACATCACCACTAGTGGCCAGCAGTGGCTGCTCAAGACAAACTCCAGGTGAGTGTGTGCCCTGCCCAAGGGAGTACCTCTGAGTGCACTGATGCTAAAAGGTGGGCACCAACCAGGCTTGTGGGTTCACAACATTTGGTTTGTTGGGTCTGAATATGCACACCAGAAAGAGACCCAGCAGGGAGCCATCATGCCTAAGAGGGTCTTGCGCCCCAGGGTCCCCTGACCTGTTGATCACCACATGGCCCTTACCAGCCAGCTGTGGCCACAGTCCTCTGCAGACCTTCCGACACTGCATCCCTGTTCCTCACTCTGAATGCCTCAAGGGCGCCAAACTGTATAGCCTCTTTGTCTCTAAAGACATTGTAAAGACACTGCCGAACAAGACATGGTCCCACTAGGCCAGGCCGTCTTTGCCTAGTTCTGCTGATCCAAGACATTCTATTTCTACCAACAAAACACAACACAGAAAAAGAGCCCCAAACATGCATAACCACAAAATTACATCTTTTGCTTTTCAAAAAACCTCTAACCATGTATTTTATATACTTATTACTTAACCTAATGCATTTTCCCACTCCAGTAGAACAACTTTTCCTTCTGTTTAATACTATCAATCAAATATAATGGTGGGTAAGAGGAAGATGGAATAACTCTTGAACTTGAAAATTGGTAGCCCTTAACTCTATGCCATGTGGGAAGTAAAATCAAACGTCTGTTACTCAACTCTCAGTGGACTAGAAGGAAAGGCATTTTACATGCTTAAGTGGTAACAAAGATGGCTTGACCTTGTGATTAGAAAGGAATGCTACCAGACAAAGTCTGTTAGGGAGTATGCCAAATGAAAATTATTCTGAATGCTTTCTTTAGGGGAACTTTGTAGGGTCTTCCCAGACTCCTTGCCATATGCAATGTGCCAAACTATCTTGATTTAGTGCTTGAATCACACAATGTTCTAGCCAGAAGGAAGCTTTGGGCCATCTAAGGCCAACCTTTCTCTTTTAGCCAATCCCTTCCCTGAATAGATGGGAAACCAAGGCCTAAACCATCAAAGGTCACAGAGCTGGCTAATGGTAGGGCAGGAACTAAAATCCAGGCCTTTCAACTCCAGGCCAGATGCTTCCCTCCATACCTGGCAGTCAGAAACATGAGTTTCTCTCTCTTTTAGAAAAGAAAAGCTGCTGGGACCAGCTCAGTTGGGGAGACCCTAACCCAGTGGCACTAGAGGAATTAAAGACACACACACAGAAATATAGAGATGTGGAGTGGGAAATCAGGGGTCTCACAGCCTTCAGAGCTGAGAGCCCTGAACAGAGATTTACCCATGTATTTACTGACAGCAAGCCCGTGATAAGTGTTGTTTCTACAGATTATAGATTAACTAAAAGTATTCCTTATGGGAAACAAAGGGATGGGTTGAAATAAAGGAATGGATTGGACTAGTTATCTGCAGCAGGAGCATGTCCTTAAGGCACAGATCCCTCATGCTATTGTTTGTGGTTTAAGAATGTCTTTAAATGGTTTACCCGCCCTGGGTTCCTTGCCTTCATTCCGGTAAACCCACAACCTTCCAGCATGGGTGTCATGGCCATTACGAACATGTCACAGTGTAGGAGACATTTTCTTTATGGCCAGTTTTGGGGCCAGTTTATGGCCAGATTTTGGGGGGCCTGTTCCCAACAAAAAGTTATCACCTAAAATCCATACATGGGTGGAATGCTTCTCCTGAGTACTGCGGAGCCTCATTACAGTGTCACTCACGGCATCATAGCAAAGTGAAGTCATTTCCAAACTCAGAGAAAAGCCCATAAATAGGAGGGGTCCAAGGGTGGGTGAGCGTATATGTGTATAGGTGTATGTGTGTCTCCAGGTGCATATGTGTGTATACGTGGGCACGTGTGTATATTTGTGTGTGTACATGTGCATGGATGTGTATGTATATGGGGTGTATGGGTGTGCATGTATATATATGCATGTGTGTATATGGGTGTGCATGTGTATATGGTGTGCATGTGTGTATGTGTGTATATGGTGTGCATGTGTGAATATACATGTGTGTATATGGTGTGTATGTGTGTATATGCGGTGTATGGTGTGCATGTGTGTATATGTGTGTGAATAGGGTATGTATGTGTGTATATGTGTGTGAATATGGTGTGCATGTGTGTATATGTGTGGATATGGGTGTGCATGTGTGTATATGTGTGTATATGGGTATGCATGTGTGTATATGTGGGCACATGTGTATATTTGTGTGTATGTGCATGTGTGTGCATGTATATGGGAGTGGGTGTGTGTATGTGTGTATATGGTGTGCATATGTGTATATGTATGTGCATATATGGTGTGCATATGTGTATATGTGTGCGTGTGGGTATGTATGTGTATATGCATTGTGTGTATATGGGTTTGTGTGTATGTGTGTTTCTGGGTGTGTGTATGTACACGCATGTCTGTTGCCAGCCTGCATTTCAGCATGACTGCAATCAGGTCCTTGTTTCCCTGCACGCAAGCCCCAACATACTATATGTTTGCTTGAGAATAAAACAAGGTGACAATGCATCTGAGCAAAGAAAAAGTGACTTTCCAGCTCTGTGTGTTTCTATAACTGGGCTACATCACACTTAGTCCTGAGAGTGTGCAGGGCAGGATCGGAAAGGAATAAGTCACCACACCCCTCCTCCAAGGATCTCTGCTCCCATGTCCATAAGAAGAACCATGTCTGGTTAAAAGACTATAAATAACTAACCTCAGGGGCCCCTGAAATCATTTTGCTGTGCTACAATTCTGCAGACAGAACAAACGCTTACAAAATCATGTTCACAGTCTTTGAGACCTTCAGGCAAACTGGGCCTGGGAAGAACATGTCTGCAATAGTGAGATCACTAGATCCATCCAGAATTGGAAATCCTGGGGTTGAGTCTTGGAGTCTCAGTTTTTAATCTGTGTAATGGGATGGGCACTTAGTTGTCCAGAGCTTTGTGGATCAAATGAACATGACATGGGGATGCAATTCATAAAATATAAGGCATTATTACAAATCTGGAATATGAACATAAATATTTTAAACCCACTCTGCTGTAAGCTCTATTTTCCACCTGCTATTTTCCTCTACACTAACCCATTGCTCAGTGTATTTTTGTTGAATAAATGAATGAACGAATGAATGAATGAATGGATATGCATGAGAGAAACTGACCCATTAGAGAGAAGGGAGGGTTATTTGCTTATATCCTGTCACTTGGCTCTAACTCCCAACTGCAAATCTTCTTGGATATTGTGTGAAAATGCACACGAAGGGGTTAGCAGGGGCAGGGGTCAGAAGACCTATGGGGCCATTTGCAATCTGATGGAGACACACAAGCCTGAACAACTCAGTTATCAGCATGTTCATCTACCTTACTCTCAGCTACATCCTTCTCAGCTTCTCATCTGTTCTCAGAATCTACAAGGGATTTCAGAAGGAACACATGGCACAGTATGGGGAAGAAGTGCTGTGAAACGATCACTGGCATAGCAGTGGTCATGGCTGGCTCACTTCTCCAAAGCCCTGACTGCGTGCCAGGCTCGGTGTCTGTTTCATTGTCACATCCCACAGCTGATGAAGTGCTTCAGCTGGGATTTGAACCTGGGTAGTCGGACTCTGGCTTGTGATCCTAACCGTGGCGTATACTGTCTCTAGACAGAAGGTCTAGCTTAGAGCCTGCCCTTTCCTGACAATTTCATGGAAGAAAAGTCACCAAAACAGTGAGTTCCTCTGGGAACACGGGTTGCCCCTTGCATTGTTTGACTCCCAAAGCATCTCTATTATGGGCACATCATGTCATATGTTGTTAGAGTGTATGTTCCCTGAGGACAGGGGCTGCATCCTCCCTTCCGCAGACTTGCCACAGAGTAAGGATATTTACTGGTCTGAGTTCAGTTGGGCCTTGGAGTGATGCACTTAGTGAATCTCCAGAGGCCTATTCTGGCCTCTCCTCTCCTCATATTCCAGGACTTTGGTTCAGCTGAACATACTCTGCTCTCCCCCAAGAGCATTCTCTAGGTGTCTCTCATTGTAAATGAATGCCACCCCCTTCCCCAATCCACCCCATTGCAGTTTTATAGACTAATTTCACTACAACAAACACCATAGCCAGAAATGTATAACCGAGACTCAGTGTTTTGTTCCAAGTGAACTGGAGGCGTGTAGCACAGCGTATAGGAGCTGAGACTCTCCCATCCAAGAGCTACCCAGGCCTGACCCTGCTTAGCTTCCAAGATCAGACAAGATCAGGCTCATTCTGGGTAGGATGGCCTCAGACTAGGAGCTCAGATTCTAGAGTCAGACTATTTGGGTTTGAATCCTTATTAACTGCAGGTGTGGCCTAGTTATTTAATCCCTTGAGGTCTCAGTATTCTTGTCTGGGTATAAAGATAGCAAAAATTGATCTTTGGTGAAGATCAAACAACAGAATATATAAAACGTTCTGTGCACAGTGTCTTGCCTATTATTGATATTTACTCAATGTTGGCTACGGCACTGGACACTCAGTAAACATTTGTTGAATAAGTGGAAGAATTAATGACTGAATAAACACACACATGCGTGAAAAGGTAGGGGCTGTCACCATTGTGGAAGATGATACTGGCCTAAGAAATTTGAGTTTGATTGAGGAGGCATTGGGGGAAGCTGCTGATGATTTGGGAGGATCAAAATGTAAATGCAATCTTGTGACATAAATATAAAGATGTTTTAGAAGGATCATTCAGGCAGGAGTGGGGTCTGGATAAAACTAGGTGAGATTGGGAGTGGGGAGAAAAAGTCAGGCAGCTAAAACGTCTTCCAGCTGTGAGGAAGGGAGGGCCTGAGCTGGTGCAGCCAGGTGACGGTGGACAGGAAAGGGTGTGGAATGTGCTATGGAGGTAGGAGTCACGGCACCTGGGTGAAGACCCAGAGGAGAGAAGGCACTGGTGTTGAGTGCCTCGGCCAGTGGGACAGCAGAGCAGCCTGTGAGGGAGGGGCAGGCAGGGAGAACTGGTGAGTTAGGTATGTGTGGAATACAGCAACAGCAAGGAAATTCAATCCATTCTCAATGATGTTTTAAGAATACGATGATGGGCCTGGCTTGTGGAGTCCTAGTTAGGGAGGGGGAGTCAGACTAACAGGATTGGGGGAAAGCAAAATGAAGAAGCAGATAAACTATAAGTCTGCCTTTCTTCATGGTCCAATACACATATCCCTCCTGTGCACATAACTCACAATCTTCCTGTGCTCAGGTATCACCAGATCCCCAGCTGATAGAAAATTGCAAGTTAGTTCAATGCAACCTTGGTGTTATCAATATTGTACAAAGCTCTCTTCAGCACACCGCACAAGCACCATCCTATAAAATCTCCAGCAAGCCTTTGTCTCCTTGCAGTCAGCTCCTCTCTTGCTGGTCTGCCCATTGCTCCTTTGCAATGTATTTTTCTATGATCTCGAATAAATCTCCCTTTCTTTACCTACAACTGTCTTGGTAAATTCTTCTTACTCCAATGCTGCTGGTCCAGATAGCCACTGCCCACCTGCAACAGCACTTACACTTGATACACTTATGAGATATGCATGATCTCTGACTTTCCCCTTCCCTCCAGAATCATCTTTTCATCTCTGTTAGATGCTCTCTAATTGTAATGAACTGTGGTTAACTCCTGACCTTCATCACCCTAATGTGTTTAGTCCAAGCCAGTTGTAGAAGATACTATCCCTTTCTGACAATCAGTAGTTGCCATGGAAATGAATGGGATGTCACCCAAACAATACTTTTGGCCAAAATATTAGACTCTATCCTCACCTGATGGTCCAGGCTCAGTTCATCTCAGCTGGTCTCCTTTGACACTATCAAAGCAAATGCTCTATATTTTTTCCAGTGAGAAACATATACCACAAATGAAACTTTTTTTGGGTCCTGATCACCGCCAGGGGTGAGACACTTTTTTCTTCCTTTCATTCCATGCACCTGGCCTCTGCTGCCATCTCCTCTCACCTGGGCTTCAGGCTCTTCCACAAGAGGCCCCTGCCTGACCCTGACAGGGCAGGGGACCCTCCCCTTCCCCTCCTGTTCGCTCTGACTACGATTTCATGCTGGAGCCAGGGGGTGCTTTTCAAAGCCCAAACATAGTCATGACACGCCTTGGGGAAGGCCTTTTAGTGGCCTCCTAATGTTTCTCTGTCACAACCAAGGCTGTCACCGTGGTCTTCAGGTCCTATACGCTCTGACTTTCATCAGCTTCTAAACACTTCCTTCCCCTCTTCTGCCACCCCAGGTAAAACTCAGCATCAGCCTGGAATGTTTCTCCTCCTGTCCCCTGGTTCATGCCTCCTCAGCCTCCAGCTGTTGGTTCACATGTTCCTTTCCCTGTAAAGCCTTCCATGATCCCTCAGACCAGATTAGGGTCCCGTGGCCTTTCCTTTGGTGCACTTAGCCCAGATGTTAATAATGTTTGTGATTACCAGGATAAGGGCAGTCTTCTTCCTCTAGCATCCCCCCACCCATGGGTTCCCTTGTCTGTTTTTAATCCCTGCTGTGTTCTCAGTGTAAGGAGGCATGTGAACAGGTCATGGTGCTTGGTTGACAACATGCATGTAACAGACGAATGTATTCCCTCCAAAGCACTGACAGCATCTAGCCTTTCTGGGGGCCTCTGCCAGCCTTTCCCAGAGCTGTCTTTTGGCATGTAAACAGCAGAAATGTCACGCGGATAGTCTCCCACAGACCTTATTAAAAGTAACAATATAAAACACAATCTCCCCTTAGATGTGGTCAGCAAAGGATAAAGCCACAAATATTTCATCCTGTCAGGACAGTCGAGAAAAAAGATGTGATTAACTCTAAAATTAAAATCAGCCACTCTTCTGAGTTGACCAGCTTATACCAATTGTTGAGATATTTAAAAAAAAAAAAACAAAAGCACTATACGCTATAGCCAACAAAAAGTGGTTCTTATTTTATATATAATTTTAAATTTAGGAAAATTCACTGTGTGCTGACTTTAGCAGATAAGGAGATGAGTCAGCAAATTTCTTTTTGTTTTCCAGCCTGATTCAATAAAAACAAAACCCTAAAATCTGCGTCTGGGTCCTCACCACGAAAAACAATACAAGGCCTCGGATTCTCCTTAAGGGGCTCCTGCTGGAAGGACCAGCTGTTCTGGGCTGTGGGTTTTACTTAGTGAACAACATTGTTCACTCCCCATCTTTACTGTAACAAGGCTGACTGCTTGGAAAGGCATTCAAAGGAATGAGGAAAGGGAACGACTGGGTTAAAAGAAAAGTCACCATTTTTCTAATTATAAAAGCAACATGTGCTTGATGCTTCTGGAGATTTGGGGGTGCCAATTAATCTATCTTTCAGTTGCTTCCCCTAGTGGAGATGATCCACAGAGTCAGATGAAGATCAAAATACAGCATCAGCTTAATGACTGCCAAAAAAAGAGGCTTCTGGTATATTCTGGAGAGGATACTAGTTTAGGCCTAGACAGTAGAGAGGCTTCCTGCAATTTCCAACTTCCGTCCTCCCCACACCCCAACCTCTTTCCCCTTCTTCCCAGCCAAAGCCTCAGGACCCATCTTGGGGAAGGTGGAGATGAGGAATGCTGCTGCCTAGAGGACTCTGTGGAGGGAGGGAGGGGCAAGTCTTACCCACTACTGACTTCAAGGGCTGCCCAACACAGGGGCTGCAGCCACTCCCCAGTTAGCAGGGACCAGGGATTTTCAGGGCCTGTCTCTTCCCACCCTCTTCCTGTAAAGAGACAGTTCCATGGGGAGGACTAGGGGAAGAGGAGGGGAATGGAGCAGACATTCACCCTTTCACACAGTCACCACATGGAAAAGGAGGAGAGGAAAAATGTGAGCCCCTGCTCCTGTGCACACTTGAATCAGAGAACCCAGAAAAGTACAGAGTCCCACACCACATGGAGACAACCACTATCAATATCTTGGAGCCCTTCCATTAGGGCTGTTTACTAAGATGCCTGGATATGTAGCCTTCAGCTTTTGCAATCCAAATCCCAAACAGATCTGGCAGCTGTTGAACACCTGTTTCTCTAGTCCTCTATTTCTTCGCCTTCTCACTTACTGCATTTTTCCTCCCAAGTGAGAAAAAAGGGGAAAAAGTACTGTGATAGTGATTACTGAGCATCAACTTGATGGAAGGATGCAAAGTATTATTCCTGGGTGAGTCTGTGAGGGTGTTGCCAAAGGAGATTAACATTTGAGTCAGTGGACAGGGAGAGGCCCACCCATCCTCAATCTGGGTGGGCACCATCTAATCTGCTGCCAACATGGCTAGATTAAAGCAGGCAGAGGAAAGTGGAAGGACTAGACTGGCTGAGTCTTCTGGCCTTCACCTTTCTCCTGTGCTGAATGTTTCCTGCCCTTGAACATCGGACTTCAAGTTCTTCAGCTTTTGGACACTTGGACCTACACCAATGGTTTGCCAGGGGCTCTTGGGCCTTCAGCCACAGACTGAAGGCTGCACCATCGGCTTTCCTACTTTTGAGGTTTTGGGACTTGGACTGGCTTCCTTACTCCTCAGCTTGCAGATGGCCTATTGGGAGGCCTTATCTTGTGATCGTGTGAGTCAGTACTCCTTAATAAACTCCCCTTCATATATACATCTATCCTATTAATTCTATCCCTCTAGAGAACCCCAACTAATATAAATGCCTAAGAAAAAGAAAACTAGTATGGGAGATTGAAACAGAATGCACAAAAATATTCAAATAACTTTGGAAGCATATTTTACACGTTCTAGAGATGTCTGTATTAGACAAGCACTGTTCATCGTCATAGATCGTGGCTGTTGGGAAAACTGGAGCCTATTGTGGTATTTCTAAGATCTCTCTTTTCTGTTTCTTTCTGAAATAACAATTTACACTGTGGAGACAGCCTTAGTGCTGAGTCTGAAAACATATTTTAAATGAGATCTCAGTGGGGTAAAAAGAGAACAAAAATGTCAAATGTGAACTCATGACCCTGCCTGTCACTTATAGATGAGGTTGATCCACAGATCTTTACTTTAGGACTCCATCTTTCTCTGTACTCTAGGTTCTTATATATCCATCTGCCTACAGAACACCTTTACTTGGTTGTCCTATGACAAACACAACACTGACAAACCAAGACTCATCTCCTCTGCCTTCCAACCAACAATTGCTCCTTAATGGTACCAGTGAGAAACAAATTGCCCATCCAACGGCTTAAGTGGAAGAGAAAGGCCCACTGATGACACCTCCCCTACCCACTATCCCCTGATCCTGTCTCCTTTGACTTCCCAAGCACTCTTGACTCTGGCCAATTGCTGACCATTGCAAGGCCCACTTTTGTAGGCAAAATTTTCACTAACTACAATGGACCCATAAGAAATCTTCCTGTCTTCTGTCTACCAATATTCCTACCCATCTTTCTTCCATTCTGTCATCAGAGACCCTTTCTAAACTGAACAGGCCATTCTGCTGCATGAGAACTTCCTGTGGCTCCCAATTCTCCATAGGTAAAGTTGAAACTCTTTAGTATTGAAAGGTTTCATCCCCATCATGCTCTTCTTCTTTGCCCACTTTTAAAGACCCAGATTAATGTTACTTCCTTAGTGACATGGCCTCCAAAGAATTAAAATCAGTCACAATTAAAATACCACAATGGTATTTTGTACACTTCTCCTATCATAGTAATTATATTAAAACATGTTTTTTAAATGTCTTTAAAATGCTCTGTGCCTCTCCAGTAGAATTTATATGCTGAGGAATATATTTTAGTCAGCCTATCTCCCCATAGCCTAACAGTGTCTGCAAACAGGAGGTGCTGAATAAATGTTTGCTGAGTGAATAGATGAAGAAATCAATGTTACATGGCATCACCTAAGACAATGCAATGCTAGATGGATAATTTTATTAAAAAACTAGTATATGCAAGATGCTCTATGGGGGTAGGAAAGGGATAGATAGCATTCCCCACTCACAAAAGCTATTATAATCTCTATAAGAAACAGTATACGTTATCACAGAAGAAATATGATCAGTTATAATACTTTTAATCTGAAGATATTAATGGATTGAATTACCTTAGTAGATATACTAATATTGAACTATCCTTGCATTCTTCAGTTAAGTATAATTTGGTCAGAAAGTATTTTAAAAATATGTACTGGATAGGGTTTGTAAAGTTTACTTAGGATTTTTGCAACTATGTCCATAATTGAAACTAGTCTGTAGGATTCATTCTGTGCATGCTCTTTTTCTTGTTTTAGTAGCTCCTTCCACTCCCTCCTTTAAAGAAATTATTCTTTTTTTCTCAGGAACTATTTGTTTCTTATATGTTAGCTAAAACTCACCTGTTAAATCATTTGAGTCTGATCTTATTTTTGTAAGTAAATATTAAAAATACTATTAAAAATTTAATTTCTTCATATAGTTATATTTAAATTTTCCTCTTTCACCTTGAACCAGTGTTAACAATTTTACATTTTTAAGAAAATGGTTAGTATTGTTCACAACATTCTTGTGATTTAAAAAATCTCTGAATAACAATACTTATATCCCTCTTTGCATTCTTAATATTATTTACTTAGGAATTCTTTCTTTCTTGATTAATGTTGCAAATGTTTTGTCCATTTTATGAATATTTTCAAAGCACCAGCTTTTGATTTAATTTATCTTCTCTCTTGAGTTTTTTTTTTTGGGGGGGGTCTTTCTTTTCATTAATTTCTGCTCATTTAAAAAATCTTCATTTCTGAGAGAGGTATATTTAAATCTCCCACTCTGTGAATGTGTCCAGACATTTTCAGTGACTTGCTTTATGAATTAAGCTTATCAACTTTACATCTAGAGACTTTTCTTTTGAGGAAAAATTGCAACATGTTGTCTGTATTGAAAGTTTTTTTGGTAACCTTCTAGGAACCAAAAAAGCTTTAGTCAATAATGTCTAATCTTTAATGGCTTTTTGTTTTGTTTCAGATTTTAAGAAATCCTTTCATTAGGAGCTGGGCTAAAGCTTAGTTCTAGATGAATCTATATAATTAGATTTAAAAGTTATATCTGGATTCTGTCATTTATGGCTTTATATATTTGGAGACAATTTTGCTAGCATATATAGTTTCAAAATTCTTTTACTACCCTTCTAAACTGCTCCTTTTATCATTACAGAATTACCCTATTATCCTTATTCATGTCATTTTTGCCTTAAGGTCTAGCTTCTCTGATGTTACCACTGCAGCAGCTTTTTTTTTTTTTTTTTGGATTAAGATTTATCTACAACATCTTTTTCCATTCCTTGTCTTTGTTTTCACAACCATTTTATATTTTGGGTGTGAATCTTGTAAAAATGATGCAGCTGAATTTTATTTTAAATTCTATGCAGATTATCTGTTTTCATTTTCACAAAGAGATTCCATCTATTTACATATAATGAGATTAATATGTTGACTCATTTTTATCTTACTATTTTATGATTTTCTATTCTTTAAATAGTTATACTTAAAATTGCAAGACACGCTCTTATCAAAATCTAAAGTTAATCAGCATGTCTATTATTCTCTAGCACAATTCAAATTCTTAAACCATTTTAAATCTATTAGCTCATCTGGTTTTAAACCACCCAAATTTGGTCACTGTTGTAACAGTTATTTTAAGAAGCTTATTTAAATTTATTCACATGCATTATTTTGCTTAGTAGTGCCTCTGACTTCCTGTTCTTGCTGCTGGTGATCAATTTCCTTCCTACTGAGCTATTCTTTGTTAGTTATCCTTTGGTCGATACCTTCGTTGGAATCTGAGGGTAGTAAATTCTCTCATCTTTGTATGAAAATGTCTATTTCATTTTTATTCTTATAAAATAATTAATGAATATAGGATTGAGACTGACAATAATTTTCCCTTAGTTCTCAAGTTTTAATTGCGTAGTTACTAATGAAAAGTTTGTTGTTGGTTTAGTTGTCATTATTTTGTACAAATCTCTCTTTTGCCTCAAGTGGTTTCAAGAGTTCATTTTTGGTGTTCTGCATGTTCATCATAAGCTGTCTTGGAGTATATTTAGTTTAGTTATTCCTCCTGCTTGACTTGGTGGATTTTCCTCAAGACTCATGTCTTTCCTCAATTCAGGGACAGGCTCCTCACATTCTGATTAAACACGGCTTGCTTCCTGTGTGTGTTTTAAAATTTTATGTGTTTTCATTGTGGAATTTCTATTAGACCCATTCTGTTTTTTTAATTTTTCTTCTCTTATTTTTCTATTATCTCTTATGTTCTCAGAGGTCCTAATTCTTGTTTCTCTTGTCTACTGATGCTTGCGTACAATGGCTTTTTGCATTGTGTGGCTTGTAATTTTGATTTGGGGGCTCATCTTTAATATTTTTATTACTTTTTCTTCCATGAGGGTATCTCATGTTATCTGGGTTATAGAAATATTTCTACAGAACTATTTTGGGTTGGCTTAGGCCTGGGCCCGTGGGAGTTTCACTGATGTGGGACCAGTTTTGAGGTCAATATCTTCACTGGGAATTCCATTCCTATGCTGGTATTAAAAATTTGGACATAGGCCCAGACTATTCCCAACATCCACACATGAGACTAACTGGGGTTTCACTATCTTCACTTTTTATGAAATCTTTTTTCAATCCAAGACACCTGGCAAACAATTCTTCCTCCCAGCCCCCATCCCTGGATTGGAAGAGTTCTTTTTGTCTCTTTTTCACAGAGGAAAGCAGCTCTCCTGGGGATCTGGCTTTTGCGGGACTCTCAGTTGCAGGTGGTTACTTCTCTTTTCCCAAACCCAAGCACCAGGCCCTCTTGCTGGGTCTTGAATAGCCCTTTGGGTTTTTGAATAGAACTTCGGTGAGCCCCCAGTCACCAGCCAGGGCTCAGGAACAACATCCCCTCTTTGTTTCTGCCTCTTGGGGATTTTGCTGACTCTCTTTTGAGCTTGACCAGGCATTAGCAAAAATTCTTAAATGTTTATATTTTATCCAGGGTTTCCATGTGTTTTCTTTGGGCTGGGAGAGCTACAGCAGCTCATTCCACCAAGTTCCTGGAAGGCTGCAGGTATCAGCTTGTAAGTGCC
Organism: Trachypithecus francoisi; assembly: GCF_009764315.1. NCBI lineage: Eukaryota > Metazoa > Chordata > Mammalia > Primates > Cercopithecidae > Trachypithecus > Trachypithecus francoisi. Next base: position 5,331,819 of record NW_022681442.1, on the reverse strand, counting down.
AAGTGTCAAACAAGTGATAAAGAAAAGTGTTGGCATCACGCAGAGAAGGGAGGAATCACTGCAGACAATAATGGCTATTTGACAAGTTTCAATGATAAGGGATAAGGGCAAAGCCTGCCTCTAGCTCATCCTTTTTCAAATAAATACCCACAGCTCTTTAAAACAAGTAACCTTCCTCCTTCCCAGAGGGCAGCGACTCTGTCTTTTTCTCTCTGAAACCCCATATTCACATGTGGGACAGATCACAGAGAGTACACAGTAAACATCTGTTAAAGCAACAAATAAAGTGAGCATTTTGTCCAGGACACAGCTAAAAGTTCAAATACCAGAAACACTGCCTGAGAGGTGATAAATGTCATGTTACAGTAACACCCACGATATAGAATCGTATCCACATTGTGGATACATTCAGAATAGGTTAAGCAGAATCAGTTTTCTTTTAAAGTTCTTTAAGGTGCCTCAGAATTTAATGTAGCCAAGTTCAGTCCAGGCATGGCTGCCTTCCAAGCCATCTCTAACTGGCTAGGTTTTCTAAGAAGGATTTGCTCAAATGAGCATCCATAGTCCTTGGAAGGTGGTTTCAAGGTCAGCCCCGCCATAAAACCATTCCCTCGAGGGCTGTCTGCGCACATACCTGGCCAAGGCTGGTGTTTGGAGTTACAATGGAATACCTACCACTAAGGGACACACCAGTACTTCTTGGGGCCTAAGCTAAGAATCTGGGCATGTGATTTTGCTCCGAATAAAATGGCCACAAAGTTTAAGCACAGATCCAATGGTGTAAGATTATGGTGATCCCAACGTGCCAGAATTACCGTGTAATTTCGAGCGAGGGAGACATCAGTACCATCTTGCAGATAGTGGGTTTCCGTGAAACTGCTGGCAATGAGACCTCTGTGGAAAAATAAAAACACCATAGAAAGATGAGTGCACAACTGCATTGATACATTGTTGTGAATGTCTCCGCGACAGGGTAGCAAGATTGTGACCTCCTTTTTTTTTTTTTTTAACAGATAATCCAAGGAGGCTCCCATTAGGGCTTTCCCAGTTTAGGTTCTCCGGGGAGAATTCAGAGGAGACTCAGACAACAGAATCAGATAATGCGTCCTTGGAACAATAGCCCACACACTCAATGTGCAACCCTCCCTCTCTCCCTTCCTCCCACTTCATTCCTTCATGCACACACCTGGGTGCACACACTTGCAAATGCACACATGTGTGCACCCACATATACTCTTCCATGAATAGTACAGGCAGATATCTAATTTGGGAAAACCTCCCGCCTGGAAGTCACAGGCTCTGTCAACTGGAATCAATGGTTGAGCCACCCACTGGGAAAATCATTCTGATCCACTGCAGTGCCCCTGCTGGCTCCCCCGCAGGTGAGAGAACCGGCTGACAATATTGAAATGTCACAGAAGAGATTAAAACAGCAATGAAATGTTAAAAGCAGCGATGTATGTATGAGGTGAGGAAAAATGATTCTGCACACCCTGAAATATTGAATTTCTAAGATAAACTGAAAGGAGGAGGAAACTGCCTGTTTATTCTAACTATTAATAAAACTGTATGCAGTCTACCAGAACTTCATTAAAGATTGCAAAGCATGGGTTACTTGGGTTTTAAATTATTTTCCAGCATCTTACATAACACGCACTATTTTATCCCACTCAACACAACCACAGGAAGTATTTCCTGTGTAACTACCGCTGCCAGGTGCTAGCTGCTGGGATACAAAGACAAGTAGGAACAGCCTCGCTCTTGATGACACCATGAGCTGGTAGGGTGCTGGGTGACACAGAATCCAGTGTGAAGGGAGCGATCACGGAATAGAAACAGAGTCCTTCCGAGGCAAGAGAACAGAGTCTGGAGGCAGGGAACATAAGGTCGATTCATGCTGACTTTCTAGAACTAAGTCAAATGGAAACACTTCAGCTATGACAGGAAATATCCTCTCCATTTACATAGGGAGTACAGCGATTAAATGACTTTGTAACTTTACCTCATCCCCTTCATTTACATAGGGCGTACACCAAGTAACCAATGGAAACCTCTAGAGGGTATTTAAACCCCAGAAAATTCTGTAACGGGGCTCTTGAGCACCTATACTTGGCCCCCTCACACCCTGTGGAGCGTAGTTTCATTTTCAACAAATCTCTGCTTTTGTTTGCTTCATTCTTTCCTTGTTTTGTTTGTGCATTTTGTCCAATTCTTTGTTCAAAACACCAAGAACTTGGACATCTTCCAGCAGTAACACTTCCGGGTGTGTGGATAAGCCGTGGGTGGAGCCTCCTGCAGGGGAAGGCTTTGCAGAGGGAGCCGACAACCAGGCCCTAACGATGCAGCAGGAGTCGGCCGGGCCCAGGAGGGGGTGGAAGGAGAGGGGAAATCCAGGCAGATAATGTCAAGGTCAGGATCTGAAAGGCCTGGAGTCTGGGGAGCTGCGCTGGTGGAAGACACAGAAAGGTTCTAAACAGAACCTGGGTTTTCTGTGTCTGGACAACAGGGAGTCAAGTGTTGCTTTAAATACTGAACTTTGGGGATGGTGAAGGTGCTGCCTGCCCTCTCCTGTCTTCAGAGAACACTCTTCACACCATTTGGTTCTGTGTGGGGGTGGGAGGGCGGTTCCTCCACACCTGATCCGGAGATGAACACGTGACCCAAGCTAAGCCCATCACCAATCTTCCCTACAGCATGTTGAGCTGGGATGTCTGGGGAGGAGGTCTTTCTTTGTTCTCAAGGCTCTGAGGATGTGGCCACCACCTCCACCCTGGTCCCTTACTTCAGGAGAATGCTGGTCAGAGAGAACAAAGCTGTCACCTTCAGGCAGGGGCAAAAGGCAGGGAGAGGGAGATGGATCTGCTGCCCCTGGGGCCTGCTCCTCCTCTCCTCCTCCTCCTAAGTCCCTCTCTTCTGCCTCCACCGGCTGGAGCTGGGTTTTGCAACCAGAGTCTTGACCAGTATGGCAGGGAAGGAAAAGAAGTGGGAATGATGCAAATGTCAGAGATGGGAAGCACTTTCCTTACACAGTCAGAGTTCCTTAGACCCCCTCCCAGTCAAATTCAAAACTGAGAGTCAGCTCCTTGTTTTACATGGATTGCAATATATTGAGGCTATGCCTGGCTTAAATCAGTTAGACCTTGATGGCAGGTCTCTGCTGCAGTCTACTTAACAGCGAGTGTTTGAGAGAGTATGCGGAAAACATAAAACACAGACAGGCCCTCACACTCACTGGCAAAGGCACGTGGGCCTCCCGAGTGCTGCCCCTCACTCTCCTCAGCAGTGCACATGTCATGCCAGAGAAAGTTGCTTTACTTGGCAGCTTTGGCTTCTCAAACCCCTGTCTTGTAAGCTCACCTCCTCTGAGCTGCCAGAGGGGCTGCCTGGGCAGGCTCATTCACAGGGCACCCCAGCCCTGTCACACGGTCAGGAGCAAAGGAGAGGAAGAGGGGAGGGAGAGCGGGCAAGGCAGTGGGAAGGTGACAGGGCCCTGAAGAAAGGAGTGTGAAGAAGGGGTGGTCCTTGGTCACAGGTAGAGAGCTCCAGGAGGGTGGAGGAGTCTGGCAGTCTTGACAATGGAGCTGCAGCAGGTGAGCCCAGGTCAAGGGGACAGGCGAGGTGAACCAATCTTCCACAGCACAGTTCCAAAGGGAAGCAGAGAGGCAGGATGTGAAATCCAGAGATGGGACTTGAGGGCAATAACTGGAGGGATGGGGCTGAGAGGGGACATGGGCGAAGCTGCAGGGGAACAGGCAGAAGGATGCAGAGCACAGAGGGATACACACAACATGGGACAATGTGCAGAGCACGGGGAAATACACACAGCACAGGAGGATGCATGCAGCACAGGAGGATGCATGCAGCACAGGAGGATGCACAGAGCACGGGGGGAGGCACAGAGCATGGAGGCGGAATGCACAGAGCATGGGGAGAGGCACAGAGCATGGGGAAGGCACAGAGCATGGAAGGGGGATGCACAGAGCACGGGGGAGGCATAGAGCATGGAGAGGGGATGCACAGAGCACAGGGGGAGGATGCACAGAGCACAGGGTTAGGCACACAACATGGGGGGGATGCACAGAGCATGGGGGAAGGCACAGAGCATGAAGAGGGGATGCACACAGCATGGAGGGGGGATGCACAGAGCATGGAGAGGGGATGCACAGAGCATGGAGAGGGGATGCATAGAGCATGGAGGGCGGATGCACAGAGCATGGGGTGAGGCACAGAGCATGGAGGGGGATGCACAGTGCACAGGGAGAGGATGCACAGAGCACAGGGGGAGGCACAGAGCATGGGAGGAATGCACAGAGCATGGAGGGGGAATGCACAGAGCATGGAGAGGGGATGCAGAGCATGGGGGGAGACACAGAGCATGGAGGGGGGATGCACAGAGCACGGAGGAGGCACAGAGCACTGGAGGATGCACACAGCATGGAGGGGGGATGCACGGAGCATTGGGGGAGGCACAGAGCATGGAGGGGGGATGCACAGGGCATGGGGGTAGGCACAGAGCATGGGGGGGATGCACAGAGCATGGGGGGAGGCACAGAGCATGGGGGGAGGCACAGAGCATGGAGGGGGGACGCACAGAGCATGGGAGGATGCACAGCGCATGGAGGGGGGATGCACAGAGCATGGGGGGAGGCACAGAGCATGGAGGGGAGATGCACAGAGCACTGGGGGAGGCACAGAGCATGGGGGGAGGCACAGAGCATGGGGGGAGGCATAGAGCATGGGGGAAGGCACAGAGCATGGAGGGGGGATGCACAGAGCACGGAGGATGCAGCTAAGGATGCACATAGCCTATTCTCTGTTGAGCAAGAACCCAGAGTGGCCTCAATAGTCTATAGTCTAAAAGAAGGTACACACTTGACCAGCTTCAAGATTACAGAGAAAGGAAAGGAAGAATTTAATGTAGATTAAGTTATATTAATTATTGCTTATATTATTTACTATGTATTTGTACTTCTATTTATCACATATTTTATTAATATTTTAGCAATTCAGGTCTTAACAATGTTGAAATCTTACTTGAATGAACAAGGTATATAAATGCCTAATATTAAGGGGAGTGATGGGTGCAGACATTTGTAGAACAAAGAGACATCATTTGAAGGCTTCTGACCAGGCTTAACTGACAGCTGGTTTGGACAGATGGCCAAGGAGAACAGTCATTTTACGTATGAGGGAGATGGAAAAATCCATCAGGAAAGCGGGGGATTAGAGAAAATGAGCTTTCGATAGACAACTCTCAGCAAACTGGAGGACAGAGTAATTTTAGGGTTAAACAGCAGTAAAATTAATTAGAAGATTTTAAAATGTGACTCAGAATAGCAATACAAAGCCCTAAAACTACCCACTGCTCCTCATCGTCATCCAAGTGTCATCGGAGCTAAGCAGAAATACCACCACGGTCATGCTTGGAGCTCTGGAGAGTTCTTAAGCCCTGTGTTATGTTTTCTCTTGTTGAAAGAGAGTGGAACGGGGCTTCTGCTTACAGCCCTGACCATGTCCCACTGCTGCTGAGGCACTAAATGATATGCTCCTTTTCGAGTTTTTCTTATACAGTCTGGAAAAGAAATGTTGATTTATGGATAAGATGCAGTCATACCACTTGTGTATGTTTTATCTTCTCAAGATATTTCGAAGGCAAGAGAGGGGAAGGGGAAGGGAAAGACAGGAACAGGAGGAAAGCCAGCAAAAGTTCATGCTCAGCGTACAACAGAGTCTTGCAAAATGCAGACAGTGGATGTTACACGCACTCACCACACAAATGGTAACTGGGAGGTAATACATTAGTTTATTAGCTAGATTCAACCATCCCCTTCAAAACAACACGGTGTGCCTAACAAAAACATGCAATGATGTGTCCATTTAAATAGCTAAATACCTAAATAAACACCAACTACCCTCCTCCAAAAACAAGCCCCAAACTGCTGATGGGCTTTCTGTGGACCAGCCCCAGCGCTATGAGCTGGGAAAAGCAGGCAGCTTCCTTGGTTTCCTATGCAGAGTTTGAATGAGAGATGGAGGGAAGCAATGTGACCTGATATCCGAACGCCTTCCCAGCTCTCCCTTCCAGGAATCTGCTTCCGCAGCCAGGACTCCAGGTGTCATGAGCTCCACACCCTTGGGAATGAACCCACCCTGCAGGGCTTTGTGTGCCGCCGCTGCCTGCTCTGACTTCCTCAGGTCCTGCTTGGAGATCATGCTGCTAAAACTCTGTAGTGTCTTCCCACTGGCCCCGGGATGAAATCCCAACACCTCCCCATGGCCTCCACACGTCCCACATCTCTCTCCAGCACCATGACTTGCCAGGAAGTGTGAATGAAACCGAGAAGGCGCTGGATGGAGGTTTTCTAAGATGTGTGTCTAATTTAAAAGGGGCCAGGAGTCAAAGGCCCCGGAGAGAACTAAGCGGGGGTGGATGGACAATGGCAGTATTGGAAATGTGACAGCAATGGCCTTGGAGCCTGCAGATTTCCCCAAAGAGAAAATCCAATTAGATGGACTCTCTTATGTCAGCAAATGAAAACAGAAGGTGAATGCAGAATTTCATGAGAACATTCTTTTTCTCTGCTTATTAGATTAGCTGATCTAACAAGGTACTCTGTTTCTCTCAATACCAGGAAATAAAATGCATTTTAACTGTGCCAGGAGTTGATTTTGCTATTTGCCATTTGTTGTGGGATGACACGTGACACTTAAATATTCTCTCATTTAAACAATATCTAGCATGCTGCACAACGGGAATAAGATGCTCCGGGAGGCCCCACTGGTGAAGGACACAGACCCAGAGTGGTCAGGGCTCCATGACACAGACATACCCAAAGCACCGCAGGAGCCTCAGGAAAGGCTTCCAACCCGGAAGTCAGCCTGCGGAAGGGGTGCCCAAAGGAGCCAGGAAAGATGGGGAAGAGTGAGCTGGGCTGGTCGGGGGAAGGTGAGGAGAGGAATGGGAAATGGGGAGGACAGCATTCCAGCAAGAGGGGACTGCATCCTCAAAGGCATGGGAGCGCAGAAACAGCATGCTAGCGGGCAACGTGAAGAGGGGAGGCGAAATGACATGGATGCCACGTGGTCAGGGTGCAGGGCCTGAGGCAGGGAGACCCGTTGCTGCTGAGACAGGCAGGTTGGGGACAGAACCTACATGCTGCCCAACGCTGCTGACTTTACCCTGTGCCATGCGGAGCTGCCAAACACGGAAGGGACTTGAGCAGACATGAGCTTCAGAGCCACAGGCAGTGACAGATGAGACTTGGAGGGGAAAGAGAAAAAAACAGGCTGCAGGAGGGTTAGCAAAGAGGCTGGTGTGAGCGTCCATACAGAGCACCAGGCCAGGACACAACAGGATGGGAAATTCAGAGGGGCCCAGAATCAGGAACTGCGTGACAGACTGAGGACTCTTGGGTGATGTCAACAGAGATGGGTGACTCATAAATGAGAGAAGAGACATGAGTACAGTCTTAGCCGTGGATATAGTTTGGATACTTGTCCCCGCTCAAATCTCACATTGAACTGTAATCCCCAGTGCTGGAGGTGGGGTCTGGTAGGAGGTGTTTGGATTGTGGGGGCGGATCCTTCATGGCTTGGTGCTGTCTTTGTGAGAATGAGTTCTTGCAAGATCGGGTCATTTAAAAGCATGTGGCACCTCCTCCTTCCACCCCTTCCTCTCAGTTTCTCCTGCTTTCCTCATTTGAGGTACATGCTTCCACTGTACCTTTCACCATGATTGCAAGCTTCCTGAGGCTTCCCCAGAAGCTAAGCAGATAACGATGCTATGCTTCCTGTAAAGCCTGCGGAACCGTGAGCCAATGAAATCTTTTTTCTTTATAAATTACCAAGTCTCAGGTATTTCTTCATAGCAACGCAAGAATGTCCTAATCCGGCCATGCTCAGTGCTGAGAGCTGTTCTCTTTCTTGGACATGTTATGGGAGCAGGTGACCCCATGCACCTACAGTTTGGAGACATATAGTGTCCACCCTCATTTAGAGAGGACAAGTAGACTCCCATCCTTTTTGGCTGAATACTGTATTTTCTGATTTCAAAATCTTCGGATACACTGGCTGAAAATTGTTATTTAGAATTTGCATGAAAATATTACTATGCAGGTAAAGTTCTTCCTGATAAAATTTCTTGCATTTCTGAGATGATTTGAGTATTGAATCAAAACATGAATGACCTCCAAATTGCTTTCAGATCCATGTTGAAATTATCTGACTTTAACTTTACCCTTATAAAATTTAGTCACACAGTTTGAATGAGATGGATTTCATTAAGATGACATATGTTACACTCCAAACCATGGGAGAGCTGAAGGAAACTCCCTGACCCCAGGAGTGAATCAGCCTTTCTCTTGTGTTCTGCCAGGATTCTGAAACAAGACTTTCCCTATTCGGTCTTATTTCTTGTTTACTTGTCTTCCTCCCACATTGGGTTGAGCTAAGAGGCAGAAACAACACCTCTAAACCCAGCACAATGCCTAGCATAGAAGAAGTGCCTCGTAAATAAATGAATGAGAAACTGAATATTATCATAGAAAAGCAACCAATCTGGATACAATGTGTCGAAACTAATTGGATCAATTAAAAATAAAAGAAATATGCTTCAAATTGCTTTACACTGATTGTACAGGGGGTATGGGGTAGGGACAATCTTATTCATTCTTTCATTATTTCAAGAATTCTGAATGTTCTCCGGTCTTCCAGATCAACGCTGACAACACGTTATCAATTTCAGAACTGCTTAAATGAGGGCAACGGGGAACGAAAAGTAAGAGACTGGCATCAATTACTTAGAATATGAAAACACTTATTGATGACATGTCAACTTTTTCCTATTATTTCTTTGAAGACCATACATATTGTTTGAGGGTTTAATTATTCTGTACAGCATATTCATGCCATGCCAAAGTATCACAAGACAGTTCTAGTTTGTCAATTAACACCAGCAGGCAGTATAGATACTCTTTGCAATTAAATCATGCCAGGCAACGTAGGCTTCAGAGATTTCTTCTTCCGGGTAGATCCATTTGGTATTAAAACAAAGTATCCAACTGACTTTTCTGCTGAAGACTTACTTTATCATGTCATCATTCCACAAATTACAAAATCATCCATATATAAATTTGGGTAATGGATTTCTTTTATTAGAATGTGGAAATACAGCTACAAATACTTTCATATGTGAGACTAAGGGCCAGAGCTTTAACAAAACATAGCATCCAATAAAGATCATAACTAAAAATCATGATCAGGATTCTCCAAGTTACTAAAATGATATTCCTTAATGAAAACTGTCTATTCCTCAATCAGAGCTAAATAAATATAGAGAAAAGATCCGGAGGGCAAACAGTATGCACCCAGACCGGACCCTGCATCCTCTGAAAACACTCACTCTAGTTTTCAGCAGAAACTCTAGACTGGCTGGAATCATGGAGGTCTTCATGCTGCTATCACTGGCTTTTCTGGACTATTTTATGAAAAGATCAGACAGTTGAAGGATTCTCTCTGAAACCAGTGTACTGAGGTATAAAATAAGAGGAGAAAAATGAAAAAGAAGAATTGAAGACATCTGGTATCTCTCACATCTCAACTTCGCTCAAACTTCTTTCAGAACTTTGTCTTTGCAAATATTTATGCTTCTTTTTTATGGTAAAACTTATCATAGCCTGGTAAATAACTCATGATCTGGGTTCTCGGCTTGGAGAATTAAAGCAAAGCGTCGCCGCCGCCACCCTCAATGCCTTGCCCTCATCATCTTGCCACCTTCCTCCTGCCCCTGTTCGTTGTTTGCCTGCACGTTGTAGGCCTTGGGGCGTTCACTGTTTTTGAATTTTTGGTTTTTTTTTTTGAGACGGAGTCTCTCTCTGTCACCCAGGCTGGAGTGGAGTGGTACGATTCTGGCTCACAGCTCACTGCGACATCCGCCTCCCAAGCTCAAGCAATTCTCCTGCCTCAGTCTCCTGAGTAGCTGGGATTACAGGCACACACCACTACGCCTGGCTAATTTTCTGTAGTTTTAGTACAGATGGGGTTTCGCTGTGTTGGCCAGGTTGGTCTTGAACTCCTGATACCTGTCTTAGCCTCCCAGAGTGCTGGGATTAGAAGCATGAGCCACCGTGCCCAGCGGGGGCATTCACTTTTAATATGCACTGCCTTACTTTATCTTGAAAGAGACTCTGCATGATAAGGACTGTAATTGCCTGCCTGATAAGGAAGAGGAAGCACTCAGAGAGAGTAAGTGACTTGTTCAAAGCCACACAGCTGAGCCCTGGAGACTAAACTCGACTCGATTTGGCTCCAAAGCCCACCTGCTCCTAACCACTGGTCGACACTGCCTTCCCAGGAAGCAGCATCAGTGTATGGTTCTGACGGTCTGAAAAAAAAAGCAGCAAAAATCAAATTCCGTGTTTTTCTGAAATAATTTTTCCTCCATGTTGGAAGAGACACTTGAAAATGGTGCTATGCTATTTCTCTTCACACACAATTCAATTTTGTTACAAAATACAGATTTATTTTTGGATATAATTTCAGTATTTTGGGATCCTAACTATTTAAACTGTACATCTGTAAGAACAATGGAGCACGTACATTCCATTTTTCTTCTGTTATTCTCCCTTTACTAAAATTTTCAAAATGATCAAAACAACTTTTGTTTTCCCCTGGAATAAAAAAAGCTTCCTTGCCCAGCTCTTTCTCATTTAGTTTCACAAACTATAATAAATAAAACTGTTGATACAGCATTTTGGAAGCTGTAGGGGACAACAGAGTTTCCTGCAAAATAACTTCTTAATATACTGCTTCCATTATAAGTCACAAATACACAGAGTTTTGGGTCAAATCATGTGACACACTGAGACATGATGTTATGATTGTCTTTTGGGACTGTTCAGATGAGCCTATCTGTTCACGAACGAAGCGCTCACCCCTTTGGACTGTTGCGGACTCAGTGGAGGCCTCTATAAGAACAGGGGGGCTGACTTCTCAACTGGCTGAAATATACGAGCAGGTGGAAACTGATGGGCTCCTGCCTTCGCAGCTCTCCAGCTGGCATGAGACTCAGTCTTAAGGCTTTGGGTTGTTCTCTCCCCTTTTTAGTAACCAGATACAGTTTTCAAGTCTTGGATGAGGACTTACATACCGTTTCAGGCTTTTTTTTTTTTGAGATGGAATCTTGTTCTGTCACCAGGCTGGAGTGTAGTGGCATGAGATCTCAGCTCACTGCAACCTCCGCCGCACGGTTCAAATGATTCTCCCGCCTCAGCCTCCTGAGTAGCTGAGACTACAGGCATGTGCCACTACGCCCAGCTAATTTTTGTATTTTTAGTAGAGATGGGGTTTCACCACGTTGGCCAGGATGGTCTTGATCTCTTGACCTTGTGATCCGCCTGCCTCGGCCTCCCAAAGTGCTGGGTTTACAGGCATGAGTCACCGCACCCAGCCTCAGGCTGTTTTTAATGTGTCATGACTGCCTTCCTAGTATGACAGCTATCAAGTTTCAGTAACACAATTTTAAGAAAAAAATAAAATAAAATAGGGCCTCAGATACAGGGGAAAAGTTGTAAACCCAATAAACAATTACTTCCACTGACAGTAAAGCCCTACACCCACTTCTTTCAGAATCAATCGCAAGCGTAGATATAGTAAGTCAGCTTACGTTGCATTCTTCAAATGTTTCTACCAACACAGGTAAAACAGTCATTTCTCTTAAACTTCAGAATTTTCCTTTTTCCTTTAAGAAAACAAGAGTTGGCTGTAACAGTAGCAATAGCATCAGTCACTAAGCAGCATCAGTCACTAACGTTCATTTGAGCTCTTCCTAAGCAAAGGCACTTTATGTATATTTTTAAATTTAACTCTTACAACAATCTTGGCAGGCAGGTACTTATTTGTACATGAGACACTGGAGGCAAAGAGAGCTTAGGCGACTTGGCCGGGGTCACACAGCTGGCACTGTGTAGGTGCTTCGACTTCAGAGCTCTTATTGCTATGCTTATACGACTTGTGTTTCTCCTTACTCTGACTTTTGCCTTTTCTGCCCATATTCCTTTCAAGGGACAACTATACTGAATGTAGCAATCTCTCTCTTTCAAAGCAATGATAAAGAATTTGGAGTGAGTTGGGTGAATCTATTTCCCACTTATTGCCATGGGTCAAAACTGAAAGGAACAATGAGGAACTGTATAAATCGGCTTTCTGTTTGCCTCTAGTCTGGAGAATAATCACCTTAGTCATTTTATGTATATCAGTTGACACTATTCCACGCGTAAAGGTGTGTGAAATATTCAATAATGCAAGTGAACAATCAAACCCATTTATATTTACTCATTAGTGCCACATACCGTCCGCAAATAATCTGCAGACCAGAAGCAAAGGGAACCTCGAATTCATTTTCTAATTGCCCTTCTTGCCCTGGACTGCAAGTGGTATTTATTAGCCACTGCTCCTTAAGCATCCGCATGGTCTATGATGTGGGAGGACACGTGACAACGAGTGATTCTTTACATCTTTATAATGACACTATGAGTTGGTATATGGCCATTTTATAGATATAGGAATTGAGGCTCAGAAGTGCTAAGAAATGTGTTCAAGGTCACACACTCTTACAGTGGCAACGGGCTTGGGTCGTTACATGCTAACATATCTTACACTCAGCCCTTGGCCATATGCATGTTGGATAGAAAAGCATACCTTTCTCTCCTCCAGTCCCAGAAAATTCGTGGTTGATTATTTTAAGGAATGCATTTACCTAACTGATTAACTGAACCTCATGTACAAAAACATTCAAGAGGAGAGAGGTGCCTTTTCAGCTGGGCTAACTGGTGGGGTCTTCCTTACTCACTTCCGAGGCCAGTTCCTGGCTCCGAAAGGCTTTCAGTCAGTATCTGCAGAATGTTTGGGCTGATACATTTCCCAGTAATAAAATGTGGACAAGAAGACCAATCTACCTTCAAAATATATCTCTAGCAGCAGTATAGCAACAGTGGTTAAGAACAAATCTCATTCTGCCATTTTCTTCTTTTATGATGTTGAACATGAAATCTGATCTCATGCTGGCGTTTCCTCATCTAAAATGGGAATGGTAGCTCCTACCTCACAGGGATACTATACGGGAAGTTAATCTATGTTATAGATGATAAACAGCCTGAACCCACATTATGTACTCAGTAAATGGAAGCAATTATTATTATTAATAAGCCCTCTGGCTTCCATTCATCTCATCTACCATTTCTCCGGTCCCAGCCACCATTTCCCCTCACCTAACCTTCCATAATAGATTAGCCAGACTCCTGTTTTCACTCTTGAAACATTTAGGTCCGTTTTCATACAACAGCCAGCGTGAAGTTTTTAAAACGAAAACGGATCATGTCACTTCTCCACTTAAAACAGTGCACTCTTCTTACAGAACCCAGAGTAGAATTCCAATTCCTTAGTGCAGGGCTGGACATGGTGGCTCACGCCTGTAATCCCAGCACTGTGGGAGGCTGAGGTGGGCAGATCACTTGAGGTCAGGAGTTCAAGACCAGCCTGGCCAACATGGTGAAACCCCATCTCTACTAAAAATACAAAAATTAGCCGGGCGTGGTGGCACGTGCCTGTAGTCCCAGCTACTTGGGAGGCTAAGGGAGGAGATTTGCTTGAACCTGAGAGGCAGAGGTTGCAGTAAGCCAAGATCATGCCACTGCACTTCAGCCTGGCCACAGAGTGAGAGCCCGTCTCGGAAACAAAACAAAACAAAACAAAAACCAAAAAGCAAAACACAAATTCCTTAGTGTGGACCAGGCTCACCCCCTCTACCTGCCCAATTCATCCCACTTAGGCTCTGTTGCCTCGCTTTGGTTTCCGAAGTCCAACCACCCTTCTTATCTTGGTCTGGAACATTCTTCCCACTTTCTCTGCCTGGCCAACTCTTAGTAACTGTCATCCAAAATGACAGCATCTGCAGCAATCTTCCCTGCCTGCCCCTTCCTACTGGGGTTCTCCTTGTTAGCTGCTCTTGCAATGTCCTGCCCCGTTCCTTGAGCACATGGTGCCATTTCTCATTTATTTGCTCTGTCATTTGAGGTATGTTTCCCCCATTAGGGCAGAGTCTGTCTGGGTCCCTCCCCAGCCCTTACACTAATGTCTGGAACTTAGCAGATGCTCAATAAACACTTGTAGAATGAATGGAATAACTGAGAATGAGAAAAATATGGCAAAAGCACTCATACACAATAGAATCATTATTGACTTGCTGCTATTTTAGGACAGGAGGAGTTCTTTCTACTCTAAAAATAAATAAATCAATAAAACCACCAACACCACCAAAACCCACAAAACACTGACTGGTAAGACACACATTGATACTTAGAAGTTCTACCACCTAAAATATATCTCGTTTTTAGTTCATAAGATAGAATAGAAAATATACTTTACAAAATACATCTTCAAATGGCATTTGCTTAACTTCCAGAATTAAAAAAAAAGTTTAGCCGACTTATTTGGAACCATCGAACCAAACACCTTTGACTCCTTGGACACACAGCTTTACACTTTAAAAATAAAATGACCTGGTGTGCGTGTCCTCTCCTCACACCAGCTGGTAGCCAAGAGTCTTCTGGTACAGACGGGCATCTTCCACCTGGCCCAAAGCAGGGGGTCCTGCAAGATTTCAGGGCTGATGACCTGGTAAGTGGTTTCACTGAAAGCCGGATGCATTTCAGCCCTGTTTCCTTCACCCAACCAGCTCAGTGAAGAACTTGTATTAATTGGTGCTTTGAGGCAGAAGGGGATTTTCTTGGCCGTGGCGGAAGCCAGCCAGCCAGCCAGCTCCCTGGCAGACTTGCAGACTGGCCAGCTGGACTCTCTTAAAAATTGACCTACATTGAACCAAACTCATAGAATGTGTGTTAGATCAAATTTGTTCCTCTCTGCCTACTCAAACAGGGTCATGCTCTGCAAATTTCCATACCATCGCTCCCAGGAGATAGACACCAGGAGGGATCTGGGGTGGGGAAAAGGACCTTCACTTTCTGAAGTGTTCTAAATTGGCTCATGGGGCAGGTCAGGTCCTCTTGCTGAGGCTACCATGAAATGTGCCTGGATTTTGAAATGGATGTCTTTCTCCCTTAAAAAAAAAAAAAAAGGCGGGGGGTGGGGGGCGTTCCCTGTGTGTGAACCCAGGTGTACAGAGGCCTAATCAGGTAAAGCACACCCTCTTTCCTGTGAAGGCCCCACTGAGTTTTTCTGCTCTGATCCCCCAGGCTGAGTCAGGAGGATCCAAAAAAAGCCACGGGTTGTGCCAGCCCCAAGCAGACACCACCGCCTGCCACAGAGCTGTCAGAAAAGTACTGTGTCTGGGACAAGGAAGGGTTGTAAAATATAAAATTGTAAAATAAAACCATTAATCCCATCTGAATTCTAGCTGCTGGGTTCTTTATATGAAGTAGTCTTCTGTTTTCTTTGTTTTAAAGAAACCACAACAAGAAGTACTTATAATACCCATGCTGAATATTTCTGTTTCCCAGTAACGATTCTCCAGGTGCTTAGCTGGTTTACTATCTGATCAGCAACTGGGCTTAAACAAAACAAAACAAAACTGGGAGGGTTTTGCATTAAGATCTAATGCTGTCGAGAACCCTAGAGAAGAACCAAAGGACAGATGCCAGTGACAGTGGGCCATTCATCGATGGATCTCTCTCCAGGGTAAAGACCACACCAATCAATATTCGTACAGCTGGGCCTCTGAACTATGTGCTTCCTCCATGTGGACTCTCCAAGGGTAAATGGACATTTTCCCCAGTGCCTTTAATTTCTTATTCAATTCCAGCCTCCTAGGTTACAAAAGAGTTTGGCTAATTCTAACAGCTAATTTTCCATAAGCACTTAAATGGTTTAGTCAGAATGATGGTTGGGAATATTTTATGTTGTTTTCATTATTCTTAGGCTAGGCAGGGTAATTCTTACGAATTACCTTGTTGATTTAGTTAAGTAATGCAATACATGACAAAATATTACACTGGGTCATGAAAAATAGAGATCTTTAATAAGCATCATGGTCTCAAATTGTAAAATTAGTTAAAAACCGTGGCAGGGGTGGTTCGTTGGTTCATATTTGATTGAAGCAGTAATTCATTACATTTATGAAATCTTTAGAGTTCATTCGCTGTCCAGGCATTCTAATGTATTACTTACTTGGACTGCATTTTTAAAAAGCTGCTGGCATTAGGCAACAAGCAATCTTACAGCACTAGGCTAAGAGTTAGAACCTTTTCCTTGCGGCTTGTTCACAGCTAAGTCTCCAAGGTGTCTTGCGTATGGGACAAAACCAGATACCTACTCAAGGCACCCAGCCCAAAACATTACTTCACGTCTCTGGATGGACTTTGGCCAGAAAAAAGACAAACATGCTTCCAGTATTTCTGGCTTCCCAGCCATTGGTCTGTTATTCGGATGACACTGTTGTGGTTTCTTTAGAAAAGGAAAACAGAAGAATACTTCCTATAAAGAACCCAGCAAGTAGAATTCAGATGAGATTTATGGTTTCATTTTCACACAACAATCTTGCACGCAAAGTTGGGAATTAGGATGACATCATGTGTGCTGCTAAACTCATGTTCTAGAAACATGCTCCAGAAAGGAGTTCTTCATTAGAAGCTGAAAGCTTTCCATGTGTCTGGGGAAAAAAATAGCTAATATGTTGAGGAGGAAGGAGGCCCAATTTAATGACTAAAAAATGTAATTTATAATGATCAGCCTCAGTAATCCCTTCTAATAGTTTCATTTTAAAAAACACCATTATGATCTCCAAACTTACTGAATTAATCAACACTTCTTGGGGTCAGAAAACAACTGTGTGTTAAGTGCACTCCTGTATACTCAAAGACTGAGGCAATGGATCCAACCAGAAAGTAGATAAAATGTGGAGTTACTGCTCTGTATCTTTCCCACAAAGGCAGAGATTTCCAAAATTAAACAATCGCATTTCAGTTCTGGATGGGTCAGAGCATTGTTTGACCTGGAAGTTCAGACTCTGGTTATTAGAGGGTCCTGGGGAGTCATCACCAATTTTGTTGGGTGTAACAATGGAACTGTGTGTTATTTTGAAATTTACGAGAAAAAACAACCCCATCAAAAAGTGGGCGAAGGATATGAACAGACATTTCTCAGAAGAAGACATGTATGTTGCCAACAAACATACAAAAAAAAAGCTCATCATCACTGGTCATTAGAGAAACGCAAATCAAAACTGCAATGAGATACTGCCTCATGCCAGTTAGAATGGCGATCATTAGAAAGTCAGGAAACAACAGATGATGGAGAGGATGTAGAGAAACAGGAACGCTTTTACACTGTTGGTGGGAATGTAAATTAGTTCCACCATTGTAGAAGAAAAGTGTGGTGATTCCTTAAGGATCTAGAACCAGAAATGCTATTTGACCCAGCAATCCCATTACTGGGTATATACCCAAAGGATTATAAATCATTCTACTATAAAGACATGTGCACACATATGTTTACTGCAGCACTGTTCACAATAGCAAAGACTTGGAATCAACCCAAATGCCCATCAATGATAGACTGTATAAAGAAAATGTGGCACATATACATCATGGAATATTATGCAGCCATAAAAAAGGATGAGTTTGTGTCCTTTGCAGGGACATGGATGAAGCTAGAAACCATCATTCTTAGCAAACTAACACAAGAAGAGAAAACTCACACCACATGTTCTCACTCATAAGTGGGAGTTGAACAATGAGAACACATGGACATAGGGTGGCGAACATCACACACCAGGGTCTCTCGTGGGGTGGGAGGCTTGGCGAGGGATAGCATTAGGAGAAATACCTAATGTAGATGATGGGTTGATGGGTGCAGCAAACCACCACGGCACGTGTATACCTATGTAACAAACCTGCACATTCTGCACATTTACCCCAGAACTTAAAGTATAATAATAATATAAACACAAATTGAAGGGTTAAGAGGAGCAATGGCATGAAGTCTGTTAGAGATGACTTCAGAAAAGGGAGAACCACAGAAACAGCAAATGCGGCAAATCTTAACACCGGCTGAATCTGGGTCTCTCAACCTCAGCTCAGCTGACATTCGGTGCAGATGACTCTGTGCTGGGGGGATGTCCTGTGTAATGAGGGTGTTGAGCAGCATCCCTGGCCTCCACCCCCGAGATGCCAGTAACCTTCTCCCAACCAAAATTGTCCCCAGACACGGCCAACTGTCCCCTGTGGGGCAAAATCACCCTCAGTTGAGAACTGCTGGTATGTAGGAGGGATTAATACACTATTTCCTCTTCTTTTGAATATAGATTTTTTTTTTTTAAAGTTTCAGAGTACAAGTTTTAAAGTCAATGGAGGAACAAAAGTGTGAAAAATCACAGTGCTAATTCAGTCTCTTTTGTGGTTTGGAAAATCTTCCTGAGGAGTATAGCAGAGTCTGCCTGGGGATCCGAGACCAGAGGCCCCATCTCCAGAGAATTTCTCAGGCTGGTCTGGGACCTTGGTGTTGGGAACCACCTCAGGCCCAGGGAGTCAGCATCGCAGGGGCCTGGGGACCAGGAATGTGCATTAAAAAACAAAACAAAACAAAAAGAGCATTAATATTTGAAAATAATTTCAAACTTGCAGAAAAATTGCAAAAATAAAAATCATACAAACAACATATATATACACCTATACATCTTTTATCCAGATTCATCTGTTGTTGATCTTTTTTTTTTTTTTTTTTTGAGATGGAGTCTCACCCTGTCACCAGGCTGGAGTACAGTGGCACGATCTTGGCTCACTGCAATCTCTGCCTCCCGGGTTCAAGCGATTCTCCTGCCTCGGCTTCCTGTGTAGCTGGGACGTCCATTTGCTTTATGCGTTGTTCCCCTCCTACCCCTTCCCCCCACTGCCCGCCCACCAATCTTTACAAACACACACAGTGTTTTTCCTAAACCATCTGAGGATAAGTGATATACAACATGGCCCTTTACCACCAAATACTTCATTGTATATTTCCTATAAGCACATATTCTCCTATGCATCATGGCCAGACTATCCAAGTCGGCAAATGTCACATCCAGGCAGTCCCTCACTTCTCAGCCACACCCAAGGCTCTCCCTGACCCAGCTGTGAGCTTTGCAGCCTGTCTTTCCTCCTCCCGGGCCGAGTTCAGTCCAGGGCCGGGCGTGCAATACGCCATCGTGTCCATTTTCCCCTCTCTTTTTATTAACAACTTTAAGACACGGTTCCCGCACAGAAAACTTGCCCACTGAAGGTGTACAATTGCATGTTTTTTACCCTATTCAGGGTGGTGCCCATCTACCACAAGATGGTTTTAGGCATTCCATCTCCCCGTGCCCTTTACTTTATACTCACTACCCTCAGTCTCTTGGAATGAGACATTTCCAATGCTTTTATCTCCTATGATAATGACATATTTGAAGACCACAGTCCTCACCCCTTTTTATTAAAACAATTTTGAGTTTGTCTGCTATTTCCTTGGGAACACCTTCAGAGCGACAATCCTGCGAGAATAGCCAGAAACAACGGCTTCACAAGGACCTGCAGCCAAGCTGAACAGCACAGCACACACGAGGAGGTGGTGTATTTACAAATAAGCGAAGAACGCCGCCGAGAGAAACACACAGCACAGGAGACCAGTGTATGCGGAGGCCACTGGGCCACAGCCAGGTGCCAGGAGTTGCAACTCACCACCACAATGGCCTGCCTGCTAGCGGGGCAACCTTACAAAATATTATTATTATTTACTCGTAACAATAACAATTGCTCAGAAAATAAAAATCAAAACAGGCAAACCATTGGCACACCAACAGGAGATTTCTACAGGTTTTATTTTAAACATATGTTTCTAAAACAGTCAGTGGTGAGTGCCAAAAAAACCAGCATTGAGTCGATTTTCCTTTTTCTGCGTACATGACTTGCTTTGGAAACTGCCTATACATGCCCTGCATTTTTTTCTCTCATCAAAAACAATCGAGGAACAGTACGAGGAGTTCTGAAGCATAACCTAGTTGTTTCATGCGAGTGATGAGAGAGGGACGTGATGTGACGCGGGTTCCATGTAAGAGTCGTGCTGCGGGGAGTTGGGAAAGAGTTTGCTGGTTCCATCGGACTGCACAGAAGAGCAGGGGCTCCCACCGCACATTGCAAAAGAAGGCCAGCCAGTGGCCGCCCTGCCAGCTGCTCTTGGAAGGAAGGGAAAGGCTCTCCCTTACCACTCTGGACTTCCCTGGGGGTTCAAGCCTCATGCAAGACAGCCCAGTCAGCATCTAAGCCCCAGAGGCAGGTGGGATCCGCCGTTCCCCTCTTTTGGAAACATGGGTCTTGTAAAGTCTCTCCCTGAAGCTGTGTGATGGAAATCAACATTCTGGGTGTGCTAGCTCAGCATAAAGAAAGGCTGCCTCACCCTCACCCTGCACACCACAGAGAAAGAACTGTTCCAAGAGAGTCAGGTCACTGCGGTCCTCAGGGGGTCAGAGAATCAGGTGGCTAATAAAACAAAACGGATCAGGCACTGAGTTCCGGGAAGTTACTGAGCACACATAACAACTTCAGAATGATCCCAAGGAAAGAATATTCTCAGGGACTCTGATGGAAAACATACCGTGAATTAACATGCGTTCAAGGCCTTCTCTGGCCCTGCCGCCTTTCCTTCAAGGAGCTCACAACTCACCAAGAGGGTAAACATGGCTCCCGGCCAAGGCCATGATTCAAAACCCTGGCTTTGGAATCCTTCAGGGTGGGATTAATTATCATGAGGCCTCCTAGGGCATTCATTTACAGGTGATATGAAATAGAGTTGACTGTCATTTTAAATACAGACACTAGGTGAAATTTAAGACACATGATGAGGGGAGGAAACATAAAACCAGAAATGGCAAGACGCTGCCATTGCAAGAACTCTGAATCTCTCATCGAGGACATAGTCTATCTTGTGCTCAGAATAAGTAAATAGTTAAATCAAGTACATCCCATATTATTTGTGTGTCACAGAGTAATACGATTGTTTTGTTTCAATGGCATAGGAAGCAACAGTGTAACTAAAATATGATCATCTTTTAGCCTAAAAATAATGACCTTATAAAAATAAATTCAAATAAAAGCTTAATTCCTAACGGCTCTGAACAAAATCTCTCATTGTCTCCTAAAGCGTGGAGACATGTGTGGTTAAATGGCAAGTGACCCTTCCATGTGATGTCTGGGGACTGCAGGAGTTTCCCTCTAAGGGTTTACTGCCAAAGTCTGAGAGAGAAAAAAAGTATAGAGAGAAATTGGCAACTGTGACTCCTGAACTTTCAGGAAAGGGCTCCCTTCATTTAAAACAGAGCCGCCCTGTTTGAATACAGCCATAGTGAATCTGTCATTGTGCCATGTTTTTAAGCAGGAGTGTGCCAAAGTATGTGTTTGTGTGCGCGCATACACACACACACGCGCATGCGCGCACACACACACACACACACACACACACACAAAGGTTTCCTGGTCATAACGCACTCGGTATTGTTCATTTATGGCTGTACATCGCTGCAGGTGTGCTATGGGAAATGTTTATTAGAGCCTTTTTTTTTTTTTTTTTTTTTGAGAGGGAGTCGCCCAGGCTGGAGTGCACTGGCCGGATCTCAGCTCACTGCAAGCTCCGCCTCCCGGGTTTACGCCATTCTCCTGCCTCAGCCTCCCG
Source organism: Trachypithecus francoisi (assembly GCF_009764315.1). Lineage (NCBI taxonomy): Eukaryota > Metazoa > Chordata > Mammalia > Primates > Cercopithecidae > Trachypithecus > Trachypithecus francoisi. The sequence goes on along the minus strand of NW_022681442.1, from coordinate 5,310,129 downwards.
AGTAGCTGGGACTACAGGCGCCCGCCACCTCGCCCGGCTAGTTTTTTTGTATTTTTTTAGTAGAGACGGGGTTTCACCGTGTTAGCCAGGATGGTCTCGATCTCCTGATCTCGTGATCCGCCCATCTCGGCCTCCCAAAGTGCTGGGATTACAGGCTTGAGCCACTGCGCCCAGCCTATTAGAGCCTTTTATGAAAGGAGAGGCCAGGCTGTCAAGAAAAGACTAAGAAAAATGGAGAATTACTTTACCTAGGAGGAAAACAGAAGATAACATTAGATTGTAAATGGAAAAAAAAAAGTAATGAGATGAGAAACAGGAGATGTGATGCCAGTGAGATGTGGAACACTGATAATTACAGAATAATGACGATGGCCACCATTTATTGAACACCTGCTATGTGTCATGCTAATATTTAATAAGCAACTCTCTCACTTAGTACATAAAAAGACTTAGAAGGTTTCACGAATCTGACCATTTTGCGGAACGGACAACTGAGACACAAAGAGATTATGTAGCTTAAGACCACACAGCTAATAAATCAGAGATCCCGGACTGGGACCTCAATCAGTCTGACTCCAGAATCTGTTTCAAGGTTTCCTACTGAAGATTTGTGATGATGAAAGGAATCGATTTTGTTTTGCTTGGTTTTGGTTATTTAAAAGACAAAAGTAAACAACATTTTGGTTTAAGAATGTGGGAAGAATGCAGATACAAATCAGCAAATGAACAAAAAAAACCCAAATGAATCCAATGCAGTGAATTCAAGATAAAGTTAAATAATACAATCAAGAGTTACCTCTGCTTTCTTACATTGCAAACGAGAATGGGAATTAACTGCAGTTGAAGTCCTTCTTCATTATCAGGCTTTTGGCCAAAAAGAAAGGAAGGGTTTGCATTTGAAGGGAGGTAGCTGGAGCAAGCAATGTGTCACTCAAGCCTCTGGCATCTTTGTTCAGCTTCATTAGCGAGCAATCTCCAAGCACTCATTTAACTTAGCTTATTGACCTCAATTCTGAGTACAATGTTAGTCTCTAACCTAATTTTGGAATTTTTTAAAACAATAACTGGGAGGCCGGGCGCGGTGGCTCAAGCCTGTAATCCCAGCACTTTGGGAGGCCAAGGCGGGCGGATCACAAGGTCAGGAGATCGAGACCATCCTGGCTAACACAGTGAAACCCCATCTCTACTAAAAAGTACAAAAAACTAGCCGGCGAGGTGGCGGGCGCCTGTAGTCCCAGCTACTCGGGAGGCTGAGGCAGGAGAATGGCGTAAACCCGGGAGGCGGAGCTTGCAGTGAGCTGAGATCCGGCCACTGCACTCCAGCTTGGGCGACAGAGCGAGACTCCGTCTCAAAAAAAAAAAAAAAAAAAATAACCGGGAAAGTTTTTGTGTCTTATTTATGCAATCATTGATGTGAAAATGGCTGTCTGTTAAGATCTTAGCATCTACATTAGACAAACTCAATCATCACAGTCATTTAAAAACCCTTTTCTATAGAAATGGGATCTATTCTCTTATGTAGAGAATAAACATGGTCTCAAACAGTCAAAAAAAAAAAAAAATCCCACATTGTAGTTACAAAGCTTCTTACCAGAGGAATTTGGTTTGTTATACATGTGTTCTGTTATCAAGTGACATTTTTTTATAAAGAGAATTTTGCACATTAAACTCAAATCAATAAAACATATAGGAAAATTGAGAAATACTTATATTTCCTTTTTGGCTTACCTTAGTCCTCATTGGAGGACACCTTTTTTCTTTTTTTGGATAAACATCTTTCAGATAGTTTTATAAGTAGCAATTGAAACGTTACACAAATTGTCAAACTCTCTTTCATATAAAAGAGCAATATATTTCTTTGTATGCTTGTAAAAATAATTGTTTATTTCTTACCCTTTTATGAGACTGAAAGTACTAGAACACAACAGAAACAGGCTTCAGAGAGAAAAAAAATCAAAGGAGACAAAAAGATGAAACCAAAACGCTTCTTCCAAGAGCATTTTGTAGAAAAGGTACTTTGTAGAAAAGGAAAGGAGCAAATGTCCCCATTGCATGTGAACTGGAAAACATGACACACAGCTGTCAAAATCCACTCAAGCAGGCCAGGCCAGGCGCAGTGGCTCATGCCTGTAATCCCAGCACTTTGAGAGGCCAAGGCAGGTGGTTCACCTGAGGTCAGGAGTTCAAGACCAGCCTGGCCAACGTGGTGAAACCCCATCTCTATTAAAAACACAAAAATTAGCCAGGTGTGGTGGCGCACGCCTGTAATCCCAGCTACTCGGGAGGCTGAGGCAGGAGAATTGCTTGAACCCAGGAGGCGGAGGTTGCAGTGAGCCAAGATTATGCCACGGCATTCCAGCTTGGGCGACAGAGAGAGACTCTTAAAAAAAAAAAAAAGAAGAAGAAGAAAAAGAAAAAATGCACTCAAGCAGTCCCTATCAACATGACTGTGTAGTTTATTTCATGAACAAAAGTGGAGTGTGTAGGAATCCCCCATCAGCTGTGCCCAAAGTTTTCATAAATATGGGTTAAGTGAAGCAGGTTAGCCACTCCTCCTCCCCCTCTGCTGTTTGCTCTGGCACCTCTGTAGTTAGCATTAGAGCCACTGCAGGTAACTGTGCTTTCAGTCTGTTTCAATTCTGGCTTCTTGTGTTTGCAATCAAGTCATCCCACAGGAGACAATCAATCGGCACCACTTTCTTTACACACTGGGCTCAAAATGAGCTGATCTGATCGGTCGGAACCAAATTTCTATTTCTTCCCCCAAGAGTGGTAACGGCCACTCTGATAAAACAAAGTCAATTCTAGAGAGAAAGTTCATGGAATTTAGAACTGTTTTGACCTTGTGAAGAAAAATGGGTCATACCTTTTGGATGCTAAAAAATGTTACTGAGTCAAAGGTACTACCTGCCTGTCTTTTGACTATGTTCAACACTATGTAGGTGATCTTGGATTAATTTGTTAATTAATTCAATACACACTGAGTGCCTATAAATGCCAGGCTAGGTACTGGGGAAACAAACATGGGTTAGACCATGGTTCACATACTCAAGGGTCCTTCTGGTCTCGTGGTGGTGACCAAGAGGTAAATAAGTATAAATAAATAGTTATCGATGCTGGGATAGCAGTTCATGCCTGGCATGCAAGGTTGAAAGAGGAAGTAGTCTGCTGTCCCTAGGCAGGCAGAATAGAGACGGGAGTGAGAGCTAAGGAAGGCTTCCTGGATGTGATGACCGCACACCGATGCTTCTCTTAAGTCTTCTTGTTTGCCTTCAAAGAAGGTATTTCTCAATTTTTACAATAAACCAATGCAAAAACAAAAACAACTTATTCTTCAAAGAAAACTATTATTAGGCTACAACATCCATAGAATACCCATCCATGTAATACTGATACAATACAGACAATATCATCAGAAATAACAGTAATTATTTGGGATGATGGCCATGTCCCAGGTACTGTATTAAGCAGTTTTTAATCTTCCAACAACCCCAGGTGCTACTAATACCTAAACTGACACATGAAGATGAACGCAGATCAAGAATGTCCTGAAGGCCATCCACTTAGTAACCAGCTGAATTAAGGTTTGAATCTGAGCTTTCTGACTACAGAGGTCAAGTTCCGAGCAACAGCAAAGGAAAACCTTTCCAAGCTCTGTGATTCTGGAGGGGCCCTCCAGCAACCAACCTTAGGAGCCATGAGGTTGACTCGGCACTCCCATGTGTTCTTGTGATCTCTGTACATGGGTGGCATGTAACGTTTATTGCTATGCTCATGAAAAAGCACTGAAATGTTAAACAAAGAGAGTAGGAGAAACCTGAACGTAAAAGGTAAGCTTGATAATTCCGACAGTATGCATCTTTTATTTTTTCTAAAAAAAAAGATAAGCCCCAGTGTCTGTCTGTCTAGCACCTGTTCCAAAAGGATTTAACCAAGCAGCAGAAGTGCCTCCTTTTCCTCATATAAATATTTATGAAGTTTTAATTTGCTTTTGCATTGGAAGTTATCGATCCTTTTCTCTCTTCAGTTACAAAACCTTATCACGTACAAAGAAGCTTCTTAGAAAGGAAGTTAATGAAGAGCAAATGTGTTATGCTGTTGATTTTCATTTCCCACCGTGGCACTGTGCTTCTGGAGAGAGGGCCATCGTTACTGCAATTATACTAATACACTTTCATTATTTAACAATCAGCCACACACATTCTAGAAGAGGAAGAAGTACAAGTCTGAATGAGGAAAGTTCAGATATTGCTTTTAGCCTGATAATTTCAACAGTCAATGCTATTTCATGGACAATGTTATACTAGCTGATTAACATAAATACTAATAAAGAATCTAGCAGATATAAAAGCAGCTTGTGCTACATAGGGATTTTTTTTTTTTTTTTTTTGAGACACAGTCTTCCTCTGTTGCCCAGGCTGGAGTGCAGTGGCATGATCTTGGCTCACTGCAACCTCCATCTCCTGGGTTCAAGTGATTCTCCTGCCTTAGCCTCCTGAGTAGCTGGGACTACAGACACGTACCATCACGCTAAGCTAATTTTTGTATTTTCATGGGGTTTTACCATGCTGGCCAGGCTGATCTCGAATTCCTGACCTCAAGTGATCCACCCCCTAGGTTTCCCAAAGTGCTGGTATTACAGGCGTGAGTCACCATGCCAAGCCTACACAGGGATTTTGATCATAGCTTTATGAATGCCTCAAAATAATTACAATAATTATATTGATAGTTTTATAGTTATACTGATATATATTACATGATACCATGTCCTACTCAGTTTGTGATTACTACTATTTCATAAATATAGTATCTGTGTACATATCTGTCCACCCACCTAGCCATCCACACAGTCAGTCATCCAACCACTCAAGAAACATTAATTATGAGCCTGCTAAGTGTCAGGTGCCATGTTGGGCAGTGAAAGACAAATGGGGCAAGCGAATGAAAGAACAACCTTCAGAGGAAGGAGAGAGGCAGAAGAGAGGCATGCTGTGGGATTCCACCTCCATTTCTCAGTTGGTTAAAATTGCAGCTTTGTGTTTGCCTTCACTGGCGTTATTATACCACTTCTTCTGGAAGCAAGCCAGCTGTTGACGGTCAGAAGATCAGGCCTTCAGGGGCAGTCCTTCTGGACTGATGAATAGCTGCAGGAGCCCCTCCTGGTCTGGAAGGAGCTGAGATCCACTGGGAGATTACATGATTTCTGGGGTCTTGAATCTCATGGCCCGGTCAGTGACCATCAGTCCACTGCCTACACAATGTCTTTGTCTCTTAGACGGTAGCAGAGGACATATAATCCTTCAGAAGACATGTAAAGCACATGATCAGGGAAACAAATAAAGACAGCAGTTCACCCTCACACAGCACTGGCAAGGCAGTGCATCCCAGGAAGTAGCCTCTGATGGATGGTACACCAGGAAACAGCAGCCGTGCTGCCAGGTGCCCCTCTGCCTGGCGGCTGGCAAGTTTCCTTTGACATGTCTTGTCAGAATTATATTTCAAAAACACAAACATGTAGAGGGAGTATGTGGTACAATCAGAAGTCTGATATTGACGGTCAGATTTCTATCACAGCACAGCATACTTATTTGCAGCGTCGAAGACATAAAGACATCTAATAAAAAACATTAAGGGACTTAAAACACATTTATAGTCTGGTACAAATGGAATTTCCTTAACCAGGGACCTAGATTTGTCCAGCAAAACAAAACAAAAAACACTCACTAGAAATTTTTCTTCTGGATGTGTTCACTTAATGAAAGTTTATTAAATTTTTGATCTTTTCAAAGTATCCTTTGTAGACAAAAGACGTAAAAGCATGCAAATATCAGATTCTGCCTTGGGGAAGTTTAAAATGTCACTGGAGGTATAGGACTTATCAGGCACATGAGAGAGAGAGAGAGAGAGAGAGAGAGAGAGAGAGAGAGAGAGAGAGAGAGCGCGACAGCGAGTGAGCCCGCGCCAGGATGTGAAGAGCCCAGACTTCATGCAAGTTGCTGAGGGGATTCAAAGCAAATATTGACCATGCTGGGGCAGAAATAAGCATCCGTGAGGTCAGTGGAGGTGGGTCTGAGGAGTGTACCAGAGGGTTTTGCTTCCCTAGCATCTCTTCTATCTGGATGACCCTCAGTCTAATTCTCAGGAAAACGGGGATTTGCATTAACATAACAAGAGTTAATCTTCCCGCCTCCTGGCATGCAAGTGTGCAATCCACTAGAACAGGGGTCCCCAACCCCTGGGCCACAGACCGATACCTGGCCGTGGCCTGTTAGGAACTGGGCCACACAGCAGGAGGTGAGTGAAGCTTCATCTGTATTTACAGCCACTCCTCATTGTTTACATTACTGCTGGAGCTCCACCTCCTGTCAGGTCAGCAGAAGCATGAGATTCTCACAGGAGCTCGAACCCTATTGTGAACTGCGCCTGCGAGGGATCAGGTTGCATGTTCCTTAGGAGAATCTAAGGACTGGTGATCTGTCACTGCCTCCCATCACCCCCAGATGGGACCGTCTAGTTGCAGGAAAACAAGCTCAAGGCTCCCACTGATTCTACATATTATGAGTTGTATAATTATTTCATTATGTATTACAATGTAATAATAATAGAAATAAAGTGCACAATAAATGTAATGAGCTTGAATCATCCCCAAACCAACCCCTCAATCCCATTCCATGGAAAAAGTGTCTTCCACAAAACTGGTCCCTGGTGCCAGAAAGGTTGGGGACCACTGCACTAGAACACCAGCAGTGTGGGAGCAGGGCGTCACGTTGTAAAACACCTCACCCAGTCCCAGGATGGCTACTGCAGACAGGTGAGCCTCACCTCCTGCCATGCCATTTACACACCATCCTGGAAAAGCAGAACAGGTGAAACAGCCATGTGGGGCAAGTGGTGAAGCGCAGGCTTTTTGAAGGCACAGCTGATAAGTGAATATGTCATCCGTACTTCTAAAAAAAAATTTCTTAATTCACATAAATGTTTTTTGGATGTCTTCTCTGTTCCCACACATTATCCTAAGTGCTTTGAGAACGACAGTGACGAATACAGAGTCATGGCTTCATTTTCCCCAAAGTACAACCACAGGGGCCCATGACATCTTTTCTCCTAGAGCCACACAGTGGGCACCCACTGACAGTGTCATGAATGGATGGAAATGTGAGTAAATTATAGAAGGTTTTGAAATCCAAACATGGAGATGTCAATGGCGATTTACGTGTAACTGCAGAAAAATCTATTACTGAATTCTGTGACGAACACTAAAAACTTGGCACGTTTCCCAAATCCACACTTAATAAATGCTTATATAACACAATGAAATATCTAATATTCTTTTCTTACATTATTATGATCCTTATATTTTACTTGATTTTCTTCAAAAAAGTGTGAAATATCTATTAACATCATAACTCTGAGCCCAGGAATCTGGACCTAGTCCTACCAAATGTGTACCAGAATCAAGACTGTGTCCCATTGAAAGCAGAAATATTTCAGCCCCTTCCAAGAAGCACTCAACACCTTCTTCTCCTCCAGTACCCTGGGTCTTCCCAGTGTTAATCCAGAGTGTAGCAGAATTGAACTACCATATAAAAGTGAAATGCAGAGTGATATTTCGGTGCCATTACATTTGGTTTTGTGATATCAGCAACTTTTAGATAATATTAATATGAACAAATTAACCTCTCACAGGTTTTATTATTTTTCATAACAAAAGAATGTTCGACAGAAAGCCTCTAGCTCTTGAGTGTTACATAAAAGTGATCTCAAATTTTTAATATGGCGCAAAGCTTGTTAATCCTGCTTGGGTTTCATGCTTAAACCTTCATTAGAACATTAGTGTTCCAAATATAATTTATTTAGACTTAAGTATTCCAGTTTTTATGATGAAGTGGCAAAAGCTGTACTATATTTCGCAGATTGCAGATGACATTTTCTAGACTAGAATTAAGGGATTCAGTGCTAAAGTTCAATTTTTTATGGTTTTGTCAAAAATTTAGTATTTGGGCATCTTCACAACCTGAAGACCTTTCCGTCAGCTGCCACACTTCAGTTCTCTCTCTTGTGTTTGTGTTTGGTCTGTTGACAACCATGTTGCAGGAAAAATGAACCCAGCACACAGCAGCAGAACATACACAAGATCCACCTGAGAGGACCAGAGTACAAATCCTGCCCTTCCCTCTGCAAGTGTACAACAAGGGTATGAGGACATCATGAGCCCTGCCTTATTTCTTCAGAGCTCCATGAGGACTGGAATCAAGACTTCAGTGACCATCACCATCCTGTGTGGGGAAAACTGGGGTGGAAAGGGCACATCCTGATGGATTTAGAGACCAAGCCAACATGGCACCCTGACCATGATCTCATTGGATTAAATCTACCCATCTCATGAAAGCATGGGTTGGAGTCTCATTTTTTCTCTCTTTCGGGGTCGTATATCCTTTCAGGACCGTCTTGCACATGGTCTGGATTTTGTAGTACAAGTCTGGGTCCTGGCTTACCTCTATGGGTAACAAAAGCTGTCGGGTTGTTGCTTCATCTGTCTTCTAAGTCACAAAATTCTTTCGTTTTGATGTCCACGAAGAAAGAAAGATGTTGCTATTGCATTGCATTTTTCAAATATATTTTCATTTTTTAACAATGGTATAAAATAAAAAGGATCTGAGCTTACTCGTCAGCTTTCTTTTGTGGAATTTCTTTTTGCTAAGCAGGGCTATGCCCTATGGTCTTAGTGAAATGACTCTGATAGTCTTAGAGGGGCAAATGATAGTATCCCTTTCTGAACACAATGCTCCCACTTTGCAAGAGTCAAGGGTTGCTGGAATATCTTGATTTCGGTTAACATCTGTTTTTTTTGGATAGAGGGAAAGTAATTTTTAGAAAGTACATAATGGGGCCAATTGTGGTCTATTATATGCTTCATGTGTGAGATTACAAGGGGAAACTATAGCAAAAAAAGCTTCCCAAAAGATGGAGTTTGACAAGCAACAGTGCATTTGGGGGACAACATCTAGGATGGCCAGAAAATAAGACACACCATCCCATGGGGAACAATTAGAGAAACAAGAGACGATTTGAGTGAGAAAGAGCAGACCAAAGCACAGTGGCTGGAGCTACACCGGCCTGGGCGGCCCAATGCAAGCAATAATTTTACCATCATCATGACTGTCTCAGGAAACAGACTGTCTCAAAAGAGAGCACATTCCCCTGGCCCCAGGTATGAATCAACTCCTGAGGGAATGTTTTCAAAAATATTTGAAGATTAGCCAGGGAAACAAACTAGATGACCAAAAACGTCACTTGTAATTACAAAGTTTGAAGACATTCGGTTTAAATGTTCTGTCTAGACTTGCACTGTTGCTAGAAGTCACTGACCTCTACCTGGATATGACAACCGCTCAGGCCAATGAGAGTTAAAGCACTAAGAGAGGGCACTGTGCCTGTCCTGTGTCCCCAAGGGTTGTGGCAAGAGTGCCCGTTAGTAGGCACCAGTGGGGATGCCTCAGGAAACCCATCTCTGTGTCGTCCCTGACTGCTACCTTCTAACTGGACAGTGTGCAGTGTTCAGTCACTAGGCTCGCCATGTTGCAATCCCCATGGGGCAGAAAACTCCTATCAATCAATATACTTAGCGACTGTGACCTTTGAGGGGACCATTTAGCCAAGAAGGAAGAGTCTATTGCTGGAGAATGGCAATGTGGAGCAATGTGGTGCTTGCTTCAAGGCAAATTTCTGTCTGGGTCTGTCTGGCTGGGCGGTAATCTGAATGGAAGAGCTTTGGCTTCCCTTGGAGCTATCGCTCCAACTCCTCAAACAGCAGAGCAACAACATCTGAGTCCCAGAGAAAAGTTCAGCCCAACATACTGTATTCACTTGAACAAAGGTTATTTATTTCTGCACTCAATTTTGTGGTTCTAGGGATATGGAGATGAATGGAAAGATGGAAAAGGCCATTCTCTGTGGCATTTGGCTGAGTGTGGGGTCAGTGGGCCATAGACGGGGGCAGGAATAACACAGTGTCTGGACCAGCAGACAACAGGGAGGGGCTGGAGCCTTAGAGAGGGGGCAAGAAGCAGGTCATCAAGAGCAGAGAAGACCAACGACAGAGGTGGCTGGGGCCAGAAGGAGCAGAATGCATCGCGGATGGACAGAAGACGACTTTTAAGTTTCTTGTGAAATGGACATTTCCGCAGGATGGACAGCAATCAACACTTTCATCCATATTATTTTTCTGTGATCTCTCAAACAGCTCTGGGAAGCAGGCACTACCATCTTTGTTTTATAGATAGGGAAACTGAGTCATCGTGAACAAATATGCTTTCCTGGGGACACACAGTCACTAGCTAGATCAATCTCCAACTTTGGATTCAAATTGCATGGTCTTCCCCTGTGCCTTTCACTGTCTTGCAGCTCCTCTCTGCCCCAGTTTTAAGCTAATTACATGAATGACATAGTAACTAATTTCTTCGTTCATTCCAGTGTTTAGGTGCTGTTTATATATAAAAATCTTTGCATTATGGGAATTACCACATCAGTAAAACTTTCACACTTCTTAAAATACAGAGACAATACAGGACAGGCACCCTCTGAGGACTTGTCCACTCTGGTTGTCTCTGCATGATTTTTATTGTTCTTATTACCTCTGTTTTTTAAGTTCTCCCCAACTGTGAAGGAAATGGAACAACAACAACAAAAAAAACAAATTTAATGTTGCAAATAAAATACTAAGCGGCTTTTTGCTGCTGGGGGCATTTCAGTAAATAATTTCAACCTTCCTTCTGGCTTCTTTTTAAAGCCAAGGAAATCAAAACGCTGACACACAGGCGCCGGGGTGCTCAGCAAGTGGCTGTGTTTGATGTCTGTAGGCAGAAGGCTCAGGTCTGGAGTCATCATGAGGTGGGAGCCCAGGTCGGTGTTGTGGGATGCCCTGGCTGCAAGCTCCACCCATGGGGCTACATACTCCACCCCTGGGGCTACATTGCTCCTGTCCCTAGAGGGTGGTGTTAAGGCAATCTAACCCTAGGCTACTTCAAAGTGACTTCACAGAGGCTGTCTAAAGGAAGAGGTGGAGCTGCAGGGCGGGCACAGAGAGGGCACCAGGTGGGAATATGCAAGGCACAGCACTTGGACACAGTGCACAGCACGCTGGACACAGTGCAGAGGTTTTAACATCTTGCTGGAATTATTTGATGAGCTAAAGTGAAAGGAGTTTTGAAGACGTCCTTATGTTCCGCTAGGTCCAGGGTAAATGTGCACGTGGCATCACATCCTACTCTGAGTATCAGATGATGCTGTCCCCTGAGCCTGACATTCCTGCAGATGACTGGGAGTGTGAGATGAGCATCCAAGGAAGAAGCACATGTCTGATTTAGGTCAGAGTGCTGGCTAATCAGACAGCTAAGGGATCTGCAAAGAGGAAGTGCGGGTTCCTGGGATTAGTCACTGGAAAGCCAGGCTGTGAAGGGGCAATGACAACCCAGTCCACCCTATGTGGCAAAGAGCTTCTGGACACTGTAGCTTGTTCTCACTGTTTGCTGTCCTCTTCCTTCCAACTCAGGTTCCTATGTCAGTTTCTTTCCTCTGACAAGTCTGGCTCATAAGGGCAAAAATATGTTGAGAGCAGAGTCCAAAGCCTCAAAGTGGAATCTAAGCTTACAGCTCAAAGCAAAGCCCCTGAGTTTCTGTGGACCTTTGCTAGACTCCATGTGTACCACTGGATGTGCCCTAATTCTCTTGGCCGCATCACTGTTGAAAAAACCTTCGAGATTAAGTGTGGTCTAATTCTGTTGCCCACACATAAAATGTGCATCAGAATTCCTTCTCTTCCAAACTCACTGAATGGGGCACCTACAGAACGATCCATCTGATTTTTTCCTTCAGGGTTACTTTAAACCTATTATGCCTCATGCATTTGGTGGGCACAAGGAAGAAAATGAACAAAGGCCTTGCCGGTGTGTGAATTTACAGCTCAGTGTTAAATAACATTCTTATTTCCTAATTTCAGGGACCTTAATCAGTCACAGGCATCTTCTGTGACTGGAATCATTTCTCTTTTATTTGATCCCATGACATATGTTTGTATGCCCTTTAATCCCCTCATCTTACCTTTGGGAACTATTTTTTTCAATTACATTTTAACTATTACAATCATCCATTATTCATCCATTTATCCATCCATCTATCCATCATCCTTTAATCCATCTATCCATCATCCTTTAATCCATCCATTCCCCATCAACCCATTCATCATCTATCCATCAATCATCCATCCATTCATCCATCCATAATCCATTCATCCATTTGTTGCCCATCCATCATCCTTTCGTTCATCTCTCTGTCCATCACTCGTCCATCCATCCATCCATTCATCATCCATCTATTCACCATCCATCTATCCATTCATCATCCATCCATCCATGAACATGTTCTAAGCATCAGGTGCAGTGTAAGCCCTCTTGCACAAAGGTCCCTTTTCTCAAGAAGCCCACATCCTGGAGTAGCGAGACAAATACAGATACAATGAGAGCTTTAGGAGCACTTAGGAAGGAGCCTTGGACTTAAGGAATGAAGGAAGGTCCAAGTGGCATAGAGAAGGATCATGATGAAGGAGAAGGGCTCACCAGGCATAGAAAACTGAGCAAGGTGTTTAGACAGTGAGAACAGCACGTGGAAAGAAACCAAAGCAGGAAAGAGCATGGAGCATTCCAGGAATGGGGAGTTCAGTGGGGATGAAGCATGGGGTATATGGTGGGAAGTATGGGAAGGACTGTGGCAGAAGGACCAGTTGGGGCCAGAATGTGAAGGGCTTCAAACGCCAGAGTCAGCTCCCAACTCCTCATGTTCCTTGTCCCTTGTTCTATCCTCATTTATCATCATGACAACAGTAGCCACAAGTACAGCTGCTCTACTCCACGGATACCACCAACTCTTAGGACTGTTTTTTGAGTGCTGACTACATGACAGGCATGTGCTAAACATGCATTGCCATGTTTATGCCTCAAAATAAGCTATGGGTAGATACCGTTGTGATTCCCACTTTATAGACAACAAAGTAAGGACAGGTTGGGCTCCTTGTCTTGGGCTACAGAGCTGGTACTCAGGGGCACTGGAATCTACCTGCAGGCAGGCTTGCTGTGGAGCCCATGCTTTAAGTCCCGAAAGCTGTCCCTTGCCTCAGTGGTTCCCTTCTCTCTGCTTGACCTTTCATATGTCCAGTCTCTGCTCTGCAAGGTTGAGCCTCCTGCAGAACCTTCCTGAAGAAGGTATTGCGGTAATCCCCAACCCTCGGGCTCCCTAGGCTGTGTGTGCAGCAGCTTATTTCACTCAGGCACACTTACTTTCACTCTCAGGTGCACATCACCACTCACTTCTTAATCCTGCAGGCGTTTATTTCTTTTCATGAGATGGTCACTGAAGACCCAGCACTGTGAATGGGAACCTGAGCTCACTCTTCCAAATGGCTGTGCTTAGCGCAGCCTTGATGCCAGGCAGTCACTAAGGACCGGGGCCAGCCTTCCCCACCTGCTGAGACATCCCATCGTGTATCCAGCCTCCTCAGATTGGGGCAGAGGGGACTGGCATGTGGCGTGCCTGCTTCTGCTTCTGCCCAATTGACTTTTTAAAAAAATTTTTAAGACAGGCTCTCGTTCTGTCACCCAGCCTGCAGTGCAGTGGCACGATCTCAGCTCACTGCAACCTCCACTTCTGGGTTCAAGCAATTCTCCTGCCTCAGGCTCCAGAGTAGCTGGGATTACAGGCACATGCCACCATGCTAGGCTAATTTTTGTGTTTTTGGTAAAGACGGGGTTTCACTATGTTGGCCAGGCTGGTCTCAAACTCCTGACCTCAAGTGGTCCACATGCCTCTGCTTCCCAAAGTACTGGGATTACAGGCATGAGACACCACACCTGGCCCCAATTCATTCATTTAGCAAAAGCCGGTCAAGCCTCCAGCCAGCTGTGCTGGAGGCTGAGGATTTCATCAAAATTCACATGTATGCTTCTGCCCTTTGGGAGTTCAAAGTCTGGTGGGGAGCAGACGCAATGTGAAAAGTGTATATTACAGCCTGTGCTGTTTTGTCTATGAAAGCGACAAACACTAACGGGAGATTGAAAATGAGAAGGTGGTGAGGAACAGACCTCTTTGAAGCGATGCTACGGAGGCTGAGAGCAAAGCTGGAAGGTGCTGGCCTTGTGGACAGGTTTGGGAAGGAATGCTCCCACACAGAGCAGAGGCAGGAAAGAGCAGAGCAGCCCAGGAATAGAAATAAGAAAGTGGGGTTAGAGCACACAGCAGGTGGGAGGCACAAGATAACACTGGCAGGTCAGGCAAATGCCAGCGCGAAGAGTCTGGGAGAGTTTGGGTTTTGTTTGGGCTACCATGAGGAGTTTTGTCTTTTTTTTTTTTTTTTTTTTTTTTGCAGACAGAATCTTGCTCTGTCACCCAGGCTGGAGTGCAGTAGCACAGTCTCGGCTCCCTGCAACCTCTGCCTCCCGGGTTCAAGTGATTCTCATGCCTCAGCCTTCTGAGTAGCTGGGATTACAGGCACTTGCCACCATGCCCAGCTAATTCTTGTATTTTTAGTAGAGATGGAGTTTTGCCATGTTAGTCAGGCTGGGATTGAACTCCTGCCCTCAAGGGATCTGCCTGCCTCAGTCTCTCAAAGTTCTGGGATTACAGGCATGAGTCACCGGGCCCAGCCTATGAGGAACCTTTATGGGGTTATAAACTGGGATTACCATTGTTTAGCTTATGTGTTAATCCTTCCAGCTGCTGAGTGGAGGATAGATGGGGGTGAACAGCAGGAGGGGAAACCTGGAGGAAGTTAGCAGGTGACCACATGAGTCCAGATGAAAGGCGATGGTTTGGACTGGTTCAGCGCAGGGTCACTGGGAAGGAGGAGCTGGATAGATTCAAGACTGATGTGTATAGAAGGAGATGGATCAGAGGGGGTGGGTGAGGAAAGAGGGGCACCACAAAGGATTCCTAATGTTCTGTTTGAGTGATGGAGAAGACTAAGGTGGGGGGAGTAGGGGACAGGATTAGGACAAAATTTAAGACTTCCAGGGTTAGTTGACAAAGAAAATTCAACAATGTTGAATGCTGTGAACAACAGCTTAGCACAGGGTTTGAGAAGGTGGAACTCTGGAGCCAGCAAGCTCGAATTTAAATCTTGTCTCTACTAATAACTAGCTCTATTAGTCCATTCTCACACTGCTATAAAGAAACACCTGAGACTGGGTAATTTATAAAGAAAATAGGTTTAATTGGCTCATGGTTCTACAGGCTGTACAGGAAGCATGGCTGGGAGGCTTCAGGAAACTTAAAACCCTGGCAGAAGGTGAGGGGGAAGCAGGCACGTCCCACATGGCTGGAGAAGGAGGAAGACAGAGAAGGGGGAGGTACTACACACTTTTAAACCAGATCTCATGAGCACTTACTCACTATCACAAGAGCAGGGGGAAGTCTGCCCCCCCATCCAATCACCTCCCACTAGGCTCCACCTCCAAGTTGGGGATTACAATTTGACATGAGATTTGGGTGGAGACACAGATCCAAACCATATCACTAGCTGTATGCCTTTGGGAAAGTTGCTTAACTTCTCCGTGACTTGCTTTTTTCATTTTAAAAATGAGGACAATCTTTTTGTGGTCCTTATGAGAACTGCATGAGTTAATATACATATAAAAAGTGTTTAGAATAGTGACTGATACATAGTAAACAACAGCCACCACTTTAGTTATAGTTATTACTAACAACAAACATACACTGAGCACCCTGTCTGCTGGAGGCACCTCTGTCCTGGGTGCAAAGGGACACAGGGACATCAGCTTTACCTTCCAGAGGCTTATGTTCTATGGGAGTAATAAACACAGACTTGTTCATAAAATACAGCTTTAGTTACTCCTTGTTTCAGCCGATGGCCACGTTATTACAGAGAAAGAAGAATAACAGGAGTCCAAGAGAAATGTGACATGGGAATCAACCACAAAGACGTCTATATTCATCCATCGCACATACTTAACTTACAATTCTAAATCTCTATTTGTACGTCAGTAGATGGGATTCCCCCTTGGGAACATTTTGAAAATGTCCTTCACCACCAGTTGATTACAAAACTTCTGAAGTGGTTAAAGAATATTTGAAAATATCAAATTTAAGCATGGAGGCCAGTGAAATTTTGAAAGATATGCCAAAGACCCATTTCAGCACGTGACTATCTGGTCCTCCTCAAAAGGCCTTAACTTGACTGGTCTAGAGCTGCGGGTTTCTACCACATAATTCTGTAAGAGGCAGGAACATTCAGCCTACCCCAATGGGAGAGAGTCGCCAGCCTTTGCCAAAGGGACATTGTAATGGACTTTAAAAAATTTTTTTTAAAAATACAAACTGCCAGGCACAGTGGCTCACGCCTGTAATCCCAGCACTTTGGGAGGCCAAGGCAGGTGGATCATGAGGTCAGGAGATTGAGACCATCCTAGCTAACACAGTGAAACCCTGTCTCTACTAAAAATACAAAAAATTAGCCAAGTGTGGTATCATGTGCCTGTGGTCCCAGCTACTCAGGAGGCTGAGGCAGGAGAATCACTTGAATTTGGGAGGCAGAGGTTGCAGTGAGCCGAGATTGCACCACTGTACTCCAGCCTAGGTGACAGAGACTCCGTCTCAAGGGAAAAAAAAAAAAAAAGACAAACCATATACAATAGGCAAGACTAAAATATTTCCAGGAGACAATGAACTCAGGTAACCAGTATGACGGTTAAGGTTTTGCTTAATTTGCAAAGTCACTGTAATCTGATGGCAACGATGGACAAAAATCTATTTGATTCCTGCCACTGGTCAAATACATTAGAGAAATGTGCTTACTGGATTAATTATCATGTGGTTTAAGCTGGTCACTTTAAAGAAAACTCAGCTATGAAACCCATGTCTTTCTTTCAAAAGATAAAGCAACAACAATGGCATTATCACACCTTTTAAACATATGAGAGAGGGCCAGGTGCAGTGGCTCACGCCTGTAATCCCAGAACTTTGGGAAGCTGAAGCAAGTGGATCACCTGAGGTCAGGAGTTCGAGACCAGCCTGGCCAACATGGCAAAATCCCACCTCTACTAAAAATACAAAATTGAGCTGCATGTGGTGGCATGCGCCTGTAGTCCCAGCTACTCGGGAGGCTGAGGCAGGAGAATCTCTTGAACTTGGGAGGTGGAGGTTGTAGTGAGCTAAGATCGTGCCATTGCACTCCAGCCTGGGCAACCAAGTGAGACTCCGTCTCACAAAATAAAATAAAATAAACATGTGAGAGAGGCCTGCCATGAGAAACCAAAGCTGAGGGATTGATTTGGAAACAGAGAGATTGCTGTTGTACAGCCTGAAATGCGTTAGAAGCAGTGATGCTCTTCCTGGAAAAGTGACATTTGTGAAATGAAGAGAATACCATTCAAGAAACACTCTAGGTGTTTATTAGGAGAAGATCATGAAACACATACATAAGACTTTAAATACAGCGTGTTGTGTAAGTAAATGTTAAATCAAACTTTGGAGTGGCTCAGTTTCAAACAACTAAATATCGTTGGTGCTTCTGTCCCTTGCCAGCAGTCACAGCCACCACATAAGAAGTTCATATGCTCAGAAAAAAAAAAAAAAAAAGGTTCTGGACACTGTCAGCCCATCTGTGTGAAGACTAGAGAGGAATCCTTTAAGCTTTCTGAGACAAACAAATGGCAAGGAATCAAAGGGAAGTGTACACCTCACCATTTATTGGGAAGCAGACTTGGGTAATCTGGCTGAGCCAGTGACAAATAAAAAGTGCTTTAATGTAGCATTTCTCAGGCATAGAGAAAGTCTCCAACTCTCAGAGATCTCTGGTGTTGACTTACAATATTTTTATTCCAATAGTATTTAAACGTATGCAAGAATAAAATGAAATATAAATGTATGTGTATAACACGCCAATCAAAACGAATTCACAAATGAAAATCAAAGTAAATTACCAACCCAAGACCACTCAATTGAAGGATATTAATTCAGCCCAATGGATAAGGTGGTTTTGTTGAAGAAAAATTGCTCACTCAGAGTTTCAGAGTAGAAAGTTGCAACCCTGGTTCTGGGTCTGCAGTGAATGTTTCTGTATTTGCCTGCAATCTTACCCTTGTGTATAATGTCTGCTGACATACTTATGTAACACAGAATGCTAGGAACATCCTCACAACTTTGTTTCAACAGGATAATCAGACCTCATGTGGCTCCCCAAATTTTGCTGGCAGGGAACACTTGAATGCCTATGGCAGTGAGGCAGAATTTGATAGCCTTGTTACTTTAAGCTAAGGTAGCATGAATGTAGTATTAAAACATCTGCACTAATTATGTATCAGCCTTAAATATTATTCTCCTTTAAATGTAGAATTTTAAAAAGTTGAACTCTCCAAAGCAGAGCTTACCAGGGGTGGGGGCTCGGGGGGTGGAGACATGTGGGTCAAAGGACACAAAATTTCGGTTAGGAGGAATAAGTTCAAGATCTACTGTGCAATATAATAACTACAGTTAAGACCAGTGTATCATATTCTGGAAAACTGCTAAAAGAATAGATTTTAAGCGTTCTCACCACACACAAAAAAAATGTGTGAAATAATACCTGTGTCGGTCACGCGCGGTGGCTCATGCGCGTAATCCCAGTACTTTGGGAGGCCGAGGTGGGTGGATCACCTGAGATCAGGGGTTCGAGATCAGCCTGGCCAACATGGCGAAACCCCATCTCTACTAAAAATACAAAAATTAGCCAGGCGTGGTGGTGTGTGCTTGTAATCCCAGCTACTCGGGAGGCTGAGACAGGAGAATCGCTTGAACTCGGGAGGCAGAGGTCGCAGTGAGCCGAGATTGTACCATTGCACTCCAGCCTGGGCAACAAGAGCAAAACTCCATCCCCCACCCAAAAAACAAAAACATCAATGTATGTTAATTAACCCAGTTTAGCCCTTCAACAATATATGCATATTTCAAAACAACATTTATATAATATATATAATTCTTCAATTTTTCAATAAAAATAAATACAATTTTAAAAATCTGCATTATGTATCAATCTTAAATATTGTTGAATTCTTAGACACCATTTTTAATTTTGACTACTCTATTTATATGACACAATTTATATGATAAACTTGGGAACTGATATCTAAAAGACAGGGGTCCATGAAACTGTTAAGATAAGTTACCTAAAACTTGGAAATAAGGCAAAAAGATCACTGTGTCTGCTTTCAAAGTCAAACCCAATCACCGTCTCACAAGCTGGCCTAGAATGCTTTTTAGTGGGACAGGGGTAGTGGACTACCTCCAGGGGCCTGTTTCTCATAAAGTTTTATAGGAATGCAGCCACTTACCATGCTGTTTATGGCAGCTTTTGTGTTGTGGCAACAGAGTGGGGTAACTGTGACAGAGACTGCACAGTCTGCAAAGGCTGAGATGTTTAATAACTGGCCCTTCACAGAAAACGTTTGTAGACCCTGATTCTAGGGGATGCTATTTGGGTTGATTTACTATTTGCTATTGATTAGGGACCTGATTCTGTAAAGTTAGATGTTAACTTGTAGAAGACTGAGAAATGGCAAGTGCTATCTGTCAGGTAGAAAAGACAAACCGCTAAAGTGATGGTTTCATTGTCCGGAAGGACATGAGCCGGTTCTGGATGTGAGCTAGCAGGCTTCTCTCAACCTTTCTTGTTCTCCCTGAGCCTGCTTCAGCATCCTGCTGGTTCCCTTATCAATCAGCTGCATAAACATTTGGCAGATGCTCACTATAGGTTTATGTGACAGCCATGGTTTTAACTTTCTGAAGTTTGTGCTTTGACATAACTTATTTGTCTACATTTGATTGAAGACATATTTACTGAGCAACTCGGATTGGCTCAGTGACCTATTGGGCCCCTTCTATGTTGTAGAATTATGTTGGATGCTAGGTGGGATACAAGAGTGGATAAGAACTGGAGTTGACAGAAAATAACTCATCCACTCAAATAACTACAATACATCAAATACATGTGCTCAGAAATAAATTTGTGTAGTAAAAGTCACAGTTAATTGTAACTGCCTGATTAGTTACAGTTAGTTGCTGTTAGGTGAGATAATGAATAGTTAAAAGATTTCTTCCCTTCCTTTCTGTAATTTTCTGTAAGGAGCATCTGTTGCTCCTTGTAAAATAAAAAAAAAGTGGGGAATTTGATTTTAACTTTTCAAAAATGTCAATCAGGTAAAATCAGGGAATGTCGTTTGGCTTCAGTGGGAGATTAGGGGACAAAGGAAAAATCCAGATAGGGCAGGGGAGCGAGGCTGTAGAGGCCTTGGAAGCCGGGCTGACAAATTTGACCCATCATCTTGGGTAAGAGGGAGCTGCTGTGGCTTTAAGATGGGAAGAAGAGAAAGAGGTAGAAATTTGCTGTACAATCCAGACCTGAGATGAAAAAGACACGGACCCAGGTGGAGGCAGGGGTAGTGAGGAAGACACAGGTAGTTGAGGAGCTATTTGTAAAGACTTAGAGATGACGAAGCAAAGATGAGCTGGTTGAAAAGGGCACTGACTAGGGGCCCTACAGGGAGTGACAAGGCATCTTCTGGACAAAGTCCAGTGGTGAACTCTGGAAGAAGCCAGCGCATATGATCTGTCTTTGAATCCCTTAGGCCAAGCTTGATGCCTAGAATATAGAACGTGCTCAGGATACATGTCCCAGGCTTGAGCAGAAGGGAGGCAAGTTGAGGGTTTTGTCGCTGCAGCCTGGAGGCTCTGCACCACAGGAGGTCCACAGCGAGACTGTGAGTGAGCCTGTGGGAAAGGACAGTCGAGTGCTTCCCTCCTGGGGTTGCAGAGGAAGCACAACCAAGCCAGGAGTCTGAAGAGGAGCAGCACAAAGATAGAATGGGACTCAGGGAATTTCTCAGTGCTGGGAACTAAATTACTTTGATTTAAGGAAGGCTGGGTGGTTGAGCATCCGAGGACACAGAGGTAAGCCTGAGGAACAGCCCTGGGTTTGGTATGCAGAAGCCTGCCTGGCTGCATTTGGCATTTATATATCACTGGTGCCCAACAAATAGTCAATGAATTTGGAGGCTAAAGTGAAGACATATTAGGTGGCCAAGTGACAGAGGGAAGCGATGCTGGTAGGGACATCTTTGGGAAGGGAGGGAGGTTATGAGTGGAGAAGAAGCAAGAAAACTCTTCATGGGCCTGAAAGCCCCAGACAGGGGGTGGCACATGGAAGGCCTAAGTCTCCACCACGCATGGGGTGACGTCACCTCCATGAACTGCAGGAATCAGGTAGGGAAGGGACTGGGGCTTCAATGTGCAGGTACAGTTCTTCATTTCCACAAAGGCACATGTTCCAAATTAACATCACTGTTTCCTAAGAAGCGTGAAGATGCAAACCAGGTATTTCCTCATGGGTTGGGGGGGGGTTCAGTCAAGACGGAAAGCCACAATGGGCCCTGCTCTCCTCCCTCAAGTCCACGGCTCTCCCTGGCAAGCCCCCATGGGAGATGCAGATGTAGGACAGGAGAGAGGCGAGCCACTGGTGCAGATGCCCATGCTCTCCAGCATCAGCAGACACATTTCAAAGACTGAATCTTAACCCTGCCACGGCAGAGGGGAGGTCGCACTATCAGGAAGGTCTGCACCTTTTTATGGTCTAATGAAGTGTAAGACGACAGAATTTACACAACCAGGAGAGAGACCAGAAGGGCCCGGCAAGTCTCATCACCCACATGCTGGATTTGTCTGCAGCTCCTGGAGCCACTGGGAGGGGCCATATGTTCTGCATTTCACCAGCTCTTGCAGTGCAATATTTGCTATCTGATTTGCGGATGCAAAATGTGCAACCAGGGCAAGCGTAACCTCTAGCTTGCGTGAACCCTGCCGCTTCTGTTTCTGGGCCTGAAGACAGAGATCCAGCACCTCCCCTGCCGCTCCTACTTGACTGTGGGTGCCGGGGATCTCTGCCTGCACCTCCGTATGAGGCCGAGTGCCTGGCACACATCCTTGCAAAGCAAATGAACAACCCATTACAAACAGACTCAGTTTTCATCTCAAGGTACGTCTGTGCTTAAACCTGACAATATGCTCTTTCCATTTTATTTTTCTTTAAACCCCACCAAATTTCATGTGTATTTATGAATATACTGTTACTGCCAAATTCCTGGCACTTTATTCATATTCGAAACTCCCAGCTGTGGTGAGAAAAGTGGAGAACATTTTTCAAGAGGGAAAGAAATGACTTTTCCCAATATATCAAAAATATGTCCCATTTTATTACCACTATCTGATATCAAAGAGTAAGGAAGGTAGGCTTGAGCGGAAGGTCTGTAGGTTCCAGAGATTTCTTTCAAGGAGTCTGTATCTTTTTATGGTGAGCTTTGTGCTTTTGCGGCCCTAGGAATAAGGAATTTAAGTTATGTAGTCAAGTCCTCAGTCTTACTTTAAAACTACCTCCTTGCCAGGTTGAAGACCCCAATAAGTTTAGACTAACCACCTGAAGGTTTCGTTTGGGGCAATTATCTAGATGATTCAGTAAAGTGTAAGACAAAGTGATTTCAAAGACTCGGACAATGAGAGAAGGGTAAGGCAACGCAGCCCTGCTGAAAAATTACCCACCTAATCACCATCGAGATAATCACCATCGAGATAAGCCCACTGAAATGGCCAGTGTTCATTTCAAGTTACACCAACAATCATATCTGCTTGCAGTGCATGAGTCATTTTAGGCATAACGGCCACCAGCCAATTTCAATGACTACCCATGACTCAGCCGTATCATCAGGTTCACAGCCCCTTCTGGCCTCCAGCAAATGTGTTGGGATTCTACCGCAGAAACGTTCCCAGAAACCTCTGCTCATCAAGTGTCATCAGCCCCATGCATCATGTGACCCCATCCGTGGGAAGCTGCTGCTGCTTCCCACAGTATGTCTCGGACGGTCTTACACATCTAAACAAAACCAAGATTTCATTTTTAGACTTCAGCGAGTTATCTTTTTTTTTTTTTTACTAAATCAGAGAAAAATAAACATTTAGAATTACAAATGAAATACACATAAAGTTTTTCTACATGTCAGTAATATTTCCTGAAAATGAAACAATAAGGATGCATTCTTTTAAAATAAGTCATCCTATCCCTCTCTCTCTAGCTAATTGAGATCGTGCATGACCTCGAGATAGGCATTAAGGTTTGTTCTATTAACAAACATAGACAGTGTGCATCTGATCAAAGCAATGCTTTCTGGTCAAATGATTGACTAATAAAAACAAAATGCCCACTGGCACAAAATACAGCCACTCGATGGGGTCTTCTACACACACCATGATCTATGTGTATAGTCCATCAACAGCAGGAAGGACACTGACTTAGATACTAGTTACCAGACCATTACCATCTACGAGATGCTCTTTAATATTCACTGTTCTACTAATCAGAATAGTCTATGAATTGGTATTTCACATAACCAGGTGGAACAGGTGCAAGCTGTTAAGGTTGGCAAGAAGTGCAGCTCACACCGGGACCAGATGGGCTGAGGGCACCAGGAGGGAGCAGGAGGGACTCCAGACTTCCTAGGTCTTCAGTTAACTCAATGGATTTTGTCTTTGAAAACGGAGCAACAGGTTAATAACCATGACATTGATCCCCAAACAGGATCAGATGCCTTCAAGTATGGTCTCAAGGCTCAGGAAGTTTATCCTATATGAAAATGACATTGAATAGCAACCAATACCAATAAAAGCAGGAGCATTTGGAAGTTAAGAACCAGAATTTTGGAGTCAGAAAAATCAGCAAGATTCCTGGCTCCATCTCTCACTACTTGGTGAGATCTTGGGCAAGGGATTTGCCTCCCTCAGCCTCAGCATCTTAATCCACAACACCACGATATAATGGTTCCTACATTGTGGAGCTGCCATGGGATGCCAATAAGATAATGTGTACCAAGAGCTCAGTTACAGTGCCGAGTGAACTCTCCAGGAACGTTAGCTATTTATGGCAAGAGCAACATCAGCAGCAACAAAGCACCAGATGAGAAGCTCTAAATGGTTCAGAATGTTCAATGGAGAGAGGATTCTCAATAGGTTGGAGTCTCTGCCAAGACTCTAGAGAAAGAGCCCAGGATGTGGTTTGAGATGGACCTTGAAGAGTTGCTAGGACTTAGATTTTGAGTATGTGATGGGGGCAGGGTGATGGTGGTTAAATCAAAGCAACAGAGAAGCTGTAAGCAAAGACACAGATATTGTAAATGCAGATGGAATGTTCTAGAAACACTAGACCAGTCTGGGCAGGGCATAAGGTTCTCATATGGGAGGTAATAGGAAGTGATCCTAGAAAGGTGCGGTTGTCCAGGCTGGAAAAGAGTATGAGCATCAGGCTAAAGTAGTCAGAATTTCTTCCACAGGCAAAATGGTTATTGAACAATGGAGTAAGAAAAAGGGAACATGTGAGAAAGGATAACATGATGCGTGTCTTCCAAAAAGATATGTTTAACTCCTACTTCCCGGCACCTGTGATGGTGACTTTATTTAAAAATAGGTTCTTGGCCGGGCGCGGTGGCTCAAGCCTGTAATCCCAGCACTTTGGGAGGCCGAGACGGGCGGATCACGAGGTCAGGAGTTCGAGACCATCCTGGCTAACATGGTGAAACCGCGTCTCTACTAAAAAATACAAAAATCTAGCCGGGCGAGGTGGCGGGCGCCTGTAGTCCCAGCTACTCGGGAGGCTGAGGCAGGAGAATGGCAGGAACCCGGGAGGCAGAGCTTGCAGTGAGCTGAGATCCGGCCACTGCACTCCAGCGTGGGCGACAGAGCGAGACTCCGTCTCAAAAAAAAAAAAAAAAAAAAATAGGTTCTTTGCAGACATAACCAAGCGAAGTTGAGGTCACATTGGAGTAGTGTGGGCCTTATAAGGCGACGGAAATTTTAACACAGACATGCAGAGAGGAGGCTGCCATGAGATGAAACAGAGATACAGAATAGACACAGGGAAAAAGGCTAAGTGACAAGGGAGGCAGAGACTGGAGTAATGTTGTCATGATCCAAAAACACCGGGGAACTCCAGGCAAGCACCAGAAGCTGGAAGAGGCAAGCTCCCAGAGCCTTGGGAGGGAATGTGGCCCTGCCAGCAGTCGCAAGTCCTGGATTTAGGATTTCTGCCTTCCAGAGCTGTGAGAGACAAAGTTTCTGTTGTTTGAAGCCACTCAGTTTGTGGTGCTTCATACACTTGATCTTAGCCAAAAGGCCGAGAAGCGATGTGTGGTGCTTCATTACGGCAGCCCTGGGAGATGGGGAACTGGCGATGTACAGGGAAGACGTGATGTAGTTACCAGATGAGAGTAGTGGTGACAAGGAAAAGAGCTGAGAAGCCGTTCTTAGAGTGGATTGAAGACCTGGAGATACAACGGTGAAATGAAGAAAGAAAAAGGGAAGTGGTAAGAACTCAGAGGGCCAAGGTTCTCCTATTGATAGAAACAAAGACCAGACAGAAAAAAAAACAGAGAGGTGTTGGCTCTGAGCAAGACCTTCCACCTTGAGCAGAGGCCTGTCCCAGAGGCAGGCAGCAGGCTAGTTCAACAACGCTGTCGTTCACATAAAGAACATCCAGGGAAAGAGTAGGCGGCCCTTCTTGCAAGGTCAGAGCTCGTCCAGTGGAAAGGCTCTGGAGCTGCAATGCACAGAATGTACAGCACCAGCGCCAGGCCTCCTTGTCCACTTCCATCCACTCTTGTCTTCATGCCTTGGCAATTAAAACTTCCAAACATCTCAGTCGACTCTTCTTCCACTGTGGCTGGAGATCCACCCCATGTGGGGAAATTCGACTCCAAAACTTATTCCCATGGGTTTATAGCTATTAGTACCTGTGGAAAACTTTTGCTTTATTTCAAGATCTTTAGAAAAATAAATAGGGCATACCATAATTGTTGGTTAATTTGTTTTCAGTTAATTGATTCCAGATTTCAGCCTTTCTGATTATTACCACTTTTACCTTTTTCAGCCTATCCTTAAGTCCACTGAACTGTAATTTTGTATAAATTTAATGACTATCCAATGACATTACGAAGTCTGAAAATCTTGCTTTTTTATCTTGAGGTGTCCTACCCTATAATCCGATGGTTTGAAAAACCCCGAAATGCTCTACTACTTCTCTCTCTTCAACCAGAAGAAAATAAAGGTCACTCTGCAGTCAGAGTAATTGCTGCAGTGGATTGAAGATATTTTTAAAAACTTTCTCTCAAAATTACAGATTTAAGACGACAACGAAAGTAAAATTGCAGTTGAACTCCAAAGAAAAACCTTCAACTAAAAATACAAACTACTCACAACGTGCAATTTTGCCGGGGCCAAGAGGCAAAAATGCTTTGCGTCAACAGAATTCTCATCATCTCTGAGTGTCTACAGAACTCAAGTGACTTCAAGTTGTATAAAGTCCCCAGATCACTGCCGGTTCACAGACGTACATGTCTCTGAAATGGCTCTAACATTTTTCCAAAGGTCAAAGTGAGACTCGATCTTTAAACCACTGGAAGAAAAAAATGTCTCCATTCAAGACTTTTTATTTCACATTGCAATTAAAATTTAAAATTAAAAGTTTTCACATATTTGCAGATGGTAGAATACAGGGGAAATTGTGTACAAACTTTCATACGAGTCCCTTTTAACTAGACATCTTTTGTGAAAGTTCAGATGCTCAACTAGTTGTCATCAGGGAAGGAGTAAGGAAGGAAGAGCGAAGTATAGAGACAGCGATGGTCAGGTTTTTAATTCGGTAAAAACCGTGAAAAACCTTTATTTCTAAACTGAAAGTTTTTTACCTTAATAACTAATCAGAGCATAAATTTTATTTAATCTATAGGGATTGTAGTAGTAATTTCCTATAAGAAACCAGAAAGTATTCTTTATTTGACATGCATATTAATATGTCATATGCCTTCCTACTAACATCTATTAGAAAGCATTACAGTCTGAGGGAGAAGAAATAGCTTGGTTTAGTTGTAACTAAAATCATATTTAAGGTAAATATTGCAACAGACGTTTTATTTTATAAAAAGCAAGTATAGTGAAATTCCTGTGTGGAATGGAGGTGCTTCAGCCAAGAAAAATTATGTTTTACACATTTCAGACGTTCTTGTTGAATAAATATAGAAGCATAAATATGCAGAAATACAGAAGTCAGGAAGAAAAATGATTTGGGCGTAAACTCTATCAAAGCATCAAATACCATTTTACTGAAGAGCTGTTCAATTTTTAGATAAGAAATCATGTTTCACAAACTTACCCTAAATACCCTCTGCTTATGTGACAGGATCTGATCAAATATCTTTTGAGGTACAATTTTCCTTCCTACTCCCACCAATTCTTCAGAAACTGCTTAGCAGAACTATTTAAAAAAATAACTTTCATAACTTTGGGCAATGTGAGGGTGTGACCCACCAAGACCGCACATGGCCCAGTTCTATGTTGGGAGTGTAGCTGTCGGTGATGGACTTCACTCTCTGCAGTAGATGTATTCTTGGAGAAATCAAGCAAATCAGATTGTGTGTGTGTGTGTATGAACCAAACTAAGTCCTCTTTTCAATGTCCCCAGGAGTTCGCCCAGGAGTTGAAGGAATTCTGCAACAAATTATTCACAGTAGGAGCTGCCGATGCAAGGCTGCCAGTTGCGAATGCCTTGGCTGCTGACCCCCAGCACCTATCTCCAGCCCCTGGTTCCTCATGGAGAAGCCACCTGCTACTTCAGAGGCTAGAAATGGAAATCTCCCCACCCCTGGGAGCTAGCTCCAGTCAATGGATCTGCTGGGAAACTTTCCGGAAACATTTTCTTCCCTAACAAAAAGGGCAGTGCAAGGCAGGAAACATGGCTTCCCTTTCCCCCCTATTAGACATTGTTGGGTGAAGGTGTGATGCTTGGAACTGGAGCTTTCCATCACCTGTGACTAGGAGAAAGCCCAGAGAATTGCAGAAAGGCTGGCCCAGGATTCAGGTGCTGTCAGCTGCTGAATTAGCCTCACCTAGCAGTGCCACCTCTGGGAGACCGCGTCCGTGAGACAGTAAGCTTCTCATTGCTGAGTCACTCTGGGTTGGGTATTCTGTTACATGGAACAGAAAGCAGATTCTCACTTCACACCCTGTCTTCAAGGCATTTTTCCTCTGGGAAATCCCTCTCATCCCTCAAGGCTTAGGCTATAAGCAACTCAAGGGAGTGTAAATGAAAACGTGGCACCCTTTGTTCATAAATTATTAAGAATTTAAAGACGGAGATAGCAGAGCATTAAACCAACCATGGGGCCCTTCTAGGGGTGGGGTCTTGTGCGACCACTCGGATTGTACACTCATGAAGTTGGCCCTATATCCGGGCTTATCTTACCTACCAAATGGGTAGCACATTTTTTCTGTAAAAGGCCAGATCACAAATATTATAGGCTTTCCAGGCCACACAGTCTTTGTCACAACTACCCAATTCTGTGCTATCCTAAGTAGATTTAGGTAGGATAGAACCCAGCCACAGTCACAAGAATGGGCATGAGAACCACATTTGCCAAGAGTAACCCCAGGTTCTTGGTTAAGGTGGATTGGCTCGGGGACAGGCACCTGAAGGAAGCCAGGCCATCTGGACACCACCTCAAGTCTTTCCAGCAAGTACCTGGGAAAGACGGTACCTTTCCCCTGGAGTTCTATAGCTAATAGTGTGTGATCTGTGGATGCCAATGGCTCTTGTCATCCAGCATAGCAGGAGAACCTGACCAAGAGACAACCAGAGAGCCAGAGCCATGATGACACTCTGAGCCCCTGAATCAGGCCACACCTGAAGCAGGTTGTAGCTTGCTTCCCAGTTATAAGGTGCAAAACCCCTTACCTTTTCTTTTAGCAGTTTGAGTTGGTTTTCTATCACTTACAACCAAAATAATTCTGACTGTATGTTGTTGTTGTTGTTTTTTTAAAACCAAACCCTGTGTACTTTAGGCCAACTTCACTCCTCTTAAGTTAGAATAGCTGAATCACTGGAATACACTTTATATAACATGGCAAAAGTCTTAATTTAATGTCAGCAAGAGTTGTAAAACCTAAAATGAAAAATCTTCCAAATCCACTGGCTTATTACCATTTCTTGAAGCTCAGCTCAGCCCATGCCAGCTCAGGATCTGTATGTTTCTTAAACCTGATCTGTCTGTCACGCAGAGCATCCTTCTGAAAGGGATAGGCTTCCACAGGACAAGGGAATGCTTAGCATCAGGTGTCTGAAATATACACTCATTGCAGTTTCCAAAAGTAAAGACAAAACCCAGGCTAAGATATAGAATCTTGTCTCAAATTTTGCAGACTTCTTGTATCTCTGCCCTTGCATTACTTCATGACTCTTTAGTTCCAGACGATGTATAACATGTTACTGTCTGTGAAAGACTGATCAGTATATCCTGGAGATATTTCTTTTCATTGTTTTTCAGTTGATATCTTTTTAAATTTGAGATAGTCTGGTCACATGATTTATTTTATAGACAAAACATCACTGGTATCTGAATAAATTCTAATAATGCACACTAGTACATACACCCAACCACATAAAAAAATAACACATCATAGTCTAAAAATCTTGGTGGGAAGGCTGTTGTCTGGCTTTCTTAGCTAGACTTCATGTGTCTGGAAAAATGTCTAATTTTTTTTCTAGCACCTAAACAAATTATCTTGTGTATAGCAAAGCTGGGTCTAACCTGAACTCAAATAACTAGACCTCCAAACCCTCTGATGCTGTGTTGTGGTTAAACTTTCTTTATTGAGGGGAAACACATTGTAAGAAAACAACTGCAAGGCAAAATCACTAGTCTAAAGAACTAGCATATGGACATGCACCTTTCTGACCCTTTCTAAAAGTACTTGCTCTACACACCAGAAATTCTGACTCTGAGAGGCTTCAAGATCCTAAATCCCAAAACAATAGACGATTAAAGTATACTCAGGTGGGACACTATTCTGCTTAGTCTAGGGAGACACATGAATCAATTTTGAAAACATTTTCAAACACAAGCATCAAAATAAAAGAGGTGACTCCTTAGCACTCAGAAGGAATTAAGTTAATCATAACATCCCATGAGTAAAGAGAAACCCCCAGTCTGCTGCCTCTAGAACATGTGTATTCATATCAAACATTGACAAACATACCATATCTGACTCAAAAAGTACAACTTTTTCTGTTACAGGATGTTTATCTGTATCTGCTAAGACCAAACACTAGGCAATTATAAGATTACCTGGCTGGCAAGTACTAACATTTCCAGAAAGAAACATGCAAGAATCACGCTCTGAGTTCTAAGTATGTTGCAGTAGGAGGGGCTTCTTTCTCCTGACGGCTTTGCAATTCTCTGCAAGCAATGAGGAAGGAAAGTGATACGGTTTGGCTGTGTCCCTACCCAAACGTCATCTTGAGTTGTAGCTCCCTGAATTCCCATGTGTTGTGGCAGGGAGTCAGTGGGAGGTAACTGAACCATGGGGACAGGTCTTTCCCTTGCTGTTCTCCCGATAGTGAATAAGTCTCACGAGATCTGATGGTTTTCTAAAGGGGAGTTTCCCTGCACAAGCTCTCTCTTCTCTTGTCTGCTGCCATGTGAGATGTGCCTTTCACCGTCTGCCATGATTGTGTGGTCTCCCCAGTCATGTGGAACTGTGAGTCTATTAAATTTCTTTTGTAGATTGTCCAGTCTTGGGTATGTCTTCATCAGCAGCGTGAAAACGGACTAATACAGAAAGCAAGGGTAAAGAACATAAACTAGAAGTCACTTCAGATGAACATCCTGAGATCGTAGATGAGAAAGCTTGGGGAAAAAATGGAATGGGGAGACAGGCCACAGAAAAGGGAAAGAGGTTTATTGTGCCTCATTGGCAGAATGCAATGGCTCCCAACATATTAGTAGAGTTGCCATACTTTTGACTTCATCACTAAGAAATGATCGTGCATTTGGGATCTTTTCTTATAATCTTAGCTATGCTATAGTGCAAATTATGCAAGCTATTATAATTCAGGTCTGATATTTTATGTGAAATCACACTAAAATGATCATTTAAGAGAACATTCTCAAAGAGTGCTCAACATACATCTGTGCAATTCCAATGTTATTTTCTCAGTTTCGAAATGCTATTAGTATTGAGGACTCTGCCCAGGACCTTGTCTGTTACTAATAAGCTCAATATAAAATATGATTGCTTCTGCTCCAATTATACTGACTCATATAGCAATTGGTTACTAAAATATAATTGCTTTT
Organism: Trachypithecus francoisi; assembly: GCF_009764315.1. NCBI lineage: Eukaryota > Metazoa > Chordata > Mammalia > Primates > Cercopithecidae > Trachypithecus > Trachypithecus francoisi. Next base: position 5,278,870 of record NW_022681442.1, on the reverse strand, counting down.
GTGGCTAATATTTTTGTAGAACTTTCAAAGTTCATATTATTCAAGATTACTTACTGATACTAAGAAGATTACAGCTGCTGTTTATTTAAATGGTTGCTCAAGCACCAATATTCTTCCAGATTCTTGTTCCACTCATCTCCTTGTCATCATCTCTCAGGAATTAGAGATTAAATTCCAGAATATATTGTTGATAAGATTACAAAAATACACAGAAACCCTTACATGTTTCAATATGAAAAAATAGTAGACAGCCAGCCTTGCAAGGAACATATTTCAATGATTTCTGTAATTTTTTTCTGATAATTTACATTTTAAATAAAGAAAGTTATTATTCACAGAATTAGATTTTATGTAGGGGGATTATATCGGTTTTCAAACTCTGTGTTTCTTGATGTGGGATTTATGCTGCTCTGATACAGGAAATACTTCTATCAGCTGACTGAGATAAGAGAAATAATTCCCTGGGAGATTTCAAGAAGCCACCATAAAAGGTTCTTAGTTTAAATCAGTGGTTTTTAATGGGGCATGGGGTGATTTTGTGCCCCACCCCCACCCAGGGGACATTGGCAATGTCTGCAGATACTTTTGGTTGTCACAATCAGGGGAGCAGACTGCGGGCAGAGGACAGAGGACAAGTACATCCTACAATGCCCAGTGCAACCCCCAACAACAAAGAATTATCCCCTCCTCTGCAAAAGTCAATAGGACTGAGGGTAAGAAACCTGTTCAAGCTTCATCACACACTGGTTCTTGGTTGGTCAGATGGCTTTCAGAGCTCTTGAAAATTCACATGCAATTGTGCACAAGCACAAATAAATGTGGGAGGCACAGGATAGGCACACCACACATACATTTCTTAATGAAGTAAAGGTAAAGAAAAATAAATAAAAGTAGGATTTATCTTTACTTTTCAGTGGCAGCTGACTGGCCATCAGGAAATCTATGACATGCTCATTGGGGGATAGAATCTACACTCCAAAATTCAGGTAGAAGAGAATGGAAACTCACAACACAGCAGAAACAGAATCATCAGGTAACCTGATTAAAATGATCATTTGACACTTGTAGGGAAATGCTATGAAGCCCAATGGAGTGAGTACACTTCTTTAAATCACATCCATCAGAAACTCTTACACAGCAGGATAGAAAGGAGAAAAAAGAAAGTTTTTTTCCCCTGTTACCGCCCACATCTTTCTGGTGATCACATCCCCTAGCCTATACAAATTGAGCTTTTTCCTCAGTTATGTGCCAACTTCTTGTCGTAAGAATGATCTCTGAGAATTGTCAAATGACAGGACATTTCTTTTCAGAATTAATGAAACTTTTCTATTACTCATTATTCTGCTGTCAAAATTGAGACCAGCAAGACAGCAATGAAAATCAGAAATCTAAAAGAAAGAAGAACGTTGTCAATTCACTGTTGGGAATTTTGGCAGCAAGCCAAAGTCCTATCAACGTAGGAGGGATATTTTCATCTTCTAATTGCTTCTTGTGGCTACTTCCAGAAAATGTAGACTGTTCACACCTTGATGAAAAGGGGTAAAAAGCTAATGTAGCTTCTGAAAACTTTATTATTGTAGCATTCCTGGGTATAAGTTTTTTAGACACCTCTATAAAATTCTGTTGGATATGTAAATTGTTTCAAACTGATAAAAATACCTAACAATTACCTGATCCATAGTGCTGTTCCTCTCTCGTCTTGGTAGGAAAGACAAAACTGTCTTAAGCAGAGATTACTCTTTAGAATTTGTAAGGATAATTGATGGTGAGAAAAATAAATCACTGGAGTGTCCTATTGTCACACAGAATTTATTAGAATTTGTCCTAATAACTGTAACATGATTTGTCACAGCTTTGATGGTGACAAACACAGGAGTCAGATTTTGCAAACTCTGTTGAGTTTAAGGTAGTGATCACATGATGGTAGAAATAATCCAACTATTTCAGCTGCATTCTGTCAACAGCTATTTTTAGATATAAAAAGTTTTCAGAAAGAGGGTGACAAAACAAGGCCTATATTGTTATCCTGAATGCAGATTTTAAGCCACAGAGGATCCAAGAAAAATATTTTGTAAAACAAGAAGTTCTTTACTTTTCCTTTACCATAACTCCCAAGCCTATGAACACTAAGTTCAATAGCAGAACACGACGCAATAGATTTAGAGGTCTGGACCCATGAAAAGCTCAAAAGATAGCTGATTATCCTAGCTAGCACACAACTTCACTGGGAATAGTCTACTAGTGATCACTCCTCATGTGTAACTTATTCTCCTTGATCACTGTATTAATGCAGACTCACATAACTACATCTTGGGATCCTCTGGGTACTACGTTAACTCTCAGGCTTGGTTTTTGGACTTTGCGGATGCAACACTCAACTCGATGACTGAATCTCGAGGGCTGGGTTGACCCAGAGGTGGGGCTTTTCTGGACATTAAGGGAGGCTGACAGGGCAGGGGCAAGGCTGTGAGAAGTCTGGCAGACTGGGAAATCATAGAAAGGTTATGAGGGGCATTTACGGGTGGCTTCCAGGTAGGTGGCACTTTGGTCCCTGTTTTCTGCCAATGTCCTCCATATTTTCCTTTGAATAACTGCCTTTTTCCTATTTTTAATCTTTGTCCTTTGGTGGAGTTGACTCCACCAAGGGTGGGGTCTTGGTGCCACTCAGGCCTCTGTGGTGTAAGGAGCTTCCTCTCTCTTCCTCTGTTTGGGGCTGTGGTATTACAGCGTGAGGGACAGCAGCTGCTGTCGCCATTTACAACCACAGGGTGTGCACACGGGTGGCTGGAGGTGACGCCATAGAAAGAATGAAGGTGGAGCTTCCCTTCAGGGCACTCCCTGTCCAGGTGTACAGAACCCATCATTGAGATATCAAATAGCTGCATCAAAACTTGCCTGAAGTGTGTTTGTTCCCATTCCTTTGCCAAATGGAGCTAGCCAGGCGGCATACCCCACCCTCCTGGGCTCTGCAATTGGTCCTCAAAAGCTGGGTGCTTCACTTAAGTTCTTCTTTCAGTGGTTGCCAAGGACATTGGGAAAGAGAGTTCACATATTCTCAAAGGAGAAAGAACATAAAAACCATGGGATCCTGGACCTGCCAGTAGTCATCTCTGCCTCCTGGACCATGTGATCCCGGACCCACCAGTGGCCATCTCTGCCTTCTGGATCATGTGATTCTGAACCCACTAATAGCCATCTCTGCTTCCTGAACCATGTGATCCTGGACCTGCCAATAGTCATCTCTGCTTCCTGTGGACAGATCCAGACGGATAATGAAAACTATGCAGAGGAAAGTACAGTAGAATGAGGGAGACCACATGAGTTGATAAACACCCTCTGTGCTTATTTTGAGTTGGGTTTTCTGTTACATGAAACAAATGTGTCCAAATAATGTGCTTAGACTGGAGCAGTTGTGAAGTCCAGAGTAGGAGGAAGAATGTGGGTGATGGGGAGGGAATAAGGACTTACGTGGGATTTCATCATTGCCTGGAAAGGTTGTGAGTTTGGGTCTTGTTCACTCCCAGGCATGAGTGCTGTGCAGCTCAACAGCCTGGCTGTGCATTGCCTTGCCAGGTACTGCACTGGCAATTAAGATTCAGGGGCAGACTCCCACTTTCCAAATGAGGATTTTCTCCCCTTTTATGCATACTCATTCACAAACTCCAAAAAAAGTTTCATATATAGATGTGAAAATTCAACCTGGGTAAGGTGCCCATATTGAATCAACACAGCTGGGGTTAATTTAGAATTTTGAAACAAGAATGATTTGTTCTAATAATGATCATGATGCTATCATTTCCCAAGTGACTAAATTCTACTGATTTTATCTTGAACCAAGGAATAAAACGTATATTCTAAATGTATCCTGCCCCTCAGCTTTGTGAAAAAACTAAGATGTACTTATCTTGATCAAACATTGGTTCATCTTTTGGTAACTATCTTGAAAAGCAAATAAAACTTGATGGAGAGTTAAGCAGCAGTTCTTCAGTCCTCTTTATTTTATTTTATGATTTTATTTTATTTTATTTGGGTCAATCCATTCTATTCTTACATATATGAAGAAAACTGGGCTATCTTGGTTTCTCAGTCTTGCCTTGCTAATCTAATTTTATCATCTTTAGCCACTGACACAGGTATCTCTTAAGTATGAGCATTTGAATTCTTCTGAATTTAATTAAAAGAGCAGTTTGATTATGGAGAGATGGATTCTCTTCAAATTTGCTATCATAGTAAGCTAAGACTTTTTCTTCCTCATTATGATTAAATGCTTAAGAATGTGTTTGGACTCCTGAGCTTGGTCCTACCACCTGCCTTTTGTGTATTCTCTCTCATGCAGTCAGAGTAACTTTTTTTTTTTTAATAACAGCATTATTGAGATATGCTTCACACACCATAAAACACAGCCTTTGAACGCATATAATTTGGTGGTTTTTACTACATTCACAGAATTGTGGGAGGGATCTTTAGTAAGTGTACCCCCACCCTTCAGAGCCTTCCAAGAACTCTACAAGATTCACATTTGGTTCACAATTTTTTTCCTGTTGTATCTAGCAGTGTTGAGCAGATAATAGGTGCTCAATAAATCCTTGTAGAAGGAATGTACCCATTATTTTAGGAGAGGGCTTAGCTGCAGGATCTACTAAATATAGTAACCTCATTTGTGGTCTGGCAAAAGCATCATAAACCAGAATTTTATAAACAATAAAATGCTATAGGTTATCTGTTTTCACTTGACAACATAAATTTAGATCATCCATGAGGTGATGTGCATATGCTTCATTCTTTAGATAGAACACACTCGTTTTATCTAATTTCAGCCTAAGAAATGTCAGAGATGATCCCCAGATTATGTGCCAGAAGGAATCTGTTGAACAATTTTTAATTGAGTGTTTTAGCAAGACAAGCAGGAAAACAAGAAGCTAATAATTGATCAAACATTTGTTTCCAATGGAACTCTTTGAAATTATAGGCTAGAATTTTCCAACTTGTTGAAATAAATAAGCCACCCACTGAATACACCCAAAACCACTTTCTCTATGAGGGTTGCAGAACAATTTTGGGGTATAAAAATACGTACAGGCTAAATTACCCACCAACACAAAACTGAATATTCTTATCCTTAAATTTTCATGTGACTAAAACTAATTACTGTTGTGAGTGAAAGTACATATTTTGAAAAGCTCCCAGAGATGCCAAAAGCATTCAGACTGAAGCAGCAAGCAGGTGTTTTAACAATGTTCTTGAAAATTTCCCTGCCAAAATGCTAGAATGAACTCTTGCTTGGTTTACCCCTTCAAGCAGGGACCATCTGCTCCTTTGTCCTTCCATAGACATAGCAAAAGCAAATTAAAGCAAGTTCCTTCTATTAGAAATCAGCTTTCCAAACTGAGGTGAATTCCAGGCTTAGCAAAGATTTTGCTACCACTCTTTAGAAAATAACATACTGATTACAAAAGTACAATTTTATAACACGACCCAATAAATCACTTCAAAAACCACTAAATGCAATAAGAAGCATCAATAAGAAGCTGGTTAGATGAATGAGGGTTCATTGAACATGTGGCATTCTGTGTGGGCATTAAAACAAGAAGGAAGAAGCATATAGCTACTAAGGAATGATTGTCCACGGTCGTATGTGCAGAACACCAGATGCAGAATGACAAGGATTATGTGATCACATCCTGGCTCCACCCTTCATTAGCCACGTGAGTTAGCCAAGTCCCTCCCCTCCCTCTGTTTCTCTATCTGTAAAGTGGGGGAGGGTAAGACTTTCTACCTTGTAGGGTTGCTACAAAGTGCTCCTCTGAGATAACATTTATAAAGCACTTAGAATGGTGCCTGACATATAGTACCTATTATATAAATATTTGCTACTATTCTCATCATCATCATTCTGAGCAATAGCAGAACACAGCTGTGTTAATATATGCATGGGCTGTCTCTGTAAATGTATATGAGAGACTGGAAGCAGTGGTTGCCTCTAAAAGATTCTGGAGGGTCTGGGAGTAGGTGGTCAGAGGAAGATTTACTGATTGACAATACCCTTTTGCAGTGATTGAGTTTCTGTTTGCATTTGTTACATGGGGAAAAGCACTAAATTTTTAGAAAATGAAGAAATTGGGCCACTGATGAGAGCAATGTTTTTGAGAAGAGTATCTATGATGTTTATTATGACTCAGCTTGGAGTCCTAGTTAATCACAGGTGGCCATGCAGACCATTTTTGACTCTAGAATAGCAGCTTTCTGGGATGGGACCCTCGGCCCAGCCCACCTCTCATGCCTGCTGGCTGGATTAGAATGCTACTCGGCTGCTCGCCTCCCAGGCCTCCACGTCTCATCCCTTACTCTCACCTTGGTGGCTCTCATCCACTTGGGAGAGTCAGTCCCTCGCTGGGCCGTTTTCCTGTCCCAAAGCCTTCTCTGACACCGATTTTCCCAAGGCACCTGGTCCAAGCCCCTGGGGCTGGCTTTGGAGGTCCTCTAGCTTGTGTGACCACACCTGTCTGTCCAGGCCAGCCTCCCCATACCCACACTTCCTGCTCACATGTGTGACTTCTGTGAGGGGCACTTAGCTGTGGTTCTGGGTTACCTGGCTCCAAACCAGTTCTGCTCCTGAAGGTATTAGCTGTACGGCCTGGTTGGCCTTTCCCTTTCTGGCACAGGAAGGATAACACTCCTTACCAGCAGTACTGACAGCGGTGGCGGGGGAAGGAGGTACATCCTTAGTGCAGGGACAATCCCATGGTGCGTTCCTCTTTCCTCTGGCCTCTCCCTGGCTCTGGCTGCCCTTCCATAACTCAGGGTTTCAATCCATGTTAAATATCTGGGGGAGGCCACAAGACAGGGCCTTCCCCTTGAGGTGTTTGGAGTTCAGCTCAGGGCCCCCTGAAATCACAGCTCATAATAGAATAATTAAGGGCTTAGGTTCTGTGTGGGAATCTGTGAGGGAAGTGTGCTAACCAAGGACTAGGCCATTAGGAAAACCTTTATATAAAAAGCGACACATGATAGGTAAACTGAGGCCAGGAAGAAACTGGAAAGCTGCAGGAGAAGAGAGCAGGCATGGCCATTGGAAGGTGGGAGGGCAGAACTCAATGAGGAAGACAGAGACTCAGTTCAAATGCAACACTCAAGCCTGGGATGAAAAATAAGCCATTTTTCAAAAGCAGAGGGTGTACCAGTGACAGTAAATTGTGTATTTGTCACCTCCAGCACCACAACAGCTTTAAGGACTTGTGTAAACAGCACAAAAACTCAGGGGTGTTAGCCAAGGGTCATGGTACTCGCAAATGCATCAATATTTTGACCAGTGAGAGCTCATGAGCTGCCCTTGGTTTCTGGCTAAAGGCTCTATGCTTGCATTCCTTGAAGACATCTGTATTATTGTCATAGCCATGAACCCACCCCAGGGAGGCAGCAAGATCCCCTTTCCCCAAGTCATCTGATTGTGGCCTTTTGTTTTCCCCTTTCGAGGGCTTGCTTTGCCATTTGGTGTTAAAAAGCTTTTACTCACAGCTTGCTTCTTTCAAAACAGTCTGAGAGGTCACAGGGAAGATTGTGAAACTCCCTAAATCACACACGGATGTGCCTTCTGTAGACATGTTTTAGGTCTTCCTGCTAAGGGCCCTAATCCTCACTCCATCCCAGCGGTATTTAAGTGACTACTTTGTGCAAAACACTGTAATGAAATTGGGAAGATAAAGCTTGGCCCTAGCCAATGAGGATGAGCTACAGCCTTTCCTACAACGGCAAAACCCACTTCGAAGTTCAAAGAATTCCCATAAAGATTGAAAAGCAAACTCCAGGCAGGCACAAGTCAGCCCGCTGAGGCTTAGCCATTTGTTTCCCAACTGTTACAGAGCTCGAAAGCTCTCAATTTCGCCCCTGCCAAGATGTATTCCATCAGAGCCTTTACACAAATCACAGCTTGTGATGGATCTGTTGTTTCAGTCTCAAGAAACTGTTAGGTCTGAGTAACTCCAGGAAAAGGGCTTATCCTCCAGGATCATAAATCTTCTCTCCTGACCGTCATGTGAAATGCATCACACTGCTTCAAATGTTCCTTCCGACATCCTTTATTAATGATGCCTTTGGTTTTGACCATTTGGAATGTTGAATGTGTATCAAAAGCCCAGGGGGCTTCACAGGTCAGGGAGGTGGCCTCCCTCCCTGCCTGGAACTTAGCCAGGCCACCAGGGTGACCCCGGCAGAAGGCCAGAGGACATTACCTTGGGGCCAAACAGAAAATTCCAGATTTTGAAAGATGATCCATGAGGTACCCCCAAAGGGCTTCTCATCCACATGTACACCCTGAATCTTCAGTTCTTGAGGCCTTTTCCCTATAACTCCCCACGCACTGTGGTTTTGCCTGAAATCCCACGTGACAATTAAGGAGAATATTTTTCTGTTTCTCCTGTTTTCTTGGTGCTCATCTTTCCAACTCTGAGCTCAAGAATCAGGGATGTCAGCAAACAAATCCTGGTACATTAATAAAACAATGTTTAATTAATGTTTAATTAGTAAAACCATGAAAGAATATTTTTTACAATGAAGAAAACTGATTAAGATGAATGCACTTTTATAATAATAACTATAAAAAGGCTCACCATTAGTTATCTAATGAATGTCCTAAATACACCGCAATCTTTGAAAAGATGAACTAAAGTTTACCCAGAAGAGAACAAAGGTTACTGAGAAAAAACAATCAGTCCCATAGCTTCCTACAAGGAAAAAAAATAAATACCTCAAATTTATGAAGTTATCACAGGAAAACAGGAAAAGCCTGTGCATTTGGACCTTTTTTTTTTTTTTGAGACAGAATTTTGCTCTTGTTGACCAGGCTGGAGTGCAATGGCGTGATCTTGGCTCACTGCAACTTCCGCCTCTGGGGTTCAACTGATTCTCCTACCTCAGCCTCCTTAGTAGCTGGGATTATAGGAATGCACCACCATGCCCAGATAATTTTGTATTTTTAGTAGAGAGAGGGTTTCTCCATGTTGGTCAGGCTGGTCTCGAACTCCTGACCTCAGGTGATCCGCCTGCCTTGTCCTCCCAAAGTGCTGGAATTACAGGCGTGAGCCACCGCACAGTTTTGCTCCATGTAAATGATAATATTTTGGCCGGGCACGGTGGTTCATGCCTGTAATCCCAGCACTTTGGGAGGCCAAGGCCGGTGGATCACCTGAGGTCAGAAGTTTGAGACCAGCTTGGCCAACGTATAGTGAAACCTCATCTCTACTAAAAAATATGAAAATTAGCCGAGTGTGGTGGCACATGCCTGTAGTCCCAGCTACTTGGGAAGTTGAGGCAGGAGAATTGCTTGAACCCAGGAGACGGAGGTTGTACTGAGCCAAGATCGCGTCACTGCACTCCAGCCTGGGTGACAGACCAAGACTCTGTCTCTCAAAAAAAAAAATTACAATATTTTCTAGTTGGAAATATAAGAAGCTTTTAATTACATCAAAGTATAACGTAAATAAGGGTTTTTTGGTACTATGTACTTCAGTCACACTGAGCTGCTAGGAATAACAGTGACATGATTACGATTATAATCACTAATCATTATCAGCAACAAAAGCAAAATACAGTTTTTGAGTGTGTGTGTGTGTGTGTGTGTGTGTGTCTGTGTGTGGTAACCATCACCCACACTGAGATACATTTGGAGTGAGAAGGGACACTATGAATACACATGCCCTGACAATAGGCATAACTTGGGCCATCACAGGTAAACATGGACATGTATTCCTTCTAGCTATGTTGTTCACCTAACTCCACATCAACTCACCAAGCTAGGTATTCTTATGCCCACTTTACAGAGGGGGAAACCAAGGCTTGTTCAAGGTCACACAGCTGGTGAATAGAAGAGCTGGGCTTGGAACTGACTGCAATGCACAGACTTTTCTGGGCAGACTCTCAGCCAACAACAGATATGCTGAGGGCATCTTCCTCCCTGCAGGTGCTTGGGTCTGTGAGGTACCCGAGGCAGAACAGACAGCAAAACCTTCATTCTCTGTGAAAGGGCCTTGGAATAGGTGCTGCAGGAAGGGGAGCATGAAAGTGCCGGGCAATGGGGCTGCCTTGCCAGGGCCTCACACATTCATCCCACAGCACTGGCTTCGTATTTGCATTATCCGAGTTCAAAGGATATCCAATGTTTGGACACAAATGTGAACCCCAGAAACAAACCCTCTGGAGGCAGAATGTACTGTTCCATCCCAGTTCTCATGTGGCAGTAGGATAAGAATGGCAGCTGCCAAATTAGGATCTGTAGAGATGTCCAGGGTTATGATAAAAGCGAGTCATTTAGATATTTGTGATAAATATTGATGCCAATGCCTCCCTCCCATCAACTACACAGCTACATCATGCCTGGCCTCGTGCCTGATGCTTTACAGACATCATGTTGAAGCCTCCCAGGCCTGCAAGGTAACGTTACCCTCAATTTACAGGTGAAGCAAATGAGACAGAGATTGCAGGCAGTAAGTAACAGGGCCAGAATGTGGTGCCAGGCGTGGAGAATGCTTCACAGGGCCCGTGCTTTTCTCTGTAACTGTGCAGCTCATGTGGCTGAGGCTATTTGGAGTTTGCTCTTGGAATGAAAAATAACAAAAACAAAAATCCATTGCTACAACCTCCACAGGATTTATTACCCCAGATGTCATGCCTGACGACGTGTGACCTCTGAGACGAGGGCCTGTTGCAGTCGTCCTTAACTCCTCCAGCAGAGGTCCTGGTGACCTGCTTCGGGAGGCTCTGCTCAGATTGACCCGTTGGTGTGGCAGACACATCACCTCAGCACCCCCGCCCCATGCCTTTTCTCCCCATGGGCCAGGAGGGAACCTTTGCTAATCAGGACATGCATTAATCTCATTAGCTATCTGCAACACAGACACCAATCTTTTCTTTAAGATTGGCAGAGCCATAAAATGTCCACATTTTATAGAGAAAAGGAATGTCCATAAATCCAATTGTAAGTGTTACTATGCTCTTATATTTTAACAATTCAAAGGTTTCTGTTGAAAATCCTTATAGTTGAACAACCTTAGTTGAATATAATAGTTTATAATTGACATAGATAAGTTGCAATTGTCTAGAAGTCAACTTTTCTCACAAAGTTTAGGTTCTGTGAGACAATGAGTAAATTTAGATGCTGTTAGTTAAACCATCCATTTAACGCGTACATTCATTAATGCCACCTATTTAAAGAAATATTTGTTTTTTGGATAGCCTTTCCTCTTATTATCAGACAATTCTGGGCAAGTAAAAAACATTGCCAGTTTGCAGGCAAAATAGGACATGGCTTTTCTTCATTGAACTAGACAATCAATGGGAATCTACCTGAATCATAGTTGTCCAAACAAGGCCACTGGGAATTGGAAATGAGATGGAACCAATGGGGAGACAGGAGCTGGAAAATTCTGGAATTTGCAGTGGTCATAAAGCAGCTCCTTGCCATACCAAGTAGGATGTCTCTGAATCTCAGCAGCGACTCAGTCCATGTAGGAGGAGGCTGAGAGGTCTCCTTCAGGGATGACGCATGCCCACAGGGCCAGTCAGTCGTTCGGGAGCCTCCACTCTTCAGAGACATGTGTGTGTGTCTGTGCGTGGCAATGTGAAATGTGACAAGGGCTTAGTTAACTCTCTGAAGAGCTGGGTCCTTGATTCATGAAAACAATAGTGACAGTAAATATTTGTTGAGTACTTACGAGGTGCCAAGCACCACACAGCACTTTCTGAGGTAGGTGCAAATACTACAGTCCTGTGTATAGCTGGGAGACAGAGGTCAGGGAATGCAAGGAACTGGCCCAGGGCTTCTCAGCCCTCACCCTTAATGAGGACACTGTGTCATGTTTGTTGTGCCTGGAGAGAAGAGCTGGATAAAACACAGGATGCCTAGTTAAATTTGAATTTCAAGTGAAGAAATACAAATCAAAATTCACCGCAAAATCAATTCATTCAAAAATGATTTTTTGTTGTTGTTAAGTATGTCTTGTGTACCATTTGGGACACACTTATAAAAATGATTTTTTAAAATCTGAAATTCAAGTTTCAAAGGGCATCCCGTATTTGCATTTGCTAGATACAGCAATCCTTAGTGTCATCCCTTCTCTGTGATGCTAATGATGGGTTCCAAAGTTATGAATGCTTTGCTTATAAAATAATTGGCTTTGAAAATCTCACCCAACACGAGCAGTTGGAAAGTCTAGGAATAATTGTCACATATTAGGAGCTGCTCCTCCCAGATGCAAATCTGGCAGCATCCGCGTCCCTCTTAGCAACTTCAGGTCCTTTCTCTGGGGCACCTGTGGGTTCCTAGGATCAGTGCCTTGGGGCAGGGAATCACACATCTCCAGCAGGCCACATGGAGACCCAGAGGCTTCCAGAACACATTCTGATCCCACCCCATTAGGGGATGAAACAAAGTTTCTCCACATCACTGGGGTGCTTGATGGGTGGTTCTCAGGCATGGAAGACTCCAGTTTTGAAGATGATGGAGCAATACAGGAAATGTATGAGGTAGATTTAGAAGAGAAGGAGGCTGGGTGCAGTGGCTCACACTTGTAATCCTAGCATTTTGGGAAGCTGAGGCAGGCAGGTCACTTGAGGTCAACAGTTCGAGACCAGCCTGGCCAATATGCTGAAACCCCATCTCTACTAAAAATACAAAAATTAGTCAGGTATGGTGGCACATGCCTGTAATCCCAGCTACTCGGCAGGCTGAGGCAACAGAATCATTTGAACCCGAGAGGTGGAGGTGGAGGTTACAGTGAGCTGAGATTGCGCCACTGCACTCCAGCCTGGGTGACAGAGCAAGACTCTGTCTCAAAAAAAAAAAAAAAAAAAAGAAAGAAAAGAAAAAGAAAACAAAAAAAGAGGCAAAGTCCTGTTGACATTTGGATGTAACATGCACACAAAAGATAAAATAATTATTATTCTCAGGTTACTGACTTGTGGGTGATTTTAATATGTGCCAATTTCTACTTTTTAAAATAATATTATAACATGTGGACAAGGTTAAAATGCTTAAAAATCTCTTCGCCATCTGTCTTGTCTCTCACTTAAGGAAAAGGAATTTGGCAAGTTGCTACTCATTCATTGTTCGCATCCAACACCGAGGAGACAGAGGTGCTGAGATCTGTCACGGGGCAAGAAGCAGGTCTGAAATTCAAAGGAACTGGAATCCTCCTTCTCTCAGGAGATCAGACCTTCTCATTCTCCTCAAAGAGCGACAGGGCTGAACCAGGCGCTATAAAACTCTACTATGTTAAAAGAGTAACCAAAGCTGTCACTCATTAAACGTGCCCAATGGTGATATCTTGAGGCCAATGCTTCCCTCTAAACCACCGAACTGTCATAGACCCTCAGAACCAGAGTGCCAGGTTAGGTCATAAGAGGTCAATCTCGTTCTGGGCCATCCACTGGCTGTCCATCAGAAGTCCCCCTCTCCAGATGGCTGTCTCCTGAGGTCCTCAGCAGCTGAGTTCGGCCCACTTTGAACTGTGCTGCTGCCTACATGTCACATGCGATCATAGGCATCACACGGAACCGTGGGCGCTGTTCCTCTCTGGAAGGTACTCAGCCACAGGGACTGCTCATAGGTGGCTAATCTCTAGGATTACTCATGGCATATTCTGGGTTTCTGCATAAAGCTTTTGTTTGCAGAGAGGACGCTGGGTTTGAACATCTCTGCAGCACGGCATTACTTCTGTTTAAAAAAAGCACCTCATTCAGGGCAATTCGCCTTTGAGGTCTCACATGAAATTGAATTGGCAGGTTCATAAAACATGGCCCCATTCCTCACTGTGTTTCTTTGGGAAAATCTGTTAGCCTCTCTATGGGTCAGTTTCCTCATCTGAAAAACAGGGACAAGGCTCGTGCTTATCTCACTGGGTGGTTGCAGGAAGAGCCCGGCACAGTCTCTGACTCCCAGTGAGTGCTCGGCATACCAGATTTCATTTCTTCTTGCAAAGTGGCATCCCTGGCTTCCTGGTGGCCCCAGAACCGAGCACGCCAGCTGGTCTACGACAGACTCACTGGGGGTCCTTTATTGGCTCTGATCAGCATGCTGATCCGGAAAGTTGCTTAAAGCTTCCATTTGGGGCTCTCATCCTGTGTTTCTGGGTTGTTTTCTAACTGTAAAGAAGACAGGCATCATGGTAGTGACTTCAATTTTCAGGAATGGCTGGTGATGGCAGAGGCTGCTGAGAATCTGCAATTTCACACTTTCATAGATTCCGAGTCAGTAGATAAAAAGCATCTAGTCTTCCTGTCTCCATATACTCTCTCATCCCAAGCTGCTTTCTGACTCTCCTTAGAGACCTCAGCCTTTATCCAACGCATACTCCAATTTCTTGGGAAACTAGACTTGCAATAGAAAATTTTCCATCGTTTCACACAGGGCCAAGGGAAAAAAGCCTATGTCAGCGGATTCATCATACTTACTAATTGTTCCTGCGTTCCTTGGAGGTTTAGAAAGCACAGCTCTGCCAAATCTACTGAAAATGCTTTATTCAAACATAAAAAATAGTCTTCATTTTGTCTGTCATTTTTCCTATCAATTTATAGTCTATAAGCTTTCACAAGTCCTTCTACTTAGTATACAATTTGGGGAAGATTTTGCTTATAATAAGCCTAATTCTAAATAAACTTGTGTAATTTAATCTAGTTGTTTTTGCTTCCTTAAAAAGTCTAAAGTATAATGCTCTGATATAGATTCAAATTTGATTTCAAAGAAGTATTTCTCATATTTCAGCTACTGCCTGTCACATTCTTCTGCTCTCTCAAATCAGCTGAGGTTCTGAGCACCAAGAAGATGAACACTGATTGCGGATGGGTGCCATTTCTCCAAGGAAATTATTCTGTTGTCTGCCTTTGACATACATAACACACACAATAAAATGAAGAACAACCTTCTATTTTAAATGCCCTTGAATGCTTGAGCTGAGAGCCTAATAGGTATCTATACACAATTTTTAAAAGGCCACAACTCAAATTTGAGAAGGAATTATAAGCAAGCAGTGTTGGGAGAATGTCCTCAGCAGCACCTCCCAGCACATGCCACTACACTACGAGAAAAGCAGCCCGCATGGTCCTTCCTCACCACTTCATGGTGCAGGAGGCGGGCTGATGCCAGGCCCAGGGACAGACACATGCCGGGCAGAAGCACCGTGGCATGAAAGAAAATTCTCCAAGGTCTTTGGTCACAATTACTGAGCCTCGGCAGCAACACTCCAGTTGCCGGAGGGAAGGGAAAGCTGCGTTGGGCATGACTGCTTTGGTGCCTGGACCTGTGCTTTATGTGAGGCCAATGCTGATATTCCTACCCTGGTACTATACGAGCTAGAGCCATCCCAGCATCCCTGGGGGTTGGTACCCAGACTTATAGATGAGGAAACTGCTATCTAAGAGATGCTGGATGACTGACCAGGTAGTACAGCCCATACAACGTGGGACTTGGATTTGAACCCGGCCCTGTCCTCTCAGAGTGGAACTCATGACCCCCACCAGCTAAGGCTGTGGGGCTGCAGACATCTGGACTCCTGGGGAGGGGGCCTGGGGAGAGATGTGGGAAAGGCAGCTTCCAGGTGGGTCTCTGGTGTGATATGGAGCTGACTGCCCTCAGGGGATCCCAGAGAGGGCCTGACTTGGGCCCCCTCCTCCTGTCCTTCCCTCTCTCCGGGGTTAGAGCCACCCCTATGTTCAGCTCCTCCATTCTTAGACAGGTCCTACGGGCTCCAGGCTGGGGCCATGCTGGCAAGGGGAGTTCCAGGAGAAAGAAGAGCTCCAGCTGGACACACCTCCAGCTCTGGGCATCTCCTTCCACCAGGGCCCTGTCTTGCCCTCCTGGAGCTGGGAGCTTGCAGCTGTTGGACTCTTCTCCTGGGCCTTTCTGGAGAAGTGGGTTCCCCAGGCAGGAGGGGGAGGAACAAGCACAGGAAGGATGGACGGTGGCTCTTCTGGCTCTTGGAAGGCTCTAGGGGATGGACTCTGGGGAGGGGGCTGGGGAGGTGCCTGGGTGGTGGTAGGGGCGGTGCATGGCCCTTGTCACGAAGGGAGGGTCCACGGGCATCTTCCCATAATACTGCAGTCTTTAGCCTGTGACTTCACCTGGATCACAACATACCAGCTCCAGAGCCCCTCTGCTTCCTGCCTTCCCTGGCTCACCTTGGCCCTGGATTGCCACAGAGTCAGCCATCGTCACAATGTCAGGTCAAATGTCTGTTGCCACCCAGAAGTGAGCAGGAAGGGACACAGGAGAAGGGCGTGTCTGGAGGCACTCTGCAGCCCTAGCCAGCTGTTTCATGGAGGATCCCACGCAGGTGCGGCAGCAGGAGAGGAGGGAGCAATTACTTGGGAAAGGCGGACATCAGGGAAGCATCAGGGCCAAGCTAGTCCCGCACCCTCCTCCTCTACATGGACAGCTTTGGTTGTCAGTCACAGATACTGCTCCTGTCACCTCTGAGTCAGGTTTGGGAGTGAGAGGCAGCTCTTTAGAAAGGGGGCACCCCCAGAATAGGGCGGGGTCCTCTGAGCCCACTGTTTCGACTGCTTTCAGAGGAGGCTGTCCTGGTGGCAGAGGGGCGAGAAGGCTTTTTCAGGGATGAAAAACATTCCTGACCATTTGTACCACATACACTTCTGCCCGATCCCTGGAAAGGGTGGCCAGGAGCTGGTTGCCTTTGCTAAAGCACCATGTATATGTTCTCTGTTGTGTCTCAAGATTCAAAGCAAGGAGGTAAAAGGGAAATAATGAGAAAGGAGTTATTGAAAAATATGCCACACACTCGGGGAGTCAGAGTTTGAAAGCTGAATGCTCTCTGCAAAGTTTCCTCGTGAAGTGTTCCCATTTTGCAGGTGAGGAAACACGCCCAGAGGAGTAAAGAAACCTGCGTGGGATCGCACAGCAATTAGTGTAGGGGCAGAGCCAGAACTTCCGTCATCCAAGTATGATCCCGCCTGATCACTTGGAAAATCGGTCTCTTTGAGCCACGAGCCCGACTGCGTAAGTGGGCGGAGGTATGTGTGTGTTCATGTTTCACACGTGGGACTGGAAAGGGAGCATGTGTTCAGGCTGCAAAATGAGGGCAAGAGGGGCCTGGATTCCCTTTCACAAAGCAGTGAAAGCACTCCAATTACCAGCTGGAACTTCAGCACAAACCACGTTCAGCTTTTATCACCAAAACAAGCAAAAGACTTCAGTCTGAACCACAGCTCACAGGACTGTGGCTGGGAACATTGCTCCTCTCTGACCTTCCTGGAACTGCAACTGGGAATTCCTGGAGTCACAACACAACCCTTACAACGATGTTACGACAGGATGTAAGAGCCCGGAGAGTGGTAACTCCAGTCTCCCTTCCAAATGGAACAAAGTCGAAGCCTTTCGTAGCTTTAACAGAAATGGGAGTGTGGAGCAAAGTTTATCAAACATGAAATGGGCATCTGGGGTTCAACTTGAGTACCCTCAAAGGGCAGCAGGGACAGGCATCTTACGGGGGAACAGCTGCAGACCTAAGATGCCTGGCACAGACTGCCCGTGCATGCCAGGATGGTGCTCTGGGCACATGGTACAGATGGGTTAAAGGTGATGGCCCAGCAGGCGCCCTGCATCATCCCTGGGGAAAGGGGGTGGTGGCAGGCGGAGGGGGCGGCAGGGGGAGGTGAGGCAGGGTGAGAGTGCTGTTCTTTCAGCCAGTGGATGTCAGCCTGAGCAAATCTCTCCAGGAGAGAATCAGAACCATGTGCAAAGAATGCATGAGTTCAGGAGCAGGAATAAGAGGAGAAGCTGGGTGGGCGTGGGCATGGCTGGTGGGCATGGGCGTGGCTGGTGGGCACATGCCTCGCCTGGTGAGGAGCTTCTGTGTGGAGGGGATGCATGTGCAGCCCTGCTTTGGCAAGTGATGTGAAGGCAACATGGGTATGGCTGACATGCCTGCAGTGGTGGCGCTGCTCCAGAACCACATGTCATTACAAGAGGACTGGGATTGGGCTGTCAACTCTGATGGGCCTGAGCCTGAATTCTGGCTCTGCCTCCAGCCAGCTGAGGGGCCTTAGGCAAGACTTATACCTGCAAATTAAGATTTTCATACCTGCAAATTAAGATTAATAATTATACCTCCCATTCAAGTTTGTTTTGAAGGCTAAATGAGAAAAATGCATGTAGAGAGCTTGGCTTGTAGTAAATGTTCAGTAATTGAGGACAGGAGCCAACATGTATTGAGGGATTACTATGTGCCAGGCTCTTTACCAGGTGCCAGGACACAGAATAATGATGACTGACTCGGTTACAGCCTAGAGCTTATGGCCTGAAGAACTAAGGCAGGTTTGCAAACCGCACTAAATTTCTCGGTGGAAATATGAACATATCATATACTGGTCAAGTGAACCAATTCCTGTTTTTCTCTCTGTTCTCCTTGATGCTTGTTCTCTGAAAATAACTGCTTATCCTACAGCAGTTTCAACAATAACGTTTCTATGAAGATAAGTGTTTCCTGCTACCACCAGCATTGCCACCATCACTACCATCAATACTTGACCCATCACCACCATCACTATTGTTATCACCATCATCACCACCACCATTACCACCACCATCACCATCATTATCACCATTGTCACTACCGTCACCATTATCATCACCATATCACCATTATCATCATCACCATCATCACTAACACCAGCACCATCACCGTCATGCCCACCACTATCACCATGATTACATCATCACCATCACCATCATTACCATCATCGTCGTCACCATCATCACTGTTATCACCATCATCATTGCCATCAGCACTGTGATCATAACCACATCACTGCTGTTATCATCATTATCTTCACTATGCCACCATCACCATTATCTCTTCATCATCATCTTCATGCACATTATGAAGCACTTACTATCTGCCAGGCCCTTTGTTAAGCCCCCTACTACATAGACTATCTCATTGACGTTCAAGTAGCAGCCTTTTCATGACAGCATGGGCCAGAAGCAGATACGTCACCCAGGAGCTTGTCAGAAACACAATTTCTCAGGCCCCAGCAGACCCACCGATTCAGAATCTGCCTGTCAGCATTGTCCCCAGTGCTTTGCAGGCATGCTCATGTTTGAGAAGCCCTGGCTCAGATAAGAAGATGGCGTTCAGGATGGCACCGTGTCTCAGCAAAAAGTGACTGCTTTGGAGAGAGTATTCCAGCACCTTTCTCTTTCCCCTCCTTTTCCTTCCCAGGGACCCCACTGAACAATCCTTCTGACAACCTCACTAGACCAAGAAAACAAAGAGGCAGAAAAAAATGGCACTATTTTTGTGAGGTGGAGAGACAGCTGGGAGTGGAGAGGACAGTGAGGAGGGAGCTGAGTCATCAGAGATGGTGGGCTGGCAGCTCCCCACCAAGAGCCATGCCCTTCATACCATTCATAGCCTGGAGTCCCTAGGGAGGAGACAGTGGGGACCTTCCTGTGATGATTCCCCTGAATCAGGGTATGTCTGGGTGGAGACAAGCTTCCAGAAGCCAGGAGAGGGAGAAGCAGCCAAGGACGGCCTCAGACACTGCCAGTCCTCACTTGAAAGCAGAGAGGACACCTGACAGGGAAGCCTGCACCCCTCAACACTGCTTACGTTCTGGAATGAAAATCAAGTCCCACTGACAAATGAACATTTTCTGAAAGTTGGCAAAGTCACAGGCGTGACCCCCAATATGCCAACAAATAATTGGTATTAACAGAGGCTTAACACTTGGCATGTAAGAGTTTTTGATCCATAAAGTGCATTCTAAGATATTTTTTCACCATTCCACTTCTATTAAATGCATGATTCTAAGAAATCATTTCATACGAGACCAAGAACTGGGCGCTGAAAGAACAGAAGTGAAACAGATTTTCAAAAAGTAACTTCAAATATACAAATGTTGGGCTCAGGATTTAATTTTTATAAAACCCTAAGAAGGTTTAGTTGTATTTTTAAACATGTTTTTTTGAAATACTTAAATAAAAAACATCCTACTCGTAAGTCTATTTCATACTGGAATGAAACCAGATAATTAGAAATCATGTTTCTAGTAGGGTATTTTTACACTGTGGAAATATAAGACAATTTCCTACTAAATGAAACACTTGGTTGCAAATATTTGTCCTTCCTCCTGGAGCTTTGAAGTTCTGATTATCAGGAGGAAGGGGTGGACTTTAAATTCATCTTTCTGCCCCCAAACCGTGATCTGCAGTAGACATGGGCCAGGACTCCCACCCACGTAGCTGAAGCTTCTGCTATGTTCAATCGTTCTCTTTTCTTTAAATAAAAGTGGCTGTTTTCTTTGCAAGTATAAAACAAACCAAATGTAAATCCAGTGATTACATGGAGTAAGATTTTATAGATTACTTTTAAGGAAAAAAAAAATCTTATTGGCAGTGCGTACAAGGGTTGTCAGACAATATAAAATCAACTGGTATGGAAAGAAAGAAAATCCAATACCTTTTTGTGGTTCCCCTGTTTGCCAGGAAAAGAACAAAACAAAACAGAAAAACCTGAGATGACCACGCTAATGGAAACACTTTTTGAGGGAGCCAGGGGATTTCCTTACTCAAGTGATCACACGTGCAGATGCCCTCAGTGCCTCCCCTTCCCAGGAGGCGGGCAGGGGCTTCCGGTGGAGGGAGAGGAATCCAGGAGGAGAAATATTATTAATTGGCCTGAAGGAAATTTGCCTTTTGAGAAAAAGCCTGTAGGAACCAAATTCCAGTCCTGTTTGATTCCAATTCTGGGTTTGTCTGGGCATGGCAGTTTGGAGGATAAATTATGTTTGATGCATTTGAAAACTTTCATTCATTTTAATGTCTGCATAATTGTAAGAGTCTTTTAAAATTGTTTTTAGAATTAAAAAAGTTATATATATTAACTTGAGAACATTATAAAGAAGAAATTTCAAGTCTCCAGTAAAACACCCTAGAAAATATTAATTAGCATTGAATGTATCTATTTCCTTCCATTCTTTCCCTATACATGTGTATTCTCTCCCTCTTCCTCTTCCTTCCCCTCTCCCTCTCCCCCTCTCTTCCTCTTTCCCCCCACTCTCTCCCTCCCATCCTATTGTCCTTATCTCTCCCGCTTCCTTCCCTACCTTCCACTCACGCTTTCTCCTTCCTCCAGTTGCAAACCTCACTTTTCCTTTGGGAGCCCCTTCTTGCTCTGTTCATGCCTGGGGTTCAGGTGGAGCTTTGCCCCGTATTCCAGTAAATGCTCTGTATTCCAGTAAAGGCATGATTGTTAATCTCTTGCTGATGTCATGCTTCTGTGCTTTCTATTGAAGATTCTCAAGGCCCCCGTGACCTGGCTGCTGCCGCACTCCATTATCCCACATACAGGTGCCCAACGGGTTGTGCTTCTCCAGCACTGTTTCGCCCTTAATGTGTCAGTCCACATCCTTGGTTTGGCCAATTCCTGCCTGCCCTTTATATGTGGCTAATGCTTACTGATCCCTCCATTTCAACTGAGCTGCAACTTCCTCCAGGAAGCCTTCTCGTGGTACTCTCCTTTCCCGTCTTACCAAGCCCAGGGCAAGTTCCTTTTCTGTGTGATCTTCCAGCCCCCAAAGCACTCATGGCATTGGGTTCTTATGGCCAAATTACATATCTATACCTCAGATGCAGGGTACACTCGTAGAGGGGTCAGGGACTGGATCTGTTTCTACCTGCCCCTCACACCTTATATTGCCTGCACCTAACACTGCTCCTGGCACTTAGCTGATGTTCAATACAACATCTTGAATGCCTATCATGACCACACTGCAATGAATATACTTTTGCATATGCCTTGGGATACACCATACTTCCCTGAGGATAAATCCCTGATGTGAAACTGCTGAGTCGAATGCTGTATGTTTAATATTCTTAATATGTATTTCTCAACTGCTCTACCAAAGGGTGTATCCATTTCCACCCTTCCAAACTGTATAAGAATCCACCCACTTTCCTGAAACCCCATCAACACTGAATTGTAGTTTTTAAAAGCTTTGCCAATCTGATAGACGAAAAATATGACCTCATTTGAATTTTCATTTAAGTATAAATCAATTGGAATGTTTTCCCACATATTCATTAGTCATTTGTACTTTCTTTGTGATTGTCTCAAGCCCTTTGTAAATTCAGTGTGAACGTCTTTTGCTTCCTGATTTGTAAAAGCTCGTTATGTATTCACTGTATTTATGCTGCCAATATTTTTTCCATTGTATCATGTGCTCTTTGTCCTTGATTTGGATATTTAAAAAATAAACATTTTTAACTTACAGATAAACTATTGCAGTCTTATCCCTTAGTTTTTTCCCTTTACCTTTATGTTAAGCAAGGACATGCCTTAAATCTAAGGGGATTGTGTCCTATGTAAATTATAAAAGCTTGCACTTTAGAAGGTTATAAGTTCAATTTTAGCAACCAAAAACATTTTATTAAGAATGTAAGACATCAACTTAAAGAGACTTCTTCATTGCATTTTCCTGTAAATGGAAGCATCTTCTGAGTCCCCTGTTGACTTTTGCCTGCCATACACTGTAAATCTATATATTCTTGCACTTTAATAGCTCTAGTTTAAAAAATGGTTTCTTCAATCTACTAGAGGCCGAGGTTTGCCAGAATAGTACAGTCCACTAAGATTATTTAAAGTTTGTGAGAGACTTATTTACTAGATTTTTTTCTCCTTTGTGTTGGAACATTTGGCTTCCTTTTCCCAGGGTTTTTATAATAATGATGTCTTCTTAGGAACTTTGAAATCTTAGGAGGGAGGAAATAAGGCAACTGAAATAGGAGATTAGTAGGGGAAAAAAAAAAAAACACAAACCAAACTACTGGGTCCTTTACACCATACAAATGTCTTAATAATATCTATCTTTTAAGCAAAACTGCCACTGTCCCTAATTCTAGCTACTGCACCATCCATAGTAACTGCCCTCCCATGAGTGGTTGTGATGTGCTGCATTTCTTACCTTTCATCCTCTCCTTGCCCTGGCACAGGACTCCTGTCTCTAACACAGATGTCACCAAGGCCACCCATTACCCGCTCTGATCACATGGAAGGACCAGTTCTTTTCCTGATCTTATTCTCCCCACATTAGCACAAGGCCAGCCCACCACTCTCTCCTCCTGGCAATGCCTTAGGTCGTGAACTCCCTCCTGCCTCAGAGCGGCTGCTCTCTGCTGGCACCTCCTCCGCTTCCCAGCCTCAGTGTGTTGGGCTGTGGAGGAGACTCAAAGGGATGAACGGGATTGGTCCTTGACCTACTGGTCTTCTATGTCTTCTCTCTTTAGGTGACTCAATGTAGATTCTTTTGATCCCCAACTGTTCTTTCTCAGTCCTGAATTCCAGACATAATCAATGGCCTTTCTGACATTTCTACTTGAATGTCCAGCAGACACTGCAAACTTCATATGATTGAAAGGAACTCTAGACATGAGTGTTCCTCATCCCATTGCTTCCTGTAATGGGCTGAATATTGGCCTCCCCAAAGACATACACATCCTAATTCCTGGAACCTGTGAATCTATCACTTGATTTAGCAAAACGATTTTGCTGATGTCATTACATGAAGGAGCTGGAGATGAAGGAGATGATCTGGGCAGGCCCAATGTAACCACAAAGGTCCTTATAAGAGGCAGGCAGGAGGGTCAGAGTCAGAGAGAGAAATTAGAAGATACCACACTGCTGGCTTTGAAAAAGGAGGATGAGGTCAAGAACCAGGGTATGCAGGCAGCTTCCAGAAGCTAAAAGTCAAAGAAATGGGATTTTCCCCAGAGCCACCAAGAGGAACACAGCCCCACCCACACCTTGGTTGTATCCTAGTGAGAATGATTTTGGACTTCTGACCTCCAGAATGGTATGGCAATAAGTCAATGTTGTTTGAAGCCATGAAGTTTGTAGTGATTTTTTTTTAGAGTAGCAAAATAGGAAAGTGACATGTTCATCAGCACCACCAGAAAACCCCACATGGAGCCAAGCAACCTGTTCTCTTTGTTCTCCTCCTTCTCAACTGACACCTGCACTGTCCCCTCATCTTCTCAGGCCAGCATCTCAGATACCAACCTTTCATCAGTCTTTTTCTCTTAGACATCCAATAAACACATCCTCAGCTGGCACATGTGCAGCAAAACGAGTGACTTGTGAAGATGGCCTATTATATAGTTAGGCAGCTATGACTGTAGCCCAGGTGCAAATGATGAGGATTGGAACTAGACAAATAGTGGTAGGACTAGGGAGGAAGATAAGGAATATTAAAAATATTTAGGACATAAATTCCACAGGATGAGGACAAAGAGGAGTGAGTGGGTAGGTGGGGTCACTGAGGGAGGTGGAGGAAGGAAGGACGGGGGCAGTAGGGAGTCGGTGGGGAAAGATGTGGCATCTCGGTATGTTTCTGCTGCATTTGGGGTGCATGTGGAAGACGTCCAGGCAGAAGAGCATCCCCTACCACAGTCAATTCAAGGGCCTGGGGCGGGGCTTTGGGGACAGATGTATGCGGAAGATGTACATTTGGGCTTCATCAGTGAAGAGGCGGGAGTTCAAGGATGGGTCCTCACGACACAGGATGTGCAGGAGAAGAACAGCCAAGGGCAGAACCCAGAGGGCACCAGCATTTCAGACCTGAGTGGAGGAGGAACAGTCCGGAAGGGGTGGGAGAGGACCCCTGAGGAGTGATAGAGAGGATGCTAGAAGAGCCTCGTCACAGAACCAGGTGAGGAGAGTGTTAAAGAAGGAGAACCTGAGGGACTGTGCCAGATACAGTGGAGTCCACATCAAGTCAGTTCCAGACAAGGTCCTGCTGGGGGAGGAGGTTGTACAAGTAGCAGTGACGGGGATAAGAACCAGCGGGGACCAGGAGTGGAGAAAGAGAGAGAAAGGTAGAGAGGCACCGCAGGGCCCACATGGTTTGGGTGGGCGGTTGGGGAAAGGAGGCATAGTTTTAAGACTGGTATATGTCATGGGCTGCATGGGAGCTAGGAAGGAGGGAGAGGCTGGAGACAGACACATTCTGCAGGAGATAGGAGGATCGAGTCTGGCTCTCCTATCTCAACCATCTCGTGGGAGCTTTCTGCACTCGTGGGAGTGCTCTGCAATTACTGGACACTTGTAAACCGAATGTTTCTAACAAGGGGACTCCCTCCACTCACGTATTTTAAGGTGAGTCCCACCTGAATTGGAAATGCACTTCTCTTACTGTAGAAGCGGTCTTTGATTTACGATAACAGATAGAGAAGTAAGTGGCAACTGTGTTTACATTGCACTTGGTATTTTATGATCCTTCGTATACATAATTTTGTATCTTCTAAGGTTCTATAAAGGAAAAGAGAAGAGATTAAGGAAGGGGCAATATATCATTGTTATCTTTGCGTGTGTATGATGGGAAAATAACCAGGCACCTATTTTACAGTAAAGATAGCATAAGCTGGCTGTAGCTGTACCTCCCAAGGAAAGTAATGAAGAGGCTGATAATACACAGTAGGCGGAGTACAGAAATTCCCAAGCTCATGGGCAGGCACACCACTCCTATACAAAGAAAACCACCAGGCAGAAGTTCAAGCATGTCAAAGAAAAAAGATGGGAAGGAAGGGTACCAAAATGGAATGAGATTCTGTGTCATCTTTTTTTCTCTTGTCTTATTTGTGCTTATTTTTTATGTAATTATCACGGGCTGCATTTATAATAAGAAAAGCAATAATAGTTACAATTAAAATTGCATATTTTAATAAAAACTCATAAGTATTCTTTAAGCAGGCATAAAGCAGTTCAGTACTGTTTGTTTGAAAGCCAGTTAGATTCCTGCTGCCAAATCTCAAATATACAAATGCAGATTAACGCTGCATCTAATATCCAAACACAGGCTTAGAAAACAGATCAGTTACGACATTTATAGTTCAACAAGATGACTCCTTTATTACTTCCCATGTGCCTACTCTGCCCAATAATGAGCTGGGTACGGAGGAGGATATGAAGAGAGACGTGGTGTAGCATCTAACTCAGAACTTGCCTGGTGAGAAACAGAAACACACAGGCATCCCGATGGTGTCTGCCTATGTGGATGCTCAGCCTTCAAAGTGCAGATTTGTATTTCCTTCCATCTGTGTGAGGAGGCGGAGAGGCAAGAATGGTGCTGGGCCAGTGATCTGGAAAACAGGAATAACTCCAAATGGAGGGAGGATGGATAAGGCCAACACTCACACCAGGCAATAACCAAGGAAAGCCCAACTGCTACCAGTGATGGCTGAGATGCCAAGCAGTTCCCCATCTCAGGGTCGAAGGGGCACTCGAGGGACTAGGACTGGATGAACACAGGAGGAGGTGGAAGAGTCGGGGGAGCTGGCAAAGGGGTGGAAAGGGTCATCTCCACATTGCATATGAGGCCAGGCTCCCCACAGGTCGTTGAGTCCAGGCCAGGCCACTGCAGGTTGCGGCCACCCTGGGAGCCCAGGCACCTGCTGCTCTGTGTGTGGCATCCGCCTCAGGTGACCCTCAGGAAGCCACCCCCCAGGGATGGACCTGGCCTGACTGACCGGTGACCATGGCCTGAGGGAGAGTGGGCTTAGTTACAGGATGAACCTCAGGCCTGGGTGTGTCACAGGAGGCTCCATTGCCTCGAGGCAGCAACACAACAAAAACACAAACATGGCCACTCCAGAGCAAGAGGGGACACATCTGGAGGACGACAGGAAGAGGCTCTGGGAGTGATGAGAGCCGAGGAGCATGGACTGCCGGGCTCCGAGTCGGGCCCCTGGGTGTGAGTCCTGGCTCTGCCCTCACTGGCCTTCTGGCCTTCCTCAAGGGACTTGAACTTGCCGCAGGAGCGTGTCCACATCTGTGAGGCGGGATCGAGCTATCTCACGGGGCTGTTGGAAAGGCAGCAGCGGCACACTGTCCAGCCCAGCCACACTCAGCAGATGCCGCCAGGATGCGTGTCTCCTTCTCCAGCCTCCTGGTCCCTTTCTGCTCTCCTCCCACTTTCTGCTCCAGATGTCAAGGGAAGAAAGGGTTCCATTGTTTACAAATCTGCTTACAAACCGTTGGTTTCCAAGAAAAATAGTGTTCGAGTTCGAGGAGAGTGGCAGCGTTAGGAACAAAAGGGTCAAATCGTAGGCCCCGGCAACTGGCTGGGTAAGCAAGAAGCAGGGTGTGGGGGGCACAGGGATCTGCGTGTCTGTGGTAACACACGTAGGAGGGGGTGGCTGTACCATGGGCTGTGCAGGACCTGGCCAGACCAAGGGGCCAGGGGAGCAGAGGTGAGGGCAGCCTAGGGCCTGGCAGACAGGGAGGCAGCGCTGGGCTGGAGAGGGTATCTCAGGCAGGTGCTGAGGCTCTGCCAGGGCTTTGGGTTCCAACCTGAAAAGGACAGGCCACCAGCGCGGAAGGAGGAAGAACACATTTGCGAATTAGAAGGGAATGCCCTCACTCTGGAGCAAAGAAGTCAGGGGATGCTGGAGCTCAGCCCAGCGAGTGGCCGTAGAGACAAGAAAAGGAAGGTTATGCAAGGTTATCCAGAGCTGTGCCCAGGTGGCATCAACAGGCCTAGTGCCCTGGGAAAAGGCTGGGGCAGACCCTGCAACTCTCGGGTGTCTGGCTGCTGGGGCCACTGGTCAGATGGAGATGCTAGGGCCTATGATGGGGAAGCCCCCAGGATAAGTGGGGAGCAGGAGAGCAAACCTGTGAGCTCAGGCTGGGATTTGCTGAGTCTCAGATGCGTGTGGGACAGCTGAGTATGGACAGCCTGGTTTCTGGAAATTGTCAGACTGATATGGAACTCCAGATAAATCACAGCCTGGACCACAGATGTGGATACTGCGTGGGGGTGTGTGGAAAGGAAAGAGAGTAGGGAACCGCAGGGGGAGCTGAAGGAGCATTCACAGGAAGGAGCACTCACAGGAAGGAGCACCTGCAGGAAGGAGCACTCACAGGAAGGAACACCCATAGGAAGGAGCACCCACAGGAAGGAGCATCACAGGAAGAAGCACCCACAGGAAAGAGCACTCACAGGAAGGAGCCCATGAAGGAACCAACAGATCTCTGAGGATGGAGAAACTCCTGGGGGCAGCACCCCCAAAGCCAAGAGGCAGGGCTGCCTCCAGGAGGAAGGGGTGACAGGAGCCCTCCACCCTGGGCATGGGCAGGCAGCATGGCATTGCCTGCAGAGAATCTAAAACAATACAGAGTGGAGCAGAAGCCGCCTGGTTTTTATTAACACCATGCATTGCCCATTCGAAACAACATCAGTGAGAAAGCACTCCTCCCTGCCTGGGCCAGCCTCGCCCACAACCCCTCGCCCCATTTCCCCAGACGCTTCTGCGTTAATTAACACATTTTCTAGCACTCTTCAAATAAATGCCCTCATGACACATCTAATTCAGATATTTTCTTTAAAACTGCTGTGTTCCCTTTTCTGGACTATGAGATACATAACTCCTTATTTTATTCTTTGCCTTGGCTGTGAGAACTCTACAGGAATCGTGTGTGTGTTTGCTGGCCTGGCAATTTAAAATTAATTTGAAAATTTTCAAATAATAGGGAAAGAGAGAGGACTTCTATTATTCTATTCTATTATTCTCAGAAAAATAGAGGGGATTCCCCTATACCCATCACCCCAATTCAACGATTGTTAACTCGGGGCCAACCTCATTTCATCTATGGCAGCACCTTCTCCCCTTCCTCTCACTGAATTATTTTGAAGCAAACCCCAGATATCTTCGCTGGAAACACTTCAGCAAAAGTTTTGCTTTAGAACCATTTCTTTCTTTTTTTTTTTTTTGAGACAGAGTCTCGCGCTGCTGCCCAGGCTGGACTGCAGTGGCCGGATCTCAGCTCACTGCAAGCTCCGCCTCCCGGGTTTACGCCATTCTCCTGCCTCCGCCTCCCGAGTAGCTGGGACTACAGGCGCCTGCCACCTTGCCCGGCTAGTTTTTTGTATTTTTTTTTTAGTAGAGACAGGGTTTCATGGTGTTAGCCACGATGGTCTCGATCTCCTGACCTCGTGATCCGCCCGTCTCGGCCTCCCAAAGTGCTGGGATTACAGGCTTGAGCCACCGTACCCGGCCAGAACCATTTCTTATCTACAATATCTTAATATATTTTTGTCCTCCTCCTTCCCTTTTTCTTTCTACTTGGTTTTCATCTTTATACTGGGCTGTGATCCTTATGATTTTGGATGTGCCACTTCAAATAATATGTGGTTATAGGTAGAACCTAAATAAAAATCATACGTATGTAGCAAAACATTCCTAATCACACGCTGACAATCAACCCATTGCATGTGATGGCCCAGGTTAAGCACTGCACAGCTTCAGAGGCCCCCATTGGAAAGAACTCTAATGTAAATCCTCCCTCCAGCCCTAGAGTGATGGGGTGTAAAGAGCTTGGGACAAGCTAGGATGACATAAAGATCAAGGCGTGTCATTCTGTGCTCTCAGCAGTGCCCAGCACAGTGCACTGAACTCAGGAGTGACACACTGTTTACTGAATTTAGGGATGAATGGTAAGAGAATGGGTGAAAGTGTTGGCCCTGCGATAGTACGGAAGAAAACAAAGCAAGGACAACAATTGTTAGCTATGCAAAATAATTATCCAAAGCATTCCTTTAAACAAAGATCATCAAAACGGTTTTATTTGTAAAAGTGCAACTTTCATGCCGTTTTAGGAATACACACATTGTGTAAAATAAGGTCCTTCAAAACTCTTCCTACAATCGTATTTTAAATTAAATCCTGGCCAGGCATGGTGGTTCACGCCTGTAATCCCACCATGTTGTAAGGCCAAGGTGGGTGGATCACCTGAGGTGAGGAATTCAAGACCAGCCTGGCCAACGTGGTGAAACCCCTTCTCTACTAAAAATGCAAAAATTAGCCAGGCGTGGTGACGCACACCTGTTATCCTAGCTACTGAGACTGAGGCAGGAGAATTGCTTGAACCTGGGAGGTGGAGGTTGCAGTGAGCCGAGATCATGCCATTGTACTCAGCCTGGCAGACAAAAGCAAAACTCCATCTCAAACAAACAAACAGGTAAACAAAATTTAATTAATTAATTAAATCCTGAGAGTTTAAGTTCTAAACCCATGTAGTAACCATTTTACTATCTATATGCATCCCCAAACTGCATGTTATGTACTTCAAATATACACAATAAAATTTATTTTTAAAAGTCATACATCAAAGAACATATAGACTATTCTAGAAATTAACACAAGAACATGGAATGTAATACCCAGACCCATAACATGTACAGTATTATGCCTAAATATCGATGTCATTACTTCTTTCAGGCAATAGCTCATAAAATAAATCCATAGTTCTCTGTCAGCTAAGAAGTCACAAGAAACAGAAACTCCCTCAAAATCTTAGCCTGTGTTTGAGGGCAAACCTGAGATTTCATGGGCACTTATTCTGCTCTGCTACATTTTTCCCTGTCTTTCTTTTTTATGAAGAAGATTTGCTTCAGAGGCTATGCAGACAAATGAATTATTCATAGAGAAAGAGATAAAAGAGAGAAGGTTTCAGGGACTAAAATAGTTAGGCCTCAGGTTCTATGAGTTTGATCACATTGACTAAGTAGGCATCTTGGGAGCTGAAATAAACCAAAATTAAGAAGTAAAAATGATGTCAACAAGTTTTTTAGCAGGCAGTAAGGGAGAACCACTTCCAGCAATAATGCCAGTGTTAAAGATTAGCTTTTGATGCTGAACTAATTCAAGTAACACCACATGTACATATAACTGAATAGTGTTCTCTAGATAACAGGTGGGACATGTAAACTACAGAAATAAAAATTACATAGGAGAAAGAACCTCATTGTTTTCATGTATCTATAAGAACCAATGTACTACTGGATGAAACCACAGCATAGAATATCAAGAAGGCATGTGTGGATAAAGACTTGCCTATAAGATAGGACATTATGGTGGATTTTTTGTTGAAAATTTCATCAGTCCTACATTTATAAAATCTGTTCTTCGATTTTTAACCCTCAACCCCTCAACTTTCTGGAGTACTTGCAGGTGTCTAGACCAATGCGCAGCTCAGAGCTTTTGTTCACAGGGGAACAAATCCGATTCTAAAATAGATGGGTATGGGGTAACATTTTCCTTTCAGAAATTAAAGCACACGATATTTATTTAGGTCGTTATTTCATCCGAGTGAAAAGAGAGTCATCTTAAGATGGAGAATTACAACAGAATCCTTCACTGTCAGATCTAAGGAGTTATGACATAGTGCACGTTTGCAACTTTGATCACAAATCCTAATATTAGACTCTCAAAACCTTGCAAGGTTGAAAGAGAACAATTCACTTCGCTCAGAACTATCTGATTATGTATTCATTATTTTCTGATGGGAATCAAAATTCAGCCCCTTCTAAAGGAAGGCCAGCATCTCGCCCCATGATGGGCAGGTGGAATCCATATAGTAGGTCCTAGGTGAGCTCTGGTTGGTGGTGCTTCCAAACTGGGGTCTTACACCCAATCACTGGGTGTCCACTGCCATGCCCCCTGCCTTCCTCCTCCATCCTTCTGTGCCAAGCTCAGGCAGCACATCTGCCCTGCTCTGCCCCAAGTTGACTCAGCTCCCTCCTGGCATGCTGTAGCACACGTCTGTACTGCCCATTGGTGCACACAGTGCTCAGCAATGAAGTGCTCTGTCCCTTGTGCGATGACCAGCCCGAGGGCAGAGACCTGGCTGAGCACTGTCCTTGCCTCCCACTCAGTGTGTGCATAGCTAAGGACTCTTCACCAGCTGAAGGGGAGCTATACAACCAAGACAGGCGCACCCTTTAAAGTATTCATTCCACAGCACTCATTAAGCTCTGGCAACTGTGGCACAGGCGATGCTCTAGGGGGCATCAGCCTCTAGGAGTGTGACAGAAGTCGCACCTGTGCTAATCTGTGCTTTGGCTGGGCCTTGGAGACAAAGTAACAGGAGCAGATTGGTCCCTGTCAACGGCATTAAGGGTAGTGGGGGAGACCTACATAAAATGAGTAAACACACAAGTGCAGAATCATAAATGAGGAGATGCAGTTTAAAGGGAAAGAAAGAAAATGCTAGGAAAGACTGAGGGTTAGGCAGGCCTATTTCACACAGGCGGTCAGTTGTGCTCTCAGTAACTGGGCTGAGACCTGAAGGCCGAGAAGGAGCTGCCAGGCAGGCTGGAGCTGGAGGCAGAGACTTCCAGGCAGAGCAGAACACAAGTGATCCTGCAGTAGAAGAGATGACATGCTTGAGAACTGAACACATAGCAGTTGGAACTCAGTGAATGAGTGATCTGACCGAGGTCAGAGATGCAGGCCGAGAGCAGGGCACGCCAGCCTGGAAGGTCACGGTCACAGGAGATGCCAGGTCATTCTGAGGACAACCCAGAGCCCCCAGGGAGCTCCACTTTTTGTTGTATCACCATCAGGTATCTATCCTACAGCGAAAGACCTTCCTTCTGCAGCTTGCCATGGTGTAAACCAAACTCCTTGAAATAAAATCTAAAGTGTCATTGAAATGTCATTCAGTAACAGATGAACTGATTAACAAGATAGGGCATGTCCATACTGTCTTAATGGAATGGTCTTCCAGCCATTAAAAGCAATGAAGTTCTGGTACATGCTACAAACAACATGGATAAACCTGAAAACCGTGTAAGTGAGAGGAGCTGACACAAGAGGACATGGACTATATAACTGCACTGACATGAGATGTCTAAAAGAGGCCAATCCATAGAGACATAAAGGTGAGCATTTGCCAGATTCAGAGAGATGGGCAAACAGAGAATAGGAAGTGACTCTAACAGGTTTGGGAGTTGTTTTTGGAGAGGATGGAAACGTTCTGAAATTACATAGTGGTGACAGCTGTACAACATTGTGAATACACCAGAACCCACTGAAACTGTACCCTTTAAAATGGCAAATTTTATGTTATATGAATTACATCTCAATTAGAAGAATCATAACCAGAAAAATAAAACTGACTTCTAAAAAAATATGTCATTCAGTAAATTGTTTCCTTCAGTCTCAGAAATTATGACTTGTGCTCAAACTGGCAGAATTTCTCTCTGGTCGAGGTCTCTTCCTTCCAACAAGTATTATGCCTCTATTGGGCCAATGTTCAATTTTCTGTTTATAAGATATGTTAAGGCCATGACAAAGCAGGTGTGTTTAAGGCCAGGGCAAACTGAGCCTGAACCCTGATTTGCCATTTAATAGCTTTGTGGCCTATGGCAAGCTGTGTGAATGCTCTGCATAGTGTCCTCATGTAAAAATGGGGACAAGACTGTTTACAAGAACATCACTGTAAGTATTAGAAATGACATGTGCATGGGATAAATAGAAGCAGCAGATACTTAAATGGTGTTATTGGGCCGGGCGCGGTGGCTCACGCCTGTAATCCCAGCACTTTGGGAGGCCAAGACGGGTGGATCATGAGGTCAGGAGATCGAGACCATCCTGGCTAACACAGTGAAACCCTGTCTCTACTAAAAATACAAACAAATTAGCCGGGTGTTGTCTCAGCTACTCGGGAGACTGCAGCAGGAGAATGGCGGGAGGCAGAGCTTGCAGTGAGCCGAGATTTGTGCCACTGCACTCCAGCCTGGGCGATAAAGCACGACTCCGTCTCAAAAAGAAAAATAAATAAATAAATAAATAAGGTGTTATTAATAGTGCTATTGATACTTTACAGGGTCTTGACAGTATGTTTTATAAATTAGTACATTTGTAGTTAGTCCATTTTATAAATGCTATTTGGAATTCTCCATGGCAAAGAAAGAGTTAGTGGGGTATACTTTGTGAAACAGAGCTCTTTTTTTTTTTTTTTCTTTTAAACCCATCTAATAATCATCCCCTGACATACATGTTTGGAATCTTAGACTGATTTCCCCCCATTATATGAGTCAGTCTGCTTGTTTCAATTTATGCTTGCAAAGCCATGTTTCTGAAAAGTTGCATGCAAATCAAATTTTTACAATTCTCATCATATTTTCCCATTGTTCCATATTATAGGCTCAGGGCTGATTTATCTTCATTTGTGATGGATTTCCAGTTGGCAGCAGATCCTAACACT
This sequence comes from Trachypithecus francoisi, assembly GCF_009764315.1. NCBI lineage: Eukaryota > Metazoa > Chordata > Mammalia > Primates > Cercopithecidae > Trachypithecus > Trachypithecus francoisi. The sequence continues at coordinate 5,244,821 of NW_022681442.1, read as the reverse complement.
TTAGTTTTCAGCCTCTTTTCTCCCCAGACTCTGTCAAGTTGTAAAAACATACTTTAAAACCCCCTTGACATTTTAAGGAACCCCTAACTTACTATTTTGTAAAATCAGACGTTTATTCCTAAGGCTTTTCTACCAGCAGGGAATAGAGTTGTATTTATGGTTCAGCAGTAAACACTAAACAGGCTTGCTCATTTTCCACTGAAATTCCCCAAAGACTTTCAAAATCAAGGCAAAATGATGGAAAATTAAGAACATGTAAGCAATTCTGGCCCAAGACAGGAGTAGGGAGGTAGTGTCTGAGGGTTACTTCCTTTCCACGAGATTGTGCGAAGGCAGCACTTCGCAGAGCGTGGGCGCCTCCGGGCCCATCCACAACAGTGGATCCTCCACAACGCCCCTGACACAGGCTAAGCAAACCCTTTTAATGAAGCCCAATTGTGCTTTATTTGAGTTGGAATAGGTACAGAAGCGCTCTCTCTGAGTTTCTGACACAAATAACAAACAAAGCCACGGCCAGGGTCCCAGGCTCCTCAGGATTTCAAGATGTCCACATTTGGGGAGAAGGAAGTGGACACAGGTCTGCCTCCCAGCTCTGGGTTCACTTGGTGAGAAAGAGCTCTTGCTGGCTCTTTCCAGTGCCTGGTTTTGACATCACCAAGGGCTGTGGACTTTTATGATCTCGTATAAGAGAACCTTCTTCCATTCTCCGTATTAAAACTGTCCCCTGAAAGGGATATGATCTAGCCAAGGCTGTGACACAAGAGACATGTGAATACAAGCCCAAGGGGTGGCCACCCATCCACCCGTATGGAACCAGCAATGACTTCATCCTTTTTCTTTTTCCCTGTAGACACATTCACCCTGTCAGTGTGCGCAGAGCAGCTGTGATGGCTGCATCATGTTGCTGGGAGCAGGCCAGCGTTACCATGTTCCTGGGCGTGCAGCTGCTGAGCAGGCAGCACAGAGGCCGCCCCGGTGGCAGGGGACCCTTAGCCTGAGGTTCCTGCCCCAAGTTGCTGATGCCAACAGCCAGCTCTTGCCAGATGTCTTGTGTCTGACTCTTGGATGTTGAGGTAGCATAAAAGTGCAATTGATAATAACTATGGATATCAATTTTGAGTGTGTAATTATAACCAGAGCAAACCTTTATTGATCTCTTACTCTGTTCTCAGGCCTTCTCATGCATCTTACTTAATTCTCCCAGGTCCCCAGGAGGCAGGGACTAACATTATCTTCTGTGTAGACCAGTGGGGAGCAACTGTGTGTGTGTGTGCGTGTGTGTGCATGTGTGGGTGTGGAGGTCATTCAGGCCAAGTTAAAACACTTACGGGATGTGTTTTTCACTTTCAGGGTGAAAACATTTTTATTGACTTCTTTTGGTGGGATAAAAGTGGTATTCTTGCAGATAGCTGCTTTCTGAGTAGAATACTAATGAGACAGCACACCCTGCTTTGTAGGTGCTTGTATGTAACTATCTAGTCATTTTAGAGAACCAGCCGAATGGAAGCAGCTTCTGATGTCTTTCACAATGGAACTAGACCACAGCTATTTTTCAAAGGTAGGAGGGCTTCTGATTGTCATGGAATGGCACAGACAATGGGGAATGTGAGGCTTAACCTCAGTGACTGTCCTCTATATGCTTTTAACAATTCTAGAGTAAATCCGTTTGGAAAATCTTTGCATCTGTATCGAAATCTGGGGGACAACATCGCACCAACTGGATCAGACTGGGGGCAAAAGGTTTCTGTTTCTCAAATTCTAGTCATTTCCAGACTGCCTACTCATGTTTTGGCAACTCAGTGATTAGAGCACATGGACTTAGCCATAAAACTGTGGGTTTGATGGTCTTGAATACTTGGCAATGAAATCTAAGATATCTAAACAACTCATCAAGTTTCTGATGTACAACTATGGGCAAAGCATGAATTCAACATGAGTTGTACTTAAGGGAAACGAACGGCCAGCCTCTGCCTTCATCTGGCTCATACAAAATTCCGAGAGATCAGACAAACACGGAAAATCAGCTGAGGGTTCATGCTTGGGTCCATGACCACACAGTGCACTGCCTGTATTTGAAGGCAACCACAGCTTGCATGGAAGAGAGGAGAAGGTACAGATGGTGAGATAGGGGAGACAGACTCCAAAGCAGCAGAGAAGGGAGGGCTCAGGAATGAGAAATGTGAGAATGGGCTTAGGCATTTCCAGAAAACTCTGACTGACTGACCGTTGGGGATCATGGTAGTCATGGTGGAAAGTTTAGACTACAGATGCCAATTAACAAGATTTTATCCTCTTCCTTCAGCAGGAAAGTGTCACTTAAAATTTAATTCAATCAGTATATACTGACAGCTATTAATTTACAGGTGTGGTGCTGGGGACACAGAGAGAGGACACTAAATTTCATATATCAGGGAGCTCATGCTCCATTAGCATAAGCAGACCTATTAATAGATCTAATAAAGTGCACATGCTATGATAAAGAGAGATGTAAAGTTGTACGGAATGAAAGAGGAAGGAAAATGCTACTTGAGGAGGGACAGGAATGGGGGGACTAGAAATTGAACAGCAAAAGCTTTAAGAGAAGATGATATTGGAGTTATACATTAGCAAATGAGTAGATATTCACCAAGCCAAGGACATTCCAGACAAGAGAACAGGATGAACAGACACACGGAGATGTCAACATCTGGCCATGTTTGAAGATGGGCAGTAGGGTACATGATCAGGGGAGGGGCTTGCACCAAGGAGAAGGAAGATGGTAAGCAGAAGTAAATGCAAACAGCAAGGCGGGGGCATGATACAGAGATGTAGGTGTCACCTGAAGGCACTAGGACATCCCCTTCGTCAGCCTCGGGGAACCCTCAAGGAAGAGTGAGCATCACAGTGGCACGCTCCAGTCTGTGCTTTGGAAATGGCACTTGTCTCTGTAAGACAAACTGGTGGCAGGATGTTTCTGAAAGGTCATTGAGGAGACAAATAATCCAGGTGGGACCTGAAGCAAATGTGCAGCAAGGCAGGGAAGAGGAAGGACACATCCCCCAGAGACGCTGAAGAACATGGAACTTAGACTAAACCTAGATCGTGAAAGGAGAGAGTTCTGCCAGCTCGAGAAGGGAATGCGCACAATTGGGAACTGCAGCCCACTACGGAGGCATTGGGGAGACCAGGAGCTCCCATTTGGAGAGGACGGCTTTAGAAGATAGGGGGACCATCCTGAAGGACTGGGCAGTGGGCAGAAGGTCAGGGCAAGAGGCACTGCCTTTGGAATCGATGGGAGTGGGAGATAGGTCCCAGAGGAAGCCTAAAGAATCCAGACCCTAGGGCCAAGGATCAGGCACCCTGGCATCCACCCACACTTAGAAGCAGGAAAGAAAGGCAGTAAAGGGGATTTGCCATTGGAGAGGTTGGGAGCACCAGGAAAAAGTTATCATGGGAGTCAGGGCAGGGGGCTTCACAAGGGGGAGCATGAACGGCAACGTCAGACGACAAGGAGGAAGTAGATTGAGAAGAAAGCATTGGATTTGGCAAGAAAGTGGCCCTGCCTTTGCGTTGTCTGAAAGAAAAGGTCATGGAGAGTAGGGGTGACAGGAGAGAGGAATGGATGAAGAAGAGGGTAGCACCCTACAGGTGTGTACCGTTTGGCTACAAGATGAAGGAAAAATTTGACTGGGTGGGAATGGATGGATGAACAGATAGCTAGACAGACAGAGAAAATAGTTGGATGTACTTTTTTTTTAAATGGTGGAGACAGCAAGCATAGTGAGAGGTAGAAAGGAAGGAGTACACAGGGAAGGCCTAGGAAAAATGGTAAAAACAAAGAAAATAATGAGGGACACAAAATGTTTGCATTCTGGAGGAGAAAGCCAGGAATAAATAGGGCCTAAGATATAGGTGAACAAATGGCTTTGGGGATAAAAAGATAACCCTCTTTCTCAGAAACTGGGAGAAGGATGAAAAGACAGAGATATTGATCTATGGATGTAAAGTTATGAGTAATTACTTGACTCTCCAATTTATTTTGAATCTGTTGTAAAATGCCCTAGATTTTATAGTTTTATCCCCAGGAAAATAGCCATAGACAACTCAAGGTAAACTGCGAATATCCAGCCATCCATGAAGTACATACTAAAACCTGGCAGAGACACAACAAAAAAAGAAAACTTCAGGCCAATGCCCTTGATGAACATCAATGCAAAAATCCTCAAGAAAATACTGGCAAACAGAACCCAGCAGCACATCAAAAAGCTTACCCACCACGATCAAGTAGGCTTCATCCCCGGGATGCAAGGTTGGTTCAACACACACAAAACAATACATGTGATCCATCACGTAAATGGAACTAAGGACAAAAACCACATGATCATTTCAAAAGATGCAGAAAAGGCTTTTGATAAAATTCAACACCCTCTCATGTTAAAAACTCTCAATAAACTAGGTATTGAAGGAACATACCTCAAAATAATAAGAGCCGTCTATGACAAACCCATAGCCAACATCATACTGAATGGGCAAAAGCTGGAAGCATTCCCCTTGAAAACTGGCACAAGACAAGTATGCCCTCTCTCACCACTCCTATTCAGCATAGTATTGGAAGTTCTGGGCAGGGCAGTCAGGCTAGAGAAAGTAATAAAGGGCATCCAAATACGAAGAGCGGAAGTCAAACTATCACTGTTAGCAGACAACATGATTCTATATCTATATCTAGCAAAACCCATAGTTTCAGCCCAAAAGCTCCTTAAACTTTTCTTTCTCTACAGCAAAAAAGAAATGTCACTTGTTATTTAAATGAAAAAGGTTTCAAAATTGTATAAAATTACTTCTTGTTGGAAAATAATTCCAATTATCCTGTAAAGTATCTGAGAGTGGTTTCTAAGAAAATCCTTTCCATGTTGACCTTAGTGTATCTATCTCAATTCAACTTTGCTAATACATGAAGGCCATTGCTAAAATATTTAAGGAGAATCAAATGTGTCCTTTATTTAAACATTACTGCCTTTGGAGAGAGTTTGAAAATATCACTATATAAAATGTTTGTGTATAATATTAACTCTTCTCACCCTTTTCCTAGACAAAATAGTTTCGATTCCATTCAAGTGCAATGTCAACAAAACCAGCAACAAGAAAAACTTCCCGGCAACAGAGCCACTAACCAAATTTCACTCATGTATCACAGTAGTAGCAGGAACTTGGAAACCCTTGTCCACTCAACAATTATTGTTAGATGTTTAGGAGAGAGCCTGCCATCTATGACGTATGGGCAATCCCAGCGCCCGGCTCAGTCCTGAGAAACTCATGTGCTTTTTGGCCCTGAGTCATAAGGACCCAATGGCATTCCACAGCCAAAGAAAAGAGTGAATCATTTAAAACAGGGCTTGGCGCCAATCTTGAGACTAAGTCACCAACCAGGAATTCTTTGCTGTTATCTAATTTTCGGTAATAGTAAAAACGTCAGCCATGAATAATGAATGTGTGACTCTAAAAATACCTCTCAAATCAGCATGGTGGCAACAAACAGATAATGCAGTCAGCACGCAGTGGCCATAACTTCACCTCCTCCTCTGTCAAGCCACTCACTAAAACTCTGAGAAATAAAAATAAAGCCTGCCTCCTGGGATCCTGTGGCTCCACGATCCAGTGACCAAGTGAGATGTTCTTTGAACTTCGTAATTTCTTCAAACCAAAGACTGGAGAATCAGAATGGTGTCTGTGGGCCGTGAAGGCAGCAGTGCTGGTGGAAGATTGCTGGAGAAGGTATCAGATGTGGGTTCAAGTCTCTGGCTCTGCACCTGCTGGTGGCAAAGCTCATTGCTGAAATTATTCGGGTGATATGACTTCCTTCCCTAGGCTTCAGTGTCCTCATCTGCCGATTGAGTGTGGCAGTCACACCCTCTATGCATCACTGGGTAGTGGGAAGAATTAAAGGCCATAATTCACATGTTCTTTCCAGGGTGATGCTGACTTCACATGTCAGGAATTTGTCTAGGTACTCGGAATAAACAAATGAACTCCGAAATGAACAAAACTTGCAAGGCCCCTGGCCCCGACAGGAGAGCACTTAGCACAGCGCCTGGCACCTAACGAACAACCATTTTTGTCTCTCCTTAGGCTTCTGACTCTCAACCAGGACACACAACTGCCACTAAGTCATGGCTGGGCCCTCCCAAACACAGGCCTTGCCACCCCTCGAGGCAACGTGACTTTTGTTTTAGAGCTGATTGCGCTGCTTTGGCTTCTCACTGGTCTGTTCTCATCCTTGGTGGCCAAACAGATGTCTCTGCCATCTGACAGGTTCATCAACAAGCAAACACATTTCAGTATTCTTGACAATTATCGAATGCATACCATGAGCTAGGTATTGTTTTAGGAGCCTCACAGGTATTTGTTTATTTATTTTTTGAGACAGAGTCTCTGTCGCCCAGGCTGGAGTGCAGTGGTGCGATCTTGGCTCACTGCAACCTCGCCTCCTGGGTTCAAGTGATTTTCCTGCCTCAGCCTCCCGAGTAGTTGGGACTACAGACAGGCGCCATCATACCCAGCTAATTTTTAGTAGAGATGGGGTTTCACAATGTTGGTCAGGCTGTTCTCAAACTCCTGACCTCAAGTGATCCGCCCAGCTCGGCCTCCTGAAGTGCTGGGATTACAGGCGTGAGCCACTGTGTCTGGCCTTCGCAATTATTTACTTATTTCATTTCCAGAACCAACTATAGAGTAAGATTATGATCCTTACTTTACAGTTGGAGGAAATTGAGGCACAGAGAAATTAAGTACTCTGCCTGAGGCCACACAGCTTATGTTTCTCCTAAGTCTTGCCTCCTCTAGGCTAAAATGTTCCCATCCTCTCTTTCTAATTAACTCTGGAAGATATTTTTTATTCTGTAATCAATTTCCCCTCCTAAAATCTAGCCACACAGCTAATGGCCAATAGAATCCAATGCAAACACTCTACTCTCCACTACCTCTAGACCACAAAGGGGGCAGTCTAGGTGGGGGTTGGTGGTGATGGGGAGTGCATTTATGTCTGTGAGGGGAAGCGGAGGCCTTACAAGTTAGCCAAAGTGCCTTAGAAAACGGACACCAGCATGCAGCCCTTGCCAGCAATGTAATTTAAATAGCAGGAACTCTGATTTAGAATTCATGGCTGAATTTGCTTTTTTTCTTTTATTGAGTTCATCTTGCACTTTGTTACATGCATAAGACATACAGACCCACTTCCCTGACTGCTCACTATTGGAGCACACACCATGGTCCTCTATCAAACTGCAAATTTCTTAAAGGGAGAACTGGGTCTTAGGATCCTCACTACTCAGCACAGGGACTCATACACAGGAAGTAGGCCACTGATAAACACTGGCTAGAAGAAAAAGAAAGGGGAAAAAAAAGGGAGTAAGCAAAAATCCGGTACATGGCTAGATTCCCCTTCCACCAAAGCAATACTCCAACCCATCCGGGACTACCACAGAAAGCTGGGCATACTGACCACACGACCCTTCAAAGTCCTTGCATGAGGTTTCTTCCCCCAGCATAATCCCAGAATATATAAACAGGGACTCAAGGACTCAATAAACCCAACAAATATCCCTCCAGAGCTGACAGTCACTGAGGCCCACCTTTACTTCAGTAAACTAACATTCAAAGATAAGATTTGAGAACAAACAGTGCTCTCTAAGATAAACCACTGGGGACAAACCAGGCTGACATTTTGTTCACATGTTTATTGGGAGGGCAGGAGTGTGTGACTGAGAGTGTGTGTGTGTGTGTGTGTGTGTATAGTCAAGCTTACCATATGCCTAATAACGAGCATTTTTAGGAAGGGAATATTCTGACCTGGCCCTGCTCTTTTATTGTATCTTAAGTTTCTCTCAAGCATTTAAAAATAATTTTTAATTCATCAAGACTCTTACATATAAACAACATTTTCCTGATTTTTTTTGTGTGTGTGGCTTGAGAATGAAAACAATGAACCGCAATGGAGACAAAACACTTCTTGGGATTCTGAAGCCAACATTAGCTTTACATTGCTAACTGAAATTTTTGTGGAGACCATTGTAGATTCATATGCGTTTATTAAGAAATGATACAGGGAAAATCTCTGTTCACCTTGCCCAGTTTCCTCCAGTGGAAAGATTTTGCAAGCCTCTAGTGTAATTTCACAACCAGGATATTGACACTGACACAGTCCAACAATCTCATTCATATTTCTAATTTTAATTGCACTCATTTATGTGTATGCATCATTAGCTTTTTATTTGGAATAGTTTACATTATCGATCTGCTATAAGTCATTCCAATTTATAATTGTTAATATACAACTGCTGATTTTTCAGCTTTTATGATGTACTAGCTTGACACACATGATGTTAATCAATCCCCCTAACATTCTTGCTTCCATCTTCTGGGAATAGAAACTCTGCCTCTCTCACTGGCTAACATCAAAGTGTCTTGTTCTCCTCTGGTCAAGGGATAGGGACATGACCAGATGACACAAGGATAGTCCTTGGCAGACTCTGCTGAGCATATCCATTGGTTCTTTTTCCAAGATCCCCAAGTGGCCTGGTCCCTGACCTTTCTGAGACCTGGTTCATTGTGCTCTCCTCCAGTTCCTTCCTAAACATTTCCTCTCTGCTTAAGTCAGCAGTTACGTTTGTCTTGCCTGCAATCAGAGAAACCTGTCCAGAGAGTGGGTAGTGTGAATATTATTCTTTATTTAGATGAGGAAGCAGGCTTAGAGCAGTTAAAAAACTTGCCCAAGATCACTGTCTTGGTCAAAATTCTCCAGAGAAACAGAACCAATAGGATAGATAGATGGATGGATGGGATGGATGCGATGGATGGGATGAATGGATGGGATGGATAGGATGGCTGGCTGGATGGATAGATGAATGGATGGGATGGATGGATGGGATAGATAGGATAGATAGATGGGATGTATGGGATGGATAGGATGAATGGATGAATAGATGAATGGATGGGATGGATAGGATAGACGGATGAATGGATGGGATGATGGGTGGATGGGATGAGATGGATGGATGGGATGGATAGGATGGATGGATGGATGGGATGATGGGATGGATAGAATGGATGGATGGACAGATGGATAGATGAATGGATGGGATGGATGGATGAATGGGATGGATAGGATGGATGGATGAATGGATGGATGGGATGAATGGATGGGATGGATGGGATGGATAGGATAGATGGGACGGATGGGATAGATAGGATGGATGGGTGGGATGATGGGATGGATAGAATGGATGGATGGATGGATGAACGGGATGGATGGATGGATGAAGGATGGGATGGATGGACAGATGGATAAATGGATGGATGGATTGGGTGGGATGGGTAGATTGGATGGATGGATGGGATGGATAGATGGACAGGATGGATGGGTGGATGAATGGGATGGATGGATGATGGATGGACTGGATGGATGGGATGGATGAGATGGATGGATTGGATTGATGGATGGGATGGACTGAATGAATGGATTAGATAATTAGATAGATGGATGGGATGGAGCGGATGGATGGATGGGAGAGGAATTATTATGGGAACTGGCTCATGCAGTTATGAAGAATAAGAAGGCCCATGATATGCTGTCTGCAAGCTGGAAAACTAGGGAAGTTGGTGGTGTAGCTCAGTCCAAGTCCAAAGGCCTGAACACCATGGGAGCTGATGATATAACTCTGTCTAAGCTCAAAGGTCTGAGGACCCGGGAGGCCAGAGTCTAAAGACGGGAGACCTGGAGTTCTGATGTCCAACCAAGGGCAGGAGAAGATGAGTGTCCCAGTTCCAGAAGAGAAAGTGAGCGAATTTGCTTTTCCTGTAGTTTTGTTCTATCCAGGGCCTCAACTGACTGGATGGTGCCCACCCACATTGTGTGAGGGGGGATATTTCTTACTCAGTTCACCAATTCAAATGCTGATCTCTTCCAGAAACACCCCCCTCATGGATACATCCATACATAATGCTTTATCCGCTTTCTTGGTGTCCCTTAACCCAGTCAAGTTGACACCTAAATTCACCACCACAGTCACACAGCTATGAAGTGGTAGAACAGGGACACTGAGCAGGTTGCCTGGGTGCAGAGCTGATGCCTTAACCCTGGCATACTGCCTCCTGCTGCTTGTAGGAAGGGACGAAGGTGGCACTTGCGACTTCATGGTCTTCTTTGGAACTTCACTGGATGATTGTTTATCCATGCTCTGATGTGTGCTCTCGAAACCCTGAAATGACGCTCTATTATAGCTACTGTCACATAGCAGGACATACCTGTTTAGGACTGTGGTTCACATTCCTGATGCCATTCCAGAAAGACTGTGCCAAACTACACTTAGCACTCACTGATTTGAAGTATCCTTCCAGACCCACTCTCCCCTGAACCTCTCCCTGCAGGGTCGAGTACAGGAAATGCTTTTGGACCACTCTTGACATGTACTGCAATTTTTTTTTAAGACCGAGAGCGAGAGCATGCATACATTACACTTTTAAGTCACCATGATGCATTTCTCCAGCATTAGCTTGTGCTTTTACAACTGGTCTTCATCAAAGGTTTTTCATCTGCTCGCCAATGTGGCATGTGTCCTAATGACTCATGATGAGGAGTCGTTCCTTTTAGCGTGATTTATGCTCACTTATCATTTTCTTGTTCTCCAGGGGGGAAAGCTGCTCTACTGAATGAGCTCAGCCCACATAGAAATAGCCACTAAGCAGCCGTCTCTTCATGTTAAGAAAACTAGCTAACGGCAGTGTCCACGCATCATTCCACTTGAAGATTAGAACAAGACATCTGCTTCTTGTATGGCAGGGCTTGGGCTAAGAGGGGGAATATCCACCCCCCGCCCCGAGAAAACCCTGCTCCTCTGACAGCTCCTGGACTCACTTTGCATAAGCAGATCTTTGTGAGGGGGCGGGGGGAGGGCTTCTGCTCTTCTCCTCATACCGTCCCACTCTTCCTCCTGCAGGGCTTGTAGGGACCAGGGCAGAGCCTGGGATAAGCAGGGAACGAGATGCGGTTCTTGCCTGGCCTAAGCTGGCACAGGCTCCAGGAGAGAAGCCTCAAAGATGAGTGAGGTGAGCCCGGAGCCCTCCCCGTTTCTATGCACCGGCAGGCCTGCCATGCCCCATCCTGTACCTGGAGTTAAGCAATTACAGTGCAGGACGCTGAGGGCCAGACTTCCAGGGCGTGACGTCTCAGCTGGCTCACCCAGCCCAGTGCTGTGTTCAGTCAGAGCCATTCAGTGGCCCTCCTCCAAGGCCCTATGGTCCCTCTGCTACCCCTCCCCAGGTCCCTCCTGGGCAGCACTGTTCATCTTCCCAGCTCATCCCTTCCCTTCCCTTCCCTTGGGAGGCTCCGGAGGTGTGTTCAGCTCTCCGCCGTCAGAATAGGTTTGAAGCTTGGGGTCTGCAGGCAGCCTGCCTGGGTCCACAGCCAGCTCTGTCACCTATCAGCTATGTGACCTGGCAGGAGTCATTTGATAGGGCTGTGCCTCAGTTTCCTTGGCTGGAAGACAAGGACAGTAATGGCACATACCTTATAGGGTTGATGTGAGGAATAAACAAGATAATGCAGATGCAAATGCCAAGCATGAGTCACGTGCTCCCTCCATGTCAGCTGTCGGCATTGTCACTGGTTCCAGGGCGAACCTGCGGTCTGGTCAGCTTCACCCCAGCAAGAGCAATTGACAAAACTTCCTTCTCAGGATGCGGTCTTGACCTCTTCCCCTGGAGATGCTTTCCTCATCCTGCCCTCTCCTCTCGCCTTTGCTCAGAGTCCACCTGTACCGGTGTGTTACTCAGCGTCAATTCCACACCCGGCCCAGGTGGGAGGCCCTTTCCTTGGCCCTCCTGAACTGCTGTTCCTCCTTGCTTCCTTCTCTGGGATGCCACAGAGCATCCACGGAGCTACCACCATGGTGGGGACGAAGGCCCCTGACCGCTCTGCTCACATGCTCCCAGGCCTCCTCTGAACTGTGCAACAGTCGCCATCCCTGGGGAGGCTCCTCTGCTTTGTAGGGGTTTCTTCACATGTTCAGAAATTGCTTCAAGATAATAGAACTTGCGAGTGTACTGACAGCCTGAAACTGTCATTAGAACCATTAAAACGTCATCTCTCTTGACGTACACCATCATTAAAACCATGAAGGCACCATCTCTCTTCCCTGACGTCAGTCCCCCTTTACAAAGCACAGAAGTCTCACATTGTGGTCATAGCTGGCCCCAGTCACCAGCCCCCAGTGGCACTTGGACAGGGGCCACCCGGAAGTGGGGTCAGCTCAGACAGCTTTGGGGCATTCCTGTCATGAGCCCCTCTGCTGGCTTGTCTCGCAATGCCATCCTTTGTGGGTTCCACACCAGGAGTCCCAGCTCCCAGTGGTGTCGCCAGCCGGCTTGTACTCAGGCCGATGTCAGGTGGTGATGGATACAGGTTTCTTCCTGTCTTTCTTGTGCTACACTCAATGAACGTTTGTGAGGCCTGAGAACGGAACAGACTCAGGTTTTGACTTACATTGGGAAGTAAGACATTGATCCTTTTTATGTCAAAAAGAAGCCATCCTCACTTCCATCTACTTCCACTTAGAAAGTCTACAAATCCAGGAGTCTACTTCATGTATCTGGACAATAGCCCAGTGCAGAGAAGCAGAGATTATACCAACTAAAAAGCAGAGGAACTGGAGAAAAATTTCCCTGCATCACTCTGGAGGCTTCAAAACAACAGAGACAGATGAGGTAGGAGCCCTAGAGGATGGCGAGATCGTGGGTTTATCCAGAAATCTCTTCTATAGCAACACCAACATTGCAAAGTCTGGTTCTTTAAGTACCATTTCGTGTATTTATTCTGAAGAAATACTGTTCCTGCAGCTTTGGGGTAGGAATAATAATAATAATGATAATGATGATGATGACGACGAAGACGGGACTTCTGTGGTTTTGCAGCTTTTCATGTTTTGCAGAGCATTTGCCATCCACTCTTAGCCACTCTTAGGTGACCCACTGGCCACCTGGGGGCTCCCCAGCCCACTTCTGTATCCCGCGCAAGGCCTGCAGTGCCCACTCTCAGCCCCTTCCTCCCTGAACATTGATACCAGCTGTATGTGTACTGCCAGCCTGGATTCTCTTTCGCTTGACAGCAACCTCCTAACCCTAAATGTGCTCTGCAAAACACAACGACACACATAGTTACCCTCCAAAGACAGTACCAGGAAGGAACGATGTCAGGCAACGACGTCCTAAAGCCCAGACACCAGGTATGCCCAATCCTCACCAAAACACCTAAGTAAGTAAACGTGCACACTGTCTTCTGTTCTGTGATCAAAATGTTCCATTTGTATTGAGATGGCCTCTTCACTGCTGAGAGAATGCAGGAGTTTCACCGAGTTTAGCAAAGTAACTCTTTCTGACTCAATACAACTTAGAACAAAGAGGAACTTCTCAAGCCTGTGATAATCTATTCTTTTCACCAACTTTCTCAGGTGCACAAAAGTGGTCATGCATTTCTATGCTGTATTTAAAAGAAAAACATTGTATTGACTCTTTAAATAAAACTCTATCCACAACAATAAAGGAAAATGGGGAAATATGACCTGTCACACAATCACATAAAAATTTACATCGCAGATAAAACACTGCAGTCGCTTCATGAAATAACTTTCATCCATCAACTGTGGAGATGGGCAAGGAAATATAACCATCCTCATTTTACAGAGGTAAGAACAAAGATAAAGATAAGAATATATAGGCCGGGCGCGGTGGCTCAAGCCTGTAATCCCAGCACTTTGGGAGGCCGAGACGGGCGGATCACGAGGTCAGGAGATCGAGACCATCCTGGCGAACACGGTGAAACCTCGTCTCTACTAAAAAAAAAAAAAGAAAAAAAAAATACAAAAAACTAGCCGGGCGAGGTGGCCAGCGCCTGTAGTCCCAGCTACTCGGAAGGCTGAGGCAGGAGAATGGCGTAAACCCGGGAGGCGGAGCTTGTAGTGAGCTGAGATCCGGCCACTGCACTCCAGCCTGGGTGACAGAGCGAGACTCCGTCTCAAAAAAAAAAAAAAAAAAAAAAAGATAAGAATATATAAATGCAGAGGTTAGAATTATAAAAAGAGCCAGCCCTGCCAAGGGCTCAGGAAAGGCTCAGCAGTGCCAATGACTCCAGGCACTTACAAGCAGGTGAGTTCCTCACCAGAGGTCATGGATTTCTGGACAAGGGTGGTATCCTTACAGGCCCCAGGTCTGGAAATAGCTAGTAAGATAGGCGCCTACTATATTTGGCAACCTCAAATAGAAGTGGCCTCTCAATTTTCACAATGAGAAGACACCAAAAGGACTTTTTGGCCATCTTATATCTGTGTCCCTATATTTATATTCAGTTTTTACCTCCTGCTATTTATCAAGCATTGAACAATATGCTGGGGACACAGCGGGGAACAATCCACTGTCTACTGACAATATTTAATTGGCCAATTCAGGCACCCATTTAAAATAATGTAAGCATAAGTTTATTGATATTGCTTTCTGCACTCTCATATCTTATAAAAACATTTTTATTGACAATCTGTCTTTGTCCTCATTAGAGTCTGAGTCATCTCACAGTTTTCTGGGCTATCGCTTTCAACTGCATCTAAATGTTTCAGGATTCAGGATTATTTCCTAATTATTTCTTAAATTCCTCCACCTCACTCACCCCCACTGCCTCCGTGCCCCACATGCCCCACCAGTGTCACGGTCTCCCAGTGGCCTCCAACATCTGCTCTTGATACTTTATGTTTCATTCAGGAAGCCATTCTTAAAACACCAATTTCATTCCATCCATACCCTACTTACCAACCTTCAGGGGCTTCCCCTGGTGCAGGGTGGCATCTGAAACCTGGCCAGATCTGGTCTGGTCTTTGGCAGCCCCTTGGTCTCCCTTTTGGGTTACTCTTTCAACCCATGCCCTGGCATTCGGCCAGAGTCTCCATGCCACAAGCTCCTCACCCACCTGGGCCTTTGCATATACTGCTTGCTTGGCTGGAAACTCTTCCTCCTCTCTGCACCTGGCTGACTCCCGATGGTACTTCTAGCCTGTGGGCCTTCCCTGGCTGCCACATCAAGACACCTTTTGGCCGGGCGCGGTGGCTCAAGCCTGTAATCCCAGCACTTTGGGAGGCCGAGACAGGTGGATCACGAGGTCAGGAGATCGAGACCATCCTGGCTAACACGGTGAAACCCCGTCTCTACTAAAAAATACAAAAAACTAGCCGGGCGACGTGGCGGCGCCTGTAGTCCCAGCTGCTCGGGAGGCTGAGGCAGGAGAATGGCATGAACCCGGGAGGCAGAGCTTGCAGTGAGCTGAGATCTGGCCACTGCACTCCAGCCTGGGCGACAGAGCGAGACTCCGCCTCAAAAAAAAAAAAAAAAAAAAAAAAGACACCTTTCTTCCCCTCATTGCCCACACCCGTAAGCACTTCCAGTGCACATAACAGCATAATCCATTATTTGTAAGATCATCTCTTTGACATCTCACCGCCCCACTAGTCTGCAAGCTCTTTGTGGTCAAGGGCTGTTTCCCCCTGTTCCCTACTGTGTCCCCAGTGTGTTGTTCAATGCTTGTTACATACCAGGAGCTCAAAGATAATGGTTGAATTTATAACAGCAGCACCAGCTAACCTTTGTGGGATATTTGCTGTGCCTTAGACTCTGTAGTAAATGGTTTTATGGATTATTGCATTTAATTCCTAAAACAACAGTAGGATCTTGGTGGTCTGCATCTAACAGATGTCAAACTGAGGCTTGGACAGCTCAGTTCCTAAATTCACACAGCAGAGTGCAGCTTTCACCTGGAATTATCAGATTCCCAGCCCAGTGCTCTCAATTTATCTAGAGAAATAAATAACCTTAGATATCCAAGTAAATGTGATACAGAAGAAAAAGCCTTCTTAAAAAAGCTTCAAGGAGCTTTGAGAGGAAAGTCAAGCTCTGTAAAGTTATAATAAGCTTACAATGTGAGCTTTAGCCCTTGTGGCTTAAAAAGGTCTCTTTTCAAGATTTTTGCAAAGTTGGTTTACTGAAAAGAATAATCACATGTTTTCTTACTAACAAAAATAAAGGCCACTCATTTCTTTGTTCACTGAGAAGGTCTCAGGCACCTGATCTGATCTGAGATAGTGAAAGATTTTACTATGGGAAAATGCAATTCTAATACTTGATACTTAGATGGGAATTTGATGTCCTGATTTCCTTTGTTCTCTATTACAAAGGCTTTGAGCTATCATTCATCATCCACGCATGCGTTAGAGAGAAAGTACCTCTTCTCCACCCATGAGGGAATCAAGTCACCCTCTGAGAACTAAACCAGGGCAATCAACCCAACTGATGATCACTCCTAAAAAAGTTCCAGAGCTCACAGTATGGTTTGCTGGGTCAAACATCTAACACTGAAATTCTTTCTTTAAAGAAAACTGAAGGAAATCAAGTCAGCTCATGGATGGTGATAGGGAAATGATGCATATATGACAGTGATGAGTCTGGTTTAGGTGTCTGTCACATGTGAGTTTGGTCATTGTGAGTCAGACCTCTTGAGTTCTGTGGAGAATGATTTGTGGATGTGCAAAGCTGGGATGATCTCCCAGAGGTGACAGGACTGCCTGCAAGGTCAGCCACCACCTCAAGTGACATCTGGGTCCCACCTGCCTACAAGAGCCCCAGCATTTCTTCCATACACATTACCATACACATTACCTACCTACCCATGGCTGGTGCCAAGTAGTCTTCACTTGGTTCTTCAGATCTTCAGATCTGTCCTGGGACAACAGGACAAATGACCGGGAGCCAGTGCTCCAAGCTGCCTGCTAGACTATCCATGCTCACAGGCAAACATGGATACAAATTAGCAATTTAAAAGCTGCCCTCTGTTCCTGGCTGGGATTCTCATAAATCAAAAGTGGTCGGTGTTTACAGCAGGGTCCAAAGGGAAAGCTGTTGAGCCAGCCTCAAACACTTAAACATTCTATATGGGAACCCAGAAACCTTCATCTGAGGACAGGAGATTGGAGGAACCAATGGGCTGCTTTTCATCTGCTTCTTATTTAGAAAAATTGGACGACTGGGGAAAAGAGTAAAAACAAAAGTAGGAGGAAGCAAAATAAATGTTTACAGGCAAGCAGATCCCTCATTCTGAACATATAGAGGTTGAAACTTGCCTTAAGGCCAGTTAATTGTTCAGATAACTTGTCAGGCTGTGAGGAAGGGAACAGGAAAGTGGACAGAGGGTGAGTGATGACAGCTATGGTACTTCAGAGAAGTGCTGCCACTGAAACCAGAGGCCATCCGTCTTAGGACAGAAGGGGTGTGCCGTGGCAGTGCCACCCTAATGACATGTGTCTCTATCATGTCCACCCCAAAGCACTGTGACAGAAACAGACTACCCATAGATTACACCAAAAATTTTACTTGTATGATGTGACGTACATATTGAGCTTTATCTATGTCCATACAATTGGCCCTCCGCATCCTGGGATTCCCTACTCTCAGTTTCAACCAATTGCAGATTGAAAATAATTGGGGGATAAACCAAAAAATTATAATGCAATAATAAAGACAATAGAAATTTTAAAATATACAGGATAACAGCTATTTACATAGCAGTTACATTGTATTAGGTATTATAAATAATCTACAGATGATTTAAAGTATACAGGAGGAGGTCTGTAGGTTATATGCAAATACTATGCCATTTTATACTAGGCACGTAGGCATCTTTGAATTTTGGTACCCGTGGGGGGGAAGTCCTGGAGCTAGTCTCCTCCAGATACCAAGGGATGACTGTGTGCGCGAGAGCGCACGCGCGCGCGCACACACACACACACACACACACACACACATGCACACACACGCACACATGCTGGTATGTTTAAAAATTCTATATGGGAACCAAGAAAGCTTCATCTGAGGACAGGAGATTGAAACAATGAACAGGCTGCATAAAGTATACTTAAAAAAAGCAAAAATTATTGAATTCTTTGGGAGAAAAGACATGGCAAAGATTGGGAGAGGAAGAGCAGTATATTATCTATCTAATTTTCCTATTAATTGGCAATCTAGTTCAGTGATGCCCTATAGCGAGCATTTGTTATAAATCAATTCAGACACGCCTATCCTTTGCTACTGTATAAAACGGTGGTGGATTTAGGCCTTGGGAAGGGCAGGAGCTGTGTGTTATTCATCTCTGTGTCCCAAACCCCAATACAGTATCTGGAACACAGTTTGTTAAATGAATAAGCAAATGAACAAGCGTGAATCGATGTACAGAATGTGCAGTATGGCATCAAGCACTTCAACATCCAAATGTAAAAAATGAAAATGGCAAAAACACACCCCAGATTAAAAGGCTTTTTCTCTCTTAATAAGCAAGGATGGACAGGTTTTTTGTTTGTTTGTTTGTTTGTTTGATATGGAGTCTCGCTCTGTCACCAAGGCTGGAGTGCAGTGGCATGATCTCTGCTCACTGCAAGCTGCGCCTCCCAGGTTCACGTCATTCTCCTGCCTTAGCCTCCCGGGATAGTATTATTAATACCCAACATTTAAATGTTGGAAGGAATTCTATTTCTAAATCAAAACCTATAGATTATTTTTAGGGCATCAGCCATGTTTATACTGTAGTAGAATTTTTGAAAAGTCATCTATAGTATAGGTTGAACTACCGTATTTTTCTAAACATAATGTATTTGTTATTGGCTCAACCTAATAAAATGAATCATTGCATTCTAAGCATAATGACCCGTATTTTGTAATATCATATAATATATAGTACATGTAGAATATGTACATATATTTATGTATATTCATATCAGTATTCAAATTTAATTACAAAGACATTCTGAGAAATCCTACTCTTTATATAGTATTTGTGTTGGTTTTCACTATTTCCACTTATAGGAATTCCATGCCAATGATTATAGGAAAAAAAGATGCCGATTCATCAAAATATTTAGCCAAGTTTTGTCTTTGGCAACAAACAGTGGCCACTTTCCTTAAACTCATTCCAATGACAATGTCCTCTGCAGATCTGCAAGTCAGTCAGGATTCCTAGCCAAGGAGGTCAGAGGGGAAGAAGAAAACAAATGTGTTCAAAAAGAGCAGTACGATTACCTTTTTTGGACAAGAATATCTGTTAGGTTTTGCTACCAAAAAATAATGTTTTATTTTTGTGACCTGCACCGAACCCATAAAAGAACGTGGAAAAACCAACACTAACATCAACACCCATGCCTTCATCACTTGGCTTCAAAAATAGGACATAACTAGAGCCCCAGAGGTTTCCCAGTGCCTTTCTTCTATCATAACTGCTTTACAAACTGTCTTAAAAGCCTTTAAGGAGGTCAGGGTTGCCATTATATATAAATGTATCACGAAGGCCAGCTAGCTTTTATCAAATGCCACCCACTCCTCAGGCCAAGGGCACTTCCCACCCTGCCTCCATCCCACAGGTGGGGTACTGCTGGCTTCATCATGTTGGCCAGGAGTGTCCCTTGAGCACACACTTCCCCCAGATGAGGAATCTCAGACATTTAAATCTCCCAACAGAATAGACCTCTCTGGGCACTGAGATGCAGCCTGGGATTCTCAGGTTTCCAAGGAACAGCACTCAGTACCACGTGGAAGGAGCCACCCACTCAGGGTTTCCTGGTTCACTGAAATACAATGAGATAAGAAACCTTGGCTCTCGTAGGAATTGTTTAATTTGTTTTGATGCTTGAATACCACATGCCCTACATGATTCCTCATCTAGTGTTGTAAGTAAGATTTCTGCCAGTAGGATCAGTTTAAGCATTCCTCTGGGTAAAGCGAGGACATACTTGAATGTAGAAAATTACTGAGGCCAAAGATCTTAGAGTGGAAACGGAGCCCCTGAAAACCATCTGATCCAGTCTCCAAGCTGAGAAGGCTTAACTTCAGATTATAGATGAGCGAACTCAGGACCAGAGAGGTTAATTAATTTGCCTAAAGTCACAGAGCTTACAAATACCAGAGATTTCACATTTCCTTTCCCTTGGCTCAATGCTTCTCCCCTATATCATGCTAAATCCTCTTTGCTGTTTGTTTGTTTGTTTAAGTAAAGCAGTAACAGGCATGCATCATACTGCCTCAAATGGTCTTCATCACTTTTATTCAATATGAACTAGAACTGCTGCTCCAAAAACAGTAAAATGCAGACATATTAGTTTGTTGGTGGGCAGGGGGTATTTTACACATCTGGAAAAGTTATTAATTAATTTATGTGTCCTTCAGTAACCTTGAATCTTTTCTATGATAGGGTAAAAACCAATTAATTAACTGATTGAATAACATATTTCCTTCTACATCAATGATTTCAGTTCCTACATGTAAAATTACTTTGGAAAAAGCAACTATCTTGAATAATTTTCCAGATAAAAAGAGATCTATGTAATATCTGTATAGGTAATTTATGGTCCAATATAAAAATACAAGGTTTTTGGATCAGGAAGTACTTACAGAATATAAGAAGTGATGTTATCAAGTCATAATCATTACCCTATTTGGTAAGATCATGAATTTGCTCCAAAATTTAAATGAATTTTAAATATATTTATTAAATTGAGGGGCTAGTATTTTCAGTGTTTTTAATATCATTTTATAGTTTTTCATTTAACCAGCCTCACATTCTATATATTTTGTTGATATGAATGTACAATATCATCAAAACTTTACTGAGCATATTAATGAATAATTGTTTTCATTTTATGAAAACCACATGTAAAAACCATTTCCCACAACTCTGAAGGAACTTCTATGACACTAATATTTGCTTAATGGGTGCTGGCCGGCTGTGGACACAGCACGGGCGGCTTCTCCACTGGAGCCTGTCAGATTTTCAAAGAAAACCATGAAACTGACCAACGAAATCCTCTAGGCCAGTTGAAACTGAAGAGGTGGCCTTAGAAAGGCTGTGAAAATAACTTTCTCTAAATAAATCATCTCCCCAGATAACCCTCCTGCTGGGGCTTGCTTTTGTATCGTCTTCTATCTGACCACATGTTTTTCATAAGGAAGAAAATCATAAAAGAAAATAAAGAAAGCCTTGTTCTCCCCTTATGTTGAATCTACCTCATCCCACAGTGAAATCCACCAGCATACTGAGAAGAAAGAAGTGAGTATTTTATAACATTTTTAGATAAACACACCATTCTGTTTTTCTCACGGGTTCCTGAACAAGTAGGGTTAGCCTCTGTGTCTTCTCTGGCTTTGGTCTTTACCAATTACAGCAATTTTCCTTCAGTGGGACTAAGCCTGCTTGTGAATAAAATGCATTTTTTTAAAACTTGCCAATGCCATTGGAATGGAAACAGCCCTCCAAGGGACAGGCCATGTCTAGACTCCAACCCACACCCCTGCTTTTCCTACTAGCAACACTGGAACCAGTTCCTGCTTTCCTGTTCTCGCCCCAGCATCTGCCTCCATGCCAGATGTGAGGATGCCTTTGTCTTTAAAAACAACAAGAAAATTAGGTCTCTGTAGAGCAGTTTCAAAGTCAGCCTTTGATCCAGCACTCGAAATAAAAAGATTTGTGTAATATCTATATGGGTAATTTATGGTTCATTGTGAAAATACAAGGCTTTTGGATCAAGAAGTGTTTACAGAATATAAGAAGCTACTCCAGGACAGGCTGTGGTGCACCTTGGTATCCCTACAGAACCTGTTACAAATGTGGACCCTCAACAGAGGGCTTTGCAGCATACCACCAAGTGTGAGATGCTAAATTTGGGGAATATAGTGGCTACCCATTGGCAAAGGCAAAGTGATAAGTAGAGGTGGTCTCTAAAAAAAATTTATCTTGCCTTTTATCTCATATCTCAGGGAAACCAATAATTGACGAGGGAAAGTTCTTCTCTATAGGAGCATTTCAGCTAATAAAAGAAGAAAGAATGATAGAATACTGCAATTTTGCAAGACCCAAGGAAAGAACAGATGCAGGCACTGGTCGTTAATGGCCACTGAACCTGGTGGCTGAAGGCTCAGGCAGAGCTTTCTAATGGAAGCTTCAGAGTGATCCCAGACTCAGTGATCAACCTGTCATCACAAGACAATCAGAGGTCACAGAACTACTGACATGGCACAAGAGAAGAACAAGGACCACCTGCAATGTCATCCTGCCTAAAACCAGTACCTCAATCTGTACAAGCCCATACACTGAATTACCAGTAAACAGAAAACACAGGGCCCAGAGGAACAGGCTAGACAGCACCAGGAGGATGAAATCAGCAAATTGAGAGTGTGGAAAATTCTACTGAGTAAAAATCCAGTTTCATTTTTCAGGACTGCAAGATTTTAATTGCAAGAATTAAAAGGAAGGATAGGAAACCTATATATTAAAAGAGACATTGAAAATATAGCAGACAAATACAATGTGGGGACTGTGTTTATATCCTGGTTCAAGCAATCCAACTGCCAAGAAAAAAAATTAAGAGACATATATAAAATCTGGGAAACATGAATACTGGCTGGGCATTTGATAGTATTAAGAAATCATTATCTTTTAGGTATGATAAAAATAATTCTTTTTTTTTTTTTTTTAGCAATACATACGTCAGAATTTGCAGGTGAAATGATGTGATGCCTGGAGGTGGGGGAGTCCGACAATTACATGGTAATTGTTGCACAAAGGCTACGGGTACATAGCAATTAACTGTTGCATGCACTTCACCTAATCTGTAGCCAGGCCAGCCAAACAGGTGGCCCCTGGGCTCCACAGGCCTACAGAATTGCACTGCACCTCCTGGCCCACCTCCATCCACAGCATACAGGTGACTTGGGGGCTCTCCCATTGCTGATGCCAGGGGGAGTGGAAATGGGGGTATCCAAACCCTCAGGTGACAAAAGCAGCAGGTGCAGGGTAGGACGAGGCAGGGTACTGGGATTGACCTGTCTGACCATCACAGTGAAGGAAGAAGAGAAAGATGGGTGAGGAGAGCGGAATAGGGGCAGTCACAGGAAGCTGGTTGCAGGAGGGGAGATGATGAGACCTGAGCATGTGATTCCTGTTCCTACAGACAGAGGCAGCCAGGATGAGGAGGGAGATAACGGGAGAGCAATGGCAGCAGAGCAGCACACACACTGTGAATGGCAGTGCAGTGTCAAGCACACTGAATACCACATCCCTTATGTATTAGTCTGTTCTCGCAGTGTTACAAAGAAATGCCTGAGCCTGGGTAATTTATGAAGATAAGAAGTTTAATTGGCTCACGGTTCTGCAAACTGTACAAGAAGCATGACAGCTTCTGCTTGGCTTCTGGGGAGGCCTCAGGGAGCTTTCAATCGTGGTGGATGGCAAAGTGGGAGCAAGCATCTCACACGGCCAGAGCAAGAGGAAGAGAGAGAGGTGGGAGGTGCCACATGCTTCTAAACAACCGGATCTCATGAGAGGTCTGCCACGAGAACAGTGCTGGGGGGATGGTGCAAAACCACCCATGAGAAACCGCTTCCAAGAGCCAATCACTTCCCACCAGGCTCCACCTCCAACACTGGGGATTACAACTGAACAGGAGATTTGGTGGGACACAGATCCAAACCATATCGCTGTGCTCTCCTAACCACCTGGGAGGAAGGCCTTACTCTCCATTTTAGAATGGAGGAGCTGAGGTGGCTTGTCTCCAAGCAGCCTGATACCCAAATCCAGATCCTAACACTGTCGATCATCTCCTCTGCTAGGGATATGGCAGCAGCTCTAGAAAGAGTCCAGGAAAGTCAGATTGGGTTTTGTGAGTTGAATCACAGTTACACCCTTATTCATTAGCTCAGAACAGTCACCTCAATCAGTGGTCCCCAAACTTTTTGACACCTGAGACCGGTTTCATGGAAGACAATGTTTCCATGGACCAGGGGTGGGGGCGGGGATGGTTTCAGGATGATTCAAGCACATTGCATTTATTGTGCACTTTATTTCTATTATTATGACATTGTAACATATAATTAAATAATTACACAACTCACCATCATGTAGAATCAGTGGGAGCCCTGAGTTGCTTTTTCTGCAACTAGACAGTCCCATCTGGGGATGACGGGAGACAGTGACAGATCATCAGGCATTAGATCCTCATAAGGAGCATGCAGCCTAGATCCTCGCATGTGCAGTTCCCAAGAAGGCTTGCTTCTACGAGAATCTAATGCTGCCACTGATCTGACAGGAGGCAGAGCTCAGGCGGTAATTTGAGTGATGGGGAACGGCCGTAAATACAGATGAAACTTCACTCACTCATCAGATGCTCTTCCCGCTGGGTGGCCCAGTTGCTAAGGGTTGGGAAGAGCACGTCAGAGAGGGTGTTGGGGACCCCTAGCCTAAATGGAGCTGGAGGATTGTGATTTTCCTAGAGGTACCAAAAAGAGCGGCGGTGGGGCGGGGATTTAGAAGAAACTACCACTGTCTTCCTGTACACTATGTACCTTCATGGAGGAGGACAGGGAGGGAAACCTTTTGCTAGATGATAAAAACATACCAGGAGCCCAGCTTTGTTTTTTAACTGGGGCAAAATATACATAACATAAAATTTATAATTTTAATCATTTGTAATTGCGTAATTCAATGGCATTAAGCACATTCACGATTTTGTGCAACCATCACTGCCATCCATCTCCATAATTCTTTCACACTCCCAAACAGAATCCTTGCTCACCAAACTCCTCACTCCCTAACCCTCCAGTCCCTGGTAACCACCATTCTACTTTCTGTTTCTATGATTTTGCCTGTTTGAATTTTGCCTATTTGAAGTATACCCCACGTAAATAGAATCGTATGATATTCGTCCTTTTGTGTCTGACTTATTTCACTTAGCATAATGTCTTCAAAGTTCATGTGATGGCATGTGTCAGAATGTCATTCCTTTTCAGGGCTGAATAAAATTTCATTTTATGTATGCCACATTTTGTGTACTGACTCATCTGTTGACAAACACTAGGGCTGTTCCCACCTTTTGGCCATTGTGAATGTTGCTGCTATGACGGTGGGTGTACAAATCTCTCTGTAAGCCCCTGATGAAGTCCAGCTTTTTAATGATGACATTACCTGTGATGGGGAATAAAGGCATGCCACATACTGTCAGCATGCAACAAATGAGCTATTGGTAAGTAGAGTTATATTGCAGCTCTTTATCGTCACTAATAAACTATGAAAACAATATGAGAAACCAGTAAGAAGGCCTCAAGAAAACAGAGCTGTTACTATCAATTGAAGTTTTCCCATGCACGTTATGAAACATGGCCAATCACAGACAGGGCTCAACTCCACTCAAGATAACGAGTTTGAAGTAAACACGTCTGAAAACAGTAATCTAGGATTTTGGCTTGCTGGGGCATGATACTCTAAGAATGTAGCAGAATCTGTGTTTATGAACTCAGCAAAATTATGTCAAAGAGTTACAGGAAAGGGTTCCCGATGCAAACCCCAAGAGGGGGTTCTTGGATCTTGTGCAAGAAAGAATTCAGGGTGAGTCCACAGTGCAAAGCAAAAGCAAATTTATTAAGAAAGTAAAGGAATAAGAGAATGGCTACTCCATAGACACATCATCCCTGAGAACCGCTGGTTGTCCATTTTTATGGTTATTTCTTGATGATAGGCTAAACAAGAGGTGGATTATTCATGCCTCCCCTTTTTAGACCATATAGGGTAACTTCCTGACGTTGCCATGGTATTTGTAAACTGTCATGGTGCTGACGGGAGTGTAGCAGTGAGGATGACTAGGGGTCACTCTGGTGACCACTTTAGTTTTGGTGGGTTTTAGCCAGTTTCTTTACTGCAAGCTGTTTTATCAGCAAGGTCTTTATGATCTGTATTTTGTGCCAACCTCCTATCTCATCCTGTGACTTAGAATGCCTTAACTGTCTAGGAAGGCAGTCCAGTAGGTTTCAGTCTCATTTTACCCAGCTCCTATTCAAGATGGAGTTGCTCTGGTTCAAACGCCTCTAACAAAACTTTCAAGCTTTCCAGAGAGTTAGTTTTATTGTCGTAAGCAATCAATGAAAGCATCGTGGTCTTTCTTTTGAGGACACAACAACTAGAAAAAGTCCAGAAGAGATGGGCCATAATGACCCCAGCCTGCACAGTGTCTGCACGTAACCATCCTGGCCACACCAGGAGAGGGAAGATGCAATGACAGCCACTAAGATGGCATCGGCCTCTCCAATGCCAGAGACCTCCTGGGAAGAGCCAGGACAGCCATTACTGTCCTTTTGGGATGCAGAGTTGGGGAAAGGAGCTTAAGGCCACAGCAGGATTTTCATCAGAAAACCCTGAGTCTGCAGCGTCAGAAGGGAAGGAGCGCAGGGATGTAATGAAATGCGGAACTCCACCTCCACTTCAAATGCCTTTCTCTTTCTACCAACTTCGAAGAGTTCACTCAAGGACACCACGCTCTCAAATGACAACCCAGAGGGGCCTGTTTTAAAAGTTGATCTTAACCAGTTTCGGCACTTTCAAGTTAACTCGGGTTGAGGAACAAAAAGCTCTAAAAGTGGTGTTCTGACCTTTTTCAGTGCCTGTACAACTTCAAAGAATAAAATGAGGGGAGAAGCTCAAGGGAATTTAGCTCTTATTCAGGAAACAAAATGTAGCTCAATTAAAAAGATCTTAAATGTTAAGGCTGAGAGATTTTAACTTAAATCTGAAGGAGTTTGGTCTAGTTAGACTGCTGAAGTGCGTGTAGCTTGAGTCAATTCCCTGAGTCTATAGTCATGCTTAGAGAATTTTCAACTGCACCATCACCCTTTCATCAAAGTGGGCAGAGATGACCCCTCTAGTGGCACCTGATTCTCCAAGGCAGGGGATGGGCCTTTTTACACTGCAGGTATTAGGCAAGCTGAAGAGGTGTGGTCACTCCCTGTAGGAAAGAACATTCCTGTGGGCGATGCATCAGCTATGACAGATACCCCAAAGTCTCACAGAAGGATTCAATGGGCTGGAATTTCCCTGCTGGCCCCGATGCTGTCCAACAGAACTTTCTGTGATGATGGAAACGTCCGTCTAGCCACTGGCTATTGAACACCTGAACTGTGGTTAGTTTGACCAAGGAACTAAAATTTTAATTTTATTTAAATTAAACTTAATTTAAATAGCCACATGTGGCTAGTGGCTCTCCAAGTAAAGTGTGAATATAACTCCTAGCAGAATGTGTTAAAAATATAGACCCTCAGGCCCTATAGCTGGGGATTCTGGTTCAATAGCAGTGGGGCCAGGCATTGCCCTTTTTAACAAGCTCTCCAGGTGGTCCTGATGCTGGTGGTCTTGAAGCAATGCTCTAGACTTCAAGGAGGGCAGGAGTCCACGTGTGGGGAACACCCACTGCATGGAGACAGACTATAGGAAGGATATGGAATATGGCCTGGGAATGAGCCTAGAGACCAGAGGCTCACCCACTAGGCTCCAGCTTAGAATTCAGTGGAGCACTGACATTGTCTTGGGTTGTGACAGCTGTTCGGATACTGTCAGGGCCACAACTGATGCCTCTCCATGTTCTACCCACTGCTGGCTCCTGATCTCCAGCTCATAGCTGCCAGCCACTGGTCAGCTGCAAACATCCATGAACACTCCCCCTTCAAAAATGCCATGCCCAGTTCTACAAGGGCCCTCCACAGGTCACCTCCAGACTGAATTCTGTGAAACCCAATATTCAGCCCCTCCCAGACTCTCAGGACCATGCCTACTATGACCCACATCTTTGTGTCTCTGGTCACTGCTCAAAGGGCAAGTTCTTGGTCCTTTTCCAGGGTTCTCTATTCTGAACAAAGGCATCACTGTTCTCCTAGCATCTCAGGTAAGAATTGTATGTCTTCCTTTCCAAATCCCACATATTCCATCATCCATCAGATTCTGTCCATTCTGCCTAATTAACATTTCTTAACTACTTACTCCTTCCCACCGATACTCTCTTGGCTCAAGCCATCATCAGCTCTCCCTGGACAGCAGCAATATGCAGCTCTGAACCACACCCACTCTACCCTCCCAGCTAGTTTTCACAGGCAGCCAGACGGTCTTTAAAAGACTGAATTTTTGGTGGGGAGCAGTAGCTCATGCCTTTGGGAGGCTGAGGTGGGCATACTGCTTGAGGCCAGGAGCTCAAGACTGGTCTGGGCAACATAGTGAAACCCAGTCTCTACAAAAAATAGAAAAATTAGCTGGATATTGCAGTGCATTCCTGTAGTCCCAACTACTAGGGAGGCTAAGGTGGGAGGATCACCTGAGACCAGAGCAGTTGAGGCTGCAGCAAGCCATGATTGCACCACTGCACTCCAGCCTAGGCGACAGAGTGAGACCCTGTCTCAAACAAATGAAAAGCAGAATCTTATCATGTCGTTGTTCTGCCTACAGGCCTTTTCTTCCATGGTGTGCCACTGTATTTAGGAATAAAGTCAAGATCCTTATCAGGGCACACAAACCCCTGTATGGCCTGGCTTCCTCTGTCTCTCTCTTTCTTGGTCATCAGTACAAAGATCTTCTAGAATCTGAGAAGCTGGACGTTTACTTCTGCTCTTCTTTCTCTCTCTACCTCCTGCCCTCCTTGACTGGGCTCTTCCCTGTGTGTGCACAGCTTAAAAGCTGCTTCATTCTACATCTTCCCTCCCCAGACCAGGTGCTGGCCCCATACCTTCCCCTCCCGAGCACTGAGCACTGCAGTCACCCAGTTACTGTTTCTGTAATGATCTGCTTAGTGTTGGGCTCCTTGACTAAATTCTAAGAAGACAAGAAGTTTATCTTATTCACTACTCTCCCTCCAGGGTCAATTACACTGTCTGGTATTAAACACATATTTGTGATATTTGTGAATAAATGACCAGGTGAAGAAGTGAAAGAGTAAGTGATTTAACACATCAACAAAGATTAATTATTAAAGATAATTAATATGGCAGATGATAATCATTAAAGATGGCAGATTAGGCCAACACTTTCCAACATGACCTCTGACATCAGAAGAGCTAACAACTGTTGATATGACTTTTACAACTTTTGATCTTGGGAGACATGAGCAAGTACATTGTCTTAATTAGCTTTATTAATTATTAATGTTTAGTAAGGATACTTATAAGATAGTAATAAAGATTCCAATAAAGATCTGTGAATAGTAGAAAGGAAGCTGAGAGCTGGAAACATGAGACTATAATTTCTGAGATACGGTTCCATCAACATTTGTTTAATCACTAATTAGAACCACGAGGCAGTTTAGAACTCCCCATTCCTAAGGACAGGCTTCAGGGAAGGGGTGTGATGTCCACCCAGCAAGTTACTGCTGGTCTGGGTGCTGTTGGTTTGTGTTCTCTGAGGGAGGGCCCGGGCCACATGCTGCCTCCAAAGGAACCCCTCAGGCCATGGTCAGCATTAACAATGTCTTTCATCTGTGAGCGGATCTACAACGGCTTCCACAGTGTGCTCCAGTTCCTAGGACTCTACAAGAAATCTAGAAAACTTGTTCTCTTGGGTTGGGACAATGTGGATGAAACTATTCTTCCTCACACGCTCAAAAATGGTGGACTGAGCCAACAGGCTCCAACACGACCTCTGACAACAGCAGAGCTGACAACTGGTGGCATGACTTTTACAACTTTTCATCTTCTGGGGTGTGAGCAAGCACACTGGGTTTGGAACAGTGATCTCCCAGCAATAAATGGGATTGCCTTTCTCGGAGACTGTGCAGATTGTCCTCAGATCCTGGAGTCCAAAGTGGAGCTCAATGCTTTAATGACTGATGAAAGAATATCTAATGTGCCAGTATCTTGATTAACAGAAACTGGACAGAACAGGCATAATCAGTGAAGAAAAACTTTGTCTGCCATTTGGTCTTTATGAACAGACCACAGGAAAGGGAACTGTGACCCTGAAGGAGCCAAATGCCTTCTCCAAGGAATTGTTCATGTTCCGTGTGTACAACAACAGGGCTGTGGCAAGGGCTTCCGCTGGTCTGCCCAGTATATTGACTGATGTTTGGACAGTGAAAATAAGTTTAACTTCTTTTTTTTAAAAAAAAAAAAAAGGTGGTGGGTGGGGAGGGGGGAAACAGTCTGGGCTTCTTCCACAAGAGAAGGGAAAAAGAAAGAATTGCACTCTACACTCAAAGATTTTAAAAGTCCAATCCCTGGGCATGTCAAGATTCTAAAGGTAAGAACCCTACAGCAGCTGGATCCCAAAGGACCAGCCCGGCGCATCTGTTCCAGGTCTTGTGAGCATTGAGATGTTTGGCCATCACCAAGACTTAGAGGTAAAGAGTAGGCATAACCTGATTTCCATTAATTTAGAAACTCTGAAACAAAACATAATATAATTAGGTAAAATAATTAAGATTGCTGGATCCACAAAGAAATGTTATTGAGTCATTCAAACCTGATCATCAAAATTAGCATGAGCTCTAATCTTCCCGTGCTGACTGGACACAGATGCTTATTCCATTTTGCAGACAAGGAGACCAAGGTGGGGAGATCGCTTGAGGCCATGAAGGAAGTAGAGAGAACATCAGCAGCTTGCTGTTGGGAGCAATGCTGCTTTCAAAGCCTGGGCTCCTAACTCCAAATCATGTGTTCCTTTCTGGAAGCTTTTCTCCTTGAATTGTTTCTCACCCCACCTGGGTGACCTTCGACCTCCTGGGAACTCACTTCCGGCTTGGTCCAGGTTGTCCAGGCTCTCCACTCATTTGAGGAGCACTTATCGAGTGCCTATGATGAGCCACACTGTGTGGGAGGTGGTCAGGGAGGATATTAAGACCCTACCCCTCACTGTAAGGATATCATGGTTGGTGGAGGAGGAAAGGAAAGGAACACCCAATGGTGGAAATGAGAACAAAGCAGCAAGTGGCTCTCTGACGTCAGGCTTGGAGCAGTGAAGGATGCAGGGTTTTGACTGTGCCCCGCCCTGTGTAGCAGAGGGATGACCTCCCCTGTCTAGGACCCACCATGTATACCCCCACACGCTCAGGCAGCAGTCACCTTTTTAGCATCCACGTTGCCTCAGGGGCTTCTTTTGAGTATGCAGGTCTCATTCACGAGAACTACTAACAAATTTCCTTTTAAACTTGCAACGTTTATTTTTTTATTAACCCAAGTGTAGGATTTCACATTTATCCCCATTAAATCTCATCTTGTTAGTTTTGGCCCATTGATCCAAACTGCTGAAATCCTCATAATCCAGATTTTGCCATGCCAAGCACAGTTATGTCCCACAGCTGTGCATTGCCAGGAAATGTGATCAGAGCACCTTTTATGTCTTCATTGCGATGGCCCACGAAACTGTGGGCCAGGACAAGGCCATGCACACAGCCCTAAGGCCATCGGCAGCAACCCCAGTCCCCCTCTTCAACACGAGTTGGGTCAATGGGAACAATGGCCTAATGTCCTCTGGATGGTGATTCAGCCAACTAAACCATCTAATGCCATCTCCACACTGGTTACATTTCTCCATTCTGTATCATGATATTCTGAGAGATGATCTAAGATAAATGCCTTTCCAAATATTTATACCCATGTTTGGCCATTTTAAAATGCCCTTTCTGTTATTGTTTTAGAGTGAATACTAATTAAAGTTGCCCCATAAGAGATGTCCGGAATCGTTTAAGCAAAATAAGTCAGTGCTGAAGTTATTCTATCCCAGAGATACCCCAAACATAAATTCAGAGGGCTATGGACTTCCCATGGCAATTGCCTTCAATCAGTGATGGGAACAGAGTTTGAAGGCATGCTGGGATTGAGAGATGCAGGGAACGTGATCTACCGCCATCACTCTTCATTATCCTAAACTGGAAAAACTGATGTTGAAGCTGGCCAGCCTGTCCAATAAAACATTTTGATCCAAGATATAGTTTCACAGAATACCTGTGTAAGGGATGGCCTGAGAGTCCACGGGGATCTAGCAGAGTTAGGAAAGTTATCAACCTGGTTTCTGCAGGTCCATAGGCAGACAGCAATATTGTGAAAAATGCTTCTCAGGGGAAGCTTTGTGTTTCTTTAAACATTCAATTACAGCTACACAAATACAGATTTTAAGTGAACAGCATCCAGTCTTTTCATAAATTAGGGATGTTAGAAGGCAAATAAAAGAGATTCCCTGAAAAACTATTTAATAAAAATTCAGCCCTGTGCCATGAAGAATCAGTTTACCACAGAAGCATTTTGAGTAGGGTTAATTAGATGACTCTCAGCATTAGCTACAGATTGAAGGGAATAGGACCGCTTTAATTTAGATTGTGGTTTCTAAGCAGGTTTTTCAATTACAGCAAACTTCTGGATATTTAAAGACCCAATATTCAATGAGTGGGTAATTTTTTGCTCTTTAAAAGTCACCAGAGGCCTTTCAGAGGCCTTTCAAAATAACCTTTATCATTTTCTTTTTAGGAATAACAGATACGTTAGCATTCTTCTTTTCAACCATTATCAAGTTTTTGAGATAGTTTTTTTTTCCTTCAAAAGAAAAATGTTTTTTCCTAATTTTAATATATTTTATTTTGTGAAACATTAATACAATAAAGTAAATAGCTTCTATAATCTTCCTACTCAGAGATACATGTCATGTGTATAATTTTAAAATAAAAATTGAATGCTATGTAAGCTATTTTCATTTTTTAAAAATAAACACTAGCAGAAACAACTATTTTCTAACATGCTAGTTACATTGATTATACCATAAATGTTTTTATAATAAAAGTCTCATCATTTAAAACTGTTGTATGGTATCCTGTTTCATAGCTGATAATTGAATCAGTCTCCTATTGACGTACTTTTAGGTAAAACATCTTTAAGCACAGGGCTGACTCTGGGGCTGAAGGTGTTGGAGCAGTGTACTGACCACCCTGCCTTCTGATTGGTCAGATTGGTCAGCTGTTCATCCTGATTGGTCAGGGCCTTTATTGTACTCATTGTTAAACATGTAAATGGCCTCTGCTTATGTTTTTATCTCTGGTTTCTTATAGTTTCATTTGTAAAAACTCTCTGACTCGAATCTATTGGGCCAATGGCTAAGCAAATTAAAAATTCTATTATATACTAAATGATTGATTGCCTTTAGCGTCTAACAGCCTTACACGCTAGTAGTGCACAAGCATTTCAGCCTACTTGATTTTTTTTTTTTTTTTTTTTAGTATTCATTGCATCCAAGGTATAGTTAATTCGGAATAGATATGTAACCTTTTACAAAAAAAATTGTTACACTGAAGTATTTTTAGTAATGCATGGGTAGAATAGTAATATTGGCGCCCTTTTATTATGAAAATGTTACTTTTAATATAATGGAATTTCTAAAATTGGTACAAGTAATACAATTAAAATTATAGAATATCATAGGAACATATGAAACATTTTCTATATATTTTTGAAAATGCAATCTGACAGTGAGGTTGCAAAGAGAGGAATAAATGAAAAAGAGATAGTTTTGTTTTCAACTTTTATAATTTTGAGATTATCTCATGAAAGACTCAGAATTGAAAGGCAGCAAATTAAGTCACCTTTTAAAATGATACTTATACAAATTAGCTACTATCTAGCAGTGAACATGTATTATAGTATCTGCAGTAATGGAAGGTAAATCATTTTCAGAGGGAACCATGGATAAGGCTATTAAGTCACTTTACAAACTCAGAGAACCAGATGGGCTCTAAGAAATTATTTCTCTATGGAAATGTATGTCCATTATGAAGCTAAATGAAGTAGTAGGATACAAAATTGCATATAGACTATGATATCAACTAAGAAGAAAAAGAAGCAAAGTCTTATTTATAAGAAAAAAAAAAACCCATCTATATAATTCACCAGAATCTTAAACAGGATTGTGTTTGGTGGTAAAAGTACTTTTTAAAAAAAATGTAGGGTTATTTGTTCCTTTCCCGCCTATAATGTTCAGTTTTCTTCACTGGGTATGTATATTATTTTCATAGTAAAAACAACTTAAGGTTTTTATGAGGTCGATTTTTGCTTCTCTACCTGCAGTCATAATGCTCCATAAAACGTTCAGGATTAGCCTCCCCTCATACAGGGCACCACGTTTCTTCCAACAGTCTAACAATGGGAGCAGGTGCAATAAAGAACACTCCTAAATCCAGCTGCCCACCACAACAACCCTATCGAGAAAATGCATCACCACCAGAAGGCTTATATGCTTTTGATCTTTCAGAGATTGCCTAGCTTCTTCCACTGAGATACTTTCAAAACCATACCTAAAAATGTACAAAAATGTGTGCCCCTCGATATTCTTATGTAAAGAAATAGAGTATGAAAATATGTACTTTGCTAAGGGAGATGGATCAAAAGCAATATATAGTTTTCTCTTCAGATTCCTGATTATATATGTGCCTGAACCTCTATTTTAAGATCAAGTCACAAGAAAAGCTAAAAACACTTCATTTCTTGTTTCCAAAGCTTCAGATCTATTTAATGGTGAGCAGTAAGCATGTAAGAAAAAAATACAAAGAGGCAGGTTGCAGATCCCAGGGAGCAGGTAGTGTGATTTTATATACATTTTTATATATTTTGGCATTAGACACTGAACATTCGGGCTGGCTGTTGATTGACTGTGTCTTTCATCTGACTTGCTTAAAACGCTCAAATCAAAGCACCAACACAAGTAAATGATCTGACTTGTTTAGAGGACGATATTGAGTCAGGTTCTGGGACTCCACGTCCCTGACAGAACTCATCCCAGTGAGGTTTTGCAACCTCGACTCTTGTTTCAGAAAAAATCAGCATCCTGCTGATGGGTGAGGAACAGGAACCAGTACTTTTGGAAGACAGAAACTGCTATTTTGACCAAGCAGGACTTGGAAAATTGACTTCTATCTTATTAGAAGAACTAATGAGCTCTTCTTTTATAGTACAAATGAAATAGAATATTAAGGAGTCCTTTAAATCTGAGGAATCTGTGGGGATAGCCAGGGTATAAAGAATAAGAAAACGAGTTGTTTTACTTATGGTTGGAGGCAGACAAAGTTTTCTGCTAGTAAGGCACACAAAATATATAATCGTATCCAAGTGGCCCAGAAGAAGCTATAATGCCATTTTCTGGAAATTTATATAATTTTTCCATAAAAGGACCAATTTTTAAAAATAAGAAGATGAAAGAAATAGTCCAAACCACTGGAGATAAGCATTGAAAGATAAAATAAACTCTTGGTATTTCTCAGGGAGAAGATAATTTCTATCAGTTTGAAGCTGTTCCCCTAATATAATCCAGGAGTTGTCAAAAGTCAATTAATTATGAAACTCTGTTATTTGAACAGTACAGGGATGCTTAAGTTAAATCTTTGAACAACCAGGCTCTGAAAAAAATAAAACATCAGAAATATGAAAAAATAGTATTGAGTTATAAAGTTCCTTTACAGAGTGATAAAATTATTTTTCCATTAGATAATTTTTTTAAAGTTAATTCTCGCCTCAAATCCAAATTTGGATTACAAATCCATGCATTTCGTTCTTGTTTTCTAAACCCCAACATAAATCACAGAGCACTTTTCTGTCCATGGTGTCTTAACTTTCTCCTATCAAGCAATAAACAAGAATTAACTTACTCATTTCTTTCCAGATTTATGATCAGTTCTTTGCTTTCCAGTTGTATTCGAATATTCAGCACTTCTGGATGATTCTGAAAGATAAACAAGAAAAGTCAGTTGAAAAACACTTGGCTTTGACTTGCAAATATCTGAATAAGACCCACAGGAGTAGTCAATTGAGGGAATAAATGATGTGGTCAACCTAAGAAAGAGCCAAATGCCATCACAACACAGCGTATAAACTAAGGTTTCTTAGCAGCTTAAAAAGAGCAGTGAAGGCCAGGCACTGGAGGATTGCTTGAGTCCAGGAGTTTGAGACCAGCCTAGGTGGGCAACATAGTGAGACCCTATCTCTACAAAAAAATAAAAATTAAAAAAAAAATCAGAATATTAGCCAGGTGTGGTAGTTTGTGCCTGTGGTCCTAGCTACTTGGGTGGCTGAGGCGAGAGGATCACTTGAGCCCAGGAGTTTGGGCTGCAGTGAGCTATGGTCATGCTACTGCACTCCAGCCTGGGTGACAGAGTGAGACCCTGTCTCAAAAAAAGAAAACAAGCCTGTAATCCCAGTCCTTTGGGAGGCTGATGGGGGGGTGGATCACCTGAGGTCAGAAGTTCAAGACCAGCATGGCCAATATGGTGAAACCCCATTTCTACTAAAAATACAAAAAATTAGCCTGATGCGGTGGCACACCCCTGTAATCCCGGCTACTCAGGAGGTTGAAGCAGGAGAATCGCTTGAACCTGGGAGGCGGAGGTTGCAGTGAGCCAAGATCACGCCACCGCGCTCCAGCCTGGGCAACAAGAGCGAAACTTCATCTCAAAAAAACAAAAGAAGACAAGAGTGGAGGGAGAGTTGGGTAGGGACAGGCACCACAAACTCAAGGAGACCTCATTCTTCCTGGTCAGCACCGCATGAGTGCAGAACGTGGAGACTCAGTCTTGCTGAGACATGATCACCGCCACATTCAATTAGTGCTTCCTTCAGTTATGTTGATTTTGTCTGCCTTTGCTTTGTCAGTTATTTCAGCACTATGCTTGTATAAAAGCTATGAGAATGAGAAGTCTAGACATAGTTTTCTAATATTTCATATTTGAAAGTCGGTCTTATAACTCCAGAGCTCAAAAGATCTTTTCACAGTATGTATAATGTTTCAGCTATACCATGACTTAATTAACCACATGCCACTACACTTTAAGATGAAATGGTCTGTGGGTTCCAAATATCCAACATGAAAATAGTTAGTTAAAATGAAACAGAATTTAAAGAAAACCCACAACAACTGAAGGTCACGTGAGTTTTGGGAAAAAAGGCGAAACATGCCTTAACTAAGGCCATATAACTGGGTTAGAATCAGGAAGGCTGAAACACCATTTGCTTTGTTTTTAGGGCAGCCCTTTGCATATCTTCTTGTAGTCTTTCTGTGTCTCCCATGGTAGCCATTAGCTGTGTATGGCTATTTAAGTTAATTAAAATGAAATGAAATTTAAAAATTAGTTCACAGTCATACTGGGTACATTTCAAGAATCAATAACTCAGTGTGGCAGGTGGCCACCACTGTGGGACAGCACAGATATAAAAGCATTTCTATCATCATGGAATGTTCTATTGGACAGCTCTGAGTCGGTGATAAAGACCTAAAACTACATCATCCAATTGCTTGCCTGAGGAATAGATTATTTTAAATATCAGGGCCTTCAGGAGATAAAAATAGGTACAAACCCAAGGGTTTTTTCTTATGAGCTTCAAGGAGGTTCTTTCTCAATTTTCATTGAAGGATGACACTATTTTACACAGTTACTTAAACTTAAGAGTTAATTTGGTGAATTTCCAGATACATGAAATTCTTACGTATGTTTTCTGGGTTTACACAGGCCTTGTTTTTGATGTATTTACTCTAGCAAAAGACTACAAAAACACACCGAATTTATATATTTTGATACTGTCTGGTGTTTATAAGAACTGTATGCATTTCTGAGTGGTTACTCAAATTTGGAAATTAATCTTACTATTTGATCCTACATGCCAAGAAACATACACCATTTCTTTGTAGTGTAGGCTGTCAAAGTGTTCTTATGCCCTTACAGGTATTTGCTTTCGAGTCCATCACAGGGACTCTTGCATATTTATCTATACTTGCTGACACCTGGGCTGAACCACGAACGCTTCTATAATGTTCTCTCCAGGGTTTGCAATATGTACTCATTAATTATATGTGTGAAAAACAAGATTATTAATTATATTTACAAAATATTAGAACAAAATATGCTCTCAATATTCTGTCCAAATGTGCCCAAACACCATACGTATGTATACATGTGTGTGTATAACTACATGTTTCATATGTATGTATATATACATAACTTAGTTACTTTAGTTACAAATTGTGTTTGCCTAAGATATCAAGGCACAGATCACATACCTTAAATGGAAATCCAGACAATTATATATGTGAATAAAAATATAT
The DNA here is from genome assembly GCF_009764315.1 of Trachypithecus francoisi. NCBI lineage: Eukaryota > Metazoa > Chordata > Mammalia > Primates > Cercopithecidae > Trachypithecus > Trachypithecus francoisi. The sequence goes on along the minus strand of NW_022681442.1, from coordinate 5,206,852 downwards.
TATTTGCAACATCCCTTTTCCCCCAAAGAATTGAGGTAGTTTAAGCATTAACATTTGTAGTAATTCCACATAAAGTACTAGAAGTGTTATGAGAGTCCAATGTCAACATCTTGCAGAAGAATATATTTTCCTTCAGGGAAGATCTTTATGTACATTAGTTGAGGTATGACTAGTAAAGGAGAAATCAATAGAGAGGGAGAACAGACAGCTATTTTAATTTAAGACCACTAATTGCCTTAGACTTCTTAAAAGCATGTATTCATTCCATTTTCTTTTGATTGTTACCTATTGGAGATGATGGAGTAGTACTGGTAAAATATGGCATTCCTTTTCTTAAAAATGATATATTGATTACCCTAATGGAACTGTGTCTTTTATTGAATGCTTAAAGAAATGCACTTGCTGAATAAATCAATTAAATGCTAATCAATGGGCCAGAAATGTTTTGGCAGTAATTGTTGTTCAATTTTTTTTTAATTGGGAAAGTACATCCAAGGGTATATAAAATGTATAAGTACAATTTGGAAAACAACAATAAAATAAACACCAGGGCACCTACTACCCAGCCGAAAAAGCAGACTATTTCTATAATCTTAGAAGCCTCCTGTACTAGTTTGGAGAGGCTGTCACAACACATACCAGAGACCGTGTGGCTTAAACAACAGAAATTTATCTTCTTATAGCTTTGGAGCTAGATGTCCAAGATGAAGGCATTGGCAGGTTTGGTTTCTCTGAGGCCTCCTTCCTTGGCTTTGCGACAGTTGCCTTCTTACTGTGTCCACAGATGGCCTTTTGTATATCTGTGTCCTGATCTTTTTTTTTTTTTTTTTTTTTGAGGCGGAGTCTCGCTCTGTCGCCCGGACTGGAGTGCAGTGGCCGGATCTCAGCTCACTGCAAGCTCCGCCTCCCGGGTTCACGCCATTCTCCTGCCTCAGCCTCCCGAGCAGCTGGGACTACAGGCGCCCGCCACCTCGCCCAGCTAGTTTTTTTTGTATTTTTAGTAGAGACGGGGTTTCACCGTGTTAGCCAGGATGGTCTCGATCTCCTGACCTCGTGATCCGCCCGTCTCGGCCTCCCAAAGTGCTGGGATGACAGGCTTGAGCCACCGTGCCCGGCCTGTGTCCTGATCTTTCTTATAAGGACACCAGCCATATCAGATTAGGGGCCACACATATGACTTCATTTTACTTTAATTGCCTTTTTAAAGGGTCTGTCTCCAAATACAGTCACATTCTAAGGTACCGGGATTAGGATATCAATATAGGAATTTGCTGGGGGGAAGGGAGAGGCAATTCATCTCATACACCTCCTCATGCTAAATTCATTATTACATTTCCCTGATTCCCAACCAGAGGTAACCATTATGCTGAAGTTTCTATTAATCATTATCTTGATTTCTTCTACAGTTTTATTTCTAATGTACATATTCCTAAGCAATACACTGTTTAGTTTTACCCAGTTTTGAACCTTATAAAAACGGCCTCATACTTTGTCCGTTCTTCTATGACTGGACTGGTTTATTTTACTTAATCTCATATTTGTTAGATTTATACATATGGTTGTTTATAGCTGTAGTTCATCTATTTTCATTGCTATATAGTATTCTATTGTAAAAACAATGTGTAAGTCCTTTCTCCTACAGGTGGACTTTGGCGTTCTTTCTGTCCACCCCTCTTTCTGCTCTTACAACACTGTTATGCATGTTCTTGTGTACATGTCCCCTACTACAGCAGTCCCCAACATTTTTGGCACCAGGAGCCGGTTTTGTGGAAGACAATTTTTCCAGGGAACTGGCCTGGGGGTGGGGGATGGTTTCGGGATGATTCAAACACATTATTCTTACTTACTGTGTACTTTATTTCTATTGCCATTACATTGTAATATATAATGAAATACAACTCACCATAATGCAGCATCAGTGAGAGCCCTGAGATTATTTTTCTGCAATGAGATGGTCCCATTTGGGGGAGATGGAAGACAGTGACAGATCATCAGGCATTAGATTCTCATAAGGAACCCTCAACCTAGATCCCTCACGTACACAGTTCACAGTAGGGTTTGTGCTCCTATGAGAACCCAGTGCCTCTGCTAATCTGATGGGAGGCGGAGCTCAGGCAGTGATGCGAGCGGTGGGGAGCGGCTGTAAATACATATGTAGCTTCTCAGCCTGCAGCTCACCTCATCTCCTGCTGTGTGGCTGGGTTCCTAGGCTACAAGGGTTGGGGACCCCTGCCTTGCTGGACAGATATGAGTTTCCCTGGTTAATGTGGGATGGAAACTCTGGGTGGTGTAGTTTGCACATGTTTGACTTTACCAGGGATCTTTAAATTGTTTTCCAAAGCACAAATGGGTTATAAATGTTTCCCTCATTCCATAGCCTCATGAATATCTGGCAAAAATTTAAAAAGGCAGGCAGCCCCATTCTGCTGACCGTGCAACTGCAGCTCACCCGGGTTTTCCTTTACTCCTCCCTCCTCAGTAGCGAGACAGAGCACCTTTGCTTATGTTTATGGAACATTTGATTTTCTTCTCCGGTAAAATACTTGCTCATGTTTTCTGACCATTTTCTTTCCTGCTTTCTTCCTCCTCCCTTTCTCTTGTCATTTGGAGTCTGTAGATGCTTTTCTCTGTGCAATGAGTGACAAATATCTTCTCCCAGTTTGGGTTTTGTCTTTTCATCCTCTTGAATGTGTTCTCATGAACAGAATGCCTTAATTTTAATAAAATCCTTCATGGTTTAAAGTCTTTGTGCCTCACTTGAGAAATCCTTCCCTACTCCAAGATCAAAGAGCAGACTGCGCTATCTTCTAAATGTTTCATAACTTTGCCTTTCATATTTAAGTCCCATCCAGACTTGATTTTTGTGCCCAGTACACAGTAGGAGTCCAACTCTACTTTAGATGTGATTAACCAATTGTTCCAGCACCATTTGTTAAAAGTCCTTCCTGGCTGGGCACGGTGGCTCATTCCTGTAATCCCAGCACTTTAGGAGGCCGATGTAGGCGGGATCACCTGAGGTCAGGCCTTCGAGACCAGCCTGGCCAATATGGTGAAACCCTGTCTCCACTAAAAATACAAAAATTAGCTGGGTATGGTGCTGTGCTCCTGCAATCCCAGCTACTCGGGAGGCTGAGGCAGGAGAATCACTTGAATCTGGGAGGCGGAGATTGCAGTGAGCTGAGATCGCACCACTGCATTCCAGCATGGGTGACAGAGCAAGACCCCATCTCAAACAAACAAACAAACAAACAAACAAATAAACCTATCCTTCCACTGTATCTGTAGCAGCATGTAGAAATCCGTTTCTGAGCTAATGCCATGTGTCTCATTGTCTGTGCATGTACCAGTGCTACCCTGTGTTAATTACTACAGCTTTACTCTGAGTCCTGATGTTTGGCAAGGTGAGTCTTCTCACCTCCACTATCTCAGCACCCTAGGATTGCTCCACTGTCTTCTGTTTCTATCTCTTTTTAATAAAAATGAGGTCTCACTATGTTACCCAGGCTGGTCTCAAACTCCTATCCTCAAGAAATCCTCCTGCCTCAGCCTCTCAAGTAGCTGGGACTACAGGCTCGAACCATCATGGATGACTTGGTTTCCATTCTTGTTGCTGAGAAGTCAGTTCTCAGCCTGCTTGGACAGGTGACCCATCTCTTCTCTCCAGCTGCTTTTACAACCTTTTTTCTTCCATGTTTGGCAGTGTGACCATTGTATGTCTGAGTGTGAATTTTATTTGTTCACTTTGATTTGTCCTCCTTGGAGAAAGGATGCTCTCTTACTCTCTTCATTGGGGTTTTTTTATTTCTTATTCACCCATACACACTTGTCTGTCTTCTGCAGCATTCGGGGCTCAATGGCAGACTAGAAAAAGTAGGTAGGGTTAAGGGTGTGACCCAAGACTGGAGACTGTGCAGGCCGAGAGTGGCCAAAGGCCAGGGGAGAATACAGGCTGGAGGGGAGGGAATCAGCAGGTAAGAGGAGCTGGTAGGTGCTGGCCAAGAAAGGGTTACAGACTGAGAGACTGGACAGCAGTCTCTGGATGGACATTCCAGAGAGAAAGAGACCACTTCCTATGGGATGCTGGGCAGGAGAGAAGGAAAGGGTTCTGCAGCAAGAGAAGCATTATACTTTGGAGGTAAGTTCTCCTCAACAAAGGTGACAAAAAAAGTCATGGCATTGTTCAACAGCTTCCTGTTTCCTCCAAAGTCATAAGAAAATATCTTTTTAAGTTTGAAAGTTCAAGTGATTTGATTTATTTTTATCTACTGCACTGCCTCTTAGGCCATAAGGCACTGACATTTATTGATATCCCTACTTACCTATATGCATGCATGCAAGTGCATGAACACATGCTTTTGTGTGTAACTGTATTATAGGACCTGGGCTGATGTCCCAGTTTATTATAGAATTTTTCATGAAATAGCTCGTGCTATTTGTACTTACACTTCACTCCCAATTCCATCCAGGAGTGAGATCGAAGTTCCCTCATTAGGGCATGAAGACTGGGAGATAAACCCCAAGACTGATACTGCATATATCCCAAATCCCTCTTTCCTCCTCGGAGGGAAGCTTTGTCATTGGGCAAAACTTATCAGACACTCTACCCTCAGTCCACATGCGCTCGCAGGAGGCATGTGCCTTCCTCACAGAAAGGCTTTTTTGGCGGACTCCCCCTGAGATGGCGAGCCCAGGCAAATCTGCAAAGACGGGTGCGGTCAGGACCCAGCTGCCCACCTCTAGGGCCCCCAGGTGCCTGTGTTCTCTCAGAGGTTTCCCACAATGCACTTGGCCAGGGCACCCCAGTGAACTGGCCATACAAACAGACGTGCAAAAAGTGATGATTGATTGATTGGCTGATTAGATTGATATCCCTTTTTTTTGGTGCTATCCATGTCGTGCTACCCTTCTTTAATGTGTGCGATTGGAGGCTGATCCAAACTTGACTTTAAATCATTTCACCCATGATGAACACAAAATACCTGGAGTCCATAAATGTAGCTTTGCATGGTTGTAGGGTGCTCATTATTTTCCCTGAAGGACAGGATGTTGTACAGCATCAGCTCCTTGGTGTTTTTCTCTCTTTAGAGAATAAGAAATTTTCAACAGCTTAGAAAAATCTGCCCTGATTCTGAGGGTGAATTAATGTGGCAGTGGAACGGCAGCAGGTCTGGCAGGCAGGAGGGAATTACCATCCAAAAAGTAAGATTCGGGGTCAACGGCCAAGTCCACTCCCATCACAACTCTGAGGTTATCCTTCCAAAGACCACGGTCAGCCAGAGTCAAAGTCATTCATCTCAACCATCAATACTAGAAGCTCAGAGGGATCTAATTTTTCGAGCAGAACAACAAAATTAAAATATTGCATTCAAGGGAACTCTAAAATAACTAGATCCCTCTCCGGCACTAAATAAATGCTTCAGGCTGCAGCCCTGGCATTCATGGGGCACGAGGGAGTCATTTATTGCTATGAATATTTAGAGGCAATCTTGATTACCACTTTAATATTAGTGTGCTAGTTCCACAGCCTGGAAGATACGCGCACTGTGGAATTTAGAGAGGACAAAATTGAATTAACTGCAGTATAACACAGTCAGGAATTAAGGCACTGCAGCATTATAATGGGGTGTCCCTGGATTGGGGCCCGTTTGTTATTACAAAAATAATGATAATGTTTATTCATGAGTTATTGACAATTATTCTGATGGATAATTAACCTTAGCAAACAACCTGTTAAAATGTAGCAGATGGCACGTATTATCCTTAGGTTTATAATGCAGTTGGAAGTTGTCTATGTGTTAGAATGTTGGATTATTTTTAGCACAGGATCTTCTCACTGTGTTTCTGTCGCATGATAGAGTCTCGGTTTTTCAGTTCGTTTCTCCCTCCCTGCAGGAAAAGGCACAATCACATCCCCTTTGGTCCTTGTGATGCTCTTAGCTCAAGTTCTTTGTCCCATTGCTACTGGTATGATTGCTAATCCTCAAGTTTGTAGCAAACATTTTAGATTTTCATTTTAGATTACTTTAGCTATAGCCAGAGCATCTTAAAGCCTTATTTATTCAAACTGAAATACTTCTGGTCTGCTTCTGTGCATCTGAATGCTATAGAATGACAGTCCACCAGGCGCATGCATCTGTGTGAGGACAACGGTCAATTCTGAAGCAGATGACATTACTCTGTTCCTTTCTCGAGCTTACTGTTGGGTTGGAAGAGGGAAGTGACAACATGACTTATCAGAAAGCAACCTGGAAAACACTATGACATGGATTTCTCAAACTTAACACAGCTAAAATTCAGCTTTTATTTGACCATCTCCCTCCGTCACCCCTGATCCACGACAGAGGGGAGGTTGGAGAAAATCCACCCTAGCTTTCCTCCAGAATTCCCGAGCTTAGGGATGTCCTTTCTTAAAACCCTTCAATGGCGACCTGATGTACTTAGAACAAAACTGCAGCCTTCACGCCGCAAAGGCTCTGGCGTCTGCTCACCTGGCAGCTCACTTGGAGGTCATCACTCGCTTGCTCCCGAAGCTTCTGGGTCCCTGTGGCTGCTGACTCTCTGCCAAAACATCTTCCCTGGGCCCTCTGTGTGGCTTCACCTCCAGTCACTGGCCTGGACATCACCGCCTCAGACAAGCCCTGGTGGCCTCCTAAGGGGGCTGTTGGTTCTCACACACCCCATTCTGTCTCTTCCTAGCAAAGTTCCTCGTTTGTGATGATTTATTGTTTTTCTTTTATTTGTTTACAGCCTATCTCCCTCGGTACAACAGAAACTTCCCAAGGACAAAGAATTTGTCAGCGTGCTCCACGTTACAGTCCCTACACCCGGAGCAGGGCCACCGAGATGCCTCTGTAGGATGAAGGGCACAGGCAGGAGGAGCCGAGGATGCAGGAGGAACACTAACTGGAGGGTGGAGAGGAGACCCCAAAGCTGCAACGCTCCCCTAAGGAGGTATAACAGTGACCTCCAGACCCTCCTCACCTGTCACACACTGTCACAAGCAGAGGGTCCTCTGACCTGTGGGCTGCCTGCTTGTCTCACCCTAGGAGGCCAGTGTCCCCTGTGGGACACAAGTGGCTGTACAAAGATCCCTGTACAAGGAGCAGAAAAACCCTGGTCTTTGAAAATGGACTTGCATTCTGTTCTTCTGAGGAGGGGAGGCAGGGCTCGGCCTGTGAGCGGAATTTCTTACAGTTGTACTTGGGACTATACAAATGACCAACGAAGGCATGTTCCCAGGCTGAGCCCAGCACCCTCAGCTCTCCGGAGAGGACTCCACATCCTCCTGCTCAGTTTCTTTGGATCTTCGTGATAAAAAAAATCCAAAATAGGACAGACAGGGTGGGGCAGCAGCAGCAGGACTTTTGATAAAATCTGAATCAATGCAAAATACAAGGTAAAGAGTGGAGGTGGGTGTGGTGACACGATGGTCTAGGGATAGGACCGTGTGGTGACGTGGTGGCCTCAGGGATAGAACAGTGTGGTGACGTGGTGGCCCTAGGGACAGGAGCATGTGGTGACATGGTGGCCCCTAGGACAGGATCATGGAGTGACGTGGTGGCCTTAGGGATAGGACCATGTGGTGACATAGTGGCCCAGGGACAGGACTATGTGGTGATACAGTGACTCTAAGGACCTGACCACACGGTGACATGGTGGCCCCAGGACAGGAAAGTGGTGACATAGTGGCCCAGGGGAAAGGATCATGTGGTAATATAGTTACCCCTAAGCACACGACCACAGGGTGATATGATGGCCTGGACACAGGACCGCATGATGACATGGTAGCCCTGAGGATAGGACCACATGGTCACATGATGGCTCGGGGATAGGACCATATAGTGACATGGTGACCCAGGAATAAGATTGTGTGGTGACATCACGGCCAGAGAAAAGGACCATGTGGTGACTTGGTGGCCCAGGGACAGGACCATGTGGTGACACAATGGCTTGGGGACAGGACCATGTGGTGACTTGGTGCCTGGGGGCTGGACTGTGTTTTGACATCATGTTGCTGAAGTCAGCCTCTGACCAGGCCCCAGCTGACACTAACCCCCACCAGGCTGTGGGACCACCTCCTCGGTCCTCTGCTGCCCTGTGCCCTGTCCTACTTCCAGGCATCTCTGCCAGCACCTGGCTGCCTGCTGAGGACCATCAGATGCCAAGGTGGGGAGGCAGAAGGCCAAGGTCAGGATGTCTTTCCTGTCAGCCACACATCTCCTGGGCTCATAAGGACCACTGGCAGCCCCAGTGCCAAGTGCCTGGCATCCACATCAATGGGTACCAGCCCCTTGCAACATTCAGTGTCAATGCCAGCTGCATTGGAAAGCAGCTGATGAGGAGGTGTGCTTGTCATGGGAAGAAGGCCTAGGCTGGGTTCCAAGACCCAGTTCATTTCAGCATCCTCAGACCGCCCAGAAGGAGGTCTTGGAGCACCCTGATCAATTTCTAGGAGCATCTTAGGTTGCAAGTTTATGGAGATGCAGAAATTCCTCCTCTTTTGACTGCAAAGGAACAATGATTTTAAGCAACAAAGAACTATTTCATTTTGGAAATGTAGCATTTTTCCATTTAAGAGGCTATAGTAGGAGGGGCCTGAGGCTAGAAGGCTATGGTCAGATGGCAGCTGTGGGCCATGGACTGTGGGCCAGTCTTTTAACTCTGCTGGGCCTCAGTTTTCTTACTAGGAAAATGGGATAACAACACTTTTCCTGTCTATCATTGTGGTCATTGAAGTGACAGCCCCCTAAGAGGTGCTAAGCCTTGGAACGTATACATATGTTACCTTACTCAGTGAAAGGGACTGTGAAGACGCAGTTAAGGTTAAGGACAGGAACTTTACCCTGGATTATTCAGATGGGCCCAATGTAATCACAAGGGTTCCTGAAGGCAGAGAATCCTTCATGACTGGGGTCAGAAAGATGCAACAAGAGGGCATGACCCACCGTGCTTACTCTGAAGGTGACGTAAGCGAGCCATGAGCCAAGGAACCTGGTGTCTCCAGAAGCTGGGAACCGCCCTCAACCACCAGTAAGAAAATAGGAACCATGTTCCTAAAACCACATAGAAGTGAATTCCGCCAGTGCAACAAGGAGCAGGAAATGGGTTCTCCCCCAGAGCCTCCACCAAGAAGGAAGTCCTGTGGACACTTTGATTTTAACCTGGTGAGATTTGAAGCAGAGAATCCAGCCACGCCCACTGGGCTTCTGACCTTGAGATTGTGACTGTGAGATAATAAATGGGTGTCATTTTAAGCCACTTAAACTGATGTGATTTGTTATAGCAGCACTAGACAACTGACATAATTAGGATGATCGCTATGAGATTCAAATGGTAAAAACGCTGTTTGGAAACCATCATGCATGACAAAATGAAAATGCGTGCTTATTACAGAAATCCAATCACAAATCAAATGGCTACGGCACAGCATGACAGTGACAAGAGACCATTTCACTTATTATTGATTGCTATTTTCCCAAATTGCACCCTTTTTATGCTTTTTATAGTTAGATCAAAATGGGCATAATAAATGACGTTTTAAAAAATTTTCAAAAAGGAATATTATACATTTATTAACTGAGGGCCTATTTATGAGCCAGGCACTGGTCCAGTCCTGGGTTGATAGCTGAAAGCAGGTTAGCTTTCACCCTTCTTCTATATGGGAAGAGGCTCTTATGTAATATGTGTATGACCAATCATAGAAGGGGATAGAAGGTACTAGAAGACCTGTGAGATGCAGCACAAAATATGTGAATGGACTTCATTTTGGTGTAGAATGTTTTAAGGTAATACTTTCTAAGATACGCTTACTGATATAACCAGGGATATTAAAATATTATAAAAGCACAGAACATTGTTTTTGGAGTGGCCTATGTGCCTGCTAAGACACAGCCAGTGGTAGAACAATATGCACTGTGTTTATTAACCAGAAAGCTTGCTTCCCATTCAGATTCATTTATCTAACTAATTTGATATCTGGAAACATTCATGTACCATTTTCCTGCAACACCATTTCAAAACTGTCAGTCAGGGGAAGTTAGCTTAAGTTGCTAGTTTGTTGGCATGCAAGCTGTCTTCTAGAAAAATACCCCATTCATATGTTGACTAAAAGCCATTTATAAAGCATCACTGTAATGTCTTTCAAATAAACATCAGCAGAATATACTAAGCCCTTTAAAGAGTAATCATGCTATCGATCACAGAGGCAGCACGAGTCACTATGTACTAATTGAGGCCGAATGCAAACAAGTTTTTCTATTACAAACAGAATTACAGCTAATTGCTAACTTTTTATAAAACACATTCAAATTGCACCATGAAAATGCACGCTGTAAGCCTCACAAAGATCCTGCAAAGAGAATTCTCACTTCGTGGCTGCATACAAAAATTGAAGTAAGACTGTCACCTGCTCTTCCCTTTGCTTGCCTGCCTGGCTGTATCTTGGGGTATTCACGAGAGCCTCAGCATCAGGAGGGAGATGGCATGGGAGGAATGGGACAGAGGTGGACGCTGAGGCTGGAGGAGAAGCTCCACTGGAGTTGGGAGATGGAGCCAGAAATCCCAGGGCTCGGGGGTGATGGATGCAGCTCTGGGACTGAGGACTCAAGGCAAAAGCAGATGAAGGACTTGAGAAGGACTCTGGGTCATCTGGCTGTTTGGCCCCTTGGAGCCACCACGTGAACCAGACCATCACTTCACCAGGCTTGCAGGACTTTGCAACCTTTACGGTTATGACTTTCCATCTCAACCCAGTCTGGTTCTGGGACAGAGAGATCCTCCATCTGTATATTTCGCTGATGAAAATTGGGGTTCAGCTTTTTTTTCCTGTTAAAACATTAGAAAAATCAGCCAGTCATGAAGCCCAGGCATACTTATGAAAAACTTGGTCCTCTATGTAGAAGATGCTCGATTCCAAATCTCCAGCTCTGACTGCTCTCTTGAGCCCAGCACAAGTGTTGCAAATGCCCTGCAAGCCATAATCAGCAGATCTCTCCCTGGCAACTCAAAGACTATGGTGTTGAAAACTCACCAGCTCATTTCATATTTCTCCCGACTCCCCCAAGTGCATTCCTCATCTTGTGACCCCTTCTTTTTCCTATTGTCATCATCATCCTTTCGGCCCACACTGGTACCCTCTTCTGACTCTCTTTTTCCCCTCGGTTCCAATGTTGAATTAGTGACTGAGTTTTGCAATTCCTTCTCTGGAGTATCTCCACAATTCCTTCTATTCCTGCCACATGGCCCTCATTCCAGGTCTCCCCTGGCTACTCTTTCATCAGCCAGTCCTACACTTTGTTCCCCGAGCTGTTTTATTAATGCAGGGCTCAAATAATACTTCTGCCCTTCATATATAAAGCCAAGGTTGGGTATAAAGCCAAGGTTCCTGAGCATCCCAGACTGCCTGACCTGCCTCCTCCCCCTCCATCACATCCAGTGCTCTAGAGCAGGGTTGATGCACATTTTCTGTAATGGAACAGATAATAAATACATTAAGCTTTGTTAGCCATACAGTCCCTGTCGTGACCACTTAACGCCACCACTGCAGTACAAAAGCAGTCATAGACCACATGAATGAATGTGGCTGTGTTCCAACCGAACTTCACTTATGTACACCAAAATTTGAATTTCACATCATTTTATGTGTTATGAAATATTCTTCTTTTGATTTTTTTTCTCCAGCCATTTAGAAAAGTAAAAAAAAAAAAAAATAGAAAACATCAAACATGGGCAAGCATCAAAATCGCGCGGAGTGCTTATTACAACAGAGTTCATCACGCCCACCTCAAGCTTCCAATTCAGATGATCTGGGTGGGGCCCAAGCATCTGCATTTCTAGCAAGTTCCCAGGTGATGCTGATGCTGCTGGTTCGGGGACCACATTGCAGAATCATTGTGCTTGACCAAATTTCACAGGCCAGCAACCCACAAGGCTCCTTCAGCCTGCAGCTGTCACTGGCATGGCCCCAGAGTATGCGCCATCCAGTGCTGTCGATTTGATTAAGTTGCTAACATCTAAGTGTCAGGAGAATTCTCAGACAAATCTGGATGTGCAGCTTCTGGGAGGGGAGAAATATCAGGAAAAAATGGCAACCCTGGGTTTCTACTTCCATGGTAACAGTTGGCCAAAACTAACTAGAAGCCACCAATTCTCCGAGCTGCACCTGCCCTATGGGATCCACATACGGAACCCAAGGGGCAAAGCTTACCTGCCATCTTATGTCTGGCTAGCTACACTGGTTTGTATCCCTGGCCTGGCCCCTACAGGTACTGAGTTCACAATCCCTGGCCTCAAGTCAAAATGATGATGATGTGGGATACACATGAAATAAGTGAATGAGCACCCCATTTATTTTTATTTTTATTTATTAATTTTTTTTTGAGATGGAGTCTCGCTCTTCACCCAGACTGGAGTGCAGTGGTGCCTTCTTGGCTCACTGCAACCTCCGCCTCCCAAGTTCAAGTGATTCTCCTGCCTTAGCCTCCAGAGTAAATGGGATTACAGGTGTGTGTCACTACGCCTGGCCAACTTTTGGTGTTTTTTAGTAGAGACAGGGTTGCACCATGTTGGCCAGGCTGGTTTTGAACTCCTGACCTCAGGTGACCTGCCCACCTCGGCCTCCCATTTCTTCTTTTGCCTTTCCTTCTATTTCCTGAAGTACTCCCCATCTTCCATAAGTCCCCTTCAGATGCCCTGGCCTTTAAAACTCTCCATGAAGGCTCAGGTAGAGTTCTTCTCTCCAGTCTCTATTCTTCTAACTATACTGACACATTTTACCTGAAACGTGGTTATTTCTGTTTACTCACAAACACTGTCCAGTCACTAGGCTTCAAGTTTCTTGAGGCCTCAGCCAACTTTGAAAACCCATCAATGTGCCTCAGGCATTGCTTCTTTGTATATAGAAAGTATGAAATCAATGCCTTTTTGAATTAACTGCATCAATGCCTCATAAAATATGCTCTTGCCTTCATCAAATGCTTACAGGGCAGAATCTGACCCTGTGCTAACTACAGGCTGTCCACCCTGATAGTCAATCTCGATTTTTGCTACAAAGTCAAAGTCATCATTACACGGAATAAATGAATATACTAGAATTTTGGCTGTTGATTCGTTGACAAAGTACTTAAATTCACCCTTAACACAGACAAAATTCAGACCAAAATAGAAAATGTAGTCCTTGCTGAGGATGAGGCTAGAGTGATCACAAGTGTGTGATCAGCAAAACCTTAGCGTATTTTCAGCCTTCCTGGATTGTCCCATCCAAAAGCAAACCACAGGAGTGAAAATGTCACAGCATTTAAGAGGTCACTGTGGAAACTGCAGGATTTCTCCCGCGACAGTCTCGGCTGTTCAGGTTTCCTCCCTGTTCTGCTAGGAAGAGGAAAGGGTTGCTCCATTCCTAAGAATGACCGGACTTAAATGATAAAAAACTGGGTAATCAACTTACTTGGACTATAAAACTAATGTTGACTTGAAAAAAAGGAAAACAGAGGAAGAGTCAAGACAGCTAACAGATGTAGCACGTAGGTGTGAATAACTTACAACTGACCAACATTATTTACAATCAGTAAGAACCAAAATTCCACTATTTTCTAGAGATATCATATCATACAGAGATTCCTGAACTCCTACAGAAAAATACTTTATTTGTAATGATTTCAGAGAAAATAGTTCAGAAAACTTTTTTTTTTTTTTTTTTGAGACGAAGTCTCACTCTGTTGCCCGGGCTGGAGTGCAGTGGCCGGATCTCAGCTCACTGCAAGCTTTGCCTCCCGGGTTTACGCCATTCTCCTGCCTCAGCCTCCCGAGTAGCTGGGACTACAGGTTCCCGCCACCTCGCCCGGCTAGTTTTTTTGTATTTTTTAGTAGAGACGGGGTTTCACCGTGTTAGCCAGGATGGTCTCGATCTCCTGACCTCGTGATCCGCCCCTCTTGGCCTCCCAAAGTGCTGGGATTACAGGCTTGAGCCACCACGCCCGGCCCAGAAAAGATTTCTGATGCATTACTAGCTAGGAGATATTTTGTATAAACAAAATTGTGTGTAGATGTGCCTGTGTGTATTCTCCTTAAGTATATGGCAGGTTCTTACCTAAAATTGCACTGGAATAAGGAAATCCAAAAACTGTTACATGATCATCAAGCATAAATGAAAGGTTTCCTTTCTAATTCTTTACAAATGGAAAATCCAGCCTCAGTGGAAAATAAAAGGAAGTGGTCAAATAAACCCATCAGAGCTTCACAGGAAACTAGAACTCTTTTTTTAAAAAAATATTATAGCCTCCTCTCCCTATCCCCCCCAAAATTAGAATCACATAGATCTGGGGTCAAATCTAAGCTCTATCACTTACTAGCTGTGTGATGCTTTGGTCATTGTTAGCCTTTCTGAGTCCAGTGTCCCTCACGGGTAAGTCATAATATGCCAGGTGGGAGGACTAAATGACATAGTTTCTATCATGACTTGGACAGGGATGGCACATAAGAAGCACTTCATGTGACTGACAATAAGGATCACACCACACTGCCATTTGTACTGTTCATACATCTGCTCCTTTTGTCTAAGAATATATTTTTGCCCTGCAATCCAGGAAAACACTACTGTTCTTACAATTGAATTTTCATTTTGTTGCAAACCATAACATCTTACCCCCCCCCCCCCACACACACACATTTATCTCTGTTCTCCCATTGGAAGTGAGAAAAAGAATCACTCATAAGAATTTCATCCAAACTGACAATCATAGTTACTGAATAAGAAAAGTTAATAAATCCCTTCTCAATGACTCTGGGGCACTCTATCCTTTACCATGAAAACCATGATACTCTTTTGCCCCCAATATGCCTGGACTTTTTGGGGTCCTATTGCTAGCTGTTAATAAAGAAAAACAAAATAGCCAGGCGCGGTGGCTCAAGCCTGTAATCCCAGCACTTTGGGAGGCCGAGACGGGCGGATCACGAGGTCAGGAGATCGAGACCATCCTGGCTAACACAGTGAAACCCCATTTCTACTAAAAAATACAAAAAAAAAAAAAAAAAAAACTAGCCGGGCGAGGTGGCGGTGCCTGCAATCCCAGCTACTCGGGAGGCTGAGGCAGGAGAATGGCGTAAACCCGGGAGGTGGAGCTTGCAGTGAGCTGAGATCCGGCCACTGCACTCCAGCCTGGGTGACAGAGCGAGACTCCGTCTCAACAAAAAAAAAAGAAAAACAAAATAAAACAAAATTATGGAATGTAAAGTAGACAGAAGGCAAGCCCATCTTTCTTCCTCTGATGATCAAAGCTAAAAATGAACCACTGTCATAAAGTATTGAACAACAGAAACACAAACACACACACACGCACACACACACGCCCCATGGGTAAATCAGGGAATCAGGCATCTGCCCTCTACTACAACCAATTCCAAGTTCTGGCAGGAACAGTCCACGAAGGACAGTAACGGGAGAGAAGAGCAGGCTCATGTCCACACGTCTGCATGGGGACCAACAGGAAATGCGCACCAAAACATTTTTAAAATAAAATATTTGGTAGGTAACTGCCTGTTCCTTATTTTTATTTTGAGATGTTCTATTGCCCAGGCCTGGAGTACAGTGGTACAATCATGGCTTACTGCCACCTTGAACTGCTGGGCTCAAGCAATCCTCCCACCTCAGTTTCCTGAGTAGCTGGGACTACAGGCACATGCCACCACGCCTGACTAATTTTTTAGTAGAGACAGGGTCTTGCTATGTTGCCCAGGCTGGTCTTGAACTTCTGGCTTCAAGCGATCCTCCCCATTCAGCTTCCCAAAGCACTAGGATTACAGGTGTGAGCCACCATGCTCAGCTTTAAAAAATTTTTAAATGTAGTTGAGAAGAACTATCTTTTCAAAGTCATGCAAATTCATTTCTTCCCCCAAACACATCTTTTGTGAGGGACACACATGGCTGTTCCCTCAGCTGCTTTCCCTGCCACATGGTTACAGACCAGCCTCTTTCTATACTCTGCTCTGGAATCATGTCACAGACTTCTTAAAATGCAACCATGGTTGGAGTATTTCAGATATGAGCCACCTAATTTAGCATTCACTGAGACCCCATGTTTCCATATCTGTGCCTTCAAGGTCTACAAATCCAGTCCAGGAGTGCGTTTGCTTGTCATGTAAAATGACCCCTCATTCTTTTTAATATGAACTGCTATTATGCCAGGTTTCCCTATCCTGAATCTGCTTAGCTAGTTTTTTGTTGTTTGTTTGTTTTAACTGCAGCCCTTTTCATTTTACCTAACAACTTATCCTATTTTGACACACAGTTCCAACCTATTGAGGACTTTTAAAGCTGGGAGTCCTTCAGCCAAGCTGGTAGCCGCCCGGGACTGTGCTAGGCTTATTAAAGCATGAGATGCTGGTGTTGGTGAGATGTCAAGAAATGGGCGCTCCCATGCACAGCTGGTAAAAGTGTAAATTGGTGCTGCTTTCCGTAAGGCAGTCTGGAAACAGGTTTCCTTCTCCTTAAAAATGTGCAGAGCTTTGATTCAACAATTCCACTTCTAAGAAATCATCTAAAGGAACTAACTAGAAAAGTATGCACAGATATAAGCAGAAAGACATTTAGCATAATTCACAGTGAAGTCGGAAAACACCTCTTCTATGTCCACTTCAGGGGAATGGCTAAAAATTAAAAAAAACATAAAATTTAAAATGCCACGCTTCGTATGTTCAAGAAATTGAAAAACAGAAATTTCAGCACAGAACTAGAGCCACATGGAAATTCTAAAAACTGGAAAATACAACTCAATGAGTAGGTTCAATGGCATTTTAAACACAGCTGAAGGAAGAAATTGTACAGTGAAAAATCAGTCTGAAGAAAATATTCAGGACAAAAGCATAAAGAGATAAAAGACTGGAAAATTCAGAAAAAAGCTTCAGAGATATATGGGACATGGTGAAAGGTATATGTAATTAGAGACCCAGCAAAGAGGTAAGAGAAAACAGCAGAAGCAATATTTGAAGAGAAAATAAGAATTTTTCAAAATTGGGAAGAGATATCAAGTCACATACTTTTATTAAAAAAAATGAATCCTAAGTATTATAAATGAAAAAGAAAAACCACACCTAGATGAATCACAGCAAAGTTTCTGAAAAACGGAGACAAAGAAAAGAAAGATGCAGTATGTTAAAAAGAGCAATAATAATTGACAAATGACATCACGGAAGACAAAAGAATATACTATATAGTTTAAAGAAAACAACTGTCACCTAAAGTTCTGTATCATTAAAATTGAAAATGAAATGTCCTTTAAAAAATGAAATATCCTTAACATTAAAGGTGAAATAAAGATATTTTCAGACAAGCAAAAATCGAGAGAATTCAGCAGCAGCAGATTGCATTCAAGAAATACTAAGGACATTTCTTCAGGCGAGAGGAATATTACTTTTGACAGCTGCTTGGAGATTGTAGGAAGGAATGAAGCGGAAAGGTTAACATGTGGGAACCTCTAAATGAATATTAAATGCATGGTACAACAATGGGAAAGAGAGGAGGTAAACAGAACCCAGTGAATAAGTTTACAACAGTTTAAACACAGCATGGATCCACTTTCAGTGCCTTCATTTCCAGGAACATATTTTTTAACTGGAAGAAGACTCCATGACCCCAGGCCACGGCAGGCCTGCCTGGAACTTCAGTCACTAGGGATATAGCCCAGATTTCTTCTGGCTACATCCATTTTATCCTTTTCAGTCATTTTTTCAACAAATCTGTTGAGCATCTATTATGGGCAAGGCACCGTATAGAGTTCTGGAACCACAGAGATGAAGACACTCATTTTATAGGCGAAGAAGGAAAACTCAGAGAAGTTCAGCAACTTGCCCAAGGTTACCTGGCTCCTACGTGGCAGAGCCAAACCCTGGATCAATTTCCTTGCCATGAATTTTTTACTAAGCAACCTTGACTCCTCTCCCTAAAAATATCACATACATGAATGCTCATGTTGAATTTACCCATATTACTCTCTAGTATTTTATTGCTATCGTCATTCAGCTTTTTTCTTTCCTTTCTTTCCTTCCTTTTCCCTCTCCCCTCCCCTCCCCTTCCCTTCCCTTCTCTTAACTGTCTCACTCTGTTGCCCAGGCTGGAGTACAGTGGCGCAATCTCGGCTCACTACAACCTCCATCTCCTGGGTTGAAGCGATTCAACCTGGGTTGAAGCCTCAGCCTTCCGAGTAGCTGGGATTACAGGCGCCTGCTACCACGCTTGGCTAAGTTTTGTATTTTTAGCAGAGACGGGGTTTCGCCATGTTGGCCAGGCTGGTCTCAAACTCCTGACCTCAGTTGATCTGCCTGCCTCGGCCTCCCAAAGTGCTGGGATTATAGGCGTGAGCCACCTCACCCGGCCCCACTCAGCTTTTTTCTCTGACATCCTCATATCACTGTCAATCTCTTCACCATCTTCAAAGTATTCTTTTTCATTTTCTTTCCTATTATTTTTACCTTTGTAGAATAAAAATATCTTGAGTTAATAAATGGATTGTGTGACCTTCTATTTCTTAAGATGCAAACATGCAAGGTTCTGCAGTTAGAAGAATCCTATTGGAACTTTCAACCATTTAATGACGCTACCCAAATCATACACAGCTACTGTCCTCTTGCCCTGGCCAAGAACTGGGGTCAGGGTCAAAGCTAAAGCTCTAATGTGGCCCAGGAAAGAAGGAAGGAGGCTACTGCTTTGCTCCACCTGCCTTACCCCATCCCACCTGACAGGACCTGGGCACTGGTCCCCCAGTGATAAATGGGGGGAAGAGGCCAATTTTGATACTATCCATGGGACTCTGCAGCCAGACCGCTCTCCTTCCTTCTTCCCCTTACCAAATTCAGTACCTCCAAGCTAAGAGTTATCCTCCTAAATCCTGGCAATAACTTCTGCATATATCTGCATTACTGTTTAACAACTTGCAGGATAAATTATATCTATGTAGCAATAATCAATCACGGGTGTATAGATAATTTATGGCCGAAATACATTTTAAAAAGACTTTTTTTCTTTTTTAATGAAAGTACTGTTTCATTATCTCTGCTATTAACATAATAGCCCAATTTTATTTACCACAGAACTTATTACCATAGGACCTCACTTTTCTTTTTTTAATAGGAAACACAAACACCTGACCCTACTGGAGAACACAATTCTGCACAGAAAAATTAATGTAAGCTTTAAAACCCTGATGTAAAAGTCTACACAGGTTGAGTGTGTAACTCTTCCCATGTCCACAGGTTAACATTGCTCAAGTATTCCACAAGATTCCACTAGTACATTATGATGAAAAAGACCAACTTCTAAGGCAGCTCAGAGCTTTCTGTCCTCAGGTCTTTTCAGTTTGATTTGCTTAATGTAAAACAAGTATTCAAAACAAGCAATTCTTTAAATAGGTTGGTCAAAATCTGTGGTTTCAACATGGGGCAATTTTGCCCCCCAGGAAACATGTGGCAATGTCTAGGGACATTTTTGGTTGTCTCAACGGGGTGAAAGATGCTACCGGCATGCAGTGGGTAGAGTCCAGGGATGCTGCTAAACGTCACACAAGGCACAGGACAGTACCCTCCCTCCTCCCAGCAAAGAGTAACCCAGTCCAAATGTTAACAGTGTCATTGTTAAGAAACCCTGGTTAAATTTTTCTTCTTGAATAGCTGTATTTAACCAGATGGTCTATAACCTTATAAGTGCTAACAACACACTGGCTTACATAGCTCCCACCCTTGTTATTTTATTTATATATGCAAACAGATGAGTTATGTTCTTTTTAAGACCACCTTTGAATGGAAGAAAACTTGCCAAAATGTAATCACATTCAATCTATGTCAGGGTGAGTATAGCTTGATTCAGTCCCCAAATGATGACACATTGGAAAATAGGTGGCTGTGCATTTAATCTGGGGAGGTTTCCTGAGAGTTAGGTCTTCAGTTCTTGTTTAGAGGAAGAGTAAGGAAAGAAGAACCTTCACATTTCTAGGCTAAATGAGGAACATGGGGGTAAGGGGTGGGGTGGCTGACATAGCTGAATCAGTGGACTTTTGGAGAAGGAGGTTGTATTTATAGGAGGTCAAGACTTGCAGGATGTGACCAGCTGGTAAGAAGCTTTGAGGATGATCATCAAAGGTTATATTTAATCCCAAGCAATAAAAAGGCAGCAACCATTATGAGTCCACTGAGAAATAGTCAGAAGACAAAAACACATTGGCCTACTCTCTTCCCATCCAGATTGCAGACTTCGCCCTTTATATATACTCTTACATCCTCCCTAACTTCCAGGCATAGTTAATACTCTGCCTCCTTAAATCATAATTTATACTCTGAGCCTGGGGCCTAATTACTTAATGTTTTTCAAATTCACAGAACATATATGGGTAGCATGTATCATGACCGTGGGACAGCTTGAGCCACTTAATAAAAATTTCAAGTCCAAATCGTATACAAAAACATCCTGGTCTTATCTAAAATTTCGACATTCTCTGGAGAAACAATCTTTAGTGTGTTCTCCAGAGGGATTCTCAGGGTCATCCAATTCTGATGTTTAACTCAAATAAGCTCTTGGCTTTCTCTCTTTGTTCCTCAAACCTCACCAACCCCACCCCCAGGGTTTTGTCCATCCAAACTGTTCATTCTACTTCACCAAGTCTGTTTCTGTGCCAAATTCTGCAAGTTAAGCCTTCGGCCTTTGGACTATCCTTCTACAAGATGGGGGTTCAGATTAAATCCTCACTAACTTGTTCCTGTTGTGATCCCAGATGTGCTTCTAATCTGTGTTCCTTTTGTGTGTGATCTCAAGGCACTTGGACTAAAAATGGAAAGTCAGCATTTTTTAGAAAGTAATTGGTCTTTTATCATACGATACTTTCAATGTGATCAATGTGTTTCGGCAAAAACAGAAATGATGACGAGAAGAAAGAAAAAGAAAGAACACAGATAGATGGGAAGATTTCATCCCTTTCATGAGGACATTTAGAATAATGAGCAGGAGTCTAAGCTACCGGAGGGTGGAAGGGGAGGACGTCTGAAGAGCTTGAAGTGATCTCTGCAAGTTTAAAACAAAAGCACAGTTGTCTCCTGTCTAGAGTCAGTTTGCACTCAGTTGTTTTTAAAAAGGAAACCACCAGTGGTAAGGAAGTTTCATTATGCTAAATTATAAATCACTCCTGAAAAACAACATTTAGAAAGAAAGGAAAAGATTTTGGATATAGGCTACCTGTACCATTACAAAAATTGTGTCATTTCAGAATGATAAATGCCTTAACTGTGTGTATTTTTGAGGCATAATGCAGTAAAGACTTTACTACTTCTAATTTCTACTAGTTGAGCACAATGGCAGTGACACCAGAAAAGAAGTGACTTTTATAAGAAGGGAACAAAGGAAGAGGTGGCATGGTTTTGGAATGGGCTGGGCATTAAGGATAAAAAAGAAGTCAAGAATGGAGCAAAGTGGGGAGCTGGGTGCCTGCGAGGACACTGACACCCAGAGGAAAATAAGGGAGAGAGGGCTGATTTGATCATTTTTGATATTTGATGTGTTAAACATTTTTACCTATTTGAAAGTAGTGTTTGTTTAAGTACAATGTGACCCATTGCTGTTTTGGGAAGCATCGATATTCCTTTTTACGTGCATAAAATCCCCATTCATTACTGTGAGCTTTCAATCCTTTTGGTATTTCCAGTTGTTCATACTATCCTATGTATATCACCAATGTAACAACACCTGTTTTTGTTGCTGCTGTCATTGTGCTGGAAAAGTGCAAACATGTTTGTACAGCTTTCTAAGCAAAACTGTCATTTTCCCTTTTATTAAATTGGTTGTTTGTGATTAGTGGGAATAGTTAAATCGCTGTAGAAATCCTATTAGAAAGAGTAATGTAATAGCCTGTATAGGGATCCCAGTCCATTTCCCAAGACAGGTCATTAAATTACTTTCCAAGAGGAGAAGATTCACACAGAGCATTCAGGGCAATTAAGAAAATCACCCTATTCCTGGTTCTTGGGCATTTTTGAAGTGAGATATGCTTTGTGCAAAACCAGGGAATGTGGCAAAGGAAAATCATTTTTGCACAGCCTTTAGAGGGTCAGAGGACAGGGAAACAAGCAATATGTTTGAATGCTGTCCCAGTCACAGAGCAGCTTTGAGACAAATTAACCCTGCATAGCAAAGCCACTTTACCTGTGGTGGGTTTGGAATCCATTGTAAGGTGATGCCTCACCTTGTTTCTCCTAATTGTGAGAACACCATCATATTATACACCAAATTGGCTGGTTCACAGAAGGGCAAAGATCCTAGACTGAAGATATGTTTAAATTCTCCCACTGTGGTATACTATTATTTGACAGTAGACTGTGAATACATTATAGAACCATACTATAAATTTCACAGCCTTTCTCGATCAGACGTCCTCCAGAGATTAAGCTGCAATACCTTAACACATCCATTATATATGATGAATTAATGTCTCTCCTATGCATTTAGAATGGTGTTACTTATGTATCATCCTTGGGAGAATTGAGAGAGACACTCAATCATTTCTCTGTCTTCTGTGATTAGGATGAAACACTCTAAGAGAGGCTATGCCTCACACAAACACCCAAAAGTAATAAATTAGTTAACAAATAAATAATTAATACAATAGAGACAAAGAGCTAAGAAACCAACATATAGAAAACTAGAATACTGATTTTTTAAAATTCCAAAACCAGGTAACAAAAAGGAACTGAAGGAAGGAAGGAAGGGAGGGAAGAAGGAAAGAAGGAAGGGAGGGAGGGAGGGAGGGGAAAAAAAACAAAAAAAACCCCAAACAGATGGAAAAGTAGAAAATAAAAAACAACGACTTCAAAAAAGCCAACAATATCAATAATTACATTGAAGATAAATGATCTAAATACTCCAAAATAAAAGGCAGAGATGGTCACAAGCAGTGAAAAAAGAAGACTTAACTACATGCGTGAGCAAGAAACTCACTGTAAGTATAACAAGGCATATAGATTAAAACTGAAAGAGCAGCAAATGATATATTATAGAAGATGAAATACTATTTGATAAATTAGACTTCAAAATTTTTAAATTCTGCTGATCAAAACACACCATTAAGAAAACATAAAGTTAAGCCACAGTGTTGAAGAAAATATTTGCTACACAATCGACTTGTACCCAGAATATATAAAGAACTGTTAACCACCCAAGAATTTAAATAACCCACTTAAAAATAGGCAAAAAAAATCTGAACATTTACAAAAACAAAAAATATATTTGAACGGCCTATAAGTTCCATGTAAACATGGTTGACTTCATGAAATATCAGGGAAATGTGAACTAAAACCACAATGAGATACCAACACCCACCCATTACAATGGTTGAGGTTAAGAAGACTGAATATACGAACTGTAAATTATAAATCACCACTGACGTATAATGTATACCTTGGTGAGGACGGAAACAATAGAACACATATATATTTCTGGTGGGAAAGTAAAATGGTCGACTTTGGGAGACAATTTGACAATTTCTTAGAAAGCTAAACACTTGAAACAGGAATTCCACTCCTGGGTATATTCCCAAAGGAAATAAAAATATATTTCTACACAGTGACTTACACAGAGTTAATTATAACAGCTTTATTCTTAATAGCTCAAAACTTGAATCAACCCAAATATCCATCAGCAGGGGAATGTATGAGCAAACTGTGGGATACCCAACAATGAGCTACTACTCAAGCAATAACAAGAAATGGACCACTGATACCATCAACACAGATGAATTTGTTAAAAGCAAAAGCATTATGTTAAAAGAAGCCAGACACAAAAGAATAAAATCATACGATTTTGTTTATATGAGTTTCTAGAAGAGAGAAATCTATCTTTAGTGATATAAAACAGATTAGTGGTTACTTGAAGCCAGAGTTGATAAGACAGACTGATTGAAAAGGAACACTACAAAGGAACTGACTATGAAGAAATATTTTTGGGATGAGGGAAATATTTAATGTCTTGATTTGGGTGATGGTTATGTGGGTGTATATAGTTGTCAACATTCATTAAACTGTCCACTTATGTGTATTTTATCTTTTTATTGTTTTACTTCAAAGTTTATTTTTACAAAAAATCTCCACTGTGATATGGTTTTCTCTCTTTTTAGTTCTACAAATTTTATGGTACATATTTTGAAAAAATCCTAAAGGAAGTGTTTCAGATTGAAGGAAAATGATACTGAGTAGAATTATGACCAAGTTACTAGACTCATGTTTTTATTATGAGATATGCCTATCTATTTCTCCTCAAACTTCCTGTCTTAAATCTACTATATTTAATATGGTGACAGCTGGTGAGCTTTATTTTGATGTGTTTGCATGGCATATATATTTTTCTGTCATTTTACTTGATTTCTGTAGGAAGTTCTATATTTATACACACTTCATTTCTGTATGTATTCACATTTAAAGTGTATCTCTTGTAAACCATATACAGGGAGTTTGGTTTCTTAACCCCATCTGATAATCCTTGTTTTTTTAATTTTTCCATTTAATTTTACTGTAATTCCTGCAGAGTTGAATTGCAAGTCTGGCATCCTTCTACTTATTTTCTTGTGTAGTAGTATTTTATTTCTTTTTCCTTTCTGTTTTTAAAAATACATTTTATATTTTAATTATTCCATCTTTCTCCATAACAGCTTCTTATATCTTATTGTTATCCTTTCAGTGCCTACTTTGGAGATCAAAATGAGGATCCTAGACTTATTATTAACTTAGTATCTTTTGTGTTTTCAGAACAAGCAAAAATATTATAATAGTTGAGCTCTATTTGTTCCTCCCTTTGTGCTACTCATATTTTACTTATCCGTATGTTGTAAAGCCCTAAATATCTTGCATTATTCTTTTAAAGAATTAATGCTGCTATATTTACCAACCTGATGACATTCTCATGCTCTTTCTGCAGTTCTATGCTGCTATCTGGCATCATTTTCCTTCAACCTGAAGGACATCCTTTCATAATTCTTACAGTTTGATTCTGTTAGAGATGAATTTTATCACCTGCTTTTGGTCTTTAAATATCTTTATTTTCCCTCCATTTGAAAGAGCATTTTTTCTGAGTTTGAATTCTGCATTGGCAGTTTTTCTTACATCTTGCCCTTCCAAGATATCTTTCCATTTTCTTCTGGCTGTTTCTATTGAAATGTCAACCACCAGTCTTCACTTTGCTCCTCTGAAAGTCTTTCTTTCCTCTGAATGTTTAAAAGATTTTCCCTTGGACTTTGACTTTCAACAGGCTCAGATGAAGATGAGCTCAGATGAAGTTTTCTTTGCATTTATTCTAATTGAGGCTAAATGAGTTTGAAATGATGAATTAACTATGAGTCATAACTTTTGAAAAATTCTCAGCCATTGTCTCCTTAGACATTGCTTCTTTCCCAGTCTCTCTCACTCCTTTCCTTACAGGATTCCAGTTATGTGTAATTACACTTTTCAATGTTCCATGTGGCTTCTGTGCTCTGTTCTGTTGCTTCCACTCATGTCTACTGTGTTTCATGTCTATTGATCTTTCTTCAAGTTCACTATTCCTCACAACTTCTGTTTCCATTCCAATGAGTACTTCATTTTAGATATTGATTACATTATTCAGTTATAGAATGTCTATTTGATTCATATTTGTAGAATCCAGGTCACTATTGAAATTCTGCATGTTTTTCTCCATTTCAGAGATTTTTTTTTGTTTTTGCTTTTTTACCATACCAATCCTAATTAGCTTCAAGTCCTTCTCAGCTAATTTCAATACTTACAGCATTGGTGGCTCTGTTTTTTTTTTTTCTCTTGATTATCAGTCACAGTTTACTGCCTGCCTTTTTTGTTTTTTTGAGATGGAGTCTCACTCTGTCACCCAGGCTGAAGTGCAATGGCACAGTCTCCGCTCATTGCGGCCTCTGCCTCTGGGGTTCAAGCAATTCTCATGCCTCAGCCTCCCAAGTAGCTGAGATTCCAGGCATGCATGACCACACCCAGCTAATTTTTGTATTTTTTTTCTTTTCTCTCTCTTTTTTTTTTTTTTGAGACAGTCTCACTCTGTTCTGTTGCCCAGGCTGGAGTGCAGCGGTGCAATCTCGGCTCACCACAACCCCACCTCCCAGGTTCAAGCGATTGTCCTGCCTCAGCCTCCTGAGTAGCTGGGACTATAGGTGCATGCCACCATGCCCAGCTAATTTTTGTATTTTAGTAGAGACGGGGTTTCACTATGTTGGCCAGGCTGGGGAATTTCTTTTTTCTTTCTTTTTTTTTTTATTATACTTCAAGTTCTAGGGTACACGTGCACAACGTACAGGTTTGTTACATATGTATACTTGTGCCATGTTGGTGTGCTGCACCCATCAACTCGTCAGGACCCATCAACTCATCATTTACATCAGGTATAACTCCCAATGCCATCCCTCCCCCATTCCCGCTCCCCATAATAGGCCCTGGTGTGTGATGTTCCCCTTCCAGAGTCCAAGCGATCTCATTGTTCAATTCCCACCTATGGGTGAGAACATGCAGTGTTTGGTTTTCTGTTCTTGTGATAGTTTGCTGAGAATGATGGTTTCCAGCTGCATCCATGTCCCTACAAAGGACATGAACTCATCCCTTTTTATGGCTGCATAGTATTCCATGGTATATATGTGCCACATTTTCTTAATCCAGTCTGTCACTGACGGACATTTGGGTTGATTCCAAGTCTTTTCTATTGTGAATAGTGCCACAATAAACATATGTGAGCATGTGTCTTTATAGCAGCCTGATTTATAATCCTTTGGGTATATACCCAGTAATGGGATGGCTGGGTCATACGGTATTTCTAGTTCTAGATCCTTGAGGAATCACCATACTGTTTTCCACAATGGTTGAACCAGTTTACAATCCCACCAACAGTGTAAAACTGTTACTATTTCTCCACATCCTCTCCAGCACCTGTTGTTTCCTGACTTTTTAATGATTGCCATTCTAACTGATGTGAGATGGTATCTCATTGTGGTTTTGATTTGTATTTCTCTGATGGCCAGTGAATTTCTGTATTTTTGTAGATACAGAGTTTCACCATGTTAGCCAGGTTGGTCTCAAACTTCTGACCTCAAGTGATCTGCCTGCCTCGGCCTCCCAAAGTGCTGGAATTATTTGCATGAGCCACCATGCCTGGCCCTCATACCTGCTTTTGAAAACATGTCCAGCTACTTTGTATTTTATGCTAGACACTGTATGGCAGTGCCATAAAGGATCCAGATGATTTTCCCACCAGAGAGAGTACAGCCTTTTATCTGTAGGAAAATTGGACTGATGTGATCAGTCGCTCACTTGCCAGGAATTGAGCTGGGTCAGAGCTGGGTTGCACTTTCAGTAAGGCTCAGTCCAAGCCTTAGTAAGGCTCATCCTCAAGGATGCCTCCTTGAGGGGACCATCCTAGGCTTTTAATTTAGGGTCTGGAGTATCTGTCTTTTTGGCCCCAAAACACTACAAAAGACTACAGAAGAAGTTAAGTTCTATCTTTTGGAAACTAGAAGCATACTCTTTAGTTTTTTTGCCCATGCAACTTGGGCAAGAAACATGACATGGGAGACCAGTTATGTGTTTGTTGCAAGCCCCATTCCTCTAGCTGAACCTTGTCTCCCAAGTTACAAGCAGATTGTGGAAGATCTCACTCAGCCTTTCTCACCCAGTGCCTCAGTCTCCTAAACAATGCCAGAAATTATATGTACATTTATACTACTTTGTCAAGCAAACTTTCAACACGTCTTTTTTCCCCCCACTATTAACACTTTAAACATCACCATAAGCAGATTGCTTTTACTATTGACTTACTTACTATTGTTAATAGTCTAAAAGCAAACTTTTACACAGCCACTGTTTAAAATTAACTCAAATCTTGAGTAAGTGATGTTTTGACTATTTTTTCAAATTTTGATTTTCTATTTGAGGAAATGCCCTCAAACTATATCTTAGAAGTTTAAAAATATTCATTGCAAGTTGGCTGATGCCTGGTGTGTTTTGTGGTAGAAGACAACTGAACATCTCATCTCAGATAAGAGGCATTATCATCTCATAGTTAGCAACTGCAAGTAACAGCTGTGATGTGTTGGAGACCCTTTAATTCATATCCATTGTTGAAGGTCAGATCTTATCCCTCACCAGTCCAAGAATGATGTATGTGTCAGCTGTCATGAAGCCTCTTCTGGGATGAGTGGAGAGACGAATTTATACAACTGAGTAGACATCTGCCATTTTTGCCTGCTTGCCTTCTATTCTCCTCTTATACCATCCCAGAACCCAGGGTTATTTTGGGGAACCACGGTTCTCCCACCCAGTCCTTGTGATTTTGGTGGACTATCTCCTTCTCTCAGTGCCAAGAGTGGATGCATGGCCCAGGCTTGGCCAATCACTGTATCCTACACCTTTTGACTATTGATCATTTCAAATGGGGGCACATGACCTAAATGAGATCTCAGAGACTCTATTTGAGGACTTTCATTTACATCATTGAGGAAGACAATGTTTGCAGCTGGGGTTGCTGATAAGGGGAGACAAGACTGTAGCTGTTGGCAGCCATCTTGCCATTATGAAGGTCGGCTCTCTCTGAGGGCAGAGACAAGAGAAAGAATAAATTCCAGTCTCGGGAACACTGGTTGAGTCCCTGGAGTCTGTCATATCTAAAGCGAGAAAATGCCCCTGGACTTCTGTGTATTGTAAACAGAAAACAAATTCCAATTTAACTTCAGCCGGCTTTAGTTTTCTGCCACTCATAACCAAGAGTTGATTTATTAGGTAATTCTTACTAACTGATCATCATTCTCAGCCAGACTTCATTCCAAGAAAAAAGGGCTAGAATGGTGCATCAGGTCCAGAAAATGCAGATAAAATTAAAGTGCTCCTATTGCATTACACTGAGTGGAAATCCATTTTTGGGAGTTGGCTCTGTCACACTGAAAATATGGACATCAATAAGCCACTAAGCTTTGGAGAAGCAGAGAAATGCAGTGTTAGGGGGTGGGCTAGCAGCTAGAGAGAGTAGTTTAATAACCAGATTGAGATGATCTAAGACAGTTGTAAATATGGACTTGAGCCTTGCAAAATATTAGAACTGGAGGTGAAGATTTTGTGTCATATTAACAGACGCGATAGATGAAATGGGCCGGGTGCAGTGGTTCACGCATGCAATCCCAGCACTTTGGGAGGTTGAGGTGAGCAGATCACTTGAGGTCAGAAGTTCAAGACCAGCCGGGTCAACATGGTGAAACCCCATCTCTACTGAAAATACAAAAATTAGCCAACCATAGTGGCGTGTGCCTGTAATCCCAGCTGCTCAGGAGGCTGAGGCAGGAGAATCACTTGAACCTGGGAGGTAGAGGATGTGCTGAGACAAGATTGCACCACTGCACTCCAGCCTGGGTGACAGAGTGAGACTGTCTCAAAAGTATAAAAAAAAAAGTGATAGATGATATATTGGAGTATTCTGAAAGGGTTCAGAGAGGCAATGCAGTAAAAAACAAGCAGACAGAAGACAGAACCTTGGGAGTTGCATACATTTAGAAGGCAGGTGGAGAACAGGAGTGGGAAAAGAAGCTAGTAGAGTGGTCAAAGGGGTCAGAGGAAAACAAGGCAAAACCTGGGACCAAGAAATCCAGGGGCAGCAGTTGCAAGCAAGAGAAAGAAATCACCAACGACAAATAATAATTAAAGACCCTAGAGAATGTAAGAGAAGCAAGGTATTTACCAAGGCATTATTGACCTTGCCAAAAGATGTTCCAAGCAAGTGGTAGGGTAGAACCAGGCTGCAATAGTTACATGGCAAAACCCATGGTACAAAGCAGCCACGAAAAGCAGTCAGCTACCTCTGAGATGACTGGTGGCTGAGGCAGAGGCAGAAAGGCAGGCGGGTGCAGAGGTAACAGTATGGAAATTGGAGTGCTAACCCTCAAAATTATGTGAATACCATTATATTGTTTTTAATTATAGATCACTGTGTGGGATGTGTCTCGTTATCAATGGGAAGGCACAAAAGATCTTTCTCAGTAAATAAAAGAAGGTTGTAATGCAGAGTAGCACAGGCACAGGGAAATTATTAACATAGTCTCATAGCTATTTGGTGAGAATAGGACCAAAATATGAAATTGTGCGCTATGAGAGGGATGATACATTTTTGCTAAGCATTTATTGTGCAAGGGGACATGGTGGACCCTAAGGGGTAGGAAAGAAGTTCCTGCCTTTAGAGAATGCCAGTCTTCATTAAGGGTGGTTGCAGGGAAAATCTCTAGGATGCCACCTCTGAGCTCAGCTAATACTAAGTCTCCCACCCACCTTTTCAGTGGGTTATGGGTCTTCCTCATTATACATACACACAAATACACACACACACACCTGCATGGACACAAGCTGCATGAGATATACTCAGAGACTCCTCATTGTTTTTCTGAAATTTAAATTTAACCGGGCATCCTGCATTTTATTTGGCAATGCCACTTTCCACCCATGTTTGCTGAATAAATACAGAAGTATAACTGGGGCTGGAGTGGGAAGAAAAACCTGGGAGAGGAAATAATTCCCTCTAAACCTAATCTCCAAAAACAGTTATAAAAAAGTAGCACAGTACTTAGGGCAAAGCACTGGCAGAGCCGTTGAGACCTCTGTGACATAAGGAACATGTATCTTGTCTCTGCCTCCTGTTCCAGGAACAGAACTTCTAAAACCCCTGTAATTTCTTGGGTGACAAGAATGTCTTTTGTTCTAATAAGGTGACTCTTGGTGAGCTCCTGGATGGGGGCTGGTCACCAGAAAGACTGAGCCATAATTAGAAGCTGGGAACTTCCAGCCCACCCCCATCCTCTGGGGAGGGGAGAGAAGCTGGAGCTGGAGTTAAAAATCGATAATGCCAAAGTGATGAAGCCTCCACAAACATCCTGAAAAGAGGAGATGCAGTTTTCGGAGTGGTGAACACACCCAAGTGCCAGGAGGGTGGTGTACCACAAATCCACGGGGACAGGAGCTCCCGCACTCAGGACCCTCCAGACCGTGCCCTATACGCACCTCTTCATCTGGCTGCTCATCAGTGTCCTTTACCATATATTTTATAATAAAGTAGCAAGACTAAGTAAATAAGTGAGTCCAGAGTCATTACAGCAAATTAAGCCTGACAAGGGGGTCATGGGACTCCTTCACTTGTAGCCAAGTGCGAGCGAAGTGTGGGTCACCTGGGGATTGCAACTGGCATCTGAAGTGGGGCATCTTGTGGGATGGAACCCTTCACCTGTGGGGTCTGTGCTAACTCCAGGTAGTCAGCATCATAATTGAACTGTAGGCCACTCAACTGGTGTCCAAAGTTGGAGAATGGGTTGGTGTGGAAAAAACAAACAAACAAACAAAAAAAAAACCCATGTCTGGTGACCGGAAGTGAAGTGTAAGCGTCAAGGCCATGGTTTGCATTTTCTGTCAACAGCTGCAGTGAGACGATGTGAGAGAGGCTGTGAGAAACCCATGGCAGAGCACCAGTGGGGGCCACAAGACAGGTGCAGAGGGAACCAAAGAGCAGGGCCTTCTAGGCACACCTGCTCCTCCTCTCTTCAACACCTGCATTCTGTCCTCTGTGAGCTCCAGAATGGCAAGTCCTGAAGTGAGAACCCAGCTGTGCCTCTGGATGAATGTGACTTAATTTAGATAGTTGTCTCCCTTCAACAAACCAAACACAAAAGGAGAAACGCTGTGTGTGGCTGGACAGTCCTGACTATGTGGTTAATGGGATGTGGACACCCTGTGGTCAGTGGAGTCTGCATGGTCAGGGAAAGCTTCAGGGAGGAGGCAGGCCTGTGGGGAGCCTTCAAGGAGGAGGAGAACATAAACAGGCAGAAGTTTCTTCTTAGGTTCTAAATCTGAATTTGTTGTAATTAAACCTAAACACGAAGCCAAACACGACATCAAGATTGTGGCTGGCTTTATTAAATACTCCTTCTGTTGTAGACTTTGCCCTTCTTCAGCAACAAGCAACTGCCTTCTCTTCTCTTGTTAGACAAGGGTGCCATCAAACCCGTGGACACCAGCACATCTTAGGCACTGACAAATCAGGAATGATGCCCTCTCGTCGCAGCCACGTATGCACGTGAACATATGTGAGCCACACCACCAAAGCTAACAGGTATTTATGGTCAAGTCTTCAGATTTTGCAGTGTCTTCTTTTACTTTTCAGTAAGACATTATTACTTACTGGCATGAATTAGCCATGGTGGTTCAGATGAAGAGACAACAGCCCACGTTGCTACTTTCCTCACAGTTTCTTTGGAGCAGAAATGCAGAGCAGCTTGGCTGGAAGACCCCAGCCTGAGGGTCTCTCATAAGGGTGCAGTTGCCACCTGAGCCTGCAGCTTGGTTGGGATGAAAGGACCCATTGCAAGATGGCACCCTAGCATGCCTGGCAAGTCAGCGCTGGCTGTCGGCTCTCCACACGGCATCTCCATCGGGCTGTTTAAGTATCTTCGCGGCTCAGCAGCTGGCTTCTCCCACCAGTTGAGAGGGCCAAGAAACCCAGGTAAAAAGTATTATGTCTCTTATGACTTAACCTCAAGATCACACACTTCTGCTTTCTTCTATTGGTGACCCAAACCAACCCTGCCTCACAAAGCAGAGGGCCTTGGAAGGGCAAGGATCACCTTGGAAGCTGGCTATCACAAAGCCCTTGAATTCAACTTTGAAAATGCAAAGTATGGGGTCAAAGTCTCTCACCTGGGAAACAGAAGAACATTTTAAGATCTTAAAAGGAATAAGCCAGACATATAAGATGACCACATAAAAGGGTGGAAGAGAATACATACACCTCATCAACACCATCTATTTCAAGGTGTGAGCCCCATCCATCCATCTGTCCATCTATCCATCCATCCATCCATCCATCCATCTGTCCGTCTGTCTTCCCACCCACCCATCTATCCACCTACACACATATCACTGGTATTCATCACAGAAGCTTCTGTGGTGAACTCTAGGAAAAAGTGGTGAATAAAAAAGATAAGTCTCTCTCCTTATGGGATGGAGAGTTAAGGCTGAAAGGCAGACATTAAATGAGGATATAAACAGATAAAGAAAATGGTGAGGCAGAGCGTGGAAGAAACAAAGAATAATTATAGCAACCAACTGAGTGGGCATCTGTTTAAATGAAATAATGATGGAAGGAAGGCTTCCGGAAGGAAGGGTAGTTTTAAGGCAGAGACAAGAAGGGACTCATCCACCATGCAACTAGATGGGGTGCTGTAGGCACTCAGGGACGGAGGTCAGGAACAGGCATTCCCAAGGAGGTTCCCAGGGCTCTCCTGGACAAAAGCCAGAGGAGGAACCAAGTCAGGAACAAGATGAGAAGCCAGGTGTGGAAGATGAGGCTATCACCATTGACCTGCGCTGGCTGGCAGGAGCAGCGTGGCCTGAGGACTGCTGGAGGAGCTGAGGGTGGGGCAGGAAGCAAGCTTGGAGAGAAGGACATGGATGCAAGTCCCACAGCCATGGGAAAAATAGCCAGCTTGATTGCTAGAGAGGAGACCTGATGTCCCAGGTGGGGTAGAGCAGAAACTAGCTGGGGATGCTGTGGGGTGAGGATATGGTGTGAGGGAGGTGCTCCAAAGGGAGTTTCAATGCAGACAGAGTAGGGCATAGGGAGCATTAGGGCTGCAGGCCAAGGTCTGGCTGCCCTTTGGAACATCACCTCAACGGGGCCACATGTTAACAAGTTCTGCTTTGAATTTGGGACAAATTTTGGGAGCACCCTCCACTCATAAATGAGACACACTCAAATCAATCAAGAGATACAACATGGACATTTTCAGGAAAAAAAGATTTGCCTGAGAGTCCATTGTTTATATAAAGTTTTCAATAATACTCTATTTTCAAACCTCTTCTAAAATTATACCCCCAAAATGTCGCTTGACTACTCAGAAACCTTCAATGGCTCCCCATTGCCTTCAGAATTGAAGTCAAGCCCCTAGCATGACATTCAGGGCCTCATTTAATCTGAAAACTCCTCACCCCAACCCAAAATCTAGCTGGAATAGATACTTAATAGTCACTCGCAAACATAAACAGAGGACTGCAATTTGCCTCTCAGAGCACAGTCAACGCAGAGCCTCGTCCAAAACCCTTGCTATGAGGCTTTCTATGGAAGGAAAGGGAGAAGTGGGGGTTTCAGCACCAGTTTGTACAGAAGCTAGGACTGGTAAGGTAATTAATGTTCCTTCTCATTTGAGCCTGAGATGCAGGGCAAGGAAACAGTAAGCATGCTGCTCCAAGTCATTGCACTTAAAATGAAACAGTTAAACTCATTTGCCATCATGGCTGCAGGAACTTCTTGAAAGGAGTTGCTCTGAGGTTAATGAGCATGATAGGCCAATTCTATGTGTGCTGAAATTCTTGGAATCTGAAAACATGGCAGTTGTAGCTGGTCAGCTTTCACTGAAAAATGTACGTGTGTTGTCTTTGAGGGTATTTACTTAACTAAAGAGGTACGTTTCCACAGCTTCTGGACATTTATTTTATAGGAAAAGATCTTTAAAGCTTCTCCAACTCATTTCCCCACCTGCCAACTCTGCTCGCCAGCTCTTTCCTCGTAATGCCTGCTGGAGCCAAAAGAACGTCTCTGTGTTCCTGTCTGTTATAACCAACAAAAATGCATCCAATCTTTTGTATTTGATTTAAGGACACTGTTTCTGTCCTTTCCAATGATGGCTCCTTCTAACCCTGTCTGGGCAACTGAAGTATGTGGCATAAAAATCAGAATATTAGTTTAATCCTTGGAACTGGGAGGATGACCAGTTTGTGTTTTGCCCATCACAGGCATTTCCCATGGCAGCTGCATTCCCAGAAACACTTCCAGACTGAACCAGACGAGGCTCAGTACCTGCCAATGAAACAGCAGGCTGGAAAACTCAGTCTCTGGAGCTCTACCGAGACCATTCTGGAGATCAGCCTCAAAAAGCTCCCTTCTCTTTTTACTTAAAACTGCAAGGCCAGGGTGTCTGCAGATCTGTGATTCTTCACTTTTCCACAGCAGATCCAGACATGAAAATCGCAGGACAGCAAATGCCCACTCTCAATGCTCCTTATAAGCAAAGCCAGAGACATGGGCAGCTAGTGTCTGACTGTCCTACAGCTCCCAGAGATCTGATGCATTCCCACGAAGTCCACTTAGGTGATTTGCCTGTGTCAAGGAACACTAAAACCAGCAATAACTTTTGGCAATGCAAACACATTCCTATTAGCTGAATAGGCACGACCAGAGATTATATGCCCCCATGGTCTTGTTTTGAACTATAAAAGAAGGAGATAGATTTCAAAGGTGATATGATAGAATTTTCTACCCCTGGTGGGTTCTTAACTCTTCCTTACGTTGGTACTGCAGGAGGAGTTAACATTTCCAAGAGTTTTGTTTGAGCAAGTTGCAAAGTAGCTCTGAAATGAAATGGCCAGTTTTAATGCAATTTTTAAAAGGGCAAAGTATCTTTATCACTTAGCACAGGGCCTGGCACATGAAGGATTCTCGATAAATATGTGTTGATTAAATGAATATACAGAAAGGACTCAACAGAAAAGCAGGGTAATATCTAATCAGTAACTTCTTCCCTCTCAAAAGTGTTAAGTCAAAACTCATGGAGATAATTCCATCCAATAGTATCCTACACAGGGCCTCCACCCTCAGCAGCTGAGCAGGTTTAGAGCCACTCAACTCTAAGCCCCAAGTTGTGCAGGGCTCAGTTTACATGGCTATATATATAAATTGATGAAAAAATACACCTGATGAGGTATTCAAGGTGGAAAAATTAAAGAAACTGGTTGGGCATGGTGGTTCATGACTGTTATCTCAGCACTTTGGGAGGCTGAGGCAGGTGGATAGCTTGAGCTCAGGAGTTTGAGACCAGCCTCAGCAACATAGCAAAACCCTATCTCTACAACAAATAATTTTTAAAATTAGCCGGGTATGATGGTGCACTGATTGTGCCACCGTACTCCAGCCTTGGTGACAGAGTGAGACCCTATCTCAAAAAATAAAAACAAAAGAAATTGTTAAAAGTCCACAACAGCTAAAATAGCATTTTGCAAGTGGTATAATGTGTTCCCCCATGATAGACAAATACATTTTAAGAGGTATACAACACACTTCATTTTAATCAGTTTTATGCATTTGAGAAAAAAAACTGTAAGTACTTCAAGCATGTATAAGCTATTAATATGATAAGCTATAATATTAATGGTGTGATTGCTTTTATAATTAGATTAAATTCACACTGGTGGGACCTGGGTGACTGAAGTTTGAGAAACATGGATGTAAACTGCGTTGCCTACATATACAGAAACATCGCTGCGAGTCTGTCAATGATGGGAAGTGCTGTACCTGTGATGTTTCTGCAATTGGTGAATCTACCCACGGCCCTTCTGAGGAGTCCTTCCTGAGACACCTCTGGGGTGGGACCTGCCAGGTGATGCTGAGGAACACAGCGAAGCTAATGGCTCCCATGGAAACAGGACATCTTAACAGAGACCCAATCCACAACCCTGGATCTCAGTAGCTCTGTGCCCTCACCAACTCTGTTTTGGGATTTTGACAAATCTTTAAACAATATGCTTGGAAAACTAGTAGATTTAAGCAAAAAGAAGACTCTTAGTACCTTTGCTGAGTAAAAAGTGCATATGACAATCGTTATGCCCCCAAATGAAACCTTTTTGTGTGCCAACTTTAGAAAAAGGTCAATTTAATTTCAAGTAATTAGTAGAAATGCAGCCTTGAGGCATGGATCAATGCAAGGAATGTGAAATGCCAGAGCTAGGTCAAATACTGAAGAGTTGGGAATTAATTTTTTTAAAGAACCTTTTTTTTCCCCAGGGAAAAGAGCCTAATGATTAGGTTTGATTCTCAGTAACTGATTTAACATACTGAACATAGCTATTTTATTTATGTCTATAGGTACATCCATAAAGAGCCAAATTCCTGCCATATTTTCTTTTATACCATTTTATTTTATTATTTTTCAAGATGGAGTTTTGCTCTGTCACCCATACTGGAGTGCAGTGGCATGATGTTGGCTCACTGCAACCTCCACCTCCTGAGTTCAAGCAATTCTCCTGCCTCAGCCTCCCAATTTTATGCCATTTTAAATTAATTATGTGAAAAGGTAGGGTGTGTCTCAGCCATGATCCAGCATTTGAGATCTGTTTCTTTATAATCTACCCACAGCAAACATACACATGTATTTCCCACGCTCTGTCAGCTGAGAGGGCCTAGAAGCAATGACTGCCCAGTAGCAGTGAGCCTATCTAGTACCTAGTCTCTAATACCATTCTCCAAGGAATCAGGGCTCGTGGAGAAATGGCTGACTTTAGGACAGGAACAGGAAATATACCAGATGAACCCAGTGCAGATTGCAGTGCCAGAAAGGAAGGAAGTGCTAGAACACACACACACACACACACACACAACTCTCACAGTTACACCATCTCTCTCACACACACTCTCACATATTCTTACACATTCACATACACTTTCACACAAACTCACACACTAACATACACCCACACACTCCCATATACTTTCACACACAAACTCACACACATTCACACTCTCTCACCCACACACTTCCAGAGTCACTCTGTCGTACACAAATACACACATTCTAACACACAGATACACTTTCACATACATTCAAACTCATGCAGTGACATTCACACTCACACATTCTCAATGTCACACTCTCTCACACACATTCTAACACACACTTTCACACACATTCAAACTCACTAACATTCACACTCACACACTCATACACCCACACTCTCTCACACACCTTCACCCATGCACGCATGGGTGTATGTCAAAGAGACACAGGAACCAATGAAAAGAACTCTCAATGGCCAAAGTAGGAACAATCTGAGCAATAAAATAAATAAGAGTATTGGATTATATTCTAAAGTATAAAATAAATATCTGTATTAGTCTATTCTCATGCTGCTAATAAAGATGACCCATATGGCTGGGGAGGCCTCACAATCATGGCAGAAGGTGAAGGGGAAGTAAGACACATCTTACATGGTGGCAGGCAAGAAAGCATATTCAGGGGAACTCCCCTTTAAAAAACCATCAGATCTCATGAGACTTATTCACTATCATGAGAACAGCACGGGAAAGACCTGCCTCTGTGATTAAATTACTTCCCACCAGGTCCCTCCCACAACATGTGGGAGATTGTGGGAATTACAATTCAAAACGAGATTTGGGTGGGGACACTGCCAAACCATATCAATAACCATGAGACCACATTAATGTCGTTAAATGATTAAAAACATAAATAGGGAGCACAGACAAATCTCACATGCATGAGAATTCCAAATAATGGATGCAGCTACCTCCCCCTCCAGGGGTGCAGCGTAACTATCCACTCCTCAAGTGTGGGATGCGCACAATGACCTCCCTCCAGGCAACAGAGCATGGGAAGGGGAAAAAGGAGCTTTACAAGTGGAGAAACCCAACAAACACAACCTCAGCCAGGTGCTGAAGCATCCACAGATAAGACATATGGACAGTATGTCCCCTCGACATGGTGTAACAAGACAGGGAATTTGCCTCTGTGATCTGCTGCCCACAAGAGACAAGCCCAGTCCCATCATGAGAAAAATGCTGGAAAATCCCAGCTGAGGGAAAGTCTATGCCACTCCTGATCACTACTCCCCAAAACCGTCTAGGTCATCAAGAACAAGGAAAGCCCAAGAAACAGCCACAACCAAGAGGAGCCTTCAGAGACACGACACTGAACATGATGTGGGTTCCTAGATGAACCGTCAGAAAAAGAACATGGAGTCAAAGCTAAGAAAATTGGAATAAGGTACGGACATGAGCACATAATAGTCCATTGATACGGGCTTGTTAATTGTGACAAGTGTAATAACAGGGGAGACTTGGTGTGAGGTACATGAGAACCATACTATCTTTGCAATTTTTTTTATATATTAAAATTGTTCTTATATAAAAGCTTATTTTTAAAGATCTAGCGAGAGTAATCTTGGGAGGATGGAAGGGTGGGAATCGACTTTTATTCTTCCTTGCCCCAAATCTCCAGTGGGCACATTTCTCTAAATACACGCAGTCTTGGGAGACACGTGTTTCCTTTTGACCATTTACGTGTGGTGCCCACCATGCATTCTCAATGGGGATGAGCAAAACTGGTACCAGGAAGGCGATGAAAATTCTTAGACGTTACAAAGGTTGTTACCCTCCAAAGCTTAGCTTAGCACAACCCAGTAAAATCTTGGTCCTTAGTGTTTGAGTTCTCTTGTTAGGGAGAAATTAAATTTAAATTCATTTAATTTTTCTCTTTAAGAGGTGGTAATAAAAAATGCTGGTAAAGCACTAGTGTACACCACGAACAATGCATGTCTTCCTCACATTCTCAGGGACACATGCAAGACGCAAGAGCATGAAGAGTGTGTTAAATACATCCAAAAGGAAATTCTTCCCACAGGGGCTCTCTATGCAGCTATATGTTACATTCTACAAGGGTGCTGTAGTCAAGTGTTAATATGATTTTATATATGTGGTTGCAGGCACTATCAGGATAGGTACAAAAATGTTTCTCACTTTTTAAGGAAAGAATAGGAGGATTTTAAAAAAATCTAAACTTTACATTTTGGTTGAACAAAAACATCTTCATTGCCATCACAACTACTTATTGAGTAATTATTAAGGAACGGTCCTCACTGGTTATATGTTGCAACTTCAGAGAAATTCCACAGTAAACACATAGAAGAAGCCTTCCTCAGCTTTCCTGTGACATGAAATTATCAAATGCAACATTAATACACATTAAATCTCTTGGGAAGATAGGCTCTTCAGTTTAAAGTAAGATTTTAGAATCCTAATCCCTTCTGGAAGTTATACGTTCTTCCAAATAACCTCAATACCCAGAATGTTCTCTCTCTTATTAAAAAAATCTCAGGCTTAAAAATAAAAAAATATTGTCACAAATGAACTACACAAAGGTAATTGTGAGAAATGGGGAACCAAGGTATGCAGTATATAAAAATTATCTGCAGTGTCCTTGCAATTTTTCAATAAATCCAAAACTGTTTTAAAATAAGTTGTTTATTTTTTAAAATCCCACATGTCTGACTAAGTACTTATTTAAATCTCTTACAGTCTGTGAGCTTCTCAAGGGCAGGATTGGGTCCCATTCATCCTTGTTTCCTGGGAACTTGACCTCGGGTCTCAGAGACAGCAGGGATTCATACGTCCTTGGGCAAACGTACAACTGAAAACAGAATTCATCAAACTCCTTCTCTCCTAATATCAAGCAACTATAAGCCCTACGTGTTGGTCAAACAAAAAGCATTACTCAGGATTATAAAAATATATTTTACAATTTCTGTCTAAAGAAGGTAAATCATGGTATCTCCTGCATTATCCAAATTTGTTATTTTAAAATATGATTTTTTTTCAAAAGGACCCAGTTTAATGATGATGACAGAAGCTTGTAGGGGAAGGAAAAGGTACAGAATCTAAGACAACTCAATTCAATAAAAACAATTTAAAAGTATGATATTAAGGCCTTGCTAAGAGGTCATAAGAAAAAAGCGGGTGGGTGGTGAGTGTTGTTGGAAACGCAGAGCCCCTCCTTGGTTGAAGGAGAGTTCCCTAAGCCAGGGACACAGTTGAAACAAGTACAATACTTTGGCCTGCTTTCTCCTCTTTGTGTGTTGGCCAAAAAGGAGGAGTGAACAGGAAAGACCCTGGCAGGGAGCTGGGACACAACAATCACATCTTGTTGAAGAAAGCCAGATCTCCCTCGGAGGCAAGATGGGCAGGGAGGAAGAGTGCGCTGGCAAGTGCTCACCATGTCTGCCCCCTGAACCGTGACCTCAGCTGTCTGGAGTCAAGATTTATGAAGCAGTCCTGATATGATGCCCAGGGGAAAGAAAGTTAAAGATTTTTCTGAAAGGTAGCAGAGCACTATGCAAAGAATACTGGATTTCAAATCTGAGAGGCCTTGGCCCAGATGTTAGTCTTCTCGCTTCACGGTCTACCTCAGGTTGGGCTGGGGGAGTGGGGAGCTTCAGCATCCTCATCTGCAAGTGTGCACAACAGCATCCACCTTGCAGGGCTGCTGAGGGCATCCAGTGAGCTGATATCTACGGAACATGTAGCCCAGAGGTTGTAAACTATGGCCCTTGGGCAAAGCCAATGCACTGCCCGTTTTGGTTCAGCCTGCAAGCTAAGACTGGTTTCATGTTCTAAAATTGTTTAAAAAGATTTTTTCATGACACATGAAAATGACACTAAATTTAAATTTCAACATCCAGTAAGTTTTATTGGAACACAACCATGCTCATTCATTTACGTGTTATCTACGGCTGCTTTTACACAACAACCCAGTTGAGTTGCTGCAGCAGGTATCATTATGACCTGTGCTGCTGAACACATTTACTGTTCAGTTCTTCCCAGAAAAATCTGCAGAAGCCCAGTCTGACTCCATCCAAGGCCAAGAGGGG
This sequence comes from Trachypithecus francoisi, assembly GCF_009764315.1. NCBI lineage: Eukaryota > Metazoa > Chordata > Mammalia > Primates > Cercopithecidae > Trachypithecus > Trachypithecus francoisi. The sequence goes on along the minus strand of NW_022681442.1, from coordinate 5,165,335 downwards.
GATCCCAGTAACTGCCAGCTTCCTTTCCTTCCTCATCTTTTCTCACCGTGCAGTGGTTCTCAACCAGTGGCAATTTTGCACCCCAGGGGCCACGTGGCAATGCCTGGAGACATCTGTGAGTGGAAGAAGGTGGCACTGGCATCGGTCGGGTAGAGGCAGGGGTGCTGCTACACATCCAGGAACTCCCAGGCCAGTGCTCTCCCCTACACACAGCAAAGGCTTATCCAGCACTGGGGTAGTGATAGGAGGACCCAGTAAGGGACAGGAGAGAGGCTGGCATTTGCTGAGTAGCCAGCATGTGTAGGGCGTGGCATCAGGTCACAGGGCCACCATCACCATCTCCTTTACAGCTAAGGAAACAAAGGCTGAGCAAGGGCTAACGACAGGCCCAATGCCACACAGCAAGGCAGAGGGAGTCCAAATCCATTTCTGCAGGCCCCAACATCCACTGTTCTTCTCCTACCATGGATGGCAATGATTCTTGAAACAGGTGAGCTTAGCCAAGATACAAGGGTGCCAGCTTTTACTTCTCCAAATCCTCTCCCCATAATGGTGGGTTATATGAGGCCTGGTGCAGGAGTTGGGGCCTCCAGCAGCCTCCCGTGTGGCAGATACAGCTTCATGAGGATTGTCACGCCAAGGGTGGGGTTGGGATTCCCACAGAAGGTAAGAAGCTGGATGGGATAGACCATACCCAGGAACCCAGAGAGTCTGGAAACTGTGTTCCAACCATGAGCCACTATGCATGTCCCATGAGGAGACCTACTCCACAGTAGGTATTTTAGTCATTCCATTCTTAAGAGGAAACACCATTGGCTGGCTTGGAAGCTAATGTAAAATAGATGCTTCCTAAGTCCGAAAGGCTAACTATTGAGCCTGCTCAGCCAAGCTGGAGGTGCTACCGTTTAGCCTGAGCAACTCCTGCAATTACCTAAATAATCCCTTAGATAAAGAGGAAAATCATTCTCTATAGGTCTGACTATGTCAACCCACCCATGTAGAGTAACAGCACTGCTCCTGGCACAGAGCCACACTGGGGGAGGTGTTCCAGGTAAGACACCACATAGCACTAAAGTGAAGAAGGTAGCATTCTGTCAGCTAGACGCGGCCTCCAGATGATTTTAAAGGACCCAGAGTCGCCAAAAGGAGACAGGAAACATCTAAGAAGTTATGGTAGTCAGAGTGCTTTGCAAACTCTTCACAGAAATGGGCAAGGCTCAGGATCCAGGCACAGATAAAGTTTCAGAGTCAGTCAACAAGCATCCTGCAATCACTCTACTCTGTGCCAAGCACTGCACCAAGGTGGAAGGGCACAGAGCTGTGGCTGCTGCCCTGAGGGAGGGCACAGGCTGGTTGGCAGAAGCCGAGATAAAAACTAATAATGATGGTACTGTGTGATCATGCCAGAGAGCTGAGTCCCAAGTCATGCACGGTTGGGGTCAAAGGCCAATATAGAAGATAGAGGTAATACCTGAGGCACAGTCAAAATTAATCTTCGAAAGCCTCACAGCTTTCATGATTTTATACAGGTTCAGCATTTCTTCTCCACAGAGCACTGGGGCGTTGTTTATTGGGTTGAGCACAGTTGAGGTGGCTTCTTTTAGGGGTTGTGCTATTTCATGATATCCAACAGAAAGAACTAGAACTGCTCTTAGGAAGTAAGAAGCTTGCCTCATGAGAGGCAGAAGGAACCAAGAAAACAGCAGATGCCCACATGCTCCTTGGGGATCCAAGGGGATGTGATCACCTATGTCACTTAAGTTGCATCTTGCAGCATCTGTTTCTGCCATGTGCAAGGCTGAATTTGCATGAATTACATGTGTGCATGATATGACTGCACATCACAGAGATGTGTACAACTTATAAAGACAAAGGCATGGGAAGGAAGAATTTGGCCAGGCGGCCAGGGGTGCAGGATGGGTTTCACAAGATAAGGTGCCATTTAAGAATGAGTGCTTAAGTGGATAAGGTGCCATTTAAGAATGAGTGCTTAAGTGGATAAGGTGCCATTTAAGAATGAGTGCTTAAGTGGTGCTTCAAGAATGAGTAGGACTGAGGGAGTCAGGGGGACATGGGGATAGAACATAATGCAAGCATGGTGGTAAAGAACATGGCCTATTTAGGCAACTAGCTGCCCTGACAAGCTTCATGGCTAAGATGTAGGAGTGGGGGCTCTAGAGTCTAGATGGCCCAGGCTACCCAGTCCCATGGGCATCATGCTAAGAAGCCTGGCTTTGAATTCAAGTGTCATCCGGGACTTCCAAAGGACTGGAAAGCAGGAAGGGAACAGGCTCTACCTGTGCCTTAGACAGAGCACTCTGCCTCCTTTTATAGAATGGAGGAAGACTAATGCAGGCAGTGGTAGAGAGCAGAAAGAAACAGCTCATGTCAGGATACTGGGCCAGGAGAGTTAAGAAGTGTTTCCAACCTTACTATTTCAGGGGAGAAGGAAGATGACAAGCCTATCTTCTAGGGACAATTAAGTGGGAGGCAGAGTCTACCTTGGGGGACAATACATTTGCATAATTGGGAACTTTCAGCTGTGGGTACCTATAATTGATTGGAAGCAGAGGATTAGATCTCAGGGGTCAAAGCAGAATGAGAGGTGTGGATTTTAAGTCAACGCATGCTAGATGACAAAAGCCGAAGTTATCGCTCGTAACACCTGACACAGCGGTTCGCACAATGGGAACTCCACATGTGGTGGCTCTCACTGCCACTGTCACTCATGCGAGCCCCCAGGTGGAAGCAGGCCATGAGGTCACAGTTGAGAGGGACATCACCGGCGGGACCCTTCTTCAGAAGTGGGGCCACAAAGAAACTCAGAGGAGACCAAGAGTGAGGGACAGAGCCAGGAAAATGAATGAAAAGCAAGAACAAAAACATATGAGAAGAAACAAGAGAATGGGGTCTCAGGAGCCCAAAGAAGAGAGGATTTCAGAGGAGGAGAGGGAATGGGTGTCAAGATACGTAAGATAAAGAGTGAAAGGTGTATGCTGGCTTTGGAAATTAGGAAGCCATCTCTGACCTTGGCAAAGGCTGTTCCAATGACATGTTGGGAATGGGAGCTGCTACCAAGGGTTGGGAGGGAACTGCAGGGCGGTAAACCAGTGAATGCGGACCACCTTTCTGGGAAGTCTGGTTGTGAAGGAAAGAATGGGGATGGCTGTTGGAGGGGAGAGCAGGGCTCCGTTTTCTCAGCTGTAAAAAAAAAAAGGCACATGGAAATGTATGGAGTAGAATATGCCTCTGTCATTTTAGTTAGTTGTTATTTGATATTTGAGACCTGCCATATGCTAAGGGAAGCTTTGGTTTCATGTTCTAATGGGTTTGCCTTCTATTTTCCATTTCACATACTCTTTCTATAACTTCATTCTCACTCAGGAAAGCTGGAAATTGGACATTTCCTGGAGTATTCAAAGGCTGAGCTCAAGTGAGGTCATCCCACGATCAATCACATTTTGACCCGTCTTCACTGGTTCCGTGGTTAATTTTTTCAAGACATGAAATTGGAGTTTGGTTCCTAAAGACACTTTAAAGTTTTAGTGTCACCTTACATGTCTGTAGTAGTGTTAAGTTTCTAGCATACTTTACAGCCACTGTTTCATGTCATTCTCACAATGACCCTTAGAGGGAGGGAATGCAGATAAGCCCATCCCTACATTATAGACAACAACCAACGAACAAAAGTGCAAGCTCTCCAACACACACGAGGTGGCATCCTTTCCTGTCCCTCTACTCCTTCCACTAAATTATCAGTGGCAGTGATGGCTCGATTCTTGATTTGGAAAGGACATTCTAACATCTCATTCAGAGAGAAAGAGAAGGAGAACGTGACAGTAATTTTACCTAAATCAGCTCAATCGACTTGACTAGCACTCTGGCACTGGATGCAACATTAATTTCCCCAAGTGGATCTAAGCCTTGGGTGCTCACTAAAATCACCAGGGAGTATTTTTAAAAAAGAAAGAAAGAAAGAAAGAAATCTGTGCGGCCCGCCCCAAACCATTTAAGCCATCTCAACAACTGGAGGTTGAACACTGTTATTTGTAAAAGTTTCTGGGTGATTCTAAAATGCAGCTAGGCTGAGAACCAGTATACACAGTAAGTCAATGACATGGTGAACACCAAATTAGACAGGGGGTCCTCTCTCTCTAGGGGTGTATATGATGGAAGCTCCTGCCACCTGCACAGACGGCCAAATCACAGGGGTTGTCCTTAATACCCTGAATCCACTGGCGAGTCCAGCAAACTTTCCCTTCAAAACACGTCTCCAGTCCAATCGCTTCTCATGCTCTCCACGGTCAGTGTGGACGCCTCCCTCTCCTTCCTGGACAGTTGCGCTGGATTCCCCATGGCTCTTCTCGTTTCCATTCAGGGCCCTACACTGTAGTCTGTGCACAGCTGTCACAGATCATTGTTAAAACTCACTTGCACGCCCTGCCCCAAGCCCCCAGGAACCTTCCCATAGCTGTTCTACCTTGTCAGGGCCCTGCTCATCTCTCTACATGCTCCCTCTTTGGCTCCCTCTGTCACTGTTTCCTCGGCCTGGATGCTCTTCCCCAGAACTCCACATGGCAGGCTCACTCTTCATGTCATTTAGGTCACTCTCAGATGTCACCTCCACAGAGAGGCCTTTCCTGACCACCCTCGGGGCAGGGACGCAGCTCCAGCACCAGGTGCACGGCAGGCACATAATCCAGATTTGGGCATGAGTGACTGAACCCCCAGGAACTTGTTACCGCTTTTTAGCCCAAAGTGCTTTGGGACAAAGCACAGTGGGGCAGGTGACCAGGCTGCCTGAGGTCACAGGCATGAGGGGTGGCCCCATGCTATGGCACCATAGCATGAAGAAGAATGCACATGGGGAGAGAGTGGAGGGACAGTCAGAGCCCCGGGCCATGGGGTGGGGTCGTGGTTAGTGCCTCTGGGTCACAGAGCAATGTGCTTTTCATGCCAAACCTAGAGTTTATCTTCACACTCTAGGATGTGGATGTGAGGAATACCTCAGAGGTTTTCAAGGAAAATCGTGATGAGTTAGATCTTCATTTTAGGAAAATAATTGTGGAAATCTGTCTGGAAGAAAGCCAGAAAGGATGTGACTTGGAATTTGAGGCTCCCTGTCTTTAGGTTCCCATGGCATTCCCAACCAGAAATTGCTGGCTAAACTTCCAGTTCTGGCTTACTGGACTTGTCACGGCCATCTGATAAAATGTTTAGGAGCTAGGGATTTCTGGCAGGGCACAGTGGTTCACGCCTATAATCCCAGCACTTTGGGAGATTGAGACAGGAGGATGCTTGAGCCCAGAAGTTTGAGACCAGCTTAGGTGACAAAAGAGGCCTATCCCCTACCCCCTGATTCCCTCATCTCTACCAAAATAAATAAATAAATAAGAAGAAGAAATTAAAAAGCCAGGCATTTCTATATAAATAAGGAACGTGCTATATGGTTGTAAACACTGCATGTCACCTCTGGGAAAAGGAGTCACAAAAAATTAATGTTATGATTTGGTAAGTCATAAAAAATCAGAATATTTATCAGAGAAAGAAGGCCACAGTTCATGTCGTCATCTCAGGAGCAATGTCTGTTTCCTACAGGCTACTACCTTCCACAGTGAGGTCACACGTGGGAGGAGCCCTGTGGGGAATCTTGGCCCCTGCTGCTCCCGCATCACTCCAAGTCTGTCTTATTTTCCATGCTCTAGACACACCTGCCTCCTCCCTGTACCTCCAGCCTCTTACACACTGGCTCGTCTCATGGCTGGTTCTTTAGAACTTATTGAAACAATTACCTTTCCTTCTTAGAAAGGGTTTTCCTGGCCAACCTATCAAAATCCATCTCCTCTCCTGGCCCCTAGAATACTTTGTTGTTTTTTTCTTAACAATGATCACAATGTGAATTTATTTAACTATGTTTCCCTTACTGCAATGTAAGCTGCAGGTGGCAGAAAGCGTGCCTGCCTTCTGCATTGGCTGCATGCCTAGCACCTGGCACATAATAGGTGCTCAGTTAAAAACTGGCCAAACAGAAAGAGGCAGGGAGTGAGAAGCAAATCTAAAAGTCTATATTCTGAGGCACAGCAGGCACCGTTGTTCTGCAAAAAATATTAATGTGAGTATGCTTTGCATACTGAAGATACACTGAATGATTCAGTTCAAAATGAAAATCTTGACTTACTGATAATGAGGACAGATACACACATACACACCTTTGGCCAGAATGCCTATTCCCACAGCATGTATACACGTCCTCCCTATGGGGAGCTCCTGCAAACAGGTACACACACATAACAGACATTGACATGCACCACTTCTCACACAAGCTTTCGGGGTTACCCACCAAATATGAGTACACACTGTAATTTTATGGCCATACACTGATGCCATAAACTATATGTTGAGACGAGCCCACTGGCGTTACAACAAAATGCTGTCCCCAACTCACCTAGGTCGTCATGCCCCTACATAATGTCACTCACCTGGAATTATTTTAGTGCAGTGGGCATATGCCTGTCACCCACAGGGCTCTCACTCTGGAGGCAGAAACTCAGAAGAGTTGGGACAGCTACCTAATAATCATGGTTTTTCCTAGTTTTCTAAAAGATGATGCTTGTGATCCACAATTATCAGGCGGTAAGCTTGGCCAGCAGTAGATGTGCCAGTTCCTCCTCCAACATGCCTTGTGATGTCTGCCAGGTGGCTGGCGGGTAGGAAGGAGGAAGCTGAGGGGTCACAAACCAGAGAAGACCTGAACTGGTCCACCCCAGGGGCAGGCCCATAGCCCTCAGCAGCTTGTCCCTCTGATCCGCTCCAGGAAGGTTGCCAGACACAAGACAGGACACATCCAGTTAAATTTGCATTTCAGATAAGCAACACATAGGTTAAAAATGAAAGTATGTCGCAAATACTGCATGAGACCTATTTACACTAAAATTAAATACATTGTTTATTTGAAATCCAAATTTAACCAGGCATTCTGTACTTCTAACTTGCTAAATCTGGCAACTCTACCCCCAGGGAAAGTCTATATAATGGCTCCCATCATCCAAGAAACTTTAGATTATTCCATCTTTTTCTATTATTCATGTCTCTAAATATTTTAAATCAACTTTCTTTATAACGAAAGCCCACTCCTCTTTTACTGTATCTATTATGTTGTTTTCAATTTTGCTGACCAATAGCATGATGGAATTTTCTTTAATATCTTAAGTTTTCCTTCCAGAAAATATCAACACCACTATACTTGACTTGTACCTTGTATATTCAATTTGCAACAATGTCCGTGAAACAACGTTAGAAATATGTGCACATTTGGCATGTGGATCTTTTAATCAAACCACCAATCTTTCTAAAAGCTCAGTTTCCAAGGTAAGTTCCCTAGATGGAAATCACCTTATCATTACTCACATAAAGGTGGCCCACTGCAACCATTCCAGAAAGTGACAGCGGATGTTCACAATCTCAACTGCTCTTCAAAAAATCTGCTTTCTATTATGAAAAATGATCTAAAAATAGTTCTATATAATACAAGGACCAAGCCATCTGTATGATCTCTTCAAAGAGTTCATATTTCCACAGATTTTTATCACTTTCCAACTGTTTCTACAAGCACTGAAATTTAAGAAAGTCATGTCAGTTTAGCAGATAAAACGCACCAAGATATTAAATTTAATCACTATTATTTCAATCATTTTATATTATTCTTTTACATCATAAAAGGCTCAAATGAAACATGTCAAAGTAAACAAAGTTTAGACTGCATTAAAACTCATGACAAGTGGGTTTTTAAGTTGCATAAATATATTTCTAGCAATAATCAATTCAAGGAAATCAGTGTTAATTAAATAGACATAAATATAGAAAAATGTCCATCATTCATTCAGTTAAACTGAACATGGAAGTTGTGTATCTGGGATTGTAACCCCTGGTTTTTGTTCAAAAACTAATTTTCAGTAGATGCAAATAATGTTGGATCCCTCATCAGCACTGTCACATCAAAATTGGTTTACATTTTATCTTCTTAAGAATAAAGCTTCCATTCTATCAGGACAGAGTTAGCATTAAAGTGAGTAGAGGCAACCCTTGAATGAAAGAATACCAAAGCAGCTAATGTGATTTAAAAGCTTTGGCAGTCTCAAAGCTGAGAGAAGAAGGAAAGGAACTCACCCTGGAGTCGAAGCTCTTCACTGGGATCCAGAGGTCTCCACTCCGAACAGAGACACTGACAACTTCATCAGCTCCTCCTTGGTCCCATAAGCTCACCCCTGAATCAAAAGGAAAATAGCCCCATATTTCACTCTAGTCAGGAAAAGTTTGGCATCAGAAGCTTATTACATAAATGACACAGTGAAAATATGTGGAAGTTAAATAAGCCCAGGGAAACACTAGAACCCATTAAGTCATGATAAGTGTTAAAACTGCTGAATTCTCTGTCAATCTAACCATGAAAATTTTGTAACTTAAAGAAAACAAAAGTTAATTAATTTGTTCCTTCAAGGCCTATAACATGTGCTGGGGTATTATCATAGACAAGATATATAATTCAGTCCTTAGACAAGCAACAAAAATGCAAAAGTGACTTTTTTGAAATGATGAATTGATACTTATTTAAGATCTGCTCTGTATTAAAAGTCGCAAGGCTTTAGCTGTATTAAGACTAAATCCATTTATTTAAGTCCCAGCGAATCTGTTAAACATAATGCCAATTCTCCTCTCTGCACTTATGGAGTCTAATTTTATATGCTTTAGTAAGTGATTCTATAGACAAAATTAATTTTCCAGTTCAGACTGACTAGACTGGTTTATGTTTTAAAAAAATCAAGTCATTCAATAAACTATTATACGATCTTGTTTCTTGGGGTCCTGTCTGTTGAACCAGTTAATATACCGACACAGGTTCAATTTAGCCCCATTTCCATAAACAATCCTAATGGAAAGTATAACATTTTTCTCTTCTGGAGGGTGTATCACTTTCTCAACAAATACGCTAATTTCTCTGGGCTTGCTCTCCTATGAGGTCATGCTCCTGCTATTTAGTTTGACCATAGCATATCCCTCAAGGTGAAGGATGGGACCAGATTCCCTCACATGTTATTCCCATTTCTTCAAGCAGGACTCATAATTTTCAGACCTGAGTCATAATAGCACAGTTTTAAGTTACTAAAGAGTTCACATTTATTGGGCACAAATGGTATTGAAATTTTAATCCTAGACATTTTACAGTTCCCCAAATACTTTTAAATCCACACCATTTTATCACGCTCAATGTGGAAGTCTGCAGTTATATTCAGGTTACCAAAGGATTACTACTCGCGTAGTCACTGTCTGAAACAGCCTCTGAGAAATTCTCAAGCTGGTCACAGAACATTTAAAACTCTCAGGTGCTGAGGACCAAGGGGACAAGGAAAAGGAATGAACTGAAAGTCCAAAATACAGCCAATGGGAGAGGGCTGAGCTGCGCCCCTCGGTCGCATGGGGAAGGAAGGAGGGAGGGAACTATGGGCCCAGGACGTGTCATCTTCAGTGTGGGGATGGGCTGAGTCATCAGGGATGAACTTGCATTCAAGCAAGAAGGGTTCTGGTGGAGCAAGCAGACGTGGTGGCTCTGATGGTGACATCTGTGACATCTGTGGAGGGCTGCCTGGAGGTGAAGAGTCGACTCTCTGAATGGGAGGCATCAGAAGTCCTTCTCCTGGCTGCAGGGGTGCAACCACCATGGAGATCTTGAGTAAGTGTGTCTCCCTCCTCCTGTCACTTGAGCCCATGTCTTCCATGTGCTCAAAGGCAGAATAGGGCAGGCTTTGGAGGAAGACGCACGCCGCAGCAGCACCAGCTCTACTACACATCAGCTGCAGGGCCGCGGTCCAGTTGCGTCTCATGTTTACTCACCATTCACCAAGTATTCAACTCTCTACCTGGTGACAAGCACTCTTGTCAGTGACTCTAGATCTGATGCCTTCTGTTAAAAAAGCCCATTCTTTCTTCTTCATGCCAGCAGCCCCAAAGTGAGCCAGCTCCCTCTGTCTATACTGCTGACACCCTCCTCTCATCCTGTGCATTTCAGAGGGTGACGTAGAGAAAGCTACCCTCAGGACTTGCATTCTTGTACTGGGAGAGAAACGATGGAAACAAGACCATTTCAGAGAGCAACACGTGTGTGAAACAGCAGGACCACAGCAACTCCGTTAAAACCGTAACCTGCCTGTAAATCAAACATTATTTCAAACTTAAAAAATTAAGAAGAAAACCAGGGAGACAGCAGAATGGCTGGGGATGGTACTTCTGAAGAACAGGCCAGGAGAGTCCCCCTTTTTTGTTAGGAATGGGGAGCTTATAAGTTGAGAACTGACAATGAGAAGCCTCCAGCTCCACATATAGCCACGAGGACAGACAGCAGCAGAGGGAGCGCAAGACTTTCCTTTTCCATAAAATAAGGCAGAGCGTGGTGAGCCTGAGGGAAATCACATGACGTGTGAGGGGCACATGGGCCGGTTTCAAGGCACCTTTCTCGAAGCTTTGCCAAGACCTGGGTCTCTTGCTCAAGACCTCATGGGATTCACACACTGGAATGCAAAGAAACAAAGTGAGTTCTGATCCAGCTATACGGCTCCTGCAGAGGCCGACTACAGAGTGCAATTAACTGAACTTATAAGACAGCTGTCCTGTTATTGGAATTGGATTAAGGCAGCTTTAAAATACTAGCAATTACAGGGTGAAAACTGGAGACCCATCTGAACTTTCCCTTCACCTGCCGAAAACCACACCATGGGCGAGTTACTATGGACATTGGTGTAGTCTTTGGAAAGTCAGCTAAAACTGTCAAGAAAGTGATCGCGAGCATTTTAAAATATCCTCCACATAAACAAACCAATTTAATTATAAGGTACTCCTGGCAGTGCTGAGTTTCCAACACAAGTGAATTGTGAAACTGAGTAACCACAAACCAATCCTATTGCCAAGGGTCTGTTAAATTGGGCAGAGAAAGAGTTCTAAAACTAGAATCCTGTATCACCCCCAATCCAATCTCAGCAATGGGGAGGATGGGATGGTTTCCATGGGTATTCCAGCCACACTACCAAAAGACCTGGAAAGTTTTCACCCAGGCCTCAGATGCCTGCAGGAAAAGTCTTTGCACTTAATAGACTTTCCTTGAGAAGCTGTATGTGTGAGGAGGAAGGAGATAATGCGTGAAATCCGGGTCTTCTAGTCGAACCGTGTGCAGGTGCTCCTGCAGGGAGAGATGTAGGAGAGGCAGCAACTCCACATCTTGACTTTGGGGAAGTTCAGGAGGTGTTGGTGGGGCCTCCTGTTGGATAATCAGGGTGAGGCTACAGAAACCAAGTGTAAAGAACATCTTCCATCCTCTGGACTGTTTCTTCCAAGGCTCTTAGTGGCTGAGAAAGACACAGTTATTTAGTTTCCTGAAGGCAAAATATTCCAACCACGGAAACATTTCCTGTTTCACCTACATACTCCAGTATCTTAATCCAAAAGGAGCCCTTTTTGGCAAATATGTTTTCCTTGAAGAGGCTTTATTTCCAAACATTCGAAGGAGAATTTAGAAGCAGGCTATGGCAGGCTTGTAGAATGTGGTGCAACCTTTTTGATAAATTGAGTAACTGCACTATTTGCTGAGTACAGTATTTATTATCTATGTACATGGATAATGAAGCCATCTCTCAGCTTTTTAATTGGCTGCACAACATCCCCTCAGCAGTATCTGTAGTCAGAAGACCGTTTCTTATGAGCTTTTCTTATGTATTTATACATTGGTATTTCCTTTAGATGATGCAAATAAAAATTTTATTTCCACTGCACGGATAGACAGAATAAATTATACACAGCTGTGAGGCATCAGAATATATTTAATAGAGTGATCTTATTGATAAATTATAAACGCGGGAGCTGAATGGATACATTCAAGCCCGAAAAACCTGGGGAAAAAATATGACCCTATAAAATACACAGTTTGCATATATTTTATTTTTCATAATATATATTTGGGCATCAATAGAACTCATAGTTACCTAAATAAGAAATGTGGATAGATTATACCGGGCAGGAAGTTCCAGCTTTTTTGCCACTGGGTAACCTGACACACTGCTTGCAGTTTTGATAAAATGGCCAGTTAGCTTCAGCCTCAGAGTGGAAGAACACATATTAGATTGTTCATCTCTGACGGTTATCTGCTGTGATCATCAGCTGTGCTTTCCCATGGGAAGTGTGTGCCTGCTTTGCTTGTCTCCTCATCTGAGTTTGTCATTTTCAGATCTGATTCAGGCTGGTCAAGATTGCAATGAAAGTTTTTAAGGTTATGGGAAAGCAGGCAAAGAAGAAACCTCTCAAAGTGACTCCAGATCTTCCCCTCACGTCACCCAGAGGCTGGCTGCCTGCATGAGTCCTGCCCCATCCTTGCTCTAGCCAACCTTCCTTTGGTAGCTTATGAAGGGAAACAGGAAAGGCTAACCAAGTCCACACCACCCTGATGCCCGCACCCGCAAGCTTCATTTCACAAGAGGTGGAGACTGATGCAGTAGCTCTAAGACACACACAGTGAAGAGGAGACGTCTTGGAGCCACAAGACCCAGCCCTGGTCCTGACTCCTCCTTGATTTATTTCCATTTGTCAAAGTCTGACATCTGAGGCTCTACCCTCTACAAAATGAAAACTGTACTCTCTCCTGTAAGATTCTCATTACGTTAAGGAAGCTCAAATAAGTCAACATAGTAAAGGGATTTGAAAAGCTTAATGCATGAAACCAGTCTCAGATATCAGAATCCAAGTTTCTAGACTTTGAGGCGGTGTCTGTTTAACCAAACCACACTATTGGTGTGAAAATCACAACTCCATACTGATTGTTTGAAAATGCCAGTGTGTAAGTGGGTGCCAATGGGAATCGTCCTAAGCCACCCAGTGGGCCATTGAGGAAACAAACTGATGAGATCATTAGTCAAGAGAAACTTAAATATCACACCTGGAGTTCTGGTTTGAAAGGGAAACCATTATCAACACCTACGTGAACTTTAAAATGGAGAATCAATCTGAGATGCAAAAAGTAGAATTAAGATAAATATTATTTTGAAAAATCTAAGTGAAAGCAAAAAGCTGAGGTGGCCATTTGCAAAGAAGCCAGGGACAAGGTTTCGGAAACTGATTAAGCAATTTTTTTTAGCCCCTGAATATCCGAGACCTAAAGAAAATCTTACAGAACCGAGCAGCTCCTTGTCTCAGGGCAATATGTTGGTGATGCTCCGATAAGCAACAGCAAGATTTCCTTGGTTCAGATTCACATTTTCCATCTTAACCAAATAATGATATAGTTCTTTCATTGTAGCTGCATGCTCCCTACATGTAAATTAGTGATGCAATTTTAAAATAACATAAGTGAAGGATCCGCAAAAGAACCAGTGGCAAAAGTTAAGCTGAAAAGAGTTGCTTTATAATGGAGAAACCTGACAAACCCTGCTTTAGCCAGACGGTCAAGGTCAACATCAACAGTGATAAGTCCTGTGGATGGTACGGTCCTTGACGTGATGTGATGATAGTGACGCTTCCATCTGTGATCTTCTCCTTCAAAACCCACAGCCCCCATCTAACCATGAGATAAATTCCCAGAGAGGTACATTCTCAAATATACCAGCCAGTAATCCTCAAAACTGTCAACATCATCACAAAAAGGACAGTCTGAGGTACTGTCACAGATAAGATGAACCTAAGGAGACACGACAACTAAATGTAATGTGGTATCCTGGATGGGACTGAGCAACAGAAAAAATACACTCAGTAAGAACCAATGAATAAAGTATAAACTTAATTTAAACTATGCTAATATTGGCTTACTAACTGTGACAAATGTACAATACTAAGGTAAGATGTTAAGAATAGGGGAAATGGGATGTGGAGTGTCTGGAAACCATCTGTTCAAGCTTTGCAATTTTTCTGTGACTCTAAAATCATTCTAAAAATGAAGTCTACTAAGAATAACTTTCAAAATGTAATCAGAATTTTGCAAGAATAATCATGTCATTCTGGAGCAGTTCAGTACATATCAAAAGGCTCAGGGATGACTGGTTATCGCTGGGGGCTCTGAATACCAGAAAGTTGGCACGTTTACCATTCACTGCTCTTCCGACATTGCTATTTGCTCAGATAGAAGATGCAGTACCTGCAGGCAAGCTAAAACCTTGTCACTGACTGGGTTTCCTGGAGTAGGAAAAGGGGGGCATGTGAAAATAATTGATTCTCAAGCAGCTAAAAGGGCCTTCTGAGTACTCCAGCATATTCTAGAAAACACAGGAGCAGCAAGTTGAAATAAAAACTTAAAATTTTTTGCATCATTGGCTACAAGGGTCCAGGATGGCAGAAAAGTGAAAGGGAGAAACTGACACTTGGTTTGGGAAGGTGACACCAAGTGACACATGCATAAACACATTGATAAAACCATGTCAAGACAGAACACAGCTTCTCTCAGAGTCTAAGATTGTAGCTACCATGCTGGCAGGCTGAACTATGAAGATGTAGGCAGATGTAGGAGAAGCAGCATAGTATTTTGAGTCAGAAGACACGTCCCGCACCCACCACACACTCTCAATGATCCTGGGCAAGTTACTTGCATTCCTTGTGATTCAGATCCTTGATGAGTAGAACTGAGCTATGGAACACCATCTGCCACAGAGGTCCAGCAAGAGGATCAAATGAGATCATGGATGCAAACGTGTACATGGTGTATTAGTCAGGTTTTCCAGAACCAATAGAACACGTGTATATAAAACAGGGAGTTTATTAGGAAGAACTGGCTCACACAATTACAAGGCGAAGTCTCAGGACAGGCCATCTGCAAGCTGGGAAAGACAGAAGCTGGTAGTGGCTCCGTCAAAGCCCGAAAGCCTCAAAACCAGGGAAGCCGACAGTGCAGCCTTCAGTCTGCGGCCAAAGGTTGGGAAGCCACTGGTATAAGTCCCAGAGTCTGAAGTCTTCAGTCCCTGAAGTCTGATGTCCCAGGGTAGGAGGAATAGGCAGAAGAAAGAGAGCCAGAAGACTCAGCAAGCAAGCGTATCCCGCCTTCCTCTGCCTGTTTTGAAGTCACTGGTGCAAGTCCCAGAGTCCAAAGGCCAAAGAACCTGGAGTCTGATGTCCAAGGGCAGGAGGAGTGGGAGGAAGCATCCAGCACAGAAAAAGAAGGAAATCAGAAGCCTCAGCAAGCCAGATCATCTTACCTTCCTCCACCTGCTTTGTTCCAGCCACGCTGGCAACAGATGGGAGGCTGCCCACCCATCCTGGGAAAGGAAAGGTCTTCCTCTCCCAGGCCACCAACTCAAATGCCAGTCTCCTCGGGCAACATTCTCACAGACACACCCAGAAACAATACTTTATCAACCATGTAGTCAACCCTCCATCCAGTCAAGCTGACACCTAATATTAACCATCACAGATGGATATCGTTTAGTTTAGGTTGTTATTTTTGTTTTTTCCTAATCCGTCATTGGAAAGAAACACACCAAAATGCTCTTACTGGCTTTCTTTGAGTGCTGGGGCTATGAATTCATTATATTTTTCTTCTTTATGCTTGTATATTTCTGGCTTTTCTATAATTGGCACATATTACTTTTATGATGAAAAAATAAACTTAAAAAAATCATTTGGACTCATGATGACAAAACAACAGTTCTCCTGGCACCACAGATACACAGCCTTGGGCATGTTAGAGGACAGAGCCATTTGGAAATAAAAGCAATCAAGTGCTATGGAACAATTACAATTTGGAAAAGATGTTTTATATGTCATTTTGAAATTCAAAGAAAGCTAGTTACAGCTTCTCATAAATGTCTAAATAGATTCATACACCAAGCACGAGCTGTCTCTACTACACATAAACATAACTGTTCATGCCTATGGTGCCTCCCAGCTGCGGGGAGCAAAGTTGCTTACAACAGTAACTTACATTTTTATACCCCTGTTACTGGTCAGTGGGATGCTAATCCCGTTTGACACACTGTGAGACTAAACTATAGAGCTGTATAGGTTTTTCTCAACGTTGCCCATTAATATAAATGGTGGAATTAATGGCAAAACCCAAGTCCTCTGCATGTCAAATACATACAATCACTTTGTAACACTTTTGCAGAGGGTCAGAATTCTTCAATATTTACCTTGCAAGAAATGATGTAAGGGGAAAATGAAACTAATGATTAAAATGTACACCTATGAATAATTTTTGGATTTTGACAGCAAAAGAAGAATGGAACCTTGTATATTTCATTAAGTCTTGCAAACTTATTAAATGGAATTAAACAACAATGAAAAGCAAGTCATTCTGCATCTACACTAAAGCCCCAGCTCCATGTAACGACATTCTCTCACATCCCTGCTGCTTCACTGGGTATCTGTGACCACCTTCTGCCAAAATACACACCAACTTGGGCAGCACTCTGTGATTCTGGATTTCTTCCCCTCCTCTGCCCGGGTCTTGCCTCCTCCACTTGAACATTCCCCAAGTCTCAGTTCTTGGCCATCTTCCCTCTCTACCCTTACTGTTCCCCAGAGAACTCATTAATTTTCAAGCTGATGTTACCCAAATCAATATTTTCTTCCCATCTGGCCACTTTACCCAAGCACAGTCTATATTGTATCTACAGGACATGTTAATTTCAATGTCTCATCACCATTACCACCTCAAATTCAACGTGTTTAAAAATCAAAAGTTTTTAATCTTCACCCCCCCAGCAAAAAACCAACACATTTCCAATCATACATGTCTTGTCAATACCCCATCCACATTCATCACCCTTTGTTAAGCCACGTGCCTGGATGACTGACTTCTTTGACAGAGTCCTCTTCCTATAAAACTCCAGTTGGGTGTTTTGTGCTTTGCTTTTGTTCTTTTGTCTTCTAAAAGATGCTCCCAATTCTTAACTGAATACTTCTAGATAGCCTCATCATCTGCAAGTTCTCCCTCTTCCAATCTTAAAGGGGAGGGACATTTAACAAGAGAACATGAATGTGAAAACCCTAAGGCAGTAGAGTGCTTTGTAGGTTCCAGGAACAGCCAGGCAGTCAGTATGGCTAAGATGGAGTGAGAGAGGGGATGCAGAGAGGGAGGAGCAGAATTCAAGGTGGTAGGCAAGGCCCAGACTGTGGTGAGTCTTTTAAGGAAGGAAAATTAGATTTTATTTGAGTGAAGTGGGGAGTCATTCTAGGGCTTTTTCTTTTTATTTTCTTTTGAGATGGAGTCTTGCTCTCTCACCCAGGCTGGAGTGCAGTAACGCAATCTCAGTTCACTGCAACCTCTGCCTCCTGGGTTCAAGCAATCTCCTGCTTCAGCCTCCTGAGTAGCTGGGACTACAGGTGCATGTCACCATACCCAGTGAATTTTTGTATTTTTAGTAGAGACAGGGTTTCACATTGTTGGCCAGGATGGTCTCCATCTCTTGACCTTGTGATCCACCTACCTCGGCCTCCCAAAGTGCTGGGATTACAGGTGTGAGCCACCGCACTCAGCCCCATTCTAGGGCTTTTAAACAGGCTAACTATGACCCATAATGGATACATTCTCTGCCTAAGAATGGATTGTATAAAGCCTGAAGAATGGATGAATGAGAACTATTCATAAGGCAAACACGGAGTGTTGAGCATAGATTACATAATCAAGAAATAGTTATTGATTATAATGAGTGCTAACTGAACAACTGCTATGCAAGCACACCCCATTCTAATCTTTTATAAGCTTACCTTGTTTAAGCCTGACAACAACCCTATGATATTTATCCCCATGTCACAGATGATGGAACTGAGGCACAGAAGTTAAGCAACTTGCCCAGGATCACACAAATCATGAAGCCAGGGTGCTGACCCACACAGCCACATTAAAGAATGCTGTGCTCATAATCCTACTGTGTGATAAATAAACAATCATGCTGGTTAGGAAACACTTGAAGTATAATTCACACTTTTTCCTAAGTTCTGGAAAACCTCATGTCCTGATAGCACCATCTTGCTCTCTCTACTGCCACCATACTGACCACCCTCCTGACCCCTTAATAATGCCCAGCTATGTCCTACCTCATGGTCTTTGTTTTTTTGAGATGGAGTCTCACTCTGTTGCCCAGGCTGGAGTGCAGTGGTGTGATCTCAGCTCACCGAAAGCTCCACCTCCTGGATTCAAGCAATTCTCTGCCTCAGCCTCCCGAGTAGCTGGGTTTATAGGTGCCCCCACCACGCCCAGCTACCTTTTTTTTGTATTTTTAGTAGAGACGGAGTTTCACCATCTTGGCCAGGCTGGTCTTGAACTCCTGACCTCATGTTCCACCTGCCTCGGCCTCTCAAAGTACTGGGATTACAGGCGTGAGCCATTGCGCCCAGCCATGGCCTTTGCATTTGCTGTGCCCTCTGCATAGAATACTCTACTGTCAAACCTTCGCATGCCCCCAAACCTTGTTATTCAAGTCTCTGCTCAAATGTCACCCCTCAGAGAGTCTTTCCTATTTAAATACTTTTCCTCCCAACCTAAGTTGCTTCCCGGCCCATCATCCTTTATGCTGCCTACAGCAACTATCAGTATCAAATCGCGTTTTATTTATTTACCTCTGTCTGTCTCTACCACCCCTCAATCAAAAATAGGAATAACAGGAAATAGGGGCCTTGTCTATCAAATTTACTGCTGTATCCTCATGTGCAGACACATATTTGTACAATGAATTATCATCAAACAAATTAAAAATTTCCATGGCCTCATTGTGATCATGATGAGAGAGGGATGGGGTCCAGGGCTTTGTTCTCATGGACACTCTGATGGGTGATTGACTTTTAGCTCACCCAGCAATGTCTGGTTCCTCGCAGGTGGATGCACACAACCAAATCCACATGAGCCTTATTTATAAGCCAGAATTCCAATTTGCTTTTTTTTTTTTTTTTTTTTTTTTTTTTTGTTGAGACGGAGTCTCGCTCTGTCGCCCAGGCTGGAGTGCAGTGGCCGGATCTCAGCTCACTGCAAGCTCCGCCTCCCGGGTTGACGCCATTCTCTCGCCTCAGCCTCCCGAGTAGCTGGGACTACAGGCGCCCGCCATCTCGCCCGGCTAATTTTTTGTATTTTTTTAGTAGAGACGGGGTTTCACCGTGTTCGCCAGGATGGTCTCGATCTCCTGACCTCGTGATTCGCCCGTCTCGGCCTCCCAAAGTGCTGGGATTACAGGCTTGAGCCACCGCGCCCGGCCCAATTTGCTTATTTTTAATGAGAAAGAACT
The DNA here is from genome assembly GCF_009764315.1 of Trachypithecus francoisi. Lineage (NCBI taxonomy): Eukaryota > Metazoa > Chordata > Mammalia > Primates > Cercopithecidae > Trachypithecus > Trachypithecus francoisi. The sequence goes on along the minus strand of NW_022681442.1, from coordinate 5,146,097 downwards.
GCCAAGTCAACCAGAGTCCTCGTCTAAAACATTTTGTTCATTATCTACCCAGCAGGAAAGCTTCCTTGAGAAGCCAAATTAAGAGAAGAACAGAGAACTAAGGGACCATAATAGCAATTGTCATCATGGTAGCCTGATATTTCCTTCTGTTTAAGGATTCATGCCTGCTACATTAGCCGAGGGGAAGCTAAGCCCCAGCACGTACGAGGCTACACACCAGAAGGCAGTGGACACAGGGTGATGATTTGAATTTGAAATGTATTTTCTATAGACTCGGTTAGTTTTTGAAGGCTAGCTCTTCAATGCCTTTTAACTCATATAGTTGACTTTCATATCACCATTTAGAACATTTCATTTTCTTTATGAGAAAAATGCACTTTGACTTCTAATGTGGGTAATAGTTTCTAGATCTGAAACCTCATGTGTTTTTATGGGAAAATAGAACCTGAATTCCAAAAGACAACAAGAAGGGGCACATCCTGTGTCCCATGCCCGACAGCAGGAATGTTCATTTCCCCTTTTCCCCACCTGCTGGACACCCAATTGCAGGGACTTCTGTGGTTTGGGCAGGATACAGGTGGGGAACAGGGTGAGACGGGGAATAAGGTGGGACTTCAAGCGCTGTGATGATTGAAATCACAAAGTTAGGAGACATCTGCCTAAGTTCCAATAGCCAAGGAGAAAATAGATACCTCTGGCTATCTAGAGGTAGGTGCTGACATGATTTTTACAACCTTTGATTTTCTAGCTATTGACTTTGGCTATTGAATTTGGAGGACCCAAATGGGCAATCCTAATTTAAATAGTCAAACAGGATAAACAAAACTATTACAACTTAGAATTAGCATCCTAAAGAACTTTTAATTCTATTCAATTTGACAGATATTTATTAGGCATATAGACTGACCCAGGAACACTTTAAATAATTCTAATTAGAATTTTTTTTTTTTTGTTCTCAGTGTTTGAAACTAAGCAGTGTACTTAACTGTTTAAATCCTTGCCTCATCTTACATAGAGAAGTCAAGAGTAAACAAAACTGTTCATTTTAGGAACTTCTAAATAATTTTCTCTCAAGAATACCCACCTTGACTCTGATCTATTCCCACAGACAAGAGAACTGGCCCAATCCAGTATTGGCTGGCAGGTCTTTTATCAGTGCAAGAACATTTGTGGGCTGAGAACACTGCCTTGGTTTAAAATCCACGCTAATGATGCATTAATTGTTCTAAATGGATTTTCATTTCTCTGCAAGATGAACACTTAATATGTCATCCAAGTGCCCAGTTTTTCTCCTTTCGGCGTCTGATCGCACAGTGTAGCACCATAAATCAACAAGGTGAATCCACTGATGAGGGCTGGAGGGAGGGTAGAGGGCTGGGGCATGGGCAGGGCTCCCTCCTCCTCTCTGCTGGACCTGAAATGTGACTGGTTTCCCTTTATTCAGCAATGACCAGGCACTGGCAAGTTGACAACTCAATAGCCAATCATTATAAAGAGAAAGCCCTAGAAATAGTGTTTGGCCACTTATAAAGAAAACAAATTTCTTTGTTGTTTTAATGTGCATTTACTTATCACTGAAAATGAGCCTTCTCATATTTTCATCAGTTATTTTTGTTTCTTAATTTGGGGTTTATTTGCTCATATTTACTGCCAATTTTTAATTAGTCTATTTTTCTCTTATTTATTTGAAACTTTATGTGTTAAGAATATTAAACAGGTTTATTTCTAAAACAAACTTCTGGGTCACCCTGAATCCTGCCCTGAGAGTGGAGGCTGGGAGCCACACATCCAGTGATGAATTTTCTACTGCTGCTCAGAAATGGGGTACGGATGTACAGGCTGAAAGTCAACAACATTTCAGGTTTCCATGGGAGTCTAGAACAAAACTTCCAGTGAGATCTGCCTTTCACCAAAGGTGGGACCTTCGGAGTACAGGGTGCTCAGCCCCTGAGGCAATTGAGAAAGGAGAGGATTTGTGGAAAGCCTTTGTCTTAGCACCTGTACATTGAGCGCTCAATTAGAAGCTACTGACAGAGAGAAGAGAAAAAGAGAAACCTCTTCTGAATGTCAGTAGCCTGGAGGCTCCTCCCTGGGTGTTTTCTTCAATTAGACTGGATCCTGCCTACAGGGAGCATAGAGTCTGGTAAAGAAAGGGATAGTGCGTGTAAGAGCAATCCGAGTTGGGCTAGAAACCTGATTGCAGTTGAGGCAGGACGTCTTCACAACGGGGATGCCGATGATATCAGGCTTTGAATGGGTAGGATCTGGGCACTCACGTGGGAGGATGGGGGAGGGAGAGGAAGCTTCTTATATGGAAAAGAGAAGGGGCCCAAGCATGCCTTTCCAGGTTATCCCCTCACCTCCCTGTTCTGCCTATACAACATTGGACAAATGCAAAAGGGGGAGATGAGAGAGAACAGATGCATATGGGGAGAAAAAAGTATTCAGCGAGCACAATCCAAAGTGCAGTAGATGTGATCTACGTCCACTTTGTTCTAACAGAACACTCTTTTTATTCTGCAGGAGGACTGGACTGAGATTTCCTCCGTCTCTGTGCCACGCGGACGTGCAAACTCACAGAGCCTTCATCACTGAGGAATGTTCTTTGACAGTCACTGTTTATGAGAGTGAACCATAAATTGGGATCCAAGTAGAATGATCAAATTTAGCAAATCAGAATATAGAACTTCCAGTTCGATCTAATTTCAGATAGACAATGAATAATACTTTAGGATAAATACGTCCCATGCAATACTGAGGATATAATTACACTAAGAAAAAATTCATTGTTTATCTGAAATTCAGATTCAACTGGGAGTCCTGCTTTATCTGGCAACCCTAGGTCCAGGCTTCCTTGAATGGTTCACAGGTCCACAAAGCCAATATGTTTCAATAAATTCTTAGGAAAAACGTTCTGGTTTCAGAATTTGAAGTTAACATGAGAATGCTTTACATGTAATTATTCTAGATAACTTCAGAGTAGACAGCACTATTTTCTGTGGTACGGAATTTGAGACCAAATAACCTAGTGACATATTTGAGAGGGAAAAGGGTCCTATGCTCACTGGAGAAGACACTTCATAGCAATCGGATCCTCTTTATCTCCCAGCTTCTCCAACCCAACTGCTGGAAGACAAAGTCTATACACAATAAAGTGTTTCATTCAGGGGCCCACATGACTCCATCTGTCACCAAAGCACATGTTTGGCATGAACTGAAAGCCAAAAGCAGTCTCACAAATATTTCAAAACTGAATTTATATCTTTCTAACACATGGTTTATATAGGGAGGTAATACCTAGAGAGCTTTGCAGTTCTCAAATAATATCCTGGCTCAACTACAAATGATGTCTGTAGCAGACCACAATACCAAAATTATTTGCTTTTAAAATATGTTAAAGAAAGCTAAGTTTATGGGGGGCTGGTGGCAGAGATGCCTGTTTTAGTATGCAATTGTTATAAAATAAGAGACAGGAATCCAAATATATCTACTATAAACCAAACATTTGCATTTGCATAATTCCTTATATGAAGAGGAAATTTCCCTCTAAATGTCCAATTGAGAATGACATTATCAAGGGAAGTAACTCCTATTTTAATAAACTTTCAACGTCCCTTACAGTCTCAACTATCTGCGTATCTCCTCCATCTAGGTAAACTGGACACCAGATCTATGAGATCTATAACAATGAAGATACTATTACATTTATCTCTGCTAAGCAGAAAAAGATCACATAATGGAATTCTCCGTGTGCAGAAACACACAGGTATGCTGGCTTGCTCTTCAGGCATGGGTTTTCTCCATAAGACAGATTTCTAGATGGAAAATGAATATGATTGAAATCTAGATATTTGTCTTTAGAGCCAAGAAGCCACATAGTAGACTTTGTTTCTTTTTTGTCTTTCCTCCAACTCTGTGATTGCACATGGACACAGCTTCCATCTAAGAGAGAGCTGAGGGTACTTGTCACTGGCCGGCCAATGATATTCTTAAAAATATTTCAATGCTCTCCCCGTCCCCAAGAAGAAGCTGGAAAAAAATTGAAACAACTAAAACAAAGCAGTGTCCACACACTAACTTTTCCAGCGTGTCCTAAAGATTACTTTTCACGTCAAGGGCTGGGTGGGGAGCAAAGAAATTGTCAAATTGATTTTCTGTGGAATCAAGCAATTTGTATTTTTCAACTTGACAGTATCAGCATAAATCAGAGCCACATGGAGAGAAACTCTCCTCTTGAAAATACACACCCACACACAGAGTCGGCCAAGCCCGAGTAAAGCAAGTTCTCTACAAGGCTGACTTTGAGAAAGGGAGGAAGAGGGGAGAGGACTTCAGCCCCAGGGACAGAGATAGCTGCCTGGGCATGGCCACCACAACCAGACTTGCTTGACCCTGTCAACTCCATAATTCTAGGAAGTTCCTGCTCCACAGCCTGACTCCGTCTGTCTCTTGAAGCATTTTCTGCAGTGACCTGCATGTGTGAGCAGTTGTATCTGCTGTAAATGGCAGTCTTGTGTTGGATGGCTTCCAGTTGCCGGGCACTTGACAGTTTACAAAGTGCTTCCCACATGTGTCACCTCACGTTGGTGCACAAGAACGCCACAGTAGGTTTGATTCATCCCATGCTATTGAGCAGGAGGTAGGGTAGGTGGGAAGTGAGCCTTGGAGGCCAGGCACCTGGCCAGAATACACGCCTCTGGCAGTGGGCAGAGCTCAGGCTCACATCCAGGGCTCTGCTTTGCCATGGGCACCTCAGATCCAGAGTATCCTGTGACCCGAACTGCTGCCGACCCCCAGAACCCTGCCCTTTCCCCCGTCCAGGCTCTCCTGCATGGCATTTTTGCTCACGCTGGTCTTCCATCAGTCTGAGCCATGTTTCCCCACTGCAGTGTACCCATATCGGTTACATAGTGAAATGAAGCAGGGTGTGGAAAGCAGGCCATGGCCAGGATTTCAAGCGAAGCTAGGCTGTGGTAGAGGTGCCCATGGGCAGTGCCCTCAGCCCAGAGGCCCAGACCCCACCTGTTCAGCCCAAAGCTGGCACCAGACAACCTGTGCCCCATCCCACCCTTCCCTTCTGTCCCGACTTCCCCCTTCAGTCTTGCCTTTCCTGCAGCTGTCCGGACCTCACCAGATGTGGCCCAGTTGTGTCTGGCTTCTGGCAGCTCTGTCCTCTGCCAGCCCCATCCAAATCAAGAGGGTTCCCACTGGATAGGCTGGTTCTTGGCCTCACTGCTGGTCACCACCCTGTATGCTTGAGCTACAATGGATCCCTGTCTGAAGCCTCCTGCAAGAAATGGTCCCTCCTGCTCTGGCCCTCTGGTGCTGGATTTCCCCGCCTGACGCAGAGCCCATGCATGTCATGTGCTTACTACCTAGCCACACAGGAGGGGAGCTGACTCCTTGCGAGAGAGACTGCTGCTTCTTCTCCTTGGATTCCTCAGCATCACACCTTGGATCTTCCACAAGCTAAATCAACTTGTTGAACAGATGTGATAGAGAAGCGGGAGGTCCGGAAGCCCTCCAGTGACCTGCATGAACATGCTCCCGGGTTGATGGGTTTGGATCCAGGATCCAGGAACAAATCTCAAACCTCCTCATCAACAAGGCAATGCCTTCAACTGTGCATTGCTCTCCCTGCACCCCCACCCCCAGTGAGAGGCCCTTAGCCCCCAAAGCCCCCAACTCCAGCACTCAGCCCTCACCCGGCCTTCGGACACACACAGGAGGAGTGGACTGAGAAAGTACTCTTGAGTCACTATAGGACTCTGGCCTCATCCCCTCTGCTTTAGACAAAGACTCACTGAGTTGTTCAGGGCCTTCACTGAAGACCTCCAGCCTTGAGCCTCAGAACCCAGCACTCATCAGCACCCCTCCAAGGGCCAGACACACCTAGCGGGCTTGGTGGAGGTGTCCTTGGTGGTGCTGACACTTAACATAAGGTCAAGGGGGGAACAAATTATTCCCTTTTCAGTTTCCTGTCAAGCCCTCTAATTAGAAAAAAGTCCATTTGGTATACCATGCCTAAAACCTCCCAGTCACTGGCTCTCTGCCCCTTTTCACAAAGAGAACAAGTCTTGGGGCTCAGGGACACTAACAGACACTATTGTCTGGCTGCATTTTGATAACATTGTTTTGTTTTCCTTCAATTTATCTTTATAGTATTTATGCCAAGTGATACCGGCCTATTTATAATATTGATGTACAACTTCCTTCTTAAACAAATTTAAGCAAAAGGTATATACCGACTTAAAGTTTAAGATAAATTAAGAAAAGCAAACCTGTGTGCGGCACAGGTGATATACATTTATTAAAAAGTCATGAACGTAAGTTCTCAAATAACACCAAGTTAGGAAACTTGGTACTATATGAACTGCTTGGACCACAGCTGGTCAGCATTGCAATGCATGTAATTACTTAATGGCTGTCTTGTGTCGGATGTCTTTCAGTTGCCAGGCACTTGACAGTTTACAAAGTGCTTCCTGCATCTGTCACCTCACGCCAGTGCACAAAGATGTCACAGTAGGTTTTCTTCACCCCATTCTGCTGAGCAGAGGAAGGGGTGGGTGGGAAGTGAGCCTTGGAGGCTGGGGACCTTGCCATAAACAACAGGAATAAACAATAGGGTGTCACCACTGTGGCAGCAATGTGATCCAGATTCAAGGTGGGGTATAAGAATGTACATTCAAAACAAGCTCCCAGGGAATGGTTTCAATGCAGACCATTTGGTAGACCAGCAGTCTCACAGACCCCAGCCTTTGAACCAACCATCTCTGACCACCACCTAAAGTCAAAGGACAAAGGCTGCTCTTGCTGTGGGGGCATCCTCACTGTGATCAAAGCAGGCTTCTCTCCACTGTTCCAGAACATCCTTCCTCCCATTCATGGAACATCAGAGCATCTCCTGCATACCAAATGCAGTCCACAGATTCAAAGGGAATTGCCACTCACTCCCTATACTTAAATGGCTGTAACACCCTATGAGTGGAGACTTGAACTCTGATATCAATGAGCTCACAACCTCATGAGATCATTATGTAACCAGCTAGCTTTTATTTAGCACCAGCTATGTGCTAGGCCAGTTCCTTGAGGTTAGAATCAAAGGTCACATGCCTAGATCTGAACGATGTTACCGTATAAGTGGGGAAAGCAACAGTGTCACACCAAGATGGTGGAGCTCCCAGGGAGAATGCCTTCCAGTATCTGGAGTAAGGAACCAGAGCTGAAGTGAGAGGACAGTGGTGAAGGAGGTTTCCCAAGGGACACGGGCTACTAGGCACAAAGCTAGGGTCTGCAGTAACAGCATTCAAGGTTCGAAATCAACAAGCACAGATAGGCACTCGATGATAAACAAGCCAAATGCTGTGTTTACATTAGTTTATCATTTTTGCCATTCAGTTTGCTGAGTATCTCAACCTGTTTATTAAAGGGCTGAGTTATATGAAGATCTCTGATAGCAAAATAAAAAAGAGATTTATGACTCTTCTAATACTAACCACTATTTGTGAACAGACAAAGCTAATGGAATCCAGGTCTAGCCTGTTCCTGCTCATATATCTTTCAAACTATTTCATAATGAACTCTCCACAGTCCTTAAAAAGAAGGGAAAGCTCCCTGCTGTAATCAATTGACTGCTCTGGCACAAACATTCAACTGTAGGCTTCCAGCTGCCCTTATTTTGAAAAGCATATTTTCCAGGGATAATGCCCTTTCACAAGTCTATAAGACCACGTCTTAATCCTGGCCAGGGGAATCACGTTGACAGAAAATTCCATATCCCTAAAGGAGGTTAACCAATTCAAACTTGAGATGCCGTATTTGAAATGTTTTTTATAATGATAACAAGCTTTTTTTTTTTTTTTAAAGAAAAAGATATTTGCATTTCTTTACTTACACTTATTTTTTCATTGATACTTCATCCTCCCGCCATCAAATCCTGCTCCTTTACTGGTTTGGTGTCTATCTTTGGACAAGTCACTTTGCCTTCCAGACTTGCCTTCCTCATCTGAAAAATGATGGTAAATTTATGGGCTGTCACCTGGCTTCTTGGGGTTCCAAGAATATGGTACTGCAGTTCCAGGAGTCATTTTTATTAGAGTAAAAGCCCTAGAATATATTTTGCAATAATGTTAGTTAGTTTAATGCAGTTGGCTCCAGCTCTCTACCAAGCTTCAGCTTTCAGGTAACTCATAGTCCTATATTCTGGAAGTAGGGGGATGAGAGGATTCAGAAGTTACTGCACATGGTATCTGGCATGCAGTAGGTGCTCAATGAACATCTGCGGGAGATGTAGAAAGGTTGGCAACCACAGGATTCGGTGAGTTTCTAGGATCTGCTGCATCTCAAAAATTACATAACTGTTTATGTTTCATAGTCCTTACTGACAATTGTCCATGCAAATTACATTTAAATTATAACTAAAATTTTCATCATTAGCTTTTTTAAAAAATTAGAGCTTTAATGGAAAAAGATAATGTTTAATGCCAAGAACAAACTGGTTAGTGATTCAAAAAGAAAGCTCTACCACAGAGACTTTAGGGGAAATAAATTTTGGTAAAAATCTAAGTCTTCTAGGGAATACTGCAGAATTGACTACAGCAAGACTTTGAGTAATCACTGCTAAAGTTTTTTTTGAAACATGAATACTCAGATGTATTTAATCAATGAAATTCTAAATCTGTACTCATTTTATGTTGGAGGGGAGGCAAAACAGGGAGACGGGAGCTTTTCACATATTTATATTAAAACTTGCAGTGATCTTGGAATTCATAGTAGTTCACAGAAAACCTGATCCACAAGAGTTCTTATGTCAATTGTCAAATAGCAACTCCCCACAGGAAAAAAAAAAGCTAAAAGGTAAAAAATTTTTGTAATTGTGTTGAATGAATTTATACGTCAAAATATATGGAATGAAACCAAAACTCCACTAACAAAAAATGTATAGCTTTAACTGCTTTTATCATCAAGAAATATGAACATAGATGAACTAAGTATTCAGCCAAAAAGTCAAAACAATAAAAAGACAAAGGAGTTAAGAAATAAAACCAGAAATGACTCAATTACAAGCTATGAATGAAAGGAATAGTGTTGATTAATAAATCCAAGATTGAATTCTTCTGACAGGCCAAACACATATCTAAATCTCTGACAAGTCTAAACAAGTGAAAAGATAAATTGTAAATAAAGAGAACTGGACAAAAATAGTGGAACAGGTGGCCCCAGGCTTTACTATCACCCACAGAAATTTCAACTAGCAATTATCTACAGACAAGAACATGTGGGTCAAAACCCCAAAACTTGGGAATAAGCCTGAGAGACCTGCCTAGACTACAGAAATGAATGAAGTCTGCATTGGAAGGGTAGGAGAAATGGTCTCACTTTGACCACACTGCTTCTCCCCTCATCCTTTCATTCAGCATGGTGCTGCACAGAGAGGATGCCTTAGCACCCATGGCTTCTCCAGTGGGCAGGGAGAACCAGAAGCAGACATCTAGCTTCTCTAGCATTCTGAGATGCTTTCCAGGAAGATCACCCCAGTCTCACTTCAAAAAGAATGCTCGGGGTGGTAGCATGATGAGACCAGCTGGAGTCAGTTAGAAACAAAACAAGCAGAGAGGGCTCACAGCAGATACTGCTGATATCTCTGCCTATCTGCCAGTGGCAGCCCCTAATGAGAGGTACCAGCAAACAGCACAGCACACCTGCAAAGCCAAGATGGTCACTCACAAGTGGTGAAAAGTTCTGCCTGGCTTGAATCCCAACAGCCATCTTCCAGGCCCAGCCTTAGGCTCTACTTGAAGGCTCCACCTGGGGAGAGAGCTCCCCACAACTGCACATTTTGGTAAAGAGCAAGAGCTAGTTCTGCAACACCCAAAACTTCAAACAGCACTCAGCTTAACCTCAAAGCCTACCCTAAGGCCATAGTTTGGCAAAGAAGCAAACCTCAAGCATACATTTCTACTGAAAATACCAGCTCATCCCAACCTTCCTGAGCAATGACTCCACCTAACCCCAGGGAACCTCCTGCAATCCTGTACAACTGAAGAAGTCAAGTAACAGTACCACCTGGCCAAGGAATACATCCTGCAGCCCAGCCCAATCAGAGTAAATTGCAATGACCAGCCAGTAGTTCTGCCTAATTACAGAGTTCAGTTAATGATCTCACCTGACACCCTGAGCCCAGCTAGCTTAGCTCTACCCGAACTCAAAGCAAAGGCAGCATCCCAGCCATCTAGAGAATGGAAAGCAAGCTCTGCTTGCCTGGGGTCATTACCAGTTGGCCCATCCAGAATCACAGGCTAAACTAAATAGTAAAGGTGTATTTCTGCCAAACAACACATGTAACATCCGAAAGAGGTGACTGTCTCACCAAATGCACAAAAACCAGTGCAAGAACATAGCATCACAAAGATCCAGAAATCATGACAACACCAAAAGAAACTAGCAAAGCTGCAAAAATAAACCCTACAGAAATGGATATCTATAAAGTGACAAAGAATTCAGAATAGGGGCAGAGCAAGATGGCCGAATAGGAACAGCTGCAGTCTCCAACTCCCAGCGCGAGTGACAGAAGACCGGTGATTTCTGCATTTTCAACTGAGGTACTGGGGTCATCTCACTAGGGAGTGCTGGACAATCGGTGCTGGTCAGCTGCTGCAGCCCGACCAGCGAGAGCTGAAGCAGGGCGAGGCATCGCCTCACCTGGGAAGCACAAGGGGGAAGGGAATCCCTTTTCCTAGCCAGGGGAACTGAGACACACAACACCTGGAAAATGGGGTAACTCCCACCCCAATACTGCGCTTTAAGCAAACAGGCACACCAGGAGAATATATCCCACACCTGGCCGGAAGGGTCCCATGCACATGGAGCCTCCCTCATTGCTAGCACAGCAGTCTGCGATCTAACCAAAAGGCAGCAGTGAGGCTGGGGGAGGGGCGCCTGCCATTGCTGAGGCTTAAGTAGGTAAACAAAGCCCCTGGGAAGCTCGAACTGGGTGGAGCTCACAGCAGCTCAAGGAAACCTGCCTGTCTCTGTAGACTCCACCTCTGGGGACAGGGCACAGCTAAAAAACAACAACAACAAAGCAGCAGAACCTCTGCAGACGCAAACGACTCTGTCTGACAGCTTTGAAGAGAGCAGTGGATCTCCCAACACAGAGGTTGAGATCTGAGAAGGGACAGACCACCTGCTCAAGCGGGTCCCTGACCCCTGAGTAGCCTAACTGGGAGACATCCCCCACCAGGGGCAGTCTGACACCCCACACTTCACAGGGTGGAGTACACCCCTGAGAGGAAGCTTCCAAAGTAAGAATCAGACAGGTACACTCGCTGTTCAGCAACATTCTATCTTCCGCAAACTCTGCTGCTGACACCCAGGCAAACAGGGTCTGGAGTGGACCTCAAGCAATCTCCAACAGACCTACAGCTGAGGGTCCTGACTGTCAGAAGGAAAACTATCAACCAGGAAGGACACCTATACCAAAACCCCATCAGTATGTCACCATCATCAAAGACCAGAGACAATTAAAACCACAAAGATGGGGAAAAAGCAGGGCAGAAAAGCTGGAAATTCAAAAAATAAGAGCGCATCTCCCCCTGCAAAGGAGCGCAGCCCATCACCAGCGACGGATCAAAGCTGGTCAGAGAATGACTTTGACGAGATGAGAGAAGAAGGCTTCAGTCCTTCAAACTTCTCAGAGCTAAAGGAGGAATTACGTACCCAGCGCATAGAAACTAAAAATCTTGAAAAAAGAGTGGAAGAATTGACAGTTAGACTAATTAATGCAGAGAAGGTCATAAACGAAATGACAGAAATGAAAACCATGACACGAGAAATACACGACAAATGCACAAGCTTCAGTAACCGACTCAAACAACTGGAAGAAAGAGTATCAGCGATTGAGGATCAAATGAATGAAATGAAGTGAGAAGAGAAACCAAAAGAAAAAAGAAGAAAAAGAAATGAACAAAGCCTGCAAGAAGTATGGGATTATCTAAAAAGACCAAATCTACGTCTGATTGGGGTGCCTGAAAGTGAGGGGGAAAATGGAACCAAGTTGGAAAACACTCTTCAGGATATCATCCAGGAGAACTTCCCTAACCTAGTAGGGCAGGCCAACATTCAAATTCAGGAAATACAGAGAACGCCACAAAGATACTCCTCCAGAAGAGCAACTCCAAGACACATAATTGTCAGATGCACCAAAGTTGAAATGAAGGAAAAAATCTTAAGGGCAGCCAGAGAGAAAGGTCGGGTTACCCACAAAGGGAAGCCCATCAGACTAACAGCAGATCTCTCGGCAGAAACTCTACAAGCCAGAAGACAGTGGGGGCCAATATTCAACGTTCTTAAAGAAAAGAATTTTCAACCCAGAATTTCATATCCAGCCAAACTAAGTTTCATCAGTGAAGGAGAAATAAAATCCTTTACAGATAAGCAAATGCTTAGAGATTTTGTCACCACCAGGCCTGCCTTACAAGAGACCCTGAAGGAAGCACTAAACATGGAAAGGAAAAACCGGTACCAGCCATTGCAAAAACAGGCCAAAATGTAAAGACCATCAATGCTAGGAAGAAACTGCATCAACTAACGAGCAAAATAACCAGTTAATAACATAATGACAGGATCAAGTTCACACATAACAATATTAACCTTAAATGTAAATGGACTAAAATGTCCAATTAAAAGACACAGACTGGCAAACTGGATAAAGAGTCAAGACCCATCAGTTTGCTGTATTCAGGAGACCCATCTCACATGCAGAGACATACATAGGCTCAAAATAAAGGGATGGAGGAAGACCTACCAAGCAAATGGAGAACAAAAAAAAGCAGGGGTTGCAATCCTAGTCTCTGATAAAACAGACTTTAAACCATCAAAGATCAAAAGAGACAAAGAAGGCCATTACATAATGGTAAAGGGATCAATTCAACAGGAAGAGCTAACTATCCTAAATATATATGCACCCAATACAGGAGCACCCAGATTCATAAAGCAAGTCCTTAGAGACTTACAAAGAGACTTAGACTCCCATACAATGATAATGGGAGACTTCAACTCTCCACTGTCAACATTAGACCGATCAACGAGACAGAAAGTTAACAAGGATATCCAGGAATTGAACTCATCTCTGCACCAAGTGGACCTAATAGACATCTATAGAGCTCTCCACCCCAAATCAACAGAATATACATTCTTCTCAACACCACATCGCACTTATTCCAAAATTGACCACATAATTGGAAGTAAAGCACTTCTCAGCAAATGTAAAAGAACAGAAATTATAACAAACTGTCTCTCAGACCACAGTGCAATCAAACTAGAACTCAGGACTAAGAAACTCAATCAAAACCACTCAACTACATGGAAACTGAACAACCTGCTCCTGAATGACTACTGGGTACATAACGAAATGAAGGCAGAAATAAAGATGTTCTTTGAAACCAACCAGAACAAAGATACAACATACCAGAATCTCTGGGACACATTTAAAGCAGTGTGTAGAGGGAAATTTATAGCACTAAATGCCCACAAGAGAAAGCAGGAAAGATCTAAAATTGACACTCTACCATCACAATTAAAATAACTAGAGAGGCAAGAGCAAACACATTCAAAAGCTAGCAGAAGGCAAGAAATAACTAAGATCAGAGCAGAACTGAAGGAGATAGAGACACAAAAAACCCTCCAAAAAATCAATGAATCCAGGAGTTGGTTTCTTGAAAAGATCAACAAAATTGACAGACCACTAGCAAGACTAATAAAGAAGAAAAGAGAAAGGAATCAAATAGATGCAATAAAAAATGATAAAGGGGATATCACCACCGACCCCAGAGAAATACAAACTACCATCAGAGAATACTATAAACGCCTCTACGCAAATCAACTAGAAAATCTAGAAGAAATGGATAATTTCCTGGACACTTACACTCTCCCAAGACTAAACCAGGAAGAAGTTGAATCCCTGAATAGACCAATAGCAGGCTCTGAAATTGAGGCAACAATTAATAGCCTACCCACCAAAAAAAGTCCAGGACCAGATGGATTCACAGCTGAATTCTACCAGAGATACAAGGAGGAGCTGGTACCATTCCTTCTGAAACTATTCCAATCAATAGAAAAAGAGGGAATCCTCCCTAACTCTTTTTATGAGGCCAAAATCATCCTGATACCAAAGCCTGACAGAGATACAACAAAAAAAAAGAGAATTTTAGACCAATATCCCTGATGAACATTGATGCAAAAATTCTCAATAAAATACTGGCAAACCGGATTCAGCAGCACATCAAAAAGCTTATCCACCATGATCAAGTGGGCTTCATCCCTGGGATGCAAGGCTGGTTCAACATTCGCAAATCAATAAACGTAATCCAGCATATAAACAGCACCAAAGACAAGAACCACATGATTATCTCAATAGATGCAGAAAAGGCTTTTGACAAAATTCTACAGCCCTTCATGCTAAAAATGCTCAATGAATTCGGTATTCATGGAACGTACCTCAAAATAATAAGAGCTATTTATGACAAACCCACAGCTAATATCATACTGAAGGGCAAAAACTGGAAAAATTCCCTTGAAAACTGGCACAAGACAGGGATGCCCTCTCTCACCACTCCTATTCAACATAGTGTTGGAAGTTCTGGCTAGGGCAATCAGGCAAGAGAAAGAAATCAAGGGTATCCAGTTAGGAAAAGAAGAAGTCAAATTGTCCCTGTTTGCAGATGACATGATTGTATATTTAGAAAACCCCATCGTCTCAGCCCAAAATCTCCTTAAGCTGATAAGCAACTTCAGCAAAGTCTCAGGATACAAAATTAATGTGCAAAAATCACAAGCATTCTTATACACCAGTAACAAACAGAGAGCCAAATCATGAATGAACTTCCATTCACAATTGCTTCAAAGAGAATAAAATGCCTAGGAATCCAACTTACAAGGGATGTAAAGGACCTCTTCAAGGAGAACTACAAACCACTGCTCAGTGAAATCAAAGAGGACACAAACAAATGGAAGAACATACCACGCTCATGGATAGGAAGAATCAATATCGTGAAAATGGCCATACTGCCGCCCAAGGTTATTTATAGATTCAATGCCATCCCCATCAAGCTACCAATGACTTTCTTCACAGAACTGGAAAAAACTGCTTTAAAGTTCATATGGAACCAAAAAAGAGCCCGCATTGACAAGACAATCCTAAGTCAAAAGGACAAAGCTGGAGGCGTCATGCTACCCGACTTCAAACTATACTACAAGGCTACAGTAACCAAAACAGCATGGTACTGGTACCAAAACAGAGATATAGACCAATGGAACAGAGCAGAGCCCTCAGAAATAATACCATACATCTACAGCCATCTGATCTTTGACAAACCTGAGAGGAACAAGAAATGGGGAAAGATTCCCTATTCAATAAATGGTGCTGGGAAAATTGGCTAGCCATAAGTAGAAAGCTGAAACTGGATCCTTTCCTTACCCCTTATACGAAGATTAATTCAAGATGGATTAGAGACTTAAATGTTAGACCTAATACCATAAAAACCCTAGAAGAAAATCTAGGTAGTACCATTCAGAAAATAGGCATGGGCAAGGACTTCATGTCTAAAACACCAAAAGCAACGACAGCAAAAGCCAAAATTGACAAATGGGATCTAATTAAACTAAAGAGCTTTTGCACAGCAAAAGAAACTACCATCAGAGTGAACAGGCAACCTACGGAATGGGAGAAAATTTTTGCAATCTACTCATCTGACAAAGGGCTAATATCCAGAAGCTACAAAGAACTCAAACAAATATACAAGAAAAAAACAAACAACCCCATCAAAAAGTGGGCAAAGGATATGAACAGACATTTCTCAAAAGAAGACATTCATACAGCCAACAGACACATGAAAAAATGCTCATCATCACTCGCCATCAGAGAAATGCAAATCAAAACCACAGTGAGATACCATCTCACACCAGTTAGAATGGCAATCATTAAGAAGTCAGGAAACAACAGGTGTTGGAGAGGATGTGGAGACATAGGAACAGTTTTACACTGTTGGTGGGATTGTAAACTAGTTCAACCATTATGGAAAACAGTATGGCAATTCCTCAAGGATCTAGAACTAAATGTACCATATGACCCAGCCATCCCACTACTGGGTATATACCCAAAGGATCATAAATTATTCTACTACAAAACACATGCACACGTATGTTTATTGCGGCACTATTCACAATAGCAAAGACTTGGAATCAACCCAAATGTCCATCTGTGACAGACTGGATTAAGAAAATGTGGCACATATACACCATGGAATACTATGCAGCCATAAAAAAGGATGAGTTTGCGTCCTTTGTAGGGACATGGATGCAGCTGGAAACCATCATTCTTAGCAAACTATCGCAAGAACAGAAAACCAAACACCGCATGTTCTCACTCATAGGTGGGAGCTGAACAATGAGATCACTTGGACTTGGGAAGGGCAACATCACATACTGGGGCCTATCATGGGGAGAGGGGAGGAGGGAGGGATTGCATTGGGGAGTTATACATGATATAAATGATGAATTGATGGTTGCTGACGAGTTGATGGGTGCAGCACACCAACATGGCATAAGTATACATATGTAACAAACCTGCACGTTATGCACATGTACCCTAGAACTTAAAGTATAATAAAAAAAATAAATAATTAATAGCCTACCACCAAAAAAAGTCCAGGACCATATGGATTCACAGCTGAATTCTACCAGAGGTACAAGGAGGAGCTGGTACCATTCCTTCTGAAACTATTCCAATCAATAGAAAAAGAGGGAATCCTCCCTAACTCTTTTTATGAGGCCAACATCATCCTGATACCAAAGCCTGACAGAGATACAACAAAAAAAGAGAATTTTAGACCAATATCTCTGATGAACATCGATGCAAAAATCCTCAATAAAATACTGGCAAACTGAATCCAGCAGCACATCAAAAAGCTTATCCACCATGATCAAGTGGGCTTCATCCCTGGGATGGAAGGCTGGTTCAACATTCGCAAATCAATAAATGTAATCCAGCATATAAACAGAGCCAAAGACAAGAACCACATGATTATCTCAATAGATGCAGAAAGGCTTTTGACAAAATTCTACAGCCCTTCATACTAAAAACGCTCAATAAATTCGGTATTGATGTAACGTACCTCAAAATAATAAGAGCTATTTATGACAAACCCACAGCTGATATCATACTGAATGGGCAAAAACTGGAAAAATTCCCTTTGAAAACTGGCACAAGACAGGGATGCCCTCTCTCACCACTCCTATTCAACATAGTGTTGGAAGTTCTGGCTAGGGCAATCAGGCAAGAGAAAGAAATCAAGGGTATCCAGTTAGGAAAAGAAGAAGTCAAATTGTCCCTGTTTGCAGATGACATGATTGTATATTTAGAAAACCCCATCGTCTCAGCCCAAAATCTCCTTAAGCTGATAAGCAACTTCAGCAAAGTCTCAGGATACAAAATTAATGTGCAAAAATCACAAGCATTCTTATACACCAATAACAGACAAACAGAGAGCCAAATCATGAATGAACTTCCATTCACATTGCTTCAAAGAGAATAAAATGCCTAGGAATCCAACTTACAAGGGATGTAAAGGACCTCTTCAAGGAGAACTACAAACCACTGCTCAGTGAAATCAAAGAGGACACAACAAATGGAAGAACATACCACGCTCATGGATAGGAAGAATCAATATCGTGAAAATGGCCATACTGCCCAAGGTTTTTTATAGATTCAATGCCATCCCCATCAAGCTACCAATGAGTTTCTTCACAGAATTGGAAAAAACTGCTTTAAAATTCATATGGAACCAAAAAAGAGCCCGCATTGACAAGACAATCCTAAGTCAAAAGGACAAAGCTGGAGGCGTCACGCTACCTGACTTCAAACTGTACTACAAGGCTACAGTAACCAAAACAGCATGGTACTGGTACCAAAACAGAGATATAGACCAATGGAACAGAGCAGAGCCCTCAGAAATAATACCACACATCTACAGCCATCTGATCTTTGACAAACCTGAGAAAAAAAACAAGAAATGGAGAAAGGATTCCCTATTTAATAAATGGTGCTGGGAAAATTGGCTAGCCATAAGTAGAAAGCTGAAACTGGATCCTTTCCTTACCCCTTATACGAAGATTAATTCAAGATGGATTAGAGACTTAAATGTTAGACCTAATACCATAAAAACCCTGGAAGAAAATCTAGGTAGTACCATTCAGGAAATAGGCATGGGCAAGGACTTCATGTCTAAAACACCAAAAGCAACGACAGCAAAACCCAAAATTGACAAATGGGATCTCATTAAACTAAAGAGCTTCTGCACAGCAAAAGAAACTACCCTCAGAGTGAACGGGCAACCTACAGAATGGGAGAAAATTTTTGCAATCTACTCATCTGACAAAGGGCTAATATCTAGAAGCTACAAAGAACTCAAACAAATATACAAGAAAAAAACAAACAACCCCATCAAAAAGTGGGGAAAGGATATGAACAGACATTTCTCAAAAGAAGACATTCATACAGCCAACAGACACATGAAAAAATGCTCATCATCACTCGCCATCAGAGAAATGCAAATCAAAACCACAATGAGATACCATCTCACACCAGTTAGAACGGCAATCATTAAAAAATCAGGAAACAACAGGTGTTGGAGAGGATGTGGAGAAATAGGAACACTTTTACACTGTTGGTGGGATTGTAAACTAGTTCAACCATTATGGAAAACAGTATGGTGATACCTCAAGGATCTAGAACTAGAAGTACCATATGACCCAGCCATTCCACTACTGGGTATATAACCAAAGGATTATAAATTATTCTACTACAAAGACACATGCACACGTATGTTTATTGCGGCACTATTCACAATAGCAAAGACTTGGAATCAACCCAAATGTCCATCTGTGACAGACTGGATTAAGAAAATGTGGCACATATACACCATGGAATACTATGCAGCCATAAAAAAGGATGAGTTCATGTCCTTTGTAGGGACATGGATGCAGCTGGAAACCATCATTCTCAGCAAACTGTCACAAGAACTGAAAACCAAACACCGCATGTTCTCACTCATAGGTGGGAATTGAACAATGAGATCACTTGGACTCGGGAGGGGCAATATCACACACTGGGGCCTATCATGGG
This sequence comes from Trachypithecus francoisi, assembly GCF_009764315.1. NCBI lineage: Eukaryota > Metazoa > Chordata > Mammalia > Primates > Cercopithecidae > Trachypithecus > Trachypithecus francoisi. Next base: position 5,126,917 of record NW_022681442.1, on the reverse strand, counting down.
GAGGGGGGAGGGGGGAGGGATTGCATTGGAGTTATACATGATATAAATAATGAATTGATGGGTGCTGACGAGTTGATGGGTGCAGCACACCAACATGGCACAAGTATACATGTGTAACAAACCTGCACGTTATGCACATGTACCCTAGAACTTAAAGTATAATAAATAAATAAATAAATAAATAATAAAAAAAGAATTCAGAATAATCCTCTTAAAGAAATTCTGTAAACTATATGATATTACACATTAAAAATTAAATAAAATTTGGAAAACAATACATGAATAAAAGTTTGACGAAGAAACAGAAACAATCAAAAAACAAATAGAAACACTAGACATAAAGCATACAATGGCTAAACTTTAAAAATGCTATAGAAGTCTTCAGGCTTGAGCAAGATGCAAAAGAATCGGTGAGTTTGAAGTAGATAATTTAAAATTATCCAATCAGAGGAGCAAAAAGAAAAAAAAATGAAGGAAGCCAATGGGAATTATGGAATACCATCAAATGACCTAACCTTTGCATAATAGAAATTTCAGAAGAAGAAAGAGAAAAGGGGCCACAAAATATATTTAAAGATATAACGGCTGAAAACTTCCCTAACCTGGGGAAAGATCCCTACATCCAGGTCCTGAAAGCATAGAGGTTTCCAATCAAATTCAACCCAAGGAGGAGTCCACTCTAACACATATTAATCAAACCATCAAAACTTAAAGACCAACAAAAAATTCTGAGGGCAGCAAAAGATAAAAAAATACATTATATACAAAGAAGTCTCAATATGACTATCAGTGCATTATTCAGCAGAAAACCTGCTGGCCAGGAGAGAGTGGGATGATATATTCAAAGTGCTGAGGGAGGGGAAAAAAAATACCCTGTCTACTGAGAATACCTTACCCAGCAATGCTGTATTTCAGAAATAAGGGAGAAATGAAAACTTTCCTAGACAAACAAAAGCTGAGCAGAGATTGAATGCTTAACAAAAAGTCTCCCATCAAAGAAAAGCGCAGAACCTGATGGTTTCTGTATTAGTCCATACTCATGCTGCTAATAAAAACATACCCAACAATGGGCAACTTATAAAGCAAAGAAGTTTAATTGACTCACAGTTCAGCATGGCAGGGGAGGCCCCTGATCATGGCAGAAGGGGAAGCAAGGAGAAGTACTGAGCAAAATGGGGAAAAGCACCTTATAAAAAGACCCATCAGATCTCGTGAAAACTCACTCACTATCACAAGAACAGCAGCATGGGAGTAACTGCCTACATGATTCAATTCCCTACCACCAGGTCCCTCCCATGACATATGGGGATTATGGGAACTACATTTCAAGATGAGATTTGGGTAGGGACACAGCCAAACCACATTAGCTTCACTGCTGAATTCTACAAACATTTAAAGAAGAACAAATATGAATCCAAACTTTTCCAAAAAAATTGAAGAGGACAGAATACTTCCAAATGCCAGTGTTACCCTGATGCCAAAGGCAGACAAACACATTAAAAGTAAAGAAAATTATGGGCCAATATCCTTGTTAAACATACATGCAAAATCCTTATCAAAAACCTAGCACACCAAATTCAAAAACACATTAACAGCATCATTTATCATGATCAAATGGGATTTATGCCTGAGATGTAAGGATGTTTCAACACAGACAAATCAATAAATGTGATACATCACATTAAGAGAACATAGGACAAAAACCATGTGATCATCTCATTAGATGAAAAGAAAGCATTTGACAGAATTCAACATCCTTTTATGATAAACTCTCAACAAATTAGGCATAGAAGAAATGTACCTCAACACAATAAAGCCCACAGCTAACATCATACTCAATGGTAAAATATAATAAGCCCACAGCTAACATCATACTCAATGGTAAAAAATTGAAAGCCTTTCCTCTAAGATCTGGAACAAGACAAGAATGCCCACACTCTCCACTTCTATTCAACATAGTGCCAGAGCAATTTTGCAAGAGAAAGAGATAAAAGACACCCAAACAGGAAAGGAAAGGAAGAAGTAAAATTGTTGCTGTTTGTTGATGACATGTTTCTTTATGTAAAAAAATCTAAAGATTCTCTAAAACAACTTATTGAATTAGAATAAACGAATTCAGTAAAATTGCAGGATACAGAATAAACACACAAAAAAAATCAGTAGCATTTCTATACACTAAAAAGAGACTCTTCAAAAAAGAAATCGTGAGAAGAATCCTGTATTAGTCCATTTTCACACTGCTGATAAAGACACCCAAGACTGGGCAATTTGCAAAGGAAGGAGGTTTAGTTGTACTTATAGTTCCACATGGCTGGGGAAGTCTCGCAATTATGGTGGCAGGCAAGGAGGAGCAAATCACGCTTTTTTTTTTTAATAACCTATTTTATTGAGATATCATTCACATATCATACAATTCACCCACTTATAGTGTAATGGTTTCCGAGATATTACAATAATTTTTAATATTGTGCTAAAATATGTATATAACATACAGTTTGCTATTTTAGCTTTTTTTTTCTTTTTTTTATTATTATACTTTAAGTTCCAGGGTACAGGTGCATAATGTGCAGGTTTGTTACATATGTATACTTGTGCCATGTTGGTGTGCTGCACCCATCAACTCATCAGCACCCATCAACTCATCATTTACATCAGGTATCACTCCCAATGCAATCCCTCCCCCCTCCCCATAATAGGCCCTGGTGTGTGATGTTCCCCTTCCCGAGTCCAAGTGATCTCATTGTTCAGTTTCTACCTACAAGTAAGAACATGCGGTGTTTGGTTTTCTGTTCTTTTGATAGTTTGCTGAGAATGATGGTTTCCAGCTGCATCCATGTCCCTACAAAGGACATGAACTCATCCTTTTTTATGGCTGCATAGTATTCCATGGTGTATATGTGCCACATTTTCTTAATCCAGTCTGTCACAGATGGACATTTGGGTTGATTCCAAGTCTTTGCTATTGTGAATAGTGCCGCAATGAACATACGTGTGCATGTGTCTTTATAGCAGCATGATTTATAATGCTTTGGGTATATACCCAGTAATGGGATGGCCGGGTCATATGGTACATCTAGTTCTAGATCCTTGAGGTATCGCCATACTGTTTTCCATAATGGTTGAACTAGTTTACAATCCCACCAACAGTGTAAAACTGTTCCTATGTCTCCACATCCTCTCCAGCATCTGTTGTTTCCTGACTTTTTAATGACTGCCATTCTAACTGGTGTGAGATGGTATCTCACTGTGGTTTTGATTTGCATTTCTCTGATGGCCAGTGATGACGAGCATTTTTTCATGTGTCTGTTGGCTGTATGAATGTCTTCTTTTGAGAAATGTCTGTTCATATCCTTTCCCCACTTTTTGATGGGGTTGTTTTTTTCTTGTAAATTTGTTTGAGTTCTTTGTAGCTTCTGGATATTAGCCCTTTGTCAGATGAGTAGATTGCAAAAATTTTCTCCCATTCTGTAGGTTGCCTGTTCACTCTGATGGTAGCTTCTTTTGCTGTGCAGAAGCTCTTTAGTTTAATGAGATCCCATTTGTCAATTTTGGCTTTTGTTGCCGTTGCTTTTGGTGTTTTAGACATGAAATCCTTGCCCATGCCTATGTCCTGAATGATATTACCTAGATTTTCTTCTAGGGTTTTTATGGTATTAGGTCTAACATTTAAGTCTCCAATCCATCTTGAATTAATTTTCATATAAGGAGTAAGGAAAGGATCCAGTTTCAGCTTTCTACTTATGGCTAGCCAATTTTCCCAGCACCATTTATTAAATAGGGAATCCTTTCTCCATTTCTTGTTTTTTTTCTCAGGTTTGTCAAAGATCAGATGGCTGTAGATGTGTGGTATTATTTCTGAGGGCTCTGCTCTGTTCCATTGGTCTATATCTCTGTTTTGGTACCAGTACCATGCTGTTTTGGTTACTGTAGCCTTGTAGTACAGTTTGAAGTCAGGTAGCGTGATGCCTCGAGCTTTGTTCTTTTGACTTAGGATTGTCTTGGCAATGTGGGCTCTTTTTTGGTTCCATATGAACTTTAAAGCAGTTTTTTCCAATTCTGTGAAGAAACTCATTGGTAGCTTGATGGGGATGGCATTGAATCTATAAATTACCTTGAGCAGTATGGCCATTTTCACCATATTGATTCTTCCTATCCATGAGCGTGGTATGTTCTTCCATTTGTTTGTGTCCTCTTTGATTTCACTGAGCAGTGGTTTGTAGTTCTCCTTGAAGAGGTCCTTTACATCCCTTGTAAGTTGGATTCCTAGGTATTTTATTCTCTTTGAAGCAATTGTGAATGGAAGTTCATTCATGATTTGGCTCTCTGTTTGTCTGTTACTGGTGTATAAGAATGCTTGTGATTTTTGCACATTAATTTTGTATCCTGAGACTTTGCTGAAGTTGCTTATCAGCTTAAGGAGATTTTGGGCTGAGAGGATGGGGTTTTCTAAATATACAATCATGTCATCTGCAAACAGGGACAATTTGACTTCTTCTTTTCCTAACTGAATACCCTTGATTTCTTTCTCTTGCCTGATTGCCCTAGCCAGAACTTCCAACACTATGTTGAATAGGAGTGGTGAGAGAGGGCATCCCTGTCTTGTGCCAGTTTTCAAAGGGAATGCTTCCAGTTTTTGCCCATTCAGTATGATATTAGCTGTGGGTTTGTCATAAATGGCTCTTATTATTTTGAGATATATTCCATCAATACCTAGTTATTGAGAGTTTTTAGCAAGAAGGGCTGTTGAATTTTGTCAAAGGCCTTTTCTGTATCTATTGAGATAATCATGTGGTTGTTGTCTTTGGTTCTGTTTACATGCTGGATTACGTTTATTGATTTGCGAATGTTGAACCAGCCTTGCATCCCAGGGATGAAGCCCACTTGATCATGGTGGATAAGCTTTTTGATGTGCTGCTGGATTCAGTTTGCCAGTATTTTATTGAGGATTTTTGCATCAATGCTCATCAGGGATACTGGTTTAAAATTCTCTTTTTTTTGTTGTATCTCTGTCAGGCTTTGGTATCAGGATTATGTTGGCCTCATAAAATTAGTTAGGGAGGATTTCCTCTTTTTCAATTGATTGGAATAATTTCAGGAGGAATGGTACCAGCTCCTCCTTGTATCTCTGGTAGAATTCAGCTGTGAATCCATCTGGTCTTGGACTTTTTTTGGTTGGTAGGCTATTAATTGTTGCCTCAATTTCAGAGCCTGCTATTGGTCTATTCAGGGATTCAACATCTTCCTGGTTTAGTCTTGGGAGAGTGTAAGTGTTCAGGAAATTATCCATTTCTTCTAGATTTTCTAGTTGATTTGCATAGAAGTGTTTATAGTATTCTCTGATGGTAGTTTGTATTTCTCTGGGGTTGGTGGTAATATCCCCTTTATCATTTTTTTATTGCGTCTATTTGATTCTTCTCTCTTTTCTTCTTTATTAATCTTGCTAGTGGTCTGTCAATTTTGTTGATCTTTTCAAGAAACCAACTCCTGGATTCATTGATTTTTTGGAGGGTTTTTTGTTTCTCTATCTCCTTCAGTTCTGCTCTGATCTTAGTTATTTCTTGCCTTCTGCTCACTTTTGAATGTGTTTGCTCTTGCTTCTCTAGTTCTTTTAATTGTGATGGTAGAGTGTCAATTTTAGATTTTTCAAGCTTTCTCTTGTGGCACTTAGTGCTATAAATTTCCCTCTACACACTGCTTTAAATGTGTCCCAGAGATTCTGGTATGTTGTATCTTTGTTCTCATTGGTTTCAAAGAACATCTTTATTTCTGCCTTCATTTCGTTATGTACCCAGTAGTCATTCAGGAGCAGGTTGTTCAGTTTCCATGTAGTTGAGTGGTTTTGATTGAGTTTCTTAATCCTGAGTTCTAGTTTGATTGCACTGTGGTCTGAGAGACAGTTTGTTATAATTTCTGTTCTTTTACTTTTGCTGAGGAGTGCTTTACTTCCAACTATGTGGTCAGTTTTGTAATAAGTGTGATGTGGTGCTGAGAAGAATGTATATTCTGTTGATTTGGGGTGGAGAGTTCTGTAGATTTCTATTAGGTCCGCTTGATGCAGAGATGAGTTCAATTCCTGGATATCCTTGTTAATTTTCTGTCTCATTGATCTGTCTAATGTTGACAGTGGAGTGTTGAAGTCTCCCATTATTATTGTATGGGAGTCTAAGTCTCTTTGTAAGTCTCTAAGGACTTGCTTTATGAATCTGGGTGCTCCTGTATTGGGTGCACATATATTTAAGATAGTTAGCTCTTCCTGTTGAATTGTTCCCTTTACCTCTCTGTAAGGGCCTTCTTTGTCTCTTTTGATCTTTGATGGTTTAAATTCTGTTTTATCAGAGACTAGGATTGCAACCCCTGCTTTTTTTTATTCTCCATTTGCTTGGTAGGTCTTCCTCCATCCCTTTATTTTGAGCCTATGTGTGTCTCTGCATGTCAGATGGGTCTCCTGAATACAGCAAACTGATGGGTCTTGACTCTTTATCCAGTTTGCCAGTCTGTGTCTTTTAATTGGACATTTTAGTCCATTTACATTTAAGGTTAATATTGTTATGTGTGAACTTGATCCTGTCATTATGCTATTAACTGGTTATTTTGCTCGTTAGTTGATGCAGTTTCTTCCTAGCATTGATGGTCTTTACATTTTGGCCTGTTTTTGCAATGGCTGGTACCGGTTTTTCCTTTCCATGTTTAGTGCTTCCTTCAGGGTCTCTTGTAAGGCAGGCCTGGTGGTGACAAAATCTCTAAGCATTTGCTTATCTGTAAAGGATTTTATTCCTCCTTCACTGATGAAACTTAGTTTGGCTGGATATGAAATTCTGGGTTGAAAATTCTTTTCTTTAAGAACGTTGAATATTGGCCCCCACTGTCTTCTGGTTTGGAGAGTTTCTGCGGAGAGATCTGCTGTTAGTCTGATGGGCTTCCCTTTGTGGGTAACCCGACCTTTCTCTCTGGCTGCCCTTAACAGTTTTTCCTTCATTTCAACTTTAGTGAATCTGACAATTATGTGTCTTGGAGTTGCTCTTCTCGAGGAGTATCTTTGTGGCATTCTCTGTATTTCCTGAATTTGAATGTTGGCCTGCCTTACTAGGTTGGGGAAGTTCTCCTGGATGATATCCTGAAGAGTGTTTTCCAACTTGGTTCCATTTTCCCCGCTCACTTTCAGGCACCCCAATCAGATGTAGATTTGGTCTTTTCACATAATCCCATACTTCTTGAAGGCTTTGTTCATTTCTTTTTCCTCTTTTTTCTTTAGACTTCTCTTCTCACTTCATTTCATTCATTTGATCCTCAATCGCTGACACTCTTTCTTCCAGTTGATCGAGTCAGTTACTGAAGCTTGTGCATTTGTGACATATTTCTCGTGTCATGGTTTTTATCTCTGTCAGTTCGTTTATGGCCTTCTCTGCATTGATTATTCTAGTTATCCATTCTTCCATTCTTTTTTCAAGATGTTTAGTTTCTTTGCGCTGTGTATGTAATTCCTCCTTTAGCTCTGAGAAGTTTGAAGGACTGAAGCAAATGCTCCCATCACAAAAAAGCTACATATCTGAGGTGATGGATATGTTAATTCACTTGATTTAATTATTCCATGTTGTATTCATAAATCATAACATCACTCTACACCCCATATAATTTGCCAACTCATAATAAAAATAAGTTTTAAAAAAAGAAATGAGTATAATTATAGCTAAAAAAATTAAATTGTAATCAAGTATTACATGTTCTTTATACTAATGAATCTGAAAACATGGGGACAATAAATAATTTTCTAGGAAAAGATAAGTTATCGCAATTGGCTCAACAAGAAATAGCAAAACCAGTAAGTCTGTAAACAGTTCAAAAATCTGTACGAGATTTATGTTCCATAAAGATGTTAGGGCCAAATAATTTTAAGAGAGAATTTTTTAAAGCCCCAAATATGACAGATTATTTTCATATAATTTTTACTGTCCCAAAAAACACACAGTAAAAGACTGGACAAAAGAAACTTTAGGATTATGGCTGATTGCTAAAATTGCCCTAATACTTTACCATCCCTCTATCTGAACCCCAAGGAGTCCCTTGGCTGGGGGTGGGATATATGACTTTCCCACTCCTCTTCTGAAGAGGTAGAACCTACCTCTCCAGTTTGCCTCCCTGACAGGTCAATGGAATGTTAGCAGGTGGGTCCAGAGCAGATGCTTGAAATGGGCTGTGTCTAAGGACATGTCTGTTCTTATGCCTCTGCCTTCCCTATGAGAACATGCTGGGCTAGCCTTCTAGGGAGATGGGAGAGACATGGAGAAGAGCCTGGTCACTCGATTAGACTCAGCAAGCCCATTAACATGGCAGCAAGCCTAACGGAGACCAGAACTGCCCAGCCTAAATCCCTGACTCACAGACACATGAGCTAAAGATGTGTTTTACTGTTTTAAGGCCACTGAGTTTGTATAAATAGAGAACTAAGACCACTTTCCTTCTTAATATAGATGCAAACAATCTTAGTTAGAACACTAGGGAATTAAATTCAGCAGCATATTAAAAATATGATATGCCTTGACACAGCAGGATGTATCCCAAAAATATAAGAATATTTTGATATAGGGAAATCCATGAATGAATATTTGTATCAATAAGTCAATTAATATTTTTATCAGGTCACAGGATTTAAAAAGAGAGAAACAAGATATGGTACCTCTGTAAATGTCTAAAAAAAGTTAATAAAATTCAATATCCAATACTGTTTTTAAAAATATATATATATACCTATTTTAAAACTAGAAATAGGTTCTTTCTTAAAATCATAAACTCACATCTTAAATCAACAGTCAATCCTAAAATCAATGGTGAAATATCAGGAGCCTTCCATTAAAAACCAAAACAAAAGAGGAATTATTGCTATTTGTACACATTTTTATAGCAATTCTTTATGTTTGAGACACTGCAATAAAGCAGTAACAATTCAGGGAAATAAATGTTAGAAAAGAAAAATTATTTATAAGTGATATGATTAGTTACCTAGGAAACCCAAGAAAGTCAACTGAACATCTACTAAAACCAGCAAGATATTTTAATAAACACGCTAGTCCCAGAATGTGTATATATAAACCATAAACCAATACAAGAAATATCATTACTAAAATAAAATTGAAAATTGGACTCCATTTATAATGACAAGAAAAGAAAAATAACCAGAAAAATAACACCTAAAAAATACTTTGTAAGAAATGAGTGGTATGCTGTTCATTCCAAATTATGGCTCACAAAAGGGTAGTGCTGTCATATATAAACAGCACTTAGCAAATCAATTAAAGGAAGACAAATCCTCAATAACAAAGTGACCAAAGGATATGAACTAACAATTAAAAAAAGAATCACAAATTGTTGATAAAATAAGGGGGTAAATTAAACTGCATTATGAAGAATTTAAAGAGAATCTCCTTCCCTCAACTCCTCCATCACCATCCTACCTTTGTCCTTGTTTTAGTGTACGTGAATTTCCATTAGATTAATATTCCTGGCCTCCCTCCATTGCCCTAACTCCCCCAGGTAAAGAATAGTGATGTATATAAGAGTTTCAAAGGAGGCACTGAATTTTGTGGCTCATTTCTTCTGGGATCTCCCTGTCATCCTGGATCTGTCTGCAGATCACTCTGTCTGCAGCACACTCACTCTGGTCTGCCCTCTGCCATATGTTAAGGGATATGACCCTATTGGGCAAGATGCTACATTTTAATATTATCCAGTATGATTGGTGACTCTCAAATTTGGAAGTAAAGCAGTAGTAAGCCTACACAGCCAAAGACCTAAAGCCAAATTCTACTATCAGCTGTTTATTAATAACAGATAGTTTGTTCTCTAACATTCTGCTTCCTGTGCCATCGTTTACTTCTGAACCTAACAGGGGAAGGAAGGTGTTGTTAAATAGACAACTAAGACCCCAACAATAAATTTAAAATGCAAGTTAGAATATTTTTACCTAGAAAATTGGCAAAGAAAATATGATAATAATTGGTAACAATAAGTCCACTAGCTAGGAATGAAAAAGCTTCAGAGACACAGGCCAGGAAGAACATAAAGGGGTGTATTAGTCTGTTCTCATGCTGCTATGAAGAAATGCCCAAGACTGGGTAATTTATAAAGAGGTTTGACTCACAGTATCATGTGGCTGGGAAGGCCTCAGGACACTTGTGATTATGGCAAAAGGCAAAGGGGAAGAAAGGCACCTTCTTCACAGGGAGGCAGGAAGGAGAAGTGCTGAGCCAAGGGAGGAAAGCCACCTTATAAAACCATTGGATCTCATGAGAACTCATTCACTATCACAAGAATAGCATCGGGGTAACTGCCCCCATGATTCAATTACCTCCCACCAGGTCCCTCCCACAACACATGGGGATTACAGGAACTACAATTCAAGATGAATTTTGGGTGGGGACACAGCCAAACCATATCGAGGAGCATAGCCATTAGAAAACCAATTACAACACATAGCACAAATTTTAAAGGTGCTTATTCCTCTCTGATGTCATTTGCTTTTTAAGTGCAATCCTGCTCACATTTATTGTGATTTCTTTTAGATTCTAAAGTTTATTTATATGGAAAGTAATCAAGAAGGTACAACAATTCTGAAAGGATATTCTGAAAAGAATATTAGATCTACCAGGTGTTAGAGTTATCACATAGCAATAATTAAGCATAGAGTCCAAGAGTAGACAGATCAATATAAGTGAATGAAAGTGAGAAAAATTGACACAAATATGTATAAAACTCTACTAAACAAGGTAGTATTTCAAATCAATGGAAGTAAAACAGGCAGTGGTTAAAGATTCCTATCCTCACTTTTTGTGTAAAAATATAGATGAATGAATAATTTAAATACAAAAAATAAAACTATAGAACTACTGTATGAAAATATTGCTTCCATATTAATTTTATGCAGCCTTTTTGGATGTCACAGCAGGATGCACGATCCTTTCTATAGCTCTCTCAGTTAAAGATACATATTCTAATCCCTATGGCAAGCACTAAAATATAATAAGAAAATGAAGAACTACAGCTAAAAAAGGGAAATGTTAAAGCTACTCAGTACAAAAGAAAATGGGAAAAGAAGGGAAAAAAACAAAAACATACTGGGCAAATAGTAAAAGACAGCAAGAAAATGAATGTCATTCTCCATAAGAATAATTAAATGTAATGGGATTAAATATTTCAATTAAAAGGTAGTGACTCTCAGAAAAGATTGAAATGCAAAGCTAATATACACTGTTTAAAAGAATGCACTTTGAGCATAAATATAGATATACTGAAATTTTTTTTAATGAAAAGAGATGCTCTGTGCATATATACACAAACACTAAGCATAGGAAAGCTGAGGTGGCCATATCAATGTTAGTTAAAGGCCATATCAATGTTAATCAAAGTTAGTCAAAGTGTGGGACAAAAATTACTACCAGAAATAAAGAAGAAATTTCATCACGATAAACAGGTCAATTCATCAAGAAGACATAACAATCCTAGATGCATATAAACCTAAAAAGAGTTTCAAAATACATCAAGAAAACTGATAGAACTGAAAGCACAAATAGATAAATTGGCACTTCAGTTAAAGGTTTTACTCTCCTCCCAATAATTGATAGAAATAATAAACAAAAAATATTAGTAAGTAAACACTATCAACTATGCTATTTACAGGACATTACCCTATACAATAACAGCAGAATTTACATTCCTTTCAACCATTCATGGAATATCCATCAATAAAGACTATGAGCTAGAGTATAAAACAAGTCTCTAACAAATGTAAAGATAAAAGTAATAAAGAAGACAATCTGATTATAAGAAAATAACATTAGAAATTAATAACAAAAATCTTAACATCTCAAATATTCAGAAATTTAAAAACATTTCTAAATAAGCTACAAGTCACAGAAAAAAATTACAAAAGAAATTTTTAAAATATTTTAAACTAATGATAATGAAAAAATAACCTAGACAAATTTGTAATACTCAGCTAAAGGAGTACTGTACCAGGGATATTTATATTTCCAAATGGCTGTACTAGAAATTGAGAATGTTATGTTAATATTCTAAGTGAGGATCAACTAAAAGCAGCTAAAGAGCAAATCAAAGACAAAATAGAAGGAAAGCAATAATAAGTAGCAAAAATCAAAAAAAAAATAGCAAAAGAGAAAATCTTTGAAACCAAAGTTGGTTATTTGCAAACACTGATAAAATTGTTAAATTCCTAGCAGGATGAAAAAAATGAGAAAAAAATCATAATTTACCAATTTTAGGAATTAAAGAGGGGTACATCATTACAGATAATACAGGCATTAAGTGATAAGAAAATATTATGAAAAATTTTATGCCAATACGTTTGTTAACTCAGACGACAGGCACATATTTTTTGAACCTCCAGGCCCAGATGGCTACACTGAATAATTCTATTAGACATTTAAGAGAGAAATAATAACAATCTTACATGAACTCTTTCACAAAATACAGAAAGTTAGAAAACCTTAACTTATGAGGCCAGTATAACCCTGACACCAAAACCAGACAATAATATAACAAGAGAAATAGCACTCTCTCTTATATAAACAGACATAAAATCCTTAAAATATTAGGTAATAAACCCAGATCCCTCTCTATATGTACATAAATGTATATGTGTGCATGTGTATGTGTGTATATATAAACGTGTGCATATATGTATATGTATGCATATGTGTATATATGTGTGTGTATGTGTATATATAATATAGGATAAACAACAAATGAATGGGCATGCTAATTTGTGAAACCTAAGTAGGTCTTGTAGTCCATATTCCCAGGACTATAACTAATAAGGCTGCCCAGTTGTTATTTATATTAAAATTCCTCAGAAACATAAATTTCATTATTCCTTTGATAACTTAATTCACTGTTTTATGATCCCAGCTTAGATTTTGTGCTTTTTTTTCTTCTTCTTCTTTTTTTTTTTACAAAGGACTGAAGGCAAACCACCAAAAGAAAAATGTATTGTAACAATAAATAGGGCACAACTTTAAGAAATGTACTTTTAAAATTACTATGAGTTTATCAATAGTAACTTTTCATGTTAAGTCTTCCAATTTTTGCATATAAAAATGATTTTCATCAAACCACTGAAACGATCCACTGTGGATGTAAATAAAATAACCAAGTTCAATGTAAGAAAGCAGCATAAAACAAAGTAAAACTTGTGATTTGCAAATTAGCCTGATGTAAGTTTTTTGTTGGTTTGTTTGCCTTTGTAGTTGCAGAAGGTGAGCTCTGTTTTAGAAGGAGTCATTTCATTCCTCAATTGAATTTTGACTCATTCAGGTTAAAATCACTTCAAACGTTTAAAATGAGGGTAGAGAAAATAAAAAGGAAAAAAAGTAAATATATAGTTAAGTTTATCATCACCAGGTCACTAAATGCTAGATAGAATATCCAAACCCAAGCAAACGCATAGAGTTCCTCATGCCCATCCTCACATTTGTACATTTCTCAGGGAGATCAGATGAACAAGCTAAAATTAATAGAGACCTCTTGTGATTTTTATTAAACCATCAGCTCACATTTTCTACCCAATATAAAAATTAGCATCCATAACAGCATCACAGTATTTCCAAAAGATGTTCCTTTTGTATCACTAATATTTACTAACTACCTTTTCCATATCAAATATTTGGACACATGGTCTTTTTTTCAAAAAGACTTTCCAAATATGCAAATTCATTTACACGAAAGTTTGTACAAACACAAACAATTTAAGAGTAGAGCTTTAGTGAAGCACATTTGTTGAAATGAAAAAGCAGCATATCCAGTGGGACTATTTACTCATCATGCCAATATTTATTGAGCAGCTGTGATGTGCTAGGCACGGGGGACCCAACAGAGAATAAGATGGATGTGGTCTGTCACCACAGAGCTTAAATTCTAACCAAGAAGACAAACCGTTGATTAGAATGTGATAAGTGCTCTGATGGAGACACAGCATTTTGAGAATATTTAGCAGGGGGACCTTTCCTTGACTGGGGTTGAGTGGGAAGGTCCAAGAACCGGCTGCCTGTGAGGAAGTGAAGTCTAAGCCAAGGAGGAGTTCAGCCAAGTGTTGGAGTGAGAGTGGGAAAAGAACTGTCAGGCAAAGGCAATGAAGATGCTGTAGTAAAAGGACATGAAACAGCTAGGGAACAAAAATGCAGAAACAGAGCCACCTTACCAATCAGATGCTGCTGCCAGTTCCAAGACCTGTACATAGTGAGTGGACACCTCTGAAAACAGAAGCTTCCACCTGTCAAAGCCATTCCTGATATTTACAATGCTGACTGTCTAATTAACTCACTGTGGTAGACTGTTGAGATGGTTCCCAGTGCCCCCACCTTCCGGTATTCACTTCCATGTGTAACCCCGGTAGGGTTAGAATAAAGCAAGTCACTAGGTTTCTTAACCTAGTGACTTGCTTTTAACCAATAGACTATAGCAATATTCACGGACCATGATTAGATTATACAACTTGTGATTTTGTATTGTTTGCAGATTCTATTGCCTTCTCAGTCTGCAGGCCTTGATGAAGCAAGCTTCTATACTGGAGAGAATACTGATTAGGAAAATGGGAGCCAGCTAGGAACTGAGACCTTCAGTTCAGCAACTCAAGGGACTGAATTCTGCCATGGTTCTGTGAGCTTGAAAGCAGATCCTTCCCAGTTGAGCCTTCGAGTGAGACCCAGTCCTGGCTAACACCTCAACTGAAACCAGTGAGAGAAGCTGAATTAGAGGACCCAGATAAGTTGCGCCTAGATTCATAACCCACAAAAGCTGTGAGATTGTACACGGGTGTGATGGTAAGCCACTAAGTTGTGGCAATTTGTCATACAGAAATAAATAACAAATGCACTCATGCATGTGTGTTTATCTTGTTTACAAGTATTTTCTACAGCCATCATAGGTAGAAGTTATTAGGTTCAGTCCTGCATTTTATTTGTGTGAGAGAAAACAGAAGATAGTGTACTTAATTGTTAAACAGTAAGTTTCTCCTTCAAAAAGAATACATTTTAGCTGGTAAGTCCACATGCTCCTTTGATGTGAAAATGAAAGGTCAGAGATACCAGGCCCTGCAAATGGGTCTCCAGTCCTGTTTTTCCTGCCAGTGCTTGCAAGTCAGAGCCCACAGGACAAGTTCCTTGGATTCACACAGCTAAAAACTCAAGTATTGTTCTATCTCAGTGTGTTCCTAGGTTCTCTCCTCAAATCCCAGTGTCCCAAGATAAACACAAGCTGAGATAGCTGCAAATGGTTTGGAGTACGGAAGAGTTCCTGGACATCATAGGTCCTCCCTTGGCAGCCCAGTGGTTTAGTACCTGGGCCCTGAAATCAACTGCCTAGTTCAATCCTGGCTCAGCCTCTTATAAGATGCAGGGGCTAAGGCAAATCACGAGTTCTCTATGCCTTAGTTTCTTCATCTGTAAAATGGAAATAATAATGGCTCATACCTCTAAGGGCTATAAGGATATCTTAACCACATAATTCATGTAAAGGGATTAGTCCAGAGTCTGCTGAATGCTTTGTTAACTGCCGGTGTCATCACTATTACTGGTTATTCGTGTAAGTCCCATGTCTAGTACATTCCCTATTTGTGCAGTAATTCACGTGCATAATCTCAGCTGTGCCACCTTGTAGCTGCATAACTGCACAAGCTGAATGTCCTAGCCTTGGCTTTCCTATTTGGAAGAAAGAGTGATCATAGTGCCTGCCTCCCAGGACATGGTGAGAATGTATGAGAAGCCCTTGGACCAGTGCTAGCACAGAAACCACACAGGCAAAATCCCTTTATGGAATTCCTCAATTCTATCCTATAAAGAGAGAGCAATTACCACTCAGGAATGTGATTGTTCTCCAGGTACACAGATAAACCTGCAACCAGGAGCCCTCGGGTGTTGTCTGATCATGTGCTGAACTCAGACTGAGTAAACATTTTAGAAAATTCATTTGCTACTGTGCAAGTCAAAAGATATGGTAGCTGCAATCCACAGTTTCAGAAAGATTCAGACGAACAATCTTAGTAGTGTGGGGAAGATATTTCCATTCACTTATGTTTTGCTGTAAATTGGGAAAACACCACCAATATTTGGTCTTAGAGTGGAACATTTCTGTCAGATTCTGGATGTTCTAAATTTGTATTGTTTGGAGCCACAAGGATGCAGAGTGCTTAACGGGCTTCACTGCTGCAATCACATGCTCTAACTGGTAATTAACACATAAGTCAAGAATTTATGTGTCTGCTTCATCCACAAATGTGAGGTTCCTATTTCTACAGCAATTCTTATTCATGCCAACCCAATACCCTGAGAGGCATGTTAAATTTTATTTGCCTTGCCATTCTACGCTTATTCTCCCTCCCACACCTCTTTCTCAAGAAGTCAGTGGAAGTTGAAGGCCAGGAAAACTCATGCCCCTGGCCCGGGCATCTGCTACCATTCATTCTCTGCAGCCCTTATGCCCAGCGCACAGTGTGTCCCATACAGCAGAGAAGAAGGAAACTAACGACCATTTTGTGTGCTATAAGTAAATGATATTTGAAAGAGTTCACATTATTAATGCAATCTCAAATAGTCCTGGTTAACAGAGATGCCCCTAATGGTAGACTGATAAATAACAAAGATGGAAACATGAGATTTAAGGTAGGAGAAAAAGGAATAGAAACTGCCCTCCTCTCCCAAATCTCTGCCACCCCCTCTGTCAAACTTTGGGATTAACTTGGACACCCATCTACCACGAGCAGGAGGGGACAGTGGCTCATGGATGCTGAGAACTCGTGCCGTCCAAGGCATGAGGGCAAACCTCAGCCACTGAATGAACAAATGGACAGTGGTACCGTGTGTCCCCCTGTACCATCGAAAGAGAAGACCTTAAATTACAAAACACATTCCCCAACATCTCCCTCATTTGGTATTCACCACAACCCAGGGAGGTAGGCTGCATCCTTGTTCATTGTTGACAAAGAAACTAAGTTCAGAAAGATTTAGTGGGTTCCTCAAGGTCACACAGCTATAAAGAGGCCAGGCCGGAACTCAGAGCCACTTCTCACTCCAAGTCCAGAATTCTGGCCATGATCCAAGCCACCTGTCAATTTTATAACTACAATGCCAGAACACACAGCACTCTTGACCCACTAAATCCATAAGGAAGTAACATCAGGGGAGACAAGCTGAAGAAATCTCATTATTTTATGTCACTGAAGTTCATAAGAGAAGCAGATGCTTCTACTAGGAGCTTTTGTGCTTGAAAACAGTTGTCTTGATTTAGCTTTTCAAACCATCTCCTATCCCAGCCCTTTCTGCCTCCCTCTCTTGAAATTGCTTCCTCACTGAGCCTCTGTAACCAATGGCTTAGTCTTCAGCAGTGCTGAGGGAGAAAGAAGGATGAAAAGCACCTTTTAAAGGAGAGCAGAGACGAGAAACAGAGAAAAGAGACTAAAATATGTGAGAAACAAGTTTCAAGAGAACCATCTATTGCAGCTGAATAAATTATGCTCCAAGGAGCAGACTCTCCCTACTAAGAAACTGGAAGTAAAGCTTAGTGAATTGAATAGACAAAGTCTGACATGTCCAAATTTTAGTGGCAAACCAGGCATCTGATTTTCTTCTAGATAAATCAGTGGAGAAACCAATCTATATGGAATCATAGCATTCATTCTGAAGGTTACAAAAATATACAAATGAGTGTTTCCATTGTCGGCTTACTCCATTGTATCATCTTCTCTGTGTACTAGAATGTTTAAGTATGGGATGAATTCACTATACACTCCTGGAAGGCTCACATGACTGGAATTCTGTTGACACCTCTGCTGGCAGAGGAGCAGCTTCTGGGAGTGTATGTTGGCCTTGCTTCCCAGCTGTTCTCATTTTGCCTCCGCCAGAGGGAGATGGGAACAGCTGATGGCTTCACCCCCAAAGCTCAGCTTGGCCCCATCATTAGCACATCTCACCCCTGCAGCTGCCAAGGCAAAGACTAACATGCCAGCAGGAAAGCAGCTGACTGACTTTTCTGACTGAGTGTTTGGAGTATTCGAAGTTGAGAATCAAGCTGCCAAGCGGGTTCAACTCATTTTCTGTACATTTTTATGATTCACTCACTCTAGAGGCTATGAAATGAGGGTGTCTGTTCTTCTCAACACTGTATCCCCAGTTTCTGGCACAAATCTGGGATTACAATAGGCAGCAAACAAATGTGTTGACTAAAAGAACCAAAGAATCAATATTGGAGATGTCCAGTTCTGAAAACACAGTGGACTGAGCTGACACAGCTAGAAAACCTTTCTACTACAAACACAGAAAAATGTTAAATAAAATGTGACAACCTGTATAACTGAACTAGAAAGAAGAGAAAGGAAATTATCAGGGAATTAAGGAATTCCTAGCCAAAGCATCCACCCACTGCCAAAGTCGTGGAATCCCAGAGGCCTGGCAGATATAAGCCTTCAGCCTGGAAACCGTGAGTTTAGTAACAGGAGGCATGATCTTGAACACCACGAGTCAGAGAATTCTAGCTAAGATCCTTGAGTAAAACCAAGACCAGACAGGCCACCCTTCCCAAGTCATCAGGGCTAGAAAACCTCTACCAAATGCCACAGGGAAACTTCAGAGTGACATGTCTCACCAGAGATCTGGTGAGGGTTAGGGAGTTTTGCAAGAGAAACAGAAACTTCAAGCCTTTGCCACATGGGTATGGAGACCAAAATTAGAATAGCCATGTGGTGTAAAATTCCCACAATAACTGGACTTAGACAAGGGAAATCCCTGTGGCATCTGTCATGAGTAAACAGATTCTGCTCCACAGGAACTCTCCTAATCCAGGGTACATAGGGCTCACATGAAGAGGGTGGCAGTGAAGGGAAAAAATAGCTGAAAATGAACTCACAGTTTAAAATTGTAAGGCATTGGAAGAGATAATCCACGGTAATACAGAATCAGCATTCTAAGAACTTGAAATAACCTGAAATGGATAACAATATATAAATCCCAAATTATTAAAGACATGAAGGAATACAAAGAAAAGATAACAAAAGATAATTTTAAAATATTGCTTTTTAAAAAGATCTGGCAAGTTTGAAAAAGAGCAAAACAAAGCTTCCATGCGTGAACAATTAAAGATATTGAAAAATGTTAAGTCAATAGATAGTTTAAACAGCATTTAGACACAGCTCAACAGAGAATCGGTAAACTGAAATTTAGACTTGTAGACATCACCCAGCATATAAAGCAAAGAGTGATAAAGAGATGAAGAGAAGCTAAAAACAGGATAACTGAATTATAAGGCCCAACTACATAATAACAGAAGTTCCAAAGGAAGTGATGAAGCAAAAAGGGCAAGGCAGTAATTAAAGAGATGCTTACTAAATTTTTAAAAAATAATTGATTGGATTTAAGAAGCACAGCAAGGCCAGAAATACACAAATTTAATATAAAACCATATAAAAACACATGAATAAAATACAGAACTATACATACACATGCACACATACTCCACCACCCCCAAAGAACTACCTTAAAAATAACCAGAGAAAAAGGCAGGTTTAGTGCAAAGGCATAGTCCTTAAATGAAAGACTCCTTAATAACAACAGGAGAGGCCAGGATACAACAGGTAACATCTGATAAAAGAAAACAATCGCCAACCTCGGTTTGGTTATCCATACATAGCTAAACTAACATTCATGAAAAAGAAAAACATTTTCCAGGCAAACAAATATAGGGAATTTGCTACTCAGAGACCTTCGATGGAAGACTATTTCAATAAGAAGCAACTGGATCCAGAAGTGGAAGTGGTTTGCAAAAAGCCATGGGGGAAAAAAAAGAAAGAAAGAAAGAAAGAAAAGAAAAAGAAAAGAAACTGGTTGCATTGGATAAATCAGCATAAGCCTGGACTGCTCAGCATAGAACAAAGCCTAGTATTTCCCCACTACATTTTTTGTTGAGAGATGCGTTTCAAAATGGCAGAACTAAAATTCTAGACAATAATGAAAAAACAGGAGGTGCAGTGAAGGGCACTAAAGCATGGTTAGCCTGTAATTGTTTGGTAGGAGGCCAAAGTTATTGACTACCTTTAGATTCCATTGCTGAAGTGCAAATGTTAAAAATTTAATGGTACTACTAAAACTGTGGAAAGAGAATATGTAACCTCCAAATTAATAGAACTGGAAAAAAAAAGTAGGAATAAATAATCCTGCAGCAATAGAAGAAAGAAAAGAAAGATGTATAAAGATAGCAAAAGTTAGTTATTTTCATTAAAGTTTTAAAAAAAAAAGGAGACTAGCAATCACTTCTTTTTCATTGTTTTTCTTTCCTTCTTTTTTGAGACAGGGTCTCACTGTGTCTCCCAGGCTGCAGTGCAGTGCAAGATCAAAGCTCACTGCAGCCTCGACCTCCTGGGCTCAAGCAATCCTCTCACCTCAGCCTCCCTGTGTAGCTGGGACTACATGTGCCACACATATGATTTTTTTTTTTTTTGTAGAAATGGGGTGTCCTTATGTTGCTCAGGCTGGTCTCAAATTTCTGGACTCAAGCAATCCCCCCTCTCCACCCGCCCCCAGCCTCCCAAAGTGCTGAGATTACAGGTATGAGTCACTGGGTCTGGCTAATCCTTTTGTTCATCGTTGTAATGGAGATGCTACCCAATGAAAGAAAAAAAATAAAAGAAGTAGAATGCATAAGGACTGTAAAGGAAAAAATAAAAACTTACCCTTTCCGGTGATTATTCTCTTAGAATTTCTATGAAGTCAACCTACAGACAAACTATTAGAGTAAAAATTGAGCAAGCACCCAGCTATGATTTGAATCATCAGGATTAAAAATAATTGAGCAAGATTTCTGAATTCAAAGTCAACCTACAAAAATAAGTAACATTCATATACACTGAAAAGAAAACATCAATTAGAACTTTCAATAAGGAAATGACTCCACAGCTAAAACAAGAATAGCCATGAACTGGCACTTGTTGAAACTGAGTGATAGAAACATGGGTATTGATTGCAGTCTGTCTACTTCTGTGTATGTTTAAAACTTTTCATATTAAAAAGTTAAAATATTTTTTAAAATAGTGATACCATCTAAAGTGACAATAAATCTATTAGGTACTTATGATATCTAGAAATATATCTTACAAAGATGCGCAAGAACCTTGAAGAGAATATTATTGAAAACGTATTGAATAGCATTAAAGGGAACAAATAAAGAGAGAAATCACCACATTCATGATGGGAAGCCTTGATGTCATGAGGATGTCAATTCTCCCCTAAATTAGCCTACAAGTCCCCATACAGTATTTTGTGAAACTTAGCAAGAAGATTCTAAAGTTCATATGAAACACTAAAGTTTCAGGAATAGTCAATATAACTTTAAAGGAGAGGAGGGGAGAAGGAAAGGAGATGTTAAACTTTATTGAATACTTAGCATGGTCTGAGCACTTCTCAAAGCACTGTATATGTATTATTTCATTCCACCTGCACTACGGCCCTGTGGAGGTAGATACAATTATTATCACCATTTCATCAAGAGGAAATGGGGAAAGAAAAAGATTACATAGTTTGTTCAAGGTTTGGGGTGAGCAATGATCCCAATTTGCCTGGCACTGAGAGGTTTCCTGTGATGTGTCATCTTCAGTGCTAAACCTAGGAAAGTCTGGGCACACAGGATGGTTTGTTACTCTCTCAAGATCACGTGTCAGGAGCTAGGTGGCAGAGCTGATCTGCAAACTCCAGCAAGTTGGCTTCAGTGTCTGCCCTCTGCACCACTACATACCAACTGTATTAGTCAGGGTTTTCCAGAGGGACAGAACTCATAGAGATGATATAAAGGGAAGTTTATTAAGGAGTACTAACTGACATGATCACAAAGTCCCACAAAAGGCTGTCTACAAGCTGAGGAGCAAGGAAACCAGTCTGAGTCCCAAAGCTGAAGAGCTTGGAGTCCGATGTTCAAGGGAAAGAAGCATCCAGCACGGGAGAAAAATGTAGACTGGGAGGCTAAGTCAGTCTAGTCTTTTCACAGTTTTCTGCCTGATTTATATTCTGGCCATGCTGGCAGCTGATTAGATGGAGCCTATCCAGATGAAGGGTGGGTCTGCCTTTCCCAGTCCACTGACTCAAATGTTAATCTCCTTT
This sequence comes from Trachypithecus francoisi, assembly GCF_009764315.1. Lineage (NCBI taxonomy): Eukaryota > Metazoa > Chordata > Mammalia > Primates > Cercopithecidae > Trachypithecus > Trachypithecus francoisi. The sequence goes on along the minus strand of NW_022681442.1, from coordinate 5,104,775 downwards.
GACAACACCCTCACAGATACACCCAGGATCAATACTTTGCATCCTTCAATCCAATCAAGCTTAACCATCACGCCAACCAATCTAAACACTGAAGGCTTATCAAGAAGTAAAGGATACTGAGAACAATATGAGGCTGGAACTGAGGTAAACAGAACAGTAGGACAAAGAACCCAGAAGCATATCTGTGTGTGCTTGCTGGTTATCAGAAGTGGAAAAGGATTCAACAAATGTTACTAGAGCAATTGGTTTTCCAGATGGGGGAAAATAGACATAGATCTCATACAATAAATAAAAATTAAATTCCAGTTATTCTAAAAGGGAACAGCAAAAATTTTAAATTTAGAAGAAATTATTAAAATTTATTTCGGAGCTCAGGAAAGAGAGGAGGATTGCTTAAACTAAACTTAAAAAGAAACACGAGTAAATAAATACAAATAATTCAAAGAAGAAATACAAAGAACATATAAACACATAAGAATCTTAGAGTCTTTAGTAATGAGAAAAATGCCAATTAAAACAATGAAATATTTAACATCCAGCTTGGCAACATTTAAAAAGCCTGAAAATATCAAGTATTGACAACCACATAGGTAACCAGAGCTCTCCAGTAAGTGGGCACATAAATTGGTACAACCAATTTGGAAAGCAACTTAACAAAATATGTTACAGTAAAAAATTCGTGTACTCTACAGCTCAGTAATTCATTTGTAATCGGTTCCCTAGAGCTTATACCCATACCTAAGATAGCAAGGATCCTTGCACCATCACAATATCAAAAAGTTGGGGAAAACAGATTTATTATCAGCAGAGGAGTATACAAATTATGATTCAGCCATTCAATTAAAAGGAATGAACCAAGCACATATATGAATAAGTCTAAAATATATATTGTTTTTTTAAGTTGCAGAAGGTTGTCATATATAGTAGGGTACCATTTACGTAATAGTTAAATACATGAAGAGTATCAGGTATTGATTAGGGGTATGTGTGTGTATACACACACACACACAGACCAACCAACTTCACAGGAGTACAGCCTCTGCAAAAGGAAGACTGAGCTAAAATAATCTGAATGAGTGGGGAGAAAAGGGATGGCTATAAATATATCTTTAACATTTTACATCTTTAAATGTTGAAAGTTCTGAAGCATATATAGTAGAATCTGGCTGGCAAATATATGGGTGTATAACTTATTCTATGTCCATTTTTCAACTTTAAAATTGTCATATTTTAGAAATAAATGAATGATGGTGCCAGATTTCTTTTTCAATCATCTTTTATATGATCTTCTCAAATCATACTGAAATTGGCTGAAATAATGATTTTAATTGAAAAGTTTTACTTAGTATGCTTAATTTCAGGAATGTACCTTTCTATAGGCAGACAACGCTGCGTTTTAAGGTATAATGCAGACCCTAAATCCTAATGCAGGCTCTGAAGAACACTACCAACAACAACAAAAAAACCCAGGATGGAAACAAAACCAAATAGGAACGCTTTTACACTGTTGGGGGGAGTGTAAATTAGTTCAACCATCGTGGAAGACAGTGTGGCGATTTCTCAAGGATCTAGACCTAGAAATACCATTTGACCCAGCCATCCCATTACTGGATATATACCCAAAGGATTATAAATCATTCTACTATAAAGACACATGCACACGTATGTTTATTCCGGCATTATTCACAATAGCAAAGACTTGGAAACAACCCAAATGTCCATCAATAACAGACAGGATAATGAAAATGTGACACTTATACACCACAGAATACTATGCAGCCATAAAAAAGGAAGAGTTCATGTCCTTTGCAGGGACATGGATGAAGCTGGAAACCATCATTTTCAGCAAACTATCACAAGAACAGAAAACCAAACACTGCATGTTCTCACCCATAAGTGGGAGGTGAACAATGAGATCACATGGACACAGGGAGGGGAACATCACACACTGGGGCCTGTCATGGGGATGGAGGGCTAGGGGAGGGATAATATTAGGAGAAATACCTAATGTAGATGACAGGTTGATGGGTGCAGCAAACCAGCATGCCACCTGTATACCTATATAACAAAACTGAACATTCTGCCCATGTACCCCAAAACTTAAAGTATATTTTTAAAAGTTGCTCATATATCTAGGCAATCCTTCACATACTGCAAATGTTTCCTTTTTTTTTTTAAAGCAAGACTAGGTTCTCAGATCACATTCAGATTCAAGTGAGCATATCTCTCACAAGAAATGCTTCCATCCTACCATGGCTTCAATTACAAACATGGCAACACATAATACAAGGAATCTTTTGGTCAAACTGCAGACCAGTGCTCACCATGCCTGGTAGGGGAAGACATGTCAAGGTGCTTCACTATTTCTAAGAATGGATCATCTAAACTGATGAAGCAGTTCAAGGCTTCCTGGAGTAGGTAAACAGACAGAAAGTGTAATCCAACGAAACTGTCCAGTTTTTTAAACAGTTGCCAAGAAGCTGAGCTCTTAGCATAGCCTTGGAATGACATAAAAGCTTAAAGGATAAAAAATAACAATATGATGCTGAATTATTCGGCTTCTCCACCCCATCTATCAACTGGAGGCAAGGTATACTGGGCATTAAATAAAGCACAAAAGAAACAGAATGAAAAATGGGCTGGAGAAAGTATGAAGATTGAAATGGCAGCCTGTGAGAAAGCGTAGTATTTAATGTGCACATTTCAATTGGCAAATAATGTTTATTTGAACTGCATTGCCGTTCTGCTGAGATTCAAGCTAATTACAATCTCACTGCTATAGTTATGGCAAAGATAGGTTATGAAATGTTTGCCACAGCTAGGTTAAGATCCAGTCTCCAGCATGTGGTAGACTAGACTGCCTTGCCCCTGACAGCGCTGATCTCACTATCTGAGGCTATCATTTCTTCTTCTGTAGAATGAGAGTATTAACAGGACCAACAAGATTCTTTCACCAGAATTGTATGAGATAGTGCATGCAAAGACCTGAGCACCGCTCCTGGCACTGACGCACTCAACAAACTCCTTTTTAAGTAACAATGTGATGGTATGATACTTTTAGGTTTAATAAAATCCAAACATATAAAGAAACAATTATGAAAAATTCACAGCAACTACCTTCATAAACATTGTCTAGATTATATCAATTTCACTTCTCCATCCCAGAGACCTGACAATTAAAGAGCATGGACATACTCCAGAGCTGCTTCCTATAGCTCCCTGTGGGCACACAGCCAAAGGGCTGCAGGGCTAGCCATTCGGTACAGAAGAAACATCTGAAAATTCTACACCTCTTTGTAAATCATGGACGCTGCAGAAACAGTTTAGCTTAAGGAGGCCTCTGAAACACACACTGATACAAAATTTTTTTTCTGCAACTCTAATGAGTTCATTACAGCATCATCCACACCAGGAAGGAATGTGCTTAGCTTCTTTAAATGATGTAGCTGCATTTCTTAAGAAAAATTTTGTTACAGTTTCCACAGCTGCAACATTTATCTAATTAGGTATATGTTGACTTCGAGTTTTTATAGATTTTGAAAAGAAAGTTTTGAAACATTTAAAAATGAGTTTAATTTTTGTTTCCACAAGGAAGGAGTAGAAAGTGCCAAATGACAAATGAGAGAAAGAAAATACATCTATATGTAGAGCATGGTAATCAAAGCCTTGGCTAAATTCTAAATGTACATGGCAGAGTCACAGGTATTTATCTGTGGGACCTGCCCGAAACCCTACAATAAGGGAATAATTATAATAGCAATAATAGGCTGTGTGCCATGGTTCAATGCCTGTAATTCCAACACTTGGGGAGGCTGTGGCAGGAGGATGCTTGAGCCCAGGGGTTCAAGACCAGCCTGGGGCAATAGAGTGAGATTCTATCTGTATAAAAATTTAAAAATTACATATATTTTTTAAAAAAAATTTTGAGACAGAGTCTCACTGTCACCCAGGCTGGAGTACAGTGGCATGATCTCGGCTCACTGTAGGCTCTGGCTCCCAGGTTCAAGTGATTCTCCTCCCTCAGCCTCTGGAGTAGCTGGGATTACAGGTGCCTGCCACCACCCCTGGCTTATCTTTGTATTTTTTTTTAGTACAGATAAGATTTCAACACATTAACCAGGCTGGACTCGAACTCTTGACCTCAATTGATCCATCTGCCTCGGCCTCCCAAAGTGCTAGGATTACAGGTGTGATCCACCATGCTTGACCAAAAATTTAAAAATTAAGAACAAATTAGTTGGGAATGGTAGTGTGTGCCTGGAGTCCCAGCTACTAGGGAGGCTGAGGTAGGAGGATCACTTGAACCCAAAAGGTTGAGGCTGCAGTGAGCTCTGATTGTACCACTGCACATCACCCTGTGTGACAACGCAAGATCCTGTCTAAAAAACAACAACAATAATAGTTAAAAAACAAAGCAGCAAAGCTTTGGAAGATGGAAAGGTGATGGACAAGTTGTTACCTATTTAGCAGGGAAGAGAGAATGGGAACTTATGACCTGAAGAGGAGGGCAGCCATCAGAAGGTGGGATGGATAAGCAGAACCCTGGAAAGGTTTGGGAACAGGGGGCACTGTATGGGCCAAGGCCAATACAGGCTGAGGCTGAAAGGCTGTATAAGGAGAAGCTAGAGCCCTAGATCCCTTGCAAAGCCAACACAGTTAGGTGTTGCCTGCCCTACTCTGACCAACACAGGAGGTGTATTTCCTGAAGACACTGAAGTAGAGAAGTTCTGTACATAAGTACTCCCAGGAATCATGAAGGAGGGGTAGCAAAGTGCTAAACTGAAAACAAAAGGATTAAGTTTAAACAATATAAGCATACTTAATGGCAACACTATCTTTTTTTCCCTGCTAAGCTCACAGGCCCTAGAGCCAGGCTTAAATTGCCAGACTGAAATCGCCTTGGCAAGAAGCTGAAGGATTCTTCCTTGGGGAAATTGACCAGCCTAAGAAAAACAAAGTCTGTGATATGTGGATGTCTCTCAGCAAAATGAATGTTCACCAGTCAGTAAATCCATCTGTGGAAGTACAGAGAACTTCTAATCACCTCTTTAATGTCCCTTTAGTAAATACCAACAGAGAGCCAAAAATCAGACATTTGAAGAAAGTCAGATAGATGTTAAACAAATAGGGGGGAAAGAGAATCTCAAAGCTAACAATGAGAATTAGGTGAACAAAAAATGTTTAACAAGTAATGACTAACACATTTAGAGTTAATAGCAATCTTATATCCATTACAAAAAAGAAGAGGACACTATAATAAGAATAAAAGAACATTCATAGCACAAGAAATCTCTTGGAAATTAAATGTGGTAGGATAAAATTTAAAATTATTTATTTATTTTGATACAGGGTCTCATTCTGTTACCGAGGCTGCAGTAATATAGCATGATCACGGCTCACTGCAGCCTTGACCTCCTGGACCCAAGTGATCCTCCCACCTCAGCATCCTGGGTAGCTAGAACTAAAGGTGTGTGACACCATGCGCAGTTAAGTTTTTAAAAATTTATTGTTGAGATGCGGGCAGGGGTGGGAGGTCTCACTATGCTACCCCCAGACTGGTCTTGAACTCTTGGGCTCAAGCAATCCTCCTGCCTCAGCCTCTCAAAGTGCAGTGATTACAGACATGAGCTACCATGCCCGGCCAAAAAAATTTAAATAGAAGGGTTGGAAAATGAAATTAAACAACTGTCCCAGAAAGTAGAACAAAAATGCAAAGGGATGAAAAATAGATAAGAAAATTAAAGGATGTTTTCAGGAGGCTGGGACATTCAGCTAAGAGCAGTTTCAGAAAACCTGTGGTAAAAACAGTGAGGAAGAAATAATTGAAGAACGAATATAAGAAAGTATACTAAAACTTGACAAAATGAATATTCAAACTGAAGGAGCCCACTGAGTTCCCAACAATTACTGATAAGAGCATTGCTAAAGCACATGATCATAAAACACAAAAATACTAGTGACAAAGAAAAAAGATAATCACTTCCAAAAAGAAAAAAAGACTACATTCAAAGGTTTGACAAGCAGAATACTATCATCTTCTCAAGCAGTAATGGCCATAGAAACAATGAAGAAATGCCTTATAAAATACTGAGAAAATATGATTTCTTTCTTGGAATTTTATACCTAAACAAACTAGCAATCAAGGGTGGAATGAATGAATGTGTGTTTATCTATATATTTTATACAAGGTATGCCAGAGACACATTCCAACCTTCTTTTTTACACACAGAACTGTTTTGTTTGAAGCCACAATGTATATAGTTAAAAGTATTTACTTTTCTAGTATTCTGTACAAGCTAACAGTGGCCCTGTGTCACAGTCTAGCCGATGATATCTAAGACAAAATCTACTACAAAGGCTTATGGAAATACTATTTTCCTGATGAAAATAGATTTGACTGGTTCTGCCTTTTGTCCTTTCTGCTGCATTACTGCCTGGAATGCAGATATGATACCAAGAGGTACAGCAGCTATCATAAGACCATGAGGAAGTAAGCATAAAGGCAAAAGTCAACATCTAAGTATCGCAGATAGAAATAAAAAAAAGTGCTTGGGTACCTGATCACATCACTGACCTGCCACACTAGTTACACTAGCCACCAAACTACTTATTTTGCAACTGCTTATAAAGAACACAAGCTTGTAAAAATTGCTGCTGTCACTTTTTTCTGTTATTTGCAGCTGAAAGCATCCCTGACATATTCACAAGTTATCAAAAAAAAAAATTGTATCTCCCCAACACCCTTCCTCAGGAAGTTACTGGAAAATGTGCTCCACAGAAGTGAGGAAAGAACTAAGAAAAATTTATAGTGCTCAGAATATAGATGATTCAACACAGGAAGGATACAAGAGGAATTCTTAGTGTCTTGGTGATAAGGGCAGTCCTGAGATGACAGCTGTAATGTGCGCCTACAAAGTAACCCAGTCACATTGGAAAAGGAGGATGAAGGGCTCCAGGAAAGATGACATCAAGAAAAAAAAAAATCATGGCTAGACTACCTGACGTGTTGGATCATATTGAAAGGAGGCTGATTGATAGTTCTCCCAGAAAGTGTGGAGGTAAAATAGAGGTTGTGTAAGGGATGAGAAAAAACAAAAACCAAGTATTCTCCTACTGTCACACTCAGTACCGAATGTTTCACCTCTGGTCACCCAAATGTGTGGGAATTTCTCCCCACCAACCACCAGTTCTTCAGTAGAGATCAACTGGGAGTCCTACAATTGAACTCTATTCTGACTCTATCTACCTGGAGAAAGCATCAGATCACACAGGTTAAGGGCTCAGTCCCACAAGACATCCCCCCAATGTCAGATGCCAATCACAAGTAGTAGGTTGTCACACCTATACTTCTGACCAACTAGCTATAAATTGGGGGTCCACAACCCCCTTCTCAGGTTCAGTTAATTTGCTAGGTGAGTTCACAGAACCCCAGAAAATGCTTCCTTATATTCACCAGTTTATTATATTAATGAAGGATGTAATTAAGGACACAGATGAACAGTAGTTGGAAGAGATGCAAAGGGCAGAGAATGTGGAAAGCGATGCAGAGCTTCTATGCCCTCTCTAGATGCACCACCCTCCAGGAACTTTGATTTGCTCAGCAATCTGGAAATTCTACAAACCTTGTCCTTTTAGGGGTTTATGGAGGCCTAATTACATGGGTATGACTAATTGCACCATTGGCGATCAAGTGAACCTTCAATCCCTCTCCCCTCCCTGGAGGTTGCAAAAGGGGTGGCACTGAAAGTCCCAACTCTAATCGTGCCTTAATAAGCTGATTAGCATACAAAAGACACTCTTAATACCCCAGAGATTCCAAAGATTTTAGAAGTTCTGTGCCAGGAACCAGGGGCAGAGACCAAATATACATTTCTTATTATATCACAATATCACAGCTTGGTGCACAGAAAATAAAGCAAACAAAAACCAAAACAAGGCAATCATTAACTCTAGGAAAAGCAAAAAGTTACAAGAGGGATGAAATGCCATAAAACACTGCATGGCAAAACAGTGAAAAGTATTTGCAAAGTCTTCTTAGTGCAAACATTGAATTCTTTTTAATAATGGCACTACTATATTGGGTAGTTGAAAAGAAGAGAAGGCATTGTGTCTGGAGTAGAGTGAGCAATGGGAGAATGGTAAGAAAGGAGATCAGAAAGGAAAACAGGAATTAGGTCATGCTGAGGTTTGGATTTGCTTTCCTAAGGGTGCTACAGAGCCACTGGGGAGTTTTAGACAGGGAACTTGAATGCTGTAACTCATGTTTGAAAATAATAATTTTGGCTGTATTGTGGAGGAGAATATACCATGCAGGGATAAGGTGAAAAGCCAGTAGACCCGTTGGATAAGAGGAATAAGAGGCTTCTGCAGAAGAGATGTTTTCCTATAAGGTGACCTGGACTGGGAAAGGCACACTTCAGGATGTAAGGAAGCGGGTAGATGGGAATATACTTAGGAGGTTGGTGGCTTACGGAGTAAAAAGGGAGACACAGGGATGACTTCCTACATGTCAGCACAAGGCATCTGAAGAAGGCAGAGGAGGTTGTTACTGGGTTCAGGAAGACTGGGGAAGAAATAATTTGCAACTAGAGTCTGGGATCCAGGGTTCTGTTTTGGACTTGTTAGGCTGAGTTGCCCCAGAAAGTACCAAGTAGGCAACTGTGCCAGGGCTCAGGGTACAGACAAGGCTAGGGAGAAACTCAGAATATGCTCAGTCTCAACAGGTAGTAATTCCTCCTTTTCTCTTGCCAATGCGAAGAAATGTTTCATTATGTGTTTGGAGTTTTAAACAGCCTCAATGGTATGATTTGGGGCACTGACTGATTGAACACTTGATACTGAGAATCTAAGGGTAAACAGTGAGTCCTGGAATATATCACAATAGGTAACCCACTCAAAGCACTTAGGCCCCCCTGGTTTTCTATTTTGGGTAATATCTATCTTAAGGGAACACTCTCTGCACCAAAGTTGAAGTCATAAAATAGTAAAAGTCCCCCCGCACACACACCCAAGAAATAACTTCCCATGATTAGCTGGATTTAATAAGCATTTTCTTCTAAAAAAATTTTGTCCCTGCTCAGTAGACTTCTGTGTACAAAGCACGTGCCAAGTTAAAAGACCATGTCAGGCACACTTTGAGACACTTTCCGTTTTTAAAAAGTTCTTTCTCAATAAACATTCAAAAGGACTAATTTGTTTAAAAGTCTTCGAAAGCACAATTCACTACAGGTCATAGAGTTATTTAAACCCCCAGCAGTATTCTTTCTTGGCTTTCTCATTGCTTTGTGCAATCTTTGTATTTAATCATTCATCTCCAAACTGATCTTCGCAGTGTGGATTTTAACAAGAACTGGGTTTTAACCACATTACAGTAGATGCGGTGGGGGCGGAGGGCAGCAGTGGCAATCGCAAAATAAAACGTATCATAAAGTGGTAACGGTTCGTGATTGAGGCCAGTTGTTGAAAAATAAATGCCTGTTACACAGAATCATAGAAATGTAGAGCTTGCGGCCAAGGCAAGTCGTTCGTCGGTGGACCGACAGCGCCCCAGGCGGCAGAAAGAAGGCGGCGGCGGCGGAGACCCGGGGAAGCTCCCGGATTTTTAAAAAGGCACCTGCTGAGTGAGTCCTCACTGTGCAAACGGGATCCACAGGTGCCCGATTTTAAGGGATACAACTCGGGAAAATCTAAGTCTGTAAAACAACCATAAGATGCGCACGTTAAACTAAGTAAGTTCTCTTTTTACACCAAGTTGATGTGGGTGATTATTTACGGCGGAGAAACTGAGCGGAGGGAGGAAGGAGAATTGGGCTAAAGTTTGCCCACGACTGACAGCTAGGGAGTGACCTGGAAGCCAGGAAAAGGGGCAGGGAGGAAACTAAAGAAGTAGGTAAGAGAGTCAGTTGATGAAAACAGAGCCCAGTGTTTAGCGCAGCAGGCACACCTGCGGAGGAGGGGGCTGCCTCACCTGCGGGGCCGCTGCGCGTCCCCCTAATTGTGTAAGCCGGGGAGGAGGGGGCTGGAAAGGAAAGCTGGTGGAGGGCTGGCCCGGAGCCTGGGGTGGGGGTATTCACTGCGGGATAGGGCCAGCAAGAGGACCCGACACGCATCGTCCCGAGCGACACGTGTAAACGTCAAGATACAGACACATCTACAAATGTCACCCAAGAGGATGAGGACGGAGGAGCGGTCCCGAGGCTGTGCCCTCTCGGGCAGGTACTGGCTCCTGCGGGGCTGCGGGCCAAGTGTCCCCCTTCCCCAGGGAACTGGCACCTGGGAGGGGGTCGATCTCGCCGCGCTGGAAGCGCGAGCCCCGGGGCTCTGGGCGCGTCGCCCCTCGGGGCAGCCCTGGACCTCGGCGCGCCCGGGCGCAGCGTGAGGTGCCCCCGGCGGGGCGGGCAGCGAGCCGCCCGGGTTCGGCGACTTACCTCGGGCCTCGTGGGGCGCGAGCAGAGCCCCGGCCAGGGCGAGCAGGAGGGCGCGGGCGGGGGGCACGGGCGGCGGGCGCGCTGCCATCGTCGCCGGCCTTCCGTGCAGCAGCTCTCGGGCCCGGCGGCGAGCGCTGCACCATCCCACGCGGGCGCCGAGCCGGGGCCGGGCGTCGCGACCGGAGGGATTTCCTGCCGCGGCGAGTCAGCTCCGGAGCCCTCGCGCAGCGCCCGCGCCGCCGCTGAGCTCGTCTAGCCTTTCATTTTTAAAAAAGTTTCCCCCCGTGTGTGTGCGTGCGCGCGCGCGCGCCGTTCTGGCACAAGCCAGCCTTGACCGTTGCAATAAATGAGCAAACTGTCCGAGTTGGCCCGGGGACGAGGAAGAGCGTTAGTGAGAGAAGGCAGGCCTGTGAAATGGATCCACGGCCAGCAGTCACCGTTCTCATTACCGCCGAACAAATTATTGTCTCCCCCGCACCCCCGCCCGTCGGCGGCGTCCCGCGGGTCCTAGAGACCGCTCGGGTCCCCGCTGCCGGGGTCCCGCCCCGAGCCGCGGCTCGCTCATCCCCGGGGGTGGGCGGCTCGGGGCAGGGCGCCTCCCTGGCCGCGAGCGCCGGCGGCATAGACGTGGCTCGGTGGCGGCCGGGCGCCCGGAGCGCACACGTCCCCGCCCCAGGATGATGTGGCCGCAGGGCCCCGGGCGCCCGGCTGCCAAGAGCACACGCGGCGGCACGGTCCAGCTTTCCAGGCTGAAGCTGGAAACGATGACTCGGCTGCTTGCTCCCCGGCTCTCCGGGAACCCTCGGAGTGCGGGTCAAGTCTCCACCGCGGCCCACCGTCCGGCGCGCGACCCCGCCCGGCCCTAAGCGCCCAAAGGGGCATCTCGCTCCCGAGAAACAAGCTTGGATTCGCAGGCACAGGACACTTGGGCGTTACTTTTAATCAGCAGTGTTAGGTTTTATGTTGATAGATTGGCTCACTTTTCCTTTCCATGACCTGGACCCAGAAAAGGGGGTACAGTAACGTTCCCCAAGCTTTCCTGATTGTAAGAAGCACCTGGGTTGGCTTGTTTAAAAAGATTCCCGGGCGCCCTCCTACGCTTTCAGAATGAGACTCTTCAGACTGTGGGGCCAGGGGAGCCCAGGGTGTTTGGAGAAACACCAATGAAAGAATGCTGCGCCGTGCCTTCTCATCCTTGTTCCGGGCTGACCTCACCTCTTCAGCCTCGCTCGGCCCTCAGGGAGACCATCAAAAGCAGCAGCGAGGGGCACCGCACAGACAAAAATGGCTGGAGCCATTTCTGGATGACTGATGCCTACCCTGCGGGTTACCATGATTCCCAGCCTTGGGGACTTATTAGAATAGTAAGAGTTAAAGACATTGCCACCCCCGGAGACCAGTTAACTCAGAATTTCCCACAATGCGTGGAGCTCAATAGTTTTCAAAGCCTCAGGTGATTCTCCTATGCTGCTCAGCCCTAGGACCACCTGCAGAAATTCCATCCCGGTCCTGCCACTCCGCACTGATTCCTAACTGAGCACCCACTCCTAGGAGGCGGTTATCCAGCATTTGAGGAAACTGCCTTCCATACCATCTCTTCCCACTGCAGAGGAGCTTTTCTCAGGAGTTCTCTCCCACCGCAGGTTTTGCAGTGTTCCCAAACACCAGGTTGAGCCTCCAACAAGGTGCAGGACTTTTTAAAAAACCTTAGTGGGAGGCACAGGCTCTCCAGCCCCCTTCCCAATGCCGCCATATCTCAGTGCCCGATCTGGAAACCAGGCCTGGTTCAAGCCGTGTGTCATATCTAACTGTACTACCAACCAGCGTTGCAGTGTACTTCTTATGTTCAGTCAGTCAATCAACATGGTCAACACTATGTTAGGGACTTGGGAAACTAATGAGAAAGCCTCTTGCCTTCAAAGACTTTTCTTTCTGATCGGACAAACTGATGAATCATCATTATTGGACAGTGTGAGCTAGTTACTTAACCTATTTCATAATAATTAGGCTTGTTTACTGATATGGTTTGGCTGTGTCCCTACCCACATCTCATCTTGAATTCCCATGTGTTGTGGGAGGGACCTGGCGGGAGGTAATTGAATCATGGGGTCTTTCCCATGTTCTCATGGTAGTGAATACGTCCCATGAGAGACGCAAGCTCTCTCTCACTTTCTGCCTGCTGCTATCCATGTAAGATATGACTTGCCCCTCCATTTATTCTGCCCTAGCCACGTGGAAACGTAAATCCATGAAACATTTTTCCTGTATAATTACCCAGTCTTGTGTATGTCTTTATCAGCAGCGCAAAAACAGACTATTTACTGCTTCATAATTCCTTACATACCTCGTATGATTGGAGTATTGTGCTAAAGTCTTTCACCTCCATTATTTCATTTTTAAAATCCTGAATATACAGATGAGGAAACTGCAGCATAGAGATGTAGCTTTCCCACCACCACACAGCAAAGTAGGTCAGAGCCCATCCTCAGACCTGTTAAAGATACAGCCTGTTGCTTTAAGCAGGAGTTCCAACCTTGGTTTTAGCAGCTGTTAATTGAAGGTAAAATACAAACCTCCTAGGTGGTTGTGAGCACCAGGTGAACTAATGCAATGTCTCCCAACCTACCTGATCCCTGGGATGTCTGTTAAGAATTCAATTCCTCTGGCGTTTGCTCTGGAGATTCTCATTAGAACGGTCTGGGAAGGACAGATTTTAGCAAGTGCTAAGGTGATCCTGATACTTGTGGCCCATAGAACTTCAGACACCTCGATGCAGGAAAATTAAAAATTGTTTTCTTCCAGCTCAAAGGGCCAGATTTGCTTGCAGATGAGCCCAGTCACTGGCCTCTTGGATCCTTCTGACTGGTTAAATGGTTTGTTCACAATGGACCTAATATGTGCTCTGTGCTGGGCTGGGGGCCTTTTATACGTCTTCTGTTAATGATCAATTTATTTTCACTCTTTAGTATTCACTTGTTACTGTTGGCTGTAAAAGTCCAATTTCTTTTAATCCTGGAAGTTGCAAAGCTTCCTCCAAAGAACTAAATGTGCCCCAAGACTGTCCTTGATTTGTTTTTGACTGAATGAAACAAAACAGCCATTGCAGAGGAAAAATAAAGAGAAATAAAATCCTAGCTGCAAGCCCTGGATTTCAACCCTGTAATTCACCATCTCTGTGAAGCAAGGGGCCTGGGTTGACACTGTCTCCATAAAGCCTTCATACACATCAATAACAGCCAGCTAAGGCAAAGAGCAAATCCTGTGTCCGGCAGATGGTCTGTCTTTGGATGGAAATTCTGCCTCCTCATTCACAGGAAATGGAAGCCGACATCTCATTCAATACTGGATTGTTAGGTAATGGTGTGGGGTCAGAGGCCAGGATCTGCACACGAAAATTTCAGATAGATGGCTTGTTGTCCCTTCCTTTCTAGAAGAATTGACCTTTGCAATACTGTTTCCTGTGTGCTATTTTTGTTTAACAGCCTGGGCATTCACAATGAACAGGGCACTTATTTCTTACCCAAGCTCATGTAAGCTCAATCTGCTCTGAGTACAAGCAGATAAAAAATGGAGGCAAACTTTCCTAAGCCAGGAATTTACAGGCAGCCACTCCTGATTTCTGCAGTAAGTGAAGAGCCGGCCTCCTTGCAGAGTGACCTATTGATGGAACTTCAGACACAGGCTTGCAGAACAGCTTTTATCTCTCCAAGCACAGTTCTCAAGGCTTACTCCAAACGTAAACAAATGCGATTGCCTCAAGATAAAGATTCTTGGAAATCATTTTAATTCTATCTCTTGGAGATGAAAACTGCTCCTCTCAGTCTATTATAATAACATGTAGTCCATTTTTCTTTTCCTAGATCTCTCACTTCAAGGATCCATGCCTTCACCTCCTCAGAAACCTGCCCCCAGTGAACCTCTTCCGGGCAGATTAAACCCTCTTGTCTCTGATGCTTTCATAATTGCACAGAATCAGCACTTAAGTAGCCAGTCTAAATGCCAAAGAAAGAATGCTCCTGGGGCAGGGAACTCAGGGATGCGCTGTGTCACCAGAGACAGGAAAGGTCACCCCATCTGTATTCATCGATGTCACCTGCCCATTGACCATTCAACTTCTCCAACCAAGTGACAGTCATACTTCACTTAACAAAGACACATTCTAAGAAAGGCATCGTGAGGCAGTTTTGTCACTGTGAACATTACAGAGTGTACTCACAAATCTAGATGGCACAGCCTACTGTAAATCTAGGTTTTATGGTATAACCTCTTACTCTCAGGCTACAAACCTGTATGGCACATGACTCCACTGAATACTGTAGGGAATGGTACAGTAAAAAGGTAGAAAGGTACAATAAAAATACAGTAGAAAAGATTTTTTAAAATGGTACACCTGGATAGGGAAGCACCATTATAATTTTGTGGGAGCATCCTTACAAGTGCTCAAGTGCGTACTATGTGATTGACCAAAACATCATTCAGTGACTCATTACTGTATTGTGATGGGGAACTTATTATGCCCCTCCCTACACACTCCCAGATTCCATTTTATGTACCCCAAGTGACTGACAGTACTAAGAGAAACAGACACCTCCTGGAGCAGCAGCTGCTGAGACAGCCTCCTAGCCCAGGTGTTTATCTCTCCCGCCATCAGCGCGGGCAGGCTGAGTGCAAAGGCAGCACTCAGAGAAAGGCAAACGGGAATCTCAAAAACAAACATGAATGACAAGAATGACCAAGCATTTGAGGATACTTCATTTAAGAAATAGGGTTTAATCCTCTTCCCTTTTCATGTGGGTTGGGCTTAGTGACTCATTTTTTTATTTCAATAACTTTTGGGGTACAAGTGGTTTTTGGTTACATGGATGAATTATATGGTGGTGAATTCTGAGATTTTAGCGCACCTGGGACACGAGTAGTATATGTTATCCCTGATGTCCCTCCATCCTTCCCCTTCTGAGTCTCCACTTGATATGCCTTTGCACACTCATAGCTTAGCTCCTACTGATAAGTAAGAATATATGGCATATGGTTTTCCATTCTTGAGTTACTTAGAATAATGGCCTCCAGCTCCATCCAAGTTGCTGCAAAATACATGATTTTATTCTTTTTTGTGACTGAATAGTATTCCATAGCGCATATACACCACATTTTCTTTATGCACTCATTGGTTAATGGGCACTTGGATTGGTTCCATATCTTTGCAATTATGAATTAGTGACTCATTCTAACAAAACGCTGCCGAAGTGAGCAGTGTGACTCATTCTAACAAAATGCCGACTAAGTGAGCAGTGTGTAAGTTGTAAGGCTAAATTGTGAAAGGCACTTCAGCTTGCTCCTTGACTCAGGCTGCTCACTCTGGAGGCAACCAGCTGCCATGTCGTGAGGAGCCTCAAGCAGCCCAGTGGAGTAGAGCTGAGGTGAGGAATGAGGTTTCCTGCCAATAGCCACGTGAGTTAGCTGTGTTGGAAGTGGATCATTCAGCCCGTCATTTTCAAATGACAGCAGCCTTTTGAGAGACCCCAGGGCAGAACCATTCAGCTAAGCTGCTCTCAAATTCCTGACACACAGAAACCCCCTGAGATAATGAATATTTGTTGTTTTGACCCTTTGGGGAATAATTTTTTACACAGCAGTAATTGTTATGCATTTAATAAAGTGAACATTCCATTTCTATATATTTTTCTAGCTTTTGGAATGTCTTCATAATTTCGATATGAAGGGCACCCTTCTTGTTTATCAGCTTTGAAAACAGGGTGTTGATAGGGTGGCCGTGGGTCCCAGACTTGTCCTATTGTACTTATCAACAGCAGCCCTTTTCTCTCTCACTAGAGTCCTGATTTGTAAACAAAGTGCACAGTTATCCTGTCTGTAGATAAATGTGTCTTATGTGCCGTGTCTTCAGGGCAGGAGGGATGGGCAGGCACACTTGCTTGGTTGTACATCTTGACTTGATTCCTTCCGTGAAGGATGGTTAACGGAGTGAGTGAACTCGCGGTGATAGATACAAAGCCACAGCACCCAAAGCAAAACTGGCTAAGGCCATGAAGATTCACAAGGTTGTCTGAGTGTCCGCACTGCCCGGCTAGCCAGTCACACAGGGATCTGATCTGGACTGCTGTTTCCGGAAGTTGTAAGACATTTTTCACTGGCTGCCAAAGAACCTGGGGCTCTGCTGGTGGCTGTATCTTCAATGCATCAAAGAGAAGATGTGATAAAAGGTCATGCTTGTTCTTGCTCTTAGAATCACCAGAGGAAGCAAAGCTGCCCCACCACCCAGGCTGGCCACTCGAGTGTCAGGTTTCTGTTCCTGCAAGAATGCATGGACTCCCAGAAGCCAGGAGGGCTGGGCTTGATGGAGGCTGGGGGAGGACTCTAAGGTGCTCTGGGGACAAGTCTTGGCCTCCCTATCTAATCTCCAGCAGGTTTCTTCCTAGAGAGAGAGGCCAGACCTACTTTAAAATAACACAGGAAAAGCCATCCCAAGACCTACATGCCTTATTGAAACTCCATCTTTACCTGATCTCTCCTGTGGCTAATTAGGCCCTTTGCCTCTTATTCTGTGCCCTTAAAATTGGCAAATAACTGGACACTGATCCCACTTCATGTACTTGAAAATAGTTCCCATTTTTTCTTTACTGTTTCAGGCAAATAAACCCCAATTTCTTTAATGTACCCCTTGGGTCCTATTCTCACTCTTTCTAATCATGTTTGTTGCTCTCCTTTGGCACCTCTCCAGTTTCTTGATTTCTCTTAAACTGTGGAGGCCAAATGTGGCTACAGAGTTCCAAGAAGGGTCTGCATGAAGCCAAGGGAGGCAAAGCGCTGGCTGATTGCGCCTAGTGGGGTCTCTCTGCAGCTGAGACTTATAACTCCTTTTAGGAGGCCTGACCTAGTTTCTACTCTGAGGATGAAGAAGCGATTCTGGGTCTGGGGAGGCCAGCTGCTCTGAGAGCGGGGTGACTGACCCTGCACCCATCCGCTCCCAAGCCCTGATTGTGATACATGCAGTCCCCCTCCTTCACCATAGTTATTTCAGTCCTCTTCTCAGATCTCAGTTTTCTCTGCTGCTTCAGTTTCTCTCAGTTCTGCATCCTGGTGAGCACTTTTATCCAGGGCTCCGTTCTCCCTAGAATTAACTCCTCGATGAGCTCAGGCAGACGAGACAACTCAGAAGTGCCAGGGCCTGGGGTCAATTGTTGTTCCTCTTACACTAAGCTCTGGTCTGGCCTCTAATGCAGCTTTAATTTTTTAGCAGTTACCAAGCATTTAAAGTTTTCATCTCCATCAGATCCTGAGCCAGCAGCACCCCACGGCTGCAAGTCCCCCAACACTCCTGAGGGAAGGAATTATCCCACTGCCTTCCTGGATAGAAACTCCAGCATTCCTTTCCCCTAATATCCCTAAGCCATACTCACAATGTTCTAGCTTTCTTTGTCCTAGGCTGGGCTGAAAAGTAAAAAACCAATAGTTGAGGAAGCATCCCCACAGATTAAGGACACAGACATAAGTCTTGCCTTCAAAGACCTCCTGGTCTTGTGATACAGAGAATGGCTTTGAGCCTACCTAAAATAGTACTGACAGGGCCTGTCCTGCAGCCCCTCTGTCCAAGGCCTGCAAGATCTCATCAGCCCTCACTGAGATAGTTAACTCCTCCTCCTCTTTTGAGAGGAAATGGTGCCTTTGAAAAGTGGCTTGCCCATGAACACAAAACTCAAAAGTGGTCCAACTGGGATCGGAGGCTGGGTCTGTCTAACTCCAAAGATCTTCCATTTCATCTTCTCCCTGCCAGTGCTGGCCCGAAACTCGAGTCATCTTTGACCCCTTCCTTTCTCTCTCCCTGAACCACGCCCTTCAGACTGGGCATCAAGTCCTGTGCATGCCACCTTGGAAATATCCCCCTGGCTCTGCCCTCTCCACACAATCCCCCAGGGTAGAGAACCATGGTGCCTCCCCTCAAAGAGAGGTGTAGGGTCCTGAGGCTTATTTTGCTGTCATTCTAGCCACTGCTCCTGCAAAGGCACTTTTACAATGGAAATCTGACAAAACTTTCATGGGTCCTCATTGCCTTCAGAAATATATTAAATCTACTTCACGAGACATATAAAGCAATTTGGGGTTGGCTGTGATATGGTTTGGCTGTGTCCCCACCCAAATCTCATATTGAATTGTAGCTCCCATAATCCCCACATGTTGTGGAAGGGACACAGTGGGAGGTAATTGAATCATGGGGGTGGGTTTTTCCCTTGCTGTTCTCATGATAGAGAGTAAGTCCCATGAGATCTGATGGTTTTATAAAAGGCACACACTCTCTTGCCTGCCGCCACGTAAGATATGCCTTTGTTCCTCGTTCAGCTTCCACCATGACTGTGAAGTCTCCCCAGCCATGTGGAACTGTGAGTCCATTAAACCTCTTTCCTTTATAAATTACCCAGTCTCGGGTATGTCTTTATTAGCAGCATGAGCACAGACTAATACAGACCACAATCAACACTCCCAGGCTCCTCTCTTTCCTGCCACCTGACACAGCACCATCCTCTAGTTACATGGCACCACTTGACTTTTGCAAAATGTTGACCACGTCGTGGTTTTCCATGTGCTTCTCCCACTGTCTGAATGCCCTCCTCTTCCACTCCATAGCGGATCTATCCTTCAAGGTCCAGAGTGGCGCCATTTCCTCTGTGATGCCTTCTCTACCTCTTCAGGCAAAGTGAACATTTCGTTTTGTGCTCCCACAGTTCTGTGTATCTGCTGATAGCATGAGGCTTAACGCTTGATGGTGCAATTATTGCTGTGCAAGCCTGTCTGCCTTGTGAGACAGGAATCCCCTTGGAGGTAACCCTGTCTTACTCACGCTTATTGTCCATGGCTAGCCCAGTGCCTGGGACAGAGAAGGCACAAGAATTTCTGGTGAAGTGGATAAATGAACCAGTGTGTGACCATGTTGTCATCTGGGTCTTTAGGAATTTTTCTCTACATATAGTTTCTCAATCCAGGCTTAAGAACAGGGATTCCATGTAAGTGTATTTATTGCTGAGGTTCAAGACAATAAGTGGACAATATTTCATTTCTCTTGCAAACTATTTTTCCAATAACCTCCCTAATTATTCCAGTTAAGGCTCATTACCATTACAAATCAAGTTTGAACTGATTTTCACCGAGTTAGCATTCTGTACTGGGACATGTTTTTTTGAAAATCTTTGATTTTAAACTAAGTCTATTACTTCTGGTACTATTTTAAAATTTAATAGAAACAAAATAAAACTCTTACGGCTCTAAATAACCTCAAACTGTGTTTTGTTCTGGTAATCAGACAATACATAAGGATTGTGGTTAGCTGGAGATATTGCCAACAATGGAAAAAATAAATATGAGCATGAGTCAGAATAACTTGAAACCAGAAATGTGTGTTGGTAATAACTCAGAAAGTCACATGGAAGAGCCTCGGTCACAACACCAGATTTGATGGTTTTTCAAAAATTACAATCTCATATAGTAGAGAGCCCCTTACATCTGGTAGAGTGCCAAGAATTCTTACAAAATCAAGTCGTGGGAACTCAAAATCCTGCACCATCAGGAAGATGCTGGCTCTGTTGGGGGTAAGATGTTGACAATCTCGTGCATGGAAACGTGGCCCCCAGTGATGAGGACACAACACTGTCATTAAAGGGGAGACTGTTAAATCAGGTAAAAGCCATTCCTGCAGCCTGAGTCTTTTAGGCACTTTTCCAGCAGCAGAGCGGGAACTGCAGCATCACTTTGGGTGGGGGGTGTTGCGGAATAGGATTCCATGTCCAATTCCACTGCACTGAAATACCAGAAGCATGACCCAATAATGTGGTTTCACACCACATTATTCAACACCAGTGCTTATTCACCTACCCAGGGAGGGGAGAAAGCATCCTGCTTATTCATCCCCAAGCAGAATGTTGCCCTCAACCTCATGCGGGGCTTCCTAATGACATCAGGCTTAAATCTGCCACTTGGTCCTGATGACCAGCAGCCGTGATCTCTGCCCTGGAGAAAGAAAATGCAGGCAGCAATGGTACTGTAGAGTGTCTGGTGTCACCCCTGTGCCCCAAATGGTCCTCTAGGCCTTAGCAGAGCCGGCACCAGAGGTCTAAACATGAAATCCTTCTAGAGCTGAACACTATTTCCTTCGTTTGCCTAGATTTATGGCAGTTGACCTATTTTACAGCTCTCTTACTGACCTACTTTCAAGTTCTATTTTGGAAAGTGACACAAAAGTCTTTTGTATCCCTACAAAAGAAGAAGAGACTAAAATACATACCTAGGCACCCATGAATACTTACACACGCAGAAATCAAGGCTGGAGTCATTTTCCAGAAAGGAGCATTCGTTTTCTGTCACCAAAAAAAAAAAAAAAAAAAAAAAATAACTCGTCAGAAAGTACTTTAAAAAGTGTCAACAGTACTTCAAGACTAAATATAAATATATATATGTTCAAAACTAATATGTATAATATATTAGATCTTATTTTCTGGTAAAAATACCTGCAGGGTAATGTCAGTGCATGTTGGTGGAAAGCCTCATTTTATAAACAGAAACCAGGCAATTTTTATATGAGTCATGGTAGATTTAGATGCAAATGGCTCTCGAACAGTCTCCTCCTGCTTAGTGTCACTTTAATCAGAGGTTGCATATCTGAGCTGTAACCCCAGAGTAAACTGGAGGAATAAAAATTGCGTATCTGTTTTATGAGAGAGTTGTGTTCTGGTTAGCCAATGACCCGACATCCAGCTCCCAAGCTCGGGTTATAAGCCTGCCCGATAAAATGCTATGATAATGGCAATTATCATTGAAGTAGCACATATTACAGTCAAACACTTCACATATGTTATTTTTAAAATTCTCTATTGCCCTGTGAGGTATAGTTCAGTTCCACAGATGAAAAATGAAGGCTCAGTGATATTAAATAATCAAAACCTTAAAACTAGTAAGTCCCAAACTAGGACTCAAACACAGGACTGCCTAATTCTAGAGTTTACATTTTTTTCTATAAACCAGAATGCCTCTTGTAAAAGTCAGTTCTACCCAAAAGTGTACTTAAATCCTGTGATTATCCTACCACTAGTAAACCACTTAGTTTCTGTCATTTACTGCCCACAGAATGGGAGTTCTCTTTAGCATTGATCAAATTTTAGGTCGATTAAAAATGGAAAGATACTGAATACGACGTGGTATCCCATACTGACTCCTGGCACAGAAAAGAACATTAGCGAAAAAAACAGTGAAATCTGAATAAAGTCTGGAGTTTAGGTAATAGCAATATACTAATGTTGGTTTCTTAGTTTTGACAAATGTACTATGTTATTTTAGATGTTGACGATAGAGGAGGCTGGATGAAGGGATATGGGAGACCTCTCTGTACTGACTTTGCAACTTTTATGTAAATCCAGAATTATTCCAAAACTTAAAAGGGGGAAGAAATAGTAGTTATCCTGTGGTTCCTGATCATCCAGGCAATTCAAATCAAGACTTGCACCAAGTACTGTTTATTGCAAGCAGAATAGACACGTGGAGTAGCATTTTCCAATTACACATCTATGCATTAGGACTAACAAAGTTATTTAAAAGTGTGACCAAATGCACTGTCCTTATATATTTCCTTAATGAATGCCAAGAATGGAATGGAATATATATATTCAGTATAAAAATTCCTGACAATATAAAATGGTCTCAAAAGCTAAGTGGGCAAAAGTGTATATAATATAATATGTAATATAATGAAAGTATATATAATACAACATTTATCCTGGAAGTTGTGATATAAATATATGTGTGTGGGTATAACATTATACATGTACTTTTAATATATTGATTTTCAATGAGAAGATAAACCATAAATTTTTTTTAAATTATGTAAGGGTATGAAGAGATATGACAGAGAGAAAAGGAATGGGTCCAATATCTCAAAATATGCTTCGGTTTGTAGATTTGATTTTGAAACCGCATAAATATTTTTACATAATTATGAAACAAATTGAAATATTAAAAAAATTAGTTCTTAAACATCAAAACCAAAATGGAATAAACATAATTGTGTATTGATTTGTGGCATGTCCACAAAGAAAGAGACAATCTCATGTGACTTAAAAACATTAATTTCATTGTACATCCTTAGTGAGACATACCCTAAAAACAAAAAGAACATAAAAAAGAAAAAATAACTTTAATGGTTTTTAACAATCCTATTATTGGCTATAGGGTTAGAGTCGTTCTTCTGGGTTTTAAGATTGATGGGATCAAGTAAAATACCCCTTAAACTCTAATTGAAAGTGTTCGTGTAAACTCGTGACATATTTTGTTTTGGAAAAATAAAACCTATTTTCTAGCTTTGTGCACTGAAAGGGTCTGGAAACAATGACCAATCCATTAATAATGATGCTTTTAGTGCCTAGATTGTGATCTGTCTGCCATTTCTCCTTAAATGCAACCAGGGGTCCTTGGAGATATGACTGACTCTGGGTCTGAGTCAGGAGGTATATAAGGTGAACCATAATATCTTGTCATGTCCAAAGAAAGGAAGCTGTCAAAGATCACTAGAGTCATGTCAAAAGGACCCAGGAGCTACTAAGTTCCATTAGTCAAAGATGGGACAATTTGAACAGAAACAGTAACTTAATGTATTGAAACACGCCAAATATGTTTGTATTCATGAGTTCATCCGGATAAGAAAAAAGACAGGCAAACAAACAAAATGTCTCTTTGATTGCTCAGGAGGCTAGGGAACCAAGTCACTATTTTGAAAATGGGTTAATAAAAAGAGAGATTCAAACATTTATCCCGACTTTTCTGTATAAACTCTACCTTATTCAAACAGTTGTTGAGAGAAAGTCTCTTTTTGTTGAATTAAGCCAGGTAATATGTGAGGAAGGAACGATAGATTTAGGAATTACCATTTTGTAACCTCTGCTGAAATAAAAGATCTAGGGATGATCATTGATGGTTACTTATTGGCCAAAGGTGAAGCCTCCTGATGAAAGTACACAACCCTACATATGAATCTAGCCAAGGTGACTTAAAAATATGCAAGGAGTAGAAAAGCACATTCAAAGACACCTCAGGAGTGTCACTAGCTAAATCTGCACTGTGGGAAATGAGTGGCGCTATTCAACATGAGTCTATAGACCAGCATCAGCATCATTTGGGAGCTTGTTAAAAATGCAAATTCTCAGGCCCTGGCCCAGACCTACTGAATCAGGCTCTCTGGGATTGGACCCCAGGAATCTGCATTTTAACACACTTACCAGAGGGTTCTTTTCCATGCTAAAATGTGAGAAGCATTGATGTACAGGACAAGCAACCTGGGTTCCTTAACAATGAACTCCAAGAAAACTCAGAAGCGGGACCTATAGATTCAAAAAGAATTTTGAAAAATAGCAGCAACATGCAGTATTTGAACCTTACTGGGCTCCTGATTTGAGCAACCTGTAAACATGCTTTCTGAGAGAAATGGAGAAATATGAACATTGACTTTGTATTTACTATTAAGAAGCTATTGTTAAGTTTTTAAAGATATGATAGTTGTCTTGAGGTTATGTTTTAAAAGAGATCTAACCATATGTACTTAAATATTTGTACATGTAATGATGTCATATTTGAGATTTGTTTCTAAATAATTCTAGGGTAGGAGATGGGGAAATAGGTCTTCACAATTATTGAGATTGGGTGCTGGGTACATGAGAACTCACCATACTATTCTCTCTCTTTAATGTTTCAATCTTTCCATAAGACGGTTTTTTAAAAAAGACCAATTCAGAGAAATAGTATATCAATTATAGCAAAATGTTAACAACTGTTCAATTGGATTGATGGTTTATTAGAGTCATTATTCAATGTTCTCCCTGCTTTTCTATATCCTTAAAAATTATGTTCATAATTATAAATTTTTAAAAGTTCATTGGAAAAAAGTTTGAAATAGGTTATCATGCCTAAAATGTGAATATCACTGTAAAAACACGGATATATTTGCTTTGACCATTACTGATCCAATTTTTATGTGCAGAGATGATGTATTCGATGATTCCAGGTGTTTATAGCTTAAGCTTTATTATCACCAATTAAAACACTCAGGAAGTGAAGTCTCAGAGGCATTTCCCAGGGTCACAGTGCCATGAGTGGGGTCAATCCCATGTCAGTCTCTGTCCAGGTTTGTGCTCTTTCTACCTCTCCCCACTAGGACATTGAAGAATGAAACCTTTTTATCTAGCAGATTATTCATAATTCCTGCAAAGCTGGAGATCCTTGAGGTGTCCTAAAGTATTCAGTAATGGCATTCTGTTTGTGTATTTGTTAGCTGCTTTTTGACTTTTAAAAATTGTATTATCACATCCGTACAGTAAGGTACATGCATATTAAGTATATGGCTTCATGAGTTTTGCTCATGTTTGCAATGCTTGTACTGCAACACTGATCAAGATATAGAACACTCCAGCATCTCCACTCCTTGTGTCCCTTGTCAAAACCATCTCCCCATAGCTATCAACTACACTAATTGCCAACATCACAGACACAGCTGACCTCAGAGTGGGTGGTTCCTTGTGTCTGGCTTCCTTCACTCATCTTTATGTCTGTGGGATTCATGCATGTTATCGCATGTGGCGGTAGTTTATTCTTTTTCATTGCTGCATATTCCATTGTATGAATATACCTGAATTTCTTTATCCTACTATTTGATAGAGATTTGGGTTGCTTCTGTTATGAAGAAACCTGCAATGAACATTCTGATAAATGTCTTCTATAGACATATGCACACCCTTATCTTGGGTATAAACCCAGGAGTGGCATTGCTGGGTCATGGGATCAGCATATATTTACTTTCAGTGAGTGACTGAGTCTCCAACACAGTCTCCAACAAAGAATCTCCAACACAGTTATACCAATTGTCACTCCCACAGGAACAATGTGAAAGCCCTAGCTTCTTCACGTTCACAGGGATACCGGGATTGCCACTGTTTCAGCCATTCTGGGATCGCCCAGTCTTGGAAACCTCCTCAGAGATGTCCTGTGTCCTGCAGAATTAATCCTCCTGTGGCTCTCAAAGCAGTTTCTCCATGTCTCTGCTACAGCTCTTATCACCCCTAGCAGAATCATTTGTTTCCTGTTTGTGTCTCTTCATTAGGATCTAAATTCCCCCAGGCCAGATGCAGTGTCTTATTCTTCTTAAGACTCCAGTGTTTATTCACAGGGCCTGGCTTAAGCGATATTTTAATGACTGGATCAATTAATTAATCAATCAATATTCTCAAAAGCTTAAAACCTACTTACTTACCGGGTAGGACCTGGTATTACTAAACACTTAAATTCTTTGGATCATGTGAACCTATTTCCATAGTTGTAACACGTAGGGATAATTTATTTTGCCTGAAATTCAGAGAACTCTCTGGGACTGGGAAATATTTTACATCTCCAAGCCTTCACTCGCACGGGGCCTGGAGGTGCAAACGAGCAGGACTCAGCAGCCAAGAGGAAGCCGCTGTGATTGGCACTTAGCTTAGACCGCACAAATCTGCTTCGAAAAGTCCACCTCTCCCCCTCGGCCACCATATTGCCATGATCACAGAAAACAGCATTTACAAACTCTGCATTTTTAATACTTGCCAAGACTAGCAATCTTCTCCATGTGGAGGCTTGATGGGATGCAAATGGGCCTGCCTGGCCCTGGCCCTGGCCCTGGCTCTGCCTCCAGGAACTCTTAGCACCAACCTCATGGTCCAAGTGCATGCCCAGAGAGAAGCATGATCACAGAGATGCTATTGTAAATTTCTCTAATAGACACGTCCACAGAAAGGGTTGACATTTGTGTAATGGTGGATTGAGAATTCACCGGTAGGTTAAAATAACCTGAGTGCCTGCGGAGATAATTGTAACCACCAGCAATGAAACTGAAAAGCATGTCTTTCAGACAAATATTTGGCTTTCATTGAACTTCCGCAAAATGATTTCAACCAGCGGACTGACATCTGCAGCTTTGGTTGTGAGCAACTTATGAGCTTTTCTATATGCAGAAGGTGCTGCAGGATGAAAAGAAAGAATAAGAGATTGAGTGTTATCAAAGTGGAGCTATGAGAAAGGGATGAAAGAAATTGGGACAAATGTAAGTCTAGTTTCACCAGGGTTTCTTCAAGTCACACCAGCAGCCTGGGGGTGAGAATGAGACTGCATTCCTTACTGTATTTTGCTGCCTTTATCTGACTCTTTCCTTTTTTTTTTTTTTTTTTTGGAGAGACAGTCTCGCTCTGTTACCCAGGCTGGAGTGCAGTGTTAAGATCTTGGCTCACTGAAACCTCTACCTCCCAGGATCAAGTAACTCTTGTGCCTCAGCCTCCTGAGTAGCTGAGATTACAGGCGGTCACCACCACGCCTGGCTAATTTTTGTATTTTTAGTAAAGATGGAGTTTCACTATGTTGGCCAGCCTGGTCTCAAACTCCAGGCCTCAAGTGATCCACTCGCCTCAGCCTCCCAAAGTGCTGGGATTATAGGCGTGAGCCATGGCACCCGACCACTTTCCTGCATTTTCTATGCAAGTCCTGTGCCCACATGAAGAGACAAGACTCAGTCATTTACTTCCCGGTTGCCTCTAGGACAGTCTCATGTGTGCTTTTGCACAAATGCCCTTAACCTTCCCCTTCCCCCACCCCCAGCTCACAGAGACCTCAGCCCCATCTTCCTAAAGCTGTGCACAGGAAACCCTGGAAGGGCCAGATGGCCAGGGCTGCACTCTGACGTCAAACTGTGATACGTGACACCAATCAGACTGCCTTGTTTCCACATGTCTCCTTGGAATTTTTGTGAAGATAGCAGTTGTCAGCTTGGGCTGAAAAAAGTTATTGTGGAAGCGTTGTTAGCGTTCTCATACTTACATCCCTCCTTCCCCCAAGGGAAAAAAAAATTCTTGTATGGAGAGCTCTTGTATCTCCACCCTACTGGGGATAGTTTGTTTCTGCCAGGCACATTCCTGGTTTTGTGCTGTGAGAGGAGGGATGGGCAGAGGAGGATGGGAGAAAGGCCAGCAAGAGAGGTGAAGCGGGAAGCCCATGACAGTCGGTTGCAGTTACTTCAGCAAAAGCTGGGAGTGGGGAGGGAGCTGGGTGCTGGGGAATGGGGTGAGTTAACAGGTGCTTTATTTGGGGTCAGAGGACAGTTGGGGTAGAGAGAATTAGAAATGGAGGACTCCAAAAAATGGGGTGCAAGTTCCTGAGTGTTACAATTTAGAGCCTTGAAAGAAAGGGCTAGACTCCCTGTGGATTTGTGTGTGGCTTTTGAACCATGCTGTTTGGAATTGACATGAGCGGTGGCGTGACAGGTCACACTCGCAGTCCCTGCTCCTCCCGGGACTCAGATGTGAACAAACCTAAACATGAGGTAGCCTGCTACAGTTGAAATGGCCTGTTTTCTCCAGATAGCCCAGGCTTTCCAATTAGACATCAGCCTAGGATGAGGTCCCTGCAAGAGGCTGCCTCACCTGTCTGCCCACCTAGGTCTGGGGCCCATGGTGAGCAAGACTGGGGGCTAAGTGGATACAGGTACACAGAGAAAGAGCCACTGCCCAAGATGGGGCTCCATGCAACAGAGGTGGTGATCAGCTGCTGTTCCTGTTCACTCTGGCCGGGTGCTGCAACCAAGGAAAACATGCACTTCACAGAAAGCCCAGGGTAACAAGAACTCATTCCTGCTTCCAGGGCCAAATTGGACCAACTAAACCGAAGCTCTAGTCAGTTGTTCAGAAAAATTTGAACAACATAAGATGGCCAGTAAAGATTTATTACTTTGTTTCATTTAAAGTCAATTAGACTGAATATTTTTAGGGCTTCAATTCATAGGTACAGACATTCACAAAGGAGCTAATACAGGTGACATTATTTAATAAAGTGACCATTAGGGAAATCACAGTGTTTGAAAGATGTTACCAAGTCAATGAAAGTCATACTTCTAGAAATAATTAATGACATACAATCACACTTATTAGAGAGGGGGAAAGGCAAGAATTCAACAAAATGTCATAGGAATTCTGTGTATGTTTCCATCATCTTCTATTGATCATTGTGTCTCTTGTTCTCTCTAGCTACGTAACTAAATACAAAAATTCATAGAAAAGACACCAAAATATTCACACTGGTTATTTTGGGTTGATGGAATTATGGCTGACTTTTGTTTTCTTATTAAAATTTTTTTGAGTGTTTCTTAAAATATGTTTGCTAGCCTTGGCTGTATAACAGATTACTCTAAAATTTTATGGCTTAAAACAAAAACCATTTGCTATTTCTCACAATTCTAAGGATCCTTGGGTCTGATCCTTGGGTCTAGGCCAGGTGGTGGGTCTTGAGGTCAGCTGACAGCTAGGCCAACTCAAGATGCCCTCGTGTTGTGGCAGCACTCACATTTCTAGCTTTGGCAAATTGGTTGGTCCAAGGACCTGAGCTGGGACTGGTATCTCTACGATATGTCATCTCTCATTCTCCCAGGGGCCAGCCCAAGCCTCTTTTATGGTGGTCTTGGGGGTCCAAAGAGGAGGAGGAAGGGGCAAGTCCTAAGGTGAATGCTCTTTTCACACCTCTGCCTGCATCATGTAGGCTCCTGTCCACTGGCCAAAATGATCTGTGTGCCATGCCAGGCTTGAGAGGGTGGAGGGGAGACTCTGCCTCTTCATGGAAACACCCCAAAGCCACTGTGCGAAAGGCCTGTGTGCACAGGGATGGGGAAATCGTGGCCATGCAGGCAAACAAACATGCTGTTGGAAATCAGAAAAATGAAGTTCATTTGTAAAGAATAAAAATAGAAGAAAATTTTGTCAAGGGATTTGGAATTGTGTTTGAGAGTTCCAAGAAGCCAGACGTTTCTTAGAAAATGAAGACATTCACAGAAATGGTGAACCATTTGTAGAGGACTACTGTTTATTTTGTTAAAGGCCAAAATATGGCGGACACTCCCCTCACTTTATTTAAATAGACTTCTATTTCAATGACTTTTTTTATTATTATTTAAAAATGAATGTGTGAGGTAGGTAGGGTTTTGACCTTAGGATCTTATGGTATGCCTGCGAATATGTCAGTTACAAGGCAAAAGAGAATTAGGGTTGCTAACATCAACTGACCTTCAAATAGAAGGATTGCCTGGGATTATCCAGCAGGCTCAGTGACCCAGTAGAATAGGATGGCAAAAGATTCCATCAGAGAGATTCGAGGGACAATGAGACAGGAGAGATTTGAGGTTTCAGAGGGACTTGACTCACTGTTGCTGGCTTTGGCAAGGGAGAAAGGGGGCATAAGACCAGGTATCTGAGTGGCATCTAGAAGCTGTGAATGGCCCTCCACTGACAGCCAGCAAGGAAACAGCAACCTCAAGGGAATGTACGACGCAAGAACTGAATTCTGACAACTACTGGTATGAGCTCAAGAGCAGATGCATTTCCAGAGCCCTCAAAAAGGAGCATAGCCCTGCCCTGCTGACACCAGCATTTTTTTCCGGTGAGACCCACATCAGACTTCTGACTTGCAGAAGTATAAAATTACAAATGCCTGTTGTTTTGTTTGTGATAGCAGCAATAAAAATAGAATACAATGTTCATTATAAATTTTTGGTGGGGGTGGGGGACAAGATCTGGGGCTTTGTCGCCTAGACTGGAGTGCAGTGGTGCAGTCTTAGCTCACTACAACCTCCACCTCCCGGGCTCAAGCCATCCTCCCACCTCAACCTCCCGAGTAGCTGGGGCTATAGGCGCACACCACCACACCTGGCTAATTTTTGTGCTTTTTGTAGAGACATGGATTTGCCATGTTCCAGGGGCTGGTCTTGAACTTATGAGCTCAAGCAATCTGCCCTCCTCAGCATCCCCAAGTGCTGGGATTACAGGCGTGAGCCACTGCACCTGGCCTTCATTACAAAATTGTTAGAAACTATGTAAAAGCACAAAGAACAAAGCAAAAGCCATCCATACTTCTATTATCCCTGGATAATCACATTTTAGTTCAGATATATTTTTATCTATTTAGCTACCTTAGCCCAGGTGAAATCACACTGTATATACTTTTGATAGCTGATTTTTTGAATTTGTACCGAATAGATATTGGCAGTTTCCCATGTCAAGATATTGCCTTTTCTGTCTCTAAAATTGTATTTTTAATCAGATCTTGGAAATGTTTCTGTAGAAGTCACATGGGTGTGGAAACTTGGTGATGGGGTCAGGAATCCCTTCCTGGAGGAGAGGAGGTCTTGTTCAGCAGGCGAAGACACTTAGAAGGGCTTTCCCAGTAGAAGGAATAGTATGGACCAAGACACAGAGGAACAAGCCCAGAGCACAGTCCCCACAGCAGCAGTTCACACCCCTAGGTAAGAGCAGGAGCCCAGGAGGAGAAGGAGAAGTCTGGAGCTGGGTCAGACCACAGACGACCTTCACTACCTCCACACCAACGTGATTGGTAAGCCTCCTCCTAAAGACCATCCTCTTATCTGGGTTTGGTCACTGTTTCCTTCAGGGGATTCCTTTTTGACAAATGACTTACAACTTCCCTCTGAAAGAGAGCTGCAATCTCTGCTCCAGAAAAGAAATGTACAAACCAGATTTTCCTAGAACAAGGCTTCAACACAAGAAACATCACATTCCAATGACAACAGCATCAAAATAGTCATTACCTGGGAGCCTTTTGGAAAAACGGAAATCCTTCTAATCTTTTCCTGTAGAACTGGAACTTACTGACACAGAATAAGAACTTTCAATTGTTACCAACTTATAAGGAAGTTGTGGCATACGGACAGATACTGTCAGGTGTAATGTGCCAACCTTACACATTCTGAAACCATGACCCACAGGGTGTTTTCTGAGCTGAATTTTCTTTTAAAAACTTGAATTCCAAGGAGTTGCTTAAATGGGCAGCGGATGGGGTTGGGTGGGGTGCTCATTTATGTCTACTGGGACACACATAAGACAGGCAAATGATCTTCTGCAAGTGCTCTCTTAGAGGTCCCAGCTTTGCCAAGAAAGTTAACCTGAGTCACTTTTTTTTTGCTCTTTCCCCAGTAGAAGATAGATCAACAGGGTCTCTCTTTGCTCACAATATTTCAAAGACATTATCTCCTGGAACAATTCAGCAATTTCCACTCTTGTCTGCAAACTAGAGGGGATCAGTCAGGTTGAACAAATACCTCTTCATCCATCTCCTTCTCTCCCCCAACCCCAGTTGCATCTTCCTAAGCAGGGAAGCGGACTGTGGCCCTGCCTTTCTCTGGGGCCTGAGTGGGCTGTCTATTTCTACGTGCCAAGCTGTCTGCAGACCTGTGTCTGAAACTGTACAGCCCTTTGTTTCAGCCTCTTCCCTAAACTCGCGTCTTAATCCAACTCTAATTCCACCTGGGCACTCTATCTCTGCCCTTTAACACATCAAAGAGCAGCTGCTCTTTCCAACATAATGATTGTCTTTGTTATTCCTGCACGACTGGAACCTTTAAAATGTCACTTCCTTGCAGATCTCATTTGGTATAAATGAAATAGGATTTTAAGTTAAAACTTGCACTTGGAGGTTTATTCTTGGGGATTGTGTCTCTTTTTGCCTTCTGCCAGCTCACCCCTTGGATCTAGCAGCCTGACATATAGGGCTGTCCTGCGAATCCTGGAGAGGCTTGTGGTTTCTAAATCTTTCCTATCTGAACTTACAGAGAGAGACACCCCTGAGGATTGTAATGCTGCAATTGTGCATTCAGCATAGAGAATATTGCTATTTTAAATAATTTTATCTTCAAGCAGCAATTATGGTTGCATTCACCTTAGAAATGATTTTTTTTTTTTGGTAAGATTGGATGCATCATATTAGATTTGCCCAATTCCATCATGTCCTGGATGGGCCTCCACCAGAGCCATGTCACCAAGTCTGCTTCTGCTCTGTGGGAGCAATCAACTTGGTCCCTTTGGCCTGATCAGGAGTTAGAGCCTGCATCCCAGCATCTGTCCTGGACCTCAGCCTGTATCCCAGCATCTGTCCTTATCTTGGTAAAAAACAGCACCCTACCTTTCAAAGTCACGGCTGTGTCAGGATATGTTAACGAATATCTGAACTTGCACTCCACAGAGGTGAGGCCTGCCTTTCCTCAGGACTCTGGGAGACAGTTACTACCCCATGCCCAAAGGGTGCTACATCTTTCAGGTCATGAAAGCAGCCTTGAGAAGAAACCTGGGGCAATCAATGAGGCTACATAAGTCTCCAGTGAAATGAAAATGAAACCATGACCAATAGCACATTTTAAAAATAAATGCTTTTTCCAGGTCGGTAACCATTGTTCCTGAAAATTGGCCTTTTTGGAGGTGAGGCTCCACGATCAGGGTGCTAATGGCTCTCAGTCGCTGCCAGCAGGCCCTCTACTGAGCCCCCACTTCCCCAGCTTCCACTTCTACCTGCAGGCTTGGCCCAGGCGGCACATACATTTATCTCATGGGTTCCTTCCATCCAGGAATGTTGTGTCCAGAATGACTCTGAGGCTTTACCTGGGCATTGTAGTCAGGAAGACTGCCGTTGGGCATGAGGTCTGCTTTGGACATGGAATGGGGAGATGCAAGATCTTTGCTTGGCCCCTGAGGAGTCCGTCTGTGCTCACTGCCCCTGTTAAAGGGGGGCCCTAGCAGGTGATGCTTGGGACCCCAGAGCTCTCTGTGGACTCATGTTCATGACAGGAAAGATGAGTCTGGCTCACAGAGTAAATGGCTTCATGATCAGGGAGGCTTTCTCAAGGGATCTACTTGAGGCTTTTAGGATCGCTGTGGTGCACACACCCTCCCACCCAAACCCTCAGTGAGGGCTGCCTGTGTCCATAGTGTAGGTGTGTATTTCCTGGTGGCAATGAGTTCTTCACAAGTGCTGTTTTTCTGTTTGTTTTTTTTTTTGTTGTTGTTGCTGTTTGTTTGTTTTGAGACAGAGTCTCACTCACTCTGTCACCCAGACTGGAGTGCAGTGGCACCATCTCCGCTCACTGCAATCTCTGCCTCCTGGGTTCAAGTGATTCTCATGCCTCAGCCTCTCAAGTAGCTGGGATTACAGGTGTCTGCCACCATGCTCGGTTAATTTTTATATTTTTAGTAGAGACGGGTTTTTGCCATGTTGGCCAGGCTGCTCTTAAACTCCTGGGCTCAAGCGATCCACCTGCCTTGGCCTCCTGAAGTGCTGGGATTACAGGCACGAGCCAGTGCACCTGGCCACAGGTGCCATTTTAATGGGTGAACACTTTTTCTTTAGAAGGATGTGCTAGTTTTCGTAACCATTTCTCTGTTGTTAGACATCTGTACTATTGACTTTTTTTTCTCTTAAATGAATACTATAAATACATTTTGTTCGTCTTGCCACTTTGCAATTTTAGAATAATTTCTTAGAATGGAGTCCCAGGAGGGTTATTTGTTCAAAAGAAATGTACATCTTTAAAGCCTAACGTATGTATTTCTAAGTTTATTTCAAACGAATATATCAACTTATTGTCTAGATATAATTTTTAAATTACTTAAAGAATTTCAGAAGTAAACAGTTGTGATTTACTTCTTGAGATAATGTATGTTATTATTTTTATCTAATCACAAAGATAGAAAACTTGGGAAATACAGAATAACAAAAGAGGCAAAAAATATAAATAACATTTGAAGGTCACTATTGAGGGATAAAAGCATATGATTTCTGCAACTTACCATCAAATGGTTCAGAAAAATAATGTATATGATTTTAAATAACATGCACAGTTACATTTTGAATAACATACATGTTCACACATATATAATATATACAAAATTATATACAACTATATAAGTTATATAATTGACATACATATTATATATGTATATATTGTATAAAATTGTGATAGTCATGTAATAAGAATTATATGTGAGTGAATATGTACATATGGAGCGAGAACAATAAATCAAATGTTGTGAAGTGTCAGCAATTGTTGAGCTGAGGTGAAGACACATGAGCATTGCTTATACTGTTTTTGCAACTTACCTATACAAGTGATATTATTTCAAAATAAAAGATTAATAGATTTTACATGATACACTTTCAGTGATTTTTATGCATAAAAGCATCATTTTCTGCCAATTGAGGGTTCATATGATTTCGCTTTTTCAGCAGCAGACTTTGCAAGGCCACACCATGGGTATGTTACCATGACCTTTGTACACCATCTTACAGAGAGAAACAGTTTCCTTCCTGTGGGGCTTTTGTTTCCAATTTTTCACTAATAAAAAATAACATTTCAGTAACTGTCCCTGGACACACATCTTTAGTCATATCTTTGATAAATTCCCTTACTGGGAATTGCTGGGTTGAAAAACAACTCCCAACTGAAAGCTCTTCATACAAATTGCCACGTGCCCTGGAAAAGTTCCACCAATGCACTGTACCCCTAGCAATGCAGGAGCACGGCTCTGTCGGTGGCTAAAAACAGAGCCCAGCTCAAAGCAGCTCAGGTGAGATGCAAGGTCCATTGTAGGCTTGTTGGGGGATCTCGGTGCCTCCAACTGGACGAAACACAGCCCGGGCTTGCCCACCGACAGAGCCAGGTGCTATGTCTGTGTGTGTCGTCTCTGCTGCCATCTCCTCTGCTCCAGCTTCCGGTTAGTGGGAGAGTAGCTTCTCTGCAAGGCTCTGAGTTCTTTCACTCGGCTCCCGGGAGCCTTTGCTTTGCTAGAGTGTATGGCCCCACACTCTGGGCCCTTGCTGATGAGCTGCTCTCCATGGTGGGTGTAGGTCAGAGAAGTATTGGGTGGGTAGGGTAGCCTGGAAAGAGGACGGAGTACCTAGAACAGGGCATGAACAGGCAGGCAATGACCCACACCTCCAACTCCACAGTGTTTCGTGTGCTTTCACTAATGGCGTTGAATCTTAAAAAAAAAGAAAAGACCCCATTGTCTCAGCCCAAAATCTGCTTAAGCTGATAAGCAACTTCAGCAAAGTCTCAGGATACAAAATTAATGTGCAAAAATCACAAGCATTCTTATACACCAGTAACAGACAAGCAGAGAGCCAAATCAGGAATCAACTTCCATTCACAATTGCTTCAAAGAGAATCAAATACCTAGGAATCCAGCTTACAAGGGATGTAAAGGACCTCTTCAAGGAGAACTACAAACCACTGCTCAGTGAAATCAAAGAGGACACAAACAAATGGAAGAACATACCATGCTCATGGATAGGAAGAATCAATATCGTGAAAATGGCCATACTGCCCAAGGTGATTTATAGATTCAATGCCATCCCCATCAAGCTACCAATGACTTTCTTCACAGAATTGGAAAAAACGGCTTTAAAGTTCATATGGAACCAAAAAAGAGCCCGCATTGCCAAGACAATCCTAAGTCAAAAGGACAAAGCTGGAGGCGTCACGCTACCTGACTTCAAACTATACTACAAGGCTACAGTAACCAAAACAGCATGGTACTGGTACCACAACAGAGATATAGACCAATGGAACAGAACAGAGTCCTCAGAAATAATACCACACATCTACAGCCATCTGATCTTTGACAAACCTGAGAGAAACAAGAAATGGGGAAAGGATTCCCTATTTAATAAATGGTGCTGGGAAAATTGGCTAGCCATAAGTAGAAAGCTGAAACTGGATCCTTTCCTTACCCCTTATACGAAAATTAATTCAAGATGGATTAGAGACTTAAATGTTAGACCTAATACCATAAAAACCCTAGAAGAAAATCTAGGTAGTACCATTCAGGACATAGGCATGGGCAAGGACTTCATGTCTAAAACACCAAAAGCAACGGCAGCAAAAGCAAAAATTGACACATGGGATCTAATTAAACTAAAGAGCTTTTGCACAGCCAAAGAAACTACCATCAGAGTGAACAGGCAACCTACAGAATGGGAAAAAATTTTTGCAACCTACTCATCTGACAAAGGGCTAATATCCAGAATCTACCAAGAACTCAAACAAATATACAAGAAAAAAGCAAACAACCCCATCAAAAAGTGGGGAAAGGATATGAACAGACATTTCTCAAAAGAAGACATCCATACAGCCAACAGACACATGAAAAAATGCTCATCATCACTGGCCATCAGAGAAATGCAAATCAAAACCACAATGAGATACCATCTCACACCAGTTAGAATGGCAATCATTAAGAAGTCAGGAAACAACAGGTGTTGGAGAGGATGTGGAGAAATAGGAACACTTTTACACTGTTGGTGGGATTGTAAACTAGTTCAACCATTATGGAAAACAGTATGGCGATTCCTCAAGGATCTAGAACTAGATGTACCATATGACCCAGCCATCCCACTACTGGGTATATACCCAAAGGATTATAAATTACTCTACTACAAAGACACATGCACACGTTTGTTTATTGCGGCACTATTCACAATAGCAAAGACTTGGAATCAACCCAAATGTCCATCTGTGACAGACTGGATTAAGAAAATGTGGCACATATACACCATGGAATACTATGCAGCCATCAAAAAGGATGAGTTTGCGTCCTTTGTAGGGACATGGATGCAGCTGGAAACCATCATTCTTAGCAAACTATCACAAGAAGAGAAAACCAAACACCGCATGTTCTCACTCATAGGTGGGAACTGAACAATGAGATCACTTGGACTCGGGAAGGGGAACATCACACACTGGGGCCTATCATGGGGAGGGGGGAGGAGGGAGGGATTGCATTGGGGAGTTATACATGATATAAACGTCATGCACATGTACCCTAGAACTTAAAGTATAATAAAAAAAATAAAAAAAATAAAAAAAAGAAAAGAAAGAAAAGAAAAAAAAGAACGAAAAAGAAGAGGAAAATTTGACAGGCTTAAATGTTTTATTATTTTTATTGTATTTCTTTGAATGTTAGGTATTTTTGGCATTTTGTATGTTCGTCAGTGATTTGCATTTCTTCTGTGAAGGGCTTATGTTTTAGAACCGTGTTTCTGTTGGACTGTTTTCCCTTTATTGAGCTATATGATGCTTTCATAAAGCATCTTACCCTTTATGGTTTTAAATATTTGCCCCATTTTGCCATTTGCCTTTTAACTTTTGTTTACACTGTCTTTTGACATTCAAGAGTGCCTCAGTATGTTTGGGCTGCTATAACAACATACCTTAGATGGGATAATTTATAAAAAACAGAAATTTATTGCTCATAGTTCTGGAGGGCGAAAAGCCCAAGATCAAGGCCAATTTAGGTTTGATGTCTAGTTTGAAGGGCATTCTCCACTTCACAGGTGGCACCTTTGGATGCATCCTCATGTGGTGGAATGGATGAGTAGCTTCCTTGCTCCTCTTTTATAAAGGCACTAATCCCATGCATGAAGGCAGAGACTTAATCACCTCCTAAAGGCCCTACCTCCTAATACTCTCACATTGGCAATTAAAGTTCAACATATGAATTTGGGGGGATACATTCAGACCACAGCAAGCAGTTTCTTATTTTTGTCTAATCAAATTTGTCTTTTCTTTCTTTTTAAAAACATTTGACTTACAGCTTAACATTTGTAGAAACGTTTATTCTGTTGCTCTTATTGGAAAGATTTTACCTTCCATATGCTGCTGCTTCTAGTCATTTTAATTTTTTGTACTGCATCCCTTTTTGGACGTACCTGGAAGCACCTAGCAGGGGGCACCAAGTGGACGCTCAATCAGTAAGTGTTTGCTGTTGACATGAATGAAGGGTAATGAAAACTCCTTATGGTCTAATGATCTTTGAAAATTATTTGCAAGACTGCAAATGAGAATTCAAGAAGCAGTGTCCTAAATGGTACTCTAGTGGCTCTCAAAGGAGCTAGCTAATTGAATTCAAACCATATGTGAAAGCTGCCCCTTCCAGGACAATATCCTCCAACTGACTGCAGGGATGAGCTTTTTCCAGTGTCTGGAAGTCCCATAACAGGACTAAATGAAGACTGAAGTCAACATCTTCCTTCTTCCTCTTCAGAGACTTGAATTACGATATGCACCTTCTAATATTGATGATTGATGAAAATACATAGAGCTGATTTTTCAGGGCTTGTCTTCAAAGAGCAAAGTCAGAGCATTGTTTTAAAGCAGAAACTGGTGTCCACAAGCTTGCAGCAATGAGTAAACTGTCACTGTGAACCTTCTTATGATGTCTTGAAGGCCATACATTAAAGACAACAATAACATCATTTGCGGTGGGCCTAATTATGGTCTCTGGACTTTAAATCCCATTTTAGAAAAAGCGCCCACAAACAAAACCAAACAAAATACCACATAGTGCATCTATAAAGATGTGCCGCTTCACAGTACCTCTGTGTTTTCTCAACTTTGGGGAACAATCTTTGATTTGAAATCTTACTTTTTGGACCAAACTATTGATTCTGTGTTGACTCCTTGACTACAAGATCATGAACTTTCTTGATCATTACAAATAAACATTTCTAGAATTGTCTCTTTTCACTGACATCAAAAACAAAAGAGCTTGGGGTTTCTAAATAAAGTGTCTAGAGAAAACCGATGTGTGTATTGCACTCATTATGTTGTTAATAATGCATTTTTAGATGGAGTTAATATTTTGTGGGCTATTAATAATATATGTGTTTAGGGAAATGCGTGTATTCTATAGAAGGATGAGAAAGTTATAAACTTGGAATCTTGCTTCTTTGTATCACAGTGCAGTTGTGACATATGTTTACTGAAACCTTGCCTGGTACAGTTTCTTTTCTTTTTTTTTTTGTATCAAGAGTAAAGCACCTCCATTAATGTAACCTGGAAAGTTCAGAATTCAGGAGGTTGTTTCCACTTTCTGGCCCAGGTTGTTGCTGCCAGGACATCCTCTTTTGCTTAATCACCACCCAAGTCCCTCACAACTCTGAACACATCAATGCTGAGATGTCCACTAGAAGAACGCCTTAGCACTGATGAAGAATCATGGCCTGTGGCATGGGACCGGCACTGATCCACAGGTGTATATAAGAAGTCTTTCTGATTTTTGCCACCTATCCATCTGAAAAAGGTCTAACATCCAGGATCTATAAGGTACTTAAACAATTTTACAAGAAAAAAAACAACCCCATTAAAAAGTGGGCAAAGGACGTGGACACTTCTCAAAAGAAGACATACATGCAGTCAACAAACATGAAAAAAAGCTCAACATCACTGATCATTAGAGAAATGCACGCCAAAACCACAATGAGATACCATCTAACACCAGTAAGAATGGCTATTACTAAAATGTCAATAAATAACAGATGCCGGCGAGATTGTGGAGAAGAAGGAACGCTTTTACGCTGTTGGTGGGAGTGTAAATTAGTTCAACCATTGTGGAAGACGGTGTGGTGATTCCTCAAAGACCTGGAGGCAGAAATGCCATTTGACCCAGCAATCCCATTACTGGGCATATACCCAAAGGAATAGAAATCATTCTATTATAAAGATATGTGCATACATATGTTCATTATAGCACTATTCACAGTAGCAAAGACATGGAATCAACCCAACTGCCCATCACTGATAGACTGGATAAAGAAAATTTGGTACATATACACCATGGAATACTATGCAGCCATAAAAAGGAATGAGATCATGTCCTTTGCAGGGATGTGGATGGAGCTGGAAGCCATTATCCTTAGCAAACTAATACAGAGACAGAAAACCAAATATCTCATATTCTCACTTATAAGTGGGAGCTGAATGATGAGAACACATGAACACATGGGGGGAACAACACACACTGGGGGTGGGAGGAGGAAGAGCATCAGGAAGAATAGCTAATGGATGCTGGACAAAAATACCTAGATGATGGGATGATCTGTGCAGCAAACCACCATGGCACACGTTTACCTATGTAACAAACCTCCACACCCTGCGCATGTACCCCCGAACTTAAAGTACAAGTTGGGAAAAAAAAGAAGCCTTTCTCATCTCTTAGAATCTGATTCAAATGTAGCAGCAATTTTTGCTTAGAATTTCAGGAGGGTCTGCCTGTCCCATTACTTTTGACTTTGGGGAGAGAACTCAAGCAATGTTTGCTTTTCTAGATGGAGTGAGACACAGAGGGAAGGATGTGAGAAACAGCTGGTGATGTAAGGGAAAAACTAAACCCTGATGGCTGGTGACACTGGAGTGAGGAGAATGTCCTGACACTGGAGATACCAGTTTCTAGGGAAGAGAAACATGGTATAGCCCCTGCCCCCAGGGTGCTTTCAGTCTAGTGGAAACATCACATCCTCCATGATTCACACATCACAATAAACCTACATCATGATAACCCTATGTAATTTTTCCTTATTTTGTTAAGGATGCAACTTTCCAAGGCAAATATTTTCTAATTTTATTTTCCTAAAGCTTTGAGGGATCCTATTCTATAATTTAAGGCTCTTTGGGGCCAGTAAAATTACTTAACATTTTGGTGAAACCTGAAAAATCTGTATCTTTCATTCTTAGACACATGTACACCATCTGCAGCATGATGTCAGTATAAGGGCTCAGAGTTCAGGAGGGAAACAGACGTGGTTCAAAGCTCAGTCCCAACCCACCAACATGAAATACCCTGAGTGAGTTACATGTGTTCTCTGGCTTACTCCATGTCCTCACGTACAATGGGGACTATTCAGGGGCAGTGCTTCACATGTGCATGCTTCTCTTAATTCAGAGATGAGCTCAGGGAGGAAGAGAGGGGACAATTTCACCAGCAGTTGAATGACTACTCATCATTCCAATCCAACCTCTGCCCTGGAGGCAGAACCAGATGGGAGATGTAAATCTATGTGTGGTTCCCTTGCTTCTCAAAGCATGGCCTTCTCCTCATGCTGAGTAAGAATCTAATATTTTAAAGGAAATACCTCTTGTACATCACATCTCCCATCCATGCCAACTTCATCTGGTGCTCAATCGATCTGTTTCAGAGCTGAAGGAAGCTGTCTGGGTGAGCTGACCTGTAAAGAGATATGTTAGTCTGTCATCAAGATGACACTTAAGGGACTTTAAATAGTGATTCTGATATCATCATATTCTTATTGCATCTGACTTTTAAAATGATTACTAACCCCCACGCACCTCTGGCCCCTATAAAAAAAAAGGAAGTCAGTCCAGAGCCTGCCTGCTGCCTAGCTCCCAGGGCCCTCCTGAGAATAGTAAGTGTGGATTGGGCATGAGTTTTAAATGCATAGGGAACATCTGTCCATTAGCCAGGAGATTTTTTCCCCTAGAAAAGAAAGTAATGGAGAAATCTCACAAAATAAAAAAGGGGCCTTTGAGCCCTAAAACCTAGTCTCTTAACATCTTTCATGGCACAGTTGTCTTAAAAAACCAGGCCTTGTGGGGGAGTGGGGAGTACTTTTCTGGAGCTCCATGAGCATTTCAAGAGCTATGCCTATGGGCCTAGGTCCCAGAGGCCCAGTATATTGCCCAGGGCAGAGAGAATTCAGGATATAACCTGGGGAGAAATCCACCTCTACCAGCTTGGTTCTCCAGCAGGTTTCCATGCCCTTCCATGGTGCATGCAGGAAGGTGTCAGGAAGCTCCTATAAACCACAGGGGTAAATGGGGAAGGTAGCTGATGGTACTGGTTGCGTAACTTTCCCAGAATTGTGCCAGCATCAATAGAGTCCTCCTGCAGCCCAGGGCTGCAAAGTAGACCACAGAGCCTTGGATCTATGGGAGCCACGGCCAGCCTCAGGGGGACAGACAGTCCCTGTGAGTGCAAAGGTGGAGCACAGTCAGCAAGTTGAGAGTTCCCCTGCTATAGACTTGAGTAGCAGATGCCAGTAGAATGGGCAAGGGACACTGTCACCACTGAGGACAGCAAGGGTCCCCTGTTAGTCAACTTGGGGTACCATAACAAAATACCCTGAACTGGGTGGCTCAAACAACAGAAATGGATTTCTCACGGTTCTGGAGGTTGAGATGTCCAGGATCAAGGTTCTGGAAGAGTAGGTTTCATTCTGAGGTCTCTTCTCTTGACTTGTAGGCTGCTATCATCTCACTGTGTGCTCACGGGGCCTCTTCCTTGTGTGCTCTCAGAGAGAGACAGAGGCAGAGGCAGAGGCAGAGACAGAGAAGGCTCTGGAGTCTTTTCTTATAAGGACACTAATTCCATCAGATCAGGGCCCCACCCTATGACTTCATTTAACCTTAACTATTTTATTAGAGGCCCCGTCTCCAAATATAGATAGTCACATTGGGGATTAGAGCTTCAACATATAAACACAAACATTCAGTCCATAGCAGTTCAATTGCTACCCAAGGACCCTGGACACAGAGCTGAGACTGTCCTGCTCATCCCCTCCCCAGGAAGCCCCATCATGAAGCTAGCCGCAAGCTTGGGGAGGAGCTAGTGGTGGCAGAACTCGGAAAGGCCAAGTGTGAGCCTAGGCAGGGCTTCATTTCAAACTGATGGGACCCATACATGAAATGGAA
The DNA here is from genome assembly GCF_009764315.1 of Trachypithecus francoisi. Lineage (NCBI taxonomy): Eukaryota > Metazoa > Chordata > Mammalia > Primates > Cercopithecidae > Trachypithecus > Trachypithecus francoisi. The sequence goes on along the minus strand of NW_022681442.1, from coordinate 5,061,971 downwards.
CTGTTTCAAGAGAAGGCTGGGAGGATTTCCAAAGTGATTCAGTCCCACATGCGGGCTGCTTTAGCCAGTGACAGCACTTCCAAAAGGAGCAGAAGAGACAAGATATTAACTTGCTGCCCCACTTAGCAGTAGGGTGGAAGCTCCTAAAAGGGCCAGGGCGGGAATGGGATATACAGAGGCAACAATTGATTTGCATGACTTAAGGCTGCTGTAACCCAGCGGAAACACATAAAGTGGATGACAAGTGAATGTCGCTTGGTTAGCACTCAGAAGAAAACAAATGTAAGCTATTATTTTGAGAAATGTTCAGAATGCACTCTCTGGGGAGTTTTCTGTTCAGGCTCTTGTCCCTGTTTAGAGGTTGTTCACCAACCGATCAGAAAACACTACCTGTGTTGAGGGAGTGGGAGGAAGGGGAATATTAATCAACTGCTAATTGAGATTTAGGGTTGAAACACCCTCATCAGGAAGAAATGCTTCAATGGAAACATATGCATCATCCATCTTAATCAATATCGCTATCGAGAAATATTGGTGTCCAAACACCTCAGTTTAATCCATGAACAAACATTTGTTTTCCATTGTAAAGAGCCAGGCTCAGCCTTGTTAATACAATGTCACATGCTACTGGAAAAACAAAAACAAAAACAAAAACAAAAACCAATAACAGAAAATATTTTGAATTATTCTGTCATTTTGATTCAATAAACATTTCAGCTGAGAGAGTAAGACCGGGCATTTTAATTTTGTCAGCATATAATAATTAAATCTGGCCTTACTCGCCTTTGGGTATATTTTAAAACAAAAACAAACACAAAACCTCTTGTCTATGCACTCAGTAGCTTTTAATGTTAAGCACATATTTGGCAACGTGTACCCGTTAAGTGTGCTGTCATCACTAAGTTCTTTGGTACCCATGTGATAACATCAGCCAAGAGGAACCATAGTGGATATAACACAAAAGTGTGGTTTATTTCTTTATCAATTGGCAGCTGTGAAAAGATTTATAATTTCCCTCTCCCTGACATCACTGGGCAGGTAAAGCAGGCCGCCCCATTGGCTTTGATGAAAGGATATTACCCGGCGTATGGAGTTAACACGGGTGACGGTTGTAATATCTTTTCCCTGATGTCAGTTACAGCTGTTGTACCGTTTCAGGCATGTCGGGAAAGTGGAGATGTTTAAACAGAGGAAGAATGCTCTGAAAGTCATCAAAAGGACACTTTTTCCTATGCCATTCACTCTTGGTGCTATTTAATAAAAATGATTTAAAGAAATTCATTTTTTTTTCTCAGCAGCAATTCAGATCATAATAAGCTGCTTTTTCTTTCCTTTTAAGCTTTGCTAAGAATAACCCAGCATTTTTTAAGATTCTAGAGGCAAGTCCAGTCTCTTCCTCCCCTCCCTGCTCTTCAAGTTCCTGATGCGCAAAGATCTGAGAGAAGAGCCACAGGTTGACATCCTGTTTCTGGCTGCACCCTGGCAGGTCACGGCAGCATCCAGAATGTGTATGCGGAAACCTTCTCAGAGAAGGATAAAAAATGGAAGGATTTCAACCCCCTGCCCAACACACACTCCAGGCCATTACCTCAGATCATTTCTTGGGGTCTCAGGATCAAAACTGTGCCTGAGGCAATTGACCTGACTTGAAAAAAATCCTTGAATTTTGGAAGTGACATGCCAAAGTCGTGGCTCCATTCCATATGGCTGAAACAGCTGTGTGAATAAAGGAGTCCCCCACTCCCAAACAAGCAGCGGCTGTGGGGAGAAAGGGCGGATCTGATGGAATTTCAAGGGTCTCCCAGGCAGCCTGCTCTCCTGCCTAAGTGGGGAAACGTTCCCTCAGCGTGGGACACTCAGGAGAAGGCTGGGGAGATTTCCAAAGCCATGCAGTCCCGGTGCGGGCTGCTTCAGCCAGTGACAGCCACTTCCAAAAGATTTCTATTAGAGCTAGACATTCGTGGGTAATTGTCAAGTATTGATAAAAGCACAACTACAATGAACTCTGTAATGTAAAACCCTCTGCTCATGGGCTCATTTTCATTACCAGGGCTCATTTTCATTACCAAACAGATTATTTCCTTTGCTTTTAATGCTCATGCAGACACACACACAGACCCACAGTGGATCGTTTTTCTTGTGTTATTTCCCGAACCCAGAGCTCTCACACACCAACTGCCAGATACCTCCTTTGGGCAGCCACATCACCCCACTTTCTCTTCTCTTATTCTGCCCCTGATGTGCCTCATACTCAGACCGTTGGTCATTTGATGCTGTCAGAGACCAGGCCCCTTGCCTGCAATTTTTATACCAAATGTTGAAATGGGAGAACCTCAGGCATCAAAGTCTCCACTGCTCTCCCACAATTGGCTGTTTCAGAAATAGTTTCTTCAAAGAGCCCTGTTACATCCGAGCAAGCATTTGCTGACTCACTCGGGGAGCCCACAAACTTCCAGGAAGTTTGGTTGGCAATAGACACTAACAAAACCAAGGCAATTGTTTTTCCATTATTTCATTACCAGCTGGCAGAGAAAACAGCCGAAACAGGAATTGCTCCTTCGACATGAAGTCATGGAGACCACAGTGAGATGGTCCAGTGCTGTCACCACCTGGATACCTCAAGTTATTTCAGATGTTGCTTGGTCTAAGCTCATAAATATCCTCTAACAATCTTTACCCCTTGCTGCCAGCTGTATCACTGAAGAATTGTTTTAGGCCAGAACTGAAACACATTCGGACGTAAATAAATCTATTCCAGAACAGAATTTAATGATTGAAGTTACAATGGTAAATTCTATTTAGAATTTTCCAAAACCTCAAAATATTCCCTGAAGTCTGATTTTAATAACAGAATTCAAAAAATGGGTAACCAAGTCCTGAGAGAAATATAAAGGACAGCAGTTACGATTTTCAGGGCTTTACTTTCATAGGAATTATAACATAATTACATTATATTCCTGCTAACATCTTTCATAATAGAAAAGAAATACTGGCTATCTGAATTCCTTTCTCAGCATCGAAGGACAGTTACAACAATAGAAACCCAAATCTTAGTTCAACAGAAACCCGAATCTTAGTTTCCAGCCTTGTCCTAAGCCTGCTGCCCAGAGGAAAGATCAGCTCACACCAGCTATCACATATTCTTACCTTAATTCTCCATCCTAGCCACCTTAGTTAAGACCTGTTCTCAGAAATACATGACTCAGAGGCATTTCCTTTCAAGCTGATGTTTGTTTATCCTTTAGATTTTAAGGCTGGGCATTGGATTTGCAAAGGGGATGAGGCTCTTTGTGGGCATTTTTGAAGGTTGGCTCCATCTAAGCATTCTCTCTTTAAATGTCAGCCAACACAAATCTAAAAAGTGTCATAGAACAGTCTAGAAGTGGTTGGGCCCTGAGTTTAAATGACTGATTATAGAAAATTAAAACATTAGCCTGATGAGTTTTTGCATTTTTTGTAGAGACAGAGTTTCACTGTGTTGCCAGGCCGGTCTTGAACTCCTGTGCTCAAGAGATCCTTCCATCTCGGCCTCCCAAAGTGCTGAGATTGCACGCATAAGCCATCATACCTAGCCATGTGCAGGATCTTTATCTGGGAAAGACTGTCCTTAACTAATATCATAGATTTGATTTAAATGTTTTCTAAAAAATCACTAAAAGTGTAAATAGAAATTCAGTGTAACATCCTGGAAGAGGTCTAATGAGTTCAAGAAAACAGAAATTAACCTGAAGGCAAGCTTGTCACCCTGCTGAAATGGTTTCTGAGTGTGAGAAGAACATAAAAGGAAGGAGTTTATGAAGCACCCTATTTATATTGGCAGGTTTTGGCTGTACCAGCACCCATGAGTTCAACGGTCTTGTGTAGCACTCACTACAGAGCTGAGGGATTCCAAGAGGACCAACTCACAGCCCCTGTGCTCTTAGGTTTCCCAAGACAGTCCTAACTTCCACCTCTACTTAGAATAGGAAACACTCATGGTGTGTTTGCTTTAGGCTAGTCATACGTCTAAGCATTCGACACTCACTGGCTTATTCAATTCCCATAGCAACCTTATGAAGGGAGCACTATAATCATCTGCATTTTGTGGTTAAGGAAACAAAGACAAGGTTAAATAACTCACTGTGCCAGATATTGATTATATTCTCTCTCACTCCATATTCACCCTTTTTGCCTGCTTTGTTAAAATGGATCCAGGCCCTTTCAGTATTTTCCCTTTGCCAGCTGACACAATGTTAGGCTTTGTCAGTAGAGAGAGCTAGAGAGAAACTGCAGGAGAAAAGGGTGCTGCTTCCCAGAGGCAGTGTATTTGCTCAGCCAGCTCCGGCACCAGGCCCTGCAGGTGGCATGTGGCCAGAGCACTCATGGCCAGCTGCTTCACCAGTCCCCTCCCTGAGGTGGTATTGTAGCAGTGTCTCCAAGGAGACGGTTCCCTGTGGATCCTAGAGGGCAGATCTCTGGCAAGTTCCAGAGAGATTTGTAGATTTTCACCAAGTTCCACTGGCATGCCACCACAGAAACTTCTCCACCACCTGCCGAGCCCCTGTGGTTCCCCCTCAGCCCAGGACTAGGAGGAACACTCTTCCTAGGACTCCTTGTATTTGCTGTACCCACTATATTCTTGAGGGCTATCTTTACAACTTACTAGCCAACCTTTTGCTACTCTAATCTGCTCTTAAGGTTAATGATTAAACATATTAAACTTTTCCATTCAAATGACTGTGTGGTTTCTCTCTCCTAGCTGGACCCAGACTGACACCCTTGCCAGAGGCCACAGACCAGGAAGCAGCCGCCAAGATTGGAAATCAGGCAGCTTCCGTGCTTGACAGTGTTGTCAGACCCTTGTGTGGGCAGGAGGGCACAGGTCTGAGGCAGTGTGTGCTGATGGGAGGTCTCTGATTCATACTGGAGGGCAAGGCAGAGAGGACACATGTCAGGAGAGAACCCCAGGGTGGAGTTTTAAATAGTTTGCAGCAGATGTGTAAAAGAAAGGCATTTCAGAGAGAGGGGACAGTATGTACAGCAGCAGGAGGAAGGAAGGAAGGGTGACAACTTCAGGGAAAGGACAGAGGTATCACCAAGCTCCTGCTTCATTTTCAAACCTTTTGTTTCATTCCCAGGGAGAATCCTAGTAAGATTTAGAGTCTGGAGGATCCTAAATCTTGCTCTCAATGGTTTTACCAGCTTTTCTTTTACCAGTTGTCTAGGAGGCAACATTATCCACTGGAGCATCTAGAATCACAAGGACTTCCATGGTGGTCAGAGGCAGAAGAGGATGTGGAGCAGGTCAGTGGTACCTGCTGGGTCTTGGGCAGCATTTTATACCTTATGTTATCTATCCTGCCACCTACTTCATAACAGAATATATAACAGAGAAATACTTGTATTTTTATAATAATTGCATTTATTTCCAGTTGTGTTGTAAAAACTAGCTTGCTCTTAGCTTCCCAAACACACATATTTATAAATAATGTGTATTATAAACATTTGGAAGAACAGACAGCAAAGCTGGACCATTAGGCTATTTCTTAACAAAACAACTTTTTTTATGGGATGGGGCAGGAGGAGTGTTGCAGAAAACACTGCAGTTACACCAGAACTTCCATAGCAATGGATTCTTTTCTCCCTGGTGAGGAACGGTGCTGGGGGCGGGGTGACTGAGGGCCACTCTGACTGCTTCAGGTCACAAAGAGATGGGCTGATTATTCCACAGCCTCGGGCGTTGCACCCACTGGTTTCCAAGTCAGCTCTAGCATTGGTGGTGTACATGTTCAGAAAGTTTAAAAATATACTATATGCTGACCCACATTTTGGCATTTGCATAACTGGCAGGTGTTGATATTGAAATTTAAAAGGATATGGATTTGGATCCCAAAAGTTTGATGTAAAATATTCCCTAGGGATGTAAGCAAACTTGCTTGTACAAGGCCTCTCTGATGGGCAGGAAACAGCAGGGTAGAAGAAATCAGAAGCAAAAGGTACAACTCAGAAGCAAAAATGTGAAGGGGACTGTATCTAGTGGGTTACATAGAGGTGGATTCCCCACAACAGATAGTTGACCTATTTCCTTAAGAGTTATTGTTTCTGTTTGGCTTGGGTCAGTAATTCAGGAAGTGATGTTTTCCTTTATGGAAAAAAAAATCAAAGGTAAAATAAGTGTTTTCCCATCATGAAGATATTGCTAAGTTTAATGGCTTATCCAGCATTTGAAGTCCTCCCAGGTCCAGGTAGCGTGGTCAGCAGGGCAGCCTGCGGTTAGACCGCATTCCTTTGAAGGAGCTGGTCCAGTAATTGCTAGAGGAAAAAGGAAACAAAGATGTCAAGTTCAGATTCGGCATCTGTGCACCACACACATCACACCTGCTGGTGACGAGGCCATTACCTTTTTGAAGACTTCAGCACGGAGTCTGTTACTTTGTAAGATCACCCTTTTCCTTTGTTCTTCTTTTTTCTTTTTAACTTCCGGCAAGTTATTATAGATTCTGAAACAGATTCGGAACACATTTGGAATGGTAGTTTGACAGCGCGCTCCCGCCGTGGGGCTGCATCCTGTCCTGACGGCAGGCTCTTACATTTCAAAGAGAAGATTGCTGCTTATGGACTAGCTCACAACTGTAGGATGCCAGGACGAAGGGCTTTCCTGACCATACCCAGAACCTGCTGCATGGCAGGGGATGGCACCTTGTCCAGTGCTACCTGGGTCAATGAAACAGGCAGAGTGCCACCAGTAGCAAAGCTGGAGAGGCCAGTTGCTTATTCAGAGTCATTGTTTTTGTCCCTCCATTCTCTATGATAATTAACAAATTAATCATAAAATGAAGGATTCTAAACCTTCTCCTTTAGTATTCTGATTGTAAACTTGTTTCCAAATACCTTCTTACCACTCAATGTTTGCCTTCCTGTGACTTAGAAAAAGAACAGCAAATAAATAGAAGTAGCGGGAATTATAATACTGTAATAAAACACATATAAGTGTGTGTGTTTTTACCTCTCAACCTACTGCACTTTGAATTAAGGGCCCAAGGGATCTTCCTCTGGACACTTCTTTCCTACTTTCTAACAGAAACTTCATGGACTGATGCCAATTAATATTTCATTATAATCCACTGACACAGTGGAGTCCCTGTAGCCTGAGCATTTAGATTGCTGTACATGTGGCACTCAGCTAAAACATCTTTCTCTCGTGTTTCAAAGCCAGATACGATATAGGGAAGATATTCCACCATTAAAATGATAAGGACAATGTAGAAAAATGATGATGACTGTCTTTGCAGAAGGTATTGGACACTAGGCTTGAATTGCTTGACATGAATTATTTCATGTCATATTCACTACAGTTGGAAGAGGCATATAGTGTCCCACTGTTATATAAATGAGAAACCCAAGCCCCAGTAAGATCAGGAGGTTTGTATCAGTCCCTTGGCTGGCTTGTGGTGGGCTGGCATTCGAACCTTGGTCTGTTTGACTCTTTCTACAAACCCTGTCACCCAACCATAATATGGCATGAAGCTATTCGTGAGATCCTGGAAATGCTTGTGCCTTGCACTCTGTAGGCATCAACATGGGTTGAATGAATGAATGAAAAAATGAACACATAATTGCCACATTCGGGAGTGATTCTAGGAAGGACTAGGAGAGAAAACTGTCAATGAGTCAGTTAGAAAGTAAAGATGTCTCAAAGCTCTGCAGTGGTAATTTCCTCAGATCCATATAGACTGATCTTTCTGATACTGACCATCTCAATCTCCTGGCAGAGTGGTTAATATTAGGTGTCAACTTGATTGGATTGAAGGATGCCTGGATGGTTGATAAAGTCTTGTTTCTGGGTGTGTCTGTGAGGGTGTTGCCAGAGGAGATTGATATTTGAGTTGGTGCAGTAGAAGAGGAAGACCCACATTCAGTGTGAGTGGGCACCATCTAATCAGCTGCCAGCGTGGCTGGAACAAAGCAGGAGGAAGAAGGCAGGATAACCTTGCTTGTTAGGTCTTCTGGCTTCCTTCTTTGTCCATGCTAGATGCTCCTCCTCTGGCCCCTCCTGCCCTTGGACATCAGACTCCATATTCTTCAGCCTTTGGACTCTTGGGCTTGCACCAGTGGGCTCTTGGGCCTTCAGCCACAGACTGAAGCCTACACTTTTGGTTTCTCTGGTTTTGAGGCTTATGGACTTGGACTGAGCCACTACTGGCTTCTCTCTTCCCCAGCGTGCATATTGTGGGACTTTGCCTTGTGATCGTGTGAGCCAATTCTCCCTAACAAACTCCCTTTTATATACATATATCCTATTAGTTCTATCCCGCTGGGGATCCCTGACTAATATATCTGGGAAGTGTAAAATAAAGGCTCCTAGGTCCCACCTCTGTTATTTCTGATTCAGTATTTTCTTAAAAGAACTTCCCAAATAAATCATGGTCCATCTATTCAATGGACCACTCTGCAGACAGTCAAAACTGACAAGGAAAATAATCTATCTATTCGTCACAGAAGGGGTTCACAGACATAAAGTGAAAAAACAGGCTACCGAGAGATGGTGTGTAGTATGATTCCATTCATGGTTAAAAATCACACGACTATATATGCACAAATAAAAGTCTACTTTAAGGCAAAGAGAAAGGCCTGACAGGATACACAGGAGATATCACTGTGGGTGTCTGAGGAGCTGAGACTGGGACAGGGAAAGTGGGCTGGGAACAGGGAGGGGAACCTCTGGTCATGAGGGGACTTTAGCTTTACCTGCATTGTTTGCATTTTTAAAATAAAAATGTAATTTAACAATAAAATTAATAGCAAACAATACAAAGAAAAGAAAGCTCCAGGTGATTCTGTGGATGAGCCAGAGTCAGAGCCCACCCAAAGTATAATCCACAGAGCAGCGTGTAAAGCCAGCTGCTAAATCCACCAGACCAGCTGGGGGAAGCCAGTTACTCGACGTGCAACGTCACCTAGCTCACTTGTCCTCTTTGAGCCTCAGTTTCCTCTTCAGTAAAATGATAGGGCAATACTCTCTGACTACTCATGCTACTTTGAGATCTATTATTTTAATTGCTTAGTTTGCAAGGCTGCATAATGGTGGCTTAGGGTTTGGGGACGGGGAGGGGAGGATTTGGCTGAAATTTTTCTGTAAATTGAAAAGGGAATGGTTCTGGCATGAGGCATATGCAACTTTGCACTTCTGAAATAGCAAGTCTTAAAGCCCAGTGGCCCTTTAAAAACCCCAATTAGAATGCTACGAATCAAGTCTTTAATGGGACAGTCTCCCTTTTCCTCGTTTTCACTTCCTTATTTACAAAGAGCCTTCCAATAAATGATCAAAGTTACCTAATCACCATGGAAACAATATAATCATGGTAAAAGCAGAAATTGTATGCCTGAAGTGGGGAGAAAAGTATTCTTCCTATTTCAACAGTTTCTTTAAGTGTGCTATCAATTTGATTTAATTATTATAATTCCTCCCTGTGCTAGATACTTTATTATAAACTAATGACATTTTACTTGCATGAACTTGGCCAACGCTGCCGAGCTATTATATTTTGGTTAAGAGGCCAGATCTTAGAAAGAATGGCAGCCTTTGTGTGCACCAGATTGGTGAGAATTAGTGGGAGTCTTGAACAGGCACCAGGCAAGCAGAATGAGGAGGATGTGCTGGCAGCGTGGCCGCCAGGTCTGCTGGAGACAGAGCCCCAGGAAACCTAGCTTGTGGCCCCTCTGAGGCTCTACTGGCTCCCATGTGTCATCTGCCTCCAAGGTTGGATCCTTTCCTTCAGTCCCTGCTACAGTCCAGACCCTTAGGAGAAATAGCTTCTCTCCCCCTCATAAAATTACCTTCAAAGGTGCAGTGACAAATAGCTCCTGCCCAGAGCGACAATACGAATGTGCAGGAGTTCCAGCTCAGAGTCTGGGAATCTCTTAGAGACCAATTACTGGATTGGTTCAGAATCCAAGACCTACCACTTTCCTAAGGTTTTTCCAAGAGCAGCATTAACATTCAAAAGCACACTTCAACTACCATACTTATTTTAGCCGTTTTTTTCCGGTCTGGAGCCAAAAAGACCTCAGACCTTAAACATGGGCCTACAAGCAGTGGTCCCATTGGAGGGCACCTGAAGCCTTCAAACCACCCCACTTGCCCCACCAACTTCTTTGAACACTATACAATAGCCAGGTACCTCTTAGATCGCATATGCATCTCCTTCTCTGAAATGCACCGTTCTTTGGGTTTGAACAAGTTATCTGAAAAATTAGAAAGAGAATTAAGTTCAGAAGGTATAGAATCTTGCACATTTCTAGAGAAACATTATGGTTACTTCATAATTTGTTAATTGATCCTTATTCTAATCCATATCCTGAGTCTAAGCAGAACTCAGTAGAGACTGATACACCGTAAGTGGTTGTATTGACAATGGCCAACAACAGGGTTGGTCTTGACAGTAGTTAAATAAGGACATGAAGTACAATGTTAGCATCTAACCTACTTTATGGAGAGCAACACCTTTGAATGCTTCCTTGTTGCGGGAAGTCAGGGACCCCGAACAGAGGGACTGGCTAGAGCCGCAGCAGAGGAACATAAATTTTGAAGATTTCATGGACATGTATCAGTTCCCAAATAATACTTTAATAATTTCTCATGCCTGTCTTTAATCTCCTAATCCTGTTATCTTCATAAGCTGAGGATGTACGTCGCCTCAAGACCACTGTGATAACTGTGTTAACTGTACAAAATGATTGTAAAACATGTGTGTTTGAACAATATGAAATCCAGTCACCTTGAAAAAGAACAGAATAATAGCGATTTTTAGGGAACAAGGGAAGACAACCATAAGGTCTTACTGCCTGCAGGGTCAGGCAAAAACAGCCATATTTTTCTTCTTGCAGAGAGCCTATAAATGGACATCCAAGTAGGGAAGATATCGCTAAATTCTTTTCCTAGCAAGGAATATTAATATTAATACCCTGGGGAAGGAATGCTTTCTGGGGGGGAGGTCTATAAACGGCTGCTCTGGGAATGTCTGTCTTAGGCAGTTGAGATAAGGACTGAGATACGCCCTGGTCTCCTGCAGTACCCTCAGGCTTACTAGGGTGGGGAAAAACTCTGCCCTGGTAAATTTGTGGTCAGACCAGTTGTCTGCTCTTGAACCCTGTTTTCTGTAGTTTAAACTGTTTATCAAGACAATATGTGCACCACTGAACATAGACTCTTATCAGTGGTTCCGTTTTTACCCTTTATCCTGTTCCCTCAGAAGCATGTGATCTTTGTTAGACCCTTATTAGTAGTTCTGCTTTTTGCCCTTTGAAGCATGTGATCTTTGTACCTATTCCCTGTTCTTACACCCCCTCCCCTTTTAAAACCCTTAATGAAAACTTGCTGGTCTGAGACTCAGGTGGGCATCATGGTCCTACCGATATGTGATGTCACCCCCAGAGGCCCAGCTATAAAATGCCTCTCTTTGTAATTTCTCAGCTGGCCAACACTTATGGAAAATAAAAGAACCTATGTTGAAATATTGGGGGCGGGTTCCCCCAATACTTCCTTTAGCAACAGAGTCATGGTTTTCTGAGAAAAGTGCCAGAGTGTAAGGTCATTCCACCCATAGGAAAATCCCTACACTAGGTCTGTGAGGCCTCTAAGGACAAGGAAATCCCCCACCTACCCCTAGGGCATTTTGCAAGAAAGAGGTGTCACTCTTGTCTTTAGCCCTGTCTCAGGGCTGCTCAGCCTCTGCAAGATGAAGACCACCTTGTCCCCTTCCTAATGAGGGGAAAGGTAATGAACCACAACATAATAATCATGTATGCTCGGTATCCTTTAAGAAAGTATACAGTCGTTAAAAATCACTATGAGACTGGGATTTTTTCATTCTAAGTACATATCACTAATCATAATGATGTTCACAGAGGGCACACTTAAAAGTGGTGTGTGTTAAAAAAAAAAAGTGTATATCCTTTTGCAAAAGTTGAAAAAGGACTATTCCAATAACTCAAATTTCCATGAGACACTTGGCCGTGTAGATTAACAAAGGGTCTGGCATATGTAAATGCTCCTGGGGTGCTTGTTGCATGGAGGTGTGTTTGAGCAACTGCCATGCTTCCTAAAACACCTGGGCAGTAACCTGCTCATTCAGCAGAAGCAGACAGACAACTTGGCCCCTTGCCAAGCATCAGAGTTGGAGTGGGCCTCCTGCGATCCCCAGTGAAGTCCTGGGTCTGTTTCTATTCATCTCCTCCAACCCGGGCCTGTCCCTTTGCTCATCAATCCAGTGGAGCAACCAAATATTTCTCAGGCTTGAGAACAGACAGAATTTTCTAGGAATATCTAAGAAGGTAGGATAGAGCCAAGGAGCCTAAGAAATTTCTTCCTCTCTGGAGAAACACAACACAGCTACTGACTTACAATATGGAAAACAACACAGTGGCTGAGCTTGTCCCGTCTGGTTATTCAAACACGAAAAAGAATATGGCACCATCACTTAACTTCAAAGACAAGATTCAAAGGAGAAACAAGAAAAAGAAATCGGAGTATTTCCAACTAAGTGGCTGTATTGACAACTGACCAAAAACAGAGTTGATCTTGACAAATTAAATAAGGGTGTGAAGTACAGTGTTAACACCTAACTTACTTTATGGAGAACAATGACTTTGAATGCTTCTTTTTAGCAACAGAACCATGGTCTTCTGGAGGGAAGTGCCAGGGTGCAAGGTCACCCCACCCATAGAAAAATCCCTACACTAGATATGAGGCCTCTAAGGACAAGGAAATCTCCCAGCTTTCCCTAGAGCAATTTGCAAGAAGAAGCAGTGAGAAAATAACATCACCATGGAGACTGCAATGGGCCAAGATACCTCCCAGTACCCAGTGGTCCCTGCTCCAGGTCGGAGCCAAGGGTCGCAGAAACATCCCAATGGCATTTCCAAGAAAAAAGGAAATGTCAGCTTCAGTCAGTCAGGCCCTTGGGCAAGCAAATATGTGACTCTTGACAGTCACTTATTCTACTTAGGGAAAAGAAACCTTGTACAAAGAATTAGATTCAAGTCCAGCTTAGCAATCGTCATGGGCTACTCAAGAGTAGGGTGAGGCCAGGGTAGACAGATGGTGTCCTGAGGAGATTAAAAACATTACAAATACCATTTGTAAGATTTTGATCATCTTGGTTCAACTGTATGTGGTCTACTCTGGGAAGTTAGATTTTTTTTTTTTTTTTTTTTTCAGTTTGTTTCTTTAGAGCACCTGATACCACAATTAAGCTTTGGTTTGATTCCCAAGAGGAAACAAAAGCAAATGTGAGCTCTCTGACACCTCCAGTGTTGTGTTTCCTCAACTTGGCTCAGCATGCTGTGCCATGCAGAACTTTTGATTCTGGGCCCAGCAGCCTATGTTAGGTGCAAAATAAGCAGGACTGTGTCCAAGGGGGCAACCCCTGCTGGTGACCTCAACCCACACCCCCAGGAAGTATTTGCAAGTTGATTGCTGCTGACTTGGAGTTTTCCTAATGGTTCCCAAGCTCATCTGATAAATAGTAGGGTCTTTCCTAGTCTAGAGGAAAGAGACGTGAGGAAGTGGTTTGAAATAGAGCAAGTGCATTGCAAACAGCTCCCAACCTCACTTGAGTGAAAGGAATACAACTCACTGGAGAAGCTTTGGGCACGTTGAGGGAGGAAGTGGCTTGTGATTGCAGAAATTGTGTTTCGGGAGCCCTGACCAAGCGCTCCTCCATTTCCCATGAGACCAAACCAAAATTCATTTTTTAGATATACCTTTCCCCTTCCTTCTACATTTAACGAGCAGTTATGTTGGTAGGGGATGCTCAGAAACAAAAATAACAGATAAGATCCTCCCTTCATGAGATTTCATTTGTTTCAGGAGAAGCTGGACAAGTCATAAACCAGCTAAAGTATCCAGTAAATGCTCTGGTGAAAATGAAATGCCACCATTTATCAAACGGGCACTGGAGAGGCAAGAAGTCCCTGCAGGGGAGGAGATCTTCAAACCAAGACCTGAATGACTGCAAGAGTCAACTGTGGGAGGATCTGGGAGAAGGGCACAGTGAGCTTCTGCAGCAGGAACTGAAAATGGGTCATTGTGACTGTGCAGAGGTGAGAGCTAAGATTACTTTGGGTCTCCACCCAGGTGATGCCTTACAACTTCCTGGGGATTTGGCAAAGATTCCTGTGTGTTAGCATTGGAATCTCAACCAAATCTCCAGATGACTCCAATATGCCCTAGAATTGGAAACCACCCATGCTGGGCTTTGCAAACCTATTTAAGGAGCTTTGCAAGCCTGTTAAGGAGTTTGCCTCCAGAGTAAGAGAGATGGAGAGTTGTGTGGAGTTTTAAACATGAGATTTGATTTTTATTGCTAAAAGATGACCGCAGAGATGCAAAAATGGCAGCAGTGAGACAGGTCAGGCAATTGCAGCCAGGTGGGGAAAGATGGCAGCATGCAGGTAGCCACGGGATTGTTCTACCCTATACAGTTAGAAACGGAGTTGTAGGGGCCAGGAGAGATGAATCAAGGGTGACTCCCAGGCTTTGGGTTTAAGCAACCCATTCATTTGACAATTGCTAAGTTTTTATCTCCTGTGTGCTAAGCTATAGGGACACAAAGATAATAAAACTAAGAGCTCCGAGCCCAGGATGAGAATGAGGTAAATAAGGCCTTTAGATGCCAAGAGCAAAGTCTGCACAGGGTGAGGGGAGACCTCAGAAGGGAGTGGTCAGGTCCACCAGGGAAGAGGGGCATCTGGGAAGACTCCATAAGAGGAGACACCTGAGCTAGGTCATGAAGTGGTGAGGGATGTTCCCCAATAGCCTGTGGTGGGTAGGGGTGGGTGAAATGGTGGCCCAGGGCCACATGGACCTGCTTGCAGCAAGAGATGAGTCATCCTTGATTCATCTCTCCTGGTCCCACAACTCATTTTCTTCCTGTGCAGGGCAGAAGACTCCCATGGCTACCTGTACACTGCCATCTTCCCCGGCCTGGCGCAATTGCCTTCAGGGCATGTACAGCATGACCCACAGGGATTTCACTTCATGGAATGGAAACTCATCCTGCATGAGCTTCTTTTGAGAAAAAAAAAAAAAAAAAAACAGAGAAATCTTGTCTATGAAATTACTCTTAATGGAAATTCTGCCTGTATAAAATTACAGTGGCAGGTGAGAACCATTTTCAGCCTGCTTGTGGGTCTCTTACAGATTTTCCTTGAAGTTTCATGTGTTCTAATTCACTGATATAGAGGGAAGAGACTGCAGTTGTGTTTACCTCGAATTATTCAAATAGAGGAGGGTTTTCCCCTCAATAAAATTACTAAGGTAAACTGCCCATTTCTATATTTCTGGAAAATACTTTTTTCCCCAAAAAGTCTTGCATCTGCCTCATTATTGGATCCAAACTACGGTGTCTGTTGCTAATTTAATTTGGTAAGGCCAGACTTCCTCAAGCCCTTGCCTGTGTCAAAGTCAGCACACAACCAGGTACCAAGATTTGGGTGCTTCTGAGAACTACTCTGGTAAGGTCAAAGCCCAGACATCACATTAATCTCTATAAACACATGTGGGTGTTTATTGTAATCCTCATATCACCTGTGTGCACACACAGGCACACACACATACACAAGGACAAGTGGCCTCAGTATTCAGACAATTGACGGTGTCACCAGAAGGCAGTAAAGATCACCCTGCCACCAGCATGATTGGTTGTTTGTGGGGCTGGGCTGTTTTTCCTGCCTGCAGAGCTCTTATCTACAGCTCTGGTTGCAAACTTCATTTTCCCTACTGAAGAGGTAATCTAAATGATAATCAAGTTCACATGATTTATTAGGACAATGCCCTCCAGAAGCCTCTTTTCTGAAGTCAGCCCGAGCACTTTGAAGGATGTTTTAGACATTTGCTTCCCCTATCTTAGAAACACCAAAACCAAGAGATACCTGTTGGAGAGAATTCAGCAGGGAGTCCACAAGCCAGCCTGGAGTATAGACGTCAAGTCTCTACCTCCCTGAATCTCGTATTAAAGATTGGGCCTTCACAAAAGAATGGAAATGGGTGTGTTTAAGGGAACCCCCAACAATTGTAAATTCTAAGATCATAAGGCTGTGCATTATGCAATTTCAAAGTCACTGGGTCTCTGCCACCGGCCGTTAGAGTAATTCCATCATGGTTCTCAGGGTTTAAATACAAGGTTCTCAGGGTTTAAACTTGAACATAATTTCTGTTCGACTCACCATGGTAGCCTCATTTTCTTGATGTAGGCAATAGGAGAGTGGTCTATCTTGGACCAAATTAGCCCTCCAGAAATTAAACAGCACAGGTGACACTATATGAAGGTGAGTTAACGACTCATAGGTGGTTTGGCTCTGAAGTGCTCTCATGATAAAATCTGATGCTGGATTCTCATTTTCTAAACATTATCCTGTTTCTAAAATCACTTCTAATCTTCTGTGGAATCCTGCTGTGAACAACGGGTGCACATGGCAGGCAGCTTGTTGCAGAACCCTGTCAGGTGAGTGGAAGCCACATAGAGGTTGATATTGATATGAAAGTGATGCCATGTGCCAATTATTGTCCAGACACGTGAGAGAGCTGCTGATGTAACAATTTGGAAAGACAATAGGCTCTGAGAACTTTCTGGTGAAGGAACATAAAATTAAATAAAAAATAAGCCAGAGAGTCTCCAAAAAAATCGATTTCCTTCTGCATACTCAGTTTGAGAAGCAAGGTGTATAGGGCTTCCTGGTAAAGGAAGGGTAGATCATTCTCTTGCACGCAGAGACTTATCCTTGAGTTTGAGCTCAGAATGGGGTCCCATCGTGGAGCTTCAATGGAAAGATAGAGTGCTATGGAGCTACTAGATGGATTTGATAAAGGGTCTGCACCCTTGGTGGGGAGGTGGTGAAGAGAATGTCCTCCTGTGAACACTGGCAGCCCCAAGCCTCCCCAGATCTTCCAAGGAGAGACCCCTGATGCAATATGGCAGATGAGGCCCAAGACTAGAGCTTTGCTTCCCCAGCTGGAGGATCCCAGACCCCCAAGTCAACCATGTCTATTAAAAACATTTTGGGAGAGAAATGGAATCTTGATGTACTCCCTGAGCCCATGTTGCTCTACCTCTGGGACCCAAGAGCACTGTCCTCAGTCCCCTTCTCTTCCTGGCTCCCTGGGGGTCTTCTCCTATATGATTCTAGACGTGGTTTGCAGCTGTCTGCCTGGCCAACTCTCTCTGCAAGTGGCACGTGAACTCCTAGAGGACAGGGAAGTCTCTTCTCAGCCCCTAATATCCTTGCTTTTTCCCATTCGCACTCCATTCCTATGGCCAAAAGATATCCAGTGCTTAACATTTTTTTTAATGGACTGGTTACTCCACAAGAGATCCAGTAATAGACAAAGGGTTCCCCATAAAAGCTACAGGAACTGCTAAGGAAGGCTGGTACACATCACCTCCTAATTCAGGTTGCCCGTGGTGCCAAAGACCCACAGAACAACAAGCTCTACCTGTGCAAATTCAGTTTGGCCCAATGTTGACAGGATCAGAGACTCTCAAACTAACCAGATTCTTACCCAAGACCAGAAACTTACAACATGAATCCCAGTGGAGGACTCCTGTCAGTTGCCCAAAACATGCATTTCCTCCCAGGGGAGCTCAGCAGTGGCTAACAAAGTGATACAGACTATTTTCTGCAATGAGCACACTGTTGAAGTTGAAAGGAAATCAGCTGAAAGATGGGCAACTACACCCAGTCTCTAGGATTTAGTGATTCAAATTCTTAATGACCTCACTAAACACAACAGGAAATTCAGTTTCTTTTTACAAAAAAAAAAAAAAAATGAGCACTAGAAAATTAAACATCATACTTTTATGATGTATATATGATGATATCTTCGGCTTGCCTGGGCCTCCACAAACTGATAAAGCTTTCTCATGTATAAGTCTAAAAACGTGGGGTCACCTTAGGCCTTTGCTTGGTGCTGTGTGCTTTGGGACAAACTACTTATGCTAAGATTTGGTTCCTCTGCACCCTTTGTGCAGAATCATTTTTTAAAAACTTTTCTTTTTTGAGCTAGAGTCTCACTGTTGCTCGGGGTGGAGTGCAGTGGCATAATCATGGCTTACTGCAGCCTCGACCTCCCAGGCTCAAGCGATCCTCTCACTTCAGCCTCCCCTGAATAACAGGGTTTTTGTTATTGTTGTTGTTGTTGTTATTTTTATTTTGTATTTTGTAGAGATGGGGTCTCACTTTATTGCCCAGGATGGTCTTAAATTCCTGGCCTCAGCTGTCCTCCCACCTCAGCCTTCCAAAATGCTGGTAATTATAGGTATGAACCACTGTGCTGGGAGTGGTCCATATGAAGGTGCTCTATTAACCGTGAAGAAGCTAATGGCAATGCCAACGACCACTATTCCCCCAGCGTTCCTGTCTTTACTGGGCACCTATCCCCCAAATTCATGTTTTGATTCATCCTTACAGCAACCCACTCAAGCTAGTCTTCTCTCCTCTTTACAGGGGTTTTGTGGGTAGGTAAATTACCTCTATTCTCAAAGTAAGTAGACAAGAGACCTGAGAGTTGAGTACTGATGGAACCAGTGGGAATTTTATTCTCCAATAAAGATATAAGGTTGAAGTTCTCAAAGGAGGGATTGTATTTTCACATAAATGTCAACATCTGTGTGGCTTCTAGCTATCTTCCAGTCCCTGAACCAGCTGCATCAACATCACCTGGAGCTTTGTTACAAACGCAAACACTCGGTCCCTATGTCCATCGAAAGGTCATCGAAATCAGAAATTCCGTGGCTAGGCCGGTGGTCTGTGGCTTTAGCAGTTTTCTGGGTGATTCTGAAGCCTGCCTGGGTTTGAGGACCACTGTTACCTTGGTAGAATGTAGTAAGAGTGAGAAGGAAAAAAGCCAAGTCCCTACGTGGGTTTGGAGGCTTTGAGGAAGTATTGCCAGATAAAATAAAGACTGCTCAGCTAAATTTGCATTTCAGATCCACAACAAATACTTTTTAGCATAAATATGGGACATACAATATTTGGGACACACTTATACTAAAAAAGCTTCATTATTTATGTGAAATGCAAATTTAACTGGGCATCCTATATTTTCATTCGATAAATCTGGGAACCCTACTCTGAATGTTTACAGAACCTCTCCATACCATGGCAACAAACAGGCCCCCAGCTGCAGGGTCCCTGAAGCCATAGTCTGAAGCAGCTGGATGTGAAGGCAATGCTGTGGAAGGCCAGCCTGTGCCCTTGTTACACAGTTAGTTCTCTGGCAGTTTATTGCTTCTTGCAGCTATTCTCTCATATAATTGGTATGGATGAGACTTCCCCTTGATCTTGTTTTCTGTGGTTATTTCACATTGTGACATCTGTGAAGACTTTCTAATGGGAATGTGACTGACTCCACTTTTTCCAGAGGACTTTGTGCTGGGCACCAGCATGGTGGCATTGTTACAGATGCTGGGGTGCACACACAGAGACAGCTCCAGGCAGGGTGCATTGTTAGGCAAGCTTCCAGTGAGGCAAAGCTAGCCACAGATGGAAATCTGCACCAAACCCTACTGCCCAGAGGAACCCCAGGACCCTCAGCCGCCACTTCCTGGAAATGCTCGACATAAAGGATGCAGGTAATGAGGGTAAGACCACTTTCTCACAGTGCCAGATTTCTAAGGAAAATGGCAAATATTTGAAACTCCAGTTGGGGTTTCATTGGCAAAGCATTGTAGATTCCTAAAGTGATGTTTCCAAAGCACACTATCGAGAATTAGATAAAAACATTTCAAGGTCCAAAAAATAATTTAGGAAAAATAGGATTACACAAATTTAAGCAAAAAAACACCTTTTTTTTCTGTAGGATTTATCAGTGCTTTTAACATACACTGAACATTACACACTTCTAAAATTATACAGTATACAACAAATAACATTTTTCAAAGGAATCTGAAGGATCTGATTCTCCTCTGGAATGCATTGTGGTTGGTATTTGGCTAGAGGAAACCGAGAAGAAAAATGAGATCAACTATAGGATATTAACAGCTATAACTAGTTCTCAGTTTTCAAAATTATTTGTACCTGTTACATAGAATTTAATCTGTGTGTGTATATGTATACACGTGTATGTGTATGATGTATGTGTGTGTGTATCTGGCATACACAATCAGGCCACATGGCGTCTCTTAAAAGTATGTGTGTGTGCCATTACCAACATGGCAGTGGGGGTGCCAATGCCTGAGAACCTATACAACTGCTGCCCCAGACCCTGGAGTTGTGTTCCCTCCATATGTACCCATGCCCCAGACCCTGGTTTCATGGCCACTCCATTGGTACCATACATCATACACTAGTGTCAACATCACCATGAGTGCACCTAACAGCCAGACCCAGTTCAAGAGAAATCCCCTTGGCCACGACATTCCTGGTGGTAGAAAAAGCTATCAGGAGGATCCCAGCAGCCTTTGCCATTGAAGACCCTAAGAACCCTTGCTGCTGCTGTAGACAACCACAGCCTTGGCCACTGAGGACATCTGCAATATTGGCAATTGTCAACCTCAGCTGACAGCTATGCCACTGCACCCACACTAGAGCTAGAACTGCCACACTCCACCCAGTGTTCTTGCACTCACCTGAAAAGGATGACTTTTTTTGCCCCAATGAAACCAGTACTTAAAACCTAGAAGAGCTTACTGCTCCATCAAATGTGCAGACATCATTGTAAGGCAAAAAGAAACAGAAAAACAACAACAAGCAAGCATAATGCCAACAAAATAATGTGATAATTGTCCAGTAACTGACCCCCAAAAAAATGGAACTCTATGCATCATCTGACAAAGAATTCAAAATAATTGTTTTGAGGAATCTCATCCAACTATAAGAGAACACAGAAAAAAAATGACATCAGGAAAACAATACATGAATAAAATGAGAAGTTTAACAGAGAGATTGCAATAATTAAAAAGAACCAGATAGAATTTCTGAAACTGAGGGATATAATGAATGAAATTTAAAAAGGCAATAAAAGGCATTAACAGACAAATTAAGCAGAAGAAAGAGCCTGTGAATTCAAAGACGGGTTATTTAAAAATATCTAGTCAAAGACAAAAGAATGAAAATGAATGAAGAAAGCTTATGGGATTTATAGAACAGCATCAAAAGAGCTCACTTTTGCATTACAGAAGTTTAAGACGGGCCGAGCAAAATACAGGGGTAGAGGAAGCAGAGGAAAGGCCCTTGGAGCTCTCTGGGTCCCCAAGCAGGCCATTCCTGCCAGGCATCACAGGAATCCTTTGGGAGGGCAGCCAGAGGTGCAGGGAAAAGGCCACAAGGCGAAGGAAACCTCCAGCTGAACTCTGTAACAATTTGAACCCGTCAAGAAGCCTCCTGGCCGGAACTCAGAGGAGGGTATGAATCTTGCATGCAGACTCCATAGGTAGGGGAAGAACTAAAGCCTTTTTCTTTCACAGCTGAGAGAAAGGTAGCTTGGGACACTTCTTAGCCCTGCTTGCCCACTGCCTGGAAACAGACTTGGTGCTATTACGGAGTGCAACCAGCCCTTTGGATTGCGTGGGAGCTGGGGGAGACCTGTGACTGCCGGCTTTCCCCTACTTCCCCCACAACCTGCATGACTCAGCAGAGGGAGCCATAATCCTCCTAGGTAAGTAACTCCACTGACCTGGGAACCTCACCCCCTATCCCCCACAGCAGCCACAGCAAGACCTGCCAAAGAAGAGCCAGAGCTCAGACACGTCTAGCTCTGCCCCAACCTGGTGGTCCTTCCCTACCCACGCTGGTGTTGAACACAAAGGGCACATACTCTTGGGAGTTCTAGGGCCCTGCCCACTGCCGGTTCCTCTCCATACTACCACAGCTGATGCTCTCTAGAAAGTGCCACACCTCCCAGCAGGAGGCCAAACAGCACAAAAATAGAGCATTAAACCACCAAAGTTAAGAACCCTCACAGAGTCCATTTCATTCCCCTGCCACCTTCACTGAATCAGGTGCTGGTATCCATGGCTGAGAGATCCATAGATGGTTAACATCACAGGACTCTGTGTAGACAACCCCCAGTACCAGCCTAGAGCCTGGTAGACCTGCTGGGTGGCTGGACCCAGAAGAGAGAAAACAATCACTACAGCTCAGTTCTCAGGAAGCCACATCCATAGGAAAAGGGGAAGAGTGCTACATCAAGGGAACACCCTGTGGGACAGAAAAATGTGAACAACAGCCTTCAGCCCTAGACCTTCCCTCTGACAGAGCCTACCCAAATGAGAAGGAACTCTGGTAATATGACAAAACATATGAGGCTCTTTAACACCCCCCAAAAATCACACTAGCTCACCAGCAATGGATCCAAACCAAGAAGAAATACCTGATTTATCCAAAAAAGAATTCAGGAGGTTAGTTATTAGGTTAATCAGGGAGGCACCAGAGAAAGGTGGAGCCCAATGTAAGGAAACCCAAAAAACGATATAAGAAGTGAAGGGAGAAATATTCAAGGAAATAGATAGCATAAAGAAAAACAACACTTCAGGAAACAGCGAACACACTTATAGAAATGCAAAATGCTCTGGAAAGTCTCAACAATAGAATTGAACAAGTAGAAAAAAGAAATTCAGAGCTTGGAGACAAGGTCATTGAATTAACCCAACCCAACAAAGACAAAAAAATAAGAATAAAAAAATATAAACAAAGCCTCCAAGAAGTCTAGGATTATGTTAAACGACTAAAACTAAGAATAATCAGCATTCCTGAGGAAGAAGAGAAATCTAAAAGTTTGGAAAACATATTGGGGGAATAATCGAGGAAAACTTCCCTGGCCTTGCTAGAGGCCTAGACATCCAAGTGCAAGAAGCACAAAGAACTCCTGGGAAATTCATCTCAAAAAGCTCATAGCCTAGGCACATTGTCATCAGGTTATCTGAAGTTAAGATGAAGGAAAGAATCTTAAGAGCTCTAAGACAAAGGCACCAGGTAACCTATAAAAGAAAATTTATCAGATTAATAGCAGATTTCTCAGCAGAAACCCTACAGCCTAGAAGGGATTGGGGCCCTATCTTCAGCCTCCTCAAATAAAACAATTATCAGCCAAGAATTCTGTATCCAGTGAAACTAAGCATTATATATGAATTTGCCGCTACCAAGCCACCACTACAAGAACTATAAAAGGAGCTCTAAATCATGAAACAAATCCTGGAAACACATCAAAACGGAACCTCTTTAAAGCATAAATGTCACAGGATCTATAAAACAAAAATACAATTTAAAAATGAAAAACAAAAACAACCAAAAAGCAAGGTACATAGGCAACAAACAGCATGATGAATAAAATGGTACCTCCCATCTCAATACTAATATTAAATGTAAATAGCCTAAATGCTGCACTTAAAAGATACAGAACTATAGAATAGGTAAGAATTCACCAGCCAACCATCTGCTGCCTTAAAGAAACTCTCCTAACACATAAGGACTCACATAAACTTCAAGTAAAGAGGTAGAAAAAGGCATTTCATGCAAATGGACACCAAAAGCAAGCAGGAGTAGCTATTCTTACATCAGACAAAACAAACTTTAAAGCAACAGCAGTTAAAAAAGACAAAGAGGGACATTACATGATAATAAAAGGCCTTATCCAATTTTAGGAAAATATCACAATCCTAAACATATATACATCTAACACTGGAACTCCCAAATTTACAAAACAATTACTAATAGACCTAAGAAATGAGATAGATGGCAACACAACAATAGTAGGGAACTTCAATATTCCACTGACAGCATTAGACAGGTCATCAAGACAGAAAGTCAACAAAGAAACATTTTCTTGGATAAAGAAAATGTAGTGTGTGTGTATGTGTGTGTGTGTGTATTATTGTCCTTCACAGACACTGTGAGGTGTTGTGTTTTTTTAAGATGCTTGGGAAGAAAATATCAATTTATGCCTATTGATTGGTCTTTTGATATATATATATATCTCTCTCCGTATGTGTGTACATATATATCACATATATGTATAATGTATATATACATATATGTGTATATGTACACAATTTCTCATAGTCTGTTGATACACACACACACACACACAATGGAATACTATACAGCATTAAAGAAGAGGGAAATCCTGTCACCTGCAACAACAGAGATGAACCTAGGAGACATTATGCTAAGTGAAATAAACCAGGAACAGAAAGACAAATACTGTATGATCTTACTTATATGTGAAATCTAAAAATATCAAATTCATAGAAGCGGAGAGTAGAATGTTGGTTACTAGGCGTTAGCAGGGGAGAATCCGGGAGATGTTGGTCAAAGGGTACAAAGTTTCAGCTAAACAGCAGGAGTAAATTCTGGATACCTATTGTAGAGCATGATGACTATAGTTAATAATAAAGCTTTTTTATATGTGAAAATTACTGGGAGTAGTATTAATAGATCTTAAATGTTCTCACCAAAAGTATGCAAGGTGATGGATATGTTACCTGCATTTAATTATTTCACAATATGTACATATATCAAAACGTCGTGTCATTCACCATAAATACATACAACTTTTACTTGTCAATTAAATCTTAAAGTTGAAACAAAATGTGGGCGTATGGTTTTTTTAATGACAAGTTTAAACTGCTCATTTAAAGGAATTTTAACAATGACTCGAATCACAACCTCACCGTAAAACAGCTACATCCAGTACAAGTCTGATTGTGTAACTTCGCCGTTTGCTCCAATTCCAAGTTTTCCCAGCATTTTTTAGAGAACCATAAAATATGGTGATTTAGAGATTATTAATAAACTTTATGCTTGTTGCCAAGTAGATTTATATCTGTGGTGTCACTGCAAGGTTTATTACTTAGCTGCTTTGTGGAATATAAAGGGAAATCACTTGTAAAATAAAATCAAGGCAATTGGGAAATATAACTCCTCATAAAGTCATTTTCCTTATCATTCGGAAACTCAGTGTTTTTACCTTACATTATTTTAATTGGAAGTACAATTGTCCTTTAAATCCACTTCCAATCAATAGACAGAAATTGATCTTTTCTTCCTAAGCATCTTAACAAAAACATACAACCTCACAGTGTCTGTGAAGGACAATAATAAAAGTGTACAAGTGAATGTCTTTGAATTGGGGAAACAGTCTTTTCAGTAATTCATGCTTCCTGTTTTCTTTGTAGACTGATAAAAATTTATTTTTATCTGATAAGCCCATTTAAAAATTCTCTTGTGAGTAATATTGGGAGAACTAGCCCCAAATATTTATTTAAAGGCTATATGGAGAATGAGAGCCTTGAGATCAGACCAGGCAACAGGAAGGATGGTGTGGCCTGTGCTAAGTGAGCAAATCTTTATTACTGAGATACCGTCCACCGCTGTCTCCTATCTGCTGGGTCGTATCTTTGGCTAGATGCTCTAGGAGTCCAAATTAATTTTAATACTTGCTCCAACCAAGAATCATCAGGGAAAGAAGATTTGTTGGAGAAGGAATTCTGCCGTGCCTTCCAGAGAATTCCGTTCCTCTACCGGTGCATGATTTGAATGGCTCTGACTTGGCTCACCTTGGGAAGTGTGGATAATGCAATTCGGATGAATTCTGTCTGTTGTGTTAGATGCAGCAGGGCCTCTCGCAGTGATTTGGCATGAAGTATGCCCACCAGCTCTTACAATCTAGAAGGTTTTCCAACGCAACCACACAACCTTAAGCCAAAGTGAAGAAGGGAAGAAGGCAGGTGATCTGGAGGGACGCAAGAATACCAGGATGCCAAGAGTGTTCAAATGGGAGTAAGAGGAAAGGAGAGGGAGTGAAGGGCAGAAAGACAGGATGGGAGTCAGGAGGGATCTGTGGAAGAAGGGGATGTTCCTGAAGGGTTTTCTACACATTCGAAAGTTAAGGGGACAAACTGAGAGAGCCATGGAGGAGGACCCTGACAGGTGTCCTCAGAGGAGGAAATGAGCTGAGAACAGAAGGGGGCAACATGGGCTGAGTTTGAGCACTCTCAGGCTGAGTTAACTGTAGTGAGTACAGGCAGCAACAGTAATTCATAGCAAAGCGCTCAGCTGAGAGATGAAAGCCACCAGAGCCCAGCTCAGGTGTTACAGGAAGCACAGGAAAGGGTCTGGGGGTAAGGGTTGAATAAAAAGGCTGGACTTGAGAGGGGCTTGCAAGGTTAGGCAGGATTTTATAGCACAGAGAGGAGGAATGACAGACAGGCTTCTCTCCGGCGGTTTGGGAACCCTGATCATGAATGTTTTGGGAGTGAAGGAAGGACAAGAAGTGAGACCAGCTGGCAAGGGTGAGAGTGGGCAGAGTCAGGCTGAGAGGGGTCTGGGTTTTGGGGTGAGGGATGGAATCCAGGGGTGAGGGATGGAATCCAGGGAGGCTCTGAAGCTGGGTCCCTAGCCTGGAAGGAGATAGCCAGGGCTAGTTTGATGAGCTCCAGTGGGCACAGGATACAGGCACAATTGTGTCAACAGGGCATGGTGAAGACTGCCAGTGACTGAGCACCTGTAAACTGCAGATATGGTACCCCCTATGAACACAAGGACTGTATCCTTACTGCCAGCAGTGGCTCTGCCCCCTACTACCTGCAGGGGATATACCCCTATGACCTGCAGGGGCTGTACCCATATGACTTGCAGGAGATGTAGCCCTATGACTTGCAAAGACTGTACCTCTATGATCTGTAGGAGTTGTACCCCTACTGCCTTCAGGGCCTGTACCCTCTATGACCTACAAATGCTGAACCCCCTATTGCCTGCAGGGGCTATACCCTCTACAACTTGCAGGAACTCTGTTCCTATGACCTGCAGAGGTTGTACCTTGACTACCTACAAGCGCTGTACCTTCTACAATCTGCAAAGGCTGTGCCCGTATGCACAGGCTGACCCCGTACTGCCTGTAAGCTATGGTTTACCCCTACTGTCTATAGGAGCTGTACCCCTACTGCCTGCAGGGGCTCTGCGCCCTATGACCTGCAGATGCTATACCCACTACTGCCTGCAGGGCCTGTGCCCCCTACTGCCTGCAGAGGCTGTGTCCCCTACCTGCAGGGGCTGTACCCCTCCCACCTGCGGGGACTTTACCCCCTAATACTTGCAGGCACTGTCCCCACCATAACCTGCAGGGGCTGTGCCTGATGCTTCACACTTATTTTCAGCCTATCCTGCTCTGGATTCCCCCTGTAAGGCGGAGCAATGACAAGTTCTGGAACACACTAATACCCAGGTTATGGCCGGCCTTTGAACACGACCCAATCCACTTGGGACCCCAGGAGCTGCGTGGTGATGATGGAGAAGCCTTGCTTATTGCTTCCAGGCAACTCTGGTGAATTGCACAGGTAGAGCCCTGACTTGGGGAGGAGAGAGGCCCTTGGGTTGGAGTGTTCCTAATGTCAGAGACTTGAAAGCAAAGGCCAGCTCTCCTGCCACCTTCTCTTGGCGTCTGTGGGTGTCAGCCTCCGTCCTCCACATCTCACAATCACCACCTCCCACTGATCCCTCTACCTGAGAACCTCTGGCATCCACCACCTTCCTCATCCCACTGCCCTGCCCAGGCCCCACCCTCATCATGTCATACCTGAAGCTACACTACCAGTTCCCAGCCCTGCTTTTGACCTCAGAATAAGGTTACACTTAGCCACATCTACAGTTCATCTTTCCTTGGGCTCCTCTTTGGCCCCTTCACCTTCCCGCCCATCCCCATTTTACCATCCAATCATAGCTAAACTGCATATCCCCAGCCTCCTTTCTTCACTGTGTGTTCCCCTCCTCACCTACCCTGCCCCATTGGTATGGTTCTCCCCCACGTCGGGAACCTTCCTCCCCAGGGTGGGAGCAAGGCTACCATCTATGAGATTCCACAACAACCTCAGCAAACCCCTTTCATGGTACTATGAGAATCCTATGAGCATTGCCTCTTCACCCGCCTGCTTCCCCACAAGGTGGGCAGACTAGGGACTGTGCCTAGCACTGTGTGGGTTCTCAAACAAGGTATGCTGAAGAGATGGACAAAGAAGTTCCTTCTGTCACTGCTAGAGCCATGGGAAGGTGGCCCAGGTAGCTCCCGGGTGAGGAGAGAGACTTATGCATTGTATTTATTGTCTTCGAGAGTTCAAACCACAGGTGACAAGATAGTCAAAACAGGCTACAGACTGTAGCTAGGACCTTGACAATGCTACTTCCTGGTCCCTCTAGAGTCCTCAGTTGTTCATGAAAATTTTCCTGCCTCCAAGCAAGGAGCCCTAACCCTAATTAACACTCACCCACATGCAGCACTCTTCCCCTGGCCTCAAAGGTGCTCAGAATTCACTAGCTACCATAAAGTACAGCTGGTTCCCTGGTTCTCACCATAGTCATCCCCTGCAAGTCCAGGGACTGGCTTCTCTGGCATTGTCAGCTGCTGAGGCTCCCACCTGAAGCTTTCAGGTTCTGCTCCTGAGACAAGACTGCTTGACAAGCCCCGATCAGAGGCAGCTACCCCAGCACCAAAAGCAAATAGGAGTCTTCTTTTTAGCAGACGCCTTGATGCTGTAGCCAGAGCTCATTCACGCATATGATTTATTAACTAATTTAGCATGTAAGAAAAACATCTGCATTTTACTTTTATCATCTTGCCAGCAGACAGGCTGAAGACAAGATGCATGCTGCAGACTTGTTTAATAGGGCCTTAAACATTTCTTCTCACTTGCCCGAGCTTGTATGAGGCTCTGGTTTCAGAGGTTGTCTGATTTCACTGACCTAACACAAACAAACCCAAAAGTAAAGCTCTCATCAACACATAAATACCACAGGGATGGTCAGGGTGGCCAAAAACCCATGTTGGCCAAGTCCCACTTTGAGAGCATGCTGGTTGCCAGGACTGTCTTGGAATTTGGGGAATAAAAGGTATTCAGTTAGTTAACATTCTGAACTGAGCCTGGTTACCTTTTGTTATATACAATTTTAAGATTTTCATTTAAAGGAATGTGAACTTGTAAGGATATTTGTTTTGGGCAAACACCAGTTGGATGATATAACGAGTATAATGGTGTCTCCCCAATAAAAAGATATGTTTAAGTCCTAATCCCCCATAACTCTGAATGTGACTTCTTTAGAAATAGGGTCTTTGCAGAGGTAATTGAGTTAAAATGAAGTCTGACTGGATGAGGGTAGCCCTAATCCAAAGACTGTCGTCTTTATGAGGAAAGGAAATTTGAACATAGAGACACAGACACAGGGAAGACGGCTATGTGGAGACAGAGGCAGAGACTATAGTGCTGTATCTACAAACCAAGGAACACTGAGGACTGCAGGAAGCCGCCAGGAGCAGAGAGCGAGGCTGGACACAGGATTGCCCACTGAGCCTCTAGAAAGTAACCAATCCTGTGGAAACCTTGATTTTGACTTCTGGCCTCCAGAACTACAAAAAAATGTTTCTGGGCTTGTTTTTTTGTTTTGTTTTGTTTTTGTTTTTGTATTTTCCTTTTTCTGAGACAGGGTCTTGCGCTCTGTTGCCCAGGCTGGAGTGAAGTGGTGCAATCACGGCTCACTGCAGCCATGACCCAGCCAGGCTCAGGTGATCCTCGCACCTCAGCCTCCCAAGTAGCTGGGACTACAGGCATGCACCTTCATGCCTGGCCAATTTTTGTGCTTTTTGTAGAGACAGGGTTTCTCCATGTTGCCAGGCTGGTCTTGAACTCCTGGGCTCAAGGGATCCACCCACCTTGGCCTCCCAAACTGCTGGGATTACAGGCGTGAGCCACTGTGCCCTGGCAGGTCCTGTTCTTTTAAACCTTGTGTTTGGTGATTTCTCACAGCAGCCCTAGGAAACCAGTACAGATGGCCAAGGCCACATTGCCTCTGGCACTTGGGATGATGGTGTCCCAGACCACTTGTGGCCGGTAGAATGGCACAACCGGGAGGTGCTGGCCCAGGAGAGGAGAAGCCCAGGGCGGCACCACACTAAACAGGTTCCCTAAGGTCTCTGGGTCTCTGTTTCTTCCCACACAAAGTGAAGGGACCTGACTGAAAAGGAAGCCCTCAGCGCCATTCTGTGTGTGTACCTGAGTCTTGGGCTCTAAAGTAGCGTCATTCTATATTTGCTGACCACAAATTTAGTAGCCTAACCATGCTCTCAAGTAGCATCTTCAGAACTATCGAGGCTGAGTGGCCCACACAGCCTGGGCACCAACACCCAACACTGCCCAGGGCCAGTGTAGGCACTGAAGGCCTCAGAGGTCTCCTCGTGCTGGCTGTGGTTCTCACAGCAACTTGAGAACTCTGTGCCTGAACCCAGTTTTCTCTTCATTGGGCCAGAGATGAAACAGCCTCCTGGAAACTGTATCCCCATTGAACCTATATCTGCCAATGGACTTACAGCACTGGTTAGAGACACGTTTTCCCATGGGGAGCTCTTTGCATGCCCCCTTTTGTTAGTATACTAGAAATTGTCATGCGGAGGGAGCAGCAGGTGTCTTGGCAAATATTTAGCCAAAGGGAAGGATGCATTCAAATTCATTCCTCCCCGAGGTCTTTAGACAGCTCCACCAGCAGAGTTCTGGTGGAGGGAAGGAGACTTAGTCTGCCCATAGACTGGGGAGGTTCACAGGAATTCTATTACAACACCCTTTTCCTCAGTCCCCCAGGCACCCGGAATAAGATCTTGGTAATGTTTGCTAAGCTGCACTTTATTGAATACGGTTATTTCCCCAAAAGACTTTTATTCTGAGTTATACTCATGATTTCACCTCCTAGGGGCTAAAACATTTTCCTAGGAAGAAAGATCTCATTCCTCTATCCAAAGGAATACAACTGGGGTTTCTCCAGGCCTCCAGATTTTAAGATTTGGGTTGGCAGTCACTAAGTATGTGCTCTGATGTCCCCCATCCTTACCCTCATTTCTTTTTGTTATTCTTGCTAGTTTAATAGTCTGTTTATAAGCTCCATGAAGAAGGGACTGAGGTCAGTCTTGCTCCCAGCATGGCACCCAGAGAAGGTTCCTGATAACTCCCTCTCCAGTGAGTAAGGAAGCGCCCTCCCTCACAGGGTCGGCGTGACACTGGCCTCACAGTGCTGGGAAGCTGGCCATGCATCCTCTGAGCTCACAGCAGGAAAGGGGTTTCAAGATGACGAATGTTGATGTAGACAAGCTGGAGTCAACCTCTCACCCCGAGATCTGTTTTGCAATCTATAAAGGGCAAAGGGGATCTCTTGCAAATATCTATTGGGAGCCAAGAATTTGAACTTGCTACCCTGGCTGCTCTAGTGGTGTGGCTTCTGTCCCAGCTGTAATGGTAAATTGGTGTCCCAAGTTGTTTCTGCTGAGCTCAATGCCCGTATGTGATCTCTCAAAATGGGCTGGTTCCAAGAATAGGCTTTATGATGCTGAGGGTCAGCCACTTGGAGCCATAACAGGTTCTGCATAAGTCAGTGGCATCATTTGGAACCATCACCCCTGAGCGAAGCCTCCAGCTCCAGGAACCGCCCCCCTGCCCCTGGTCTTTTCCAGTCTCCACAAGCCACCTCAGCTTACCACTCAGAGGATGGGGAACCGTGAACTGCTTCTTGCTGGTGCGGATGGGAAGGACGCTCTGCTTCTGCCTCAGGTCCTCCTTCCGCTGGGCTTTCCTCTGCTGGACCATGTGTTCGAGCTTTTTCAGCCGTTCTTGTGAGCGAGAAATGAACTGAGGCTTACGAACTTCCAGTGCTTCCTATGCAAAGCAAAGAAAACATGTCATTTTTAAGAGCAGTGACACAGAAAGGCAACACATCTGTCTGATGTGGCCAAGAAGCTGATGGCAAGCATGACACTCCGAGACCAAAAGCCACGGTGCAAAAATACGTCACAATTTTCCTCCACGTCCTTGTGTAAAGAGGGTAACAGGCACGTTGACAACACAGGTCCTGGGGGTCAGGCCTGGCCAGCGCTGAGACCCCTGCTGCAGCAGGATTGACGGGCAACTGGCATCAAAGCCGGGAGTGCAGAGGCAACGTCTGCCCATTCCTCTTTCTACCCTGCTGAGTCATTTGTTCCCAAAAGACAATCCAAGAGCCCTGCATTCTGTATTCCAAAGAGGCATGGGTGTGGAGGGAACGGAGGTGCTGAGTCACTTGCTTCTGTTGCACTTGGAAGCCCCAAGAAGTGCAGACACAGATCATTCACTCAGTGTGAAAAACACGCCCTTTCAGAGGCACCACAACTGTGGCAAAAGGAAACAGCTCCTCCTCCTGGGTAGAAAGAGTTGGGAGGAAACCTTAGCCTATGCAGAAGGTTCTGCGAGCTCCACAAACCATGTCAGAAGTCCCTGTCTCCACTCCCACCTCCATGCACCAAGCCACCCACACAAGTCTCCTGAACGAGACTAACAACTGCCATTCTGCTGTGTCCCAGACACTGGGCTAGGTGCTCGATGTGTGGAGTCCCACAGCTGTTCACGAAGGCAGGCATATTTCTTTCCATTTGACAGATGCAAAAACTGAGGCTCATGGTAGTTTGGTAGATCACATGGTAACGACCCATCCGTGGGAACCCCATTCTTTTCCTGCACTGCTTTTGATGGTCTTAACTTACTATTCCTGAGTGTCTCTGCTCAAGTTGTCCCCGGCCTGAAGTACCACCCATAGCCATTGGTTCAAGTTCCATCTACCCCAGGAATCCGTGTTGAAATGCCCTGTTGAGTCAGAGCATGGTGCTTCACCTATGGGCTTGAGCAACAGTGAGTCACACATTTACCTCGGTGCTAGGCTGTGAGCTCCAGGAAGTCATGGGCCATGTCTCATTAACAATGCATCACTCACATAGTAGGAGTTCTGCATGTATACGCTCAGCAAAGGCTCGCTGGGCGTGCTGCCATGACCAAAACGTTCCTCTGCCCCCTTACTCTTCCACTGGGAGTTCAGCGTACCCAGGGGGAAGAAGTGTGGGCTCAGTCTGTGTCATATATGTGTCCCTGGCAGCTATGCTAGGGAAGAAGTCTTCTCGGCCAGCTCCCCACATGATGCCAGCCACCAGGAACAGAGAACCACAAGGTATAAGTCACTGGATGTGCTGAAGCTTCAAGAGAGTTCCATGCCTAAAG
Source organism: Trachypithecus francoisi (assembly GCF_009764315.1). Lineage (NCBI taxonomy): Eukaryota > Metazoa > Chordata > Mammalia > Primates > Cercopithecidae > Trachypithecus > Trachypithecus francoisi. The sequence goes on along the minus strand of NW_022681442.1, from coordinate 5,028,942 downwards.
AGATAACCCTTAGGAACAGACTGGTGGCTCAGGTGTAGCTTCTGCCTTGGCTGCCCACCCCACCAAGAATGTCCTTGGAGACTTTGGGGGCAGCATGAATGCCTCACCCAGGTCCCACCAAGGCCCCCTGGGTACAGGAGCCAGCCAGTGGAGCCATCTCCACACCTGCAACTGCAGGGAGGTTTGCAAACTTATTAAGTGCCTTCCAAGAAGGTGTGGCTAGCTGTGCAATACAGTTAGCAGAGACTTTCTCTGAGGTTGTTTGCCCTCCTAATTTTTATTTCTCTGTATTTTTAAACTTTATAAAATGTGTGCATACTACATTTTATAAAGCAATTGGGAAAAGATGCCAAGCTAAAACTTGCCTATCTTTCCATTCATGACCATGTGACCTTGGGCAACTTCACCTCTCAAAATCTCAGTGTCCTCATCTGAAGACACTGAGATCTGGAGCTCCTACAGGCTCCTACCTCCTGAGAGTCTTACATGGATTGGAGGCACTGATGCCTAGGAAGTGACCTGTGGAAGGCTGGAGCATCCATCACTGCTGCTGTCACTGTCACTACCGATAGTATTTGATCTTCATTCTAACCTGGAGGAGTCAGTGTCATTATCTCCATTATTCAAACAGTGACAGAGTAGCCCAGAAAGCTTAGGGGACCTGCCCAGTCACATAGCTGCTATGAAGTGAAATCAGGTTTCCAGCCTCAGAGGTGGAAGTGAGGGAGTGTGCTCACGGACTCCCTAGGACATCTCTCCCTTTGGCAGGAAGCAAGCCATGACACACAGAAGGCCTTACTTGCAAAGTCAAGGATCTTGCAGGCGTTTGCTGAGGCTCAGAACAGTCTTCGGACAGGCCAGGGCTCCCTGCTCTCTCAGGGGGTGCTGGCGAGGGTGCTGCTGTGGAGGGCTCAGGCGTGGTGGGGTCCTCACTCTTCTTACATTCCTTTATTTTTACAACCAAGTCACAGCACGTGTAATCTCCTAGGAAAGAAGATTTAGAATCCCCTTTAGAGGGCACCAAGTGATTTTCGCCTGACTCCTCAATACCATTAGACATAGAAGACAATTTTGAAAATAGAAACGCCAGTGGATTATTAATGGGCCTCGTTAAGCTGACAAGATCATGCCTCATCACAGAGCCCCCGGCCGCCCTGGTCACAAGGAAGAGCATTTGCATTCAGCCAGACTTCAGGACCGGCTAATTATGCCAGGGAGGTATTCCCTAGGCTTCTGACGGTTAGGATGGCTTTGCTCAAAATGAAAAGAAACTTTTCTATTCGGTGCTTCATATTAAGTGTGTCCTGTCCAATTATCACAGTTGGGTTGTTTTGGGACAGTGTATTAATCTAGCCAGTGCTTGCTACACTGATGATATAAGGACAGAGCGCTGGTATTCAATTAGGGAGCCCTCCCCAGCACTTGCTGGAGACCACCACTGGCTTTGCATAAGTAATTGGGATGACTTCTCGCTCAAGGCTGGTTTTGGGCTCTTCCTGGGGCCATTTTGACTTTCCCTTGTGGAAAGGGTCCGGAAATGAATGGATCCAATAGCATCTCAGGCAGGACCGTTTCTGATGGATTGGGGATTAATGAGTATTCACTGGGCACTTACTGGCCTCAGCCTGCAACACAATGTCCTTCACTCTGTCCTTAGTCCACCCCTCCCATATGAGCCCCACTGCTTGCCTCACTGCACCTTCCCCTCAACACAGCACCCTGAAACCACCCCAGTTCTGAAACGCATGGCAGCCTCTCCCTCACTCCTCACCCACATGCTCGCCTATCTTCATAAAGCCCCTTTGATTCCTCTGCCCAGTGGACTCCCACCTCCAGGCTGAGTCCAAACCTTCCAAAAGCCTCCCTCCGTCCCCTTCCCAAGGCAGGACCCATCCCTGCCTCTGCTATGTCACCCCAGGGAACACACATCCCTCACTCAGCAGCATCTATAACCGGGGGAGGGGTTGGAAGATGATGTTTTCACCCCACCAGCTAGGACTCCCTAGAGGGCTGGACCATATCGTATCCACCCTCCTTCTCTCCACAGCACCAGGCTACGTGCCCAAAAGGAGCTCATTCTGTGGCAAGTGTGGAGGTGGCCTTCTGGAGGCTCACCCGTCCATGGGATGCATCTCCACGATTACAACGACTACAACTCACCATTTATGCCTGCGTCGTCCCTTGCCTGGGTCAGCTGTCCAACCTCTGCTCAAGACCCACGCACAGTTTCTGTTACCTACAAGCCCAAGCCAAGTGGACTTTCCATGGCCATTCACGGTGGGCATCCCACCAGCAGCGGTCACTTTGGAGTCTCTAACAACAGCACACCACTTACGTTTCCAGTCACGCTCTTTCATTTTTCTGAGCATTTGCTCTGGTGCCTTCTGGAAAATTTCCCTGTGACCACTCTGCCCCACCCACCCCGTCTCCCGCTGCCCCTTCAGGCCTAACACTAGCCCCAACCCCCTCCTGTGGAGTGAATCTTGCCTTCTGCCACACTGCTTCCATGTCTTCTTGTGAGCACGTTTTCTAGTTCACCCTGTACATAGGGGAGGAAGCCACAATTTCTCTGCCTCCTTCTCCATCATTCTCCCCAGCACCAGAACCGGAAACCCCAGGGCCAACCCTAACATTCCCACTTTTCCACTGCTCAAAGACCCATCCCTGGATCCCAAGCGTCTCTGCAGCCACGGCCCCTCCTGCACAGTGACTCCACACTCTCCTCGTAGGCTGGGCCTCAGCCCGCAGCCGTGCTCCTCTCCCATCTGTCCTCCACATTGCGCACAAGGCAGTAGTTTCCTCTCGAGCAAATCTAATTATGTCTCTTCCTTTTCAAAGGCTTGGCTCTGCCTTCAATCCAGGCTTCCTAAGTGGGTTTAGAAAGGCCTTCCAACCTGATGCATGTGACCCCTGCAGACTCACGCCAGCCACTGCCACCCCCACAACCCTTGCGTCCTGGCCCGACCCTCTGCAGGTCCCCACATCAACCACGTTCTTCCTGTCCCAGTTCCTTGTTTCGTGTGTACCTTTCCCTCTGCCCTCAGTCTGATTTGAAAATGCCAAATATACTTTCAAGTTCCTGCTCAAATCACTTCCTTGGTAAAGGTGCCTCTGCACAGACCCTCCTCGGAGTGTCGGGGCTGTCCTCGGCTTCCCCATGGCCCATCACACAAGACAGAACTATGCTGCTGTTTCCTGCACCAACTGAGAGCCTAGAGGGCAGGGGATATAAAGCACAGTGTCTGGCATGCAGTAGATGCTTAATAAATGCTTCTCTAAACGATTAATGAATGAGAAGCTAGGGATTAACTCGGGTTCCAAGTGAAATTACTTTTATCAATTGCCATAACCAATTTAAATTTTACAGCCCAAGCTGATATCTTTCTGTCCATTTCCGTAGTTCTTAGAGAACATCTTTAGAGTGATAGGAAATATAAATTTTCCTGCTGACATAACCAGGTGCCACAGGACGTTTTCCCAACGTGTTCTTATGTCCTTTCTATATCATTGTTGCACCATTTAGTAGTGGTCAGCAACTTGACGCCCAGAGAAATGATGACTGTGTTCTAATTCTTGGTTTCTTCTTCTGTGGGAGGCTGAGTTTGGGACCTACCTTTTGGGCACGTGAGTTCCAGTGTCTCATGCTTGTTAAGTGCTGGGCACCTGTGGGAGCCTCGCCCCTTAGTCATTATCCCTGCTAGTTAGTCACCGGGCCACGGGCAACCCAGTGGACCTGCTGCCTTCAGAGCAGCCACACACACCTGCATCTCCAACTTTCCTTAGCTGAGCCTGGGAGTCTGCTGTGCACCTGGGTGTGGTCTTCTCTCAGCCACAGTGGGTACTGGCCTTGCACACAGTGGGCTTGAAAAATCCCTGACCCACATAGGGCTGCCTCCTGGGTGCTTAGGAGGTTCTTACGTGGCAACAATTTGTCCCCTCTCTGCTCTCCTAGTTGGAGAAGGGGAGGCTTCTTCAGGTGAACAGTGACTGTATGCACAAGGTCCAAGTAGGCAATCAACAACTTTTTATCGACTGTCAAGACAGAATGATGTCACCCGCCACCCTCGCTCCTTACCTTTGGGGCACTTGCTTTCTATCTGAACACCATTGTCTTCCTGTGGAGATGCACATACATCTTGTAAGGGGCAAAGAAACCCAGGAAAAAGGATTCTGGGTTTCAGGAAGCTTTGATGTCGTCTCTCTGTGGGTTCAGAAAGGTCTCTAGACAGACAGTCATCGCTTGGAGAGCTATCCCCAATGGGAGGGAAATGTCTAGTGGGCTTCTGTTCCACTGGAGGAGCAGACAGAGTCATGCATGCTTCTCCTTGCTGCCTCTTGCTGCTTCCAGAAAATACTTTTGTGTGTACTAAAAATAAAATGAGAGTTGTGCTCAAAATCTCTTATGAATCCAATCTGAAGTACTGACTTCTACCGTACATGGTGCTTTGCTCGGGACAAACTTGAGGGGGAGTACAGTACTGCAAGTTCAGTTAGGAGCTCCATCTCTATACAGCGCTGTCCTGGATGGGGCTTGAAAGAGACTGTGCCCGGTGGTGTCCTTAGGAACTCATATTACATTATCTTCAGTGAGCAATAGAGTGAGTTAGCACCTTGATTCTGGGGCCAGAGTACCTGAATTCAAATCCCACCTCTGCTACATTTAAACTTTCCAGCCTCACCTATAAAATTGAGGTGAGGCAATAATATAATGGACTAATACTAAATTATTTATTATTAAGGTTTCTGTAATAAGTTTATTTCTATAACAAATTATATCTTTTATATATTATATGATTATATTATATATAACAACATATCTATATTATATAAATCTCAAATACGAAAATTGAGGTAATGTTATAATGAAATAGTAATTTATATAGAGTGTTTAGCACAGTACCTGATGCACAATCAGCTTTGAATAAATGTTCGTTATGATTACTATTGCAGAAGCATTGGTGCCAAGTTACGTACTATGGCAAATACAGAGGTAGGAAACAATTTATAGGGTCAATGTGCAGAGCTCTAATAAAGCGGTGGGTTTAAAGACGTGTACAACATGTAGCTTGTTTCCACATTGTACTATCAAAAGCCTGGGAACCACCCTATGTCCATTGATAGGGGACTAATTAAATAAATTATGGTACATCCATGCTCTGCAACGGTTAAAAAGAATGAGGCAGATGCTCTTGTGTGGATGTGGGTTAATCTGTAAGATACATTATCTAGTGAACAAAGCAACATGCAGGACAGTGTGCTTCCCCAGTAACTGCTTTTAGACTCAGATATCTCTCAAAGGACACAGAACAGGCGGGAGACTGTGTTGTCTCAGGAGAGGGCAATGTAACACTAGGAATTGGCAGTGGAAAACAGGCTTTCTTTTCACCACCCGTTTTGTACTCTTTCATTTTTTTAAACCTCTTTTATTTTGGAATGCCCTATACATTTTTTAAAGAGTTATTCTTTTTAAATAAGGGAGGGACTGCACCAAGTTGTCAGCCTCCCATGCTGATGCCACCCGAGAGAAATGGCCCCGCCATTGCTGCCAGTGGGAACGCGTCCTAGCCTTCCTGTGTGTTGGGACAGCAAAAAACATATTGGGAATCCCTGGAATAATAAAAGTTATAAGAACATTCTTGCTATGTTTTCTCAAATGTCTTATATATAAAAAGGAATTGAGCTCATGACTACCAACCTCTCTCATCAATTTCTCAGAAGTCTGTCATTTGTTCTACCCCCTCTGTCCTGGAGTCCCCACTGCTCCAGCCAGTGGGAACAGGCTGTGTGGGGCAAGGCCAGGCTGTGTAGTACAGAGGGAAGAGCAAAGACTCTAGGGCTAGAGGGCCCCCAAAGCACCTTCCTGGCCGTGGGATCCAGCACAGGTGAGGCCACCTGAAGGCCATCAATTTTCTTATTCACCAAGAGGGGAAACCCAGCTTTCCATGTTCTTATGTGCAAATAAACAAAATGTAGATCAAAAGCGCCTGCAGGCCCCAGTGTTGGATACATAGAAAGTACCAAAAAGAAAGAAATTGTTATCAGCCTTTGTCATTTGGAGATGTTTGTCTACCTATTGTAAAGTTGGCTTTGCTAAACTGTCCAGAAAAATGTTTCCAGACTTTTATTTCAAAACATTGGTTCTGTTTAAGTACAAAATATTGCAGACAGAAGAAGCCCCAAAACAGTCATACATCACCTTCTTTTGTTAGAGCTCTCTGACAGAATCAAAAACCAAATTAGTTATCAGTGATGCAGTCTCAATCTGCCAGGTGATAGGATCCATCCTGGAGTTAGATTTTTTTAAATTAACGTATTTATTTATAGATTTATAAGATCAACCGATCAATATTTTAATCTATCGATCATCTATCTATTTATCTATCTCTGGTTTACTGTAACTTTTTATGTGAATGAGCTTATGTAAGTCAGATGTTCAGGCTGTGACTTGAAAGAGTTAAACCAACTCAGAGAAAATAGAAGGTAGTTAGTGCACTGGAGAAAAGCAATATGCAGCCAAAGAAGGACTTTTCTGACAACTGATTGATCAGGTCTCATTTCGTGCATTCTGAAACGTACAATCGTCAGCTGTGCAGTCACCCTCAGGTGGACCCTCGCAGGACAAGGCGGCACGTGTGCTCTTCTCCTCTCATGCACTCCACGTGTGGGTGGGACTGAGCGTTCTCTGTTCATGCCCAACATTCCAAACTGCATCACCCCAGTGAGGACCCATGGCCACTGCAGGCTCTGGCCACCTCGAGAGCAGCCTGCCAATGAAGTCACCTATCCCAGGCATTTCCATCCACCGGATGGGCATTCAAAGTCCTGCTCCTGAGTCTGCCACATGGAGAGGGCTAGGCCATCATGACTGTCCTTTAAATAGAAACATTCCCCATATCCCCTTTTCTCAATTTGGTTGACATGCCACAGAGCAACAATCTCACAAACTTGATTATCCCAGAATTAAGCTATGCAACAGGAAGTGAACTAAAACCAACCAAAGGATTCTGCCCAACAGTTGTAAATTCCTTCTATTGAACTCATATCCTTGACTTATAGAAGAGCCCCTTGGGTCATGATGCAGTACCCATTTATGCTTTCCTCAAGTTCACTTTTATTGCGAAATACATGATATTTACAATGTAAAGCTATTAAACAGAGCACCCACAAAGTTACCTCCTAGATTAAGAAGTGGAATATTTCCGGGGCTTCAGACATCTGAGCTGCTCTTGGATGGCACCCACCCACATTCTACGAGACAGGACCACTCACCTCAACTGTGGGTTACTCCATATTCCTTTTGTCTCTAATTTTCCCACCTATGTAGCTACCCTTAACCAATATGTTTTTATACCAAAATTCTGACTAGCAAGCGCAAAGCTAGCTTTTTTTTTTTGAGACAGAGTCTCGTTCTGTCGCCAGCTTGAAGTGGCAGTCTCGGCTCACCGCAACCTCCGCCTTCTGGGTTCAAGCCATTCTCCTGCCTCAGCCTCCTGAGTAGCTGGGATTATAGGTGCCCGCCACCATGCCCAGCTAATTCTTGTATTTTCAGTGGAGATGGGGTTTTAATATGTTGGCCAGGATGGTCTTGATCTCTTGACCTCATGATCTCCCCGCCTTAGCCTCCTACAGTGCTGGAATTACAGGCATGAGCCACCAAGTCCAGCAAAAGCTAGCTGTTTTAAGGTAAAGACATCCTTGTATCTGTTAGATAAAAGCTTCCAGAGGAGGCTTCAGCAGGTTGGCTGGGCCATAGCTTTCATGTGAGTTTATAGGATATGATGCTGGGGAAGAAAGTAGCAAGGGATGAATGAGTCCTGGACACCAGGGGATGATCACGGTTGGCATCAGGCGGGGCTGGCATGTGTCCGGTAGCATCAGGGGAGCAGGCTGGTCTGGATTTTCTCTTCCTGACCTCACCATGTTCAGCTGTAGGCCTTAGGGATAAGTTCACCGGCAGTGAAATGTGAGCCCTATGGAAACCCATGCAGGGCAGGGACTGGGGGTGGTGGAATTTCAAGGACCTCAATGACACATCACCAAGAACAGCCAAGAAGAGGCATGTATCTGGGCTGGGTGGGGACACCGCCAGCCTATGCAGGTCCTTAGGACAACATGAGAAAAAGGTGGGTCTTTTTCAGGACATTTTACTTCCATTGGCCAGAAAATGCCGCCATTAGCCAATCTGATAGAAAAAGATACTTTATTGTGTCTCTCCAAATATCGTACAAATTTTTGATGTTCTTATATGAGCCCCTGTTGAGCCAGTGGCTCCCCACACGCACACAGTTCTCATAACCGTGGCAATTTTGTTCACAGTAGAAAACCAAACCAGAAAGCATGAGTGGTTGCTAAGGAGAGAAACCAGTACGACAGCAAGACCATCAGTCACATCTCAGGAAGAGCAAGAAAACTATGAAAAGCAGATACGCGAGCTGGGAGGGTACAGCTGCCCCGGGAATTTTAATAGCCAAAAGCAGGTAAACAACATACGGAACTCGCATTAGAATCCTTTATATCCAGATTAGTTTAAATTGTGTTAAAGGTATTCTCGTATTGAAGATGAAACTTAGCTCTTTAGAACATTCATTCATTCAGGAAGAGAAACATTGTCTCTGAGGTTTTGAGTCAGTTCTGTGCAGCCTCCTGCCCTCTTAAAACAGACTTTAACCAACCACTCAACCAAAAAGACCTTTCTGAACAAAGCAGGCCTCCCTGAGTGTAAACCACACATTTCCTCCACATGCTGATGTTCTGGGCGGTGACGTTTTCTCCCTGCAGAATCTGGGCCATCTTACAACCAACTGTCTTAAGAGCTCCAGTAACCCAAGCTTGTGTCGTTGTCTCTGGGCCATCAACATAAACATCAATTTCTCAACTCAACTGCAGGGTGGCCCTCAGCATCTCCTAAGAGCCCTAATGCTGTTTGCCATGAACACAAGCAGCCCCAGACTGCCTTCTGCCCTCAACACCTTTGCAAAGCTCTCAGGTCAGCATTTTATACATAGCGTCTCACCTCTTCCTCTCACCTGGGTTCTCCTCCAGCCAGCCCCAAAACTACAGCATCTAACTGGAAACCAGTTAAGAGAGGTTGGCAGGCTTGGGTGTCTGTTGAACACCCACTCTGCATGGGCACCTGCAGGTGAATTGAGAACTCTCTTTTGCTGTGTCCTTTTGGCAAGTGAGAGGCTGCTGCAGAGGGGAAGGAAGGCATTCTGTTGCATGTTGTGTGCTGCGGGGGAGAGGTATTCTTCTGCATGTTGCATGCTGCAGAGGTGGGGAAGGCATTATTCTCCATGTTGCATACTGCAAGGGGGAGGCATTCTTTTGCATGTTGTGTACCACAGTGGCGGGAAAGGCATTCTTCTGCAGGTTGCATGCTGCAGAGAAGGAGGGAAGGCATTCTTCTGCATGTGGTGTCCTGCAGTGGAGGGAAAGGCATTCTTCTGCAGGTTGCATGTTGCAGAGGGGGAGAAGGCATTTTTCTGCATGTTGCGTGCTGCAGAGGAGCAGGGAAGGCATTCTTTTGCATGATGCATGCTCATCCGTGGACATGGAGGTCACGAAAGAGGAACGAAGAGGCAGTAACAATGAGCACTCTAATCGCACAGCTTTTCAAGCAAGTGTTGTTTGCTTTATTCTTTTACTTTTAAAGGCGAGAGAAAACCTAAAACCACCTCCAATTACAATACATGGAAGATGAAATAAAATAAAGTCAAGTTAATTTGTAGCCTTTTAAGAAACAAGAGGTTGAGCGTGGTGACTCAAACATGTAATCCCAGCACGTTGGGAGGCTGAGGCAGGAGGATTGCTTGAACACAGGAGTTCAAGCCCAGCCTGGGCAACATAGTAAGACTCTAACTCTACTAAAAAAAAAAAAAGAAAAAAACTAGCCAAGCATGGTGGTATGTGCCTGTGGTCCGTGCCTGGTGGTATGTGCCTGTGCCTCACCACTTGAGCCCAGCAGTTCGAGGCTGCAGTGAGCCATGATGGCACCACGTCACTCCAGCCTGAGTGACAGAATGAGACTCTGTCTCAAAAAAAAAAAAATACAGAAAGGAAGAAAGCAAAGAAAGGAAGAAGAAAAAGAAAAGAGAGAGAAAAAAGAAAAGAAAAGAAAACAGAACAGAGCAAGCCTTTTACATGGACAAGGCTGGTAGATATTTTTTCTCCTTTTTTTTTTTTTTTTTGGTTAAGGCTTCAACTTTTGGCTGCAGGTTAAAACTGTATTTCCTCTTATGGGATCGGGTCTCCATTTGGTATAGCTGTATTTCACCGCATCCAGACTTCTGTTTAAAATCAACCAATAATTGTTTCAGCACATTTCTGTTCAATTTCTATGTAGTGGCATTGCAGCCCAGGAAGGGAGTCAGAAAAGGTAGGAGGAGGCAGACAGCAAATGGGATAAACAGCTCCCGGCAGAGAGGACGGAAGCAGTGAGCTGCGTTACCCACAAAGATGATCCACAGCAAAAGCAGAGCTGGAGCTGGCGCCACTGGGAAGAAGAAGGAGAGAGCAGGAATGGGAATGTCAAGGAGGACAGCCAACCTGAAAATCAACCCGCAGGGATGAAGGGGCAACAGTGGGGCTAGAGGAAGCAGACATGGAGGGGGCCTTTCCTCGCCAGAAAACCAGACTTCCTACAAATACCTTTCTAGACAGTAAACAGGTATCTTCTGCCATAAACGTCAATTAACCATTAGAACCTTTTCTCCCTAAAGCAGCAGACCTCAGGGGCAGAGAGGCTGATGACCAAGAAATCAGACTGACTTGTAAACAGAGATAGTGATATATGAGAAGAGGCTTCCTTCTTCTGGGAGCTTGGGCAGATGGTCAGGAAGGGAGAACCATAGTTAAGATGTCAATACGGTGTTAGGATACTGTTATGCAAATTCAGTGATCAGAAGCACTCTGTGTATTCAGAGAAAAAGGAAAAAACCCAGTATATTCAATGGTATTGTTCTAGTGTCAAGTTTGAAGGTACCATGTGGGCAATTGTGCAGGCAACTCTCATTTGCAGTAAAGACTCACATGCAGCTGTTGCAAAGTAGGAATATATGTATCAATTCACACAAAGAATCTCCAGAAAGGACTGGATAACTAGCCAGTTCTAGTTATCCATTATTATTCTGTTATTAGATAGTTACAATTATTCCAGTAATGTCATACACCTAGAGATCTTCAGGTTGATGAACAGAAGTCTTAAAACATAACAAAACTATTTGGAAGGCAGAAAGAAAACACACACACACCCGTGCACACACTCATGCCTGTCTGCTTCCTAATAACAAGATTACTTCGACTACATTGCAAATCATGATCAATAGAAACAAGTTCCAATTAAATATTAGATAACATCTTTCTACCTTCCTTTCAAGAAGTACAGACCCAGAGTATCAGTTACCCTACAGTCCTTTATCCCCAAAGCATGGCTCAGATGCCAGAAGCACACAGAAAAATAACTTTAAGCTTTTCTTAAAACTCATTGCTAAAGTTTCCAAAAGTGACCCTTTGAAGTAATAATTACTTTCATTAAGACATTTCCATTTAAAACATCTTTTTCTAAAGTATAAAAGCAATAGATGATCACTGTAAAGAAAATCTGACCTACAGAAAAGTATTAAAAATTAAAATACTGACAATCTGACACTCCCAAAATGCTCACAGTATGTCTCTGGGAGCTACGACATATTTCTAGTACATTAATATATGAGCTTTTTCCTTCATTGCTTTCACTTCCACTTTGGATACAGCTTGTAACTCACCTGGGTCACCCTCTCTCATACTCACATCCACTGACATCTAAAAGCACAGGTTCATCGAGACATGCCTGTTTGGGAGCGGAGCTGGGGTGCTGGGCTCCTTGCTATTAATGGTTCTCCTTTCGTGGTGCCTGGCAACTTCAGCAGGCTTTCATGTCTCCTCCCACTCTTGCTTTCCCGGGTACTCTGACAATTACCAAGCAGACAATGCTGCATGTTAAAAATTGGAAGGAAAAAAAAGCAAGGTAATCTTCCAGGCGTTGAAGGGAACAGCACAGAGGAATGTTGACCAAGGTCGCCACAGAGTGAAATGTCTGCTCAGGACCAGATGGTCATCCCAGAACTACCAGACATGTATGTGCACACATGCATGCATGTGTGTGTGTCTGTGTGTGCGCATGTGCATGAGTGTACGCATGCACAAGTGTGTGTGCGTGTGCATGAGTGAAGAAAGGAGGTGGCTTCCATGTCAGACCTTTAACCTACTACCCTCATCTGAGGGTACTGAGCTTCTAGTATTCCAGGGAGGGAAGAAACAAAGTTTATCTGTGGGTTTCTCCTGCTCCCTCAAATAAATTTTTTGACTTCTTTATATTCAATTTAACTATTTATTGAATACCTACTATGAGTACCTACTATGTACCAGGAAATGTGATAGGGCACTTGGGATGCAACAGTGAAAAAAACAAAATTCCCACCCTCATGCCTCCTATATCCAATGGCCATCATCTCCACGCCAGCCCCACATTCCTACAACCAGCTTCACAGCTGCTTCACCTCTGAGCTTGCAGATGAAAGCCTCTTACTCTCTGACTACATCCACTAACTCTTCCAGAACACAGAACACTACTCGTTCATGCCTTTTACTCAGAATCACTGAGCCCTCAAGTCCCCAGCACCTCTGTTGCCAGGCACAGCTGGTTGCCTAACTAATATCCATTTTTGCTTTTTTTTTGTTTTAACTTAGAAAACCCCCCATTTTGTTCAAGATGGCAATGGTCCTAGTTAAAAACATTTTGGCATCATAGGCCACTGCTCTAGTCAGTGAAATATAAGTGGAAAAAGTCCTTTGGGAGAACTGAGCAGGTCTTGAGAGGAGATGGTCCACACAGTATTTAGTGTGGATTTGGATGTGATGGCTGGAGTCCTGGCAACTACTTTATGAGCATAATAATGAGAGCCTCACCTAAAGGAAAACGGAATAGAAAGGAAGGAGTCAGGTTCCAAAGCCATGCCCTTCCCCAGGCTGCCTACCTCTGGATTTTTTTTTTTTTTTTAACAGTAGATACACTCTTACATTTTTAAGCCACTGCTTTTTGAGTATCTAGTTACTCAGAGTTAAACACAAGTCCTAATTAATCTATCAAGGAATAAGAGTAGATAGATTTATGGTAGCATAGAGCACAATCACATGGCATATTTGTTAAAACTCAGACTGCTGGGCCCACTCTGGGGTTTCCAATTTAGTATATCAGAAGTGAGCCCCAGAAATGTTCATTTCTGAGTTCCCAAGTGATGCTGATGCTACTGCTCCGAATCATACTTTGAAACCCACACGGTTAGGTTTCATTGCAGTGAAGAAACAAAGAACAAAAGTAAGCAGATTTTGGTGGCGCAGTGCCTTGCTACTAAAAATGTGGTACATAAACCAGTAGCATTGACCATGCCCAGGAACTTGCTAGACACAGGGAATCCGAGACCTCACCTCAGAACCACTGAATCCGAATCTGCATTGTAACCAGTTCCCAAGTGGTTCACATGCATGTGCATTTCTGAGGAGCAAGACCTGTTACATGGCCCGTGCAAGCCTGGGGGGCTCTGCACATTGTGGTCATTCAGGAAGGTCAAGGAGGCTCCATCTGCCTCCTTGACTATGGGCACTGAAAGGAGTGGATGGAATGGATCATTGCACTGGCCCAGCAAGGCTTCACTCCAGGTGAGTCACATCACTCAGGACTACATCAACCATTAATGTCAGGGTGGTGGGTGTGCAATCCCATCAGGTTCCCAGAAAGAGAACAACAATGAGAATGAACAATTTAAGGACTCCTACAGTCAGTCTGGCTTTCTTCTTTCCTGTCCTTCAACTACTCTCAGAAAAAGGACTACAGAAATTTAAAATAGTATAAGTACAAATGTATCTGCTAGAACAAAACACAAACCTTCTGAAATACCAAAACAAAATAAACAGATGTAATTTCATATGTAGCAAAGAATACATATCTTGGAAAGAAATATAGCAAGTATGAATAAAAATAATTATTAAATTATGATAGTATTGACACCAAACATCAGTCATATGAATAAATGTGTTGTGGATTTTTTTTTTTTTTTTTTTTTTTTTAGTAGAGACGGGGTTTCACCGTGTTGGCCATGATGGTCTAGATCTCCTGATCTTGTGATCCGCCTGTCTCGGCCTCCCAAAGTGCTGGGATTACAGGTGTGAGCCACTGCGCCTGGCCCATATCAATAAATGTGAATGGACTTAACTTATCTTTTAAAAGAAAAAGACTTTCAATGTGGCTTGTAAAACAAGGGAACTTTGGCAACGCCTGACAAAGCCACATCTGAACATATCTTGCAATTCAGCAATTCCCCTACGAGGATTCCACTCTGATGGGGCTTACGAGATGGCCTGCAGGCCTCCCCCAGCATCATCAGCTCCTTTGCTTTGTCCTCTGTCAGCAAGTAAGCCAAGGGCAAGCCTCAGAGACCTAAGGACGAGGGGTGAGGCCAGTGGGGAATAATGGCTCTTCCATAGAAGGAATGGACATCATTTTGATTTGCATTTGGGCAGACCAGGTGGGCTCCTTCAGATAATCAATTCCGACTCCAGCACTGAGCAGTGAATGTCACCTGTGCTGAGCAGTTCAAATCACCAAACAAATATATCCAACATATGGGAGCTGGCTGACGGAGCCCTGGAGAGTCTTTGAGCTAATGAGCTGGTCAAAGAGAGGTGGAAAGAACCATTTTGAAGGCCGAAAGGCAAGCAAGCCACAAATCATCTTGAATGAGACTAAAACTTGCAGGCAGTCTAGGGAGGACCCCAGCTAGATCAGTGAGTGAAGGCTCATGGAGACTAAATTAAGGCCTTAATCATCCCTCAATTATCTTCATGCTTAGGCTTAAGCCCCAGGATAGTCCACACACACAAGCAGATCTTGATGTTCCTAATCTTGACTTTCCTACATTTTAGGACATCCACCTACAGCAACTTCCATGCATTGATTTTGAACACTGGTGCATCGACTCACCACAGCCTCCTGCTCAGGACACCGCCTTCATCATTAGCATGGCCGTCATTCTTGTTTGGACAGCTGTTTCCTGGCAATAATTTGAACATATACTACATTTTCCCCTCTTCATAAAAATGAGTAGCAAATGGGCATATGAGTATGGTTGGCAAAACGTAATAACTATAATTAAGTTGAAGATGGAGATCATTAGGTGCTGGAAGAAGCAAATCTTTAACCTTAATTCACGGTCATGGGACTGAAGCCAGAAATGGGTTGATTTCATGCCGAGTTGTGAAGGAAATGAACAAAATTGAAGAGTCGATTTGAAATGTGAAATATATATGACCAAACACTAGGCCTACGGATAAGTTATAAAATCAGAGGTTTTACATTACTGTTGAGAGCTCTGATCACAGAATCCCCTTTCTAATATGTGTTTTTTTTGGATATGTATTCAATGTCCAAACATGTTCTCAGGACACCAACTGTAAGGGATCCATGGTTTTGGTGCTTTGTGGGCTGGGGCCAGGAGGGAAACAGGCTTGCCTGGCCCAAAATACCTCCACTTCCTGCCTCTCCCGGTCAGTCCTGTTCCTCCCTCCAGCCCCGTCAAACCCTCATTTCCATTACAAGATCTGGAAACCCCATTTTGGGAAGATATAAATATCTTAGAGGATTCCATGTCAGGAAAGGAAGTGAATTCCAAGGCTGCAGGATTCCCGTGGAAAAGGCCCCGGGTTCCACTTCTCAGCGCTCCTGGGGCTGCTGGAAGCGCTTCCTAGCCTGACTGACATCATCTCTCTGGTTTTCTCAGACACTTTTTGCAAACCTCAATCATGTCAACCCAAACTCAGCTGGAAACACGTGGCCCTGTGTGCATCGCCTTCTAAGAACGCTGTGCCCTTTGAAGAACTATTTTTGACAATCAGAATTGGAGACAGTCCCTAGGGCCTCTGAAGAGAAGCACATGCCACATGAAAATAGTCACTAAGAATAAATCAAGAGACCAAAGGAGCCCACGTCAGTGCAAGCCGGGCCGTAGGCAGGATGCAAGGAAGGCGACACTGACCCCAGCTGGTTTTCTCTGCCTCCATCTCTGTGACTGTGAAGCTTAGCCATTTAATGTCCTTTTGTTGCTGAGTCCCTCCCCAAATGACGACCTTTTCTCAATGCAATAAACAGGCAGTGCGGCACCAGACAAATTCTCCACTTTCTAATCACTCCCATTTAACGCAGACTTCCTGAGTTATTTATTTCTCTTCGCTGAGAGTAATTCATAAGAAACAAAACGTATTTGGTTTATCGCTTTGCCCCATGAGACCACTTAGGTATAGAAAATAGAAATATGCTTAACTACTTCTTGAAAGCTACCATGAATATTTGTACCCAGGAAAAGCATTTCCCTTACACCCTAAGAAGGGAGGGATTTCTTTTGGAAAATAAATGTATCGCCATTCTACTTTTTTTTTAAAAAATCTCATTTTGGAGCAATGTGGAGAAGGCAAAATTCTGACATTTTTAAGTGCTCAGTGAATACAGGCAAGTGTTGTTTCATATAAACTCACACCACTGGCAGTGAATTATGCGGAATGATTGTAGGATGTGTGTATTTCTCCCCCAGACCTTCTCCCCTTTTTTGGGTCGGAATATTCAACATTTTTAAAGAACATTAAAAAAAAAAAAAAAAGATACTTGATTGCTTTTCATTGGGCTTTTAAGCCTCGGAACACCCCAGTCAAATTTTCCCATCCTAGGGCTGAGTCAATTATCACAAAGGCTCATGTCTGTGCACTGCATTATTCTTGTCGCGTTTTCTGGTGGTTCTATTTCCCCCTCCTGGAGCAGGATGGCGATCAGCCTGTGATGTAGATGAGGAACTTGAGACCAGATGGATGGAGTGACCTGTGCATCGTCACCCCGTTGATGGGTGGCAGAACCAGGTGGGAATAGGTCCCAGTTATTTATTCCAAGGATTCCAAGTTATTCCAAGAGCCTGTATTCCAAGTTACTCCCAATGCCTTCCGTCTTTCTCAAATGATGCCATGTCACAAACAAACCATCCTGAGAGATTTTATTCATGGTCTCACTGGGGGACTCTGCCAGGGGCATGACTCAACAGAGCTGGGCTTGGTGGGATTCTGAGCAGCTGATGACCCATCTCTCCAACAGATAGATGGGAACTCCACCATGATCAGATGCATGGGTGCTTTAAGGGTGCTTTAAGAAATATAGCACAGGATGGCCATGCGCAGTGGCTCACACCTGTAATCCCAGCACTTTGGGAGGCCGAGGCAGGAGGATCACAAGGTCAGGAGATGGAGACCATCCTGGCTAACACGGTGAAACCGCATCTCTATTAAAAATAGAAAAAGTAGCCAGGCGTGGTGGCGGGCGCCTGTAGCCCCAGCTACTCGGGAGGCTGAGGCAGGAGGATGGCGTGAACCCAGGAGGCGGAGCTTGCAGTGAGCCAAGATCATGTCACTGCACTCCAGCCTGGGTGACAGAGCCAGACTCTGTCTCAAAAAAAAAAAATATATATATATATGGCACAGGATTTACAGATATGTTTATGCCATTTCTGGTGAATCAACAGATGCAGAGATTGTATGTATGGCAGAGCTGCTGAGAAGTGACTCAACTGTATAAAAAACTACTACTCCATGAGGAACTTTTTAAATCTATCACAAATAACCACTTTTAGAAACATTGCACATTTAGGCTTATGGAAATGGAGCAAAAACAGTACAAAGAGCTCCCTTGTACCCCGGCCCTGCTTCCCTAATGCTAACATGTAAGATGTTAACAATGACCATTCTTTTGTTTTTTTCTTAAACAAAGAAACAAGCACCAATGCAACCTAAAGACCAGCTGCCTGAAAACTCACTTTTTAAGAGGATCTCTACTTGCTCTAAAAAAGATTTCTCTGAAAGGTGTCAAGGCAAAACACAAAGGAGTGGGGCAGGTACTGGGTAGACCCAGAGGGTGTGAAACGTGGCAGGCTTATCTTCCTAAGACTCAGCCCTAGGATGGCCCATAGCTAAGGCATGACTTTAAAGAGAGGATCTGTAAGTGACATAGACTTTGTTCTTTATTTGAAATCTAAGAAAAAATGTATACACACAAGATGACACAGAAAGGCAGGAAGCCAGTTTGCTAAATCTTTGACCCATGTCTCACCCCCTTGCTCAAAGATGGCTGTTTCCTGCCCTTTTTTGTCAGAGTTACTGGATGAAGGCCAGATGAAGATCAATGTGAGTGAGGGGTGTGACCATCTTGTAAGGTGAGCTAAGGGCTGTCCTTTGGCTAGAACAAACCAAGGCGCGCTGTGGGAGGAGGTCCTCCCGTCCAACACCCTGGCCTTAGTCTTGTCCTTTCAATGTGCCAACTCCCTTTGTGTGTTGTGTCCTCTGGGGAGCAGGGGAGAAGGATATGGAGGTGCCCGCAGGAGCTGGAGGAGATCTGAGACGCTCAGTGAACTTTAAATACGAAACAGGAATGAAGTGGGGCGACATCAGCCTTTGCCCCTCTGTGCCCTTCCCTGCTGGAACAAGCATACTCTAACTCTTCTCACCTTCAAAGATGCCCTTAAACACCTTGGTCAGATTCATCTGGACACTGAAAGTTGCACTAGGGTGGGGAATGGGGCTGAGAAGCATATAGTGAGATTTGCGCTGAATTCCTGCTCTACCCCAGGGTGTGAGGAGTAAAAGAACATAATTGTCCAAGGCCAACCAGTGAATAAGAATGTCTAGACTCTTCCACGACAAGGCTGCAAGCACTGAGGGAAGGGACTGTGCGTCATTCCAGTGTGGGCGGTCCTCCTGATGGCTTCCCATGGAGCTGGGGCTCAGGTTCATGCTGGTTAAATTGAAATGAATTACAATTGCACAAATTTATCAGAAAAGACCAGCCAATGGGACAAGCTTTAGAGTCACACTGGTGTATACTTTGGAGTTGGGGAAGAGAATCCAGTAAGAACGAGGCTCAATCCAAATGGCATGGGATTTCTGGTGAGTCATGCAGAGCCTGCCCAGCCCAGATCTGGAGGGCAAAGAGGTGGGCCAGAGAAGGTGCCCCTGGGCGCTGAGCTCCTGGGAGACCCTGATTGTTCAATCCCAACTCATCCTGAATGGGAGTCTGACTTGGGCAGGGCCCACCCCCTCCAGGACGCAGCTGACAACAGGCATGGCAGCAAGGCCTCCCCATGGTTGCAGGCCTGCTGTTATTTATACATGTGGGGGTTATTCTTTTCCTCTATGAAGATGCCTTTCTCCCATTAAGGCTAATGGAAGTCATGTGGCTGAACTGAAGGCATTTCATTTTCCAGATTTTCTAAAAATAAAATGCAGAGAAGGAAAACATATGTATTGTTTCTATTTGGGATTTTAAGAACATAAACAAAAGGGAACCAGAGAGATTCACTGCCCAAGACATCCAGTTCCTTCTCGATTGTAATAGCAGACTGGTTACTTGTCATTAAATTGGTTTCGATGTGGGATAATGTGACATCGTGCTCGATTTCTTACATGAACACAGTTTAAGTAAATGCTCTTTTTATCCCTTGAAAAATATATCCCATCTTTTCTTTGATGACCAGGATACTGAAAGGTTTTTATTGGCTAGGGGAGTACTGCATTATGGTCCAAAAGATCTGTATCCCAGAAAAGTTTACTGGGAAGAACATTTTTAAAAAGATAATTTTGTTTTCCTAATGACTTTTATTATTCACTTGTGATGATGTATGGCCAAGATAAAAAGGTGCCTCTTGGATATAATAAAATCACACTTAAAAACGCAAACATACTTTTACAGTTACACGTAAAGAGAAAAGCGTGGTAAAATGTTAATACCACTCAAAATACAAGTAACACTGTAGGCCAAACTCAAAATGTCACTGAAAAGCAACTGAAAATAAAGCTCTGTTCTGCTTTGTCTCATGTAAGTATAGCAATTTCTAATTTGGCAAAATTTGCTCAGTCTTTTATTGGCTTTAATATTCTAATTTTCCACGTAGGACCATTTCATGGTTTGAGGCACTTTTCCCATTGCTTGAATTTATAGGCATCTTTAAACACAGCCATACCTCCATGTACCATTTGGCCCAGTGCTTGGGAACTTTCAGGCACATCAGTCTCTGCCTGGAGATGAAGGTTGTCCCCAGGGACTGATGAACATACAGTGGCCTGCCCACTGTCACATGCATTTGAAAATGATCAGTTAACGATTAGGACCTGTGCTAACCTTAACCATCACATCCCTTAGTTCAATGACTTCTTTACCTCCAAATCTAGGCATTAAGTCAACCCCTGCTTCCCTATGTTCTGCATGGAATCCATCTGCAAACACTAATTCTGCCACTAACCGAAACATCCCTCCAACCATACTCTCTCCATCCCCACCTGTACCACTCGCCTGGTGGACTCCCTTGCTTTGCTGACTTTCCTGCTTCACCTGAGATCTTGAGAAAATGTAGGTCAAGTTATGGTAAAGATCGGCTTAGATCTCTCTGATGGCTTTTCCTCCCACCTAAAATAAATCACAAACTCTTCTCGGTGTGATCTAGCCTTTGCTCACCTCCATGAGCCCAGGTGTCCCCTCTGCTCTGCAGTCCCACTGGTCTTGGTCTCGTCCCTTGAATGTGCCAACTTCATTCTTGTGCCATGTCAGGGGCTTTATGCCAGCTGTTCCTTTGTCCTCTCTAGTGTCACAGGACAGGCTCCTCCCATCATCTGCAGATCTTGGCTGAAATGTCACTCAGAGAAGCCTTCCCTGGCCACCCATCTAAAGAAGCCAACGAGTAACCAACCCAGTCACATCATCTGATTTTAGTGCTCTACACAAACTCTTATCACCATTGAGATATCTCACTTGGAAGCGTCTATCTGTTGTCCATTTGCATCTATGGAATAGCAAGCTCTGTGACTGCAAGGACCTTGCTTTGCTCACTACAGTGCCCAACACCTACATGACACGTGGCACTCAATAAACATTTGTCAAGTGACTTATACCATCATTTAACTAATGGCTCATGTCAAGTGATTCACATCATTTAACTGATGACTCTTCCTGGGTTTCATTCAGCCGAAAGAAAAATTGTTTTGAGACAGAATCCCCATTCCCAATGGCACAGGCATTTCTGCATTCTCTGGCCCTTCGTTTTTCGTGCCCCATTCCCTCCGTGTCAGGAGGGTGTTGGAAGCCTGGCTCCCCCTAGCTGGGCCACCATATTGGCAGGTACCAGTGCTGGGGCTCAAAAAACACCACCCTAAAATGAAGACCTTAGAAGCCAAGTTTCTGACTTTCTTCTTCCCTCCTGTCTCTCCCTGCCTCCCCCAGGGCAGGTCACAGAAACTAGAATCCCTCTTCCCCAAGTTGGGCCACACAAACCAGAACGTCTTGTCCCAAAGACCAGCCACAAAGCCTAAAACGATGACTCTCATCTTCTTCCCACCTTTCTGTGTAACAGCTGACCAAAAAGAAATGAAGACCCTCATTCCAGAGGGGTTCTTACCCCACACCTAGGAGGAAGAAATGCTACAAAAGAGAAGCCAAGAAGGGTCTGAACAGACAGTCCTTGCTAGGTTTCCCTCGTCTATTACCTTTGGCTCATACTTTTTTTGGTCCAATCACATTTCTACATTTGTCTCTACTTTGCTGATCCTAAGCATAAAACGAGATGACTTCCAAGAAGCTTTGAGCCTTCATCTTCAAGACTCCCGTGTCATGTAAAAATAGGATGAAATAAACATGCTATGCTTTTCTCTTGATAACCTGTCTTTTGTTATAGGGGTATCAGTCCTGACTCTTATAAGGGGAGGGGAAAGGGATCACGCCTTTTCTGCCCCTATATGATGCATCTACTTGGCTGAATGGGACAGGTGGCAGGATGCAGGGCTGAGTGCAGCACAGCCTAGTGAGCAATTGCCATAAGCAACAATGCAAATGTACAGATTCCATCAGAACCATTTCACATGACCCTCAAGGCCTGTCCTTTTCCACTCTGAAACCTGTATAAACTAAGTGGCAGACTTGACTAATTCCAACCTCACCTTCTCTCTCTGCACCTTGCCTTCCCAGAAGCACAGGTGGGCAGGAAATTAGACAAAAGCCAGGTATGCAGGAGAGTGGGAATGGAGAAGCTGAGAGCTCGATTGCACGGTCATTGAGGTCATTCGCTCCCTAACTAGCTAGTAGGAGCTCCTATGACTTTTCCCTGGATTAAAGTTACACATTTTCCATGTCTGACATGACCACCAGCTCAGCCACACGAGGACAATTTTCAGGAAGGAAGCAGCGGATCAGCTTCCCAGGCCACGCAGACCAGATACCAAGCTCTGGTGTGTCATTAGTGAAAATAAGGTGATCAGGCTTTCTCTGAGGTTAGAAGAGGGGTGTGCATTTCCTTGCAGGAAAAAAGAATCCAACTTTCAGGAAATTTTCTCTGCTGGAAAAGGAGTTAAGGAACAAGTGAGGCTTGGGGGACCCTTACCTTTAAGTTCTCTGCATTTGTGACATTAGGCACTCTTGCTGAATAATACGCAACACTCAGATTTTCAATGCATTTCTAAATAAAATTGCCTTCTAGAAGATGTTGCTGGCTAAAGTAACACAGTGCATGATAGTTATAGAGTGTGAATTATATCTCCATGAAAAAATAGGAATCAAGCTAAATGCCCAACATTAGGAATATAGTTTAAAAGTTCATATCATCATATGATCTGAATATTAGCTATCTCATATGTACAAAAGCAAGACAGCTCACCAGGTTGATAGCCTGTGGAAGGCAGATTCTGAACCAGGCAGGAACAGAAAAGGAGTTGCCAAAGGCAAACCAAGAGCATTTCATTCTTTGCAGGTAGAGCCTAAGTGAAATACACTGTTCCACACTTGGCATTCTGGTCTTTGCTAGTCTTTTGACTTGTACTCTAATTTCTTTTGGTTGAGAAACTAATTCAACTCAGCTGCAGAGACTCCGAGTTTTGTGCTTGAAGTTTTATAATGTAATTAAAGATTTGCATCCAATTACATCATGTGAAAAATCCTCTCTCACTCCTTTCTCTACTAATCCTAGACTCCATGCCTTGTGTGCTGACTTGATCTATGCTCAGGAGAAAAGCAGAAAGCTCATTTGCAAGCACCAAGCTGAGCTTGAAATGTTTGGTGATATTTTACCCTAGTCAACATTGTCTGAAAATACGTGCATTCCTTTTGTTTGTGATTTGAGATAAGATGTATTCTTATAAGGTAATCCTTAAAAAGGAGGACTGCATCTTCAGAATAAGACTTCAGCATTAGCTCTGTAAGCATAGATTTCATACCAACCAGATGCAGTTATTGTCACTTCTCTCTTAGCAACCCTTCAGAGGCCCTAGAGTGAGGCCTGAAATCTTAGTCTCACATTCTGCATCCTAAACTTCCAATACCATATTCTATTTGCAACCCATCAAGTTTGCAGTGATCCAAGAAAAGGTTCTGTTTGTCATTCTCCAAGACTCTCTGCATTTCTGTGTCTGCTGTGGGTTGCTTCCATCCTGGGATGTCCTTACCCATCCCACTCATTGAAAATCAAGCCCCTGACCCTACCTTGCTCTGTAGGCCAGCATAGGCTTTGGATATTCCATAGACCCGACATTGACTCATTTTGCAAATGTCATTGCTGGTAGACCTTCTCTCTTCTCTTTCTCTCTCCTGTCTGTGTGCATCTTGGGGCAAGTTATCCTTTTCTTCACTGTATCATAATATGGCTTCTATACTTAATAAAACTTTAAACTGTGTTATTTTTGCATCCCAGTTCTCCTCATGTATATGCCAATTCCCTTTAGATTCATCATTATTTTGAGTTGTCACAACTACCCCAATTCTCTAAAAACAAAAAAAAAGTTAGAAAAATAAAAATGTAAAGCACAAGTTCAAAAGGATTTAGGGTCCCTGTACACTGACTCAAACGGTACAGGTTAGCCACTGTGGTCCCTAGTGATGTGAAAGAGTTACACTAGTGACTCCAAAAAAACCCTAACACTAAGACCATTTCTTAAGTAGGAAATATACATGGCCAATATATGAAAAAGTCCTGCTTTATTTGTGAGTTAATATTAGACAAAAATAACATATTTTTCACCTATCCAATTAGTAAAGTATAGAGATATATCTACTTAATCCCGGAGAGACTAGAGGGAAGCAGAAACTCTCCTACACTGCCAATGGCAGCGCACATTACCATGACACTTTTTAAGGCAATTAGTAATATAGAATCAAAAGCCTTAAAAATGTTCAAATCATTTACCTAACAATTCCTCTTCCAGGAATATAGCTTGAGAACATAAACAGAGGTATAGTCAAAGTTTTACATATACAGATATTAAGATTTATAATGGTGAAAAAATAGGAATCAAGCTCAATGCCCAACATTAGGAATACAGTTTAAAAGTTCATATCATCATATGATCTGAATATTAGCTATTTCAAATGTTTGAAAATAACTTTTAATAACAAGGAAAACAGGTCACTAATTTATGGCTTGATAAAAACTGTGACAATATTAGAAAAAGCCTAACAACGTGAGCAAAAAAGAATCTTCAAGAATAGACACTGTACAATGGACTGAAGTTCCTGTTTCTATCAAATTCACACGGTGAAGCCATAATCCCAGTGTGATATTATTAGGAGGTAGGGTTCTGGGAGGTAACTAGGTCATATGGTGGAGCCCTCGTAAATTGGATTAGTGACTTTATAAGAAGCAGTCAGTGAGCTAGCTAGCTCACCTTCCACAACATGAGGACACAACAAAATCTTAACAGTCTGCAATAGGAAGAGGGCCCTCACCAGAACGCAACCATGCTGGCACTCGGATCTCAGACTTCCAGCCTCCAGGACTGTGAGTAATAAGTTTCTGTTGTTTATAAGCCACCATGTCTATGGCACTGTGTTATAGCAGCATTAACAGACTAAGACATCACATTTAAGTCCAGTTGTATAAATGGACTCATGAAGTCCATTATTAAATGAAGAGGCGTACTATCACTACACAGAAAAACTAATAATGCAATGATGACAATTAAACTTTGAATTTAATTTTTTTTAAAAGAGCAAAAACATCCTAACTTTTTTATGGATGGCCAACTTAACATTCTAGTGGGAAAAATAGATTTAGGAAATTTTTTTTTTTTGTCATTTGGTGGACTAGATATCACAAAAATTCTTATGCTATGAAGCAAATAAAAACCTGGGAAATGGCTTGGCATGGTGGCTCACGCCTGTAATCCCTGCACTTTGGGAGACTGAGGCAGGTGGATCACGAGATCAGGAGATCGAGACCATCCTGGCTAACACGGTGAAACCCTGTCTGTACTGAAAAAAAAAAACAAAAAACAGAAAATTAGCCGGGCGTGGTGGTGGGTGCCTGTAGTCCCAGTTACTTGGGAGGCTGAGGCAGGAGAATGGCATGAACCCGGGAGGCGGAACTTGCAGTGAGCTGAGATCCCGCCACTGCACTCCAGCCTGGGCGACAAAGCGAGACTCCATCTCAAAAGAAAAAAAAAAAAACTTGGAAATAAGTATAAAGACATATTTTTAAAATATATGGTTCCGCTTGCAAGAATGTAAGGCAACACTTCAGTGGCCAAGAAGAAAACTGGAGTACAAACCCAGCTGCCTTGGGGGCCACTGCTGATTTTTGGCCCTTTATAGTTTTGAATTTAATGTCATATCAAATTTAATTTGACATTTGAGGTTGCTCACTGCAACCTCTACCTCCCAGGTTCAAGTGATCCTCCTCCTCAGCCTCCCAAGTAGCTGGGATTACAGGCACCTGCCACCACGCCCAGCTACTTTTTTTGTATTTTTAGTAGAGATGGGGTTTCACCATGTTGGCCAGGCCAACACAGTGAAATTTAATGTCACACCAGGGCACAAAACCTGGGACCTGAGAATAAATGAGAATGTGGGAAGTCAGACTGGAAATCCCTGTATAAAGGCTCAATTTATAATCATAAGCTAGTCCCCTTTCAGACTTGGGACCAAAAGTTCACACAACCTGCTTACTGTGGACAACCACAAGCTGGAAATTTAGCAAGAAGTAAGCCCAGCTGAGAGAAGCATAGAGACCCCATCTGAAGGAACTTATTTTCAACCCCAGAAAATTTTCACAGATAAAGTCCCAATAAACATGAGCTCAGGATCATAGTAACAATATATATGGAGCAGAAATCATAATAATATAAGAAACAACTTAAGCAAAAGTCAGTAAAAATACCAAACTTCAGAATCAGACACATGTATGCTTCAGATAAAAAATAAATAAACATATTAGCTTATGTCCTGTATTTTCATCTTAGAAATTAAAAATACAGGATATAAACTAATATGTTTAAAGGTATAAAATAATTAATTTATGAATGAAGAGCATGAGGCTATAAAGATTACCAGAGTGATTTCAAAAGAGCTAGAAAGCACTTTTATAAATATAAAATGCACTAATTGAAGTTAAAACTCAGATGACTTTAGATACAAGTGAAACCAGAATTAGTGAAGTAGAATATTAATCTAAAAAATTTAATGAAAGCATCATAGAGAGCCAAGAAATCGAAAATAGGAAAGACAGGTTAGGAGAAAGAAAAATAGAACAAGGCCAGCTGCAGTGGCTCATGGCTGTAATCCCAGGACTTTGGGAGGCCAAGGGGGATAGATCACCTGAGGTCAGGAGTTCAGGAGCAGCCTGGCCAACATGGTGAAACCCCATCTCTACTAAAAATACAAAAAAAAAGTAGCTGGGCATGGTGGCAGGTGCCTGTAATCCCAGCTACTTGGGAGGCTGAGGAGGAGGATCACTTGAACCTGGGAGGTAGAGGTTGCAGTGAGCCAAGATGTGCCATTATACTCCAGCTTGGGCAACAAGAGTGAAACTCTGTCAAAAAAGAAAGAAAAGAAAAGAAAAGAACGAGATAGTATAAAACACACCTAATCAGAATTCTGAAGGAGATAATAGGGGAAATAAAAGGCGGCAAAATTTCTAGAATAAAGACAAAAACCATCAGATTCATGAAGGATAACAAATCATTAAAAGAACCAAAAGGAAATCCACATGTAAATACATTATAATGAAGCATAACACCAAGCACAAAGGGAAGATCTCCAAAACAGCCAAAAGAGGTATGAAGGTATAGTAATTAGACATATAGCTGCCTTCTCCATAGCAATAGTGGAAGCCAAAGACACTAGGATATTTTCAAAGGACTGATAGAAAATAATTGTCAACATAGACTAGTACTTTGTAAAGTTCTCTTTTAAGAATACAGTAAAACAAATATGTTTTTAGGATTTCCACTTTCTCCCAAGCCATCGGAAACAATTTACCACCAAAAGTCCCTCCACTTTGATGTGCCACCGAAATGAACATGTAAAATATATACTTTAGGAAGGTAAAAATTGATAATATCTACGTGCATAAGGGAAAGAGAAGCAAAGGCAATGGTAAACACAAGGTAAATCTAAATATTGTATAATATAAAAGGAAAATCCCATTTGTAAGAATCAAAAAGCAAAACAAGATACAACTAAAACATATAATAGCAGTAGTATCTCTGTCTGAGGGGATGATTAGAAGTAAAGTATTCTAAGATTCTAAATTGCTCCAGAGATAAGTAAAAATATTGATTTAATTTTGGCCTTGAAGAGTTCACATGTTACAATTTTTAGCTGGTCACTAAAATAATAGAAATAAACAGTGTAACTCCCAACTATCACAGACAAAAAGTGGAATGAGAAAAAAATTAATTCGATATGAGGAAAGATAAAAAGAAAAAGAGGTAAGACAAATAGAAAACCCAAATAACAGGATAGAAATAAATCAACACATATTATTTATCAAAATAAACATAAATGGTCTAAATTTTCTACAAATATATAATAACTAGCAAAGTTTTGCAAAAATGTAGTAATCAGCATCTTGCCCTAATGTATTAAAGTTCATGATGAAGACATAATTAAAACAAAGGGAATATTTATGAGTCTATACAGAAAATATTTTGAGATGAATAAAAATGAAAACAATACATACCAAAATTAGAAGGAAATTATAGCTCAAATTAGTATATGAAAACATTTGATATAGGCATTTGATCTAAGCTTTTTAAGAAGCTAAAAAAAGAGGAACAAACGCAGGACAAAACAGACAAATAGAAATAAGAAAGCTAGAAGCAGAAAACAATATAAAAGAAAATTGACAAACAATAGAGAATATCAATAAAATAAAACCTGGATATTTGGGTAAAAAAATCAATAAAATGGACAAACCTGTAGCTGGACTGATGAGGGCAAAAGAAAAGACAAAACTACCACTCTCAGGAATAGATTAGAGGACACCACTGAAGATCTTAGGGTAACAGAAAAACACTATGCACAACTTTATGCCAATCATTTAAATAACTTTGATAAAATGTCAAATCCCTTGAAAGACACAGAAGATTGCCAAAACAGACTTTTATGAGATGGCAAATTCCTTGAAAGACACAAATTGCCAAAACACTTAAGAAGTAGAAACCCTGACTGGTCATACAGCAAATAAAGAAATTGAATTCATGATTAAAGCCTTTCCCACAGAGAAAACATCAGGCCAAGAGGACTTCATGGGTGGTTTCTACCAAACACTTTTGGAAGAGATAGTACCAACCCTCTAAAATCTCCTTCAGAAACAGAGAAGGAAAGAACACTTTCCAGTTCATTTTATAAACCTTTTTCCCGACACCAAAATCAAAAACATTTTTAAAAAGAAAACAATATACCAATATTCCGCACAAACATAAATAAAAATATCCCCCAAAATATTAGCAAATAGAATCCAGCAATATATTTATCTTTTAAAAGTATAATGGATCATGACCAAATAGTTACCCTGGAAATAGTTAATGTAACATATGAAAAAATCAATGTAATTCCCCATATGTATAAAATGAAGAAAAAAATCCTATTATGATTCTACAGGTGCATAAAAAGCATTTGTCAGTATTCAACACCAATGCATAGAAAAGCTCTCAAATTAGGAATAGAAACAACAATTAAAAACACCCCAAACAACCTGAATAAAAAATGGACAAAGGACTTGAATAATCGTTGCTTCAAAGAAAATATACAAATGGCCAACAGAAACATGGAAAGATGTTCAGTTATTACTAGGAAATCACTAGGAAACTGCAAATCAAAACCTCAAAGAGATAACACTTCCCACCTATCAGGATGGACCTTATTGGAAAAACAGAGCACGACAAGTGTTGGTGAGGATGTGGAGATATTAGAACCCTTGTGCATTGCTGATAGGGATGCAAAATGGAGCAGCCACTATGGCAAACAGAACGACAGTTCTTCAAAATATCAAAAATAGAATTGTCGTATGATCCAGTAATTCCACATTGGAGCATATACCCAAAAGAATCGAAAGCAGGGACTTAAAGATGTACTTGCATATCCCTTGTGCATTGTATTAATAACATTATTCATACTAGTCAAAAGGTGGTAGCAACCCAAGTGCCCATCAACAGATGAATGGAATGATAAAATGCGGTATATATATACATAGAATATTAGCCCCTTCATACATACACATACATACAATTGGAGGCTAAAGAGGGGAATATATGCCACATATCTATGTATATATACACACACACACATAATTAGAATATACACATACAGTTAAAATACAATTAGAATATCAGCCTTAACAGGAAGGAAATTCTAACGCATGCAACGGCATAAATGAACCCTAAGGACATTAAGTAAAATAAGCTAGTCACAAAAGAACAGATATTGTATGATTTCACTTATGTGACATTAGAGCAGTCAAATTCACAGACAGAAAGTAGAGTGGTCGTGACTTCCAGGGAATGGGGAGTTAGTGTTTAATGGGTATATGGGTGGTGGCTTCCAGGGAATGGGTATACAGCGTTTAATGGGTATATGGAGTTCACAAGATGAAACGAGTTCTGGAAATGGATGGTGATGATGGTTGCAAAACAATATGAATGTGCTTAATGCCACAGAACTGTACACTTAAATATTGTTAAAATGATAAATTTTATATTATGTGTATTTTATCAAAATTTAAAAAGAGAAGAAAAAACTAGGCATAAAAGGAAACTTCCTCAACCTGGTAAATTCTCTCTAAATAGATATAGAGAGAATCTATATATCTCTATTTCTGAAAATCCCCACAGCTAACAAAGGATAAAGGCGAGGATGTTCTCTCCTGATTTCTACTCAACACTGTATGAAAAGCCTTACCTAGAGCAATAAGGCAAGAATAAAATAGAAGTCATCAAAATGGGAAAAAGTATGTAAAAAATTGTTCCTGTATAAAATTATTATGTAGAAAATCCTAAGGAATCTATAAAAACACTACTAAGTGCACCTAGCAAAAGTCGCAGGATTCAGTTCCTATACAGAAGCATCTCCATAAGTAAGTAAAAAAATTGGAAATGAAATTTTTAAAAATCTGTATCAGTCATTTACACTAGCATTCAGAATATAAAATAGGTAAGGATAAATTTTACAAAATATGTAAATGATCTCTATAATGAAAACTACAAAATTCTGCTGATAGAAGTTAAAGATTCATTCAATGTCATGGAAGAATTTCAAAAGCATTAGCCTGAGTGAAAGAAATCATACACAAAAGAGTATGCTCAATTTGCTTCAATTTATATAGATCGTAGAATAGTGACAGAAAGATCAGTGGTTTCCCAGGACTGGGGATGAAGGAAGATTGAACGCAAAAAGGTTAAACCTTTTTAAGGTGACAGAAATCATCTATATCTAATTGTGGTTAGTTACATAGGCATATAAATAAAATGTGTACACTTTAATATAAGTATATTATGTCTCCAAATAGCCAATGTAAAAGGAAAAAACAAACAACAGTGTACAGAACCAGGTCTTTTTTAAAATATAAAATTAAAATTTGGAGAAAGTATGACGGCAGCCAGATTCTCTCACTTCTAAACCCCTGCAGTAATGAGGTACGTGAAATGCTAACCATTCAACCTTAGGAGCATCTGAAAGATTCCTCATCTTTCAAATCCACAGACGGAAAAAGAGGAGCTTTTGTGATTCACACAATATTCAAGTTGCGTGAGAATTTCTAGAAGGAAACAATTGTATAAGTCAGGGAAATCCTTGTATAAACAAGATACAAACCAGAATTAAATGTGTGATTGGAATTTCCAACCAGCAGAAAAATAACAAATTATCTCATCAGTGGTCTGTGGACAACTGGCAAACCATTTAGGAAAAGCAGATTCCAAACTGACACTGTACAGGAAATATATCCAGAAGGACTACAGATTTAAATAAAAGTACAAGAGAGGCATGCAGGTTACAGAAGTCCCTTCTAAACCTGTCTGTGAAAAAACAAAGGGGAAAAGATGAAGAAGAAATCTGAATGTGAGAAATTACCAGAAACAGATAGGATGCCTAAATGCAAGGTGGCATCCTGGATCGGATCCTGGAACAGAAAAAGGCCATCAGTAGAAAAACAGAATCTGAATAAAGTCTGTAGTTT
Organism: Trachypithecus francoisi; assembly: GCF_009764315.1. Classification (NCBI taxonomy): domain Eukaryota; kingdom Metazoa; phylum Chordata; class Mammalia; order Primates; family Cercopithecidae; genus Trachypithecus; species Trachypithecus francoisi. The sequence continues at coordinate 4,997,395 of NW_022681442.1, read as the reverse complement.
AGATAACGGTAGTGTACCAATATTAATTCCTTAGTTTATGTCGGTTATTCTCATCTGGGACCAATTTTGCTTCCTGGGGAACATTTGCCAGTGCCAGGAGACACTTTTGGTTGTGTACTAGGGGGAGAAGGGGAGGCACTACCAGCATCTAATGGTAGAGGCCAGGGATGTTGCCAAGCATCCTTCAGTGCAAAGGACTGCTGCCCACAGTGAAGACTTATCCAGCCCACAATGTGAATAGCACCCAGGTCAAGAAACTCTGTCTCAGATAGATGTACTGTGGTTATGCAAGATGTAAATGTAAGGGGAAGCTCAGTGAAGGATGTATGTATGGGAGTGCTTTCTACTATCTCTGTAACTCTTGTTAATCCAAAATTATTTCAAAATTCAAAGTTTTAAAAATTACCATGGACAACATTAAAAAGTAAAATACAAAAGGTCATTTTCAGCATAAGTACAAATGCAAAATATGAGAACTCTGAAGAAAACTGAAGAAAACAGAGGCGACCTACAAAAGACGAAATACAGATATACAACAAACACATGAGAATGTTCAACATCTTTCTGAAAAGATGCAAATTAATAAATCATAAGCATCATTTTTCACACATCAAAATGGCATGGAGTTTTTTGTATGGCAATATCCAATACCTGTGCATGTTTAAGGAAGCTGGTATGTACGTACAGATAGTGCCACTTGGAGTATTCTTTGGAAATCTAGATTAAAAAGTCTTAAATTTGTGCCTATTCTTTGACCAGAAGTTCTAGAAATCTGGCTTCAGAAAATCACATAAAATGCTCACATTTTTCTCTAAAGACATTTATCAACACATTGCTATAAAAATGTAAAATGGAAACAAACAACCTATTTAATAAGGTTTTTAAAAGCAGTTTAAATAAAGCTATACAATGGAAGCCCAGTTAGCCATTAAACGATTAACAGGAAGTTTGTTTGACAGGTACTGGAACTTCAAAATCCATTGTTGAGAAAAATAAGCCTTCAAAAACAGTATATATTTTACATAATCCCCCTTTAAAAAGAAAGAAAAAATGAAATGAAACAAAACAAAGAAAAAGAAGTTTGTTGCATTTATGAAAGATTCCAAGTAATCTGTCTGGGATGATTTACTGAAATGTTAACCGTGATGTTCTCTCTGGGCAGTAGGATTATGGTTGATTTTCTGCTTTCCTCTTTTTGCTTATTTACATTTTAAGTTTTATAACAAACATGTTTTACTACTTTTTTTTTTTTTTTTTTTTTTTGAGACAGGGTCTCGCTCTGTTACCTAGGCTAGAGTGCAGTGGCATGATGGCTCATTGCAACCTCTGCCTCCCAGGTTCGTGCGATTCATCTGCCTAAGCCTCCCAAGTAGCTGGGATTACAGGTGCCCACCACCACGCCTAATTTTTGTATTTTTGATAGAGATGGAGTTTTGCCATGTTGTGCAGGCTGATCTTGAACTTCTGACCTCAGGTGATCCGCCCAGCTCGGCCTCACAAAGTGCTGGGATTACAGGAGTGAGCAACCATGCCCGGCCGAGTTTTGTTTTCTCAATAAGAAAAAATGAAGCATTAGAAAAGCAAATGAAATGAAGAAGAAACTGATTCCATTTAAATTCCTTTCTAAGCAACACTTCAGTGAATGATATTAGACCTGGAAAGAAACCAGTTACCAGCCGCGCCAACAGCCATGGTAGGCTTTGAGGCCACGAAGTTCATGAGGGTTTTGACAATGAATTCCATCAGCGTAAATTCTCCCTGACTTCTAGCATGCTGTATCTTCCAAATGTACAACACTGTGACATTCAATGGACCGTCCCTCCCCAGCTCTGCTGCCTGAGGTCTGATGCTCCACTGTTCAGTTTTTTTGGCTGTAATTTCTGAACTGCAGTGGTCCATGTGCTCTTACATGCCCAAGGATATTTATGAAGATGCAGGAGAAGTTGTCAAAGAAACTCAAAGTCATTTGTTCACCATCTACAGAGGCCATCGGATCAAAAATGCCTAAATATGACCCACCCATACACAAAAACGGATAAGCCTCTATTTTCTTAAAACACCAGGGTCGTTCATCTGCTGAATATACACCCAAGACTTTCATATTCCACTGGAAGAGTGAGTAGATTTTAAGTAAAACTACATGTTTCCCTTTATTTCAGCAAACATATATATTTATAAATGGGAAAAGTAGGACAAAGCCAGGAGTGAGATCTGCACACCAAATATCACCGTGAGAGCTCACATATTTGCAAGAGATGGGCCTCAAAGTTGACACTGAACTTTAACACACAATGAAGCACACCATTTGTTACCCCATGGGTCAAATGCTCTGAGAAAGAAAACCTAGAGTTGTTCAGAGGATGCACAACTCTGGAAAAAAAGAAAGAATTGAGATTTTTTTTTTCCTGTGGGGCACACATAAATAGCATTGTCTAATAACATGAATGAGACACAGGCTCAGTGCAGGCTCTGGCACCACACCAAAGCACAAAGCACACCAAAGAAAACCAGTGCAGTTCTGCAAGGGACTGATTGCCATGATGTGGTCCTTGCAAGCAAATGTTTCACTCAACTGAGGAAATGATTAAGAAAAACTGAATTTCTGTAGCTTCTGTCTTTAACTTCTGATTCTATAGACAACAGCCATCTAATGGACCGGTTTATATACTCCTCATCTGTCTGTGACTTTCGCTGTTCCTACAAGGGCATTTATTTCAAGAATTAGATTAGGCAAGAGTAGGCATTTGAGCAACAGCTTCTAATCCTAAGTGACAAAGGTTGTGTTCCCTGCAAAGAGGACACCTGTCCTGTGCACCTGCCCTTCAGGCCCTCACAGGGACCTTAACCTTGAAGAATCTCCCCATTACCCATGAATAGCTGAGAATCAAGATACACTATAGAATGGACCTGCTTAAACTATGTTGTCAAAGTAGTTTGTTGTAAAATGCGGGGATATTTTTCATAATGCTATCAGATGTTCTCAGATGGGCCTCATTTCCAAGCCCGTGGTGCTTCTGCTTGGTTACCCTGACACTCACTGTCACTCATGTAGAGACGGTTGCTCTGCAGTGTCCCAATGTAATCCTAATTTATCCCCCAAACAGAGCTCTTAACCAGGGAGGTACTGACTGAGACATGTTCACTGCAGCATTGGATGAGTGTGTTTTGGTTGGGCACAGTGGCTCACGCCTGTAATCCCAGCACTTTGGGAAGCCGAGACAAGTGGATCACTTGAAGCCAGGAATGAGTGTGCTTTGAAAAAGTACCCACCCATGTCTGATGCACCTCTCTGGTTAAGAATCTTTTTCACACTCTCTGATAAAACCCCTGTACCACCTAAGGTCAATAGAATGCTCCAAATATAGACTGCAGTACTTCATTTGCAGTAATGCCCTCATGGGGCTATGACCTAGCAGGGGAAATAAAAGAACATCTGATAGCAATATGAAAAATATTTCTGCATTTAACAACAAACTACTTTGACAACATAGTTTAAGAAGAATTAATGGGCTGGCTCTACCATCTTTATTTATTTCTTGTTCACCAAAGTTAGCCATTATTGATGAAAAGAAAATCATATTTTACAGAAAATCTTAAAGCTTTCCTTTAAGATTATTAGGAAAAGAGCAAAAACTCACCGAGTCAAAGGAATTAAACACATCATCGATTTCTCACTTTTTTTGCTGTATTTTCCAGGGTCATCTGTATCTAGAATACTTTTTCTTTCAGAACTCATCATGCTACTACCCCTGCCTTTTTCCAAGATCCCTTCTAAATTGACTTCCTGTGGACAGCTTGGATGATACTGAAGACTAATGATAATTACAAAATGGTTTGAGTCCCCACCACGAGCCCAACTGCTCAGCACTCTTTACGTAAATTACCTTGTAAAGGACAAGCAAGCAACTGGCGGAGTATAAATGGAGCCCCAGATGAGCCTCATTCCCAAGTCTGTGGTGCTTCTGCCAGGTTACCCTGTTACTCACTGTTACTCATGTGTAAATGGTTGCTCTGCAGTGTCCTAATTTAAAAGATCAGCCCATTACCTGGTCAGCCTGCTTCAGGCTTTGAATCCATTTCTCTTAATCTATTCCTGGCAAACCTAGTAAATGGCCCATTAATAATGACTCTCTCCTAAACACTGTAGGGACACCCCCTAGTCATATAAATGAAAGAATTACTAAGAAAAAAAGAAAAAACAAAGCCATTCTCTCCATGAAGCTAGCTGGGATGGCTGACATGAGCACCCTTTAGATACCATATGGACTCTTGGGAATGATCTGGAAACTGTGTTTATGATAATGAGGAAAATGACACAATCTCATCAAGACTTACCAAGAGATAAATAAAACATTCTCAAAAACCTTCAAAATATTTTTGCAACACTGCTTATATATTTTCACCTCTTTAACATTAAATGTGACCACATGAAGGATCATGAAGTTGTTCCTTACAATACGTGATTATTCTTACTGAGTTCCTAAAGGGAAACAATATTTTGAGACATTTCCCCTGCCACCCTCCACTTAAACTTCAAACCAAGTGGGGATTCTAGTTTTCACTTTCCTTTTCACAACCTACCTCTTGGCGGTGAATTGTTCATCGCTCCTCACCCTTTCCTTGCCGGAGAGGTTTTGAATATGGGGATGAGGAAAGGTAGTTTGAGGAAGGAAACACATCAAGCACTTAAGAGGCCCTGACATAAGATTGGGCTTTGTTGGGTCATCAACAAAACCCATCCTCCACCCAGCTCACAGGTCCAGGCCACCCACTCTGTAGGCCATTGCTCCATGGTTCTCTATGAGCCTTTGCTCCTCGGCTCTCTACTGGGTAAGATGAGGTCAATGCCAATGGCTCAGAGTTGAATCCTGCCCTCCAGGACTGTGCAGTGTGCAAGTATAACAACGACCTCTACGAAACAGCAAATGCATCACATTAAAAGACCGCTACCTGCCTAGCAAGGAGACCAGGTCTGAGTTATGTGTCAGCATCGCAGAACCAGACAAGAGCCCAGCGTCTGGTACCACAGCAGACACGATCAATGTCAGGTGAGCGAGGGGAGGTTGTCTGCGTGCTAGCAGGAGGTGCCAGGGCCCTGCCCACTGAGTCACAATGAGTGGCACAGGAGCACCTGTTCTTGCTGCTGATGGGAAAGGTGGCAGGCAAGCTGGAGGCCAAGGTCGAACTGCAGTGCACACCTGCTCTTATGGGACAGGAAGAGAGTCAGAGCGAGACGGGATGGTATTGGTCAGAAAAGGTGAAGAGTAAACAGCGCAAGGAGGCCGACAACTCTTCCCTTTGACTCTGAGCATCGCTCCTTCACCATGTTCTAAGAATCGACCCGAGAAGCAGGCTTGTCTGACAGCTCCTGTGGCAGAAAACCACAGGCCCAAAAAATGTATAAATTAACAAACAAGGAAAGAAGAATACACAAGATGATCTTGTCCACCTCTCTTATTCCACAGATGAAAAAAAAACAGAGACCTTGCAGGCAAGGGACCTGCCCAAAGTCACCCAGAGGGCCTGCCCTGGAGCAGGGGGGTCACACACTTCTTCAGAAAAGGCCCAGACAGTAAAAATGTTAGGCTTTGTGGGCCATTAAGTCTCTGTCCCAACTATTCAACTTTGTTGTTGCAGTGTGAAAGCAGCCACAGAATAATGCATAAATAAATTGGCATGGCTCTGTCTCAATACAACTATTTACAAAAACAGGCAGCAGGTTGAACTTGGAGTCCCGGTGGTTTGCTCATGCCTGCCGTAGAGCTGCTGCTAAATACCGGGGGCTGAGTTCTTGTCCATTCATCAGCTGATTCTAAGACTCCCTGGCTTATCTTGCTGTTAACAATGAAACAAAACACAAAAACTCATTCTGCTCAATTCTTCTGGCTTCCCTAAAGGTAAAAGACTATTGTAAAATTGTTTACCTGGTTCTCAACCATGTACCCACTTCATTAGGAAGAACTGTGCAGGTGTGATGTGAATATCTGCCAGCCAGCAGCAGAATAGTGGGGAAGCTCTGCAGGGTAGACTGGGCAGCCTCAGAAAACCAGGAGGGCATTAGGCACACCTGCAGTCACTTGGAGTCAGCGTGGGACTGCCAAACCATCTGATCCATTGGCAAACCTTGTTGATTTACCTTGAACACATAGCCCCAGAATCTGACCACTTCTCAATACCTTCACTACTGCTACCCTGTCCAAGTCACTGCTCCCACTCCTGGACAATTGTCCAATATATATTTGCTGAATGAACAAACATCAAGAGTGAGAGAGTAGAATTCTGCACTAGCCTCCTCATACAGGTGCTAAGGTCTATAGCGCTCACCACCAATCCCCTGCCCCGGGTCTAGCCTAGCAAGATCCTTGACTTATTTCAGAACATTATGGAATCACAGAGTGGAAAACACAGACTGAATGGCAGAATGGCCAGCTGTGATGGACACTGTATTATACTGCTCAGATCTCCCTTCAGGAAAGAAGAGCTTCTTCCCCCAGCTACTGGAAGTCCTGTAGGAAGAGTGCCCTCAGCGATCCGCCCCAGAGGAATTGGCTGACTGAAGAGAGCTGCCTCACCCAAGGTCACCTACCTTCCTGGGAAATATAAGGGCCCAGTCCCCTTACAGAAACTCAGAATAACCTTGAAGGCCTATCCCAGATTCAGAGTTCCCTAAGTGGCTGGCAGAGGCCTTGCTTATGACTGCACCACAGAACACCTTCTCCCCCTGCCCAGTCCTGCTTCCTTTCCTGGATGTTGTATCCCAGAACACTCCCCAGTAAATACCCTGCCCATTCATCTCCACCTCAGAGTCTGATTTCTAGAGAATCCAACATGCAATACTGGGAAACAGAGTAAAGTTTACCTTAGGGGATGGATTTAGTTGAATACTAGACCAGAAGTCAGTAAATTATAGACTGCAGGTCAAATCTGGCCCACTTCTTGTTAGTGTAAATAAAGTTTTATTGGCAACAGCCACACTTATGTATTTATGCATTGTTGATGGCTGATTTTGCACTACAACAGCAAGTTGTCTCCTGCTGTGCCCTTCTCAGTGACAGCCCCAGGCAGAGCAGTTAAGGTGGTGGTGACTCAATGGCAGGCCCCGTCTCCACTGCCACTATCAAAGGTGGTATCTGAAGACTGAGTTGTTAGTTGAGTCGTTGCTACAGAAACCATATGGCCTGTGAAGCCAAACACATATTTTCAATCTGGCCCTTCACAAAAAAAGGGAAAAAGAAAAAAAAAGGTTGCTGATCCCAATTCTAGATCATTAAAGAAAAAAAAAAAATCACATTTGTAAAATATCTTCTGGTTCCTCTAGTAAAAAGTCTTCATGGGATGAGAGTGGGAGTCTAATGCAGGCTTCTCTCCTCCAGGTAGGCTTGGCTTATGTGTACATGGTTTGTTATCTTCCTTTGAGTGGTGTAAGTGAGATAAACCTTGCTATTAACGTGGCAGTACCATACCATCTAAGTGCGAGTAGGCATAGTGCTCATTTGGAGACCTGGCAGGGATTTCTGCCTTCCAGTCATCCACATCTTTATTCACTAGTGATGCTAAACTCCACTGAGGACATCTCAGACCAATGCCACCAAAGCCTGTGCACTGACTGAAGGAGATGCAACATGGGTCCACCATAGAACATGAACGCAAAGAGGTGTGGACAGTGTATTCACTAATCTCTTCTTCAGTAGCATCTACCATCGTCGGAAGATTTTGCTCCCTCTACTTGGATATCTCAGAAACGGAGAAAAGCTTCAGATTTAAGCCACAGATGCACAATAAAATTGGCAGGAAGAAATGTGTCTAAGTCAATAGTGAGTCAGGCATGAACATTCATTGAGTCGGGAACCATTTGGATCAACACGGTATATTTCACAGACCACCACAAAGAACTGGATTTCAGGCTGAGGAGGATTTCTGAGCCAATACATTTTAACTGCATCAAATAATATGGCTTATTACATTTTTTCATAAATTAACTTGCAGTTCACTCTCCTAATAGTCTACCACAGTAACTGGCAACCAAATACTAGTATTACTCCAGACGTTCACAAGCAGCAGCTTTCAGATACCACCTTTGATAGTGGCGGTGAGCTGGGGCCTGCCACTGACTCACCACCATCTTAATTGCCCTGCCTGGGGCTGTCACTGAGAAGGGAACAGCAGGAGACCAGTACACAGCTCTAGCACCAACTGGCCACGTGGACTTGGGCAAATCATTTATTCTTCAAGCCTCATTTGTGTTGTCTGAAAAATAAGGATAATGATACTCTTTACAGATGGTTGAATGACTCAAAATAATGGATGCAGCCCGGGACCTGGCGCCTAGGACTTCTATAACATATGTTGTGGTTATGAATAAGATGATGATGATGAAGATGTTGATGGTGATATGACAAGAATGGAGATTAAATTTTTTTATGATAGATGCGAAGATTTGTCCAATGCCCACCTACGTGGTGCTATCCGAATGCTTACCAATAGTAGAGATGTAAAGACAAAATATACAGAGACTGAGGAGATAAGCAAAGAGAGAACCAATTCCTTAACCTTCAGCCCGAGACGAGAGCAGGTGCCCACATGTCTATTGGAATGCTATGTCTCAGTAGACACAGCTATTTGAATGGCATGATGTGCTTGTGTCTCATTTTTCCTAATCTTATCTTTTGGGTGCATATCCTGGAGGCTCAATCATGAATACAATTTGTAGAACTTTCTGTCCAGTGACATAATGACTAGAACTAAAATTGCTTTGCCTCTGTTTGTAGAATCTCCCAGGCTGCACCCACCAAGCAGCTGAATGTCAGTAAGCCAGCCAACAGAAGATCCTGCTCATGAGGTATTTTGGAATCCTTCAGATAAAAAGAATCAGATTCAATAACTATGAAGTATGAAGACTGCTAATAGCATGTGTAACCACAGGAGGCTGTCAAGAATGTCTCAGATAGGATTCCAGTTCCAGACAGGAAAATATAAACAGTTCCTCTGAGTTTTAATGAGCACTGCTGCAGTCTGAAAGCTCTTGCATTATGGCTAAAAGGTATTGTTGAGACTGAAGGTCAGCAAGCTCACCCTCCAAACATTGTGCAGATTGTGTGAGGACAGCCTGTGGTCATTAAAGTCAAAGAGCTGTGCTGGTAAATTTCAGGCCAGAATTCTACAGCATGGACAGATGTGCTTTCTTGTCACCTGAGAAGAAATAGAGTCCATTGGAAATTAGTTTCTAAGTGAGGGAGCACACAGCCAGGGGTGCACGTGTAGGTGAGGGTGTGCATTTGTAGGCATCTGAGGCAAGTGCCCCACTGTGCACCCCAGGGCTCTGTGGCTTTGAACTTTGCGGCTGAAGGGCTCAGAATCATATGGAGCCTCTTTTCTTTGCAGAGTCCACTTTAGGCAAATAGAGCTGAAATTTTTTGAAGCTTGATGGGATCTCGAAAAACATCCAATCTACCCGCTGCTCTAGTTACCCAGATGAGGAGTTCAGAGAGTGTCACTCCTCCACATCCACTGAGCTAGAAATAACAGATCAGCAACTCTACAGAAAGGTGTTCCAAATGTGGTATATATACACCATGGACTACTACTCAGCCATTAGAAGGAATGAAATCATGTCTTTTGCAGCAACTTGGTTAAAGCTGAGGCTATTATTCTAAGTGAAGTAACATAGGAATGGAAAGCCAAAAACTGTATGTTCTCATAAGCGGCAGCTAAGCTACGAGTATGCAAAGGCATACAGAGTGATATGACGGGTTTAAAAACTCAGAAAAGAGAGGGCGAGAGGTGGGCCTAGGGATTTAAAAAAAACACATCAGGTGCAATATACACTAATTGGGTGACGGGTGCGCTAAAATCTCAGAATTCACCACTGTATAATTCATCCATGTAACCAAAAACCACTTGTACCCCCAAAGCTACTGAAATTATTAACAAGGTATTCAAGACTCCCCTGGTCTTTGTGACTATCTCTTTCCTCAAATGGTAGAATGAAGCCTCATGGCTTAAAGCCACTCGTGAATCTCTGGGATATGTGCTTTTTCTGGGGAATGTTGGCCCATAGGATGTAGAATGAATTTACACTGCTTGCTAAGATAATCCCTTCCAGGAGTAGTCATTTCACAAAATCACAATAAAAAATCTTCTCTGCACCACCAAAGCCGAAAAGTAAGTTGGGGGAAGTTTCCACACTCTTGCTGGCCTCCTCTGAGATGAGTGTTTGAGTTCTGGCTCTTATTATTAGTAGACAGCCTCTGGTGAAAAGTACTATAAATCCAAATTATTATTTCACACCATGAAACGTGGTTTAAAAATGAGGATGTGCTTTAACTGGGGTAACACACAACAATGCAGTGGTATATTTCTGGAATCATCATCAATAAGGAAGATGAAGTGCTTAGCTTGAGCAATCTCTTTAAATACTAAAGTGGGATTTATCTTTGGAACACTGGTAGCTGCTTATGTTGTCCTTCTTGTAATAAGTCTGTAAGACATGCATTTCAATGATTTAATCAATCTGAAAGCCATATCAAAATTGCCTTAAAAATCTCTGAGCATTAAATATATATGTACTTGTTAACATTAATTACATCATTTAACATTTCTATATACATCATAACTTTAAATGTTTTACAGTCATTTTTATTAATAAAGCTTTAATGAACCAAAGTTGTACTGTAAAGTTATTATGCACATTCTGCATTTTCAATTGTATACTAATATCTTTAAATACCTTTTTCCAAATAGAAATTCCAAATAGTAATTCATAAACCAGAGCCTCTTGCAGAAAGTAAAGTTGAAAATCAGAAGTTTACACAGAGACAAAAAGAAATCTGGTCTCTTTCCTCCAAAAAATGCCTGCTTTTCTCTTTTGATTTCCCAAGAAAGGTGAAGAGTCCTCGGGGCAGCCCACCTTGGGAATTCTGCCTGACCCTGGAAATGGCAGAAACAGTAACAAATCCTGGCCGAGATGCCCCAGAAGACACAACCAGGGGGACAGAAAATTGCTGCTGCTGCTACTTTTTGGCACAGAGACTCCCTGACTTGCCTGATTTAGAAAATGTCCTATAATGACTATACACGCCCACACATACACACATTCGCACGCATACATTCACACATACACACTCCATTATGAAGCTTTGCAGTCTAGCTTTCATATCAATGAGGCTAACTTGAAAAGTAAAAAGTACAGAAATCTGGACGCTTCCAAATATGCAGATGTTTGGCGAGAGAGATGAAACATCTGGGGGCGAATGGCATTGCATTCTTCTCACCCTCTTTTGGAAAGCAGTTTGGGCATGTTGTAAATTAACTTCCTTTGGAGGCTATCATTTCCTTCTCATTACATATGGTCTGGAACTATTGGGAACAATTTGACAGAAGGCCTCTTACAATCTACAAAAGTGTCAACTAAAAAAATCTATCCAATCAGACATCGATGCTGAGCTATCAGTTGTCAACTATGAGCAGAGCAGATCACTGCAAGTCTACTGAGAAATGCCTCTTAGTTTTGTATAAGAAACTCACTCAATAGCACCTTGCTTGGACATTTACACAGGTCACCCTCCTGCAGATGCATGCACCACTCACCTGCCCTGTAACTCCAGCCCGGAATGTGAATGGACAGTTGGTTGGCATGACAACGAGTTGCATGGTCCTTTTCCCCTTTTCTTACAGTGACCTGGTTAGCTCCCACATTTGCCAATTCTGTGTTTTCCAATGGAAAAGAACCACTCCAAGGACATGCGCCGGTCCCCAAATGCACCCGCCCCAACGATGGGGTTTCCTTCAAGTGACTTTCTTGTAAACCTGGGTTCCAGCGCTGGCCTACGAGGTCCTGGTCTCTCTCCACGAGCTCCTGCTTCAGGGCTCCGCTTATTGGCTCCCCGTTCACTAGGCCGTCTACTCCATCTGCTGTTAATCTGTGGGAACTACAACTGAGGTTGAGCGACAGGACGGATCTGTGCATTTTGGGGCTGGCAATTTGAGGTGGCTCAATGGGGACGGAGAGAGACTTGTCTACATAATAGATTGAATTTGGACACTGCTGAGACACCCTGAGGTGGACACAGGAACTGAACACCAGAGGGCTCTTTCCTGACAGTGGGGTGTCTGGAGAAAAATTGGTCTCTTGGTCATCCACATGGGTGACCCAGTACTTGCGTCTCTCACACAACCCTGTGTGGGCCTCGGGAACCCTCAGCCGCACCACGGAGCTGTTTCCGGAGAACTCTGTGCAGGCAAAAGATCTCTGATGCCGACCTGGATGGGCGCCATTGGCCAGAGCTGGGGGCGCCTGGAACAGTGTGTCCTCAGCCCTGCACTTGGGGCACAGAGAGTCCCCAACAGTCCCCCACAGCAGGGCGCTGGCTGGGGAGCCCACGCGTCTGGCCGTGATGGTGATGGATGCAAACCCTCTGCGAGGACCCCCACAGGGGCTCTCCTCTTTGGGTGGCAGCTCTGTCTCAGGTCCTCGCTCATCCGACAGTGCTGGGATTCCTAATCTGCCCGGAAGTAACGCAAATGCCCTGTGAATGTTGACTCCGCTGCGATTAGCCAGAGATCGCTTGGTGTGATGTGCACGAGCCTGACCAATCGTACAGGGCAGGGGCAAGGAAGCCCTGTTTTCTCTCGGCTTATTCTCATCCATCATCTGGGAGATGACTAAGGATGAAATCATTTTTGTGTTTTGTGATGCCAGGGTCTCCTGCAAATAGAAAAAGATTCCAATTATTCAAGCAGTCTATTGAAACACAGACAGGAAACTCTCTTTCAAGGGCCAGCAGGATGCTGGAGCACTTGGTTCATAACACTCAGATGTCTTGTCCAAGGCTTTTTACTGCACACATGATGCTCAGAGATGTCAGGAAAGGCAGGAAAACTAGATGTTTATGACAAGTTACACGTTCTGGAAACATTGGCCTGAGTCATGAATTGGTTTTCTCTGCTGGGCATCTATTCTTAATTTATCGAATGATGTGTCAACGGGGATCATCTAATCCTGATAACCACCTCCACCAAGCCCAGGAGCCCACAAATACAGGCTCGCATCCTCAATGGAGAGGAAAGACAGAATCCTGGAGGTGGGCTGGAACTTGGGGCCACAGGTTTATGTAGGAGATGAGTCCTCACTCCTGAAAGGAAACAGCAACGGTGGTTACCAGGAGGCCTCCCCGTACCTTCGTCCTTTGCAGTCCTCCACATTTGCCAGTTTAGACTCTAATTCAGTTGCTTCCTGCTGCTTGGCATCATGGAGGTCAAGGTCCAGAGAGCAAAATAATAGAAATTAAACGCCCAGCCGGGCGCGGTGGCTCACGCCTGTAATCCCAGCACTTTGGGAGGCCAAGGCGGGCAGATCACCTGCGGTCGGGAGTTTGAGACCAGCCTGACCAACATGGAGGAACCCCAACTCTACTGAAAATACAAAATTAGCCAGGCATGGTGGTGCATGCCTGTAATCCCAGCTACTCAGGAGGCTGAGGCAGGAGAATCGCTTGAACTCGGGAGACGGAAGTTGCGGTGAGCCAAGTTTGTGCCATTGCACTCTAGCCTGGGCAACAAGTGCGAAACTCTGTCTTTCTCACACACATTAAAAAAAAAAAAAAAATCAAATGCCCTCATTTGCCCAGACCAACACTATGGCAATCAGTTGATTTCACCTATCAGAATTGGGGCGACAGGGGACACTGGACCAAGGCACATGTAGCTTTGCTGAATTTCAATGATCGGTTGCATGAGTTTTTGTCCAGTATTTTTAAATGACCAAGGTGTTTCAATTTTCCTAATCAGCAGATTGTCCTAACAGTAAATTGCTCATGTGTTGAAAAGAGTGTGCTATGATTTTTAACAAAGCATCTAGCCAGGTCTGTACTCATTTGTTTCTATTATGATTATGTATGAAGCACTACAAAATACGACACAGAAGATGGACTACACTCCAGCACTTAGTGAAGGCTAACAGGGTCCTGGCCCCCGTTTAGACATTCATAATGGTACATGCTTACAATGAATCCTTGCATAGAACGACACAGGATCTGGAATAATATATGTAACCACTAAACTCCCACTGCGCAGATAATCTTTGCTTTGGGGGCCTGAAGACATAACTGGATGCCCAACAGTTGCCACAGCAGCTCCCAAATCCCAACATGCAGAGAATGGCCTGGGATGTTACCACTGCAGATTCCCCAGGCCCCAGAGATTGATTCTGTAGGTTGTGGGTGGCACCCAGGCATCTGCATTTCAACTGACATCCCCGTGATTCTGATGTAGGTGATCTGGGACGCATACTTCGAGAAACACAGACAAGTTGTGAGGCTGCTGGTCTTCTCAAGACAACACGTTTTGGAGAGGAAGGGCCTGTGTATGTTGGAAACAGGGTATTTGCTCATTCCAAGAGCAAGCACAGTAGCATTTTTATTTTCTTCAGGGCAGGACTAATATTTGCTGACTCAAATAACTGCATGTTTCCCACTAGCTGGACATGTGGCATGGCAAGTCCACATACATGGCTGCAGGAGGGCCAGTATGTGATCTTAGCTGCCTGAGGGACTTTGTATCCTTAGAGTCAGGCATGAGAAGACAGTTGGCTTGTTTTGCATGACAATCTCCGTCACATTATATGTGGTTTTTTTTAAAAAAGATACATGGGAAGTTGTACATTTGAAAGATACCCAGAGATGAGCAACAAAGAAGAAATAGACAGGAGAGTCGTTTTAAAATTTACTTCATTTAAAAATAAATCAAAATATCCCTAGCTACTTTTTTTCATAAAAAAAAAAACAAAAACGGTCAATGCAGTAGCACCGAGTCATGAAAGGGGACATTCAGCCCTCTCTTTCAGCCCAATGGCTACTTTACACTTCCAGATCATATCATGCGTTGCTTCCCTGAGGCTAGCTCTGCTGGAAGTCCTGTCAGGTGGGGCTTCCTCTCTAGCAGTTGTCAGCCCAGGGTTCATCAGTCACCTGGGAACTCATCCAAACCCCAATGCCCAGGCCTCATTCCCAGATAATTACATTGGAATTCCTGGGCAGGGAGGCCCAGGCATCAGTGTTCTTAGAGCTTCCAGGGAGATTCCAGCCTGCAGCACTTCTGCAGCACCCTGAATCCTTTCCACTTGCACCACTTTTTATGGATGTAGTTTACATACAAGAAAACTGAAATGCACCTGGTGCCTATTTCCCTTGGTACACAGTCCCTCCCATTTTAGTTAAATTTAGATCTGATCATAATTGTTCTTGTGTACCCTACGAGGAGTGCAATCATACCCAGTAGGAACTCCTTTGACACTGCTCTTTGAAGAAAAAAAAAAAAGACCCACTTTGGAAACTGCAGTGTAGGTCTTATTTTACAGGGCAATGTTTCCCAAAGTTTGTGCCAGGGACTGCCTGCATAGAAACCACCTAGAGTGAGAGAGAGAGAGAGAGAGAGAGAGAGATGGTGTGTGTGTGTGTGTGTGTGTGTGTGTGTGGTGTGTGTGTGTGTGTGTGTGTGTGTGTGTGTTGGTGGGGAGGACATGTTAAAAATGTAGATTTCTAGACCTCTCCCTCCTTGGACCTAGGTTGCTCAGGATCTATGGGGATAAAGCCTAGAATTTGTGTCTTTCACCAGCTCCCAGGTGATTCTTCTGCATGGATATGGTGGGAAGGATGCCAGCCTAGGACTCAGGCCAGCTGGGGTCTAGCGTGAGCCGGGACTCCCATACTGGCTACAGGACCTTGGACAGGGCCTTTGGCTGTCACAGCTGCTAAGCAAGGAGAAAACAGGGGTGATTCTCGGGGGGTCCTCCAGGCTTCCTCGTACTGTGGTCTCCACAATCAAGAGAGTACCTATTCTTTAGGCTCAGGACACCATGACACCCGTGAGCTTGGCATCAACGAGGGGTGTGTTGCTGGGAATGAGAGAACGTCATCTCATCCTGGAACGACAGGAATGGGAAATACCTGATTCT
Source organism: Trachypithecus francoisi (assembly GCF_009764315.1). Lineage (NCBI taxonomy): Eukaryota > Metazoa > Chordata > Mammalia > Primates > Cercopithecidae > Trachypithecus > Trachypithecus francoisi. The sequence continues at coordinate 4,981,446 of NW_022681442.1, read as the reverse complement.
GGCTACACGTCTGGACTGAGCCCTGAAGCCACAGTCAGAGCCCAGGGCCGTGCATGCTGAGGGATGCCCCCAGGCTGTGCTGAAGGGCTGCAGGCCTGTACGTCCCTCCAGAAGATCCTAGAGGCCCAGAGGACGGGATAAGGAATTAGCCACCGTTTCATTAAGTGGGGCCTGGCAAGTGTGACCATGATTTTTTGACTCTACGAGATGTGAATGGATGAGGGAAGAGCAATCATGAACGGCATGAACTTGAACTTATTTCTGAAGCCCTGGAGTCACTCAGGATGCCAAGGTGACACTGCTCCTGAGGGACAAATACTGATGAATGCCCAGTTCCAAAGAAAAATCGATTTGCCCTCTCAAGATACCAATGTGTGATGTAATTCTCCAGTACTCTTCCCATGACCCAGCAGAAACGAGTGGATATCCGACATAATCCAACCTACTAGGGGTGAGGAGGGTTCACATCAAAGTGACACCATATTTCAGGGGAATTTACAATGGAATGCATTTGGGTTTACCTGAATTACATAAACAGAAATGACTCATTGTATATCCAATAGGTTAAAATTTTGCTGATAGAAATGTAGAAGTCATGTAACTTTTTAGGTGCAATTCTATTATTCATAACATACAGTCATGGTCAAACTCTTTAACTGTGCATTCCACATATTTATTTGGGCACCTACTATGTGCCAAGTGCTGCATTTTCCCAATGTGTAGTCTTAGTTTTGACAAAAGTCCCCAAACAACAAACTGGGAGATATTGAAAAGGAAACACTGGAGGACTCTTTGCTGTTTAATACACAGGACACTCTTGTTTGGGAAGTTCTGTGTATTAAACCCTATTCTCTCAGTGAGACCCATTAAATGATTGAAGATAAGGTCCAACCTCTTAAAAATCTACGTGAGTTTGCCAGGGCTACCATAGCACCAAAGTACCACACGCTGAGTGACTTAAACAACTGAACTGATTTTCTCAGTTCTAGGAGCTGGAAGTCTAAGATCAAGGTGTCACAGGGCTGGTTTCTTCTGAGGCCGCTCCTTGGCTTGTAGACAGCCACCTTCTTCCTGCATCTTCACATGGTCCTCCCTCTGTCCTCTGCCCCATGTCTGGGTCCTAAACTTTTCTTCTTACAAGGACGCCAGTCAGATTGGATTAGGACCCACTCTAATGACCTCACTTAACCTTAATCACTTCTTTGAAAGATGCTACCTCCCAATGCAGTCACATTCTGAGAAAGCAGAGGATAGGACTTCAACATATAAATTTAGTGGGGGTTGGGGGGACGCGATTCAGCCCCTAACACATCATTTTGTGTTGCATTCCTCTTCTGGGTCTCGGAAACCAAGAAGAAGATGAGATGGGGGGTTATTTAATGTTCCTAAGTCAGCCGACTACTTTTAAAACTGGGCAAATTTTCTCTAGAAAGTAATTACATCTTTTACACCAAACATCTTTTCAAATTAAGCTATTTCAGGGTGACATTCCATCCTCCTTTCTACTGGGTTAACTAAACATGTCTTTACAAAGAGATTCCTTTCATCTAAAATATAATTAACAGATTTGATTTAAAAGGAGGATGAAAATCATCTCATATTTACGGTAGAACATTCGTGTTGGAGAGAGGTCAGATGCGTGGCTGGGTTTTGTCTCGGTTTGGTGAACCATTCATTTCCTGACCAGCACCACACAACACATTTTTTCACATTTTCTTTTTCAGAGATGCTGCTTTAAGATATTGATTTCTCTTAAATGTTTCAAACATGATTTTGTAGTGCTGGTACCTGCTTTCACAGTTTTATGCTTTTATTGACTGTTTTTAACTTTATATTTATGCCTTGAGGTATTTCTAAGAGGGCGTAATTTCATAAATTGAAGCCAGAAAGAGTCAAGTAGCAGATGATCAGAGGAATCGGCTCTTAAGCCACTGGAGTGACGATACCTCCGTTCCTGTAGCAATTTATTTCTCCAAAGAATAAGCCTCTCCTCCCATCTCTACCTTGAAACCTGAATTTTTCCCCATTGCTGCTCTGCAACCTATGCTGTACTTGCCCCAAGATTCTTTGGCTGCAGCTTCCCACAGAAGACCCTGCAGTCCTCTCCGCATTTGCTGCAAACCTGCCTTCCTCCTTTGAGTTGATCTGGAGCCATGGTCACTGTCAGCCTAGGGGCATTTCATCCTGAATGGAAGCGCATTTTTCAATGTATGAGCTTGCTCAATTATGTAGCAACAGGGGAAGACAGTTTAAAGACAAATGGAAAAATCTGATCTTTTCTCACTCTGCATCATGAAACTTTGGCCTTTCCAGGCAGTTACTAAAAACAAAGAACTCAATGCAGTGTGACATAGAGCATTGAAAAGCCAGAAAGAATCTATTTTTCCCCCAATTTTTAAATTGTGGTAAGATACACATAACATTTACTATCTTAGCCATTTTTAAGTGTACAACTTAGTGGTATTAAATGCATTCATAATGTTGTACAACCATCACCACTATCCATTCCAAGAGCTCTTTTCGTCTTGTAAAACTGAAACTCTATACCCAGTAAACACTCACTTCCCAGTCCCTTTTCTCTATGCCCTCACAACCACCAAGAATCACTGTTTTTTTTTTTTTTAAAGGGGAGTGGGTAAGTAAATCGTGACTGCACAACTGCATCTTATATTCTGCAGAAATTAAAAACACAAATTGCAAATAATTTAAATGACATGAGGAATTGCTTATGATGGGATATTATAAGAGAATAATACAAGAGAGCTACAAAAGTTAAATGACATCACAGTCTTATGTTAAAATGCATGGGGAAAATAGAGGAAAATGTACAGATAAAAATTTTCTTATTTGTTTCTGTATTTTCCTGTTTCTGCATGGGGTTGCTCTTACTTTTATTAAGAGGAAAATTTAAAAAAAATTTTTAAAGAAGAGAACTCTGTTCTATATTTACTCCTTTTAAATAATCATTTGGCAGAAAAGGTGACTTCCTATCATTGCTACAGCTTGAATGTATTTTGGAAGGAAAAATGATCAATCTTGTGGGGGCCCTGGAGGAGAGGCGGAGACTTACGGCAGCCACAGTCGCAGGGCAGCAGGGCAGTCCCTGGCGTGTTTTATCATCTTACGGCAGCCTTCTCGCGCACGCCCAGGGGTGAGCTCTAAACATTCCAAGTTAGGAGGAAAATTTGAGTCACCTACTGACCAAATTAGATGATCCAAATGATGCCAGAGCAGGTGGTCAGAAGGTATACTTTCCAGAGTTATTGAACTCAGTCACAGATAATGACCAAGCATGACAGCGAAAGGGGAGAGAGAGAAAGAAAGAGAGAGAGAGAAGTCTGTGTGTGTGTGTGTGTGTGTGTTACAGGGATGCTGCCACATAGCCACAAACATGGACATCAACATTAGTGACTAAATGATTAATTTGTGACATCAATAGGAAAATGCTGAAATTTGCTAGCTCAATGTGAAAAACAGGTGACAAAGATCCTCAGTTGATATCTGTCTTAAAAAAAGAGTAGCGGTGGAGCTCAGCGGGATTGCCCCCACGCCCTTCCCTGACTCCATCTCTCTCCTCCTAACTGGCATCTCCACCCAAGGACGGCTGTCAGTGATCCACTGCTCTTTCCACGCATTTTCCTCCCCAAACCCAGGGCTCTGACTCCTGCTCTGAGGGAGTAGATTAATTACAGCCATGCATCTTTACATCTTGAGACAGTGAGCTTGGTGCTTTCACATAGAAAGGGCTTTAAATATTGATGAGTAAATCTCAGGACCCCAAATAACTTCCTTTCTCCATCTTGTGGGATTTCAGGCCCCGAGTCTCTGAAGGAAATGTTGAGCTTTATTAAATATAGAGCTAAATCAAAGTAATACCTAACACAAGCATTTTGGGTAAAAAAAAATATTTAACAGGTATCTTTGTTACTTTAATCTGTTATGAGAGAGTGATTCTTATAATTCCGCTCTCTCTTAGAACTACAAAAATTGGCGGCAGAATCTCCATGTGTGACAGATAGCAGATGCCTTGTAAACTGTAACATCTTGGACAGTTTTTTAAGGTGAGAAAGTCCGTACTGTAAATCTTGTTAACTCAAAAGAGACTTCCACCACGACAGTCCTTTAGACCAAACTAAGAACAAAAGCTCCAGAGCCAGGCAGATTATACGAGCTGTGAGATTTGGGGCAAGTCACCTACTGAAGCTGTAGTTTTCTGATTTTTAGGTATTAATATAAGAGCAGTACCTGTCTTATGGGGCTATGGGAAGGATTAACTGAATCAGTCGATTAGTCAGAGCCTGGTATATGATACATTGACTATATTAAACACTGTGCACCAAGCTCTTTTGTTCCCTACAATCTGAAATATTTCGTGTTATAAATATGACCTCTGATTTTCTTCCCCGTTCAGACCACTGACACTTTTTGCAGTTCTAACAACCTATACCAGCTTGTTAGATTTCAGAATATCTCTTTCGCATCTTCAAAATGCTGTATGGCATCATTCTCCCTCTCTTTCTGCCTCTCTCTCCAGCAGATAAATTTTAGTTTAAAATTGAGAGCAATTGCCATATTCTAAGATGCTGCAAGCTTATAAATTGTTGCTGAAGATGATAAAAGAATAATTAAATCTATAGCATGGTTAGATTGTTTGCTGCATTAATTCGATTTTTGACTAAATAAAATAAAACGCAATCACATCACAAGGAGGCCAGTGATTATATTTTATAGACGGGTGCATTTTGCTGACTATTCTAGAAGTTAGAAATGTATGTTACCTTGTTGAAGTCAGATTTCGCCTCTGTGACATCAGACTGGAGATTTTTAAGGGCAATTTGATCACTTGTACTGTGGTAGTTGTCCCGTAATCCTAGGCAAAAGGAGATAATATTGCTAATTTTTTGTAGATAAAAGGATAAAATGGAATATATAACTCTACTGTAAAATTTAATGTCACCTACTCACATCTTCTATCAGCCAATAGTAAATCCAGGATAGTCTAACCATGACAAAACCTTGCACATTTCTCTTATTCCATCCCCTCCATTTAACCTCTCTGGGTTCGTTATTAGTTTATTCAGCTGCAAGATTTCTTCCATACGATTGTTTGTGTTCTTTAGACTCAGTCACAGTTACACAATTTTAGCCCTAACATATTCACCAGCGTCCCAAGTTTATACTCAGCAGAAGAGAGACTCACATCTATAGATTTCCCAGCATCACTACAGCTAAGAATGAGTGAAATACAAAACTGACCTTCATTCAGCCTCTTAATGCAACCATTATTGGAGGGGTCATGGATGACTCAGAAACTGATATGAACACTGTTTTAGACCCTCTGAGGATAATTTAGTGATCATATCACGAGACACTCTATGTAAAATCCCCCACATGTGCCTCTCTGTGAGTGTCTGCCACAAAGATAGCTAAGAATATTGTCAGGTCCAACTGGATGGAGCAGCAGACCGAGAACTGGAGCAGCGGGATTCTAGTCCCGGATCCCCCAACCACTGGCTTAATGACAGTGGACATATCTATGGATCTACTCTGCCTGAATTCCTCATCCCCCAAACCTGCCCTGAGTGCCTCACGGAGTCCTGGGCAGAAGCTTTCTCTCGGATGCAAGCCAGCAGTACTGCAAAGTCTACCCAGGGCTTACACCGCCTTACGCTACAGACCCTCAGCAGCCGCAGTCCCCCGAGTCTCTAAAAGTCACCTTTGTCAGGTCGCTAATGTAGAAATATGAACCAAACACAGGGAGATGGTATGAGCGTGGAAGTGGGAAGCAAGCCCAGGAAGAGGCCCATTTTCTGCAGCCCAGGGTAAGCACTCTACCTCTGCACTGGAAATACCCTAGGGAAGGTGATTTTATAAGGGGCTGTAATAAATGGCTCCCCAACTGCTAGTGCAGCTGATGAGAAAGAAGAGATTTATGAAAGCAGCTCCCTAAACTAGAGTCCTGCCTTTATCAACTCACCAAAAAGGTTTATGAACATTTTAGATATACAGTCATGTACAGTATAACAACCTTTCAGTCAATGAAGGACTGCATATATGACAGTGGTCCAATAAGATTATAATGGAGCTGAAAAATTCTTATCATCTACTGACACTGTAGCCATCAGAACACTGTAGTATAATTGTTTGTTTAAATAAAAGTAGTATAGCCTAAGTGTGCAATGCTCATAGTCTACAGTAATAGACAATACTGTCCTAGGCCTCCCCATTCACTCGCCACTCACTCACTCACTCATCCAGACCAACTTCCAGTCCTGCAAGCTCCATTCATGGGAGTTGTCCTATACAGGTAGGCCATTTTCTACCTTTTAGCCTATATTTTTACTGTATCCTGTTTATGTTCAGATATGTTTAGATATACAAATACTTACCACTGTGTTACAATTGCCTACAGTATTCAGCACAGTCGCACACTATACACGTTTCTAGCCTGGGAACAATAGGCCATACCATACGGCCTAGGTGCGTAGGAGGCTACACCATCCAGGTTTGTACATTCTACAAGGTTCGCACACCAACAAAATCCCCCAACAGCATTTCTCAGAACATATCCCCATCCTGAAGCACTGTATGGCTGTAACTTAAAGAGTTTTATGAGGAAAATAATGTGCTCTAATATTTTCAAGTGTGGCAGATTTGCAGAGGGGTCAGGACATGGCTTGAGGGAATTTCAAGGGCCACCATTGGCCTGTCCAGAGCTGGGCTGTGTCTCATCTTGTCCTTGGGTGACAGTGAGCGCCATCAGCTCTAATTCAGATGTGGGGCTGTGCCTCCATCTATGACTGCTATTGAGTGACAGAGACAGTTATCCAACATGATGCGCACAGATTACTTTTCGTGAAGCACAAATATAAGAGCTGAAAGGTCTTTTGGATTCCTGTGCAGAGCTGATGCATCATGATGAACTGATGATAAAGCTGATGAAGGCAGAAATCACCTGCTCTGGCCATGTGGCATTGCATGTGGTTAAGAAATTTGGAGTCAGCACAGGCTGAGGCTAGACAGGTCTGGGCCTGCAGGTTTGGCCCCAGGCCGACCTACACTGGATGGGCTGTATACCCTCTCTGAATTTCTTCTTTCATAAAATGCACACAATAACACCTCCTGCAAAAATGCTGCCTTGCCATCAGTGCACTGAGGATACTGAATGGAAAGCATTTGGGCAGGGTGGGGTGTGGAGTTAATGTTTGATAAACGACACCAGTTATGATTGGCAATGAGCAGGATCAAGACAGCCCTCCCCAAGACCCAACTAGTCGCTATCACTGTGGCATCAGTGGTCAGGAAGTCGCTGGAATCACACCACAGAGTCCCAGCACCTGAATCCCAGATCTGGTTACTCATGTGGCTTTGAGCAAGTTACTCAGCATCCTTTGGTTCCTCACCATGAGATGAAGACAATAAGGGTATCTGCTTCAGAGGGTTACTAGAAGCAATTAAGTGACATAACCACCCTTAGTGCAATGTTCAGAACATAACAACATCCAGTAAACACTAGCTTTGGGGAGATGCCTTGTCTCCAGCAGGGAGGCAGAGGAACTGCCATGATCAGATACACAAAGGCTGAGCACGAGCTGCCTGTGACTGCTACGACAACTGACCACAAATTCAGGGCTTACACAACACAAATGTGGTATTCTCCAGTTCTAGAGGTCAGAAGTCCAACCTGGCCTCACTGGGCTAAAATCAAGGTGGTGGCAGGGCTGGGTTCCTTTCTGAAAGCTCTGGGGGAGAATTCTCTCCCTTGCCTTTTTCAGTTTGTAGGGGCTACCTGCATTCCTTGGCTCACAGCCCTGCATCGCTCAAACTTCTGCCTCCAATATCGCATCTCCTTATCTGACTCTGACCCTTCTTCCTCCCTCTTGTAAGGACCCTTGGATTAGAATGAGCGCACCTGGAAATTCCAGGCTACCCTCCCCATCTCCAGGTTATTAACTAAATCTCATTTGCCAAGTCCCTTTGGCCAAGGTAACATATTTGTAAGTTTCAGGGATTAAGACATGAACATCTTTGTGGGAGGGGGGACATTATTCTGCCCACCACAGACTAGTTGGGGAGATGGAGGCAGATGTATTGGATATAATGTTGGGCCTTTAAAATAATGAATATAAAGTCTATATAGCAACATGAGAAAGTGCTTACAATGCTATGTTTATCAAAAGAAGGAAAAAGCCTATGAACCACATGACTGCATTTAAAAAGTGTGTGTAGAAATCTGAAAAAATAGTAAAGTTGTAACTGCATCAAGAAATTGCCCTGGTTAAAGAAACGGGCAGAGGGTATGCAGGCCCTGAACACAGCAGCATACACTCCAAACAGGGCTTTGTCTCTAACTCAACTTCATTGATTCCCATGCCCCTATCTGTGAAATGAGAATATGCAGTCGAGACTGTCTGAGTCCTGCCCTTTGCTGGGGAACTGCCCCATACCGCAGCTGTTGGGAGAGTGACTGACAATGGCTCATAGCTTCACTCTGAGAACGACCCTCCACGTTGAAGCACAGCCCAGGATGACTCTTAGGAATACAAAGTTTGGGGCCAGCCGCAGATGGCTCACTCCTGTAATCCCAGCACTTTGGGAGGCTGAGGCAGGTGGATCATAAGGTCAAGAGATTGAGACCATCCTGGCCAACATGGTGAAATCCCATCTCTACTACAAAAATTAGCTGGGCGTGATGGTGCACGCCAGTAGTCCCAGCAACTCGGGAGGCTGAGGCAGGAGAATTGCTTGAACCCAGAGGTGGAGGTTGCAGTGAGCTGAGATCACGCCATTGCACTCCAGCCTGGCAACAGAGTGACACTCCGTCTCAAAAAAAAAAAAAAAAAAAAAAAAGGAGTACAAAAACCAAAGGCCTGACTTCACCTGACATCCTTGTTTGGCTCTTCCCCCTTCCTTATCAGGTTTCCCTCACTCTTCCGTGGTTCTTATCCTGAAGAACAGCCCAACCCCACTGCCCTCAGGCTCTGCCCCTTGGAAACCTTACCCGAGACAGGGTCCTCCCTGTATTGCTGCTCAACAGCAAGGGCTCCCAAAATGTGGTCCCCAGACCAGCAGCATCCACACGATGGGGGCACTTGTTAGAAATTCACATTCTTGGGTCTCACCTACTGACCTGCAGACCTAGCAAATGAGGAGTTTTGAGGAGGTTCAGCCTTATGCTTTAGCAAGCATTCCAGGACATTTGGCACAGCTCACATCCAGGAGTGCTTGTTGATCTAAGACAACTTAAGACATCTTTTACAGATGGTGAGTCTGAAGCCCCAGAAGAGAATCATAAGGCTTTGATTCGAAAACCACTCCATGACTTTTAGAAAAATCACACCTAGTCTGTGGGCATGGGAATCTCAATGAGGCTTTTCATCAATGGTTTCACTTCAAATAAAATCGCCATAGGGGAAAAAAAAAAAATCATGAGAGCCAGCATGCTTTTATTTTGAAAGTAATTAAAAACCAGCCCAATTCGCCCCCCAAAGTTATTGCTGGTTTATGACTCACTTGTGTTTGCTACCCAGGACGCAGGCGCTCTGTACCCAGGGAATGTGTGTGTTCACTAGTAGGTGCCAAGAGCTCTTCTCTCCTAAGATGATTGAAAGGATTGCATCCGCTGCTATCTCCATCAGCCTGAACCACACATCCAAAACCATTCCCCACACATCCAAACCTTCCCAGAGGCTACAACATACCACAAGGCCCTGAGTCAAGCACTTCGAGAATCCCGGTTTCCTGCCTGGAGGGTGGTGCGTGTTTCAGCAACGGAATTCAACTGAGCAGGAATTTAGGCAGTGCTCAGGGTGTGTGGGGCCCTGAGCTGAGAGATAAAGGTATGCTCTCTTTTTCCAGCAACTCTAAGAGAAAGTCACGGCTTTGCTATCCCTGGCCTTAATAAGCCACAGACAGAGCCCTTCCAGCAGAGGGAACCAGGAAAAGTTGGTGGGAGGGAGGAGACACTTGACATGGCCTTGTCAGATGGGGTTGGGTTTAGACACAGGTGAACGGAGTGGAGAGGGACAGTGGCACATCCCAAGCCACAGTCAAAGGGAAAGGCAGGAACGGCTTAAGATAAAGTATAAAAGCAGAAAAATCTAGCTTATTTGGAGAATAGCAAGTAGAATATTGGGTGAAGCATAGAATATGGTTAAAAATTATGTCCAATTCCAATCTGTTGCCCAATACTGCTTGGCTTGTCTACAAAAGTAGCAGACAAGTACCATCACATATTGCCTTGTGAATTGATCCACCCAAGAAATGTGCAAATGGCAAATGCCCAGAGGCCTTCAGTATGTTTAATAATTACACTTACTCTCCTACCTACATCATTAGCGTCAGAGGCAGGGAAGGGGCACTCAAATTCTTACTTCTTGGATTTTTACATGCCTTCTCTTATTTCTAGTCTTATGGAAGTCAAGGTTTATTCGAATTTTCACCATCCTTTTAACAATACTCCTTGTTAATATTTTAAAACAGATGTTTCTCTGAGAGAATCACTTTTCAGCTTTAAATTCAGCTAATTATCTCGGTGTGATTTGATGCTATTGACTATCCAGTTTCTCTGGGAAGTCTTCCTGTCTTCCACTTCTCATCTCCTGTCTTTTTCCTCTTGGCTACTGTATCTTACTTTCTTTTGGAGGGTTCTCTCCTTGACATTTCTCTGTCCTGCCTTTGTGCCCTCTTCCCAAACCTGAGGGACCAATCCAGCCAAGGAGAGGCCAGATCCCCTCCGTGAGCACCGCCTCAGAGCCAGCTGCCTCCAAGTCGCCTCAAACAGCTTTTGCAAAAGGAAACCAACCAGGCCCCTTCATGGTTCTCCGTCCCTTCTTCCTCCTGTGTCATCGCCTTGGCCAGTGGCCGAGCAAAAACCAAAGGCCTGACTTCATCTGAGGCAACATCCTCCTTACCCTCCCACTGCCCTCACTGGAAACAGAGGAGTCTACTCCACACCCTCCTCCTCACCTCCAACATCCAACTGAAAGCCAAGGCCAAGGCCGTTTGCTCCTGAGAGAAAGGCTCTGCTCCATTGCATCAGTTCACCTCCCTGCCCTGCTGGTGTCAGCAAGGTCACAATCAAGCTGGTGACCCCACCAGCCTTATCTCCCAGCCGGTCCTGCCAAACCTTCTTGACATTGCCAGTGTGTGACTGTGAAGGCCACATGGTCCTTCGAAAACTCAAATGCAAGGGACACGTTTCTCCCCAAGAAAAGGTACAAAATCGAAGCACACATGTAGGGGGACCCTGGGAGTTCAAGGAGCCCAGGTTAGAAATCCTTAAACCCAGCCTGCTTCCCACAGGTGGCTGGCTTGATGACGGTGAGTGCTGCCTTCACCTTTTCCCCCACTGGGCTAACTCCTAACTCCTCACCTGTGACACGGCTCAAGATCGCTTCTCTTAGAAGGACGTCCCGATCCGCTGCTACCCCACATGGCCCCCAAGCTGGACTGGGGCCTGCGTTCGTTCCCAGGACTTCCGTGAAAAGTGACCGCAAAGGGAACAGCTGGATACAACAGGGATTTACTGCCTCCCAGTTCTGGAGGCCAGAAATCCAGGTGTCAGGACCGTGTTCCCTCTGAAGGCCCTAGGGGGGGACCCTTCCTTGCCCTTCCCAGTGTCCCGTGGTTGCTGGCATCCTCTGTGTCCCTTGGCTTGGGACAGCCCCTCTCTAATCTCTGCCTCCACCTGTACATGGCCATCGTCCCTGGATGTGCCTCCAAAACTTTATAAAGACACCAGTCATTGGATGTAAGGCCCACGCTACTCCAGCGTGACCTCATCTTAACTCCATGACGTCTGCCAAGGTCCTTATTCAAATGGCCCTTATCCCAATAAGGTCACATTCACAGGTATCAGGGGTTAGACCTGGAACATATCGTTTTCAGAACACCATTCAGCCAGCCCACACCAGCACCCCCGACAGGCGCTACCATGCATCCTTTTCATGCTGTTGTGTAATGATCTGTTCCTGAGTGTCTCCCCAAGTTAGCCCAGGTCTTCAGAGACACCTGGTTCATCTCCTTTCCCCTGGGGCCTCACACAGTACTGGGCCCAGAAGACACTCAGTGTGGACAGAATGAACAGATTACTTTATATTTTAACAAGGGTTATAGCTGTGGGAAAAAATTAGAACATACCTTCTCCAGACAGTTTGAGCATATTCTACTGAGGTTTCAAAGCCATTTTACTCAGTTTCAAAGGTCTTTTAATGACAAGGATGCATTTGGCTAGATGAAAGAAAAAAATGGCCACAGTTTACCTCTGTAACTAGGCTCAGAATGAGTCAGGCTTCCACCTTCCAGCCTTGGCCAAAGAACCTCAAAGCTCTATGTGTGATGAAGTCACCGGAATGTTTACAGGGCAACCATGGGAGGGGGCATACAAGCCCACCTTGTGACATTTCTTGTTAGCAGCAATCATCTCTTTGATGTTTACATCTGAGGCTTCTTTGATGAGTAAAACAAGTTTGCATGAGAGTTATTTAAAAGTTTTCTTAGTATTAAAATATATCCAGATAACATCACACTGGTGATTAGTCTACTTGCTACCAATTCTTTTTTACAAACGGTTTATATAGAAAATTGAGCAATATATAAAAATTCACCATGCAAGCTCTTATAAGAATGATTGGTTTTCAATCTAGTGAAATATCTTTGACACTAAATTATAATGAGCATTGTTTAATAATTTATACCCAACCAAATTTGAGGTAGCTTATAGTCAATAATGCAGTTTAAAAACAGCAAAACAAACGGATTTTTTAAAAAAGCAAATAATGAGATGGAGAAGTCACTGAATCAAACTCAAAAACCTGGGCTACAGACGGCACTGGCAGCTGCATGCGGCGGCTCATGCCTGTCATCTCAGCATTTCATGGAGGCCGAGGTGGGCAGATCACCTAAGGCCAGAAGTTCGAGACCAGCCTGACCAACATGGAGAAACCCCATTTCGACTAAAAGTACAAAATGAGCCAGGCATGGTGGCGCATGCCTGTAATCCCAGCTACCTGGGAGGCTGAGACAGGAGAATTGCTTGAACCCGGGAGGCGGAGGTTGTGGTGAGCCGAGATGGCACCATTGCACTCCAGCCTGGGCAACAAGAGCAAAACTCCATTTCAAAAACAAACAAACAAAAAGAGAGATGGCACTGGCACAGACGAATCCCAACGACAGGATGTGTTCCCCACTGCCAAAGTAAAGGGGAAATGTGAGAAATTGCATAACTTACTGCCTTTCCAATGACATACACCATTTTATAAGGTGAGCAGTTTTATTTCCTGGGATAAAGCCTGGGTCATTATATAAATGCACAGTGGCTTTGTAAGCCATTTCACAAACACAAGACAAATGGAAATTTCGCTGGATAATCCCAGGCCCCTTGCGTCTGGTCAGGGTCTCCGTCACATCATAATGGCTGAAACGCATTGCATGTTTATCGTGAGTCACACACCTGCTAAACGCTGGACAGGTGTTATCTCCTTTCATGGAAGGAATGACCTTGTAGGGAGGGCACTATGACTACTTATTTTATAGGTGAGGAAGTTGAGCTCCATTTATGTCTCTTACTAGGTGTCACCCCTCCCGTAAGACTAAAGCTGCGAGTTTGCAATATGAATAATCACTGTACATGATGAGGAGAAGGCAAAAGTAGAGCTGCTTGAGTTTTGACGCCTGGTCCAGGTTGACACTTGGTGCCACCACATTTTAACGCTGTCTAACCTTGGATGCGCCACGTAACCTCCTTGCCTCTGTTTGTTCCTCTGTAAGAGAGAGGCTGGCATAGGTTTTGTTGGGCTGGGAATTATTAAATGAGGCAGATAAAGGTTTTCATGGGCTCAGCACAGTGCTGCCACAGAATGGGCCCTCAAAAAACAATGTGTTATTAGCCACAGTTTTACACATAATTTTCATCTCTCTCAGAAAATTATGGGTTATAATGAAGACATTGTAAAAGCCTATTCTACTGAATTTTGTAGTCACTTGGGGTCTAGCTGAATCTGAGACCCTTGGAGTGTGGAGCACCATCCTCTGGCCCTTGGCAGCCAGCATGGGGTGTTCCAGCTTCGCTTTCCCTGTGGCTGGAGTGGGGGTATCTCCTGGTGACAGAGCAGGAGCACCAGCCTCAAGGATGATGACGACAACCAAATACAATAATGCACGTGAAAGCACCCCGCTCGTGGGTACCGCGTCGATGTGATCATGCCACTATCTCAGAGCCACACACATTTAGGGACAAAATAGCATGATTGAGGGCCTGAGTTGGGTGCTGAGATAGCAACAATGCAGAGAACACAGGAATCCCTGCCTTGGAAGAACTCACAGTCTAATGAGGAGATGACACACATAAAGAGATATTTTTCCATGCAATGTGGATCTGACCATTTTCTTTTCTCTTATGAATTGTCTCATGTTTTGAAACCCGTGGTAAAATATACATAAAATGTACCATGTTCATTATTTCTAAGTGTGCAGTGGTATTAAGTACTTTCTTAACATGCAAGAGTTACCATCATCCATCTGCAGAACTCTTTAACCTGCAAAATGGAAACTCTCTCCCCACTAAACACTAACTCCCCCTTCCCACCTTCCCCCAGCCCTTAACAACAACTGTTCTACTGCTTATTCCTACAAATTTGCCTACTCGAGGAAACTTATACAAATGGAATCATACAGTATTTGCCTTTGTGTGGCTTATTTCACTTAGCATGTCTTCAAGGTTCACCCGTGTTGCAGCATGTGTCAGAATTTCCTTCCTTTTTAAGGATAAATGATATGCTATCGAATGTGTATCCTACAATGTCCATATCCCTACATCCATCAGTGGACACTAGTCACTGCTTAGCTATTGCAAATAATGCTGCAATGAACATGGTTGTACAAACATGTATCCGAGTCCCTGATTTCAACTCCTTCTTAAGAATTGTATTTTGCCTTTCATTTTATAGTTCTTGATCTTATTATATAATATTTTCTTAGCACAAACTAGTTCTTGTTTTGAGCGGTAGGTGGAGGTGGCAAGGAGATAGATCTACGGATAGATAAATTTGGTAGTAATCTTAAAACCATCTTTAAAAACATTCCTTCCTCTGTTCATGACCACATGGGCAGAGGGAGCAGGATATAATAATGAAGGCCTTGTTTTCAGACCTTGATGGACATAAGCAGTTAGACACAGGTGGTCTCTGTTGTGTAACTCAAACACCTTCAATGTGGATATCAGTGTGACAGGAAGAGGAGGCACTCTCCTCTCAGAAAGATTCCAGAGCTGGGAGGCAGCCCAGGTCAGGGAGAACGGAGACCTGGGTAGCAGGGACAGGAATTCTGCTGGGAAGACCAGGAAATGCAGAGCCTCACCTAAGCGGAGAGTCAGGGCTTAGGCAGCAAGAAGGTGCACTGGGAGAAGTTGAAAGACGACAAGTTAGTCCCCATTTGGGGACCCTTAGTAGGACACAGCATGATATGCTGAGAAGAGTCCGGACAGCAAGGACACTAGGCTCCAGATCCCACCTGGCCACTCAGCCATGTCAGCCCCTACTCTGGACTCAGCTTCTTCATCTGCAAGGCAAGGAGTGCACGGACCTGTATGACCCCTAGGGTGCTGTCTAGCTCTGCCATGAGGGCTTATCCTACAAGAGCTGGGGGCCAAAGAGGGACAGTACATGTGAGCGTGAGGCAGTCTCCCTTAGCTTGCTTCTCCCATTAAGTGGAAAACGTCATCATTTTCTTCACTATGTACTCCCTCCTTTGTCAAGCTCACTGAACAAGAATCGTTATTACATATTATTGAAAGTCACAGTGTGGTTTGATTTCAGAGGAGACCGTTTCTGCCCTTGCAGGTGGGTGGCAGAAAACTGGGATGCTTCTGTGGACAACAGTGGCCACAAAGAGATGCCACCCCCAGCCGCCACCCCAACCACCACCTCAGCTTCACTCTAAGAGAGATCCACGCTACAACAGGGTCTCAGTTACCAGACTCATTAGCCAGGCGACTTTCTGTAGGATGAGCAAGGATGAATTATTTGCTTTTAGTTCAGGACTGGTGAACAAGCAACCCACCGGGAAGAAAAATGGGACGTCTTTGAAACTTCCTGCAAAAGAGGACCTGGAGGCGCCTTCAGCCCACTGCAAAGCCACACACTTCGGTGAGACCAAAAAGCTTGTCAGCTCAGGTTCTTTCATTAACAGACAGATTCATTATGTAAACAAGACACAGAAATATTTTCCTAAGATGTCAGGATGGGTTTCCTCTCCTTCCCCAGCAGCAACGTGACTCTTGTTTGCGGGACTGTGGGGCTTCTTGTTTCTCATCTGTTCAGCTGAATTGGCCAGAGCAGAATGTCTGGAGCCTGGAGCTGGAGCCTGCAGAAATGATTCCAGGCTCCACTGTGAGCTGGACAAATGAGGTTGGGGCAGCATCTGAAAGCCCAAGTCATAAATCTCTCATTATAAGAGCCATTAGCCACACACTGCACACCAGGGGTCTGGAGAGCCACTGTCACTGGACCCGGTCCGAGAGCCCAGCATCAAAGGAAAAACCCAGGCTCAAGATGCTCACACCACTGCCATTATCCTGTGTCCCCACTTAGAAAACCAAAGTGGCCTCTCTACAGAACTCTCCAATGGCTTATCAGCAACGCCAGACAATTAGAACAAGGTTGTTCTTCTCCCTGGTGTGAGTTTTGTTTCGAGTTATTTGGCTCTTTGTTTTTGCTGTTGTTGTTTAATGGAGCGAGGAGCCCTGCACTCCCTGTGTTATTCCCTGCTGTATAGCAGACCTTCAATTCAGGCAAGAGCAGGGAAACTGTCCTCTTAAATGGGTAGGCACCTAAGAATCCAAAGCTGCCTAAATAGCTTGTCCACACCTGCCACAACCAAAAATAAATAAATAAATAAATAAGAAGAAGCAGAGGCAAAGAGGGGCAGGGCTCTCCAGAGAGGCCCCAGCTAGGAAGTCGCAGAGTCAGGCTCCCTCAGTCAAGTCTAAGAGAGGCCCCAGGTCTCTGACTTTTAGTCCCGTTCTCTCCTAACCACAGCCCTTCCTGCTGGGCTAAGATGATCTCTCCTCTCTCTGCAATTGCCTTTTCTTTTTTTTTTTTTTGAGACGGAGTCTTGCTCTGTCACCCAGGCAGGAGTGGCACAATCTCGGCTCACTGCAAGCTCTGCCTCCCAAGTTCACGCCATTCTCCTGCCTCAGCCTCCCAAGTAGCTGGGACTACAAGCACCCACCACCACACCTGGCTAATTTTTTGTATTTTTAGTAGAGACGGGGTTTCACCGTGTTAGCCAGGATGGTTTCAATCTCCTGACCTCGTGATCTGCCCACCTCAGCCTCCCAAAGTGCTGGGATATGAGTCACCGTGCTCAGCAGACTAAGTTTTTTAATAACAGCTTTATTGAGATATAATTTACATACCATACAGTTTACCCTTTTAAAGTGCACAATTCAGTGGTTTTTGTATATTCACCAAGTTGTGCAACCATCACCAAATTCCAGAACATTTTCATCATCCCCAAAAGAAGTCCCATACCTGTTAGTAGCACTCCTCGTGATCCCTTCACCCCAGCACCTGGCAACCACTCATCTACTTTCTCTCTCTGGATGTATCCATTCTGGACATATCCTATACATTGAATCATATAATATGTGGCCTTTTATTTCTGGCTTCTTCTGCTTATCTTAATGCTTTCAAGGTTCGTCTGTGCTATAACACATATCAAGACATCCTTGCTTCTTAAGGCTGAATAATATTCCAGGGCATAGGTAGACCACATATGTTGCATCTCTTCAACAGCTGATGGACATTTGAATTGTTCCCACTTTGGGGTCATAATACAACTACTGCGAAAATTCATGCACAAGTTTTTGAGTGGATATATGTGTTCTATTCTCACATATACCTAGGAGTGGAATTGCTGGGTCGTATGATCACACCACGTTTAAATTTGAGGAACTGCCAAACTGTTTCCCAAAGTGTACCATTTTACATTCCCACTAGCGATGTATGTATGAGGGCTTCATTTTTCCCCAGCCTTCCTTACCATTGTTATTGTCCGTCTTTTGGATTATAGCTAGTCTAGTGGGTGTGAAGTGGTATCTCACTGTGGTTTTGATTTCCATTTCCCTAATGGCTAATGATATGGAACATCTTTTCACCTGCTTATTGGCCATTTACATTTCTTCTTTGGAAAAATGTCTATCCAGATCCTTTGCTCATTTTATAACTGGGTTGTTTGTCTTTTCTTAGGATTTCTGGGGAAAAGATGCTGACATTTCTGTAATTTCTGACATGGGGGCTAAGAGAATGTTCTTTGGAGTCCCACAGACATGGGTTTGAATTTAGCTTGGTCACTTACAAAATCTATGACTTAGAAGTCGCTTGACTTCTCTAGGCCTCAGCTTCCCCATCTGCAAAACAGGGATTGTGATGTCTATTTCATCAGATTATTATGAGAGCTAAGAAAGAAGACACATAGAAAGCCTTTAGCACACTGCCTGGCATATAGGAAGCACATAATACAATTTAGTTTTTATTTATCCAGCAAATATTTATATAGCATTGACCACGGGCCAGGCATTGGTCTAGGCATCAAAGTCACAGCAACAAGCAAAACAGCCAGAAAAGTCTCTGCCCTCATGGAGCTCACGTGTAGTTAACTTTCTTTAAAAAGTTAACGATGCTAGTTACTATTATAATTTAACATTTTTACTCTTGATTGCAAAATAAGTACCAGCTCATCAGAAACCAGAAACTAGAAAGACAAGATAAAGGAAGTTTCACTAATGAACTTAAACTTTACAGAGAGACAAAGCATTAGCTTCAGTAATTACAGCTCTCCTGCCAGGCCCCAGTGTGGCCTTTCCTTCCTCTCTGCTTGTAGAGAGAGACGGGGAAGGAGAGGTGCCTGAGAAATCATAGGCCGCGGGTCCACCAGGTCTCAGGAACGGGAAAAAAAGGAGCAAACACCAGATTTAGCATTTCCAGATATCTAGACAAAGAGAGAGATCATACTTACCAATAAATACACTTACTAATCTTGGGGAGTTTTGCAAGCATAAAAATAATTTTTTAAGTGTAAAAGAAATAAATGAGAAGGGTGTGTGGCAAGAAAGAGCAAGGAATGAACCTCTTGATGCTTGAAAAACAGGTCCAACAGGGCTGGGTGGGGCTGAACGTGAGACTGATTAACAGGAAAACTGCTAGCCTAGGCTAAAGAACGCTTCTGAAGTGTGGTGGTGAAACTCATTTGAGTAAATGAGGTCCTGAGATCATGAGAAACTCTGCTCTATTTAGAGGTCAGCAATTCTGCAGTGGCAACGCTCAGCCAAACCATGCTCAAGGCCAGCTCCATCACAGCCCAGCAGTGGGAGCCAAGCGAGTCACTTACCTCCTCTTGATTTCCTCATCTGCAAAATGGGCTCAACAACCCTGATCTCATCTGGACCTGAGGCTGGACTCTCAGGTCCTTCTTAGAGGATATTCCCACAGCCTGCAATGCTGATTCTCAGCTCACTGCAGGGTTCTCTGTGTGCCAGACAACAGCAGCCTCTTTCAGTGCGTAAAGGGGAGAGGGTACGTCAAATCTAAGTAGACAGCAGTATCGATAAGACTGCCATTTGGAGAAAGGTAGATCTATAAAGGTAGATGTAGCCAGGGATCTGCCGTATCAGATATCAAAACTTATTATGAAGGCGAGAAGAAAAGTAGGTCATTGCTACAGAAATAAACAAAAACGGGCTAGTGGAAAAGAGTAAGGAACCCAAAAAGAGACGCTCACATATATGGATGTGAAAAATAATGAGGTGAGACTATCCGTCAGTGGATATACACAATAAACACAACATTTTACAAACTACAATAAATAATGCTGGGACAATTAGCTATCATTATTTTAAAAACCAAAATTAGGCATCTTTTCCTTACCATACCTACAAATCAACTCCAGATAATCTAAAAACTTAAATATAAAGAGTAAAACTTTAAAACATTCTTTAAAGATAGAATAGTTAATATTTTCATGATCCTGAATAGGAAAGGATATCTTTAGAATATTCCCAAAGACAAACACTAATAAATAAAAGTTTGATCATTTCAATTATTTTTAATGTAATCATTGCTGATCATCAAAAGATTCCATAAAGAGAGGAGGTGAACCACAATTTAGAAGAAGATATTTGTAACCCATAGAACAGACAAAGGGTTATTATGGTGATTTAAAACTAATTTTAAAACCCCCGTAAATTAATTTGAGAAAGACCAGCAACCCAATGGAAAAATAGACAAAGACAAAAGAGGCATTTCTCAGTAGAATCATATTTTCCCCAAGCAACTGAAGAGATATTCCACCTCATTAGTAAAGAGAGAAAGGCAAAATAAAATGACAATAAGAGACTATTTCACATCTACCCAGATTGGCAAAAAATCAGTGATATTAAATACTGGTGAGGACGTCAGACAACAGAGGCTCCCACGTATGATCAGTGAGCACAACTAATATAATCACTATGAAGAGCAACCTCATCAACAGAAAGATGCAAATACCTAACACCTAGCAATTCTGCTCTTATTCACAAGATTTCATCAAAATCTAACACTTCATTGATTATAAGATGTGCCATTTAAAAATGTATCATCAAGGAATAAAAAGCTGCTAATTATACTCTAAGATGTCATTCATTTTAATACATATCCTGGTCTCAGAGATATTAAAATGTAAAAAAAGTGCATCTTAAACTAAATGAAATATAGCATGTACCTTTTAAAACCTCTTGTACATTTGCACTGGGATGTATAAGACTGTTTATTGCATCAATTTTTAATGTCAAAAAAAGCTCCTGAAAACAACAAAAAATGTTCTTTGACAAGAGAATTTATAAACAGTGAAATATTCAACTATCTAGCAGTGAAAATGAATAAACTATAGGTGTGCCCATTAATGCGGATGAGAAAAAGCAAACCAAAATAAGAGTGGAAACAAAAAATAATCAATAAAACAGAAATGATAGAAAAACGTAATAAAGTTAAAAGGCAGTTCTTAAATAAAACACAAATCAGTCTAGAAAAAAATTTAAAACACACAGAACTTTCTATTGTCGGGAATAAGAGAGACTTTATTACTGCAGAGACTATAGACATGAAAAGGATAATAAGAGAATATTATGAATAACTTTCATGTGAGTAAATTCAACTTAGAAAAAAATAAACAAATTGCTTGAAAAAAATACCTTACCAAAATGATACAATATGAAACAGAAAGCATTAAGACCCCTATATCTATTAAAGAATTGACCCATTATCAAAAATCTTCCCACAAAGAACATGCCAGGTCCAGGTAGCTTCACTGGAGACAAGAAAATGAAAGGGATAGAATGAGATAGAATAAGAAGAAAGAAACCAAACCTAGCCAAGGCAGCCTGTAGGCACATGTGGGAAAAATGAATTCTATCAAACATTTCAGGAAGAAGACATTCCAACCCTATAAAACATAAGAAAATAAAGGAGGCTAGCAAATGCCTAACTGCAAAACCTGATAAAGAGATTAGCAAAACACAAAACAAAAAAAGCAAAAGAGAGAGAGGGAGAAAGGAAGAATGAAAATTACTGATCAGACCAGGCACAGTGGCTCACACTTGTAATCCCAGCACTTTGGGAGGCCGAGGCAGGTGGATCACTTGAGACCAGGAGTTCAAGACCAGCCTGGCCAACATGGTGAAACCCCATCTCTACTAAAAATACAAAAATTAGCTGGGCATGGTGGCGGGCACCTGTAATCCCAGCTACTGGGGAGGCTGAGGTAGGAGAATTTCTTGAACCCAGGAGGCGGGATCCAAGCTGAGATCGCATCACTGCACTCCAGCCTGGGCAAAAGAGTGAGATTCCATCTCAAAATAATAATAATAATAATAATAATAAATAAAAATAAAAAAGAAAAGAAAAGAAAAAAGAAAATTACAGATCAAATATATCTCATGAACATAGACCAACAGCTCTCAGCTGGGGCTGATTTTGCTGCCCAGGGTACATTTGGCTATGTCTGGAGACATTTTTGGTTGTCACCCTTGGTGGGAGAGTGCAGCTGGCGTTGGTGGGTAGACGTTAAAGCAATCGGGGTGCTGCAAAACCCCAGGGGATGCATGGGACAGTCCCATGACAAAGGATTGCCAGGCCCAAAGTGTCAATAGTTCTGAGGATGAGAAACCTTGACATAGACACAAAAAGCCTTAACAAAAGATCAGAAATAAAATCCAACAATGGATAAACAAGATATATTTATCCTGATCAAGTAGAGTTTATCCCAGGAATGGTGCTGGAACAATTGGATATTCCACTGAAAAATAATATACCTCAACTCTTACCTCAAATGATTCACAAAAGTTAACTTGAAAAAATCACAGACCTAGCTCTAACATTAAAACTATAAGGTTTTTAGAAGAAAGTAGAGCAGGATATCTTTGTAAACTAGGAGGAGGCAAAGTTTTCTTGCACCCAGAAAGTAACAACTATAAAAGAAAAAGAAGGTAAATTAGACTGCATTAGAGTTTAAAACTTCTACTCATAAGGAGAAACTGTTAAGAAAATAAAAAGGGAAGCCACAGACTGGGGTAAAATATTTGCAAACCATATTTCTGACAAAGGACAGATATCTGGAATATATAATGAACCCCTACAATTTAATAATAAAAAGACAACCAACCCAATATAAAATGGAGTTACTGAATATTTAACTACCCTCACTGGGTTGGAAATCATACACATTTGGCTAGTTTCTGGGTAGCTGTGTACAACGTATTAACTCAGGCAGTTGCCCCCTACATCCAGGGCAATGAACTCCCCAGTCATACACAACGTAGCACTGGAGTTAGGATGGACTTCTGCCTTTTACAGATATGCCTCCAGCTTGCCAGGCCTGTCTGGTTTTCTCTACCTCATTGCATCTCAGCCTGCCATGTCCCTAACTTGACCTATGGCTCTATCTGTGGATGGTGAGTAACTTTATGATGATCCTCTTGGGTGTTCTCAAATGTTCAGAGTGTAAACTGTCTCCTCATTGTAAATGTGACCCTCTAAGAGGCCACAGAGGCTGGGGTCTGAGGCCCTGATTCCAGTGGCTGGCATCACAAGTGCATCTTTCTCCCATTCCCTACCCTGTTTCTTGGCCCCAGAAACCTCAGAGAAGAGAGCTCCCTCATGGTCTCTGAGCTTCGGCCAGTGGGTTTTACGGAGCTTGATCAAAGTGGCATCACTCTCATACGAACCCCCGATAAGTAAGGTTTGGACTCATATAAAGAGCGAGCACAAAACAAGTGTTTTCAAAAATCGAAAATAAAATAAAAGCTTGCTACTGCATTCTGAAGCCTCACACCAACCCAGTGGGACTTTCAATAGTATACGTGTGGGCTTCTCTCTTGGCTTCCTAGATAATACGCTTGTGCTTAAATCTCTTCCCATATCATACATATTTTAGCCCTGAAAACTTAAGATCAAGGTGATAGCATTCCTAAGTTCCTTGAATACAGAAGTGAGTCCAGTCCATTTAAAAACTCAAGGAAATCTGTCTTATTCAAAAACCAGCTCAAATTGTTTCAGAACTTTTTGTCCCTGGACAAAACAAACCAGTCCTGTTTTCAGGGCACATTGTATTGTGGCAGTTGGGTGATTGGGTGGTCATTCCCCTGGATGGGCTGTAGCCCTCTTGGGAACGGGAGCCCCCACCTTCGAGTCCTCATTGCCTAATTCTGGACATGGGGAAATAACAAGGATACGTGAGCTCAAAGGGTAAAAGGACCCGAGGCCAGGTTTGATTTCAGTGAAGTTAACCCCTCAGAGCCTGTGTCCTGTCTGTGAAGTGGGAATACATGTCACACTCACTTTAGGGAATTGTTTAATGCACGAAAAGCTCTTAGCACAAGTGCCTGGCACATTGCAGAAGCTAAGAAGTGGCAGCTGCCAATAGATATGAGAGCTAATTAAATGTTTGCTGAACTGGGCTGAATTACAAATGCTGGATCTTCAGGAGTGGACCCAATCCAGAGTGTTCAGGTGGCACCTTGCCATTGAGGCCAGGAACCCTGTGTGAGATGGGGCCACATTAGAACAAAGCCTCCAAAACTGCTGTACATATAGAGAAGAGGGAGGAAGAGATGAAAGGATCCATTATGAGAGTGAGGAATCTGCTCTTCCCTGTCCTCCTGTCCTCCCTTGGAACTTCCAGCCCTGCATGTACCCTCAGGCTGAGGATTTCATCCTGCCCTGACGAGACCAGCTTCCCTTGAGAACCCTCTGCACTGCACAGCCAGGGTGCAGAACCCACTTCCAACAGTGAGGATGCAGAGCTTACTTGCTTGTGCCAAACTCAGGTTCCTTGGCTGCTTGTACTCTGTGCTTCCAATGTGGGCCTCAGAACTCCTATGCTCTGTGTCCAAACGACTTCTCCGGCTTTGCCACTTAAGAATTTCTGGTCATCTCTTCCCTGCCATTTCAGTTTCTCTGGTGTCAATGCCTGCCATTTTTCACGGTGCCTCTGCTCTTAGAGTTGTAAGTGGACATCTTTCTCTCCAATTATCTTAGTCCTTAGGATCTGTCTGAAAGATTTTTTTGCCAAAAGAGGCTTCTGCAGTGTTTAGGTGACCTGGTCTCTCCTTTCATGGGAGTATCATTGGTGTCACTGAGCAAGATCCAAGAAGCACATCCACCACTTCCACGATGTCTACAGAAAAAGCTCTGCCACATCCTTCTTCCACTTCCAAAGGAAGAGAAAATGATATCACCACTGGGTCTGTGCCACCTTTATTTCTCTACACAGTATGTCAGAATTCTGGAAATGGACTCTGGGTTTGCCTGTTTCTTCTGCTTTCCCTACAGCCTCAGCAAATTGAAGAAATGGGGAACAAGTGGTGGCTTTGGAATCTCTCGCTTCCGCAGAGTGGGAAGATGGCGCTGCCTTTCAATGGACCTGCGAGCTCTGCACCTGCATTTGTTTCTGGTGGTGGCCTCCACGGAGGTCACACTCACTCCATTAGTGCCCTCCTCCTGGCAGCAGTGGGCCACTTCCCGCCTTCAGGAGCTGAGACCAAGGTGGTTTGCTCAGAGCATCTGAGACCACATTCATGAAAGAGCCACATATTATCACCCCAGGACATTTTAAAACAGATCCTTGAATATATTGTGAGATTGTGAGAGAAATATTCACAGTGTAAACTCCTGGTAGCACGGATTCTGATAAATACATATATATACACATACATACACACACACACATATATATACACGTGTGTGTGTACATTTAGAGAGAGAGAGATTCACGCAAAATTGCAATTTTTTTCATTTTCTAAAAATTTGTCTTAGATCTCCCCAGTGGAAATAAATGTGGAGAAAAATGGCCATTTCTTCCACAGGTGACAGCAAAGCACTCTCCTCCGCCTTAGCCAGCTGGGCTTTTCCTTTCTGAACACCCTCATTAGAGAGCACAGCATGGATAACAATGAGCCATAAAACCCCCTGTGAAGCGGAGCTGCCCTTGCACTTCCAGCTCAGGCCATGCTAGGAGTGAACACTGGAATCCCCGCTCAGGGTTTCTCTTCTCCAAGAACCATCTGATATCAGTGCAGAGAGTCCATCATTACGGGGCAGGTGGAGTAGAATCTAGATGTGCACCAAAGTTTTATTCCACCGGTGTGGAAGAAAGGCTCAGCCCTCATAAAGGGCCATCAAAAGGGACATGGCTAAGACAGCGCACGCCCACCATCTGCAAGATGTGGGTCTCCCAGGGGTCCTCTGTGGCTACGGTACACTGCACGGGAACAGTGGGCCTCCTCAGACTGGGACAATCAGCTTTGCCGTTGGATGCAAGGTGACCCCCCGTGGATATGGGCTTTCAATACTACTTTGAACTTGGGGAAGAGTCCATTAGGATGGTGGCAGTGGGTCACAGAGGAGGGTAAGGAGGCATCTCCCTGTCATAGTAAAACACAGATGACTCTTCCCACACTGCCGCCTCAGCAATTAGCTGGGGCTTGGCGCTGTCCACGATTTCAGGAAATGGCAAGACTACTTTCCTTTCGTGACTGCCTACTATCTGTGTAAGGACCTCAGATGGATCATCCCAGGCCTCACGATTGCCTAGTTCCTTGGTGGAAAGATCCCCATTTTAAAGAAAGAGAAGCACAGAGTCAGAGCAGCTAAGCAACCAGCTGAGAGACAGGGAATTCGACCCAGACTGCCTGACTCCAGACCCAAGCTGTCCCACCAAGCTACACTGGCATCAAGGAAAGGGAAGGCTTTAGCTTTGGTGCTCTCCATACCAAGACTGTCCCCCATGAACCAGTGAGGAAAGCCGCATTTGTGTTTCTACAGACAAAATTGTTCTTGAATTCATTTGGGGCCCTCCCGAGTCTGATAAAAATGTCTCCCATTCAAAGGCAGCCCTGAAAATCTCACAGAGGGAGACCTGGCCAGGCAAGGAGGCTCGGGGCTTCTTGAACATGTGGACTTTGTGCTTCCCCTAAAACATGAAGCTTCCAAGTGCTGGATTGGGTAAGTCAACCACCACCCTGCCAACGCTGCAGAACCTGCAGTAGGAACACCTGAGATTAAACAAACACGGGAAAGTAAAAATAAAGAGGACCGTGAGTGGGTTTGGTGCTTATCTTCTTTTCCAACAAAAGATAACAGGTAATTGCTTTTTTATCACTAGCACTTGAAATTTGAAAGTAAAAAAGGAGCCAGGCTTGATATCACACGTAAACTTTGCAGTCCACAGATCCTTAACTTCCCCTTCTCCTGCTAAGGCCCAGCAGTCAAATCACCCTGATGCCCTTACACGATTGAATAAGAAAAATAGCCAGAAGCAACAAAGGAAATGGCTACCATGTCATTTCCAACAGGAGGGTTTATGTGACTGATGACACATATAAATTCCCTTTCCTCCTGCAAAAAGAAGCTTTAAATTATCCTCAGTTCTCTAAATGTAGCCTTTACCTGAAAAGAGATGTTTGAACAGGTGGAATGAGACAGTTTATGGCCTTCCTAGAAAATGAGAAAGCTATTGCCTAGCAACCTAGCCCCCCAAAACTCCTGCTGGTTACCTGAATCTTCTGAAAACGGAACATCTTTAATAGACAGCTACTGCCTGCAGCTACCAAAGTAAAGAGTCGCCCGGGGAGGCCTCTCTCTCCCGCTTGGGTCTTTGACCAGTGCAAAAGCCTCGGGTCTGAGCTACGAAGGTTGTTTTCCTCCAAGATTAGGATCCTTGGATTTCTCACCACTTTTTTAAGTTCTCCTATAGCTCAGCTTGACAGAAATATACTCTTTCCTGTCTAAAGAGTTCTCTGGATCCCAAGAAATTCTATAGCCCAGAAGAGATATTGCTGTTTCATCTGCAGGTAATTCCCAGGTTTCAACTTACTACTGGAAATTTTTAATTGATAATATTTATTGAATGCTGTTACGGGTTGAATTGTGTCCCCTCAAAATTCCTCTGTTGCAATCCTAACCCCCAGTACCTCAGAATGTGATCTTATTTGAAAGACGATTGTTATAGGGATAATCAAGTTAAAATGAGGTCGTTAGAGTGGGCCCTAACCCAATCTGACTATTGTACAGGAAAGGGAACATTTAGAAACAGACGTACACTGGAAGAAAGCCACGTAAAAACAAAGGCAGGGATTGGGGTGATTCTATTAGTTCTCACACTGCTCATAAACACATACCCAAGACTGGGTAATCTACAAAGGAAAGAGGTTTAATGGACTCACAGTTCCACATAGCTGGGGAGGCCTCACAATCATGGTGGAAGGCAAAAAAGGAGAAAGGCACATCCACATGGCGGCAGGCAAGAGAGTGTGTTCAGGGGAACTCCCTTTTCCAAAACCATCAGATCTCATGAGACTTACTACTATCATGAGAACAGCATGGGAAAGACCCGCCTCATGATTCAATTACCTCCCACTACATGTAGGGATTATAGGAGCTACAATTCAAGATGAGATTTGGGTGGGGACACAGCCAAACCAGATCAATGATGCTTTTACCAGTCACCAAGGATTGTCAGCAAACCACAAGAAATTAGGAGAGAGACATGGAACAGATTCTTCTGCATGGCCCTCAGAAGGGACGAACATCTTGATCTCAGACTCCTATCCTCCAGAACTGTGCATTAGTAAATGCCTGTTGCTTAAGCCACCAAGTGCATGGTACTTTGCTATGGCAGTCCTATGAAACCAACACAAAGGTTTACCACTTGCCATGCATTGTTAATAGGTGTATCCTTTCCCCTTCTCCTATAACTCCTCCAGCAAATCCATGTTTGATTAACCATATTTAATACAGAGGGAATATGTGGCTCAGAGGAGTGAGTAACTTGTGTGACATCCTGCAGCTCCAAAGTGAAGGAGCTAGAATTCAAACCCAAGTTGGATGTCTTGGAATTCCATGCTTAACCCTATGCCATTCTACCTCTGCTTATTCTAAATATAGCTCCCATCACCTGATCCTGGGGGGTTTCCTCCAAAAGTAGCTAAAAGCACAGCTAATTGCTAACCAGGCCAGGGAAACCCCAATGCCAAGGCACGATGAAATATTTAATATGTTGAAGTGAGGCATGCCAGCTGAGCTGGAGCCAGGAACTGGTCCTTGGCTGATGGGCAAGAGATTTCTGCTGCAGAAAGCTGGGCTTGGAACAAAATTAGCTTTGAAGTTGATTAAACATCCCCAGCTGCAGGGCCATGGGGAGAAAGAGCCTGGAGGCAGCCCCCACAGTCCCCACAGTCCCAGCTCAGAGCAAGACAGCAGGCGGGGACCTCCACCCCAGTGGCAGATCAGGGCACTTCAGAAGGAATTTTTCACTTTTGGAATGCGCAGGAATCCATTTGAATTAGTGCATTTAGCAGGAAAAGCAAATCGGCTGTGAGTGGAATCCATGCTAGGGTTCTGTTCCACAGCAGAGAGAGGCTAAAATTATCACAGACAGGTGAAGGTGAATTTATACTGCAAACAAGGTCACTGTGTTTATAAAGCTAAACACATGGGGGGAGGATGTGTGTGAAAGGATTCTTGATTGTTAATGGGAGTCTCTGCAGTAGTGTTTCACCGCAGGAGTGAAGCTTTCATATCAAAGAAGCTACTGCCACATACCATGCTAGTTAAAATGAGGCCATATGAATAAATGCATTTTAGTGATTCTTCTATTCACACAGACCTTCAGCCAAACTACTATAGCAATAAATTCATTCCATAAATATGATATAAATGAGATGATCAAGTTCTAAAACCTGGGGGGAAAAACTTTAATAAAGCAAAAGAAATATAATACCTATTTTGTGATTTCTATAAAATGGGCTAACTTCTAAGACTAACATATTTGGAAAAGTTTGTAAATTAACTTTTTCCGGCAAATAGTTATTAAATACGTTGCATGACTTGTGATTTTTTTTAATTTCATGTAAACAATGAAATTTATTGTAATGAACTATGAAATGCTAAATAATAAAACTTCAGATGCTAGGAATAGGCAAGCACTCCCAGGCTCACTGGGGGTGCTGCTAACACAGAAAGATTGCAAAGAAAGAGGCATGAAGCTGGAATGGAAGATCACTATTTCAGGCGATGCAATTATCTACCTGTAAATCCAAGGGTTTAAACTGAAAAGCAATTACAACTACTAGGAGTGTTGAATAGTTTAGCCAGAGTCAAAGCAGCCTCCAAGAATAAATAACTTCCGTAAAGAGCAGCAATAATCAATTAGAAAATATCAGGAGAAAAAATTAACAATGGCAACAAAATTATATGAGCTGCAGGAAGACATCTAATATGAAATATGCAAGACTGATATCAAAAGTATCATAAAATTATACTGGAGGAAATAAAAGGAGAACTTAATGAATGGGAAGGCTTAACATGTTTCTAGATGAAAAAGTAAAAACTGTAAAGTCATACCTGCCCAAGTTAATTTATAAAATTCCATATTTAATCAAAAACTTGATAATTTGATTTATAAATTCAAGTGGAAGAGATAATCCATAAGAATAACCAAAGGCTGGGTGCAATGGCTCGTGCCTGTAATCCCAGCACTTTGGGAGGCCAAGACAGGAGGATCACTTGAGCCCAGGTGTTTGAGACCAGCCTGGGCAACATAGTGAGATCCCATTTCTACAAAAAGTTAAAAAGTCAGTCAAGCATGGTGCCACATGTCCACAGTCCCAGCCACTCGGGAAGCTAAGGTGGAAGAATCACTTGAGGCTGGGAGGCTGAGATCATGCCACTACACTCCAACCTGGGAGACAGGGTGACAGAGTGAGACCTTGTCTCAAAAAAAAAAAAAAAGAAGAAGAAGAAAGAAGAAGAAGAAGAAGAAGAAGAAGAACCAAGATAATTAGTGAGAACATACATGAGAGAGGAATATTGCCATACTGCATATCAAAACCTACACTACGGCAGTATTAAGTAAAACAGTGTGGTCTCAGCACAGGAAGAGATGGATAGATCCATGGAAGAAAACAGAGTAAGACGTCCATGCATATTTGGGAATTTAGTTTATGAAAGGAATATTTTAAATCAAAATGAATATTTGTGTATAACATTCGTAATCTGTTTGGGGATAATGTTATGGTCCATATTTAAAGCCATACACCAAACTAAATTTAAAATGCCTTTAAGATATAAGCATAAAAAATGAAATTTTCAAAAATAATAGAAAGATATTTTGATACTATTGGAAGTCTTATTAAAGAAGACAAAATATCTGGAAGCCATGAAAGATGAAGAGCTGGACTATAACAAGTAATTTTTATATGACAAATGTTATTACACAAAAAATTATAAGATGCCTAACAGACTGGAAGAAAACAGTAATATTCTGACTGTAAAAGTAACTCCTATGATTGTATTAGAAGAAAACACTTTAGAAAAGTGAGTAAATGATTTGAACATGGATGTTACTGGAAAATAAATACAATGGGATAATATATACTAAAAAGATGCTAGAGCTCTTTAGCAATTGGATAAATAAAATTTAAAATAAGATTTAAAGAAAATAAGTTAAAATAGCAATGTGCATCAAAGGGCATGATCAAGAAAGTGTAAAGATAATCAACAGAATGGGAGAAAATATTTGCAAATCATATATCAAATAAAGGTTTGATATCCAGAACACGTCAAGAATTCTTACAACTCAACAACAAAAGACAAGCAATCCAATTTAAATATGGGCAAAGAACAGACGTTCCCCAAAACAGATACATGAATGGCCAACAAGCACATGTAGACATGCTTAACATCATTAGTCATTAGAGAATGCAAATCAAAACTGTAATGAGATACCACTTCAAACCCACTAAAATGGCTGTAATTAAAACAAAACAGAAAATAACAAGTGTTGGTGAGGATGTAGAGCACTGGAAAGTCTCATCTACTGCCAGTGGGAATGTAAAATGCTGCAGCTGCTGTGGCAGTTCCCTAACAAGGAAACAAAGAATTACCATATGACCATATGATCGTGCATACAAACCCCAAATAATTGAAAACAGGGTACATACTTTCACAAAATGTTCATATCAGCAGTACTTACAATAACCAAAAAGTGGAATCAACCCAAATGTCCATCAACAAATGAATGGATAAATTGTTGTACATACATTCAATGGAACGTTATTCCAACAAAAGGCATGAAGCCGTGACACATGGGTGAACCTTGAAAACATTATGCCACATGAAAGAAACCAGACACAGAAGATCATACCATGTAGGATTCGCTTTATATGAAATGTCCAGAGTAGGTAAATTTACAGAGATGGAAAGCAGATTAGCAGTTTGTAAGTACTGGGGGAAATAGGCACTGGGGAATAGGGAATGACTGCTTAATGAGTATGAGGTTTGGGAACTAGGCCGGGTGCAGTGGCTCACATCTGCAATCCCAGCAGTTTGGGAGGCCGAGGCAGGTGCCTCACTTGAGGTTAAGAGTTCGAGTCCAGCCTGGCCAACATGGTGAAACCCCATCTCTACTAAAAATACAAAAATTAGCTGGGTGTGGTGGCAGGCGCCTGTAATCCCAGTTACTTGGGATGCTGAGGCAGGAGAATTGCTTGAACCTGGGAGGTGGAAGTTGCAGTGAGCCAAGATCGTGTCACTGCACTCCAGCCTGGGTGACAGAGCGAGACTGTCTCAAAAAATAAATAAATAAAAAATAAAATAATGTTTTTTAAAAAAGGTTTGGGAACTAGATACAAGTGTTTGTTGCATAGCACTGTGAATGCACTAAATACCACTTAACTGTTCACTTTAAAATAGTTAATTTTGGGCCGGGCGCGGTGGCTCAAGCCTGTAATCCCAGCACTTTGGAGGCCGAGACGGGCGGATCACGAGGTCAGGAGATCGAGACCATCCTGGCTAATACGGTGAAACCCCGTCTCTACTAAAAATACAAAAATTAGCCGGGCGAGGTGGCGGTCGCCTGTAGTCCCAGCTACTCGGGAGGCTGAGGCAGGAGAATGGCGTGAACCCGGAGGCGGAGCTTGCAGTGAGCAGAGATCCGGCCACAGCACTCCAGCCTGGGCGGCAGAGTGAGACTCCGTCTCAAAAAAAAAAAAAAGAAAAAAAAAAAAAAAGTTAATTTTGCATTATATGAATTTTACCCCCAATTAAAAAAGCAACAAGGAGATGCTCTGTCTTTTCCTTAGTGTGGCAAATACAGACACCCGCCCCTATAAAAATCCAACATCAGGTTGTGGGAAGGTGGGTTCTTCCCAAACTATTGGCTGAAATGTAGACTGGTAGAACATTTAGGAGAGGAAAACTTGGCAGTATCGACTGAAATGTACAATATACATACCTTGTGACCCATCTATTTCACTTATAGGATTCAATGCCACATGTGCCTCAAGATATGTGTATATATGTGTATATTCTGTTCACCGGTGTTTTGTTTAGTTACAAATGAAACACATTTTGAAATTTTAAAAATTGTCAAATGTGTGTTGTTGGTTTTGTTAAGAGTCTCAGAGAAGAAAGTGAACAACCAATTGGTATCTAATTTCCCTTGAAATTTCCTTAAATCACCCATAAATTACATATATGTGCTTTGTGTGAATTCCATATAGCAATACAAATGCATAAATACATTACTTTATAGTATAGTATATATATAGTTTCATAAAGTGGCTGTAATAAAATGAAATCACTCAAGTGCCATGCTGCTTAGACACAGTTCAACAAATCTGTAAATATTCAAGCCTGCCAGCTCTGCTTGCCCGTCAATCATCAACCGTCTGTGCACCTCTGTTCTTTCATTTGAAAAATGGGGATGAGAAACATTCCTGCCTCAAAAGGTTATTGAGAGGATGCAACGAAGTTAATTCAGATAAAGTGCTTAGCATTATGTCTGGCACATCTTAAGCACACAGTAAGTGTGGGATATATTAGGCAGTCAAGGGGTTGACATTTGGAAAGGAGGGTTAGGTAATTCAGGACAATTTTTCTATAATTCAAGATGATGAAGACTATGGCAGCATAGGCACAGGCTAACATGGAGTATCAGAACTTCCCATCACCACTCAGTACCATGGAAGCTGCAGGTCACCCCATTCCCTGAGACCAGGCCAACGGCTCATGGTGGAGACAAACAGCTAATATGCTTTTGCCTCTGATGGTCACATTCCATTTCCCCATGCCTGTGCTTTCTACCATTAGCACATATGCTTAAGAGTTTCCTGTGTTTGTTCTCTGGAAAATAAACTGTTAGAAAGAAAGATCAATTTTCATGAGCAGTGCCATTACTTTCAAGAAAATGCTTTCTCGGCCGGGCGCGGTGGCTCAAGCCTGTAATCCCAGCACTTTGGGAGGCCGAGACGGGCGGATCACGAGGTCAGGAGATCGAGACCATCCTGGCTAACACGGTGAAACCCTGTCTCTACTAAAAATACAAAAAACTAGCCGGGCGACGTGGCGGGCACCTGTAGTCCCAGCCACTCGGGAGGCTGAGGCAGGAGAATGGCATGAACCGGGAGGCGGAGCTTGCAGTGAGCTGAGATCCGGCCACTGCACTCCAGCCTGGGTGGCAGAGCGAAACTCCGTCTCCAAAAAAAAAAAAAAAAAAAAAAAAAAAGAAAATGCTTTCTCAAAAGCAGTAAAGGACACTCAGAAGGCTGGTATCAATGTGACCTCCCCGAAGGCCTCGGTGAGCTACTGACTCCAGCCTCAAAGCTATCACCACACCTAAGCCACATATCAGGGTCACGGTGACATTTCAGCAGAAGTGGAAGGAGGTTAGGTGGGACTGGGGCAAGCTGGCGAGACCCGTGCTCCAGGGGTGGGTGACTCTCAATTCAGCTGACGAAAGCACAGGTCTGGTGTTGCCAGATCTTCTCGTTTTTAAAGAAAAACTCTATGCTTGAATTTTTATGTGAAATGTTACAATTCTTTAATATTGTCAAGTAACTCAAAGTAAACAACAGAAACTCCTTGGGGCCAAAGACTTTTTGAGATGGACCTGGCCCAGGGGCCCCAGTTGGTGACTTCTTTGACATATGTTTGTCCTTACAGATGTGAAACTGCATGCTCATAGACCACGACTGTGAATATCACAGGAAAACAATCTGCTGCACTCTTTGGGTCCTACCAAGCCCAGCATTACATGGGAGGTGGTTTCCCATCCCCAGCCTGTCAATCATCCACCTCTAGGACTTGGCCCATCCTCCCCTCCACAAGGCACTCATGGGCCACTACCTCTGCTGGGGGCCATCATGTGACATAACACCTGTAACTGTACAGTGCTATCCACAAAACTCACTCCAGAAAAATAAACCATAAGACACATTCTCAAGCAAGAAAGCGCATATGAGAGGTTTTCTTCTTTCCACGGAAAGTTAACAGAATTTATGACATTCGGCATCTCTGCTGTGTTGGTGGAGATTTTAGAAAGATTATGTTAAATGAATATAAAGACGGAGATAGATTTAGAGGGAAGAAACTACGAAGCCACCAGGCAATGCTGCAGAATTGATTTTTCTTAAGTGAGGTGAGTGAATAAGTGCATAATTCATGGCCTGGGAGAGGTCCTCTGAAGTCCGTTCTTCCCTGATGGTGTAATGCCCCTGCCTTGCCCTATCGATCCTGCCCATTTGTACGACCAAAAGAGGTGGGTGGGGGGGGACTTTGATTGCCTGGTGATTTTCAGTATTATGTCCCTTCGTATTGATTGACACCAGTAGGGTGACAAATGTTAAAGCCAATTCCTAGGCTAGATTTTCCCATCCTTGGTGTGAACAAAATGATTTTTGAACACCACTGTTGCTTTCAGAAGAGATAAATGCTGATCTATTGTTTAAAAGATGTGGTGCAATGTTAGCCTGTGCCTGAAAATAAACATCTTACAGCTCAGCCAAAGTCATGCAGGTCATGCGTAAGGCACCCCCCTCTTCCCATGCCCTCCTAACACCCTTGTTCGATCTCTGTTTCCTAATTATACCCAGCCCTCCTCTGATCTCCCTTATCCTCCGGAGCCAGGTCTCTGACCCCGGGGACCCATGCGAAGGGAGGTGAAATTGAGTGTAGTAAAAATCTCCCATAAACTACAGTTCAGTCTACAAAATGTACAAGCCACGACTAGTTTTCCAATATCCTAACCCTTCTTGGTCAGTGTGTCCCTATAGACTTAATTAAGTCCTTGTTCTTCCCCTTTTATAATGTTAAGGAAGGCATCCTGACCTGCACTGCCTGGCCCAGTGAATGATACAAATCCTTTAGTTTTTTTAGTCACTAATTAAAAAAAAAAAAAACACCTCTAAAAGTATTCACTTATTCTTACCAACATGTGTTGGCTATTTCAGGCTTACTCTAGCCATTGCCTACCATCCCAAGATTGTTGCAGAATCTAGAGGTAGCAGCCTCTCATGGTTAAACAGGACTCTCTCCTTTTCTCTCTGGCAAACCCATTTACTGGAATTCCTGAAGGCAAGTATGAGAATGATGTATCCTCACTGTACAGCACTTTTCTGAGCATATACCTCTTGTTTTCACACCATCAGCATGGAATGCCCCTCCCGTCTTCTCTCCCAGTTAATCGGTTCTTAACTTTTAATAACCCAGTTTAGGTGTTGGAAGTCGGGGCGGTGGCTCTTCTTGGGGAGGACAGTGACTTATTTCTTATTTCTTCCACTAAATACAACTAATGTTGTTCTGGATGCTATATATAAAATATACATAAGAGCTATCTATTGTGTATAAAACAAACATAACAAGACTCTTAGAGGTAGAGAGGAGGAAGACTAGCTATGGACCTTGACATAGTGACGAATTCCCTGGATTTTCTTTTGTCTCGTGCATCTCAGACTTGAAGCTGCAGGAACCAGCAACCTGAAAACATTAAGGCGCAAAGACCAAAAAATCCCAAGCAAAGCCTGCTCTCTAGACTCAAACAAAAACCAAGACAGACACAACATAGCTAGACAGAAAACTTTTAGAAATAACCACTCTACTCCAGCCAAACCCCACAGAATAAAACTGTACCCTCATGCCCACATGTCAGCAAAGGCCAGCATGCCTCCACACTTGTGAGGCTATAAAGCACCCTAACCTAACTAGCAGGGTGGGGTCAGAGAAATCCAGGCTGAGCGGGAGCCAGAATTCTCACCCCTGCCTGCCCCCAGGTTCAGCTCAGATCACTTGGGGAGCCTAGACTGCCATCCCCACCCAGCAGTAAGGAGGTATCTCTTCCCCTCCTCACCAGGATGGTACCAGAGGAGGCCTTGTGGAGATTTTGGACTCTTAGCACCCACCGGTGATAACAAGACCACCTCCACCATAGTTCAGGGGAAGCCAGGTGGGAAGCAGTAAGGAGGCACGCTTAACCCTCCCCCC
Source organism: Trachypithecus francoisi (assembly GCF_009764315.1). Taxonomy (NCBI): domain Eukaryota; kingdom Metazoa; phylum Chordata; class Mammalia; order Primates; family Cercopithecidae; genus Trachypithecus; species Trachypithecus francoisi. The sequence goes on along the minus strand of NW_022681442.1, from coordinate 4,944,598 downwards.
ACACAGGGAGATGTCAGTGGAGGTTGAGTGGGGAGCAGAGCTCTTCTCACTGCCCAGCAGCAATGAGGATTTCTCCCCTCTTGGGCGTTAACTGAAGCTTAGTGAGAAATCTGGACTTTTACCTCCACCTGGCAGTAACAATGTGGCACGCCCAGGCATAGCAGTGTCAGAAAAAGTAAATTAAAATAGAAGATTTAATAAGATCCAGAGCTTTATAACAAGAGTGTCCAGGTTTTCACTGAAAATCATTCATCACTGCCAGGTGCGGTGGCTCACACTTGTAATCCCAGCACTTTGGGAGGCCGAGGCAGGTGGATCACTTAATGTCAGGAGTTTCAAACCAGCCTGCCCAACATGGCAAAACCCCATCTCTACTAATACTACAAAAAATTAACCAGGCATGGTTGTGCATACCTGTAATCCCAGCTACTCAGGAGGCTGAGGCCCAGGAGGTAGAGGTTGCAGTGAGCCGAGATCGTGCCTCTGCACTCCAGCCTGTGCAACAGAGTGAGACTCCATCTCCAACCAACAAAAAACAGCAAAAACAACAAAAAGAAAATCATTCATTCATCACAACAAGAACCAGAAACATCTTTAACTGAGTGGGAAAAAAAGACAATAGATGCTGATACTGAGAGGACAAGCATATTGGAGTTATCTGAGAGAGATATTAAAGCAGCCATGATAAAAAGGCTTCAACAAGCAATTATAAGCTCACTTGAAACAAATGAAATAAAAAAGCCTCAGCAAATAAAACAGAAAATCTCACCAAAGAAATGGAAACTATGAGAGGGTCAAATGAAAATATTAGAATTTTTAAAACTAATGAAACAAAAAGCTCAGTAACGAAGCTCAGCAGAAGAATGGAAGGTACTTAGGAAAGAATCAGTGAGTTAGAAGACAGAACAATTGAAATCACCCGAACTGAACAACAGAGAGAAAATAGCCTGGAAAAAAAAAATTGAACAGAGCCTCATTAAGAACCTGTGAGACTATCATAAAAGATCTAACTGTATGTCAGTGGAGTCCCAGAGGAGAAGAGAGAAGGGTTACACTAAAAAAGTACTCGAGGAAATAATGGCTAACAACTTTTGAAGTTTGAAGAGACCAAAACCTACAAATTTAAAAAGCTTAGTGAACACCAAATATGATAAACAGAAGAAAAAAAATCCACACCAAGACACATCACAATTAAACTCCTGAAAGCCAAAGGCAAACCTATATATAGGTTTAACACAATTCCTATCAAAATCTCAAGATTTTTTGTACATACAGACAAGATGCTTTAAAAATTTCTATTGAAATTCAACGTAACTAGAATAACAAAAATAATTTCATAAGAAAACAAGTGGGGCCGGGCACAGTGGCTCATGCCTGTAATCCCAGAACTTTGGAATGCTGAGGCAGAAGAATAAGGGCCAGGAGGTTGAGACCAGCCTGGGAAACACAGCAAGACTCCATCTTTTTTTTTTTTTTTTTTTAGACAAAGTCTCTCACTCTGTCTGGAGTGCAGTGGCGCAATCTCGGCTCCTGCAATCTCCACCTCCCAGGGTCAAGCGATTCTCCTGCCTCTGCAGCCCCAGTAGCTGGGATTACAGGCACGCACCACCACACCCAGCTAATTTTTGTATTTTTAGTAGAGACGGGGTTTCACCATGTTGGCCAGGATGGTCTCAATCTCCTGACCTCATGATCCACCCGCCTCAGCCTCCCAAAGTGCTGGGATTACAGGCATGAGCCTCTGCACCCGGCCATAAGACCCCATCTTTACCAATAAATAAATAAATAAATAAATAATAAAGTGGAAGAAAACATTCTACCTGGTTGTAAAATTTATTATATAGCTTCTGTAATTAAGACTGTGGCGCTGGCAGAGGGACAGACCCAAATATTAATAGAATAGAACAGAAAATCCAGAAATAGATCCACATAAATAGGACCAAGTGATTTTTGACAAAGGTGTAAAAGCAATTCAATGGGGGGAAAGCTAGCCTTTTCAGCAAATGGAAAGAAGTAGACACTCAAAGGCCATAAAATAATCCTTGACCTAAATCTCACATCTTATATAAAAATAACTCGAATGGGATGATAAACTTGAATGTAAAACTATAAATATTTTAGAGAAGAAAGATTAAAGGAAATCTTCGGAATCTAAGGCGAGGCAAAGAATTCTTAGACGTAACACAAAAAGAATGATCCACAAAAGGAGAAGTTGACAAATTGCACTTAATCAAAGTGTAAAACTTTTGCTCTGTGAAAGACCTTATTCAGAAGACGAAAAGACAAGTCAGAGAGTGAGAGAAAATATTTGCAAGCCACATAGCTGACAAAGGACTACTATCTAGAATATTTGAAGAGTTCTCAAAATTCAACGGTAAGAAAAACAAACAGCCGCATTAGAAAATGGACAAAAGACATAAAGATACATTTCACTGAAGAGGAAACACAGATGGCAAATAAGCATATGAAAAGATGTCCAGCCTCATTAGCCATTAGGGAAATGCAAATTAATACCACAATGAGATGCCACCACACACCTATCAGCATGGCTAGCATTAAAACATAGTGACAACACCACACTCTGGCAAGGACACAGAGAAACAGGATTACTCTTACACTGCTGGTGAGAATGTAAAATGGTACAGCTGCTCTGGAAAATAATTTGGCAATTTCTTAAAGAACTAAATATGTAACTATTCTATGATTCAACAATTTCACTCACAGATACTTCTCCCAGAGAAATGAAGAGTTGTGCTCACACAAAAACGTGCATCTGAATGTTTATAACATCTTTATTCATAATAGCAAAAAAAAAAAAAAAATTAGGAACAACCCAGATGTCCTTCAGTGGACGAATGGCTAAACAAACTGATGCATCCATATCATGGGACACTCCACAAAAATAGACTAGTTATACATGCAGCAACCTGAATGAACCTCCAAAGAGTAACACCGAGTGCAAAAAGACAATCCCAGAAGGATACATGCTGTATAATTCCATAAAGCATTCTTTTTTTTGAGACAGAGTCTCTCTCTGTTGCCCAGGCTGGAGTGCAGTGGCGCAGTCTCGGCTCTCTGTAACCTCCGCCTCCCAGGTTCAAGCAATTCTCCTGCCTCAGCCTCCCAAGTAGCTGGGATTACAGGCACCTGCCACCACGCCTGGCTAATTTTTGTATTTTTTAGTAGAGAGACACGGTTTTGCCATGTTGGCCAGGCTGGTCTCGAACTCCTGACCTCAGGTGATCTGCCTGTCTCGGCCTCTGAAAGTGCTGGATTACAGGCGTGAGTCACCGTACCCGGCCCCTAGACAGCATTCTTGACAGGACAAAATTATAGAAAAGGAGGATAGAAAAGTGGTTGCCAGAGGTTAGGAAGAGGGAGGTGCAGAAGGAAAGTGAGTGTGACTATAGAAAGTCAACAGGAGGGAACCATGTAATCATGGAAATGTTCCGTCTTGAGTGTATCAATGGCAGTATCCTTTGTGTAGTTTTTAAGATGTTGCCATTAGGAGGAAATAGAATGAAGGGCATAGGAAATATTTCTGTATTCTTTCTAATTTTTTGGAGACAGGGTCTCACTCTGTTGCCCAGGTTGGAGTGCCGTGACATGATCTCGGCTCACTGCAACCTCCGCCTCATGGGTTCAAGCAATCCTCCCTTCTCAGCCTCCCTAGTAGCTGGGATTACTGGCGTGCACCACCATGCCCAGCTAATTTTTGTATTTTTAGTAGAAATGGGGTTTCACTATGTTGGCCAGTCTGGTCTTGAACTCCTGACCTCAGGTGATTCGCCTGCTCCAGCCTCCCAAAATGCTGGGATAACAGGCATGAGCTACTGTGCCTGACCTCTTTCTATATTATTTCTTAAAACTGCACATGAACCTATAATTGTCACCATATTTAAAAAGTTTAAAAATAATTACGATGCCACTGCCTTTCTCTAAACTAGGATTAATCTGCCTCTCCTCTGTGTTTTCTCTCTGAGGTTAACAGGGTGAGGAAAGAAGGGAGAGGGAAGAGAAAATAATAAATAAAATGGTTGACTTAAGCCCAAACATATCAATCATTACATTAAATGTAAATGTTCTAAATACACAAATACTCCAAGGCAGAGCCAGCCTTAGAGCTGTTGGTCCCTGGATTTAAGTCCTTGGCTTTCACATCTAAGCTGTAAAACCTTCAAGAGGACATTCATCCCCTCCAAGCCTCCGTTTTCTAAGCAAGGGATAATTCAATCTACTTTGAAGGATTGTCTTGAGATTAGAGAGAACATTTGCAATAATGCACTGGCAAATAATAAATGCTTAGTAACTGGTAACTGTTTCTACCACTACCAACACCTCTGTGTGGACTTGGTCCACTCTGCCTGGTGCAATAATCGATGGAATATGAGCTCCTCCCCCACTAGACTGGAAAATCCTTGAGCAATGTACTGGGTCCTATTAATTTGCTTTTCCCCAAGTACACTTTACAGTCTTTCATGCAGTAGATATCTCAGAAACACATGTTGGATTGAATTCCTGAATGGTTAAATATTATATGGGTGGGGGGTGGGGGAAAAATTTGAGGCAGAAAAACTGAAGATCAATGAAAAGAAAGAAAACAACTCTGTCAAATGCAACCTACTGAATCTCAGCAGATCCAAGTAGCATAAGATTCCTCTGCCAGGTGCAATTACTCCATACTTATGTTTCAGACCACGGGCTGCATCTGAGGACATTTTATATATTGCCTCAAAGAAAAAGGCACAGAAGAGAAACCAGTGGTTTGCAGGATTAAATCAAAAATCGGTTTCCTTATTGATAAGGGCCTTGCACGCTTGCTGAACATAATCTCCAAAAGGCCTGCAGAATAATGAAGTAGCAGCTACGTGTCAGTTTCTTGGTAAAACCACGAAAAAGCATAGCCTACAACTGAATTCATTTGCTAGAACAAGATAGGACCCGCTGCCTTTCCAGGGCATTTCAAGTTACTCCTCCCATTTTCCAGTTTTTGGAGATAAAGCAGGAATTACTGCAGAATGGTTAAGAAACTAGGATACTGTCTAGGGTTAGTACCTAGAAGAACCAGGTTGTCAAAATGCCAGTGGGGGTGGAGAAGCTTGGGGTACAAAGTGATTGGTCAAGTTCAGTTAATCTTTAATTGATAGAGCTTCAGGGTCATCAGTGTGAAAAGCCTCTACAAAAGATTCTTCTTTGAATGTCAGTTCCTTGAGGGCAGGGAACTGCCCTCATCTGTTTAGTTCACTGCCATTTTTCCCGTACATGGAACCACATAGTATACGCTCAATAAATACTTGTTGAAGGAATGAACAGAACAGTTTGCCTTTGTTATCTTTAAGTGCTTCAGAGTACTGATTGTAGCACTAATTGTAGCAGTAAACTGCAGCACAAATTTGCATTTGTCTTAGTTAAATCCAGTCGCAGAACAGAAGTCCCCACACTGGTCGAGAACCTCCCTCCACAACACCTGAGGAAACACAGCTGCAATGGAAATGGGCATTCAAGAGAGTCCTCCTGCCAAACAGAGAAGAAGTGGACAGGTCGTCCATCATCCAGGCGTTCTCGCTGCAAAGACCAGACTGAGCCCCGCCAGGAGATGCTGTCTTACAAAGGACACTCACCCAAGGTGCTATGCCATCCCCACCACCTGCAGCCCTGCACACCTGCACCACCTGCACACCTGCAGTGTGGCTCAGTGGGCATTTCTGTCCCGCTTTGCCATATAATTTACCCAGCAGAAAGGAAATGCTGCAGCAGGACCTGCGTGCATATGCGCAAAGGCAGAGGATGAAGTAGCAAGACCTTGAGCTCTTGCTGCATGGCGGGATAAATGACATCATCTCTCTGAGCCTCAGTTTTCTCACATGTATATTGGGAATAAAACCAATATCTATATCTTAGGGTTATGAGAATTAATGAATGGAAAACACTCAGAATGCCACTCCAATACACTTGGAGGAAGAAAATATTTTCAACAAATCGTTCTGGGTCTATTAGACATCTGCTGGGGGAAAAAAATGAATCTCAACCCCTGCTTCCCATCATAAACATAAATCACTTCCACATAAATAATAGACCTAACTAAGAAAGGTCAAACCAAAATGCTTCTAAAAGAAAACATAGGAGAATATCTTCATGATCCTGAGACAAAGATTTCTTTTAAAGGATACAGAAAAGCTCTGATTTTAAAAGAAAAAAGGATAAATCATACTTAAGAAAAATCAAGAACTTATATTCATCAAAAGAAACCATTAAGAGAATGAAAAATCAAGCCATAGATGGAGAAAGGATATTTACAATACATACATTTTATGTTCTATTACAAACTCCTACAAATCAATAAGAAAAAGATAGAAAACACAACTTTAAAACTAGGCACAGGACTTAAAAAGGCACTTCATAGGAGAGGATATCTAGTGACAAATAAGGATATGAATAGGTGCTCAATACCTATTAATCATCAAAATACAGTCTTGTACCACATAATGACATTTCAGTTAATGACAGACCACATATATGATGATGGTCTCATAAGATCATAATGATGCTGAAAAATTCCTATTACCTAGTAATGTCACAGACATCATAACATCATAGCACAATGCATTACCTTTTCTATGTATAGACACATTTAGATACATGAATTCTTACCCAGGTGTTACAACTGCCTATAGTATTCAATACAGTCATGCCGTACAGGTTTGTAACTTAGGAGCATTAGGCTATATCATCTAGCCAAGGTGTGTTATAGGCTATACCACCTAGGTTTCTGTACATAAACTCGATGGTAGTTCCGCAGTGATGAAATCACCTAATGACACATTTCTCAGAACGCATCTCCATTGTTAGGTGATGCATGACTGTAACACAGAGGAAAAGCTCAAATTAAAATGTTTGACAATATCAAGTTTTAGAGAGGATGTAGAAAAACCACAATGCCCATACATTGCTAGTGTGAAGCTAAAGTGATACAGCCACTTTGGAAAACTGCTGAGTCTTACTCTCAAAGATAAAAAACCCTATACCTAGCCTCTAATGTAGCCATTCTACTTATAGATATGTATGCAAGGGAAATGGATTAACGTGTCCACAGAAGACACACACACAAGAATATTTGTGGCAGCTTTGTTCATAACAGTCACACATGGAAATAACCCAAATGTCCACCAACAGTGGAACAGATAGTGACATATTAATGCAATGGAATATTATACAGCTATGAAAAAGAATACTTGGCATAGAAACACACTAGAACATGGATGAATCTGAGACATAATGTCAAGCAAAAGAAGCCAGACCCCGGAGCATGTATTACATGACCATTTCCATCAAGTTCAAGGGGCAAAAGTAATCGATTGCAGTAGAAGTCAGAATAGTGCTTACCTTGGTGAGACAGCTGGAGGTAGTAGTTATGGATGAGAAAAGCCTTCGGAATTCAGAAGGTAGGAGCCTTCTGAATTACTGGATATATTCTATTTTGATTTGGGTGGTACTTATAGAAGTATATACGTTTGTAAAATGTATCAAGCTATAAGCCACATTTGTGTATTTCACCGCACGTATGTGCTATCTCATTAAACATAACGAAAATCCACTAAGCACGGTGCAAAGTGCATAGCAATCACTCAAAAAGTTAGCACTCTACCGTTTTTGTTAGTTTTACTATCACAGTGATAGATTCCTCTTCAACTCCATTCCCTGCTACCAACTTTCTCTGGAAACACTGTGGAGGCAGTACAATATTTTTAAAGCTAAAAATGACTTCTGCTTTTTTTCTTTGGTCTCAGAAAATGTGTCTGAAAGTCAAAGATGCTTTTATTCCAAAAGACTACTCCTGCTGATTATTCTTGGGTAAGATAGCAAAATGTACAGCACAATCAAGCCAGCATCAAAACAGAGAAGGAAAGAAACGCAGAGAAGACAGCTGATCATCAGACGCGTTGAGCAACCTGGGCATTGCAGAAGCACTTGCTGCTCGCTTTAATCTCACGGCACTCGCCTTCCTCAGGAGTCTTTTAAAATCCTGGAAAATATCTCCTGAATTTCCCTTGTATTCAGGGAAGACAATGTGATTGCGGTCCACACAAAAGGAGTAACTTCTCCAGAGATGTGGCATCTGCAGCTGATCAGCAGGACCCCCCTTACAATCAGCAAGTCTAATAAGGAAGGTGGGGTGGTGATATAGTTGGCCCCACCTGACTCACCAGCATTTCATTCCTTACTAATTCACAACTTGACTTTGGGATAACCTTGAATGTATGGGATAAATGGATTGGGCTTTGGTGGCAGAGGGGTGAGGAGTAGGAAATGAAAAAAAAAAAAAAATAGAGCAGTATCCAAGTACTAGCTCCTGGATACAAAAGAAATGGAAAGAGGTTGATATATTAATTTATATGTCTCATCATACACTGTTTAAGCTAATCAGGCCGGGTACGGTGACTCATGCCTGTAATCCCAACACTTTGGGAGACCGAGGCAGGCGCAATCACTTGAGGTCAGGAGTTTGAGACTAGCCTGGCCAACATAGTGAAACCCCGTGTCTACCAAAAAAATACAAAAATTAGCTGGGCATGGTGCCGTGTGCCTGTAATCCCAGCTACTCAGGAGGCTGAGGCAGGAGAATCGCTTGAACCCGGGAGATGGAGGTTGCAGTGAGCACTTGCTGAGCTGAGATCGCACCACTGCACTCTAGCCTGGGCAACAGAGGGAGACTCTATCTCAGTAAGTAAGTAAGTAAATAAATAAATAAGCTATTCGAATCCTCCAAATTTACACCTGGGTCGATGCAAGTGGAGTCAGCATCAGATAGAAATGCTGATAGAAGTTGACAGATGGAAGTCCCTCTCTCCACGTGAAAGGTTAGTCAGAAATTGCTTATTCATAGAAATAGAAATGACGCCAGAGTCCATTTCACACTTTAACCTGCCATAAATCTCCTAAAATAAAATGATACAATTTTGGTGAACACCTGTGAATTTGTGAAGTGAGTTGACCTCACATTAACCAAAATTGGTGAAAAACGTCTGGCCTAGCCTGCATCAGATCATAAATGAGTCTCCACTTTCTGATAGTATCAAAACCAGCTGGTGGTCTGGCATGTGGTCAAGTTACGCCAATGTGGAGACCAAAATGGCCGGGGTTGAGTGCTGTGTTCTGTAACGATAATTTCAGGCCCTCTATCAAGACAAAGAAATGGTGTCTAAATCGGGATATGCACAATTGCAAAATGTCAACAGCGAGTACTACAGAGGGACAAGGATGCAAGAAGCGAGGGTGGGAGGAGAACTGAATGAGGACTCTGCAAAGGGCACTCCCTTCTCCCTTCATGTTTAAATAGAACATGGTCGGTTTCTGCCTGTGCTTATCAAACCCAGATATTTTCAGATGCTGTTCTAGCTGCAAACTCATGAAATGATCCTTGAAATTATATTACCAAGAGAAATTTTCCTTCATTGTTTATTTTGATATAATTTCAATAAATCTATGGTATGTGAAATTATTTCTTCATTTCCTCCTGGTTCTGAAAACGAAATTCAATTTATGAACCAGCCTGTGGAATTCCAGCAGAGTGCAATACACCAGCAGCGTATTGTTGGCTGTGGGACCAGGTCTCCATGGGAGAACAAATCACGCTTTAAGGGACAAGGTGATCTTCAAGTTCATTTCTTGAGGGTTAATTCATGACCTTGGATTCTTAATCCACAGCAGCCACCCAGACGCCCTATTTCTCTGATGCATTTTGTGGTCTCTGAAAAGAAGAGGCAGGAAAGAGTTCCTGTAGACATCATCAAGGTCAAACACCGTGAACAGAGGTGTGTACTCCAAGCTGTGACCCGTGGGGAAGGCAGAAATCCAGAGCCTGAGGGGCAGGCAGTGCTGTGGGGTTTCTCCCTGAAGGCTCTGGATAAGAGGGGAGAAGAAAGTTGTTTCTATTAGGTTGGTGCAAAAGTAATCATAGTTTTTGCAATTAATCAATTAAAAAAATGGCAAAAACCACAATTACTTTTGCACCAGCCTCATAGGAACTGTGTTAGAATGATGGTCTCAGGCGATGAGTCTCTGATGACTTTTCTAAAGTCATGAAATAGTCAAGACACATGGATGTATAATGAATAACAGATTGTCCATACTCACCATTCAGATTAAGAAATAACTGTGGCCGGGCACAGTGGCTCACACCTGGAATCCCAGCACTTTGGGAGGTCAAGGCCGGTGTATCACGAGGTCAGGAGATCTAGACCATCCTGGCTAACATAGTGAAACCCCGTCTCTACTAAAAATACAAAAAGTTATCTGGGTGTGGTGGCAGGTGCCTATAGTCCCAGCTACTCAGGAGGCTGAGGCAGGAGAATGCCATGAACCCGGGAGGCGGAGCTTGCAGTGAGCCGCATAGCGCCACTGCACTCCAGCCTGGGCGACAGAGCGAGACTCCGTCTCAAAAAAAAAAAAAAAGTTACCAAAAGTCCCCTATACCTTTCCCCCATAACATCCCCTCCTCAGGTAAACACTGCCCGGATTTGAGGTCTGTCCTTTCCTCAGTCTGCTTTGATACACATATACAATTTCTTTAGCAATCTGTGACATGGTTTTCATGTTGTGAAACATTTACAAATAATACTGTACTGTTCATACCCTGCTGGAATTCTCTCCTTCTGCTCAATGTTTTAAATGAGATTCACCCAGGTTAACACTTGTAGCTCTACTAAGTTCCTTTGCACTCCTGTGTAATGTGAGTAGTCCTCTTCTTTCTGCTCCTTTTTGTTTTTCACTTTCCAAATTGCCTCTATGGAGCTGGTGCTACTTTGACCACCAGATGAGTGGGGCGAGGGAGAAACATCTTCCACATGCCTTCTCCCTACTCCTCCTACGTTCTCATTCTTGGGGAGTGACGGTGTTGAGTCAGGAACCTGGAAGCATTCACCAGTCCCCACTCCTCTCCCAGCCAATGATGCAGTCCTGCTGGCAGCCCCTCCTAATGCCCCTCAGAGTCTGCAATATCCTCTTCGCTCTCCAGGCCTCACAGCAGGGGACCACCTTTCTTGCCTATATTGTGGTGCTGTACTTGCCCAGCCTTCTTTTGGTCTTGCCTTAGTCCAAGCTCGCCTTCATTCATCCCAACTGCTAACATCCCAGGCCAGGTTACCGTCATCTCATACTTCTATGACTTTGCCAGCTTCATTACTGGTGAAATTAGATCAGCCTCCAGCCTCATTGCCAGAGGATTTTCTTAAAACAGAAACTTGTACCTGATCAAATCCCCTCCCCTCCACTTTAAAAATCCTTCAGTGACTTCTCATTGTCTTCAGGATGAAATCCAAACCCCAAAGCATGACATACAAGACTCTCCTTGTGATCTGATCCCACCTGACCAGCCTCATCTCTTAAGACCGCAGCACTAACAAGCTGCTGAAATTCTGCAGGCTGGCTGTGCACTCCCTCACCTTGCACATGGTTTCCTCTGCCTGTGCTCGCTCTGCCTTTCCTTGCCTAGACAATATTAGCCACAGGTCCTTCAAGACACAGCTGAGCTGAGCTGAGCAGCCTTGGGAGGCCTTTCTTGAGCCTCCACCCATCTGAGTGGGGCTCCCTGCTCTGTGGCCCTCAGCATTCCTTGCGTTTGTGGCTCCCATGTCAAACTCACACTGTTGGAACACTTCTATGCTACTGCTATGGATTAAGAATCCAAGGTCACAATTTAACCCACCAGAAATGCGTCTCTTTTCTTCCCCACCCAGAGCTGGGCTCCCAGAGAGCAAGCGCCATGCCTTGTACTTTGGATCCCCAGGGCCCAGCTCAGTGCCCACTCTTGGCAGTGCTGGATAAATGCTGGATGGACTGAATCAGGCTGCCTGGGGGAATGTGAGGGCCACACGCCATTAGAAATGCTAAAGGGCAATGATCTCATTACTGGAATGATTGAGAAGCCAGTATCCTGAATGTGGCTTTCCCACATCACTGAGGTCCATCTCTTTGTGCCAAAAATACTTGTATGTAGTAATTTATAGAGAACATTTTCTAAAACCATTCTATGCCAGCTGATGTTTGGCCAATAGTCTCCTATATACCTGGATGTGTTGTTTACAACCACATTTATCCTCATTGGCCAATGACTACGCCCTGTAGTTATTAAACATTTTCAATGTCACTCCTTATTCTTTGTTTCCTTAAATTTTAAAGCAATAAAAATGTTTCCAACATTTCCATGTTTCCATGCATGCTCTGTTATAAGGAGCACCCATTCTTAACGTAGTAAAATCCAGACAAGGGTTTCTCCTTACACCAACGGGCCCCATATGGCTCCGCTTTTATATGGATACCTGATATCCCTTCTGTCAATAACATGTTCTCTCATCTGTCATTTCTCAGTTGACAAGGGCAAGTCCTGTGTTTGCAGCAGTGAATATCCCTTGCAGTGATATTCAGAATTGTCACTAAGAGCAGGACTGAAGGCAGCCAGGAAAAGCCACTTGCCTCAGGGAGGCTACAGATCCATCCATCCCCACCAACCCCCAACCCTCCCTCCTCTCCTTCCACCTTCTGCCTCCGCCTGGTTGCTACAGGTCAGTGCTGGTGGAATTGATCTGAAGATGGGTACCAGAGAAGTTGGATTATCTCTGTCATCTCTAAGCAGAAGCCCAACCATTTCAAAAACCAAGCAAGAAACCAGCCAACCAAGAAACCTCACCTTGTTCTCACATGATAAGAACCGGCCAAGTCAGGATATTTTATATAACAGCTTAATTCAGAGGGTTTCCTTCAGCAAGCAAGTCAGGAATATTTTTTCCTAGTGTTTACTAACAGCTCCTAGTCATGCTCAAAATACTTGCTGGAAATTCTACTGAAATTAGACCCTCAAGAGTTTCAGAGAAAATACAGCATTACATTATAAATGATAAATAATGTGAAATTAGACACGACGGAGAACTGCATATTTGGCCGTTTCAAGTTCTAGGCCTTTTTCCTTTCTTCTCATAAGAGCCAGCTTATGTGGAGTTAGGCTGCCTGAAGGTTGTACATTTTCAGTTTACAATATCTGCTCTTAACAATAAATATCATATTTCTATACAACCGCTCCATTCTTCCCCCCAACAAATCTTGCTAGACAGTTCCCATTGGCCAGCAAGAATTACTTTCAGAAGGAAATAATCTCCACAACCTCAATGATTTGTAAGTGGGTAAGACTCAGCCTAAGATGAAAACACACCAGTGATCGGAGGCTTCATTTTTAATTTCAGCATTCACTTGCAAAAGGAGGAAAACCAAATTAATTTTCCACTTTACTTCATTGGCAAACTATTTCTCACTTTGCTGAAGGTTTGAGGCATGGTGATAAATGGTGAATAATAAGCTGCTGATGCACACAGTCAATGATTGGAGGCCCTGAGTCTTCATCTTAATGGGCAGTCCCGTCCTGCTGCCAGGAAGCCTCGTCACTGTGTCCAGTCCTGACTCACAGTGGGCTTCAGGGCCATTGAAGGGCATAGGTCTCAAACCAGCGTGACCCCATGGGCATCATCGAAAACATAACTCTACTAAGAGACCCCCAGCACAGTGCTTCTTTAGTGATGGCAGAGGAACCAAAGCCATCCCCATGGAGATACTGCTTTTCTGTGCTACAGGTCAGCAAACGTCTTCTGAAAGGGCCAGAGAGTCAATATCATAGGTTTTGCAGGCCATGCCATCTCTGTTGTTGCTACTCAACTCTGCACCATGGCATGAGACCTTCCCTGGACGATATGTCAACCAATGGCCGTGGATGTAGTCCAATAGAATTTCATTTCTGGACATTGAAATGTGGATTTTGTATAATTTTTGCATGTCATAAAAGATTATGTTCTTTTAATCCATTTTATTTTTATTTATTTTTTATTTTTTATTATACTTTAAGTTCTAGGGTACATGTGCATAGCATGCAGGCTTGTTACATATGTATACTTGTGCCATGTTGGTGTGCTGCACCCATCAACTTGTCAGCACCCATCAATTCATCATTTATATCAGGTATAACTCCCAATGCAATCCCTCCCCCCTCCCCCCTCCCCATGATAGGCCCCGGTGTGTGATGTTCCCCTTCCGAGTCCAAGTGATGTCATTGTTCAGTTCCCACCTATGAGTGAGAACATGCGGTGTTTGGTTTTCTGTTCTTGTGATAGTTTGCTAAGAATGATGGTTTCCAGCTGCATCCATGTCCCTACAAAGGATGCAAACTCATCCATTTTAAAATGTAGAAAACATTCTTAGCTCAGAGGTCTTACAGAAACAGGCAACCTGATCTTCTCGGATAGTATCTATCACCCCACAAAGCCTACGTTGGGAGTGCATCCCTCTAGCTGATTGGATGAAACCAAACTCTCGCAGGTAATTTAAGACACAAGCACGATGCATCCTTCCACTTCCCGTCACTGGTTTTTACCACTCGCTCTGGAAGAGGAGGTCAGAGTGGGCAAACAATTCAGTCACCATGTGTAGTCAAAGGCACCACAACAGCTGGAAAAAAATCAGAGTCTGGAAGAAAGAATATTTAAAAAGTACACCAAGAATATAATTCATAGCCTGCCGCTGTTTCCAGAGCGTGGGCCCTCAACCTCTAATTAACCTTAATGGCACTGCTGACTGCTTCTGCTCTTGGTATCATGATGAAAATTCACCACACATTTCATTCAAGCACACGTGAGGCTTGAATACCTTAGAAGAGAGTGATTCCATGGAGATGAAATTGCCAAGCGGCAAGCTGGCTGAAATTCTGCAGCTCACGGAGGAGAGTGTGGGTGTGAAATTGTAGGCAATTACATTTTATCACTGCTACACAAGTTTCTGCTGAATTCATTAAAATTTGCTCCCAGAATCGGGTTGGAGGACTGTGGAATTTCGGTGGTCCCGATGACAAAAATGAAAGCAGGTTTTCACTCTCCGTGCTGCAGGAGCCACAGAATGTCTGCAGTGCAATGAGGCTTGGATGTGACTGAGAAATGTCATCTCCTGGAACTGCAGCTGCAAATTAAACAAGGGGACTCTCTCACAGAAACAATGACTGCATTCCAAGCAGAGAGAATCAGGGAACAGAGAGGACAGGCAAACAGTGGGCAGATGCGTGCCTGACACAGAGGGAGCCGGCCCCTCTCCCCGGCCCCGGGCGGCCTGCTGAGCACCCGTCAACACCTCCAGATAGGAGCACAGGGAGAGAGGAGAGGTGTAAGTTTGGAAGTTAAGTGAGAAAGAACTCCCACTGAGAGATGAATTAGAGATGTAAAAGCTGTGACCAGGAAGGTCTTCCTAATTAGAAAACCGAGGAAAGATCTTGGGCTGGACATGAAGCGTTCATTCCGGCCTCAGCACCTCACCTGGGTGCCGCCCTGCCGCTGAAGTGCTGACTGCCTTCTCTCCCCTCTGCCCGAGCGGAGACAGGCTGCCCAGAGGACACTGCAGGCCCAGCAGCTTCCTGCTGGCCTTAGTTTATCCAGAACCTCTATGAGCATGGCCCAGAGGGTCCCTGATGGAGGGAGAAGGCGGCCCTCATCTCATTGCTGCATGCCCGTGCTAACATCTGCCAACTTCCCACATCCAGTCGGATTTGCCTAGCCACCCCCTGCGCTCCCTTAGACTGCACGGAAGCCGATTCCAAAGGCTGGGCCTCTGCCTAGAGTGGACATCCACAACCAATGCTCTGCATTCTTCCCCCACCAACACCGAAGCAATGGGGCCTGCTAACCACACAGGCCATGAGACATTCCTCTTAACAGAATCCCTCGTTCCTGCAGATAGCATGAGACAGAACCGTCCCAGACAAGCCAGAGGGAAATCCGGGCTCCGTTAATTGCTGCCTGTGGCACCCTGGGTGGCCCAAGCGACCTTGCTGATACGCAGATTGTCCCACCTGTCCAACAGGCACAAGGCAATCTGCAGATGCTCAATGAGCGGCTCCTCCCCCTTCCCCAGGATAGGACTATTTTGGATTCTGGAGGCACAATCATTTTTAATGGGCACCAATTGTGTGGTTACAGGCACTTCTCCTATAGCCTGCCGCTCAGAGGCCTATAACCCACCTGACAGTCAGCAATATCCAGGGAGCAGAGCCTGCCAGAGCTCCCCAACCAGGACAGTAAAACCATCAGGCGTGCCCCTTCTTTCACAATTTACCAAATGCACATAACCGCATCTGCCAACCTGAGGCTGCACTTGCACACAGTACAGAGACCAAGATTCCCAGGGGAAGGGTGTCTGATCTCACTTCTCCCGG
The DNA here is from genome assembly GCF_009764315.1 of Trachypithecus francoisi. Lineage (NCBI taxonomy): Eukaryota > Metazoa > Chordata > Mammalia > Primates > Cercopithecidae > Trachypithecus > Trachypithecus francoisi. Next base: position 4,928,361 of record NW_022681442.1, on the reverse strand, counting down.
CCACCAGCAGTGGCGTGCTGCCACCCGCTCTCATGGGCTGGGAGGAGGCAGCCACGTACATTGCTTTCCATGGCTGTGCAGTGACGTCACACACGCCCGTGATGTCACATTGACAACTTGAAATCAGCCACAGGGGGAGTGTTTATACCACAGAAAGCGGCAAATGCTACAACTCAGGGCAAAATTCCCCCATCCCCAGCCCAGCTGGTTGTTGTCAAAACTGACCAGCACATGCTGGGCGTGTCCACTCAACCGCCATGGGCCGCAGGAGGGGAGTTCATTGGCAATGCAGTAGCGTGAGGCCAAAGAGGGGCCACTCGTCCGACACACGCCTGCCACCCCCACCCTCACACTGCGTCTGGCCTGTGACAGAATGGGCCTTGAGACCCCAGCTCTTACCCGCAAGGTGCAGTGAATTAGATCCTGGGCAGCCCAGGCCAAGACCTGCCTTCGTTTGATCAGGGTTTAACCAGAGCTGTAAATGGCCACATGCAAAGCTCCTGTGCTCACTGCGCGTGCAGCGTGGGAAAGAAGGGCTCTGACCTCTGGAGCCTGTTTTTCTATCTGTAGTAAAAGGACAATCACAGTCAAATCCTTAGAGGGTGGGTGTGAGGATTCAAGGGGACTATTTGTGGGAAAATGCGTGGGCCAGCTGGTGGCGTGAGCGCAGTCCACACTGATGGCTGTGAGAGAGGTGACAGTGACGAGCAAGTATCCTGTCTGCCTGCTCAGCGGACGAATCTGTGAGCACTAAACATAGGAACACAGCCCATGGCATCCTGCCTCCAGAGTTTGCTCATTTGCCTCCTGTGAAACCATTTGGTGCTGAGGCCAGAGGCATCAGCAGCAGCAGCTGATGGACATCCTGCACTCATTAACTGACATCCACCGAGGATCAGCCGCAGCAGTCCTGCCTTCAAGTGGCTCACAGACCTGTGTAGGGCCAGATGAGTAAAGGCCATGACCACAGAAGCTGAGAACAGGCGTTCTCAACCTCAGCGCTGCTGACCCCTGGGGCCAGAGCAGTCTCTGCGTGAGGGCTGTCCTGTGCCTTGTGGGAAGTTAGTAGCATCCCTGGTCTCCACCCACTGGATGCCAGTAGTCCCCATCCCACCCCAGTGGTGAAAACCACAAATGTCTCCAGACATTGCAAATGGCTCGCACTTGCTATCTGTGTGCTTGGGGAGACACGGACCAGGAACAGGGCTCTAGACCACAGGCCCTGGAGATCTGGAGGCTCGGAAGAAATCCGGAAAAGCCTACGCCAAAGCGTCAGCAGCAACTTTCCTCTCCACGCTGAGCATTTTAGTCTCTGTGGGCTTCGTAACCATCCAGAAGAACATCAAGAATGGAGACCCAGCCCACCAGGTTGTGGTGAGCACAGAAGAGGGTCTAGAAGTGGTGACTCTAACCTGGCTCCCAAAGGCAGCACCAGCAAAGTCCCACTGTGGGTGCCATCCTCCTGCCATCGCAAACACAAACCAACAGCCAAGCCTGCACACTTTCAAGGAACAAACAGCCTGGCTCTCAGAGGAGGCCAGAGTCTCACCCAAGCAGCGTGTAGCCCGAGTCCCATGGAATTTGTGTCCTGGCGCCCACCGAGTGTGAACCCTGCCTTCAACAGCAAAGAAAGGGCCTGCCTTTTGCAGCCTGGAGAAGTTCCCAGATTGAAACCATAGCAACCTCCTGCATCTCACGTGGAAGTGGCCAGCCTTGCTCCACAGTCACTCAGGCACACGATTGGCTTCAGGCTTCCTTCGCTCTGCCTCCTACATGTGTGAGGCCTGAGTACTGAGTGTCCTTCCCTCATCCCTACCCTCCCAAAGGCATCCAATTAAACACTGAAATGAAGACCTCTTTGCATGACTCAACTACAAGTTTAGGAATATGACTCTCTCTCTCTCTACATATATACACACACACACACACACATGCATATATATACACACAAACATATATACATATATACATGTAGATACACACATAGATACACACACACAAAAACTTGTGCATCAATTTGCTGTCACCCTCCCTACAAACAAGACACTTGTAGGAACACCAAGCTCTGCTTTTTAAAAACACCCTTCATCATTAACATCTGGAAAACTGGCACGTTTCCAGTGAAAAGAGAAACTTCTCCACACTCAGTGGTCCAGGCTCTGCACTTGTGGTAGCTTAAGGAACTTCAAAGCTCCTTGTTGTTTGAACAAATTGGAAACAGAAAACAAAGGGATGAAAAGAGGCCATCCCCATACAAGCCCTCTCCATCCAGGAGGGGAGCAGATGCTGGTCGCAGCGTCCTCCGCCCGCTGCTTTGAGACCGAGCAAACCACCTCTCAGATGCTGCGCTGCACGTGCAAGCAAATGCACCTAACAGCATATTACCGGCCACTGAAGACATGACAGCCCAAAGAGCGCCCCTCCACATCCCCTTATCATTTCCAGATTCACAAAGAAGACCATCTCCCTGTATGCAGCTCTGGGTATTTTCAGACTACCCTATTATCATTAGTTACGAATTTTCCCCAATAGTCCTGTGAGTAGGCTCATTGCCCAGCCAGGTGTAGGACTGACAGGCAGGCTCTGCAGCCAGAAAGCCTGGCATTGACGCAACGATAACCTTGAGTAAATTATTTCACCTGATTCCAATTTGGTCTCCTCCCCTTCTAAACATTCATGATCATGATACTTACAGATGGGGTTATAGAATGGACCAAACCGAAGTAGCTATGCTTGGAAGACAGCAAGCCAACACCTGATGTTGTTTACTATTTTTCAAAGTAAGTGAATATTCGTCAAGGGTCCACTATGTGTCAGGCACTGTGCTGAGTCCTGGAGTTAAAACAGTGAAGAAAGTGGACTGAATCTTTACTCAGAAGAAGAGTACAGGCCTTCAGGGAACAAGAAAGAAAAACATAAAGGATTACCTTTCGGTTTCAGTGAGTTCCACCATGGAAACACCAGGCCAGCAATGAGGGATGCCAGGGCAGAGCTGCTGGAGTGCACAGGACCAGGCTCCCTGAAGAGCTACCCAAAAGGCGAGAAGGAAGGAAGCCACCGGCAAAGAGAAGACAATGGGCATTCCAAGCCAGAGCAATAGCCTGGGCAGGCACCTCGAAGCAGGAAGGACGTTGGTGAGGTTGAGAACCAGAAAGAGAACAGAGAGACTGGAGCTGGTGCCTGTGGGGCAGAGGCATGGAGGACTGCAGGTGCTGACCTTTTAGGAAAAGCACTTTTTCTGCTGGATGGAGGATGGGCCAGGAAGGGGCAATAGCAGAGGCAGAGAGACCAGTTAAGAGGATACACCTGGGAGGCAGGTTGCGCAGGACTTGACGATGAAGCACACGTAGGGAAGACAGGCTGGGGAGGGACTTTAAAATGACCTCTAGATTTCCTACTGAGGCAAGAAGCCCAGGGAGAACATTTGGGTACAAGATGGGAGGAAGTGAAAATTTCCACTTAGATACACCCAGACTGAGATGCGTATTACCCACCAAAGGTGGCACTGGGTGGGCCATTGGCTGTGAACATGGAGCTCAGAGGGGACCCTGAGGGGAGCCACACTTGGGTGCCCTGGTCATAAAGAAGTAGTTACAGCCATGGGGATTGTGTTAGTCCGTTCTCGCACTGCTATAAAGAAATACATAAGACTGGGTAAATTGTAAAGGAAAGAGGTTTAACTGACTCATGGTTCTGCAGGCTGGGGTAGCATAGCTGGGAAAGCCTCAGGAAACTTTCCATCACAGTGAAAGGCGAAAGGGAAGCAGGCATGTCGTCACTTGGCCAGAGCAGGAGGAAAAGGATGAAGAGGAAGGGGGCTACACCCTTTCAAACAACCAGACCTCGTGAGAACTTACTTAGTATCATGAGAACAGCAAAGGAGAAATCCACCCCCATGATCCAATCACCTCCCAACAGGCCCTTCCTCCAACACTGGCAATGACAATTTGACATGAGATTTGAGCAGGGACATAGATCCAAACCGTATCAGGAAGCATGAGACCCTCTTCCCCCACCCCTGGGAGATTTGCTCAGAAAGCAGCAAACCCACAGCTGGGTTGGCTGAAGGAGGGAGATCAGCAGAGTCGGAAGCCCTGGCAGGTGACCTGGAGGAAACCACAGAAAGGGGTGTCCTTGAGCCAGAAGAAGATCGAGACTCCACTGCATTCTGTGCTGCTAGGAAACCAAGTGAGGTGGGGACAGAGAGGTGCTGTCACTGTGGACCTTGTTAGAGCAAACACCAGACTGGAGCATGTGGAAAAGGGGGGACAAGGGATGGGGGATGGTGCTCACCTCTGAGAAGTGTTCCCAAGGGGGAAGCAGTGGCCTGGAGTGGCACCTTGAGAGGGATGAGTGACTGGGGAAAGATATTTGTAAGATGGGGCAGGTTTGTGCACTGATGGAAATAATCCAGGAGAAGAAATGAGTGGTATTGTTTATTGTATAAGAAACAGGGGAAAAGAGGAGAAAACTTCTGGAAAAGGAGCGGGCATGGAATAGAAGCAAAGTGGAAGCTTAGGCCACTTCCTAAGCTTAAGCCACCCAGAAGGTGGGCAAATCTCCACAGCCAGAGGGAGGAGGCAGTAGTTTTCTGCTGCTATCTAACAACAACAACAACAAAACACAAATGGAGCCCTCAGAACAGCACACGTTTATATCTCACAGGTCCCAAGCTCAGAAGTCAGGCCAGACCCAACCGGGCTCTGTGTCCAGAGTCACACCAGGCTGGAATCAGGCCGTTAGCCAGGGCTGGCTGTCATCCGAAGCTTGGGCTCCTCCTCCCGGCTCTTTCTGTTGCTGGCAGAATTCAATTCCTTGTGGCTGTAGGACCAATGTCCTCATTTCCTTACTGGCCGTTGCTGGCCAGAGAATGCTGTCTGCTCCTAGGGGTCTCCCTCAGGTCCTCACCATATGGTCCCTCCATCTTCAAAGCCAGCACAGAATTCCTCATCCTGAACATCCCTGACCTCATGAAGGGCAGGACCTTTTCATGGGCTCACTGAAGTCAGACACACCCTGATAATCTCTTTCGAGCAACTCAACCTCAAATGACAAGTAACCTAATCATGGGATTGATATTCTATCACATATTCACGGGTTCTACCCACACTTAAGGCATGGGGATTGTGCAGGGCTTGTACCCAGGGGTTCAGAATCTTAGCATTCTGCCTACACCAGATAGAGGGAAAAGACAGCCAGGCAGAGGTGTTTCAGGAGGCTCAGAGTGGGAAAACCAAGGGGCTCGCAGCTCACGGTGCTATTTCCCTGTGCAACTGGAGAGAAGTTCACCTGAGGAGAAGGCAGGAGGATCTCCAGGAGGGCTGAAGAGTGAAGACAAGGAGATTAGGGCATGAGGATCTCCGGGAGGGTTGAGGATTGAAGACAAGGAGGTTAGGGCACCTCCTCAGCCAGGGGAAGAGGCCGAGCTGGCAGGAGGAGGGCTGGAGAGGAAGATGGGCACCACAGCCCTGCTGGGTTGGAGGGCAGGGCTGGGACCCGAGCAGGGGCAGCAACCCGGGGACAGGGTGCAGGGCAACGTCAGCTGGCAGGAGGGCATGCAAGTCGGGCTCTTCAAGAAGGGAGGAAAAAGTCTGGGAGCAGTAGTGCAGGGTTTCAGGGAACCAAGGACACCTCCTCTAATTCCAAGCGTGGCTGCCAGGGGAGGGTAGCCACAGGGTAGCCACTTTGAGAAGGAACTGGTCAGTGATTCCTGAGGGCTCTGGTGTCCCAAGAGAACTTCTTCTTAGTGCCACATTTGATCCAAAAAAAAAAAAAAAAGCAGCTCTTTCTGGGGCCCCACGAGATTCCTGCCTCCTTGATTGCAGCACAGATCCTTACAATAAACTGTCTTTAGGGGAGGAGCTTGAGTGAGTCTCTCTTCCTTATAACCTGTAAGGCCCAACTCACCCCAACACTTTATGCTAAGCAGAGAGGGACCAAGAGAGACTGGATCTGCCTTTGAGGGTTCTCCAGTCTGATATGAACTCACAAATAATCCTCACATACATCAAACCCAGGCAGGCCACAGTTAGGGTGTAAACCAAGTAAGTATCTTGGCAATACATTTTTGTAAAGAGATGTGAAAATAAAAAAATTAGAAGTAGAAGCCAGGGTGAGCAGAAAGAGGGTGTGTCTTGGGAGAAGAACAAGACGGGATTTACTGGAAGTGTGGAGTCTTATCTCTCAGCATAACCTGTTGGGTGTCTATGGCCAATCTATGCTAATGGCTCTCAGTGTTATAAAAGAACAGCCAACCAAAACATGGAAAATAGCTCTTCTGATTGTCCCTAGTAAAATCAACCCAAGGCACAGGGTAACCAAGTTTACCAGGGACCCCAAATCTCCTAAAGTGTTTCTGAACTGTGGAGAAAGCAAGTCATGTGTCACTTTCAAGCTTCAAAAAAAAAAAAAAAAAGAAAAGCAAAACAATGTTTCTTTTTAACTGGTGACCCAGTGCATTCCATGGTGGCTGTACTAAATGATTCATTGCAATCCTTGTGAACCAGAGGCAACAGCATGCATCTAAAAGAAATGTCTCTTTAAAAATTAAATAAAGCAAACATTCTCTGTGGGTGCTGGTGTTACACTGCACGCCCAGCTCTGCGCTAATCCTATTCTCCCGCGTTATCGCAGCCCCTGGTTTATGCTGCCCTGTCTCTCTTCCTTTGATTCCCCTGCACAGTATACTTCATGCCTGCGACTCAGAAAGTCCTTGGGGCAGGGACTTCATTAAGGTTTGTGTCAATCAGTAAAGAGTTATGTGCATTTTCCACAGCGCTGGCACACACTGGACTTCATGCACTGCCTCACTTTCTTCCTTTCACTTCCCACCAAGCCAGTGTGTTTCAGGAGTGAAATGCATTTACACGAACCCCAAGAAGTTAATATATGATTACCCAGTTAGCACAGTTTTACTTCACAGTACTGTAATGTAATGCTCAATGATTTTTAAGCAATAAAAGGAGTGACTTTAAAACTGAATTAGGAAAATTTAGACCCTACAGGGTTCATCATGAGTTTTTGAAAACTTTGGAATAATGCACTGAAATTCCTGAGAGTTATCTCGTGGGAATCTCAGAAAGGGTTTTTTGAGCCATTGTAAAATCATTCTCAAGGCGACTATTTCTTAGCCTCATGAAGGTATTTTGCTGAAAGTAAATGAGAAACCAAACAAGAATGCCCCCACTTCTATGAGAAGCAAATCGCATCTTACCATTCCATTTCTGTATTCTTTGGGGAGGTCCCTATGTATCCCTTACGTTTTATGATACGAGGCCACAGATATCTTCTTTCTCACACTTCCAATCCAGTCTTTCAAAATAATATGACCTCATTTAAAAGAAAGAAAAGTGAAACTATTTGAGTCATAATGGAACCCGTATCAAAATCCCAGAAACATATTTTCTCAATGCTCCCTGCTGCAGCATCTCCACAGACAGCAGTCTCCAATGCCATTTCCATCCCATCCCTTTCACAAACCTGTGTTCAGCCCACAGCTTTATCTACTTCCATTAAATAGATGTGCTTGCCGGCAGGAAATTGCCAGGGAAATAAATGTTAGGTTTGGCACCAGTTCCTTTTAAAGAAGCTGCAATTGGAAACGTGAAGGCAATGAGAAGATGCAGCCAGTGAGAGCAATGCACCCAGCTCCTGACCCGCGAGGTCCTTCTGGGGACACTGAGACTTCTTTTAGAAGTGAAGGTAATGCAGTCACTTTTCAAAGACAGGAATCACTCATTCTTGACCCGGCCCGGGGCTCCCACAACCTCTTCCAGGCCAAGGGGCAGGTGAGACTCACCAGGGCAACGATTTGTCTCAGGAGGACTGGCCCTCAGCCTGGTGGCCCAAGTCACCCAGGAGCAGTGCAGTTGGGAACCCGGGGCAGCAGGGCTGCTCCTGCAGCAGAGACTCCTAGCAGCCGGGGCAGTCGGGGACAGGATGATTCCCTGTTGCTCTGCCACCTGGAAGCCTCCAGGCATCCCTGCACCCTGGAAGGAGGCAGAGGGAGGAGGCGGCACGTGAATAATGAATATACTCTCCCCGCCCATCATTCGCATTCCATTCAAAGGACGCAAATGAGGCATTCATTTCTCCTCCTGGCTTGAAAGGAGAAGTGTCTCCGGGAATAAGCAAGTGAGACCTGGGACACTGGGTAGGTTGAGGGGGAGGGTAGATCACCCATTGGGGTTGACCTTCCCACTCACCCTTCAGCAAGGTGACAGTTCACCACCAGGACTGGAAATAACATTGTCAGGGAACAGAACCTGGGACTCCAAGCATAAATAAACCCAAGACCTCAGGCCACTGGCTACCAGACCTCAAGGGACACCAATCACACCTCACAGTGCAGGTAGTCAGGCCTGTACACTTCCTGGCAGGACACCCAGCACCTGGAATCCCTGTCCTCTCAGAGGAAGTCCCTGCTAGAGGTGGTGGCAAAAGGAAAACCTCACAAGACCCTCTGATGCCCTGGTCCAGCATCTATGCTTAGTACATTTGTCAGAGGCGTTTGAACCACAGCAAGTCCATCTCGGACAGGAGCTGGGTAAAACAAGGCTACGACCTGCTGTGCTGCATTCCCAGGAGGTGAAGGCATTCTTAGTCACAGGATGAGATAGGAGGTCGGCAGAAGATACAGGTCATACAGACCTCGCTGATAAAACAGTCTGCAGTAAAGAAGCCTGCCAAACCCACCAGAACCAAGATGGCGATGAGAGTAACCTCTGATCATCCTCACCGCTACCCTTCCTGTTACAGGAAACAGGTCCCGATCCAGACCTCAAGAGAGGGTTCTTGCCTCTCACGCAAGTAAGAATCCAGGGTGAGTCCATAGGTGCAAAGTGAAAGCAAGTTAATTAAGAAAGTAAAAGAATAAAAGAATGGCTACTCCATAGACAGAGCAGCCCCAAGGGCTGCTAGTTGCCCATTTTTATGGTTATTTCTTGGTGATAGGCTAAACGAGGTGTGGATTATTCATGCCTCCCCCTTTTAGACCATATAGAGTAACTTCCCGACGTTGCCATGGCGTTTGTAAACTGTCATGGCGCTGGTGGGAGTGTAGCGGTGAGGACAGCCAGAGGTCACTCTCCTCACCGTTTGGGTTTTGGTGGGTTTTGACCAGCTCCTTGACTGCAACCTGTTTTATCAGCAAGGTCTTCATGACCTGTATTTTGTCCCGACCTCCGATCTCATCCTGTGACTTAGAATGCCTTCACTATCCGAGAATGCAGCACTGTAGGTTTCAGCCTCATTTTACCCAGCTCCTATTCAAGATGGCGTTGCTCTGTTTCACATGCCTCTGACACTCCCACCAGCGCCATGACAGTTTACAAATGCCGTGGCAATGTCAGGAAGTTACCCTATATGGTCTTAAAAAAGGAGGCATGAATAATCCACCCCTTGTTCAGCACATCATCAAGAAATAACCATAAAAACAGTCAACTCTATCTATGGAGTAGCCATTCTTCCTTCCTTTACTTTTCTAATAAACTTGCTTTCACTTTGTCCAGTACAAGCCACGGACAAGAACCCCTCAGACACAGAATTGTAGAAGGAAAGGGCTTTCTTCAGCTGGGAGCATCAGCAGACTCATATCTCCAAAAACCAAGCTCCCCGAATGAGCAATTCCTGTCCCTTTTAAGGGCTTACAACTCTAAGGGGGTCCGTGTACGAGGGTCGTGATCGATTGAGCAAGCAGCCGGTGCGTGACCGGGGGGCTGCATGCACCTGCACAGGTAATTAGAACGGAACAGGACAGCACAGGGATTTTCATACAATGTCTGTAATCTATAGATAACAGAACCGATTAGGTCAGGGTCAGTCTTTAACTACTAGGCCCAAGGTGTGGCGCCGGGCTGTTAGCCTGTGGGTTTCATTTCTGCCTTTTAGTTTTTACCTCTTTTTTTCTTTGGAGGCAGAAATTGGGCATAAGACAATATGAGGGGTGGTCTCCTCCCTTAACTTTACGGACTCGCCATGAATTCTCTCTTGCACAAGATCCATGAACCCTTCCTCGGGGTCTGGATGAGGACCCCTATCCAGTAACACATTCACAGAGGGGTCCCCCAAAAGCCCCAGGGCCTTCCACAGCCCCCACACTTCTGTGCTTTGCCCCTGCCTTGAATGCTGCGTACACCTCCTCACTTATGGGACGTCTCCATGGAGAGCGTCCCCAACCTTCACAGAACCTGAGGTTCAGCCAAGTGGGCTCTGCTGTTCCCCTGACTGCTCCTCAGTACCCAACACAAGGTCTGGCATAAGGAAACTCAGAAAGTATTTCAAAAGTGGAGGAAGAGCTCTAACTGCTTTTTTAAACCCTGCATAAACAGCGGCTACTATTTTGTTCAAATTCTACCTCATGCAGGGTGGGGTGAGGATCAGAGACTGAAAATAGGCCCAGTCCTGCTCTGAGAGACTTACTTTTTAGTTTCACAAATAGAAGTTTGTGGTAGTTCACTTCATCTAACAAAAATGTATTATATTCTTTGCTCCAAAACAAATTTTAGTAGTCAAATATTTAAACATTAGGAAATAAAGCCATAGAAGTATTAAAAGGGGAATAATTTTATGAGTGAGGATACCCTTCAATGTAAGACTTCAAACACAGAAGTCATGAAAAACTGAAATCATTGACTACATAAAAAATTTGAATGTTTTGCATAGTCACAAAAATATTCCATAAACCAAATCAAAAGATAAATTTGAAATTGGCAGAAATATATTGAGCACTCATACGTGAGACAAAAGAAATTTTCTTAATGTGTAAAGAGTTTCTAAACTAGATAAGAAGGAAAAACAAAGGAAAAATGGGCAAAGAACACAAATGGGAAGTTCACAGAAGAAAAAAATTTAGAATTTTCTTAAACATGAAAATATGTAGGCCGGGCGCGGTGGCTCAAGCCTGTAATCCCAGCACTTTGGGAGGCCGAGACGGGTGGATCACGAGGTCAGGAGATCGAGACCATCCTGGCTAACACGGTGAAACCCCGTCTCTACTAAAAAAAATACAAAAACTAGCCGGGCGAGGTGGCGGGCGCCTGTAGTCCCAGCTCCTCAGGAGGCTGAGGCAGGAGAATGGCCTGATCCCGGGAGGCGGAGCTTGCAGTGAGCTGAGATCCGGCCACTGCACTCCAGTCCGGGCGACAGAGCGAGACTCCGCCTCAAAAAAAAAAAAAAAGAAAAAGAAAAGAAAATATGTTTAACCTCACTATAAAGAAGAAAATACAAAGTATTGCAACCTGAAAATTATTTTACAAGACAGAAAAATTAGAGCTCAGTCTCCAAACGTAATGCAAAACATTTAAACTAAATATCAGCAAATCAAAGCAAGTAATATGTGAAATAGTAATATATGTTAAAATCAAGTGGGATTTATTGCAGGGATGCAAGGATGGCTTAACAATAGATCAGTCAATGCAATATACAACATTAATACACATTATATAACATTAATAACACAAATGTCTTAAGAGGTGTAAAACTAATAATATTAATTAATAATCTCCAGTACCCATTTATGAACTTTTAAAAAATAAAGTCTTAGTAAACTAAAAATAGGAGGGAACTTCCTTAATGTGAAATCCACAGCAATCTATGGCCATACCACTTTGCATGTGCCTAATCTCAGAAACTAAGCAGGATCAGGCCTGGTTAGTATTTGGGAGAGGGAAAATAATCAACAGCAAATTTCATTTCTCATGGTAAAATATTGAAAGCTTTCCCTCCCTCTGAGCTTCAGGGATAAGCTAAAATGCCTCTTACAACCACTTTTATTCAACATGCTACTCAAGGCATGGCCTGGCCTAGTAAGACAAGAAAAAGAAATAAAAAAACAGAAGCATTAGAAAGGAAAAAATGAAATTTTTGTTATTTAGAGATAACATGATTATTATGCATGTAGAAAACCCAAGGGAACCTAAAAACTATTAGAATAGGTGAAGTAAGTCCTAGCCAGAGCAATTAGGCAAGAAAAATAAATAAAGGGCCTTTAACTTCGAAAAGAAGAAGTCAAATTGTCCCTGTTTGAACACAGTATGATCTTATATACAGAAAAACCTAAATGCTCTACCTAAAAACTCTTAGAACTGAGCTAAAAAAGAAATCTAGAAGGTAATCCCATTTATAATAGCTACCAAAAATAAAATAAAATACCTAGGAATAAATTTAACCAAGGAAGTGAAAGACCTCTGCAAGGAAAACTACAAAACACTGATGAAATAAACTGAAGAGGATACAAACAAATGGAAAGACACCCCATGCTCATGGATCAGAAGAATTAATATTGTTAAAATGACAATACTACCCACAGCTATTCACAGAGTCAATAAAATTCCTATCAAAATACCAATGACATTTTTCACAGAAATTGAAAAAAAAAAAATCCTAAAATTTGTATAGATCCACAAAGGATTCTGAATAGCCAGCCAAAGCAATCCTGATAAAAAAGAACAAGGCTGGAGGTATCAGACCATCATACCTCAAAATATACTACAAAGTTATAGTAACCCAAACAGCATGGTGCTAGCATAAAAACTGATACATAGACCCATGAAACAGAATAGAGAACCCAGAAATTAATCTACATATCTTTACCCAACTGATTTTTGACAAAGGTGCCAAGAACACTCATTGGATAATCTCTTCAATATACAGTGCTGGAAAAACTGGGTCACTATGTGCAGAAGAATGAAACTAGATTGCAACCTCTTACCCTGTAAAAAAATTCAATTCAAAATAGATGAAATACCTAAATGTAAGACCCCAAACAATAAAACTACTAGAAAGAAACATAGAGAAAATGCTTCAAGACGTTGGTATGGGAAAAGATTTAATGAATAAGACCTGAAAGGTACAGGCAACAAAAGCAAAAATAAATAAATGGGATTATATAGCAAACTGAAAACTTTTGCACAGCAAAGGAAACAACCAACAGAGTGAAAAGACAACCTACAGAATGGGAGAAAATACTTGCAAACTATTCATCCAATAAGAGATTAATAACCAGAATACACAAGGAACTCAAACAATCCAACAGCAAAAAAAAAATTTTGATTTAAAAATGGGCAAATGATCTGAGCCAACATCTCTCAAAAGGAGACATAAAAAATGGCCAAGAAAGATATTTTAAAAACTTTGACATCACTAATCATCAGGGAAATGCAAATCAAAACCAGAAGGAGGCATCATCTCACTTTAGTTAAAATGGCTACTATCAAAAAGACAAATAATAAAAAATACTGGTGAGGATGTAGAGAAAAGGAAACTCTTTATGCACTGCTGGTATGGGGGTTCCTCAGAAAACTACAAATAGAACTACTATGATTCAGCAATCCCACTAGTGGGCATTTGTCCAAAGGAAAGGAAAACAGTATATTGAAAAGACATCTGCATCCACATGTTTGTTGCAGCACTATTCACCATAGTCAAGATATGGATTCAACTTGGGCATCTAACAATGAATGAATGGATAAGGAAAATGGAATATATATATATATATATATATATATATTTTCCACGGAATACTATTCAGCCATAAAAAGAATAAAATTTTGTCATTTGTGGCAACATAGATGGAACTGAAGGACACTATGTTAAGTGAAATAAGCCAGGAACAGAAAGTTAAATACCATATGTTCTCATTCATGTGTGGAGGCTAAAAAAAAAAAAAGTTGATTTCATGCCAGTAAAAAGTAGAACAGAGGATACTAGAGGCTGAGAAGGGTAGGGGGAAGAGAAGGAGATATTTGTTAAAGGATACAAAATTACAGCTGGATAGGAAGAATAAATCCTAGTGTTCTATAGCACGATAGGATGACCATAGTTAACAGTAATATGTTATATCATTTTAAATAGCTGGGAGGATATTGAACGTTCCCAATACAAAGAAATGCTAAATGTTTGAGATGATGGGTATGCTAATGACCCTGTTCTGATTCCTACACATTGTATGTATCAAAACATTACTATGTACCCCATGAATATGTACAATTATTATTGGTCAATTAAAAGATAAAATTAACAAGAAAAAATTTAAAAATGATAAGTGAAACTAGCAAGATTTCTTGATGTAAAAGACCAGGACACAAAATTTAATTGTATTTCTATTTGCTAGCAAGAAATGAATAGAAAACAAAACAAAAAAATCTTATTTTTATAACATTTAGAAATCAAAAACCTAGGAATAAACCTTACAAAAGCTGTGGGAGACCTCTGGACTAAGTTTTTAAAAATTGTTGAAATAGAAAAACACAAATAAATGGAGGAATATACCGTGTTCAGGGATTAGAAGACCTGACTTTGTAAAGATGTTCATTCTTTCCCAAACTGATTCATAAATTCAGCAGTATTCCAGCAAAATTCAAGCAGGCTATTTTGTCAAAATTGACAAATTGGTTTTAAAATTCACGTGGAAATTCCACGTAATCTTGAAGAACAAAACTGGAGGACTTACGTTACCAGGTATCAACTCATACTAAAGTTACAAAAATTAAGACAGTGTAACACTAACGAAAGAACGGGCAAACTAACCAGTAGAAATCAATAGAGGGTCCAGAAACAGACCCTCTCCTGATTTATGACAAATGCAATACTGTAATGTAATGAGGAAAGAATGGTCTTTCAAAAAAAGGAATTGAGTAGAATAGATATCCATATGAGAGAAAAATGTTTCTGGGTCCCTATTTTCATCATACACAAGAAACAATTCCAGATTAATAGTATCTCCATGTAAAAGGTAACAATCGGTAAATAAAGCTTTCAGAAGACAAGTTAAACAGCAACATCATCACAACTTTGTAGTAAGCCAAAATATCACAAACAGAAAATAATTGCTTCATTCATAATGCATAAAACATTAATAAATTAGACCTTGTTAATTAAGAACTATTCATGAAAAGACATCGAGAGTGAAAATATAATTCATACAAAGGGAAAGATATTTATAGTACATATATCTAACAAAGAATTTGTATCCAGAATACTTAAAGAACTCTTGCGAATTAGTAACAAAAAGACAACCCAGTTTTTTTTTTTTTTTTTTTTTTTTGAGACGGAGTCTCGCTCTGTCGCCCAGGCTGGAGTGCAGTGGCCGGATCTCAGCTCACTGCAAGCTCTGCCTCCCGGGTTTATGCCATTCTCTCGCCTCAGCCTCCCGAGTAGCTGGGACCACAGGCGCCCGCCACATCGCCCGGCTAATTTTTTGTATTTTTTTTTAGTAGAGACGGGGTTTCACCGTGTTAGCCAGGATGGTCTCGATCTCCTGACCTCGTGATCCACCCGTCTCGGCCTCCCAAAGTGCTGGGATTACAGGCTTGAGCCACCGCACCCGGCCGACAACCCAGTTTTAAGTGAGAAAATAACTTAGACTTTTCACAAAAGGAAATATTCTAACAGCTTATAAGCAAAGGGAAATGTGCCTAACCACATTCATCATCAGGGCAAAGCTAAATAAAACCACTATGAGAAACCACAACACGCCCATCACAATGGCTAAAATGAAACAGTTGGAAAATGCCAAGTGTTAGCAAGGATATGGAGCAACAAGAATTCTCAAGTAGTGCTGCTGGTGGTGAATATTAGTGATATACTCTGTAAAATTACTTGGCATGTCCTATGATCCAGCAGATCACTCCTGGGTATATATATAACAGAAAAGCTTACATATGTTTACCCAAAGACACGTATAAGAATATACATTGCAGTTGTGTTCATTATAGCCCCAAAGAAGAAATTATTCAAATGCCCAGAATGGGTAATTAAATTGTATGTTTGCACAAAGAAATTTATCTCAACAATGAGAATAAATGAACATAACAACACAACAATTGCACGAATATAATGTTGTGTGAAAGAGGTCAAACACAAAAAAAAACCTATATTGCATGATTCCATTGGCACAAAATGCAAAAATAGGCCAACAATCTGGCCAGTATGCCAGTCCCAGAAGGGAGTGACTAAAAAAAGACATGGGAGAAATTCATGTTCTGTTTCTTGGTCTGGCTCCCAGTTACATAGGTGAAGTCATTTTGTGAAAATTCATGAGACTGTACACTTATAAAATGTACATTTTCTGTATAGATAGTGTACTCCAATTAAAAGTAAAAAAAAAAAAAACCACCTATCAGCTCTGCTCTTATGGGTAGGCATTTAGTGTCACTTGCCAGGGTAGCAACAGCACATGCCATGTGCCTTCCTGTACAGAAGCAGGGGCCACCAGGTCAACCTAATCAATCATTCATATACAGGTGTTTCAGCAAGATTTGCATTTTACGAATCTATATCTCTTTCTTTCTTTCTTTCTTTCCTCCTCCTCCTCCTCCTCCTCCTCCTCCTCCTCCTCCTCCTTCTTCTTCTTCTTCTTCTTCTTCTTCTTTTTTTGAGACAGAGTCTCACTCTTGACTCACGGCAACCTCTGCCTCTCAGGCTCAAGTGATTCTTGTGCCTCAACCTCCCGAGCAGCCGGGATTACAGGCACCAACCACCATGCCCAGCTAATTTTTGTATTTTTAGTAGAGATGCGGTTTCATCATGTTGACCATGCTGGTCTCGAACTCCAGGACTCAAGCGATCCACCCACCTTGGCCTCCCAAAGTGCTGGGCTTACAGGCATGATCCACTGCACCCAGCCAAATCTGTATTTCTTGATGCAGTTTACACTGAACAAATTTTGTTGAACTCTGTTCACAGACCATTTGAAACTTGTGAAAAGTTTAACATGTATATTATTCATGGCTAGAGAAAAGACAAAAAACAACAGAAGTTTTTCAGGGGTGATCTTTTACTGAAATCTACCATCACTTTCTTGAATTTTATTGCAAAATATCTCACATATGTTTGTAAAGTAATGAAAAAAAAAAAAAAAAAAGGCTGATTCTTACCAAGCACTAAATGCCAGGCTTTGATGCAGGTACTTTTCCTGCATTAACCCATATTCATTCTCAGGACAACCCCATGGTGCAAGGATTGTTATTATTCCCATTTCATAGATGAGGATGCTGAGTGGGATAGTGTTTGTTCAAAATCACCAACTTTTATAGGAAGCTGATGGGACACAAGGCTGCCTGGTTCCTGTGCTCAGAATTCTACCTGGGAATGATTTTCACGCACAAAGTGAGCTGTGGGTCTTGGTGCTATGAGAACTCACTTCTCCTGGGCCATGGTGCATTTCCTAAGGGCAGACCCCTGATCATTGGGAATTGCTCCACTCTCTGCTCAGCGTCCAGAGCTGATCTAAACACTGCCTAGTGAGAGGCGCACGGGGTCTTGTAAAGGAAAATACCCAAGGGAAGGAGGGCATGTGGATGCCCACTGCTGTGCTCACGCCATGCCCTGGCTCTCTCTCTTCTGAGACCTGGATAGTCAACTCTTCTTGGATCTTAGGAGATCTTGATCTTTTCTAACAAATCCATTTTCCCAATGGCTAATTTGAGTTGGTTTCTCTCACCACAGAAAAGTTTTAAAAGACATTAAGAGGCCAGGTGCGGTGGCTCACGCCTGTAATCCCAGCACTTTGGGAGGCTGAGGCGGGCGGATCATGAGTTTGGGAGATCGAGACCATCCTTGCTAACATGGTGAAAACCTGTCTCTACTAAAAATACAAAAAATTAGCAGGGCGTGGTGATGGGCACCTGTAATCCCAGCTACTTGGGAGGCTAAGCCAGGAGAATGGTGTGAACTCGGGAGGCGGAGTTTGCAGTGAGCTGAGATCACGCCACTGCACTCCAGCCTGGGAGACAGAGCGAGACTCCATCTCAAAAAAAAAAAAAAAAAAAGACATTAAGACAAGATGCTTTCCTGTGCTTCTCCACTGTGCAAACAAGAAGTGTGTGTTGTATGTATTGTTTGTGTGTGTGCATGCATATGTGGTGTGTGAACATGTGTGAGTGTGTGTGTATGTGTTGGTGTGTGTGCAAGAGTGTATATACGTGTGTGTATGTTCATGTGTTGAGTGTGTGTCTGTGCCTGTGTGTTTTCTGGACACATTTCCATCCTCCCTCCCTCTACCCATAAGTAGCTAGCTGCATTGTCAGTTCTCCCCTGTGTTCTTGGCCCTGTTTTTCCAACAGTCATGACTGACATTTACAGTTGTTGCAGGAGGCATAGATTTACCTTTACCAGGCAAAACTACAAGTGTCCAACCAGAGAAGGCACTCACAGCTTGTCGAGCAACACCCCGCTTAGACTAGCCGCCGTGCAGAATGGAAATCCCGGGAACACATACTGTGTCTCCTGCTGTTTGCTTAGCTTGGGCCTTAGCTAGATCAGCTTTCTCATTCCTCTGTCTTATGTAGCCTCTGGGCAAAATGGGACCAACAGAGATATTCATGCAGGTGATTTTGTTCCAAAAAGCTCAAAGGAATTGGAAGGAAAAAGGCACATTACAGTGGGAATTTTAACTCCAGAATGTGTTTGATCAGCAGTGTTGAACTGCAGAAGAGCAGACAGACTGATTCTATGGCCATTTTCCTAGGAGCACATCATTGATCTGGAATAGCCAGGAGAGAGGGGTTCTAGAACTGCCCGATGATGTGGACTGCATGCTGGCTGGTCCTGTCATCATGCCTTCGTCAGGGATGCTGCACTCTGCAGGTTGGTCATCTTCCTCACGGGCATGAAACTGATATCTAGGGCCAAGTTGAACGTACTTCACATTTGCCAGTGTTAAACATAGACACAGCACCCAGGTGTCATATGTGGCCTAGTAAAATATACTGAACACCTCTCTATTTAGAAAATTCCCCACGTTGTGATTCCTACACTCTAAGAACAGAAAAAAAAACTATGCTTCCCAGCAGACTTTGCTGCCAGAATGCAGACATGTGACTCAGATGCCACCAGTCAGACAGGCGCCCGTGGACTGATTCGGGCAGGAGCTATGGAAGGAGACCTGGGGCCGCCTCACTGCTGCACGGTGGCAGCATCTCAGTTGCAGAAGGACAATGTGATTCGGCAGTTGGCAGCTGTGGTGACAATTTCTGATGCTAGCAGGGATAGTGGGCTCCCACCTGGGAGGGAGCAAGGAGACAGAGCAGTTTTCTGACCATGACACAAACAGCATATTCCTGGTATCCACAGCAGCTCCTCTCCTAGGTCACCCTGCAGCTGCTGTGGGACGTGTTCCTGGGGTTAGCCTACGGTCTGCTGCCATGGCCCTTCCAATGTTGTCCTTAACAAGTCCCCCAAACTAGCAGCAGGGGACTTTGTGGTATGTCACAAAGAGCCATAGGTAGTACAACACACCTGTGCTGAGAGTGTGCTAAGGGCACCTTTCAAGAATAGGATTGCATGCATCTCCCCTGCCCCAACTCCTTCTCAACATCTTCTCTGCTTTGGATTCGAAGTGTGCAGTTGCCTTCTTCTTACTCTGCTTCCCTGATGGATCTCTGTGGTTTCTTTTATTCTTTTCCGCAACTGAAACCTGAGGACACTTATGAAGCCCGCATGGAAGTGTGTAAAACAAGGAGGGTGGATGTGCATATGTGCAACCTGCTGAGACACCAGCTTTCACTGCAAAAATGTCAGCTGTGACCTTGGGGGACAGCAAGAAGGAGCTGGTGTTCCCAGATTCCATTGTAACGTCTGTGGTTAAAAGGGAGACAAAGATCCTTGATTTGTATGAGAGAGATGGAGACAAAAATATAACAATGTAAATATGAAAATGGATGAGGAGATATGCATCTTTCCATTGGGGTCTCTTTATTTTCCTCTCCTGATTATATGTTTTTTCAATTTTCCAAACATCATAAAAATGATGCAATCCAGACATGCAAGCAATATCCCATGTTATCCCCAATAATCTCAAGGACTCAGACAAAAGCCTTGAAATATAAGGTGTGTTGAACCACTTACAACTTGAAAATATATACTTTTCACTGCTGTTAGGAAGAAATGGGTGGTGCCACAAAATGACAGACGAAGACACTGTTCCTGCAAATTGTTCAAAGTCGTTCTGCAGGAGGGTTTCTCAAACTTGGTTGGTATTATTGATATTTAGTTCTGGATAATTCTTAGTTGTTGGGGAGTGGCTCTGCTGTGCATTTTAGGATGTTTTGCAGCATTCCTAACCTCTACTCGCTAGACACAAGTAAACCTCACTCCATAGTTGTGATAACCAAAGATGTCTCCAGATATTTTTGTCACATGTGCCTGGGGGACAAAACCACCTCCAGTCAATAAACACTGCTTTAAAGATAGAAACAAGAGGCCACTTTGCCAAAACAAACTGCAGGAAACACTTTGGTGTGTATGTGCACATATTTGCTGTAGCTTAAGAAAAACTCAAAAGTTGTTCATTAACTCTCAATGTAACAATTTTTTATCTGAAATGTTTGGAGAAAAAAAAAATGGTTACAAATTCTCAGATGAAGAACTAAAAATCTCTCATTCTCAAAAGTCATCCTCCCCTGTTGGAGATTTTATATTGAACACAGATCCTAGTTGGTCTGACAGATACCTTATTCAACTTTATATTTCAGGTTTAAAAGCTCTGAATTTATATTCTTAAATTTTCATTCTGTTTCATATTTATGAGAGTGAACACTATCACTTTTTTTCTTTTAAATAATCATTTCTTGGCGTTTTTCTGCTCAGACTTTAGCCTGGCATGGCGAGTGGCTTCTCTTCTCATTTGGAAGGAGTCTGGGATTGTGGCACCTGCCAGCCAAAGCTGGCTCTGCTCCCCCACCTTGCCACAGCTGTCTGAAGCCTCTCTGCTTAGCTCTCCAGCTCTTCCAAGGTCCAGGGGCCTCTACGAATGCTTTCCCAGAAGGCTGTCCAGCTGCTCACATTCCCAGTGCCAAACGGTCTAGCTGAAATGATGAACAAAACTGGATAAAAATTCAGTGCTCTTGCTGAGCGCGGTGGCTCACGCCTGTAATCCCAGCACTTTGGGAGGCCACAGCGGGCGGGTTGCTTGAGCCCAGGAGTCTGAGACCAGCCTTGGCGATGTAGAGAGGCCTCATCTCTACTTAAAAAAATACAAAACATTAGCAGGGCATGGTGACACATGCCTGTAGTTCCAACTACCGGGGAGGCAGAGGTGAGAAAATCACCTGAGCCCAGGAAATCAGGGCTGCAGGGAGCTGTGATGGTGCCACTGCCCTCTAGCCTGGGTGACAGAGTAAGACTCTATCTGAGAAGAAATACGAGGGCTCTGACCTGAAGGGGAAACCCTCAGCAGCAGCAACAACAGCTGATGCATTGACATGTCTGCCTGTCCATCTGTCCACCTGTCCATCTGTCCACTTGTTCACCTGTCTACCTTTCCATCTGTCTGCCTGTCCATCCATCTGCCTTTCCACTTGCCCATCCATCTGCCTTTCCACCTGCCCATCCATCTGCCTGTCCACTTGTTCATCTGTCTACCTGTCTGTCTGTCCACCTTCCATCTGTCCATCCAGCCATCCATCTACCTGCCAACCTGCCTGTCTGTCCACCTGTCCACCTTCCATCTGTCCATCCATATGTCTACCTGTCCATCTATTCAGTTATAGAGCTGTTCAGCAGGCCCCACAGGCATCTGCATCTGTACTGTGGGGACTGGGAGCATGAACAGAGCACATGCAGGCCCTGGCATGTGGGAAATACAGAATGAAGCCAGCCTGGCCTTCCCATTCAGGGGAGATGGCCTTTGTTTGTGTGTGCCCATGTTTTGCCCCTGTCCCTGTGCTAACAGCACAAGAGACCAAGGGACCCAAACCCCTCTCAGAATCCCACTGAGAGCAGCTGATTTCTGAAACTTGGAGGTGTGGGTTGAGATATTATCTCTCTTTAAAATTTTATAATATTAGTTTTTAAGAATTTCTCACAATTCTGATACCTATCCGCCTCGATCTCTGAGTGACACTATATGACGTGTGTGTGTTGGTAGAGCTCCCTGGGTGTGTTTGACAAACCCTCTCTTCCCCTCCTCATCCCTAAAAGTACACACGGACACACACACATGCACTACCCCCACTAGGTTGGCAAATGGTAGCTGTGGCCAATGCACAGCCCCTGCCGAATCTAAGCGGGAGAGCTACCATGATATCAGATTTCGATCTGGGAGACACCTCCCCAGCAGTATGGAGGTTGGATGGAGGGGTCCATGCTGGAGACAGGAATTCCTGCTGAGAATTCCAACTGTGCATGGCAAAGATAATGAAAGTAAGAATAAAGGTAATGTCTGAATCCTTAAAGGTAGGATTTGGGCATTGGAAGAAAATTAGAAGGAAAGCAGGAAAAAAATGGAAGGAAGTTAGGAAAGAAGGCAGAAAGAGAGGGAGGAAAGGAGGAAAAGGAAGGAAGGAAGGAAGGAGAAGAAAGAAAAGAAAGAAAGAAGGAAGGAAGGAAGGAAGGGAGGGAGGGAGGAGGGAGGGAGGAAAAAAGAAAGAAAGAAAGAAAGAAAGAAAGAGAGAGAGAGAGAGAGAAAGAAAGAAAGAAAGAAAGAAAGAAAGAAAGAAAGAAAGAGAGAAAGAAAGAGAAGAGAAAGAAGAGGGCAAGGGGAGGAAGAAAGGGAGAAAGGGAGACAGGCAGGGAGAGAGGGGGAAAAAAGAAAGGAAGGAAGAAGAGAAGAAAGGAAAGAAGGAAGAAAGGGAGGGAAGGAGGGATGGAAGGAGGGAAAATGGAAAGAAGGAAAGGAGGGAGGAAGGAAGGAAAGGAAGGGAGAGAGGAAGAAGAAAAGGAGGAAAAGAAAGAAAACAGAGCAGAAAGAGGAGAAAAAGAGGGAGAAAGGGTGGGAGAGCAGGAGAAAGAGAGGAAGGAAGGAAAAATAAAGAAGGATGAATGGAAGAAACAGAGTAGGGAGTGAGGAAGGGTAGGTCAGATTCAGCATGTATGAGGCAAGAGTAAAGAATAGAGAGCAGTCCACTGGACAAAAGCAAAGGATTTGTGAATTGAAGACCAAATTGGAAAGGCCAATTAGGGTCGGAAAACAGCACTTTCAGTCCCAGGTTACTGTGTTTGAGCCTTATGCTATAAACCACTGGTTCTCCAAGTGGAGTTCCCAGACCACAGCATCAAGTTCAGCATCATTACCCAGGAACTACACAGAAATGCAAATTCTCAAGCGACCCTGGCCCCTGCCCCACAGAATAAGAAGTCTTCAGGGAATTCAGATACATGCTCAAGTTTAAGACCTGCTACTGTAAGCAACAGGGAATCACTGAAGATTACTGAACAGAGAAGCGACTTAACTCTACTATAAAAACCAAGGCAACTCATTTTCTTTCCAGCCTCTCAAAAGATAAATGGTAAATACAAACTTTAAGTTGTTTCATGTCCTAATTTTGTGGCTTTGGCTGTAGTGTATTTCCTAATACCCAGCCTTAATTATTCAGGAACAGTTGTGCTACTAGAACGTTTACAGTGTAGAAGCAATCGTCACAGACCAGTATCAGGTGAACCAGTAAGAGCCACAGGAAATCTGTTCAAGGAGAAAGAGATATGAGGATGCCTTCTTGTAACCGGAGCCTTGAGTGTGCCTCACGCTGGGGCTCCCCAGCAACTGTGGCCTGGAAACCCACGGCTTTAATTAAGCAAAAGAGCGTTTGCAACGCCAAGACACTGACACAGAGGTCAGGCAAAGGAAAAAAGAAAAAAGAAAGGAAGGAAGAAGAGAAGAAAGGAAAGAAAGAAGAAAGGGAGGGAAGGAGGGATGGAAGGAGGGAAAATGGAAAGAAGGAAAGGAGGGAGGAAGGAAGGAAAGGAAGGGAGAGAGGAAGAAGTGGCCCCCAGCCACTGACACAGAGGTCAGGCAAAGGAAAACCGGCACGCGTTCTGAGTAAACGGAGTGCCCTTTCGTGAGTCCATTCAAGGTTCATGTGGCTGTTCTCAAAATAACAGATTGGAAACCGGGTCAGTAATTGCTGGCCCGGCACCTTCGAAATGGCCATTTACATCCTTTTCTTTCTGGATGGTCTTAACTTTCATACAGCTGCTCAGAGTATGCCTACGGAACATTTTCTTAATTAGGTCCCTGAATCCCCAAAAGTTAAGAGAAAGAAGTGTCGGACTTGGAGGGCAAGGGGCTCTGGAGACTTCCTAAGTTCCTGCGTGAAAGCGGGAGTGGGGAACAGCCAGAGGGAGATCAAAGCTTTGGTTTAATGAGGAGGCTCTTCAGGCTCATCCAGCACAGGTGCTGCTCCTGTGTGACTCTCCACTGCGCCCTGCACCTCCCAGCCTCGGGGATCTGACTCAGTGGATGAAAATAGTCCAAGATGATGGGGCTCTCGGAGGCCAGGAATGCAAAGGGCCCTCAACGGTCTTCTCTCTATCAGGAAAGGAGGTGACCGATATAGAATAGCGTCAGAACAAACTATCTAAAAGTGATGTGATCATCCATTTTTAGTCACACCACTGTAATTGCCGAAGAGGGGCTAGCTATGAGGTTTCATGTTTGTGTATGCTGGAATCCACCAATCTATGACCATCGGTGAAGTCATAGCCCCATGACATCACAAGGACATCCAGAGACCTCACTATTCCCAGGTATTCTTCTATTTTACTGGATAACTTATGTTTTAAAGCATGCATGGGATCTGGGGCATTTAAAGATCTTTGACCTTGCCACATCCTTTGAAATGTATTAAAATTCCTGTATCAGTCAGCTCGGGCTGCCATAACAAAATACCACAAACTGGCTGCCTTTAACAAGAGAAATTTGTTTCTCACAGTTCTGGAGGCTAGAAGTCTGAGGTCAGGGTGCCCACATGCTTGGTTTCTGGTGAGGGCCTTCTTCCTGACTTGCCAATGGCTGCCTTCTCACTGGATCCTTACATGGCAGAGGCGAGGCCAGTAAACTCTCTGGTGTCTGTTTTCATAAGGATACTAATCTCATCCTGATGGCCTCACCCTCATGGTCTCATCTGAACTTAGTTACCTCCCAAAGACCCCATCTCCCAATGCCATCACATTGAGGGTTACGCCTTCCATATATGTATTTGAGGTGGCACAATTCAGGCCATAGCAATTCTCTGCTAGAGACTTAGAGGTGAGATGTGGTTGATTAGTTGACATAATGTAATATTTTGTAGACACTTATTAAACATTTAGTAATATTAATTTGCACTTTTTATTTCCACATTATGAAGCCAGCAAAACGACTTTTTAAGTACTCAACCATTTTGCAGATCTTTGAAAAGTAGGCAGGCACTGTGCCTCCAGAACCCAATATAACCAGGCCCTTGTTGAATTACAATTGTGAGCTACGCAGCCCCAGGAATTCTGGCAAGGCAGGAGATCCATCCATGCATTCCCTTAGGAAGGGGGTTGAATCCAGGGAGGCAAGTGGCCTTGTTCTGTGGGCCCCAGTCCTATGGCACCTTACAAGTGAAAACCCACCGGCTTGGAATTCCAGTGGGCCAGCAGCAGCAGGCTAGAGACTGCCTGAGATGGACTAAGTTCCCAGGGGGAGGGGTGGCTGCCATATCTGTGGTTGCAGTTGACTGTTCTAGCCTGCCAGCTCTGGGGAGTCCAGGCAGTCAGAACAGAACTCTGATCTCTGCCTGGGACACAGCCCCCAGGGAGAGGGGTGACTGCAGTCTCTGTGGTTCAGACGACAGTATTTCCAGACTGCTGGCAGTCTGGATGAGGAGGGTTCCCCCAGTATGGTGCACCCACACTGCCAAGGGGCAGCCAGACTGCTTCTTTAAGCAGGTCCCTGATCCCGTTCGTCCTGACTGGGTGAGACCTCCCAACAGGGGTCTCCAGAAACCTCCTACAGGAGTGTTCTGGCTGGCATCAGATCAGATCGGTGGCCCCCAGGAAGGAGCTCCCAGAGGAAAGAGCAGGCTGCCATTTGTGCTGTTTCTCCACCTTCACTGGTGATACCTCCGAGTGTGGGAGGGACAGAGGCAACTAAGGTCTGAAGTGTACCCCCAACAAACCACAGCAGCCCTACAGAAGAGTGGTCTGACTATTAAAAGAAAGAAAGAAAAAAAAAAAAAAAACAGAAAGCAACAACAACAACATTAACAAAAAAGACTCCACAAAAACTCCATTCTAAGGTCAGCAGCCTCAAAGATGGAAGGTATGTAAGCCCACAAAGATGAGAAAGAGTGCAACAACACTGAAAATTCAAAAAGCCACTATTTGTGCCTCTTCTCCTCCAAAGTGCCTCTTCTCCTCCAAATGACTGCAGCATCTCTCCAGCAAGGGCACGGAATTGGGCTGAAGCTGAGATGGCTGAATTGACAGAATTAGGCTTCAGAAGGTGAGTAATGATGAATTTCGGTGAGCTAAAGGAGCATGTTCTAACCCAAATGCAAAGAGGCTAAGAATCATGATAAAACAATACAAGAGCTGATAACCAGAACAGCCAGTTTAGAGAGGAGCGTAACTGACCTGATGGAGCTGAAAAACACAACACAATAAATTCACAATGTAACCACAAGTATCAATAGCAGAATAGACCAAGTGGAGGAAAGACTCTCAGAGCTAGAAGACTATCTTTGGGAAATAAGACAAGCAGACAAGAATAGAGAAAAAACAATGAAAAAGAATGAACAAAACCTCTGAGAAATATGGGATTGTGTAAACGGACCAAACCTATGACTGACTGGGGTACCTGAAAGAGCTGGGGAGAACAGAACCAAGTTGGAAAACATACTTCAGGATATCATCCAGGAGAACTTCCCCAAGCCAGTAAGACAGGCCAACATTCTAATTCAGGAAATCCAGACAACCCCAGTAAGATACTCCATGAGAAGATCAACTCCAAGACACATAATCATCAGATTCTCCAAGGTCCAAATGAAAGAAATAATGTTAAAGGCAGCCCAACAGAAAGGCCAGGTCACCTACAAAGGAAAGCCCATTAGACTAACAGTAGACCTGTAAGCAGAAACCCTATAAGCCAGAAGAGATTGGGGGTCAATATTCAACATTCTTAAAGAATTTCCAAGCCAGAATTTCATATCCAGCCAAACTAAGATTCATAAGCAAAGGAGAAAGATACTTTGCAGAGAAGCAAATGCTGAGGAAATTCATCATTATCAGGCCTGCCTTGTAAGAGCTCCTGAAGGAAGCACTACATATGGAAAGAAAAAACCATTACCAGCCACTACAAAAGCACACTGAAGTATACAGACCAGTGACATAAAGCAACCACATAAACAAGTCTGCAAAATAACCAGCTAGCATCATGCTGACAGTATCAAATTCACATATAACAATATTAACCTTAAGTGTAAATGGGCGAAATGCTCCAATTAAAAGACACAGAATGGCAAGACTGATAAAGAGTCATAACCCATCATTATGCTGTCTTCAAAACACCCATCTCACTTGCAAAAACACACGTAGGCTCAAAATAAAGGGATGGAGGAAAATTTACCAAGCAAATGGAAAACAGAAAAAATCAGGGGTTGCAATCCGTTTTTGATAAACAAAGATCAAAAAAGACAAAGAAGGGCATTACATAATGGTAAAGTGTTCAACAAGAAGAGCTAACTATCCTAAATATATATGCACCCAATACTGGAGGACCCAGATTCATAAAGGAAGTTCTCAGAGACCTACAAAGAGACTTAGAGTCCCACACAATAATAGTGGGAGACTTTAACACCCCACAGACAATATTAGACAGATCATCGAGACAGAAAATTAGCAAAAATGTTCAGGACCTGAACTCAGCTCTGGATCAAGCAGACCTAATAGATATTTACAGAATTAACAAAACAACAGAATATACATTCTTCTCATCGCTCCATGGCACTTACTCTAAAACTGATCACTTAATTGGAAGTAAAACACTTTTTAGCAAATGCAAAATAACTGAAATCATAAACAGTCTCTCAGACCACAGAACAATAAAATTAGAACTAAATATTAAGAATCTTACTCAAAACCACACAACTACATGGAAATTCAACAGCGTGCTCCTGAATGACTCCTGGGTAAATACTAAAATTAAGGCAGAAATCAAGAAATTCTTTGAAACTAATGAGAACAAAGAGACAGCATACCAGAATCTCAGACACAGCAAAGCAGTGTTAAGAGGGAAATTTATAGCACTAAATGCTTACACTAGAAAGCTAGAAAGATCTCAAATCAACAACCTAATATTACAACTTAAAGAACTAGAGAACCAAAAGTAAACAAACCCCACAATAAAAAAAGAAAATAGAGAAGAATCAAATAGTCACAATCAGAAATGATAAGGGGAATATCACCACTGACCCCACAGAAATACAAATAACCATCAGAGAATACTGTAAGTATCTATATGCACATAAACCAGAAAATCTAGAAGAAATTGATGCATTCCTGGACACATACACCCTCCCAAGATTGAACCAGGAAAAGACTGAATACCTGAATAGACCAATAATTATTTCTGAAATTGAGGCTGTAATCAATAGGCTACCAACCAAAAAAACAGCCCAGGACCAGATGGATTTACCACTGAATTCTACCAGAGGTATAAAGAAGAGCCAGTACCATTTCTACTGAAACTATTCTAACCAATTAAAAAGAAGGGACTCCTTACTAAGTCATATTATGAAGCCAGCATCGTCCTGATACCAAAACCTGGCAGAGATACAACAAAGAAAAGAAAACTTCGGGCCAATATCCCTGAGGAACATCAATGTGAAAATTCTCAATAAAATAAAATACTGGCAAACCAAATCCAGCAGCACATCAAAAAGCTTTTCCACTATGATCAAGTTGACTTCATCTCTGGGATGCAAGATTGGTTCAACATATGGAAATCAATAAATGGAATTCATCACATAAATGGATCTAAAGACAAAAATCACATGACTATGTCAATAGACAAGAAAAAGGCCCTCAATAAAATTCAACATCTCTTCAGCTTAAAAACTCTCAATAGACTAGGTGTTGAAGGAACATACTTCAAAATAATAACAGCCATATATGACAAACTCACAGCCAGTATCACATTGAATGGGCAAAAGCTGGAAGCATTCCCCCTTGAAAACCAGCATAAGACAAGGATGCCCTCTCTCACCACTCATATTCAACATAGTATTGGAAGTTCTGACCAGGGAAATCAGGCAAGAGAAAAAAAAAATGGGTATTTACATAGGAAGACAGGAAATCAAATTATCTTTGTTTGCAGATGATATGATCCCATCTAGAAAAGCCCATCATATCAGCCCAAAAGCTTTTTTTTTTTTTTTGAGACAGAGTCTTGCTCTGTCGCCCAGGCTGGAGTGCAGTGGCCAGATCTCAGCTCACTGCAAGCTCCGCCTCCCGGGTTCACGCCATTCTCCTGCCTCAGCCTCCCGAGTAGCTGGGACTACAGGCGCCCGCCACTTCGCCCGGCTAGTTTTTTGTATTTTTTAGTAGAGACGGGGTTTCACTATGTTAGCCAGGATGGTCTTGATCTCCTGACCTCGTGATCCGCCCGTCTCAGCCTCCCAGAGTGCTGGGATTACAGGCTTGAGCCACCGCGCCTGGCCCCAAAAGCTTTTTAAGCTGATAAGCAACCTCAGCAAAGTCTCAGGATACAAAATCAATGTGCAAAAATCGCTAGCATTCCTGTACACCAAAAACAGGCAAGCAGAGAGCCAAATCATGAATGAACTCCCATTCACAATTGCCAAAAGAGAATAAAACACCTAGGAATACAACTAACAAGGGAAGTAAAGGACCTCCTCAAGGAGAACTACAAACCCCTGCTCAAGGAAGCCACAAGCAAATGTAAAAACATTCCATGCTCATGAATAGGGAGAGTCAATATCATGAAAATAGCTGCTGGGCGCAGTGGCTCACGCCTGTAATCCCAGCACTTTGGGAGGCCAAGGTGGGTGGATCATGAGGTCAGGAGATCGAGACCATCCTGGCTAACACTGTGAAACACTGTCTCTACCATAAATACAAAAAGAAATTAGTGGGGCGTGGTGGCAGGTGCCTGTAGTCCCAGCTACTTGGGAGGCTGAGGCAGAAGAATGGCATGAACCTGGGAGGTGGAGCTTGCAGTGAGCTGAGATCATGCCACTGCACTCCAGCCTGGGTGACAGAGTGAGACTTCATCTCAAAAAAAGAAAGAAAAAAAAATGGCCATACTGCCCAAAGTAATTTATAGATTCAATGCTATTCTCATTAAACTACCATTGACATTCTTCACAGAATTAGAAAAAACTATTTTAAAATTCATATGGAACCAAAAAAGAGTCCAAATAGCCAAGACGATCCTAAGCAAAAACAACAAAGCTGGAGGCATCACACTACCCAACTTCAAACTATACTACAAGGCTACAGTAACCAAAACACCATGGTACTGGTACAAAAACAGAGACATAGACCAATGGAACAGAATAGAAAACTCAGGAATAAGATCACACACCTACAACCATCTGATCTTTGAAAACCCTGACAAAAACAAGCAATGGGGAAAGGATGCCCTATTTAATAAATGGTGCTGGGAGAACTGGCTAGCCATACGCAGAAAATTGAAACTGGACCCCTTCCTTACAACTCAGGCAAAAATTAACACAAGATAAATTAAAGAATTAAATGTAAAACCCTAAATTACAAAAACCCTAGAAGAAAACCTAGGCAGTACCATTCAGAACATAAACAAGGGCAAAGATTTCATGGTGAAAACACCGACAGCAATTGCAATGAAAGCAAACATTGACAAATGGGATCTAAATAAACTAAAGAGCTTCTGCACAGCAAAAGAAACTATCAACAGAGTAAACAGACAATGCACAGAATGGGAGAAAATTTTTGCAATCTGTCCATCTGACAAAGGTCTAATATCCAGAGTCTACGAGGAACTTGTATTTACAAAAAAAGAAAAACAAACAACCCCATTAAAAGTAGGCAAAGGATGTGAACAGACACTTCTCAAAAGAAGACATTCATGCAACCAACAAACACATGAAAAAAAAGCTCAACTTCACTGATCATTAGAGAAATGCACATCAAAACCACAATGAGATACCATGTCACGCCAGTCAGAATGGCAATTAATAATCGCCAGTTCTTAATAAGAAGTCAGGAAACAACAGATGCTGGCAAGTTTGCAGAGAAAAAGAAACACTTTTACACTGTTGGTGACAATGTTAATCAATGCAACCATTGTGGAAGACAATGTGGTGATTTCTCAAAGATCCAGAAGTAGAAATACCATTTGGCCCAGCAATCTCATTCCTTTGTATATACCCAAAGGAATACGAATCATTCTATTATAAAGATACATGCATGCGTATGTTCACGGCAGCACTATCCACAATAGCAAAGACATGGGATCAACCCAAATGCCCATCAGTGATAGACTACATAAAGAAAATGTGGTGCATATACACCATGGAATGGTGTATATGCAGCCATAAAAAGGAACAAGATCATGTCCTTTGCAGGGACATGGAAGGAGCTGGAAGCCGTTATCCTCGGCAAACTAACACAGGAACAGAAAACCAAATACCCCATGTTCTCACTTATTCAGTGGGAGCTGAATGATGAGGACACATGGACACGTGGACACATGGAGTGGGGAGCAACACACACTGGGGACTGTCAAAGAGGCATGGGGGAGGGAGAACATCAGGAAGAATAGCTAATGGATGCTGGGCTTAATACCTAGGAGATGGGTTGATCTGTGCAGCAAACCACCATGGCACATGTTTACCTATGTAACAAACCTGCACATGTGCCCCGGAACTTAAAATAAAGTTGAAGGAAAAAAATGAGAAAAAAAAAAGGAAGTTGTTTATTTCCTACCATACATTGTGTTCTCTGCTGTCTTGTAGTTTTAAAAAGTGTTGTTGTTGTTGTTTCCACACATTGTGCTTGGTGAGGAGTCTGGGAGTGAGGGTGTATCATATTTATGCTCCACAAACAGTATCCTAGGTCTTCTGGGCAGGATATCGTCTGACATAACCCTGCATGGAGGGGCAGGAAAGACTGCAGATGGCCACATTGTAAAGGAGCCTCCACAAGGGAAAGAGAAAATGAACACTTAGAAGCAGGATCAGCCCAGGGAGGGAACTGCTCATGAAGTTCTAGACCCACAGGAGTGAAAACAGCCCACGTATCCCCTGATAATCACATAGTTACCTAATTGTAGAGGACCATGCTTTCTTTCTTTCTTTCTTTCTTTTTTTTTTTTTTTTTTTACCTAAAATGAAGTCAATCTCTATGTGCTGAAGTGAACTGAAAAATTCCCTCAAGGCACGTTCCTGAGCGATAAGAGTAAGCTGCAGGACAGTGTGGCTAGAAAGATCTCATCTGCCAAGAAAACAAAAAAGGAGCAAAAATGGAGACAAAGCGTGTGTGTGTGTGTGTGTGCGCGCGCGCGTGCGCGCGCGCTCATACGTGATTGTGTGATATATATGTAAATATTCAGAAAGGACTAGAAGGAAATACATGAAAATGTTAGTAATAATCATCTCTGGGGAGGGAGTTTGGATTGGGAAGATGAGCGAGGACAGGGGACATCCTCCTGAGTTATGTGGCTCACTTGTAGCAGCCAGCAAATATTTCTGAA
Organism: Trachypithecus francoisi; assembly: GCF_009764315.1. Taxonomy (NCBI): domain Eukaryota; kingdom Metazoa; phylum Chordata; class Mammalia; order Primates; family Cercopithecidae; genus Trachypithecus; species Trachypithecus francoisi. The sequence continues at coordinate 4,895,927 of NW_022681442.1, read as the reverse complement.
CATTCACCTACACCAACCTCTGTTCTAGATGCTACATCCAGGGTGAACCAGCCCGTGAGGCAGCACCCTCCTGGTGACTGTATTCAGATGGAAGGATTGAATAAATAAATATCAAAATAAGAAATTCAGATATGAATCAATGCTATGTATAGAACTAGAGAGTAACATGATTGGGAATGGTGTGTGGAGCTGGTGAGGTCCTCTCTGAGTAGCTGATGATAGTGAGGATGGAACTTCAGCAGATTCAAAGCAAGAGCATTCCAGGCAAAGGGATCAGCCAGGGCAGAGGCGCTGAGACAGGAAGGGCTCGCTGTGCTCAAAAGACAAAAAGACAAGGGATATGGCCAGCAAGCAGTGAACAGAGAGGAGGTGAAAAAGAAGAGCACCAAGAGGCAGGTGCGAGACTTATTGGCATGCTCGTGGGTCTGGACTGTGTCCTCAGTGAAATAGGAAGGCCCTGGAGAGTTTTAAGGTGGAGGAGGAGAGATAAGATCAGGTTCATGCTAAGAGAGACCACTCTGACTGCTGCAGAGGCAGGGAGACCCGTGAGGAGGATTCCAGGAGCCCAGGCAGAGGTGATGCGGTTTGACAAGGGAAGTAGTCATAGAAATGTTATAAAGTGGTCATTTTCAGGATCCATTTTTGAAGGAAGATATGGCAGGATATACAGATGAATTCAATGCAGGATGTGGCAGAAGAGAAGGATCAATTATAACCCTTGGGAGACATCCTGAGCAACTTTTTGGAAGATGGTTTTATTGTTGAAACTGGTCAGACCGAAGAGGGGTAAAGAATTTGGGCAAGATTTGGAGGGAAAATCAACAGTGGTATCACTCTGAGTTGCCATTCAAGAGGAGACACAGGTGGGCGGTCATATAGACAGGTGTGGAACATTGGAGAACATTCAGACTGAAACTATGAAGAAGGTGGAGAAGGTGGAGCCTAACACTAACAGGCAAGATGGTGTCACCTAAAGCAATAAGCAGGCAGATAAGAGGATGGAGTTTGGGCCACATCCACATTTAGAACCTGGGGAAGGAGAGGTCATCAAGAAAGACAAAGGAGGAAAAAATATAGTGGGTAACTGGGTGATCTTGAAGGCTGGAGCAGAAAGTGGTTCAGGAAGAAGAAAATGATCCCCTGTCTCAGATGATGGTTCCTAGTAAGGTGGAGATATGACCACTTGGCCAACACTGATGACCTTGACCTACATGGTTTCAGTGGTGAAAGGGAGATGAACCTGGATCAGAGCAGGTTGAGAAGAGAATATTATTCATGTTCTATTTGTGTACTTGAAAAGGTTTTAAAACAGAATTTAAGTTTTTCAAAGAAGCAAAATGTTGTTCAGGAAACAGTGGCACCATAGCACTCTCCCATCTCAGAGCCCATCCTAAGGATTCCCAGAACTCTTTGGCCTTGTTCTCAAACTCTGGATTCCAATTCTCATTGTGCAACCACTTGCACTTAACAGTTATTAGCTAGTTTGCAAGAATCTAGAGTCTTTGGAAACCCAAGCAGATCATTAGGATGTCAGACCACATTTCAGAAAGTGGGGAAAATAAATTCTAATTGATACCCATGAAGCTGACCTCTGCTCCACATTGATTGATAGGCTGGGCTTTTCCACTGAGATGCAGAATGTGCCTGCAGAGCCTTTGGACGACTGCCACCCCTCCTGACAAACTCATCTTTTATCTCCTCTGTAAGTGACAGCATCAGAAAAAGAGAATCTAAATTATTTAGCTTTAAGTGTTACTCATTTTCAATGTTTAAAATGCTGAAAAGGCAAATTGCAAATTAGGGATTTTGTGGAATCTCCAGCAGCTCTCCACCAGAGGCTGTGTGGAGGTGGGGCAGAGAAAGGTGTGGTACTCTAGGAGGAGAGCTGGCTTGCAGGTCTAGTTCTGGCATGGACTCACCTGCAAAACTACAACCTTCCCTGGACTCAACTCCCCCATCTTATAACTTGGAGACTAGACTGGATTCTAACATTGTTAGATGTGAAACCCTGTATTCAAATGAAACTTTATCCAAAGACCAATAAATGCAAATATAGCAGTGGAGGAGCCCTGACGGGTTGAGGAGGAGCTGGGGTCCGCATCTCTAGCTCAGTACCCTACACCCCAATACATATGCCAGCCAGGTGCCTCATCTTGGGTGCCTGTGAGTCCTCAAGTTCAGGAGACTGTGACATTTAGAAAAAGAATAAACCTCAGCCTGTACCTCACACCACACATGAAAATTAATTTGAAATGAGTCATAGACTTGAATGTTCAAGTTACAACTATAAAGCTTATAGAATAAAACACAGGAGAAAATCTTTGTACCTTGGGGTAGGCACTAATTCCTCTGTCGGAATGCCAAAAATACTAACCATGAAAGAAAAAAGAAAATCAGCCTGGGCGACATAGAGAGACCCTATCTCTTATTTAAAAAAAAAAAAAAAGCCAGGCATAGTAGCACACACCTGTAGTCTCAGCTACTCAGGAGGCTGAGGTTGGAGGAGCTCTTGAGCCCTGGAGGTCAAGGCTACAGTGAGCTGTGATTGCTCCACTGCACTCCAGCCTGGGTGACAGAGCAAATCATTGTCTCAAAAAAAAGTAAAAGAAAAAATAACTGGACTTTGCCAAAATTAAAATCTTCTACTCCTTGAAAGACACCATTTAAAAAAAAAGAAAAGCCACAGACCAGAAGCAAATACTTGCATTAAATATGTCTAGCAATAGACTTATACCTGTTACATATGCTTCTTCACTTATAATGGAGTTACATCCTGACAACCTATTGTAAGTTAAAAATATTCTAAATCAAAAATGCATTTAATACACCCAACCTAGCAAATATCAAAGCTTAGCCTAGCCTACTTTCAATGTACTCAGAACTCTTACATTAGCCTACAGATGTGCAGAATCATCTGACACAAAGCCTATTTTATAGTAAAGTGGTGAATATCTCATATAATTTATTGAAAACTGTAGTAAAAGTGAGAAACAGAATGGTTGTATGGGTACCTGAAGTATAGTTTCTATTGAATGTGTATCACTTTCAAACCATCATAAAGTTGAAAAAATCACAAGTTGAAGCATCATAAGTTGGGGACTGTCTGTATATAAATAACTCTTATAACTCAATATGACAAACAACTCAATTTTGAGGAATGAGGTAAAGATTTAAATAGACACTTCATAAAGAAAGGCATACAAATGACAAATAGGCACACAAAGAGATGTTCAACATCTTTAGTCATCTAGGAAATGCAAATTAAAACCACAATGAGATATCATTAGTCACCTATTATAATGGCTCATACTAAAAATGCGGACAATATCAAGTGTTGCTGAGAATATGGAGAAATCTCAACTTTTGTACATTGCTGTTGGGACTGTGAAGTAATACAGTTCACTTGGGAACACAGTTCAGCAATTTCTTATAAGGTCAAACATGTTTACACACAACCCAGCAATCCCACTCCTACAGATTTCTACCCAAAAAGATATGAAAGCATATATCCACAAAAAGACTTGTATGAGGCTGGGCGCAGTGGCTCATGCCTGTAATCCCAGCACTTTGGGAGGCCGAGGCAAGTGGATCACAAGGTCAGGAAATTGAGACCACCCTGGCTACCATGGTGAAACCCCATCTCTACTAAAAATACAAAAAATTAGCCAGGCGTGTTGGTGGGTGCCTGTAGTCCCAGCTAATCGGGAAGCTGAGGCAGGACAGTGGTGTGAACCTGGGAGGCGGAGCTTGGAGGGAGCCAAGGTCACACCACTGCACTCCAGCCTGGGTGACAGAGCAAGACTCTGTCTCAAAAAAAAAAGAGATTTGTATGAGAATGTCCATAACCGCATGAATCACATTGGTGGTACCCCCATGTAATGGAGAGTAGCACTCAGCAATACTACTATTGCTATTAGTAGTAATACTACTATTAGTATTAGTAATACTACCAATTGGGTGCCTGTGAGTCCTCAAGTTCAGGAGACTGTGACATTTAGAAAAAGAATAAACCTCAGCCTGTACCTCACACCACACACGGCTATTCCAGGCAGAGGGGACATGTGTTCATCAGTCTAGAGGCGAGACAGCACGTGGTGTGCTTGAGGAGCTGCGTGGTTGGGGCAGGGCAAGTGGAGAGGAGGCTGAAACCAAATGCCACACAGCCCTGTGAATCATGCTAATGAGCCTGGATTTGTTCTAAGGACAAGAAAAACTGATGCAGCAGATGAACTCGATCACCTTTGCATTTTAAAAAGACAAGTGGATGCCAGCAATAGAATACACTGTAAAAGGACAAAAGTAGAAGCTGAGAGACCAACTGGGAGACCAACAAGGGTTGATCATGGCTGGGGTCAGGATGGCGATGACGCATAGAAGTGGGTGCACGTGGGAGCGCTTTAAGAGATCACATCAAAAGAATTGGATGAATGACTAGATTTGGAGAAATTATTCTATTCATCCCTATTAAATTTCATTTTGTTAATTTCCACCCTTCATTTTAGATTCTGTCACTCAGGCCATAAGCAATTCCTTACAAATGTGATCAGTGTCTATGTGTGTCATCTGAGCCATTGCTACACATGTTGAAACAAGGTAAGGTGCGTTAAGGGACAAGAGACTCCCCTACCCATTTCCAGGTTGATCTGGACCAGTGCTTTTCACTCTACCAGCTATGAATATACCTAGCCCATGTTTTTCCAGTCTCCCCACAAGGATATCATAAGACCTGGCCAAATGCCTCGTGGGCATCCAGATACTCTATTTCCATGGCATTCCTCTGAACTGCTGCTCTGGTAAGCATATGAGAAAAGGAAGAAGGCTAACATGACCCACCCTTCTGTAAACTGTCCTAGGGACCTCCACAGCCTCACTTGTGGTCCTTGCTCATTGCTGCCCACCAGTGGCAGAGCTGGTCCCATACACAGGATGTTGCACACCATCCACTCCTGGCCCTTGTCCATCAGCTGCAGGACTGGGTAACAGGTCTAGCAGAGCTAGCCTTTGGCCCTTCTATACAACATGTTACGAACTCAGGTGATCCTCAGAGATGTGAGGGTGGACCACCACCCTCTGGCTGCCCGTAAGCTTTATAGAGTTTTAGGTGCTTCACTGATAGCTGCCTACATGTCTGGCATGCTTCTCGTGGAAGAGAAAAAGAAACAGCAAATATCCTCCTGAAATCTTTTTTTTAAACATCCTATATGATGCCCATATGAGAATTAATATCTTTGAATACAAATCCACGGGATATAGATGTCTGGAACAAAATCTGCCTTGCCTTCCAGCTATGCCATCCCACAGGTTATGATTTAAGAACCCATTGCACCAATATGGCTTCACGCCCCTTGCCTGTGGTCTCTTCAGCTCTTACACGTTTTCGGTGTCTTCCTCCATCAGATCTGTAATTAAGCTACTCTTGGAGTACACCGTTTCACTTGCAGTTGTTGTGTGAGCTGCTCTTTAGGAAGGAAGCAATCATCAACTCAGGAGTTAGCTTATTCGGCGGTGGCATTTCTAAGCTGATTTAAGCAGGCTGTCAGAACTGAAGGAAATGAATGAGTTTAGTAGGGAATATTCCCATCTTCGGCACTGGGGTAAGGAGGGGAAAGGAACGGATGAAAACTAGGGAGTCAGGCCAACTGTGCTTTTTTCTTTCCTTTTTTCGTCCTTCTTTCCTACCTTCCAGTTAAATAATGAAGGCTTAGATGATTCTTGATGATCTATAATTCAGCTTTGCTCTATATTCAAAACAAATCTTCACATGTACATGTTGGCAAACTTCCCACGGCTATTTTGTTGGCAATAACAGAGAAACCTGAGGATATTTCTGCTGGAGACACCAGGCCTCAGCATCAGCCCGTCTGCCATTTCCTCCATCTTGGCTTTTTCCGGCAAGGTCTCCCCCGCACATGAAGTGGACCTCTCTCTGCACTAAGGAGATGAGAACGCCAGGCCTCATTGGGTCCCACTCTTTCCGGCAAGGCCTCCCCGCACATGAAGTGGACCTCTCTCTGCACTAAGGAGATGAGAACGCCAGGCCTCATTGGGTCCCACTCTTACAGACAAGGCTGGGATCAGCTCGTGGAGCCATTCCATTGACGGAAGGGCAGACCACTGGGAAGCATGAGAAGACAGAGGCTGGATGGGGCCCTCTGCATCCTCAGAGATGTGAGGGCGGACCCCCACCCTCTGGCTGCCCCTAAGCTTTGTAGAGTTTTAGGCGCTTCACTGATAGCTGCCTACACAATGAAAGGTGGATTAGAAAACTGGTAATAGGGGATTTGGGCACTAATCCTCTTCCAATTGTTAATATTAACTAAAGTGCTTTTTTCTCTCATTATGTCACAAACACTAACTACTTCATTAAAAAGAGGAAAGAGAGAATATAGTTTGGTAGGGTAATAACTGGATTACTTTTTCCATCCAGGAAAGCACTGTATGTTTTCATTCCTAGAGTATAAACTGTAACATATGTGAAACACAAAAAGGAAGCAAGAGAATATCTTTTGCTTTCCACCAATTAATCAGTCAGAGAATGCTTAAATTTTAAGTTGTAAATGTCTATCTTTTCCCCCAGTGATTTTCTTATTGGCCACTGTAGTCCAATGATTTCAATTAAAGCAGAGAGGGCTCAGTTAATGAGAAGCAGGTTTCCACAGTGTGTGTGTGCATGCATGTGTGTGCATAGGTGCGTGCATGTGTGTGCATGTGTGTGTGTGCATGTGTGTGCATGTGTGTGTGCGCGTGTGTGCATGCATGTGTGTGTGCGTGCATTTGTGTGCAGGCAGGTGACTTTCCTTATGGTCCAGAGGGCCAGCAGGAGGCCAGCTCACCAGCATTGACATGTGGAGCGCAGACTGTCCGAGCTGTGCAGGTTTGGCTGTCCCTGGGAGACGCTACGGAAAATCTCCAAGCAATATCATTCTCTTCTCTTGTGGCCATTGGATGAAAACAGTCACTGAGCCCTGTTGTATGCAGAAACCTGTGCCTGCCATGTGCAGGGAGGAGATATGAGAAACAAAAGCGAGATGTGGTGAGGACCTCATGGGCACACACATGGCAACCAAAGCCAATCAAATGCAAATGAGCAAAAGCCAACTGCCTACGGAGAGTCAGGAGGCACGGAGCAGGGATGAGAAACCTCCTCACCCCATCTTGGGAAAATCCATCTCATTAATGCTCTGAATTTAAAAGTAAACAGAAGATACCTAAGTCCTCCTCTGTTCTCAAACCAGAAAATTTATATGATGTACAGGCTCAGCCACACATCAAAGACTGAACGTGTGTGTGTTTCTTAGGGGTGTGTGTGTGTGTGTGTGTGCATGTGTATGTGTGTGTTTCCTCAGGCATCTGTTTAAATGCAGTTTCTCACCTCAATTGAGGGAGATTGAGGACCCAGGAATCCCTCTTCTGGGTTTTACCCAAAAGGAGATGAAATCACCACCTTGTAAAGACATCCACGCTCTCACGTCCCTGGCAGTGCTATTTACAGCTATTCTGAGATATGGAAACAGCCTAAGTGTCCATTGACAGATGAATGGATCAAGAAAATATGGCATCTGTACTGTGTATACAATGGAATATTATTCAGCCTTTAAAATGAAGGATATTGTGTCATTTGCTACAACACAGATGGATTTGGAGGACATCATGCTAGGTGAAATAAAGCCTGCACAGAAAGAAAAATACTGCTTATCTCACTTAGATGTGCAAGTTTTTTAAAGGTCAAATGTACAGAGATAGAGCAGAAAGCCCCCAGGTCACCAGGGGCAGGGGCTGGGGTGGGGAGAGGTAGGTTAAAGGATACAAACTAGCAGATGTGTAGGATGCACAAGGCCAGAGATCAAATGTACAACATGAGGACCCCAGGTAAGCAAATGTATTTGAAATTGTTATTAAATAAGTAGATTGTAACTGCTCTTGCCCAAAAAAGGTAACCATGTATATGGTAAATATGTTAATTTACTTAACTATACTAGCCATTCTAGCATCTATATGTCTTCCATGACATCATGTTATAAACCTCAAATATACACAGTAAAATTTATTTTTTTTTAAAAGGTGACACAGGGACTGTGTTTCATTTACCTTCACCTTCCCCAAAGCATCTCGTATGAACTTGACCTCAAACAAGCAATATTTCTAGTTTCTTGTCCTTTTGGTGCATTTATATACACCAATTATCTCATTTGATTGATACAGCTTTTTAAACATTTAAATAGTATAACGTGATTTTTCTAGTTATACCCTAGAATTCAGAGGCTGACTAATGTTTCGTGCTACAAGGATCCTACCACACAGACTCTCTTTCCTGGACCCAGAATAACCAGCAAGTGGCCCTCTTAAGGAATGGCAGGGACACCACCAAGGCCACTGAGGCCTGGATGCCGGTGGAGGGGGAAGCATGCCTGTCATTGCCCAGGAGCGTGGCCTGCCTGCGCTTGTCCACTTGCGGCCAGGGAGTAGGAAAACCCCCTAAGATGTTCTTATACCTAACCTCACTCTCATTTTCAGCTAGTCTCAGATCTAAATGCTGCAACTATCCTAAAGATGAACAAACAGCGTGCAAGTACCCTACGTTAGGAAAAGCAGGGGATAGTCCAACAGCCATCTTTCACGTTGCTAGGTAAATGTTCGCTTCAAAGTTGGCCCCTCTGACCTGAGAGCATAGTCTGTCCCTCCCAGTGAGGCCCACCGATCCAGCTCCAGGAAAATTGTCCTCTCAATTGCTGGTATTTCAGGACAAGCCCTTCTGATGAATCACATCTCTAAGCAGAGGTATTATACTGTAATCCTAATCACCTCTTCCTAGGCTTTGAGCTACAATAGGGTTGCTGGATGCACTGAACACCCATCTTGACAAATAAGCAGCTATGAGTAAAATCATGATAATAGTAATGAAAGCTACTGTTTAGCCAGCAGTTGCTCAGACCTGGGCCTCTAGCTTACTTGGAGTATCATATCTCATGCCCACGCAGGGAGATAGGTACTTGCTTATATATAGCAAGGGTAAGAAACCCTCCCAGATGACCTAGGTGTGAAGGGACTTGGCCTCAATCTCAACAGGGTGGTCCCACTGTGGAACCCCTGCCCCTAAATATTCCCTTGTGGGCTCACAGCCCTTTGAAGGTGGGAGCAGCACCTGTTTACACTCAGAGCAGGGCCATTTACCTGGCTTGGACAGAGCCCATATCCACACGAGTGCTTTGAATATGATCTGTAAGCTCATTTGCCCTGATAGTAGAGGCAATTTAACCCCTCAAAAAGCAAGATAGGTCTTACAAGGGATGCTGTGTCGTAGTGTCATTGGCAGGGTTTTGGTTTTGTTTTGTTTTGTCTTTCTGAGCTCTGCATAAAATAATGGAGAACCTTACAATCAGTGGGTCTTGAATTTGACGAAACATGGTCATATCTGTTTGTCCTCTTGTTGAAATACATTCCAAAGCGCGGTTTTGAAAAATCAGAATATGGGGAATGCAGCAGCTGCAGACTGGCAACTCAGAGGGAGGGACAGAGCTGGGGAGAAGGGAGAGAGAGACAGAGACAGAGGGAAGCAGCAAGAAGGAGGGAGGAGAGAGGGAGTGGACAGGCCGGGTGGGGGAGGAGATGATGCCTTCATGAGTCGTATTTGGACATCAGAGGAGAGTTCCAGTCTGCAGGTGGAGCTGGAGGTCAGCTGTATTAGTCCCTTCTCACACTGCTAATAAAGACATACCTGTGACTAGGTACTTTATAGTAAGAGGTTTAATTGACTCACAGTCCCTTAGGGCTGGGGAGGCCTCAGGAAACTTACAGTCAGGCAGAAGGCCAAGCAAACATGTCCTTCTTCACATGGCGGCATCAAGGAGAAGTGCTGAGCAAAAGTGGGAAAAGCCCCTTATAAAACCATCAGATCTCGTGAGAACTCACTATCACAAGAAGAGCAGCATGGGGGTAACCTCCCCCACGATTCAATGACCTCCCACCTGGTCCTTCCCACGACATGTGGGGATTCTGGGAACTGCAATTCGAGATGAGATTTGGTGGTGACACAGCCAAACCATATCATCATCCATGTCATCCGACATCATGGATAAAACAATATACCTGAGTTTCACCCCTGGCTGCCTCGATTGCTAGCTGTGTAACCCTAGGTGAGCTGCTGAAGCCGTCTGTGCCTCAGTTGCCTTATCTGCAATAGGGCCCTAAGAGTTGTGCTGGCCTCCCAGGATGTGAAGGCGAAGTGTGATAATTCACATAAGATGCTGAAAACAGCTCCTGGCTTCCATGCCACCCTCAGTTCTTCTCAGGTGGGATGGAACCTCGGTCTACGAAAGGGTGCTTATGTACCTCCCAGGCGGAAAAGGCCTCACAGTGGTGTGGTTGAATCAATACAAACATTAGAATGGGGGGAAGCATTTGCTGGGTGACGAGAGGAGCCACACGCAGAGGGAGGAGCCCATCGAGGCCAGCTTGACACTGGAGATTGCTTTGCCGCAAATCCGGAGGCCCTCCCCACCAACTCAAAGGTTGCAAAGAGGTACTCAAGCTCGTCAAGCGTGGCTGAGCTCGAAGCCTGGAGTTGAAATTAGGTAGGACAAACTTGAGTGGAAGGGACGCTTGTGTTCACTGAACCCAAATCATAGCTTTTCCTGCATGCAGTTCCTTCCTAGAGGCTTCCCTTCCACCCACCTTGACACCTTGACAGGTCGACTCCTGCAGCAAGGCCGGCTCCATCCAGAAATGTAGATTTGGAGAAGTCATCTGACCTCTCGGCCGTCCTCGGGTGGCAGTCTGGCCTGGTATTCTGCCTGACTCATTCTCAGTCCCTGAGTAAAACCGAGCCTGGGGGAAACCAGCACCACATGGGCATCACCCAGGAGCCCTCACAAAGCAACCACCACCACCAAAAATTGTCTGCAGGTCATTTATTTTGCCTGAATTGTTTGGCTTTCTTGATTCCTCATTTTCCTTCTCAGACTTGATCCTTAGTTGAAAGAAAAAAAATACACTCGTATATATGCACTTTTTGAAAAGGTGGAGAGAAATTGCTTGAACAAAAAGTCCTCAGCCTTCAGGGAGAAGCTCAGCTCTGCTATTCAAGGCAGGAAAGATAATCTCTAAAACACAGAAATGCAGATGTGGGCGTGGTCTCTTCCCCTCTTGCCAGACCCCCGGCAAAGTTAATTTGGGGATTCTTTCCCCCTCAGGAGCCATAGAGTGAACCACATCTCTCCACATCCAAAGGGTCAAAAAGGCTGAGATTCTGAGAAGAGATGCAGATTTCACTGAGGTAACAATGTAGCTACACTTCTCTGCAAGTTCCACCAAGCTTGAATTTCTTTAGCTACATGGATTCATTCTAATAAGAGCTGACAGTTTAATCAGGTAAGATAAGGCCCATTTTCATAATAGGGCATGAGAGGTATGCATATTTTTCCATTAATGGATCTTGGGATTTGGTCACGTAGTCCCTACATAAAATGTAGACATTTCATTCCACAGTGCTCTTTTGATCCGGTGCCACCCCAGGAAAGCTCAGGGAAAAAAGCCAAAACTAGCCGCAGAAGTTACATGATAATGAAACGGATTGCACACATTCAAAGAACTTGATTATCAGATGAATGTTGCTTCATGTCTTCAGTCACACTAATCGCTTAATGGTCATTTTAACCTTACAACTAAGAAATAAAAACTTTATTCTGAAAAATGGCTTCATATTTATCCTAAGTAGAGCCAGAATTTGGGCCAGCAAGTCATGAATATGAATGACCGTAAATGCCCTCAGAGGAGTGCGTGCTTTGGTGCACCAAACCAAAGGAAAGACGGAAGCAGAAAGGGATTTCTCTGACTCTAGAGCTCCCCTCTCCCGACCCCAGTGCAAGCACAGGACTCTCCTCTGAGATACACAGCTGCAGGCCTGTGGGGAGCAGGCAGGGACCAAAGCTCTGCCAGGTGCAAAAGGAGACTTTGTTTCCCTCTGGGGCTTGTTGTGGAGGACCCTGGAGAGGTCCCACTACTCCTGCAGGATACCTGCTCTTTGGAGACCCCTGCACCCCTGTGTGGGAAGAGCTTGTGGAAGTGGTCCTGGCAAGACATCAGGAGAGGACAAAAGATGGGTTGAATCCCCGCAGCTCCTAGCCCCTAGCCCTGCAGAGAATGTGGATCCAGCCTTTGTAGCCAAGGAGAAAAGAGGTTCCAATGTGTCCTGCTGGTGCCGTGAAGATAACTGCTCTTAGAGATGGAGCCTGCTGGGCTGCCTGCCAGGTGTGGCATTGCTGCCTCCAGAACCCACCCGGACTCTAGCAATGACTAGAGCATAAGATTAGGGAACTCAACAGCCCAAGAGTGGAGGAACAACCAGAGACCCGGAAAAGGTGTGTCACGACACGGAACTGCTAGAAGATACAAAAGAAATCCTAAAAATAAATAAATAAATAATAAATAAATAAGTGCATACATGCATACATACATACATTCGATTGCAGCACTAAAAAAAGAAAAGACTGTCTCACTGAAATGTGATCCTTAAATTTAACAATTTCATTGTTAAATTGTGAATTGAAGGAGACCGCTTTTGAGATTCAAATCAGTAGCCTTGAAATTAAATAGAAGAAATAGCTAAACCACAGAGCAGCAATTCAGAGGCAATGCAGTTTCATGCTACAGCATGAGAAGACTGTCCCACTGCACCCTGGGAACCCAGGCATTCTCAAGAGCTGTACCCACAGTCCATGAAGCCACTTCCAAGACAGAATACCCTCAGGAATAGTGTTGATGCATTAATTAAAAGAATGATTATGTCCTTGGAGACGTGAAATGATATTAAAGAGATGAATAATGTCACCCTTGTAGGTTATAATCAGTACGATAAATGATTTGGGTTTCAAAACACATGGCGGAGAAAACAACGATGGCTCATCGCCCTGACATCATCGGCTGCTGGTCAGTTCTGGTTCTTACTAGGAGCTGTTGGGCTACTGCATGTTGGCTATGACCCGTGAACACCTGATTTATCTTTCCCTTTGAGTAAGAAGGAAGACACTCCAAATCATTTATGCCATTTCTCAAGGTTATTCCGGTGTGGGTGCTCCAACGTTGACATTCATGGAAAGTCAAAACTGTGAGCTTACTGCAGATGAACAGAGCAGGTCCGGGCATTCCATCTCCCGGAGTCCCACCTCTGAGGAACTCTGAGCAGCTCTGATGATTTGCTGTTAGGATTAGGATTTGCAGCATTAGAATCCTTTTAGAATTGGGGAGTGGGGCCCTGGATGAAAGTAGAACTACAACTGGTTTGGCTCTTGATTGGATGAAGTTCAATCATTTCCATAACGTAGCTGCTTTTGTTGGAGGTATTTTGGACTATTCGTACAAATGCTGTGGATTATTTCTGCATTGCCGGACCTGAGGGAAGCACTGTAGCTCCTGGATTTTATTTTACAAACTTCATATTCAGTTACAGGAGACCAGGAACATAACCAGAGACCAGTCATTAGATGTAATGAATGATCCTCATGACATCAGACAATAGCCATCATAAGAGTCATGGCAATGACCCATAAGGCTTAAAGAGAAAACTGTTAAAAGTAGGCGTCTCAAAATTGTCATTCTCAAAAGATAGGGATTTCCATGATCCTTAAGCACTAAAATTATTTCCATAATATTATCAAGTTGTGATTTGCCTTTTCCATGGAGTTACCATTTGCACAGATGGGTGTGGAAGTCATGATGAGTGAAGCAGCTGGCTCCGTAACATGAATGAAGGCAGGGGTGCCCAACTCTACTATCAGTCATCACACTCTTTAACACCACATGATTTGTACACTGAGACAACAATGTTCCTGATGAAGCCAGGAAAAGTGTTTTATTATACAGCTACCATTGAGTACTCTTCATTTTAATATCCTATGTGACACAATGGGAAACTCACATTAGCTGTGATGCGTTGGCTGTGTTGAAAATCGTTTGTGCAATTGTTACTCATTGTAGTTGCAAATCTAACTAGCTGGTGTTTTCATGAAACACCACTTTAACTTGAAAGAAATACTAACAAACTATGGTTTCTCAGACATAAGTATTTGGCAGACATTGTTTCATGATGAACACAGTGAGGCTGTCACTTTAAGGAAAACAAGTGGTAATATGGGTTATCAATGATCAAATTTGAACTTTCAAGTCAAATTAGAATTTTGAGAACTTCTGCATGCCTCCTTTATCCTGACAGATTCTCAATAATTACAGGCTTTTCTGACGAGTTCAGTGGTACTATCAATGAATTCTTTTCATATTGTAAAATAAAATGTGCCAACATTGAGAAGATCTGTATAACTCAAAGAATCAATATTTTCCAAATAACAAGTGCAGGATGTTACAAAATCATATATGGATAAAAGATCCATCGAAAGTGTCAGATCAATCAATGAATTTTAAGGTAACCAAGTAAGAGTTTACTCATACTGTTTCATATTGACCTTATAACTTTTAAGAAAGTTTGACATGTCTATTATGTTACACGAAATAAGCCAGTCCCAAAAGGACAAATACTGTATGATTCCACTTAAATGAAGTACTTAGAATAGTGAAAATCATAGAGATAGAAAGTAGAATGGTAGTTGCCAGGGATCGGGGAAAGAGGGTACGGGGAACTGTTATTTCGCGGATGTAGAGTTTTAGTTTCCAAGACGAAACGAGTTCAGTTCTGGGGATGGATGGTGGTCAAGTTTGCACAATATTATGAACTTATTTATGCATTTCTTTACTTTTTTTTTTTTTTTTTTTTTTTGGACACAGGGTCTTGCTCTGTTGCCCAAGCTGGCGTGCAGTGGTGCCATCAGGGCTCACTGCAGCCTCAACCTCCTGGGCTCAAGTGATCCTCCGATCTCAGCCTCCCAAATAGCTAGGACTACAGGCACTCACTACCATGCCTGGGTATTTTTGTTTACTTTTTGTAGAGAAGAGGTTTCACTGTGTTGCCCAGGCTGGTCTCAAACTCCTGGACTCAAACGATCTTCCTGCCTCGGCCTCCCAAAGTGCTGGGATTACAGGCTTAAGCCACCACACCAACCTGAATGTATTTAATATCACTGAACTGTTCACTTAAAAATGGTTAACATGTTACATTTTACCATATGTGCACTTAACCACAAAATAAAATTGATAAAAGAAAATTCCACTCATCAAGTTTGGGGGTAGTATCAAGGAACAATATTCACAATTATCCAAAAAAGCTATTAAACTATTTCTCCTTTTCCAGCTATATACCTGAGTGATGTCTGATTTTCTTCATATATTTCAATCCAGACAGCATATCACGATGGATTATATGCAGAAGCAGATAAGAAATCCAGCTGTTTTCATTAATCCAGACATCACAGAGATGTGTAGAAATGTAAAACAATACCAGGCTTCTCATACTTCTTTTGTTTGAAAATTACAGTTATTTTTTAATAAAAATAATCTTATTTATGTAAACATTTAATGGATTTATTATTGTTATTTTAAATGAGTCAACAAATGAATACTTTAATTTTTTCCCAGTTTTAATTTGTAGTTCAGCAAATATAGGTAGAAGTGGCCTACATAAACAAAAGCTCTTTGGGGACCCCAATAATTTTAAAACTTAGAAAACCACTGGCTTAAATATTCTGTCCCTGCCCCTTACAAGCTTTATAGCCTTGGGCAAGAGATTTCATCCTTTCCTGCCTCAGTTTCTCCAGTTGTAAAAGGAGGTAATATGAAATAAGGTATGTGAATCAGGCCAGGCGTGGTGGCTTACGCCTGTAATCCCAGCACTTTGGGAGGCCAAAGAGGGTGGATCACCTGAGGTCAGGAGTTTAAGACCAGCCTGGCCAACATGATGAAACTCCGTCTCTACTAAAAATACAAAAATTAGTCAGGCATGGTGGCGGGCGTCTGTAATCCCAGCTACTCAGGACACTGAGGCAAGAGAATCGCTTGAACCTAGGAGGCAGAGGTTGCAGTGAGCAGAGATGGTGCCACTGCACTCCAGCCTGGGAGAAAGAGTGAAATTCCATCTCAAAAAAAAAAAAAAAAAGGTGAATCATTTCATGCAGCACCTGGTCCCTAGTAAGTCCTCAATGATGTTGGCTGTCACTGCTTCTCAGTCCCTGTTCGTTAAGTATTTAATTGCCAGTGCTTAGCTATCAATAGGTACTGGGGAAACAAAGCAAAATAGACAAATTGCCGTGCTCAGGTTCCGCCAAGGGCAGCACATGGTGAAGCACATGAAGAAGTAAGCTGGCAAGTGTGCATGATGGGGCTGAGCATTGTGGGAGAAGAGGGAGAGGAGGGCCTTAGGAGCAGTGGCTTAGAGCAGGGAGAAGGAGCCTGTGAGTGACACAATAGGAGTTAAGGGAGCCAGCCAGATGCTGCACGGGATGCCAGTGATGGCCCATGTGGCTCTGCATGGGCAGGGGGACTGTGGGTTTGTTCTGAGAGAGCTGTGAGGCATGGGAGGTGCTGAGCAAGGGTGTGATGTGCTCTGACTCCCAGTGTAATGGGATCAGGAGGATGTGCACCTCCCCAGAATTGTTCTTCTTGCCTGGGCAGACCTATTAGGGCCGCTCACTTTGGACCTGTACCTGGAGCCTTTCCAGGAGCCTCCAGGCAGAATATATCACCCTTTGTCAGCTCCTCCAGGGGCCCTCAGGATCATGAGAGTCTGGGTTAGCCATGTATCCTTCTCCCCTTGGACCCCTGTTCTCTAGTGGACCCCTCTCCACCTCTCCAGATCCACTCCATCCTTCACAGGCTGACCTGCAGGGACCATGTCCACAGGGCTCCCTGGCCTCTGGCTTGTGGGGGGTTCACCCAAGGGAACCACAGTAGGATATAGGAGGAAGGGCAGCTGGGGTGTTTAATCCCCTGGCTCCGCCTGGTGGGTCCTTTATGGGCTGGCTCAGTCCAGTTCTTACAGGCAACTCCTCCTGACCCTCTACCCTCTATAACCTAGACTCCCCTCTCCACCTCCAGCAGGACTGCAACGGGCTCAGACAGGAGCCCCAGGGCTCTGCACTATTCCCTGCCCACATCTCATAAATGGTTCCATTTGCAAATTCTCCTAAAATTACCCAATGGGAGTGTGTTCTCTGTCTCCTTCCAGTCCTCCAACTAATGGACTCCCATAGATCCAACGCCTCAGATGTAGACGACCCTCTGGGAAGGTAGACACCACCTCTCTCCTGCACTCTGCCATTCTCCAGGATTGGAAAGGATTCTGGGCACACAGTAGGCATTTATTAAATATTCATTGGATGAATAAATGATAAATGAATATTCATTATCATTCTCTCCACATATTAAATCAAATGCTTCAAAACACTTTAGAATGGGAATTAATTGCCTCCCTTAGTCATTATTTTTATCTATAGCTATCATCAAACCTTCACCCACTCAGAGTTAATAATTGAAAAACAGACACATAACAAGTTAGCAGAGAGGAGAGCTCAAATGAAGCCCTGTCTGAAAATCTCACCTGCACGCCACACTCCCCAGACACAACTCCTTGCAACTGGAGGTGAGGTGGAAGTCTCTATATTCTATTTTTCTTTCTTTTTTTCTATTTGTCTTTTAATTTTATTTATGTTTTTTGACATAACTTGATTGAGATGTACTTGTTATGCAACACAATTCACCTATTTGAAGTGTATAAATCAATGGTTTTTAAGTATATGCATGGAGTTGTTAAACCATCACTACTGCCTAGTTTTAGAACATTTTCATCACTCCAGAAAGAAATCCTGTACCCACTGGCAGCCACTCCCTCCCTATCCCCCTCAGCCACCTTCCCCTAAGCCACCACTCGTCTACTTTCTGGCTCCATGGGTTTCCCTATTCCGGATGTTTCGTATAAATGGATCACAAAACGTATTGTCCCTAGTGTCTGACTTCTTTCCTTCCCTTAGCATAACGTATTGAAGGTTCATCCATGTAGTGATATGTGCCAGTACTTCATTCCTTTCTATTGCCGGATAATATTCTGTTGTAAAGATGGACCACATTTTATTGATCTGTTTATCAGTTGATGGACATTTGAGCTGTTTCCACTTTTTGGCTATTAGGAATAATGCTGCTATGAACATTTGTGTACAAGTTTTATGTGAACATATGTTTTCGTTTCTCTTGGATGGAATTGCCCGGTCATATGGTAATTCTACATTTAACCTTTGGAGGAGCTGCCAGATTATTTTCCAAAGCAGCTGCAGTATTTTACATTTCCACCAGCAGTGTATGAGGATTTTAACTTCTTCAAACTCTTGTCATCAAATATTATTATGATTATTTTTAAATTTTGGTTCCACACTCATTCTTCAATTTTGCAGAAGAGGGGATTTTTGTTGCAGGTGGCTTCAGTCAGCGATCTAAACTCCTTACTGCAGTGGCCACAGATTTAAGGGGGCTCTTGAACTGCTTCCTCAGCCTCTCACCATTTCTGGGGTTCTCTCTGGGCTCCAGGGGTACACAGTAGTTAGGTCCCAAGTGTTGCATAGAGAGTACAAATTCACACGGGCACAAATCCTACATGCTCTAGACCTATCCTGTCCAATACGGTAACCACTAACCATGTGTGACTATTCAATTTCAAATTTATTTTAAATTTTAAATTAATTAAAATGAAATTCAACATTCAGCGGTTCAATCACATTAATCACATTTCAAGGGCTCAAGGGCTGGCCGGGTGCGGTGGCTCACGCCTGTAATCCCAACTCCTTGGAAGGCCAAGGCAGGTGGATCACTTGAGGTCAGGAGTTCAAGACCAACCTGGCCAACATGGTGAAACCCCGTCTCTACTAAAAACACAAAAATTAGCTGCACATGGTGGCACACGCCTGTAATCCCAGCTACCTGGGTGGCTGAGGCAGGAGAATTGCTTGAAGCTGGGAGGTGGAGGTTGCAGTGAGCCAAGATCGCACCACCACACTCCAGCCTGGGTGACAGAGCGAGACTGTGTTTTAAAGAAAAAAAAAAAAATCAAGTGCTCAAAAGTCACATGCAGCTAGTGGCTACCATATTGGACAGTGAAGATCTAACATATTTCTGTCATTGTAGAAAGTTCTACTGGATGGCATGAAACAGGGAAAGAGAAAAGGCCCTACATGCCACCACCCTGTGAGAGGTGCTATTCAGAGTGGCTTTGTCTCCAGACCGCTCCGCTGAGGTACCCCATCACCCATGGCCCATTTTGCCAGCCATCTGAAGAGGTTGAGAATTCTTAGGGATGTCAGATAAAAGGGTATCTTTTTCATGTAGAAAAGCACAAAGTTAGACCTCAAGCTCTCTCAAGTGGACTACCGTGTTTTCCAATCAGTTCAAGAACATTTAAGCTATTATTTTCACTCCTCGGGGTCCAACTACCCAAACCTTGATGTCTCAGATGAGAAATATTAAATAGCTAAAATGGTCTGTTTCTGAAAACTCTTCTGTGAAGGATTGCCAGCATTTACGTGTTTCTAAAAAAATAAGTTGCTGTGTATGTGCTACTAATAATTAGCAGTCAATTAATATTTTTCAGCTTCCAGCATGCTAGAAATGTTATGCAAGTCATTTACAGGAAAAGTGCTCGCCCTCGCAGCTCCAACAGTGTGTTACATACTAAAGCAGAGTTGGCCTTGAATTCTGGGGGCTGGTGTCTCGTGAGGAATACCAAATGTTGGATTTTGCACACCTTTGAATATAATTATTATTAATATTCAAGCAGTATATTCATTTATACCTTGAAAGGGATGCAAATACCTCTTACTATTTGTATATCATATTAAAGGGCTCCAGACTTATCTCTAAAATTACAATACTGTATTTTGCCACAAGTTAAATGGTATTCAAAGACCAAAACTACAGGTGACCATTTTCTTTCATTTTTGTGTTGTTTTTGGTTTTTTTGAGACAGGGTTTCCTCCGTCTCTTCTCTCCACCTAGGTTGGAGTGCAGTGGCATGATCTTGGCCCACTGGAGGCTTAACCTCCTGGAGTCAAGCAATCCTCCCACCTCAGTCTCCTGAGCAGTTGGGACTACAGACATGTGCCACCATACCCAGCTAATCTTTTTGTTTGTTTGTTTGTTTTTCTGTAGAGACAAGGTCTCACTATATTGCCCAGGCTTGTCTCAAACTCCTGGCCTCAAGCAATCCTCCCGCCTGGGCCTCCCAAAGTGCTGGGATTCCAGACATGAGCCACCACGCCCAGCCTGAGATGACTATTTTAATCCACTGATGCAAAACTGTGTAATTACCAATTTAAATCTGAAAACCTATATGAAGAAACTGAAAAGCCAAGTCCTCCCAAGAGCCTTTATCCCCCTTCAATCAGTGCAGACAAACAAGCACTTGCCAGGTCTTGTTTTAAAGATGCAACCAGTAACTTCTCAATTAGGATAAATGAAATTCACAAACATGTGACCTTCAAGTAAAGACTGAAGGGTGAGGGAAACCCTTCCCTCTGGATTTGATCCTCTGGCTTATGCATGAGCCAAAGCTTTCAATGTTTCACATCTGAACAGAAAATGCAATAATCTGGAAGAAGTGGCTGGCTGTGATGGCCTGACCCTCACCCCATGCTTAGGAAACGGGGATAGACCACCCAGCCCTCTTCCAAAGGAAGCCAGAAAACCGAGGTTCCATGAATCTGACGCCACTCCCCTTCCTTAAAGGTCTGTTACATTCATCATGGATAATATGGGTGGGTTACATGTCCTCATCACACATCTCATCTCCTTGTGTTGCGGGTCCCCAAAACAGCAACAGGATATCAGGAAAAGTTAATGATATTGCCAAGCAGGTTCAAGGGTGAGAACAATCTGAGGTCTTTCAGGGACAGAGAGAGCTGAGTGAAACCTTAGAGGTCATTGCACTGAGCCCCTGGGACTCCCCCTGCCCACTTTCCCAAGGAAGTAAAGTCTTATCCTCACTTTACAGGGAAAACCATGGAAATCAAATGACTCACTCAAGGTCATCGGGGTTAGAAAGGAATCAAGGTGTCCAGTCACCATTAAGGGAATAAAAACATTCAAAAGGCAAAATGTGATAAATACTCTAGATTATTCCAAGGTCAAGAACAGCCTTCAGTGCATTCAGGGTTAGAGAAAAGTATTTTAAAAAGCCCATGGAAACATGTATCACCTTCTGCTCAATCCTAAAGCTACACAAATTCAGATGATCTCTGCCCTTCCCATGCCTGTGGATTGAGGTGCCATGTAGGGGTGGACGTGGCCACTGGGGATCTAGTTGAGGAGACCAATTCTACCATGCTTAGGTGTTTCCCAATCCAGGGAAAATCCTCCTCCATGTATTTCTGCTGTGCTTAGCTCAGCCTTAGAACACCAGGGAAGGTTCATCAAACTCGAGGAATAGCAGTGAATAGAGAGGGGTGTTGCTCGATGACTCCAAAGGACATCATCCCTTGAGAAAGCATGACCCAGAGTATTAGCTTCTGTTCAATAAATTTACATATCTGGATAACATAGGAGATTATCCGTGAAATACAGCAGTAGAAATACCCTTTCCTCTATGCCGCTGTTGGGTTCAGTTGTATATCAATTAGGACTTACAGCATAACAAATTTCTTCAAGACGCTGTGTCCTGAAATGACATATATTTATTATTTCTCATGATTGTGTACATTAGCTGGCTGCTGCTTCTGTTCTGGCTGGCTTGACTGAGGCTAAATGGTTCCAGGTGGACTTGCTGCCATGTCTCGGCTGGGATGTTGGAGCTCTCTCAGTGTTTTCTCATCCTCCACAGAGGCTGGGCTGAGGTTATTCAGATGGAGGCTCAAAGGTTTCCAGAAATGAGAGAGGATGTGCCCTATCTCACCAAACCTGTCAAGCCTCTGCCTGCATCATATTTGTTACGATCGTTTTGCCTAAAGCAAGTCACATGACCCACTCCAGGGTCAGGTGGGAGGAACTACCCAAGGGTGTGGCTACAGGGAGGCACAATTCATCAGAGGTCACATCTACAAAGATCTGTCCCAAGTTATCCCAGATGTGAGGTCTTGGATGCCCTAAACCAACAAAAGACATCTCTTCTGTTGAGTGGGATGTAGAGAACACTGAATAGGTACCTTAGGCCAAGTTATTTTACTTGTTAGTAATATTTCATAATATGACTTCTGTAGCCATTGTCTATGAAAAAAAGATGCCTTTGAAGCAAGGCTATAAAAATAGAAAATCTTAACACAATGATCACATTCAGCTCATACTTTTAATTTTCTTATATTTTATTCTCTAATCAAACAGTTATGTTTTACCCCCTTAAGCTTTCTTTCAGTTATTCAGCAAACATCTTTTTTTCAGTAGCTACGATGTGTAAGGCATTGTAGGGACCACAAATGAGTAAGAGATGCCATCTCTACCCAACTAGGAGAGATAATGCCTATGCTCAGATCACGGTCATACTCACCATAAGAGAGGGTGAAAGGCATTATGGGAGTAGAGGGACAAAGGAAAGTCCAAACGGGCTCAAGATCAGGCTATGTATGTATCCTATGATCCCTCACTGTTGTAGCTTCATGGACTCCCCAAACAGTTTCCATCTATTTCCAATTTGGTCACTTATTGGAGCCTTCCCATCAGGCCACCACCACCTTCACTGGCATCCAAGGTCTAAGGGACTTGTGAGTAGCTTGTGCTATTAACCATGTGCGTGTCCCCTGCAATGGCTAGAGGTGGAGCTGAGAACTGCCTTGAGGCACAAATGAGCATCATTTCTGCTGGTCCATTGACCAGAGATACACAGGCCCCCCACCACCCAAGACCCCAACACTTCTTGTCAGAGTAGGCTCTCCTGATTCTGAGGGTGTGAGTCTTTCATCTGTTCTAGGTGTGGAATAAACTAGTTCTGCAAATGTGCCTACACATCCATCTGCCTTGTATTTATCGAACATAATAATCAAGCCTGTACCATCATCTATGCTTCCCTCTCTGCAGTGGCCCTCTTCCAGCAAGCAGCGGGTGAGCCATGTCTAGCTGTCCTAGGAGAGAAGTTTTCAGGGCTCACTGGAGGATTTGATGAGCATAAAGGTAGAAGGTAAGAGAGAAGTACAGCAATTAATAATTCAAAATATGATTCTCCCTACCCCATTGAATCTATCATAGAACCTTGCTACCAAACAGCTCCAGGTGACACTTGTTTGTTTCAGTAGGAGGTGGAATGTGAGCTGGGCCTTGGGAAGATTTCGAGAGTCAGAGACACCTAATAGATGCTGACACGGGCACAGAGGAAAGCCATGTGACATGAGCAGCTTGGTCAGCAACATGGTGGCTCTTTGTCCACTAACTTAACTGGAGGTCAGAGGCAGGGCTTTTGGATATTTGAGCCTCATCTTTCCGGTCTGTACAATCCATCTCCTTAATTAATGACCGTTCACCATTAAAGCCAAACTTGTGGCAATTCATGCCACTTGAAGAGCACAACCTTTTAATCTTTGCTCTTTGCTTGTCTACTCCTAACTGAATCTCAGGCAGGAAGGAAAATAACAGTAAGTCTTTACTGGATCTTCAGTGCCCTGGCAAAGTAGGTCTGCAACATTGATGTATGACCTGCCTTCCTGCTTCCCATGCCTCCCCTTCTAACCAGGGCTATGTCTTCTAAGCTGAAAGACAACGGGAGACGAAAATTCCTGGACTGTGTTTCTGCTAAATCTCTCGGACATCATTTGCGGTCAGGAAATGAAACTGACTTAATTCCTACTTAGACAAAATTCTTCCTGTTTCTCATAACCCAAAGAGAAATAGAGCAAAAACACATTGGGAATAATTACACACATTTCTCTGTGTAGCAAGGTGAATTTTCTTTGCTTTTTCTTTAGCGTTCCCAAACTACTCTACCCACCCACATCCCACCGCAACAGAGAACATTTCAGGAGTTTGGTCCAATTTGGTCTCCAACCAGAGTGTGATAAGAGCAGTGCTTGATCTCCAGTTTTTCCTCCAGGGGGCCAATGAAAAGAATGTTCTGCTTGCAGTTTTGGCAAGAATGAACACCACAGTGTGTCATGTGTCCCACAGCAAGATGACACCACTGACCTAAATACCTGCACAGGGATACTGTGCCTTCCTGCTCATAATGACTGGCTTGGATTCTTCCAAACCACTAGGTTGAGCTATTATGGCTTGGGATCTTCAGATTCTCCCACACAGAGCCAATCCTCTTAGCAGGTGTACATAGCACAGGTGAATGTTCAGTCTTTGGGAGTGGATACACACAGACACAAGGTGCCCCTCAATTCATTCTCTGCAAGAGAAACATTCTCCACCACTGTGTCTCATCCGCTGGAATAACTTCCAAGGTCTTTGCTAGGGCAAGGAGCTCTGAAACCAAAGCCCATGTCCTTGTCTGTGTCCTGGTCTCCTCTCTCAGATCAGATTTGCCAGGCTGATCTGCTACCTCATCCCACTGTTTATCTCTACAGTAAAAAAGCATCTCCCATGGGCTCTCCCTCTGTCCTACCTTGTGTTTACCATTATGAGAATAGATTTTACAGTCAGAGAGAGAGGCGGGGGGGAGAGATCATCAGTCACAAGATCCATGAGCAATAAATGTTAACGTATGCCAAATTTTATCCGGAGCTGGCTGTGGGCCATGGCTGATGCTTAATATTTATTGAGTGCCCATAATGGATGAGGCCCCTTCTGACCCTCTTGTGGAACAAACCCTCAGGAGGGATAGAAAATGCCTTCCTAAGGGAATAAGCCTCCCTCACCATGAGGCTCAGAAGAGAATCTGCAAGCTGAAAGGAATTTTATTACCATATTTCATCAAATTGAAGGTGACTTTTGATCTTACAATCTTATATTGATGCACATTATTTTTTGGACCTAAGAAAGAGAGACACTACCATCAATTGTCAAGTGCTATGGCCCGCATGATGCATCTTGATTTCAGAGATGTTCAAATGCGACAAAATGTGCATCTTAGAGTCAAAAAACTATGCTATTTTTTTCTGGCTTTGCCCCTGACATTGACATGGAAACTCAACCATTGGTATGGGACACTGTGTTCTTACTGAACACTCTAAGACAGGGGCCTCCCACCTCCTCACATACTGTTATATTTGAAGCATCCTTATTCTCAAGAAGTCCTTCTTTCTGCTTGGCCAAATTCTCTATTACTTTAATTTATACTTGTTTGATCTCCCACTTACCTGGAAATAGGCTAAACTTCTCTCCCCTTATTTTAAATAAAATCCTGTACTTGCTTAAAGAAAGTAAGCAAGCACTCCAGTCTTTTCTCCTGTAAGTCAAACAACCTCAGTTCCTTTCATTGAAGTATGATTCATACATAGAAAAACAACGAATCACAAAGGGATAGCATGGAATTTGTACAAAGTGAGCACATTGGGAAATCACCATGCTGACTTTTAAAAAATATGAGACTCTCTTGTGCCTTCCACTCCTGGTTCCCATCCTCAAATTAATCATTCTGACTTCAGTCAACACCAGAGCTGCATTTTCCCTGTTTCAAACTGTGTATAAAGGAAAGCATACAGTTTCAAAAGCATACAGCATAGAGCCACTATTCACAGTAGCAAAGACATGGAGTCAACCTAAATGCCCATAAATGGTAGACTGGATAAACAAAATGTGGTACATGTACACCATGGAATACTATGCAGCCATAAAAAAATGAGATCATGTCCTTTGCAGGGACATGGATGGAGCTGGAAGGCATTATCCTTAGCAAGTACAATGGCCATTATCCATTATCCTTACACTTCTTCATGCTGGTTTTCTTTACATAACACTATGCACACTATCTTGCAGTGTGTGGCAGTGCTTTGTTCCTTTTCACTGTAACAATACATTTATTCATTTCACTTTCCATGGACATTTGGGTTGTTTCTCATTAATGCCTATTCAGAATAACTGTCATGGATAGTCTTATGCATGCCCTGCAGGACACATAGGCACGCATTCCTGTTGGGAATATATACACGGGTTGAATCACTTGGCATAGAGCATCAGTTCAGCGTTAGCACTGACTGCTCAACAGTTTTCCAAAGTAGGTGCGCCAGTTCTTACTCCTTCAAACAATGCATAAGCATGTCAACTTCAAATCTTTATCAACTCTTGACAATGTCTACTTCATCTTACCTTCTGCTGGGTGATAACTAATCACAGTTTTAATCTGCATTTCCTTGATGATTAATGATCTTGAGAACCTTTTCATAAATTTGTTAGTCATTAGATATCCTCCTTAATTAAGAATCTGTTCAAGTGTTTGGAACTTTTAAAAACTGGGTTGTTTTTTCTTTTTCATTTTATGTTTTGTTTTTGAGATAGAGTCTTGCTCTGTCACCCAGGTTGGAGCACAGTGGTGCAATCGTGGCTCACTACAGCCTCAACCTCCTGGGCTCAAGCGACCCTCCCAACTCAGCATTCTAAGCAGCTGGAGCTGTAGATGCTCATGCTCCTGGGATCCACCCACCTCAGCATCCCAAAGTGCTAAGATTACAGGCGTGAACCACTGTACCTGGTCATTTTTTCTTCTTGATTTTTAGAAATTCCTGATGTATTCTGGATGTCAGATACAAATCCTTTGTTTTATATAAATCAATGATCTATTATCTAATATATATCACAGATATAAATTATCTTCTGACACTCTGTGGCTCACATTTTTATTTTTTTACATGGTGCCTTTCATGAGCAAGAGTCCTCAATTTTAATCAAATTTTACAACAATTCAACTCAGTAACCTTTTCCTTTATGGTGTCTTACGTTTTTCCCATTCCACAACCATGAAAATATTTTTCCATGCCATCTTCTAAAACCTTATTGTTTTAGCTTTTACATTTAAGTCAGCAATCCATCTGGAAGCAAACTTTTATACAAATTCCAACTGAGTAAGGACCATTTTTCCCCCTGCGTCATTGCTGTGGCTCCTGTGCCACACACCGGATGACTACACCTGTGAGTCTGTGGCTGGGCTCCCAAGTCTGTCCTTAAACTAATTCCACACTGTCTTCATTACTCTGGCCTTTTTGGCATTAATCAATTTTTTAAAATATTAAAATTCACAGTGTCAATTGTCACTCATGCGATTCATCCTTAGGACACAGTCTTGTTTAAAAGAATATCATTCATTAATGCTAAAGGAATTTCAAAATAATTTGAAACTTCTATTTGCATTTATTGAACGTTATTTCTTGGCACCTTCTCCTTTATCCCACTCTCTTATTTTCCATCTTAGAAGCCAGAAAAAAATAGAAGACCTTCCTTGGAGGGTGGGAGAGAGGACAAAAATGTCAGCAAATCCAGAATGATTTTTACTGGTCAGTGGGGGCTAGAAAAAAAAAAAAAAGCTAGAAAGATGCACTGTTATTCATTTGTTTTCATTTTGTTTGGTTTTAAATTTACAGAAGCCATAAAAAACTTCACAAATTTCAGTAAATGGAAGGGAGGATGATCTATAGTTCCAACTAGCTCAACAATTATGGATTTTTATGTATTTCTGCTGGTCTTTATTTCATATGTATAGTTTGTCACTGCTTTTAAATTTGACATAAGAATTATAGCACGTTTTATATTATTGCAACCTCTTTATAACTTCTGTTTTAAATGAATGTAATATTTTATGAAGCATATTATCAAAATGTAGATAATCTTTTCCCTGCTATTAAACTTTTAGGCTGCTTTTGATTTTTCTTAGAATAGATAATACTGCTATGAACATCTTCAAGTATATAGTTGTTTTGACTCTGTTGAATTCTGTTTTCCCAGTGGACTTTACTACTTTACATAACCACCGGAAATATTCAGTTTCAACAGATAAACGTAGATTTTACATATAAATTGTGAATTACTTTACACTTTAGTGGGGATGGATATTTCTCAATGTGTTTCCTAGTTATATCTCCTTTTTCATTCTTTGTACATTGATACAACAAGGTCTGAACATTTTTCTTATCAATTTGTATGACACTTACTGACAAAAACAGTCGTTATTTGCTTTTTATTCGACCTTGTGACCCTTCATGTCAGGAACAATGTGGAATTTCTCTTCATATCATTGGTGGCTGGCAAGTCATCGGCATGCAGTGTGTGCTCAATCAATTTTTGCTGACTGGATGGAGTTGTGTTTGTTTCAAGTATTCTTCCCCATATATTCCCACCATCTGTGCTTTGTGCATGGAAAGAATTAATAAATGTTGATTGTTTATTATGATAATGATGACATATGGTATATTTATTTTTAGTGGCATCTGCCATGAATAAGAATCCCCAATTTGGTTATTTCAGTCTGACAATCTTACGGATTGTTTTTTCTGAGGCCGTTCCACTCATTCTTGATATTAATAAAAATTCCTCTATATGATTAACGTAATATAAATATGGAAACTTTAAAGAGAATTCCCCTGACTTTGCTTTAACTCATTAACATGCAGCTATTCATGCTTGACGATTATTTTACATTTCAGCAATACTGAATACACTGCACTCTCTCTTGTTTCATGGTCTTTGAACATGCTAATCCCCACCATTTCTACCATCCCTGCCCTATACCACCCCCTAACTGGCTTACCCCCAGTACCTTCAGATTCCCAGGTTAGCAAGCATCGTCCTGGCCTATCCCTCCCGTGGGCTGGTTGGGTCCTACACTATTTTCTCCTAGAACCCGGAACGTGTTCCTTTTCATAGCAGCTTCCACACAGTGTGAGAACTGTCTGCAGGGATCATGTCTGGTTCATTCTTATGCTGACTCCCACCCTTCACCCCTGAATCTATCACAGTCCCTGGGACATAGTAGCAATCAAAGATTTATTGTAGAGTGAATTGAAATGAGTGAAGTAAACTCCACCTTTACCAACCTTCTCTAGCTCGGCTGATGAATAATATTGTCAGACTTAGAAAGGAGACTCAGACCCAACTTTCCAATCTTCATCACCCCTGCCCACTGGTGAACTCTAGTCTCTCTCCCCTGTGATCCAGAAAAAATCCTCAGGTTCCAAGCCTAGGTACTCGATGACACTGGTTCTCAACTAGAGGTGATGTACAACTCCAGGGTTTCATTGCCAATGTCTAGAGACATTTCTGGGTTTTATCCCCAGAGGGAGGAGGTACTACTGCTAATGGGTAGAGGCCACAGTGCAGCTAATACCCTACAGTGCTCCGGATCCCTACCATCACAAAGAAGTTTCTGGCCTTATATGTCAATAGTGCTGAGGTTGAGGACCCCTCCTCTATGAAACCCTTCCCAATGACTCTAGCCTCTCACCCCCTCTGCCCACTACTTAGCAGTCTCCATTCCCCTGAAGCCTGAATGACAGGGAGATTTTTCACTAGGCGTAGCCAGGATGCCTTTTTATGCAGCCGCAGTCCCTGGCTCTGACAGCGTCAACCATGCTGTAGTCAGAAAGGCACACACACTCCTATTATGCAAAGAAACCTCAACAACCCTTCAGATACCTACTTGACATAAAATTATTTCATTTACATGTGCAAGCACACATTTCCACACAGTCTCCTCATTGCTACAAATTAAGTAGCAATATTGGAAGGCCTCACACGAAATATGAAGAATAACATCTGATTTCCAAAGGCTCGATGCAATCATCCTCCACAGGAGGCGTAAAAGTTAGAGACAATGGCACAGGCAAGACCTCGGGCCCCGACCCTGCCTGGGCAGCAGCTCTGAGAAGTGTCGAATGAGTTCACAGCTGCATGTCATTGCAGACTTCAGAGGAGTGTTTTAAAAACCCAAGTCAGAGCAAGACTTTCCCTGCTCAAAACCTTTCTTGGGCTTCTGACTTCACCTGGAGTATAAGCTAAAAGGCTACAGGATCCCCCCATGAGGTCCCATCCCTTTTGCTCATTGGCTCCAGGCTGGGCTCAGAGCTGTTCTCAAACCCTCCATGCATGTCCAGGCCTCGGGGTTCTGTCTTCTCCAAATTTCAGCGTATCTCACGTCCTCCCATTCCTCAGGTCTCTCAACATTACTTTATCTGAGAGGCCATCTTCAGTAAGGTAGTACACCCTGTTTCTTTGTAGTCACTCACATCATTTTATTTTCCTTTGCGGGGCTCACCGACACCTGACAATTTCTATCTTGATCTGTCTCTCTCCCCAAGTAGAATGAGAGCTTAATGAGGCTGGGCATAGTGGCTCACGCCTGTAATCCCAGCACTTTGGGAGGCCAAAGTGGGAGGATCATTTGAGGTTAGGAATTTGAGACCAGCCTGGTCAACATGGTGAAATCTCGTCTCTACTAAAAATACAAAATTTAGCCAGGCGTGGTGGTGGTTGCCTGTAATCTCAGCTACTCTGGAGGCTGAGGCAGGAGAATTGCTTGAACCCAGTAGAAAGAGGTTGCAGTGAGCACAGATCATGCCGCTGCACTCCAGCCTGGGTGACAGAGACTCCATCTCAAAAAAAAAAAAAGAATAAGAGCTTCATATGACAGGGTCTTTGCTCAAGGCTATGGTCCCAGCTCTTAGAAGCCCTTAGCTTCTAGAACAGAGTGAATATTTAATAAATATTTGTGGAATGAATGACTCCACCATCGCATTTTGGGGTCCACCCTGATAATGCAAAGAGATGAGGAACTTTGCTGGTCAACTCAGCAAATAGGTATTAGAATCCAATTGGGGCTGGGTGCGGTGGCTCATGCCTGTAATCCCAGCACTTTGGGAGGCTGAGGCGGGCAGATCATGAGGTCAGGAGTTTGAGACCAGCCTGGCCAATATGGTGAAACCCTGTCTCTACCAAAAATACAAAAATTAGCTGGGCATGGTGGCAGGCGTCTATAGTCCCAGCTAATGGGGAAACCCAGGAGGTGGAGGTTGCAGTGAGCTGAGATTACGCCACTGCACTCCAGCTTGGGCAACAGAATGAGACTCCATCTGAGAAAAAAAAAAAGAGAGATAATCCTACTGAGGCTTTGTGAATGCTGGCACTAGAGGATGATGACGAGATAGTATAACATGGCCCTTTTTGTGTGTCACTTTGCATTTGAAGTTCTCAGCAGAAACTGCCTCTAGCTAACCTAAGCCAGTGGGATCTGGGGAGCTCACAAAATTGCTAAAAAGGCTAAGAACCAGACTTGGAACTTAGCAGGAACTAAGTAGGCTCCTGGGAATGAAACAGTAGAGAGTTAGGAATGGTTCCATAGCTGGACAGTCAGGATAAGAACATTGAGTCAAATAACCTGAGATGGTTTTATTTCCTGCTTATGTTACTTATCCCAGGGTCAAAGTCCCAAGAAAGAGCACCCATAGGCGTCACCTTTTGAATTTTTGCCGAGTGTACAGAGCAGGGAAAGGAAAGGTCTGGTAGAAAATCTGCCTAAGGACCCCATTAGTCCTCACAGTGGGAGACAGGCATCCGTATTTATTCCCCACAAGGTTGCCTGCAGCAGGTTAAGGCCTACACAGAATGTGGCCAGCTAGTAGAAAATGGAAATAAACGCAGCAGTCAAAGATGGACAAATACCCACTTGGCCCTTGTCCTCAGAGAGGGGGCAATCTATGACAATGTTCAACTCGATTGTTAAATCCCCTCCTGTTAAATCACAGTTATAGGAGGCATCAGGCCTGGGGCCCCCAGCCATGCTGATGCAGGGAGCTGAGGGCGCTGAAGAGAGTGCTTGATGGGACCCCAGCACCTCCCCCACAGTCTTCCTTCTTGGAAGTAGAGCGATTGTACGTAAGCAGACACTCATGTGCCATTTCCCCCGCCAGCCTCAGGGCCCACGCTGGACCCCGTTCAACAAATGTCCTGGGAGCCCCTGAGCCTCAGCAGCACTTCCTCAGCATTATCCACTTGACACTTGTCCTGCAAGACACTCATTACACAGAGGCCAAGCAGGATTGCAGAACTTGCAGAAATACGTCCATTAGCGAGGTGAGGCCCCTAGGAGGCCCCTCAGTAAAGAACACAGCTCACCGCAGTGTTACTTTCCAAACTGACTTGACCACAGGACATTTTTATGAAATATAGCAGGTGTTTAGCATCCTGCTTAACTGTATTCTGCGGAACATCCTTTGGGAAACTCCATCCAGAGTCGAGGGTTCTTTCAGGGTGCGCTCCTGCCCGCCTTTTCCTGTCTGGTTGGCTCCAGTGCATCCTGACAGGAGAAACTCTGAGCGCAGAGCTTTGGGGGAGGCCATGCAGGCTCTTCTTGAGTTTGCTAATGATGTTTGGATGACTCCTTCATTTTTCTAAAGGTATCAAGGCCTCAAAATGAAGTGAATAGGTGGGAACATGGAAATTAGCTTGAGGGCTGAAATCCAACCTTATTCCTTTACATCATTCATTGGAATTTTTATTGCAATCTTCAATTCTGTGGATGGAGACCTTCCATAAAATGCAGAATTCCTTCACAAATGTGGGAAGGTGGGCTGGGCGCAGTGGCTCACGCCTGTAATCCCAGCACTTTGGGAGGCCGAGGCGGGTGGATCACTTGAGGTCAGGAGTTAGAAACCAGCCTGGCCAACATGGTGAAACCCCATCTCTATCAAAAATACGGAAAAAAAAAAAAAATGGCCAGGTTTGGCGGCAGATGCCTGTAATCCCAGCTACATGGGAGGCTGAGGCAGGAGAATTGCTTGAACCCAGGAGGCGGAGGTTGCAGTAGCTGAGATTGTGCCACTACACTCAACCCTGGGCAACAGAGCAAGACTCCATCTCAAAAAAAAAAAAAAAGAAAAAAAAAATGAGAAGACTCCAGGCACTGTCAATTTCCTGGTAAATAAGCCCCTCTCTTCTGAACAGAAGGCAGGTATCATCGAAGGCCCCAGGGAAGGCTGCCCATTGCCTCCACTGCCCTGTCCACACCCTCAGGACAGAAGCATCCTGGAACAGAGAGGGAGGGGTCCTTCCTTCATCGTGACTTGCATCTGTATTGTTCTGTGGGGACCATTTGCATCCCAGAACCCACAGTTGTCCTGATGAGGAGGGAGGGAAAAAGGTCACCTGGCTGGTGAATGCTGAGTACGGAAACTTCTATTAAGCTCAGGGGTGCCGGACGCTTGGGGTCAGTGCAAGAACTGAAAAGACACCTGCCTTGCCTTGTGTGTGAAGGGCTCATTACTATGGTAATAAAACCTTACCTTGGCTTGAGATATGTTCTTCCAACTTAAGAAAGCATTACTGCATCTTTGATATCACAATTAAAATGGATCACTAAGGAGAAATAATGATTGATCTTTGAACTATTTTGCTGATGTGTTAAAAGTGCTAAAATGTGCCTGGAGCAGAAACTGAATCACAGGGATCAATACACTGGGCTATATCGGTGCAATGGCTGCAGGTTTCCTGATAGGCCAGTGCTGGCAATGAAAAAAACAGAGTTGACGCTGCAACTGCTTCGCCAGGAGCATTCACCTTGGTTTTTCAGTGAAAGTGTAACTGTCCTTGGGGCTGTCAAAACTTCTCATTTCTTCTGTGTCTGCAAGGACAATTCCATCCAGCAGCTGCCTCGGCTACCACGACAAAGGCCATGTTGCTAAATTCAAAGAAGGCTCAGTGAAATCAGGTTGACCAGATAGGAGCGGTGGTTTCGATTTTTCTTTTCCTTTCTTTCTTTCTCTCTCTTTTTTTTCTTTTCTTTTCTTTTCTTTTTTTTTTTTTTTTTTTGAGATGTAGTCTCACTTTTCCACCCAGGCTGGAGTGCAGTGGTGGTGCAATCTTGGCTCACTGCAACCTCCGCCTCCTGGGTTGGAGCCCTTCTCCTACCTCAGCCTCCAGAGTAGCTGGGATTACAGGCATGTGCCACCACGCCCTGCTAATTTTTTGTATTTTTAGTAGAGAGGGGATTTCTCCATGTTGGCCAGGCTGGTCTAGACTCTTGATCTCAAGTGATCCACCCACCTCGGCCTCTCAAAGTGCTGGTATTATAGGCATGAGCCACCGCATCCAGCCTCTTTTTTTCTTAAACTGTGAGTATGACTGGTTCTTTTCATTTCTAAGAAATGGTTCCACTGTAACATGTCTCATGAGTGATGAGGAACAACTTCACTGAGGTCCACATGGGTGTATGGAATCGAATTTACTGGGAATGAGGCCTACAGGGAAACTCTGCAAAGGAGCACACGTCTTGCTTGTCTCTATGGGGTTCCTGCCTCTAGCCTGGAAATCGTGGCTGGAATTCCAGAAGTTTGACAACTCCAAGGTTAAAAGGAAAAAAGAAAAATAAGAGGTGAAGCATGGGCAAAAGGGAGATTCGTGGTTAGAATACTCACTGCTAGTTCATTTCTACCTTGTGGCAGTTAAAGGTAAAAAGGAGGAAGTTAATAGGTTAAAGTTATGCACTGTAATTTCTTTTCTCTTGTCCCCTCAGCAAAAAGAAAATCCAGCTCCCAGGTACTCAGCAGAATCCTCCTCCCTTGTCTTTTTTAGGCCGAGTCTTGCTATGGTATCCAGGTTGGTCTTGAAATTCTGGGTTCCAGCAATCCTCCCAACTCGACCTCGTGTGTAGGTGGGACTATCGGTGTGCGCCTATGTGCCTGGCTATAAAGCAGAACTTGTTTTCATGTTAAGATGAATAGTGCTTTTTGATTTCTCAAAATGCTGTGCCAGTTTTCTCTGAATATGAGAAAACTTGATTGTTCTTTTAATCTCGAAAGAGCAAGTGTCTCTTGAAAAAATGCATGGAATTATACCCAATCTATAAAGTATACATTTGTCTTTATTATGAAATTAGTTCCCTCCATGTAATGTGTGAAAACACCTTCAACTGGCAGGGAAGAGGCCTGGATTCCAGCCCTACCAGGCGGCCACTCATCTGTTCTGTGGTTCAGTTTTCTTACTGGACAAATGAGACAAGGCAGCCTCTCAAGACTTCTGGCTTTGACATTCTTGGGATCTCCCAATGTCCATTTGCTAGAGTGAATTTAAAATGCCAAGGCCTATGTCTTATTCATATATTGTCAAGGCCATTCTCAAAGACTCCATTAAGTGGTGGAAGGGTAAACGGGTGGGTGAGTGGGTGGATGGATGGATGGACAAAAAGATGAAAAAAATAGGATGGAGTTGGGCGATTGGATGCTGTGTTTGTCGCTGTGTCACAGCTTCTTTATTTGTGGAGAACTCCAGGACTCGCCATGAGCCCTCTGCTTGGGGTCTGGCGGTCACCGGGAACACTGAGTGGAGTCCCGGGGGAGGTGTGCTGATCTTGCCAGAGGTCAGGCTCCCTGATGCAAGGCGAGTTCTACTGGCTCTGCCTCTCAGCGGTGAGAACAGTTCAATAAGTAATTTGGGGATGGTTTTGCAGAGTGGACAGTTCTGAACACTTGGCAGTAAGCAGTCCTGACCTGGGCGTCTCCCCAGCCACTCGCTTGCTTGCCTCTCCTGTATCTAGTCCCTGCAGCTTCTGCAGAAACCAGGCTTGCCTGCCCACTACTCACTCTCTACGTTCCTCACTGGCAGGAGTGCAACTGGTGATCCCAGCCATTACAGAGGGGCAGGGGCTGGGCTGGGACAGCTTGCACCTTCCAAACACACTGCTGTCATGGGTGCCCACCGCTGTGTAGGGAGACACTTGCTGTACCCCGTGGCACAACCTGGCCTTTAGAGAGATCTCTGCATGGTGCTTCTGTAAGAATCGGGGCTCTTAATAGAACTCCTTGTGACACTGCCAATGCACAAATTAGGATTCCAAACACAAGCCAGTGTTCCATACAATTACATCCTCATCAGGATTGGAAGACAGAAGCAGCCTTCAAATGTGGCATTTAGGGCCCTAACTGTTCACGAACGATGAAGGCTGATTTCTACAGCATTCATTTACCATCATTGACCTCTTCCTGCATTAAATGTAAAGGGTAAAAACTTTTATGATGACAGCTTCTTAAATGCTAATTCCATCTTTTTGGCGAGAGAACTAGAAGCCCAGCTTATCCTAGCTAATAGGATGAAAGAGGCAGACACTCCCTAGCACAGAGTTCTCGTGAGCAATGTCTGATGGACACATTCTAATGAAGGGGAAACATCTGGCCAGAGACCATCTCTTCGGCACCCTCAGATAAGCCTCCTGCCTGATGCACAACACATCTCAATTATCAAGAAAGGTCTGTGTAGAGACAAATGGCAGGTGTTAAAAGCAAGAGCAGGAGATGGAGCTACCAGCTGCCCGACAGATGCAGACATCTGAAGGGATCTATTCTTTATGCAATGACTTGAAAGGGGGAAAGTTTTCAAAGCAGCTTTAAATTCCATATATTTAAAATTTTAGTTAAACTAATCAGGAAAACTGAAGCTCACAGGGATGACTAGCCGTTTGTAGAAAATAGGCTTATAAATAATATGGTCATGAATGTTTTGTATTCCAGGTGGATACGACATCCCTTTCCATTACTAAACCCACATACTTGGTATTCAGTGAAGACAGGAGCCACCAGCCCTGCAAAGCACTGTCCAGAGATGGACCCAGCAGAACAGGATTGGCTGCATATCAGCTGCAAGGCAAGGTGAGCATGGTGGGAGGGAGGGGTCTCCAGACCCCAATGATCGTCTGTAGACCTCACTGCTAGACAAGCTTTCCTTTTACATTCACCAGCTTCTCTTTTAGCTTGCAAATATCTCTGAGTTTTATTCTGCATTAACTATATGACATTGTTCATATTTCTTTCCTCTTAAAATATAGATAATAAAACCAGCAGCTGCCTGTGTGTGCACTGCATGCAAGGCATGGTGCCGGCAGGACCATATTTCAGCTTCTTGATGTCCCTGTGATGCAGGGACTATAACTGTCTCACTTTAATAACAAGAAAATGGAGCTGGAGAGCTTAAATCCCTCATGCCCTCATACTTCACCAACACGCTGCTCTGCCTTTATGTTGAAGGCCTTCATTCAGCAAATCCTGTCTGGACCCCCACTCTGTGCTGAGTCCTGCAGATGCTGGATGAAGAGGGCCCAGCATGGTCCCAGTGTAGTCACCCTGTGGATGAGCTTGTAGGGGTTGGGACAGGTGAAGGAGGAGGGAGAGGTGACTCTGCTGATGTGATGGCCCAGGCAGGGTTCTGAGAAGCATAGAGGGGCCCTGGGCTTGGTAATGGTGGGGTTGGGAATGGGGAGAAGAGCGCAGAGTGGGGACAGTGAAGAGGGAGGTTGAAAGGACAGAACCTTCACTCAAGCCAAGTCTGTCTGACAGACACTCCGTGTGTCTGGTCTAAAGTCAACAATTACCATGAGTGATCACCCAGGGCTGTCTGTGGCTCTGAAGACCCCACAAGCACCATGGTGACAACGGCTAACAAGCAGGTACTTCAGCAGCAGGCCAGGTTTGGAGAGGTTATTTATTAACTGATTTATTATTATTAAAAATAATAATCAGTAGCTCTTGGATCTATTTAGAGGATGAAGTGAAATGTGACGTCATCTTCCACCCTCCATTCCCTTACCATCCACATCCAATGCTCGAGCCAAGCCTGGGGCTCTATTTCCAACACCCCAGAGGCCAACACCCTAGGAATCACCCTCTTTAACTGAAACAGCTGCTGCAGGCCTCTGGTGTGTTTGCAGCATTCACTCCTGCCCTCCTTCATTCATACCGTCAAGGGAGATTCCGCGTGGAGCAGAGGACACTCACTCGCACGTACACCCTTCCGAGCCTCTACAAGAGGCCACAGCAGTTTTGTACTTGTCATTTTGTCTTACATTTCTTAAACAGGGTTGACCAGATTATCTAGGTATTAGACCAGAATCTGTTCCAGCATGCACCACAGTCTTCTCACAAAGCAAAACAAATCCTGTAACTCCCTCCTTTTGAACCCGTTAACAGCTTCTCCTGCACCAAACAGATAATTCGCCTCTGTTACCTCAGCCCTCCTTTCCAGCTCTCCAACTTGTTTTCCTACTACTCACCCCATTTCTTGGTAGGATCAAGCCACAGTGAGCTTTCTCTTAGCTCCTTGAACACACCTGGCCTGTTCCTTCCTCAAAACCTTTGCAGATCCTGCTTCCTCCCCTGGAGACAGCTGCCCCTTGCCCCATTGCTTGCATGGCAAACTCCTATTCAATCCTCTCCACCTGAAGCAGAACACCCCTTGGTTTTTGCTCCCTTATCTCTTTGTTGCAATGATTTTGCTTGTTTGTCCACTTGATGTTTGTCTTTCCTGAAGCACCAGAACATAGATTTCAGGAGGGCAAGTTCCCTTGACATCTTGCTCAGCATTGCATGCTCAGTGCCAGCACAGTTCCTGGTGCATAGGAAGTATTCAGTAAGAGGGGAACCACCCTTCTGATTT
Organism: Trachypithecus francoisi; assembly: GCF_009764315.1. Lineage (NCBI taxonomy): Eukaryota > Metazoa > Chordata > Mammalia > Primates > Cercopithecidae > Trachypithecus > Trachypithecus francoisi. The sequence continues at coordinate 4,857,746 of NW_022681442.1, read as the reverse complement.
ACCCTCCCTGTAGCTCCCTGGCCTCTGAGATTGCAGAACACCACCAAACCAACCCCCAGGGCAGGGACTTGAACAGTCAGCAAATGAAATTGAGGACAGGCAGCATAAACACCAAGACCCAGCAAGCAGATGCAAAGGCAGCAGCACAGAAAGAACGAGACAGTCATGAAAGAACCACAACGTGGAACTTCCTCTGCAGCCCAAGCACTAGGTGGTAGGAGTGGTAAGAGCAGACGGGGCAGGCATCAGACACTGATACAGGGGACCAGACACTGTCCTCACGTGTGTAGCTACAGATGCCCCAGTAGAGCTGGAACACAGTGACCTTGGGGAGCAGCCCTAGAATCCCAAAACAAAGACACTGTCAAAACTCATCATGGGAGAGATGAGGAAATTTCCAAGAATGACCTCGAAGAGACACCATGTTGCCCAGAAACCAGAAGTCTCATAGTTCATAAGTGACGATAAGTTTCAGGCCAGGTCTGCCTGACCTCAAGGCCTTTCCACCTCACCCTCTAATGTTGCCACACATCTAGTCCCCACATGTGTATTGGGTTCTAATGCTGTGTTGGGTGCTGGGGCTGCAGTGAGGAGTGTGACACCGGCATTTGCTGGGCCTCAGGCTCCCAAGCCAGCAGGCATCCAGCACTGCCTCTCTGGGTACTCAACACACCCCAGAGCGTTGAACCCCACTGCAGTCCAGGGGGAAGAAATAGGACCTCCATCTTAGGCATGAGCAATTCAGAAACCCCATAAGCTACTGGACTTTTCTAGCTCTCAGTATTCTCATCTATCAAATGGGAATATTTATTTATACCATTCTCAGGTAGTGGTTGTGAAAATAGCACAAATCCTTTTCAATGCCCAGTGAATTGGTGGGTGTGGAGTTGGTCCCAGAAAATAGTACTATATAATATTCATGTTGACTTAATGCACCTGCTGCTGCCTTGTAGAAGCATGGCAATAAGGGCTCCAATTCTCTATGGCCCCTCCCCAGGGCCCCTGCTCTTTTCAATGAACTTTTAGATCTTTCGATCAAGAGGTAAGGTCTATATTTCCACCTCTAGATTCGGAGTTGTGCCATTATATTTGCTTTGCTTTGAACGTGAACTTATTCATTTCCTTTTCTGCGCTTGGCCCTGGCCTTCACCTTGTGAACATTTTTAGATAAGCCTGAGTGAGCAGAGCCATCACCCCAACTGACAGCTCACTGACCCCACACACGAGTGGGCCCAGCGAGAGCAGAACACCAAAACTGCCGACCTGCAGCCCTGAGAGCTAAAGAAATGCTTGTTGTTCCATAAGCTACTGAGTTGGAAGATGCTTTATTTATTGGCATTGTGGCAACAGATACCTGAATCCCATGGCTGTTCATACCCAAGCCCATGCCAGGTCGTCTGACACAATGGCACTTCTGGATCTACATGGCACCTGCTGCCATCATCCAGACATACCCCCTACCCCTGGCAACCATGTGATAAAACTGCCTGGAAGGGGGTGATATCCAGGTTCTGCAGGCATTTTTCATCCTCCCTCCATCAACTGCCCAAAGATCCATGAGGCAGGAATTTTGCTGATGGGCAAGAAATGATGCGGAAGGGGAGGCCTGGGACATTCCAGGGCCACATGGTGTCTTGGAGAACACCTGGCAGTTTCTGTCTGACGTGGAGCAGCACACAGGAGCCATGAGGTCACCAACCCCTGCTGACCAGCTGTGAAGTACAGTTCAGGAGACAGGCCTGACCACCCAGTGGGGCAGCCTGATGGACATGGCCAAGGCCAAGGACAAAGCTGGCCACTGCAGGGCTCTTGGCCCAGAAAGACTTGGGGCAGGAGGCTCTGTGGCAAGCTGGAAGAGCAGCCCCTCCTGTGGGATGAGGCTGCAGGAATAAAGAAGAAGCCAGGCGCCGGGATGGGCTGAGCATGGAGGCCAACTGTGCATGTCACTAGCAAGTGGGGAGATGCCTGACTTCCTGGGATGGCAGGCTCAGAGTGAGCTCTCAGGTCATCCAACCAGTTGTCCTTCCCCTCTGTGAGACCCAGCCCAGTGCTCACTGTATTTCCCTCTTCCCAACCTCTCTGCTTCCCCCGATGTGCAGGAAACATAACACTTCAGAACAGAAAATAATTACACGGACACACCTGTAAGCATCTGTATCTTTTGGCAGGTGGGGAGGTTGATATCACACACTGCTAATTTAAAAATTAATGATTAGAATTAGTCACTACTCATCAGGGAAATTCTAATCAAAACTACAATGAGATATCACTTCACACCTGTCAGGATGGCTGTTATCAAAAAAGAACAAAAGATAAGTTTTGGCAAAGAAGCAGAGGAATTGGAACCTTTGCATACTGTTGGTGAGAATGTAGAATGTTGCAGCCACTATGGAAACCAATGTGGAGTTTCCTTAAAAAATTAAAAATAAAACTACCATGTGATCCAGCAATCCCACTTCTAGATATATATTCAAAAGGATTAAAATCAGATTCTCAAACAAGTATCTGTACTCCCATGTATATTGCAGCATGATTCACAGTATCCAAGATATGGAATCGACCTGAGTGTCCATCGATAGGTGAATGGATAAAGAAAATGAGGTGTATAGGCCCAATACAATACTATTCAGTTTCTAAAAAGAAGGAAATCCCATTACAACATGAATGAACCTTGAAGACATTATGCTAAGTGAAAAAGCCAGATGCAAAAGGACCAATACTATATTATTCCACTGATAGGATGTATCTAAAATAGCAGAATTCATAGAATCAAAAAATGGTGGTCGCCAGAGCTGGGAGGCAGGGAAACATAAGGACTTAATAATCAATGAGCATAAAGTTTCAGTCCAGCAAGATGAATCAGCTCTAGAGATCCGCTGTACAGCATTGCACCTAGAGTCAACGGTAGTGCATTGTACCTTAAAAAAAATCTACTAAGAGGGTAGATCTCATGTTAAGTATTCTTACCACAATAATAAAAAAGAGATTATGATGACTGTCTTATGTCTATTACAACTATTCCTCATAAAAACAATGCAAGGTAGGTACTACCATTTTCACTTACAAATTGTAAAACTGAGTCTTAGAAATTAATTAAGTTGTTCATGGTCACAGCATGAACTGTGGAAGAGCTGGGATTCTCCAAAGCCTCCTATTTTCACCCAGACACTGACTCTCAATCTTGTCTCCTAAGGAAAGAAGAGTATCCTTTGATACAAATTTTAATCCATGCTCTGGGCACCCCAAGCTAAGAATCCACATTCCCAAACTTCATCACACAGTGCAGCTTTCTGGAAGGGAAGTCCCTTACCCCCAATGTTGCCTGTTTTCAAAGCTGTCCAAGAACAGGGTTTGGCCAACTCCCCCTCCCCACTAGGTTGCCTGTCTCAATGTTTAATCACCCTCACAGATTGTTTCCTAAGTCTCATAAAAAGAACAAATCAAGTTTAAGCACACACAAGGCATTAGTGAACACCACATTCAGAGATGAGTTGGTAGCTGGACTCCTGCCAGCACTGGTATGGAGAATCTAAAAGAAGCTATAAGCTGAGGGTCATTAAAGTAAAAGTATTTAATACCGGAAAAGGAAGAAAATTCTAAAGCACTGTCCTATTACAGATTATTGCTTCTTCCCATCTTCCAGTTAAAATCCAGGGCACACGTCTATCACCTCTTCTCCATTCAAGGCATGGGGGGGTGCGGTGAAGAAGAGGGGCCCGGAACCATTCCACCCTCGAAGAGCCCAAAATATCAGCTGTGGCTTAAGGGCACCAAGATAATCACATTCGTGAGAGCTATAAAATAGAGTGGACTCAGGATTTAGGAACTGGAGTGCAGATCAATAAGGAAGTGGGGCCTGTCTCTGGGTTAAAAAGGACCACCACAGTGATAACTTGCTCCTTCCATGGGGCTCCAGATGAACGAGGTACAATCTCAATATTCAATGGGAAATCAGTCAATGTCACCCAAATGGTCTGCACTCCCCTCCCCGACCTGCAGACAGTCATTTTCAAATCCTGCTTGACACACTAAGGGATGTCTCTAACTGCTCAGGGGAGACTGTCCACCTGGTAGGGGTGCTCACCGCCCTCCTTCAGCCAGAGCTTCTCTGCTTTAATCTGGTTTATAATGTAGCCTCCCACAAGATTTTCTCTTCAGAAAGATTTCCATTTAAAAATATAAACTGCTTTAGGGAAACTTAGCCCTCTGTGATCTGTACTCACTCCCAATGGTCAAGGTAGTTTGAGACACACAGATACTTCACAGCTGAATCTCTTACAGCGTTATTCAGGAGCTCTCCCCTCAGCGCAGAGGTCAAACGGTGGCATTGTCAAATACCAGCCCAAAGGGAGAAGGTTCTGCGAGGTTTTATAATCATAAGGTCTCCTCATGTACCCAAGGTAGGCATGTGACATGAAGCCAGGGCCCTTTTAAGAACAATGACACCTTTGAACAGGAAGCCAGACCTTACCTGTCTTCTGCTCAAACACAGGAATACAATTTGCAGCAGGACACGTGACATCCTTGTGCCCCCTTGGAAGCTGGAAAGGGGTCACTGGCTCTGATTTTCTGTTTTTGATAACAATAACCTCTCACATGTGTTACAAGCTGTGTCTCAGCCAGGCGTGGGCCTTCCTGCCTACCGCCTTTCACCAAGGGGAGTTAAGGGCAAGTTATCAGCAGTCAACCACACACAGAGAGAAAGAGAGGGACCCGCTGTTGAAAAAGAAGAGAGAAGCAAGCAGGTTAGGAGGTAATTCGTTCCAGAAAAAAGATTCTGTATGATAATGGTTTCATGGCCAACACTCTGACATTTTTACCGAGATATAAAATAAACCATGAAAAGTCATAGGTGTGTAATGAGAGGACAAATAATTGTGTTTTGTCTGGCAGTTGCTTCACTCCACCTATCCTTGTCTCCTCCAGCTCTGCCACATTTCAGCTGCCAGATAAATATTCCTTTTCTGCTGGGAAGCTGGATATTAACATGACCATTATATTAAATAACACAATAAGCTTCAAAAATACATTTAAATCCTTGTGTCGCTTTCAATTTACGTTGCATTTGTTTATATGCTTTTTTTTTAGAAGTCCTTTCCTTAGATAGCCAACTGAGCAAAAGCCACTAAAAAAATAAATAAATAACACTTTAGCTCATAACCAAGTCTATTCTCTCCACGCCTTATTAACAATATTTCACCAAAACAAGCAGCATTCTGCACAGCGGGGACCACAAAGAGTTTGGGAACATGCCTTCTCTGTTCAGTGTTTTCCCGATGATATACAGCCCTCGGAAGGAGTGTGTGATTTCCAGTGATTATTTGTAAGTATTATTTTTCTCTTGGGGGGTGCTCTTGATATACAACTAGCAATTAATAAGGAAGTCGAAACAAATAAACCTCTTTCTTTAAAGGAGCCTAAAGTCACACCAAAAATAATGCATAAGCCCAACTCGGACTTCTGCAGAAGTTCTTGCTGTGAGGCCAGGCAACACCAGGAGGAGAGAGGCTGATGGAGTCAGAGGAAGATGAGGAGGCTGATGCCGGGAGGAGGGCAGATCGATTCAGAGTGGTGAGTAGAAAGCAGACACGAGGGGACACGTATTCTGTGTCGTCTCAAAGTCCTATTGATGTCTGCCTTGGAGATGGGCCTGATTCCCCGTCTCCATGCCCCACCCAGACTTCATCCTAGACTTAGCTCCTACCTCCCATCAGCCAGTGCATTCCCCCACCAGGGGGTTATTGAGTGCTTAGGCACGGCACTGAGACTGGCAAGCAAAATCAGACAGGCCCCTGCTCTTGTGCAGCTTGTAGTTTGGATGGAGGAGCAAGTATTCATCAAATCCAAATTAACCTGAAAGCATGACTGCAACAGGCACAGCAGGGGAGAGAACGGTGGATACCACCGATTGGTCATGACATTGGGCTGGCTTCCAGAGGACATGCAGGTAAGGGGCTACAGGTCAGGTCAGTGAGGGTCATGGCCACTTAGCAGGATGGAATCCACCGGCACAGGCAGGGATCCCGAAGCAGGAGGCACGTGGCGGTAGAGGGTGGAACAGAGAGGGAAGGAGATGGAGTGTGGGGTGCAGGGCCCAGGGCCTCGGGGCCTTTTGCACCACAATAAAAATGCTCCTTATTCCAAGAACAACTGGAAGGCATGGAAGGGTCTTAAGCAGGGGTGGTGTGGCCTGAGCAAGTCGATCTGGCTGTAGGTGGAGATGAGAATGAGGAAGGCACAGTTGGGCTATTGCAGGAGTCCAGGCCAGCATGGCAGCGGCGGAGAGAAGAGGCTTGCCCCAAAGATGATGAGGCAGCAAATCAGAGGGCCTTGGTCATGGTTGGACACTGGAGTGAGGGAAGGCAGAAAGACTCCAGGTTTCCGGCGTAGCTGACAATGATGGTGCGGTTGCTGACATGGAGCAGCATTCCTGAGTTCAGAGTGACGGCAGGCTCTAGGTCCGGGTTCGCTGGGCCCCCCGGCCACCCTGGACCCAGTCTAGAGCTCAGATTTCTGCATTGCTCTGGGAAGTGAGTTCATGACTTGGATCTGATTCCTCTGCCCCATCCTGGGAACTCAGGAGCTCTGGATGGGGCTGGTCATGAGCCAGGGATGTGTGTGGGACCTGGACACCACCTCTTTCCACTGCACACCACCCTACATCCCCAGTCACCCACCTGTGCCTCCTCTGAGGACTCTGTGTCCTCTTGCTGCAGCCCTGACACTGCCTCTCGCCTGGCTGGTGTCCACACGTGCCTCTCACCAAGCCCCTAGGAGCCAAGTCTCAATTTCCTGTCTTCCTGCCCCAGCAGGTGTGCTGATCCCCGGGGCCCAGCTGGTCTCATTCTGCCCACTCCTCTACATCTTCTCTCTCCCCCTGCCAGGCCTTCCTGGTGAAAGGCCTAACATTGAAGTCCAGTATGACGTGTGCCCTGACATCTGGGGAAAATGATGAGGGCCTCGGATGGCCTGTCATAATTCCTCTCCCATGCTGCTCCCTCAGATAAGCTCCCGCAGCCAAATAGCCCTCCTTATCACGGGATCATAGAAACCCAAGGTCATCCCGCCCTCTTTTTACTACAAAACCTGCCTCCCACAGACCCAATGTGTGCACACGGTTCCTCAATGCAGTCCTCACGTAGCCCTGCAGGACACATGGAGCCCTCCTCCCTGGAGCTATAAGCATATGGGACCAATAAACAGCTGTTGACCTCAACTGCCCAGTGCTGGGCATCATGCGTGGGCATTTCCATCACGCTAGAGCAGCAATCCCTCCCTCACCACCAGGGTGAAGAGGAGGCCATTAAAACAGCCTTTTATGGGATAACTTTACGCCGAGTAACTCTTAGACATGTGGGAATGACAATCACTTGGATGGGCAAATATTACACCTTTATTTCTTAAAAACCCAGCAAACGCCAAAAGACTCTGAGTGGTGGTTTTCACAGGGATGCTCATGATAACTTCTTGGGCTCCACACCTGTAGGCTCTGATGCTACAGGCCTGGGTGAGGCCTGGAGACCTATTTCTGCTCTAGGCTTGATCGGTGATTCAGATGCACCCCTCCAGTTGGGAACTGCTGCCAACTCAAAGCCATTTATCCTGCTCTGTGGTTGCAGGAAAATCTCGTCTCCGTAGCGCATGGTGCAGGGTTGCTGCTCAGCCATCATACTCAGGTCTCTGAACGATATTTCCCCAGGAGGCGCTCCTTCCAAGCAAAAAGAAAAACCAGTGCCAGATGCCTGTCTCTCAGACCTGATTCAGGTCTTTATTCAGATCAGGATACCGACGCCCAAAGGTGCCCACCCTGACGTGCATGGCGAGGTGGAAGGGCTCAAACACTTCAGAGGGGAGTTCAATGAAATCACGGGTAGGTCTCCTCATTCCACTCTTCTGAGAATGAGAGATGGGGCCTCCTGGACTGTGCCCCACATGTCCACCCCAATGTCTGATTTCCTCACATCTGGATGAAGTCTTCTTGCCAACTGCCTTGGTACACAAAAGGCAGGAACTGAGCATTCATGCCTTTGAAAGGAAGCTGTCAAATCTGGCTGATGCATTTCTGTCTGACACAAAGCTATATAGACTGCAAAATCTGCAGTTGAGCTCTTTTCATAGTCAGCATTTTACCAATTATTTTGTAAATTAGATTATGTTACCAGGTGATAGGCAAAAGCAAAATTAGAGGCAGAAACACATACGGGGGGAAAGAGTTGTTTATTGCACTATTTATGGGTGATTGCAGCAAAATTGGGGGTCAAGGCCCAGGGAGCTACGAAGCAGAGTAGAGGATGGCACAGGAGCACAGCGGCTCTTCATAAGAGGGCACACAGGTATCACGCAGCCCCAGTGGCAAGGGCTGGTTGGTCTGCTTTCTCTCTAATAACATCCTACCCAAGCAGGCACAACAGACTCAAATGCATCTCCTTATGTCCTCCACAGGAAGCAGGAGTAAATGCGTTTTACTCTCCAGTGATCAGAAGAGCAGCGCTGCCTTTTTCCACCACTGCTGTGCACAGCACGGCAGATGCTAGCTGGAGAAAACACCAAGCAGACCCCATCCAAGCCACTTCTAGGGGAGCCTCCGTCCCTCTCAACAAGGGAAGCTGAGGAGCAGGTCAGGAGCCTGTTGCTCAAAGCACTTGAAAAAATCTTGAAGAGCAGAAAGGCAGATGTTTTCCCCGTGGGGTTCTCGGTCACTCGCACGCTGATTCCCACCCTGCTCTGGCTTGCCTGGGAGGGTAAAGTGAGAGCCTCTGAAGGAGAAATGGCTCCAATAGCTTCTTCAGACAAATTATGCCATTCAATCTTTTGAACCACTTCTCCCTGCTGATCCCTGAGCTTGGAAACACAGAGATGAGTAAAACAAGGTCCCTACATTCAGAGCCCGCGGTTCTGGAGGGAAAAAGGATGAGTCAGCACGGTCACGTGAAAGGATTGTGGTTGTGGCTGTGCAATGGACAAAAGGCCCTTGAGAGACCGGGGGTGGGGTGGGGCAGGTTGAATCAAGTTTCAGTCAAAAGAAAGGGTTTTATCAACAGAAACATATAGAAGGGTTTTCAGACAGAAGAGTCTCTGGACAAGGAGAGAGACAGGCAAGAGCTGGGTGCAGGGTGCTTGCAAGGCCATGACCTGGAGAAAAACCCAGAAGGATAAATCAGACTCTGAAGGGGAAAGGCACTGAATGCTATGCCAAGGAGCTTATATTTTGTCCTCTGGGGACCGATGTAATTTTTGACCAGAGAAGTTGCATTGATTGGAGACACTCATAAATTGTTGAATGCATGGATTCTCCCATGGGCAGGGAGGAGTCTATGAGAAGGAGGCAGATGGAGTGAGGTACCATCAAACACTTTCTGTATTAAAAGATAATCCACACACTGAAATTCCAACAATTAGAGCCTTCCTAAAAACCAGGTGTTTCAGGGAAAGCAAACAGATAAATGTGGTGTCCCTCCTATACCTCGTTCCCAGAGAAACTGCATTTACAAGTGGCTTCTTCTGGAAAAGAAAATGCATGTAACCACACCAGGTTCTAGGGATCCTAGGACAACCCTTCCTTGAATCATGACGAAGGGTATGGGGTTTACTGGGGGGCAACTAATGGTTTAATTCAGTACTAATGAAATAGAAACTATTGTTATGAAGGAATCAAATCACTGCTTTTGTAAAATCTGGAATAAAAGAACAATCATCCTCAAGTTTTAAGTGAAATATAATTATTTTATCTGACTCATCAATCAAAGTTAAAAACTGCCAGTTGTAAAGGTCAGGTTAAATTGATCAGGAGGAAGAAAATTCCATGCCCTCTGGCCCTGCCTTTTTCCCTAAACCAAGTGAATTGGTAATTGAAAGTTCCAAGTGACCTTCATCATTTCCTCCTCTATTTGTATTTCCCCTGGATGATTTCCCCAGACATGGCTGAACCAGACACCTGACTTCCAATCATTGTCAATCCATAGTCCAAGTAGTCTCATCGGCAGATAGGTAGCACAGTGACGGGGAAATATTACAAAATATTTTTGTGACATGCAGAATGCGGATTTGAAGGGGACTTTCTACCTCTCTCTGATTTTAAAAACAGATGTGAGTTTGGACAGAACAGTCACCCTTCCTACATTTGTTTTCTCCTTTCGTGTTCAGATCCTATTAATCATAGTAAACTAAACTTTTACACAGGCCAACAGATTTTAAAGGCCCTGCCAGGAGGACAGTTTAACTGTAAGAAATCAACTCCCCACCCTTCCCAGTCCTGGAATTTCCAGTGACTGAGGAAGTGAATAGCTTCATTGTGAAAATGAAGGATGCAAAAATGAAAATTCAGAGACGACATTCAGTTCCGATTTCCTGCTTGGGCTCTATACAGCCTGTTTGGAACAAATAGCCCACTGATGGAGCTGCTGCTGGAGGCTATCACCCGCATCACTGAAGTTTAGAGCAGCTTCATAAAGATCACAGCATCCAAAAGCACCCTTGTCTAAGAGCAAACCAAGAAATGAGGAAGTGGAAGGACTGTTCCAAAGACAAAATGCTAATTGATGACAAGGTCAACGTGGGCACTATATACCTCAATTTAAAAGACAAAACCCTGACATCTGCTCTGTGGTTTTCAGGACAGTGCTCCTCTTCCCACCCCACACATGTGGTTCCCCCTGGTTTTGCAGTCCCATCCTCTTCCCAACTCATATCTTCTCTCCCGCTGTAATCTCAGCCATTCTCATGGTTTGTCATACCACCCTCGTGTACACCATGATGATATCAAGATCTACAATGCTGACCTACAACCCTGACCTGTCTCCTGATCTACACTGCCAGCTGCTTCCTGGGCATCTGGAGCAGATGAGGCCATACTGACCTCTCACACATAGAGTTTCCAAACACCACAAACTCAGGATCCTCCCACCAGCACCCCGCTAACCCCATAAACCTCCTGGATCCTGAGTTCCCTGCCTTATGAATGACAGCACTGTCTGTCTAGGAACATCTTTAACTTTCCCCTTATCCCAACAGCATGCAAATAATTTGACTAATTTCTAGGTCTCCAAAAGTTCTAGCGACCATAGCCACTGCCCCAGCTAAACCCACATTACCTGCCACCTGGAATATCACAACAGAGTTGTCTTCCTAGTACTTGGATCAGATAGTGTATTCTAGCAACTTCAAAATATTTCATTGTTCCTCTTTGCCTACCTAATAAATACAGATTAAAAATAGGTAAGAAGGCTGATTTATTTTGGCTTGATGCCATTGAAAAGCTTTCTAACAGTCCCTGCTGTGTGAGCATGCCACGGGCTGCCTTAAAACAGAGTGAGTCCCCTGTCCCTGGAGTTTACTATGTGGCCAGGCCACTCCACAGGGGCTTCCACATTCTTGCATGGGGATGATGAAGAGGGGTTTAAAACATCAGCCATCGCAAAGAAGCTGGACAGAAGGACCTCTGTGGCCCCTCCCTAGCTGAAGATTCTACGGGCCTACTTATGCCTTTTGAGACACATGCCTGGCCCATGGATTCCTTCTAGAACATTGCCCCACTAGCCCGTCACCCCCAGGACTGGGTCTCTGGAAGTTGTGCATCTAATATCTGACCTTGCCTCCTGACTGATGATCGGGTCAGGGGGCGCCTGACCCAGCAGTTCCAGGTAAGGGCTCGCACGCTCTTGCTGCCAAGGCCCAAGCAGCAACCTTGGTTCCTGTCTTTCTGCAACCCAGTGTCTCATCCTCCCATGAAGTTCACTGGTTTCCTTACAACAGTTTCCCTTTGTCTACAATAGTGGGTTTCTGGTCTCCAAACCCAGAGTTTGACTTAAAACTCTGTTCTCTGGGTTTCCCAAAGCCACTGAGAGGGCTAAGAAAGGCTTCATCTTTGTCCCAGACCCTTCGGATGAGCATGGAAACAAGGACTTTTGTCCTGAGCTAAACTCTCTATGCTTTCCTGAGGGAGAAAGGCCGGTCATGGAGAGCCCAGAGGGCACAGGTGGCTGCTTAGCCCTCCTTCTGTAGAAGAGGTGCAACTGGACTCCCTCCTTGACCAAACCTCAGCCAGGCTCCTCTGGGCCCTCTTCTTGACTAGGCCTCACCCTTGGCCTGTTAAGCCCAGTTTTAGGGTTAGTGAGAATTGCTCTGAGCCCAGGATTAGTGAGTTCCTGTAAAGCCAGTTTAGGCAGAATGCCCACCCTTGATGGCTAATCATGTCTGTCTTCCCCCACCTTGGATACTAAGTTCCTCTTTGTAATTTTCCATCAGCTGAGTTCCTCACTCTGCCTTTTGGCCGCAAACCTCCAGCTGCCCTTGCTGTATTCAGAGCTGAGCTTAGTCCTGCGCTGAAGGCGCTCTCCTCCACTGCAGAACTCCAGTAAAATCCGTCTTACCATTTTAAACAAGTGCCCAGTGCAATTTCTCTTAAACAGATGGAAACAACCTTGCGGGAAGACACAGAGAACACGAGAGGGTGCCTTGGCGAATCAGCCCTGCCGGGAAGCATGAAACCCATTTAGGTCCGACTCCTTGCCTTCTACTAGAATATACTCAAGGTTTAGGACTGCCTTTAAGTGTCCTTCCGTAATCTGCACTTTGACAACACTGGCAGACTAAAAAAAGGATACAAAGCCAAGAGTTCTGTCTCCCTCCCAACCCAGGGTTGCTTGAGCAATTTCCATGCTGCCTGCACCATTAACCTCTAGCCTCGGGCCAGCGTGGAATTGGTTCCTAAGCCGTTAAAGTGCTCAGCCCCTCTCCAGTAGGCATCCACTGTGGAAGTGCACAGTACTAAGACAAAGAGGACCAAGGCATCCACATTTGAGTCACCAGGTCTCATTGATGTCACAGCCACCTCTGAGTGCTCTGAGGAAAACATGGCACTCTTCTCAGTGTCCCCAAACTCCCTGTGGGATGCAAGTAGCCAGACATGTTTTGGGAGCCTGCCTTTGCTGTTCAGACCACAGTAAGTGTCTGTAGACGGATTCATGTTCTCACTACAGGCAATTTCTGGGCTAAGTTTTCAAAGAGTTCAAACTAAGTATCTGTCACTACTAAAAAGCTGGAGGTTGGGTGCAGTGGCTCATGCCAGCAATCCCAGCATTTTGGGAGGCTGAGGTAAGCAGATCGCTTGAACCCGGGAGTTTGAGACCAGGTGAGGCAACATGGCAAGATCCCCTCTCTACCAAAAAAAAAATAGCTGGGCATGGTGGTGTGTGCCCATAGTCCCAGCTACTTGGGAGGCTGAAGTGGGAGGATCGCTTGAGCCCAGGAGTTCAAAGCTACAGTGAGTCATGATCGCATCACTGCACTCCAGCCTGGGTGACAGAATGAGACCCTGTTTCAAAACAAAAAAAGAACAAGCTGTAAACCATGCTGCTTCGGGACTTCCAGAAAGGATGAAATATGAAAGCTTGTTTCAAGTAGTGTTTTTGTCTTGGGTTGACTGTGTCCGTTATGGAAAGGAATTCAGGTTCCTGATATCTTTGCTATAGGCAGGTGGTGAGGAGAAGATATAAATGTATCTATGTGTGTGTACATGTATACATACATGCATGTACATCCGCATCCACATACACACAAACACACACATAATCACATGCACTTTTCATCTAGAGCGGCTCACTTGCCACACTTATAAATTAAAATTAAAATGAGGATTAAAAAATAAAATTGTGACATTAAAGCATTCTTTTGGAATTGAATGTTGCTAGTCTCTGAATGGAAATAGCCTGTTAACCCAGTAGTCTTACTACAGTTCCATCGGAACATTGGACTCAATCCGTAGGATTTTGCTCACAAAGGGTGGGGCAGGGGAGCTGGTTTTCACATCATTTATGTTAACAAACTTAATAAAAGTGATGAACTGTAACCATCTCACCTAGTGTTTTTACCGTTTAGTGGCTGAGAATGGAAGCTTTATAAAAATGATTTATGAATGCACATATCTTGCCTATATTTAAATTGCATCCACTTTGTTCTGAGAATATCCGTATTTGTCCCATGACTCATCCCTGAGGGAGCCCTGCTGCATGCTGGCCTGACCCACATGCTCTGCGCTCTGCAGGGAGCTCAGGTTCCACAGGCGCCCCTGAAGCTACCGCTGCACCTGTGGCATCCTTTAGCCTCAAGGTCTGGCTGTTTAGACATTCAAACCAGCTTCAAATCTTGTCAGAGCCACTGAGCTATCATCTCACATTTGGGGGAAAACTAGGCTTAAAAGTACATTCCATTATTAATAAAAATAAAAGAGACAGAGTAAATAAAGGCTTGAAAGGGAACCCTGCCTGGGCAGACCCCAGTCCTTTACCTGCATTCGAAAGACTTTCATTTCTTTCCCAGGCAGAATGATCTTTGGGGGATGAGAAGAGTCGACTGTGGATCTAGAAAATAAACAGAAACATTTCCCAATTTCATATTTTGATTTGCCAGATATATAATCTTTAATAATGTACATTTTTTAAAAATCAGGAACATCCTGGAATTTCTCAGTTCTCCCAAGAGACAGCTATAGATTCTAATGAGGACGTACTTCCATTTTCTCCTGGGTTACCTCTATCAATGAATAAAAGGTAGGTTTCTGAGGATTTCAAAATGCACAGGAAGGGAGGGAGGGAGGAAGGGAAACTAGAAAAATTCAGCCAACATTGATTTTGCCGTGGATTTTGTTAGCAGATCAAGGAATCACATCTAATATTTCTCTTCTAGCCCATCACAGTGCTGAACGGGTGCTGGGCTAAAGCTGGATATTCAATAAATATTGGTAAATTGATTAGCTATGAGCCATCCAATTTCAGGCCTTTAGGACCCAGTGAAAATAAGCAGAATGTATAGGAAACTATTCCGTTGTCTGCAGGTATGACTGTTTGCTGACTTTTTCTGCCAAAAGGTAAAGATTTCTTTTGTAATTTTATTCTCAAAGCAGTTTGCTGTGGGTGAGATTTTTGGCTCTGATTTCTAACTTTAATGATACTCCAGATTATCTCATTCCATACTGGGTTTGCCCTATCCCCATCGTCCTTTAGAATATCCTGTGTTCTCGCCCCAAAGCTGGAGAGCAACTGTCCTGATGGTCCTGTCATCATCTTGGCATGACTTGAAGGGGCCACATATTCCTAGAGCACAAGCTGGGCTCTCATCGTGAGCCTCAGTTCATGTCTCAGTCCAGAAGCTGAGTTAAACTTTTTGGTGTTCAGTTCCCATTATCGGCCCCTTCTTACCCCCTGCATCTGGGCAACCAGTTCTGGGGTTGCAGTGGGGAATCTGTAGTCAAGCAATTCTTCCATCCCAAGGAGAAGTCTGGCTTCCCCTCGACCCCATAGTGAAAGAGAAAGAATGAGGTGGGACAGGGACCTAGCCTGAGCTGAGATCAACAGAGTTATTTGATACCATCTCTGCCCCTCCTCATGACCCAACTCAGCCACCACCTATCACTCATGTGATTATTAATTGCAATAAGTGCTGAAAATTATTGAGACTTCACATATACTGGTTATGTATGCTCAGTGCTTTACATACATCCTCTCATTGAATTCTCCCAACTCTCAGGAAGGTATGCTTCTTTTAGCTCCACTGTGAAAGCTCAGAAAGCTAAGGCTTCAGTTTAGTAACAGGCCAAGGTCACCCAGCTGGATGTGATGGAGCCAGGAAATCAGATCGGGCCAGTTAGACCCAACACGCTAGCTTTTAGCCCATGTGCTCCAAATGTTGTTGTTGTTACTAAGTGCTGTGGTCTAAATGTGTCCCCCAAAATTCATGTGTTGGCAACTTCATCCCCAATGCAACAGTGTTGAGGGTGGGGCTAGTGGGAGGTGTTTAAGTCATGAGGGCTTTGCCTCATGAATGAATCAATGCTGCTGTTTTTAAAATGACTTATGGGAGTGGGCTTGCTCTCTTCTGCTTCTCTGCCATGGTGGTTTTTTTGTTTTGTTTTGTTTTGTTTTATCAGGAACATCCTGGAATTTCTTCGTTCTCCCAAGAAACAACTACAGATTGTAATGAGGATGTACTTCCATTTTCTCCTGGGTCACCTCTACCAGTGAATAAAAGGAAGGTGTTTGAGGATTTCAAAATGCACAGGAAGGGAAGGAGGGAGGAAGAAGCAAGAAGGCTCTTACCAGATACAAGTACCTTGATCTTGGACTGCCCAGCCTCCAGAATTGTGAGAAGCAAATTTCTGCTCTTTATAAATTACATAATCTCAGATGGTCTGTTATGGCAGCACAAAGAAGACTAAGACACTAAGTATCATTATTTGGCTATTTGACAATATCTGGCAATACTTATATAGCCATATACCTCTATATATCCTTTTCTCAGACTTAGCATAGATGCATCATGGGAAATACTGGATAATGCATAAAAATTTTCAGGGAAGGAAATAAAAGTGCTGCAACATTGTATATGGGGCTGGAAAATAATTTAAATTATTAAGTCTGTCAGAAGCAGCAAGTTATCTCTCCACTGCTTCACACCAATCAGGTAGATCTGGAAGCTGTCTTGGAGGTGCAGGGATGCAGAGAGAAACTGGTATAGTGGAAATTTTAAGCTGCTTCTCTCCTGGGTGGTGGTCTTGTGTGGTTTTTTTACGAACGATTGTTATGCATATTTTTAATGTAACTCTGTCAAGTCTAGCAAGTTGATTAACCTGGAATGTGACAACACAGAATTAATTTTCACTTGAAAATCTCCTGATGCACCATGCAATTGTTAGTCAAGAGCCCCAGCCTTGCCATTAAGTAACAAACACTGAAGTGCTTCAGTTTGGATCACAGGTGATCTCTCTCTCTCTCTCTCTCTCTCTCTCTCTCTCTCTCTCTGTGTCTCTCTCTCTCTCGACTCAGCAATTCACAATGGATGGCAAATTGACTAAGACCCACAGCCTTCTGCAAATGCCTGGCTTCTCCAAAGCCTAGAACCATGTTCCACAGGCTGTGGGCACTATTGATTCAAGAATTTTCAACAATGGGGTGATTCAGGAACTTCTTTCATCAGCTGGACCCCGGGTCTTAGCCCAAACACAACATCCTGGAAAGACTTGCCGTGGTCTCTACTTTCTGCTGGTTTCTCACTGTAATCCTTTCACGCAGAAGAGCAACACTTTCCATTGCCATTAGGGTAAAGTATGACGTGGGCCCTGATGGTGCCCCTGCTCATCTCCGTGACATCACTCACTGGGCACCTCTCTCCTGCCACACACTCTATGAGCTCCCCTCATCCCCTTGATTGGTTAAATGCTCACCCACCACAGGGCCCTAGCACACATTGTCCTATTTGCATAACACGTCACCCTGGTCCTTCTGAAGCTCGGCTCACATGAGCTGCCCACAGGATTGTCTCTCCTGACATTACCTTCAAACCAAAGTCAGGTTTCTGATTTACAAGCTCCTGCAGAAGCATTCCTTTTCCTTCAGAGCACTTGCCTCGGTTTGTAAATACACACTGATGCATGCGAATCTACAGCTGACATCTGCATCTTCCCTCAACCATAATCCCAGTGAGAAGAAAGTTGTTGGCCTCGCTTGCTAATGGATTCCTCCTCGCCCAACTAGGTCTGCCTCACCCTGAGACCTAGAGGTTGCTGGGAGCAGGACCTACCTGTATATCTCTGGTGTCCAGCACCATGGTGGGTGTTAATGAGAAACACAGTGGATGTTTGCAGAAGAAAGAAGAGGAGAAAAGATGGAAGGAAGGAAGTAGTAAGGGAAAAGGTAGAGAGGGAGCTTGGGAGGAAGTGGGGGCACAGGGGAGGAGGAAAACAGGGGAGGGGAGGGAAGAGGGAGGGAAAGGGCGGAGTTCCTGATCAAGGTTACGAGTTAACAGGAGACACCGGCCTCTGGCCTGCAATGCCTGGGATTTACGTGGCACTCTTTCTACACGGGGAAATATTTTCCCCAATAAACCAAAGGTTGACTCCAATTTTTACTGTTTACTACTCTGAGGGAGAGCCTGATTAGCCTTCACTATTTCATGAGTGATCATTAAGTGACTCCTAACTCAGTCCTTTCAAGACTGTGTCTCCCTTAAGTCTCTGAAGCCATTAGGGTGTTATTTAGTGAATGGAAACAGTTTGCCAAAGCCACACAATGGGAAAAAGATTTAAGAACCATTTCTCACCTCTGTTCCCAGTGACTCGTGGGCCTGATTTAAGCCTGGGATCACGTGAGGAGCTATCATTGTATGAGGGCAATTAATCCTCACAGGATCGGTCTAACAACTCTGTGACAGAGGCATGATCACTATTATTTCCATTTTACAGAAAGTGAGGCACAAAGAAGGTAAGTAACTTGCCCAAAGTCACAGCCCCCTAGTAATTGAATAAAGAACCCCAAACTGGAATCCATGCTATTAGAATCAGTCCTAGGGAATAGAAAACTAAGATTAGGATCAAGTACCGTAAGAAAATCATGACATTCCTTGATAGAGTGGAATGCCCAGCTTGCAAAGCTCTGATAGTCACATGACTTCATTTTGACTCTCCGAAGTCCCTGAAAGGTGGTGACTAGGACACATAGAGTTTTTAAAAACCTTTGGTTTGACACAAAACTCAGGCCCAGAAAGGATAAGAAACCTAAGTGTCCAAGAACAAGAAAATGGTGGCTCTGTCACCTACACCAGCCCTCCTGACCCTGGTCCAGCCTTCCTTCCACCACTCCCCTACACCACTGGCCACTTCACAGGTACAACCCTGCCAGACCTGCCCTGCAGAAATTCTGTGGTCAAGCCTGGTATCTGCTAAGACAATAGTAACATCAACATCACATTGATCTATGAATTCCATCCGCAGCCAGACGCAGTGCTCCCGTGAGCTCTGACTAAACATTGTAGGTGCCATAATAGTAGAACCTTCCGTATATGTAAGACTAAATGCTTTACAAAGCAGCTCCTACATTCTCTCACTTGTTCTCCCAAATCCTGCCATCATAGCTGGGCTCAAATGAGTGAATATTTTACAGTTTTTGTTGTTTCCTGACTCTCCCTTTGAGATATCCGAGTACTCACCATGGATCCACAGACCCTAATCTGCAATGCTAACATGCATAAAGCTCTGTAGTCTGAGAGTTTTTCTCCCTCGGTTTGTAGCAAACTATTCTGAGAGCAAAACCTTACCTGAACTAACCTAAGGCTATTTATGATATGAATTTATTCCATTGAGAGTGAATATTCATACATGTTATTAATTAAGCTTAATTACAGAGTTCTCCCTCAGATACTGATGGAGTTGTTGCACAATATTATCTTTTTAAAATCCAAAAAAAAATTTATTGTTGAATCACATCTGATCTCAAAAGTTTGGGATGGAGGATTGTCAGTCAGTACTGTGGACATCTGATGAATACTCATCACTAGCTTCTGGGTGAGGGTTTTCCATATACCCCCTCATCCAGTCCTAATTATCTCAACCTCCATTTGGCAGACATTCTCCTGCATTTAATAGACAGGGACACTGAGGTATGGAGAGATTAGGTAATTTGCTCTTGGTCATGGAGCTCCTAAATGCCAGAGCCATGATTCAGCAGCATTTTTAACTCCTACACCAAGTGCTTAGGCCTTCCCTTCTCCAACTAGAATGCAATGTATGTGCCTGCACGTGTGTGTGTGCATGTGTGTGTGTATGTAGGGGTGGTTGGGGTAGGTAGAGATGGCTCCTGAGCTTTGTAAAGCATTAAGCAAGCAGAACAGGGACAGAAACATTATACACAGCAGGAAAGAAGAGAGGGGAGAAAACAGCTGAGGATTTCCCAGGGTCTACACAGAACCCTGCTGCCAGTACCCTCCCCCACTAACTTTGCCTCTCTGGACATGCGCATGGTTTGCAGAGAAAACAGAGGAGACATCCCAAGTCTACTTGGATCCCAAGGAGACAAAGACCAAAGGTGGATTTTTGGCCGCATCTTCCCTTTAAGATAAAGATAGACATTATTGGAGTCCAAAGAAAAGAGGACTATCTCTTTTCAGCATCTGAATGTCTCCTCCAAGGGATGTAGGAGGTTCCACTAGGGGGCAGACAGCACGTGCGATGGATGGTTCCAGGTTGGACTGCTGATTTGTTGGTGAGCACAGACTCTAGTGGGGATGGTATAATATATACTCTCTACCGCTAATCTAGATGCAAGATTGATCTTTGCCAGTGTTGCATGTTTTTATTCAATCTTCTGAACTCTTCTGCAACAATAATTAATGTCAGATCAGTTTATGGATCAACAGTGTATTTTCTGGTTAATGCAACCCTGCACCTATAATAACTCAAAACTGAGATATATAGCTCTACCATGATTCCTTCTTCATGCTTCATCTCTTCATGTTTACATCTGGTTTAACTTTTTCTAATCTAAAATAAATCAGCATGAAAAGCATTAGATTTTTCATTTAGATTCTCAATTGCCTTTTATTACCGAGATAATATCCCTTATCTGATTGCAAATGGTAGGATTGTTCCCTTGTTAGGATCTGAATGAGGATGCGTCTCTCCTTGTTTCTCCTTCACTTTTGTTTTCAAGGGTGGTGGCTGGTGGGGTTCTGATTTGAAAATGAGATGAATCAGGATGTAAAGTGGATATATTATTCCTACTATTTCTGCTCTTGGAGGCACATGGAGGAAGACAGCCTCCCCTGGCTGTCTAATGAGATGTGGTCTGCAGAGCATTCACTCTTCATTTTCCCATCAGGTGACTTCAGCTCCCTGTGTGTTTGCAGGTATAAGTGAGAGCAGCAAGGATGAAGCACTTGGCTGGAGATTTCTATGCAAACATCAGCCATGAGGGGAGAATGACGCTAAAATATAGGCATGTTAATTACCCAGTTACCAAGTCAGATTTAGCTGAACTATTTTGTATATGAAAGAGGTAGATTTCCCTGGATTCGTTAAGTATTCCTTCCAGCATGTTCTATTATGTTTCTTATCATTTGTAACATTTTCTCCTTACAGGTATACCTCAGAGATATTGGGGGTTCGGTTGCAGACCACAACAATAAAGCAGATATCACAATAAAGCAAACCACATGAATTTTTTGGCTTCCCAGGACATAGAAATGTTGTTTACACTATATTGTATTCTATTAAAGGTGTATTATGTCAAAAACATGTACATACCTTAATTTTAAAATACTTATTGCTAAAACAAAAATTCTAATCATCTAAGCCTTCAACAAGTTGCAATCTTTTTGCTGGTAGAGGGTCTTGCCTTGGTGTTGACAGCTGCCAGCTGATCAGAGTGGTGGTTGCTAAAGGCTGGAGTGGCGGTCGCAATTCCTTAAAATAAGACAACAATGAAGTCTGCTGCATCAATTGACTCTTCCTTTCATGAAACAGTTCTCTGTAGCACGTGACAATGTTTGGAGGCATTTCACCTGCAGTAGAACTTCTTTCAGCTTTGGAGGTAATCCCCTCAAACCTCGTCACTGCTCTATCAACAAGTTTATAGAATATTCTAAGTCCTTTGTTGTCATTTCAACAATGTCCACAGAATCTTCACCAGGAATAGTTCCATCTCAAGAAACAATTTTCTTTATTGCTTCATAAGAAGTGACTTCTCATCCATTAAAGATTTATCATGAGATTACGGCAATTCGGTCACATCTTCAGACTCCACTTCTAATTCAAGCTGCCTTGCTATTTCTACAACATCTTCAGTTACTTCCTCCACTGAAGTCGTGAACCCCTCAAAGTCATCCATGAGGGTTGGAATCCACTTCTTCCAAATTCCTGCTAATGTGCTATTTTGACCTCCTTCCATGGATCATGAATGTTCCTAATGGCATCTAGAATGGTGAATCTTTTCCAGAAGGTTATCAATTTGCTTTGCTCAGATTCATCAGCAGAATCACTCTCTATGGCAGCTATAGCCTTAGGAAATGTATTTCTGAAATAATAAGGCTTGAATGTTGAAATTACTTCTTGATCTATGGGCTGCAAAATGGGTGTTGTGTTAAGCATGAAAACAACATTAATCTTCTTGTACATTTCCACCAGAGCTCTTGGGTGACCAGGTACATTGTCAGTGAGCAGTAATATTTTGAAAGGAATCTTTTTTTTTTTTTCTAAGCAGCAGGTCTTAACAGTGGGCTTAAAACAGTCAGTAAACCATGCTGTAAATAGCTTTACTGTTATCCAGACTTTGTTCTTCCATTTCTAGAGCACAGACAGAGTAGATTCAGCATTATTCTTAACGGTCCTCGGATGTTCACAATGGGAAATGAGCATTGGCTTCAACTTAAGTCACCAACTTCATTATCCCTAACAAGAGAATCAGCCTGTCCTGTGAAGCCAGGCATTCACTTTACCTCCCTAACTATGAAAGTCCTAGAAGGCATCGTCTTCCAGTAGAAGGCTCTTTAGTCTCCATTGAAAATCTGTTGTTTATCCACCTTCATCAGTTATTTTTTGGATAACTTGTAGCAGCTTCTACATCAGCGTTTGCTGCTTCACCGTGCACTTTGATATTACAGAGACAGCTTATTTCTTTAAACCTCATAAACCAACCTCTGCTAGCTTCAAACTTCTTTTCTGTATCTTCCTCACCTCTCTCAGCCTTCATAGAATTACGGCTGGATTAGGCTTTGGCTTAAGGGAATGTTGTGGCTGGATTGATCTTCTATCCAGACCACTCAAACTTTCTCCATATCAGCAATAAGGCTGTTTTACTTTCTTATCATTTGTGTGTTCACTGGAGTAGCACTTTTAATTTCCTTCAAGAATTTTTTTCCTTTGCATTCACAACTTGGCTAACTGTTTGGTGCAAGAGGCCCGGCTTTCAGCCTGACTGCGGTGTTGACATATCTTCCTCACTAAGCTTAATCATTTCTACACTAATCATGTCTAGGCATAATCATTTCTAGCTTTTGATTTAAAGCAAGAGATGTGAATGCTTCCTTTCACTTTTACACTCAGAGGCCATTGTAGGCTTAATTAGCCTAATTTTCATAGTTTTGTAGCTCAGGAAATAGGTAGCACTTAAGAGAGGGAGAGAGGTGAGGGAAAAACTGGCTATTGAAGCAGTTTCTTGATTAAGTTTGGCATCTTTTCTGGGTGCAATTTGTGGCACCTCAAGACAATTACAATAGTTATATGAGGCCAGGCTTAGTGGCTCACTCCTGTAATCCCAGCACTTTGGGAGGCCGAGGTGGGTGGATCATGAGGTCAGGAGATCGAGACCATCGTGGCCAACGCAGTGAAACCCCGTCTCTACTAAAATACAAAAAATTAGCCGGGCACGGTGGCACGTGCCTGTAGTCCCAGCTACTGGGGAGGCTGAGGTAGGGGAATCGCTTGAACCCGGGAGGCGGAGGTTGCAGTGGGCTGAGATCAGGCCACTGCACTCCAGCCTGGCGACAGAGCAAGACTCTGTCTCAAAAAAAATAAATAAATAAGTAGTAATATGAAAGATCATTGATCACAGATGACCATAACAGATATAATAATGAAAAAGTTTGAAATATTGCGGAATTTCTAAAATGTGGCACAGAGACATCCAGTGAGCACGTGCTTTTGGAAAAACAGCACAGCTAGACTTGCCCAATACAACTGCCACAAACCTTCAAGTTGTAAAGTACGTGATATCTGCAAATTACAATAAAGGAAAGCACAATAGAATGAGCTGTACTTGACAATGTGAGCTGATGATTCTATAACTGAGTCCATTTCTCATTCCATTTGGAAATGTCTTTCCCCAGGAATTGTTTACCACCCCTTCCTACTTTCCCCCAATTAGAGTCCTGAACAGTTGGAAATACTTTGAAATCAAATACACTGAAGTTACTCTGACTTTGGAACACCTCAGAAAATTCTGAGAATTCAATAGCCCACTTGACCCTTTAACTTTTAACTCAATTGTTGTCTTTCTTCTTTCAAAGCAACAGAGACAAAACAAAACAAAACGAAACAAAAAACAAGAAGAACAAAGGCATTTCCAGCTCCCTGGCTCACCTGTTTGCATGACACGTCTGCCCTGGGCCTGCGACAGGGAAAGGCCTTCAGATTTGGTATATTTTACACTGGCGATTGATTTCTGTGATTTTTTTCACCCAGACTGACAGAAAGTAATGTAAAAGGAGTCCTTTTTGTGGCTGACTTTCACACCTTCTCAGAATTAGGGGAAGTGATAACTTCTGCTTATTGAACGCTAGCAAAATTTGGTCCTTAATGGCTTTATAACAGAAAAATCGTAGCAGCCACACCATGGAGTGCTTACCAAGGGCCAGGCACCATTCTAAATGCTTCACAGGCATTATGTAATCTCCATGGCAACTCCCAAAGGAAGGCACTACTGTCATCCCATTTTAAAGGCAAAGAAATGTTATTAATAATAACATCAATAATGATGTGAACAATGACTTTTTGGGCTCTTATTATGAGCCAAGGGTTTCCCTAAGTGCTTGTCACATACAACTTACTCAAGCCTCAAAGCAGCACAAGAGGAAGGTACTCTCGGTAACTCCATTTTACATATAAAGCGACTGACACTGCGGCAACTGAGAGTCCATGAAAAATTGAAGAGTTAATGAATGGAAGAGTGGGGATTCATATCCAGGTTCACCTGATCAAGGCCAAGCCCTTGCTCCTCTGCTGCCTCAGTAGAACATCATTTCTTTAATTAAGATGCTAGAAGTTGTAACCGAAATTTATCACGGCCACACAATACTACATACTTCAGGATTTCAGCTACAAGACATTTCAGAACAGGCAACACTATAGCTATAGAGAGCAGACGGGTGACTGCCAGGGACTGGGCTGGGAAGGGCATTGAGTGCAAAGGGCACAGGAGACTTTTTGGCTTGTGGCAATGGCCTATGTCACAATTTGGTACTGGTGTTCAACTGCACCCATTTGTCACAACAAAATGAACTGTATGCTTCAAAAACCTATGAGTAATCATGTATGTAAATTCTGTTTTCATAAGGCTGACTTTTAACAAATATATTGTGAATAAGCTTCCATTTAGCTTAGAATGTCAATTCAACAAACATATAACTAGTACGGGAAATAGGACGTGCACCCTGACCTCAGGGATCTCACTGTCCAACGAAAGAACCTGCAACTGACAACTGTCCTAGGCATTCATACTTCGTGTTCTGTAAACACAGGTAAGTGCAGGGCCAGCTTCATGGCTGTGAGACCTGTGAATCTGCCTAGGGGCCAGTACTCTGAATTGCCACGTGCTCAGTTTAATGTCACTATTTTGATTTTTTTTTAATTATGGTAAAATATACACAACATAAAATTAACCATTTAAATCATTTTCAAGTTCACAACTAAGCACGTTCACGATGTTGTACTACCATCACCATGAACCATCTCCAGAACTTTTTTATCATCCTGAGCAGACTCTCTGTACCTATTAAATGATAATTTCCCATTCCTCCTCCTCCCAGCCCTTGGGAGCTCTATTTTACATTTTGTTTTTGTGAATTTGACAATTCTGGGTTCTTCATAAAAGCAGAGTACAACAATGTTTGTCCCTGTGTGCTGCATTATTTCATTTGGCACCACATCCTCACAGTTCATCCAAAGGTGGGCTGCCTTTTCACTCCATTGAGTGTCCTTTAATGCACCCAATATTCTATTTGGATGAAGTCCGATTGATCAATTTTTTTTCTTTTGTGGGCCTGTGCTTTTGATATCACCAACTTGAAAATTTTAATACTTTGTCTTTTTTTTTTTTTTTTTTTGAGACAGAGTTTCGCTCTTATTGCCCAGGCTAGAGTGCAATGGCCCCATCTCGGTTTATCGTAACCTCCGCCTCCTGGGTTCAAACGATTCTCCTGCCTCAGCCTCCTGAGTAGCTGGGATTACAGGTGTGCGCCACCACGCCCAAATAATTTTTGTATTTTTAGTAGAGACAGGGTTTCTCCATGTTGATCAGGAACTCCTGACCTCAGGTGATCTGCCTGCCTCGGCCTCCCAGTGTGCTAGGATTATAGGCGTGAGCTCCTACACCCAGCTGCCAATACTTTGTCTTTGAACTTGTGTTTTGTAAGTGACTGCCAACAGGACCATGGGGCATGCTGGGGGCAGAAGAGGCACGTGCACTCCCTCACCACCCCATTGACATAAGGTGATCCTCATTCACAGACTTTGGGTGAACCTACAAAGTCTGGGTGTGGGAGTTCAGGAAGATACACAGTGAATACAAGGTGAGCGCATTCTGTCCCAGAACAAGGACGCTGAAATGCCAACAGCCATGAGGTCCCACTTCCCATTGGAACCAGACTGACTTCAAAGGCAGAAAGAAGGCAATGATGTTCTGAAAAACACGAGTGACCAGTAGCCCTATCAAAATCTCTCTTACTCATGCTACTTCCATGTATAGCCAGCCACTTATGCTGAAATGATGACACAGAAGGAAGAGAAAGACAGGGCAACCCTAGTTCCTTTCCTTATAGTCTTTCTTCACTCATCAGCAAGCCAAAGGGCAGAGAGTATTGGTAAAATTATATGAAGCAATGAAATTACAAACAGTTGAGTTGATGTTTGCAGCACTTCCATCGTTCTCATTTGAATGAAATACATATATGCATCTATGAGCTACAAAAAACATGAACTGTGCCATTTTGGTGAGTCTACCTGTGAGCTAAATGGTTTTGAATTTGTGTTAAAACTGTCATTGCACAATGTAAAGCTGAAAAGTAAAATTTGTGATAATAGCATTTTAATTTGTACTTAGACCAACATAAATAGCAAATTTAAAACACTGTAAAAAAGTCAAGAGAAAGACTACAGAATACAATGAGAATGATTTATAGTTTAGTACCATTGCTGACAATTTTCCTTGGTTTTCATGGATTGATTGATTGATTGATTGAAATGGGTCTCACTCTGTTGCCCAGGCTGGTCTTGAATGGGCTCAAATGATCCTCCCACCTCAGCCTCCCAAAATGCTGGGATTACAAGCGGGAGCCATTGCTCCTAGCCCTTTCCCTAGTTTTAAAACAAGGGGATCAGATTTTCATTTTGTAAGCTTCCTCCAGATTGCAGAGGCTGAACCTGAGTAAATGGCCATGGTTGTGGAGCTGCTCCACAGAGTCTTCACGGTTTCTTTTCCTGTATATCTGACAGCTAGCACAGTGGCTGCATGCGCTGGGAACTACAGAGCTTTCCTACTTCCAATCAGCGGTGAGGAGGTAAGCACACAGCATCTCCCATTCACTTCTGAGTCTCTCTGGATATCCAGTAGCCAAGTCCCTTTCACACAGCTCACCCAGAACATCATCACCAAACAGGTTGCCTAAAAACTAGTGCAATATGAGGCAGCCAACCTAGAGCCACGCACTGAGAAGCCGGCAGTGTCTAGACAGCATCAGTGAGGAGTTGAGTGCATCTGAAGCTAAAATAAGGGGATCTGTGAACTTTCTGTAAATTGAGGACTGAATCAGAGGCATCTGGACCCTGACACAGGCCCTGGGTTGCCAATGCACTTGATCCTGGCTGCTGGCCACTCTGCTGGGAGGTGGTTTCTTGCATTAGACATAAAATAGCAAGCAATGCATTGTTTACTTTGAGAAAATATTTCTCCCATTTGTCTTCAGCCCTGTTGGTTTCTCTAATATGTTATTATTCCTAAATTTGGGATATTTTCCAAGACACTCATTTTTAGGGCTGTCTCAAAGTCCTTTCTAGATGGAGAAGAGATATAAATTAGACTCACAGAGAGGAAGTTAAATAATTTCGCTTTTTGGAATTGGATTAATGAAAACATTGCTCAAACAAGTGACCTTCATTTTTAGCTTCATTTGGACAAGCTAGAGCTGTTACCTGTTTGTCCATCTGTCTGTCTGTCTGTGATCACTGAAAAATGAGTGAATCTGTAATAGAGACTAATGTAAGTATTGAATCAAGGAAGATCTCCTACATGCACTAAGTAATCAACCATCATTCACCCTGGCCTCAGGTGCTCATCTAAAACATACTGCATGCACTTCTGTTTATTCATTTCTTCATTCATAATTCATCCCACAAATGTCTACTGAGAACTGACCTGTGCCAGGGGCACATGGTGAGCTAGAGCAGATTATGTGCACTTGGCCTCATGGAGCTCCCAGAGACTCCAACCAATGTGCTTTCAATCCTGAGGGCTCCTTCTATTTCCTTTACTCCACAGATGCAAAAATTTAAAACATAATGTGGCAGGCCAAATACTCAGATGGTTTTTAAGATTCCTCTTGGTGTACATGCCCTACATGTTCCCCTCTCTTTGATGGTGAAAAGATCCTATGAATATGATGGGCGATCACGTCCATGATTAAGTTACATTATATGGCAAAAGGGTTGGGGTTTACAGATGTAATTAAGGTTACTAATCAGTTGACACTGAGTCAATCAAAAGGGAGAAAAAGGGTTGGGGTTTACAGATGTAATTAAGGTTACTAATCAGTTGACATTGAGTCAATCAAAAGGGAGATTATATAAGATGGACCTGACCAAATCAGATGAGCCTTTTATAGAAGTCAGAGAGATTCAAAGTAGCAGAGATTCTCCTTCTGGCCTTGAAGAAGCAAACAACATACTGTGAGCTGCCCACGGCTAGAGCCTCAGACAGTGACCTGAGGCCGTCCTCCAAAAGCTGAGCATGATCTCTGGCTAACAGCCTGTAAGAAAATGAGGACTTCAGTCCTGTAGCCACAAGGAACTGAATTCTGCCAAGAACCAGTGATCTTGGAAGAGGACCCCCAAGCCTCAGCGATCACAGTCTCAGGTGACACCGTGATTCAACCTGAAGCGATCCTAATCAGAGAAGCCATCTAACCTACACCAGAACTTCTGATCTACAAATAATCAAAGGCATTGTTTTAAGCTGCTATATATGTAATAATTAGTTAGGCAGCAATAAAAAATAAATACAGATTGTGTCTGCCAGATTTTTTTCGTTTTACTAATAGCCAATCATAACAGACACAATATGTGATCCTACCCTAAATTGGTATCATCTCAGTCATAAGTACAGCAGCTAGAGCAGTTAATTTGTACATGGTGGTCATTTCCCTTGGACTGGAGAACCCCTACTGACAACCCTGTGGATCATCATTTTGGAAACACTTAATGTGGCATGGGACAACCTTGAGCATCTGGCTTCTGCTATTATATGCTTGATACAAATGTCATTAACTTGGAAAACTTTTAGCCATTATTTCTTCAAATCTTTTTTCTCCTCACTCCTCCCCCCTGTTCTTTCTGTGTATCTAATCACATGTGTGTTGGGCTTCTTGATATCATCCTCCAGGTCACAGGAGCAGCATCCATAAAGTGCTAGTTACAATTTGCCTGCACCCAAGGGCCACGTCTTTGTGCCATGGCTCTGTGATACAGTTGGAGATGGCAGGAAAACGTATGTTGAAACTTGGACAACAACAACAACTCATTGTCATGGAGAACAACCTCCTTGCCAATTCCAAGGCTCAACCCTTTATATAGGTTATGTCTTTTAATGCCCCCAGCAACCCTATAAGGCAGATATTATCATAGTTCATATGAACACAGATGAGAAAACTAGGCTCAAAGAAAACAAGAAAACTGTCAAGGTCACTCAGTTAGCAAGAGCCCAGACAGTCTAAATCCAGTGCTCATTCTCTTAACCACACCACCACCTTTCATCTGCCATCTCTTCTCTCCCTTGGTTTGGCTGAAATGTGGATATGGTTTCCCCACAAGTTCCCAGTTGCCTGGTGGAAATTAACCAAAATGATGTCAGATAGATCTTACAGTGCTCTCTCTCTTGCCATGTCTCCCTCTCCAAATCTCATTCTGGCTCTCTCTCTCTCTTTTTAAATTTTTCTCTCTTGTCTTCATTTTGGAAAGTTCATTGATCTTTTCTTCTGCAGCATCTAATCTGCTGTTAATCCCATCCAGTAAAATTTCCATTTTAGATAGTGTCATTTTTTTCTTATCAAGAAGTTCTTTTTAAAAAAATAATCCATTTCTTGCTCCATTACGGTGATGTCTTTTCTTAAATCCTTGCATTTAAAGGGAAAACAATATAATTATAATATCTGTAATAGCCTTTTAATAGATCATTGCTTGCGAATTCTCTCATTTGCATCATTAATGAATCTGTTTTTACTAACTAGCATTATCTTGGTTATGAGTCATATGCTCTGGATTCTTTGAAAGTTTAGTAATTTTGATTGGATGCCAGACATTATAAATTTTATATTATTGCTTGCTGGATTTTGTTGCAGTCTTGTTAAAAAAAAAAGTTTGAACTTTGTTTGCCAACTAAACCACTTGAGGAATGGCTTGATTATTTCAACAACTGGTTTTAAAATTACTATGGATGGATCTAGGGTAGCCTTTACTGAGGCTAGTTTAGCCACACTACTAAGACATGACCCTCCTCTGCGCTCTATGTGATTTTCCTGTATTCAGTGAGGTCTCTACATTCCACGTGGTGAGGGACCTGAATGATTCATGGCTCTGGGGTGGTGCTGGGAAGTGCTCATCTCACAGCTCCCCAGTAAGATGTTCTTTCCCTGCCAGTTTTCTCTGTCTGGTCATAGAGACTTTCTCCCTACACAGCACAGATTAATTTTCAGCCAGACTCAAGAGGGCCTGATGCAAACTTCTGGAGTTCTTTTTTTTTTTTTTTTTTTGCCTACCTCCTTCCTCTCAAGAAGTGTGCCTTGCAAATTACAGTCACACCCTGTGTCTCTTCAGCTCAGAGAGACTACTGGGTTCTGTTTAGGTTTTCCCTTCCTGTGCCCCCATTCAGAAATTGCCATTCCTTCTGCCTGAAATGTCCTCCCCTTCCCCATTTGCCTATACTCTCTCTGTCCCCCCATGCCTGGAAACCTCCCACTCCTCCATAAAGAATGTGCCCAAAGGTCTCCTCCGTGCAGTCTTTCTGAGTTCTCTGGATCCACAACTCTGTGTAGACACCCTGGCCTGGCATCATTGGGATGGGTGTCTCCTCAATCTGATGATAAGCCTTTTTGACCTCTATGTCCCTAGCACCTACCACAGTTCCCGTCACAGAGTAGGTCCTTAATACGCATTTGTTACAAGAGCAAGCTCAAGTGTCTCCTCTTTAATCCATCTGCTCCAGTAGAGGAGGAAGAGGACCTAGGGTGGCAACTACAGAGGGTGGTAAGAACATATGTGGTCCTCAGAGCTGTAAGGAGGTTCTCAGTGAGAAAGTCGTGGGTGGACAAATGTCTCAATCAGAAAGAAAGAGAAAGGGCCCCCAGTTTAGAGGGGCACGATGACTGCCCCTAACTACTTGATTCTGGTGTAGTTGACTTCCTCTGTAGTTAGCTCTGAACCTCCCTGGGTTCCAGCTGTCGTTGTCAGGAGATGTGCTGCCTCCCCCAGCACCACGTGAGAAGTACAATCTGTAGAAGAAGACGTAACCTGGATGGAATCTTCCTTCCGCCGCTCCTAACTGTGTCACTGTGCAGCCTGCACCATGTCTCTGGCCTCACAGAATTTTCTCTTTGGAAAAATAGGCCTCATGTGTCTCACACAGCTGTTGTGAGCTTCAATGAGGCAATTCAGGAATCAGCTGACACCAGCCTCTTTTGTTCCATCTCCATCTCTCAGCTCTCCTTGCACACAGTGGTCCTGGCTTCCACACTCTCCTCTCTGACTCACATCTGCTCCCACTCCCTGCCCTTCCACGCACTGGTTTTCTTAACAAGGACAATTCAACTGGCCTTTTTGTGACTTTCTTTGGGGTTCATGCAGTTGGAAAATATTGGTCTAGAACTTGCAGATCATGGTTTCAGAACTGCAACAGAACCACCAAGTTCTCTATTTAAAAACATAGATTTCTGGAAGCCACCCCTCCCAGAACCCGGGGCTCTGAATTCTTAGAACGTTCTAAGGATTCTAAAATACACTAAGGTGCAGGGGCCATGCAATCTTCCATAAGATGGCAAAACCTCATTTAGATCCTTGTTCCTAGGGAGGTTCATTTTATGTCGAAAATGCCTCACTAACGCTTTCTGCCCTAACCCTAGCTTTACCGTGAGGGAGTCAGGTGTGGATGAACTCACGCTCTCAAGAGTCTCTTGTCGGTGATGGAATTTGCAGCTGGCCCCAGGAGTGGGCGTACTCTGAATGAAAACTGTGCATTTAGCTCCTGGCCAATTTGATGACTAATTTCTAAATTGCTTGGGGGATGGGGTTACCCTGAGCCCAATATAGAAGGTCATAAGTCCCTGTGGTCTTTATAAGATCTATATAAGAATATATATATTTCTATATATATATGGTCTTTATAAGGTCTATATAAGAATATAGAAGGTCATAAGTCCCTGTGACCTGACATTTTGAGTGTGGGGAAGGAGGGAAGGGAAGCATTTTGCCCCAACTTAAACAAGACGGCTTACAAAGCAGCAGCACCCATAAAGCACTGGTTACAATTGGCCTGCACCCAGGGGCCACGTCTTGGTGCCATGGCTCTGTGTCACTTTCATGTGGTACAGCCTCCATGCTAGCCCCAAGACTTAACCCTTTATATAGGTTATGTCTTTTAATGCCCCCAGCAACCCTATAAGGCAGATATTATCATTGTTCACATGAACACAGATGAGAAAACTAGGCTCAAAGAGAACAAGAAAATTGTCAAGATCACTCAGCTGGCAAAAGCCCAGACAGTCTCAAACCAGAGCTCTTTCTCCTAACCACACTACCACCTTTCATCTGCCATCTCTTCTCTCCCTCGGTTTGGCTGAAATGTGGATGTGGTCTCCCCACAAGTTCCCAATTCCCTGGTGGAAATTGACTAAAATGATGTCAGATAGATCTTACAAGCTTTAGTTGCCAATGCCATGGGTCAACTCACACTTGACCTCTCGTTAAATACTGTCCATTGTAGCGAGATTGGAGACCTCACTCACCAGATCTGCCTCCTGATGCAAAAAAACCGACTTCAGACTTCTGACTCCTCACACCTCTCTAGGACCTTGCCCTCTGACAGGCAGCTCCAGTTGGCAAGTGTAGGGAGGGCTGGAAGAATATGGTGAGAGGGCAGCATTGAGACCCAAGCACAGCCATTTCATTCCCCTCTCAGTTCTTGGGCTTCTCATGTCTGCGTTTGAATGGAGGCCATCAGCCATTGTCAGTGGAGGCTGAGCTGAGGCTTCTAGGAGGAGCCCAAGCACCCACTAGACAGTAGGCAAGGCACAGGAATGAGGTAGGGGCTCCCAGCCTGTTGGCGGAGTGGCGGAGCTCATGAAAATCTTTATTGCCCTTTGTTAAACAGCCTTTTCTCAGCCCTCTTCAGGCTGGAGATAGCGTCTTCACTGCAGTCAGAGCCATGAGCACATCCCAGCAAAAATAATGCTTGGAGGCCAGGACTTCAGGGGGAAAGGTGAGACTCCAAAGGCTTTGATCTGGCTAAGCTCTTCAGCTTGATCTGGAAACAGGGAAAATTGTTTTGCACCTTTTGATAACCGTGAGAAGAAAGGAAATGTTCGCTTTACCTCCTGTTTGGTCTCAGTGACCTCTTTATTTCCGGAATCAAATTCTCTTGAAGCCCAAATACTTAAAATTTGAGTGCTTTTATTTTACAAGACCGAACAGTGTACTCCAGCCACTTGAAAACATTCAGCAAAGCCCAGAGCGAAGTTTCCAAACTATGGTGGGATATTGAAACCACTCTGGGAGACTTCTTCCAGCCGTGACAGAGTAACCAGGCAACAGCTAGGAAACAATGACTTCCAGACATTGAACACAAGCAATGCAGCACTCTGACCCCTGACACGTGAGTCCTACAATTGTTCCCACCTGGAGGCAGTGTCCAGGTTGCAGCTTGGGAGGGGAAACTCAGCTGAGCCTGGGGTCTTTGCTGAGTGGAGGAGGTAGAGAAGGAAATTAGAGAGGCCGATGTAGCTGGAATTTGGGAAGAGGAGAACTGCAAAGGAGAGTTCCAGCAGCCTGCAAGGGACCTCCCAGGTCTTTGCCTGAATACTGATCTGCTCCTGCCCAAGAGAAGAACACCTGAAACCAAGAAAATAACTTCCAGAAAGTGGTAGGTCACATCATTCAGGACCTACTTGGAAGCAATTTAGGTTCCCGCCAGCCAAGGTACAAACACCTTGTCACACACGAGACATCAGGTAGAGTCCTCAGGAGGGTCACGTTGTAACACTGGGACTAAATTAGCCCACATCAGGGTTTCTCGGCCTCAACACCACGGACATTTTCAGCTAGGTAATTCTTTGTTACAGGGTGGAAGGTGGCACTGTCCTGTGCATTGTAGAATATTAGCAGCATCTCTGGCCTCTACCCATTAGACACCAGTAGCACTTTCCCCAAGGTCGTCACAACCAAACTGTCTCCAGACATTACTGAATATCCCCAGGGACATTTCAACAAGCCCAAACAAATGCAAAAAATAAGCCTGAACAGGGTCAAGCTGTTTTCAAATAACTTAAACTTAACAAAATCAAACACCAAACAATGTAAAATTCACAGTGGCCAAAATTCAATTTTAAAATTACCTAGTGAGACACATGCACACATATGTTTACTGTGGCACTATTCACAATAGCAAAGACTTGGAACCAACCCAAATGTCCATCAATGACAGACTGGATTAGGAAAATGTGGCACATACACACCATGGAATACTATGCAGCCATAAAAAAGGATGAGTTCGTGTCCTTTGTAGGGACATGGATGCAGCTGGAAACCATCATTCTCAGCAATCTATCACAAGAACAGAAAACCAAACACCGCATGTTCTCACTCATAGGTGGAAATTGAACAGTGAAAACACCTGGACACAGGAAGGGGAAATCACACACCGGGGCCTGTTGTGGGGTGGGGGAAGGGGTGAGGGATAGCATTAAGAGATATACCTAACGTAAATGATGAGTTAATGGGTGCAGCACACCAACATGGCACATGTATACATATGTAACAAACCTGCACGTTGTGCACATGTACCCTAGAACTTAAAGTATAATAAAAAAAAAATTACCTAGTGTGCAAAGAAGCATGACCTGTAATCAGGAGGAAAATCAATCACTAGAAATGATGCAGAAATAACAGATGCTGATCAAATGAGCAGCCAAGGACCTTAGAACAGCTCGAGAAGGTAGAGGAAAGTGTAGACATGAGGAGGGACGTGGGAGATGAAAAGAGTGGCCTGGTAAGTGTTCCTCCTTGTTTGTCATTGCCAATGCCTTCACGCTGCCCTGGGCCCACTGAGTCACAACAGCCATGACTTTGCCAGAGGCATATGCAGTTCTTTAAAAAGTTCGCTATGAGGCCGGGCACAGTGGCTCACACCTGTAATCCCAGCACTTTGGGAGGCCAAGGCAGGCGGATCATGAGGTCAGGAGTTCAAGATCAGCCTGACCAACATGGTGAAACCCCGACTCTACTAAAAATACAACAAAATTAGCCAGGCATGGTGGCATGCACCTGTAATCCCAGGTACTCAGGAGGCTGAGTCAGGAGAATCATTTGAATCCGGGAGGCAGAGGTTGCAGTGAGCCAAGATTGTGCCACTGCACTCCAACCCCGGGCAACAGTGTGAGACTCAGTCTCAAAAAAAAAAAAAAAAAAAAAAAAAGTTCACTATGAATTCAGCACTACTGGCTAAACCCAATTTGTTTTGTTTTGTTTTTGAGACGGAGTGTTGCTCTGTTGCCCAAGTTGGAGTGCAGGGGCACGATCTCGGCTCATTTCAAGCTCTGCCTCCCAGGTTCATGCCATTCTCCTGCCTCAGCCTCCTGAGCAGCTGGGACTACAGGCACCCGCCTCCACGCCAGGCTAATTTTTTGTATTTGTAGTAGAGATGGGGTTTCACCATGTTAGCCAGGATGGTCTCGATCTCCTGACCTTGTGATCTGCCCACCTTGGCCTCCCAAAGTGCTGGGATTACAGGTGTGAGCCACTGTGCCCAGCTGGCTAAACCCAAATTTTTTAAAAGAATGAATAGAAAAGGGAGATGGAAATGATGATGGAGATTTTGAAAAATATTGGGAGGCATGGCCAAATAGTGATTTCCAAATACAAAATCTTTCTTTGGCTCATCTAATGATTAAAGGCACTGGAAACTGTCGCCTATCAGAGAACAGATGGGTGAGCCTTGGCTGATGCATCTCAGCCTACACCTACCATCAGAAAGGTCTCCACAATCAATTAGGAGATGCCCACTACATTTACACCTTAGGAGATATGAACACATCACTGAATTCTATGAGGTTTCCCTTCCCAGGTTGGCAAAACCATTCAAGCTCTGCTGCATAGAGTCTCAGAAAGTGTCCCTGCTTGCCATGTGGACAGAAGGCAGAGCGTAATATGGGCTCATCCCCATCCTCCAGTTATGGCTACATTGATGTCTGAAATTCATCAAAAACACACGCAGGGGGAGACATGCCCTTAACACACTGTATTTCTCAGAGTTTGGGCATTTTTTGAGTGTGCAGACATCAAGGCTTTGAAAATATGAACCCGGGGACCTTCAGCACCCCTCACCATCACCTGCTTCCAATCCTGGTTACTTTCAGCACAGCAGGCTCTGCTCCTTGTTGCTATCAGAAGGAAGTCTATGTAAGGGTATGTGGGTGGCTGGATTGTCCCTGGGCTGGAGTTCAGCAGGTGAGAGGTGGGTTCTCCAATCATTAAGACAGCTCAGGACTAAGCCCATGGTTTTGGAAAAAATTGAGTCTGTAGGTTTTACACTAAAATCAAGCAGATTTGCAGGCCCTCATGGGAAGAACTTGAAATCCATAAGGTTTTTACAGAAATAAAACCTCCAAAACTCACGTTTGCCAGATAACCAGCCAGTTTCTTTAATCTAGCACCTTTGTGCATTGAGAGTTCATCCCAGAGACCTTGCTCATTTGTCAGCTCATTGAGTACTTTATGGTCAAAGCCTGGGGCAGGTTAATCCCTGGCCTTGGAGCTGATAGAAGAGAAGGAGTCACGGGACCAAGTCCAAAGGCAGAACCCAGAAGCTGCTAATTGGGGTCTCTCATCAGTTCAGCTTGGGAAATTGAGTAAGGAAGCTTCCTTCTTCCTAAATTTCCTAATCTAACACATGCTGAGATGTCCTGGTAGGAACAACATGAAGACTAGTTTAACGGATGTGGAATATTTTAAAATCGGAAATGTTTGCTACCAAAAGTTAAGAGCAGAGCTTGAAGTTCAGAGGGACGGGGGTGCAAATCCCATCTGATGGTTTTCAAACTTGGCCGGCCCTTGAGCCAAGGAGGCAGGCCCTTCCTGGACAACTTCTGGAGTCGGACATCAGACTGATTGTGGGTGGAGGCTTGGATCTGGCATTCATTTTAACATTGGTGGCTCAGTTGTTGGCTGTCAATAGTAGCAGGGCATTGGGCCCTGAAAAAAATGTAGCTGTGACTGTCACATATTTGACGTTTTTTGTAACCTCCTAAAAAGATGTACTTTTTTCACATTGTTTTATGTAGTGTGGCTATAGGAATAAGTGAAGTTTTATATATGAAGAAAATGAGAATGCCAGATCTACTGTTTGCTGCACAGGGTTTAAAATGAAGCCATGAACACTTTTGTAAAACGCATGATAATATAATTCAACAAGTTTTTCTCTCTCTGGAGGACTGGAAAATAACCTCAATGAAAATTATGCAATGATAAAATTCTGTCCCCATCTGATTAATTACTTGTGAATAATGACATCTCTGATTTCTTTCAATTATATTCTAATTGCACACCTTTTGCTCTGGTTGATTGGGCAATGGAGTAATGAACAACTATTACTGAATTTAATTAGCACCATTATTTCTGTGGCCTTTACATCTCTGTTGTGAGCAAGGAAATTCACACTCCCAGGGCTGGAACTGGAAGAAGCCAGCCTTGAACCTTGCAAAACCTGTTCCTTCCACATTGTGCTGGCTTCCTTCTGCCCAGTCTGGGGAACAAAAGACCTGGCGTATTTGCCAGTATTCATGGGAAGGCTTTCCTAATAACAGCATCAATATTCAGAAAGGTTACCTTTTCATAAGGCATTAGCAATTTGCATGTTACATCTATCAAAAGAGATGGGTAAATTAGCTATATGGGAGTCAATTACAATGTCGTTCATAATTTATTCCATGGACAATAAAGAGCTGATCAGATTTCATGCGTGTTTACTTCCTGAAAAGATAACTGCTTACGGCTGATACTAGTTGCAGAATACAAATATGTTTCAGAGTAAGGTGTTTATCTCACTTTTACATTTTAAATCTCCAAAGTTCTCTCTCTCTCTCTCTCTTTTTTTTTTTTTTTTTTTACAAAGTTGTCTCTGCTTGAAAATTAGAGCTGGCTCTCAAAAATAAAAGACCATTCTTACTGGCCTAACTTGAATCATCCTATTTTAACTCAATGAAAACATGTCATACATATTCTCCTGCAAAACACAACAGGAAACAAATAGGAATTTGCTTTTAAAGACAGGTGATTGCAAACATACAGAGCTAAGAATATTTAACTCACAGAAATATGCTGTAGTTTCTAAACATGGATACAAATTACCCAACTCAGTAGTCTTTGGAGCACCATTAAACGTTTGTAAATGCAGACATGTGTCATCGTAAATTACCTTCATCCAATATGCTCTTTCCTTCCCCCATATTTCAAAAACTAAAATAAATTCAGAAATGAAGAAGGCTGTTCCAAATCCCTTAGGGAAGTCTACAAACACATATGATTAATTTATTAGACCAGATAAAACACCTGAACTGTCTGAGAAGCAACAAGTCCATCTCTCTCTGAGTCAAGTGTGTACCCACTCACCCACCCAGGCTCAGCCGTACCTCATATCTGCTGGCTGTCTGCTCAGCCGTCTTCAAGCCTTGACACATATGGATGATACAAACTTTGGCTCTTCTCTGGGAGGGAAACCAGTTACTCTTCACAAAATCCATGACCATCACATGGTTTTTCAACTCTGTACTAAATGTTTTTATCTGGAAAGTCCGATGCACGGCCGTTTCTGCATAGCAGGCAGCATACCCCTGCTGATGAGTTTTTGTAGGAATTCCAGAGTGCTGCATATACTCGGAATCTTGTGACTTTAGCTAGCGAGACTGGCAAACACAATTTTCTTTGTTTAACCCAGGTATTGAGTGCAACAGGAGGGACTTGGGCAGTGCCCCAGCTCGGACCTGTCCCAGTGTTTTCCAACTCCAGAGCTAGTCGTCTCAATATCCCAGCTACATTTGTGAAGGATGTGGATGTGGGAGCCTCAAGGGTGACCTTTACATGCCAAAAAAGAAAAAACTTCTTGTTGTGGTCTGTTGCCAGCCTCACGCCTGAGCTCTCGGGTCACTCAACGTCTTCTCTGATTTCAAAGAAGTATTTCTCTTTCCACTGCCTTGAAACTTTGAACACAGAATTCACCCGGTTACTGAGAGATTCAACATGTTTGCCAGTCTCTATCCTCTCAAATCCAAATAAATTATTTACAGGGCTCTATACAAAGGAACCAAGAGGAATGATCGTTGCTTTTTAGAATTCCTGCTTTTACTTGCCAGGACTGAAAGGAACAAGTGCAGGCTGCCTACCAATACAAAGAGCGTCCTCAGCCCTGGAGAAGAAACACATTCAAGTGAAAAAGAGAACTCCCAGGGCAGAAGCAGCAACGGCTGCAAGAGGCCATCAGAAAAACAGCACGTCACGTGGGGGCTTGGGGGTGGAGTCCACTTGCCTAGAAGGGGGCTCTGGTCCTGGGTCAACCATGGGAAGTTCCCTCACCACCCTGAGCCTCAGTTTACCAGGAGGAAAACTGGAATGAAAATATCCCATCTGCCACTCACAGGGTTATTGTTAGACTCTG
The DNA here is from genome assembly GCF_009764315.1 of Trachypithecus francoisi. Lineage (NCBI taxonomy): Eukaryota > Metazoa > Chordata > Mammalia > Primates > Cercopithecidae > Trachypithecus > Trachypithecus francoisi. The sequence goes on along the minus strand of NW_022681442.1, from coordinate 4,818,027 downwards.
GTGAGCGCAACAGTGAGACAACAGCAGCACGGAATAGAGTCACGTTCGGCATCATTTTGAAAGTACAGTTGCACGTTCTCTACCCAAATTATTTTGCACAGTGTTCGCTACACATATGATAGTGGAGATTAATGTGGTGCTAATAATTGTCGGATTCTCAATTTCAAATCAATTAGAATTGCAGATCCATGGTATATGCCTCATTTTGTTTCTTGTTTTGATGCCATTTCTATTAACCTAGTAATTTAGAAGTGAAAATGGCAAGCCTTGGATCAAGGGTGTGCGCCAAGAGGAAGCAGATGACAGCATCATGGCTATGCTCCAAGTCCAGACACAGAACTCTTCTCCACAGGTGACTTTCTCTTGGCAGAGACATCCCTTTGAATAATTAACTCACCTGCCCCACATTGAAAGCCATGGGGGAGGCTAAAGGAAGAAGGGCCTCCAGATAACTTTACTGAAAACAGAGCTGCAGTCCTAGCCCAGAGCCATGAGCCTTCCTGCAGTAGATCGAAGCTTTGCATGTCACACTCAGCAGGGCTAGGACTTGGGGGCTAAAATGCTAAACTTCCACCTTCAGAGGTAATGGAAGTATTGAAGATGGGAACTGAAATGAAGGAGGAGACAGAAAAGACTTTAGAGATCATTTAGGCCAACATTCTCATTTGAGTGTTAAAGTGGAAGACCTACAGAGATTAAATGCTGGTTCAAGATCACACAGTGAAGTGGAGTTCATGGTTTCTTAAACAGAACACAGCCCAGGTCTGCCTGGGGATCTCCCAAGGATGTCAATGAGAATGTCAGCACCCAACTGATGACATCCATGGCTGACTCAAACCTGAGAGTCATGCTGGAAGCTCCCAGGGAGCTACACCATGGAGCACCATCTTGGATTTGTAAGCAATGTGGTAATGAAAGCCACGGGAGACATTTGAGCAATAAAAACATTACAATTGAACAGGAACATCAAGGAAAGAGGGGATCTGCTTGCATGTTTGGCAGCTATGAAGGTCATTCCTGTGCCCCCAAAGGCGCCATTTAAACCAGCTCGTACTGGTGCCTATCTGCCCCTGTCCAGCAGACCCTGCAAGGCAGGCAACAAATAATAAAGTCTTTTCTTCCACCACTGCACACACTAAAGGGCCTTGGACAATGCTGAGACCAGCAGGACTGGCCATCAGCTGCTCCGAGACCAGCATGGAGAGGTTTGCTGACGATTGGCTGACTGCTAGTGCGAGCACTTGTCAAGAGCAGAGCCAGCCTGTGGGGATTATGGAGATTCCAAAGATCATTAAGGCTATGGGTGAATTTTTCTCTCTCCTTTGACCACAGCTGGTGGCTGGATCTTAACTGGCCAGTATGGCCAACAAGAGGAAGGAGCAATATGGTCTTAGGCAGTTCTCCAGGATTCTTGGTCAACAGGGCTGGACAGAAGCCTTGGGATTGTCAGATTCAATTCCTCATTATATGGAGGAGAAAATGGAGGCCCAGAAGGAGAGAACCTTGACTGACAGGTCAGAGGGCTGGAAAGAGCACAGGATGGACAATTGGAGATGGGTTTGCACCTAGACCCTAAGACAAACTAGCAGGTGATTGTGGACAAGCCTCCTCCCTTCTGGCTTAAATTCCCTTTAACCACAAGCCCCCTGGCTTCTCTGACACCCCTGGGTTCTAGAGTATGTCAATTTTGACCACGTGCAGACACAGCTCAGCAGAGAGCAGCTCTACCCTCCCTGGACAGGCCTCCCTGTCTGGGTCACTGAGGTGGGGGTGGGTGCAGAAGAATGAGCTGATATCCTTCCATCTGCCCTCGGAACTGTTGCTCCTCACATCCAGCAGGGCCACAACCTCCACAGTCCAGCCACTGTGCTCTCTTGAAACACAGCCTCCAAGTAAGAAGGCGTGGCTCCTGCTGATGCTCACAGTGCTTGCCCTGCAACCTTGGGCGAACTGCACACTACCCTTGCCTCAGCTTCCCCATCCATTTAAGAGGATAACAATGGTGCCTTCTTTGATGGGCTGCTGTGGAGACTGAAGCAGCTGGCACTAGTAAAGGGCTTGGGACAGAGCCTGGCACTGGGCACCTGCTCGACAGACACCAGCTGTCATCACTCCCAAAGGGCAAAGACTCTAAATTGCCAGACACATCATTTTAATACTAAAGAAGGAAGATTGTTAAGGAGACGCTGGAACTCAACTGGCCATCCTAAGATCCTATCTCCAAGACTCCCTCTGCCATGTAATGCTGCACAGAACGGGGGCAGGTGGCCAGCCTTGATCTCCTCACATGAGGAATAGAGTTAGCATCCCCGGAGCAGATGGCTGTGAACATTGCATTAGGTGGTCGGTGCATGTGAAACTGTTTTATAAACTATATATTTTAAAAATTATACATGTGTAAATTTTTAATGCTAGATGCCAGAAAAAACAACTGAAGGAAGAAGTGCCAGACATAAGCACAAACTGAGCTAGTTCTCACCCAAAGGACAGAAAGTCAGTCACATTTACAGTCACAAAAGAATAGTGGCATCAGGCACCACCATGCCACCACATTCACACATATTGCCAAGGACACTGAACACTTTCTGGTTTGCCAAGAGTCCCGCTCTTCTGGGAACTCTTCCCCTACATCTGCCCCAAAGCCTCCCATATGGTGCCCATAGAAGCTGGCCATGCCTCTGACCTCATTGACTGGCCATTGACTGGCCCAGATGTGAGTACCTGGCCCAAATAGGGCCAATCAGAGCCATTTGTTACGATCTAAATATTTGGGTATCCTCAAATTCATATGAAGAAGCCCTAACTCCTAATGTGATAGTGTTTGGTGATGGGGCCTTAGGAAAGTCATGAGGGTTAAATTAGGTCATGAGGGTAGACCCTCATGATAAGACTAGTGGCCTTAAAGAAGAGGAGCAGAGATCTCTCTCTCTCCTCCACCCCCTCCTCATGAGCATAGAGGAGAGGCCATGTGGGGACACAGTGAGAAGGTAGCTGATTGCAAGTCAGAAGGAGAGGTCTCATGGGGACCTAGTCCTGCTGACACCTTGATCTCAGATTTCCAGCTTGCAAAACTGTGAGAGAATACATGTCTGCTGTTTAAGCCTCCCAGTCTATAGTATTTTGTCGTGGCAGCCTGAGCTGACTAAGACTCCTGGAGAAATACCTGGCTCACATGAAGCCAGTCAGAAAGAGTCTGTTCTGGAGAACCCTCAACCTGGAACTGAGCAAGAGTGGGTAGCTGAGGCTGTGGGCTAGAACACCACAAGCACTTCTGGCAAGCAGCTATCACAGAGAGAGGCAGAGGCCAGAAATGAGAGCATGCGGCTAGTTCTGGAACCCTGTGTTCTACCCGACCCATATTCTGCATGTGGAACCAACGAGACTATAGTATCCTGACAATACTCTCCCCTTTAGGCTTCAGTCATTTGACTTAGGTCCTGTTACTTGCAACCAACACAGAGTTTATGTTAATCTTTGAAAACTCATTCATTGATTAAACAAGCAGAAATGAAGTGCTTCTGAGCCAGGCACTGTGCAAGGCACCAGTGATAGAGATGAAAGGGAGTTCACTGTTCAGCAATGGGACGGATGCCTTGACTAGCAGTTACTCAAAGCACAGTGAATGTTTCCTATGAGGGCATCTGCACCAATGTGGTGAGGACACTAAGAAACTTTCATGGGAGAAGGGGTATGGCATCAAGTCTTGAATGATGACTGCTTTACTGCTGAACCCCATGGTTAGCATTGCATGGACAAAAGTCAGCTATAAGACATCACCTTCTACCTTCTGTTCACACATTTTGTCATAAAGCATTCACAGCTGAGAATGGAAAAGCACTAACTGAAGCCATATTTACTGCAAATAATCAGCACTGTTTATGGAAAATGACTTTCTGAATCTTTTGCTGTTTTTTTCTTAAAGCAAATAACTCAGTCACCTACTATAAAAGTTAGATCTCTGACCTTATTAATGTCCTGCAGAATATCCTATTTAATTTCCCTAAATTGGTCCCTGGGGTGACTAACTAAAACTGTAACATTGTTAGTAATTGCAATCCGATGATACCAAATCAACATAAATGAGTCTTGAATGTGTTTAGTGTTGAAATATATGGGAAATTAATCTCTTACCTCTCCCTTGCCCCTGAGACAATATACAGGGCTGTATATAATATGCACTGAAGTATTTAAATAATGAATTATTCAAAAAGAAAAGAAACTGCAGGTACCTGATGCCAAAAATCATGCCTGTGAATTCTTAATCTGTTCTCCAATGGGATTAGCATTTAGGACTATGAAAGATATCCTAATTATGCAGAATTTCAGAGTTGATTTTCTGCAGGGCCTGTGCAGATCTAAAAAGCATTAGGCAACAATAAAAACAGATGACTATGAATTTCTGAATTCATAATTTAGTTTCCCTTACGGGAGAAATGACATTTTTATTTATGGGCTCTTCACTCATCAGGTGGGTGCTGAAGTTTGTCTCCTTTCTCCAAGGCACAATGCTTGCTGCGAGCGCATCCAAACAATCATCCTTCTAAAACAGATGTGTGAAATTTATAGGGCTGTCTAACACAGGACCAATGCAATATATTTTTCCTCTTGTTAGTCCCCACCCGCTGGGGTGCTAGAATAAAACAAAAGAACTGAAAATAATATGGCCAACTAAGGAATCCTGGACCTTTTAATCAAATTAGGAAGAGGATACAAGTTTGCTTGATGAATTCCATTCCCTTGTTAAATTTTCCAGCTACACATTGATAGGATGGAAGGGGAGTAATCCTTTCTGTGGCCAAGTGACAGGGGCTCCACAAAGAGTTGTTCAGTAGGTGGATGGAAAATAAAAGGTGTCAATTATCCTATATGCATTTGTTTTTCTTTTCTGTTAATGGAAAACTTTTTTCTTCTTCTTTATACAATGTTTGGACCAGGTGATAATTTCATATTCCCTCCCAACTATCCAAGGGGAAGGGCAAAACACGGAGAAAACTGAAACAGAAGCACAACCAATATTGTCACATTTATCCACAATATTCATTTTCTTCCCGCTTTTGCAAGCAATCAATAATCATTTATTTAGCACCCCCAGGGTGTTCAGCTCTGTGCCAACTACTTCAATTAAATATTCAAAGCCATTTCTAACGCCACTGAAAACCAAAGCAACCGCAGTTAGGGATAAATCACATATCCCTCCTTTAAACTCATTGGGAAGAGTAAGCTATTTGAAAATAACAGATAGTATTGTCACATTTTCCTTCCAATGTCTCAACAGACTTCGAATAGAGAAAACCAATGACTTCGTTAGAAATGATGTTTGCTTTTAAACCATATACGTTTGCAAGCAGGCGGTAGAGGCAAAGATATGGGTGAAGTTTTAAGAAAACATCAAATGCAATTTGCTATTTGTGTCCTGTGGCAATTTTACCCAAAAGGAAAACCTAGAGTGCCTGGCACCTGCCCCTGCCCTCCCTGAAAGACAGCCATGTGTTCTCCTGTCAATGCACAAAGGGCAGCTCCTTTCTGCAGGCCAAGCTGTGGGAGCAAAGGACGGGGGCCTATTGCTGTGGCCTGAGGGTGGACATGCCACTTTTTCCACTTTGCTTGGCATGAACATATTCACTGTCACTCTCAGCCAGGTATTTTTTGCTTGGATGAATTAATTTTTCAATGAGTTGTGCTGAGCAAATTTCTGAAATACAATATTTATCAGCAAAATACCCAAGCCCCAAGGGAAACAGCAGGCCTAACAGCAGCAGACAATGCAGCCACCACCCGCCTCCTGGACTCACCCAAACCTGGTCCCTCCCTCCCATGGGGACAGTAGGTGGGGACCAACTGCTTCAGTAACAACCAGACCCTCACCCACAGTGTGGTGAGGTGGGCACCTGCATGAGGAAGCCCCAGAGGCCAGGCCACTCTGATTCCTCCCCTGGTGCTGAATGAAAGAAAATGGCCTGCATAGCCCCACCGATCCACCTGACCCTGCATGGCCCATGCCAGGCAGTCCTGTCTTGGTTAGGGCAGGGCTTTCCACTTACTTAATACCAAGATGATAACCCTGAGACTATCTTCAGCATTAGTGGTGGGGAGGGGTGGGGGAGGGGGACACATGTGGCTACTTGGATCATCCCTACACACCAAGACCAACAACAGGTGTCAGCAGAGCTCTGATTTCCCAAGTATTATTATTATTATTATTATTATTATTATTATTATTTTTGAGATGGAGTCTTGCTCTGTCGCCCAGGCTGGAGTGCAGTAGCGCCATCTCGGCTCACTGCAAGCTCCGCCCCCCGGGTTCATGCCATTCTCCTGCCTCAACCTCACATGTAGCTGGGACTACAGGCGCCCACCACGCCCAGCTATTTTTTTTTTTTTTTTGTATTTTTAGTAGAAACAGGGTTTCTACTAAACCGAGTTAGCCAGGATGGTCTCGATCTTCTGACCTCGTGATCTGCCCATCTCAGCCTCCCAAAGTGCCAGGCATGAGCCACCGCACCCAGTCCCCAAGTATTATTATAAAACCACTTCCTCCTAAGTGATTAGTCCTTAACAGTCCCTGATATAGAAGGTGAGAAGGAAGACAAAGGGAAATAAAATTAAACATATGTTTAAAAAATATATATGTACACACACACACATATATTTATATTTATATATGCGTGTGTGTATATATGTATATATATACACACACATATATATACAAACAAATCTATACACAAAGATATCTAATAATCCATGTGCTTTCTGAAAATGAACTAGCCCCAGTATAATTTACCTTTTGGAACATTTCATATAAGTAAGAACTTTCTACCAACCTCAGCTGTCTAGCAATGAATGAGACCAGGGGCCTGCAGACCGAATGTGGCCCACTGACCCTTTTGTCAGTAAAGTTTTATTGGCACATAACCATACCCATTTGTGTACATGTCAATGGTGCCTTCACTTTCATAGGATAGCAGAGTTGAATAGTTGTAACACAGACTGTATGGCCTCCAAAGCCTGAAATATTTACTATTTAGAACTTGACAGAAAGAATTAGTCACTCCCTGAAATGAGACCAGCTGATGAGGTGGTGAGTCGGCTCTATAGTGACCATCAGCTTTGACTTCAGCAGAGTAGTCAAACCTGGTTTACCAAGGTTTACCAAACCTACCTATGCAACAGAATCACCGGATGCTTCTGAAAAGCGGTACTCCCAGGGCCCACTGGCCCTGAATCAGAATCTCCAGATGAGTGGGTGGAGCAGGCGGGTTTAAGAGGCACTAGTTGGCTCCCAGGAGTTCTGATAGTCACATCTCACCTCTCCTTCACTTTCCACCCTTTTCCTAGATCTTTCCTGTGCATTTCCTCATTTAGTGTGAAGATGCAATTATTATTCTCATTTTGCAGATGAGGAGGTGAGGCTCCTGTGATGTTCCTGCTGGTCAATATAGAGCCAGGGCTCAGACTGAAGGGCAGAACCTCTTCCATAAACCCCCTGACCCCTCCCCATGACCTCTAAGATCCACAACCCTATAAATTCCCAAATAAAACAGGAAAGAAAGCCTCAAAGACAGAGCCAGCTCATTAGCATGTAACCAGCAAACGCACACATTTTGGGTTTGGTATGCCCAGGAGAGCAGGACACCTATTCAAGGAACTGTGCCTGGCACAAGGATGAGCAAGTTCACACATTCACCCATTCAACAAGCACTACAAAATTCTAGGCACCAGGATAAGATAGGACCATGACCAGGAAGGAGACAGCATGATGCCACCCTCATGGAACATTCCAGAAGAGTTGAAGGGTAGGGGCTTACCCAGATAATTCCAGAAACATTGAGTGTTGAGTTTGCCCTTGGGTCTTGCCAATCACACTCCTACCCGGTCTCCCTTCCCTAAACCTCTGCTTGGCTCTCTCCTTCACTCAGCTCCCAACTCAGATGTCATCTTCCCAAAGACCTTTCCTGGCCAAGCTCCCCCCATGAGTCCCCTACACTGCTCAGTCTAGTTTCATGTTACTTCTTACCCTGACATATGGATTGATTCTGGTTTTCTCTGGTGTCTCCCTTACCCCAGGATGAAAACTTTCAGAGAGCAGGACATGGTCTCATGTGTGATGGTTGTGGTGTTCCATATTTGCTCCTGCCTCCCTCCTTCTCTTGCTCCCTCCCTCTATCTCTCCTTTCCTTCCCACATTTCACCACCTAAAACATGAATGAACAACAGGGTTCTACCACGGTATTAAGAATATGGGTACAGGCCGGGCGCGGTGGCTCAAGCCTGTAATCCCAGCACTTTGGGAGGCCGAGACGGGCGGATCACGAGGTCAGGAGATCGAGACCATCCTGGCTAACACGGTGAAACCCCGTCTCTACTAAAAAATACAAAAAACTAGTCAGGCGAGGTGGCGGCCGCCTGTAGTCCCAGCTACTTGGGAGGCTGAGGCAGGAGAATGGCGTGAACCCGGGAGGCGGAGCTTGCAGTGAGCTGAGATCCGGCCACTGCACTCCAGCCCGGGTGACAGAGCGAGAGTCTGTCTCTAAAAAAAAAAAAAAAAAAAAGAATATGAGTACTGAAGCAGGGTGGGTATGACCCTAAAAGAAGGGCCTGCAGGAATTAGATGTCCTTGGCAATATCTGGAAATGAGTGGGTTTGGGTTAGCCCTTCAGTGCAGAATGGAACTTCTCTTGTGGCCCCATCCAATCTCCTCCTCCGCATCTCTGGCTCATTCTGCTCAGGCTTTGGCCAGCTTTGTGCAGCGCTGCCTGTGGTGCCACCTTGGCCACTGGGGGATGGGGGTGTGATGGATCCCCAGAGGACACACCTGAGATGCTCTTCCTATGGCTCATCTGAGGGGCCATTGAGGGGAGGACTGGTCACCCCAGGGGTTCAGCACTCCTCGCTTTGGTCTTTCCAGTTTCCCAGCTTCATGCTCCTGGTTCCTCACTCACTCCTCCTCCTGGACACATTTCCCAGCCAACTGCGGCTGCAAGGCTTTTGTCAGGCTCTGCTGTAAGGGGAAGTCGGGCTGAGCCCAATTTCAACTCATCCATGATGTCTCCCACCATCTCACCCCTATCGAGTGGCCTGTCCCACCCCTGAACTTGAATTTGAGTTCCCCAGGGGCTTTGGTGGTGCCCTCCTCTTTTCTTGGAATGACAAACAGGATCTTCACAGGTCCTTCTAAGTGGCTGCCTCCATGCCTTGCTCATAACAGAATCTCAATAAACATCTGTTAAGTGTGGTTTCACAAAAATGAATCCATCTACATTTCTGACTAGATAACAGTTCCTGTATATAAGGATCCTGCCTGAGTCCGTGAATGAGCCTTCTCATGGAACACTGAGTTAAGTAGCATTTAGAGGACCTGGTGTGACTCAGTGGCCCAGGAACACTGCATGGTCCACCTGCTTTCTGTCCTGAGGGTCAGCTGCTTCCCCAGTAGGGCCAACACTCAGGCACTCAGGCATGGAGGCAGGTCATAGAGAATGCAATGCCATAGGCTCCCCTCTGCTTCCAAGCTGCCATCAATGGGGATATAGGCCGGAAATAACACTGAGGGGTTTTTTAACACATGCCAAAAGAGCACGAAGCTACCTCCTATTGTGTTCAAACACAGGGAAAGCGGGCAGCTAAATGCAGGGCAAAGCTGCATTTGCTCCAGCAGGCAGGCAGAAGCCAAAGGAGCTGACTCCTTCACAGTGAGCTGCTCCTCCTGCTCCTTCTCTATAGCTCACAAGTACCGGTATGTTGAGCCTTTGCCCCAGCCCCATCCTGCCAGGAGGCGGGATGCAGGAAATGTTGGTTGAATTGATCACCACTCCAACTTTACTGGATTCTCTCTGCATTGGTTCAATAGGCTTCTATTTAACCCTTTGGATATAATTCAGCAAAGTGCACGTCTCTCCAGAGCAGGATTCTGTTTCTGTGCTGCATTTGAGTTCATCTCACGACTTGCTCGGAAACCAGGAAGGATGCCGAAGTGAGTGATCGGCTCTTGATTGCCTGGTGGACTGGCCTCCCCAGCCCCTCTGGCAGCTGTCTGGGAGGCCTCCACTTACTGAGGCCGACAAAGAAACTGTAGCAGCATTGCAAACAGACCAGGAGTGTGAGGCCTGCCGGAAAAGTCTGTTCTGTGTCTGTGAGGAGCGCACACTCTCCCCATTCCCCACTTCCTGTGCCTGGACACCCTGGGCTTGGAGTGAGGCCACCTTACTGTATGACTCTGCTCCCTCCCCTCTCGTGTGTCCCCCGGGGTTCTAGCTCTTCATTCTCAGCTGCACTGCCTGACCTGTGTTCCAAGCCAGCCCATCATGCAGGGAAACTGGGCCTCAGATTCATTTCTCCTCCCTGCCCGGCTGATCACAAAGCATGCCCTGCTCAGGTTTCCAGGGCATTTTCTCGTCCCAGCTTCTCTTTCCCAGATCCTCCGTCTGCATTGGCTGAGGCCTTCTCTGTGCTCCTCACCCTGCAGTGAGCATTCAAATAGGATGACAGCCCTATTTTTAAGCAAAGAAAACAGCCTTCTGCAGGAGAACTGAAATGAGATGAGGAATACAGGGCCGGACCAGCCAAGTGCCCTTTTTAAAAGGATGAAAATAGAAAGTCTGAGGGTTTGTTTGTTCTTTTTTTTTTGGTAAGAAGAATCTATACTGTCAGCCACTCGCAAGGGCTAAACTAGTTTTATAAAAGTTATAGCCGGGGTCCTCTGAAGGAGGGGGCTGCCCTTTCGGTACCTTAGCTGGAAAACAAATTATTCCAGGTCTAGTGCCCAACACCCCCCACCCCGCCCCCAGGGAAGTGCTCAGTGGAGCTTCCTGCTGATCCGCGTCCAACTCTCGGGTCCACGCCATTGCATTATCCCTGCAGAGACCAGCATGGTTCACTCCCTGGCCCCACCGGAACTTGAGAGAGCCTTCTGAAGCTCCCCTCCTCACTCATGTATTCACTCCAGCACCATTTTCTGAGCACCCTCCAGATGCCAGGTATAGTTCTAGGCACCAGATGTGCAAGGTGAGCTTCAACATGACCCCGGATTGTGCACTGCTGCTGGGAAGGTAAAATGCTTCCTCTGCTGTGGAAGACAGCACGGCAGTTCCTCAGTCACTTACAAATAGAAATTGCTGCCGGGCGCGGTAGCTCACACCTGTAATCCCAGCAGTTTGGGAGGCCAAGGCAGGCAGATCATGAGGTCAGGAGATCGAGAACATCCTGCCCAACATGGTGAAACCCTGTCTCTCCTAAAAATACAAAAATCAGCCGGGCGTGGTGGCAGGCGCCTGTAATCCCAGCTACTCGGGAGGTTGAGGCAGGAGAATGGCTTGAACCCGGGAGGCGGAGGTTTCAGTGAGTCAAGATCGTGCCACTGCACTCCAGCCCAGTGACAGAGCAAGACACCATCTCAAAAAAAAAAAGAAAGAAAGAAAAGAAATTGCCAAATAATCCAGCAATTCCATTTCTCACATATGCCCCCCAAAACTGAAAGCAAGAACTTGAACCGACATTTGTACACCATGTTCACAGCAGTATTGTCCACAACAGCCAAAAGGTGGAAGCGGCCAAAGTGTCTGTTGATAGCTGAATGGATAAACAAAACAAATGTGTATGTGGCATACACACACAATGAAACAGGATTTAGCCTTCAAAAGAAAGGAAATTCTGACCCATGCTGCAACATGGATAAACCTTGAAGACATTAGTGAAATAAGCCAGACACAAAAGGACAAATACTGTATGATTCCACTTACATGAGGTATCTAGAGTAGTCAAATGCACAGAGACAGAAAGTAGAATGGGGGTTGCCAGAGCTGGCATTAGGGGGAAATGGAGAGTTATTGTTTAATGGGTACAGGGTCTCAATTTGGGAAGATGGAAAATCCTGGAGATGATGTTTGCACCGCAACGTGAATGTACTTAATGCCACTAACTGTACACTTAAAAATGGTTAAAATACAAACACTGTATGTTCTCACTCATAGGTGGGAATTGAACAATGAGAACACTTGGACACAGGGTGGGGAACATCACACACCGGGGCGTGTTGTGGGGAGGGGGGAGGCGGGAGGGATAGCATTAGGAGATATACCTAATGTAAATGAGTTAATGGGTGCAGCACACCAACATGGCTCATGTATACATATGTAACAAACCTGCACATTATGTACATGTACCCTAGAACTTAAAGTATAAAAAAAATGGTTAAAATAGCAAATTGTATGCTATGTGCATATTATCACAATAAAAATAATTTATAATGAATATATAAATAAAAACCACAGTCCCTGATCTCAAGGCTCTCCAGGTCTTGTGGCTCTGGGCAGTTGTCCCCAAGGCTCGTCTGGACACTTGCACAACCACTGTTGACCACAGGAGTGATGAAAGGAAATATTACAAGTTTTATTTATACTTACTTTTATCTCATCTTTTACAATATCTGTATAGAACTTATGAGTACAATGGCTTGTAGTCATACTTTATAGACAAATAAATGGGCCATCATCAGGAGTGCCCTAAAAGTTCCTTTCTGGTGGGGATGAGTGATAGAAAGGAATGTGGAGTCCCCGTCCTGGTGGATAGGGCTTCGTGGAGGGCCAGGGTATACCCCCAGAATTGGAATCAGCTCCTCCTTACCATGGGGAGGGTGGTGGCAGGTTGGGGAGTGTCATCATCCAAGATGTGCTAATGACCACAAATATGCAATGAAGTTGGGGACGGTCGTCCGCCAGGCCACCAACCCTGCATTGGGAAGGCCAAGCAGGGGTCTAGAAACAGCCCACCGCAGGACTTCACACCAGCACTGGCTCCCAGCTCCCCTTCCCTTTCTTCAAAAAAGATCATGGCTTCTTTTGGAGCCTTTTCCCATTTGTTCCTGGGACTGCTTGTCATCCTGCAGAACTGCGGGCAGCTGAGCCTGGCACAGCCACTGTGGCTAACACCACTACCTGGGGCCAGTCTTGCCTGCATGGGCTCTCTCCCTACTAGGATTAGAGTCTGCCATTAGACACCTCACTGTGGTGGACCTTCCTACAGCCCCACTCAGAAGGAACTTGGGTCACGCTTTTCCAGGACAGTGCCGAGTGTAGCTGTCAACCATCCTTTCCACTGTCCTTCAGCAGGGACCCACGCCAGCCACTGACAAGCCTCCATCTTGGATGAGGTCCAGCCCCACCTTGGAGGGAGGGGAATTTGCTGAGGCTTCCAAGGAAGATGCTCTTCCTTGATCTGGGAGATACTTTGCTCAGTATCTGTGAAGTCCAGAACTTCCACAGCCATCCTCTCCTGAGAACACAGCGACAGCAGGGAAGCCAGAGTGAATATACAGAAGGCAATCAGTTTCTTGATTTTGGAACAGCCAAATCAAAGCATCCCTGAGGTCTGCCTTACTACTGGATTCCAGTTCCACATGCAAATGAATCCCAAACTCTTTTAGAATTCAGTTTGAATGTATTATTTGCACCAAAAGCATCCTAATTATGCACTGGCTATTTGATTTGGGTCCTGTTTTTTTTTTTCTTGCTGGCTTTGATAGACCAGGGAACTCTCCAAGGACTTCTCTCAGGCTGGAATTATTTTCAGCAGAGCATGGAGTGATGTGTTCGCTTGTGCTCTCCATTTTCTCTCAGAAGCCAGTGAGTTCTGTGAACACAAAATGTCTGAGACAGGTCTCAGTCAATTTAGAAAGTTTATTTTGCCAAGGTTGAGGATACGTCTGTGACACAGCCTCAGGAAGCCCATGGTGGTTGGAGGTGTAGTTTGCTTCTATACATTTTAGGGAGACACGAGGCATCAATCAGTACGTGTAAGATGTACATTGGTTCTGTCCAGTAAGGCAGAGCAACTTGAAGTGGGGGCTTCTAAGTTAGAAGAAGATAAGAGACAAAAGGTTGCATTCTTCTGAGTCCTTGGCCAGCCTTCCACTGAATACACAATTTAGTCTGGCTCAGTGAATCTGCATTTTTACATAAACAGTAGGGGAGAGGGAGCAATCAGATATGCATTTGTCTCAGGTGAGCCTCAGAGGGATGACTTTGAATGGAATGAGAGGAAGGTTTGCCCTAAGCAGTTCCCAGCTTGACTTTGCCTTTTAGCTTAGAGATCTGAGGGTATTTTTGTTAATTATTGTGGATGAGATTATTTTCTTGATTTATTTTTTTTGGTCAGTTCATTGGTAGTGTAGAGAAACATTTTGTATGTTGATTTTTGGGTCCTGCAAGTTTACAGAACGTATTAATCTAACAGTTTTGGTAGAGTCTTTCGGATTTTCTATATTTAAGATCATTTCATCTGCAAACAGAAACAATTTAACTTCTTCCTTTCTTATTTGGATGTCTTTTGTTTCTTTCTCATGCCTGAGTGTTCTGGCTAGGACTTCAGTACTAAGTTGAATAGAAGTGGTGAAAACGGGCATCCTTGTCTTGTTCCTGACCTTAGAGAAAAAGGTTTTCTCCAATGGTGAAAAAAATTTTCGCCATTTAGGATGATGTTAGTGAAACGACGTAGTTCCCTTGACCCTTTTGTGGAACTCACAAAGGGCTTGGCTCATCTACTCAGCCCACAGCTCTCAATCCCTCATGAAAGGGGGAGTATCCAGGTGAGCAGTGGCAGAGGCCGGGATGAGTGCTTCTGGGTGCCAGCAGGAGTAGAACTCTTTGCAGCCCTGCGGCAGCATCTGGGGGATACCTGCAACCTTCAAAGCGCCAGAGGGTGTGTGCTACAGTGTGCTTTTTTAGCTTTGGCACACTGTATGGCTTACGTGTTTAACAGCTCAGTGGAGGGTCAGGGTGACAGCCTTTTGCACTCACCCTCTTGGTATCCAAGTTCTTGTCTCGTCCAGTATCCAGCAAAAATCAGGTCACACAGATGAATTGAAGGGTGGTGAATGTAGAGAATGTTACTGAGCAGTGGAAGTGGCTCTCAGTGGGATGGGAGCTGGAAAGGGGATGGAGTGGGAAGGTAGTCTCCTCTGGGAGTTCAGTCGTTCCCAGCTGAACTCTTCTCTGAAGTCCCACTATCAAGCTGTCCCTCTGAAGTCAAGCTGCTTCCCTCTGCCCACTGCCCAGTGGAGCCTGGGGATTTTATGGATACAGGAATGTGGGGCTGGGCAGGGTGGGGCAGGGTGGTTTTGGAAAAGGCAACATTTGGGCAGGAAAACAGGAATATATTTCTCACTTTGGTCTGCAGGTCCAGGCTTGAGGGTGGGGCTTCACCAGGGACCTCTCCTTCTCTGCCTAGTATTTCTCTGCCTCCTGTCCATATCATTAGCTGTGGGTTTATCATATATTATCTTTATTTTGTGGAGGTACTTTCTTTTTATACCTAATTTATTGAGAGTTCTTATGAAAAGATGTTAAATTTTGTCAAGTGTTTTTTATGCATCTATTCAGATGATTGTTTGGTTTTTGTCCTTTGTTTTGTTAATGTGGTGTATCACATTTATTGATTTCCCTATGTTAAACCATATTTATGTAGCTGCCCAATGGGTTCACCTTGCCTGCTGCCTAGACAGAGCTGATGTATCAAGACAGGGGAATTGCAATGAAGAAAGAGTAATTAACGCAGAGCCGGCTGTGCAGGAGACAGGAGTTTTATTATTACTCAAATCAGTCTCCCTGAGCATTTGGGGATCAGAGTTTTTAAAGATAATTTGGTGGGTAGGGGCTTGGGAAGTAAGAAGGGCTGATTGGTCAGGTTGGAGATGGAATCATAGGGGGTCAGTGTGAGGTTTTCTTGCTGTCTTCTGTTTCTGGGTAGGATGGCAGAACTGGTTGGGCCAGATTACTGGTCTGGGTGGTGTCTGCTGATCTATCCAGTGCAGGGTCTGCAAAATATCTCAAGCACTGATCTTAGGAGCCAGAGGCTGCATGACCCCTAAACTGTAATTTCTTTCTTTTTTCTTTTTTTTTGCAATTGCAATATTTAATGGAGTGAAATACAGCGAAAACAGAGCCCCCATACAAAGGGAGGGGACACAAAGGGGGTTGCCATTCCAGCTCGGCTCGAATACCTGTGTTTACATCCTGATCACTGTCCCTCCCTCTGTGCTCTCAGGCAACAGATGATTGGCTATTTCTTTACCTCATGTTGTTGCCTAATTAGCATTTTAGTGAGCTCTCCTTACTATCTTATTGGTCGGGTGTGAGCTAAGTTGCAAGACCCGTGTTTAAAGGTGGAAGTGGTCACGGCCAGGCGCGGTGGCTCAAGCCTGTAATCTCAGCACTTTGGGAGGCCGAGATGGGCGGATCACGAGGTCAGGAGATCGAGACCATCCTCGCTAACATGGTGAAACCTCGTCTTTACTAAAAATACAAAAACTAGCTGGGCGAGGTGGCGGGCGCCTGTAGTCCCAGCTACCTGGGAGGCTGAGGCAGGAGAATGGCGTGAACCCGGGAGGCAGAGCTTGCAGTGAGCTGAGATCCAGCCACTGCACTCCAGCCCAGGCGACAGAGCAAGACTCCGCCTCAAAAAAAAAAAAAAAAAAAAGGTGGAAGTGGTCACCTTCCGAGCTAGGCTTAGGGATTCTTAGTCAGCCTAGGAAATTCAGCTGGTCCTGTCTCTCAGAATCCCCTTTCAACAGGAAGACCCAAGTGCTGTTGGGGAGGTTGGCCGACGCCTGCTCTAACTACTTCCTGCTGAACTGGGGCACAGCAGGGGTCCTGCAGTTGAGATTTCCTCGTGAGGGGTGTCTTCGATGTCATTAACATCGGAGCATGGGCTAGCAGGCTGATCCGGGGGTCCGCGGTAGATCTTAGTCATGGACTGCTTCTGGGGCTCCATTTGAAGAATGATTTATAGTTATACAGCTTCAATTCTGGAAGACACAAACTTAACAAGGAGGTTAAAGATACAGGGACTGAAATGTATGGCCTGCAGTGCAGGGGATTATTTCTTTGGCACACTTCACAGGCCCTGACTATTTGCTTGATAGTTTTGAAAAGGCCTGGTCCAGTAAATAATAATGTGGCCATCTGATGGGTGCTATCAATGCCTAAGTGAAAGGTTTGGTGAAGGGTTTTAAGTAATTTCCATTGGTTAGCTGTAGGCAAAAGTATTTTTCCTTCTTCGGTGGCTAGCCATCCTGAGGGGAGGAAACTATGTCTTCATGAGGTTCCCCATTCTATTTCTTCTTCTGAGTACTGGGGCTTGGTGTCCTGGAGGGGAATGCCGCATACTAGGAGTCCTTCTATAAGCATTTTAATGTTGGGTTCTGCCTTACAGCTCTTTTGGCTTCAATATCCTCTTGGTGGTTCCTTTCTATTTCCTTTTCCTTTCCTTTCTGGTGACCCTGGCAGTGTAAGACTGCCACCTCTTCAGGCTTCTGTACAGCCAATAATAATCTCCTACTGGCTTCCTTACGTTTGATAGGTGTTCCCTCTGAAGTCAGGAATTCCCTTTCTCTCCATATTGCTGCAGGGGCGTGGAGGACTAGGTAAGCATATTTAGAGTCTGTATATATATTTACCCTTTTTCCTTCTCTCCTAATTCTAGTGCCCGAGTGAGGTCTATTAGTTTTGCCAGCTGAGCACTAGTTCCTGGAGTGAGGGGATTACTTTCAAGTATTCCATTATCGCCGACCACTGCATACCCCACTTTTCGAAGTCCTTTTTCTACAAAGGAACTTCCATCAGTATACAAGCTGAGGTCGGGATCAGTCAAGGGAACCTCTAAAAGGTCCCCTCGAGCAGCGTAGGTTTGAGCAATTACCTGTTGACGGTTATGGTCTATCTTTTCTCCGTTGTCTGGAAGAAATGTGGCTGGGTTAAGAGTAGCACAAGTGTGCAGTTGCAGCACTGGCCCTTCAAGTAATAGAGCCTGATATTTAAGTAAACAGTTGTCTGACAGCCACAAGTCTCCTTTAGCAGTGAGTGTGCCATTCACATCATGAGATGTCCACACAGTAAGATCTCTTCCCTGTGTTATTTTAACTGCTTCAGATACTAAGACTGCTACTGCTGCCTCTACACGTAAACAATGAGGCCAACCCTTTGCCACTACATCAATTTCCTTACTCAGGTGTGCCATGGGTTGCGGGCCCATCCTTTGGACCTATGTAAGGACTCCTAGAGCTATTCCTGTTTTTTCTGTGACATATAAAGGAAAGTCTCGCCTTGTTGGCAAGCTTAACACTGGGGCTTGGGCTAGGGCCCTCTTTAGGGCCTGGAAAGCCACTTCTGCTTCAGGTGTCCATTTTACTAAGTGGGTATTGGCTTTCTGATAAACCATAATTTCTAATCTTGTAACTAATGTATTAGTGCTGCAAAGGCAGACTGGTCCCCAGGCAAGAAGGGAGTCTTTTCAGAAAAGGGCTATTATCAATTTTGTTACAGAGTCAAACCATAAACTGAATTTCTTCCCACAGTTAGTTTTGTCTATGCCCAGGAATGAACAAGGACAGCTTAGAGGTTAGAAGCAAGATGGAGTCTATTAGCTCTGATCTCTTTCACTGTCATAATTTCCTTGTTTATAATTTTTGCAAAGGTGGTTTCACTTACCTCTCAGGGATAAATCCCACTTGACCATGGTGAATGATCCTTATAATGTGCTATTGAATTCAGTTTGCTAATATTTTGTTTACGATTTTTGCAGCCACGTACATCAGGGATATTGGCCTGTAATTTTTTTTCTTGTAGCATCCTTGTCTGGCTTTGACATCAGGGTAATGCTAACCTCACAAAATGAGTTTGTAAGTACTCTCTCTTCTTCAATTTTTTGGAAGAGTTTCAGAAGGACTGGCATCAGTTTTTCCTTAAACGTTTTGTAGAATTCAGCAGCAAAGCCATCAGGTCCTGGGATTTTCTTTGATGGGAGACTTTTTATTACTAATTCAATCTCTTTTCCTGTTATTGTTCTGCTCCGATTTTCTATTTTTTCATGATTCAGTTGTGGTAAGTTGTATGTTTCTTGGAATTTATCCATTTATTTTAGGTAATTCAATTTGTTGGCATGTAACTGTTTATAGTAATACCTTATGATTCTTTGTGTTTCTGTGGTATCAGTTGTAATGTCTCCTCTTTCATTTCTGGTTTTATTTGAGTCTTCTCTCTTTTTTTCTTTGCCTAGGTCAAGTTTTGTGTGTTGTGTTTATCTTTTCAAAACATTAATTCTTAGTTTTATTGATCTTTTCTATTGTTTGTCTAGTCTCTTTATGTATTTCTGCTCTAATCTTTATTACTTTCTTTCTTCTACTAACTTTGGGCTTATTTTTTTTCCTACTTCCTTGAGGTATAACATTAGGTTGGTTTATTAGAGATCTTTCTTTTTTGACATAGGTTTTCATTGCTACAACCTTCCTTGTTAGAATTGCTTTTACTGCATCTCATAAGTTTTTGTATGCTGTGTTTCCATTTGTTTGTCTGAAAATATATTTAAATTTCATTTTTAATTTCTATTTTAATCCATTGGTTGTTCAGGAGTATGTTGTTTAATTTCACATATTTGTAAATTTTCCAAAATTCCTCCCATTATTAATTTCTAATTTCATACTATTGTTGTCAGAAAAGATATTTGATATGATTTCAATCTTCTTAAATTTGGTAAGACTTGTTTCCTGGGCTAACATTTAATCTATCCTTAAAAGTGTTGTGTGTGTACTTGAGAAGAATGTGTATTCTGATGCTCTAGGTGTAATGTTGCATATGTCTGTTAGGTCCATTTGGCTTAAAATGTAATTAAAGTCCAATGTTTCCTTATTGATTTTTCTCTCTGAATGATCTGTCCATTCTTGAAAATAGGGTATTAAAGTCCTGTACTGTTATTGTCATAATCTCTCTGTCCCTTCTGATCTATTAATATATGATTTATATATTTAGGTGCTCTTGTGCATATATATATATACACACACACACATACGGTCCCAATAGGTACATACACACAAACACATACACACACACACACACATAATTGTTATATCTTCTTGATGAATTAGCCACATTATTACTGTATAGTGACATTCTTTGTCTGTTTTTACGATGTTTTGCTTAAAGTCTATTTTATCTAATACAAATATAGCTACTCCTGATCTTTCTTGGTTTCTATTTGAATGGAGTTATCTTTTTCCATCCCTTCACTTCCAATCTGTGAGTATCCTTAAAAATGAAATGAAAGTGAGTCTCTTGTAGGCAGCATATAGTCGGATCTTTCTTTTAACCTATCCATTCATCCACTCTATATCTTTTGACTGGAAAATGTAATTCACTTATATTTGAGATAATTATTGGTAAAGACTATTGCCTTTTTATTTATATTTTTCTGTTTTCTTTTTTGTAGATCCTTTGTTTCTGTCTTCCTCTCTTTCTGTCTTCCTTCGTGATTAAATAATTTTCTACAGTAGTATCCTTTGGTTCCTTACCATTTCTCTTTTTTTGTATCTACTATAGACTTTTGCTTTGTGGTTGCCATGAGGCTTACATAAACCACCCTTTATACTCTGGTCATTATTCATCCTTCTGATTTCAACACCACTTCTGTCTACACATGAACCCAAGCCCAATCACAAGAGACAAATAATGGGAAGGAGAAATGAGACTCCGTGTATTTACTTGGGGCAAAGGAAAGAACAAAACACCATAATTTCAAGCATCTCTATTATTCTCATTCAATTTCCCATAGTTGCCTCATTTTATATCTCACCAGTCTCTCTATTAGTAGATACAAGGAACATTTTAATGTTTTCTTATATTTCAGCCAGTTGTGTTCACAGGATGCTTCCGACATGGTGATCGTAAATCTAATTTAATCAATCAAGTTACGATGTAGAAAGTCACTGAACTAACCGCAGCTTATTCTTCTCCAGTGCATATATCCTGGTATCATTTATCTTGCTGTTGCTCTTGCACCTCATTTCTTTCAAGAATTACATGAACATTCACATGTGTTAAATTAAAAATATATACAACCTTGTAACAGGGAGTTATCATTTGCCTAAAATACTGCCACCTGACGGCCTTGTAAGCCATTACAGACAAGACAGGACTTAAACATGAAGCTGAAGGCTATCTTGTCATGCACAGCAGATGTCTCCTGCAAAACTCACTGTAAGTCAAAAATACTACAGTTTGGGTCATGCCTGAAATGCACAAAAGAATGTTTTTCTTTACTCACCAAACTGGTAGTAAGTTATTTTCTACAATTAATAATGCTTATAGAAATGTTAATTACTGAGTCTCCAACTCCCAGTGAGAGCGATACAGAAGACCGGTGATTTCTGCATTTTCAACTGAGGTACTGGGGTCATCTCACTAGGGAGTGCCTGACAATCGGTGCTGGTCAGTTGCTGCAGCCCGACCAGCGAGAGCTGAAGCAGGGCAAGGCATCGCCTCACCTGGGAAGCGCAAGGGGGAAGGGAATCTCTTTTCCTAGCCAGGGGAACTGAGACACGCAACACCTGGAAAATCGGGTAACTCCCACCCCAATACTGCGCTTTAAGCAAACAGGCACACCAGGAGAATATATCCCACACCTGGCCGGGAGCGTCCCACGCCCACGGAGCCTCCCTCATTGCTAACACAGCAGTCTGCGATCTAACCACAAGGCAGCAGCAAGGCTGGGGGAGGGGCGCCCGCCATTGCTGAGGCTTAAGTAGGTAAACAAAGCCGCTGAGAAGCTCGAACTGGGTGAAACTCACAGCAGCTCAAGGAAACCTGCCTGTCTCTGTAGACTCCACCTCTGGGGACAGGGCACAGTTAACAACAACAACAACAAAAGCAGCAGAACCTTTGCAGATGCAAACGACTCTGTCTGACAGCTTTGGAGAGAGCAGTGGATCTCCCAACACGGAGGTTGAGATCTGAGAAGGGACAGACTGCCTGCTCAAGTGGGTCCCTGACCCCTGAGTAGCCTAACTGGGAGAATCCCCCACTAGGGGCAGTCTGACACCCCACACCTCACAGGGTGGAGTACACCCCTGACAGGAAGCTTCAAAGTAAGAATCAGACAGGTACACTCGCTGTTCAGCAACCATTCTATCTTCTGCAACCTCTGCTGCTGATACTCAGGCAAACAGGGTCTGGAGTGGACCTCAAGCAATCTCCAACAGACCTACAGCTGAGGGTCCTGACTGTTAGAAGGAAAACTATCACACAGGAAGGACACCTATACCAAAACCCCATCAGTACGTCACCATCATCAAAGACGAGAGGCAGATAAAACCACAAAGATGGGGAAGAAGCAGGGCAGAAAAGCTGGAAATTCAAAAAATAAGAGTGCATCTCCCCCTGCAAAGGAGCGCAGCCCATCGCCAGCAACAGATCAAAGCTGGTCAGAGAATGACTTTGACGAGATGAGAGAAGAAGGCTTCAGTCCATCAAACTTCTCAGAGCTAAAGGAGGAATTACGTACCCAGTGCAAAGAAACTAAAAATCTTGAAAAAAGAGTGGAAGAATTGATAGCTAGAATAATTAATGCAGAGAAGGTCATAAACAAAATGACAGAAATGAAAACCATGACACGAGAAATACGTGACAAATGCACAAGCTTCAGTAACTGACTCGATCAACTGGAAAAAAGAGTATCAGCGATTGAGGATCAAATGAATGAATGAAGTGAGAAGAGAAACCAAAAGAAAAAGAAAGAAAAAGAAATGAACAAAGCCTGCAAGAAGTATGGATTATGTAAAAAGACCAAATCTACGTCTGATTGGAGTGCCTGAAAGTGAGGGGGAAAATGGAACCAAGTTGGAAAACACTCTTCAGGATATCATCCAGGAGAACTTCCCCAACATAGTAGGGCAGGCCAACATTCAAATTCAGGAAATACAGAGAACGCCACAAAGATCTCCTCAGAAGAGCAACTCCAAGACACATAATTGCAGATTCACCAAAGTTGAAATGAAGGAAAAAATCTTAAGGGCAGCCAGAGAGAAAGGTCGGGTTACCCACAAAGGGAAGCCCATCAGACTAACAGCAGATCTCTCGGCAGAAACTCTACAAGCCAGAAGAGAGTGGGGGCCAATATTCAACATTCTTAAAGAAAAGAATTTTCAACCCAGAATTTCATATCCAGCCAAACTAAGTTTCATCAGTGAAGGAGAAATAAAATCCTTTACAGATAAGCAAATGCTTAGAGATTTCCTCACCACAGGCCTGCCTTACAAAGACCCTGAAGGAAGCCCTAAACATGGAAAGGAACAACCGGTACCAGCCACTGCAAAAACATGCCAAAATGTAAAGACCATCGAGGCTAGGAAGAAACTGCATCAACTAACGAGCAAAATAACCAGTTATATCATAATGGCAGGATCAAGTTCACACATAACAATATTAACCTTAAATGTAAATGGACTAAATGCTCCAATTAAAAGACACAGACTAGAAACTAGATAAAGAGTCAAGACCCATCAGTCTGCTGTACTCAGGAGACCCATCTCACATGCAGAGACATACATAGGCTCAAAATAAAGGGATGGAGGAAGATCTACCAAGCAAATGGAGAACAAAAAAAGCAGGGGTTGCAATCCTAGTCTCTGATAAAATAGACTTGAAACCATCAAAGATCAAAAGAGACAAAGTAGGCCTTACATAATGGTAAAGGGATCAATTCAACAGGAAGAGCTAACTATCCTAAATATATATGCACCCAATACAGGAGCACCCAGATTCATAAAGCAAGTCCTTAGAGACTTACAAAGAGACTTAGACTCCCATACAATAATAATGGGAGACTTCAACACTCCACTGTCAACATTAGACAGTTCAACGAGACAGAAAGTTAACAAGGATATCCAGGAACTGAACTCATCTCTGCACCAAGCGGACCTAATAGACATCTATAGAACTCTCCACCCCAAATCAACAGAATATACATTCTTCAGCACCACATCACACTTATTCCAAAATTGACCACATAATTGGAAGTAAAGCACTCCGCAGCAATGTAAAAGAACAGGAATTATAACAAACTGTCTCTCAGACCACAGTGCCATCAAACTAGAACTCAGGACTAAGAAACTCAATCAAAACTGCTCAACTACATGGAAACTGAACAACCTGCTCCTGAATGACTACTGGGTACATAACAAAATGAAGGCAGAAATAAAGATGTTCTTTGAAACAATGAGAACAAAGATACAACATACCAGAATCTCTGGGACACATTTAAAGCAGTGTGTAGAGGGAAATTATAGCACTAAATGCCCACAAGAGAAAGCAGGAAAGATCTAAAATTGACACTCTAACATCACAATTAAGATAACTAGAGAGGCAAGAGCAAACATATTCAAAAGCTAGCAGAAGGCAAGAAATAACTAAGATCAGAGCAGAACTGAAGGAGATAGAGACACAAAAAACCTCCAAAAAATCAATGAACAGGAGTTGGTTTTTTGAAAAGATCAACAAAGTTGACAGACCACTAGCAAGACTAATAAAGAAGAAAAGAGAGAGGAATCAAATAAACACAATAAAAAATGGTAAAGGGGATATCACCACTGACCCCACAGAAATACAAACTACCATCAGAGAATACTATAAACACCTCTAAGCAAATCAACTAGAAAATCTAGAAGAAATGGATAATTTCCTGGACACTTACACTCTCCCAAGACTAAACAGGAAGAAGTTGAATCCCTGAATAGACCAATAGCAGGCTCTGAAATTGAGGCAATAATTAATAGCCTACCAACCAAAAAAAGTCCAGGACCAGATGGATTCACAGCTGAATTCTACCAGAGGTACAAGGAGGAGCTGGTACCATTCTTCTGAAACTATTCCAATCAATAGAAAAAGAGGGAATCCTCCCTAACTCATTTGATGAGGCCAACATCATCCTGATACCAAAGCCTGGCAGAGACACAACCAAAAAAGAGAATTTTAGACCAATATCTCTGATGAACAGGATGCAAAAATCCTCAATAAAATACTGGCAAACCAGATTCAGCAGCACATCAAAAAAGTATCCACCATGATCAAGTGGGCTTCATCCCTGGGATGCAAGGCTGGTTCAACATTCGCAAATCAGTAAATGTAATCCAGCATATAAACAGAACCAAAGACAAGAAACCTGATTATCTCAATAGATGCGGAAAAGCTTTTGACAAAATTCAACAGCCCTTCATGCTAAAAACGCTCAATAAATTTGGTATTGATGGAACGTACCTCAAATATAAAGAGCTATTTATGACAAACCCACAGCTAATATCATACTGAATGGGCAAAAACTGGAAAAATTCCCTTTGAAAACTGGCACAAGACAGGGATGCCCTCTCTCACCACTCCTATTCAACATAGTGTTGGAAGTTCTGGCTAGGGCAATCAGGCAAGAGAAAAAAATCAAGGGTATTCAGTTAGGAAAAGAGGAAGTCAAATGTCCCTGTTTGCAGATGACATGATTGTATTTAGAAAAACCTATTGTCTCAGCCCAAAATCTCCTTAAGCTGATAAGCAACTTCAGCAAAGTCTCAGGATAAAAATTAATGTGCAAAAATCACAAGCATTCTTATACACCAGTAACAGACAAACAGAGAGCCAAATCAGGAATGAACTTCCATTCACAATTGCTTCAAAGAGAATAAAATACCTAGGAATCCAACTTACAAGGGATGTCAAGGACCTCTTCAAGGAGAACTACAAACCACTGCTCAGTGAAACAAAGAGGACACAAACAAATGGAAGAACATACCATGCTCATGGATAGGAAGAATCAATATCGTGAAAATGGCCATACTGCCCAAGGTTATTTATAGATTCAAGGCCATCCCCATCAAGCTACCAATGAGTTTCTTCACAGAATGGGAAAAAACTGCTTTAAAGTTCATATGGAACCAAAAAAGAGCCTGCATTGCCAAGACAATCCTAAGTCAAAAGGACAAAGCTGGAGGCATCATGCTACCTGACTTCAAACTATACTACAAGGCTACAGTAACCAAAACAGCATGGTACTGGTACCAAAACAGAGATATAGCCAATGGAACAGAACAGAGTCCTCAGAAATAATACCACACATCTACAGCCATCTGATCTTTGACAAAACTGAGAGAAACAAGAAATGGGGAGAGGATTCCCTATTTAATATAATGGTGCTGGGAAAATTGGCTAGCCATAAGTAGAAAGCTGAAACTGGATCCTTTCCTTACTCCTTATACGAAGATTAATTCAAGATGGATTAGAGACTTAAATGTTAGACCTAATGCTACAAAACCCTAGAAGAAAACTAGGTAGTACCAT
The DNA here is from genome assembly GCF_009764315.1 of Trachypithecus francoisi. NCBI lineage: Eukaryota > Metazoa > Chordata > Mammalia > Primates > Cercopithecidae > Trachypithecus > Trachypithecus francoisi. The sequence goes on along the minus strand of NW_022681442.1, from coordinate 4,791,889 downwards.
TCAGGACATAAGCATGGGCAAGGACTTCATGTCTAAAACACCAAAAGCAATGGCAGCAAAAGCCAAAATTGACAAATGGGATCTCATTAAACTAAGAGCTTCTGCACAGCAAAAGAAACTACCATCAGAGTGAACAGGCAACCTACAGAATGGGAGAAAATTTTTGCAACCTACTCATCTGACAAAGGGCTAATATCCAGAATCTACAAAGAACTCAAACAAATATACAAGGAAAAAAACAAACAACCCCATCAAAAAGTGGGCAAAGGATATGAACAGACATTTCTCAAAAGAAGACATTCATACAGCCACAGACCATGAAAAAATGCTCATCATCACTCGCCATCAGAAAATGCAAATCAAAACCACAATGAGATACCATCTCACACCAGTTAGAATGGCATCATTAAAAAGTCAGGAAACAACAGGTGGTGGAGAGGATGTGGAGAATAGGAACACTTTTACACTGTTGGTGGGATTGTAAACTAGTTCAACCATTATGGAAAACAGTATGGCGATTCTTCAAGGATCTAGAATTACATGTACCATATGACCCAGCCATCCTACTACTGGGTATATACCCAAAGGATTATAAATCATGCTGCTATAAAGACACATGCACACGTATGTTTATGCGGCAGGCACTATCACAATAGCAAAGACTTGGAATCAACCCAAATGTCCATCAGTGACAGACTGGATTAAGAAAATGTGGCACATATACACCATGGAATACTATGCAGCCATAAAAAAGGATGAGTTTGGTCCTTTGTAGGGACATGGATGCAGCTGGAAACCATCATTCTTAGCAAACTATCACAAGAACAGAAAACCAAACATGCATGTTCTCACTCATAGGTGGGAACTGAACAATGAGATCACTTGACTCAGGAAGGGGAACATCACACACGGGGCCTATCATGGGGAGTGGGAAGGGGGGAGGGATTGCATTGGGAGTTATACCTGATATAAATGATGAATTGATGGGTGCTGACGAGTTGATGGTGCAGCACACCAACATGGCACAAGTATACATATGTAACAAACCTGCACGTTATGCACATGTACCCTAGAACTTAAAGTATAAAAAAAAAGAAAAAGAAAAAGAAATATTAATTACTTGTGGTTGGGCATGGTGGCTATTCCCAGCACTTTGGGAGGTCGAAGCTGGCAGGTCATGAGGTCAGGAGTTCAAGACCATCCTGGCCAATATGGTGAAACTCCATCTCTACTAAAAATACAAAAATTATCCAGGTGCAGCAGCTGGTGCCTGTAATTCCAGCTACTCAGGAGGCTGAGGCAGAGAATTGCTTGAACCCGGGAGGCAGAGGTTGCAGTAAGCTGAGATCACGCCACTGCACTCCAGCCTGGGCGACAAACTGAGACTCTGTCTCAAAAAGTGTGTGTATGTGTGTGCGCGCGCGTGTGTGTGTGTGTGTGTGTTTATATATATATATATTTATATATATATAAAACTTGTAAACGTAGCTCCAAGTTTAAATTGTGGCAATATTTTCTTAAGCAGGTTCTAGCTAACTGACAATTTGCCTCTCCACAGGAGTGGCCCTTAAATCACATGATCTTTTTTACAAGATAATTGGATCGGGTGAAAGTTCAATTCAAGCTTAGCCAATCAAATTCTCTCAAAGTGGCTTAGTAATCAAAATAACTTTGTCTCTCAGACACAGGGAGACTCAGTCAACTAGCCCTGAGAGACCAGTCATGAAGGAAATACAGACTGAAGTCTGCCATTTTGAGCCAACCAAGACAGAACCATGTGCATGGGTGTGATCTGAGTCTGGGCAGCAGAGATAGCAGAAAAAAGCAGTTTGGCAGCAACAATGAAAGGGGAGAGGAAGATGCCAGAGCACCTTACCCAAGCTCACCTGCACTTACTATATTTAGAATTCAAAAAATACACTTTTATTCTATTCATAAATCCTGCATTACTTGGGCAGTCACACTGGCTAGTGAGCATTCAGTGATGCATTGGATGATGCTTTAGACAATGAAGCACAAACATCCAGTGACCTCTTATCCACTCATCTTTCTTGACACTAGAAACTTCTCCCAGGCAGTCAGCTTTACTCACTCTGCCTTCTTTTTTTCTTTCTTTCTAATTTACCAGCTGTTCATGAATGGCCTCTGGAGAAGCCTTTAGTGACACACTGCCAATTATCTTCTATGAAGAAGCCCAAGTCCTCATGATGGGAATTTCCAAATCTTAGTGCACTCATGCCTTAGTTCTAATTAACAGAATTTTAAAGTTCAAAGGAACTTTATATGAAAGGACCATATGGCCCATATTTACAAGGTAATCCTCACATCAGATATTCTGTTTAATTTGCAATTAATCTATTCTCATTTTTGTTTCAGAAAAATGTTTCCCTTCAGGCCAGCCATGGTGGTTCACACCTGTAATCCTAGCACTTTGGGAGGCCAAGGCAGGAGGATTGTTTGAGCCCAGGAGTTCAGGACTAGCCTGAGCAACATGGCAAGACCCAACTGTACAAAACATTTTTTTAAATTTCAGCTATGGTGGTGTACACCTGTGGTCCCTGCTACTCGGGAGGCTGAGGCAAGAGTGATATGGTTTGGCTGTATCCCCACCCAAATCTCATCTTGAATTCCCACGTGTTGTGGGAGGGACCCAGTGGGAGGTAACTGAATCATGAGGGCAAGTCTTTCCCGTGCTGTTTTTGTGATAGTAAATAAGTCTCATGAGATCTGATGGTTTAAAAAAAGGAGTTCCTCTGCACAAGTTATCTCTCATTTCTTGCCTGCTGCCCTCAAGTATGATGCGACTTGCCCCTCCTTGTCTTCCACCATGACTGTGAGGCTTCCCAGCCACGTGAAACTGTAAGTCCAATTAAATCCCTTTCTTTTGTAAATTGCTCAGTCTTGGATATGTCTTTATCTTCAGCATGAAAACGGACTAATACAAAGAGGATCACTTTAGCCCAGGAGGTTGAAGCTGCAGTGAGCCATGATTGCACCACTGCACTCTAGTTAGGGTGAAAGAGTGAGATCCTGTCTAAATAAAAAAAAGTTCCCCTTCCTTCTCCTAGGGATCAAAGAATAAGTGTGGACCCAGTAGCTAATCTCAAGAAGCTTACAGTCTAGTGGAAGATTAAACAAGTACATGTTAATCAGGATTCCTCAGGTTACAAATGACAGAAACCCACCTAAACCAGGCTGGACAGAGAGAGGAACCCAGTGGTTCAAGGAATCCAAGGATAGTTTAAAGATTCAATATGACAAAAAAGCAAGAACTCATCAAGGAATCAGAACCAACTGGGTTCTCCATCCAGACTCTTCCTCTTCATACACCAGTGAGGTTTATTTCTTAATAAAATAGAAGGATAATATGTACCTTAGAAGTCTGGGGTAAAGATTGCATTTTAAACACCTTGGGGAAGTGCTGAGAATCATGCAAGGAAGGAGCTCAATAAATGTCCCTATTTTCTCTTATAGGTTCCACAGTACTTGTAAAACACTGAGCACTCAAATGCAGCAAATCTCAAAAACAAAGAATTTGTTACCACATATACTACTTTAAGTAGGATGAAATGGAAAATGGACAACTGAAGAAAAGGGGGAAAACAGAGATAAAGGAACTTTTGAGTAATTTGGGAGAACCTTCCAGGAATCTTCCAGTGCAATAGAGATATTCTTTCTTCAAAAACCAAAGAGGTACATTCAATTTCTCCCCCTCCCAGGAAAGTTGCAGGAAATTATGTTGAAGAAAGTGTTATCAAAAAGGAAACCACACTTCCTAAATTTCCAACAGTTGCACAATAGCTAAAGTATTAAAATGGAATATGTAGAGCTAGAAAAATAGGAATACATTTATAATGCCTATGGATCTGAGTTAGAAAATGTTTATAGATTCAGGAATGAATTTGGAACCACTTGGAGAGACTGAGAACTCTCTGGAATTAGCATATAAAAAATAAGCAAGCATTCTGAAATCAAGCAGCATGGACTGATCCTGATTAGTACATTAGCAGTAGAAAAACTCATGAAGATGAACATGGATGCAAAAGGGCCCAGAACAAAACTGCCTTCATCATCCATAGCTAAGGATTCACCAGTAACCTGGATAAAGAAAGATCTGAAGGAAATCATGTGAAATAAGGAAAAATACATTTTTTAAACTGTCAAAGGTGCTAATTAGAATATTTTCAAACAACTGAAATGTCTAAATGAAAACAGAAAATTATGAAATATAAACTTGTACACACAGAGAAAGCTGTTTACATGGAATATGCTAAAATAATAACAATGGTCTGTTCTTAGGGTGGCACTATAGGCAACTTGTTCTTCATTTCTTTTCTGTAATGCATATGCATTACTCTTCATTAAAAAATGATTTTAGGAATAGACAATTCTCAAAAGAAGACATACAAATGGCCAAAAAACATATGAAAAAGTGCTCAACATCACTAATGATCAGGGAAATGCAAATCAAAACCACAATACAGTACCACCTTTCTCCTGCAAGGATGGCCATAACCAAAAATATCAAAAAACAATAGACGTTGGCGTGAATGCAGTGATCAGGGAACATTTCTACACTGCTGGTGGGAAGGTAAACTAGTACAGCCACTATGGAAAACAGTGTGGAGATTCCTTAAAGAACTAAAAGTAGAACTACCATTTGATCCAGCAATCCCACCACTGGGTATCTACCCTGAGGAAAAGAAGTCATACAGAAAAGGAACTTGCACACGTATGTTTATAGCAGCATAGTTCGAAATTGCAAAATCATAGAACCAACCCAAATGTCCATCAATTTAGAGTAGATAAAGGAACTGTGATATACATACACAATGGAATACTACTTAGCCATAAAAAGGAATGAATTAACCACATTTGCAGCAGCCTGGGTGAGACTGGAGTCTATTAATCTTAGTGAAGTAACTCAAGAATGAAAAACCAAACACCATATGTTCTCACAGATATGTGGGAGCTAAGCTATGAGGACACAAAAGTATAAGAATGATACAATGGACTTTGAGGACCTGGAGGGAAGAGTGGGGGGGTGCAAGGAAAAAAGACTGCAAATAGGGTGCAGGGTATACTGCTCGGGTGATGGGTGGACCAAAATCTCATAAATCACCACAAAAGAACTTCATTGGCTGGGCACAGTGGCTCAGGCCTGTAATCCCACCACTTGGGAGGCCAAGGCAGATGGATCACCTGAGGTCAGGAGTTTGAGACCAGCCTGGCCAACATGGTGAAACCCCATCTCTATAAAGATACAAAAAATTAGCTGGATATAGTGGTAGGTGCCTGTAACCCCAGCTACTTAGGAGGCTGAGGCAGGAGAATCACTTGAACCTGGGAGGCAGAGGTTGCAGTGAGCCAAGATTGTACCATTGCACTCCAGCCTGGGTGACAAGAGGGAAACTCTGTCTCAACAACAACAGCAACAAAGAACCATCCCAAAGGAACACAGCTCCTCACCAGCAATGGAACAAAGCTGGATGAGGAATGACTTTGACGAGCTGAGAGAAGAAGGCTTCAGTTGATCAAACTTCTGTGAGCTAAAGGAGGAAGCTCGAACCCATGGCAAAGAAGCTAAAAACCTTGAGAAAAAATTAGACAAATGGCTAACTGGAATAGCCAATGTAGAGAAGTCCTTAAATGAGCTGGTGGAACTGCAAACCATGGCACAAGAACTACGTGACGAATGCACAAGCTTCAGTAACTGATTCGATCAACTGGAAGAAAGGGTGTCGGGTGATTGAAGATCAAATGAATGAATGAAGCGAGAAGAGAAGTTTAGAGAAAAAAGGGTAAAAAGAAATGAATAAAGCCTCCAAGAAATGGGGGACTATATGAAAAGACCAAATCTACATCTGATTGGGGTACCCGAAAGTGACAGGGAGAATGGAATCAAGTTGGAAAACACTGCAGGATATTATCCAGAAGAACTTCCCCAACCTAGCAAGGCAGGCCAACATTCAAATTCAGGAAATACAGAGAACACCACAAAGATACTCCTTGAAAAAAGCACCTCCAAGACACATAATTGTCAGATTCACCAAAGTTGAAATGAAGGAAAAAATGTTAAGCGTAGCCAGAGAGAAAGGTCGGGTTACCCACAAAGGGAAGGCCATCACACTAACAGCAGATCTCTCAGCAGAAACTCTACAAGCCAGAAGAGAGGGGAGGCCAATATTCAACATTCTTAAAGAAAAGAATTTTCAATCCAGAATTTCACATCCAGCCAAACTAAATTTCATAAGTGAAGGAGAAATAAAATCCTTTACAGACAAGCAAATGCTGAGAGATTTTGTCACCACCAGGGCTGCCCTACAAGAGCTCCTGAAGGAAGCACTAACCATGGAAAGGAACAACTGGCACCAGCCACTGTAAAAACATGCCAAAATGTAAAGACCATCGATGCTAGGAAGAAACTACATCAACTAATGGGCAAAATAACCAGCTAACATCATAATGACAGGATCAAATTCACACATAACAATATTAACCTTAAATGTAAATGGGCTAAATGACCCAATTAAAAGACACAGACTGGCAAATTGGACAAAGAGTCAAGACCCATCAGTGTGCTGTATTCAGGAGACCCATCTCACATGCAGAGACACACATAGGCTCAAAATAAAGGGATGGAGGAAGATCTACCAAGCAAATGGAAAACAAAAAAAGGTAGGGGTTGCGATCCTAGTCTCTGATAAAACAGACTTTAAACCAACAAAGGTCAAAAGAGAAAAAGAAGGTCATTACATAATGGTAAAGGGATTAATTCAACAAGAAAAGCGAACTATCCTAAATACATATGCACCAAATACAGGAGCACCCAGATTCATAAAGCAGGTCCTTAGAGACTTACAAACAGACTCAGACTCCCACACAATAATAATGGGAGACTTTAACACCCTAATGTCAATATTAGACAGATAAACGAGACAGAAAGTTAACAAGCATATCCAGGAATTGAACTCAGCTCTGCACCAAGCGGACCTAAGAGACATCTACAGAACTCTCCACCCCAAGTCAACAGAATATACATTCTTCTTAGCACCACATCGCACTTATTCCAAAATTGACCACATAGTTGGAAGTAAAGCACTTCTCAGCAAATGTAAAAGAACAGAAATTATAACAAACTGTCTCTCAGACCACAGTACAATCAAACTAGAACTCAGGATTAAGAAACTCACTCAAAACCACTCAACTACATGGAAACTGAACAACTTGCTCCTGAATGACTACTGGGTACATAACGAAATGAAGGCAGAAATAAAGATGTTCTTTGAAACCAATGAGAACAAAGATACAACATACCAGAATCTCTGGGACACATTTAAAGGAGTGTGTAGAGGGAAATTTATAGCACTAAATGCCCACAAGAGAAAGCTGGAAAGATCTAAAATTGACACCCTAACTTCGCAATTAAAAGAACTAGAGAAGCAAGAGCAAACACATTCAAAAGTGAGCAGAAGGCAAGAAATAACTAAGATCAGAGCAAAACTGAAGGAGATCGTTTTGCTAAAAAAAAACCTTCAAAAACATCAATGAATCCAGGAGCTGGTTTTTTGAAAAGATCAACAAAATTGATAGACTGCTAGCAAGACTAATAAAGAAGAAAAGAGAGAAGAATCAAATAGATGCAATAAAAAATGATAAAGGGGATACCACCACTGACCCCACAGAAATACAAACTACCATTAGAGAATACCATAAACACTTTATACAAATAAACTAGAAAACCTAGAAGAAATGGATAAATTCCTGGACACACACACTCTTCCAAGACTAAACCAGGAAGATGATGAATCCCTGAATAGACCAATAACAGGCTCTGAAATTGAGGCAATAATTAATAGCCTACCAACCAAAAAAAGTCCAGGACCAGATGGATTCACAGTCAAATTCTATCAGAGGTACAAGGAGAAGCTGACACCATTCCTTCTGAAACTATTCCAATCAATTGAAAAAGAGGGAATCCTCCCTAAGCCATTTTATGAGGCCAACATCATCCTGATACCAAAGCCTAGCAGAGACACAACAAAAAAAAGAGAATTTTAGACCAACATCCCTGATGAACATTGATGCAAAAATCCTCAAAAAAATACTAGCAAACCAAAACCAGCAACACATCAAAAAGCTTATCCATCATGATCAAGTGGGCTTCATCCCTGGGATGCAAGGCTGGTTCAACATATGCAAATCAATAAATGTAATCCATCACATAAACAGAACCAAAGACAAAAACCACATGATTATCTCAATAGATGCAGAAAAGGCTTTGACAAAATTCAACAACTTTTCATGCTAAAAACTCTCAATAAGTTTGGTATTGATGGAACATGTCTCAAAATAATAAGAGCTATTTATGACAAACCCACAGCCAATATTATACTGAATGGGCAAAAATGGAAGCATTCACTTTGAAAACTGGCACAAGACAGGGATGCCCTCTCTCACCACTCCTATTCAACATAGTGTTGGAAGTTCTGGCCAGGGCAATCAGGCAGGAGAAAGAAATAAAGGGTATTCAATTAGGAAAAGAGGAAGTCAAATTGTCCCTGTTTGCAGATGACATGATTGTATATTTAGAAAACCCTATTGTCTCAGCCCAAAATCTCCTTAAGCTGATAAGCAACTTCAGCAAAGTCTCAGGATACAAAATCAATGTGCAAAAATCACAAGCATTCTTATACACCAGTAACAGAAAAACAGAGAGCCAAATCATGAGTGAACTCCCATTCACAACTGCTTCAAAGAGAATAAAATACCTAGGAATCCAACTTACAAGGGATGTGAAGGACCTCTTCAAGGAGAACTATAAACCACTGCTCAATGAAATAAAACAGGACACAAATAAGTGGAAGAACATTCCATGCTCATGGATAGGAAGAATCAATATCGTGAAAATGGCCATACTGCCCAAGGTAATTTATAGATTCAATGCTATCCCCATTAAGCTACCATTGACTTTCTTCACAGAATTGGAAAAAACTACTTTAAAGTTCATATGGAACCAAAAAAGAGCCCACATTGCCAAGACAATCATAAGCCAAAAGAACAAAGCTGGAGGCATCATGCTACCTGACTTCAAACTATACTACAAGGCTACAGTAACCAAAACAGCATGGTACTGGTACCAAAACAGAGATATACACTGATGGAACAGAACAGAGCCCTCAGAAATAATCCCATACATCTACAACCATCTGATCTTTGACAAACTTGACAAAAACAAGAAACGGGGAAAAGATTCCCTATTTTATAAATGGTGCTGGGAAAACTGGCTAGCCATACGTAGAAAGCTGAAACTGGATCCCTTTCTTACACCTTATACGAAACTTAATTCAAGATGGATTACAGACTTAAATGTTAGACCCAAAACCATAAAAACCTTAGAAGAAAACCTAGGCAATGTCATTCAGGACATAGGCATGGGCAAGGACTTCACGTCTAAAACACAAAAAGCAATAACAACAGAAGCCAAAATTGACAAATGGGATCTAATTAAACTAAAGAGCTTCTGCACAGCAAAAGAAACTACCATCAGAGTGAACAGGCAACCTACAGAATGGGAGAAAATTTTTGCAATCTACTCATCTGACAAAGGGCTAATATCCAGAACTTACAAAGAACTCAAACAAATTTACAAGAAAAAAACAAACAACCCCATCAAAAAGTGGGCAAAGGATATGAACAGACACTTTTCAAAAGAAGACATTTATGCAGCCAACAGACACATGAAAAAATGCTCATCACTCGCCATCAGAGAAATGCAAATCAAAACCACAATGAGATACCATCTCACACCAGTGAGAATGGCGATCATTAAAAAGTCAGGAAGCAACAGGTGCTGGAGGGGATGTGGAGAAATAGGAACACTTTTACACTGTTGGGGGGACTGTAAACTAGTTCAACCATTGTGGAAGACAGTGTGGTGATTCCTCAAGGATGTAGAACTAGAAATACCATTTGACCCAGCCATCCTATTACTGGGTGTATACCCAAACTATTATAAATCATGCTGCTATAAAGACACATGCACACATATGTTTATTGTGGCACTATTCACAATAGCGAAGACTTGGAACCAACCCAAATGTCCATCAATGACAGACTGGATTAAGAAAATGTGGCACATATACACCATGGAATACTATGCAGCCATAAAAAAGAATGAGTTCATGTCTTTTGTAGGGACATGGATGCAGCTGGAAACCATCATTCTCAGCAAACTATCACAAGAACAGAAAACCAAACACCGCATGTTCTCACTCATAGGTGGGAACTGAACAATGAGAACACTTGGACACAGGGTGGGGAACATCACACACCAGGGCCTGTCATGGGGTAAGGGGATGGGGGAGGGATAGCATCAGGAGATATACCTAATGTAAATGACGAGTTAACGGGTGCAGCACACCAATATGGCACATGTATACCTATGTAACAAACCTGCATGTCGGGCACATGTACCCTAGAACTTAAAGTATAATGAAAAATAAATAAATAAAAATAATAAGTAAATAAATATCACCAGCAGTTCAAATGCCAGTAAATAAATAAATAAATAAATAAAACTTCAAGGATAATTTAAGCCAGAGAAAACCCAACTAAGGGTTGGGTGTGGTGGCTCATGCCTATAATCCCAACACTTTGGGAGACCGAGGCAGGTGAATCACCTGAGGTCAGGAGGTCTCGAACTCTGTGGGTATATACCCAAAGGATTATATACCCGTCTCTACTAAACATCAATATCGTGAAAATGACCATACTTCCCAAGGTAATTTATAGATTCAATGCCATTCCCATTAAGCTACCAATGACTTCCTTCACAGAATTGGAAAAAACTACTTTAAAGTTCATATGGAACCAAAAGAGAGCCCGCATTGCCAAGACAATTCTAAGCCAAAAAAACAAAGCTGGAGGCATCATGCTAGCTGACTTCAAACTATACTACAAGCTACAGTAACCAAAACAGCATGATACTGGTACCAAAACAGAGATATCATGAAACCCCATCTCTACTAAAAATACAAAACTTAGCCGGGTGTGGTGGTGCGTGCCTGTAATTCCAGCTACTCAGGAGACAGAGACAGGAGAATTGCTTGAACCCAGGAGGCAGAGGTTACAGTGAGCCCAGATCACGCCACTGCACTCCAGCCTGGGCGACAGAGTGAGACTCTGTCTCAAAAACAAAACAAAACTAAACTAAACTAAGCTGTGCCCAGATTCTTGACCCAAAGAAATTATAAGATAATAAATGTTTGCTATTTTAAGTCGCTAAACAAAATAAAACAAAACAAAAAAACTACTTTAGGAAAATGTTTTAAAATGACTTCTGTCATTGCTAAGAGAGGTACATGGAAAATCAGACTGAAGTTTCAAAAAAAGTACCCAGAACATAAATTTGAAGGCACAACAGTGTAACACTTACTGGGTGTTCCAGTGGCCAGGCACAGTGTAGAGGGCTTAGCGTTCGGGACCAGCACACTTCATCTTCACAACAACCCCACAGGTTGATGCTATGACTCCCCTCTATGCTATAAAAGGATAAAGTGAGGCACAGAAAAGGGAGTGATGTGCTCAATCCACCTGGGCAGAGGCACAGCCAGGATGTGGACTCAAGTCCATCTGACCTGGGAGAATACACCCTCTAAACCTCTACTGGGGCAACTCACTCCATCAAAGTCCATCGGTTCACATGAGATGTTACATTAAAACGATTGCAAAAATCACTTTCAATTCTCGTGAGAGTCCTGGGGCAGGTACAGAAGCTATGTCTTAAAGAAGTCAGGCTCCTAGACCACACTCACACAGCTGGTAGGGGCGCTGCACCCATGCAGCCCTCCTCTTTCTACACTGTGGCCACAAACCTCATCAGCAGGAGAGCTGGGATTCCAACTGTGCTCTTCCCACCCAGGACTAGGGCTTTTGTTCAGGAAATTCAATAGCACATTCAACAGCTCTTCATAAAGCACTGCCCCAGGGGCTGATCACCAGGGATCCAAAGACAGAGCTTTGTCAATGTCCCTCTTTCAAGTGGCACACATTATGTTGGGGTACATATGGCACAGACAGTCAAGGCGATATGACAATGATTGTGATGATGGCAGCTGTAAGATTTACACATTTTCCACAGAAGACCCAGGAGAGTGCCCAAGAGGTCTAGACAATAAGAAAAGAAGCCTATTAGATTCTGTTGCAAGCCAGCAACAAAGATTGATTCTCTTGTTGAATTGAAGACAGTACCCCGAGCGTCTGTAAACAGAACACAGGGAAGAGGTTCAGCTAAACATGGAATCCAGAGGTACATTCTTCCTTGCTCCACCTCCCGTCCTCACCTGTAATCCAGTTAGCATCCTTTTGATCTTAGCTTTGTTCATTGGTAAGTACATTTTAGGCTATGGGATAAACGTGCATAATGCTCTGCAGAGCACAAGCATGAGAGCCAAACTTCTTGCTGATGTTTAGACTCTTCGTTCCTGACCTCATGCTCTAGAAGGGCCAACTGCAGCTGTTGCTCAGTGGTACTGAGTCAGATCTGTGGTTAGCCCATGGGATGCTGATCCAGATGGGTAGAGAGGAAAGAACAAGGACACCGGGAGCTGGGCTCCTGATTTCAATTCTATTCGTGACTGGGTTCTCTCCCCTCCTTATACCTTGTACTCCCTTTTCCAAAATAAGTGGTCTTGAATATTGGACTCACTAATTTTATCATTGGAATTAGTCTTAGAGCTGGCTGCCTCCTATATTGAATGCAAGAGAAAACCAAAATATAAAAGAGTTAAGCAAACTACTCAAAGACACATAGGCAATGAGAGATACCCTTTCTATTCATTCTAAGTGGAAGCTGTCTGGGTGTAAAGGATCCCATTCTAGGGATAACTTCCAGGAGAAGCAGAAGTAGGTTGAGGAGCCATGGCTTCACCCGCAGCTCAGGAAAACCTGGTCACTGGGGGGACCAGAGGTCAAAGATATATACTTCTCCTCCCCTTCTCTGCCCTCACCACCCTTGTTGTGATTGGCCCCTTTCCCCTGCACATCTCTAGTCAAGTTTCCTGGCCACGTGGAGTAAATTCAAGCAAGGAAATGCAGATCTCTGGCTTGAAGGAATAAGGGAAGACTGTGTTGTCTGCAAAGCTAAAAGTGACTCCACCAACGAGAAATCAGGTCTGAGCACTGTCATCTGTTCTACGGAAGTGAACAATGAAAGCCTCAGTTTCTTTTTCAGTAAAATAGGAGCAATGTTTGCCTTATTGACCTTAGAGAGTAGCCTGTTTAAGATAAATTTATTCTGACACTTGACAAAAAGATAAGGAAGACTTCATTCAAGACCACTGCAACAGAAGTCAGCTCTATGCAATGGGGAAGAGAGTGGGCTCAACTTCAAATATAAGGACAAAAGGGCTTGACAGACAAGGAGCAGGGTAAAGGGTTGGGGAGCAGAGGGTTCAGTGGATGGAAAATTGCTCAGAAGAATACCAAGGATCAGGGGGTTCCTGCTAAACTCACCCAGCAGGATTCTTGTTAAAGGCAGGGCAAGGACTTGGACCTCAAAGTTGGGGAATGAGAAACTCGATCAGATATCAAGGGTAGTGAGAGCCTTGCTAAGGCTGAGCTGGGCAGGTAAAGGATAGGACAGGGGCTAAACTCAAGGCCTGATTAGAAGGAGGGGTCAGACAGCCCGACCAAAGTTTAGCCAAGGAGAGAGTCTTCGTCAAGCCACAGGAATCAATTGAGACACTCACTCTAATATGCATGCTAGGAAACCGTAAAGAACAATTCATATAACTTTGCTACATATATCTTACAGTCATTTACTGCGAGGATTATTTAGAAATAATTCGTGTTTAATAGCTGGCTAAAATACAGTTGGTATTCCAAGTGTAATAAAACCAAACACACAAGATACAAACCCTGGAAGCTCTGAGAAAGGAAGGATTTCACAAGCTGATAGTGTTATGACCATCTGATTAACTGCTTTTAGCCATCATCACAGCTAACAGCCAGGTAGTCAGGGACCACTGGGAAGCTGGTCCTATCCAGGCATCTGTGTGATGAGCCCAGCCAGTCACCGGCAAGACCCTTGGGATGGGTCCCACTTCACAGCTGGGGAGGTGGCTCAGGGTTCAGCCCACATAGAGCTGTGCTAATCAATCCTGTACTTCCAGCCTGAGGAAGAACAAAAGGAGGAATAATTCAGAGAAGAACTTTCTCATCCTGTATCAATGTCTTTCTACTCATTTTAAAGACGGCTGTTTAATACCTGCCAGGAATTTAGGAGGTGATTTTAAATTATTTCATAGATTTGAGAATGTCACTAAGAAAACAGATCACCTGCACCAGATGCAACACTGCAATGCTGCATTTAATGCACTTTTATTCATCCAGGAAGCTTTGAAATGTGCCCAGAAATACAGCAGCAGATGAATTTAAAAGGTCCAGAACCTAGAACCCAGAGAAGCAAACTAAATCTGAGCAAAGGCAGTCACTGGTCAGGGGTAGGTACTAGGCTCTGCAAGTGAGCCAATGGAGTCATCAGTCCAATACAACAACAAGTAGACCACACAGGTGTGAACTAACTGAGCCCTTAGCCATTCTTCCAACTGGCACATTGGACACAGATCTGCCCAATAAGCCATGTGCTTTCCTCACTGTCTGACCTCTTCCTTTAGACTTCTCAAACATGGATGCCTGGTAGAAACAGAACTGCCTGTTATTGTATGTTTGGGAAATTCAAAATTACTAAAGATTGTGGATGCATTAATGCCATAACACAAACCACTCACACAAAAATAGGAAGTAAAAGATAAAGTTTTATCCTAAATGAAGCTCTTCGTTATTCCCCAAACTCAAAGAAAACTTTCTCACCCAAGCATCTGATATGCTGCTAGTCTTCTTCTGAGCACATTTTGTTTGTTTTGTCCTGAGGTTATTTCTGTGTTGGCCTCACCCACTGTACTCCACCACTTTCCTTTCAGGACCCATGAAGCCCTTCTGAGCCAATCAAGACTTAGGTTCTACTGGCTCTGGATGCAGCCTCAGAATCCTCAATCACTTTTCCAGGCATAAACAGCCAGTGAGCCACAACTGGCATGGAAATAACTCAATCTGTTGCCATCCTGAGTCTAGACAAGGAGGCAGGGAAAACCTCTTACTTACTTTGCTTTTTTTCCCCTTGGGGCCACAGGAAATGGTCTCAATACTATTTATTTGCCTGCCTTTGCCCTAGGTTCTCACCTGCATTCAAATAATAATAATAATAATAATAAAAGTCAAATCCTCTTATATCGGAGAAACCAGCCCCCAATATTTTAATATAGGTCTTTTCTATTTTCACTAAGTGTCAGCTGGTCTGAGAACTAAAGAGAAATAGTACAAAGAGAGAAATTTTACAGCTGGGTCTCTGGGGGTGACATCACATATTGATAGGACTGTGATGACAACCCTAAGCCACAAAACCAGCAAGTTTTTATTAGGGATTTTAAAACGGGAGGGGGTGTATGAACAGGGAATAGGTCACAAGGATCACATGCTTCAAAGGGCCATAAAGATCACAAGGCAAAGGCAAAATTAGAATTACTGATGAAGGTCTATGTCCCACTGTGCACACATTGTTTTGATAAACATCTTAACAGGAAACAGGGTTCAAGAGCAGAGAACTAGTCTGACTAGAATTTACCAGGCTGGAATTTCTCAATCCAAGTAAACCTGAGGGCACTGCAGGAGACCAAGGCGTATTTCAGTCCTTATCTCAACTGCATAAGACAGACACTCCCAGAGCGGCCGTCTATAGACCTACCCCCAGGAATGCATTCCTTCCCCAGGGTTATTCCTTGCTGGGAAAATAATTCAGCGATATTTCTTCTACTTGCACGTCTGTTTATAGGATTTCTGCAAGAAGAAAAATATGGGTCTATTCTGCTTGACCCACAGGCAGTCAGACCATGTGGTTATCTTCCCTTGTTCCCTGAAAATCACTGTTATTCTGTTCTTTTCAGGGTGCACTGATTTCAAATTTTTCGACCACACGTTTTACAATCAGATTTCACATTGTTCAAACACACATGTTCTACAATCAATTTGTACAACAGTGGTCCTGAGGTGATGTACATTCTCAGCTTACAAAGATAACAGGATTAAGAGAGTATAAAGACAGGCATAAGAAATTATAAGAGTATTATTAGGGAAGTGACAAACGTCCATGAAATCTTCACAATTTATGTTCAGAGATTGCAGTAAAGACAGGTGTAAGAAATTATAAAAGTATTAATTTTGGGAACTGATAAATGTCCATGAAATCTTCACAATTTATGTTCTTCTGCCTCGGCTCCAGCCAGTCCCTCTGTTCAGGGTCCCTGACTTTCCACAACACTCTTACCAAAAGCAAACAGAGCTTGCGAATGATCTAATCCAAATGTCCTAATCTTTCTGAAAAGAGAGCATACAGACAAATCTTGAAGGGCCACCTACCCAGCTTCCCGCTTGCTCACTTTATTCCTGCAGGACATGAGGAGCTGCTCTCTCCAGAGGGTGAGAGAGGAGGTGCCAGCCAGCTTCTCCAACAGGTCAGTGTGGTTACCTTTTGGGAAACCCTTGCCAGAATTCCATCTTCACAGACATCTGATCCTATAGAGCTATGGTTCCCCCAAAGATTTTGGATATGAACAGTGGGGGCTCTTGTTTATCCTCCAGGGTAAAACCACCAGGGGTTTTCAAAGCAGAGCTTCAGCAGTACCCGATGCCACCTCACTTCTGTAAGGATGAAGGATGTGGGGAAGCCCCAGACCATATAATGGGTGCAAATTCCTACTGGGAAATGCTTTTTCTTCTAGATGTAAAATATCCAAAAGAGTCTATGTGATCCTCCTCTAATGGACATCCATGAAATAACCTATGTGATCCATTGAAAGGATGCTCTCTGCGCTGAACTTACAGTTGGAAGCTGGCAGCTCTTGGTCTAATAGAATCAGAGTCGCCTGGAAGGTAGAGATGGGGGCAAAAGAGGCTTATGCTTTTTGAAATAGTTTTGAGCACTGAAGAGATTCCATTAAACTGCTGAGTCTAATAAAAGGAAACTCCCTTCAAAAAGAGTATTTATATGAAAGGGGAAAAAAATACATCCCTCAGGAACTAAGCAATAAACACATGTAAAAATGTGGTAAGGAGACATTTAAAAAATCACTGTACTACAGTCAGCTAGTTTCAATGACTTTAGTACTACACAAACAGGAACAAATCCGAGGATCAGGAGCAAACCCTGGGCTGCCAGTACACTTTCCAACTAGCAAAGCCAGAGTGCTGTCTCAAGAGGCAGCGTCTGGAGCCTGAGGATCCAAGTCCACTCAGTGTGTTGAGATGGTCTGGCTGTCCTTCACAGTCAGAGGTCACCTGGTTCCAGTGGTTTAGCAGGGCAGAGCGCCCAGGAGCTGCCAGCCCTGATGCCAAAAGTGGGGAGCTGCTGTGACCAGATACAAGGTCAAACAGGCAGGGATGCAGAGTAGGAACAAGATTGGGTTTAGAAACCAGAAGCTAGGGACCGCTGTGAGGGCAGAGTCAGCAGGCCCAGCAGGCAGGAGGCCAGAGAAACCAAGAAACTTGCCAGCCAGGCCACTGTATCTGCTGGGGTGGTATTTAGTTATGGTAGGATCTTTCCAGAGGCATGCTCCACCCCACCCTATTCCCAGAGCCACTGCCTCTGTTCTTAAAGACACCTGACTCCACACCCAGCACAGAGGCCCACAGCCAGTCCAGATGCCCAGTGTCTGAGGAGGAGCACGGAGACCCATAGCCAGTCCAGATGCCCACTGATCCAGGGGCAGTGAGAGCAAGTTGGTGCAACCACAACCTCTGTCACCTGAGGCCAGCAGTTTACAACTGGAGACAATTTTGCCACCCCTTTTCCCCACCCCCCATTTGACAATGTCTGGAGGGATGTATGGTTGTCACAACTGGGAGGCACAAATGGAGCCTCTGGTGGCTACAGGCCAGGATGCAGCTCATATCTTACAATGCCCAGGACGGCCCCCTGCCACAAATAATATCCAGTCCCACACATCAATAGTGCTGACACTGAGGAAGCCTGCCTTAGACCAACCAGTAGGTCATGAAATGTTTCAAATGCAAAATGGTGCTGCACTTCACACACGGTGGGTATATTGCTGGAAGTCTCTGCCTTCCTAGAATTTCTTTTTTGAATTCTGGATCTCCCGTAAAGCTGTGCAAATGCCCTGATTCTCAGTCATGCCGAGAAAAAAAGTGATCTGGAGGGTCTCGAGACCTGGCTGACTGCTTCTATTTCACCCACCAGGCTGTTTTCATATGCATGCTCCTTTGTTGGGGGAGATAGCCTGAAGAAAACCAATTTAGGAGAAATGAATTGTTCACTCCTCTTGCAATGAAAAAAAGAAAGCTGCAACTTGACTGAACAGGGGTCATTACCCTTTGAAAGATACCTTCCCTTTTGTCTGATTCAAACTAGCCATTTTTCATGTAAAATATAAGCTAACCAGGGAAATTACATTTCTACTCTTTTATAATACAGATTAGAAAGATGAAGAGAAATCTGCCATAAACAATAGAAAAAGCCATTATTCAGATGAAGAGCAGCCTGCAGGAGGCCAGTTTGCTGGAGATGCAAGCCCTGCAAGCTGCAGGTGGCTTGAGAGCAATAATTCTCAGACTGGGCTATACATTAGAATCACCTGAAAAGCTTTAGCAGCACCTGCCAAAGCTCAGGCCACACCCCTGAACAATTCTATCAGGACCTCTAAAACAAAGACCCGGTTCTCAATAGCTTGCATCAGAATCCCTGACCGACTGGCCACAGCTCAGCCTGCTGGTCCACCCCAGGTTTTCCACTCTGTAGGTGACGGTAGAGCCTAATAAGTTGCATTCCTCTTTTTTTTTTTTTTTTTTTGAGATAGAATCTTGCTCTGTCACCCAGCTGGAGTGTAGTGGTGCAATCTTGGCTTACTGAAACTTCTGCCTCCCAGATTCCCCGGATTCAAGTGATTGTCCTGCCTCAGCCTCCTGGGTAGCTGGGACTATAGGCACATACCACCACGCCTGGCTAATTTTTTAGTAGAGACAGGGTTTCACTGTGTTGGCCAGACTAGTTTCAAACTCCTGAACCTCAGGTGATCCACCCACCTCAGCCTCCCGAAGTGTTGGGATTATAGGCGTGAGCCACTGTGCCCGGCCATAAATTACATTTCTGAAAGTTCTCTGGTGCCTCTCGTGCTGCTGGTCCGGGAACCTCACTTTGAGACCCACTGCTCTCAGGGAGATATCCAGATATTACAGGAAAGGGGTCCCGATCCAGACCCCAAGAGAGAGTTCTTTTTTTTTTTTTTTTTTTTTATACTTTAAGTTCTAGGGTACATGTGCATGACGTTTATATCATGTATAACTCCCCAATGCAATCCCTCCCTCCTCCCCCCTCCCCATGATAGGCCCCAGTGTGATGTTCCCCTTCCCGAGTCCAAGTGATCTCATTGTTCAGTTCCCACCTATGAGTGAGAACATGCGGTGTTTGGTTTTCTCTTCTTGTGATAGTTTGCTAAGAATGATGGTTTCCAGCTGCATCCATGTCCCTACAAAGGATGCAAACTCATCCTTTTTTATGGCTGCATAGTATTCCATGGTGTATATGTGCCACATTTTCTTAATCCAGTCTGTCACAGATGGACATTTGGGTTGATTCCAAGTCTTTGCTATTGTGAATAGTGCCGCAATAAACATACGTGTGCATGTGTCTTTGTAGTAGAGTAATTTATAATCCTTTGGGTATATACCCAGTAGTGGGATCGCTGGGTCATATGGTACATCTAGTTCTAGATCCTTGAGGAATCGCCATACTGTTTTCCATAATGGTTGAACTAGTTTACAATCCCACCAACAGTGTAAAAGTGTTCCTATTTCTCCACATCCTCTCCAACACCTGTTGTTTCCTGACTTCTTATGATTGCCATTCTAACTGGTGTGAGATGGTATCTCATTGTAGTTTTGATTTGCATTTCTCTGATGGCGAGTGATGATGAGCATTTTTTCATGTGTCTGTTGGCTATATGGATGTCTTCTTTTGAGAAATGTCTGTTCATATCCTTTCCCCACTTTTTGATGGGGTTGTTTTTTTTTTTCTTGTATATTTGTTTGAGTTCTTTGTAGATTCTGGATATTAGCCCTTTGTCAGATGAGTAGGTTGCAAAAATTTTTTCCCATTCTGTAGTTGCCTGTTCACTCTGATGGTAGTTTCTTTAGCTGTGCAAAAGCTCTTTAGTTTAATTAGATCCATGTGTCAATTTTTGCTTTTGCTGCCGTTGCTTTTGGTGTTTTAGACATGAAGTCCTTGCCCATGCCTATGTCCTGAATGGTACTACCTAGATTTTCAGAGCAGAACTGAAGGAGATAGAGACACAAAAACCCTCCAAAAAATCAATGAATCCAGGAGTTGGTTTTTTGAAAAGATAAACAAAATTGACAGACCGCTAGCTAGACTAATAAAGAAGAAAAGAGAGAAGAATCAAATAGACGCAATAAAAAATGATAAAGGGGATATCACCACCAACCCCACAGAAATACAAACAACCATCAGAGAATACTATAAATGCCTCTACGCAAATCAACTAGAAAATCTAGAAGAAATGGATAATTTCCTGGACACTTACACTCTCCCAAGACTAAACCAGGAAGAAGTTGAATCCCTGAATAGACCAATAGCAGGCTCTGAAATTGAGGCAACATTAATAGCCTACCCACCAAAAAAGTCCAGGACCAGATGGATTCACAGCTGAATTCTACCAGAGGTACAAGGAGGAGCTGGTACCATTCCTTCTGAAACTATTTCAATCAATAGAAAAAGAGGGAATCCTCCCTAACTCTTTTTATGAGGCCAACATCATCCTGATACCAAAGCCTGGCAGAGACACAACAAAAAAAGAGAATTTTAGACCAATATCCCTGATGAACATCGATGCAAAAATCCTCATAAAATACTGGCAAACCGGATTCAGCAGCACATCAAAAAGCTTATCCACCATGATCAAGTGGGCTTCATCCCTGGGATGCAAGGCTGGTTCAACATTCGCAAATCAATAAACGTAATCCAGCATATAAACAGAACCAAAGACAAGAACCACATAATTATCTCAATAGATGCAGAAAAGGCTTTTGACAAAATTCAACAGCCCTTATGCTAAAAACGCTCAATAAATTTGGTATTAATGGAACGTACCTCAAAATAATAAGAGCTATTTATGACAAACCCACAGCTAATATCATACTGAATGGGCAAAAACTGGAAAAATTCCCTTTGAAAACTGGCACAAGACAGGGATGCCCTCTCTCACCACTCCTATTCAACATAGTGTTGGAAGTTCTGGCTAGGGCAATCAGGCAAGAGAAAGAAATCAAGGGTATCCAGTTAGGAAAAGAAGAAGTCAAATTGTCCCTGTTTGCAGATGACATGATTGTATATTTAGAAAACCCCATCGTCTCAGCCCAAAATCTCCTTAAGCTGATAAGCAACTTTAGCAAAGTCTCAGGATACAAAATTAATGTGCAAAAATCACAAGATTCTTATACACCAGTAACAGACAAGCAGAGAGCCAAATCAGGAATGAACTTCCATTCACAATTGCTTCAAAGAGAATAAAATACCTAGGAATCCAGCTTACAAGGGATGTAAAGGACCTCTTCAAGGAGAACTACAAACCACTGCTCAGTGAAATCAAAGAGGACACAAACAAATGGAAGAACATACCATGCTCATGGATAGGAAGAATCAATATCGTGAAAATGGCCATACTGCCCAAGGTGATTTATAGATTCAATGCCATCCCCATCAAGCTACCAATGACTTTCTTCACAGAATTGGAAAAAACTGCTTTAAAGTTCATATGGAACCAAAAAAGAGCCCGCATTGCCAGACAATCCTAAGTCAAAAGGACAAAGCTGGAGGCGTCACGCTACCTGACTTCAAACTATACTACAAGGCTACAGTAACCAAAACAGCATGGTACTGGTACCACAACAGAGATATAGACCAATGGAACAGAACAGAGTCCTCAGAAATAATACCACACATCTACAGCCATCTGATCTTTGACAAACCTGAGAGAAACAAGAAATGGGGAAAGGATTCCCTATTTAATAAATGGTGCTGGAAAATGGCTAGCCATAAGTAGAAAGCTGAAACTGGATCCTTTCCTTACCCCTTATACGAAAATTAATTCAAGATGGATTAGAGACTTAAATGTTAGACCTAATACCATAAAAACCCTAGAAGAGAGAGTTCTTGGATCTCTCACAAGAAAGAATTCAGGGCGAATCCGCAGAGTAAAGCAAAAGCAAGTTTATTAGGAAAGTAAAGGAACAAAATAGCTACTCCATAGAAAAAGCAGCCCCGAGGGTGCTGGTTGTCCATTTTTATGATTATTTCTTGATGATATGTTAAACCAGGGGTGGATAATTCATGCCTCCTCTTTTAGATGATATGGGGTAACTTCCTGATGTTGCCAGGGCATTTGTAAACTGTCATGGCACTGGTGGGGAGGGTAGCAGAGGATGACCAGAGGTCACTCTCATCGCCATCTTGGTTTTGGTAGGTTTTAGCAGGCTTCTTTGCTGCAACCTGTTTAATCAGCGAGGTCTTTATGACCTGTATCTTATGCAGACCTCCTATCTCATCCTGTGACTAAGAATGCCTTAACCATCTGGGAATGCAGGCTAGTAGGCCTCAGCTTCATTTTACCCAGCTCCTATTTAAGATGAAGTTGCTCTGGTTTACATGCCTCCTCAAGGAGACGGATTTGAGGTTTCCTCCTCTCTCCTTGTTTGGTGGTCCTATGATTTGTGGGAAAAAAAAAAAAAATACATCTTATGGTCCCAAAATCACTAAGCTAAAGGGAAAAGTCAAGCTGAGAACTGCTTAGGGCAGACCTGCCTCCTATTCTATTCAAAGTCACCCCTCTCTCCCTGAAATAAATGTACATCTGATTGTCTCCTTTGGGGAGGCTAATCAGAAACTCAAAAGAATGCAGCTCTTCCTCTCTTATCTACCTATGACCTGGAAGCCCCCTCCCCACTTCCAGTCATCCCACTTCCAGGCATCCCGCCTTTCCAGATGGAACCAATGTTCATCTTACATGTGATGATTGATGTCTCACGTCTCCCTAAAATGTATAAAACAAAACTATGCTCTGACCACCTTGGGCACATGTCGTCAGGCCCTCCCGGGGCTGTGTCGTGGGCGTGTGTCCTCAACCTTGGCAACATAAACTTTCCAAATTAACTGAGACGGTCTCAGATATTCGGAGTTCACAGATTAAACCTTTTTCTCTACTGCAACCCGGTGTCTTGTTGTATTGCCTTGCTCTGTATATCGGGCAATGTACTTATTATTGTTACAAAGTAACATCACGCAGAAGGTGACGTGACTGATAGCAATAGCACTGGGGGCAGCACAAAGGCAAATGTTTGAATTTTAGTGGTAAGATGCTCGTTTATTAGGAAAAAGGACTAGTGATCTATGACTCTGATAATATTGAAGAGGTGTTCCAGAAGTGGCACAATGTGTGAAATACAGATATTATACAGAAAGCAGAGATCTAGGCATTCCTGACCAGGTGTGCTTGCTGAATCTCAGTTTAGCCAGCTACAAAATTGCCAGGTGAGATCTCTTTCAAGGTCCTTTCCACTCTCATCTTCAACAATACATGTGTATATTGAGATGTTAAAATAATCAACTTTTTTTAAAGCAAGCCATGCTTGTTTTAAGCACATAGGGAAATTCAAAGGGCTATCAGTAGTTAGCTTTAAATGACATTACCAATGATTTAAGTTTCTTCTTTAGTCTTCATAGAATTTTGCAAATTTTGCAAAAAGTGATATGTAGCGTTTTTATAAATCAGAAAAAAATGAACTACAGCAAACACACATACAAATACAGAAATCTCAGTGTCCAAGATACACAGAAACACATCATATGAGAAGGCCACAGATGATTTGGGATTGCTAATGAAGTTCTTCTCCAAGTGATATCATGAATTGATAAAATGTATAAATATCAATGCCTGAAAGCTCAACAAGATGCTAAAAGAAATGAGTTTATTCTATTTTCTGGAATACAAAATTGGTTTTTCTCTTACCCTGAAGTCTCAAATTATGCTGTGGTGTATCTTTCCCACCAGCACTTTTACCAGGCTGTAGATGTGACTGAAACTCAAAGGACCCAACACAACTTTTCTCCGTTTTTTTTGTTGTTGTTGTTGTTGTTGTTTTTGGTTTTTTTTTTTGTTTTTTTTTTTGAGACACAGTCTCACTCTTTTGCCCAGGCTGGAGTGCATTGGTGCAATCTTAGCTCACTGCAAGCTCCGCCTCCTGAGTTCATGCCATTCTCCTGCCTCAGCCTCCCAAGTAGCTGGGACTACAGGCACCCGCCACCATGCCCAGCTATTTTTTTTTTGTATTTTTAGTAGAGACGGGGTTTCACCATGTTAGCCAGGATGGCCTTGATCTCCTGACCTTGTGATCCACCCGCCTCGGCCTCACAAAGTGTTGGGATTATAGTCGTGAGCCACTGCACCCAGCCAACACTACAATTTAAATACAGTGTTTTAGAGTAAAATAAAAACTAAGCAGAGACTACCAAGTCTAGCCATGACAGAGTAACTGGTGTTAGATGTACCTCCTTGCTATAAATAGCTGTTATGGACTAAACATTTGTGTCCCAACCTCAAAACTCATAGGTTGAAGCCCTAATCGCCAATGTGATGGTATTTGGAGATGAGACCTTTGGGAGACGATTAGCATTAGATGAGTTCATGAGGGTGGGGCCCTGATGGATAGGATAAGTGCCCTTAGAAGAACAGATACCACAAGGCTTGCTCCCTTCCACACACATACACAAACAAGAGGTCACCACCTACAAGTCAAGAAAAGAGGTTCAAAAACAAAACCTATCTTGCTAATATCTTGATCTTAGACTTTCTAGCTTCCAAGCTGCAATAAATAAATTTTTATTGTTTAAGCCATGCCATTTATAGTATTTTGTTATAGAAGTTTTGCTATAGACTAAGATAACAGCTAGCCATGAAACTGAGCAATATGTAGGTGGCAACTGTTTTGAGACAGTAGACAAGAGGCAATGCAGGAGAGTAACCCATGAGAGACAAGAAACATACCAGGTAAGCTGCACATTTTCTAGGAGCAATTTCAAGAGTTCAATATGGGAAGTGAAGTCCAAACCCAGACTGATGATCCTGCAGGGCTAAGAAGTTTGGGGTTGCCAAGACAAGTGGAAGTTATGGGGAACATGTAAGGAGATAGGAAATGGGAGCTCGCCTCTGGTTCTTTAGCAACAGCTGGACTCAGCATACACAGCATAAGGCTGCGAAATTTAGCAAAGAGCTAGGAGATGAACAAGATGCCAGAGGTCACACAGTGCCAGGCATCTAACCATTGGAAAAAAGGTTACAGACAGGGAAAGGGGCAAAATCAGAATGTACCCCATGGTGCTAGATTGGAATTGGAGTGGTCATTATGCACTCATGCATATATGCATGTATTTTCATGTTTTTGTGTGTGTGTGCACACATGTGTGTTTGTCTATACACCAAATACACATACACAGAGTAACTATAATAATAAACATATTGGCATATATATGTGCTTGAAGTATATGTACTTGTGTGTTTATGTATATGCATGCATGCATTTCTTAGCTCTGTCCACTGAGAAGATCTAGAATCAGTGACACACCAGTAGCAATGAGCATATCTGCTGTTTAGATTTTGGCTTCTAAATACCATTCTTCACTAAAAAGAACAAAGAATCCTAGACTGATCTCAGGGATGGGACAAGTAAAATACAAAATAAGAGTGTGGCATCATATTGTGCCAGAAAGCAAGAAATTGCTCAAAGAATGATAGGGACATATCAAGAGGATATAGGAGCCACACAAAGCTTTCAACGACTAAGTCTGTGACAATTTGAGCACTAAAAATAATAATATTAGTAATGGTTAGTAACTAATCAAATAAAGTAAGAATACATGAGTCCATAAACAAGTAGATGATACATACAGTAAGCAAGGAAAAAAAGAAAAGTTTTCCCTTCTGTCAAATGCCAACTAATAAAGGCCGTAGGGGAGTTAGAAAATCATCAGAGTGCTAAAACTAGTGGATAAAAGTTGGAGGTGGTACAGGATATTTACATAGTCTCAAGGCACATCCCTTTACATTGCCTGTTAATTTCAAAGGAAAATGGTAAGTTTACATAGAGAAAGTTGGCAGATTCTACTTTTGCCAAGTGATCAAACTTAACGTCGCACATATTGAGACAAACAAATATCACGTGCCTTCTGATATTTTGTGCTGTGAAAGACAGAGTACTGTTTCTTCTGTATTTCTGCTAAAACTGCTGAATCTGAATCTGAATGTGGGAAAACATCAAACAAACCTCCACGGAGAAAGTCCACAAAATAACTTTAAAATGTCCAAGGTCAAGGAAATGATAAAAAGGACAAGAGACAGTTTCAGATTAAGGGAGACTAAAGAGACATGAAAACGGAATGCAAGAGTGGTCCAGAATTGGGTCCAGGCCTTGGGGAAAAAAACTATAAAGGACATTGTAGGAATGATAAATATGGACTAGGGTTTAGATAGTAGTATTATATCAATGGCAAATGTCCTAAATTTGTTAATAGTACTGTGATGATGTAAGAGAATGTCTTGCTCTTAGAAAATACACACTGAAGAATTTAGGGGTAAAAGGGAGTAATGTCTCCAACTTACTTTCATATGGCTCAGAAAAACATTGTCAATAGATAGGTAATGATAAATCAAATGAGAATAAAAAGTAAACAATTGGTGAATCTGGGTAAAGAGATATTGAATAATTTTTGTATTGTTTTCTGCTACTTTAAAGTCTGAAATTATTCAAACTAACAAGTTACAAGAGAACTTGTCATCGCTGGAAGGAACAAGAGCTTCCCTCGAAAACATGATTCAGCCTGCCAGTCTCATCCTCTAAGCCACGAATCCCTAATCCCCCGGCCACAGACCAGTACCGGTCTGTGGCCCATTAGGAACCAGGCCGCACAGCAGAAGGTGAGTGGTGAGCAAGCGAACAAAGCTTCATCTGTATTTACAGTCATTCCCCATTGCTCACATTACCACCTGAACTCTGCTTCCTGTCAAGCCAGCAGTGGCATTAGAGTCTCATAGAAGCGCAAACCCTACTGTGAACTGAGCAGGCAGGGGATCTAGACTGCCCTTTCCTTACAAGAATCTAATGCCTGATGATCTGTCACTGTCTCCCATCACCTTGAGGTGGAACCATCTAGTTGCAGGAACACAAGCTCAGGGTGTCCACTGATTCTAGATTATGATGAGTTGTAGAATTATTTCATTATATATTACAATGTAATAATGATAGAAATAAAGTACACAAGAAATGTAATGCATTTGAATCATCCCCAAACCATCCCCCCAACCCGAGTCCATGGAAAAACTGTCTTCCATGAAACCAGTCCCTGGCGCCAAAAAGGTTGGGGATCATTGCTCTAAGCTCACTTCTACCCATGAAACATGGTACCCCGCACATGACTGGTTGCTCAGGGTGATCTAGGGAACTGAATACTAACTGGTTATGATACGCCCAGTGCATAAGCCCAGGTCAATAATTAAAGGCAGGTCACACACTAACATTCCCTTCCAAACCCCTGCACATTAACCCACTGAGTAAGAATGTACCACTTCCTGGTCCGCCATAATATCAATTATCCATTCTCTGGTCGCTTAGCCTGTGACATACTGAGATACTCGGTGTGACAAATGTTAGTAAACTGAGAAGTGGTGTCTATGTGTGCGTGTGGGTGTGCATGCATGTGTGCAGTAATAGTTGTCATTTTAATCTACTAACCACAGGCAATAATGCAACAGAGGGGTGAGCTTTTTGAAATCAGGGAATGTGTCTTCCCTTTGAATCCTACATAAATCCTCCCACAGCACCCAGCACACACGAGACATCCATGAGACACCCAGTGTTGTGTGGAAGAAACCTGAGTCAGGAGACCTAGAGTTTTCTGGTCAATGTTCTCCATGTGGTCCAGGACTTCTTACTTTACCTCTCTGGACTCCAATTCATTTCCATCAAGCACACACTGATGCCATCTGTAGCCAATCTTAAAAGTAGTGTCTGAGGCCGGATGCAGTGGCTCACGTAATCCTAGCACTTTGGGAGGCCAAGACGAATGGATTATTTGAAGTCAGGAATTCAAGATCAGCCTCTCCAACATGATGAAACCCCATCTCTACTAAAAATACAAAAATCAGCCTGGCATTTTGGCAGGCGCCTGTAGTCCCAGCTACTTGGGAGGTTAAGGTAGGAGAATTGCTTGAACAAAGGAGGAGGAGGTTGCAGTGAGCCGAGATCGTGCCTCTGCACTCCAGCCTGGGGGACAGAGCGAGACTCTGTCTCAAAAAAAAAAAAAAAAGTAATGCCTGAAGAGTTACTTTATCAGTCAAGGTTTAATCAAAGGAGCAGAAACACTTTGAGTATTTTGGATTAAGGGATTTATAGGATGAGGCTTTACACAATTGTGAGAAAAGCTGAAGAAGTAAAATTCCGAGGGGAAGTTAGTAGATCAGAGAAGAGTCATTTCCCAGCTTCTAAGAAAAACTCCAGAGTGTGCAGAGAAGGTCATGGAAAGCTGCAGCCTTTGCACTGAGTTTGCGTCCATCAGTAGGGCCGCCAGTCAAGAGCTTGAATCAGAGCAGAGAAGGGCAGAAGTCAGCTGAACTCTGCTAGAACCTCACAGCCTCTAACCAGGACAGTCTTCAAAGAGTCCTACTGGCAACTTCATTTCCATCTCTGCCACAGCTGCCTGCCAAGATAGACAGACCCCCCACTCAAAGCTTGGTTCCATTGTGGACACTGATGATGCACATACAACAAGCTGGTATGAAAAAATTTATTACTCACATAATTGAGCTCTCTGCGGGGAGCAGACCCGCCTCCCCAGCAGGCCTGACATGGCTTGAGAGATCGGGGAACGCCCTTCCTGGTCGAGGGTTTTATGTGGTTAGGGGGTGGGACCAGCGGAGGGTTCCTTAGTACAGGCAAAGGCTTGTATGGTTTGAATCTCTTGCCAGCACTAAAGGAAAAGAGAAGTGGGTTTTCCATCAGCTTGTCCAGCTACAGGGATCCGGGGATCAAAAAGAAGAGGGAGGAACGAGGCTTAGAGCTGTCAGCAGTCAAACATCAAAACATGGAGACACATCAAAACACGGAGACAGACTTCTCATTATAACCTTCAGATCTCACACAAATATCTCTTCGCCAACTTTCGTTCGGGGCCATACAAGAAGGAAGAGTCTAAAAAGCATAACTTCAATTTAGCCAAGTTAACCCCATGCAGAACCACCACAGATATCGCTTGGCAAGTCCATGATTAACCAGAGCCAGTTTTGTTAGATTGGGAACATCCTATGGCCACTAAACTGAAATTTGTTACTGAAGAATACAAAAATACAGGCTAGAAGAAAACTCTTCTTCAGCTTGGCTCTTGACATATACAACTCTTCCCTTAATTTGCCGTATAAAATACCCTCCATATCCTGGGTGGGAAACAAATCTTGCCCTCTCTACTCACTGATCTCTATCAAGAGGACCATTTGCAGTGGCTGATGCTTATGGGGGTTGCTGAAAAGATACACCAAGGCTGCCTATCCAGTTCTCAAGCTCTTCCCAATTTTACCCCTGGATCATGCCAGCTTGTCAGGGAGCTGCACACCTGGCCATTGTCCTGCCCCCTGTGATGGATCAACAGCAGCCACCTATTTTTTTCTATTTCTCCTGTCAAGAGGTGGACTCAATTTCCCATTGATACAGGAGCTATAAAGTAATTATTTAGGCAGATACTAAGGGCAACAGAGTCCTTGGTGGAATTTCCCTTTTAACGAAAAGCAACCCCCAAAATCATTTCTTTTCTAATGAAGAACAGCCTGAAAAATCAAGCTGCAGACATAGACAAGCAAGCTGGAAGTTTGCACAGGTGAATGCTGGCAGCCGTGCCAATAGAAAAGGGCTACCTGAGGGCCAGGTGTGTTCAACATGGAGGCTCCATCTTCCCTTTTCTTTGTAACCATGTGTAAAGGAACAGACAACATGGCACCAGCAGGTAGAGAATACAAGTGCGGCCGGGCGCGGTGGCTCAAGCCTGTAATCCCAGCACTTTGGGAGGCCGAGGCGGGCGGATCACGAGGTCAGGAGATCGAGAATCCAAGTGCACAATAAAAGATTAGGGTGGGGTAGCCAGATTTTCGCACACTATGCAAATGACACACCTAGTTCTAACCAATTTTTTGCCCCTTATGCAAATGGCACACCTGGTCCAACCAATCTTACGTGCCCTATGTAAATCAGACACCTCTTCCTCAAGCTCATCTATAAAACTTGCTGTATTTCACCATGGAAGCAGCAACCCATTTTTCCGGGACCCCTTTCTTCTACAGAGAGCTCTGCTCTTCTCTTTCTTTGCCTGTTAAACTTCCACTCCGAGCCTCCCTCTTTGTGTGTCCACGTCCTACTTTTCCATGGCGTGAGGCAATGAATCTGGGGTATTTACCCCAGACAACAAAGCCATTTCACCATTCTCTTTAATCCGGACTAACCTCACAATGTGTTCCTAAGCAATGGAATGTAGTGGAAGTGAGGTATAATTTCTGAGGCTGAGCCTCAGAGGCTCAGAGGCTACGCCTGTCCCGACACCCTTAGGATGGTCCTCTTGGAACCCTGCTGCTGTGTGATGAGAATCAAGGCATGGAACCCCAGCCCACAGCTGATAGCAGTGTGGGAGGGAGCCATGCTGCATGCTCCACATCCAGTTGAGCCCATGGATGACACCACCTCGCCACTGCCTGGCTGAGCGCAGTCCAACCCACAGAATTGGGAGAGATCATAAATTGGGCTAGTTGTACTAGGCCACTAAGTTTGGGGCAATAAATAACAAAAATTTCCACTACCCCCCAACTCCACCCACCTGCTTTGTAGGATCTTTCAGTGAAATGTGCTTTGGTATTGGGTCATCTGCTAGCATTGAAGGACACTGTGAGAGACTGGCTTTTATACAAGGTCATTACCGTCTCCAGTAGAGCTGCTTTCAAGGACAAAGTATGTAGCAGCCAACACTGTTGCTTTGTGAGAATCCGAAGCAGAAATTCTTCTCAGGTGTCACCCATAGAAAAGGCTAGGCATCTCCTAAACAACTCACCTGTATACCTGTATCTATCTTACTGTCTTTTTCCCTCTCTGCTTTGTGAGCTAGGAAGTTTAGAGCCACATTAATGAATCTCGCTTCCATTAGCAGTGAACTAGCCCTCTATAACTTCATTTTTTTTCCTACTTAAAATTTCCCTTTTCTTGTTTTCCTCAACTACTGTTCCTGCATCATGCATGTCTTGCATTTTTGGAAGTTACATCAAACTCTCTGTGGGCTGAGGCAAGATATAAATAAAATGTAGAGAAAACACAGTTGAATAAACATCAAAATGTGAACCTCTAAATTTGCCATTCCACATTTCTCTATAAATGTCATAAAGTGACATTCAAATAAGAATATAGAAAAATGAATGATGTCTTGTCTACCATGACGGGCAGAAAAAGGAATTCTGTGGTCCTGTTGGTAAACCTGCTCCCAAGATCATCTTTCAGAAACTCTGATCTGACTCTGTTGTTCCATATTTTAAAAGCCTTCAGTGATTAGAGGATGCAGGGGCACAATGATGGCCCCCAAAGATGCTCATGTCCTAATCCCCAGAACCTGTGGATATCCTATGTGACATGGCAAAGGGGAATTGAAATTGCCGATGAATTAATGTTACTAATCAACTGAACTTAAAATAGGGAAACTATCCTGCATTATTTCAGTGGCCCAATGTACTCTTAAGGGTCCTTAGAAGTAGAAGAGAGAATCAGAGAGAGACAATGTGAAAAGGACTCAACCCAAAAGCAACTCAAAGTTGTGGCATTGAAGAGGATAGAGGGGGCCCCCTGCCGAGGAAGTCAGCAGCCTCTAGAAGCCGGTTAAGGCAGGAAAAGAGATTCTCCCCTCGAGCCTCCAGAAGGAACTCAGCCCTGCCAACACCTTGATCTCCACCCCAGGAAACCCATCTCAGACTTCTGACAGCCAGAATGGTAGATCATAAAATTGTATTGCTTAAGCCACTAAATTGTGGTAATCGGTTACAGCAGTCATAGACAACAATACACGAGATAATGAACAAAGAGTAGGAATGCACCCAGGACTTTTTGTAACCTGCCTAACTTTCCCACCTCATCTCCAGCCATTCCCCCATCTCTGATCCCCTTGCTACCCCACTGTTCTCCATCCTGTCCCATTCAGTGCCCACTGGGCCACTAGGCCTGCCATGTCTGGTTTCTCCTCCCCACTCTTATTCTAATCTGTCTAGCTGCTAATCACCTATTCATCAATTAAGGTCCAGGTTGATGGTCACCTCTACCTTGGAGCCCTCCTTGATTCCTTTCCTGTTTCACCCACCACTCCAGGCTATGCAGAAAGAGGCCCTGGCTGAGAGCACCCAAGTGTTATACTGTTCTATCAGCATTATGGGTTTTTCTGTAGCCCTCCACAGAACCAACTCTTTGAAGGCAAGGACAGTGTCTTGATCCCCTTTGTATTCCCCAGTGCGTGACTCTGCCCTAATAGGACAGAATGGAATTGAACAACAACACAAGAACACACCCACAGTACCCACATTGGCAGATCGTTCACCATCTGTAAAAAATGTGTCAACAAATTGGAGGCAGCACGGGGTCAGGAGGCGGGCCTGCCACCAGATCACCTGACTCCCTCCAGCTCTGCCACTGCCAGCTGTGGGCAAGTTCCTGGATGTCTCTGTGCCTTTGTTTCCTGCCCTATAAACCCAAGGGTGGTAGGAAGGGAGCGTCTATGTTTCAGAGTTGCCAAAATAAAATGCCAGGATTAAGCACTCGATAAATGCTATGTATTATTTTTTTATTGCCTACTAAACAAGTCTCCATTTTTACCAAAGTCCAAAAACGAAACATTTCAGCTTTTGCCACCAATGGAGAGAAACGTTTTTGTACCATAAAGACCTGCCCTATTGCTTGCAGAAGTGCCTCTTCCCTTTTTAGATCCTCTCCTCTCCCAATACATCTTCTAGGCTTCAACACTCCTCGTCATTGGATGCAGTTTGCTACACACTTGGAGAGTCCTGGAATGTGAAGTTCATGGAAGCAGAGAGCAGCCAACACATTGCTTGGAAATTAAGAGGCTTGAAGGGCAAACTGGGGCCACAACTCAATTCACAGACAGATCACCGAGGAAATATGCTAAAATACAGATTCTGAGCTCCTCTGCCAACATCCCAGAGATTCTGATTCTGAGGAATGGGGCAAGGCCCAGGAATCTGCATTTTCCACAAGCTTCCCATGAGATGCCAATGCAACGTGCATCCATGGAGCACATTTAGAGAAACACTGAACCGTGATCCTTAAATCCTTTCTTGCTGGATCTTAATAGAATTCGTTCCGGAGACCTAAATGCCAAGGAATCCTGACTCCCTCCTGAAATTCATAGAAGACAGTATGTGGACCTACCTACTTGCCCACCTCTGCTACCCTTCTTCTGAAACAGTGGCCACACTTGGCCTTTGGCACTTAGCCCTCCAACACAGGGTGTAGCGGTGGTGGGATCACCAGCCAAAGCCCCTGGCCTTTCTACTCAGCCAGCTGGCATTGCTTTCTCCCAGGCTGGTGCCCTGCAGAGGCCACCATTCACTCCTGCTCCCAGCTGGGCAGAGCACCTCCTCTGAGCCCAAGGTTTTCAGCTTTCCATCCCTACATGTGCTGCCCCACCCCCTCCTAGCAAATGCCTTTATTTCACGCCAGCTGATGTCAGTTTCTGTTGCTTGCAAACACCTGAACCAGTGCAATGTAGGGTCTGTGACCTGATCCCAAGAGGAGGCACCATGGGCAGGAGTCTGACACGTGTTTGCCAAGTAAGGGCTTCCCAGGGAGGGCTGTCTCCAAAACAGGCATGAAAAAAAAAAAAAAAAACCCAACTGTGTCCTGTTCTAGGCTTCTACAACAACGGCTATCAATATTCAAGCTGCTTTTGGATGATTTAACATGAAAGAGCAGCCCTCGAAGGCAATGACTTGCCTCTTGTGAGCAGCATTTTAAGAGGATAAAAAGCACCCAGAGAGCCAGAGTGACAACGGGTGGCAATAAGAGAATTGTGGAAAAAAATAAAAAGCAGATCGTAATTCTTGTTGTGCCTTGAGCCAGAGCTTACCAAGGCTGCAGGCAGGTTGGAAACCCAATAACCTTCCCCGGGTTTAGATTCCATGTGGTCGCTGCCATTTGGCGACAGCAGGAGGTGACACGGGAAGAAGACACCCAGGAGGTAGAGCACAGTAGGAACAGTCCCCGCCCATGGAAACCAGAGTGGGCTTTTGGAACTCTGTGGGGATAAGGAGAGAAGGAGTCCACCCTCCTCAGTGTCACCCACAGAAACACAGAAAGTCTCATGGAGCAGGAGGTGGCCTCTCTTGGACCAGGTGGGGGGAATTCATCCCATAAGCGGGTTCTTCCTGAACTCTACTTCCCACCAGATGCTGTCCTGGAACCTGGAAATATAACCAGGAAGACAAAAATGAGTCCCATCTGCCAATTAAGATGGTTACCTTTTTGTTTTTGCTAGAAAAGAAAATAGTAAGTGTTGACAAGGATATGAAGAAACCAGAACCTGCACACATTGCTGGTAGGAATGGAAAATGGTGCAGCTGCCACAGAAAACATTTTAGTGGTTCCTTGGCAAGTTAAACATAGGAAGAATTACCATGGGACCCAGCAGTTCAATTTCTAGGTATATACCCAAAAGAATTGAAAATAGGTATGCAAATAAAACCGTGTACATGAATGTTGATAGCTGTATTATTCACAATAGTCAGCCTAGATGACCATCAACAGAATAGATAAATCAAAAGTGGCACAGCCGTATCATGGGATATTCTTTGGCCATAGAAAAGAATGAGGTCCTGACACAGGCTGCACCATGGATGAAGCTTCATAACAAGCTAAGTGAAAGAAGTCAGATACCAAAGACCTCATATTGTCTGATTCCATGTATACGTAATATTCAGAACAGGCAAATCCATTGAGACAGAAAGTAGATTGGTATTGCCAGGGGCTGGGGAGAAGACTATGGGGGCTGAGAGAGGGTGACTGCTAAGAGGTACAGGGTTATGTTTTGGGTGCTGAGAACGTTCTGCAACTACATAGAGGTGATGGTTGGACAATATTGTGAATGTGCTCAGTGCTGCTGAACTGCATACTTTTAAATGACTAAAGTGGTAACATTTATGTTATGTGTATTTTACCACAATAAGAAGAAATGGCTGGGCATGGTTGCTCACACCTGTAATCCCAGCACTTTGGGAAGCCAAGGAGGTGGACCACTTGAGGCCAGGAGTTCAAGACCAGCCTGGTCAACATGGTGAAACCCTGTCTCTGCTAAAGATACAAAAGTTGGCTGAGAATGGTGGTGCATGCCTGTAATCCCAGCTACTCAGGAAGCTGAGGCAGGAGAATTGCTTGAACCTGGGAGGTGGAAATTGCAGTGAGCTGAGATGGCGCCACCGCACTCCACCCTGAACAAAAGAGTAAGACTCTGTCTCAAAAAAACAAAACAAACAAACAAACAAAAAACAGAAAAAAGAAAAAAAGAAATTCTCCTGGCCAGAGCTTACAATTTAAAGAGAGAAACAAAAAAGGAAGCCAATTCTGATGATCTCTGTGTTAAAGGCATCAGCAGGGAAGACCAGATACCCCCATGCCAACAGAAAAGGGATTCATAGCTTGAATATGGGGAGGTGTCAGCCAAGAAGACTTCCTGGAGGCAATGGTATCAAAAACGGAAAGGAAATATTGGAGTTAACCAGACTGGCACACGGAAATACAGGTAGGAGGTGTGGAAAAGGCTGTGGGAGGATTAGGTGGGGAGACTTTGGCAGGTATAGAGGCCCAAGGGCCAGAGAGCCTCAACATCTTCAGGAGATTTGGAGGCTACAGAGTGCCAGATGGGGAGTGTCAAGGAACAGGGTCCCTGGTGTGCTCAGACCAAGCAGAGCACAGCTCTGGGCGCAAACATCTTCTGGACAAGAGGTCTGTCCATTCTTACTGGCTGTCCAGTCTCAGCCAGTCTTCGAACAGAGGAGAACTGTCCAAGAAGCATGTGCAGAAGCCAGAAGAACATTCTCATCTTCTCAGCACCTCTGCTCTTGTTTTCCCACCCATGCCCTTGTTTTAGAGCACAGAGGGTAGAAACAGGAAGAGGGGCAACCTCTCAAAGGAACAAATGGCACAGGGACTCAGATCCTGATGGAGTGCTGCTGACTCATTCAGATACAATCTCTACTCTACAGGCAGGGAAACTGAGGCTCGGGGCTGTTCAAAGATTTTCTCAGAGTTATGTGGGTCATGAGTGGCAGAGCAGGGACTCAACCCCAGACAGCCTGAGTTCAGCCCCATGTGCCCAGTACACAGGCCAAGCTGGGGATGGGGGCAAGAGAAAAGGAGGATGAAGTGAGCACTGTCCCTTGACCTCACCCCCGCAGAAGGCAACCCTGGTCTCCATGAAGGCTTTGCCTTCCCCTCCATCACCTGCAGGCTTCCCTGAAAGGCCAACGTTCCACTGTCCTGCAGGACCCGGCCCTAGAGGCTGCTGTTTCCTCTACGGGGCTTCCCTTCTCCAAGCTCTCTGCCAGGCCCCAGCACCTTGTGTGTCCTGGCGAGCCTGTCTCCTCACCCAGGGGCTGTGGAGAGCCAGAGTGAAGGGCCTTGCTTCTAAGATCAGGCAGGCATTTCCCAGGGTCCTGGAGGCTTCCTGCTGCCCTCAGAAGCATTTGCTGCTCTCAGGATCTCTGAGACGCCATTATGAGCAACTGTTCCAGTGCATGGGGATCCACATGGCCTCAAAGCATTAGCAGAGCTTCCTAAGGTCACAGGCAACTTCTGCCTTTCCTGTCTAGGGCGGGTCCTGACCTCCAGTGCTTCCCAACAGAGATGTTCTCTGCACAGGGTAGATAAATTATCTTTAGAAAATTTGAGATGATTATGAATCTACAGGGGCTTCCATCGAGTTAAAATAAAGAAAGCAGCAACAATGCTGTCATTATTTAATTAGGGAAAGAAATGAAAGATAAGAACCTTTATCTAAGACTTCAAAACACAAATGAGAAATTCACCCTGGATATTAGGTAACTCAGATCTCCATCCTTGAGCCAGAGGCTCCAGTCGCTCCGAATTGCTCACTGCTCCCAAAACAAGCTTGCTTCTGTGGCCTGGCACATGCTGTTCCCTCCTCTGGTTCTCCATCTCTCCCTACCCATCACCCCCCAGTGCAGCTGGGGAACTCTACTCAAATACCGAGGCCCAGCTCACATAGCTTTCCTCCAGGAAGCCTGCCTCGCTTTCCCTGGCACAACGGGCAGCTCCCTCCTGTAGCATGAACACACCCTGTTACAGTGTTTATTGTGCTGTCTTGTCGGCACCTACCTGTCAGGTTCCTGGTGAGGGGAAGCCCTTTTGAGATAAAGATGGACTCCTCTTTGCTTTCCCCATACCCAGGCACTGCCTGGCACACAGGAAACACCCCACCCACAATTGCTGAGGTGAACAAAGCCAGGGCTTCTGAAGACGGGACAAGATTTTCCAACGATAAGATGGTTATAGAGCAAACATGGAGCCCGAATGTGTGACTCCAGTTCAAAGCTTTGGCTCTAATGCTCTGTGTGGAATGATCAGACTTGGTAAGTAAAGAAAGTTTGCCAAAGTTCTACAGGTCTAGCTAAGCAGGAGGCAGAGCAGGTTCCTACCCTCAGGGAGCTCACATTCAGTAGGGAGCAGGTACAGACAGGCAGCAAAATAAATATAGAAGAAATTTTGGAGAGACAAAGCACCTACATGTGCAGACACTGAGCTACAAACTGGAGGTAGAGGCAATAACGATGACCTTACCCTAACAGAGATTATCATCTACTGAGGAATCCATAATCCTTCTCATGAAAAATTAAATAATCCCCAGGACTCCAGATGCCAATTTCTCAAACCAGAAGTGCAGGCATGTGAAAACATAACTTATTCTTTCTTACTTGAACTTAATTTCTATCTTAAGCTCCATCCACCAGTGGCATGAATGTAATTTTAGAGAGTTCAGGTTAAACCCAGTTGATGCCAGGACCTCTCCCTGCCCTTTCTCCTCAGAGTAGCATCTAAATTCAGGGAGGAGGGTTTATATTGGGTCAAGCAAAGAAGGAGGGAGGGGAGGGGTCCTTGATGTCATTTGTCCTACTGACAACTTTTATGGTGTCCTCATTGCCTCTAGTCACCGATCATTGGCATTGATTTCTGCTGGCACTGATGAGACATCCTCAGGGGCATCTGGACTGCCAGTAAGATTCAACAAGGTCAACGTGATGCCTTCTCACCCCAGCCTCCAGGACTCTTCAATCAGGAGCCATCTCCATCTCCATCCCTCTCTCAGCAGGTTTGCCAGATTGAACAAATAAGAATACAGGACACCCTGTGTTTTATCTGGCAACTTAATCTTTCAGGGACTCCAGAGGTTTGGGGGATTCTTTTCCAGTGCTCTGGGGCTTCACAAATGAATCCCTGTGGGGCATTCTCAGATCTGCTCTGCCTAGACTCACACTGTACCCCACCTACCCTCCGGCCACTGCACCATTCATAGATGGGGGACTAGGGCTTTGCTGCTTCCCTGGGCCCAGCAAAGCAGTGGGACTCAGGCTTCTCTGGTGGCTACATCATCCCCACTCCCCTCTCACCCCAGTGGTACTTAGGAGCTGCTCAGGGTGGGGAGGGAAGACAAGGAACATGCCGCACCTCACTAGTATCAAACTCTGTTTCTCCCTCGGATTCTCCCCAGCTAGTGCCCAGCGAAAGCTTTTTTTCTTGTCGAGAACAAGGAAATTGGCCCTTTTGGTCCTCTTCATGAATCCTATTTATCTTCTATATTCACCCCAACTTTTGAAATAAAAGATGTAAATTGACTCCCCATTTTCTTTGCATTTTGGCTAAACTAACAGGAGAGTAGAAAAATATTGGGAATAAAAGAATAGATTAATAATTCAAACGTTTATTGAGACATTCACATCCAAATGGGCTGAGGTAGCTGGCGGTTTCTATGCAGAACAGCTACAATGGTTGACAAAACACGTAAGTAGCCTATGTTAAAGCAAATCCTCCAAGAAGCAGACATCAAGATATGATGGTATTTCAGTGATTTTATTGGGGAAAATGCCTTGTGAAAGAAAACAGAGGCAGCCTGAAAAAGGCAGCTGGTAAAAGGAAGAGTCATTGGAGCATGATCCAACAGTCTAATGGCAAGTGAAGGAGAATAGGAAAGGAGGAGATGTCCTAGGCTGTGGTGCAGCCTAAGGAAGTCCAGGCAAAACCATCAGAGAAGCCCCAAATCTAAGTCAGCTGGTAGAGAAGTCCTGTGTCTCCCAGGACTGGGTTGGCCTTATAGACCTGGGACCGTCAGTCACTGAGTAAGAGAAACCCATTGAAGGTATGGCCTCGGCACAAAGGCAGTGATAGATTTCAGAGCCCGGCAACTGAGGATCTTGATCAATTATGCTCCCAGTAATTGGATGTTTGTGAGGTTCATTCTCATGCCCATCACATCACCTATTTGGAAGCAGTAGAGAGCTTCTAAGGAATTAGAGGGCTAAGATTCAAGGAAAGAAAGAACTTTAGAGAAATAAGCTGGCTGCCACTGGCTGCTGTTACTCTGGCAGCTCTTCCAGTTCTGGGTATAGAAAGGAGGCTAACAATCTTACGTAAAGTTCAGTGAAAAACTAGATGAAAGGCCACTACAGAGGGATATGAAATCCAGCCCAGAGTTCTGTTGGACATTTGGGAGTACTCAAGAAAATGGACCTGTTTCCCCTCAACAATGGCTGAATTCTACACAAAATGTAAGCTAAAAAGTATAGGTGGGAACTTGAAAAATGCAGTCTCATGAGACAAAAGTTTGCATTCTGGGCCTTCCAAGAAAAGAGGACTTACAACATTTAATTGGATCTTACAGAAAATTTTTTAAAAAATCTTGAAGAGTCAGAGATTAATCAAAGTAGACTGAGCCTTACCACAGCCTACTAGGATTATAACCCACCATCAACTCACTGATTGCATTGGAGTAATCAGATATGGCTCTATCTTCCCATCAGAGAAGAGTTAAATCCTATCTAGAGGAGGACAAAACCATTTGGGGTATCTACATTCAGTAATCACTAGGTACACCAAAAGAAATAACCAAATGACTAAAAACCAAGAGAAAAAGCCCTCAACAACAGAAACATACCCACAGGATTCAGATATTAAAATCAGTTGGCAAATGGCATAAAATAATTATGAATAACATTATAGTTAATTAATAACATTAATTTTTATAATAAAAATGAAAAGATATGAGATAAATAATTTTAACATAGAACCACAATCTAAAAAATAAAAATAAATGATTTTTTTTTTTTTTTTTTGAGACAGAGTCTCGCTCTGTCACCCAGGCTGGAGTGCAGTGGTGCAATCTTGGCTCACTGCAACCTCTGCCTATATCATACACTGCTCATGGGAACATAAACCATTACCATCAATTTGGAAAAGTGTTTGACTCTATCTTTTAAACCTGAACATATGCAATTGTTATATCGTATGATCGCCAACTTCATTCCAAATTAAATATTCAAAAGAGATGACTATATATTTTTACTAAAGATAAGTATGAGATTATTCATAGCAGCACTTTTCACAATGGCCCCAAATGTTTTAACAATCCAAATGTCCACCTACAATAT
This sequence comes from Trachypithecus francoisi, assembly GCF_009764315.1. Lineage (NCBI taxonomy): Eukaryota > Metazoa > Chordata > Mammalia > Primates > Cercopithecidae > Trachypithecus > Trachypithecus francoisi. The sequence goes on along the minus strand of NW_022681442.1, from coordinate 4,750,958 downwards.
AACAGGTAAATTATGATACATACATACAATGTAATCCGTTGACACATTAAAAGTGAATAATCTACAGTTAAATAAAACAACACACATGAATCTTGCAAAAGTAATGTTGAGTGAAGGAAAAACCAAGAATACTACTGTGGTCTGAATTTGTCCCCCAAAATTCATGTGTTAGAAAGTTAATCCCCAATGCAACAGTATTGAGAGGTGGGACCTAATGGGAGTTGTTTAGGTCATGGAGGCTCCACCCTTGTGAATGGATTGATGCTGCCATAAAAGGGGCTTGTGGAAGTGGGCTGACATTCTCTCTCTCTCTCTCTCTCTCTCTCTGTCTCTCTGTTTTCTGCCATATGAGAACAGCTTCCCTGGAGGATGCATCAATGAAGTTCCATCTTGGAACCAGAGGCTGAACCTACTGGCACATTGATCTTGGACTTCCCATACAGTAGAACCATGAAAGAATACATTTATGTTCTGTATAAATTATCCAGTCTCAGGTATTCTGATACAGTAGCACAAAATGGACCAAAACAAATACTGTGGTGGTTTCATGTCCACATAATTGTTTGGCATACCCTTCAAAAAGTAGGACCTAAGCCTCCTCCCTAAGTGTGGGCTGGACTAGCAAATAGAAGGAATGTGCAAGTGACAGTTCAAGACATTAGAAACTGGATCATAAAAGACACTGAAAATCCCTCTCCTCACTCTCTCAAATTGGTTCATGCTGAAATCAGCCAGCTGCCGTGTTATCGGCAATCTTAGGGAGATGTGTACATAATAAGGAACTGAGGCCTCCAGCCAATGGCCATATGAGCTAAGCTTTTCAGAGTATTTCTTCCAGTCCCAGGTAAGCCTTCAGATGACTTCAGTGCTGGTGGACATCTTGACTGCAACCTTGTGGAAGACCCCAAGCCAGAACTGTCCAGCTAAGCTGCTCCTGAATTCCTGACCCTCAAAAACTGTGAGATAATGAATGTTGTATTAAACTACTAGGTTTGAGGGAGTAATTTGTCAAACAGCAACAGATAACTAATATGATATATATGACATTATTGCATCTGTAAATTTCTGAAACAGGAAACACAAATCAATGGCACTTGAAGTGAGGACAATGGTTATAATTGTGAATATGCAGTAATGGGATGGGGACATGTGAAAAGCCAGCTCCAAAGACGGCCATCATCACTCCCCCATTTCCTGTAAACACACGGTACCTTCTTCCCTGGGCTGACTTTGTGACTTGCTCTGACTGCAGAATGCATCAGAGAGGACACTGTGCCAATCCTGAGCCTGCCAGAAGCCTGGAAGCTTCCACTTTCTCACTCTATGGAGAAGATAGCTGGCATACTGTTATGAAGCTCAGGCTAGTGCACTGAATAATGAGGACCTGCAAGGAGAAAGGAAGGCCACATGGAGAAGTGTTGAGGCACCAGACATCTGGGCAAAGCCTTCTTGGGTGTATATAGCAGTGGAGATTAGCCGCTAACTGAATGCAGCTGGTTGATTTACCCGAACAACACTAGATACGTCAGAAGAACTGATCAACTGAGACCTGCCCACATTCTTGACCCACAGAAGAATTACAATAAATAAACTGTGTTTGTTTTAAGCCACAGAGTTTTGAGGTGGTTTGTTATGCAGTAATCGATAACTAAAACAGGGCCTAATGGGGTTGACAGGGTTCTGGTAATTTTCCACTTCTTAGTCTGTGTGTTCATCTTATGAAAATACACAGATCTGTACACTGTATGTACTGACGCACTTTTCTGTATGTTGTACTTCAGTTTAAAAAAAAACCTCTAAAAACCTATCAATCTGCTTATTGATTTACCCATTCATTTACTCATTCATTCACTTAGTATCCTGGCACACAGGTGTTCAAAGTCCTGCAAAGAAGTATTTCAGAACATAGACAGTGGAAACAGGGCAAGAAAGAAGTGAAATTTACAATAAATCCTAAAGGTTAAACATGAGCTTGTTAGGTGAAAGAGAGAATGCAACATTCCACACGGAGCCCTGTACAAGAGCATCGTGTACAAGAGCCCTGAAGTAGAACAGTTCTCGTTCTATTCAAGACAACAGGAAAGGTCCACATGAATAGAAAGGACAGAAAGGTGAACACCGGAGTGACCAACCATCCCAGTTTGCCCAGGATTGTCCCAGTGTTAGCAGAGAAAGTCCCATGACCCGGGAAACCTCTCAATTTCCAGCAAACAGGGGCAGTTGGTCTCCCTAAAGGCTGGAGATGCAAACAGAGCCATAACTGCAGAAACTGAACATGCTGTGTCTTCTAGACTATAGAAAGGATGTTGGTCTTTATTCTAGGGGCTGAGGATTTAAGCAAACAATGGGATAGTGGTATTATTTCTCCCCTTAAAGAACTAATATGAATGACTGCTTGATTGGTTTTATTGATTATATGTGAACTTGATACTCTCCTACTCACTCCTGAATTAATTGGTGAAAAAGCTGATATCACAGATACATCTCTGGCCACAGTTGCTGCCTGTAACATCAATAATAGGGGGGTTGTTATGAGGAACCCAGGGGCCACTACTGTCTACCCCCTAAACACTCATCTGCCTCCAAAAATTTACCTCTCACCTCCCAGTATCTCTTCCAGCTGCTTTTCCAATTAGGAGATGTGCTTGGTTGACACCAGGCCAGTGACAGCCCTCAGGGACCATTCCAACTGCTTCTCACTAAGGGTCAGCAAAATCTTCTTTGTAAACCTCTCATAAGTATGAATTTTCCAAAGATATCTTTTACTAAGAAACTCGAGCAAACCAAAACAAACCAATAACTGTGTCAGCAGCATGGTGTGAAAAAGAGCATAGTACTGTCAGTCCTGGTTCCATCATGTACCACAAATGTGTGTAGTCTTGGAAATAGCCCTGGGCTTAGTATTGTTATCAGTAAAGCTGAGAGAATAATCATAATAGCTGCCCTGCCTCCATCACAGAGAAGCTGTGAGGGATAAATTACATGATGACATTTGGTCAACTGCAAATCACAAGACAACTGCTACTCTAACCCGCCATAAAATGGGGACAACGGTTTATCCCATTTAGGGTTACTGGATGGATTCTTCCATGTTTTATATCAGACACTTACTAGGGACTGGGAAAACAGTCTGTGTGGGTTATAACAAAGTCTCTGTCTTCCTGGAGCTTACATTCTAGTGAGGAAGACAGATAGTGAGCAAATAGATACCTTAATGTTAGGTAGTGATAAATGAAAAGGCACGGTAAAGAGATAGTGAATCATGGAGTGAAGAAGGCAGTTGGCTGCATGTTCAGGAAAGTCTCTGTGAAACCTATTTATGTTTACATTAGACAGGTACTGAAACAAAGAGAGTCTATGGGTAAAGGGAAGAATGGGGATCTGCACTTCAGGCAACAGAAGTGACAAACAGAAAGGTCCTGGGGCAGGAACAGAAGGAAGACAAACACGGCTAGGCCACATAAGCAACATGCAGGAGAGTTCTCAGAGGTGGGCAAGGCAGCATCCTGTGGGTCTTCCTATGCAAAGTAAGAAGTTTGCATGTAAATCTGAGTGTGTTGGGAAGCTTTTGGGGTGCGGGAGTTGAACAAGGAATGATGCAATTGGATTATATATTTTGAAAATGGGCTTTGGCTGCTGTGCAATGGACAGAGAGGAGCATGAGAAAGGGGAAGAGAATGGAAGTGAGGAAAGCAGTGAGGGGGTCACTGCAGAAGTCTCAACAAAAGACAAAAGTAACAAAGAGGGAGGGAAGGCAACATAGTCCAAAGGGTAATGCATTCTACCTGCAGAGCTGATGGGAGATGCTGACAGATTGGGTGAGGATTTTGAAGTAAAGTCAAAAAGAGCCACACAGTTTACTGATATTTAAATAAAATAAGGCAAGAACATCATTTCACACAGTGGCTGCCATACAAGCACTTAATGTGCTATGATAGTTGTTCACCATAATTATTTTTTATTTTTATTATGACCAAGCTGGAGACTAATGACAGGTTCCTGGGTTGGCATCGCTGCTAGAAGTCTCCAATCTCTTGCCATCACCCACAATTTCCAGACTTGCACTGCCCCATCCATGCCACAGACCTCACTTCCCAGCTGCATGGCAAACCCAGTTCTCCTCTCCAGCAAGGCAGCTGTTTCACTTGGACCTCCAGGAAGCAGGAAAACAGGCTCTTTGGACACACCTGGAGGCAACACCCATTGGTACCTGTGGGATCTGCTGCTGCTTTTCACGATCTGGACAGACTTCCTTCCCTCACAATTGGAAGTTCAACCCTTTCTCCTGCCCCCACCGTTCATCCCCCTACAGGGTCTCCTCCCAGGTCCTCTCTGAGACCCTCCCCACTCGCATCCCATAGGGCGGGTGAGCCTGATGCTGCTCCCACCTCAGAATGACTCAGCAGCTCAGCGTCTGCGTGAGTTGCTAGAGTCTTTCGCAGCTCACAGTTCTGCCTCCTAGCTCCACTTTAGAATCACGTGGGGAACTTGTTAGAACACATTGATGCCTAGCCACTTCTGGGATGACTTAAATCCAGGTCTCTGAGGGACTGAACGAGACATCCATGTTGTCGTTGAAAGGCTTTTCCAGGTGATCCTAATGAATAATCAGATACATTATTGTGGCTTTGCTTTTAAGATGCTGAGATTCTCAACATGCTCTAAAAGGGAGGCAGAATTCCTGTCAGGGAAACAGATTCCATGAGGGTCTTCAGTCCAGATGCTCATTCAACTCGGCAATTGTCAGAAGCACATAGAAGAGTTTTTATAAAGAGTACGTTGTGGTGCCAAGAAACCAGCTTTCCTTTCTTTTTCTTTAACCCTGGAGAAGGCTTTGACTGCATTATCCAAAAAACAGAGGTCCTCAACTTCACAAATGAGAAATACGTGTGTAAACTGCAATAGCAGTTTGAGTGATGGGGACAAAAGCTAAAAACTTGCATTGTTATGTAAGTATGTCAGTAGATTCAGCCAAACTACAAAGATGCCAAAAGAAGCATAAAAAATGGAAAGTTATCAAATTATTATCAATGATTTCCAGACTAGAACTATTTTATTTTTATTTTTTAGAGATAGAGTCTCCCTCTGTTGCCCAGGTTGGACTGCAGTGGCACGATCTCAGCTCACTGCAACCTCTGCTTCCTTGGTTCAAGCAATTTTCGTGCCTCCGCCCCCCAAGTAGCTGTGATTAGAAGCACGCGCCACTATGCCCAGCTAATTTTTGTATTTTTAGTAGAGACAGGGCTTCACCATGTTGGTCAGGCTGGTCTCAAACCCCTGGCCTCAACAATCTGCCCGCCTCAGCCTCCCAAAGTTCTGGGCTTACAGGCGTGAGCCACCATGCCTGGCCAGACTAGAATTCTTGACGTATAACAGGTGCTTAATAAGTGCTAGTGGCCAGGTGAGTGAGTGGGATTGAAGCAATGCTGCACACCCTCATAGACACACAAAAACTACTGTCAGAAGCTTTAGCAGTTTCACAGACCTTTGAAGTCCCAATCACGAGGCCTATGGGTCTCAGGTTAAAACTGATAAAAAAAAAGACAGTGACTCCAGCGAGCAGGAGCCTATCCTTCACATCCTATAACACCAGCTCCAAGCACATGCCTGGCTTGCTGGATGAAAGAAAGAACCCTGCCCCAGCCATTCGTCTGCCCCTCTGGCAAGGAATTATGATTTCCACAGTTGTCAAGCCAATTCTGCTGGAGTCCAGTTCTTTTTTCCAAGGAAACATTAAGAAGCAACGTGTAATCTAGATGAGCTCAACAGGTAACAGAATATGGCCCAATAAACTCACCTGAGCTCTAAAATGCTTAGCAGCTCCTGCACCTGGTGAGCCAGCTCACATCTGGGAAACATTTACATATTTATTTCTCACTTTGGAAGTTGAGGATCTCTTTTCGTTGGGTAATGCAGTCAAAGCCTTCTCCAGAGTTAAAGGGATAAGGAATGCTGGTTTCTTGGCACTATAACACGCTCTTTATGAAAATCTTTTACGTGCTTCTGACAAGTCATCAGGGTAGCCGAGAATGACGTCACCTGGCCACCCTTTAATCCACAAGTCTCCGCAGCAGAAACGTGTCATACACATGTGGCAACAGAGCCGAGAGTGTGATGAAGTCCAAATAGAATGTTTCTCTCTGAAAGTGCTTGAGACAGAAGTCAGGGCTGCCTCAATACTGTATGACATTCTGCTGGGCTTGTTTTTAAAAGCTTTATGAAATGCTTTGGGGATGTCCAAACCCAGGTACCAACTTTCTTTAAGGTCATTTTTGAAACACGAGTGAATGTTAGAGTAGCAAAAAGCACAGCTATTCTACACTCCATGTATCTCATGTTGCAACATCCACTCTGAAGGAACCAAAAATTCCCACTGTGTTGCTACTGCCACTGCTACTACATCTACTGCTAGTAGAAACAATTAAAATAGAAACATTCCCCTGAAACACCTTCTTCTATTTTCCTCCCCAGATGTAATCACTGCGAACTATTGCTGTGTACCTTTTTATTAAACATTTACAAACATAGATCGCTACACCTACGAATGCATAGGTTTCTTTATTGTGCAAATACTATACCTATTTATTTGCAACTTGCCTTTTTTTTCATCTTGACAATACGCCAGAAGACCTTCCCCGGTCATTACATATAGGGTAAATACGAAGAATCACAATTGCATGGTCAAAAATGTTGCACCTATTTTAACTTTCAAAGACAACGTCAAACTGACCTCCAAAAAGTTCCAAAGCCCTGAAGTAATCACTTGGCAAAACAGCACACAGCTCTAGTAAGCCGCTTCGCCTTTCTGTGCCTCAGTTTCCTGACTTGTGAAAAGATGATTAGTAATCCCTCCTCCGCCTACCTCCCAGGGTGGTTGTGAGAACCGAGTCAGACCGAGTATGTGTCTGTACTGTGAAATGTACAACACGAAGTACAAATGTTAAGGATTACTCAACAAAAGACTTCAAAGGCAGCTGGGAGCTTCACAGATGGGCTGGGTAGCCCAGAGCACAGCCGCCTGCTCATAGTTTGGGCATTTGGAAATCACAACACCATGTTGTCACTGGCATTGTCTAAGGAGCACCCATCCTCCTCAGTTGCAGAAAGAACAAGCAACGGCTCAGCCAGGCATACAAATTGCAGGGCTCCCTTAACATATTCAGAGCACGTAGGGTTGGCATTAATTTAAAATCATTCATTGCACTTCTTATCAGGGTAAAGGACATGGGTGCACTTTGGTATTATCTTGAAGTTAATTTGAGGCTTTCAATATTTAAGTGTTTGATAACTTGTAGTCTGAAAAGATGAAACACTAAAAGAACTGTAGATTGTCTTTATTTATCCCCAGGTAAGATTCAGGAAGCTCTCCCGCTGCCCCAAATAACATCGACTTTTTAAAAGAAATATATCTAAAAATTCATTTTTAGGCAATTGATTCTTTCAGAATCAAGATGCTCAATCCAAGAGACAAAAAAGTAACTTCTGAATAGCTTCCTATTCTATGAAATGCCTGGGTTGGAGCAAACACTTGGTGATTTATGCAAGTGTGCAAGGATGCATATTTGTAAAATGAGCTATTAGCACCTTAGAACCTAACCCTGTCACCTCTTCATCCCATTTTAGCAGAGCCCTTACTCCGCAGCAGGGTTATCCTGCCAACAAAATGTGCCAGGGAGCTGCTCCTCCTGTTGGAAGGCACGCCTTTTGCGTTGTTTCCTAGGAGGAGTGATGATCTCCATAAAACACTCTTCTCTTCCCAATCAGGTACCCTTTGTACAGTTCCTTCATATATTCAGGGAAGCTGACAGCCCCTCGAGTGTAAGTAGGGCAGGGATTTGGAGAAAGAAATACATGTTTTCGAAACATGAAAAGATAGTTGGAGACACATTCACAAATGCTGCCCCATTCCATGGAAGGATAGATTTGGACCAGGGAGGGCAGTACCGTGAATGCCAACTGAGACATGAGACTTGCCTTGGTCAGGAGGAGGCTGCTGATTCCCTTTAAGCAGAAAGAGCAGTGACATAACAGAGCTGGGCTCTAGGAAGGGAAATCTGGTAGGGTAATATGGAGAGCAGCTGAGAAAGGAAAAATTGAGAAGCAGGAGATCAGGTGGAGTCCCATGGGGATGCTTGCTGATGCATGATTAGAATGGGGTTGGCTAAATAAATAATGATCCATTGCTCCTCTGTCTGCAGGACCATTCCCAGCAGCCTTCAAACATGCTGTAATTTCCAGTAAGCAAGGGGGAGGGGAAAGCCCATTGGCCTCAGAGGAAAAAATTTTAAAAGATTAGACCACAAGCAAATGAAAAACATGAAAATGCGCCTTTCTAGTGGGAAATCTAACATCAATGATTCAGTGTCAGACAAACAACATCATCTTTCCTAATACTGTTGTGATGTGAGTTTTATTGGTACCGTCATTTTGTTTGCACCTAATTAATCATTTGATTCATTTTTAGAGCTGGATATGAGCTATCATCATGAGAATTTTCTACCCTGTTCCATGTTTGTATATATATAGTGCAATTATAATAAGAGAATGTAAGTCATCAAACTCCTCGACCTGTCAGCTCCTGCAACCCTTGATCCTCTGTTTTTGCTTTACAACAAAATTCACGGCCAGAGATATCTCAATGGTAAGGTCCAATTCCCCACCTCCCATTTCCTCTGGCATTCATTCCCATTAGATTTCCATTTCAGGCTCTCCTCAAGGTCACCAGTGACCTTCCAGCTGCTAAGCTCCGTGATCTCGTCTCAACCCTCATCCTACTTGAGTCATCAGCAGCATTTGTGTCTGCTGATCATTCCTCCTCCAGAAGCCGCTTTCTCCTCCTGCCTGCTGCTGAACTGGCCCCTCTCCACTCTCCTCCTTCTCTCTATTGCTCCTTCCCAGGCTCCTCTGCTGGTTCCTCTTTCTTTTTCAACCTCCAAGCTTTGGAGCACTCAGTCTTCAGATATCTCCCCTCTAGCTGTATTCACTCCCTAGGTGAGAAGGTCCATTGTGTGCCAATGACTCCCATGTTTATAACTCTAGCCCAGACATTCCAGAACTTCAGATTTGCGTTTCCAATTGCCATTCATCCTCTCCATTTGCGTGGAAAATGGGTGTCTTGAACTCAAAACGTCCAAAACTAAACTCCTGATTTCCCCCCGTAAATCTGTTCTTCTTGCAACGTTCACAGCCCCGTTAAAGGGCATCACCATCCTTCCTATTGCTGGGGCCAAAAGCCTTGGAGTCATCCTGTCTCTTCTCTTTCTCTCCCACCTCACGTGCAATCCACTAGCAGATCACCCAGATCTTCCTCCAAAATCAACCCACAATCCCATCCCTGCTGGTCCTTTCCACAGTAACACCTGAGCCATGCTGCCCACACCAGGTCCCTGGGTTATTGCAAGAGCCTCCTGCTGGTTCCCTGGCATCTGCCCTTGACCCCTGCAGTCTCTTCTCAACAATTCAGAAATGTAAGTCAGATCAAGTCATTCTTTGCCCAAGACCTTACCAAGTCTTTGCATTTTACAGAGAGAGAGAAAATAAAAAGTTTTAACACTGGCCTACAGAGCCCTCTGTGACCTGGCCCCAGGTTGACCTTTTAAAAAATTGTGATAAAAAACACGTAACACAAAACTTACCATCTTAATCACCATTAAATGCACAGTTCAGTAGTGTTACATATGTTCACGCTGTTGTGAAAAACATCTCCAGAATTTTTCATCTTGCAAATATGAAACTCTGGACCCATTAAATAGCTTCCTTTCTCATCCTCCCCCACCCCCTGACAACCACCATTCTACTTTTGGTCTTTACAAATCTAACTTCTCTAGGTACCTCACATAAGCAGAATCATACAGTGTTTGTCCTTTTGTGACTGGTGTCTTTCACTTACCCTGGGGCTGCCTTTTTAATTCCTGTACTTCTCTCCCCCTTGCTCAGTCCACTCTCGCCTATGGTCCTTCTGGTTGTCCCTGTACCACATCAAGTATACCCTCTGCCTCAGTGTGTGAAAGCCAGCTTGCACCTGCTCCATCTGACTCACAGAGATTATAAGCATCTCTTTCCTACTGCACATTCAGTGACCTCATGTTGGTGGCTAGAAATCAGCCTTGGAGGGAATGTTTATATCATGGAAATCAACAAATATTGCAGATAAGGCTTTTTTTTTTTTTTTTTTTTTCCAGAGAGCTGGTTGTTAGTCATTTGCCAGCACGTCACTTCGTTGCCTAGACAAACCTTCCCTGATTAGTCTACTTACTTCTTCACTTATGTCTCTGCTCAAATGTGCCAATTCTAGAGGGGTCCTCTCTGACTACACTATAAAAATCGTAACCACACAGGCTCCCCTTTCCATTTCCCCTACACTAATTCTTCTCCATCTGACAAACTATGTAGTTAGCAGTTTGTTGATTGTTTGTCTGTCTCTTCTAGAATGTCAGCTCCACAAAGACAAGGACTTTGTCTTGTTCACTTCTTTATCTCCAGCACCAAGAACTATGCCTGGCATGGTGACGGCATTCGATAAATATGTGTTGAATGAATAAATAATGCATTTTAATGAATTATTCCATGCACATATTAATTTTTAAGTCACTAGTGCACTGAAATGTTGCACAGTAAAAGACTAAAATAGATGGATCTATATATACCGATCTGAAAAGACATCTAAGACTTAAAGAGCAAGGTGTTAAATGTCAAAATAAGGTATACAGTGTGTTTACATATACACACATATACTTAGAAAAATGTCTAGAAGAATATGGAAGTCTGTCACATTTTATCTTATGTACTTTTAGAATGCGATTTCTAAAACCATGAGCATGCATTGCTTTTGTTTTCACAAATTTCAAACCTGTAAAAGCAAAGAAGAAAAAAGGAAACCCTCTAGATTGTGAGCTCCGTGAGTCATATTTGTTCGAACATCTTTAGTGTCTAGAAGCTTCCTGGTAAACAGTAGGTGCTCAAAGATGCGATGGAATGGATGACTTCAACTGAGAGGGAATACAGCCTGAAGTCAGGAGGAAGGGAGGGGCCAAGTGGCACAGGATCTAAAGTTGGGGGGGTGAACTGGCAGCCGCACAAGTGTGTGAGGGGACACATGGGACTTGAAGGATGAGGGAAAGAAGGTGGCAGACATGTGCTCACTTATGAGCAGGTGTTGGACATCACCTGAGTACCAACCTCATGCCGAGCACCATGCTGGTATCTGGGGGCCAAAGGATGAAGAAGTCCTGGTGCAATCAGACCCCACAGGTTTCCGTGCCATGGGTGAAGCATAAAACAAAAAACAAGTGAGCTTAGGAGGAAAACCAAGGGGCTTCCTCATTTGAAAAGTGTTGTACTTACAGAGAGCAGGCTTGAGCCACACATGCAGGAAGCAGCCAGGACTTGGAGAGGGAGCCTGTGTGTTTGGCCTCAGTGTCGTACCCACCATGGGGCTCATCCTTGTGAGGACTCACTGCTCATCCTCAGCGTGGACAAAGTGGCTATCATATGGAATCTTAATGTAGGATTTAAGACCATTAACTTGTAAATGCCTCTCTTAACCAGCCGAGTAAGTTTACAGCATGAGAAATGGACAGAACTAGACATAGACAATAACGCTTCTCTTCTTGGGAAATCAAACCGTTTATTCTTGTCCTGGGTCCCTGATGGCACCTGATTACACACACCATTATCCACACAGTCAATTTAGGAGACATTTATCTTCTATTTTAAGAAATCATAATAACTTATTATGGGAATAAAAAGATTGGGCATACTTCATTATGTGTTTTCCCTCAATTAAGTGGATATCTCAGTGAATTAATATTTTTAAAGGTATAGGTCTTTCTTCTGACCTGGATTCTCATTGGGTTTTCTCAAAAATTAGTCAGTAGATCTCAAGATAAAAATCAATGATACATGGTTAAAAAAATTATGTATTACTGCATTTTAAAGTTTTCCCAAGCCATTGTTTAAACCACTAAACTTGATAAAAATAAAGAACTTTTCTACTATTTTTAGGTTTTCTTTCTAGAAAAGTGACGCAACGACAGGAAAAGTCTTTTTTTGAGGCGGAGTCTCGCTCTGTCGCCCGGGCTGGAGTGCAGTGGAGGATCTCAGCTCACTGCAAGCTCCGCCTCCCGGGTTCACGATTCCCTGCCTCAGCCTCCGAGTAGCTGGACTACAGGCGCGCCATCTCGCCCGGCTAGTTTTTTTGTATTAGTAGAACGTTTCACTGTGTTAGCCAGGATGGTCTCGATCTCCTGACCTCGTGATCCGCCCGTCTCGGCCTCCCAAAGTGCTGGGATTACAGGCTTGAGCCACACGCGCCCGGCCTAGGAAAAGTCTTAAGATAGGCAAAACAAGCTTGATTCTGCGACTAACTAGCTGGGTAACTTAAAGTCATACGACTTCTCGACAACTCATTTCCTCATCTGCAAAAATGGTTAGAATAATTATCACCTCCCAGGCTGTTGCGAAGGTTACTAATGTACTTGATTAAATTGTATGACAAATTTTAGCAAGAGCAATTACGACTTGTGTTCATTTGTTATAGAAAATAGTTTTAGTTGTATAGATGTGTTATTAAATATCACTGTGTCTTAAGCTTGTTGTAACTACCAATTATGCACATATTCCTACAACTTCTGCCAAACAACCTTTAAGAAAAAGCCAACAGGCAAATCATATTTGCTTTCCTGAGTGACCTCAGCCAACCTTCATCTTTTCTTCTGATGTTTTGTAAATTCTTCCATTCATCATACAAACATCTCTTACATGACCCTGGTATGTACTGCTTTCATGGCTAATTTTCAGGTATTTGATATTCTTTAGGGCAAAGAATACATGACTAAAATGGAAAGGCAAGAGCCTATCAGGCGAAAACACAGAAGTCTACTTAGGAACCCACAGCCTCCACGGCTTCTAGGGTGGGTAACTGAATGTGTAAATGATGGCTTAGCACCTTGGATTCCACGAAAGGGGATTTTCTCTCACCCTTAACAAAAGATTTCCATTCATACAATTTTGTTCTAAAGCAAAGCAGCCTTATATTTATGAGACAAGCAAAAAAGTGAAGACAAATTGGGAAGAATGACATCATCAGTGCTCCGGAGATGTGGGGGGAAGGCATGAGGACAATGAGCCTTCCTTCCTTTCAGCAATGTAACCCCATTCACTTTTTTGAAGGAATAAGAACTGTGCCCCACACAAGCACCCACTTCTTTTTCTTTCTACTAAACTTTTCACCTTGTCTCCTTGCATCTTTCTTTTTTCTGCTTCCAAAATTTTTAGCCTCAAAATCCAAATGGTTCAGAGAAGAATTAGAGGCTTATCAAAGGGAGCCATGGGGGTGAGGTGCAGAGAAGAGAAGTGTAGAATCTTGAGTTGTTCCCACCCTCCTGACATTTTATTTTGTCATTTCCGTTAACTTCAGATCTCGTCTATTTTCCCAATTAGATCTTAGCTTGTACTTGAGTTTCTCTTCTGAAAAGGTTACAGTGCATTTGCGTATTAAGGAGTTTAAATGATCTACAGTTCAGCAAAATGTTCATCTTTAAAAGCCACCCTCTTGTCCTTGGTCTTCATATTAAATCAAGGTAAGGATTAAAATTCAACTGTTTCTACCAGTGCTTTCTTTAATGAGAAAAACAAAACTAGGTTTGAAGTGGATTAAATAAATTCATTTGATGTCACTCGAGGTGGAGCTGGAACACGAGGCACTCACTAGAAGCAAGTGCATGTGCTTAGGCTTGAGGATTAAAATCATTTAGCATTTGGTGACAGGTTGACCCTGTTGCTCTGTTGACCACACTAGAAGCTCCCGAATGGTTCGGACTTGCTGTCTTTTCTTGTATCAGCAATATACAGGATCACAGCATGTGACACCTTAGGGAATATCCACAGAGTCCCAAACTTTAATGTGTTTGAGAATCATGTGGGGAGTTTGCTCTAAAGACAGCAAGCCTCCTTCATTAGGTCTGGGAATAGGCAGGGCACACCAGAATTCCACTGCACAAGCCCTGCATGTGACACTGGTGAGGTGGCCCATGAGAAACCCTGTGGAAAGCCCTGAATGATAGGATGGCAGTTTTCAGGTACAGATGCACTTGTCCCATCCCGCAGCCTCTGAAGTAATCAGTGCCTTAGAAACATTCCACACTCAGGATCAACTTATAAAGAAAACAAACCCAACAGGAACAGGAGCTTCATGGTATGAATCCTTCTTAGGTTTTAAGAATCACTATCGCCTTCTTTGCCACATACTTCTTTACACAGGACTTGACGTATTAGATAAATATCTTACCCATCTATTTATTTCATCCACACACAGATTCCCCGTCAGTGCTTCAGAACAGAAGAACTGAACTAATTTTAGCAAATCAAAATGTCATCCTTCAGTCTTGCCTCCCAGCCTGGCTCCTTTCAGAAGACTTGGGATGTTTGAGGGCTGATGAAGGGCGGCCGTCAGCAGCTCCAAAACACATCGCAGGGGAGGCCTAACTTTGGGAAGAACCATCCCTGCAACCCTGAAGAGATGAGGCTCAAAAGTGGGAAACCCTCTTGCTTAGGGACTAGAAAATTTCCCAAATGGATGTGATCAGCCATTAAACACTGAACCAGTGACACAATTTATAATTGCATAAAAATTCATTTGCAATATATTGAACTGAGCACACCTTTGGCTGTGCTTTATCATGGGTTGGGACTTCTTGAGCTGTGACTGTGCCAGGAAATGTGCCACAAAGGCAGGAAATGAACAAAATGCATTCACAATAGGGACCCAGAGGGACATTCACTCAAATCTTTGCCTGTCACTGACTCACTGCTGGGATGCCCGAGGCTGTGGGTTCCAATCACCAGCCTTTAGAGTTCTTTCCACAGGGGCTCCTGCACTTGATACTTCCTAAGATAAAAAGTATGTCCGTGTGAGGTTGTTGGTTGCTATATAATTATTAAAGGAAGGGCACACACTTTTTAAAAGCCAATCAAAGTCACCTCTTGTCTGAGATGTTTTCCAGTGTGTTCTTGACAAAAGATCTGAAAGGAGGAAAAACAAATGTACTGGCTCCTAACCTGCTCACAGCTCAAGACAGAGATTCACAGACACCTGGTTGGCTTCTCAACATCTCCACTTTCAAGCACATGTGCATTCTCTCTCTCTCTCTCTCTCTCTCTCTCTCTCTCTCTCTCTCTCTGCCTTCCTCCCTCCCTCCCTCTCAAAAAGAAGGAATCCCTACTGTTCTTTCTGAATGCCGGGACCACCTTGATCTAAGGCTCCACGGCACTTGTTCCTCTTATGAGAATAACAATCATCCTTCAAACAACATGCCAAAAGATCAAAGATCTGGGTAGCACTTTACTCAAATCAGAGTGTTGGCTCCTGGGGGTATGAAAAGCACTTTTCATAATTCCTACTGACAATGTTCTGACTAGATGAGTTTGTCCTCCCCACCCTGGTGGATTTGCTCTAGGGAGAGCTCCTGGAAGCAGAACGGAGGGACCATATACCTTCTGCTCAATGAAGACAATCCCCACTAAGAGTATCAGGCTTAAGTGCATTTGTCGGCAAGCTGAGCCTCTCAAAGTCAGATTTCACTAAATCAGTGTTAATCCCATTTACATAATCCAGTACTTGGGGCTTTCTAAAGACTGCGCGATTTAGTAAAAAGCTGCTCTGGGGTATTAAACGGGACCCCAGTAAAAGGGAACTGTTGATGTCAACATCAGCTTTGGCACCTAAGAGCCTGTTCCTACAACAAATAGACTTCCTACACACCCACTCTTAGGTAGGTTAGCAAGTGAGAAGGATACAGAGGCGATTCATTCTATTGCAGTTCACACACTCAAATGCCTATTAGAAACGAAGGTAAAGGAAATGAGGGAAGTTGGCCTCTTTGGGACAGTGGCAAACTTGGTAAGGCAGGTCGTATCCAAAAGGATGAGAAGCTGTGGAGCTCCATTCAGTGCTACCATGAAAGATGGCATTCCTGAGCTGTCAGACTTTCTAGTTTCCCCCCGCCCCCCTAAAAAAGCCAGAAATTTGTGTTTTAGGAGAAAGCCACTATATATTTTTCTTAATCGACTTAATGCGATGTATGAATATAGCTTAAAAATCAAAGGCTTATAATAACAGCTGTCTTTGACCCATCCCTCTCCAAATACAATTCCCATTCTCAATAATTACCACTTTCAACACTTCTTTTTTCTGGTATTTTCTTCACTATAAGTAAACATTATGCTTATGCTTCTCTTAGTTATTCTAAACATTACCTATTTACCCTCTGCATTCACAGAGGTGGAATTTTTTTTAGCTCTTATTGCACCCAACCTTCCCAATACAGCCATGACCCCTTTTGGGTAAGACTTCGCCCGAGGCTCTTCAGCTCTGCTGCCTCCAGCTGTCACCCTGGGGCTTCCCTATACCTTTCTGCTGAGCTGGGTTCCTGTCTTCTGAATTCCATTGTTTTCTCAGATGTCATCTTGCTGGAACATATTTCTGGTGACTTCCTAAAACGGCTAGTTGGGAGGTAAATTTTTGGAGGCCTTGCCTGTTTGAAATGTCTTTACTCAACTCCCACACTTGATTGGGAATTTGGCTAGTATATTTCTGCATTGAGAATGATTTTTCTTTAGAATTTTGAAGGCATCTCTCCATTGTCTTTCAGGTTCCAGGTTTGCCATAGAGAAATCTGATACCATCTGATTCATGTTCTTTGTGTGTGTCGTGTTTTACTCTCTGCAGACTTAGGATCTTCTCTTTACGCATGGTGTTCTGACATTGCATGGTGACAGAGAGAGGTATCAGTCAAACTACTGGGGTCTAAAACCTGGCAATGTCACTTCTAGTTGTGTGACCTTGGACATATAACTTAACCTCACTATGCCTCTGTAAATGAAGATAAACGCCCTTTGTGTAAAGTGGTGGTGCAGATTAATGAGATAACACATCAAAGCCCTTAGAACAGTGCTTGACATGTAGTCCGCAATAAATGAGCATTAGATTTTGTGACCATTGATACTATCATCTCATTCTTTGCTCCAGCTGGGCCTTCTATCACAGTGGTTTGTGCCCCTCTTGAATTATCTTTGATAGCTTCCTCCCTCTATTTTGTCCCTTCTTGTTTCTTGCCATTCTTATTAGGCAGATACTGGACTCCTGGATGCTTCCTCCCCTACTCCCATGCTTTCATAGTTTTCATTTCTTTTTAATTATTTTTCTACTTCCTGAGATATTTCCAGGCCCTTCATTCCCTATTCGATTTCCATTGATTTCATTGATGGCTATTACACTTTCCATCCCCAAGAGCTCATTCTATTTCCAATAATTTCTTTTCTATTCACATGTTGCTCTTGGTTTCTGAATGTGGTATATTCTGTCTTTGAGAACAGCAAGTTGACTTTTGTTGACATTTTCTTCTGATTTCTACAGTCACATCTCCTCAAGGTTCCTTTCTTCTATTTATTTGTTTTGTTCTGTCTTTCTTAGTGGAGAATTTCTTCCTCAAAGTTCTGGCCATCCCTGGCTGTTTATTCATATACAAGAGGAAGGTCCTAAAAGGCTGAATGGACCTTCATGCTTATGAGTTGTCTCCATTGGCTGGTGGGCTTCGCCCCAGGTGATCGAGCCAGAGCCCTTTCCATCTACCCAGGGTAGAATGCTCCAGAGTCCTGCCTGGGGGACACAGTCTAGCTGCAACATTCCAGGGGCAGAGTTGGGGGTAGGAGCTGGGGCTCCCAGGTTCGAGATGCAAACTTCCATTGAACCCCCTATGTTTAATCCTCATGTCGACTCTGCCTTCTCAAGTCCAATGTTCTCCATTTTAATACCTTTAGAGAATGCACTTCCTAGCTGTCTAGGAGGCCAACGGTGCCAGTATCGGCCTCCCGCCAATTCCACTTACCGCTGCTCTGCCTTCTGCCCCTCACATCCTAGGGCCTCCTGGTGCTGTGCCTCTCAGGGCTTTCTGCAGGGCACTTTGGCTGTGTCTCCCAAGCGCTGCCCTCCATAGGCAGGTTAGACTGCAGCTTCTTTTGCTCTAAGTCAGTTTCCACTCCTCCATCCACTTCCCGTGTCAAGGAAAAAAAAAATCCTGATTTTTAAAGGTTGCCAACTAATTCAAACTTTATCATGTTCTTTGGCACAAGTGGAGAACAAAAAATGTGTCAGCAGGTCACAAGCAGTCCCTGGTCAGTTGTTAGCTCAGGACAAGGCAGTGATTCTTGAAGTTTGGGACACTTCCACCCAATCCCACCCATCACAAGAATGACTCAAGATGTCCATAAAGATGTAGATTTCTAGACTCCACCACAGACCCACCAAAACCAGAAGCCCTGTGAGGAGGGCCCAGGAATCTGCTTTTTAAACAAGTTGTCCTGGGAGCTTTTGATGTGAGTGGCCTGGAATCTGTCCTGTGAAGATCAATGCTCCTCAGAGGAGAGCCAACCTGGAGCTGAGCCTGGAGGCCCCATCCTAAGGCCAACAACTGCTCACCTGTTCATAGAAGTTGGCCTCTTGTTTAGACCTGCTTAGTCTCTGGCCAGCCAGCATTTATGCACTGAGTCTACTTGACACTGGCCTCCCTGGGTAGTTCTTGTGCACCATGAGCTGTAAGGCATAACCCAGTGATCCTTTCCTTCCATCAAGGCAGACAGTAGGAGGTCTAGTCATTGCTGTGCTTGGCCCTGCACTGGAAAAGCTTTCAGCAAGAATGAAGATAAACATCATCTTTAACAGCACCCTTAGGACAGGTAAGTGCAACAAACTCATACTGCAGAGGAAGGAAGGCTGGATGAATACCACACACACAGCAAAAGGAATGGGCTGTACCAGACGACAGAACACCTTGGGGAGTATGCCATTGAGTTATGATTTCCAAGAGAAGAGGGCTACAGCAGAAGATGGATGATAAGATGTAAAACAAATGTTTCTGAGCAACAGAATGCGCTCAAAGCCACCTTAGAACCTCCACCAAGACTGGAATCAGAGGGAGGGAGGATTAAAAGGAGAAGGAAGATCACTGCCCTGTCTCTTTGGGCTTCCTGGTACCTGGAACAGCCCTGTGGATGAGCCAGCCTGAGGACCAGACTTTAGAAGTAGCTCCCAACTAAGGCGGTGCTTCTGAGGACACCTGCAGAGATGATCAACTAACTTCCCCATAGGACCCCACCATGGCACGAGGGAATGAGCACAAAGCAGAAGGCCTGGCTCCAGGTGGAAGACCAACTCCTTGACTTCCCTGTAACTCAGCCTCTTCCTCTAGTAAGTGGGGTCTCATCATCTGTTGCAGGGTCTGTGAGCCTTCCCAGGTCTACACCCAGCAACCTTTTCCAAGATGACTGTCTTTTCTTCCCAGCAGCATGTTTCACTGCACTGAGGACATAGTCTGTCTCCATAACTTCTGCACGCCCAGGACTTAACACCGCGTGACCCTTAGCAGGTGCTCTATAAATGGTTTTTATTGACACATTAATTAATTAATCTGCTGGGCTCGGTGGCTCATACCTGTAATCCTAGCACTTTGGGAGGCTGAGGCAGGTGGATCACTTGAGGTCAGGAGTTTGAGACCAGCCTGGCCAACATGGTGAAACCATGTCTCTACTAAAAATACAAAACTTAGCTGGACGTGATGGTGGGTGCCTATAATCCCAGCTACTTGGGAGGCTGAGGCAGAAGAATCACTCGAACTTGAGAGGTAGGGATTGCAGAGAGCCAAGATCATGCCATTGCACTCCAGCTTAAGTGACAGAGTGAAACTCCATTTAAAAAAAAGGAAATAAACTGAAACCCGTTTGGTAACCTCATAACAGTTAAATGCACATGCCTTTTCACATCCAGCAACTCCATGTAATCCAGGATATTTGGAGAAGTTGTTCACACAGCCTTGATTGTAAAGGCGAAACATTGGACACCTCCTAAAAGCCAACCAATAAAAATTGGCCAATTAATTAAGATACGGCCATGCTAGGGAACTCTGTGCCACAGTCAAAATGAATGAGGTAACTGCCTGTTCTTACTTGGAAGGGTACCCCATGGTATCATCAGGAGAAGACCATTATTGTTAGTAAATAGACAAAGTTGTTAAAAAATCAAGAGTATGTACCCATATACAAGTTTCTCTGCATAGAAAAACTTCTAGAAAAATAGAGATTATTCCCCACAGAATGTAATTAATAGCAAGATGGGTGGTAAAGTAGTACACTCTCATTTTTTTATTAGAATATGCTGATTTTGTAATTTTTAAAAATCCCCAGTCCCTTATTAAAATGCAGCTTTCTATGGGGAAGGGCCATTCCGTGCTGCCAGGCAGCAGCTTGGCTGGAACCCAGGTGAGTCATGGAAGTGGGTATTTATTAGGCACATGTCTGAGGACCAGCCCCGGGAGCCTGGAAGCGGCCTGCAAGGGAGGGGCTCAGCCAGAGTCCATCCAGCATAGGCCCAGCCTTTTACAGATGGGGAAACTGAGGCCCAGAAGGAAGAAGGATTTTCACAGGAAATGAGGGACCAAATCCACATGGCGAGGGGGCTCTGACCAGAGCCATTCCCAACCTGCAGACCAGAGCACAGCAAGAGTCAAACAGCAGGATTTGTGGAGTGCTGCCCAGCGGCCTGGCCTCCTGTCGTGGACGGACAGTGACACATCTTCAGCCAGCTGCAGTCACGCTGGGTCCTGCCTCTACCACAGCGTTCACTCTCTCAAGGTGGCTGCCCATGCACAGTGTATGAAAACCAATGGACCAAACTGTAAAAGAATTGGCCCAATATCCATCTCGTGTTTTCCCTTCCAGAATGTTGACATCACTTTATATTTTTCAACATCAGAGCGTCTACTAGGTCAGAAGAATTTAAAACCAGTTACATCTGGGCTGCTTGATACTAGGGATAAAAGCAGTTTCCATTACATAATGAAATCCTTGGCTTTCCCCATCCCGAGCCGCAGCTCCCCTTCTAGTTGATTGAGCTGCTGACTGGCACATGAATACTGTATTTAACTAAAATCAACAAGGGCCAGAGGCATAGGATTTTGCCTGCAATTCCAAGCAATCTGCTGACCTTTCTCTGACACTACTTATTATATTTTAGTGTCGGAGTCAATTGAACGGTGGGTTCTAAAGAGAGCAAGTGAATTCATTTGTGCTTTGGGAAAAGGCAGCCCCAGCGATCCTCATCCATCACTGTTAGAGGGAAGGGGAAATGCCTTAAAGTGGCTCGTTTTCTTTCAACCGCAATATGCCAGCAGAGCACATAAGGATTCTATAACATGCAGCAGTCACTGTGATTCATCCTCATAAGGCAGTGTCTGGTCCAAAAGAGAACGTAAATCTCAGAGAATCACCTTCCTCTGCTGGGAAAGTGGATGGGGCCATTGGTCCTCAAGGTACCAACCATGTAAGGGGCACAGTGCCCTCTGGTGGTAGCTTTTTCCTGCGCGGCGCAATAGCACGCTCCTCCTACCCGCCCCATGGAAGAACAAGGCGGCTCTGTTCAGAGCACCCCATGGCTGGGTGGCTTGGGGAGTGGGGAGGCCAAGATTGTATGTGCTGGGTGAGCCTCACAGGGCCTGAGGAAGAGAGTCTGAAATTGACAGTGAGGCAATCGACATTAGAAAGTATGGCAGGACAGGCCAGTAGGTGCAGGTCTAGCTCCTGGGGGTTGTGCTGAAAAATGGCAACCAACTATCCAGGCAAGAGGCTCTACAGAGTTCTGATAACCTCCTCTCCAGACCTGCTGAAACAATATGGGGAAATGCCCAGCCAAAAAGGAAAACAGCACTGCCTGCTGGAAGAACACGGGCTTGGGAGTCAAAGAAGCTGGGTGTGGGGCCCAGCTCAGCCACTTGCTGGTTGAGTGACAGAGGGCAAGTAATTTACATTCTACAGTCTGCAAATCTGTTTCTTCATCTGTGAAATGGGAGGTAAGATATCTTACCTCAAGAGGTCATTATCCAAAAAAACAAGACAATCTGCATAATGGCTCATGGCAGGGTCTAGCTGAGAACAGGTGGTTGTCAAGTGGCAACTGTGGCTGAAAGGGGGCTGCAATTTAGTGCCCGTATTCTATTCCTTTTTTGTAGAATGTATTATTATCATTATTATTATTTTATTTTTCCATAAGTTATTGGGGCACAGGTGTTACTTGGTTATATGAGTAAGTTCTTTAGTGGTGATTTGTGAGACTTTGGTCCACCCATCACCCAAGTAGTATACGCTGCACCACATTTGTATTATTTTATCCCTCACCCCCTCCACTCTTCCCCCCAAGTCCCCAAAGTCCACTGTATCATTCCTATAGCTTTGCGTCCTCGTAGCTTAGCTCCCACACATCAGTGAGAACATACAATGTTTGGTTCTCCATTCCTGAATTACTTCACTTTAGTCTCCAGTCTCATCCAGGTCACTGCAAGTGCTGTTAATTTGTCCTTTTTTATGGCTAAGTAGTATTCCATCATATATATATCTCACAGTTTCTTTATCTACTTGTTGATTGATGGGCATTTCAGCTGGTTCCACGATTTTGCAACTGTGAACTGGGCTGTTATAAACATGTGTGTGCAAGTATCCTTTCCGTATAAGGACTTCCTTTCCTCAGGGTAGATACCCAGTAGTGAAATTCCTGGATCAAATGGTAGTTCTACTTTTAGTTCTTTAAGGAATCTCCATACTCTTTTCCATAGCGGCTGTACTAGTTTACATTCCCACCAGCAGTGTAGAAGTGTTCCCTGATCACTGCATCCACGCCAACATCTGCTATTTTTTTCATTGTTTGATTATGGCCATTCTTGTAGGAGTAAGGCAGTGCTCGCCTGATGGTTTCGATTTGCATTTCCTTGATCACTAGTGATATTGGACATTTTTTCATGTTTGTTGGCCATTTGTACATCTTCTTTTGAGAACTGTCTCTTCATGTCCTTAGTCCACTTTTGGATGGGATTTTTTTTTCTTACTGATTTGTTTGAGTTTATTGTAGATTCTGGATATTAGTCCTTGTCAGATATGTATATTGTCAAGATTTTCTCCCACTCTGTGGGTTGTCTGTTTATTCTGCTGACTGTTCCTTTTGCTGTGCAAAAGTTCTTTAGTTTAATTAGGTCCCAGCTATTTATCTTTGTTTTTATTGCATTTACTTTTGGGTTCCTGATCATGAAATCCTTGCTTAAGCCAGTGTCTAGAAGGGGCTTCCCAATGTTATCTTCCAGAATTTTTATAGTTTCAGGTCATAGGTTTAAGTTCTTAATCCATCTTGAGTTGATTTTTGTATGAGGATCCAGTTTCATTCTCCTACATGTGGCTAGCCAATTATCCCAGCACCATTTGTTGAAAAGGGTGTACTTTCCCCACTTTATGTTTTGGTTTGCTTTGTCAAAGATCAGTTGGCTATAAGTATTTGAGCTGATTTTTGAGTTCCCTATTCTGTTCCATTTGTCTATGTGCCTATTTTTATACCAGTACCATGCTGTTTTGGTGACTATGACTTTATAGTATAGTTTGAAATCAGGCAGTGTGATGTCTCCAGATTTGTTCTTTCTGCTTAGTCTTGCTTTCACAATATCCAGGCTCTTTTTTGGTTCCATATGAATTTAGGATTGTTTTTTCTAATTCTGTGAAGAATGACAGTGGTATTTTGATGGGGATTGTACTGAATTTGTAGTTTGCTTTTGGCAGTATGGTATTTTCACAATATTTATTGTACCCATCCATGAGCATGGGATGTGTTTCCATTTGTTTGTGTCATCTATGATTTCTTTCATCAGTGTTTTGCAGTTTTCTTTGTAGAGGTCTTCTGACTCCTTGGTTAGGTATATTACTAAGTTTTTTTGTTTTGTTTTTGCAGCTATTGTAAAAGGGGTTGAGTTCTTCATTAGATTCTCTGCTTGGTTGCTGTTGGTATATAGAAGAGCTACTAATTTGTGTACATTAATCTTATATTCAGAAACTTTGCTGAATTATTTTAACAGTTCTAGGAGCTTTCTGGAGGAGACTTTAGGGTTTTGAAGGTAAATGATCATATCCTCAGCAAACAGTGACAGTTTGACTTCCTCTTTACCGATTTAGATGTCCTTTATTTCTTTCTCTTGTCTGATTGCTCTGGCTATGACTTCTAGTACCATGTTGAAGAGGAGTGGTGAGAGTGGTCATCCTTGTCTTGTTCCAGTTTTCAGAGAAAATGCTTTCAACTCTTCCCCATTCAGTATTATGTGGCTGTGGGTTTGTTACAGATGGCTTTTATTACATTAAGGTATGTCCCTTGTATGCTGAGAGTTTTAATCATAAAGGGATTCAGGTTTTTGTTAAATGCTTTTTCTGCATCTATTGAGATAATCATGTAATTTTTGTTTTTAATTCATTTATGTGGTGTACCACATTTACTGACTTGCGTATGTTAAACCATCCCTGCATCCCTAGCTTGCAACCCACTTGATCATGGTGGATTATCTTTTTGATACGTTGTTGGATTCGGTTAGCTAGTATTTTGTTAAGGATTTTAGCATCTATGTTCACCAAGGATATCAGTCTGTAGTTTTCTTTTTTGGTTATGTCCTTTCCTGGTTTTGTTATTAGGGTGATGTTGGCTTCATATAATGAGTTAGGGAGGGTTCCTTCTTTCTCTACCTGGTGGAATAGTGTCAAAAGGATTGGTACCAATTTTTCTTTGAATGTCTGGTAGAATTCTGCTGTGAATCTGTCTGGTCCTGGACTTCTTTCTGTTAGTAATTTTTTAATTACCATTTCAATCTCGTTTCTCGTTATCGGTTTGTTCAGGGTATCTGATTCCTGATTTAAGCTAGGATGGTTGTATTTTCCAGGAATTTATACATGTGTATAAATTTTTTTCCAGGAATTTATGATGTGGTTTCCAGGATTTGTTTCAAGATTTAGAGCTCCTTTTAGCAGTTCTTGTAGTGGTGGCTTGGTAGTGGCGAATTCTCTCAGCATTTGTTTGTTTGAAAAAGACTATCTTTCCTTCATATGTGATGCTTAGTTTCGCTGGATACAAAATCCTTGGCTGATAATTGTTTTGTGTGAGGAGGCTGAAGATACGGCCCCAATCCCTTCTAGCTTGTAGGGTTTCTGCTGAGAAATCTGCTGTTAATCTGATCCATTTTCCTTTAGAGGTTACCTGGTGCTTCTGTCTCACAGCTCTTCAGATTCTTGCCTTTGTCTTAACTTTGGATAACCTGATGACAGTGTGCCTAGGTGATGATCTTTTGGTGATGAATTTCCCAGGTGTTCTTTGTGCTTCTTGTATTTGGATATCTAGGCCTCTAGCAAGGGCAGGGAAGTTTTCCTTGATTACTCCCCCGAATATGTTTTCCAAACTTTTAGAATTATCTTCTTCCTCAGGAATACCAGTTAGTCTTAGGTTTGGTCGTTAACATAATCCTAAACTTCTTGGAGGCCTTGCTCATATCTTTTCTTTTTTTTTTTTTTTGTCTTTGTTGGATTGGGTTAATTCGAAGATCTTATCTTCAAGCTCTGAATTTCTTTCTTCTACTTGTTTGATTCTATTGTTGAGACTTCCCAGAGCATTTTACATTTCTAAAAGTGTGTCCACAGTTTCCTGAATTTTTTATTTTTTCTTTAAGCTATCTATTTCCTTGAATGTTTCTCCTTTCACTTCTTGTATCTTTTCTTGGATTTCCTTGCATTGGGCTTCACCTTTCTTGGGTGCCTCCCTGATTAGCTTAATAACTAACCTCCTGAATTCTTTTTCAGTTAAATCAGGGATTTCTTTTTGGTTTGGATCCATTGCTGGTGAACTAGTGTAATTTTGGGGGGTGTTGAAGAGCCTTATTTTGTCATGTTACCAGGATTGGTTTTCTGTTTCCTTCTCATGTGGGTAGGCTCTGTCAGAGGGAAGGTCCAGGGCTGAAGGGTGTTGTTTAGATTCTTTTGTCTTATAAGGTATTCCTTTGATGTAGTACTCTTCCCCTTTTCCTATGGATGTGGCTTCCAGTGAGCTAAGCTGCAGCAATTGTTATCTGTCTTCTGGGTTTAGCCACTCAGTAGGTCTATCTGGCTCTGGGCTAGTACTGGGGGTTGTCTGCACAGAATCCTGTGGTATGAACCGTTTACGGGTCTCTCAGCCATACCACTGCCTGTTTCAGTGGAGTTGGCGATGTGGGGGGTGGGGGGTGTGCAATGGACTCCGTGAGCATTCTTAGCTTTGGTGATTTAATGCTCTGTTTTTGTGCTGGTTGGTCTCCTGACAGGAGGTGGCACTTTCTAGAAAGCATCAGCTGTAGTAGTGTGGAAAGGGACCAGCGGTGGACGGAGCCCTAGAACTCCCAAGATTATATGTCCTTTGTCTGCAGCTACCAGGGTGGGTAGTGAAGGACCATCAGGTGGGGGCAGGGATAGGCGTGTCGGAGTTCAGACTCTCCTTGGCCGGGTCTTGCTGCGGCTGCGTGGGGGATGGGGGTGAAATTCCCAGGTCACTTGAGTTGTGTACCTAGGAGGATTATGGCTACCTCTACTGAGTCATGCAGGTTGTCAGGAGAGCAGGGAAAATCTAGCAGTCACTGGCCTCACCCAGCTCCCACGCAAACTGAAGGGCCGGTCTCACTCCCACTGTGCGCCAAGTCTGTGATCCCGGTCTCACTCCCATTGTGCCCCGAGTCCCCAACAGCCCCAAGTCTGTTTCCAGGTGGTGGGTGAGAGGGGCTTGAAAACTTGCCCCAGGCAACCCGCATCCCAGCTGTGAAAGAAAACGGCTTGGTTCTTCCCCCATTTGTGGAGTCTGCACACTGGGTTTGTACCCTCCCCCAGGTTCTGGCCAGGAGGCTTCCCACCTTGTTCAAATTGTTACAAAGTTCAGCTAGAGAATTCCTTCTCCCTGTGGAGTTTTTCTCCCTGCTCCTCTGGCCACCCTCCCTGTGGATCCCTGTAGTGCCAACAGGAATGACCTGCTTGGGGACCCAGCAAGCTCCCAGGGCCTTTCTGCTGCTTCCTCTACCCCTGCATTTCGCTCGGCTCTCCAAACTGACTCAGCTCCAGCTAAGCAGGAAGCTTCTCCTGCAAACAGACCTTCAGCTTCTCCAGCAGGGGGGTGTGTTCAGAAGAGGAGGGTCTCCCTTTCCCATTTCCGCAGTTGAGGTATTCACAGTATTCGGGGTGTCTCCCAGGTCCTGCAGGGGCAGTCCGCTTCCTCCATAGGGTCTGTGGGTCCTCTCGGGATTGCTGATTTCTTCTTGCAGTTGATCTGGAGCTAAAATTCACAATGCGAGCCTCCACACGCTGCTCTGTCCAGAGCTGCAATCTAGTCCTGCCTCCCGTCCACCATGATGATCCCTGTTTTCTTTTTTTCTTTTCTTTTCTTTTTTTTTTTGAGACAGAGTCTCACTCTGTCACCCAGCCTGGAGGGCAATGGTGTGATCTCGGCTCACTGCAGCCTCCACCTCCTAGGTTCAAAAGATTCTCCTGCCTCAGCCTTCCGAGTAGCTGGGATTACAGGTGCGTACCACCACGCCCAGCTAATTCATAATTTTTGGTAGAGATGGAGTTTCACCATGTTGGCCAGGCTGGTCTCAATCTTCTGACCTTGTGATCCACCCATCTCAGCCTCCCAAAGTGCCGGGATTACAGGCGTGAGCCACCACGCCTGGCCGATGATTCCTGTTTTCTGTTCTTTAAGCAACTTGATGAGACTATGGAAGATGAGGGGCACTTTAAAATCACAGACGTGTATGATAAAGTCATGCCTCTAAAGATGAGGTCTAAAAGTCTGAAGAATGTGGTATGAACCATTATGCATGTTCCTTATTTTTCCTTTCCCAGTTTTCCCACCGCTTTCTGTATCTCATTCTAAAATTAACAGGCCTCAATAGCTCTTTTTAGAAGCCTCTCATAAATTACTTTTTGGAGGAGAATTTCATATTTCAGACAACCCTACTTGGTCAAGTTAATCCAGAGCATTTCAAAGCATGAAGATCATCAACTCCGTGCCCACCAATTTTAAGTTGCAAATAGCAACTGTTCTATAGGAGTCATCTATTTGAACACTGAACTCACGTGTATAAAATTTATCGTTAGTGCCACTAAAATATATGATGGTTTGTATCTTAATTGGAGTGGTAGCTAAACCAATCTATACATTAATAAATTGTACAGAGGCTGGGTATGGTGGCTCACACCTGCAATCCCTGCACTTTAGGAGGCTGAGGTAGGTGGGTCACTTGAGCTCAGGGATTCAAGACCAGCCTGGGCAACTTGGTGAAACCCTGTTGCTACCAAAAATACAGAAACTTAGCTGGGTGTGGTTGCGTGTGTCTGTGGTCCCAGCTACTTGGGAGGCTGAGGTAGGAGGATTGCTTGAGCCCAGGAGGCAGAGGTTGCAGTGAGCCGAGATCGTACCATTGCACTCCAGCCTGAGCAACAGAGCAAGACCCTGTCTCAAACAAAACAAAACAAAATAAAGCACAGAAATATACACACAAATGTATAAAACTGGTGAAATCTGAATAATAATTGTAATATTAGTCTAATAATAGTACCAATAATTGTTAATATTGGTATGATCTGAATTATACCAATATTAACTCCCTGGTTGTAATATTGTATTTGCATTTTCATTAGTGGAAACTGGGTGAAGTGTACATGAAACTTCCCCATTCATTTTTTTGCAGTTAACTGTGAAACTATAATTACTTCAAAATAAAAAGTTAAAGCAATAACATACCATTGGGTTTGCTCTAACACACAGTTACTGATAGGCATAATAACTATTCTATGCTGAGGTAATAAGAATTATTAACAGTTAGCTGTGAACATGAATTCTAATTTTTATTACTTTTCATACTCAAATACGATGCTTTCTTCCAGCATCTTTCATAGTTCCTCAATTTTAAGTTCCAGTATTTTTATATTTTAACTCCCTTGAAATCAGGATGAGTCTGATAATGGATAGCATGTCATAGTTTAATTAGCAGCATTCTTCTTTCTTTTTGGCACAGGCAAAGAGTCTCTCCTTGATGAAACTCTAGCCAGGTTCCTCTGAACACTCTTTTCAACGAGGCCTCAACCTGAGCCCATAAAGACCGGAAAACACTAACATAGTTTCCAACAACTCAAGCTTACATCCCTAAAACGACCCTATCCCCGCTTAAAGTGCCTGCCTGAGAAAACTCAAAGCTGCCCCCCCAGATTTTCTGTTTGTTCCGGCCATCAGCTGAGGATAGGGCCTCTGTCTCCCAGTCTCCATGGAAGGATCACATTGTCACGTCCATAAATGCCAACCAGCAGACACAGCTGGCCTGGTTGCATTTACACCAACTGAACCTCTGTACTTCCACTTCCTTGACTCCACTGAGCCCCCACTCACCTGTTCCCCACTCGCTCATTCTCCCTTTAAAACACCCAGTCACCTCTGTACAAATCCAAGTTGATTTCAGTTCACACTGGACTCATTTTCCTATTGTCATGGTTATTACTGATTAAAACCTGTCTTTACCACTTTAACTGGGGTCCAGCTTTATTTATATTTGGCAGTACATAAAATAGGATGTATCTTCAACTGATGGCATCCTGGAGTCCATGGCATGTAATGAATGCGATGGTCATTAGTGCCATTTACCCAACATTGGGTAAATATCTAGCCCTTCTCCTGGATATGTGGTGCAATTGCCCTTGACTGCCTTACGAAAATGGTGTGGCTGTGAGATTGACTTTGGGCAGCAAAAAGTGGGCAGAAATGATGCCCCTTCCAGAAGAATTCTTTCAATACCTGTGAGCCACATGTCCTTCAGTTACCATCATGGCCAGCAATGTCACCATTGGTAGGGGTTCCGTCAGCCCATATTCCAGAGGAAAGGAAGTAAGGACAAGAGCCCCAGGTGCCCAAAAGGAACAGGAAACATGAGCAAGAAACCAAATCTTTACTACCCTGAGGCACTGAGAAGGGAATGTTGTTACTGCAGGAAAGCTTCGCCCATCCTAACACGAAGTGATGGTCAGGTCAGTGTGGGCCGTTTCCCCTTTCACGGCTGATTCTCATATCCTAGGTGTTTATGGTTTATAAAGTCACCACAAACACTGAATTAGCAAATTAAAATACTGAATCATCACCCACAGGGGAAATACTGGGTTAAGTAGCTGCAAGCCTGGAGTCACAATATGTTCATCAACTGACCACTATATAACCTTGTTTTGGCTGGTGTGGTGGCTCATGCCTGTAATCCCAGCACTTTGAGAGGTTGAGGCGGGCAGATCACCTGAGGTCAGGAGTTCAAGACCAGTCTGACCAACATGGTGAAACCCCATCTGTACTAAAAATACAAAAATTCCCAGGACTGGTGGCAGGCGCCTGTAATCCCAGCTACTCAGGAGGCTGAGGCAGGAGAATCTCTTGAACCTGGGAGACAGAGGTTGCAGAGAGCCAAGATTGCACCACTGCACTCCAGCCTGGGCAACAGACTGAGACTGTCTCAAAAATAAAAAATAAAAATAAAAATTATATAAACATATATATAAAACCTAGTTTTAAGTGCATTTCTATTTAAAGACACCTTATTTATTACATATTGTTGATTCAGTAACATTAAACTCAGCCAACTCAAGCCTGTAAAAGCTTATCTAATAACATATTCTCTCTGTGAGGCACAGCACAGCCTTCTTGTGCTTAAGAACACTCACCAGCACTGTCGGCACTCTGCTTGGGGGCCATTTTAAACAGTAAAATCACCAACAAAACACAAAGGTGTGAAAAACATGGCACTAGATAAACTGTGGAAAGGTCACTTGTTTACAGATGACAGCTGAAACAAGAAGGCAGAGCGTCACCTTGCTTGACCTCAGCTGAAAACACACGTCAGGTGTCTCAGATTTAAGCAACTCTGCATGAATTTGTCTGCAAGTGACTGCAAAAGCACATGAGTATTGATTTTGATGAATTTGCAAATACTGAATCTGTGGGTAATGAAGTTCAACTGTACCAGAAGTTCAGCAAGTGGGTCTTTGCAGACCCTGGACATCCTGAGACTCTTTCAGAGAGTCGGCAAGACCCAAACGATTTCATGGTACTGCCAAGATGCAATTTGACTTTCTCTGCGCTAACATTTGCACAGATAGTGCAAAACGTGGTGGGTAAAACTGCCGGTGCCTTAGTGACCACGGAAGGCCAGGGTAGCACATCCAACTGTGCTAGTCATCCACGTGTTCTTCACCACCCTGCACTCACAGAAAGGGAAAAAAGTCAGTTTCACTCAAGAAGGTTCTTGATGAAGTAAAAATTATGAATTTTATTTTGTCTCTACCAATGAAATCACACCTTTTAATATCCATTGTGACAAAATTGAGAACTACATGTAAAATACTTCTGCTGCCTGCCATAGTACCACAGTTGTCTTGAATAAGATATCTTGTACAATTATTTGGGTTGCACACTGAATTATCTATTTTTTCATAGAACACTGTTTCTGTTTGAAAGAATCTGACAAACTATGGTTCTTCAGACTTTGGTAAACGACGGGAACTTCCTCCAGAGTGAATGAGGTAAGTCTGTCACTTTAAGGAAAATAACTGACATCATGTGTTGCCAATGATAAAATTCAAGCTTTCAAGTGCAAATTAGATTTTGGAAAGTTTGTATCTGCTACCATGAGCTGTACAACCTTCTCATATTTATTTTATTTATTTTTTTGAGACGGAGTCTCGCTCTGTCGCCCGGGCTGGAGTGCAGTGGCCGGATCTCAGCTCACTGCAAGCTCCGCCTCCCGGGTTTATGCCATTCTCCTGCCTCAGCCTCCCGAGTAGCTGGGACTACAGGCGCGCGCCACCTCGCTCAGCTAGTTTTTTTTGTATTTTTTAGTAGAGACGGGGTTTCACCATGTTAGCCAGGATGGTCTCGATCTCCTGACCTCGTGATCCGCCCGTCTCGGCCTCCCAAAGTGCTGGGATTACAGGCTTGAGCCACTGCGCCCGGCCAAACTTCTCATATTTAAATACTTGCTGATGTGATCAGGGCTGATATTAACAAACGTAGTTGTTGATTGTGTCCAATGAAATGCATCAACATTTGGAAGAGCTGCCTAACTTAGGAAACAAGTATCTTCCAACTGGTTAGTTCATGATGTTATAAAACCACGCATTGGTAAAAGACCTATTCAAAATACAAGATAGAAAAATTATTTTTAATATAGACAAGAATAATAAGTTCATTAATATCATTCTATATTCCACATTGCATCTAACTTTTGGGAAACTACTACTGTCAAGTTTTTATTTATTTTTTATTTTTTTACTATACTTTAAGTTCTGGGATACGTGTGCAGAGTGTGCAGGTTTGTTACGTAAGTATACATGTGCCATGGTTGTTTGCTGCACCCATCAACCCGTCATCTACATTAGGTATTTCTCCTAATGCTATCCCTCCCCTAGTCCCCAACTCCCTGACAGGCTCCAACATGTGATGTTCCCCTCCCTGTGCCCATATGTTCTCATGATTCGATTCCCACTTATAAGTGAGAACATGCAGTGTTTGGTTTTCTGTTCCTGTGTTAGTTTGCTGAAAATGATGGTTTCCAGCTTCATCCATGTCCCTGCAAAGGACATGAACTCATTCTTTTTTATGGCTGCATAGTATTCCGTGGTGCATATGTGCCACATTTTCTTTATCCAGTCTATCATTGATGGGCATTTGCGTTGGTTCCAAGTCTTTGCTGCTGTGAACAGTGCTGCAATAAACATACATGTGCATGTGTCTTTATAGTAGAATGACATATAATCCTTTGGGTATATACCCAGTAATGGGATTGCTGGGTCAAATGGTATTTTTAGTTCTAGATCCTTGAGGAATTGCCACACTGTCTTCCACAGTGGTTGAACTAATTTACATTCCCACCAACAGTGTAAAAGCATTTCTATTTCTGCACGACCTCTCCAGCATCTGTTCTTTCCTGACTTTTTAATGATCTCCAGTCTAACTTGTGTGTGATGGCTATCTCACTGTGGTTTTGATTTGCATTTCTCTAATGACCAGTGATGATGAGCATTTCTTCATATGTTTTTTGGCCACATAAATGTTTTCTTTTGAAAAGTGTCTGTTCATATCCTTTGCCCACTTTTTGATGGAATTGTTTTTTCTTGTAAATTTGTTTAAGTTCCTTGTAGATTCTGAATATTAGCCCTTTGTCAGATGGATACATTGCAAAAAGTTTCTCCCATTCTGTAGGTTGCCTGTTCACTCTGATGATAGTTTCTTTTGCTGTGCAGAAGCTCTTTAGTTTAATTAGATCCCATTTGTCAATTTTGGCTTTTGTTGCAATTGCTTTTGGTGTTATAGTCATGAAGTCTTTGCCCGTGCCTATGTCCTGAATGGTATTGCCTAGGTTTTCTTCTAGGGCTTTTATGGTTCTAGGTCTTACATTTACATTTTTATCCATCTTAATTTTTGTATAAGATGTAAGGAAGGGGTCCAATTTTCTGCATATGGCTAGCCAGTTTTTCCCAACACCATTTATTAAATCGGAAATCCTTTCCCCATTGTTTGTTTTGTCAAAGATCAGATGGTTGTAGATGTGTGGTATTATTTCTGAGGCCTCTGTTCTGTTCCATTGGTCTATCTATCTGTTTTGGTTACTGTGGCCTTGTAGTACAGTTTGAAGTTAGATAGCGTGATGCCTCCAGCTTTGTTCTTTTTGCTTAGGATTGCCTTGACTATATGGGCTCTTTTTTGGTTCCATATGAAATTTAAAGTGGTCTTCTCTAATTCTGTGAAGAAAGTCAATGGTATCTTGATGGGAGTAGCATCAAATCTATAAGTTATTTTGAGGAGTATGGCCATTTTTACAATATTGATTCTTCCTCTCCGTGAGCATGGAATGTTTTTCCATTTGTGTCCTCTCTTACTTCCTTGAGCAGTGGTTTGTAGTTCTCCTTGAAGAGGTCCTTCACATCCCTTGTAAGTTGTATTCCTAGGTATTTTATTCTCTTTGTAGCAATTGTGAATGGGAGTTCACTCATGATTTGGCTCTCTGTTGGTCTGTTATTGGTGTATAGGAATGCTTGTGAGTTTTGAATATTGATTTAGTATCCTGAGACTTTGCTGAAGTTGCTTATCAGTTTAAAGAGTTTTGGGGCTGAGACAATGAGGTTTTCTAAATATACAATCATATCATCTGCAAACAGAGATAATTTGACTTCCTCTCTTCCTAGTTGAATACCCTTTATTTCTTTCTCTTGCCTGATTGCCCTGGCCAGAACTTCCAATACTATACTGAATAGGAGTGATGAGAAAGGGCATCCTTGTCTTGTGCAGGTTTTCAAAGAGAATGCTTCCAGCATTTGCCCATTCAGTATGATTTGGCTGTGGGTTTGTCATAAATAGCTCTTATTATTTTGAGATACACTCCATCAATACCTAGTTTATTGAGTGCTTTTAGCATGAAGGAGTGTTGAATTTTATTGAAGGCCTTTTCTGC
This sequence comes from Trachypithecus francoisi, assembly GCF_009764315.1. Lineage (NCBI taxonomy): Eukaryota > Metazoa > Chordata > Mammalia > Primates > Cercopithecidae > Trachypithecus > Trachypithecus francoisi. Next base: position 4,716,564 of record NW_022681442.1, on the reverse strand, counting down.
ATCTATTGAGATAATCCTGTGGTTTTTGTCATTGGTTCTGTTTATGTGATGGATTACATTTATTGATTTGCGTATGTTGACAAGCCTTGCATCTCAGGGATGAAACCGACTTGATTATAGTGGATAAGCTTTTTAATGTGCTGCTGGATTCGGTTTGCCAGTATTTTATTGAGGATTTTCGCATCAATGTTCATCAGGGACATGGGTCTGAAATTTTCTTTTTTTGTTGTGTCTCTGCCAGGTTTTTGTGTCAGGATGATGCTGGTCTCATAAAATGAGTTAAGGGGGAGTCTCTCTTTTTCTGTTGTTTGGAATAGTTTTAGAAGGAATGGTACCAGCTCCTCTTTGTACCTCTGGTAGAATTCAGCTGTGAATCTGTCTGGTCGTGGGCTTTTCTTGGTTGGTAGGCTAATAATTACTGCCTCAATTTCAGAATTTGTTATTGGTCCATTCAGGGAATCGACTTCCCTGTCTTGGGAGGTTGTATGTGTCCAGGAATTTATCCATTTCTTCTAGATTTTCTAGTTTATTTGCATAGAGGTGTTCATAGTATTCTCTGATGGTAGTTTGTATTTCTCTGGGATCAGTGGTGATATCCCCTTTATGATTTTTTATTGTGTCTATTTGATTCTTCTCTCTTCTCTTCTTTATTAGTCTGGCTAGTGGTCTATTAGTGGTCTATCTATTTTGTTAATCTTTTCAAAGAACCAGCTCCTGGATTCATTGATTTTTTGGAGGGTTTTTCGTGTCTCTATCTCCTTCAGTTCTGCTCTGACCTTAGTTAATCATTGTCTTCTGCTAGCTTTTGAGTTTGTTTGCTCTTGCTCCTCTAGTTCTTTTAATTGTGATGTTAAGGTGTTGATTTTAGATCTTTCCCGCTTTCTCATGTGGGCATTTAGTGCTATCAATATCCCTCTAAACATTGCTTTAGCTGTGTCCCAGAGATTCTGGTACATTGTGTCTTTGTTCTCATTGGTTTCAAATAACTTATTTATTTCTGTCTTAATTTCGTTATTTACCCAGTAGTCATTCAGGAGCAGGTTGTTCAGTTTCCATGTAGTTGTGTGGTTTTGAGTGAGTTTCTTAATCCTGAGTTCTAATTTGATTGCACTGTGGTCTAAGAGACTATTTGTTATAATTTCCATTCTTTTGCATTGGCTGAGGAGTGTTTTACTTCCAATTATGTGGTCAATTTTAGAATAAGTACTATGTGGTGCTGAGAAGAATGTATATTCTGTTGATTTGGGATCGAGAGTTCTGTAGATGTCTATTAGGTCTGTTTGGTCCAGAGCTGAGTTCAAGTCCTGAATATCCTTGATAATTTTCTCTCTCGTTAATCTGTCTAATATTGACAATGGGGTGTTAAAGTCTCCCACTATTATTGTGTGGGAATCTAAGTCTCTTTTTAGGTCTCTAAGAACTTGCTTTATGGATCTGGGTGCTCCTGTATTGGGTGCATGTATATTTAGGAGAGTTAGCTCTTCTTATTGCATTATCCCTTACCATTATGTAATGCCCTTCTTTGTCTTTTTTCATCTTTGTTGGTTTAAAGTCTGTTTTATCAGAGACTAGGATTGTAATACCTGCTTTTTTTTTTTTTTTTTTTTTTTTTTTTGGCTTTCCATTTGCTTGGTAAATCTTCCTCCATCTCTTTATTTTGAGCCTATGTGTGTCTTTACACACGAGATGGGTCTCCTGAATACAGCACACTGATGGGTCTTGACTCTATCCAATTTGCCAGTCTGTGTCTTTTAATTGGATCATTTAGCCTGTTTACATTTTAGGTTAATATTGTTATGTGTGAATTTGATCCTGTCATTATGATGCCAGCTGGTTATTTTGCCCATTAGTTGATGCAGTTTCCTCATAGTGTTGGTGGTCTTTACATTTTGGTATGTTTTTGCAGTGGCTGGTATTGGTTTTTCCTTTCCATATTTAGTGCTTCCTTCAGGAGCTCTTGCAAGGCAGGCCTTATGGTGACAGCATCCCTCAGCATTTGCTTGTCTGTAAAGGATTTTATTTCTCCTTCACTTATGAAGCTTAGTTTGGCTGGATATGAAATTCTGGGTTGAAAATTCTTTTATTTAAGAATGTTGAATATTGGTCCCCACTCTCTTCTGGCTTGTACAATTTCTGTAGAGAGATCTGCTGTTATTCTTTGGGATCTTCCCTTTGTGGGTAACCCAACCTTTCTCTCCAGTTGCCCTCAACATTTTTTCCTGCATTTCAACCTTGGTGAATCTGACAATTATGTGTCTTGGGGTTGCTCTTCTTGAGGAGTATCTTTGTGGTGTTCTCTGTATTTCCTGAATTTGAATGTTGGCCTGTCTTCCTAGGTTGGGGAAGTTCTCCTGGATAATATCCTGAAGTATATTTTCCAACTTGGTTCCATTCTCCCCGTCACTTTCAGGTACACCAATCAAACATAGGTTTGGCCTTTTTCCATAGTCCCATATTTCTTGGAGGCTTTGTTCATTCCTTTTCCTCTAATCTTGTCTTCATGCTTTATTTCATTAAGTTGATCTTCAGTCTCTGATATCCTTTCTTCCACTTAATCTATTCAGCTATTGATACTTGCCTATGCTTCATGAAGTTCTCGTGCTGTGTTTTTCAGCTCCATGAGGTCATTTATGTTCTTCTCTAAACTGGTTATTCTAGTTAGCAGTTCTGGTAACCTTTTATCAAGGTTCTTAGCTTCCTAGAATTGGGTTAGAACATGCTTCTTTAGCTCAGAGGAATTTGTTATTACCCACCTTCTGAAGCCTACTTCTGTCAATTCATCAAACTCATTCTCTGTCTAGTTTTGTTCCCTTACTGACGAGGAGTTGTGATCCTTTGGAGGAGAAGGGGCCTTCTGGTTTTTGAAATTTTCGGCCTTTTTGCACTGGTTTTTCCTCATCTTCATGGATTTATCTACCTTTGATCTTTGATGTTGGTGACCTTTGAATGGGGTTTTTGTGTGGTCGTCCTTTGTGTTGATGTTGATGTTATTCCTTTCTGTTTGTTAGTTTTCCCTCTAACAGTCAGGCACCTCTTCTGCAGCTCTGCTGGAGTTTGCTGGAGGTCCACTCCAGACCTTGTTTGCCTGGGTATCACCAGCGGAGGCTGCAGAACAGCAAAGATTGCTGCCTGCTTCTTCCTCTGGAAGCTTCATCCCAGAGGGGCACCTGCTAGATGCCAGCTGCAGCTCTCCTGTATGAGGTGTCTGTCCACCCCTGCTGGGAGGTATCTCTCCATCAGAAGGCATGGGGGTCAGGGATCCACTTAAGAAGGCAGCCTGTCCCTTAGCAGAGCTTGAGCACTGTGCTGGGAGATCTACTCTTTTCAGAGCCGGCATCAGGAACATTTAAGTCTGCTGAAGCTGTGCCCACAGCCACCCCTTCCCCCAGGTGCTGTGTCCCAGGGAGTTGGGAGTTTTATCTATAAGCCCCTGACTGGGGCTGCTGCCTTTCTTTCAGAGATGCCCTGCCCAGGGAGGAGGAATGTAGAGAGGCAGTCTAGCTACAGCAGCTTTGCTGAGCTGTGGTGGGCTCCACCCAGTCTGAATTTCCTGGCAGCTTTGCTTACACTGTGAGGGGAAAACTGCCTACTCAAGCCTCAGTAATGGTGGACACCCCTCCCCCCACCAGGCTCAAGCATCCCAGGTTGACTTCTGACTGCTGTGCTGGCATCAAGAGTTTCAAGCCAGTGGATCTTAGCTTGGTGCGCATTGTATGGGTGGGATGCACTGAGCAAGACCACTCAGCTCCCTAGCTTCAGCCCCCTTTCCAGGGAAGTGAATGGTTCTGTCTCGGTCTCGCTGGCATTCCAGGTGCCACTGGGGTACGAAAAAACTCCTGCAGTCAGCTCCATGTCTGCCCAAATGGCCACCCAGTTTTGTGCTTGAAACCCAGGGCCCTGGTGGTGTAGGCACCCGAGGGAATCTCCTGGTCTGTGGGTTGCGAAGACTGTGGGAAAAGCATAGTATCTGGGCCAGACAGTACCATCCCTCAAGGCACAGTACCTCATGGTTTCCCTTGGCTAGAGGAGAGGGTTCTGTGACCCCTTGTACTTCTCAGGTAAGGAAACACCCCACCCTGGTTCTGCTTGCCCTCCAGGCTGCACCCACTGTCTAATCAATCCCAATGAGATGAACCAGGTACCTCAGTGCAGAAATCACCTGCCTTGTGTATTGGTCTCACTGGGAGCTGAAGACTGGAGCTGTTCCTATTCAGCCAATTTGCCCAGGTATCTACTGTCCAGTTTTAATATAGTATAAAAGGAGAATATTCAGACTTATCCGAAGAGGCTATTAGAATAGTAGTCCTTTTTCCAAGTACACACCTCTGTGAGACCAGATTTTCCTCATATAGTTCAACCAAATATATCACAACATATTACCTGAAGAAGCAGCTATGAAAATGTAGCTATCTTCTATTAAGCCAGACATTAAAGAGATTTGCAAGCTGGGTGCAGTAGCTCATGACTGTAATCCCAGAACTTTCGGAGGCTGAGGTGGGAGGATCGCTTGAGCCCAGGAGTTCAAGACCAGCCTGGGCTACAAAGCAAGACCCCATCTCACCATCGCTAAATAAAAAGAGAGAGAGAGAGATTTGCAAAAAGGTAAAACAGTGCTACTCTTCTCACTTTCTTTTTCTTGGAAAATACACTTATATTTGATGAAGATGTCATTTTTGTGAACTTGCAACGGCTTTATTATTGTCATTTTTAAATTAATTAATAAACATTTTTAACATCTCATTTCTAAGTTTTAATGTGGTACATCTCAATAGACGTAACCACCTTAACAAAGGTTTTTTGGGTTCTCAGTAACTTTTATGAGTATTTTAGAACTGCTGCCCATGCCATATCCTTCTTAGTCAATACCATCATCACTCCATATACACACTGAGCTTTCCATTGGCTGTAAGAAGAAGGTTCCAGTTCTCACCTCCTAACAGAGAAAGGAGAGCAGAGAGAAACTAGGTGCTTGCAGAACTGGAGGCCCTGGAGACAAATTCTCAGCCTTGAGGCCTTCATAGCAAATAGGCTTTGCTTATCTAAATCAGCACAGAACACTAGAAGCCATGTACCAAACGACTTTATCCACACCATGGAGAGAACCTTGGTCCTCACAGGTAAAAAGTCTCTGAAAAGCCATTGACAGCAGTCCTTCAGGGCCAATGAAAAGAGGATTTCCATGCCATGTCCTCACCCTAAGCTATCTCATCACCCTACAAACTTCCAACTTCCATCTTTAGAAGGATTTTTCAACATTGTACTGTCAGACTACTAAATCTCTTTCTGTTACCCCAGTAAAAATACAATAGAAATGCAAGACCAGGCCAGGCGTGGTGGTTCACACCTGTAATCCCAGCATTTTGGGAGGCCAAGGTGGGTGGATCATTTGAGGTCAGGAGTTCGAGACCAGCCTGACCAAAAGGGTGAAACCCTGACTTTACTAAAAATACAAAAATTAGCCAGACATGGTGGTGCACACCAGTAATCCCAGCTACTTGGGAGGCTGAGGCAAGGAGAATTGCTCGAACTCGGGAGACAGAGGTTGCAGTGAGCCAAGACTGTACCACTGCACTCCAGCCTGGGAGACAAAGTCAGATTCTGTCTCAACTAACTAACTAACTAACTAACTAAATAAATAAATAAATAATAAAATTAAATAAAAACAAAACAATACCAATACCCAAAACCCGAAAAATCTGTTTTGGTTGTTAATGAAATCTCCCCAGCCTATGCCAAAAAGGGAATGGCATTGCCTGGCACTCCACAAGATGAGCAAACTCTTTCAAATCCCACTCCTCGAGGCAGCCACACCCTCCAAAGTCTCTTGCCTTTTTTCTCAGGTTTTTCCTGCACATCTCTTCTTCCTCCCTCATAAAAATCCCACTAGCTCCTCTTGGCTTTAGGGCTCTATCTTTTCTCTGTAAGTATCTCTCCCATTTTCCTACATAATTCAGTCTAGTTTTCTTCCCTTCTCTTCTTCACTTACTACATAGATCAATAGAACAGATCAATAGAATCGATTAACACAACACAAACCCCAACACAAAAGTATCAGACTCCCCCTTCGAAGGAGAACGAGATAGGCTGAGAATACTAATATGCAAATCTTTTTGGACAAATCACTTTCTTTTCTAACAGACAAATGACATGTAGCTCCAAAGTCTTTTATATTTTTACAATGGTTACCAATGAAAGGTGTTTCTAAATCTGGAGTTCTTAAATGAAAATCAGTACCATATCAGCTTTTACTGAGGGCTCTGCTTCGGTATTTTTCTTGACAGTATTGCTTCTCTGCTACTTCCTGTGCAAATAAACACGTGGAATTTTCAGGGACAGTGCTTTGTCATGAATGCATTGTTAGTGTTGTCTTGCGTTGTTGTGGTTTGGGCTTGCTCCTATTATTCCATTTTAATTAGAAATCTTTATTACTTTGACTTCATCATTATCACTTTAATTTCTTGTGAGCTATTTGGTTTGTTATATAATGAGATGCCTATTAGCATCCATAGTATTTTTGGCCCATAATTTTTCAGTGTTCAGATTTAGGACAATGTGTAATGGTACAAATACGAACCCTTCAGACTCCTATTGCTAAGATTTGTGAGATGTTATTACAGATAATTATATAATGATAAGTATGCCATTTCTATTATTTTGTTGTTGTATAAATAATCCCCTTGGAATGTCTTTGGACAGTGAAATTTTCTGGATGTTAGAAATGTTTCTTCAGCCGAGAAGTTGGAACAGGGTAGTTAGGAGTCACAGCGTTTGTGTCCCAAACAACTAATATCAAAAATGTTTAAGATGCAATGATTTGTAGCACATGCTGTTAATTGCTAAATCAAAATCTCTAGTCTGAATTTTCCTAAGCCCTGGTCTCATATATTCAGCCATGTTCCAAAAGCAGACCCATCATTTCCCCAATCAAAACCATCTTCCCTCTCTCCACATCAAACTGACCCTGTATAGCTATTCCAGTCTCAAGAGACAGTATGTACAAGTCACCCACTTACAGACCTGGCTGCTTCCTCTTCCCCTGTCTAAATCCCATGAATTCTGTCTCCTAGATATTTCTTAAACCCATCCTTTTCTCCCCACCCCATCCTTTTCACAGGGTCATCGTGGGCCACTTCATCCTAGCTCCTGTCCAACAGCCTCTCAGTCTCTATGCCCAGTGTATCTGCTTCCTAGGGCTGCCATAACCAAGTACTGGATGGCTTACACAACAGAAACTTACACAGCTCTGGATGCTTGAAGTCTGAAATCAAGTTGTTGGCAGGGCCATGCTCTCTCTAAAGTTTCTTGGGGAGAAACTGTTTCATGCCTCTCTCTTAGCTTCTGGTGTTGCCAGCAGCCCTTGGTATTCTTGGCTTGTAGATGCATCACTCCAGTCTCTGCTTCTGTCATCCCACAGCTTTCTCCCTGCGTGTCTCTGTGTCTCCTACTCTTATAAGGACATCAGTCATAGTGGATTAAGGGCCCACCCCATTCCAGTATGACTCCATCTGAACTAATTACATTTGCAAGAATCTTACTTCCAAATAAGTCTGTATTCTGAGGTTCTGAAAAGAGCATGAACCTTTCTGCTGTGGTTCAAATGTGTCCCCCAAAGTACATGTGTTAGAAACTTAATCCCCAGTGCAACAGTGTTGGGAGACGAGGTCTAATAAGAGGTGATTAGGTCATGAGGGCTTAGCCCTCACAAACAGGATTAATGTCATCATCACTAGAGTAGGTTAGTTATCACAAGAATGGGTTGCGTATAAAAGTGACTTCAGCCCCCTTTAGCTTCTGGCTCCCTCACACGTTCTCTTGCCCTCTCACCTTCTGCTATGGACTGACACAGCACAAAGACTCTCAACAGATGCCAGTCCCTGGATCTTGGACTTCCCAACCTTCAGAATTATAAGAAATAAATATCTGTATGTATAAATTACCAGGTCTGTAGTTATTTTGTGACAGCAGCAAAAAATGGACTAAGACACTCTCCAACCTGGTGCATCCATGACTGCAACTTCCTCTGACCAAAGGACAGGGGTGTCCTTGCTGTTCCTACTCTGGTTGGAGATCCAATCTTCAACAAGTAATACATTTCTATACGCAATGGGGTCTGTTTCCAGGTTTTTCTACTCCGTTCCATCGGCCAGTCTATCTACGCATGCACCAATTCCACACCATGTTAGTTGAAGAGGCTTTATGATATGTTGTCATGTTTCACTTTTAGAGGCTTTAGTGTACATTTAGCCTCTGCTCCCCACCCCCGCTGCTCATCTTCTTTCAGGTTCTCCTAGTGAATCTTCTGCATTTGTTCTTCTAAATAATTTTTATAAGGTACTTGTCAAACTCCAATTAAAATAATAGCTAATGCTAATTTCTCTGGTTTATTGTGGTCAGAGAATGCTAGATGCATTATTTCTGTTTCTTTACATTCATTGAAACCTTTTTATGGAATGATTTGATCCACTTTTTAAATGTCTATGTATTTTAAAATAAAGTGTCTTCTCTTATGTTGTGTGTATATATATATATGATTTATCTTATACATGCTCATATGTATATAATTTACCTTACACATGCTAATCAGAACTTCCATATTCCATATTCTTACACATGCTAATTAGATCTTCCATATTCTTACTAATCTTTTTGTCCATATGGTATTCCTGCTGTTGAGAGAGGTGGATTCTAATATGAATGTATTTAACAACTTCTCCTCGATTTTCTCATTGATTCTGCTTTATCTACAAAGCAGAGGTTTTTTACTGGATACCTAAATATTAATAACTGTGGTATCTTCATTGTGAAGATTATAAACTATGTTTGTCTCTTGAAACGCTTTCTGTCTCACCAGACACCAATCTTTCCCCCTTAAATGTTTATCCTTCTTTTTATTTTATTTATGTATTATTTTACATAGTATAAGTTTGTCTATTCCTTAATTGTTAATGTATCTGAATCTCTTCATTTTAGGAGTGTCTTCAACGTAGAGCATTGTGCTGAATTTTTGTTTGGTAGCCAAAACTGTTAATCTTTTTCTTTTAATAGGGTAAGGCTTTCTCCTCCTTCTCCTCCTCCTTCTACTTGTTCTTCCCCTTTCTCTCTCTCTCTCTCTCTCTCTCTCTCTCTCTCTCTCTCTCTCTCTCTCTCTCTCTCACACACACACACACACACACACACACACACACACACTTTCTTTCTTTTTCTTCTTTCTTGATGGGAATTCATCATGTGGCCCAGGTTGGTCTTTTAACTCCTGGCCTCAAGTGGTCCTCCTGCCTCAGACTATCAAAGTGCTGGGATTACAGGCATGAGCCACCACACCTGGTATATTTGCCATTATTATCAGTATATTTTGTCTCACTTCTGTTATATTATATGCTTGTGAGTATATACACAGATACGCCTGAATTACGATGGAGTTATGTCCAGATAAACGTATAATAAGTCAAAAATATTATAAGTTGAACATGCATTTAATACCAAAGAATACCCACAGAAAAGCCAAAAAAGTATAAGTCGAACCATTATAAACTGGGGGACATCTATAAATATGTATATATGGGCTGGGCACAGTGGGTCATGCCTGTAATCCCAGCACTTTGGGAAGCTGAGGTGGGTGGATCACTTAAGGTCAAGAGTTAGAAACCAGCCTGGCCAACATGGTGAAACCTCGTCTCTATTAAAAATACAAAAATTAGCTGGGCATGGGTGCACATGCCTGTAATCCCAGCTACTCAGGAGGCTGAGGCAGGAGAATCACACTTAAACCTGGGAGGTGGAGGTTGCAATGAGCCAAGGTCATGCCATTGCATGCCAGCCTGGGCAGCACAGTGAGACTCCATCTCAAAAAAAAAAAAAATGTGTATATGTATATGCGTGTGTGTGTGTATATATGTGTACAGATATATATACACACACATATATATACCTGTGTACATATATATACACACACACACATTTGCATGTATTTTTAAAAATATATAACAGTCTTCCAGTGTATCGTCTTTTTTTTAGAGACAGGGTCTTGCCATGTTCCCCAGTCTGGTCTCAAACTCCTGAGCTCAAATGATCCTCCTGCCTCAGGCTTCCAAACTTCTGGGATTATAGGCGTGAGCCACCACATCCAGTCCTCAGTATACAGTCTTTTTTTTTTTATCTTTCTTCTCTTTATTTTTAATCTTTTGGGATTTAGGAAGGCTGTATTTTTATAAAAAGTAGTTACCTTTATGCTAGTGCCATTTTATAATACTTTGGTCTCTCCTCTTGTGACTTTTATTTATTGATCACCTACTGTTTAAAAAATATTAAAATTAGCTAGTAGTCTCTTCTTTGCACTCTCATTCTTCTCCCTAGCTTCTAATATGAAATATCATTTTGCTCCCAGTTAATACCAATTAGTCAATCAACGAGCTTATCCTTTTCTTCATAAATGGTTCCCATTTTTGATAGCCTAGCTGTACAACGTCAATACGGTGAGAGCCCTGTGCTATATTTCTCCTTAAAACCATCAGTTATATATTTAAGCTCACCAGCAGTCCTTTTGCCAATGTCCCTCAGTCATTTTAGTTGCCCATAACTCTTTCTCCATTAGAGCAAGGCTCAAGGTAACAATAGCTCTAAGTTCTTGCATATTCATGAGAATTTGTCTGTGGCCTTTATCCTTGAAAGAGAGCTTGGCTGGATATAAAATTCTAGGTTCACAGTTTCTTTCCTTGAGTATCTTAAATATGTAATTCTGTTGCCTTTTGGTATGAATCGTTGCTGTTGAAAAGGCTGATTACAATTTGAGTGTCCCTCCCTTAAAATGACTTGACTTTTTCATATGAATGTCCAAAGACTATTTTCTTTTTCTTGTCATTTTACATATTTTTATTAAAACTCTTTAAGTTTTTTTTTCTGGAATATAACCATTCTGTGTCAATGTAGACACATTGTTTGCCCTTTCAATTTTCAGTGTCAAGTGATTTATTTCAGGAAAGTTTTCTTGCAAATTTTATAAAACTTGGTCATGTGGACACACTGCAGGGGCCCCTCCTAAGGTCTTGGAAGGGGACAGTACAAGTGCTGGTCCCTGATGCTGAGGCTTTGTAATAAACCCACCTCGGTGAGGCCATCAGGGTTAATAATTCTAATTTCTACACTTCAGTGAGCTACTATTTTATTGAACAGTCCTTTCCTGGGGAACTCCTAAATCCTCTGCGTCCTAAATTGTACCAAGAGGCAATTATGGCCAAGGGCTATCTCTTACTAAGCTGCAAACATTTTAAACAGTAGGAGCATAATATACTCCAGGAATGGTTGATTACTCACACCTCTGATGGCCACGCTGTCTCAGGGCTCTGTGTCATTGGGCATCTTTAAACTGTGGCTCCAAGTCGGTGGATGTTTATTGAGAGGTCAATGTATGCCCAGCACTGTGCTAGTCACATATGAAAATTAGTTAATGGGAATAAAGGATATAGAACAGTGTCTAGCACAGAGTAAATCATTGCTATTATTATTACTCTGAACAGACATAAAGGCTGACCCCAAGATATTGAGTGTCCTGAGTGACCAATATTGGTATTCATGACCTTTCCAATCTGACCCCCGGACCCTCTGCCTGCTGTGGACATTCAGACTTCTTTTCCATTATCTCCTGTAGTCTATCCTACTTTTTTTGTAACCCCACCCTTATTTCTTGCTGGAAAACCACCTCCACCAAACTCTCATTCCTTGTTATTGGAAGAGACCTGGCCTCATCCCAGCTCCAAGGAAAGCACATGAGCTAGATCTCAGCCAATCAACAAAGATCACATTGTTTGGGGCACAGTAATTGATCGAAGGATGAACACATGACCAATCAGAAGCAACAAGATGTAACAAGATGTCTTTTAGCTATCCAGGGAAAGATATACTATTTTCTGCTGAGAGAATGCAGGGTCTGACTTGCACACGTATGTTTATAGCAGCACAATTAACAATTGCAAAGATGTGATACCATTGACTAAGTGCCCATTGACTGAGTGGATAAATAAAATGTAGTGCATATACACCATGGAATACTACTCAGCCATTACAAGGAATGAAATGATGTCTTTCTCAGCAACTTGGATTGGAGCTGGAAGCCATTATTCTAAGTGAAATCACACAGGAATGGAAAACCGAAAACCATATGTTCTCACTCATAAGTGGGAGCTAAGCTGTGAGTAAGCAAAGGCATACAGAGTGGACTTAGATACTCAGAAGATGGAGAGTAGGAGGTGGACTAAGAATTTTAAAACTACACATTAGGTACAATATACACTACTTGGATGACAAGCGCACTAAAATCTCAGAATTCACTACTCTATAATTCATCCATGTAACAAAAAAAACGCTTGTACCCTAAAAGCTATTGAATTAATACTTAAAAAAAAAAAAAGCTAATTAAAATGTTTCACCCTCAAACTCACAACCATTGAAAAAACAAAAAGGCCAGGTGCAGTGGCTCACGCCTGTAATCCCAGCACTTTAGGAGGCCAAGGCAGGCGGATCACTTGAGGTCAGGAGTTCAAGACCAGCCTGGCCAACACGATGAAACCCCGTCTCTACTAAAAATACAAGAATTAGCTGGGTGTGGTGGTGTACGCCTGTGATCCCAGCTACTCAGGAGGCTGAGGCAGGAGAATTGCTTGAACCTGGGAGGCAGACGTTTCAGTGAACGGAGATGACGCCATGCACTCTACCCTCAGCAATGGAGCAAGACTCTGTCTCAGGGAAAAAAAAGAGAGAGAGAGAGAAACAGAGAGAATGCAAGGTCTGAAGCTGTTGCAGCCCTTCTTTGACACGAGAGAAAAGATTGTCTGGGATGAAGCCCATAACTGAAGTCAAACAATAAGATGTGGAGACACAGGATCTGGACATTTTCTGATGAATGCCCGGATGCATACCTAAAGCTAGGCCTGGTTCTCACTCATGCGAAACAATAGATTCCTTCTATCTTCAGCTGGTGGGTTTTGGGGTTTGTTGTTTACAGCCAAAAGTATTAAGTGGCACACAATTTGCTCTTGTTTTCTGTAATTTTACTATTGAAGAACACTGAAATATCCCTCTCTAAGACACTGGGGATTTTAGCTAAAGTTAAAAGGTTAAAACACAGCCGCACACTCTGCCCCCTTCTTTGCCTTTATCAGCTCAGAAACAGAGCTCAGAGATAGTAGTGTCAGAGAGGATCTAGGAGCTGACTTCACTCTCCCCGTAAATTTTCTTTCCCACATTGTCTTGCCTTTTAGAAGCCTGAAAATACTCTCTTCTTTATCTTGTCACCATAGAAGATGTGTGGCTCTTTGTTAAAATACTACTTAAGCAAGGCCCCTAAGCCACTGCCTTGAGAAAGAGATACTTTTGAAGTAAGGTCTCTCCCCCATGATGGGTAGAACATGCATTAACAAAACTTTTTCTTTTGTGCATCTGACTTTTGCTTTCAGGAAAGCATCTCAGCTAAGAACCTAAAAAGGGAAAGGAAAAAAATTATGTTTTCTCCCTACACTATCTTCTGTGTGTCCGCATAATTTTCCACTTTTCTACCTTTGTTCAGCTTAATCTTTCTATCTGGGATGGCCTTTTGCTCATCCCTGCATATCTAACATTCTCTTCATTTTTCCAGAGTTTAGGTCAAATGATGCCTTTTCTGTAAGGAATGTAGTAAAGTATCCAGGGAAGAGGAGGCATCAGCTCAGCAAGTGACTCCCAGAGAGTTTAAGAGACCAGTGTTCTGTGTGTTGCGCTTGCACCTTTCTTATAACTGTGGAACTGTTTTGAATTTTTCATAAAGATTCAAAAAGTGTAAGCTCTTTGAGAGGCTTGTCATCAATAGAGAGAACTTCACAGCCATATTATTAATATAATAACACTCTTCCTGTTGGGGTCGATTTGAAATAGCCCAAAACCTGTCCCTTCTCCTAGACAAAGTAGATGGGCCCCTTGTCAAATGTGCAAAGTATTCAGGATTTATCTGCATTCCTCGCACACAGTAGGTATTCAACAGATGTTTTTTGAATGAATGAGCGAACAGGGATGGGTTCTACACACAGGCATCAATGCATTCGTTGTGTTTGGAAATCCATAAATCATTTTTCTATTTTATTGATGTAAGAAAATATTATTAGTGTTCCAGGGTCTTATCCCTCCATTCAAATAGGAGAGTAAGAAGGAGATTTTCTATCGACTGAAATAACTTTGCTTCCTCACTATGTAACGGGATAATTGAAGATGCATGCAAAACTAATGGATTCTTGGTGAAAGAAAGGGATGCATGAAGAGAACCTGATATCATTGCACAATGACAAGAGCAGCATTTATTTATCAGAAAAATAAATTGGATTTGCTTGGCTCCTGGCACTGCCCCATTGTGATGCTAATTACACCTTTGCAGCAACTCATCTTGTTCTCCTGGGCCCCCCGCTGCTTTGTCTTCTCTCATTTGTTGGTGCTTCTTGCATCAGACGACCCCTCTGCCTGACCCTATGTACAAGTGCAATGACATATATGGGCGTAAAACCTGCCAACACCATCACGGGTATCGCACCTCAGAAAACAGAAAATTCCCACTCTTTGAGTAACCAGCAGGAGATCATACTCAGCCTGGGTGCTGCAGGACTGACCTCAAATTCTAATTCCACTTAGAAAGCCTTGACTCTGACTACTCTCTCAAAAAGGTGCTGTCAAAGTGCCTGGTGGGGAACTCTCACCCCGTGTCTCATGTTGCTGAAAGGGAATTACATCAGGAGTTCAAAAGAGCCCATTTCTGGTCCCATAACAGTGCTTGTGTGACTTTGATTAATCGTTCAACATCCCCAGGTTTCAGGCTGCTGATCTGGGAAGTGGATACAGCATTAACAGCCCTAAGTTCTTCACAGAGTCATAGTGAGGGTCAAATGTATGTGAAAATGCCATGAAAGAAAAGCAGCTTCCAACACCCCAAAATTCTATCAATATGTAGATGCTAGAGCAGTAGTTATAGAGGCATGAGACATCACAGCAAAGAGAAGATAGAATGGATTAAGGAACTTTGGGCCAATCTCCAGATGAAATGGAATGGCGGCCCTCCGCCGAGATGAGCCTGGCCCTCTGCCATACCTGTGGTTGATAGTATCACCAAGAAGGTGTTTATTGGACAAAGCTGTACAATATAAAGTCTAATTTTAGCATACATTAATTTAACCTGCATCTCCAACAGGTAACATCTGTGGCATCTGGTGATGTTTGGGACAGCAGAGAAAGGGCATCTGTGGAAACTGTGTGGTGTCTTCGTTTCTCTCCCCATCTAGGAAGACATGGCTCTTGGCATCTTTTCTCACCTGCTTTTACATTCTGCTCAGTTGTGGCTCTCCCTCTCTTGTGTATTTTCTCTTTCACTACTTCCCTCTCTTCAAATCACAGACACACCTAGACACCCCCCACACAGAAAGTCAAACCTCTGCAGAGCCACCTTTGCAAGCTGAAGGAGTCTCCCCCATCCCTTAGGGGGATGTTCCATGGTCTAAGCATTCGCCAGCTCAGGCTTTGGATAGCCTCGCACCAGAACTGCTTCCTCAGGGCCCCCACTGACCTCCTCACCTCCTCGCCAGGTGGTCTTTCCCCCTCGCTGTCCTTGACCCTGTCGACCAGTCACCCCATTCCTGGAGTTTCCCTTCCCATGAAGCACCCTGTGTTCCCCTCTCTGGGTGCTCCTCCCAGCTTTCTCAACTGGACTTCTTCTCTACCTTCCCCCATGGCCTCCAAAGTGGAGATCTGTCCCTCGGCCCAGCTCTTTCCCACTTTCTCCATGTTTACTTTCTGTGACCTTCTCAGCCCTCCCAGGCCCCAGCTAGCACTCTCTGAAGATAACTCCAGAGCGTGAACTCTCCTGGCTCACTGCCAGCTGTGTGGAGTGTCTCCCATGTGTCCTAACCTGTGTGTGCCAGCAGACACCCCTGCTCACCATCGGCCCACTGAGATGATTATGCCCCTCACACCGCCTTCTACCTCGGACTCTATATTTCTATCAGGTGGGCAAACATCCTTGCAGTCACCCAACTGTGGGGTCATCTGCACTGCCGCTTGCATTCTCTGCCAACCCTGAGAACTATTTAATTCCTTTTGCTGCAAATCATGCTCAAGCCATGATTGCGGTTCTCCCAAACACTAACCTTCCAACTGCCTTGCCTCCCAACCCAAGCATCTCTCTTTTTTCTTATTTTTTCTTTTTTTTTTCTCCCCCAAGCCTCAGTCTTGCAAGACTGCAAGTGCAGCTTTCATACGAGCTGTCAGAAATTAAAGTAATTCATCACATCCTCCCAAGCATCTATTTTTTCTAACACAACTGCCTGGTCCATCTTCCTAAATTACAACATACAATTCCCAGATTCAAAAGCCACTGTCAGCCCCCACAGTCACTTCTCACCTCGCTTTCTATAGAGTTCAGTCTCCTTCTCTTGGCATCTGAGCCCCTTGTAAGTCTTGCCCCAGCCATTTTTGCAGCTTTATTTCCTACTCCCCTTCACATGGACTGCATATTTCCTCATAAATGGAGTAACTGCCACTACCCAAGCACGCCCAGGACTGCCCCACCTCTAGGCCTTTGCTCACACAGGTTCTTCCCGGAGTACCCTTCCTCACTTTCCATCTCTATTTGTCAAAATCATTTGAGGCCCAGCTCTAATCCACCTGCCAGGAAGCCTTCCCAGATTCCTGCTTTTCTGTCATGCTCATTAAAACCATGGGCATGCATGTCCCATCTTTTCACTAAACTATAAATTCCTTTAGCGAGCAGGCCGTTCCTCACTCACTGATGAATGAGTGCCACCCGTCCCATGCTACCCGTGCAATAATTCTTCGCTATGATAAATTCATTTGCTGAAATAAATTCTCCTGGAGTCAGTTCAAAACCTCCTCTGAAATTAACCTTGATCCATTTCTTCCAATGCTCTCAAATTTTTCTTAGACCTAAATTTCCTCTTTTGAATTATCTAGGTAGACTTGCTAGGTGTCCAGTGACCACAACATCCATCTTGAAACTTCAGGAAAGAATAATCCAATACATATGAAATAATAGAATAATATTAGATGAGGGGATGTTTGTGAGCTATAAAATGCCCAAAGGAGAAATGCTGCTTGAATATTTAATTAGCAGTGATGCAAGTGATATGGTTTGGCTATATCCCCACCCAAATCTCATCTTCAATTGTAGTTCCCATAATCCCTACGTGTTGTGGGAGGTAATTTAATCATGGGGTAAGGGGCAGTTACCCTTATGCTGTTCTCGTGATAGTGAGTTCTCACGAGATCTGATGGCTTTACAAGGGGCTTTTCCCCATTTTGCTCTGCACTTCTCCTTGCTGCCACCATGTGAAGAAGGATGTGTTTGCTTCCCCTTCTGCCATGATTATAAGTTTCCTGAGGCCTCCCCAGCCCTGCAGAATTATGAGTCAATTAAGACTCTTTATAAATTACCCAGTCTCCAGTACGTCTTTATTAGCAGCATGAGAATGGACTAATTCAGTAAGAAACTGAAGGAGTCACAAGGAGAGCCACTCCTCCTGACATTTCAGTTCCCTGAAAGCGTGGGATCTCCTGTTTCTATGACCAGGGAAAGAGACAATTTCATTTCCAGTGTAGAAATAGAAGATTTACTGAAGTAAAGTGAATTGGGCAAGTCGGCACATTGATAGGGTAGAGAGAGCCAAACAGACTCTGAACAGGGCCAGCTTCAAGAGCATGCAACTTGGGCAGGTGTGCACAGCCCCGTGCTCAGAACAGAGCACTGGCTTAATGCTTGACTGTTGCCATCTTGAAATTTCTAATTTTTGAACAAAGACCCCCACAGATTACAGAGCCAGTCCTGGTCTGGGCCTCTGATGTCAGAGGGCTGAAGGATGAAGAAGCGCTGAGGAGGTGACATCAGTGAGCTGCCACATATCTAATGTCACTTGATTAGCAGGGAGGGGAATTCTTGCCTTAAGGGAAAAAGTTACATATTTGCTAAAAAAACATGATTCAAGCTACTGCTCTTCTCTTTTGTAAGCTAGCCTATGAAAGCATTATAGGAAACTTTCTTTTCTAGAGAAGGGAGGAGTAGAATTTCCATTCAACTAAAGGTTTCCATGTGGAATCACGAGACCAATTAAAATGTATTATATGCAAATGTCTCTGGCATGTATGCTCATAAATGTGTTTACAAATACTCCAGGGTGGCATGTCTTGACTGCAAATTATGCAGCCTCTAGTCTTTTAGAATATTTCTCAAATTTTCCTTTTAGAAAGTGGCATGATATGGCCCTAAATAGTTTACATCTACAACCTGCAAGTTTCCTTCAGTGGAATATCTCGGTAAGGGATCACGTATGTCTATCACATCTGAGAAAGCATTCCTCTGTTAATCAGAAGAGCTAAGAAACCTACATTTTCTAGGCAAATGCCTGCACTGGAGAAACTAGAGGGTTTAACTACAATATTTGTCTTGTGACTCACTTTGGCTTTGACAGTTTGACTACAATAATTATCACTTTCTTAGGCAATATTTAATGAAGATAATAAGATAATCCTGTGCACTACTGCACTTTCTCATTGAATCTTTTTAATCCATTATAGCAATGATAGAAAAAAAACAGTGAAGTTTTTATTAACTCAAGACTGAATTTTCATATATGTTACCAAAAAAAAAAGGTGCTTCACAATATATAATTTTAAAGTGCAGATATACCATATTTATTTGTGTAGTGGGATTTTAAAAGTTCTCTGAATGAAAGCACTAACATTCTCTTTTGGGGTGGTGGGGGGTTGCTCTCATTATTTAGGAAAATATCTTGATCAGCTGCTTGTGGGGTTGAAGGAAAGATCCTCTCAGTTGACTTAAAACAAGTTAACCAGACACAGGTGAGCTGCTCTGTATGGGAGAGTCAAGGAGATGAGAGAAGCCAAGAGAGAAAGGTTGAAGGAGAGCGCCCCAGGGACTTTGAAACAGAGAATAGCTATTATAATATTCAATTTCAAGTTGAAAATCAATTCTGTCTCCCCAGCTTTCCTTCAAGTCCACCGCCCCCACAAATGCTTCCAGTGTGAAAATCAAGGGAGGGGCAGAGTTGTGCACTCAGAGTGCCATGAGCAGACAGACCCTTGGGGCCTGCCAAAGCAGAAACCGGGATTTGCTGAAACCTCAGGGAACACATCCAGACCCTGGGGCTGCCCTGAGTTTCACGTAGCCTCTCCTTCAATATTACCTCTAATTTTCAATAAGTAAGTATGTTCCCTGGGAAATTCTCCCCAGTGAATTTATTTATTTATTTATTTATTTATTTATTTATTTATTTATTTATTTATTTATTTATTTATTTTAAGATGAAGTCTCAGTCTGTCACCCAGGCTGGAGTGCAGTGGCGCGATCTCAGCTCACTGCAACCTCTGCCTCCCGAGTTCAAGCAATTCTCCTGCCTCAGCCTCCTAAGTAGCTGGGATTGCAGGCACACACCCCCACCTCCAGCTCATTTTTGTATTTTTAGTAGAGATGGGGTTTCACCATGTTGGCCAGGATGGTCTCAATCTCTTGACCTTGTGATCCACCCACCTCAGCCTCCCAAAGTGCTGGGATTACAGGTGCGAGTCACCGTGCTCAGCCTTTTTTTTTTTTTTTTTTTTTGAGGCAGAGTCTGTCTCTGTTACCCAGTATGGAGTGCAGGGACATGATCTTGGCTCACTGCAACCTCCACCTCCTGGGTTCAAGTGATTCTCCTGCCTCAGCCTCTCGAGTAGCTGGGATTACAGGCATGTACCACCATGCCTGGCTAATCTGTGTATTTTCAGTAGAGATAGGGTTTCACCATGTTGGCTAGGCTGGTTCAAACTCCTGACCTCAGGTGATCTGCCTGTCTTGGCCTCCCAACGTGCTGGGATTACAGGTGTGAGCCACCATGCCCAGCCTGTTTTTAATGATTAGACTGATCTACTATGACTGTCAACGGAGTTTCCACCTCCTACTCTACCTCTCCCCCAAGGGAAGACTTTATCTTGAACAAGCCCACAGAAGATGAGAGAGGACATGGCCCTGCCTCTGCAATGGGTGCCTTCTTTTCTCACTTTCTCACTAGAACTTTAAGCTGGTTAGATTTTCTGCACTCCCAAGCCCTGTGGGAAAACTCTGTAAGAAACTGGGGCGAGAGCAACCACCAGCATCTTCTTCACTCAGGGTTAAAGTTCTTAAGGCTCATTCTTTCCTTCTCCCTTCTTCCCTAGCCGCTCCCTGGAAATCTTAAACACACTCACCAAGTGGGCCCTCTTCCTCAGCTTCCTCTCAACCACCCCATATTTAAAATGTGTTTTTTGAGCACCAACTCTGAGTAAGGTAAGACTTAAGGCAGTCTTGCTTAAAAGGTTTTTTTTTTTCCTTTTTAGGAAGAAATGGCTGAAGGAAGAGGAAAATATTGGAAAACTCACCCACTAGAGTAGCTATACTAAATAATCTTATCACTGTAACTTACAAATAGCCTGAGGCTAAGGTCCCTTGCTCTACACACCCGTGACTCACCACTCACCGGTACACTCTAAAATCACCTCCTCTACGTTTCTGGATGGTTCCTCTCTATAGGGTCTGGGAGATGATGACCAAGTCCATTTCACTCCAAAAGTGCATAACAAGATAGCCTGAGGTGAGATAGGTGGCTGAGGGTTTTTTGAACCTAGATGAAGAGAAACTGGGAAACTCGTTTCCATCTGTGAACAGTTTTCTTCCTAAGTGGGATATGCTTGAGTTTGCATTTTGATGTAATCTCTTCTTAGTTCTGGGGAAACGTGCCAAAGGTCCATACAAAATCCATGGAGCAAAGAGACTTTACTGGAAAGAAGGGGTTTGAGACAATGTGGCTTTGGCGTGCCGAGTAGCACTGCATAGTCATCCCAGACGCTGTTATTTTTGTGGGCAGAGCTGCCAATCCTGCAGGGTGTTGGTGACAGAAAGGCGTTTCCCTCCTAAGTGATGGCTGAATCTGCCCTTTGCCCATTCTTTTGTGTCCTACAGTACTGCAAGTATGTTCTGAGAGCAACTGTTGGACCGTGAGAATGGGATGTCGAGGTCTTGAGGAAGGATACACAAGGGTCGTTCCTCACCTCACCCCAAGAAGGGAGACTCACCGGGACTCCAGGCTTACCTCCCCCAGTGCAGCCTGGAACACAGGCAGGATTTAAGACCAGGTAACCTATCCTGGAGAAATGTATGCATTTCCTGTGGCTGGCAGTGGGGCAAAACAGTGGTCCTAAAGAAATCAAACCTGGGTGGACTTCTGACTCAGGTGAGGGGGGAAAGGTCCTCCTAGTCTTGGGGTCCAGGACCAGTTTGGCTTGGAAGCACACAGCTGTGAGACAGAAGCATGCTGGGAGCCCAGGTCAGGTGGGGCTGAGAGAGGACCTGTGCAGGGGTTGTATATGACATTGGATTACCTATGGCCAATCATAAGGGTCAATCACAGGGGTCAATCATAGGGGTTGCCTATGATCATGGATCACTCAATATTTTTCCGGAAGTTGGAAGCTGGTCTTTGTTGTGCTGTAGGACCTGGAGGAGCCCATGGGAAAACCCAGCTCCGCCCTTGTACAAGTTTCCTATTGCTGTTGAAACAAATGACCACAACCTTAGTGACTTCAAAGAATACAGATTTACTCCTACACTTTTGTAGGTCCAAAGTCACCAAAAGGTGTCTCAGAGGGCTGAAATCAAGGCCTGTGTGTCTCCTGGAGGCCTTAGAGGAGAATTTGTTCCTTTGTATTTTCCACCTGCTAGGGGACTCCTGCATTCCTTGGCTTATGGCTACCTGACACCGACTCTGCATCCACAGTCACGTCTCCTCTGACTCTGACCTTCACGCCTTATGAATATGTTGGGCCCACCTGGATAATCCATGGAAGTCTCCCCAAAGCAAGATTCTTAACCACATCTGCAGAGTCCCATGTAAAATAATTGTTTCAGCTTAACAGTGAATAATTGTTTACTCTAAGAGGACCCAAATATTGCATGGGGCATACTTATACTAAAAATTTGTCATTGTTTATCTGACACTTGAATTTAATCCGACATTCTGTATTTTTATTTGCTAAATCTGGAAACCCTTGAGGAACTCACAGAAATAGTCTGGAAGCATCTGGAAAAGAAGGTACTTTGAGGGAGCTAATGTCCTACAATGGAGCCATTAGACAGTTTTGCTTGTGCAATTTACATTATACAGGATTCATCAACTTTATAAATTACATTCATAGTTTCCTGAACACTTTATTTCCACATTAATATTTTTCTGATCTTAATTGTATTGTCTTCTGCAACACAGGATTTTCTGCATTTTGAAATTTGTCCAGTTTTACCCAGATACTAAATACATATTTCAAAAATGTGATTCCAACCAACATATCCAGTTGATTTTTTAAATTTTCATAAAGCAAAATAAAGACACCACCTGTTGCCTTTAATAAACAGATGTGTGGCTCCTACAAACTTGTGAGGGAACCATTTACTGTGGAATTCCTCTTGGTCATCAGGAAGATCAAGACAACATGACTAACCAGCTAGGTTCCTTATGCGTCAGAAATTCCCAGAGATCTTTTACAAAATGCTATGATTCTTCAAAAAGCATTATAGCCTGGGTATTGAAAAGGGTTTCAAGTAAATTGATACAACAAGGAAGCTTCCCTATGTAGTGAGTAACCAGAAGTGTGAACAAGCCTGTGGTGATTTGACATCGTTTTTGAAGAGGTTTGAGCTCTTCCTTGAATTACACAATAACCTGAGCTATTTAGACCAATCCTGTCCAAGAGAAGTAACTGTAGCCACACACATAATTTGAATTTTCTAGTAGCCACATTTTTTTAAAAGAAAAAGGAAACAGGTGAAGCTTATTTTAATGATGTATTCTATTTTGCTCAACATATCTGAAATATTATTCTTATAACATGTAATCAATACAAATAATATTAATGAGACATTTTTCCATTTTCTTTCTCCCACTAAGTTTTTGAGATCCAGGTTGTATTTCATACTTCCAACACATTTCCAGTGCTCCATAGCCACATGTAGCTGGTGGGCTCCATATTGGATAGAGCGGTACTAGATTACACCAAACACCCAACCAACACAGTACGTTTTCTAAACACAGAAGCCCAAGCAAGCCAGGGACTATCTGGTGCTGATGGATGCTACTAGATTACAGAATTCTAAAAAGTCAGGGAACTTTTTTTTTTTTTTGAGACGGAGTCTCGCTCTGTCGCCAGGCTGGAGTGCAGTGGCACAACTTCGGCTCACTGCAACCTCCGTCTCCCGGGTTCAAGTGATTCTCCTGCCTCAGCCTCCTGAGAAAAATCAGGGAACATTTTAAAATCCAAAACAGTTACCCCATTTGTCTCCATTGTCATCCCTTCACACATGAAAGATGAGTGCTCAGATGCACAAAGGCAATTAATTGCCATCAAGCAATTAGGAGGAAATGCTATGTTAATTTATTCCTTTACACCTACAGGAAGAAACGCAATAAATTCAACAGCCCAAGGCTGAAGATGAGAAAAGTCATCTTTCTAAAAAAGAACAAGTTTCTAACCTGCCTCAAACATAAAATGGCTCTCAATCCTGTGACAGTGACAAGATATGGCATTTTAAATCTTCTGGAACAAATTGAAGTTTGGAGTCCCAGGGACCATAAGCCCCAGAGAAGAGGGGCTCAGGAGGAACTCTTGAGCTTCCTGGATGATGGCATCT
Organism: Trachypithecus francoisi; assembly: GCF_009764315.1. NCBI lineage: Eukaryota > Metazoa > Chordata > Mammalia > Primates > Cercopithecidae > Trachypithecus > Trachypithecus francoisi. Next base: position 4,692,836 of record NW_022681442.1, on the reverse strand, counting down.
GGGAAGAAGAGTAACATGGGACCACTGGGGAGGAAAAAGTGGCTTCTGTGCCCCAGATGGCTCATGAGTATGAGCCTGCACTGTCCTCCCAGGAATGAGACTGTCAGACACTCTCAGACACTTGGGAAACTTGAGGCTATGGCTGGGAAGGTGAATGGATTACATATAAGGTATTCTGGAGCTCAGTGAAACTCCTTTATCACGGAAAACCAGTTGTTCCAGTCAGACTCATACCTGGAATTTTTACTGTGGTAATGGCATCCACCTCCCTGTTAATGGCATCCACCCAGGAGGAGGCTGGTGCCCGGTTTAAGCAAGCACTTAGCTTTGCTCCCATGTGGCAGTACCTGTATATAAAAATTCACTGAAGTGTCAAACAAATGCTCCCAAGTCTACAGTTCACAGATTCCATTTTTGAGGTTAATAAAATATGCCTTCGAAGTTGGAATCGTTTCTTTGGAGACAATTTCTTCGGAGACGATACCTTGAAGCGTGAGGGTTTTCACCATGTACAAGATCACTTGAGCAGACTTAGAATCATAGCTACTAGATCTTTCCTACAATGGCAACAGGAACAACACTCCCATGGTACTTATTTGAGGGAATCTCCATGTTCCATAGAAGAGAGGCTGGTCTAACTTCTCAGATGTCCTTAGATGCCATGACTTGTGCTCCTGATCTGAGTGCCTCTAGATAACGTATGTGACATTTTGGACTCATTTCCATGTTTCTTACAAAAAGATTAACACTAACTGAGCTGCCAACAACATTCTGAATATTTAGGTCTTCAAAGCACCAATAGTGTGTGGGCATGGGGCACAGATAATTAGCATTACAGCTGCTGGCTAACATCCTGCTCTGTAAGATCTAAAGGGGTCATCCACTGAGTGATAACAGTTGCATTATATTTAAATAATAACATGGAAAATAGAAGCTTCTCACCCAGAAGGCTCTTCACCATGAGAGGCCATCTCCAGGTCCCCTTCTATCCCAGGAAAAGAGACTGGTATCAAACCACTAGCCTAATAATTTAGAACACACAGCTTTCTTTTGGAAGATTTCTGTTGAGGGTTATTTTTGAAAGAGGAAGTAGAGAAATAGGATTCATTGACTCCAATCCTCTTCTTGCAGCAATGTGGCCTCCAAAGTTCATGGAGTAATCTTCTCTTTGCGGTTCCTTTTGGGACATAGAGAGAGTTGCAGCCTCTCCTGGCTTTACAGCATCCTAATCTTAGAGAGACTTCTGGCTCTGGGTGGAGCTGGTTGTATGCTGACTCATGGGCCTTGATTTTGGGAATGAGAGCCACTTACATTGGTGTTTTAGCAACTTCCCAGGGACTCAAACTACTATAGTCTAAGGGGAAATAAATGCCTTAGCCTGCTGCCATGGCTGCTACCGTGCACCAGAAAAACCTAGTGAGCAGGAGATAGAGATGCTACTTTTCCCAGGGAACCACCCAGCTTTTTAAGTAATCTCATACAAAGTCAGAGAATGAGCTAAGTCAGGGCTACTCCAGGTGTGACCCAGGGACCCACAGCTTCAAGATCACCCGAGAGGATGTTAGAAATGCAAAACCTCAGGTTCCAAGCCAGACCCGCAGAGTCCATCTTAACAACTCTCCAAGTGACTCCAATGCTCACTAAAGTTTAAGAAGCACTGAAGCACTGGGCTAAGTTACAGGTTCATGGCTTCTCTTCCGTAAAAACATTAAGCCCTAACATAATCAGCTTCCTGGAAAAAAAAAAAAAAAAGTAAAACAAATATTCTTTATTTCTATGTATTCATTCAAGATTTGGTTGGGGCCAGGTGAGGTGGCTCACACCTATAATCCTAGCACTTTGGGAAGCCAAGACAGGCAGATCACCTGAGGTCAGGAGTTTGAGACCAGTCTGGCCAACATGGTGAAACCTCATCTCTACCAAAAATACAAAGTGACCCGGGTGTGGTGGTGGCCGTCTGTAATCTCAGCTACTTGGGAGGCTGAGGCACAAGAATTGCTTGAACTCGGGTGGCGGAGGTTGCAGTGAGCCAAGATCACACCACTGCACTTTAGCTTGGGTGACAGAGGAAATTCCGTCTCAAAAAAAAAAAAAAAAGACTTGCTTGGCAACCACTATATGTCAGGCTATGCTAGACCTGGAGATGCCGTGAGAGCCCACCCTACTTATGCCCAGTGATGGCTGTACAACATTGTGAATGCACTTGAAGCCATTGAAGTACACAGCTAAAAATGGTTAAAACTGGGTGGGGGGTGGGGACGGGTAGAATTATATAGCAAGCCAAAAGAGAGAGAGAAAAAAAAAACAAAACCCACAGTCTAAAAAGAAAAGGTAAGAATCAGAACCAACTCAGATATAACCCTAATGTTTGAATTATCAGGCAAGCAATGTAAAATAACTAGAAATATTTTCTCAAGGACTGTAATGGAAAAAGACAACCGCAAGAACTGATGGTAAATGTAAGCAGAGTGATAGACATTCTAAGAAAAATCAAAAGGAAATGCAAGAAATTTTTAAACTGCTGTTAGAGAAATGAAGGTTTTTTTCTTGTGTTTTCTTTTCAAACAGTCTCATTTTCTTTTTTTGAGACAGAGTCTCGCTCTTCACCCAGGTTGAAGTGCAGTGGTGATATCCCAGCTCACTGCAGCCTCCATCTCCTGGGTTCAAGCAATTCTCATGCCTCAGCCTCTGGAGTAGCTAGAATTACAGGCACATGCCACCACACCCAGCTAATTTTTGTATTTTTAGTAAAGATGCATTTCACTGTGTTGGCCAGGCTGGTCTCGAACTCCTGGTAATCAACCCACCTCGGCCTCTCAAAGTGCTGGGATTATAGGCATGAGCCACCACACCTGGCGGAAGAATATTTCTGATGGGCCCATCAGAAGACCGGACATGGTCAAGGAAAGAATCAGTGAGCTTGAAAACAGGTCAATAGAGATTTCCAAACTGACATGCAGAGAATGAACAAAACAAAACAAAACAGAACATCCAAGAACAATGGGATAATCTCAAAAGGTGTAACAAAGACACAATTGGAATAAATGGAAGAAAGAGAAAATGGAATGGAAGAAATACGTGAAGTATTAATGGCCAAGAACTTCCCAAAATTAGTGACAGACAGCCAATCGCAGATTCAAAATCTCAGAGATCATCAAACAGAATAAATAACAAAAAAAAGGCCGGGCGCGGTGGCTCAAGCCTGTAATCCCAGCACTTTGGGAGGCCGAGACGGGCGGATCACGAGGTCAGGAGATCGAGACCATCCTGGCTAACACTGTGAAACCCCGTCTCTACTAAAAAAGAAAATACAAAAAACTAGCCGGGCGAGGTGGCAGGCGCCTGTAGTCCCAGCTACTCGGGAGGCTGAGGCAGGAGAATGGCGTGAACCCGGGAGGCGGAGCTTGCAGTGAGCTGAGATCCGGCCACTGCACTCCAGCCTGGGCGACAGAGTGAGACTCCGTCTCAAAAAAAAAAAAAAAAAAAAATAACAAAAAAAAAAACTACACCTAGGCATACCATATTCAAACTACAGAAAACCAAAGACAAAGAGAAAATCTAGAAATAAGCCTGAGGGAGGAAAAAAGAAAAAAAAAAAAAAACACTTTACCTACAGAGGAACAAGGATAAGAATCACAGCAGATATTCATCAGAGACCATAAAAGCAAGAGAGAATGGAATGAAAAATTTTCTGTTGAATGGGTAAAATAAATCTGCCAATCTAGACTTCAATATTTGGAGAAATTATCCTTCAAAAGTAAAAAAAATAAAGATTTTTCCTATAAATGTAAACTGAGAAAATTCATCACCAGCAGACCTGTACTGCCAAAAATATTAACAGATTTTTTTTTCAGGCAGAAGAAAAATGATATAGGTCAAAAACTTGAATCTACACACAAAAAAAGGAAAAGCACTGGAGAAGAAATAAATGCAAGTAAAATAAAATATTTTTCTTATTTCTAATTGATGTAAGTAATAACTATTTGTTTGAAGTAATATTAATAATGTATTGGGTGATTATAGCAAATGTATAAGTGAAATGAATGACAGCAATGTCACAGTATGGTAGGGAGAAATTAGGAATTCACTTTATAAGATACCCTTACCACACATAAAGCAGAATAATTTTCTTTGAAGGTAGACCTGGATGGTATTGTAAACTCTTAGAGCAACCACTACTTTTTTCAAAGATGTATAATGATATCCTAAGATATTAGATAAAATGGAACCATATAAAATCTTCAAGTAAAATCAAAAAAGGCAGAAAAGAAACCCCTGGCAATGAACAAAAAATAGTTGTAAACATGACTGACATTAATATTAACCCAAATATAGAAATAATCATAAAGATAAATTATTTAAATATTATAATTAAAAGACAGATTGTCAGAGGACAAAAAGACACAAGTATATATTATCTATATGAAACTGACTTTAAATGTAAAGTTTAATGTAAAAGTATAGAGAAATATAGACCATGCTAACACTATTCTAGAGAAAGCAGGAGTTTCCATTCCCTGCAAGTCTCTGAATAATAATTTTTAAAAAAGTAATGAAAAAATTTAAAAAATAAAAAAGAAAGTTGGAGTAGCTATATAAACTTCTAACAAAGAAGATTTTAGAACAAGGAAAGTTTTTAGTGATACTACATAATGATAAAGGGGTCAATTATCTAAGAAGACAGAAGAACAATCCTTAATGTGTATGCACTTGACAACCAAGCATGAAAATACATAAGGCAAAAATGGATATAAATGAATAGAGAAATATAACAAATCCATTACTATAGTTGGAGAGTTCAATATCTTCCTCTCAGTAATTGATATATCAAACAGAAAATCAATAAGGATACAGTAAACCTAAACAATACTACCAATCAACTTGAACTATCAGTTAATTTGATTTAATTGCCATTTATGGAATACTCCATCAAACAACAGTGGAATATACATTCTTCTCAAACTTACATGGAATATTCACCAAGATTGATACATTATGGGCCACAAAACACACTTTAACAAATTTCAAAGAACAGAAATAATATAAAGTGTATTCTCAGACCACAAAAGTATTAATCAAGATATTAGTAACAGAAAGATAGTTGGAAATCCTTAAATATTTGGAAATTAAGCAACACACTTCTAAATAATGCACAGGTACAAGAGGATGTGTGAAGAGAAATTTAAAAGTATTTTGAACTAAATGAAACTGAGACAACTTGTCAAAATTTGTGGAATGCAGTAAAAGCAGTGCTTAGAGGAAAATATATGGCATTAAATGAATGTATTAGAAAAGAATAAAGCTATAATATCAATACTCTAAACTTCCATCTTAGCAAACTAGAGAAGGAAATACAATTTAAATCTAAAGAAAAGAAAAATGAATAATAAAAATTGGAGCAGATATCAATAAAGTCAAAAATAGAAAAATCTATGAAACCAAAATCTGGCCCTTTGGAAAGAGCAATAAATTCAATAAACCTCTAGCCAAGCTAACCAAGAAAAAAAAAAGAAGACACAAATTACCAGTATCATAAATTTAAAAAATTTCATCACTACTTGTCTCATGGATATTAAAAAAGATAACAAAGGAAGACTACAAACAACTCTTTCTATGCCCACAAACTTGATAATTTAGATGAAATGAACTCATTCCTTGAAAGGTACAGACTACAAAAATTCACACAAAGAGATGTAGGTAGCCTGAATAGTCCTATATCTTTCAAAGAAATTTAATCAATAATGAATAAGCCTCCACAAAAAAGCACCAATTCAGATAGCTTCACAGGTGAATTTTACCAAATATATAAGGAAGAAATAATGCCAATTCTCCACAATATCATCCAGAAAATAAAAGCAGCAAGATCACTCCTAATCATTCTATGAGACCAGTATTACCATAATAACAAAATCATATAATAAAAACATTACAAGAAAGAAAAATTACAGACCAATATTTCTCATGAACATAGATTCAAAAATTGTCAAAAAGTATTAGCAAATCAAATCAACGACATATAAAAGAATTCTGTTTCACAACCAAGTGGAGTTTATTCCAGGCATGCAAGGCTGGTTCAATATTTGAAAATCAATGTACTCCACCACATCAACAGACTAAAGAAGAAAAATTATATGATCATATCAATTGACACAGGAAAAGCATTTGACAAAATCTGACAGCCATTCATGATTTTAAAAAAATAACTCTCAGCAAATCAAATCAAGAACTCAATTCCTTTTATAACAGCTGCAAAAACTAAAATACTTAAGAATATACTTAACCAAGGAGGTGAAAGATTTCTACAAGGAAAACTACAAAACACTGCTGAAAGAAATCATAGATAACACAAACAAATAGAAACATATCCCATGCTCATGGATGGGAAGAATCAGTATTGTGAAAGTGACCATACTGCCCAAAGCAATCTATAGATTCTATGCAATTCCCATCAAAATACCATCATCATGTTTCACAGAACTAAAAAAAAAAATCCCAAAATTCATACGAAACCAAAAAAGAGCCTGCATAGCCAAAGCAATACTAGGCAAAAAGAACAAATCTGGGGTCATCGCACTACCTGACTTCAAATTACACTACAAGACAAAACAGCATGGTACTGGATAGAAATAGGCACATAGACCAATGGAACAAAAAAGAGAACCCAGAAATAAAGTCAAATGCTTACAACCAACTGATCTTCAACAAAGTATACACACACAAAAATTGAGGAAAGGATACCGTATTCAGTAAATGCTGCTGGGAAAACTGGCAAGCCACATGTAGAAGAATGAATTCCCATCTCTCACCTCATACAAAAATCAACCCGAGATGGATCAAAGATGTACATCTAAGACCTGAAACCATAAAAATTCTAGAAGATAACATCAGAAAAAGTCTGGACATGGGCTTAGGCAAAGAATTCATGACTAAGACCCCAAAAGCAAATACAACAAAAGCAAAAATAAATAATGGGACCTAATTAAACTAAAAAACTTCTGCACAGCAAAGGAAATAATCAGCAGAGTAAACAGACAACCCACAGAGTGGGAGAAAATATTCACAAACTATGCATCCAATAAAGGACTAGTATCCAGAATCTACAAGGAACTCAAACAAATCAGCAAGAAAAAAAACAATCCCATCAAAAAGTGGGCAATGGACATGAATAGACATTTCTCAAAAGAAGATATATAAACAGCCAACAAACATAAGAAAAAATGCTCAACATCATTAACCACCAAGTAAATGCAAATTAAAACCATAATGAGATACTACCTTACTCCTGCAAGAATGGCCATAATTAAAAAGTCAAAAAACCAGAGACATTGGCATGGATGTGGTAAAAAGGTAATACTTTTACACATCTGGTAGAAATGTAAATTAGAACAACCACTATGGAAAACAGTATGGAGATTCCTTAAAGAACTAAAAGTAGGACTGTCATTTGATCCAGCAATCCCACTACTGGGTATCTACCCAAAGGAAAAGAAGTCAATATATGAAAAAGACACATGTGCATGCCTATTTACAGCAGCATAATTTGCAATTGCAAAGATATGGAACCAACCTAAGTGCCCATCAACCAACAAGTGGATAAGGAATATGTGATATATATATGCCATGGAATACTACTCAGCCATAAAAAGGAATGAAATAATGTCTTTTGCAGCAACTTGGATGGAGCTGGAGGCCATTATTCTAAGTGAAGTAATTTAGGAATGGAAAACCAAATATCATATGTCTGCTCTCATAAGTGGGAGCTAAGCTATGAGGATGCAAAGGTATAAGGATAATATAATAGACTTTGAGGACTCAGTGGGTAGGGGGAAGGTTGGGAGGGGGGTAAAGGATAAAAGACTACATATTGGGTATAGTGTACACTGTTCTGGTGACAGGTGCACTAAAACTTCAGAAATCACCACTAAAGAACTTATCCATGTAACAAAAAACCACCTGTTCTCCAAAAACTATTGAAATAAAAATAAAAAAACTCTCAGCAAACTAGGAATAGCAGAGAACTTCTTCAATTTGGTAAAGTACATCTACAAAAATCTATAGCTAATATCATACCTAATAGTGAGAAACTGAACACTTTCCCCCTAAAACCAGGAACAGCTTAATATAGAGATGGTTACACATAGCAACATTTATAAATGTGTACATACATGTGTACATAGTTATATACATATAAATATGCACGTACAAGTGTATATATGTACATGTATAAATGTGTACATACATATGTACATATTTATAAATATTTCTATATGTAACCATGAGTATATATACATCTGCTGCTCTGTCAGCTGAGAGGGTATAAGAGATGACACACCAGTAGCAAGAAGCACAACTAACATTCAAATTTTGGTTTCTAATACCATTCTCCAGTGAAATAAAACAGGGCTCCTTAAGACATGGTTAAATTTAGGGCTGGGTCAAGAAATACACAAGATGAGCCTGGAGGAACCTGTAGTGCAAAAAAGTACTAAAACAAAAACAAAAGAAGAAAGCAGGTGTGTCAAAGAGACACAGGAACCAACTGAAAGAGCACCCAGTGGCCAGCACTGCAAAAATGTGAACAAAATAAAGTAGCATTGGATTATAACCCAAAGTATAAAATGAATATGTAGTGTTCATATCAATGTAAAAAGAAATGACTGAATATGTAAATAGGAAAGAACAGACAAAGCTTCCATTCAAAAGAATTCTAAATAACTTATGTGGATGCTCTGCCCTTAAGGGGAGAGGCATAACTCCTCACTCCTTAAGTGTGGGCTGCATATGGTGACTTTCTGCCAAAGAGCACAGTAGGGAAAGGGAAGGAAGTGGAAAAACCTGACAAACATGACCTCAGCCAGGTGATCGAGATCAATATCAACAGTGACAAGTCATGTTGATAGCATGTACACTTGATATGAGAATCTTATAATCTCAATAATGAGGGAAACTAAGTTCCTGTACCATCCTTGCAATGATTCTGTAAATCTGAACCATTCTTTAAAAAATTTAGTTTAAAAAAGAATCAAAGGGACAGGAAAACCCAAGGTCAAAGTTCAAAGAACTCACACAACTCTGAAATCCAGCCAACTCATTTGCAAAAAAATAAAAAATAAAAAGTCTATCAAGTTAATTGAGAGTGACAAAGAGTTTTAGCATCACACCCACCCTAATGCTTATGCTGACCTTGATTCTGAGCTAGATGGGCTTAAGTATATCAAATTATAGGCAAGGTGCTGATACATACCATGCTAGTTAAGAATCAGGTGGACAAAACAGAGATATAGACCAATGGAACAGAACAGAGCCCTCAGAAATAATACCACACATCTACAACCATCTGATCTTTGACAAACCTGACAAAAACAAGAAATGGGGAAAGGATTCCCTATTTAATAAATGGTGCTGGGAAAATTGGCTAGCCATAAGTAGAAAGCTGAAACTGGATCCTTTCCTTACTCCTTATACGAAAATTAACTCAAGATGGATTAGAGACTTAAATGTTAGACCTAATACCATAAAAACCCTAGAAGAAAACCTAGGCAATACCATTCAGGACATAGGCATGGGAGAGTACTCCATGTCTAAAACACCAAAAGCAATGGCAACAAAAGCCAAAATTGACAAATGGGATCTCATTAAACTAAAGAGCTTCTTTCTGCACAGCAAAAGAAACTACCATCAGAGTGAACAGGCAACCTACAGAATGGAAGAAAATTTTTGCAATCTACTCATCTGACAAAGGGCTAATATCCAGAATCTACAAAGAACTCAAACAAATTTACAAGAAAAAAACAACCCCATCAAAAAGTGGGCAAAAGATATGAACAGACATTTCTCAAAAGAAGACATGCATACAGCCTACAGACACATGAAAAAATGCTCGTCATCACTGGCCATCAGAGAAATGCAAATCAAAACCACAATGAGATACCATCTCACACCAGTTAGAATGGCAATCATTAAAAAGTCAGGAAACAACAGGTGCTGGAGAGGATGTGGAGAAATAGGAACACTTTTACACTGTTGGTGGGATTGTAAACTAGTTCAACCATTATGGAAAACAGTATGGCGATTCCTCAAGGATCTAGAACTAGAAGTACCATATGACCCAGCCATCCCATTACTGGGTATATACCCAAAGGATTATAAATCATGCTGCTATAAAGACACATGCATATGTATGTTCATTGCGGCACTATTCACAATAGCAAAGACTTGGAATCAACCCAAAAGTCCATCAGTGACAGACTGGATTAAGAAAATGTGGCACATATACACCATGGAATACTATGTAGCCATAAAAAAGGATGAGTTTTTGTCCTTTGTAGGGACATGGATGCAGCTGGAAACCATCATTCTCAGCAAACTATCGCAAGAACAGAAAACCAAACACCACATGTTCTCACTCATAGGTGGGAACTGAACAATGAGATCACTTGGACTCGGGAAGGGGAACATCACACACCAGGGCCTATTATGGGGAGGGGGGAGGGGGGAGGGGGGAGGGATTGCACTGGGAGTGATACCTGATGTAAATGACGAGTTGATGGGTGCTGATGAGTTGATGAGTGCAGCACACACCAACATGGCACAAGTAAACATATGTAACAAACCTGCACATTGTGCATATGTACCCTAGAACTTAAAGTATAATAAAAAATAAATAAATAAAACAGAAAAAAAAAAGAATCAGGTGGAGTGAGGATATCTTAATAGAATGAGGAGCTTGCTTTTTTAAAATGCTAGATTGGAACATGAAAGCCCAGATATGTATGCTGGCCACATCCCAACAGTGATGGGAAAATAGAATCCCAAACATTTTGCTGCTAATTTGTGGCATTCTTATAACTAAATTGAGCAGTTTGAGGAACACCAGGGAAGAAAGATAAATAATAAAAATGGACCTAAGGAGACAGAAACTGAGCCAGGCACTAATTAGCCCCCTCACCCCTAACACTTGACATTGCCCCATCACCCCTTCCCACAGAGTTACAACACAGCACCCGCTTCCCTGACAGCCACTCTCTGCTCCGGAGAGAAGAGTCACGCCAAGGCCTAAGAGCTCCACCACTCAGGGAACATTCTAGCACATGGCAGGGCTCTGCCAGCATGTGGTGCCAACCACAGGCCAGTTCAACTCGTCTTTCTTGGACACCATTGCTTGCTCAAAGGGGTCTTGAGAACAGCCCTCTTGCTAGGAGAGTGTTCACGTGAGGAGGGAAGTTTCTTTTTCACTCCAGAAACATTAATTAAGCATCTATGATGTGCCAGGCACTAGTCTGACCCTGGTGCTATCAAGAAAAAGGGCATCTACTTATAAGAAAACCATCCAGTGGAGGAGGCCATCATGTCAACACACTGTACAAGAGAGGTGCTTCCAAGAGCACAAGACCTTGAGCTCTGCATGGGGAGCAGGGATGGTTCCATCAAGCCAAGAACATCTCAGATCCATGCACACATGGATGTATAATCCACAACTAAAGCCCAATGAAGGATAATGAAATATAGGAAGCAATGGTACAGGGTGGAAGTAATTGGGTCCAGACACTAAGAGAAAAAGGAAGAAAAAGGAGAAACGAGTGATCATGTGAGCTGGAAGGTGAGTGAGAAGGTTTCTCTCGAGCTGTGACGGGCACCTGGGATGTAAGTAATCATGGATAAAAGGCATAGATGGTATTCCATGTGGGCAACATGGGGAGCAGGGCCTGAATTAGCACTGCCTGTGGGTGTGAGGGAGGGGAGGAAGAGGACAGAAGATCAGTGCAGGCTTGAGCGTCATGGAGAGCACCGTCCAGCTCAGAGGGGCCTCAGGAGAGCTGGGAGAGGCCAGGGCTGGGACTCCAGTCTGCACTGGCATCCACCCCAGACAGACTCAGGACCCTCACCAGGTGCCCAGGTGGGCTCGGCCCCTGAACAGCCTCTCAGTACTGCATGGGAAGCCAGGATGGGCCCAAACGTGCAGGTCACTCCAAGGAAAGCAGGGACGACCCTCTCCCAGCCACAGAGGCCAACTTTGCAAAAGCTCCTAACCAAAGAACAAAATAATGACAGGTGAGATCCTCACTTTAGAGGTGACTTTCCACAGAGTCATAGAGTCCCTTTAGGGGAGGGGGCTTCAAAGTCATCGGATTGGTCACCTAGTCTTGCAGAAGGTGGAAATGTTCATGACAAAGGCATGCAGTGTGACAAACAGAAAGAGAAGGAAATGGCCAGTCTCCGCTCCAGCCCTGCTCTCTGGCACGTCACCTACCCGGTGACAGGTATTTTAGGGGTGCTGGAATATAATAGGGGATAAAACAGACAAAAACTCCTGCCCTCCCAGAGCTTATATTTTAGTGACATCTATAAACTACAGATACCGCTAGTGCCTCCTTTATAGAATTTTGATAAAGTTAAAGTCAGTCATGTACCGCCACAATGATTGCTTGATGGTGAAAGAAAAATATCCCCAAGGCTGGCGTATAACCTCTGTAACGGGGACCCAACAAACGGGGGAGCTGGAGATTGGATCCCACTGGGCTTTGCTTCACTGCCGGAGCGCCTTGTGCCTGTGACCCCACCGGGTGCACTCCTACCCCACCAGCCGCCACCTTCCCGGATTCCTCTCCAAATGGATTCCCAGGCGTTCTAGGAGCCCCGCAATCCCTTTCTCAGCCAGCTTGCATCAAAAAGAAGCCTTTTTTTTTTTTTTTTTAAATTTTTATTTGAGGCTGTATCTCCCTCTGTTGCCCAGGCTGGAGTGTAATGGCACAGTCGGCTCACCGCAACCTTTGCCTCCCAGGTTCAAGTGTTTCACCTACCTCAGCCTCCCCAGTAGCTGGGACTACGGGCGTGTGCCACCACGCCCGGCTAATATTTGTATTTTTAGTAGAGATGGGGTTTCACCGTGCTAGCTAGGATGTCTCGATCTCCTGACCTTGTGATCCGCCTGCCTCGGCCTCCCAAAGTGCTGGGATTGCAGGCGTGAGCCACCAAGCCCGGCCGAAAACATTCTTTAGCAACCAGAAAGAAAAAAATTTGGTGTTTTGCCCATAACTTGTCATTTTTCTTAGTAGCCTTCCTTTATAGACACTTCCATTTACACCCTGTAGGTTTTAAACAAAGATAATTAAATGACTCTTTCAAGGCAAAGACCAACTGGTGTGACAGAAAATTATAGTTAAGCACAAGCTTCTAATTGAAATATGCAACTTACCAAACCAAGTACCTTTTGCCAATGGCAATAGCTGCTGAGTCCATTTTCGCCATCAAATATGGGAACTAAATAGCTGAAGGACCTTGAGCAAGCCCAAAAGGTGATCTCATCCAAACACACTTGCAGGACTTTCTCTGCATCCTCACTTTCAAGCATTGGGTGCCTCAAAGCAATGCAGCTTCAAAGTCTTAAGCTTCTTGTCTGGGCAAATCGCCAACCCAAAGGCCCAGCAAGGAGTTTGTTTGTGAAGGTGAGTTCAGCTCCTGCTGGCGGTCACAGGATTCTTCAGCTATGCCTTCCTGCTTTGTTCTGGAGAGAATGCCAGGCCTGGGACCAACAGTTCCAAGAGAAGGGCTCCTGGGAGTTGAGGCCCAGCCAAAAGTAGCCATGTGTGCAGGTAAGCGTGACGAGGACAAGCACAAGGCCACTACACCCATGCTCCGTCCCTTGTCTTGTTCGTTGTTTGCTAAATTCTCCGGCTCATCTGGGACTCACAACACAGCCTTCCCCACTGATCGCCCTCTGCTGTATTTTCCCAATGCTCACACCTGTTCCTGCTAGCAATGGTGAACTTCACCTGAGCCCTGTGTTCCAGGAAAGAAATCCTGCCCCCACTGATGCTTTTGTGTTAGGGGAGGTGGCTCGCTGCAAAGAACCACCCTTCCCCATAAGATTTAAATAAGACTCTTAGGCAACCCCTTGTTTATCTGTGACAAAGCCAGACACAGACCCTCACAGACACAGAGAATCCTGACAAAAATGCCCACGGACTTGACTTGACCAAATATTCCTCAGGCTTCTCTCCCCAGGCCCCTACACTTTGGTTTACCCTTGAGTGTTGGATAAACAACCCTTTTTAACGGCCCCTCATGAGAATCAGCTGACCTCATGGAAAAATATTCCTTGACCGACTGTCAGTCACTGAGGTGCTGGATCCACTGTCATCCCTTTGTCCTGCTCTCACACACCCAGTTCTTTCTAGCCTCGTTTACTCCTCCCTGTAAAAGAAAACCATTTTTCTGCTTGACCTTAGACAGCTTGCAGGGCTCATGGTAGGAGTATCCTCTTTGTTACAATAACCCCCACCCCTCCATTGCCGTACCCCCTCCTCCTATTACAATAGCCCCCTCCCCCTGTTGGGATGGCCCCCTTCCCTCCCTCTCTTGTAATAGTCCTTTTCTTAGTCCATTCAGACTGCTGTAACAAAAGACGGTAAACTGAGTGGCTTGTAAGAGAAATGCATTTCTCACAGTTCCAGAGGCTGGAAAGTCCTATACCAAGGTACCAGCAAATCTGCTTTCTGGTGAGGGCCCATTTCCTGGTTCAGAGCTACCAGTGCCTTCTCACTGAGCCCTCATTTGGCAGAAGAGATGAGGGAGCTCTCTGTGGCCTATTTCATAAGGATGCTCATCCCATTCATGAGGGCTTTGCCCCCATGGCTTAATCACTTCCCAAAGAGTCCGCTTACTGATACCATCACCTTGGCGGTAAGGATTTCAACATAGGAATCTGGCAGGAGACAGAAGTGTTCAGACTACAGCAGTCCCCTTCTTCTTAGTCCACTCATCCTAAAGAAGGTCTCATTACAGTCGGATCTCTTCCTACCTAAATCCAGATTCATTTCTACCTGCCATGCCAATTCCCATCTTCCACATGCCCTTTCCATCAGCCTCCCTTGTCCTTAATGACCTGGAAAGATCTGATGTGCCTTCCATGACTCAACTCACCTCCTCCTTAGAGCCTTCCCTGACTATCCCTCCTCCCCAACTCAGCCCAGTGGAGAGTGGATGGTTAATACCCAGCTTGGGAGTCTGGCCAACCATGGTACCAACTATTGCATTTTTGTAATGGCACACAGCCTCACAGGTCTTTTCACCCCTTGGAGCTGAGCCTTCTCCTTTACAAAATGCTGTTAAAGATGCTTTCCTACTAGGAGGAGTAAATGGCCATGAAACACAAAGCCAGCAGACACCTTGGGGCTTCCCTGTGCCTCCTGGCTAGTGGTTTCCACATGGTCAGAGCCTGAAAAGACAATAATGATAGTCTATTTTATCGATTTGTTGTGCACTTGCCTGAGTTAAGGCTGCATAAACTCATTAAAATATCCATTTTAGGCTGGGCACGATGGCTCACACCTGTAATCCCAGCACTTTGGAAGGCCGAGGTGGGTGGATCACCTGAGGTCAGGAGTTCAAGACTAGTCTGACCAACATGGTAAAACCCCGTCTCTATTAAAAATGTAAAAATTAGCTGGACATGGTGACAGGTGCCTGTAATCCCAGCTACTCGGGACGCTGAGGCATGGGAATCGCTTGAACCCGGGAGGCGGAGGTTACAGTGAGCTGAGATGGTGCAACTGGACTCCAGCCTGGGCAACAGAGCAAGACTCTGTCTCATAAAATAAAATACCCATTTTAAAAACTATTTTTGGTTGGTGCCGTAACTCATTGTGGTAACACTATTAACTGCTCTTTCATAAATGCACTATGAATATGTACAAAGTCTTTCCCAGCATGAGATCTGTGGGGAGGAAACGTTCTGGAAGATGTTCCAAGATGGACAAAGGTGAACCCTCATCTTATACTGAAGCCAGAGAAATTGAGGGGCTTGCCAAGTTCACATTACAATAACCAGGGTCACAGATATGCCTCTAAGGTAAGTTTTACTTGGCTAGCACATGTCCTGTTTTTGCTTGTTTTCTTATAAAATATGGTTTTTCAAATTTTATTTGTATCCATTTAAGGGGTAGTAGTAAAGTCTGAGCTTTTAGTGTAACCATCGCCCAAACATTGTGCTTCATACCCATTAAGTAATTTCTCATCTCTCACCGCCCCTACCCTTCTGAGTCTCCAGTGTCTATTACTCCACAGTCTATGTTCATGTGTACCTATCACTTAGCTCCCACTTATAAGTGAGAATTTAATTTTCTGTTTCTGAGTTGTTTCACTTAATAGCCTTCAGTTCTATCCATGTTGCTGCAAAATACATGATGTTATTATTATGATGGCTGAATAGTATTCCATTGTGTACCATACTTTATCTAATTATCCACTGATGCACACTTAGGCTGATTTCTTATCTTTACTATTGTGAATAGTGCTGCAATAAACACATGAATACAGGTACCTATTTGATACAACGATTTCTTTTCCTTTGGGTAGATACCCACTAGTGGGATTGCTGGATCAAATGGTAGTTCTATTTTTAGTTCTTTGAGAAACCTCCATACTATTTTCCATAGAGGTTGTGCTAATTTACATTCCTACCAACATCTCTGCATCCTCCCCAACATCTGAAATTTTTCTAATTTTGAATAATAACCACTCTGACTATTATAAGATGGTATCTCATTGTGGTTTTAATTTGCATTTATCTGATGATTAGTGATGTTAGGCATTTTTTCATATATTTGTTGGTCATTTGTGTAACTTCTTTTGAAAAATGTCTATTCGTGTCCTTTGCCCACTTTTTAATTAGGTTTATTTGTTTTGTTGTGCTTGTTGAGTTGCTTGAGCTCCCTGTAAATTCTGGATATTAGTCTCCTGTCAGTTTCATAGTTTACCAATATTTTCTCCCATTCTGCAGGTTGTCTGTTCACTTAATTATTTCTTTTGTTGTACAGAAGCTTTTTAGTTTAATTAAGTCTGATTTGTCTATTTTTGGTTTTGTTGCTTGTGTTTTTGAGGTCTTAGTCGTTAATTATTTGCCTAGACCAATGTCCAGCAGAGTTTTCCCTAGGTTTCCTTCTAGTATTTTTACAGTTTCGGGTCTTACATTTAAGTCTTTAATCCATCTTCCATTGATTTTTGTATACTTTGAGAAAAAGGGGTCCAGTTTTATTCTTCTGAATATGGCTATCCAATTTTCCTAGCATCATATATTAAAAAGGGTATCCTTTCCATAGTGTGTTTTTGTCACCTTTGTCAAAGATCAGTTGGCTGAAGAGCCATGGCTTTGCTTCTATTTGTTTATTTTGTTCTTCACTCTGTTCCATTGGCCCATGTGTCTATTTTAATGCCAGTACCATGTTGTTTGGGTTACTACAGCCTTGTAGTATAATTTAAGTTAGGTAACGTGATGTCTCCAGTTTTGTCCTTTTTGCATGGTATTGTTTTAGCTGTTTGTGTTTTCTTATAAATTTGAATTTGAGTAATCTCAATTCTGGTGGGCTAATCATTCAAATGTATGTCCTCTATTGTTCCACAGGCCCAACATCCACTGACTTACCCCCAACAGATCCCCATGGCTGGCACCTGCAGGTATCCTGTGGACATTTTATCTTATGACTTGAAACCAGGTCTCCTGCCTCCTCAAGCAGTGGCTTTGCTGTGAGACATGATGTCCCTGGCCGGCTGGGAACACTTTTACCTGTTACTCAGAAGAGCTCTGCACCAAGTCTGCAATGCAAGCCAAGAGAATCTGTCAGGTGCTCAAGAAACTCATTCAAAAGTCCAAGATACAAAAATTCATTTAACTTTAAAAGCATGATTTTCCTTTCTGACATAGCCTTTCTACTTCTAGAAACATGTCTTAAGGAAATATGGTCCCAAAAAAATGTATAATGATGTTTATCACAATGAATTGAATACCCCAAAAAATGGAAACCATTTAAATGTCTAGCAATGTGGCACTTAGTACATAATTTATAGCCAATCAGAAACTATATTTCCATTAAAAATCTTATCTATGCTATAATCAGATACATGTTTAAAAATATATTAATAGCACATATTTAAGTGGGAAAAAATGTGCAGTGGATCCAGTTTGCTTAGATTCCTGATTCCCCTCAGGGGCCTTGGCTGCTTACTCAATGGGAGTCCCAGCTGCTGCCACCATGACCTAGTTTCCTGCTGCCTCAGCCTCCCCAGACAAAGGCTGGGCTCAGGATCAGACCCCATTGCTCCATCAATAAACCCATAGGCCATGGCCCTGCTCACTACTCCCAGGCCCAGATGAAGCCCTAGGCCACAGGGTGGGAGCTGGTTTTACCAATGGCTCCCTGTAGAGGGTGGCAACAAAGCACAGAAATGCCAGGAAGCTGATATCCCATAAGGCAAAATTTGACCAATAAGAGGCAAGAGATCAGAAAGAGCCTTGGATAAGACTCCCTCCCTCCCAGTCCCTAACCAACTGTCAAAAGACAGCCAGCTGAATGTTCCTGCAAAGTTCTTGAAAGCTCAGTAAGGTACCACATCATATTTGGTTTTTGTTTTTTCCTGCCTCCTTCCCTTTCCCCTCACTGTTGCTGCCCTGGGATTGTACTTCCCAGTAAAGCCTTAGTAAATAAGCTGGGTGTCTGGGCTAAAACAAAAAAGATCTAATAAATATTATACATGTATATATATATATACACACACACACATGTGTATGAGGGAGAGAGAGAGAATTGGGGTCATGGATGATTTTTACTTTCATTTTTATATTTTAAATTTTAATACATTTTAACATTGCATTTATAATATTTAAAGTTTATCCTTATGAGTATCATCCACTGCAAATTTTAACCACCCCTACAGAGGTAGCCAACTGAGAGCTAGAGAGAACACAGTCTTCAAAATTGCCCTCACTTCTCACACCAAGTGCAAGTTTGAGGAGATTCCCAAAACCACTCTCAGGAATTCTCTAGAAAAACTCACAGAACTCACCAAAAACTGTTACATTCATGGTTATCATTTATTACAGATCAAGGATACAAACAAAATCTGCCAAGGAAAGAGGATCCTGAGCAGAGTGAAGGAAAAGTCCCTTCAAGTGTGGAATTTCTGTTGTCCTCACCCTGTGGACTTGTGGACATGCACACTGTGTGATGATGATATGCACAAAGTATTGCCAGTGAGGGATGCTCACCCATGTCTCAGTGTCCAGTGTTCTTACTGGAGCTCCATTGTGTCAGCACGAGTGGTTGTCCATGTAGCTGTGATCTCAGTCTTTAGCTCCCTGGAAGTGGACTGATAACATGTGGCTCAAAGCTCCTAACCCACATCACATTGTACCCTCTGGCTTGGCCTGAGGCTCCCAGGTAAACAAAGACACTTCCAGCAGGCATGGCATTCCAAGGGCTTAGTGATGACCTCCTGGAAGCTGAGGCCAGGCCGATTTTGGGGCAATGTTAAATTCTATACTACACAACCCCTTTAAAATTCCTCACTGGTCCTCCACTGTCTTCACATCAAAGGCAAAGCTTTGCAGACCTCTCTATGACCTGGCCATCTCTTTGGTCATGTGCCTCCTTCCCTCAGCCCACACATGCACCTCTCTTTCCATCATGGGCAGTTGTATGTTGATGCTGTCTCTTGTTTCCAAGCCCTTGCACAGTCTATTTCCTTTGTCTGGAAACCTGGCTAATCCCAGCTCAGGCTTTGACACACGAAGGGTCTGCATCATAAGCACAGGATTCTTACACTCATAAAACTCTCTTCTTCCCTATAGGTCATTTCTCAGGCAGCAGCTCTCATGAGGTGATTTTTTAAAAATATTGTTTATTTGGGGAAAATAATACCAGAAAGCAAAATAGTGCTGGTGACAGAAGTAAAACATCTAAGAAAGGATGGTTCTTGGCTAGAAGGTGGAAGTGTGGGATAGATTAAAGAGGAAAATGTTGGACATGGCAGAGCTCCACATCTACACCTGTTATGACTTTGCTCTTTTTCTGGAAAAGCAATTCATAAGTTGATTCAACAAGCAGTCCTACCACTGCAAAAATTATAGATTGAGTTAAAGAGCAAACTTTAGTGATATTTAAAATAACAGTTAATTTATGGTATGTCAATATGCACAGAAAACATATGACGGTCAATGGACTTCAATAATCTGTTTACTTAACAAAGCAGTCTTAAAACCCCTTGTGTGGCCGGGCGCGGTGGCTCAAGCCTGTAATCCCAGCACTTTGGGAGGCCGAGAAGGGTGGATCACGAGGTCAGGAGATCGAGACCCTCCTGGCTAACACAGTGAAACCCCGTCTCTACTAAAAATGCAAAAAACTAGCTGGGCAAGGTGGCGGGCGCCTGTAGTCCCAGCTACTCGGAGGCTGAGGCGGGAGAATGGCGGGAACCCGGGAGGCGGAGCTTGCAGTGAGCCGAGATCGTGCCACTGCACTCCAGCCTGGGCGACAGAGCGTGACTCTGTCTCAAAAAAAAAAAAAAAAAAAAACCCCTTGTGTTAGGTATTTCCCCAAGCTCTTTATAAATCACTTTCCAAATTACTTATTACTCCTCCGAGCCATTCTATAAGGTTCATTCTCTAAATGTCCTGCATTTCATATGAGGAAACTGACTCACAGAGAAATTAAGTAACTTGCCCAGGGTCACACTGCCTGTAAGTAGGAAACCCAGACACATCTGCATTCTGATTCTACAGTAATATTAAAACCCTAGATACAAACACCAAGACACCAGGAAGTGAGATTAATTTGTTCACAGCTATATTCCCTGTTATTAAAATAGTTTTTGATCACTAATAGATTATCAAAGGTTTATTGTTAAGAAGATTAAACATTTTTAAATGTACATTTATTAATTAATCACACTGATGGTCTGATATGTGGAACATTTAATAGATATTTGAAGACATTAAATTATTTGCCCAGGTAAAAGGATTCCACAATTTTGAAAAGGTCTTGTGGATGTGAGGGAAAGTAAATGAGTTAGACTCAGGGAAGGGATTCATGCAAAGGAAAAGTCTGAGAGCCCACTCCTTCTAGCAAATAAGTGCTGGCAGATGGTTTTCCAGGGTGAATATAGCTAGGATACAATTAAATAAATTGCTTGTTGAATTCTTGAGTATATTATCAGGGTTGTTAATCGATGCCCATAAGGCTTAGGTCAGGAGAATCACAGAATTTCAAAGATGCAACTGACCTTAGAGGTCATCACATTTAATTTTCTCATTTTGCCTGTGATTTTCATAAAAAGAAACCAAGACCTAGTGTATCCAAGTGGCTGGCTTATGACTATTGCTCCCTTTATGTAGAAATTGCCTCCCTCCCCTCCCCAGGGTATGCTAGTCTAATACATCCTACAAGACTCTTCTCAACTCTCATCCACATGTGGTCTTTCTTATACCCACAAAACCATGAGAAGCCATCTTATCTCCTTCTATCTCCGATGACACACAGTTTGTAGTGCTCTTTAATTAGTTATTTTCAACAGCTGAGTATGTGTTTAATTTCCCCAGATAGGTATAAGGCTAAAAAATTATTTGTGGAGTGAATGACTGCACACTCCATGCCGTCTGGCACTGTAGCGCACACCTGGTTTCATACTCAATGACATGCCACCTCAGGCACTTGCCCAGGGATGGGGCCCAGAGAATACTTTGTGTGCGAACTTTCACTTCTCTGGGAAGTAGGTCACTGTGGCTAACATCACAAGCTCTAGAACAGACTGCCTGGATTTACTCCTTTTTTCCATCATTAACTAGCTGAGTTATTTTTAGGCATTTACTGCATTTCACTGTCCTCTTGGTCTGTAAATGGGGATAGTAAAAGTCCCTACCTCATAGGGCTTTCATGAGGATTAAGTGGATGATGTTATTTTGTAAAGCACTTAGAACAGTATTTAGTACAATGCAAGTATTCAATAGATGCTAGCAAATATTAATTTCTTGTTGTGTCTAGAATAAAGCCTGGCATATAGTATATATATAATACATGGTAGCTATTCGTTCCCTTGGCATCTGGAACCTTTTTACTAACCTTCAGAAAAGAAAATTTCAAATTATCAGAAGGACAAAGAATTCAGAATAGATTAATGAAACTATACCTCAGACAGTAGTCAAATAACCAGGGAAGTGGTAGAAAGACCCATCTGCGCAGGAAGAAATGTGTATAACTACTACAGACTTTAAAATTCCATAAAGTTGCATGAGCAATTAGAACACATTAGGGACCAATTCCATATTTGCTCCCAGAACCAAATAGCAAAATTGTGTCGCTACACGAATACCATCATTTCCATTTAGCTGAAAGAGTTCTCAGGTCATAAACACAATAGTTTTTCATTCTACCATGGCCAACTGCTATGAGCATAACAGGGTCCTAATGACCCAGCCAGCTTAATCAAAGCAAGGAATTTTCTTTCCAGAAGCTTCTGTCATGTGAATTGTGTGATCTTAACTTAAAATTATGGCACCACCCAAACACAAGGCAATTTTCATTCACCTTTATGAAGCTCTTAGCTCTGAAGATTTAAAACACTCTGAGCCAAGTACTTAGAATTCAGGAAAACAAGAGTTTCATCAGAGTTACATCATGGGGTGATAATACTTACGAGGCACTGTTCATCTTTCCTGCCCTGTAACTACATTTCACAGATGACGAACAAGGATTTCACCTTCTGCCTTTGACATCAGCATCTTTCCTCACATTATAAGTATTAGTCTCAGTCTCTTGTGGGCCCTGGTAAAATGACAAGATGCCGAAATTTGTCATGTTTCTTCCACATTTTGGTATTTCCCACATTTTGGCAAATGTCTAACCAACAGCATTGCCAACAGCCATGGGATCAGTGAGATCTAAGAGATGGCCACATCCTCTACTTCTTCTTCCTTACATCAGGCTCTGACACAACAGCTAAATATGTGACTTTAGAAAGGTCTTGGTGTCCAAGTTTACAATTCTGCTTGGCATGTGAGCAGCACTTGCTGTTGAAAGATAGAGAAGTCCTTGTCAGAAATAACTTCTTTAACAGGACATTTCTTGAAAAGAAAAAATACCATTTAATCCCATTGTTAAGCTATACTATAAGGGTCACTGCCTTCTTCTCAGGTAGGAAAATTTCATTACAAGAGACATTCTTGATGTATGTCGGTCTGAATTTTATCTGAAGATAATTCTTCTGCACTTGTAGAAAATCTCTTTCTTCCTCCTCGAAGAAAAAGCAGCCCTGCTGACCTCTGCCACTCTTGCTAAACAGGAGGGATGTCACCACTTGCTTTGGAGTTTGACAGGAACCTGAACTTCCTGTGAATAAGATCATTATTAGAAGAATACAACTGAACAGGAAATGAATTCAAACAGGCTAAGGATACATCAGCCTCAACTGGTTGAATAAATTATGGCAGTCATACAATGGGACATTACCAAGCTATTTAAAAGAATGAGGCAGTTCGTGAACTGATATGGAATGTTCACCGAAACAATATATTACTAAGTGTGAATAGGCAGGCTATAAGTTGTGGGTATAATGAGCCATTATGTGTGTGTATGTATGAGTGTGTGTGTGTATGTGCATGCATTTAAAAAGGAACTATATATGCCTATGCTTATATATGCATAGAATTTCAATGGAAGAACAAATTAGAAATTACTAACAGTGGTTATCTATGGGGGTAGGTAATCAAGGATCTGGTGCACTGTGGCAAAAGGGAGACTTACTTGTTAACTATAAACTGCATGTATTTTTACTGAGCTATTGTATTCTATTCAGAAAGCAAGAGTATGAGTTACTTTTTTTTAAATAAAGGATGATGCTACAAATGATGTTAGAACAGCTATCATCTATATGCCAAAATAAATAAATCTTGACCTATGTAAATGTTAACCCAAAATGAATCAGAGGTTTAAATGTAAAAATACAAAACTGTAAAACCGTTAGATTTAAAACCTAGGAGGAAAACCATCAAGACCTGAGGTTAGGTAAATACTTTCTTGAAATGACACCAAAATCGTGATTCACTAAAAAAAATTGATAAATTGGACTTTATTAAAATTAAAGACTTGTGCTCATCCAAAGGTATTACCAAGAAAATAGAGACAAGCTATGGAACGGAAGAAAACATTTACAAATCACATATTAAACAAAGGATTTGTATCTAGAATATATAGAGAACTCTCAAACCTCAACAATAAGAAATCAAACAACTCTTGTCTGGGTAGGAATAAAAAATAATCAGAAAAGAAAAGAAGAAATCAAACAACTCAATTAAAAATATATTTTTAGAGACAGGGTCCCACTATGTTGCTCAGGCTTGTCTTGAACTCCTGGCCTCAAATGATCCTTCCACCTCAGCTTTCTAGAGTACTGGAACTAAAGGCATAAGCCATCACACTTGGCCCTCAATTTTTTCAAAAATGGGAAAAGGACTTGAATAGGCACTTTATCAAATACTAAATAAGGATGGTAACTTAGAGAAATACAAATAAAATCATGATAAAATACTGCTATAAACCTCTCAGAATGACTAAAATTTTTAAAAATACTGACAACATCAAATACTGGAAAGGCTGCAGAGCAACTGGAAGTCTCGCGCATGGATGATAGGAATAGAAAATGGTACAACCACTCTGGAAAACAGGTTGGCAGTTTCTTATAATGGTAAACATTGACTTAGCATATGACCCAGCAATCCTACTTCCAGGTGTTTGCCCTAGGAAAAAAAGAAAATATACAGTTACACAAAAACCTGTACAAAGGCATGGTGGCTCACACCTGTAATTCCAGCACTTTGGGAGGCCAAAGTGGGAGGATCACTTGAGGGCAGGAGTTCAAGGCCAGCCTGGGCAACATTCTTCATATCTACAAAAAAAAAAAATGTTTAAAAACTTAGCTAGGTTTGGTGGCATGTGCCTGTAGTCCTAGCTACTTCAAAAGATGATGAGGGAGGATCACTTGAGCCTAGGAATTCAAGGTTGCATTGAGCTATGATCACACTGCTGCACTCCAGCCTGAGTGACAGAATGAGAACCTGTCTCAAAAGATTGACATCCAAAAGCTAGAAACAATCCAAGTATTTTGCAGTAGGCAAATGGATAAACAAAGTGTGATACATCCATCCAATGGCCTATCATTCAGCAGATTTTTTAAAAAAGCAAATTATTGATAAATGGAACAACACCGATGAATTGCAAAGACAGTATACTGAGTGATATGTTTTGGCTGTGTCCCCACTCAAATCTCAACTTGAATTGTAGCTCCTAGAATTCCAAAGTGTTGTGGAAGGGACCCGGGGGGAGGTAGTTGAATCACAGGGGCTGGTCTTTCCCATGCTACTCTTGTGATAGTGAATAAGTCTCATGAGATCTGATGGGTTTATCGGGGCTTTCTGCTTTCGCTTCTTCCTAATTCTCTCTTGCTGCTGCCATGTAAGAAGTGCCTTTCACCTTCTGCCATGATTGTGAGACCTCCCCTGCCATATGGAACTATAAGTCAAATTAAAGCTCCTTTTCTTTCCAGTGTCGGGTATGTCTTTATCAGCAGCATGAAAATGGACTAATACATTGAGTGAGAGAAGCAAGCCTCACAAGCTCACATATTATATGTGACCATTTATTTGAAATTCTCAAAAAGACAAAACCAGAGTTATGGAAAATAGGTCAGTGGCTGCCAGGAATGAAAGGGAAGTTGTCACTACAGAAGGATAGGATGAGGGCATTTTTGAGGGTAAGGAATCTGTTCTGTATCTTGATTGTACTGTTTAAATGAAGATATACATGTGTTTAAACTCAGAGAACTATACAGCAAAAGAAAAGTAGTAAGTTACTGTATGATACTATTTTTAAATTAAGTCGAAAAAGAGGAGGGTGACTTTCAACTTCCAAAAATAGTAGAGTAGATTGGTGGAATCAAGCTACTATTGTAATGTTCCATATTATATATGAAGTAACAAAAAATTGTCTAAGTTGATAGTGATAATTTAAAGACACAAAACACAAAATGTAGTCCCTGGAGGAACCACTACAAAAAATTAGACATAGCAAAAAGGCTTAAAAGGAACCAAAAATAATATTGTATTGACCCAAGAGAAGGTAGAAATGGAGAAACAGAGAAACAAAAAGCAAATGAAACAAGCAGAAGACAAATAGCAGAATTGCATACCTAAATCCAACCTTACCAATAATTATATTAAATGTAAATGGACTAAAAATTCTAATTTAAAAAACAGAGGTTTTGGCCAGGCGTGGTGGCTCAAGCCTGTAATCCCAGCAGTTTGGGAGGCCAAGAAGGGCAGATCACAAGGTCAGGAGATCGAGACCAACCTGGCTAACAAGGTGAAACCCCGTCTCTACTAAAAAAATACAAAAAACTAGCCAGGCAAGGTGGCAGGCGCCTGTAGTCCCAGCTACTCGGGAGACTGAGGCAGGAGAATGGCGTAAACCCAGGAGGCGGAGCTTGCAGTGAGCCGAGATCCAGCCACTGCACTCTAGCCTGGGCGGCAGAGCGAGACTCCGTCTCAAAAAAAAAACAAACAAAAAAAAAACCAGAGGTTTATCGACTGGATAAAAAACTAAGACCCAAGTACAGGCTGTCTACAAGGACACACTTTAATACAAAGACATAAATATGTTTTGTGTGAAAAGGTAAAAATAAGGTATACCCTACAAACACTAATTACAAAAAAAGATGGACTGGTTATACCAATATCCAATGAAATAGATTTTAAGATAAAAAGCATTACCAAAGATAAAAAGGAGCATTTTATAATGACAAAAAGTCAATATGTCAGGGAGGAATAACATGTTTACAATTGTGTGCCTAATAAAAGAGCTTCAAAATGCATGAAGCAAAAACTGACTGAAGAAAAGAGAGAAATAGAGCCACAATCAGAGTTTTGGATTAGAAAAAACTTAGCAATAATATAGAAGATCTGAACGACACCACAAAATCCCCTGGCCTAAGTGACATTTACAGAACACCACAGCTAATAGCTATGGAACACATATTCTTTTCAAGTATACAGGGAATATTCATGAAAATAGACCATATGGTGGGCCATAAAGCAAGTCTCAATTAATATTAAAAAGTAGAAATCTTAGAAAGTATGTACTATACCCAAAATTTACAAGTCTCAAGTATTGGAAATTAAATAATGAACTTCCAAATAACCTATCATTCAAAGAATAAACCACAAGACATAAATCAAATAAGGTTTTATCTTACAAATCTAGAAAAAGAAGAGAAGAGTAAATCCAAAGTAAGTAAAAAAATTAACAAAGAACTGAAAAAGAAGATAACACAGACAATGAAGAAAATAAAGTCAAAAATTGGTTCTTTGTAATATAAAAAACAGGTGGCTAAGCACTAGTAACACCATTGAAAGAAAAATAAAAGAGAAAGCAATCTCTAGAAACAGGAGCAAAGGAGGTGATATCACTGTAATTCCTACATATATCAAAAGAACAATAAAAAATTATAAACAAATTATGTCAATAAATGGAACAACTTGGAAAAATGAACAGATTATTTGACAAACACAACTTATTAAAATTAGAATGACATGGAACATAAAATTAAATTCATTATTTAAAAAAAAAAAAAGTAAATGCCACCCCAGATATTTTCACTGGTGAATTCTAGCAAATATTAAGGCCAAAATAATGCCAATCTTATGCAGACTCTCTGAAAATACAGAAATAAGGACAACTTTTCAATTCATTTAATAAGATAAGCATAACTTTGATTCAAAAATCTAACATATAAGAAAAAATATTATAGACTAATATCTCACATAGATGCATTCCTAAAACATGAGCAAAGTATATATAATTATATATTGCTATATATAATAGGTAATATAATAATAATATATTAGATGTTAGATATATAAAATATGTATACATAGCATATATAATATAAAATCATATATTGCAAATATAGTTATATTTATATATTACATATGCTGTATATAATGTTAGTATAGCATATATTTAGTTATATAATTATGTTATATATTATATCACTAATAACATAACTATATATTATAGACACCTATATTACATTATGTATTTATATAATAAAATATTACATATAATGCAATACTATTTGGCAATAAAAAAGAACCAACTACTGATATCAAACAATGTGGATGAATCTAACATACATTATGCTGAGAGAAAGAAGCCTGATACAAAAGAGTACATACGTGAGGCCATTTTAATTAAGTTCCAGAACAGGCAAAAGTAATCTAAGGTGAGAAATAAATCAGAAAAACAATTGCTTGTGGGGGTGGGGGTGGGGGTGGGGATTCACTGGGAAGGGGCCTAAGGGAATCTTCTGGGGGAAATGGACATACTCTGCATCATGATAAGGATGTATTACTGGTTTATCCCTTTGTCAACATTACAGCTAAGATTTGTATGCTCCACTGTTTGTAAATACTACCTCAAAAAACAGTAAAATGTAATTGAGTGTGTGGAGAGCAAGTGAAGATATCAATTTTTTAAACTATGACTGAATGTTCCTAATTGTTGAAACTGGGTGATGAGTACTAGAAGGTTCACTATAACATTGTTTTTATTCTGTATATGTCTTAATCCATTCTGGCAGCTGTAACAAAAATACCATAAACGGAGTGGCTTATAAACAACAAATATTTATTTCTCACAGTTCTGGAGGCTTGAGAAATCCAAGATCAAGGTGATAGGAGACTCAGTGTCTGGTAAAGGCACAACTCTCAGCACCTAATCATTTCCCAAAGGCCCCACCTCCTCATACCATCACCTTGGAGGTTAGAATTTCTATTTTATTGTTATTATTATCATTATTATTATTATTGTGAGACAGGGTCTCACTGTGTTACTCAGGCTGGACTGCAGTGGTGCAATCATGGCTCACTGTAACCTCAACCTCCCAGGCTCAATTGATTCTCCTGCCTCAGCCTCCTGGGTAGCTGAGACTACAGGCATGCATCACCATGCCCAGCTTATTTTTTGTAGAGACTGAGTCTTGCCATGTTCCCCAGGCTGGTCTTGAACTCCTGGACTCAAGCGATCTGCCCACCTGAACCCCCCAAAGTGCTAGGATTACAGATGTGAGCCACCATGCCTGGCCAGAGGTAGGATTTCAACACATGAATTTCCAGGGAACACAAACATCTTATCATAGCAGTGTATGTTTAAAATGTGGCTTGATAAAAGCTGAAATATAGGTTTATGTCAGGATGTACGGTCGTTAATGGGTGATTTTTAAACTTCACACACACAAAATATGGCTCCCCGGCTCTGATAGTAGAAGCACAAGGAATGAATTTTCAGTCAGCAGTGGCACTCACTTGTAGCCTTACTTGTTCCCTATGTCTCCTTAGATCTTCCAACTCTCTAGGCACACCAGACACTTGTCAACAACCACAGAATTGTCCATCTCCCCACACTTTCCTGTCCTCCTCCTTCACATGGTTGAATCCTGCCAAAGCTAATTCAGTCCCACTTCTTCCTGAGGACTTCTCTAACCACTCACCCTTCTCGAGCAGGAGAAGGTGTTGCACAATACTTTCCAAGACACTCACCAGATATCTAAAACATGTTGTCTAGTAAAGCTAAACTTCTTTCATTAAGTTTAATAGTCCAAAAAACTGACACTAACTTTAAAAATTGTCAGAATCTCAGACCAATATCCTGAAGTATTTCCCCATGTTTTCTTCTAGTAGTTTCACAGCTTCAAGTCTTACATTTAAGTCTTAATTTCTTTGAGTCGATTTTTATATATGGTGAGAGATAGGTCTAGCTTCATTCTTCTGCACATAAATATTCAGATTTCCCTGCATCGTTATTGAAGACACTGTCTTTTCCCCACTGTGTGTTCTAGATAAGACCTCAAAAGCACACGCAACAAAAGCAAAATAGACCAATGGGACTACATTAAACTAAAAACCTTGTGGCTTGGCCGGCGCGGTGGCTCAAGCCTGTAATCCCAGCACTTTGGGAGGCCGAGACGGGCGGATCACGAGGTCAGGAGATCGAGACCATCCTGGCTAACACGGGGAAACCCCGTCTCTACTAAAAACTACAAAAAAAAAAAAAACTAGCCGGGCGAGGTGGCGGGCCCCTGTAGTCCCAGCTACTCGGGAGGCTGAGGCAGGAGAATGGCGTAAACCCGGGAGGCAGAGCTTGCAGTGAGCTGAGATCCGGCCACTGCACTCCAGCCTGGGCGACAGAGCGAGACTCCGTCTCAAAAAAAAAAAAAAAAAAAAAAAAACCTTGTGGCCAGCAAAGGAAACAATCAACACAGTGAAGAGACAACCTGGGAGAAAATATTTGCAAACTCTTCGTCTAACAAGGATTAATATCCAGAGTATACAAGAGACTCAAACAACTCAAGAGTTAAGATAATAATAATAATAATACAATTTAAAAATGGGCAAATGGTACTGGGTATGGTGGCTCACGCCTGTAATCCTAGCACTTTGGGAGGCCGAGGTGGGCAGATCACCTGAGGTCAGTAGTTTGAGACTAGCCTGTCCAACATGGTGAAACCCTTTCTCTACTACAAAAAAAAAAAAAAAAAAAAAATATATATATATATATATATATATATATACACACACACACACACATATACATACATATATATACAAACACACACCACACACACACACACACACACACACATACACATTAGCCAGGCTTGGTGGCAGGCACCTGTAATCCCAGCTACTCAGGAGGCTGAGGCACAAGAATCGCTTGAACCCAGGAGGCAGGGATTGCAGTGAGCCAAGGTCACACCACTGTACTCCATCCTGGGCAACAGAGCGAGACTCTGTCTCAAAAAAAATGAATAATCCGGCCACTGCACTCCAGCCTGGGCGACAGAGTGAGACTCTGTCTTAACAAAAAAAAAAAAAAAAAAAAAAAGAAAAGAATAAATAGGCCAGGCACGGTGGCTCGCACCTGTAATCCTGGCACTTTGAGAGGCCAAGGCGGGTGGATCACCTGAGGTCAGGGGTTCGAGACCAGCCTGGCCAACATGATGAAACCCCATCTCTACTAAAAATACAAAAAATTAGCTGGGTATAGTGGTGTGTGCCTGTAATCCCAGCTACTCAGGAGGCTGAGGCAGGAGAATTGCTTGAACCCGGGAGGCAGAGGCTGCAGTGATTGCACCACTGCACTCCAGCCCGGGCAACAAGAGCAAAACTCCATCTCAAAAATAAATAAAAAATTAAAATAAAATAAAAATAAAATAAATACCTAAATAAAAATTTTAAAATAAAAATGGACAAATGATTTGAACTGACGTGTCTCAAAAG
This sequence comes from Trachypithecus francoisi, assembly GCF_009764315.1. Taxonomy (NCBI): domain Eukaryota; kingdom Metazoa; phylum Chordata; class Mammalia; order Primates; family Cercopithecidae; genus Trachypithecus; species Trachypithecus francoisi. The sequence continues at coordinate 4,661,683 of NW_022681442.1, read as the reverse complement.
ACAACATACAAATGGCCAAATATATGAAAAAATGTTCAACGTCACTAATCGTCATGGAAATGCTAATCAAAATCACAAGATATCATCTCACCTCAGTTAGAATGGCTATTATCAAAAATACAAAAAATAACAAACACTGGCAAGGATGCAGGGAAAAGGAAACTCTTATACACTATTATTAGTAGGACTGAAAATTAGGACGGCCATTACGGAGAACAGTATGGAGGCACCTCATAAAACTACAAGTAGAAAACTACCGCCGGGCGCGGTGGCTCAAGCCTGTAATCCCAGCACTTTGGGAGGCCGAGACGGGCGGATCACGAGGTCAGGAGATCGAGACCATCCTGGCTAACATGGTGAAACCCCGTCTCTACTAAAAAATACAAAAAATTAGCCGGGCGAGGTGGCGGGCGCCTGTAGTCCCAGCTACTTGGGAGGCTGAGGCAGGAGAATGGCGTGAACCTGGGAGGCGGAGCTTGCAGTGAGCTGAGATCTGGCCACTGCACTCCAGCCTGGGCGACAGAGTGAGACCCCGTCTCAAAAAAAAAAAAAAAAAAAAAGAAAACTACCCTACAATCCAGCAATCCCACTACTGGGCATTTATTCAAAGGAAAACAAAAATCACCATAGAATAGAATACTATTTGGGCATAAAAAAGAACGAAATCTTGTCATTCACAGCAACATGGATGAACTTGGAGGACATTATGTTATGTAAATTAAGCCAGGCACAGAAAGATAAATACTGCATGTTCTCACTCATATGCAGAAACTTAAAAAGTTAATCTCACGAAGCTAGAGAGTAGAATAGGGGTTCTTAGAGGCTGGGAAGAGTAGCGGGTGGGGGGACAGGGAGATGTTGGTTAAAGGATACAAAATTACAGCTAGATGGGAGGAATAAGTTCTAGTGTTCTATAGCACTATAGGGTGATTACAGTTAACAAGAATTTATTGTATGTTTTTAAATAGCTGGAAGAGATAATTTTAAACACATGAAAATGATAAATACATGAGGTGACGGATACGTCAATCACCCTGATTTGATCATTATGCATTGTATGTATTGAAATATCACTCTGTGCCCCATAAGCATGTACAATTACTACGTGTCAATTAAAACTTAAAAAAATCAAAAAAATTGTCAGAATCTTCATATTCAGGGTAGAAAATTGCCAGTTTGCTTTTGACAAACACATTGGTGATTTCTCTCCTTAAGCAAAGATAGCTGCCTTTAACCTGTGCTGGAGAGGAAAGATCATAACACAGGAGGTTTTAACCAGTAACAAGAATCTCCTACCTTCCCCTTGGTTCACCTTAATGCTACAGTAAAAATTCACACACAACAGCAGGCAGTGGAGGAGCTGGGTCTGTGTCCACCCTCATAGCACAGGTTGTTGGGGAGAGAAGAGCAGGAAAAATGGAACCTGGATGGCGAGAGTCAATCAAGATGAATCTCTGAATTCCGCTCCTCCTCAGCGTTTCATTTTCTTTTCTGTGATAGATAAGCTTTGGCTAAAACAGCTTATAAAGTCTCCAGTTATTTTCTGATAATATGAAGTGCTCCACACTGGAATATCAAATATTAATCACTCCCAATTCTAAAGCTGACGCACGCCTCAAACCTTTCTAAACATGCTTGGAGAGCACCCTTAGCTCCGCATTGTCCTCAGCCTACACTCAGCTTTTGAAACAAAAAACAAAACGTACCAAGAGAAAGAAAAGCTTTCATTGTGCTCCCATCAAGCCTCAAAAATATATAGACTTTTTAGGGAAACTATGACATACATTCCCATTTTCATTTTTTAAAACTTCCTGCAACATTATGCCGATAGGCAGTCCTCATTTTGCCTATGTCATGGTTTAAATGTGTCCCCCAAAATTCATGTGTTGGAACTTAATCCCCATTGAAACAGTGTTCAGAGGTGGGGCTTAATGGGAGGTATTTTGGTCATGGGGCTCTACCCTCATGAATGGATTAATGCTGCTTTAGAAAAGGATTGCTGGAGTGGCTTCGCTCTTTTCCACTAGTCTGCCATGTGAGGATACAGTGTTGGTCCCTGTTTGCCCTTCCACCTTCTACCATGGGAAGACATGGCCCCAACAGATACCAGATGCTACCACCTTGATCTGGGACTTCTCAGCCTCCAAAATTTTGAGAAATTAATTTCTTTTCATTATAAATTGCCTAGTCTGTGCTATTCTGTTATAGCAACACAAAACAGACAAAGACAGCATAGTACTGTGTAACTGAAATTTGTGCATATCAGGACCATGCAAAAGCAAGGACTGCCTGTGCCCTTACTTAGTAATTTATGACTGCCTAAAATGAGAAGCAAAGGGAATATGTGAAAAAAGGCAGTTGTGTAAAGCTACTTCTCTCATCCCTTTCAAAGCCATCTCAAACAACGTCAAGAAAAAAAATAGAGGGAAAACATCTTCTTAAAAGGAACAAGGAAAGAGCCACAACACCAAAGTATGAAATGATGCATACCTGAAAAATACCACAAAATCTGCCTAAAAACGGGAAGATGGACAAGAGATAATGCTTGTCTTCAACTTTAAGCTACTCACAAATGTCCACGAAAGTTAGTGTTGCAGTCCTGAGAGGCTACTCCATTCATTATTAACCTTTGATTGGCTCTTTCGAATAGGGTAGGGCATGAGAACAGCAAACTGATCAATAGTCAAAAGAGGTCAATGTCAAGGAGAAACCATGGTGAGATACAACTTTCATTATCGAGGACATGGCATCTGAATTGAAGTGTATTGCCAGGGAAAAAGAGGAAAGAGATACAGTCATTATAGATGATAAAACAGAGAGGCTACGACTAAGGACTTTATAAGCGCTCCACTAACGTTTTGGTTGCTGAAAATTGAGAGATTACTTCTTCATCTCAAAGATACCACAGGCAACCTGATTCTCTGATAACGGAGATCAAAGAGATATAAATATTCAAAATAATATTACAAGAAATCAGAAGAAGATAAGCAAGTTGGAAGAACTAAGAAAAACATGGAAGAGAAAAATAAACACATTTATGAATTCAAAATCATATTGGAAACAACCAAAATTAGTATTCAGAAACATAGCAGGGACAAAACAAAATGCAAAAAATGAAGCTATCCACTGATGAGACTGCTGTCTTCTAGTGATACAACATAGGTTATGTCAGATTGACCTTTATGTTTATATAGTAATTATAAACATTGGACAAAATATTTTTACAATGTTTGAAGGCATTGGAGAACAACCAAAATTAGGTAGAAACTTTAGGTAATTCAACCCTTGAAAGAAAGGAATTACGCTGCTGTAACCCATGTTTATATTGCCTTTCCTGCAAGAGCATTTCCACCTTCCATAATGATAGTCTGGTAGATTTCAAGCAGAAAGCTGTAAGACTATTGGTAAGAAGAGGTCGAGGAGAAATTTGGGGTTGCTAAGGTCACTAAAAATTAAAGAGGAAACCCAACTAAGAAGGGAGGCACAGAAAAGGGAACCCCTATATCTAGGAACAAACTCCCCTCCAAGTCATTGGCTGGCCTTGAGTTGCATTAGCAAGAAGTGAGACTCTCAGTAGCAAAAAGGACGCAACAACAAGAAGGCAAAAGGAGCTTAAGCAGAGATTTCAGCAGCCGCCTCTCTCAAAGGAAATGGAGTTTGGAATTTGAGTCTCACTAGTTAGAAAGACGTGGTAATCACTTCAGGATTTCTGTTAAAGACCAGAAAGACAACACCCTGAAAGTAAAGTTCATGTCCCAAGACTAAAAGATTTGTCCTAAGACTAAGAGCAAAACTGAAATGAATCACTCTAACAGTATGAAATCTAGTCTATACAAAGCCTAAATCAAGCCTATGAAATTCAAAGTGATTTGTCAGTAATGTACTTACTGTAATAAAAGCCAGCACTCTTTAGAGAAAGAGAGCAGAATACAGATTCTCTAAAACATATTAATACAAATGCCAATATCCCATATTAATAAAAATAAGAAACATAATTCATACTCAAAAGAAATAAATAGAAACAGAACTACAAAATCTCAGATGTTAGATTAGCAGAAAATGACTTCAAAATAGCTATGATAAATACATTAAAGAATCTATAAAAGAATTTCTCACCCTTGGCATTATTGATATTTTGGACTTAATAATTCTTTCACATGTAAGAGGTGGTTGTGTGCCTGGTAGATGTTTAACAGCATCCCTGGTCTCTACTCCCTTGATAGAGTTTGGCTTTGTGTCCCCACCCAAATCTCACCTTGAATTGTAATAATCCCCATATATCAAGGACAGGACCAGATGGAGGTGATTGAATCATGGGATGGTTTCCCCCATGCTGTTCTCCTGCTGGCACTCATTCTCTCTCCGGCCGCCCTGTGAAGAGGTGCCTTTCTGCATGATTGTAAGTTTCCTGTGGCCTTCCCAGCCATGCAGAACTGTGAGTCAATTAAACTTTTTTCCTTTATAAATTACCCAGTCTCAGGTATTTGTTCACAGCAGCGTGAGAACAGACTAATACACCCCTAGTTACTACTCTCTTAGATATGATAACCATAAAATGTCTGCAGACGTTACTAAATATTCCTCAGGGGAGGAAATTGCCCCTGGATGGGTCCCACTGGTTATATAGGAAAAGAACTACATAACAGATGAAGAGGTAGGGAATTTTAGGAATGACATGGAAGGTATAAAAAAGAAAGAAATTCTGGAATTAAAAATACAATATCTAACATTTTTCAATTGGATAATACTATTGAAAAAATTTTGGATGGAATAAGTACATCTGCCTGAAGACAAAAAATTATCAGTAACATAAAGCAGGTCAATAAAATCATCTAACCTAAAGCACAAAGAGGGAACAAAATTGCAAAACATGACCAAAGCTTTAGTGACTTTGAGGTCTGTACCATGTTGTCTAACATACCTGTAATTGACATCTCTAAAGAAAAGAAGCAGAGAAAGCAGCTGAAAAAATGTTTTGGAAAAATATTAACTGAAAATGTTCCAGATTTTGATTTATAAAAATAGCAATTTGCTAATCTAGGAAGTTCAGTAACCCCCAAACAGGATGAAAAGAGAAAAAACTACACTTAGACAAAATTGCAGTCAAACTGCTGAAAATCATAAGTGAATTTTTAAATCTTGAAAGAAGAAGAAAAGAGACATACTACACACAAAGAAATAATGATAAGAATGACAGCTGAATTCTTCCCAGAAATAATGGAGGCCAGAATAAAGATGTCATTGAAATGACATCTTTAAAGAGCTGAGAGAAAAAAAACTCTCAAACTGGAATTCTGTATCCAATGGAAATACCCTTCTAAAATGAAAGTGAAATAAAGACTTTTTCAGATGAATGAAAAGTGAGAATGTCATTTTTGTCAACAGCATACCCACAATACAAAAAATACTTAACTGAAGGAAAATGAAACTAGATAGAAATTCATATCTATAGGCAGAAATGAAGACTACTATCTGGAAGTGTTGATTATGTGTGTTGGCATAAAGGGCTTATTTTTCTTAAATTATTTAAAAGTTAATTTATTGTTTATAACAAAATTTAAAATACTGTAGTATGAGATTTATAACATAAATAGAAATAAAATATATTACCATACTATCACAAAGGATAAGAGGAGATAAATTGAATTACTCAGTTTTATGTTTTTATATAACAGCAGTTTATATAAAAACATAAAACATTTTATATGCAGCTTATATATGAAGCTGCGTGATAAATTAAGATTGCATATGTTATTTCCTAGAACAACCATGAAAAACACATTTCTAGATAGAAATATCACTAACAAGCCAGTAAAAGAGATAGAATGAAATAAACAAAATACTAAGTTAATGCCATAGAAAAGTTGAAAAAAATACAAAAATTAGCTGGGTATGGTGGTGCACACCTGTAGTCCCAGCTACTCGGGAGGCTGAGGCAAGAGAATCACTTGAACCCAGGAGGCGGAGGTTGTAGTGAGCCGAGATTGCACCACTGTACTCCAGCCTGAGTGACAGAGCGAGACTCTGTCAAAAAAAAAAAAAAAAGAAAGAAAGAAAAGAAAAGAAAAAGAAGAGCCAAAGTACAAAGAAGAGTCAACAAATAGCAAATAAATGGAGGTTGTGAATTTTAAACTCAACAGTATCAATAAGTACATTAAACATATATGAACTAAATACCCTAATTAAAAGGCAGGAATTGTCAGACTGGATTAGAAAGCAAGATTCAACAATAAACCATTTACAAGAAAACAGCTTTAAATATGAAGACATATACAGATTGAAAGTAAAAATATGGCAGGGAAATTTCCATGCACACTTTAAGCATAAGAAAGATGGTATAGCTATATTAATATCAGACAAAATAGACTTCAAATCAAGGATAATCAGAGACAAAGGGGGACCTATGTTTTTTCAGTCAAGGTGTCACACATCACCCGGGCTAGGGTGCAGTGGTAGGATCATAGTTTACTGTAATCTCAAAATCCTGGGCTCAATCTACCCTCCTGAAAGAGGGATATTTTAAAATGATACAGGAGACAATTCATCAAGAAAAATAACAATCCTTAAAAATGCATGCACTTAAAAACAAAGCTTTAAAACATATGAAGCAAAAATTGAAAGATACAAATAGAGAAAAGAGAAATCCACTCCTACATTACTTTTTTCCCAGATCATCACTTAACCCACATCCTATAATGAGCAATAGGGAACTGTATTAAAAGCATTCATTGTGCCAAGGACCTTATATGCATTATTTCCTCTTCCTTGCTGGAGTGCTTATTGGGCAGTAATCCTGTGCCACCTTCTAACAATCCTTATATTGTTACTCAATTCAGTTCATTTGCTAATTTGCCAACATATTTATTGGCTAACACTATGTGTGGTCATCATTATGTAATTTCTCACTTACATGGTTTTCTTATCTCCCCTTCTAGTACAGGAGTCAAGATTCTTGAGAACAAGGACCTGTCTTCCCCACCTCCCAAATTATTTCTCTTTTCATTTATCACAGAGTTTAATGCACCATCTGGAGCATATTAAGCTCTTGAGGGTGTTTGATTCACCATTTATTGCTGTCTCCTACTAGTCTCCTTCAGGAAATAATCTAATTCCAGTCCAACTTGAAGAAGGGAGTCTCATTAGCTTTTGGATTATAAATTATCACTCAGTCTGTTGGGCCTGAACACAGCAATGGACACTATATATATGCCATTGATGACAGGATGTCTTTTGTGGCAAGGGATGGGGAAAGGACAGAGAGGAACTTGGGTAAGCCAATCTGAAGTAGGCTGGAGCAGGGAGAAGAGACATAAATGAGTGGGGAGGACTTTTTTGACATGGACTCTCACCCACTATCCCTCCCTAAACATTGCCTCTTTTCATTGTACAGCTTTTATGGAGCCCTGCCAAGCAATATGCACTGTCCAAAAGTACTACCATGGGGGTGCATTGAGCCCTGCCATGTGCCATGGAGATGGCAGTGAGGACAGACTATTCAAGCACAATCAACTTTATCAACCCCTAAAGTTATTCTACAGATACACCAACAGCTGCAAAGATGAATGTAGAAGGATAGTCACTGAAACACTGAAGTAATTATGACCAAACTAGAAACTTTCATTCCCATCAATAAAAGAAAGATTAAATAAATTATGAAACAGACATATAATGGAGTACTATACATTCATCAAAAAGAATACCTGACTGAAATAAAGAGTCCCAAAATATTATTAATTGAAGAAAAGCAAAGTGGAGGTCAGTTTTAGAATATGGTCATCCTGAAATAAAAATTTAAAATATACACATGTAAGACTAAAATATATATTTTGGAATACATAAAATCTATTATTTTTAGTATACTATGGAATGTGTATGTGTGCATATATATTAATAACTTATAATGTTCCAGAAGGATATACAGAAAAGTGTACATATAACAAAATGGTGACTTCCGGGACATGGGGATGGGATCAGGGATTAAATGAAGGTGTGTTTTTCATCATTAGCCCTTATTTAATTTTTATTCAATTTATGTGCTATTTTAATAATTTTTGAAACATTGAATAATTTTTTTTGTTGCAAACAGCTTAGCTGGAAGACCTTACAGAAAAATTCTACTACAAACACACTGATTTAACATAAAAGAATAAGGCCACTGGAACTCAGGGACTTCTGCAATCCGTTCCAAGTCCTGGAGGCCGTTAGAGCAGAACTGGGCAAAGAACCCAGATCTTGCTCCACTAGACCATATTTCAGCCTTTAAATATCCGTATCACCTGCCAGCATATTGCTCCTAAGGTCAACATTCATGAAGTGTATACAATACCCACAGGAATTTCTTTTTTTAAAAAATGTGGGTGGGAATGGAAAATGGAAAACAGTTTGGCAAGTTAAACATAGAACGCCTCTGTGTTCCAGCAATTCCACCTCTGGGCATATACTAAAGAGCAATCAAACCATAGGACCACCCAAGAACTACAGGAAGGTTCAAAGCAGCATTATTACTAACAGCCAAAAAGTAAAAATGACCCAAACATCTAGTGTATCGGACAATAAAGAAGAAGTACTGATACATGGCACAATGTGGATGAACCTTGAATACAAGCTAAGTGAAAAAGGTCAAAACAAAGGGCAACATATTATATGATTCTATTTACGTGAAATGTCCAGAATAGACAAAGCTCTAGTGAGAGAAAGCAGATTCACGGCTGCCTAGGGACTGGGGATAGGACAGTACGGCTAGCGGGCATAGGTTTTTAGTTATTTTCTAAAATTAGCAATGAACTTATTACTAATATCAGAATATTAGTAATAAAAATATTCTGAGGCCGGGCACCGTGGCTCAAGCCTGTAATCCCAGCACTGTGGGAGGCCGAGACGGGCGAATCACGAGGTCAGGAGATCGAGACCATCCTGGCGAACACGGTGAAACCCATCTCTACTAAAAAATACAAAAAAAAAACTAGCCGGGCGAGGTGGCGGGCGCCTGTAGTCCAGCTACTCGGGAGGCTGAGGCAGGAGAATGGCGGAGAAGCTCGGGAGGCGGAGCTTGCAGTGAGCTGAGATCCGGCCACTGCACTCCAGCCCGGGCGACAGAGCAAGACTCCGTCTCAAAAAAAAAAAAAAAAAAAAAAAAAAAAAATTCTGAGATTGTGGTGATGGTTGCACAAATTGTGAATATACTGAAAGGTATTGAATTGTCCATGTTAAATGGTTGAATTGTGTGGTATGTGAATTATATTTTAATAGACCGTTAAAATTAAAATCTTGGTTCTGTAACTTTCCATAGGCCTGAGAGAAAGGGCTAGAAAAGGGGATTCCACCAAGAATGAAAAGGATGGCTGGCTCAGACCAAGGCCCTGAGACTTAAATGAGCAGCTCTTCTTTACCCCTTTCTGCCCTGGGAGATGGAAAAAGAGGGAGCCAGAGAGAAGGGATGGGAAGAGTCCTGAGAAGACCAGCAGGTCACACTGGGAAGCTGGACCATGAGGGGCTCAAGATTGCAGTTGCAGTTGTCAAAAGGCAACAAGGAGACCAGGCTAGAAGATGGACATGCACCTGATTCTACATTGTGGGTCCCACCTCTTAATACTGTTAAAATGGCAAGTAAATTTTAGCATGAGTATTGGAGGGGACATGCAAACCATAGCATGAAGTCATGACAAATTGTGTTGCATAATGGATGGATCTGCTCTCCACAGGGGACTTGTTAAAATTCTTATTTCCTCTCACATACATGTCTTTCCCATTAAATACAAATCAACCAGGGATTTTTTCCACGAATTTTAACACTCTTCTAAATATCTATTTCTGTGATGAGTTCAAAGAGTAGAAAGATGTTTTGGAGCTTTCTGAAATCCAACACATCTAATGACTTTTAAATGTGTCTTTATGGCTTTACTTTTAAGAATCAGAAAAACACATGTTTCTGGAATGACCTTTATTTATTTATTAATTCAAATGTCTGTGCCCTGTTTGCAACAGATTGATTCCAAATTCATACAAGACAAATGCTAACAATGTGCTTAGCTGTGTAACCCTGGACAAGCTATTTATTGCTCGAAGTCCTCACTATTCTATAAAATGGAAATGAAAATGCCACATACTTGATAAAGGTGTTTCATAAATAAGGGATGTATGGAAGCATTTAACCTACAGCTGGCACAGTGGATTATGCAGTAAAAGTCACTTGTCATATTCGTTTATCTCTACAGAAAAGAGTTAGTGGAAGAAGGAGCAGGGATTTGAACTCATGGTGCCTAACTCAGCTCTCTAGCTCCAACCTTTGTTACACTTTCTATAGAGAAAATAAAGCCCTCAGCACAATGCCTAGCAATTGGGAAACATGCAATAAATCATAGTGACATGGTGACTATGTTCATGAACCTGCCCCTACTCTAGGCAGGGATTTACAACTGTACCAAAATAAATGTGCAAATGTACAAAGACCCCAAAACAAAAACAATGCTTCAGATTATAAATTATAGAAGAAAAATGGCTAACTAGAGACACCTGGCATTCACTACCCCAAACAAGAACCAAGGCAATTAATAAACAGCTAAGGGAGAGTGCTGACATATAGCAGGGGAGTAGAGATGCACCCATGGTGATTGGAAGTCCAGGAGGGCAACATGGAGCCCCATGTCCTCTGCCTGGATCAGATCTGCCTGGGGTCAGGAGGGCCTTCCCGTTGTGAAGAAAAGTAAGTAGAAAACTCCCACCAACCCTCCTTGCCACCACAAACACCTGTGGTGCTTACAAGAATCTCCGTGGTCCTCACAATCCTTAAATCCAGTTTGGAGAACTGCTGGGAATTCACACAGCCACGCTGCCCTAGATTAGGAGCACAAGGTATGCATTCCCCACTCCAACCCACTCCTGTGAACCGAGCTACTACAGCATAGCACCATCTTGAGACCAGAGTCACTTTTAGGGCACACCCTACTCTGGAGGCCAGTGCACCTCTGGAGTACTAGGGCTCTGTCTTCATTCCACCAAGCCCACACAAGTAGCTGGATGCCACAGTCCTAGCTGCACAGAGCTTGGGCCCAGGATTGGCTATGACTCTGGTTTTGGAAAGCAGCGGAACTAACTTCCACCACCACACTACCAGCCAGACGAACAGTCTGCCAGTCCTACCTAGAGAGAACATGCTCTTGAGCCAGCCAAGCCACTGCACGCTCTCTCCCAAGCAAGAGAGGTCCCTGAGCCTCTGAGCAGCTGATATGCCCCACAGCCAGGAGGATAGTTATATTCCCATGCTCAGGATTTTCAAAACAATCACAAAGTGCTCCAACACCACAGACAAGACGTGGCCTGCCCAATGGCCCTGTTCCCCTAATAAGGACCTGAGAGACAGCCCCATGGCCCACCCCTGGTGGACATGCTGCAGGCTGGCCAAGCAGCCCTGCACCTGCATACTGAGCCTGAGAAATCGCTCTGTGCCTATCATTGGCCTGAGAAATCATTCTGTGCCTGCCATGAGCAGACATACCCCCAGGCCAGCCAAGCAGCCATGTTTCCATGTCCCAAACCTGAGAATAGCCCCATGGGCCACCTGCAGCAGACACACCCTTAGGCCAGCCAAGAAGCTGTGTGCTTGCATCCAAGACCTGAGAAACAGCCCTTGGGCCACTCCTGGCACACACACACACCGAGGACATCCAAGCAACTCTGTGCCTGTGCTTCCTGCCACAGTAACAGGTCTGTATCCCCACCCCAAGTGAACCAGATCCTAAGTTGGCCAACCCATCATGTGCACACATGTACTCTTGACCTGTTGACCTGAGAAACAGCCTGGTGAGCCCATCTCTGGCAAAGCCACACCACCATCACTACAAACTCTATCAGCCTAAGCCACTGAGAAACTTGCAAACACCATTAATGTGTATTACAATCGAAGAGGCTATACAGAGACAACACTACTGTGTACACCTAAAACAAAGGTGAATGCACCACTGCAAACTAACACTCCAAGACCCACTCAGACAGATAAATCTTTTCCTATAAAACCCATTTATACAATTGGAAGAGGTGACTCTTCCACTAGAAGCATAGAAGTCAACACAGGGACACATTAACCATAAAAAAGCAACAACAAAAAAGCCACCTTCAAAGGAAAACAACAATTCTCCAGCAATGGACCCTAATCACAAGGAAATACATGAAATGCCAGAAAAAGAATTCAAAATAATAATCTTAGGGACACACAGTAAGATAAAGGGAACATAGACAATTCAATGAAATCATAAAAACAATTCATGGTTTGAATGAGAAATTCAACAAAGCAATAGATATAAAAACAGAAATCCTAGAACTGAAGAATTCAATGAGTAAAATTAAAAATACAATCAACAGCTTCAACAACAGATGAGACCAAGCAGAAGAATTTCTGAACTTGAGGACAGGTCTTGTGAAATAGCACAGGCAGACAAAAAGAAAAGAATAAAAAATTATAAATAAAGCTGACAGAATTTATGGGACATCATTATGCAAACAAATATTCATATTATGGTCATTGCAGAAGGAGAAGAAAAAGGAAAAGGTAAGAAAAAACACATTTAATGAAATAATAGCAGAAAGCTTCCCAAGTCTTGGGAGATACATGGATATCCAGGTCTAGGAAGCATAAAGAATTCCAAATAGATACAACCCAAACAGAGTCTGTCTGAGGCACATTATAGTCAAATTGTCAAAAGTCAAAAAGAAAGAAAGAATTCTAAAAGCAGCAAGGAAAACATGTCAATCACGTATAAGAGAATCCCATTAGACTAACATCAGATTTATCAGTAAAACCCTTACTGGCCAGGATAGAATGGGATTATATATTTAGAATACTAAATTAAAAAAAACCCTGCCAGCCAAGAATATTATACTCAAGAAATCTATCCTCCAAAAATGAAGGACAAATAAAATATTCCACAGAGAAGCAAAAACCAAGGAAATTCTTCAAGGAAATGTTGAAGGGAGTCCTACATCTGGAATTGAAAAGACAATGATGATCATCATGAAAACATGCAAAACTAAAAAACTGACTAGTAGAGCCAATATACAAAGGAGGAAGAAAAAGAAATCAAACCTGTCACTGCAGAAAGTCACTCAGCCACAAAAATAAACAAAAGGAGGTCAGGAGCCTGAGACACAAGAATCATTTAAACCCAGGAGGCAGAGGTTGCAGTGAGCTCAGATCACACCACTGCATTCAGCCTGAGCAACAGAGTGAAACTGTGCCTCAAAAAAAATTAATTTTAATTTTAATTTAAAATAAAAATAGAAAAGGAAGTAAGAAACAAGGGATATACAAAACAACCAGAGAACAATCAATAAAATGACAGGAGTAAGTTCTCACCTATCAATAATAACCTTGAATGTAAATGGATTAAATTCCTTGTTTAAATGACATAGATTGGCTGAATGGATTTTTAAAGGACCCAACTATATGCTGCCTGCAAGAAATTCACATTACCTGTAAAGACACATATAGACTGAAAGTGAAGGTTGGAAAAAGATATTCCATGCAAACAAAAACCAAAAGTAAGCAGAAATAGGTCTACTTATATTGAACAAAACAGACTTCAAGTCAAAAGCTATTTAAAAGAGACAAAGAAGGATACTGTATAATAACAAAAAGATCAATTCAGCAAGAGAGTATAACAATTATAAATACATATAAATACATATGCATCCAACAATGAAGCACCCACATATATAAAGCAAACATTATTTTATCTACAGGGAGAGATAGACTCCAATACTGTAAGAATTAGGGACTTTAACACCCCACTCTCAGCATTAGACAGATCGCCTAGACAGAAAATCAACAAAAAACATTGAATTTAAACTTCACCATAGGCCAAATGGACTTAAAAGACATTTATGAACATTTCACCCAACAGCTGTAGAATACACATTTTTAAAATCAGTACATGTAACATTCTCCAGAATTGACCATATGTTAGAACATAAAACAAGTGTCAAAATATTTTTAAAAATTAAATCACATCAGGTATCTTATCTGACCCCAATGGAATAAAACTAGACATCAGTAACAAGAGAAGTTTTAAAACTACACAAATTCAAGGAAATTAAACAACAGGCTCCTGACTGACTAATGGATGAAGAACAAAATTAAGAATAAAATTTTTAAATTCCTCAAGACAAAATAGAAACACAATATACAAAAACCTACAGGACAGAGCAAAACAGTATTAAGAGGCAAGTTTACAGCAACCTACATAAAAAAAAAAACTAGAAAGATTTCAAATAAACAATCTAATGATACACCTCAAGGACCTAGACAAAAAAGGAAGAGCCATCCAAACTCAAAATTAATAAACACTAGAAAGCAAGAACAAACGAAATTCAAAATTAACAAAAGGAAAGAAATAATACAAATCAGAGCAGAAATAAATGAATTGAGACTCAAAAATACAACAGATCAACCAAACAAAAAGTTGATTTTTTAAAAAGATAAGCAAAATTGACAAATCATTATCTAGACTAAGATAACTGGAGGAAATCCAAATAAATGAAATCAGAAATGAAAAAGAAGTTATCACAATGGATACCACAGAAATACAAAGGATCATTAGCAATTACTGTGAACAACCATATGCCAATAAATTTGAAAACCTAGAGGAAATAAATAAATTCCTGGACACATACAACCTACCAAGATTGAACCAAGAAGAAATAGAAAACCTGAAAAGACCAACAACAAGTAATTAAATTGAATCAGTAACAAAAAGTCTTACAACAAAGAAAAGTCCAGGATCGACAGATTCATCACTGATTTCTATCAAACCCTTAAAGAAGAATTAATACCAATTATTCTCAAACAATTCCAAAATATTGAAATAGAGGGAATTCTTCCTAACTCATTCTATGAGGTCAGTATAATACCAAAATCAGACAAGGGCATAACAAATAAAGAAAACTACAGGTCAATATCCCTAATGAATATAAATGCAAAAATCCTAAACAAAATACTAGAAAACCAAATCCAGCAACACATCAAAAAGATAACACACCAGGACAAAATGGTATTTATCCCAGGAATCCAAGAATGGTTCAACATATGCAAATCATTAATGGAATACATAGATAACACTAATGGAATAAAGAACAAAACCATACGATCATCTCAATAGATACAGAAAATATTTTCTTAAAATTCAACATCCTTTCATGATAAAAAAAAAAAACTTGATAAATTAGGTTTAGAAGAAAAGTGATTCAACATAATAAAATCCAAGTATGACAAACGCACAGCTAACATCTTACTGATGGAGAAAAGCTTTTATAAGAACTGGAAGAAGTCAAGGATGCCCACTCTCATCACTATTATTCAACATAGTACTGGATGTTCTAGCCAGAGCAATTAGGCAAGAGGAGGAAATAAACAACATCCAAAATGGCAAGGAGGAAATCGAATTGTCCCTGTTTGCCAAGAATACAATACAATATTCTACATTAAAAAAAACTGAAGACTCTACCAAGAAAACACTTAGAACTGATAAACAAATTCAATAAAGTTGCAGGATGCAAAATTAACAAAATCAGTAGCATTTCTATACATGAACAACAAACTAGCTGAAAAAAGAAATCAAGAAAGCAATCCCATTTACAATAGCTACAAAAAGTAATATAAAATACCTAGGAATAAATTTAACCAAGGAGGTGAATAACCTCTACAAGAAAGATGACAAAACACTGATTTTAAAAATTGAAGAGGACACAAACAGATGGAAAGACATCCAATACTCACGGATTGGAAGAATAAATAGTGTTAAAATGACAATACTACCCAAAGCAATCTACAGATTCAATGCAAATCCTAGCAAAATATCAATGCTATTCCTCACAGAAATAGAAAAAAAAAGTCCTAAAATTTGTGTGGAACCACAAAGACCCCAAATAGCCAAACCAATCCTGAACAAAAAGAAAAAAGCTAGAGGTATCACACTCCCAGACCTCAAAATACACTACAAAACTGTAGTAGTAACAAGCACAGCATAGTACTGGCATAACAACATACACCTAGACACATGGAAAAGAATAAAGAACCCAGAAATTAATCCACATATCTACAGCCAACAGATTTTTGGCAAAGTTTCCAAGAACACTCACTGGAGAAAGGACAGCCTCTTCAACAATATGCAGAAGAATTAAACTAGATGCCCACCTCTTACCCTGTACAAAAATCAACTCAAAGTTGATCAAAGACCTAGATGTAAGACCCAAAATGATAAAACTACTAGAATAAAACATAGGAGAAAAGCTTCAAGACATTGGTCTGAGAAAAGATATTATAAATAAGACCTTAAAAAGACAGGCAACAAAAGCAAACATAAATAAATGGGAATATATCAAACTAAAAAGCTTCGGAGCAGCAAAGGAACCAATCGACAGAGTGAAAAGACAACCTACAGAACAGAAAAACTATTTGAAAACTATTCATCCAATAGGGGATTAATATTCAAAAAATACAAGGAACTTAAACATCTCAACAGTGTAAAATCAAACAATCTGATTTAAAAATGGGCAAATGATGTGAACAGGCATTTCTCAAAAGAAGACATACAAATGGCTAACAAATACATGAAAATATGTGCAATGCCACTAATCATCAGGGAAATCCAAAACAAAACCACAATCAGGTATCATCTCACCCTAGTTAGGATGGCAATTATCAAAAAACAAAAAATAAATATTCATGAGGATGTGGAGAAAAGGGAACTCTCATACACTGTTAGTGCAACTGTAAACTAGTATAGCAACTATGGAGAACAGTATGGAGTTTCCTCAAAAAACTACAAATGGAACTGCCACATAATCCAGCAATTTCACTACTGGGAATTTATTCAAAGGAAAGGCAATCATTGTATGAGTGACACATCTGCACTCCCATATTTATTACAGCACTATTCACAATAGCCAAGATATGAGATCAACCTATGTGTCTAACAACACATGAATGGATAAAATAATTGTGGTATATATACATAAAGAATTACTATTCATTCATTTAAAAAAAATGAAATCCTATCATTTGCAGCAACATGGATGGAACTGGAGGACATTACGTTAAATGAAATAAGCCAGGAACAGAAAGTTGAACACTGCATGTTTTCACTCATACGTGGAACCTTTAAAAAGCTGATATCATAGAAGTAAAAAGTAGAACAGAGGATACTAGAGGCTTAAAAGAGTAGGAAGGAAGGGGTATAGAGAGAGACTTATATTGAAGGATATAAAATTGCAGCTACATAGGAGGAATAAGTTCTACTGTTCTCCACTACTGCAGTGTCACAATAATATATTTTATAGTTAGCAACAATATATCTTATAGTTTCAAATGGTTAGAAGGATTTTGAACATTCCTAACACAAAGAAACGACAAATGTTTGACATGATAGATATGCTAATTACCCTGATCTGATCACTATACATTAGATGTATCAAAACATCACTATGTACCCCATGAATATGCGTAATTATTATTTGTCCATTAAAAAGATAAATTTTTGAAAGAATTGTGAATTATGGCCCTTTTCCTCCCCCTTTCTTTTAGTTTTATAAAATCAAATAAAAGCTTGGGAGGAAAGAAACAGTTGTTCTAATTATTAGTTATAATCATGCTAAGTGGAGAGAGATGTAGGACATTCTGGAGAATGTGAGCATTCTTAGTTACAAGAACAGAACTGCTACTCCCCAAAGGAAGCTAAGGGGAGTCTGCAACCATTATGATTCTAATATGTCAGCCCTCTTTAAATAAGCTGACATTCAAAACCATTTTTATAACTCAGCAATTTCTGCCTGCTTTTTATTTGAAATGTTGACAAAACACCAATTTGGAGATAGGCAACAATCACAAAACAAATTAAACATCATGTACCACGTTTGCACTATGCTATGGCCATCTCTCAATGACTGGGAACAAGAATGAAGCTTTACAAGAAAAAAATAGACTAATAGCGCTATAGTTTGAATGAGTTCCCCAAAGTTCATGTGCTGGAAACTTGATCCCCAATGTGTGGGGAGGTAGGTCCTAATGAAACTTGATCCCCAGCATGTGGGGAGATAGGTTCTAATGTTTGGGTTATGGGGACACTGCCCTAGTGAATGGATTAATATTGTAATTGCAGCAGTGGGTTCCTTATAAAAGGATGAGTCTGGCCCCTTCTTTGTCTTTTGCCCTCTCTTTGCCCTTCTGCCATGCTGTGAGGCAGCTAGAAGACACTCACCAGATGCTAGCCCCTTGAACTTGGACTTCCCAGCCTTCAGAACCATAAGCCAATGAATTTCTATTCATAACAAATTACTCATCTGTGGGATTCTGTTATAGCAGCACCAAACAAACCAACACAAATAGCATTTTTTTTAAAAGAAGAGTTAGCTCTCTCAAGGGTCAGACCACATAGATTTCTGAAACCTAGAAGCCTAGTAGCATACATCAAGTCCTTTCCTGCTCCCGGAACGCTGAAATGCTCCCCTTTACTTGACAAGTGTCTAGTACCACGTGGCTACTGTTTACTGAGCACTCACCATGTGCTAGGTAGTACTGTAATAAATGCTTTCCTGACATGGTTCTTACCACCCAGTCACAGTGTTAACTAAAGTCAGGACCAGGATGCAGACTCATGCTGGTCTGATTCCAGTATGCGTGTCCTTATGGGTCCACCCCAGGACATAGAACTACCTGTTCTGCCTCATTTCCTATTATTAGGTATCACTTCCTAGCAGCATCCCAGGCTTTCCTGTCGCTACCTTCTTGCTTCTGCTTTTCTCTCTGCAAAAATGCCACCTCACCATGGAGTCTATTGAAAGCTGATCATCCTTCAAAATGCGGAGACCACATGACTCCCTTCAGAGAGACATTTTTGCAATCCCCCCATTCTCCCTGTGTCCACACCTGATTTTCTACATGTGTTAACATCTGGTAGCTTCTTGACAAAATCATAGAAGTATCTGGAGGTTTATGGTGTCCTGGAAGTGCCGGGACCTTCCCAAAAGACTCTGAATCCTAGTCGTGATTTGTGTTCACTATGTGAACTCAGGTAAGTTCCTTAGATTTCCTGTATATAAAGCAGGCCCACCTGGAAGGGTTCCCATGCGTCCTAATGAGAGACGATCTGGTGGGCCCTCGCTTCCTTCCCCTTCCCCACGGAGAGCACTTCTCATTACCCGCCTCACCTAGTAGTGAGTTGGGTATTTCTCTTGCTATTTGTGTTAAATTGTGTAAGATACATACATAGGCCATAGATCAGTCATTGTGTGTTTCCTGCTTAGCTCCATATGTAGCAGGGCCTCTATTACTACCTATCAAATTGAATTAAATGCATGTCTCCCCCAGCACATGGAGTAAAACACTTAGATCTCCCTCATTCATTCAATCTGGATCTCACCGCGCCCCAGCCTGGCCCCACATCCCTTCAAAGAGCACGTCTATGCTTGAGAATCTCATTTAAGTCAAATATCACAAACATGCACCCACATGTCTGGAATCTTCCTTTCTATTGGAACTGCCTGTTGAACTCATCAGCCTCTCTCTCGGGCAGTGATGGTGATGGCTACTTTCTAATTGCTCCTCCACCCCACCCATTCTCTGCACTGCAGCTAGAGGGAGAATTCTAGATTGCAAACCTGACTTCATTGCTGCTGCACTTGAAATAAACCCATAGAGGTTCCACCGCATCTCAGGATAAAGGTGGACTCCCGTAAGGATGTCTAAGGCCCTACCTGATCTCTTTCTCCCAACATCCCAGGCTTTGATTCCAGAGTCCTTCTTTTCACCCTCAGACACTCAATCTTCCTCAGTTTCCTTCTGAACTCTCAATTCCAGGCCTGGCCATAAGCCTCATCCACTCCTTCCCCTACTTGCCTGACTCCTGTCTTCTCATCCCTCAAGCCTCTGGCTCACATCGGTGGAGAATCTCTGCATCCTCATGAGGTCTCTTACCATGAACTCGCCCACTGTTTCTAATGCCTGGCCAGCTGTTGACAATGACAGCCCTGTGGTAAGCCCAGCGTGGGCTCTTACTGGAGGCTCAGGAAGTTGGCGGAATGAACACATTAAAGATGGGAAGCAGAAGATGTCAAAAGAGGGCAGACAGAAGACCACCCAAGAAGCCAGCTCCCAACCGAATCTAGAGCAACACAATAGTGGCTTCAAGGGCTATTAAGTGGCCATCCCAGATCAACCAGCTCCTCACCTCTTCCTGAGGCCAAATGAACCACAGGCCGAGCTTCTGAGAGAGTGCAAGATGAGAAGGAACTTGCCAGAGTTCTTGCACCTGGTCGCAGTCACATTCTTCTCTGTTTGCGCTCAATAGAAACATCTGTCTCCCCCTTGGTACTGCCCCTTCCTTTGAGATAAGGGCTGTGATTGTGTTTTACTTTTATTTATTTATTTTTGAGATGGAGTTTCACTCTTGTCACCCAGGCTGAAATGCAGTGGCATGATCTCGGTTCACTACAACCTCCACCTCCCAGGTTCAAGCGATTCTCCTGTCTCAGCCTCCTGAGTAGCTGGGACTACAGGTGTGCACCACCACACCCGGCTAAGTTTTGTGTTTTTAGTAGAGACGGGGTTTCACCATGTTGTCCAGGCTGGTCCTTCTGGTGATCTGCCTGCCTCAGCCTCCCAGAGTCCTGGGATTACAGGCATGAGCCACTGCACCTGACCTGTGATTGTGTTTTAAATGCAGGCACACTGCAGATACAGAGTATCTTCCCTCATCAACACTGATAGACATCCACAGGATGATACAATGCATATTCTAGGCTCCCACAGTCTGGGTTTTACTGGGGGGATTTTCCCCATATTTCTGAAATAGAGTCATTTTTCCTTTAGGGACATACAGCTCAGTGCATCTTTCACTGCTGGGTTTAGGTCATAATCCCAAATAACTGTGCAGCATAGGTTGCAAAATACCAGCTTCTCAGCATTTTGATGTTGAGGGTGTACTAAAGTGAAAATAATGGAATTGAAAAGCTGTAGCTTTAACTGTCGTCAGCCGAATCCACCTCCCTTCTCCAGACACCCACCGGTCTGAAACCTCCAGGGCAATACTTTACACCAAATTCAGCAAGCCTCACAAAACTCACTGGGGAGCCCAGGGAAAATGGATCGACTCCCACTATGAATATGATCGAAAAAATCTAAGCAGAAAATACAAACAATGCTTTGTTTCCATGCAAAACTTAGCCCCTTGGGAAATTACACTTAGCTGATTTATGGAATGTGGGTCTTTAGCTGTATTACACTTTGCAGTACCGACAAAGACAACAATAATGTATAATTGATTCCACTTGGATCTCAGAGAGTCAATAAAGAACTTTGTTTATCCATAATTTTGTTGGGCAAATCTCCCAGATGGTACTGAAATGTTGCATTTTTAAGATGTTGAGTTTGGTCCAGGAGGATCATAAATTATAAAGATAATGTGTCTTTCGTATCGTTACAGTCATCTAATCGTAATCACAATTATAGTCACTGTGAAATCTAACTACATTCTATTTTAGTATTACTCTCGACATTTTTAAAGCTTCATTTATTTAAGAGGCAGAAGTCAAAATACGGGCTTCCGTAATCCCAAAGCTCCACCTGCTAATACAAGGTCAAATTTATAAATTAAAACCTTTCATGAAAATAAAAATGTAATATTCTTATAATAGGAATCAGCAGTACAAATACACACTCCTCAGTAGGTTTGAGGTTCACTTTCTCACTCCATAGTAAGAGGCTTTAGCTATGTTCCTAGGAAACCAACATTTTATCTCTGTAATAATTTTCTACTATCCAAAACATGTAATTTGTGCTTTCATTAAAGATAAAATTGTTTCTCTCTTATTGTTGCATCACACAAAAATATTTAAATAGAGAATCACAAAATTGGGAAGGGCAGGTTTGGAATGGCGTGACTTAAATATAAGATTCTGGCTTATGAGACGCCTCTGGAGGCCCGTGGTGGGGGCAGCTCCCCCGGCCAGGCAGGCCTGCCAGTGCCACTGAGACGGGTGCACCAGCATGGCCCACGTGACTCCCTCCCGAGGGAGCAACAGGGCCTGCATACTAAGACACTGTGGACAGAGAAAGCAAACAGTTCTTTCAAAAACAAGCCCCTGAGTGGAAAATTACCCTGACAGAAGTTCCAGATTGCAGGCATCGGCTTATAATTGAGCTGCTTCTCCTGAGGGCAACCCCCGCTCACCTGCTCCAGGTGAGAGGCCTCAGGGATTTAGGTATCAAAGAATGGTTAATGATTCTCTCAAGTAATGGCAGGAAACTCAGCTGGCTTCTGAACACAGGGAAAGAGATGGGGACAAGGGAAGGACATAGAAGAGACTAGGGCAGCAGTTCTGAAACTCCAGATGCCTCCGAATCACCTGCAGGGTGTGTTGAAACCAAATTGCAGGGCTACACCCCCAGAGTCTGCTCCATGGGTCTGCGATGGGGCCTGAGTATTTGCATTTCTAATAAGTCCCCACAAGCTGCAGCTGCTGCTGGCTTCAAACCCACACTTAGGGAAGCACAGTGCTAGGGCCTGCTTACTCCAACTGTGGTCCTTGGACCAGTGGCATCAGGATCACCTGGAGGCTTGCTGGAAATGCAAAATCTCAGGCCCACCCCACACCTATCATTCAGAAGCCACAGCTTAACCAGATTCTCCAGGTGGTTCGTGCACACATTAAAGTTTGTTAAGTGCCATACTACGTAATTTAACGTCCTTCCCACTCCTGGATTCAATGACAGTATTGCACTGCATAATGACATTTCAGTCAATGACAGACCTTATACATGATGGTGCTCCCATGAGATTCTCACAGAGCTGAAAAATTCCTATTGCACAAATACTCGCCATTGTGTTACAGTTCCCACAGTATTCAGTACAGTAACTTGCCGTATGGGTTTGTAGCTGTGAAAGGAAAATATCTTGGGCTCCCAAAATCACTCAGGAAAACCCCAGCCAGGAACTGCTCAGGGCAAACCTGCCTCCCATTCTACTCCAAGTCACTGAGGTAGATGCATATCTGATTTGCCTCCTTTGGAAAGGTCAATCAGAAACTCAAAAGAATGTAACCATTTGTGTATCACCTGTCTGTGACCTGGAAGCTCCCTCCCACTTCCAGTCTTCCTGCCTCTGCCTCAAGTTGCCCCACCTTTCCAGACACACCAATGTACTTCTTACATATATTAATTGATGTCTCATGTCTCCCAAAATGTATAAAACCAAGCTGTGCCCTGACCACCATGGGCACGTGTCGTCAGGACGTCCTGAGGCTGTGTCACGGGCACATCCTCAACCCTGGCAAAATAAACTTTCTAAACTAACTGGGACGTGTCTTAAATTTTCGGGTTTCACAGAGCCTAGGAGCACTAGGCTGTACCATATGGCCTAGGTACGGAGTAGGCTGTACCCGTCTGTATAAGCACACTTGATGATGTTCACACAATGTCAACATTTTGCCTAATGACGCATTTCTCAGGATATATCCCCGTTGTTAAGCAACACACGACTATAATTCCATGTCCACATGACTTCTGATGGTGTTTGTGTATACATGTGTTTGCAGGTGAAGAAAATAGGGTATGGTTTCCCTTTAACCTCTGATTTACTTCTCTCTCTCACTTCCTCTCCCCCAATAATGCACTAAAATAAGGGTTTGCATTCCATGCAAGCACAAAGCATGCAAATTAGTGCTGAGCTGGCTGTACCATCAGAACAACCTGCCCATCTGAGATACGCCCTGACCCTGTGCCTCAGAGCAAGGTGGCGACTGTCTTGACTCATTGATCTTTTTGCCACAACGTGGTCTAGGTCAAGGCCTTGTACACAGTAGGTGGTCAGTAAGTGTTTTGGGGTCGATTGAGAGACTGCTGGCCAAGGACAAGTGCTGAAACACACGGCACCTGCTTGTGCTGTAATACGTTCTACGTTCTCATCTCCACACCCAATCCCCCTCTTCCCCAGGGACCAGGCAGATTCCCAGCCCAGCCTCCCCAGGCTTAGTCTGCTCCAGGATTTCAGGCCAGTCTCTGGAAAGCCTCTGGTTCTACGAGCCCCATAGCCTGGATGCTGGGGCCCCAGCCTGTCTAGAGCAGGGGTGGGCAAGCTTTTTCTACAGAGTTAAATGGTTAATAGTTCAGTCTTGGCAGACCATGCAGTCTCAGTTGTGCACCTACTCCACCCAGCTGATTTTGCTCAAAATCATCCAAAGACAATATGTAAACAAGTAGGCATGGCTGTATTCTAAGAAAACTTTCTTTATGGACACTGAAATGTGAATGTCATACAATTGTCATGCATTGTGCAATATTCTTCTTCCGCCTTTTCCCCCACTATATAAAAAGGTAAAAGCCATTCTTACCTTACTGGCTGCACAAAAAAACAGACCTGATTTAGCACCTGGGCCGTACTTTGCCCTCTTCTGGAGGCTAAGGGCAAGGTTAAGATGACATCCCGGCTCTGCCTCTGATTCACCGTGGAATTAGACCACCTGCCTAACTTCTGCCTAGTGCCCACCTCAGAGGGCTGCTGTCAAGGTCAACTGGGAGGGTGCTTATGAAGTCTGTGGCCTGGAGTGAACGTCCCATCAATGGTGGGGTAGTTGTTGTGGCCAAACTCTAGAATAAATCAATGGAAACAAGGATCAGGAAAAGACCAGGATGCGCCAGTTAAGAAACAGAACCCGGCCGGGCGCGGTGGCTCAAGCCTGTAATCCCAGCACTTTGGGAGGCCGAGACGGGCGGATCACGAGGTCAGGAGATCGAGACCATCCTGGCGAACACGGTGAAACCCCGTCTCTACTAAAAATACAAAAACTAGCCGGGCGACGTGGCGGGCGCCTGTAGTCCCAGCTACTCGGGAGGCTGAGGCAGGAGAATGGCGTAAACCCGGGAGGCGGAGCTTGCAGTGAGCTGAGATCCGGCCACTGCACTCCAGCCTGGGCGACAGAGCGAGACTCCGCCTCAAAAAAAAAAAAAAAAAAAAAGAAACAGAACCCTTCTGATAAACACCAAGAGGGGTGTGGACCTTTCAGAGGAGCATGAGGCCTCCCCGAAGCGCCCCACTTGATGGGGCTTTAAGGACCGTGAGATACCTGCCCAGTGGGCACCAGGAGGATGCCAACAAAGCACCGAGCAGTTACATGGGCAAAACTAGCCCTGCAATGTGTCGGAGAGCATGAGGACATACGGAGGGGGCTACCGTGGGCAGGACAAGCCCCATTCCCAACCGTGACCTGGAGGTGAGAAAGAGCCACAGAGTCCCCAGGAGGTTGGGACGTGGGCCTGACTCTCCCACTTAGAAACCTTATGACAAGCTGGGAATGGGGCCTGAGTTTCATCATCTGTAACATATTTGTTAGTTGGTCTAACAGATACTTAACTGAATACCTACTCTGAGCCAGGTAATGTGTCAAGCACTGTAAACACAAATGTGTCTTTGAAAAAGACAGGTGAGCTGGAAAGATAGAATAGGTGGGTAGACAGATCAATCAATTGATTGATCGGCCACTGATCGATACTAACAGCTGTCATCAGCAACTTTGCTTAGGAGAATACTTTCATTAGCCTCTTGAGTTGAGCAAGGTGAGGCCCAAATGCCATGGGGCCAGCCGGAAGACGGGATCTCCAGTTGGCTGCTGTGAGGCGGCAGGCAGACACAGACCCCTTCCTGCAGAAATCATTCTGCCGCTTCAAAGGGGCCCGCTCTTGCCAACTGGACCACAGAGCCAGACCATATAAGGAGGTCACAAGTGTGGAAGGTCATATAAGGAGGTCACAAGTGTGGAAGGAGGTCATATAAGGAGGTCACAAGTGTGGAAGGAGGTCACAAGTGTGGAAGGAGGTCATATAAGGAGGTCACAAGTGTGGAAGGAGGTCACAAGTGTGGAAGGAGGTCACACAAGTGTGGAAGGAGGTCATATAAGGAGGTCACAAGTGTGGAAGGAGGTCACAAGTGTGGAAGGAGGTCATATAAGGAGGTCACAAGTGTGGAAGGAGGTCACAAGTGGACAGAGTGGGCCCCTTCAAAGGGGCAGAATGATTCCTGCAGGAAGGGGTCCGTGTTGCCAGACTGTCCAAGTTTAAAAAAAAAAAAAAAAAACAGAATTCCAGGTTTTCATGTGCAGTGAACCAAATGTTAAATATTGGCCTCTATTTCAAAAATGTTCAAATGCTATGGGCCAAAAAAAGCACACCTGTGAGGCTCACGTCTCTTTCCTGGAGCCCACCAGTTTGTGATCTCCCATTAGAAACAGGCAGCAAAACAAAGAAATCGCTGAACCCCCGCTGCACAGGAGACACGAAGGGAGAACAGCCTGAGGACGAGTGGAAGGGGAGGGAGACACGGGAGGGACGAGGAGGCTAATGGGGCGTGTCCAGGGCGGGCTCTGAAGGACAAAGATGGCTCCTGTTTCCCATGACATCAACCCCCTCATCCCCAGCCAGACTTAGAGTAGATTGGCCTTGTGTGAGTGGTCTGGAGAGAGACCCAGAAATGGGGCCGAGTACAACCCCTGAGGCAGGGAGGGCTGGGAGCTGAGGGGAGAGGATGGCCATGCGGTGACTCCCAGAGGGGCAACACTCAGACCCCTGAAGCCCCTCGGGAGTGGAAAACAGCATGGGCAGGAAATAGGGGGCTCATGTCCATTTACTCTCAAAGGACAGGGTCACTCCAGCCTATGGCCAGTTAAACAGAGGACAGCAAAATCCAACCCAGTCCTCAAGGAATCTTTTAAGGGAGACAGATGAAGCCTAAGACAAGAGGACCACTCCTACCCCAGGAGTTCAAGGCCAGCCTGGGAAAAACAAGATCCTTATCTAAAAAAAAAAAAAATCACATAAGGAAGCATTTTACTGAGCTGCTCCTATGTGCCAGGTATTTGCACAACAGAACTTTGACCCTCACGGCACTATGGGGTGGAGAGTGTTAACCTTGTATATCCACAAAGAAATCCAGGAACAGACGCTTGAATAAGGAGTCATAACAAGCCTTGTAAAAAGCAGATGCAGGAATCCTAGCTGGATGTTGGAGGTCCAAGTTCACCTTGCTACTTAGCCTCCTGCAAGGTGTGATTTGGTGGGAGGAGTGGTTGTTGCTGTTGTCGTTGTTGTGTTGTGATTGTCTCAATCTAGCACTATCTAGAGAAGAGGGACAGTGTCTGGTCACCAGCGAAGTGTACCTAAAAGTGGAGACAGTGCAAGAGCTGCTGCCTGATGGCTCACGTGCCAAGGTCTCCAGAAAAAGAAAGACCTACATCAAAGATGCTTTGTGCTTCTGTTGGGTTTTGTCGCTGAGGCTACTGGTGATAACATGTGCAGTCAGTCCCCCACGGACTTGGGCATCAGGGAAGGAAGCTCTGACTCTCTTCCACTGTTGGGACCTCCTCATGTGGTCTGACTCTGAGTCATCACATCAAGTCACCTGCCCTCCCCCTGGATGAGCTAATCACCGGCCTTTCAGGTGACCCCACCATGGAGCAGAGGCTGTTGGGATCTCAGAGAACTGGAGCCACTTGAAGGACTGAGCAGCCTTCTCTGACATTGGGGGCACTGCATTCCCTCTTATGCTGAACTCTCTGTTCCATTCCACCTGGACTCCAGGGTAGGCCCCTGCTCTCTGCTGCCCCACTGACATGCACCTGCCCAGTGTTCCAATTCCCCACGACCTGCTGGAGCACACACATGACTATGTGGAACTCTGCATTGGCTAGAACTTGCCTGTAAGAAGACATGGGCCATTCACCTGGGCAGCGCCTCTGGCATCTTAATTCAAACAGTACCCAACACTGGAGTTGGAGAGCAAAGAATGAGGATAACAGGACTTGGTCTTTGCTGTGCTTATGGGTAAGATTCTGCCCATTACCATGGTGTCAACTTTGAGTGGGAATCCCACATACCACTCCCAGAAGACACCCCTTACACACCCACATGCCATCATCCTCATGGCTCCCAGCAACAATGTCACATGCACTGACGGCAAACATACCTAACGTTTAAATTTCTCACTTTTTAAATGTATTTATTTTTATTTATTTATTTTTGAGACGGAGTCTTGCTCTGTGGCCCAGGCTGGAGTGAGATGGTGTGGTATTGGCTCACTGCAACCTCTGCTTCCCGGGCTCAAGCAATTCTCCTGCCTCAGCCTCCCGAATAACTGGGATTACAGGTGCCTGCCACCACACCCAGCTAATTTTTGTATTTTTAGTAGAGATGAGGTTTCACTATGTTGGCTAGGCTGGTCTTGAACTCCTGACCTCAAATGATCCACCCACCTCGGCCTCCCAAAGTACTGGGATTACAGCCATGGGCCACCATGCCTGGCCTAAATTTCTCACTTTTTTAACGTAAGTACATCCACTGGTCCTATATTTTATGACATCTTGTGATCCTACCCACTCTGAACCATGTTCTGGACAGCAGAGGGGTGGCAGGTGCCAAGCACTGTGACTCTAGTGTCAGGAATTTCTATCAAGCCCCAAAACTATGAGGAGAAGGGACTACAAGGGTACGGTTGCAGGAATGTGTGGGGTGCCTGAGCATTGCCTACCTTGTTCACAGTCTGTCTGCCCTGTCAGGGCCAACCAGCTACCTGCACACATATGCTGCAGCCGCTGACATTAAAATAAAAGGTATTTGTCTTGACACCGCCTTGAACCATTGCTCATAGCACAGGTGCCACACTGGGAATCACTGGCCCACACTAAAGAGTGTATAACTCATCACTGGCACTCGCTTCTTTTACTAATTTTGCAACTTAATTAAAAAAAATTAACTTTCCTTGATATGATCCATCCTTTATATACCTAAGGAATAGGCATTACTACTTTAAATTAAATATAATTTTGAAACATGCCACCTGGATGCCACCATCCCTTACGTCCTTTAAAGTATCTTCTCTTAGAAACAACATGACATTTTAGCGGAACATAAGTGTCTTTTTTTTTCCAACTGTAAATGAGCATTTTATGCCCTCCAAAAATCAAAACGATATTTTTACTGTCGATTTTATTATGTTCCTTTATAGGGTAGTTTGCTTTTGTGAAGTTAAAGAACGCAGTGAAGTGGAAACTTGTAACAAATAGGGCATATTGGAATTGGGCTGTGTGGTTTAAATTTTCCATTCATTTAATTGGGGAGAAAAGTGTGTGTTTGTTTGGATATCTAATTATTGGGAAAGGAGAGGTTCATTTGTCTGAGTTAATATCCCTTAACCAAGTTAAAAATTAGCATACATCTCTTTAATTATACCTCGAAGTGACAGCATCATGCATCAGCCACTCACTCAGGCCTATTTTCCACGGTTCTCATCCACCTGATCCTGGAATAGGGACAGGAGGGAGTGTCCTGCCCACCTGCCCCTCACCAACCCTCCCCACGCACACGCTGCCCTGTTGCTGGAGGGACGTCCCCGCCCCATTGCTGACTCGAAGCCCCGTGGCCTTGTGTGACCAACTCCCCCAGTGTGCTTGACCTCTCTGACTTTCTGGCAGCCTAAGGAGGCACAGGCATTACTCCCAAGTCAGACCCTGCCCCTGCCCCTGCTCTGCCTGGGTAGATCCCACTCCTGCTCCCCCTGTAGGCTTCTGCTAATCCCATGGGCTAGTTAAGACCCCTCTAGTCCACCCCATCCCCATCCCGACTCCCCACTCCTCATCATTCACTTCCACAGCCTCGCCTCTCTCCTAATTACACAATCAATGACAACTAGGTGGTGTACTCCATGAAAGCGGAGGCCTTTTCTTCATTATCTCTCCAATTCATGGTATATCCTTAGTGTTTGTGTGTTGCTTGGAGCGTAGCTGTGTTCAATAATTGTCTACTGAAGAATGAATGAATGAATGAATGAATGAACAGAAAATGGCAAATTTGTGAATGCTTGCGAGCTCTCCCCTGTGACATTACTAGGCCCATATCTGATCTCAGAAGCCGAGCCACATGGAAACTACTATGGACCCGGTGAATGCACCCCCTGGAGGTTGAAGAGAGAGGGGATCTCTCTGGCTGTAGGAGTACATGTTAACTTCTAAGCACATCATCTGAAGCTTTCATTCATTCACTGCTTCTTATTATTGCCAAAATCAAATGGTCTGTAGCTCAAATGTCCAACAATTGAGAAATGGTTGAGGAAATAGTAGAATTGCGATGCGCTAAGTTGCTATTTAAAATTATGTTTATACAGAGCTTATAATAACATGAGAAATTGCTTATGATATAATATTAACAAGAAACCAAATAGTCTGTGATATACAATGTTATAGGAAGGCTATGATGGCAAATGCAGTTTTTAAAACTCACAGAATTCTAATATAATGCAAGAAGAAAACAGCAAGAAGGCTGATTGTTTCTGGGTGATGAGTTTAGGATGCGTGTTTCTTCTTTCTGCCTCTCTGTATTTACCAGATTTTCTACAGTGAACATTTATTACTCTCACATTATGTAGAAAGAAATCATAATGCCTTTTCTTCCCAAAGAGAAGAGGATCTCTAGTTGTCTCTACTCCCACAGCCAGCTTAGAATTGCCAGTTTTTGTTTTTCCAAGGATGGCCTCCTGGTGACATCTGTGTCCTGGAGGCTTTCTCATTCCTGGGGGGCGTGGCAGGGGTGGATTTGCACCACAGAGGAGTCCAGCAAGCTCACACAGACTGGCTGGAGGCCCCACACCTCACTACAATCACTCCCTTTCTTTTCCTTTTTTTGAGACAGGTCTCACTGTGTTGCCCAGGCTGGAGTGCAGTGACGTGATCATGGCTCACTGCAGCCTCGACCTCCTGGGCTTAATCGGTCCTCCCACCTCAACCTCCCAAGTAGCTGGGAACACAGGTGTGCACCACCACGCCCAGCTAATTTTTTCAGTTTTTCTAGAGATGAGGTTTCACCATGTTGCCCATGCTGGTTTCAAACTCCTAAGCTCAAGCGATCCGCCCACCTTAGCCTCCCAAATTGCTGGGATTACAGGTGTGAGCCATCACGCCTGGCTAACCCCTTTTCCAACATGCACATGTGCTTGAGTGTGGGGACTGAGTTTCCCTATCACCTGAGTCAGGGGCGGCACCAGCACCAACTAGTACCTACGTTTTGCCTGTCAATTATTCAGGCCCTGGTGTGGCACTGCAGCCCACATTTCACTTCCAAAGTGTTTGGAAATCAATAACTAATTTATATAGAGTTCTCGTAGAAATAGGTGCTATTTTCCATCTCATTAAAATGCAACTTGAAATGAAGCCATGCCTGCCACTGGGATTCGACTCTGGTTGGCCTCTCTCACCCATGGGATAGAATGTCCAATGGGAGAGGATGAAGAGGGTCGCCAGGCCGCAAGCACAGGTGGGAAACGAAAGGCAATTGGGCAGAAAGTCCTACATGCTTGGCCCAATAGCAAAGCCCCTGAGGTCACAGCTGAGGGACCATTCTGAGTCCAGCATGGTGGCTCTCACTTGGGAATTTTTCAGTGTGCCTCAGTGTGAATTCATTTCAGGAATTAGAGTAACCAGTGATAATTGTGTGTGTGGGTATGTGTGTGTAGAAAGGACTTTTCAAGATCCTACTGGAGGTCCTCTGATAGCCAGAAACACCCGATGCTATGTGGTTCTTACTGTTCATGTGCCCCCTAATGCACCTGCTGGATTGGATGCCCAAGGAAACCAGCATATATTCATACACTTCCTGCAATGTTTCATTTTTAAAGAAAAATCTTTAAGGTTTTAATAGGTTTTATTTAACAGCATGTAAAACATTGGCGTCATGGGTGCAAGATCTCTCTTTAAATTGCTTATTCAAACATCAATCATTTGAGTTCACAAAGATAGGATAAAAAATTTATTAAAATACCATCTAGTTAGAAAAGCACTGGACTGCATCTACCCCAAAACTCCCAGTGCACATTTTCTTTGATTTATTGATATTTCTGAAACCCAGCAACTAACTTGCTTTGACAAGGGGCCAGGTAATGTTCTCAACCTGGTCCCAGCATCTCTCTCGCTAGGTCTCACCCAGCCAGTAACTCAGATCCACTGTCACCTCCTCCCATGCTCCAAATGGAACCAGGGGCTTTGTTCTCTGAACTTCTTTGTTCTCCATCTTCATCTTTAACCCTCTGACTCTCCTGAGGGGTGCTGTGTGGACCCTCCACCACATCACCCCTTCTGCTAACATTAAACAGTGGGGCAAGGGGTCTCATCTCCAGGGGCCATCCTACTGCTAGTTTCTGGGAAGAGGACAGGAAGGAAAAAATCAATGTTCAGAAAAGAGATGGTGAGACCATCAAGTTGAAGTATACATTGAAGGAGGGAGAGGCTGTGAGGTCTTCCTGGAAAGGCAGCATGGAGTCACTCTTGAGAGTCCTTGAATGCAACATCAAGGCATCTGTACTTCATTCTGCAGGTAACAGGGAGCCACTGATGGTTTCCCACCAGAACAGTGAGGTGATCAGAGCTTTAGTCTCAGAAGATCTTGCAATAAAGATTAGAACTGGAAGAAACCACCCCTTCCCTCCAGTTGGAAATCAAGTCACCTTATTTTAGATCCTCCTCGTTTCTTCTACTCTTTCTGTTTACGGAGACTTCTTTCTCCCCTGTGGCATGGCTTCTCTCTCCTAATGGGTCTCACCATTCTGCTGGCCTGCAGCTCCTTGCAGGCAGGGTTTGGTGCTGAACATACTTCCCCCACAAGCACCTAGGGCAGCAGCTGGGGCCACTGGTGTTGCCTGTCTCTCTACCTTATTTCATAAAGGATTCAGGCTACACTGTTCGTGGTCAAGAAATTAATGAATGCACAGACAAAGAACAAATGAAGGAACAAATGAAGTCTTGAGGGAAGGGCAGCACTAACTGTCCCGGAGGCCTCTGCCTCTCCGGCAGCCCACAGGGGCCACAGCTGGACATGCCCTGGAACCTCTGGGTGAGAGAGAGAGGGCATTGCAGGCCCAAAGAGGAGGAGATTCCTGGACTGCTGGAACTGAGGGGCCCCTTTTAAAACAGAATGTGACGGCCGGGCACGGTGGCTCACGCTTGTAATCCCAGCACTTTGGGAGGCCGAGGCGGGTGGATCACCCGAGGCCAGGAATTCGAGACCAGCCTGGCCAACATGGTGAAACCCCATCTCTATTAAAAATACAAAAAATTAGCAGGCATGGTGGCAGGCACCTGTAATCCCAGCTACTCAGTGGGCTGAGGCAGGAGAATCGCTTGAACCCAGGAGGCGAAGGTTGCAGTGAGCCGAAACCATGCCACTGCACTCTAGTCTGGGCAATAAGAGCTAGACTCCATCTCAAAAAACAAAACAAAAAAGAAAGAAAGAAAGAAAGAAAGAAAGAAAATCAATAAATAAAACAGAATGTCCCCACTTGTCACTGGG
Organism: Trachypithecus francoisi; assembly: GCF_009764315.1. NCBI lineage: Eukaryota > Metazoa > Chordata > Mammalia > Primates > Cercopithecidae > Trachypithecus > Trachypithecus francoisi. The sequence continues at coordinate 4,628,322 of NW_022681442.1, read as the reverse complement.
CACCAAGTGAGTCTGTCCCACCCACCCTGGTGGCCTATATTCTCACTGCGTCCCTCGACACCGTGGTCATCCTCCCCACCTCTTCCCTTAAGAGCAGCTTATGCAAAGAACATTACAGCAGAAGGGTGGCACCCCAGTCAGGTCAAACCTCCCTGGATCATGCCTCCCAGGACCACATTCCCTTAGAAAAACAGCAGCAGTTTTTGCTTAGACTCAGCCAAAGTCCATGGAGGTCCACTGAGTGGATTCTTTTCCAGCTAAGCCTTTGAACACCAGTCTATCGCACATCCAATACCAAGGCAGTGTTTATTCTGCTCCTTCAAACACCAGTCTATCTCACGTCCAATGCCGACATAGTGTTTTTTCTGCTCTTTTGAACACCAGTCTATCCCACGTCCAATACTGACATAGTGTTTTTGCTGTTCCTTCAAACACCAGTCTATCCCACATCCAATACCGACACAGTGTTTTTTCTGCTCTTTTGAACACCAGTCTATCCCACGTCCAATACCGACATAATATTTTTTCGGCTCTTTTGAACACCAGTCTATCCCACATCCAATACTGACATAGTGTTTTTGCTGTTCCTTCAAACACAAGTCTATCCCACATCTAATACTGACATAGTGTTTCTGCTGCTCCTTCAAACACCAGTCTATCCCACACCCAGTACCGAGGACAATGTTTTTGCTGCTCACAGTACTTATTCCAGGTAAACTGGACCCTTTGGGTGAAAAAGCATTTTTAGAAATTCCACCTCCATACAAATATTACTGAAGAAACTGGACTGAGAAGAAATACAATGTGTATTAGAAAGATAAGTAGGTAATGGGTCTCCAAGTTAAGTCTATTTTTACAAATAGCCTGTACCCAAGGCTCTTTATTTATGACACTGAAAAGCACACTGTTTGGAGAGCTGTAAAAACTTTAACTATAGCATAAAGGATGGTAATATGTAGCATGATTTGCCTGCCATTACGTTATTTGTACTGTATAAATGCAAAATTTCAGAATCAGATGTTTTATGGGGAATCATTATAATTCTGAAAATGTGACTGAACTTTCCCCAAATATATCAAAAATGGAATCACCGAGTGTACATAATTGAAAACAAAGTTTATGACGCAGCAGATGTCTACAAATATCAACAGAAATTTAAAAGAACTGTGTCAAAATTTACATTTAGTATATTATGCTCAGAAAGCAGCTCTGCTGTATATGTCTGTTGTTCACGTGCTGGGTGGGACTGAGCCCATTTGCAGATGGATAAAATTGGTTGACAGGAAGGTCTATAGGGTTGGAGATAGACGGGGTCACCATGCACAGTCATGCAGGTTGTGCACTGAACAACTACAGGGGCCCCCTTTTTCATTGAGAATGATGTGGAAGGCACCTGCTGGAGCTGCAGAGTGAACAACCCACACAACTGTCAGGAGTGAGTTGTCACCTTGAGAGAGAAGTAGAGTCTGCCTGTGTCCCCCCAGAGAACACAGCCAAGAATGAAAACAAATTTCAAATCTTAGAAAGAATTGCCTACCCATCAGAAGCGTCTTCAGTTCATTCATTCTTTCTTTTACTTATTTCACTCACAAGTTGTGAATTTCCCCCACGGAACTCTCGCAGGGGCTGCCAGGAGATTCCTGCATCCAATGAGTGAACACGGCTCCTCCGTCTGCTGCCACTCCGGGGTCTGGGATGTCGCCAGGAAGCCAGAAAGTGTTTCTTGTGCCTCATTGCTCCTGGGCACATCTTTCTTTGACTCCAAGGTTTGTGGGTTGGAACCCTTGCTGCCTCCTGATGAACAATCAGGAGAGTTATTTTTCCAGCCAGGTTTGGATTTACATTTGAGAAAAGGCTCCTCCACCTCTTCCCCTGCCATAAGTGATGGGTTCCCAACTCGAACTCGCAGAACATTAAATGGTTTCTTGAGAGCTGCCCGTGCTAATAACCTAGAACAACTCAATGAAATGTGCTCCTGTTTTAGGCCCAGTAAAAACAATTCACTTCCAACAAATGATTTAGAACTGCCAAAAAAAATCTCGAAAATAAAACAGAAATGAATAAGCAACAAATTGACACTTTTTGCTTTAAAAAGTGTCCAACTGGGCTAGGCTCTGGGGCTCCCAACCTTCATACAACAAAGAATCTCTCTTTGGGAGTCCCCCAGTCTGGACCTGGGTTAATTTAGCATTGGGGATATCTTTGCTGATTCTTTCCTGCCTAACTAGTGTTTAATACCATCACACACAGTAAATAATTGCAAGAACTTGAGTCTTTTCCAGAGAAAAGAAGCTCAGACAATGTAGACATTAGAAAACAAGACCTAAGAGAAAAGTTTGATGGAATCAAGACTATTTCACCCCGAGAAGAAAAGGACTGTGTGATGGTTCACTAATTCTGGCAAGTTTTTTAAAAGCTATTTTACATAGGATACTGACCATCTGGTCTCCCTTTCCTGAGCACAGAGAGAAAATGATTTTCAACTGCATCGAGAAGGATTTAGGTTGGAAAATAAGGAAGAATTTCCAGATGATTAAGGTTATTAAATGCTGATTGTGGAGAGAGGTTATAGCTTCACCTTTTTGGAAATAATTCAAGGGACAACTACTGTTTTGGAAACAGTCTGAGCGGGAAGTAAGATAAGTGAAATTATCTCTTTGAAGTGCCTTCCAGCTCTATTTGTTGTGCTAAAAGTGCCTCTTGCAGGAGTTTACATAATTTCTAGACTTCCAAACATTCTTACTGTCTATCTTCTATGCACTCTTACCAGGGCCAGAAAGGAGGAGATAAAAAGATATAAACTTCCCAAGCAAAGATCTGGTTCTGGCCTTGCCTCTGTTGAAGGTGAATAATGGGGCGTGCAACATGTCATGGGCTGTCTAAGCCCCAGGCTCCTATCCAGAACTCACCATATGCACCAGCGGTGATTTTTATTCCTCCAGCCATCTTTTTAATTGTATTGTATTTTATTTTTATTTTTATTTTGAGACGGAGTCTCACTCTGTCGCCCAGGCTGGAGTGCAGTGGCACGATTTCAGCTCACTGCAAGCTCCACTTCCCGGGTTCACGCCATTCTCCTGCCTCAGCCTCCCAAGTAGCTGGGACTACAGGCACCCGCCAACATGCCTGGCTAACTTTTTTGTATTTTTAGTAGAGATGGGGTTTCACCGTGTTAGCCAGGATGGTCTCGATCTCCTGACCTCGTGATCCGCCCTCCTCAGCCTCCCAAAGTGCTGGGATTACAGGCGTGAGCTACCACGCCCAGCCTCCTCTAGCCTTCTTTTCCCTTTTATCGGGATATGAAAACTGCTTCACTAATTACAGGGAAGGGTGCATGGCTCAGGTTGGACAAGTCATAACACCCTGTTCCTGTGTCTACCATGACTGGTCCAGAAGTGGGCATGTAACTCGAGGTGCCAAGAAGAGCTCTTTCCCCAGAGTGCTGTACCTGAAAGTGTTTGCTCTCTTTCTGGAGGCAGGTCAGCCAGGATGGGAGTCCATGGCTTCCTGAAGCCACAGCCCCATTATCTGGAGACAGTTGTGAGCCTATGAACCCAAGAACCTGTGATAGGCTGGAAGAATAAATGCACAAAAAGAACTCTCAGGCCTTCAAGTCAACCCTCCAGCCAGCCCTCCCTTGCCAACCCTGCATATCCTTCAGTTTTATGAGTAGGTAGAATACTGTATTCCCTGTTTTTTTTTTTTTCCTTAAGCTAATATGAGTTGGGTTTCTGTCATTTGCAACCAAAGGTCCTGATTAATATGGGATGGGAATGAGGTCCCAAGGATACAGGTGCTAGCAAGAACCAAGGCATAGGAATACAGAGCTAAACTGTTCTGCATTAGAAAATGATGGCAATATCTACTTATCCCTCAGAAGAAGAGAAGAGAGAAAGGGGGCAGGAAAAGGAGGGAGAAGAGGAGGTTGGAAGATGGCAGGAGGCAGGGGTACTGCCCCTCGTGAACCAGCAGAGGGGCCAAGAGGGCTCTGAAGATGGACAACACAGAATGAGCGATTGTAGAATATGCTCGCTGCACACCATGCTTGTGACTGTTCCCAGGAGGACCTGTAATCTTGCAGAAAAGCTCTGCTCCATGGAACCAGCTTATAAGCTCGGTAGTTGGAAGGTAGATGATGAATCAAGGAAAAGGGCCCAGGGTCACAGTTGGCCTCTCTGTAGGTAGAGATAAGGAAAAACCACAAGAGGCACAGAGTGTAGAACTTTGAGGCAGGACCCACCCCAGGCACTACAGAATTCAAAACCCCTCCCTTTGAGTCTTGCAAATGGCATGGCTTATCTACTCATGAGGAAGTCAGACTCAAAGGGAGGGGTTTTGATTTCCACAGGGCCTGGAATGGGTATCTGAGTTGTTGTTCGCTAGATGCCATGGAACCTGGAGATCTCAGGAGACAACTGGATTACAAAGGAATAAGTCTTATCATCAGACAAGACATCAAAATGTGGACCAGATCACCTCTTCGGGTGTTATCATTGAGTCTACTCTTAGAAAGGTCTGTGTAGACAAGTAGACAACATGTTTTCCTTGATGAAATACTGCTGCAGAGTGATCCAGGATCTAGACATGAGGATCCATTAACAGTGGTTAAGCCAGGCCTTTCCCATTTTGCATGGGGTGTTTTATAAACAGTGGATGTGCAACAACAGTGAAAGGCTTTCCCCAGGTCTCTCCGGGAGCTGATCAGGAGTCAGGGATCAAACAGGGATGGTGAGCAGGACAGCGTCAGTAAAGCAGACACAGTAATTGCACTTAAGTTGTGGGATGGAAGGAAGTAGCTTCCAGAATGGAATTGATCTGGACTAGAATTACCCAGAGCACTGTTTCAAGGCAGAAGATACCTTTTTAACATGCTAAGCTTATTCTGAAACTCCTTTACCGTTACATTTTAACAAAAAAGATTTAATGTGGGAGAAGCTAAACTTCCATCAAGTCTTCCAAACACTCCCGATTCATATTTACTAATAATGATGATTTCCAAAAGCTCATTTCTGCAATCAAGAGCAGGCGGCACAGCAGGCGAGATGCTGTGCACGGAGCAATCTCCGTGAATAATTGCCTGTCTGCATGGCTTCTTAAAGAGAAACAGCAAGCTTACCAGATGATGCTTGGGCTTGTTGTTTAACCTGAACTTAGAAAACAGAAAACTAAGCTTGAGCAAAATGTTTTTAGACTTTCAAGTTTACATGAAACTTGGGAGCCTTAACCTCTAGAAAGGGGCTCAAATGGATCAATGGACGCCCTGAAACTTTGCATCAGACGTTTTTGCATATCTCTTCTATGTGCTTTTTTCTAGGAAGAGGATGCACAGGGGAAATATGACCCCCTAAACATTTAACAACCGCTAAATGAATGTTCTTTCACTAGCACTGTGTGACAGAACTTTCTGGAATGATGAAAACACTTTATATCTGCGTTGTTTAAAATGGTAGCCATTAGCTAAATGTGGCTATTGAGCTTATGAAAGTTGAGTTTATTGAGCTTATGACTAGTGCAACTGATGAATCAAATTTTTTATTTTATTCATTTTAATTAATTTACATTTTAAAAGGCAAAACTATAAAGAGTAATGAGTGGTTGCCAGGGGTTGGGATTTGGAAGAAGACTGACTATATAGGAATGAGGGGATATTTTGGTGGAATGGAACTTTTTTGCATCTCTAGTATGGTGCTGGGTACTTGACTTCATGCATGTGTCAAAGTCAATGGAAATGTACACCAAGAAGAGTGATTATTCTAATCTGCAAATTGAAAATTAAATTTTTTTTTCAGACAGGGGCTCACTGTGCTGTCTGTCTTGAATTTCTGGCCTCAAGTAATCCTCCTACCTCAGCCTCCCAAGTAGCTAGGATTACAGGCATGTGTCACCACACCTGGCTGAAAGCTAAATTTTAAAAGACTGAGTTGGCTACATGTGGTGAGTGGCTTCTGTATTGGATGTGCAGCTCAAGACCATCACTTTAAAAGACTTACATGTATATGTACCAGCAGCCATTTAGCTGGACTTTCCTATCAGATTCATTAGCTTCCAAACTGTTTCCCAAACCATCACCTTCATCAAATGCATTCCTAACTCACTAATAAGTGCAACACACTAAGTGCAGGATGTTGACTCTGCCCACTCCCTGCATCCTTACTAAGTGCAGCACTCCTTGGTTACTGCGAAGTCAGGCACAGCAATCTCATGAGAAGTCTAATGACAGCATCCCAAGTTCCAGATTCCAATCTTGGGACCAAGCCGCAGCCTTCGCACTGTCCAGAGATTCCTCCAGGCCTCGGGGCAGGCAAGGTGACCTGAGTATGCAAGGACGATGCCTACTCAGAAGCAATCCCAAGCTCACAGGCTCATGCTAACCCTTTCAAACACAAGTCCATGCCTTTTCCTTAGGACCCTTTATTCGTTTCCTAGGGCTTCCCTAACAAAGTTCTGCGAATCGGGTGGCTTCAAACAACAAAAATGGATTATCTCATGGTTCTGGAGGCCAGAAGTCTGAAAGCAAGAGGCCAGCAGGTTGGTTCCTTCTTGGGGACTCAGTGGGAGAATCTATTCTATACTGTCCTTCTAGCTGTGGTTGCTGGAGGTCCTTGGCATTCCTTGGCTTGTGGCTGCATCCCTCCTACTCTGCCTTTGTCTTCACATGGCCTTCTCCTCTCTGTGTCTCTCTGAGTCTCTGTCTCCAAGTTTCCCTCTTCTTATTAGGACACCAGTCACTGGGTCATTGGGTTAAGACAGGGGTCCCCAACCCCCAGGCCATGGACCAGTATCCATCTGTGGCCTGTTAGAAACCGGGCCCCGCAGCAGGAGGTGAGTGGCGGGCAAGAGAGCAAAGCTTCATCTGTATTTACAGCTGCTCTCTATCACTCGAATTACCATCTGAGCTCTGCCTTCTGTCACATCAGCAGCAGCATTGGATTCTCACAGGTGTGCGAATCTTATTGTGAACTGCATATGCCAGGGTAAATCTAGGCCGCCCACTCCTGATGAGAATCTAATGCCTGATGACCTGTCACTGCCTCCCATCACCCCCCGATGGGACCATCTAGTTGCAGGAAAACAAGCTCAGGGCTCTCACTGATTCTACATTATGATGAGTTGTTTAATTATTTCATTATATAGTATAATGTAATAATAATATAAATAAAGTGCATAATAAATGCAATGTGCTCCAATCATCCCAAACCATCCCCTTGACCCCCATTCCATGGAAAAATTACCTTCCAAGAAACTGGTCCCTGGTGCCAAAAAGCTGGAGACCACTGAGTTAGGTAGGGCCCATCCTAACACAGTATAACCGCATCTTAATGACATCTACAAAGGCCCTATTTCTAAAACAAGCTCATTTTGATGGATCATATTGATGGATACTTGAACCTATCCTTTTGGGGGCTGCAATTCAATCCACAAGAGACTCCAACCATCACTGGGGCAGAAGTCTTTCCCCTAGAGTGGCGCAAACAAGACCAGGTATGGCTTCATGTCTGACCATCTTTCATCTCATTTGGGTATGTGTGTGAGTGTGAGTGTGTGTGTGTGTGTGTTTTCCTTTGCAGCATTTTTTAACAGTGTGAGTGTCCTGTTCATGGCAACAGGAGTGGGATGTGGCCAGTGTTCACCTTCACTGAGCCCTTAAGGAGGCACAGGGGTGTGGTGTCCCTCATATCTGTGGCCCTTGAGTTTGTTGGCAGAGCACTGGGCACGTCAAAACATGTGACACGATGGAGGAAGAGAAACTGGATTTGATTCTTATTACCGGTTACATTAAAGGAGTAACTTTTGAGTCTTAATTTCCTCGTTAGTCACGTGTAAATGTCCTGCCTCCTTCACAGGGTTGTTTTGCTCATTAAATAATCTACATACAGAGCACTGAGTAGCTAATTGATCAATGTCACTTTCCAAATCCATCCTTTTCTATTTTCGTTTTTCCACACACATAGAAGCCTTTAATATAAAAAGAACTTATATTTAATATAGAAATGCAGACAAGTAAGAAGAGTAAATTAAAATATCTGCAATTCCCTCACCCAAAGATAATTATTATTTAAATTTGGGCATGTTTCCTTAGTCTTTTTAAATGCACATATTTACACACACTACTTCTGCAAAATTGGTTTCATTCAGTACATATTTGTTTTGTAGCCGTGTTCCCTTAACAAGATCGTACATTTTCATATTTAATTAAATGGTCTTCTAAAGCATGGTTTATATTGGCTGCAGTGTGATTCATCATGGATATAACAATTTCTTCGATGAGAACCCTCTTCTCTGCCGTTTTGCCTGTTCCCAGTTTTTCACAATTTTAAACAATATGGTAAGATTCTCACGGATACAACTTTGGGTATCTTCCTGACTATTCCTTTTGGAAAAGTTACAGGAAGTACAATTACTTAACTGCATTTTTGGTTTTTTTTGTTCGTTTGTTTGAGAAAGAGTCTCGCTCTGTTGCCCAGGCTGGAGTGCAGTGGCACAATCTTGGCTCACTGCAACCTCCACCTCCCGGGTTCAAGCTATTCTCATGCCTCAGCCTCCCCGGAGAAGCTGGGCTTACAGACACCCGCCACCACATCTGGCTAATTTTTGTATTTTTAGTAGAGATGGGGTTTCACCATGTTGGCCTGGCTGGTCTCAAACTCCTGACCTCAGGTGATCCACCCACCTTGGCCTCCCAAAGTGTTGGGATTGCAGGCGTAAGCCACCACGCCCAGCCTTAACTCCACTTTTGAACTGAGCCTTTTATAACGTGGCCTTCTCTCCTTCCCTCCTCCTCTTCATCTCCACTAATAACCTTCCCCATTTATTTCACGGAGGGCACCAAAGCAGTCAGAAGGGGACTTCCTTATCACCTTTGACCAACTAACCCCACAACCTACCTTCCTCTGGACCCAAACATTGTTCTGCCTACCGCCTTGCACCAGGGCAACCCCTCCACCTGGGTCCCAAGTCCCCACCTCTCTTGCCGACTCCAGGAGGCAGCTCCTCCAATTCTCCCCTTTCTTTCCTGCATCTTCAGCGTTTTTTCTCTTTGCTGGATCTAGATGGTCCCCAGCACCACGCAAACATGCCGATTTATCTCCCAGATTCCTTCCCTAGTGCTGCCACAGCAAATTGTCACACACCTAATCGTTTCTTTTTTTTTTTTTTTTTTTTTTGAGACGAAGTCTTGCTCTGTCACCCAGGCTGGAGTGCAGTGGCCAGATCTCAGCTCACTGCAAGCTCCGCCTCCCGGGTTCACGCCATTCTCCTGCCTCAGCCTCCGGAGTAGCTGGGACTACAGGCGCCCGCCACCTCGCCCGGCTAGTTTTTTGTATTTTTAGTAGAGACGGGGTTTCACCGTGTTAGCCAGGATGGTCTCGATCTCCTGACCTCGTGATCCACCCGTCTCGGCCTCCCAAAGTGCTGGGATTACAGGCTTGAGCCACCGCGCCCGGCCACCTAATCGTTTCAAACAGCATCAACAACATTCATTACCTTACAGTTCCAGAGGTCAGAGGTCCAAAATGGATTTTACTAGGGTAAAATCAAGGCAGGGGCAGGGCTGCACGACCCCTGGAGGCTCCAGGAAGAAGCTGTCTTCCAGCCGCTTGCACCTCCGCAGGCTGCCCACATTGCCATCACCTCTACATAGCCCCTGGTTCGTGGCCACATCTCAAAGCCAACAGTGGATCACCTTCTAGTCTCTTTCCAACTCGGACTTTCCTGCCTCTCTTGCAAAGGTTCTTGTAATTACCTCGGGCTCACCTGGATAATCCAGGAAACATCTCCATCACAAGGTCCTGAACTTCAGCACATGTGCAATGACCCTTTTTGCCATGTAAGCTAAAAGACGGGACCTGGGGATTTGGATGTGAACATTTGTGGAGGGCCATTATCCTGCCGATCAATCTGGCTTCTTTTCTCTCTGTGCCCTCTCTGGTGATAGATTTTATCCCACGAGAGTCCTGCACTTTCTGAGGTCGCCTGTTGATCTCCACTCAACAGGCAAGTCTTGGAACAGCTGTTGCCCAACATCTGCTATACTGGGTCAGCTGGTCACTGTCTTCTTCACGAAACTCTTCAGCACTGGGGAGGCCAGAATTCCCTGGCTTCCCCTTTACTCACTGGCTGCTCCTTCTCCGTCTCTCTTACTCAACCCTCCCCTCCCTCTTGACCATTAAACAAATACCCTAGGACATACTTCTTCATCTGCATGTCTCCCTGGATGACCTCATCTGGTTCTAAGACATCACATATTTATTGAACACATCCAAACCCATATTTCCAGTCTCAACCTCTCCTCTGGGCTTCCAGATTCATTCGCACAATCGCCCATTTGACATGTTCTCTTGGATTCCACTCGGCCTCTCTGATTTGATGCATCCAATGCTGAATCCAAGGTTTTTCTACCCCCACCTGCTCAGCATGCTATTCACACCTCAGTAAAGGGTGCAGCACACCCAGATGCTTAGGCAAAAAGCATGAATTCATCTTGACTCTGCTCTCTCTAAACTAAGCTGCATTAGCAAGTCCTGAAAGTGCATCCCTACACTGACCTCTTCCACCGCTGTGGTTCTCCTCCCACTGTCCCCTCTTTCCTGGGCTACTGCAGGTACTCCCAGGTTACCTGGATTATTGGTCTCCCCGCTTCAATCCTGCTCCACAGTCTGTTTTCCATGCAGAAGGCAGAATAATCTTTAACTTTTAAAATCAGATCATGTCATTCCTGTGCTCAAAACCCTCCAACGGGAGCATGTGCGAGATAGGGACAGTGGCTTGTAGATTTGAGGCAGGGATTAAAGGACTTTCCAGATGAACAATGAATGCATAGAAGATTCAGCGCAGTGTTAGTCCAGGTGGGGCACTGGAAGTCTTGCAGGAAGTAAGCTGGAAACTACGTGGTGTCAGTCCGAGACTAAAATAAAGACTTAGGAGAATCCCAGAAATGGGGCCAGACAGTGACTCAGAGCCCTGGTTGGGCATTAGAAATGGCCCAAGATGGTTTTGACAGTACTGAAGGCCTGAGACCGCCCCAGATTCTTTAAGTCAGAATCCATCTCTGGGTATCAGTACATTTTAAATCTCTCAAAGCTAAGCATGATGGTGCACACCTGTGGCCCCAGAGACTCATGAGGCTGAGGCAGGAGGATCGCTTGAGCCCAGCAGTTCAAGGCTGCTATGTGCTATGACCTTGCCTGTGAATAGCCACTGCACTCCAGCACGGACAACACAGTGAGACCCTGCCTCAATAAACAAAGCTAAAATCAACTCTTCACGTGATTCTATAATGAAAACTGAGAATATGGGAGGATGTGGATGAGGAGAGTAGAAGGAAAAGATGGAGATGGCTGGATGTGAAAAGTTGAAGCAACTGAGAGGCCTTGGTGTCAGAAGTCATTTATGTGGACACTGAGGTCTTCATGATGCTGCAGGGCAGAGAAATCCAGTTCTAATTACAGACTCCTTCTTGAACTGATCTCCTAGGCATTTTGTAGAGATAAGGAGGGCAGGTTGTGGTGATAGCTGGGAGTGTGGTCTTACCAGGGGTACATGGGCCTCTTAGGGTCGCCCTCAAATTCTTCCGTGGGCAATGCAGCAGCCCAGCAGTGGGGTGACCTAAATTGGATCACTCTGAGCTCTGGAGCCTTTTTTATGTCTGTGTTAGACAGAATAATGTCCCCTCTCCACCCAATGATGTCCACATCTAAACCGCACATATGGTGAATATATTACGTGGCAAGGGGGAACTGAAGTTGTCAATTACATGAAGATTTCTCAGATAGTTTGGATGTGTGTCCCTTACAAATTGTGTTAAAATGTGATCCCCAATGTTGAAGATGGGCCTAGTGGAAGCTGTTTGGGTCATGGGGACAGATCCCTCGTGAATGGCTTGGTGCTATCCTTGCAGTAATTAGTGAATTCTTGCTCTATTAGTTCACACAAGAGCTGGTTGTTTGAAAGAGCATCATGGCGCTCCTCCCTCCCACTCTTGCTCCTTTCCTCAGCATGTGACATGCCTGCTCCTCCACCTTCCATCATGACTGGATGCTTCCTGAGGCCCTCATCAGAAGCAGAGGCAAGCACCATACTTCTTGTACAGGCTTGTACAGGAACTGTGAGCCAGATAAACCTCTTTTCTTTACAAATTACCCAGCCTCAGGTATGTATTTATAGCAACACAAAATGGACTAATACAGTTGCTAATCAGCTGACTTAAAAAATAGGGAGATTATCCTGGATTCTCCAGTGGGGCACCAAGGTAATCACAAGTGCACTGGGTTAAATAGTGTCTCCCCCAGAATGCATGCCCACTGGAGCCTCAGAATGTGACCCTATGTGGAAATAGGGTCATTGCCAATGTAATTAGTTAAATTAAGATGAGGTAATGTGCATTAGGGTGGGCCCTAATCCAACGACTGCTATCTTTATCAGAAGAGGAAACAAGAGACGCAGGCACATATAGGGAGAACATCATGCAACAACACAGCCGAGATTCAGTTTATGCTGCTACAAGCCAAGGGCCGCCAAGGATTGCTGGAGGCCACCAGAAGCTAGGAGAAGGCCACCCAAACCTCTGGTAGGACCACTCCTGCTGACACCCAGATTTCAGGATTCCATCCTCTAGAGCTATGAGAGAATCAACTTGTTTTAAGCCACTTAGTTTGTGGTACTTTTTTTTTTTTGAGACAAGAGTCTTGCTCTTGTCACCCAGGCTGGAGTGCAGTGGTACAATCTCGGCTCACTGCAACCTCCGCCTCCCAGGTTCAAGTGATTCTCCTGCCTCAGCCTCCTGAATAGCTGGGAGTACAGGCACACACCACTACACCTGGCTAATTTTTATATTTTTAGTAGAGACAGGGTTTCACCATGTTGGCCAGGCTGGTCTCGAACTCCTGACCTCAAGTGATCCACCTGCCTTGGCCTCCCAAAGTGCTGGGATTACAGGTGTGAGCCACCATGCCTGGCCAGTTTGTGGTACTTTATTAATATGGCTGCCCTTGGAAACTAACGGGTCCCTATGTGTGGAAGAGGGAGCAGAAACGTCATGGGCAGAACGATGTGGTAGGACAAAGACCCCGGTGAGTGCTGCTAGCTTTGGAAATGGAGGGACGGCCCAAGAGTCAAGAAATGCAAGGAGCTTCTAGAAACAGAAACCCGGAAAAGGGAAGAAGGCAGATTGTCTCTGGAACTTACCGAAGATTTGCAATCTTGCCAACGCCTCGATTTTGGTCTACTGAGACCCATTTTGGACTTCTGTCTTACAAAACTGTCAGATAATACATTTGTGTTGTTTTAAGCCACTAATTTTGTAGTAGTTTGTAATAACAGTAGTGGAAAACTAATGCAATATCAAAAAGAAAAGTTATCTTGTTCTATCAATTTTTGGTTTAACTTGGCTATTTATTTAATATACAATAATTTTTTTTTGGAAAGCCAACTCTCTTATATTTTCTTTTATGTTTTTTTCCTTTCCTATTATGCTTAGAGCTCCTCACCATGGAGCTGAGATAAATGTTGTGTTTTCTTTGTTTTTGCTGATTTCTTTTTTTTCTTTTCTTTTTTTTTTTTTGATATGGAGTCTCAGTCTGTCACTAGGCTGGAGTGCAATGGTGCGATCTCAACTCACTGCAACCTCCACCTCCCAGGTTCAAGCAATTCTCCTGCCTCAGCCTCCCGATTAGCTGGGCTGCAAGTGCGTGCCACCACGCTAGACTAATTTTGTGTATTTTTAGTAGAGACAGGGTTTCACCGTGTCAGCCAGGATGGTCTCGACCTCCTGACCTCGTGATCCACCCACCTTGGCCCTGATTTCAGTTTTTACATTTAATTTTATAATTCAGTAGCCCTTAACATTCACTTTCTGTTGCAGATACTTTGGGAATCTGATGAAATCCACAGATGCCCCACCTGCAGAACACAGATACATACATGTATAATCTGTCTACTAATATTTGTGGGGGGAGGAGGATGTTAAATCGTAAGCAGATCTCAATCAGAGTGGGAAGAAATGTTCTATCTGGGTGAGAAGAGGTGATTTCAGTCAGCTGGCATGGGGCTGGGACATTTGACAGGAACCTTGAAGGACGGAAGGACTCTGGTGGCCACAGGTGGGAAGGAGCTCCCCAAGAAGACAAAGGGATGAGCCAAGGCAGGAAGGGTATGTATGTCCCACCCACTGTGACTGGGCCAGGCTACCTGAAGGCAGGCTACAGAGGCAAAGGGGGTCTCATGCACCTGCTTCTGATCTGACCTTGGTCCAGCCCAACACATGGATAACCAAGAAGACATTAATCTGCAAAATAGTCAAGAGAGATGCTAGGCCCTAAGGAAGATCAGGAACCCTGGAGGAAAGAGCTCAGGAAGAGAAGCACTGAGTGTTGATATTGAAGAGATGGAGAAAATGATCTGATATGATGAAGTGTTAAAGGAACAGTAACACCTTGCCCAGAATGCTTTCTTCCATAAGTTCCATAGAGATACATACAATGACCTGCAGGGGAAAGAAATAGGAAGATATTATTTCTAACAATGCTTTTTTATAGATAATGATTGAGACGAAGGCACAGAGAGAGGTTAAGCAATTTGCCTACGGCCAACGATTTGTAGAATTATATTCCCACAGTAACGGGGGAGAATAGCAGCATATTTAACACCAGCATTGATAGAATTTATAAGTGCATGGACTTTGGGGAAGCTTTAAGGATTCTTAAAAGTGATTCATATCATTCACATGATAAATAAAAACACAGAGATTCAGGAGGTGTAAGTAACTCATCTAAGACCACAAAGCTATTAGAACCAGACTCAGTCCCAATTCTCAGGAATTCTTAGCATTGCAAAGGGCATGTTACCCTAGCAGTTATGGCAAAGTTTTGCCAATGACATAGTAGAATTTGGTGCTGAATCCTGCTTTGGGTTCAGACCAGCTTTATAAGCAGCCCCACAGAACTATGCTTGACTGGGTCCCTCTGATTGGTGAGCAAATAATTTCCTTTGGTGTGCTTCCTTGAGATTCAGGAAAATTTTAATGTGGTCCACTCCTGGGCAATATGACATCTAATTACCACCTTCACATAAAGACGTCTTGTGGCTTGGGGCCCTCTCTATGGCACACAGACCTGTTGTGGTCCCAGCTCAATCTGCGGTCCAGCCTCATCTCCCTTCACTCCGAACCACACGCCTGAGCCCCAGCGACATAGAACTCCCATGCCATGCCCACGCCCACCAAGTCAGCATGACCCAGGGCCTTTGCACATGCTGTGTGTGTTCCCTGGTCCCTGCTTTCCCCTGTCCTGCCAGTGAAATCCTACCTCTTCAAGATTCATCATTCAAAAACCCATCTTCTACACCCATGTTCATAGCAGCATATTCATAAGAGGTGGAGACAACTCAAGTGTCCGTCAACGGATAAATGAGTACGTACAATGTGGTCTATCCATGCGACGGAATATTATTCAGCTGTAGAAAGGAAGGAAATGCTGAGGGTGGCTACAACACAGATGAACCCTGAAGACATGATGCTAAGTGAAATAAGCCAGTCCCAACAGGACAAATCCTGTGTGATTCCACTGATAGGAAATCCCCAGAGGAGTCAAATTCATAAAGGCAGAAAGCAGAATGATGGCTGCCAGGGGCTAGGGGAAGGGAGAATGTTGTTTAGTGGGTACAGAATTGCAGTTTTGCAAGATGAAAAAGTTCTGGAGATAGACTGCGTCACAATGCGAATGTACTCAATGGTACTGGGATGTGCACTTCAAATGGCACATTTTGGTGTATTTTACCACCACTTTTTCAAAACTATTTTTATTTTATTTTATTTATTTATTTTTAATTTTATTTTATTTGAGACGGAGTCTCACTTTGTCACCCAGGCTGGAGTGCAGTGGCACGATCTCGGCTCACTGCAAGCTCCGCCTCCCGGGTTCACACCATTCTCCTGCCTCAGTCTCCTGAGTAGCTGGGACTACAGGCACCCACCACCACGCCCGGCTAATTTTGTGTATTTTTAGTAGAGACAGGGTTTCACCATGTTAGCTAGGATGGTCTCGATCTCCTGAACTTGTGATCCGCCTGCCTTGGCCTCCCAAAGTGCTGGGATTACAGGTGTGAGCCACCACGCCCAGCCTTTAAAAACTATTTTTAAAAACCCTATCCTTTATAAAGGCTTTCTTGAGTCCCCACAAGGAGTGAGCTACATTCCACTTTGGTGTCTGACCACAGTCCTCTGGGCACACTGACCATGGACACCAAGTAACTACTTACTGAGGTGCTTCCTTCTTCTGCAAGCAGCAGGCCTCTTGAGGGAGCATGGCCTGACACCGACTAGTCTGGATAGCCGCACACTCTGGCATGGCTCCTGGTTTATGGCTAGGGCTCCACACATCTTTGCTTACCAATAAGGACTCTAAGTAGGACGTTACCATGAGGCATCCAGCCTTCCCCGGCTCTTTGATAGAATCACAGATCCATGAAGATACCACCTGATGCCTTGACAACTGACAGGTCATTTATAAAGAATTGGCTTTGATAGATTAAACACTTTCTCCTTGAAAAATGGAGATAAATACGAAAACATTGCACATCCTGAAGCAATCGCATGATTTACAGGGACATTAACGAGAGCTGCGCCCTGCCCAGCTCAATTTTGCATTGTCGGCATCTAATTCCCCTCCACAGCCTTCCTCCCCTTATTGGGATCTGCAACCCAGGAGCCTATAAATATCATGGTAGCATATGACCGGGGGTGTCAGAGATGTCAGCTGTGGGGATAAAAGTGTCTGTCTAAGAGGCTTGAGGATGCGTCACAGTGAAGGATGGACTGGAGACAGGAGGGCGAGTGGTAATTACAGGGCTGGGGTTTGGGATGCAGGAGTAGAGGTAGCCTTGGAGGAAAGGAGGAAGGAAAAGGCTGAAGAGTTGCTGAGGCCAGGCCTCGTCCCTGGGCCTTCCTCCTCCTCCAGAATATCTGGCAGCTGTTTGCTGTTCTCAGTGCTTGTGCGTTGGGCCTGGTATCTAGGATGTCATTGACTCTCAACCCAAGTCTTAGCACATGTTCATAGTCCCCTCACCCTATGCCACATCCCTCCCACTCCCACGGTCAACTACCTGGCCTCAGCTTGGGATATGAAGAGGGGCAAGTACTCCAAAGAGGGGTGAGTAGTAACCCAGAAGTGTGTGTGGAGGGGGCTAATCAGTGGAAAGTGGGTGAAGGGTTTGGAGTCCAATGTCAATGAGAATCTCAGAACCAAGGTTTCACAAAAAGTCTGGCAGGATTCATAGGGAACCTTTCAGGGGAATGAGACTTAAAAAAAGGTCCAGGGCTGGGCACAGTGGCTCACACCTGTAATCCCAGCACTTTGGGAGGCCAAGACGACAGGATCACTTGAGGCCAGGAGTTTGAGACCAACCTGGGCAGCATAGCAAGACCTCATCTCTACAAAAAATGAAAAACATAGCTGGGCATGGTGGTGCGCACCTGTAGCCCCAACCACCCAGAAGGCTAAGGCAGGAGGATCATTTGAGCCCATGAGGTTGAGGCTGCAATGAGCCATACTGTCATATTGGCGCCACTGCACCCCAGCCTGGATGACAGAGTAACAACAGTAACTCATGTTGATTAAACACTTATTCATTGTCAAGCACTGTACTAAGCACTTTTAAATGGACTATCTCGTTTATTCCTCCAGTGACTCTACACAGTATATTCCATGATCTCCGCTTTCCTATTAAGGACATTAACGCATGGAGAGGTCAGGTGACCTGCTCAAGGACCTGTCTGATGTCAAGATAAGGACAAATGTGGAAAGGCTGCATGGCCGCCATCATAAACCAAGATAAAGAGCCTCAACCCTGTGCCAAGTCACCGTGAAAACATGCTAGTGGTCACCAGACATGGGCCAGCGATTGTAGTCATCACCAGGAGGCAGATGGTCAAAAGCCAGAACTAAAATGTCATCTAGGTATCGTGCACTCATGATACCTTGGTAAAGGGGGCAGAGGAGGAAGTGGGAGCAAGGTAGGTTGGCTGCTTTGGTCCTTGCCCTAAGACGACAGCTTCTGGCAGTGAGGCTGAGCACACTGCATGCAGGATGCCAAGGGACACTGAGCAGCTGCTGCTGCCAGGGAAGGTTGACTCCTACCCCAGGTCCATTCCCACACACGCCAGAAAAATGTGGGCCACACAGAGACAGTGTCCTGACCTGTTAGCTCAGATATCCATGCCCTTTTAGAAAGGGAGAAGACAGTACCTTAGCAGGAATCCTCTACCTGCCTCTTCTCCAGGATCTGTGATGAAATCCACCTGAAATTTATAGGCTTAATTTTTAATGATCGCTCATTAAACTTGCAATGAAAAAAGATCAAGTGCATTGTAAAGTAGATACTGGGGAAAATATACTCTCTTTGATTATTTTCACCCTGGAGATATGCCATGTGGGTGAAGCCCACACTGCATTCAGCACTCAGCAGATTTTCCATAGGGCCCACTTCAGGTCAGGCACTGTGCTTGGCACTGGGGTGGCTTTCATGTCAAAGAAGACGTGGGCTTGGCGCTCAGTTTCAGGAGGGAGGCAAACAGGTCAATCAGTCTGCAATAAGACTGCCAGAAGCCCCATGGTAGGAATGCAGCTGGGGCTCTGCAGGAGCACAGCCCAGCATTGCTGTCTGGCTTAGGTGTACCCAGAAGCCAATCCTAAGACTGGAATTAGGTTGGGCGCGGTGGCTCATGCCTGTAATCCCAGCACATTGGGAGGCCAAGGCAGGTAGATCACCTGAGGTCAGAAGTTTGAGACTAGCCTGGCCAACATGGTGAAGCCCCTTCTCTACCAAAAATACAAAAATTAGCCAGGTGTGGTAGCACATGCCTGTAATCTCAGCTATTCAGAATACTGAGGCACAAGAATCACTTGAAGAGGTAGAGGTTGCAGTGAGCTGAGATTGCGTCACTACACATTAGCCTGGGCAACAGAGCGAGACTCCGTCTCAAAAAAAAAAAAAAAAAAAAACAAAAAGACTGGAATTGACATACAAGAAGCTACCCAGGAGGCTCCAGGTATGCTGTAGGAGAGTGAAGAAATGAGACAAGGAAGGGCACGTTATCAGCCAGCTCCCCCATGAGATGGAGTGTCGTCCTGCTGGGAACTCCAGGAGCCAGCGTAGAATACCTACCTCTGAGTTATCCACTGGAGAACTAGGGAGCTGGGGTGTTTATGTGCCAGCTCTCACCAGTTGCCACATGAACCTGCTCCCAAAGACCTTTAACTCCCTGGTACTTCTGACCTGCTGCGCAGGTGGCAAGCAGAACCCCTCAGGCCAACAAAAGCTCATGCAGGCCCTGTGCGGCGGCCAGAGAGCACTGGAGTGCTAAACGTGGGTGGGTTCGTGGGGCCCTCATGGGGTCTGGCCAAGGGCCACACACCTCTCAGCATTTATTTTTAAGGGGTTGGTCTTGCCTCTCAAACAAGACAATAAACCTGCCCAAGGACAAAGGCCACTCGTATGCCTCTGGGCATCCAGCCACACAGCATGGCCACGTGCTTGACCAATACCCTATGCCAAGATCAGGAGGTTTACAAGGATAACAATTTCCCCAACAATTCTCATGGTGTGAGATCAACTCAGTTTTACAGAGAAGGAAACAGACTCAGAATCAAGCCTGCTGCATGTGAGCTGTCGGTGTTATGCGCAGCATATCCACAGGGCATTCTATTCATGTGGACTTCTACGTGCATAGAGCCCTCTAGGGTTGTGCAGTGCGTGGCCTGTGCAACCATACACAGGGGCCCTACGTGAGAAAGGTTATGCCACTTGCCAAACATCCCACTACTAAGAAGGGCAGAGTGGAATCCTCACCTGTCTGCTCCAAAGCCTGACTCCTCGTCCTCAGCCTCTTTGCAACCACAGCCTAGGGAAAGCACTTCATAAATGCTTAAAGACAGCACAATGCTCCTAATAAAACCATCTTAACTCTTCAGTCCCTGGATGCCACTGAGTCATTTAGCTTCATGGCTTAAAGGAGCTGCTCATAAAACCAAGAAGAAACCAGACCCAGCCAGGGGGAGGCATGAGTCATGCCAGGCAGAGGGAAAGAAACAAGCAAGAATCAGAGATGGGGAAGTGGGCCCGAGAAAAATGCAGAGCTCTTTAGAAGACAACAAAAAAGTCAAAGCCATTGGAAGGCAAATGGATACAGAGAGAACGAGAGAGGCTTAGAAAAACAAACCCCACAGCATCGCAAGGAACTCGGGGCCCCATGAATGGGAGGGATTCCTTTTGGACTCTGGCTCCCTGTAAAGAAACCTCCCTTGAGACCATCGCTGGGGAGGAGGTCTTGGTCAGAGGTGTGCAGGGTGATCCTGGGGACCTGGCCACAATTCCACATTAATGTCTCTCTGGCAGGAACTTGAAGCAGAATCTAGCCCAATTCCGATGGAGGATCTGAGGCCCTTGGCCGCCGGGTAGGTGCCCAGTGAGTGCTATTGGTCAAACAGGAACACTGTTGCTAAGAATAGAGGCTTGTCTGAGCCCAAACCAACACCCACTCCTGCTCTCCGGGGGAAGACTCCCACTCTTGGCTTCTAGGGACTCCGCTGTGGGGATTCCTCCCAATTCATTGAGGGCCCCTTAGACTCTGCACCCCACCCCTCCACTTATCTCAAGAGCTGCACTCCCCTTCTCTTTCCTACTTTATCAAGTTCTTCTCCATCAGAACACAGGCCCTGCACTTGCAATTCATTCCTATGCTCTGTCTCCATCTCTGGCCTCCTCCAGACAAGCTCAGAGCCCCAGGACCCCAGCGAAGTCATTCTTATCAAGGCCACACTTGAGCTTCATGTGGCCAAGTCAGTGGTCCCTGCTGTGTGCTTGCCTTACCTTCTTAGCCCTCTTCCCCACGGTGAACCACTCCTCCCTGCTGAAACACTTCTCCCCTGGCTTCTAGGACCGTATACCCTTTCCGGGGCTCCCTCCTGGTCCTTTGAGTGTGCCTCCTCAGCTCCCTGTGCTGGCTCCCCCGGTCCCTTTTTCTGACTCTAATTGATGGCGCATGTGAGCTCTGCTTGTGGCCACCTTCTTTTCCTCTCCACACATTTCTCCCAGATAATCTCATCCTGTCTCCAGGCTCCAAATGCCATTGACTGAATTCTGTCACCCCTCTCTCCTGCCCCCATTCCTCCCGGAATTCCAGACTCCTTGATCCAACTGCCCATTGACCTGGCCTAAGAATGATCTCAGACTGAACAGCGTCAAACAGAATTTTTTATTTCCCTCCCTTGCCCACAGTCTGTGCTTTCCTTCATCTTGGTGACCTCCACTACCAACCACCAGCTTCTTTTGTTTGTTTGTTTGTTTGTTTGTTTGAGACGGGGTCTCGCTTTGTCGCCCAGGCTGGAGTGCAGTGGCACCATCTCAGCTCACTGCAAGCTCCGCTTCCTGGGTTCACGCCATTCTCCCGCCTCAGCCTCCGAGTAGCTGGGACTACAGGCGCGCACCACCACGCCAGGCTAATTTTGTGTATTTTTAGTAGAGACGGGGTTTCACCGTGTTAGCCAGGATGGTCTTGATCTCCTGACCTCGTGACCCGCCCGCCTCGGCCTCCCAAAGTGCTGGGATTACAGGTGTGAGCCACCACGCCCGGCAGCCAACCACCAGCTTCTTAAACCGAGCATCTTAGAGGCCTCATGGAATTCCCTCTTTGCCTGCTTCCCCACTTGCAGCTCGTTACTGAGTCCTGTTACGTCCCTGGCCTACCACTGCGGGCAAAGCTATCCTACTCTCTGGAGATCTCCAGCCTAATGGGTTCCTATGTCGACTCCTGGTCCTCTTCAGTGTACTCTTGATAGAGAAATTGGAGTCTTTTTTAAAAAAACATCAAATGGCCGGGCGCGGTGGCTCAAGCCTGGAATCCCAGCACTTTGGGAGGCCGAGACGGGCGGATCACGAGGTCAGGAGTTTGAGACCACCCTGGCTAACACGGTGAAACCCCGTCTCTACTAAAAAAATACAAAAAGCTAGCCGGGCGAGGTGGCGGGTGCCTGTAGTCCCAGCTACTTGGGAGGCTGAGGCAGGAGAATGGCGTAGACCCGGGAGGCGGAGCTTGCAGTGAGCTGAGATCCGGCCACTGCACTCCAGCCCAGGCGACAGAGCAAGACTCCGTCTCAAAAAAAAAAAAAACCATCAAATATGTTACCCTTAGCCTAAAACCCAAGGCTTGCCACTACATTTAGAATACAACCCAACCCTCTAGATCCCCTATACCTGTCTAGCCCTCAGCTCCGATCTGCCCCCCTCTGCCCTTGTTCATGTCTCTCCAGCCATCAGCTGTTTTTATCCCTTCAATACACCGACTTTATTCCTCTCGGTGGGTCTTGGCTCTCCCCAGGACCTGTCCTCAAAATTTACACCTGCCATCTTATTTTAAATTTCCTCTTCCCAACCTACACTCTCTCTTATCTCCCCTTATTTGAATTCTCTACAGAACCCTTAATGCTATTTCCTTTGCTTTCTTGCCCGTTGCTTGTTTATTATCTTTGCTTGGAGCAGCAACTGCAGTAGTCACCGAGAAGCATTTCAGTGAATTAAGAATGAATGAATGCTTGAATTGACCCAAACAATGGGCCTTCAAGCATCTTTCAGAAATGGGTATCCATCCCCAAGAGTCTTCTGAGAAGTAAATCACCCACAAGGACAATGAGATGACGATTCTTCTATCCTCAAAGACAAATGAGAAAATGAAAGTCATGTCCAGAAGTCCAGTCGACAGGCAGCTCCTGCTACTTCTCTCTACATCAACCTCATCATTTCCATGAGAACATTTTACACCAGTGGCACCAGCAATGACAGATAAAAATGGTCCCAATTTACAATCCTCAGACTCAAACTTCAAAGAAATGTTTATTTCCATCTTGACCCTTGACTCTCATCGCTGGTCACTAAACGCCATGCAATGAGCAACAGCTTGGCAGTCGTGCCACACTTGTCAGCTGCCTAGGTCTTCCTTCACCCGGAATTTGAATTTTGATCAGTCACTTTGCTATAATTATGTGTCAGGATTATATTTTCATAAGACAACCAATTTGAAGTCAAAAGTATAGGTCCTGATGTAGACAGTTTTTAAAAACATACCAACACCATAAGGATTTGTGAACCTCTATCAGATAATAATCAGAAGTCAGGGTGGCCCAGAGCTGTGCAAAGTCAAAACTTGGTGCTGTTGTTGTTCAAATGGATAAACTCTATGTGTGTGTAAAGAGCACAGTCTAATAAGGAAAGGACTGGGCTAATGAAAGGAGAATATGCAAGGCTTTCTCTGCTAGAGATAGGTTTTGCCTTTTGGTGTCAACTGACGCTCTCAGACCCCATGTAACCTGTAGCTATAGCCTACGGACCTTCTTTCTAAAATTCTGACTTTAAAACTGTAATGCATTTTACAATATGTGTTGGCTTAAAGCCTGATGAAGATAGCATGATTCATGTTATGCTAAATATTAATAACCAGCTTCCCCCCATCACTGTACTTTACATGAGGAGTTTGTGACTTAAGGATGAGCATTTCAATGCAGCCACAAGCCCATTGCTTTCTGTGGGAAATCTCTCCTGAGGGTAGGGCCGCCCCTGAATGGCTGAAAGTTCAGGTGATTTACTGTGCCAACAACAAGAGTCCTGTTTAGAAGGCTGTTAGGCTGGGGGCGGTGGCTCATACCTGTAATCCCAGCACTTTGGGAGCCCAAGGGGGGCGGATCAGTTAATGTCAGGAGTTCAGGATCAGGCTGGCCAACATGGTGAAACCCCATCTCTACCAAAAATACAAAAATTAGCCAGGCATGGTGTTGTGTGCTACTCAGGAAGCTGAGTAAATAAAACGAGAATTGCTTGAAACCGGGAGGGTGGAGGTTGCAGTGAGCTGAGATCATGCCACTGTACTCCAGCCTGGGTGACAGGGTGGGACTCTGCTTAGAAGAAAAAAAAAGGCTCTTAGCTCTTTTGTGTTGTGCTTTATCTTATTTCCCATCTGGTCTGGCATCTCCCATCCTTCCTTGCTGCCCCATGAAGCCCTCGTTGCTTCTTACCAAGTGAGACCTGCCTGCAGATCCATCCCATCATTCCCTACCCTTCCTTCCCACCACCCCACACTGAAGCTGTGCTAGCCACAGACTGATTTGTGTCTTCTTAGCTTTCCTCACATCATGTTCTCTCTTCTTGTAAGGTGTTTCCTCTCCTGCCTCACCTCCCCGTCAGTGCCCTTCCACTTACCCCACAAAGCATGGCTTCACCACCTCTGGCAAGTCTTACACAACCCAGGACTTTGCTCCAGGCCCCTCCTCTGCAACCACCACACCCGGTGCATGCTCTGGGTTCCCAATAGACTATTGACTGGTCCACCTTCCCCAGCTGGTTGTGACATCCTTGAGGGCAGGGGCAGGGTGGTTTCTGGCACACAGCAGTCATTCAACAAATGACAATTGAATGAACCCTGAATGAACGAATGAGACAGGGCTTGTTTTACAGTTATTGCCAGAAGCTTCTTTTTTGTTGTTGTTGTTGTTCTTTTTTTTTTTAACAAAGTGCCTGTTCCCATGATGTGGCCACAGGAACCATAGACAAGAAGTTGGTGTCCAAGCCTGGGTGTAGCGTTAGCAGTGAGGTAGATTAGCTCTCAGAGGCCATTGTGGAGGTGGGCACAGGAATCAAAAGAAGAAACTGCCCTTATGACACTGATATGGCTTGGCTGTGTCCCCACCCAAATCTCATCTTGAATTGTAGCTCCCGTAACTCCCACGTGTTGTGGGAGGGACCCGGTAAGAGATAATTGAATTATGGGGGTGGTTTGCCCCATACTGTTCTTATGGTAGTGAGTAAGTCTCACGAGATCTGATGGTTTTTTTTTTTTTTTTGAGACGGAGTCTGGCTCTGTCGCCCAGGCTGGAGTACAGTAGCCGGATCTCAGCCACTGTAAGCTCCACCTCCCGGGTTTACGCCATTCTCCTGCCTCAGCCTCCCAAGTAGCTAGGACTACAGGCGCCCGCCACCTTGCCCGGCTAATTTTTTGTATTTTTTTAGTAGAGACGGGGTTTCATTGTGTTTGCCAGGATGGTCTCAATCTCCTGACCTCGTGATCCATCCGTCTCGGCCTCCCAGCCCAAGATCTGATGGTTTTATAAGAGGTTTCCCTTTTCACTTGGCTCTCATTCTCTCTTGTTTGCCACCATGTAAGATGTGCCTTTCACATTCTGCTATGATTGTGAGGCCTCCCCAGCCACGTGGAACTGTGAGTCCATTCAACCTCTGTTCTTTTATAAATTACCCAGTCTTGACTATGTCTTTATTACTAGCGTAAGTACGGGCTAATACAGATGCCAAACATGGAAGGCTCTCACTTGAGTTTCAGTGAGGAAAACAAATTTTCTGACATACCTACGTTTGTGCAAAAGTGCCACAAGTAGAGACAAAAGAAGGAAAGGATTGGTAAAGGAATTTGAAAACAAAAGGCTAAGGAACTCAGATACTTAAAAATAACAACTGAATTAAAGAAGAGGTGCCAAGATATATGAATAGCATGAGACTGATGAGGAGCCATCCATAGACCCCTCAGTGCGGTCGAATCTGAGCAGGCACCTACTGTAGCATGAGCTTCCCTCTAGGGGAGTAACAAGAAGACTCTCCATTTACCTCATTAGCTTTAGGGCTGTACTGAGGCTCAAAAGACAATGGACAGCTTCAAGTTCCTGAAGCTATAAGAAAAAGGCGAGACTTATCTATCACCCAGAGGGCCAATATATATGTCAACAGGCCCTCACAGGGGTATGAGCTAGATATTTCCTAGCTGAGCTTCTCATGTGCTAGGTACTAGATATCAACTTTGCAGATACAGAAACTGAATCTAGGGTTGACATAAGGAATAAATTTATGTTAACCAAATTTCTAAGAGGTGGATGAATGGATCACAGTGTACATGTTCATTTAAGTCAAGAAATAAAATAGGGGCCAGGCGCAGTGGTTCATGCTTGTAATCCCAGCACTTTGGGAGGTCAAGACAGGTGGATCACCTGAGGTCAGGAGTTCAAGACCAGCCTGGCAACATGGTGAAACCCCATCTCTCCTGAAAACAAAAAAAAATTAGCTGGGCATGGTGGAACATGCCTGTAATCCCAGCTAGTTGGGAGGTTGAGGCAGGAGAATCGCTTGAATCTGAGAGGCGGAGGTTGTAGTGAGCCAAGATTGTGCCACTACACTCCGGCCTGGGTGACAGAGTGAGACTCTGCTCAAACAAATAAATAAAATAAATAAAATAAAATAGGAAGTAGCCTCCGTGAATATCCATGACTGTAGATCTGCGCATACTTTCCCCAGAGGGGAATCTGCAAGGGAGGTCATGTCGTCAATTGGAGGGCACTGAGGAGTGCAGAGTCAAGCAGAGGTTGCTGTTCTGGCTGCCACAAAGAGAAGGCCTGGAGACTCTACCAGCCAACGCTCCCGTTTCTACTGTAAGGCGGGGTTGAACTCACTCCTCAGAAGTGTGGATTGGAGTGGACCCATCCTTGCTCTCTGTCTGCACCTTCTCTAACCCATCTCCCTTCCTCAGACAGGAAATGCTGGATTAGGTTTAGGACTTTTGGCAATAACACCCAAATTTGTTGGTGTTACATTTCCAAAAGCCTGTGGTCTCCAACTTTTGGGCACCAGGGACCAGTTCTGTAGAAGACAATTTTCCCACGGAGTTGGGGGGGCAGACGGTTTTGAGATGATTCACTTGTGTTACATTTATCATTAGATTCTCATAAGAAGCACACAACCTAGAACCCTAGCGTGCGCAGTTCGCAACAGGGTTCCTGCTCCAATGGGAATCTAATGCTGTGACTGATGAGAGTGGGAGGAGCCCGGGTGGTAGTGCTCACTCACCCGTCGCTCTCCTCCTTCTGTGCCGCCCAGTTCCTAACAGGCTACAGACCCATAACCAGTCCACGGCCTGGGGGTAGAGGACCCTTGCCAAAAGCGATATTGCAACAGACTTGAGTGAAGGCAGCGTTGGGGGAAGGTGATCTCAGGAAGTACAAGAAGAAAGTGAGAAGGGTAGAGCCAAGGAGGAAAGAAAAAAAAGGTCTACGAAGGTTCATTAATGAGCAAGGTGTGCCTGTGGTCCGCCGGCCCATCTGAGACACCACACGGAGCTCGCCCAGTAGAGCTTTTATCCAGATTCTCTTCCCCACTGGGTGGTTTAGCCCTTGGGGAATTCACTCTCTACTCCACTTCCAAACTGCCACGTGCACCTAGGCAAGCTTTAAGATGCCAAAGAAGGCTTTCAAGCAGAGGGGAAGAGAGAAACCAGAGCTCAAGGCTCAAGCTGTCAGGGCACAAGTAGGGTGTCTGCAGAGGCGAGTGAATTCACATGGGCCTACAGCCCATGCTACAGCTGGGAATTCCCAGATCACTTGGGCCACATATTTACAATCAGCTAAATGCTCTAAAAATGGAGAACTGTCTGATAATTGATTCCTTTTTATTCCCAGGAGGAGTCCTCTCCTGATGACCTCTGCTCAGGCCCCAAGCTCACGATCCCTTGGCACTCTATCAAAGAATTCAACCCCAAGGATTAAAATCATATTCTATGAAAAGAGTGTTCTCTTTTCATAATTTTTGCATTCACTGTGGCATATAAATGATTCATAACTTGATTTTCCCCACCTGTCACAAAATATGAATTTTCAGTTCATTTTAAAGATTAAATTTTAAACTTAAATTAGTCCCTAAAAAAAGCAGATTATTTAAAATAATCTTTCAATTCTTTTCCATTTTGATATAGAGATTAACAGAGATATCAAAGATTTAAGATTTTATCTTTTTATGCAATATCTTAGCATTAAGTATTTATTATTAATGAAAACCAAAAAATTATTAATTATCCCTAAATTATAATCAAGCCAAAATTTCCCAAATTAAGATGTGATACTAAAACAAACACTTATCACTCTTTTCAGCCGATAATATAATTACAGAGACAGTCAAACTGCTATTTATCTACAGTATTCATTCAGCCATACCATAAACCATTAATTTGTAGGGAAAGTTTAGTTGCCAAGTTCCTGGCTTATGCTTGAACATCTAGAATTATTATTATTTTTTTTAGATGGCATCTTGCTCTGTTGCCCAGGCTGGAGTGGAGTGGCACAATCTCAGCTCCCTGCAGTCTCTGCCTCCCAGGTTCAAGCAATTCTTCTGTCTCAGACTCCCAAGTAGCTGGGACTACAGGTGCATATCACCAGGCCTGGCTAATAGAATATATTATTTGCCTCTCTACCCACTGTAGCAACAAATGATAGTGACGAAATTTCGGCATCTGCTACCTCTAACTGGAGTGCAATTATGAATGGACTGCACCATAAGTAAAAGTCATCAAAAAGCAAAGATCAAGGGGGATTGTGAGAGCAGCTGTTGAAATCAGGAGTGCTTTAGTCCCTTCCAACAAATGGTGACTGCAGGGGGCCTGTGGAAGGAGGGTCAGAAGGGGCCGGAGCAATCCAAGCCCTAAGAAACCTCAAACTGTCCTTCCAAGCTCTCTTTTAGCACAGAGGAGACACTTCAGACAATGAAATAAAAATTGACAAAGGCGGCCGGGTGTGGTGGCTCAAGCCTGTAATCCCAGCACTTTGGGAGGCGGAGACGGGCGGATCACGAGGTCAGGAGATCGAGACCAGCCTGGCTAACATGGTGAAACCCCGTCTCTACTAAAAAATACAAAAAAATTAGCCGGGCCTGGTGGCGGGCGCCTGTAGTCCCAGCTACTCGGGAGGCTGAGGCAGGAGAACGGCGTGAACCCAGGAGGCGGAACTTGCAATGAGCCGAGATCGTGCCACTGCACTCCAGCCTAGGCGACAGAGCGAGACTCCGTCTCAAAAATAAATAAATAAATAAATAAATAAATAAATAAAATTGACAAAGGCAGAGATAATCAAGACAAAGAGACGATCCAGACCACAGGGAAGGGGAATGGATCCAGGAAAGCTCCGGAAGCAAGCTGTTTAATACACAAAAACTGCATGACGAAATAACCTGTACAACAAACCCCTGTGACATGAATTTCCCTACATTACAAACCTGCACATGTGCCACCAAACCTAAAAGTTCAAAACAAAACAAAACAAAACACGAAACAATGCACCAAAGCAAGAGAGGTAGAAGTTCTGTGGAGTTAAAACAGTTTTCTTAAATGGGAGGTTTGCGCGAACTCACTTCACTTAAAAATAACCACAGATGAGTATCGAGATCAAATCCCGTACAAAATGACTGTAAGAAAAGCAGAACGAGGGTCACAATAAACACTCCTACAGACCATCAAAGCATGCCAGGAAGATGTGACCATAAAACAGAACCAAATCAACAAAATTAACCTACTCATTCAAAACAAGTTACAATGACACAATAGATGAGTTAAATAACATTTGGGAAAAGGTGAAAATGAGAGAACAGAACTCCTAAAAGAATTCGAAGTCAAAGAGAAGTTTATAGCAAAATTGAAGACTAAATCAGAAGGAACACAAGAATGAATGAACAAAAGATAATACCTGAAAAGAAAGAGTAGATTTAAAAAAGATAATAATTTTACATTTAAAAAAATAAAAAAAAAGATTTGAGAAAAAGAAACAAGTATTAAAGATAGGCAAAGAAGATTAAACATGTAGATAGTAAGAGTCCCTTAAGATAATAATCAAAGCAAAGAAAGAAAACAAATATTAAAAACATAATTCAAGAAAAATTCCCTGAAATTAAAAAAGAAAGATGGGAAACTACATATTGAAAAAGCATACTGCACATCTGAGATTACCAACTCAAAATGACCAACATGAAGGCAAAGTCTAGTAGAATTGCTGAGTTAAAAAAATAAAAACAAAAGATTTTGTGCATCTAGAAAAAAAAGCACATGGGATGTGTAAGGGAAAGAAAATTGGGGCCGGGTGCGGTGGCTCACGCCTATAATCCCAGCACTTTGGGAGGCCAAAGCGGGCAGATCACCTGAGGTCAGGAGTTCGAGACCAGCCTGGTTAACATGGTGAAACCCCATCTCTACTAAAAATAAAAAAAAATTGCCAGGCCAGGTTGAGAAAAGAGTATCGCTTGAACCTGGGAGGCAGAGGTTGCAGTGAGCCGAGATCATGCCACTGCACTCGAGCCTGCCAGATAAAGCGAGACTCTGTCTCAAAAACAACAATAACAACAACAACAAAAATAGATAATCTTCATAATTTTTAACTGCAGCGTTTCATGCCAGAAGAAAATGGAGCACATATTTAAGAAACTGAAGGGGAGGAATAGTAAGACAAGGATCTTATACCCAGCAACAATGGCTCTCAAATATGAACACAAATTATTCTGAACATGCAAGAACTCAATAAACAATGTTCTTGCTGGGCCCAGTGGCTCTTACCTGCAATCCCAACACTTTGGGAGATCAAGGCAAAAGGATCACCTGAGGTCAGGAGTTTGAGACCAGCCTGGCCAACATAGTGAGACTCTGTTTAAAAGAATTTTCTTTTTTATTGAAATGGAGTCTTCCACTGTTGCCCATGCTGGAGTGCAGTGGTACAATCTCAGCTCACTGCAGCCTCTGCCTCCCAGGTTCAAGTGATTCTTCTGCCTCAGCCCCCTGAGTAGCTGGAACTACAGGCATGTGCCACTATGCCTGGCTAATTTTTTTTGTATTTTCAGTAGAGATGGGGTTTCGCCATGTTGGCCAGTCTGGTCTTGATCTTCTGACCTCAAGTGATCCACCCATCTCAGCCTCCCAAAGTGCCTGTATTACAAGCGTGAGTCACTGGAACCCAGCCTAAAAAAATTTTTTTTAATTAGCCAAGCCTGGTGGTGCATGCCTGTAGTCCCAGCTACTCAGGAAGCTAAGGCGGGAGGATTGCCTGAGCCCAGGAGTCCACGCCTGCAGTGAGCTATGAGTTTGCCACTGCACTCCAGCCTGGGCAACAGAACAAGACTCTGCCTCAAAAAACAAACAAACAAACAAAAAAACAACAAAACAAGAAAAGAAAGTGTTCCCACAAGCTCTTCCTGAGGAGTCTGATAGAGATTGAGCCTCAGACCCCTACGTGGTCAGAGTCACCAGCACAAGGACTGGTAGTGTATGTGACATCTATCATTACCTATAGAACTATAACAAAGTGAGGGTTCTCTAAGGAAATTAAAGAGATGAAGGAAGAACCTAGACATTAAAAGAGACTTAAAAGACAAATAAAAAATATTTTAAATGTAAGACTATAGTATATACAGAGTCTTTCTGGGTGATAAAAAATGGATGTAGAGTCTATTTGGGTGATAAAAAATATTTTTTTAAAGCACAAGAAAGTTATTCCTATAAAAATTCAGGACAGTGGTTGGTTATGGGGCTGGAGACAGGGCTGTGAGGAGGACAAGTTCATGGATGAAGGGGCCTCTGGGCTGGCTAGCAGAGTTCTATTTATTTCTTAGCTTGAAGGTGTTTGCCTTATAATTCACTAAGCCATACATTTGATTTCTGAGGTTTGCTGGATTTGTCATTTATTTTACAATGAAAAGATTTAAAAGAAAAACAAAAGCAAAGATTTACTCCAAAGATTTGTTTTCGAAAACCAAAACCTAATTTGTCTTATGTTCTCTTCTAGAGTTGGAACATAACTCTCTCTATGAAATGAAGAAGGAAACAAAACCTGTTTAGCAACTTGTATTCCGTAGCAGAATGAACACACAATTTTCTACTCGCTCAGTTTCACAGGGCTCTGTGTGGCTGTTCCAGTCTGCGGAATAGAGAAATTCACCCACACACCTCCTTCTCTCAGAACAGGATTAAGTCACGTTTCTTCAACAGAACAAAAATGTATGTCTCCATTTTCTGCTTGAGACTAACAGAGAGACAGTGTGAGATTCTTCAATTTCCTTAGAAAAGTATAGCTCAGTTTGGTAACTTAGGGTCATCCATGCTGGGTTGGACTTGAGCTAGCCAAGGGCTCCCTGGCTCAAGTTGATGAATGAGTCTAAGCAGGTTTGAGCATAGCTTTGCACTCGGAGATGTCCTGGCTCCGCCTGAGCTCTCCTGCCATGCCCTCCGGCTGGATACTTCCATTTGCACCTTGTTTAAGAGCTGCCAGTGCCAGTCATTCAGTAAACAGACACCAGGACCCTCCAAAGATGCTAGACTTGAACTTTGACTCCCCAGACCCACCAGGGAGGTCAAAAACAGCCCCTTGCATTTCTCAAGGACAAGGAAACCAGCAGAAATGTAAGATGTAGGTCTGCTTTTCTGAAGTCAACAGCATTTTCTGCATTTGTGCTAACCTAACCTCATCCAAATGGGGTGGCATCTGCCTATGTAAATTTCCCTGCCAGTGCGGCTCTTCCCCAGCTGCAGTGAGTCTAACAGTGAACTTGAAAATAACAAGAATCTCTAATCTGGAAAATGGAACTGTACCTTTAAGGCATACCTGAAAAAGGTCAGGATGCTGGGCTCTGGGAGCTCCCGGACTGTGGGTGGAACCCAGGCCTCCTGCCTTCCCAGAGCCCCAGCCTGCAGTACAAGCCTACATAGCTGAGGCCCTCAATACACGCTAATGTGCAATAATAAATAGATACTCTATGGCATGTATTATACATGTATATTTATCTACATATATCAATGATAGTATGTAATGTTAAGGTGTGGGTTCGGCCTTGGAGAGTAAGGGTGTCTAGTTGGGTTGATGATCCTCCCACACAGGCAGTAACTAAGAAGCAACTGAACACTGAGCTACCTTACCCGCCCCTTGCCTGCCATTCCACATGCCTCCTGCCGGCCCTGCCACGCTCAGCACTCTCGAGGCCCTTCTGATCCTAGGATCTGCCAGGCTCATTCCTGCCTTTGCACTTGCTGTTCCCTCAGTTCTAAATGCTCTCACAACACACTACACACACGACACACACCACACACGACACACACTACACGTACCACACACATTACACAGACCACCCAGGTTTTGCAATCCTTCTACTTGTCATGATTCAAGGTTCAGCTCCATGTCATCACTTCCCAGAGGCTTTCCTGAAAGCCCCCAGCTAAAGCATGCACACACACACACATGCACACATACATGCACACACACACGCACACATACATGCACACACATGCACACATACATGCGCGCACACATATACCAAAACCACACACACACACACCACACGCCACACAACATTCACACACACACATGCACACCACACATGCCATACACACCACACAACATACATTCACACACACACACCTGCACACACACATACCACACCACACACACCACATACATACACATGAACATACAACACCACACACAAAAACGTACACACATTACACATTAGACACACATTCATGCCACACACCACATACCTTTCACCACACTACTCATCTTGCACCACAAAACACACCATATTCCACAACACATACAACACACCCACCACACACATACACACCACACACTATCACATACTACTCACCACATCATACACAAAAACATACACACACCACACACTCCCATATGCCATCACACACAGACACACCACACATATACACATTCTCACACACACTCACCATACACACATACATATCAGGCACACCCCATACCACTCACCATAACACACACACCACACACCAAACACCACATCACACATGCCACATACACATACACACCACACCATCACACACACACACATAAACATACACATACTACATACACAACACACATACCATATACAACACACCACACACACACACACACACATCATATACCACATACCACTCACCCACATGCACATACCACATAGACATGCTACAACACACAGCACACATAACCCACAACATACCACTCAGCACACAAGACACCGTAACACACACACACACCATATATACACATACCACACACATACATACACACCATGCACACAGCACACCTAACACACACGCACACACACACACACACGCACGCGCACACACACTGAGATTTTCCCTGTAACCCAGTTTCGTTTTCTCCCTGGCACTTACCAGCTGCCGGGATCTGGCTGATCTATTTGTTCACTGGTTTATTTCCTGTCCCCCACTGGAGGACAAGCACCCTCAGAGCAGGCATCCCTCCACTGTCATATCCTGAACCTCTGGAACACCACCAGACTCCAAGAGCTGTTCGGGCAACCAGAAGTTGCAGGGAGGCCCCGAACCTTTGCCATCACCATCCCCACTCCCATCCTCAAGTCTTCACCCCCCTTACACATCCCAGGGCCGGGGTTTGTGTTGAGCAGCAAAACTCAGGAATGGGATTCCCTTTGCCCAGTTCTCCTGTCAGCCTGGGGGACCTCTCTTCCCCTTCCTGATTCAGCACACACCTTCCCTTTGTACCTGCTACCAGACACTGGCCTCTGTCTTTCCAAACAAACATCATAGCTGAGTGTCTCCACATGAGGTGGGGAACCTCGTTGACAGGTACATTGAGGGCGTGTGCTCAAGAAAAGGGCAGGGAGGAAGCAGGAGACGAGGACATCAGGGCAAGAAGTGGTGTCCTTGGAGACAGAGCAGCTTCCCCGATCCTGGAGACCCCTGGAGCAGGAAAAGCCCCATAGACCTGTCCCACTTGCAGGCAAGAAGTCAGCGTTGAGTGCCTCTGTGCCCATCAGACAATGGTCTCAGCCTAGGGTGGGTGGAGCCGAGCTCCCAAGCAGCCAGGGCAAGATCTGCCAATGGGGGGCAACTAGAGCTTGCTGCAGCTGGGGATGCCGCCCTGGCAGGGAAGTTACCTGGGCAGGCTCCACGGGCTTCCACCTGTAGTGTTTAGGTTCATACAAACGCCCAAAGAGCTGTGGACATCAAGCATACCTTTGCTTTCTGCTGGGGAAGCCCCTCGGGGAAGGAAATACTGAGGGGGGAGACCTGCCCGAGCGGAGCCCAAGAGAAATATGCAGCCCAAATCGCTGTCTCACATCTCACGCATTAGAAGCAAGTGTTCAATAAATGTTAGTTCCTAGCTGTCGGCATGCCCCCTGCAGCAGGGAATAAAGAGGTCTGGGCTCCCCACCTGCTCTCCCAACCCAAAGCCAACCCTGCAGGCTTGGCAGCCTTGTCTGCTCACCTTCCCATGGGGGTGCTCAGCTCAGAGAACAAGATCGAGGAGACCCCTTTTCCCTGCAGCACCTCTGCTCTGCAACAGACTCTTTTCCAAGCAGCAGGAGAGCCTGGAGCTATCAAGTTGATAGCCTTAGGAAGTTCCATTCAGGTGGTGCTGTTCTCACAGAATTTCTTCATTACTATTTTTACTTGTGAAAAGAAAATCAAGCCTGCCTAAAATACACCCAGAGCACCTGTTTCAGGAACCTGTTTTATTCCATTGATTAAAAAAGAAAAAGAATGAGCTTCAGAAAATGAAGATCCCTTTTTCAATCTCGATTCATCCAGAATAGGAATTATCCATATAGTGCAATTATTAGATAATTTAAATAGTTTGAAATTTAAATTTTTATAACATTATCACAACCTGGTATGTGTCACGGGTCAACCCTGGAAGACATTCATGGGTCCACCTGGGGGTGGGGTGCGGGGTCCTCATAACTCTGAGTTCAAGTGGAGTGTGGCAGAGGCTGAAAAAATTCCTTCCAAAGCCTGCCCAGAGCGAGTCTAACCCCCGCAGAGGGCCTTGCCTGTTACCTACAGCCAGGTCAGAGGAGCAGCCAGGAGCCAGGAGGGCACAGGCACTGTTTTGTTCAAGGTTTATCTCCCTGTATCCAGAATTCCGAGACTGTGCTGGGGCCTAGCATGTTCCTGGCCCTTTCCTGGTCCCTCTCACGGCCGAAGCGTGGGAGGCAGGCAGCCCCCCAGCCCTGCTGCCTTGGCCATGTCCTCCTTATCTGATTGGAACCCCTCTATTTACGATCTTGCCCCTCCAATCCAGCAGAATGCACTTTCTAACGCATGGCTTTGTCAAATGTGCCACTTTCTGCTTAAAACTCTCTCCGGGCTCTGCCTGCTTCTAAGACAGAATCCAGAATGAAGGGTCCCCAGACTGGTCCCCAGGATGCACCCACTCTGACCCTGTGAATGGTCCCCACTAGAGACTGCAGGTACCTGTTGTGAACATACACACGTGCATGCACACACGTGTACACACGCTCATGCATGTACACATGCACAGCTTCCCACTGCCAGTCTGCGTCTGTGCTGTTCATTGCTGGTGGAGCTCATTTCTTCCTCTCCACAGGTAGGTGCTTTTTCTTTTTTTCTTTTTCTTTTTTTTGAGACAGATTCTTGCTCTGTCACCCAGGCTGAAGTGCAGTGGCATGATCTCGGCTCACTGCAAGCTCCGCCTCCTGGGCTTACACTATTTTCCTGCCTCAGCTTCCCGAGTAGCTGGGACTACAGGCGCCCACCACCACGTCTGGCCAATTTTTTGTATTTTTAGTAGAGATGGGGTTTCACCATGTTAGCCAGGATGGTCTTGATGTCCTGACCTCGTGATTCGCCCGCTTGGGCCTCCCAAAGCGCTGGGATGACAGGCGTGAGCCACCGCGCCTGGCCCAGGTGCTTTTTCTTCTCTGCTCTTTCATGCATTATTTCTGCAGCCCCATTACTGCTGCAGGGCTGGTCCCCTACAAACCCCCTCCTCTGCCAACTCCTCCCATGTCCCCTCCCTGCTTCTCAGCCCTGTCTCGCCCTCTTTGGGGCGACAGCCCTGCAGAGGGCATAGTGTCCGCGGTGTGGGACAGGAGAGGGTTTGAAGTGTGTACATGAATGAGCACTTCTTTCTTCGGGGAATCAGGCCTTTTTTTGGTTATCTTCAATTTGTGGCAAGTAATACTGGTTCTCCTTCCTAAAAACAACTTCTTTTTCATTTTAAGAAAAATATTGAGCAAATAGTGTAAGTGATGTTGGATGTGCCCAAAGTCCTTCAGGTGGTGGAGGAGGGACTCGTTTGCAGACTCACGGCCCCAGCTGTATCTACTCTATCTTGCACATACACCTTTCCACTGTAGCTTTTCCTAGTCTGTTGTTCCCTCTGGACCAGGAGCTCCCGGGGGGAGGCAGAAATATCTCTTGGCCATCATTGTGTCCCCAAGGCCTGCAACGCCCAGCACTCAGTGCACGGCACACTCAGTTCCTGCCTGAGCTGGGCACTGTGTGCTCCACAGCCTCCTGCTAGGCCTGGTTGTGCATCTGACGTGGCCCAAAAGTGACTTCCTCATTGCCTGTGGTCCGGTCCTGGTCCCTGGATGACAGCCAAGCAGGGAACAGTGTGTTTACCTGCCTGCATCTGGCTGTGGTCCGGCCTCAGAAGTTCTCACAACTCCACTGCTGACCTTGGGTCTCCTGGGTGGCTCTGCAGCACCTGGTTCAGGGCGCAGCCAGGGAACCGGAAAGACAGAGCCCAGTAACCGGCTTGTGAACGGATTTGAAGGTCATTGGCGTGTTCTCTTCTGGGAAGAGGTCTGGGAGTGGGTGCCCTGTGATGCTTACTTTCAGGTGGCTTGTCCTTTTAAAAAAGGTTAATTGGGATTGCTATGTATTCTCCACTGTCATTCAGCTGCTCCCTTACATGGGTCAGATCAGCTGGTGCCCAGGGCAGAGGACTTGGGCTTGTATCTCTCCGTGCCATACACAGCTCCTGCAGCACCCAGAAGAGAGGTTGAGTTGCTCAAGATTCCCCATTTATCCACTCCTTCCTTCCTTTCTTTAGTTATTCATTCCACTGTAGCAGGATGAGCTGGAGACAAAACTCCTCAGACACCGAGTTAAAGAAGGAAGGCGTTTATTTGGCCAGGGGCATCGGCAAGACTCCAAGACTCCTGTCTCAAGAGCCGAGCCCCCCAAGTCCTGTCCCTTTTAAGGGCCCACAACTCTAAGGGGGTGCATGTGAGAGGGTCATGATCGATTGAGCAAGCAGGGGGTACGTGACTGGGGGCTGCATGCACTGGTAACTAGTTCGGAACAAAACAGGATAGGGATTTTCACTGTGCATTTCTATACAATGTCTGTAATCTATAGATAACACAACCGATTAGGTCAGGGGTCGATCTTTAACTACCAGGCCCAGGGAGAGGCCCCGGGCTGACTGCCTGTGGATTTCATTTCTGCCTTTTAGTTTTTACTTCTTGTTTCTTTGGAAGCAGAAATTGGGCATAAGACGATATGAGGGGTGGTCTCCTCCCTTACCACAAACACCTTAACCCATTTCCTAAATTCGTTTCCTCCCTCCAGTCTCTCTTCCCTACTGCCACCAGGGTGAGCCTCCTAAGGCATAGTTTCAGACTGCACTACTCCTTGGGCTCAGTGATCTCAGTACCCAACCTTCTGGCCCCATATCCTGCCACTCACTGTCCACCTACCCCCATCCTCCAGTCCCAGGCACTGAGCACTTTGCCAATGAGGACCGTTCCTTCTGCCCTGTTTCCATCACACCTGCCCTTGTCCTAGAGGTCACCTCTTAGTCCACTTTCCCCAGTTCCTCTAGCTAGTAGGAGTTTCTCTTTCTTCTGGGCACCTTAAGCCTGCAATCATGTCTGAGGAGGGGAAAGGTGTGGGTTTGTCTGTTGGAGCCCCTTGAATGACACCTCGGGAGCCTGCCCCCAGTGTGCCTTTTGACGTATCAGCAGAACCATGTGATGAATGGAAGGTCTGGCACATGGTAGGCACTCATCCAGCCGTGGGAAGAATGGGAGACCTGGCACACAGTAGACACTCATCCAACAGTGGGAAGAATGGGAGGTCTGGCACACGGTAGGCACTCATCCAACCGTGGGAAGAATGGGAGGTCTGGCACACGGTAGGCACTCATCCAACCGTGGGAAGAATGGGAGGTCTGGCACACGGTAGGCACTCATCCAACCGTGGGAAGAATGGGAGGTCTGGCACACGGTAGGCACTCATCCAGACTCTTTGGCGATAACTAGGAAGCTTGGCATGTTCACAAGGACCCTCCTGGATAAAGGAATCAGGGTCCGAAGAGGAAGCTGCAGCAGTGGTGGTCTGAACCTTCAGATGGTGACGGCCAGACCCTGGAGTATGGCCAGCCTCCAGCTCTGCAGCCCCCACACTGTCCTTAGCCTTTAGGATGGGTCTGAGTGAGGATCTATGACAGAGGGCAGCCTTGCAGCTCCTGGGCAGGAGACTGTAAAAAGTCAGCAAGGAGAAATGTCAGCCATGTTTACTGAGCACCTACGATGTGCCAGTTCATTCTTTTTTGTTTAATCTTTCCAACCACTCTACAAGGCAAGGATTAGTGCAGAATTGGAGACTGAGGCTGAGACAGGTTAACCCACTCATTTAAAGTGTTATGATTAGGAGGTGGCTGAACTTGGAGCCTGCTGACATCTGTTTGACCCAAGCCCTGCAATTTTACATAGTCATGGCTTTTTTTCTATCATTAGTGCATAAACTCAGTTCAAATAGTTCGAAGAAAAAAGGCCGGGTGCGGTGACTCACGCCTGTAAACCCAGCACTTTGGGAGGTCGAGGCAGGCAAATCATGAGGTCAGGAATTCGAGACCAGCCTGGCCAATATGGTGAAACCCCGTCTCTACTAAACATACAAAAATTAGCCAGGTATAGTGGCGGGCGCCTGTAGTCCCAGCTACTTGGGAGGCTGAGGCAGGAGAACTGCTTGAACCCAGGAGGTGCAGGTTGCAGTGAGCCGAGATCGCGCCACTGGACTCCAGCCTGGGTGACAGATTCCATCTCAAAAAAAAAAAAAAAAAAACCCATGCATGTCTCATGTAACTGAAAAGCCGAGGGAAGCGTGTCTCGTTCCTTCAGGTCCATCAGAAACTCAGAAACTCTAAACTGAGTCAATAGATGGGTCCTTGAAGTAAGCGCTGGGCCAAGAACAATGGCTTTCACTGATTACCGGGACCTGGGTCATGAGACAACCCCTAGCAGGCAGTGGGGAGGGTCTGTCCCTCCTGAACTTCTTCAACTGGGAACAGGGGAGGGTGGATGTACTAGTTTCCTGGAGCTTCTACAATAGAGTATCACAGACTGGAAGGCTTAAACGACAGAAATTATTTTCTCACAGTTCTGGAGGCTGGAGGTCTGAGAAGTTGTGGGCAGATCTGGTTTCCTCTGAGGCCTCTTTTCCTTGGCTTGCAGATGGCCACCTTCTCCTCGCATGGTCTGTATGTGTGTGCAGCCCTGGTGTCTCTATGTGAGTACAAATTTCCTCTTTTTCATTTGTAGAGACAGGGTCTCACTATGTTGCTCAGGCTGGTCTCAAATTCCTGGCCTCAAGTGATCCTCCCACCTCGGCCTCCCGACTGCTGGGATTATAGGTACGAGCCACCTTGCCCAGCCCTGAATTTCCTCTGCTTGTAATGACATCAATCAGATTGGATTAGTGCTCACTCATTTTACCTTAGTGACCTCTTTCAAGGCCCTATCTCCAAAATACAGTCACTCTCTCAGGTACTGGGCATTAGGACTATAACATACGAATTTTTGGGGGACATCATTCAGCCCATAATTGTGGATCCCCAAAGAACAATCAGGATGGTGTTACCAAAAGAGGAGTGAGTAGGGACACACAGTCCCAGTAGACAGCCACTGTAATTCACAGAGCTCAGAACAGTAGCAACAGTGAGTGCTCGTAACCAGAGATAGGAAGGATCACTACTGCCTAAGTTTAAAAGGAAGAAACTGAGAATACCAGAATTTGCTGGCTAGAATAAGTGACCTCAGAGACCATCTACACCAGTCCCACATGACAATCACAGCTCCCATGAAAGCACTGGCTCTGGCTTCCTTGGCCTCTGGTTCTTTCCTCATTATGTTCATGGTTTTCTCTATCTCTCTGGTCACACAGAGTATATTTATAACACTGTTTTCAGGCCTCTGCCTGCTAATTCCATCATCTTTTTCATTTCTGCATTTGTTTCTACTGACTTTTTCCCCTGGTGGGGGGGATATTTTCTGGCATCTTTGCATGGCTAGTCATTTTTGAATGGATGCTAGACATTGTGATTTTACTTTGTTGTGATGAAACACTGCTGGACTTTGTTCCAGCATGCAGCAAGTAACTTGAGCTCAGTTTTATTCTCTTGAGCTGGCTTTTAAGTTTTATTACTTCCCAGAGTAGCCTTTGGTTGAAAGCTGCGATCTTTTGGAAGACTTTGCCTGATCCTCTGTAGACTGTGAGGTGTTTCCACACTGGCTGGAGGGAACATTGAGTACTGTGTGAGCTTTCCGAATTATTCCAGGCCTGGTACTCTCTGGTGTTCTTTCTGCTGCCAGCCTCATGGAGCTTCACTCCACAGATGCAGAGATCAGCATCCATTCAGAGACTCAGGGGGGCCCTTCTGCAGAACTCTGGTGTTCTCTCTTTGGGTGAGCAGCTCCCTTATCCTGGGTACTCCGACCTGCAAATCCTAGTGACTTGGCTTCTCTGAACTCCATGATCCGTCTCCACCCAGTGAGACTCAGGGTTCAGCTGACTTCTCCCTCCTATGCACAGCCCAAAGCTGCCTCCAGGAAGGAAGCTGGGCAACTGCAGGGTGCACCTCATTTGTTTCACTCCTTTCCGGGATCACAGTCCGGCACCACCTGATGTCCAGCATCAGAAAACCATTGTTTCATCTAGAGTCCTTACCTGGGCTAAGTTCTGCTGCCATTATTTCATTCAATCTTTAAAACACCTTAGAAGTCAGACTATCTTAAAAATGAGGAAACTTTGCCAGTCAGAATGGCAACTATTAAAAAGTCAAGAAACAGTAGATGCTGGCGAGGCTGTGGAGAAATAGGAATGCTTTTACACTGTTGGTGGGAATGTAAATTAGTTCAACCATTGTGGAAGACAGTGTGGTGATTCCTCAAGGATCTAGAACCAAAACATATCATTTGACCTAGCAATCCCATTACTGGGTATATACCCCAAGGAATAGAAATCATTTTACTATAAAGACACATGCACACATGTTTATTGCAGCACTATTTACAACAGCAAAGACATGAAACCAACCCAAATGTCCACCAATGGAAGACTGGATACAGAAAATGTGGTACATATACAACACAGAATACTATGCAGCCATGAAAAGGATAAGATCATGTCCTCTGCAGGGACATGGATGAAGCTGGAAACCATCATCCTCAGCAAACTGACACAGGAAGAGAAAGCCAAATACCACATATTCTCACTCATAAGTGGGAGATGAACAATAGGAACGCATGGACACGGCAGGGGCTGGGGGTGGACAACACACACACCAGGACCTGTCAGGGGGTGGGGGCCAAGGGGAGGGAGGGCATTAAGACAAATACCTGGCCGGGCGCGGTGGCTCAAGCCTGTAATCCCAGCACTTTGGGAGGCCGAGACGGGCGGATCACGAGGTCAGGAGATCGAGACCATCCTGGCTAACACGGTGACACCCCGTCTCTACTAAAAAATACAAAAAGCTAGCCGGGCGAGGTGGCGGGCGCCTGTAGTCCCAGCTACTCGGGAGGCTGAGGCAGGAGAATGGCGTAAACCCGGAGGCGGAGCTTGCAGTGAGCTGAGATCCGGCCACTGCACTCCAGCCCGGGCGACAGAGCAAGACTCCGTCTCAAAAAAAAAAAAAAAAAAAAAAAGACAAATACCTAATGCATGTGGGGCTTACAACCTAGATGACAGGTGCAGCAAACCACCATGGCACACGCATTCCTATGTAACAAACCCGCACATTCTTCACATGTATCCCGGAACTTAAAGTAAAATTAAAAAAAAAAAAATGAGGAAACTTAGAGTGGCCAGGTTACTGTCTCAGAGTTAGACAGCTGCCAAGGTCTGGAACGCATTTGTTTCTACGAACTCTCCCTGGCACTGTCCTGGACCTTGAGGCCCAGAGGTGGAAGGTCTGAGAGCATCCAGGCTCTAGGGACAAGGCCTTGCAAACAATATCCAGGCCTCCTTTCACTTCAGAATTCTCCTTCTGCAGATGTCCTGGCTCCCAGTTCCAGAGCTCATTTCTTTGTGTACACAGTGTGGGAAGGACTGCTTGGTCTGCATTTATAGTTACCATCACATTTGCCCATAAGGCGCTCTGACGCAGCACACAGCATTCTCTGTTTAACAGCATATTTGCTTGATGAAACTGATTGAAATTTAACATGTAGGGTCTGCGTTAATGATCTTCTTGGAGAATGCTGAG
This sequence comes from Trachypithecus francoisi, assembly GCF_009764315.1. Taxonomy (NCBI): domain Eukaryota; kingdom Metazoa; phylum Chordata; class Mammalia; order Primates; family Cercopithecidae; genus Trachypithecus; species Trachypithecus francoisi. The sequence goes on along the minus strand of NW_022681442.1, from coordinate 4,585,192 downwards.
CAGTGCACCTGGAGAGTGGAGGCAGCGTCCAGGCTATTAGAGTGAAGCCAATCAAGGTGGCTTCTTCTCAAACGGATTTTGCAATCTCAAGCTCCTCCTTCCCCCACTTTGACTTTATTTTACAAAAGATTTCAAATATGGAGAAAAAAGTAGAAAGGTGAAACACTCATAGACCCATACCTAGATTGAGCAATTTTGCTTCATCTTGTTTATTCCTATAGTATTTTAAATAACAAATACAATGACGGTTCACTTCTAAATACTCCAGCATGCATCTCTAAAATTTAAGGATCTTTTCCCACCTAACCATGATAACAACTATTATTATACTTAAGAAAATTAAAAAATATATATATAATCTAATAACAGTCCATAGTTCAAACCACCTCTTGCCCTTAACATTTTTTTAAGTGTTGGATAATTAAAAGCAGTTTCCAATCAAGGATAACACAGTACATTTAAATGTTGTGTTTCTTACATCTTTTAAAATCCAGAACAGCTCTTCTCCACTGTCCCCTTCGTGCTCTACAATATTGACTATTGAAAAGACCGGATTACTACCTGAAAGAATATTCTACCCTCCGGCTTTGTTGCAGTGTCTTTTTTTTCTGAGATGTAGTTTCATTCTTGTTGCCCAGGTTGGAGGGCAACAGCACGATCTCTGCTCACTGCAACCTCGGCCTCCTGGGTTCCAGCGCTTCTTGTGCCTGTCTCCCGAGTAGCTAGGATTACAGGTGCCTGCCACCACGTCCAGATTTTTTTTTAAAGTAGAGACGGGGTTTCACCATGTTGGCCAGACTAGTCTTGAACTCCTGACCTCAGGTGATCTGCCCGTCTCAGCCTCCCAAAGGGCTTGGAGTACAGGCATGAGCCGCTGTGCCTGGTCTGTTTCACTGTTTATTTCTTATGGTGTCACTTGTTCCTCAACCTCCTCTATTTCCTGTAAGCAGGAAGTTGGGTCTAAAGTCTTGAATATATACTTTTGGGCTGGGTGGCACTGTGCATTGTGACCTCATGCCTGGTCATCCAGTATGATGCCCAGATCTGCCACTGGATCCAACAGGCAGTGGGCATAGGCCTCCCTGCAAGACCTTGTTCCTCCCCTTTCAAAGGGTAAGCAATGTGTGGTCAGGCCCCTTTTCCTGCATAAAATCTCCACATCCCTGCTCCATTCTCATCTCTCCCCACCAACTGAGAAACATGCCCCACTGACTCACTGTGCCTTCTGATACCTCCACCAGGCAAGATTTTGCTGAATTTACCTCCTGAATTTGTAGTGCAAATGTGTGAAATTTTTTTGAATTAGAAAAATTAAAACTATAATTTTCAAGATTTAAAACTGTAATATTATTTGATCTTCATGGCTCCGAAGCAAGATTCTGTTGTATCTTGGAGAAGGGGGGCCACTACTCTGAAATCCCAGTGACAGGCAGCACTGAGCAACTGAGAGCCTCAGCATTCTTGGGCTGGTCACACCCACAAGCATGGCACAGACCCAAGTCCTGCAAGATGTCTGGGAGGGCAACTGAGACCTGTGGTCCAGCCACATTGACTCAGGAGGTAAAAATGTCAACAGGCCACAACCTCTGGGGCTCCTGGAATTGGAGACGAAGCCAGCTCTGAGCTTATGCAACCACAGCACAGTGAGAGAGGGCCATGGACTTGATTTAGAGCCACAAGATGAGACCACTGCCCAAACACCCCAGGGATGCTGACGAATCTTCTCAGAGCTTCAAGGACTATGGCTATAGGTACATCTTGGCCAAACGTGGGCACATGTTGCAATCAAGGGACTGAAGCCACAATCACAAAAACCTAGCCCATGGTCCACCTGGAGTTGTTCTGTTTTGTTTGTTTTTGAGACAGAGTCTCGCTCTGTCACACAGGCAGGAATGCAGTGGTGTGATCTTGGTTCACTGCAACCTCTGCCTCCTGGGTTCAAGCAATTCTCTTGCCTCAGCCTCCTGAGCAGCTGGGACTACAGGTGTGCGCCACCACACCCAGCTAATTTTTGTATTTTTAGTACAGACAGGGTTTCTACTAAAACCCTGGTTGGCCAAGCTGGCCTCGAGCTCCTGACTCAAGTGATCTGCCTGCCTCAGCCTCCCACAATGCTGGGATTACAAGCATGGGCCACTGTGCCCGGCCCCATCTGGAGTTTTAAAATTCTGATTTATACATTTATTATATGACAGTCTACCAAAAGTATGGGTCTACCAAAAGTATGAGAAGGCGAGTGTCACCAAAATCTATTTCCCAGGCTTCTTTGCAGAATTCCAAATTCCTAGCACGACCAATAAGGCCCTTCTTCTACATCTTGCAACCTCAATTTATGTCACTTTCCTGTTGTTTCCTATGCTTTGGCCATCCTGGCCTTTCCGTGCTCTGAAGGAGTGGTGTTCCTTCCTAAACCAGGGCCTTTGCACGTGCTGTTCCCACTCCAGTTCACCTAGCTGGTTTCCGCTTATCCTTAAAGTCTGGGTTTATCTTATTTCCTCAAGGGAGCCCTCACTGCTCTGGAGCAGGTCAGGCCACCATGTCCTTTATTATAGAGCACCCTACTTCTCGTGGACAGTACCTTCACAGATGCTTCTCCTTCAAAGAGTCAGAGTCACCAGGCCACCACCACAGCGCCTGAAGCCTGGAGGTTTCTGATTTCCACAGAAAGCTTCAAGTGCATGCTGTGTGTGAGTGAGCCTGGCCACTTCCTCTGTGGGATTTCAGTTCCTTATCAGTAAAACAGAGCCCGTGGCTTTCCATGAATGTGGGGTTGACTTACCAGAATGCTCAGGTCCCACGTTATCCTCTTGAACGCAGCAGGTTCCCTCTGAACCCACGAAAATGGAAAAGCTCCGCTGCCATTCCTGAATGTTTATTTAATCTGCATTCTGGGTGGCCCCTAGGGTAGGTGAAGGGCATTCTCCACCCAGGATGGTGCCCCACCTGGTCCTCCCCAGGCCCTGTGGCCATCCTGGCCACCTCCCTGTGGGCTCCCGAGCCCTGCTGTTCAGCACTGTCCCTACCCCACAGAGGTAGGGACCTCTTTTTCTTACCTTCTTCTTTTTACCTTCGTTCCTCCAATTCCTGATGGCCCCCTAATCTACTGCAGTTGTCTCTGTGTCTTCGGAGAGAAGATGCCCCATTAATGTGCCATGAAACCAAATTTACTCCATTTAAAGGGCTGCCTTCATTCGGAGGCTTTGTCCATTTCTTGGTTTTAACCTCTCTTTTCTGAAATTGCAGTAAAAATAAATAGGTGTGTGTTGCTTTAACTTTTCCCTTGGAGAAATCTGAAGCCCCCACCTTTTACTGTCAAGGGAAACACTGGGGCCTGAGAACTCCCATCTCGGGCAAGGATGCCGTTCTTGAGCCCCACGCGTGGCCTGGGCTTTCCTTTCCCTGCTTCTGTCTTCCCCAGATCCTGAGTCCCACAACTATTCTAGCATCAGCTTCTGCAAGCCAAGTCAGGCTGAGGTTTCTGCGACTGCTTCCTCCTGGTCTCTCTGGAAAACTCCACTCATTCAGTACCCAAGCAAGAGGTGATCTGTCTGGAACGCACTCCCTCGGCAGCGCTGTGCCACTTCTTTTCACCCCATTTGAGTGGCCGGCACTCACCTGTGCTCTTACCTGACGCGTCCCTTCCCCCAGCACACTCTGGCAATGGGTGGGCAGGCGCTCAGGTAACGTTGGTTGAATGAATGAATGAGCCACGTGCTCAGGAGGGCCCTTCCCAGGGCCTCTGCTGTTTGTTCTGCTCTGGGATTCTCCACCAGGGAGGAATCCGAGGTGGGGACCTCGCACCACCTGGCTCTGGCCTAAGCCCGCGCCTTGCAAGCCGCCCGTTTCCTACCCCGCGTAGAAACCCCCCGCCCCCCAAGGGCGCACCCCTCTCACGGCGTGAGCGCCAGCCCTGGGAGCTCCAGGAACTCAGGAGAACCCCGCGGGGGTGCCCGGGTGCGGGGCGAGGGGCTGGGCGCACGGGGACCGAGAAGGGGCGCCCCGGCGGCCGCGGGGTCCGGGCCCAGGGTCCGCGTCGAGGGCGGGCGCAGAGCCCGCTGCCGTCCCGCCTCCCGCCGGCGCTCCCGGCCTTTCCCATCCGGCCCGCGACGCTCCGCCCGCCCCGTCCCACATGACGCCGCCTCCGCCGCAAACTTTTTCCTCCCCATCCTGTCGCGGCTCGAAAGGAATGGAAAATGGCGGCCTAGACGCGGAGTTTCCTGCCCGACCCGCGGCGGCTCCGGCGGCGCCATGACGCGCTGGGTGCCCACCAAGCGCGAGGAGAAGTACGGCGTGGGTGAGCAGCGCTGCCGCCGCGCCTCTCGCCCCAAGCCTGGGCTCCGGCGGGGCGGGTGTGCCAGGAGCCTGTTGCTGCCGCTCCGAGCGGCCGCCGGGCCGGGGAGAGGCGCTTCCGCCCGCGCCGCCGCCCCGCGCGCAGTGTCCAGCGCCCCCGCCGCCCCGCGCCCCCGCAGCGTCCGCTCCCGCCCGGGGAATCCGGGTCGGGAACACGAGGGGGTAGGGTGGGAATGGGGGCGGGTGCGTCCCTCCCCACGGTGTCCCCTCCGACGCCCGCTCCTGGGGACCCCTGCAGCGGAGCCCCCTGAGCAGTTCTGTGCACGGATGGGCCCGTCAGGGAAATCCAGGGGTCACTGTCTCGCGGTGGCTTCTGCTGCATGGATGAACTTGCGTCCCGCGTCCGGGCTCTGGGTGGGCGGGCTCAGGTCGGCGCGGTCAGAGCGGAGAATTCCGCCCTTTCCTGGCGGGGAGGAGCGGGCGCGACCCGGGTGGCCGGCGCCCCTTGCCCCTCGGCGGTCTCGCTGGGGACCGTGTGGGACCTTGAAGAGAAGGCGAGCGGCCGAGCGCCCCTGTGGGCCCGGACCCGGAGACCCGTCCGGGAGAGCGGGGGCCTGTTTTTGCTCCGCGGTTCTTTGTCGCTTCCGAGGGGGGATGGAAGGAGTCGGGTTGCAAGTTTATATTTCGGACCCGAGTGCGCATTCCAGAGAGGGCGGCTTTCCCTTGGGGCACAACAGACGGGTCCGTCCGCTGGGGACCCGCAGCCCGCCGCCGAGGCCTGCGGACCTCCACCTCCTTCTGACCTGTGCGCCTGGTCTCCGGACCTTGCCGTGGCTGCTCTCCCGCTCTCCGGGGTCTGGGATCTTCCCATTTGGTTTTCGGGCTGGCTTTTCCCGGTCCCACCATCCACAGACATCCTTGACCGCCTGCCTTCTCCAGGCCAGTCGGCCCGACTGGAAAGACCTTTGGTGGCCTCGCCTCCCACAGCCCAGGCTGTGTCCTCCGAGGGCACCGTCTCAGCAGCAGCCCTGCGCCCATTCTGTGCCTGGCCTGTGCTGGGCCTGCACTGGCAGTGACTTGCCCGCCCCTCTGCTGGTGTGGTTCGAATCCTGGCCCTCTGACTTTTGGGAAGCGCCCTTGTTCCCGGAGCGCTCTCCTTTCTGTGAACAGTTGCTTCTCTCTGCTGTCAATGACTTACGTGGGGCCTGACCACGGAGCCAGCTGGACAGTGGTTGTGGGGACAGTGCTGGGACAGCCCTGGGTCCCACCGGGCCTGCACTTACCTTGTTCCACATGCTGGGAGGCATGGGGGGGGGGGCTCCTTGCTTCAAGACCATTATGGCTGAGCTTCCTCCCCATCCCCCCATTTTGCAGATGAGGAAACCGAGGCTCAGATACATTCACAAAAAGTGCAGGAGAGCTCGTCTGTCTGACTGCAGACTCTGTAACCTGCACCCTGTGGAATCAGTCTGGGGCACTTGGCACGTGCCTTCAGTCTGCATCGGAGGAGGGAGGTTCAAGGTGGAGATTCCAGCTGAGAATGCTTGGGTTGTGGCGACAGTGGGGGTCCTTTAGGGGGTAGTGTGTAAAGGAGAGAGCTGAGGACTGACTCCCAAGGAACCTAGCACCAGCACGCAGAGAGAGAGAGAGAGAGAGAGAGAGAGAGAGAGAAGGAGGAGGAGGTGGATAGTTGGGAGAGGCAGGAGGCTGGCAGAGGAGCAGGCATCCCATAGCCCTGGCCCTGCTGAGGAAGTAACTCAAGCGCCCATGGCAAGGGTGCAGTAATGGCCATTGGGGATGCAGTGGGGGCCATCCCTGCTTCCATTCTACAGAGGCAAGGAAGAGGTGGCTTGCTTGCCCCAGCTCGCATCACTAGTAAGTGGTGCCTCCTGGATGTGAAGTGTGGCCGCCTGGGGTTCAGCTGCTGCAGTGTCCTGTGATTGCCTGCAGATGGGCAGGGCTTCTCTTTGGGACACCACATTTTAAGAGACCTTGTTACCCTTCATCTGCCCCCAAAGAGACCTGGATGGTGTCAGTGAGGATCCTATAGCGTAGCTGGATGGTCTGGAGAAGAGTGAAAAGAATGTTCATAGATGGGAGAATGGGGTCTCCTTGCTGAGGAGGAGGCTGTGGGCCAGAATGGGGCCGTGCCCTTGAGTCTCACACCTTCCAGAAGCTTCACCAGCGCTCATGGTGGTGACTTCTAACATCACACCTCTTGTTAATACTTTGGTTTTAAGAAAACTCCATGTTTGATTCAGAAAAAATACATTTTAACAAGTTGAGAAAACATAGATAACAGGGTTGGAAAATTTTAAAAGGTGCAAAGTATCTGGGATGGTTTTGCCAGGAAATTACAGGAAAGATGTGAAGGGCTGAAGGTAGAGAGTGGCTGCTGTGCTTCCTCTCACTGGGTGCAGATGACATCTCGCTGGGTAGACGATAATGAGACAGCACCACTCCGTCGGCATCCAGAGGCACTTTAACCAGAGTCCCCCATCAGGGAGGGTGGGAGAGGAGCTGAGCATGAGCGCTTTGGGGCCATCCCAGGCTCCTCACTTGTCTGGAAGTGTGCAGTGGGAGGATTTTAGTGATTCTCACGGAGGGTGCTGACTGGGAAGGATGTAGGTGCTGGAATGTAGGGATTTATTTCCAGTAGGTGATTGGCTGTTTCCACCTAAGGGAAAATTACTGGAGGACCCCTCCACCACTCATACCAACTCCAGCATTTTTCAGAGCTTAACAACAGTGCTGTGTTTCCCTGGAGGCGCTCTGGTGGCTCTGTGGGTGGACCACACTTCCACTTTGGCCACTTGGCCCATGAATGAATCACGAGGGGAAAGAAAATGATAAAACTCCATCTCATTTGGAAACATGAATCACAGCTTATTGTTTGCAAGTACTTGGAATCTGTTAGAAGCATTGTTTGTAAATGAGATACTTCAGTTGTTTATTTTGTAAAATTGGGAAAGGAGTAAACAGCTGATCTGGGGTTCCTTCTGCAAAGGCAGGAAATGCTGGTTCCTGCTGATTCATTCCACTGGGGGCTGCCTGTGAAATTTAAGCAGCACGTGTTTCCCCCTTGGCTTTGAGTTGGTGGGTCATGTTTACAGGCCTGGCTTATTAACAGGCGTAAACCTTGACTTAGCTGTCACACTGGCCAGATGATCTTTTCCCTCACAGCCCAGTAGGCAGTCTTATGTCCCAACGTCAATAAAATTATGTTCCTATGGATCCTGTTCCTAAGGTTAGGTGAAAAGATGCAGTATGTTCTAGAATCACATGTGAGGACCATGTGCTCACTCACCTCTTAAGGATGGTGTTGAAGGCAGAATAATGGTCCCCGAAAAGGTCCATGCCCTAATCCCCAGACTCTGTGAATTTGATATGTTACATGGCAAAAGGGACTTTGCAGGTGTGGTTCAGGTCACTTGGAGCTGGTCATCAGGACCATCCACATGGGCACAGGGAACTTTGGCTGTGAAAGTTATGAAACAGGCAGTCAGAAGAGCCTGTTTGGAGGCACAGTTGTTGGCTCTGAGATGTAGGGGCTCACTTGCAAGGACCAGAGGGAGGCCTCAGGGAGCTATGGGAGGCCCCTAGTTGATGACCGGCATGGAAACCTCAGTCCTACAGTCACAAAGAATTGGGTCCTGCCAACACCCTGAATGAGCTTGGAAACAGATTTCCTCCCAGGGCCTTCTGCTAAGAGCCCAGCCAGCCAATACCTTGATTTTGAGACCCTGAGCCGCTGGGTATGTGGCCTGTGGAACTGAGATAATAAATTTGTGTGATTTTTAAGCTGCTTAGGTTGTGGTAATTTGTTATGGCAGCAGTGGAAAACTAATACAGATGATGGGAGAGAAGCTTGCAGGGTGAGGCTCTCTGCACCCTTGAGATCTGTTACTAAGTTCATTGAAGGTGGTGAACCCAAGTGTGCTCTTCACTTTGGCCACTTCCAGGGTACAGCTCTCAAACGAGATGGGGCATTGGCGCTACTCTTCTTCATAATGGGACCCTGGAGCAAATTACTCATACTTTCTTAGCCTTGGTTTTCTCATCTGTGAAGTGGAACTAAGCCTGCTTGCTGCCGAGTTGTGAGGACTCCTCGAGATGATGTTGGCAGAGAATTTAGCACTGTATTCAAGATATGCCAAGTACTCAGTGAAGCATTGCTTTTATTAACTTTTTATTTAATAAAGTACAAAGTTTAGAAACGTAGTGACAAGTGACTTCTGTGTGCATTTAACAGGTTGCCGGAAAAATGCCTTTCTTCAGGAGTTGATTTCTTGATGGTATGTTTTACTTTCTAATGGGGTTGGAAGTCACATTTGCTCAGTGTGAGGAACCTGACTTGTATGCGTTCACATTAGCTCTGAGCGGTGATAATTGCTAGGAATTGTGTGATATCCAAATAAATTTGGGAGCATGGGAGTTGAAAAGAAATCTCTTTTGTTATCTAGAGTAGCAAGCAAGCTGCTACTTTGGGGAAGAAAAATTAGATTTGATCATAAGTAAATAGAAATGCAGGCATTTTCATTCACTGGAGTTGCAGCAAAACCAAATCCGGGCATATTATATTTCTACAAACCTGATTTTACTTTGGAAACATAAAAAATGTAAATTTATTTCTGTGCCGTCGTTTGCCTAGGATAGCAGACGTCTGATCAGGATTGTCCTAGCGTGTGTCAGTAGTTCTGTCTCTTGTTCTTTTATCACCTCTGTGGATGCAGGTAGTGAAATGGGGAGGAAGAAATAGGCCGTGTGGGTGTCCTTTGCTGGGTGTGGTGCTGGCGCCCCAGGGCCATCGCTGTAGCAAGTGCACGCTTGTACACTGTCCCCACTCTCCTTTCCTCCCTCCCTTTTCCCTTCTTCTCTGTACTTTGTATTTTCAGATGATTGCATTAAACTTTGTATTTTCAGATGATTGCATTAAACTTTGTATTTTCAGGTAATTATAGCCAAATGTGGGTGTAAAATATAATTCAGAGAGATCATGAGTAGCCATTACTAGTTCCCCCTAAGGTTACGTCTTGTAAAGCTGTAGTACAGCTTCACGACTGGGATATTGACATCGATAGTCAAGGTACAGAACATTTCCAGCACCACAAGCACCCTCAGTTGTCCTTATGTAGCCACACCTACCTCCCTTCACGCCTTTCTCCCCTCAAATCCTGGCCACCCTTTGCCTGTTCTGTGTTTTTATAATACTGTCCTTTAAAGAGTGTTGCATTAATGAAATTGCATAGGAGTTTAGCTTTCGGGATTGGCTTCTCACTCAGTATCTCCCTCTGGATATTCACCAGGATTTTGCTTCTTTGCTGAGTATCGTTTCATGGTCTGGATATGCCCCAGATTAACTCTTCACCTGTTGAAGGACATCTGGGTTTGGCTGTGACAAATATAGCTGCTGTCAACAGACACATACAGGTTTTAGTGTGAACCTAAGTCTTCATTTTCTGGGATAAATGCCCAGGAGTGCAGAGGCTAAGTTGTCTGGTAGTTGGATGTTTAGCTTTTTAAGAAACTGTCGAACTTCCTGGAGTAACTGTGCCAGTTCACATTCCCACCAGCAGCATATATGTGATTATAGATTTCTCGGAATCCTTGCCATCATTTGTCACTGTCCTTACTGCTTGTGTAGGTGTGTAGTTGTCTTTCATTGTGGTTGGATTTTGCATTTGCCTTGGTGTCATCTGGGAGCCAGCGTGCAGCTTCCTGTGCTGCCGCAGTACAGGAGAAGGTGGCCGATCCAGAGGGTGCTGGTGGGGGTGTGGTATGCGTGGGTCCACTGAGCTGTGAAATTGTCGTGTGTGTTTAGGGGAGGACTTTGATCCAGTTTGAAGAGACATCACGGAGTGGAAGGCTCACTGGGCACATGCAGCGGTGTGGAGAGCACGGTTAACACTAGGCGGTCCCTTGTCGAGATGTGGTTGTCAGGATGTTCACTTTTCAAACCCTTCAGTGCATCTGGAAGGCCTTCTGGGAGGAAATGAGGAGGCGACCCCAGGAGGGGTCAGAGTTTGAGTTTTAGCCTTGACAAGGCCACTTTTCATGCATGTGACCCATGGTGAGTGTTTGAACCTCTTCCAGTCTGGTTTCCCCATTTTGAAGCAGCGCTGTTCAGGATGGTACTGTGGGCTTTGCCTCACTGAGGCTGGGCTGATGGGAGTTCACAGGAACTAATTAATGTACCTTAAGGCACTTTGGAAACATTGTTATGCAAATGGATTGTATTTGCCATCAGCCACTGTTCTTCAATTTGCTTTTATTGATGGCCTGGGAAGTGCTTTGGGGCTGATGTTGAAATCAGTGTGGAATTTGTGTGTTGCCTGGAGCTCCCGTAACAAAGGACCACGAGACTGGGTGGCTTAACCAACAGGACTGTGTTTCTTCACATTTCTGCAATGCTGGAGTCAAGGTGTTTTGGCAGTTGGTTTCTTCTGAGACCTCTCTCCTTGGGTTACAGACAGCTGTCTTCACCCTGCCTTCATATGGTCTTCCTTCTGTGTGTGTCAGTGTCCTCATTTCCACTTCTTATAAGGCCACTATGGCCAGGCTCGGTGGCTCACGTCTGTAATCCCAGCACTTTGGGAGGCTGAGGTGGGCAGGTCACCTGAGGTCAGGAGTTAGAGACCAGCCTAGCCAATATGGTGAAACCCCATCTCTACTAAAAATACAAAAAATTAGCCAGATGTGGTGGCGGGCGCCTGTAATCCCAGCTACTGGGGAGGCTGAGGCAGAAGAATCACTGTAACCTGGGAGGCGGGGGTTGCAGTGAGCCGAGATTGTGCCATTGTACTTCAGCCTGGGCAACAAGAGTAAAAATATATCTCAAAAAAAAAAAAAAAAAAAAAAAAAGGCCGGGCACAGTGGCTCATGTCTGTAATCCCAGCGCTTTGGGAGGCTGAGGTGGGCAGATCACGAGGTCAGGAGATCGAGACCATCCTGGCTAACACGGTGAAACCCTGTCTCTACTAAAAATACACAAAGTTAGCCGGGCGTGGTGGTGGGCGCCTCTAGTCCCAGCTACTTGGGAGGCTGAGGCAGGAGAATGGCATGAATCCGGGAGGCGGAGCTTGCAGTGAGCCGAGGTCATGCCACTGTACTCCAGCTTGGGTGACAGAATGAGAGTCTGTCAAAAAAACAAAAAAAGAAAGACACTACTCATACTGGATAAGGACCCACCCTAAAGACCACACTTTAACTTAGTCACCTCTTTAAATTCCCTGCCTCCAAATACAGTCACACATCCAGGATGCTGAATTTCTGAGGTTAGAACACTGACATATGGATTTGGAGGGACACAATGTAGCCCATAATGATGTGATTTTGATAACATAAGACTTTTCATCTACAGTTTCTGGAACTCTGTCTTTAGTGGCCTTTGAATTTTTTTTTTTTTTTTCCTGTAAGGCTGTGGGTCCCTGGTGCTACTGGACTCCAGGGAGGTTAGGAGCTTTCTAATGGACTCCGATTTGTTTCTGTCTTCAGATCTGGAAATTCCTTGTAATCAAATTAGTGACAGAACAACGCAATCAGTTGATAGGCACCCAAACAGGAACTTCAGAGCAGTTCTTTTTAAGTGTGATCATTCTGTGAGCTTGGCTCAGTCTCTTCGAGCTCAACCTACCTGGGCTTCAGCTGCATTTAGCATTAGGATATTCACACATCCTGCTTGGATTTATTTCGAATTTCTTATCATTTATGTTTTTGTAGCATGAGTAGGGCAGCCAGCCTCATACTGGCTCTGGAATGCCAGTTGGACAGTGATGACAAAACCCGGGCTTTGATGCTGGTGTCGCACACTTAGTGACCCAGGGCTGTCCCACACAACTCCGGGGGCACTGTTCTTCTCCACAGCCCAGGAGGCTGGTTTCTCTCCCCCACTCACACCAATCACAGCCCTCTGGGGCCTTGGGCAGTCAGAAAAGCGCTTTCATATCAGGAGCTAATGGGGCAAGGGAGGGGGCTTGGCTTGTGACAAATAAATGGCACCGGGCTTCTTGATGATGACTTACAAGCTCAGTTTTGGCCTGGCACTCTGCAAGTATCCACATGCTCACATGCACGTGGGAAACTGAGTGTCCACGCAGGCACTCCCCGCCTTCAAAAGGCAGATAGTTTCACCCCAGACAGATGTCTGTCAGTTTGTTAAATTTTCATTTGGGTGCCTTGAGGAGAAAAAGGTCCTTTCTCTTGGCATATAGCATGTGCTTGTCAAAACAGCTCAGGTTAGACGTCGTAGAGATGTGTCTTTGAATATCAGCCTTGTGTTTTATTAGGCGTGTGACCTTGGGGGTTATTAACGTTAAACCTCAGTTTCTCCTTTGTAAAAATGGTGATAACGCCAACCTCTTTGGGCCCTTCTTAGGAGAAAGAGAAAACCTAGCCCAAACCGGGCCCATGGTCTGTGCTTGATAATGTTCGTTTCTTTCATCCTTTATTGATTGCTTTGTAAGTAGAAGGCTGTGTTGCCTGGGACTGATTCTCTAGCTTAATTCAGGCTCTCCCCAGCCCTGCTGCATGGGCCCCATTGCTTCTGTAGCCCCAGCCTGTTGCAAAGTGCTGGTCAGAATTTTAATGTTAGTTCTGAGGTTAGATCAGGGACTGTAGTTCTTATTGATTGCTGGGGGGCCCTGAAGGGACAGGATGAAGGCAGATCTCTACATCTCTCATCAGAAATGTTACCTTGAGTCTTTATCTAGTTGCAGTTGCTGTTTAGACCTGTGATTTCTTGCTGCATCTCCTGAGGAGTGTGATGGAAAATGTATACGCCATCTTGAGTAGTTTGTTTGTTTTAAATTTTATTTTATTTATTTATTTTTATAGACAGGATCTTGGTCTACTGGCCAGACCGGAGTGCAGTGATGCGATCATAGCTCCCTGCAACCTTGAACTTCCAGGCTGAAGTGATCCTCCTACCCTGGCCTTCTGAGTAGCTGGGACTACAGGTCTGGCTAACTAAACAAAACTTTTTAAAAGAGATTGGGAAAGGGTCTTTTTATGTTGCCCTGGTCTCAAACTCTTGACCAAAGTGCAGGGATTGGAGATGTAAGCCACCACACCCAGGGGAGTGATTTAACTTAATTGATTACACTAAGTAAACTTAGGTCTATGTATAATTGATTACACTAAGTAAACTTAGGTCTATGTATGTAACAGTCATGATTTCCTTTCTGACTAAGGGTTAGTTGCTGTAACAAACAGCCCCAACAGTTTACTGGCTTCATACAATACGAGTTTGTTTTTCATTTGTGTCATAGCAGGCGGTGGGGAGGGTGAGCAGGGGCTCTGCTCTGCCCAGCCGTTCAGAGGCTCTGGCTCCTTCGACCCTGCCAGTCTGCCCTCCGCAAGGCTCCTGGGCCCTTTGCCATTCAATCTGTAGATGGGGAAAGGAAGAGATGAGGACTGTGCATCGATTTTCTTTCTGGCCCGGGCTGCAGGTGGTACCCATCCCTTCTGCTCCCATTTTCTCACCCTGACCTGAGTCTCTGGTCAGACCTGTGGCAAGTGGGGTGGGAAATGTAACCTGACTGTGTACCTTGCAGGAAGAGGAGAATGTGGATTCGGTGGTCTCCTCCACGTGTTCCTACTGATGCTTATTTTCCATTTCCAGGAAGAGTGTTAGTCTGGACTCTTCAGCTTCATTGGTGTTGAGCACAGAGGTTGTATATCCTCAGGACTTTCACCCTGAAAGTCAGTTGGCAGAACAGATGTTCATGTCCCTATAAAGATGGAAGTGATGCCAAGGACAGATGTCGCCTTTTTCCTTGGGGTGTATTTTGCTACTTATGTCCTATAGATTTCAGGATATTCTTCAGGGTGTACCAAGCCCAAGAGCAGTACTGCTTTCTCAGTGTGTTTCTTTCTTTTTTGAGGGGGACGGAGTCTTGCTCTGTTGCCCAGGCTGTAGTGCAGTGGCACAATCTTGGCTTACTACAACCTCCGCCCCCTTGGTTCAAGCAATTCTCCTGCCTCAGCCTCCCAAGTCTCTGGGATTACAGGCACGTACCACCACATCCGGTAATTTTTTTGTACTTTTAGTAGAGATGGGGTTTCACCGTGTTAGCCAGGAGGGTCTCGATCTCCTGACCTCGTGATCCGCCCACCTCGGCCTCCCAAAGTGTTGGGATGACAGGCCTGAGCCACCGCGCCTGGTCTCAGTGTGTCCTTTTCGTATCTGTCTGGCTGTTCCTATTCCCACCATCCAAAAACACATGCAAACCCCAGTCCCCTTTGCTGTGCTGTTTAGTTCTTTTGGCCTCAGAGGGCTGTGTATTAAAGCTTGCTAATGAGAACTGTGTCTTTGTTTTTAAGTGTTTTTTTGTCTTTATAGAATGGAATCTTTATATTCTGAAATAACACTTGTCTGAGTATGTATGCAATGAAAAAGGCTATAAAGTTAAATCAAGGAGAGCAACAGTGACTTAAAAGTTAGGCGTTGGGACACTATGGTGTGGAGTTTAGAGCACTGGGAGCCTTCATAATGGGGTCTGGTGTTCCTGGGAACAGCACTTACTGCTGCCTCCTCTCCCCTCCCTGAACCCTGGGCCCCTTACCTGGAGTTAGGGCATATTTTAGCACATCTGTGCATCTCAGCTCTGCGCAGGGGAGAGAGCAGGATAGTAGTGTGTGTGGAAGAGCTTTGAGAAGAGAAAGCACTACTCAGTGTTGGGCTATTCATGTTAAACTGTTATACTGTCAGTATCAACTTCTTATAGAGAAAACATACGGTTTCTGGTGATTGTTTTAAATTGGAAAAGGACAGTGCCGCATTGTGAGTTTCACTTTCCTTAAAGTTTTATAATTTTTATTTTACTTACTACTAGACAAATTTTCTAGTAATTGATTATGTTGTGAGTAGATGAACATCTTGCATAAGCAGCTAGCCTGGGCTGCTGTGTAAACCTATGTATAGAGACGAATGGTGATGAAGCCTGTATGTTTCAGCCTCAGTTAGGAACCTTCTGTCCTAAGCCACAGAAAAGTTAAAGAAGACTCTGCCTCGAAATAACTCATTTCTTCTCGCCCTTCTCCCCTTCTTCCCTCATTCCTTCTGTCCTTTCTTCCTCCCCTCCTTCCTTCTTTCCTCCTTCCTTTCCTCTTTTATTTCCTCCCTCCCTCCTTCCTTCTCCCCGTCCTTTCCTTCCTTCCCTTCTTTCTTCCTTCCTTCCTGTTTGCTTGTCAGCTCTGTTCTTAGACATTGGTATCCGCAGCTGCCCTCATGGGGTTTATAGTCTGATACAGCCAACTCTTCCATATCTGAAACTCTCGAGGCCAGTGGTGTTTCAGAATTCCAGTTTGTCACGGTGCGGAGAGACAGGTGGGAGCTGTGCTTGTGGCTCCTGTGCCGGACACCCCCGAGCAGCTCTGGGCAACACCCTGGCGTCGAGCACATTGATTCCGCTGCCACGAGCGTGTGAACATTCACAGCACAAGGGAAGCCATCTGTAATTAGCTCCTCTCCGCTCAGGCTAGACTTTTGCTATTAAATGAATTACAAACATCTCTTTGGGTTTGGGAACTTTGTGGGTATTTTGGGATGTTGTATTTTTTCACAGCTAAACCCACACATTCAGGTTTTGTCTTCTCAGGGCCTGTCATTCATTCTGGTTCTCTGATCAGATGTCCTTGGAGTGTGGGTGCCTGCGGCCAGCCCGGAAGCCCTTTAAAATGCCCTTCGTGGCCATCCTGGCCTCATTCCCAGATCCACTCCTGTCCAGCTGGGTGCCTGGCTGGTCCCAGGTTACAGTCTGCAATTCCCGCTCCCCTGCCTCAGCTTGACAGGGTCTGTGGCTGATCTGGGTCAGGCCCTGGGCACTGCTGGCCTCATCACATTGGCCTCCAGACCCCTTCTGGAAGAGACATCCCTTTGTTCCATCCCGGGCTGTGGGGACAGGCTTGTGCGAGAACTGAGGGTCCAGTGAGAATGGTCTTGAGTCCTTAGGGCCTGGGAGCCCTAAATGGAAGTGGGAAGGAGGAGGAGGAGAGTAGGGAGGAGATGCGAGGACTGTGTGCACCCAGGGCCAGGTTTAAGAAGTCAGGGTTGAGGACATTAGAGGCCTGTCTCCCCCGGAGTGCAGAGAGCTGTGAGTTTTTCTTCTTTAGTTCCTTAGCCGGAACCCTCTAGAGCAGATTCTGGGGTGATGGAACTTTGGGTATGAGTTCTTGTCAGCCAGGCATAGTTGTTAGGAGCTTGGACCTGCAGTAGGTAGCCCCTCATCTGGACGAGAGGGACTCAGCTCTGCCTATTGAGAGCTTGTGCTGCCTGCAAAGTGACCTGCCTGAGGCTCATTGCCTGGTCCTTGTGAATATTAAATGGCATCAACACAAAGAAGGGACTTCCAGGGGAGGCTGCCCGGGATTGCCAGCGTGCAGTAGGACTCCACTGATGCCTGGGATTGATTGCCAGCATGCAGCGGGGGCTCCGCTGATGCCCGGGCTTGCGTGTCGCTGCTGCTGCCTACTGGTGTGTGACTGTAGCCCCCTGTGCCCAGCTGGTGTGCTTGCCAAGGTGACGACAGTACTTTTTATTGCACAGAGTTGCTGGAGAGTTGGATGAGCTGTTCACAGAGTTGCTGGAGAGTTGGATGAGCTGTGCACAGAGTTGCTGGAGAGTTGGATGAGCTGTGCACAGAGTTGCTGGAGAGTTGGATGAGCTGTTTCCCATCAGTACAGTTTCTCAGCCCCGGCACTGTTGACATTCTGGGCAGGATAATTTTTCACCCTGGGGAGCTGTCCTGTACCTCGCTGGACACTTACCAGGTCTCCCTCCAGCTCTGTATGTTCTTCAGATGATTTGGGGATATCACTGGTATTTTAGTGAGTTCTAGAATTTCCCTCATTGACATTGCCAGGATGTCTCAGACATTGCCAACTGTCCTGGGGTTAAGGGAGGCAGGATGGCCTAACTCACGGTAAACACTCAACAGCTGTTTACTGTTACTAATGATACTGTGTTATTAGCAGCAAAGTCAGCAAAGTCACTTCTGTATATTTGGGAAGAAAAGCTAGAAACCCCAAAGACTTGGTTCTGGCAGAGTGTGCAGGTGGGCACAAAGGATTCGGACAGGTGGGCACGGAGGATTCGGACAGGTGGGCACAAAGGATTTGGAGGAGGAGAAAGCCAAGAGGGAGTGTGGGGGCCCTTCGGGCAAGTTTCTTGGCTGTCTAAAGATCATTAGGAGCTGGCTGTGTTTCTTTCCCCTTCTGAGAGACAAACATGAGTTTCTCTTGAGGTCTTACCCCAGGAGTGATGTGCAGATTAACGGGAATTGTGTGGCTCATCCCAACATCTCCTTTAAGAAACCCCATGCAGGCTGCTTAAGAGACCTTCCTAAACACAGCAGCTCAAGCATTTGCTTCTTGGAGTTTTATTTGTTGGAATAAAGGCACTTATCAACCTGTTTTTTATTTTTCAAAAATAATAACTTATTTTGTTTAACATAATTGACTTTACTAGGGGCAAATACCGATTTAGCAGGAGGGAAATGTGATTATTTTTCTTTCAAATTGCTGTGCTTCTATTAACTTCACAAGATTTATTTTCACGTCCTCCTAACATCATAAGTGTTTTCCTGCCCATTTTTCAAAGGCAGGAATGGTCTTGTTCCTCCAGGCACCATGGCCAAGTGTCCACATTTCTTCACATTATTCTTGGGGGTTGTTGCTTTGAGGATCAGCCCAGCGAGGCCAAGGGGAAGGGCAGGTGGGGTGTTTGCAGGAGGCCTGAGACTTAAGTGACCCCGATGATGGTCTGTGCTATTTCCATACTCAGGCTCTGTGGCCATCAGCCCCTGTTGCTCTGAGGGACAAAAGCTTTCTTATCCCAACCCAGGCTTGATGACCGCCCCCTTCATCCCATGTTGCTTTCTGCAGTCCTTCGACATGCTTCCTTCCCCTCCAGTCCGCCCAGAGGCAGGTGGTGTCTCCATGTCCCCTGCTAGACGGAGAGCCCTTGAGGGTGAGGGCTGAATCTGTTGCTTTCTCTCTTCCCAGCACCTGCTGTGGTCCCTGGCACACCTTGTCGAACATTGAATGAAGGCAAAGGGAGAGATTTCATCTTAGCAACATGTCATGAGCTGCCTGGGGAACCACAAGTTTCCTGTTGGTGGGGATTAGGTCTTCGAGGGGGCGCCACTTTCAGGACTGAGGCAGAGTCGGCTCAGCTCAGGACTGCAGTGGGTGATGGGATCAGCAGCCCTAAAGCTCCCTCTACCCGTGGCTGTGGGAAGCACCCATTGACGGCTCCATCCCGATTGGCTTCCTGAGCTAAGATGGGTGCCTTGTCCCTGCTAGATAAGTATGTGTCAATGTCGGTGGGTTGCGCAAGTCAGTTACACGACTCTGTATGCTCGTCAGATGATTTGGGGATATCACTGGTATTTTAATAAGTTCTAGAATTTCCCCCATTGACATTGCTACAAGGCCACTTTTAAAATTCCTTCTTAATAAAATGTTCCAGTAAAACACTTTCCTAGTCCCCTTGATGATATGTTTGTCTGCAGTGACTGGATTAGCTGGTGGAAGAATAGAAGGAAAAGTGGGTTTTTAAGGGAGATTGTGCTGGAGTCCCACTTCCAGCTCCTAGTCATTGTGGGACCCCAGTGGGGCTCCCCAGAGCTTTCGGGTCTTGATCATCTGTAAAATGAGGGTCCTGCCACCAGTCTTTTCTGCTCCCAAATGCAGTGATGAAAAGCCAATGAAATCAAAATATATAATATATATGCTAAAGTACTTTGTAATTATAAAGCATTAAACAGCTAAAAGGAATAATAAATTCTTTTTAGAGCACAGATTGGCAGACTTTTTCTGCAGAGGTCTAAAAAATAAGTACTTGAGGTTTTGCAGGCCAAGAGGCAAAATGGAGGATACTATGTTAAAAAAATTAAACCTAGAACTATCCTCTGACCCGGTGATTCTTCTTTTAGGTGCACACCCAGAAGGAGAAACAGTTCACACAGGCTGGTCCGAGCGCAGTGGTGTTTACAACTAGCTGATCACAACCAGTTATTGATGTTATTGTGCCTTCTCCACTCCCACTACTTTACATGCCTTTACAAAAAGTTCAGGCTGGGCGCGGTGGCTCATACCTGTAATCCCAGCACGTTGGGAGGCCGAGGCAGGCAGATCACCTCAGGTCAGGAGTTTGAGACCAGCCTGGGCAACATGGTGAAACCCAGTCTCTACTAATAATACAAAAAAGATTAGTTGGGCGTGGTGGTTCGCACCTGTAATACCAGCTGCTCGGGAGGCTGAGGCAGAATCACTTGAATCTGGGAGGCAGAGTTTGCAGTGAGCCGAGATTGTGCCATTGCACTCCAGTCTGAGCAGAAGAGTGAGACTCTATCTCAAAAAAAAAAAAAAAAAAGAAATAAAAAAACAAACAAGTAGTTATTTATGTTCATAGCAGCATTATTCACAATACTTAAAAGGTAGAAACAATTCAAATGTCCATCATTGGATGAATGGATAAAGAAAACGTGGTATGTCCCTATAATGGAATATTATTCAGCCATAAAAAGGAATGAAATGCCCATCATGCTACAACATGGGTGAACCTTGAAAACATTATGCTAAGGGCAAGAAGCCAGTCACAGAGGGACATACATGATTCTATTAATAGGAGATGTGATTCTGTTCATATGAAATGTCCAGAATAGGCAAATCTGTGGACACAGAAAGCAGATTAGTGCTTGTCGGGGACTAGGGGAGGGTGTGATGAGGAGTGACCTCTTAGTGGGAGTGACAGTCTGTTTGCATTACTATAAAAGAATACTTGAGGCTGGGTAAGATTTATTTATTTATTTATTTGAGATGGAGTCTCGCTGTGTTCCCCAGGCTGGAGTGCAGTGGCGCAGTCTCAACTCACTGCAACCTCCACCTCCCAGGTTCAAAAGATTCTCCTGCCCCAGCCTCTTGAGTAGCTGGGACTACAGGCATGCATCACCCGCTTGGCTAATTTTTGTATTTTTAGTAGAGACGGGGTTTTGCCATGTTGGCCAGGCTGGTCTCGAACTCCTGACCTCAAGTGATCCATGAGGCTGGGTAATTTATAAGAAAAGAGATATAAGGCTAGATGCAGTGGTTCATGCCTGTGGCCCCAAAACCTTGGGAGGCCCAGGCAGGCTGATCCCTTGAGCCCAGAAGTTGGAGACCAGCCTAGACCACATGACAAAAACCCATCTCTACAGAAAATTTAAAAATTAGCCAGGTGTGGTGGCACACACCTGTAGTCTCAGCTATTCAGGAGGCTGAGGTGGGAGGATTAGGTCCCTGGAGCCCAGGAAGTGGAGGTTGCAGAGATTGCATCACTGCCTTTCAGCCTGGGTGACAGAGTAAGACCCTGTATCAAAAAAAAAAAAAAAAAGTTATAATTGGCTCATGTTTCTGTAGCTGTACAGGAATCATGGTGGTGGCATCTGCTTCTGCGGAGGCATCTGGAAATTTTCAATCATGGCAGAAGGGGAAGGGAGAGCCAGGGCATCACAGGACAAGAGCAGGAGCAAGAGAGGGCAGGAGCTGCCACACTGTTAAACAACCAGGTGTCTCATGAACTCACTAAGCAAGAACTCGCTTCTCACCAGGAGGATGGTGCCAAGCCATTCAGGAGGGATGTACGAGATCCAAACCCCGCCCACCAGGCCCACCTTCAACACTGGGGATCACATTTCCACAAGATATTTGGAGGGGACCGACATCTAAATGGTATCAGTGACTCTGGAGTTTCCTTTTGCAGTGATGAAAGTATTTTAGAACTAGACAGAGGTGGTGGTTGCACAACATTAGGAATGTACTAAATATTAAACACTACTAAATCGTATACTTAAAAATGGTTAATTTTCTGTTATATTAGTTTTACCTCCTTTAAAAACAAGATGAGGACCGGGTGCGGTGGCTCACGCCTGTAATTCCAGCACTTTGGGAGGCTGAGGCAGGCGGATCACCTGAGGTTGGGAGTTCGAGACCAGCCTGACCAACATGGAGAAACCCCATCTCTACTAAAAACACAAAATTAGCTGGATGTGGCAGCACATGCCTGTAATCCCAGCTACTTGGGAGGCTGAGGCAGGAGAATTGTTTCAACCTGGGAGGTGGAGGTTGCGTTGAGCCGAAATTGTGCCATTGCACTCCAGCCTGGGCAACAAGAACGAAACTCCATCTAAAAAAATAAAATAGAATAGAATAAAAGATGAGAACCATTCTTTGCTTATGGACAGTATAAAGCTAAGCTGTGGGCCAGATTTGGCCTGTGGACTGTAGTTTGCAGACCCCTGGTCTAGAGTCTTAGAACCTTTTAGTTTTAGAATAATGACCATTATTTTTGTAATAATATTGTATGCTAGTTATTAAAATATCGCAAACTGTATTAAAGTTAAAAGGATGTAAAAAAACTTTGGCATGGCTGGGCGTGGTGGCCCACGCCTGTAATCGCAGCACTTTGGGAGGCCATGGCAGGTGGATCTGAGGTCAGGAGTTTGAGATCAGCCTTGCCAACATGGTGAAACCCCATAACTGCTAAAAATACAAAAATTAGCCGGGTGCAGTGGCAGGTGCCTGCAATCCCAGGTACTCGGGAGGCCGAGGCAGGAGAATCACTTGAACCCGGGAAGTGGAAGTTGCAGTGAACCGAGATGGGACCACTGCACTTCAGCCTGGGTGACAGAGCAAGACTCTGTTTCAAAACAACAACAACAGCAACAACAACAAACCTAGGCATTCTCCATGCAATCTACCATTGAGAAAGGACTGCCATTCTCAGCCTCTCCATGCGCGATGGTCCATACCCTCCCGCTCCCCACTTCATACACAGAAACCTAATCACGAGGTGATGGGATTAGGATGTGGAGCCTTTGGGAGGTGATTAGGTCATGAGGGCTGAGTGTCCTTCTAAAAGAGTCCCCAGAGAGCTTGTTCCTTCCATCCTGTGAGGACACAGTGAGAAGGTGCCTTCTGTGAGCCAGGAAACAGGCCCTTGCCAGACACCAAATCCACCTGCCCCTCAGTCCTGGAATTTCCCAACCTCTAGAACTGTGGGAAATGAATTTCCGTTGTTTGTAAGCTGCCTGGTTTATGATATTTTGATATGGCAGCCTGAACAGAGGTAGATACCATGTGTGGAGAGAAGCAGGCAGAGAAATAGGAGAACCATGGACTTTTAGAGTTGAAGGGTACCCCACCCTCCTTGATTTCTAGTTGAGGAAATGGAGGCTGTGAGTGCTGAAACTGAGCGGGGACCATCTCTGGGGAGCCCTCTCCGGATCCTTAAAAAAGGCAAACGGCCCTTGAAATGGCAGGGTGGGGAGAGTTGGGCACAAGGTTAAAAAGCAATTTAACAGAAATCCAGTTCTTCAGGATTCTTGCTTTTTCCACCATGTTGCCTCCAGAAGAACAGAAAATACAATCTCCATTTTGCAGTCTTCGTCTGACTAGCAGTTGCCATGGGGGCCAGGTGTGGTCAAGGGCTCTAGAACATTTGTCTGCAGTTTCCCTCTTTGATCTCTGTGATTTATAGACAGGCACTTAAAGGTGGGATTAACATGGAAAGAGCCTTCAGAGTGAAGGATCTAAGTCCCTGGAAATGAAGGATTGGATGAAAGTGTTTCGTAAGGACAAAGTTTTAATCCTGTAGCTTTAGTACTTCCATTGTAAAAGTCGGTATTTTATTTACCTGCCAAAGTCTACTGCTTACCTGCACATATGTGCAATGGCTTTGTAGATTCTTTTTAAATGTGTCAGCCCACGTTTTTAAAAACTGGTTTAGAAAATTCTCACTGGGCTTCCTGCCTCTATCACTGATCTAGTCATGATTCATCTTATGGTTAGGAAAGGATCACTAGCCTGGAGAAACTGAACGGTGGTGTTGAGTCTTGTTTTCAGTTTTTATTAGTATTTCCTGTTTCATACAGCCCACATTTCTGGGCAATAAGCCTAACATACCATAGACTTATTTTGTAAAACACTTTTATTTATGCACACACACACGTACACACATAGTTAGAGCTGGGTGAAATCCTGGCAGTAACCAGGCGTGCTTCTTCATTTTATCCATCAGATTTCTTGATGCCTCCTCTTACCACTCAGGGTACTCATGTGAACATTTTTTGTTGTTGTTGTTTTTTGAGACAGAGTCTTGCTCTGTCGCTGGGCTGGAGGGCAATGGCACCATCTCGGCTCACTGCAAACTCTGTCTCCCCGGTTCAAGCAATTCTCCTGCCTCAGCCTCCTAAGTAGCTGGGATTACAGGCGCATGCCACCACGCCCAGCTAATTTTTGTATTTTTAGTAGAGACAGGATTTCACCGTGTTGGCCACGATGGTCGCGATCTCTTGACCTTGTGATCCACCTGCCTCGGCCTCCCAAAGTGCTGGGATTACAGGTGTGAGCCACCCCGGCCAGCCTTAATGTGAACATGTCTAAACATACACACACACATTGCTGAGTGTGTGTGTGTGTGTATACGTGCGTGCGCATAGGTGCATCTGCAGAAATAAGTCTACAACTCCAGGCTGTAGCTGGAGAATCTCCAGGATGGAGTTACGTCACAGTAGGGCGTGATGTGGGGTGTGCCTGCTCTATGTGTTGGGTGGGGTTGGAATGGGATGGGCTGAACTGGTAACACTGAGAATTTTCAGCCCTGAGCTCCATAAACTGAACCCATGGGGGAGGTGCCTAGCTGGATGCAAACTCCTTAATTCCTGTTTAACTTTGGCCCAGTTAGTTAACTACTCTGAGCCTCAGTTTGCACATGTGTAGGGTGGGGATAAATAGTACCTGCTTCCTATGACGGGAGAAAAGAGCGACGTGATGGGGTAAAATGTTCAGCATCATGCCAGAAACCTGATAACCAACTGGTGGTACATGGGAGTACCACCAGGGGCACCATGGAAGCCTGAAAATTGCTCTAGGTAACACAGCCACCTAAGTGTGTTGTATTTCTGTTTCTTTTCTTTTTTTTTTTTTTAAATATCAGAGAGCTGTTAAGAATCATCAGATTTCCACATAAATGACTTGATGTTTGTTCTCAGCTCAAAAGTAGGTACAAACATCACTGTGAATTGAGATTTCCAGGAAAAGTAGACAAAAGAAAAAAAAAAGCTTTGAAAAACATTTTCCCGTAAGTAATTTCATATGTTTACATATCAACTGAAGGGAAAACACAACTACTTATTCTTGCAGTTTTATGACTGTATCATTTAATAAACATTGTGTGCCAGAGGAGGTTATGGGTTGAGTCCCCCGAAAAGACAGGTTGAAGTCCTAGCCCTTAGTGCCTGGGAATGGGACCGTACTTGGAAATGGGATCATCGCAGATGTAATCCGTTAAGATGTGATCGCGCTGAGTTAGGGTGGGCGTTTAATCCAATATGCCTGCTGTCCTTGTTAAGAAGAGGAGGGACTCATGAGGACTCAGCCAAGTGAGGATGGAGGCAGAAGTGGGCATTACGCGGTCACAAGCCAAGGAGTGTCCAGGAGCCCCTAGGGCTCCCTGGAACTGGAAGAGGCAAGGAAGAAATCTCCCCCGGAGGGTTTGGAGGGCGCATGGCCCTGCAGGCACCTTAATTTCTAACATCTGGCCTCTGAAACTGAGAGAGTAAGTATCTTTGGTACTTTGTGTGGCAGCCCCAGGAAACTGACACAGAGGTAGAAATGCAGTTGAGACACAGAGGAAAAGGTATTTCTGGGGGTGGACGATTGAGAAGGAGAGACTTGTGGGCTTGTAGTGCCCACCCCAGACCGTTGGCGCCCTGCATCTTGTCTTATCTCCAGGCAATGAGGAAAGAAGGCTCAGAACAATTGCGCGCTGGTGCATTTTGCATCGTCTTTTTAGAGGAAAACTGCCTAGAGAGTGCGGTGGTGACTACCGTGCCGGATGTGTGACCATGTTAGCAGATTTCGGTCTCTGATCTGCTTTTTCTTTGGATTTGATGTGAATGTTGTTGACCAGAACTGGAGGCCGAACAGGAGAGAATTAACTGTCTTCCCTCCAGAGGGACTAGGTACTGAAATGTGCTTTCCCGATCCCTCTGGCGCAGTGAACTTTGGAGTTGGAGGACGAGCTGATGTCTCTTCCTTTCTTTCCAAAGAGGATGTCTGTGAGTTACGGTCTTCATTCTTTTTTTTTTTTTTGAGACGGGGTCTCACTCTGTCGCTCAGACTGGAGTGCAGTGGCGCCATCTCAGCTCACTGCAGCCTCTGCCTCCCGGGTTCAAGCGATTCTCCTGCCTCAGCCTCCCGAGTAGCTGGGATAACAGGCTCCTGCCACCACACCTGGCTAATTTTGTATTTTTAATAGAGACGGGGTTTCATCGTGTGGGTCATGCTGGTCTCAAAGTCCTGACCTCAGGTGATCTGCCCACCTTGGCCTGCTAAAATGCTGGGACTACAAGTGTGAACCACCGCACCCGGCCTGTCTTCATTCTTTCATGTGTTCATTTAGCGGACATCCAGCCAGAGCTGCCCACATGGTGACACCTTCCTAGGCGTTAAGGACTCAGTGAAGAACAACGTCAGCTTGGCGTCCGCCCTCAGGTCGCTGTAGCTGCCTAGCAGGAAAGACTTGGGGCCAGGCAGTTACCATGCTTGGCGGAGAGGTGAGCGCTCTCAGGGAAGACACCTGCTGTGCAGGTGAGGGGCACCTACCCAGGTGCCACCTGATCTGCGAACGCCAGCGAGGGGTATTTTGTTTCTAGAATCTGATGGACATACTGAAGATACTCAGGGGAAGAGGGGCTAGGTGTTCTCAGCAGTGGGATCAGCATGTCCAAGCCTCGTGTGGCTCGTTGGAGAAGCTGAAAAAATAAAACATGCAGAGTGAAGGCATTCAGCAGAGTGAGAATAAACCGTGAGTGAGAGAAAGGACTCGGAGCCTCCCAGGTCACATGAGGGCCTGGAGGAACAGCAGGAGCACATGGAACCCATCTCCCTGGGCTCTTGCCGTGGGCCAGGGTTCAGCCTGATGAACTGCTGAGAGCTATGTCCCTGGCTGGTGTCCATGTGGCCCAGGCCCTGTCCCCAGGGATTTCAGTGGAACCTGCAGCTTGTAAATTTGCCCAGTATTCTTAAGCCTCCAGCTTAAGATGTGGTCACACTAGATTAGGGTGGGCCTTTAATCCAGTATGCCTGGTGTCCTTGTTTAAGAAGAGGAGGGACACATGAGAACTCAGCTGTGTCCTGAGAGCTATGTCCTCAGCTGGTGTCCATGCGTCTCAGGCCCTGCCCTCAAGGGCCTCAGTGGACCCTGCAGTCTGACTTGTAAACTTGCCCAGTATTCTTAAACCTCCAGCTTAAGGCGTGGTCATACTGGATTAGGGTGGGCCTTTCATCCTATATGCGTGATGTCCTTGTTAAGAAGAGGAAGAGGAGGGACACATGAGAACTCAGCCATTGAGGCTGGAAGCAGAAGTGGGCGTTATATGACCACAAGCCAAGGAGTGTCCAGGAGCCTCTAGGGCAATTTACCATCCAATTTACCAGAAACTAAAGAGAAGTGGACTTCCTTTCCTCTTCTCCTCTATTTCTAAGCATTATTTTGCACAATCACCCTATAGCTACTGTTGCCCTGACCCAGGAGGGTTGATCTATTGAGTCTAGAGTGGTATTACAGTTAAGTGTTTAATCAGGTCACTTTCAGAGGCTTGGTGGGAGGCCTTTAATCTCTTGAGCATTTTCACATGTTTCATTTGACGAGGGCCTCTCTGTCCAGAAAGACTATAGTGCGGAGCCAGATTTTCCAGTCGTGTTTAGATCCATCAGGTA
Organism: Trachypithecus francoisi; assembly: GCF_009764315.1. Taxonomy (NCBI): domain Eukaryota; kingdom Metazoa; phylum Chordata; class Mammalia; order Primates; family Cercopithecidae; genus Trachypithecus; species Trachypithecus francoisi. The sequence goes on along the minus strand of NW_022681442.1, from coordinate 4,558,141 downwards.
CAGGTGAAATTCCATGGAAGCTTTTTTGCATTGGAATTGATTCTGCAGTCCAGTATCAGGTCCTCTCATGGGCTACATTCCATTGACCTGAAATCCCAGAGGGTTAAGAGATGGTTTGCAGTTGGACTGATCTGAGGATGAACCCTTTTCTAGTTGTACTTTTTGGAATTTACCTCACTCTCTATGCTTTGGTCTACTCAACCTGTAAACTGAGGAGAAAAGCAATTGCTACCCCTTGGTGTTTTCATGGGAATTCAGTGTTGACACCCACGAGATGTTATCATTTATCGGACTTTGCTCCCTAATCTAGTAGAGAAATGGACCACAGGGTGACAGTTGGGAGGATGGAGCTGCAAAGTGTTTGCTGTTGACCAGAGAAGGGGCCTGGGGCTCAGTATGCCTGGTGGAGTCTCTGGGAAGCTTTTCCAAGGAGGCTCCTGGCGAGCCTTGGAGGACGCCGAGGATGTGGAGGGGAACAGAGGGAGAGTGGCAGACTGGGAGGAGTCTGAGGGAGGCGCTACCTAGGCTTCAGCTTCAGATGCATGGGACAGAGGTTGGGTCAGGGCCAGGAGTGCTCAGGCCAGCTTAACAGGTAGGACTTTTGTCCTGAGAACCTCAGGATGGAGGGACCATTGAGGGGAGGGGCAGGGGAAGCAGGTGGGAGGGCAGTTCATGGCACAGTTGTAAGTTCATGAATCAGTTGCATGATTTAAAAACAAAATAATTGAGGTGAGAGTCACATAACATGTAGCTAACCATTCTCAAGAACAATTCAGTGGCGTTTAGAAGGTCACAGTGTTGTGCAGCCACCACCACTGTGTAGTCCGAAACATTTCTGTCACTCCAAAGGAAAGCCATATACCCATTTATAGTTCCTTCTTTTTTTTTTTTCTCTTCCTCCAGCTCCTGGCCGCCACCAAACTGTGTTTTGTGTCTCTGGATTTATCTGTCCTGGATAGTTCATAAAAATGCAGATCCCACAGCGTGTGGCCCTTGTGTCTGCCTTCGTCCATTTAGCATGTGCATCCACACTGCAGCATGGATCGCTGCTTCGTTCCTTTCTGTGGTAGACTAGCATTCTGCTGTATGAGTAGACCACGATTTGTCTGTCTGTTCCCCTCGTGATGGACATGCGGGCTCTTTCCACCTTTTGGTTCTTGTGACTGGCGCTGCTGGGAGCATTCATGTCCGCGTGTGTATTTGACCAGGGGCTCGGTTCTCTTGGACCTGGGAGTGGAATTGCAGGGTCATGTGGTGCTCTCGCGTTTCATTTAGTTGCATGATCCTTGGACACAGCAGCAAAGGCTTGCTGGACTTCCCTGGCCCAGGCCTGCACTGCGTGCTTCACCCCTTACCTCCCTGAGCCTTCCCTGTGACCGTCGGGGTGGGGAACAGGTGCCCTTCCCTGCGTGGGTGGCATGGGCGCCGGTGGTTCTCTTGGCCGCTTTGCTGTTCTGTCTCCTTAGAGGGGGTGCAGCGCCTCCTCCTGCATTTCCAGGGCTGGCCCTCTCCAGCCTTGGGAGACTGGAGATTCTGATTCTATGGTTCAAGGCCTCGCATGGGCAAGGCCTGGCCTGGGGTCACTGGCCTCGCGCGCAGGAGTCCGGGCCAAGGCAAGCTTTTGCCAAGGTTGGCATCTAAGACATGTAGAGACAAAGCTGCCTATGCTGTCCCGATTGCATTAGCCGTGGCAGAGAAGTGTGGGCATCAGCACAAGGACTCGGGGCCCAGACCCTGGTTTTCTCTAGGTGAGTACCCCCTACCGGGTTTTTGGCTATTTGGATATCAGGTGGCTTCTGACAGTTTTTGAGATGCTTGACCTGAGGACATGAAAGGGGAGCTGATAGAGGACCGACTCCCTGTCTCGTCATCACATCCTGCAAGGGCCCATCTCCCCTGCCCGTGGGCAGTGCCAGCGTCAGATTCCCTGCGTCGAGGATGGGGGCCACAGGAAGCCAGTTTATTTTGGAGTTGGGAATTCTCTTGGGCTAGTTGCTGCACGCCCACCGAGCCAGGTCTCTGACCCAGGAGGGAGGGAGCATCTCGGGAATAAGATCTGGGAAGTATAATCCCAGAGGATGGTGGGTGGGAGAGTCAACAGTGTGTTTTCACTGCAAAAGCCTCTCATGAGCTCAGACTTGGAGAGACATGGATGGAAGCCAGAGAGAGAAGCCCGGATGGGATACTTTCACTTTCTTGAAAATTAAAATGAATACCATTCCAGGCTGTCCTGGAGGAGCGTTTGCACGCTGTGTGGCTGTGAGGTTTGGAGGGGCGAAGACGCCAGGATGCATGGCTGATCCTTCTCTGTGTGGAAGTCTGTCGTGGAGCAGTGGGTGGGACCTGGTCTGGTGGCGCCGGGGGAAGCGAGGCCAGAAGTGCAGGTTCAGGAGCCCGAGCTGAGCTGAGCACAGTGAACGCAACAGTGTGTTTTTACTGGAAGCCTCTCATGGGCTCAGACTTGGAGAGGCATGGATAGAAACCAGAGAGAGAAGCCCCCACTGGGGTTGGAGTCAGGGGCCTCATCTGTTGAATGGGCGGTCGACTTCCTAGGAGTTTTCCAGCTCCACTTTCCCATGTATTTCAGGGAAGCCAGTCTGAAGCGGGAGTTGGTGCAGCACAGAGTTTATGCGGTCAGGCTCTGGAGTACGGCCTTCCTGTCACTTCCAGGAACCAATGTGTCTTCATCTATCGACTGAGGATACGCGCGGCCCCAGTCCTCCCTGGGCTTTGGGAGGATGCAGAGTCACTGGAAAGTGCTTAATCTTATGCCTGGTGCAGAGTACCTGGCATTATTATTAGCCCAGCCAGCACAAACTCAGTCTTCCCTTCCAGAGGTTACTTAGAAAGGTAACAAAGAATTGTCAGATAGTAAAAAGGCGTGAAGTCTTTTGTTAACAAGATGGAATAAAAGTGGGCCGCTGAGACAGTTCGTAGAATATTGATGGAGACGCTGATGACTCCGGAGATCCCACGTGTTGGGTATGTGGATTCTGGAAGGTTGATGATAGTCAAAGCTGCACGCCAGAATCAGTATTCAGAGCGTTTGATTATCTGAGCCCACAGGCTTAGCTGTGAAGGAACCTCCTCCAGGCTAAATGTGAAGTTTAAAATTAGGGACTTGAATCAGCTGATGACTGCAAAATAGCAGAGAAGGGCCTTCAAAGCCATGCTGGGGCGGGGTGTGTTGGCATGTGCCTCGTCTCAGCTATGCCGAAGGCTGAGGCAGGATGATGATGAGTTCAAGCCCAGCCTGAGCAAAATAGCAAGACCCTTGTCTCCAAAAAACAGAACAAACAAAAAACCTGTCCTCTCGGGAAGACCTAGAGATTGCTTTTGACTAAACCCAGTCAACAGGCTGATAGGATTTCTAGAAAAGTAAAATTAGCACCATTCCAGGCTGTCCTGGAGGAGCATTTGAACGCTGCAGCTGTGAGGTTCGGAGAGGCGAAGACACCAGGATGTATGGCTGTATGGGACTCTGTCTTGGAGCAGCGGGTGGGACCTGGTCTGGTGGCGCCAGGGGGAAATAAGGCCCAGCAGTGCAGGTTCCGGAGCCTGGGTTGAGCCAAGCATAGGAGGCCCTTTGTGGTAGGTAAGCGGCGGATCGTCCCTGGAGTACCACGGCCCTCGCTGGTGGAGGTGGGTGCACTGGGCCACTGGCTGATGCACAGGCCACTGCAGAATATCTTCAAGTCTCTCTCCGCTTGACATTTGGTTAAATTACTGCCAGACTTGGGGGAGCTTTCCCTCACCGCAGGGGCCCGGAGTTGAGATCAGGCCGCGATCCGGGCCCTGTGTCACCGTCAGCTCCTGGCCAGCCCCTCCCCTCCTGCTCTGGGGTCTCTCGTATATGTGTCCTTCAGTCCTTTTTCCGTAGGTTGGCCTGGATCTATGTGGAGGAGTCTGAGGCATTTTTGAGCGTGTGGAGGAGGACCGGGAGGACCTTGGCTTTGGAGGACTGGACAGGCTGAGGACCCGGGGCCAGGGCCTTGATGTGGGGACCTTCCTCTGGGAGGCCGCCCAGTGTGGCAGGGCTTCCCACAATCAGGACGGAGTCTGTGGAGGTGTTGAGATTTGCAGCTCTTGCGGGTGTGTTGAGGTGAAAGTGCAGCTTTATTTTGGGGGAAACAAATGTTTCTGATCAAAATGTTGAATGTTTGTGCTGCATGGTAGATGCCTGCAGCTGCAGCCTCTCCCAATGGACACCTTTCGTTGGGTGGAGCTGTTCCTGTGGGTGCCAAGATGAGAAATGATACTGTCTGTCCTTAAGGATTTCACTTTTGCCACCGTCAGAGGGGTAAGGAAGAAACCAGCTTGGGTCCTTCGGTGTTCTCTAGAGCCGGGTTGCCTCCTGCCTGTACGAGTTAAACCATGTAAGAATGCACAAGGGTTCTGTAGCGCTCCCTGGACTTCCTGGGTTTTGCACGTGGCATTTGCTGAGGTTTCCCTGTCCTGCCTTCTGGCCTAGGGAGGGGGTAAAAAGATGGAGGAAGCAGGACTTTGCGCTTGGGGTGCCCTGAGTCGGCCCGGGTGAGCAGGAGGACATATATGCAGGGCGAACGGGAGGTTCATCCCCTGCAAATGATGAGGTGCGTATTCCCTCTGCTTCTCTTTGAGGCATCAGTGGTTTGTGGGAGGTCGGAACATTTGCTGAGGGGCCATTTGAACCTCTCCAACATGAATTCTCCAGCGATTTTATAATAGTGAATTTGAAACTATTTTACTTAATCTTTTTTTTTTTTTTTTTTGAGGCAGAGTTTCACTCTTGTTGCCCAGTGAATTTGAAACTATTTTACTTAATCTTTTTTTTTTTTTTTTTGAGGCAGAGTTTCACTCTTGTTGCCCAGGCTGGAGTGCAATGGTGCGATCTCAGTTCACTGCAACCTCTGCCTCCTGGGTTCAAATGATTCTTCTGCCTCAGCCTCCCAAGTAACTGGGATCACAGGTGCCCGCCACCATGCCCTGCTAATTTTTGTAGTTTTTCAGTAGAAATGGGGTTTTGCCATGTTGGCCACGCTAGTCTCAAACTCCTGCCTGACCTTGTGATCCGCCTGCCTTGGCCTCCCAAAGTGCTGGGATTACATGTGTGATCCACTGCACCTGACCTATTTTACTTACTCTTTTTTTTTTTTTTTGAGATGGAGTCTCGCTCTGTCGCCCAGGCTGGAGTGCAGTGGCCGGATCTGAGCTCACTGCAAGCTCCGCCTCCCGGGTTGACGCCATTCTCCTGCCTCAGCCTCCCGAGTAGCTGGGACTACAGGCGCCCGCTACCTCGCCCGGCTAGTTTTTTGTATTTTTTAGTAGAGACGGGGTTTCACCGTGTTCGCCAGGATGGTCTCGATCTCCTGACCTCGTGATCCGCTCGTCTCGGCCTCCCAAAGTGCTGGGATTACAGGCTTGAGCCACCGCGCCCGGCCTTACTTACTCTTAAAACTCAGGTTTTTTTTTTGTTTGTTTTGAGACGGAGTTTCACTCCTGCTGCCCAGGCTGAAAACTCAGATTTTATATATAGTATTTCCATTGTCTGTTAGTCTGAACAGGATCTCGATTTTTATTACCAAAACAAAACAGCCTGGTACCTGCCTTGTCATTTGTGCTTCTGAGAAAGGGGTACCGTTGACATTGAGTCAGAACCTGTGTGACAAATGCTACACTCAGTGGTAGCCTTGAGTGTGACCCCCGTGCTGTGGGGCTCGCCCTGACACCCCTGGGGCTCTGTTGCAGGTCCCACCTTCAGAGAGAAGCCATGCACCGTTTGACTCACTTTTTCATGATCGTAACACTTGGTCGTTGAGAATCAAAAGCTGATAAATTCTGCAAATACCCAAAGATGAGTTTTATCATTATCTTTAAAACTCACTGATACCTGATGTAGAGCCATACATTTGGAGCAAGCCTGGGCAGTCTCTTTAAATCCACACTGCAGGTTATTTGAAACATGGGTGTCAGCTTAACCTACTTTCCTACCCTCTGTGAGTCTCACTTTGTGCATGGCTCGCTAGCACAGCTCGTCACAGCCTATTTGGAATTTATGAGTTTTTTTTTTTTGTCTTGACAAAGCCCTGTGCACATAGGGTAACAATAAGGGTTATGAAAAGTATAAAACTAGGCCGGGCGCAGTGGCTCATGCCTGTAATCCCAGCACTTTGGGAGGCCAGGGCGGGCAGATCACGAGGTCAGGAGATCGAGACCATCCTGGCTAACACAGTGAAACCCCGTCTCTACTAAAAATACAAAAAATTAGCCGGGCGTGGTGGTGGGCGCCTGTAGTCCCAGCTACTCAGGAGGCTGAGGCAGGAGAATGGTGTGAACCCGGGAGGCGGAGCTCGCAGTGACTGGATATCTTGCCACTGCCCCCCAGCCTGGGTGATAGAGCAAGACTGCATCTCAAAAAAAAGGAAAAAGAAAAGCATAAAACTCTGTTTTGGGATGTAGAGCATTATATCATAACCACATAAAAAGCCTCAATTAGGATGTTGCTGATTTTCATCTAGAAATTGTCTGTGAAGAACTCCATGAAGTTGGAAGAACGGCTGTAAATATTAATATACTTTGCTTAGTGATTGTGTGGCTTTAATCTACAGTGTGTTCATGCGTGCTGGGTTTGTGCAGCCCCCTGCAGTAGGGCGGGAAGTTGGAGATCGTAATTGCTCTAGGCCAGATCTCGGCTGGCAGCCCCCAGAGGAGTTCTGGCTTGCATCATGTAGGAGGGCCTGGGAGACGCAGATTGGAGGCTTGTTCTTTAAAGGTCCAGTGGGGGTCTGGCCTGCCCTGCCCTCTCTGCTGCTGCTGGGAAGTCCAGCCAGGCTGAGCCACATCCTTGAGCTGTCAGAGAGGGACGTGTCCTCTTCTCTCAACCTGGAAGGCACCTTCCTTACCCAGCAGCTCTTCCTTCCTTCCTCCTCTCTGCTTTCCTTCCTGTGTGTTCCTGCTCTTTGCCTAACTTCTCTCTATCCCTTGGATACTTGCCTTCATGAGGTGAAGGTGGCCCTACTCTGAGCTGCCCCAGCATCCTGTGAATCAGAGGGCAGTGTTGAATACTGCATTGGGATCGCCTGGTTCCTGGGCCGTCTCCACCATCTAACTCCATGAGGACAAGGACAGCATCTGCCCTGCCGGCATCTACTGCCATCCTTGGCACAGGGCTGGTGCTTAGTAAATATTTATTGAATGGACGAGGCTGAAATGTGTAAATTGCAGAAACTTTTTAAAGATTTGTGTGAGCACCGTTGTAAAATGTTTGAAATTAGGGCTGTTCTGGAAAACAGTTGTTTTTTTGTTTTTTTTTCTTTGTCATCCGGGCTGGAGTGCAGTGGCACAGTCAAAGCTCACTGCAGCCTTGAACTCCTAGGCTCAAGTGGTTTTGCCACCTCAGCCTCTGCAGTAACTGGGACTACAGGGGCACACCATACTTCGCTAATTTTTAAACATTTTGTAGAGACAAGGTTTTGCTCTATTGCCTAGGCTGGTCTCAAATTCTTGGCCTCAGCTCAGGTGATTCTTGTGTCCAGCCTCCCAAAGGGTTGGGATTACAAGCGTGAGCCCCTGTGCTTGGCTGTAGACTTTTTCCGTTAAAGGCCAGAGAGTAAATATTTTAGGTTTTGTGGGCCATCGTGGTCTCTGCTGCAGCTACTCAGCCCTGCCGTTGTTGACATGAAAGCAGCCACGGACAGTGCATAGGTTCATAAGCATGGCTGTGTTCCAATAAAACTCTAGTTATAGACAGTGAAATTTGTATATACTCTATAGTTTTTGCATGTCATGAAACATTCTTATTTTGATTTTTTCCAAAGTATTTAAAAACATAAAAACCATTCTTAGCTCACAGGAGTACAAAAACTGGTGACAGTAAGATTTGGCTTCTAACCTATAGTTTGCCCACCTCTGGTATCAGTTCAAAGTATTTCATGTCAAAGAAATATTCTTATAAATGGGAGTAGACTTATACTCCCATTTATAAAGAATACAAAACATTAGTGGAAAATCAGAGAAACACGATCAAACTTATTGGGAGAAGTAGATTCCCAGACTGCTCCCTGGTGAACATGTTTGCTTACTTCCTTTTCCTTTATTTTTTCAAATTGTGGCAAAATACAAATACCATGAAATTTACTGTCTTAACCGTTTTTAAGTGTGTAGTTCAGTAGTATTAAGGATGTTCGTGTTGTGCAACCAGCAGCCCCATTCATCACCGGAACTCTTTTCATCTTCCCCAAAGCAACTCTGTAACCATTAGACACTAACTCTCCCTTCCCCCTCTCCCCAGCCCCTGGCAGCCACCATTCTGCTTTCTGTCTACAAATTTGATGACTGTAGGAACCTCATAATCATACAGCAGTTGTCATTTTGTGAGTGGCTTATTTCACCTAGTTTAAAGCCCTAAAGCTTCACTATATTTTAACATAGGTCATAATTACCTTTCTTTGTCAGGCTGAATAATATTCCATTGTTTGTAGATGCTAGTTTTGCTCATCCATCCATTGCGGATGGATGCTTGGGTAGATTCCATGTTTTAGCTCTTGTGAATAATGCTGCTATGAACATGGGTGTACAAATACCTCTTCAAGACCCTGATTTCACTTATTTTGAGTGTGTACCCAGAAGTAGAATTGGTAGATCATATGGTAATTCTATTTTTAATTTTTTGAGGGACTGCTGTACTGTTTTCTATAGTGGCCCTATCTATTTTACATTCCCACCACCAGTACACAGGGGTTTGAGTTTCTCCAACAGTTGTTACTTTCTGTTTTTTTAAATTTTTGGTCTTCTTTTTAATCATAGCCATCCTTATGGGTGTGAAGTGGTATCTTATTGTCCTTTTGAGTTACATTTTCTTAAGGATTAGTGGTGTTGAGCATTTTTTTTCCATGAGCTTATTGACCATTTGTGTATCTTTTTGGAGAAATGTTTATTCAAGCTCTTTGCCCATTTTAAATCTGTTTCTTTGTTTTTATTGAGTTGTAGGAATTCTTTATTCTGGATATTAAGCCCTTAGTGGATATAGGATTTGCAAATATTTTATCCCATTCTGTGGTGTTGCCTTTATACTCTGTTGATAGTCTCCTTTGATACACAAACATTTTTAATTTTGATGAAGTTCAACTTCTCTATCTTGTTATTGTTGTCTGTGCATTTGAGGTCATATCCAATAAATAATTGCCAAATCCAGTGCCTTGAAGTTTTTCCCCTGTTTCCTGCTAAGAGTTTTACAGTTTTAGCACTTATGCTTAGGCTTTCTGTGCATTTTGAGTTAATTTCTGTGAATAGTACAAGTGTCCAGCTTCATTTTTTTGCTTGTGAATATCCAGTCTTCAGCCATTTGCTGAAATCATTTATTATTTCCCACTGAATGGCCTTGAAACCATTTCCCATTGAATGGTCTTGAAACCATTCAACCCTGTTGAAACCATTGACCGTATATGTGAGGATTTATTTCTGGGCTCTCTGTTCTCTTCTGCTGGTCTCTATGTATCTGTCTTTATGGCAGCTGTTTTGATTGACACTGTTTTGGTTATGAGTTCTTTCTTAGTCCATTTGTGCTGCTAGGACAACATACATGAGACTGGATAGTTTATAAATAATAGCAATTTATTCTCATAGTTCTGGAGGCTGGGAAGTCCAAGATGAAGGCACTAGCAAATTCTGTGTCTAATGACGGCTGCTCCCTGCTTCCAAAATGGCACCTTGCTGCTGCATTCTTCAGAGGGGATGAACGCCGGAGGGGACAAACGCCAGAGGAGCTGAGCACTGGAGGGGATGAACACTGTGCCCTTACATGGCAGAAGGGATGCAAGGGAATGAACCCCCTTCCTCAAACTCTTCTGTAAGGGGCCTGATTCCATCCATGAAGGTTTCATCCTCTTGATTTAATCACTCCTCAAAGGTCCCACCATTTAAAACGATGACATTGGCTATTGAGTTTCAACACATGAATTTTGGCGGACATCAGACCATAACAGTAGTTTTGTACTAAATTTTGAAATCAGCAAGTGCAAGTCTTCTAGCTTTGTTCTTTCTTTTTTCTCAAGATTGTTGTGGCTATTCAGGGTCTTTTGAGATTTCATGTAAATTCTAGGATGAATTTTTCTATTTCTGCATGTACCTGTTTACTTTTGCCTTATTTCTTAGGCTGCTAGGTTAAGGGACATTAATGTTTTAACTTTCATTTACGTTTATCCTTTAATTTTTCTCTTTTATTTGTAGCAGCTTGATTAGTAATCACTCACCTCAGGTGATCCTCCTGCCTCGGCCTCCTGGAGTGCTGGGATTACAGGCGTGAGCCACCATGCCTGACCCAAAATACCTATTTTAGAAAACAAACTCTTCAGTCCAGATGAGTCAGAGTCGTCGTGAGACCAGTGTTCTGTGATAGGCAGTAGTTCAGGGAAGTGGATTAGAGTCGCTGCTTTCATTCCTTTGGATGCTTTGGTTTGGTGTTTGTTAATCCCGGAAGTCAGATTATTAGGCCTTTCTGTATTTGGGTCCCTGTCTTGGCAGCTGTAAGTGTGACGCATGTCCCCAATGAAGGAGACTGCTTCTTTTGTCCTTCGAAGGCCACGCCTACCTTGTTGCCTGAATAGGAGCCTCCATGAGCTGGTGGCTGGATTTAGCCCTGAGTTGGGGCTGGCATTGGGAGTGAGTCTAGGCTGAGACATTTGGAGGAGAGGCAAGAAGGAGAAGGGTGCAACTCGTCCCTAATGCCTTTCCTACCTTTGAGAATTGTTTTTCACAAATGATGTTTTTGCCTCTAATCTGGTCATTTCTTTGTAGTCTTGGTAATGGATAAGAAATTTGCCCTGTGAGTTAAGCATGGTTTCCAGGGATGATGGCAGACTGAAATATTTGGGGATTCAGTGGTTTGCCTTGCTTTGTAATTTTGGTTTAATTTGCAGTTGGGAGTGATTGAGAATAATTTGGAATAAAACTGTTCTAGAAGGAAGACATCCATGCAAACCATTCTGCTGATTCTTTCAAACCAGGTGGTTTTCCAAATTAGATGACAGGAGTCTGGAGCACTTCATACTCAATATTCAGAGTACATATTTTATTTTATTTATTTATTTTGTGGAGACAGGGTCTCTGTCACCCAGACTGGAGTGCAGTGGTATGATCTCAGCTCACTGCAACCTCTGCTCCCCGGGTTCAAGTGATTCTCCTGCCTCAGCTTCCCAAGGACCTGGGATTACAGGCGTCTGCCACCATGCCCGGCTAATGTTTGTATTTTTAGTAGAGATGGGGTTTCACCATGTTGGCCAGGCTAGTCTCGAACTCCTGACCTCAAGTGATCCACCACCTCAGCCTCTCAAAGTGCTGGGATTATAGGCGTGAGCCACTGCACCTGGCCCAAAGAACCTATTTTAGTAAACAAACTCTCAGTTCAAATAAGTCAGAGTGCCTTTTTTTGTAGTTGGCCAGGGTTTTTATAATTAGTTTATCAAGTAAAATTTGACTTGTATTGACAAGAACTGGAGTTGGGATAGCAAACAGTAATTGCTAACTCTATCTTATCAGGGAAATCAAAAGTGTCTATTGAATTACAGCAACTCTATTATATTGCCCTGTAACCTCACCAAGATGATTCTTTGGAGGATGATTAAATGTTGTCATGAATCCATATATATGAGAAAGCAAACAGATGGATAAACAACCAAAGTAATTATCATCTGTACATTTACATTTTTCCATCACAATATTTCAGGGACCTGCTGGTCCAGAGTCATTTATTTGGTCATTATCTGGGAGGATGACATTCTTCATAAAATGTACCCGATTGGTTTATCTGCCCTGCACTCTTACCAGAGGGCATTTCAGCTGTTTAAACTCCCAGAAAGTGTTGGTAGCTTCCTTGTTTTTATTGGTGTCTAGTGGACAGAGGGGACAAGAGAAAGTTTGATGGGATGTATTCTGTGGTTATGAAAGGAGATACTATACTGTGTAAAGAAGCCCCCAAAAAACCAGTTTAAAAAGATTGTTTTGTGGATAGATTGCGTTACCTAAATTCTGATGAAATATTTCATTTTATGTTGCTAATTTTGACTCTAATCTTTTTAAACACAAAAGTAAAACCAATCCGACAACGCAAACATCTTCAAAACCACAGTTAAACAGCATTTGTGGATTGTACCTGTCTTAATAGTGTATAATCACCTTTCCTAGAAAACTTTTCCTTTCTCAGCCTGCCTTTGCAGGTGAGGTGCTCAGACTGCAAAGTCCCATAGGAAGATAATTTTGCCAATTACTCTCTTTTAAGCTGCTTTGTTTAAAGGGTTCTAAACTCGCATCATGAGGAGGGGAGAACCGAGAGGATGTCGGATGTGTGTTGTCACTCTGATGTTTGCTTTTTTTTTTTTTTGAGACGGAGTCTCGCTCTGTTGCCCAGGCTGGAGTGCAGTGGTGCGATCACGGCTCACTGCAAACTCTGCCTCCCGGGATCACGCCATTCTCCTGCCTCAGCCTCCTGAGTAGCTGGGACTACAGGTGCCCGCCACCACACCCGGCTAATTTTTTTGTATTTTTTTAGTAGAGACTTCACCATGTTAGCCAGGAAGGTCTTGATCACCATGTTAGAGATTACACCATTTTTAGTAGGCATTTCACCATGTTAGCCAGGAAGGTCTCGATCTGACCTCGTGATCTGCCTGCCTCAGCCTCCCAAAGTGCTGGGATTACAGGCATGAGCCACAGTGCCTGGCCGATATTTGCTCATTTTCCAAGTGTTTTGTGAGTCCTGAGGAATGAGCTCAAGGAGAAGATGAGTTCATTCCTTCTTCTAGGTTTGTTTTCAAGTGGGGTGAAGCTCACTTTTAGTTTCAGGTGGAAGCTGTGCACTGGATTCATTTGGGAGCAGGTTGTCAGGTAGAACAGTAGAATAAATCTTGAAGACCTACAAGCATTAGAATGGGAGAGGAATGGATGGAGCTGCTCCTTCCTTCTGATTTGCAGGAAGTTTCCTTAATGAAACAAGCTAGCCCTGAGGGAGCCGTCATCTGGGACCCTGGGATCTGCGATGCAGCGGAGTTCCATTATCCTGTTTATTTTTGCTGTAAATACACTCAACATTACACAAATTCATTAAAAGATAAGCGTGATCTGTCCTGTTGGGAAGCTTCTAATGGAAAGTAGGGGATGGCTGATGATTCCTCTGGATGGGCGTTTATTTGCAAGATGTTTCTTTCCAGAAGATACTTAACTAGATTGCGTGTTTCATGACCTCAGTATAAATTCTTTTAGTTTTCCTGACCTTTTATGATTTTAGTTACTATCCTAAATTATATTGATTTCCTTTTCTTGTTCATCTAGAAATGATCATTAAAGACAAACAAATAGGCCAGGCATGGTGGCTCATGCCTGTAATCCCAGCACTTTGGGAGGCCAAGGCGGGTGGATCACTTGAGGTCAGGAGTTCCAGACCAGCCTGGCCAAAATGGTGAAATCCCATCTCTACCAAAAACAACAACAACAAAACTGGATGTGGTGACGTGTGCTTGTAATCTCAGCTACTCGGGAGACTGAGGCAGGAGAATCATTTGAACCTGGGAGGCAGAGGTTGCAGTGAGCCGAGATTGTGCCACTGCACTCCAGCCTGGGTGACAGAGAGAGGCTCCATTTCAAAAAATAAAAACAAACAAATGAAAGGTTTAAGACCTTCTTTGAACCTAACTGCCTTACTTTCTTTGGTGAGCTCATTTTTCTGAGGTCAAGAGAACAGGTGCCGGAACCAAACTGCTTGGGATCAGATCCTAGTCCTAGCACTGGTTGACCTGAGGGAAGTTAATCTCTGTGTGCCGCCTTTCTCTGTTAAATGGGGATAGTAATAGTGGTTGTGGCATAAGATTTAGGTTAAATGAGTCAGTAGATGCAAGCACCTACTGAATGCTATTTAAGTTAATGCAATAATTCAGTGAATTTTGGCTAAATTCATGCATTCAGTAAATATTTACCCTCTGCCTGCAAAATGACTGCTGTATGCTTGGCCTTGGGATACAATATGGACCAAAGTAGATATGGGGGAGTGGCAAGTAAGTAGACAGCCACAAGACAGAGCTGTAAATGATGGGAGGGAGAAAGGACTACCAAGGGAGACTTCCTGGAAGAAGCAGCTTCTTTAATAGGTGCTTTGAAGAGAACAAATATGAGTTAATGAGATGAAGAGGGGTAGGAAGGAGTAGCATCGGTTTAGCTGAGGGCCCTGAGGTGCAAGAGTGCACAGGCCACTGAAGTTCAGTCTAGGTGAGTGGAGGTGAGACTGGGAGCTAAGCAGGGTCGTCCCAAGCTGTCTGGAGGAATTTGGACTTAATGCTCAGAGCAGTGGCTGGTGATTGAAAGGTTTGGAGTGGATGGGTCTTGAAGGGTTCAGAGCTACATCAGAGTTTGTTGTAGGAAGAGTGCATGGGCAGTGGTTTGAAGAACGGGAAGGAGGAAGGAGAGGAGACAGGTGATGGGCAGGCATGGCAGCCATGCAGGGGAGGTGATGGGGTCTGAATGGGGTTGGTGGTGGTGGGGGTGGGGAGGAGCCGGTGGGGTTGAGAATATTAGGAGGATAAGGAGTGCCGTGTCCTGACTGATTGGTTGTAGGGGAGGGGAGGGAAGTGTCCAGGCCTGGATGTGGGGGCTGCTGGTCTCCGGTGGTCCTGGAGAAGGATGAACTCAGGGTACAGTTGTTCCCCAGTACTGGGCACAGGGTGCAGGGCCGTGCCCGTGGTAGACAGTAGGAAATGCTTGCTGCAGGAAGGCCCTCAGCAGGCAGAACCATGTGTGGTCTCTGAGCCTTGCAAGTGGACCTGCCGAGGCAGCTGTCGGGTGGCTGGAGCACAGTTTATGCAGTTGGGAGTCAGCATGAAGATGGGTATGGAAGCCTCCAGAGATGACCTGGGTGGGAGGGTTTGGAAAGTGAGGAGAAGCTGAGGAGCTGGAGCCCCAAAGAACAGCTGCACAGAGGACTGAGACGGAGGAGACCCGGGGAGCAGAGGCCCAGGGAGGACACCAAGCCCGAGGAGGAAGTGGCTGGGAAGGAAAAGAAGAAAGAGGGTCGATGCCAGGGTGCCCTTGGCTCTGCAGGGCACGTGTCAGTGGTGAGGTGGATTGGGGCTTGTGAGGACAATGTTGGCGCAGAGACTTGGCAGTAAAAAGACAAGAGAGCTCTCAGTAAGAACCTGGAGAGGGTGTCAGTTATCAACAGCTATATAACAGGTCACACCAAAACCTAGGAGCTGAAAACGTTTTTTTTTTTTTTTTTTTTTTTTTGAGATGAATTCTCGCTCTGGTGCCCAGGTTGGAGTGCAGTGGCACAGTCTCGGCTCACTGCAACCTCCGCCTCCTGGGTTCAAACGGTTCTCCTGCCTCAGCCTCCTGAGTAGCTGAGATTACAGGTATGCACCACTACACCTGGCTAATTTTTGTATTTTTAGTAGAGATGGGGTTTCACTATGTCAGTCAGGCTGGTCTCGAACTCCTGACTTGGTGATCCACCCGCCTCAGCCTCCCAAAGTCCTGGGATTACAGGCGTGAGCCACTGCGCCTGGCCAGAAAGCATTTTTTATCCTAGTTTCTGTGTGGCTTAGCTGGGCCGGCAGCTCAGGCCCTCTGAAGTGCTGCATTTAAGGTGTCTGCGGGGAACAGAGTCATTTCAGGGTCTCACTGGAGGAGAATCGGCTTCAATGCTCACACGGTGGTATTAGCACGATTCGCCTTCTTGGTGGCTGTTGGCAGAGGGTACTTGCATTTCCCTCCCACAGGGGTCTCTCCATAGGGGCAGCTTATGTAGGGCTGGTTTTGTCACAGCAGGTGAGTGGGAGGCAGAGGGTGGGGCAGAGAGGGGGAGGGAGGGAGGGAGGGGGAAAGAGAGAGAGAGAGAGAACGATAAAAGCAAGAGAGCACACAAGGCAGAAGTCAGAGCCCTTTTTGTCAACGAATCACGGAAGTGACATCCCGTCACTGGCAGTATTTTATTGGCTAGAAGTGAGTCACTAGGTCCAGCCCATACTCAATGGGATCATTTTTATGGATTTTCTTTTAGGAAATGAATGAAGTGAGTCAAATACTCTTTGCTTTACATGTGGACGTGCTCGGCTGTGCATCTGGATTTGCTGCCACCGGCCTCTTTTCCAGTCCCGAGCAACACACATTCATGAATCCACTTGGGTGCATATGCACGCACTGTGTGGCTGGCGATCGTGAGCAGTTTCTTCGAAGTTTCTGGCACTTTGCTGACGCAGGCAGCTCAGTGTCGGAGTGGCCAAGAGCAGGGGATTTTGAGCACGTCTCTGCCGGGCATCTCATGATTGCCACGGTGCTTTATTGAGCATAACAACTTAGAATGTTCAGGTGTGGTTTGCGGCATTCACTTGCTGGTGAATGTTGATCTGATAGGCAGAGACTTTTTAAACAGCTGTCTTGAGCAATTACTCACATACCATGCAATGTATCCATTTACAGTGTACAATTCTATGGTTTTTGGCATATTACAATAATTTTTTAAATTTATGGGAAAATATATATAACATAGAATTTTCCCTTTTAACCCTTTTAAAATGCACATTTCATTGGCATGAAGTACATCTATACTGTTGTGCTACTTATTCTTTGTTTCCAAGACTCTCACCATCCCAGACAGAAACTTTGTACCCGTTAAAAGCTAACTCTTGGCCAGACGCGGCAGCTCACGCCTGTAATCCTAGCACTTTGAGAGTCCGAGGTGGGTGGATCACTTGAGGTCAGGAGTTCAAGACCAGCCTGGCCAATATGGCAAAACCCCATTTCTACTAAAAATACAAAAATTAGCTGGATGTGGTGGCGGGCACCTGTAATCCCAGCTACTTGGGAGGCTGAGACAGAAGAATTGCCTGAACCCACAAGGCGAAGGTTGCAGTGAGCCGAGATCGCCACCACTACACTCCAGTCTGGGCAACAGAGCGAGACTTCATCTAAAAAAGAAAGAAAAAGCTAACTTTCCATTCCCTGTCCTCTCAGCCTCCGTTAATTTCTAGTCTATTATATTTTCTGTCTCTGAATTTGACTACTCTAGGAGCCACATATGAATGGAATTGCACAGGATTTGTCCTTTTGTGCCTGGCTAATCTCGCAGAGCATGGTATCTTCTGGGTTCATCCATGTCACAGCACCCGTCAACACTTCCTTGCTCCGAAGAATATTTCACTGTATGCGTAGCCCACATTTTGTTTAATTTGTTCGTCTCTTGATGGACACTTGCGACATGGTTTCCCCAGCATTTCACTGTCGTGAATAACTTGTCCACTCTTTGCTGGAGGAAGTGCGTCAGCGCCTATCTCATGGTCACAGCAGACAGGCTCCCTTCTTGGGTCAGATGCTCATTGTGAAGCAGATTAGTGCAGTGAGAATGCAGATCTGATCCTGTTCCCCATCCCTGGCCTATGATTGGGGAGAGATGCAGCCCCCTCGGCCTGGCCAGAGCTGAGGCAAAGGAGTGGTATCTGGAGGCTGGGCGGCAGCATGCCCTCCTTCCTCCTGCTCTTTGCCTCAGTCTTTGCGTGCAGAAATGGGGTTGCTGTTAGCCCTATTTCTTAGGGTTGATGTGGGATGATGTGGTGTTCAGTGGCGTTTCTGATCTTTCCCAGGACAGAATGAAGTTTAACTCTACCATGATGATGGTGGTGCTGGTCGTATTGTGGTTGACGATGGTGGTGGTTGGTAGTATTACTGTTGGTGGTGATGGTGGTGGTTGGTAGTATTACTGTTGGTAGTGATCGTGGTGGTGGTAATATTGCTGGTGATGATTGCGTTGGTAGTATTGATGTTGCTGGCGAGGGTGGTGAAGGTGGTAGTAGTGTCCAGCTGGGCCTTTTGAGGGCATCTGGCTGAACCTCTTTCTTGGGATGGGATTGGGGTAGGCACCCTGGACCAGGGCCCTCAAAATGCTCCAGGCCACAGATGGAGAAGGGAAGTTTCCCGAAGTGGGATTGCAGGGTCAGGTACACTGAGCCAGAGGCACTGCTTCCCAGGAATCCTTACCTCTCAGAGCCTGTGATGTGGGCGCCCCGCTGTGCAGCTGCCGTCCAGCCTGGATCCCAAGCTTCCCTTCCCTGGAATCATTCTGAGCTGCTCCGGTCCTTTGGGCTGGATTTTCCATCCTCTCCATCGAAGGGAACCTGGTTCCCGCTGCCTGTCCTGAGGTTGGGGGTGTGTGTGCTGGACCTGGCCCAGGGCAGTACTGGGGTTGCGTGAGAAGGCAGATCTGGAGCTGGTCATATGCCTGGGCCCAGCAAGCTGGGCGTTCAGAATCCCTTTCCGTGGCCCGGGCCCACCCCCGGACCCTGTTCCCTTTATAACTGAGCTTTCGTCTTTGCCTCGGGTCCCTGGCCACCCTACGGGATCCTGGCCTCCCTTTTCCGGGAGTGGTGCAGGTTCTGCTGGGGGGTGCTGCACCCTGTCCTTGCTGCCCGCCTGGCACTCTGGGTTCCCCTCTGCACTTGTTTGCTGATCCATCTCCATTGAGTCCTGAAGGTGCTTATTGATGGTGACCTGGGCCCGAAGACATGGGGTTAACACACCCAGCTCCTGCTCTCCTGCAGCCGTCTCCCTGTGGGGAGTGGGGAGCCGCAGGACAGCCCCTAAGCCATCTAGTGCCTCTGGGGATTCCAGGAAGGCACTCCTTGGGTGAACATGCTGCTTGGCAAGTGCAACCCGGGCAGGATTTCGGCTTCCATGTGTCCCTTCAGCCCTGAGCCTTTGGCAGTGAACAAACCTACCAGCTGTACATGGCAGTCCAAAGTGGGTGGGTGTGTCAGGGTTGGTCCTATGATGAGACCCAGTCTTGTGAAACCCTTTTTCCCAGGGCATCAGTACATCCCCTGCTTAATTTCAGAGCAGCAAGGGCAGAGCTGGGACATGGATGGATCTCTCTGTGATGAGAGCATCGGGTGTTGAATGTCCTTTCTGTGCTATAACTATAAATTCATGTTAGACAGCAAAATGTAGGCGTTTGACTGATGGAGGAAGGATCTGGAGGGGGAAAAGTATTGCTCAAGAATATTTCACCTAAAAAGGACTTTGTGACAAGGTTTGCTTGTGACAGTTCTTGTATGATGTTGGGTGATATTTTGTGTGACTTTTGTTTTGACATGCTCTGGCTGGTTTTATGAGGGCTATTCGGGGAGCACCAAAGGGAGAGTGGCCGGAGAGGCAAAGCTCTGTCTGGCTCTCGGTGGGACGGCTGTGCTTTGTCAGAGTGTGGAGCTACGTGTTATGCAGCATGCAGTGTTGTGGCTAGGGACAGAAACTGGGTCAGAAAAATTAGCCCCCCGAAGCTGGTTTCTCCCACCCTCCAGACCTGTGTCTTTGAGCAGCCATCTAATGTCCTCTCTAAGCCTCATTTTTTTTTTTTTCATTTGTGAAATGGATTGAGTAGTAATCCCTCCCTTGTAAAGTTTTTGTGATAATGAAATTAGATAAATTGGGTAGTCCACAAGAAGCTGTCAGTGGCTGTTCCATGGTAAGGGGCTAAGAGCTCTCATTACAGCTTTTCCTAGTTGTATTACTGTTTGGAGAGCTGGTTCCTAATTCGAGTTCGCCGCAGCTTATCTGTATCATGTCTTGTCTCCTCTTTGGGTGGCAGTTCTTACCTGGGATCTTGGGTGGTAAATATTTGTTGGTTGGTCTGGATTGACTGGATGATTGGAGGTCTGGTCTGTGCTCGCCTACAGGGTCAGCTTAGCCTAGCCGTGACATGGAAAGGCTCTGTCTCCTCTAGACTGGGGTTCCGTTCATGGGATTAATGGAATTGTTATTTCATCCTGTCTCAAGGGCTTTCTGGAATAAGGGCAATGGAGCCTTTGACACTGCCCAGAATTGTCACTGTCCCTTTGAAGCAAAGGGAAATCGGTTGCAGAGAGAGGGACTCTGCAGCCTTTGTTGTGGATGCAGCAGTACAGTTACTCTTTGTTTGGGATGTGCTGGGAGTGCTGTTCTCAGAGCAAGGCCACATGATGCCTGGAGGCGGGGCGGCAGCATGCCTTCCTTCCTCCCTCCTGCTCTTTGCCTCAGAGTCTTTGTGTGCAGAAATGGGGTTGCTGTTAGCCCTACTTCATAGGGCTAATATGGGATGATGTGAGGAAATGCATCAAGTGTTCTTTGGAGTTTCTGGTTTTTCCCAGGGCAGAATGAAGTTTAGCTCTACCATGATGATGATGGTGCTGGTGATAGTGGTGGTGCTGATGATGTTGGTGATGTTATTGTTGATGGTGGTTGGTAGTACTGCTGTGGGCGGTGATGGTGGAGGTGGTAATATTGCTGGTGGTGATTGTGTTGGTAGTATTGATGTTGGTGGGGGTGGTGAGGTGGTAGTATTGTTGGTTATAGTAGTACTGGTGATGGTGATGGTAGTATTGTTGGTAGTGTTTTAGCATTGGTGAGAGTGGTGGTAGTATTCTTGGTAGTATTGTTGGTAGTGTTAGTATTGTTGGTGATGGTAGTGGTAGTATTATTGGTAGTAGTACTGTTGGTGATATGGTGGTGATAGTATTGTTGGTGATAGTGGTGATGGTGGTAGTATTGCTGATAGTATTGGTAGTGGTGGTGGTAGTATTGGTGATGGTGGTAGTATTGTTGGTAGTATTAGTGATAGTGGTGGTGGTGGTAGTATTGTTGGTGGTGGTGGTGGTAGTATTATTGGTAATAGTGCTGTTGGTGATAGTGGTGGTGATAGTGGTGATGGTGATAGTATTGTTGCTAGTATTGGTAGTGTTGATAGTAGTGGTAGTAGTAGTAGTATTGTTGGTGATAGTGGTGATGGTGGTAGTGTTGTTTTTGTTGGTAGTATTGCTGTTGATAGTATTGTTGGTGATGTGTTGGTGGTGATTGTGGTGGTGGTAGTATTGTTGGTAGCGTTTTTGGTAGTGTTGTTGGTGGTAGTATTGTTGGTGGTGGTAGTATTGTTATTTGTAGTATTGGTGACAATGGTAGTAGTGGTAGTATTGTTGTTGGTATTAATAGTATTGAGGCAGGAGAATAGGGCCTGGAGGCAGGAAGCCTAAGGACTTCCTAGAACTAAATCAAATGGAAACACACTGTGACAGGAAATAGCCTCTTCATTTACATTGGGTGTATACTGAGTAAATGACTTTGTAACTTTACTTCAGCCTCTTCTTTTTTTTTTTTTTGATATGGAGTCTCACTGTTGTCATCCAGGCTGGAGTGCAGTGGCACAATCTCAGCTCACTGCAACCTCCGCCTCCTGGGTTCAAGTGATTCTCCTGCCTCAGCCTCCTGAGTAGCTGGGACTACAGGTATGCCACCAGGCTCAGCTAATTGTTGTTTTCTTAGTAGAAATGGGATTTCACCATGTTGGCCAGGATGGTCTCAATCTCTTGACCTTGTGATTCGCCCACCCTGGCCTACCAGAGTGGTGGGATTACAGGCGTGAGCCACCATGCCTGGCCAGCCTCTTCATTTATATAGGGTGTACACCAAATAACCCATGGTGGTGGTAGTATTGTTGGTCATATGGTAGTATTGTTATTGTTGGTAGTATTGTAGGTGATGGTGGTGGTAGAAGTATTGTTATTGTTCATAGTATCGTAGGTGATAGTGGTAGTGGTGGTAGTATTGTTATTGTTGGTACTATTGTAGGTGATGGTGGTGGTAGTATTTTTATTGTTCATAGTATTGTAGGTGATGGTGGTGGTGGTAGTATTGTTGTTGGTAGTATTGTTGGTAATGGGTGGTGGTAATATTGTTGGTATTGTTGGTGACGTGGTAGTATTGTTAGTAGTGTTGGTGATGTGGTATTATTGTTAGTAGTGTTGGTGATGTTATTGGTAGTATTGTTGGTGATGTTGGTGGTGGTAGTATTGGTGGTATTGTTGGTGATGTGGTGGTATTGTTATTGTTGGTAGTATTGTTGGTGATGTGGTAGTATTGTTAGTGTTGGTGATGTTATTGGTAGTATTGTTATTGTTGGTAGTGTTGGTGATGTTGTTATTCTTGGTAGTATCATTGGTGATGGTGGTGGTGGTAGTATTGGTGGTAGTATTGGTGATGTGGTAGTATTGTTATTGTTGGTAACATTGTTGGTGATGTGGTGGTGGTGATAGTATTGTTATTATTGGTAGTATTGTTGGTGATGGTAGTGATAGTATTTTGTTGGTAGTATTAGTGATGGTGGTGGTGGTAGTATTGTTGGTGATGGTGGTGGTGGTAGTATTGTTGGTGATGGTGGTGGTGAAGTATTGATGATGGTGGTGGTGGAAGCATTGTTGGTAGTAATTTTGGTAGTGTTGCTGGAGGTAGTATTGTTATAGGCGGTGATGGCAGTGGAGATGGTAGTGGTGGTAGTATTGTTGGTAGTATTTTTAGTAGTGTTGGTAGTGGTGGTATTGGTGATGGTGGTGGTGGTAGTGTTATGGGTGATGGCAGTGGAGGTGGTAGTGGTGGTAGTATTGTTGGTAGTAGTTTTAGTAGTGTTGGTAGTGGTGGTATTGGTGATGGTGGTGGTGGTAGTGTTATGGGTGATGGCAGTGGAGGTGGTAGTGGTGGCAGTATTGTTGGTAGCATTTTTGGTAGTGTTGGTGGTGGTGGTATTGTCAGTGATGGTGGTGGTGGTAGTATTGTCATCCGTGGTGATGGCGGTGGAGGTGGTGATGGCAGCGGAAGTGGTAGTAGTAGTAATATTATTGGTAGCAGTTTTGGTAGTGTTGGTGGTGGTAGTATTGGTGATGGTGGTGGTGGTAGTATTGTTAATTGGTGGTGATGGCAGTGGAGGTGCTGCTGTTAGTACACTGTCATCGGTGGAGCTCCCATTTTTCAGCTGAATGCCTTTGTGTCATGGACTTCCTGGGAATGAGTGTGGGTAGAATATCCCTCATTTGTGGTTGAGATTTTTCCCAGGAGCTGTGTTGGTCGGGGAAGCCTTGCTCTATGTGTATTGGGGTTCGAGGGCATTGTGGGTGCTCAGTGGTCAGCTTTGATGTCACCTGAAACATGTTACAGGTGAGTCAGGTGGAGCACTGGGGAACTGCAGGGAGATGAGTGTTTTCTGATGTCAGATCCGATGGAGCTTTAACAGCTAAAAATGAAACAAACAGAAAATGTGGAGAGATGTTCAGTAGTTTGCTTGGTACATTTTTAAAACTTTCGAGTGGTCCTGTGTGTTGCGTGTCATGGTGGACACACTGTCATGGGCGCTTTCTGGGCAAAGTCTCCCCGGCCTGCCCTTTATCCTTGTCGATTTTCTGTCTGCTCAGCAGCACCTCCGTAAGCAAGCAAACAGGGTTTTATAGCCCCTTGCTAAGTATTTCTCATCTCTTGCTAAGTATTTCTACTATGGTGCAAAAGCAATCTTATTACGTGTTGCTGTATTTTTATAGTCAATTGAAATGACTATTAAAATAGAACATTGCTCATCAGGCTCAGAGCAGCGCTGCTGGAGAGGCCTGCCCCTGCACATGAGGCAGCTGAGTCCTGGAAAGAGAGGCCTTCTTGGGAATCACAGCCGACGCCAGGGCCCTGAGGCCTGCGCTGCTCTGTAGGCCCCACCACAACCTCAGAATGGCCCTGGGCTCTGCTGTCACATCTTGAAAAGTTTTTTCTATTTTCTTCTTCTTCTTTTTTTTTTTTTTGAGACGGAGTCTCGCCCTGTCGCCCGGGCTGGAGTGCAGTGGCCGGATCTCGGCTCACTGCAAGCTCCGCCTCCCGGGTTCCCGCCATTCTCCTGCCTCAGCCTCCCGAGTAGCTGGGACTACAGGCGCCCGCCACCTCGCCCAGCTAGTTTTTTGTATTCTTTTAGTAGAGACGAGGTTTCACTGTGTTAGTCAGGATGGTCTCGATCTCCTGACCTCATGATCCGCCCGTCTCGGCCTCCCAAAGTGCTGGGATTACAGGCTTGAGCCACCGCGCCCGGCCAAGTTTTTTCTATTTTCTTTATTGTGGCAAGATATATATAACCTAGAATTGCCCATTTGAACCGTTTTTGGGTATACAATTCAGTGGCATTAAACACATTCACGTTGTTGGGCAACCATCACCACCATCCATTACCAGAACTCTTTTCTTCTTCCTGAAGACAGACTCTGTTCCTATGAAACACTAACTCCCATTCCTTCCTCCTCCCAGCCCCTCCCTGGCAGCCGCTGTGCTGTTTTCTGCCTTTATGCATGTGGCTACTCTAAGAACTTCATGTAAGTAGAATCGCACAGCTTCTGTCCTTTTGTGACGGGCTTATTTCACTCAGCGTAATGTCCTCAAGGGTCATCCACACTGTAGCATGTGTCAGCATTTCCTTTTTGAGGTGTGGGTAATATTTCATTGTATGGACATACCACATTTTATCCATTCATCTGTTGTAGATGTTTCGGTTGTTTCTGCCTTTTGGCTATTGTGAACAATGCTGCTGTGAACCTTGGTGTACAAGTTTCGGTGCAAGTCCCTGCTTTCAGTTATGTTGGTATTGCCTGATCATATAGTAGTTGTATATTTAACTTCTGAGGAACTGCCAAATGGTTTTTCCGTGGCTGCACCATTTTACATTGCCGTGACCAGTACACAACGGTTTCTGCTGCTTCAGGTTCTTACCAACATTTGTTATTTATTTAAATAATAGCCATCCTAATCATCTCCAGATGTATCATAATTTTTGTTTTATGTTTCTTTTTTTTTTTGAGATGCAGTCTTGCTCTGTTGCCCAGGCTGGTGTCAGTGGCGTGTTCTCGGCTCACTGCAACCTCCGCCTCTCGGGTTCAAGTGATTCTCGTGCCTCAGCCTTCCAAGTAGCTGGGATTACAGGCATGTGCCATCATGCTTGTCTAATTTTTGTCCTTTTTGTAGAGAAGGAGTCTCATTATGTTGGCCAGGCCGGTCTCGAACTCCTGGCCTTAAATGATCCGCTCACCTTGGCCTCCCAAAGTGCTGGGATTACAGGCGTGGGCCACCCTGCCTGGCCCAAATTTATCATAATTTTCGAACAAAGGCCTTTTCATTTTCATTTTGCCTTGGGCCCTGAACATTTTGTAGCCAGTCCTGCTGGGAACTGATGCAGCCCGGGTGTTCTGTGGAGCCCCGCCCATGTTCAGGGGTACAGGGTTTGGCCAGGTGTCAGTTTAAGCTGCTGGAGAAGACAGGCTGGCGCTGTCTAGGGTTAAAGGTGGTTCCCAGAAGGCCCAGATCTGGGGCAGAGTAGCTGTTTGTACAGTGAGTTGGCAGGCAGGAGGGGATGGCTGTCTTCGCTTCCGCTGTTTTATTTAGTGCCTTACCTAGAATCTGTATTCCTGCCGAGTGGCCACATTGCACAGGGGTTGTGGGCAGATCAGTGGCTCACTCTGTGAAGGGCAGCTCACACACACACATTTTGGGTGCTATCTAGGGAAGGAAAATATCAAGCAGTTAACTAAGAAAAGATTTGTTTGTGTCCTCCGGGAACTGACACTGCACACTAGCTGGCTCAGATAGTGGTGTTGAGGGTAGCCTTTGGGTGAGACCTGTCCATATGCCTGTTAAAACAGATGACAAAGGCAGGCAGCCCAGGTCTCGTCAAGTCGGGAGCCTTGGCTCCCTCCTCCAAGGCTGTGCTGGGATGAACTCTCCGCCACTGCTCAGTTTCTGTCTGCAAGTATGGAAATGCCCACTTCTCTGCAGCCAGTGCATCTGGGCCAGGCCCAGGCTGCCACTGCGCAGTTGTTGATCGCGGTTGTAGCCCGGGAACAAGAGGGCTATGTCTGGGCCGCCTGTGCCTCGGAAGAGCTCATCAGCAGTCAGCATCCAAGGTGTGCAAACACATCTGAGCAGACTTCTCCCTCCAGAGCTCTGCCCTGTCGGGACTTCTGGAAACCTGGGATTTCCCCAGCAGAAGGTCCTGCTTGTCCTGACCTCTAGGATCTGAGAGTGACTTTGTACCTTCTTGTGCTAAGGCCTACAGCCTACCAGCACCTACCCTCTGCCTAGTTAGAAGTGACTGTACCAGGTCCTGGTGCAGCTGAGTGAGTGGGAGGAGAGGGGCTCAGGAGGGGAGCGCAGGAACAGGAGCAGGGCCCAGTTGAGCTGCTCAGTAGGAAGATGGCAAGACCCTGCAGATCCTTGCTCCCCGCCCATGTGCCTTGCTGGGAGAGAAAAGCAGCTCCTCAGCTCACACTCAGGCCGTCTGAAAATCTAAGCGAATGTTGATTGTGCACATGTAGGGTGAACCCCAGCTGGATGGGCCTTCATACGCAGAAGCTGGTACACACTCACTAGGCCCCCTTTGCTGTCATCCCCCCGTTCCATGCAGGGAGAAACTGAGCTTCCCAGAGCGCGTGTTGCCTGTCAGGGCACAGAGCAGGGATTTGGGGTTGAGTCCATGTCTCGATTCCAGAGGTTGAGTGCTTGGCTCAGAGGGAGTGGCCAGGCTGGTCTGCAGAGGTCCAGGGATTATGTCCTGAGCAGTGGGGGGCCACCAGCCTTGAAAATGGGACTCTATGGTGAGGCAGTGGAAGTGAGGCCCCCTCGGGGGGGGCGTCGGGGGTGTTGGGGGCACCTCTTCAGGCTTGACCTTCGCGGGCACCTGTCTTGCTCTTCTCTCATCTGCGTGGTGGGCAAGAGCCCAGACTGGGCATTCTCCCTGGGGTGCTAAAGGAGGCTCAGGCCAGAGCCCACAGGGAGGAGACAAAGTGCTTTGTCACCTGAGAAGCCCCCACATTGGAGGGAACGTGGGCTCTCCCTGGGCACAGGCTGTACCCGACGGGGGGACGCGGGGAAGGGTTCTCTGCAAGGGAGTCCTCTCCAGCAGCCTGTGCTGAGGTTCCATCATTAACACCCGACAGGCACTAGGCTTTATTGTTTTTCTCACAGAGGGCTTGATTGGTTTTTAATCTTCAATTTTACTTTTTTATCAAAGCTGAATAATGTAACAACAACAGAGGAGGAATTTCAAGCAGCTACAAAGAAACTAAATGTTTTTTTGGCGAATCCCTGGCGTGACTGCCTTTCCCTGCCTTCTCCCTCCTAGTTGCAGTATGGACAGAAGTGTCACTCTTCAGGCTTGGGGACGGCACTGGGCTGCTGGCTCACCTGAAGATGGCTTTGGCATGTGCAACTTCTCCAAAAGTGCAAATGCCTCCTATCAAAGCTGAAATTCCATGGGCCAAAAACACATTCACAAAAAAGTTCATGCTGGAATGTTCATTCCAGCCTTATTTATTTATTTATCTTCATTTTAATTTTTTTAGAACCAGAGTCTCACTCTGTCACCGAGGCTTGACGGCAGTGGCATGGTCATAGCTCGCTGCAGCCTTCAACTCCTGGGCTCAAGTGATCCTGCCTCAGCCTCCCGAGTAGCTGGGACTGCAGGTGCCCACCATCATGCCTAACTAACACTGTTTTGTAGATACGGGGTCTTCCTATGTTGCTCAGGCTGGTTTTGATCTCGTGGGCTCAAGCAATTCTCCCACCTCAGCTTTACAAAGTGCTGGTTTTACAGGTGTGAGCCACTGTGCCTGGCTGCAGCCTTATTTATAATAACTCATACCTGGAAACAAATAACTCAGATGTCCATCAACAGGAGAATGGATAAACACATTGTGATGTGTTGATATGATGGAATACTATTCAACAATAGAAAATAACACACTGCTGATACAGCACCATTCATGTGGCTCAAAATGTTGAGCTAAAGAAGCCAGACATAAAGGAGTACGTAGAATTCCATTTATTTGAAGTGTAAGCATTGACAATTTATTACTTCTCTATGGTAATAAAAATTAGAAAATGGTGTTTTGGGAGAAAAGTCTCCTAGAGAGGGGCCTGAGGGTACTTTTTGGATCTCTTCCTATCTTGGGTGTACATGGCATATAGAATTATTCAAAAGTCACTGAGCTGATCACCTAAGACTGTGTGTTTTATTATACCACTAACATACATGTGAGTTATGTATGTAGATGAATGTGAGCATACTTATGTGTGTGTGTATGCCCATTTGTTACATGGCTCACGGTGTTGAACTTTTTTCTGTAGTTGGAGATATTAGATATCACGGTCCACAGTCTTTGTGTAATACCCAGGAATGTTGCTTCTTTGGCTCCATACTCACAGGGTTTGTTGGGGCTTCAGAAGCCAGCCATACAGAGGGTAGGTTGACAGGGAAGTCACAGCTCATGGGGACCAGAGCAGGGACTCTGTTGTGGCATTTTGGCACAGTGTGTAGAAGGTGATCGAGAGATGACGATGTCTTGATGTACGGGTCCAGAGGCTGGGTATTCTGGAGCCATTGGGGGCGGTCAGGGCTCTGTTAGATAAAGCAGGTAGGTTTTCTCTAGAAGGCTGAGTCCTTTGGGCACCTGGGTATTCGTATGCTAGAATATGTGCCACAGGGCTCTAGTGACGTCTTCCTGATTTTAGTGGGTTGGGGACCTTTGAGGCATCTTCTTCACTCTGGGGTGGGCGCTGCTTCGTTCTTGCTGTTTCCCTCCACTCAGATGTGTTCAGGGTTCAGGCAAGGGTCACTGTCGAGGGTTCCTGTGTCAAGAAGAGTCGAACTCTGTGAAATATTTGAAGAGTTTTATTCTGAGCCAAATATGAGTGACCATGGCCCATGACACAGCCCTCAGGAGGTCCTGAGAACGTGTGTCCAAGGTGGTTGGGGTGCAGCTTGATTTTATACATTTTAGAGAGGCATGAGACATCTATCAAATACATTAAGAAATACATTGGTTTGGTCCAGAAAGGCAGAACACCTCAAAGCAGGGGCTTCCAGGCTATAGGTGAATTTAAACATTTTCTGGTTGACAGTTGGTTGAGTTTGTCTAAAGAACTGGGATAGATAGAAAGGGAAAGTTCAAGTTACGATAAATATCGTGGAGACCAAAGTTCTTTTGAAGTCTTACAGTGGGTGCCCTTAGAGACAATAGATGACAAATGTTTCCTATTCAGATCTTAGTTAATCTTCTTAGGATTGGGAGGGTCTGGAAGAAAAAGATCTAGCTATGTTAATAGAGATTCTTTACAGATACAGATTTTCCCCCATAGAACAGCTTTGCAGGGCCATTTCAAAATGTGGCAGAGAAACATGTTTTGGGGTGAAATATTTTGATTTTCTTCTTTGTCTCGTTATGCCAGAGTCAGGTTAGAAAGTAAATCACCATATATAGGGTTAAATAAAACCCATGTGATGAGAATTTATGGTTTATAGGGCATGACTTCCCAGACCCCTTAGATAAGAATTTGGATTAGATTAAAAAAAAAATCAGAGTTTAGCGCACACATGGAAAGGGAGACCCTCTGACGTGCCAGGCTGCATCTTCCCCAGGTGGGCCCTGGATCAGAGCCAGTGTGACCTCCTCAGTCTTTGCTGCTGCTCTGAGCTCCTTGAGGGTATGCACAGCTGCCCTGGGGAGGATAGTTAGCACAGTTTTTCTTTTTTTTTTTTTTTTTTTTTTTTTTTTCTTTTTTTTTTTTTTTTTTGAGGCGGAGTCTCGCTCTGTCGCCCGGACTGGAGTGCAGTGGCCAGATCTCAGCTCACTGCAAGCTCCGCCTCCTGGGTTTCCGCCATTCTCCTGCCTCAGCCTCCCAAGTAGCTGGGACTACAGGCGCCCGCCACCTCGCCGGCTAGTTTTTGTATTTTTAGTAGAGACGGGGTTTCACCATATTAGCCAGGATGGTCTCGATCTCCTGACCTCGTGATCCGCCCGTCTCGGCCTCCCAAAGTGCTGGGATTACAGGCTTGAGCCACCGCGCCCGGCCAGTTAGCACAGTTTTTCAAGTGAAATAGCGTGTGCTTTGTTTCTGGACATAGGGGTTGGATCTCCAGGACATGCCTACCGCTTAGACTGTTGGAAATTGTCTCTGCTAGTCAAGATCCTGGTCTGCTCTTTAGTTTCTTTTTCTTTTTTTTTTTTTTTGAGTCGGAGTTTTGCTTGTGTTGCCCAGGCTGGAGTGCGATGGCGTGATCTCAGCTCACTGCAATCCCCACCTCCTGGGTTTCTCCTGCCTCAGCTTCTGGAGTAGCTGGTATTACAGGCATGCACCACCATGCCCAGCTAATTTTGTATTTGTAGTAGAGATGGTCAGGCTAGTCTCGAACTCCTGACCTCAGGTGATCCACCTGCCTGGGGATTACAGACATGAGCCACCACATTTATTTGTTTGAAATAAATGCAAGCAAAGCCGCAGTGGTTTCCAGTGGGCTTAACATTCAGGTAATAGTTTTACTGCCTTGACTTCCTCTGTTGATTCGTTAAGTGATTCACTCAGTGAGCATTTGTAGCACTCCGGGTGCCAGGCACTGTTAGGCATGGATGCCAAGATGGAGAAGATGCAGGTTTGAGGTGCAAAAAGGTCAAGGGGTCCCCAGCCCTGTGGTGTTGTAGGGGGGCATGGAACGGGAGATTAGAGGAGGGGTCCTCAGTGGTGGCTGCACTTGAGAAACCTTGATTGAGTACCTGCTATGTGACAGGCACGGGCAGCAGTGAGCAGTCACCTGGCGGTATATTGTTGGGTGTGCAAGGGTGCTGTTGACCGTACACATGAGGCTTCTGACTCTTCTGGGGGAGTGGCAGGAAAGGGTTTCATCCTGAGGTGATGGGGACTTGGAGAGCCAAGCCAGGGAGAGGTAGGGCTGTGGACCAAGGCCTGAAGTGGGAGGGTGCATGGGGACTCTGTGGTTTGCTTTGGCAGGAACTCATCTGTTTATATTTGCATAATGACAAAGCCTCCTCCAGGATGATTGGATGATTGCAGGCTTTATTTATGAATTATAAATGGACCCACCCTCAAATATATACATATACACACACACACACACACACGTATACACACACATGTATACACATATATACACACACATATACATATATACACGTATATATGTATATGGATGTATATGTATATATATGTACTGTAGGTAGAGTCTTTGCCATTAGAAAATAAATGAGCACTCTGAAGCGTTCCCTTTGTCCTTCCCTTTCCCTGTTGGTCACCGTTGATATAAGATTTAATGATGTGACACACAGGTGAGAAAGGAGAAAGGAAGGGGTGGCTTCATATTCTGCAGAACAAATGATTTGAGACTTTTCTCTGAAGCGCAGGAAGAGGAGTTTGGGTCCACGGCAGAGTCACTTTATCAGTTAGTATCACAAATAGTTGGCTGTAAGCCCAAGTTTTCAAGCCTCTCCTTTTTTCTGCTAGGTCCTTCTAGGTGGAGACCAGTCTGCTCTGCCCTGCAAGGTCCCCAGGCCTGTGCCTATTTTCACAGAACGCTTTAGGTAGAACCCATTTGACTGGTGAGGGGAAGTGCAAGTCCAGGCCAGGTTTATAGCAGAGAAAGTAAGATGGTCCTCACTCAACTCAGTCATCGTCGAGGTCTTGGCTGCCTGCTGGTCCCCATCGGGAAGCTCCCTGGGACCAGCCCCTGATCCTGGAGTCTGCTGGGCTCTCATTCCAAATGGTCTTGGTGCCACTCTACAGTGAGCCTCTGCGGACTGGCCAGTGATGGGTTTTGCCTGGTGAGGTCACCATCAAGTCCCTGTCTCCCAAGGGGTCAGTACTGGACTGTTTCACTAGCCGATATTTTTCCAAGTTGCAATAAACTTGAAGAAGGATGATTAAAGAGATTAAATCTTGTCCCCTATCTTGCCTCTTTGCTGCTGAGCAAAATTCAATGCAAAAATAGCTAATTTTCAGGTCAGCTAAGTCTTTTCTTATTTGTGGGTAGATTTGCAAAGACTGTCAATAAGGAGGCCAGTGTTTTTCTATCTTAGAACTGACTTTATGGGAGATGAAAATGTAGAAAAGTAGAATCTTACTGTTCTGCCTTGGAATAGCAATAAAGCCAGCACTTACCCACAACTCAGAATTATGCTTCCTAAGAAGCCTGAGTGTTTGAGCACCGTGGCCTTTTGGGCTAGACAGAAATCAGATAGTTGGTCCAGGCGTGGTAGCTCAAGCCTGTAATCCCAGCGCTTTGGGAGGCCAAGGTGGGCGGATCACTTGAGGTCAGGAGTTCGAGAACAGCCTGGCCAACGTAGCAAAACCCCGTTTCTACTAAAAATACAAAAATTAGCCGGGTGTGGTGGCGCATGCCAGGAGGCTTAGGAGAATCCCTTGAACCCGGGAGGTAGAGGTTGCAGTGAGCTGAGATCATGCCACTTCACTCCAGCCTGGGCGACCACAGCGAGACTCTGTCTCAAAAAAAAAAAAAAAAAAAAAGAAGAAATAAGATAGTTGCTGCTAGTTGTGGATAAGGCATACAGAGATATTTTATTCTGAAGAAAGATATTAAAATGTCTTTTATTGTGTCTGTCAGTTCAATTAGAATGTGAGGAAAGGCTCTTTTGTATATTTCTTTTCACATTCTTATCTTCACCATCCCTCCCACCTGTTTCCAACTAAAAGCCAAAAAGAAATATTGAATAACAAATGATGGTTGCCTTGTCTCACCAGGCCCAGCTAGCTCTGTTTCCTTCATTATATGACTCCTTGATGCTATTATCCAAACAGTGCATGAAATACTGCCTCAGGGGATTTTATTGGCAGAGACACAATCTTTCTGTTCCTAAGAAAGATATGAACCCAACAGGAGTAACTTGGTGACTTTGAAAGTTGTGTCCTTTTTAGAAATGTGGGGTGGGGCCAGGCGCGGTGGCTCATGCCTGTAATCCCAGCACTTTGGGAGGCTGAGGTGGGTGGATCACTTGAGGTCAGGAGTTCGAGACCAGCCTGGCCAACATAGAGAAACCCTGTCTACTAAAAATACAACTGTGTCTTCCCCAGTGAAACTCAGCATCCATTAAACACTAACTCACTCCTCCTTCACACTCCCAGCCCCTGGCAACCACCTTTCTTACTTTCGTTTCTTACTTGTCTCTGAGTTTGACAACTCGAGGAAGAGGAACCTCATGTAAGTGGAATCGTACTGTATTTGTTTGTGACTGGCTTATTTCATGCAGCATAATATCTTCATTGTCTTCAAGGTTCACCCGTGTTGTAATGTGTCAACATGTCCTTTCTTTTAAGGCTGAATGATACTCCACTGTGTGTATATGTAACATTTTTGTTGAGTAATTTACCCGTTGATGGATACTTGGGTTTGTTCCACTTTTTGGCTGTTGTGAATAATGCTGCTGTGAACATGAATGTACAAATGTCTATTCCAGACCCTGCTTTTGGTTCTCTTGGGTAGGTATCCAGAAGTGGAATTGCTGGATCTCATGGTCATTTGCTGCTTTCTACAGCAGCTGCACCATTTTGGATGCCCAACAGTAACTTGCAGAGTTCCAGTTTCTTCATGTCCTCACCAAGGTTGTTATTTTCTGTTTTGGTTTTTGCTTTTTTAATTTGATTGAGACAGAGTCTCACTCTGTCACTCAGACTGGAGTGCAGTGGTGTGCTCTTGGCTCACTGCAACCTCCGCCTCCCAGGTTCAGGCGATTCCCCTGCCTCGGTCTCCCAAGTAGCTGGGACTACCCACAGGCACGCGCCACCATGCCCTACTCATTGCTTTTTTTTGTTTTTGAGATGGAGTTTTGCTCTTGTTGCCCAGGCTGGAATGTAGTGGCACAATCTTGGCTCACTGCAACCTCCGCCTCCCCAGTTCAAACAATTCTCCTGCTTCAGCCTCCCAAGTAGCTGGAACTCCAGGCATGTGCTGCCACGCCCGACTAATTTAGCAGTTTTAGTAGAGATGGGGTTTCTGTGTTTGTCAGGCTGATCTCTTAACTCCTGACCTCAGGTGATCCGTCCACCTTAGCCTCCCAAAGTGCTGGGATTATAGGTGTGAGCCATCGCGCCCGACCAATTTTTGCCTTTTTTTAGTAGAGTTGGGATTTCACTGTGTTGGCCAGGCTGGTCTCCAACTTCTGACCTCAAGTGATCCGCCTGCCTCAGCCTCCCGAAGTGCTGGGATTACAGGCATGAGCCACCGTGCCCAGCCCCCAGGAATTCTTTATATGTTCTGGATACCATTCCCTTATCAGATAATGGGATTTGTAAATACTTTCTCCCCTTCTGTGGGTTACCTTTTCTCTCTGTTAATAATATTCTTTAATGCACAAGAGTTTTAAATTTTGATGAAGTCCAACTTAGCTATCTTTTCTTTTGTTGCCTGTACTTTTGATATAATATCCAGTAAATCATTGCCAAATCCAGTGTCATGAAGTTGTTCCTCTGTGTTTTCTTTTAAGAATTTTATAGTTTTAGCTGTTATGTTTAGGTCTTTCATCCATTTTGAGTTAATTTTTGTGAATGATATAATAGTCCAACTTTATTTATTTATTTTTTTGCAAGTGGATATCCAGTTTTCCCAGCACCATTTGTGGAAAAGACTGTCCTCTCCCCATTGAATAGTCTTGGCATCCTTGTTGAAATCATTTGACTTTCTATGTGAGGGTTTACTTTTGGGTTCTCTGTTCTATCCCATTTGTCTGTATATTTGTCTTTATGACAGTACCACACTGTTTTGATTACTGTAGCTTTGTAGTAGGTATTGAAATCAGGCCTCCAATTTTGTTTTTGTTTTTCAAGATTGTTTTGGCTAATCTAGGACCTTTGAGATGGGTTTTTCTATTTCTGTGGAAAATGTCGTTGGGATTTTGATAGGAATTGCATTGAATCTGTATATCGTTTTGGATCAGCATTGACATCTTAACAATGCTAAGTCTTCTACTCCATGAACACAAATATTTTTCAATTTGTTCATGTCTTTTATTTCTCTCAGCAACATTTTGTTTTAGTGTACAAGTCTGTACCTCCTTAAGATTATTCCCAAGCATGTTATTGCTTTTATTCTCCCCTCCCTCCCTTCCTCCCTCCCTTCCTTCCTTCCTTCCTTCGCCTGCTGTGTGCCAGGTGTTTTTAGATGATTGTGAAAAATAAGATAAGTCCTTGAGAGGCTCACAGTCAAGTGGAAGAGACACAGGTGATTAAATGGTGGCAGTGTGATACAGTAAGTGCTTGGATTCAGGCTTATCTCTCTGGGAGGCTCTAATCCAGCCTAAGGCATTTGTCCCCAAACAAAAGCAGTGGAAGGATTTTGCTTCAGGTCGTAGAAGCTTGGTGATGGCCTGGCTGCCAGTTTGATTTTGAAGATACAGTTTGGGAAACCCAGCCTCCAGCTCCAAGTGGGTGCCATCTAAAGCTGCCTGATGAATTTGTCCTTTTATTTGTGGCTACTGGGATCACATTCTCGCTAGTAGTACCGTGGGTAATGTTGGGTACTGAGCCATTTGCAACAATATAGTTGACTTGTTCTTCATCTTCACCAAGTTGCTATAGATGGCTGGTCTCTGCCCCAGGGTCAAGTTCAAAGGGTGTATATAATGTTCTGATTCTCTCTACATGGTGTTTCCTGAATGGCTCAGTGAAAGGTTGTTCCTTGGAGACCTGGCTTAGGCTGATTTCTTCTCTGGGGTTACATCTGGCTTATCTCCTCTCTCCAAGCCCAGCTCAGTGTAGACCAGCGCAGGGGCCTGTGGAGGCTTAGGAAATGCAAGGTACCTGCATGGGCCAGGCAGACGTGTAGGCTGTGTGAAGTTCGAGACCAGGCGGATGGCCCTAGGGTGAAACCCTGTTGGAGCACAGACAGGGAGGGCCCTGGCCTGGGGCCGTGTGTGGACATGGCCTGTATTTTCCCCAGCCCTGAGAAGATGCATACCGTTGAAAAGCTTTTCCAACTGAAGGCAAGAGAAAGGAAATGAGAACACAGATAGAGCAATTAATTTTCACAAATTGACTTTAAAAGAATTAATTAACGTTTAAGTTGCTACTTGAAGTCTTGAAATCATGTTTCAGTGGTGTGTGAGAGAGGGAGAGACTGAGCTGAGTCGATTTCGAGGAGTAATGTATGGCCACCCCCGGCCTTTGATGCTTTGGGGAAGCTTTGGACCTGAGCACTGATGGCGGGTGGGCTATCTCCTTAGATCAAAAAGACCCAAAGCAGAGCTGGCAAAGCTATTATTGTGTTTCTCTTTCTTATTGATTAAGTCTCAGCCGTTGGATCTTTTTGCAGAGGGCAAGAGCATTTTGAAGATGAACAAATACTACAGCTTTTGCTTTTGCTCTTTGAGACTGCACGAGGAAGAATACTTTGGGATCTGGTTAAATTCAGTGTATTTTTATTGAGTGCCTGCAAGATACGGTTTTAGCTACTGTGGGAAATCCAATGATTAATAAATATTTGCCTCCCTCAAGGAGTTTGTGTCTGATGGGAGAGACAGACATATAGATGAGCAACTCTATGAGGTTGTGGGGTGCCACACAGCGTACAGGGAGTTCAGAAGCAAGCCGTTCATTTAGGTCTGTGTGTAACTTCTTGGTAGGGGGAGAAATAATTTTGTTAGGGCCTGGAAAAGGCTGTGGAATTAAAGGCAGGTCTTGTAGACAAGTGGGGTAGTCAGAGGCGGAGGGAGGAAGGATTTTCAGCTGCAGAGGAGCGTGTGGCAGGCCTGGCAGGGCAGGTAGAGCCGAGGGGCTGAGATGAGATGGAAGGGTGGGTTGGGTGCTGGAGAAATGAACCATCATTCAGAATGCCGGGCGAAATGGTCGAGGCTTTGGAGTGAGAGTTCAGGAAGGTAACTGGTGGTGGAGAGAAGGGAAGACTGTACATCTCATTGAGGAGTGATGAAGTCTTGGGCCAGGCCAGGCAATGTGGAGTGGTGAGATAGCCTGGGAGGGAAGCCCGAGGATCCCAGGGCTGCCATCAGCTCACTGTGTACCTTGAGCCAGTCACAATGCCCTTGTAGACCTCTGTTTTCATCTGTGAAGTGGGTTGATGGACTGTAGTGTTTTTTCTCAAGTGAGAGTAGTCAAGTTGGTTTTTTTTGCTTTTCCCTGAATGGGTGTTACAGTTCATTAAATGCTTTTTCTGCATCAGTTGAGATGATATAATAATTGTGTGTATTTATGGGGTACACATTGATGTGATACATATGAAGTATGGTGATCAGATTAGGGTAATTAGCATGTCCCTCATCTCAAATATTTATCATTTCAGTATCTTCCTTCCAGCCATTTGAAACTGTATGGTATATTATCGTTAACTATAGTCATCCTAAGGAACTATAGAACACTGGAACTTACTTCTCCTACCTAGCTGTAATTTTGTATCTTTTAGCAAATTTCTCCCTATCCCCACTTCCCCCTACCCTTCTTAGGCTCTAGTATCCTCTGTTCTCCTTTTTATTCTATAAGCTCAGTTTTTTTTTCGCTTCCACCTATGAGTGACCTGTGGTGTTTAACTTTCTGTTTCTGTTGTATTTCACTTAATGTCCTCCAATTCCATCCGTGTTGTTGGGAATGACAAGATACTATGTTTTTTTAAATGGCTGAATTATATTCCATTATGTGAATATACCACATTGTTTTGTATCCATTCATTTGTTGTTGGACGCCTACGTTGATTTTCTTTATTCATCCGTGTTAGACACCTAGGTTGATTGCGTATCTCAGGTATTATGAATACTGCTGCAGGAAACTTGGGGTTGCAGATGTCTCTCTGATACACTGATTTCCTTTCCTTCGGATACCCAGTGGTGGGAATGCTGGATCGTATGGTGGTTTTATTTGTAGGTTTTTAAGGAACCTCCATATTGTTGTCTATAATGGCATTCCCACCAAGTGTCTAACAGTTCCCTTATCTCTGAACCCCACTGGCATTTGTTATTTTTTGTTGTCTTAATACTAACTATCCTAACTGGGATGAGATAATACCTCATTGTGGTTTGCTTTGCATTTTCCTGGGCAGCTTGTTTATAGACAATCAGGAGACTGAACAGAAGTGATGGCAGTACCTTTTTAGGTCTCTGATAAGGCACAGCTGCATGAGGCACATTAATTTTTTATTTTAGGGAAAAGATCCACTCACTCTGGGCTGCTGCAGACTCTCCTAGAAAAAGAAAAAAAAAACAAACCAAAAAAACCAAAAAATCATCCAAGCAAAGAACTTGGTGCTTGGTTTATCTCTGTCTCGTTTCCCACTTCACATCTTACACATGTTCAGCTTCTACACTGGAGTCTGCTGTCCAGGGTTGAGAAATTCATGTGGACTTGAAGATGCTCATCTGCAGCCAGGCCATTATAAAAGGAAGATGGACTCGACCAGGGAGAATGTAGTAGGCATTCAGCCCACCACCCAGAGGGGGGCTGGTGCCACCCTTGCCAGGATGTGAATGGGACACCATGACCCTGTTCTCTGTGGAGTTGTTCCCAGACCCTAACAGATCAGGAAATTGAAGAAGCAAAACTGAGCGATCAGCAAAAAGGCCGCCGTCTTTATAGGACATCGTATGTCAGGTGAAGACATCTTAAATCAGATGCCATTTGTCATCCTTATCCTTCTTAAAGGAGACAAGAAGTCCTTGCTCTCACCCCCTAAGAAGGGGCAACTGTGAAAGGCCAAATAATCAGAATAAAGGATAGCCTCTCACATTACATACTTTTGGATTCATTTAAAAAAATTCCCTACATGGTTCTTGTTTTTCTCATATCACTCAAGAATTGGGAACCACAGCCCTGGACTTGTCTGGGTTTAGGTGCCTGCAGTGGAGACCCTTGTTCCAGCTGCCTTACAGAGTGAATCAGTGAACCTCAAAGTACCACTTTCACTTTTTTTTTTTTTTTTTTTGAGACGGAGTCTCACTCTGTCACCCAGGCTGGAGTGCAGTGGCCGGATCTCAGCTCACTGCAAGCTCCGCCTCCCGGGTTCACGCCATTCTCCTGCCTCAGCCTCCGGAGTAGCTGGGACTACAGGCGCCTGCCACCTCGCCCGGCTAGTTTTTTGTATTTTTTTTTTAGTAGAGACGGGGTTTCACCGTGTTAGCCAGGATGGTCTCGATCTCCTGACCTCGTGATCCGCCCGTCTTGGCCTCCCAAAGTGCTTGGGATTCCAGGCTTGAGCCACCGCGCCCGGCCAAAGTGCCACTTTCAGATTGCTTTTCAGACACCTCCTTGTACTAATTTCCTATTGCTGCTGTGATGAATTGCCACAAATTCAGGGGCTAAAACACGAGATTCAGTGTCCGAAAGTGCAGGTGTCAGTGGCCCATGCTCCCTCGGGGCTGTCGGCGAGCCCGCGCTTCCTCACCCCTTCCAGCTTCCACAGGCCACTGTGTTCCTTCGTTTGTTTTGCCTCTTTCTTGCATCTCTTCGACCTCCTCTCCTTGTCTCTGACTCTGACCCTCTCGTCTTCCTCTTATAAGGACCTTTGTGATTACACTGGGCCCACCTGGAGGATCCAGGATTAACCCTCATTTCAAGATCCTATTTTTTTTTTTTTTTTTTTTTTGAGACAGAATCTCGCTCTGTTGCCCAGGCTGGAGTGCAGTGCACTGCAACTTCCGCCTCCCGGGTTCAAGTGATTCTCCTGCCTCAGCCTCTTGAGTAGCTGGGATTACAGGTGCCCACTACCTCTCCTGGCTATCTTTTTTGTATTTTTAGTAGAGACAGGGTTTTGCCTTGATGGCCAGGCTGGTCTTGAGCTCCTGGCCTCAAGTGATCTGCCTGCCTCAGCCTCCCAAAAGTAATCCTCCCAAAGTGTTGAGATTCCAGGCGTGAGCCACCATACCCAGCCAAGATCCTGAATTTAATCACCCTCGCAGCGCCCCGTGGCCGTGGAAGGTGATGAGCAGACCCTGGGAGCCTTTTGGAGTCATCTTTGGAGGGCTGTGACTCTATCTGCACCCTTCTGCCGTTCTCTCCTACTCCCTTGTCAAATACCCTTGCAAAGTTGTCTTTTAATTTGTCTTCATGTATGGGATTATTTAATCATTAATCCTAAAATGAGCAAAGGGCTAGGGGCTGGGCATCTGGGGTTGCGATCTTGACTGGGTTGCATGATTTGGGGCCATGTGTGTAACCCCTGAGGTTCTTCTTTTTCTTACCTACAAAATCATGGGTTGTCTGGCTCACTTCATAGTTAAATTAGAAGTTTCCATATCCATGTATGAGATTTTAATCACTGCTTTCCACTGTCTGCTTTTGGATTGGGGAGTAGGGTATTTAGAGGTGAAACAAAAAGGAAGGAATCATGTGTATGTGCTTTACAAATTCACATGTGCCTGAATGTATTTACCCTTGATGCGCTCATTTTACTTCATTTTTATGATTTTTGACGTGTTTATTTTTTCCCACATCTAGAACAGAATAGGCGTGCTGGCAGGGATGCTGTTAAGAACTGTGATAAATGTGTTTATGGTTCCTGAAGGTTTAAGAATATGGTCATGCTGAGCTGGGCAAGTCCAGCCTCTGCCCCAGGCTTCCTTCACCTGATGCAGTTATTTCATGTTAAAGATTCACTGTAAAATACCAAATAAACTTAATAACTACTAATAACCATCTTTGTCAGTTGAGGACACTTAAATTTTATGAATTTTGGGGAAAATATAGGAAAATACCTGAGGAAATAGAATTTTCAATATCATAGGTATGGCTTTTGATATTATAGAATTTTTGTGCACATGTGGCAATGTGCTTGCTTTGGCTTTCTAAAAAGAATTCAGGTAATGGTAGACGTCTTGATAGCAGTAAAAAAAAAATACAACCAAAAGAAAGGCCTTCACTGTTTCCTGGGTGTTCACCATGGACCCCATTGTGCCAAATCCAGCATGGGCATCATTTTCTCTAAGACACAAAACGCACACACAGTTCTATGAGGTCAGTATCCTGTCCTTATTCTGGCCATTGAAAACCCAAAGATAGAGCAGGTTGTTTGCCGGGAGGCAGGCACCCAGGTGCTCGGGGAGAGGTGCCGCCCTACCCACTTCAGCTGTCTGTAGAGACCATGAACATGAACACCAGGAGGCTGCGTGCACCTGAAATTCCGGACGTAGAGCCCGAGGTGCAGCTCAGGCAGCTCGGGTTTATGGAGGCCATTCCTTGTACAGCTAAACACTGTCCTGTCCTTGGAGGTGTGGGCAGGAAACATTGAAAGGGGGGTGGCTCTGCTCACTGGTGACTTTTCTTCAGTTGGGGACGTCTTAACACACACATCTGAAATAAGACTGGCTCATACAGAACAAGAGACGGGAAGCTCTGTGTGGTGCCAGGACTGTTTGGAAGAGCGGAGTTGAAAGATCAAACACGGACTTGGGTCTGGCTTTTGTGATGAGGTGCACCCAGTGGGAAGGCCCAGCTGGCGAGGGAGAAGTTGGTACCCAAAGATGTGGGTTAAACTGGCTTCTTTCCTTCAGTAGAAGCAAGGGCTGGAAGGGAGTGTGTGGTGGGAAGATGCCGTGGCCTGTGCTTGCCAGAGGAGTTTGCACATGACATGGTTTAATTTTAGAGAATTTTAGAGGTCTGCCACAATGAAGGTGCCTTTTGTGCATAGCCTTGCCTGGCTGGGCTGTGGAGGATGGATGGATGAGAACTTTGATCGGGGATTTTGAAGATGAGTTTTATATTGAATGCTATATCCTTTTAGGTAGAGGCTGTTAGGTGGGAGGAACATTAATATATATATATTTAAATTGAGGGTGAGCTATTCGAATACTTTTTGGGCCTTAAAACTCTTTGTAGCATCCTTTTTACACCGGTGACTGTTGCCTTTATTCTATAATGCATGAGCAAAAGTGTGGTTTGAATTTAATAGCATGACTTTTTAGGGGCTTATGTAGGAGCAATATGATCCTTTTGCAAAATAGGAACAGCTTTATGTCAGGATAAACACGGGATTTCAGAATTTCTTGCTTATCATTGTCAGTTTTAAGGATTTCTTCTAACATAGGACATATTTTTGTCTATTGTGATTGTAATGTCATCTATTGGTTTAATATCAACATTGCAATGTGATAATTTTTTGTTAATTTGGTTTCCAAAGAATATTCAGTCCATGTGCAATTGATTCATAGTTAGGAAAATAAAAAGAATCTAGTAGTGGAAATAAAAGATAGTATTGAAGTGTCAATCAGAATGCTGTTAACAATGTCTTCTTATGTCAGTTACGGTCATCTGGCGTCGTGGGTAGTTATGAATTTCTCCTCCTTAAACGATTGACCCTTTATATTGTCTGAAAGAAAAGGCCACTTCTGTGGGTATCAGAGAGGATGATCCAGGCAGCGACTGAATGTATTTCAGTATTAAAAACAACAACATTAAAACAAGCCAACACGACTCAGCATGGTCACTTCTGTCTTTACTGTTACTAATATATTTCCCCTTTTTCATCACAGCTTTTTATAACTATGATGCCAGAGGAGCGGATGAACTTTCTTTACAGATCGGAGACACTGTGCACATCTTAGAAACATATGAAGGTGCGTATGCCTCTTGGTATCTTTTCTCTTACATGTTTGGGTAGATGGCACACCTTCTCAGTGCCTGCTGGGCAAAGCATTCCTCTGTTACAGACACACAGACAGTCATGCTCCCTTCTCAGGCTCACTTTTCTTGCAAATGGATACTGTTTCACGTAAGGGTAGTAGTGACGCTGTCTGCTGTTTAATACCTTATTAAGGTGAACTTAAAACTGAAATTCCCATTTTTAAACTCACTGGCTCCTTATTCTGCAAGCATGTGTAAATCTTTTTTTTTTTTTTTTTTTCTTTTCTTTTGAGACAGAGTCTTGCTGGAGTACACTCACCCAGGCTGGAGTGTAGTGGTGTAATCTCAGCTCACTGCAACCTCTGCCTCCCAGGTACAAGTGACTCTTGTGCCTTAGCCTCCCAAGTAGCTGGGACTACAGGTGCCTGCAACCATGCCTGGCTAATTTTTTTGTGTTTTTAGTAGAGACTGCATTTCACCATGTTGTTCAGGCTGGTCTTGAACTCCTGACCTCAAATGATCTGCCTGCCTCAGCCTCCCAAAGTACTGGGATTACAGGTGTGGTCCACTCTGCCTGGCCAAGCGTGTGTAAATCTTGATTGTTAATAGTTGACCACTTTATAAAAAATAAGTTTAAGATATTTTAGTTTACTTCATTGTTTTGTTTTTGAGACAGGGCCTTGCTCTGTCACTCAGGTTGGAGTGCAGTGGCACCATCACAGCTCACCGCAGGCAGCCTCTACCTCTTGGGCTCAAGCACTCTTCCCACCTCAGCCCCCCAAGTAGCTGGGACTGCAGGTGCGTGCTACCACACTCTGCTGATTTTTATATTTTTTGTAGAGACAGGGTTTCTCCATGTTTCCCAGGCTGCTCCTGAACTCCTGAGCTCAAGTGATTTGCCTGCCTCGGCCTCTCAGAGTGTGGAATTACAGGCGTGAGCCACTGCGCCCGGCCTGCTTCGTTGTTTTAATGTGTTTGGTGTGAACCGAGACTTTTTCTTTTAATGTCCTCACTTAGATTTATTAGCAGTATGTCTCAGAGGAGCCACAGTTTTCATATCTCTTATTTCCTTTCCTTTTTTTTTAAACCTGTAATACCCATTTTCTTGGGATGAACAGAGATTTATCACAGTTATATGGGATGCCATCCAATGAAGCAATTTTTTTTTTCTTTGAGATGGAGTTTGCTCTTGGTTCCCAGGTGGGAGTGCAGTGGCGTGATCTTGGCTCACCACAACCTCTGCCTCCTGGGTTCAAGCGACTCTCCTGCCTCAGCCTCCCAAGTAGCTGGGATTATAGGC
Organism: Trachypithecus francoisi; assembly: GCF_009764315.1. Taxonomy (NCBI): domain Eukaryota; kingdom Metazoa; phylum Chordata; class Mammalia; order Primates; family Cercopithecidae; genus Trachypithecus; species Trachypithecus francoisi. The sequence goes on along the minus strand of NW_022681442.1, from coordinate 4,514,658 downwards.
ATGCGCCACTGCACCCACCTAATTTTGTATTTTCAGTAGTGACCGGGTTTCTCCATGTTGGTCAGGCTGGTCTCCAACTCCCGACCTCAGGTGATTTGCCTGCCTCGGCCTCCCAAAGTGCTGAGATTACAGGTGTGAGCCACTGTGCCCGGCCTGAAGCAATTGTTATAATTATCCAATAAATAAACTGTTGGTGACAGTGGTTTTCCAATGTCCTTGACTTTTCAGACAGTTTGTTTTTGTATTTTGTGTTTTGCAAATAATTTGAGCAGGCCATATTTCATTTTATGCTGTGGTTATTGTTGCACGGAAGGGAAGAAATGATGGGCTTGATTTTTTTAAAGACTGTTCAGATCTGGAGGTTTTGGTAAGATTGTGTTTTCTTTTTGTTGTCGGCTTAATTTCCTGCTTGAAATGGTGGTTTCCATATAGCATATGAATAAAAAGGATAATTTCAGTAGCAAAATTGCTTTTTCACAAAGGGTTTTAGCAAAACCCTTCCACACGGGAGGTGGGGGTGAGAGGGCAAATCGAAGACATCCCGTAGTAATCACCAAATTGAACTTCCAACTTGAAATCCACTTTACGAGGAATGAAGTAGTGCCAGGCTTCCCTGTTCCAGGCAAACTGTGACCAGCTCCTGGTAGACTCCTCTGAGCAACACAGACCTGTTAACGGACCCATGTTCATAGCCCTTATTTCCCCATCTGATGCATGCTGTACCTTCCCTAAAAAAGTCCTATTTGAAAAAAAAAAATCGACTTTAGTGGCCTCTGCCTGGAAGCCAGTGCAGCTCTGCGAAAGCAGTCCCAGTCCTTAAGCGGGTGAGTAGTTGTGATGGGGTCTTCCGCTTGCTTTCCGTGTTTACAGCTGACAGCTGTGTTCCCTCATCTCCTCTCAGTACATGCTGCGTGTGCCTGAAAGGAGACAGAGAGAAATTAAGTAGAGGTTAAGGATCAAACCACTCATCTCAGACACTTTTCTGATCTGAAGGGAAATGCTCTTGTATATTTTTTTTACTTTTGCTGCCGGTCAGTTGAAGTTGAAATCCTGGTTAATAAACACTGGGCAATGATGTCATTCCTGAATAGTTAATGATTTCCTGTGGCCCGTGGGCATGTGGGGACTGCATTCTTGTTCTTTGCTTCTTAAGAGGAATGTGTGTGTGGTGGTGGTGGTGTTCTTTTTTTTTTTTTTTTTTTTTTTTTTTGAGATGGAGGCTTGCTCTGTCACCCAGGCTGGAGTACGGTGGTGCAGTTTCAGCTCACTGCAACCTCTGCCTCTTGGGTTCAAGGGATTCTCCTGCCTCAGCCTCCTGAGTAGCTGGGACTACAGGTGCTCACCACCACGCCCAGCTGAGGAATGTGTTTTTTAAACAGTGAATCCTCAGGTATGTCTGTGGTCCTTGTAATACCTGTAACTTCAAGAATATCTGATTGCAGACATTAGACTTTTTGACCGACATCATGGTAAGAGATCTACAGTGAACATTAATTTTCTGGGCTAGTCAGTCTTTCTAGATTCTGATGAAAATATTTCAGTCTTTGTAAAGACTCTTTAACATAAAATGAATTTCTGTTCCTTATCAACTAACTTTTTGGTTTTAATCTGAATCTAATCAGAGAAATGCATTTGGAGAAATATTAATAGTTTTGACTTTGGGAAGCATGGTGACTTTTTGTCATTAAATAAAAAGAGAATAATGTACTTCCATTTGTTTTCCAATGTCTTCCTCTTGTTTTGTCTAAATTTCATGACTTGTATTAGAGTCTGGCATTTTCTTTTTCTTTCCTTGGCTCTCCTTTTCCTCTAAGACAATTTTTTGGTTTAGCAACATTGATTTTCTTTTTTTTCTATGATCCTTTTTTTCTATGATCCTTTCCAGGATATTATAGCGCTTGCTCCAGAGGATATAATTTCTAGATGATAACTTTATTTTAAGGTTCAAAGACTAAATTTACCTTCAAGTTATGGTTAATTTCTCTTTCTCAAGCTCATGAAGGCTTACGACATAGAACAAAGAAAATGAACTTTCTAGCTCATGGTGGAAGTGGAAATAGCTTTGAGAGGTCATATTGGTGCGGACCCCTGCCTTTAAACAATGTCCTGGGCCAACCAGATAGGAGAGGTGAGGCCAGGTCCCTAGTGTTGATTGAGTGACTCTTGTCTGGTCAGGGGCATGCCAGTCCTGCTGTCGACTAGTTTCCATAGGGTCCCCAGGGCTTCCTTAGGGTCCTCAGGGTGAGATGCTGCACCAGAGGCAAGCTGCAGGCATTGCCCAAGGATGAGGAAATTGTCCTTTAGATGCAGCCACATTCAAACTTAATTTATTCAACTCTTCAAAAGGGATAGTGATACATTTTCTTCTCTAATGACTGGACCGCCATTTTCCTGTGCTGGACTGTGCCTTCCCCGAGTTCGGGATCTGTGTTTTGCCTGCATTTGCTTGTTCCCTGGGTGGATGTCTCTTTTTTTGGAGCGAGTTGGTTGACTACGTGGAGGCCACTTGCAAGCCGTGCCAGGGAGAAGTTAATTCTATAACAGCTGTGAGTCTTTCTCCTCCCAGCCTCATCCCCTCTTTGCTGTGCCCCAGAGCAGCCAGGTAATCGTTCTGTTCTGTTCTCTCACTCTCCGGTGCAAAACCTCTGCCGGGACATCCTCTTCCTTCATGCTGAACTCCGTCTTGCAGCAGGGTTTGTGGTGTGACCCCTGGCTTGTCTTAGGGCCCTTCCAGTTTCTGAGCTCATGGAAGACAGAGATTGGGTCTAATCTCTTTCTGTGTTTGTGGTGCCCAGCGTAGTCTCTGGCACATGGTGTGTGGGCTCACTTTGTGGAAGAAATAGTGCATGCCAAAAAGCATGGGGAGGAAAACCATAGGTTTTCATTTTGCTTAGGAAGGCCATTAGAAGAGGAATCGACTGTCTATGAACATTAAATAAAGACACACAACTCCTTGCCTTTCATGCCTACTGCTTGGCCCTTCCTCCTCCTGCCTCCCATAGAAAACCTTTCTGCTGTGTTTGAAGTGGCCTCTCGTTTGCCTGTGTTCTTGTGCTGTTTGGTGTGCATCTGTTTTTAACGGATGTAAGTGTGTGGTTATAGTCTTGTTCTGTTTGTTATTGTCCCTGGTGCTCCATTTAAAATGTACTCTGTTCTCTGTGTCCCTTTAGTCCATGGCTCTAACTGCATTGTGTGCACATTTCATGTTTTACTAACTGCCTGCCTCACCAGGTGTGAGCACTTAGGCTGTCCCCTCTTCCCACCATCCAAGACCAAGCTGCCCTGAGCATCCCGTGTCCGTCTCACCCTGCAGGGCACACAGATGTCTTTGGGCTGCGTTCCCAAGAGCGGGTTGCTGGGTCTTGGGAGTGGAGATGTAGACTTTGGATAAGCAGGGCCTGTGCTCCCAGGCTGGTGGCTGCAGTGGACACTGCCGCCCGTGGTGACCAGGGGCTTCCTGCATCCTGCAGTGTTCTGCCTTCTACCACTCTTAACTGTGCACTTCTCATTTCTCTGATTATTATTAAACTGAAGCATCTCTTCATACATGTGGAGGTCTTATGGGTTTCTTCTATACATAGTTTATAAACTTTGCTCATTTTCTTTCTTTTTCTTTGAGACAGAGGCTTGCTCTGTTGCCCAGGCTGGAGTGCAGCAGCACAATATCAGCTCACTGCAACCTCTGCCTCCCTGGTTCAAGTGATCCTCCTGCCTCAGCTTCCTGAGTACCTAGGATTACAGGCATGCGCCACCACGCCTAGCCAATTTTTGTATTTTTAGTAGAGATGGGGTTTTGCCATGTTGGCCAGGCTGGTCTTGGAACTCCAGACCACAAGTGATCTGCCCACTTCGGCCGCCCAAAATGCCAGGATCACAGGAGTGAGCCACCACTCCCGGCCTCATTTTCTTACTATACTTAGTTGCTATCTTTTTTTGTCTCTGTATTATTTCCTTATATATTCTAAGACGTTAATCTTTGTCAGTTTCAGAAAAGAAAGGACATGTTAATGTTGAAAATGCAGGAAGACTATAATAGGATAAAGGACAGTTGTTGAAATTGAGTACACAGCTTTGCATAACTCATTCAACTGACCTTTCTTTTTCCTTCTTGATATATGAGCACTGCGTCATAAATGGGCGCTGATACTGGGCCAGCTTATCCGAACCACTGAACTCGACAATATGGCTATCAGGAGATAATCCTTCAAATGTGTGGCTGAAATCTAGGCATTTTGTATCTGAGGTTCCCCCTAATCAATCTGTTGAGTCTCCATGTCAAGAGAATGAAATGAGTTCAGTTTGTCATAACTGGGTCTTAGCAAAACCTTTGCAAGAGTCCTGGCAGTTTGTGTCCTCTTTTCTGGATACGCAGAAAACAGCTGTTTAGTAATCCCTTGGGGATTCTGCTCATCTTGACACCATTACTTTCTGGTTCATAGTCATTCTTTTCATCCCTGGTTGTGAGAATTCACCTTTTGAGAGAGGTGGAGGCCAATTGCTGCAACAGTGACCCTTTTTCACATCTGTGTGATCTTTGGTTTCTGAGGTTTGACTTTTTAATAGTGTAAAGAAACCCGGCCGGGCGCGGTGGCTCAAGCCTGTAATCCCAGCACTTTGGGAGGCCGAGACGGGCGGATCACGAGGTCAGGAGATCGAGACCATCCTGGCTAACACAGTGAAACCCCGTCTCTACTAAAAAATACAAAAAACTAGCCGGGCGTGGTGGCGGGCGCCTGTAGTCCCAGCTACTCGGGAGGCTGAGGCAGGAGAATGGCGTAAACCCGGGAGGCGGAGCTTGCAGTGAGCTGAGATCCGGCCACTGCACTCCAGCCTGGGTGACAGAGCGAGACTCCGTCTCAAAAAAAAAAAAGAAACCCAATATTTGGTTATTCTCTGGGAATTTACCCAGCTTACGTTTTCCAAGTGTCCTCTGTCACTCTCTGACAGGGTCCTTTGCTCCTATGGGGCAGAGTTGGGATTTGTCTTTGAGTTTTTTTTTTTTTTTTTGAGATAGAGTCTTGCTCTCTCATCCAGGCTGGAGTGCAGTGGCATGATTTTGGTTCACTGCAACTTCTGCCTCTTGGGTTTAAGCAGTTCTCCTGCCTCAGCCTCCTGAGTAGCTGGGATTACAGGGGCCCACCACCATGCTTGGCTAATTTTTATATTTTTTAGTAGAGACAGGCTTTCACCATGTTGGCCAGGCTGGTCTTGAACTCCTGACCTCAAGTGACCGCCTGCTTTGGCCTCCCAAAATGCTGGGATTATAGGCATGAGCTACCGTGCCTGGCCTCTTTGAGCTTTTGATTAGCTTTCCAAAAGCTAGATGACCTGGAGTGACTTAAAAATGTTTGGGATTAAAACATCATCCATCTGACCTCACCAATGGTGGGGTGCTTGGAGACTGGATACTAACAGTAGAGCCCTAGGCCTGTGCAAGGAGAGTTCCTGTCCTCAGCCTGAGAGGCGTGCCGGGGTGTGGCTGGGTCTGGTCCCTTGTTGAAGGGACTCTTCTGTGTGGCATCCATGGCATGCGGGTGGCTCGAGTGTGTCTTTCTTTCTGCTCTCACTATGTTCTTTCTCTCGCCACTTGGAAGGAGCAACAAGTGGAGGCTGGACCAAACCCAAAAGGGCAGGTGTGCCTTGTGCTTGGCCCTGGAGCTTCCTGTGGGTTGAGGGCTGTGTTGTTGCTACAGAAGTGCTTTGTGAGGTCATGGCTGCTCCAGGAAAAAGTGCCCTGTCTTGAAACGGGAGGAAGTTACCTCTCAATGGGTTTTCTGTTTCGGGGCAGCGAGATGCTGGTATGTGCCCTTGGAGAGATCTTGGTCAAAATCAGGCAGAGGGAGAGTGAAGAAAATGCATACACAAGGAGCCTACTCAGGACCAGTGGTTGAAAGGCCAAGTCCTGCCCTTGGAACTGTGCATCTGAACTTCGAACTGCTGCTTCCGAACCACCTGAGACGATGGAGGGGAAGGTGTGGAGGCCCACATGTGAAGGTTGCCAGCTGGGCTCCGGGTGCGCTGTTGAAATACTCTCTGGAAACCACATAGTGTATCTCTAAAGCCTTAGGCTCATTGAAAAATGCTGGTGACAGACTGACCCCACTGGTTCTGCCAAACTGAGTTCTACACATCATGAATGTATTGTGAGAACCCTAAGACGTCTCTTTGTACTAACTGTTTCAACTTTGTGTTTCTGTAGGGTGGTACCGAGGTTATACCTTAAGAAAAAAGTCTAAGAAGGTAAGTCCTTCTTCTTAAACACAGTGCATGTCTCTTCATAAATCAAACCTTGAGATCAGTTCCATCTCATTTGTGTCTGAGAGTTTTACTTCTGTATCTCTTTCTCTGAATTAAAAAAAATACATGGGTAGGAATGTGAATGACCTTGGATTGTTTTCTTCTGAACTATATGTGTACATAGAAATTGTAGTTTCATCTTCGTGAATGAATTGCTGGGTTGTGATGTCGTGTTGGCCTGTCGTCATCTGTTCCTGAATTTTGCGTCCTTTTTAGGCCTCGGTGTGTCAGAGAATGATCTGAGTAAAGCGACTTCAGGAAAACAATTATTTCTCAAAGTTGTCAGTCTTACGTTGTCCTTAATAATAGATGAGCAGATTTGCAAAGCTCATGCGTGCTCTTTCCCTCTTGCATTTAACTATTTTTACACTGCCTAAGTCGAGCTGTGAAAAAAGGAGTTTTGCTCTCCTGGAGCAGTTTGCATGAGTGGTTATTTGAATTTCTGAAACTAAGACGTGTAATTATACCTCGGATCATTGTGGTGGGCACTCCCGTACACAATTCTGTTGTGGCTTTAACATTCTTAGCTTCACAGAACCTAATTATGGCTCTTCTGTTTCATTCTATGATGTTAAGATAAGTAACCTCTATTCTAAGCTGTGGTTGGGCCGTCCACGTTAACTGATACATTTTCATATCTAATTATGCTTGATGGATGGTTCATTTTACTTTTGTATCCTAAATTTGCCTCTCATCATCTCCTTACTGGGCTGGACTCTGGATTGTGGTCCTGAGCCTGTAATAAGTCCTCCAAAGTCTGGCGACCAAAGTGCCAGGGCCTTCCCACTCTGCCTTCCCCAGAGCCCCTAACCTAGGCTTTGCTGAGCAGGTCAGAGTGGGTCATCCTCTCGCTGCACCAGCACTTGGGGAGGGTCGAGGGTGGTCCCTATGGCAGCCATCCTCTGGCACAGTCATGGCTAATGTGAGAGACACTGTTAGGAAATCAGTGAGCCAGCTCTGCAGATTGGGACCAGGACCTCTCACCTCGACCTTGCCAACCTCAGACTGGGCTTCAGGTCTCTACACATCCAGTGACCTACAGCCATGAAGTTTGCACGGGAGAGATTCGACCCACTGGATGATGGAGTAGATTTCTCCAAGGAAAGTTCTGTTTTCACATTGATTTGCCCTTCCACAGTCAATAGTGAATTCCAGCCAGGCCCAGTGGTATGCACCTGTAGACCCAGCTCCTTGAGAGACTGAAGTGGGAGGATTGTTTCAGCTCAGGAGTTTGAGACCAGCCTTGGCTGGTCATGATAAGTGAGATCAGTCCCTAAAAAAAAATAGTGTATTCCTGCAGATGAAACTCTGAATTTGGGAAAGCTGCAGTGGAAACCTTTAGTAATAAGAGACTAAGATCATGGAGTAATATGCCCCTCCCCCATCCCACTCCTACATAGGACACAGCTGCCGCATCATGGGCTGGATGTGCCCCAGGCAAGCTGTTCCTTTTTCTTTGAATCTTGTTTGGTATTTGTTATCACCTTCCCCAGTTTGAGATCTCTTCCATTCCCACAATGTCTCCCCAAACCGCAGTACTTTTGCACTACACCTGGGTGCCTAGACGTCATAACTCATTCATAACTCATCCACACAGTAGAGCTGGGTAGAGCGTAGCTATTTTTCCATCTAAGATCCCCGCTGGTAGATGAAGAAATTCAAGCTTTACAGAGATTGTAAATTTGTAAGGGGCCTCCCAGGCAGTAGCAGAGAAGGGATGTGGGCCCCAGGAATCCTCACACCACGTGTCTGTAAACGACTTTCCTGTAGTTACAAGTGTGCAGTTGATCGGGGTGGTGCTGAGCAGGCCCAGTGGAAGTTGCGCATTTCAAACCCGCACGTGTGTTCAGCCTCACGCAGTCATTATCCTTCCTGTGGCTTCATGATTTTCCAGTGGGTTTGCTGAGATTGAGGGCTGTCTCCGCCTGTGGACATGGACAGGACTGGGATTGATTTTTCGTTTTTCTCCCCCATCTGGGTGGACACCTATTGCTGTCATGGAAAGACACCCCAAGCGTGTACCTGGGATTTGGAGGTGTCCCGGATAACAGGACCTGAACACAGCAACCCAGCGTTGGGTCCCTTCAGACTTCTGTTTTTTTTTAAGTTAACGTTTTATTTTTTGGAGGCAGGGTCTCACTTTGTGGCTCAGACTGGAGTGCAGTGGCATGATCATAGATCACTACCACCTCGACTTCCTGGGCTCAAGGGATTCTTCTCCCTCAGCCTCCCAAGTAGCTGGGACTACAGGTGCACACCACCATGCCTAGCTAATTTGTAAAAAAATTTTGGCAGAGACAGGATCTCACCATCTTGCCCTGGCTGATGGTGAGCTCCTAGGCTCCTAGGCTCAAGTGATCCTCTCACCTCGGCCTCCCGAAGTGCTGATTGCAGGTGTGCACCTCTGAGCCTGGCCCGGCCTTGTTTGTTGCTGAGCCTCTGACTCTCTGCCTGATGCCTTCCCTCTCTGTGATAATTCTTCTTTCTATGGAGTTTGGCCACTTTCCTTGTTGGCAGAAGCAACATGAATCATTGGTGCCTGCTAGACCCGTTCAGCCCCCTGCCTGCCCCCTGCCCTTCCCAAGCTTGAGTAGTAGTCTGTTTTCTGCATCATTCAGGGCTGGATGCTGGGGAAACCCAGGCAGAAGCTTCCATTCCCACAACAGACGCCTTGAAGCCACAGGGGTGCCACTTAATCACTTTCTGCTGCATGCACTAATTTCACGGAGGAAGCGGTAGCTGGGTTGCATTGTACCGCCCAAGACCCCAGCCCCATTGCCTCTTTTCTTACCTTCCTTTGCTTGCCTCTGCTTTACTTTAGTTAAGGGAGTTATTTTGCTTGCTCAGGAAGCAGGATCCTAAGTTTTTTTTTTTTTTTTTTTTTCCTGAGGCAGAGTGTTGCTCTGTCACGCAGGCTGGAATGCAGTGGCAGGATCTCTGCTCACTGCAACCTCCACTTCCCAAGTTCAAGCGATTCTCCTGCCTCAGTCTCCTGAGTAGCTGGGATTATAGGCCCCCACCACCACACCTGGCTAATTTTTGTATTTTTAATAGAGACGGGGTTTCACCACGTTGGCCAGGCTGGTCTTGAACTCCTGACCTCAAGTGATCCACCTGCCTCGGCCTCACAAAGTGTTGGGATTACATCCCACCTGGCCTAGGACCCAAACTCTTGATAAAGCTCTTCCTGGCACTTCATAGAAGGTGCCTGAGGCTGAGTGTCCTCTTGAGAAACTCTCCCCCAGGCTTCCTTCTCTTCGGCTCACATGTGCATTGCACTTGAGAGAGGCAGGCCACCTTATCAGCGGAAGCTAGGGTGTGCCCCCAGGTGTTGTGCAGATTGGGTGAAATTCGGCCTGTCTTCCTGTATTTTACCAGAGAGCCCCCTGTTGGAGAGGTCTCTGAGAAAGTCCCCATGGGTCTGGTTATGTGGTCAGTGCACAAGGGACAATTGGTGGTGTAAACCAACTTTCATCATTTCGAAAGAGGAGACCATCACCAAAAATTGCTTTTGAGGCATCAGTTGGCTTTGATCTGCCTGTGTTGAGGCCAAAAAGGTGTGATCTATGGAGCAGCCTGCGAATTGCCTGTATCTTTGTGGACTTTTTCCTTTGCACGTGTGTTGTCTGCTTCTAAGACATCGGCAGACTCTGTACTATGAGCTGAGTGAGTTGCTGTCTTTTCCACGTCTTTGTGTTTTCTTTGATGTGTTACATATGGGGCTTAGCATAAGACTTAAAAAATTAAGAGCGATCTAGCCACCGCTCATCCCACCTTTTTGGGTACTATTGTTTGATTTGCAGTCAGCAATCCTATGGATAATAAAAGCTACTTTTTTTTTTCTCTCCAAAGGGTATATTTCCTGCTTCATATATTCACCTTAAAGAAGCAATAGTTGAAGGAAAAGGGTGAGTCTGGTCTTGATGTTTAAATGAAGAATTGCAATTACTATATTTGGCGTTGCTGCTGTTTTGTATGATGGCGTAATATCAGAGGGTCAAGACAGTGGGTGTGATTGACTCCGGGGGGCAGGAGTTTTGGGGAGAGAAAGGGGACTTGGGATTCAGAGTTGTGTTTAACATGACTTTGATCCTTTACAGAGTCTGAAGTCAGCACCGTGCTTGCGCTCACTGTCCTTAAACCGGGGGTCACTGTTGGAAAGCATTCGCCCTGGTGCTCTGTGCTTCCTCTGTGACCTATTGACTTCATTTGGCAGAGACTCCAAAGCCCCCCAGCTCTGAGTCCCCCCCCTTTTTTTTGGGAAGACATTGCAGGCTGTGATATAAATGGAGTTTAGGGTGAAGCAACAGTTGTTAAATTGGGACATGCATGAGTTTACATTTTGTCTAATTGTGATGTATGTGTCCTAGAGGTCATAAAACTGATGTATAAGATCATTAAAAGGACATTTCTAGAACAGGAACCCATTAGGCAGGAATGGCAAATGAATAACCAGGTGTGAACTTGGAAGAAGGAACATTAAAATGTTTTCTTTTTTTGTCTCTGCTGCATCTTCACACTCAGTTAAATATGTAAATTATAAAATTACTAATCATATGATTACTGCATAATGACATCTCTTTGGCTGATTACAAAATTGCCTTTCCAAGCACTGTACTTTTAACATATGAAAAGGACTGTTCGGGTTCCATAGTTCCATGATGCATAATTAAAACGAAGAAAATAATTTAGAGGCATGAATGATAATGACCTACAATATGGTACTTTTTAGACAGATTAAGTGTTTTGTCTGCAAAGTTTTAAAGGGAAGAAAAAGAAAGTTGAAACTTTTACTCTGTGGAAGTAACTGAATCAAGTGTGAATTTAGTGTACTTTATATCTGCATTAGAATCCTTATACAGGGGAGACTGTATATGATTATTTAAAAAGCACTTTGATATATACAAAAGAATATATGTAAAATGTAATTATGAAGCATGATAATAAAGTGGACAACAGGTTATTCTGAGTCTCAATAAATAGAGTCACACCTAACCAGACAGGCAGACAGAGACACATTTGGTTCCTGTTTCTGGGCCTTCTGGTCCAAGGTGCCCCACTGTGGGCAAATGCATAGAATTATGGTGAAATGAAGAGTTTAGAAACAGTTTCCCTGCTGTTGCTTTGGGTTCCCTGGGATTGTTCCCCACAGTCTTTACCTGGCTCTATCTGTCCCCCTTGCCGCGGCCACTCAAGTCTAGCTGCCCAGCTGCTCTGAAGAACCCTGGCTTCAGGCTTGACAGGTGATCTCATCCCTCTTTTCTTCCAGGTCGTTGTAGACTTCCACCTTCCCTTCTTCTCCTGGTCCTTTCCCCTTTCCAGTGCCAATGTAGGCCACACTATCATCCCACCTCTGCCTGCCTTCTTTTTCTCCAAGTTGATTGTCCTTTCTCTCTTGTAGAGTCTCTCAGGATCTGTCTCTTGCTGGTCTCTTGCATGATCATTCTCACATGGTCTCTGTCTTGCAGGCTGCCTTGTAAGCCCCTCTTTCTTGCATGATCTTTCTGTGGAGTGACCTGTTTCTTGGAGGCTCTGTCTTTCTCTTGCAAGGCTCTCTCTCATGTGATCTCTCTCACAGTATCTCGCTTGCATTGACTGTCTTGAAGGTTCTCTTTTGCTTCGTCTCTCTTGTCTCTGGACGCTGACTTTATTCATTCTCAGACATCCCAAATGATGACTCTGTGCCTGTTACCACTGATTCTGTACCTATTCCCCCATAACCAAAGCCATTCTCATTTTGTCCCCCACGCTTTTACCGGTACTGACATGGTTAGCAATGCCTCCTTATGTCCAGACCTCGCAGTGTCTTCTCATCCTCTGCCTCCGGAGCTCTACTGCAGCCTTGGACACTGTTGGTCCCCGTTTCACTGAAAGCTCCTTTTAACTCCGATGCTCTCATCGTCTTCTTGTTATGCTGACCTACTGCTCAGGCATGTCACCATCTCCTCTGTCCCCTGTCTGCTACTCTGAGGGTGCTGTCCTAGCCTTCTCCTGTTTCTTTGTTGCCCCTCCCTGATTGACATGGCCTCTGTTGTGTTCCCCTCTTCAGCTGATCTGTCTCTACGGGTGATGCTCACATCGGGACCTCCAGCCCCGACTTGTCTCTTGACCCCTCACTCAGTTAGGCAGCCAAGTAACTAATGAGAATCATCCCCACTGTTGGGTGAGCATCTGCTATGTCCCATTCGTTCTCTTTTCCAAAAAAATTATTATTATTATTTTTATTTTGTATTGTGTATTTTTATTTTTTGAGATGGAGTCTTGCTCTGTCACCCAGGTTGAAGTGCAGTGGCGAGATCTTGGCTCACTGCAACCTCCGCCTCCCAGGTTCAAGTGATTCTCCTGCCTTCACCTCCCCGGTAGCTGGGACTACAGGCATTCACCACCACGCCCAGCTAATTTGTGTGTGTGTGTGTGTGTGTGTGTGTGTTTTCAGTAGAGACGGAGTTTCACCATGTTGGCCAGGCTGGTCTTGAACTCCTGACCTTAAGTGATTCACCCGCCTTGGCCTCCCAAAGTGCTGGGATTACAGATGTGAGCCACCGTGCCCACCCAATAGATTTGACAAATAAAAATTGTATGTATTTATGGTATACAACATGATGTTTTGAAGTATGTATACATTGTGGGATGGCTAAATCAAACTAATTATGTGTGCATTACCTTACATACTTATCACTTATTTGTAGTGAGAACACTTAAAATCTACTCTCAGCAATTTCAAGTATACAATACATTGCTATTGACTGTAGTCACTGTTGCGTAGGATAGGCCTGTTGAACTTATTCCTCCCATCTAACAGAAAGTTGGTATCCCTCTGACCCAGCATCTCCCCACTCCCCTATGTCGCATTCATTCTTTCTTTGCTTTTTTTTTGTTGTTGTTGTTTTTGTTTTTGTTTTTTGTTTTTTTTTTGAGATGAAGTCTTGCTCTGTTGCCAAGGCTGGAGTGCAGTAGCACGATCTTGGCTCACTGCAGCCTCTGCCTCTTGGGTTCAAGCGATTCTCCTGTTTCAGCCTCCCAGGTAGCGGGGATTACAGGCACACACCACCATGCCTGGCTAATTTTTATATTTTTAGTAGAGACGGGGTTTCACCATGTTGGCCAGGCTGGCCTCGAAGTCCTGACCTCAGGTGATCTATGTGCCTCAGCCTCCCGAAGTGTTGTGATTACAGGCATGAGCCACTGCGCCGAGCCCTATTCATTCTTAAAGATGTTCTGCCTTGATGCTCTTTCCTTCAGTCTTACCAGCAGCCCTATGAGGCAGGCATTGTTGGGTTATATATTCTTGAACCCTGGCGGGTGACAAGGTGGTAACAAAGATAAGACCATAAAGCCAGATCAAATGCGTTAGTGCCAGCTGGTACGTTAATCCCAGGGACCCACTGGGCCTATCAGAAGGGAGGAACCTGAGGCGGAACCAGAACCGACCGCAGGACATGGTACGTGCACTGAGGCCCTATTCACCCTGTTCACATGGTGGAAGGGAGGTCACTGAGCTCCAAGCTTCTCATAGCCAGTGTGAGGAGCCCCCAGTGGACTCCACCCAGGATCCATAAGATGAAAACAGCCCAGTTGTTGTTGCAAGTCCTCACACTGTGAGCGGAAGGAAATTTCTGCCTGCGGACTTTGTAGGGAATGACACCTTAGCCTGTAATGGACCACACTTCCATCAGCATCCTTACTGGGAAACCTGGGGACCTCCTTGGCAGGCTGGAGTGCAATGGTACAATCTTGACTCACTGCAACTTCCGCCTCCCAGGTTCAGTGATTCTCCTGCCTCAGCCTCCTGAGTAGCTGGGACTACAGGCCCGCTCCACCATGCCTGGCTAATTTTTTGTGTTTATTTATTTATATTTAGTAGAGATGGGGTTTCACCATGTTGGCCAGGCTGGTCTCAAACTCCTGACCTCGTGATCCACCCAACTCAGCCTCCCAAAGTGGTGGGATTACAGGCGTGAGCCACCACGCCCAGCCTAAAGGGTCATTCTTCATGACGGTTTTCTAGGGGATGATCTTGCCTGCACCCTTCCCTCCGATGTCTGGTTCTGGAACTATCCATGAGACCACTGTTCTTTTGGGGCCCCCGTTGTCTCTTGCTTTGAGATCCTCCCCTCCGCTATCAATAAATCATTGCAGGCCTGATCTCCAATCGTGAGCCAAAGTCAGCGTTCCTTCCACAGATCTGGACTCTGTGCACATCAAGGGATGTAGGTGGAACCTATTGTAGCATCCCTCAGGATTCCATGCTGGCCACATTCTTGCCTGTTCAGGACGTACAGACAACCTGTGGGACCAGCTAGCCTAACTACACCAGCCACAAATTCACTCTCTCCCCCCACCCCTCAGTAGTCTGAGTCTTACTTGGCATAGTGCCTGACCCAGAGCACATGCCCAGGAAGCAACGGTTGATTTGATGAAAACCAGCACCTAAATAGGTAATGAATTAAGAATAAGTCAAGGGGCTGGGCGCGGTGGCTCATGCCTGTAATCCCAGCACTTTGAGAGGCTGAGGTGGGCATATCACCTGAAGTCAGGCATTTTAAGACCAGCCTGGCCAATGTGGTGAAACCTCGTCTCTACTAAAAATACAAAAATTAGCCAGGCGTGGTGGCGGGCACCTGTAATCCCAGCTACTTGGGAGGCTGAGTCAGGAGAATCGCTTGAACCCAGGAGGCAGAGATTGTAGTGAGCTGAGATTGCACCACTGCACTCCAGCCTGTGTGACAGAGCAAGACACCGTCTCAAAAAAAAAGAGTGAGTCAAAGGTTAACCTTTTGGGGTGGAGGAAAAAGGGTAAGAAAGAGGATACAGAGTTTGATCTGAGTTGGCATCAGCTAGAGTAACCATAGACATTTGGAAGCTGTAACCTCTCATATTTCGCCAAGGATAACTGCTTCATGTATTATCATGTAATGAGTTTTATGCATGATGGAAAGTGTAAAAATCATCTTAACCCAAACCTGCATTTTAATGCCACATGGACCAGCTGTAATTTATGGCACCTTTAAGATAGATGGGTACACAGATTATGAATATACTTTCCTTTTGCCAGACCTTGACGTTCTGTAGACTTTTAATGGAATATTATTTGCCTCCTTCATCTTACCTTGACGTATGAGGTGGATGGCTTACGTGCAGGGTAATGTATGAACCTTCCCAAGCTCTGTACAAATATAACTTGTCCCTTCGTGGAGACGTATGTATTTATATGTGTGAATGCAGTCTTATTTGTAGATTTTCTTCCCATTTGCTTAATACTGAGCACTATGGCCTGGTTGTGAAATTTACAGGTACAACTCACAGCAGGCAGTGAAACCGTGGACTCAGCTGCTCTTTCCTTCTTTCCTCCCAGGCAACATGAAACTGTCATCCCGGGTGACCTCCCCCTCATCCAGGAAGTCACCACGACACTCCGAGAGTGGTCCACCATCTGGAGGCAGCTCTACGTGGTGAGAAAATGAGATATGCATTCAAAGCTTAGAAATAGAGAGTGAGCTTTTTTGACCCTGATTTGCCAATGGGATGTTTTTCTTTCTCAGCGAACCTTAAAAGCAGAGCTTCCGAGACAGAATTTTACTCAGAAAAGGCAAAGGAAGCGACGTGACTGAGAGTTTAGCCCCTGTTGGGGGCTGTGTGCCCTTCGACCTGCCATGTATTTGGGTGTATTACAGTGAGCTGTAGCAGAAGCACTATCGGATGTGTCTTTCTTTGCATTGGAAGGAGAAATGTGGTTGTTTTCAGGCCCCTGGAACACGGGATCGGGCAGTGTGTTGATGTCACCTTTTAAACAGTAATAGGTGCTTATTTAAGGATCCAGTAGAGGGCAATTACTATTTATTTATTTATTTTTTGCCATTGTCTGACAGTAGGTAATACCTCTTATCATTTAAGAAAAACAACAGAGTCTTCTACGTGTTTGTGACAGGGATAGGGAAATATTTTACATTCCAGCTTCGTGTGCAATTGTCCAGTTCTCCCGATCACAGAAGAAGTCTTATTAATGCAGAGAGGTTGAAGCTCTGACATCTTCCATTTCATATTGCCTCAGGGCATTTCTTTGCACATAAATTCATATTTGCAGAAGATTACCTTTTGTTAAGCTTGTATTTCTATTCAGAGTGTTGATTTCTCATATGCTAATGTTATTATCACCAAGCCAGGGCTCTGGAAGGAAGTCGGCACGTTAATTTCTTGAGAACATAGAAAACTTCCTAAAGTCCTGCAGCTGCTTGTTGGGCAGGCTTGTTGTTTGTGATTATACAGTGGTTTCCTGTAAATGCACAGTAATAAGCAGTTGCAGTAATTGTCATCAAACGTAGTCAAAAACCTAAAAGCGTAAAGTTAGCCATGAATGTTTTGTGTAAATCTGAGCAATTCTGTAGTCAGTGTTTCATCGTCAACTTAGCAATTTTTAAACAAAAATATGGCACCAAAACAAACAGGAGTTGATGCTAATAGTCAGTGGACCTCCTTAAGTCTATCACCCTAGAGTAGGTATTCTTAATGAGCACCTTCGTGTCCTTTCACAGAACTTAAATTTGCCTCGGATAGACTTACATGGTTGGATTTGTGCAAAGAAAGCCAAGCCCAAAAATGGTTATAATATTTTTCTATGGGTTGGGTGCAGGGCCTCATGCCTGTAATCCCAGCACTTTGGGAGGCTGAGGCGAATGGATCACCTGAGGTTAGGACTTTGAGACCAGCCTGGCCAACATGGCAAAACGCCATCTCTACTAAAAATACAAACATTAACTGGGTGTGGTGGAGTACACCTGTAGTCCCAGCTACTCGGGAAGGAAAGGCAGGAGAATTGCTTGAACCTGGAAGGTGGAGGTTGCAGTGAGCCAAGATTGCACCATTGCACTCCAGCCTGGGTAACAGAGTGAGATCCCTTCTCAAAAAAAAAAAAAAAAAAAAAAAAATTCATAAGCGTTTTTGGCTCTGCTCTGTGGTCGTAGATATTAGCAAACTATTAAGGATTTTAGATAGTTGATATGGCTTTAGTACAGTGGAGAAGAGAAGGCAGTGTGGATATTAGAAACTCCTAGAAAGAAGGTTAAATACCAGTGTGAGGTATGTGGTTCAGTTCTGTAGAAGGGGAGCTTTTAAAAAAAGTGGCAGTGAACACAGTTAATGTTTTAAAGATATCTTCTTTAGATATCTTTAGATATTTATTTATTTATTTAGATATCTTTTATTTAGATATCTTTTTTATTTATTTATTTTTTGAGACAGGGTCTTGCTCTGTTGCCCAGGCTAGACTACAGTGGCACGATCACAGCTCCCTGCAGCCTGAACCTCCTGGGCTCAAGCGATGCTCCCACCTCAGCCTACTGGGTAGCTGGGACTACACCTGTGAGCCACCATGCTCAGCTAATTTTTTAATTTTTGAAGAGATGAGGTTTCCTTATGTTGCCCAGGCTGGTTTCCAACTCCTGGGCTCCAGCAGTCCTCCCGCCTCTGCTTCCCAAAGTGCTAGGATTATAGGCCTGAGCTCCCAAGGCCAGTAGTGCTTAGAATTTTATCACATTAGGTTCCACCTAGATTTCTTTTCGTGGAAAGAACCACTGAGTTATTTTCCTTCACATAATCTCTAATCTCCTTGATTATTGTGCACTTGTAATTGCAAGCTGCAAACTGTTGCTTTCCTTTGAACCGTCAGTCCCATCAAAATTCTTAGAAAGTGGTAAGAAGTGTGAGTTTTGCATCTTATTTGCATTTTCCTCTTGTCACAGAAGCACCAAAGCTTGTAGATTGAGATTTGGCCTCTTGCAGAAGTGTCTCTTGTAGGTTGTACACACCACAGTGTGCAGCAGCCAGCCCAGGGTGGAATGCTGCTTCTTCCCTATAGTTCAGCTGAGAGCAAGGCCGAGGAGTTCAGGTTCTCTGTGTGCTGATAAGGGTCTAGGGTGCAGGGTGTTCTGAAGACCATATGCAGGTTGTAGGATTCAGATCTTTAGGCTCAGACTAATTCTGGAGGAGCTTTAAGAGTTGCCCATCTCTGATCCAGATGCAGGAAGCTCACGAGCAGGTGTTGACGTTCAAGGTCTAGCCCGTGTTGGGATCACCTTTTTGCTTTAGTGGCACGTAGAATGTTGGATGAAATCTTGGGGATTATGCATTACTTTTTATTCTTTTAATATTTTAATGTCTCATGGAAAACCAATTCCAAATAATATGTTTTCAGTGTATGCTGAAAGCACCTTTTAATTCAACATTAACCAAATCTCGTGATCTAGTGCTTATACCTCATGTGTATTTGAAGAGATACCCATTCTCTACCATCTTCACAATGCTGTTTTGTAACAAAATCTTTATGATTGGGTTTTCCCCCGTATAGCAAGATAACAGGGAGATGTTTCGAAGTGTGCGGCACATGATCTATGACCTTATTGAATGGAGATCACAAATTCTTTCTGGAACTCTGCCGCAGGATGAGCTCAAAGAACTGAAGAAGAAGGTCACAGCCAAAATTGATTATGGAAACAGGTTTGTTTATTTGAAAGATGATTTCACGCTTAAATTATCCAATGTAATAACATCACTATAAGCCTTCAAGAGACCGAGATCACATTTTATCATAAAACAACATGTCTACCCTCTAAATAATGGCATGTTTTTCATTTTGAAAAGGATGAGGTATTTTCCACTGGATTCTGAACAGGGGAATTTTGTGAGCCATTCTTGAAACCTTGTCATTATTCAAGGGATAGAGCCAAGAAGCCAGGGAGCCTGTCGTTTTCACCGTTCTGGAGGGAACCGTATCATTACTCCCATAGCAAAGGAACTTTTACTTCTGATCGTAGTTTTTGACGTTGAGTCCAGATCTGGCGGGGCCTTGTGTAGTGACAAGCAACAGGTTTCTTTCTGTGGAATCCAAAGTTCTGAGAGTCGGAGTGGACATTAGATCACTGGAAAGTTTGTCACCTGTGTAGGCTTGCCACATTTCACAAACAGAAATACAGCCCAGTTAAATTTCACTGCAGTAAACAACAAATAGTTGCTTTGTGCAATTATGTCTCTTGCCAGAGCAAGAGCTGTTCCCATCCACAGCAGGCATGCCCCCGGCTCTGCATGAGTGCCTTTAGTGCTCACCCCTGCCTACAGCTGTACCTTCTAGTGGTAGCACGTGTTTTTTGATGCTGAAAGGGAACAAGCTGCTCTGATCCTAATTCTGCTGGGTCCTGTAACTAGAATGAGGCCATGCCCTTTTCCACCTGATAATATTTGGTTTTTCATAGAATAGCAGAGCTGCAAGAAGCCTTAAAAAGTATGTGGTCACACGGTTCCCAAATGCTCTTCTATATCAGAATCACGTGGATAGCTGTTGAATTATAGAATCTCAAAACCTATCCCTTAAGGCTCTGATTTGTGATATCTGGGATGCTGGCTGGAAATCTCAAGTTTTTTTGTTTTGTTTTATTATTATTATTATTTTTTGCGATGGAGTTTCACCCTTGTTGTCCAGGCTGGGGTGCAGTGGTGTGATCTTGGCTCACCACAACCTCTGCCTCCCGGGTTGAAGTGATTCTCCTGCTTCAGCCTCCTGAGTAGCTGGGATTACAGGCATGCACCACCACTCCTGGCTAATTTTGTATTTTTAGTAGAGATGGAGTTTCTCCGTGTTGGTCATGCTGGTCTCAAACTCCCGACCTCAGGTGATCCGCCCGCCTCAGCATCCCAAAGTAACCGGGATTACAGGCGTGAGCCACTGCGCCCGGCCGGAAGTCTCAGTTTTTAAAAATACAGTGGGGTTGTGCTGGACAGCAGATTTGGAAAACTTCTGGTTTAATTCAACCCCTTCATTTTGCACGTTGGAATGTGGAAGTCAGAAAAGAGAAGGGGCTTGCTTCCAGCCACTCAGCAGAAAGGAGTCCGGGTAAATCAGAGAACCTTTCTGTAAAATCAGAATTATCACATAATTTTCTGGTAATTTATATTTTGAAGTGTGAAAAATTTCTTAAAGCAACATTATGAGCAAGATGTAGGGTTTGGATTAGAAATGCTGTAGGAGAAGGTTTTTGTTTTTTTTTTCCGGAAAGCCTGAGATATTAGCTATTATTGCAGTAAAACCCACTTCAAGACCACCTGCTTAAAAAAGCAGACTTTTGGAGCTTTGATTTGATTTTCTATTGGAGTATCATAATTTAAACTTATGTTCAGAGACCACCTGCTTAATTTGGCTGCAGGAAGCTAGCAAAGTACATTGTATCATGGAAAAATGTAGTTAAGGAAGGAAGTGTTTCCAAATACAATTTACTACTTTGATAGGAAATACAGTCCTTAATAAGACAGGTTTTTTTTGCCCCAGGATCTCCAGCCTCCTCTGTAATTTCTCCAAAGCCCAGCACTCTGCATATATCTTCCTAGTGCTTCCTTCAGAAAACCTGTATGATGCAAAATGATATCACAGTGTTGAATGTTTGATTTTAAGGTGGGTGGATTTAATAAGGGAAAGATGTTTTGTGTCTTTTTCATTCATTGCTTAGGCAATCTTGCCTTTTAAATTTATTTTTAACCTGGGTGGAGGGGTTTGGAAAGCTATTTGAGAATGTGATGAAGGTCTTAGACCATATCTCTAGAAAAATGCACATACACAACACACACACACACAGGCACACAGACCTCCCAACACAGACACACACACACACACACACACACACACACACACAGTTGTACACATGATTTCAAGTTGTGGAGGGGCTTCTACCCTGTCCTCATAGGTGCATTAGGTTTCCATGGACTTCATCTCTACATTGCGTTGCTGTGGTAAGTTGCACCTTCATAATGGAAACTCACTCTGATTCAGAACCAGCTGCACACTGTTTGCTGAGAGTATTGCATAGAAGGGTTGACTGGACAGGCCACTTCGTGTGACGGTTTGCATGTGGCATTCTAGAAGGAGCATGGCTCTGCCATTGGAGAGTTCTGACACAGCCCAGGCTTTTGGAATAAATAACTTCTCCGAGCTTAGGTTTCCTCCTTTGTGCAATGGGTCTGACCATCTGCCCTGGCAGATGTGAGGTGATGACGTGGCAGGACGTGCATAGCAGGCTGGCACAGGGCCGTCCTCTCATGTGTTCCCGGAGGGACCCCAATTCTGCATGGCCTGTAGGACCTACTGGCTGGGCCTCCTAAGCTGGTGCTTTGTAGCTACCCTGGCACCAGCACTGATATGCCCATACCAGAAGTAATCATGCCTACACTAGAAGTGACCACGCCGCCATAAACATTGGCCCTACCCACAGTAGTACTGACTCTATCCACACATTACCGACCCCGCCCACACCAGTATTGACCCCGCCCACACCAGTACAAACCCCGCCCACACCGTCTGACCCTGCCTATACCAGCACGTTCCTAGGGGCTAGTTCGGGGATAGGTTAAGGAGTAGTATTTGGGAGGGAGGAGCTTGCCTTGTTAGTGAGACATGTTACAAAGATAACTAACGAGACCTTAAAATGCTTTTTACATTTTCTCCAGATGTCTTTCTGTTGGTCTTGAGGCACCCCGCTTACACTGCAGCCACTGAGGCTGTTTTCACGCAGTGCAAAAAGCCTCTATTTGTTTAAAGTCTGTTTACCCTGATGCTGTTGACAGGCCCCGTTGGTCCTCCTGCTTCACCGTCAGTGGAATTTGCTCAATAGATATTAAAAGGAAAAAATGAGTTTTCTGTATTTGCCTTCCCAGTGGTACAGTGCTTGAGCAAAACTCCAAAGACTAAATATGTTTGAGCTGCTGGCAGACTCATATCTGACTTTAAGGTGTGTGACCTCGAGACTCGAAGTCTCAGGGTAGTTTTTCTAAATGGAGCATTTATGGGCAATTCCACTTTCCTCTTTAATTTGTAACTATAAAGATGTTCTCTAATTGAAATGTATCATTCTTTTTTTTTGAGATGGAGTCTCGCTCTGTCGCCCAGGCTGGAGTGCAGTGACCGGATCTCAGCTCACTGCAAGCTCCGCCTCCCGGGTTTACGCCATTCTCCTGCCTCAGCCTCCTGAGTAGCTATGACTACAGGCGCCCGCCACCTCGCCCGGCTAGTTTTTTGTATTTTTTTAGTAGAGACGGGGTTTCACCGTGTTAGCCAGCATGGTCTTGATCTCCTGACCTCGTGATCCGCCCGTCTCGGCCTCCCAAAGGAAATTTATCATTCTTTCAAATGACTCTCTTTCCTTTTTCATATTGTTAAAAAAGCCTGTCTCCATAGACTTGTTAATTACAGGAATATAAAATCCCAACAGCAGGGTAAGAGGCACCTACGGTTAAATTTCTGCCCTTAGACCTGCATGTTTTGTTAATAAGAAAGCCAGAACCTACTGCCAGATCACAACTCTGGATCTCTTTTGTCACACAACTGCCTGTGTTCTTTAAATAAAAACTGTGGTAAGAATCACCTTATAATTTTGTTGGATTTGAGGAATCAGAGAGAATGTTCCCCAATACTGTTATAGACTGGACAGATTTATTAGCCAGATGTTGCTTGTGTTTTTAGTTGGCGACTGCATTTAGCCATCTGGCCAGGAAGTTGCTTAACCTTATTGTAGATAACGTCCATATGTTTGGTGTTCACATACAGTAGAACATCTGTATTGAAAATCTTCCTGTGGCCTCATGTAAGGACTAGAAACTGACTCGAAGTAGAAGGGGAGACATGCAGGGGACCCTACCAGGGTCAGTGGGAGTAAATAAGGTGGTGGGTAGATCTCTCCTCCAAGTTTTCTTCCCTCTCTCCTTTCTCAACTCTGTGATGTTGTCACAACTGCCAGCTATGTGTTTGGGTTGATGGATGTATATGTGATTGTATATATATGTGAATATGTGTGTGTGTATACATATGTAGTGTGCCTTAGGCTGGGTATGGTGGCTCACGCCTGTAATCCCAACACTTTGGGAGGCCGAGGTGGGTGGATCACCTGAGGTCAGTTGAGACCAGCCTGGCTAACATGGCGAAACCTCATCTCTACTAAAAATACAAAAATTAGCCGGGTGTGGTGGCACACGCCTGTAATCCCAGCTACTCAGGAGGCTGAGGCAGGAGAATCTCTTGAACCCGGGAGCAGAGATTGTAGTGAGCTGAGATTGTGCCACTGCCCTCCAGCCTGGGCGACAAGAACAAGACTCTGTCTTTAAAAAAAAAAAATAGTATGCCTTAAAACTTCTCATATTTTACATAATAATTAGTAATACAGACTTCACTTGGGCCTTGCAGATCTGTAAAACTTCTCATTGGAAGACAAAGCCACTGCTGATTGCAATGGAAGTAAAAATTGAGGATTTTTTTTTTTTTTTTTTAACTTCTCCTGAGGTGACACATTTTGAGCTAAAGAAAGCAACCTCCAAGAATTTCATATTCCTAATATTTGTGGGCAAGCCTGACTTTCTAGGATGTTTTTACCTGCCCAATTGCTGTGGTGGAAGTTGTGCTAGAAAATTCAACCTCCTTGGTCTATGTGCGTGAACTTCTAAATTCTTGTTGTTCTAGAATTCTAGATTTGGACCTGGTGGTTAGAGATGAAGACGGGAATATTTTGGATCCAGAATTAACTAGCACGATTAGTCTCTTCAGAGCTCATGAAATAGCTTCTAAACAAGTGGAGGAAAGGTTACAGGAGGAAAAAGTAAGTTTGACTCTCTGTAATGTGCCATTTACATTTGGAACACGTTTTCTCAGTAATACGTTTTCAACATTAGTAAAAGATCAGTCAAGCCCAGAATTTTCACTAAGAAAGAACCTGAAAAGGAGTAGCTGCGGAGTGTGTGTCCTACAGCCATGAGTGGAACGGAGCCTGGTGGCACAGGATGTCGTCACCCATGACATGAAGGGGGATTGGACAGCATTGTGTTTCATCTTAGGAGACAGGATCCTAATGATGTTGATTTTGTGTTCTCATCTGTCAAATGGGACACAAGACTCGGTTCGGCATTTCCTCTCTGTTAATGGTAGGCAGGTTATGTATTCAAGCTCACTGAGGGCAGAGAGCACATGTCTTACTGGTTTTTCATCTTCTGTGATCTTTAATGGTATCATGTATGCATTAGCCTATTCTCACCTTACTATAAGGAAGTGCCTGAGACTGGGTAATTTATAAAGAAAAGAGATTTAATTGGCTCATGGTTCTGCAGACTGTATAGGAAGGATAGTGGCTTCTGCTTCTGGGGAGGCCTCGGGAATCTTACAATTATGGCAGAAGGCGAAGTGGGAGCCAGCACTTCACATGGGTAGAGCAGGAGGAAGAGAGAGGGTGTGCACGGGGTGCTATACGCTACGCTTTTAAACAACCAGATCTGTGAGAACTCACCGTCATGAGGACAGCATTGAGGGGATGGTGCTAAACCATTCATGAACAATCCACCCCATGACCAGTCACCTCCCACCTCCCATACACACACATACACACAGTAGATATTCAAAACTGATTGAATAATTGAATCATCCATTAATTCAGCAAGTATTTACTGAGCATCTACTGTGTACCAAATGTTGAAGACATAATGATAAGTGAGACAGATGTCCTTGGAGGGTTTAGTCTAATGAGGGAACAAAAAATTAAATAACTACACATATAATAATTATTTTGATTTATTGGTTGGATACCTGAAAGTTTTGTATCTTCGAAAATAGCACAACAATTGCACGGGATACGATTTTTTTGTCTGTTGTGTGAATGCATGATTTAAGAATGTGCGGGGGAGATAAGAAAGTGACTGCACCAATGGCTTTGCTGGGTTATGCCAATGAATTATTACCATTTTCTATTCTATAGGGAATAAAGAAAGCAAGTGTTAGTGATGAGCATTGCTGGGGTTGACTTTCTATTTCCTTCCATTCACAGTCTCAAAAGCAGAACATAGATATTAACAGACAAGCCAAGTTTGCTGCAACCCCTTCTCTGGCCTTGTTTGTGAACCTCAAAAACGTGGTTTGTAAAATAGGAGAAGATGCTGAAGTCCTCATGTCTCTATATGACCCTGTGGAGTCCAAATTCATCAGGTAGGTGAAATTTCTTGGTGGCTGTCTTTCCTCTTTGGTTGGTGTTAGGAATGTGGGATCAGAACCACTGAAGCGCGCCATTCATGCTGAGAGGCCCTGGATGAATGGCTGCTGGACACGACCAAGCAGCCGAGCCAAGAGGTGTCTTGGACAGTGTGATGGCAGCCAGTTTGGGCTCTGGCTCAGGGTGAACCTTCTCGCATGTAGATTGCCATTTGCTCGTAGAGTTACAGAAATTGCAGGTACACTCTGGTCATATCTTAAGAGTGCAGCTGAAGATTGAAGTAATACTTTGTTTCCTAAGTTGTCTTCATAAGATTTTATGTATCCTGGTCCCTCAAATATCACTATTTCCATTTTTCAAAATTTGGTTTCTTTGAATGCCATTTCTGTGACTTTCATCCTGTTGTTTTTTCTGCAAGATGATTGACTGGAATGCATCATTTAGAATGGTGCCTGCCACATACAGACTGTCAGTTAATATTTGTTAAATGAAAACACTGTAAGTCTATTATTCCTGCTTAGCCTTCAGTATAACTTTCTCTTTGCCCAGATGGAAACATTGTGGTTCAACTATGTATGAATTGTGTGTGTGTCTGTGTATATGCTAAAACTCTAGGATCTTCACTTGTATTATTCAAAATTTGAAGACTTAGTGTATGAATGATACAGAAAAATATGAGTGGATTTTATTCTCACTTCTGGTAACGACTTTGTTTCCTCTTGACATGGGATGCAGTTTTAATTTTACAGTGTATTTGGTTTGTCATAGGTTTTGAAATAAAGATGCATTGTGCTGAATTTTATAGTATTGCCATTCTAAATGAAGAAATAGGCTCTTAAAAAAAACCAACTTAGAAATACCATTTGCAAGTAGTTCCATTACAGTGACAACCCAAGACATCCCACATTAAAACTTGGCAGGGTTTTTCTGCTGTGGATGTTAACTGATGAGTAGCTGTATGTGATATTTTTGATATTTATAAACTCATAGTTGTCTGTATAGTGCACCTACATGGTATTAATTATGAAACAGTGTGGATGTACATTTGGTACTCTGTTATTTGGAAAATTAACTTGCTTTTATTTCTCCCTTTTTCAAGTGAAAACTACCTGGTTCGCTGGTCCAGTTCAGGATTACCTAAAGACATAGACAGATTACATAATTTGCGAGCTGTGTTTACTGTAAGTGCACGCAAAGATGTTTGGTTGAATTGGCCACCATTCTAATGACTACTTTTAGTGATTTCTCTCGGCCTTCCTGCCACACTAGAACATGGGTCCCTGGGATGCCTGTAATATCGGTTAATTTAGTATTACTAAGTAGAGTGCCTTTCCAGAAATCTTCTGAGTCTCTAGCCACCCTTAGAATGACCGTGACAAAGATTTACCCCATTACCATGGAATGTGCCTCTTAAATGTATATCTTTTTGTTTTGTTTTTTTTTTCCCTCCAGACGGAGTCTTGCTCTGTCACCCAGGCTGGAGTGCAATGGTGTGATCTTGGCTCACTGCAACCTACACCTCCTGGGTTCAAGCAATTCTCCCGCCTCAGCCTCCCGAGTAGCTGGGATTACAGGCACACACCACCACACCTGGCTAATTTTTTGTATTTTTAGTAGAGATGGGGTTTTCCCATGTTGGCCAGGCTGATCTTGAACTCCTGACCTCGTGATCCACCCTCCTTGGCTTCCCAAAGTGCTGGGATTACAGGTGTGAGCCACTGCACCCAGCCCTTAAATATGTATCTTAAGCTCACTTAACAGTAATTGATTATTGTTATTAAATTCCTTTCTGTCATATGAATAACTGATTAAAATTATAAAAATGGGTCTGAGAAAAGAGTCTCAATCCATTTTTTTACTGTCCATTTCATTGGAACGTGCATTGAATAATGGTTCTCCAAAATAATTTATGGAAACTAATATTTCTAGGACCTCGGAAGCAAAGACCTGAAAAGGGAGAAAATCAGTTTTGTCTGTCAGATTGTTCGCGTGGGTCGCATGGAGCTGAGGGACAACAATACCAGGAAACTGACTTCGGGGCTGCGGCGACCTTTTGGAGTGGCTGGTAATCCATTTCCCTGTTTCCTTGAGAGTTTCAGATCTTCACAGTCACGTTCAAAAGAACCACTGTTGAATGTTGATTGGTCCATGGGCAGCTTTGACATACAAGCTTTTCTGCTGGAGAGAAAAAATATATTTATGAGTTATTTTCACTGTGGCTTCCAGTTGACCTGCTAGGCTCAGGATGCTCTTGGCCTCAAGTTTCAGATGTAAATCATACATTTGGTTTTAAAGTGGATCTCATCTTTCCCTGGGAGAGATCCTGACCCATATCCTCAGTCTGTAGGGAAGCCAGTCAATGGAGGGTTTCAGGTCTTGGTGATGGGCATCAGAATGGATTTGTGCAGGACGGTCAAAGCAATGAAGGCGAGGAAAGAAAGCAAACTGTGACGAGGACTCAGTTAGCTTCATATTGGTGCTCCTCCTCCGCCCTGTTGGTGCTCCTCCTCCGCCACGTTGGTGCTCCTCCTCCGCCACGTTCGTGCTCCTCCTCCGCCACGTTGGTGCTCCTCCTCCGCCACGTTCGTGCTCCTCCTCCGCCACGTTCGTGCTCTTCCTCCGTCATGCTGGTGCTCTGTTATTTTTGGTGAGGGCATGAGGAATGTGAAAGACCAATTACCTCTGTTGAGGAAAGATAAAAGCATACCAGGAAGTTCTAATTATTTGCCCTATTTCAATGTCACTCTCATTTTTCATAGTTTTGGGAAGTGGTTTTCTCTCTTTAATGGTTGTGTACAATTTCATTACTTAGCACTCTGATATTTATTTTATGTTTGTGATTTTTGGGATTCATGTGAATATTCATGTGGGAAAGGTTCCTGATTCTTGACACACAGCTGGATTTTTTGTATGAACAGCTGTGGAAGACGTTCTTTGCCTTGGCTACCAGGAAACTCTGAACTTAGTCCATTCCCCCCGCCTTTTAAATAAACATTATTTTTAGAAAGGTTTTTAGGTTCAAGCAAAATTGAACAGAAAATATAGACAGTTCCTATATATTTCTCCTTCCTTCCCCCTGCCTCCCCATTATCAATATCCCCCATAGATTGGTACATTGGTTGTAGTTGGTGAACCACATTGACACATCGGCGTCCTGTGAAGTCCGTAGTTTACATTAGTGTTCATTCTTGATGTTGTGCCTTTTGTGGGTTTCGACAGTTGAATAAATACTGTATATTCCCCATTGTAGTCTCTCACTGGGTAGCTTCACCATCCTAAAAGTCCTGTGTGTTCTGCGTGGAATTTTTGGAAAAATATTTCAAGTCATTTAAATGATTTACTATATCATAAGAAGTAAGCAATAGCAGTGATATAGGCATAATGAGAGCAGCATATTAATTCAGTTTACTTGAATTCAGTTTACCCATAGAGCTAACTAACGGAGTGTTCCAATGATTTTACCATTTGTGAGTGAAATGGTGAGGGTGAGGTTTTCTTTCTGAAGTCCCCACAACCTTGGGCTGGGGAAATCCTTTTGCATTTTCATCTCTCTGTCTTTTTGTTTTTAAGAGACAGAGCCTAACTCTGTCACCCAGTCTGTGTGATCACAGGTCACTGCTGCCCTGACCTCCTGGGCTCAAGTGATCCTCCTCCCTCAGCTTCCTGAGTAACTGGGACCACAGGTGCGCCCCCTCATGCCCTGCTAACATTTTCATCTCCTGACTTGAATACATACTTGAAAATTGCCCCTCTATTTGTCAGAGCCTGTAGCATCTTTTACATGTAATCTAGTGTTATATTTAAAATACCTTTCATTTTCCAGGGTTTTTTTTTTTCTTTTCCACCTTGATGGTAGTTTTAAGAGAATATTTAATTTTTGTCTCAGGCATAATTGGCTCCATTTGAGCAATCAGAGACATCTCTGACAACACACGGAAGTCGCTCCTCTTTTCAACAGCAAAGCTACAGATTCTCTGGTTATTAGATTACAAGATAGATTATGTCATAAGTGCCTATGAATGCATAGTTATATTCTTAAAGATGAAATCTAGACCATAGGCTGACAGTTTTTACCTTCTTTTGATTAAAATTTTTGGAATTTAAAAATTTGGAATATTTTCCAGTTTTCATTGGGTTGACATTCCATGAAGGTCTAGGTATTAATGGATGGAGAGGGTGATGGGCATGGGCTCAGCTGACACCACTGTGGTCTTTCACTGTTTCTTACATGCTCACTTACGCTTGCTTGGTGGGGTCTAGAGTTAGGTTGGTCCTCCCAGCTCCTGGAGTTCTCCATGAATTACAGAAGCCCGGGTTAGTCACTGGGGCAGAGCGGGCAGCCTGGACATAGTTCCTTGTTTCTGGAGCCCCCACCTATGTAGTGTTGGCTGAGACACTACATCTGGTCACTGGAGTTTGGATCCCTGGCTGTGCGGCCACCAGGGACTTCTGTCCCCTGATATTTGCTGACCACATGGACACCCCCTGTGGTCCCTGGTTCCTCCTGTCTGAACTGGTCTCTGGTTCCTTCCTTTCCTGTCTCACGTTCCTGGTACCCACTGATATTGGGGCTTTTGAAAACCCACCTGGGGCCAAGTTCTAGCCTTGTCGTTTTGCTGGAGAATTCTCTGGAGTGTGGCTTCTTCTTTCTGCTCTGCTCTGACTGGCACATGGGGTGTCCCCCCTCACTTTGGGGTTGCAAAGAACCTGTGTGAACCTGCACAAACCTGCACGAACCTATGTGAACCTCTGTGAATGTGTGTGAACCTGTGTGAATCGGCGTGAACCTGCATGAACCTGTATGAACCTTTATAAACCTGTGTGAACCTTTCTGAACCTGTGTGAACCTTTCTGAACCTGTGTGAACCTGCGTGACCCTGTGTGAACCTCCGTGAACTTGTGTGAACCTTTCTGAACTTGCGCGAACCTCTGTGAACATATGTGAACCTTCACGAACCTGTGCGAACCTGCGTGAACCTGCATGAACCTTTCTGAACCTGCATGAACCTGTGTGAACTTGTGTGAACCTTTCTGGAACCTGTGTGAACCTGTGTGAACCTCTGAACATGCGTGAACCTGTGTGAACCTGCGTGAACCTGTGTGAACCTTTCTGAACTTGTGTGAACCTGTGTGAACATGCGTGAACCTGTGTGAACCTGCATGAACCTGTGTGAACCTTTCTGAACTGGTGTGAACCTGTGTGAACCTGTTTGAACCTGTGTGAACCTGCATGAACCTGTGTGAAGTGCTTCAGAGATACCTATAGGCGTTTGTTTTCCTCTGTGGGAAGATTTCAGGCCTGCAGCTGTTAATGTTGGGTTTCCAGGTCCTTTGAATTCTCTGTCCTTTCTGGTGTCACAGTTGCTCAGCAGTTGCTGGTTTGCCTGGCTCCACTGCATGCCCTCAGTGGGGATGTTGTGTTCATCCCTCGGTCCCAAGCTCTGAGCCTTTGTGGCCTCTGTGCTCACTCCAGAGGGGCCAGCATTCCTGGACCTGCTCAGTTGGTGTGTGTCTGTACAGCAAGTAAGAATCTGGCTGGGTGCAGTGGCTCACACCTGTAATCCCAACAATGTGGGAGGCCGAGGTGGGTGGACCACATGAGGTTGGGTGTTTGAGACCAGCCTGGCCAACATGGTAAAACCCCATCTCTACGAAAAATAAAACAATTATCCAGGCATGGTGCATGCCTGTAGTCCCAGCTACTCAGGAGGCTAGGGAGAAGAGTTGCTTGAACCTGGGAGGCTGAGGTTGCAGTGAGCTAAGATTGTGTCACTGCACTCCAGCCGGGGGAACAGGGCGAGACTCTGTCACACACACACACACACACACACACACACACAAGACCAGTGCAGTGGCTCCCACCTCTAATCCCAGAACTTTGGGAGGCTGAGGCAGGCTGATAATGAGGTTAGGAGTTCGGGACCAGCCTGGCCAGCATGGTGAAACCCTGTCTCTACTAAACATACAAAAAAGTTAATTGGGTGTGGTGGCGGGTGCCTGTAATCCCAAGCTACTCAGCAGGGAGGCAGGAGAATTGCTTGAACTGGGGAGGTGGAGGTTCCAGTGAGCCAAGATCATGCCAGGGTGACAGGGCGAGACTCTGTCTCAAAAAAAAAAAAAAAAAGGAAAGACCTGATCATTCTGCTTGTAGAATTTCCAGTTTCCTACTAGGAACTCTTCTCTGAGACATTTCATTATGTGATCTATGTAAATTTTTGGCACAAAAAGTAAATATCTTAATGCAGTGGTTCTCAATCCTAACTGAGAAAAATCTTGCAAGCTTTCAGTAAAAATTCTTGGTCAGATGCTGTGGTTCATGCCTGTAATCCTAGCGCTTTGGGAGGCTGAGGCAGGCAGATCGCTTGAGCCCAGGCATTCAGGATTAGCCTGACAACATGGTGAAACCTTGTCTCTACTAAAAGTTACAAAGTTAGCTGGGTGCTTGGTGGCATTGACCTGTGGTCCCAGCTACTCGAGAGGCTGAGGTGGGAGGATCACCTGAGCCCCGGGAAGTCCAGACTGCAAATAAGCCATGATCGTGCTATTGTACTCCAGCCTGGGTTACAGTCAGATCCTGTCCGCTGCAACCCCACTCCCAAAAAGAAAAAATTGTTGCACAGGCCCCACTCCTGTCCAGTTAAACCAGAATCTCTGCTTTAACCAAAATCAATTGCTTGTCACTATGGGCCACTCAGTGACTGGCAGTTTGCTGCCACCAGACCACCTGCCCCCCACCCCGCCCCGCCCTGCTTATCACGTGGTGGCATTCAGCACATCTGGGGAATTTTTTTAAATAGGATTTGCTTCTAACTTATTCATTGTGTCATCCAACCAAATGTTCTCTTTGTTACTAAGCAAGGACACTCGGGTGCAGTGGCTCACACCTGTAGTCCCAGCACTTTGGGAGGCCAAAGTGGGTGGATTGCTTGAATCCAGCAGTTTGAGACCAGCCTGGGCAATACGGTGAAACCCTATCTCTACAAAAAAAAAAAAAACAAAAAACAAATACACAAAGATTAGCCAGTCATGGTGGCTCATGCTTGGGGTGGCCAAGGCAGGAGGACTGCCTGAACTTGGGAGGTTGAAGTTGCTGTGATCCATGATCGTACCACTGCACTGCAGCCTAGGCGACAGAGCGAGACACTGTCTCAAAAAAAAAAAAGGGGATAGAAGGGATGCTTCCCACATCTAAGAAGGTTGATCAGCATGTTGGTAATCGTATTCTACCTGTTCGTATGCAACTTCAGTTTCCACATGCAAATTTAATTTTGAGACTTTCTTCAGAATGACTTCTGCATGTCTGTGTCAACAGAGTTCAGTTCCTCAAAATGAGAAAAGTGTTCATGGACCTTTAAGGCTACAGTTCTTAGTCTTTGGTTGAAAATAATGGGTCACATTTCTGTTTTTTAACCTTTTTATAATGTAACCTTTTCTATCTTTTTCTAAAAGATAGAAAATTGTAAAAATAATGGAAATGTTATGGAAAAGTGTTGTTAAATAAATTATCCATAGTTTTACATAGCCGGGGTAGTACCTGATGTTTATTCTGATATGTTTGTTTCCAATTTTTTTTGTGTGTGTGTGGCATATGATTTTTAAATACAATATCACATCCTACCATATGTTCATTTATTTACTGATGGATTTTCAATGTCTTTTTAGTCCCTTTTTTGCCATCTTAACCATTTTTAGGTGTACAGTTCAGTAGTAAGTATGTTTGCATTGCGTATACTTTTATCTTTCTAACAAACCTAGCATTATCTTATGAACATGTCATTTTATTAAGTATTATTCAAAAATTCGGCTTCTCAGTGTCTGCAGCCTGTAGCCCTGTGATTGCAGCAGACCTTTGCTTTGGGCTCTGAGGGTATCTCAGCCTTGCGGTGTAGTAGCTATGCAGTGAGCATCCTGGGGCTTGAAGCATCCCACCTGTGCCTGTTTGCAGGGCAGCCTCTGCAGCGGAGTTGCTGACTCGCAGGGTGTGGGGGTCCATTTGCCGCGAGCAAGTCATCCTGATGCAGCCCCACCAGCGGGACTGAGCCGTCAGCCCCTCTCCCTGCGAGACGTTTCTCACCTCCCGCCTTCTGCTCTCCTGCCTTTGCTGGCCCTGTGCCTCCATCTCTCTTGTCCTGACACCACTGCCTCCTTCCTTCTCCTGCCCTCTGAATTCCAGCATCACGCGGTGCCGTCTGTCTACCCGGCCTCTCCCTCACAGAGCTGTACTGACTTCAGCTGGACTCTTCTTTTCACCATCCTCTTACCTGAATGTAGAGACCCTGGGCTGGCTGTTTGGGGGAGGTTTTCCCCCAAGACCTTTATTTCCTCCTTTGGTGTCAGGCACATCTTGTCCAACCTGCAGGGAGCACTGCCTCCGCATGGGGCTGTGTGCGGGAGAGCAGTCAGGAGAGTCCCTGGGAGGCGCGATGAGCGGTGATGACTGGTGACGTCCAGGCCTTCTCCTCGAGGCTCAGGATGGGTGCGGGACTTGGGGTGTTTTCCACCTGTGGGTGCTCAGGCTCTGCTTGTGTTTCCTGCTTGTTTGTTGCTTTCCTGCACAAGGTCCTGTGTTCCAGGGCTGGGCACTGGGGATGTGGCAAGGGAGTCCCATGATCAGCTGGTGAGATGAGTCCCATGGCAGAGAGGGGCTTTGCAGGCACCCAGCCAGGCCACCCAGGACCAGCTGGCATGTGAGGGCTGGCCTGCCCGGGTCAGACCACCTTGGTTCTGGCTCATAGTGGGCTGCTGCCCAAATGAGTAATGAAGGATGCTGAACTGGTGGTCTCAGGCGTCTTGGAAAAAGGTAAAAAGGTGGGTGCTGCAGTCAGTCGCATGTGGGTCAGTCACCCCCAAGAGTGGTGGAAGCTGATAAGGTCTTCCCCCAGGCCAGGCGAGGGACCGTGTCCAGACCATGCATCTTCTGAGCAGCTCTCATTTGATGTTCCAAGTTATTTGGGATTCTTTGACCTGTATCTGCAAACACAGCTGTGGGCTCTTAGCTCTTTGAGTCCCCTTGGTTCAGTGGAGTGTGGGTGTCGTCCCTCAGGACACAATACTGAGGCCCGTGGGCTCCACCAGGCCAAGCAGGGGATGAGAATTGTGCTTTTTTGGTTCTACACATCCCTCCCCCTTTTTGGAGGGTGGTGATGGTGATGGTAGAAAGGAAAAATCTCAATATATGATTACTCGTGTATTGGACAAAGTATATTTAGACTCATCCTCTTACCTGAGCATAGAGACCCTGGGCTACAGAGACCCTTCTGGGGAAGGGTCTTGTGCAAAGAAAATAAACAAAGCATCTTCCTCTCTTTTCTTAAGTCTGGTGTGGCGGTTGAGCAATGGCAGAGACAGGGAAAGTGACCAGGGCCATCTGGGGTTATTCTTGGATTTTCTTGTTCTGTCATGACTCATGACCAAGGGCAAAAGGAATTGTTTGAAAGGCAAACAGTGTGTCTGGGTTTACTCCTGAATGTGATCAGGGGATGTCTTTTTAACACAAGAACATTGCAAAGGATATTAGCCTTTCTTGTGATGTTAGCAAGCCTGGACCTCCCAGGGGGATGTGTTTGTGAAGGCAGTTTAATAGTATTGAAAGAGTTTGGGTCTTGGAGACTTTCTAGCTGTAGACTTTGAGCATGCTTGTTCATGCGTCTTCGAGCCTCAGTTTCTCATCAGTCTGGTAGGTGACTCTGAGGATTTGCCTTGAAGTGTCCTCTTGTAAGAGCATCGACAGATACCAGCATGTGGTGGGTGCTTGGGAAATGGTAGCTACTTGTTTGCTTAATTGTTTGGGGGAATGCAATGGCATGAGGCTTCAGAACAGTGCTGGCCAGCATGGTAACCACTGGTCACATGTGACTAGTTAAATTTAAATTAAATGAACGAAGTAAAAGTAAGTTTTCAGTTCCTCCATCATGCTTTCTACATTTTATTTTTTTCTTTGGTTTTGTGGCAGGGTCTCTGTCACTCAGGCTGGAGTGCAGCGGTGTGAATTCTGCTCACTGCAACCTCTACCTCCTGGGCCCAAGCAAATCTCCCATCTCAGCTTCCTGAGTAGCTGGGACTACAGGTGCACACCACCATGCCTGGATAATTTTTGTGTTTTTTGTAGAGATAGAGGTTTTGTCATGTTGCCCAGGCTGGTCTTGAACTCCTGGGCTCAAGCTTTCTGCCCACCTTGGTCTCCCAAAGTGCTGGGATTACAGATGTGAGCCACTGCGCCCGGCCTGTGCTTTCACATTTTTGTTGCTCATTGTTATGGAACATTTTCCATCATTACAGAAAGTTCTATTGGACAGGGCAGCTCTAGGGTGACAGTTGGATAATAGGCAAAGGAAATTATTAAATGGAACTCTGCCATTTGAGCCCCACTTCCATTTGGGCCAGCGTTTTCTGATAACTTATTGTCTTTCAAGCATGGAAATAATTTAGACTTGACGATGAGAAAACAGCTTTTGCTGTTGTTTGCCAGAAGATATTCTGATGTTCCTTTGTTTGTTTATTTGTGTTCTGTGATTGTAGCATTTAAGCCAAAACAATTTCTGTTCTCTTTTTGTCTCCAGTGATGGATGTAACAGATATAATAAATGGAAAAGTAGACGACGAAGATAAGCAGCATTTCATTCCCTTTCAGCCGTAAGTATGGAGCAATTCAAGTACTTAGCCAGATATAATGTGGAAAACATAGGCTTGTAATAATTATCTTTATAATTAAATGGATAAACCTAAGTAAGAATTATTTTATAATTATGAAAAACCTCTTTAGTCACTGCTGTAGTACATGGAATTTTTTTGTAGCCGTAAGAATCCTGAGTCAAAGTTTGTTTATGGTCCTGGAAGTAGAAGATTTTACTTGCCTTATCATGTAGAAGGCACAGAATTAAAACTCTGCTCTGAACCTGAACGTTTCTTTACATAATCGATTTATTCTAGTAGCTGTTTATAGTTTCAAAGCACATTACTTCCAAATTCATCATAGAAGGTTGCTGTGTTTAAAATAGAAAACCAAACAAAATTATGATGAATTATTTTAAAGCGGGAAATAATGCTTTAAAGCATAGAATCATGCTGCTGAGTTTTGTTTCTCGGTTTTTGCTTAGAGTGGAGCATATCTGTGCTCGTTTTTCGGCTTTCTCTAGTTCTGACTTGAAGTCTTTAAAGCGGCACGGAAGCTGAGAGAAAGCTCTTGGAGGAGATTCGTTAAATTGATTATCTGATTTGTGGGTAGAACCCAGGGAACTGGTGGAAAGAATTGGCATTTATTTCCCTCGTGTGGAAGCAAGAGTGTACCCAGATGATGGTCGTTGGCCACTTAAGGGCACTCCTACTCCTCACAGAGGGGGAGAGAAAAAGGAATCCAAATGGTTGAGGTGAATTGTAAGAGACAGCTGCCTCCTGGGTGTGGGGTTAAGGGGCGATGTTAGGGGAGAATGCGTGGTGAGGGAAGTGGCAGCCCCTTGCCATAGAGACAGCTGCCTCCTGGGTGTGGGGTTGAAGGGCGACGTTAGGGGAGAATCCGTGGTGAGGGAAGTGGCAGCCCCCTGCCGTAGTGCTCTGCAGTTTTACTTTTCCCTCATTTTTCTTCTTAATCGATTTCAGACTTAAAACACATTTTTAGATTTTAGACATGTTACTGTTTTCAGCTGTTGGCTGAAGGGTTTAGGAGGCGGGTAGTAATTGGGTGGCTGAAGGAGTCCTGTCCTTGGGGGTCTGGAGATGTGAGGTTGGCTTCCCTCTGCCGCATGCATCCTTGGTGATGGACCACCGCACTCAACCCCACCCGACTTCTCTGGGACTTGAGTGCCACTGGCTAAGACAGGAAGAGTATGACTTTCTTTGCAGGCAGGCGAACTGGTCAGGTAGCACCCTAAAGCTTTTTGTACAGCTCAGTAGGAGATTTTGCTATCTTCTTGTCATAAGAATAACAGCAAACCCTGCGTTATTGAACTGGGAGTCAGGGTTAAGTTATATGTCTCTCACCATGCGCCACTAGAGGCAGAGGTCTCTTTGTGGCTTAAATGCTTTAGGTTTACTCTCCTGTCCAGTGTGGTAACCATTAGCTCCATGTGGCTGTTTAAAATACTTAAAATGATCTGGGCACAGTGGCTCACGCCTGTAATCCCAGCACTTTGGGAGGTTGAGGCAGGAGGATCACCTGAGGGTCAGGAGTTCGAGACCTGCCTGGCCAACATGGCGAAACCCCATAACTACTAAAAATACAAAAATTAGCTGGGCGTGGTGGCAGGCGCCTGTAATCCCAGCTACTTGGGAGACTGAGGCAGGGGAATCGCTTGAACCCGGGAGGCAGAGGTTGCAATGAGCCGACATCACGCCACTGCACTCCAGCCTGGGTGACAGAGGGAGATTCCGTCTCTAAAATAAAAATAATAATTAGAATGAAGTAGCATTAAACATTGAGTTCTTCAGTCACGTTGGTCCTGTTCCAAGTGTTCAGCAGGAGAGGAGGCCAGCAGCACCGTCCTGGGCCGTACGTACACAGCACATCTCCACCACTGCAGAAAGCTCTGCTGGATAATGTTTTGTAGTCCCACCCAGTGAGGAGAGTTTATAAAAGGAACGCAGTGCTGCAGAATCTGGAAGTTTCCTTAGCAAACAAGGGGAACAGTATCGTGGAACATGGGCAGATATTGAGGTCATAAATAAAATACACCTCTGTAAAATTATAATATTAAATTGCCTGATTCTCTCATGAGAAATAATGCAGCTCCCTACTGTTTTGAATGCTGTATTATATATTAGACCTCAGAGGTTCTTGATGCCCAGATGTACCACTAAGTTGAAATTACCTGTTGCCTGCTAGTGTCCTCTGTGAAAAGTCAAAAAAAAAAAAAAAAAAAAAGGAAAGAAAAATCCCAAAACAAACCCAACTTGAGGGATTGTTTGAAAAGTTAGGGAGGCTATTAGTTTTAGATTCACTGATTTTCACAGAACGTGTTATGAGTTGTCTGAGATTGCCTGTGCTTTGCTGCCATCTTTTTCTATCTTGTAGTGGAATGTCCACTTGGAAAATATATTATTCCATGTGTACTTCTTATGTAATTTGTGATTCCGTGCTCCATTAAAGGAAGACTAATAGATGAATATTTGCAGTGTTAGAAAGAAAAGAACAGCATGATTTTTAATAGCAAAATAAGCAATGAAACCAGTTCTTTGGGAAATGTCATGCTAATGAAACCGTTTTTTGCTCCATTAAAACTGATTTATTATCTCACAGGGTTGGTTTTAGGGAAGGAAGCACATTGCACATCTCCCTTCCTCCCTGTCTTTTTTAACTTGGTGAAGTAAATGACAACAGTCTTCAGTTCCCTTGAGTCTTGTGGCTCCAGTGATGGATAGCACTGTCCTTGTACCCAGGATTGATTTTAACCATTATGGCGATGCTGTCTATTTTCTTACTCATTTCATAGCGCACTTCGCTGTGCTACATGGTATTTCTATTTGGGCATATGCTACCTGTTTTTAGCTAGTCTCTCGTACAGCACAGCATCTGTGACAGGCTCCTGATTCACGGGCCCTGAAAATATGGGTGGTCTGTGTTCATAATGGCGCCACACATGAGACTAGTTCGTGGTGTTCTCCAAACACGGTGCCATTCTTCTCACATGTAGTCATTTTAGGGTCTATTGTGTACATAGTCCAAGAGAGTAGAGTAGAAAGCCTTTGCAAGCAGTTAGGTTCCAGGGATTTTTTTTTTTTTAATCTCGATTTTGCGTTTCCCTTTAGATCACCTGCCCCTTGACCTATGCTATGTTCAGAATTATTGAAATTGGAGGAATGGCCATAAACATTCTTTGGGATTAAATGCCTTTCAACCGTGTGGCTGTCAGACAAGCTCCTTTTTTTAAACACAAGCGTCTGATGGAGACGCAGTGGAGGCCTGGTGCACGTTTATTTCCTGGGGAGAGGGTTGCCCTCGTTTGCTCTATTCCCTCTCATGGTTCAGCATTTTCCTGATCAATGCTTTTCCCTGTTTCTCTTGTCACCTCTCCCATCCTTTGTCGTGCGTTGACTCATGATGCCTCCCTCTCACACTCGGTGACGATGATCTCTTATGTTCCCTTGTTACCGTGACCCATGGGTCTCTGTGCCCCTTTGTCTCCTGTGGTCTTGGTCGTCCCGTGCCCTCCAGGCTCGCGTTGGACGACGCCATTCGACACAAGCCGCTGAACATGTCATCCCGTTTTTCACCCAGGGTGGCAGGGGAGAATGACTTCCTTCAGACTGTTATAAACAAAGTCATCGCTGCCAAAGAAGTCAACCACAAGGGGCAGGGTACGTATTTTCCTATTTTGTTTCCATCAGTGTGTATTTGCATGCGTTTGGGACAGTGCTGTCTGGGTTGCGTTTTAGTTTGATGTTGATCATGACGGTGTGAAGATGGTGGCGATGACAGTGGTCCTGGTGGAGAATGTGTGTGACGGTCACCCCCATGTACAGTGCATGACGGTTTTCTGGCCCATCACCTTTGTGAACATTGCTGAGAGCCCACTCCTGGATGGAGAGTGGAGTCGGATTAGATGTTTAGAGGAACGTGCAGGCGGTAGGCGTAACTCGCCTCTGCCCATGTTGTGTGCTAATCACTGCCTGTTCTGGGGCTCCCCTGCTGGTCTCCCTAAGAAGGTGACTTCGTTTGTGCAGACTTGCTCCCCTGAGTTCTGTCATTTAAGTGATTTCTCCTCCCCTACACCCCGCCTCACACTCACCGTTTTTAATCCTGCACTGACACGTTTCCGAGCAGCTGACCTGCTGCTGGCAGAAGGAATGAATCAGTCACCTTGGGCTGGTGACAGTTGGCACTTGGCTGGCCAGGAGGGCTGCCAGGAAACAACTGTGACTGAGGCCCCGCCTCCAGCCCAAGGGGAAGTCACCTTCAGAACTTCCCCGTCTCACTCCCTGATCCGTGCAGACTGCCCGTAAACGCAGTAGAGCTTAGGCGAACAGACCTGCTTCATCGTCCAGCTACCTTATGTCACTAGACTTTTAAAAAACAATTATCTTGATTCATTTCCCACTGTTCTAAAGGAGAATGTGAATTGAGCCTGAAGAATGTTATAGAGAATGAGCCTTCCTAGGGCTCTGCAGGGACCTCCAGCTTTCTTCTGGCGTGGACTACCCCCGTCTCTGGCAAACAGTAGCAGGACAAAAACCCCAGCCCAGAACGTTAATGAGATGTGGCCCCTGCAGACAGAGCAATTTTCAGCTGACCCAGGACCCATCTTCTCCTGAATTAACAGCCCTCCCAATTTGCACTTTAATTGAAAACCACAGGGAGGTCCAGTTAGGGCTGTTGAGATTGGAGTCACTCTCCGGCTGGGGACACCATGCAAAGGTTGCCAGCCGATCCTTCAGTGCTTCGAGCTGGGGCTGCCCTGAGATCTCCAGTTTCTTTTGCAGTCATCAGAGTTTGGATAAACTTTTATTAGAGTCATTCAGGGAGAGTGGAGTTTGGTGTCAGGCCAGCAGGAAATCACTGGGAAAGAGGACCCGAAGCCTGCCTCTGCCAGGCTTCCTGGTGTGTGGCCAAGATCTCTGAAGCCGGAGAACCTCGGGCCGATGCCCGGGGGTCCAGTTCCTTCAGCTTCTGGGAGGAGTGGGCATTTCCAAGTCACAGTGAGAACCGAGGGACAAGAACAGTGATAGGGGATCACAGGTGACTTCCTGAATCAGAATGGCCTTAGGCAACATGACTAGTGCTTGTTTACCTTGAACCTGAATTTTCTCCAGGGCCCACTGGTGGGTGGAATTCAGGTCAGAGGTGAGCAGTGTGGCCAGCGAGTGCAGCCGCACAGATCGGCCGCCGGGACTGCAGAGCGCTGCCCACCGGAGCTCATTTTATCACCAGCAGCCCAGGCTTAACCTGATCCTTGCTTGTCTGTCAAGTGACTGTTAGCGGTCCCAGGAGTGGAAGGGACATGGAGGAGATACTCATCTTCAGAGAGAGCCGCTGGATTTTTTCACCCCTCTGTCCACGTGCACCTCCTGTCTCTTGAGCTTACCACTTGGCCTTGGCCGATTTTTGGTTTATGCTAACATGTTTCCTCTTTACAATAGACAAAATCCTGAATATTTAATCCAAATTATTCTGAACCTAGAGGTGTGGGACATTTTATGTGGACAGTGAGTTCATGGAGACTCCAGACATCTGGTTCTATTGTTTGAGATAGAATGTATGCTAATCCTCTTTGTTTTTAGTTATTCTGGGTAAGCAAATGTCAACGCCAAATGCACTTTTTTTCTCCTGTGAGAAAGCATTTAAAACACAGGGTAATCAGGAACATTTAATTTCCATTTTTAAAGTGTGTGGTAATAAATTTAATTGTGTCACTAATGCATTAGTTTATGTATTAAGATATTTGAGCAGGCTGGCGTTTCTGAGAAAGGGTTTGAAATGCAGGATTTCTAATATTAAGTGTTAGGTGTTCCATCTTCATGTCTTAACCTTTGACCTCTGTGAATGACCTCGCCGCATCCTGCAATCCTTCAAAGAGCATCTTTCTGTTAGATTTATTTTGTGGACATTCATTCTCCAGGGAGGCTTTTGGACTCAGACTCCTGAGATTTGAGAAACTCTTAGCTGCATCCTGGTGTCCTGGGAAGACCAGCTCCCCGTCAGCCATGGTGCTGATTCCTCAGGCTCTTCTGTCAGGGTCTGGGCTTTGGTTTGCTCTCCTGGAGGCCAGGTTACGGTGAGGAAGTACCTGGCCCTTTGCAGATCTGTCTGCTTACCTGTTCTGCAGGTCTGGAGCTGCTGTTAGCTCAGGGTGCTTTTGTGTGAATTAGAAAAAGGGGCCTCATTGGCCGGGTGCGGTGGCTCACGCCTGTAATCCCAGCACTTTGGGAGGCCAAGGCGGGAGGATCACGAGGTCAGGAGATCGAGACCATCCTGGCTAACACGGTGAAACCCCGTCTCTACTAAAAATACAAAAAAATTAGCCAGGTGTGGTGGCGGCGCCTGTAGTCCCAGCTACTCAGGAGGCTGAGGCAGGAGAATGGCGTGAACCCAGGAGGTGGAGCATGTAGTGAGCCGAGATGGCTCCACTGCACTCCAGCCTGGGCAACAGAGCGAGACTCAATCTCAAAAAAAAAAAAGAAAAAAAAGAAAAAGGGGCCTCATCATCTGAGTGAGTAGGGAGATAGTGCCAGGGCCTGTGGCTTGGTGAGTGAGTAGAGGCAGGATTTAGCTCCCACTTGCCTTTTGTGGTCAGTTGTCTAGTGAAATGCACATTCTGGGCATTGGTACATGTGCTCCTGTCTGGGTGCCATCCCTGATACCTCTTTGGGGACCGTTTTCTATTGGTGATTC
The DNA here is from genome assembly GCF_009764315.1 of Trachypithecus francoisi. Classification (NCBI taxonomy): domain Eukaryota; kingdom Metazoa; phylum Chordata; class Mammalia; order Primates; family Cercopithecidae; genus Trachypithecus; species Trachypithecus francoisi. Next base: position 4,472,040 of record NW_022681442.1, on the reverse strand, counting down.
TTCCTTCCTTCAAACTCTCCCTCCCACGATCTGGAATTTTATGTCTTAAAAAGAAAGGAAAAAGAAAAAATATATTAAACAAAAAGGAAAGAAAAGAAACACCAAGAAACAGTCCTACCCTGAGTAATGCATCTGTGTCTGTGTATGTGGACTCTCTGGTCTTCCTCTCGCATTCATCTTTGCCCTTCTGTGTCCCAGCATCGGCCCTCTCCCTGAGCGCCCCCGCCCCCGTCTCCCACCAGGAGCCCTGTGGCTGCATGGGCATCCTCCCGTCCCAGTTTCCTGTTTCCCCGGTTATCTCTGACATCTCTGTCCCCTTGTGAGCTCTCAAAGTGGGCCCTTCTGCCTCTCTTCAGGACTCTCCTTTCCTTCCCCACTGTGGGTGCTTGCCCTTCAGGCAGCTCTGCCTGGAGCGGGTCTTCCTGTTCCAAGGGATGGTACCCCCAGGGCTTGCTAGTGGTTGTGCCTGCAAGGGGCACCGTCTCTGTAAGCTGCGCCTCCTCCTACCCCAACGCCCTGTGGTTCTGCTGGTTTGACTTCCGCGCTGGTCCCCTTTCCCACCCTCCATAGTGGCGTTCACATCCTGGCAGCCAGCTGGGTTCATGCGGTGGCCGCCCTGCTGCCATTCCATCCCCACAGTGCTCTGTACTCCTGTCTACCGGTTCCCTGTTAGCCACAGGGTGTCAGGTCAGAGCCTGACTCTTGTTCCTGAGCCCCTCTCTGGATGCCCCCCATCCTTCGGATAGACCACAGTCCCTGCCACCCCAGCCTCCCCACTGTCTTCCCATAGCGTCTGGGGGCTCCACCGCCCTGGGGCGGGGACAGGTCTGCAGTTCTCTTGCTTCCTGCAGGTCTCAGCTCTGATGTCCCTTGCTCTGTGACCCTTGAGACTGTGGTCCCAGGATGCCTTGCAGTGTGCTCAGGACTTCTCCCATGAGAACTCTGCGGTTGCATATTTCTCTGAGAGACCGTGGAGTTAGTGTCTGACCGTTGGCAATGGAAGCTAAACCCCTGGCAGGGGAGGTTGTGAGGGTCTGCCCTATGTCTGCAGTAGGTGCAGTGCCCTGTATTTGCATAGCACATAGTAGGTGCTCAGTAGCTACTTTTGAATAAATTAGAGGGACTCACTAGATAGCAAGAGGAAAGAGGGTTTCACCAGCTGGCAGAGAGCAAAACATCATCAGTGACTTTTGACTTCTCAGCTCTAAGTAATGTAAATCTGTGCAAAGGAGAACACCGTTTCCAGGGTAGCGGATATAGGAGTGGGCAGCCAGAGGACAGGGCGTGAGGTGCGGGACTGAATCAAGAAGAGCTGCTCCCGTCAGGAGCGTCAGGAGCAGCCTGAGGTGCCGGCACTGCTGACGGGCTGTCAGTTATCTCCCAGTGCTGCCCAGTAGGCAGGCTGCTGGAGGACAGGCCTGTGACTGTCTCAATTCCTTCCACCCAGGGCAGGGCACTGAGCTGAGGGTGATGGAGGGCGGGTCCTCCTCTCAAGGCATCTGGAGAGGGGACAGCTGCACACACACACAGAGACAGATACAGACACATGCACACACACAGATACACCACACAGATGCACACACACACACACACACACAGATACATCACAAACACAGATACACATGCACAGATACACCACACACACACACACGCACAGATACATCACAAACACAGATACACATGCACAGATACACCACAACACACACACACACACACACACACACACAGACACATGCACACACACAGATACATCACACACACACACACACACACACACACACAACACAGACACATGCACACACACAGATACATCACACACACACACACACACACATACACATGCACAGATACATCACACACACACACACACAGATACATCACAAACACAGACACCACACACATACACACACACACGCACAGATACATCACAAACACAGATACACATACACAGATACACCACACACACACACACACACACACACACAGATACATCACAAACACAGACACCACACACATACACACACACACGCACAGATATAGACAACACAAACACACACATGCACAAACACAAACATACACACAGACACCGCAAACACATACACACACACAGTTACAGACACCATAAACACAGACACACACACCAGATACAGACACCACAAACACACACACACAGATACACCACAAACACAGATACACCACAAACACAGACACACAGATACACCACAAACACACACACACAGATACACCGCAAACACAGATACACCACAAACACAGATACACCACAAACACAGACACACCACAAACACAGATACACCACAAACACAGGTACACCACAAACACAGACACACAGATACACCGCAAACACAGATACACAGATATAGACACACACACACACGGATATCGACACAGACACGCACACAGACATACATACCCTCACACACACATACAGATATACACATAGACACAGATACAGACACAGACAGACAGATACAGACACAGATACAGAAACACAGGCAGACACAGATTTAGCCACACACATAACACATACACATAGGCACAGATACACAGAGCCACACACACAAACACACACACACACATGGGCACAGACACACATGGACACACAGACACACACACAGATACACACAGACACACAGAGACTCACATAGACACACACACACACACACGCACAGTCACAGGCATGCATGCATACCCATGCTAGTAGCAGAAGTGAGGACAGAGGCTTTGATGTTCTGAGGGGCAGATGAGGCCCTACCGAGCTGAGTGGGGGAAGCAAGCAGGCGACCCCGCCGAGGCCTCAGGGATAGAGTGCCCCCGTGTGCCAGCCCCTTCCCGTGGGGGGAGAAATGCCGTCACAGAAGATAGCTCAGGCCGACCCCTGCCTGCCCCTGCCTTTGACTTGTTGGAAGTGTCTGGCTTGTTTCCTCGTACTGTTGCCTCCTGTTTGATGGCTACTCAGTATTTATATAAACCACAGTTCTTCATCAGCCTTGCAGGGAGGAAGAGCCCGCACACACGCCCTTACATAGACCCCACCAGGTTCACTGCCCTCTCCCCAGGACACCCCTGGCATCTAGGTTTAGAGGCTTTGAAAGTCTTCATTTTTTTCTTGGAGAAAAGAGCCGAGAGCAGCTGGAGCTTTGTTCTCTTTTGCTGTGTCACTGTGGTACAGAGGGCCTGGGCTCCACAGGCTGCATCTGTCCTGGCTGGGGAGGGCTGGCCTGCTGTTGGCTCTGCAGCCTGGTGTTCCTCTGCTCGCCCAGGTTGTGTGATGCTGCTTAGCTACTTGAAACTTTGATGGGTTCTCAAAACTGTGAATTCACCTCCAGAATCCTCCCCTGCCTTTGTCTTTCCTGGGAGATTAGAAAATGACAGACTTCTCAGCCCCCTCCCGGGAAAAGGTGGCCTGCTGATGTATCTTAAATGTCTACACACTCAAAAGAGACATTGGTCCTTGGCAGTCCCCAGCAGCACAGTGGGTGCACAGCAGCTGCTGATGTGCGTTCAACTGCCTGTGAGTCACCCTAGGGCAGGGCTGGCATCCCAGCTCGTTGGATGCATGGACTCCCCACGAAGGGCACCTTTTTTGCCTTGCCCCTCTCTTTCTCATATGCCCATATTTTTTCTTAAGATATTGAATTGTGAATTAAAAGTCTCTTGTTCATTGAAATTGGTTTCGTGAAAACTTCTAAAAATGCATAGGATAAAATGTGACTTAACAGCATCCGTTGTTTTTTCAGGTTTGTGGGTAACATTGAAATTACTTCCTGGAGATATCCATCAGATCCGAAAAGAGTTTCCGCATTTAGTGGACAGGACCACAGCTGTGGCTCGAAAAACAGGGTTTCCGGAGATAATCATGCCTGGTAAGAACTGGCTCATCCAGGGCTTCTGAGCATGGCATGGGGGTAGCCGGCCACGGAGAATGACGTGTGGGCAGCATCATGTATGACCTCTGGCTAGGAAAGGGCTCAGCTCCTGGCAGGTGACCCTGTAAGCCCCAGCATGGTTATAGATCATGGGGCTGTGACCGGAGTGGTAGAATATGCTCCCTGGCCCCCTGTACCCCTGGACGGATCAGCTCTCCCCAACTACAAGGGTTGTGTGAGGGGGACGTGGGCACCCAGCGAATGTCTGGGTAGACATCAGGTCAAAAGAAGGAAAGAGGTCAGAAAGGGAACTGCCCAAGGTGTAGCCCACCTCAGGACAAATGTCAGGGTTGGATGGTTGCTGAATGGAAACATCTGTGCCTTTACCCGCTCACTTGGTGTACGTTATACTGGCATTGCTCCATGAATTATAAGTTTGAATTCTATTTTTTAAATTTTATTTTATTTTATTTATTATTTATTTATTTTTTTGAGACGGAGTCTCGCGCTGTCACCCAGGCTGGAGTGCAGTGGCCGGATCTCAGCTCACTGCAAGCTCCGCCTCCCGGGTTTACGCCATTCTCCTGCCTCAGCCTCCGGAGTAGCTGGGACTACAGGTGCCCACCACCTCGCCCGGCTAGTTTTTTGTATTTTTTTAGTAGAGACGGGGTTTCACCGTGTTAACCAGGATGGTCTCGATCTCCTGACCTCGTGATCCGCCCGTCTCGGCCTCCCAAAGTGCTGGGATTACAGGCTTGAGCCACCGCGCCCGGCCCGTAAGTTTGAATTCTAAACTGACCAAACAATAACAGGATTTCCGTGTTAACTCGTATTTATATCATACATTTCAATTTCCAGATAATGTTAATAATAATCTGATTTGATCCTCAAGAGATCTTTGGAAGCATGTTGACTTGTATCCTTTCTATCCGTGTGATACTTTTTGGTTTGCAAGTAATGCTTACGTGGCTTGGCCGGGCGTAGTGGCTCGTGCCTGTAATCCTAGCACTTTGGGAGGCTGAGGCGGGGGGATCACTTGAGCTCAGGAGTTCAAGACCAGACTGGGGAACATGGTGAAACTCCTTCTCGACAAAAAAATTAAAAAATTAGCTGGGCGTGGTGGTGTGTGCCTGTCATTCCAGCTACTTAGGGAGCTGAGGTGGGAGAATCACTTGAACCTAGGTGGTAGAGGTTGCCATGAGCACAGATCGTGCCACTGCACTCCAGCCTGGGTGACAGAGTGAGACCCTGTCTCAAAACAAAACTTAACTTGAACCACGTGAGGCTCTTGGAAGCCCACAAATTGCTATTAATTCCTATCCAGATTAAACTGTAGCCTAAAGTCACTCAGCTGATGAGCCGTGGAAACGAGGACAAACTACCCCACATTCAACATGGCCTCCTTACATAGGCCTCTGCTGTATAGCTAGGAGAGTGGTGGCTATTCAGGGTGCATGCTGTAGGAGTTATTGCTTTGCTTACTTTAGCACAACTTCAAGACTCGTTCTTTCTACTCCTTTTGTCTTTCAGGGCTGTTGTGGGTCATTGAATAGTGGGTCTGGTAAATCCATATGAAAGACATCTAGATTGGTTAGGCTAGATACTAGCTAGGCTTACCTGTACAGGAAGAAAAGCATGACGTTTAGTCAATTCTGAAGCTATTGCTTGTGTGTGTCAAGTCTATATGCAGCAAATTAATTTAGGTTTATTAATGGGAGTGGGCTAATTTGTATACCTATTATTTGTATTTGCATTTGAGATGCAGATTTATAAATGAGGATGAAGCGGTTGGCAATATGCATTTATCTTGGCGTCCTTAGGATGTCCTGATGTTCAAAGGGAAACTCAGAAGCTTCCAGTTCATGCCAACAGTATTTCCCTTATGATGGATAGACTTAAAAACTAAGTCTAGGCCTGGTGTAGTACCAGGTGAGCGCCTGTAGTACCAGGTACTAGTGAGGCTGTGGTGGGAGGATCCCTGGAGCACAGCAGGTCAAAGCCACAGTAAGCCATGATCACAACCACGGCACTGCAGCTTGAGTGACAGAGAGAGACCCTGTCTCAAAAAAAAAAGTGAACTCTAAACTTGTAGATCATCTCATGATAGATTCATAGGGAAGCGATTTGGTTGACCATTGTTCTGACAGTTTCCATGTGCTAAGTCCTTGGGTATGTATCTCATAGGAAGGGATTCTAGCTAAGGTGGGTCACCTGTGTTCTCTGTTGGCCGAGTAATCACTGACCAGGCTGTGGGCACCAGAGAGAGAGAGTGTGGGCAGTTATCAGTCTGTCTGCCTGCCTTTAGCCTGCAGAGCCTGTGTATCGCCCGGTTTTGTCACTGTTTGCGCATCTTCTTTGGACAGCGGAGAGCCTGTCCTGTCACCCAGCGGCCTGCTCTGCTACTTTCTCATGGCTCACTGGACTCCTGGAGTCCTTCTGAAGGATCCAGGCAGGCAATACCAAGTTTTCCTTTGAGCTGGGAAGGTAGCGGGAGTTCACTATGTCTGCTTCTAGTTCCTTCTTCCCCAAAATGTTCTGTAACCTGGGGAGGCATTTGCTGAGGGTCTATGGTGATCGCCCATCTGTAGGGTTTGCCTGTTGTAAATGAGGTCTTACTCCTGAGCTGGCCCTGGAGTAACACACTCGAGGTATACGTGGGAGCAAGGCTGTGGGAGTTTCACCCTGTCACCCAGGCTGGAGTGCAGCAGCATGATCTCAGCTCACTACAACCTCTGCCTCCTGGTTTCAAGCAGTTCTCCTGCCTCAGCCTCCAGAGTAGCTGGGATTACAGGCACACACTACCATGCCTGGCTAATTTTTTTATTTTAGTAGAGACAGGGCTTCACTGTGTTGCCCAGGCTGGTCTCGAACTCCTGAGCACAGGCAATCCACCCGCCTCAGCCTCCCAAATTGCTGGGATTACAGGCATGAGCCACTGCACCCGGCCTTGAAGTTCCCTTTTGATGATGGTGTTTGCGCCTTGATCGAATTTTTAGGCTGAGAGATCATGTAGTTTATGCCTTTGCTATCAATGAGGCTGTTTGGTGGTGCTGGCCTTGGAGGCTAACTTGTCCAAGGTCACACGGCTAATGAGCAACACGTCTTGGCTGGGTGGCCTTGCGCCTGCCCCTCGTCCTGTGCTGCATGGTTCTTAGCTTCTCTTGCGGTCAGTATCAGCAAGCGGCAGCCTGCGCCTCCTTCCGTACAACTTCTGTGGCTGTGGTAGCAACCCACTGGGATTATTATGATAATGACTTTTAAATGAAAGCTTATTTTAATAGTTGGATACATTAAAAGCCAAAATAGAGCAGTTTAAAAGAAAAAACAACAACAACAAAAGCAAAAACAAGAAAGCAAGGAATCCTTAAGGGGTCCTTGGTCTTCAGCCAGAGGGGGCATTTGCTGCGCCTGAGGGAACAGCTCTTTGGCTCCGTGGGAGAGCAGGTGGTCAGGGTGTGGGAGGCGGCCAGGCAGGCAGCAGAGGAGCAGTGGCTGGGAACGGGGCTTCCTCTAAATCATGTTGCTAATGAAGCTTGTGAAGTTCTCCCAGTCGGGCCATTACCAGGGGCTTCCCATGTTCTCAGTAGGAAGAAGAGTCTTGAGCTCATTTCTTGTGTTTCCCCCCCGCCCCCCCATAATTAGAAGCTCATCTCACTTGAAAATAGACAGGTCTGTTTTGTTCTTCTCTCTGTGGTCCCCATTCGGGATCCTGACAGCTGCCTGCCAGAAAGGAAGAGCCCTGCAGCAAGTTTCTGCCTAGACCCATTTTTCCTCCCTGATCCTAGGCTGGTGATCCTCATTCTTTTTTCTTTCTTTCTTTCTTTTTTTTTTTGAGACAGAGTTTTGCCCTGTTGCCGAGGCTGTAGTACAGTGATCTCGGTTCACTGCAACTTCTGCCTCCTGGGTTCAGGCGATTTTTCTGCCTCAGCCTCCTGAGGAGCTGGGATGACAGGCCTGTACCACCACGCCCAGTAGCTAATTTTTGTATTTTTAGTAGAGACGAGGGTTCACCATGTTGGCCAGGCTGGTCTTGAACTCCTGACCTCAAGAGATCCACCCACCTCGGCCTCCCAAAGGGTTGGGATTATAGGCGTGAGCCCCCGCGCCTGGCCGGTGCTCATTGTTCCTCAGCTGATTAACTCCTGGAGTTGTGCTTTTAAGAAGAATGCATAGGAGGCAGCCTCGCCAGTTATCTGGGAGTGCCAGTGGATCCTGCGATATTCCTTGGCTACCGAGGACACAGACAGCTGTAGCCAGCTGTCTAACAAGGGACAGTGGTGTGGGCTGCCATGGGCAGTGGATGCCATCAACAGTATTGGAGCCCCTCTGGTTGCTGGCTCCACCCCAGAGGGGTGGAGTGTCCTCTGCCCAGATGAGAACCAAGCAAATCATTAGAAGCTTTGAGATTTTTCCTCTTTCTAGAAAGTTTTATGATGAGGAAAATTGCTCTTGTCATGTATTTAAATGGTAAGACTGTTATGTAGAAAACATTTCATAATCATCTCATACGTATTTGTAGTCGTTTATGAGGCTAGGTAGACAGTCTTGCAAAATTCACAATTAGGCTGTGAATAACGAATTGGTTTTTAAATGTATGATCTCTCCCCGCTTAGGTGATGTTCGAAATGATATCTATGTAACCTTAGTTCAAGGAGATTTTGATAAAGGAAGCAAAACAACAGCAAAGAACGTGGAGGTCGCGGTGTCTGTGTATGATGAAGATGGGAAGCGATTAGAGGTATTTATTGTGATGAGGGCTCATCTGCCGTGTTTCAGGTTTACTTGCCAAGTGCTCACCTTGGCTCTGCTACAGCCTGGAAGTTGTCACGGGCGGGGCTTTGGAATTCCATTTCTTGGGAGTGGCGTTGGTTCTTGCTTCCCTTTCTCTAGCTTGCCACGCAGGACCTGGGGTCCTCTGATCCTGGCAGCTGGCCTATCTCAGGAGGTCCCTGGGGCCTTTTTTTTTTTTTTTTTTTGAGACCGAGTCTTGCTCTGTTGCCCAGGCTGTAGTGCTATAGGTGTGTGCCAACACGCTGGGCTAATTTTTATGTTTTTTAGTAGAGATGGGGTTTCACTGTGTCGACCTCAAGTAATCTGCCTGCCTCGGCCTCCCAAGGTGCTGGGATTACAGGCGTAAGCCACTGCGCCTGGCTGGATCCCTGTGGTCTTGACCACCTTTGCCCAACCTTATCATGGAGTCTCATTTGCTGTCATAAACCCAAGGCCCAAAAGTCTAGCAGTCATGCTGGAAGTACAGATATCATCATTACCGTTTGAGAGATGGAGAAATGAAGGCCCTAAGAAATCGGTTAAATTGCTCAGGGTCAGAGAGCTAGCGAGAGGTAGAACTGAGCACCTGCCCGTGACAGCTGGAGCTCTGACCTCATGCTCTACCTACCAGTGGTCACGAACATCTGCTTCCATGGCCACAGCAGCCTGCAGGGTCCACCTGGGAGATACTCAGAAGCTGTTGCCTCCTCTGATGACCAGAGGTCAAACCAGAGCTGCTGTCCCTGTGAGGTGCCTGTTTGCACCAGGGCTGGAGGCCTGGGCTTTTCTGGGCCCATGGGGTTGTGCTTAAGGCTCAGTGTCGCTGAGAGAAGCATGATGTCTTTCTCTCTGGGTGAGCCCCGTCCAGCATCACTGCCTGCCTTGTCACCCTGGAAACATAGGTGCTGGCCTTGCCACTGGTCTTTCTGGTCGGAGTGAAGCAAACAGTGTTCATGGCTGGAGGAAGGAGAGGGGAGGGTTCCCACCTTTTAGTCTACAGTCCCTCACCCTAGACCTATGGGATGGATCAGGCAACTTCCTGCAGATCCTAATGTTGAAGTTATTAGGATTGAGGGTCTGGGGGCGATGGAGGTCTGTGTCATCCCCATATGTCATAACTGTCAAGATCTTTAATGTGTGAGAACAAGGGTTGGAGCTGGCCGCTGGCTTTGGGTGGATCTGTGCTTCCCTTGCTGGGAACGCTTCATTTGTGGTGGGGTGTGTTGGTGTTCTTGGAGCGTACCTGTCCTCCCGCGTATATGTATATGGTGTCCAGCTCTATGAGGTCTTACGTGAGCTCTTTATGTCTTCTTTTAAAGCATGTGATTTTCCCGGGAGCTGGTGATGAAGCGATTTCAGAGTACAAATCTGTGATTTACTACCAAGTAAAGCAGCCACGCTGGTTTGAGACTGTTAAGGTATTACTTACATGGTCATTTTATCACATGGCACTGATTATGAAATGCTCATTTGTAACCCAAGGAAACATCCTAACATCCTCCTCAGCCCGGGAGCTGCTCTAGGCAGGCAGAGTGTCTCCCAACAAAGTCATTCAAGGTTGCTAAGGAACCATACTGGCGTTTCTTAGAATACATTTACTCTCATCTCCTTTTGGACGTAAAAATAGGACTTTCATGGAGACAAATGACAGAGTCTTTTTAAAGACAGCTATTGTCTTTCTCTTCGCAGTACTGTTTTATGTGTGGCATGCTGTCTTTACACCAAACAAAAAAACTGAGCTGCCAGCCTGTGGAGGTCATTACTGGGGAGTCGGATCCTGTTCTGTAGCACTGACGTGGTACATTTTCATAATGCAGCGTGCTCACATCTCCGCCATGGAGTAAACACTGTCCCGCCCCCAAGAGCCTGAATATTTGAAAACCAGGCCAGGGACTGGCTCTGGAATACAGATGTTTGATGTGAGAATTAGGGACAGTTTTTGCTGAGAGGCCGCATGTATTGTGTCTTTTTTCTTTGAGTGTAATGTGTCAACAGGAAAGCTTTCTTGGTGCAGCTGTGGGCAGGTCACCACAGCTGTGGAAGGAGTGTAGACCCTTCCAGGTTGGGGCTAAGAAGAAAAACGGCAACTTTTTTGTTTTTTGTTTTTTGAGATGGAGTCTCGCTCTGTCACCCAGGCTGGAGTGCAGTGGCGCAATCTCGGCTCACCGCAAGCTCCACTTCCCGGACTCAAGCGATTCTCTTGCCTCAGCTTCCTGAGTATCTGGGATTACAGCCATGCACCATGGCACCTGGCTCATTTTTTTGGTATTTTTAGTAGAGATGGGGTGTCACCATGTTGGCCAGACTGGTCTCGAACTCCTGAACTCAAGTGATCCACCCTCCTCAGCCTCCCAAAGTGCTAGAATTACAGGCGTGAGTCACCACGCCTGGTCAAAAAACGGTAACTTTTAAAAATAGAATCTTGGCCGGATGCAGTGGCTCACACCTGTAATCCCAGCACTTTGGGAGGCTGAGGTGGGCAGATCACCTGAGGTCAGGAGTTCGAGGCCAGACTGACCAACATGGAAAAACCTTGTCTACTAAATATGCAAAATTAGCTGGGTGTGGTGGTGCATGCCTATAATCCCAGCTACCCGAGAGGCTGAGGCAGGAGAATTGCTTGAACCTAGGAGGTAGAGGTTGTGGTGAGCTGAGATCGTGCCATTGCACTCCAGCCTGGACAACAAGAGTGAAACTCCGTATCAAAAAAAAAAAAAAAAAGAAAACAAAAAACAATCTTAACAGTAATGATTAGAGCATTCAGAAAAAAAAATCCAACTGTGTCACAGAGTCGGCTTGGCAACTGTTACAATATGATCTCGTTTAAATTTTGCAAAGGCATTTTGTCTTTGGAAAAATCATGTGGGGACTAGATGTACAGTATTTTCACCACCGCAGTGTAGCAGTGTTTACAGTTGTACCTGATAGCTCCATTTGAATAAAGCTGTTACGCTGGACGATATTGATCACAGTGCTTAAACTTCTTTTTCAATTCTTGAAGGTGGCCATTCCCATAGAGGACGTTAACCGCAGTCACCTTCGGTTTACCTTCCGCCACAGGTCATCACAGGACTGTGAGTAGTCAAGCACTTTCTTTCCCCAAGGATTTTTAAGGGAGAACTGGGGGAAAGCGCGAGAGGCCACTCTCAGTTGTTCTGGAACTTGCTATCATAACACAGTAAGGCTCACTTCCCACCGGAACCTATTCCTTGGAAACATTCTTCTCTCTTTTTCCTTGAGCAGATCTCAGGAGATCTTAATTTCTTTCTCCAGTTCCTCCTACCCAGTGTTGCTGGTCCCCTTCTTTCTTTTGCTTTCCAGTCTTCTGTGTTGACTTGTCATTCACCCATGTCATCCATCAGAAAAGTTACCGAGCTGTAACAAATACCTCTTAAACATGGGCTCTTAAGGCCCCCTGTTTAGAAACTGGAAATCTGGAACCCTTTTTGTCTTCTTTGGTGGCCCTTGCTGTCTGGAGCTCAGGGATGGCTTTTCTCATAGACATTTCTCTGATACTAACCGTGATGCCAAGACTTTAGGAGGAAAGAACTGCTATAGGAATCGCTCTCCTTCAAAAAGAATTTATTATTGATGACTGAAGTTTGTTCCATCACATTTTGTTAAATTAATTGTCAACTAAAGCTGTAGCCCTGTGCTAGACTTTAAGATACCACAGAAGGAAAACATGATTCTTGTCTTTCAGGGTGTGTGTTTCTTTGGCATTGGGAACTGAGACATATTAATATTTGGGACAATAAGTGGCAAAGAGAGTTGACTACAGGCTTGTGTGCCACAGGCAGTTAAAGGAAAAGAGTGATGTGGAGGGCAGTCACTGATGAGCCCATTGGGGTCGCATCGTGCAGTGGGCAGTTTCAGGTTCTGTGTACTCTGGAAGGAGCTTAAGCATGAGCCTCTTCTGTATCTTCATTTGAGGATAAGAATACCTTCCTGGCTGGTGCCGTGGCTCACACCTGTAATCCCAGCACTTTGGGAGGCCAAGGTGGAAGATTGCTTGAGCCCTGGAGTTGGAGATCAGCTTGGGCAACACAGTGAGGCCCCATCTTTACTGGAAAATCAAAACAATTATCCTGGTGTGACGACGTGTACCTGTAGTCTCAGTTGCTCAGGAGGCTGAGGCAGGAGGATTGCTTGAACCCGAGAAGCGGAGATTGCAGTGAGCTGTGATTGTACCACTGCACTTAAGCCTGGGGAACAGAGTGAGACCCTGTCTTAAAACAAAACAAAACAAAACAAGAACAAAAACAAAAAAATCTTCCTCCTAGGGTATTCTTGAAGGTCAGGCAAGGTGGAGGCTGGCCACCTTCTGGCACAGTGCCTGCTATGGATAGGGGCTCCATGGTAGTTGCTGCTGCTGGGATAATGTGTTCCTTCACCTGACTGTTTCTGGGGCCTGGCCTGCCCTGGGCCCTCCATGTGGGGTGGATGTGCCTGGACAGGGGTGCTGCAGGAGAGCAGCCTGGAGAGCAAATGCGTGAGCACAGTCATGATGTTATGGTGTGCAGACCACCTTGTGGGACCATCGAGAAGCTTGGGCCTGCTGTTGTTCAGGAGAGTTGGGGAGGCCTGGTGTGTGAAGTCTGCAGAGCTGGGGTGCAGGCCCACGACTGTCAATGGCAGGTGTGTGTGTGGTGGGGCCTGGCCTGGAATGTGGCTGACTGGAGGGGTCTCGAGCAGCATGGGGTGCCTGGTGGTGAGTGGTGCATGGCCGGGGAGTGCCGGGCGGGGGGCGGCGGCTGGCAGCTGCTAAAAGCATCATTGCACTCCTGTCCTGACCCAACAGTGCACGCAGGTCACGGGTTCAGTTACAAGGGCATCCGGGTTTATGTCTAATGGGAGAAGCAGGGGCAGGAAGACTGCCTGCTTGGAAGGCAGTTCCCTGCCATCTTATCCTTGCCACAGGACCAGATCCAGGCCACTAGACCCCAGACCAAGTCAGATCTGCTAATGGTACACGACATCCTTGGTGGCCGAAGTGGTAGGATAATAATCACCATCAACAGATGTTGGCCATCGGTCACTGTGCTCTTACCATGTGCCTGACACAAGAAATTTATTGTGCTAGCTGGATTCATCCTCACAAGATTCCCGTGTGGTATCAGTATTATTACTTCCCACATTACAGATGAGGAAATGGGCTTGGAAACCCCAGGTCAGGGGGTGAGAGTCACCCAAGTAGTTGGTGGAAGAACTTTGGTTCTAACCCAGGTCCTTGTGCCTGAGCCTTACGCTCCAGTGTCTTGGGGGAGTGGCGAGGCCGCTTCCCTCCTTTGGCTTTTATTGAGTTCCTGCTGTATACACAGCAAGCTGCTGGGGTTTCTCCTCTTGCAGAGCTTAGGTTTGAGTTGAGGTTTGAGATTAGTTTGCAAGAACCAGCTAGGGTATGGCAGCCTGTGAGTATCACGTGAATTAGGCAGAGGTGTGATGTGGGCAGAGGGTGCTGGTGGAATAGGGGTGGCGGTGGGCACAGGTGTGTCCTCGGCCAAGGCGTGGTGGGCCAGCCTAGTGGGCCACAGTGCGCCCTAGACCCTCTAGGGCTCCATGCATACATCACCCTGAGGCCCATGGAGGAAGCAGGGTGAGGACAGGGTTCTGGAATCCACAGAGGACTTGTCTCAAAATCATGCTCCCATCTTTTAACAAGCTCATTCTCTCTAATTAATAAATTACACTAGGGCAGAGTGATAGCTCCTGTGGCATTTTAATTTTCAAAATCCTTGTTTTTCTTGTCAGTTTTAAGTACTTATTATAGACAAGATGCTATCACCCAACATACCAGGACACATTTGCATAATAAATGAAGTCTCGGTGGCCACAGCTTGTGGGATTTTGGAAAGATGTTGAGCATCGCAAGTGTGATGCCGATGAAAGCCTGGATGTCGGTCGCTGACCATGGCCTTTGGGGCCTCCCCAGCCAGCCCTGCATGCAGATACCTGGGGCAGAAACAGGTAGAAAGAGCTGAGGCCACAGTGGTCCCCGCTTGCTACCCTAAAGAGGAGGCCAGCAAAGGGAACAAGTGGTGGGATTTCTCACCTGGGATCTGCCCTTGGGATTGGAAAGTTTGGTATTGATGGGTTGACATAGTATCTTTCCAGCAACCTGTCAGCAACTCCAGGTGCACTAGACCATGTAGTCCGTGGAGCCCGGCAGACTTGCAGCTCTCAGTTCCAGCTGGCCAGGAGCTGAGTTTTCCGTGATTGTAGTGTGCTTGTTGGGTGGGGCGGCCTAGGGAATGGGCAGCTCTACCCACAGTCCAGAACACATGACCCCTACTGTGGTTCCTAAGGTTCTGTAAACTGGACATGTGAACTGTCCACCTCATGATGGCTGCTAGTGAGCCTTCAGTAAAAATCAGTCCATTCCTCGGATGTGAAGATGCAGAGTGTTAATAAAAGGTGCACTTATTGTACTACTGTCTGGTAGAAGCCATCTGTTGACCATTATTGTCCCATGTCCTTCTGAACCCTGGCTGTTTTCATGGAGGCGTGTCTTTTTTGTTGTCTTTTCCAAGTCCACCCAAACTTGGGAGGAACGGTTCTGTTCTTTGCTGTTTGTACCTTGAAATATTTTATGTACTCTGGTGCCCTTTTACAGAGTTATTTTTTTAGAATCCTAGGGTACTTACATTTTACTTCTGCTTCTTCCTGTGCTTTTTGGCTGGTTGATTATTCATGGAACCATTTGATTTGCCAGGATGTATTGAGCACCCACGGTGTGCAAAATACTGCTGGACACCAGGAAGGCAAAGGTGATAAGCCATGTGGTCTTGGGCAGTGGGATCTGAGGGTAAATATTTTGAGCCGCTGACTCAAGGTGGGTGGATGCATGATGCTCCCTCTGTGATCTCTGTCCTTTCATCTATAAAGAGAAAGCTCTGAATCTGTAATTGTGGAGATAGTTTCTAGCCCTGGGCCTGTGTTTCTATGCTCTACTGAGATTGCAACTTGAGGAATCTGTGGCAGATCCATTTCTTCAGTCCATGTTCCTCATCTGTCCTGGCTCCTCAGTCCTTCCTCGCCTTTGACTCTTGCTGCCTATCACCAGCCACACTGGCCTGCTGTCCCCAAATGTGCCACACCGGTCCTCGCGAGGGCCTCTGCGCTAGGTCTGCCTCTTCCTGCAGCTTTGACATCTTGGCTTATGTGCTGTCCACCTTCTCAGAGAGACATCTTCTGACCAAGAAATTGGATTGTCCCCGTTGTCACTGTGACCCCTTAAGAAACCACAATGTTTTTGTTTTCTTTATCATCTGAAAGCTCATTTGTTTGTTGACTGTCTCCCAAAGTGGCACAAATATGGATTGAGTACCTGTTGGGCACCAGGCACTATTTCATCTACTGGGAAATGGCAGTAAAACAAAAGGTCACTTACATTCCAGGGTCCGGTGGATGAAACCAACAATAAATAGCAACAAGATCAACAAAATTCTCTCTCTCTCTCTTTCTCTCTCTCTCTCTCTCTCTCTCACACACACACACACCACACACACACACACACACACACACACAAACACACATGTCAGGTAGTGATAAGAATTATAAAGAAAACTAAATCAGGTGAGAGGAAAGAGGGTGGACTAATGGACTATTTTAGACAAGATGTGGTCACTTTGGAGGAGGTGACATTTTGGCAGAAACTTGAATGAAGTGAGTGAGCCCCACATGCAGATACCTGGGGGATGAACTTTCTCACCAAAGGCAGCACAATTTCACATGGAGGTCGTTAGTCCGTTGGTAATTCATGTGATGGATACTGTAAGGCAGGAATTGATTTTAGTTTTCTGTATTGACGTGAAGTTTCCTTGGTGGAATGGTCTGCCCCTTCCCAGCCTCTGTTATTTGCTGTAGCCTCTTGTTTCCAGGCCCTGTTCATTTCCGCTGGTCTGGGTGTCCTAGGTTAAAAGCACACAGTCTTTCTTATTGTCACTTTACAGTTACTCTTGCTTCCTAGTGTTACGGGCTTTCCTCGGCCTTCTTCAAGACCATGCTGCTCTTCTTGGCCCTTTCTTCTGGAATCCGTTTTCACGTTCCAGGAAAAAATCTCTTCTATGAGATTTTGATTAGAATGGCTTTGAATTTACAGATTAATTTGAGAACAACTGATCCCTTTATGCTAGGAGCCTTCTTACTTGTGAACATGGTCCATTTTTCCATATGTTTATTAGATTGACTTTAATACCTGTTCGTATAATTTTGTAATTGTTTTCATGAAGGCAGCCTTTGTAGTATCTTATAATGTTATTTTGTCATGATAATTGAAGGCAGTCATCAATTTTTTTGTTTTTTGTTTTACAGCTAAGGATAAATCTGAGAAAATATTTGCACTAGCATTTGTCAAGCTGATGAGATATGATGGTACCACCCTGCGAGACGGAGAGCATGATCTTATCGTCTATAAGGTATCTGGTTGCATTGGTGCAATATTGCTGCTATAGACAATTTCAGTCTTTTCTGGGCTTCCTGACCCGAACCAACATTTCCCATCATTGTGAGGAAGCTGCTATGTAGCTACATTTATTTATGTAAATGAACATTTCCGATGACCAGCCCTTTTGTTGTTCCTAACAGGAAAAGATGATATACAATATAACAATAGGTGCCATATAAAAATGCCATGAACATGAATTATGCTGCAGGAATAAGGGAAATTACTAAAAATGTGTATTTAATATGATAAAAAGCAATTATGATGGTTACAAGGATTAGGGATAACAAAGGATGGCAAAAAATGGTGTGTTGCTGTTTGGGAATTGCCTTTGACATATGGCATGAC
The DNA here is from genome assembly GCF_009764315.1 of Trachypithecus francoisi. Classification (NCBI taxonomy): domain Eukaryota; kingdom Metazoa; phylum Chordata; class Mammalia; order Primates; family Cercopithecidae; genus Trachypithecus; species Trachypithecus francoisi. Next base: position 4,454,592 of record NW_022681442.1, on the reverse strand, counting down.
TAAACCCACAGGCTGAAGCGAAGAAGCTGGAAGACGCAGCCACGTACTTGAGTCTGCCCTCCACGAAGGCGGAGTTGGAAGAAAAGGGCCACTCGGCCACGGGCAAGAGTATGCAGAGCCTTGGGAGCTGCACCATTAGCAAGGACTCCTTCCAGATCTCCACGCTCGTGTGCTCCACCAAACTGACCCAGAATGGTGCGTTTGAGAGGAGAAACCCATTCTCCTCAGGAGCTCTGCCTCAGTCCCATCTTTTCCACGCTCCTTCCTGTGTGGAGGTGTCCTCTGTAGGCGTATGAACGTCACCCGTAAGGCATTCATTGCATTGGGCTGTGATGATCTATCAATGCATAGAAGGTGGCATTCGTTGTAATTTAAAATTCACACTTCTACTCTGGTCTAAGGGTTATTCTTTTTTTTCCCAGACAAGGTCTCATTCTTGCTCTGTTGCCCAGGCTGGAGTGCAGTGGTGTGATCTCAGTTCATTCCAGCCTTGTCCTCCTGGGCTCAGGCCATCCTCCCACCTCAGCTTTCCATGTAGCTGGGACCACAGGTGTGCAGCATCATGCTTGGTGGTTAATTTTAGTTTTAATTTTTATAGAGATGAGGTCTCACTTTATTGCCCAGGCTATTCCCAAACTCCTGGGCTTAAGCAGACCTCCCGCCTCGGTCTCCCAAAGTGCTAGGATTAGAGACATGAGCCACTGTGCCCAGCTGTGTTATTCTTAAAGGGAGATAAAGCAATGGATTTACTTCTTAAAATGATTTTTGGCCAAAGGAAGGTAGCGTGGCATAAAGGAAAGTGCAGGAGATTTGGAGTCAGACCAAAGACCTGGAATCGGACCGTAGCCCTGTGTTAACCCTGGGGATGCCCTTGAACAAGGGTCTTCTGCATGTTTCGGAGTCTTATCTTTCTTGTCTGTTGATACGGGAGTAGTTCCTGCCTCAAAGGGCTTAGTGAGTGTTACATGAACAGTGGGCTGGGAGCTCCCCTCCCTCTTTATGTCTTCCCCATTCTCAGCTACTCTCTGTGATAATTACCAGTTATCTTTATTTTTAAAAGCTGATTTGGATGATACTTTCTAGCCCTCCTCGTGGTGTGGGATAAGGCACCCCCTGCTGACTCCCACACCCCAAAGCTCAGCCCTAATGTGGTAGATCACTGATCCATCAGCTGGTGCCGTGCCCTTGTGTGGCAGTTGGCCGACTGCTTTGAGTGCCTGCACCACCACTGCTTTGAGTGCCTGCACCGCCACTGCTTGCAGCCTCTCCAGTGACATTGCTGTCCAGCCAAGGGTACTTCTTATTCAGAGCACACTGATGTTGTTGCTGTCACTCTGTCTGGAAGAGGCAGAAATCCTACATTTAAAAATTGCATCTTCCAAATGCAGCCGTATCACAGCTGTGCAGAGTGACTTTATGCTCTCTTGAATCAGAGCTTGAAAACCCAATTTTTTCCTCTTAACTGCTCGATACGGATTTTGATTATTAATGTCTGTTGCTATCATGAATTGTGTTTCTGGGGGGTTGTCCGTAAATCATGGCAGTAGTTTTGGATTTGCCGAAGGGACAGTCATCCTTTGGACTTTAACAGGGTAAATACAGGACAAAAGTAAAGCCATCGTCTGAAAGTCAGGACATCGTAGTGGAGCATGCAGCATGCACTGAGTGTGCTGTGTGTTTGGATGTGCCAGCCCTGGGTCAAATGCTTTTAGATCTTGCCATTTCTGCACTTTGCACTCTGTTGTTCTGGGCTGCACTTTCCCACTGCTGGTCTGCTGAGTAAACTTCTTGGTGTGGGAGCAATAAGTCTCTTAAGTGCCTTAAGCCTGTTGCGATACTTTTATATTCCATTTGCATACATGTCTCAAACCATTTATGAAGTGTCCTAGCTTGTGGTTGTGTAGTGGTCTCCATGAGCAAATGAAAAGCCTTACCTGGGGGTGGAATTCCCGTTCATGCTGCTGATAAAGACATACCTGAGATTGGGCAGTTTACGAAAGAAAGAGGTTTAATGGACTCGCAGTTCCATGTGACTGGGGATGCCTCACAATTGTCGTGGAAGGCAAGGAGGAGCAAGTCACCTCTTACATGGATGGCCTCAGGCAAAGAGAGAGAGAGAGAGAGCTTGTGCAGGGGAACTCCTCTTTTTAAAACCATCAGCTCTCGTGAGTCTTATTCACTGTCACGAGAACAGCACAGGAAGGACCTGCCCTCATGATTCAGTTACCTCCCACCAGGTCCCTCCCACAACACGTGGCAATTCAAGATGAGATTTGGGTGGGGACACAGCCAAACCATATCATGTGTTGCGGGGCTCAACTTGGGACTTGGTTATGGAAAGGATGCCCCACTGTGACATGTTAGTCTCTGGATGTGGCCTTGATAGCTCCACTTGCCTGACAGATGACAGCATCCAGAGCCTCATTTAACCTAAAAGTGACATCTCCAGGTGGGCCACACTTCAGCATTTCAGTAGGTGCCATGTGTTGCAGCGCTCATGGTGCAGGAAACCGTCGTCTCATACTTGGGTCATGTTCCAAAAGCATGCCTGGAAGTCATTACTTGGAACTTGATCATCTTTCCCCATTCACAGCAATGCTCTGAGCTGCGGTTAGGTGATGAGGCCCATCCACAGAATGCTTCTTAACCCTCATGACCCTGGAGAAGGGACTGTGGACCAGGACATCCCACCCCCGGGGGGTGGGGTCAGTGGCGATCCCTCCTTTCCCCTTCAAGCTTCTTGAGTCTCACCAGCTGCAGAGTAATCCCCTTCCCAGACTGAGGGCACCCTGCTCTCAGCAGCAGCTGTTGCCGGGCAACAAGGAAATTCCGACGTGGTGCCGCCCACCGGGACTGACGGGAAATCTGCCTTTCATTTCACACCAGCCACGGTTCCCCTTCTCAGGATTGTGGCATGTCAGGTGTGTACAAGATGGAGCTGCCCCAAATGGCGTCTAAGCATCGACTCCCACATTCTCATTTGAGGGAATCATTGTCTGAAACCATGATTTGTTCCTGAGAAGTTCCATTACTTAGGGAAATGCAGTGGCTGAATTATTCATTGAGGTTTGTATTAAACTTCTCTGTCCTCAGCGTTATGCTAGATGCTGTGGGGGATATTAAAGAAGTATAAGATGTGATTCCTCTTCTCAGTTAACTGACTATATAATTAGAAAGGAGTCATGAATATGGGCCGTGAGTCCCAGTAATAAGGGCCTGGGGTGGGAATCTGCCTTGGGCAGCTTCGTGGGGTCTGGACAAGCCCTGTTTTCTTCCAGCACTCCCTTTGCTCCACAGTGTTTTACTACTCATTAGCCCAATTGGACTTTGTCTCAAACTTACAACACAGCGTGCCACCGACTTTGAATGAAGGGGATCCACATTATTAGTGTCTATTAAGGAAGTACTGGTCTTTCTTGTGAGATGGAAATCTCCCTTAGCCCTAGGACCAAGAGTGTGTCTGGGCAGGATGGAGCCTTTTCCATTACTTCACGTTCACTTAGAAATGAAGACATGTTGGCCAGGTGCAGTGGCTCACACCTGTAATCCCAGCACTTTGGGAGGCTGAGGCGTGACGCTCGCATAAGCCCAGGAGGTTAAGACCAGCCTGGGCAACATGGCAAGTCCCTATCTCTACTAAAAATTAGCTGTGCATGGTGGCATGCACCTGTAGTCACAGCAACTTGGAAGGCTGTGGTGGGAGGATCACTTGAGCCTGGGAGTTAGAGGCTGCATTGAGCCGTTGTTGTGCTCCTACATTCCAGCCTGGATGACAGAGTGAGACCCTGTCTCCAAAAAAAAAAAAAAAATGTAAACTGCTCAATTCCTCATCATCTCCTGGGATGACTGCTGCCATTTGTGCTTTTAGACTAGGCATTCTGCTAGGTGCTTTCTACACGTCATGTCAGTTAATTCTTACAGCCACCATGTGAATCGGGCAGCATCATACCCATGGTTCAGATGAGAAGATTGAGGTGAAGTTACTTTGCAAGGCCAAGTGGTTGCTGAGTGCTGGTGTTGAAGCTCGCACATGGGTGTCTTCCACAGGACCTTTGGGTGCTCCTTTTCTGTCTTCCCATTTCTAACTGTTCGCTTTGTTAGTTGTACTTGGGGGTAGGGTCAAATAAATGAAAATGTATGTTTTGGAGCTTATTGTGTGCATGCCTTTTGTACAGTTTGATGCTGAAATTATAATGGATGTCTGTATTTCCTGATTTTCTACCTATAGTCACAATTAGAGTTTCGTTTTTTTTTTTCCTTTTCTTCTTCAGTATTAACTCGGGTTTTGTATTTTGATTCTTTCTTTTATGGAGACAGTTTCTGTAGCTGAAGTTGGTTCTCAAGCATAAGGGTAAATTAGATGTACTTTGTTAATGGTATTTTTTCAAGTAATGGGATGTTAATATAACTTCAGGTGAAATTTGGGTAGGCATATGTACTTTCCTAGAGAGCTTTGGATCCTGTCTTCTTACCTTAAAGGATATCTTGGCCAGGCACGGTGACTCACACCTGTAGTCCCAGCATTTTGGGAGGCTGAGGTGGGTGGATCACCTGAGATCAGGAGTTTGAGACCAGCCTGGTCAACATGGTAAAACCCTGTCTCTACTAAAACTAAAAAAAAAAATTAGCTGGGATTGGTGGCAGGTGCCTGTAATCCTAGCTACTCGGGAGGCTGAGACAGGAAAATCTCTTGAACCCAGGAGGTGGAGGTTGCAGTGAGCTGAGATCACGCCATTGCACTCCAATCTGGGCAGCAAGAGCGAAACTCCGTCTCAAAAAAAAGAAAAAGAATATCTTGATCCCTTAAACAAAAACATTTCTGGACACTGTCTTCTTCCACATTGAGTCTTTAAAAACCAGTATATTCATTCCTTGCTTTTTCTATAAAAAATGCAACAAACAAAACAACCATAAGAACCACAAATTTCTGTGGAAGCCCAGACATGGTGAGGGCCGGAAGCTCGCTCAGTGCAGGCGTGAACCTCAGTGCAGGCGTGACCTCAGCGCAGGCGTGGACCTCAGCGCAGGCGTGGTCTCAGCGCAGGCGTGGTCTCAGCGCAGGCGTGGTCTCAGCGCAGGCGTGAACCTCAGCGCAGGCGTGACCTCAGCGCAGGCGTGAACCTCAGCGCAGGCGTGGTCTCAGCGCAGGCGTGAACCTCAGCGCAGGCGTGGTCTCAGCGCAGGCGTGAACCTCAGCGCAGGCGTGAACCTCAGTGCAGGCGTGGTCTCAGTTGTCCAGAGCTACTGTAGCTGCGGGGACTCTTAACCTTGCAGTCTCAGTACTTGAATTTGTGTTAGTTACTTTATTTACATCATCGATAAAAAAAATAGCGGCTTGTTCTTGAGCAGGAAAAACAAATCATTTGGTATCCAGGGCCTGGGCAGCGCTTTCTGGGTGAGCAGGCCTCTTCAGGTGTCGTGGTGCTCTGAAACTGCCTTCTTGTAGAATGGAAAGACAAGTTCTTTTTTAGTTTCCCAAATGCATTTTTAAAGCTTCTACATGGAAATCGTTTCATGGTCAATGTCGTTGGGAAGAATGAATTCAGCCGTACTAGGTGTTAAGTGTGTTGCTACAAAGGAATGGAATATTTAGCAGGTGAATCTTTTAAAATAGGGTTGATTTCTCTGTTCATGAAATTTTATAGAGAACCTCACTTAATGCACGATTAGCAGAGACAGAACAGAGTTCTTGCTGTGAAGAGCTGATTGTCATTTCTGTTTCCAGTGGACCTTCTGGGGCTCTTGAAGTGGCGCTCCAACACCAGCCTGCTGCAGCAGAACTTGAGGCAGCTGATGAAGGTCGATGGTGGTGAAGTAGTGAAGGTAACGTGCCCTGAGGGACTTTTTGGGTCTTTTTAAAAAATGTATATTAACAGAAGTAAGCAGTGACTCCAAAGGTAGTATAGGATTGTGGTTATACTCCCTTTAATAAATAGTGACTTATGGGCCAGGAGCAGTGGCTCACGTCTGTAATCTTAGCACTTTAGGAGGCCGAGGCGGGCGGATCCCCTGAGGTCAGGAGTTCGAGACCAGCCTGACCAACATGGAGAAAGCCTGTCTCTACTAAAAATACAAAATTAGCCGGGTGTGGTGGTGCATGCCTGTAGTCCCAGCTACTCGGGAGGCTGAGGCAGGAGGATCGCTTGAACCCGGGAGGTGGAGGTTGCAGTGAGTGAGCCGAGATCGCACCATTGTACTCCAGCCTGGGCAACAAGAGCAAAACTCCGTCTCAAAAAAATAAAACAAAATAATAGTGACATACACCTCTAGGTGCACAGAGTGCTTCTTGGCTTCTGGTTTTGGGGGGACTGTCTGGGTTAGCCGTGAAGGAGACTGGCTTTGCAATCAACCTCATCGTGGGTTCTGTGTCCTCTTCCCACAGGTCCTCGCTGCAGGACTCACAACAGTTCAGTGGCCTCTTTAGGCCTCTCTTTCCCCTGAATTGAGAAGGAGGGTAACAGTAGTGCCTTCTGCAGGGTCACTGTGGAGCCTCAGGTCTTTTTACTGTTGTCATGATCCTTGTTACTGCCATCAGCATTCATACTGGCCTTGGCTTATGACTCCCTGAGATCCTCTTTAAGTGACCAGGAGAGGTCTGTGGTGTGGTAGAAAGATCACGACACTGAGAGACTTGTCTGGGCCGTTTTCCTCCCGTGGGCGGTTCTGCAGCAGTGTTGGGTGTAATTATTTGTTTGAGCCCTGTGGCCTCAGCATCTTTATCTATGAGATAGGGCAGTCATGTTACATGGCCTGAGGTCCCTGGGAGCACTCAGCTTCTGGAATTCTTTATTCTGGAATTGTTTGTGGTTCTGATATTTTCGGCAGTATTAGGCTTTTCTATGCTCTCAGATACCCCACAATTTGCTGGGACAACTTTTCGTTGTACGTGAGGAAGCGAATTTCCATTTTTAGTCGCTTCTATTTTTGACCATGGGATGATAAAGGGGTCACTGGCACGTGGCGTTCTGTAAGCGTAGACTCTCCAGCCAGGTCTGTGTGTTGCTGCCTCAGTTCCTCACCCTCTAGGAGAGGTGATTGCAGAGAGACGATCTTATCTCTGTAAAAATTAATTACTTAAAATGGCCTTAATTAACCAGCAATGTGCTTCACTTCAGTATCAATTAATTTGGTCGCACCAGTTTCCTGAATCATTGTATAGCCCTTCAGACATGTCCTCGCTAATCTTAAAATTTTAATCATCTTCTCAGTCCTGGTCTTCTTCCAATGGCTTGGACAATGTTAATTGCATTTTAAACTTCCCTGCGTTCTGTAAATTCCCTAATTCAGATGGAAACTAGGTGAATACGTGAATGTAGTTGAGAAGAACCCAGTTAATGAAATTTTGTCCTCTTTCATTTTGAAGTCCCTGTATCATATTAGGAATGAGCTGTATTTCTGATGACCGGTTGCCACAGTTACCTGGAAGAATGTAGAATGATCTTGTCCCATCATTCTCCCCACTTCCCTCATCTCATAGAGTCTCACATTTGATTATTCATCCCTGGATGTGGCCTTTACACCTTTCCCTTCTTCCTGCGCATGCTGGTATCAGGCAAGCCTGGGTGACCTGTCCAGCCCTTACCTACCTTGCCTAACTTTGTGCTTTTTCTCTGCTGGCATGTCTTGACATGCGCCGTGAACCTGGAGAATGGAATTGACTTGAGGCCATGGGGCTCTTAATGGCCAGCCAGGACTTGAGGAATTCCCGCCTGCATGGGGCTCCTTTTGCACTGTTTAGGGATGCTGACAGATTGTGGGTTTGGTTCTGTTTGGTCAAGACGTCCCTTCTGCATATTGATGACTGATAGGAGAGAGATGGCATTGCTTGATAGATTGAGGAAGGTATTTAGCAAAAGATACGCTGTCCCATTAGATGGAAAATGGAAATGGTGACTTTGGTCCCCTTGAACATGGTCTTAGAGAGAGGGTGGGGTGCCAGATGAAGCCCTTTCATGGCCCCCGTGTGAAGGCCCTCTTTCAGGTGCTCGCCCCTGCCCCACTGCAGCTCCACACCCCAATATGTGCAGCTCCATCTCCCTGAGGTTCTGTTTCTGTGCCACTGACCATGTCATGTGTCTGGGTGGGACCAGGTGGTCTACTTCAGGGACTTTGCATGAACTGTGACAAGCCAGGTCCTGTCACCTGGGAGCCTATTGGCAGGGGAACATTCGGCTGTTAGCAGATGGCATCAAGTTTTGACCTTCGCAAAGAATTTACATTCTGAAAATGATGAGAAATGGTACAAAAGTAACAAAGTGGTGCAGATCCAAATAGTTAGGAGTTGATTAAGCCCTTGATATCCAGACCAGCGTGCCTTTTGATCAGGGTGGTTTTGTTTGCCACTGTTTGCATGTGACATTTTCTGGTATAAAGTAGGTGGTGGCTGGCACAGCCAAGCATGGAGAGGATTTTACTCCTTCAAGGGTCTCCGATCTCATGTTGGGCATGCTGGGCGTCCTCTCTCCTGAAGGAGGCGGGCGAGGCTCTTGCTGCTGCTGCGGTTCCATGGCACTCCTTTGCAAGCAGGAGTCTGTGGTTTGCTTCTTTAGTCTTGGGGCTATAGCAGTTTGAGATCCTCTGTGCTGCCCCGAAGGCCCCCTGGGTGTCAGGAAGGGGCTGCACAGTCCAGGAAGAATCTGAACCAAACGCCTGACCCAGCCTTCCCTGTGATGTCCTTGATATGTGATCACCTCACCCATTTATTTTTATTTTTCTTTAAATTACAGTTTCATTGAGATATGATTCACATACCATAAAATTCATCCTTTTACTCAGAAGTTTTTAGTGTCTTCACGGAGTTGTACAACTATTACTATTGTCTAATTTCAGAACACTTTCATTATCCCAAAAGAAACCACATAGCTATTAGTGGTCACTTCCTCCTCTCCCTGTAACCACTAATCTGCTTCCTGTCTCGATGGATTTACCTGTTCTGGATATTTTATGTAAATTGAATCATACGCCCCGTGGCCTTTTGTGTCTGACTTCTCTCACTTAGCATTGTGTCTTCAAGGTATATCAGTGCTGTAGCAACTGTCAGTGCTTCATGGCTTTTTTTTTTTTGAGATGAAGTTTTGCTCTTGTTGGCCAGGCTGGAGTGCAATGGCGCAGTCTCAGGATCTTGGCTCACCACAACCTCCGCCTCTCAGGTTCAAGCGATTCTCCTGGGATTACAGGCATGCACCACCATGCCTGGCTTATTTTGTGTTTTTAGTAGAGATGGGGTTTCTCCATGTTGGTTAGGCTGGTCTCAAACTCCTGACCTCAGGTGAGCCAGCCTCCTCGGCCTCCTAAAGTGCTGAGATTACAGGTGTGAGCCACTGTGCCCGGTCTGCTTCGTGCCTTTTTACGGCCAATAACATTCCATCACATGGATAGACCACAGATTGTCTTTCCATTCATTAGTTGACACACATTTGTATTGATTCTACTTTCTTGGAGATGATGAATAATATTTGTGTACAAGTTATTTTGTGAACATATGTTTCCTTTCTTTTGGAGATATGGCTAGGAATGAAACTGTTGCCTCGTGGTAAATCTGTGTTTAACTTTTTGAGGAATTGTCAAACTGTTTTTCATAGCAATTGCACAATTGTACATTTCGACCTGCAATGTACAAGGGCTCCAATTTCTCTGCGTTCTTGCCCACACTTCTTCTTATTCATCTTTTAAATTGTAGCCCAGATAGTGGGTGTGAAGTGGTATCTCATGATGGTTTCCCTTTGTATATCCCTAATGAGTAATCATGATACATCAGTACTTCATGTTTATGGCCAGTATTTCGTTGTGTGGCATTCTGCCTCTTCTTGACCTTCTCTTGTAATACGGATCATCACTTTGAACACAGTCATCTTCAGGCCATCTTACATTTCCTGCAGGGGAGGATGGGGTGGGACTTGAAGCTGACTTTTAGTGTGACATGCCTTTGAAGTCTCTTCCTAATTACATGTATGATGCTTTGTCCTTCTTTGCGGTAGAATTTATTTGGTAAATTTTAGTCAGCTGTAACTAATTTCAACATTGTTGTTGAATAAAGTAAGCACCTTCTGGTCCCAAAACTGGGATACTGCTGTGTATTCCAGTTTCAGAATCACGATTCTCTTCCATGCCTGGACAGCCTGGTTGGTAGAAGGTTCTTTCTTCCACTCAGCTGGGTCCTGTCCCTGTGTGGCTTCTGCCCATTCACTAGCTGAAGTCCTGTACCCAGTGTGTGGAATGAGTCAGATGCGTCTTCCCAGAGCTGCCATTCAGCGCTTTATCACTGGCCTGATGAAAACCAGGAAGAGGGTTGGAAAGGCCTCCTGGGGGAGGCAGGAGGCCCTCTCCTTGCGTTGACCCTCTCCATTTAACTCTGGTGGCATCATTTCTTTGTTCTGAATTCACTCATCCAAAATCTGTGTCTTGTGCATCTAGTGGCTGTAAAAGATCCCGAATGGCTTTATAGGTGGTGTTGGGGCAAGGTGGGTGTTTGGAGTACTGTGGAGATGACAGTTATTCCAGTGTGTTGGGGGAGTCTGCTGGGTTCACACCGTCAGCTGACCTTCTGTGTCTATGCAGTTTCTTCAGGACACGTTGGACGCCCTCTTCAACATCATGATGGAAAACTCGGAGAGTGAGACTTTTGACACATTAGTCTTTGATGCTCTGGTAAGAGAGCTTTCCTTCTCATGTGCTTGGATAACAGCGTTCTTCCATGCTGCAGCCTTGGAGGCTGGGGGTGGGGGCTTCGTCGCAGTGACCTTGAACGCATTTTCAGTTGTAAATCCAATCAAAGATGGATTGGGGTGGCCGATTTTTTTTTTCTTTTCTTTTTAATTGTAAAACTGTAGTTAGGCAAATGTCATTTCCAGGGTAAGAAGAGGTAAACTAGCCACCAATGTCTATCTGAAAATGTTCTGGTTCATTTCCTAACACAGGGGTGCAAATGGTTCTGATGAAGATTATAAAATGGCTTACATTATGTTACTAATATTACTGATTAATTTGACAGGTATTTATCATTGGACTGATTGCTGATAGAAAATTTCAGCATTTTAATCCTGTTTTGGAAACTTACATTAAGAAACACTTCAGTGCAACATTAGCCTACACGTAAGTTCCTACTTTGTTTTAAAACCAATACCTCCTCTTTTGGTATTTGTGTTATTTAGAGTCTTTTTCATGTGCTTTTGTCTGTGACTGTGTATTTACCCCTGCTCAAAACTCTGAGTTTACTGGGATAATTTTTAGTATTGTTTCCCTCTGAACATACATACCTAAAAACCTTGTTGAAAGAGATATGTGATAAATCATCATCACATTCTGGAATAAATTCTTGTTCTCCCGCATACCTTACATTTATCTTTGAAATCTTCAGTTTATGTTCGATGAAACTGAGCTATGGATGCGGAGTGTCTGACACCGTGGCTTCCCCGCGAGCCTTTGATGAATGGATAAATGCGTGTGTTCCTGTGTTGAGGAGATTGGTTGTTGAGTGTGAATTAGATGCAGTTTTGTACTTTGCAATGTATCTCCTTGCTCTTTAAAGAGCACCTTCCCTTTTCTTTGACAAGCTTCAGCTGTCACTGTCTTGGATTCCTTCTGTCTACCCCTCTGCCCGTCTGTGCCCCAGAGGTCTTGGAAGACACCAGAGGCTGTGCGTGGTGCCTGGGCCAGCTTAGCAGCCTGGTGTTGAAGAGCAGAGCCCTGGGGTCTGGCGTCAGGCTGCCTGGGCTTGATGTGCAGCTCTGTCCCTCACAAGCTCTGCTGGGCAAGTTGCTTAACCTCTCTGAGCCTCAGCCTTCTTGTCTGTAATCAGAGCATGAGTGTAGGCTTGTGTGGAAATTTTAATAAGTTATTACATGTAGAGTGCTTGGACTAATCCCTGGCACTTAAAAAGCACTAAGCAATTATTCGGTTTCATTATTATTAGATTTATTATGGTGAGTTATCGGCTCTTTCATGGTGGAATTTATTGGCATTTATTCAAACTTTTTATTGTGTGAGTTACAGCAAAACATAAAGATTTAAATAGTTTCTTTAAGAACATCCCACTTAGAATCAGTAGAAAGGATTCTCTTTAGTGTGAGTAAATTTAGTTAAAATTCCCTTCTGTGTCATCAACATATTTTGCAAAATACCTGTTTTTCCTCCCCGTGTGCAGTCACGAACTCATGTCAGAGGACTCTGGCCTCCTGAAGCCAGCTGTTAATATACCCCAGTCCTGCGCCTGGATTCTTTGGTGTCTGCCTCGAGTACGTGTTTACTGTAAGGTGGTGGGTGGAGCTCCAGGAACGCTAAGAGCTGTAAGGTCCTCCAGCCTGCGGAACGAGCTGTGACTAGTTCTTTGCACTTGCTTGCTAATAAACGTTTGTTTAAAACATTTTGTTGGCTGAGTGGAGACGCCCGGTGTGTGGGCATGTTGAGGAGTTCCTTACGGACCATGGGGAGGGTGCATTGCAGGGCACTTTTCCTGGCTCTCGTGACCAAAACAAGCGTGTGGGATTTGCAGAAGTGGCCTGCAGACTGCAGCAAACGCAGCACGGCCTCCAGGTGTGCTCATTTCCAAAATTCTGCCTCTTGATTGAAATATGGCCAAACAGCTCTTCTCAGATGAGGCTCCTCGCTTGAATTTCAGAAGATGAGAGCCGTGAATCGGCTTACCACACCGCAGCCACATCTCTTCATTGGCGCCAGCCTTGCCACGCTCTGCTGTTGGGGAAAGAGTGATGCAGCCATTCTCATAGGTGGAGGAAGAAAAATGGAGATTTTGACGAGTTTCCTAATGAGACAAACAAAAAGTACCATTTTTTCTTTATGCTGTGATGTGCCTGAGATAAGAATAGTATCCTCATGGCCGGGCGGAGTGGCTCACGCCTGTAATCCCAGCACTTTGGAAGGCCGAGGCGGGTGGATCCCATGAGGCCAGGAGTTGGAGACCAGTCTGGCCAACATGGCGAAACCCCGTCTCTACTACAGATGCAAAAATTAGCTGGGCACAGTGGCATGTGCCTGTAGTCCCAGCTACTCGGGAGACTGAGGCAGGAGAATGGCTTGAACCCAGAAGGCAGAGGTTGCAGTGAGCTGAGATCGCGCCATTGCACTCCAGCATGGGTGACAAATTCAAGACTCCATCTCAAAAAAAAAAAAAAAAAAAAAAGAATCCTCTCATTCAATCTTTGGAATCTGCTGGAAAAGAAATTTTATTTTGGAAACTAAGTATTGTTAGCATGTTTTGGTAAACTGGCAACCTCAGGTGGTTCCTCAGCAGCCCCATGTCTCCACCTTGAAATTCCAAAGGAGTCAGTGGTGATTCAGACAGCTGTAACCACATCATGGAAGGTCGCCCCTGCATTGGTGATATGCTTGCAGTATTCTCTGGGCCAGGCCAAATTCCAGTACTGAGTATTATGTCAGATTGTCCTTGTCCTCCTCTAGAAGGCTTTGGCAGGTACAGGCTTACTTTAGACTCTTGTCCATGTAGCCTTCTCTCTCCTTTGGTAAATGTTGAGATCTTTAGCCCTTCTTCCCCAAAGAACACCAAGAGAAGGAATGAAAGATTTTGGCAACGGGCAGTCCTCTTCAGCACCCCGAGCCATGTCTGTGGCTCCGCTGCGTGGGTAGTTCATGGATGCTGGAGCCCCACTGGACTGAGCAGCACTGGTCCAAGTGAGAAGGAAAGGAGGCGTCAGCTTTGGGGGCTGCTCCTCCATAAAACCAGCATGGCTGGGTTCCTTTTTGTCCGCCCTGCGGAGCTGCTGCAGGCTCCTCACTGACAACTGATGCTCCATCTGCTCCACCCCTCTAGCCAGTGCCAAGGGGGTTGCTGTTTGTGCAGGTATAGGATGGCCTGGCAGGTTTATTTTTTTTTTATTTTCTTCTTGCTGTCTAATTCCAGGTTAAGATTCATTCGCTGGTTCTAAGTCCTTCTTTTATTTACTTGCTTTCTTTTTGCTGTCTAATTCCAGGTTAAGATACATTTGTTGGTTCTAAGTCCTTCTCTTTGCAAATTATTATTTCTTTTTTTTAACTGGTTTGAAGAATTCCCAAAATGTGTTCTGTGGAATGTTTTATTCCCTGGGATATTAATAGTGGTAATAAGAGGGGTGTGGTCCAGTAAGTTTGGGAAAATTAGTAAAACTGAGTGAAGCAGGCTTCGTGCCAGGGCATTGCATGCTCTCCTGTGCAGTGAGCACCACCCGCAGAGTGGTGGCAAGGTGCGTTTTCCAGCCGATGGAGATGGACACCATGGCAGGAGGATCTGCAGACCTCACCTCTTCAGAACAGCAAGCAGGAGTGTGACTCTGAGAGCATCAGGGCTCCCTACTAGAGCTCTGGCACCTGATCAGTGTTAGAAGTGGCTTCACATCCACTCAGTCTCCCAAAAAGCTTTTCAGGCCATGGGTGGTGGCTCACACCTGTAATCCTTGCACTTTGGGAGGCCGAGGTGGGCGGATCATTTAAGGTCAGGAGTTCGATACCAGCCTGGCCAACATGGTGAAACCCCATCCCTAACCAAAAAGTTAGCCTGGTGTGGTGGTAGATGCCTGTAATCCCAGCTGCTGGGAAGGCTGAGGTAGGGGAATCGCTTGAACCTGGGAGGCAGAGGTTGCAGTGAGCTGAGATCGCGGCACTGCACTCCAACCTGGGCAGAGCGAGACTCCGTCTCAAAAAAAAAAAAAAGCTTTTCATTGTGATGTGTTGGTAAAATAGTTACTCTTAGCTTATCCATAATTGCAGTGCAGGTTGCTCTTCTGAGTGTCTCATTCCATAACCTGAGTGAGCAGTCTGGCCTTTACTGGCTCACAACTGAAACAGACGTGCTGTCAGTACCCCAGCAGATTGCTTTTATGAATATAAAAGTCTTTCATGTGGCTTTTAAAAAGCCTCAGTGAATCTTGTTGAGTGCATAAGATGTTGGTGACTGGAGACAATTGGTTGGTGGACATTCTTCCTGGTGTCTTACTGGCTGTTCGCATGGTGTTAGTTTTTGGAGAGTTGTAGTTCAGCTCAATACATTAAAAAATGAAAGTGTGTTGTTGTTAATTTAGTTGTTCTTTTATTATGTATAAGCTGTTGCTTGAGGGTCATCCTTATGAACAAGGATTATTATTTGATGAGCTAGTAATGGTTGAAAGTGTAGAAGTACGAATGGAATTAAAAATGGCATATCCTCACTATAGCCTCTATCATTTAAAAATAACACATGCTCAACGAAAAAAAAAAAAAAAAAAAAACTAAAGAAATCTCACATTACCCAAATGTTATAGTGCAGACGGTAAAAGTTCTCTGTATATAATGCTACACATTGGAGATATCTGCTGTGCCAGCATTTATTTCCTGTGTTTATATTAACATTGTTATTAAGATTATGACTAGTTGCATATTTTACAAAACAGCATTGTTATTTTTGCTTACTTAAAATTTAAAAACTTCTAAAAATTGTCATAATTTGCATACAACAAACTGCTCATTTCATTTGATTTGGACAGTTTTTGTATAACTTTGGAACCACTGCCCAAAACAAGACATAAAACATTGCCATTCCCCAGGAACATCCCTGTTGGCCAATCTGAGCCCATCCACTCCCAGACAAGCAACCACTCTCTGGTTTCTGTCAGCAATGTGTTTTGCCTGTTCTTAAACTTCACACCAGTGGGGTCATGTGCTCTTTTGGGTTTGGCGTCTTCCCTTCCACTTAATTCTCTTGAGATTCACCCATGTTGCTTTGTGTATCATTAAATATTTGATTTTGCTTCTCTATTTCTGAGCAGTATTTTGTATGAATATTTCATGATTTGTTTAGCCATGTTCTTGTTGATGGCTACATGAAGTGTTTCTAGTTTTTGGCTATTCCGAGTAAGGCTCCTGTGAATATTCTTGTCCAAGTCTTTGGTGAAGTTTGTTTTCGTTTCCCTTGGATAAGCACCTGGGGGTAGAATTGCCAGGCTAAAGGATACGTGTATAGTTTTCTTTGTAAGATATTGCCGGACAGTTCTCCAAAAGGATTGTACCATT
The DNA here is from genome assembly GCF_009764315.1 of Trachypithecus francoisi. Classification (NCBI taxonomy): domain Eukaryota; kingdom Metazoa; phylum Chordata; class Mammalia; order Primates; family Cercopithecidae; genus Trachypithecus; species Trachypithecus francoisi. Next base: position 4,438,596 of record NW_022681442.1, on the reverse strand, counting down.
TTGCATTCCCACCAGTAATCTGTGAATATTTGCTCTGTATCCTCATCAACATTTAGTATTGTCTGACTTTGTAGCTATTGTACTGGGGGCAAAATTTGATCTCTTGGTGATTTTATTTTGCAGTTACTGGATGACTAATGATACTGAGTACTTGTTTATTTTTTTGATTTGCCATTTGTGAAATGTCTGTTCAAATCTCTTTTTCATTTTATATTTTGTTGTCTATTATTGATGTGTATGGTATCTGTGTGTATGTGTTTGTGTGTTTATTCACATCAATATACATTTTTTTGTGTGTCAAACACAATTTTTGAACATTTTCTTCCTGCCTCTGTTTATCCCTTTTCTTAATGGTGTCTTTCGGTGAGCAGAAAGTTTTAATTTTGTTGAAGCCTAAATCATCATTTAAAAAAACAGAGATTTTGATTTTGTGGCTAAACAATCTTTGCCTAGCTAAAGGCCTTAACAATGCCTGCAGTATCTGATGTCACAGTACTAGTCTCACGGCTATTTAAATAAAATTAAACATTTACGTCCACAGTTGTGCCAGGTGTATTTCAAGTGCCCAGTTGCCACATGTGCTGAGCCAGGTTGGACAACTCAGAAACAGGCTTCCGTCACCGCAGAAAGTTCTGTTGGGCACCACTGTTTCAGAAGCTTTGTGCTTTTGACAGAATTCAACATCTGTTTATGATAAAATCTCTTGGCAAAGTAGGAGTGGATGGGAAATTCCTTGATCTGATAAAGCTCATCTAAGAAAAGTCATAGCTAACCTTATACATAATGCTGGAACATGGAAAGCTTTTCCTGTAAGTTCAGGAACAGATGCAGATGTCTCTTCTTGCCATATCTGTTTATTATTGCACTGGGATTAGTAAAGCAAGAAGAAATAATTGCAGGTATAACAATTGGAAAGAAAAACTGTATTTTCACAGTGTGATTTGTATGTAAAAAACTCTCCTGAATCTATTTTATAATTTATTTGAAAATAAAACAAACATAAAAGGAAACTTCAGTTGTCTCTGTACACATAATTGAGAGAGGGAATTAAAAGCACACAGAATTACAGTATGGTACAGTACAGAACAGTTTCTGGTGTTATCAAAAAGTCATAGGCCGGGTGTGGTGGCTCGTGCCTGTAATCCCAGCACTTTGGAAGGGAGGCTGAGGTGGGTGAATCAGTTGAGTTCAGGAGTTTGAGACCAGCCCGACCAACATGGTGAAACCCCATCTCTACTAAAAATACAAAAGTTAGGCAAGCGTGGTGGTGGGCAGCTGTAATCCCAGCTACTCGGGAGGCTGAGGCAGGAGAATCTCTTGACCCTGGGAAGGAGAGGTTGCAGTGAGCCAAGATTGCGCTTCTGCACAGAGCCTGAGTGACAGAGTGAAACTCTGTCTCAAAAATAAATAATAAATAAATAAAAATAATGAGGAATGAAGTTACTGATAGATGACTGAAAATTGCAAAATTTGCTAAGAGAAATGTAAAAAGAGGTAAATAATTGGATAATATATACCATGGTCATGTATGGAAAAATAAAATACTGCTTGAAGTTTATTTCAAATTATAGTTTGAACACAGTCTCAATGAAAATTCTATATGCTTTTGTGAAAAAAATGGACTAGCTAATTTGAAAATTTGTATTTCAAAAAGTCTGAAATGCTGAAATAATATTTTAGAAGATCAAAATTTCAAGATTTAAACATCAGTAACCAAGATAGTATGGTATTGGCATAAGGACAGACAAAAAGATCAGTGGGAGAAAATATAAAATACAGAACAGATTCACAACAGACCTTTGATTTTGTAACTGCTGTTTTCTTTTAACGGCATGATGACAAAACTGGCCTTTTTTTTACTATAGCGATGAAGGAGTTCTCACTTTGTGTATTGAACTGCTGTGCAGTATTTCATTGCAGGGATGTATCACCAATTATTGAACTGGCTCTCAAAGGTTGGGCATTTGCATTGTTTATGTATTTTTACTAGTCAGATCATGCAACAGTGAACATCATTTGATTCATTTGTAATCGTTTCTGTAGGACAGTTACTAGAGTTGGAATTCCTGCTGTCAAAGGATTTTAATAACCTTAATTATAATAGACATTTCCAACAGATATTATAATATGTATTTCCACTTTACCCTCTAAAACGTTTTATGCCTGGCTGGGTGCAGTGGCTCATGCCTGTAATTCCAGCACTTGGGGAGGCTGAGGTGGGTGGATCACAAGGTCAGGAGTTCGAGACCAGCCTGGCCAATGTGGTGAAACCCCGTCTCTACTAGAAAAACAAAAATTAGCTGGGCGTGGTGGCACGTGCCTGTAGTCCCAGCTGCTCAGGAGGCTGAGGCAGGAGAATCACTTGAACCTGGGAGGTGGAGTTTGCAGTGAGCTGAGATCATGCCACTGCACTCCAGCCTGGGCAACAGAGCAAGACTCTGTCTCAACAACAACAAAACATTTTATGCCCATTTATCCAACAGCAGTGTTATGATACCCCAAAGTTTGTACTAGGCAGAAATTTATATTAATTTTCATGTATTTATTAGTGAAGTTGATTAATTTCATACATTTGTAGATTTTTAAAAACCTTCTAAACTTCTCACATTCCCTAAAACTTTGAGTAGATCTATTATCATTTGAACTTTCTGGTTATTTGAATTATAGTAAAGTAAAAATAGTTTATTGATTCATTTCCCTTCATCTTTAGCAAGGAATTAAAAAAACCTATCTATGAATTAAACACTGAAAAAATATATATGTATTTTTTATTGTACTTTCAGTTCTAGGGTACATGTGCACAACGTGCAGGTCTGTTACATATGTATACATGTGTCATGTTGGTGTGCTGCACCCATTAACTTGTCATTTACATTAGGTATATCTCCTAATGCTATCCCTCCTGCCTCCCCCCTCCCCCCCACCCCACGACAGGCCCTGGTGAAAACACTGAAAATATTTCTGAAGCCATGAATTAACATTAAGCTTCTAATATATAGTTTATTTATACCAACTGTCTATAATTGCTTTTGTAGTAGGATGAAAAATTTATAAATTTTAGTCAATTTTTGTGTATTCTAAAGTATGTAAAGTTTTTTTATCATGGAAAAGGTTTTAAATGTTTTCATATTAGGATGTTACTTGGTTTTAGATCCCAATTTATAAATAAATAGACTAAGAGTGTAGTAGTCATTATGTTTTTAAAACTAAATGTTTTTGGGAATCTTATTAGGAAATGTAAAAAATATTTTAAAATCTTCATGTGTCTATTGATAGTATTCTTACTATTCTTATATATTGTTTATACTGTTTTCTATAAGGATTTTTACAATGTTTATTAAAAATTTAAAACTGCTTCCTATTTGAAAAACTTTGTAAAATTTTAATTTTCAGTGTAAGAACTCTAGATTTAGAATATCAACTAACATGAATAAAGGTGTCTGAGATGCTCTCCAATAACAAATACTACTTCATACCTTTAAAAAACATGTTGTAAAATACACATAACATAAAATTCACCTAATCATTGTATTTTATTATTTTTTGAGACAAGGTTTCACTGTTGGCGCCCAGGCTGGAGTGCAGTAGTGCAATCTTGGCTCACGGCAACCTCTGCCTCCTGGACTCAAGTGATCCTCCTGCCTCAGCCTCTTGAGTAGCTAGGACTACAGCCATATGCCACCCTACCTGGCTAATTTTTGTATTTTTTCTAGAGGCGGGGTTTCACTATGTTGGCCAGGCTGGTCTCAAATTCCTGAGTTGAAGTGATTCTCAGGCCTTGGCCTCCCAAAGTGCTGGGATTCCAGGTGTGAGCAATGGCACCTGGCCCCTACCTAACAGTTTTAAAGTGCAGTGTTGAGAAAATCATCACCACTATCTATCAGAGAATATTTTTGGTGTCATGCCTTTTTAAAAACATTTTTTGTGTCTCGGTTTGGCTGTAATGAAAATCTCTTCGATTTTATTGTTTAACCTTCGGGAAGCTAGTGTTTAATGGATGGTTTCCTCATCCATTAAATAGGATAATACCGCCTCATAGTGTTGCTGTAGAGGCTAAATTAGATAACGCATTTCACCTGCTTAGAACAACGTCTACACTTAGAAAGTGCTTATTCAATGCTCAGCCTTTGGGCTCAGAGAGCGATTTTATCAGGCACATTTACTGATTAGGAAACGTTTTACAGGCCAGGCGTGGTGGCTCACGCCTATAATCCTAGCACTTTGGGATTGCCTGAGCTCAGAAATTCGAGACCAGCCTCGGCAAACGGTGATATCCATCTCTACTAAAATACAAAAAATTAGCTGGGCGAGGGGGTGTGCGCCTGTAATCCCAGCTACTTGGGAGGCTGAGGCAGGAGAATCGCGTGAACCCAGAAGGCAGAGGTTGCAGTGAGCCTAGATTGTGCCATTGCACTGCAGCCTGGGTGACAGGGTGAGACTGTCTCAAAAAAAAAAAAAAAAAAAAAGAAAAAACGTTTTACAGATATTCATATACTGATAGATGGAAACCAAATAAAAGTAACCTACTTGTGTATTTCCTTAGCAGTTAAGATTTGAGATACTGTCCTTTCCTGAGCTTATTTGTGCATGTTTGCATTGTGAATAGGAAGCTGACAAAAGTGTTGAAGAACTATGTGGACGGTGCTGAAAAGCCGGGAGTAAACGAGCAGCTGTACAAAGCCATGAAAGCGCTAGAGTCCATCTTCAAGTTCATCGTGCGCTCCAGAATCCTGTTCAATCAGTGCGTACCTGTCCCTTGCACGGCCTCTCAGAGGACTGGCAGGAGATCCTTCACTTCTTTCTTTCCCCTTCTCTCGGCCCCTTATTCTTTCCTTTCTTCTTCTCCTCTTTTTCCCCTTGCTTTCTAGGCTGAGAGAGCACTACTCGATAGGCATCCTGGGGTGGGCTGCGCACTCTTTCCTTACCCTCCCGGGTCCCTGCTGGTGCTGAAGCGAGAGCCCTGTTCCTGATCTGAGATGTGTGCCAGTGAGTCTCAGCCTTGGCTCCTGAAAGCATTCGCGATGGCACAGGTGCAGTCCTGGGCATCTACCGAGGGCTCCGAAGCCCTTTTCAGAATATCTTTATGTGGCACAAAGCCCCAAAAGAACAACAACAACAAAATAGGTTGGGCGCGGTGGCTCATGCCTGTAATCCCAGCACTTTGGGAGGCCGAGGTGGGCGGATCACGAGGTCAGGAGATCGAGACCATCCTGGCCAACATGGTGAAACCCCGTCTCTACTAAAAAATATAAAAAAATTAGCGGGGCCTGGTGGCGGGCGCCTGTAGTCCCAGCTACTCGGGAGGCTGAGGCAGGAGAATGGCGTGAACCTGGGAGGCGGAGCTTGTGGTGAGCCGAGATCGCACCACTGCACTCCAGCCTGGGCGGCAGAGCGAGACTCTGTTTCAAAAACAAAATAAATAAATAAAAACAAAACAACAATGAAAAGGCAAAACCAAGTAAAATTGCCTCACTTGGATAAACTCTGGGCTTTCCTTCTCCTCTTTTCCTCAGTAGAGTGATGTTTCATTTCGGAGAAGTCTTCCCACACAGGGTATTTCCGTGAGGAAGGATACTCAAGTGCTGTAGCCTAGTGACATTTTTCATACACTGTGTGGGTGTACTTATGAGTGATTTTTGAGCTTTAAAGTAAATCGAAGGGTTAAAGGGGAACAAGAAGAATATAAATGTATTTATTACCATTGAACTGTATACTTAAAAATGGTAAAGATGGTGAATTATATCTATGTATATTTTACCTCAATAAAATAAATTGGGATATTTGTGACTTGATTATTTTATAGAGAGCCTTAATATTGTATAGATACAGATGCAGGTTAAGAGCTGTGCTAAAATGAGGACTTTCTAAGTTGGCCCACGCCTCTTCACTGTATGTTTCAAAGGGTGTGAGAAGCAAGTGTATTGAGGGTATGGTGTGCAATTTCACTCCCTCTGCTTGGTTTTTTGGGGGATGGCTATTTTGTGGGTGACCTGCCATGAGTGAGGTCGATGGATGTTGATGGTCCTACGTTGTTATTGTTCTTGTTGTGAGTTCCACACACAGATGGGGGTCATTAACCTGTGTCCCTCTGAATTAGCAAATGCATTTGCCTTTGAAAAGCGTGGTGCCCTTGTAACCTATAAGCGAAAATCAGGGATTGTAAGTGTGGGCCCACATCAGTGCCTTCCCGTTTCCTCCTCATTGCGTTTTCGTTTGTCTGAAGCAGTCGTGTCCAGAAGGACCCAGGAGAAGGGGAAAGAATTCACAATCTAACCATTTGTCTACCATGTTAGAAATTAGGACAGAGCAACAAGTGATTGACTGTGTGTTGACCTATCGAAGTCATAAACAGGGTGGTAACCACCAGTGATGTGGGACTGGAGTGTGTTTGTGTGCACTCTGGGGTGCCCATGGTTAAAACCACAATCCTCGTGCTGCCATTTTTGCATACAAAGAGGGCATGTTTGAGGGCATCATGGTGTTATCCTTGACTTAGATATTAAAGGTACACCCTTTTATTTTGCTTGTTATGGATATGCATGACCTTTGGTGTGGATTGAAGCTTTCCCTCAAGGGTCTAAGTTGTCATTTATTTGCTCATTGTCAGGGTGAAACACAGCATGGTAAGCTGGGTTATGTTTTCTTGTATTTTAATTATGTTTCAGTACAGTTAATTCTATTTCAGTGAAGTTAATTCTATGAAAATGAACTTCCTGGCCCCCTCTGCCTTGCTCTTATGTTTTCCCCACTGATTTTAAATCTCTGATGACACTAAACCCAAATCAGTACTAGGATGGGAGGATGAACTTGAAAGAAGATGTTACAGATTTTGTCGTGTTTTGTTTGAAAAATGTTAATCTTATGCAGTTTGTGATCAGTATGACATTGACTCAGGCATTTGATGATCTGCATATTCTCACCAGATAACACTGATGACTTTCCCTTTCATTCAGAGGTTTGTAATTCAAACGATCGTGCATTGATAATCATGGTGTTTCTACTATCGCAATAAACGCTATAATGCTGCTTTAGAAAAGATTGAGTTACCCAGGTTGACCAGTAGCAAATTATTTCTCTGCCTCTTTCTTTAATCTCCTTCAATTTCAAACTACAAATGGCACAAAATCTTAGATTCATGGTCCATAATTTTTTTTTGTTTGATGTCTAATAGTGCTTAGGAATATGATTGGCTGCATGTAATAGAAAAACCTCATTTATGTGACTTAACCATATGAGGTTCCCTTTTTTTTTTTTAGTCACATAACGTGCAGCCTGGAGGAAGTGTTCCGAGTTCATGCACTTGCATGAGGACTCAGTGTCTTCATGTCCTTGGCTCCTTTGATCTCTCTGCCCCACCATCCTTAGTGGGGTCTCTTTATCTCCTAATCCTAAGATGGCTCCTGTCCGTCCCAGCGTCAGCTCTGCGTTCCAAGTGGAGGAGAGGGGAAGGCACAGGGGAGACAGCTGTGCCAACTATTCTCCTTCGAAAGAGCTTCCCCCATCCCTAGAAAGTATGGTGTGCTTTCATCTTATTGGCCAGAACCATGTCACATGACCACCCTACCCGCAAGGAAGCTGGAAATGATTTTTAGATGGACTGATTGATGCTTTCTACAAAACCAGAATGATTTTAGTAAAGGAGTTAGGGAGAAATAGATAATGGATGGGCAGTTAACATTCTCTTCTTCATACCTTCAACCCAGAAGGTCTATTCTCTGAGAGCTTCCCTAACTCATTCTGGGTTACTAAATCTTACTTAACTAGGCTTTGCAGAGCCTTTCTTCTCCATTAGTTTGGGAGTCAATCTCTGAGACTTCTGTCAATAGTATCTCTTTGGCTTTAAGTATCTCTTTAGGCCCTAAGTGATCCACTGGCATGGTTTAGTCCTACTAGGCTACATAGAAACTGACTGAAGTACTCAGCTGCCCCTTGTGTTTGGGACAGGAAGTGTTCAGTGCTAAAGTCCTCTGAATGCCTGCATTCTGGTGCTCAGCAGCATGGCACAGACCATGATCCCTCTGCCTGCCTTTGTCCTGGTGTGGACCCAGCAGGAGCCAGGCATGGTCCACAAACTGAGTTTCTCTGCTGGGGTAACTTGTTTGTTAGAAGAGTTGAGACTGTCGAGGACACAAAGTGGTCACAAGACAAGTCGTAGCAATTGTTACAACTCAGTGAGGTGCCCTAAGCCTCTGAGGCCATTGTCTGGGCATTCCTGACTTGAGCTGACCAAGTACTGCAGTGATTCTGGAGATCCTGACGATGCTGCTACTGCTCCTGGTCATGATGATGATGGTGATTTGAGACAGGACCTCCCCCTGTCACTCAGGGTGGAGTACTGTGATGCAGTCATAGGTCACTGCAGCCTCAAACCCTTGGGCTCAAGCCATCCTCCTGCCTTAGTCTCCCAAGTAATCAGGACTGCAGGCAGGTGCCAGCACACCTGGCGAATTTTTTGTAGGACATGGTCTCACTGTGTGCACAGGCTGGTCTCAAACTCCTGGCCTGAAGCGATCCTCCTGCTGTGGCCTCCCAGAGTGCTGGGATTCCAGGCATGAGCCCCTGTACCCCACTGATTCTGGGGATTTTGATACTCGTGTTCCTTCTCTCCCTCCCTTTTTCTCCCTTCTTCCCTAGCTTCTTCCTGCTCTCCTTTCTTTGTTCTTTCCTCTCTCCATCCCTCCTTTTTTCTCTCCTTTGTCCCTTCCTTCCTTCCACGAATACTTAATGAGCATTTGAGCCCCAAGTGTATCCCAGACTTTCATAGTTTGACTTTATTATTTTTTCTCTGAACGTTTCCTTAATGTGGATCCTGGCTGCCTACCCTGATTCCGGAGGGGAGAGAAGGACATAACGTTCTTTGAGACGTAGAGCACCTAGCTGCGTTGTGCAGAGGCAACAAATACTTAAATTTAAATCTGTATTCTGAAATGGCTGAGAAGATATTTCATAGGTTTTATGAGAGGAAAAAACTCGTGCCCTTAGAACATTGGATGGTAAGGCAGAAGTCTTCTAGTAATCCCTCCCCTTCTGTCCTCCCCACCCCAGCTCCCCATCATCCCACCACAGCATGTCAGTTGTTACTTCATCTGTGCTATCACAGGTCTGAATTGTAGATGAAATCGTTTTCCTAGCTTGTATAGGCTACTTAAAGGAAAAAGAGCCCCGCGTCCCACGCAGATGTCTAGGATGTTTGATCCGTGACAGTCTCCAAGCGTGTCTCCTGTGTGGTGCTGTCAGAGGTGGGGAAGAAAACAAATGAGAACTCTCATCTTCCTACCTCCAGCATGTGTATTATTACCTTGAGAGAAAAACAATTGTGCTCACAGCTGGAATTCATGAATGTGTTTTCCTTTTTGCAGTTGGGATAAACTTTTGAGATCTTATTTTTCTTTTGCTTTCAAAATGGTCTGCTGTGTTTTCCCATAATGCAGTAGCTTTGTTAAATTCCAGGATAATTGACTGTAATTATTCTTCCAAAGAACAAAGAGGTGAAACTTTGGAGATGAAGATACTGAAGCTTATATTGTTAACTTACTATCTTTCTTGCTATGCAGTCTCATATTTTTGGTTTTGTTTAGAAAGCTCATTTTGTTTTGAATTGAGAACAACAGTTTAAAAGCTACGGCCAAAGACATTTGATTCCTGGGGAACCCACGGAAAGATTCCTGACAGCCGGGGCCACTTCTCCACGGGTGTTTGTTTGTCTGTGTTTTCTGTGTGGGCGGATCGCATTAACTAGAAAGCCAGAAAACAGATATCCTGCATCAGACCTTCAGAATCAAATTACTAAATCTAGTTATTGCCTGCCTCCTCTTCTGGGTTTCCTGCGCTTTGTAGAGTTTTTGCCTGTCATCTGGTGTTAGCTTTATAAATAATTAGTTATTGATCATGAATAAGTTGTACAGACCTTTTTGCTCTCATTCCCTGGGTCACAAAATAGAATGTAGTTAATAGACAAAGATCCTGTCATTCCTTGTTAATGAATACTTATTTAAGTAGAGCAAGGAATGAGCAGATCTTATTCATCTGTTTATTGATATGTTTCTGAGTTGTTTTTTCTCAGTTTTTTATCCACCTTAGGGTAGATCAAAAAAGTGGCTCTCCCTGGTTTATCTGGGAAAATGAAAAGGGAAGATTCTAGAGACTTTCACAGTGATCTTTTGTTACAGAAAGATGCTTCAAAAGGATCACTGCAAAATGCTATGTTCTAAACATGTTGGTACAAGTTAAACTTCTACATTTTTATTCGTGAGAAGTTCTGTAGAATTTTAAAAATATTAAAGATTCATTAATCATGCTTTATAGATTTTGAAGCTGTGTTATTGGGGGCATACAGATTTAAAATTGTGATGTCTTTCTTGTGGATTTATTCTTTAATCAATATGAAAAGTTTCTCTTAATCTTTTGGCTAGTATTTGCATGGAATACCTATTTCCATTCTTTTATTTTGGTGCTTTCTGTGTCTTTATACTTATGATATGCTGCTTATTAGCAACATATAGTTGTATTTTTCTTTAATCCAGTCTGACAGTCTTCCTAATGGAGCATTTCATCCATTGATATGTAGTATAATTAAGTAATATGTTAGATTTATATATATTATTTTTACATTAATTTTCCCTTCCCCATCTGTGTTATTTTCCCCTTTTACTCCTTTTTTGCCTTCTTTTATACCAGTTACACTTTTTTTAATCATCCCATTTTCTGATTTCTTAACATATTATTTGAATATTCTTTTACTATTATTTTTAACAATTATCCTAGAGATGGTAACATGCATGTTGGACTTGTTTTAGAGTATTTCAAATGATTACTCTTACCAATCCACTGATAATGCTAGATATGGCCAGAAAAATAGCACACTAGAATTGCCATTTTCTTCTCTTCTGTTTATATTATTACTGTATTTCAATTCTACGTATTTTATATTTCATAAGACATTACTGTTATTTTATACAGTTAGTATTCATTTGATGTGTTTTATGTTTGTAATTGTTTTTCATCCTTCAATTTCACATTTCCTTTGGGATCATTTTCTTTCTGTAACTCCCTTGTATTATATCTTTTAGTATTGCCCAGCTATGGGGCTCTGTTTGTATGAAAATGATTTATTTCATCTTTGTGTTTGAAAGATATTTTCACTCACTATAGCATTCTAGATTGGAAGCTATTTTCTTCTTCCATATGTTATTCTATTCTGTTTTGGTTTTCTTCATTTATAGTAAGTCATTAGCTTTCAGACTTATGGATACATCTTTGAATTTAAATGGTATCGTTTTCTTTCTTGCTGCTTTTAGTTTGTCTCCTTTTCTGTGGTTATTGACAGCCTTACTATGGGTTGCATAGGATTGTTTTTGCTTTTAATTTATCCTGCATTGCATTTTTGAATTTTTTGATTGATATCTTTGATCAGTTTTGGAAGATTGGTGGCCATTGTCTGTTCTAATGTTACTTTTGTCCTATTATCTTCCTCCTTTTCTCTTGGCACTTGAATTACATGTATGTGAGATCTCCTCCATATGCCTGCACGTCTCTAGCCCTCTTTTCTGTGTTCTCTTCCTCGGTACTTCTGTTTAGTTATTTTCTGTGGATTGTCTTCCATTTTACTAATTCTGTCTCTTGCTGTGTCTACTCTCTATTTTGTTCATCCATATAATAAATTTTTAATTTTAGAGATTATATTTTGTAGTTTTAGAATTTCCATTTGATTATTTTTAAATAGATTCATTTCTCTACTAAAAGTTTTCTCTTACCTTCTATTTGTCATATTTTTATCTTATTTTCCCTGTTCTCAAATATGATGATTATAGTTGTTTTGATGTTCTAGGAAACCGTAATATCTAGATTATCTGCGGGATTGTTTCTGCTGTCTTTTTCCTCTTTCACTTGGACTGTGGTCTGGTTTTCTGCTAAGGTTAATAATTTTTGTTTGAAGTCAAGACCTTTTGTATGTAAAACTGTAGAAACTTCAGATGATGTGATCTTTTTCCAGAGATAATTCATCCTGCCTTCTTGTAGACAAAGTGGGGCTGACCATCGTATTTTAGTCAGAGACTGCTTAGTTTCAAGGCTACATTGTACCCTTAGTATGCCTCTGTCTCCATTTACTATGCCTCTGGCTTTCTAGGATCCTTTCATGTGAGAGTCAGCTCTGTTACCTGGGGACTCTCTCCCTGGCTTTTTCCAAACTCTAGTCATTCTCTCTGATGACTGATACAAATTCCACTTTGCTTTACAGAGGTTTTCATTTTGGTTTTTAGTCTTCTACCCCATACAGTTCTAGGAATTACAGATGTCCTGAGGGGAAACATGATTGCAGCTTGATGCCTCCCCGAGGGTTGCACTGGTCTACCAGGTGTTCTCCATGTCACCAGCAAGCGAAGTTCATGACTCACATCATTTTAATTGTTTGGTACATCTCTTAAGCAAATGCCATTTGAAAACCCTTATTTACAGAACAGATCCACTAGGTTGCAATTTCCCATTTTACACAGAATTGATTGCTTTACAGTGGAATCCATTTAAATATCAGACTACCTCTAGGGTAATTACTTATCACTTAGTTTACAAAACTTTCCACTGTACACAAGTTTTCAGGTATCGTATATTTTTAATTAGGCAGCAAACTAGTATTAATAAACTCTGTATTAATAAAACATCTGAGTCACAGTATTTTAAAATGCAAATGTGTTGCTTTTTAGTAACACAACAACTCGAAGTAACTGCTAATAAATAATTTACAGATGAGACTTATTTTCAATTAGTAACATATATTAGCATACATGTAACCAATGCACAACTTCCTTATTACCTATTTATTGAATATGTCCCACCTCTTGAATACTTTTCAGTTACCACTGATGTTGAAATGAATACATTTGTATAGCACTGTTACTCTGAAATAAAAAGTAAAGCAACTCTTGTAATATCGTTTTAAAGGATTAGAAGATCCTGGTAAATTGAGTGTGGTGTTGATTTTCAATTTGTGACATAATGGGTTTAAAAACACTGGTAGTGGCCGCCTGGCGGCTCACACCTGTAATCCCAGCACTTTGGGAGACTAAGGCGAGTTCACACCTGTAATCCCAGCACTTTGGGAGACCGAGGCGAGTGGGTCACCTGAGGGCAGGAGTTCAAGACCAGCCTGGCCAACATGGTAAAACTTTGTCCCTACTAAAATACAAAAGTTAGCTGGGCATGGTGGCGGGCACCTCTAATCCCACCTACTTGGGAGGTTGAGGCAGGAGAATTGCTTGAACCCAGGAGGCAAAGATTGCAGTGAGCCGAGATTGTGCCATCACACTCCAGCCTGGGTGACAAGAGCAAGACTTCGTCACAAAAATAAGTAAATAAATAAAAATAAAAACACTGGTAGAAAACTCAACAGCATCTTAATAGTGTTAATTTTTGTGGGGTAGAAATAAAGCTGAATTTCCCCATCCTCTTTCCCTCCTTCTCTTCCTCGGCCCTTTCCTCCCTCCCTTTCTGTATATTTTCTGTGTTTTTCAGATTTATAAGATGTAGTATGTTACAATGAAAAGGCAGTGAGTGGTAGCATTAAGAGTCAGCCTCTGTATGTGGAGGCACGCCACCTTGGCTGAGTGGTCTGCATGAGTCTCGCTGCCCAGTCACCTTCCTTGCTTCCTGAATGTTGAGGATGTGGTCTCTCATTCTAACTTGTCACCCAAGTGATTCCCTTCATGGCTATAGACAGGGATTCAAAAAATATTGAGGTGTTTCTGCCAGGCCCACACAGTTTGTGTGTTTCTTTGCAGACTGTATGAAAACAAGGGAGAGGCCGACTTTGTGGAATCTTTGCTGCAGCTCTTCAGGTCCATCAATGACATGATGAGCAGCATGTCCGACCAGACCGTCCGGGTGAAGGTGAGTGCCGGCCACTGCCAAGGCAGACTTCTCTTTCTTTTCTTCTTTCGTTGTCGTTTTTGGAGGTAGGTATTTTGATTACAGTTAATAAACTTGCCCCAAATACTATAGTTGTTAATGTCAGAGATCTCAATTTGATATTAAGAGCTGTGCTCCCTCCTTCCTTCCTTCCTTCCTTCTTTCGTTTCTTTTCTTTTCTTTCTTTCCTTTCTCTCTTCCTCTCTTCCTCTCTTCCTCCCTTCCTCCCTTCCTTCCTTTCTGTCTTTCTTTCTTGTTTTTCTTTCTTGTCTTTCTGTCTTTCTTTCTTTGTTTTTTGTTTTGAGATGGAGCCCCACTCTGTTGCCCAGGCTGGAGTGCAGTGGCGTGATCTTGGCTCACTCCAACTTTCGCCTCCCAGGTTCAAACAATTCTTCTGTCTCAGCCTCCCAAATTGCTGGGAGTACAGGCGCGTACCACCACGCACAGCTGATTTTTTTTTTATTTTTAGTAGAGACAAGATTTCACCATATTGCTCAGGCTGGTCTTCAACTCCTGACCTCAGGTGATCCACCTGCCTCGGTCTCCCAAAGTGCTGGGATTACAGACGTGAGCCACCGCGCATGGCCTTTTTTTTTCTTTTATTTGTAGTTGACAAAATAATTTTACACGTTTATGGGATACATGGTGATATTTCAATACAGGTATACGGTGTGATCAAATTAGGGCAATTAGCATAGCATCACCTTGAACGTTTTTCATTTTGTGCTGTGAACATTCAGAATCCTTTCTACTAGCTTTTTGAACATATACACTCAATTATTGTTGACCTTCTTCACTCTACATTGCTAGAGAACACTGGACTTTATTCTGCTTATCTAGCTGTAGCTTTTTATCAAAGTGCACTTGTAGATGAAGGGCTTCGCCTGTGGCTGAGTGAAGGGGCTGTGGGCCCTACCAAGCCTGAACTAGAGGGAAAGGCCCCGGAGCCTGTTTTGTAGTGAACATAATCACGCTCCATGTGCAGTGAAATCCTTTCTTCCTCCTCCCCAGGTGCTTTTAAATATTTTCATTGCTTCTCTCTTTGCTCTTTGGTAAGAGCGATTCTGAATTTAAATTTGGGGGAATTGATGAGAATCATGTTTTACACCTAATTTCTCAGGGTGTCCATGCCCCGGAAATGGTGGTGACTCTCCATGCTTCAGCGGATCTTTGCCTGTGCACAAGAGCGAGCCTTCCAGTGCCCCTGTTCTTCTGTTCTTCTTCCCTCTTTTGATGCCCTGATCTCACCGTGTTGTCCTTTGGAAGAAAGATGCCTTCCCCTCATGAGGCCTGAGTGTTCTTTAGGATGCTCACTGGTGTGGAAGTGCCTGGGAGGCCCATGGAGCAGCTGCAGGACCCCCACACTCTAGGTTATTCCAGTGATGGCAGTTTTCACTGGGCTGACTTATTGCAGAAAGAGCTGTACAACTTGCAATGTGCTGCCTGCACTAATTCCTTCAAAGAACAAGACTCTTCCAAATGATTAACTTACATCTTTCACTCGACTGATCGTGGTAGACACTTCTGTTCTTCCTCTTTTAATGTTCGTTTAATGTATAATTTTAGAAGGCATTCTTATGGCTAGTGTCTTAAAAGTATTTTGGTCAAGTCGTTTCCCAGCCTTTAAAGCTTTGCCGTATGCCCTGGAACAAAGATGTATGTGTGCTGAGACGTGGCTTATGGTTGCTGTGACCAAGGAAACCAGCATAAGCAGACATGAATCGAGTCGGAGCCTACCTTTCATCTCAGAGGTGGTGCAGCTGTTCGGTGGAGCCATTTGGACTTTTTACTATGATTTCTTGTTTTTTTTTTAATATGAATTTACTATAAAAATTGGTGATTTATACAGAAAGAAATATATGTGGTGCATACATTAAAATTTTAGGTTATTTTGGCAACTTGATATTGCTCAAAGCTGTCTTATTGTCCCAAGGTTAAAATTAGCAATGTGTATGGTACATTTACTACTGAATTCAGTGGCATTTTAGAAAAACAGACGTGCGTAGTGTAAGAATAGATAAAAATTACAGGAAGTTTTGAGCCCAGCAGTAATTTTAGATTGCTAAATATATTCTTACATTATTAAATTTGATTGGGCTTGATTTGTGTCTGCCTCCCTCCCTTGAAGTCAGATTACTTAGTGACTAGGGACTGGGAAGACCTTGCTTCAGTGGGTGCTTTATTATAAGACACAAGCAAATTGAGTGACGTGTGTGCATCGATGCAAACCTTACATCTGCAAGACAGACGCATTTTATTAGACATGTCGCCTCCCTTCTGCTAATTTGGTATCATATTATTTCACAATAGGTGCTTTCTCGATGACGTTGGAAATTTAAAGATTCCCATCGTGGGAGCCTGGCTTTTGTGTTGTTTTAACTCTTTCAGTTTTGCTGTGTCTAAATGGAAGGAAATAACCTTGTGAACCACCTTACATAAACAAAGTGTATTTTCAGACTGTGACATTTAAAGGTTAAACATTGTTTCCCCAAGCGTGGCCCATGTTGGTACCAAACGGTTGGTGCCTTCCCGGTTCAAGTGATTCTCCTGCCTCATCCTCCCAGTAGCTGGGATTACAGGCACCCACCACCATGCCCGGCTAATTTTTTTGAATTTTTAGTAGAGAAGGGCCCCATCCCCTTCTTGGTACCAAACCCGCTACTGGTATCCACTTTGCAGATTCGAGTCAGCCATGGGATTTGACGAGTCAGTGAAGGGGGAGGGCAGGAGGAACTTGAGATGTCATTTATTGCAGGGTAAGCATGGTCTCCAGCTAGAATTTTCAATAGGACTGTTTTCATTGATTTACTGACAGAATTTTTCCAAGGTCATTTAAGTGAGAAAACACAAACGGAGGATGCTTGGGCAAGTTTTTATGTTAAGTCAAATGTCCAGGAAGCTCCAGTGAGTGTGTGGACACTGCTCCCTTCACTCCCCTGCCCAGCGGCCACCTCTTGTTACCCCCGCTCCCCAGGCGCCTGCATGCCCAGATGTTTCTGTGCCGCCTCACTGTCCCTCAGTTAATGGCCCTCTGCCTCGGGGCTGCAGCCAAATGCTTTTTGAGAACATACTGCCGTGGCCAAATAACATGAAATTGCCCATTTCTAAGTGTCCCGTTCAGTGGCATTAAGTACAATCACATTGTCCTGCAACCATCGTCACCATCCTTCTTTAGAATTTTTTCATCTTTCCAAACTGAATGAAACTCCAGCCCTGTCAAACACCAACTCCCCTCAGCCCCTGGCAGCCACTGTCCTACTTTCTGGGTCTAAGAATTTAACGGCTCTGGGAACCTCATGGAAGTGGACTCATACTGCATTTGTCCTTTTGTGTCTGGCTTTTTTTTGTTTGTTTGTTTTGTTTTGAGACGGAGACTGGCTCAGTCGCCCAGGCTGGAGTGAAACGGTGCAGTCTTGGCTCACAGCAGCCTCCACCTTCCCGGTTCAAGTGATTCTCCTGCCTCCCAGCAGCTGAGATTACGGGGACCCACCACCATCCCTGGCTAATTTTTTTGCATTTTTAGTAGAGACGGGGTTTCGCCATGTTGGCCAGGCTGGTCTTGATCTCCTGACCTCATGATCTACCCACCTCGGCCTCCCAAAGTGCTGGGATTACAGGTGTGAGCCACTATGTCCAGCCGTGTTTGGCTTCTTTTACATGGCATAATGTCTGCAGGGTTCTACTAGGTCGTAGCAAGTGTCAGAATCTTCTTCCTTTTTAAGGTTGTCATGTTGCTGTGTGTCTTGTCCACGTTTTGCCTGCGCACTCGTCCCTGGATAGAGGCTCGGCCTGTTCTCACTAATGGTGGTGGTGGTTCATGCTGCTGGGAACTTGGGTGTACAGGTGCCTCTTGAAGACCCTGCTGCCAGTGCTCCAGAAGTGGAATTGCTGTTTCCCGTGGTAATTATGCTTGAATTTTTCAAAGAATCATCCTGTTTCCCCCAGCACCCCATCATTCTACTAAAATCTCGTTTGAAATTCCATATTGACTTTCCTTTAGCAGCTCTTTCTGCAGCTCCTCGAGCTCCAGGCCGCACACCACCTACCTTGAGTGGATGGTGCCGCTCTGACTGCCGCACTGAAAAGACCTGGGGTCGGAGGTGGAGGTTGCAGTGCGCCGAGATCACGCCATTGCACTCCAGCCTGGGCAACAAGAGCAAAACTCAGTCTCAAAAAAAAAAAAAAATAGAAAAGAGAAAAGAAAAGCATTGGGGTTTCTCGGCATCACCTCTTTCTGTCTGTTTCCCTCTGAAGAGGAGAAGCCCACCTGCTGCGCAGTGGTGACCCTCCCCCTCCCTGAGACCCGCTCCACCCCTTGCTGTTTCCTCACCATCTCAGATCTCCTGTCTTCACCTTGAGCTGCCTCTTCACTAGGCCCAGATGTTCTGGAAATTCAATCCCTGCCTTCTGGATTTTTCTTTGCCCTTGGCGTCTCTCTCTCCCACCTGACAAGAGGGTCCTTGGCCCCATTGCCTCTGCCCTCCGGTCCTGTTCTCTGTTCTGCCCCAAGTGATTGTGGCTGTGGCTGCTGCTCCTCCCGGGTGCCCGTGCAGCCCCCAGCTGCGGTGTCTCCAGACAGCCTCGGAATTCCCTTCTGCTGTCTTCTCTTCCCTGTGCTACTGTCGCGGTGGTTTCTTGAACCACTGGGCTTGGTAGGTCCCCAGTTCTTCTTCCTGAAATGAGGGCAGAAACGTCTTGGAACCATTTCCCGCACCCTGGTGCTGGACCTGCCCCTTTTTTCCTCGGCATCTCTTTGGTGTTTTCCTGAAACTCCCATCTGGCGATGACTTGCCGTTTCTCAGAAAACTGTGTTCTTCAGCTGCCAGGAGAATGGGTCAGATTGCAGTGTGTGACCTCCAGACGGCTTCACAGGCAGCCCTCCTGGCTCTCCAAGCCTTTTTCCCTCTTGGTGACTGAAGTAGAGCCAGTGCCTTCCCCAGGAAACACCAAACATCTGGGTGTGGGGAGCCTCCTGAGGGTTAGCTCCCCCATCAGTGGTTGATAGAAATAGCATGAGTGCCTAGTGCCGGAATAACTGGAGCTGATACTTACTGATCACCTGCTGTTCACCATGCTTTGTGTTTCTCAACTGATTTAGTCTTTACAACTGCCCTGTTAAATAGATACTTTGATTGCTTTCTGATGAAGACACTGAGGCCTAGAGACCTTAATTAACTTACCCAAGGCCACGCAGCTGGGATGGGGTAACACCCTGGTTTAAACCCTGTTTGGCCAATTCCAGAACCACTCTTTTCCCCATTTGGCTCCTAGAGACAGTGTTGCTAAGCCCTGTCTATCCCATGGTGTTTGCAAACAGGGCCCATGCCTGCCATCCATATCAGTGGAGAACAGGCTGGATGCTTTGGGCTGGAAAGATGCCGACATTATCCCTGGTGGGGCTTTCCATCTAAGTGGATGTGCATAAAGCAACTTAAAAACTCTGGTGAAATGCCACAAGAATTGGGTGAGTGTGAAGGGGAGGGGAGGAGAGTTAGAAAGGGCCGGTCACGAAGGCTTGTGGGAGGAGACCTTGGCGATGGCCCCACTATGTTGGCAGCAGGTGGCTGTTTCTTGGCCACTTGTGGATTGCAGTGCGGATTGGGGCGTTTGGGGCTTTGCAGTCAGTTCTTACAGGCATTGACATCTTTTCAAGTCCACAAATATTACTACCTTCCCTTGAGATGACCCTGGGAAAAGACTACCCCATGCAGGACCTCGGCATAGTCTGTTCCATCTGGGGCTGAGAATTCCAGAATTTTCTGTAGAAGGAAACTTTGACCATGATCCACAGTGGGAAATTGATGCTTACTTGGTACACGTGTGTGTGTGTGTGTGTGTGCATTGTACGTGTGTGTTGTGCGTGTGTTGTGCATATGAAGCTAGAAAATGCTCATGAAGAAGTTGTACACTAATTCCCTGTGATGCATTCTGGCATTTTCTGGTCTAGTCTCCTTTAGTCTATTCTAGACTAATGTATTTTAGTTAAAAAAAAAAAAATTGCTGGTTGACAGGCACTAAATTTATTTCATGAGCACTAATGGATGTAAACATGCACTGGAAAAACACTGCTCTTTCTCCATCTCAGGACTCTGTCCCTGTGTCTCCTGCTTCGTTTATTATGAAAAGATTAGTGTTCGCTTTCTGCATTTCTTCCATTGTTGTGTAGAGCCCCAGGCCCCCGGCGCTCAGGCAGCTTTCCCGACCGGCATGCGGATTGGCCTGGGGTGAAGATTAATTGAATTTGAGGGCCCCCAAGCTGAGGCTGGCACACAGATGCAGAGGGTTTGTCTTCCTTCTGGGGCACTGTCCCCAGGGAGCAGGCTTCCCCGTCTCTTTCCATTCTAAGCATCACATAGCACCATTTCCATCTGGCCTTCTTCGAGAGGGGCTGTGTTGAAATGAGCTATTCTGTAATCTCGGTAAATACAGCTGGTGGGTTAGTTCTGCCCTCCAAGAGGCACCTTTTTTGATTCCCTTACAAATAATTTCCTGACTTGAAATGAACTGTACTTTCTTGCCTTCTATCTTACCCAGGATTCTTCCTTATGAGAAGTTTTTGCTGCTTTTTGTCTCTTTATTTCCAGGCTAGCATCTGGGATCCACACTGCTACTCACAAATTTGTACACATAGAACTTTATTGTCCTCAGAACAAATGATCTGAATGTGTTAGGGATGATGACAATTTAAGATCAGATGAAGCAGGATTTGCTTGCAGGTGAGGAAGTCACGTTTCACTGAGTAACTCTGGGCCTGTCTGGCGCCTCTCTTACAGCAGCTCCTGACTTCGCCCCTTCGTCTTTATATGCGTGTTCCAGATTTTCATAAAGATATCAAGTCCTGGTAGTTGCATTAAACAAAGCAGCCATTTATTGTGTCCTTGCCCTCAGTTTAAAAGTAATATGTGATCTGGTTAGAAAATGCCAAAAAGTTAATTAAGAAAAGTAAGAATCATTTATCACCCTACCTTCCAGAGATCACACTGTTAGCATTTTTGTTTTTATAATGGTGAGCTCTTTTTGCTCATTTAGCATTATGCTATATATGCACACACGTAAGTATACACCCACACCTATATATACACACATCTAAATGTAACATATGTATAGTATAAATTCTCATGTGTACACACACACACACACACATGCTTTTACAGTGTTGCATTTTTCTATATATATCTGCCTGTGTCCTTCAGTATTTTTCAAGCACACATTTTCAAAGGTTACACATTGCCTCATGGCTGTATGATAACTTACTTAACCAATTTTCCATTTGGGGGCACTTAGCTGGTTTCTAGTTTTCAGTTTTCATGAACAGTGCTTGGCTGACCTCTTTGTCTATGGCAAAGGCCATGCTCCATCTGGTTTGCTCTGAGGCATCCAGATTTTCAAACGCTCTAAAGTACTATGAAAGTCATGATCAAGGCGATTAGGACTTGATTCCTGGGTGAGGACTGTGCTTCTTTTGTCAGGACCATGTGTATGAAATGTGTCTGCCCCACCTTGGTTTCCACTAGAGCTCCTGTCTGTCTGTGTTTCTTTTCCACTTCCTTCTATGCTTCCTGGCATTGGGCTACGCAGCTGCCATGGTGGATGAGTCGGGAGCCACTTTCCTCTCTCAGAAGCCACCTGCTTCTGTGACTTTTGTGTTTCTTGGTACAGAATTGTTGGCCAAGTTAGATAAGGAGGTGAGAACTCCGGTGAGTTCCACTCCCTCTGACCTGACAGATCAGAGCCTGGAGCAAACCGGCCAATGAGATGTTGGCACCATCATAGACCAGCAAACAGCTTAGAGAAATTGAGGAGCATTTTGAGCCAGAAGGGTTTACTAAGAGCAACTAATAAAATATTTTCACCTTGATTTTGAGTGGGGGGGTGTGCATTGATGGTGTTAATTGATCCGAGGATGTCATGGGCACGAGTCAGGACTCTGTTTGAGAGTCTCGCGTCGTTCGTGGGGACACAGATGCGGTGGTTCGGATGAGGACCGTCTAGGTCACATTGTCCTTGTGGAGACAGACTTGCTGAATTAGAATATTGGGCAGCTGAGGCTAGCAACTCAGGTGAAGCCAACCATGACAGGAATGACTACACTTGCTGAGAATCAGCTACAGGCCAGGCCTTCTGGAGAGTTCTCCTGCAGCATAGAGAAGAGAGGGAGGTTCCAGAGTCAAGGAGGTGAGTGGGCCAAGCTTGAAAGTTGCTCTAACAAAATACTACAAATTGGTAGCTTAAAATAGCAGTTTTTTTCTTCTGAGTCCTGCAGATTAGAAGTTTGAAATCAGGGTGCCGGCAGGACAGGTTCCTTTTGGCTGCTCCAAGAGATGATGTGTTCTGTGCCTTTCTCTAGGTTTCTGGTGATCCTTGGTATTTCCTGACTTGCAGACGCCTCGCTCCAGTCTCTGCCTCCATCTTCACGGGCACTCTTCCTGTGTGTCTGGCTTTGTGTCTCTTCTCTTCTTATGAGGACATCAGTCATGTTAAATTCCGGGCCCACTCTACTGTGGCATGGCCTCAGGCCAACTCGAATGTATCTGAAAAAAGACTGTTTCCAAAACATTCACAAGTCCCAAGGGTTAGGAATTGAATGTCGCCTTTTTTTTTTTTTTTTTGAGACGGAGTCTTTCCCTGTCACCCAGAAGCCTGTTACACTGTTAGCAATGGTGTGATCTCAGCTCACTGCAGCCTCCACCTCCCGGGTTCAAACTGTTTTCCTGCCTCAGCCTCCCAAGTAGCTGGGATTGTAGGTGCCTGCCACCACGCCCAGCTAATTTTTGTATTTTTAGTAGAAACAGGGTTTCACCCTGTTTGCCAGGCTAGTCTCAAACTCTTGACCTTGTGATCTCCCTGCTCCCAAAGTGCTGGGATTATAGGCGTGATCCACTGCACCTGGCCTGAACGTAGCCTTTGGAGGGACACAATTTCACCCATGGTAGAAGTCATTGTGGACGTCAGTGTGGAGGCCACTGGCAGTCAGGTCAGTGGTGAACAGAGGACTGGAGAGGAAATGGCTCCTTAGCCAGGTACCCACAGTCAGCTTGACATGGGAGTGGCAGGACTGGAAACTTCTTAGACTCCAGTGTGCGCATGATCACCTGGAGGTCTTGTTTAAATGTGATTCTGACTCTGTAGGGAGGGGCCTCAGGAAGTTTCATTTTAATCAACCCCCAGGTGATGCTAAGGTTGTGGGTCCCTGGCCATATATGGGGTGGGAAGTGGTCAGGCCTGGCCTTGCAGAGAGAGCTGCTGTGTGAGCAGTAGTGTTTGTGGGCAGGGCACCTGGTCTCAGTTCTTGCAGCCTTCAAGGCTGGCTTCATTCGGGCTGCCTGCCCTCAGCTGTCTGACATTCCGGACTATTTTGCTTTGATCAATTTGCCCTCCACACAGATGATGACACGCTTGCAAGTGTGGCATGTTAAGAAAGACTCAGTGGAAGGAGGAGCAAGGAAAAGTGAAGAAAATATTTTATGGCTTGCCTTTAGAGGACCTGTGGGTCCAAATGCTCCCCATTTCATTCCACCGCTTGCTGGTCTGTGGCCCTGCAGAGGGTTGGGTAGGCTGAGATCTGAACTCACCAGGTGCTGCAGCGTTCCAGTCTTCTTGGTTGCTTCCTAGGATTCTTCCTGCCCTCTCTGGAGGGAGCAATACCACTTACATAGGAAAGAATTAATCCGGGGAGGTCTGGATAAATACACTTGTTTCGTCAACCACCTCTCTACCCCCATTTATATTGTGCACGGTACATTGCAGCAGTAGCAGAAATTGCAGCAGTAACACTACCTTACAGAAATTGCAGCAGTAGCTGAAATGACAAATCGTCGCTCTTCCACTAAGCTTCTTCAGCAAACCAAGTATTTCTATTGGTTTTCTTCCAGTTCTAGTGGGTGAACATCAAAACGTTTATACTTACAACCTGCGTAGTTTTTGGTTTACTGATTTTTTATCATTATATCACAACACCTTTCCATTATTAATGTGTACTCATAATTGTAATGGCTGTATGCCAGTTCAGAACATGTGCCTGAATTGATGTGTAATCAGATGATTTTTCATCAAATTAATTTTTCTATTGTTGAATACTACAATTTTGCTTTTAGCATTTTAAGCCTGCAACAAATTATTTCATTGATAAGTAGTGTGTGTTTATGTTTTCTTTAATTTTATGATCCATTTTTCCATGTTGATTCCTTCATATTGCTACCTGTTAGAGGACAAGGCTTTCATTTGAGATTGCAGAGTTCTAGGCACTTCCTTGCCATCCCTCCTGCCTTGTCCCCCTGTAATGACACTCACTGGTGGAAAATCTCTCCTTTGGCCATGGTGGCTTCAGTGCTCAGGAACCTGAACTTATTTTCTTCCACCCTTGACCTTATTCAAAGATCTCTGTTGCCAGGTGCTCCTCCCATATCTGTGCCCTCGGTCTTGGATTCTACCTACTGTCAGCATGCAGGGTGCCAGTGGGCCCCGTTCTCCTTCCTCCATTGTGGCCAGGATTCAGCTTTCCTCTGAAAGTGAGCAGGTCTCAAAGTAGAGTTACGCTTAGTACCTCATCATTGAGTTATGTATTCATCTATTTAAAAAATTCCTTCAATCATATGTTCATTCTCCTGTGTGCCAGGCACTGTGCTAGGTACTGAGGGGTTTCAGCACCAATCACACAGATATGCTCTGTATTCTCATGGTGGTTCCATTGGGGTGAGCAAGGCAGGCGTGAACTCAGTAACCATCCCCTATGCATATAGTTGCACAATTGCAATATGTGATTTTAAGCAAATGACAGACATAAAATTATCGTTGTGGATTATAATCAGTCATTTTCAGAAAAAGTAAAGGTCAGGGTGACAAGGTATATGGGGCATTGGAAGTAGTTTAGGAGTTTAAAGAAGGTTTCGAAAAGGAGTTAAAGAAAGTGTGAGTTGTGGAGAAACTAAGCAGAGGCAGCAGACAGGAAGGTGTTTGCTGCATTCAAGAAGTTATGAGATCAGCAGCTGTGGCTGGACAGGGAGAGTCCTGAGAAGCCGGGGACCCTGAGAGAATGGAGAGGCAGGGCCAGGCGTAGGCGGGGCTGTGCCCGATCTGAGGAGGCCTCTGGAGAGGGCTGGTCAGGTCAGAGTTGGCTTTTCCAAGGATGGATTCAGCCATTTCAATGAGAGGGATTGAGAGGGGAAGGGAAGAGTGAAAAGCTGTCATGTGACCCAGATTTGTGCCTTGGGTAGAGCATGTTCTCCACCGCAGCCCTCTTGACATTTGGAGCTGGATCGTCTGTTTCTTACGCATCCAAGCATGTTTAGCAGCATTGCTGGCCCGATCCCAGTAGCACTCTCTGGTGGTGATAACCAGAAATGTCTCCAAGTACTGCCAGATGTCCCCTGGGGTAGGGGATAGAGCAGGTGTGAGGAGATGGCTCTGGGTTGAGAACACTGGGCCATGCTCTTGGTAGACTTTAATGAGGGGATTGACACTTTTGCAGCCTTGGTGGTGGTGGATCAGTTATGGAAAGTGAGGAAGAGGAAGGGTGGCATTGTGATTCTCTCCCAAATCTTTGCCTCAAGCAGCTGTGGGACACTGTGAAAAAAAAGCCATCAAGCCTATAGAATGTGTAAACGTCAAGGGTGGGCTTCTGCACCCGAGACCCTGTTTGAAAATCATCTCCCTCTGGGAACTGCTGGGCCAGTTAGTTCCTGCCTCGCTCCATTGTGGGAGAGCTGTACCTGCCGGTCGCACAGTGCCGATAGGCACTCACTTCTTGCTGCACATTTTGGTTCTCCTCTTCCTTTGAATCCACCTGTCATTTCTAATGACATTCCTGGTTTTTAGGACAGGGTTTCCATTTTCCTTTAGTTTGTGGAGAGTGTCCTGCCTCCACCTCTTGTCTAGTATTCACTTAATAGTCAGGGGCTGTTGGCTGGTTGGCCATTGGTGGTTGTGCAGATACAAAGGTGGTCACCATTAGGTGCTTGGATATGTAATACAGCAGAGGAAAATGCCAAACCTAGACTCTCGTGTGGTTTGGAGGGAACTATACTGCCACTTTTGTCCAGATGGGTTGTGGAGCATGAAGTAATCCTAATCCCTTCTGTTTGTGCTGTACTCTCTCAGGCACCAAAGCCTTTGATGTGTGTTATCTCTTAGGATCCTCCCAGCACTGCCATGGTGGTTGTTAAAAATGATGAAAAAGCTTTCTAAAGGGACGGGCAGAGAACATAATCATAAAAAGTCTGTGCGTCTTAATAGCTGACTCATTGATGGAAACATTTATATCCCACATCTACTGGCTCGTCTGGCTTCTTCAAATGCATCTGTCCCTAGGAGCCCTTCCCAGAGATATCAGCGTTTAGAACAGACCAGTCTAAACAAGGTCTTCTCAAGCGAACTGAAGATACTAGGTCTGCAAAGGCTCATCTGCACCTCACTTATGATGTGGCATTTATAAATGCATTCGCTGTAGGTGTTTGTAGATCCTTTTTATGTTTTAAGTTTGCAGCGTTGAGGCCTATTTTGATTGCAAATTGCATAAACCTCAAATAAGATCTAAATCAAAGGAAAGATATTCGGTGTTCATAGGTGACTCAACATTAAGATGTCAGTTCTTCCCAACTTGATCCACAGATTCACTGCAGTCCCAATCAAAATCCCAGCAAGTTACTTTGTGGCTATTGACCAACTGATTCAGAAGTTCATGTGGAAAAGCAAAAGACCCAGAATAGTCAACACAGTATTTATGGAGAGCAAAGTCAGAGGTCTGGCACTACTTGACTTCAAGTCTGCTGGAAAGCTCCAGTAATCTAATTACATAAACCCAACTCCAGTTCACATTAGAAAGAAGGAAATTAATTGATTCATGTAGTTTTGGAGTCCAAGTGTTAGGCATGAGTGAGTTTAGGATTTAGAAGATATCCTCCTCTTGGCTTAGTATTTATTTCTCTCCAGTTGAGGGAAAAGTGGCTGCCAGTAGCCAGAGGCTTGCAATTTTCTTTTTTATTTAATAGTCTTCGAGGACACAGAGTGACCGTCTCTCTCTTTAAGGCAATGTTAATCTTCAGACAGAACCCTCGTTAACCTTCCTCTTTTAAGCACGAGGCTATCCCTGAAAGGAAAAGACTGTGAGGTTGAAACAGAAGTAGAGCTTCATAATGCAGAAAGTGGAGAAAGAGGGATGAGAGGAGTCGCAGGAAGGCTGAAGGGACATCTGTAAATGCAGCTGAAGCCAGTGCAAATTGGTGACTTTGTGAAATGGGTTTTGCAGCTATTCTTCGGAGCTGTCTACTGAGCTGATGGAAAGGGTAGTTAAAAGCTTCATTTAGGATTGGTGTTCTGCCAGCATGCCAAGTAGCTCAAACCGAGGCCTGGGAGGAGACCAGACTTTAAATATGTCCTAGAAAACATTTTGTTGAGAAACATGTCAACTACCACTATAGCATTATCAAGAGGGAAAAAAGAATATTTCATATGTGAGCTTAAAAAATCATTAGCTCTGTTCTATTGAATACTTACAAAATTTCATTAAAACTGTTTTTGCAGAATTTTACGATAGAATAAATTACATTTGTTTATGTATTGATGAAATCGTGGAGTTATATGAAGTTGGATTTCTCAAGCACCCAAATAGTCAACGTCAAGAATCAGGGAATTAGGAGGTTAGAAAGTCATGTATTTAGTGTTTTTCAGGAACTTGCTGAGGAACAGAGGGGTCCTAGGTGGGAATGACCAGACCCCAGTTCTCTGTTCTTCAGCCCAGTGCTTTTTTCATGACATCACTCAAGTCAGATTTTAAATTTGTACATTACACTGGCTTTATTTAGAATCCTGTGCCAGGCAGTATAGTTTTGATTAGAAGCTGAACAGTATTATTCTCCATGAACTGTGAATGTGACACTTTTATAATTCAAGTAGAATTCTTTTTCCCTTGAGAAATCCTATGTATTCAATATAGTACATTGAATTAGGAAAGAGGTAGAAGAAAAAAGGGGCTATAAAAAGTGTATCTTGGCCGGGCGCGGTGGCTCAAGCCTGTAATCCCAGCACTTTGGGAGGCCGAGACGGGCGGATCACGAGGTCAGGAGATCGAGACCATCCTGGCTAACACGGTGAAACCCCGTCTCTACTAAAAAAATACAAAAAATTAGCCGGGCGAGATGGCGGGCGCCTGTAGTCCCAGCTACTCGGGAGGCTGAGGCAGGAGAATGGCGTAAACCCGGGAGGCGGAGCTTGCAGTGAGCCGAGATTGCGCCACTGCACTCCAGCCTGGGTGACAGAGCGAGACTCCGTCTCAAAAAAAAAAAAAAAAAAGTGTATCTTATTAAAACAAAGTAGGTTTTCTTCTTGCCTATGTCACCTTTAGATAGTGATTCATCGAATCACTATTTTTTAAATTATAAATTGTCTTCTATCTAGTGAAATGATTAAGAAAGAACAGTAGTCCTCATCTGATTAGGTAAAACATGACAAAAGTCTAGTTGATTTTTGAAAAGGTCATTTTCATATAATTCCAAGAAATACACATTCTGACTTTATTTTTTTTTTTTTTTTTTTTTGAGACGGAGTCTCGCTCTGTCGCCCAGGCTGGAGCGCAGTGGCCGGATCTCAGCTCACTGCAAGCTCCGCCTCCCGGGTTCACGCCATTCTCCTGCCTCAGCCTCCCGAGTAGCTGGGACTACAGGCGCCCGCCATCTCGCCCGGCTAATTTTTTGTATTTTTTTAGTAGAGACGGGGTTTCACCGTATTAGCCAGGATGGTCTCGATCTCCTGACCTCGTGATCCGCCCGTCTCGGCCTCCCAAAGTGCTGGGATTCCAGGCTTGAGCCACCGCGCCCGGCCACATTCTGACTTTAAACATGTTATATGGTCACTACTGAAGATTTAAAGGAAAGGTGTTGGCTGGGTGTGGTGGCTCACGCCTGTAATCCCAGCACTCTGGGAGGCTGAGGCAGGTGGATCACCTGAGGTTGGGAGTTGGAGACCAGCCTGACCAACATGAAGAAACCCTATCTCTACTAAAAATACAAAATTAGCCGGGCGTGGTGGCGCATGCCTGTAGTCCCAGCTACTTGGGAGGCTGAGGCAGAATTGCTTGAACCCGGGAGGTGGAGGTTGCGGTGAGCTGAGATCATGCCGTTGCACTCCAGCCTGGGCAACAAGAGCAAAACTGTGTCTCAAAAAAAAAAAAAGGAGTGGTGTTATATCTGAGAAATTAGGTGGCCATCAAGTTTTTTCATGGTTTTCCTTTTATTGGTTGATAGATTTAATTGATGTCCTGAGACAGAGTCTCACTGTCACCCAGGCTGGAGTGCAGTGACACAGTCTTGGCTCACTGTAGCCTCAACCTCCTAGGCTCAAGTGATCCTTCCACCTCAGCTCCCAAAGTAGCTGGGACTATAGGCCAGCACCGCCACAAATGGCTAAGTTTTGTAATTTTTGTAGAGATGAGGTTTCGTCATATATTAGTCTGTTTTCACACTGCTATAAACAACTACCTGAGACTGGGTAATTTTTGAAGAAAAGAGGTTTCCTTGACTCACAGTTCTACAGTTTTAACGGGAAGCATGACTAGGAGATCTCAGTCATGGAGGAAGATGAAGGGGAAGCAAGGACCTTCTTCATATGGCGGCAGGAGAGAGAGCAGAGGGGAAAGTGACACACACTTTAAACTGTCAGATCTCATGAGAACTCACTGTCATGAGAACAGCAAGGGGGAAGTCTGCCCCATGATTCAGTCACTTCCCACCAGGCCCCTCACCCGACACGTGGGGATTACACTTAGAGATGAGATTTGGGTGGGGACACAGAGCCAAACCGTATCACGCCATGTTGCCCAGACTGAGTGCTAGATTCCTGTGTGTTGTTTTGGGACACTTTATACTTTTATTATTTACCAGTATTTGAGAAGCTTACGATGGTTCACAAAACTTTCTCTTCCTGCGTGGGTGCTACGTGTGTTTTTGAGTGAGCTGATGATACGCTCGTGGCCAGCACTGTTCTGTGCTGTGTTTCTCCACCCAGTGTGTGGACATCTTGCCATGTGCACAGGTAATATGTCCTTCTTACACAGAGGGATGCGAAGGTTGAGTCAAATCAGCGTTCAAGGAGATGCTAATAAATTGAGAACTTCCTGACAGCAAGTGACACCAAAACCTCAACTAAAACGATCAGCAAAGATCCATTAAGAAAATATCGGCCAGGCGCCGTGGCTTATGCCTGTAATCCCAGCACTTTGGGAGGCCGAGGCGGGTGGATCACGAGGTCAGGATACCGAGACCATCCTGGCTAACACAGTGAAACCCCGTATCTACTAAAAATATAAAAAATTAGCCGGGTGTGGTGGCGGGCACCTGTAGTCCCTGCTACTCGGGAGGCTGAGGCAGGAGAATCGCTTGAACCTGGGAGGCAGAGATTGCAGTGAGCTGAGATTGCACCACTGCACTCCAGCCTGGATGACAGAGCAAGACTCTGTCTCTAAATAAATAAATAAAATAAAATAAATAAATAAACCAAGAACCAGAAAACGGGTTGTGGCATAAACCTTGGTGAGGACCTTGGAATTCAAGGTCAAAGGCGGAGCATGCCCCAGGGAGTGGGGAGGGTTCCTGCAGCATGTGCAGCTGTCCCCCCACCCTGGCATCCTGGTTTTCCTCACTGCTCTCAGCTCCTCCAGGATCCTTGCCTTTCCACCTCATTGGTGGAGTTGCTCCATCGAAACCCGAGACTCTGCTCCAGGCCTGGCCTCAGCCCCATCTCTGCTCATGGCTGACGGGGGCTCCCTCATCTACCCCAGGGCCTGTGCCCTCCTCCGTCCTCCTGGTGGCATTTCCACGTTGGGGGCCCTGCTTGTCCCTGGGGTGCAGGAATTCTGCAGCACCTCTGGCACTCTGCTTCTGCCTTCTTGCCTGGAGTTTCACTGCTGTCTGCAGGCCTTTGAGAACACAGGCAGGGAGCTGCCAGAAGCCCTTGGGAGCGTGCTGATTAGGGATTGGATGCCCTGTGCGAATAGCAAGGAGGAGGATTCTTGACAGAAAATGTCTTGGTAACTTAAATTTCTCTGAGGTCAGCTTGCTTGTTGTTAATTAAGTTCTTACCAAGAGAGCCGCGCACGGTGGCTCATGCCTGTAATCCCAGCACTTTGGGAGGCCGAGGTGGTGGGACTTGAGGTCAGGAGTTCGACACCAGCCTGGCCAACATGGTGAAGCTCCATATCTACTAAATATACAAAAATTAATTGGGTGTGGTGGCGGGCTCCTGTAATCCTAGCTACTCGGGAGACTGAGGTGGGAGAATCACTTGAACCCAGGAGGCGGAGGTTGCAGTTAGCCCAGGTTGTGCCACTGTACTCCAGCCTAGGCGACAGAGCAAGACTCTTTCTCAAAATAAAAATAAAAAAAGTTCTTATCAAGAAAGCAATGCTGAATACTTCTCCAGCGCTGCTTCATGTCGGTCTGCTTCTCCAGACATGGGCCTCTTGGATGTTATTGGAAAGGGTAGTGTTTTAATATACATGCAGTTTTCACATGGATTCAAGGATGGCATGGGTGGGATTACTCGACTTTATAGCATATTAAGTGCTTATTTGGTGCCAGTTATGGACTCGTACTGGGCAGATGCCATGAGGAATGTCCAGTGGAAGATGTTGGTTTCTGACTGCAGGAGAGGAAACCAGGTATTCGACTCTCCAAATAGATGACAGATTTTGTGGTACCTCACTGCATCATTGGATGTCCAGACAAGAGATTACAGGCGAGACAGGGACCTAAAGGAAGTGGCAAGTGCCCTGAAACCACCAGATAAGGCCTCCTCGGAGCAGACTAGACTGCCCTGAGCTTTGAGGGGTGGCTGTGAGTTGAGATGGGGGAGCATTCCAGGAAGGGGCAGGAGGGTATGGGTGGGAGGGAGAAGGAGAGTGGAAGGAGGTGGTGGGAACTGGTGGTTCTCTTCAGAGCCCAAATGCTGGAGTGGAGGCTGGCAGCCTCCTTCCACCCCTGGTATTCAGTGCCGAGAAGAGGAATGTGGACGAGGATGTGCTCTGCTAATCAGAGGCAATATTAGAGATCCTGAGCTGACACACTGGACATTGATATATGGGTTTATTTGTTTTGTTTGTGTTTTAAATAAAGATTAAGATCTTCCAGAGAAGACATAGGAAGAGAAATGGGCATTATTTTTCCAGGGGTCTCTTAGTATGTAAATAACCTAAGTTCTTAAAGGTTTTATCTTACAGAATTTTTTTATTAGTTCTTTTTATTTTTGTCGTGGGAAAACCTCAGAAGCTTTCCTGGAAACTTGCATGTCTGCTTTCAGAGTTTTGTGGCTCTTACTAGGAGCCCCTTTGGGGGTGCAGGGCCAACAGGTCCCCATCCCTCAACACTGCCAACATTGCATCCCAGGAAACCACCTAGGAGATTTTAGGACTGACACCTCCTCTCCACTCAGCCTCCTGGGAGATTCTGGGGCTGGTACCTCCTCTTCACTCAGGCTGCCTCCATCAGCTGAAGAGGTGAGAGTGTCATAGCATGACATGCTGTGTATGTGCAATGTATTTGTAGACAATACTGATTTTTCGATCCGGCAGTCCCACTCCTGGGTATCTACCCAGAGGAAAAGAAGTCATTATATGAAAAAGATACTTGTACACGCATGTTTACAGCAGCACAATTCACAATTACAAAAACTGTGGAACCAGCCCAAATGCCCATCAATCAACAAGTAGATAAAGAACGTGAGAAATACTAGTCAGCCATAAAAAGGAATGAATTAATGGCATTTACAGCAACCTGGGTGGAATTGGAGACCATTATTCTAAGTAAAGAAACTGAGGAATGGAAAACCAAACATGGAATCTCCTCTTCATCCTTTTTCTTTCTGCCTTTCCTTGTTCTCATACTTAAAGACAGCGTGTTGAGAGCTATATATTGCTGTTGTTTTTGTATTCTCCAATCTGACGACCAGTGTCTTTTATTTGGAGTATTTAATCCTTTCCTTTTTGTTTGTTTAATAATCCCTTTATAAAACAGCTGAATTATACATTGGTTGTATAAATTTATAGATGTTGAAAGGCACAAATCTGAAGTATACAGCTTAATCAGTTTTGGCAAATGCTGACACACCTGTAACCCCCACACTGGCATATTTGCACTAGAATAAAGAACATCTCCGTCACCAGTCTCTGGACATTGGATGCATTTACCAGTGTTGCTGGGTGTCTTTCTTCCATACTCCCGTCTGGAATCTGAACCTCTCGATCCCATTTGCCTCAGCAACTCTGGTTCCTTCAGACTGAAACTTTTTATCACACTGTATTTCCTTGTTTCCATCAATAAAGGAAGGGATTTAAACTATGTTCTGCAGTTTTCTCTGCATTTTACTCTCTGTAATCCTTCTCTCTCCAAACAAAATGGTCACCTCTTTAAAACAGGCAATGAACATAAAGGAAAACCTTGCATAGGCTGCAAAGGGCAAAGTGCTCTCATTTGCTTGCATTGGGAAGTAATTTCTTTTAAGTATGCCTAGAGACAGACTAATAACAAAATCTGTTGAGTGTGTAATGTGGTAGTCATTCTTTAGAAGTGCTGTACCTTTGTATTTTAATCATTCTAAGAATTAGCACGCCAGTTGTGTGATGTGTAAAAATTCTTTTCTGGCTTGGTGAGGTGGCTCATGCCTATAATCCCAGCAGTTTGGGAGGCCAAGGTGGGCAGATCACCTGAGGTCAGGAGTTCAAGATCAGCCTGACCAACGTGGTGAAACCCTTTCTCTACTAAAAATACAAAAATTAGCCTGGCGTAGTGGTATGTGCCTGTAATCCCAGCTACTCAGGAGGCTGAGGCAGGAGAATCGCTTGAAGCCGGGAAGCGGACGTTGCAGTGAGCTGAGATGGTGCCACTGCACTCCAGCCTGGGTGACAAGAATGAAACTCTGTCCCAATAAAAAATAAATAAATAAGTCTTTTCCCTAACTTTTTTTTTTTTTTTTTGACTGTGTTAAATTCAGTGGAGCAAGGGCTCATTTATATCCTCCTTAGTCATAATTTGGGGTAATTAGTATAGTGGTTGGACTGCCATTCATCTCTTACAGCTAGGAAAAGGAGGTTTGCGAGACGAATACATATTATAAATGGGATTAAGTCATTTGATGGCATGCTCATACTTCCTAGGAGAATCAAGTCTTTTCAGGTACTGCCGTATGTATGAGTCCTTCTTAACTCTTATTTGCACCAGATCTCCACCAAGCAGTTTAGAAACGATGGACTCCAAGTCTCCCTCTGGATGAGACATTCTGAGTTCTTGCCAATGTCATGCTAAGCTGGATGGATAATTTCCTTTGAAAACAAGTAGCATTTCATCTTTGGAAATGTATCATTCTTCAGACTTGTCACTCATCTCTCCCCTCTCATAACTGACCCCCTCCTGTACTCCAGGGTTTTGACTGATATTTGCTTTTGTATTGTAATTACTATTTAATAGCCAGCCCTCCTGAGGTTTGCTTCACGGCAGCCGCATCGTATTGCAAGCAGAAAATGTCACATCGCCTGAAGCTGTTGGGGTAGTGTGGTTGTGGTCCTATGGGTATTTCCTGGCACACCTGGCTCATGACATCGTGCAGAGCTGAACAGGCTCTAGGAGTAGGAAGAAAACCCTGCCTGGGGTACTTGAAATTACCTATCACAGTGGACCCTGAGTCTGCCTCTCAGCCTGTCTTGAATGCCAGGCTATTACAAGTCAGCTTTATTTATTTTGTGTTTGAATTTGGACTTCCTGCTCAATAATGTAATATTTTTAAATGACACCTTTGGTCTTTTTTTTGTCGGAAGCGAGGGTCGAGTTAGCCAGCCTGCAGTTCCTCTGCTCTCTCTGCCCCCCCGGTGTGTAGTCATTGGCGTATAATTATTTTCTGAACCTCCTCAGAGCCCGATGTGATCTTGCTCTCAACCCTTCTTGACCTTCCAAGGTAGTTAAATGAGGTTTTGCTTTCTCTATGAATTAAATATGTCATATCTATTTGAAATGTTCCTGAACCCATGATGCTGTATTTTGGCAAAATACATACCATTTTCAGAGACTGTAAGACCCATCCATTTATATTTCCTTTTATTAGGAGATAGAATCATTTTCTTAGGTGAGCAGTTATCAGCTAATGTTCACCTCATTCACCTTCTTGGAGGAAGGGGCTGCTGGCAGTTTTGCTTCAAATGCAACCATTTGAAGTATCGGATTTGGAACATTTCATACCTGGTGCAGAGGCCACTTGTTCCTGCAGGTGTCTTATGGTGGTCTGTCCTCTGTGCCGTTGAACTCCCAGAGTCCTCTGCAAAGTACATGTAATAATTCTTGCCTATTAATTTGTGGACACTGTATGTGGGGCTTTTTTTTGCCTGTTTGAGACTTCCTGCCTTTAGGAGTAGACAGTGACCTTTCATAGGTTTAATGCGTCTGTTGTTCTCAGGTTTGAGAAGGTGGTGTGTCCCCTGGGTCCCCTTCTTACATGAAATCCAACCCAGAGGGTCAGTGTGTTTCTTGTGTGTTTCTGTCTTCACTCTTCTGTCTGCTTCCATCTCTTTCCTGGTGAGTCTCTGCCCTGTCATAAACAAATAACCTTAGTTGTTTTCTCCCCAGTGATGGTGGCTTCAATCGCTGTGGATTTCCTGGCCTGATTTCAAAGCTAGGGGAAAATGCCTGTGTCCTGGTTCAGAACAGGGAGTCTCTTTATTTCTTCTATCTTGCCATGGACAAACAGAATCATGGCCCCTTACGAGTTCTTTCTAAAAAAATCACCTTTATTGAGGTAAAATTTACGTGAAGAAAAAAATAGAACCATTTGAAGTATCTGATTTTGGATCATTTTGAAAATGTCCCAGATGTCCTCTTATAACCATCATAATCCCATAATCAAGAGCTGGAACATTTCGCCACCCCAGTGATCTCCCTTTGCTGGCCTCCAGCAACGCTTATACATGTGGTGGTTCTTCACGGGAAAGCAGTTGATCTCAAGGAGGGTGAACAGGAGCCCTGCTTTCCTGTCCTCTTTGACTTCCTCTGCGATCCATCCCTAAACTACAGGATTTTGTTCATGTGCGTTCCTGTTTTCTCTCTATTACCATGAATGACTGCTGGTGTTGCAGGCTGGGGAAGGTTAATTGTAGTAACAAAGAGGAGGTTTTTCCGGCAGGAGCCATTTCCTTACCCAGGAAACAAACAAATGCTTTCCTTTCTCACAGTCATCTTCTCCTTCTTGGGTAAGTAGAAGTATTAGCCATACTCAAGTCTGTCCGGGTCCTGGGAATTGGTGTCTGCCTGGGTCTGGGTTTGTATTAGTCTGTTATCACGCTGCTAATAAAGACATCCCCAAGACTGGGTCATGTGTAAAGAGAAAGAGGTTTAGTTTAATGGACTCACAGTTCCACAAGGCTGGGGTGGCCTCACAATCATGGCGGAAGGAGAAGGAGTAGCCAAGGCACATCTTACATGGCAGCAGACAAGAGAGCGTGTGCAGGGGAACTGCCCTTTATAAAACTGTCAGATCTCATGAGGCTTATTCACTCTCATAATATCATGAGAACAGCATGGGAAAAACCCATCCCCATGATTCAGTTACCTCCCACTGCGTCCCTCCCACAATACGTGGGGATGATGGGAGCTATCATTCAAAACGAGATTTGGTTGGGGACACTGCCAAACTGTATCAGGGTTGCAGAGGCTTATGTGGGAGAATCAAGAATGACAGCAACTGTCTGGCTGTAGGGGAAGGAGACAGAACCTGTCCCTGGGCTTTTGTCTCCTTTCCCCTTGTCCCACTTTGAGCCCTGGGGAGCTGGATTCCCTCCTCACACTCCTTTGGCTCCCTTCTCATCTCTGTACACAGCCCCAAGCACAAATTAACTGCTCATTTTCCTGGCCGTGCTGTGCTTTGCTGTCTCCGTGTCTTTGCAAGCAGGGATCTTTCTCCCTGGAAGGCCTGTTCTCTTCCTCTCTCCCAGGACAGCTGCCTGTCAGCAGTCAGCCTTCTATATCCAGTGCAGAGGCCACTTGTTTCTGCAAGTTTGTCCTGGCGGCCTGTCCTCTGTGCCATTGGACTCCCAGAGTCCTCTGCAAAGGACACCATATTTTCATTAAACACATAGAGGAGACCTGTTGGTGAATGTCATTTGCAGATCTGTCTTCCCTCGCAGGGTGAAGCTCTTGGCCATTGAGTACTTTTCCTGGCATGCCATAGGTTCCAACACTTTCTGGACAAATGAATACGTGAACTGGAGATCAGAAAGTTATTTTGAAAATGCACCTGCTGTGGCATTTGAGGAGACATAAAATACCTGGTACCCTCTTTTCCCAGGACCCCTCCCAGCTCGTGAACTGGAGATCAGAAAGTTATTTTGAAAATGCACCTGCTGTGGCGTTTGAGGAGACATAAAATACCTGGTACCCTCTTTTCCCAGGACCCCTCCTAGCTGGGCGAGCAGTCCTGGCTCCTTGGTGGGGCCTTATCTGGTGAGCCTTGAGGGTGTGCTTGGGTGCCAGCGTTTTCCCCACCCTTTGCTTCGTTAGTTTTTGCTCCTGACCTACTGCTTTGATTTGAGAAACCATTTGACTATTAAAATATGAGTTAATCATGTAAGAAACTCACTAACTGAACTTCATAGTGAGGAAGTATGCTTCCTGTTGATAGATAATAAAACAGAGTGAAATAATTGAATTCTTTATAATAGATGTGATTATAAACGATTTCCTCATTTACTCGTATAAAAGGCTAAATGGAAGATGATTAGTGAGTTCTGTTTTCTGTTTTTCCTAAGGTGATTTTTTAATCTTCCCAACAAATTTCTGCGATACAGGGAAGAAAAAGAAAAACCCATTAAAATTTGCCTAAAATCTTTAAGAAGCTGTTTAAAACTTCAGAACTGAGTAATCTTTCTGCCCCCTTAGTATATTATGGCAGAGGAGAGAAAACAAATTGCAGACAACCACTCTACCTTGCTTTAATGTAGAATTAGGATTGCTTGACATCTTCTGACCGCGTTATTGTGCTGCTGATACTTGTCATAAATGTAGTGATGAGATTCTGGATGTAAAAATATTTATATTTTTCCATGTCTTGTTGTATTATCCCTAAAAAATTAATATTTGTAATGGGTCTAAATCCTTCTCAATCCCATTATTTAATATTGTTCTGCAATTTGATGATTAAAGAATTGTTATCTTTTTACCTCCTTTATCCTTAAATCCTTCACCCATAATCTCCTGTTTATAATTGTGGGTGTCTAATAACTCGTAATTAGTTAATTCTTGGTTGGTGAGTGATTGTTTCATATTGCAATCAGGAAGATAATGCATAAAGCCGTTTCTAGTTAAATATATGTATGTTCTTTACCAGGCTTGGGTTCAAGAGGTCTGTAGTTACCACGTTATACTAATCTCTGGCCTTATTTTTATTACACAAAGACGTCTGGTTCAAAGACCCTCTCTCACCAGCAGGCCGTTCTCATTCAATCTAAGCCTGTTGAAAAAGGCCCTTTCCCTAGATGGGCCTGAGAGCAATACTGGGGTTGTGGCTGTCCTCAGGGTGTCTGAGCACTTCTTTGGTAATCTGCAGGGGAAAATACCGATACTGGTAATGCCCCATTCAGGTGCAGTATTCTGTCCAACAAGGCACGATTGCCTGCCTGGGAATAGGAGGCTGAGATACACCATTGATTGTTTCCTATGTCACTTGTCAAGGGGGACACAACACAAGGGAGTGTCTGCACAAAATGTCTTCTGCTCTACCTTTCTAACAGGTTTGCATGAGGGGATGGAGCTCAGAGTTCACAGGATGTTCTATGCAGAGTAGGTCCTCCCCTAGGGATGCTCCTGCTGCCCTCACTCCACCTGCCTGCCACCCACCAAGGCACAGAGACCCCAACAAATGTGAGGAAGAGGGTGGGGATTGCTTGATGGACAGAGCCGGCTCTGTGAAAGGGGGTTCATCTGAGGCATCTTACCTCCTGAAGACTTGGGTGGTGGGAGGGAGATGTTTCTGGAGCCTGGGGCAGCTACTGTGGCATTGAGACCACCTTAGCCTGGGTTGGGATGGAAGACTGGAAATCTTGCCTTTATTCCTGTCTTGTTCATTGTCCTCTGATCGAATCTCTGCATTTTATCCCATTGTCTTCCCAAAGCTGGATTCTCACCAGATACTTTTGAGCCCTCTGGTGTGTGCTAGGCAATGTTCTAGGCATGGAGCTCTATCAGTGGGCAGGGGGTACAGGTGGCGGTCATATACAGCTGACCTTATTTTCTCGTCAGGGCAAAGAGACCGTAGAGAATTGCATTATCTATCAGTTAGTGATAAAACAACAAATACTCATTGCTGTTTATTATCCCTATCATCTTATTTAAGAAAGGACCTCTTGGCCGGGCACGGTGGCTCACGCCTGTAATCCCAGCACTTTGGGAGGCCAAGGCAGGCGGATCACGAGGTCAGGAGATTGAGACCATCCTGGCTAACATAGTGAAACTCCGTCTCTATTGAAAATACAAAAATTAGCCGGGCGTGGTGGCGGGCGTCTGTAGTCCCAGCTACTGGGGAGGCTGAGGCAGGAGAATGGCTTGAACCCAGGAGGCGGAGGTTGCAGTGAGCCGAGGTTGCACCACTGCACTCCAGTCTGGCAACAGAGTGAGATCCTGTCTCAAATAAAAGAAAAAAAAAAAAAAAGAAAAAGAAAGGAACTCTTTGCCTTCTTAGAGCAGGAGGGACCTGGGCTCTTCATAGAGAACAGATCTAAATTGTATAAGCCATTATTATTTTTTCCCCATTTTTCTTATTGTGTCACAGTCCAGTTGTGGGACGTTGTGGATCACTCCAGGCTGCACACAGGCATTTGGGAGGCATGACTTCTTTCTGGGTACTATGCCTTTTTAGAGCCTTTGGTGATTTTATTCATACTTGCTTTCATTCAGCAAATGTTTTCCAGCACCAGCTGAAGGCCAAATGCGATGGGCAGTGCTGGAAAGGTATTAGAGCCTCAGCTCTTCAGGAGTTCGAGTCAGTGCGGGGATGCAAGAGGAATTCAGTGAGGGAGACACAGCCCCCCGCCCCTTACAGTCCTGGGCTGTGCTGCAGTTGGATGAAACTGCTATGCAGGTCCTACGAACCAGCCCTGGAAACCCCGCCTCCCACGCCCACCTCTCATTCCCCCACCCCTGGTGCAGGAAGGGAACTTGGTCTTCATCATGTGACCACCCACTTATGTAGACTCCCCACATTTCCCCCCAAATGAGTCTTCAGAAGCTGAGTAACCTTCTCTTTGAGTCCTCGTACCATTTTTATCTGAAATGAAAAAACACATTTGCTTGAAACCTCCATGCTAGCTTGGCATGATTTTAGAAGTTACCTGGCAGAATGAATACAAAAGAAGCAAAGAAATTTAACATGTACTTGGCATTTTCTTGTTGGCATGAACATAATTGCTGGATGTCATTATAAATAAACTTTTTGGTCACTTTAAAAATAGAACAGTTGGCTACATTGCAGAGATCATGAAAGATCATGAGTATGTACATAACAGATAATTTTTAAAAAAACAACTGCTAATATTATTTAAATGGGTGCTTGTGGCTTGGGAAAAAATTTTCTGTGGTTCATAAAAAGTGCCATGTCTTAAGCACTTAAGATTGACCTAAAATGATGACAGAAATGGGTTTTGGTGATGATGAAGACACTCATGTCAAAGGGACATGTAAAAAGTTAATATAAAATAGTTTTATGAAATGGAGAGTGGACAAAACTGCTTTAAGTTAATATTCCTGTCCATGAATATTAGATAGGAATGCATAGTTAAATTAATAACATGTTTTAGTAGGCACTTGGCTTCTATCCATATCTGTAAAAGTATAAATACTTGAGGTGGCCAAAACTTGACATTTTCTCATGGTGATGCCATTTTATTTCATCCAGAGTCAACCTCACTCCTAGGGACACAAAGCGTTTCTATAGAGCTGAATTGGTAGAAGAGGGGGGCTACATAAGCATCCAGAAGGCCAAGGGATGTGGTCAGGCTGGTGGAAGAAAAAGCGTACTCTGCAGCTTGTACTTAGAGCACCAGGTTCATTAAATATCTAAATGGGCATTTTTCTAAACGAGTGACTTTCTTCGTGATATGCGTGTGCTAGATTCAAACTATGCTTGGCAAAGTCATGTGAGTTTTCGGGAGATGGGCTTACAGTTTTTCACGCGGCAGAGGAAGCATCAGCTTCTCCAGTGGGTGCTGAGACATTCTGTGATGTTTAGAGAATCCAGTTAGATGGATCATTGTTTTATGACATTGAACCTAGTGTTGACCGAGTCACGGAAATTCATGCCGAGCTGACACTGTGATGCTAACAGGGGCAGGGGAGTGGAGCGGAGGAGTGCTGCTTTGTGGGCCTGTCTTGGGGAGAATATTGAGCAGAGGGTTGGTCCCTGGAGCCTTTAGGGTGGATTGTGGTCCTGTGAGTCCTTCCGGGAAACAGTCAGTGGCTCACCTGGGGTGGGCAAGGGAGACTCCTTCAAGTGAGGCCACAGACCCCATTCTCAAGAAACATCCCCCACTTTTGCTCAGGTGTCCCTGTGAGGTTTGGGGTAGTAGTCAAGCCTTGGTGAGATTACTCTGATGAAATGTAAGTAGCATTGTTGAACTAGGAATTGGCATCATTTAGGACCATTTACCTAAAGTGGAACCAAAATAATTTGGTCTTAATTGGTCACTAAATAGATAATGAAGCTTTGGCTACAAACACACATCTTGGAAATAATGCGGACTCTCACCCTGAGCTTCCTTCCTCATAGCTTTATTTTTATACACGATTGTATTGATCAAATTCTAGACCTTCCCAGCTCCACAGCCGAATTATTTAATTTTCTCTGATGATCATCTCAGTCCATTTTCCAATAAATGTAATTATTTTCTTGCCATCACTTTCGTATTTAATTGTGAAGTTTTCTCCGATTTGCTCTAAATCATCTTTTACAAATGCAAAGTGAAAGACAGCAGGTTTTTTCCTCCGATGGTGGCAATTCTAAATGTAATTTTATTTAACTTGATAACCAGTTAGCTGCCACCAAGGGCCTCGTATTTTTCTTTATCAGATGTTTGGGCACCCTGTGAAATCATCAAATACCAAACCTTTTATAAGTTGGATGTGCATGCTTTTGTCCTTTTCACTTACTATTGCACTGTTTACCATCGTCTTCTGTGACATTTTCTCTTGCCTTCAGTCAATTTTGGAAGCAGGCACATTCTTCTTCTGCAGCAAAACACCATTTTTTTCTTGATTGTAAACAGAGATGTCATTCCTGTGCTTGTGTTAAATATACTCATTAGAAATCATTAAAAACTGTCCAACTGGCTAGTGGTTATGTGCACGGTAGATACCTCCACTGTATTTGTTTCGTTTGTCCTGGGTATATGTCTCTGAACTCTTGTTTTTATTGAAATTAATCTCTTGTTTCCATTACTGTCTCTGAAGATAACAATGATTATGGTGCTTTTTA
Organism: Trachypithecus francoisi; assembly: GCF_009764315.1. Taxonomy (NCBI): domain Eukaryota; kingdom Metazoa; phylum Chordata; class Mammalia; order Primates; family Cercopithecidae; genus Trachypithecus; species Trachypithecus francoisi. The sequence continues at coordinate 4,396,209 of NW_022681442.1, read as the reverse complement.
AGTAACTCACAACGTGTTTAAACTGTGTGCGGGAAAGAGAATGTGAAAGGTATGTTGTATGTATTTTAATGTTACCCCTCAAAATGAACCGGAAGCCAGGTTTTGGGAGGAGTCCATTTCAATGCATTTATGCTGACCTTTTCATGATTCTCATGTTTAATTGTGCTGCACTTCCGAGTCACCCAGCCTAAAGGGGACTTAGAATCCCATGGTTGCCAGTTGGTCTATGACTGTGCCTTCCTCAGTAGTCAAAACTGAAAGAGAAAGAGAGAAAGGAAAAGCCCTGCATTTGGAAGGTTATATCCAGAGGAGTTTAACACTCCTCAGAGTCCAAGGGGCTTCCTGATGATACAGCCCCACTACTGCAGATAAATGCCCCCAACCTCCATGCTTAGTTTAGTGCACCAGGAGTCTGGAACCCTCTCTCCCTAACACACAATGCTTAGTTTAGTGCACCAGGGGTCTGGAACCCTCTCTCCCTAACACACAATGCTTAGTTTAGTGCACCAGGGGTCTGGAACCCTCTCTCCTAACACACAATGCTTAGTTTAGTGCACCAGGGGTCTGGAACCCTCTCTCCCTAACACACAATGCTTAGTTTAGTGCACCAGGGGTCTGGAACCCTCTCTCCCTAACACACAATGCTTAGTTTAGTGCACCAGGGGTCTGGAACCCTCTCTCCCTAACACACAATGCTTAGTTTAGTGCACCAGGGGTCTGGAACCCTCTCTCCCTAACACACAATGCTTAGTTTAGTGCACCAGGGGTCTGGAACCCTCTCTCCCTAACACACAAGACCGTCCATAGCTGGGTCGTCCTCCACAGACTTCACCCCAGCCGTGCTGCAGTCACCAACACTTGCCTCCAGACTCCTGAGGAAGCTAGGCGGCTCCCCTGTGTCACCTTGGCTCTGCCATCCTGTTCCCTGCCCATACACATGGAGCCCTGGACACGGTGGCTCACACTGCCCTCGATGGAGTGCCTTGTCCTTGGGCCTCTCCCGTCACTCAGCTCTGTTCCTGTTGGCCTTCTTGTCTCTGGTCAGCCTCTTTCGGTCTCTCCCGTGGACTTTGCTTCTTGCCCCTGTTCTCTGTGTGTTTGTTGATGCCCTTTCCAGTGGCCACTCCCTGGAGGCCCCCACATCCTGGAGTCAGGCCCCCTACCCCTCGGGCCTCCCGCGCCTCCTCCACCTGGCCCCTCCTCTTTTTTCCCTTGGCTTCTCCAGTGTACCCACTTTGTTTCCTTCCATTCTGCTGTTCACTCCAGCCCTAGTCTCCACTCCCAGTGACTTCCTGCTTCCTTCTCCTGGGGACCTTAGGAAAATGGAGGATTCTGACCCGGACGCCTAAGATAATAGGAAAGCGCCTGCCTCCCCCAGGAGAGGGGGCTGCCCCTGCCCAATGCCCCTGGCCAAGCCTGGGCTTCAGGCTGGCTCTGCCTTTCCAGGCCATGGGTGATGTTTGAATGAGGCCCTGGGCAGGGAGTGGACGTGGAGTGAGCCCTCGAGCCCCCGGTGATGGATGCTCTCGTCTCCAGGAGAGATGCCGCTCAGTGCTGGCGTGTGGAGACCGTGCCGTTTAGTCCTCCCCAACCAGCTTTTCCTTTGGAGGAGAAGATTGTTTGACCTGTGGCAGTACTTTTAATTCCGTAACCGTAAGCTTTTCTTTCTCTTTTTTGGTGGCATTTATAAAAATTCCCTGTCCCACATATTTGACTACATTTTAAAACATTTATTAGTTTAGATGCTCATGTTTAAATCCCACGATGTAAAATGTTTGTTGAGACACAGCTAGAGGATTGTTGAAAACCACTGTAGAGAAGCAGGAGCTTGTTTAAGGGGTGGGAGGTGTGGGCGGCAGTTCTGGACAGTGACTGCTGTTCGGGACACTGGGATGGTTCTCCTTTCTGGCTTCCTGGGATTTTTTTTCCTGCGTAGGTTATATTAAACCTTGCCTAATGAAGGCACTGGCATTGATAGTGGCTTGCATTAGGCAAGACATGGCTGTTCCCGGGTACCAGGCAGTGACACTGGAACTCATGAAGAAGGTGACTAATTTCGGGGCCGTGTTAACATAGACTGAGGCTACATTATGGTTCCCAGGTGTTTGTCGGTCGCTGCTGGAGACCATTGTGTGGATCAGTCACAAGGTCTGCTGCAGTGTGAGTGACAGACGGTGACTCGCTGTCAGTACACAAGGGCACCCGGTAACTATTCCAAGAAGTGTCATTTTCCAGTGGAAAATGGGACTTTTTTTTTCCTGTTAATAATTTATTTCTTAATTGTGGTAAAATACATGTAGCATAAAGTTAATCCTTTTAACCATCTTAACATGAACAATTCAGTGGCATAGGGTACATTTACAGTACATCACCACTAGGTAGTTCTAAATCATTTCCATCACCCCAAAAGGAAACCCCACAACCGTTCCAGTCACTCTCTCTTTCCCCTTCACACTCCCTGGCAACCACAAATCTTTTTTCTGTCTCTACGATTAGCTTCTGCTGCGTATTTCATATAAATGACATTATACAATGTGTGGCTTTTTTTGGTATACGGCTTCTTTTAGTTAGGGTATTCTCAGGCTTCATCCATGTGTTGGCACCCCATTCCTGTTCATGGCTCAGTAGTATTCCATTGTAGGGATAGACCACAGGTGTTATCCATTTATCTCCTGATGCATACCTGGCTTACTTCACCTTTTGGCTGTAGTGGATAGAGCTGCTGTGAGCATTCCTGTACAGGCTTCTGTGTGAACGCCTGTTTTTAATTATTTTGGGTATACATCGAGGACTGAAACTGCTGAGTCTGTTTCTGTTGATTGAAGAAAGGATATTCTTTTTATTGCTCTGTCTGTATGGACCTCTCCTGTATTACTTCAGTGAGTTGTGAAGGTTGGTCTGGATCGCTTTGCCGTTTTCCTTTTTGAATTGTATCCTTTATCTGTAGGTTGAACACAGGCACTGTCTTTCACATTTTCAGATCTCTAAGATCGTCACTGGGGGTCAAGGTCCAAGGAATCAAAGCTTAGGGTGTGTTTGCTCCCGAGCAGGAGAGAGCGTTGTTTAGAGGGAGGGAGAAGGGGAATGCTTGAGGTCAGAATCACAGGACAGCATATCCGTCTTGAGATTTCAGAAATCACCATAGCTCTGTGCCCCTTCCTAGAGAACAACGTGTCAAAATACAGCATTCCTAATTGAAGGAAGCAAAATCAGCTGACTAAGTTATAAGACCTAGGATGGTGAAGAGTCTCAGAATGACCAAAAACACACCGACTCTGTTCTCAGGGAAGCTCCTGAGCCCTGACCGCATGCTCTGTAGACCCCTGCCCTGTGGGGGTCCATTTGTGCTCACATGGTTCATCCTCTGGGAGAAAGCATGACAGGGTGGTACGAGGGAACCCGAGAGCCGGGATGAATTTCAGGATAAAAAGAGCTGACTGAGGGATGCTGCCATGGTACATCATCTAGATTTGCACTGCCCTATTGAAATTCAAATAAAATACAGCTAAATGTTCCTTCCTCAGTCACCCTACCTGTATTTCAAGTGCCTGATGGACTTGTGCCCAATGGTGACTGTACTGGCCAGAGCTGCTGTAGAATAGTCCCATTGTTGGGGAAAGTTCTGCTGGTTGAGTCTGGCTGGACTGTAGACACAGGAGTGGCCACAGCAATAGTGCTGGGAGCTGAGAAGGTGCCCAGTGCACGGAGGAAGATGAGCTGGATCGGGGAGGAGAGGTCAGGATTTGATCCTGGAAAGGTGTAGTTGTAGTCCTGGCTCTGTCATCCCCCAGCAAGGCGTGTCTCCTGCCACAGGGCCCCAGCCTCCCTGTGTGCCCACCACGGGCCTGGCACCAGCCGCCCTCTGTGCCACCCAGGGCAGGAGAGGGTTGTGCCGTATACGGGTCCTGATTGCTTCTCCATGACGAGAAGAGGACAGACACTCGGAGGAAATGCTGAGGAACCTTGACAGAAATCCCATGCTGCTCTGTCATCCAAGTGGCTTTTTGGTTTTCTAGACATTCTTTTTTTTTTGAGGTTGAGGTTCAGGCAGTTCTCCTACTTCAGCCTCCCAAGTAGCTGGGACTACAGGCCCCCACCACCACGCCTGAATAATTTTTTTGTATTTTTAATAGAGACAGGGTTTCACCATGTTGCCAGGCTAGTCTTGAACTCTTGACTTCAAGTGATCCACCTGCTTCAGTCTTCCAAAGTGCTGGGATTACGGACATGAGCCACCGTACCCGGCAGATGTTCGTTTTTATTACAATTTACAAAGGTATTGGTCAGAAATAGAATGAAAATGGAAGCAAATCCTAGTCTCCAGGTCATGGGAGAATCCTTGCTTCAGGTGTCTCATGGGTGAGGTGATGTATTCGTCTCTCAGGGCTGCTGTCACAAACAATAAAACAAGGGACTTCAAACGACATCAGTGTGGTCCCTCATCATTCTGGAGGCCAGAAGTCCAAGAGGAAGGCATCACTGGGACCATGCTCTCCCCGAGGCTCTAGAAGGATGTAGGGCAGCTTCCGGGGCTGCTGGCAGTCCTCGGTGTGCTGTGGTTTGTGGCCGCACCATGCTCGTGTCTGCCTCTGCCTTCCTGTGGTGTGTGCGGCTGGGCATCCAAATCTCCCTCTCCTTTTTCTTCTTTTTCTTTTCCTTTTTTTTTTGAGACAGTGTCTCACCCTGTCATCCAGGCTAGAGTGCAGTAGTGTGATCTTGGCTCACTGCAACTTCCACCTTCCGGGCTCAAGTAATCCTCCTACCTCAGCCTCTCGAGTAGCTGGGACCACAGGCATCCAGGCTGGAGTGCAGTGGCATGATCTCGGCTTACTGCAACCTCCACCTTCGTGCTTAAGTAATCGTCCTACCTCAGCCTCCCAAGTAGCTGAGATCACAGGTACATGCCACTGCGCCCACCTAATTTTTTGTGTTTTTGGTAGAGACTGGGTGTTGCTATGTTGCCTTGCCTGGTCTTGAACTCCTGAGCTCAAGCCATCTTCCTGCCTCAGGTTTCCAAAGTGCACCTAGCCTTGGCCTTTTTTGGTTTTTTCTTATAAAGATACTCGTCGTTGAATTTAGGACCCACTGTAGTTCTGATTTGCGTTTATCTGCAAAGATTCTGTTAATAAGTTCATTTGTATTCATAGGCACCAGGATATCCTAGTCCATTTTGTGCTGCTGTAACAAAATACCTGAGACTCAGTAAAATACCTGAGTACTTTATAATGAACAGCAGTTTACTGGCTCGCAGTTCTGGAGGCTGGCAAGTCCAAGGTCTAGGTGCTGGCATTAAGGGCCTTCTTGCCTGGTCATCCCATGGCAGAAGGTGAGAGGGTGAGAGAGGATGAGAGGGTGCCAAACTCGCTCTTTTACAATGACCTAATCCTCCCTATGTGGCTGAGGCCTCATGGCCTAATCACATTACTTCTAAAGTTCCTGCCTCTTTGCCTGCCTGTAGTCCCAGCTACATGGGAGGCTGAGATGGGAGGATCAATTGAGCCCAGGAGGTAGAGGCTGCAGTGAGTTGTGATCATTCCGCAGCCCTCCAGCCTGGGCGACGGAGTGAGAACCTGTCTCAAAAAACAAACAAACAAACAAAAAACAAAAAAAACCACCCATATGTTAGTAACTGTTACAGTGTCAATGTCAATTGAATTTCAACTTGAATTTTGGATGGGACAGACATTAAAATGATAGCACAGGGATTAGGTCTTGAACATTTTTTGGCAGGGTCACAATTCCATGCACTGCATATGAGAGTGGAAGGGGTAGGCCTGTGGGTGGGGAGCCAGGGGCTTGAGCGCCACTCTGCATTCACTGTTTGCTCTACCCCAAAGCCTTCCCTTCCCCTGTCCTGCTCTGTCTACCTGTGAGTGTCTGTGTACCCTGGCCATCCTTGATGGCAGTGAGTCTGAATATTGGTAGGCTGGGCTAGAGCCTGGGACAGCCAGGCAGGTGGAGGGTGACCGAGGGTGGACGGGTGCACGGTGGACAGACAGAATAGCCTGCGAGATTTTGCCTCATTCCTGCATCTTTTTTCCTCCTTTGTCCTGCACACACTTCGTCTTACACCCTCTTCTGTTCCTGAAAGGCTCCATTTTGTCAGATTATTCAGACCATGAAGAAAACACAAGTGTGATATGCTTCATTCTCCACTCACTGTTTGCAAAACCATTTTGCTACAGTTCACACCCTTAAGATGCTGTGGAACTGGACCATTTTCCTGTCTGTCGACTTCTGAGTTTTAAGTGTTTTTCAGAAAGTCTCCATCATTTGGAAGTCATGCTTTGCCTCCTGGAAGCTGTCTAGACAGGTAACCGATTTTCACCAATTTGGAGGCTATGGAGGCCTCTTCCAAGGATCGCTGCCCTCTCCATGAGCCTCTTTAGCTAGATGACTGTGCTGGTATCAAGTGGGAAAAAAAAAAAAAAGAAAGACTAGTTCAGTAATTTAATTCAAATTTGTTCTTGCCTAGATTAAGGTAATGCTTCTATTTGGTGTGACTTAATTCCTGGCAAATGGATTGTGGGAGGTTAGGGAGAGCACCCTGACTCCAGAGCAGAGAGCAGAAGAGGGTGTTCTTGCTGTCTGTGCTGAGGTTGGCTTGGTCTTTCTTTTTCTCTTGCTTCATACTTTTTGCTTTGTGGTTCTGCTGATTACCTAGTCATCTGCAGGGCATCATTGTAGCTGTATCCTGACACGCTGAGTTCTGGTGGCTTCTACTCTGACCCTTCCTGTTCTTTTATAGATTATTCCATCCTTGACCACATTTTTTTCTTTTCTCCTGTGTGCCTAGCTTTGGGGAAATAAAGGATGAGTTAGGTGCAGGCTTTGGTTGCTCATTTGAACAGTGATTCTGACGACGGTTAGAGAAGGGGTATGGGAGAGAAGTGCAGGGGATTTACTTAGCCAAGGCTGAAGGCAGAGAAAACGGTCATTGCTGCATGGCCCAGCTACCTGTGGCCAGAGAGGAGCCATGGCCCAGGTCTTGCTGGGCTGACCCAAGGGCCGAGGAATTGTGTGTGCCAGGCACCCATCTGTGACACAACCACATGGGCCAGGAGCTATTTGTGTGTGTGTGTGTGTGTGTGTGTGTGTGTGTGTGTGTGTAGGAGCAATTAATGGACAGGATCCAGAGATGCTAAGAGCAGTCCTGCACAGAGATGCTGAGAGCACTCCTGCACAGAGATGCTGAGAGCAGTCCTGCACAGAGATGCTGAGAGCAGTCCTGCACAGAGATGCTGAGAGCAGTCCTGCACAGAGATGCTGAGAGCACTCCTGCACAGTGAAGACAATATCAATATCCCTCTCCCTGAGAAACCCAGGAGACCCGTTACTCATTGTATTACATCATGCTTCAAGGAAGGCATAACAAATTGATTTGTGTAGGAACTTTAACTGGATTCATTGAAGAATCTCAGGAAGTTTGTGCTTTTTTCAATTTGGGCGTTGTGATGGAGAAACACGCAGATACTTGTAGGAACAATGTCCCTCAGGTGCTAAATTGACATTTGGGATTGAGTGAACCAAAGCATTGGTGGTGGAGATGGGGAATGCTATCTGAAAAACCAGAATCACCTTTAAGGAAGCTGATTACTAAGAGAATTGATTACAAAAAGTATTTTTGGATTTAAAATACATAAGATGTAGGCAGTCCTAATTTAATGATATAAGGAATTGAAGCAATCGTTGCCATCGTCTTTTTGTTCTGGACTGCTGTCACATACACCATAGAGATGCATCCTTGAATGTCTTCAAAGTTCTGTGGATTTCCTTTCTTCAGCCGCCTCACATTACGCCCATCACGTCCAGCCATCCGTCCTGTTTTATCAAGTCCCTAGAGTGGGTCCAGGGGCACCAATTCGCAGAGCTGGTCTTGGTGCATTTTCCCCTATCAAGTTTATCTGATTTCCGGAGACTGTTTGGCTCTTCCCCACATCTTCCAAAGACAGAGCACTAAGGTGTAAAAGGAGGATTTGTGGACTATATATGTTTTAGCTCAAAACCTCCAAGTGGAATCATTTTAATATGAATTTTCTTGAGAAATATGTAAATTAATAATTGCTTCATACATTATTCAAGAAAAACTTATTTTGTATCACCCATAGCTCTTCTAATCTTATATAAAGATATGCTAATGGGTTTAATTAAAATAATTATACTGAATAATGTAGCCTGAACTTTACTCTAAAATAGTATCTATTAATCATCATCAGTAATATTTTTAGCCAGAGAGACACTTACAACCTTAAGCTGATACTAGATGGAAAGTGTATTTATTGTTTGATTTTTCAGTTTGGATTAAGTTGGCATTCTCATGAGATCTGGGACAATTACATTTGCTTAGAGACGAGTATAAAATTTATTTCTGGGCTGGGCGCAGTGGCTCACGCCTGTAATCCCAGCACTTTGGGAGGCCAAGATGAGCAGATCACGAGGTCAGGAGTTCGAGACCAGCCTGGCCAACGTGGTGAAACCCTGTCTCTACTAAAAATACCAAAATCAGCCGGGCGTGGTGGCACACGTCTGTAATTCTAGCTACTCAGGAGGCTGAGACAGGAGAATTGCTTGAACCTGGGAGGTGGAGGTTACAGTGAGCCGAGATCGCGCCATTGCACTCCAGCCTGGGCAACAGAGTGACACTCCGTCTCAGAAAGGAGAAAAAAAATATATTTTATTTCTTTAACCTGAAATATTTCAGCAATTAGAAAACTTTTAGCATCTTCTGCCCTTTCCTGTTTCTTCTTTTCCCTCTGAAGCTTTGGTTTCAGTGTGTTCTTATCTGTTTGGTTCAGTTTTGATCTGACTTTCCCTCCCAAGAGTTGTGGTTGCTGAGTACAGTGAGTTCCTGATTGCCTGGATATTAAGAGGTGAACCAAACCTTAAGAGGGACACTTGGCAGCCCGCCTGTCTTAATATAAACAGAAATAGCTTTACCACTGGCTGGATTTCTCTCTAATTTTGTTTGTGTTATCTTTCTGTGGCTTGCTGGCTTTCCGTCAGTGCTCAGTGAATGGTTGGGAGCCCTTATGCATTTGGTGGTAATTTCAGTTTCTCCTTAAGCCTCTCTCGTGCCTGAGTGTGCATGGGACCCAGGTATGTGTTCTTGGTGTGTCACTGGGTCCTGCCCACGTGTGGATTGGTCCGAGGACTAAATGCAGGTAGAATCAGACCGTCCCCGCTCAGGTGGATAGACAAAAGCTTTACCAAGTTGATAGAATAACAGAAGCCAAGACTTAAACTGCCATTAAGTTAATCTACCTAAGTTTAAAATCAAATCTGAAGAAATTACTTGCCTAAATAGCAAACATTTATTTGGTAAGTTCACTTATAACTTAATGAACAGGCGAGGAATAAAGAAAGCTAAAATCAGTGACTTCATCTAAATTTTGTAGAGAGTATTTTTCTCTGTTCTTGGCTGGGCCAGGCCGTAAGGGGGCATTCATACAGTTCCATGGTCCATGGTTCATACCTGTGGGGTCAGGGGGCATAAGTTGGCCTCACTCCAAAGTCAGCTCTATCTTTTGGGGACATCCCACCAACTTTGTCCTTCTTGACACTTTTTGTCCCTCACCCCCAGTGAATTGATTTGTGATTATCCCGCTGTGCTGCAGGGAACCTTACTGGTGCCTGGGAGGCCCCATGGAGCAGATACCTGCTGAGGGACTGGCATCTTAGCCTCTCACCACAGTTCAAAACAGCTTTGCACATTCTGAGCACAGTTTTATTTAAATAAAGATCATCACTGATTTACACGAATAACAAAAGGCAAACAAAAGCAGGTAAAATCTTCAGTGTCCTCAGTTTCTGTCACCCTGATCTTTTTTGTGATTTGGGAACTGATTCTGCTCAATACTTGCCACAATGTAGATGGCACTTTACAAATGGAAGTTTGTACTGAATGGAGAGTCAGGTCTGAGAGACGTGCATGCGGAGGAGGTTTTCCGTGTCAACACCTGCCTGGGTCCACACGCTGTCCTGCCACCTCTGCTGGTTGTAGCGGTGGCCGGGGTCTGTTGAGCAGGAGCAATGCGTCGAGCATATCACACGCACAGCACATCATTCCATTCTCCCACAGCCCCTGGAGGCAGACTCTGTTGCGTACCACTGTTTTGCCCATGAGAAACCCTAATAGGAAATGCTACCTTCCCAAATTGGCACAGCAAGTGGTGGAGGAGCCTGGACAGCGCCCCAGAGCCCTGACCTCGTCCACCATGGCGCTGCCTTCCTTTGATGGTGCTGGTTAGGGTCCCCATACACGTTCATGAATTTTTATTTTTGGAAGTGTCTTTCTGTAGATAAGATTCCACCCAGCACTATCTATCCACAGGGCAGGTGTCCCCTGCTTCGTCTGTTGGTTGCTCTGTGTCTTGGCAAGCTATTGAGGCAGGAACTGTTTCCACTCGAAAGAGACCTGAATTTAGTGAAGCTGCCAAACTCCACAGAGGAAACTGAAGGTTTTTCCTGCAAGCACAAGCAGAATCCAAAACACTGGAAACTCTGGACAAATAACCGATATTAGAAATGAATCAAGTTAGGTGTGGCTCTTACAATAGTGGGTAATGGAACCCTCCTGCCAAGGAAAGCCAGAGCCTGTGGTAGGAGGGAATCCAAGTTCCCTTTGCATCTTGTCTTTGTCTCACTAATCCAACTGGATGGGGAAGACAATTTTTTCCCTTAGTTAAGGAGGTGATTTCTGTGGCTGAACGCAGAGAGGAATTCTTCTTGAAAATAAAGAGATCACGACTATATATGAAGTTTGCAGTCAGTCTGGGAGTCATGGAGGGTCGACTGCCCAGTGTGCTCTGCGAGGACAGAAGGAGACAAGGCAGACTGAAATAGGCCCTGTCCTTACCTGTGAGGAGCTTATTGTCTATGGGGAATACGGACAAATTGACCTGCCATTGCAGTCCAAATAAGAATGTCTCTAGATGCTGTATTCATCTATTTTGCATTGCTATAAAGAATACCCAAGCCTAGGTAACTTACAGAGAAAAGAGGTTTATTTTGGCCCCTGGTTCTGCAGGGTGCACAAGAAGCATGGTGCAGTCATTTGCTTCTGGTGAGGGCTTCCGGAAGCTTCTGCTCATGACGAAGGTGAAGGGGGATCAGGCGTGTCACGTGGCAAGAGAGGGAACAAGAGAGAGAGCGGGGAGGCGCCACTGTCTTAAACCGCCAGTTCTCATGTGAACTAATAGAGCGGGAACTCACGGGTTACTGCGGGGAAGGTACCGAGCCATTCATCAGGTGCTGCGTGGAGGGTACCAAGCCATTCATCAGAAACCCTCACCTGTGACCCAGACACCTCCCACTGTCCCCACGTCCATCACTGGTATTACGCTTCAGCATGAGAGATGGAGAGGACACACATCCAAACAATGTTGGATTCCTAACCTGGCACCTGTGTGTCCTGATCGAAATGTTGTCTAAGCTAAGGACTGAGAGGTACCAGAGTCTAATTGTGTGTTTGGGGTGGACTTGGGTGGGGCGGCAGAGCAGTGACTCCAGAAGAGGGAACAGCATGTGCTCAAGCCTCTGAGCTGGCAGAGGGGCCTGGCCCATCTGGGAAACTGGAAGAAGCTCGGCTTGGTGGGAGACAGTCCTGCAGGTACCAAGGATGAGCCTGGGGCTGTGGGGCCAGAGCCCACGGCCCTCCATGGGTGCAGAGTAGGTTCCTTGTGTCCTGTGAGCAGGGGACGTTGCCACAGTGTCTAAATTCCATTTGCATTTTCAGAAGGCTGCTCTGGCGGCCAGTGAGGAGTGTCCTTGAGGAGTCAGCGTGGAGGCAGGGAGGGCAGGTGGGAGGCTGTGGCAGCAAAGCCAGTGGGAGGCAGTAGCGGTGCAGCCCAGGTGCTGTTTGTCCCGGGGGTAGTTAACAGCCTGAACCAAGGGCTCTGTCGCTGTCTAGAAGGGGGCTGTGAGGAAGAGAGAACGCCCGGTATGATGCTCAGGCCTGTGGCATGCAGCTGGGGCTTGGCGGTGCAGTGCCTGGCACTGGAATCCCTAGGGAAGGCGAAGCAGCTGTGGCTTCCACCAAGGCAGGGGGAGTTTGCAATGTTTAGGGTCAGCAAGGGTGGAGCCCGGTGGGTGTAGGGTGTGGGTGTTGGGCTCAGGAGGAAGGAGAGCCCTGGAGATGGATCAGAATTGGGAGTCATTGGCATGGCAGGAGGTGAGGTCCCTTGGGGGATATGTGGAGGGACCCCAAGGAACCCACAGGCAAGGGGCTGGGGGAGCGGGGCCCCACACAGGGAGCTGGAAGGAGGGTGGAGAGGAGGGTGGACACCCTGGGAGCGAGGGCCACGAGTGCCCCAGAAGTGAGGTGGCCAAAGTGTCATCAGAAAGGCCATTTGAGAACAGCCTGAAGTCATTGTGGCGTTGGCAGGAACAGAACTGTGGTGCGGGCCAGAGTCAGGCTGCGGTGGGAGTGAGGAGGGGCCCTGTGGGAAGTGGATGCGGGGCCCGGCCCCCAGTGTGGGGACTTGTCTGATGGAGCGGAAGGTCGCAGGGCCTGGGGCTGCTTTTCTGGGTGAGAGGCTGGCGTGGGCTTCATTATAGAAAGCAGGAGCCAGAGAGGTGAGAACTGAAGGCGCTAAGCAGAGAGAGAGGACAAAGGCAGGAGTGCCCTGAGCAGACAGCGGGGAAAGAGGTTGGAGCCCCATAGGGCAGGCGGGTGCCCAGAAAACCCAAGGTGGGGGCAGAGGCTGGGAGCTGGAAGTCTAGTGTTTGGTTTGGGTGGTTGGAAGCTTAGCGAGTTCCTTTCTTGTGGTGGCTTTTGTTTTTCTCTGTAGGAGGTGGTGACATGAGACAGGAGGGGTGGGGGCCAGGCTTGAGGAGAGCAAAGAAAGACTGAGTCAGCCATGGAGGGAGAGTGGAGAAGGAGAGGAAACTCAGCCCTTCAGGAGAACAGGTAGACCCACAGTGTGAGACGCGCCTCTCCCCATGTTTCTTCTGTATTCCGTTCTCTCTGTCCTGACTTTTGTTCCATCACCTAGGACTGATAGCAGATGTGGGTTCCTCCCAGTTCTTGCTAAACTTCATTTATCGAGAGACACAAAATCATCTTGGTCAGTTAAGCAGAATTCTGAGTTAAACCAACATTTTGGGATCACTGGCATTCCCTGTCCCCACCTCTGGGGGCACGACCCCTTCTCTGGGGGTGTCACTGTGACATTTTTGATGCTAGGAGCTCGGGAAGACCCCGGCAGGGAAGCCTTTGGGAGCCCTCGCCCTGCCTGACCCTCTGCTGGTCCTGATTCATGCAGCATCCGGTGGTCCAAGGGGAGCCAGCGGCAGGTGGGCCATGAAGGCCTGTCTTGTTTGTGGCCAGTTCACCCTGGTGAAACGGTATTTATAAACTTGCTACAGGCGGTTGATGCTTTGCTGGACACAGTATAAAATGCATGAAGCCAATTCGTGCCTCACCCTCTGGGTGTTCGTAAGTGACACGAGAGACCAGGAGACTGAGCAATCAGCCTGTGCGAACGCTGGCTATTAAATGTCACAGTGAACGTTTTCTTTTTTTTTTCCCCCAAAGCAACACTGAGGTAGTGGAAGCAGAACATTTGAAATCAGAATGAAATTATTACTATTTAATGCTCTTTTGACAAGTTGCATCCCAAAGCAGATGGTTGGGATCTGGTTGGCATTGAAGAACAGGGTGAACGCTGAGGTGAACAACAGCATGGATAGCATGGATCGTTCTGGAGTGGAGATTTATGGGGCAAACGCTGCTTTATCCTCTACTATGGTTTTGGTGAAGGTGAAGCGTGGTGGTTTTGCAAAGTTAGCTTTGGGGCTGCACAGACCAACCCCAAATCCCAGCATTGCCAGTCTGGGCCAAAGACTTCAGTTTTGCGTGTCTCCACCATCTCCTTCATGAAAGGGGATAGTAATAGGCCTCCTTCATCAGGTTGCCATGGGGATGTAATGTGTCCATAGAGCCCGGCACCTAAAAACTTGTCTGGCAGGTGCAGAATACTCACATTAGAGATGAGGCAACTTGAACTCACTTGAAATGACTTGACCTGCACACCAGAGTTGAGACACCAGCCTGCCATTCTTTCAGGCATTTCCCATCCCAGGTAACTATGGAAATATGCCCAGGTAATATATTCTTAGTCACTTTAAAAATTAAAGTATAGGCTGGGCACGGTGGCTCACGCTTATAATCTCAGCACCTTGGGAGGCTGAGGTGGGTGGATCACTTGAGGTCAGGAGTTTGAGACCAGCCTGGCCAGCATGGCGAAACCCCGTCTCTACTAAAAATACAAAAATTAGCCAGGCGTGGTGGTGGGCACCTGTAGTCCCAGCTACTCGGGAGGCTGAGGCAGAAGAATCACGTGAACCTGGTGGGTGGGGGTTTCAGTGAGGCAAGATTGTGCCACTGCATGCCAGCCCAGGCGAAAGAGTGAAACTCTGTCTCAAAAAAACAAAAAAAGAAAGGTATAATTTACATACAATAAAATTTACTCTTTTTTACTGGACAGCTCTGCCAGCTTTGACAAAGGCATAATGCAGTCATCCCATGGGAGGGCCCCTGAGCCCTCCGCATTCCCCTGCCCCCTTCCCCACCAGCCACTGACATGCTCTCCATTCCTATAGTTTTGCCTTTTCCAGAATGTTATGAAAATTGAGTCATACGGGCTGCAGCCTTTTGCATATGTCTTGTTTTATGTGTCACTGTGTTGTTCAGGTGCATCTGTGTTGTTCAGGTGCATCTGTGTTGTTCACGTGCATCTGTGTTGTAGGTAACAGTGGTTGTTGCTTCTGTGTTACTGTGTCGAGTTCCGTTGTATGGATTCCCCTCTTGAGGGGACATTCGGGTTATTTCTAGTGTTTGGGGATTACAGATAAAGCTGCTAGAGACATCCATATAAGGGTTTTGTAACCGTAATAGGTTCACTGTCCCATGTGCATGCCAAGTCAATGTGCTGCGACTCTGGGTTGCAGCAGAGAAAGAGTTTTAATCGCAGGACCACCAAAACAGGAGGAGGAAACCTCAGATTGTCTGCTGGAGGAGTTTGGGGCTAGGTATTGTTAAGGGTTTTTCGAGCAGGCTTAAGTGGGTTGAAGAGCGTGGGGTAAAGGGACAGGGAGATGAAGAAACTGCATTGCAGTGCTGATTCCTTTCCTCTGTGGAGGGTTTTCAAACCAGTTGGCACCAGCAGTTTCCCTGGGATTCAGGATCTGAGAAACACCTCAAGCAATTCTTAAACAAAAGACTTGTGATCCTTATATCAGAAATCCTATTTGCAGGAACGTTGGGGATGCAGATCTAGTGCTGCGTGACTTGGGATTATGAGGAAGTGGGCCGAAGGGCAGCCTGTTCCGGGCTTAATTATCACTGTATGGCTGTCCAGAGTTCTTGTTAATCTTATGAGGATGCCTTCAGTTTTTGTGAATGTAGGTTTTCACTTCATTTGAGGAGGTAGCTAGGAGTAAAGTGGCTGGATGCTACGGATTCTGAATGTTTACCTGTGAGAGACTACTGAACTCTTCTAAAGTTGCTGAACTATTTTTGCATTCAGACTAGCAGTGTTTTATACAAAGAGCACGTTATACTAAGAGTAGGAGTTTTGTTTTGTTTTCATGATTCTTAGAGATGTTACTTGTATCTTATTGTCATTTTAATTTGCATTTCCCTGATGAGTAATGGTGCTGAGCGTCTTTCCAAGTACTTATTTGCCATCTCTCTTCTTTGGAGAATTGTCTCTTCGTCTCTTTTGCCCATTTTGCGAGGAAGGGAAGATTGTTTTCTTATGATTGAGTTTTAAGGGTTCTTTGTGTATTCTTGGTACTAGTCTTTAGCAGATTTATGATCTCCAGTCATTTTCTCCTTGTGTAGTTCTTTTGTTATCTCAGTAGTACCTTTCAAAGAGCAGAAATTCTTTATTTTGATGAAGTCCAATTTATCAGTTTTTTCTTTTACACATTGTGCTATTTGTATTATATCTAAGAAATCTTTGCTTAGCCCAAACTCACATGTATTTTCTTCCAAAAGTTTTACAGTTTTTGAAGTTCTACATTTAAGATCTGTGATCTCTTTAAAGTTGAGTTTTGTGCAGTGTGAGAGAGTAGGGCATGAAGTTTATTTATTTGCCCATGGTACCGTGTACCTTTGTTACAAATCCATCAACGTCTGTATATGTTCAGGGGAATACTTTTCAAGTGAGTTTCTGCCTACTTGCTTTTGGAGAACAATTGTAAAAATTGTTTCTGTAATCGTGTAGTATTTTCCAGTGTTCAAAGTGTTACCCTATTCATTTTCCAATTTGATTTTGAGCTTTAATGCAACCCCTTGAAGTATCTGGAGTGAATGTTATTTTCCCCTCTTACTTAAAGACACAGGTAGAAGGTGGCAGAGCCAGAGTCAGATCACTTAAAATCTAGCAACTTTTCCCAACAGAAGAGAGCAGAGGGACTCAGGCTCTGACTTTCCCCCAGCTGAATTTAATTCTAGCTTAGTTCAGTACTAGCTTTATGAACAGGGACAAAGTAATGAATGTCTCCATTGTCGGTTTTTTCTCCTTCCTACTCAGCTACCTTATAATAGGAGGTAATGTGCTCTGGCTGTGTCCCCACCCAAATCTCATTTTGAACTGTAGCTCCCATAATCCCCCTGTGTTGTGGGAGGGGCCCTGTCGGAGGTAATTGAATCATGAGCACAGGTTTTTCCTGTGCTATTCTGATGATGGTGAATACGCCTCCTGAGATCTGATGGTTTTATAAGGTGCAATTCCCCTGCACACACTTTGTTGTCTGCTGCCATGTAAGATGTGCTTTTGCTCCTCCTTCCCCTTCCACCATGATTAAGAGGCCTTCCCAGCCATGTGGAACTGTGAGTCCAGTAAACCTCTTTCCTTTATAAATTACACAGGCTCAGGTATTTCTTCATAGTAGGATGAAAATGGACTAATACAGGAGGTCTGTAAGAATTAAAGATCAAATATACACGGGTCCTAGCACAGTGTGTAGCATGACAGGATCTATCATGAATATAATTACTCTGTTTTTTGAGGGTGTTTGTTTTCTAGAAGATACATTACTGAAGAACAAAATGATTAATAATTAAAGTATATACAGATATACAGGAAAACATTTTTGGAATGGAACAAAGACAGTTGACTTTAATCATTGAATGTAGAAGAGTTGAAGTGAATTTAATGGAAGAGGATTATTCTGAGGGGGACAGGTCTTCATTTTGCTTTAACTTCACAGAGCTCTGCAGGGGTTAAAGGAGAAAATCACATGCACAGCAAAGCACGTTGTATAGGCACTTAGGCCGCAGGTGGTAAGTGTTAGCTTCTGTTAATAATAATTTTATTATTTGTCAAGACAACCTGTAAGAATTTAGCATTCTTTGAGCATTCTTTGTAGATTAGAGGTTCGTTTTCTTTTTTGAGACAGGATCTTGCTCTGTTGCCGGGGCTGGATTGCCATGCTGTGATCGTGGCTCACTGCAACCCCTACTTCCTGGGCTTAAGTGATCCTCTTGCCTCAGCCTCCGGAATAGCTGGGACAACAGGCATAAGCCACGAATGCCAGGGCAATTTTGTTGTAAAGGTGGAATTTCGCCATGTTGCCCAGGCTGGTCTCAAACTCCTGAGCTGAAGCGATCTGCCTGCCTCAGCCTCCCAAAGTGCTGGTATTACAAGTGTGAACCACTGCTCCTGATGGATTTTTTCTTTGCTCCATTTTCATCGTGTTAGCCATCAGCCTCTCATCTAGAAGTGATCTTTCTCTTCTCAGTGTTTCTGCGGTTCTTCTCATAAGGATTACAAATTAGTATGAGCACTCCCTAACCTGCATGCTGCTCAGCCTTCTTGTTTCTTGGTTTGCAGGGGGCAGCACTGAAATACTTACCAACGATCGTCAACGATGTGAAACTGGTGTTTGATCCCAAAGAGCTCAGGTAAGTGTGCAGCCGAGGCGAATGCCTGTCACGTGCCATGTGGGACCTCCTTCTCAGTGCACTTAGTTTATGGGATGTTCAGGGTTCTGCCTCATGTCTCCATATGTCAGTGCCCTGGATCGTCCTGGAACATGTGTTGCTGGTGGTGTCTGTGACTCTTTGATAATTATGACAGGATATGGAAAAGGCATCACTAGTCAACTCTCAGAATATTTTTAGAGAAGATTGTTTACAGTCTAATTGGCATATAATGCCCATTTGGCATTTTGCGTACTTTGAGGTTTGAATTTCAAGATGTGGTTGTTGGTTTTGCTCTTGTTTTCAGCACCTAAAAATCCTGACATAAGAGCTTTAATATTCCTGTGCCAGCTCCTGCTTCTATAATAGAGGCAACTCCTCTTTGGGAGGGGCCCTGAGCCTCAAGCAGAAGACTCAGAAGTTGCTAAGAAAATAATTTTTAGAAAACCCCACAAACAAACTTGGAGAAAGCTGGTCACTGGGCTTGCAGACCAAGGAGTGAGATTGGACACCAAATCCTTCCTTTTCTCTCCCTAACTTGCCGCCTCTCGGTGGCCAGGTGCGCTGTTTGTTTCCTCTTCTGTTGGTGTCACTGCATTCTGAAAAGTGCCATTGTGAGCAAATGGGATACACAGCCTTTATAATTTACTTTTTAAGAGATAGGGGTCTCACTCTGTTGCCCAGGCTGTAGTGCAGTGGCGCGATCATAGCTCACTGCAGCTTCAAACTCCTGGCCTCAAGCGCCCCTCCTGCCTCTGCCTTCAGAGCACTGGGATTACAGACGTGTGCCACTGCTCCCACCGCAGGGATGCACAGTCTTTTAAACCACAGACATTTAATAGCACAGTCCTCAACTACTTTTTGTTTTGGTTTTGATTTGACACAATAAACTACCTGTGGGTGAAGACGCCATTTTTTACTGGCCAGTGAAGCCCTCCTAAATATTAGTAAAGAGCCATCTGTCCACTGAGCAGTGAAACTGAATAAAAAATGATCATCCTTCTTGTTCTTTATGTCTACCATAGGTCACTCGTGCCCTGGAATTGAAGGGCGAGAGGCTCTCTGGGAGGCGCTGTCCCCCACGAATCACTGGGAATCTGATGTTCCCTAGGATTTAGTGCCGTGCAGGGAGACATTTATTTTCTGCTCCCGGAGCACTAACAGTGCTGGCCATTAGCTTAGCAGGCCCTACATGAGAAAAGGAGAAACACACGGGCTCACGGGCAGTGTCTGTGCACCTGGCACGCTGTAGAGTCTTCTCCTTGGCACATGCTTCTCCAAGAGTGGGCCCCGAAATGGCAGCTCCAGTAGCGCTTGGGAACTTGTTAGAGAAAGCCAAACTTTGGCTTCCTCCCCAGACCTTTTGAATTAGAAACTGCACAGTGGGGCCTGGTCATTTGGTTTTAACAACCCCCCTCCCCGCGCAGGTGCTTCCAGGGCTTTCTCATATTTGAGCATTTGAGCAGCTCAGGTCTTGACAAACTGAGAGGAAAGTGGAGAAAGCTGCAGCTGATGTCCGCTGTGGCCATACTCTAGGCCTGTCTCATGGTGCACACAGATCAGCTCCTCACCCACGGAGGGGTATCGTCGTTGCTGTCAGTTTGTGCTTAAGTTGGGCCTGTCCTCATTGTACACACAAATGAGCCCCTCACCGACGGAGGGCCGCGCCTGTCCTCGTTGTGCGCACAAATGAGCCCCTCACCGACGGAGGGCCGGGCCTGTCCTCGTTGTGCGCACAAATGAGCCCCTCACCGACGGAGGGCCGGGCCTGTCCTCGTTGTGCGCACAAATGAGCCCCTCAAGGGGTATCATCGAAGCTCACAGTTTGTAGTTGAGCCATGTGCTTGGAGATCCTAGGAGGACCTGCTTGGCCAGGGCCAGTGCAGGCGGCTGCTGGCCTGTCTGCGATTTGTGCATCCCTGTGTTCCTCCTCAATACCTGTGACACTGATTTTTTTTTTTTTTAATACTTTAAGTTCTAGGGTACATGTGCACAATGTGCAGGTTTGTTACATATGTATACATGTGCCATGTTGGTGTGCTGCATCCATTAACTCGTCATTTACATTAGGTATATCTCCTAATGCTATCCCTCCCCCTACCTCGCCCCCACAATAGGACCCGGTGTGTGATATTCCCCTTCCTGTGTCCAAGTGATCTCATTGTTCAGTTCCCACCTATGAGTGAGAACATGCGGTATTTGGTTTTCTGTTGCGATAGTTTGCTGAGAATGATGGACACGAACTCATCCTCAATTTTTAAAAATGACATTGAAAATCACCTACATACCTGTTTCTATTTAGAAAATTGGTTCATGTTTTAATAAACAGAAGAGATGACAGAAGAGGATAACTCAAACTTAAGTCCACTACCCAAAAGAATCAGAAAGTGCTGGATCCCTTTCATACACACATACACACACACCTAAAAACGTCACCATTCTTGGTTTGGCGTGGTGACTCATACCTGTAATCCCAGCACTTTGGGAGGCTGAGGCAGGCAGATCACGAATGAGGTCAGGAATTCAAGACCAACCTGGCCAGCATGATGAAACTCTTGTCTTTATTAAGATACAAAAAATTAGCTGGGCATGATGGCACGTGCCTATAATCCCAGCTACTCGGGAGGCTGAGGCAGGAGAATTGCTTGAACCTGGGAGGCAGAAGTTGCAGTGAGCCAGGATCACACCATTGCACTTCATCCTGGGCGACAGGGCGAGACTGTCTCCAAAAAAAAATAAAAGTCGCCATTCTTTGTGATCAGCTCCTGCACTTAAGATATCTTCCTCTCCCATGCCATGAGGACATCTTCTGTATCATCATTGTTAATAACTTTCATGCTGATTCCGTCCCATGCTGGCCCATCTTTAAACAGCAATAATAGACATGTCATCTATTATGTGCTCTCACCATGTAAAACAGGCTTTGCACAAAGTACTTGTATGAGTCCATTAATCTTTACAACAATGGTATGACATAGGTTCTATTGTTAGCCTAATTTTATCCTCAATAACTTGTCTGTGATAATTCAGCTGGTATATGGCAGTGGTTCAAGGCCAACCGGGCTTTTTGATTACAAAGAACAGGCCTGTAGCTACTGTGCTACCTGATGGCTGTTGAGTTGTATTGAAGTTTTTTAAAAAATATATATATTATAAAATGCTAGGATAGAGTTTCCTGTAGCGTAATTGTAGTTTCTGCTCCTATTTTATATCATTAGGATAAAAAGAGAAACGGCATTACTTCGTATTGCATTTTCTTACAGGATTTTCAGTAGATTTTATCTAGTTGCCCCCCTCCAGAAGGTGAAACCAACATTCTACCAGCATATGTTGGTGTTGGTTTTCCCAAACATTGCTGGTACTGGGAATTCTCATCGTATAGAACCTTGCCGCTATGATTGGGAAACCATATCTGTCCATTTTAATTTGTGTTTAGTTACTAACAAGAGCTCTTCTTCTACAATTTCTTCGTAGGTCTGTTAGCCTTTCCTAAAAGTATATATATGTATATATTTATTATTATACTTTAAGTTCTAGGGTACATGTGCACAACGTGCAGGTTTGTTACATAGGTATACATGTGCCATGTTGGTGTGCTGCACCTATGAACTCGTCATTTACATTAGATATATCTCCTAATGCTATCCCTCCCCACTCCCCCCTCCCCACAATAGGCCCCAGTGTGTGATGTTCCCTTTCCTGTGTCCAAATGTAAAAGTATATTTTTTTTAAAGTGATATATTATTTACAAACTGTAAAGTAATCTGTTGTAGACGGTTCAGTTCAGTGGTTTTTAGTGTATTTATGAAGATGTACAATGATTACCAGGGTCCAATTTTAGAACATTTTTATAACCCCGGCAAGATCCCAGTGTCCATTTCTGGTCGTTTTTCCTTCCTAGCCAGTCCCAGGTAACCCCTAATCTATTTTCTGTATCTACACATTTGTCTTTTCTGGCCTTTTTATAGAGCTGGAATCATACAACTTGTGGCCTCTGTACTGGCTTCTTGTACTTAGCATAAAATTTTCAAGATTTCTCCATGTTTTAGCATCAGTGCTTCCTTCTTTTTGGAGATGAATTGTGTGGATATACTGCATTTTGTTCATCCATTCATCAGCTGATGGACTTCTGGGTTGTTTTTACTTTTTGAGTGTAATGAACGATGCCACTAGGATTCATGGACAAATTGTTGTGTGGATCTATGTTTTCATTTTTTTGGGTGGGGCGAGTGATATATGCCTGGAAGTGGAATTGCTGAGCCATATGGTGACTGTCATGTTTAACATTTGGAGGAAATGCCACACTGTTTTCCAAAGTGAATGCACTGTGTTACCTTCCCACCAGCTTGGTGTGACTGTTCTCATTTCCTTATGTCTTTAGCAACGCTTGTTATTGTCTGTCTTTTGGATTATAGGCATCCAAAAGTTGTTGTGGAGTGAAAACGAACACTTTCAAAACGTCGTTTCTTGGAATGAGTTATTGACCCCATAGTGCATGAGGGGCTGTGTTGAACATACTGGTGACATTAATGACCATGTGATGACCTTGTATCTCAGTATTGTAATGACGTTGGATCCTTTTGCTGTGTGTCTCAAAATTATTTCCCTCGTGTTTTTCCTCACAGCAAAATGTTTACTGAATTCATCCTCAATGTTCCCATGGGCTTGCTGACCATCCAGAAACTCTACTGCCTGATTGAAATCGTCCACAGTGACCTCTTCACACAGCATGGTGAGTGGAACCCCAAGAATTATTCACTTGTCCTGTTATTTATTTTCTGAAGACACTGACCCTCTGAATTGCCTCCTCTTGACAAAAGGAGTGGAGGTTGCAACCAATTAAAACTGCTGTATTACAAGACAGGAAGATTTAGCCCTTACAAGAGAAGGGTGATCGACATGTAGTGCAGGTGATAGATCATTGAGAAATGAAGGCAAAAGCTCCTAGTTTGTAATTTAGGTATACACCAAAGTCCTGGGTTAATCAGCATACATTGTAGCCTTTAAGATAGGTGATTGTCTGTCCCGGGGAGGCAATCACTTCACTCCATTGTGATGATTGCAAGGAAAAGAATTCAAGTTTTCTTTAAATCTGAAAGTAATGGTTTTATCTTATTCTGAACTTTGCATTCTTTGACAGCGTTTCTTCAAATGCTACTCAAAGTAATAAGAATTTTAATGATTCTTCAACTCATTTATCCTGCAGAACACCTTATATTTCCCCATGTTATCTCCCTGCCCTTTTTATTAATCATTTTCTTTCTATTTGGCAGATGGAATTAATATTTTACCCTTGTCAAGCAGTTTTACTGAAAGCTTAAAACCTCTGCATAATTCCACAAGCTTCCTCATTTATTGGAGGCAAACGTGAAGTCTGTTGAGTGACAATCTGACTGAGATGCCTGGATTCATTTGATTCCTTTTTTTCCCCGGCGTTTGGCTGCTCCATTCATTTTCTGTTGTCCTCATTCTTGGTGTTGTTTTCAGTTCCCCTGTGCTTTCACGGATCCCAGACCTGAGATGTCCCTGCTAAGTTACTGGCTGGGTTTGGAACGCACTCTGTGCATGGCTTGGTCCTTTGTGCCTTCTGGGGTGTGAATTTTAATCTTCTTTCTCGGCTAAACCTTACAAAATGCACCAGAGTTTACACTTATTGCTAAGGCCAATATTGAAAGAAAATGTTGACTTCATTTAGGTGGGCGTGTTCTTCTCTAGAAAAAAACACATCAAACCAAGAAGTGGGGGGCTTTCTGCAGCCCCTCCGTGTAGACCTCTTTCTGAGTCAGAAGCCATTTCTTACTTTCATAAAAGAAAGTCAGTTCTCACCATTGTCTGGGACTCAAAGCACATGACTCTCCATTCAGCCATTATTCCTGACTGTCCATGTTTCAGTTTCTCACTGGAGACTGGATTGCCCACTCACCAGGTGTCTTCCAAAACTTGGGGACTCAAGGAAAGGCTGATAATAGAGGTGATGGCCAGGACCCTGCTTCAGGATTTCCTCCTACAGTGAATAAGCTTTATAACACGGCAAGTAAAATCCCCTGAAAATTTTATATCTTGTTCTTATTAGGTGGGTTACTGATGCCCCATCTCCTAACCATTCAATGCCAAGACACAGAAGGAGACATACTCTGTCACCAGCACTACCGTCATCAGTATCTTCATCAAATTAATAGCTATCAATAAGTATCAACTGTCCATGGAGAACAATTGTCAGTAAATTGTTGATGAATTGTGCTTGATTTTTCTTGAGTGTTGATTTAACAAAGATCTTCTTCAGGATATATTTACATATATTTAAAAATTTCTGTTGCAAAACTTTTTTCTGTATGTCACTTAGTTTCTTTGAATAAGAATGTAAACCATAAAAGATTCAATTAGATTTTTTTTTTTTTTCATTTGAGACGTAGTCTCGCACTGATGCCCAGCCTAGAGTGCAATGGCATGATCTTGGCTCACTGCAAGCTCCGCCTCCCGGGTTCAAATGATTCTCCTGCCTCAGCCTCCTGAGTAGCTGGGATTATAGGTACCCGCCACCATGCCTAGCTAATTTCTATATTTTTAGTAGTGATGAGGTTTCACCATATTGGTCAGGCTGGTCTCAAGCTCCAGACCTCAAGTGATCCACCCACCTCAGCTTCCCAAAGTGCTGGGATTACAGGTGTGAGCCACTGAGCCTGACCCCAGATATTTTTTCTCTATTAAAGCTTGCTCATTTTTTTAGCTCGTAGAAAGCTTGAAGGAAACGTACTGTTTATATTCAATGATTTTGTTAGCTTAGGTGTTTGTAATTGTTTCTCCCCCTCTTTTCTATACCCCATTTTTGTTTCATTCTTGTTCTCTAAGCCTTTTATCTTAGACAGCCTGAGGTCCTATTTTGGAAGTATGCAGGATATGAATAAATACTTAGCTTTGTTTAATATGGAATTACCAGGTAATATAATATTTTGAAGTAATTAACCTACTATCATCTTTTTAAGTATGGAGTTAGGATTTTGATGTTAGTATAAGCAAGTTGTATCCAGCATAGTAAATGAGATTGTATGAAATATATGAATCCCAAATTATTGTGGGCTAAATGAACCAAAATTAGCCTGAAGCTTCATGTCTTACAAGCAGCTCCAGAATGGCCCCATCAGAAGAAGTTGTCTAAGCCATAATTGGCAGCTCAAATGTACTTCTAAATGCTTCGTGGTTGCCTAGAAGCATTTCAGAATACTTTGGCCAATGTGAAAAAGGTCCTATTTACTGCCTTTGAGTTTTAAATGTTTTTCTTAAAACAACCTCAGTTTTTCTCATCTGCAAGCTCTCTGCTTGTTCAAAGTAGCCAACAGATATCTTAACCTCCTGGTCAAGAAAGATTTATCACCAGAAATCTTCCAGTTCGTCCATTCTTACAAAAGATGTCATTACTTTTGGAAAATATTCTGTGCCACCTTTGGTATAAGAATTTAAAGCCAAGCGGTTTTCTGATGAGACATGTTGGATCTGATTTTCATGCTTGCTTTTTCTGTTTCTTGTTAATTTGTACAAATGTGGTTGTTTTTGTCCTGTTTCCTGATCCCAGTGGAATCAGTCAAATGAACTCTCCTTGTGTTCAGATTTCTAGAACTTGGTATAACTGGATTTAGCTGCATATGCCACTGAATGCACTTGCCCTTAGTAAACATCCTCGGGAGGATGTGATCAGAATGCGTCCCTGTGTGTGTCCTCCGGGTTCCTTCGTGGGGGCTCCCTGGGTGAAGTGGGATTCCCGTCTTTGCTTCTCAGCTTGTGTGTTGCCTTACTCACTGAAAGAGGCCCACTGGTTGCTTTGCACTAAAACCTTTCTTTTTATCTCCCCCTGATATAATGACAAGTGGATCTGTTCGCAAGAGGCTGGCAGTGAATTCTGAAGCTGGTGTTGTTCCTCTGCAGAAAAGCCTTTTGTTGCCAGGTCTAGGTCCCAGTAGGCCAGGCCTTACAGTGCCTTGGTTGTTTCTGGCCTTGTTTTCCCCATTTCTTTCTCTTGGAGAACATGGAAACTGTAGATGCATCCAGCTGAGTTTGTTGGGCTTCACAGGAGACACATCTTTGGGCTTGTCAAAGCAAGATAGCTGTGTGTGATCCAGCCCGTGTGGGACTGGCCTGAATGAGGACACCAGGGTTGTGTCACTGCAGCCATTTGCTCACAGTGCATTCAACTTTCCTCTGCCCTTCTGTTCTATCCGGGCCCTCAAGGATTAGATGATGGCCACCCACACTCTGCAGGGTGGACGTGCTTGACTCAGTCTGCCAATCCCATTGCTAATCTCTGTTGGAAACATCCTTACAGACACACTCAGAAATAATGTTCAGCCAGCTCTCTGGGCATCCATGGTGCAGTCATTTGGCATTTAAAATTAACCATCACTGAGCATTTCTTCCAAGAGGACCCTGCTTAAAATACCTCTCTATGTGCTACCTCATGGCTCCTCATGGCACGCGCCCCATGTAGAATCATTGTATTTCTTACTTGCTTATTTGTGGGCCTTCCATAGTATGAGAGCTTTCCAAGCTGGGCCTTGTTCATCTAGATTTTGCTCTTCTGCTGGTACCTAGCGCATGCCTGGCCTCAGCATGCCTGTAGTGGATATTTATTGAATGAATGAAATGCTTAGGGGTATTCCTAACCAGGAGGCAGTACAGAGAAAGCAGCAGGACTGGCTATACACATGTGTAGTTGACTTGATTGAAGGGAGGTGAAGGTTTGGGTTCATATGGGGAAATTGGCAGCCTTTCCTTGTCTTAGCTTTGAATGAATTGATCATAGGGGAGAAAGGAGAGGTCTTAGGGGAGGAGTAACATCAGGAGAAAAGGGAGAGGGAGAAAAGGGAGAGACTTGAGGTGTGAAGAGTCTTCTCTGAGCAGTTTTATAAAATCAAGATGCTCTTCTATTTTCATTTGATCTAATCCTCTATTTTCTGGAAATAGGAGGGGGGTGGAGTTCAGATCTTTGCATTCAAGATACCTTTTTGCTAAAACTATGGAAAATTTCAAATATACAGTAGGGCAGAAAGAAGAGCGTAAGGCAGTATACTCATCACTAAGCTCTACAAATTATCAACTCATGATCCATCTTTTTTTTTGTTGTTTTGAGACAGAGTCTCGCTCTGTTGCCAGGCTGGAGAGCAGTGACGCGAACTGGGCTCACTGCAACCTTTACTTCCCGGGTTCAAGCGATTCTCCTGCCTCAGCCTCCTTAGTAGCTGGGACTACAGACACGTACCACTACATCCAGCTAATTTTTGTATTTTTAGTAGAGACGGGATTTCACCATGTTGGCCAGGATGGTCTTGATCTCTTGACCTTGTGATCCACCCTCCTCGGCCTCCCAAAGTGCTGGGATTACAGGCTTGAGTCACCACGCCCAGCCGATCCATCTTTTTTATCTGTATGCCCATCCCCCAGATATTTTGAGGCAAATCTCTGCCATCACAGCATTCCATTTGTGTCGTTTTAAATGTATGGTAGTAATACAGAGGGCACAACAGTGTTCCTAAGAAGAGGCTGTGCAGAGGAGCTGGTCCCCATGCTGGTGAGACATCCACCTTGGATGTTCCCACCCCTGCCCCTCTGCCGAGGTAGAGGGCCTGTAACATGTTAGCATGCTGTGCAGGAGAGTCAGTGAATGGGCAGTGTGCGTGAGAGTCAATGGGCTGTGATGGCTTTAAGCTTTGTCTCGCCATGTGATTTGACTACTTGAAAACTGGTTAATAGATTGTGTGCTTCACCAAAAGATGACTCTTGCATATAATCTGTGGTGTGGAGTGAGCAGATTTTCAAAGCAAGATAGATACAAAGAGAAGGAAAGGTCAAAGCTTCATGATGTGTGCATTTGTAGCTTTGTTTCCATGTGATTATATTGGTGCTCATATAGCTGACAAAAACTGTGAGAATTAAAGCTTAAATCATATAGAAATGAAACGTTTTCGTGTAATTAAACACTGGAACACTGACATTTAGGATTTATGCTCACAAAAATGTGTAACATTAATGTTACAGAAATTGGAATAAAATGAAGCATCCTGAGCTAACATTAACTTTTAAGTTAGTAAAGAGCATTGGCCATACTTGTAAGAAGCCTTTGAGTGGAGGTGAGAGTCCTCCTGGAACATGTTCTCTCACCCACTGGCCCCTTTCTGAATCTGACACTGGCCCCCTTCTGAACCTGACAGCTTTGGGAAGCTTGTTTCAATGAACACTGGGTCACTTCTTTGCCTTTGAAGATGTAATTTTTCCATATTCCCATTTCCATAGTGGCTAAAGCAATGCACAGGTTTTCTTTGGAGCTTACTGTATCCTTATCATTTTGTCCTCACTCAGTTTGTTTTGGATGGGAGTGTGAGATTTTGAGAGTAAAGTTTAGTGGTAAGACGACCCCTTTTTCGTCTTGCAAATAGTTGAATACTCTAGATAGGCTGCTTTTCTGTGAGTCTGCTATTCTCTGGCACCCTGTGTAGTTTTCTGTTTGCCTGTTGGTTGTTTTCCTGGTGGTTGGACTCTGGTAGTGAGTAGGAATGGGAAAGAGGCCATTCCCTCATACCTTGGCCCTCCTGGGGCTCCTCCCTTCACTATAGCCAACAGGCTCCTTGTAGACAGTGTTCATGAGTTTTTTCAAACTTCATTTGCTTCCATTTTTGAGCAATATAGAGCTTCTTGAAAGTGTAGGCCTGGTGAGTTTAAATTATTTTCCTTATTATTTTCAAGGTGAGTGATTCTTGTAGTTATCAAGCAAAGTAAAATTCTCCTTTTTAATGGTGGAAACATTAGTTACAGCAGCCCTTTGAAATCTGAGGGCAAAGTCCCAGACACCTATTGGGACTAACTATTAGGAAATATTGAAGTCAGATGTCTACACTATTATCATTGTGATTTGATCCATTATAGAAATTTATATCTCAAAAAATTACCCCATTAATCAACTTATTATGCCTTAAATTATAGAAAAGCTGCGTGTTTAAAACAAACCCATAATACACCTTCTTAACGTTTTTGATAAAAGCATTTTTGATTAAAAAAACAAAATAAAATATCTTGAGCTTTACTGTTGTGGAAAATAGAAGTATATTTTGCTATATCGAAAGGGATCTTAAACCCGAGCTACTCTGCAGTAGTTTTGTTAACTCGATAGATGTTGTGCAGAAGGAACAATTGGGGTTGGGGTCAATTTTGCCACAGTCACTTAATGTACCACTCATATAGCATTCTGCAGTACTTTAATTAGATAGTTGTGCTGATGACTTCTAATGAACGGAACCAGCTGTGAACCCCGAAGACTGATTCTTTTAAATAATGGTGGAATGTAAACATCATTTTCTCTTCTGTGTGTTTCATGCCTCGATAAAACTTTTTATCTGTAATACTGCACCTTTTTCATCCCTCATTCTGTATATCATTATCTTTCATTATATATGTTTTGGAAAAGACCATTTGTTAAAACACTGCAGGGTTTTAGAAATGACTTATTGAATGTAGGAGGGTGAACTCAATTTTTAATTGTATCCATTTCAATTCCATCATAATTCATTGAATATCTGCCGTGTGCTCAGGACCATTGGTTAGAGAGTTTGCTTCCTTTGAGAGTCTTCAGAGTCATCTACTTAAAAATGTAGAATTGGAAAAGAGTGATTATCTCAGTGCTTAGATAAGGACACCAGAGTTCAGCAAGAAGCCTGGCAGGGAGGTGTCCACCGCCGTGGTGCTGATGGAGGAGGTGGCTTCTTACAAATCCATCAGCCCACTCTTTTCTTAAACTGTTTCACACCCACCATATGAGTAATGCATTCTGAAAACGGAATTTACTTCAAATGCCATATGGAACAAGACAAAATACAAATAAGTGAATAAATAAACATAGAAATAAATTAAATGTATAAAGTATACAGTGTTGTGCTCATATGTTAATGGAGTTTTCATAGTTTTTCTCTTCTTTCTGTGTGGGGAGTTTTATCTGTGATCAAATTGGTGGTGCCAACAGTTCTTTATAGTGGAGTTGGTGTAAACTTTATCATCGTCTGTTGAGTTCTGCCGTCACTTCTGGGTGGGCTTCTGTTCCTGTTGCTGGATGTTGAAAACAAGAAGAACAATCTGAGAAGAGACTGTGTCAGTTGTCCTGTGTTTAGTCATGTGCACACTGGGCACCAGGAAAGCAATTCCCTGAGTCTCCTTACTCCATGATTTCTTCTAGATCCTGGGAGCTGGTTTCTGTAACTGCATGATATGTTGTCTACAGTAACTAGCCTGGGACAGTGGGAAGAACCCCAGGTCAGCCTGCAGTCTCCTAGGTTCTGCTTCAGGACCTCCATCTTTTCTTGGGCATAGACTCCTCCCTGGGTTCACAGTCCTTTCCTTAAGAGGAACTACAACACAATATAGGGTTTTAACATATGTATTTTATTGTCAGTGCAACCAGGAGGGGAGTTTGTGCAGGACCACATGGGCCAAGACCTATATTTTTTGCTACCGTTATTCTCCTGGTTTAAAAAATAGCCACCATTCCACAGCTCTGTATATTCTCTCTTGGTTTTCTCATCTTCCACGTGGTGAGATCCTGCCTGCAGACTGACAGCCCTGTAAATTCTTTCTGAACTTAACACAAGCCACATCCTTGATGTACTCCTGTCCACCTAGAGAATAGACTTCTTGCCTCACCAGTTCTTCCCACACAGTGTTCTCTGGCATTTTTCTTGCATCTTGCTGATTTTTTCATCTACTAATAAATGGGACTCATTTGTGATTTTTCTCCATTGGCTCTTCTTTCATTTCTTTCTTCTGACAGCTTGTTACTAGCAGAGTAATGGAAGTTTAATCTTTACTTCTCCAAAGTAAAAGATACAAAATATCTGCTCCCTCACTGCCTTCCTTTAAAGGATGGCTCGCTTTTTTACAAAGCCTTGTGCTGATGTCCAGAAAACATACCTTTGACAAATTTCTTTTTCCTTTTGTTCAACAGTCCACGTGCTACTGTGCTGCCTCCTTCCAGTTTCCAACACCCTTTTGCTTGCTCTGTCACCTTTTCATTTCAAATTCCATGATACTGAATACCTCAAGGGTGAATTGCAGATTACCACATTTCTGACATTTTCAGCCCTCTGCCCAGTGGCCGTGTTCCAATCAGAACACTTAAAACGTACTGCCCGGCAGCTTGGAATAGAAACACTGCACAGGCCATTTGTGTTTACTCCATTTTACAGACTAGGAAACTAATGCGCAGAAAGGAAAAGTGACCTACCAGGGGTAACTCGATGTTCATTTGTTCTCTGGTACTGCTAACTTTCATGACTTGTTAGGTTAAAATGATTCTTGAAAAATTTGCTTTGCATCTGTTATGTAAAAATGCCTGAATCATACAGGTTTACACATGTGTGTTCCTACATGGATCCTTTACCCTGCGGAGCTCCAGCTGAGGAATCAGACATCTAATAATTCTGACTCTAATGGTGCATAGGGGTGCAATCCTGAAGGTCCCTTCACTCAGCTCCCAGTTCCCACATCTGTGAAGTGTGGAGCTAAGTAGTTGGCTCTGTGATTCCTTACAGTGTCGGCACCTTCTTCTGTATTTCTGTTGTTTGAAGACTTGAATGGAGGGTGAAAAGCACCTGGACGTGTTGAAACATGTGGGTCCAGGATTCTTAGATGGTTGGAAAATAAGACAATTGACTATACAAGATGAATAGCAAACACTCCCCATGTATATGGTTCTTACTGTTTAATTCTCATGAAAAGTGTTATTTTGGATCTCAGTTCTATGTCACACTCAGAGGGTTATTAAATGCACTTTATGGATCGTTTATTTAATGTGACCAAATGAAAAATTAAGAAGTACATTACTCAGTGTTCATAAAAATGAATGTTTTAAATGGACAAATTCATTCTTGTATTTGCATCTTGCTTTAATGTAGAACTGTAATGGGGTTATGGTTGGATATTCTGCTTGGACATTTATAAGCTGATAATGCTTGTTGAATACCTTTTATGAAGATTAATATTTTTTACTCTGTCCCCATTACCAGAGCATTAATCATCCTGGCTTCGGCCCTTGCAACTGAGGATGAACAGATGTTGAATTATTGCCATCTGTAATCATTGTGGATCACACTGGGGAAGGGCCGTGAAAGGGTGACTGGTGTGATCCTCACAGCTGATTTGCATGGAGCCTGGGCCCACCTGGCTACCTTTATAGCTCTGTGCGTGGCCAAGGAAACCAGGACAGCTGTGCTAGCTGATTCTAGCTTCCTTGTAGGTCACCGTAGCCTTAGTCAGCACTGACAGTCCTAGAGTCATGTGTGTGTGATGGGGTGTCTGATAGGAGAGAGCTGTGGCCGTGACTCTGCTTACAATAAATGCCAGTTCATAACAATCAGAAGTCACGTACAAGGTCCTTAACATCTGCTTACTAGCATACTCTGAGACTGTGCTGTCCAGCAGAAATAGAATGTGAGCCATGTATGTAATTTAAAATATTCTAGTTGCCACATTTTAAAAAATGATGCAATTGATGAAATTAATTTTAACAATGTATTTTGTCTAAAACATCACTGCAACATGAATTCTCTCTAAATATTATTAATGATATATATTTTATGTTCTTTTTTTCATGTGAAGTCTCTGAAATCCAGTATTTTACACCTGTATAGCACATCTCAGTTTGGATGTGAAATTTTCACCAGATACTTGATCTTTATTTTCATCATTGAATATAATTTACCTTTGAAAAATGAGATTCACATACCCCAATTGTTTCAAACATTGATTTCTAGTAAGTAAATCCAGTAGCATTTTTTACATTTAAATTTATGTTAATTACAATTAAATAATGTTAAAAATTCCATTCCTCCATGGCACTAATTAGATTTCACATGCTCAGAGGTTTTTGAGCTGGATATCACAGCTCTGAGGTATTAGTTTTCTTTTGAGTCCTTTTAGTTGAACAGGCTGACTTTGTATAATACTATTCCTTCTGTTACCACTGTTTGTTGTAGGCTCATATTTGCTAAATACACGCATTGTATCATTTAGTTCTCACGGTCAATCTGGGAGATGACCAACAGCATCCCCATTTTGCACAAAAGAAGAATTAAGACCTAGAGAGTTTCAGTAACTTTAAGTAACTTGCCCAAGATACAAAGCAAAGAGCCAGCAGGGGGACTGCATTATTTCTTCATATGTGTGAGTAAACTGATTAAAAGGCTTTCCCCAAATCCCATAAAGTGACCCAAGTTCCTGGACTTCTGGTTGAGTATTTGTTCCAGAGTTTTCAAAAGATGATGTGTTTTTCTTTAAAATATAAGATCCCGCCTCCTTTTTTTTTTTTTTTTTTCTCCTGGTGGATTATTTGTTGGCTTCCCAGGCCATCTGCTTTGGAACTAATGGGACTATCAGTGCCAAACCCGTAGAAATGACATTTCGTCCATGAGAAGAGTATGCAGGACATTTAGGTGTGAAGTCCATAGGAAGACGGGAGATTCCCCTTCCTTGACTGCCAGAGACAGCTGTTCATGCTTTAAAATAGGTCATTGTAGGGTATGTGTGTGTGTGTGTGTGTGCGTGTGTGTGTGTGTGTGTGTGTATGTCTGTCTGTCTATCTGTTCCTCTGTCTGTCTTTGTAGTGTACGTTCCTCAGTGCTCCTGATTTGCTATCTTAAGATAAAATTCTAGAGTCTTACTGTTACTTAAAACGTGTACTGCCACCACTTCTTGAAAAATCCTACTATCTGTAGACAGAAATACAGAATAAGAGAAGCCCCTTAAAAAATGAGGTTTGAAGAAATTTATGTTTTCGCTTTTAGGGAAGGCAGCTGAGTGGCTACTGTACTGTATAGCACAGCTATACGGCTTTAGTTTTCTTTGTATATTTTTAGTTGAAAAGGCTGATTTTGTATAATGATATTTGTGTTATTGCTATTAACAGCTACCATTTATTGAGGGTTGGGAGCAGCAGACCTGCTTTTAACTGCAGACTTTAGTTGGATACCACATGCATGTAATTGCAAGTTAATCCAGGACACACACAGTCATACTGCCACTATCATCAGGCCTTGGTTTATGTGCTTGGATATGCCATTTAAGGAAAATAAGAAGGCTTCTGCTTTTATGGAGATTGCATCCCAGTAAGGAGGAACAGATAATTAAAGCAATCAGTATTTCAGATGTTCCTGTAACGGGGCATTGGAGGCCTGCCTGTACCTGGCTCCACCAGGGGCTGTGCTGAGGCCTGCAGATCACAGGTCACCAGGGAGGTGCACTCCTTGGCTTTGCTGCCTTCGGCTTGGGTCCTCCCAGCCTCTCTGAGTGGCTCTGGGGAGTTGACTTTCTTTGGGGTCTGGGATGGGTTGCTGTGGACCAGGTGACAGATGGTACTGTAAGGTGCCACAACCTGTGTGACCCTCTGCCTGGAGGCCTGGTTGAAATCCCTGGCATGGGCAGAGTGACCTTTGGCCTTTAGGGAAAGCCGGGTTGCCAGCCTGCTCCTCCTCAGTGACCACCTGGTTCTGTTTTGGGGTCAGGGGTGTAGTTTTCTGATGCTGATGGTGCTGGGGGAGACCTCTCACTGAGGCATGTTGGATGACTTTTTACAAAGTCCTCCCTCAAGTGTCATCTCATTTTGTCCCGACAGTTAAAGTAGACATAGCCCCACCTCCCACCTTGATCCTGACTGGCCATAGATGGCTGGGTCACGAAGGCTGAGGTGTAGTTGGATTTTCGTCTATCAGGATGGTTATAACAATTTTTTTTTAAATGTTCTTGGGGGCTTAGTAAATGAAATGTCTTTATATGGGACAAAATGACAGTGACATTTCTAAAAGTTTTGTTGTTTCTCCTCAAGAGAGGCTGGATAGCAAACAGATGAAGGTAGCGCAGTCCTCCAGGTGGGGTGGATGGTGAACGTTCCCACCAGGTAATCAAAGATGGTTGATAGCATCTCCCAGCCAGAGATGAACAGGCAGACACCTCCTCTTTCTCCCCAGAGTGATTCTAACAAATGAGACCAGCACACTCAGTTAGCTCTGAGAACAGCACAGACCACAACTGCCTACCCAGCATGACGGATAAATGGTGCAGTGAGGGATGAATTTAGGCCGGGACATCTGGGTCCAGAGTCTATAGGGCCAGCTCTGCTGTCTCTGAGCAGTGCTATGTTCCTCTGATTTTCTGGAATCACTTATGGACACACCCTCCTTCCAGCCTGTACTGGCTGGTCGATTAGACCTTTTCCCTCTCTTTGGTCTGTGCTAAGCTTGCTTTGGAAGTCGGATTCTAAGCTTATGTAGTCATTTTTTTCCTTAGTCACATTGTCAGGGGCTATCATTACCTGCTGAGGTCTTAGTGGTTCTAACTACTCCCTCTGAGGTTTCTTGGAAATTTAGCTTGTTTTCCAGAATGGTGGCAGTGCTAGGGATGACCAAGTGACAGGGTTGGCCCAGGGCTCTCCCCATGTTGAGGTTGGCACAGTGTGTGATGTATTTCCAGCCAAAGGGCAAGAGGACTCATTTGGGAGATACCACGGTGAGCACCACGAGGAAGAGTGCTGGCAGGGCTGGGCTCAGATAAGGGTGTGCTGAGGAAACATTTCAGCCGGCTGGACTAGAGCATTTAGAGTTGAACCCTACGGTGGATGCTGCGTGGTGGTTAAGGTCAGCAGCTCAAGAGTCTGGATGTAGTTTGTAGATTCTATAGGAAAGGCATTGAGATTTGGGGGTGTTTGTGGAAATAGTGGGTCCCATGCATTAGCATTTCCAGGCTGGATTCACTCCCTTGAGGTCATTTTCTTGTTCATTTCTCTTGGACTGGCTTTGTTCTCGGGTGGCTCTAACACTCGGGCAGTCGCCTACAGGGCCAGCCCATCCCATCTTGGCACTGTGCTCTCCCTCGCTGACCTCTTGAGGGATTCCAGACACCTACAGCCTTCGAGGCTGACATGGCCTCTTTCCAGAAGATGTGCAGCACTTAGCATGTCCTGCATTACTTCTGCCTAAGTATTGACTACTGGCATTGTGAAGTCAGCAGGGACATTCACATTTTCCTATGTTAATTGGACAAAACTTTTTGGAAAAATGGTGTTGCTATCAGTCCTTTCCTGGGAAATCAATAAAAATTGGAACTGGGGAAGTCTTTGGCAGGGGCTGCCCACATGTTATCCGCTGGAGACAGGGGAGTAGAGGGGTTTGTGTTTCTTCTCAATCTTTGTTTCTCTCTGCCTGCACCCTAGTCCTTCATTGTAGTGTAGTTCGTGGGAAAGTTCTGAGTGTGCTCTGCGTACTCAGAAGAACCATTCCAATGTTGCATGCTTATAGTGTTCTTACATAAAAGAAACATTAATGCAAACCATGTTTTAATGTATCATTAATGTTGTAAGTCTTAAAATATAAAATCCTGAAAACCTGCTAAGTCTATTTAAGGTTTTAGAGCACTGCTGTCTCCTCATGTGCTCTGCATTTAAAGGAAACAAGAATGGCTGGGCTAGCGTCAAAACACAGAACTGGTGTTGTAAACAGATAGTCCGTGCTGGAGACCAGATGATGCTCCAGTTAAGTTGGAGTTCCCAACTGGAAGAGACAATTAGGAATTGCATTTCACCTTTAATCGTATTTGTGTCTGTTTCCCTATTGCTCTTTTATTTTCTGAACATCCTTCCTATGCTCCTATCGAAAAAACAAATGGAAATCGAAACCTGCTTTGCCTCTGATCCTTACACCACGGCATCCCTTAATTTTATAGCCATGGTTCCCATAGCGGGGCCTCTGCTCCTGGTTTCCATTTCCTGTTCCTCCTCAGTGAGGACTCTGTGTGCCTTAAATTGCCACATTCCAAGATTGGCATCTTCTACCCAGGAGAAGGAAACCATACTTTTTGACTCACCTTGGAATGGATGAAAAAAGCTGCCAATTCAAATAATTTGTGTTGTAGGAAGTATTTCTTTTAATGCTGTAAATTAATGAGTTTATAGTTAGAGAAAATTCGTTAAAAAACCCATGTGTGTTTGTGTCTGCATTTATGTGCACACAATGGGATATAAGTGTGTGTGTTTATATGTATCTTGTGTGTTTGCAAGTTATTATCTATTTACCTGGGATACACACATAGATGCATGGAAGTGTGTTTATGTGTGAATTATTTACAACAGCAGACATGACGTTCTCACAGTCAAGTAATTGACCCCCTCCAGATGTCAGTTTCACGTGTTGCACAATGTAAATGCAAACTGCTTGAAAGGGCAGACAAGCTTATAGCAAACATAGTTGTGTCTTGGTGGGTTTCACACTGACTGGCAACCCTGTGTCCTATGTAGACTGCAGAGAGATCCTGCTTCCCATGATGACCGATCAGCTCAAGTACCATCTGGAGAGACAGGAGGACCTGGAGGCCTGCTGTCAGCTGCTCAGCCACATCCTGGAGGTGCTGTACAGGAAGGACGTGGTGAGTGATGACTCTGTGCATGACGTCCTGTCATTTGTCTGAACCTGCCATTTGCCTTGCAGTACAACTTTATTCATTTAAAAATGAATGGCCTTGATTTTAACGTCTAGCCTCTCTTTTTGTCTCGGTAGAGTTGCACCCTTAAATTATTTTTATTTATGTATATATGATGATTATTACATTATAACATTTATCCTTCTGCATTGAAAATCATTTTTTATTTCCTGTGTCTTCTCAGCGAAATGCCTCTCAGGACCTAAATTTTCATCCTTAACGTCAGACAGAAAGGCTTTGATGCTTAAAGTTGGCTAATTACCTGCATTCTTTCTTCTTATTTTTATTAAAGTAATACATGTACAAAGTCAAAAAAAAAAACAAAAAACAAAAAGCCAGGCATGCTGAGAATGGTAAGGAGAAGAGCAGCTAGCTCTTTACCTCCCCCGAGGCTCTCCCCCTATAGGTCAGTGCTTTGCTTTTGTAGCTCTACCCTATTCCTTTTTTTTTTTCTTTTTTCCTTCTTTTGAGACAGAATCTCACACTGTTGCCCAGGCTGGAGTGCAGTGGCGCAATCTCAGCTCACCGCAACTTCCGCCTCCCGGGTTCAAGCGATTCTCCTGCCTCAGCCTCCCAAGTAGCAGGGATTACAGGCGCCTGCCACCATGCCCAGCTAATTTTTTTGTATGTTTAGTAGAGACGGGGTTTCACTATGTTGGCCAGGCTGGTCTCAAACTCCTGACCTTGTGATCCACCCGCCTCGGCCTCCCATAGTGCTGGGATTACAAGTGTGAGCCACCGCACCCAGCCTACCCTATTCCTTTTGCATTTGTAAATTGTATGCTTCTTTCAGGGACTTTTTTAAAAATCGGAAGTTGGTGCTGGCCCAGCGCAGTAACTCATGCCTGTAACCCCAGTGCTTTGGGAGGCCAAGTTGGGAGGATCGCTTGAGCCCAGGAGTTTAAGACCAGCCTGGGCAACATAGTGAGATTCCATCTCTAGAAAATGAAAGAAAAAATAAAAAGCAAGTTTGTGCCAGCACATATGGAAAAGTCGGACCCTGTGCCTTCCACTCGCAACATATCATACCTGTTTGAGCACCCATGTGATGCTATTGATTTTCCAGGTGTACTTGAAAAGCTGAAAGCAGGGCTTTGTCTGTCCTTGCCCTTAGCCCTGGACAGAGTAGCCAGGATTTTTAAGTAGATGAGGCTTGTCCCTGGCCCTTTCCTGCATGACCTTGGAAATCCCTCCTAGTCACCATGCCCACATACCTGGTCACCCTCTCCCCTGTAGCACTGGTTCATTCTCTCAGAGCCTGGTTGATGATCTGGAAGAAAAAGATAGGATTAAATCTGTTCTTAGTGATGCTAGAAACCTTGGCTCTTACAGGAGCATTGCCTTTGTAGAGGTTTTTCGGAAGCCTTCGCCCAAAGGCCAGCCTCCAGTGATCCCATTTCTGGCTCTTCCCTGTTTTTATTGGAGAAAAGCTTGGTGTAAGAGCTTGTTTGGCCAAAGCTCGCAGAGGAGGTGGTGACACTGGGAAGGGCCTAGAGCATGTGTTTAATCAGATTCAAAGTTCACGAAGAAGAATCAACAATCCCATCCCACACTAATAAAAGAGTCAATTTTTGCTGATAGAAAATGCCACAGCAGTGTGAAGTTTAGATAGTTTGCTAAATGCTGTTTAAACATTCTAGCCTATGTGACTGTTTAAGTTATTTGCATTTGACATGCAGAACCATCTAGGACTGTTATCTGCCTGCCTTCCATTTACAGATGGCCAAATATCTTTAGAAAACTAATTGGTGGGCTCATCAGGGATCATAAACATTATATTGTTTAAACAGATTTTCTTTTAAGGTTTGCTTAAATTAAATTACTATGATTATATATATAACAAATTATCATTAATGGACTATAATTAATAAAATCCCCTGAGTTTTCTTTGTGGGAGCTTTTGCCTTTGACAAGGGCCATTTTTCATCTCATTAAGGGTTATGATTGATTTACTCTTTACAGGGTAAGTGGATTCAATGGCAGCCACTGGGGCTTGCGTGTTAATGTTTCTGTTTGGCGTTCATGTTTGTTGGTGTGTCCTTCCCCAGGGGCCAACTCAGAGACACGTCCAGATTATCATGGAGAAACTTCTCCGGACTGTGAACCGAACCGTCATTTCCATGGGACGAGATTCCGAACTCATTGTAAGTGCTTGGTGACATACGCTTGGATATTTAACTGGGACTGACAGCATCCTTCTCCAACTGCTGTTTGAACATAAGCTTATTATATTGCAGTGTAGTGAGCCATCGAGATACAGCCTGGTATATAAAATGTCCTCATTTTCCAAAAGGAATGTCAAAGTTGAAGGGTAAGCAAACCAACTTTAAATACAGAAACATTTGGCTCTTGTTTTCTCATTACTTACTTCTAGCAAAAGACATGCATTTTCTGCTCAGTCCTCATTCTTCTGGCAGTTTCTCCATAGTGTTTACATTTCAGGTGCCATTAATAAAGTTTTATGAAGGACCCTAAAAAGTAATTGAGAGACTTCACCTTAGTTATTTTATTGTCTACTCATGTATTGTGGGTGTTTCTCTTAAACAGTAATTAGGCAGGAGCCTATTCATTTTTTTCCAGAATATTTTACTAATTAGACAGTCCATCAAGTTTCTGATCGTGGTGCCTTTACCCAGGGTTCACTGCTGTCCTCCCCACCTCTTACCTTCAGTTTCTTTCCTTCAGCAAAAAGTGCACGAGTAGGTCTCGTTTAATTTTTTTTTCTTTTTGGGGCTCAAGGGGTTATAATTTCTTCTCTCTCTTTTTTTTTTAACTCTCAGTTCTGGGATACATGTGCAGAACATACAGGTTTGTTACATAGGTATGTATATGCCATAGTGGTTTGCTGCACCTCTCAGCCCATCATCTAAGTTTTAAGGCCCACATGCATTAGGTATTTGTCTTAATGCTCTCCCTCCATTGGCCACCAACCCCCAACAGGCCCCTGTGTGTGTTCCCCTCCCTGTGTGCATGGATTCTCACTGTTCAGCTCCCACTTATGAGTGAGAACATGTGGTGTTTGGTTTTCTGGTCCAGTTTGCTGAGAATGATGGCTTCCAGCTTCATCCATGTCCCTGCAAAGGACATGAACTCATTCTTTTTTATGGCTGCATAGTATTCCATGGTGTATATGGGCCACATTTTCTTTATTCAGACACATGTACACGTGTGTTTATTGCAGCACTATTTACAATAGCAAAGAGTTGGAACCAACCCGAATGCCCATCAAAGATAGAACTGGATAATGTTTAAAATATTTAGTACACATTATCATTTAACTCGCCTTGGTAGATCCTTTCCAGAAAATAACTTGAAATGAAAGGAGAAAACGTCCTTTTGGAGTTTTCACTTGAAATCAGAGGCGGTACCCTGGTCTTTCCTAGATGTGTCCTGCACATCTAGGATGTGAACAGGGAGGTGAAGTGTGTCTTCTTGGACAGCATAGTCCGAACGGAGCACTGGGGTCCTTTGCATTTTTATGGCTGGTGTCATCACAGAGGACTCCATTTTGTGTGAGTCACAGACAGATCCCTCAGATGGACAAATGCTGCCTTAGTGTATTTCCATCCAGTAAAACAGTTCATGTCTTAGGGCTTCAGCACGTGTGAGGTTCAGATTTTCCTTTTTAAAGTGTGCTTTTTTAAGTTTGGGTTACAACATGTATGACTCAGGAAATAAAATGTTTCCATGTAAATTGGCTTTATTTACAGTAGACTTTTCCATTATTACATAAATGTAAATTTGCCTGCCTTTTCTTATTCTCCATCATAATTATTCTTATTCATACTCTTGAAACACATTTGGAACACATTAATATGGAATGGGCACTGAGCCCATGGAGAAGGATTTGCGGTGACTCCAGGACCCACCTGTTGACCCCTGAGGTCCGGTGTTGACCCCTGATGTCCGGCGTTGACCCCTGAGGTCCGGCATTCCTGTCTTCTTGGGGTTGTGCTGCAGGTGCAGTGTGCACAGTCTCAGGAATGGAACTGGAAAGGGCGTTATGTAGAGCAAACAGTGTGTGGCTTGAACTTGAACCACGTGTGGTTCTGCCAAGACCCTCTTGGGATGGGCGTACTTAGAGAGACTGGGGGTGACATGATGGCATGCCGGGATGGTGGCAGATGAGGGAGAGGGTGGAAGTGGAGGCAGGTGGTCTCATGATACTGTTTTGTCTCTGTTTTGGGGAGCATGATTCTGCCTGTGCTTAGGGAAACATGGTACTGTCTCTGGTTAGTGAGTCATGGTCCTCTCTCTGATTAGGAGGTCCTGTCTCTGGTCAGAGGGGCACAGTCCAGTGTCTGGTTGGGGGTGTGGCCCTGTGTCTAGTTGGGGCCCAATCCTGCCTCCAGTTAGGGTCTTTTTTTTCCGCTCCCAAAATAAGAGTCTCGCTCTGTCACGCAGGCTGGAGTACAGTGGTGCAATCTTGACTCACTGCAACCTCTGTCTCCTGGGTTCAAGTGATTCTTGTGCCTCAGACTCCCTAGTAGCTGGGATTACAGGTGCATGCCACCATACTCAGAAAATTTTTGTATTTTTTAGTAGAGATGTGGTTTCACCATGTTAGCAAGGCTAGTCTTGAACTCCCCTCAAGGGCTCCACTTGCCTCAGCCTCCCAAAGTGCTGGGATTGCAGGCATGAGCCACCATGCCCAGCCTTATTTAGGGTCTTTATGCTAGGTGTGTGTTCACTTGGCTTGTAGCCCATTGACCAACAGTTAAACTGGAGGGAAGAGGGCAGAGAAAAAGCTCATAAAATTTCATGGGAAGCTGGGAGTGTGGAGAGATTGTAAGATGTGCTTGCAGCTTCATCAAAGGGTAGAACAGACCCTGCAGGGAATGGTGTCTCCTCACAGACCATGTGGTCCAGGATGTCTTTGAGAAATTTCTCTTATCTCAGGCGTAATGATGGTAGTAATACTGTGGTAGTAATAATGACACCTCTTCACTGAGCATGCATTTACGTGCTAGGCACTATATAATGAACAGGAAGATTCTCATGTAATTCTCACAGTGCCCTGCAGACAGATGAGAAACAGTTCAAGATCCCACAGCTAGCACGGCAGCACTTGTTTCGAGCCTGGATTTGGTTCCCGTGTATGCTCTCAGTCCCTTCTATAAGACACAGGCACACGATGCTGATGGCCATGGTCCACTTCAGAAGTCATCGAAAGGACTGAGCTGCTCCTAGATCCCTGTCCTGCTTAGGGAGGCAGCTGTTCAGTGACATAAGCACCTTTCTATTTTCTACCGTGTTGTATCCATGGTCCAACTCTAGGATCTCCTTGCTGGAAGGGCCAGACCACAAGCTAGGGGCCCATTTCCTGAAGGGCTTGGGATGCTCCAGCTTGGAAGAGCCCGTGTATTCTAAGGAACCCTGAGGAGCTCCTCAGGAAGAAGCCTTGCATGTTCTAAGAAGGGGGTGTGGCAGCGAGGACCCATGCTTGGTCTTATCCGGAGCCACACTGATATCAAGCATTTGGCATAGGGGTCTAAGCAGTGTCCGGGAATGGAAGAGTTAGAGCCAACTACCCACCTCCAGAACCATCCTCCACAGCCCTGACCTTCCCAAACAGAAGCCTCAAAGTGGGAAGACGAGAGAGGTCTTAAACGGACTCCTCCCAATTCTACCATCTCTAAGATCTGTAAAGAAGTTAAAAAAATCCTTGGAATTTCTTTTGTAAAATGCAGCTGTCTTGGAAGGACTCTCAAAAAGATTCTGAATAAGCTATAATCATTTAATGAGTGATGACAACATCAAGATGTTTTCAAGAAGGGCCTTCGCCACTGAAAATTCGAGTTGTATAGTGGGACTTTGTAATCCCCAGCCAGCCACGAGCCCCCTCTCTGGAGTCCACAGAGCAGTGTGAGTGAAATGCTCCCCTGTTTAGGATGCCTGCCCTTGCTCTTCCAATTTGCACCAAATGTAGATTTGTGCATTAACTTTTCAAAGTCATTGTTGTTGCTCTGTGAATTTAGATTAGAGGGCGATCAAGGCAAAAAGTATCCCTGACAAAGTGGACAAAAACCTTAATCAGTGGACCTTCTAGAGTGGAAAAGAAGCAGAAAATAGTTCATAGATCTGTTTTGGGTAGGCTGTACCATTCCATTATACCTTAGAGATTCCAGTCTTTATGTGTTACTCAGTTTTGCATAAATATAGTAGAAATTATGTAACTATGAATCAGCTTAAAAATTCTAAGTAATCACTGAAAATGAGTTTTTTAACATTAAAGTGATTAAAAAGAACTCTGGAATTGATACACTGAATGATTTATTACATGATGTCAACAGTACTAGAAATGTGGCCTCTTTCCATCGGAATAAGTTATTAATTGGGAATGTGATTATACCCTGACAGCTTCCCCCTATTTATGTAAGGAATAGAAAACTGGGGAGCTTCACACTTAATTAGATAAGTTGGGATATGCAATATAAGGCTTTTCTTTTATCTGTATCTGTGGGATTTTACAAAAACTCGACTTTGCAGTCAGTTGTATATTGTTTGCTTTAGTTGATTATATTTGAAATGGGTGATTGGAATGCATCTCGTGCCTAGGATAATAATGTGCTATGATCCCAAGTATTACATCCTTAAGAAAAAACCGAAACAACTCCATTTGGCAGTTATGGAACTGTAGACCATGTGAATACTTAGCATATACCCAGAGAGAGAAGCGTTGCAGTAACCTTGCCACAGAATGAAAAGGTCATTTTATCTTTACTCTGATGTAATCTGATGCAGTAGAAACATGGAGTGAAATACTTACTTTTATATTAAGTTCGACTTCAGGATTTATTATTTTAGCATTCCTTTTTGAAAAGAAGCTTTCTAAGCCCTCAGCATTAAGCAGCATTTTTCCTCATCACACACGGGTCTGAGCAGGTGACCACGGCTGGGATAGGTGCTCTTGTATTTTGTGCAGGTGGGCTGGCCAGCCATTGGGTGTGTTTTTTTCGTAGAGTAAGAAGCACTCTAGGCGGACATGAGAGCTGGTGAAATGAGTTACATTTCCGTCTCCTGTGATAGGAGCTGCTGTTGCTTCTTTCAGATGATCAGATTTACATTCTGTTAATAGGTCCTTTAAAAATGTAATCGAGTGAGACGGACTTCTAAAGATTTTTCTGTGGCCTGGATACACACGAGGGGATTAGAAATTACTAATTCACTAAAATGAAAATGTGGGCTTCTTCTAAGGAAAAATTCCCTTTGAACATTGACAGAAGTGGGCTTAGGGAAGGGGAAGATGTTGCCTGGATTTTCCACTTCACTCTTGTGACCACTGGAGCATCCTGACTCGCTAGACACAAGTGATGGAAGTTACTTTGTT
The DNA here is from genome assembly GCF_009764315.1 of Trachypithecus francoisi. Lineage (NCBI taxonomy): Eukaryota > Metazoa > Chordata > Mammalia > Primates > Cercopithecidae > Trachypithecus > Trachypithecus francoisi. The sequence goes on along the minus strand of NW_022681442.1, from coordinate 4,351,456 downwards.
TCCACTCTAAACACTCCCTCGGGGACATTGATGGGCTGGTCGAGGGCGTGTTTCATGGTGACAACTGCATCTTGGGTGGGGAATTTGCTGCTGGTGAAAACCCGGTGCTTTCTCTAAGCCTGGGTGATTGATAAGGGCCTGACATACTCCTTCATTTGGAAAAGGTATAATAGAATTGGCTTCCCAGTGAATAGTGCCTTTTTCCCAAGACCATAACCAAATATTTTCACAAAGATGTTATATCTCCATGCATGAGCGTTCATTTTGAGATGTCCATTGTAATAGAGTTTAAGTATGAATATGTTTTAAAAATGATTTTAAAATCATTTACAAAAAAATGTGTTTCAAATAGACAGTGTCTGGCTTTTGTATATAATCATCATAAAAAATGTCTATAATTGTGCTGCTTGCTAATAAACCTACCTGCTTTCAGAAAATCATCCTAAAATGTGTGTGTGCAACAATGGTTTTATAAGTTCATTTTCCTTTGGGGCAGCTACAGCAGTTTTAGGTTTCTTTTTATATTCCTGTGACCCTGGCATTTTTTCAAGGTTGGTTACCAGCTATGGGTTTACTGCAGAAGAAGTAAAAACCACATTATTGAATGGGTGAAATATGCTCTGCAGTCCTTACATATTCATACCAAACTGCAAAGGTATTTGCAAAACCAGACTGCCTTAAGTTAATTTTTGCACAACTTAAAATGACCTTGTCATTGACCAGAATGTATAGGATCCCCTGTAGCATGATGACTTTATGCCAGTTCATGAAATGGATGTTCTTTCTGATCTTTACACCACAGAGTTGTTTACTTTCAGTAAATAAAGTGGCTGCACATGCAGCGCATGCAGATACGCTAGTGGTAGAATTTCTATAGATCAAAGAAGACGTGCTGGTGTGGGAAGCAGCTGCTCTGATCTTTAGGTGACACTGCTCCAGCAAAACTGCCCTGATTCATAATTACATCAGCTTTCACTTGCTAATAAAAATGCTCCCAAGGAATGGGTCCACCAGTGACAGGTTTTCTAAACAGGCCATGGTGTTACTAACATCATGACATAGAAAAGTTCATGCCTCTTTCTTGCTTCCTTTTCTTGCTGTCTTCTAGGAAAGGCCATTATTTGATGGTCTATCTTCACAGTTTTAATTAACGGTTGTGTATCTTGGTTCTGATATGCCCGTGTTGTCTCCCAGGAAAACAGTGTTGCAAGTCATCCTCCTTGTGACTGTAGGTTGGAATTGGTCTGCCTGAGGCTGGGCCATGACCGTGACACCATTTACACCCAATAGTCCAGCCACATCTCAGATCTCTGTGGCTGTAGATAAGTAACTGCCTCTCAGGGTACATGGGAAACGCTGCCAACTGCCTAAGTTGTTTCCAAGCTAGCAAGGTTTTCCCATGCTTTGAGCCTCTCCCCATTTGTCTTCTGCTGGTGGGTCAGAGATCGAAGGAGCAGATGCAGGACTTCCTGCTTCTTGGAAGTGAGTTGCACACTTGTAGAGTGCCTGGTGGGCACCTGAGTGGTAGGCACCCTTTATTGTGTCTGGGTGTCTATAGAACAGGACCTTTGAGGCAGCACCAATAGTTGGCTCAGAAATGATTATAGAATGAGACAGACCCCTCCCTCTGCCTGCTCTGGGCTGTGCATTGGGCCTTCCTTCCCTTTCTGCATGTGTCAGAAAAGGAACCCCCTTCTTCTCCCTGAAGAACATGTGATGGTAGCAGGAGCCTTGAGTCTCAGTCTACAGTGCCTTCTCCCTTGCACATGGACTCCGTGGTTGCAGATACTGGGAAAAAGGGTCGTGGCCTCTCCTCTCCTAGGCCGTCCAGGTGAGGCAAGCGTCAGGACACAGGTGCAGATGGGTTAGTATTAGGCTAGTGTCAGCAGGAGAGGCAGGCGCTCAGCCTATCTCCCACTAGGGAGGGGAAGAAGAAAGGAAGAAGGCGCTGATCCCTTGAGGCTGGGGATGTGCACGATGGAAGATCTAGAGAGGAGCTACCTTCCCTGGGCCACGGAGGCAAGATTTACATGCCACAGCTTACTCTGACAACACTCAATGTATTTAGCCATCTCTTCTGAGGTTATTTAAAAATTAAACCTCAGACACCTCCTGCTGTGAGCCTGTGTGCATTCTAAAATGCCACCATGTCTTCTGGTGGCCAAACTCCATGCCAGGGTGCATGGGTGGGCATGTCAGTCCCTCCCCTCCCCAGGCCAGGCCAACTCTGGCTGGTGGGTCAGGCCCAGCCTTTACGACGCTCTTGTCTTCTGCAGACCGATGAAATGCCTATTGGCCCAAACATTCTTCCTTTATTATTCTTTTCTTAGATTACTTTTATCTTCCCCAATTTTTGAGGCCATGAAATAAGTTTAGTAGCCACATAAAACATCTTTGATTTTTTTATTTAAAAATTAATAAAGAACTTAATGACAAGTATAATAATTTAATCTCTATATGCAATGCCATGTGTACATCTACATAAGGGAACCCTGTGCGTTTTACCTTGCTTTTGTATCAGAGTTTTTACTTGAGTCTTTCCAAGAGAAAAATCACCATCTGTTAGTGACGAGTTGCAATTAAACTATGAAATGATTTTGACAATAGTTTTTTTCCGTTTTAAACATACTTTAATTTTTAGGGAGGAATTAGTTTATCTTCAGAAGTTCCTTTTTGACTCTGAACATTTTAATTTTTGTTTTCTTTTTGGTCTAGACTGGCGTGAAACAGTGACATTATTTTATGTACTAGGATGTCCTTGTGTTGGGACAGATTTGTATTACTGATTAGAAAACTGCTAATACCCTTATTTCAATTTACTGAGATAGTTGGGATTCTTAAAACATAAGGACAGAGAACTTGTTGGAAACATTTTTATAACTTTAGTTAAAAACAGTATAAAAAACATGAAACCCATTTTTAAGTGTTCACATGAAACAGTTACACTTCCTTCATGTTATAGGATCAACTTCCTCATTGTTTTTGCACAAAAATATTTCTCATTTCCTTTTACTGATATTCAGGGATTCAGACCTCATATAGTGTTTCCGCAAAAGATGTGTGTGTGCACGTGTGTGTTTTAAATTAAAGCATACAACTGCGGTATTGTTTGAGTGGCCCCTAAAGAATGTTTACATGATATACTCTTCATTTTTTTTCAAGGTCCGATCTCATTACTGATCACTAGGTCCTTGCAGAGTCAAAACACTTAGAACTAAAACAGATTTGCTATTGAGTCAGGAGGAAAATACATGGCAAGAAGTAGCTCCAATCTGATAAAAGCAGGTGCGATCCTTTTACCAAGGTCAGCCATCGTGTGTTTGGCATCTAATCAATGAGGTGTGCATGTCAGCACTCTGATAGATGTGAAACTGCTGGACTGAAACTTCAAGACTAGGTTTTCCTGTATGCTCACAAACTATTCAAAATTTAAGTTGTACAAAAAAAAAAAAAAAGGCAAAGTGAGATCCCTACTTCCTATTGTGAAAATCAAAAAAAAAAATGGATAGACAAAGGCATTAATAGACTAGGGGATTTGATTTCTATAAAAAGATACTTGCAAGGTGCAAAGAAATGAGTGAAAAAATAAAGGAACTAAGATTTACATTGCAATGTGTAATCAAGAGAGAACTCTAAGTGTTACTGTTGATTTAAAAAATATCTAAAAACATTTGATTCACAGCTTTCCCCTAAGTATGTTGTTTAGTACAACTTACTAATAGGTTAAATGTAGGCGACATTGTCCCTTGGTAGCAGCTAAACTAAACACGCTATTTCTCTTTGAGATGGTCAGGTCTTCCGCCGTTAATACAGAGCATAACGAATTATATATCATGTCTGGCTGCACTTACCATGGCTAACGGTTTCTCAGAGGATTGATCCACAAAAACACTGTCTGCCATGGCACAGAATGCCTGTGATTCATTGGTGGTTGGATTATCCATCGTGTATCTCTGTGTGTGTTCTCAGATTCTTGCCAGAATGTATCATTTGACCTTTGGGTACCAAAAGATTAAAAATGAGATCTAAGAAAGCTTAGTGTCTGATAGCTCTGACCCTGTCTACTTGTAGCGAGTAAAGGCATATCCTGACTTTGGGGGGACTCCTGGTTGCTGGCCATTTGGAAAATGAGCAGTAAACATGTTGTAAGTCTGGAGATGAAGAGGATGCTAACTTTGAGGTGTCAATGTGACACTGAGATATGGTCACTTGGCTTAGCGCTATAGCACATGAAGGCAAATATACATATAGTCACATTTTAGAGATTATTCATGGTCTCTGACCACTTGAAAAAATTGTGCTTTCTCCGGAATTTGATGTGCTGAAAATTGCACTCGCCCCCTGCTTATTTGCAAAATGAAACATAAAAATGAAGTCCTTCGCAAACATAAGGCTTGCTTTTTCTTCTCGTTATTAAAAAGAAAATCAAGGCTTGAAAATAATTATGAGTTATAGCTGTGTACAGGGTGACAGCCTGCCATCTTGCAGGTTGATAATGTATTACTTGCAGATTGGGGGTGGGGGGAAAATTTTTACTTATCATCTTTAACTATGTAAGTTTCATTTCAGATTTTACATCCCACATCAGTGAACTGCAAAGAACAGCTGGCAAGGAGTGACACGGAATACCTTGATTCTGTTAATTATCTGTTGGTACAAAGGCCTTTTTGGTACGCAGGGCGAGAAGTGGGAGGTGCCTGAATGGGCACCACAGTTCCCTCGATCCTATTCATTTTGGAAAAGTATTGACTTAAACTCCAGTGGGTTCTAAAGATGGCCTCGAGACTCCAGACACCGTGAGTGTTAAAGGAACCAGAGTTTCCATCTTCCGTGCTTTTTAGATTCAGTTTTGGATTTTTGCTTGGGAGTTGAGGAGTAAGTCTCCTGAGAGTAAGGCGAAGGTATGACCTGAGTTTCCTCAATAGGGTGGAGTTTTCTCAGAACTGGCTGGAGTTTGTCTTCTTGCTGCTTAAAATCCAGCTCCACACTAGAAAAGAGAGAGAGTGAAGAATTTAGCATTTGATCTTTTCCATATGAAGATCCCTCTTAGTGACAGCAAAATTTGGGCATGGTCAGTGTTTGTTTATAATGTAATTTTATGGTTTAATAATAGCAATTCGATATACTATGTTTCAGCTGTGTGCTGCCGTGAAGTATTTCAAGTAGGCTCACTTCCTTTGGAAAATAACTTACTTGCTTCTCTCGGTGAATCTTTAACATTGTGTTACTGTGCACAGTTGGTGTATGTATTTGTGGAAATGAAAAATGTGAAATATGAATAACCCCATCGTTTGTCCACAGTCTGTTCACCTGGGTTCCATGGAGTAAAATAGAAAACCAAAAGTATGAGTAGGCAGGGGTCACCTTCGTATATCTATACCAAGTGCACGCAAGGTCTGTTCCTGTGCAGTGTGTCACAAGATCAGAGAAATAGATTTCTCTGATCCTCCCACCTAAAACAATTCTGGAAGGAAATGACCTTGGCTGACATTCTCCTTGGCAAAAGCTTATCTGTCTGAAAATCTCATAAGGGCCATAGTGCCCATCGCTGGGGAAAACTGTGTTCATGGAGTCAACACCATTGAACGGTACTCCATCATTACTAACCACAGTTTATTTGGGAGAAGTGTGGGGTGTGTTCAGTAAAGACAACACAAAAGTAAAATCACATCACTCAAGCCACGGCGTGCAAGCACAGAGCCAATGTGGAAGCACATTTGCCAGCAGTGATAATGTTTGTGTTAGAAGGTGGTGTGAAAGATGATTTTTGAACTATGTTGTTTCTTACAGCATTTCTTCGAAAATTGCTGTCAGCTTGTCTAGAGCCCTCTCTTTTCTCCATGCCTTTGCAAAGGACCACATTTGATCTTCTAACTTTGAGTCTTAACAGGTCCCGTTGGCAATTGGGATAGGACCTCTGGTCCATGCATCGTTTTTCTGTGATGATCCCTGCATTGAGGAGCTTTGCTTCCCTTTCCGCTCACCCTGTCCCTCCTTGGGACCTCTGTGGTCTGGGCCAGGCCTTGGGAGGATTCCGTTCTGTCCTCCTTCCATGTCTGGTCTGGATGCCAGACTAAATGTCAGTAGATTTCAGTAGAGGCTCAGCGTTGATGATAATGCATGAGCTCATAACATTTTATAACCAGTGGAACCATAAACCATTTATAAACATGAAATCCTATTGATTTAGAGAACCATTAATCCTAGACAAATTTTGACATTTGGGAAAGACAAAAACAGCCAAGCTATATGATCTGGAGTTTTAAAACAAGTTCAAGACCCATCTAATGGCCATTTCACGTTTTAAATCCACTATTCCATTTTTCTCATTGTCAAAGACTCTAATATTACTCAAAAAATTAAAAAAAAAAATTGTCAGAGAAGTTTTTGGCTAGTAACCTCCTGCTCCCAAAACAAGTTATCCTTTTCCCTTTTTTCAAAGAGCCTATTTGAGTTATGCTCTAATTTGTAGGAAGTAGAATAAAATCTCATGAATTGAAGTCTTGCTAATCCAGACTATGTGATGATGGAGGCGTAGTCCCTCTTAAGGACAATTGTGGAAAGTGTAATCTAAGGCTATACTGCATGAATGAAATTCAGGCCTCAGTTCTATGATGTGGTGCATTAGAAGGACATGGGATTTCTGCCCTGCCTCTTCCACCTGATGCTGGTTTGGGAGTCGGGGGCTCGTTAAGCTTCAATTCTTTCACTTCAAGGAGAGATAATAGTTCCTTCCCTGGCTATCGTAATTGCTGAACTGTGGTAACAGTCTCTCCCCACCAAAGAATGCCCATGGATGAGCCTCCTAAACTATAAGATGCAATTTAAATATTATTGTACCATTATTATCTGTTGATCACTAATCTTATAATGGAAACAAGAGCTAAGTAATAAAGATATCTATTGGAGATCTCTTCAACTTGGACATTTAACAAGGAAAACAGGAGCCTGTCAATCGAACCTGTGAATATATGGTATGTTAGGTACAGGAGCGTAATTTTACCACGGTGCTTCGGTAATATCGAAGCTGTGTTCTCCAGATCGTAACCCTTTCAACAGCCCCAGATTGGTTTTGGGTTATTAAAACGAGAGAAGGTGCTAGCATCTCCTAGGCTAACAGTACAATTCTGGCTACCTGTAATTATTGAATTCCCATTAAGCAACTACATTGGGAATCCTGTTATTAACCAATTTATCACACCAAGGAACCATGTAATCACAGAATAATCTAATCTGAGTTCTTGTTAACAGAATGACTTGATTATCTGTCGAGTTGATCCCTGTTTGCACTCCCCATTACGCTGCCCTGGGAATCTGCAACCAGAGGCAGGTTCCTTGGTAGAGGGCACTTGTGAGTCTGTGAGTGCCCACTTGGAAACGCCCGCAGTGGTGGCCAGCGAGTTGACCCTGAGGTCCGCCCCCCAGCCCATCTCCCCATCTGTCACATGTGAGTTGCAGTGGATTTGCGTGTGGGATGATGCCGGTGTACCAGCCAGGCAACGTGTGCAGAGGTGTGAAGGAATAATGTGCATTGTTCTGGACACTGCTTCCTGCTCAAGGACTTTTCTTGGGGAACCACACCAAGTCTCTAGGTTGAGTTTGACACACCAAGTCTCTGGGTTGAGTCTGAAGCAGAAACCTGACTGGAGGGGACAGCATCAGAAGGTTAACAGTCTGGCCAACTGGCTGACATCGAACAAAGGTCCCTTTAGTCTTAATAGCTAAATGGATCAAAAGGCAGCAACACCTGCTCTTCTGGTCAGAGTAGTGGCCTTGGAGAAAAGCTGCTGCTAGATGTTCCAGGGCACTGGGACTGCCCTGCACATAGACCTCCCTCTGTATTTGAGCCAGCGGCTTGTCCAGATAGTGCTTGGGGGCCTGCCTGGTGGAGGGCCCGTGACTCTTGCTTCAGTTTTCCCTTCCTGCTGCCTGGCAGACCGGTGGTAGGAGGGTTGGTTGCCCTACTGGGGGCCACATCTTTTTCCGCTGCTGCCTGCTTCATGGTTATCACTTTCTCCCCGCCTGAAACACCTTTCTGGGCTCATGGCATGGCTGGCACTCCTTGGTCCACTGTTTCTCAGGTCCACATAACCTCCTTGTTGTCTGACCACCTTCCGAAAGGTGGCCCAATCCATCCTTCCTTATTTGTTTCTGCACTAACCACAAATAATTATTCGTTCCCATATTGCTTGCCTTCATCTTCCTAAATGCATTCTTCTCGAATGCAGGCACCATAACCAGGGGATGCCATGCCGTCATCCTCTTTCTGTTCCCAGCAACTGCAGCAGGGGCTGGGTCCTGGCAGTTGCCTAATATTGCTAGAATTAATGAATGAGAACAGAGTCTTGAAAAGGCAAATTCTGGCCAGGCATGGTGGCTTACGCCTGTAATCCTGGCGCTTTGGGAGGGCGAGGGGGGCGGGTCACTTGAGATCAGGAGTTCGAGACCAGCCTGACCAACATAGTGAAACCCCATCTGTACTAAAAATACAAAATTTAGCTGGATGTAATGGTGCATGTCTGTAATCCCAGCTACTTGGGAGGTGGAGGTTGTAGTGAGCTGAGATCGTGCCACTGCACTCCACCCTGGGCAACAAAGTGAGACTCTGTCTTGAAGGAAAAAAAAAAAAAAAACAAAAGAGGCAAATTCTACCTCACTTTTAGTCCCAGTTGCCCAGGTCTGCTTTATTTTGGCCAAAAATTATGTTGCGTCCTCCCACAATGAGACCCCTTCCTTGCCACAAACAAATAGAGCTCTGCCTGGAGGCAGCGTCAGAACCACTCCAGATGGAGTCTGTGGCCTGGTTCCATTCTATCAGAACTTATCGAAGATCCTGAAACATTTTCTGCAAGACACACTCCAGGATCTTTTTGGAGATCCTGCCACGGATCTCCAAAGGAGGCTCCCATGCCACGGTCCCCTCCTTCCCGTCTTCTAGGATTCTACAGTAAGATCTTGGATAGGATGAGTGGGGCCAGCAGGGTCTGCTTGTGAGTAACCAGCTGCCACTGTAGCTGTGCTAAGGGGGAGCCTGAGTGTTACTTTATCCCCTTTTCACTTTCCTGTGGATAGAAGGTGGAGGTCTAGCCCCATGTTTTCTGGGCGATGTTTGTTCTGAGCACCGTCATGGTCCCAGGCCTCCAGACGTGCTGTGTGGACCTGCTTTCCCAGGGCGGCTCCAGTGCAGGGGCTCATTCTACAGCCACACAGGTACATGGGAAGCCGGGGCTCTAAACCTTGTTGTGGTTTCTTAGGACTGGCTGTGGCTTTGCACAGCCCCCCTGCAACCTCCCAGGCCTCTCTCCAGCAGCTCAGGAGGCAGGAAGCCTAGGGTGGTGCTGCTGCCCCCTGCTGGAAGGATCTGGTGTTGGTAATGCATGGGCAGGGGAGTGTCCCTGTCATGAGGAATTCTTACTCCTGGGGAGGAGCAGCAACCTGGAAAAAGTCCTGATTCTTGAGATTCAAAGCATGAGTCTGAAGCAGCTGGAGCCAGGCCAGCCTTACCTGTGCGGGGTGTTCTGTCCTACAAACACCTCAAACACAGGCTGCAGAGTTTGCTGGGTGAGAAGGGAAGATCCCTGGACGGCTGGGGATGTTGACAAGACACGAATCCCTGGGGACGGTCGGGATTTACCTTTGTAGCCCTCTCCCGCCTGCACCTCCATTCTCCCTCCAGATAAGGGAATTATCCACCCAAACACTCTGTGCCCTGGGGCTGTGTCGCCCTCGCTGTGCTCTTGGCAATGCCCTGTGATGCATGATTAAAGCAACTGAGAGATTTAATTTCTTGGTTGTCTTTCCCTTTTCAAAATGAAAGTTTTAAGTGTGGGAACTTTCTTACAACATGATTATTCTGTACATTTCCAAAGAAAGAAGAATCTGCCCTACATCTCAGGCTGCTCTCCAGCCTGCACCCAAGCTTCTTTTCTTCCCAGAGACTGTGCTAGGCTTTGTAGTAACACTCCTCCCCACTGCCGCATGCGATTTTGCAGAGCGGCATCCTTCTTGCTTCTCCAGCTTATTCTCTGTTTGTCTCATGCTCCTATAAATACTCAGGCCCTGCCACAGTTTCTTTAGCAAGCTGTCACCGAATCCTCAAGATAATTTAAGAGGAACACGTTTTTAAAGTTGCCTTCTCCAGTCGCCTGTGTGTATCAGTTAAGAGTTAAAAGCAGGACAGTCTGGTGCCCTGGAGCTTGCTTGTTTTCTGGAAGGGAAGAAAACCCTTAGTCTCTGGGGTCTCCAGCCTTGACAGGGCCATGTGGCTCGGTGGCCAGCAGGTCAGAGGCCTCTGCCTTTCATTCTCTTTGAATTAGATCTCGGAGGCTCCCCAGTACTCACTGTGGCTCTGCGCTGACTCACGCTCTGCCTCTGTGGCTAAATCACCTCACCTTGGGGACCTGAGTGTGCTTGGCTGTGAAGTGATGGCTGAGATGTGTTCCCACTTCACACAGGGGTCTCCTGGAACAAGGCCGAGGGCCAGGAGGGCAGGCGCACCAGGATGTGGGCTGGCTTTTATTGTGTAGCTTTGGATAGGACCAGCCACGTCCCCAAAGCACAACAATTTATGTCAGCTGACATCAGTGCCAACTTGGCCAGTTTTATGTGAGCGCCATGGGCAACACCAGCATTGTCCAGAGGAAGCTGAAAGTTGGGGTCCCCATCCCAGGCTTCACTCTCCCCCTTGCATGAGAGGTGAATTTGGGCAAGTCCTTTCTGGGCCTTGGTTTATGGACGTGACCCTGGCCACCTCTGCAGGCTATGTAAGAACCAGGACCCAAGTATTTGTTGTTCTCTTCTGAACACATCCCCGTGTGCGTATCTAAGGGCCACTGGAAAGCCAGCATGTCCAGAACCAGATCTTTCCCCCCGCCTGCATCTCTGTCCTTCCACACTCAGCCTGCAGCCCCCATTCACCGCCCCGGACGACTGCAGACCCTGGAATCTAGCTCGACTTGCTCCTCCTGCCTCTGCATCCCTGGGTCGAGTGGATTTACCCTCAAAACACCCGTTGTCCTTCCTTTCCACCCACCTGCCACTGCTCTAGTCCAGAACTCCAGCAGTTTTCTCCTTGGCCATTGGAACAGCTTAGTCTCCCTCAGTCTGTACTCTCTCCCACTCCAGTTACCAGAGTCACCTTAGGAAGACTGGCAAACTCCTTCTCAAATCCCTGCTTATCCTTGAAAACCTAGGTGACACATCACCCCTTCTTTCTGTGGATTTTCTAGAATAATGAAGTCCACCCTCCTTCCTGCCTCATCCACACACCGCTGGGATGTTACTGCTCTGGCAGCATTATCTCTAGGTTTCTACAAGAGCCTGTCTGCTGTGGGATCACAGCTGTTTTCCCCAGGTCTGTGAACTCAGAGGGATGGACCATGTTTAAATTCGTCTTTCGTCTGCAGTGTATTTAACACAGTGCCGGCTCCGAACCTGCTCTGTTTGTTGAATTGCAATAAACTGATGAACTGAACCAAATCCCTTCACTTCTAATCTCAGCAAAGTGCTGCCGCCCTATTTTCTGTTTTCATTTAAAATATATACATTTGTATAATTCTATTTATTCTGTCTATATACTTTGTTATATACTATTCCTATATTATGTACCTATATTATATATATTATGCATGGATCTCATCCTAATAGTTTAAAATATCAGTGATTTGTAGTTACTAGCTTTTCAACACTTCAAACATAGAAATCATTCCCTGTAACTTCGAATCCTTCCTTTACCACTATTTTACGTAGTAGGTGCCTTAATCAATGTTTACGGTATCACTGTAGGGCTTAAAATATCAGAATAAATGGCTCATCCATGATATTGACACTCAAACTATAAGATCTGTCCCCTTGTCCTGGTATGCTATGAACAAGCAATTACGATTATAGTTTTTTCAAAAGAGCATTAGCCAGATACCCTAGCTATATATTTTACTACAAAGGATCCAAAGTTATAATTAGACGATGAGCTGAGCTTTCTGAATGCATCTTGGATGTTTTCCCTGACCATACTGGAGACCTTGCTTGACTGGAGCTCATCCTAGCCGCCCGTCCTACCTGCAGCGCGCTCTGCAGTGCACCTGCGGCTCTGGGGTCTAAGCCTCATCTAGGTGCCTGGGTCTGAGGGCAGGTCAGATGCACAGGGGTTAGAAAACCTGGCATCCCATAAATAGTGTCACTGAGGAGCAGAGGCAGACCCAAGTCATTTGGAAAGCCTCTGCCCATCGTAAGTTCTCCATGAGGAAAGTCACTCCATGACTAACGGCACTGCCACGTGTCTGGGAAGCATATCTTATGCTATCCCCCTAGGAAGCCAGGAAGATGGGTCGTGATAATCGGAGGGGTCAGTCCTTTCTTAGACGTAGCCTGGAGTACACTGCTGTTCCTGACCTCAGCGAAGAGCAGCCAGTTTTCCGACTTTTATAACTGTGTTATAACTGCCTTGAAAAGGCAGGGCTGTTGTCCTCCTGTTCTAAGCTGGTTGCTGTGAGTCCCTCATGGCCAACCCAACCCTGAGTGGGCTCCCATGACCAGGACCATCACCTCGCCTGCCCATCTCCTTTCGAAGATGGGAGTGCGTCTGTCTAGAGAGACAGGTGACGTCCCAGGCTCCCAGTGTTGGAGGGAAGGCTACAAAGCCACCCTGCCTCCCTGGGCCACCAGCCTGGAACCCTCGTTCTTAGATGTGGTCAGGGCCTCCCATTCCATCCTGATACCCGTTGAGAGCATCATCTCCACTAAATGCAGCAGTGATAGTTCTCATCACACACGGAAACCATTAGCTGCTTGTGTGTGTCGTCTGGTGTCACCAGTGACTGGTCTAAACGTCAGCCTGCGCATTCCTCCAGGAGGTCCCTTCTCAAACAGGTTCTTTCAAGACGCCTCTCTGAGGAAGGTCCCGTACCACTGAATTCCCTAGTCACTCTATTCCCCATGGAATTTCCTATGACCTAGCCTGGGACATAGTGACCAGGACTGCATCCCGTATTGACTCCCAGAAAAATCTCCATACTCCTCTAAAACGGAATTATCTTTATCTTCCCATGAAACTGACAGCGTAGCCCTCTCATGCTATTTTGGACATTGGTAAATGCCTCCTTAACTTTGACCTTGGGGTATAACCAAAGGCTGTGACTATCAGTATAATTAGCCTTTCTCAGCTAATAAATTTTAACGAAGTGTTCCACAAATAATATGTTGAGGTGGCTAATCAGTTTTCAGTTTTATGGCTGTAACGAGTTTTATAGCACCTAAATAAGAGAATTAAGGTGTTACTAAACATTAGTAAAAATGACTAAACCTAAATCCATACATATGCGAGGGATATAAATAATATATTTTTAGATTTCAAATAGAAAAGAAAAAACTTGGATTATTAGCTTTGGGAATTTTCAAGAAGAATTTTGAGGTCTGTCAAAATCATTCTTTTTTCCTGACTTCATTAAACAAAAATATTTCCTGACCCAGACTAACATTGTGTAAGGTGTTATTCAGGGATTCCTTTCGTCATCTTCCCACCCTGTCACTCACGGTAAATACTAGAAACGGAGCGCTAAACATTAGGCAAAAGGCAAACTTCCCCCACCTCAGTTCATGCTGCTAAAGAACTTAATATGCACAAGTGGTGGTCATTGAAGCAAGGCTGGAAAGGGCACTTCCATAAAGAGATAATCGCTGAATGACAAAGGCTGCAGAGACTCCACTCCAAGTGGGCTCCGGACAGGCTGGAATTGGCACGGATTCTGCATACAAATGCAATTACCACTCTTAACAATAGGACTCCATTAGTCAGGAGGCGCCTGGTTCTGCCGGCTGTCTTGATCGTGCACTACCCTGACCAGCTTTCTTTTTGCAATACACTCAGAATCAGTGAAGGACCAGTGTGTGTGATTTTATCTAGAACTCTTTGCACCCTCTGTTTTGTGGTCTTATTGGTGTTACAATAAATTACCAAGGATGATGTGAGAAAATGCAACCCATCACTTTTGTGAATTCTTCATTTAATCTCATAATACTAGATGTTTTCCTCATCTTTCCTGAAATCTTCCAGTCATTTGGGGGAGGCACTTGCCCTCTTTTGGAGCTTCCTGCTTGAGAAGCCATCAAAAATTGTGATGGACTGGGATGTTCTCCAGCTGCTCCAACGGGGAGTGTTCACGGGTCGTGAGGTTTCCGGTCCATCCTTGGGGATGCGCTGGCTGTTTCTCCTCCTAGTTCCTGCCAGTTGTTCACAACTCTCTAGCCTGGAGGGCTCTAGAGAGGCCATCCAAATCCTCCCTAACCTGGCCTCCCTCCACAATTGTCTTTTCTTTGGAGTCTGCTTTGCCAGGTCAGGCACCCTGGCTTCCTTAACCTCCTCCTCACCTGCCTTTTACATCCTGCACCTGTGGTTCCCACCTTCAGTACAGAGGGCTCCCTCTCACCACAGCTCTGTCCTGACCCTCAGCCCAGGGTCCCAGGGCAAGGGGCCCTCTCGCCACAACTCTGTCCTGACCCTCATCCCAGGGTCCCAGGGTAAGGGGCATGCATGGAGTTGTCTGCAGCAGCTTCACACTCCTCCCAGTCTCCCAGCGCCTGGTGCAGAGTTTGTCCTTAGGAGGTCCCTTGAAAAACGCCTGTTCAATTAATGCCCATTAGGCATTAATTTCCCAAATGGAAAGGGCTAAGACATTTTTATCAAAGTGGTTGTTTAAAATTCCACCTGTCCTTGGCTGGGCATGGTGGCTCATGCCTGTAATCCCAGCACTTCGGGAAGTTGAGGCGGGTGGATCACGAGGTCAGGAGTTTGAGAACAGCCTGGCCAATATGATGAAACCCCATCTCTACTAAAAATACAAAAATTAGCCAGGCATGGTGGTGCATGCACGTAGTCCCAGCTACTCGGGAGGCTGAGGCAGAAGAATTGCTTCAACCCAGGAGGCGGAGGTTGCAGTGAGCCAAGATTGCACCACTGCACCCCGGCCTGGGCAACAGAGTGAGATCCTGTCTCAAAAAAAAAAAAAAAAAAAAAAAATCCACCTGTCCTTGACCATCATATCAAATGGTGAAAGCATGGCGTACACAGCAAGGCATTTCACAAGCTCCTCCTCTGTGTGTCAGACAAGTGGCATGGAGCCTTATGGCATTCCCAACCAGTCAGGTTCCAAGCCCACTCATTGATCCACTGCAGAATTATTAGTGTTACTCGAGGCCACTTTGTGTGGTGGCTGTGATGATCCAGAAATGAAGCAGGCACAGCGTGCTCCAGGAGGATGTGGTCACTCAGGGCTTGGAACTAATGGTAGGAATTCTACCATTTTACAAGAAGATTCTAAATTCTGGGAAAGATGCTGTTTAGTGAATCTGAGTCAGAATTCCTGTTATCTTTTAAATATTGCTTGCATCTCCAAAAGCCTTTGGATTGCAGTTGGTCCATGTTATTTTCATGAAAATGTACAAATTAGAATTCAGGCCATTTTGTTGCAGTACTATTTTACAAATTAACCATTTCAGCAAAGGAGAGAATGGCTGGTTTGCAATGATATGTTTCATTGTTCCTTTCTGAAACCACATCTGAACAAAAGGTGAATCATCAGTGGTGTGACTCATCAGATTAGTCTGACAAAAGAATTACCAAAATAGGGCTGGAGAGAAGAAATTTCAACTGCTTATGAGCAAAGATTATATTAGTAATTTATCCATAAAACATTTTCTGAAATAATTACAGCATATTGTGACAAGAAATATGGAAGATAAGCCAGAAAAGTTTTACTAAAGAAAACGGAAACTGGAATCTCTTTTAATCATCTTTCATGCTGAGATGGTTTTAATTAGAGTGGCACAATTGGTCTAGATCACAACCGAAGGGATGTCTGTCATCTTAGAAAACAATGTAGCTGTGTCAGCCATCTCAAAAGTTGTCAAAAATATCACTTTTGGTACTTGGAGTTTCAGTGGTCTAGGAGGAAGCCCATCAATCCTCTGCCGAAGAAGGTTACTCAGCTCTGAGTCAGTCGATTTGCCAATAAGGGAGAGGGGTTTTCCAGCTGAGAAATGCCTTGTGACTCTCCACACTTTCACCCTTCTGTGCACTGTCTCTGGAAGCCCATAGTTCCATCCCTTGCATAATTGTAAGAAGCAGTTCCTGGGATTTCAGATCCGGAAGGGACCCTGGTGATGCCTTAGTGCAACCCCAGAGGACCTGGAGACTGAACACACACCCCACCCAAGAGAGAGAGCAGAAGCTCAGCCCTAACCTTGCAAGTACACGGCAGGCTCTCGCGGGCTGATGGTTCTCACCTTTCACTTGTCGTACTGGTGGGTTTTTTTCTCCCTGAAATGGCATCAAGACCTTTTGTCCTTTTGCTGCTTTTTCCTAGTTCTCTGTATTTCCATGACAGAATGATTTTTCATAGAGAAATATGTACCACCTCCCATGGCAAAGGTACGCATTTATTACAAGGCTGTGCTGCTAAAGCCCCAGGCAGCCAGGTCTTGAACACAGTATCCTCTTCATCTCCCTGGGCCAGGCATTACTGGAAACACGGTGGACAGCTATGCTGCTTGGAAAGGGTAATTGGATTTCGAGTGAAAAGCAGTGTTTAAATGCAAGACAGGCAGGGTCAAATTCATTGCCCTCCAGGGCTTTTGGCCTTCCAGAAAGCAGGGTATGACAAATTACAATGTGTGAACACTGGCAGCTGTGATGGCCCCACCTGTTCTCAAGCCTCTGGGACAACCACAGTCATGTGACATTTTAAGATTTATTTTGAAATTCCTTTAAGCTACCCAATCCCAGGGTGTTCCAGGCATCCCATGGTGCACATGGAGAAGTGGGTTGTATTGGTGGTGTAGGGACTGACAGCAAAGTTCCTGAGCTCCCGGACTGAGGCCCTTGCAACTAAGAGCCAGGCTTTGATCCGACCGCAGGGACTGTGACCTGAGCTACACTTTCCCCTGCTGCTGGGATTGTATCTCTACAGATTCGTATGCAGGAATTCAAGGAGGACTTGCCTGTAAGTTTTCATGTGAGAACAAGACATGGACTTAGATTTGTAAAGCCTTTGAAATTTGGAGACGCCCTCTGGCTCACTGTGAGTCTATACTTCCGCGATGCTGTGGCCCCCCATGTGCACTGCTACTGGGTCATCTGAATCGGTGATTCTTCCTGCTCAAGGACTCACTGGGTTTTGAACAGTTTTCTACCAAAGAAACTTCTATTCTTAAGCTTCTGACATTTGGGGGTTGACTCACAGGACTGACTGCAAGCTGCGAAGTCATCCAGCTCAATCCCCATTGCTTACCCTCCCCTTTCTCTTTGCTCAGTGGGACCCTGAGGGAAGTTACCTGTCCCTGTGGATC
Source organism: Trachypithecus francoisi (assembly GCF_009764315.1). Taxonomy (NCBI): domain Eukaryota; kingdom Metazoa; phylum Chordata; class Mammalia; order Primates; family Cercopithecidae; genus Trachypithecus; species Trachypithecus francoisi. Next base: position 4,334,116 of record NW_022681442.1, on the reverse strand, counting down.
AGCAACTCTCAGCCACCGCGGCAGAATCAGACAGACCTGAGGCTTCCCAGAGCCAGTCCAAGTATCTGTTCCTCCTAGTATACCAGTGTTTGGTAGTCAGATAGGATTACATAAGCCCTCTTAGCTGACGCAGTCGATTAACCACATGGCCCTGGCCTTTCATGCTGTAAGTGGTGCACCCATGATGTTGGGACCCTTAACCGACTGACTTCTCAGTCTTTGTCCTGTGACTCTCTGTTCTTACTTCTCAAGTTTCATGCTTACCGAGAGGATGCTAGAGTTGTTCCTGGACCTGTTTATACAATTAGTACCCACTATTGAAATGATGTGATTATTGAATGTCATGCAAACCAATAAGGCATGAGAAGATAGGCATTGCTGTGAGTTCAATGCTTTGGAAAGAGTGGGCTACCACAAAATATTCAATGAAAAAGGTAGGGACAGGCCAAGTATGGATTCAGAAGGATTCTGATCTCAGATTCTGCCACCTTAATTTGCTCCACTTTAAAGACAGGAAAATTGGTGTGACTCATGGCGGATAACTTGGAACTGTAGTGGGGGTGCCCACATTCAAAGAAAACATCTGGGCCTCACCTCTGAAGGCTGCCCTAACTTGAAATCATTTAAATGTAAGATTTCAATTCATGCGATTCAAATTAAAATAACATGTTTAAGTTAGGTACATGTCATTTTTTAATGATTTCCCCATTGATTGGTTTTTCAATTAATGGACCAGAAGTGAGCTTTCACTCCCTTTATCATCTCTTCCTGTAGACCTCAGAAAACTCTTATCCAACATAATAACCACCTTAAGAGTAATTGTTAAACTTTAATTATTTCCGTTATAACATGATAGGGAATTTAGGAAGCAGCATTTGATGAGCTCTCTATGTTCAACTTGGTAGTCATAGTGCAGTCTTTATTTGAATACTGGTTCATTTCTTGAGTTTCACACTAGTTTGTTTCATTGACAGGACTCAATGAAATAAAGGCTTTGGGAGGCAGTGGGAATCCAGCCGAAATATTACTCTGCAGACGTCCTGGGACCAAAAGCCTTCCAGGGTAACTTCTGTTTGCAGCAGAAGTTTGGCTGTTGTAGGGATGTTTTGTCATTGTGATCACTCCAAAGGGAGTGATTTTAAAAATCAGGAAAGAAAGATCTAAAATTCCACTTTTCCTCAAACACTACCTCTTCCAGGATGCTTCTCCCATTTATAAGGGGGTGACAGTTGGGTCTGCTGGCTATCAAGGGCCACATCTCTGTTCAGTTTCTGAGGATACCACCAAAATCACCCGTCTGTAAAATTGCATCTGCAGTAAAACTCTCAATGAGTAGTCATGCATTTTCCCTGTTCATATGAGATAATCAGAGCAATCACAGTGCCTCAGCCTCTACCTAGTGAGTCTTCCTAAATCTTGGCAAATTCCTGTAGTGCTTGGTCACTACCAGTTCTTTTAGCAGGTGGACCAGTGGCTGTTGTATTGGGATTCATGTAGAGTGGTGGTTGAGCCAGTTCAAAACAGTGACCACTAGAGTAATTCCTGAAAAGGCAGATTTCTGCCCTTCAGAGACTTACTCAGTCACTTTTAATATCACTTTTTACAGGAGTGAGCTCTGGATTTAGAGCTAAATTCATTTAAATTATTTCAGTTATATTAGACAGTATTCATATATATATATATATATATTTTATATATATATATTTTTTTTTTTCCCGATCACCCACAGAATATTACATAGGTTTAGGCTGAACAGCTCATTCTCTGAACCTACCCTGGATGTCTTGACTCACTGTTGCTTGGTTGCGTTAAAGACAGTATGAACTTTAGCTCCCAAAGTGGCAGAAGCTGAACTCTGAGTATATGCCGGGTCATCTGCACTCTGCACTTCCTAACGTACTGATGTTAGTGAAGGGTAGTTTTGGGTCAGCATTATAACCTTTCATTGTTGATTCAAAATTCTCTTTTGCAATATGAGTAGAGTGAAAAGTTTCCCATTAAACAAACTTCTCTGATCTGTTGCTATCATTGAGTTTCTAATTTGGAGGAATTGTTGAAGAAAAGACCTGCATGGATGCCTCATTTTAACCTCCTCATTGGCAATTGCCAAGAACAGTCAGCAGCTTGGTGTGCCATGCCAGGCTGCTGCAGGGGCCCCTCCTCCCTTCCGCCAGGAGGCCTTACTAGTTTGTGTGTGCGTCTTACAACACTCTTTAAGGTGGGGGTGGTTTCGGTAAGGTAGGCTTTTTCAGCCTCAGTACCATTGACATTTGGGACTGGATAGCTCTTGGTTGGGGGGCTGCCCTGTGCAGGCAGCATAGGATGTCAGCAGCATTCCTGGCCTCTACCTGCTAGATAACCAGCAGCAGCTCCTCAGTTGTGGGCAACTGAAAACGTCTTCTTCCAGACTTTGCAAATGGCCCATTGATTGAGAACCTCTGCGGTTAAGGAATGTGCTAATGTGGACTTCGGTGCCCATCTCTATCTGTGGTTTCTTCTGCCTCCTCCGAGACAAGGTCTCCAGGTGACCCAACTTTGCTTTTGCTTTTAAGGAACCTGGGCGGGAGGCTGGGATGCTCTGTCTGGATCGGAGGCATAGATGGCCAGATCTAGGCTTTCCCTTGGGGGAGAACTCTGATGGGTTCAAGATTGTGTAACCTCAAGCCTCTTTGCTCTCCCCATGTCTGTGTTCTTAATGTAGAGGACAGTAACTTTGAGCAACTTTTTAGAGGGTGTTTGGTTTGATAATTGTTTTTTGATAATTTGGTGGATCACTAAAATTATTCTCCAGTCTAAACTTTAAAAAAAAAGAACTTATAACATTTCTCACTACTTTTATATTTTGTTTGTGAAAAATTACATTTGCAAAAAGAAAAGAAAAAAGGATAGCAATCCTTCTGAAGGTTTTGACTATATCTTAAAATCCTAAATTACTGATGAAAGCCAAACACAGCTTCTTCCTGTTGGGAGTTTCTGCTGTATTCTTGTTGATGTCAGTCATACAAACAAACTTCAAATTAAAAACCACAAGGAACAGTTGTAGGGGTTCTGGAGAGGGGACTCTGCCCCGGGACAGGCAAGCGGCACAATCCTTGAGAGTTCCCAGAAAATAAAATTCCACGTTTGGTGTGAGCAGCTCAGGTCTTTCCATGACATTCCTAGCACATATGGTGTGGTTTCGAGCCTTTGATCTATACCCTCTGAAGGGACTCTATTTTACAGCCTTTCCAGAACACACAGCCCAGGGCTCATGGCTATCAATTCCAAGGGAGCAAGCCATCAAACTTACACCAATTCTTGAAACCACTAAGATACATTTGCAAGATAAATGGGTTCAAGCTCTCCCACATCCCATGGTTCTATACTTGGGGTGGAGTATTTAGAGGTAGCTTAGAATTACAATCAAGTAAGGTCTTTCACTTTTTGTCTGATAGAATCATCCCGGCATGGCCCCAGATTGTTCTTGCATTTGTGGGTAAACATCATTTGTCACTCATAATAAGAAAGTGGGAAGAGGAGAACGTTAACATACCTATAGATAATACATGCACTGTTCCTGCATGTGTCACAATTAGCTGTGTCTTGCCCCGTCCGATAGGAAAGCCTACAAGATAAGAACAGGAGAGCATTACAAGCGGTGGCTGGGGGTCACTGGCTTTATAGAGCAGATGCCTCAAATCAGATGCCTTCCCAATGCCAAGCTCATCATGGTCATGGAAATTGATTAATGCGTGTTTCCCAGTTTGCTCCTGTCTCTGCTTTCCTTGTACAGAACCAATGCAACACTACAGCTAAGATGGTTTTTAAATTAAATTTAGAAGTGAACATAAGCTCCTGGATGAAGTGAATAATATAATTTTGTTATAAGCACAGGGAATTTCGGATGTTTCAATGCAGATTTATGGTGTTTTGAAGAAACTTTGAGGAAAAACCAACCACAGATACATATGCTGACTCCATGGCTTCTGTTTGCTCTACCCCCGCCTGTCCTGCTAGAACCCGGACTGGCTAAGTGCAGCCTGCAGGCCAAATCCCGCTGGGGCCTGGTTTTGTCCAGCAAACTAAGAATGGATTTTACATTTTTAAGTGCTTGAAAAAGAAATTGAAAGCATGTAATATTTGTGATACATGGAAATGATCTGAAATTCAAATTTCAGTGTCCGTGAATAAAGTTTTTACTTTTGTCAATAAAATGGTGAAAATTTTTATGAAAATACCTATTTCTAGTATCCTCAATTTTGCCTCTTGGTCTGCAGATCTCTGAACATTTACTCTCTGGCTCTTTAGAGAAAAAAAAAAATGCCAAGCCTTATGTTAGAATGTCTTACTGTCATTGCCATAACTTCTGAATTACTTTCCCTGACTTTATTCTCTGGTGAGTTCTGTCAGACCCCCGAGGCCAGGCAGATTTTGGCCTTTGTGGGGGAGGTTGCTGATTCTCCCCCCTAGTTAAAAAATTAATAATAATAACCTTGGGGTCTTTCTGTAGTATATTGTTGAAGGTTGTATAAACATAAAGGGGTTGATGATGAGAATTTTCTGGACCAGGCTGGAGTTGCCTTGGCTATTTCTTGGTCCAGCCACCCAGGAACAGTTGGGGGGTGTTTTGTGCTCTCACGGTTTCTCCTATTTCATCCAGCCTTTCCTCTCTGACATTTTTAACATGCAGATTTGTATTTTCTGAATCTTATTTTATGTCCAGGCACAGAAATGATAATGGGAATGTTAAATTTGTGGCAGGAGAAAAGCTTCCATCTGAATTGGCTTATAAACACTTTGGGGGCAAATTTCCATGTACAGAGCTACTCACCAGAGTAACAGTGTGCACAGAAGGTCTTCTGTCAACATTGCTAGTCAGTATTTTTTATCCCCTTTGCTATGTAAACTTCTCTGCATCATGGGTTCTAAATTGAAAATAACTTGTTTTCCTCATTATATTTTGTGTTACATCAACATTTGACAAAAGGATTGTCTGTTACATGCCGTGATTGTCTCAGTGGGCTTGCAAAACTCAGACCTGACCTCTCAGTTCTGTGCAGTTCGTTGATCAAGTGACCATATTCTGCTCCAAAGTGTTGCCAAGCACTTCCTGTGATTCATCATCTTTCAACCGGAACTGGAGTGACAGTATGGCTGTCTCTGTTGTCTTTTCATCATCACCTCCCACATTGGGCGCCTTTGGAACCCCACATCAGGCCGTTCCATTCTCCCGTTGGCTTTGTCAAGGGAGACGGGGATGAACAGCCTGTGCCCTCCCTTCCCCTTGTTCCTCATCAGACACGGTGATTTTTCAGTCCTTACCCCTTTCCTCCTCATGGCAAGCCCCAAGAATGCATTCCTCCTGCACCTTCCCACCTGGCTCCAGATTTGTCCACCCCATGCCAAGACTCTTCCACATGGTGACATCACTCTTCTCCCTTCTCTCTTGCCCTATATAGACTTAGAGCCTTTTTCCATCAGCTAATTCTACTGGAGCTTGGCTCTAAGCTCAGTGCTGACCAAGGTCATTTTGCACGGTGAAATAAGTGCCATCCTTGAGCTCAGGTGCTACCACGGTCCATGCTGAATGTGTTGTTAAACCGTTGGCTTGGGTTGCATATGAGGTACTGCGCTACTATTGTGTTGTGTTGGTGGGTATAAACCTATAGTCAGGAGAAAGAGTACCTAATACTTGTCTATAGGTGCTAGTCATATCCAAATTTTAGGTTCTTACAGTGGGCCAAACCGGGGGTATTTAATAATTTTCTGAAGGCATTCTTTTTGTGCTCACAGGAAAGTGTGAATTCTAAGCTTATGGAACCTTCCTGCCCTAAACCTCAGGGCAAATCTCTATCAAGCCTCATCAGTATCAATGCTCCTTTCTTGCCCAGTGTCCAAGTTTCCCAGTGCCTCACTTGCATTAGAGCCCTCAGCCTTCTAATTATGCTAGCCTCACTTACAGAGGAGAATACAGTCACACTTCAGGTCCAGGATCTCATTATTCTGAGACCCCAGGCTTCTGATGTTCCCTGTCACCTTGCTGGTACTCTGGGGCCGGTGTTCTGCACCACATGTAATTGGCAGCTTGGGATAGGCAGTGGACCTGACAATGACAGGACAAAGGCTTCAGGCACCTGAAATGGACAAGAGGAATCTTCCAGGACCTTGGAGTTCTTCAGTAAGAAGTTGCTTTTCTTTTCTTTTTTGAGACCAGGTTTTGCTCTTGTTGCCCAGGCTAGAGTGCAATGGCACGATCTGGGTTCAAGCCATTCTCCTGCCTCAGCCTCCCGACTAGCTGGGATTACAGACATGTGCCACCATATCTGGCTAATTTTGTATTTTTAGTAGAGACAGGGTTTCTTCATTTTGGTCAGGCTGGTCTCAAACTCCTAACCTCAAGTGATCTTCCTGCCTCGGCCTCCCAAAGTGCTGAGATTACAGGCCTGAGCCACCGAGCCTGGCCCAAGAAATTGCTTTTCTAAAGCCCATCCTGAAAAGACTTTACTGCAATCACTTTGTAGAAAGCACATGTGTCCCCGTTACCGTCAGTAGGCAAATAGTTATTAAGTACCTACTAAGTGTCAAACATTTTTCTGGCTCTACAGGAGACATTTGCAAATAAGATAGAGTCCTTTTCCTCACAAAGCTCACAGTGGCATGGGAGTGGCAGAAGGGCAACATAAATGCATGAATGAGCGAACAGCTAGATAATTTTGATACTGCTGAGTGTTAAGGAAGTGTTGTGAAGCAGTTTGGCCTAGAATGAACTCTAAGGAGGTGACGTTTTTAGTGAGACCTGGATGGTAATAAAAAAGCAGTCAGTCCATCTGTTGATCCAGGGTTGGGTGTTGCAAACACAAAGACCATCCCGTGTTAACATCCTGCAGTGGAAATGATGCTCCTTCTCTTTGCAAGTCAGAGAAAAAGGCCAGTGCTGCTGGAATAGATGTGGCAGGTGAGAGTGGTGAGAGATGAGGACATGTGTATAAAATGAGAGGCCCTTTGGGCATTATTTTAAATTGAATGGGAAGCCACTATAGAGGTTTTCTTATAGGTGGTTGAATGACATGGAAACACTTCTTGACTTTTATTCTCAATCCTCTCCTTCTGTAACATCATTTTCACTCAATTTCCTTTCTCTTGCTTCCTTTATTTACAACCCAGCCCAATTCACCAATTCCTGAGAAAATGGCGTGGTTTGGCTGATGTTTGTTGGTAAGAAGCAAAGGAGTCATTATGTTTTCTTTGTTTGGAGCTGTATCTGTGGTCATCCTTTTTTTAGCTAGTTGAAAACATAATGGGTGGTCTGTCAGTTTCTAAACATATGTATGTTTCTCCCATGTGTGAGAATTATTTTTAGGACTTCATTACCATGAAGGTGAGGTTTTGTGTAAGTTTTGTTTAGGATCTTCCTTTTGTTTAAAGGAATCAATTGTTTGGAGTCCATGAATGTCAGCAGGAGATTAATTTGTGAATAAAATTTAAAGTGTTGACCTTGTCATGTGGTTAATTCACAGGCAGCTGCCAGCAGCTGATGTCAATCAGGGTATGCCTGCTAAAATTTTATTAAGCACGAGTGTTCTCAATAGAGGGCTTAAAACTATGTAATCCATTGTGCTTATTGCTTTGATAATCCATCTAATTGTCCTTGAAGCTTCCAAGCTGTAGGGTTTGGCTTCACTGATAATTTTATGGTCACATTAATAATTGGGCTGCAGCATCTGAATATGTTCTCCAAATAGAGATGAAACAGATAAGTTATTTCTACAGGACAGGGAACACAGAGTGCTGTTATGGAATTTCCCTATTTTTTTCTTCTCAACTTGGAAACACGTCAGAAAATAGTACTTTGAATGATTCTCTTTCTATATTGCCATTGCCATAAGGCAGAACAATCTAAAAACTTTAAACTGCTAGAGCAGATACTTCTCCAGTGACTGTAGGGCTGGACATCTTTTGTGAATTAGAAGTTTAGAGAGGAGAAAGCTTAGGTTATTGATGGAAAAGCTGCAGTAGAGGAACATTTGGGTCACAAATTATAAATTTTCTGTCTTGCAGATTAATTGCTACCTTTGTAAAGCACTCTTCCCTTTTGCTTTGAGGAGCCTGTATTATACATAGGCTTATAACTCCATGCGTGATACAATATCTGGTACCTTCTGGGCATTCAGTTAATGTTAATGTAGCCAAGTCATAGAGTCCATATTTGTATTTTCATATTGAAGTCCAGAATAACACATCTATCTATTTAAAGAATTCCAACTGAGTGTGGAAAAAAACCCTGACAAGTATAAATTGTGAAAAGTGCTAATCTTCTTTTTTCCCCCCATATGAACTCCTTTGGGTGCTAATGATAAGCATGTTCATTGTAAATACGGATTTTGTGGCATTCACTATTTATTGTCCCATGGCAGTTAGTTGTAAGTCTTCTCTTAACAATGCATATAGCTCGGAAAACATCGCATTCAGCACCAGGGACAGTGTCACAAGTCCAAGGCGCTCTCTTTTTTTGGTGCTTTTGTTTTCTGTTCTGTTGACCCGCTAGCCTCCCATCCTTCTAGAACTGAGTTTTATCCCAGGGACCAATCTGGGGACCCTGGACCTCCCCTTGCTTGATGCCTTTTGAACACTCCTTGGTCAAGGTGGGCTTGCCTGTTAGACCAGCCTGGACACGAATTGTTAACAGGGAAGCTAAGAACATAGACTCTGTGACAGTGCATGAAAGAGAAGATGATGCTCTGTTCGAAACAGAAGGGATCTGGACAAGCCAATTTTACAGGGTAGTTTTGGTGGAGTCCAGTTTTTGAGTCATTTACACTTCTATTTCATAGTGAACCACCTGTCTTCACAGGACTTTGCTCTACTTTAAAGAAAGCAAAATAAACTTGACTTACAGAACACAGTGTGGAGCTCTAGTCAGTGCACCCTCCTTTAAAGGAAACCTCAGGGCTACCTCTCTGTGATAGCCTGGACCTCTCAGGTTTAGCTCAGCATGCAGTTCCCCAGTTTCTCTAGCTACCTTATACCTTTATAATAATCGGCTCTAATTCTTCAGTTGTTATTATCAGCAATTCCTGAATGTACAAATACATATATATACTTGTATACTTACAAATATATAACATACCTGAATTTTTTTTGTTTGTAAATACACACACATACATACCTTTGTAAATGTATTTTAAAAAGTGGTGACAATTTGAGGCATGCAAGTCTTCAGTTATTCCTTTTTGGACAGTAGCAAAAGAGGGAATATACGCACCTTTGTATACTTATTTTAAAAACTGGTGACAATTTGGGGTATGCGTGTTTTCAGTTACTCCTTTTACGGATCATTAGCAAAAAAGGGCATCACAGATAGACATTTGAAAAGAAACTAAGAAGGGCAGGCCCATGGCAGAGCTGGTGCTGCAGTTTTTGTGACCCCACTGCAGGAACGATAAAGGAGAAGCAGTGTCTGCCGGCCTCAGCTTGAGAGCCACACCATGGCCACGTCCTGGGCGGCAAGGAGCAGGGCACGGGAGGGCTGGACGGCATCTGTTCTTTCATGCCGGCACCACAGGGAGATCTAAGTCAGCAGGGCCCTGGGTGTTAGGAAAGGGTGTTGAGAAATGTCGGAGAAAGGTCACTGCAAGCTTTCTTCCCAGCCACATATCCAAGCTGCGCAGTGTCTCCGAGACCTTGAAGATGGGGCCTGAGAGGCAGGACTAACAACTCTGAGGCAATCATAACAAAACATAAATTGTTTGGTTAAAAGGTCAGGAAAGGAAAAAAAAAAAGAAAAGTCTCACTGTGCTATCATTAGAAGCAAACACCGAGAAAGTGACAAGCATCTCGTAGAGGAATGGTTAGCAAGTGGAAACTAATTTTACAGTACCAAAGAGTAATGACAGTACGAGTATTAGGTTATTGGATTGACTTAAATGTGCTGTTTTTACTGCCATAGTCCCACAACACTATTTCCTTCATAAGATTTAAATTCTCAATGGAAACTTCTCTTCTTACATTCCTGGGTGACTGGATGGGGCATTTGTGTGTACCTGGTCTGGTTGCAGAGTTCCGCAGCATGCTGTGAGCCCCTCCTTGGAAGATGTATTCAGTATACAGTACACAGGAGGGCAAGCGGCCCAGTTGCTGATTTGCTGCTCTTTTAAACGGCTTGTTAATTTTCAGCAAGTTCAGAGCTTCTAGTATGTGAGGGAACTCCACGTTGGATAATGCTGAAATCAAGGCATGACCTTCTAAGTGTGGTCTTCCAAACGTTCATCACATAGGGTATTGAAGTTGTCACACTGAATTAATTCAGAGGCTGTATTCTAGGTTTGCCTGTATGGACCTAAACTATAGATGGTGGTTGTTGCAGAAATAAAAAAGGCATGGTTTCTGCTCTCAAAGAAAATTCTTTTGCCGTTAATGTATTCTCTTCCATTTGATCTCTCTTGTTCTTTCAGTTTTCTTACTGGATGCAACAACCGTTTTTTTCTTCTGCATTCTTACCCCAGTTTGTGCACTAGCTGTCTCTTCTTGATTACGAAGCCATCATTTATGTCAGCATCTTGAAGGGCTTTTTCACTTAATAGTCTCAAAGTGACATTAATTAGAGGCATAAAATGATACCACTACTATTGCTGGGAGAAATTATGTTTCAAAAAGTAGTAAAGGCACTGTTTTCAGTGATTCCCTCCTATGTTTGAGAGCCACTCTGAGCAGTAGATTTGGCTTGTTCCTGAATCTGAGGTCTCACCAGGAGTTTGCCAGATTATGCCCTGGACGCGTACTTATTTCAGATGTCAGCTCTTTACAGCTAAAGTGGATTTAGACTTCAGCATATACTCATGGAAATGCAACTACATTGTCATAAGCATTTGAGCTGTTAAATGCTAGAATTTGAGGGAACAGCTAATTTATGGTTGCTAAAAGAATATGAAGTCGATTTTCTTAACCAACTCCCGAGATCACCCCGTCATCAAAGGCAGTACTGGCTTTTGGTGATGGCTTGTCTGTTCCCTTTTTCCCAGTAGCTGATAGGCCATCTGTCAGCCAGCACCCAGCTTGCTAAAGTTAAGCTGGGCAGTTCTGGGATCCTTGCTGGCCTTGGATCTCCAAGCAGACAAAGTAAGTTGTTAGTGGTAAAAACTGAAGTTGCAATTTGAAGAGCACACATTCACAGTGACCCTCCATACTGGTAAGGCTGTTAGGAGTACTGCCCCTCTTCTCCCCTGCCTTTGGGATGTCGAACAGGGGTGAGTGTTGACGTCTCTCCAGCTGCCTGGCTGCCACCTTCTGAGAGCTCTGCCAGAGAGCTCCATCAGCTGCTCTTCAGGGACCCTTTGTCTGGCTCTCCCCCACTGTCCTCGCCTCTGCTCGGTTTCCTCTGCCAGAACACGTGTCTTGCCATGTTGTCATGGCAGACTAATCTTTCTTTGTTCGCCCAACAAATGAATATCTGCCATGCCAGTCACGGTGGGGATGGTTTGTGGATACACGGAATGATGAATGAAGGAGCAAATGAAAAATATAATTGAGAAGGTGTCTTTGTCTCAGATCTCTGGGGTTGGATGGACCCCTGTTCCGGAGAAACTTAGCAGCTTTTTCCTGACAGTTAAGTAAAACTCTGGAAAACTGTCTCCCATATTTTCTGCTCGGACTTTGATGATGGAACAGCAGTGTCTGTGGTAGAGTTACTTTAATATAACCACCACTCATGGGTTTCGAGAATGTTAATGCGATTTGATATTGTATGATTGGTTTCTCTTTTCTCCAGCTCTTTTGCCTGTAGATGTATGTCAGGTGGTAAAGCTGATCCCATTAACTCAGTATTCTACATTTGTCTAGAATGTCTTTCTGGGGAAGGGCAAATACTTCTTTTTCAGACACCCGTGTAATCTCCCTCAATATGAACATGCATGTTCTATAGTGTTTCTTGCATACAGTTGTGTCCCAGTTGATTAAGGGAGATCTATTTTGTAATCCCGTGTGAGAACTTGGAAGTAATGTATCTCTAAGAACATGATAGTTAGATCTTATAGCATTCTAATGCTGAATCTCCATATAGATTAAAGGATTTTGAGGGCTACCCTGGCAACCTCAACACAAATTACTTAGAAACGATGTTTGGAGCACAGCTCATTCAGAAGTTGAGGTGGGTCTGTCTTCATCCCATTTCTCTTTACCTTACTTTTTTTCCATGGTAGGGCAAAGTTCTCAGAATCACACACATCCCATTCCCTTAAAGCCAGCAATAGAGATGTTAAACCCTGGAAGGATCACCTGTACGTGTAAACTCCACGTGGTCTCATTTAACATGTCAGGATAATTTTTAACAAGCCTAGTTATTTCTACTTAGTGTTCTAGTCATAGACCTTAACAGACTTTCCTACAAATGAGCCAACATAACGAACCGGCCTCCCCAGGCCTGTTCATCAGGTGTTTGCTGTGCATCAGCTCTGTGCATGGCCTGTGGGGGAACAGTTGCTTGGAAGAATAAAACACAGGTCTTGCCCCCAGACACTTAAAATCCAGAAGACCTTTGTTTCCAAAATGAAGGAATCGTTGATGGCTTAAGGAAGCAGAATCACATAGCTCTCAACAGTAGCACTCCTTCTAGGGGGCTGTTCTAACCCTCATGCAAACCCGCATCTTTGGTCCTGGCCCAGCTTCTCTCTTCCCTCCCAGGCAGCGCAACACACCCTCTGGCACACTCCCAGCACCTTGTTTGTGGCTCTCTTGCAGACCATGCCACCGTGGAATCTGATGATTGGACGCACTTTCTCTGTCCTGTGGGACTGGGCATTTTGCTGGCTGGGAACATGCCTTTGTTCCTCTTCACCATCCTAGCTGATAGCTTGGTGACTTCTGCAGATCAGGGCCTGAGGTGCATCAGCAATGCCCGGTCCTTTCATGCCCAGTGAAAGTCAGTTTCCTTCCCACCTCTCCCTCCCTCCCTGCTTGAGACTTCTCCACCACACTTCTCACCATGGAGCATACCATGAGCTGTAGCTATCTCGCTTTCCCTGTCTCCCTCCCCGAGAAGGTCAGCACGATGTGGGCAGAGGTTTTTGTCTGTTCCCTGGCGGGCGAACTTTCAGTGCTCACCTCAGGGCCAGGAGTAGAGTAGATGACTGAGAAATATTTTTTGAATAATGCTTGAGTGAATGAATGAGTGAATGAATGAGGAATCTGTGTGACTGCCCTTTTGGGTGAACTGATAACACCCCTTTTGCTTCTGAAAAGGAAAATAGGACTCTCACAGTTTTGTGATGCATCTGTCCAAATAGTACTCATAGTAGCCCATTTTAAATTTCCTCAAACAAGTAGGAAAAAGGTCAGTCGTCGTCTGCTTCCAACACCCAGTTTTGAAAGTAAATAGCTTGGTCTTGCACCTAAACCAGGCCCACTTCCGTGTCCGAATAAAGGCTTTTTTTTTTTTTTTTTTTTTTTTTGCCCTGAAGCAGTCCTGGTGGATACGTTCCAGGAAGAAGCACCCTTAATGAACTCAGTGGCTTTCTTTTGACGGTGTGGACAAATTAACTTTTATTGGCCTTGCAGCTCCCTAGATGTGGTGACACTATAATTCTGGGGAGGCTCTGGCTGTTAGGGAAGCTTTTGATGCTTGTTTGCATTATCAAGAATTAAAGGGTAACAATACTGGAGTATCATGGCAAAGCATCACAGGTAGCAGGGAGATTGCAACCTGTGTGGCGTCGTGTCCCAGAGGACACAGGGGTCAGCCGGGCTCCCTCTCCTCTCTTTCTCCCTCGGCCCTTTGTCTCCCCTGTCATTTGCCTCCTTGTTTTTTGTTTGTTTGTTTGTTTTGGAGACAGAGTCATGCTCTGTCGCCCAGGCTGGAGTGCAGCCTGTGATCTGGGTTCACTGCAAACTCCACCTCCCAGGTTCAAGTGATTCTCCTCCCTCAGCCTCCTGAGCAACTGAGATTACAGGCGCCCGCCACCACGCCCCGCTAATTTTTGTATTTTTAAGTAGACACGGGGTTTCACCATGTTGGCCAGGCTGGTCTCAAACTCCTGACCTCAGGTGATCCACCTGCCTTGGCCTCCCAGAGTGCTGGGATTCCAGGCGTGAGCCCCCGCGCCCGGCTCTACCTCCTTGTTTTTATTGCTTCTCTCTGAGGCCCTGTACCAGCAACTTGCATGCTTCCTTTTTCACAGAGCCATCATGCATGATGAAGAAAATGGAATGCATTAGTATTTTATAGACATTATTATTGTCAGAAATACATGCAGATTTGGACTGGGACAAATACAGAGATGAACGCTATTATTAAGGCAGGACTTTTTAAAAAGCTTTAGTGCCTTTTAATCATATTTTCATAACATAAAAATCATAACAGAAACATCAGGAAAGCTAGTAATTATTATTTTGTGTGTAGACTGCCTGGCTATATTATAAACAGGGCAAAGCTTAAGTTTTCCTTCCTTCCTTCATGCAATCAGGGAGATACTAAGTTGCAAAATGATGACAATGATACACACAAGTCACTTGGCCCGGAAGGCACCAAGAGCAGCTATTAATAGGGCAAACAACTTTTTCCAGCCGAGGCTGAGTTGATTAACTTGTTTTCCTGGAGGAGAGATAAAGCTTAACCTATAATTTATTGAAAATTAATGAAAATTAATTTTGGTGGCACTGGCTACCAAACTAGAATGAAAATAAGAATGTGAGTATACTGTATTAAACCAGATTTTCTTTCTGGACTCCCATATTTCTTCAGCTCTTGTACTGTCACAGAGGTTCGAATTTGGAAGCATTAACGTTGTCTATTTGCCAGTGGTTCTGATGGTAAATATCCACAGTCTTTTATCTTTAATTTCTTTTGATGTGTGTTTTTAGATCAAGCTTAGTTAACAATTTTTAATGAGAACTTACACGTCTTGGAGCTTTAGTGCTTTGTTTCAAAAGCCTGACCTTGCATTTGCTTTTTAACAAATGTGGCAGAGCTCTTGTTGCCAAAGACTCAAGTCTTTCAAGTTTGGTGTGATCATTTATAAAGTTCTTGATGTCCAATTATGAGACTTTTCTAGGGGGATAGCCCTAGTGCTGTAACCAATGAGATACTGATAGAGAAAACTTTACTACCTTATTGGTTAAAGGATGCGCATTTTTAGATCATTTTTTTCTTCCAGGATCTCAATTTTCATGAATGTTCTTTCCAGCCTATCTTTAAGATTTATTTTTATATTGCATTGCAAACAATGCAGTATCAAATGTTTGTTGTTCACGTGGATGTGGACATCTGTATGAAGAAGGAAGAGCCAGACAGGCATGTCATGGTCCTCTGAAGGGCCACTCATATTACAAATGGCCTAATGGGCCGGGCGCGGTGGCTCACGCCTGTAATCCCAGCACGTTGGGAGGCCGAGGTGGGCGGATCACGAGGTCAGGAGATCGAGACCATCCTAACTAACACGGTGAAACCCCGTCTCTACTAAAAATACAAAAAATTAGCCGGCCTGGCGGCGGGCGCCTGTAAATCCCAGCTACTCAGGAGGCTGAGGCAGGAGAATGGCTTGAACCTGGGAGGCGGAGCTTGCAGTGAGCTGAGATCTTGCCGCTGCACTCCAGCCTGGGCAACAGAGTGAGACTCCATCAAAAAAAAAACAAAACAAACAAAAAACAAATGGCCTAATGAACTGGGTTCCCAGGCAGGTTCCTCAAGGAGAGATGTTGCATCCTGCCCTGCACTTAAAAGATCAATGGCCTTGACTTGTCTGAAATTACCTCACAGAGAGGATTTCTGTTAATGATTACAGATTCTTCCCAATACACTTTATAGGACCTCTTCAATGGGGTGGGGGTGGGGGGGCCTCTGCTGTCTCTAGCACCGGAAAGATGCTTTCACCAGAAGATGAATTGGCATGAACCCTACCAGGCCTGGGGGGTAGGAGCTTCTGTAGCCTTTTCAAATAAAAGGGAAAACCCACACTTGGATTAGCAAAAAAAAATTTTTAAAATGCCTGCATTTTCGTTAGTTCATGTTAGGTTCCTCATTTTCAGGGGAGAGAGAAGATGAGTGGTCTGGTCTGACAGCCCAGATGTGAATTCTGGCATTAACGTGTCTCACCAGCTTTTTGACTTTGGAGAAGGTACTGAGCATATCCAATCTGCAGCTTCCTCATGGAGGGCATTCCCACCCTGGGTTGTTACTTTAAGGATTAAAGAAGATAATACCGAATGGCTGGCACATTGTAGGTGCTCAGAGCAGGTGGCCTCTGTGGGTACTCTGTGTGCGGATTCTAGTTTCACTGGTGGCCTCTGTAGGTACTCTGTGTGGGGGTTCTCGTTTCACTGGAACTCTCCCTCAGCTCCGGTGGGAAATAGAACTCAAACCATTTTTGCATAGCTTAGCAGGAATTGCATGGAGTTTTTTAAATTATTTGAAAATTGGAACTTGCATTTCATTTTTTTTTTAAAATCCATATTCTGGGACACAAATCCATAAATTTCATAAATGTTCATGCCATGCCTTGAATTGCTCATTTTATCTGCAAATGGGCTGTCTGGATTGCCTAGTGGCTCGATGGCGAGGCTTTTATTCACCTACCAACTTAAAAGGCTGAGGAGGTATTTGAAATCTATTTTGGCATTCTGCACAGGAAGATTATTTAAATTACATTTTCAAGTATGTGTGATACCTACATGAAGCCCAAAGCAAGAATTCGGAATGTGTTTTATATTCTTACAAATATATTTTGCTTTATTTTTCATATTAGAGATGGAAAGCCTTATTATTTTTTTAAGAACTTAAAAGTAGTGTTTACAAAGTTATACAAATATAAGCTATAAAAAAGGCTTGCTGTGACCCTGTGAACTAAATGAAGAAAATGATAGAAAGAATATGAAATGTGCTTCCCATTTCAAAATCTCAGAGAAATGATAACGTATATTTGGGGTTTCCAACTTGAATATTCTATTGCAAATAAATAAAAGCCATTAGTTTCAACAGAAAAAGAAAAGAAAATGGCTTCCCTGAAAACAATTCAAAGGATTGCAACCCTGAAGGACAGAGACCACTTCTAGCATTTGTGGTACTGGGAGAGATAAGGAATTGATGGAGTGTCAACGGGAAGAAAGAAAACAGAACAGTGGGATCATTGAACACTTTTATTGACAGAGATCTGCAGAGAGGTCCCCCCCCGCCCCCAACTTTTATGAGTATTATAAGGCAGTGGCTGAAATTGTCATGTTCTCAGACATCTCTATAGAATATGTTCTTGGAGCAGAAAGGAGCCTCTGGGGCCTCTCCTCTCATTTGGACCATCTTCCTTTCATATCAAAAAATGTAGCTCAGAGGCTAGGCCAGGATGAACTAGGACAAAATCCAGGTCTCCTGACTCTACATCAGCTCCCTTGCCTGTGACACCAAATGAACTGGTCCTGTCCTTTGTTCTGGAAACCACCAAGACAAAGCTTGATGTCTCCATTTAGTGATCCTCACCACCACCTCCCATCCCCAAAATAAACCACCCTGTAAAATAAAGCAAGAAAATCTCTTCCTGTGTTCAGGCTCATCCCCTGGCTTCACCTCCCTGAATCTTAGCACTTGGAAGGTTGCTTCCCAGTAGCAAAGTATCCTCGAAGGGAGTAACTTACTGAGTGCAAACACAGTCTGAGGACTGAGACCCTCTTGGTCCATAATTCATTTCATCTCCAGGAGAAGCCCAGGAGGCAGGCATTCTCAGCTGTGTGTTACAGAGAAAAGCTGAGGTCCAGAGGGATTAATAAGCCTGTGCACGCAGGCCAGGAGAGGGAAGGTCAGCATCTCAGGACCTGCAGAGTGGAGAGCCCGGTCACCCCGCCCTACCCCTCTCCTGAATCTGACACTGGAAAAATGGAAGAAGCAAGTGCATGGGAGGTTGACCTCAGCCAACTGGCTGGAATGATTTAAAATATTTTGGGTTATGATAAATGTGGAGAGAGACATCGAAACTGATTTATCAGGAATATTAGAAAATGAAGTGCTGACATTTCCATGCCATTCAGATAGGGAGTGCTAAGGCACAGGAGAGCCTTTGGCAGCAACGGCCTTTTTGCTTCTGATCTCGGCTCAGTGCTGCTTTCTCTCTGCTGCTCACAATGCCCTGCTTTTCTGTGATGCATCTGGCCAGAGCCAGGGAACACGGCACTCAACATTCCAGAGAAGAGCCACAAGATCGTTTTCAGGACTGCAGCGGCTGTTGAGAGACTGTCTAATGCCACCCACCTCCTCTCCTCAAAATTGGGCCATTCCCAGCTAACCAGGTGGAAGACTTTGATCTCTATTAAGTGGGTAGGTTTTGGCAAGAACAATCTAATCATCCTGCTAGAGAGTGCACAGCCAAATTGGGATGGGATCGCCTCACTGTGCCCAGCTTTCTCCTTGGCTCTTGGAGGGGGGAACCTGGGAAGCTGGGAAATCGGACTCTAAGCCCACACTTTCGCGATTCCTCAGCGTTTATGCACAGCTGCTGCAGCGGTGCACAATTTTCCATGTGGGTTCTTTCAGCTCTGTGACTTAAATAGTCCCCTTATGCTTCCTCTATAATTGTGATGCAGTGTTTATTCTGTTTGGGCATTGGTAATTAGAGAAAATTCAGAGATTTCCTATCCTCTGACAGGTCTCTCTGCAGAATGCCTGATTCTGAGTGATTTGTCAATATGAGGACATAAGATACAGCAAGTATATCATTTCTACCCATCTAGCATCAATATCTAGGTTAACGCAAGTCACATCACACAAACATGTTCTGTGATGGCTTTTTATTCCTGCTGCTGGGAGAATGAGACCTTTTTCATGTTTCCAAGAGATGCTGTCATTTACATTATCCATACATATTAGGTATATGTGTATCATACACACACAGAGTTCCAAAGCAGGAGCCCAGGTTGTGTGGGCTGATGAGCAATTAAGTGTATATTTGAACAGTCTGAATGCCGATGAACTGTGAACCCCTCAAAGGCTGGGCCCAAATTCCTTTGACTCTCACATCCCCTCATTGCCTGGCACAGTATCCATCACTTCGGTGATGAGTGGCAGACACCTTCTCAATGTGTGAATGAATGATGGGCGTGTGTGCTTGGCAGTCACACACGTTGGATTGCCTGCACCCATATTCTGGCCTGAACATTTTTAGCTGTATGAATGTGGTCACTGTATTTACAAACCATATAATAGAAGTCCATAAATTATGGTCTGTGGCCCAAATCTGGCTACCACCTGTTTTTGTAAATAAAGGTTTATTGGAACACAAGTATGCCCATTCATACAGATTGTCTGTGGGTGCTTTCAGGATACAATGGCAGAGTTGAATCATTGTGACATAGACTGGCTCTCAATAGGTATTTACTCTTTGGCCCTCTGCAGAAAAGTTTGCTGACCTCTGCCATATAGGAACTGACCCGAGACCTAGCAATAAACACAGATGTCCATGAAACTAAGTTCTTACCTCTTAAGTATGTGTATGTGCACATGGCCTTTCACATGACCTTTCATTACTTGTTGGCTATTCTTTTTTTTTTTTTTTTTTTTTGGTAAAGTTAAGGAAACCTTGATACAGGATACCACGCTTCGTTTGTATTAACTCTTTCCATCCCTCAGATCTTTCTTCCTTGCTCCCTTGTCTTAAACATCACTGTGAACGGCACCCTCACAAAGTCCCCGATCTCAGGGGGTTCCTTTAGCTTCTTTTTTTTACCACTGTGTGCCTGAGACTCGGGAGAGCTGGGCCTCACACCAAGAAACCACCCTTTCTCAATGAGGATGAACAGGACCCCTACTGACAGGGAACTGACTCCGCGATGGGGTGGCAGGGATGATGGGAGGTGGTGAATGACTGGGTTTGCCACCCTTCCTGCAAGGTACTAGACTCTTTGGGTTGGTGTGTTACTTAGGATTTTCTTTTCTTAATCATCCTCTTCCCTTTGCTCTGAATTAGTAAAGTCACAAAGCCTGACGCCTCAGGGTCTCATCACTACCTGCTGGTCATGTTTAAGGGCCTGGGTCCTCTTGCTCTCTCCCCCTACCCCAAGCCTGCAGATAACACCCAGCAAATGCTGAGGGAGGCCTGGCCCGGAGAAGAATCTGCCTCACTCTGGGCAGTGACAGATCCTGATCATGTGCTTGATATCCTCAAATAAATCTTCTCACAATCATTTCTGGTCTTCTCCAAATAGCAGAGTATCACTAGGCTGTCACCAGCCAATGGACACTTCAAGACACTAAATGTTTGGCGTAGGAAATCTAAGAGGCAAAGAGTGCTATCAGGGTTGCCACACCGTAGTTGCTGGTGAGTTTACCCAACGAGCCACCAAGACCTACACCCCACTCGTCTGAGGATCTCCTGCCCAGGAATCCCATAGCTGCTACAGGGAATTACCACTGTTCTAATAATTGATTGGGTTTTTTAAATTCACTGTCCCATTTGCCTTGTTCTTAGCCTTCAATGACCCCCATCAGTGACTTATTTTGGTAGCCTGTGTGACCCTGAACTTCCCCGGAAGACACAAGCATAATAAGCTCTGAAATAAGCAGGATAATTCTTGGCATTCATGCAAGCCCGCACTGCATAAAGCAGAGTGATTTTAGTGAATTGCCCCAGTGTTTTACGAGGGACTAAAAGGCATGATTTTGCATACTTTTTGCACATCTAACCTACTTGCAGAATTCATCCCACTGAAATGCTCGTAACTATATGAAATAATATGTCCTTTATTCAGCGCCAACTGTGCGCTGGCTGTAGATGGGAGCTTTGCAGATACTGTATTTCAGCGTCCACCACCCCTAGTTGATTTCAGACAAAACTGAAGCTCACAGAGGTTATTAACCTGTCTCAGCCATAAACATTCTTTGCCAAAGCCTTTTGGAAATCTACATAAGCAAATGAAAATAATGAGAGTCTCTTATGAAAAATAATTTGGAAGCTACTAAAAGTGGTTGTAGCCAGTGACACAGAAATTCCTGCACAGGTTAAGAACTACAGGGAAGCACTTGCCTGACAAACTCAATAGTGAAAAGAAGTCCTATTAAAGAGATTTGACAATAAACATGTTCTAAGAAACATACATTGCCCAAGGCCATCAGCAGGATTCAAAGAATACTGGCTTCCCAAGGAGCAGGTCCATGGCCCCTTTGGGCCAGGTCGTCAGTCCTGAAGTACCGTGTGGAAATGTGGGGGCAAGATTTGTCACTTGCATTCAAAGTCATGGGCTCCCAGGTGCCTGCCCTCACTAGGACTGACTCTTCTGGATGCAGATGAAATTCTATTGGAAGCCCCTGTATGCTTTATTGGGGTGGCAAGTCGGGAGAGGAACTGACTTTCCCCAGCTTCAGAGTGTTCTCCAGCTCCCAATTTGTAGGCTTTAGCATGTTTTCCAAGAAAAATTCCATTGATTTTGATTTTTATGTTTTTGAGATGAAGTCTCGCTCTGTTGCCCAGGCTGGAGTGCAGTGGCGTGATCTTGGCCCACTGCAACCTCCACCTCCCGGGTTCAAGCAATTCTCCTGCTTCAGCCTCTGGAGTAGCTGGGATT
Source organism: Trachypithecus francoisi (assembly GCF_009764315.1). Taxonomy (NCBI): domain Eukaryota; kingdom Metazoa; phylum Chordata; class Mammalia; order Primates; family Cercopithecidae; genus Trachypithecus; species Trachypithecus francoisi. The sequence goes on along the minus strand of NW_022681442.1, from coordinate 4,312,612 downwards.
ACAGGTGCCTGCCACCACGCCCGGCTAATGTTTGTATTTTTTAGTAGGGATGGGGTTTCACCATGTTGGCCAGACTGGTCTCAAACTCCTGACCTCAAATGATCCACTCGCCCCGGCCTCCCAAAGTACTGGGATTACAGGCGTGATCCACCGTGCCCGGCCTCCACTGATATTTTAACTTAGTCATTCAGTTCATTGTCTTATCAAATAATAACTATGTATCAGTGTACACAAAGCAGAGTGCATTTTCCTGTTTTCTTTTTGGTTTTGGTTTTGTTTTTTTTTTTTAAACCATGAGGTGCAACTAAAATACCTACTTCCCAGTTCAGACCTGGTACATAAAGTAAGCCCTGTGAACCCCTTGTTCTAAAGTCCTAGAACTTGCCCTTCAAGGGACTGTTTGGGTGCTCAGTGGAGCAGAGTGTTACATTTTTAGGATTTTGTGAGATTGAAACTGGCCACGGTAGCAGTATTTACACCATGGAAATCAGCAGATGCTACTTCCCTTCCATCCAGAGCCTGTTGTTCCAGATGTCCCAGACCAGTGCTGGCTGCTACTGCTCACAGCTGTCACTCCCGGGACTCTGTGCTGTACCCAGGGTCTGGGAAGGGATGGAGAATGAGCTTGCATCTTATCTGCCTGTCTCTGAGGCTGCAGTCCTCTCCTATGTTCTGACATGGAGCAGAAGGGTGGGAACTTTGAATTTCAGCCAAATTAACGACCCTGGGGCATTGAGCAAGAGGGGGCCCCATAAGGTGGCCTTGGATTTTGGAACCACTTGATTCCTAAATCAAGTGAGTCCAGAGGGCTCTGAGAGAGAGGAGGAAGTGACTGTTCCCAGGAACACAACAGAGACCTGCTTTTCTACCTTCCACCGTGAGCTTGTGCTGGCAGCAACTGAACTAGGATTGATTTTAAAGTAAAACCATCCTTTGTCTTGATTTAAGGTACCCAAGTCCTCAGATGCCTAAGAACCAGGCACTGTGCCATGTTCTGGGATACCAGAGTGAAGGACATTTCCTGATGATGGAAACGTTCCGTAGCTGCACTGTCTTATGTATGTGGCTACTGAGCATTTGAAACGTGACTGCTGTGACTGTGAATTTTCAACTGTCATTAATTTGAGTTTGAATTTCAATAGCCACGTGCAGCTAGTGGCCACTGTATTGGAGAGAGCAGCTCCAGAGCTTCAGCGACAGTCTTGTGTGGCAGCCTCTGTGCCGGACATGGAGAGGATGCATTCATAACACTGGATGCCCACAAGACCACTAAGTCCTCCCCAGACCCCCGCTCCAGCATTGCTAGGCAGCAAGACCAACACTCATGCCACTAGCGGACATCTGCCCATTCAGACACACCTGCCACTAGGCTGAACACATTAGAAGGTCACCCCATGTCATTCCATCCCATCTGCAGGACAGACAGTGATCTTAACTTACAGGTGAAAAAAGAAGGCACAGAGACATACAGCCCTTGCCCAAGCCCTCAGTGCCAGATTCCTACCCAGACACGTCTTAGTAAACTTAGAACCACACTGCTAGATGGATGGCATCTCAGAGAACCCTGAGGATCTTATTTAAAGCAATCTTCCATACTTGTTCTAAGAGTAGTGTAAGAAGGAGTTCCCATGTATTGCACGGTTTTCCTTTCTTGTGGTGTTCGTGCGTGTTCAGCCTTCTCAGGTTCTTATTCGGGCACACACTCCTGTGAGTATGCACATTAGTGTACATATTTCATTTTACACCATTTGGTGAACTTTATTTCCCAACTGGTGATGTTGGCATCTTTCTCTTTTGCTGTCTGGTTTAATTCACTACCATCTATATCAATGTCAGTGACTGGGTCACTGTTTGAGCTTTTAATTTTTTTTGCAGGAATGTGGACTACTTACTGATCAGTAAATCACCGATCTCCCCCACCCCATCCCCGAGGAGTATTGCTTTTGGATCTGTACTGATCAAAATGGGATGAAAATGGAGATGTAAACCCATGATTAAACAAGGCCTTTTGGAAATATTATATGGTGTTAGATTACCTGTGAATCTACTGTTAAGATTTTTGTACATTTGGCTGGCAATTCTTTTTGCTTAAGAGCATCAAGTTGTAGACAGGCCTCCTGCACCAAGCTGGAGCAGCCAGAGCCAAGGGCAGAACCTGCCCCAGCCTCTCCGCTGCTGGAGCTGGGCCTTTCGCCTCAGCCTCCACCTTAAGGCAGGAGGTGTTTCCTCCTCATTCTTTGCAGTCAGCAAACAGCTGTCTAACTCAGCCACAGCAATCCTCTTAAGGAAACTTTGTGCCCGGGTGGTTTTCTGTCCTGAAAATACATTACTTGGCTTATTTCGGGCTGGCTTCTAGCTTGCTAAACCCAGGGCTCAGGGCTCACAGAGTGAAGGGTGCACACCACATGAGGCAACAGCGCGCTGCCTCCAATGTCACCTGCAGGACACAGGCTGGCAGGAACACAGACACTTTCAAGGGGCAATGGGCAAGAGAGGTCTCAGCAATCCAGGCAAAGTCCAATAACCCCGGGACACAGAGTAGAACAGGCTACTTTGTATCAGCTGAGCGCATGCCAGCCTATAGGAGGCTTCTGCACTGGAGAGCTCAAGAACTGAAGCCCCACCTTTAGGTCATTTGTTTTTAAAGATGCTGCTGCACAGTTTATACTTCAAAAGATGAAGTGCGACAGGGTCTTATCAACGCAACAAAGTATCGGCCGTGAAGCTGGTTTCATTCTCTCTGCAGCCCCGCCCCACACACAGGGCAGCCCGTGGGGAAGGGCATCTGTCTCCTAACCACATACAGTCAGGACTGGCCTCACGATGCCCATTGCTTGAGTTCCAGGTACAGAACGAAAAACACACTGTCTATTATGTCAAGCCTTGTACAGTCCTGAATACCAATATTATTTCAATTATTTATTATAAGCAAGTCAGCATTTACTTTTCCAAATGTCACATGAAATTTCCTTTCTCTTCCTAATGTGATTCCTAAGAGGCCTGTGACTTCTTCTCTTCCTAATATGATTCTATTCTTACTTAGAATGGATATTTTGGACTGGCATATGTTGTTATACATTATCAATATCACAAACCTTTAGCCCTAGCAGAATAAAAGGAAAAGGCTAGCAATTCATTCTAAGCATAGGTATGGTTTGAATTCAAGGCCAGCAAGATGAACATTAATCAGAAAGTGTATCGTGCAGGGTGCAGTGAAGTCTAGTATCATAAAATAATCTGTGACCCCTTGGAGCTCACCACACCCTTAGACTACGACCTGTTTACAGAAATGCTGGCGTTAGTCTCATTACGGACTTGGGTTTGGGGCTACAGATGGACCCTGTGGTGATGAGCCTGCATAGCTTCCTAAGACGTGGGCGAACATACATACCCTTCCCGATGAGCCTCTCCTTTTTCCAACTCCTGAATGACCCCCAAGAGCACTTTGATGGTTTCTTGGCTTGAACTGATCAAGTTCTCCATCATCTGAAGTTGTGCTTTGAGGTCGACCACTTCTGTATGAGGCACAATTTGTTGGCATTCTTCACCTGCAGCAACTGCTGTGGGACTAGGCTGGTTCCCCAGCCCCAGCGGGGTGTGAGTCTGTGAGGGCTGCTCACTGCATTCAGGGGACAGGCACTGCATTGGGGGTGAGCAGGCCAGGGCAGTTTCCGAGGGCGCCTGGAGCCCGTTGAGATGTGTGGCTCTCCTCCGCTCCTCGTCTGCCGGGCAGAGTGACCACTGGCTGGCGGCCGCAGAGTTTGACAAACCAGGCTCAGGGGCCCTGGCACTGAGGGCAGGTGCGTAAACGGTGGCAACCTCTGTTTTAAACACCCTCCCGAGGGCAGGTGGAGCGGGCTCCTCGGAGTTTGGCCTCCCCCGGTCCTGCTTGGCCCTCTCGAGCAACTGGTAATCGGGCTCTTCGGAGTGGGGCCGAGTGGAGTTTTGGAGCGCAGCTTCTCCATAGCTGAGCAGCTCAGGGCTTTTACACGGTTCTGCACAGTTGACCCCCAAAGGCTGGTCTGCTGCGTTCATGTGTTCATTAGAATGGAAAACCAAGGCTGTGGTCTTGTACACCCGCCCTGCGCCACATGGCCGGGCCTCCTCCATGGGTCCAGCCTCGTTCTTCTCTTTAGCATCTGTTAGAAACCCATTGTTTTGGCTTTTAAAGGGATCTGCAGCTGGGAGGCTTTTGAGGTTCCCCTTTTTGCGGTCCAGAGGGAACGTCTGGTAACACTTCTTAAGGTCGGGCGAGGTCTGCACGCCTGTGCTCTTGGTGACATTGGGGATGGACCTGCGTGCAGGCACTGTCATGTATTTGCGATAGGCTGCTCTGCAGGACACGGGCTTGGCCTCCCGCTTCTCCCCTAGCTGGCCCGAGGACAGCTGTGTGTCCCTCTGCTCATTCTGTGCCTCGCAGATATCCTTAAACCGCACCTGCAGGGCTTTGTTCCGTTTTTTAATCTGCCGGTTGGGGTCCAGGGTGTATTTCATCTCCAGGGCCAGACAGGCGGCAGGTTCCACTTCACTCTCCGACGTTGTGAGTATGCATTTGCCGGTGTCCTTACTGACCATGGTTCCTGCATTCAGAAACAGCAACAGAGGTGTCAGTGGGACAGAAATACATACGCAAGCACCGGCCGCACAAACTTTTAGCCACCACGACGGCTGCCTGTTTCCTAATTACGTTTAAGCAGGTGAGGTCGGCCTTTATGTTAAGGAAAATCACACGGGCTGAGGGTCGCTGGCAGCATAGCTTGAAATGCTTCTCAGATATTAAAGCCTGCTTGCTTTTCCAGGTGGGATACACTCACTTTTCCTTTTGATAGTAATGCATGTTTCCCCATTAGACAAACCTGTTTTACTACATTCATCAAGAAACCCAATGATGCTGCCTCTTCTGCTTTGTAAATTATCGTTTCACACGCGTGACTCCCCTTCTTAGGCAGATGGTTTACCAAGTGCTACTTATTTGGTTTGCGTTTTGACTATTTTTTGAGGATGACGTCATTAATCTATTGCTGGAATCTGGGAGAGCTGCTGTTTTAAAGACTTACTGGAGCTGCTACGTCTTGAGCAGATAAATGTGGAGAGCCCTCCGAGGAGGAACGGAAAGAAATCTATTTGCGTGAGCCATTATGGATTCCGTGGGAGAGTTGGCCGTGCTCCTGGGTGGGAACCATGAAGGAGAAGTCGACGAGGGAATAGTTGCTTCTCATGGGTTAACACCAGCCCTAGAAAGAATGTGGGTTTCCCTGCATCTACAAAGGCCGTGTTTGCAACTCTTTTGATTCCATGGAGAGTGGTACTGGAAAATAATTCTTAAAAAAAAAAAAAAGAAATTATTCATTCTAGAATCAAGTTTTGTGTTTTGATCACAACCTCCAAAAATGAAAACAATGGTGGTTGTTTCAGTACTTAAATTCTGAAAGCAAATAAAACCACAAGGCTTTATGTTAATCATGCAAATTCATCCTGGGCTGAATTATTAAATGCAGCTAAAAAGATGCAGGTGGCCAATGACTCCTCTCGGGGAATACCAGTGGGGTAAAATGGCTTCACTTTATTAGGCAGATTCACAGCTGTTTATTGCACATGGAAGAACTTATTTGATGGTTGCACTTAAAGCAAGAAAATAGAGTTAAGTATGTTGTTTGTGAGTGAGGCTTTGCCTTTTACCCCTTTGTGTTTGAGAAGAAAACAGTCAAAGGGAAGGCACGGAGGGTGTACAGGGCTTGAGTGGCTGCAGCTGAGTGCCCAGAGAGGCAAGGTCATGGACCTGGGCCCATGAGAGCTGCACAAAAACAGGCTTCGTCCACATTGCCCCCAGCCCGGCTGCTGACACACCTTGTGTCCTGTCCTGGGGGAGTCTGAAAAACCAGCCCAGAGACCCGTGGCAGCACTCATTGGAAAATGCCACAAGAACTATGACACGCACGGCATGGCCCACTGCTTCTGGAGTGAGGTGGTTCGAGAGCCAGATACTCTGCTCGTCCACATACAGAATACCTTGCTTACAAATGTTCCTGAAGGTCAAGGCTACACTTCCCATTTCAAAGAGGATACTAGGGTTCAGAGATGTTGTGTCACTTTTCGGTGTCACACAGCAAATAAGTAGCGCAGGCAGAAGCAGGACCCTGCTTTAGTGACCTCTGAATCCATGCTGTTCCTCATAGACCCAGCTGTCCAACAGACAGAGGCATGACCCCTCCCCATATCCTTAGCCCTTACTGAGTTAGCATGACAGGCCGAGGTGCACAGTGGTTCCGTAAAGGGGAAGAAGAGACAGCTTCACAGCCCCCACCTGAAAGTAAGTGACATGACTGACCCTCTGTTAAACTGACCTCTGTGTCTCAGGTCAGCCTGGTCCTGTCACCTTGCTGGCCTCCACTGCTGTTCACTGAATGAAGGAGTGAAGGAATCACATTCTTCAAACATTATGCCATGAACAACTAACAGGTAATCATGTGTAAGAACAACAAAAAAACAATCTCTGCAGCATTTGATTTAGATGGGACCAGAGTTTCCAAATCCTGGCACTACTGGTATTTCAGGATGGATCATTTGCTTTGGAGGGGCTGTCCTGTGCAGTGCAGGGTGGTCAGCCGTCCCTGGCTTCTCCCCACTGAAGAAGTAGCACCGTTCCCTCCCAGTGTGACAACTAGAAATGTCTCCAGACATTACCAAATGAGCCTGGGAGCAGAGTCTTGCCTGGCAGAGAATCACTGTATTAGCCCTTGCACCTCTGGATGCCTCGGGCTCCTGTTGGTTATCCTATAGTGTGGCCTGAAAGGCGAGGCCTGCGTAGACAGCAAAGGAAGTCCTTGGTACTTTACTAGGTGCTGGGGATATTTGGAGATTGCTGCAATTTGAAACTGGAAAAACTGGGCAGTTTTAGAGAGGAGAGAAAAGGCAAGAAACAGACTGGAGATGCACCAATATCTTGACTCCGTTTGGGATGGCTACATGATAGGTGGAAGGAGGGACAAGGCGTGCCTACTCAGGAGAAAGCATCGGTGGCTTTTAGAGATTCTTATCCCAGTGGGTTAAACAGATGCACACAAGACAGCTTGGTGTGGGGGACAGTATGGGTGGCAGTGGGGGTGGAATAAGAAAATTAAATCTTAACCTTCACTCTGATCTCCTATTCATTCTTTAACTGCCTTTGTTGTCAGGTATGTCAGAATGTCTTGTGCCGTCATTCTGCAGAAGACCTTCATACTAGGGGAAATTTGAAAGATAGAGCATTTTTACAAAAAGCAATTTACTAGTAATTTTTCAGCCTTTTCCCTGCTACCTCTGAAAAATGTGTGTCTGAATAAGTTTGTCCTGCCATGCTATTCATCACCACCATTTGCTAGGGACTGCACTGAAATAATTTTCTGGCATCAGTTGGCTGGGGTAAGAAATATTCTAGGTCTTGGACTCAACCATCAAACTAATACAACGAATCAGAAGAATTAATTGCCAGTGGCCAAATAATAATAAAAATTTCTAAGCTCTTCTCTGTTTTATAGAGAGTTGCTAGTACATAAAAATCATCTTGTTGTTAGTAAAAAAAAAAAAAAATGATGGTAATCCTTCGGATTTTTAATCAGTTTAGTTATTGCTGACTTAAAAAAAAAACAGTAATAGTAATTGAGTTGTTCTTATTCCCTGATAGGGAAAACACCAAGGAATTTTTGCGGCTGGTTTATTTTGGCTTCAAATGAGGTTATGAGTTCTTTCTGATGGCTGGATGACATTTTCTAAAGCTTTAAAATTGAATTTCTGGACATTAAGAATTACTAAGGTGGACACATCTTTTCAGGGTGTTCATTTGCTTTTTATTGGGGGTGGAGGGTAAGGCTTACAGTGATTACCATTAAGAAAATGATTTCATTATGAAAGGAAATGGGGCATTCTACAGAGGACTGTCCCTGAAACAAGTGGAACCTTCTCCCACACTACTCCATTCATCATGCTTTCATGCATTTATTCAGCAAGTGAATGTACATACGTTACAGTGTAGCGTTAACATTCAGTAAGCATGTAGTTAAGTGCTCCTATGTGCTAATCAAATGTCCGCATTCCCCTATGCATAGCAGTTGCGTTTTCTAGATTTGATCCTCATCATATCCTTACAAGGCAGCCACTATTCATATCCTCATACTGCAGATTGAGAAACTGAGGCACACGATTTTGTTTTTTACATCTTGCTCAGAGTCACATGACTAGTAGGCCACACCCATTGAAACGGCTGAATCCGTTTGAATCACATGCCCTAACCCACTACCCTTGCTCAAGGAACTCTGTAACTTGAAGTGATCCATGATCCACTTTAAAAGCATCAAACAACTGAAACTCATCTGAGCAATGTCCTTATCTTGTTCCCACAGTGTATCTGGGTGCTGGTTAGGCAAGGACATCCAGGTAGTTCCAGTAACACAGCAGGTGTGGGAGCACTGAGCAAGGGTTGCCTTGAATTCTGGACTAAGCATGAAGCCACAATAGCGTTCTTCACGATGGCTTGCCTTGGCTGGGTCACCCTAGAGAACCACAGACTCTGGTTTGGGGAGGTAATCTCTTGGCTCTAAAGCAGTAGGAGTTCATAAAGTTTATTTTTCATAGGAAAATTGTGTTTTAGAACTCATTGGACTGTGCTGTCTTGAGGTGAAAATGGCTAGTCATGGTTGTGCCTGTTTGGCTCGAGAGAGCTAGATGTTGAGGAGCTGTTTGGAATATAAATGTCTTAATTACCCTCAAATTAAATTTCATAATCAAATGTGAGTTGTAAATATATCAACCCTGCATTTTTAGATTGGTGATGGAGAGCCATCTCTGCATGCTGCTTTAAATTAATGGCTGATATGAAGACGCGCATTCCAACTTAAATAAGTGAAACGTGGAAGCAGCTAAATGGCTAACAATAGGTAAACACTTAAGTAAATTATGGTTTACATTCACCCTGGGTGGCCATTAAAAGGATAATTATAGAGATTATTTAGTATCATAGAAAAACACTTACGAAATAATGTTAAGTGAAACAGCAGTCTACAAATTATACTGGAAAATAATGAACAAAAATGGTCATCGTTGTGGTATTAAGAGAACACATTCGGAGAGATGTATTTTTCCTTCTGTTTTCCAATTTGGGGAGAATGGAGGGAGGTCCAGTGTCGTTCTGGTTTTGCCAATGGAAATAACACAAGGTAAAATCCAATCCACACCTGAAGCAGGCCTCCGGAAGGTATAACCACTTGTATCAGAATAAGAAAAACCCAGGAATGATGAGATGGGGGTGTGAGTCGTTTGCCAAAGGTCATCTTTTATTGTTTTGAGGGAGCCCCGATAAAGAACGAAAATGAATTTCAAGCGTGTGTATGTGTGTATATATGCATAGGTATATACGTGCCTGCGTATGTGTTTAGCTATGTATAGTTAAATGTTTAGCACAAGAGATGTCAATATTTGAGCAAACGTACTGTAAGGAAGGAAGTTAGCATCTATTTTAATTAGAAATAAAACGGATTCAATAGTCTGAAGGCAACTTTGTGGGGTTCCATCAGCTGACAAGACAAACTCTCCATTGGATTCTGTCCATTCTTAAAATGTCCGTGCAGATTTGCAGGTTTGCAGTTTGACCCTGTGATGGGATTTGCAGGGGAGGATGCAATCAGCTGCCAGTCTGACTGAGACACCTCCCAGGGCCCAGCAGTCCCCGCATACAGCAAGATAGCCAGGCAAGCGGTCTGATGAGTGCCGCAAGGGACTATACGAAATTACAGGTTTTTCTAGTGGCTCTCTCACTGTTCAGACACCTTGGAGTCAAAGATGCTGGCTGGGATTCAAGATGAACTGGGTCAGCATTTTCTTCCGTATGCTGAGGGGGCGCCTGAACATGAGGCTACTCAGAATGGGACAGTGGTGAAAATGAAATCCCATTCTTCACCATCGGCTTCCCAGTGGGAAGGGGAGGTGAAACAGAACCTCGCTCACTAAGTGAAGTCACTGGTGTTATGAAATAGTTAGCTTAGAGACCTGTTTCAGAGGTGCCAATTGAGTCTTCAGAACTGGAAGTCCTCCTTTCCTTGGGGGCAAAGCCAGCTGCCATAGATGGCGGACTGTGTCTTAGATTCATTATCTGGTTTAATTTTCTTTATATAGTGAAATGTTATTTTTTCCCTATATTTGTTGTCTTCTTCAGAGGTCACTGATGAGAAGGACCAAAAAGGGGTGACTAGATGAATTCAGACACCCTTGTGTGACTGAGCAATGTGTGAGGACCTGTTTTCTTGCAGAACTGTGGCTCCTTGGAGGAAACATGGAGATGGATGCCCCGTTCCCTCGACGTGTAGAATATTGTGGTGAAACCTCTGTCATTAAGAACTGATGACCACCCAGTCCAAAGCAGGGAAAAGGGGCACTCATGGAGCTTAAATGTAGGCATCGAGGCAGAAGAAAACCTATCTTAGGTGCAGTCCCCCACTCATGCATATCTGTGATTTTAGAAAACACCCTTAATCAACAAAAAAAACCTATGGTCTGTTGCTTCAGCCACATAATGTAAACCACACAGGCTCACACTGGCTTGCTTCAAGGCAGTGAGAACAAAGGAGGGGAAGCATGGATGCTTGGGGTTTGGTGCTCATGTTTTAAAAGATCCAGAGAATGGCCCTCTTAAATGGTCCAGACTCTTCATTTATGTTTCACTACCCAGTTCTTTGATTTTCAGCTTATGCTGATATTAACCTTTGCTCATCCTGTCTAAATGGAATCTACGTTAGCAGAAATGAATTACCAAAATTTTATGATGTTGGTGAAAATCAACTGGAAAATATGCCTCGTTGAAATGAGACATTATGGCAATGTAAAAAAAAAAATTTTATTTGCAGCAGTTAACTATGCCAGCTAATAATGGCCAAAAGGAGTTCAGTACAGTTGGTTCCAACAACTCACCAAAATCGCCTGTGAGACTGGTAAAAGGAACTAATTTCCCTGCCTCCCCCTTTCCCATCATCATGACAGTTGACAGAGTGTGAGACAGGAGGGCTGTGCTTTGAACATAGCTCATGAGTACATTTAGGTATGATAGCAAGTGTCCCACTGACCCCGGAGGCTTCCGAGTGATGAAGCAACAATCAGCTGATAGTTTGGGGCCCATCAGAGGCGGGAGTTGGCAGGACACAGAAGAGGTGGTCTCCCTTTTTTAGACTTAATGGGAATCTCACTCGCATGAAAACACAAAGATACATACTAGAATGCACTTGGGGAGTGCTTTGCCTTCCTGATTATGCTGAATCTATATTTTTGTTTTACTAAACAGCATTGTTGATTCATGATTTATCTGAAACTAAAACTAGGACATTGATTCCCCACCCCCCCCAAATGACTTATATCAAAGGAGTCTGTTTTCCCTGCCACTTCCCAGTCTTATTTGAGGAGACCCCATCGGAACACTCAGAGCAGGATATCTGCTTGGAGGTAGCGTTCTCGACAACGGAAGTCATTTAGAGTTGACGATGCAGTCTGTCTTTCCGGCAAGGCCGTGGGAATGCCTATCAAATCAACCATCAGAATGGATCCCCCTTACATTCTCATCGTAGTATGAAAATACCACGATGTTTCCTTGATTTGGCCAAATCCTAAACTTTGCATGCTCTTTGGTTCACTGCAAAGGTAGCTGTGCCAGGAAGAAAAGGAGACTTGAGCATTTCTTATAATTAGCTTCCATTCCTAAGCTGATAGCCAAATGTAGAGAAAAGAACCTGCCCTTCGGGTCCGTGTACACAATCCTAACTGAAGTCTACAGAAAGAGTTAGTGCTTGTAATCTTCACGGCCCTCATACAGTTTGCAGTCCATGGCCTAGTCTGAAAAGACTGTCTTGGTTTGAATGAGCTATTTGCTGCAAGTGTGCACAGAGCGAAGTTTTAGCATTTATAACACAAGATGTCATTTTTGTTGGGGGAAGGTGAAGAGAAGAGAAAATAAACAAAAGGTCTATATATTGTGTACTTTACACTGTATATTGTATTCCTTAAAAATAAAATCTACCTCTTATCAATCCTGGTGTTACTCTGCCAGGTTAGTTGGTTGTTTAATTTTTTCCTTGACCAGCAGCTGTTGTGAACCTCTGTCTTCTCTGTGCATGATAATAAGTAGCTACATTTTAAAAACATGAAACCATATCCTTCCCTCATAAAGTTTCATCTAATGTCTTCAAAGGTTTATCTCTTTGTGCATGAAAAACTTGGCAGTGTCTCCGGTAGTCTGGAGGAGGAGGACTCAGTGGTCTTTCTTGGGAGGCAGTCTAACACGATGTAATGCCTGAGACCCAAGGGTGGCGTGGACTCAACCCAGCAACACAGCTACTGTGCTTACCCCAGCTGAGCTTGGAGCAAAAGAAGACACCTCATGTTAAAGGCAGGACTGGACTTGCTTTGCATTGGGGTCATGAGACCCATCTCCAGCTTAGTAGAGTCTTTCAGTATTTTTATACTGAAGGCTTCCAACAAGTGCTGCCGCCAACGGCTTGCTTAATTCATTCCCCAGTCTAATCCCCCCATATCAGTCGTCACCATGCCCTATTCATTTTGTTTTTCCTTTCTGTTCCTTCTCCTATTGATTTCTTCCCTTTAGTTCCACACTGTTCCCACCCTGATCTTGGCCTTCTTAACTCTCCTGCCCTCAGCTCTTCATCCCCCATGCCCCACCCCCATCCCCCATCCTGCAGTTCCTGCTAGTCTTGGCTTCAAGTGCACACATCGCTTTTCTCTGCATATACCTGGATACATCCCAGTTGGTAGCACTTCCAAAGAGCCTTTTATTATAAGATCATCTATACTTTTTCCTACCTGCTCATCTTTCTAGATTTCTCCTGGCTGCTCAAAAATGCTCCATCTGCTGACTTCCATGAAGCCATTTCCTGCACTGTCTCCTGAACACACCATGGTCAGTCTCTACCTTGTGTCTTCACTTGCGCTGGTTCACTTTCCAGGACCATGCCCTGGTCCTCCTTCCTCATGGATAGTCTGTGTTTGGTGGTCTAGATCTAGTCTTGTCTTCTATGCCTTCTCCAGTCCTTATCTGTCACCTTCATTTACTCACTGAACAGTGCCTGCATGCCCAGGGTGACCCAGGCACCATACTGGATGCTGGGCACACAGAAAAAACAAGGCATATTCTTGGGCAGTGTCTAGTCCAGCAGCGGAGAGACATGTCGATGGCTGACACCAGTCCACTGTGTGCAGGACCATGTAAGAGGAGGGAGATACTGCGAGTGCTCCCTGGGGAGTCAGGGTAAGCTCCACCTGAGAGACGTGTAAGAGCAGGCCTGAAGGATGCTCACTTTGCTTTACTGTGTGTCAGTTTTCTCTGCTTAACACAAATGTAAGTGTTCTGTAGAGTAGGTCCCTCTAAGCACCGTCTTTCTCCTATGCTCAATCATCTTTCTTTACTTACTGGTTTAAGAATCTTAACACTGGCCAGGCGCAGCGGCTCATGCCTGTAATTCCAGCACTATGGGAGGCTGAGGCAGGCGGATCACAGGGTCAGGAGATGGAGACCATCCTGGCCAACATGGTGAATCCCCTCTCTACTAAAAATACAAAAATTAGTTGGGTGTGGTGGTGCGTGCCTGTAATCCCAGCTACTTGGGAGGCTGAGACAGGAGAATCGCTTGAACCAGGGAGTCGGAGGTTGCAGTGAGCCGAGGTTGCAGTGAGCCGAGATTGCGCCACTGCACTCCAGCAAGAGAATCTTAACACTGTACATCACAGTATCCTTAGAGCTGGGGTCTTAGCTGAGATATGGCAAGAAGACTTAGGATGAGTGTACAATATTAGTGACTTCCAAGGAGTCTTTCTACATTATTTGGATCCTCAGATTAGGTAGAACATGGCTGTGTAAGGAAACCTGAGTAGGAATTAGAGAAGCGGAAAGGAGAAGGGATAGAATTTTATTTGTTGAGGTAAAACCATATCCAGAGATTTTTATCTTCTGAACTTTGGCATAACTATCTTGAGTGGTGGTTGTACAAATGTTTCCTGTGCTGAGGGGAGAGAAGGAGATGGCACACACACTCACAGAAATGAGTAGATGGCACAGAAATTGTACAGGTTCTATGTTTAATCATGCAGTATATTGAGGTCCCATACTGTTGTAGAAAATGTGACTTGCCAGGAATTATCAGAAGCTTTGTTCTTATAGTACTCAACTTTCTTCCAAGATACCGTAGTAGCAAAATAAATTCAGAGTTTAATTTAAAAATCTCCATAGCTTGGAATAACGTTTCAGAGCGTGGTACCTTTCCTGACCTCAGTTGTCTAATCTGCTCTAGAGGATGAATCACTGCCTTTCAGAAGGAAAAAAAGAGTGGAGGGTCTGGGGCATACCCGTGGGTCTAGTCACTTCTAAGGGTGTATTAGTCCGTTCTCACACTACTATGAAGAAATGTCTGAGACTGGGTTATTTATAAAGGACAGGTGTTTAATGGACTCTCCATTCTGCATTGCTGGGGAGGCCTCAAGAAACTTAAAATCATGGTGGAAGGCAAAGGAGAAGCAGGCACCTTCTTCACAAGGTGGCAGGACTGAATGAGCGCAAGCAGGGGAAACGCCGGACACTTAGACAACCTTCAGATCCTGAGATTTCACTCACGATCATGATAGCAGCATGGGAGAAACTGCCCCCCGATCCAATTACCTCCCTCTAGTTCCGCCCTTGACACACGGGGATTATGGAGATTACAATTCGAGGTGAGATTTTGGTGGGGACAGAGAGCCAAACTGTATCGGAGGGGCATAATCATATGAATGAAATAGCTTTCATTTTCCTGTTATTTGAATTGAGAACAATGAATATGAAATTGTACTAAATAAGGAAGAGCAGTACTTAGGAATCTCATGCCACACTGCTGTTGTCCATTGAGATGAACGTGGAGAGGAAGGAGAAGGGAAATGGAGGTGTATAAAGAGAGAAAGGATGTTAGGGGAATGGTGAGTCGAGAGAAATGCACACACAGACACAGGAAGGGAAGGGGATGTGTGCTGGAACATCAGTCCAGGTCAGCTGTGGGACATCTGTGGGCTGTTCCCTTGAATCAGGCTCATAGAGTTCTGATGGCCTTCAGCCACAACTCCCATCGTTTTGGCTGCTCTTAAAGGGCCAGTGGCAGCAACCCCATCTCCTGTCCAGAAGGGAATGTGACAATTCACCCTGGGGCAAAACAAGAGTGCAGGCTCGGGCAGGCACCTGAAGCAGGACATCGTATGGTTTTCTGTTCTATGAAGCACCCAACACATAACACATGAAGTGTTAAACGCAATGAAGAATCCCATTTTCAGCAAATATTCCTACGTTTGCCTCTATCTTTTTATCTCTCCAGCACCTCCTTGGAACAGATGCCCTGCTACTTTACAAGGCTTGTGGAAAAGAGAAAGAGAACAGTAGCAAAAGCCTGTGTCGTTTATGAATAGAAGGTAGCTTCATAGTGAGTAAGCAGTACTCATGATCTATGAAATGATTCTCTGTGGATTGAGCATGCTAAAAAGATCTTAAAAAGGAAAACATAAATCTTTCCAAAACCTCACATGACCCCTGTATGCTTCGGCCTTCTTGAAGCTTTGGAGGAGAGCATAGGTGTGGATGAAATGGAACCTTTCGTACGTTTTTTTGGGTTTTTGTTTTTGTGTGTGAGTTTTTAAAGAGAGCATCTCCTGCCACGTAGAAGAAAATCCAGGGGGTGGCTGTCCTCCCACAGGAAGGAGGTAAACACATATTTTTCCTTAAGGGCTCTATTCCCTCAGCCTGGCTCCCTCAAAGGCCACACTTGGAGGCCAGGAAGTTAATCCATTAAAAACAAGGAGAAGAAAGAAGGAAAAAGCATATTGGTCTCTACCCCAGTCCAGGCAAATCAGAACTTCTGGAGGATGAAGACTGGGTACCACTTTTTGTTTTAAACACCTCACATAACTTTAATAATGTCCCCATGATAAAGAACTACTGGCCTTCTTCCTTTATCTTTTTCATCCCTTATTGTCTTCTATTTCCTGCTGTATCCCCAAAGCTTAGAGAAGCTTATGGTATATAAAAAGTACCCAGAAATATTGATTGAATGAAGGGCTTAATGAATGAGTGAATGTCACAAGGGAGCAGGGAAGACGGGCCCCTTCCATTTTTCTCTAGGATGAACCTAGACATCAGCCAGGTGTTGAGATGATCACTAGCAGATCCCACACAGGCTCACAGAGTGTCTGTGCCTTGGCCTGGCTGGGCTGTGCTGTGCACTGACAGACGGGGTGGATTCATATTCCAGAGAGGAGACAGCTAGTGGCCAGTCATTGTCATGGTTGAAAATCCAGGTCTTTCACAACATCCATTAATTATGGGCTGGCAAATTCCAAGTAAATTGTAACGGAGCAGACCCATAGTAGGAACAGGGCATATTCACACTTTTTTTTTTTTTTTTTTTAATATTTCTGGTTGGAGATGCAAAACATTTAGAATTCTGTTCCCTTCTAGGAATTCAGTGGCTTGGGGCAGCTCTTTTCAGCCGTGGATCTGGGATTTGAGACCAGTCGTTCGTACATTGACAGGCTTGGCACAGTGAATAACTTTGGATTTTCTACATTGGAGAGGGGGTGCTCAAGGTCTGCCCATGCTGCCGTGGTTGGCTAACATGGTTAATATCTGACCGTAGTCCCTAAGAACTGGGGCTTTGAGACCACCTGCTTGGTTTTGAGTTCTGGCACTTCCCCTCCACTTAATAGCCCAGAACTCTGGGCAAGTGATCTAACCTGGGAGAGCAAAGATAAGAAAAGGTAACACTTGTGTATAACACTCAGCACAGGCTAGGTACCATTCTGTGCTTTGTATATGTCTGAACTTTTCATTCTCCAAACACCCTCTGAAGGAGAAATTACTATTTTTAATAAAGATGGGGAAACCGAGGCACAGGTAGTGGAGTCACGTGCCCACGGTCACACAGATAGTTACTGGCAGAGCGAGGAGGGCAAAGGAGGACAGCCTGGCCTGGAGCCTCTTCTCTCGCCACCACGCAGCACTCCCTTGTGAGCTGGGTCAGGGCTTAGGAGGTCGGCTCCTAGGAAGTGCTCAGTACACGGCCCTGGTGGTAAGGTGGATGTGCACAAAGACAGCACACCTCGGGATATGTTGTGCATGTGGATGACACCGGACGCAGGACCTAAGAGACACAAGCTTGAGAATCACTGCCAGAAGGTTCCAACCTTAACTGGCTGATTAAAAACTGTACGGTTGGCTTAGAGTTATACTTTCAAGCTGCATTTGTCAGTGGCCACTCTCACTGACTCTTCAGATACAGAGTTAGAACTGATGCTTCCGTGTGGAATTTAAATAATTACCAGGAGTGAGTTGGGGTCCGGTCTCTGCCACTCACTCAGTAGTTGACCTGCCCAGTGCAGTGTGGGGCCAGCCCCGTCAGTGAGCCTGGGCACTCTGTCTGAGGGTCCAGTGTCCAGCCACCTGCTAACTTCTGTAATTCAGCCTCACCCTGGGTGTTTTTGCCACATGGATAAATCTGATAGACACAATAAATAAAGTAGATATATATTCAGAATATTATACAGCGAGACTAAAATATAAATAGCAAGTGCAAAACAAATTAAATGAGGATATGAATGACTGAGCTAACAACTACCATTAAAACAAGAAAAGTAAGTAATTGAGAAATGCAGTTATCATTGGGCAAGAAGTCAAATGAAAAATATGGTTTGAAAGTGAAAAACATATTTTCAGCATTCCTGTAATTTCACACACTACGTTTGCACATGGCACACTAAGTAAGCTATGGGAGTCTCAAGTGCATGGTTAAGTGGACACTGTGCAATGTGATTTACGCGAGGAAAAAAGACAAAAATAATCTTTATGCAGTACTCTTATTGATTTTTAAAATGAGAAATTGGTGGGTCTGGCACAGAGATCAATGGAGTTGAAGTCACGATGTCAAACTGAGATGTGAGGTTAAGGCTGAGAGACAGACATCTCGTTCTCTCATGCTGGCCCAGTGAACTCTCCAGTTTTTTTGGTGACCTCTGGTGAAAACTCTTTTTAACCAAAATGTCAGCATTTGGGTTAGAAGAACATTAATTTATCTGACTGCAGTGAGATGCATTTTCTCAATTCTCCTCGTTTGCTTCTTTTACCCTAATACTAGGTCGCTAAATTCAAAGACATTCTTTCTCTAAAAACGCAACTTCTACCCAATTGAATTTTCACCAGAGGAATTGCTGAGGTTGAGTGTGGTGGTAAAGAACCCAACCCTTTGGTGCTTTTTTCTTTTCTAAACACTGCATGGCCGGACATCAGGACTGTTCAGCCCTGGAAGTCATCTTCCTCTTTACTGCCTTCTCATGGTGTTTCCTTTAATTCCTACTACACAAAAAGTTACAATTGGAAATGGAAGAAAAACAATTATTTCCCAATCAGGATTTCCTGAGTCGGTAGCAAAATCACTGACTAGGTTTGTGTTAGTAGCCTCATTAAATATTTATTAAGCACCTGTTATAGACAGTACTATGCTTAGTCATTTAAGGATTTGCGTTGTGAATCGCTTAGTCCATTTTCCTCCCATTTGAAAGTATTTCTCATGGACATTCTAGGAGGTAAGAGATAATGAAAATCTTGTTTTTTAAAATACTATTTCCAGCTGAAAATTCACACCCAGATATTTAATAGAAATCCTATCTTTTCCCCGGTTCCTGCTGGCTCACAGACTTCTGTTTCCATTAAAATCCCCCACCGTCTTGCTGGCCTTGGGTAGCATCTTTAGTCCCTTCTTTCTGTCTTGCCACATTACAAAGACTTGCCTGCCAAAAGGTTTTTCTCATAGCTGTCCCCTAACTTACTTCCCAGTGTTACTGGGACTGGCTCATTTTCACCTGTGACACCTTCTCAACTGGTCTCCAACTCCTCTCTTCTGGTTCACCTCCAGTTACACCGTCTTAATCTTCTGAGAATATATGTTCTTGTTTAAAACATCAGCAGAGGACCCTCCTGCTCTGCTGGTTCCTCCTCAGACTGACTCCAAACTGTGCCTCTACTCTCTGATCCCAGCATCTCAACCTTTGCCACATGTCACTTCTCACTCTTACCATACAAGTCTGTAGCCCTGAGCACGCTCCCACTTGGCTTAAGCTCCAGGACTAATGTCTGCTGGGCTCAGGAGTCCAATCTCAAGCATCACCCACGAAGTCAGCCAGGGCATCACTCTCTGCCTGTAATCTCCTATCCTGATTCTACCTGGGAGTCTTTAGGCTCCTGCCACTTCTTGCCACCACCTCCCCTCCTCCTGGACTTGAGCTTCTTGGAGTCCTCTCACTTGGTCTTGTAACACCTTACACATTGCCTTGGCCACTGCTGCAACAGCTCAGTACATATCCACAAATCAGAAGTCCTCTCTGAATAAAGCCATCTGCATATCCGTCTACCTTGTCTATCTTCCCTATGCTTGCCCCATTTAAAAATCCCAGGTTTTATATCTTTGCTACAGTTTTAAGGATGGTAAAATCGCTTACTACAAAAATAAGCAGATTTCACTGTACAAAATGCAGGTAGTAAGAGTTATCTAAAATCTAACCAGTAAGTACATATAGAAAAGGTTTTAAAAAACATTAAGAAGGGCAGTTGACAAATACAAGATCCTTCCTAGAGAAGAACAAGGGTGGGGGATCCCACATCACCAGTGGAATGACCTAGAAACACAAAGACTACTCAGTTTCATTAAGGTTGGCATGAGTATGACATAGCCCCTTGCTGCTTCCTCAACTGAACAGCTGTCAAAAGGCCCTCATGCCATCAGCCTGTGCTTTCTCCTCTTTCTCTCTGGGATGGGCCTGTCCATGGAACCCCTGCTTTGGGATACAGCTGTGATCATCTCTACTGAGATGGAGTGAGAGCAACTTTTATCTGCAAGGCTGCCTGTAGTGTTTTCAGCATTCCGTAGCCTCCTTCCCATGTCTCTCATATGTTGTAGTTTACTGCATTTCATTTCATGGCCAAAGCTAGATTACTAAGGACTGAATTGGAATTTTCCATATTAAGTAGAATATAAACTTCAACAAGCATTTTGATATGCTGGGTTTGTTTGTTTGTTTGTTTACCATTCTATTGGATAGAGTAGTATAATTCATATGAATGTACGGTATGCAGAGATGCAAGAATCTCTCTCTTTTTTTTTTTGCTCAAACTTCCTAACAGCAGGATAGTGTGGGAAAAAGAACATGTCTATGGATGTGCAATACTTTGAATAAACAGTTCAGTGCTCTATAAAATAAATATTCGCAAATAATGACTTTGGGGAGAGTTAATTCCAAATCCCTTTGAAATATGTTGTTAGCCAAAAGGTGTATAGAGTAATTTGGAATCATAATTCCTGCTTGTCCCTAATATCTGCTGTTCTCCATTCAAGTTAATTTTCTCTCAGTCCCAGTTAGAGCTGGGAATATATACTCAGCAGAGACACAGTTGTCAAGTTAGAATGTTTTGTATTTATTCAGATAGTGATTTGTCATCTGGTGACATCTTTGTACACCTCAAAGTCCCTCAACCCATTCATGATGGTTTGAATAATGTCTAAAGCACATATGACTCAGATGCACACTGAATATCCTGTGACTTACAGTAGAGGGTTCTCTGAAAGGACTTGAATTTGGAACCAGGAAATGTCTCTGAAGTTATGGTTTCTCTTAATGCGAGAGGTAAGATCCTTGGTTGCCTGGAAATACCTTAGTTAGTGCCTTCAGGATCTGAAACAGACACATTATCACACATGGTCCAAAGGTTCAAACCTATACTTTCATGGCTTAGTGCTTAACACAAGACATTGTCCAAACAACTTGTTTACAGCAATCCTGTCAGGGTCCCTGTAGTTTGGTTCCTGCAAGTCTGTATTCTGTCCTTAATGTATAAGAACAATGTCCATATTAAATAAACTGATTGAAAGTCATGAAGTTTCACCACACACGTATCATAGGTTAGCTCCGGTATTTGATAAATCTCTTAATGTTTGTATGAGAGTTTCATGGTAATGAAAGTGTCGTCATGTAGTATCAATCATATTAAATTTCGCTTTAAAATATTGAAGTCATTCCATAATGTTATGAAATATTAAAATCAAATATGTGAGGAGACAGAAGAAGATCTGCTTCATAAATCATGCCAGCTAATTTCTGGTTGGGGAATGTAGGTCTCCAACCAGTGGAATTATGGTGGGGAGGGGATGTGGTGCCTCACATTATGAAGGACTATTAAAAATGACGATGACACTGGTTTTATCTGGGGAGTTTTTATGACCTCACATTCCCAGAATGGCAGTGGTTTGCCTCAAGTATGTAGAATTTGCCAGCCTTCCCAACTGAGCTGCTTGGGTGCTATGGAAGGGTTAAACAGCATCCTTCACAAGCATTCAAATCCCTGGTGAACCTGTCACTGCCCTCCTATGTAAATTTCTGACCACAGAGCTGCTGCTTTGGGATGTAGCTGTGACCATTTCTGTATCATGAGTCTCTGAGAAGCATGTCACGTGCTTCTCATATTCCAGAGTTCAGTAGTTGTGTCTCTAAATGAGGTAGCCATGGCTGGGTGCAAACAAGAGAATACAAATGTCTACATGAATGGGTTTGTCCTGCCGCTCTGCTGCGATCCATTGTTATTTCTGAGAATCATTTTGATTTTTGGACTGCTTATTTCAATGTGTAGGAGTCTTCCTTGTAGATGAATGCCTTTCACGTATAAGTCTTTCTCTTATTTATTGATTTATTTTAAAAAATTTCCCTATAGAGGGAGAAACAAAACACAAAAATTCCCTTTCCTGTCACAGGGGAAAATAACTGGCAAAACAGAGAAGCCCCCAAAGTAAACAGAGTCATAGAGTACCCAGCCTCCCGTAGAGCTTGCAGAAATTTCATTGTGCAGACATGGAGCTCCCCAGCTTTTGCCTTGTTAGCCTATTTCTGAACCAGTAGTTCTGTTTCTTAATAGGATAAAGGGCCTGACTTACGTAAAAGCTCAAAGTCTTCATCACAATGATAAAATACAAAGTCGTGGCAACTGTAGTAAGTTTAAAGACATATTTAGCTTTTCAAGGACATCCTGTCTTTAAGAAAAAGTCTTTCATTTAGCTAAAGAAATTAAACTGAATTGTTCAGTCTTTTAAACAAAATGATGAATTTAGTGAAGACAACAAAACTCTCCATGGCTAACGTAATTTATGCAAAATCACGCAATTAGTGATAGCTGTGCTAGACTTTTTTTTTCCTTCACCAAATGCGCCTCTAATAAAACCATCGCGAGGAGCAGTGCCATCTAATGTAAGTAGTAAACATGGATAGTAAATGATTAATATCTGGTGAGGCATGCACATGGCAGGACTTCCATTTTTCCTTTGAGCCCCCTATGCATGTTTGCTAATCATTCTTGCAAAAAAATTGCAAAGATAAATATGAACTTTCTAAAGTAACATTCAACAGGATATGAATGTAAGAAACAGCACAGTGTGGGGGAATAGTAAAAACCAGCACTTTTCGCCTCTGCATGGTGAAATGACGGTAACCTGCTGTAGTGTAAGCTTAATAACGGTTATATCATTTTCACGTATGTACTACTCTGGGCATGGTCCGGGTCTTGTGAGTGGTATTTTTTTAATCAAGACCTCAGCCAGCGCAGTCACCCTGACAGTCCCCCCACTGAGATATGGAAAGGTAACCCTCTAGCAAGTCCTCGTTCAGGGGAAAGCGTTCAAGTGCACAGACGTCTACCCTGTGCTAGCCTGAGCTGTAGTCTTCTGAAATGATCGCTTGGCTTCCCAGCCAATGCAGGGCTCCCCCAAAGTTCCTTCCCACTCTTGCAGTTTCACCTCGGAATGCTTCCGCAGAATTTCAGTGCCTAAGCAGACAAGGTCAAAGTAAACTGCTTCACCGTTGCTGCTGGCGCAGGGGCCCAGGGCGCATCCAGCCCCACAGCACAGACCAACAGCAGGAGAGGGGGCCGGGCAGGAGCCCTGGACTGTAGATAAGCAAAACGCACCCATTTTCTCTCCTATTTACTCCAGAGGCACCTCTCCTCCCCCACTCCTGGCATCTCCTTATCACTGGCTCCCTCTCCCTGTGGCATATTTTTGGGTAGTAGAATGCTGAGGTCACAGGGAGCGGCTCTTTAGCCAAGCAGTGGGGACGTCAGCCTGGAGCCCTGAGCATGAACCAGCAAGATGCAGGCTCTCGCTCTTGACTTTGGGCTCCAGGCGCTGCCCCGGCCCAGGGCTGCCTGCGAGCTCCCTCCTCCCTCCTGCCCTCGCCCGCCAGCTCGCCCTCTCTTAGGTCTGCAGCGTTGGTTGGTTTCCCACGCCTGTTCTGGTCTGACTCGGGATGCCAGGCACCCAGAAGCCCCGTGGGCACCGACCCCAGCCCGCAGCCCAGGGAAGGTGCCAACCCCAGGGAGTGGTGGAGACTGGCATTTCACGTGGGCATCTGCCTTCACTGCTGCTCGCGCTTCTCCTCAACGGCTGGCGTCAGGGCCCTTCTGCTCCAACTCGTCCCCCCCACCCCGAAGTTAATCAGCCGTACTTTCCAGGGCGCTTTAGTTTGGAAAATACTTAAAAGCCTCGAAATGTTCATGGGAGACGGCCGCCCCCGGATCCCCCAGTTCTGCCTAGCTAAGGCTGTCGGGCGCTCAGGAAGCTGTGGCGTTTGTCTGGAACCGACATCGCAGAGGCGCAGCCCCACTACTCGCTGGCGTCGCCAAAGTTGCCAGACGCCCCTCGGCGACCCGGCCGCGTCAGATGCAGTTGCATAACCTCGCCCCCCACCTGCGCCCGCGCAGGGTCCACTCCCGGCTGCTCCGGGGTGTCCCGGCCCCGGGAGCCGCCGAGTCTTCGGCCAAGCCGGTTTAGGGGGCGAGTGCGTGCGCCGGAGTCGGGGTGGGCGCCTGTCCGAGCGGTGCTCTGCCCGCGGCCAAGTACGACGGGCGCGGGGGCGCGGGAGAAGGGCACTTGGGGCTCTGCTTACCTTCCGCTGCTTACAGATAAGTCGAGGTCGGTGCAGCGCCTGGCTCGGGCATGTCTCGCCGCGGACCCTGGCAAGCCTGGCGCGGCACGGAGCACTTCGGGCAGAGCATCCGCGGCCAGACTCACCAGGCTCGCGCGGAGGAAGGCTCGGCTCCGGGGACTTGGCCGGCTGCGCGCCTGCTGCCCGCCCCCTCCACCGCCGCCGGCCCGGCCCTCCTGGACCGGCGGGCCCCCGCGCCGCAGCTCGCGTCCCTCTGGCCCCGCTTAGCGACGCGCGCGGGGAGACAGCGGCTCGGCCGGCTCCGGGGACGCCCGCGCGCTCCCTTGCTCGCGGCGTGGCGGAGCCAGCCACAGCCACCCGGCTTCGCGCTCCTCCGATGTCCTCATTTACTGCAATTGTCTTCAGCGAGATCTCAGAGCCAGGGCCAGGAGGCGGGGGCGGGGCGGGGGAGGGAGCAGGAGGGAAGTCCTTGCCGCTGCTCCAGGTCCCAGCTACTCCGCGGAGCCTGGTGGCTAGAGGCGAGGGCGCCCCGAGCTGCGCGCCTGCTGCCTGTGCGCCCGGCTGGCACCGAGGCGGGCGGAGCCCCGGCCCCGCGGGGCGGGGGTGGGGCGGGGGCGGCGCGGGGCCGGGCCGGGCCGCGTGCGTGGGGTGGGGGATAGGGAGGGAGTGGAGGAGCCCCCTCCCACCGCCGCGGGAGCCGGAGGAGGAGGAGGAGGAGAGGAGGAGGAGGAGAAGGTGGTGGAAGGAGCTGCCGCCGGCTGCCGCCTGCTCGCGGGGCTCCACCACAGCGCGTCCTCCGGGTTTCTGGGCTGCAGGCGGCGCTGCATGGCCCGGGAACTTGTTGAGTCTACCCTGGAGCCGCCTCCAGAGCAGCTGGAGGCCGGGGGACTCTGTGTGTTCTCTCAGGGATTGAGGGGTCGCTGGGGACCCTGCTGCATGGCTGTGTGCTGTGCCAGCTGGCAAGGCCGGGCAGAGCTTTGGGAAGCCAGGCGCGAAGGGTGCGGGTCGTGTACGTGCCTGGCCCCTCACCTGCCTATGCTGCCTTGTAGAAGCAGGGGTTGGGGATCCTTTAAGTGCAGGCTCTAACCTGGTGTCAGCCCCTCTACGTGGGGACAGGAAGTCCTGTGAGTGTCCTGAGAAATGAAGTGGGAGGACCTGCCTGATAATGTTGCATGCTGACATTTAGGGACACTCCAGAGCCAGCGCCACTGCCACTCCTAGCCAAGAACCCTACTCCCTCCAGAGCACACAGTCTCCACCAGCAGAAGCCACGGGGCGCAGAGGCTGAGTTCCTTTGGGGCAGAGTAGAAGTCTCTTGGGGAGGAAAAGACCTAGGATGCCAAGGAGCTATCCCCACCCTTAATTTCGTACCCACCAAAGAGTGTTGGGTGTTCTGAGCTCAGGGCAGCAGACCCAGGGGTCCCTCTGATGCCTGGTAGGCCCTGGGGCCTGGGCCAGGGTCTAAGCAGCCAGCCGAGTGCAGGGCTCCTGGCCCCCTGGATTTGCTCCTAGAACGTAAAGTAAAATGTAAGTAGCCACATTTATTAGTCTGTTTCTCAGGAAAGGACAGAAAAGTGGTGGACCCCAGGGAAGGGACAGGCTACAGAGAGTAAATTGGGAGGACAAGTGGAAAGTCCTTTCACCCACCCACCTCTCCAAACACATCAGTGGGCAGTGAGACCTCTTTACCTGTATATCCTTGAGTCCCTGCACCTAGCACCAGTTCTGTGCCTGTGGCCAAGCCATCACTGCATCCTTGTTCACTGAGCTGAACTGAGCCTAGCACTGCCTTATAGAGTGTCTGTTTTTTTGTAAATGGCTTTATACGAAATACCTTATTTGCCTGTGGATACTTTGGGCAGTGTGTCCAGACGTTCCAGAAGAAAAAAAAATCTAAAACGTCGTCTGTTTCCCTCTTACCCTGCAGCATCCTTTGGGATACAATTTTGCCAGCCTTGGGGATCCAGATATGCTCAGGATGGGAGTCCTTAGCCTGTGGATCCAAACTCTGCCCACCTCACTCTTCTTGTCCCTCTTAACTCAGATCCCCCAAGCCCGATTTTCTAGCTTACCAGGGAGGCTGTTGGGAGCTGGCTGGAAAGAGATGCTTAATTATGTGTGAGCAGTATGGAAACTGCAGTCCCCTCTTCTGCCTGGAAGGGGCCAGGAAAGGGAATGTATAGGAGTTGGGGACGTTTAAAACTAGATAGGAGAAGATGCCACTCTCCAGCATGTTCCCTTGGGGATGTGCTGTTGCACCTGTGGGCTCCAGCAATTTTCCCAGCGGTCTGGGGAACTTCTGTAAATCTTACTTTATTGGCAATCCATAAAATTGAAATCTGCCTTCCGTCTTTTAAACATGACTGTAAATAAAGCTGCCAGGAAACATGGGCATTGGGCTGATAGTATCAGAAGGCTGAAGTTTTCCAGGGCCAACAGTGAAAACGGGTCAACATAAATGCGTGCACAGCAAGGCAGAGCTCAGCCACAGGTGGCACTGTGAGCTGGCAAGAAAACAACTCCAAGGACAGTGCTATCTGAGATTCGCATGATGTATAACTCCAGGAAGAAAATGGAAAACCGTAATTGGCAGGTTAGAAAATCCACTTATATGAAGAGAGTATAACAGAACTTTGTAGCATCGTCAAGACTGCTTAGAGTTGTTCAATTGTCTAGTAGACTTACAGTTGTTTTGCTAAGTCTATTAAAATCATTAGCATCCCTTCTTTTTTTTGAAGTAAGGAATGATTTACATGTTGTATTACTTAAGTACATGTCTTCAGCATCACAAATCAAAATATTGATGAAAATTTGCCTCACCATACCTTCGACTCGGAGAGATATTCCACATGGGTGAGGTGTGTGTCATCATGCTCCAGACTTTAAAGCAAGCATCATGCTGGGGGCTGGCTGGGGAGAAGGGAGTTTCAGTCATCTTTCTGCCCACGGATCTCTATTGCATTTTTTTTTAATAGATGGGATGTAGGCTTATTTTTAGGGTCTAGAATGAGTCAATATGCTCAGCTTCCTCAGGAAAAGAAAAAAAAAACTGAAACTTGATAGAAAGATTCATTTTAGGAATCAATTGGTATTGGCTTTTTATATTTTGCTTAAGATTTTTGTTGAAAAAGATAGATTTGCAAAGGAGAAAATAGCAACTTTTCAAGTGGGATTTCCTAAAAGCAGAGGAATAAAAATAAAGGAAAGTTCAAGACAGCTAACGAAGCAAAATATCCAAGTCTGTCTTCTTTTGCCTTCTTCTTGGAATTGTGCAGGGGTTGTACAGAGAATTGCTGGAATTCCACCCCTATGGCATGGTAAGTTTGAGGTCCCAATTTCCACATAAAAAAGTCAAGAATATACAAGTCAAAGATGTTCAAAAATGTTCATAACAGGTTTATCTATATCTGTTCCAAACTGGAAATAATCCAAATACCAATCAACAGGAAATAAAGATTTCTTGGTTCTTCGTATAGTGGAATACTAGACAGCAATCCAAAAGCACTGACTGCTGATTGCATGCATGGAGGACTTTTACAAAGGTGCAGATCAAAGGAAGCCAGACACCCAGTGTTTATGACATGATTCCATTTAGATGAAGTCCAAGAATGTGACAAAACTACCGATGGTGGGAAATATCAGAATGGGGATCACCTTTGAGGCATACTCGTTGCCCAAGACCGTAGCACCTTCAGTGGAGCTGGATCGTACTGTCTCTTGCACTAGTTGCTTATGCAGTTTTCCACATATATAGAAATTCATGGAGATGATTCCTGTCTCAGTGTGACCCCATTTGTCTGAGCGTCATCACTGTGTCATTGCAGTGTCCACATGAATGCTCCCCAATAACCCTCACCCCTCAGTGATCCAGCATATCTGTCAGTGCGATTAACCTGTATCTTCTCCAATGTGCAAGGTAGGAGAAGACAGAAGTGTCTCCAAACTAGCAGCTGCCGAAGAGGAGCCTTCCGGTTTAGCTGCACAGCAGACTTTCCTTCTTTAGGAGGCTGCCGATGAAACGCCTGCCCTTCCAACTGTCCAATGTGGCTACGACAGAGTTCACCATGGACATGAATTTTTCTTTCCCATATCTTTGTTGCATGAAAGGGGTCCCAATCCAGATCCCAAGAGAGGGTTCTTGGATCTCACACAAGAAAGAATTCAGGGCGAGTCCACAGTACAAAGTGAAGGCAAGTTTATTAAGAGAATAAAGTAGTGAAAGAATAGCTACTCCATAGACGAGTGGGACATTCCCAAAAGTAAGAGGAGGAACGCGTCCAGCCTAGATACAATACTCATATATATGGGAGCTTTGCTCTGCTACAAGGATTTGTGATAAAGGATTAAATGTCTCAATTACAATATTTTGCAAGGATCGGTATTACCTGTTTTTGTTTTTGTTTTTGTTTTTGGAGACAGAGTTTCGCTTTGTTGCCCAGGCTAGAGTGGCGTGATGTCAGCTCACTGCAACTTCCATCTCCCATGTTCAAGCAATTCTCGTGCCTCAGCCTCCTGAGTAGCTGGGATTACAGGCGCCCGTAACCCCGCCTGCCTGGTTTTTTGTATTTTAGTAGAAATGAGGTTTCACCATGTTGCCCAGGCTGGTCTTCAACTCCTCAGCTCAGGCAATCCCCTCGTCTCCGCCGCCCAAAGTGCTAAGATTACAGGCGTGAGCCACTGCGCCCGATATTATTATTTTTAAAGTAAAATTAGGAATGCCTTTGTTCTCAAGATGTCTGGATATTAGGACACTCCTAAGTCTGGGTCTGTTTAGTAAACATCATCAATGTGTTCCCTTAACCTTAAACATCTAGAGGTGAGGAATGCCTAACTTTCTAAGAATGCAGCCCAGTAAGTCCCAGCCTCATTTCCCTAGTCTTCACTCAAAATGGAGTCGCTGTGGTTCGAACGCCTCTGACATCTTCATATTCCAGAGAGACTCTTAGATAAGCCCAACCTAAGTCTGTAATGGGCAGGTTACACCTGTCAGTTCAGAAGCTGTGGTCGCAAATCAGCCAGTGCTCAATGCCTGCAAGGGAAAAGTAACTCCTATCCCCTTAGACCTGTAGGGTCGAAATCAATCACTTGGGGGCACTTTAGCCTTGCCTTTCAAGAACAAGACAGACACAATGCTCAAGCGTGCCCCAGTGGGGCCTCCTTTTCTGCCGAGCCCTTCAGGAAGGCTTTCTGCATCATTCCCCTTGTCATATTCTGCTCGAGCCTTTAGTCTCCTCTTTCTGGGCTTATTTCTGGTTTAAGAGTCTGACTTTGTTTAAAGCCCCTTGCCCGTGGCTCTTCCACTGTCCTGGCAGCCGAGCCATGTTTCCTTCTGGTGGGAACCAGAGCTGTTTCTGAAGTGCTGCTTCATGTTCCAGGGACATGCCACTCCTCTGGCCTTCTTTTCCTTTCATGTTAAGACACTAGAGATGGTTTATTGGCCTGAAATACAAATTTGTTTTGGAAAACCTGAGCATCGTGAGGACTAGTCGACGTCCCTGGCTTTCTGTGATGCATCATTGTGAATCTAATTTATCCACAGAAACGGAAAGTTTTCCTTTTGAAAGAGAGTGAAGTGGCTTTAGGTTTTTTTTTTTTTTTTTGGATGCTCCATACAACTGAGGCAGTGATGTACAGGAATAAGGAAGAGTAGGCGTGCACTCTGCCTCTCCCTTCTCCCCTCACAATCCCTCATTTTCAGGGCTCTGAGCAAACCCCAAGGCTTTCCCCTCCCAACTGCAGTCTCTCCTTTCTTTTAGGTGGACTCCTGAGGAATGAAACAGAAACCCTTTATTTTGTTGACCTTTATTTGGTCAGTCTTGGGTGCTAGTTTCTATAGGGTTTCTTACTATCCCGTTCTCATCACTGGGGAGCCAACCTCTTCAGCACGGGTAGATGGCTCAATGGGCTTGTCTTAATCCTTGCTGGTAAGGCCACTAGTCTCATTGAGCCTGCTGAAGCCACCTTCTCATAAAGCGGCTTACATGCCCATGACAGAAAGTGATACTTCTGTTCAGAACTAGGGCAGGAAGGGTCCAGGCGCTTATGCCTGTAATCCAAGCACTTTGGGAGGCCAAGGCGGGCAGATTGCTTGAGCTCAGGAGTTCGAGACCAGCCTAGCCAACATGGTGAAACTTTGTCTCTGCTAAAAATAGGAAAATTAGCAAGGCATAGTGGTGCATGCCTATAATCCCAGCTACTCGGGAGGCTGAAGCAGTAGAATCACTTGAACCTGAGGGGTGAAGGTTGCAGTGAGGCAAGATCGTGCCATGACATTCCAGCCTGGGTGACAGAGCAAGACTCTGTGTCCCCACCCCCCCACCCAAAAAAAAAAAGAACTTGGACAGGAAGGGGTAAGAGGGGTAAGAATGGATTTCACACTTGAGCTTCCAGCCTACCAGTGCTCTGTACTAGTGCTGGAATTATGGGCTGCGCTTCCCAGACCTTCTGCCCTGGTGCACAGAAAGCTTTTCTTTAGGGAGCTGCTGCAGGGAGACCTGGAGTCTTCTCCCAGCTGGGTGGTGTGGGAACTTCCTTGTTTGCCCTCCATCCCTACCTTAGGTTCCACAGGCATGGAAGAGGGATGGGGCAGAGGAGAATGCAAGGAAAATGGGAGCCTCCTTGTTCTACTTTTTTCCTTCCTCAAGCCCTGACTGAATATGAGACTTTGATGAGACTGATGCTCCACTTCGGCTGCGCACCTCCAGGGTGCCAGGTACTCGGTGCATTGTGGGTTATATATATTGGTTCTTACCAGATAACTGTGAGTGTGATATTGTTAAAGTCTCTCCACAGATGTAGATCAGAGAACATAAATGATCCTCCAAGGTCACACAGCTAGGAAGGGGTGGAGCCTGGATTGAAATCCAGTTCTGTCTGATGCAACCAGAGGACAGATTCTGACCAAAAATGCCAGCTGCTCATGCCAGGCTCTCAGGAAGCTGATGCTGCATCCTGTCTGGCTGGAGAGTAGCTTTGACCAGCATTCTTTTGTTGTCATTAGCCGTCCCTCATCATCTCACTGTGTTAGTTACACTTTGAAATAAAAACAAGCACTGGAACAGCAATATACTGAAATCATTTTGCATTTCGGTAGCACTCTAAGCTTTCCCAATATAATCTCAGTGATATGATCATGTTTTCTTCGTTGAATAACAGCTATTAAAATGATTCATCACAATGTACGTATCCCATCTATACCACAAGAGGCTACTTCACACCCTTAGGGTGCCATGTGTAATGGCATCGTGTTACCATGGCCTTTGGATTATCCCGAACACCTCTTTGGTACTGTCATTTGCTGAGATTCAGTCATAGTGGACAGGATACGTGCTTTTATTTTTTTTAAAGATGACTAACACACTGCATATAATTCTAATTACCTACCCTTGACATTTTATGCACTCAGTGCAATAAATTATTTTGCTAATTTAGTCTAAGAATTGACGACCTGACTTTAGATGTATTTATTTACTAGCATGGCTCATGGGTGATTTGATAGCAAGCTATTGAACATTGGAAAGCAAACATTTTGTTCTTTTTTTTTCTTTTTGAGATGGAGTCTTGCTCTGTAGCCCAGGCTGGAGTGCAGTGGCGCGATCTCGGCTCACTGCAAGCTCCGCCTCCCAGGTTCACACCATTCTCCTGCCTCAGCCTCCCAAGTAGCTGGGACTATAGGCGCCCGCCATCACGCCCGGCTGATTTTTTGTATTTTTAGTAGAGACGGGGTTTCACCATGTTAGCCAGGGTGGTCTCAATATCCTGACCTCGTGATCCGCCTGCCTCGGCCTCCCAAAGTAAGCATTTTGTTCTTAAACACCAAGCTCCGAATGGGAAAAGTACAGAATTAAATAAAAAAAATCTTTAGTTATGTTTGATGACCTTTGAGGGCACATAGGTGGTCAGTTCCATGTTTTCCATAAACATTTTTTTTTCATATTATTGAGTCTTTGGAGAATTCAACAGTCTTCACGTTAATTGCACTGCACGGTAGGGCTGCAGATCTCCCCATGTCCAATTCACCTAATTTGTGCTTTGGCACATTCTGCAGCTGTGCCAAACTCTAAATGTGTGTGCACCCCTCGCTTCTGGGTTCTCATGTATTAGTCCATTAACTAAAGTTAAAGGAAAAATCAAAAACTTATTTGAAGACATTTCTTATACAATTTTGATTGCTTTCTTTCTTTTTTTTTTTTTTGAGATTCAAAGAAAGGCAGGAAATTTTGCTTGTAAATCTTGCTTAATTTTTTTTCTCTTTTTAGAAAATCCGGTGTTCATAGTTTAAAGTCAGTATGGCTAGAATGTTGTACAAATGCTCCTGGCGTCATCCAAATCCCTGTATCTCGGCAGTCACATCTCCCTGGTACCTTCTCCCCCTTGCCTGGATGGAGGCCTCTGAGTGATCTCCTAGACCTTCCTTGATTGAGAGGGGAAAGGGAGGATCTTAAGATTCCAGAATATTCATCTCATTTAATCAAGGGAGGCAAATCCTACAGAGCTTTTTCCCATTTGTGTTATTGGCTGTTTCCGTGGATTCAAGAAAGAAACGTGAAAATCTGTTTTGTTTTGTTTTGTTTTGTTTTGAGATGGAGTCTCACTCTGTCACCCAGGCTGGAGTGCAGTGATGTGATCTTGGCTCAGTGCAACCTCCGCCCGCCAGGTTCAAGCAATTCTCCATAGCTGGGATTACACGCATGCGCCACCACACCTAGCTAATCTTTCTATTTTTAGTGGAGATGGGGTTTTACCATGTTGGCCAGGCTGGTCTCGAACTCCTGACCTCATGCAGTCCACTTGCCTCAGCCTCCCAAAGTGCTGGGATCACAGGCGTGAGCCACCGTGCCCAACCATTTTTTTTTTTTTCTTTAAATAGAGATGGGCATTTGGAAATTGAGTCACCCAAAAGGTGAAGTAGCATTGTCCAAGAGATCTGTTACTCAGTATAAAGTTGAAAGGAAACCTAAATTCATTTTATTTGTGTTTTCAGTGTGCATCCCAGACGTTTGTTTCAGAATTTGTTAAATATTGAAGAAGATCACCTAGGGTTGAGTAGGTAAGAAAAGTAAATGTGGGTTTGAGAGGCCATGATAGCCGATACCCTCAGTGGCTGCTCTTGACCTGTTGGACAAGCCATCCTTGCACGTGACTTGCTATCCTATGACCCGCCTCCAGATCAGTCACCCTCCCCATTTGACTGTGGCTGGCCTGGCTCTGTTTGATGACCATGAGCAATAAAGTTACCCTTTCATTACCATGCCTTGGGCTATCCAAGCTGAATGCCCCTAAGTTCTAATAGAAAATAACATTTATTGATTTTTTTTTCTTCTCTGAACTCAAATATGACAATGAAGAAATTTTTTTTAATGGTACTGATTTTTTCCTTCCCCAGAGTAAATATTGTCACATGGGATTGCTCATGATACTTCTGAGTCCCTTAAAATAAGACTTGTGATTCATTCACACCATGAAAATGGTAGAGAACCAACATCTTCACCTTCAAGATTCATACGTTATTGACTCTTTCCTTTTTGGTCCGTGGGTGTTAATGAACATTTTCACTCTGGAGCTTTCTCGGCTTCCGACTCCAGCGTGGATAAAGGAGTGCAGCTTCTGGCTGCCTGGTGGATCCTCTGGGTCTCTCAGCCCTGGGATTTCCAGGTTCTGTCTCTGTTGTGGTGGGCGAGTTGCATGATGCATTCGATTTGGTATTTTACAGAACCTCTACTGAGAAAATAGGGTAAGCAGATTAAAGCTGAACTCAGACACGTGTTTGGCAACCACCCACTCTTGGTGGCGTAAGTGGATGGAGGCAGGTGGCCACAGCAAACAGCACGTGGCTTTACGAAGAAATGTTCCCCTTCCGTACATTAGGCCTGTGTAAAGTTCCTTGTTGGACTTTTGCTTCTTCGATGACAATACATATTTTGTTAGTATTTAAAGGACATTTTTAAACATTGCTGAAGTGAAATCAGCTTAAATTGCGATTCATATGACAAGTGTTGAAACAGGGTGATGTTTGCCATGAATTTAAATAAACTCCGTTAAAGCAGAAATGTCTATATACCATGTAAGACGCAACGGTCTCCCATAGACTTCCCCTATTCTTTATTTCTTGACAAGCATGCATAATCTCTCTGTTTGAATACAGAATAGAGTCAGTTATTTTAAAAGAGTTATCATCTAGGGGTATAGTGAACTTCAAGCAAACTCTTTACATGCAAGTATGACTTACCAACAAGTAAACCTTACCAAATAAATGCTCATTTTGATTAACGCTACCTTCAAATAATCACTGTTTACCATGCACTTAGAGGGATTCAGTTTTCCAAAATAATTTAAAAGGTGACTTTTTAGAACATCATTTATTACATTGTCATCTACCATATATTCTTCTTGTTCTTCTTCTTTTTTTTTTTTTTTTGAGACAGTCTCACTCTGTTGCCCAGGGTATAGTGCAGTGGTACAAGCTGAACTCACTGCAACCTCTGTCTCCCAAGCTCAAGCAATTCTAGTGCCTCAGCCTCCCGAGTAGCTGGGATTACAGGCACCCGCCACCACACCCGGCTAATTTTTGTATTTTTAGGAGAGACAGGGTTTTGCCTTGTTGACCAGGCTGGTCTCAAACTCCTGACCTCAAGCGATGTGCCCACCTCGGCCTCCCAAAGTGCTGGGATTAAAGGCATGAGCCACTGTGCCCAGCCTACCATATATTCTTGTACATACATGTGTATAAGAATACGCATTTACTTAATATACTATCAGAGTACAAAATTGTTTGTTGTGGATTTCTGCACATGTTCCTTGGGTAAGAGAGTCTTGATGTGATTTGCACTGTGAGAGCAGAACTTAGGTGCTCTATGTTCTCCAAAGTCCCCCTCTACTTCCTGGATGGCATTTATTGAGTAGAATCCAGAGCTCAATAAATAAAGAACCTCATGTACTACTGCCCAAAAAGCCAGACACTGTGTTAGCTGGTATTTATACATACGTCTCTTAATTTTCATTGTTTGACAACATTATGAACTATGAAATGTTGATAGGATATGAAAAATCAAGAGCTGGCATTACAGAATAGTGCAGGATTCCTTCCCTGCTCCATTTTTCCAAGCTCTGCTTCATTGGAACTTACCAATGTGCTGTCTTTCAGTACGTCTGAAGGTCTTTTTCAATTTAAATCAGTTTATTCCTGTTTTTACCATATCCATCACCCTGCTCCTTCTAATATAAACAGACTTAGTGGCCTATTAAGTATTTTACTTCTAATGCCTTTCAGTTTCTTTTTGGCGGTGGAGGTGCAATCTCTTCCAAAACCTGCCTGCACTTCACAGAGAATAGGACCTCAGTTGCCAAGAAGAAACTGAACCTTTGTGGGGGAAAAAGGAAAATACAGCCTTCCCTCATTCTCCAATCTTAATTGAGCCAACTCAATTTATGCCCACCAGTTCTCGCTGCTCATAGTTCTAGAGCTTTATGAGAATTAAATCCTGGTCTCACCTTAATCCTCCTAAAATCTCTATGAAACTGGGCACTGTTATCCACACCATTGTGAGATGAGGCAGCAAGCACCGGGCGGTGCCCAAATGTGACCAAGTCAGGAATCTCATGTAGAAAGCTGTACCAGGAAGTTGGGGGCTGATTAGGAATTGTCTCCAGAAATACCAGATGAACAGTTCAACTTCTAGTGAGGCAAAAGATAGGCATATTTTGGCCTTGTTTAACTTGTACCTGAATGTACCAGTAACACTTTTGGCAGATTTGGACGTACTCTTCCTCTTTTCCCAGGAAAATAAGAGAATATTTATTCTTTTACATGTTGAGAACACGGACAATTCTCACATTTTGAGATTGCCTTAATAGGCAACTGACTTTATTATCTAAGTGTTGATTGAAAGAATAGTTTATAGCAGGTGTTAAAAGTTTTTCTTAACGCGCTACATTATAAATATTTTAGACTTTGAAGGCCATAACATCATAACATTTCAAAGGTCATGAAAACCCAACTCTGCTGGTGAAGCGGGAAAGAAGCTGTAGAGAATATGTAAACAAATGGGCAACTACTCAGTTCCAACAAAACTTTATTTACCAAACCAGGAGGTGAGCCAGATTTGGTCCACAGGCTGTAGTTTTCTGACCCCTGGCTTATAGCGTAAGTTGTTGGGCAGAATTTTGATACCATATGTAGACCCAAATTTTAAGAATGAGTTGATGCGTTTGGACTTATCACGGGAGAATTCAGTGTTTTTCCCCTTTGCTTCTTACATACACTAGATTGTAGGCTCATCCGGCCTCATCTGCGATTTGAGCAGAATTAGAGCAGTATATCCTATCAAGGCTTACTTCTGGCAAGGGATATGGTGAAGGGGCCATTCATCTGTTAGTGTTTGAGTAAGAAATAGTTCCATACAAACAACTGGGAATATCTTTGTCATTGTGAAGCAGAAGAATTTTGCTTTCTTAGTTATGGGAATACTCCAGTTATGGGAACCAACATGCAGTCATTATTTTAAATGGACAGTCGTATATGTTTGGCTCCTTTGTCCAATAATTTTATTCACCACGTTCCCCTGAGAGAAGACTTGAGGAGACAATCCTGGACAGTCAGTATTGGATTTTCATCTCCCGCTGATTTATTTAAGTATGTCATGCAACCCAATGGAGTATCTTTGCTGTAGGCTTTTAATACTGGAGCTCTTATGATGACTGTTGTAATTTAGTTTCCTGTATTGATGGTTTCCAAACAATTGAGATGAATAGTAAAGTTTCTATAATTGTTTTCTGTAACCATATGAAAAGTGATTATGTATTAGCTTAACATGCGTTTTTCACTAAAATAAGAATCAATAATCAGTTGGTTATCCTTTTGAATATTATATTTAATGCCTAAGATTTGAATATTATCAGGAAGCCAAGATTTCAAGACTCCGTTTCATTTTTTTAAAAACATGACAAAATGTGACATCATGAACATTGAGATCATTGAGCTTCATTGTGGATTAGCACCCCACTTTCAAATTTGTCAGTACGATATCATCTGTTAGTACATTGAGATATTCTCTAAAGACATAGGATAAATTTCTAATTGAATTTCCTATTGCAGTATTTTTGTGTTGCCTATCATTAAGACTGTGGAGCTTCTTTATTAATTAAATTCAGTTCACTGTGTATATTGCTACCACTTACCAAGTGGTAGTTAATACAGCCTCTCTTAGGTGATGGCTTCTTGTTTACCTAGCAATGAAATGCTTAACCTACACTGCATTTTTTTCATGTGTGTTTAACCAAAGGAAACATCTTTGAATTTATTTTCTCACTGCGTAACTGGAAACACTGAAATTTATTTGATGATCCAGCATCAGTTTGTTGGTTTTTAACTTTATTTCCATCCACAATGAGTGCAACTGTGATAAAGTTTCATGTTCTTTACACTGAGATTCCACTGGATGAGTCTGAATGTTTAACTCCCAGAAGTTAGGAGAAGACTGAGCTGGCTTTTGGGGTTTAAGAATGAAAATGCAAGTGCATGTGCCTATTTTAGGGTCTGAGTTGGATTTTCATAAAGTAAAGCAAAATCTGAGGTCACCCTGTGTGGGAAAACCTCATCCGAGATTGGAGACTGGAAATAGGAGCAAGGGCCAGAAGTAGCCGCCCGGAGAGCAGAGCTAAGGATTGGGTGGTGTCTGTGTGTCCTTTGGGCACCTGGTGACTTTCAGGATATCACAGACGCAAGGGTGAGGGCCCATCTCATCCTTACTGTCAGAGGCAACAGCACAGCCCTGGAGTGTATTTCACATTATACTGCTAGAGCTGGGTGCTTAAAGGGCATCATCAAACCCATTTTTCTTTCCTTGAGCGGAGCTGCCTTTCATTTTTAAATGATGGATTTGAAAAATGGACAAGTAGTGAAAATGCGAGAAAATGATTCGCATCAGTAGGTGCTCCATCAGATGTGGTGTAAAAATCAACATATCCCACAACTGGGCAATTAAATGTTACACATAGAATTTATGGAAAGAACTTCGGAGTGTCCCAGGGATTGCAAAGGTGGTTATAAATGCATGTGTTCACCTCTTCCTGTTAGCACACACCCCTAAATACGCAGACTCTCTCAGCAGAGACAGTCCACTAAGAGTCCGCTTAATAAACCTCATTTTAATTTTATTCACCTTAGTAAGGCTGCAGGAGTTGGTAAGCCCTGTGTGTCCAGTTTTCCAAGGACATGGAGACTTGGGTTAAGGGAATTCCAAGCTTGACTGCTAGGTTGCTGGCATAAATCATCCTTCTCTCTTTATAGTTGCCTGGTACATTACGATGCCATGCCAGACTTCCCGCCTACCTCAGTCAAGAAATAAAAAAAAGGTTTCTCTCCATTTCCTGGTTCCCTCACAGTGAGAGTGAGATTTTTTATGAAGTCTTACATTTGGTGGTTATTGGCCCATTACCTATGGAAACCACTGTAGAGACCTCACAGTGCTGCCATCAGCAGGCACTGTGGCCTTCGGCGGTGCCACATAAGGTGGCCCCAGTGCTTATCCCAGGAAGAATGGCCCCAGCTTGTCTCGGCAGACGACTCCCACGGAAGCTGTGGAGAACCACGATGGTGACAGGCGGCATTAGAGGGGCTGTAAAGGGACAGATGCCTGAGAATTTCTTCTGAAGGATGTAGAACCGTGTGCATTTGGATGATAATGCAGTCAGAGGGGGGCTTTCTGTGATTACTGTGGAATAACTCTCAGGCTGAGCCCAGGAAACTAGGAAATGCACATCTACCAGGTGCCAAAGCAGAGCTGTTTCTTTTTCCCTCTTGTTCTCTCTCGTTGAACCTCAGTTCTTCTGTCTGTCCCTGAGTCCTGCCTTGGAGCCACTGCCTGTTCCCTGGGTGGCTCCAGCCGTGGACTACAAGGGTGCTGGGCACATAGCTCGTGGCTCTGCCCCTCTGGTGAGTGGAGGCTGATGCAGGATGGCCTCTACTCGCTCCCCCAGCCTCTTTTTGTTTTCCTTCTCTGAGGATTCCTCAGCCTCATGAAGTTTAAAGCCTCATGCATATCCTCTCCCTCTACTGCATTGTTCTAGGTGTTACTGAATTTCTTCAAAGAGAAAAATAAAAACTCAGAATATTCTTGTGACTGATTTCTGAATGTGACACGTGGCATAATGACTTAAATGTATTACAGCCAGCAGCTCTTGGTATGGGACCCATGATATTTTATTACATTCTGTTTAGCATTTTGTTTTACTTTATTATTTTCTTGTCTTTGTTTTATTTAGAACATTTTACATCCGCCCTTTTCACAGTTTTAAGTGTACATTATGGTACTGTTAACTGTGGATACAGCGTTGTGCAGCAGATCTCTAGAACTTACTCATCTTGCAGAAGTGAAACTGTACAGCCGTGTCCATGACCCTTCTTAAAACCTTAGCTGAGCTGCTGAGACCCGCACTCTAACTGCAGGAAGGGCAGCTAAGGAAAGCCAAGTGCAACTTGCCAGACAGATGGGATTTTCATGTCTCATCTATCAGGCAGGACATTGTCTCAATGTACTCAGCAGACTCCCAGACTCGAGTTCTGGGCTGATGCTGTCAGACATCATAAAAGGAGAGACACTCCTCTCGTCATGTTCCTAATACCCCTAATAAGCATGCTTCCGGTTCATCTACTGGCCTTAGCAAAGCTGCCATCTGTGTCTCCTATTTGCTGTCTTTATAGACATCGCCATCCGCTATTAGGGAATTCGGGGTCTTGAGACGTGATCTGATGCGGACCTGCTGTTTCATAGAGGAAATATAGCTGTCTGTGTGCTTTTTATTATTGTCATGTGTGCCGCTGACATTTCACAGCATTCATTTATTGAATTTTGAAGACACTGATTTTTTTCTTCATAGCAGAAATTATGGATCAGATAATTGGCCAAATAAGAAAAATTCAGACAGCATTGTTTTTCTAAACATACTGAAAATAATCCATGTACCTGGTGAAAAGTGAAGATGTCATGGCAGAGACTCCAGCCCTGCTGTCCAGGCCACCCCTGGAATGGGAGCCCTGAATCCTCACGGGATGTACACTGAGACACAAGGAGGTCCCTGCACACACCTGCCCTTCCCTGCTGCTGGACTCTTGCAAATCACTTCCTGTGAGTGTCAGCCAGCCCACTACATGTTCTGAAAGCTCTGCAGAGTGTGCCAATATTCCGAAGTTTCAAAGTAGTGCCCTTTGAAAAGATTTAAACCTGCAAATAAAATTAAATTTGCATTTGAGAATACAATGTGTTTTCCTTCTTGAAGGACTCAATGCTTTGGAGAAGAAGCATATATTACAAAATAATTCAATCATCCATCACAAGTGGGTGTGTCATTCTGGCTCTGTGCATCCTTTCAATGACTCCGAGGATGATATCCTCATGGAAGTAGAGTTATTTAACCCCAGGTCACTTGTTTCTCAGAGTTGTTTACGAGGTGACTTTGCCTGATGTGTCTGCTTGGATAAGATATTAAATTATTTCAAGAATCATTTTGGTCTTTGCTCTCATGTAAAAGTGGTTTTAGAAGCAAACTTCTACCAGGCCATCACGTGGCAACACTGGCTGCATGTCAAGAAAAGTGAGACTTTACTTTTACACGTTATTTTATACTCATGTATGCTTGAAGAAATATGCAAGCGTGAGATCTAATCCATTCAGAAGTTGAGAATGTGTTTCCATTAGAAAGTAAAGAGCCTCTAATATTCGAAGCCTTTGATTCGGCGGGCAGGTGTGAACAGTGGAGGACTGTGCTTCTCGCTTGCAGACACCTCGATTTATTTTTCTTTAGCTCCCTCTGTGCTTTCAGGGAGCCTGCGTGAGTTAAGCCTCTCCTTGTAGTGATTTCGCAATGCCCAGCAAGACCGCAGCTCTCATTTCCTTTAGGAGTGTTTTTTTTTTCCTCAATGAAGGATGAATTTTCTAAATCCATAATTACACCTGTCTATGAGGGCAGCATCTCTGTTAAGGGCTTGGAAAGTACCTTGTTAATTCCTTGACTTATGTTGTCAACATTTTTTCAATCCCACTCTCCTCACCCCTTGCCAAAAAAAAAAAAAAAAAAAAAAAAAGGATGGAGAATCACATTTTTGCTTCAGCGTCTCTTCTCTGATGATTTCTTGCTTCTTAAATTCATATTTGGAAAAATGTTTTCATTTCAACAACCTCCCTATTTAAAATAATTTAACAGTATTACCTGCTTTTTATAATGAGTGAAAATAATACACTAAGGATGTATAAAGTCAAAACTAATCATTCTTATCCCCTATCCCTTTTCTGTCCATCCCCGTTAGATTCCTCAGCACTGTTGACAGCTTGCTGTATGTCTTTACACACCTTCTTGTTTGTGTGTACCTATGCAAGCTTTTATATGCGTAGATATTTCTTTTACATGTATTTCAAAAAGCTCAGAATATTTTTGGGAAGAGAAGAAAGAGAAAGAGAGGTTTTCTTTGATTTTTAAGACAGTACTTGGAAGTTAAGTGTGGGCATCAGTGTAAGTAACAAGTAGGATGCTAGAGACAGAAAGAACAAGATGGATAGTTTTTCTTTTTATTCAAAGCAATCAATGATATGTTCTAATGCTTTAGAAAGGTTCTGTGCCTAGAATGTTCCCAAGAAAGGTCTGATTTATTCTTCATAAAGTGTTTTTGTATACGTCTGAACTAGGGTGGAATTTGTGTGATTTTGAATCAGTTTTGGGGGTGTTTTTCAAACGTTTTCTTGGAATAGTGATAAGTTCTCTTTAAAGAGATTGATCACATGAGATTGGGCAACACCAAGATGAAGAGAATGAAATCTGTCTCCCTATAGCAGTGCTTTCAGAAACATGAATACATTAATGTACACCAAGTGTTTGTTAGAGTAAGGATTAGGGTTCAGCATTACAGTGTTTTCCTAACTTTCCTTACCCACAGGCTCCTTACTGATTTATTTTTTGTTAGGCTGCTGTGACTAGCATTCCAGGGAACACACTTTGGGAAATGATGCCCCTTTGCGTGTGTAGTGCCCGTGGGGCTTTGAGCTTCCTCCGTAGGCGTTTCTGCCTTATTCCAACTGATCGGTAATGTTCATCAACATCATTTCATTCTGTTTTTTAAGACGGAGTCTCGCTCTGTCACCCAGGCTGGAGTGCAGTGGCGCGATCTCGGCTCACTGAGAGCTCCGCCTGCAGGGTTCACGCCATTCTCCTGCCTCAGCCTCCTGAGTAGCTGGGACTACAGGAGCCCGCCATCAGGCCTGGCTAATTTTTTTTTTTTTTTTTTTTGGGCAGAGACAGGGTTTCACTGTGTTAGCCAGGATGGTCTCAATCTCCTGACCTCATGATCCACCCGCCTTGGCCTCCCAAAGTGCTGGGATTACAGGCGTGAGCCACCGCACCCAGCCTTTTTTTTTTCATTTTTAAATCAAAACAGATCATTCATGCAAGAGAAGAAATACCTATGTAGAGGTGACAAATCATTCAATGGGCCTCTGTCCTGCTTCCCGCTCCAGTCCCTGTGTAGCTCTCCCTGCTCAGCTGTGCACTTCTTCTTTGTGATGTGGTCTCTACACAGATTTGGGATTCATTTTCCCTCGCTTTTCTTTTTAGTTTTACCACATATTCATGTATCCTTAAACAATATGTTTTTAAGTCTTGCTTGCTTTTGCCATTTATAGAAGCAGAGTCAAACAATATATATTTTTCCATGACTTGCTTTTAGGTTTCAGCACTGTGGTTTTGCAGTCTCTCTAGGTTGATGAGTGCAGCTGTGGTCTGTTAGTTTTCTTAGCTGAATGATACTTCTGCTGTAGGAATAGATGGCAGCAGGCATAACCCCTCTTCATGGATGGGCACCTGGGTGATGCCGGTGTTTGCTATTAGGACAGAGGTCTTAGATCCTGCATTTAACCATCTCCAGACACATTTGCGGGAGAGCTCCTCCAGGAAATACACCCCGGGGTAGGATTGCCAGGCCAGCAGGTCCTTAAGGCAGATGCTTACCTTAGGGATGCACAGGCCCCAGTGTTTCTTAGGCTTCAGAAGTGTGGTCTACACAGCAATAGTAATACAAAGACTCAGCTACCATGATTCCT
This sequence comes from Trachypithecus francoisi, assembly GCF_009764315.1. NCBI lineage: Eukaryota > Metazoa > Chordata > Mammalia > Primates > Cercopithecidae > Trachypithecus > Trachypithecus francoisi. Next base: position 4,269,509 of record NW_022681442.1, on the reverse strand, counting down.
TCTCAGCCATTCCTCCTCTTTTCCTAACCCCAGAATCATATTTATGATCTTGTCATTTTAAACCTATGCATGTAGTTTCTATGTGATGGAACATGGGAATGAGAATCTAAGTATCCAGCCTGGTCACCCGCTTCTTTCCGCCTCATGCAGGATGGTCGCCGTCATTTAATCATTGTGTACAGTCTCCCTCGGGCACCCTGAACCCTGCGTCTCTTTCACCCAGGGCCTCCCTTTGGTTCTCATTTCGTTCTTTGCCTCTTGCTTGACTCCTGCCTTCCTTCTGCCTCACTATCAACCTTCTTTAGAATACCCAGTGGACAGCTTGTGTAATCATGTTCTCCCACATCCCCAGGAGTCCTGGGATCCAGGAGTGGCTGTTTGTAAATCTCAGGAAGCTTTCCCTATCTTCCTGCCCTGCCCTGTCTTCCTTCCCCTGGTCCACTGGCCTCAGGTTTCCTGCAGCATCCATGGAGCGCTTGGGAAGACCCAGCCATACAGCTCCATGTGGCCTCTCTGTGATCCGCCTGGTGCTACTGCTAAAAGGAGGGTCTCTGTTACATGGCCCTGAGCATGGCAGGTCCAGCACCCACGGATAGCCGGGGCATCTAACCAAGATAATTTAGAGCAGAAGCTGTAGCTACATTCTGTACCTGTTTATCCTGAGTTCCTGCTAGCAGGTACCAATAATGATGGATTGTGAACAAATAGCTCTGCCTTGTTTTTTTAGACCCCGAAACAAGCTGGCTTTGATAATGCTTTTTGACTGACGGGCACTTTTTGTAACTAAATCCCATTCAAATGCTGAAAATATGCCTCCCGAGGTTGATTTCAAGATATATTAAATTGACCTAAAGAAAAATAAGTAGGAAAAAATGTCCTACCTGCACATGGGTTGATGTATGGACATTTTCAAAATAGTCATAACCCAGCTTTACCATGCAAAAACAAGCAAACAACGCCCTCCCTTCACCCCCCAGAAAACAACAAAAGCAAAAACATCAAAGTCATCCCTGCAGTGAAACAAGATTTCCCCTTTACTACTCAGTACCTTCAGCCAAAAGGAACTGCACCACTTTATTAAATGTGGCTCTGAATATTCATTTGTGTTTGCGTTGCGGGATTATCTAACTACTGCTTTCCATCTGAAACGTTAAGTCTATGGAGATGTTCCTCCCCAGTAAACCATCTTAGCTTTACAGGGCAGGGTCTTCACTGAGTGTAATAGAATCCCTGATCCCCAGGAGGTAGGGAAGGGGCCAAAGACGAAATGCATGAATGAGAATGGTTTCTGGAGAGGATGTAGTCTGCCTCCTCTAGGAGCTGCTTTAGGGAGAGCGAAAACCAAAAAGTCCCCTTTGGCGTCACTTGTGAGCTACTGGAGACCTGTTTGTGAATGGATCTTTCATTATATATGCTTTTAAGTACCCAAGTAGCTATCTGTGAGCTTTTCTACTACTCTTCATGCCAGAGTGATAATTTAGTAGAAAAAGAAAAGAACAAACAAGCCCTCGAAACCAACCTGAAAGTGCAAGATACAGATACTTATGGGCAGAGAGAGACTATTGCCTGTCTTTAGAAGTATGGCCAGCTATTGCTGGGAAGACCACTGCTACTTAGAGGGGTGGAGTTCTTTCTGAGCTAGCTTGTCCTGGAAGGCTCCGCCCCCAGAGTGTTCTGGAGGATCGTTCCTTGCAGCCTTTGGGCTGGGCGACCTCACCTTTCCATTGGCTGGAAAATGAAGAGGATAAACCCCACTCTCATACGCAGGCAAAAGGTTCCTTTTGATAAAATCGTGATTTCCCCATCTCAATAATAATAGTAACGCACCCATCCCAACCACCCCAGAGCTTTGCTGTTCTGGAAACATAGGCATATCTCAAAGTACCCTTCACCTTCATTTTCAAAGTCAGTGCCTTGTCTCATGACTTCTCAAGGTTGGTGAAGTTCTGAAGTACTTAAAAAAAAATTGCTGATTTAATAAACTTGCTGATTTAAGAAAAGAGTCAGACCAAGTAGAAAGTAGTTTTACCACAGATGTGACTTTTTCTTTTTGTGGTGAGTGCGTGTCCCGGGCAGTGCATGGGGCCTGTCAGAACTGGCATCATTTCCATTTGGTTGAAATCGAGTCTCTGCATCCTGCTTTGAGATCAGGGCAGAACCCTTGCTTTTTAGCTTCGTGGAGGCTGTATTATAACAGAGTGGAAGAAGGGAGAGGGAAGGAAAGGAGGAGGAAGAAAGAGAAAAGAAGAGAAGGGGCACAGGCAGGAAAAGAATAGGAACATTCCAAAGTCATTCTAATGTCTCAGGACATTAGCGCTAGAACCGGTGTCTGTGCTAATGGCACACCTGCTAACAGCCTCTTCTTTCACTTTACCTGGAGTGAGTTTTTGATTTCCTGCTTTAACAGATAAAAACTGGTTTTTTAATTGGATTCTGCATATTACCTCTGTGAAACTGCAGAACATAAGCGGTTTAAGTAGTTTCACACTGGGCTTTATTCCATTAGTGATATGCTGTATGGATTATAATTCTCCTAAACTGATAATGTGCTGATTTACTGGAAACCAAATTGACAAGAAGTCTATCATGTGTATTGGCAGTCTGTTCAGCTTGCTGGACTTGGCCAGGAGACCTTCAACTCCTAAGATTTTTTCATTCTTCTCTTAAAAAATAGCAAAGATATATCTTTATTTTCAGTTATTAAATTTTGAGTTCACTTAACAGTTTCTTACCTGTTTGCAGAACCACGTGGAAGTAATGACAAGTCTTGTTTCAGATGTATAATGTCAACATCCTAGCAATCTGAGCATACTCAAATACGCTTCTGCATCTTGAAGAATAAGGTTGTCTTATATGCTGGTAACATTTATCTGAAAAACATGCCACATAGAAATACCTTTATGGGGACTTAGCCATAAATTCTTTGCCAAAGCCAATGTCACAAAGGTTATTAACTAGGTTTTCTTCTAGGATTTTAATAGTTTGAGGTGTTAACATTTAAATCTTTAATCCGACTCAAGTAAATTTTTTCATATTGTAGAAGTTAAAGGGCCAGTTTTAGTTTTATGCATATGTTAGCCAGTTATCCCAGAACCATTTATTGAAAAGGAATCCTTTCCCCATTGCTTTTTTTTTTCTTTTTTTCTCAGCCTCGTTCAGGATCAGGTGGTTGTAGGAGTGCAACTTTATTTCTGAGTTTTCTATTCTATTCCATTGGTCTAAGTGTCTGATAAAATAGAAGTTGAAATTTTTAAAAAAGTATCTTTATGAAATATAAAAAATGTGGAAAGTAATTAGTCTCATTAATCTAAGAGAATCCTTATTAATGTATTTGAATACAGATATTTATAGAAATACAACTATAATTTGACTTAATATGCAGTAGTATAATACTTGAGACTTTACCATTGAAACTTTTGTTTTTTCTAAACAGAATCTGCTCATTTCCTTTTTACACCAGTAATAGTAGAGCTGGAGAACTTTGGTTCACAATGGAGTCAGCAAGTCATAAAACTTTTGAACTTCAAGGGATTTTTCTATGTTTTTGGTTGCAGGTGGTAATAGGGAAATCTTCTTCAATGATAGTAAGTTAATGACTTGCATTACTTCTTGGCCAAAGTTAAGATTAGCACAAAATCTGTTCAGTATTTTCCGCATCATGCCTGTGATTATCAAACTTGTCTCACTCTGCCAACCAAAAATATTCCCTTGGAACGACTCCCAATTGTGCCAAAATGAAGCAGTGGTTTTTCAAAGCTCACACATGACCACATGAACTCTGCACAGTTGGCGCCCTACTAAAATTCAATGCCTCTTACCGTTTTTTCCCTTCACTTTCTGTTGCTGTTTCCCAATCAAAGTAAAACCAGTATTAAGGTCTTAGTTCACTTTGTGATGTTATAACAAAATTACCTGAGACTGGTAATTTATAAAGAACAAAGATTTGTTTCTCATGGTTCTGGTGGCTGGGAAGTCCAAAATCAAGGCACCAGTAAGTTTGGTTGTCTGGTGAGGGCTGCTGTCTACTTCCAAGATGGTGCCTTGCTGCTGCATCCTCTGGAGGGGAAAAAGCTGTATCCCCCCTCCTGGTGGGATGGAAACACAAGCCAACCTAGGGCTAAGTGAAGCCTCTTTTTTTAAAGGCCTTAATCCCACGTCTTAAAGAATACACTTAATACTATCACACTGGCAGTTTTGGAGGGGGCACCTTCAAACTGTAGCAAGGACTAACTTCTAGCATATTATTTATTCCCCAAATTAAGTAGTGGGGTCTGCAGATTAGTTCTGAAGTTTTCCTTTCAGGAGAAAGTAGGATAAAAGGGTAAAGAAGAAACCATAAATTCATCTTGGGTGGAGGTAGAGTTTCTGAAAATATTCTACATATCCCAACAATTGTGAACGTGCTGTTTTGCCATCTTATCAAAGCAGTATTATAAATGGAAAGGCTTTGGTTGAGCATATGGCTATTTCCGACTTACTTAGCTTTCTGTTAACTTTCTCATCACCCATTGGCATGCTTGCTTAGGCCAATTAGCCTTGGCCATTTTGTCTATGTGGGCATGCTAGGTCATGTCAGGGCTGATTTTTTTCTTTTCAAAAAATTTTAATTGTGGTAAAGTACATATCACATAAAATTGATCACCTTTGCCATTTTTAAGTGTACAGTTCAGTATTAAGAACATTCACATTTGTGCATGACTAAATTCCAGAACTCTTTTTATAAGACTAAGACTCTCTACCCATTAAATAAGAACACCCCATTTCTCCCTCCTCTCAGCACCTGTAGAACCACCATTCTACTTCCTGTCTCTATGAGTTTGATTACTCTAGATTATTGGGCCAATTTTGACAGCCTTCCTTGAGGTGGAATTCTCTTCCCAACATACTTGTTTCCATTGTCAACCATGACCCTGCCCTGGAGCTCTACTCTACACTCTATCCCATTCCCGTCTTTAGCCCACCCTGCTTGGCGACACCCATCATGGCCCCAACCCACACCTTCAGCAGGTGCAGAATGTCTCTTAGTGTTGACTTACACCCTGGCAGTCCTGTGCACCATTCACAGGACCGTCTTACTTACAGGTTGAGAATCTACAGTTTTGAGATCATTATCTTTACATTTCTGTATCCTCCATCCTTCACAGAGTCTTCAGCACAGAGCATGAGTTCAAAATCAGTGCTGGGAGCATTAGGAGAAAATTACAGAGAAAAAATGTTCAAAGATTTCATGTAGTTAAACATTCATTCCTTCTGCTTTTGCATCCTAGATTAACCCCTGTTGTGTCTTCCTGGATAAATGGGAAGTTGTCTGTCTCAGTTGATGTGATATTTGTATATACCAGAGTTTGGAGTTTTCAGAGAAAGAGTGTGGAGAAGCTAAGTAGGGGACCTTGATGAGTCCCTAGACTGAGGATACAGGAGAAGAAGGAGGAGGCAGGAGCGGGCAGGAAGGAACAGAGAACCAGGAGGCCAAGGGACGTGTGTGTTGCAGCACACGTCTCTGTTTTTAAGTTGTTCTCTTTTGAATACTCTGTGCCGATGCTTTCAGCATCCTCAGAATAGCAGCTGGAAGGCAGTAGGTTTTATGGGGATAACTGTGCACTCACCGGTTTAGATGTGTGGTTGCTAAGAGTCACGGTGTGCATGAGTGAGATGAGAACTGCATGTGGGGCTGCCACATTTAACAAATAAAAATATAAGATGTGCAGTCAAATTTTAATTTCAGGTAAAAAACAAATAACTTTTAATTTAAGTCTATCCATGCAATATTTAGGATATACTTACACTAGAAAAAATGTTGCTTATCTGAAATTCCAGTTTTACTGAGTGAGTGTCCTGGATTTTGTCTGGCAACCCTAGCTGTAAAGGGAAGAAGGACGTTTGTGTGGTAGAGCCAAGCGTTGGACTAAGGCACGGATGGAGGAGCAATCGGGGTCCCCAGTCGAGTTCAGTAATATGGAGGGAGGAGGGTGGAGATTATAAGAATTACAAGCGAAGATGGGGGCCGTGGAATTCCATCTTCCACCTTTAAAGAATTTGCCCTTTGTTTTTTTACTTTAATTGATTTTTCCTTCCGTTTTTAAGTTGTTCTCTTTTGAGTACTCTGTTTATAGATTTATTTCCCAAACAAGTGCTGTTAAATGGCCTCCACTTAACAGGCTCCGTGGAGGAGCAGAGCTCTCCTCTCTCTGTGCCGATGCTTTCAGCATCCTCAGAATAGCAGCTGGAAGGCAGTAGGTTTTATGAGGATAACTGTGCACTCAGCAGTTTAGATGTGTGGTTGCTAAGAGTGACGGTATTTGTTTGTAAACCTGTTAGTACCATTGGTCCATGTTTAGCTTTGTTTAATATACATAAACAAAAAAGTGTAACTGGAAGCTATGGTATTTTATTTTTCAATTAGCTATGGAAAGTCCAAGAAAATCAAGTTGCTAAGCAGTTTCTGTTGAATTGGATGTGGGTGGAACCATTATCAAAGGTTGGAAGAAATCGTAAAAATGGAGGAACATTTTATATTCACGTTGTTTTTCCTATGTCTTCAAGTTCTTTAAAGGAACTGAAACTGGAAATTGCAGAAAATGCATTATGGGTGTGATTTATGAGGTAAAGAAGAGTACACAGTGCACGGTGTACCTAGGATTGTGGCAACCCTAGCAAACTAATATCAAGATCTTATCTCAAGATATTGATCCTCATAAAAGGCATGTGTGTCCTGTGTGGAGGGCCTCTCCAGGTGAGAGGGTAGCTGTGCTTTCACTCATGGTCAGCTCCAATCTGCTTGGGGAGCTCTGGGTGCCCATGGGCACATGGGTGCCCTCTGTGTGCCCATGCGTCATCCTTGTGACATCCCTTCAGTGTCGGCTACTTTTATCCTTTGATCCACTGCTCCAGGGCTCATAATACATGATGTAATTGGTTGGAAAAGTGGATGTCCAAAAAGTGCGTCAACACTCAAGGTCACATGTCCTTTACTTTGAGGTGTCACTCTGGGCAGAACTGTCCGGTGCAACTCAGAGGAAGTGGTGTCCTGGTGAGAACCAAGCCAGAATGTGGCTTGAAATGAGCTCTTGTCTGGAGCTTGCAAATTACGGCTTATCTCTCCTTTAGTAGGTTTTCTTCATTTATTTCCTTAATTTAATGGAGCGCCTTAGTGCCATTTCAATTAAAAAATATTGATGGTAAACGTTTGGGAGGACGTTCTGCATCCTTTGATGCTCAAGATTTTCTGTTCTCCAAAGCAATAGAGACATTAGCCTCACTCAAAGGAGAGTAAAATTATGTTCAATGTGTACACTTGCTTGCTGCGTAACAAAGTAATATTATGGCAGGGTGTTTGACAGAGACTCTTTAGCTTAATGAAATTCTATCAGGGAGATGCAGTTTTAATAGCATCGTTCATTGCTTTTTGTCCTTGTAGTCTTTAAAGGCTCGCATGTGGGGAGGACAGTGGCTGCAACTGAGCTGCCAGCAGCAGTGCAGGAGTTCAGATGTGAAATTTCACTCAGGCCAGCATTTCCAGCATTTATTTTTAATCAGGTTCTGCGCTTACCGATGGCCTGTTAAAAAGGAATTATATAATTAGCCTACTAAATCACCTTTCCTTCCTCAGTCTCTCCTCATCTCTGAGAAACAGCCCCCATATCACTGTGGCTTACTCTCTCTCTCAATATGTTGTAGGAACTACAGAAGTTTCAGCATACCCACAAATACTGGGTTAAATACCTCTTTTCAACCATTAGTTTTTGAAATTGTGGCCAAGTTCTAAAAAAATGCTGGAATCAGAGTATGTCAAATTGTCATGTTAACATCATAAACAAGTTTCCTCGGGAGATAAATTTTGTGGTTTCCGTACATAGAGACCCCCTTTCTTTTTGGTTGACATTTCATTCCTCCTACATTTTTGTTTTGTTTTGTGTTGAGACAGGGTCTTGCTCTGTCACCCAGCTTGGAGTGCGGTGGTGTGATCATGGCTCACTGCGGCCTTGATCTCCTGGGCTGAAGCGATTCTCTCACCTTAGCCTCCCAAGTACCCTCCCAAGGGATGACAAGCTCTTGCCACCACGCCTGGATAATTGTTTTCTTTCTTAAAAATTGTTTGTGGAGATAAGGTCTCACTGTGTTGCCCAGACTGGTCTCAAACGCCTGGGCTCAAGTGATCCTTCCGCCTTAGCTTCTGTAAATTCTGAGATGATAGGTGTGAGCCACTGTGCCCAGCCAATTTCTCCTAGGTTTTAAAAGATTGACTTTATAGGTTAGATCTGCAGAAAAGTTTTAAGAAATTATAGAACCTGTTCCCATGTATCCTTCATTCAGTCTCTGCCCTCATTATTGACATTTTGTGTTACCATGTCACAGTGATCACAACTAATAAATCAATACTGAAAATCTCTTTGAATTCATAACAATGTCTGATTATTTAGTTTTATTACTCTGTTAAAATTTGGAACAACATAAATCAGCAACTTTCAAGGTTTTTTTTCTGAAAGAAAGTAGCTTAGAAATGTATACAAAAGCAAATCAACTCAAAGTGTGCGTTTATCATTTAGAAAGTTAAAAATCTATTTTTCCTATCAAAATTGTCTCTTAATGCCTTTTAACTTAATAACATGGTGTTAGTTAACTCAGGATTTTCTTGAGTTTAGTAATTCTATCTTCCTAATGTACCTTCAATTCCCACTTAGTAGAATGTTACTGTTATAGATTGAGTATCCCTAATTGGAAAATTCGAAATTGGAAATGCTCCAAAACCCAAAAATTTTTGAGAGCTAACATGATGCTCAAAGGAAATGCTTATTGGAGAATTTTGGATTTCACATGAGGGATACTGAACCAGTTTATAGTACAAATATTCCAAATTCTGAAGTAATCTGCAATATGAAACATTTCTTGTCCCAAGCATTTTGAATAAGGGATACTCCACTTTTATTCTTATTCACCAAGAAACCACCAGAGAAGACATCAAGCATCAAATAAAAGCTACAGATGAGCACTTTACTTTTTAGGGAGTGCTGTTTGTTCTTATAAAGAAGTGAGGCTTTTTAAGAAGTGGCCTTTTTAGTGACTTTGGTTCTTTCTCCTTTGCACCCTTTTTATGCTGATCACTGTCTCCTTGTCTATAGAGGGGACCCAAGAAATCTTAGGTTACAGTGAGGCTCAGGGTGGAGCTTAGTTACTTGTCTCAGCATCAAGGGACAGGATCAAGGGAAAGGGTGCTGAGCTGTGCTTGTGGGTGAGAAATGAGGTAATTCAGCCATGATAACTGCCATGATAACTCTGGTGTTTGTTTTCTGCTATGTAGGCTATCAAAGTTAGTTAAAGACGCACAGCAAAAAGAAGATACTGATATTTTCTTGAGTTTTGTTTATAATCACATTTTGAGCTTACATAGACATGCTCCTTTTAAAAATCCATTTATTCGCTTTTCATCCATGGGAAACCAGTTTTTTTTTTTTCATGAATTCTCAATTATTTAATAAGAAAAGATTCTGATTTAATTATATCCAGAGACGGCTTTGGATTATGTTATTTAAGATGAGGAATGATTATTTAGAAATATTAATGTTCGGCCGGGTGCGGTGGCTCACACCTGTAATCCCAGCACTTTGGGAAGCTGAGGCAGGCAGATCACTTGAGGTCAGGAGTTCAAGACCAGCTTGACCAACATGTTGAAACCCTGTCTCTAATGAAAGCACAAAAGATAGCCAGGCGTGATGGCACACATCTGTAATCCCAGCTACTTGGGAGGCTGAGGGAGGAAAATCACTTTAAACTGGGAGGAGGTTGCAGTGAGCCAAGATCACGCCACTGTACTCCAGCCTGGGTGACAAAACAAGACTGCCTCAGGGAAAAAAAAAAAAAAAATTAACTGGGTATGGTAGTGCATGCCTGTAGTCCCAGCTGCTTGGGAGCCTGAGGTAGGAGGATCACTTGAATCCAGTAGTTTAAGGCTGTGGTAAGCTATGATCATGCCCCTATACTTCAGCCTGGGAGAGACAGCAAGACCCTGTCTCAAAAAAAAGAAAAGAAAAGAAATATTAATGTTCATTTGTATCTATCTATATCAGTATATTTTAAAATTATAATTTAAATTATTTCAGTAGAAATTTGACATAGGAGTTTTAGGGAGAAGGCAAGAAGGAGTGCATGCATTCAACATTCCTTGAGACTCAAGACTATGGAGCCATTGAGTACATTTTAATGAATGTGAATGTTACCTGGGCTGCTGGGAAAGAATGAAAAAGCCATGCTTCATTGTTTAAGGAAACCGTAGAAGAAGCTGCTGTTGGGTAAGCCCCTACCCAAATACACATACATTGTTTTTCAAAATATATCCTGAAATTCAAATTTCCACCATTAAATCTCTTCTCTTTCTGCCAGGAAACCTGAATGAGAGAGGTTTGTAGGTCTTATGTTGTTATGTGCCAAAAATATGGAAAGTAATTTACGAGAAGGACAAGAATTGCGATATGTGACTAAGGACCATGTCATTTTCTAAGTACCAAACTGACAGGTGTTTTATGTATATTTGGATGTTTTATTGGTAAAGACAGAAAACAAATACATCTTAGTCAAACAGTGTTCCCTGACTTACCCCATTAATGCCAAGGGCACAGGAGGGAGTCTGCAGTAACTTCCTGAAGCAAGGCAGGAAGGAGAGCAGGTAACCTATGACATGCCCTGGCTTGTGAGTCTTGATGTTTTCTTTGGGTTTCATTCTTTCCTTTGAGACCCGAGGCAAATGACACAGCGAAGGTTGTAATGGGACCCCTCCTTTTCCTTGTCTAGACTCTTGAACATCTCATATTGCTCCTGACTGCCGGGAACCAAATGAAAGCCTTCATTAGTTACAGCTAATTAACTACACACCAGACGGAAGGATTTCTAGCCAAGGTGTTTGGGGTTGCTTTGGAATAATTGCGAGAAGCTAGTCTTTGGAGTTTTAACTGCTTAGAAAGTTACTAGTACCCTTTTTACCTTTTCACTCTGTAATGGGCAGGAATAGAAATTATGGTACAACAGTGGAAAAGTAGAAAACCAAGTCAAACCCGGCGTACTCATAATAAGTAGTTGGACGGACACCGTGGCTCACACCTGTAATCCCAGCACTTTGGGATGCCAAGGGAGGTGAATCATGAGGTCAGGAGTTTGAAACCAGCCTGACCAACATGGTGAAAACCTGTCTCTACTAAAAATACAAAAAGTTAGCTGGGCATCGTGGCTGGCGCCTGTAATCCCAGTTACTTGGGAGGCCGAGGCAGGAGAATCGATTGAACCCGGGAGGCGGAGGTTGCAGTGAGCCAAGATTATGCCACTACACTCCAGCCTGGGCAATAATGCGAGAGATTCTGTGTCCAAAAAAAAAAAAAAAAAAGATGTAGTGAATCGCATATGCTCGTCTTTAAGTGATCGCCCAAGTTGTTGGAATTTCCTAATCATCAGTTTTTTTTCTCTGTCATTTTGAGCTTCCTGGAATAGGATTGAATTTGCAATTTGAATGATTATGCATAAGACTCAGGAAAAACTTGAAGGCAGATAAAATTGATTTATACTCCTTTGCTCTACCCTACCCTGTCTACAGGTATTTCTTGGCAGTCAGCGAAGGACCAAACAAGAACAGGGTTGGGTAATGCTGTCATCCAGGCCCACTACATCCCATGCCAGGTGCTCATGGCCTCCTGTCTCTGCTCCTGCCTCACTTTCTGCCTCTCTGCCCAGCCCCCATAAATAGTATGTGGGAGGCTGGGCACCGTGGCTCACATCTGTCATCCCAGCACTTTGGGAGGCCGAGGTGGGTGGATCGCTTGAGGTCAGGAGTTCAAGACCAGCCTGGCCAAAATGGTAAAACCCCATTTCTACTACAAAATACAACAATTAGCTGGGCATGGTGGTGCGCGCCTGTAATCCCAAGTACTCAGGAGGCTGAGGCAGGGGAATTGCTTGAACCCAGGAGGCAGAGGCTGCAGTGAGCCAAGATCATGCCACCGCATTCCAGCCTGGGCGACAGAGGAAGACTCAATATGAAAACAAACAAACAAAAAAGAGTGGGTGGGGCCCCTGATGCCTTCGCCGTTGTAATTACCCAGCACTTTCCCCTGGACTGCCTTTCTCCCGCTCCCATCCCCACCTTCCCCTGGGAGGCATGCCTATGGCATTTCCCACAGCACCCAGGTCGCCCCATCATGGCCCTGTCACACTGCACATACCATTGCTCCTTCAAAGGGTAATTTCTCATTAGACACAGGGCAGAGACCTTGTTGTGTATTTTCTTCCATGCCCCAGCACCGGCCTTGGCCTATAGCAAGTGACAATGCTTGTTTTTATTAATGAATGAGTACATGATCCCAGGAATCTCATTGAAGGCCACTTCTCCACGTGGCCACCCTTGACTCCGCCAGCTCACCTGGGATTGATGCCGTGGCCAGCCCTATTCCTCACTTGATGCCTGCCTGTAGTCTTCGGCCTTGCTGCTCCAAAACTTTCCATCCTGGCCCCTTCAGGGCCACAGCAGCACAAAAACACTTGGTAGGTGAGGCCATGAGGACACCTGCCACCATTAAGGTTGCCTGTGGGGAGCAAGGCTGGTAAGACACTGCCAGCGCGGGCCTGCCTCAGTGCCTTGGAACGAGGCGTTCCCAGTGCCTCTGAACTGCATCCCGGGGTGTCCTGAGCACCCATCTGACCTTGCAAGAAGCAGGCATGAAAGGCATATGGGCCGTGGCCTCTAGCCTCCTGCCACCTGCATTCCAAGCCACGTTCCACTAGCACTTTAACTGAAACATCTAGCTGCACAAGATGGGCTGAGCACTCTACACAGATGCTTGTCCACACAGAAACCCTATCCCTTCTGCACCTGAAAGGTTTCCCTTGATTAGAAAAGGTTTGCTTCAAGTTCTGTTATAAAGGAAGGCTTGTGTATAGTTAGTTTGGAAGCCACAGGGATGTGCAACTTTTCCCTACAGCCTTGAGGTTCCAGGCACTAAGAACTTGGCACATCTTGCCATGCTGGCTGAAATCAAAATAAAATCTTCTTTGACTTTTGACCCTTCTTCTGCTGGGGCATCAACATTGGAGTTTGACACTGGCTCAGACAGTCAAATCTGGAAGCCAAATCTTAGAGTGGCACTAGGACTAAGCCAAGAATAAATTCTCAGTGATCCCATTCTTTTGCCTCCCAGTATACTAAAGTAGGACTTTTGAACCTTCCAGAAACCTGATATGTTGGCGTTTTCTCAGCTTTGACTCTTTCTTCCCCATTGCCTCTAGTCCCTAACTTGAATTTTACTGGCTGCCTTATAATTGCTATTTGTTAAAAATCAAAACGCTTTTCCATCCTGGTAAAATGGTAAAAATATCAGTAGTTTGCAGACGGTGAATAACTGCCTTTAATATTTCAAAAACAAGCCATATTTGCCTCCTGCCCATTTTCCTTATGAGAGAATTATGCTGTGGGGTGGTAGAGTGAGAAGGGTTAAATCTTTGGGGGCCCAACTTCCCTCCTTCCTCATGGAATTTAGATGAATGTGCTCTTGCTATATGTGCTCTTCTCCTGAACGTGTATGTGCGTCACCCCAGCGCTGCCCGGCCCGGAGGTGGCTGGAAGTCTCACTTGGTTTTTCATCTGCTGGGTGGTGACCAGCAGAGAGCACTGAGCAGACTGTTCTTTCAAATGCTATAAAAAGCCTGTTTGCAAAATGAGGATTTCTGCTTCCAGGGCCTGAATTCCACGTCTGCATTATACTTGCTGGGTGGGTAGCAGGCACAGTCCGTGGCTCGGTTGCAGCCTTTGCCATGTCTTTTGATGATGTCACATGCCTGAGACACACGGCGGAGCTCTGCAGGTGGTGGGCAGCCATGAGGCTGTGCTTGCATGTTGGAGCAGAACCTTGTTACTGCTGATTGAATAGACTCACAGACCCCCTTTCTGTCAAACGCAAAGCCATATGTTTTTGTTCCATGTGGAGAATCACACCAATTCTCTAGCATATTAGATTGTCATTATGTCAAAATTTTTAAATATTATTTTTTTAATTTATGAATTAAAATTATTTATTTATGATGTACGACATGATGTTGTGATGTATGCTTACATTGTAGAACGGCTAAATTGAGCTAACTAACATGCATTACCTCACATACTTATTTTTCACGTGTGGTGAGAACACCTAAAAACTACTTTGGCCGGGCGCAGTGGCTCACACCTGTAATCCCAGCAGTCTGGGAGGCTGAGGCAGGTGGATCACCTGAAGTCAGGAGTTTGTGAGCAGCCTGGCCAACATGGTGAAACCCTGTCTCTACTAAAAAACACAAAAAATTAGCCAGGCGTGGTGGTGCGCACCTATAATCCCAGGCTGAGGCAGGAGAATTGCTTGAACCCACTAGGCAGAGGTTGCAGTGAGCCGAGATCGCACCACTGCACTCCAGCCTGGGTGACAGAGCAAGACTCCATCTCAAAACAAAACAAAACAAACGGAACACACAAAACTACTGTCTTTGCAGTTTCCAAGTGTACAGTATATTGCTATTAACTAAAGTCACCGTAATGTAGACTTCTTGAACTTATTCTCCCTGTCTAAATGAAATTTTGTGTTCTTTGACCAGCGTCTCCCCAGTCTCCCCACTCCCCAGTCCTTGGTAACCACAATTCTACTTTCTGCTTCTATGGGTTCAACTTGTAGAGTCCACCTAGAAGTGAGATCATGCTGTGTTTGTCTTTCTGTGCCTTACTTATTTCGCTTAAGATATGCCCTCCAGGTCCATCTGTGTTGTTCCAAATGATGTTATTTCCACCTTTTTTAAGGCTGAACAGTACTCCGCTGTGTTTTTAGATCACATTTTGCGTATCCATCCATTGATGCACACTTAGGCTGTTTCCCTATTTTGACTATTGTGAATAATGCTACAGTGTACATGGGAGTGCAAATATGTCTTCAGCATATTGATTTCATTTCCTTTGGGTATACTCTCAGAGGTGGGATTGCAGCATCATTTGATAATTTTATTTTTAATTTTTCGAGGACTCTCTATTGTGCTTTCCGTAATGGCTGTTTACAAATTGACACTCCCACCCACAGCACAGAGGGGCTCCCGTTTCTCTGCATCCTGACACTTGCTCTCATTCCTTTTGTTGATAGTAGCCATTCTAACAGGTGTAGGGTGATATTTTATTCTGGTTTTGATTTGCATTTCCCTGATTATTAGTGATGTTGAGCATTTTTTCCTATATCTGTTGGCTGCTTTTTATTTTGAAAAATATCCACTGATTACTGTGGCAGCACATGCACTAAATATGTCTGTCCAATTTCCTTTGCCCCTTTCTAAAACAGGTCATTTATTTTCTTGCTATTAAGTTATCTGAGTTTCTTATATATTTGGGATATTAATCCCCTTTCAAATATATGAATTGCAAATATTTTTCCCCATTTTGTAGGGAGTCTCTTCACTCTGCCAATTGTTCCATTTGCTATACAACAGCTTTCTAGTTTGATTTAACATTATTTGTCTATTTTTAGCTTTATTTTTTAGTGTGCTTTTTAAGGGTATATCCAAAAACTCATTGCCCAGACCAATTTGAAGAGGTTTTTTTCTTTATGTTTTCTTCTAGTAGTTTTACAGTTTTAGGCCTTAGGTTTTTAATACATTTTGAGTTAATTATTGTATACAGTATGAGATAAGGTTATAATTTCATTCCTTTACATGTGGATATCCAGTTCTTCCAGCATCATTATTGAAGACTATCCTTTCCTCATTGTGTGTTTTTGGCACCTTTGTTGAAAATCAATTGACTGTAAGTGCGTGGATTTATTTCCAGGCTCTCTATCCTGTTTCATTGGTTGATGAGTCTGTTTTTATGGCCAGCACTATATTGTTTTGATTACTATAACTTTATATTAGATCTTGAAATCTGGTAGTCTGGTGCCTCCATCTTTGTTATTTTTACCCAAGATTGGTTTAGCCATTCTGGGTTTTTTTGTTGTTATTGTTTGTTTGTTTGTTTGGTGGTTCCAAACACATCTTAGGATTGTTCTTTTAATTTTAGTGAAAAATGTCATTGGAATCTTGAATAGAACTTGCGTTGAATCTGTAGATAACTTTGGGTAATATGGATATTTTAGCAATGTTAATTCTTCTAATCCATGAACATAAGATATCTTTCCATTTACTTGTATCATCTTCAATTTCATCAATGTGTTATAGTTTTCAGTACACAGATCTTTCTCTTTCTTGGTTTAATTATTCCTAAGTCTTTTATTTTTTGAAGCATATTTTATCACACATTTGATTACTTTTATTAATGTAACTTTCATTAAACAACTAGAAATTTTTGTTTTAAGACTCATCTGGTAATTCTTTTCTATCAGAGCAGGGTTAAAGTTTACTTTGAAAGTGATCACATAGAGGTCAAATTCTCTTTAGCAAATGGGTAGACTGAATCCAAGGGTTTTTTTTTGTTTTTGTTTTTGTTTTGACATTTAAATGCCCTCTCCACAAGCCCCACCACAAAGTTGTTTTGAAAATATGAATTCAGTTCTACTCGACACAAGAAAATGCTGGCATAGTCAGTGTCTTAGAACGTATGTTTTAAGTGTATTGTAAAAAAAGAATATTCCCTGCATGAATTTCTTTTTCTTTTTCTTTTTTTTATTTTGAGATAAGGTCTCTCTCTGTTGCCCAGGTTGGTGTACAGTGGCACAATCATGGATCACTGCAGCCTCCACTTCCTAGGCTCAAGCAATTCTTCTTCAGCCTCCCAAGCAGCTGGGACTACAGGCACACGCCACCATGCCTGACTAAACACATTTCTTAGAACAGTGCCATTTCGCTAGAGGCTTGGGGATCTTTAAAAATACTAGAAATGAAACCTACAACTTTGTCAGAAGTACATTCACTCATTAATTGATAGAATCATTTTCCCCTTAGTTAGACTCAAGGCTTTTGTTGGAATGAATGTTTTTCCTTCTTGTTTGTGTCAGGCTTTCTTCTTTTCTTTGCCTTGAAATGTTCTTTGAAACAAATTAGAAGACTGAGCGCATTCGCTCAGGCAGCTTCGTTTGTTCAAATAAACTTCTCCATTTGTTCAGACAGACTTGAACAAATGGAGAGACAGTTCGTGTGTCACCTAGATAAAGGCTCTCTGCTAGGGGTCCTTCAGCAAGCATAATCAAGGTCCCTGCACGCATGGAGTTTATATTCTAGTGAGGAGAGACAATACACAATTTATACAATTGGTATCAACCTGACTGGTGGATGGAGAAGGCAGAAAAGGAGGGAAGGAAGTAAGCCAGGTGGTCAGCTGGCAGGAAAGTGTCCTGTAGAGGGCACAGATAGAGTACAATCCTGAAGGGTGCACACCTTTTAGTTCTGCATCTTGGTGGTCATATGTATTGGAAGAGCATGAGAAAAATGAAAATACCATTTAGCTTAAGAAGTTGTGAGTTATCTGCAAATCAACTCATTTCAGGAGTGGAAGAATCCCCGGAATGATTTCTTAATATAAAAATGTATGCAGGTTTTTCTTTGGAATGTATGTCTTGTACGTTTAGAGAGGGTGCTGTACAAAGTCTCCTGTTTTCCATGCAGCAAATTCCAGGATCCCTTGCTGGATACTGTGGCTGGAGCAATGTGAGCAACAGAGGCAGAGTCTGGGAGGTGATGTGGGGCTGGGGCACTCATCATGGCCTTATCGGTCTGTGCCTTGGTCCACTTTCGTACTGCAGTTATTGTTTTTATTTGTGATAATGATTTTATACTAAATAATGGTGATATTCCTACTGTACTCACCACATAGTAGTGTCCAAGGTTTCTGATTCTTTCAAACAAATGCCTCCTGTTCACCCTGTTTCTATTTAACCAATCAACCTAGATTTCTGCTTTTTGCCCCTTCATGACACCAAGACAGCAGGTTGAAATTCAAAACAAGTGGACTTCATTTAATGATCTTGTGTGCTTCTTATTTAAACAGGAAATAGGAGCATTGCATTTCACAACTTTTAACTGTGTAGCCAGATAATTAGCTTGTGAAAAACATACTCAATTTTACAAACAAGTAGTGATTCTGGAAAGTAATAAAATGAGTCATTATAATAGTACTTTGTGAATTTACCTTCCACTGCATGCTGTTAAGATCTCATCTAAGCAAGATTAATAAAAAATAAAAAATCTTGACTGAACATCTGTTGCAAAGTGACTTTCCATTTGGCTCTTCACTATGTGACT
Source organism: Trachypithecus francoisi (assembly GCF_009764315.1). Classification (NCBI taxonomy): domain Eukaryota; kingdom Metazoa; phylum Chordata; class Mammalia; order Primates; family Cercopithecidae; genus Trachypithecus; species Trachypithecus francoisi. Next base: position 4,251,296 of record NW_022681442.1, on the reverse strand, counting down.
GGTGATTAGAGTTTTTGGTTTAGGTTAAGGGAATTTGATTTGATTTGGCATGGTCCCTTTTTAATTTTATGTATGGGGCAAATAACTGAAATGTCCATGATTGTCATAAGTGAAAAAATGTCATTAAAATATATGAATTTTGTTCAAGCAGATTAATCTCTATAAACCAATGTTTTGTATTCCCTAACTAGAATTAGGATAGTCGCCAGTATGATCAATGCTAAGTGTTTATTTGGTAATCAGAAAGTGCAAGCTCTAAATTTTGATAAGATTGATGAAATGGCCTCTTCTCATATTTTCATTATGTCTGAATAAAAATAAGTTGGAAGTTGGAAATAATGAATTTTGTCTACATAACAGTGGACATGCTACAACAAACAAATATATAGCTAGAAACAAAGCTATATATTTACACTGATATCCCCTTGATTATTTTTCTCAATGACCATTCAAGAGATTTTTTCCCCCACAAAATGTGATGGGAAACATCTACAATGTATACTTGCCAAGTGCACAACTATTAACTTACTCCAGGTACCAGATGGTCTTATTAAGATACTAATTAATGTCAACTCTGACAAGTGGAGCTAATGTTTAAATTCAGCTGCCAGTAAGTTCTCTGTCAGAGCACTCCCAATAGAATGTGAGCTTTATGTGGGCTTCTAGAACAATGTCCGAAACACCGTGTGCTTTCACAAAGGTTTCAGCGAGCTGATAAATAATGTGGCTACATTCCCTTTCTAGGAAATAAGAATTATAAAAAATGTTGATCTTCTAAGTTTAATTTTATTATAGTTTGACCTTACATGTAAGTTGTTTTGAAGGTACCATTCTTCCCCTCTTAGTGAGAGTGTAACAGCATCCATACGATGTGATTTCAGCTGCTCCATTTTATTGTTGATCTACCTGTTCTTCAATAATAGAACTCCTGTTTTATAATAATTTCCATAACCATATTTGTTAACCAATAATATCCATAACTATAACTTGAGGCATTTTGTTATAGCCGATCCTAAGGTTAGGAATACTTCCTTGACATGATATATACAGTATCTTAAACCAACATTCAAAATAATAGTTAAAACTTAGGCACTAAAAGCATGCCCATGAAAATCACTTAAAACAGGCACTTGCTGTCATTACTATAATTTGACATTACCGTGATAGTGCAGCCTGAGGAGTAAGTCTAGAAGCAGAATGCAGACCTACAGTGATTAGAAAAGACAAAGCAAAAATATTGACAGATTTTGGTTTGATGTATTTAGAAACCCTCTCCAAAGTGGGGGAAAAATAGTTTGGAAGTAATAGGAGAACTCTGTAGGTTCAATCGCAAAATACACATGTTAAATTCAATTGTTTACCGTAATATCCAAATAAAAATATACAAAATATTCAAAGGGTTGTTTGAAAAAGCACTCCCTCCAAAAGAAACAAAAATAAAAAGAGCTGTTTAAGATCCTTAGGATGAGATCGAGACCATCCTGGCTAACACGGTGAAACCCCGTCTCTACTAAAAATACAAAAACTAGCCGGGCGAGGTGGCGGGCGCCTGTAGTCCCAGCTACTCGGGAGGCTGAGGCAGGAGAATGGCGTAAACCCGGGAGGCGGAGCTTGCAGTGAGCTGAGATCCGGCCACTGCACTCCAGTCCGGGCGACAGAGCAAGACTCCGCCTCCAAAAAAAAAAAAAAAAAAAAAAAAAAAGATCCTTAGGATGACAACCACAAAACATTCCTGAAATGGCATAAAAATAGACTTGAACAAATGGAGAGACAGTCTGCGTGTCTAAATGGGAAGGCTGATATTGTAAGCCTCTTCAATTAATTTAAAAATTCAATGGAATTCTAATTTGAATCCCAATAGGACCTTGTTTCAGACTCAATAATGTGGTTCTAAAGTACATGCAAAAGAATACATTGGCAGGAATACTCAAGAAAAATGTGAAAAGCAAGGGTAATGAAGTAGGCCTTGCAATATTGAATAGCAAAACCATTTGAAAGCTACAATAAAGTATTAATTAAATTGAAACTACTTTGTTTCTATATAAGTGTAAGAGCAAGAAGGAATCCTTTGAAATACAGTATTAATTACATATGGCTTATAGGACATGGTGATTTTCAGATTTTCTTTATATATTTTAAAATATATAAAAAATATATTTTGTACATATAAAGTATATGGATTTTATACATAAAAAGTATATATGTATACTTTACATATATAATATAATATATAAGTATATATCCTATATAAAGCATATATACTTATACATAAATCTATATAAGGTATATTTTTATACTTTATAAATACCTATATTTTATACTTTATAAATGATATACTTTATATATTTTATATAGTAACATCCATTCTTCTTCTTTCTAAATTTTGACAGACAATACAGCTGTGTAGCCACTATCAAATACAACATTTAGAATATTTCCATTTCCATAAAAATATTTCTCATGCCCTTCTGTAGTCAGTTCTCTCTTCTTTGTCACTCTAGCACTGCCTTTTCTAGAATGACATGAGAATGGATTCATACAGTATCTAGCCTTCTGTATCTGGCTTGTTTTGCTTAGAGTGATGTGCTGGAAGTTCACTCATGTTTATTTACCAGTAGTTTGTTCCTCATTCGTTCTGAGTACTAATCATCATGTCGATGTGCCGTAATTTATTTGTTTATTTAGTAGGTAGTAGGTGTTTGGAGTGTCCCCTATGTGTGGCAATTATGAAGAAAGCTCTGTAAATATGTGTAGAGAAGTCTCTGTGTGGGCCTATCTTTTCATTTCTCTTGGGCGAATTCTTAGAAGCAGCTTGGTTGGATCATGTGGTAGGTATATTATCAGCTGTATGTGAAGCTGCCAAACTATTTCCTAAAAAGTCTTCACCATTTTGCCTTCAGACCAGCAACGTGAGTTTCCATTGGTCTGCATCTTTGTGGTGGTTGTTTTTTTAATTTTAGCCATTCTAATCGGTATATAGTTATATTTCAATGTGGTTTTAACTTGCATTTTCCTATTTACTACTGAGACAGAACATGTTTTCATGTTCATCTTGGCCATTTGTGTTCCTTTTTTTGATGAAATATCTGGTCACATTTTTTGCCAGTTTTTGGTGGGTTGTTTTCTTCTTACTGGTTTTTTAGAGTTTGTTATATACTCTGGATGCAAACCCTTTGTCAGACAGGTGTTTTTAAAAATACTTTCTCCAATTCTGCAGTCTGTCTTTTTACTTTCTGTATAGTGTCATTCAAAGACCAAAAATTTTTAATTTTGATTTAAGTTCAATTTATCAATTTAGAAATTTTATGTTTCATGCTTTTTGTATCCTAAGAAATATATTCCTATGCCTAGGTCCCAAAAGTTTTCTATGTTTTCTTTAAAAAGTTCTGTTGTTTTAAGTTTTGCGTTTAAATCTGTGATACATTTTGAGTTACTTTTTGTATATGGTGTAAGGTATAGCTCCTTTCTTTGTCCCTCCCTCCCCCATCCCCTCCCCTCCTTCCCTCTCTACTTTCCTCCCTCCTTTCCTCCCTCCCTACTTCCCTCCCTCCCATTCTCCCTCCCTCCCCCCTTCCTTTCTTTCTTCCTTCCTTCCTTGGTATTTGGGTATCCAACTGTTTCGGCACCATTTGTTGAAAGTACAGTTTGCACATTGATCTTTCTTGACACTTTTTTTTTTTAATCAGTTAACCGTATGTGTGTAGCCAGTTTATTTGTCTGTCTGTCCTTTCCCGTACCACACTGTCTTGATATCTGTAGTTTTATAATAAGTCTTAACCATATTGAGTCTTCCATTCCATGAATATGGCATATTCCTGCACCTTTTAGGTCTTACTTGACTCCCTTGTCAATGTTTTGTGTGTTTCAGTATTCAATTTTGTGACTTTAAAATATTTTTCTGTATATGGTTTTGTGTTTTATTCTTCATCACCGTCATCACCACCACCATCATCATAGCCACCATTCATTTATGTAGCCAGCTACTGTGCAAATATCCTTAAATGCATATCTAATTAAACTTTTCAAGAATCCCAGATTTTAGAATCACGATCCCAGTTTTACAGATGAGGAAAATGAGGCTCAGAAAGGTTAAATAGCCTGTTTTAATTTATATAGCAATCACACCCTTGGTCAAGTGATTATTCCAAATTGTCTGCCTTTGAAACCTTTACTCTTGACTCTTAAGCTAATTTTGTATCATTTATCTATATAACTTTTGCCATAAGACCAAAAAGTATTGGCCGGGAGCGGTGGCTCACGCCTGTAATCCCAGCACTTTGGGAGGCTGAGGCAGGCGAATCACCTGAGGTCAGGAGTTTGAGACCAGCCTGGCCAACATGGTGAAACCCTGTCTCTACTAAAAATATAAAAGATTAGCCAGGTACGGTGGCAGGTGTCTGCAATCCCAGCTACTTGGGAGGCTGAGGCAGGAGAATCACTTGAGCTCAGGAGGCAGAGGTTGCAGTGAGCCGAGATCGCACGATTGCACTCCAGCCTGGGTAGCAAGAGCAAAACTCCATCTCAGAAAAACAAAACAAAACAAAAGACAAAAAGTATTATAGACTAATGAAAGCAGCGAGAGTGATGTTGGGATCCATATTTGGCAGGGAAGCAAGACATTTGTACTGTTTCTTACACTTCCACTGCATTTTGTTAAGACTGGAATATACCTCTACAGTGGACAGTCCAAATAAATAAACCATTCCTGTACTTAAGAAGCATGCATATGGTGGAGCTTTATGTGCAAAAGCAACAAAGACCTCTAGTTATATTTTAGCTCCTCAGACATTTTTTGGAGTGATTATTCCTGCTGCTTAAATCTCTGTACTACTCTCTTTTGCCCAAGTTAAAATACCTAAATCATTGGTTGTAGTTTTATTATTATATTCAGCAATAGTTCCTTTGATTGGAAAAGAAATACCTCCTTTTTAGAATTCCCTGGCAGTCTGTAATAACTCCCTTTTATAGTATTTGTAACATTGTGTCTTAATTAATTGTTTTCATATAAGTTTTCTCAGTAGACTGTGAGTAGAAGTTGTTTTCCTTTGGCTTTTTGAGATGTTCCATATGTACAAAAATGTTGAATCAATATTAGCGTTAAACACACGTACCCACCTAAATTCACTACATATTAACATTTTGTCATGTTTGCATTATCCCTGCATGTGTAAACTTTCTTTCTTGACAGACCAAAAAGTTGGTCCCAGATACAGGAACACATCATTCCTCACTTCATGCAACTCCTATGAATAACTCTGCTCTGTAGTCATTCATGGTAATACTAAGATGCCTATGAAAATGAACAGTGATTCCCAAATAGAATGTAATATCTCTTCCCTGTGAAGTTTTCCCTTTGACTTTAAGGGTCGCCGCCATTTGTCTTGTCAATTGCTGTGTATTCTGAATCCGTCTGTTCATTTCCTCATCATGGAACATTTTTGGCAAAAAAAAAAAAAACTACCTAAGTGATCCTGTGTGCTTAGCATTCTACCTAAAGGCTGAGATTATAATTAGGAAGAATCTATAGGGTGTTGCTTTCAGATTGAGTGAGGGTCTTGGTCCCCAAAGACTTTTTACCTCAAGGTTTCAGTGCCCATTGAGGAGCCTCCCCTGGACCAACCATTCCTTTAGGAGTTGAAACCTTCAGTTATCAAGTTCTCTTCTTCATTCGGTGTTGTTTTGGCTCGTAGTCTTCCACAGGTCACAGCTTTACTTTTACCCTCAACCCTGCCACCTCGCAGGTTTCTATATCTATAATATAGAAAGATATTCTATATTATAGATATAGAAGATATTCTATATCTTTCTATATTATATGTCTGTATAGACACATGGATTCTTTTCTCATTCAGTTTGCTACATTTGTTTATTGTCATTGTTCATTTGATACTCAGATTGTCTCAAACATCCCACCCGTGGCCAGGGGAGCCTGCCTACACCACCTCCTATGTCCTTTTGACATGGCCCCACTAGTCTAGAAGAAAGCCATGACCCAACCTCCCACTGAAGTCATCCTGGTCAGGGGCTGTTTTTATCTCCTGCTGACCTACTCCTGAGAACTCAATGCTGTCAACACACTGCACACTCATTGAATGTTGGTTGAGTGTTGCACTTGGCAATGCTCTTCATGGTTTTGAATCTTCTTGTCATTTTAGCCTTATCCCCTCCATTTCTCATGACCCATTCTAGGAGGGCCCATTTAGGGAACCTTCAATTTACTATGGGATGTGAGGAAAGTGAGACAGGGGGTGGAAGTAGAACCTCAGTGGGATGTGCTTCCTGTGTTGATGCTTTCCTGCACACCCTGCTGGACAGGTACAGGACTACTGCAGAATTCCTCGTGGGTTCCCACAAATTGAGTCTCAGTCCACCACAGCAGGCGATTTTGAAAATAAACATTAGGCATTTATGGCTAAAATCACTTTGGTAGCTTATGTAGATGTAAGTAGATAAGCTATTGGATGATCACTTGCCATGTGCAGTGTTTGAGCATACGACCACATGCAACATTTGTATATATTATGGATACGTACGTATTTATAAGAAATACCATGAAAGATTATCTATGTTTTTATTTACTATAATCTCATATTTCAAAGTATCTTTTATTCTCCTTATGATTCATTTATTTAATGTTTAATACTTAATATTTAAAATAATACTTAAGTATTTTTATGTGTATTTATAATACTTAAGTATCATAAATATTATCATAAATATTAAATACTTAATATTTAATGATGTATGTGACATTCCTCCTTATTATATCAACCAATGTTAATGTTGAGGACAGTATCCTTTTATGATTTATATAAGGCATTCCATTTTAGCTAAGAAAGTTTCAACTTTCATTTATAACAATGATAATCGTAATGTCCTTTATGAAAGTCAATTTAAAAACATGTATAGACATATCGATCTTCTCTTCAATAATAAGAGTTTTTTTTTTTAAGACCAAATTACTCTTGTTTCTATTACAGTGTGTTTCTAGATCCTCTATATCATGCAATAAGACTTCGAAAATTCTAAACGCTCTAAGGCTCTAATATTACCTGATATATTGAGTTTATAAAAATAAAATATAAAATTTTCTGCTTTGCTGTCTTGCTTTAGGATCAAATGAATTACATTAAGAAGCTGCAAACAAAGTATATATTCCTCATTACACCATAAACTATAATTTTATATGTAATATTTGATTATAATTTATTTTTATTCTTCATAACAAATGTGAATATGTGTTTAAATTATTATACTGTATAAGTAGCAAATAACTGTTATGGGTAATTTAAGATCCAAATATTCCCTTTTGGTATATTTGTCCAATAAACATCTTCTGCAATTACTGCCAGTATAAAAATGAAATCGATTTTGTTTTTAAATTATATTTATTTCCTTATAGTGCCTGGAATGATATGAGATGCTAGTACTCTATGAATTCAACTAAGCACTCAGTTTAAATTTAAGATACAGGTTTAATTTTGTTGTTAGTAGTTCCCAGTAGCTACAAGGTGACATTAGCGTAAGTTATTTTCTCTTTTGTATAGTTTTGGCATTTTTCTTTTTTTTTTTAACAAACATTCCTCTAAGTTTCTTTATAAAATAAGGAAATTATAACATTATAACATTTATAATATAACATATTATAAATATATTATAAATATAACATATTTATAATAACATAAATATAAATTATTAATTACATGAGTAGAAATTAATTATATATTGAATAAAGGCATCATGGGAATGAATTTATCTTTAAATGAAAAAAGGAACAATTTCACCGTGGGTCGTTTATATGAGAAAGGTTTTATAAGTTCACTGATGAGAGTGGACACCCGTTTTCCCGTGAACTTCTGTTTTAACAATAATACCTGAGTCAGCCTTTTTCTTATGTCTTATGCTTAATCAAATATTTAATTAATAAAACATGACATGCTTTTTGAGAGCACAGCGATGACTCCTGACGTTCAGCCTACGTAGCACTGCACACTATCCTCTGTCCTCATTTTACGACATCATTCTTTCTATATTTTTACTTATTCTTTCTTTCCTATACTCCCCTCCCACCTTAACCGTAAAAGGATTTTGAGGTAGCTTTAAAGAAATTCTATATAATATGAAAACACATGTGTGAGAAAATCAAAGCAAAGAATAGAAGCTATCTCATTTTTATTTCAACAAATATTAAGTGGAAGAACAACGTTACAAGGGTCACAGAATTTTGAAAGATTTATCTAAGTATGTTATTATTTTAAATCTGAGAAATATGATAGTTATAAGGGCAAATCATTTGATTTGTCCTGAAAATCACTAAGTCAGGGGAGGAATATAAGTAAGATACGATAATCATGAATATAATATCATATCTACCTGAGGATAATAATTATAGTTCTTTGGCTGGGCACGGTGGCTCAAGCCTGTAATCCCAACTCTCATAGAGGCCAAGACGGGTGGATCACCTGAGATCAGGAGTTCGAGACCAGCCTGGCCAACATGGCGAAACCCTGTCTCCACTAAAAATCCAAAAAATTAGCCAGGTGTGGCACACCTGTAGTCCCAGCTACTGCGGAGGCTGAGGCAGGAGAATCACTTGAACCCAGTAAGCTGAGGTTGCAGTGATCTGAGATCACTCCACTGCACTCCATCCTGGGAGACAGAACAACACTTCATTTCAAAAATAATAGCAATAATAATTATAATTATATACGTTACATTATATACATATACAATAATAATTATAATTATATACGTTACATTATATACATATACAATAATAATTATAATAATCATTATAATTATTATTATATTATAAATATTATCATTATAATTATTATTGTAGCTTTTTTACTTCTCTTACATTTTCTGAATGTTCTTCCTTTCCTCTGGGTTCTGTTTTTATTTGTCTGGGCCTCCTTTATTAATGCTGGATGAATTTTTTTCACAAGGCCCAGTGCTCTTGCTCAGACCTCTGTCTCCAAGCGTGTGCACAGAGAGCCTGGAGGTGCATGGGCTTTCCCTGCATGGCAAGCCTGGATGGGCTGAGCCCTCATACTTTTGGAACCTCCATGCTTAGTGTTAGTGCTTATGTTCTCTTTGGCTGGTCATTTTCACCGAAGAGGATTCTTCTGGTCTTCTTCTTAGGTTTGGTGTGGGACTGAGGTTAGCGGGGGTTAGTTTAAGCCTCCTTGCTGATATGCTGGGAGCTGAGTAGAAAAGAGAGAGGGGAGTATACTGTTTGATTTGACATCAAACTAAACAGGTGTTTCTTCCAGGTGGTTCTTGTCATTGTGTTCTGCTTTTCAGGCACCTCCCTTGTCCAGGGAGTAAACATGTGGTGCTCTCCCCAGCAGTGAGTTGGAGAGCCCCTCACTGGACATGCTGGGCATAGGCAGACTGGATATAGGGTCACATTTCAAAGCCATCAGCACTGTTGTTTTTCACCTCACATGCAGCCTCCTGAGTACCTGGCACCCCCAGTTTCTGGGCCTTCCTAGGGTTTTGCACCAGCGATTCACAGGCTTCCTGTTAAATGTCACCACCTTCTCACCTCGAGGGCAGTTGGTACCCACTCATTACCCTCTTTCCTGCTTCCAGAATTCTCTTATCTTTCGTTGCATCTCCTCAGAGTCCCCTGGCCCTTGTGGTTTTGTGCATTTTTCATATGTGCCTCATTGTCATTGAATGTGAGGAATCGGGAATGCATGTTTTAAACAGTTTTTAATTTGTGATGTAGGTGCCCCCTAAGTATATTTTGACAAACTTCAGCTCTATGCAGATTTTGCAGGAGTTTGGGGCTAATGTATAACATTTTGAGGTTTTGTTTGTTTTTTGGACTCCCTGTTTTTTCCCTTTCATATTTTCTCACAGAAAATACCACATGGGAACAATTTGCCATTGGCCTTCCCTCTAGAAAAGAGAACGCCATTGTGCTCTGTAGGCCTTCCATCTTATCAGCTTTAAGAACTTAGTAATATTTGGATTTATCTCCAATCATTTTAAAAGACTCTCAGTTACATTCTCTTTTCCCATATTCTCTTTTTCATAATGTTGCTTTACAATATTGATTCTTTGGTTTGAATGCACCCCAAAATAAAAACCATCCAGAAGTCATCACCCTTATGGGTTTGTTGTTGTTGTTGTTGTTGTTGTTGTTTAGTAATATATTTTAAAATGTTACTGGATAATTCATTTTCATTCCTTTTTATGATGATTATAAGATGGCTTTGTTTTCATTGATATGTTTGAAATTTAAGCATTTGAATGAGATTTCCTCTTCAAAATACCTGCCTTAGTGAAAACATGGTTAAACTTTTAACAAGAGCCCAGTTGAAATCATGAAATATAATCCCGGATTCAGTCATTAGAATTCTCCTTTTATTGAAACCGGGCAACTACTCTCCACACTCGGCAATCTTGTGTGTCTGTTTACAGCTGCAACAGCTTCTGAGGCTGGAAACTGCCCAGAGAGCCTTTGGAATTTAGAGAACTGAGAAAAACATTAAATTTTCTGCCTGTGTTGTGTGTCCCAGGGAGCAGATCTGTGCCCCATACAAAGTGTGAGCTCCGGGGTCGATGGAGACAGCTTGTCTGGCTGACGAAATTACCGGGAGCAATTTTATACCCTGCTATCCAAGGCACATGGCTGAGTCCATTTTTATTACCCCTTCACAACTCCTCAAGAATATGAATTAAAGCCTTTTGGATTTTGTCTCCTAGTTCATACTTAGACCTTCCACTAGGCATAGTTGACAAAGGCACTGTTTAAAAGGTATGTCTCATCCTGAGTTTCCATTCTGCAGTCTGTGTTTTTGTTAGCCTTTTGTTTTTATATCCTCCAATGACATCCTACATTCAACTTGCCTGTCACCAAATGTCCCCCTGCTCCACCACCAGCGCCCCATTCTACCTGTGCTGTTTTCCTTCTGCTGAGACTCACTTCCACCTGTGCCCAGTTCCACCTGCCTTTCCTTCTACCCAGCCTCGGTTCTACCTATTGTCCATTCTACCTACACTTAGTTTTGTACTCAGTTCTGTCTTTCCCTCTACCCAGCCTCAGTTCTACTTGTGCTCAATTCTACCTGCCTTTCCTTCTACCTGTGCTCAATTCTACCTGTTCTCCATTTTGCCTATCAAACTACCTAGTGAAATGGGGGCCCAAACAGATTTAAAACTGGGGCACTGAGGTACTTCAGGAGGGCTGGCGGTGTGTGGGGACGAGTTCTGTCCCGGGCTCCCTCCAGGAGCAGTGCCAGGCAGTAGCCAAGGCCACACCAACAGGGGGAGCCCTGCGAGAGAGATTTTTGAAGACAGGAGACTAAGAAATGAACTAGATCTCAGGGGCAGACAGGGAGAGCTTGTCCCTCCTGCCAGATGGATCCTTTTCTTTCTGGACCACCTTTAAAAATATTGACATACTTTCTCTTTATAAAAACAATCTGGGCTTAGTCTCCCTCCACTCATGACTATCTGCTATTTTTTCTAGTCATTTTTTGTTTTTCTTGTACTGGATATTCTTTACATGGGTCAAATGTGCATATATAATTACTGCAGTTTTCCTCCTCAATTATTTTCTCATGCTAATAAAATGCTCCATATTTGCATAGTTAATGTTTAGTGACTTAATGGTTGCACAATATTTCATCATAACACAAGTTATGGTTGCTTGATTTGCCAAATAAAAATATAGGACCCCCAGTTCAGCTTGAACTTCAGGTAAGCAACAGATATCTTTTTCTAGTACATGTATATCTCATGTAATATTTCATTGCAACGTTTGGGACATATTTATTTTTCTTTGTTTATCTGAGATTCAAATGGAGCTAGGCATCCTGTATTTTATCTTGCAACCCTACAAAATATCATATTATTTACACAGTTTCTGGTGGTGGATGTTTAAAATTTTCAGCAATGCTATGAACACCTTTGGGTATGAAATTTTCTATTTTGAATTACTTCCTTTGGTGGATTATTAGAAGCAGAATTACTGAAGAGATGAATATTTATTTTCAAGACTTTTCAAACCTGTCTCCAAATCACTTTTTAAAAAGGTTATAGCAATTTATGTTCCCACCAACAGCATATAAGAGTCCTCATTCCCTGCACCCTTGCTCACATTATCATCGTTGAAATACTTCTTTGCTATTTTGGCAGGCAAATAACGATGTGTCATTTTCATCTTTGATTACTAATGAGGTTCACATTTTTTGTTGTTTATTAGGCATTTAGTGTCCTGGTTTTTAAATTTTCTGCAAGTATATCCTGACTTCTGTGGCCCCATTTTGCATTGCTTTGAAGTTATAAGGAATATGTCTTATTTTTACCTATCGACTTATTTTTACTCAGCTGCTGGTGCTGGAGCCTAGTCCCTATGTTCAGGCTCAGGGATGATTCTGCACCATGGCTTTTGCTCCCAGCCTACCTGCTAGGCTACCCATTGTCTGGAAGATAAAAGCTTCATTTAGGAGTCATCTCCCAAATGCATTTAAAATAAATCAATTAAAGCATAGAATAGTAATTTTCTTCTGAGCACACAAAATTAAAGTTTTATTTTCACAGAGCTCCCTCATTTTTGTTCTTAATAAATGACTGGTTTCAAAGGGCTTCCATAAATCCTCAGTTATCCACCCTTACAGGCCCAGAGATATCCTGCAGGGTTCTGTTGTGTTCATGGAAACCATAAGGCTTCATGGCATCTGCAGTATTTGCCCAGTGGAAATACTGATTCCCCAAGGTTGGGACTCCATTCCCAAAGGGCAGGGAGGAAAGAGAGGGCATTTCAGTGAATGTGAGTATGCAGCTCATCCCTTTCCTAATGGAATTCATGCTACACCTTAGAAAAGAGCTGAAAAAGCAAGACTTCCCTTCGCTAAGAAAGGAAAGCCTGAATGATGCGAATGACTTCTGGAACCTTTCCTTAGGTTTGGTAAAGAGGGCACGCACAGTGCCCGGCAGCACCGCCTCTAACTTGTGGAAATGGCCCGTCTTTCCGGCCCTTCTGGGCTTCCTGTAGTTAATCCTCATCGCGGTTAAACAAGGGGCCGTTTGGTTGCCTTCTCTGATATTCTTGTCCAGAGAGACTTCCCAACAGGGCATTTATGTACTTCCAGGACTTGCTTTATGGAAATTGCTGTGTTCTCTTCAGTTTTTCGTTTTCTGTGTTACAACAGTCTTGGCATTTGTTGCCTTTCAGCATGACATGACGGTCCGCTCCCTGAATTCAGTATGTCCACATCACCTGTTCACGTATCTGACCTGAGCCTGGCTGCACTGGTATTTCTCATTAATGTTACTCTGTGCTCATACCCTCAGGATTTTGAGACCTCCTCAAGGGTTATGCTTTTCTTTCTACTTTCAGCCTGATTGTTTGAGCTAAGCACATTGATACATTGCTTCTTGTGATAAATAGCTGACTGTGTGATTTCGTTTATTCTAATGTGTAAGTCTCCATTGTGTAACTGGTTTGACCTGCAGAAAATTGATTTCAGCACCTACTAGGTCCACCTAGGCTGATACAGGCCTCTTCCTCAGCAGGAAAAGCTCCTCATCTCATGGGGAAGAATCTGGGTCACAGCAGCTGCATCAGGATCAATTGTGGGCAGAATACTTCGAAGGCTCTTCTTCCTCACCCTCTTCCAACTTTTTCTGATGACTGCAAGAGTAGGGGAAAGGGAATCTCTAGCTTGTGTTGGTCATCGGCAGTGGCTTCAGATTCCTTAGAGGAAGAGTTAAAATGTGCATCTGGATGAGGGGTAAAGAAATAAGGTTCGCCAGTAAGTACCTGTCTTGTAGCCCTGGAGTACAGCCTCCACTCCCAGGTTTGCCATTCACTCCTTCAGAGAGTGAAACCTCTAAGCCTCAGTTTCACTGCCTGTAAAGTGGGACAGGAAGAGAAAGTTGTATGTGATTGAAAGAGGTCAAAATCACAGTGTTGAAAGGGCCATCGTTCTAACAGCCTCAGCACAGTGCTTGATCAGTGTGTCATATGATTAAGACGATTATTCACAGGACACATCTCATTGTCTTAAGGAGTGGGTAAGACACAAAGGCAGCCTCTCTTGAGCTGAATGATATGCCAAATATTTATGTGTTTCAAAAGTTCATGAATAGACCATTTTGCCATTTTACTAATCATTGCCTCAATGGAAAACAAGCATTATTTAGCGGTTTCCCTGAACACCAACTTAGAATCTAAATCTCAGCAATTATCATCATTCACAAATAATGTATATTTCTGGGCAAATGGAAGATATCATATCATCATTCTTGTATTTGTTCAATTTTAGTAATGTGTCCTTTGAGGACTCATTTGGAAGCAGATATGTATGCTACACGTATAAAATGAATTGGAGAAAAGATTGGATTTTAACATTTCACTGTAAAGCCTGTATTCCAAGTTAATATAAAAGATGTTTAGGCATTCTGATATATTGCTGGTAAAAGGAGAGTTAGTAAAAGAATGCAATTTGAGAGCTCATTTAATAGAGGAAAAATAAGGACATATCTCAAAGTATGTTTCATGCTATAATTTTACCAAACTTGTACTGGTTTAATGGGGAAAAAGATATAGTCTATGTTCCTTAAATGTCATTATCTTAGGGGAAAATATTTAAGAGCAAGGAAGGCTTTACAATGTTCTTAGCTACAAGCCCCAGCAGTGAGTAGTTGCAGTTAATGGCAACAGAACTGCCTAGCTCGTAACCCCCCACCAAAGCAAGCACCCTTCAGGGCACGCAAACAAACGTGTGCACACGCACGTCCACACACATACTGTCTGCCTCCATTTGCAGAAGCCAGAGAGACTTTTCCGCTTTGGCCCTTTACCTTCCCCATTCTTGATTTTCTGTGTTGCTTTCTTTTTTCCTCCTTTTCTTCCTTTCTACCCAGCTCCGTCTGGTCTGAGAAACTCCCAGCTCTCCCACTTGACATTCTGATGAGCCCGCGTTCCTCCTCTCCTTCTTCTCGGGGAGGAGAATTGGGCCATAACTCATGGTGGAGTTGTGGTGATTGCCTCCACATCGGGCACGGGGGGATCCAGGCTGATTTTGAGGAATTAGAGGCCTTTCTTTGCCATGGCCCAAGAGGAGAGGCTGCACACACATTAACGGCAGCGAGTTTCCAAGAGGGCACAAAACAGAAGTGCCCACGATTTCCATCCTGTCTTTACTTTTCTTGTATTTAATGCAAAACTATTTCCAGCTCATTTTTCCGGTCTGGACAAGCCTGTATCAGGAAACATTTGAGGTTAGGGAGAATAAAATACAGCCCTGAGTGTGAGTGCACCAGGGTTTCTCGTTCATGTTACTGTGTGCTCATGTCCTCAGCATGGTGAGACCTCCTCAGGGGTTTTGCTTTTCTTTCTACTTTCAACTTGATATTCTAAGGCCCCCCTACCAAAAAAACATTCCTGAGGTGGGAAGTGACCCACGCCTTATGCTGATCAGCCGTGAGAGAGGGACAGCAGAACCCAGGGCTCCCTGCCCATGCCCCATTGCTTCTCCCTGACAGTTTCAAGTCCCAGAATCTGGGATGATTTCAGCTTTTCCCATGAGTGTTGTTCCGTCTCATCTAATTCTGTCTTTTGATTCATTTACAGGGAAACTTCGTGGCTTGCATGACAGCTATTTTACGACAAATGGAGGATTACCATTATGCCCACTTGATCAAGACTTTCGGGAAAATGAGGACTGATGTGGTAGTAAGTGTCCCTTGCACCCTGTTCGTGTAACCATGTCTTAGGGCCAGCACTTTAGACAAAAGCCTGATATCAATATATTCATCTAAAATAGGATTTTGCATGAGCACTTGTCTCCGATTGATTTCAAATGCCTCCTCGGAAGGTCTGACTGAAGCCTCGTTTCTAACAGGACAAGGGTCCGGACTTGCAGACTTGCTTCTAGGACTGAACGGAGAATGATTCAGGGGCCGAGCCCAGGGAAGTCTCTTGTCTTTCTTGGTGACAGTCTCCTCTCCTGTGCTTTGGGGTAATTGAAAATTTGGAGATGTTATCCGTGGATAGTCTCCCATTAACTCCTATTCATTTATTGGTTGACTTTTTAATAGCAGAAGCCAGAGTGACTTTTCAGCTTTAAGTTGTACTCCGTTATTAATTAGCTGTAATCATGGAAGCTCATCAACATTTCTCCAAATAATTCTCTAGTCATCCTCAGTAAAACTATGATACAACTTAATTAGGAAAAGTATAATAGAGGGGAATTTATTGCTTACGAACTACCTCCCTAATGACCTGAAATTACATTGCCATATGGCAAGTATCCTCTGCAAAGCTGCAACCAAACTTCTTGGCAGCCTTTGTGATTACATGTTGACTTGAACTCTTAGATTCCATTTCTAAGGATCCATAAGGTCCTGAGGAACAGGGTCCCCAATCCCTGGGCCACACAGCAGGAGTTGAGTGGCGGGCAAGCGAGCACTGCCTGAGCTCTGCCTCCTGTCAGATCAGCGGCTGCATTGGATTCTAATAAGAGCACGAACCCTATGGTGACCTGTGCATGTGAGGGATCTAGGTTGCATGCTCCTTATGAGAATCTAATGCCTGATGATCTGAGGTGGAACAGTTTCATCCCGAAACCTGCCGCACCACCCCTTGGTCCATGGAAAAATTGTCTTCCAGGAAACTGATCCCTGGTGCCAAAAATGTTGGGGACTACTGCAAAAGAATGCCCATAGATTCCTGCAGAACACGGCAGTGTCCTAGTGTCTCTATAACAAGGGTTGTTGCACTTGACATGTATCTTGTTAAGAAATGGGAAGAAGAGAATGATCTTCATGATTTTTTTCAAAGGATTGTTTCTAATACATAGTTTTCTTTTTGTTGCCACTATATATATAATGCATAATTTTATTACATATCTATAGTGGCAACAATAAGAAAATTATGTATTAGAAATAATCCTTTGAAGATATAATATTTTTATATTTATATACACACACATATATATACACATATATGCACACATATATACATATACATATACACACACACACACACACACATACACACAGTCATGTGTTGCTTAACAGTTCTGCCAAATGCATCGTTAGGCGATTTCGTTGTTCCGTGAGCCTCATAGCGTGTACCCTAACTTAAACCTAGATTGTGGAGCCTACTACACACCTAGACTAGATGGTCTAGGCTAGTGCTCCTAGGTTACACACCTGTACAGCATGTGACTACACTGAATACTATAGGCAGTTGTAATACAATGGCGGTAATGTCACCAGGTGATAAGAATTTTCAGCTCCATTACAATTTTTGGACCACTGACATATACACAGTCTGTCATTGACCAAAATGTTATTATGCAACATGTGACTGTACTTTAAGATTTCTAAGGAGAACAAAAATGGGTCTAGACCTTAAAACCCTAGCAGTTTCCTCTCAATAAAAGTAAGGAAACAAGAGTATGTATATGTTTGTATTTCTGTGTCTGCTTTTCCCTGAATATGAATGAGTAGTTGATAGGAGGAGTATGCTCAAATGTGTAACCTGTATCCAGTGTTTATATCCCATGACTCTTTGGAAATCATTGCATAGCAAAATCAAATTTTACATTTTTACATTTTATTCCATAATTGAATCTAAACTACACCCTACCCCCTGCTTTGGTGAGTGTAAAGAATAGTTGTAGCTTAAAGCTAGAGGAACAGTTTTTTAGATAACGTTCCAGGTTGAAAAATAAAGTCTTCAGAAATAGAAGAGTTACCCATCTGGAAAAGTCAGGACTCCAATTAGTACTTTGCCCTTTTTCAGAACAATCACTTCATAAAAGTCCACACATGCAAACATTTAATCTGAACTATTAAGTGCTGTGATTGATAAGGAACCTTCAAAGTAAGTGAAAAGTGGTGATGCCGAATGGTGTTTAAAAACTACTGTAGCTTGCTGAATTCCAGCTGTGTGCCCTCTGCCTTTGCTGAGATCCCAGGATCAGATGTTTACTACGTGTTGTGGTCCCAGTTTCCCAGGGGATGTTTTTCCATAGACACAACAGTTCAGAAGATCAATGATTTGCAGACAGTTTGACTTCCATTAAGAAATGACGTTGACCGGGCGTGGTGGCTCACACCTGCAATCCCAGCACTTTGGGAGGCGGAGGCGGGTGGATCACCTGAGGCCAGGAGTTCGAGAACAACCTGGCCAACATGGCAAAACCCCATGTCCACTAAAAATATAAAAATTAGCCCGGCATGGTGTCGGGGGGGCACCTGTAATCCCAGCTGCTGGGGAGGCTGAGGCAGGAGAATCGCTTGAACCCGGGAGGCGGAGGTTGCAGTGAGCCGAGATCGGGCCACTGCATTCTTGCTTGGGTGACACAGTGAGACTCCATCTCAAAAAAAAAAAAGACATTTGTAGTTTTTTTATAACAGAAATTTAGACTGGAAAGATTGTGAACTTTTTTACTGTTGTTAATCGTCAGAACTTTTGTAAAATGTGTTCCTATCTGTTAACTGTACCGAGTATATGACTATTTTTCTACTCTGACAACTAATTTTTTTTTTGAGATAGAGTTTCACTCTTGTTGCCCAGGCTGGAGTGCAGTGGCGCAGTCTCGGCTCACTGCAACCTCCTCCTCCTGGGTTCAGGCGATTCTCGTGCCTCAGCCTCCCGAGTAGCTGGGATTACAGGCATGCACCACCACGCCCGGCTAAGTTTTTTGTATTTTTTAGTAGAGACTGGGTTTCTCCATGTTGGTCAGGCTGGTCTCGAACTCCCAACCTCAGGTGATCTACCCGCCTCAGCCTCCCAAAGTGCTGGTATTATAGGCATGAGCCACTATGCCCGGCTTACTCTGACAACTGTTAAATAAAAGATTATTTTGTACAAAATTATTTGATGTTATTTAGTATTTCAGTATGAAATTAGCCAAAACCATTTTCCTGAGACTATTTCCTTTTAACAAGTACTAATTCAGGTTCTCAAATTTAGCCCTTTTTGGTTGCGTGAGTCATTTTCATACAAAATCACACTGATTACCAACACCAATGATAGTGAGCATATAGAGCACAAGCGGAAAGACTGATCCAGAAGAGAAAAGCCATTGACATGTTCAGCTCAGAACTCCCAGGACGGAGGCCATCCCATCCCTTTAGGATTCGAACCACGAAGAATCTGTAGAATCTTCTACACTGGAGTTGCTGATCTGCCAAGGGGCTGCTGGCTGCCACATGTCCACGTCTCAGTAACAGAAGCAGAGAATGTGCCCCGATTCTCTGTAGTCAACTAGAAGGGAAGGAGGAGGGCTTTGGGACTTCTAGCGGAAAGTGTTGTCTTGCCACTTGTCACAAATTCTCACTGTGTGGCTTTGCAAAACACACACTAAATTTTCCTACACGCTCGCACTTCTGTGACCAGAAGTGTGTGGGTGTCTCCCACCGCAACCCATTCCCTGACACCAGCTGGATGTCCTACAATTCAATTTAATTCTGACACCATCTACCTGCAGTTAGCATCAGATTCTGCAAGGAAAAGGGCTTATCTGAACTTACTTAGCTTTCACCAGTGTTTTCCTTATTCTCTTTCCCCTGTGGATCACAAAAAAGTTTTATAAATACAGAAAAGCTGAAAGAATAATACAATGGAGCCAGGCTCAGTGGCTCACGCCTGTAATCCCAGCACTTTGGGAGGCCGTAGTGGGAGGATCTATTGAGCCCAGAAATTCAAGACCAGCCTGGGCCACATAGTGAGACCCCCATTTCTAAATAAAAAAAAATTAGCCAGGCATGAGAGCTCACGCCTGTAGTCTCGGCTTCTTGGGAGGCTGAGGCAGGAGGATTGCTTGAGCCTAGGAGTTTGAGGCTGTGGTGAGCTAAGATTATGCCATTGCACTCCAGCCTGGGTGGTAGCATGAGACCCTGTCCCAAGAAAAAAAAGAAAAAAAAAAAGGAATCTTGCTACCTGCCACCTGAATTCATGAGTTGAAAGCATGTTGGCGTATTTGCTTCCATCATGTGTCTCCAAGTATCTCTATCTATACAGCCAACCCCTTTCAGTCAGTGAGAGACAGGATGCACCTGCCCTCAACTGTTCAGCAAACATCTCTGGGGAGGAAAGACATTCTCTGTGGTCTTATTGCTCCATCAGAATGCACCAACCACCCCTTTTATATGTATATTATATTCAGATTTCCTTCATTCTTTCCAAACTTTTATGTCCTTTTCACCCATCACATCTGGTGGTTGTGTCTCTTTAATCTTTTTCTAAAATAAATCCGTCACCATCACATTGTTTTATTTTCTTTTCATAGCGTTGCTTTTCAGTTTTTCGGAAGAGATCAATCCATAGCTTTTGTAGACTGTCTCCCATTCTGGACTCTTTTAATGCTGCCTCGTAATATGCCTTTCAGCTGGTGTCTCTGTCCGCCTGTATGTTCTGCAAACCAGAAGCTTGTTCTGAGATTCAAGCTCAACTCTTTGGCGAGAGTGTTTCAGTCCTGGTGTTGACAGCTTTCTGCTGTGTTACTTCAGGAGGCTGGGCATGTCACGCTCACCCACTACTGGTGATGCTGAATTTGACCGCTGGGTTAAAAGCTGGTAACTTCCACATCCCTCCATGGTGAAAATATGTACCTCTTCCTACCTTTGCAGTTATCAGATAATCTTTGGAGGAAACTTTGATTCCACAAAAATGTGGACATGTCCTTTTTCCCTAACAATCCTTCATTGGATGGGTTGAAAATCTATGGCCGGTCCTTTTCCATAGTGGTTACTCCTTTGGCTGAGCAGAATGGAAATTTCCTAAGTCTAAGAGTCAAGATGCTTTGTCTTTAGTCTAAGAGCATTGGGAAGCTGTTGGAGAAATGGGTGCCGTGTGATGTCTAGAAAGCATTGATGCCTTGATCAGATTTATCATTTGAAAAGTGAAGTGTGGGAACAACAAAGGACAAGGATGGACCTAAGTCCAGGTGCGAGAGGAAGGCTGATGGCTGTTTTATTCAAGTGGGTGGGGACAGGGATGGAAAGATGCAGACAGAGTTATGACACGATCTTGCCTCTGAAATAGATGGATGGCTATTGTTAGAGCAGCCTGCTTATTGTGTAAGACATCTTGTGAATAGTCAAACTAAAACATGTGGGCACAGTGGCTTGCACTTGTAATCCCAACACTTTGGGCGGCCAAGGCGGGAGGATTTCTTGAGCCCGGGAGTTCAAGACCATTCTGGACGATATAGCAGGATACCATCTCTACTAAAAATTAAAAAACTAGCCAGGCATGGTGGTGCACACCTGTGGTCCCAGGATACTCGGGATACTGAAACAGGAGAATCAGTTGTGTCCCAGGGTTGAAGCTGCAGTGAACTAAGATCATGCCACTATACTCCAGCCTGGGTGAGGGAGTGAAATAAATAAGCAAAATAAATAGAAACTAAAACTAAAAAACGCAACAGGAATAAATCCACGTTGAATGATGAAATTTTCACAAAATACCCCTTGTTGACTTATAGACCCTAGTGGAACAGTCTGGTAAGCCTCGTCAGCTGCTCGAGGCAAACACAGTTGTTAGGGGCCACCGCCATGGCTAGTGAATTATGCAGAAAACAAGGAAGCCTTGCAGAACCTCATCTCCCACTAGATGCAGCATTTTGTTTGATCAGCAAAGTACCAAAATTTAACAGCTGAGCCATACTAATGAAGTATGGGACTGTGTCTCTTAGAAAAGAAAGAGAATTGGGAAAATATGCTTCTCTTCCAGAATAATAAAAACGAGAGCCTGTATCTCAATTATTAGGATTTGAGAAGTAATCATCAAGAAAGCCAGCAATTTCATGCAAATAGAGATGTGACTGAATTGCGGTACTCAGCCTACAAAATATGCAGCCTGGTCGTTAAAATGGGAAACTCTTGACAAAGTGAGGAAGCTCAGTAGTGAAATATGAATTTCAGTAATTAAACTGGAAAAGAAGCCATTTGTTGTGTCGGAAGGGAGGACTGGGATGCTCCCACTCCTGAGATCAGGAGAACACAGTGCCCATGTGCAGAGTTTGGAGGACATCTGGACTGACTTTTCCAACTTGATTTTGTCCAGGTCACTAATGTCTCCTCGACTGGAGGCATCTGCTCAAATAGAGTGATCAGGATCACTCATTTTATTTACGGTGGGGGCACACCAAACTCCTCACACCGCGGACTTCACCTGCCAGAACCTGACTTGGCCATTAGAGTTGGAGAGAAAGTATCTTAACTTTGAACATTAGCTTGTTATTGTCATCAAATTTAACTTGTGCCTCTTTGCAGGAGCTGCTTATTTAGACCTTTGTACTGGGAATTGCTTTCTTGGCTGCTTAAATTCTGTTCACCACCTTGGCCTTCACAGCCATTGCACCTAATTATTATTCAGGAGATTAAATAAATGAGAAATATCCACTCATTTGACAGTCCCTGACCACGGCCTCGTTTTTCTAAGACAGTTCTTGGTTGCCTTTCCCACCTTGGGTGTTGTGTGAGTTTGGGGCTACCAGGGATGTGTGCTTTTTGGGATAGCCACTTGTTTTGTTCAGGTTAGCTCAGAGCACCTGTCAAGCTCTGGAAAGTAGGAAATCTTCTAATTCTGATACACACATAGTGGACAGCCCCTAGGAACTGGCTGCCCCTTCCTGATGCCAGGCACATTCTTATTGGCGTGGAGCAGGGTAGAGCAGCTGGGTGTGTCCTGAACCCTGATTCTTTTCAGTTGCCCTGCGAAGTACAGAGCATCATCTAAGACACCAGAAGCATAACTCGGTAGCTTTTGGGGACGTAGCTGCCATCTAGGAGAGTTTGGCAACATGGCCATACACTCAAATGGTTTACTGCGTGCCGAATCTGTGCAGATGGTCAGGAGTTCCTATTGGAGCCTTTCATTTTGAAATTCCATGAGAGAAAGGAACAGACAGTAGTATCCTGTATTCAACCTGAAATCATGTCCTGTTCATCATGAAAAATGGATTTAGAGCAAACATAAGAAAAAGCTGTAACCTGCAAGCCTTGTTTGTAAAAACCATGTTTTCCTAGAAGCAGAAAGGATTTGAATGCCTCTTCCTAACCTTTGGGGATTTACTCTTTAACTATTCAAGAAACATGCTCAGGGACGATTTCAGAATATATTCTTGAAGCAGCCAGCTCAGACAGGAGGTGCTCGGGTAAACGGAAAGACAGCACCTGTGAACTGTATCTTCAGTACTTTTCAGGATGTTTTCATTCGGCCCTTAAAAATGGGGTCTTTTATAATCTAATCATCGATGGGGGGTGTGTCGTTTTTACCTTTTTCTTGGTGGGCCATTTCAGTGTTTTGTTTTTTTTATTTCAGGATTTCCTAATGGAAACATTCATCATGTTTAAGAACCTCATTGGAAAGAACGTTTACCCCTTCGACTGGGTGATCATGAACATGGTGCAAAATAAGTAAGTGTGGGGAGAATGGCTCTCACCTTTCCTGTGGCTCCCAATTCATGTCTGCTGGGAACAGTGATGTTGCCTGGAGACCAAGCTGGCTGCAATAAAATGTTCTGCAAACGCTGTTCCTAACTCTGTGAGGCAAACAGTTCTAGGGAGACATGGACTCCGAGTTGGTGGTGACTTCCTTATGACAACACAGGGCTCTAGCTGTAAGAACTTGAGCTCCGTCCCCTGGAGAAAAACAGCCTGGACCTGGATCTCCCATGGCTGTCGTCGTGGGCACATGGGTTCTGCTCGGCGTCGCTTTGCACGCTCATGTTACCCACATGTTTTTATCAGCCCTAGCCACCTTCAGCTCCATGCAAGAGGCTTTTGCAAAGTGTTGACATTTCACATATTTCAGTTTTTTTAATCATGAGCATTTTCTTCATACTCATTAAGTATTAAACTTGTGCCTTGTTTATCATCTCCGGTGAGGGCTGTTGGTTAATTTTCTAGTACACTGGCTTTTATCATTTCTGTGAGCACTAACAATGACCGTAGAATTCTCAGTCACATGGGATTTTTAAAAAGAACTTTCTGTTCATCTCTGTTTTTCTTTCTCATTGCATTTTTTATGGAGATAATTGTGGGTTTGTGTGCAGTTGTAGAAAGTCATAGAGAGCTTGTGTATAAGGGAGTTGATGATGCAATTCACTGATCTTACTCGGATTTCCTCAGTTTAATTTGTATTCATTAGTGTTTGTGTTGAGTTGTGTGCAGTTTCACCACGTGTATATACTGTGGACTCCACCACAGTGAAGCCACTGGGCGTTTCCATCGCCACAAAGGTTCTGCTTGTTGCCCAATTATAGCCACATATACCTCTCCCCTCCCCACCCCACCATCCCTAAGCTCTCTCAACCACTCATTCGTTCTTCATTTGTATAATTGCTTCATTTCAAAAATGTTACATAAGTGTAATCATACTGTATATATGCTTTTAGCACTGGCTGTTTTCACTTTGCTTAATTCACTGGAGATCCATTTAGGTTGTTGCCTGTATCAATAGCTTATTCCTTTTTATTGCTGGGTAGTGTTCTGTGGTACGACTGGACCAAGTGTGATGAACCATTTTCCTGTTGGAGGACGTCTGGGCTATCCCCAGTTTGTGGCTCTTATGAATAAAGCTGCCACCAGCCTTCGTGCGTCTGTTTTTGGGTGAATGTGAGTTCATTTCTGTGGCATATATGCCTTCGTGGACAGATGCTGGGTTGTCGGGTAATTGCACATTTCATGACATAGGAAACTGCCAATCTATGGCTGTACCGTCTTACATTCCCACCAGCCATGTGAGTGATTCGGTGTGTCTGCATCCAGCCTTTGCTGTTGACACTGTTTTTTTATTTTAGCCATGCTGGTAGGTGTGTAGTGTATCTCCCTAGGAGATACACTACATTTGAATTTTCTGTGATGGCTTTGCCTCTTTTTAATGCCGGTTGTCCTTCCCTTTGACAAATCCAAAGCAGCACAACCTTTCCTTTGGCCTCCTCTGGGTTTTTCTGCTTTCTGGGGCAGCAGAGACAGATTGGCCTTGTGTACCATGGCCGCAGGAGTCCTGCAAACCTCCCTGAGGGGTAAGCGTGCGGGAGGGAGTGATGTTCACCCCACGTCAGATGTTACTGAGGTTGGAGTCTCCTTCCACACATCAAAGGCGGTATTTGAGAGCAGATGGTGAGGAAGCTCCAGAGACCCTGGCATTGCTGTATCCTTAGCCCTGGCCCAGGGACCAGAGTGGGGGTCCTGGCCTCTGCTCCTCCTCACCCTTCCACCTGCTGGGTGACTTGAAATGATTCCTGTGGCCATCTCTCAGCTTCCAAGTCGTCGTCTAGAAAATGATGGACTTAAATAAAGCACTGGTCTTTTCCCTTTTCTCTGTCAGGATGAACTTTTGTGATGGACAGTCTAGATTTCCTCTGAAGAGCTCTGTAGGCTTGTGTTTTTAATGGCTGTATTTTGCACATGGAGAAAACAAGCAAACACACCAGCAACAAGGATCAAAACCCCCGCTGCCCTGGAGCCATAGATCGCATGATATCACTGGCCAGGAGCAGAGGTGTGGCTGAGCAGGCCCCTGAGCACAGGGTGTGGAGGCGTCATGGCCTGGTGGATGCCGTGCTCTGCCTCCTGACTCCTCCATGTGTAGACCTGACCTTCAGGTCTCCCAAGGGAGCAGCACATCCTGGCTGTCAGGCTGTGGATTCTGTGGCCCCGGGTGAGCACTGCTGCGACAAAGGTCAAGCGGACGGGCTCCCTGAGGTTGCATTCATGTCGCTTCTACTCCGACGGTCTCCTGTTCAGGAGGGCATAGTCAAAATCTACTTATTTTATGATTTTTTTCTTTCTTTCTTTTTTTTTTTTTATAGTCGAGAGCCAGTTTTCAGTTGGAACATTGTGGCCGCATCATTCTCTCTTCCTACTTCACTGTTTTCCTCCTGCCACCAACCCCGCGCTACATAAGGGTTGCTGCAGCACTGGCCGCAGTGCAGAGCCACACAGTCACTAAGTAAGTGGTCTGGGGCTCAACCCTGGGAGTGCTGTGGTTCTGGTTCCCTTCTCCAGAGACCTTGTCCATCTTCTCCTGGGATATTCTATTGTTTGTGGGATTAGCAGATGGCTTGATCCACATTCCTTGGAATCATGAATTCACTGCAAACCAGTGGCAACCTTCCCCGGCCAGCACCCCTACTCACTAGAGCCCCTCCACAGGGCACGGTGCCTGACACAGGTACACACACTGCAGCAGCAGGTTGGTGCAGTGGCATTTTGGACCAAAGCCTTTCCGTCTTAGAAACAGGGAAGAGAGTCTTTTGTTTTGAGGACAGGGAAACCCTATGGGAGAAGCCACAGGGCTCAGTGTCCTCCCAGCGGTTGATTGGATGAGACTTCTGAGGATAAAGTCTACCTTGGTGGTAATAAAGTCCACCTTGTTCTCTTGTTCATCGTGTACACAGACGGCAGCTGCAAAGACGTCTTGACAAGGGAAGCAGCCTGAATGTAAAATTCCTACAGTTTATTTTCTGTTTTACATAAAATGTTATGCTGAACCGTCTAATCAAGGGTTCTAGTACTCTGAGGCCAGGTCGTTGGGCAGACAGTGTTTCCTCCATGGGAGCTTCCTGCAGAGAAGTGATGTGTGCCTGCATGTGTGTGCATGTGGGTGTGGGTGTGTACCTGTGCTCATCTGTGTGTGTACATGTGGGTGTGGGTGTGTACCTGCATGTGTGTGCATGTGGGTCTGGGTATGTGTACCCGTGTGCTGAGGTGTTGGTTTCAAGGAAAGGCACTTTTATTTGCAGAGATTCTGACTCAGAAGCTCAAACAAACCCATATTCCTATCCCAGTTGACACACTGAGCAGCAACAAGTTCCCAAGGTCACACAGCACAGGAGGCAGCCACGGAACAGGCATTTTAGGGCCCGATTGGAGTTGGTCACTGATAACTGTAACTTTTATGCCCACATCCTTCTGCCCCCAAATGCTGCCCTTTGTGTTGAATAAACAAGATGAATGTTTAGAAGCGGGATCAGGTGGGTGTTTGAAGAAGATTATTGCCTCCCTGTGGTCAGATACTTGACACTGTCTGGAGACAGCTGGTTGGAAGACCCTTAAGTATTCTTTGACACCTTTGCTTCAATACCAGCTTCAGAATTCAATAGCAGCTTCAAAATGAAGGGTTTGCATCCCTTTCCCTGTGCGCACGCATTCTCTGTGAGGCCGTGCGCGTCCGCACTCTGGAGCTGAGAGTGAGCTAACATTGGGCATGGCTTCCAGCACCAGTCCCTGCCGTGGGGATATCACATGCCCTCACATCCTGAATACCCTCAGCAGCCCTCTGGGACAGCTGCTGTGTTTATGTCCACTTTACACGTGGGAAAATTGAGGCATGGAGGTTGGGTCACTTGCCAGAAGACACAGAGCTGGGCGGTGTTAGTGCCAAAATTCAAATCCAGAGCATCCACCCCAGAGCCGTGCCTGAGCCACCCAGCTACGCTGCCTGTTGGTCTTAAGTAGGTCTCCTATTTCCCAAGAGAGTGTTAGGAGTTTTTATTTTGTTTTTATTCGAGTGTCCATAAAACATAACTTTTCCACAAGGTTTACTGCTTACGTGAGTGAATTTTGAGCATGGAATTCATTACATTGCTACTTACTTTCTTCACCTTTAGAAGGGTATGCACCATTTATTAATGTGCTTCATACAAGCAATCTTGCTGTGCAGTCTAGAAAAATCACATCTCCCTAGTACTGTCATAAAGTAATCCCCTTACGGAAATTACAGATACCATATTCTATGTCTTTATCTACCTGCCACATACGTGTATCTATATTGCGTCTAACTAGATTAACATTTTATATGTTGCCAGACTTCCCTGCTTCCTCCACCCCTTAACAAGTACCGGAGACTTCCTTGCCTCGGCTGGATGAGCAGTGGTTCCAGAAGCTTCTGGCGTCTGTGTTTCAGTTTTAATGGCACAGTTGGACATGTAGTTTTACCACCTATGGCTTAGAAATGGACAAACTCAGCCTCTGTGGTCTCTTATATTTGTACGCTTGTTTATCTTTGTCTCTGTGAACATACCTTTCCTCGATACGTGGGGCTTGTAAAATATAATTAAAGACAATATCTATTAGTTTTGGTGATACGACTTGTAAATCAAGAATCAAAATTATAGGATTTAATGCATATCCCAAAGGACGGTGTTCACTCGGTTGTTATGTTCAAGATGGGAACTGATTGGCGATGGCCTGACATTATAGCTCTGCTCTAGGATAGGAGAGTGCCAGATGGCAAGATGACATTTTAAGATGAGCACAGCACAGAGAGAGTAGAAGTGTGCTTGTGTGCTAGCACCCAGAAGTGCTTTATAATCTTCCCAGAGGGGAACAGCTGCTAAGTTTTCATTGAAGCTCTCAGGTTCTGTTGGAAGCACAGATCTTTCCCTGTTGGCACGTACGTACTGGTATCCATCCTGGAACTCTTAGTAGCTGACTTTCTCAGATTCACGCTTTGTGTGTGCAGCATCGTCTAATGGCCAGTCCATGGCTATCATAGAGTTGTCCTTGGTTGTTAATGAGAATGTGACCACTTGCTTGAATTTTTGTGTCTCTTCTAGCCTCAGGGTTTGCCTTAGTGCTCCAGTAGGGTGCTTGAGTTTATGTACTAATAACCCCTACTAGAATTTTAAGTGATAGGAATGACCTGGTAGGAAGTGAGTCGGCCAGGTAAACTGAATCCCTTTGTCACCTCGAAGAAACCGTTTCTTACTAACTGCTTTACTTTTGCTTGAGAAATGTATTTCTACAACATGTAGTGGCTGAGAGAGAGGCCAGTACTGAATGTATTCCCCTATTTCTGGAATTAGACTTTCTTGTTCATAGTGGCTACATAGTGTGTAACAAAACCTTATCCACAGTTGTCAGCTACTCAGACTTGTACCAGAATTTTTGAAAATTCAACTATTCCAGCTCACAACTTCCCTAGTCCTCCCTGCCTACTGTACCCTCTGCTCTCAGGATAATAAAGACATGAAACCAACATGTGCATTTCCTCAGAGCTAGTGTGGTTTGCAACTGGGATGATCAGTTTCTTCCAGGCATTCCTCTCTGTTGGCACAGGTTTTGTGATTGAGACTTCCTGTTCGTTTTCAGGCTAGGCTGGGACCTACCAGAAATAACGATTAGTGTTTTGAAGCCCACACACTTTGACAGAGGACTTGGTATGTCTTGCAAGTAAAGGTTCATAGAACATGATTGTAAAATAGAATATGTAAAATTGTAGAGAAAACGACGCTTTCTAGAAGTCACAATACTCAAAGCTGACTGCAAGATAAAACGTAAAGGCAAATAAGATGGTTGCCGGGTTCTCACTGGATGGTGAAAACGATCCTTGCCATTTATCAGGGGTAGCTGGTGGTTCACAATGTAGTTTTTTTGTTGTTGTTGTTTTTCTGAATGTTGTCCAGGCTGGAGTGCAGTGGGAGGATCATGGCTCGGTGTAGTCTTTATTCAAGCAATCCTCCCAGCTGAGCTTCCCAGATAGCTGGGACTACAGGCACATGCCACCGTGCCCAGCTAATTTTTTGTGGGTTGAGTTTTTTGGAGAGATGTTGTTTCGCCATATTGCCCAGGCTGGTCTCAAACTCCTGGGCTCAAGTGATTCACCTGCCTTGTCCTCCCAAAGTGCTGGGATTACAGGCATGAGCCACCACACCCGGCCATGATGTAGAGCTTTATATAGGAGACACTGATCAAGAGAAGATCGTAGGGAAGGAATCAGTTGAGAATTCAAAATTCTGCCCACAGAAAACAGAAGAGATTATTCTTTCAGTTAGGAAATGCGTAAGATGTTACAGTCAGCATGTTGGTTATATCAATGGCTGATTATGATTGGACTTATCTGAAAGACTAGCTCATCAAATTAAAGGGATTTAGCTGACCTGCTCCATTTAGTCTTGTCTAGTCATTGACCATTTCAACATTGGAGACTGTCAGTCAAAAACTATTGTTTGGTTTTGTTCTATCTTCAGTCAATTAATCTTATACTTGTCCTTTCACACTTTGAAATTTCATCCCTATTTGGAGTTTGTGAGATCATGTTGCTATTTATTTCCAGTGTCTATGTGTTACACATTTAAAAAAAAAAAAAAATCATGGCCATATGGAGACCGTCCCAAACAGATCAGGATGACGCTTGCAGTCTGCAAAGGGTGGAGGATTTTGATCTCTTGACTGCATTTTGACGACCACCTTGGCTCATTTCTCTGTGGCCTCTCCTCCTCTCCCCATGATTCATCCTTCTTTCAGCCAGGAAGTGTTTTCCTCAATCCACTGACGTAGCGTATTGCATTTTCACCAGCCTGACATCCTAAGGCACCGCTTGCCTTAGGATGGGAGAGAGGGAAGAGTTAGTGCCCATGTGCGGAGGACCTGCCCCCAGGACAATGGCACCAGTGGCAGCCTATGGATGGCTGAGGCAGGAGGGTTGCGCGTTTTCTTTCCTGTTCTACCTCCGTCCAGAGAAGCACCTCTGCATCCCAGTTAAGGGTGCATAGTTGAATATTCTTTGTGCGGGTTGAAATCATGGTTATACAGCATTTGGGACTTGAGAAACTCTTGGATTATTACTTCTTAACATCTTTTTTCCTTTCTTTGAAGCCTGGATTTTAGTTAATGTTGTGACTTCTCATTTAATTTATTTTTAAAATTTATTGGTTTACTATTGAGGTTTTGCACATCCAATGGCTTGATGAGTTTAGGCACACTATAGAATTATTTTTTTCCTATGAAACAGTATACAGCAGTTGTTGACAGAAACACTGTCAAAACACAACTAGCTAAGTACCAAAACACACACACACACACACACACAGACCATACTGACTATACATTTTGCTTTGCGCCGAGAGATGTTTCAAGCATAAAATAGAGAGGGCATTTGGCTTTGGTCCTCATAACATGAAGTGCCTCCTCTGGCATTAAGTGCCAGCGGGATGCGGCGTTAACACCAGCCAGGTGCTCACAATGAGATGTGCATGGTCTCTGAGAATTTGGGGTGAAAAAAATAGCAATTCAAAGTCAGTATAGTGAAAACATTTTGGAATGAAAATTTCCCTGGAGTTCTCCATACCTGCATTTTACTGCAGCTCATACGCTTAATAATACTGCTCTTTGAGCCGTCTTCCTCTCCAAGCACACTGGCCTAACCTGAGACATTTCACAGCCCAGAGTCCTCAGTTTGCAGGCACCAGGGCCCCAGGTCTGCTTCCTAGCTTGGTTAACTTGGGCCGTACCTGAGTGCATTTCTGGCAAGTCACCCAGAGAAACACATGAGACTTTTTGGGGGGCTGTGTTAGCCATTGTGACGTATCAGGATTTCAAGACAGATACTGACTTGGATCCAGTAATGATGCTCAGGACCCTCCAGCAGGAAAAGGACCCCACTGGGGCTACATTGCTATGTCTATCATTTTAGTTTTACCTTCACAGATTGCTTTTAGAGAGGACACAGGCACATTGGCCGTTCTCTGTCAGCAGCTTTTGGGCCTAGATATGGTTGCAGTTGGTGTATCAGAGCCCACCGCACCTTGGGATGGAAACTGACCTATGACCAAATGCTACCTGTTGGAGTTCTGTTCATTCTTAAGGCATGGTCATAAATTATTTCAGATACTTTCCGTACCAGTTCTTCTATGGCATGTCTGCTTCTGCTCTTTGCTTAATAACTAAAGCAAATAATTTCCAGAGTTTTACCTGGTTGTTTATAACCAATGTATTGCACATAGCCTAGATATTTTAAACTGTGTCGTCTTATTCAGATTGCCTCTTTTAAACTTTAATTCAGAGATGAAAAATCAACCTACTCTCAAAGGAGTGGCGGTGGTGAAGAGCCCTCTGCAGGACTCTTATTTAGGGAAGCTCGCTTTGAGGAAAGTTTGCAAAGGGCAAAGTCTGTTTAAGAATTCTCAGAGACCACGTGCACCTCGTCGGGAGTGCCTGGCTGGCACCGATGCCTTATTAACCCGCTGGCGCTTAATGCCAGAGGAGGCACTTCACGTGACGAGGACTGAAGCCAAGTGCCCTCTATGTTTTATGCATGAAACATCTCTCCGCACAAAGCAAAATGGAGGAAATACACTTGATTACAATCCTCTTCCCGATCCTCTCATGCTAAGTTTTAACCTCCTGTGCTAGTGGGACTTGGAAGAAAGTCTGTGCAGTTTGGGACCCTCTGGTGTGATGCTTTTATGTCTAGATCGGGAGGAGGAGGAAGTCATGTTAACCGAGTCCTCGCGGGCTTGCCAGGCAGTCTTCCGTGTCTTTTCGGTAGCTCTCAGGGAAGGACAGTGGTTTCCCCTAGAGGAAAATCGACAGTGTCCACACACGTTGTTGTTGTCACAACTTGTGGGGCTGCTGGCATTTAGTGGGTAGAAACCACGGGTGCTGCTAAACACCTTTTCATGTATGAGACAGCCCCCTGCTGCAAAGAGTCATTTCATCCAAAATGTCACTAGTGTCTCCATGTGATCGATGGAAAAAACAGAGTCTCAGTGATGCTAAGTAACCATTAGAAATACATAGAAATATATGTGCCGTGGCTCATGCCTGTAATCCGAGCACTTGGGGAGGCCGAGGGAGTTCTAGGCTAGCCTGACCAATATGGTGAAATGCCAACTCTACTAAAAATACAAAAAAAGTTAGCCAGGCGTGGTGGCGTGCGCCTGTAGCCCCAGCTACTCAGGAGGCTGAAACAGGAGAATTGCTTGAACCCAGGAGGTGGAAGTTGCACTGAGCTGAGATCACATCACTGCACACCAGCCTAGATGACACAGCCTGGATGACAGGGAGACTCTGTCTAAAAACAAAAGAGAGAGACATATGTGTGTTTTATTGCAGTGACTCTCTGTCTTTGCTTCCCCATTTCTCAGCCACCCTTCTCGGCCGTATGACCTCAGCCAAACCTCTAGAACAAATAATAGCAGCTGCCTGCTGAAGATAGGACTCATCTTCAGTTATTAGGGGGCTGGCTGTCTGAGAATTGGAGGCAGTGTCCCCAAGTCACTCTGCCCGGGGCTGCAGTGTCTTTGCAGGAGATTCTTGTGGGCTTTGGTTTGGAGTGGTGGTTGGGAGCAAGATGGCATTGGAATCACAGTGACATCAATGTACATGCCAGGGCTGCCTCCAGTCCTAGCTGGCATGTGGGACATGCATTGAAAATATTAGCAAGAGCCTGTTCTCAGGGTGCTTGGGCTGCCAGCTCCTATACCCCCATTCTGCTGAGCCTGGGGTGAAGGAGTCGCCACATGCCTTTCCCCTCTACCTCTCCCAGCCAGAGGCCACCTTCAGTGCGGGGGTTGAGAGTGCAGCCCTGGAGTCAGCTTAGCTTGTCAGGTCAAATCCGTGCTCCACCACTTGTGAGCTTTGTCAATTTAGTGTTTGGCAGATTTACCCCGTGCTGTAGTTTCTTCACCCATAAATTAGAGACAGAAGTCAAGCCTTGCTGGAGTGTTTTGGGGGAATAAATGAGAAAGTACATGTGGGGTGCTTTGTTCAGAGCCTGACCTCCAGTGACCTTGCAACAAGCGGTGTCTGTAGCCACCTCCATTTTTATGAAGATGATATGATAGTATGTCATTGTCCCTCTGAATCTGAGAATTGAGCCCATAGGTAGGGTGTGCAGCACAGACATTGCCTTGGAGATTCAGAGCACTTTGTCCATGTATTGAGAAATCACATTATAAAGAAATACAATTCTTTGCTTTCAGAGATTCACTCTCCTCTTGTGAGGGTATTTGTATTATTCAAATTACGGTTTTCCTTGATTTATAGGTAGTTAAGTCAACCCATTTTGCTTGCTGTTTTCCTAGAAGGAGCGCTTGCAAATTGTTTTATGTGACATGGCTGACACACTGTCAAGCAGAGGTCTTGTGCAGTGTCTCTGTTCAGAAGCCAGTCACCAGAATGGTGGTCCTGTCTGCCCTGGCATCTTGGAAGGGCAGAGCTGCAGTCCCCAGGGAGAATCCCGCGTCCCTCATGTGCAGGTGAGGTTCTGAGGTTCAGGGGGGTTGAATGAGTGGCTCCGGGCGCCCTGTGTGAGTAGCAGGGCAGACTGCAGAACTGGTTGCTCCTAAGCCTCATCCAAGGCCAGGCAGATAAAATGTGAACAGTGACGCCCTACCACCCGGGTGTGCAGCTCCTTGGGAAGCCCCACTGGCATAACGAGAGTAGAGAGCTTGACAGGGAGGTCCTCAGTAAATGAATGCCAACTCCTGACCACGCTCAGTTTTGGTGACAGTAGGTGGCACTGTCTACAGGGCCTCCCAGGAACCAGG
Source organism: Trachypithecus francoisi (assembly GCF_009764315.1). Taxonomy (NCBI): domain Eukaryota; kingdom Metazoa; phylum Chordata; class Mammalia; order Primates; family Cercopithecidae; genus Trachypithecus; species Trachypithecus francoisi. The sequence goes on along the minus strand of NW_022681442.1, from coordinate 4,217,034 downwards.
GACTCCACCTGCCTCCTCTCCTTCTCCCACCCTCAGAGCCAGTCATACACGGGCCCGAGTGGATAGGACTGGAGTTCCTGAAGCCAGCTCCCCAGAGCCTCCTCTGAGCTGCCGTCCTTCTCTCCTGTGGCAGGGGCGTCTTGCTGGCAAATCAGTGCACATCTCAGCCCTGGCCCCGCCTCCACAGGCTCCCGCTGTCTTGCAAGGAAAGCTAAGCAGAGACTTCCAAACGGTTTGAACACAATTCCAGCAAAGAAAAACATTTCCAATCACTGCTCGATGCACTTCCCAACTCCATCGAGGTGTAACTGAGCGAGAATTCCTTACTATGTAGAACCCTCCGATGTTTTTATTCTGTTCTGTTCTGTTCTATTCCAGCCCATCCATTCTATCCCTTTTCACTAAATAAATAAATAAGTAAAATTTCACATTCTACCCATTCTATTGATTTCATGCTCCACTGAATGAATCACAGCTGATGCCAGCCTGTGCCACCCAGAACAGAAAATGCTGCATGGCTGACTTCTCCCCCTTCCCACCTCCCTTCCCCTCCCCCTCCCCCTCTCCCTCTCCCTTTCCTCCCTCCTCCCCTTCCTCCCTCCCTCCCTCCCTCCCTCCCTTCCTTCCTTCCTTCCTTCCTCTTTCTCATTGTCCTTGCCTGCATGTGGCGTGGTCATTGTTTTTCGTTTTAGCCATTCTCATGGGTGTGCAGTGGTGTGTAGGCAGGGGAGCTGCGTGTCTTCAACTTCTGTAGGAGCCGCCATCTACCTTTCCAACAAGACTCCAGAGAAGGCTTCATTATTGTCCAGAATTGTTCATTCCACCTTTTTACACGTCCCCACCCCCCCTCAAGCAGTATTCATGTTGCTGTGCAGTCTCAATCATACTTTATACCATCAGACTGAGTTTTCTTTATCCAGTCTGGTGGTGTGTAGTGAGATTGTGTTAAACGTGCCTTTCCTTGATATCTGATTAGGTTGAGCACGTTTTTATTTATGAGAAATTATCATTATTATTATTTTCTCTTGTATTCAAGGCTCTTGTCCCTTTTTTTCTGTGCTTAGCAAGAGTTATATATGTGTGTGTGTGTATATATGTACAGACACACACACACACACACACACACACACACATATATATATATATGTTCTGGATAAGATCCTTGGGTCAGGTATGTGTGCTGTAGATTTCTTTCTCCACTCAGTGACTGGCAGGATTTTTTTTTTTTTTTGTCTCTTAATAGTGTTTTTTGTTGGGTGACATTTCAAATGTCTTTTGAAGATGCTTGCAGAAAGAACCTGAATGGACTCACTTGCTGGTGACTGTCTGGGTAGCAAGGTTCAGCATGCTTGCTATGTGGAAGCTTCACGAAATGCCATTTAAAAAATAAAATTATCTTCAAAACCACACATGCGATTCCACCATTCTTTGTCAAGTTCCTGCTATTTTTTCAACATAAAATTGGAAATAAAGTTGAATAATATACTGTTTCCATTTTCAAGAAAGCCTGACTGTGATATACTTAAATTTTTAAAACTTCGCTTACGTAATACATCTTTAGGTCCATAAAGAAATGATAACATTTAATTATAATTTCTCCACGAAATCGAAATGTTAACAGCATTTGACTCTTCTATACATTGTTTTTCATGCACGACCCTTCTATGTAGCATTTAATATTTGTCACATGGGATTTTGTGCATTTATGCATGGATCTTTGGCATTGGGGGAAATCTCTTCTGAACATCTCAGTGGCTGCACCGTGCACTGTCCCATTACCCAGAACATAGTAGGTGCTCAACAGGCAGTGACTGTGTAACTGCTGGGCTGAAAGAAGGCGTATCCCTAGGAAACGTTCTAGGAACAAAGTGAACCAATAAAATACATGAAATACTTCTGTAGCAGTTCGTTTTGGAGAATAAATGGCAGTTACTCTTTTTATATTTGAGTCCACAAAGAAACAATTGCAGCTATAAATAATGCAGTGAACAAATACCTCTTATTCTCTTTAAGATCTATTAGCCAGAGCTAACTCCTTAATTGAATGTTGTTCTAAATTTACCACCAAAATGCACGAGGGCGATCTGTGTTTGTACGTTCCAGCCAACTGCATCACACCAGTTCCATCCCAAGTGCAAGTCTTGCAGCGGCAGGAAGGCTGCTGGACACGGTTACTTGCTGTTTTGTGGTCAACCTTTCCAATAAAACTTCAGAGAAGGTTTTTACTTAATAGCGTACCTGTCAAATTCCCAGAGCTGCAAGTGAATTGAAGATACAAATTATGTTGTAAAGTGAAACATTTTGTGTTATTCTGCAGTGTGGTTGATTTAGGAAGAAAATGAACTCTGACAGCTTGATCTTTTCAGTTCAGTGGATTCTAACGGTTCAAAACAAAAGACCCGCACTGAAGCCTCTTTCCTCCATGCTCTGGCAGACACCACTGTGAGCTGTTCCTCATGCTCAGACCTCGGTGGCCACTGGCTCCATGTCATGGACACACAGAGTCCTAGGAAGAGAGAGACTGTGCTAAATGCTAATGTTTGTAAATATAAATATTAACCATACCCTGAAAGGGAAGGAGTTCTTTCGCTCTCTGACGGATGGGTAGCTTTTAGCACCTGCCACTTTTCTCCGCATGCAGTCTATTTTTTATAGACAGGAAAGATCTCTTTTTCTAGTTTTTCTGGTTTGCTGCTGTTGCCTCAGTGATATTGCTTGGGATGCAGAGGTTTGGCAAAGAAGGTTGGAGGAGCACCTCTGCATTAGTCCATGTTCACGCTGCTGATAAAGACTTACTTGAGACTGGGCAATTTACAAAAGAAAGAGTTTATTGGACTTTACAGTTCTATGTGGCTGGGGAGGCCTCACCATCATGGCAGAAGGTGAAGGGCATGTCTCACATGGTGGCAGATAAGAGAAGAGAGCTTGTGCAGGGAAACTCTTCTTTTTAAAACCCTCAGATCTTGTGAGACTTATTCGCTCTCAAGAGACCAGAACAGCACGAAAGACCTGCCCCCATAATTCAGTTACTTCCCCCCCGGTCCCTCCCACAACACGTGGGAATTCAAGATGAGATTTGGGTGGGGACACAGCCAAACCATATCAACCCCATTTCCTCTTCTGTTCTGTGATGATGGTGGATGGCCTCACCTTCTTTTCTTATTCTTTGTATTCAGGGGAAAACACTAAAGTAAAGTTTCCTGCAAGAGCCAGAAAATCCTAAGTTAACAAATTGAATTCTGCAATTGAGATGCAGCGGGTGGATGTAGGGCTGGGCTCCTTGGAACGAGGCTGGACCGTAAATACCTCCCACTTTGGTATTGCTTTGAGGAGCTTCCCAGCATTCGCCCTTCACCCTTTTGCTATGCGTTTTCCTTTGCCTTAGCTAAGGAAGTCTAGGCAGCTGTGCAGGATTTGATAGGTGGCAGCTTGAGCTTGGACTCTGGAAGTTCCCTACTCCCTGCTAATGCCAAGCTGGCTCCTTGCCGCTGTCCCCAGTGTCCCTTGGACTATGGGACCAGGAATCTGATTTGATTCTTCAAACTGAATGTTATTGCTTCACTGAAGTCAATGTGTAGCCTTTACTTTATTTAAGTAAATGACCATCTTATTGCCATCTGATGCTGCAGCATATTGTGCAAAAGGTATTTTTAATTAGCTGTTAGCAGCTGGGTGCGGTGGCTCAGGTCTGTAATCCCAGCACTTTGGGAGGCTGAGGTGGACAGATTGCCTAAGCTCAGAAGCTTGAGACAAGCCTGGGCAACATGACACAACCCCATCTCTACTAAAAATAACAAAAATTAACTGGGTATGATAGCACGCACCTGTAGTCCCAGCTACTTGGGAGGCTGAGACAGGAGAAGTGCTTCAACCTGGGTCGCAGAGGTTGCAGTGAGCCGAGATCGCACTGCTGCACTCCAACCTGGGTTACAGAGGAGACTGTCTCAGAGAAAAAAAAATAGCTATTAGCCTGCAGATGATTTGGAAATGGAACCTAAAAAGCAAGCTGATTAATTGATAGATGTATTTGTTTATGATATTCAGCCTAAGAATTAAGCTGGATTTTCTAAATAAAGTATTTCTTTCTTGTGAGATATGCTTGGCGGTAAATATGATCTGCATGTAATGCACAGGGCCTTCCTTTTCCGAGCGGTATTCAAATAGCTGCATGTCTGCCATGGACTGTGAGCTCCCAAAATACAGCGCATGATGAAGTGAGTTTCAAATACTGACAGAAACAGTAGAGAAAGGGAATGTCTTGGTCCTCGTTACCATTGATATTCTGCTTGGAGCTTGGATTTGGGGTGGTGTTTTAGCTTAAAGAAACCATATATACCTCCAGTGAGAGAGAGACTTTTGGTTGAAGAGGGACTGGAGGGAACTCATGGAACAGAAAAACGACCGGGCTTGCTGCGATAGCCCGCATTCATTTAGAGATGGAAAGTTGCTGGAAACTTTCAAACAGAGCACTGCTGTCACTGCTTGATGATTTTCAGAGACTGTTTGGGCCACTCTGCAGAGAGTAGGAGATTCATGTGCAAACTGGAGGGCCAGCGAGGGCTCTGGGCATAAGCTAGACCAGCGATGGCCATGTCTTTGGCCAAGGTAGCCATTGTGAAGAGGAAAACAATGAGAGATTTGGGGCATGTTTTGGAGGCCACATGAACTTGTACAAAGTAGATGTAAGAAGTGAAGAAAAATGAACAATCAAGGAAAAGTCTTAATATTTTTGGCTTGAGCCCAAAGTGATTGGTGGAAAGTTTAAAGATAAAGAAGCGGGCTTGCAAGATGGGAGTGTTTCTGAGCTCTGTTTTGGCCTAGCGCAGTGTTTCTCAACCTGCTTTATTATTTTTTTTCCCCCATTATGACCTTCCTAAGGAGAGGAGTAAATTAACTTTAAATTTAATTAAGAAGAGAAATTAAATGCTAAGGAATAAGAATTTGTGGGGTAGGGTGTGCTTTGGAGGACTACAAGCAGAATAATATCGAAAATGTTCTCTGCCCCCCTCCCAAGAATCCATTTCACCCCTTGGTGGAGATGTTTCCCCCAGTGTGGCCTGGTTAATTCTGAAGTGCCCAGGAGGTGCCCAGATGGAGAAGTTTAACTAGCAACTAGAAATTCTAGACTGACGTTCAGAAGAAAGGTAAGGCTAGAAGGTACAATTTTGGATTCAGATGATGATATTCAGGCCACGTGGGGGGCAGTGTCTCTAGGGAAGAGAAGCCAATCCAGGCTAATGCCCCAGGGCACTTTGATATCCAGAGGTTTAGCAGTGGAAGATAAGTCAGCAAAGGAGACCAAGAGCAGGAGTCAGTAATAGGAAAAAAGAAACACAGGAGAGAGAAGACAGTGTTGGATTCCCGAGAGGGAGCGTAGAAATTAACAGAGAAGTAACCAGAGGATATGGCCACATAGCGGTCACTGCTCCTAAGGACCAGAGCTGCCTCAGTGAAGTGAAGTGGCAGAGGAGGAGGCCAGCCTGCTGTGCGGCACAGAGGAAGGCGTGGAACGAAGTAGGCACCCTGCCCATTGGGTTTTCATGGCGCTCAGGATCAGACAGATGGTGACCCTGTATCGAGAGCTGTGATACCAGCAGAGTTTGTAGGTATTTGCTGTTGATTTAGGGCATGTTGGGAACACTCTGGTGGAGATGAGCAGATGATGGGTGAGGGTGGAAATGCTGGGATGGAGGAGGTTCACGAGGGCAGTGAGTTCTAGAGGAAAGGGATGACAGAGGAGGGGCTGGCCTGGAGAGGAGCAAGGTCAGGTGATTTGTTGTAACAGGAGAGGACAGAGGGAGGTACAGGTGTCAACCTGTGTGTAGATGTAGGTGGTGGTTGGAGGCTGGAAGAAAAACCCATGTGGCTTCTGCTTTCCTACTGCAGTATGAGTTCAGGTAATTAGTGAGAAGCGGTGCAGGGAATAGTCAAATATTATGATCTCTCTGTATCTCTATGATGGCCATATTAATATTTCACCTCTCACCAATTTCCCCGCTAATGCCCACGCATGGCATACAGGCCACGTTGGAGATCCCTGCGGCTCATGCAGCCTTATTACGTAATGCCCTGGAGAGGCCTCACAAGTAGAAGAGTCTAAAATGATAGATTGCTTTAAATAACTCATGCTAAATCATCCTCCTGTGAACATTTCTCGATGGATCTTGTCTTTTAAACTTCAACAAACCCTATTAGCCATCAGAATCCTCCAGTCTCTCAAAATAGCCCTCATCAGACTTGCTCCCACATGCTTGTGTCATGGCTGGGTGGCCACTGGAGAGGTTGGGTGGGGATGCTGGCTGTGTACATAGGAACCAGAGCCCCTGGAGAGATGACTTGTGTCCGAGCACCATTCTTAAAGCTTTCCAGTGCATGGGCTGTCAGTGGCTGTATGCATCTTCTCTGTTTGACTTGGCTTAGGGATATTTGGGAGAGGGAGCGGGGGATGGGCAGCATTAAGCATCCTTTGGCTGGTCCTCTTTCTTTGAGTGCGGTTCTGTGATACTCAGGTGTCTTCCAGAACTATCTGCTATTTCATTGTGGAAATTCCCAGAAGACCAGGGTTCTTGTTCCTTCTCTCGCCTCCTATGCTTTTTGTCTTTCTCACCCTCTGATTCTTTAAGACCACAAAGCAGGGACTCAGGACACTGGTGACATGGACATTTCAGGCTCTAGCTGTGGGATGCTTCAGGCAGGCAGCCTGATCTTTTTTCTATTTTGTTTAGAAGTATAGATTGTACACCTCTGCTCCAAGCTCCTTTATCAGGTCCCAGAAATCATGGATGCAGCAAAAATTTTGAAAATCAGATTTTTCCTATATTATCCCACTTACTCTTTGGTCTCCATGAGGCCATTGTTTTTCCAGTTCCTCTGTTGCAGAATGCATGAAGGGAATTTAGAAATCACATGGTAAATGTTATGGGCCATTTCCTATTGCTTACTTTACCTTCTTAGTTCCTCAGAGTCATAAGATGAATGTCCCTGGTGCCAGTGAGCAGCCGGTCAGTGTGCACAGAGCTGGAAAAACTAATGGACTAGATGCATCTTACTGATCACATTGATGTGGAGGGGCCTCATCTCTCTGGTTCAGCTGGAAATGTGATTCTGACGGGGGTGGTGATGACTAAGGGCTTCCTATCTCAGTTGCCTCTGTATGGAGAACTGAGCTCAACTGGTACACGCTCAGTTTCCCTTTCAGAAAAGAATGTTACTCTCAAGTGCAGCGGTGATTCACATGGCCTTTTGAATTTTAAAAATTCTCCATTTAAAAATGTAGAAGCATTTTATCCTATACAATTATCAACATTATTGGTTGCTAATAAAAAAGTTTGGGCCGGGCGCGGTGGCTCAAGCCTGTAATCCCAGCACTTTGGGAGGCCGAGACGGGCGGATCACGAGGTCAGGAGATCGAGACCATCCTGGCTAATACGGTGAAACCCTGTCTCTACTTAAAAATACAAAAAACTAGCCGGGCGACGAGGCGGGCGCCTGTAGTCCCAGCTACTCGGGAGGCTGAGGCAGGAGAATGGCGTAAACCCGGGAGGCGGAGCTTGCAGTGAGCTGAGATCCGGCCACTGCACTCCAGCCTGGGTGGCAGAGCAAGACTCCGTCTCAAAAAAAAAAAAAAAAAAAAAAAAAGTTTGATAAGGCCGTAGATCATTAAAAAAATACATATATACCTTGCACACTTCATTTTGACTTCCAGTAGGTAAATATACATCCATTTCACAAAGCATGTGCATTTGTCAAGTTGCTTTTTCTTGTTTGTTTGTTTTTATTTGACTTAAGATGTGTCTATAGATGAGTGTTTGCCTTTGTTTTCTGTGAGCCAGTTTTCATACCTTTAAAGCTGAATAAGGGCTGGGCATGGTGGCTCACGCTTGTAATCCCAGCACTTTGGGAGGCTGAGGCAGGTGGATCACCTGAAGTCAGGAGTTCGAGACCAGCCTGACCAATGTGGTGAAACCCCATCTCTATAAAAAAATAGAAAAAAAAATTATTAGCCAGGTGTGGTGGTGGGCACCTGTGATCCCTGCTACTGGGGAGGCTGAGGCAGGAGAATCACTTGAACCCAGGACATGGAGGTTGCAGTAATCCAAGATGGCACCACGGCACTCCAGCCTGGGTGACAGAGCGAGACTCCATCTCAGAAAAAGAACTGAAGACAATAGATGAAACAATTTGAACGCTTTTTAGATTTAGTGAGTCTTTAAATGGTCTCTCACCCATCTGACTTGCCAGCACTTTTTCAAGTGAATCATCTTTTTAATCTTTTCAAATCTTTAGAATTCATTTTCATGTAAAAGTCAACTTTCTTTTCATAACCCTATTTTATCCTTTTATATAATATTTCATTAAGTAATACAGTTATATTAACAGGTTTATTTGGTATAAAGCAGGTATGGAGCACACACACAGCTGTGTACACTCACTAATCCATGTGCACACGTGTCCCTCTTAGCTGTAGATGCCACATGATCACATCACTAGGGGAGCTATCAAATGGAACCTCATGCTGTTAGGCAGATTTTTAAACACTCTGTTAGAATAAAAAAGTATATTCTCACTGAGCAGTGTCTAGTGTAAGTGAATTTGCCCATGGGTGTCCCTTGAGTCACTGTAGTTACCTTTTAAAAAGAAAGAGACAGAAATTCCACTGTGTAGATCTTTCCCCAGCCAAGAGACCATTAGCATGTGGTACAGTAAGGCAACCACTCATTAACTGTTTGTTTACCTGGCAAAGAGGGCAGGTTGGTGAGCTCCCAAGTCCTCAGAAAATGAGACTAAGTTGTAGTAAGATCTGAGGGGTAAAGAATAAAGCAAGCAGAACTAGAATTCACTGGACCAGGAGGTTTTGTTCTCCCTTTTCCAGTTAATTTCTCTCGTCCGATCTGAGAGAGAATTAAGCAAGGGCGAGGGAGTTGCAGGTAGCTGAATTCAGGAAGTCACCAAAGGAGGCTGATTTAACTCAAAAGACGTATTTTCTTCCCAAAGCCCAGGCTATTGAGCCAGAGTACCTGATCACCCGGTGAGGCACCACCCAGGCTGTGAGGCTGGCCACACACAGGGAGGCGAAGGGAGAAGGAGAGAGGAGCTTAACTTTGTTTTTCTTCAAAAAGATGTGTTGTTTCTTGGCAAAATGTAATCACCACCGTTAGCAAACCCATGAGATGCTCTCAGCAATGTTTATCAAATAGAAAGAGTTTCCTTCTGTATGACAAGCAGGGGATCAGACTGACCATGTTTAGATCTGTTACTTACAAGATGATGGGGACAAAAATTAGTAACTGTGCAGGCTGACTCCTGAAGTCTTCATCACCAGAAATGGCAGCGTGGTGTTCAGGCCCTAAGGTGCCTCCCACATCCCCATGAGAGAGAGGAGGCAGTGCTGTGAACAGTCTGGGTTTTCCAGAAATACTTGATTTGGTGATTGACAAATTCTGTTGTTCCGGCTTTATAGTTAATTAATAATTTTCCAATGTAGCGTTTCCTATAGTAATGTGAATCCACACACATGGCTTTTTCACAATAAAATAGCATTCGTGGTGCTTTAAAACAGCTGGAAATGCCCCCAAATTATTAGACTTGTAGGTGGATTTCTTACAAATTATTATTAAAGATAATGAAAATCAAACTCAAAGCATTTCATATTTATTGTGTCTTTAGTGCAGGCCACACTTTACAAGTATCATTTTAAGAAATCCTTATAAGAGGGCAGGTCATATGATCCTTATTTTTCAGGTAAGGAAGCTGAAGGCAATACTGATTTAGTATCCCGCGCAAGGTCATGTGGCTATAAGTCAGAGAAGAAGCAGCTTTGCTTGACTCCAAAGTCCGTGTTCTGTATGTCAAATCTCCAGTATTATTATTATTATTATATTATTATTATATTATTTACCTCCACTGTATTTTCTTTAACCTTTTTTGGGTGATTAGGGGAAAAGAGAAAGGCATGAGGTCATCCAGTAAGGTCATCTCTTGGACAAACATTTTCCTCCACTCGTACTGACGTAGAACTTCTATACCAATTGTAACCCTCTGCCAGTTGAGTAAATATTTGGGTATACATATAAAGCTGAAATTCAAACAAAGAAACATGTTACTGTTTTCTACAGGGCCGGTCCTCACCTTTTCACAATCCACTTTGGAAAACCAGCACAGAACAAAGGCCCCTCCCAGCCTGGTGTATTCAGACCTCACTGCTTTGCCTGGGCCACAGCTCTGTTGGGAAAAGGCGGCAGTTCAGCTCCTGAGGCTGGTGCCCTCGGCCAGAATGGGAAAGCCTGGTAATTTATAAAGGATTATCACATGCAAAGGCAATACTTGTTTTATTCCACCATCTCTCATTCATTCAAAGCAGTGGCTTTTTCCTAGTATTGCCACGTCATAGAGTTCGAGAAAATGGAGGCAAGTGTCATGCTTTGAGAATGCATATTCATTTTTTAAAGACATTTTTGTGATTTAAAAATTTTATTTCATATATTTTTATGTTGTAAAAAGGGGAAACCTTTGTTCTTTGAATAAAATGCCCTGGTCGTGAACATTTTTTAAGGTTTTTTTTATTTTTTACACAGACATACCATACCCTACATTTCACACAGCATCACGCTTACCCATGCACATGCCTTGCAGTCAGAGAGCTCTCAGGCACTTGCAAAACTGAAGGCCAGAATGAAGGGAGCTCATTCATCCTTGACAACTGCTAGGGACAAAGTTGGCAATTTGTTCATTGTTCTTGCAAGCACTTAGCCTCTTGCCGAGCACTTTAACATCAGAGAATTCTGGGCATAGATCAGAAATCAGTGGCTGCAGAGGCAATCTATGTGCAGGTAAGTTAAGGGCTTACAATAGAAATGCAAAATGCCATCATTCTTCACCGTGTTCTGAGAGGTTTCATGCTGCTGTCGACACCTGTGCTGGTTTAGAATTGCAGATCTCTTTCTGTGCTTTTTTTTACTCCAAGCTAAGGAACATCAGAATGTTTTCAACTTTACCTTTGGTAAAATAGTGCAAAGGAAGTAAAGATCACTTCAGCCCATGGTCCATATTTTATTCCTTGATATAGCAAATCACCAACAGTATTTAGTTTAGTGAGTTACTCCTTTGGAATTTACAGTAAAGCCATATTTAATATATTTCCATTTAGCAAGTATTTGTTTTAAATAACAGCGTTGGCTTCCTTGTTTGGTTTGTGAGGGAGATTTTGCTTCTGTGTTTCCAATGTGGCTGGCAGTGGAGGCTCCAGGGCTTTGCCTCACTCATACAGTTTTATTTTTAAATTGAAAGTGGATTTGTTTAACATCCTCCAAGAAGTAAACTCATAAAACTCTGACTTTCCTAAAATGCACTGCCAAAATCATAATTGGTAGAAAGTTAGCAAGAAAGAAGGATTAGCTCATTGAGCCGTGGCATAGCAAATTGTAATGGGCTCAAGTAGTTTTGTGGCTTGTTGAGAAAATGATACAGAGTTTAGGAAGCATAAGGACACAGCAGTGACACGGGGGAGCCTCACAAACACTGCCTTTGCCGGGAGAACTGAGAATGGGACTGTTCTTGACCTTCCTGGAAGAACTCAGAAGGACATGTCACTCCAGGAGGCGTCAGCAGGGAAGAGTCTTTCATTGTTTTCCAGGAATCTGTTGTCCCTGGGAGTGGGTCACAGGTGCTGCACACACACTTGGTGTCTCTGAAGGAGCCCTCATCACACATTAGAGACAGGGTTCCTCCTCGCCTCAGGACCCCGTGCCTCACTGGCATTGCTGCAGGGGGACCCCAGGGGCTTGTGGCAGTGAGAGGTCAGCAGAAGACTTGCAGGGCTGATCCGTGCACATGGACTCCAATCTCACATCAAGAGCCAGGTGCCTTTTGACCCGGATGATTTTAGAAATGGTGGGAGCAGGGCAGTTATCAATTCAGATGAGTAGATGCTGACTTAGCTCCGTACAGCTCCCTGGCACCTCCCGTGGTACGGGGATGCAGGGATTAGGAGAACACTGGCCTCCCTGTAGGTCAGTGGTGTTGCATCACTACTGGGATTAGGCTGGCGTGTCTAATCTTTTGGCTTCACGTTGGAAGAATTGTCTTGGGCCACACAATAAACAAATACACCAATACTAACAATAGCTGGTCAACTAATAAAAAGATCTGTGCATAAACCTCACGTTTTAAGAGTTTATGAATTTGTGTTGGGCTGCATTCAAAGCCGTCCTGGGCCACATGTGGCCTGTGGGTTGCAGGTTGGACAAGCTTGGATTCGAGGACAGAAGAACTTGCAGCTTTCAGCTTGGTTGGTTGCTTGGGTAAAGGTGCGCTCTTGTGTTCTCTCTCTCTCTCTCTCTCCCTCTGTCTCTCTTTCTCTCTCTGTCTCTCTCTCCCCCCCCAACCCCCCCATCTCTCACTCTGAAAGAAGTCCTGTTGGGGGAGTCCCAAATGCTAAACCATTGGCCTGGGGGAGAAACGTGTGCTGAATGGAAAAGAGGACGAAGGCACAGACTCATTGACTTGCATGTCTCCGAGGTCCTGCGATGTGGCCAGGCAGCCTGCAGCTCACCTGAGAGACACAGGCAGGATTTCCTCTTGCTTTAGAAGTCGGGCAGCCTTTTGGAGCAGGCTTGTGCTCAGATTCATTGACACTTCCGCCCATCACGGTGATCTGCAGGAAAGACGAGTGGTTAGAATTCTGTTGCAGAGGTCAGTGAACACCTGCAAGAGGGTCACCAGGGCAAAGCCACAGCACACACCTGCCTCTCCGTTTAGCGCGCACTTGTCCAGGCGCTCTGCCTGCTCTTACCTGCTTTGCCTCTTGGTTCGGTAACAAGCATTCATTTGACTACTTATTCTCCTCCCTCAGTTTCTTCCAACATCTTCGTGAGACCTGAGAGCAAGCTCTGCTTTGGTGACATCCAGTTGTCATTTCTTAGTGGCAGCCTTTATTTTTCAAGACATGAAGAAGGCTAGGCAGTCTCTGCAGAGTGATGGTGGGGAGCTACCAGAGGGGCAGCAGAGTCACACGTGGATCCTACCAACTGTGTTTCCATCCTCTTTTCTCCTACCACAGAAGAACAAATAAACGTAGAGCTCACAGGGAAAGGTCTCCACACCAGGGCTGCCTGTCCTGAGAGTGTAGAATGTGAGCTGGGAGAGCAGGGCATTCTTTGGGGCCTGTTTGGTGGCAACAAGGGGCGTTACATGGTCTGTGACCAGCTGCCGCACCTCCTGCTTTGCTCTGGAAGGCCTTGAAGGCCGGTTGGAAGGTCTGCTCGGCTGCCTTGAATAATGAACCATCAATTCTGTTTCCCAGCTGGGCTTCCACTCGCTCACTCTTGGATGGGACTGCTGGGTTCCTTGTCTGCCACAGGCGGCAATTGTTGGAAGTAGCAGGTCAGAATTGGGAACAGAGGCCTGGGCTGCATAGCCAGGCAAGCCAGTGAGGTTGGAGCGAACGCTTGAACAGGGGCTGGGCCCACCTTTGCAGTCTTGTCACCATGGAGGTTACCGAAGCCTCCAGAAGGCACACTGTGATCCAACTCACAGGCCAGGAGAACACTGAACAGTTTCCTTCCGATGCATTACATTCATTAGTTATAGAAGGAATAGAGCCATCCGATATCTTCTGAAAAATGAAGGAGTGAAAAGAGCACATGTAATCCTATTACGGTTTCAACTCTTCCCGGTTTGGTTTTCTGTAGATCTATTTACATGCATACTTTACTCTTTCATAATCATGGTGTAATATCATCTGTGTATTGCACTATTTTACTTACCATTCTATCACAAGAATTTTTCCATGTTACTCCAGAATTTTCATTGCCAACTTGCTTATTGGCTGCGTAAGAGTCTATCCGGTGGGTATACCATGACTTGTCAGCACACTCTATCATTTTTGTACATTTAGGTTGCTCTCAAGTTGTAGCTATTATAGATAACATTGTAGTGAGTGTCTTCATGCATATGGTTTCTATTTTTTGGATTATTTCCTAGGACACATTCCCAGAAGTCGGATTACTGGGGCTCGATACACATTGTCAAATCGCTTTCCAAAAGGATTTTACTCATTTTATTGCACTCCCGCCAGAATTCAATATTATCTTTTAAAAAAATTGTTACTGTCATAGCAAAATGTTGTTTTATGTTTACTAAATTTTCATTTCTTCAGTTATTTGCAAGATAAAACAGTTCCCATCCATTTTCTTTCCAAATGTAGTTTCTGTTTTTTGTAAACTATTCACATCCTTTGCTCATTAGTTTTTTCTTAAGAATCTTCTTAAACATTGTTATACTGTGCTGATAGTAACCTATTTCATATTTCCACAGTTATTTTTTCTGTGTTGGTGTTTGCCCATCTCGTTTGGTTAGGTTTGTAAAACTTTGTTTTTATTATTTACATACAAATACTTATCTTTCCATCTTTTTAAATGATTTCTCCATAATAGCATCCTCCCTCTATAAATTTGATATCCTATTTTAGATTTTATTATTTTTTATATTAAACTTTTGGTTTATCTAGAATTTGATGCTTTGTATTAAATGTATATAAGTTGATTTTTTAAATTGCAAGTAGCTATTACAGCACCATTTGTTAAATAATTCTTTATGGTTTACAAGTGGTTCTTTCAATTAAGGTTTTGACATAATGTTAGGGGTAATTTCTGGGCAATTTGTTGCTTCCATAATAACGTGTTTGGCCAAGCACAGTGGCTCATGCCTGTAATCCCAACACTTTGGAAAGCCAGAGTGGGAGGATCACTTGAGGGTAGGATTTCGAAGTTACAGTGAGCTATTATCATGTCACTGCACTCCAGCCGGGGTGACAAAGTGAGACCCTGTCTCTAAATAACAATAATCATCATCATCACCTTTTATTCTTGGGTTAGTACCACATTGTTTTAATTACCAGTTCTTTATCGTGTGTTTTAGATATTTCGCATCGGCCAGGTGCGGTTGCTCACGCTTGTAATCCCAGCACTTTGGGAGGCTGAGACAGGTGGATTGCTTGAGCCCAAAAGTTCAAAACTAGTCTGGGCAATATAGCGAGACCTTGTCTCTACAAAAAAAATTTAAAAATTAGCTGGGTGAGGTGGTGTGCCCCCTGTAATCCCAGCTACTCTGGAGGGTGAGGCAGGAGGATTGCTTGAGCCCAGGAGGTTGAGGCTGCAGTGAGTTGTGATCATGCCACTGCACTCCAGCCTGGATGACAGGGTGAGAACCTGTCTCAAAATAAATAATAAATCAATATCCAGCAGCCCATCGCTCTTTTACTATTCATTTTCTGATTTTTCTTCTGTAGTTTAACCTATTGTTCTACCAAATGTAATTTAAAATCATTCCGTGAAATCCAGCAAAAATAGTTTTTATTTTAATTTTGATTAGATTTGCATTAGATCTCAGTATTAAAACAGGCATACCTTTTGGTGCCAGATTTCATACTCAACATAATTTGTTCCTTTTGTGCAAAGGAAATTATGTGTATTATGAAAAACAGTGAAAGATGAGAAGTAAATGACTCATCCTCCATAAATGGCCATTGCTGACTGTTTCATGTAGAACTTTCTGGTCTGTGCCAGACATATCTTCTCTCTACAGGCTTTGGCAGTGGGGCTGATACTTTGCAGGCTGTTGCAGTAGCATGGCACCTCTGGAGGTGGGAGCGGGACTCCGTGCTGAGGACCCAAGATGCACTTCTGTCCCATTAGCAGGGAGCCAGGTCAAGGGTGAGGCATGCAGGGAGTGGTCATATGGAAGGTGCAGTCAGACACCAAGGTCATGCCATCTTCTAGGCACTGGTGTTCCCTATGGAGCTGCTGCTGGCCAGCGGGAAGATTTGGAGGATTTGAGGATACTTTTCAGAATGTGCTTCCACAGTCCAACCCTCCTGCTTGACGACCTGTTATCTGTGAGATGGTGGCTTTGTCGCAGGAATCACCTGAAAGACCTCTCTCTGGGCTCCGTGAAACTACCTAAGCAGCTCAGTCTTTCAGTGAACTGATCTGATATCACTGGGCTCTCACAAGCCTGAGGCTGGCTCCCCACTTTCAAATCATCCTCAAAAGGCAGGGCAAGTGTTTTCCTCTGGTTGGTGATGGTGTCCTAGCATGCCCTTTTTCCAGCTGGCTTCCGACTGGGCTCAGCCCGATGCGCCGACTGCAATCCCCCTTTCCTGTGTTGCCCTCGGATAACTCCGTGTGTAGGCCTGAAGCGTTTTCATTTCCAGGAAAAGTAAATGATGCATATCTTACTTTCCATCTGTGGTCATTTTTTTTCTGCTTGAGAAACACCTGGGTCTGCTGGTTTTGAATTCTCTTTTTGTTTGTCTGAAAAAGAAATTTATTTTATTTCAAAAATTCAATATCGAAGGATAATTCAGATTTAGAATTTGAGGCTAGCAGTTGATTTCTTTCAGCACTTCAAAGATAATTATTCCACCATCTTTTAGCTTTCATTGTTTCTGTGGAAGATAACATATCTTTTTCTCCAGTGGAGATTTAATCTCAGTGCTTTTTCATCTTTGTTTTTAAACTTATTATCATCAAAGCTTTCATACATGTACAGAAGTAGAATAGTATATACTATTACTATTCTAGTATCTAGTATACACTACAGCCCTGTTATAACCATCGTTCACCTTTACCACTGTCAACCATAGCTAAGGTTCTTAGATTTATCATCCCAACTTTGTCTTTCTCACCATTATTTTGAAGCAAATCTTAGGCATTATATCATGTCATTCATAAATATTTCAGTTGTATCTCTTAAAAATCAGAATTTTTTAACACTTCTATGTTATTACTCCTTTAAAATATTATTTTATATATAGTTCCTATAGTTGTGCAATTAGTATCTAACAAGGTAAAAATATTGCCTTTGGTTGTTGTATCTTGTAAGTTTCTGATAATCTTTAGGTTGACATTCCTACTTTTTTTTTTTTTTTTAGTACATGGTCTCACTCCGTTGTCCAGGCTGCAGTGCAGTGATGTGATCATAGCTCACTGCAGCCTTAGACTCTTGGGCTCAAGCAATCCTCCTACCTCAGCCTCCTGAGTAGCGAGGACCATAGGTGTGCACCACCATACCCAGCTGATTTTTAATTTTTTCGTATAGGTGCGGTCTCACCATGTTGGCCAGGCTGGTCTTGAACTCCTGGCTTCATGCGATCCTCCCACCTCGGCCTTCCAAAATGCTAGGATTACAGGCATGAGTCACTGCACCAGGCTGTCCATTTTTTTTGCCTTACAATTTATATTGCAATGTTTGTTCAAGTTCTGTAGGAAAGTCCACATTCTGAATTTTGCAGATTGAATCCACATGGTGTTATTTAACATGTTCGTCTGTCTCTTTATTTATGTAAACTGACAGATCTACCAACTTAATGAGATTCAGGTTTTATTTGTTTGTTATTTTTTAACAAGAATACCTGGTAAGTGGTGTGGTGTTCTTCCGATCATGTTTTTCTGTCTGTCTTATAACATGAAGGTTGATGAGTGGCATCAAGTGCTGCCAGCATTTATCCAGATTCCTTCAATATACAGTAGTTTTTCACCTAATTGTTATGACAGCCAATGATGATCATTGACTAGACCCGTTATTTTTCCTTTGGAGTTAAAAAAATTATTACTCTAATTATGTTATTCTGTCTGTTTTCATTAGCCAGAATTCTTTCACAAGATAGAAACTTTTTTCATAAAATAGATGATACCCTGAGAGAGTTTCTTTTTTTTTTTTTTTTTTTTTTTTTTGAGGCAGAGTCTCGCTCTGTCGCCCGGACTGGGTGCAGTGGCCGGATCTCAGCTCACTGCAAGCTCCGCCTCCCGGGTTTACGCCATTCTCCTGCCTCAGCCTCCCGAGTAGCTGGGACTACAGGCGCCCGCCACCTCACCCGGCTAGTTTTTTTTGTATTTTTAGTAGAGACGGGGTTTCACCGTGTGAGCCAGGATGGTCTCGATCTCCTGACCTCGTGATCCGCCCGTCTCGGCCTCCCAAAGTGCTGGGATTACAGGCTTGAGCCACCGCGCCCGGCCGAGAGAGTTTCTTAAAGGAAAGGAAGGATAAATGCTTGTCTCTTTCATTTTAATTATCTATTTTCTAGTGAATTGGTTCCCTGGCATCCTCCAAGGATGACCAGTAATTTTTTTTCTTTAATGTCTTCATGAATTATGTGTCTCAGTCCGTTGTAGTTATGATTATTTTTGCTGAACAAATTGTTCCATCTTGGTCCACTGGGGGGTCTTTTCAAGTGGATTCCTGGGTCCTTACTGCCCTGCTCAAGTAGTCTTTGAAACTGGTTTTCTTTTTGATGTGACAAAATATCTCAGGCTGATCTTTTACATTTTCCATTCCAAACCTGGAATAAGTCAAGAAAATATAGTTGCTTTTAGTTGGAAGTGGTATTTAGAGATCATAATCTGGACAACGAGGGTGCTCACTGCAACTGAGTCGTTTTTTCCAAGCCTTTTAGCAGGGAGAGCTAGGAAATACATTTTCTTTTTTTAAATTCTGTTTTCTCTGCACCAGCATGTAAAGTAAGGAAATACATTTTCAGTAGAAAAAAAAATCAACATGAATTCATACTGATATTTCCATTTCCAATTTAGAATTATGGATATTTTAGTTATATTCTTTGATTTTATATGTGGAATTTGCTTCTTACACTGAAAATTTGGTCCCTAATGATACCAACATGATGTCTTGTTGCTTTATCTGTATATATAAAATATATAATAATTTGTAATATACAGCATAATATAGAATGCATAGTATATAAGAATACATAGTATATAATATACAATATATATTTCACACACACACACACATGTAAAATAGTTTGAGAATAACAATACCAATTGTTACTTGAAGAATTTGTTTTCTCCTTAGGATATATCCTGCAGAGATGCACAATCAAGTCATTATGTTTCTCAGGCGCTTGAGATGAATCCTTGCATGTAGCTAAACTCATCAATTTGATATTAGGATAATTTTATTTTGTTTTTGATTTTTAGTGATTTTTGCACTTTTTCATTTAGAATAATGTGTCTCAAATATATTAAGCAAGTGTTTTCATAGTATTTTCTCTTCTGCCCCTACCTTTCCCTACAGGAAACCATTTTTATTCATTTGTTGTTTATCTGTACATTGTAACTTAACTTTTAATATCAGTAAATACACACCACACACACACGTGTGCACACACACACGTGTGCACACACACACTTGTATTTCCATCCGTTTCTTATTAAATGGTAACTTCGATACTGCTTTTTTCATCTAACTTTGTATTCTGGAGATTGGTGTGTTGTAGTATATAGAGATATTTCTCATCACTTTTTACCACTGTGCAGATTCCATGGCATGCATATTCCTATTTTCTTGCACCAGTCCTCTAATAATGGGCGTTTGTTTTTCATCTTTTACTGTTACAGGTGGTGCTTCATTTATAGCCTCATGCACACATCTTTACATGGTTGTGCCAGTGTGTCTTCATGATAGATTCTTTGCAGTGGGTTGATGTAATTAGAAGGCAAATGCATATGACAATTTTGGTAAATAATATTCAATGGAATGCCATAGGGTTATTGAATTGTAACATCTCACCAGAAATAAACGAGCCTGCTTATTTCTCCACAACTTTTCCAACATATTATGTTGCCAGACTTTTGTGCCTTTGAAAATTAATCAGGTGAGAAATGGCATCTGAGTGCAGTTTTATAGATCTCAATGTGTGTTTTTGGTTTGTTTCTTTACTGCTTAGAGTTTATAATATTTCGGAAAATTCTCAGCCAGTATCTCGGTTATCATTACTTCTACTTCATTCCCTTTCTCTTCTTCTTCTGGAACTCAATTACAGATTTGTTAGACCTTATCCCCACATCACATACATGTCTTACGCTTTTTTTTTTTAACTTTATTTTTCATTCATTTTTTTCTCTCTATTTTATTCTAGCTATGTATTTCTGATACCTTTTTTTACGTTTGTGTTTCTTCTGTCATATAATCTGCTGGTGAATTCATGGATTTTTGTTCTCGGTTTCTGTTATGGAATTTTCATCTGGTTATTTTTTGCCAATTGGAAACTAAAATTCCCTATTCAGTCTTCTGGTCCCTTAGAGACTCTTGGTGGTTCTGTTTCTGTGGATCTGTTTCTGTTGAGTTTTTTAGGAAGAAGTCAGTCTTGTTTTATGATCACATTCTGGTTTCTGGTATGCCTAGATTTTCCTGAAGTGAATGCTATAGATCATATGTAAAAAATAT
The DNA here is from genome assembly GCF_009764315.1 of Trachypithecus francoisi. NCBI lineage: Eukaryota > Metazoa > Chordata > Mammalia > Primates > Cercopithecidae > Trachypithecus > Trachypithecus francoisi. The sequence goes on along the minus strand of NW_022681442.1, from coordinate 4,196,793 downwards.
ACAGAGTTAATTGAAGGTACAATGATGTTATCTTACTCCAGATGGCATTTATTTTTTTCCTCATTTCCTGTGTTTTTATGTTGTGTATATTTGTTTAATACCATGAAACTCCTTTTCTGTGATATTCAAAATGAAAGTCATGATAGTTTGGAGTGAAAAGCAGTTTTGTATTGTGTTTTTAAAACTTTTTCTTTTCCAGCAATTATAGATGTCCACAGTTATGAGAAATAATACAAAGAGATCCTATAGAGCCTTCTCTCAATTTTCTCTCGTGGTAACATCTGGCATAACTGTGATATATCACAACCAAGAAATTGTGTTACTCTTTTAAAGGCAAAGCCACTTTTCTCTTCCTCACCCTACCCAGTTTCTGACAACCACTAATGCATTCTTTATCTCCATAATTTTTCACTGTAAGAATGTTACGTAAATGGGATCATACGGTAGGTAACTTTTTGAGACTGGCTTCTTTGCCACTCAGCATAATTCCCTTGAGGTCCATCCAAGCTGTTGTATGCAGCAATAGTTTGTTCCTTTTAGTGCTGAGTAGTATCCCGTAATATGGATGTAGCATAATTATTTTCAACCATACAAGGGCATTTGGGTTGTTTCTAGTTTTGGGTTATTTTGAATAAAGCTGCTTTGAACATTTGTGTGCAGTTTTTCGTATGTGCACAAAAGTTTTTATTTCTCCGAGTTAAATGCCCAGGAGTGCAGTTGCTGGATCCCATGGTAATTGCATGTTTAGTTTTGTAAACGTCTGGCAGGCAGGACTTTAAGGTTGCTGGGGCCTCAGGGATACATAGGACAACTGGGACTTTGCGTCCTCGACTACTTCAGCTGAAGGCACATTCTAGAGTCTGTGTACTGTGACTTAGGTTGAGATAGGGACGACATCACTTGTTCTCACTTCCAGCCCTCTCACTTCCGTCAAGACTTTTGCTTACAAAGGGCAGCACAGAGGCTCCCAGTGCTTAAGCATCACGTGGATTTACTGGAAGGCAAATGCATATGACAATTTCGGTAAATCATACTCAATTATGTTGTGTATATTTGTTTAATACCATGAAACTCCTTTTCTGTGATATTCAGAATGAAGGTCATGGTAGTTCTGAGTGGAAAACAGTTTTGTATGGTGTTTTTAGAGCTTTTTATTTTCCAGCAATTGTAGATGTCTTAGGCTTTACTGGATTTACTTGGATTTACTGGACGGACCATTCGATACTCACTGCGCACATGTGAGGCAAGTGGTACTGAATTTTACCTGGTAGCAGGTGCCAGCTTCCTTCCTGCATGCCCTGTCCCCTTTGTCCTGAAAGCAGGCAGAGAATATGGCCACTTGGCATTCTCAGGCTCAGTCCCCACAGCCCACCCCCGACAGAGATTTACAGTCCCTTAATTTGAGTTCCAGATGTCCTAAGGCAGCACTCTGAATATCCCTTTGGGTCCTAGGTCTAGTTCTGTCCCTGGTGGCCAGCGCCAGAGTCTTACAGCACAGCCTCATGTGTTGAGAGTGCCAGCATTGGGGCGATTGTCATAGACAGTAGTGCCCAGTTGGGTCAGTTCTGTGTGAGAACCTGAGAGGGAAGGAGAGTTGCTTACGGTCAGACAGGAGCTCTCAGCAGCAGCTGAGCTTGCATCCCCAGGCATTTGCCTCCTTCCTTTGGTTTTGCTGATTTCTCTTCCTCGTAGGGAGACAGAGCTCAGCCTCTCTGCTCTCCTGTCGCACTGGCTGTGTACTGTTGATTATAGCCTAGATAGAACAGAGGGACAGATAGCATTTCTGGTGACAGGGCACATCCAGTGAAATGCAGCCATAAATCGTCTTTTAAGCAAGGGTGGGATTGCGGTAGGAAGGCCTGTGTGAGGAAATAGGCCCTCTCTGGGCCCCCTCCCTCCTTCACAGAGCACCTCCTGACCCAGGGTCACAAGCCAGGTTCCGTGCCAGGCACCACTCCAGAGCAGGTATCTGTGGCTTGACAAGGATGCACCGAGCAGCCGATCTTTGGGAAGTCTGTGTGTCCAAAGTGCCTCTGGATATATTTCATGGACCTGCCTGAACTGAGTCACAGTTAGCCTCTGACAATATTTCTAACAGACCACTCTGTTGTTGGACTGTTTTCACCATTTGCATTTCCCATATGACCACGCCAGGTCTCTGCATTAATTTTCCTTTTTAAATCCTCTGTAGTCATGTTTTCTGTGGGGGTGGTCCACGTCTATCTGGAAATACCCATCCAGACACTGGGTTCTGTGCCAACGCCAGGGAAGGAAGCTCAGGGTTCTGTCCTGGGCCCTGGGACCTTAGTGGCTCAGGCAGCCCTACTACTGGTTGGGAGCCCTCTCCACTGGCCATGTCTGCTGCAAAGCTCTTTCCTCTTGCTTCAGAAGAACTGGAAGTGGGAAACAGTGCAAGGGGGACTTTCTGGTGTTTACAAGGGAGACGGGCCATCAGTGTTTGTCACTGGAGCTTCAGAGTAGCATGCCTAGGAAAAGGGCAAGCAGGGGCCTGGGGGCTGTGGAGTCATGCTGGGGAGAAGAAGAAAAGACAGTTGGTCACTGACAAGTTGCAGGTGTGATCATTATTATCTGTGACTCCCTGTTTCTCAGCTGCATTGTTGCTTACATCTTTGTACGCTTTTGCATTCCTGCTGATTGATTCAAGGTGCCGCATGCCTGCTTGTCAGGTATGCTGTTGATCACATTATTTAAGAAGAAATCAAGTCGTTCCCGCAGCTCCACCTGCAGTGATGGGCTTTACGTGTTGCGCTTCCCGAGGAAACCCTGCCGATGATGTGAAGTGACATTCAACCCGCTGAGAGCAGATACTGGCAGACAAATTTCATGTCCTGTCTCCTGGTCACCAGGTTGCTGCCTCTGAGTTGTTAGGGATATTAAAAACAGGGGTGGGAAGTCCCCACCTGACAGGTTCAATCTGTAATGTGAAAGGTGCTGAGAAACAAAGCAAAGACCCAGGCAGCTTCCTGCCAACGCCGCTGGCCCCACGCTCAGCAAGGCAAAGAGAAAGGGGATCTATCTGCTAATAGTATGAGTGCGGGAGAGGAAGGGGCTCTTGTAGTGTGCCTCTTCCCAGGACATAATCCTGGGAAGACACCTGCTCTTAGCCCGGGGCCACAAAGCGTCAGGGACGTTGAGCTCCTGTGCATGCTCCTGTGACCTTGTGTCATCTGAAGAAGCACAGAAGTGGCGGGAATGTCCTTTTCGTAGGGGATGGGATGCTGCAACTGATGTCCAATCTGTTATCTCAAAGAGACCTTAGCACAAGTGGGAAAGGAAAAAATTGCCCCACCGTGGAGAGAACACAAATGGGTTGAGTGTAGCTGCCTCTCCTTACCTGTGACTGGTGCCATGAAGGAGCACTGCTGTCATTGTCTGGACACCACTGGGCCAGCAGCAGGTTTTGTGTGTCACTTACGTTCTCCCTTGGTGCACGCATCCCAGACTGGTTTCCTGGTCCCTTCCCAGCAAGCACTGTGGTCGCTTTGCCATTGAGGTGGATGGAGGTCCTTGACCAAAGCATGCTTCTCCCCGACCCCATCCCACCCCCACGTTGGCAGCTCATCCTCTTGCACCTGCTATGAAAGGGATGAGTCTGGCAGGCACATGGGATGGGGGCGACTTGCCTGCCCTATGAACAGAAGATCGAGCCCTCTGAAGCCAAGCAGCAGATTCTGTGGCTGGATCACCCTTAGATACAGCACAGGGCCTAGTGTGTTGGTGGCACCCACTACATATTTGTGGAATGCTTGAGGAAATCAAAAAGAAACCAACACAAAAGAAAAGACTCTTCATTGTTAAAAGCCTGATGAGAACAGACAGGATGTGGCCTCTGCCAGAACCACCACCCACTTCCCCACCCAACTCTCTGCCTCCAGTATGCCCTGAGAACCCGCCTAGTCATCTGGTCTGCTTCCATCATGCAGGCATACTGAGGTCCTTCACTCCTCAGGTAGAGCCACCCGGAACACACCGCGGATATGCAGCATGAGAAAGCCAGTGTGTGCTCGCCCACATCACCCTCCAGGGCAAGTGTGGGTGGCCACCTCTCTCAGCCTGCCTGGCCCCTCAACTCAACTTGTTACTGACTCCTTCTCTTGCATCCTCATGGTCCTTGGGGTGTCCAGTTTAAGGCCTGTCTCAGATATATATATAATTCAGTAGAACAGATTTTAGTTACAAGTTGAACTTCCTTTTTTCCCAGAGACCATTATTTGCACTAAATATGGTTTTTTTGTTTTGTTCTGTTTGTTTGTTTGTTTTGTTGTTGTTGTTGTTGTTGTTTGAGATGGAATCTCACTCTTGTTGCCCAGCCTGGAGTGCAATGGTGCGATCTCGGCTCACTGCAGCCTCCGCCTCCCGGGTTCAAGCGATTTTCCTGCCTCAGCCTCCCCAGTAGCTGGGATTACAGGCATTCACCACCACGCCCGACTGATTTTTGTATTTTTAGTAGAGATGGGGTTTCGCCATGATGGCCGGGCTGGTCTCGAACTCCTGACCTCAGGTGATCCACCCACCTTGGCCTCCCAAAGTGCTGGGACTACAGACGTGAGCCACTGCGCCCGGCCAAATGTAGTGTTTTATGTGAGCTGTCCTATTCTTTTGTTTTTTTTTTAACGCTCTGTCACCCAGGCTGGAGTGTGATGGCACAATCTCGCATCACTGCGATCTCCGCCTCCCTGGTCCAAGTGATTCTCCTGCCTCAGCCTCCCGAGTAGCTGGGACTACAGGCATATGTCACCACACCCGACTAATTTTTGTACTTTTTAGTAGAGACAGGGTTTCGCCATGTTGGCCAGGCTGGTTTCGAACTCTTGACCTCAGGTGATCCGCCCACCTCAGTCTCCTAAAGTGTTAGGATTATAGGCGTGAGCCACCGCACCCAGGCAAGTTATCCTGTTCTTAAATAAGGATAGCACATACAGAATTATTATGGGGACTTGGGTGTAACCCCAGGGCTTTGGGAGGCCTAGGTGGGAGGATCGCTTGATGCTGGGAATTTAAGTTTTCAGCCTGGGCAACAAAGTGAGACCCCTTATGTGAGTCCGTTTTGGGTTGCTCTAGAGGAATGCCTGAGGCTGGGTAATTTAGAAACAAGGTTTATTTGGCCCATAGTTCTTCAGGCTGTACAAGCATGGTACCAGCATCTGCTCAGCTCTCAGAGAGGCCTTCGGAAACTTTTTCTCCTGGCAGAAGGCAGAGGGGGAGCAGACATGTCACATGGCATGAGCAGGAGTAAGAGAGAGAGAGGAGGAGGTGCCAGGCTCCTTTGAACAGCCAGCTCGCGTGTGAACTATCAAACCAGACCTCACTCATTACCATGGGGAGGGCACAAAGTTATTCATAAGGGATCCACTCCCATGACCCAAACACCTCCCACTATGCCCCATCTCCAGCACTGGGGGTCGCATTTCAGCGTGAGATTTGGAGGGGCAAAGCATCCAAACCATATCGCCCCTCCCTCCAAAACCATTTAGAAATACCTGGGTGTGGCTGTGTGCACCTGTACTCTTAGCTACTTGGGGGGCTGAGGCGAGAAGATCGCTTGAGCCCGGGAATTTGAGGTTACAGTGAGCTGTGATTGCACCACTGCAGTCCAGTGAGACCCTGTCCACCCCACCCCGATTAAAAAAAATAAAGAAAAAGAAAAAGAACTGTGATTGGGAGGGTTTGGGGCTAAGGTTGCTTGAACCAACACAGCCCACAGCTCTGTGCCAAATGAGGTTCGGGATTCCTACCTCACCCCTACATACCCGATAAAATAGCTATGATACATTAAGTTCCTTTTGTTCTTAAGAAAAGGTGATGGGTGTAACTAGGGTGTTGACAACATGAAAACCCTAAAATCAGGTTGAAGATAAATATTTAAATCTCCTCTATTGGATACTGATAATGATGCTCTTAAGTAAAAATAAATATACCAAGGGCCTATTTGGAGGAGACAGGCTCTGACTTTCTTACAGCATGCTGTGTGGTTTGGGTCATGTTTCTTAACCTCTCTGGGATTTCTTTTCCTCTTGTCTGAAATGAGCAGTTGTTGTACTTGCTGTATAATTTTTGAGGCCTCTTCTTACAACTTCTGACTGTTTTTAAAAGATGGAGCATTACCTCTCTATACCTGACTGTGCCATATGGCATTCGATTTTGTTATTGACGCAGGTCAACCAGTTGTTTTTCACATAGATTCTTACAATGCAACAAAGCATCAGTTACTCACAAGGGAAGGCAGGGGAGGAGGGGAATGTCATGTCAGAAGCCAGACCCATCCTCACGTAGTGGAGCTGCACCTGCCCATCTCCCAGAAAGTCCTTCAAGCCCCTTTCAGCACCTCCACCTGCAGGCCTGTTCTGTGCAAGCCTAGCTGTGGTCCGTTTTGCATAAGAGAAGATTATCCAGCAGTGGGGTTTGCTTTTCTCTTTTTACATGGCTGCCAAAGCAAGCCAGCAAGAAACCTGCCGTGTGGAGTGAAGGTCAGGAAACCTTGCAAGATGCCATCGAAGCTCTGTCTACACCAGGCAAAGAATCTTCCAGATTCCTGCTCTCTAACTCAGTTGAAAATAGTTGCTGCAGAGTGTGTTTGCTTCTCTGTCTCCCTCAGGGCTGAGCTTCTAAACACCCCTGGTCTAGTGGGTTGCACAGCCGATTCCAGGACAAGGGGACGAAGGAAGGGGAAGAGAGAGGCTGCCAGAGGTGGCATTTATGTGGCATGCACGGGAAAGGGGTAGAGGGCGCTCTAGAGCCACAATTGGAGGTGAGGCTTAGCCTGAATCTCAGGGCGCAGCTGAAGGAGGAGAGCAGCCTGGAAATGCCTCCTGAAGAGCCGCTCAGCCGCGGCAGCTGTGAGCTGGGGCCCATCAGTGGCTGGAGGTAGGACCATTCGAGTTTTTCACTGAGATAGAGCCTGTGTCAGGTGTTCTGAACAGCTTGCAGTGGCCTCATGTGAGCTTGGCCGTGGAGTCAGGGAGGCCAGCCCGGAGCGTGGGGCAGCTATTCCCAGTTCATCAACACCAGCCACGGTGTGCAGAGGAGGGTGGGAGTGAGGGATGGTTGAGAGGGAGAACCTGCTGATTTACCCGCTGGCTAGTTGTGGAAAACAAGCACAGGCCAAGAGAAGATGTGGGTGGACGCCATTACCGGAGATGGAAGGGGGCATTGGAATGGAGGGACGTGGTCATTGACTTGGTTTTGGACATGCTTAGTTTGAGATGCCTCCAGGGCAGTGGGATAAGCTAGCCTGTGGGAATGTGGAGGACGAATCCATAGCTGGGAAGCAAGTGGCTTCTGCAGGAATGGATTATATTGGCTGGATCATAGAGAGTCATTGAGTCATAAGAATGAGCCCTAATTGTAGAGAGTAGGATGTGTGATGAGAGAACTGGGGACACATTGTCATAGGGACCATCTTGATGGAGGGAGGGAGAAAAGAAAAGAGAGATGGGCAGTGAGCACAGAAGAGGGAGAGGAGAACCAGGCAGGAGTATGCCACTGACACCAAGGAAGGGAGCATTTGACCAGGCAGGAGCTATGCCCGTGACACCAAGGAAGGGTGCGTTTGCTGTGATGTGTTTTCATCACATTTTCATAATTAACCAACAGAATAATATTCCTCAGAAATGCAGAGCACCTCTCAGTTATGCTATACTTTCTTCCCAACTTTACAGCAATACATTTCATAACTCTCTAGTTATGCTTTAGCACCTTGGAATATTGAAAACATAAACCAAACCCCGATGGCACTAGCATGGGAAGCCCTTGTGATGAAAATCAGCTCAATGAGAGGGGAAATGAGGGAAGCATTTTTAGCAGAAAGTGATGACAGCTTGGAGCATCGCAAAGCTATGCATTATTCAGACATGTCGGAGCAAGAAGGCCCGATTTCACCACCCATTACCTATTGGGATGCCTTCTTCTCTGCTTGCTAATCTGAATATTATTCATTTGAAGGTTTTGTTTATATTATCTTGAGGGGAAACAAACACTACCTAATTAATCCCACCAAACATAATATTGGAAAAGCAATTATTCCCACCACGTGTAATAAGCCATCTGTAGGGAAAATAATCCATTAAGTGTGAATCAGTGTGAATTTTAAAACTATTATTAAGATCAGATTGTTTCCTCGTTATGAGCACCATAATTTTAGTATTTGATCATGCATACTGTGTTATACCATGTTCTATAACCTTAAATCCTTACTATCCAAACAAATAATATCTATATGCTAATTAGTGTCAAAAATCACAGGTCAGCCAATCAGGCGTTTCACAGATGAGCCCCTTCGTTGGGGGTTAGCTTGAATCTGTGATTAATTAGAAAGCGAGTCCCCTATTTTGAAATTCTAGTGATAATTATAGCAGAGGGCTGAATTTATTTGCATTTTCAGTAAATCATCCATTACCTGAAATGAAATCTTTTTGTTAAATTACTGCTCCTGGTTCAGTTAAGAGGCAGTTTTCCCTTCATTTTTAAACGTACTGGAGTATCCTTCAGTTCTCCTTGAGTGAGAAGCAATCGCTTTGACCATTGTCAACCAGAAAGAATTTCCCCACAGCATTTCCCTCTTTCCCAACTGGGCCATAAATTGTCTCGTGACTGAGGTTGCTGTCTGCTCCTGAGCAAGCTGGAAGCAATGATCTCCTCAGAGCTGGGCTTTATTAAATCTGAGGAAGACGCATAAAAATTGTTAGCAGTTGATTTGGAAGGAAACACCCGGCAAACTTGTCGGGGTTTATATTCCAAAGCCCAGGGCCTGCAGTTAGCAGATCATCTTTTTTGAAAATCATTCCGGTACCTTTGTCAGAGCTTTTCTGCATTTTGGCGTTGGAAGGTACCTGAGAGCCATGGTTGTGAGAAAGGAGAGAACCCACCCAGGGTGTCCTGGGGATTGTTTTATTCATAAAGTAATTCGGATGATGTCGAGGTGGTCTGGGGAGATGGGATAGAGTCAGCCAAGGTGTCTATTGTAAGATAGATTGTGAACCCCTCGAAGATAAGCTGAAGTCCTTACTCCTGTCACCTGTGATTGTAACCTTATTTGGAAATAGGGTCTTTGCAGATGTAATCAAGTTCAGGTGGGTGCATGTTGGAGAAGGGTGGAGTCTTTATTTTTTGTTTGAGATGGTGTCTTGCTCTGTCACTCAGGCTGGAGTACAACGGCATGGTCTCAGCTCACTGCAACCTCCACCTCCCAGGGTCAAGCGATTCTCGTGGCTCAGCCTCCCAAGTAGCTGGGATGACAGGCACGTGCCACCACACCTGGCTAATTCTTTTGTGTGTATTTTAGTAGATACAGGGTTTCACCTTGTTGGCCGGGCTGGTATTGAGCTCCTGACCTCAGATGATCCACCTGCCTCGGCCTCCGAAGTGCTGGGATTACAGGCGTGGGCCACTGTGCCTGGCTGAGAAGGGCGGGCTCTTGATCCAATGGCTGGTGTCTTTATAAGAAGAGAAGACACAGACACACGGGAAGAATGCTTGTGACCATGGAGGTGGATGGGAGTGAAACATCTGCAAGTCAAGGAGATTGCCAGCAACACCAGAAACTAAGAGGAAGGCATGGGACAGAGTCTTCCAGACAGGCTTCAGAGGGAGCATCGCCCTGCCACCACCTGGATTTGGGACTTCTGGCCTCTTGAACTGCAAGAATAACTTTATATTGCTTTAAGCCCCCCAGCTTGTGGTCACTTGTCATGCCAACCATAGGAAACTGACATGTCATCTCTCCATGTGACTGGTTAAGTCCTGATGTGATCTCCTAGACCTACCTACTTTGGAGCCAGCCAGGGTATGATCAGCGAGAGGCATAGGACTTCGTTAGTTCAACCAAGTTGTTGGAGCCCATTCTTGCCTCAACCCAGTAAAATCAAACCCTGTATCCTTTTCTCCTGCCTTTCTGAAAATGTGGATTTGAAAAAAAGAAAAGTATTCCTGCAAAGTTACTTATCTCAGGCTCCATGGCATTTCTCAGAGCATCCGGCCATTGAGAGCTGACTCTGTTTCTCCAAATTCAGCCTTCCCATGTGAGTTCTGTCCTGAGACGTGATTGGGGAGTGGAAACCAGGCGGACCCAGCGAAGGGAAGGTGACCGGTGGACTCCACCTGCTCAGCAAACCCTGACCTGGCTTTTCCTTTCTGGAAAGTTCTGCAGGCCAGCTGGCATCCTCCCTGATGGCGTTTCCTGGAGTCCTCACCTGAACTCTTGGGAATTGCCCCCTAGAGACCACCATGCAAAGCAGGATATTGAAGACAAATTGGAAGGCTTCTTTCGCACTACCCCTCCCCTGCGGCTTCTCTCCATTGTCTGTCTCCTCTTTCGTGCTTTCTGGATACTTCTGGGTCTCTTCTAAAGCTTCCTGGGAAAAGCCAAACAGGAAATGAGCCATGAAAAGACTGGGCTTAGACAACGATGGCCACAGTAGAAAAGATTCTATGTGCTAGCCTTGGGGACCACAGAGGAGACAGCTGCCCCTTTCCAGGACGTATCGAAGGACAGAGTCTGAGGCCCATGGGGATCACCCTTCAGGAAGACGACGTCAGGCCGCAAAAATAGAAAAGAGGTATCACCCTCCCTTTTATAGCACACATGTTACCAGTCATGCTAGTACCAAAAATTGTATTCCAGTTTACTTTCTTCTTCCCTTTCAGGCCTGAGATGCCTGATTGATCCATCTTTGAATACTTTCAGGGAGCTAATTTTTCTTGGGCCTTTTTTCCCCTTAGGGGCCACCACAGAATGGCCTCTCCAGCCTTTTTCTTTCACCAATTCTGGAGCCTGGCCTGCCTGGCCTCCGGAGGGCCCTACCTGACTTGCTTTGCTTTGCTTTGCCTCTGGCTGAGCTTGTTCCATCCGTTCCTCCTTGCCATTTTGAAGGCAGTGATGAGGCTGGAGAAACCCTATCAGCACTTGCAACCCCACCCCGAGGCCAGAGGCCAGGAGGGCTGGGCATATCCACTCACTATAATCTCCAGAACAGATACCCAGCTTTTCCTAACCCCTTAGCCTGTTCTAACCCTTGAACTGCTTGAGAGATGTCAAAATCATAACTCTCTGGGGAAGAGGAGTCAATGTTTCTGTCTTAGCAACACGCATCAGTACGATCAGAGCTGTATGAAAGAAGCCAGGATCCAGCAAGGGGAGGATTTGTGAAGCTTTTTTCAGTTACAGTGAGAACTGGGCAGGCACTGGGTCTGTTTCAATGCCACTTGAATGCAGGGTTTCGGTGTCACTTGAGTGCTAGGTGGAAGTGCAGGTTAGGCCTGGATCGGAGGGTTAATGATCAGGTTTCTCCAGGGCTGCTTTTCACACCAGTGCTGTGCAGTAAGCACTCTTACAAGTCAGCGCTGCTTCCTTCGTTTGAGCTGTGTATTGAGCCTAGCTAAATAACCCCAGTATTAGGTTAATATAACAAATGAATGTGTAAAACACACTTCAGTGAGTACTGTGCTAGCCGCTTCTTTTGGTGGAGGGAAGAAAGAAGGGTGTTTGCAAAACCAGTTCACTTTGCTGTTGTCATGAGTAGAATAGGAATTTCTCAAGGCTTTGTGGTCACCAGTGAATATATGCATCTAGGTTTTAGTATTTATTTGAAAATCAAATGTATTATGGGCAAGGGTTTATAATGAACCAGCCATTTAAAGATCCTTGGACATAAAATGCAAGCTTTTGGCTGGGCGCTGTGACTCGTGCCTGTAATCCCAGCACTTTGAGAGGCCGAGGAAGGCAGATCACTTGATACCAGGAGATCAAGACCAGCCTGGCCAACATGGCAAAACCCCATCTCTATTAAAAATACAAAAATTAGCCAGGCATGTTGGCAGGCGCCTATAGTCCCAGCTACTCGGGAGGCTGAGGCAGGAGAATCACTTGAACCCAGGAGGGGGAGGTTGCAGTGAGCTGAGATCGCACCACTGCACTCCAGCCTGGGTGACAGAACAAGACTCCATCTCAAAAAGAAAAAAAAAAAAAATGCAAGCTTTTGACAAAGGCTTCCTGCCTGCTTCGTGTGTGCCTTCCCTTTTTCTTGCAGTGGCCCTGTGGGTTTGCATGACCCTTTCTGGCCAGCCTCAGGATCCAGGGTCCTCTCTGCCTGCAGCACAAGCTTTGAATGCTGATCCAGTTCCTCTGTGGCCCGGAGTTTTTCCGCAGCCTGTGTTTCCTGCTTCTGGTCTGCTCTAGAGAAATTCAAGTCAGGTTTGGCCTGGCTTAGCCATCCTGAGCTTGCCATGCACCTGAGTCCCAAGGGTGTCAGTCCCCTAACTCTAGCCACCTGTCGGGGAGAATTGGGTTTTCGGTGAAACCCAATGACTTTGGGATTGCGCACTCTGATGAGCGGGGCAGAAGAGCCCAGGTGTTCTAGGGGAGCCTGTGGCCGCAAGTGGTCAGTCTGCCATGGACACCGGTCAGTGTACTGTCCCGAGGCATTGCAAAGCCTCGTTTACCTCAAAGCCTTGCTTCCCTGGAAATCATGTCTGAGGAGTTCTGTGTTCCTCGAGTGCCCAACACACATTGCTGGGCATCTTTAGGAGGGAGATGCTGAGGAGAGCAGAGGTGTGTGCAGACCAGGTGGGACCAGACTACAGGAGAGCCCTGGGGGGCCATTCCTGGGTCCAGGAGCTGCTCCCTGCGGGAATTCTGAGGCTGGTTTGTGATTCTGTGTCAAGGCTGCCTGCCTCCCAGCGGAAGCTATGGTTGCTTTCCATAGGTAAAGGCAATTTCAGGACCACAAACATATTTTCCCCCACAGAATCCATCATTATCTGGTGATGGGCTGGCAGTCCAAACCATAGCCTAGAAATCGTGGCTTAGGAAGTGGAGTGCTGAGAGGAACAATTCACACAACTTTGTTTCCTAAATATTCTTCAGTTGAAGTCTTTGTGGTTAATGTTGATAGTTTGTAGGACAATCACCATTCTGTGCATAGGGGCAGCTTTTCCTAACTTTGGAAAAGAGGGTGTGTGTATGTGTGTGTGTTGTCAAAAATCAGTGGAAGAGAAACACTTCAAAATGGGTGAGAACAGAGAACAGCATGAAATATGGGCAGCAGACAGCTCTGTGTGCAATGAAAATGCAGGTATGTGGTCACTAGAAAAGCTGCTTCATTCTTTGAATTTCTGGCTCTTTGAAACACCAGTGTGACATTAAATGTTTTACTGAAATGTAGTAGTATTAAGTCTTGCATTTAAGTTTGTAATCAGAAACAAAAACACCATGTCCTGCTAAGGAAAGAGTTATTCTGACAATGGTTAACAGGGTAAAGAAGACTTTACTCAGTAATACTGTTACCATTGCAATAGGTGTCAAGATCCCACAGAATAGGAGAGAGATCAGTCTCAACTTTAAATACAGAACAAAACTTGGGACTTATAGCCAACAACCTGGGTAAAGCAGGCGACGGGCAGTGGATGGAAAATTACTAAGAGGACACCTCAAGGATAGGAGGTGTCTTGCTAAATGAACCTAATAGGATTCTTGCTGAAAATAGGCCAAGGACGTAGACAGCAAAGGCGGAGGATGAGTAATTTGATCGCATATCAAGGGTGGGGATTCACTCTAAACTCTCTTAGCAGTATAGAGCCAAAGTCAATGCCTAGTTGGACCGAGAGCTCAGAGGAGCCAGGCTAACATTTCGTTCAAAGAGTCTTGTCAGTGCTCGGTTTAGTTTTATTACTCAACACTTACTGATACCTTCTGAGCTAGGCACTGGGTTAAACACACACACACACACATTCACAACAGGTTGGCTGGGCATGTGTGGCTCACACCTGTAATCCCAACACTTTGGGAGGCTACAGTGAGAGCATCCTTTGAGCTCTGGAGTGCAAGACCAGCTTGGGCAGCATAGTGAGACCCCGTCTCTACAGAAACTTTTTTAAAATTAGCCAGATCATGGTGTGCGCCCATAGTCCCAGCTACTTGGGAGGCTGAGGTGGGAGGATAGCTTGAGCTTGAGAGGTTGAGGCTGCAGTGAGCTGTGATCCCACCACTGCACTCCAGCCTGGGCAACAGAGTGAGATCCTGTCTCCAAAAGAAATAGTTTAGTGGCAGGTGAGAGAGAGAGTATCATGTAATTGCGATGTGTAAAAATGTGCAAGGGTGGAATTGTGCACAAAACCCGGTGCGGGCTCATCAACCGGAAGAATTCCCTCTGGGCCCCAGGGAGAATTCAGCAAAGGAGCTACCTTGGGAATTGTTCTTAGATTTTTTAGCAATGTGCTGGGATGAGAGTATTTGAGAGTGGAAAGGGCACTGGGCTGAGGGAAAAGCACGTGCCAAGCGATGGCGAACCCAAGAGCCGGGTTCTGTGGCTGCTCAGGGGGCAGAGCTCCAGCCAGACCTACAGGGCACATGGGGTGGGGGTGGGGGCAGGAGCTGAGGCTGCGGAGCAGTCAGGGGAACCTCTTCCATCTTTGACAAGTGAGCCCCAACTGTGCTGTTCTGGGAGGTATTACCCCAGCCGCTCGTTATGAAGCCCTCTGTTACTTGGGATGATCTGAATGGCTGTCCATGAGCTTCAGAAAATAAATTCCTTTTTTATGGTGAGCAGAATTCTAATACATATTTGTATTTTCGCTAACCTTACCAAAGAGAAAAACGTCAGCCCTTTTCCTGAAGTTTCTTTTGTCCATTTGTGACTTTCAATTAAATTTTAAAACCTCCAGAGTAGGATGAATCCCCCAGAGACCAGAAGTTAGCTGATTAATTGAAAAAGTGGGAGCTATGTTTATGACTACCACGTACCTTATATTTCATTTTTACTGAAAGCCCGTAAGTGAGGTCAGGTGTGTTGGCTCATGCCTGTAATCTTAACACTTTGGGAGGCGAGGTGAGAGGATTGCTTGAGCCCTGGAGTTTGAGACCAGCCTGGGCAACATAGGGAGACCTCGTCTCTACAAAAGATAAAATTAGCTTGGTGTGGTGGCGCATGCCTGTGGTCCCGGCGACTCAGGAGGCTGAAGTGGGAGGGTCACTTGAGCCCAAGAGTTCAGGATTGCAGTGAGCCACGATCACACCAATGCACTCCAATGCACTCCAACCTGGGTGACAGAGTGAGACTTTCTCTTAAAAAAAAAAAAAAAACTCACATAAGTGTACCTTAGGCTTTTTTGTTTTTTGTTTGTTTTGCTTACCTTTTATGTAAGTCCAAGGCTTCTTTTTGAACATGGTTGCACTGATGAGCTTCGTCAACAGTTCTGCCTACAATTTTTTAAAGTGGAGTTGGTCACATTTTTCAGGTTTTCCAGTTGTCTCACCCCAGCCTAATTTTGCATATTTTTTTAGCTGCTTACCTTTATTATAGCCTTTCTAAAGCATTCCATTTAGTTTTCCAAAACTGGTCCTTTTTCATGGCACTAATAATTCATTTTCTATGTCACATTTAATTGAATTACCTACTAGTAGCAAGGAGAATTGGTATTAAGTAAGTTTGAGGTGAAACCCAATGACTTTGGGATTGCACACTCTGATGAGTGGGGCAGAAGAGCCCAGGTGTTCTAGGGGAGCCTGTGGCCGTGAGTGGTCGCTGTGCCATGGACACCGGTCAGTGTACTATCCCGAGGCATTGCAAAGCCTCGCTTACCTCAAGGCCTTGCTTCCCTGGAAATCATGTCTGAGGAGTTCTGTGTTCCTCGAGTGCCCAACACACATTGCTGGACCTTGAGGGGACACTTGGATATACATGATCTGGTCCAGCTGTAAGGGCACACAGTGTAGGAGACTGGAGGCCATTCTGGGAACAGTGGAAAATGAGATGTGCCCTCAGGGAGATCAGACAAGGAGCTGCTGGAGACCAGCAGGGAGTAGCAGTGACTGTGCTCAAGCCTCAAGACAGATCCTCAGGAACATCATGTTGGGTTCATTGGACACTGTGTACAGTCAGAAAAGAACCCAGAGGAAACGCAGCTAAGAGAATTGACACAGCAATTTGCTGTGGCATCTCCGCACAGAGGAAGAAGTTTATTGATTTGTTTCCTCTGATTTCAGAAGTAGTTTTTCGTCTTGTTTTTTTCAGTTTCTGTTCATGTCATAGACCAGTGGCCCCTGTTCCTCCATGTCCCTTACTCTGCTGGGTTGACCAGATGGCTGGCGCCCAACACTGTGGTTAAATATGATTATTAGAGGCTGAAGGTTTTATGTGGTTAGCTCAAGTACGTTTTATGCGTTTTTTTCCTTTCTTTTTTTTTTTTTTTTTTTGAGACAGAGTCTCACTCTGTCTCTGAAGCTGCAGTGCAGTGGCCGGATCTTGGCTTAAGTTCAAGTGATTCTCCTGCCTCAGCCTCCCCAGTAGCTGGGATTACAGGTGCCCAACACCACGCCCAGCTATTCTTTGTATTTTTAGTAGAGATAGGGTTTCACCATGTTTGTCAGGCTGATCTCGAACTCCTGACCTCAGGTGATCCAACTGCCTCGGCCTCCCAGAGTGCTAGAATTATAGGTGTGAGCCACCACGATCAGCCCATTTTATGCATATTTGATTTTGAGTTGGTGAATCAACTCAAAAACCTCAAAAAGGGGCTGTGAGAACACGGCATTGTAGGGAAAGGGGACTGTGAGAACACGGCATTGTAGGGAAAGGGGCTGTGAGAACACGGCATTTTAGGGATAGGTTTCCACGTTCACTGATTTCGTCTGAATGGAGTGTTGGTGCTTGGTGCTGTGGCCATGCCCTTGGCTCCTGCATTCAGGAGCAGTGAACGCGGTGTCCATCTGAAGATGTGGCTCAGCGTCACACATTAGAAGCACAATGTTTGGTACAGGAGCTCTCAGGGGCACCTAGGAGATTGAGGATTATGAGACCTTTCTTCTTTGACACAGGAGTTTGTCCCCTATTCAGCATTACATCAGCTTTCCCTGACTTTGGCATGGTGTTAGGAATTTATCAGGGAAATACCTCCTGTTTATACTGACTACGTTATGGGAAGCTTGGATAACTGTTTGGGGGACTTTTAAATTTATCTCTCCGTGATAGTTTTTCAGCTATTATGAAACTAAACCAGACGAAGGCAGTGGGGGCCATTAGAAAGGAAGTTTGAGAATCTGAAAGTCTTGATTTCTTAAAAGGAATTTTACCATAATCTCTCTCTCGATAAGAATTAAGAAAAATACTTACGTGTATTATGTGCAAAGTATACCCGTTAAATTCACCATAATTGAAAAGATGCAATACACTGTCAATAGTTTGGGAATTGTCTTAGGATTAAAAGTGAGATCCATTTGTAAGAAAATGTTTTCATTTTAGTAATGTTAATTTGATAACTTCATTATATTACTTCTCAATGTATTACTTTGAGAGCAGGTAAAAAGAGTTTTCCAGAGCCTACTGGAACTATGCTAATCAAGTTTATGGTACTTCTTATTTTCCTGGCCTTTCTTCACTTTATTTTCGTATTTAAGTCTTCTGTGTTAGCAGCCTGTCATTTTTTGAGAGACAGGTGAAACTCCTTCCTGCTTTGGCCCACATTTGAGCGCCATTGTCCCCAACCTGGACTGGCATCATCAAGCAAAACATTATGCTGCCATGTTTTGACGTTTTATCTTTCCAGGTTCTGCACTTTTTCTGTGGGACCATCCCCTGTTCCCTGCCCGCCCTCCTCTCTCTGGGGTGTTTTAGATCTTAACCCAGCCTCTAACACTGGACACACAAATCCTTCGTGGAGCTCTGTCGTTCAGCGCACTGTCAAGGCAAACAGTGCCCAATCGAGAAGCAAATGTGCTCTGCTGGCTGCAGGCTGCCTCGTCCCTCCCCGATCCAAGGAGGTGTCGCATGGTGGTGATCCTTCCCAGACCTGGCCTGGGGCAGAACGGGATGCCAAACACCTCTGCAACCTCTGGCTTTCAAGTCCTGCCCTGGGTGGGCCTGGCTTCGCCCCGTGAAACCCTGGGTCCTGTCTGACTCCCTGCCATAGCTGGGTGCCTGCCTCATCCCCACTCTGAGTTCAGCGCACATCCTGGTGTGGACGCCACCATCTCTGGGACATCCTGCTGCAAAGCTTGTCTCTGTCTCCTTGGTCTCTTGTCACCTACAGTCTTTCTCATGGTAGCCCCAGCCCTCACAAGGCTTCCCATCTCTCCTGTCAGTGAGTTTTCCTGGAATTGTCACAATGCAGAGAATGAGTCTGTGGGGAGGGTGGAGCTTGTAGCCCTCTGGTTGTCTTAGCGAGTGGCCCCTGTGGGCTGGTGGCTGGCCAGCTGGTGATCTGGCTTTTTTTGAGACTGCCTTGAACCGTGGGGACTCCTGGGGAGGGGCTGGAGCTGTCAGGCTTCTTTCTGGTGGATGACGTTGCTGTTTCTGGCAGCACCATTGGCTGCATCACAGACTGTGTCTCTTCCTTCAATTCTGTTGACGTCTCAGTTTGTGGAAATTCAGAAACCACATGCCTTTCTAAGCTCTTGGCGTGACAGCGTTGTGGGCTTCCATCCTCCTCTCAGCCCTCATGAGTGTCTTCATGCTGAGTGGTGCCATCATGGCATGTGCTGGGCTGCTAACCAGCCCCTGCAGTGTGGGGCCTGGCCTCCTCCTTGCCACCTCCTTGGTGGAGGTGACCTGAGATGCTGGACTCAGTATAGGGTTGTCTACATCTTTCTCCCAGTTACACAGCCTTGACCAAGTTTCTTTATTCCTGTAATCTTTTTTGTTTGTTTTTACTTTAAGTTCCAGGATACAAGCTCAGAACGTGTAGGTTTGTGACATAGTTATACAAGTGCCATGGAGGTTTGCCGTGCCTATCAACCCATCATCTAGGTTTTAAGCCCCACACTCATTAGCTATTTGTCCTAATGCTCTCCCTGCCCTTGCCCCCAACCCCCGACAGACCCTGGTACGTGTTGTTCCCCTCCCTGTGTCCATGTGTTCTCATTGTTCAACTCCCACTTATGAGTGAGAACACGGAGTGTTTGGTTTTGTGTTCCTGTATTAGTTTGCTGAGGATGATGGCTTCCAGCTTCATCCATGTCCCTGCAAAGGACATGAACTCATTCTTTTTTATGGCCTCATAGTATTCCATGGTGTACATGTGCCACATTTTCTTTATTCAGTCTATCATTGATGGGCTTTGGGGCTGGTTCCATGTCTTTGCTATTGTAAATAGTGCTGCAGTGAACATACGTGTGCATGTGTCTTTATAGTAGAATCATTTATATTCCTTTGGGTATATACCCAGTAATGGGGTTGCTGGCTCAAGTGGTATTTCTGGTTCTAGATCCTTGAGGAATCACTACAATGTCTTCTATGATGGTTGAACTAATTTATATTCCCACCAACAGTGTAAAAGTGTTCCTATTTCTCCATAGCCTCACCAGCATCTGTTGTTTCTTGACTTTTTAATAATCACCCTTCTGACTGGCGTGAGATGACGTCTCATTGTGGTTTTGATTTGCATTTCTCTGATGCTCAGTGATGTTGAGCTTTTTTCACATTTGTTGGCACCATAAATGCCTTCTTTTGAGAAATGTCTGCTCATATCCTTTGCCCACTTTTTCATGGGGTTGTTTTTTTCTTGTAAGTTTAACTTCCTTGTAGATTCTGGATATCAGACCTGTGTCAGATGGGTAGATTGCAAAAATTTTCTCCCATTCTGTAGGTTGCCTGTTCACTCTGATGATAATTTCTTTTGCTGTGCAGAACTCTTTAGTTTCATTAAATCCCAGTTGTCAATGTTTGCTTTTGTTGCAATTGCTCTTGGCATTTTGATCATGAAGTCTTTGCCCATGCCTGTGTCCTTAATGGTATTGTCTAGATTTTCTTCTAGGGTTTTTAATCATTTTGGGTTTTACGTATAAGTCTTTCATTCATCTTGAGTTAATTTTTGTATAAGGTGTAAGGAAGGGTTCCAGTTTCAGTTTTCTGCATATGGGCAGCCAGTTCTCCCAGCACCATTTATTACATAGGGAATGCTTTCCCCATTGCTTGGTTTGTCGAAGATCCCTCTGATCATTTTTAAGGCTGGTTGAGACCAGCCATGTGGAGGACTTCCTTAATTTTCAATGTCAATGTTTTTAATCGGTGAGATGACTCACAACACTAAACAATTCACCATGTATCTTATGTGTTAGGTTAAAGGAATACCATATTTTTGTTTTGTTTTTGTTTTGTTTTTTTTGAGACAGAGTCTCAGGCTACTACCCAGGCTGGAATGCAGGGTGCAACCTTGGCTCACTGCAACCTCCACCTCCCGTGTTCAAGTAATTCTTGTGCCTCAGCCTCCCAAGTAGCTGGGACTACAGGCACATGCCATCACACCCAGCTCATTTTTGTACTTTTAGTAGAGACAGGGTTTCACCATATTAGCCAGGCTGATCTCGAACTCCCAACCTCAAGTGATCTGCCTGCCTCAGCCTCCCAAAGTGTTGGGATTGTAAGCATGAGCCACTGCACCTGGCCTACTCTGCACTTTTTACATAGATCCTAGTGAGAATTGGACCTGGGATTTTTCTGTGAATGAGAGCCTGTTGTATGCCATACCCCCACCCCACCCCTACAGCCTTCCTAATATAAGGAAGAAATGAAGCAGCCGAGCCATCATTAAGCAGATCACCTCTCAGATCACCTCTGAAAATGAAGGAAATGGGATGAAAGCTTTGCCCCAGCGGCTGAGTGCTCAATTAGCAGGAATCACGGGAGGCCAAGGGCATGGCCTGGCTTTGTCGCTGCCTTATTATGGATTTGATAGGAAACAGCTTTTTTGACTGTTTACATTATGGAAATGTGATAACCCATTTGTATTACTTAAACTGTGCATTTTGTAAGTGTTGTCAAAGGGAGGGAGTAATTTGTAACAGAAGCAGAGTATGTAGAAACTGTTCTCGTAAAAGTGTTCTCTAAATTGCTTTGCTTGCAGCTGTGGAGGTTGCCATAAAGAATGATTTCTCATATTGGATTTTCAAAGCCACAGGAGTGGCCACAGAGCAGGCAACGGACAGCCCAATGATTTAAGATTATTTAATGCCCCAGTTGTCGTGAAACAGAAGGAAATAAACTCCAGTGGGCTGCTAGAACACATTACTACAATCTCTTAATGCGCCAAACTAGGAGACTGATTTATCTCCTGTTATGTCTTATTAAGTGACATTCAGAAGAAGAAAAGGAAAAAAGAAGGAGGGGGGGGGGCAACCAAAGCTGATGGCAGAAAATTACCCTGAAACGAGTGTGATGCAGGCAGCTTGTATTGTTCTTAAGTTCAAGAACCCAAGCTTGAACTCAACGCTTTTTCAGTGTGTTTTATTTGTTAGTACAGAGATATTTGAAGATGGCAGATTGGGCATAAGAATAGGCCAAAAGGCTGTCTGCCCCAGTGCTTCCCAGACTTCACTGAGCACAGGAATTGCCTGGGGCTCTTTCAAAACGTAGATTCCAATCCAGAAGGTCTGGGAAGGAGCCTGCAACTCTGCATTTCTACCAAGCTCCTCTATGCTTCTGAAGCAGCTGTTCCTGGGGCCATGCTTTGAGGAGCAAAGTTCTCATTCATCCTGCAGAAGGAACCTGCAGAAATTCTCCGTCATCCTGTAGAAGGGACCTGCAGAGATTCTTACTCATCCTGCAGAAGAAACATCCTCCAGGCAGAACCCAAAACAGCTCATGGTCTTCCTTTCTGTCATACACTTAGGGCGTCCCTAATCCGAACACCCAAATCCAAACTGTTCCAGTGAGCATTTCCTGTGAATGTTATGTCAGTGCTCAGAAAGTTTCAGGTTTTGAAGTATTTTGGAATTTTGGATGTTCAGATTAGGGAATGCTCAGCCTATAAGCATTCCAAAATCCCCCCAAAAGAATGAAATCTGAAACCCTTCTGGTTTTAAACATTTTCAGATCAGGGATATTCAGTCTGTTGTTCTTTATTTCACAGTCGTCCTTTCGTCCTTTACATAACTGTTGTCCCTGTCTGTGCACAGCTGATTCTGAGTGATCAGATTTGAACTCCCTACACCCTCTATCTAACCCATTCCCCTCTTGCCTCATCCTCAGGACAAAGAAGGTTGCTCTGGTCTGCTTAAATGGACTCCTACATGCTCAATGTGTATCTTTTTTTTTTTTTTGAGATGGAGTCTCGCTCTGTCACCCAGGCTAGAGTGCAGTGGGACAATGTCAGCTCATTGCAACTTCCGCTTCCCGGGCTCAAGAGATTCTCCTGCCTCAGCCTCCTGAGTAGCTGGGATTACAAGCCCACACCACCACACCCAGCTAATTTTTGTATTTTTAGTGGAGATGGGGTTTCACCATGTTTTCCAGGCTGTCAACATATATTCTTGTGGCTCAAATGTTGGCTTTTGTTTTCATGGCATTCTGTCATGAACCCAGAGCTCTTGATGGGCCCATTACTGCCTACAAAGAAGAGAATTGGGGCTGTTCAACTTGCGGGTTTGCAGGTATCCCAGCCGGCACTCTGGAGAGCCAGTGTCCATAGAAATAGCACTGATGTTCTCATTGGTTTCAAAGAACATCTTTATTTCTGCCTTCATTTCGTTATGTACCCAGTAGTCATTCAGGAGCAGATTGTTCAGTTTCCATGTAGTTGAGCGGTTTTGATTGAGTTTCTTAGTCCTGAGTTCTAGTGTGATTGCACTGTGGTCTGAGAGACAGTTTGTTATAATTTCTGTTCTTTTACATTTGCTGAGGAGTGCTTTACTTCCAATTATGTGGTCAATTTTGGAATAAGTGCGATGTGGTGCTGAGAAGAATGTATATTCTGTTGATTTGGGGTGGAGAGTTCTATAGATGTCTGTTAGGTCCGCTTGGTGCAGAGATGAGTTCAATTCCTGGATATCCTTGTTAACTTTCTGTCTCGTTGATCTGTCTAATGTTGACAGTGGAGTGTTGAAGTCTCCCATTATTATTATATGGGAGTCTAAGTCTCTTTGTAAGTCTCTAAGGACTTGCTTTATGAATTGGGTGCTCCTGTATTGGGTGCATATAATTTAGGAGAGTTAGCTCTTCCTGTTGAATTGATCCCTTTACCATTATGTAATGGCCTTCTTTGTCTCTTTTGATCTTTGATGGTTTAAAGTCTATTTTATCAGAGACTAGGATTGCAACCCCTGCTTTTTTTTGTTTTCCATTTGCTTGGTAGATCTTCCTCCATCCCTTTATTTTGAGCCTATGTGTGTCTCTGCATGTGAGATGGGTCTCCTTTGAAAACTGGCACAAGACAGGGATGCCCTCTCTCACCACTCCTATTCAACATAGTGTTGGAAGTTTGGCTAGGGCAATCAGGCAAGAGAAAGAAATAAAGGGTATCCAGTTAGGAAAAGAAGAAGTCAAATTGTCCCTGTTTGCAGATGACATGATTGTATATTTAGAAAACCCCATTGTCTCAGCCCAAAATCTCCTTAAGCTGATAAGCAACTTCAGCAAAGTCTCAGGATACAAAATTAATGTGCAAAAATCACAAGCATTCTTATACACCAGTAACAGACAAACAGAGAGCCAAATCAGGAATGAACTTCCATTCACAATTGCTTCAAAGAGAACAAAATACCTAGGAATCCAACTTACAAGGGATGTGAAGGACCTCTTCAAGGAGAACTACAAACCACTGCTCAGTGAAATAAAAGAGGACACTAACAAATGGAAGAACATACCATGCTCATGGATAGGAAGAATCAATATCGTGAAAATGGCCATACTGCCCAAGGTTATTTATAGATTCAATGCCATCCCCATCAAGCTACCAATGAGTTCTTCACAGAATTGGAAAAAACTGCTTTAAAGTTCATATGGAACCAAAAAAGAGCCCGCATTGCCAAGACAATCCTAAGTCATAAGACAAAGCTGGAGGCATCACGCTACCTGACTTCAAACTATACTACAAGGCTACAGTAACCAAAACAGCATGGTACTGGTACCAAAACAGAGATATAGACCAATGGAACAGAACAGAGTCCTCAGAAATAATACCACCATCTACAGCCATCTGATCTTTGACAAACTGAGAGAAACAAGAAATGGGGAAAGGATTCCCTATTTAATAAATGGTGCTGGGAAAATTGGCTAGCCATATGTAGAAAGCTGAAACTGGATCCTTTCCTTACTCCTATACGAAAATGAATTCAAGATGGATTAGAGACTTAAATGTTAGACCTAATACCATAAAAACCCTAGAAGAAAACCTAGGTAGTACCATTCAGGACATAGGCATGGGCAAGGACTTCATGTCTAAAACACCAAAAGCAATGGCAGCAAAAGCCAAAATTGACAAATGGGATATGATTAAACTAAAGAGCTTCTGCACAGCAAAAGAAACTACCATCAGAGTGAACAGGCAAACTACAGAATGGGAGAAAATTTTTGCAATCTACTCATCTGACAAAGGGCTAATATCCAGAATCTACAAAGAACTCAAACAAATTTACAAGAAAAAAACAAACAACCCCATCAAAAAGTGGGCAAAGGATATGAACAGACATTTCTCAAAGAAGACATTCATACAGCCAACAGACACATGAAAAAATGCTCATCATCACTGGCCATCAGAGAAATGCAAATCAAAACCACAAGGAGATACCATCTCACACCAGTTAGAATGGCAATCATTAAAAAGTCAGGAAACAACAGGTGCTGGAGAGGATGTGGAGAAATAGGAACACTTTTACACTGTTGGTGGGGTTGTAAACTAGTTCAACCATTATGGAAAACAGTATGGCGATTCCTCAAGGATCTAGAACTAGATGTACCATATGACCCAGCCATCCCACTACTGGGTATATACCCAAAGGATTATAAATCTTGCTGCTATAAAGACACATGCACACGTATGTTTATTGCGGCACTATTCACAATAGCAAAGACTTGGAATCAACCCAAATGTCCATCTGTGACAGACTGGATTAAGAAAATGTGGCACATATACACCATGGAATATTATGCAGCCATAAAAAGGATGAGTTTGCGTCCTTTGTAGGGACATGGATGCAGCCGGAAACCATCATTCTTAGCAAACTATCACAAGAACAGAAAACCAAACACCGCATGTTCTCACTCATAGGTGGGAACTGAACAATGACATCACTTGGACTCGGGAAGGGGAACATCACACATCGGGGCCTATCATGGGGAGGGGGGAGGGGGGAGGGATTGCATTGGGAGTTATACCTGATATAAATGATGAATTGATGGGTGCTGACGAGTTGATGGGTGCAGCACACCAACATGGCACAAGTATACATATGTAACAAACCTGCACGTTATGCACATGTATCCTAGAACTTAAAGTATAAAAAAAAAAAAAAAAGAAAGAAATAGCAGTGATGATCACCAAGCTCTCCAGTGTGGATTCTGAGGCCAGGGCAACAGAGCCATCCACTCCCCAGTGCACTGGCTTGTAGTAGGGGCTGTCACTGCCCCTCAGGGGGCTGCAAACACAAGAGATCTGGGCTCCCAGGCCCTGTGCACTTCTGCAGGGCACAGGCTTCTTGCATTCTCAAGTCCCCATGGGGGGGAAAGCCCTGTGAATTGGGATGGTTTCCAGTGAGGGCTTCACACTTCCTTTACTCGTGCAGCACTTTAGGTTGGTGACTGGTATGCACTGGGCCAAGGGTTCACTCTATCTCTGTCCTTACCCCCAGAGCTTGAGGACTAGCCTCTGCCAAATTTTTTAAGGGCTCATCCCAGCGGGCTTGTTCAGTGGGCTGCTGTGTTTGCAATGCCTGTCCCTCCTCTATTTACCAAAAGCAATGTTTGTTTTCTCTCTTCACTTGCTAGGGTTTCCCATGGTCACTGTGCCTCCACCCCCATCCTCCTGGCAGCCAGATGGCCTTCCCCCTCACAGCCATCACTCCCTCCCTCCTTCCCTCTTTCTCTCCCTCCAAACAACTCACCTTCTGGTCTCTGGACCTCCTGCCACATGCCATTTTCCACACCGAGACCACTTCTCTTTCCTGCTGGAAACCTTTCATGGATTGCCATTTAGGAGAGGTGTAAGTCCCCTAGCCTGGCCATTGAGGCTCCCTGCCCCCCCCCCCACCCCCCCACCCCCAATCCTGGGCTGCAAACAAACTGAAGCTCTGGGCTCCCTTGACCCTCAGTGATTTCCCATGCCATCCTCTCTGCTAGACATCATGACTCAGCCAGACTTCAGCTGTATGACCCACTCCAAGTGCCAGCTACTCTATGAAGTCTTCCCACCTGGATACTAGCCCCAGACCCTCATCTTCCTCCATTTCCATAAGGCACCAGGTGCACCCCTCACCTCCCCTGGGAGTGCCACTGATATGCGATGCAATCACTCTCAATAGCCCTGACGCACACAAGCAGGAGCAATGTCCTAAGCATCTTTACATCCCAGAACAAGCTCATGAGTAGGCATGCAATGACGGAATGGAAGAGTGGGTAAATGGACAATAGATATCACTGCTTGGTTCCTTCCACCACAAGCACTGGACTTTTAGGGAACAGCATTTAAGCCATAGCAAGAAAATAGCTAATGGGATTTCCGAAATCCACAATAAAATGTCAAATGAAATGTTTCCTCCTTGGGTCAATCAATGAGCTGATTTCTCATTTTCTGATGTTGTTATGGGCTTGCTTCAGACCTAACTGTACCCTTCAGGGGTCTTAGCTCAGGTGACCATTTTCAGAAGGATGGAGTCCTGGGAGAAGGCCCTCATTCCCGGTCCACACCCATCCTCCACCCCTCGCCGCCGCGCAGCAGACACCTCCAGGGTTCCTCTCCCCCACCCTCCGCTGCCTGGTTTCCCTTTGGGGGTACTTTCAGGGGATGCTGCCAAAATGCTGGTTCCTATTAGACAGGTTCACCTAAGGGCTGAGGAATTTCATCTAGAACTAGAGCCCCTCGAGGATACTCCAGGGACTCTTGACTCTCTGGCTCCCATCTGGCTCTGAGCTTGTTCATATTTGTGTTTGATCCCGGCCTGTGTGTGTTACATTTTTATAGGATCTCCCGCCGATGTACACATCGATTTGTTCTGTTGAGATGCTTTGTGTGGAACATATTTTATGTGGTGGTTTTTGGAGTTTTGCACCCTCTAGAGAAAATGACCTTTCATGCCCGTGAATAATGAGACTGGAAATATTTCTCTTAACTCAGAAGCATCTGCACGCACCAATTTTCACACGAGCTGATGAGCCTGCTCATGGCATGACTTTTCTCCAAAGACCTGGGGATCCGAATGATGCCTATTTTTAGTGCATCCTGAAAACAGGAAAGGGCAGGCCGTGGAAATGTTTCCTTTGTGGGTGTATGTAGCTTCGAGTTTAGCACTGGGTGGGAGTGAGTGTGTGTGTGTGTGTGTGTGTGTGTGTGTGTAGGTATGATTTGATAGATCATTTTTCTCAACGACACACTGAAGAAGGGGAAAAGGAATCATAAAGGACTACCTGGAGACCAGTAGTGGCTCCAGCAGTGGGTTTTGGGCGAGCCTGCCGGACTCCAGATGAGCGTCCCATTCATGCTG
This sequence comes from Trachypithecus francoisi, assembly GCF_009764315.1. Lineage (NCBI taxonomy): Eukaryota > Metazoa > Chordata > Mammalia > Primates > Cercopithecidae > Trachypithecus > Trachypithecus francoisi. Next base: position 4,169,375 of record NW_022681442.1, on the reverse strand, counting down.
GGGAGAAGCCGGGAAGCTTGAGCAACTTCCAGTGTAAATGGACTTCATTCATTGTGAGTTATTTTGAATGCCCTCCTGGCCCTCTTGGGAATGGCAGATGGTGATGTATGTGTGTACATAGAGGCAAAACCTCAAGATCCTGTCTCCAGTGCTAGGTTTTTGTTGAAAACTAGAAGTCACAATGTGACAAAATCCCTGTGTTCTTAAAGTAAGAAGAGCCACCCAGGCCCAGAAGCACATTCATGGGAAGCCAGTTTTCAAAGTCTTCCCAGGTTTCTCCAGAAAGTAGTTACTGGAAGGAACCCTGTCTGTCAGGGTCTGGAAGCTCACTGCCATGTGTGTGCTGACCTGGCGCCCTCCTAGGCAGGCAGGGGGCTGAGACCGTCTCGGGCCACCAGCATCGTGAGTAACACACAGTAGCGGGGGTGTGTTCAGAAAGCACTCGGACTCCGAGATCAAGGTTCCTGCCACTCACATGGGCAGACAGATATCCAGAAACAATCGTGACGGTAAGAACAGCAGCTGGGCACCACGGAGCAGGGAAGTGCCCGCAGGGGAAGGAGCAGCCGCTGGGAAAAGCAAATCCCCTCCTTCTGGCCCAGGGCCTGAGCCCTGGGAGGCTCCTCATCTTTGGGTAGGCTAAGCCAGCTCTTTCTTCCTAATGTCAGTGGAGTTATGCACTTGGCATGGCGGAGAACTGCCCCTCTTCATTGAGAGTGGATTAGAAGATGGTGGTGGGGGTGTTAACAAGGAAAAGTAACACCAAATGTACGCAGAGCTACGTCCAGGGAAACCTGTTCTGTGGACTATTAAAAATCCAAAATTCATGTTGAGGTCCTACCTCTCAGTACCTTAGAATGTGACTGTATTTGCAGATAGGGCCGTTAAAAAGGTAATTTTTAACTGCCCGGGCGGTGGCTCCCGCCTGTAATCCCAGCACTTTGGGAGCGCAGGCGAGCAGATCACCGGGTCAGGAGATCAAGACCGTCCTGGTTAACAAGGTGAAACCCCGTCTCTACTAGAAATACAAAAAAAAAAAATTAGGCGTGTTGGCGGGCGCCTGTAGTCCCAGTTACTCTGGAGGCTGAGGCTAGAGAATGGCGTGGACCCGGGAGGCGGAGCTTGCAGTGAGCCGAGATCGGGCCACTGCACTCCAGCCTGGGCGATAGAGCGAGACTCCGTCTCAAAAAAAAAAAAAAAAGGCCGGGCGCAGTGGCTCAAGCCTGTAATCCCAGCACTTTGGGAGGCCGAGACGGGCGGATCACGAGGTCAGGAGATCGAGACCATCCTGGCTAACATGGTGAAACCCCGTCTCTACTAAAAAATACAAAAAACTAGCCGGGTGTGGTGGTGGGCGCCTGTAGTCCCAGCTACTCGGGAGGCTGAGGCAGGAGAATGGCGTGAACCCGGGAGGCGGAGCTTGCAGTGAGCTGAGATCCGGCCACTGCACTCCAGCCTGGGCGACAGAGTGAGACTCCGTCTCAAAAAAAAAAAAAAAAAAAAAAAAAAAGTAATTAAGGTTAAACAAGATCATTGAGATAGGGCCTATCCCATCTGACTGGTGTCTTTATAGCAAGAAGAGATTAGGACGCAGACACACAGAGGAGAGGCCATTTGAGGATTCGGGGGGAGGACAACCCTCTAGCAGCCAAGGAGAGCAGCCTCAGAATGAAACCAACACATCTCACACCTTGATCTTGGACGTCAGCCTCCACAACTGTGTGAAAAGAAGTTTCTGTTGTTCAAGCCCCGCTACCTGTGGCCTTTTGCTAGGGCAGCCCCGACAAACTCATAGGGAATCCTATGACCAGTCTTTGTTATGAGAGCTGCCCCTGAAGTCACATCAGTTGAATTTCAGGATTCCAGATATCCTTTCCGAATAGCTGGGATGGAGTCTCTCTCTGTCGCCCAGGCTGCAGTGGTGCAATCTTGGCTCACTGCAACCTCCGCCCTCCTGGGTTCAAGTGATTCTCCTGCCTCAGCCTACTGAGTAGCTGGGATTACAGGTGCCCGCCACCATGCCCGGCTAATTTTTATATTTTTAGTAGAGACGGGGTTTCACCATGTTGCCCAGGCTGGTCTCAAACTCCTGACCTCAAGTGATCCGCCCGCCTCAGCCTCCCAAAGTACTGGAATTACAGATGTGAGCCACTCTACCCGGCTGGGGACAGGCTTTTGAATGCTTACTCTTTAAAAAAAAAAAAAAAAAAAAGTGTATATTTAAGGCCTGCAATGAGATGTGTTGATACATGTAGTGAAGTGATGGCTACCTTCAAGTACATTCACATATCCATCATCTCACATAGTTACCTTTCAGTTTTTATTTTTTATGGTCAGAGTACCTAAAGTCTACTCATGTAGCAAAGTTCCAGTATATGATACAATATTATTAACTCTGGTCCTGTGCTGTACTTAAGAGCTCTCGACTTGTTCATGGACAGAACTGCAACTTTCTACCCTTTGACTTAGATCTCCCCGTTTTCCCCACTCACACCACCTTTATGTAGAATGTGGAGGAAACAGAGACTGATGCACTATGTCTATCTGGTGATAAAACTCCATCATATTAGTTAGAAGGGAGGAGGGTAACGTTGCTTTTTTATTTCTGGAAATCAGAAATCATATTGAGACAAAGTTAGAAAAAGGCATCTGTGTTCTGTTTGGCTTTGTATTGGATCCATTCTGAATCGACTCCTAAAAACAAAAGGCTTTGCCTTGTTTCTTCTTTCCTTGTTATATTTGACAGCACTGTTTGGGTTGTCATTTTTGTGATGCCTTTATTTTATTTTCTGGGACTGTGGGTGATTTTGGCAAAGATGTATGACCCTTAACTCAAAAGGATGGGGTTTACAAGCTAACTGAGGGCGGGTTTATGAGCAGCATTATTCTGCAGGAACACAGAACTGTACAGACAGGGCAGCCCCACTGGATCCCAGGTACACTCGTGGCCATGTGTGCGGGTGGGCTTGAACATTGCCACTCCCCCACCAAGAACAAAGACCCCGTCCCCAACACTAAGAAGAATATCAGCATGGAACATAAACGTGCCAACTGTCCACTGGGCCGTCACTGGCTAAAGCGAGCTGACTTTTCTGTATACACTCCATATCATTTTCCTGGATTATTTCCCAAAACTTGACAGACCTTAGGAAAGCTATTTTGAGGCTTTGCTGACAGTTTTTCTGGACCCACAGTATGTATTTCAGACATTTCAGTAATAACTCTGTGACCTCATTAAATGCGTATTTTTTTATGAGCCTGTGGGTATCGGTGCAAGGACACACGTTGTATTCTTATTTAAAAATCCCAAGTTAAAAACAACCCTGGCCTTTTGGCGTCATGGCCATACATCTGAGTTTGGACTAGGAGAGTGGCTTAGTTCACTACAACCTTTTGCCAAAAAATATTGAAGCAATGTTTTTTCTAAAATGTGGTATAACACAGAATTCTTGGATTTGCTGAAATCATACAGATTTTCCTACGTTCGTTTGCTTGCCGCGTTCATGCAGGTGATTTTGCAAACGTGCAACCTGGAGTCCAGCTGTCTTGCTCTTCATGCTGGGCACTGTTTGTTCCTCTGCCCGCCCAGCACCATTTATATCACAGGACTCACAGCGAGGCGGAGAGAAGACACGTCTAGTTGTGTCCTTACGCACGTTTCTACTTAAAGGTGGGAGAAAAGAAGGCAAATAAGTCCTGAGCAAGGACCATGCCGCAGACAGGCTGCCAGCCACATTAAAGATGCCACCTGCCTTCAGTAGAAGGGCCTGATGACTCCCCTAAGGCCACTGTCTTCTTTACCCTTCAACAGAGAGAAGTCAGAGCCTCTGGGTACAAACCGCACTGTTGTCAATGAATGCGAACCAAACACCTTGAGGAGTCAAAGTAAGAGCTCAGGCCTCTTCCAAGAACACCAGGCACAGGCAAGGCACGGAGTCACGAGCTCTGTTTTGGAGCACGTTCACCCACTGATAACACTGAGCGGGCGATTCACCAAAACCACCTTGGGCTGCAGCCTCTTGAATAGCAACTTAATACATGTCCCGGAGCCGCCTCTTAGGGTTGGGTTAGTTGAGATAATGAACTTGGCCAGCTTTGAAAATCCGACAACAGGAAGTCTTTGAAACTTGCCAGTGGGCCTGATGTTCTGTGTGTGCCACTCCCATGCTGCTAGCGGTGCCTTGCCTGTGCTTGGTGTTCTTGGAAGAGGCCTGAGCTCTTACTTTGACTCCTCAAGGTGTTTGGTTCGTATTCTTGTACCCAGAGGCTCTGACTTCTCTCTGTTGAAGGGTAAAGAAGACAGTGGCCTTAGGGGAGTCATCAGGCCCTTCTCCTGAAGGCAGGTGGCATCTTGAATGCGGCTGGCAGCCTGTCTGCAGCATGGTCTTTGCTCAGATTTCCCTTCTCTTTTCCCACCTTTAAGTAGGAATGTGCGTAAGGACGCAACTCGATACTGATTTGCTAAGTTCAATGACATTCAAAGTGAAAATAATGCATATACTTGTGGATTATTTTCGTTGCAAAGTTTGTTCGTTCTTTCCCTATTGGGTGTGCATCGAGCGCCTGCTAAGGGCTGGGCAGAGTGCTAGATGACGGGAACTGTGTGAGCCAACGCGGGTGTGGAGCCTGTTTTCTGGGAGCTGAGAGGCTGGGGATGAAGAGGAGGCACACTGGACGTGGCTTGAGCAACCGAATGAGATGGCAGGTGTGATGCAGGCACACTGACGGAGAGGCACGCGGTTCTCTAAGAGCATGTGAGGAGACTAGTAGGTCTGGGATGGCTGGGAGCTGTGACATTGGAAGGAGTTCACCATGTGTACAGGAGGCAGCAGCATGTGCGAAGACCCAGTGCGTGGGAAGGACAGAGGCAGGGCTGGGGCCCAGCACTGGGTCCCTCCTACAAGCATATGTCAGGGCCTCAAGGCCACTCTGATAACTGCTTTCCCTCCCCGAGCTTCCTGCAGTGAGAGTGAAGCTCACGAATGCTTTGGGCATGGCATGGCAGTGTGATCTCATCGTATAAGGTGTTTTGATTATGATTGGACTTTTGTGCCAGGACCTATTTTAAATGCTGGGGGTGTCGTGCTAAATGAGCCTGACCAAGCCTCTGCCTTCGTGGAGTTTGCCGTCTACTTAGGCAGGGGCTCAGAGAGTAATCCAGCAAACCTATAACTGGGCCATTCAATGTCAGACACTATGAGTGTTATGAATACAAATAGGTACAGTGTAACAAGGAGCCAGAGGGGCCTGGAAGGCTGCATTGCTGTGGACAGGGAGGTCTGGGAAAGGCTTTGGAGCATGGGTGCTGGGGCTGTCCCTTCATCAGAGACTGGAATGATGAAGCCAGCCTTGCCAAAGGGTCCCCTCTCTGACTTGCTCTGGCACTCTGAGGGCAGGGGTCTGCCTCCTTGCCTTCTCTCTACCACACAAAACTGGTTGCCTTCCCCAAGGACCACAAAGGGGAAGAAAAGAAAACGAAGAAATCAGAAAAGATAAAACCAAGAGAGATCACCAAAGGCATGCGGTGCAAATACTGATCACATCAGTAAGAAATTGGTTTCCATCCCTGATTTGCTTTTCCTTTAAATAGGACATTCAGTCATAGCTTCACTATAAAATTGATTTATTGTGTTGAAATAATTTCCATAGCAAGGGAACTAATTTGATTGTGTAGCATAAAGAAAATGTATGTGGGACAATGGGGAAGAATTTAGCCAAAATGAATCCAATATATTTTAATCTCTGCAATACAAATTATATTTTCAATTAAGAAGCTTAACTTGCATGTGTTCGGCAGGCAGAAGCTTCCCAGAGCACTTCCTGCATGTGTTTATGGGCAATAAGTCACTTAGCATTAAGAAGGTAGACGATCGTTAGCCCATGATCACCCAGTTGCCTCCTGTTAATAGCAAAGTCAATGCAAACCATTGCTGTGGCCATATTCGAGTGGTAAAATGGGGAGTTATATGGAAAGTAGAACTGTTATATTGGTGAACACGATTTACGAGACGGAACAAGGAAATCCTGAATTCCATCCCCTATGGGCCATGGACAGCCCATATTCACAGTCAAGTGTGAAAGTGGCTTTTGGGCCACCCGTGCCCTGCCTGGAAGCAGAGCATCATGTGGCCACGTGTCTGATCGGCTCTGCCTTACTAATTGTGTTTAACCTGAGCTCTGCTGCAGACAGACTTTGGTCTTTTGCTCCATGCGTCCTTCCGGCTGACCTAGGAGTTGCTTGCCAGTGATGGGTAGAGGGCGAGGGCAAGATGCTAGCTGGCTTTTGTCCAGTGGTCCACTTGTCTGGGATTGCATTTCATCTTAAATCAACCCATGAGGTGGAGAAGCCATGATCACCATATTATGTAAGCCATGGAATCTGCCTCGCGGGCTGTTGTGGCAGAGCGGTCAACAAGTTAGAAGCCAGAGCCCTTGTACACTCATGGGTGCCCACAATAACTCATTAGGTTTTTTCCTTTTCTTACTCCCAGTCCCAGTAGCCGTCTAAAAGCAAAAGCTTCTGGGGCCTGACCTTGCAGACACCGGCCTTGGACTCACCTCTTTATAATTAAGACAAGAGCATGGAAGAAATAAAGGAGTCATTAAAAAAAAAGACAAGGAATCTGGCAGGAAAAGCAGAGGCAGATGTGGAGCTGGTTTAAAAATCTATTTCGAGTCTTTCCAGCGGCTGGCTGGGTATTCGGGGGTCGCCAACACACAGGGGCCGGTGCAACCAAGGAGCAGTTGCGTAAGTCCTTGCATAAGTAGAATGAGATGCCCAGGGCTCCCTCCAGCGCGGCCACATGGCTGGAAACCTGTCAGGTTTTATAGCATCAAATCAGACACCGTGCACCAGGATGGAGAGCCCGGAAAGAGGTCAGAGCCGGGGAAAGGAGGTGGGGGCTGTAAACCCGACAGCAGCTTGAGGAATGGGCTCAAGGCAGATGGGGTGAGCAGAGGTATCCCAGGGACAGTGGTGAGCCCGAAACTAAACATGGGGAGAGAAGAGACAGAGACAAGAATAACCATGGTGGTAAGGTGGCAGATCCTCAGTTTAAAATCTGACCACAATGCCATTCACTTAGGCACTCGCTTGTTTTAAAAATATTTATTGCCGGGCGCGGTGGCTCATGCCTGTAATCCCAGCACTTTGGGAGGCCGAGGTGGGTGGATCACCTGAGGTCGAGAGTTCGAGACCAGCCTAACCAACGTAGAGAAACCCCATCTCTACTAAAAATACAAAGTTAGCCGGGCGTGGTGGCACATGCCTATAATCCCAGCTGCTACGGAGGCTGAGGCAGGAGAACTGCTTGAACCTGGGAGGCAGAGGTTGCGGTGAGCCGAGATCATGCCATTGCACTCCAGCCTGGGCAACAAGAGTGAAACTCCGTCTCAAAATATATATATTTATTTATTAAGCATTAGTTGTGGTGGGTGTAGAATGGATCTGCCCCCAGGAAACCCCGGATCTGGGGCTCCGAGTCATCTGGAGACTCCTTTGGAGCCTTCCCTGTCAATTGTCCCTTCACCTCCAGATTCTTCTACTGCAGGGAAGCTCTCTTGACCTCACCCTAAGCCTCACTGTGGACACCCCTGTTTTGTCCTTCACAACCAGACCACACAGAGTGGGTCCTAGGTCCCCAGCCTTCACTCACTCTTCATCTCCCTATGAGGCTAACGAAATCTGTTCTACGGCAGTTACCAGTGGTGTCCTCATCAGTAAGCCCACATTACCGCCCTCTCCAGTCTCAGACACGGTTGGTGGCGCCCTTGCTTTGAAGTGCTCTTGTCCAGTATCTTCCATGACCCCACATCTGCCCCTTTTCCCTCTGGCACGTCTCATTCCTTCCCTCCCTCTCGCTTTATCTCTCTCCCCTCCCCTTTTCTCCCCTCCCCCTCCTCCCCTCTCCTCCCTCCTTCCCTTTTTTCCTTTCTCTATCCTCTCTCTTCTCTTGTCTTCTCTTCTCTCTCTCTCTCTCAAGCTCATTTTTTTTTTCTGCCCAGAAGAAATACTGACATTCTCCAAGGATTTTTTCTCAGCCTTCTTTTTTAGGTTCTTATTCTAAAATCTCTCTTCAGTGCTCTCTCACTGATTTCCAAGGATTTCTTTATAAGTAGACTGAGACCAAGTTCAAAATGTACCTTCCACTCTTGACCTTCACTTGATCCCAGACCCCACTTTCATCTGTGTCTCCAAGACTGAACACAGGCCCCTCCAATCCCCAAGGAGGTGCTCTGAGCCCACTCCCCATGGTTGTAGATGATTCCCCCACCTTCTGCATGAGGTAGACACCCAGTCACCTCTACAGCCTCCTTCCGCTCAGCTGTACCCCTCCCCTCCCACCCCCGCCCTGCTAATTTACTTTGTCACCCTTTCCAGACCAGGTCAGTTCCAGACATGACCTGGGTGCTCCTTCTCCTTAAAGAATGAATGAACAAGAGGCCAGGCACAGTGGCTCACACCTGTAATCCCAGCCAGCACTTTGGGAGGCCGAGGTGGGCCAGTCACCTGAGGTCAGGAGTACAAGACCATCCTGGTCAACATAGCGAAACCCTGTCTCTACAAAAAAGACAAAAATCAGCCAGGTGTGGTGGCACACACTTGTAATCCCAGTTACTTGGGAGGCTGAGGCATGAGGATCACTTGAATTCAGGAAGTGGAGGTTGCAGTGAGCCGAGATCATGCCACTGCACTCTAGTATGGGAGACAGAGTGAGACTCTGTGTCAAAAAAAAAAAAAAAAAGAATGATAGGCCATGGCGGATTGGCACACACATAATTTTATAATTTTCTGTTTTTCTCTTGTTTTCCTTTTTTTTTTTTTTTTTGGAGACAGAGTCTCACTCTGTTGCCCAGGCTAGAGTGCAGTGGCATATTGCAGCTCACTGCAACCTTTGTTTCCAGGGTTCAAGTGATCCTCCTGCCTCAGCCTCCTAAGTAGCTGGAGTTACAAGCATGTGCCACCGTCCCTGGATAGCTTTTGTATTTTTCTTAGAGATGGAGTTTCACCATCTTAGCCAGGCTGGTCTCGAACTCCTGACCTCAAGTGATCCACCCATCTCAGTCTCCCAAAGTGCTGGATTACAGGCATGAGCCACTGCACCCAGCCGGCACACACATCATTTTCTAAGCCAGGGTTTGACAAGCTGTAACTGATGACCCCAATCCAGCCCTCCATCTGTAGTGTGTGTGTGTGTGTGGTGTGTGTGTGTGTGTGTGCGCGCGCGCACCCCACTAGCTAAGAATAGTTTTTATGTTTTTAAAGGATTGAAAAAAGGCAAGAATAATATTTCATAACCGATGAAAATTATATGAAATTTAAATTTTACTGTCTATAAATTTTATTGGCACATAGTCATACCCGTTGCCTTTTTTATTGTCAGTGGCTGCTATTGCGCTATTGTAATAGCAGAGTCTGTCAGTAGATACAGAAGAAACCGTATGGTCTGCAAGGCCTGACTTCTTTACTATCTGGTCATTTACAGAAAAAGGGTACTACTGATCCCTCGACTAGACTGTCTAGAATGGAAAGTGCACTGTTAAGAATGGTTGCGTCTTAGTCACAGACTGTGATCAATAATCAATAATCAGTCACTCTGATGTAACCTGAGAACATACTATATAGAAAGCGTGCTGTGGAGGATACCGTGTGCTTCCCCTTGTGCTCGCTCCAGTCTGTTTCACAAGTTCTGGATGATTGATCAATGCTTGATCAATGCGAGCTCCCTTCTCCTTGGCGGGAAGAATGGGAAGCCGGCCCTCCCGCGCGGTGCATTTGGCATCTGAGCTGGTGTTCAGTGCTTCCCTCTCTGCTGGGTGAGGACCTTGCGGGTGAGGACTTCAACATAAAAATGAGGGGTGAGGGGCAAACACCAGACCAGGGTCACAGGAGACGTTGTCTTCCCATGGCCGCTCTGCCCAGTGAGTTCACTGATTTGCCTAAGGGTGGTGCTGGTGTGTGTCTTGCACCGTGCCTCCCTCCAGCCTCTCAGAGATGTCCCCTCTGATGGGGACGTCTCTCCCGTGGATATTTCTGGTGGCTGAACAAAGTGCTTGTGGTTCCTTCCAGCCAATTGTGCTGAAGCAAAGGCGGGCCACTTAAATTGCAGTTTCTCTGATGTATCTTCTAAAAGCCAAACATCGTTATCCACAAAGGGTGCTTTTGTGTAACACCAGGCACTTGAATAGATCTGTGAGGTCTTCCTCTATGGGTGATGAGTCTGGGTTTCACCGTCCCCCTTCTCCAGACCACGTGGCCACTGATCCGTGAGGTGCACAGAAGGATGGGCAGTCACGAGGCAGATTCTTTGAGTTCTGCCACCTACGAGCTGGGTAACCTGGGCAAGTGGCGAACCTCATTGATTCTTCATTGCCACCAGCAAATTGGGGAGAGTAATTGAGAGGGCATTTGTGAGCTCCTGGCCGAGCAGGTAGCAGGTTAGAGCTGCTTGATCAATGGGAGCTCCCTTCTCCTTCATGGGAAGAACAGGAAGCCTGCTCCTCCCCTGCGGTGCATTTGGCATCCAAGCTGGTGTTCAGCACTTCCCTCGCTCCTGTGTGGTGCCAAAGCCTCCTGTGGAATAAGGCCCTGCGCTGCTTCATCCTCCTGGGAGAGCGGGCAGTGGAGCAGGATGCTGCATGCCGAGCTGGCTCTTGGTTCTTGAGGAGTGGGAGCGGTGGCTCTCCCAGCTTAGCTGTGAGTGGTCCCGGAATGAAGGAACAGCAGGAAAACAAAGATAATCTCAAGGCCATGGAGAGGAAGTGTGAGGTAGATGCTGGCACAGGAGCCCATGGTTGGGGAGAATCTGCTTCTGATGCCTTCCACCCTGGCCCTCAAGTGTCAAACAGCAAGAGATGGGCTGAGCAAAAATCACCCATCTCAAATTCAGTTGACAATACAGCATCAGCCATGTCTCCTGGGAAACAGGAAGTGGCCTTAACCATCATCTGCCTGTCATCTCAGGCTTGCCATTAATCAGGCATTCATTAAAGAATTCTGTCAATAATAGAAATCAGAAGTGCCTGGAAAGTAGATTTCTTGCAGGGCAGATGGAGAAAACAGCCTCTAGGTCTCTAAACCCCTTTGGCTTCCACTGGGGTTTCTGGGCGGGACTGGGGACCCACGTGCATGTCATCTCAGGGCAGCTTTCTTTCTCAACCCATTTTGCAGATGTGGCAGCTGAAGTCTCATGCAGCTCCCAGTTATGCCTCTCTTGGGGGAGAGCCCCACCACTGGGAGCTGAGCAGAGGCAATATTTCAGTTATTTTTTTCAAAGATACTGTGAGTTGGTTCATCACTAGACATAGGTGTAAGTTAACTGTTATCTCACCACTTCGTTACCAGGTTATAATCAAAGAAAGTCTTATATCAAAGTCAGCCACACACACAGACATTTATGAAAAACACTTTTGCGCAATCAGTGCATACAGTCTGTTCTTAGGCTTCATAAAACCCCTTTCCCTGTCATTTGAGGTGCTCCGCCTGAGCCTCAGTAAATGATTCATTAGAAGCAAACCAAAAGTATTCTGGAGGCAAGATTCAGTTTGCACTGATAGTCATCTTAGGGAACCAGCATCCTCCAGACCCACAGCTTCTTGCCACTAGAACATGGGGTCCAGTGTTGGGCACTGTCCTTCAACACTGGGCTTCTTACACACACACATCCAATCCACGCACAGCCCGGGAGAGTCCCTGAAACATTTTAGCTCATCCACATACTTTGCATGGTGTGGAATTCAACAAGGAGAACCCATTTCTCTAAATCATTACACTCATTAAGAAAACACAAAGCTCACAACAGAAAATGATTTCCAACTATTATCGTTCTGCGGTTTCTGCTTTTGATCAAGATAGGATAGCCGAAGCACCCACCCAGGTCACTCTCGTGGAATGGGGTTTTCGGATTAAAGATTGGCAACCAACTGATGGCTTGTAGCGCATCCTTTAAGCTGGCACTCACTGTTTGAGTACTTGAGAGTAATTTGCAGACTTCCTAAGTCTTTCATTTTGCTAACTGTGTATCAGGAGCTGTTCTGGGCACTCTATGCAATGTGAGCTTATTTGATGGTTACCACCTAGGAGGCTGGTGTGCTGTTGACACCCATTTCCCAGATGCAGAATCTGAGGAAATCTGCTCAATGTTTACACAACCAACTGGTCAGTGGTACAGCCTGGATTTCATCTCTGGGTGTTTATTCCTGGAGTCCCTGCTCTAACCACCATGTTAACCTGCTTCTCAACACCAATCAAAGCTTGAATCCAGCCTTCCAAATCTCAAGCCTGGGCTTTTGTTAAGGAGGACGCTCAGGGTTTCTTGGTAGTCAAACTCCTGTATGTCCAGGAAAGAATAAAGACCAGATGGTCTTGATATGAAAAGGTAGCAGACTTTAACTACAAAATGGGAAAGGAGTAATTTGTTTATAAGGACAAAGTGGTGGAAACCGTTCTTAGGCTTAGGGTAGGTGATTATATCTTATCTCTTTGAATATATAGTCAAAGCTATATATTCAAGATACTGTGGGCTCCCTACCACACCACCACAAAAAAGTGAATTTTGCAATAAAGCAAGTCACACAGATTTTTTGGTTTCCCAATGCATATATATAAGTTATGTTTACACTATAATGTATTTTCTTAAGTGTGAAAAGTATGTCTTAAAAACACAATGTATATACCTTAATAGAAATACGTTCTTGCTAAAAAATGCTAACAATTATCTGAGGCTTCACCAAGTCTTCATCCTTCCGCTGATAGAGAGTCTTGCGCCAATGTTGATGGCTGCTGACTGATCAGGATGGTGGTTGCTGAGGGCTGAAGTGGCTGTGACAATTTCTTAAAATAAGGCAGCAGTGAAATTTGCACATCATTTGATGCTTCCTTTCACACGAGATTTCTCTGTAGCCTGTGATGCAGTTTGATAGCATTTTACACACACTAAAACTTCTTTTCACATTGGAGTCCATCCTCTCAAACTCTGCCAACTGCTTTGGCAAGTAACTTTATGTAATATTCTAAATCCTTTGTTGTCATTTCAACAATGTTATCAGAATCTTCACCAGGAGTAGATTCATCTCAAGAAACTACTTTCTTTGCTCACAAGCATGAGCAGGAACTCCTTATCCATTCAAGTTGTATCATGAGATTGCAGCAATTCAGTCACATCTTCACAGTCCACTTCTGATTCTAGTTCTCTGCTATTTCCACTACATCTGAATTTACTTCTTCCTCTGAAGTCTTGAACCTGTCAAAGTCATCCATGAAGATTAGAATCAACTTATTCCAAACCCCAGTTAATGTTGATATTTTGACCTCCTCCCGTAAATCATGACTATTCTTAATGGCTTTTAGAATGCTGAATTTTTTCCAGAAAGTTTTCAATTTACTTTGGTCAGATCCATTAGAGGAATCACTCTTTCTGGCAGCTATAGCCTTATAAAATGTGTTTCTTAAATAATAAGACTTGAATGTCAAAATGGCTTCGTGATTCATGGACTGCGGAATGGATGTTGTGTTAGCAGACATGAAAACAACGTTCACCTCCTGGTACGTCTCCATCAGAGCTCTTGGGTGACCAGGTGCATTGTCAGTGAGCAGTAATATTTTCGAAAGGCATCTTGTTTCTGAGTATCAGGTCTTAACAGTGGGCTTAAAACATTCAGTAAACCATGCTCCAAACAGATGTGCTGTCATCCAGACTCTATTCTTGCATTTATAGAACACATGCAGAGTAGATTTAGCATAATTCTTAAGGGCGCTTGGACGTTCAGAATAACCAACAAGCATTGGCTTCTACTTAAAGTCACCAGCTGCCTTAGCCCCCGGCTACAGAGTCAGCCTGTCCTTTGAAGTTTTGAAGCCAAGAATTGACTTCTCCTTCCTAAACATGAAAGTCCTAGATGACATCTTCCAATATAAGGTGGTTGCATTTACACTGAAAATCTGCTTTTTAGTGCAGCCACCCTCATCGATGGTCTATTCTAGGTCTTCTGGAGAACTTGCTGCAGCGTCTCCATCAGCACTTGCTGTTCACCTTGCACTTTCATGTTATGGAGATGGCTTCTTTCCTTAAGAATCAACCTCTGATAGCTTCAAACTTTTCTCCTGCAGCTTCCTCACCTCTCTCAGCCTTCATAGAATTGAAGAGAGTTTAGGGCCTTTCTCTCAGTTAGGCTTTGGCTTGAGGGAATGTTGTGGCTGGTTGGATCTTCTATTCACACCACTGAAACTTTCTCCATAAAAAAGTTTCACCGCTAAAACTTGGCCCACTGCAAGCTGAGAAGATCCTTCGGAGACCTCTTTTGAAACATGTAGCAAAGAAGATGACAGAAGCCACCATCTTTTGTATCTTTACCACACTTTCAACAGTAAGCCTGTTTCATTTTCTTATCCGTGTGTTTACTGGAGTAGCACTTTTAATTTCCTTCAAGAACTTTTCCTTTGCATTCACGTCGTGGCCAACTGGCACAGAGAGGCCTAGCGTTCGGCCTGTCTCCACTTCCTACACACCTTCCTCACTCAGCTTCGTCATTTCCAGCTTTGGTTTCAGGTAAGAGTGTGTGGCTCTTCCTTTCACTGAACACCCAGTGGCCATTGTAGGATTATTATTTGACCCAATTTCAGCATCATTATGTCTCAGGAATAGGGAGGCCTGAGGAGAGGGAGAGAGACAGGGAAAAGGGCAGTTGGTGAAGCAGTCAGAACACACACAACATTTATCCATTAAGCTCTTTGTTGTAGATGGATGCAGTTCCTGACACCCCAAAACAGTTACAAGAGTGACACCAGGCCAGATGTGGTGGCTCACGCCTGTCCTCCCAACACTTTGGGAGGCCGAGAAGGGTGTGTCACCTGAGCCCAGGAGTTCGAGACCAGCCTGAGCAACATGGTGAAATCTCGTCTCTACTAAAAACACAAAAATCAGCCAGGTGTGATGGTGCACACCTGTAATCCCAGCTACTGGGGAGGCTGAGGCAGGAGACCCTCTTGAACCTGGGAGGCAGAGGTTGTAGTGAGCCAAGATCGCTCCATTGCACTCCAGCCTGGGTGACAAGAGTGAAACTCTGTCTGAAAAAAAAAGTGACATCAAAGATCCTTAATCATAGATCACTATAACAAATACGATAATAAGGAAAAGAGTTAGAAATATTACATGGACAGTGACAGTTGAGAAAAGTCCCACGTGCTCAATAATTGAATGATAATAATTCTGAGCCACTATAAAATCAAGGAGCTGAAAGCTCTCAGCTACAAGACTTTCTCTTTTCCTAAGAGCTTTGACAGCAGCCGGGCTATCATGGACATTAATCTCCTCAATTCTCCTTTGCCCACTGCAAGCTGAGAAGATCCTTCGGAGACCTCGTTCGAAACACACAGCAAAGAAGATGACAGAAGCCGCCATCTTCTGTATCTTTACCATGCTCTCAACGGTAGCTACCAATTATTGAACAGCTGGTAGGACCCAGGCTCTCTATAGACGCTGAGGCTTCTAATCTCCTTCTTCTCAAGACCGCAATAAGGAAAAAGAGTTCAGAGCTGTTATTAACTTGAGGAAGGTTGCACAGCCTCTAAGTGACAGGACATGAATCAACATGACCTGTCACTTATAGATCACTTATGACCTTGAGGCTCCTGCTCTTTCTAGGTATTATTTGACCCAATTTCAGGATTGGGTAGCGGGGCTTAAACAACAGAAACTTCTTTTCACACAGTTGTGGAGGCTGACGTCCAAGATCAAGGTGTGAGATGTGTTGGTTTCATTCTGAGGCCACTCTCCTTGGCTGCTAGAGGGTTGTCTTCCCCCCGTGTCCTCAAATGGCCTCTCCTCTGTGTGTCTGCGTCCTAATCTCTTCTTGCTATAAAGACACCAGTCAGATGGGATAGGCCCTATCTCAATGATCTTGTTTAACCTTAATTACCTTTTTTTTTTTTTTTTTTGAGACGGAGTCTCACTCTGCCGCCCAGGCTGGAGTGCAGTGGTGTGATCTCCCTGCTTCCTCTGCCCATCCATGGCTGTCCTTCACTCATCCAATTAGTGATCACAGGACAACAGGAGGAGCCTGGGAGAGGAGGGAGGAGGCCTGAGGGATGGACACTGGGGTGCCGAGGCAGAGGTCTCTGGGGTGAGCAGGCACTGTGGTGCTAGGGCATGGTCTCTGGGGTGCTGGAACAGGGTCTCTGGGGTGAGCAGACACTGGGGTGCTGGGGCAGAGGTCTCGGGTGAGCAGACACTGTGGTGCTAGGGCACGGTCTCTGGGGTGCTGGGGCAGGGTCTCTGGGGTGAGTGGACACTGGGGTGCTGGGGCAGAATTCTCTAGGGTAAGCAGACACTGTGGTGCTGGGATGAGGATTCTGGAGTCAGCAGACATGGGGTGCTGGGGTGGGACTTCTTTATTTGCCAGGACGGAGTCTTACAGTCAGGCTTTGCCCTCTCTCGCAGCCTCCCCCAGCCGTAGAGACGTCTCACTTCCTGATGTTCGCTGATGGGCATTTCTGATGTGTTTGTCTTGGAGGTGTTTTTTTCATTACCCAAGCTGCTGCTAAATCCGTCAACACTTATTTTGTGAAGTTGAAACAGGTGGACCAGGCAGGATTGGGAGGAGGTAGAGGCGAATAAGAAGGACCAAGTAGGGGAGAGTGGAGGGAGAGTGGGTGACCTATGAGATTTAAAACATGATCCTGAAATTCGACTGTTAGTGAGGATGGGTTTGATGCTCTGGAGGTGCAAGTTGAGGGAACCTGCCTACCTTGATTTCCAAACTGGTTCCTCCCAACATTTGCTCACTCCACGTTAGGGCTCATAGTGGCTCATTGTCTCTAAGCTTTGGAGGGAGCATTTTAAGG
Source organism: Trachypithecus francoisi (assembly GCF_009764315.1). Classification (NCBI taxonomy): domain Eukaryota; kingdom Metazoa; phylum Chordata; class Mammalia; order Primates; family Cercopithecidae; genus Trachypithecus; species Trachypithecus francoisi. Next base: position 4,152,535 of record NW_022681442.1, on the reverse strand, counting down.
TCTTTTTGATCAACGAGTTTTATTTTTTGATGACCTAGAAACAGGTGTGAACTCTCCGACTCCCCACCAAAAGAAAGTAGGTGGAGAACTCTTCAAAATTTGTAGAGCGGACGTATCAGAACTAAATCACAACTTTTCAGACCTTGGCAAAATTTTCTATAAAGGACCAACACAGGCACCTACTCAGCACTGCTGGTGGACTGGGGACATGGCTGGGTCATCCCTAGTAAAAGAGTCTTGCTGTGTTCTAATAAAACGTTTTTTAAACCACCTCCCGCCCATTAGGATGGCTACGTCAGAAAAAAAAGAGGGAAATAACAAGTGTGGATGAGGGTGTGGAGAAATTGGAACTCTTGTGTACTGTTGCTGGGAATGCAAAACAGCACACCCACTATGGAAACTAGTAGGATGGTTCCTCTCAAACTTTAAAATAGAATTACCAGATGATCTGGCAGTTCCACTTCCGGGTATCGTCACCTGAAGAATCATGAGGTTCATAAATTGGGAACGCAGAGCTTTATTTCTCATAAAGGGTTGCAGCCTGCAGGCCAGCCATTCCGCAGACTAGGAAGCGTGGCCTCCAGCTTCTGCCAAGAGCAAGCGCTTCCAGGGAGGAGGAATGAGACAGGAATTTATGCTGAGTGGGTTGACTAAGTACACATGCTCAATAAGCTGTAGAAGAAGTCATGAATATTAATGAAGGAGAAATACACACATGTGCGATTGAGCCATGCCTCTTTGTGGGTCCCATGGTCAAAAAACTACCAGCATTAGGATGACCTGAGGGTGGAGGTTTTGGCCCTCTGATGTCAAAAGGCCAAACAGAGGCCACGAAAACCCTCACTACACATCCTCCTTAGACGGGCCAGAGCCACCCTGCAGTTGGTGGTCTCTCAGCAGGAGGGCGTGCAGTGTGAAACTGGCAAGCTGTCACATGGACACTGCAAAGAGGGAGGGGGAGTCCAGTTGTGGCTCAGACAGGTGGCTAAAGGTGATATAGGAATGAGTTGTCTGCTTCTTGTTTTCTAGAGCCAGTTTCTGCTTCCTCCTTAGGAGAGAATCCATCCCATCATGGTCCTGGCCTGACTCAGTTTTTGTTGTTGTTGTTGTTGTTGTTTCTGTTTTTGTTGTTGTTGTTGTTTTTAGATGGAGTCTCGCCCTTGTTGCCCAGGCTGGAGTGCAATGGCACCATCTGGCTCACTGCAACCTCCGCCTCCCAGGTTCAAGCGATTCTCCTACCTCAGCCTCCCGAGTAGTTGGGATTACAGACGCCTGCCACAACACCCAGCTACTTTTTGTATTTTTAGTAGAGATGGCCAGTCTAGTTTGAACTCCTGACCTCTGGTGATCCACCCACCTTGGCCTCCTAAAGTGCTGGGATTACAGGCATGAGCCACGGCGCCCAGCCTGGATTCAGTTTTTAAGGCTTCTCTGGGGTCCCTTTGGCCAAGAAGGGGTCTGTTCAGTCCTTTGGGAAACTTAGGATTTTATTTTTATTTCTCAGTCTATATCCAAAGTAATTGAACGTAAGGACTTGAAGAGATATTTGTACACCGATGTTCATAGCAACATTATTCATAGTTGCCAGAAGCTAGGAGTACTCAAGTGTCCATCAACAGATAAATGGGTGGTATACACGATGTGGCATGTGCATCCAAAAGTCTCCTTTTCCTCATATGTAAAATATTGGGTGATTCATACCCCGGAAGACTTGTGAGCATTAAATCACATGATCTATGTGAAAGCAATGACAGTGTCTGGAACTTAGTGGGTGCTCACCACATGCTTAGCAGCAAAGCAGCAGAAACTAGAGGTGGTCGTTTGGGAGAGGATGGAGGACCCGGTGGCTGGGAACTGACTACTTTCAGGATTTCTTACCTTTGGCCCATGACAATTCCTTGGCCAGGAATACTGTTTTGGTGGAAACTGGGATGGGTATGCATACAGCATGTCACTCTGTTTTAGACAAAGGCCCGGTAATCTCGGCTCATGGAGACCCAAGTGGGAATGACACAGCCTAAGGCTAGAGCAGACGCGCCCTGGGAATCCTCTGTGTTCTTGTCGGCATCATAGCCCACGCCTGTGCCTAGCAGGGCTGACCAGCAGAAAGGTCTGGGGCAATTTAGGTTTCAGTTAAGAGTTTGATGGATGTTTAAGCTTTTATCGATATGAAAAAGAAAAGAAAGGAAATCTTGGAAAAAAGAAACTCACTGTAGTGCAGACAGGAAGTAATAGCAATGAAATCTTTTGGCTTTCCTGCTCCTGACCCCAGAGGTCCCTTCCTCGCTTTAAAATCCTCAGCCTCCCGCCCTCTCCACCCCTGTTGCCCACAAGCAAATAAATCTGCAGACTCCAGAGCCGCACATCCCTGTCTCTCACAGTCTGGCCCAGTTGATCCCTCTCACCTCATTCCCAAAACTTTCTAGTGACATTGGTCTTCCCACCGTTTCCCAAATCCCAAAGACACGAGGCAGGTCCCACCCAGGCCCCCAGCTTTGCATGACTTTGCCCTTGTCATACTGGGGATCTTTCTTGGAAGTCACTTCTTTCCATACCTGTGGTTTTCATTTCCCCATCAAGGTCCCCAGGTAGGAAGTCACTGGCCATGTGAGTCACCACCTGGATGAAGGAGCCACCCTGCCACGTGCGGGGAGGTGCCAGGAGACAGACCGGCTGAGATGAAGCATTCATTCTCTCTCCTTCCCATGGAACTGAAGTGACATTCTCTGCACGTCTGTCACCACTTCACCTTAACTTGCCTCTTCCCAGCATCCCTGAATTATGCAGAAATCATTTGAAGGCAAATTCCCAGCTACTATTGCTAGACTCATTTTCTGCAGGGATGGAGGAATGTGTCGCTTCCTTTTTTTCCCACCCATTTTGGGTAAAACATTGTGTTAAAAGACACATCGTCTCCACCCCCAAAGCAGCCTGTTTTCATGCCGGAGGTATTTAAATGCCCTCTTATTGAAGTGTACAAGCTAATTATGTAACGTAAAGTAAGTTGAGGGAAGGAATTTTAAAACCCCCACAGCTTCACACTGTGATGAAATGGGGCTGTGTAACCACTGGAAGTTCCATGCCTTTCTCCACATTCTCCCTCTGTAGTAATGAGGCTCCTCATCTTCCTGTTTTATTGGCAGCAAACACTGGGTAACAGGGGTGCTAGAAGGGCCTGAAGCTCTGTCATAATCAGGGGCCTATAATTGTGCCAGGAGCCTGGAATAGTTACATTGGTTCCTGATTACTTTGCACTTGCTAAGTTCCCCTCTACTCAGTTAACACATAATTATTTAGGACTGTGCTACTTTTATTACTGGCGCATGGCTTTCCAAATAGGCAGCTTTGGGGATGGTCTCCTGCGGGAGTCCACGCACTGCGTCCACCCGCCCTTTTTGTCCAAGAACAAAAGCAAGGCTGGCGGAACCTCCTCTAGAACCTTTGTGCTTCCGAGAGACTCGGACCTTGGCAGGTGCCTCCTGCAGGCAGAGCCTCGCCAGCCACACCAGCCTGTCTCCCAAAGACGCACAGAACTGCAGAATTCACAGGGCTTGTCTTTCTCTTTTACTAAATGCGACTTAACATTCTGTAAGGTGTCAAGGGAGAATCATATCAGGGTTCAAATAACTTTGTATCATGTGGTGATGCCTCTTCCTTACCCTTAATCTAAAAAGTCAAAAAACAAAACCTGTAGGTTCAAAGTTCCACGGAGCTTAGAGGCACTGTGGTTGAGCGCTTTCATTTGTTGGTGGAGAATATGAGGATCTCGAAAACTTCAGCAACCTTTTTTGTTTTGACATTTTTTAATCCTATTTTCAATTGACAGATAATAATTGTGTATGTGTATGGTATGCAGTGGATGTTATGATACATGCATTCATTGTAGAATGATTACATTGAACGAATTAACATGTCTGTTCCCTCACATACTTCTCGTTTCTTGATGGTGTTGAACAACTTTCTGAAGGTCAGGTAGCTCCATGTTTAAATGGACGTGAAGACATCGATAGATAGATATACTTGAATTAAGACTTTAATTTTACAAATGTGTGTATGTGTAGGCTGCAATTAAACTCATATGTGATACTGTCAAGAATTAGTAGTTTTTGTTTCTAATGGAGTTAAACGTCCAGGATAGCAGAGAAAGAAGTGGGGAAAGCTTCCTGGTTTGTTGTTGTTTTAATTGCATTGGCTTGGGAGTGAACCCATCTCCCTTTCCTATTGGCCTCACATTTTTTTAAGTGGATAATGTTATGGCAAGTTTGATAAAGATGATGCTTCTGGCTTCCTGGAGACAGGAATCAATTACCAAGAAGAGATAACATTTCTCTCCATTGAGCCATTAAAAATAAAATTCACAGGCTTCTAGACCTTATAGCTTTTTGAACCTTTTTAGGTTGACATAATTTCCCTGTGATTCTTTCGGGATTATTTATTTGTATGTTTGGTTTTATCTCCTGAATTTTAGATTACAAATAATCCTTCCATAGATTTTGACCATTTTTAGGACAGCATTCCTGAAAGCATTTAATTCTCACAGCATTTGTTATTTTTTTTTTTTTTTTAGAAATTACTTAATTCTCCTGGCTCAGAATAAGACATAACTTGTGTGGTTCACAAGGTATTTGATCCCTTCCCCCTGAGTTTCTGGCATTTCTGATAGAATCCCCAATGAGAAGTTTGCATAAGAAGAACCTGAAGAGAGCTGAATCCCACCGCAGAAAACCTACCTGGTTTTCTGCAAGGACTCAAGGAGAGCCAGAGGCAACCAAATACTCTAGTCTCCCAAATACTGAGGCTCCCATTTGGGCCAGACCCTGACCTTCTGAGTCAGCTCCTTCATCCATTCATTCATTCACTTATTCTTCCATCCACTTATTCATTCTTTTCTGTGTCAGTTACCTAGTGAGCATATACTGTGCACCAAATGCTGACTCAGCACTGAGGACACTTGGGTGAACAAGCAGATGTGGCCACTGCCTTCGAAATACCTATGCTTTACTCACAATCTGGAGGGCTTCTCTTACCTAAACCCAACTCCAGCAGTGTCCAGCACAGGTAGAGTCGTCAGGATGCAGAGTCAGGCAGAGTCATACCCCGCACGCCCTAGGATTGCCTGCTGGACAAAGGACTATGATCCTGCACTGTGTAGAGCCCTTCATTTAGTTTGGCAAGGCATCCTCCCATCCAAACACTTGGCTTAGCCTGCGATCCTTCTCATATTCCTCTGTAACAGAAAGCGGATTTGTATGCAAAAGCTTCTCATTTGATTTTCTTATTTATTTTCCCTACTTTCACATTTATTAGAGATAACTTATGAATTACAGTAACTAATAGTTTTTTGTTTGTTTGTTTGTTTTTTGAGATGGAGTCTTGCTCTGTCACCCAGGCTGGAGTGCAGTGGCACAGTCTCAGCTCACTGCAGCCTCTGCCTCCTGGGTTCCAGTGATTCTCCTGCCTCAGCCTCCTGAGTAGCTGGGATTACAGGTGCACACCACCACGCCCAGCTAGTTTTTGTATTTCTTTTTTTTTTTTTTAGATGGAGTCTCACTGTGTCGCCCAGGCTGGAGTGCGGTGGCACAGTTTCAGCTCACTGCAAGCTCCGTCTCCCAGGTTCATGCCATTCTCCTGCCTCAGCCTCCCAAGTAGCTGGGACTACAGGTGCCCACCACAATGCTGGCTAATTTTTTTGTATTTTTTAGTAGAAACGGGGTTTCACTATGTTAGCCAGGATGGTCTCCATCTCCTGACCTCATGATCTGCCTGCCTTGGCCTCCCAAAGTGCTGGGATTACAGGCATGAGCCACCACGCCCAGCCTGTAATTTTTTTTTTTTTTTTTTTTAGTAGAGACAGAGTTTCACCATGTTGGCCAGGCTGGTCTTGAACTCCTGACCTCAGATGATCTGCCCACCTTGGCCTCCCACACCACACGCAGCTGACTAATAGATTTTCTTACCAAAAAGTTAGTCTCTGGTTATGTTTCTCCTTGCCTCGTTAGGTGACTGGCCTGAGGCGTAGCTGTGTTTCCGTCCCGTCACGTGTGGGCTGTAGCATATCATTTATGCATGTCCTGGAAGTTTCTGTGCAAGTGACACAGCCCTTGACGCGTTGAGGCCAAGCACCATCTGATCTTTGTTTACTGCACTGATTATGGTTTTATTTGATCTTTCCTTCAATTTTCCTCATGCTACTTGAATTTCCACGTTGTTTTTGTTCCGGCATTTTAAAAAATTTATAGGGAATCTGAATTACAGAATCTGCCTCTCAGCCCTGCACTTTCTCAGTTGTCTGTTTCTTAAAAAGGTTTTGTTCAGCCTTCACATTACTTTAGCATGATGTGTGTGTGTGTGTGTGTATACATATATATATATATATATATATATTTTTTTTTTTTTTTTTTTGAAACGGAGTCTCGCTCTGTTGCCCAGGCTGGAGTGCAGTGGCGCCATCTCGGCTCACTGCAAGCTCCACCTCCCAGGTTCATGCCATTCTCCTGCCTCAGCCTCCCGAGTAGCTGGGACTACAGGCACCCGCCACCACACCCGGCTACTTTTTTGTATTTTTAGTAGAGACAGGGTTTCACTGTGTTAGCCAGGATGGTCTCGATCTCCTGACCTCGTGATCTGCCTGCCTTGGCCTCCCAAAGTGCTGGGATTACAGGCATAAGCTACCGCGTCTGGCCGACGCATTTTTTTTTAAAGTCATTTTGAGAACTGTCTTTATTTAACTAGCTGCAGTTGTCTCAGAGCTTAATTAGAAGCAGCATATTGCAACTGTTTGGGTGCTATCTTGAGGCAAAATAATGACCCTATAATAATAATGTGTGTTTTAGTAAACTTGTCATTATTGTCATAGAGGGCTGGAAAGAGTGTCTTCTTAAAGCCCGTGAGGACCCTGGGGTACTCTGCGAATAGCAGCTTTCTAAAGCTGAAGGAAAAAATTAAGTGAAAAAAGTCTGTGTGAGTGGTCAGAAGCCCCATGTCCTTATGCATCATGGCACAGCCCACCCTGTAAGGACAAGAAGGTGTTGCATTCCACGGACACTTGGGGGCTCTTCCGTCCGTGATCCCTGGGGTTGCTGCGTGTACGTCCCCAGAGACTCTCTCAACACAGTTACCAAGGTCAGGTGGGTTACTTAGACCATCTCTCTAGCTCATACCCTGTACTTCCGGAGGCTGAAGATGACAGGACAGACCCCAGCCCGAGACTGGTGGCTGATTGGAGTTGCCAGACATCTAGTATAGACAAAGCATGTCCTGAATTTTGCAACTTTTGTCCTGGATCCTTTATTAATTTGTCAGAATGCCCTAAATGTTCTGTATTCAGCTTTTCTTTTTTCCAGTCAATTACAGAATTCAGCAATAAGAGCTATTTTTCAAATGTAACCGGGCATACCCTGCGGCTGAGGAATGCTGCTGCCCAACCTGTGCTCTTGGTTAATGGAGAAGGCAACAATGCCTGCATCCCTCCATTAATAGTCACTTGAAAACACTCATTCCTCCTTTCTGGTTATATTTTAATGTCCCCAGGGAAGAAGTCAAATAACTCCGCCTGCAGTTTCTTTAGTGACCAAAAGAGCACACTCCGTGACGGGCCCTTTGTCATGGCTGTTTTGGTCCCAGATCCAGCTGATAGGTTTCTTGATGAAATAACGTCTGCGAATCCCTTTCTCAGAGCGGCAGGCGGTGTGAGTGTGAGAGAATCTGCAGTGACCGCGGGTGATAGGCGGGAGGTGGTGGTGGAAGGTGGTGATGGAGACCTCCTTAAAACCCCAGGTGGTGAATTTCTTCTTCCCTCCTCCCTGGCTCACTGCCTTTTAGCAGCTGTGGCATGGCCAGGGCATGGGGAGCTTCTCCAGGAGCACTTAGCTGAAGAGATAGCGCTGTCAGAGGACAGCAGTTACTAGTAAGTAACCTGCATTTCCCCTTCTACTCTGGCTGTTCCCTGCTGTCTAAATAGAGAAAGTGGAATTAAGTTTATTATCTGTGACCTAATGCTAATTCCTCTTACATCCTGCCTTTGTGCAAAGGGATAAGGGCCATTTAAAAAGTAGTGGACGAAGCTTTAGTATTGTCAACACTTCCAAGGTTTATAAAACAAATCTATTGCATGAACAAGAATGTGAGAGACAATATTCTAGAGTCATGTGTGATCGTCCAAATTGTATATTTTATTATAAAAAGTATGTAAAGTCATGGTATTATAGAGTGTTAAAATTATACATTATCAATGAATCAAGAAATTAAAATTCCTGATGAAATTCTTGTCAAATCACTTTCGTGTCTATTAATGCTTTTAACTTTTTCTCTAGTAAAATAGTGGTCAAAATTAGCATGTGGAAAGTAGGCCAGTGATACTGAAGTCGTAAGCAATGCTTCCAAGCCTGGAGATACTGCAGCAACCTCTTCCGAGCCTGATAGCTCCTTGCGAAGAGTGCTTTCAAATGGGTAACTTGAAGAAGCCAGCTAAGCAAAGATCAATGGAATCATAGAGCATGAAGACATGGCAACTTGAGAAAAAGATTTAATTTGCACCTTTTTTTTTCTTTTTTTAAATTAGATTTTTTTTTAAGTGATACTTTTCAAACGTTACTTTCAGAAGCTGTTATTTTGGTCTATTTCTTTCATCCTGCATGTGCTAATTTCCTTGATTAATTTGGAGAACATCTGCATATAATTCCGTGGTCTTTTCCTTGGCAAAACCTCACAGCTTTGTGCAAGACTTGGAGAGTTCACATTCCAGACAGTCTGGGATTGTATCTAATTGAAATGCCAAACCTCGTGAAGTGCCAGAGCGTAAGTGTATAATTATGTAATTTTCTCTTGATCTTTCAGAGTCTTCCTGCGAGCAATTAATCAGTATGCAGATATGCTGAACAAAAAATTTCTGGATCAAGCCAACTTTGAGCTACAGGTAAGAGAAGAGGTAGACACGACCTTTGTGGAGAAATCATGTTGGAACAAATTGCTGGTCTGAGCCAATATCTTACAGTATTTCTAATCCTTGAACTTAATTGGTCTCCCATCCAAGATGCGGAAATGGAATTTATAGTATGTACTATTGGAACCTGAGGAGTGAAAATTATGCCTTTGGAGTATTTGCTTAATTTAGCAAGGAAGGAGATAGAGTTGTTTCAGAGAGAAGCTATTGAATCAGAGTGACAAGGAGGAACTCTCCAAGCAGGGAGGCCACCGAGTCCCAGTGTGTGTAGCTGCCAAAATTGTCTCAGCTCATCTTACTGTGGAGGGAGGATCAGCAGAGGAGGAGACGTGGGTCTGCACCTCGAGCTCAGCTTGCTTTTATAACTCTGTGTTCCCCCCATATCCTCTCTTGGCCTTGTGCTACTAGCAGTGGCTTTTACCAGGCCAGAGACCCTGCCCTCGAGACCCCATGGTCCATCGGAAATGCTCCTTTGGTGCATGCAGTGTGAGAGAGGGAATGTGTGTGTTTGTGTGTGTGTGTGCATGCATGCTGTGGGGATTGATTTTTGCCTGGCCTGATTTCTTACTGTGCATCCAAAATGTGTGGCTCTCACTTCCATTGTACTCTTGATGTGTTTCTGCTCATAATGATTTTATCGGTCATTATTATTACTTAGTTGTTATTTTAGTATAGTTTACAGATTTTTGAAAGGCATGCAGATACAAATGGCATGTTTATTTCCTGGGCAACATGGTTCACTCTCTCAAAAGGAACCTGAAGAATTTTTGTTTACCCATTGGGTGATCCAACCCCAAAATAAGTTACCCAATAGCAAAAATTATATAGCCACCTGCTTTTCCATTTGCATTGCCCTTATTTTTATAATTTTTTAATTTTAAATTTTTATTGTATTGGCATTATAGGACATAATTAGATAATAATATATCGGGTGCCATATATCTAAACATGTTACTTATTTGTAATTTTTTTTTAACATTTTCTCTGCCGAATGCTTGTTTTCATATGTCATAATAACATACTTTCTCCTGACACAATGTATATGTGCTGAATATCAGTTTAGCAGGTAAAATAGGAAACATTCCTTCCTACCCCTTTGCTGCCTCTCACTGCTCCTCTGCAGGAGTAACTTTTAACTCATTGTTCTGAATTCTTTGTCACGCTTTCAGCATTTATATGGGCCTGTGTGTGTTTTCTTTTGGCCTTTAACATGAACTGGATCATACTCTGTGTTTTTCAGCTCTGTCATATTCCACGATGTGAATGTACCAACATTTATTCACAATGTGAATGTACCAACATTTAGTCACGATGTGAATATACCAACATTTATTCAGCCATTTCTGCACTGCTAACCTAGAGGCCGTTTCCAGCTCTTTACAATCACAAGCTGTGCTGCCGTGAAGGCCGCGATACATGTGCCTCTTAGTGCACGCATTGCTGTGGAATAGGTTATCTCTAGGCCAAATGATACAACATTTTAAGTTTGATGGAAAATGAGCAGTTTCCTTCCTGACATGATTTTAGCAATTTGCCATCCCACCAACCTTGTTTGAGAGCAGCCACTTTCTATCTAGAATCTTCTTCAACAATGATTTCTTTAAAATGATTGATTTATGTTTTTATTGGCATTTTTCTGATGATTATTTAGGCTAAGAATACTTAGCAGCCGTGTGGGTTTCTGCTGTGAACTCTCTGATCATTTCTTCTGCTCATGTTTGTATTTGACTGTCTTCCTTTTTTATAAGTTGGAATTCTTAATATAGGCTAGGCATGGTTTTAGGCTTATTGTATAGAAATATTTCATTTTTCTACAGTGAAATCTGTAGAAAATCTGTATATCTTTTACAGCTGTCTGGTTTTATGTTTTACTTGCAAATCTCTCCTTGCCTTAATATTATATACGTCTAAATTTTACTATTTTGTATTAGTTAGAATCTGCTAATACCTTTGTGATTTTGTGGTTTTGTGTTTGTTTTACCTTTCAGGTGTTTAATCCATTTGGGATTTCTGTAGTTAGTATAGGGGTAAGGATCTAACTTACTACATCATTTCATGAATAGATGACCCTTTCTCCAATGATTTGAAATTATAATATAATTATAAATGTGTGTGTGTATAAATTCCATTTTTTGTATTAATATCATAGAGGCTTAATCCTTTTACCTTTGTGCCCAGCTAGCAGAGTCACTACTTTTTCACTCGTTTTTTTGTTTGTTTGTTTGTTTTTTTGAGACGAAGTCTTGCTCTGTCTCCTAGGCTGTAGTGCAGTGGTGCGATCTCGGTTCACTGCAAGCTCTGCCTCCCGGGTTCACGCCATTCTCCTGCCTCAGCCTCCTGAGTAGCTGGGACTATAGGCACCCGCCACGACGCCTGGCTAATTTTTTGTATTTTTTAGTAGAGACGGGGTTTCACCATGCTAGCCAGGATGGTCTCGATCTCCTGACCTCGTGATCCGCCCGCCAAAGTGCTGGGACTACAGGCGTGAGCCACCGCGACCTGCCTTCCACTTGTTTTCTACTGCAGAATTATCTTGGCTGTTTTTGTGATTGTCCTGTTCCAATCGGAGTTTAAAATCAGATGGCTGAGTTTCTCTTTTAAAAACATACCACTTGGATTTTAGCTGGAATCCCATTGAATTGATAAATAAATTTGGGGGAAGTTTATAGTATTTGCGGGAATACTTTGCAGTATGTTTTTCCCCTATTGAGGTATTTGTTGTGCCATTTTTCTAGTTTTTTCTAGGTCAGGTCTCACGCGTGGCTTGCTGGGTAGATTCCTGTGTGTTGTGGTTGTGGCTGCTCTGGTGGGGGAGCCTGTTTCTCGGCATGCTGGTTCTCCCTGGCTTTCTTCATGTTTCATGAGGATGGCCCCTTGGACTCTCACCGTGAGCCCAAACACCTTGCAAGCCATGTGCTTCAGGGCCCACATAGAGTTTTGCCCCTTGGCAGGTGTGACACACGTATTTATTGTTTGAGGAGGGTTTAGCAGGAATTGCTGCCTGCTGTCAGCTGCATTCTGACAGTGACAGTCAGAGGCCCATCTAGAACAGGACCCGTGTCTGCACGTACTCAGAACAGATCTTAATTTAAACACCACCACCACTGCCATGAGTGCTCTGCCTCAAAGGCAGTCCTGGTCCTATATAGGAAAAGAACGAATTAGGAGTTGGTGAAGCTGTCATGTGAAAAGAAGCATTCATGTTTTGTTGTTGTTGTTGTTGCTGTTACTGTTGCTGTTGTTGTTGTTAAAGGGAGCAGGTAGGAATTAAGATCTGTTCTGTGTCCTTGCAGGCATGGGTCCTATTCTGGCTGAGCCCCTGACCATGATTCTCAGAATACTGGTGGCTGCAGCCAGTGATTCCTGCCGGTGCTGTGGCAAGGCTGAAATCAGTGGGAGTCCCAAAAACAAAAGGAATTACTTGCATTTTATTGACTGGTGCTCCCCTTTCTTTATAAAGGGGGCTAAAAAAAGAGAGCCCCACTGTGGGCTCTGAGGTTGGGGGTCCCGGGCTCAGACCCCCATTCTGCTTCATGTGTTTCCTGTAGCTTTGGGCTGGTCTCTAAATCTCAGCTCTGCAATGGAGATGACCGCACCCACTTGGTTATTCTGTGGTAATCAAAGGAGCTGGTGTATGACTATAGAAAGTGTGCCATTCGTGGGAAGTGTTGGATAAATGCAAACCCAACAGACTTTTCTCAAATCCTACCGATGCTCTTAAATTTCCACTTACTTCTCAGGTCATTAAAAATAGGGTCAATATAATGTTCACACTTTATTTTTATAGAACTCTTTGCAGCTATCTCCTTTGATATAATAAATATTATCCCTGGTTTGCAAATGAGAAAACTGAGACCCACAACTTTCTTCTAAAGGCCATTGTCTTTTAAACCACACATATGTAGTCCCTAAACTCTTGAAATATGGGTTTATTGAAACACGAAATGTTTGATCTTTTTACATTTGTTTTCCTTGTCTAGTGTATGTATGATTTGGGGGTATAGTAGAGTCCTAAATTTTGGAAATCTGTACTATTCTTAACTGAAGAGCTTCATAATTACATTAATAAAAGCTAACATTGGCCCGGCATGGTGGCTAACACTTGTAATCCCAGCACTTTGAGAGGCTGAGGGAGGTGGATCACTTGAGGTCAGGAGTTCGAGACCAGCCTGGCCAACGTGGTGAAACCCCATCTCTACTAAAAATACAAAAATTAGCCAGGCATGGTGGTGCACACCTATAATCCCAGCTACTCAGGAGGCTGAGGCAGGAGAATTGCTTGAACCCAGGAGACAGAGGTTGCAGTGAGCCGAGATCATGCCACTGCATTCCAGCCTGGGCAACAGAGGGAGACTCCATCTCAAAATAAATAAATAAATAAATAAACGAACACTGATGAAGTGCTTACACATGCTCTGTACCATACCGCCTTAAATTCTGTGCATATATTTACTTCTTTGATCTTCTGAGCACTCCTATAAGATAGATACTCTTGAAATTCCCATTTCATCCATGAGGAAACTGAGGCAGAAAGAGGTTAGAGTAGTTGTCCGAGTAAATGGCAGAGCCGGGATTTGAATATGTGCACTGTGGCCTCCGAGCCCACACACTCAGGCCTGAACCACACCGTGGAGGGCTGGTTAGCAACATGTATAGAGTGAGTGTGGGGTTTTTTTTAACTTTTCAGAAGTGTGTGCTGAGGAAATGAGAAATGTCTGAGAGCATTGTGAGATCCTGTATCAAGCTGTTCAACAACTTAGCCTCTCCTCCTTTTTGGTTTTCAGCTGTGGAACAACTACTTTCACCTGGCTGTTGCTTTCCTTACTCAAGAGTCCCTGCAACTGGAGAATTTTTCAAATGCCAAAAGAGCCAAAATCCTTAACAAGTAAGTTCTCGTCCAGCTCCGAAACTGCAGGCAGGAGCCTCCAACTCTAATAGCATAATTTTCATGTCGTTTCTAAGCCAACTTGGTACAAATTGAGATGTAATCACGGTGTAATGAAAGGGTGGTTTTAAATCATGAATCAGGTTTTGCCTTTTCTAACCCATGAATCAAGATCTAAAATTGCAGGACTCATCTTGGAAGGTTCCAAGTCAGTGTCATTCAAGACTATTAGAGTAATGCAGAATTTCAGTTTCCGGAGATAATTCCTTTTGCTGTGCACTATTCTGATGTCATTTCACATATGGTTCACTTTAGTGCTTCATTCTTCAGTTCAAAAGGAGCTTCTGATGAAAGCTCTTGGCTCTGTTGGGATTGCTGAACAGCTCATTGGGGAGTTACTGGTGGTTCCTTCTGGGCAGCAGAAAACCCCTGCCTTCTGGGCAGGAGCTTTGAATGGACTGAAGTGGCACCTTGTATCACTGTAAATAGACATCTCCGAAGCTCCATGACGGCTGAGATCCTTGCCGGCCCCTTCCGCTCTGTCACCCCAGTTTGCATCATGCACTGCTCATGATTCAGTCTCAAGAAACACAATTGTTGCATGGGTTTCCTTCCCGTGTTTGGGCACCCGGAGGGTCTTGCTCCTCTCTTTCTGCCTCAGTTTCACTAATTTCTCACTGCTGTCGGTGTTCCTTTCATAAGTCCTTTTGCGAAGAGTTCTGAAATTGCTTTGGTGTTGCCGAGTCATCAGTCACTGTTTGTCATTTTATAGATACCTCTGCAATATCTCGACCGTTCTAAGGCTTGGCCAACTCCATGCTGCTAACTGAGGTTAGAGATTCCAGAAAGAGTTTCAGAAGGCGGCAGCTGCTGTTTCTCATATCCTGTGAGTCTGTATCTCACTTTCAGGGCAAATCCAAAGCACATTATCTCTGGAGAGTAAGAATATAGTCATGGACTGGGCTCTGGTGCTCAGCCAGTAATGATAATACCAGCTACTTGGGAGGCTGAGGCAGAGAAGATCACTTGAGCCCACGAGGTCAAGGCTGCAGTGCACCACCGTCATACCTGTGAATTGCTATGCACTCCAGTCTGGGCAACACGGCAAGACCCCCTTTCAAAAAAAAAGAAAAGAAAGAATTACAGTCACGCACTACATAACCACAGACTACATGCTGTGTTTTTACTGTAACTTTTCTTTGTTTAGATACACAAATACTCACCATTGTGTTACATTTGCCTGTGGTATTTATTATAGTCACATGGTACCTTACAAACATGTCGTACAGGTTTGTAGCCTAGTAACAGTAGGCTATACCGTATGGCCGAGGTGTGTAGTAGGCTGTAGTATCTCGGTTTAAGTTCACTCTACAATGTTCACACAATGATAAAATCACCCAGCGACATGTTTCTCAGAACATATCCCTGTCATTAGCAAAGCATGAGTGTATTTCAGCAAATCATTTACTCAGCCTGTACTTTATGTCAGTGACTTTCTAAGCATTTCATGTGCATTTTTCATCTATAATCATTAAAAAGCAAAACTATTCCGTAGGCCCTTGTATCTGCCCTAGTTTCTAGATGAAGAAGGTCACACACAGTGACCGAGCCACTTGGCCAGTCCTACACCTAGAATGTGGCAAAGCAGCATTCTAATCTAGGCAGTTCAGGGCCCACGATTTTCACCTGGGCTGCTTTTAGAACCTTTGAGCTTTTGGTCTGCACCTATCTAACTAAAGATCACCTTTCACCTGGCCATCTTTCCTCCAGGCTTCCTCAGCTGGGTGATTCCTGTCTGACAGCCATCCATGCAAACAGTGATCATTGTTCAGAAACAAGAAATGCACTTGCTGAGCCAAGCACTGAGAATGGTGTAGGCAGAGTGGGTGCTCGCCTCTGACTACCAGAGCGGCACGCAGCAGCTGCAGCCCCCCACCTCGGGGCCTGCACAGGTGGCTGCCGCTCATCCTGGCTTCTAGCATCAAGAGACAGACTTCTCCAGGCTGCATCTTCTGGAGACTGGCTCAGCAGAGGCGCGGGCTCCTGCTTTGTGGAATGCACGCTCCCTCAGGGCCCAGGGGAAGGGAGGGATGGCGCTTTGTGGTTGTTGCTGTTGTTGTTGATTTGTCTTCGTGCTGGGAATTGTAGTGCAGAAGGTAGTGACCAGTGCACACTAAGCAAATGAAGCACAATGCACTTCAATGCACTGTGAATCCACTAGGTGCAGACACACCTCCTTCAGCACACGCCCCTTGTCGTCCCATCCAGCGAAAGGACAGCTCGGCCACAGCAGGTGGAGCCGCCTGCCCACGTGCCCAGGGCCCACTGTGGGGTGAAGCTGGGACCCCAAGCCCAGCCCCAGCTGTCTTCAGAGCCCACTCTTTGCCAAGCACGCTGCAGCTCCTAGCCTTGGAGATGCCTGCGGGAGAAGAGAGGTGAATTTAAACTGGAAATCTGCCTCAAAAGAACTGGCATCTTCTTAGTGGATTCTAGAATAAAACAATTTGGGGCTGAGCATCCCGCAAGCCCTAGCAGGGCAGCTCTGTGCTGGGCCCTTCCTCCTGTTGGTGTGAGTGTTAAGAGCCTAAGGCAACATCAAGACAAGCATTAACACCGGTGCAGTGGCTCATACCTGTAATCCCAGCACTTGGGAAGGCCAAGATGGGAGGATAGCTTCAGTCCAGGAGTTTGAGACAAGCCTGGACAACATGACAACACCCTTCTCCACAAAAAAATACAAAAATTGGCCAGGCGTGGTGGCACGCACATGTGGTGCCAGCTACTCCGGAGGCTGAAGTGGGAGGAGCTCTTGAGCCCAGGGGGTCGGGGCTGCAATGAGCCAGGATCACACCACTGCACTCCAGCCTGGCTGACAGAGTGAGACCCTCTGTCTCAGAAAAAAAAAAAAGAAGAGAAAAGAAAAAGAACATTAACCTCGAAGTGCTTTGGTTGCTAGAGAAAACGTTTGCTTCCCACATAGTGGCGTGGATTCAGAAGCTTCAAACCCACAGAAAATTAAACACAGCCAGCTGGTATCGCCCCCTCAGGAGTCACCCAGGGTCTCTCCTCAGGGCTTTCGTATTCTCTTTGTGAAAATGGTAGCAACAGGAGATTCTGGAGTTTCCCCAGGAAAAGTCCCCAGGCAGTTCAGAAGTTGTCTTTGCAAGACCCTGGCAGGATAGCCTCGGGGCTTTGTGCTGTCTGAGGGGTCTCTCCAGAACTCCCCTTGTGGAGGTGACAGGAGATCCAGGACAGAGCCCCGGAGCCTGAGATAAGGCTGCCTTGACCTTGAGGCCGCACGGCACACACATGTGGAGGGTCCGCCTTATTTGTTGTAGTCTTCATGACACTTGATAAGCCTTCAGCCCTTCATAGTCCGTTTGCAAATTTTATTTCTAAGTAGCAAAACCTGCATAAGAAATATGTGAATAAGTCCCACCCCAGTGCTTAAATTTTCTCGGGCACATACAGTGCCTAGAAATGTGATTTAAAATTGTCTAGTTAAAAGGGATTCAGTGCCCGCTCTGTGCTCAGTCGGGCCATGGTCCTGGTGCTGGGGACAAAGACACAGACCTCATAACGAAGAAGGTCATGGTCTAGTGGGGTAAATGGAGAAGCAAAAATAATGAATGGAGTGGGGCACACATGGAGTGGTGAAGAAGGTCATGGTCTAGTGGGGTAAATGGAGAAGCAAAAATACTGAATGGAGGGGGGCACACATGGAGTGGCGACAGAGGGCCTTGGCAGCCCGGAGATGGCCTGTGGGAATCAGCCGTGGGAGACAGAGGCCTCCTGGCAGCTTGAGCTTCCCGGCTGGGTGGTGAACGCAGCTGAGAGGTTTGCCAGGGAACATCGAATACCAAAGGGCATGGCGCCATCTACATATAAGCAGAGACATGATCTGGGTTGGCGAAGTGTAAGGGAGCAGCAGGACCGGGGCGGCTTGGAGCTTGGGGCAGGGCGTGGGGGCTCGTGGTCTGGGAGTCAACCTCATGCTCTGAGCAAATAGTGAGCGCTGACTTGGAGCCCCATGGAGCAAGATGCATGCACCTGTCTGTTTCTAGGGGGAAAGCCGTGTGGTCTAAAGGTGGAGCCATGACACACCCACTTAGTAGGCTCAGCACTGCCTCCATCTGGGGCCTGTCTCTCACTCTAGGGCTTGTGAGTCCAACCTAAGGCATCCGAGGGAGCATCCCCAACCCCTCAGCCTACCCTTCCCTTCCCCCTTGCCAAGCCCTGCAGCTCCTCACCTCTGCTGGGTCCACAGCTTTGTGGCTCAAAACAATATAAATTCCAGCATCAGGAGACCTGTCTGCTCCAGCCTCCTAATGAATGAGGTTGGGGAGATAATTAGGATTTTCATTCTAAAGACATTCCCCAACGTGCATGGGAGTAAATAAAAGAATGGGTCATACCATGCAGAGAACTGATTATAGCAGACCCAAATTGAGTATGATATTCACCAGTGTACCACAAAATAAATAACCTCTAGGAATCAAATCCATAATATGAAATTTTAACTGGCCTTCAGACATCCTTGGTGCTAGTGACTCCCAAGGAAGGACAGAGATGTTAACAGAATTCTAAACCTGACCAGCAGCTCTTCCTCCCAACCCAGCCCCCTAGACTTTTTTACCTTATTGGGGCTCAGGAAATATGACCAAAATGTAAAAGGGATGACTTTTGATTAGCAGCCAGCTTGACAATTTTGGTATGCAAGACACGTGCACCCTGGTGTGGGGCAGTATGTTGAAGGACTGCAAAGGAGCGTCTGTGTTCAGGACCAGAAGAGGGAAAGGGTTCATGAATTGGGCCTCCTGCATATCTAAGCATAAAGTGCTCACTTAAAGTTTCAGCACAAGAGGTTAAAGTTTGATGGCAAAGTTCAGCTCAGTGCAGAGAGGCCATCCACAAAGACCTCCTCCCCACCTGGTCCCTAGGCTGCTTTCAGTTTTGGGGAGGTTTTGTTTTTGTTTTTGGTTTTTTGTAACTATACAAGTCTGCAGTGTTCTAAGAGGATAGGTTTCACAATGGGACCAAAATATCCCCTTCTGACCAAACACTGGGTTCTGCACCTCCAGGAGATTAAGTCAAACTCTAGAGACTACCTTTAAGGAAACTAACAGGAAATAAACATGCTATGCAAGCCCCATTTTGCAGTGTGACCTAATCAGAAGCTGCAACTGTATATTCCTGATTGTAACAGGAGATATGATTAATTTAATTTGTGTCTGTGCTAATTTTTTTCAAGAGACTGAAATTATTCAAAATTAAATTCACTTATTAGAAGGAGACTCAGGGAGTTAGACTTCACAAGCGGTGACCTGTGCCAACTTCAAGTCAGAAAAGCTCACTGTGTCCCACATGCACCTGTGGTGGTGTGTCCTGCCTCAGGCAGGTAGGCACTGTCACATCAGACCTGTGTCTGGCAAAGTTTACTCCCATTCATTGATTCCCGTTTGAGGTCCCACCCCCTCTCACCTCTTTAAGAACCCACCAGCCTTTCCCATGAAGTTAAAAATGCCTCAGCCCAGCCATCAGCTCCCTCCAGCTTCCTTTAGATCCATCTCAGCCCTTCTCCTTGTCTCCTTTCCCCACCTCCCAGCCACTCTGATGCTGGCTCTGGGCGCTGCAATTCCCCCAGAACCTCAGCCAGGTCCTGGCTGCCCCCAAGCAGGTGGAAGGGTGTTCAGCCTCCTAGATAATTCTCCTCCATCCTCAACAGGTTTCTTCTTTCCCTCCATCTCAGAACACGCTCTTCTTCGCTCTCAGAACTCCCCTGAGTTTTTCACCAAGCTTTTTGGTGTCTGCTCTCTCTTGTCAGATTCCTACCCCTGAACCCCACCATCGAGTGGCAGGGGGTTCCTCACACCTTGGTCTTAGGCCTTCACATTCTATGCTCTTTCCTTAGGAAAGCATTTTTCAAACTGCAGGTCTCAACCTTTTGATTGGGTCAGAATATTCACTTAAAGGGCCATCACATCTGTTTCCTAGGCTGATCTGCCGTAACAG
Organism: Trachypithecus francoisi; assembly: GCF_009764315.1. Classification (NCBI taxonomy): domain Eukaryota; kingdom Metazoa; phylum Chordata; class Mammalia; order Primates; family Cercopithecidae; genus Trachypithecus; species Trachypithecus francoisi. The sequence continues at coordinate 4,132,697 of NW_022681442.1, read as the reverse complement.
TGAACACAAACCGGGTGACTTGAATTTATGGTCTCACAGTTACGGAGGCCAGAAGTCCAAAATCAAGGTGTGGGCAGGATTGGTTCCTTCTGGAAGTTCCCTGCCTCCCTCCTGGCTTCCAGTGGCTGCCCCAGTCTTCGGCGTTCTTTGGCTTGTGGCTGTGTCACTCCAATCCCTGCCCCATCTTCCTGTGGCCTCCTTCCTTGTCTTCCTATGTATCTGTGTCTCTCAATCTCCCTCTCCTTATAAGGACACAGGTCACTGGATCTAGAGACCACCCTACTCCAGCATGACTTCATCTTACCTTGAGTACATCTGCAAAGACTCTTTCCGAATAAGATCATAGTCATGGATACCAGGGTTTAGGACTTCAACGTAGCTTTAAAGGGGACACAGTCCAACCCACACTAGTCATAACTAATAGACTTTTTTTTTTCTTTTTTCAGTGAAATAGAATCTAGGAAAAAATACCAGCATTCATTGCAGGCAGTAAGGTTAAGCATCGTTTCATAAAACTTTATACACACACACGTATATTAATATATGTGCTGGTTAATAAATGTATTTTTTATGTCAGAAAAGTTTATGAAACTTAAAAAAAAGTGGCGGGGGGGGCGCTTTAAAAACACCTGCCTCCTTCAGCCTCTGCTCACAGCGCATCCCCCTCACCCCCGGTCTCTTCCGCAGAAGGAGCCAGCTCTGTGTTCTGCAGCCCCACCCACCAGGCACTCACCTACTCCCTACCTGCCACAGGGCCTTGGCGCCTGCTGGTCCTTCTGCCCGGAACGCTCTTCCCTACGCTCTTCGTCCAGATTTCATCTCTCCTTCTTCAAATCTCAGAGCAAATATTACTGTCCTAGAGAACTCCTGCCAGAGCCAAGCTGAGCCCACTGTTACGTTTTCTCACAGTTCCCATGTTTTCCCTACAAAGCCGTTATCCTGGCCTTCACAAAAACGATTCCTCTATCTGTGTATCTATACATGTTTATCTTGTGTGACTATTTTGTTAATGTTCGTCTCTCTTACCATGCTCACAGCCCACTGTGGTTTGTGGGTCTTATCTCTTCTCCATATTATAGTCATATTAATATTCCAATATGAATATTCATATTTCTCCATTAGCTTTGTGTCTGGGCCAAGTGCTCAGTAAATGTTCACTAAGTGAATCGATCTAAATGACCATGGCAACCATGAGGGGAATATTATGCCCAGCCTGAGATTTTTTTTTTTTTTTTTTGAGACAGAGTCTCGCTCTGTCACCCAGGCTGGAGTGCAGTGGCCAGATCTCAGCTCACTGCAAGCTCCGCCTCCCGGGTTCACGCCATTCTCCTGCCTCAGCCTCCCGAGTAGCTGGGACTACAGGCGCCGCCACCTCGCCCGGCTAGTTTTTTGTATTTTTAGTAGAGACGGGGTTTCACCGTGTTAGCCAGGATGGTCTCGATCTCCTGACCTCGTGATCCGCCCGTCTCGGCCTCCCAAAGTGCTGGGATTACAGGCTTGAGCCACTGCGCCCGGCCCAGCCTGAGATTTTAAAGGAAGGACCTAGCGTGGCTCCAGTGCCTGCCAGATAAGACAGGGACATCATCACTCTCTTGTTGTTCACAAAAACCTAGGACTGAGCATCATACACCATTCTCCCAGCACTACAGATGAGGGAGACGGAGGTCAGAGTGGTCGAGTAAATTGCCCGGTGTGCTTAGATGCAGGCTCAGGCTGGCCTTACTCCCAAGCCTGGGGGTATGTTTCTTGGAGTGAAGATGCAAGAAACCAGGTGCTAAGGTTAGACCACAGGGACCAAATTCACACAATTTTATGTCCAAGTTACACCCTGGATGTGGGATCCCAGATCTCCCCAGGTGGTAGGAAGCGTGCCTCCTAAGCATAAGTTCTCCTGCTCAGTCATGCCGTGGGTGGGCGCAGGTGAGAAGCTCCAGGCCGTCCTGGCTCGGTGGAGTCAGGCGTGTGTGTTCCCCACTGTGAATCTCAGCTCTCTTATTGAGAAAATGGGCACAGAGGTGTCGGCTTGCTCAGCTCCTAGTCTGATTCCAAAATCAAGTGAAAGGAAAGCACTTTGAAAGATGTGACGCGGTGTCGTGCTGTGGAGGCATGGAAAGTCCCTGGTACCGGGGCTGCGTGCTGTGGGTGTGGGAGTCTGAAGACTTGGATTCTCTACTCTCCTTCCCGGTGAGGATGGCCATGTCCTTTTGCTTCTCTCCTGTACGACTGGTGCAGTCCCCTCGGCTGTTTATTGCTAGAGAGGAGCTTAGGTATGGTCCCCAGGGCTGCCACCAGCCCGGGGTTCTGCTTCCAGGCAATAAGCTTTATTAGCCCTGCACTCTCAATTATCCTTTTTTCCTCCTCCGTGGGAAGAACGAAGAAATGGCTTGGGAAGCCCTCTTGAGGTCTGGTGACAGCTGTGACTTTTTTGGGGATTACTCTGGGGCATGTATACATTCATCAAAGCTGCCTTCTTATTAAAACCAAGGAAAAGATCCCTCTCACTGCCAGGGACATCCAGCCGACCCTTCCCCTCACAACTCCCCACTCTCCCTCACTGCCTCTGCTCCAGGCTAGAGCACCCTCGTCCTGTTTGACAATTAAAACCGCATCTTTAGCACCTTGATGCCGCAGGCCCGACGCTCCTGAGGGGTGTGCCCTCCTGTCCTTGCTAATCCCCCAGTTCTCAAATACTGCCAGCGACTGTCATCTTCCACCTACAGGACAGTAAAGTCTACCTGAGAATGGAACTCCCTCACCCCTCAACCTCCTTCACCACCCAATGGAGAGGCATTGTGCAGGGAGGCAGGGAGGGGTGGGGAGCAGCAGGGAGGGGTGGGGAGCAGCGGGGAGGAGTGGGGAGGGGCAAAGAGGATGGGGAAGAGCGGATGCACCTGGCCTTCCAGATCCAGATTGTGGTGCCAGCTCTGGAAATACAGCAAGTCACTCCTGAATTTCCCAAACCACAAGTGGAGAATCCACTGCAGCTGAGTCTCCTGTACTTTAGGATGTCTGAACTTTAGGATTTCCCTGGAATCATTATCATTCTAACCATTCTGGGACCTGAGAGAAGTAACTGAGCCGGGGTCCAGCAAGGCACAGACACTGATGAAGTTCAGCCTAGCATTGGGCCTTTTTTTTTTTTTCGTGAGACAGAATCTTGCTCTGTCGCCCAGGCTGGAGTGCAGTGGTACAATCTCAGCTCACTACAACCTCCACCTCCCAGGTTCAAGCAATTCTTCTGCCTCAGACTCCCAAGTAGCTGGGATTACAGACACGTGCCACCACGCCTGGCTAATTTTTGTATTTTTAGTAGAGCCAGGGTTTCACCATGTTGGCCAGGCTGGTCTTGAACTCCTGACCTCAGGTGATCCACCTGCCTCGGCCTCCCAAAGTGCTGGGATTACAGGCGTGAGCCACCGCACCTGGCCTGGGCCTTCCTATTTTGAGGGAATCATCCCAGAATGAGAAGAACTCCGTGTCACTGGGATGGAGAAGCATGTGCAGAGCTTGAGTGGGTCAATACATGCCAGGCCGATCCCACTGTGAACATTTCACCTCTGCTGGGGAACACGGGGGCAGGGGCTGTTTGTGTTCAGGAGGGCCACCTCTTTCTGATGCCACGTTCCTGGGCTTGCCCAATACCTGCTTGGCTGGAAAGTGACTCACCCACCTGCACAGCGAGAACCTCACCAACCTCAAGGATGCCAGCCTGCCAGGTCACCCCACAGCCAGCTGCATCCTTGTCCAGCCCTGGCCACAGCAGCCGCTGGGATCCCTTTGTCTTAGTGCAGGAGCAAAATGGGAATGGGGAGCCAGCACTACAAGCCTCCAAGCAGTGTTCAGGTCATGTGTTTCCTGGGCAATTGGGGGCGTGAGTTATGTAGGTGCTTTCCTCTCTCCCACCCACCCAGATCCAGTAGCTTTGCTGCCTGCGTGCTTTCGCCAACCATGGATGGGCCTCTCCTACAGTGGCCTCAGTGCTGGGCCGTCTCCCCATCTGAGATCCACCCCCCTTAACCGACTCTGCCCGCATCAGTGCTCACCTGGTTTAGGGCTGCGCTTAGAGCTAGCGTGTCCTGGTAGCGAGTGGCGTAGGCTCCAGTTCCTTTTCTCCACCGGCACTGTGGGCCAAGGCGCGTGGCCTCCCACGCATCGCAGCAGAGCTGCCAGGCGAGATTGATCTTCTGTGGTTGAGATGATCACTCTGGCTGTAGCCTGCTCATGCCGTGAGTGACAGACAGGTGCTTAGGGCTCAGAAACTTCTCTAATCAGGTGGTAGCAGGCCGAGGTTGTTGATTTACCGGCCAGGATCTTCGTCTCAAGAGCCACAGCGCGTTCGTCTATAATCAGTGCTTTCCTTCTCACATCTCCTGACACGAGGATGAGCAGAGCAAGCTCGATGACACAGCTGCTCCACTGTAATCCTGTATGATAATTTTGCAAATTATTATTTTTAATAGAATCAGCTTTTTCCTTAGGCAATAAACGAAAAAGTTAAATTGCTCACAAGCTAATAAAGGTTTATCTTCTGGAACATCAAATTCTGTTTACTCATGAAGCACACACCTCCTCTGTGCGCGCTTCGGGAGGAAAATTAGCATTTATTTTCCCTGATAAACAAAAACAGTGGAAGATTTGTTGGCATCTTTTGGTGTGAAGCCCTTCCTTACATTTAAAATGACATAGAGGAATGCAAGAACTTTGGAAGAGGTCTGCCCTGACTCTGGATTTAATTTTAACTTTGGAAAGCAACCTGTTGTGTGCAGTAGGATATTATGTGGTGTCTGCAGTGCCTAGACGCTAACAACATGCATGGAACCAAGCTCCCCCTTGGACCCAGGAGCCAAGAGACTGAAGAAAGGGAAATGCTTTCATGACTCTCCACAACTTCCCCCACGTTCCCACGGGAGGGAAGATGTCATGTACTCCTCGGTGATGAGAAAGTGAGATTCCCCCAGCTAGATCCCTCCTCCTCCTTTGATTCCTTTTGGTGGCAAGAGAAGTTGAAGCTTTGACACTCTCTTTATTTGTCTCAGTGCTAGAAGGCTTTAATTGCACTTAAAACTAATTCCATTCCGATTTTCAGATGCTGTCTGGAGTGATTCAGTGTTTTTCTTTTCCCTGATTTCCAGGTACGGAGATATGAGGAGACAGATTGGCTTTGAAATCAGAGACATGTGGTACAACCTTGGTGAGTAGCCTGGATGTGGGAGCATGGTGAATTTCTTGCATCCCTGGTGCGTCATGACACTGGCCCTGTTCATCAGTGTTGGGATGTCTTAAGATCTTAATGGCTTCTGTTCCTTGGACAGCAGTTGCTACTCTTTGTAGTAACTGTTTTCAGGATTTAAGAGATAGAAGACCAAAAGCAAGGAAAGAAAATCTCATAGGTGTGGCAAAAAGAAAAATCCACAGAGCACCCTTTTGTGTCAGGTGGACACATGGTTTGGAACTCCTCCCTCCCTGGCATTGCCTTCCTCCCCCAGTCACCTCAGTTCCTTCTGTGTTAAACAGGAAGCTCATCCTGCTTTGACATTTGCCATCACCTACCATATTCAGTTTTATAGACTCTGCCTTCTAAAGGGTTAATTCACCTCCTCAAAAGCAGAGCCTGTATTTAGGTACGCTGCCACCAGGTGGTGGCAGCCTAACATGCTCCTACACTCAAAGCAGTGAAGGGTCTGTGTGTATATATGAAATTAATACGATTTTATTTATAAATTAAGTAATTAAGTTTTTCCAACTACTTTTATCATGAACAGTAAGAATAAATTCACTATTAAAATTTCAACCAATGTAACATGTAATTCTTGTAGATAAACCCCTTCAGGAAATTAGTGACTGACAATAACTTGGTATCTTCCCAGCATCTTTACAGTACCCTCTAGGAAGCCGGCCTCACTCCTCCTTGAGATGAAGCTCCCTCTGGTTCCTGCCCTCAGCCCTGGGCTTGCTTTGTGCCGAGGTGTCCTAGGCCATGGGGTGCTGGTGGCCTTGCCTTGGTCCTGAGCAAAGCATCAGTTGCTTTTCTGCCCCAGGATCTCCAGGCCTCTGCTTCCTTCCTTCAAATGGACACGAGAAGCCTGCATTGGCTTGTTGCGAGAAACCCTCCACTCTCCCCTCTACCTCAGAGAATCTTTTCCTACTAGAAGGAGGCAGGGGTCTGTCTGCATCACTCTGTTAGCCTCGTTGCATTAGGTTTTCACTTGTTGCACCAGGGTTGGGACAACTTAGCTGCGCCCCAGCCTGCTTACTTCCCGAGCAGCTGTGAGTCCCTGCGGTGGCTGGAGAGCATGGCAAGAAAAACGCAGAACCCAGCGAGCCACACTTCACTGCTAGCTCACTGTTTGCTTTTGCATCTTCCTTGCCATTCTTTGGTTTGATATGAGGCCCAATTAGGTTCTCAGGAATGGAAAGCCACAGCAGATGCTCCTAGGTGAGGATGGAGAGCAGGTCAGAGTGGCCCTCTCTGCCTGTGCCCTGCCAGTACAAAGAGAACCTACACCATTGCATCCTTTCTGGGTGTCAGTCCTGGAGTCAGTGGAGGACCCCTCAAGGAAGCTCTGTGCTAGGTCTCTGCACATGACTTTGCTGCAGTAGCTCCTATGTCCAGAATCTGAGAATGGGGTCTCAGCTGTCAAAGGGCCTGCTGATCTCTGCAACATGATATTTACCAGGCATCATCCTGTCCTTGGCCTTCCTGCCATCCCAGGGAGGAAGGTAGGGGCTCTGGGCTCAGAGTCAAGAGAGATGATAAGTCCCACCTTGAAGTCTTCATCCTCTCCTACTCCTGCCTCCCTGTGAGGCCTAATTCACATGGCTCAGTCTTTCTGGGCTGTTAGATAAAGTGGTTGGACTGAATTTTTCAAGAGCCTTCCAATCCCAAAACTCAATAGTTCTATGACTTATATATACGATGATCTCAGTAATAAAGTGCTAAGGCTTTTAGAACAGGGAGGAGGACCATCCGTGATTCATTCTAATTGATCTCTCTGTGTTCTTTGTTAAAATTGTGCTCTGACAGATGCATGTGTCCTTTGCTCTGGCAGGCCAGATGGCAGGCCCCACGCCAGGTGGGGACCCAGTGTGGTCCCAGGAGAGAGGGAGGCAGGAGATGGTGGAGGGCTTTCACAGTAATGGCATGGAGGGGGGCTGTTCTCTCTTGGAATTCAGGGAGTCCGGGACTTTTATAGGCACCAGCGTTCATGAAGGAGGTGATATGAGCTCCACCTGCCACAGTCGGGCTCTCAGGGCAGACCCCAGACCTCTCCTCTGGACACAGGCTCTCTCTGAGGCCATCTTTTACCCCAGCCCCTCCTAAAAGAGTGAGTCTGTTTTCTTCTATACTTCAACTCTGAAGTATAGATGGTGAGTTGTCTATTTTCCCCAAGAGGACGCTTGCACATATACTTTCAAATGAAGGTTCCCATTCTGAAGTGGCTCAATAACATTTCACATCATTTTTGATAACTAGAGACACCACCCTAGCAGAGGGCCTGATGGGCATTTACATACTGAAATGCTTCCTTCTCCACGTACACAGCTGCAGCCACCATTCGACTCACCCTGGCCCCTGAGCACCCGCAGGATCCTCCACTGCTCTCCATGTGCCAAGGCCATTGCCTAGCACCGAGGGAGCCTCTAAAACTCAGCTCGAGCCACAGCTGGCCAGATATCACCCTGACTGATGGGTGCTCCTGCCTTTCCAGTTTTCTGCTTTGGGGTTGTTTTTGTTTTCAAGAATATTTCATGTCACCTCTATAGTCCCTGAGATTGATCACCATTGAAAGTGGCTCCATTTCAATTTGTGCCACGTGCCACGATAACAAGGAAGGAAAGGCGGGCCCAGAAATGGTGAGTTTCTACGCGTGCCCCCTCCAAGTGCTTGGGCAGGCCTGGCCTTCTGAGGATACACTTGGGTCTGACACAAAGCCCTTGGTTCTCTTGACGTTATCTGTCATGCTCCAGATAGGCCAAGTCAAGCGACAGGAGACTTTTGATTTGGAAAAGGTTGCAGTGAAGAGAGCAAATTTCCCCCTTCCCTCCTGTCAGTGGCTGATTTGAATATGGTGATCAATGCATGAGATGTGTGTTTTGCAGCTTTTTAGCCAGGAACATTGACCCTGGCCTGAGAAGCAGCCAAGAGGTCGAAAGTAAACCATGACCGGCCAATTAGGGTCACGGACTTGGAAACAACAGGGAATAACAGTCAACCACCAGAGTTGGGTTCCTTGCTGGTAAAAAAAGTTATTTTTCAAAGTGAGGGAGATGATCGTAAAAGCACCTGCAGCCCACAGGATATTCCCCAAGCAGCCCCTCAGGGATAGCTAAGGATAGCCCCACGGGGTGGCCTCAGGAGCCCAGCTCCTTCCTGCCATAATCCCACGTGCCTGAGTGTCTTTGCCAAGGCTGCCACGCTCCAAATTTATGACAGCACATCTCAGTTTCCCAGGATGTACACAGCCTACTTTGCACGTAGTTTTTTTTGTTTGTTTGTTTGTTTTTTACTTTTTTTGTAAATGGGTGCAGGTTTGGGAACATATTGGCAGCATGATAGCACTGACTCTGCCAAGAAAATGGAAATGGAAATCAGATCTATTTATCAGCTTGCAATTAATAAACTGTCACTTGAGCAGACCTTCAGCTGAATGCTCCACGAGTCTCCTCCTTGAGTCTTTCCAATAGTGTGCATGGCCCATAGAGAGGAGCATCTCAGCTGTTGCTTCCTCCATGCCCAGCCTCAGAGCAAGGATCTGGGGTCTGTTTTGCTCAATTTAATGCAAGGGCAAACATGGCACTGCCCCGTGGGACAGAGTGATGTGTCATATTTTGAGTCTGAAAGGAGAAATCAAAAGCAGGCTCTCTCTCAAAAGAAAAAAGGGGCGGAAAATGTGTTTATTTACCCAGCTCCTGAGTTATTTATCAAAGCGTACTCTGTGCAGCAGCCCGCCGGAGCACCTGATCTCCTTGCCTGTGCCGCCTCGATTTACATTTTGTTTATTACATCCAGCACACTGGAGCGAGCACTAGACCCGAGCCAGCCAGAACGAATGTGCTTGGAGCAAGATCTTTATCCGCCGTGTTGGGTTTGGGATATTTTTCATGCAGGGATTCCCTTCATGGGTGTTTTTTGGTGACTGAGCAAATTGTGTGCTTTTCATTAAAACCTATATACAGTGTGGCCTAACGGGTTTGGCTGGGTGGTGGAACTTTTTGCTCTGTGTATACAGAGATTTTTCTGGGATAAGTCTATGTTTAATGTCCCAGATTTTTTAACACCAGTGATTGCAAAGAGATAATTTAAACACCTACAGGGAGGCCTCTGACTGGGGAGGCCCTGGCTTCGTGAGAAAACGAGATGTTGTTCCCAGGGGAAACAGCTCCATGTTCTGTAACTAGAATAGACTCTAGGTGGGCTATGAGACTGGCAAGGACTGGAGGTAAAATATTCTCCTCATCACCTTCCTTTGTCTCAAAAGCGTGCCCTGTTTTTCTTTTAAGTCTACACTGCGGAGTCACCTTGGTCCTCATTGGTTCCAAACCTGAGTTCATTGTTAAATTTGAGCAAGATGTGCTCCAGGGAAAATCCATGATACAAATATCCAAAAAAAAAAAAAAAAACGGTGGCTACCAGAGAACATTCCCTCCCCACTCCTGCTTGCCTTGGGGACCATTGGTTTGCGAAGAGTCCGTCCCCAGGGTTGTCACTATGCACAGAACTCGGTACCAGCTCCAGGCCAGTGTGTCTTCTGTACTAATAAGGAGGGTAATAATCAGAGGTTAAGCTACTGTCGTTTTGGTTTGCTGCTTTTTCCAATCCCTGCTTCTACAACCACTTGTTACTGCTTTCTATGTTTTTCCCAGCTTGGAACAATAAAACCTGTTGGTGACAGACAGAACTTTATGACACTGAAATTGTGGTTGATGAACAACTTGCTGTCACCATCATCTGTTTTCTGAAACATTGGCTCTGACATTTTTTAGGCATAATACACGGAAAGTGTCACCTGAGAGATGGAATATAATAGCATTTTCAAGAGAATGCTTTGCAGCAGGTACAGGCCTTTCAGAAACATTAAGCATTTGGGAAAGTGGTGAGAATCACACAATGATAGTCTTCGTCAAATTATTAATTATGTCGTAAAAGTTAAAAATAAGATGTTAGTTACATTTTGTGTGTATGTCCATCCAGTAAGAAGTCATTCAGTCTAATTATGAGGATTACATATTTTCTTAAGTATAGTTATAGTAGCCACATTTGTTTAATGATTCTCTTTACAGAAATGTGTATTTGCTGAATTGCAAAGAAAACTAAAGAATTTGTTTCCTGATTGTGTAAAAATATTAATAAGATTGATTAATTTGGGATACATTGTTGGTGTTAACAAAATATCACAAATATTTTATTCAAACATTTAATTTCTTGGGCATTCTTCTGTTATATTTTAGAAATGAAATGGTTTAGTTGCAGTGGGGTGAAATGAGAACAAAATCAAGATTTCTGAAAGACAAGAGGGTCGGCTTTTAAAAGACCACCTTTTTGATAGGACCTGCCTCTGAGTTTCATTATGTCGCCTTAACTAAGGTTCGCAGCCCCATGTTTAGAAAGGAGTCTTCCAGGAGCTTCATTCCGGAGGTGCAGTGTCCAGGCGGTGAAAAAAGCTTGGCAGTTGCTGTGGTTTCCTCCCCCTGCCATCTCTCTGAACTTGCCTGGTTCACTTCAAGCTCTTTAGGAGCTCACCCTGATCCTCAGAGGTACAGCAGCCATGCACCCACAGGATATGGGGTCCCCAGCTGGGGTGGGGACAATGGCAGCCAACCCACAGCTAGCAGGAGGAAGGGGCTGGCCACATCAGGCCCAACCGCCAGCTGCTCGGCCCGGTCACCAGATTTCCCGATGGTGATCCTGGGCTAGCATCTTTCTAAGTCAGAGATAGAGGCCCGGGAAAGTACGAGACCAAGATTTCCAACAAAAACCATTGAAATTAAAAACGTAAATTGAGTGCTTGTGAGAAGCCAGTCTCTACTTTCTGGGGGTTTATTTTAGAATTGTAATATCTCAGCAGTGGTGGATAAAATGACAGAAAATGACAGATCACTGACCTCTCTGTTCATTTTGCAATTACAGAGGACAAATAAGGGAGTGGACAGCTCGAACAGTTTCTCTTTCAGAGAGGCGGGTAGGGTCCGAGTGCCATGCAAACATGCTGAGACAAGCAAACAGGGAAGGAATTTATAAAATGAGAGTCACAGCTAAGCCTTCATAATCTCAGACCCAGGTTCAAATCCTGCTCCCCCCCCCCCCCCATTCTCTGAACAGCTCACGGAACAGCTTTGGGAACAGCCCCCTTTCCTCATCTGTTTAACAGGTTAAGAAGGTGCCCATTTCACAGGGTTACTGTGAAAATTCAGTGAGATGATGCTTTCTCCTGAGCTTGTCGTGTAAATTGTTAAGTGCTAGCTAATATGATCGTATTATGATTCACGTTTGAAAACTTTTGAGAAACATTTTGCTCAGTTCTTGAAAAATCATATCTGGGACAAGCTAGGTGAGATGAGATATAATAAAGCCGTTCTTTAAATAAGCATTTTCCTATCAAACAATAGCTCGAGAAGGTTGAATCACTGCTGTTTTTAGGGTTTCAGCCTCAGATGCCAGCGCCTTGATTTACTTTGATTGGAGTCATTTGGAATGTTGCAGAAATCACTCTGCATTATTTACAGAGGTGTCAAATGGTAAACTCATCTTCATAAGATGTGGGAGATAAAAAGGACCCAAGAGACTCTCTGCTCTCTCTCATTTGTCGGCTCCTGTTCCTGTCACTGTGCACAGAGTTAGAGGCTGAGACTCCCCACTCGCAGCCCCTGCTCTACTCAGAACTGGGAATCAAGCTGCGTGTGTTCTGAATCCATGTGACAGAATCGGCTACTTGTAAAACAGTGTTTATCTTCTCTGACAGAGAAGTCATGATTACAGGCTTATATTGCGCAGCTCTTTGAATAGCTTCACTTATAAAATGTGGAATACAGGCCACTTCTTATACTAATGGATGGGAAAGTTCAAAATCATCATCTGCAGAGAGAATTTGATGCATATTTTCACCATCCTGCTGCTCAAAGTCACAGTGATCTGTGTTGTGTTGTTTTATCCATTTAAGCCCATTTTAGAATTCTATTTTTCTTTATTTCTGAATACTGTATTTCTTTATTCCAAGGTCAACACAAGATAAAGTTCATTCCAGAAATGGTGGGCCCAATATTAGAAATGACGTTAATTCCCGAGACGGAGCTGCGCAAAGCCACCATCCCCATCTTCTTTGATATGATGCAGTGTGAATTCCATTCGACCCGAAGCTTCCAAATGGTAAGGACATAGATGTGCAGCGAGTGGCTGGGGACATGAAGGAGACAAACCTGAAAACCTTGAAAAAAACTTGTAGACAATTCTAGAGTTAAAGGTGCCAACGTGGAAAACACATTTTCCTACAGAAAAGGCCTGTGATTTTCCTTATTGAAGAAGCTTATCATCCCTTACACTCAACTTTCGGGAGGATTATTCTGAATTTTTAGCTCTTACTTACTTCTTTTAATCTGGATTTACTTACACATTCAACCCTGGATAAAAGTCTCTTGCTCCCACTTCTTGGTACGTGCTCTTGTAGAGCGTTTACTCAAAGGTCATGTGTTACATTCTCTCAGTCCGGCTGCTTATTGCAGAATTATGGTATTTTGAAAGCTAAAGTCTTTGCTTTTATTCTCTTAAGTGTGTGTCTTAAGAGACTTAAAGTCTTTTGCCTGTGCAATGAAACTGATGAAAATTCCTCTAAGAAAGTGTATATAAAGTGCTCAAAACCTACTATGCCAAACAGCATGAGGGACAAACTCTGCTGCATAACTTACGCTCAGGAAGTAACAAAATCTCCTTCTGGATCCCAAGAAAATAAGTATATAGGGTTTATGTATTCTTGGGTTGGCACCCACACCCACACATACACAGGCACATCCCCACACACACATACACATGTGTATCCCCACACACACACATGCACATGTACATCCCCCCCACACACATATCCACACACACATACACATACACATGCACATCCTCACACTCACATACACATGTATATCCACACACACACACATATATCCACACACACACGTATATCCACACACATGTACACATACACATGTACATTCCTCACACACACATACACATGTATATCCCCACACACACACACATGTACATCCCCACACACAAATGTATATCCACACACATATACACATACACATGCACATCCCCACACACATACACATGTATATCCCCACGCTCACACATGTATATCCACGCACACGTACATCCCCACACACACACGTATATCCACACACACATACGCATACACATCCTCACACACACATACACATGTATATCCACACACATGTACACATACACATGTACATCCCACACACACACATGTATAGTCACACACACACATACACATGTATATCCCCCCACACACATACACATGCACATCCCCACACACATACACATGTATATCCACACACACACACACGTATATCCCCACACACATACACATACACATGCACATCCCCACACATGCACATGGTATGACTTTCTCCTTAGTGTACTAATAGTTTGGCCATGATGCTTTGCAGGAGACCTAGGAGAAGCCCAAGTGCTAGGGAGTCCTCTGAATTGAAAGATACCTTTTAAAAATTATTATACTGGACCAGATGTGGTGGCTTACGCCTATAATCCTAGCACTTTGAGAGGCCAAAGCAGGCAGATCACTTGAGCTCAGGAGTTCGAGACCAGCCTGGGAAACATGGCAAGACTCCGTGTCTACAAAAAATACAAAAATTAGCCAGGCATGGTGGTGCACGGCTTGGTCAGGGAAGTCAAGGCTGCAGTGAGCTGTGATCACGCCACTGCACTCCCGCCTAGGTGACAGAGCCAGACCCTGTCTCTAAATAAATACATAAAAATTAAAAATTATTATAGCAATTCAAGTCAACATACTAAGCATTTTACATAGATTTTAGAGGAATTTGCAGAAAAATTCCTATAATGAAAGGAAATCAAAACTTCATCAATCAAGATAGTTTAATGTTGGTGGGATCTAATATTAAAGGGTATATTATCCTTACCCACCTCTGCAGTTTCTCATTTAAGAGAGCTTTGAGTAGTTTATAGATTTTCATTGGTTGTCTTCGTGATATCACACGAAGGCAGCATCCACGAAGAATGATTTTGCTCTTTCGTAGAACAGAAAAGAGAGAAACGAAACCAAAACAGTCTCCACATTGTGAGTAGAAGTTGAGTTTAGATACTGAGGGCAGGGAGACTGAGATTCACAGGCTTAGCCAGGTATTATTATCTGGGTCTTCAGCAAATCACTCAGCATCTTTTAAGTCTCCAATTCAAGCTTGTAACCTTGGCATGAAATAGAATCTACCAGAAAGGCATGTAGTGAGAATGAAATAAAATCAGACCTGTACACCCCCTAGCATGGTGCCCGGCACCGTAAAAGGCAGCTGTGGATGCTGCTGTTCTTTCAGGGCTCAAACCTCCCTTGGTCTGGGTGTTTGTGGAGTGCAGGGGGCGGCCTGCAGGGTGAGCCCCCAGTGTCTGCAGGCCCATGGGGCCCAACGCTGCATACAAACCTGCAAACCTGGGCGTGGCCATTTCATCCGGGCTGCTCCCAAAGCTGGGGAGGAGCGCACAGGAGATGAACAGAGTCTGACTGCTGGAGCCGTTTCCTTCAACCTTCACACACCCACAACTGTGCTTCCAAACCCGTTGCAGAGGAGCCTAACACCTGGCTAGGATATCATTATTTGTTTTTTACACTTTGCTCCACTAGGCAGTTTTTATTTTTTTGAGTCGGAGACTCACTCTGTTGTCCAGACTGGAGTGCAGTGACGCAATCTCAGCTCACTGCAACCTCCGCCTCCCGGGTTCAAGCGATTCTCCTGCCTCAGCCTCTGACTAGCTGGGACTACAGGCATGCACCACCACGCCTGGCTAATTTTTGTTATTTTAGTAGAGACGGGGTTTCACCGTGTTGGCCAGGATGGTCTCAATCTCTTGACCTCGTGATCCACCCACCTTGGCCTCCCAAAGTGCTGGGATTACAGGAGTAAGCCACTGCACCCAGCCCTAGGCAGTTTTTTATAAGGTGACTGTTATTTTCACATTATTCTAACTGTGGACAGTAGGGAGGGCTTTAGTTTAATTTCCCCAGTGTAATGTCACTTGTGCTGGGGATGAATGGTGTTAGAACCTGCCTCCCTTCTTCCTTCCTTTCTCCCTCCCTTTCTTCCTTCTTTCCTTCCGTTCTCTCTTTTTTTCCAAGTTAGCAGAAGGTCTCCCTGTATTTATTTTTAATAATATTAAAGATAATTCATTTTCGTAAGAACAGCTGTTTTTGTTTCTCTGGCTCACTCTCAGTCTGTGTATATACAAAGTGTTTGTATAAAGACTGTACTAATACAACATTGTAAATACTATACTTAGTTTTTTTATTGATGTTGTTTCTGTTTGACAATGTATCAAAGAGCTTTCCCTTAATTACAACATAGCAACCGTGATATTAGTGATATTACTGATGGCATAAAATTAACTATCACTTTCTTGATATAACTGAGCATGTTGGTTGTTTGCAGATTTTCACTGCTGCGAATAACTGTGCAGTGAACACATTCATGCATATAGCTTGAATTTATTTTAAAGTTTTCCCAGTATACATTCTCATAAATGTAATTACTGATTTCAAATATTTTTGTAACTTTTTATATTATTGCCAAATGGTTTGATGTTAGTACCATAAGATTTGCCCCATCTCTGTCGCTGCTGGCACGATATAATGGCCCCAGTTTCACTGCCAACTCGTTGGAACTCCAAATTATAATTTAAATGCTTTTTCCTAGGCAGAAAATTCATCTGACCTTTTGAATTTTATATAAATCAAGCCCAAAGAAGGACTTTGTGAAAAATTGCTACTAAAGAATCAGGCTAAGGGGTTCGGAAGTGTATTTATATAGATAAATATCACTAGCACAGAAAACTAAGATGAAAAGTATTTAAAACATCATTCCATTTGTCACTTTTTAAGCAGTCTTTGGGTCAAAATAAGGTTAAGGGCAGTTAGACTAAAGATGAATAGGAGTTTGGTTTCTGCATTGTTCCCCTTTTCCCTCACATTCTTTTGTCTCATGGCTGCCTTGTGGGAGGTTTAAAAAATCTTACAATAATCTTCTGAGGAAGTGGTTCATTTTCTCCAATTTGCAGGGGCCCCAGGTTTGCTGGGAAATGGTCTGAAGTTAAGGAGAGCCACAGAATTTGTGCCACCATTTTAAACACTGTCTTCCACTGGGCTTCAAACTCACCCAGCGTCAGGAAACATCTTTCCAGAAAACCAAACTGTTTTTGAGTAATACCATGAAGTAGGTGGTATATTTAGTTCCATCTCATAAACACCAGACTATTTCACAAGCATGCAACATGCCGTGCTTGGATGTATGTAAATCCAAGCATAAGCGTGAAGACACAGATTCACCCACAAGAAGGACCTACCGAGCGTGGTCAGCTGCCTGAACTGTTGCTTCAGAGTCACCTGTTTATCTGTGTTGTCATCTGCTTGAACCTCTGCAGACAAGGGATAGCGTACATTAAAGATCTTTAAAATGAAGGCAGAAAAACCAACCCTTGTTTTAGAAAAAATCTCTCTTGGATGTGAATCTGCTTCTGTGGTTGGGAAAGATCAGTTTTCTTCTGTTTGATGTGCCCACCTCAGCTTCCCAGCTGGAATGCTCCAAGCCTGCGGCACCGTCCCCTTTTCTGCCAGTCTCCTTGTCACTGGGTTTTCCGGCTGTGGGTCACGCTGGCCTGGCCTTTGCTTGCTCCCCTGGCCTCCATGGCAGTCATTTGTGAAGCTTCATCAATCCTCCCTCTGTCTAGTCTGCAGCCTCTATCCTCTGCACAGTCACCGTTGCACTAATCCAGGATTATTCCTGGGCCACAGTATTTGTCTCTTGACTTGCTCTATCTACATTTTCTAAGTCGTTTCTGCACCCAGTTCCACTTGTCCCTCTCAGCTGGTCTTCTGAAGCACAAGGGATGGCCTCTATTCTTTGTTGGTGATGTGGGCGAATGTGTAGAGTGGGCATGTGTGTGGCACATTGGTGCAGGGCTGGCCCCACCTGCTTCTCCATCCATGAGCTTCTGGGATGGGGATGGTCGGCTGCTGCCTAACTCCTCTGCCACAAGCCCAGTTACCTCACCTTATTAGTCACCTCAGCAAGGGCTTCAGTTGCCTCCACTTTTATAGCAGATGTGCAAACCCTACTGGAGTGGAGGGACGACATTAGGGGGTTTGTTTTTATAACACTTTAGTATTTTGAACCCATATAGAGCTTACGTTTTAAAGGTTGCTATGTCTTTTGGAGTGGAGCTGTTAATGTGCTACTGTTTGTGAAATATGAAATAATATGTATGTCCAGGTTGTATTTTACTCTTACAATTGGAGTAGAGAGGAGACCTGCTGGATTCAGAAGAAAAACCTGCTATTTTACTCAAGATTTAACTGCACCAAACCATTACTGGCATTTTAAAAGCATGTGTTACAAATTGGCTTTTCTAACATTGCCCAGAGTTTCTGCTCTCGCGCTCTTCAGCTGCAGCGGAGGGCATCTCATCAGAACGTTCTTTCCCTTACACCTCCTCAGGAGCCTACTGATTTCCTGTCTCCACTTGTGCAAGAAAGAGCACAAATTTTCCTTCGGAATAGGCTCAGCCTTGCCCTTATCCTGCTTCTCCAGGGTCCATGTGTTGAGTGGGCTCTCTTGGCGGCGGGATGGGGTGGCATGGAGTTATCCTTTCATGGGCCATGTCCTCCTTGTGGCCTGGGACACTGTGTCCAGGGCTGCAGTGAGTGCCTTAGGTCAGCTTGACAGCACACGCTCTGGGGAGGTGGCGATGAAGCTCCACAAAAGGCTTCAGACTGAAGGCCCCTGATGCTCGTGGAACCCCCCAGTGAAGGGCCGTGCTCTGCAGGGGCTGGGCCAGAAAGAAGCCTGTGAGATGGGAGGCCCCCAGATGTGCACAGTGGCCGTGAATTCTTCTTAGAAATCCCTCCTACCTTCAAAGTCATATGTTTCACTGTAGCCTGGGTCCGCAGCCATAGAGCTCCGGTCCATTGACAGGAAGGCTCTCCCAGCGACTGGACGCTGCGTGATGCTCTAGCAGTCTCACACCTCTCTCCCATCCCAGCCCTCTTTGTGTACGGCCAGGAGGCTGCTGCCCGTGGAGGGATTTCTTTTCCTCCTAGTGCTTGTAGTGTGGATACTGCAGGCCGAGGGAGGTGGGGATACATGTGGGAAGCCCCAGTGGATGCCTACTGTAGCCATGCCCCTGAGGTGGCCCCCAGCCCTGTGGCCGCTGTCATCAGCCACCCCCTACATCACTGGGCACTCTTGTGCCACTTCCCTGCCCTGTCCATACTCAAGGCCACTGTGGACACCTGGGGCCTCCTAGGCATCTGTCTGGCCAAGCTCCTGCCAGAACATGGCCCTTCACAGGGCAAGTTCCGTTAGCATCAGAGACCTTCCATCTGGAGGCCTTGGCAGAGCTTCATCACCACCTCCCCAGAGCCAGCTCTGTCAAGCTGACCTCAGGCACTCACTGCAGCTCCTCAGCAAAAACCCATTTCTCATCTCTTCTGCCTCTTTTGTCTCTGAGTGCTGCAGCTGCCTGTGGTCATCCTGGCTCTTCCAGCACTTTCTGTGAATCTTTTATGATCCGGATGCCCCAGCCATTCTCCTGACTCATCCCCCCACTGCTGCTTCTTCCTGTCCTGGTGCCTAAGGGCACATTCTCTGCCCCCTTTCCTTACAGCTGGCCAACACCTCAAGACACCACCACAGCGTGGTCATCCCACCCCCTCACCCTGTCCCCACCCCAGTCCAGAGAGTAGCATGTTTACCCCTAAACTCAGGACTCTAGGAATCTCCACTTGTTTGAAAGGAGAGATCCTACTTGGTAAGATTTTGGAACTGAGAAGCTGGCAGGGGAGATATGGAGAGACATTGGGGTCTTCATGTCCCTTATACCATCCACCTGGACGAGCCTGCCCTTGGTCACAGGAGATGAGCCCTCCCCTTGCCTTAAGCTGACTCTCCCTACCTCACCAAGAACCCTGCCCTCCCATGGACCACACTCCAAGTCTCACCCTCATACTGGATTTTGCTTCATAATAAAAAGCATACTTTTAAATTCCCTCCTGGCATCTTTTTAAAGAATTCCATTTGTTATGCCTTTGGAAAATACAGAACTAACAGCTGAGAATTGCAGCAAATGACCATATGGGCCATAGACCATTAATAAAAATGGAATGGAAAAAGCTGCCCAGCAAAAATAATATTTTCAATCATGGAGCTATTTTCTGTCACCTTTGTGAGGCTCAGTAAAATGCTCCACAACTTCCAGAAATTCCCATTTAGTCGTAACAGTATTAGAACATGAGTAATCTTTGTGTCATCAGTGTTGCCAAGCTCCTGTTTGAATAATCTCTTCACGCTGCCCGTGCCGGTAACCAGAAGCCAGTAATTGAATAGCCGGGTGAATGTCATCAGCTTCTGCCACTTGGTGGAAAGGCCAATGTATTTTCCACTGTAATATGAATGTGAATGAGTTTGGTAGCAATTCTATCTTGTTTATTCTTTAATTCATTGGGATTTTATTTGTTGGTTTGTTTATTTTTGCTTTCAATGTCAAAATAATTCTTGCCTAAAGAGGAAATACGGCACAAGAGGCTTCTGTTTCATTGAATCCAGACCCAAAGATGGTCTGAGAGGCCATGGAAATCAGTATCCTTGACTCCAGGAGCAGTGACTATATTGAATTCCATTCCTAAAAGCCCTCTAGCAAAGAGATTCTCAAACTTCCATAATCCCCTTTAACCAAATTAAACAGGACTAATTTTGAGGCCATGTTCCCAGAGTCCACTGGAATTGCATGCAGCCCTAAAGTCACTCTTTAATCTGTGTCATGTAGATGTAAGGAGCCGCTGCACCTGTCGCAGGCATCAGCAAGGTGTCATGGCCTGCGATGGACAGCTCCCCAGCCAGGCAGCTCCACGTGAGTGGCTCTGGGTCCTCCAGGCTCATGAGTGTTTCACGAGAGCTCCAAGATCAGCAAGCCCCCTGCTTGATGGACGTAGGAGGATATGGAGGTTTTTGAATGTGGGATGAAGTGCCACTGATTAATTAAGTGTGTAATTAAGTTTCCAGAGCAGTTAGGCAAGAGGAATGCTCTATATATAAAGATATGAATGTGTCTGAGCACAGGAACTCAAGTGATGGATCGAGAGGAACCAGTCACTTCAAGGATGTCAGCATGGGCGCCTGGAGCCCCAAGGGTTGTGAGGTGCCACGCTTCTCTCTGCTGAACCTTGTGGGTTTCATCTTCTTAACCATGTTTTCCACCCAGATGCAGTCCAGCAACTTTCTCCCACCCACCTCCTCCTGCACATCCTCAGGGGGTAAGGTGTGGTTGTGCCGTTTCATCAGATTGGCCCCATTCCGGGGAGAGAAGGCAGAGAGAGTCTCATTCCTTGGTGCCCTCTGAAACCAGGAGGTGGTCCAACACCATGCCCCTGCCTGCAGTATCTTCTGAGCATTTTTTCTTTAAATACAGGAGAAACTAGAGCACTCTGGGCAAAGAGCAGCATTGTGCCAAGGTCTATTTGTAAAGGGTCAAATAAGCCCTTCTGCTAATGTACTTAGCAGACCATGTCCATAGATTTCAGATTTCACCCAGCACTTGATTACCTCGGAGCCCTCCGTCAAGGTGGTGAGTGATCTGTGCAAACCTTTCCACCCTGGCCCAGCCTCCTGCTGCACTCCCGCAGAACGTTAGAGCTCTTCTATTATGTAAAGCATGGTCCTGGCTGGCTGGCTGGCAAGTGCAGGCTGATTTTATACATTACAGATGTATAAAATTATAGATGCATTAGTAAGAATAGTAAATCTCACCCAAAACAAAAATTATGCATTCCAAACCACATATAATTGGCTTTTGGATTAGCCACTACTGGGATCCTTCTCTCCATGGTCTTTCAAATAGGTGCCAATAGCCTATGGTTAACTGTGGCAGTGAGTGGCAAAAGCAGTGGTTCCTTTTCAAGTTAATTAAATTAACAAGATGTCAATACTGCTTTGAGCTCAGCCCCCTGATTCCATCACGTTCAATTTAACAGCAACTTTCCGAAAGGCCTTCTGTCCATAAGTGTTCTCTTGTTTCATGTTCTCAGAGGGCCGCTGGTATCAGACACTTAGAGACTCTCTGTTCAGTATTTTAAGTTGGACACCCTGTGAATATTTTTGTAGCAATATTAGTGATTCAGAAAAGAGAAGAAAATATAATGGTTTTGCTTATTATGTGAGTGAGCCTCTGCCACCTTTTGAGCAACACAGGAAACCCTTGCTAATTTTATCCCAGCCATAGAGAACCTTGTTGCAAATCAGCAGACAATGTGCATTGACAAGGAAGATAATAAGCATGATTTTTATAAAACCAGCTCTGCTCTATCAGCAAGTGTACTATCTCCAATTTAGTGGGACAGGATCATTTAATTCTGATTATAGTAACAGTTCACAGCACACTAGCGAATCCATTCGAGTGTGTTCTGTAAAAATTAACGAGGATCCTGGAATTGGAGGCTAGCTGTGGATCTCTGGTATTGACTTCTTGCTAATAAACAGAATAGGGTGGCCAGGTCTTTGTGTAAATTACTTAGTTTGGACTAGGGTTAGTAAAACTAGAATCAGCTGTGTTGTGACTGACTTACCATTCATCCACTCTTCTTGGAAATCATTAAGTTCTTCAGTCGAAACTTAATCAGCAGCACACCCAGGTAGCTGTAGCTTCCCCATTGCCGGTGTTTGTGACAGCTAGATTTACGTGGAAGCAGAGAAAATATGCCATTTTCATAACCTACACTCCGCGTTCAGATCCCTTCGGATTGACCAGTGAGGAGCGATTTTAAATGCCTGCGTGTTTGCCCATGTCAGGAGAAGGCACATTTCTCTGCATTCTCTGTACCTTTTGTGTTGTCTGTACTCATTAAACATACATGAAATTGAATCATGTTTTGATTAAATTTAATTTAATTTTGTGTCTTTATTATTTGTCCTGAAGCATCAGCGCTCATCAAATATTTAGTCTTTGAAGTCTGTCTGGATCATGCCACCACCTGGAAGATGGGACTGCCTTGAAATGGCAACTTTTGGGCTACTACCAAGTGTTCTCCCTTGTATCTGATTCCAAAAAGAACTATCTTTTGCAGAATTATTTTCTGTAAAGAGCAGGATAGTAGTGTTTAGTATCAAAAGGTTGTTATTTTACAGTAAAAATCGTTAATGTGAGATTTCAGGTGAAAAAAATAAAGCAAGTCATTCCTCCTTCAATGCTGCTAAAATCCCTCAATTTCTTAGGCCAGACAGAATCAAAAAGAAGTGTTTATTTGGGGGAAGAGACCATGGAGAAGATCAAGAAGAAAATTGGAGAGATTTGCTAAGGTCCAGGTTCTGGGAATGTTGCTGAGTCCTTGATGTCAGGCAAGAATCAATACTTCTCTCCAGCCCTGAAAGCCTGTATTTCATCTATAGTGTGATACAGCTGTGGCTTTGGGCAGTGTGTACTGATCAAGGACAGGCAGGGCGTCTGTGTCCATTTTGAGGCCCCTCCTTGGGTATCACCACTCCTTGCTTATTGCTTCTCAGGGGGCCATAGTCACCTGCTCCTCCTGGGGCATCCCCAAGTCTCTGGTGCCCACAGTGTCTGTCACAGGCACTCTGGATGAGCTATTTTCACTACTGGGCTTGGCTTGGCCAAGAATGCAGGTTGTGATTTATCAACGCTGTAGACCACTCCTTTGCTGACATATTAAGCCCTCTCCAGCTTTATCCAGTCTAAGCACTTTATCCAATCTAAGTTGGTCTAAGACCAACTGTATTCAATAGTTTCTATACACACAGCACATTCATTCCATTACAGCATCAAAGGCACTGTTTGAGGTTTTGGGGCTGGCTAGAGCAATGACCAAAGAAAACTTCTTCCTCTCACTCAGCTTACATTCCACTGGGATCCTAGTAACAGTGGACGGCTTGAGCCTTGTTGCCTGAGAAAGCAGGTAATTGAACAGAGCTTTAAAGAGATCCTGGAGACCGTTGCGTGCATGCCCGTGGCGTACCTGCTTTCTGAACCCTGAATTCAGCCTTCTTCAGTTCTTCCTTGGTCCATCTTCCTTCAGTTTAGAGTGTGCGTGTCTCATCTTTATGGGAACGAACGATCTCACAGCCCCTCCTTGCTACTGGCACAAGTCGATGGTAACTCAGGGTCCCCTGCAGCATGGCTGATCACCAGGCCAGAGTCCCAGTACTGAGGTGGCTGTGAACTCTGCCAGGGATGGGGAACTGGGCAGTGAGGATGGAGAAAACATGTCCATTGTTATTGAGGTTTTTTTCAGCCTGATCGGACACTTGAAGACATTTTAGAGATTTCCACCTCCCCAGAATTTAGAGTTTTTCTAAAAGCACGGATCTGAGACATAATGAACTGATACTGGCAACCTTTCTGCACCCTGATTCCCAGGAAATTTAATCAGAAGCTGGGGGATGGAGGATAGGCTGGAGATGGACCTTCTTGAGGTGCCTGCTGGTCTGTCTTTAGGGACATTGCTCCTCTTGCTCTTTAGAACATTTTTTCAGCCAGAGTGAGGTATTTCACTAGGATCTATCAAGGAATGGCAGCTAAGTGGCCCCTAGGATGCTCTCAGATTGCCGAGAACTCTTCACTGGCAGGAGAAACACCATCTGTTCATTTCAGGAACCAACGAGCTATTTTGGATGTTACGTGTTCGTAGAGACGAAATTTGAGACTTTTTTCCATGCTGCGCTTTGATTTTTTTTTTCCCCCTACAGTTTCCTTGTCTTTCTTCCCCTGGTTCTTGCTCCTGCTATCAGGACATGCATGTTCAGGCTCCATTAACCAGAAAAGGAAATGAGAGGTCCCCCTGTGGCAGGGGATCATCAGAAACCTCCAGGGGTTCTGTGTTGGCAACTCTTAAACGAGGCTTCAAAGGCAGAGGGTAGCCGTCTGGGATGATCTCTCTTGTTGATTTATGTGCTATTGACACTCAAGTCATAAAATGAAATACCCGCCCTACTGATTATTTACGCTTCCTCTGTTTAATTATAGTTTGAAAATGAGATCATCACCAAGCTGGATCATGAAGTGGAAGGAGGCAGAGGAGACGAACAGTACAAAGTGTTATTTGATAAAATGTAAGTGTTGATTAGCAGTGGGATTTATGTCGGAGAGATATAGAGCTCTATATCTCTCAGGGAGAGATAATTAGGGAGACCGTAATTAGACTACAATGAGCTTCGTAGCCCAGAAATAATTAAAATGTGTTAATAATGGAAAATAGTTAAAATTGCACCTCCGTTGAGTTTCTTTTTCTGAGTGTGATTAACAAGGTGTGTATAATTATTTTTCAGCCTTCTGGAGCACTGCAGGAAGCATAAATACCTCGCCAAAACAGGAGAAACTTTTGTAAAACTCGTTGTGCGCTTAATGGAAAGGCTTTTGGATTATAGAACCATCATGCACGACGAGAACAAAGAAAACCGCATGAGCTGCACCGTCAATGTGCTGGTGAGTGAAAGGTTAATCACGTGTTTTCAGTTTTCACAGCACACTAGGAACTGAAGCAGGGAGTGCCCCAGCCCTTATCTATGACAGTCAGCCACGAAGCTTTCCACGGCAGAACAATCTCCTTTGCTTGTTTCCTCATCTGTTGCAGGGAAGGAATCATGAAGTCGTCCACTCTGAATAAGTCTGTAAAATTGTCCCATCTCTGGACGTTTTAACATAGCTCTCCTTGTCATTGTGAATGATGAGTCATCGTATTTTGCAGCCAGGGTAGTGCCTCATTGATTACACCCTTAAGGCTTTGTGATTAGGAGACTATAAACGCATGCTATGTAGTAGGTAGGCTGAATGGTGGCCTCAAAAGTAGATCCATCCCCCAGTCCTTAGAACCTGCGAATGAGACCTTACTTGGAAACAAGAGGCCCTGCAAATGTAATTAAATTAGGAATCTCAAATGGGATTATCTTGGATTACCTGCAAGGGGAGTGGAGAGGTGCTAACTCCAATGACAGGTGTCCTCATAAGAGACAAAAGAGGAGAAGACACAGAAGCAGAGGCTAGACCTTGTGAAGATGGAGGCGGAGATTGGAGGGATGCAGCCTCAAGCCAAGGAGTGCCTGGAGCCACCAGAAGCCTGAGGAGGCCAGGAAGGATCCTCCCCTAGAGCTTTCTAGGGGAACGTTGTCCTCCTCACACCTTGATTTCAGATTCTGGCCTCCGGAACTGTGAGAAGAAACATCTGTTGTTTTAGGTTTACGGTAATTTGTTACGGCAGCCGCAGGAAACCAGATCTGGGCACCATGGAGGGCAGACGCCTGGGTGACCTTAGCTGCTGCCATCTGTCTGCCATTTGCATTCCTGCTGTTGCCCTGATACAGCTGGGTTCTGTGGACACCCACTTGCTGGTGTCGTTGTGGTCCCTAATCCAGGAAATCCATTAGTACCGATGAGCTTTTGGGAAGCTTTGCGACAAGCTCAGCTCCCGGCCAGCCTCATGGCTCTCAGCAGCCTCGTGACTCCCACAACCTGGCTCCAGAGCTCTCTGCTTCTCCCTGCGCTGCTTCTCTTATAAAGAAACACAAGGACTGACTCCTGGCTGTAGTAGGGCTTTCCTCCAGTTTCCTTGCCCGTCCCATGGCAGGAATGCAAGAAAATACTACTCCTGCTTTGCTCTGCTTACCTCCCTTCTCCTCCCAGCCACTGGCCTCTGGATTTCAGAGTCGTCAATAACATTTGGATACATAGCCCTCACTGCCACGTCCACCTTGTATGTGGACTTGTGGGTGCTTTATGCTCACGGAAATGGGCTTCTGTGCCAGGAGGAACATGACACATCATTCATTCTTTAAAAAGCCAGAGTTGTGTGGATTAAAAAGATAAACGAAAAGGAATACTTTCACTTTTCATCGACTGTGGTATCGGTGCTGGATCTGTGCTTTGCCGTGAGGAATTTCACAGCTAAAAGATCATGAGCAGTCTTCGCCCCTTCATCCCATGGCTGGACAACCTGGTTAGGCTAATGATAAGCATTTCTCTAACACATTTTCTTTTCCTTAAAAATCTAAATATAAGGGACCAGTTTTTGGTCTAGCATGTAGAGCTTGCAAATTGTCACTCCCATCCTCACAACAAGAAAAAAGCTGAATAAATGGAAAACAATCAACAATTATTAGTTCCATCTTCTTAGATCCATAGACAAACTTCTGACCCCCAAGTCAGAGAAACAAGAAGATACAGAGACCCACAGAGTGGAAGCCCAGGAACAGAAACCACCACTGGAGCCAGTACTAGATTCCTTTTACCCAGTCCATCATACTCACTTTCAATGTATTATTACAATGCACACTAAAGACAAAGACACAGTGAAGAGGCAGAGCAGGCATTAGAGGCAGAGGTTTTGAAATCATCAGACCTGCAATTTAAAATAACTATGATGAATATCCCAAGGGCTGTAGTGGGAAAAGTAGATGAAACACAAAAGAAGATGGGTAAAGCACTGCAACAGTGCGAAGAATGCCTCTGATGGTCTCATCGATGAACTGGACACAGAAGAATCTGTGAGCTTGAAAAATCTGAATGTTTGCACATCCATCATAGTGTCTTAGGCTACTGTTGAAATTACTGGCCTCTGATGTCTGACCCTGAGGTCTGGGCCGTGACTGTGTTTGTCTTCATATTCACCTGGAGACTGACCAAGGGGTACAGTAGCAAGCTCTGCCCCAGGTCAGTTGGTTTGATCTTACAGACAGGAAAGAACCTGGCGCTTGCTTCACTGTCTTCTTGCATTCCAGCCAGCGTTCAAAGTAATGTCATGGTGCCAATGTAATTGACGTGAAATAGGAACCAGTATTTTCCTATGGGAAAGAAATGGAGACCTTTACAAAATCCTTCCCTGTTATGGACATAACTTTTTAGTGTTCTTCCTAATCCTTAAGGGGATCTAAGAGGCTGATAGGTGCCCAGAAGGAAGAATTATCAATAAGTTTTTTAGTTTTCCAACTTTGATGATTGAGTCTTCTATTTGTTTTAAGCAAGATCTCTTCTGTTCACCAGGACACGGAACAGTGGAGAAATGGTGGTGTGCTCTGAATATGGGCTCTTATCACCTGAATCTAGGGTCAGGAAAAAAGCCTCTTGTAATAAAACCTGTAATCACACTTTCTAATGTGAACCTGTGTTCCTCTTTCATTCAGAGCCTGCCTCAGTGCCCACGTACTGTTAACTGTGGTCGGCACTTGCTCAATTTTAACTAAGAAATTCACCCAGGGTTCTCAAGATTATCTGACATTAACCTTCTTCAAATGGGAATGTCCTGAGTCATTTAATGAAAAGTCAAGTGTTATGTTCTTAAGCATTTCCTGGGGATGATAAAATGGATCCCAACGGTCACCGTTTTTTCATTTAGAAAATAAATCTGTGGAATAAAGAGAAACAAGAAACCAGAGTTTTAAAGATAGGTAGCTAGGTGTCCTAACCATAAATACTCACCACCCAGCTCAATTTCCTGGTCAGGTTTTCTGTTTTCTCCTTGTACTTTTATTACAGCAACAGAGTTTAATAGGGATGGATATGTATAACCATCTCTAAATGAATATAGATGTATAGCTATTGGAGACGTATAAAATATACTCTTTTAGTCACTAAGAAAAAATGAAGCCTCAAGTTAAAAAATTAAATAAATAAAATGAATATAGAATTTACCGACGCTCTTTAAGTCTGTTGCCAAGTTTTCTTTAGAACCAGCTTTGTGGTTTCTTACCAAAACACAGTTAGTAGAATATTGTAAGCTGTGTAGACTCCTTCACGTCCTATTTCTTTGCCCTTAAAAAAACAAAAATGGGAATGAGTACAGTGGCTCACGCCTGTTGTACTTTGTGAGGCCGAGGAGGGAGGATCACTTGAAGTCAGGAGTTTGAGACCAGCCTGGCCAACGTGGTAAAACCCTGTCTCTACTAAAAATACAAAAATTAGCTGGGTGTGGTATTGGGTGCCTGTAATCCCAGCTACTCGGGAGGCTGAGGCAAGAGAACAGCTTGAACCAGGAAGGCAGAGGTTGCAGTGAGCCTAGATCATACCACTGCACTTCACCCTGGGCAGCAGAGGCAGACTCTGTCTCAACAACAAAAGAAGAAAAATGAAAATGAAAAAGCAAGAGATGCGAGCAGTCACACTTCTTGGCCACCTAAGTCCCCAAGACATCCCCTGCAAGGATGTCTGCATGTATATTGGATCTCGGATGTATATTTGTAATTCTTTAACTAGAATTTCACTGACACCTCATAATCGAGCATCTTTAATTATTGGTCACTAACGTCGCTGAGTGTCACTTAGTTCTTCTGTCAGTCATCCACACATCCCATCTCTGAGACTGGTAGACTCGTTATTACTTTGAAGATGCCAGTTACTTCTCTTCATGGCCCCGTGACAAGGCTAATTAAATGCAGAGTGGGGTCCAGTATTTTTAAAATCTTGGTATCTGTTTTAGTCCAAAATGGAAATATAATTCTGATGTCTGCGTTCTGAAAGATCAATGCCTAGCGGTGGATTGGAGTTGGGGGGGCCGGTCCCAATGGGGTTCCTCTGGGAGCTGAGCTGCAAGCTTGGCACAGACGTCAGTCAGCGCTGGTGTGGGGGGACTTGAGAGACAAGGCTGCCCGCGGAGCCCAGGAGGAGTGGGAGCACCGTGTGGACCTTTACGTAAGAAACAAAAAGGTTTTATATAGAAATTGGGATTGGAGATGAGTGTACTTTGGTTGTGGAGAGGTTTTGAAGTCCTAGGAAGGGAACAGGACTCAGCACAGGCAGAAAATAGACGACATTTCGTATCTCCGAGAGAGGAATGAAGGTCGACGATATTCCCGTTGTGAAATTGTAAAGAAAAATGATCAAAACCTTAGAAAGGATTAAAAATACGAGTACAGAAGGGGCCGGTGTGAAACCCTGGCTTGTAAATACTGGCGAGTTTGAGTTGGAAATGAAGGACTTATCCTCTGCCTTTGATGCAGATTCTCTTTGTTGCGACACTGAGTTGTCTGCTGAAAATATCCTCATTACTGAGCCATGTCGTATGAACTGGAGGACATTAAAATGTCAGAGGCAACGAAACTTGAAAATCTTGGTGCATTTTTCTAAATGTGCCCCCGCTTATTTTCTAGACTTAGTTATCATTTCTTTTCAGAGACATCAATTGTAGAAGCAATGCTGGGTTTTGCTCATGAAATTAAAGAGCCTATGCCATTTTCTTGGATAATTGTATGTCTCTGTAATGGTGATATTCACTACTTACTTCTTCAGGCTCCAATTCTAGAGAACTGACATCATTTTTAGGTGCTAAATTGCACATTGAAAGTGACTCTGAGGGTTCCTTACCTTAGGCCTTGTTAGGTGACTTCTGTGCCTTTCTGGTGGCTCCTGTGTGAAAAAGGTTTTAAGGTGTTTATGGAGATGTTCACCTTAAGAAATATAATTTTGATAAAATTTTATTGCTCAACCAGATGATATTTTCCAGTAAAGATGTAGAAATGATCCATTGGTTTTAATCTACTAACTAAGCTTTCTCCATCAGTGTTCATACACAGGGGGCTTTTTCAGAGGCAGCCCATTTTTTTTTTTTTTTTTAACCGTTGTTTGGAAGGTTTGTCTGCCTGGAACGGTGCTATCTACTAGAAAGTTCTGGGATAATGAAACGGTCTTATGTCTATACTCTTTGATACAGTAACACTAGCCCCATGTGACTGTTGAGCACTCCAAGCATGGCAAGTGCAGCTGGGGGAAGTGAATTATTTATTCAGTGTTAATTAAATTTACTTTACCTTTTAATGTATGTCTTTAATATATTGGCTAGTGTATTCATACCTCAGGTCTACATTATCATATTGTCTTTTTTGCTGAGGCTGGGCCCAGAAAGCTTTAAATCATGTTGATCATGCTTATTTGCTTATTCCCAAATTTGGGATATTTATTTATGTATTCGTTTGTTCTCATGAGATTACTATGGCTCAGATAGCACGTCTTCATGTCTTTTTGGGTAATACTTCGTTTTAACTAAAGACAAGTGACTTTCAAGTGATGGGAGTTGATTTTAATCATTATAGTGTTCAGTGTAGAAATGGAATTGTGTTTGACCAGCAAAAAATAAAAGTGAAGAACCGTGTAAGATGGTTTTGCAATTTATGTGAATTTATGGTTCTGATCTGAAGAGCTGGGTCCATTCGGCCGTGTTGGACACAAGATGAAGTATCTTGAATTTTTAATGTGCGTGTGACACCTTTTGTGGAACAGATTTCTTAAAACAGTATTATGGTTTTTCAGAATTTCTACAAAGAAATTGAAAGAGAAGAAATGTACATAAGGTAGGTATGCATCACACTTGTTTGCATGTTAATTATAAATAATAATATATGTTGTATGTTACCTGTGCTGAGAAATGTGTTATAGCCACAGAGATTTACTTTGTAGAAAATTGTGAAACGTATAAGGTAGAGTTTGGTGGAGCTCCCGGATACATTCTCAGCCCTCGTGCAGCCCTCGTATTGTCCAGACTGGTGCTGAGTTCTCGGTGGTCACCTTTAGTCAACTCAGAAGCAAAACTACTAATAATTGTTTCACAGCGTTTTGTCCCTGTTGACCAACTCTTGTGGCCCTTTTGCAAAAAGATAAGGAGCACATACATTTTAATGTTTCACAGTAAGTTATATGATCCAGTGAGAAATCCAGTTATAACTTTACCAGACATAGTTGAGTTACAATTTTTCAGTCTGCTGTTAGTTAACGGATGCCCTAGTCCCATATTTTTTATGTCTTTCTTCCATGAAGAAGAGAAATGTTTTGCATTGCCTGCTGGATTTTGCTTCCCTACTTACCGTACTCCCTGAAGTGAGGGACTGTGATTGAGCCCCTCTCTCTTGGTTACTTCTAAAGTCTAGTGTCAAATAATTAGGAAGATTACCACTCTGGAGACTAGGAGAAGGATGTAACCTACGCAGCGTGAGTTTTTAGTGATGTGTTTATTACGCTGAGTGTGGTTGTCTAATTTTCTATTTCTAGGTTTTTTTATTTCTCCTTTTCAAAAACGTACTATATGAATTTCATAACTCAGTTACCTGTATTTCTTTATGGCAAAGAAATTCTTTTGATCACATTGACTGTAATCATTGGAGCTCTTTATTCTGATGGATTTGTATTTTTACAGATTTTGTTGTGCATTTGGACTCAGTAGAAATGTAGGAAGTCACAATGAAGCATTGGGTGTCTCATTAAAAATGTTTAAGGGAAAATGAAAAGGAATGAGAAATTTGAAGGAAAATTCTACTTTGTGTATCATCTTTATCTTTTTCCTGAGTTTTTCTTAGTGCTTTGTGTACCGAAAGTTTGTAAGGCATTATGAATTATGAACATTGTAAAAAGAAAGTATAGCTGTGATTTACTGTTGAACATAGAATTGAGCTCTTGCAATCCTCAACACAAATTATTTAGTGACATTTTAAGAACATACCTCTGTTTTATTGTCTCAGGTATTTGTACAAACTCTGTGACCTGCACAAGGAGTGTGATAACTACACCGAAGCGGCTTACACTTTGCTTCTCCATGCAAAGCTTCTTAAGGTAATGTCAATTACATGATGATTCTATTGTTATACATTCTAAGAGTTTTGAGAATTTCATTTTTCCATGACAAATTCTAATAAGTATAACTTAAGGTTTTATGAAATTGGCTAAATAAATGCAAGGATATGATCAAAAAAATTTAGGAAGTGCTTTGGTTAGAGATTTGTCCCTTCTGAATGCAGATTTAATTAGATGTCATAGCAGGTGATCACTAAGCATTGTAAACTCCCATCACTTGGCTGTGAGCTGACAGCAAGTTAGAGATTCTACAATTCCTTGTTCAGGACTAGAGGACTCCAGGATGGTGAAGAACAATATCACGAAGGAATTTTCCTGGTAGTAACAACTAAGAGATAGGATGAGACACACCCCTAATTGTCTTAGTAAAGAGTTAGGGACCAGATCATGACTTTTCACTCTTATCAGTTCACGTTGAGACCTCCTGCTAGCGCTCTCTGCCTGATTCTTCTAAAGAGTGTTGCTCCTAGCACAGGTCTGGCATGACAACTGTCAACTCTTAGTGGTTCTTTTATTACTCAGATAGCTTCAGACATTGACTTCCTTTGTTTACAGTGATGGATGGATGGATGGATGGATGGATGGATGGATGGATGGATAAATTGCTGTATAGCCTCTAGTTTTATATTTCACAACTTCAGCAAGTTATTAGATGATCTTGCTCATGACATCCTTATAAAAATTTGAAAAATTATGAACTGGATAAATAAGAACAGTTACAAGAATTAGAATTGAGTTTGGTGGCATTCCACAAAGACTACTCATTCAAGGAGTCATGTTTCCAAATCTAGGCCAGCCTCCTAAAAACCAAAAATGTAATGAAAGAGAACCAGAGAAAATTACATGAAATGGGTAGTAAGTAGTGTCAATTAGGTAATAGGAATTAGGGAAGACATTGTGTTCTGGAGTAACTCTGGTAAGACTCTTTCCATCTTTGGCCCGATTCTGAAATTTCTGCTAGCTTCTGTGACACAGATACACACAGGCTGCCCTAGAGACATTTGGGAGTGGAAATTGGCCTCTGCCTGGAAACAGCAGTGTCTGTTACAAATAAACACACAGAGCTCAGCTCCGTCTGGAGGCCTCATCAGTTGTCCTCCTGAGGCTGGCTGTCTGAGGACCCATTTGGCCCCATGCCATGTAAGGCTCTCCCAAGGAGCATAATTTATGAGGATGGAGATTTCAGTTGGTACATCTGATACCAGCTCTCACACTATGAATTCTGACGGCCTTCATTTATTCGAAACTCAAATTTCAGTAACAAGGTGTTTTTGCAAATGTAAAGCTATTTCTTTTACCCCAGGGAAATTAAAATGGGGTTGACAAACTGCCCACTCAACCCTTACTCCGTCTCTCATAGAATGTAAACTTCTCTATGCATGTGTGAATGTAAAATATATGTGTGTGCATAAAAGCATCATTTGTTTAATCATTGGATTTGTTGAGTACAGATGGGTTTGTCACAAACGGCGTGATGGTTTGTTTCATAGCTCAAATCGATAGGCCCAATTGCATTATCGTTTCCCCTGAGCTTCTGAATTTTCCGGTTTAATGGTGAATTCTACATAATCTCTCTCCATATCTTTTGCCCCATTACATTTTGCAATGTTTTCTAAGTATGTTTTGATATTACTGTAAATGTGAATTCATGCTATTTCATCAACTCACCAAAGGACATGATTTGTATCGTTGTGAAAATTCTTCAGTATGACAGATATGTTATTGTTTGTTAACTGAAAATCCTCAAATAGAATCTTTTTTGGTTAGGTGTATCTTTCGTCAAAACCAAGAGCGATAAAAGCTTTAGTTTTTCACCTAGCAATCACATGATTACATCTCCATGTGCAAGTGGAAGGCAGAGAGGATTTTTGCTTCCCTAGTCAATGTTTTCATTTGCAAAACTGATATAAAAATGCAAAGAAGCCTGTAATCCCAGCACTTTGGGAGGCCGAGACGGGTGGATCACGAGGTCAGGAGATCGAGACCATCCTGGCTAACACGGTGAAACCCCATCTCTACTAAAAATACAAAAACTAGCCGGGCGAAGTGGCAGGCGCCTGTAGTCCCAGCTACTCGGGAGGCTGAGGCAGGAGAATGGCGTGAACCCGGGAGGCGGAGCTTGCAGTGAGCTGAGATCCGGCCACTGCACTCCAGTCCGGGCGACAGAGCGAGACTCCGCCTCAAAAAAAAAAAAAAAAAAAAAAAAAAATGCAAAGAAGTCATTTGGATTCTGAACTTGCTTGTTCTTAGTTTATTTTATTGTGGTTACATTTCAGAATCTAGTTTTACTTTGATTCTCCATCCTCCAATAAAAGTAGACCAATTACGTCGTACAAACTTCAAAGTTACAGAGTTTGTCCGATTGTGGTGGAGATATGCAAGTTTAATTTTAAGGTGAAAAATTTTGCAGACCACTTAAAGGCTTCTCACTCCTGCCTGACCTTCCTGGAAAGGGGGAGCCATTCAGGGCCCGTGCCCACTGCCTGGGAGACCTGATGTCTAGCAGAGGTGCCCCCCGGCCCATGGTTTCAGGAAAGTGGGGAGGGGCATGTGCTAAGACAGTAAGCAGCTGATGGAGCCTTGCCCCATTGCCCAGACCCCAGCTTCCCACTTAGTACCTTATTTGCAGCACCCTCCGTGGCCTGGCTGAACACAGGGTCGTGCTCCCTCTCCTAGGACCAGCAATAAGCAAGCCCACGCTCACCCTGTCGTCCCGTGAGCCTCCAGGCTGCCCAGTGGGAGCACATGCCTCCTGCCCTGAGGTGCTCATGGAGTCTTTTTTTGCAGTGTTCTTTTTCTTGTTCTGTTTTTCTTCTTCTTCTTCTTGGAGAAGGGTCTTGCTCTATTGTCCAGGCTAGAGTACAGTGGCCCGATCCTAGCTCACACAGTGTTGTCCTATGTCATTATGCTCTAATGTAGAATTGCAGCATCCTGGGGGTCAGGCGTCTTCCACCTCCTCTTTGACCTAGCTTGAGACACACAGCAGGTCCTCATCAAATAGCTGCTGAATTTTATTGAACCCTATACTTAATGCCCCTGATGTGTTGAGCCCAAGTTCAGGAGCTGACACGTTGTATCTGTCAAGTGGCCTTGCCTTCCCTCTGGCGTGTCTCCTCATGCATCTTCAGCTCACAGGCCGACTGCACTAATGCTGCCAGGAATACTGGCCAAGCCCTGACTCTGTGCCCAGCACCATGCAGACACCTCCCCATCCTTAAGGAGCTTGACAGCCTTTCCAGTCCCTTTCCATATACTGTCTTTGCTGTTGATTAAAATGCCAACCCACGCAACACTGAGACCCGAGCCCTGGGGTGCCGCCCTTGGGATGGCCCTGGATCACCTGGTTCCTGATTTGTCCCGGGATATTAGGAGGTGGCATTTGCAAGCTGCCAGTTCTGTGCTTTCCAGAACCTGCTGGGTTTTTCTTTTGTGTGAACCCCACTGCAGCTCTGCCTCCCCCACGTCTTTTATGCCTGTTGGTGTGTCCAGACAGAGGATCTGCCCTGGCAATCCCCAGCCTGTTGACAGCAGCCACACGTGTCTCCAGAACTGTGGCCCCCACATGTGTCTGACGCGAAGCTCCCACCATTCTGACATCCTTGGGTGTGTGTCTGCCTCGGGGCCGCTCATGCTCTGCTTCTCCCTTAGTGGTCGGAGGATGTGTGTGTGGCCCACCTCACCCAGCGGGACGGGTACCAGGCCACCACGCAGGGACAGCTGAAGGAGCAGCTCTACCAGGAAATCATCCACTACTTCGACAAAGGCAAGGTAAAAAGCAAACAAAAAGCAATTTTCCTTATTTTCCTCTTTCCTTGCACCTACCTGCAACGTTGTAAACACGTTTTTTTAGCATGTGATGTTTGCAGAACCAGAAATTTGTTACAAATTGTATATTGAAATGTTTTATGCATGTTCCTTCAGCTTACACTTAAAAGTAGAAATCTTAAAAAAAAAAAAATCAATAGCCCTTTTATAGATGCTCTAAAAAAGCACCAAGTATTTTTATAACCCTTACCAGAGGGAACGAAGTCTGGAACACTGATTCGGAGGTGTTTCCGTGCCCACAGAGTTAATGTATTCCTTTGACATCTTGCATCTTTCTGTTGTCACGGAAGAATTAATCCCATGGTAGGATGGATATTGCTCCATCCTGGTGGCTTCTAGTTTAATTGGCTTAAACAAAATTATAGATTCCACTTGACTTCCACTAAAAGGAAACCTGCTGTCATTTTAATCAGCCAGTATTGTATTTGATCACTGTAGTTCTTGTGATTCATATATGCAGTAACTATTAAAAAAAAAAAAAAAAGGCTGTTTCAGTTTCAGAAGTTTTTAAAACCTGCCACCGAAGTGACATTGGAACTCCTTCTTTGGTTTCATCAAGATTCCTAACTCATTTCAGAACCTGTTTTATTTTTTTTTTCCTTTGAGAAAAGTGACGGGCACACTTTATGAAGGTACCGACGTTCACATCCTAGGGCTGCTGTAGCACAAACTGGGTGGCTTTCAACAACGGGAATGTATTCTCATAGCTTCGTGCTGGGAGCTGCAAGCCTGATGTCACGGTGTTGGCGTGGTCACCCCCTCTGAAGACTGCAGGGGAGAATCTGCCCCGTGCCTTTTCCTTTGCATGTGTTGCTAGTGGTCCCTGGCACTGGTCAGCTGTAACTACGTCGCTCCAAGTTCTGCCTTCATCATCACAGGCCTTCTCCTCATGCGAGTCTCTGTCTCAATCTCCTTCTCCTTAGGAGGTACCAGTAGTTAGATGAGGACCCACTCTCCTCCAGCAGGTCCTCATCTTCCCTGATGACATCCAAATACCCTGTTTCCAAATAAGGTCAGAATCAGAAATACCAGGGGTTAGGACTTCAGATATTTCTGGAGACACAGTCCTACCCACAGTTCCAATGACACCCGGGAGGGATGATGGCTGCCCTTTTTGTGGCTGTTGACATAAACCAAACCCCACTGAAAACAATGACTTCACATAGTCCCCGTGGTCCCAAGCTTGGGATGCTGCTCACCTTTGGAGTAAGCATTGCTGTGTCCTTTCTTTGTCCCTGCCATTCTTGACACAAGGAGAAAGTCTGAAGTTTTCAGAACGGCATGTGGGCTCCCAAAGGCTGCTTGGAAATAAGGCTCAGAAATGTTCTGTGAATTACACCCAGTCCTGTAGTTCAGGGGTCCCCAAACCCCAAGTCCTCGGCCCCGGGGCAGTTCATGGCCTGGTAGGAACCAGGCTGCACAGCAGCAGGCGAGCGGCGGGTGAGCGAGCAAAGCTTCATCTGTTTTTACAGCTGTTCCCCATCGCCCGCGTTCCCACCTGAGCTCCGCCTCCTGCCAGATCAGCAGCAGCATTAGATTCTCACAGGAGCGTGATCCCTGTTGTGAACTGTGCATGTGAGGGATCCAGGTGCCACCCTCTTTATGAGAATCTAATGCCTGATGACCTGTCACTGTCTCCCATCTTCCCCTGATGGGATCATCTAGTTGCAGGAAAACAACCTCAGGCTCCCACTGATTCTACATTATAGTGAGTTGTATAATTATTTCTTTATGTATTACACTGTAATAGTAATAGAAATAAAGTGCATGATAAGTGTAATGCCCTTGAATCATCCTGAAACCATCCCCTACCCCGGTCCATGGAAAAATTTTCCTCCCTGAAATCAGTCCCTGGTGCCAAAAAGGTTGGGGACCGCTGCTGTAGTGGAACACGATATATTTTTGTTCTCCGGAGTGAGAAGCTTTGACGATTAGGGCCAATTACTAAAATTGTAGTAGGTTAGCCAGGAGAATCCTGTTTCTCAGCAAACTGGCAAAGAAATGGAGCAAATGCAGCCATCCCTTCCCTGCAGTGGCTTCTTGGCTCCATAGTGTTCTAGGGAAGGGTGAGCAGTGCTACTGAATGGGCAGGGCAGGAGGCAGGGACCCTGGGGTGGCCGGGAGGCCCAAGGGCCAGAGTCATGGGACTGAAGGCATGTGTGCATTTGTTGATGGCTGTTGCCGGGCTCTCTTTGTGGCAGCACATCCTCTGACCAGTGTTGGTTCCCGCGACCTCTCCACCATCATTCCGTCCCTTGCCCTCTGCGTTCCAGCCACACTGGCCCTTCTACTTTCTGAAATGCACCAGCCCTTTCCTGCCACTGCCCAGCGGGTTTCTGCTGCGCTGCCTTGAGGACATTGCTTGAGTCAGTTTTCCTTTTGCTGCCTGTACCATTTTGTCACTTGAATTAGCTTTTACTAAGCCAGGCTTTCTCATTCTGGGCACGACTGGCATTCTGGGCTACCTGTTTCTTTGTGGTAGAGGACCACGCGTGCATGGTGGACTCAAGGCATGTCTCCCTGCTGTGCCCTGGGCTTACTCCTTCCTGTGTCAGCTTAAATGTCACCTCTTCTCCAGCCACGGAAACATCCTCTTTTCTCCTTTTTGGCACCTACTATCATTTGCAATGATAGATTTGCTTGTGTGTTTCTTTAATGAGTTCCCCAGTAGGCTCTGAGCTCTGTGAAGACAGAGCCTCACACGTCAATTCCCCACCACGCATCTAATGCTCGGAACAGTGCCTGGCAGACAGCACGTGCTCATTACATTACGGACGTATGTGGAAAGAATGAACAGATGAATGAAAAGTCAACATTTAACATGCTTCCTGACATATGAGAAATGCTCATGGATGGCAGGACAGGTGGCCTTCAATAAA
This sequence comes from Trachypithecus francoisi, assembly GCF_009764315.1. NCBI lineage: Eukaryota > Metazoa > Chordata > Mammalia > Primates > Cercopithecidae > Trachypithecus > Trachypithecus francoisi. The sequence goes on along the minus strand of NW_022681442.1, from coordinate 4,094,132 downwards.
TGATAAATCAAAAAACAAAGTCTTTTTTTTTCTTTTTTCTTTTCTTTTTTCTTTTTTTTTTTTTTTTTTTTTTTTTTAGCAAAGGTAGCCAAATATCTTTTTCTACGTTGTGATAGTTCATCAAAAAAAATCACATGGAGGGGCAAAACGAATGTGTTTGGTTCAGAACAGTGGTTCTCAACTGAGATCTGCGGGAGGTATTGTGGGTTTTCCTGACTGGGGGAAGAGAAGGTGCTGCTAACCCTCCAGCAGTGCACACATGGCGCCCACACCAGAAAGAAATAGACCAGAATCCCTGTCGTGTCCAGGTTGAGAAAGCCCGCCTTAGAAAAAATAAATTCAAGTGACAAAATGGGATGGGCAGCTAAAGGAAAACTGACTCATGGATTGTTCTCAGATGTCCCTGTGTTTTGGTGGAGACAGAACAAGGGCTGTGGCAAAGTGATCATTGGCTGGCCTTGAATCAGAATGAGTTTCAGGAGGATTTTCTTCATAGTAGCTGTATTGATAAAACCAATGGAAAAGCCACTTCTGAATATCCATAATATTTCCACGAGAATGTTAAAAAGGAACAAAGCCTCCTTATCCCTCTAAAACTAAAGTGAGACAAAGAATGGATGCTGGAAAGAATTTGATAAAATGAAATTTGAAGTATCTGAGTGATCAGCTGCAAGGCAAAAAATTCATTTTAACATCAACAAGTATTACATTTTCTGGGAAAAAGAGCAGTAGGAAATAATTCATCTTCTGTAGCAGTCTGGATGGCCTGCGCTAGAGTTTAAACCTCTCCGAATCTCCATGGCTCCAAACAGCGCAGGAGTGTTTCTCATACATGCTCCATGTCCTCCTTTTCACTTGGAACCCAGGTGAGCAGAGGTTCCGCCACACAGGGACACAGCCAGAGAGGACAGCAAGGAGTGACCTGCCCTGGGGCTTCTGCCTCAAAATGACAGTGTTCATGTCATTGGCTGAAGCAGATCATATGGCCACCACAGACTTCAAGGGGTGGAGCAGTGCCCTTAGGGGCAGGTGAGTGTGAGCGGCACCCACGTGCACCACAGCTCGTTAGACAGGTGAGTCGGGTTCCAATCAAGAGCACAATCCAATCTAGATTAACAAAAGTTCATCTAGAAATCCCCTAAGTATGCATGTATTCTGAGAAAGACGACGTCCACTCTAGTCTCCCAAATAACTCGGCTTCCCCACAACTAGAAATGTGAGAACAGCATCTCATAAAACTTATTGGGCCTCAATCCTCATTTCTCCGTCGTGGATTTTCTTTCTTCTGTTAGAGAGGGGGCTTAGGTAGGCAGGATCCTGCAGGAGAAGCAGCCTGAGAGAATGAGCTCCTGACCCCCGTGACTATGATGTGGGGAATCCCACCGGGTGGCCAGTGCAGGAGGGGAGGGGGTCACAGTAGAACCTCAAAGTGTGACATTTTGTGCCAGACTTAGAATCACTTTTGTTTAAGAAAGAAGGCTGAGGCCTGAGTATCCCTGGCTGCTTTGCGGATGGGCCATCATTTGAGAAATAACATCCTCCTGCCTTTCCTAAATGCAGTGGGATAAGACAAAGGCCATGACTGAAGGTTGAGAAGCCTGAAGTTGGAACGGCCCAGGGCATGGCTTTCCACACTCCATTCCCAGATTGCAATTATCTTGGGGGAAAAATATTTTTAAAATGGTCCACAGGTCATCACAGGCCTTAACTGGCAGGTGACACAGCCCAAGGAAACTTGAAGGAGAGCCTTGATTGGTGTGAGGCCCTGATACGGTTTGGGTCTGGGTCCCTGCCCAAATCCCAAGTCATTGTAATCTCCAGTGTTGGAGGTGGGGCCTGGTGGGAGGTGTTTGGGTCATAAGGGTAGATTTCCTTCTTGGTGCTGTGTCGTGAGAGTGAGTGAGTTCTCGTGAGATCTGGGTTGTTCAAAACTGTGTGAGACCGGCTGGGCACGGTGGCTCACGCCTGTAATCCCAGCACTTTGGGAGGCTGAGGCGGGCAGATCACCTGAGGTCAGGAGTTTGAGACCAGTCTGGCCAATATGGCAAAACCCTGTTTCTACTGAAAATACAAAAATTAGCTGGGCGTGGTGGCAGGCGTCTGTAATCCCAGCTACTTGGGAGGCTGAGGCTTGAGAATCGCTTGAACCTGGGAGGTGGAGGTTGCAGTGAACCAAGATCCAGCCACTGCACTCCAGCCTGGGTGACAGAGACTCCATCTCAAAAAAAAAAAAAAAAGTGTGTGGGACCTCCCTGCCTTCTGCTCTCAGCCCTGCGCCTGCCATGTAAGATGCCTGCCCCTGTTGCCTTCCGCCATGAGTAGAAGCTCCCTGGGGCCTCCCCAGAAGCAGATGCTGCCATGCTTCCTGTACAGCAGCCTGTGGAACTGTGAGCTGATTAAACCTCTTTTCTTTATACATTAGTCTTAGATGTCTATTTAAGCCCTCTAAGCAGCTGAGCACCAGAGAAACCAGCTCCCAATCAATGGGTAGGACTCTAACCCTCACTGTTGTCCAGTACTGAGTCCTGAACCGCATGCAGCCATTGGGCCCATGTGAACCATGTTTCTAAGACGAAGTACAAAAAAACAAATGTTCTTATGGGCTGAGTTGCATCCCCGCAAAATTCCTATGTTGAAGTCCTAACCTTCAGTGTTTCAAAATGTGACTGTATTTGGAGGTAGGGTCTTTAAAGAGGTAATTAAGGTAAAATGAGGTCATTAGGGTGGATCCTAATTCAATCTGACTGGTATCCTTATAAGAAATGAGATTAGGATGCAGACACACCCAGAGGGAAGACCATGTTGAGGATACAGCAAGAAGGCGGCCGTCCACAAGCCAAGGAGAGAGGACTCAGAGGAAACCAGCCCTGCAGACACTTTGATGGCAGAATCCTGGCCTCCAGAACAGCGAGGAAGTGAATGAATGTGATTTGAGGCCCCCAGTACCCAGTCAGTGCCTCATTATGGCAGCTCTGGCAAACTAATACCCACACCAAGTGTCTCATTTATTTGTTTGTATAGATTTCATGTTGAAATAGTAATATTTTAGATAGAGTCGATAGTACTAAAATTAGTTTTACTCTTTAAAAGGTAGCAGCTAGGAAATGCGACATTCACAGATGTGGCTCCTCTTGGGTTCCTGTTGGACGGTGCTGCTCTGAGTCAAAGACTTTGCTCTTGTTGAGCGCCAAGAACATCATCAGACCAGCACGGCCGCCCACATTCGGCTGGGAAGCGGAGGCTACCCACTGTCCTGTGGGGCCTCACAGGCTGCCGGAATTGCCTGCGTGCCTGTTGGTATCTACTCCTTATACTACACGGATATTTAAAAAGCTAAAGATTTCTAAAAGAGTTACAAAATGGGGACCCAAGTCTGGAAAGAATAAAATATATGTGGAAATGGCAAGGAAGAAAGCATGATCAAGCGTGATCACAAGCACCAAGATACGATATTTTTTGTCCTTTGACTCAAAGTCATTTCCGTAGCAGTGAGACAGCTGTCAAAGAGTACAGCAGTTACCAGTGGGAACCTGGAGGGAAGGGGGACTTGGGAGCTCTCACGTAGCCCTGAAGGAAATACAGATGAGGCAAATAGGAGAGAGGTAGAAAGAGGTAGCTGTGAAGATCAAGTGTAAGAAATCAAGAAAAAGCAGCATCTTCTTGTTGGAGCAAGACAGAGTTTTCCGAAACCTATTTTATTATTAAAATGTAGAATTTTGCCCCTCGGTGATGTTGTTTTCATTTGTGCTTTGGACAAATCCCATTACAATCTCATTTTTCATTTCCCGGGCTTAGCAAGGATCAGTCACGTGTGCTCCTCGGGATCTGTCTATCCACGTGCCTCAGGGAATATGAGCCTTCCTCGCTGACAGACTGGCTCTAAGATCGGCACCATCTTGGCCCAGTTCTACCTGGGGCACTTTTGAACAACTCGGGCATCTGGGCAGAAGCCCTGCTGCTAGATCCAGTTTACTTTGTGTCTCCTTGTAAGTTCTCGGTCCCTCTCACCTGGGTCTGTCTGAGATGCCTACCCACTCCTTCCCAAGGCCCCATGCCTGTCTCCACCCTTCTGCTCCTGCAGATAGATACCAGTCTGGTTTCTAATAATGTGGCCTCTGAATCACAGCGTGAACTGCTTCAAAGATGCCCAAACCTCAGGGATTCCCCCATCTCCTCTGCAGGCGATCCAGGCCTCTCACCTGGCATGAGGCTTCTTAGAGTAGGAATCGAACCTCCAGATGTACCCTCTCATCACCCACAGCATCTGGCCTTCTTCTGAACATGCCCTCTGATCCCCAAGCCCTTGCATCTTCCCATGGTCTGTCCCGGCGTGGACCAGCTGCTGCTTGCTGCTGTCTCGTGTGACGGCTGCCATGACGGCTGCCTTCTCGCCTTCTGGGCATATTTCACTGCTCTCAAACGTTCTTGGCTTTTGGAGTTCACTGGGGAATCTTGTTTAAAAATCCAGATTTTGATTCAGCTGGTCTGGGGTGGGGCCCAAGGCTCTGCATTTCTGAGAAGTTCCCAGGTGATGTCCCAGCTGCTCTAGCAACCATCCCTGAGTCCCCAGGGCCCGTGCTGACATAAGCTCCTAAGAGCAGAGGCAGTGGCTGTGGCTGCCACCTCTGGATCTCCCTCTGAGGGATCTGTGCCGTGGCCTGGGCTCCACTCCATTTTTGTAAAATCGCTTTTTAAAGAGTGGTTTTAGGCTCAAAGCAGAATTGAACAGTGAGTACAGCCAGGTCCCAGACACCCCTGCCCACACACATACACAGGCATGGGACTTTCAAGGTGGTCGTTTGTTAGTGAGATGAGCACATTCTGGCCAGCACTTGAGCAAACAGCACACAATCAAGAAGGTGGCCGTCACTCAGACTTTCCACAAAGTTCCTTGTTTGGGGTGTATTTTGTTTGTTACAGATCTTGCTTCCTGACCCAGACTGAGTCCCTGGGAGAGCGAAAGGCCATGCCTCCCACCTGCCCCCAGCGCCGGGCCGGGGGCAGATCCCACCCCACTCTGCCACGTGCCGCATCGCAGCCGGGTTTTATCAGGGTGCTCCTTTCCCAAGGCTAACACTAACTTGACTTTAGCATCATGTTCACTGCAATGGTTATGGATCAGACGGAGACAGATCTTGCAAGACCAGGGCTGGATTTTCCTGTCTAGAATCTTATATGTTAAAAATAACAATCTTCCATCCGAATGATTACAGCAGTTTATTAAGTGAGCGAACGGGCAGACAAGCATGCAGGACAGTCAGCATCCACAGAACTTACCGACCTGGCTGATGGCGCCACGTGCACCAGGCTCACGTCCTGAGCGTGTGCCCGCAGCCCTTGCAGTGTTTATATCACAAGAATTTCCTTGGTTCGATCTTACATGTATTTCATTTTAGGGGAAAAAAATGCAATTCCAGTTTTAAAAATGTATTGGAGTAAGGAGACTTAAGACCTCAGTTAAGCTTGGAGACTGGTGATCACTGGGGCTTGCAAGATGATAAAATGGAAGCCGAGTGGGACATCAGTCTGGCAAAACCGTGACCCAGCTACAGCTCCACGGACCCAGCCTGTCTCCTCATGGCCCGTTTCCGTATGCAATTAAGGAAATCTTCATTTACATACATACTCTGTGGAAAGGATATACATCCTAGAACTCATTCGTTGTTTGAAATATCTACAGCCTCCTAGGGCAAACAGGGGCTTCCAGAATCCAGGACAAGCTTGCCTCCGGACAAGGCCGAGCAGGCTGTTAAGGGAGCAGGGGTCCCCATCCCAGGCCCCCTGCGATGGCGTCTCTCTTTGCTCCCCGGGAGACCGGGGGGGCCAGGGAGAGATGGGAATCGGGTGATATTAAAGTTTCTCTGCCTTTGTGCTTAGAAACCAGCAAGGCAGAATGGATGTGCTGCTGTTTTATATTGGACACTGGCTTTATGAATGATGTTCTGTTATCTTTCTGTATTTCTTCCCCAAGGAATCATTCTTCTATTTTTACTTTTCCACCGTTTTTTAAAGTTTTGAATGTCTTTCAGCCTAGCTCTTGGTTTCTTAATCTTTTTCTCTGCAAAATGTCATTTCCACCTGTTTCCATTTTCATTCTTTTACTTTTCTTCCTTCCCGAGCTAATAATGACTCCTTGCTCCTTTTCCGTTCCATTCTTACCGCCCGCCTGAGCGTCCCCCAAAAGCCTTCTGTTCGGTTTTATCATGGCAGACCAGTGTTCTTTTCTGAAGATGCTCTGAATTGTCTGTCTTATTGTGTTTGGTTGAGGCCTAGTAATTTTCAATAAAGCCCTTAATCCAAGTACTTCACTGAAAATTACCAGGCTTCTCTGTGGAGGATGAGAGTCAAAAATAGAAGTCCTCCGCTAAGGAAAGTGCAGTCAGAGTGAGGCAGTCAGTATTAGCCAACACCAACCACCTCTGAAATCAAGAAACAGCCTGGCAGGTTGACAAATGCGATACATAATTTATAGCCCAAGTGATATATGAAGCCCCGTGATGATTTTCAGCTGGAGCTCTGTTTTATTTTCCCTTAAAATAACCTTCCCTTGACAAAGTTCACACTTTGCCTTGCACCAAAGTTTTAAAAAAAAAAAGCATCTTGCATCATTGTGTAAACTAAAATAGGAGTTTGGAGCAAATTTCCATTTTTGGTCAAATGTTTGCATCTCTTTTCCAGGTATTTGGGTGAAATTTTCTCATCCTTTAAGTTTCTCTTTGGAAACACAGTTGTTATTAAGAGGGATTGCAGGTCAACATAATGGAGCCTTCATATGGGTTTCTTGTTGGCATTTCTAGAATTTTTGAAAATGTGGTATTAGCAGAACCTATTCAGCCAGCATTTGGCCTGAATATTCAGAAAGATCATATACAGTAATTTATGATGAAAGCATGAGAAAGTCCATTTTCGAGTCAGTAACAACACTGCTCCCTTAGTTCATGTGGGATCACTAACAGGCTTTTCCACTCAAAGCCCAAAGTGTGCCCAGTGCCATCCTGCACCATGAAATATCCAGATGGAGCCAGGCCCACCTCGAGGCAATTCTACCATCAGGGCTGTTGTATGAGCAGATAAATACAACACCCACCTTCCGCCCATCACACAGGTGGGCGCTGGCTCTCCCTATCTCACAGGTGAGGAGTGATGCCTGCTTTTGGAGAGCTGGAGAAGACTTCACAGAGATGGTCATATTTAGTGCTTCTTGAAGAGTGCAATTAAGTTTGCCAGATGATGGCTGGAAGGATCGGGAATTCCAGAGTGTGAGAATAGCGCCAGAAGGGGAAGAGCTACTGACGACATCTCGCTTTTCCAGGGAAGTAGAGCCATCCTGGGAGATAGCAATGCGGGGGACTGCCTTCGTCCCTTCATGCTCCTGTAACAAAATGCCACAGACGGAGTGGTTTATAAACCACAAATTCATTTCTCACCGTTCTGGACCTGGGAATTCCTAGATCAAGGCACTCGCAGATCTGATGTCTGGAGAGGGCCTTCTGCCTGCTCCACAATGTTGCCTTCTCTGTGTCATCATGTCCTGGCAGGTGTGAGGGCACTCTCCCGGGCCTCTGTTCTGAGGCCACTCATCCTCACTCATTCGTGAGGGCTCCATCCTCCTGACCTAATCACCCTCAAAGGCCTCATCTCCTAATGCCAACACCTTGAAGCTGAGGATTTCAGCCTGTGAATTTGGGAGAGACAGAAACATTCAGAGCATAGCAAGGACATTGGAGCTAGTTTGCCAGTGGCCCTGTATTGTCTCCTAAAGATTTGGCTTGCAAGGACCCAGTGGAAATTTCATGAAAGTAGAAAATAATGACATCATTTTCCTCTTTTCAGGGAGTAATTCTGGCAACATGGTGGCAGCAGACTTAAAGGAGGGAGGGTGGGGGCCAGAGACCAGACGAGGGATGGGGCATTGGGCCAGGCCTGAGCCCCTCCGAGCCAGTGGCAGATGGAAGTGATGTCATGCGACTTCAAGGTAGCTAATTCCACAGTGCCAAAGACCCTTGAACAGGGTCAGAGTCAGAAAAGCAAGGGCCAGGAGTGACTGGGGCCACCACTGACCTGGAAGCCCAGAGTTCTTGCTGGGAGGAAGATGTACGGAGGAAATGCTCCACTTGCTGCAGAGAGCGATGGGGTCCTTTCCTCCTTTCAGCATTGAGCAAGGCAGCGAGGGTGCATACAGAGCAGTCCTGTGCAGGGCATTTAAAGGAGGGGGTCAAGAAAGGGAGAAAGGAGCAGGGTCACAGCTGCAGTGATGCTACGTGCATAGAGAGTCCTGGGCCAGGTCACAACTGCAGTGATGCTGTGTATAGAGAGAGTCCTGGGCCAGGTCACAGCTCCAGTGATGCTGGATACATAGAGAGTCCTGGGTCAGGTCAGCTGCAGTGATGCCGAGTGTGTAGAGAGAGAGTCTTGGGCCAGATCACAGCTGCAGTGATGCTGGGTGTGTAGACAGCCCTTGGCTAGGTCACAGCTGCAGTGATGCTGTGTACATAGAGAGTCCTGGGCCAGGTCACAGCTGCAGTGATGCTGGGTGCATAGAGAGCCCTGGGCCAGGTCACAGCTGCAGTGATACTTGGCAGCTCCCCACCCTGTGCCCTGGATTCCCCCCAATCCCAGGACATCTCACCAGCACATCTGCACTCTCCCCTTGCAGCAATCACGTGTTGTTCTGTCAGCTCCCACCCTCCCACCTGCAACCAGCCATTATTGCTCTCATCTTTAAGGAGAGTTCTTTCTTGTTCCAACTCCCCTGTCCAGCCACTGCCCATTTCTCCTCCTCTTTCTACAACACTCCATAAAGGGTGATCTGCACTTGCTGTTCCTCTCGTCCTGTTGTCTCTGGAGCCCACTCCCTCACCAGTGGCCAGTAACTGCCTGTGGAAGGCAGGAGTGAGCAGCTCCGTGTCTCTCTCTCTCCAGTTAAAGCACTGAGCAAGAAGCAGCCGTATCTCTTGCTGCCTGCTTTAGGCTTTTCAAGGTCTTTCTTTGCAAAACTACAAATGTAGTCTTTGCAAAACTACAAAAGACAAAAGTCTTTGCAAAACTACAAAAGAAAAAATGCCCTATGTCTGTTAAAAAAAAAAAATTCACTTTTTACCTAGCACATTACAAGCTGAGTGAATAGTTTTCTGTTTTGACTAATAAGGCATTGCTGTGGAATAAAGAAGCCATGTTGATGAGCATAAGTCACATGAGCAGTGGATCATATGAGATCTGAGCATGACACAGGCAGTGGCTCCTGCATGACCAGGCAGTGTGTCCTGTAAGACTGGGACAGTGACTCCTGTATGACCGGGGCAGTGGCTCCTGTATGACCCGGGCAGTGGCTCCTGTATGACCCGGGCAGTGGTCCCTGTGTGACCCGGGCAGTGGCTCCTGTATGACCTGGGCAGTGGTCCCTGTGTGACCCGGGCAGTGGCCCCTGTGTGACCCGGGCAGTGGCTCCTGTGTGACCTGGGCAGTGGTCCCTGTGTGACCCGGGCAGTGGCTCCTGTGTGACCCGGGCAGTGGCCCCTGTGTGACCCGGGCAGTGGCTCCTGTGTGACCCGGGCACTGGCTCCTGTATGACCCAGGCAGCAATTCCTGTATGACAGTGGCTCCTGTGTGACCCGGGCAGTGGCCCCTGTGTGACCCGGGCAGTGGCTCCTGTGTGACCCGGGCAGTGGCTCCTGTGTGACCCGGGCAGTGGCCCCTGTGTGACCCGGGCAGTGGCTCCTGTGTGACCCGGGCAGTGGTCCCTGTGTGACCCGGGCAGTGGCCCCTGTGTGACCCAGGCAGTGGTCCCTGTGTGATGGGGCAGTGGCTCCTGTGTGACCCGGGCAGTGGTCCCTGTGTGACCCGGGCAGTGGCTCCTGTGTGACCCGGGCAGTGGTCCCTGTATGACCCAGGTATTGGGTCCTGCATATCCTGGACAGTGGTCCCTGTATGACCTGAGTAGTGACTCCTGTATGACATAGGTCGTGGCTCCTGGATGACACAAATAGTGGTTCCTGGATGACACAGGCAGTGAGTCCTGTATGACACAGCTGTGACTCCGATTTGACAAGGTGAGGATTCCTGTGTGATGGGGCAGTGGCTCCAGTATGACATTGCTGTGTCTGGTCCATCTTGTGCACACTTGGGGTGACTTTGCCATCATTACTGCAACATCAGTCAGCTTTCAACTGCAGACCATCTTTGCTGGGGCAGGGAGTCAGGCCTGAGTCTGCCTCAGAAAGGTCTTCGCAAAAAGTCAATCCTGTACCAGATCAGTCAGTGCCGGCTGAGCACACCAGGAGGACCAAGGATGAGGCCTGGCTCAAGGAAAAAGTGAGGGGCCTGGAGAGGGTGGACATGCTTGAAAAAGGTCTCCATTCCTTGCAGCACAGTTGCAGGCAACACCAAGACTAGCTGGGCCCTTGGAATCATCCAGGCCCACCTCACCAGGGCCACCCGCCACACACCTGGAAGGGACGCTGTCACTCAGCATGCATTGAGCAAAGAATGGACTGAACACAGCCTCCTGCTAGCCCTGGGCCTCCCTGGCCCCTGTGCTGCTGCTGAAGGACCTCCCCCAGAGCTCTGGATTCTTCCACACCAGTGATTTTCATCCATTTTGATGTCAGAGACATGTGTGGGACTCTGGAAATTCAGAGGGTAATTGAGTATGACTCTTTTCCCAATAACTGCTGTGAAAAAACAGAACAGATGAATTTTAGAAGGATGTCTGAAATGCAAGCATCCTCTAAAGTATCTCCACTGGTGAGTTACTTACAGCTAGTCAGCAAATGAAACCAGAGTCGCCCACCAGTATCCTGGTGAGTCATCGCCAGCCTGAATTATTAGAAAGGGACGGCTGTCCCGGCTGGCATCTTGCCTTTCATCCGCTGCTGTTCCCTTGTCCTGTGACATCCATGTTGTCATCCTATCAGAGTCATCAACATCACCTCATGGGTAAGAAATCAATTCCTACTACATTCTCTACAGCTGCTTCTGTCTGGGAACTAAGAAAGGAGTTTTATTATAAAAGAAAGTTTTTATTCCAGTTTCTATTCATGGAACTTGAAGAAATGGAACTTCCTGAAACCAGGAGGTTCAGAAAAATAGAGAGAAGATTATCATCTCAAAAGAACACGTCTCATATCATCTGGGGGAAAGCAGGGGTGGGGAGACCGTCCTCCGTGCTGCAAGTCAACCGGCAATTTCGAGAATGCCATCAATTGGATTAAAGATTTCACATCGGAAAATAAAGTTGTCTGCTGATACGGGGCTTCTTCATTTGGGACTGTGGCAAACCTCCTAAGCCTGTAGCACTTCTGAGAACGGAGCCAAACCAGGGTGTTCAATCGCAGAGGCTAAAGCGCTTCTTTCACTGAGATCATCTAAATCTAGATCATACTGAATCTGCCTTCTCTCTGGGCCAGAAACGTTTTCCAAGGTATTCACGTTGGAAGGATGAATTACCCACACTCTCTTTAAAGCCCCATTCAATTAAAAGGAGATGAAAATCTCCTTGATGCAGAGGCCTTTGAAACATGCTGGGGGTAGTGGGGAGGGATGAGAGATACATATTTACAGGAAATCTGATAGAAAAGACCACCATGTAACCTGAGGGTGAGTCTGAGAAGATATTTACTCAAGACTTGTATTTCTTTTAAAAACAATTAGTTTCGATATGTATCTAAAGTATCTCCTCCGTCATTTAGGATAAAGACAGATTAGGCTTATACTCAGGAATGAATTAGAAGCCCTGGCATTCTAGGAAGCTAAAGAGTTTGTATCCACTTGCAGAAAACTGAAAAAAAAAAAAAAATCTGGTGTAAGAGACCTACAAGGAAAGGTAATGTTCTCTTGGAATTGGAAATCTGCTTAGAGAGGAAGTGGTCACTGGAGCTTTAAAAAAACATTAAAAGTAAGGAAGTTCTCCCTTCCTAGAAAATGTGAGCTGGGGCTCTAGCAGAGGACACACGAAAGACTTAGAGCAGCAGACTGAGCTATTCCAGGAACGGGAGGCAACTTTCAACCTTCAGCAGGATGGGGGAGGCAGATGGGGGCTCTGGGAAGGGACCAGGTAGCAGAGCGGGGACCGTAGGCAGGACATCTTGGGCCACCTCCTGCCCTCCCTGGACACTGGTCCCAGCTCTGAAATCTTTGTTTTCTTTGGGCTTACTTTTATTTTGTTATTCAAAGGATTAAAATGCCACTCTGATTCTAGAATAACTTTTACTCTCATCGAAAATAGCTGATGGCTTCTTTACGTCGTGGCTATGACAAGAGTATTTTGGGAGCATTTAAGTAAAACAATGTTCTTAAGTTTATTAGGTGGCTCTGAAGTGAGTGAGGCTTCAGTGGGGTCATCCTATAGAAAGAAAAGGCAAAGACCAGTGGGCAGGTGGGGGCTCAGTGCCAAGGATGACCCATGTTTAGGGCTTGGCAGTCTGTCTCCCCTGTGGCAACCTCGAGTTCAAGGCCAGCCTGGACTCTTTTCAAATCCATCCTGGCAGGAGGCGGGGAAGCAGCTTGGAAGGGCTGCTCCATGGCCATCAGGAACAAGGACTTTCGAAAAGGCCACGCTGGGTCAAGCCCACCGCTTATCTGCTGTGCGTCCTTGGCAAAGCTACTGACCAGTCTGATCCCTAGATTCCTTATCTGCAAAATGAGTGTAATGCAGATGCCCACCTGACAAAGTGATTGGAGGCCTTAAACAGGAGAGCACAGGTGGCTAGACAGAGTAAGCTGGGAAAAGCTGAAGCCACCTTTGCAAAAAAATTAACAGTGAGAAAACTGTGTCAATAAAAGAGATCTAATCTAAATCCTCACCCGCCCCCTGTAATCAGCTTGAGGTGTTTCCAGCTCTTGGGAAACTGCCTTCCCCTGGCACTGTCTGCAACCAATTATTATTTTAGAGAGACAGTGTAACAACTGCCTGACCATCACCTGACAGTCACCTGACTTTACTGGTAGGGTGTCAGGGGAGCCTTCTCCTGCCCCGCTCAGTCATGCCTCTCCTGTAATCATTCCTGGGCTTTGGCTAAGCCAACTCTGGGAGACCTCTAGTTTAGAGTTTAAATGATAATAGCCCTTCTCTGAAACTCAGCCGCATTTATAAAGCTAATGAAAGGCCGTCAGGCTAGGAAGAGGAGAGAAACCTGAATTCTGGTAAGCTGTAGACTGGTCACAAAATTCACAACTTCACTATTGTAAGAGATCACTATTGTAAGAGCCTTTTGAGATCTTTTCAGATTTTTCGCTTGTCTGACACCTGGCTCCACCCAAACCACCAGCCCCACTCCTGTGGCCCACCTAGAAGCAACTCAGCTCAAGAGGGCAGCTCTGACCCCCTGTGATTTCATCTCCAACCCAACCTATCAGCAGCAAGCATCCATTAGCTGGCCACCACCACCCCTTCTCCCAAACTGCCTTTGAAAAGCCCCTCCCCTGGGAGCTTTTGGGGAGACTGATTTGAGTAGTGTTACCGGCCGCAAATCCGCACGGCTCTGCAGCAACCTCAGTTCTCACCACCTCAGAAGAAGGAATTCGATTGAGGGGCATAAAGCAGAAGAGACTGAGGCAAGTTTCAGAGCCGGAGTGAAAGTTTATTAAAAAGTTTTAGAGCGGGAATGAAAAGAAAGTACACTTGGAAGAGGGCCAAGCAGACATCTGGGAGGTCAAGTGCCCCATTTGACCTTGGGCTCGGGGTTTGATATGCTGGGCTACTCCAGCATCGTGTGCCCCTTTTCCAGTGGAATGCCCCTGGAAGGTGACCAGTTAAACTCCGCCATAATGCCTCTCAATTCACATGCTTGAGCCCACTCACCCAACTCCTGAAATCTTACCAAGAAGCTGCTGATTACCAGCTTGAGGTGTTTCTAGCTCTTGGGAAACTGCCTTTCCCTGGCACTGTCTGCAACCAATTATTATTTTAGGGAGACAGTGTAACAACTGCCTGACTAGCTACCTGCTGTAACAGCATGGCTGGCCTTATGTCAGTTAAACTCTTTCTTTACTGCAAGGCCTTGGTCTTTTTTTGTGCAGCAGGCGGGTGGGGGCTCAGTGCCAAGGGTAGTCCAGGTTTGGGGCCTGGAAAGCCTGGCCTGTTGGGTGGTTCCAAAGCTGTGTGGTTCCCCGGAGGACTGGTGCTGCCATGTTGTGGGAATGACGGCAGTCGAGAAGTGGTGATTCGTGGCTGGGAATGCAGCATGTAGGATGATAGGAAGCCTTCCTGGTTGTAAATCAGCATCCAGCAGTTCTGTTCACTAAACCTTGTTAGGCAGGCCCTGGGTTAAGGTCCAGAGGTTTTCCAGGTTGATAAAGCTGAGCCATTGTCCCCAAGGGCTTGTATTCTCTGAGGAGGAATGACAAAGAGGCATGCTAGTTTCAGTACATTGCCAAAAGTTTTGAGGCAACAGGATCCTGGGTCTTTGTGGAAGCACAAAGGGGATTGGAGTGGCAGCTAGGAAGGCTTCCTGGAAGAGATGGTTCCTCTGATTTTTCCATGGTTTTCTCCAGTAATCCACTTTGTTTTTCCCAAGAAAAATAAGGAAAATTCAGGTCAACTATCTATCAAAAAATTATTCCACATGTGTCAAAAGCTTATCAACATTTTAATCACTGATTTAGAAAGTTACTTACCTTACAAAGTTCCCCCTTTTCAAAATGATACCCGGCTTTATATCCATAGCATAGTCACACACATACATCAAACTTTCTGCAAGCTTTAGTTTAGAGTCGAAATCTGCCCTGATATTTCTGATCATGGATGATTTTCGACATAGCATTTTTTAGGTGGATGACTTGGGAGAAGAGCCAATCAGGCCCCCAGTTTCTACATAAATGCATCCCACAGCCTCTCTCCACCCTACAGTTCCTTTTCCCTGGCTCCAAGGCTGTTCTGACAGATGGGCTTTGGGCCCCAGCTGGCAGCAGGAGAGCAAGGACAGAAGCAGTGAGGACTGGCCGACAGACTGCTGGTACCGTGGCAGAGGCCTGCGTGTTTGACATGCCAGTGATCGACCTCTTTGACCAGCTGATGCTGTGGGTCACGAGCCAAAAGACAGGAGCTTCAAGAAAATATTTGTATTTTTTCAGTGTTACTCCCATAGTGTTTCATTTCTTCAAATGTACTTCTACACTGTTTTATTTTGAATGATTGCATTCCTGTTTTACTCTTCGCACAATTCAGGCCTCGGTTTCTCTTTCTTTTCTTTGTTTCGACTCACAGATGTGGGAGGAGGCCATTGCCTTGGGCAAGGAGCTAGCGGAGCAGTATGAGAACGAAATGTTTGATTATGAGCAACTCAGCGAATTGCTGGTAAGTCTTTATTTCTTTTCATTTAAATCAACACAGGCAATCTCAGCTGGTTTTTCAGAAATTTCTCTTTCCATGTCAATGTTGGGGTTCACCCCAGGCACTCTGGGACCTGGGCCATGTCCCTCCGTTTTGCCTAGGAAGATGGTTGATATTTGGCCCATAAATATTTAGTTTTTAGTCCCAAGTCAGCTCTTATAACCAAACTCTTAAGGCGTCTATGAACAAATTGTACATAAACAACTGCTGACCTTGTGTGTAGTGGTCTTGACAGCCCAGGAGTCTCTGAGCATTTGTACTAGTTTAAAACTGACCCCAGGCCGGGCGCGCTGGCTCACGCCTGTAATCCCAGCACTTTGGGAGGCTGAAGCGGGTGGATCACGAGGTCAGGAGATCGAGACCATCCCAGTTAACACAGTGAAACCCTGTCTCTGCTAAAAAATACAAAAAATTAGCCCGGCGTGGTGGCAGGCGCCTGTAGTCCCAGCTACTTGGGAGGCTGAGGCAGGAGAATGGCGTGAACCTGGGAGGCGGAGCTTGCAGTGAGCTGAGATCGCGCCACTGCACTTCAGTCTGGGCGACAGAGCGAGACTCCGTCTCAAAAAAAAAAAAAATATATATATATATATATATTTGTAATTTTGATTTTATAGTTATAAATGTAATATATTATTATTGTAAAAATCACCTTTAATAGCACCACCATTGGCCAGGCATGGAGGCTCGCACCTATAATCCCAGTACTTTGGGAGGCCAAGGCAGGCAGATCACGAGGTCAGGAGATCGAGACCATCCTAGCTAACATAGTGAAACCCCATCTCTACTAAAAATACAAAAATGTTAGTCGGGTGAGGTGGCAGGCGCCTGTAGTCCCAGGTACTCGGGAGGCTGAGGCAGGAGAATGGCGTGAACCCGGGAGGTGGAAGTTGCAGTGAGCCGAGATTGCGCCACTGCACTCCAGCCTGGGCAACAGAGTGAGAATCCGTCTCAAAAATGAAAAAACCTGACCCCTTCTATGAGAGGGGGATGGACAGATAATGACCAGACCTTTCTTCTACCATGGGAACGCTGTTAGTTTCTAATCACTGCCTCCTCCACCTTGTCATTTTTCTATTCAGCAGATCACCTTAATGATGTGGGAATGTGGGTCATGAATTTAGAACAGAACGATTCTGTTCTTTTAAATTCTCCTTGAATGTATGCCACTATCTGACCCATACCTTTTAAAAAGTACTAAGGGCCACCAGCCGTTTAATCAGAAGAAAACGCATTTCTTTGGCACCTCTTCGGTTATTGAAAACACCCAGAAGTCACAACTGTTTGCTGAATTTGGTCTTGTTTGTTCAGATTCCTTTGCGAAATGATGGAGGAGGAGTGAAAAATAATGTCAAAACGATGGAGTGAGATGAAATTCAGGTGCAGCCTCAGTACCATCTCCCACCATCTCCCTCTCCCACCCTATAGAAGTTGCCAGAGCTTTTAAAGAGCCCACAAGAAGAATCCAGAGGCACACATACTTGAATACTCAAACCTGAAATGCATTCTCTTTTTTCCTTCCAGAAAAAACAGGCTCAGTTTTATGAAAACATCGTCAAAGTGATCAGGCCCAAGCCTGACTATTTTGCTGTTGGCTACTACGGACAAGGGTTCCCCACATTCCTGCGGGTAAAGTTTAATTCTGCCTAATCTGAGCCATGATTGTTCCCCCAGCAGAGAATCCCCTTCCCGTTCTGAGGAAGGGTGGGGAGTTTACATCCGCGTGGCAAGGTACAACTGTCCACACTGCCATAGCTTGGTGGTTAGCCCAGGGGACAGAGAGAGACCGACAGGATTTTCTTTGGTTGCATATAACCTTTCCATCTGATGTTTCCTTAAAACAACCCTCCTTCAGAGATGTACGTGTATTACTTTAATTGAGGTGTGGTATGTGTAACATGCTATTTGCCATCTTAACCATTTTCAGGTGTGTAGTTCAGGGGCATTAATACATTCGCATTGTTGTGCAGCCAGCACCACCATCTGCCTTCAGAACTTTTTCATCTTGCAAAACTGAAATTCTCCATCCGTCAAACACTGCCTCCTCATTCTCCCTCCCCCTAGCCCCTGGCAGCCACCATTCTCCTTTGTGTCTCTATGAATCTGACGGTTCTAGGGACCTTGCATCAGTGAAATTGTACAGTGTTCGCCCTTCTGTGTTTCACTTGTTTCACTCGGCCGAATGCCTTCCAGGTTCCTCCAGGTTGTAGCATGTGTCAGAATTTCATCCTTTTTAAGGCTGAATGGTATTTCGTTGCATGGAGAGGCCACATTTTATTTATTCATTGATCCATTGATGAACATTTGGGTTGTCCCCACCCAATGTGCTGCTGTGAAGATGTATGATTTTAACGATATGGGAAATTGGAAGTGGATCTGTATGGCCACGGTGCTGGAAACTCCAAATCAGGCTCCATCCCTGAGACAGGCCCGTGCTTTCGGACATGTGATTGAAGCAGTAACCGTGATCACCTGCCAGATGCCCGTTTCCCAGTATTCACATGAGGCCAAAGGGGAAGTTATATAAATATTAATAATGCTGCCTGGCCTACCATAGAATTGTCTATAAATTTTCTCAAAAACACATTCTTGGATGCCATTGACCAATGGGTCATAATTTCCTGATATTTCTTAGGACTTTTTTTTTTTTTTTTGACACGTGGTTTTCTCTTATCCTAGGAGACCATGTGTGATTCCTCTGGCTTTAGGAAGCAGAAGCTCTGTGTCTTGAGCACGGCTGTCTGGGGCAGTTGAAACCAGTTGGGAGATTCCACTGGTTCCAGACGTTGCTCATTTGGGCTCCTGTGTTTCCGATTCCACGGGAGTCACTACTAGTGTGAGACACCTCTTCATCACGGTACCCAGAGGATACAAACCCCCCCTTAGGAAGGACATGTCCCTGTTGACAGGAGAGCCCCACAGTTCTGGCCTGCTCCATGAGGGGAGGCTGGCTGCCCACTCCTCAGTATCCTGCCTGGTGACGGAGGCGTCTGGCCTTGTCCTGGTCACTCCTGGTCATTGCTGGTCAGCTTTTCCTCTTGTCTTCATTGTGCAGCAAAGGCAGTGGTTGATCAGAAGCACAGATTCTGAACAAAGTCTTCCCTTCCAGATAATGAATAAAGGAGGCTTAGTTACAAGCTGTGAATTAGAGATAAGTTTGAAATTAGCTTCATTCTCAATAAAAAACAAAGCTGAAGGGTGGAATGAGCTTGGAGTTAAAGCCACTTACTGTTGCTAAAGGCTTTAATTCGAGTGTGTGTGCTCCGGAACACACATCTTTAAGAAAGGGAGAGAAGTGGACCAAGCCATGGCAGCCTTGTGCAGTGCTTGGTGTTAAATGGTGCGTGTGGTCCCTGTGGATGGAGATCTACCTCGGGATATGTAGGCACCAACTCTGGATCCATGCAGGATGGTTATCCCGGAGTCCAGAGCAAGGGAGCAGCCTACGTGGAATATTATGGAGGGCAGTGCCAGGTGCGGAGGACATGTCACAGCCCCCGAGCCCAGTAGACGCCAGGTTGTCCCAGGAGCTCACGCACGGCAGGCTCCAGGGACGGTCCTGGGTCATCTCCACCACCAAAAGGACAAAATGAAAAGTCCAAATGGAGGTTAACAGGCTTGGTTAATATTGAACTGACTGTGCCGCCACACCTGGATCATTCTGCGGAGCTGCAGCAATGTGGTTATCACGCTTCCCAGATCACCTGGCAGGGGTCAATCTGCCAGTGACACTAGCAAGTTACCAAAAAGTGGGCAGAATGTTTGAGTGCTTCATGCCCTGCTGGAGAGGAGCCTCCAAGAACTGACTAGCTGTCCCTTTTGCTGTGTTTTTCTCTAAAAATTGATCTCACCGTTGTTTGTGCTCATATTAATATTTATAGGTCTTACAAGGAATAAATATCTTTGACTCTATGTACATTTTCCCCTTGTTTTCATGTTCGAAGGGATCATTTCAGAATGCAAAGTAACTGACATTTTCAGAAAATGTTATTCGTGTTTTTATCTATAACTCACCAGCGTTTTTCTATTAAAGTTTTTATATACATTTTTATTATTATGTCTTTCTTATGTAAAGCATAAGAAAAATGCTTGGTAGTTTCATAGTAGTCTGTTATACATTAAATCTTACTGAATTTTGGAAGTGTGTGGCTTTATATAGCCTTAGAAGGTGTTCAAACTGTGTATTTATATTTCTAATTAAGACTACATATTATCTGGTTTCTGCTTGACTTTTTTTTTTTTTTTTTTTTTGGAGATAAATAGAACATTTTTCTTCCATAATGGTACTTTTAAGACATATCTAAGCACAAAGTGAAAAAGAATTCAATTCTTAAACTGGTTCTTTTTTAGTGATTTAGAAGAACTCAGAATAAGCTGGGGCGAGGGAAGGGGATTGTCTTAGTCCACTGGGGCTGCTGTAACAGAATACCTTAGACTGGGTACTTTATAAACCACAGAATGTGTTGTTCACAGTTCCGGAGGCTGGGAAGTCCAAGATCAAGGTGCCACCAGATTTGGAGTCTGAGGAGGGCCATTCCTCATAGATGGCGCCTTCCACTTGTTCTCACGGGATGGAAAGGGCAGGCAGCTCTCTGGAGCCTCTTTTCTAAGGCACTGATCCCTTTCACAAGGGTGGAGCCGCAATACCTAATTCCCTTCCAGAGGCCCTACCTTCTAATACTATCACTTTGGTGGTTAGGTTTCAGCATCTGAATTTTGGGGGCTACAAACATTCAGACCACAGCAAGGATCAGTTGATTCAGTGTCATACAATCTCTCTTAATCCTTTTGAAAATCCATTAGTTAGACAAATTTTAATTTGACTTCAATCTTGGTCTTTAGGGGATAAGCGTAAAAATATGCAGCAAGATGCTGTCCTCCGTCTGCCTCTGTCTGTCTCTGTTCGTCTCCGTCTCTGGCACCTGTCCAGGAATGACTGCAGATGGGGCAAGGCTGCAGCTGAATTGGGAGCAGCCAGCCTGGAGGTTCTTTCCCAGTGTCCCCTGATCGAAGAACAGAAGCACCTCAGCAACCACATCCTGTCCTGGAAAGCGTTACCCCAGACTTCTGTTTCTTGTACCCCTGTGACTTCTACTTGCTGTCTTCTCCTTGTGGCAGTTTTCATTTCAGTTGAGACAGCCCTAGATGGGACAGGGTGGGTGGGGGGAGGCAGAAGCCTTCCAAAACCAGCAGCGGCATTACACTAGATACGATCGAGACCATCCTGGCTAACACGGTGAAACCCCGTCTCTACTAAAAAAAAACACAAAAAACTAGCCGGGCGAGGTGGTGGGCGCCTGTAGCCCCAGCTACTCAGGAGGCTGAGGCAGGAGAATGGCGTAAACCCGGGAGGCGGAGCTTGCAGTAAGCTGAGATCTGGCCACTGCACTCCAGCCTGGGTGGCAGAGCGAGACTCTGTCTCAAAAAAAAAAAAAAAATTTCTTATGGCAGAATGAAAATGACTTCATTAGGGCCTACCTGAAAAGAAAACAAAAACCAGAAAAAGCGTGGACATCATTATCCGCTTGCCCTGGCTGCCTTACCCCCTTCTAACCCTTTCATGCCCACTCTAGTGTGGGCTTCTGAGTGTTCATTTGGTTTTTCGTATAGTTTTTAAATCAGTTGTTACTGTCAAGATGCAAACATAGCACAGATGTTGGTAGCGCAGTGTTGAGTGCCTCTTAAACAGTATTAACTTACATGCTTGATGACCATGTGTTCTTGATTAACAAAGCCAACGCAAGTTAAAAAAAAAAAAAAATTACAAGTTGTTCTTAAATTCAATGACATTTTGTAAGAACCCGTAAGGCATATTTTAAGACCAGCACATTGCATGTGAACTCTTCCTGGCCCTTTCTCTGTGGTGTTATTAAACGAATGTCACCCTTTCCAGGGAAAAGTTTTCATTTACCGGGGGAAAGAGTATGAGCGCCGGGAAGATTTTGAGGCTCGACTATTAACTCAGTTTCCAAATGCCGAGAAAATGAAGACAACATCTCCACCAGGCGACGATATTAAAAACTCCCCTGGCCAGTGTATCCTTTAAGACAACCGCATCAACTCTGAAACCATGGCGACGCCATTCATTTGGGTGGTTGGGTGGGATGGGGGGCCTCTCTCATGGTTGATGTCTGTGCTGCCTTAGCGATCCTTAACCCCCTCACCTCAGATATTCAGTGCTTCACAGTGAAGCCCAAACTCGATCTGCCTCCTAAGTTTCACAGGCCGGTGTCAGAGCAGATTGTAAGGTAATCATCCCATTTTTCTTACCCAACATGAGGGTTGTAAGAGGCTGTGTGTACAGATCTCTTCCTAATGATTCCACCTTTTAAAGGATGATTTTTAACCTTTGATTCGCTTTCCAAATGCTCTTTCTGTCCTCTTTGAAGAGCAAGGGAAGCTAATTATATTCAGCATCCAAAAAAAGTGAAAGGGGATGTTAATCCGTGTGCTGGGAGCATGCAAAGCCTATTCCTTTCCCAAAGTCAGCTGACGGCAAAAACCTAAGCGGGCAGTGGAGGCCGTCTGGTCTCCTTTATAGGCCTGCCCCACGGGGTACAATCTCCTAGGGAGCTTCACAACAGTGCATCCTGCCCATTTCCAGGAAAGCCAAGTCCATACACGTGAGTGCAGCCTGAATGTTTGCATTTCGAAAGGTGGGAAATGGGATTTGTACATTTGCTCCTGGTGACACACAGGAGAACCCTTCAGCCTCACAGCACAGCAGTTCCATAATGTAGGATTATGAGGGAGCTTTTAAGCCCCCTGAGTCAACTGTCCATATTTGAATGAGATTTTCTGCCTGTCGGTTGAATCGCACCTGACTTAGCAATGGTATAGAAAGACCTGCTTTAACAGATGTGTTTGATATTAAGACTTTTCTGTTCTGTTTGATCCATGTTCTGGTGAAAATACTAATCTCTTTGATGACTTCATATTCCTTAGGATCTGCTTCATTTTGCTTCCTGAAGTTTGGTGGTTTCTTTGACCTTTCTTCAGCAATAATGGGAAATAAACAGGGACCCTGTGTGTTTACAAATGACTGCTCTCACAAGGCATACATTTTAAGGGTTGCAACCTTTTTTTTTCAGAGGCCTTAAGCAAATAGTGAAGCTTAGCGCCTTCTCAGATGCAGTAGTTTCTTTTGCTGTGGAAGCCTGCCTGCATTTCAGTGCAGGGGAGGAATCAGTCTCAGTCTCTCCACGCCCTCCCCTGTGCATGCGGAAAGCCTGCCTTCCACCCTAGCCGCGGAGGCAGGTCACTTAGTTTCCTGTGTGTCACTCTTGGGGTGGTTGCAAAATCTGTACTTTGTAGATCTGAAACTGAAGTATGTCATACTTTTTCAAAAGAATAATAAACACATACATTGAACACAAAAGCCTTTTTTCTCTCTCCTTCGCTTCACCTTTCCTCTGTTTTTGCTCATTTCACTCTTACTCAGCTTCTGTTTTCCCTCGAGGTGTTGGCGGGGACAGGGAAGAGGCAAAAACTCAAGTTAATTTTTCCACCTGCCAACATCTCCCTGACTGGGAGAGGATGCCAAGACGATGGCTTCAGGTCAAGGTTAGGGAGATTTTGCAGGCGGCAATGACGTACTCTAAGGCCAGACCCTGTGTCCAAAAGCAAATTGGCTGTTTGCCGGGTTAAATGTCTAATGATCCGTCTGTCTCTGTACAGTTTTTACAGGGTGAACGAGGTCCAGCGATTTGAATATTCTCGGCCAATCCGGAAAGGAGAGAAAAACCCAGACAATGAATTTGCGGTAAAAAACAAACCACCAAAACAAACAAAAAATATCATTCCACCACCAGTAGAACTGCCAGTGGAGAAGCATGGCCTCAAAGGCAGCCACAGGGCAGTATTAAATGTCTTTGTATACTGAGTGCAGAAATCCTAATCTATTACCCCCTCCAAAGTTAGAAAAACTAATTGCCATTTCACTAACAATATGACTAAGGTCACCGAGATATTTAATAAGGAGACTGTGCCGTCCGAATGCTGGAGCTCCCATGTGAGTAGCGCACTGCCTTCCTTCCCTGTGAGCCCCAGGTGAGAAAGCAGGTGCCTAGTATCTCTAGTTACAAATGGGCCCATGGAATGCTGAGGTGCTGGGTGCTGACGTGGCTTCCTGCAGGTGACACAGCAGTCAGCACATGAACTCATTCCTAACTCAGGTGCTCATTCCTAACTCAGTATCCAGCACCTGAACGTCACTGGAGCAAAACACACAACTGCAGGGTTGACCCTGGCACTACTGGCAATACAGACTGGGTTGTTCTCTGTGGTGGAGACCATCCTGTGCGTCCAGGGATGTTTGGCAGCATCCCTGAACTCTGCCTACTAGGTGCCAGTGTCACCACCCCAGTTGGGACAGCCAATCAAAAAGATTTCCAGACTGGGCATGGTGGCTCACGCCTGTAATCCCAACACTTTGGGAGGCTGAGGCAGGTGGATCACAATAGTTCAGGAGTTCGAGACCAGCCTGACCAACATGGTAAAACTCTGTCTCTACTAATAGTACAAAATTAGCTGGGCATGGTGGCACATGCCTGTAATCCCAGCTACTTGGGAGGCTGAGGCGGGAGAATCGCTTGAACCCAGGAGGCAGAGGTTGTAGTGAGCCAAGATCGCCCCATTGCACTCCAGCCTGGGGGACGAGAGTGAAACTCCCATCAAAAAAATAAAAAAAGTTTCCAGAAATTGCAAAATAAAACATCCACCCCCTATTGCAAACCACAGCATTTGGGTTGTAGAAATAACAGCAAACATCTTTAGAGCCTTTTTTTTCTTTCTTTTTTTTTTTTTTTTTTTTTTTTTTTTTGAGACAGTGCCTCGCTCTGTCACCCAGGCTGGAGTGCAGTGGTGCAATGTCGGTTCACTGCAAGCTCCGCCTCCCGGGTTCACACCTTTCTCCTCCCTCACCCTCCCCAGTAACTGGCACTACAGGTGCCCACCACCACGCCTGGCTAATTTTTTGTATTTTTAGTTTTCTTTTATTTTTGTGTGTTTAGACGGGATTTCACCGTGTTAGCCAGAATGGTCTCAATCTCCTGACCTCGTGATCCGCTGGCTTCGGCCTCCCAAAGTGCTGGGATTATAGGCGTGAGCCACCGCACCCAGCCCTAGAGCCTTTTAAAAATTCTACATACAAACTGCTTTCATGGATTCATTTGTATTTTTATTTTATTTATTTTTTTGTATGGAGGTGGGGTCTATGTTGCCCAGGCTGGTCTTGAACTCCTGGGCTCAAGTGAGTGGATCCATGTTGAAAAGGCATCAAATAAGCCATAATTTTAAAAACATGTTAATGTTTATCCGTCTTGCCTGGGAAACCTCCGGAAATCCCTATGTAGTCCTATATTGCAAGGAGGCATTAGCCCGGGGTCCCCCAAGGAGGACCAGCTCTGCTGAGAATGACTTCTCTTGTGTGCCATTTGAAGGCATCTAGGCTACCAAGGTCAAAGGTGAATTAGCACCCTACTCCTGATCAGAGCAAAGCTCAGAACCCTTCCAGCAGGGTTGCCTCAAGTAAAGAGTGGCATCTACCCACTCTCCCTGCCAATCCCTCAGGGGTCCGCCAGTCATCGGATCCTCAGGGCAGTACCTGTGAGTCTCCTATCTCAGCTCTTAAGAGCCATGGGGAAGTTCCTTCCAGCCCTGAGGCCAGATTCCTTGTGTGTCACCAAGGAGCACAAAGGAGCTTGGAGTTGGTGGAATCTGCAGTATTGTGCAGTCCCAGCAGGCTGGTTGTTTGAAGATTAAGACCCTATTTATTGGTGAACCCAACACCCTGGACCTCCTCCAGGACTGGTCACTGCAGTGTCTATTGTCTGCAACAGTGCAGGCAGAACCGAGGCATGTCTAACCTGGACACCCTCGCTAAGGGCAGTGGCTTTCAGAGCAGTCTGTACCTATTACTGTCATCACAAGCACTAATGCTAGTATTTATATGGAGTCCCTCAACTGTGGGATTTATAGGCAGTTCTTGAATTTCCCTCACACCTCTCCCATCTGGCAAGTAGATATATTCTTAGACTATAAAGAAATAGACACAAGGAGGTCAAGTGAACTGCTGAAGGGTGCGCAGCCAGTTGGGTGCAGAGCTAAGAATAACGAAGGCTCTTGACATGTTGAGCTGTGCTGAGCCTCAGAGGCTGTGCTTCTTCTAAATGGCCCTGAAATCCCCTAATGGCCCCGTTTAGGTCCGGGCACTTGGACAAAGTGTTCAGAAGCCGCAGGATTTGGTCCTTCACATTCCCCCCAAAACCTCAGATAAGTACAAAGTCTTTTGCTCTACTGGGAAGCCAGGCTCCGGCCCTACAGCAGGCAGCCCAGCTCCAAGTGCAGGAGGCTGGGGAAGCTGCCCAACAGGCCGAGAGCGGAGCAAGGTGGCTCACACCTGCAGACCTGGCAAGGGGTGACTGACGTGCTGGGGAGTGAGGGCACTGACAAGGAGGAAGATGAGACAGGGCCTGCGTGAGCAGGAGCTGGCCGTAAAGCCCAGGATGGAACCCAGAGGTCCCTCTCAGGGCATATTGACATGAGAAAAAGCACTGGAATCTGTTCAAGAGGTGGATGTGAGAGGGCCAGACCTGCTTCCACTGCTAGGACAAAAGCTTGAGGGACCTGTCCCCATGGGGCAAAGGAGGACTGGCCTGGGACATGGAGGCCTTGTCTGTGTCCCTGTGGCTTCAACCAGCTCCTTCCCTTAGAAGTGTGGGATAAATGCTTTCCAAGATCCAAGCCAGTTTTCTGAATTCTTTTTTTTTTTTGAGACGGGGTCTCGCTCTGTTGCCCAGGCTGAAGTGCAATGGTGTAATGTCAGCTCCCTGCAAGCTCCTCCTCCCGGGTTCAAGCGATTCTTGTGCCTCAACCTCCTGAATAACTGAGACTACAGGCATCTGCCACCACACGTGGCTAATTTTTGTATTTTTAGTAGAGACTGGGTTTTGCCACATTGCCCAAGCTGGTCTCGAAGGCCTGAGCTCAGGCAATCTGCCTGCCCCGGCCTCCCAAAGTGCTGGGATTACAGGTGTGAGCCCCCAAAGTGCTGGGATTACAGGTGTGAGCCCCCACGCTTGTCCAGTTTTCCGGAATGACTGGCATCCCATTATCCCATCTGCTTAAGTCTAGATTCCTGTTGACAGACTCAGACTGCTCGGTGACCCTGCAGTGCAAGGAGGTTGGAATGGCAGAAGATTGTTGCAAGCTAGACAGTACAAAAGAGGCAGTAGGGTAAAGGGTTTCCAGTTGACCCCTGCAATGGAGTTTTTGTGCAATCCCTAAAGAGAAGTAGAATTATATTTATTGGCTTAGAAGAGTTTCCTGCGATATGTAATACATTGTTTTACAAAGAACACAGATAAATGATGTTTTTATTTAAAATATACATAGACACAGTTTTTAATACTTAGTAAGAAGTCTTGAACAATAGATACTAAAGCATGTAGGTTATCAGCTTCAGGTAGGGGATGGTTTTTCCTCCTGCTGTTTCCATATCTTTATATTCTCATGTAAACATATTAGTTACATCAAAACTTTTTTTTTTTTTTGAGACGGAGTCTCGCTCTGCCCCCCGGGCTTGAGTGCAGTGGCACGATCTCGGCTCACTGTAACCTCTGCCTCCCGGGTTCATGCCATTCTCCTGCCTCAGCCTCCCGAGTAGCTGGGATTACAGGCATTTGCCACCACGCCCGGCTAATTTTTTGTATTTTTAGTAGAGACGGGATTTCACCTTGTTAGCCAGGATGGTCTTGATCTCCTGACCTTGTGATCCGCCTGCCTCGGCCTCTCAAAGTGCTGGGATTACAGGTGTGAGCCACTGCGACTGGCCACGTCAATAATTTTTAAAGCTTAAAATACCGACTGGTTTTATCAGAACATCAGAGGTCACTTTGATTAAATCTAGTCTCCCAAAGATGGGTTTACCCCATTTAGTTTCTCAGAAACACTGGCTAATGTAAGACTTCTTTGGAGCCTTTCTCAAAATCTCTTTGCTCATGAGGGGCTCCCCATGCCTCGTTTTGGAGTATACACATCTTTCTCACTCACCTAGTATACTTGCATTGTCATATGCCAGAGTGGTGGACAGTGTTGGCTGGGGACAGCAGATACTTTGATGTATCCTGAGGGACCTTAGGCAGAGCGTAGCTTGTGAGGTACTACCTGAAGGCACACGTGTCCTGTGCTGAGCACCACAGACCCTGTCCTGCTGAAGGACCTGACTGCTGTGGAGTTATTCTGTAAATCCCCCTTAAGGCAGAGCTGTCCACCTGCTGACATCCTTCTAACCCGTGTTGTGTGTGTTTCCTTTGCAGAATATGTGGATCGAGAGAACCATATACACAACTGCATATAAGTTACCTGGAATTTTAAGGTGGTTTGAGGTCAAGTCTGTTTTCATGGTAAGGATGGCCCCCACCCCAGAAGGAATTGTCGGTTCCCTTCCTCAATACAGTCTGCCACGCCTTCCTCACCTGCTTGTGCCCTGTGGTCACTGTGGCAATGTGCACACAGCAGACCCTACAGTTCACGTAACCACCTCACCTGTTCTTGAAAGCATCGATATCTCCTCGCCCCCCCATATTCATACTCTAGTGGAAATGCTGTATAATCATGACCAACTCCAGCTTATCAAAAAACCAGAATGAAGATTTCATTTATTCTTACAACATATTTAAATTCAGTCATAGCTGTGCTGTTTTGACAGTGCTTTCTGTTAACCAAGTGAAAAGCTTAAGACAAATTCCAATTTACATGAACTTTTTTAAAGATATTTTTTCCTGATGATTTTATTGCCTTTTATATGACAAACAACTATTAGTTAATACTTCTTGCCCATTTCAAGTAAAAATAGCCTGAGAACATACCCCTCCCTGACCCTTTCTAAAGAAATAACGATTTCCACCTCTCAGCAAAGCTGAACCTTGCTTTGCGATGGGACCGTTTCATTTACATGAAACTCACATTTGCGGTGAGCTATTGGACAATTTCATTTACATGAACCGGAGTTGAGCAGCAGATTTATTGACAGTATTGAAACGTCAAGGCCAAGCCAACTGGCAATAGAAAAACATCTGATTGAAATATGTAAGTGTTTGTTCATGTGTCTCATGAAATATGTAAGTGTTTGTTCATGTGTCTCAATGCCTTTTGCTTTCCCCCAGCAAGAACTCACTGCGGGGGGTGGTACTTACCATTTAGTTTTTAATGAGTCCCCCCAAAACCCCTGATTATTTGTCTCTAGGATTTGGCCGGCACCTGTCTGCCCAGCTGCATGTCCAGTGCCGAGCCTTCTCCTTTGCCCACACCAGCATGAGCTATGGGCAGCTATGGGCCACTCTCTTTGAGAGGTCGCCTGTGGTCAGAGCCACCTCTTTATACTCGAAGCACCCAGGACTCTTCGCCTACCCCTCCTGGGGGCACTTTCTGCTCTGGAGTTCCCTTTCTGTGCCCCTAGCAGCCAGGCAGCACCTGACAGATAGAAGGCTGTAGGAGTTACGTGTCCGGTGGTAAAAATGCACCGCCTTTGCTGGGTCCCTTTGTAGCTGGTGAAGCACTGTACATACGAGAGACAACAGAAGAGCAGGCCCTCCTCCTAAACAGGCCATGATCCTCTTAATCACCCTCTGCCCATGAGCCCTTTGTAATCGGGGCCTGCCAGCCAGCGGCTGCCGGATGCAGGAGCCTAGGGAGGTGGAGGGGGAGCCCTGACCTTTCGTGAGGATGCAAGTCCTCCTCAGGCTGCGTTGGCCATTTTGAACAGACTAAGAGGGCAGGAAGGCAAATAATCCCAGAATGGCAGGACTGACACCCTGCTGCCAAACCCTGGTACCCTCCTTATGCCACATGGGACCAACCTCCGTGGGAAATCTGTGGGAGCAGCAGCTAACCTTGTTCCATAAAAATAGGAAGGATTCTTTCTTAGTGCAAATGAGATTAGTAACAGGGAGTTAACAGTCAGTCCAGGTGGAATACCGCCCTGGAGTGTGCGTTTGGTGAAACTGTGCCCAGGATGAAATGGAGGGCCTGGCAAAGCAAGTTGTGGGGTCAGGACAGCATGGCTATGCCTGCTGTCCAGGACACCGGACAAGGGGCCCTCTCAGCAGTGTGTGCTTGGCTGGCCACACCCAGTGTATCACAATCTCCCCGAGGCTGTCCCTCCATAAGTGCAAGGACAGTGACATCGGTGGGCAGAGAGCCTCTGTTATCTGCACAGCCACCTAGGAGTGCCAGTCTGGGGTTGCTGATGGACAGAATGGCCCATTCTCTGTTCATCTCTGCCCTGCCCCACCCCCAACTCCCAGGCAGTCCCCTGGAGGCTGCAGCAGGACGCACGCCAGACATGAAGATACCCAGAGCTCTTGGGCATGGGGAGGGGCCAATCACGCCTCCTTTGGAAGCAGCAAAGTTATTGTCGGGGTCACCCTGGGACATGGTCCCCGTGGCCCAGCGTGAGGAGGAGGTTTGGTCTGCTCAAGCCAGATCTGAGGGCAGCTATGGTCCTTGCCTTCGACCAAGCCAGCCACGTTGCCCTGGCACCTTAGGGCTGAGCTGGAGGGCACTGGGCTGGGACTTGGCCAGGCCAGGCCCTGTGGGGCCCTCAGAGAAAGAGGGTGGAGGTGTCTGAGAGACATGCACCGGGAGCCGGGAGGACAGATGGTCAGTCCCCTACCTCCAGCACTGAAGGTCTCGTTAACCATGGCAGGTGTGCAAATGAGGCCTGTGAGAGAAGCCTGGAGTGCTCCAAGCAGCCTTTTTCTCCCAACCCCAGGGGCCATGAGCTCTCTTTGTTGTTGTTGTTGTTGTTTGTTTTTTGGAGTCTCACTCTCTTGCCCAGCCTGAGTACAGTGGCGCAATCTCGGCTCACTGCAACCCCTGCCTCCTGGGTTCAAGTAATTCTACTGCCTCAGCTTCCCGAGTAGCCAGGATTACAGGCATGCACCACTACACCTGGCTAATTTTTGTATTTTTAGTAGAGATAGGGTTTTGCTATGTTGGCCAGGCTGGTCTCGAACTCGACCTCAGGTGATCCACCCACCTCAGCCTTCCAAAGCGCTAGGATTGCAGGCGGGAGCCACTGCACCTGCCCATCACTCCTCCTTCCCATGGTGGTGTGTGGTGCCATGGCAGGGCCCTCCCTTGACCTCCCTTACCCTCCCTAACTGGACAGGTAGTGCAGGCTGCCCGGGCCTAGATTCCTCAGAATTCCCGAACATCTTCTCCCTCTGCACAGCAAGCAGAGAACAAGAACAGAATTGGAAGTCTCTGTTCTGAAGCAGGTGTGTTCAAGCACCACTCAAGGCTGTGTGTTTTCCCGGGATGACCACATGTGTGCATAGCCACGTGCATACACAGCCCCCGCCCCCAGAGCAGAGCAGCAGCTTTGCTTTGTTCCTTTGGAATTTTCGTCTATGAGAACAAACAATAATAGTAAAATGCCCAGCTGCCCAAAACTTCTGTTTGGAAGAAAGGTTCATGGAGGAGCAGGAAGCCTGCCCCAGAGCACGTGGCTCCTCTGGTGAGACCCCGGGAGTGGAGGCAGCCATGGGCTGACATTCGGGCTCTCCTGTCTCCTTGCAGGTGGAAATCAGCCCCCTGGAGAACGCCATCGAGACCATGCAGCTGACGAACGACAAGATCAACAGCATGGTGCAGCAGCACCTGGATGACCCCAGCCTGCCCATCAACCCGCTCTCCATGCTCCTGAACGGCATCGTGGATCCAGCTGTCATGGGGGGCTTCACAAACTACGAAAAGGCACGGGACCCACCAGCTCGCTCTGGGCAGGCAGGCCCTGCCCTGGGACAGACTGAAAGTTCCAAAGAGTCCCCAAAGCCCAGAAACGCCCCTGGTCTCATTGAGCAATCTCAGCAGTGGCCCAGCCAAGGCCAGGCAGCAGCAGCCCGTGGCGGCCCCTGAAGGCTGTAGCAAAGTGAAGGCCTGAGCCCTGGCAAGGCTCCCCTGGGCATCCCCAGACAGCCAGGAAGCCCCCACTGACCCACCCAGGCTGTGCTTATCTGTGCCCAGGCCTCCAGTGGCTTTTGCAAGGTCTGGGATCTTAAAGGCCAAAAGATAAAGTTAAACAAAAACATCAGAATATCAGGACTAGGGAGGTAGCGCTTTGACGGTGGAGGGGGCCTGGCCCGCTGGTCTCCCTGGATCCTAACTCTGTAGGAATGGACAGAAGTTGAAGGACACAGGGTGTGTCCTAGACCACGGGCTTGTGTTTGTAATGCAGTGTTTGTAAATGCAGCTCTTTTGGAACAAGGCCATGCCTGTGTACTTACTTACTGCCTGAGGCTATTTTCCTGATACTATAACTCGCGAGTTGAATAGTGGCAGCATCAAGTAGTTGTGATAGAGAGAGTTGAATAGTGGCAGCATCAAGTAGTTGTGATAGAGACCTGTATGGTCCACAAAACCTAAAATGTTTACCATCTGGCCTTTCACAAAAAAAGCTTGTTGACTTCTGATCTAGACAGAGTAAAAACTGAGACAAGAGGGGTACTGCCTGAGAGAAGGCTACGAGGAGGCAGTTACCCGCCCTTGCACAAAGAAGTTCGTTGCCTTCAGGTATAGGTCAGGCCTGGGCAGGTGCAGGGGCTGGGTGGGGGGCATGGGCATGTGAGTAGCTGGGAGGGCTGTGTTCATTGCCATGCAGCAGGACCGAGCCACCAGGTCAGCTATGGCCTTCTTGGACCCCAAGAAGCGGGGTTGCTGCTGTAGACAGCCCCATTAGCTCCACTTTCGGTGTTTGACTTTGTGGGACATTTTGTCCTGGGTACTGCAGAGGGTGTGACCCTAGGTCTGCAGTGAACTCCATGTGGATCCGTTTTATGCACAGCTCTATTCTCAGGGCCTAGAGCACAGTAAGTGTGCAAAAACCTGTGTTTGCTGAGCAGGTGCACTGAGTGACTCTCCCTGTCTCCACCAGGCCTTCTTTACAGACCGGTACCTGCAGGAACACCCTGAGGCCCATGAAAAGATCGAGAAGCTCAAGGACCTGATTGCCTGGCAGGTAAGGTGTCCAGCGAGAGCCCTGCATGGCTGGAGGGAAGGAAAGCTAGGAGGGTCTAGGCTCAGCACACACACCAGCCAGCATGGAGGTCCCTGGGCTGCAGTCATGATGCACATGACTGTGATTGTCCCTGGGTGAACCCACCCACTGCTGTCATGATCAACTCGGCTCCTGGGCTGCAGTCAGGAATTTGAACACCCAGAAAATTATCTCTTGCAAAGGAACAAGGTCTCTTTCCTCCCCTTGGTCAATTCTGCCAGCTGCTAGAAAACTCTTTCTCTGTCTGTATTGATAGAACATTGAGGTGAGCCCAGTGCCATGAAGCCTTGAGCTCTGGCCTATGCCAGGAAAGGCGCTTGGGCCCGTACAGTCCCTGTGAAACGCACGTAGGTCAGAAGCTGCGGTGCACCCTCTCCCTGTTCGTGCACCTCTGGCAGTGGTGCGTGTCCTCATTTGTGTTTTCCCAGCTGAAGTTGTGCGTGTTATTTCACTGTTCTGCTCATGCTCCTGAAGCCTCTGGAGCCTTTCCCAGAGGGCCATCATCTTGAAAGGGCAGACTCTGGGTGCCTTGGGTTCAGTGTCAGAACCTAGCAGATGTGCCTGTGCTTCTCAGAGCCTTCCTGAGCCTGGAAGTGTAGGGGTCATCAAGAGCCAGTCCTTACAAGAGCTTGGCCAGCACCTGCCTGCTCTGCTGCTTTAGGCCACTGCCTCTTTAGGCCTCCTTTTCTCATGTGGGAGGCGAGGAGGGTGCTGTCCCCGAGATGTCGCCACACTGTGTAAAGAGAGTTGAGGGAGGTGGGGGCAAAGGCCTGCATGGGTTTGGACTGGGTGTCATAGCTCAGGCCACTTTGCTAAGCTGGGGTCCTAGGCTCCCAGTCGAGGCCCAGAGATGCTGTGCAGTTGATCTGTACTCAGTCCAGAACAGGGCAAGATACAAAATTAACCGGGCGTGGTGGCGCATGCCTGTAATCCCAGCTACCCAGGAGGCTGAGGCAGGAGAATCGATTGAACCCGGGAGGCAGAGGTTGCAGTGAGCCGAGATCATGCTGCTGCACTCCAGCCTGAGTGACAAGAGCAAAACTGTCAAAAACAAACGAAAAAAAAGAACAAGGCAAGGCTGTTCCTCTTACGAGACTTCACTGTGAGCAGTTTGTTCGTTTGTTTGTTTGCTTGTTTGTTTGTTTGTTCTGGAGATGAAGTCTTGCTCTGTTGCCCAGGCTGGAGTGCAGTGGCGTGATCTCAGCTCACTGCACCTCCTCCTCTGGGGTTCAAGTGATTCTCCTGCCTTAGCCTTCCTAGTAGCTGGGACTACAGGTGTGTGCCACCATGCCTGGCTCATTTCTTTTGTATTTGTAGTGAAAATGGGGTTTTGCCATGTTGGCCAGGCTGGTCTTGAACTCCTGACCTCAGGTGATTCAGCCCGCCTTGGCCTCCGGAAGTGCTGGGATTACAGGCGTAAGCCACTGCACCAGGCCACTGTGAGCATTTTTATTCTGGCATCCCAGCGGGGCCTCTTCTTAGTGGCTTCTCTGCTGTCAGCACATTGGCCAATGAGACATCTCAGGGTGGAGCAAGGCTGAGCTTTGGTTGGGAGCCAAGATACAAGTCCTTTAAATTTGTGTTTAGATGTATAGGATGGGTTGGATTTTTTATAATTCTAAGTACTTATATTGTTATACAAACATAATATATGTTTTATGTATATATGTTATAAATAATGGTGATGAAATGTAAATAACATAAAATTTCCCATCTCAAACATTTTTAAGTGTCCAGTTCAGAGGCAATAAGTACATTCACATTGTTGTTGTACAACCAGCACCACCACCATCCATCTCCAGAGCCTTGTCATCTTGCAGAGCTCCAACTCCGTACCCATGGAACAACTTCCCCATTCCTCCCTCCACCCAGCTCCTGGTCACCACCATTCTACTTTGTGTCTCTATGAATTGGCCTACTCTAGATACCTTATATGAGTGGAATCTAGATACCTTATATGAGTGGAACACTGGTCCTTATTTGTCTGGCTTCTCTTAGCAGAATGTCTTCCAGGTTCATCCATGCTGTAGCGTGTGTCAGAACTTCATTCCTTTTTAAGGCTGAATAATACTCCGTTATAGGGCTAGACCACAATGTGTTTCTCCACGGATCTGTCGAGGAACAACATGTGGGTGGTTTCTACCTTTTGGCTGGTGTGAACAATGCTGCTGTGAACATGGGTGTACAAATACCTGCTCAAGTCCCTGCTTTCAATACTCCCATAGTTTGGGGTATACACCCAAATTTAGACTTGCTGGCTCATGTGGTATTCTGTGTTTACTTTTTTGTGAAACTGCCAAACGGTTCTACAGTCGCGGCACCATTTGACATTCCCACCAGCAGTAATGCATGATTCCAACTTCTTTGCACCCCCAACAAGTCTTGTTATTTTGTCTTTTTTTTTTTTTTTTTTTGAGATGGAGTCTCTCTCTGTCACCAGGATGGAGTGCAGTGGCGTGATCTTGGCTCACTGCAACCTCTGCCTCCCAGGTTCAAGCGATTCTTCTGCCTCAGCCTCCCGAGTAGCTGAGACTATAGGCGTGCACCATCATGCTCAACTAATTTTTGTATTTTCAGTAGAGTAGAGTAGACGATGTTGGCCAGGATGGTCTCGATTTCTTGCCCTCGTGATCCGCCGGCCTCGGCCTCCCAAAGTGCTGGGATTACAGCTGTGAGCCACCGCTCCTGGCCCATTTATCTTTTAAATAATAGCCGTTTTAATGAGTGAGAAGTTTTATTTATAGTATATATAAACAAAAATTGTATTAAAAGGGAAGAAATCAGACTTTGTCACAAATCTGTCTGCATTTGAAATCTGCATTTGGAATTATGGTTTTGAAAGTCCTCAGAGTTTGCCTGAAAGGGACATTGTTGGCCAACTGTGGCTTCTTTGCATGGAATGTAAGCCTCATGTAGACAGTGTCCCTCTGTCACTAAAAAAGTGGGAGTTTAAAATTGTGAATGCTTCCATTTCAGATGTTGTAGATTTTGTTCTAAAGGGTACAAAATTCAAAATTCCTCTGCAGGCTATAAAACTATTGCTCTACAAAAACTAGTTTGGTCTGCAAAAGTTCTATTGATTTTTTTTTTTTTTTTCCTGTAAGCTTTTACAGCAAATTGGATTTTAAGAGTTTCAAGTCCTACAGAGGAAAATAATTTGTTCCCCAGAGAGCAGCTTTATGTCAGCACCGTGTCATCATTCCTAATAACTATATTAAAGGATGAATGTTAAAGCAGGTCACAGGAAAGTTAAAAGAATCAGTTTTCTAGTAACTTCGTTGTATCAAAGAGTGATGAAAAATGCATATGGCAGACATTACCTGTGATTTTGCTTTCATTTGCAAATGTTTGGAAACCCCATGTCTTGGTATTGGCAGCTGAGTCATATGTTCATTAAAAATAAGAAGTTGGAGTTTATCAGAATGCTTTGTTCTCTTTTTGTTTATTAGTTCATTTAGTTTGGTTTTTTTCTGGAACTCTGTCAGGGCAGAGTGAGGTTTTTCTCCTGGGAGCCCCAGGACTCACATGCAGAGTTTTCATCACCGATGTATAATAAGCACAGCTCCGATGCCTACAGTGGTTTGTGGAGGTTGGTTACTAAGTCCCAGGCAGCTCCTCCTCAGCCCTGCTTGCTAACTCGGAAACAGAGGATGGGCTGACCTGCTCCTTGCTGGGTGGGAGGTTGCAGTCAGGGTGCACGCTGCGAGGTGCCTCCTCTAGGTTCACAGCTGGCACCAGGTCATGAGTCCCTTTCTCAAAGGCACAATTCCATCTTTCCCCATACACAGCTGTCATTGTGGAGCATCCCTGCCAAGTATCCAAAGATAAATCCATACAGTCTCATATTAAACTACTGTGATGTGTACATATTTCTCTTTTGAAAAGTACAACGATGAAAGGCTGAACTCAGCCATCATCCCCAGCTGATGACAAGCATGACTGTTGTGTCCAGGGGTGGTGCTCCTGGAGCACTGAGCAAGGCTTCCAAATGTTCTGCGCTGCTTTCAGGGCATGAATCTGTGCAGGGGACAGACAGGAGCAAACTTCAAATACGGCCCATCAGGAGGGCGTCTTTATAGCGCAGGCAGCAAGCTCACTTCGATCAACTAGAGGTGTGACTTAGGGAAAGTGCTCTCCCGGCTCTGGGCTCTGAAAAGCTCTTTAGGAATGCAGATTCCTGGGATCTGCTTACAGCAAATCAGGGCTCTGGAGGTGGGGTTCAGGAATCTGCCCGAGACACTCTCATGCTTAGCCAGAGTGGAACCCACTGAACTACAGGGTCTCCAGAGACCATTTAAGACCCTAGGTCTATTTGTATGTTAAGTGCCTTGTGGGTTGGAATGTGTTTACTCAGGGCATCCTCTTATCTTCTTTCATTTAAAATCACACCTGCAGTTCAGCCCCAAGTAGACATACAACAGGACACCAGGTCCTGTCCTCTAAGAAGGTGATTTCCCATCAATGTCAGGAACTGTTGAGAGTCATGAATTCTCACACCTTGTAAATTTCACCTATCAAATTGCAGTTCGAGCAGCACCAGTGACCTAAACCAAATGGTCTTAACTGTCATCTGGCAAGAACCTTCTTTGACAGAAAGAATCTGACCAATTAAGAGTTTTATCACACCACCATCAACACCAACAGCAGCAAAACCCAGAAACTAGGTTACATTTTATAGTTTGAGAAAGGCCCACCCTAAATCAGAAATGCTTTTAGTATCTAGGGTGGCTGTGCTTTCACCTTGCCACAGCGCCTCCACACATCCCTGCCTTTGCATCCAGAGAGAGACACAACACATTCGACATCCCGCCAAAAGTTGTCCCAGTCTGCCTGTGTCATCCCCCAAGGTGGAAATCAGGAGGCAGAAGGCTGACAGTGAGCATTTTCTACTGCTGGCCCTGAGTAAACCGCGGCTAGCCCCGGGGAAGCTGCCATCTGCACAAGTAATTCATAGGGAATATTAAAACAACCCATGTATTTTGAAATCTCTCCTGCATGCTGTCGTTTCGGTGATAACTGGCCAGAAAGGCCTGACGTGTGCCTAGCGTTTGGGCCCAGCTGTCAACAAAACAAACTTTTGTGTCGGTGCAACCTCAAAGCAGGCTAGGAGGGCTGTGAGCGAGGAGAGCACTGCTACTCCCTCCTTTCCTGGAGCATCAAGAGAGGCAACAGCTGCGTGCTATAAATGGTAACCAAATACATTTGATGCGTTGATTCATCTTGATAAGATTTCTTGAATTTGCTCACATGAAATTCAATTGTGTACTTATTACCGTTCATACTAATAAATCTGCTCATTTAGATTGGTGTTCTGTCCTATTAGGAAAATCTGTTTTTAATCAGTATTTTGATTTAATTATAAATTATTGAGAGGAAGCCTCTTAGCTTGATTACATGGAAGAATGTCTAACTGAGTCCGAGCCCTGGCGGGAAGCAGAGACCAGGGACGTAAAGGAAGACTTTTGCTTCTCCCACCCCCAACAGCAGCAACTCTGGTGGGTCTCTGCAGCTGGGAGAATGAAAATGTCTCTCTTAGAACGTTTTTAAAGGTCAGCTTCATCTCCACTCTCAGAAGTGAAGTGTTGGCATGGATATTTTGTGACAGCAGTGTTGGCAGAGAAGCG
The DNA here is from genome assembly GCF_009764315.1 of Trachypithecus francoisi. NCBI lineage: Eukaryota > Metazoa > Chordata > Mammalia > Primates > Cercopithecidae > Trachypithecus > Trachypithecus francoisi. Next base: position 4,056,124 of record NW_022681442.1, on the reverse strand, counting down.
ATTATTTTTAGTTTTAAAGAAGAATAAATTTGGTTTTCCCTTCCAAAAAAGGAATATTTTTCAGGACTATAGATCACATGTAATTACCTTTTGGAATAGGGTTCTCGTAACGGCAATATTCTTAGCTAAAAAATGTTTGCACCCTGACATGACCCTTTGTTAATAGAACAAGTTACATCTAAACAAATTCAAGGTGCAGCTCTTCCCAAACTCAAGTGAAAAGCACAGATTAAGTCTATTCTGGGCTGGGCGCGGTGGCTCAAGCCTGTAATCCCAGCACTTTGGGAGGCCGAGACGGGCAGATCACGAGGTCAGGAGATCGAGACCATCCTGGCTAACACAGTGAAACCCCATCTCTACTAAAAAAATACAAAAAAACTAGCCAGGCGAGGTGGCAGGTGCCTGTAGCCCCAGCTACTCGGAGGCTGAGGCAGGAGAATGGTGTGAACCTGGAAGGCGGAGCTTACAGTGAGCCGAGATCGTGCCACTGCACTCCAGCCTGGGCAACAGAGCGAGACTCCATCTCAAAAAAAAAAAAAAAAAAAGAAGTCTATTCTGGGAAACTGATTGAGTAGCCATGGTGTAGGGCGCACCACACTGGACACAGTCAATTCAGAACACGAATGGTTTTCATGTAACCATTTTGGTCTTTGGTGGTAATGTGCCTGCTGGTGAACTGAATCCGCTGGTTTGATTTGGAAACCAAAGCAGATCATTTTGCCAGTTCTCCTTTCCCCAGGTGTGCGTGGCTCTTCCTAGATCATTATCCAAGAAGTAAGGAATGTCAACCTCTATATTTTCCAGATTCCTTTTCTGGCCGAAGGGATCAGAATCCATGGAGACAAAGTCACGGAGGCACTGAGGCCATTCCATGAGAGGATGGAGGCCTGTTTCAAACAGCTGAAGGAAAAAGTGGAGAAAGAGTATGGCGTCCGAATCATGGTAAGAGGGTCGTATGGGTAGTACTGCAGGAGAGTGGGTGTCTGGGCATCCCACTGTTGAACCGGGACAAGCTCCCAGAGCAGAGGAACTCACATGTGCACACGGTGCCTGCTTAGGAAGTGGGATGTGAGGGAGCTCAGCCCCCTTGGGCAGTCTGTCTACCAGCAACTCAGCAACCTCCTTTCAATAACCGGAAATGCCAGGGCGAATAAACATTCATGAATTTCCTTGATTGCCAAATGCCCCCTCACCTGCTGTGAACACAGTCCAACCTTATTGTTGTTGAGCAATGGAGAAATCTCACAGCGCCCAGGCAACTCAGCTGGTTGACAGCGCACACCTACAGTCATGTAATACAAAGGGTTCGGTCATCCACGGGGCAACAGCACTCATCATGGCCCGTGACAGAGGTGGCCCAGCCCAAAGTTGATGTCGGAGGATCATGGCCATCAGGGGAGAAGTGACGGATGTCTGGAGTGTGAAATTATTAGCAAAGATTTACCTGTTGTAGGAAGGGGTAATTGATCTAGACCAAGGAGGATAAGCCAGATGTGGTCAGGGGAGGAGATCAAGAAGACACTGCCTGGAGAAAGGAACTTCCTCAACAAAGGCTGAGAGGCAGGCGTTTGAATGGCAGGCCAGGGGCCAGTGCAGACACAGGCATGCTTTGGGCAGAAAAGAAAATTCGGAGTAGACATGGAAAGGCATCCAACCTCCAAGAATGAGGGATGCCAGGCTGGGGCAGGAGGCTCTGCTTGGGATGAAGGGCAGAACTGAGCTTTGGTGATGAGTTTACGGAAGGTTTCTGAGAAGAGGCTGGCATCAGGAGCAGGGTAGAGAGCAGCTTGTGAGTTTTAATGATGCAAAAGCCTTACAGTTCAGTCTTACAGCCCACTTGAGACCGTCCCCAGGAGCCATGCCTTAGCAGATGTGGGGGTACAGCCAGGCACCGTGAGTCAGAGTGCTGCCCTGCCCTGGAGCTCAGACTGCTGCTCCCAGCTTTCCTCAGCCTCTGGGAGCTTTGCGGGGCCTACACTGTCTGCTCAGGAACTGTGGAGACACCAGGCACAGCAAAGGGTCCCCACTCCCCACTGTTCAGGGATGGGGGGCAATGTGGCACAGAGAAGCAGGAAGCTGTCTTCTGTCCACTGGAATTCCATGCCTGCTGGCACTGAGGGGGTGTGCACAGGGCTTCAACTCCCCTGCAAAAGGAAGGCGAGCTGTGGGAAGTCGCACTGCTTCTCCCAGATAACATACAGCACTTTTCCTCTGCTCCTTGAAGAGCAGGTGTCGAGTGGGGTATGCCATTTTGGCTTTTTTCTTGGCCCAGGGCAGCCTGTCCACCAGTCCCTGAAGTTCTCAGCTGCTCTCTGTTGAACCCTCTTTTCTTTCACACATTGATCTCAATAAGCAAACACTAATTTACTGCTTCCCACATGCCAGGGACCTTCCTAAGTGCTATATAGATACTCGGTTGCTTAATCTGCCTCATACTCTGTGAAGCAGGCACTGCAGTCATCCCCATTTTATACTCAAGGAAATGGGGACATGGGAATGTAACTAGTTACACCCTAGCACGTGGCAGACCCATAGTTCAAGCCCCATGCATGTACCTCCCGGGTCTGTGCTTTTAGCCCCTACTCTAAGAGCTAACATTTGGCACCACAGAGCTTCTCCGCCTCTTTCCCACATGGTAGGAAATGCATGTGAGACCTGGACAATACCTGAGAGAAGGTAATTTGGCTATGATCACACTGCATGCCCTCCCAGTCTCCCCGCCTCTGCCGGGCATGACTGAACCTTGGTGCCTCCAAGCCTGGTGTCCAAGCCTGGTGTCCATCAGATGAGAGGGTCCCAGGCCCAGCAGGGCTTGAACCCAACAAAGCCAGCATAACACAACTGCTGCTCTGAGACTGCAAACTCAGCAGGTGGGAGTCTGGAACTGCCAGCCCTTCGTGAGCTGCTGCAGGTGAACGGGCATGGCAATCAAGGCGCTCTCCTTCAAGGCTGGGCTGGAGGACCCTTTGTGCAAGTCAGGATGCTAGAGTAGTGCTTGATAGCTTCAGAGCATGCAACTCATTATGATCAGAGCTGAGTGGCAAGAAGCGTTTCGGAGTGCGTCACGGCACATCTCTTTCAAAGTTGATGCCTGTATTAATTCTTTCTAAGAAACAAACACTTGTGAAATCTTGACATTTTCTTCCTAAGTGAGAAACTTCCTCTTTTCTCAGTCATTTAATGTATATTTCAAAATCACAGAAAGCTGTCTGGCTCACCAGACATCCTGCACATCCCTTTCTCTGCCACGGTTCATGAGTTCTGAGTGTGTTTGCTTTGGGCACAGGTGGAGAAAGCAAGGGCAGGAAGGTAGGGTGCCATGTGGATTGGGGTGCCGTGTGGATTGCGGTGCCATGTGGATTGCGGTGCCATGTGGATTGGGGTGCTGTGTGGATTGCGGTGCCATGTGGATTGCGGTGCCATGTGGATTGGGGTGCCGTGTGGATTGCGGTGCCGTGTGGATTGCGGTGCCGTGTGGATTGGGGTGCCGTGTGGATTGCGGTGCCTTGTGGATTGCGGTGCCGTGTGGATTGCGGTGCCGTGTGGATTGGGGTGCCGTGTGGACTGCGGTGCTGTGTGGATTGGGGTACTGTGTGAATTGGGGTGCCGTGTGGATTGGGGTGCTTTGTGTCCTTGGCTGGAGCTTATTTCCAGCACATCGTGAGACAGCACCGTCTCCAGCAAACTCCCCACCCTTCTCTGTAGCGCCAGCTGGGGCGCCCCTCCTAGGGGTGGGAGAGGCTTTTACAGAATGAAGGTTGCATTTTCCACCCTGGGATACTTTGTTCCCGGGCCCACCTTGCAGAGTCCTGCTCCATCCTTCGACCCCAACAGCAGGCTCTGCAAGCATCCTTTGGGCAGGCAAGCGGACCGCAGGTCCCCCGTCCTTCCCTGAGAAATGTGGCAATAAAAAGTAGTCTGGGATGTGCCTTTCCTGTCTTACCTACTTTGGAAACTTGCAAGCATCTCAGAGCACTTTGAAAAGCCATCTAGTATCACCCTGTTTGCAAAAAGATGGATTTTAAAATTTAAAAATCATCCCTTAGAAAGGACGTAAACCATTTTGTTAATGTTTCTGAGCCAGCTTAAGCCACAGAAAGAGAAGATGTGGACACCCTCTGACTTCTCGATACCCAGGCCCCTCTGCCACTCTGCCTTGGCTTTCATCTTTCCAGTCCTGAGGCTCCAAGGAACTGCCATTCCCTGGATGACAGCTCTGCAGCTCAGCTTCTCCTGACCTTTAGGGAGCGAGGCGTGCAGGGCGCTGGGGATGAGCCCATGAGCATCTTCCATGTTCGACATTGAGCCCTGTGCCCTCACCGGCCCACAGCACCACGTGCGACACTGAGCCATGTGCCCTCAGCTGCCCACAGTGCCAGGTTCGGCATTGACCCCCGCGCCCTCACCGGCCCACAGCGTGCAGGAGGCATGTGTGTTGGCCTTCAGGCTTGTGAAAAAGAGCTTTAGGTTTCTTACCAAATCTTCATCTACCTCTTCAAGTCCGATTAGGAGCAGGGAAATTGATCCTGGTTCTGCACTCTCTCTACTCCCGTCCACCTCATCACTCCAAACACCATGGAGAGCCATAACCCCAACATGCCACCGTCCCCGTCTTCCCTCCCCACCTACTGTCACAACACCCACTGGCCACCCAGACCCGGGAGAGACCCAGGAGTCACCCTTCCTCCCTCACGTTAGTTCTAGCCGCAGCATCCCCTGGTGGTGCTGGGGTTCACCCCACCATCTTTGCCATCGCAGTTGGCCCCTGACCTGGCCCCCAGCTTCCAGGATTTCTCCTCTCACCATCCCTCCACAGCTCCCAAGGGGACCCATCTCAGTAGTTCTCTTAACTGGGATCCATGGGACCCCGGGGTTCCTCAGAGGCTGCTGGGAGGGGTGTTGACTGGGAAGTGGAGCTGATAGCTCCTATCTCAGCAGGAGCATTTAGCTTCACCTGTTTCATTGGGAAGAGAAGCAGTATGGCATGGCCTACAAGAACAGCCAGGAACCAGGGTTCTGTTTCAGACGCAGAGCTGACGGTGCAGCTGTGTCCTTCAGTCTTGTGGCCTCTGAGGGCCGGCCAAGATTCTAACACCACAGTTGCACCCTCCCTGCTGGGCCTGCCCATCTTCTGCCCACCCCCCGAGCCCCTCCTCCCCAACCTGCCCTCCGCAAGGGACAATGTGTTGCCCTCTGTGGGTTTTCAGGCTGTAACTGGCATTTGTATAGCATCTGGAAAGGGACATTCCAGATCACGATGAAGTGTGCCTGCTTCTCCCCTTTCCTTGTACAGCACTGGTCCCTGTGATTAAGTTCAGCCAACCCCCTCAACCCAGCCCATTCCCATCCAAGATTCTGGGCAGTAAACGCCTGTGGCTGGCTCAAGGTGGGACGTTACAACTCAGCTGGGAGGGAGACAGAGATGTAAAACTCAGGGTCTTTAGGCAGGGCCAGGGGGTCGCTCCTGGTCAGAGAACTGGAATGAGTGTTTGCTTAGGCCATGAAGACAGCAGCAGCCATCAGGGTAGCGAGCCCTGTGGGTGTCCCTGGCATCATTTCATTTAGTCCTAACGCTGGCCCTCTGGGCGGGAAGGACTGTTGCCTGTGTGCTCAGGAGGAAGCTGAGGCTCGGAGTGGCTCCGGGTTTTATGGAGGGTCACACCGTCAGTGCCAGGGCCACAATTCTAGCCTAGTTCCAATATCCCCAACTCCTACCTACCAGCCCTGCTTTCAGTCAGTGTCTGGCCCTGGAGTCACACCTGCCAGGACTGGGTGAGACTCTAATTGCTTCAGATGAAACAAAAGTAAAGCCCTGATGTCTTGATTTCTAGAGGCTCTGCTCAATCAAGAAGGAATTATGAGTCACACCACCCAGTAGAATCCATGGTTGCACCCAGGGAGTGCCCTGCAAATATGGGACCCCGAGAGTAACCTCTGTCCTTCCTGGTGGGAGTCATCCTTCTGCCAACCCCCTTCCTTTATTCCTTAAAATCCATACTCACACATCTCAGCCAAGACCTGAGGTCACCTTCTGAGATTAAGTATGGGGTAAGGTTTTCACAATTGGGGATAATCCCCAAGCAACCATTTCCCTTTTAGTTTCTTCTAAAGGCAGAGTAATTACAATGAACGTCTCCATGGAGCTATCCCCTGGTACCATCATTGGTGCCTGGTCAGTCCAAGACTGACCAGCTCCTCTCTGCTGGCAAATCCCAGCTGCACGTCACCCGGAGCCAGTGGTCAGCAAACTGTGGCCCCCAGCCTGGTTGTGTAAATAAAGTTTTATTGGCAGGTGGGCCATGCTCATTCATTTCTGTATTGTCTGTGGCTGCTTTTGTGCTGTCGTGGTGGCGTGTGGTAGTTTCCACAGAGACCATATGTCCTGCAAACCTAAAATGCTTACCTGGTCCTTTGCAGCAGGGGGCCCCAGCCCAGGCAGTGGACTGGTACCAGTCTGTGGCCTGTTAGGAACTGGGCCCACAGCTGGAGGTGAGTGGCGGGTGAGGGAACATTACTGTTTGAGCTCTGCCTCCTGTCAGATCAGCGGCGGCATTAGATTCTCATGGGAGTATGAACCCCATTGTGAACTGTGCATGTGAGGGATCTGGGTTGCACACTCCTTCTGAGAATCTAATGCCTGATGATCTGAGGTGGAACAGTTTCATCCTGAAGCCACCCCCTGCCAGTCTGTGGAAAACCTGTCTGTCTTCCATGAAACTGGTTCCTGGTGCCAAAAAAGTTGGGGACCACCGCTTTACAGAAATGTGGGCCAATTCCTGCTCTTTTACAATCTTGAAGTTTTTATTATTAAAGAGATAGTTTACACATCAAATGCTTTTTTATTGGGGATCACATATTTAAGAAAAAGGCCCACTTTTCAGATGGGGAAGTGGTGTTATATGAATATTACCTGTAATCTACCGCTTCTGGCTTTGGAGGGCTGGAACCATGGTCCACAGCAGGTCTTCTGTAGGTGATTGGCTGAATGAGATGGGTGGGGTGGGGTTGCAGCGTGGGGAAGTCATCGCCACACAGAGAGGAAGTGCCCTACAGAAATTTAGTGTCCACATCCTCAGGTTAAAGGAAAGTCCTTGTGCAGCAGCTGCAGTCCCAGATGTGCCAACATCTGGCTCGGGGTGCAGGTACACTAGAATTTTCTAGCTAATTAGATGTTGACACATGCTATATTTCAAGGACACTTGTTTCAATAATATGTCAAGAAGAAGATGGAAAAGTCCATCTAGAGATCCTTTTTTTTTTTTTTTTTGGCACAATGCATCACTAGTTCACTACCTAGCATGTGGGAGAAGCTTTAGCAACGTCAGCGGTGGTTTCATCTACTCCACGGCATCAGTCACTTGCAGAAAGGAAACGTACTTTTAATTAGGCAGCAGGAGCATCTTATTTTTGTCTACAGGAGGTCAGTCATTATGGATTCATGCATTTTGATGGCCTGTATAGTCTATCAACATGCAGAGATATACAAAATTCATCTAAAGATCGAAAGCCTCTTTAATCACTCTCTAGGGGTTACTCTGCATTAAACTTTCTGGTCGGCACATTCTCCTGCGGCTTTGGAATGTATTGATACGTTGCGGTCTTTGAAGAAAACTGCATTGAGTATTAAAAGGCTAAGAAGGTTCCTTCCGATGCTTTCACAGTATTGGGTTAGGTTTTAAAGTACTCCAAAATAATCATTGTTTTTGTCTTCCACTCAGAACAAGAACATGTACTGTTTACGGAAGTCTAAACGATGATGGTCTCGATTCCACACTGCTAAGATCACTTTGTCTCAGGAGTCTGACCATGGCAGGCACAGGCATCAAACAAGTCTGCTTCTCTCTCTCTTTCTCGCTCTCAGCCCTCAAGTCTGGACGATAGAAGAGGCAGCCGCCCCCGGTCCATGGTGCGGTCCTTCACGATGCCTTCCTCATCCCGGCCTCTGTCTGTGGCCTCTGTCTCTTCCCTCTCATCGGACAGCACCCCTTCCAGGCCAGGCTCCGACGGGTGAGTCAAGCTCACAGCAGGACTGGGCTGAGCAGCGAGGGCTTGGGGGATCTGGAAGGAGCCACCCAGGGCCCTGGGTTTATTTTCTTACAACTGAGGATTTTGTGTCCATCAATATTATCTTTGAAACTGAGAACCTCTAAGACTTTCTGACCATAGTGCCCAGTATTACTTTGAGGTCTTGTGAGTTGTTAAGAAAAGCATCCTCTCTTTGGGTACCACTTTGGGTAAAGTTTTCATCTAATTTAGAACCTCCAGTGAGTGTTCAGTCCTCTTCAGCACGGCTTAGAACAGGCTTATCCAACCCATGGCCCACGGCCCATGGCCCACATGCAGCCCAGGATGGCTTTGAATGTGGCCCAACACCAATCCATAAACTCCCTTAAAACAATATGAGATTATTTTTGTGACTTCTTTTTTTCATGTATATAGCTCATCAGCTATTGTTAGTGTTAGTGTATTTCATGTGTGGCCCAGGACAAGTCTTCTAAAGTGACTCAGGGAAGCCAAAAGATTGTATACTCCTGGGAAGAAGCAAGGCGCATTCCCTGCTGGCCAAGCACTTTGTACTTTTCATTTCCTGTTCACCTCCAGGGTCATGCCCAGGCAGGAGCTGGTGTGGTGTGAGCATGACACAACCTGCACTGTCCACCCGTGACACCATTCTGCCAAGCCAACTGTCACAGAATCAGGCTTTCATGATAGATGGCTGGGCCACCTTCTTTTTTTTTTCCTCCCTTCCTCATTTTTTTGGAGAGCAAATTTTTCATTTATTTTTGTTTCTGGTGAGGTTTATTACCTTTTAAAGGGAAATGGTGTTTAAGTGAGTGCTTCTGAGAATGACCATCTGTCCCTACTTTTTAGGACAATTCTGGAAAATAAAAGGCATATTATCCTTTTTAAAAATTTTGTTTTTGAGGCAGACTCTCACTCTGCCACCCAGGCTGGAGTGCAGTGGTGGAATCACAGCTCACTGCAGCCTCCACTTCCCAAGCTCAAGCGATCATAACCATTTTAAAGTGAACAGTTCGGTAGGATTCAGTAGGTTCACACTGCTGTGCAGCCATCACCACCATCCACCTCCAGAAGTCTTTAATCTTGCCAGATTGAAACTCTGTACCCACTGAACAATTCCCCACGTTTTACCTCCCATACTGATTAAACACTAACTTCGCATTCTCCTTTCCCCGCACCCCTGACACCCTGACAATGTCTACTTTCTTTTTTTTTTTTTTCAAAGGAGTCCCCCTCTCCAGGCTGAGTGCACTGGCACAATCTCGGCTCACAGCGACCTCCGCCTCCCAGGTTGAAGCAAATATTTTGCCTCAGCTTCCCAAGTAGCCTGGGACTACAGGCACCTGCCACCACGCCTGGCTAATTCTTTGTATTTTTAGTAGAGTCGGGGTTTCACCGTGTTAGCCAGGATGGTCTCGATCTCCCGACCTCGTGATCTGCCCGCCTCGGCCTCCCAAAGTGCTGGGATTACAGGTGTGAGTCACCGAGCCCGGCCAATGTCCACTTTCTATCACTATGATTTTGACTATTCTAGGTACCCATGGGCCACCTTCTTTCTTCAGGGCCACTTCGGAGATGCATTTTTGCTCTTGAGTACCCAATAGTTAACATTTATGGAGAACACACTGTGACTCTTGCATTAGCTCAGATTATTGCAAAGAGAACTGCAACACTGGTATTTTTTTGTATTTTTGAGTGGCAAGCATGTAAAGTTTGTTCTTCTACAAAAAGAAAAAAATGTTGCATGCAATTTCAACAACACAGAGGAACCTCTCATTGTTTTACTGCCGATGTGCACAGTTGTTTGTGTGTCCAATCCCATTTGGTTTACAATCCATCACCCCATCAAACCCACAGGCATCTGGCCCCTTCAACACACAGACACAAACTTCCAGAGAGCCCCAAGGGTCGGCTCAACTCTGACTGCCCTTTGTTGCCAACGACTGATGTGCCCGATGGATAATTGCAAACTATCCCCACATTTTTTCTTAACAGTAATTTTTATCAGCATCTGATATTTATAAGGCCAAGTCCATATGGAAATTCTCAATTTAGAGGTATTTAAATCATGTGTGCTTGTCACTTACAGCAAGATTGCTAACAAAATTTAATTCAACTTCTCCCCGAGAAAATCCCCAAGCTAGTTATGAAAAGGTCTTTATATTTCTAGGAACATAGGGGTTGGGGTGGAAATTGATGGGGAGGTTTTAGAGAGAAGAGCAGTGAATTGCACATGTGAACTCGGGCTGCCAGCTGTTCCCCAGAAGGCATTTGTTTAACCTTTAACTGGAAGGCATCTTTATTACAGTCCAGATTTGTGTTCATTCTTGGGGTTACCACCCTTTGCTAGCTAACTAATGTGGAGAAAATGAGGCTTTGGTCTCAAATGTCACAGGTTATGTGCAGAATAAAGTTCATCCTGTAGGCAGTTGCTTCTCATAATGTGAAAATTTAAAACTCCACCTGCCTTTCTCTGGGTTCTTCGTCCAAGCATCAGGATTTCACAACCGGGGTCTTCTCCCTGAGCTAAACAGCATCTACTAATCCTTTTCTTACCTGCATTATCTCAAGTTCTGCTAAACCTAGAATAAAATCATGAAATGTTTGGTTGTTGCTTATAATAAATAAAATATTTCACACCTAATGGTTATGGATGTATTATAGATCCAGTGCAAAAAGTCCAGATGTCCCAAAATGCCTTAATGATCTAAGTCAATACTGGTATATTTTATCAATCATTTTTTATTTTTTAAACATTTTATTATAGAAAAATTTCAAAGCTGAGTCCAGTGGCACATGCCTAAAATCCCAGCACTTTGGGAGGCTGAGGCCAGGTGGATTGCTCTGGAGTTGAAGACCAGCCTGGGCAACGTAACAAAACCCCATCTCTACAAAAAATATAAAAATTAGCTGGGTGTGGTGGTGCATGCCTATAGTCTCAGCTACTTGGGAGGCTGAGGTGGGAGGATCACCTGAGCCTGGGGAGGTTGAGGCTGTAGTGAGCCGTGATTGCACCCCTGCACTTCAGCCTGGGCAACAGAGTGAGACTCTGTCTCAGAAAAAAAGAAAAATTTCAGATATATACAAAGTGGGCTGAATAGTATAATGAGGCCCCCATGCCCCACAGCCGGTCTTGACAATTATCGGGTTTTAACCAATCTTTTTTTTCAATCTGTATCCATCATATTTTCCAGCAGATCTCAAATATCATATCATTTTATCTATAGCTATTTCAATATGAATTTCTAAAAGGTATGAACTCTTTTTTAAAACCATAACTAGGTTATATTATATAAACTATAGTAATATAGTTTATTTCACACCAAAAATATTGACAGGAATTCCATATTATTCTAATAATATATTAGTGTTAATTTTCCATTGTCATGTCTTTTTTTTAGTTTGTTTAAAGCAAAATCCAAATAAGGTCCTCACCTTGCACCTCACGCTTGGTGGATGTGATCTCTTTAGGTCTCTTTCAGTCCCCTTTTCTCCCTTGTAGTTTATTTGTGGGAAATCCTGGGTTGCATATCTTGTCATGGTCCCCACCATCAGGACTTTGCTGATAGCATACCCTATTGCATTGTTTAATTCGTGTCTCAATTCTCCATATTCCCTGCATATTGGTAGTTGAATCTAGCGATTTGATCAGATTCAGATTTGATTTAGGGATGACTTCATAGGTACTTGTGTGTTCTTCCATTCAGAGGCACATCATATCCTGTTATCTGTCTTATGGAGACGTTAACAGCTATTGATGAAGTGCTTAGATTTAATACCATTACTGTTTACATAGTGTATGTTCCTGCAATACATCCTACTGCACAGCCACATTAGATGGGAGAAGCAAAGAGTAGGTAGGTGGTGGTCCTTGCTCTGGGCTGTCTGCATCTTTAGCGGATTTAAGCTCAGTTTTGCGAATGATCCTTCCCTTCCTGGTTCAATTGACTCCCCAGTATGGGACACACAACCTGGAAATCAACAGTGAGCACATCAGTGGGGAGCAAGATTGTTGCAATGGCCGTCTTCTTTTTTTTTTTTTTTTTGAGACAGGATCTGACTCTGTCACCCAAGCTCTACAATGGCACAATCTCGGTTCACTGCAATTTCTGCCTCCCAGGCTCAAGCCATCCTACCTCCTCAGCCTCCTGAGTAGGTGGGGCTATCGGTGCACACCACCATGGCTGGCTAATTCTTGTATGTTTTGTAGAGACAGGATCTTTCTATGTTGGTCAGGCTGGTCTCGAACGCCTGAGCTCAAATGATCCACCCGCCTCAGCCTCCCCAAGTGCTGGGATTACAGGCATGAGCCACCGCGCCCGGCCCTGCAATGGCCTTCTTAATGAGAACAGTGGCTTCCTTCCAAGCGTCCCATTCAGAAATACATGTAAGAGAAACTAGAGCTAGGATGAAAAGATGACTGGCTGGCTAAATTTTCTCCTCTTGAAATCATGCTTCCCTTGAAAAAGCCAGTTTCTTCTCCAGGCAGTCAAGGAAGTCAGGTTTGGAAGTTGCTGTGAGGACTCAGAGCTCCAAAGAGCAGGCTATATTTTGAAAATGTAAGATCCTAGGAACAGCCCTGCCTTCCATGTGAGTTATGCTACACGGTTTTTCAGGCGGGCCCATGCCTTCATCCATTCAACCATCTCTCCTGACTCCTCCTCACAGCAGGAGCTTCTAGGGATGAGACTCCAGTCTTAGAATTGGATCAGTTTCTTCCACCTCCTGATAAGACTTCTAGGACCAGAAACAGGATGGACACGCCAATCTTGTGCTGGAGTGACAAATCACAATCGTGTGTGGATGTGCATGCACACTAACCTTTTGGTACATGCCTTAGAAACTAGCCTAAGATGCATTTACTCCATGGCGTAACCACGAATGTGTTTTTACAGCAACTGTGGGGTAGGCAGAGGGTGGTGGTGGCTTTATACCCTTTGATAAGTGAAACAGCTGCCAGAGGTTACGAGGACATCAAGAGTCACCCACAAGTGACAGAGCTAGAATGCAGGTCTTCTGTCTCCAGCTCAGTTGCCAGCTGGAAACCTCAGGGCACCTGTGAGCTGGCCCTGGCTTGCTTCTGACCGAGCCGTGCAAAGTGCTTTCACCTGGAAACAACCATCTATCTGTAATCTTAGAGCCTTGCTCAGGATTAAGGTAGCAGACATTTCTTTGCATTGATGTCCATTTTTCCCCATTAAAAAATAGACAGAATATTTCTATATAAATCTCTAAAAGACAAGGGTTCCCCTTTTGAAATATACCCTAAATACCATCCTCCCATCGTAAATGAACAGTTCCTTAATGTCATCATCTAATATCGGGTCAGACGTCACATTTGCCCCATGGTGCTAAGTGTTCTATCTTTTTCACAGTTTGTGTTGGGATTGAAACACAGTCCTTGCATCTGGTGACTGTATCTGAAGTCGCCCTTGGCCTCCCTTTTAAATCGTTGCTTTCCTTGTAAATGTCTTCGATGGATTGTGAGTGACTTTACACGTGTCTGGGGGGTGGAAAGCAATTGCTCTTCTATTAAGACATCATTGACCTTTCCTTTAGGTTTGCTCTGGAGCCTCTCCTGCCAAAGAAAATGCACTCCAGGTCCCAGGACAAGCTGGACAAGGATGACCTGGAGAAGGAGAAGAAGGACAAGAAGAAGGAAAAAAGGAACAGCAAACATCAAGAGATATTTGAGAAAGAATTTAAACCCACCGACATTTCCCTGCAGCAGTCTGAGGCTGTGATCCTTTCGGAAACGGTAACCTGACAGGGTAGCTTTCCTCGCTCTGCAGTAGCTTCAGGGACCCACCTTTGCCCCACCTGTAGCCAACAGGGCTGACCGTGGGCTCTGACTGCACTTGTTGTAAATTAGCAACTCAAAAACCTGGGGTCCTCCTCCCCTAACCTCGAATGTCCCAAGGCAGTAGGACAGCCAGAGCCGCAGAGCTGGGCTTAGCATTCGTCCAGCTTCCGCAGGGCCTGGGGCAGGGCCGCTCTGCTGCTAGGCTCTGCCACTCTGGCTCTGTTGGACTTGTTTCCTACACATGTCCTAATATCCCAGAAGACGAGCAGGAGTCCTTTTGTTGTCAGGAAACAGTCCTCCGTGTCCGCTAATGCCTTCTCTTCGCCCCTTGTTGACTGGAACTCTAAGCTAGTTATGGCCCAAGTGTGAAAATCAGCGGAACTAGAATCCAAAGACCTCTTCCCACCAGGCCCCAGCAGCTGCACCTGCTCCTGGGGTACCTGCTCTGTCTCATCTGCTCCACCTTTCCATCTCCTGGCCATCTTTCACAAGGACTTACAGGGACTTCACGTGACCCGTGCTGCTGAGCTGACCTTAAAAACAGGTCCTAGTGAGTCTCGTTCATTCCACAGTTGTGAGCGTGTGAGGGTGGTGAAACCGAGGAGCCAGCTCTCATCCTGGGGCTGGGCCTGAGAGCTGATCCTCCCAGAAGTACACCACATTGGGAGTCTGTGTTCGTCTGTTTTGTGTTACTGTAAAGCAATAACTGAGCCTGCGTCATTTATGAAGAAAAGAGGTTGATCTGGCTCATGGTTCTGCAGACTGTATGAGCATGGCACTAGCATCTGCTTGGCTTCTGGTGAGGCCTTAGGAGGCTTTTATTCTTGGCCAAAGGCAGGGGAGGGGAGCAGACATGTCACATGGTAAGAAAGAGTATGGGCAAGGGGTCGTGTTCCAGGCTTTTTTAAATAACTAGGTCTCACGTGAACTGATAGAATGAGAACCCACTCATTACCCCTATTACTACAAGGACAGCACCAAGCCCTTCATGAGAGGTCAGCTCCCATGACCCAGACACCTCCCACTGGCCGCACCCCCAACATTTCAACATGAGATTTGGAGGGGACAAGCTGTATCAGAGTGTGAGTCCAAAGATGAGGCACAGCCCACTTCCAGAGCAAGCTTGATTCTGACAGTGCTAGCTGTAGTTGGAAACAAAAATAAAGAAGGGATTCTCGTGGGCTGTCACTTTCAAAGGCGAAGTCAGGATTGGAGCTGCCCTCCCTGGAAATGGATGGGTGTTTGCTTGTCTCAGTCCTGGGCAGCCGGCGGGCTGTGATTAGAGAGTTAGACATACTGCACTGCTTGTTTGTAACTTAAAATCCAGAAAGTTCGTTTTATCTCTACTTCATGCCACTCAGAAAGCAGTCACATGCTACCTGGCTATCTAGAGATGGAAGGCAAACCCCCAGCCATGACTTGACATCCAGCAGGCCAGCGCTGCTCTGCGGCCTGTGGCTGCAGCGAGGCTGGAGAATTCCCGTGAGGGTGGCCGAGGATGTCAGGCCTCGGGGGGCACTGGCTGGAGGCTGGCCCGAAGCACCCAGACGCTCAGCCTCCAGCAGATTGAGGGGGTCCTGACCACACAGCGTGCTCTGTCTGCTCTTCTCGGAAGTTGGGATGCCCACCACCCCAGAGGTTGGCTGAAGTCTCCTTCTCTCAAGCCCCAGGTAGATTTCTCAAGTCTCAAAACATCGTAGCTGGGTAGGGGAAGGAACAGAAGCATTTTTGAATATGACTTAGTGCCAGACACTATGCACGTCTTTCATACATTTTAATTTAAGCTCCGTTTTAAGATGCTAAATTGGAGGCTTCAGAGAAGTTGTGGCAAGTGGCAGGATTGATCACACCTGACTTGTGTGAAAAGTCCAAAGACACAAGCACACACGTGACAGGCACAGAGCCAGCACAGTGCGTTTTCTGTCCCTGCCTGTGGTCCCAAGCATCCTTCTAGGATCCTTGCAGACAGCAGGGCTAGGGCAGCACCACAAGGGCTGCTTCCCCACGGTTGGCCCTGGCACCCTCAGCAAATCCACAGGAACTCGCCAAGGTCAGAGCACAGAACACTGGTGGGGCTTCTCAGCATCTGGCCCAGTGTCAGCTTGAGCCTTCCAGCACCAGGAGGCAGGGAATCCGAACCTCCCACTGGGGACAGGCTTCCTATTCTTGGTCCAGCCCAGCGACCTGTCTGCCTACACAGAGGCCACCTCCTCCAGGGGACGGGTGCCGGCAAGGTCTGTGAGGATAGTCAGACACCTGAAGTTTCCTAGCAGGCGACTGCGTGCCTGTGACCAGCCATGCAGCAGGGGAGGTGAGGAGGGGGTTCACAGGAGCAGAAGCAGCAACCCATTCCCTGGGGACAACCCCAGCACCCTCCCCACCCCCCAGCCCCGCTTACCCCTACTGTAGCGTCCTCCTTGCCCTTCCCCTATGCTGGCCTCCCCTACACCCCAGCTTCTGCCAAGGTTTTCCCTCCTCACCCCTGGGGCTGGGTTTGGTTTCCTACTTGATTTGCATCATCAACAATTTCCTGACCTTTAGCTGAGCCTCTCCAGCCAGAGCTTCCAGGCTGCAATTTGCATCTCAGCAGGCCAGCCTCCTCACGCTCTCTGAATAAGAATGTGCCCGCCCTGGGAGGCAGGGAAGCCAGGAGAAGCACCTTAGCAGACCCCAAATCTCTCTTGCCAGCACATTCGCCTTCAGAGGATGCAGCACTTCACCCGGCCTTTCCCGACTTCCCACGGCAGTTCTGCTGCCTGGAACAAGGCCATTTCTTCAGAGGAGGTGCAGCTCCTGGGCACTTGGCTCCCCCGACAGCACGGTGTAGTTCTGGAAATAGACCTGTTGGCCTGGCTCTGTCACTCATTTGCCAGAGGGCCTGAATCTTCCTCCCAAGCCTGGTTCCCATTTCCTCCTTCCAGCCTCAGTGACCTCCAGACTGGCCCTGGCTTGGCTGACTCCTCCTGGGGCAGACATTGAAGGCTACCTGCTCTGTTGCTCACCCAAACCAGCACAGCCCATCCACCAGGCCCCCAGACCTAGCACCAAGCCGAAGCTGCCCACTCGCCTGCCTGCCCTTCCTTGGGGGAGAATCTTGACCCCAAGGTTTTGGAGGGTTTTGGAGGCCAGAACTCTGAAATCATCGTGGCTGGGTTAATAAGTTTTCTAATTACTCCTGCCTCAGAGTATTCTGTCACTGCTCGTGTTCCCCAAAGCCTGATGAGCAACCTGTAAGAAATATATACATACAACTTACTGATGGAACAAACACAGGGAAAGGGCTTCAGTGGGGGAAAGTCAAGTGCCTCCGAAAACCAGAGATGAGCAGGAAAACATGCATTGAAAAGGAGAGAAAAAAGAATCCCTGCCCGGTAATGACCTAGGATGTGAGAAGAAGCAAAGGAAAGGAATAGCAAAAATCCTTCAGCCAGTTCCTAGACTTTCAGGTACACACCAAAGAGACCAAAGCATGCTGAGCACACCTGGGAATAATTCTGCCATGGAACACGTGTCCATGTCCAAACTTCCCGTTTTCATAAGGTCACCTGTCCTATTGGATTAGGACCTGTTACTGGGAAGTGTGCAGGTTCTTGATTCTTAGTCTTAGAGGAAAGAATTCAGCCAAGAGACCAATTAGTAAAGTAGGTAAAGTAGGCTTATTAAGGAAATAAAAGTAGCGTACACTCCAGGAGAGGAGCAGGCTGACCCTGTGGAGAGCAGCCCTTGGGAATTCTGTGTTGTGGTTTTTATACTGGACTGATTTAAGCTCCCACCTCTGTCTTAAGCCTCTCCCTTTGTCTTTGTCTATTTTCCCAGCTGTCTTAAGTCTCCACCTTTTCCCTGCCTAGTTCCCGCCCAGGTTTGTGGGACTTACCTTTGCTGCTAGTTGATATGCACACTCGGGCTCAGTGATCAATAGCAATCCTACCTAATGGCAGCATTGCTCATGACTGCCACCCCAAGAAGGTCATATTGCGGTCAAATCTGTACTTCCTGTGCAAGTGTCTCTTAGGAATTAACCCCTTTCCCTGTTTCCCTCCTGATCAGCATGTAGCCAGCTACATTGTAACAGGTTAGCTGCAGAGGGAGCAATTACTGGGTGTCTTACCCCGTGTTTCAGGGCACTCCCTCCTGCCTAGGTATTCCGCTGCCCTCTGCTCACACCTAGCATGTGTGTTTTGCGGGGGTCTCTGGGGCGTGAGATTTTCCAGAGTTTCCTCCCCCGTCCACCTTTCCTGTTCATGTCTTACAATCTGCCCACTAACGGGTCACACCTCAGCTTGATCATTTGCAAAGACCCTATTTCCAGTGAAGGTCATATTCTAAGGTAATGGGGGTCAGGACTTCAACATAGGAATTTAGGTGGAAATGCAGCTCGGCCCATAACAGACCGTAACTGTGCTCTTTCTTTCCTTTCATGTAGATAAGTCCCCTGCGGCCCCAGCGACCGAAGAGCCAGGTGATCAACGTCATTGGAAGCGAAAGGCGCTTCTCAGTGTCCCCCTCGTCACCGTCCTCCCAGCAAACACCTCCTCCGGTTACACCAAGGGCCAAGCTCAGCTTCAGCATGCAGTCAAGTAAGTGCAGTCAAGTAAGTCCCCACATACGTAGCGTGCTGTAGCTCCATGACTTCCCCTGGCTGCAGGCTCTGAGGTTAGAAGCGCTTCCTGCCTCCCTTTGCAGCAGAGGGTGGGAGTTTAGATAAACACCTGGCTTCCTGGGAGTGTCCCTTGAAACAGGCTGTAGAGTCTGGACTTTCGCAAACCAGGCCAAAAACCAGAGCCCAGGTCTCCAGCGCTGGAGGGGCAGAAAGTGCAGGGTCTGTCCCAGGGTCCATGTGGAGGGGACCTGTGAGGCACGTGGAACTGCCCCACTTCCCATCGCAGGACACAGAGCTGCAGGAGGCCGTGGGCCTGCTTGTGTCTAGGACTGTGCACTGGAGAGGCACCTCCAGGCAGCTGGCAACAGCTAAGGGCACAGCTTATTTTTCTAGTTTTGACCAATGTTTAAATTACCCTAGAAGTTGCCACAAAACTAGTGGCTCCAAACAGCAGACATTTGTTCTCCGAAGGTTTTGGAGGCCAGAACTCTGAAATCAAGGAGGTAGCAAGTTGGTTCCCTCTGGTGGCTCCAAGGGAGAGCCTGTCCCAGGCCTCCCTCCAGCTTCTGGTGGCTCCCAGCAGTCCCTAGCCCTCCTTGACTGTGGCCACATCACTCCCCTCTCTGCCCCTGTCTCCGCGTGGCCTCCTTGTCTGTGTCCTCTCCTCTTACAAGGACAGCAGTCATTGGATATAGGGTCCACTGCAAATCCAGGATGATCTCACCTTGAGATCCTTCGCTGATTATATCTGCAAAGACCCTAAATCCAAATAAGGCACATTCTGAGGTTCTGGGTGGCCCTAAGAGGTCTGCATTTTGGAAAGACTCGACTCAACTTACTCTAAGTGGTAGACAGCTTTTCACCACTAGATTCAGAGCCAGCAGAGAGGAGAAATCTTGGCAGGAAGAAGGTGCTGGGGGGAGGATGGCAGCAGAACTGGGGAGCCCACTCTCCTTCCTGTGGCACAGAGAGGGGTTCCAGGCAGGAGAGCTCCATGCTCTGTGGCGAGGGTTGTGCAAGGCAGTGAGTGATTGTCTTCTGCTCCTGATTTTCCTCTTGCTGAAAGGGGAGCAGTCATAATTTTGGAGACTGTCAGTGGGTGGGGAGGCCGGCTCCAGGAGTGGATGCGTGAGTTTAATTGAGTAGGCAGAGAGCTTTCTGGGCACTGGATATGTCTTTGGAGGGTGCATCTTCACATCCTTGCACTATTACTACATGATCTTTCTAAAAATGTGTTTAAAATCTATTTTAATATTGAAAACAGGCACCATCACTGCTGCTGCAGAAAACAATTTAGTGGTTCCTCCAAAGTTCAGTGTAGAATAAACATATAATATGAACCGGCAGTCCTGCTCCTAGGCCTGTACTCGAAAGAATTGAAGGCAGGGACTCAAACAGATACTTAATATTCATAGCAGTATTTTTCACAAGAGCCAATAAGCAAACACAGGCCAAATGTCCATCAACTGATGGCCAGAGTAACAAAATGTACATCCAAAGAAATGTCCATGCAATAGAATATTACCCAGCTGTAGAAAGGAGTGAAGGTCTGACACGTGCTGCAGCACGGACGAACCTCGGAACCATGATACCAAGTGAAATAGATCAGTCGCAAAGGGACAAATATTGTATGACTCTGCCTAAATGAAAGATCTAAGGCTAGTTCATAGAGACAGAAAGGCGTGGCTCAGGCCTGTAATCCCAGCACTTTGGGAGTCCAGGGCGGGTGGATCAGCTAAGGTAAGGAGTTCCAGACCAGCCAGTCAACATGGTAAAACCCCGTCTCTACTGAAAATACAAAATTAGCTGGGTGTGTTGATGTGCACCTATAATCCCAGCTAAGCAGGAGGCTGCGGCAGGAGAATCACTTGAACCTGGGAGGTGGAGGTTGCAGTGATCTGAGATCGCACCACTGCACTCCCGCCTGGGCAACACACCGTGACTTCATCTCAAAAAAAGAAGAAAAAAAAAAAAAAGAGTAGAGTAGAGGATACTAGAAGCTGGAGGGAAGGAGGAATGGAGAGTTACTGTTTAATGAGTACAGAATTCCATTTGGGGTGATGGAAATGTTTCAGAAATACATCATGGTGATGGTTGTCTACCATGGCCCATGTGCTTAATACCACCAAATTGTCCCCTAAAAGATGGCTAAAATGGCAAATTTTATGTCATGTATATATTATCATAGTAATTGGAAGCAATCATGAAGGCAGTCACCCACCAAAGCCTTATTTCCCTCAGCCCCATGGCAGAGCTTCCCTCTACGCTGACACTGTGCCCTTCCTAGGATGCATTTTCCTAAAAAAGGATTTTTTCATGAGATGGATCCTAGGGGAAAACTCCAAAAGAGACTCATCAGTAAAAATGTCAGTTTTTCTCTCTTTAATATAAAAGAAAACAAATTATTTTTAAGAGTCTCAACAAGGGTTGAGAAAATATCCTGTCTTAATGATTATTCCTCCATTTGAAAACGACTATTTTTTCCAGTTTACTTTAAAAATCAATTGTACTTTCCCTTGGCTTATTTAAAGCAACAGCCACAGTAACTGCTACGGCTAATAACTTCATTTCATACGACTGTGGATGTTCCTGTGGAAAGAGATTGGACGCTGGGTGACTGGTTGCCGTGTTAGACTTTGCTTAGCGAATCTCTCCAGGTGATAACTGCAGGGGTGACTGTAGAGGCCTGGCTGGGCTTTGAAAGCAGTAGCAGCAGCAGCAGAGACAGTCCTGTGGCACCCAGCTGTTTAACTTTCACCGAGGCAGGGGCCCGAGGGAGGGGCCCGAGGCAGGACAGAAGAGGCCGGGGTGAGCGTCACCCTTTCTACAGTGGCTCTGTGCCTTGCTTCATGCTCCGGTTTTAGTTGTCACGTGATACTTGCTATTCTCTTTCTAGAACATTGCCATTAGGAGAGGGTCCCACCCTTTGTGTTCGCCCCCTCCCTGCCCTCATCTGCTCTGTTGACAAACGTGCCTGCCTCTCTGGGAGGGAACGTGAAGCAGCTCCCTGAGCAGTCAGGCTCCATGGGGAAGTTGGGCTGATTTTAAATAAATCCCGGTTTTCCAGGCTTGGAGCTGAATGGCATGACGGGGGCGGACGTGGCCGATGTCCCACCCCCTCTGCCTCTCAAAGGCAGCGTGGCAGATTACGGGAATTTGATGGAAAACCAGGACTTGCTGAGCTCGCCAACACCTCCACCTCCACCTCCACACCAGAGGGTAAGTCGGCACTCTGAAACATGGCCTTTCATTACTTCCCCTGCACAAAGTAGGACGAGTCCCTCATTCCAGATATTAGCAGGTTTACTTTGGGCTAGTGAGCATGTGAGGAAAACCATGTATGATGGGCCGGATTTGATTTTGCAAAAGGTATCAAAGCAGTAAGGACTCTGGTGGGTAAGATCTGTGGCTCTGTGTCATTATCAATAACTGCATCGAAAAGCACGTTTTGATAGCATGCCTCAGAAAGAGGAAGAGGATAGACATGCCAAGATTGTCATCGGTTATCATCACCATGGAGATCATTCCACTGGAAATGCAATTCTAATGAAATTTTGATTTTTGAGAAGTAGCTTTTCTATCAAGAGGTCTGACTTTTTAAAGAGGTTGGCCAGTATCGCCCTGTATGGCAGGCACCTGTTGTACACCTGCTTGGCCCTGGAGAAGCTCATCTCCAAACATTCTCGTCTCCAAACATTCCTCCAGGCAGCCTCACCTGGTGCTGGGAGCTCCTGGGTGTTGACAGGCACTCACCTTACAGAGACTGCAGAGGACAGCCAGGTTTGGCTCCTGGGCACAGTCACCCTCACTGTGCCCCCACCCCTGAGCGCCCTCCCCAGTGCTAGCTCGGGGGTGCTAGCCTGGCTTCCTCTGGCAGCACTGGCCTTTGTAAGCCTAAGCAAGCTGCTGGAACCCTTCTTTGGTGTGAGTCCCTGAAGCTGGTACCTCCCAGCAACCGTTTTACTCATTCTTCCCACCCAACGTGCCTTTTGCCGAACAGACCCTGGGCCTGCCTGCCCGTACAATATTAGTCGGAGTCATAAAAAGCCATTGAAACAAGCACCTCAGTTACCAGTTGACGGTTCTAGAAACATTCTTTTCAGATCCACCGCATTCCTCTCCTGGTTCTCAAGGATGCTGTCGGGCGTCACTCAGCCCTGCGAGTCCCAGCCCCATCCTCTCGTGTCAGGCCCAGGCGTGTGCGGAGGGCAGCATGAGTGGGATGGAGGTGGGCCAGTGATTGATTCAACCGTGGCGGGAACTTCTGCTTCCAGGCTCAGCCCTCCCCGGGCCGTGTGATTCACAGCCTTTGACAATTAAATCAGTGCAGTCTGAAGAGTAAAATATCCCTCTTCATATCTGGACGGCTGGCCATATTTTTTTGCTACCCAGCCTCAGTAAAGTAATTATATGGCCGCAAAACTCCTGTAGAACGTTGAAAACAGGAGATTGTTGGGTGTCTCTGTTTTTTTCATCATGGTGAGACATGGGTTTTTGTTTTTTTTTTTCTTTAATAAACAATATAAATCCCACATGCTGTTTCTTTTCCTTTTTTTTATGGAGACTTGTTCCCGGCGTGTTCCGCAAGATCATTACATCCCTTATAAGAGGAGTGGAAGAGAGAGGGTGTTTGTGTACAGCATACGTATTTCATCATTCCCTTTGGATCAGAAAACTAACAAGCAGTCATCTTTAATATCAAAGAGGCAGACTGTGCTTCCGAGACCCAAGTGCCATTTAAACAGGCTCCCTCTCCCTAGAGACGCCTTGGTGGGGAACCGGTCCTGGAAGAGGCACCAGGTTCCCCTGTGAAGAGGGCTTTCTGGCAGGCTGGGATGGTTTGTTGCACCGCAGAAATGGAAGCCTGACCTTTCCTGGGCATTTCTAACTACTGTGAGAGCAAAACAAGATTCGGGGGTGTCTAGCAAGAATACTGGGTTGCTTGGCGTATTGTTTCCCTAACAGCTACGTTAATTGGTCACGTTTTCGTCTCTTTATTTTACTGGAAAGGCAGGAATGTTCCCCCTAGTCTCCCTACACTAGTAAACGGAAAATTCTAAACTTAAGAATTACAGCCAATTCCTCATCTTGTTACAAATCAACTCTGGGGTAACATTTTATTGTCTCAATTTCTTGGATACACCATTGTGGGTTACCGCTGCCACATACAGTTGATTAAGTAAAGGATAACATGGATTAGCTCTGTCTCAATTTATAAAGGGGGTGTGAATTCAATTAGATTGATGACCCAAGTGTCTTCCGTCTTTGTTTCTTGTTAATTTACTTGCAGCCTGAGCGCATGCTCAGGTGACACGCTGCTGGTTAGTATGTCATCATTAGGCGGAAGCGGCTGCATTTCCTGGGGTGCCTCCCTTTGCACAGGCCCTGAGAGCTGTTCTGGGATAATGATCATCTGTCTGCCGTGATGGGGGTGTGATCAATATCCTCCTGTCACTCTCATTGATCAGCCTCAGGCTTGTAGGCAACTCTGTCTCTAGTTGTTGCCACTAAGCTGTCATTTCTTTCCAAACGGCTCTTCCCGTCAGTAATCTGAGCTATCATTTTGCTTATTGGTGGTAAGCTTTTGACATGCTCATATTTGGCACAGAGGTCATCTGCAGTGCTGTGTTGGTATCAGGCTGTGTTAGTCTGGTCCTTACCTGCTCCTCATTGGCCTATCAGTGTGGCTTTCACATGTAAACAAACGGTTTCATCAGACGTCAAAATAGATGTCTCTTTTAACGGTTCTAACCAGCCTTAAAAAGACTTAATTGTTGTTTTACCTTCCTTAATATAAGGTCATATACTCATAGGATGTCTTTAACAGTTTTACTTTCCCACGTGTATTCTCCTGTCTGTGTTAAGCACTCGGTCATTTTTGTATTTACTTGTCTGTGAATCAGGAGGAAATCTGGGCGATGAGTGAGAGACTCTACTGCGTCACTGTCTATCCTTGAAAACCTCTTTTCTCACATTCAGCTAAATGCAAACCCACACTGAAAGGCTGTTAAAAATCCACCCTTACCCTTAAGTTAGATGATAGTGTTCTGTGCGTTCCTTCTGGTTCCTCTGCCTGTGGCATGCTCCCACCTACCCTGGTCTGTTCACTTCTTCATTCATTTCTTTGTTTACTCACCTGTTCATTTCTTCATTTATCCACTGACTCATGTATTCGCTCATTCGTGTATTCACTCATTCATCCATTTTCCTATTCGATCGACCCATATTTCCAGAGCGTCTCCTGCACATCAGGTGTGTGCGATGGGCATGACGGTCCCAAAAGCAATAGGGTGCAGCTGCCCTCAGTCATAACACTCCAGCCAGGCCCATCAGCAGGGGGTTTGCTATTATCTTCACATTGGAAATTAATGTTCTTTTTTGTGAATCTCAAGTGACCTATGCCCACGAGCTGAAGCCAGCCAACCAGCCACCTGTTTCTGTGAATAGTTTTCTTGGAACACAGCCACACCCCTTTCTGTACACACCGTCAATGCCCGCTTTTTTGCCACACCAGCAGTGTTGAGTGGCTGCAACAGAGACCGTGTGGCCTGCCGAAAAGCTGGAAATATTTACTATCTAGCCCTTTCCAGGAAAAGCTTGCTAACCTTTGCCCGAAGCTCAGAAAGCAAAAGAAGGTCTCTCATCTCACCCCTGGAGAGTGCCTCTAAGGACTTGTTTATCCCTTAGACAATAGATGGATAACTTGGTCGACAGCATCTAGATTTAAAAAGGCCATGCAAAGGGCAATGGTACCTCTCAGGGGCCGTGCACACGGTAGGAGAGTGCTCAGAGGCGTCAGAAAGGCCCAGGCCCATAGCAGCCCAGTCTTGAGCCTAGCAGACCTGCCAGCCCCGAGTCAGATAGTATGAAGCCCAACTCACGTGGAGAGGATGGTTCCGGCTGAGTGGCTGTGCCAGGTCAGACCCCACCTGGAGACGGCTTCTTTTCTGTCAGGACATCAGGAATGTAACGTCTTCCCCATCCTCATGTTTTCTAGCATCTGCCACCTCCACTGCCCAGCAAAACTCCGCCTCCTCCCCCTCCAAAGACAACTCGCAAGCAGACATCGGTGGACTCCGGGATCGTGCAGTGACATCGCAAGGGTGTCTGGAAAGAGTGCGCTGCCCCTCCCCGTCTCCATGTCCTCTCCTTCCGTGTCCCCTGAGTCTGCTGTTTACCTCATTGGGCCTGTGATGTTAACATTTCGTGCAATTGCTTTTCCTTCAGAGGAGTTCAGTTCTCACCATGGAGTGAGTGGCCTTTAGTGTCATGGAGCAGGGTGGATCAGGGAGGTGGGTGTGGGCCCGGGATGTGCCACTGTGGTTATCAGAGTTGGGGGCCTCTGAGAGAATCAGAGTCTTGCCCAAACATTCTTTCTTTTTGTGCCAAATGACTTGCATTTGCAAAGAGCTCAGTTGCCCTGAGCTCAGCCAAGTAGGAGAAGCGAGGCCTTCACTCTTGGGAAGCTGTGTAGTGACGATGTATAGGAATCCTCCTCACTGCCGTGGGATGTTTTATCCAGCCCCTCCTTGTTCCAGCCGGTGGTGTGACTTCGTTGGTTGAGGTGTGTCTCCCACCTGCATCAGACAATGAAGTTCAGCCCTTCCGGGGAAGCTCCTGATTTCCTCTGGCAGAATTTAAACTAGGATATTTCTCAGCTACTGAACACTTACTAATTTATGGGGTGGAAGCAGCATTAAAAATACTGAATCAAATGGAAAAACAAGTGCATAGAGGAAGATAAATTTTTGTTCTTTTCTGAAAAAGAATGTGTGCACCACAAGAGCTGGTTTTAATTGGGGGACTGTTTTTGTCCTCATTCTGTACAGAAATGTGTATATATGACAGTTCTTAGAACTTGTTTTAATTTTTGTGGTCCTTCTGTTTATTATAATAGGCGTCCACAAATGATTCTCCATATGTGTTCTTAACGTTTAACTGCTGGAAGTGTTAAACAAACACACACACACATATTAAATTTTTTTTTCAGAACTCCAAAGTCCTGAAAATTTTGGTGGACAATGATTTTTAAAAAACTAACTTTGTATAACCTAATATTTGTATTCTCTCATCTATATTTTTTTATTCACTATAATCATGATACTCTTCTAATAGACTCAAAAGTTAATCATTGACAATGAAAAATAAAATGTTATTTTAAAAGACTCATGGTGTCTGACATATTATGTTTGCATCCTTGATTGTAAAATACAGACGCTGCTGTTTCTATTCTGCTTTGTTAAAGTGCTTGGTGACACACATTTGTATATGCACCTCTTCCTCAAACGTTGTTTTTAATCCTCTCTGTTCATTGTGTCTGACCTGGAGCCCAGATGGGAAGTGCCCGTGTCCCGGGCATGGCTGTATGTCCTGATAGACAGGAGCTGAGCCGAGCCCCAGCTGAATGCTTCCCCATCACCAAACCCACAGGGCTCTCGGGCTGCAGATCATATGGGCCTCTTTTCAGCTGCTAATTTAAGAGAGGGCTTTGGTTAGTGGGTGTGTGATTTAGCTGTAGAGGCCTGGACATAGAGAGCTGTCTCTAGGGCCTACCTGGCTGGATCTGGGGTGGCAAGAAACAAGGAAGGCAGAAGGTCCTCTTCTCAATGGACACGGCTCTCACCTCTGCTCCTGCCAGACGTGTGGAAGCCATAAGGATGTGCCCCTCTGCCCGTCTAACCTGGCCTAGGAGGAGGCTGCTGTGGAGCCCAGGAAGCTGGGAGGCTCTTCTCCCACTCAGGTACTGTCCCCAGCGTATTCATGCTTGTAAATATCCAGTCCGCCCCCGAGAAACCGTAGGCCTGTGTGAATGTGGGATTTTTCTCTTCACGAATCTTTACTATTTCAACTGTTGCAGCAAGATAAATACTCATCTTCTGTCGAGTGTGTGAGAAACCGAATATTATCCACAACCCTAGAAGTCATCAAATGGGCACACCCATGTAGGTGACCACGGAGAGCCCAGCCTGGGGACAGATTGTTTTTGGGCAGTCCATGCCCCACATTGTATAAGCAGCCACCAGAAACGGAAAGAATAGGCGGGGCACAGTGGCTCACGCCTGTAATCCCAGCACTTTGGGAGGCTGAGGCGGGTGGATCACCTGAGGTCAGGAGTTCGAGACCAGCCTGGCCAACATGGTGAAACCCCGTCTCTACTAAAAATACAAAAGTTAGCCGGGCATGGTGGCAAGCGCCTGCAATCCGGTAGGCTGAGGCAGGAGAATTGCTTGAACCTGAAAGGCAGAGGTTGCAGTAGCTGAGATTGCGCCAATGCGCTCCAGCCTGAGTGACAAGAGTGAGACTCCATCTCCGTCTCCATCTATAAAAATAAAAAAAAGTAAATTTTATTTTTATAAATATAATTGTATTTATAAAAAATAAAAATTATAAAATTTATAAAATATAATTGTATTTATAAAAAAATAAAAACACAGAAAGAATAGTGCCTGGCCCTATGATAAATGATGCTTTTCTTGTGGAATGGTGAGTGGGCTCCCGCTCTTCCCCCATCTACTGGGTTAACCCTCGCACTGCACAACCCTGGCTGGAATCCCCACCCCACAGCCCCCCAAGGACCTTATATCCCTCAGGGATCTCTAGAGCTGGGAGGTTTTCAGAGAACACAGAACAGTTAGGAAAGTGAAGGCAGCCAAAATGTTGCAGAAATTTCCTATTTATTAATATGAATTACAAATATGCTAATATATTCACCAATGAGTAAACTTCTCAAACGCTTCATGCAGATGCAGCATTTCCTCAGCTTGTAAATCAATGGATGAGCTGCAACACAGTAATCAGAGGCAAA
The DNA here is from genome assembly GCF_009764315.1 of Trachypithecus francoisi. Classification (NCBI taxonomy): domain Eukaryota; kingdom Metazoa; phylum Chordata; class Mammalia; order Primates; family Cercopithecidae; genus Trachypithecus; species Trachypithecus francoisi. Next base: position 4,027,894 of record NW_022681442.1, on the reverse strand, counting down.
CCGGCCTCCACGCACAGTGCCTGCTACATGCATTCCTTCTGGAATGCGGTTCCAGGGGAAGGTTTGCCTCTGTACATGGAGGGACATATCCCTTCTACGCAGAAACCCTATTTCTTAACCTGGTTTTTTTTTTTTTTTTTCCACAATTACCTTTCAAGGAGCCTTTTTAGACATTTTTTCCCTCCATCACTCTCATGATGAAATTTTAATAGTACAGCCATACTGTATATCACTTAGACTATATACTGCATATCTATTATCTACTTTATGTATACATATGCTTTTTCACATTAAAAAATGTTTGTTTGTTTCCCAAGTACTAGTTTTCAGGGGGTGATACTGCCTTTTTGCAAATGCATGCTCTAAAGCATGAATGGTGAGCTTCTTAGGTTCTACTTTTGCTTTGGTTTCCAGGATGCTCAAAGCCAAATTTTGCTCTCACATATTCAGTTACATTTTGGTTTTATTCTCCTGCCTTCCAAAAGCTTTCTGGACTATTAAAACTCCATCTTTACTTTAACTACCTAGTTTCATATGTGCTTTAATCAAATCTTTATTCAAAGTAGTTAGTATATAAACCGTATTTTATAAATGGAAAAGTCTTTTTCTTACCTGAAAACTACCCTTGGTGCTTAAAGATTGCTTCCTAGTATTTAAAGAAATTATTTTTTAATCAATTTTAAGATTATTCTTTCATCCAAAGATTTGATCATTTAAATTTCGTACAGATTTCATTATCTTCTGCTCTGGATTCTTTTACAGTATCGGTCTTTGTTTCACGTCCACAGAACTCTTTGTTAGTTTAATGGATTTTCGTTTTTGCTTTTTAGTTCTATCTCTAATTACTTTTTAATATTTTACTTACTTTTTAAAGTCTGTTTGGGAACTTCTGCCACCACACTTTTTGGCAATCTGCCTTTTCAGAATTATTTAAACATCTACTGTTTCATTGATGATGGTTCAAAAAAGTAGGGAACCTGTAGGCCCATAAGCCTTTGTACCCAAATAAGCTAGAATTGTCCTGCCCTGTTTGTCTCCCACACACATGAGGAAACCTCTGCTCCTCCAGGTTGTACGGTGGCCTGAGTGCAGTGTCGCTAGCTGGAGAGGGACGTGAGGACTCCCTGGATGTCTGATGCGTGGCAAAACTCCTGGGTTAGTTTCAGCCCTGGACAAAAGAGTTCTGATGTGGTCTTAAGTGTCCACCTGGCTGGACGGCAGTAGCCAGTTAATCAAAGCAACTGTAAGTGTTGCTGTGAAGGTATTTTGTAGATGTGGTTTACATCTATAATCAGTTGACCTTACATAAGGGAGGTGACCCTTGATAATGTGGATCAGCCTCATCCAATGAGTTGAAGAGGCCTTAAGAGCAAAAACTAGAGTTTCCTGGAGAGGAAGGAACTCTGCCTCAAGACTGCAGCATCAACTCCTGCCTGACTTCCTAGCCTGCTGGCCTGCCCTACAAATTTTGGACTTGTCAGCCCCTACAATGGCTGAGCCAATTCCTTAAATCTCTCTCTCTCTCTCTGTACACACACACACACACATACGCTCGGACAAAGGGTAGACCATAGCAAACCTCCTCTCATAAGGTGGTATTTGGCAGAAACAGGTGACTTTAGGGATACCTGGAGTAGAATCCAAGAATCTAGAGACCCCCAAGCAAGCCACTTAGCCTCTCCAGTCATGAGTGTCTCTATGGGTCACGTGATAATATCTGCTGCCACCTTGTCATGGTGTCTTGAGGCTGGAACGTCCAAGATGGCTTCCTTCACGGGCCTGGCACGCTGCTTCATTGCAACTAGCTGGGCATTCTCTCTCCTCTCTCTCTTTCCTTCTCCCCCTCTCTCCTTCCATCCCCCTTGGGTCGTCCTTCATTTTCTAGGGCTGTTTCATCTGTAGGAAGCTACTTTGCACGCTCAGGGTTTCCCTATTTAAATTCCAAACAGAATTTCTTTTTCCTGGTAAACCATCGTGAGCTTGCCACCATGACCTACCCTTCATCTCAGTCCGCCTTGGTAGATGACCTACCCTTCATCTCAGTCTGCAGCTTCCCTGTGTTGCAGCCTCTCATGCTGAGCTCTTGGGTGAACCTGTCCTTGTTCCCGGCCCCCAGCAGGTGGCTTGGGAGCTGGTCCTGAGCCAGCCTCACCAGGCCTCCCATGCAGCTGTGCTGGCCTTTCCTTTTTTTGATGTGCTTTGTTTGCAACGTGAGACTCCGGAATTTGCCATGCAAACTCCAGTGACCATGCTGCCCTCCCGCCACTAGGAAGGGCTCCATGCCTTTGTCTAGCCCCAGAGCACCATCTCATCTCCTTCCTGTCCCGTCACTTTGTTCAACCTTTGGCACCCAGGTTTAAGCTGTTGCTACTGATGAATGTTTCTTTTCACTTTGGGGAAGTGCTTAATTCCATCTCTTCTTTGGCTTCTAAATACCATTCTCCAATCAAACAAACCAAGGCTTCTTTAAGAAATGGCTGGCTCTGGTCTGGGAATACAAGACAGCCTAGAACATTTTGTACCAGAATACAGGGAAGTGTTCAAGAAATAAGGACCACACTTCCAAAAGGCATTGGAGCCCACATGAATTGGCTTCTATGGGATGGCCCACATCTGGGACAATTTGAGCATCAAAATCAATGATGATAGTAACAAATTTTAAAGCCATTGAATGAAGTAGGACTTTTCTGTAAGTCCATGCTGATATAAATCAACGAAAAAATTGAATGTTTAATGAAGAACAGGATACCTACATAGTTTCAAAGTGTCTTCCCACAAAACACTTATTAATTACAAAGGGAAAAACAATTTCATAGTGGAAAAGGCTGGCAGATACCACCTTAATCAAGAAATAAAAGAGAACATCATCAGTATGGGGACAAATTAAAATTACGTGCTCCCCCCACCACCACAGAACCGATGCCCTGGGAACACATCAGCTCTGCAATATTCCTACCAAAGATGCATAATCAGAATGAAATCACAAGAAAACATCAGCCAGACTTAAATTGGGAGGCATCCTATGAAACCACTGACCTTTCATATATGATTCCACTCACATAAAATGTCCAGAAGAGGCAAACCCACAGAGCTAGGAGGTAGATTAGTGGTGGTCAGGTGCTGGGAGGAATAATGGGTACAGGTTTTTTCCTTAGGATGATCAAAATGGTCTAAAATTAGATTATGGTGATAGTGCCCAACTATATGACAAAACTAAACACCATGAATTGTACCTTTAAAGGGGTGAAGTTTATGGTTGTTGAGTTATACCTTAATAAAGCTTTTTTTTTTTTGAATGGCCTATAATCTTGGAAAGGGTCAAGGCCATGAATGACCTAGTCCTCACTAAAGAGATACGACAAGTAAATGCAACCTGTAATTTGGAACTGGATGTTCTCTACATTGGATGTATTGGGACAATTGGCAAATCTTGAATGGAGTCTGAAGATTGGACGACGGTGATCTATCAGTGTTCATTTCTTTACTTTGTTGGTTGTACTGTGGCTATGTAGGAGGATGTCATCATTTAAAAAGAAAGAATGCTGAGCCATTGGGGATAGTGCTGTACCAGGCAGGCAACTTACTTCCAACTTACTCTGGGGAGGGGGGCGGGAATGACCCATATTGTACTTGTGCAGAATGCCATTCCTTTTCCAGGCTAGAAATACTTTTTTTCCCCAGGGAATAATGATATCATTTTCGCTTGCTTCTCTGACAAAGCCTTCTGGCCATGCCTACATGCTGGATTCCGCAAAAACAGTTTACAGGCACATTGCCACCCTAACAGGAGGCAGAGACTCCTAACAGGAGGTAGCCACCTCTGTGCTTCTAGAACAATCAAGGCTCCACATGGAACCCAAAGGAGGGGAAAATGGGTCCCCATCTCAGGGGCGTTGGGCAGGCCACAGTAAGGGCAGTGTTTTCTTGTCTATAGTAAATGTTTACAGAGTCCCTGCCAAGCCCAGCTCGGTTCAGACTTGGTACGGAGGTGGGCAGGACAAACAACGTCTCCAAAGTTCCTCCGGGAGAGGACAGGCAATATTCAAGTAACCAAATAAGGCCATTCCACATGGCCGTTAGAACTGGAAGGGGTGAGAAAGGGGAGACATCCAAAGGGCGGGCTTATCTCCCCTGCCGGGGGTCCTCCCTGAGGCCGGGAGACTTCAGCAGAGACCTGCGAGCTCAGTGAGAATCCAGAGTACAGTGTGGAGAAAGAGTCAGCAGGCACACAGGCCTTGCTTCGGCTAGGACTGACCTGGGAATATCTGCAAAACAGAAACGGGAGGTGAAGGAGAGTAAGGGGAAGAGCCAGTGGATGCAGTTTGGGAACGGGAATCTTTTTGAATTAGCATAAATTAGACTATTTAAAAATACATGTTAACAGTTAATTTAGCATTATGTACACTTGCATTGGAGAGGAGGGCACTTAATATCAAATAAGGAGCGAGCTGCAAACTGCAGGGTTATTTTTAAGCTCCTACATATTTTTTGGTTTTTCTGCAGGGAACACAGATGACATCGTGGGGCTTCACTGCCTTGCTAAAGCTTTTTCACATGAAAAGCAAACTTTGGAAGGCAAAGCAATTATCACGGAAAAGCAACATCAGAATCATTCCTCAGAAATGTTTCATTTTTCAGAAATGTTAGTGAAATGAGTGTTCTTTGACAGGAAGACCGTATTATTTTAGCTTTGGAGCGAGGAGGTGCTCCTTCTTTTGGTCCTGTGCCTCCCGAGGAGGCTCAGTTGGCAGCCTGGAGGTGAAATGGACAGAAGGGGCCTGTGGGTCAAGGCTGTTTTTTTGTTTGTTTGTTTTGTTTTTTAATGTTCCTTGGATAAATGCCCCCTGTCCCCAAGGGAGGACCGCTAGGGATTAGACGCAAAAGCTGACAGCTAAAACGGTGCACTTCCCAAGTACCTCGGTCCTCCTGGCTGAGAAAAGAGATTTGCATGGAATTGTGGAGAGTGTGCCGTCATCATAGGAAGGGATGACCCAGCAGAGAGCAAACGTGACCTCCAGAGCCCTGCTTCTCGGCAAAGCAACCTGGAATTTTCAAAATCTGTCATGCAATGAAGACCCAAATGCATTAGCCACCTCAGTCCTTCCAGCTGAATCTGCCATCAGAAGTAAAAAGAAAGGAGGGACCCACAGCTGGAACAGGCTCGTGTTTTAGAAAAGCCAAAAATGAATTCCAGTTTTTGTCTCAGGAAGGACCCTGAGAACTCACAGTGCTCAATGCCCTCAATGTTTAGAGTCTTTTTTCATCATAACACTCCACGTGAGCCTGGGAGGGACAAGGTACAGAATGGCCATGCAATACGCCAAGTCACATAGCTGGTTTGCTATTTGATGACATTTATTAGAGCTCACACTGGATTAGAAATGGACAGTTGAAAGGTGGGTCTTTTATTTTTCTTAAGGCTCCAAGCCTCCTTCATTGGTGTGAAGCACAACTCATAATTGAAAGCAGCAGATTGGAGTACTCAGCTGCCACCTTATTCTTCTCTCTACAAGTGTAACCAAGTAGCTGGCAGGGCTGCAGTTCCTTTTCTAACAATGGTGTAAATATGAGCCAAAGCCACAGTTACCAAAGGCGATTGTTCATGCCACAGTGCCTTACCAAATTGTGTACATATTAACTACTCAAAGCTATCATCCTGTCAGTGATTGAAGTAGCCATCCTTTCACACCACCCTCCATGGATAACCATGTTGAAAGAGAGAACCAGTTCTTTCGTTCCTCACTTTTGTGAGGGCAAGGGGCACACCCAGTTGGCCAGGGTCCAGGGGAAGATAAATAGAGTTCTTAACCCAAACAGGCTGCTTCTGAATAATCTCAGTGTAACCCAGAGCCCCAGGGGAGCCAGTCTTTGAGAAAAGCAGACTCAAATGAGCAACATTTGAATAGGAAAAAAGGATTAAAGCCAACAGTCTTGCAGAAATCACTGAACGTAAGGGCCGGGAAGGAGTAGCAGGTACAGTTCTTAAAAGCCCTACTAGTCAGCTTAAAAACAGCCTTTCTTCTTTGTGGTCACTGTTCATCAATGCACGTGGCAGCTGGGCCCTCACACTCTGCCCCACTCCCAATTCCCTCCAAAGCCCTCTGGGAAGACTCACCCTTCCTATTCCAGACGTTTTGTTTGTTTCTACCTGCCATTCTCCCTGCTTTTGAAGGTAGGTCTCCTCCTCCTTCCAGGACTCAGCTCTTTGTTCCCAGGGTCCTCCCAGCCTATCTGAAGCCCACAGAGGGATCAGGCAACCAGAGCCCCTTCCCAGGTGAGTATGGAGACCCCAGAGGGCTGTGCCTCCATCACCGTGGTTCCTGCCACATGGATCATGCCATGTATGGCAACAGGGAAGAAGAGACGATGCTGTTGGAGGAAGGACTCCATGTCCTTCACTTCCTTCCTGCGTCAGGGTCCCTGCTCTCCCTGTGCCCTCCCTTCAGCTAACCGCCCCCCTTCTCCCCCAGGCATCTGTCTCCTCCACTGGAGCGGCACCCACGGGACCCTCTGTAAAGCCTCACATTCTTGCTGGAGCTGGGGAAGCCGAGTGGCCACCCAGCCTGATTTCATTGTGTGCCTTTGCTCCTAGTACCATATCCTCAGAAGCCATCTGGTCCTTCCCCAGGGGAGGGGGAAGATGGGATGCAGGGAGCCTCCACCCATATGCACTGGAACTTGGGTCAGTGGAGAGGATCACCTGATGGATGACCAGGAAACCCTCCTTGTCCTTGTCCTGCCCTGGGTGAGACCAGGAGCCACCAGTGCTCCTCCCCTCCTGTAACCAGCAATTTGCCTTATTCGTATCCTCCAGCACTAGCGACACCCTCAGTTGGAGAGTGAATTCACTGGGCACACGGGCTCAGGTTCCCACTGGTGAAGAGTTGCCTGTGGGGCTGCTAAGTGCCCCAACCTTCTAGGCTGAGAGAAAGCCTGAGCAGCTTCAGAGAAGCCCTTGAGGTACAAAGCTGAGAGCAAAGGGGCAGCAGGGGTGGGTCCCGTCACCTCTTCAACTGTGCTGAGGTCATAGCTGAGCCAGAGAGCATGGCACGGCATCCTGAGAGTGTCCACTGTACTTAGCAATGACACGGGAGGCAACATCATCAGCCGTGAGCATGGAAGGTGAAGAAGGGAGGGTCAACAGGGATTGTGAAGCACCTGAGAAGAAGAACAGGCATTGAGGTGGCGAGAAAGACCAGACCCCAGGGTCTGGAGTTGCTAGCAACTGAGGGAGAAGATCAGGAGGTCAGCAGAAGACAAAAAAAGTAGGGGATTGCAGATGGGGTACCTGCTGGGATGAGGCATCTGGTCCCAGATGTAGCTCAGGGCCAGGTACTGGTAGTGGTGGACATCCTTTCTCCATGGGAGCAGGAGGAGGATGGGGGAGGAGTGGTCAGGAGGTGGCAACCAGGAGCAAAAAGGATGAGTACCTGTTCAGCACCACCACCCTAGCCCTGAGGTACAGAGGATGTGAGAGGAAACGGGGTTTGTTAAAGACGGTTGCAGGGAATCAGGGTCTGCAGGAGTCAGGCAGCAAAGCAATCCAGGTTCAGGTTAAGGGAGGTGTGGAGGCGATGGGGAGGGGCTTCCAGAAGGTGCGTGCAGGTGCAGACCCCGAGAGAGCACTGGGCTTCCAAGTCCAGAGCAGCAGCGGCAGGGCCATGTGTGTCTTTGAGAATTCCTGTTACCACAGACCAGTCCACAGAGGGAGAAAGTGGGATTGACAATACTTGAAGATGAGAGAGAAGGAAACAGAGAGAGGTAGAGGAAAAAGGAGAGAAGAGGAGAAAGAAAAAGAAGGAGGGAGGAAAGAAGACAGAAGAGAAGAGGAGAGGAGAAAGGACAAGAAAAAAGAACACCTGGCCCAGCTGTGCAGCTGCAGCTCTACCTAATTCACACACTCTGGGGACCTGTCATCAATTTCACCGACTCAGAGGATGCACAACCAAAGAAAGAAAAAGAAAATCCCAGTCAGTGCCCACCGAGTGCCCAGGCTTGCCTCTTTCTGACAAGGCGAATTCTCACCCTTCTCTGTCACTTGTTCCCTTCCTGATAGATTTCTTTGATGGGGACAGGAAATGCCATCTTGAGTCTGAGGAAATGAAAAACAGAAAAACCTTAACAAAACTTTAATCACTGTCATCAGCTTCCTAGAGCCCCTTAGTCATGAGCCAAGAAAATTATAGTGTGGGTGAATTATTATTGTACATAAAATATAATAATCTGCATTATGGTTATAGCAGTAATTGTTCTACTTTTTAAAACACCTTCACCAGTATTATCTCATTGAATTTTTTTTTTTTTTTTTTTTTTTTTTTTTGAGACGGAGTCTCACTCTGTCGCCTAGGCCGGAGTGCAGTGGCATGATCTCGGCTCAGTGCAACCTCTACCTCCCGGGTTCAAACGATTCTTCTGCCTCAGCCTTCTGAGTAGCTGGGACTACAGGCGCACACCACCACACATGGCTAATTTTTGTGTTTTTAGTAGAGGCGGGTTTCACCATATTGGCCAGGCTGGTCTCAAACTCCTGACCTTGTGATCCACCTGCCTGGGCCTCCTTCAAAGTGCTGGGATTATAGGCGTGAGCCACCGCACCCAGCTATCTCATTGAATTTTTATAAATATCTTGTAAATAGATAAGAAGAGTAATGTATTTCCTTCCCATTTGATGAAGGAGGTACTAAAACTTGAGAACTTTGGGTCCCTGTGGCTGTGGCAAAACCAAGCCCCCAGACTTTCCAGCCAGGCCTTCCATGAGGCTTAGAACAGGTGATGTCTCATTTAATCTTCTCAACACCCCATCAGGTGGCTGGAGCCTGACATACTCATTTATTCCACCTAAGTCCATTTTTCTAGGTGCTAGGATAAGGCAATGGGAAAATGCCCATCCAAAAAGCCCTTCACCTTAGGGCTTACAGAGTAGTAGGGCCTCCATCTCTGGAACCTGACAGCCCAGTGTAAATCCTAGCTCTGCCACTTACCACTTGTGCAAATTATTCACCTTGAGCAAGTTAATGAACCTAAGTCTCTTCATCACTATCAAATCATGATATAAGTCATTTGAATAGTAATATGAATCTATGTACTGAAGAATGGCATTGATGTGTCAGCTGCTCATTATCCCAGCCAATCAGCATGAGCATCCCCTGGCAATTTTTAGTGGTCCAGAAATGGACATGAAACCTACATGGACCCAATCAGACTAAAGGGAGATTTTTTTTTTTAATCCTTGGGGAAGAGGTTCTCCTGCTCTTGATGGTCGTGAGAACGACAGCTTTTGTTCCCAGTGATGACTATGCATGGACTCTATTGGATAGCTCTCTGGTAATCAGGACAACCAGCCTTAGCACCAGGCTGGCCCTGTGGATAGTCTCTCAGTCACATGCAGTTATAAACAACCCTGAAATCTAAGTGGCTTAAAACAACACACATCACTTACTCTTACTATCTGATCCACTGTATTCAGCCCTCCTGGAGGAGAAAGGGGAGCTACTCACTGCCGGAACTCCGTGGCCCGGGCAGACAGAAGCTTCCTCCCACAAGGGGCTTCCACAATCATCCCAGAGAGGAGAAAATAACATACTGTGAACATTGCCCCACTGGTAAAGCGGCATCCCAGGAGTGACCCATGCCATTCTGCTCACACTTCACCGGCTAACTCAAGCGGTGAGCAGGAGCGTGGTGTAATACTAGCAAGTTCTGGGAAGCAGAGTGTGAAAATCCTGGGTAAGCGTGGAGTCACAAAGCAGAGAGAGCCTGTGTCCCTGATGGCACTGCTGAGCTGTCGTCCTCGATTTCCAGTTACTGTATGTGAAATGGTGGTTTTGCTTGCTCTTTGAGCTGGGTATTTCCTTCTGTAAGGTCAGCATAGCCATGCCCCCTCTTTCCTGCCTGACTTCAGTACTTTGAGTATTCTCTCTTTTGTTGTTGGTCTGTCTAGTGAAAGGTTTCTCAATTTTGTTGATCTCTTCAAAGAACCAACTCTTGGTTTTGTTGATTTTCTCTGTTGATTTTCCCCTCTCTATTTCATTTATTTATGCCTCATCTTCATACCTTCCTTCCTTCTGCTTACTTTGAGTGTAGTTTGCGCTTCTTTGAGCCCTTTGTTGTTTACAGCTGTGAGCATCTGAACTGGCCACCTACCTTGTGGTGGCGGTCAAGAGGCCTAAGTGATACGACATGCATGGAGCACTCAGCTCTGTGCAGGGCACAGTGATTGGCAGCTGTCATGACTGACATCCAACTCATCATCCACAACCTATGGAGGCAGACGCTGCCATTTCACTGTGTCTGAGAAGACTGTTCCTCAAGCTCCCGGAGCTCTCTGGGGGAAAAGCTGAGATTTAAACCAGGGTTGATTCCCTAAGCTAGACTATCCAGGCCCACAGCTTACCACAGCACCATGTCCTCCACCTCCCTTGCCTTTGTCTGGGGAGGCATGTCCCTGAGTGCGAGGACAGCTTCCCCTGCAGATAGGAGCTGACGGGAGGCTGGCGGGAGGGCAGCATTTCTAATGGGCAATGCCCACCGCTGTGGAGTTCCCGACAGTCTTGCTAACCCAACATTATGTGTCTTCCCTGGGAACGGTTGCTTGTTCTACAGGTCACAGTTACACTAAAGAAACAATTTTCCTCTTAGAACTGCCTTGCTGCCACTGCTCTTATTTCTGCCTGACAAAGAGCATTAGTGATGGGACAGCGTAATTGGAAGTGACTCTCACCATGGAATCATGTGGGGGTGGTGCTTCTTGATGAAGGAAAACATGTGGATACAAGGAACTCTCCTGCCTTTATCGATATTGGGCGACTGGCTGAGATGGAACAAGACCCTTATAGGGCCACTGCCACCTGTGCTTAACCCAGGCTGGTGAACAGAGTCCTCCTCAGGGATCTGATGGAGCCCAGCCCCGTTCATCCTGAAAGTTCTGAGTATGCTGCTGAATTTCCCAAATTATCCTGAGAACTAACCTCCATATTGTGGGTGTTTTCACACTGGCAAAGTACCGGGGAGCCACTGGAGGCTTTCCTAGTGCTCAGGCATCTTTTTCACTTAGCACATGGCCCAGGCTGTCTCATCGAGGCGAGGTCCCCAACAACACACCCATGTGCTGGGTGATGTTTTCCTCAGGACACACGTGCTCCCGTGATGCCTCAGAGAGGTCACAAGTCTTTCTGAGCAGGAGTTAACGTTTCTGAGCTCCAGAGTGCCCCTTGTCCCTGCCCCTCTTCCTGATGTGTCCCTGCTGCCCGCCAACCTGGGGAACAGCAAGGGGTGTCCATACCCCTGCACAGAATAAAGAGAGTGGTTCTCCTCTTCTTTTGTAAGTGAAGACCACAGGGGATAGGCAGCTGCTCTGAGCAACAGCTGAGGACTCGGGAGACTCACAGCCCTCCTTGCTTTGTTCCTGGGAAATGACAGCGCAGCTTATCTACTGTGACTTTCGGCATCTGAGTATGTACTTTGTACATGTGTGTGGGTGTGTGTTGTGTGCACACATGTGTGTCTGTGTCTCTGTGTGTTGTGTGTGTGTTCACGCATGCAGGGTGCTTTAGAAATAGCTATTAACAAATAACTGTTCCAATGGAAAGACCATTTGTTGAGTGCCTGCTTTATGTTCCTCGGTTCACTAGACATTTTCTCCACATTATTAGGCAAGATTATATCCCCTTGACAGGAGAAGAAGTAAGCGTAGAGCCGGCCCTTCATCCCAGATTAGAGGGGCTTCAAGTTCAGCCCTCCATGCCACCCTGCCCTCCAGCTGTTTCCAGGAGGTGATACTGTCCATGCTAAACCCAGCTGGGACCCAGTGGCAATTTCAGCCTCCCTCTCCATCCCGCAAGGTCTGGATCCCACATGCAGGGATGAAGCAGAAGCCCTTTTGCCCTTAGCAGCTCAAAGTAGAGAGAAGGCAGAGTGACAGGGCCGAGGAAGGGCATGAAGAAGTGATCCATCTCAGCACCATGCATGATCCAGTGGGCTCATAGATGCTTGCCCGCGAAGCTGGGCAGGCGAGAGCTGGTTCCATCACCTCCTTCCACAGGTACATAGATCCTTCCCAAAACAACCAACCAGTCTTAAGCTCCCCTTTACTGAGAGGACCTGTACTAAAACAGAGCTGTGGCCCCAGTGAATTAGGGGTCAGTATGGGAGGAGGCCACAGGAGAGGGGTCCCCCACCCACCCAGAGGGGGCAGTTACATGAGGATGAGCACAGTATTAGGAGCCAAGGCCAGCCATGCCAGCTTGGACACAGGCGGGACCAGTGACCAGGACAGAGCCACGTGCCACTTAGCCACAGTTGTTTTCTTTTTTTTTTTTTTGAGATGGATTCTCACTTTATTGCCCAGACTGGAGTGCAGTGGCACAGTCGCGGCTCACTGCAACCTTGGCTCCCCGGGTTCAATTGATTTTCTTGCCTCAGCCTCCTGAGTAGCTGGGACTACAGATGTGCGCCACCACGCCCAGCTCATTTTTATATTTTTAGTAGAGACGGGGTTTCACCATGTTGGCCAGGATGGTCTCGATCTCTTGACCTTGTGATCCGCCTGCCTTCGCCTCCCAAAGTGCTGGGATTACAGATGTGGGCCACCGTGCCTGACCAGGCTTCAGTTTTTAAGAATGTAATCAGCCTGCCTTTGGAAACTAGTCAGGAGCTATACAACCAGACCAATGCGGCTGCTCTGTAGGTCACACTCTGAGTGGCAGAGGGCCCTGAAAACCACAGCTGCCATATTCAGGATGGGAGGATGGAATCCTGGCTCAGGGATCAGCAGCTCGACCATGGTCCCCCCAGACCTGCAGGGCTGGTCTTTATGTCTGCAGAGACCCCAGCCCCGCTTCCACACCTGGGTTTGTGCTGTCGCTCTTGGAACCAGCATGCCTATCACGTCCTTCCAAACGCAGTTCAAACCCAGGCCTGGTCCCTGGCACAACCTGCCTCCTTGACGGACGGCTCAACCCAGTTCCACTCCTATCTAGATTTGTTCAATGTTCCTCAGGCTTGGTTTTCAATTACTTCAACTTCTGGTGGCTCCCCTTAGCTCCTCACCCCTGGCTCTTTACACGTTAAGCACTCAATACATAATTGCTGTGTAACCCACCCATCACAGTAAATTACGAAGGAAAAAAAAATCAGCAGAAGCCAATGTCATCAGCAACAACAACAAGAAAAAGACCCTCTAAAACATCATCTTTAATATATGGCTCTCTGCTGAGCATATCAACTTTGGAAACATCCCAGTGCCTATCTTGCTGAACTCCTTATAATAAAACTTTAGGCTCCTCAGTAATGAATTTCAGAATCTAAAATATGTCTGTATTGAGTCCTGCCCTGTCTTGACAGATAAAGTGAGTCTTATCAAAGGATATACATTACACAATGTCTTTTGTTTCAGATCTTACACGAATCCCTGTGTCCAGGGAAACTCTCTGAAATTCATGGTTCAGAGCCTTTTGTCTTACAAACGAAGTCATGCTCCAAACTCCAGTTCCTTCCCTCTGCCCATCCTAGAATATGTTTGTGTGAAGGAGTCTTTCTTCAAGACCTGAGAAGATGACAGCTTGGTACCAAAGAGCAGGCTGGATAGAGCCGTGAACGAATCCATCCCTGGCCATGGTGAGGGCAGCTGTTCCAGTTAGGGCTAGCCAGGGTCCACGCACACCACCATCATCCTCTGACTCCTGATTTCTTTTGAGGGTCTTCTGCAGGGACCCCAGTGGTCTATCTCTCTGGTCACATGGCAGGCCTTCAGGAGGCTCTGCGGGGATGGTTCAGAATCCTGCAGGGAAAGCTGCCCCGACATAGGCTCAGCACAGAGAAAGAACTCACCGGGCAGTTCAGATGTGCTGGCACTGATTCACCAGCTGAGCCCCACCACAGGCAGGGGATTCCCTCGTATTCCCTGGTCTCTGATCTCAAGCTCTGTTCCTTCCCTTGCAGCCTCCTGAGACCTGCCTGATCATAAAGTGTACTCTCTGCCCAGCATGAAAGCTCTTAGGAAGATGGCAAGCTGTGTCCTCAGATGGTCTTAATAGACCTAATTTCCAGGGAAGCTATACATGGTGCTAAGGCTGGATAGTATTTGTCAGTGAGAAAACTGTTTGGTTGCTCCAGAGCGTATATCACTTGAGTACTTAAAGGATGGAGTGTGTCGATTTTAGCCTCAGGAGGGAAGGGTCTTCCTATCAGGGCAGGCCAGGGGCTGGTCTATCCTACAGCCTCAGCAGCTGGATCTTTGTTCGTAGGGGTGCTTGGTCAAAATGATGAGTAGATGGATGGATGGATGGATGATAGGTGGCTCTGAGCAGCATCTTACAAATTGGGCTATGTTGGAAAGGGAGGAAATCTACCTTGGGAAATAGAAATAATGAACAGAATAGAAATGCAGGCTTCATTCAAAGAAATACACGGCAGGGCCGCTTTGAAAATGCTTCCTGTTGCTCTTCTCTATGCTAGGAGTTAATCCAACCAGGACTCAAAACTTTCCTCCACAGGCAAATGACCCAGGAAGCTACTTCCTCTGGGATTCCATTCCCAGGTGCATGGCAAAGCTGTTCTTTTCCAGTCTCACCTGCCCAACCACCTGAAGGGAAGAGACCATCAGAGCACAGAAAGTTTGATTTGGGGATAGTGAGTCCGTGCAAAGCACTGGCTTTAAATAAAAACATCTTTTGGCTGCAAATATATTTCTGGAAATCCACATGTAAAGCAAATCTGGGTGAATCAAACCAAATCTTGTCATGAGAAATAATGGCAATGGAGAGTTATGGGGACATCTCGCACACTCGCAGACATGCCTGCATGTCTTTTCCTGGCTCATTTCAATACAATGAATCATTCGTTGCAGAGTAAACCAAGAATTAGAACCTAGAAAAGAGGAATGTAGACAAATTTCTACAAAATAAGAAAAGAAAATGCACATATGATGGCACCACTCATTTGTACAAGTGTGTGGGGCTGTGTCGGGAGGGTTGTGAAGAGAATACAGGAGGGAGCAGATTATGGCAGAGGATGAGGGAGCATAGAGGGAGGGAAGGTGGACAAAGGAGAGAGATGAGGACAGGATGGTGCAGGGGAGAGAGCAGGGAGGGCATGGTGGAAGAGCTCTGATGATCTCTTCCCTTCAGGTGTGCAGGGGCAGGTGAGACCAGGTAAGTGGGGGCCACCATTTGTGGTAGATGGTGCTGACATTAAACATGATGGAGAGGTTACTTTATAGTATTACTGCTTGTTGGCTTCAAAGACTTCTTTAGGTTCCAAAGAAACACCAAATGTGCTGCTCCCTCCATGTTGGTTCTAGAATAATGGCTCACAGTGCAGTCTCAGGGTTGCTCAAGACATGCCTGATGGCTGCAGAATGTTTGCAGTAAAAAATCTAACTTCTTCTTTGTAGGAATCTCTAGAAGATAGAGGTAGCTTCTAGAGACTGCAGTTCTCTCCATGATGACTCTTCTTTTAGCCTCTTTTCTTGGCTAATATTTCCAACTTAGCCTTCCAAATATATTTTCAGCAATTTATTTTTCCAAGTGAATTTTAGGATAATTTGGTCAATGTGTTGGAAAGGAAAAGGTATTCACTAATTTCCTAACATTGAACTGTAATTTTATTTCTACAAATGCCTTCCTTGGTCATGAAGTGGCATTTGTATTCATTTAATAAAGTTACACATTCCACTTGCAAATATTATTGCTAGAATTTTTTATTTCATCTTCACAAAGGGGATTTGTTTGTCATTTTATTCTGGGTGAAATATGGGCATTGGTTTCACATTTTGGTTTTAGGACCATTGTGTAACTTCATAATATGTCAATTTGGCCTAGCTGAACTAAGGTTAGGCTGAACCAATTCCTCAAATTTCCTATTCTGTAGTTTTGAGCTAGGCTGGGCCACAGACATTTTTGTATGAGATGTAATGAGGCCACAGCCATTTTTGTTTTTCCAGGCGGATGGTCAGGGCAGGTGCTTTTGGAGCTCACATGCTGTCACTTGTCTGTTGATTCACCTCATTGGCACAGGGCAGCAGCTGGACCGGCAACTGCTCCACCCTCCCTTGAACATTCCTTGGCTTCTCTGACTCCAGGGCCAGTTGTGTGCTTAGTCTCTTGATGCATTTTACCAAGAGAAAAGGCAGTGGGACTGTCACAGGCTCTCGTCTGTCCTCATGGGTTTGATCCAGCTTGTGCCCAGGAACTCCAGCTCATGTTTGCTTTACTCCACTTAATATCTGTGCTCCCTTCCCAACGGACTGCCCTGTGGACTTGAAGCTCCACCATCAGACACAACCATAATACAGACACAATTCAGCCAGCATTCACAACCAATAGATAAGGTCAGATCCTTTTAGATATATTCCAGTGGCTCTAATCTGCTTCTCTAATTGAGCCCTAATGGATACAACATTTGATACCAAGAGTAGGGTGCTGTCATAACTAAAGCTTAAAGTATGGAAGCAGCTTTGGAACTGGGCGGTAGGCAGAAGCCAGAAGGACTCTGAGGAGAGTTAGTGAAGAAATGTTGAAAGGCCTTGAAGAACCAATTTTAGAAGCATGATGACTTTTGACATAGGTGTTAAAGGAAAGTAAGGAATATTTTTTTCAAAAGGGACATCTCTTCATTTCTTGAGGCAGCTTCAACATGTTTACACACACACACAACGCCTACACATGAAGTCAGTGTCGTGATAATGTACTTTCACAAAGTCACATTAAAGAAAAAATGCAGACAATGAATTGGAGCTTTCTAAAAGTGGGAAAATCTTATTAAAAGCTGGAGGAAAGACCATCTTTGGTTATATGTTGGCAGAAAGTTTAACAACACTGTCACCTGTGATAATGTGGGAGGTAGAATAATGGACTAGATAATCTAGCTAAGGATATTTCCAGGCAAAGTGATAAAAATGCAGCTAGTGATAAAGATGGATTCTTATTGCTGTTTACAGTAAAATGTGAGAGGAGAGAGACAATCTAAAGGAAGGGCCACTAAACATTAAAGGAGCTAGGACTTGTGTTTTTGGAACTTAGCCTTTCCTGAAGGCAAACAATGCTGAAATAAATAAATGGCTTCTAGGTAAAAATGACATTCGGGGTGCTCATGGGCAAGTATTGCCTCCAGATAAATTCAGGATTATTACTGTGAAGTCCTCTGTTTAAACCTCGGGAAGATATAACGTGGTGCCTCAGAGAATTGTTCAATCCAATAGTAGAGCTTCCAAGAAGCTTAGGGGAATTGTCCCTTAGCAGAAGCTCAAGGTAGAAAAGGATTTATCCTGAAGATATCTGTGGCTGTGGCTTTAGTCTAATGGAATGAATGTTCAATTAGATTTGCAGGAGACCCCCAAACTTTTAAAAAGAAGTATATTAGCATAAATACCACCAGCTTGGACTGCAAGGGAGAGAGAAAATAGAAAATGAAAAGAAAATTTTGGACCCACAAATTCTGACTGGAAGCAGGTTGAGAAATTTTTGCAGGTGTAAACATGGTTACCATTTATGAAAATGAAAGTATGATTTGGAAGGCAGAACCAAGAGTTCAGGGGATAGAGCCAACAGCCAAGGCAGGAATGGGACCAAGTCCTGGGTTTAAAAAAAAATCTACAGCTTGCCTGGCTGGATTTTAAAATTAGTATGGCAAATCCCTCATGTCTTACAATTTCCCTTTTTTTTTTTTTTTTTTTGTTGAGATGGAGTCTCGCTCTGTCGCCCAGGCTGGAGTGCAGTGGCCGGATCTCAGCTCACTGCAAGCTCCGCCTCCCGGGTTTACGCCATTCTCCTGCCTCAGCCTCCCGAGTAGCTGGGACTACAGGTGCCCGCCACCTCGCCCGGCTAGTTTTTTGTACTTTTTAGTAGAGACGGGGTTTCACTGTGTTAGCCAGGATGGTCTCGATCTCCTGACCTTGTGATCCGCCCGTCTCGGCCTCCCAAAGTGCTGGGATTACAGGCTTGAGCCACCGCGCCCGGCCTCAACCTCATTTTAAATTGACCTTGGTTTATTTATGCTTTCCTAAGAAAAGCATCCATTTAATTCAAACTTGAAGATGTCTTTTCACAGAGTTGTTTATACCCTACCTTTAAAATTATTATATCTGTGTTTATATCCTTTTGTCATTCATAATGATGTGCTTTTGTTGGAAATCATTCTTCTTGATTAGATTTTCCAGAGGTTATCTTTTTATTGTCTTTTTAATAGAAACATTGGTTGGACTCATCAATGTTTTCATCTTCTTTGTATATTCCAGTTCCATTATTTTCTCCTTCATTTTGATTAATTGTGTTATCATGGCTTCCTCAGGTTTCTCTCTCTCTTAAGTCTTTGGTTGAAAGATAAGCCTATTTTTAATTTTTTTGATTTAATAATGAAAAAGCAAATGAGAGTGTGACTTCATCTAAATAAGGTTTTTACATTTGAAGTTTCCAGTATCATTATTGTATTAATACTCTGCAATGGCTATTTATTATTTTTTAAATTGATAAAAGTTATATCCATTTATCATGTACATGATGTTTTGAAATATGTATACATTGTGGAATGGCTAAATTGAGCTAATTAACATATGCATTACCTCACATACTTTTTTTCAGGGGTGAGAACACAAAATCTACTCTTTGAGCAATTGTCAAGAATATACTATTAAGCATAGTCACCATTCTCTACAATAGATCTGTGGAACTTATTTCTCCTCACTGAAATTTTGTACCCTTTGACCAACACCTCCCAGTGCCCCACCTCCAGCCCCTACTGACCACCATTCTGCCCTCCACTCTCATGACTTCACTTTTTTAGATTCCACTTTTAGGTGAGATCATGTGGTATTTGTCTTTCTGTGCTTGGCTATTTCATTTAACATAATGTCCTCCTGGTTCATCCAGGTTGTCACAAATGACAGGATTTCCTTCTTTTTGAGGCTGAATAGTATTCCATTGTGTACATATACTCCATTTCCTTTATCTATTCCTTTGGTTTTTTTTCTTCCAACTTTTTTATTATGTTAAAATACATATAACAAGAAATTTACCATCTTTTTTAAAAGTTTTACTTTAAGTTCTGGGATACACGTACTGAATGTGCAGGTTTGTTACGTAGGTATACATGTGCCATGGTGGTTTGCTGCACCTATGAACCCTTCATCTAGGTTTTAAGCCCCAAATGCATTTGGTATTTGTCCTAATGCTCTCCCTCCCATCGCCCCCTACCCCTCAACAGGCCCCAGTGTGTAGTTCCCCTCCCGGTGTCCATGTGTTCTCGTTGTTTAACTCCCACTTATGAGTGAGAACATGTGGTGCTTGCTTATCTGTTCCTGTGTGTGTTTGCTAAGGATGATGGTTTCCAGCTTCATCCATGTCCCTGAGAAGGACATTGACTCATTTTTTTTTATGGCTGCATAGTATTCCATGGTGTATATGTGCCATATTTTCTTTATCCAGTCTATCATTGATGGGCATTTGGGTTGGTTCCAAGTCTTTGCTATTGTAAATAGTGCTACAATAAACATATGTGTGTATGTGTCTTTATAGTAGAATGATTTATAATCCTTTGGGTATATACCCAGTAAGTGGATTGCTGGGTCAAATGGTATTTCTGGTTCTAGATCCTTGAGGAATCACCACACAATGTATTCATTTGTTGATGGGCACTTAGTTTAATTGCATTTCTTGGCTATTGTGAATCATGCTGGAATTCACATGGGAGTGCAGATATCTCTTCGACATACTGATTTAATTCTCTTTAGATATATACCCAGCAGTAGGATTGATGGACCATATAGTGTCGTATTTTTAATTTTTGAGGAACCTGCACATTGATTTCTGTATGATTGTACTAACTTACTTTCCCACGAACAGGGTATGAGTTTTTCCTCCACATCCTCACCAGTACCTGTTATCTTACATCTGTTTGATAATAGCCATTCAAACAGGTGTGAGATGTATCTGATTGTGCTTTTCATTTGCATTTCTGTAATGATGAGTGATACTGGGCATGTTTTCATATCCTGGCTGGCCATTCGTATGTCTTCTTTTGAGAAATGTCTATCAGGCCCTCTGCCATTTTTTGAAATCAGGTTGTGTGTTTTCTTGCTATTGAGTTGTTTGAGTTCCTTATGCATTTTGGATATTAGCCCCTCATGAGACATAGGATTTGCAAATATTATCTTCCATTCCATACGTTGTCTCTTCACTCTGTTGATTGTTTCCTTGCCTGTGTGGAAACTTTCTACTTTGGTGTAATCCCACCCGTCTACAATAGTCCGTACTTATCGATGAGGATACTTTTTAAGACCCCAGGTAGATGCCTGAAATCTCAGAGAGTACCAAACCCTATAAATACTACATTTTTTCCTACACATCCATTCCTATGGTGAAGTTTAATTTATGAATTGTACACAGTAAGAGATTAACAACAGTACTAATAATAAAATAGAATAATCATAACAATATATTATAATAAAAGTTATGTGAATGTTGTCGCTGTCTCTCTCTCCCTCTCTATCTTGCTCAGAATAGCTTATTGCACTGCACTGAAACTGTAACTAAAACTGCAGAAAGCAAAACCACGGACGAGGGAGGACAACTGCATTTTCACTTTTGTTGCCTGTGCTTTTGGGGTCATATCCAAAAAAATCATTGCACATATTGACATCATAGAGCTTCCCCGTTATGTTTTCTAGTTGTTTTGCAGTTTCAGGTCTTATGTTTAATTCTTTAATCCATTTTCAGTTGATTTTTGTATATGGTGTGAGATAAGGATCTAATTTCATTTTTCTGCATGTGGGTATCCAGTTGCCCCAACAGCATTCTTTGAAAAGACTGTCCTTTCCCCACTGTGTGTTTTTGTAACTGCAATTTTGATTTTTTTCTTGTGTCAAGTGTTATCTATAAGATTGGAATGTTTTACTTCTCAATGGTTGAATTTTCGTCATCCATTTTTATGTAGTCTGAGAAGGTGATCTAAACACTCTTAACTTTTAAAAATATTTTAAATTTTTGTACATGGCCCAGGGATATTTCAAGATAATATGTATCATCTAGAGTGCAAAGTTTTATATATTTATATGTTTATGTATATTTGTATGTGTTTAGATATACATAAGCACGTGAATAAATGTAAATATATAAAGCTATAGATATTATACATATAGTCACCCTGTCTCTTCCGCCTCAAACATCCCCTCTCTGCTTGGCATACTCCTAGTCTCCCTTCAGAGACAAAATCAAACATCATCTCTTCTGCAAAGCTTTTTCTGACTCTCAGCCACAGGAGATCATTTTCTTAAATCATCTCTGCGTCTTCAGAATACTTAGTTATTTTGCTGTGATTGGAGTGATCCCATCCGATGCTACTCAGTGTCCGTCTTTCTCCTCGAGGGCAGGCTATGTCTGCCTCCATTCTGCATTTTCAGGGATTAGTGCTGCACTGGGCATCAAGTAGGAACTTGGTAAATGTTGGTTGAGTAATATATTTCCAAGGTCAATGACTCTAGTGTCTGTTGGGCACACATTTTCTTTGTGAAATGTTATATTTTATTAAAAACATGCAGATTAGCTAACTTTTCATTTAAAGCATCATATTACCCTTGTGTTAAAATTCAGAGCTTGTAGCAGATTCATTGTTATCAACCCTTTTTCAACTTTAGTGTCATCAAGCTTCATTATTCCAGTCTGACAATCCGGTCTGATATTTGGAGAGTAGAAAGACATCCCCTGCCTGTCCCTAATTACCTGGTTATGCAGGTAGCAGACCGGGCGAATTGCTGCTGACTTTGAAGGTCTTGTGTACAGTGACTTTAAAATCCTCAGAATGTTCAAAACTATTTACCCAATGCTTGCCTAGTGGCATTAATGCTGTTCCATATGGTATCTGCAAATTATTTTCATTTTTAAAAATAGCTTTTATGTTTAAAGCAATTTTAGATTCACAGCAAAATTGGGCAAAAGGTACAGAGAGTTTCCATATACCCCTAGTTCCCATAGGCAAGATGTTTTCTAAGAAAGAATATTTACCAGTTTCTTCAATGTTGTAAGGGGACAATTCTTTTTATACATTTTCTTCTTTATGCTACTCAGGCATTTTCAAGGGCTTTTAACATGTAGAGATTCTTTTTGTGTTTGTTTTAATCTACAAACAGTCCATGGATCAAAACAAGGCTGTTGTCATCCTACCACTTCCCTGAGCGCTCATTGGATCATCTCTGTCATAGACAGAAAGGCATTATTGGAGGCAAAGTATACAGAAAGTGTCTAATTATTGCTTGAACCCTGACCTGAGAGCTTTCGTTCTGCAAAAGAGAAGTGGCTAACACTTTGGCTGAATGATCATATTCTTATGTCCCTCTCCCAGGCTCACGTGTGAGATAATGACATTCATAGGTGAAAGAAAATGTTTCAGTTTACTTCCTTGTTCAATAAAAGTGATATTGAGACATATAATCCTCTCTCTCTGACAGAGTACTGTCCAAAGAATACAATGTAATCAACGCACTGGACACTCACTCCTATTTTTTCTTCTAACAGTTTATAATGGACGCAGCTATGCCCTCTACAGAATGTAGAGGTGAGTTTTGGTTAAGAAAAGTAGATCAACTAACAATAATTTTGGAGTGTTTTGATCAATGATGGAAAGTGAAGTGTTTTAAAAATGTTTCCCTAAAAGGAACTTTATTTCTTACCTTTTTTTTAATGTGGTTGTATCATTTCTTTCACTTTCATAGGTCAATAGACATGAACAATCTCACAGTGCTTCATCCTATTTATTATATTATGAAGATGACTTCTAAACGTCCTAAATATTATGCTCCCATCCACAGACATGAGCGATTGTTCTTGATAAGTTCGGTGGAGTGCATCATTCTCCCAGAAGCTCTCCAGGGAAAATAGAGGAACTTCCTCATAAGAGGTTGCTTTGAACAATTTCTTCAAACTCCTTCACCAGAAAATGTTCCCAGTGCAACAGAAAGAGGTTAAAATGGTTCATAAATTTGTAACAAATCTGTTGACAATAAAATAATTCTTGTCAGACCAGAACAGTTAAGAGATAATGAAAAAATAGAATGCCCTCTTCGATTGTTTCCTAGCAGCTAAGTATTTTTTTAGCAAGTTTGTTTTAATTCTTTCCTCTGATAATTTAGGTAGCTTGAGCTTGAACTAATTAAAACAAACATGGAAACAAGGATTGAATAGCCTGACAAAAAGATTTATTCCATTTGTATTTTAAATGCCAGCTGAAAGGCTTTGTGTTAAAGCATTCTTTTTGTTGTTGTTGTTTTTGTTCTACGTCATTAAAGATTTCTATTGTCAGAAAGGTTATAGATTAAACTGTCCCTCCAAAAGAGACATTTGGTTATGTTATTGTTTTAGAAGAAGGGTGAACTATTCTCAACCTCTTTCTCTATCTTGGTGACCAAGTTATTTCTTTTGGGTTTACAGTTTTTAAGGCTTCTTGTGGATGGAAGAGGCAAGTATTTTCAGAAACACACATGGAGTTTGGAGAAGCAATGAACATGTATTGTGCCCCTACTAGACATCAGTTCCTTCCCGGCACTTGGTAATCATCACCCCACCTGATTGTCAGCCTCACACTATGGGGCTGGAGGTACGACCTTCAGTTAATGAACGGTGTTAGGGCGAGACCTGAAGGGGCCGAGAAATTTTCTCAAGGTCATAACACCTATGAGTGGAAGGCATCTCTGGGTTTTCTATGTAGCCTGGAAAATCTTGTGTGTTTACATAGTCGGTGTTCTCCCATTTTCTGCAAGGCTGTGCCCACTACATCCTCCTTCCCTTCCACTCTCTGTCCCCCATGAAGGGCCCTTCCTTGTTACCCCCAGTACCCACAGCATGGAAACAAGGGATTGGACAGATGAGATGTTCCACTCTCCTTTACTGAAGGTTCCAGTGGTTTATTCATATCCAAACCCATAAAGTGTGGAGCTTATTAGCCCAGGGAAGCAAGAATTTCTATGGGGCTATGTCTCTGCTCTGCTCAGCCCTCCAGGGAGGCAGGAGCCTTGTTCTTGACTCCACATTCACCGCTGGGACCACCTCCTCCAGTGTGCAGGGAGAGCCCCCACTGCCCTTCAGTTCTGCCACGTCCGCCCCTTCACGACGAACCACACCTGATGCCTTCGCTTCAGCTGAGTGCAGATGGGCTTTTCCCTCCCTGATCCAGCAAGATCCCTATGCTGGGTTCACTGATGATACATCTTTAATCATATCCATAGGCAATATTCGGTCCTTGGTTTCACCTCTCCCCAGCACTCCATGCGGTTCACCTTCCCTTTGAGGGACCTCATCTTCCCTGCCTCCGGGAAGCCACACTCTCCTGATTTCCCTCACACCTCACCGATGGCTTCTCCAAGTACCTTCGCAGAATTTGGCTGTGACTGTCCCACATCTCAGCTGATGGTTCCTCTGACTCCGTGTCTGACCCAGACATTTCTCCCCAGTTTCAGCCGCGTATATTCAACCACGCGGGTAAGGCGCCATGAGGATGTCCCCTGGGCCCTCAGTGTCCCCATGTCTGTGCTGGCTGCTCTCTGCCTGGCTCTCCCCCATCTCCACCCTGCTCCGTGCCCAAGAGGTGACCCTTGTGGATTGTGCCATGGGCCCCTCCCCATTGGGTTTCTGCGGGAGACTTGGAGGACCCAGGCAGAGTTGGGGGCTCTCTCCCCTCCCCTGCCCTGCAGGGCTGGGGGTTGACTTTGTGTCCCCCTCTGCACAGCTGCTCCCTCTGACTCAGTAATGGATGCTCCCTTCACCTTCAGGCCTGGAGGATGTGCTGGCCTCCTGCCCCCATTTTCCGGCAGCTTCATTGTCCCTAGTTGCCCCTTCGTCCCTCCATCCCTGCCCAGGTCGTTGCCATTGGTGTCTTTGCTGCCCTCCCCTGGGTTCCCTGATGGGCGTGCCCTCTGCTTCTGCAGCCAGTGTGATGATCCCCCTGTCTCTCTGCCTGCTCTTGCCCACCTTCCCCCTTGTCCACTCCCTCTCTGCTCACCCCTGTTTCTGAGTTTAGTGACTGGCCCCTCACCACCCAGTTGCCCCAGCCAGGGCACTGGGACTCTTCCTGACGTTTCCCTCTCCCTCACCACCTGGATTCATCCCATTCAAGCTCCCGACCTCTGTTCTTGGGCTCTCCGTCTTCATGGCCACAATCCTTGTCTAGACCACTGTCATCTTCCAGCAGGACATCACCTGGTCTCCCTCCCTCCCCTGCCTCTGTGTCCCTCAATGACTCTCCACACTGCAGTCAGGACAAATCTTTCTAGAATTCAAGCCTGATTGTGTCAGTGCCCAGTAAACCTGTATTGAATTTCCACTGGAGAAAACCCTCAAGTGCCTTCTACAGCCCTGACATCCCCACCAGCACTGTCTCCCCGTGCTCACTTCAGCCAAGCTGAAATGGCCTCCAACGCACCATGCCTCCTCACTCTGACACCTACATGAGGTATTTCCATGTAATTGTAATTGTGTGGAACGTAATCCACCTGGCTAACACTGATCCTTCAGATAGTCATCACAGACATCACTTCTTCCAGGACGCCTTCCCTCCTGCCCCCACAACTGCTATTCTCGTGCTTCTGTGGCATTCCTCACACCCTTCCCCTCCTCATCATCAACGGATGTGACTTTCCAGACACTATGTGGCAAGAGTTGCAGTAAGTACTCTGCATGAATTACCCTTTAATCATCACAACATCTCTAAGAGCTGGTGTGGCAGCTGTACACTAGATGAAGCCCATTACTCATCTAGAGCATGGACTGGTAAACTTTTCCTGAATGTATTTTTAGTTTTATGGGTCTTAGGGTTTCTCTTGCAATGATTCAACTCTGCCAGTGCAGCCTGGAGGCAGCCCAGGACCATACATAAATAAATGAGCCTGGCTATGTGCCAAGAAAATTATTACTCAACAAGGTGGCAGGCCCAGTTTGAGCTGGGGGGCTGTCGCTGAGCCCTGCTCTTGACTAGACTACAAGACTCATGAGGTTAGGGACGCTACGTCTCCAGCATGGGGACTAGCACACAACGGTGCTTCAATACCATTTCTCCTCCCACTGCCTCCAAGGACAGATTTGGGGTGGGATGAATATAAGGAAGAATCTAGGTGTTGGCAATTGCTGACCAAGTTGACTTCTCTGCTCAATATGCCATCATGTCCCTAAGAGAGTCTCCATTTTGCTGAGCCCAAGTCTGCTCCATGTGGCTCTTAGCCCTGGTCCTTCCTCTGCTTTTGGGAGCTGCAGACAGAAGGTATGATTCAGCTTCTGCGGGGATTCCTTCTTTGGGGTTCCAGCTCCTGCAGGCTCTTCTCTGATTAAGCCTCTCCCATCAGTCCCCATCCCCATGGTGCCCAGACTGTCCTCAACCTCTCTCCCTCCTCTGCAGGCTCGCCACTGGCAATTTCCCCTTTAAAGGACACTCTCCCAGAGGGAAACAGAGCTCTCCAGACTCCTGGGATGCCATGGTCTAAACTCTGTGCAACTTTCTATGCAGTCCAGGAACTCCCAGGCTCTAAGAAGTCACTGCCTGGGTTCTAATGGGACCACTTGTGGGCTGTACCAGGACCAGTGTCTTGGCAATTCCCAGGCCTTTCTTAGCAGAGCTGCTGCTTTGAAAGCAGGGCTTTCCCCACCACCCCATTTTTCTGAGACGTTTCTTAGTTTCATTGATTTTTTTTTTTAATTCTATGTGCAGAATCATGGCAGGATTTTGATCTTGGGGCGATACGATGAAAACACTGTCAGGAAAATTCATTCAGCCCTGGATTCCAAGATGGATTGTGTAGGGGAGAAAGTGAGGGAGAGGGGAGATCTAAATGCAAGATCACACTTTCTCACGGAGTGGTGTTAAGATGATTTCATGCTTGAAAATATGGAAAACCATCTCATATTTCAGAAATTCTTATTGCAACATGAGAGGGGCTCCACTTAAAATCACCCTCATCCGTCAAGGGCTCTGCCAAAATGCCAAAGCTTCCGTGAAGCCTCCTGCCACCACGAGACTCCATTGTCATTCCCTGTCTCCCCTAATACCTTTTCAGCCCCTGTCGCACACCTGCCAGCACCTGATTTGGGCTAGAGCTCATTAGATGTTTGACTTTTGGATCTATGGGTCGCTCTGAGTTCTTCAAGAATGGGACTTGTCCCAGCCCAGGTTCGGGGCCTTGCACATGGTTATGGACTTGCCTGGGCTCCGGTGAGTCATGGAACGCTGCCACAGGTAGAGAGCTTGTGGTTGGGACCAGCGGCAGCAACCTGCCCCCTCTGTGCTCTGCTTCCCTGGTAGCAGCTCAGCACACCCGCTGTCCCAGCCCCCCTGTTTCTGCGCCTGGGCCCCGGGCTGGCTCAGCCTCCCTGCTGGAGCTCTGCTGCTGACCTTGGTGCTGAGCCTGCCCTGCAGGCTCAGCCACTGAGTAGTGGCCTCTGAAGGGCCCCGTCATCCCTGCTGCTCTTGCTCACCCTGAGTCATGAGACATAGGTCTTAAACCTCCTGGCATGAAGCTCTTAGCAAAATAATTTTGCAGAGGTGATTGCTCTGTGTTCCCAGCATTAAATAATGCAATAACGGAAGCTTCTCAAGGTTCTCCCTGCTTTTCAGTCTCTCAGCATGTGGCTTGAATTTTCCCAAATGGCCTCCATGGGCAGGTTAGCTATGCCTGGAATGTGACGCTTTGACAAACTTGTACACAATCAAACACCTGCTTGGCACATGGAAGGACTCAATAGATGCAGGCTGAGTGAGGAGTAAAGTAGTCGATGATCGAATGAATACTTTCTCCTGGTGACCTTTCCTTCAATAGCCGTAACCGGACACAGAACTGAGCAGCACTCAGCGCAGCGCATCAGCGTGGCTTCAACAATTTCAACATTCTTTCTAAGGGCTCCATTCTTTTCCTTGAAATCCATTCGCTGTATTTCCCATTTATTTTCTCTACTGATCTGTCTGCTTCTCTGAGGTCGCCTTGAACAATGGAGCTGCCAGATTAATTTTTCAGAAGTGCAACTTCCATCCCAGAATTATCAAATCGCTCACTCAAAGACTTCTAATGCCCCACTGCCTAGATGCTTGTCACAACTTCTGGGACAGGTCTTTGAGGCACCCCAGTTTCTCCCAGGCTGCCTCTCCCTCCCTTCTCATACCGTTCCTTCCTCTTCTGAACAGCTGCTTCCTTCCAGAAACTTCTCTCTGTTTTGTTGCCTCCAGACCTCTACTATCCCCTTCAGCAATGAGGCACTTATTCCCCAAGCTGCTGCTGGGACAGCTTGCAGCTCACAGCTCACACCTGAGCCCCTGCCCAGGCACACACCCTCCAATGGCTGGCCGATGCAAGGGTATAAAGGTCTTGTCCCCTTGCCCTGCAGGTACCTCTGAAAGGCCTGCCAGCTCTTAGTATGGTGAGCTGAGGCCTCTTTTGCAACAGCACCTGCTCAATTCTCCTTCTTCCACATCCTTCCAGGTGTTGTTCCTGAATGTTCTCCCCAGCAAACCTCCCAAGCAAATCTCAGTCTCTCATCTGATTCCCCTGAGGCCCGAACTGCTGTGTAATATTTCACTGCATGGCTGCACCACATGTCATTAAACAGTGCCCTCCTTAGGCACATTCAGCTTATTTTCAGCCTTTGACTATTTTAAACGTTGTTGAAATTCACATCTGACCACACATCTTTGAACAAACTTCTGATGACTTCCTTGCAATAGCATCACAGAGTGTGTCTGAAAGTCCCTGAGACGCTTTCAGGAGGTCTGTGAGGTTAAAGTTCTTTTCACAATAATATCAGATGCCTTTTCTCTTTCACTGTGCAGACATTTGTACTTATGGCACAAAAGCAGTGGTAAGATGGTGATCTTTAGCAGGAATCAAATTAGCAGTAGCCAACTACACTCCTGGTCATTTTATGTACTCACAATTTTTCTTTTTTTTTAATTTTTAAATTTTTTTTAGCACCAGCCATATGTAGTGACTCATGCCTGTAATCCCAGCACTTTGGGAGGCCGAAGCGGGCAGATCACTTGAGGCCAGGAGGTCAAGACCAGGCTGGCCAACGTAGTGAAACCCCATCTCTACCAAAAATGCAAAAAAATGAGCTAGGCATATTGGCACACACCTGTAGTCCCAGCTACTCAGGAGGCTGAAGCCTGAGAATTACTTGAACCCGGGAGGCAGAGGATGCAGCGAGCCAAGATCGTGCCACTGCACTCTAGCCTGGGTGACAGAGCGAGACTCTGTCTCAAAAGAAAAAAAAAAAAGCACCAGTTTCACTTAAGAATGTTTTTGACGAAGCAGGGTAAATTATTAATTTTATCGAACCTTGGCCCTTGTGTACATACCCTTAATATTCTCCGTGGTAAAATGTGAAGTGTGTGTACCCAGTGTGCGCATTGTCTCAAGTAAAAGCACTTGTACGATTAATTCGGTTCTGAGCTGAATGAACCGCGTCTTCCTTGGACCGTCATTTTCACTTCAGAGAAAGACTGACAGCCATACCACGACTATTCAGATTTGGGTATTTGCTGGACATTTTCTTTAAAATGAACAAAGCGAGACTGTCACTTCAAGGAATGCAACTGACATTATTTTTTGCCCATGATAAAATTCAAGCTTTCAAGTGAAAATTGGAATTTTGGAACATTCCTATCAGCCACCATGAGCTTGACAGCCTCCCTTGACTTAAATACTTCACTGATGACACAGGTGGTGATTTTAACAAAGATGATTTTTAAATCTTGTACAATGAAATGTGTCAACATTTGGAAGATCTGCATAATTCAGTGACCTGCCATTTTCCAGTGACCAATGCGTGGTGTTATGTGGAGAAATGATCCTTTCAAAGCACAAGATGGACCAAGAGTTTAATGTCAAAGAGTAGAAAATGTTCCCTGGTGGGGTTTCTGATTCTACGTTGCAATATGCTTTAAGAACCTATAACTTGCTGAGTTTTTATATAGTCTATAAGAAGAATATCCACAATGACTGGAAAAGGCTATTAAAATACTTCTCCCTTTTCCAACAGCATATCTGAATGAGGCGTGAATTTCTTATCATACTTCAACCAAAACCACAGATCACAACAGGTTAATTCTGAAGATCTAGCCATCTTCTACTAAGCCAGACATTAAAGAGATATGTGGCAACACCACTCTTTGCATTACATTTTGTTCATTTTGGAAAAAATAGCTATTTTTAAAAAATAAAATGGCATATGTTAATACAGCATGACTTTATTAGTATTATTTTAAACTGTATTAAGAATTTAGAAGCATTTTTAGTTTTATCTTCTAATACGATAAACATTAATAGATATAATCCACATTAACAAAAGTTCTTTGGGGGTCTTCAAACATTTTTGAGAGGGTAAAGCTCTTCTGAGATCCAAAGGTTCAAGAAGTACTGGCCCAGTGAATCCTTGTCCTAATCCCGCTCTCACCTATGGAGGAGAAGACAGTAGGCTGATAGGACAGTGACTGCATCGCACCTGCCGCTAAGCCTGAGGATCAGCGTGCATTGCACTAAACACAGAAGCACAGGATGCCCCCACGGCTTCCTACCCAGTGTGGCTGGGGCATGAGCGCCTGGTGCTGGCTGCCTGCCTCTCCTCCTGCCTTTCTTCCTGGCAGCTTCGACATCACATGGGTCCGGCATCCTTGTCGTTCCCGTTCTTGGATCTCCGAGGTTCCAGGAGTCCCAGTAGTTTTCTCTCTTCTCAATTCACACCCTAGACTACTGTTTTTCGTGGAGTCCCATTGTTTTCCAAATGTGTTGCAATTTTTCCAAGTTCGTTGTTTGTTTTTAAACTTTTTTGCTGGTGTCTTTTGACATACAAATCATTTCGATGTTTTATGTAATGTAAATTTTTATTTTTATTTTTATTTTTTTTTGGAGACGGAGTCTCGCTCTGTCACCCAAGCTGGAGTGCAGTGGTGCAATATCAGCTCACTGATGCAACCTCTGTCTCCCGGGTTCAAGTGATTGTCCTGCCTCAGCATCCCGAGTAGCTGGGGTTACAGGCGCCCGCCAACAGGCCCGTTAATTATTTTGTATAGTAATCAGTTAATTTATAGCTTTTGCTTTGCTTTTTCATGTTGATTAAATTATTTTTTACCATAAGGTTATAAAAATCTTCTTCTAAATTTTCTTTGGAATTTTAATGTCTTCTTTCTTTTTAGATTTATCCCTTTAACGCAATTGGAATTTTAAAAAGTTGTTTTTTGAAGTTAATCAGTGTACAATAAAATGAATGCACCCATACTAAGTGTAGATTTGATGTATTTTATATTTCCACTGAATATATTTTTTATATAAAAATCTATATACCACACATGTACACACTGTTAAATGTAAACATCACTGTATACCACTGTTTAGACATTTAACCTTTGAAGCATAATTGAGTTGTTTCTGTTTTGGATTAGAAATAGTATGTTGTTATATTGTTAATAAAGCTGATAGGAACATTCATATACAAGACTTTTTGTGAATATAGTTTTAAAGATGATATATTCAAATGGGTTCTTACTGATATAAAGGAAAGGCGCTTTGAAAACTATTTTAATGTTATATGCAGGAATTTTAAGAAATGCTCTTGTTAAGGAGCTTTAATCATGTTTCCTAGAAATGCTCTTAGATTTTTCTGGGTACACATTGAGGTAACCTTCTAATGATTATCATCTCGTCCTTTCCTTTGCAATAGTTAAACATCTTGCTTCGTGTTTTTGCCTTATTATGTTAGTTACAGTCTTCAGAACAAAGTTGAAGAATAGCAATTATTCTTGTTCCCAACTGTATGAGTCATCTATTGTGTGATGTTATGGTTGAATTGTGTCTCTTAAAATTCATGTGTTGACATCCCAACCCCAACAACTCAGAATGTGATCTAGTTTGGAAATAAGGTCTTCACAAAGGTAAGCAAATTAAGATGAGGTCATTAAGGTAGGCTGTAATCCGATATGACTGGTAGCTCTGAAAAGGAAACATAGACACACGCCGTGTGAGCCTGAAGGTGGCCGCCCACAAGCCGGGGAGGGAGCCCCCAGCAGAGATCCTTCCCTCACAGCCCTCAGGAGAAACCAGTCCTGACAACACCTTGATCTCAGACTCCGGCATCCAGAACTGGGACTCCCCATAATGCCTGTTGTTTCAGCCACCAGTTTCTGGTACTTTGATACTGCAGCCCTAGCAGACTAGTACATTTAACAAATCACCCCAAAACGTAGTGGCGTAGAACAGTCTAATGATGTGTTAGTGAGTATGATGCTTGTGGGATGTTTCTAATAGATACTCTTAATTTTAGAAAATTTACTTCTACTCTTGGAATACTTAGAATTCATATCAGAAGTGGATTGTGATCATAGTAAATTTTTTTTGGCACCCATATAGATGACCATACAGTTTTCTCATTTAACCTCTTAACATAATGAATCGCAGCAATGGCTTCCCTGATGTTCTGATTCTGCCCGTAGCACAGTTTATCTTCTCTCCACTTAGGTGAGTTCATTGAGGGTATAGCCATCCCTATATCCTCCTTGCCTGGTGCAGGGGCTGGCAAACAGCAGATTCACAATTAATGTCTGCTGAAATGTGTTATATCAATTATCATTTAAATTCAAGGCCATCTTCTCCCAGTTAAATCAGATGGAGCACTAGAGGTGACTTTTTTTTCTAGTTTTCAGCACAGCTTATGCCTAGACATCCAGTGAGCCGCCCACCTATGCAGCCACAACTTTTTCCTTCTTCCCTCCCCCTCCCCAGTCCCCTTCCCCACTGTAGTACCTTCCTGTTTTGCAAACACAGCTATGTCTTCTCTTCTTCATTATTCAACAATAGGAGGTGTCTATAAACAAAGCCAAGGGGAAAGTGCATTTTTGTATTTATAGTGGTCGCTCTTTATCACCTGAAGATGAATTTGTTTTTTTAAAAAACTAATTTTGGGGAATAAGTAATTCTCCGGAGTAGTCTGAAATTCACGAAGAAGTAACCTCTGGGAGATTGTAATGGGAATTTTGGTTCCGAAGTTTTTATTTTTCTCTTATGGTTTTACTATTTTCAAAATTTTACTGGAAAAAAATGGGGACAAAAGTAATGCAATTTCAAACTCTTTTTTTTTTTAAATAATTTTTTTAGCAGTTTAATCACTGTTGTACCTTCATTAGGAGAACAGAATATGATTTCATTACCATGAATCACTGCAAGGGCCAAAGCAAAGCTGTCTAGAGGTTTGCAGGCATCAGGCTTCGTGCACCTAAGCTGCCTGCACAGACATACCCTTGACCAGGAGTAATGATGGAGGCCCAGGAAGGTGCATGCAGATTGCGCTCGAGTAGCAGAGTGGGGACTGGAACCCCAGCATCCTGATTTTACATTTTCACACTGCTGGACTCAATGCAGAGAACAGCTGCTGTGCCAGGCAGTAGAGAGTCAGCATTGCTTTGGAGGAGGATCAGCTGTGAGCTCATGGGCCTGCGAGAGAATCAGGCAAAGGAAGAAACATTCCAGGAGAGATCCCTTGGGACCAGGAGCCAGGACGGCTCAAGGCACCCAGTCATGCTCTACGTGGCCCAGCTTCTTCTCTTTCATGAATCTCCTAACTCAGCCTAGAAGAGTCAGAGCCTCTGGGATGGTCTGTAAGCCCCCCTCCTCCTCCCCTCTAACTGCAAACCCTCATTAGAAGCAGGTGCGCTCCACAAACCCACAGTCGGCAATAATCTCTCTATGACTCAATTTCTTCACCTCTAAAATGTGGTGAATAATAGGGCTCTTCTAGGATTGTCGTAAGGGTAGAATGAGGAGACACATGAGTGCCTGATAGACAGTGAGTATTCAAAAGTATTTGTTGAGTACTTACTGTCTCACCTAATATATATTCCTTATATATTAGTTTTTTATTGATGCTGTAACAAATTGTCACAAACACAGTGGCTTGAAACGATGCAAAGTTATCTCATACTTGTGTAGGTTAGAAGCCTGATATAGTTCTTACCGGGTTAAAATCAGGGTACTGGCAGTGCTGCCTTCCCTTCTGGAGGCTGGAGAGGAGAATTCGTTTCCTCGCTTTCTCTACTTCTCCAGGCTTCTCACATTTGGTCTATGGCCCCTTCCTCCATCTTCAGAGCCAGCAACAGCAGGTCAAGTTCTCTTAAAGAATATCTCTGATCTCCTCTCCAGCCTCCCTCTTCCACATTCAAGGACCCTTGTGATTACATTGGGTCTACACAAATAATCCAGGATAATTTCTCTATCTTAAATTCAGCTGATTAGCAACCGTAATTCCATCAGCAACCTTAGTTTCCCTTGCTTATAACCTAATATACCATAGGCTCCAGGGATTAGCACATGGACTTTTTTTTGCGGGGGTTGGGAAGTGAGCATTCTTCTGCCTACCACCTCTGATAACGATTTTTATAATTGCTAAAAGTAAATAATAAAATTAACACAATAAATATGGTAAGAATTACATTGCACTCACTCTTGGCAAGCGGCTGGATTCACAGTGTGATAGCTGAGAATGAAGACTTGGACCAGACAGCCTGGGTTGTGATGGTAGCTCCTGTATTTACCCACTGTACAGTTTGAGAAAGTTACTTAGTCTCTTTGTGCATCCGTTGTCCAATGTTTAAAGTGGGATGACAATCACCGTTCCTCCCTTATGAAGACTACATGAAAAACCCTCCGAGGATGCTGAAGCCCAGCACTTGCTAAGTACTTTTTAAGGACTAGTTGTTAGTTGTTAACTGAATAAAGGTCCCTCAGCTCTGCCCTCTTGTGTGGGGCTCGAGGCCACGCTCACCCCGGCCGTCAGAGGGCGGCTCCAAGCCCATGTCCCTGCTGTGCCTGCACCAAGCATTCCCCACACAGATGTTTCTTCTTTGTGTTTCACTTTGCTTTGCCCCTACTTCCAGCACCCTGTGTTCCCAATGAGCCTCTTAGGAGGGTCTCATGGCTCTCCCATATTTGAATCCAAATCCTTGCAGTTCCCAAAGCCAACTGCTATGGTTTGAATATCTGCCCTCTCCAAAAGTCATGTTGAAATTCAATCCCCAATGTGGCAATATTGAACAGCGGGGCCTTTGAGAGGTGATTGGGTCTTGGGGGCTCTGTCCTCATGAGTGAATGAATCCACTAATGGATTAATGAATGAATGAGTTATCACAGGAATGGGACTGCTGGCTTTATAAGAAGAGTGATGGAGACCTGAGCTGGCACAATGAGCCCCTTTGCCATGGGATGCCCTGTGCCATCTTGGGCTCTGCAGAGAGTCCTCGCCAATGCGAAGGCCCTCACCAGATGTGGCCCCTTCACCTTGGACTTCTTAGCCTCCATAACCATAAAAAATAAATTCCTTTTCTTTGTCAAGTACCCAGGTTCAGGTATTCTGTTATAAGCAACAGAAAATTGCCTAAGACATCAACAGAAGTGAATTCATAGACACAGACACCTGTATCCTTCCTGACAGGCTGAGTTCTAAAGACTGTTCCTAAGGCCATATATATATATCCACATATATAAAGGCTGTGCACATATGCACATATACACATATAAACATACTCTGTTGTCATCCTTTTTCAATTAAAAAGATCTTCTTCATTATTATTTGCATGACCATACTTCCCTCTGTCTTCATCTACTGTTATATTAAAATACCATAGGCTGGGTGGCTTATAAACAATAGATATTGACCTCTCATAATTCTGGAGGCTGAAAGTCCAAGATCAGGCTGCCAGCATGGTTGCGTTCTGCTGAGGTACTCTCATGGGTTGCAGACTGCCTGCTTCTCATTGTATCCTCATATGGCTGAAAGAGGGGTGAGCACTCTCAAGACTCTCTTTTATAAGGGCACTAATCTGATTCATGGGGTCTGCACCCTCATGACCTGATTACCTCCCAAAGGTTCTAGCTCATAATACCATCACAATGAGGGGTAGGATTTCAACATAGGAATTTGGGGGGAAACAGGGCACAAATATTCAGACCACAGTACCTTCACATTCATAGTCTCAGCATTTGTTTACATTCTGACTGGTTTGGTACTTATCAGACATAATGAAGTTAAAACTATTATAGAGCCCCCCAAACTTGAGCATGAGCTTATCCAGCCAGGGAGCAGCCCAATGGAGGTCTTGAAGACAGTGTGACCACTAATGCCATCCATTGGTAGTGGGCAAGTTGGTGCAGACAGGCTCTTGCTGTAGCTTTGTTCATTAGATGAAAGACCCTGTGCAAAGGCACGTCGGTGTTCAGCTGTCACAGTTGAGTGGGATTCCTTCAATAAGGCTACCCAGGGAGCCCAGGCAGCTGCAGACTCATTTTTAGCATCTCACTGAAGGGTTTCATCTCTTCACCAGCTTTGAGATATGAGGGGGATCTCACTGTCAAACTTCTATGATGCTCCCTCTGCTATAGAGTTGTCTCACAGGGACTGTGAACCCCAATAGATCACAAGTGAATGAGAAAGGCAAATTGCTCAGTGTAATCTAAGTTCAGGAGCAGAAAAGTAAAACTGGGAATTTAAACATAACTGTGCTTTAGCAAAAATAAAACCACTGTGAGATACACACTAGAAGAACATTGTTGGTGTCATAGGAGCATTTTTGTTTAATTGTTTTCTGCAATTTAGGGTTATGTTAGGTCTTTTGTGGGTGCATTTGTGAGTTGAATACAGAACTGACACTGTGAAAGTTTTAGAAATTTTGCTAAATTTCTATTTAGTCTGGTTTATGATTCCAAACGAAAAGTTCAATGATAAGGTATAGTTTTAACAAGCTATTTGGCATGAGAAATTCCATCTGAGTTTGGGGACAAGTTCTGTACTATTCTGGCAGATGAAAAATGATGGCATTATTTTGCAAAATCTCCTCCTGTTTGTGTATTATCTGTCCAACAACAAGATGAAAACATTAAGTAAATGAAGTCCTTCATGAAGCAAGGAAGCAAACACAAATACCAAATCTTGATACGAGTATTCTGGAATCTGGAAAAGATAAACTGAAATTAAGTACATTTATTCAAATATGGAATCATTTTACTGTAAGATTAGAGTAAAATAAGCCATATCATGAGCTATGTAGTGACTCAGGGGTCACTAAATAAGGACAGTGTCACTTATATTTCACATGGCCTTGTTAGGGGTAAGAGCTTGAGGCAGGCTCTCAGTTGGGTGCTCTTCATTCCCATAGGGCTGCCTTTAAAAACATTAACAGACTTTTATTCTTAAAGCAGCTCTCAATTTACAGAAAAGTTGAGCAGAAAGAACAGAGTTCCCGCATTCCCGCTCCCTAGTTTCCTCTGCTATTCACCTCTTGCATTGGGCTAGTGCCTTTGTTACAGCTGATGATCCAGCGTTGCTATCTGATTATGAACTGAAGGTGTTGGTTTACATCAGGGTTACTCCTTGTGTCTTACAGTTCTATGGGTTTTGACAAATGCGTAATGTCACATATGCACAATTACAGTATCAACACAGGATCATATCACTGCCCTAAAAATGCCCTGTGTGGGCTTTCCTTTGTAGGAGCCCTGTGGCAAGCATGCATATTTGTTTTGTCTTAGTCTCCTAATGATCGTCCATCTCAGGATCTTTGTTCCTGTGAGAGCCTCATGTCTGTGCTTTAGTCCCAGTCCCTCTCCTGGCTCTTGCATATCATGCAATGCTATACTGCCCCAAACGTTCTCGCAGGCTGGCTTTCCTCCTTTGGCACTGCCTTGATTACTTCTGCCCTCCGCCCGCACCTCCATGCTCCCTGTCAGTCCTGGGTGGGAGACTGACTTGCTCTAGACGCTCTAGACAGTGCATCCTACAGCCTGTTTGATGGAGTTTGATTCATATTTTGCACCTTGCCAGTCCTTCCATCAGTGGCCCTGCCAAAGCGTCAGTTTGGCTCCTCCATGGATAAATAACATCTGTTTTATGTAATGATCCGGCACTTTCTTCATTCTCATGTCCCTGGTTGTATCCCCAGGGCTCATTTCCTGTGCGGGAACCTGCCATGAGGAGCTGTTTATCAGTATCTCTTCTGAAGAATCAAAATAGCTGATTCTGTATGTGCTGTCACTGGCCACGCTTAAAGTTCGCTTGGATTCAAGGTCATTAGTTCTGCTCCCATGCTGATTGCCGTACCCTCGCCTGCACTTTCCTGCAGAGGGGGTTTAATTGTTTTTTCATGATGCTGGGAAGTCAGTGGCTGGGCCTGCAGTTATACTTGAAGTGCACATTCAGGCCAGGTCCCAGATGTGGTTCCCTCTTAGCCAGCCAATCCTGAACTGTCAGAGTGAAATCCACCCTACCTCTGGCTCTGGGCCTGAGAGTCTTGAACCCAGATCTGAGACCCTGGCAGTGGTCCCAGTACTTGTTAGGATTTGCACTCCGTAAGGAATCGGCTCTTTTGAGATTCATAGTCCCTTTTTCCTCGCTAGCGGCCTTTGCCGCTCAAAAATTAATCTTGTCTGATTGAAGAGGCTTGTTAGCCTCCAGACCCCAGCAGCAGCCACAGATTGGCAAGGTCCAGCGGGCCACTCAGTTTCCCCGTGCAAGCTGCCATAATCACAACTGCTTAACAAGCACTCCTTGCATCTCCTGCAGGCCCGGGCTAGTAGCACCCCATGCAGCAGGGCCCAGGTAGACTCCAATTCCGCCCAAGCCCAGGACTTCACCTCTCCGTGCTTGCTGAGCCTGAGCATATTGTGAAGGTTTCCAGAGGGGAGACCATCTGTCTGCTCGCGAACTCACATGGTCCTCAGTCAGCCGCCTCTTCCTAGGATCCTGCTGTCATGCCCTGTGGGGCTGGAGCAGCCGCTGCATGGCATTTGGCAGCTGTTGCAGCAGTCAAGGGCACAGGCGCCCACAATGAAGATCCCTAACCTGGCTGCTGTTTGCAGCCCAAGTGCAAGAATGCAAGTGGAAACATCTGCAGCGATGAAAAGGAGAACCCAGAGGGCGGGGCTTTGTCATCTCATCATGCCCGGGATGACATTTTGTGCCAAAACTTGTCTGAAAGATTTGAGAGGTGCAGGACTTTGCAGGTGAAGGAATGAGGACAGAAGTCTAGACAGGGATGGAGACATTCTGAGATCTCTTTTTAAAAACCAGAAACCATTGCCACATTGTAAAGATGGGGAAGTGATTTGCTGTGTGGACATGCTCTCCTTGGTGACACAGTGACGGCTGAAATGCGGGTTCATATTCTTCACATTCCTTCTGTTGCCTCACTAAGGTTGACAAGGCAGAGAGTCATGGAGCCAGGCTCTGGGCTGTGCAGGTGTCTGCCCGCCCTGTGTAAGAGTGAAAAGCCACTGGGGGTGTTTGGGCAGAGTTGGCATCACCTGCATTGGGTAATCACGTGCAGGATACATGGGAAGTGGTGAGATGGACGGCAAAGGCCTACACAAAGGTGGTGGCGGCATCCGCAGGAAGAAACAGGCAGCCTGGAGAGCCCGGGAGGGACAGGCTGACATTTCTATCAAGCTGTTAGATATTATAAAGAGCACTGTTAGTGACCTCTGGGTGTGACGAGGAAGATGGCAAGGCCATTAACAAAGCTAAGCAGTTCAGGATGAGTGGTGGGGTGAGGACACAGGCAAGAGAGGGTAAAGCGTGGGTGGGCTCTCTAAGTGGGAACTGCTGTTAGGCCACTGGAAAAAGTGGCGTGGAGCTCAGAGCCAGGGAGGGACAGGATAGGTAGACGGAGCAGGAGCAGAGGAATGTGTGGTGGGAATCGTGGGACGGGCACAGGATTTCTTCAATGGCTGCAGGTTTGCAGGAAAACTTGATGGCTAAGAACACAAAATCTTGAAGCCCTGGTGAAGGGGACAGTGGCCCACCCTGAGAAACAATGACCGAGATGTAGGACAAGAGCTAGCGGAGGCTTCCACGGAGGGAGTGACCAACCATGTCCTGCGCTTTGGGGAGGTCTGGAAAACCAGCTCAGGGGTGGCTGCAGAGGGCTGCTCCAGTATGTGCTGGAATGTGTCCAAATACTAATAGACTGAGGGCTGAGGGGGCACAGTGATTCAGAGGTGACACGTTGCATCGGTCCTCCAATAAATGTCAATTAAGCACTGAGGGATTATGCCTCCCAAGGGCTTTCAGTTAGGAGGGGAGACAGACATCTGAACAAAATAGACGAGTGCACAATGTCGATGGGGCCACGGGCCCGAGGCAGGCTGTTCCTTTTTGGAGCATGAAGAGAGGCTTCTCAGAGCATCATCTGAGTTGAATTTTGAAAGCTTTCTAGCAAAACTGGAATAAACAAAGCTATCTACCATAACATAGAGCTTTGCTGTGTAAGCTTGTGTGCATTCCCCATTCTTTCTAAAGACTGAGTTTCCTCAGTTAAAAATATGCAGGGCCAGGCCTGTGTTCTCTATGAGTGTTTTCTCCTCCAGAAGTGAAGAGTTTAAAAAAAAAAAAATCTTGAAATATGCAAAACAGTATG
This sequence comes from Trachypithecus francoisi, assembly GCF_009764315.1. Taxonomy (NCBI): domain Eukaryota; kingdom Metazoa; phylum Chordata; class Mammalia; order Primates; family Cercopithecidae; genus Trachypithecus; species Trachypithecus francoisi. The sequence continues at coordinate 3,987,487 of NW_022681442.1, read as the reverse complement.
GATGTTCCTCAAAAAATTAAACATAGAATGATCATATGATCCAGCAATTTCATTTGGGTAGATGCCCAAAAGACTCAAACAGGGACTCAAACAGGTATCTGTACATTTGTGTTCATAGCAGCATGATTCATAGTAGCCGGAAAGCAACCAACAGCCAAAAGGTGGAAGTCACCTAGGTGTCCATCAGTGAGGGAATGGATAAGCAAAACATGGAGTATTCATGCCGGAGACTATTAGGAAGCCTTTTTAAAAAGGTATTTCTGACACATGCAACACCACGGGTGAACCTTAATGACATTGTGCTAAGTGAAATAAAATGGTCACAAAAAACAGATACTGCAGGATTCCACTTCTACGAGGAACCTAGCATAGTCAAATTCACAGACATAGAAAACAGAATGGTGGTCAGGAGGGGCTGGAGGAGGTGAAGAGAGGGGAATTGTTGTTAAATGGGTATAGAGTTTTCGTTTGGCAAGATTAAAGAGTTCTGGGTGGAGGGTGGTGACGGCTTCACCACAGTGTAAATGTACTCAATGCCAATGAATTGGACATTTAAAAAGGATTAAGATGGTACATTTTAAGTTATGTGTATTTTACCTCAGTTTTAAAAAGTGACACTGGGGACTTCAAAAGGAAGGAGGATGGGAGGGGCCTGAGGGTTAGAAAAAATTACCTGCTGGGTACAATGTTCACCATTCATGTGGCAGGTACACTAGAAGCTCGAACCTCACTGTTATGAAATATATCAAGGTAACAAATCAGTGCATGTAGCCTCTGAATCTAAAATTTTTAAAAAGTGCTGAGAATACAGATAGAACTCATGACTCCTACATTTTTGTAAAATTGGGATTTTGAATTTTTATGAAAAGAGAACCATTGAAAAAGGCAAATCACCTTAGTCTTGGTGTCAGAGACTTCAGTTTTATTTAGTTTATTTAGTTTCATTTGAACGGAGGCTTGGGTGGGCAGCTCTGTCAGTGGCAGATTGGCAATGTGGCTGAGGGTTTGGCACCTGTCCTCTTCACATGTTGCTTCTTTGACCCCTGTTACTCGGGGCATAGCTTTCTCATAACAAGAGGCAAGAGTACAAGGGGCGGATTCAGGTGTACTGTGCCGGTAAGGCCTCCGCTCAGGTCCCATTCACAATTTTCCACTGAGCAAGGCAAGTCACATGGCCAAGGCCAACCTAACTGGAGAAGAACAGTCTGCTGGCAGGGGAGGGGCTGCAGAGTAACCTGGCAGGGGTGGAGAGGCACGGAATCCCATCACAGATGGCGAAGGAGCAGAATCAGTGGTCCAATCTATCTCCATCACATTCCAAAACGGAAGTGGCTTTCCTCTGACTTCAGAAACCCAATACTATTCTACAGTGAAGGTGGCCATTTTTTGTTGCTCCAATTTATTTGATTTCTTGCACGATCTTTTCCATAACCAGCCCTTAATTTTCATATGACAGCGTTCGTTTTGCTATTTGGGTAAACAAATCATGGCCTCCTGGAGAAGCCACTGCTTCTCTGTTTGTTCTTTTTCTGTCTGTGAAAGTGGCTCGCAGAATCTGAACTCCCTGACTTATGTGTGTTCCGCCGGCATCCTTCATGCCTACTGGGGTCACACTTTCAAACTCTTGCCAATAGCTATTTTGTGATTTCCACACTACATCAGCTTCATCACAGCGAGTAGCCTGACCCCATCGTCTAGCTCTTGTTAATTTCCTAATACCGTCTTGGTCATTAGTTGGAAACAAATCTAGACATTAAGCATTCCTGAAAATGCCTCTGACATGTAATCATTTACCATATTCGTCATTTCCACCTTCATTATGCTCTGTGTCAGGAAAGTTCCCCAATTAACATTGGGGAGATTGAAATCAAACATATTCTCATCACAGCTGAGCTTTCCTATCAGGGTTCTTCTGTTTCAAAGTAACTGCATGGGCAGACATGCAGATGGCAGAATTTTTATTAGATGGTATGGCCCAATTTTCCTGGCTCACAGAAAGTAAAAGAGGTAACAACTCAGGAAGAACATAAAATGTTAATTCTCCTACTTAATTTCTCATCAATGGCAAACATTGGCGAACATCCAGGTTCCACTTTATGTGTCTGTACTTAGAGCTTCACCTGTTAATTCTGGGCTTCAAAACAACATTCTGGGACATGTTGTCTTGGTTTATCGTAAAATGAATAGCTTTCCAGAGAGAGACCTTTCCCTTTGCCAGGATGTAAACATTACTTGGGGGGGGATACACACCTGTGTGCTCCCGAATTCAGCAGCAGGAGAATGCAGTGTAGAGGCCAAGAAAGGGTGTGGACTCTACAGATATTAAGCAGTAAGCTGAGCTCTGTGATATCAAGTGGCCAAGCCGGAAATACCTTGCTTGGAGTGATGGGTTCTGGTGGAACATCCTTGATCATGTGGTGACATTGCAGAGTTTCAGTTGACACAGTGCTGAATGAGGACCCAAGAAGACACAGTGTCTTTGCAAGATGCTTCTTGTATGAGTGTCAGAGTGAAAGAAAGACAGCTGGTGGTGATCAGGTCTGCAACTCTTGATCTCAGGCAGCAGAAAAGATAAAAACATTAAGTTTGTGCCAGAAGGGCCTTTACATACGGGGCTCCTCTGTGAGCCAGGCAAGCCCCCTGCTTGCTCAAAGCAGAGATGCCTCTCTCGGGCAGATTGCCCAGCAATAGGACAATCAAGATTCTTCAGTCCTCATCCAAACTCACTGTCCTGGCACACCCTCTGTGCTGTACCTGGGCAAATGCCTGGCTTGAAAACACTCATTCAAAGATGAGAAGCACCAAAAAGGAATCTGTATGGGTCTCAGAAGTAAAACTGCAAAAGAACATTTGATAAAAATCAAATGTAGGACCGAAATACACAAATGAAAGAATTATGCCCTGAAACCACATGTACTAGTACTAGTAAACAGACACTTCTCTGTGATAGCAAATAAATAAAAGACGGTGCGGTCACATTGAAACAGGCACACATCAGTGAGCTCTAAAAACTCAAAGGTAGATGATAAGACAACAGAAGGTGGTGAAGAGCTTGGGAACAAAATGAAAGAGAAAAAGCAAGTCATTTACAGATATGAATGCCAAATTAGAACCAGTAAAAAGGAGACTGACATTGTTAAAACTGCAGTCAGGGACATGAAAAAGAAACTCGAGGACATAAGATGGAAAAAAGCAGAGTGTGAAGGATTATAGAGAAATGTTACACCTGGAAGACAGACAAAGGAACCACAAACTGCACAAATCTGGTGTTCTTGGAGAAGAGAAAAGGCCACATGGAACGGAAAACATGTTCAAGGATACAGCAGAAGAAAACTTTCCGGTGAGCAGGGAATGACTGAATATGAACTTGGGAAGAGCAACAAGAAAAACTAGTACAGAGTGAAAACTTGAGAGAGAGCGAGTTTGAGATGTAAAGACAAGACGTAAATTGTATAAATATCAGACAAAGGGGAATAAAAATCAAGTCACTTATTTAGCAAGACAAGGGCACAGGGCATACTTGATCCCTTATTTATACTATTACATGATTGAAAACATCCAGCAAAATGAAAAAGTTGGAGTGAAAAGATTGGCGGTGAGCATTCAATCTATTTAAATATGATAATTATGTATACAGAACAGAAAAAATACTGTAAACCTTGAAATGTAGAATCAACTTAAGTATAAATATTGGGAGGTCAAGAGTGCAGAGGAGGTGGGAGGAGACAACTGATGCTTTCAAAGATAATGAATCAAGTAAAGATGATAAATGAAGAAAAGGTTTAAGCATGTTAAAATTATAGGCAACTCCTAAAGGAATTAAAAAGCAATAAAACTAACTAAAATTCCAAAAAAGTAGAAATTATACAGAATGTATATTCTAATCAAAATGAAATAAAACTATCCGTTAATAATTGAACATTTCTTATCACCTGGAAATCTGAAAAACTCTTTTAAACACACGTTGAAAAGGAGATAACCAAAGTTATCTAGAAAATTATAATAAGTAAAGAATTATGTACCCAAACTACAAAAGTAGCTAAAGGATAAAGAAAAGTTTCATAGCTTTAAATACCTGTTACCAAATAAGAATAGCTGAAAATAAATGTATCATTTAAATAATGCAGCATAAAAGCAAACAATCATGAAGGCAAATGAAAGCAAGATGAAATAATAAAGTTAAAAGGAGGAATTAATGTATTGGAAATATAGAAACAGAAAACTAATCAATTAACTTTTTTTTTTCTTTTTTTTGAGATGGAATCCCGCTCTATTGCCAGGCTGGAGTGCGGTGGCGCGATCTCGGCTCACTGCAACCTCCAGCTCCCTGGTTCAAGCTATTCTCCGACCTCAGCTTCCCGAGTAGCTGGGATTACAGGCAGGTGACACCACGCCCAGATAATTTTTGTATTTTCAGTAGAGACGGGGTTTCACCATGTTGGCCAGGACGGTCTCAATCTCCTGACCTGGTGATCTGCCCGCCTCGGCTTCCCAAAGTGCTGGGGTGCCACCGCCCCCGGCGAAAACTAATCAGTTACCTTTAAGAGATGATTCTTTGCAATAGGGGAGAGAAACCCTAGCTAGAATAGTTAAGAAAAAAGGACAAAGCATAAATATAAAAAATCAGAAATGGAAGTGAAAGATTAAAAGCAAATACAATGTGATTAAAATAATTGTTTTGAAAGTATACTTCATCAACACTGTGCATAAATCTTAAATACCTGAATGGAACGGATTTCCAATTGGAAAGCATAAAATTACCAACATTAGCCCTAGAAGACTGTGGTCACATATTTAAACAGTCCCCCACTCCTACCAAAGATATTCCACTCTAATCCCTGGAATTTGTAAATATGATGAAATATTTGTAAATATGATGTAAATATTTGTAAATATGATGAAATATTATTCCCACCATGATGTCTTCTTGTATGTCACATTTGACCTTAAAATAGGAGCTTTTGGGTCATCTAATCACATTAACCCTTAAAAGCAGAGCACCTTCTCCAGCTGGTGGTAAGGCAGTCAGAAAGATTTGAAGTACAAGAACTCAGTGCACCATTGTGGGTGTGGAGATGGAAGGGGCCACCCAAGAAGGGATGCAGGTGGCCTCTAGGAGCAGAGAGTAGAGAGCCCTGTCAGGCAGCAAGGACATGGGGCCATCAGTCCTACAGCCACAAGGGATTGAGCTCTGCCAATGAACTGAATGAGGTTTTAAGCAGATTATTTCCCAGAGGCTTCCGACAAGTGCCCACCTGGCTGACACCTGGATTTCTGCTTGGTATAACCCTAAGAAGACGACCCAGTTGAGTCCACCGGAAATGTGGTCTACAGAACTGTGTGATCATAAATGGGCTCTGGTTTAAGCTGTGAAATTGCGATAATTTGTTACAGCAGCAATAGAAAACAAAGATACAGAACATCAAAGTCGATAAATTTCCAGGAAAGAAATAGAATTACCAAGAAGTCGCAGAGGCAAATTTTGTCAAAACTTCAAAATACACACAATCTAACTTCTTTATTAAAGCCAGAGTAACATGGAAAATAAAACTTGTCAAATACAGCGAAACAAAACAATACAGATGACTAGGGCAATTTCACTTAAAAATATTGATACAGGAATTTGAAAGTAAATATTAGCAACAGATTCCAGCAACTTATTACACAAACTGAAATCTATTACTATAAAATGTGTTTTTCCCAAGGATGTATGAATAACATGACATATCAAAGATATGACAGAAGACTAGGGCAATTTCACTTATAAATATTGATACAGTAATTTGAAATTAAATATTAGCAATAGATTCTAGTAACTTATTACAAAAACTGAAATCTACTACTATCAAGTGTGTTTTTTCCCAAGAATTTGTAGATAACATGACATAGCAAATCTACTAACATAATGCAAGATATTAATTAATCAAAGAAGAATGATCAAATGAACTTCTCCATGGATGGCAAAGTACATACATGAAAAAGTTCACATCCCATTTTTACACTATAAATACTTCTTAATAAACAAAGACGTCGTGGAAATCTTTCTACAGTGTAAAACCAAAAGCTAGCATCCAGCGAGTGGGGAAAATACGAGAAGCATTCCAGTTAAGTTATGATAAAGATGCCCCCTGTGATAGTTTGCTGGGGCTGCCATAACAGAGTGCCACAGACCGAGTAGCTTAAACAGCAGAAATCTGTTTTCCTGCAGTTCTGATTTATAGATGGCTGCTTTCTTGCTATGTCCTCACACGGTCACACCTCAGTCTGTGTTGTCTGCCTCTCAATCTCCTCTTCTTATAAAGGCATCCGCCATGTTGGATTAGGGTCCGTCCATATGATCTCACTGCACCTTAATTACCTCTTTAAAGACATTGGCTCTAAATCCAGTCCCATTCTGAGCTATGGGGGGTTAGGACTTCAATACATGAATTTGGAGGGACACGGTTCAGCCTGTTATACTCACTATTATTGCCATGATATTACATTCCTCTGGAAAGTAGTAGATGGCAATTTGGCCACATTATTAAAAGTCAGAATGCATGTAACCTTTGAATTTGACATTCCAATGCTATACTATTATTTTAAAGATAAAATGGCACATGTGCACAGACTGCTATGTTCCCTGCAGCTTTGTTTGACTAGTAATTGGCTGGACCAAAGGTCTCTCATTTGATGAATGGATAGACACAATGTGGGTTATCCATACAATAAACTATTAATCAATCATAAAAAGGAATGAAGTGCTGGTACATGCTACAACATGGATGACCCTTAAAAACATGCTAAGGGGAAGAAACCAGTCACAAAAGGCCATATATTTTCTGATTCCATTTATATAAAGTTTTTAGAATAGGCAAATCTATAAATACAGAAAGTAGATTAGCAATTGCTTAGGGATGGAAGGGGAAGTCAAGGGAGCAGGGGGATTGAGTACTGATGAGTATGGCGTTACCGTGGGGGAACAAAAATGTTCTAAAATTATGTTGTGGCTGTCTGTACAATCCTGTGAATATCCTAGAAGACATCAAATTACACACTTTAAATTGATGAATTGTGTGGTATGTAATTTATATTCCAATAAAGTTATCTTTTTAAATAGCAAATGACTAGAAGAAAACATAAATGCTTCAACATATGAGTCCTTTAAAAAAATAGACCGCTCTATGTGTCCTGAAATAATCTATTTACAATATAATACATTATTAAGTGAGAAAAGTAGGAAAAGATATTTGCAACCCATAAAACTGACAAAGAGGAGATAATCAAAATATTTGTAAAAACTCTGTAAATCACTAATAAAAAGACAGACAACCCAGCAGATAATAGATAAGAAACATGAATAAGCCATTCACAGGAATGGAAAGTGGAATGACCAATGACATAACATGTGGAAAGCTCAGCTTCACTATTAATCACGGAAATGCAGAATAAAACCCCTAATAGCAACAGAGTAGCTACAATTAAGAAGATAGACAATATTAAATGTTGGCGAGAATGTGGGGGCAATGAGGCCTCTTATGCATGGCTAGTGGGAGGGGAAATTGGTGCAGGCACCTTGGAAACGTCTTTACATCGTGTGCTGTCAGTGAACCCACAGTTCCACTCCTGGGCAGGTGCCCAGCAGGGATGCATATTTGTGGCAGCGTTACTCACAATACCAGGAACTGAAGTCAACCAAATGCCTATCACAATAGAAGGGATAAATGACTTTTATATGGTCATACAATGGAATGTACAGCAACGTGGATGAATGCATTGCAACTGTAGAGAGTAACATGAATGAACCTCACAGACGTCATGTGGAAAAATGAAGCCACATACAAAATGTTAGATACTGTGTTTGTCCACAGATAAGAAGTACAAAAGCTGTCAAAACTAAACAATGGGCCGGGCATGGTGGCTCATGCCTGTAATCCCAGCACTTTGGGAGGCCGAGGCAGGCGGATCATGAGATCAGGAGATCGAGATCATCCCGGTGAACATGGTGAAACCCCGTCTGTACTAAAAAAAAAAAAAAAAAAAAAAAATTAGCCAGGTGTGGTGGCTCACACCTGTAGCCCCAGCTACCCAGGAGGCTGAGGCAGGAGAATGACGTGAACCCAGGAGGTGGAGCTTGCAGTGAGCCGAGATCGCACCACTGCACTCCAGCCTGGTTGACAGAGCGAGACTCCGTTTCAAAAAAAACAAAAAACAAAAAACAAAACCCAAAAAAACTAAACCATGGTGTTAGGAATGCATTCTTATGCCACAAAATCATAAGAAAAGCAAGTGAGTGACTATCATAAAATTGATCATAATAATGTTTACCTTTCCTAGGAAGAGTGCTTCTGAGACACTGGCCTTCCTTGTTGCCTGCCTGCCTTCCTACCTCCCTCCCTGCCTCCCTTCCTCCCTGCCGCTCTTCTTTCTTTCTTTTACAGGATCTTGCTATGTTGCCCAGGCTAGTCTCAAATTTCTAGGCTCAAGCAATCTTCCCACCTCAGCCTCCTGAATATATGCTATTTCTTGATATGGGTGGTGGTTACATGGATGTTTGTTTTATTATAATTCTTTAGACTGTAAGTTTATATTTTATGTATTTTTCTGTATGTGTGTTATATTTCACAATACAAAGTATTTTTAAAGCAAGGTCAAGAGTTTGAGATGTGTGATATGCTACTATTGGTGTAAAAAGTAGATGAGCATGGGCTGAGCATGGTGGTAGTTCACGCTTGTAATCCCAGCACTTTGGGAGGCTGAGGCGGGAGGATTGCTTGAACTCAGGAGTTTGAGGCCCACCTGGGCAACATGGTGAAACCCTGTCTCTACAAAAAATACAAAAATTAGCTGGGCATGGTGGTGTGCACTTATAGTCCCAGCTACTGGAGAGGCTGAGGTGGGAAGATTGTTTGAGCCTGGGAGGTGGAGGTTGCAGTGAGCTGAGATCTTACCAGTGCACTCCACCTGGGTAATAGAGTGAGATTCCATCTCAAAAAAAAAAAAAAAAAAAAAAAAATGAGCATGTATGTATATACTCTGAACCTATTTTTGTATCTCCATAGACAATATTGGAGGTCTACAAAACGAACTGCTAACAATGGCTTCCTCTAGAACTTGGAGTCTGGGCTAGAAGACATGTTTTATGGAGTACTTTTTGTACCATTTGAATTTTTAAATGTGTGTTTAAAATGCATAACTTTAGACCCTCTGACTTTGTAACGCTCTGCCATAGCTGACGTAACTGACTAGTTAGGAGTTAAATAGGGAGATGTTGGTCACAGGTCAGTCTATGTTTCCTTAAGCTTGGCATGAGGATACTTGGGAGGGACTGCTTAATACTCAGCGGTACATCCCCTGAGCCCTCCCTCATGGGTTTCAGTTAATGGCAACTTTAGAGAGAGAACCACGGGCAAACCTTGGAAGGCTGAACTCCTCTTCCTACCTGCTCCCATCACGTGCCTGACAGATGTACCAAGAAACACTCCCAGAGAAGATGGCAGTGGGGACAGGGTCTGTTGCTACCTTGTGGTTCTTGTATGAACATGAGAACTCATTGTTCACACGGGAATCTCAAGATGAGAAATTTATAATTGATTCCATTCACCTATCATTATCTCCATCAAATCAAGCACCTACAAAGGGAGAATGACAATTGGGAGGAAAAAGAGGTAGGATGCTTTCCTAGATGGCTGAAGTTTCTAGAGCTTGCCGTATACTTTTGTTCCAAATCTACTTGGAAAATCAGAAAGTCTGAAGAAACCACAGGAAACAAGTTCTCTGGTCCAGTAGACTCAGGTTTTAAGCAATTCCTTTTCTGAGACATCAAATGTCAACCTCAACACAGTGTTCAAAAATTGTTTTTTCTTTGAACAGTTCTCCTGGAATGTCCTGTCAATCAGCTGGAGTTGGCAGGAGTGATGAAACCTATTTGTCACCTGAACTGTGATCGCCTGGGGATACTGACCATTCTCCAGAGACTCTGTGGCTTTCAGGTTCCTATAAAAAGATCAGAACGAGGAAGCTACATTTATGGAACGTTCCCCTTGAGCCTGATGCTGTGCTATACACATTACATACACAGCCTTATGGAATCCTCACAGCACCTTATGAGGAAGACATCCTGACACTTTTATTATATTCATTTTGCAAATGAGGGCACTGATCTTTAAAGTGATCAGTCACTTTCTTAAGGCTACAGAATAAATGGCTAGACCAGGATTTTAACCTTTTTCTGTTTGCCAAACTCAAGCACACTATAAGCCTTACACCTGTGTCTCCCTTGGAGGGTGAACTCACGTGTTAATGTACAGAGACTCCTAGCACAGGGCCCAATACTTCTGCCTTGGTACACATTCAGAAGCAGGAATGCTGAGTGAATGCAACCCTCTGCTATAGCCTCTAATGAGGGCTGGCATACAGGACACACATTTGTTGAATGAATGAATGAATGATTATCTTTTGGGCCATTAGCTCAGTCTTAGATAGCTGAGATTCATTAAAATCCAAAATTTGGGAGAGAGCAGTGAACGGGACTGCTTTCAACACCTGGTCATATAAGCTTGTTCTTAAAAAGGACTTGGGCATCTCATGAATGAGAGCAATGGCCTTGCTGTAATCTCGTAACCCCTTTGCAAATACCACAAGTTTTTCCAATGCTATATTGCAAGGGAAGATCAGATTTGATATTTAAAAGCTTGTTACAGATTCTCATTTACTAAAACACTTTCTGTAAAGTAAAATTTTCCTTCCCTCGTTCCTTGCGATCTTGGCTCTTTAGAAGATGACTTGAAAGGACGGACGTAAGTCAACCCTTCGTGCAGCTGGAGCATTTGCAAAAGGAGTGTTGATGAGAACATTTCCTCCATAACTCTCAGGAGAGCAGAGGTAGACGGCACCCACACAGTAATCATGCACTTCCGCCTTTGGATGTGCAGATTAGATGACAGGAAGCGGCCTTCTTTGAAATTCAGTGAGGTGGATGCGTTAAGCTCATCATGGCTAGAAAAGTGACTCCACACTGCTCAGAACTAGAGATATATGGAAGCACCAAACAAAATGCATTTTCAAGAAATTAAAAATATTTTATGTGTTTATTTCTTCTGAAAAATCCCCCAAACGAAAAAAAAAGCAAGAATATTTCCAGTGTTCTTTGATCACTAATTCTCCATCAGGCTCCTATGAGGAAAAGGTCATACTTGATTTACTGATATTTCCTAGCAAGGACCTGCAAGGTGTCTGCACAGCGTAGGTACTCAGGTGTTCAATAAAGCCACATTAAATAAGGAAAGATTCTTGGAAGAAAATGAGATATAAAATGACTTAGCATGAACTCAGATAGCCCACTCAATTTCATCTACATTGTTTGGTTTTCAAAGGAGAAACCTAGCTCTGAGCTCATTTTTTTTCTTGATAAACAATCCCTCCATGAATAGCAAAACAAGCCCTGCTGGCATTTAGATAATCATTTATAGCTGTGCTGCTTATTAAAAAGACTCAATTTTCTGGTCTTTGCTCCTAGAGATTCTGATTCAGCAGACCTAGGCTTTTGTAGAAATCTCCACTTTGAAATACCTTTTGGGATGATTCTGAGCAGAGCTGTATTTGGGAAGCACAAATTTATAATTATTCAAAGCCAGCAGCAGGGTCAGCAATACTTTTAAAGAGGATTAAATCACTGCAAGGTAAAATGTTAGATCACCTTAGAGCTGAGCCAAGCAGTCAAAGGATCTCGGTCTTGAGCGCACATTACAACCACCTGCAGCAGCTTTTTAAAAACAGTACTTTGGCCTCTTTCCAAACCACTTAAGTCAGAATCCCTGCGGTGAAGCCAAGGCATTGTTCATCTTTTAGAGCTTTCTTAGAAGATTCTAGAGCAGCCAGTACTGAGAAAAATCGAGTTAAATAAAACCCTGTTCAAATGCATGTCTATTTGGTTGCCTTTTGCTGACTTTTGAGGTCATCCCAGAAAAAGGTCTTGCTTGTCAATTTCCTTAATCATATTCAATACCTTACAAAGTACACAGTACGCACTCTGAATTAGGTAGGGCTGATCTTGCCAACTACATTTTACAGATGAAGAAAGTGGTGTTCAGAAAAGTAAAAGCATTTGCGCAAGTTAGCCCAGCTGCAAGTGATGGAACAAGCACGCAGGTTTTCGGAATAGCCCAAGCCCAGTGGTCTTGCTATTGCATCACATGCCTGCAAACTTTTCAAGGTTTACTGCTGAGTTGAGCTGGCCCATGTTAGAAGTTGTTTGATAATTGCTTTTCATGTGAGTCTCTAAGCTTGACTGAGTAGGGGGTAGATGTCCAGGGCGTGGGTGAGGAACTACACAATCACATACACTCATAAAAGACAGGCAGCCGAGGATGGACTGGCTTCCTGTATGCTCATCATTTGCATCTTATTAAAAGATGCTAGGAAAAGAGAAAAAAAGCCTTCAAAGACAAGCAGTTAAGTGAATCAAAAACTTGCAAGGAAAGGGATAAATGACTCAGGGAAAGAGAGAGCGAAAACAAGATAACATAATATATATATTTAGGATCAGGCTTCCTAATTTACTGCAATCTGTGATTCTCTGAATCTGACTACATTGGGTATAATTATTTCTGTCTAAATAATTCTGCAGACTTGCAGCATAATAACTCAGGATTACAAATAAGAATCAACTCCGCTGTGCTCACAACACAGCAATAATTATGTTCTTGAGTTGGTACAGCTCCTTACAGCTTAGTGCAAAGTAATTATGTTTTTTCTTGGTGCAAAGCATATTAACCTGTGAAAATTACAAACCGTGAAGTGTAAGAAAAGTCTGTGTTTCGAATGGGAAAAATGCCTACTGAAGAATTAGCTGGCACTGGAAGGATTCCCTGGTGGAAATTTCTGGTCACTGGTAAGGTCATCAGCTTCCCACACAGACGGACAGAACTTTCAGTGGATGAGATATAAAAGCAGCTACATATTGCTCAATTAAGATAGTCATATGCATTTGACTGTGAAAGAGCACGGAGTTCTTGAAATCTATCTAGGTTGATACCTGTGGTTTAAGCAATTCCTTTTCATGGCTGTATATTCCATTCCGTGAATATACCACGACTTATTTATCAATGACTGGCTGCCTCTGAGGAGTAGTGAGGATTGGCATGGTGTGCTATGGAAAGTGATTGAAGAGGGATCCCCGGCAGGTTTCTACTATATTTGTGATGCTTTTACTTCTTAAGCAGGATGGTGATTGTACAATATTTGTTATCTTCTCTACATTTTTATGCATTTTAAATAATTTATAATTTCCTTTTTTTCCCAAAAGAATGCAATTCAAAGAAGCTGTCAGGGGACATAGTTTTTGAATTTTGCAGAATCGTCACATAAAAACAGAGCAACTACATAGCAAACCAAAACCCATGGACAACATTTACAGGAAAACTAGCTAACAAGGTATTCCTGCAATTTCAAAAATGCAAGCAAATGGAAAACAATCTCCAGTGGTTGCCAGACTTTTGGAGTCAGTATGGGAGAAAGGGGAAGAAAGACTTGAGAACAGGGGGTCCCCAAGACGGTCAGCAGATATTCACGGGTAAGCACAGCATGACAATCTGAGAACAGCGGTTGAAATGTGGAGAGATTTGGCTTGTTCCAATAATGAGCAATGACAAGAGACAGGGATTAAGAAGAATCTGAGGCTATCTAGCCCTGATGAATCTTGAAACTGACTCTTAGGAACCTCTAGGTCAGAGCTTTAAATTGAGAATATGCTGTTAGAAGTACAATCAAAATTGAGCAGGAAAGAGCCCCAGGGATAATAGAAATAGAAAGTGAGATAAAATTGTAGAAGTGGAGGAAACAGAGCCATGAAATATCAAAAAGTAAGCAGTCGTATTTGTACACCATATGAAAACAGCAGAAGTTAGAAAAGCTGTATCGGAACAAGCCACCTTCTAGAAGTTCAGAAAAACTAATTTCATGTAAAGAATGACAACAGATTACTATCAAGATCAAATCCCAGGCCAAGGTACACTAAAGAAAATTAGATTATGGAACACAGTAACATCCCCACAACGAAAGCATTCCAAAAAGCCAAACCCTTTCAAAATGTGCTAAGACATTGAGAAAACAACACATGACACAAAAGAACAACATAAATTAGAATTAGAAAAACTCAGAATCAGGTAACAGAACTCAAGAAACAATTGGAAATACAAACTTTAAAATGTAATTGGAAATTAGGATTAAACTAGAAGGAACGCAAGAGTAAATAAGCAAACAAATAATGTCTTATTAAAAATAGTAGGTGAAGGCCAGGCACAGTGGCTCATGCCTGTAATCCCAGCACGTTGGGAGGCCGAGGTAGGTGGATGATTTGAGGTCAGGAGTTCAAGACCAGCCTGACCAATATGGTGAAACACTGTCCCTACTAAAAATACAAAAAAAACTAGCTGGATATGGTGGTGCATGCCTGTAGTCCCAGCTACTCAAGAGGCTGAGGCAGGAGAATCGCTTGAACCCTGGAGGCAGAGGTTGCAGTGAGCCAAGATTGTACTAGTGCACTCCAGCCTGGGCAACAGAGCGAGACTCCATCTCAAAAAAAAAAAAAAAAAAAAGTAGTTGAAAAATACAGTATTAAAAATTAAAAAAAGAGGCCAGGTGTGGTGGCTCACGCCTGTAATCCCAGCACTTTGGGAGGCCAAGGTGGGTGGATCATGAGGTCAGGAGATCGAGACCATCCTGGCGAACACGGTGAAACCCCGTCTCTACTAAAAATACAAAAAAAATTAGCCAGGTGTGTTGTTGGGCACCTGTAGTCCCAGCTTCTAGGGAGGCTGAGGCAGGAGAATGGCGTGAACCCGGGAGGCAGCAGAGTTTGCAGTGAGCAGAGATCACGCCACTGTACTCCAGCCTGGGTGACAGAGCGAGACTCCATCTCAAAAAATAAAAAGAAAAAGAAAAAAAGAAAAAAAAGAAATGAATAAAAATATATGTTTTTTTAAATTGAAGATAATGCACAATGGGATTAAAGATAGACAAAGAAGATCCAACAGATAAGAGTAGTCCCTAAAGAAGAAAACTAAAGGAAAGACATAGAATAAATAATACAAACTCTAATGCAAGGAAACTTTCTTGAAATAAAGAAAGATATATAAAATTACTTGCCAAAGCAGCACACTATTTGCCTAAGAATATCAACACAGAACAACCAATAAGAAGATATATTCCAGTGAAATCACTAGACTTTTTTTTTTAAAAAAGGAAAAATCCTCTGGCTATTCAGCCAAAAAATAAAATACAATTAAAAAGGAAAATAAACATAGATGATTAAGAGATGATTATTTTTTCAGAACATTTTCTGACAGAAGAAAATGAAGTAGCACATTTAAGATATTTAAGAAATGAAAATATGAGTCAGGATTTTACATCTGACGAAGTTTATCTTCAAGTATAAAGAGCGCAGATAAATGGTTACCAATGTAAAAAACTCAAGGAATCTTGTTCAAGTGAGATCTTCCTAAGGAACTAGTAAAGAACATGCTTCAGGCAATCAAAATGACCCGAGAGTCTCAGCCTAAGGGCTGGAGTGTACATTACATATATATTTCCTTGTAATGAAGACTCAATAAAAGCTGAAAGGGAAATATCATAGTGTGTAATGGCTATAAGCAAAATAAAAAAGTTAAAATGCTTTCAATGATCATAACTGGTGATGATAGTATTAGAATGCTTGCCATCTAAGCAAGGGGGTGTAGCTGAGGGGTAGATCATTTCACTGCAGAATAATTACCATCTGACTCTAGTATGTGTAAATAAGATGAAACAAGTGAGTAATTATAGGTATTCTAATTTTACCATTTCCTGTGTCCTTTAGGAGCAACATTCTTAGTGTAAAAAAAAGGCTGGGGGAAATTTCAACGTAATAGAGAACAAAACCCTGTAACTTTGAATGTAATTTTAAAATATCAGTATGAACTCACAAGTTATTTTATTTTTACTTGGAGTGGAGAGTGAGAAATCTATCACCTGTCTATCTATCTATCTATCTATCTATCTATCTATCATCTATTGATATAGTCCAACTCTGTCCGTTGTAACTGTGAACATCAAGTAGCAATGAAAATTGTTAAGAACGCAGATTGTGGTCTTGAAATATCATATTCCAATAAAAGAAAAAAGAGCTTACAGAAATAACTGATCCCAGGTCTGGAGCAAGAGATGTATAAGATGAATCTGGAACATCACATAATACTGGATAGTAAGTGATATGGTTTGCTGTGTCCCCACCCAAATCTCATCTTGAATTCCCATGTGTTGTGGGAGGGACCTAGTAGGAGGTAATTGAATCATGGAGGTGGGTCTTTCCTGTGCTTTTCTCGTGATAGTGAGTAAGTCTCACGAGATCTGATGGTTTTAAAAGAGGAATTCCCCTGCACAAGTTCTCTCTCTTTGCCTGCTGCCATCCATGTAAGACGTGACTTGCTTCTCTTTGCCTTCAGCCACGATTTGAGGCTTCCTCAGCCACATGGAACTGTAAGTTACATTAAACATCTTTCTTTTGTAAATTGCCAGGTCTCAGGTATGTCTTTATCAGCACTGTGAAAACAGACTAATGTAGTAAGGAAGCTTGTAAGACTGCTTCCTCTGGCCAAATGTGGAACAAGAGGGTTTTGTTATAAGTAAGAATTGCAATGCATTGAACTCCAACAAATATGTTTACATCTATGAATTTGCAATGACTTTTTAAACAATTAACTTGTCACCTTTGGAAAATGACAGGAACCAATTCATTATCTTAGAAGCTGGGGAAAAATAGAGAAAAGAATTAAGCATTTACTTTGCCTTTTCTTTAAGAACTATACCACTGATAACCAAACAGTGGGAGAAGAAAGTATCTTTTTATGAAATTATTCCAGTGAGGCCGGGTGCGGTGGTTCACGCCTGTCATCCCAGCACTTTGGGAGGCCCAGGCGGGTGAATCATAAGGTCAGGAGATCGAGACCTTCCTGGTCAACATGGTGAAACTCCATCTCTACTAAAAATACAAAAAATTAGCCAGGCGTGGTGGCCCCTGTAATCCCAGCTACTCTGGAGGCTGAGGCAGGAGAGTTGCTTGAACCTGGGAAGTGGAGGTTGCAGTGGGCTGAGATCGTGCCACTGCACTCCAGCCTGGGTGACAGAGAGAGACTCCATCTCAAAAAAAAAAAAAAGCTAAATATATAAATAAAATTATTCCAGTGAAATGAAATGATAGAATGAAATAAAATGATGGAATGAGAACATCACTGTTCTGTAACGCCCAGGGAATTAATGGATACAGGCATTAAGCAACATGGCTGCTAACATTTAAAAAGACCGTAAATCAGACCTTCTTTTCTCCTGATAAGAGAATACAACCTGCAGACTTGCCAAAATGTTCCAACCTGAGTGTGACCCAGCTTTGAGATCCAGCTGACAAATTCCAGGAAATACAGAGGCCCAGGAACACGATGAACCACACTGGGATCTTGCAGTCGGCAAAGTCCAACCTATGGGAAACTGTAAGTCAAACAGCCTGGGTTCTTCTCTGTAAAAACTGTAGGAAAAGAAAAAGAATATGGATTACTCAAAACTTAAAAAACATATCATGTTTCAAAATATGGGCAAGGTTAAATGGAATATCTGAAGATAACGCAGGTGACAAAAACATAAGGGATCCCAAGGATGTGATTACTTTAAACATCAGAAAGTGGTGACTTAGAGCAAGCAAGGGTCTAGGGTTGAAAGGGGGTGACTGGCAAAGTTCATGATTGCAGTGATGGCTGCAACATAGCTTGCCTTAAAATTATTCACTAAACTATTGAATCAATAAACGAATAAATGGCAAAAAGGAAGAAAGAATAGTAGACTTGGGATTAGACCACCTAGGATTAAAATCACCTCCTGCCCTTGTTAGCTATTTCACTTGGGCAAGTCACTCAGCTTCGCTGAGACTTCGTTTTTCTCATCAAAATGGAGTCCGACTTGCAGTGTAGTGGCAAAAATGCTTCCTGCCTCCATATTTTTGTCAACACGGAATAAAATGTGATAACGTAAGTACATTTCCCTAAGCCTCGCTGACTAGCACTAAATAAGACCCTGGGAAATGATCTTGGGATATGAATATGGATCTTAACCATCTAGAGTCAGCTTTGCTTTGGAAACAGGAGAACCGGGTCTGCCAGTCATACCCTTCATGATGAGGGAAAATCACTTTTGAAATACGAATAAAAATAACAAAACCCACACACAGCCCTGGGTGACTGTATGTAACAAGTGAGGGCGAGAACAGGTGTGGACACTCCGTGAACGGTCAAGAGAAAGAGCCGTCGTTCGTACCCTCCGGGGCCTGGGGAGGGGCATTGTGCCTAATGGGAAGGGTAGCTGTGTTTTAGTGGTTGCTCTAGTCTATGCAACATTTTAAAGGTCACTTATTAAAACAAAGTTTAAAAAAACATAATGAGAAGCCTTTATTGGCCAGTTGCTATGATTCAGGTAGCAGTGTGAGGCAATTTATATCGACTGAAGCACAAGCGACAGTGTTATTTCCACTGGTTATGAATGGGGAGACAGATACCCAGGATTAAGTCAGAGGCACGAAACCAGAGCCACACAGTGGGGAAGCAGGATTCAGACCAGGCTGGTTGGCCCCACGGCCTGGGTTTTCATCCCTAAGAGGTCCAGTAAAGAATGTGCAGAGGCGAAAGAAAAGCCTCAAAAATCTCATCCTCTTCTGCATCCTCTGGTGCCCCACCTCTGAAGGTGCTTCTGTGGGGAAGACCCTGCTCAGGGAATCACAGCCACAGCTGGACCCGCTGACCCCACAGCTCCTTATCCTCCTTAGCAGCAGATCGCCTGGGAACCGTGGCCTTGTCTCAGTTCTCAAGACGGCTTGCTGTCCTCTGAACTCCGGGGCCACATTTCTGGCTTCCCAGAGAGTGATTCCTTTTCTCCTCTCCACCATGACGCTTGGACGAGCTGCTGCTACGTGAATATAGATGGACTCTGGCAAGTACTTTTATCGGAAAATGGTCATTCTGATCTATGGCTTCCCTTTAAAAGTAGGAGGCAAATAGCCTAGAGGTTAAGGGCTGCGGTTCAAATCCCATCATCATCCTCTGCTAACTGGGTGGCCTTGGACATATGCCCGAAATTATCTGTGTGCCTCAGTTCCCTCACTGGTAAAAGGGGAATCATACTGCCTACTTCATAGAGTTGGTGTGAGAATTTAACATAAAGTGCTTAGCCCAGCACCAGGCTCATGAGGAGTGTTCAATAAATGGTAGCTATTATTATCATTTATGACAACGAGGTCCAAATTAGAAAACCCTACCTCTGCCCTCCCTCTCCAATGCCCTCAAAAGCCATGGCTCCAAGGATCCTAAGAAAGAAAGCTCTTTACGTTTCATATTTTATGTTCAACATTCATGTGATTTTTATGTTCTACTTCTGTGTTTTCTGGGAGAAAGCATTTCCATCTTAAACCCAAGGCAAATGGTTAATATCTTAGCATATAAAAAGTTCTCTAAAACAACAAGAATAAAAGATTCATAAACCTGATTTCGAAAATAGATGCCAAACACAGAGTTTAGATTAAAAGAAAGGTAAATGGCCACTTGGTGTATAAAAATAGGCTCTGCCTCGCTCCTGAGAAGAGAAAGATAACTGGCCGGTTGCGGTGGCTCACACCTGTAATCCCAGCATTTTGGGAGGCCAAGGTGGGTGGATCATGAGGTCAGGAGATAGAGACCATCCTGGCGAACACGGTGAAACCCCGTCTCTACTAAAAATACAAAAAAAATTAGCCAGGTGTGTTGTTGGGCACCTGTAGTCCCAGCTACTCGGGAGGCTGAGGCAGGAGAATGGCGAACCTGGGAGGCGGAGCTTGCGGTGAGCCAAGATGGCGCCACTGCTCTCCAGCCTGGGTGACAGAGCAAGACTCCATCTCAAAATAAAATAAAATAAAATAAAATAAACAATAAAAAAGAAAGATAACTAAAACTACCCTGAAATGTCATTTTTTACCTATCATTTTAAAAATGCAGACATTGAAAAACACACTCTGTTGGAAAGTCTGTGGACAGATAGGCTTTTATATATTTCTGGTAGGAACACACAATTATATGAACGTTATGCAGTGGAATGTGGTGTAAGCCAGCAAACCTACTGTATTTGTCCTTGACCAGACTATCTCCTTTCTAAAAAGCTACCTTGAAAATAAACTTCCACAAATACAAAAGCACATATGGTCCAGTTTATTAATTGTGCCATCTTTTGCAATAGTAGATCGTTAGAATCAATCCCAATGCCATGAACAAGAGACTAGCTGAATAAACGATGACAGAGCGGGCAGCCATGAAAAGCCATAGTGGGAAGACCTCTCTGGGCTGATTTGAAATGATGTGAAGCATATGTTGTTCCATGAAAAAAAGCGAGGCACGGAACAGGATATCTAAAATGCTACTTTGGGGATAAAAAGTAAGAGGAAATTAAAACGATGTGTGTGTTTGTTTGTCTACCTTTGAAAAATTAAAAGAAACCCCCCAAGAATTTCTAGAAATGAATGGAAGTGGCTGCCCACAGAGGCAGGAAAGTGGACTAAGGTGGTGCTGGTAGAGAAGGAAATGCAAATTCTCAAATAATACCTTTTATACAGTCGTGGCCTTGAATCCTGAAAATGATTTATATATTCAAAAAGTAAAAAGGAATCCTAAAAGGCAAAAAAGAGAGAAAATCTAAAAAGAAAATTCAAATAGAATCCATGAAACTAACTACATATCGAGTTGGTTAAAAAAAAATCTGCAGGAGTGAGATCTCGCTGGTCACATTTGGATACACTCTCCAGATGGTCAGCACACGGTAAGAGTTATCACCTCAACAAAAAGAACAGCAAAGAAAGAAAGTTTGAATGTTCTTTAGTGATTTCATGGGTAGAAATTATATTGGTATTGTAATTTTGAAAGTTTAATCTACATGGTAGGATAAATAGGAAATACATTAATGCTATTAGAAACTAAGATATTCATGATATCAGAAAAGAAATACAACTATAAAGTCTAAAAGCTTAAAAACAAAACCCTGTAATGTTTAATTTGAATTGGAATAGCAGTATGAGCTCATGCTTTTTAAAAATAAAATCCTACCTTCGCCTCCTGAGAGAGCCTAGAGACTGACACCTCAGTAGCAACAAACCTATCTAACACCCAGACCTTTGTTTCTGAATATCATTTTCCCCTAAAAGGAAATCAGGATTCTTGGGGTAGAAAATAATGATTTCAGATGAAAAAGATGGATGGTAAAACTGGGACATCATTTTTATCCAGAAAACATGGAAATACTCAAAGGCTTAAGGGGTCTTATTAAAATGACTGGGGCTCTACTGGTTAAATGAGATAGGCGGAGACAAGCTGAACTTCAAAAAATAAAAAAAAAAAGACTGATTCATGGAATACATAAAAATACATAAGTCCCCAAGTGGTACACCCCGAGAGGGGGCTGGTGGAGGGGATAAGTTTTCCAGTGGCTTTGCATTAACTCTTTACTCTGAAAATTGGTAATTGAAGGGGGAAAAGCATAAACTGCATTTTTTGAGAAATGATCCTTATCTCCAGTTTATACTAGCAAGCTCTTCTTTCAGAATGCTGGCTAATAAATGTAGAAATGATGATAAATGTGGCAAATCACCATTCTGCAGTCCTCAAGGAAATAACTGATATCAGCAAGGAGACTTCAACAATGTTAAAACCATTCTGAAATGTTGGGGAATGGAATATTTGCATAGTGCCGAAGTGTCCCATGTGGATTGTGGACTACTCCAGCCTTTACAGGGGGAGATCCCAGGCCACCCTTCAACCAAGCGGTCAGACTTCGCATCACTAATAGGGACATAGGCTGACATCCTGACCCACACAGTATTACCTTTGAAGCATTCTTGCCAAAAATGTTTAACCACTTTTGACCTCATCGCCAGTTTATAGCAAATTTAGTGGATAAGAGAACATGACAACATCACAGGAAATAATAAAAGAAATCCAGAACGTTATAGAATTTAGCAGAAGGCTATATTCACTCAGCATTCCTGTTTCTGAATCTGTACTGAGGCAGAAGCACTGGGCTCTGTGCCTGGAGGCTAGTGAGGTTAAGACATGACTTTGCCCTTAAAGAGCAACACAAGCATGAGGCTTACAGTGTGCTTGGGCTTGAGAGACAGAAAGAGGTCAAAAGCCTGGTCCAACCATTTACTCTGTAGTCTTAAGAAAATGACTGGGCCGGGCGCGGGTGGCTCAAGCCTGTAATCCCAGCACTTTGGGAGGCCGAGACGGGGGGATCACGAGGTCAGGAGATCGAGACCATCCTGGCTAACACGGTGAAACCCCGTCTCTACTAAAAATACAAAAACTAGCCGGGCGAGGTGGCGGGCGCCTGTAGTCCCAGCTACTCGGGAGGCTGAGGCAGGAGAATGGCGTAAACCCGGGAGGCGGAGCTTGCAGTGAGCTGAGATCCGGCCACCGCACTCCAGCCCGGGCGACAGAGCGAGACTCCGCCTCAAAAAAAAAAAAAAAAAAAAGAAAATGACTGAACACTTTAAAGACCGGTGTTCTCATTTGCAAAATGGACATATTAAAAGGGTCAGGATGTGTTCCTTGTAAGTTTCTGTGAGGATTCCATCAGGTAATGCATGCAACACACATTGTACAATTACCTGGATCAGAGTAAATTTTTATCCTTTTTAATCATAAATAAATTACAAAGATTATAAAAATATGTACATATGAAAACATGACTTAGAAAAGCTTGGCAGTCCACGGATAAAGAAAAAATTAAGGAAAACCTCAAAGAAATAATCAGACCTAGAACATGGAATATTTTTCAAGATAACTGGAGTTATCTTTTCAAAGTCAATGTCATTAAAACCAAGTAAAGGGGCAATTTCAAATTAGAGATATAACAAAGAAATGCAGTACGTGAAACTTGTTGGGATCCTGGCTGGAAAACAAATGAGCTATAAAAGACATCTGCCATAGATTAAATATGAACATGACCTGGACATTAGACAAGAAATTATGTCATACTCTTAGCTGTGATAGTGATCCATAATTTCAATGTTCATATTTTCTTTTCTTTTTTGAGATGTAGTCTTGCTCTGTCGCCCAGGCTGGAGTGCACTGGTGCTATCTCAGCTCACTGTAAGCTCTGCCTCCCGGGTTCAAGCCATTCTCCTGCCTCAGCCTCCTGAGTAGCTGGGACTACAGGCACCCACCACCACGCCTGGCTAATTTTTTGTATTTTTAGTAGAGACGGGGTTTCACCATGTTAGCCAAGATGGTCTGGATCTCCTGACCTCGTGATCCACCCACCTCGGCCTCCCAAAGTGCTGGGATTACAGGTATGAGCCAGCCAATGTTACAGGTATGACCCAGCCAATGTTCATATTTTCAAGAGATCCAGTTGAAATATTTAATAGTGAGGCATCAGGATGTGTGCAACTTACTTTTCAATGGTTCAACAACAACAACCTCTCTCTGAGCTGGTAAGACAATTATTGCAAGTGTTGATTTGCATGGTAGGTATTCAGTTGGACATGACATTCTTCCTTCAATGTCTCTGTATGTTAATTATGCTTAAACTCTGTGTATGCTACTTCAAAATAGCAAGAGCCATCTATGACAAGTCCATAGCCAACATCATACTGAATGGCCAAAAACTGGAAGCTTTTCTCTTGAAAACCAGAGCCAGACAAGGATGCCTCCTCTCATCGTTCCTATTCAATGTAGTATTGGAAGTCCTAACCAGAGCAATCAGGCAAGAGAAATAAATAAAGGCATCCAAATAAAAAGAGAGGACGTCAAACTATCCCTATTTGCAGACTCCGTGATTCTATATCTAGAAAACCCAAAAGTTCCTTGATCTGATAAGCAACTTTAGCATACAAAAATCAGTAGCATTCCTATACACCAACAGCATCCAAGCTGACAGTCAAATCAGGAGTGCAACTCCATTCAGAACTGCCATAAAAAGAATAAAATACTTAGGAATACAGCTAACCAGTGAGGTGAAAGATATCTTCAATGAGAATTATGAAACACTGCTCAAAGAAATCAGAGATGACACAAACAAATGGAAAAATATTTCATGTTCATAGATAGAAGAGTCAATATTGTTACAATGGCCACACTGCCCCAAACAATTTACAGATTTAGTGCTATTTCTATCAAACTGCCACTGACATTCTTCACAGAATTAGAAAAACTATTTTAAAATTCATATAGAACTAAAAAAGAGCCTGAATAGTCAAGGCAATCCTAAGCAAAAAGAACAAAACTGGAGACATCACATTACCTGACTTCAAACTATACTACAAGGCTACAGTAAC
Organism: Trachypithecus francoisi; assembly: GCF_009764315.1. Taxonomy (NCBI): domain Eukaryota; kingdom Metazoa; phylum Chordata; class Mammalia; order Primates; family Cercopithecidae; genus Trachypithecus; species Trachypithecus francoisi. Next base: position 3,963,135 of record NW_022681442.1, on the reverse strand, counting down.
CAAAACAGCATGATACTGGTACCAAAACAGACATATAGACCAACGGAACAGAATAGAGAGACCGGATGTAAACCCAGGCACCTACAAACATCTGATCTTTGACAAAACTGACAAAAACATGCAATTGGGAAAGGACTCCCCATCCAATAAATGGAGATGGGATAGCTGGCTAGCCATATGCAGAAGATTGAAACTGGACCCCTAACTTACATAATAAAAGAAAATCAACTCAAAGTGGATTAAAGACTCAAATGTAAAATCTAAAACTATAAAAGCCCTGGAAGATAACCTAGGAAATACCATTCTGGACATAGGGACTGGCAAAGATTTCATAACAAAAACACCTAAAGCAATTGCAACAAAAACAAAAATTGACAAATGAGACCTAATTAAACTAAAGAGCTTCTGCACAACAAAAGAAACTATCAACAGAGTAAACAGACAACTTACAGAATGGGAGAAAATATTGGCAAGCTGTGCATCTGATAAAGGTCTAATATCCACAATCTATATGGAACTTAAACACATTTACAAGCAAAAAAGAAACAACCCCATTAAAAAGTGGGCAAAAGACATGAACAAACACTTTTCAAAAGAAGACATACACACAGCCAACAAGCATATTAAAAAAGCCAGAGCATCACTAATTATTAGAGAAATGCAAATCAAAACCACAATGAGACACCATCTCACATCAGTCAAAATGGCTACTAATAAGATGTCAAAAATAAGAGATGCTGGCTAGGTTGCAGAGAAAAGAGAACGCGAATGCACTGCTAGTGGGAATGTAAATTAATTCAGCTATTGTGGAAAGCAGTGTGGTGATTCCTCAAAGAACTTAAAATAGAACTACTATATCATGCAGGAATCCCATTATTGGGTATATGCCCAAAGGAATATGAATCGTTCTACCATAAAGACACATACACGAGTATGTTCCTTGCAGCACTATTCACAATAGCAAAGACATGGAATCAACCTAAATGCCCATCAGTGGTAGACTAGATAATGCAAATGTGGTGCATATACACCATGGAATACTATGCAGCTATAAAAACCAAGATCGTGTTCTTTGCAGCAACATGGATGGAGCTGGAGGCCATTATCCTTAGCAAGTAATTCTGGAATAGAAAACCAAGTACTGCATGTTCTTACTTATAAGTGGGAGCTAAACAAGGAGAATGCTTCAGGCGCAGTGGCTCACACCTATAATCCCAGCACTTTGGTAGGTTGAGGCGGGTGGATCACTTGAGGTCAGGAGTTCGAGACCAGCCTGGGCAACATGGTGAAACCCCATCTCTATTAAAACTACAAAAAAATTAGCTGGGGGTGGTGGCAAGCACCTGTTGTCCCAGCTACTTGGGAGGCTGAGGCAGGAGAATGGCTTGAACCCAGGAGATGAGATGACAGTGAGCCGAGATCGTGCAACTGAACTCCAGCCTGGGCAACAGAGTAAGACTCTATCTCAAAAAATAAATAAAATAAATAAACAACCCCCCACCCACAAAAACCAACCAAACAAACATACAAACAAGGAGAAAGCATAGAGGGAAAGAGGGGGACAGCAGACACCTGGGCCTACTTGAGGGTGGAGGATAGGAAGAGGGAGAGGACCAGAAAAAACACCTGTCAGCTACTATGCTTATCACCTGAGTGACGAAATAATCTGTCCGCCAAACTCCTATGACATGTAGTTTCTCTGTATAACGAACCTGCACATGTACCCCCGAACCTAAAATCAAAGTGAAACATAAAATAAAATAAAATGCATTCATAACCCCAAAAACACTTTGGGTACACTTGATTACATTCTTAAGAAAACATGGAAATTATTTTCTAATTAAATACTTAATTTTTTTCCCCCAAATCTTAAAAAGAAAATTGATGCGTGGGAAGATGTGCAGTGTGTGTGTTTTGGAAACTTTAAGAGCTGCCCCCTACCCCAAGGCAGGCACAGTAATGTCAGAAGTGGGGAACAGAATGGCAAACTGTTGAGGCTCAGATACCTTGGACCCTATATTACCAGGGCTCAGGAAGGTTAACCTTGAATCCCTGGCTCAGGTTCTCCCCTCTTCCTGTGGCCTACCCTTCAGATGCCCAAGGCCAGCTCCCCAGGTCAGCCCTGGACAGCTGCCCTCTTCAGGACTGTGTGAAGATAGACCTTTTTAAAAAAAAAAACTCCAGACACGAACTGGCTAGATGGAGAATTCTTCACTGTGTGACCTGGGGCAGTGACAGCTCCTTTGAGCCTCAGTTTCCTTATCTGTAAAGCAGACTCAATGACAGAACCCACTTCATAGGCCTAAGGTGGCGAGTCGCTGAGATGACGCACGTGAAGTGGTTGGCCGAGTGACAGTACCATGGCAGATCCTCCATCAATGTTCGCCATCCTCACTCTCGCTCTCCCCTACACCCACACGAAACGCTGGGCTGACACTTTCAAAAAGCATTAAGGGACCTTACAGAACTGGTGATTACCAAATGACAGAAAAGACTGCAGGTCTCAGGCCAAACATCACCTGCCATGAGTGACCCTCACTGTAATTGTCTAGACCAGGATCCCTGAACATCTTTTGAAAAGAATTCTACATCACTGTCCATAGTTTAGGTGTTTTCTGAAACAGAAATCACCTGCTCCTATTTTATTTGTCTTTGTAAAAATGACCTTGTGACTTCTTGCTTTAAGTGTGGTCAAAACGAGGCTTAAGCTTAAGCAATTCAGGGTCCTCTTCCCTCTTTGTCTCCCACTCCTTTGGATTGCAGTCCAGACACCACACTGGGGTGGGTGGGGTGGTGAGGGGCTCTGTGTCACCTGGCCCTGGGGGCACAGCCTGGGTCAGGCTACTTCCACACTGACGGCCTCCTCTGGATGTAGCTCATCCACCCAACTGCTGTCCTTGTCCACCAGTCGTGGCTCCTGAAAGCTGACTTCTCTCTTTTCCTTAGACTTTGGACCCTCTGGTTCCTTTTCAGCCTTTCTGTTCCAATCTTGAGGGAAATGAGAACATCTCAGGTGCATTTCTGCCCCACTGTGGGTTGCAGGGAACTCCAAAGCCCATAGGATGGGAGGCTGGAGAGGCATCCACATCTGGCTGTCCTTGGAGAAACCCAAGGGCAGCTTCACAGTCCCATGGTGACCTGGTGGTTCCCATTGCCCATCCTTCTTTTGAAGTTTTGACCTCAGCAGTGGGTCAGGGCTGCAGACTTCTCAAGGTTCTACAAGTTCTAAATTCATGCCAGTCCCTTCTGCTCTTTCTCCTACAACCAACTGGGCAAAGCCTTATCCCCTTTTATACAGAAACAAACAACTTCTCTTTCTAATCTATTATATATGGATTAACTTTCTGCCTTCATCCTTCAGACTTCAGCTTTTGATTTTCCCAGCGAAGTTTTTTGGAATTCAAATCAGCCTTTTCTCTCTCAAGGGCCTAGCTCTCGCCATTCAGTGCTGTGGCTTTCAAGACCATCCTTTGCTCTAGCCTCCTCTCATCTTCTTAGAGCTCCTCCAGGGCAAGGGAGGTGTTCATAAAAGCCCTTCATGCTGCTTGAGTGGTGGAGGAGAGGGAAGAAATAAAAGGAACTCAAAGAAAAAACAGATGGTAATTATCATAGGCTAAACAATAGCCCCCCAAAGACGACCACATTCTAATCCCTGGAACCAGTGAATTTACCCTACATGGCGAAAGGGACTTTGCAGTTGTGATTAAGTATCTTGAGATGGGAGATTATCCTGGATTATCAGGGTGGGCCCAACGTGATCAATGGTGTCTTATAAGAGGGAGGCAGGAGGGTCAGAATCAGAAAAAGGAGATGAGACAACAGAAGCAATGGTTGGAGGGATGAGATTTGGAAATGGAGGGAGGAATGAGGCCAGGAATTCAGGCAGCCTCTGGAAACTAGAAAAGGCAAGGAAACAAATTTTTTTTAAACTGGAGTTTCTGGAAGGAATGCAGCCTGCTGACACCCTGGTGTTAGCCTCGTGAGACTCATTTTGGACTTCCGCCCTCCAGAGTTGTAAGATAATAAATTTGAGTTGCTTTAAGCCACTAAGTTTATGGGAATTAGTTACAGCAGCCATAGGAAACAAGTGTAGTAATATGTCAAAATCTTCTGTGGTGACACGCCACTATTGGCGGGGTTGGGTGAAGAATGCTGCCTTTCCCCTAGTGGACTGTCAACATCACAGGGTAGAATCCAGGTTGATTTTGCTTGCTCTTGTAGTCTACCTGAGGTAGGCACACAGAAGGTATTCACAAAAGGCATGAGTGAATTGTTCCCTTCCTCAAAGATAACTTTTGCTCTGATGATAACCATCTGCCAATCTCAAGGGCCTATTTCCTTTTCACTCTGGTGGTGTCTGGCCTGTAGTCTCTGCAAGATGCAAGCGTCTTATTCCCCGCTATGTTATTATCTGTTTTCCAAAGTCAAAACACTCCCATCTCATGCCTCCCTGCAGGTCCAGTTTCTGTCCCAAGGCGACATGCTTTATCTCAGCCAAATGGTAGGACTGGAATGCTTGCCACGACAGTGAAAATGCCCCTTCCAGGCAAGACTACACTCTCTGCCAATCTTTAGAATTATCTGTGAGGACTCAGGTAAGACCCTGTCATCCTATCCCTTCTTCAGTGGCCTGGTCTAAGCGGCTTCACTTCTTACTGGGATGGAACCATACCCTAGACTTCACATAACATCAGGGAATCTAAGGTTGCCAGCAGCGGTCATGACACTCCACTAGGAGAAATCCTTCCATGCTCAGGCATTTTGCTACAAGGGTTAAAACCCTTCTGTTGCTTCCGACTTAGCTCAGAAGAGGTGTGCTGACTGGCCTTTAGAATATCAGCAGACATGCACCAAGTCTGCCCTGAAAGCTCAGAAGGCTAAATGAATATTATCCCTGATACCTGCCACCCTGGTCTTAATCAGTGGTGGAAGAACTATCTCAGAACTGTTTGTTTCAATTGGCCATTTCAGTTTCGTAGTAAAAGACTGGTTAATGATAATAATGCATCATAAAACCTTCAGAAGGAAAGGAGGATGTTTTGTGGACTACTTTGGTTTTCTTTTTTGCATGTGGCAGTTTTGAGTTATTAGTTTTTAAGATCAGTACTTTTTAATGGAAACAACTTGACCAAAAATTTGTCACAGAATGTTGAGACCCATTAAAAATGTTTAATGAGAAAAAAAGAAAAAAGAATATCAGCAGACATAGATCTATGGAGGAGTCTCTTTCTCCTTCCCAGCACTGACAGTCTACCCCAGGGATGGCACACAGGTGTCCTTGTACACAGCTGTAACTGACTCATAGTGGCTGCCTGGAGGACCATGCTGGGGAAAATTCGGAAGCGACATCTCAGTTCAGACACAAAGAGTGCTACAATGAGGGATGCCTGCTGTGGGCAGGAGGGGTGGGGAATGAATTTCCCATTTCCGTGCCACCCGGTTGGCACATTTATGCTGCTATGAGTCACCCATTTTCTTTGTGCATGTCTCTCTCCAGCTGTGTTATAAACTTTTGAGTACAGAAACCAGGACACAGGCTTCTTTGAGTCCCCAGTCCATAACACAGTGACTGGCACACAGTAGGGTTATTATAGACGATTGTTTCATCGTTCTCTGAGTATTAAAATATGGACTGAGAACCAGAGTGTTATTAAACCCCTTGGAGAGCAGCCTTGTCTGGTTTCTATCCTCCCCGTTCACTGCAGAGAAGCCCAGGCACAAATGGGCGTGCTTTGATCACTGCTGACAATGTCCTGCTGATTTCCCCCAGTTCCACTTACATTCCTTTTATTCTGCCTTCCATGAGTTAGAAGCCTTTCTTATCAGAGTTTGAGATACACACAAATAGCAGAGCTCTAATTCTGGCATTCAAGTAGTTGTGGACAGGTTAATTCTCTAGGACAACATCTCTAAATTGGGTAGCAACATAGGTAGTTAGCAACTTGAAGAAACAACCACTGGAAATCCATGTACACACTAATAGGGTTCTTTTTTTTTTTTTATTATACTTTAAGTTCTAGGGTACATGTGCATAACGTGCAGGTTTGTTACATATGTATACTTGTGCCATGTTGGTGTGCTGCACCCATCAACTCGTCAGCACCCATCAACTCGTCATTTATATCAGGTATAACTTCCAATGCAATCCCTCCCCCCTCCCCCCTCCCCATGATAGGCCCCGATGTGTGATGTTCCCCTTCCCGAGTCCAAGTGATGTCATTGTTCAGTTCCCACCTATGAGTGAGAACATGCGGTGTTTGGTTTTCTGTTCTTGTGATAGTTTGCTAAGAATGATGGTTTCCAGCTGCATCCATGTCCCTACAAAGGACCAAACTCATCCTTTTTTATGGCTGCATAATATTCCATGGTGTATATGTGCCACATTTTCTTAATCCAGTGTGTCACAGATGGACATTTGGGTGATTCCAAGTCTTTGCTATTGTGAATAGTGCCACAATAAACATACGTGTGCATGTGTCTTTATAGCAGCATGATTTATAATCCTTTGGGTATATACCCAGTAGTGGGATGGCTGGGTCATATGGTACATCTAGTTCTAGATCCTTGAGGAATCGCCATACTGTTTTCCATAATGGTTGAACTAGGTTACATTCCCACCAACAGTGTAAAAGTGTTCCTATTTCTCCACATCCTCTCCAGCACCTGTTGTTTCCCGATTTTTTAATGATTGCCATTCTAACCGGTGTGAGATGGTATCTCATTGTGGTTTTGATTTGCATTTCTCTGATGGCCAGTGATGATGAGCAATTTTTCATGTGTCTGTTGGCTGTATGAATGTCTTCTTTTGAGAAATGTCTGTTCATATCCTTTGCCCACTTTTTGATGGGATTGTTTGTTTTTTTCTTGTAAATTTGTTTGAGTTCTTTGTAGATTCTGGATATTAGCCCTTTGTCAGATGAGTAGATTGCAAAAATTTTCTCCTATTCTGTAGTTTGCCTGTTCACTCTGATGTAGCTTCTTTTGCTGTGCAGAAGCTCTTTAGTTTAATCATATCCCATTTGTCAATTTTGGCTTTTGCTGCCGTTGCTTTTGGTGTTTTAGACATGAAGTCCTTGCCATGCCTATGTCCTGAATGGTACTACCTAGGTTTTCTTCTAGGCTTTTTATGGTATTAGGTCTAACATTTAAGTCTCTAATCCATCTTGAATTAATTTTCGTATAAGGAGTAAGGAAAGGATCCAGTTTCAGCTTTCTACTTATGGCTAGCCAATTTCCCCAGCACCATTTATTAAATAGGGAATCCTTTCCCCATTTCTTGTTTCTCTCAGATTTGTCACAGATCAGATGGCTGTAGATGTGTGGTATTATTTCTGAGGACTCTGTTCTGTTCCATTGGTCTATATCTCTGTTTTGGTACCAGTACCATGCTGTTTTGGTTACTGTAGCCTTGTAGTATAGTTTGAAGTCAGGTAGCATGATGCCTCCAGCTTTGTTCTTTTGACTTAGGATTGTCTTGGCAATGCGGGCTGTTTTTTGGTTCCATATGAACTTTAAAGCGTATTTTTCCAGTTCTGTGAAGAAACTCATTGGTAGCTTATGGGGATGGCATTGAATCTATAAATAACCTGGGCAGTATGGCCATTTTCACGATATTGATTCTTCCTATCCATGAGCATGGTATGTTCTTCCATTTGTTAGTGTCCTCTTTTATTTCACTGAGCAGTGGTTTGTAGTTCTCCTTGAAGAGGTCCTTTACATCCCTTGTAAGTTGGATTCCTAGGTATTTTATTCTCTTTGAAGCAATTGTGAATGGAAGTTCATTGATGATTTGGCTCTCTGTTTGTTACTGGTGTATAAGAATGCTTGTGATTTTTGCACATTAATTTTGTATCCTGAGACTTTGCTGAAGTTGCTTATCAGCTTAAGGAGATTTTGGGCTGAGACAATGGGGTTTTCTAAATATACAATCATGTCATCTGCAAACAGGGACAATTTGACTTCTTCTTTTCCTAACTGGATACCCTTGATTTCTTTCTCTTGCCTGATTGCCCTAGCCAGAACTTCCAACACTATGTTGAATAGGAGTGGTGAGAGAGGGCATCCCTGTCTTGTGCCAGTTTTCAAAGTGAATTTTTCCAGTTTTTGCCCATTCAGTATGATATTGGCTGTGGGTTTGTCATAAATAGCTCTTATTATTTTGAGGTACGTTCCATCAATACCGAATTTATTGAGCGTTTTTAGCATGAAGGGCTGTTGAATTTTCTCAAAAGCCTTTTCTGCATCTATTGAGATAATCATGTGGTTCTGTCTTTGGTTCTGTTTATATGCTGGATTACATTTATTGATTTGCGAATGTTGAACCAGCCTTGCATCCCAGGGATGAAGCCCACTTGATCATGGTGGATAAGCTTTTTGATGTGCTGCTGAATCGGTTTGCCAGTATTTTATTGAGGATTTTTGCATTGATGTTCATCAGGGATATTGGTCTAAAATTCTCTTTTTTTGTTGTGTCTCTGCCAGGCTTTGGTATCAGGATGATGTTGGCCTCATAAAATGAGTTAGGGAGGATTCCCTCTTTTTCTATTGATTGGAATAGTTTCAGAAGGAATGGTACCAGCTCCTCTTTGTACCTCTGGTAGAATTCAGCTGTGAATCCATCTGGTCCTGGACTTTTTTTGGTTGGTAGGCTATTATTATTACCTCACTTTCAGAGCCTGCTATTGGTCTATTCAGGGATTCAACTTCTTCCTGGTTTAGTCTTGGAAGAGTGTAAGTGTCCAGGAATTATCCATTTCTTCTAGATTTTCTAGTTGATTTGTGTAGAGGTGTTTATAGTATTCTCTGATGGTAGTTTGTATTTCTGTGGGGTCCGTGGTGATATCCCCTTTATCATTTTTTATTGCGTCTATTTGATTCTTCTCTCTTTTCTTCTTTATTAGTCTTGCTAGCGGTCTGTCATTTTGTTGATCTTTTCAAAAAACCAACTCCTGGATTCACTGATTTTTTGGAGGGTTTTTTGTGTCTCTATCTCCTTCAGTTCTGCTCTGATCTTAGTTATTTCTTGCCTTCTGCTAGCTTTTGAATGTGTTTGCTCTTGCTTCTCCAGTTCTTTTAATTGTGATGTTAGAGTGTTAATTTTAGATCTTTCCAGCTTTCTCTTGTGGGCATTTAGTGCTATAAATTTCCCTCTACACACTGCTTTAAATGTGTCCCAGAGATTCTGGTATGTTGTATCTTTGTTCTCATTGGTTTCAAAGAACATCTTTATTTCTGCCTTCATTTCGTTATGTACCCAGTAGTCATTCAGGAGCAGGTTGTTCAGTTTCCATGTAGTTGAGCAGTTTTGATTGAGTTTCTTAGTTCTGAGTTCTAGTTTGATTGCACTGTGGTCTGAGAGACAGTTTGTTATAATTTCTATTCTTGTACATGTGCTGAGGAGTGCTTTACTTCCAATTATGTGGTCAATTTTGGAATAAGTGTGATGTGGTGCTGAGAAGAATGTATATTCTGTTGATTTGGGGTGGAGAGTTCTGTAGATGTCTATTAGGTCCACTTGGTGCAGAGATGAGTTCAATCCTGGATATCCTTGTTAACTTTCTGTCTCGTTGATCTGTCTAATGTTGACAGTGGAGTGTTGAAGTCTCCCATTATTATTGTATGGGAGTCTAAGTCTCTTTGTAGTCTCTAAGGACTTGCTTTATGAATCTGGGTGCTCCTGTATTGGGTGCATATATATTTAGGAGAGTTAACTCTTCCTGTTGAATTGATCCCTTTACCATTATGTAATGGCCTTCTTTGTCTCTTTTGATCTTTGATGGTTTAAAGTCTATTTTATCAGAGACTAGGATTGCAACCCCTGCTTTTTTTTGTTCTCCATTTGCTTGATAGATCTTCCTCCATCCCTTTATTTTGAGCCTATGTATGTCTCTGCATGTGAGATGGGTCTCCTGAATACAGCAGACTGATGCGTCTTGACTCTTTATCCAGTTTGCCAGTCTGTGTCTTTTAATTGGAGCATTTAGTCCATTAACATTTAAGGTTAATATTGTTATGTGTGAACTTGATCCTGCCATTATGATATTAACTGGTTATTTTGCTCGTTAGTTGATGCAGTTTCTTCCTAGCCTTGATGGTCTTTACATTTTGGTGTGTTTTTGCAATGGCTGGTACCGGTTGTTCCTTTCCATGTTTAGGGCTTCCTTCAGGGTCTCTTGTAAGGCAGGCCTGGTGGTGACAAAATCTCTAAGCATTTGCTTATCTGTAAAGGATTTTATTTCTCCTTCACTGATGAAACTTAGTTTGGCTGGATATGAAATTCTGGGTTGAAAATTCCTTTCTTTAAGAATGTTGAATATTGGCCCCCACTCTCTTCTGGCTTGTAGAGTTTCTGCCGAGAGGTCTGCTGTTAGTCTGATGGGCTTCCCTTTGTGGGTAACCCGACCTTTCTCTCTGGCTGCCCTTAAGATTTTTTCCTTCATTTCAACTTTGGTGAATCTGGCAATTATGTGTCTTGGAGTTGCTCTTCTGGAGGAGTATCTTTGTGGCGTTCTCTGTATTTCCTGAATTTGAATGTTGGCCTGCCTACTATGTTGGGGAAGTTCTCCTGGATGATATCCTGAAGAGTGTTTTCCAACTTGGTTCCATTTTCCCCTCACTTTCAGGCACCCCAATCAGATGTAGATTTGGTCTTTTTACATAATCCCATAATTCTTGCAGGCTTTGTTCATTTCTTTTTCTTCTTTTTTCTTTTGGTCTCTCTTCTCGCTTCATTTCATTCATGTGATCCTCAATTGCTGATACTCTTTCTTCCAGTTGATCAAGTCAGTTACTGAAGCTTGTGGATTTGTCACATATTTCTCATGTCATGATTTTCATCTCTGTCATTTCATTTATGACCTTCTCTGCATTAATTATTCTAGCTATCAATTCTTCCACTCTTTTTTCAAGATTTTTAGTTTCTTTGCACTGGGTACGTAATTCCTCCTTTAGCTCTGAGAAGTTTGATGGACTGAAGCCTTCTCTCATCTCGTCAAAGTCATTCTCTGACCAGCTTTGATCCGTTGCTGGTGATGAGCTGCGCTCCTTTGCAGGGGGAGAGGCACTCTTATTTTTTGAATTTCCAGCTTTTCTGCCCTGCTTTTTCCCCATCTTTGTGGTTTTATCTGCCTCTGGTCTTTGATGATGGTGACGTACTAATGGGGTATTGGTATAGATGTCCTTCCTGTTTGCTAGTTTTCCTTCTAACAGTCAGGACCCTCAGCTGTAGGTCTGTTGGAGATTGCTTGACGTCCACTCCAGACCCTGTTTGCCTGGGTATCAGCAGCAGAGGTTGCAGAAGATAGAATATTGCTGAACAGCGAGTGTACCTGTCTGATTCTTACTTTGGAAGCTTCCTCTCAGGGGTGTACTCCACCGTGTGAGGTGTGGGGTGTTGGTCTGCCCCTAGTGGGGGATGTCTCCCAGTTAGGCTACTCAGGGGTCAGGGACCCACTTGAGCAGGCAGTCTGTCCGTTCTCAGATCTCAACCTCCGTGTTGGGAGATCCACTGCTCTCTTCAAAGCTGTCAGACAGCGTCGTTCAGGTCTGCACAGGCCTCTGCTGCTTCCCCTGTTGTTTTTTAGCTGTGTCCTGTCCCCAGAGGTGGAGTCTACAGAGACAGGCAGGTTTCCTTGAGCTGCTGTGAGCTCCACCCAGTTTGAGCTTCCCAGGGGCTTTGTTTACCTACTTAAGCCTCAGCAATGGCGGGCGCCCCTCCCCCAGCCTCACTGCTGCCTTGCGGTTAGATCGCAGACTGCTGTGCTAGCAATGAGGGAGGCTCTGTGGCTGTGGGACCCTCCCGGCCAGGTGTGGGTATAATCTCCTGGTGTGCCCGTTTGCTTAAAGCGCAGTATTGGGGTGGGAATTACCCGATTTTCCAGGTGTTGTGTGTCTCAGTTCGCCTGGCTAGGAAAAGGGATTCCCTTCCCCCTTGCGCTTCCCAGGTGAGGCAATGCCTCGCCCTGCTTCAGCTCTCACTGGTTGGACTGCAGCAGCTGACCAGCACCGATTGTCCGGCACTCCCCAGTGAGATGACCCCAGTACCTCAGTTGAAAATGCAGAAATCACAGGTCTTCTGTGTCGCTCACGCCGGGAGTTGGAGACTGGAGCTGTTCTTATTCGGCCATCTTGCTCCGCCCCGGGTTCTTTATTACATATTTTTGAATTGAGCATGCGGAATAGGATACCGATAAAGTAGCAATTGTGATACTGGATTGAGCAGAAATAATGATCCCAAATTCTTAACCATGTTGTAGTTAAGAATGAATCAACTATCATACAAATGTCAATGGAGACATTCTCCTCCTAAATCATCCTCCCATATTTAACTGTCATTCATAGATGACTCAGCTCAATGAATAGATGGAGTTTAATTCTCCCAAAACCTTTCTTCAGCCTGACTACTAACCAGCTGTCTTACCTCACAAAGTTCTTTCTGGCTTGCTAAGTATACACCAGATGGCTTAAGCCCCATCTTCCCCCCCATAAAAGTTGGGGAGACAGGCCTGTCACCAAGATATTTTATTAACTGTTGGAAATGCGTTGTACTCAGGCTTAAAGCTTTTAGTACTGCTTTGAATCTCAGGAAGTGACAGTTCATGCTAAAAGGGTTAATCAGATTTAGTGCATTGCCATCCAAGTTTTATCAAATGTCAGGCTTTTCTCAATATGCTGCACATCAGCAAGATGAGAATATCATTGAGAGGAAATTTATAGAATATGTCTGTGCTGATCCCAGGATACAAAGGGAGTCATCTCCCAGGCAACAGAAATGTCTTCATATTCATCGGGTTCAGGGTCTTTTCGCAGGCTTTTTGTTTCCTAGACTTGTGGGTTTTGCTGGGCGTAGGACACATCCTCTTTGTTAGGAGGAAGGGGGGGCTATCCCGGCTGAGCTGACCTGGGCTCCCAGCCTCCTGTGGCCAATCTTTCGGGCGGAAGGAAGGGGGAGTATTGCGGATGGTCAGAATGAGGGGCAGATTGAATCCATGCCAGGAAGGTTATTACCCTCTTGCCTGACTGCAGATAAGTGGATTTTGGAAACAGATGGTGCTGTCTGCAACCCAAATTACAGGAGGCAGGTACAATGAAGAGGTAAACAGTACTTACCTTCTTTGCCAACAGATGGACAGATTCTCCACTTATTACCCAGCTACAAGATACAGTTTCAATTACTTTTATTTAAAATTCCAATTGGGAATGGTTATATTGGTACAAAATAAGGGGAGGCAATATCAAGTGAAAGATTAAATATTTAGGAGCAAAGAAGAACTTGAAAATTAATGCTATGCATAATCATTTCAATCACAGCTTTTAAAAAATGGGACATGCAGATACAAGGCTCTTATGACAACATATTCGAAAGGTCTACTTTAATGAATCAGTGCCCCAAACTGTTCTGGATGTTTCTATAGTGCAACAAACATCGACCATGATTTCTTATCACATAGGCATGGCCTCCCTGAGCCCTCACATGTGACTGATGATCAAAGGCCCTCAAGGCACAGGACTCCGGGTCTTTCAGATGGGCAGTGACTGAGCAGAGGTTGCCTTCAGATTCTTCTCCTAGCCCGGGGAGCCACATAATTCATATCTCAGCAGAGATGCCATTCTTCATCAAAACCTGTTTCCTCCCCTTCCCCAGGAAGTGGCAAGAAAGCCAAGTTCAGTTTCACACGTGTGAATTCAGATCTCCTAGGAATATTCTTGCGGACATGCCAGTTTGAAATACAAGTCTGGAATTCAAAGGGAAAGCTTTCATTTTAGATGCACTTTTGAGATGATCAGGTTTGGAGTGGAACGTTATGAAAGGCACTATCAAAGTTCTAATAACAGCTCAGCCACCAGAAAGCGATTTCAAATTAACCCAATTCTTTCCTTGTCTTTTGCACTCTTGTTGAATGACATGTGTCTTGCAGGGCGGTATTTCTCCCAATCCTTCCTCTTCCTCTGTCTGCCTTTCTCCTAGGCTCCGGTCCCCCAGCATCCCCTTCCTACCCACCTCTCCCATGACTTCTCCATGTACCTGTCCCACCTTTTTCCAACTCTGCAACACAATGCAAAACCCTACAAAAGCTGGTTGGCAATTCCTCAAGGAGATAAAAGAAACCCAACTCATAAAACCAGAATCTTCTAGGAGTGAGAAAAGCTGTCCCGCCAAATGAGCAACAGAACTTCCGATGCCAAAGTTTTTTCTGGGTAGAAGAGAGCACCTTTTCATTACATAGGATAGGAGGAAGCTTTCAGAGGCAGCAGGAGAGCCGGTGTCCTCATCTGGCTGAGGGTCTCACTGAGATGATGAACCGGCCCTAAGATTTACTCCTTGTTCACCTGCATCAGATGAAATGTTGTAAGAGAATCCACATTCACAATAGAAAGCCAAATAAAATGTATGAGAAGGTATCTTTGCATCTTTTTGGCGTATTTTGGAAAGCCTCTTCCTGTTTCAAGCCATCATTGTTTTCATGAGAGGAAGTGATCAGCTTGGGGCTGTGGTGTGGAGCCAGGATGTTCACAGCCAGCCAAGCTTTATCGAGAGAAGAGCCAGCTGTGGGCGGGACTGCCATGCTGGAAACACTTCAGAAAACCAGACTGCACCGAAACCTCCTGAAGATCGTCTGAAAATGTGGCCCTGACTGTGAGCTGTGAAGTGTTACTAAAAGAAGAAAATAATACAGCAGTTATCTGAAATCACGAATTAGCACTCTGATGTGAAAATAGGACTTGAGAGTGTCAAATAGCTACAATAGAGAAAAGACTGGAAATTCTCGGTTGTACTCATTTGCCAAATTGGAATAAGAATTCGGTCTTGCTGAACCAAATGTGGCCTGCTTCCCATATCAGCAGAAAATTTTCCTCCTCCTAGTTTCTGATGTTTATGACAATGAAGCATTATGAAGTGTGTGTGTGTGATCAAATTTCCACTTAGCGATGGAAATAGGGAGTTAGAGAAGTCCTACATCCTTATTAGAGATTACCAGAATGTTTAGATAAACTGCAATTTTGTGGCTTTAGTTGACTTTGAAAAGTACATCACATTTTCAAAGAACTGTCAGATCGTCATCACATGACAGAGCTCGGAGATTTAACAAGATTTTATTACAATGGGATGAGAATGTGATTTTTAATATAACCCTCAATTGATGCATTTTTGGAAGTGCCATTCCCGTTTAAAATCATCACTTTTTGGGTGTACTCATGGTTTCCAGGGCTTCTGTGATCACTCAAACAGCCGTTTGCTCTGGTGTTCAGAGCTACATTATTTGAAACTCTGGAAACTCCAGAAAATCGTTCTCATGTCTTCCCAGCCATGCCTCATGTTCTACCCTAATCACACGGTATTGCTTGGTTTGTTCCCCCACTGAATTCACAGCCCTGATTCAGAATGACTCTTCCTTTCGGAAAGTCAGCACCATCTGAGGCTGACTGGTTGAAAGCCACAAGGAAAATTCAAAGGTATCGTGTTTCTTCTTTTCCCAAACTTGTAATTAAGCTCTAGGTTTTTACAGATAATTGTTTTTTGGTTAAAACGTTGTCTGTAGACTTTAATTTATCACCAAGAAGTATTCATGAATGAATGAATGAATTTAACAAGCATTTGTTCAGTGTTTATATGTGTCCTTTACTATGGGTCCAACACAGTGCTGGGTCATTGGGACACGCACTTGGACAAGGCGTGTTTTGGTCTTATGGGGTTCCTAGACAGCTGGGGACAGGCTCACACATGGATAAGAGTGTGGGGAAACATGGTTGAACGTGGGTTCTACAGAAATCAGGGCATCTAGGATGGCGAAGGGGGACTCAGGCAGAAAGCGCTCCTGGGAATAGCAGCAGCAGGTAAGGAGGCAGCTGCAAGGGGACCTACAAGGGCGGGAGCTCTAGTGACAGAACCAGAGCCAACTTCTGCCCAGAATCAGCACATCCAGGAGGCACAGTGGGACCTCTGCCTGGGGCCTATGGCATTTTAGAACCTGTGAAGATACTTTAATTGTTTTTAGAATCAGAAGACTATAAACCAGCCTGATTATATTTTTTCTTTATGCCACCACAGTCATAATATATAAAATTTAATATTCCTTTAAAACATTTTTTTTGAAGAAAGGGGCCTATGAGGACAATAATGGCTTTGACCCATGAAAGTCACAAAGTGGCCTTGCTTCAGGCTGACCATCTAAGCGATATTCACAGTTGTCCCTAATGGAGTCAAAAAAATTGGGGTTTTGCCCTCATGCATGGACTGTCTCTGATTAGCAGCCGTCCAGGTAGTGTGAACTGTGTGGTTGAAAGCCACAAGGAAAATTCAAAGGCATCATGTTTCTTATTTTCGTGGCTGTACTTGGCTCTCTGCTCCAGGATCTCCCGGGGCAGTCTCTGAAGGAGAGCAGCAGGTGCTGGCCCTGGGAGCCTGGAGGAGGAGCTGGGGCACAGAATCAGCAAACAGGGGCCTGAGGGCTGCCGGGGCCCCCTTGTTTGCAATGCAAGAGAAGTGCCCAGGGCCGGACTCAAACGTGTAATCCCAGCACACTGGGAGGCCGAGGTGGGTGGATCACCTGAGGTCAGGAGTTCAAGACTAGCCTGAGCAACACGGTGAAACCCCATCTCTACTAAAAATACAAAAATTAGCAGGGCGTGGTGGTTCACGCCTATACTCCCAGCTGCTCGGGGGGCTGAGGCACGAGAATCGCTTGAATCCAGGAGATGCAGCTTGCAGTGAGCTGAGATTGCACCATTGCACTGCAGCCTGGGCAACAGAGTGAGTCTCTGTCTTAAATAAAAAGAGAGAGAGAGAGAGAGAGAGAGAGAAGTGCTGAGAAGTTACAGCGGGAAGCTAGGACCAGGGCAAGGAGATGGGGCTGTCATGGTCACCAGGGACCAAGCTGATGAGCAGTAGCACTGAAGCTCAGCAGGAAAGCCACTTCGTTGTTCTCTTTTGAAAAACACTGGGGACGTGGGAGACTGCACCAGAGGGAAGGACATGCATTGGTTCTCCTCTGACTTCCAACAGATGGTCTCAAATCGCTAACAGAGACAAAATGGGACCCAGCCATCCAGAAAGACACCTTAGAAAGAGAAGTCTGAGACTTGGTGGAAAGGGGACTGAGACGGGAAACACTCCCTGGCCCAAGATGTATGATATTCTTGGACAAGT
The DNA here is from genome assembly GCF_009764315.1 of Trachypithecus francoisi. Taxonomy (NCBI): domain Eukaryota; kingdom Metazoa; phylum Chordata; class Mammalia; order Primates; family Cercopithecidae; genus Trachypithecus; species Trachypithecus francoisi. Next base: position 3,945,989 of record NW_022681442.1, on the reverse strand, counting down.
GTCTGCTCCTGAGTGGAAACCAGGCCAGGAGCTCAGACTCAGACAAGGTGTCACTTGAGCTGGGATTATGCTGCCGTGACGCTGGCAGCTTTCTCTGAAGGGAATCTTTTTGCAGAAGATGATAGGCCTCAATTCCTGGACTCCTGCTGACATTTTCTGTCGTGTGGCTCTTTCCCCTACCAGTCACTTCTTAATAAAGCCTGTCACCTGGAGATGGTGAGGTGCCAAGCTGCCTCTGGCCTTTCATGCTCCCTCATGGCCTTCTTGCTATCACTTGAAACCTAGCTCTGTACCCACAGCCTTTTCTCCCTGGAACCCCATGCCTGAGAGCTTCTGGAGTGGCCTGGCTGATTCTGGTAACTAAGCCACACCACAGTCTCTCTGCAGTCATCTGGAGAAAGCAGCAGCTTCATTTCGGCTTCTCTTTCCGGATTTGCATGTCCCTGAGCTCCTCAGAGAACCCTGCTACTTCCTGTATGTAGTTCTTTAGAATGAGAAGGGAACCCCATAGAGAGGTGATATGGGGGAACAGAGATGGTCCAGCATTTCAATTCCAACCTTGGGCGGCTCCATGGGTTTGTGACACATGCAGTCCCCTGAGACCCATGCTCAGAAAGACTCCTCGTTTGTGTAATGCTCTGCTGTTCTTGTCTGGAAATTCTTAGTAGTTTTGGAGCAAGGAGCCCCATATTTTCATTGTTCACTGGGTGGCTCTGCAAATATGCAGCAGGTCCTAGATTTCAGGCAAGATGGTGACAATAATAGCGACTCCGTTGAGCTGTGCCAGGCACTGTTCTAGGCACTTGTGTCTGCATGCATCTCACTGCAAGTCTATCAAGTAGTTATTGGTATTTATTATTAGCTCCACTTTACAGATGAGGAAACTGAGGCACAAAGAGGTTAAACCACTTGTCTAAGGTCACAAAGCTACAAGGTGGGAGCTCAAGCCTCCAGAGTCTGATGCTTACAACCTCGCACACTGCTGCTTCTGAGGCAAGTATCTGATCTCCTGAGCTCTCTCTGTGCCTTTGCCCACCTGGCATTCCCAGGATTCTGAGGTAGCAGCCCTCTGCGTGAACTCTATGGAAAGGCCCGACTACCTTCCTGGATGCTCTAGTGGAGTAGTTCATGCTTGCCCTGAGCCTACCCTAGCAAAGCCTTATGAGCCAGATAGGCCATTCTAACTTTTTCCTCTCTGGAATTTTCCTAGGGGGCAGAGTTGCTAAGTGCTCTGTCACCTTGCTGCATCCATGCGTTTCTGCTACCAAGATCCCTGGGTCTGCCTGGATCTGCCAGCCCCAGGCCCAGTTGCTCAACTCCTTTCTTCCTGGGAGCCTCCCACAGACTTCCTTGGTTTGGTTGAATGAGCCCATCTCTGGGTCATACAATTGAAAACTCCAGCCTGTATAGGGCCTGGGGTGCTTGTCTGTGGAGCATGGTGACAATAACTGCCATGCTGGATTGTAGCAACAGAACAATGCCTGCCATGTGCCTGGCTCAGACCCAGCACACAGTAGGTGCTCAGAAAAAGATGGCTGTGGCCATTTGAGCTCAAAGTCAAGGACTCTGCTCTTTACATTCTGACAACTTTACTGGCAATTTATTCTTGTGGCTGCTCAGAGAAATTCCATGTTTATCACATGCTCAGCTGAGAAGCCAAAGGAGCTCTTTATTCTAAAGTGTGATGAGGCTTCATCTTTGACAAGTGTCTTTTCTGTAGCACTGACATCCTTCTCAAGTAGCAACTTTCTGTAGAATCTCTCTGAGCTGCCTATGAAATCGTCATCCTGGTTGGTGGACCCAGCTTCCCAGGTTCTCTAGCTGCTGCCAAGTGGAGGAGGCACATTCTGGGCCTCCTAAGTCAAATTCCAAACAGAAAGAATGTCCCACTTTCTGCCGGTAGCCCCCTGCCTTCTTCCCAGAGCTTCACATATGAATGTAAAGGAAATGAATAATCTGCTATGTAGATGTGCTGATTCTTTGGACTGAACTGGCCAAGTCTTTCATGGGCTTTCATGGAAAATAAGTAAAATAATTCCAAAAGGAGTGAAATTCAAAAGTCCTCACAAATCTTTCAAAACCAGGATATTGGTGCTATTCAGACATGAAGTTGAAGTTGGCTCTTGGAGGCCCTGCCAGCTCTTGGCTACCAGCGAGGGTGGGCTGGGCACAGAGCAGCCCGGGGAAGAGAGGAGGGCAGACACCGGTGGTTCCACTTCGCCCATGCTGGTACCAGGCCTGCCTGCCTCTGTGCTTCTCTTCCTCTAGAACTGCCTCAATCTTGTAGTTAGCAATCTCTAAAATATGGTACACCCTTCCTCCACCTTGTTCATTCTTGAGGATTTGCCAGAAATCTGTGTTAACAAGAAGAAAAAATATGCAACTACCAGACAGACTTTGGGGCTGATAAATCTCTTAGGCAAGCTTGTCCAGTCCACGGCCTGGGGGCTGCGTGCGGCCCAGGATGGCTTTGAATGCGGCCCAACAAATTCATACACTTTCTGAAAACATTATGAGATTTTTTTTGCAATTAAAAAAAAATCTCATCAGCTATCATTAGTGTTCTAATGATATTTTGTGTATTTTATGTGTGGCCCAAGACAATCCTTCTTCTTCCAGTATGGCCCAGGGAAGCCAAAAGATTGGACAGCCCTGCTTAGGAATCACAGACTATCAGGGAAGGATGAAGCAGTGCCAAGAAGCCGTAAACACTTCCTCAAGCTCAAGGCAAGTCCCTTCAGGAATGGCCACAGCACAGAGGAGGTGTGGTCGGTTCCTGGGGGTGGACCTGGCATCAGGCAGCCAGTGAATGCCATTATAATGCAATTCCTCCCCAGGCTGGAATCTTGCCTCTTTCCTTTGCAATGTCCACCATGGCTGTTTTTGCTGCCTATTTCTCAGGCCAGCAGCACTCAGCTAGGCTGGCAAAGCTCTGGCTGCTGAGATGAGGTGGTTGGCAGTGCTGTCAGGCAGTCCACTCCAGCGGGAAGGGGCACCCGCCCCCGTGCACTCCTGAGTAAGTGCAGAGTCTAGCACTAAGCCTGGGAGTATGTTCCAGCAGGAGGAGTGGGCGTCCTGCCCGCTCAGGGAAGTTGAAAAGCAAATGGAGGCCTGAGGACTGACCTGCAGGCAAATCCCCAGTGGCTCCCACTGGGAAATCAAGAGAACTCAGCCAGGGCTGCGGAAAGGGGTGTGAGGAACATTTGGGACAGGACGTCATCAGCAGAAGACCTGCAAGTTTACCTCTGGAATCCTAAACCATATCTGCTCTGACCCTCAGGGGCCTTCCCCTTATCTTCCAGTCTTTTGGGCCAACTTGATCAAGGCTACAATATAGAACTTAGTATTGTCAACAAGAAACCCTAACATTTTTTCCCCACCTAAGCTACATATTGCAAAAATGGAAACAAGTTTTAAAGAACTTTGCCAATTCCACCTAATTTCAATGCACTGCCATGGTCATCGTTGCTTTCACAGGCAAGGAAACTCTGAAAAGTCACCAGTTAGAAGATGCTTCCTAGTTGGCTAGTGTGATGGGTATGTTTTCCGAGACGGTTAATTAAGGAAGCTTACATAACTTATCAACCATGTTTGTCTTTTGCAATTCCATTGGGGAGGGGAAGCATGAATGCTACCTTAAGAAGGCAAAAGCTATGACTTAGGGGATTCCTTGTAATTCAGAAAGTGAAAGTCACACAAATCCTTTCCAGTTCCGAGGGAAGGAAGGAGGCCAGTGGTGAGAGGTCAGCGTTCTCCCATCTCCCCTTCCCATCCACAGTTCTGTCCACAGTGGAAACTTGGTGGCAGAGGGAATCAGTAGAAAAGTCTCAGATAAATAGAAATGGCGCAGAAGCAGAGGGGTTTAACCTCTCTTCTCAGTCTCTGGAAGGACTTCCTTGTTGACTCCCGAACCAGAATGGGTGACCACAGGAGAATAGAAACCACAGCTTAGGGTTTTCTAAGCCAGAAAGAGGACCAAAGATAACTCCGCAGGGCTCCATGAACCGTCAGGTGGAGAGGGAGGAACAGAGACGTTTCTATTGCTCTCAGTGGAAGGCAACTAAAAGTTGAAAAGCCATTGTCCCCGCCTGAGGGGACCAGAGCCAGAAAGCCCAGGTCCCTTGGTGAGGCTGCAGGTGAGCAAGCTGGGGCAGATGGAGCTGTCAGGACAGGGTGGGGGCAGGAGAACACACCAGTCTCAGACTCCTGTGGGATGGCCCTGCTCCAGGAAGGAGCAGCCAAGAAACAGGAATCCCTTACCTGCAGCCACAGCAGAGTAGTTCCTACTGTACCCAGGTGCCTCTGGGAGAGGAGCAGGAGATGGCAGGAAAAAAACCCACCAACACATGGTTGACCTACAAGCTGCTGTTTAAATACAAGGAGATCCTTATTGGCAACTGAGTTACCTTTCAATGCTAAGTTTAAAACATTTCCAGACGCCTCCTCCCTCGAAGTATCCTGATGTGAGCATGATGAGGAAACAGAGAGAGAAAATAGAGAGGCAATAGTTATTGCTCATTTACCTCTCTGTGTCTCGGGCACCCCGTGTGTAAAATAAAAATAAACATTCCCAAATGTATTCATCTGTTTTTATGCTGCTAATAAAGACATACCTGTGACTGGACAATTTACAAAAGAAAGAGGTTTAATTGGACTTGCAGTTCCACGTGGCTGGGGAAGCCTCACAATCATGGTGGAAGGCAAAGAGGAGCAAGTCACATCTTACACGGATGGCAGCGGGCAAAGAGAGAGCTTGTGCAGGGAGACTCCTGTTTTTCAAAACCATCAGATCTGGGGAGACCTATTCACTATCAGTAGAACAGCATGGGATAGACCTGCCCCCATGGTTCAATGACCTCCCACCGGGTCCCTCCCACAACATGTGGGAATTCAAGATGAGATTTGGATGGGGACACAGCCAGCCCATATGACCAAATTTACAAAGTTGTTTTAAGGACCAAATACCTGAAAGTGCTTGAAAAAAAAAAATGAGTGTGTTACCCAAATGCAAGACTCAAAACACACTATTATTAGTGGTTTTCAGGTTGGAGCCCCACAGGCGAATTTTCCACATATCTTCTTGCCTTTCTTGCAGCACAAAGAAGAAAGCAGGTGACAGCCATGGCTGTCTCTCCCTCCTTCTTTCAGGGAAGGGGGCCACTGGGTAGAATCTGTAGATCACAGTGACACATCCTCAGCCAGAGGAAGGAAGGGCCAGGGAATAAACGCAGCAGCCCCAACAGCAGCCATCACAAACCTGCTCCCTCCCAGGAAGCCAGACACTGCCCCCGGCCTGGTGGAGGGATCCTGTGCCCTGGCTCTGCTCCCAGCTTGGTAAGATTTTCTGTCAAAGCAGCCCCATGCCTGAGCCTTCCTTCTGCTCATCTTTGCCCCCAGCCACACCCACTCTTATTAAGCATTTAACTTTTCCTTCTGGCCAGTGTCAGATGTGTGTTTCCAATGTTTCCCACTTAAGCATCTAACAAGGTAGGAATAAAGGACATAGATATTTAAAGGAAACGAGCTGCTTTTATTGGGTTCAGCAGCCTCTCATTTGTGCAGGAGTGAATTGTGGTATCTGTTACTAATTGTGTGGTTAAAATATTAGTTGGATGCCCTTACAATTTTCACAAGCAACTGTATTCATAATCTGTCTAAAAATGCAAGGTGACAACCAACGGAAGTCCACTCCAAACCCAAACCACATGTAGTGTAGATGCCATGTTTATAATCAGGCTTTAATGTTCATTTCTGCAGGGAAATTATATACTTAATAGTCACAGATAGCTTCAGAATTCTAAATAAAAAATTCAAAAATGGTAAAAAAGATTCACAAAATAACAAGAGGGAGTTTGAGTGAAGAGATAAATTTATCATTTTCTTGTGTAGGGGCCTGAGATTCAGAAAGCTCTGTCTCTCAGAGGAGCTTGATAATGACACAAAATTGTTTTAGCTGGGAGATCAGGATCATTCTGTAGGCCAAAGCAGAAGCTTCCAGTAGATAAAGTTTCAAGTGCCTGGTATTTATTTGTCCGTGAATACAACCCTAATAAAAGACTGTAAAGTTTAAAGGGTATGTAGTTGGAAGATAACTACGGTACTCATAAAAACTCAATAGTAGAATCTATGGATGAGAGGTCTAAAACCTTGCAAAAATGAAAAAAGAGAGAGCTAGAGATGAGGACAGAGGTGGAAAACAGAACATACCCAGCAGGTTAGTTCTGAGAGCTGGGATTTACTGGCATCACTGAGGTGTGGAGCACTGCCTCCAGAGAAGTCTTTGAAGCTAGCAGCCCCTGAGGGGCCTGAAGACTGTTGTGTTCTTTCTGAGCCTTTCAGCTCTGGAGCCCAGGCAAAATTCTGTCCGGGATGTGAGAAGGTGAGGGCTAATGGGGCTGGCTGCACCTCCCTTTCCAGGCCAGTGTTGCTCCCTGCCCCATCACCTGCTATCTGCATTGCCATGCTTAGGGAGATCATTCTGGAAGTTGCCTCTGGAGCAGGAGGGAGGGAAGCAGGAAGGGGAGGCAGGGCTAGGCCCCTGGAGCTGGGTGGCTCTGCAGGCTCTGGTTCTTCCTTGGGCACAGCTGTGTGGGGTCATGCCCTGGCTGGGGCATTATGAGAGTGACCTCGGATGTCTAAGCTGGAGCCCAGATGATGCCTGGGTGTCCACATCCTTGAGCAGGGATGAGAACAGCCCCTGCTTCCCATCACCATGGGGAGGATGCAGTACAGAAGTGAGTGTGAAGCAATCGCACGGCGCCCGGCACACACGGCTGTCTTCCTCCGCCATCTTAGTCTAATCCCTGAGATGCACAGAAGGAAGAGGAAAGTTCTGTACCTTCCAGCAGGACACTGCACCTGGCTCAGCTCTGCCCCTCTGCCTGGCCCACAGGTGTCTTGAGAGGCCGTTCATGATCCTGGCTTCCCCTTCTCCGCGATGGGACCTTTACAGCCACTTGGCTTCTCCAGCGTTGTGATGCCCACCAGGCGAGGGGCTCCAGTTTCCTCCTGTGACTGTGTCTCCCGTTCTTCCTCCTCATTTCTGCCCCTTACATACTGTGGTGCCCTCTTCTCCCTCAACCCCATCGCCACCCTTAATCAAACTACCCTGTCCCCTAAACCTGGCTCTACTCAGCCATGACACTCACCTGAACATCTGGTCAAGCATCCTGGGCACATCCTCATGGCTACCCTAGGTTACCTCTGAAGACTCTTGGACACCCATTGACAATTCCCAGGGGCTGTTTCCAGTGCTGCTCCTTTTGCTGGAGAAAACATGTAACACGCTTATGGGATGTGTCCCACAAAGGTGATTCCAGTCTCCCCAGACTTTCACGGCAGCGTGGCCCCCTTGCCCGTTTCAAACCTGGCCCCCACCTTGTCCGGAAGAGAGTAGGGGTGGGTGATTGGTGGCACATGAGGCAGGGAAGGGAAGGGAGGAGGAAGACAATCCCTGTTGCTCTCATCGTTTAGTCTTCTTCTTCGTCCACCCTGTGCCTGGTGAGAACAGGGCATGGCCCCGAGAGAAGCTCTAAATGTACTTGTTGCGTAAATAAACACACAGTTTCTCTAGAGTAAAACTGAACATATGATCTCCCTTGTGAAATAAAACTTTGCCATAATCCTTTTGCTGTTGATGATGCACGCATTCTCTTCTCTTTATTTCATTAATGAATTCATTTGACAAACGACTATTGAGATATTTCTGTTCTGCTCTGCAGAATAAAGCAGAGAACAAGATGGTAAACTACCTGTTTCTGGTTGGAATGGGGCAGGACACCAAAAATAAATAAAGAGAAGAAACGAAGTTATCAACGGTAAGGGTGAAGTGTTGTGGGTGGGAGAGCATGAGGGGTGGGTGGCTGGGAACACTTCAGGTGGAAAGGGACTGAGTAGACATTCGGAGGAGGCACGTTTTTGAGTGGCTGCAGTGAGCTGGTGGTAAAGATCCCCTCATCACACCCACACATCCAATTAGTAACAGTGTCAATTTGCTCCTGCACCCATCTCATTGCCACCGCCCTGGTCCACGGCCCCATATTCTCACCTGGGTTCATACCACAGCCCATAGGGTGGGCCCTCTACCTCAGTCACTGACCCTCTCATCCCACTTTTTCTGGCAGAGCAAGCCTCCAAAACACAGATTTGTTCAGGCCCCCACCCCTGTTTACAGCCCTTTTGTGGCCTCTGTGGCCCTCAGGATCAAGTCCAGATGCTCTGGCCTGGCGCATATGCCTTGCACAATGGGGACCTGCTGGGGCCACTTCAGTGGGCCCTTGCAGCAGTGAGACTGAGCCACGTGCAGGTCCTCAGATCACCATGGGCTCCATCCCTGCCCCAGTTGTGGCACATGCTGCCCCTGCCCTCTCCTGGGTTCTGCTCCACCTCAGTCTCACCCTGACATTCCCATATCTCCTGCTTTTACCCCCTTTGGTGTTGACTTACCACTGCACCCCAGAAGCTCATCCAGTCCCGGGCATGTAGAGGACCCTCACTGGTTCTTTGAGAAATGTATAAATGCAGGGTTGGCTCCTGCAAAGAGCCGTCCTTGAAAATGCTTTCAGGAGGCTGTGCTGTCCCTGGCAGGGCAAGGCGCTTTGTAACAGGATTTCCCCTTCTTATGGTGGTTCCTTAGAAAGGCCAATACTTGGCTATGCCTGTAGTCTGAGCACTTTGGGAGGCTGAGGTGGGTGAATCATGAGGTCAGGAGACGGAACACTTCCTGGCTAACATGGCGAAACGCCGTTTCTACTAAAAATACAAAAAACCCAAACCAAAACAAAACAAAAAACAAAACAAAACAAAAGCCAGATATTGTGGCATGTGCCTGTAGTCCCAGCTACTTGGGAGACTGAGGCAGGAGAACTGCTTGAACCCGGGAGGCAGAGGTTGTGGTGAGCCAAGGTGCCGCCACTGCCTCCAGCCTGGGAGCAGAGCGAGACTGTCAAAAAAAGAAAGGAAGGAAGGAAGGAAGGAAGGAAGGAAGGAAGGAAGGAAGGAAGGAAGGAAGGAAGCCTATTACTTATTCAGAAAGATCCAGGCATATACGTAGTAAACCATAGATACCACATCAATGATTGATGGGTATTTACTGAACAGAACATCATATAGGCTATGATGAAATCATGCCTGGTGTAACATCTGCCTCCTTAAAAACAAATTCAGAGTATCATTTACAAAAAAAGTACAAGAAAAATAAGACCATATGTAGAAGTTTATAACTAAGAACATATGTCAGTGAAAAGAAAACCTAATAGCATATTTTATTACTAATTGCTTAAATCAATATGTAATACATAAGCCTTTTGTCCCAAATGCTGTTGCCTTCCAGAGTATCTAAAAGTAAGTACCATCTTTCATTGAATCGAAGACTTGACCAATCATAAGATGGGCTGTTATTCTGTGTACAGCACTGCCCCACTCATTCACCCTCCCATTCTTTTCTGCCTGCTTCTGGCAGCCAGATCATTCTTCCAAACCACAGATCTGATTAGGCCCAATCTCTGCTTGTGACCCTTTGGTGGCCTCTGGGGCCCTCAGAATTAAGCCCAGATGCTATGGCCTGGCACCCATGCCCTGCACGGTGGGGATCCTCTGTGTCTTCCCACATGGTCCTTGTGGCAGTGAGACCAAGCCATCTGCAGGTCTTCAGATCACCATGCGCCCCTTTCCTTATTTTATGCACTATCAATAAAGAAAAATATGCTGCCAATTAACTGTGACCCCTGGTTGTAAAGCGTGTAACTGCCCTGCCTGTTCACCTCCACCAGGAGCGTCTGAGTGTAGAGTTTATCTCTAGAATAGTGGTTCTCAACTGGGGATGCTTTTGCTCCCCCCATTGCCGCAGGGGACGTGGGCAACGTCTAGAGACAATTTCACTTGTCACAACTGGGGGACTGGTGGGACTGGTAGCTAGTGGGCAGAGCTCAAGGTTGCTGCTAAATCTCCTCCAATGCACAGGGCAACTTTCAACAACCAAGAATCATCAGCCCAAAATATCAGTAGCACCAGTGTTGAGAAACGGTGCTCTAGAAAAAACAAGAATTGCTTGCACTTTTTGTATTCTGCCACCATGAGTACTATCATCTCCTGAATTTTCTTTGCTTTTTTTTTTTCTGTAAAGCATTGATCTTAAACACCAGGCCCATTCGGAATGCATATATGAAAACTCTAACAAAGCATTTTAGGAGCCTCCGTGAATTGGAGCCATGATTTATTCCAATAAATTAACCTAAGCTCTGCACATGCCTTTATTTCTCCCACTCTAGTATAAAACCAGAAAATTCACTTAGACACATTCTGCATTTTAATTATACTTTCAGAGGATATAATGGTTGTATGAATTAAGAAGCAGTAAAATTAAATCGATTTTTCCATACATGCAGAAGGACGCAGGACTTAATGTGCATTATAATTAGAGACAATGAAATCAATTGTAGAATTTGTTTCAAAGTCACTAAAACCCTAAATTGTGTTGAACTGCCAACCTCTTCCAGCTTGTCACTTGTTTCCTTAAAATCAGTCTAACACCTTTCTAAGTCCTGCTTTTGGCGAGCTGCTAAACCCAGTAGCAATAAAGTTGGCCCTTGTAAGATGTTTTCTCGTATGACAACAGGAAGCTTTAGGAATAAGAAAAGGCCTCCTTTGATCTTTTCAGTCCAAAATATGTCTGAGTTGACGTACTGAACTTCTGAGGGGTGATTCCAAAAGTGTCTCAAACATGTTAGCATTGACAAATTAGAAGCAAAAGTCAAAAAAAAAAAAAAAATTTGCTCACTCTCTCTTGCTTTCGCACTGATGTTAGGAGGAAACGTGTGAAGAGAGCTTGGGTGACTCCAAGACAGTTACCTCATGACAAAGAGGAGGGTCAACGTTCCATGAGAAGTCATACAAATTCCAGGACGGGGTTGGGTGCTGACCTTTTCTTTTGGTGTGGACAGTTGGTCTTTGCACATTCTAATTGCACACTAAATGCTCATTGTAGACATCACACTTCAGAAGCATCACCAAGAGATGATCCAGTGCCAGGCAAACCCTCGTGATCCTGTACCAGTCAGAATCCGTTCGAGGTTTCTGACACTCCGTTCCCATTTCTGCCCTCCATCCATCGTGTGTGACACGTAGCCACCTATGATTTTAAACATCCAGAGCACAGTTTTCTTTCTGTCCTCCCCACAATTAAAACCTGGTTGAAAGAAATATCTTGCATTAGTCATTTGCAGAGGAGGGTGATGCTGTTGCTGGGTTGGGACATGTTGATCCTAGACCCTAATTAGAGTAGTGAAAGGCTCTGCTTCTCACTGAGGAAGTCAAGCCTCTATCAATGATTTGGGAAGGAAGCTGAGATGCTGAAGCCTTGGCCCTGCCTCAGAAGTCGGGGCCATTTACATAACCTGAGCCCCAGCCCTGCTCTCTCCCAAGAGTATGCACGGCTGTTTCCTGGGTGCTGTTTTTAATAAGCTCAGAATTAAAAAAGCAAATCCTGCTATTTGAGCCTTCACTGAGTGCTCCATGAAGACAAGAGATAGGAGTCGAGGGCGTCTTGCTCACTCTTGGTCCCCTGCATCGGGCACAGGTCCCAGTATGTGGGTGATGACCAAGCAATATGGATCCAATGAGTAAATGGTAGACCGAACACCTCTTGAACTAAACATTGTGATGGATTCAGAGGTTACTTTCAAAGGCAGGAGGTGTTCCTGTGGGCAGACCCAGGCCTTGAAAACTTAATTTTATTATTTATTTATTTATTTGTATTTCAATAGGTCTTTGGAGAACATGTAGTATTTGGTTCCACGAATAAGTTCTTCAGCGGTGATTTCTGAGATTTTGGTGCACCCATCACTCGAGCAGTGTACAGCTGCTTCCTGTGTACCCAATGTGTAGTCTTGTATCCCTCACTTTGTCCCAATACTTCCCTCAAGTCCCCAAAGTCCATTGTATCATTCTTATGCCTTTGCATCCTCATAGCTTAGCTCCCACTTATGAGTGAGAAAATATGATGATTGGTTTTCCATTCCTGAGTTACTTCGCTTAGAATAATGGTCTCCAATTCCATCCAGGTGGCTGCAAATGCCATTATTTCTTTCCTTTTTTACGGCTGAGTAGTATATACATGTATACATGCATATCTATTATATACTTATGTATATATTATATATAATATTTATATGTGAACATTATATATTATATATAACATATATATATATACACACATATATGTAAAAAACATTTTCTTTATCCACTTATTGATTGATGGACATTTGGGCTGGTTCCATATTCTTGCAATTGCAAATTGTGCTGCTATAAACACACATGTGCAAGTATCTTTTTCATATATTGACTTCCTTTCCTCTGGGTAGATACCCAGGAGTGGGATTGCTGGATCAAATGGTGGATCGACTTTTAGTTCTCTAAGGAATCTCCACACTGTTTTCCATAGTGGTTGTACTAGTTTACATTCCCACCAACAGTGTAAAACTCTTTCCCTTTCACTACATCCATGCCAACATTTATTATGTTTTGATTTGGGCCATTCTTGCAGGAGTATGGTGGAATCCCATTGTCGATTTGATTTGTATTTCCCTGATTATTAGTGGTGTTGAGCATTTTTTCACATGCTTGTTGGCCATTTGTATATCTTCTTTTGAGAATTGTCTATTCATGTCCTTAGCCCACTTTTTGATGGGATTGTTTGTTTTTTTCTTGCTTATTTGTTTGAGTTCCTTGTAGATTTTGGATATTATTCCTTTGTCAGATATACAGATTGCAAAGATTTTCTCCCACTCTGTGGGTTGTCTGTTTACTGATTATTTCTTTTGCTGTGCAGACACTTTTTAGTTTAATTAAATCCAATCCATTTATCTTTGTTTCTGTGGCATTTGCTTTTGGGTTGTTGGTCATGAAGTCTTTGCCTAAGCCAATGTCTAGAAGGGTTTTTCCAATGTTATCTTCTAGAATTTTTATGGTTTCAGGTCTTAGATTTAAGTCTTTGATCCATCTTTAGTTAACTTTTGTATAAAGTGACACATAAGAATCTAATTTCATTTCTCTACATGTGGGTTGCCAATTTTACCAGTGAGAACTTCTTTTAAATCACGTATACTCCATAATCTTTATTACTATGTATGAGAGGTGATCACTCTTTGGTCAGTGGTCAATGTTAGGAGAGAGGTTCCTACCCCTATTCATGGTGCCAGGAGGTGTTTGTGTTTAGGGATGGAAGGCCAATGGGATTACGTTTGAGAAGGAGCTGCATTCAAGACTTTCAGTGATTGTTTACCGAGCACCTACTGTACCAGTCTTCTGCTACCAATACTCCCCAAAACTCAGTGACTAACAACAGCCATTTATCATGGCTCCTGCGTCTGCAGGCTGGGGTGGCTGATCTAGGCTGGGCTATCTGGACAGCATTGCTCCATGAATTTCTTGTCTTCCTGGGATCAGCAGCCTGACATGGGCATGTTCTTCTCAGGGCAATAACAGACATGCAAGAGAGCAAGTGCCTTTCCTACCTTTTGTAACATTATATCTGACTGAGATCCATGCACCAAAACAAGTTACATGGCTGTCCTCAAAGTTGAAGGGTGGGAAAGTTCACTCTGCATGAAGAGGGGAGACAGGAGGGAGTGAATATGTCTGAACAAGAATCTCATCTATCAGACCAAATACATGCCAGAAATATCCCATTAGCCTCATTCACGACAAGACTTTGTACTCTTTGCTCCCTTTATGAACCTTGTCCTATGAATGAGTGAATGCGTGGGTGCTGTGAGGATGATGGCAGAGGTGGGAAGAGCTGCCATCTGTCCAGCTTCCATCTGCCTGGGGGTGAGACAATTTGGATTGGTTATAGGTGTATGTCTAAATCAGTAGTTGTTATCTTGGAGGGAGGCCCATTATTATTTTGTATTCAGCCTGGGGTATGTTAGTCAAACTTATTCACTTACAATCACGAGTTTGTATAAAGGGGGTGAGGGAGCTGGTATATGTAAATGGGGAATTGAAGGAGAGAAATTAGTTTCAAGCGTGGTTGGAGCCAAAAGTTTAAACAATATCATCACCTCTCAATTTCTCTCTCTATCTGTTTCTCCCTCTCTCTCTCTCCTTCTCTACCTCTCTGTCTCTATGTCTCCATCTTTCCTTTTCCCCCCTCCACCTTTCCAACTCTCTCTACTTCTCTATTTACCTCTTTCTCTCTGTCTACCTCTCCCTTTCCTTCTCTCTCCCCACCTCTCCATTTCTCTCTCTCCCTCTCCATATCTCTCTCACCTCCTCTCCCTCTCGCTCTTTCTCTTCCTCTCCTTCTCTCTCTTTCTCTTCCTCTCCATCCCTTTCCATCTCTCTCTCTCTCTCTCTCTCTCTCTCTCTCCCTCTCCCTCCTTTTCCCTCTTCTCTCCATCTCTGGGTTCTGGCTTCTGGTGTATGCTTCCTTATCAGGCAGGCTTTCTCAATGCAATTGTACAGATGCTTTCTGGAATCTCCAGGCATACCTAGTCCATAAAGATGTAATTTTTCAAAGCTTTAGTTTCTTTGCAGTTAATGGTGAACCATATTTAAGGAATCGGATCTTTCTAAGGGGCATTTTTACAAAAGCAGCAGTCTCTGCTTCTCATTCAATTTCCTCCCCTGGAGTCATCAATTGCAAACTTTTTAGCTGGTTATCTTACTATTCTTTCTAAATTACATAGTACATTTTGATTTTTAGTTTTTCATCCTGTTGTGAATTCCTTCTATGTAAGTTAGGCAATTCACCTCACCACAGAAATATACCCTTACCTAAACCCAGCTCCCACTATAGTTAAATTATCCTATTGTTAGATTATTATTTGGTAATGACATTATTATAACCATGTGAATACTACTCCAAGCTGAGTGAAGTAGTTAACTGTGAAATACATTATTTCTTTTTTGTATATAATATTGTTTCATTGGAGGGAATACATGTTCCTCTTTTTCTTTTCTTTTGCTTAGTTTTCTATAGATTTATCACTAGTTCAATCACAAGCTCTCTAATTTCCTGATTCTCCACTCAAGACGTCCAGACGTTCTATGGCTTTCATACTTCTGCAGAAGTGCCTCTCAGAGTCTTCTAACCCACAGAAATCTGGATCTGTTGCCCTCTAGGTCTGGTGTACAGTTCTCATTGGAGATCTCTCTTTGCTGTCATCCTGAAATTTTTCTTTTGTCTCCTGTACTTATGGCCTGTTTATGTATGTCTAATGTTTTTCTCTTTATAGGTTTATATACTTATTTTGTTGGAGTACATCCTGAAGTAGCTTCCTGAGAAAGGGTTGGGGGAAGTATAATTTTGAGATCTTACATATTTGAAAATGTGTATTATAGTATTAATGGAGAGTAATACAGTCTGGTTATTCTTGAATCATTGGAAATAAATTCTAGATTAAAAATATTATTTCTTTTCTTCCAGGGTTTTGAAGACATTGTTCCATTGTCTCCTAAGCTCCCAGGGATTTATTTTTAAGTCCAAACTGTTTCTAACTTCTGAGACTTTGTAGGTCATCTGGAAGCTGGTAGCATCCCATTTGCTGAAATTTTATGAGATATACCTTGGTTTGGGTTGAATGCTACTCACTGTGCTAGAAACTTGATTAGTCCTTTCCATCTGGAAAGTCACAGCCTTGCATTATGGGACATGATATTGTATTTTTTATTGATAATTCCTTCCACCCTCATTTTTCTATTCTCGTTTCTAGAATTCTTTTGTTTCTGTGTTGGACCTGTTAAACTATTTTTATTTTATTATTATGTTAATTTTCTCTCATTTGTCTTTTTTCTCTGATATCTGGGAAATTTATTTGACCTTATCTTTTAATTCTTCTAAGTTGTTTTTATCATTTTAATTTTTCATGAGCTTTTTCTAAGTCCTTGATGTTTCTCTTTTTTATTTTATTTTATTTTATTTTTTGTTATACTTTAAGTTCTAGGGTACATGTGGACAATATGCAGATTTGTTACATATGTATAGATGTGCCATGTTGGTGTGCTGCACCCATCAACTCGTCAGCACCCATCAACTCATCATTTACATCAGGTATAACTCCCAATGCCATCCCTCCCCCTTCCCCCTCCCCACAATAGGCCCTGGTGTGTGATGTTCCCCTTCCCATGTTCAAGTGATCTCATTGTTCAATTCCCACCTATGAGTGAGAACATGCAGTGTTTGGTTTTCTGCTCTTGCGATAGTTTGCTGAGAATGATGGTTTCCAGCTGCATCCATGTCCCTACAAAGGACATGAACTCATCCTTTTTTATGGCTGCATAGTATTCCATGGTGTATATGTGCCACATTTTCTTAATCCAGTCTGTCACTGATGGACATTTGGGTTAATTCCAAGTCTTTGCTATTGTGAATAGTGCCGCAATAAACATACATGTGCATATATCTTTATAGCAGCATGATTTATGATCCTTTGGGTATATCCCCAGTAATGGGATGGCTGGGTCATATGGTATTTCTAGTTCTAGATCCTTGAGGAATCGCCATACTGTTTTCCATAATGGTTGAACTAGTTTAAAATCCCACCAACACTGTAAAAGTGTTCCTATTTCTCCACATCCTCTCCAGCATCTGTTGTTTCCTGACTTGTTAATGATCGCCATTCTAACTGATGTGAGATGGTATCTCATTGTGGTTTTGATTTGCATTTCTCTGATAACCAGTGATGATGAGCATTTTTTCATGTGTCTGTTGGCTGCATAAATGTCTTCTTTTGAGAAGTGTCTGTTCATATCCTTTGCCCAGTTTTTGATGGGGTTGTTTGTTTTTTTTCTTGCAAATTTGTTTGAGTTCTTTATAGGTTCTGGATATTAGCCCTTTGTCAGATGAGTAGATTGCAATAATTTTCTCCCATTCTGTAGGTTGCCTGTTCACTCTGATGGTAGTTTGTTTTGCTGTGCAGAAGCTTTTTAGTTTAATTAGATCCCATTTCTCGATTTTGGCTTTTGTTGCCATTACTTTTGGTGTTTTAGACATGAAGCCCTTGCCCATGCCTATGTCCTGAATGGTATTGCCTAGGTTTTCTTCTAGGCTTTTTTGGTATTAGGTCTAACATTTAAGTCTCTAATCCATCTTGAATTAATTTTCATATAAGGAGTAAGGAAAGGATCCAGTTTCAGCTTTCTATTTATGGCTAGCCAATTTTCCCAGCACCATTTATTAAATAGGGAATCCTTTCCCCATTTCTTGTATTTGTCAGATTTGTCAAAGATCAGATGGCTGCAGATGTGTGGTATTATTTCTGAGAGCTCTGTTCTGTTCCATTGGTCTATATCTCTATTTTGGTACCAGTACCATGCTGTTTTGGTACCAGTACCATGGTTACTGTAGCCTTGTAGTATAGTTTGAAGTCAGGTAGTGTGATGCCTCCAGCTTTGTTCTTTTGACTTATGATTGTCTTGGCAATGCTGGCTCTTTTTTGGTTCCACGTGAACTTTAAAGCAGTTTTTCTCAATTCTGTGAAGAAAGTCATTGGGAGCTTGATGGGGATGGTATTGAATCTATAAATTACCTTGGGCAGTATGGCCATTTTCACGATATTGATTCTTCCTATCCACGAGCATGGTATGTTCTTCCATTTGTTTGTGTCCTCTTTTATTTCACTGAGCAGCGGTTTGTAGTTCTCCTTGAAGAGGTCTTTCACATCCCTTGTAAGTTGGATTCCTAGGTATTTTATTCTCTTTGAAGCTGTTGTGAATGGAAGTTCACTCATGATTTGGCTCTCTGTCTGTTACTGGTGTGTAAGAATGTTTGTGATTTTTGCACATTGATTTTGTATTCTGAGACTTTGCTGAAGTTGCTTATCAGCTTAAGGAGATTTTGGGCTAAGATGATGGGGTTTTCTAAATATACAATCATGTCATCTGCAAACAGGGACAATTTGACTTCTTCTTTTCCTAACTGGATACCCTTTATTTCTTTCTCTTGCCTGATTTCCCTAGCCAGAACTTCCAACACTATGTTGAATAGGAGTGGTGAGAGAGGACATCCCTGTCTTATGCCAGTTTTCAAAGGGAATGCTTCCAGTTTTTGCCCTTTCAGTATGATATTGACTGTGGGTTTGTCATAAGTAGCTCTTATTATTTTGAGGTACATTCCATCAATACCGAATTTATTGAGAGTTTTTAGCATGAAGAGCTGTTGAATTTTGTCAAAGGCCTTTTCTGCATCTGTTGAGACAATCACGTGGTTTTTGTCTTTGGTTCTGTTTATATGCTGGCTTATGTTTACTGATTTGCGTATGTTGAACCAACCTTGCATCCCAGGGATGAAGCACACTTGATCATGGTGGATAAGCTTTTTGATGTGTTGCTGGATTCAGTTTGCCAGTATTTTATTGAGGATTTTTGCATCTATGTTCATCAGGGATATTGGTCTAAAATTCTCTTTTTTTGTTGTGTCTCTGCCAGACTTTGGTATCAGGATGATGTTAGCCTCATAAAATGAGTTAGGGAGGATTCCCTCTTTTTCTATTGATTGGAATAGTTTCAGTAGGAATGGTACCAGCTCTTCCTTGTACCTCTGGTGGAATTCAGCTGTGAATCCGTCTGGTCGTGGACTTTTTTTGGTTGGTAGGCTATTAATTATTGCCTCAGTTTCAGAGCCTGCTATTGGTCTATTCAGGGATTCAACATCTTCCTGGTTTAGTCTTGGGAGAGTGTAAGTGTCCAGGAAATTATCCATTTCTTCTAGATTTTCTAGTTTATTTGCATAGAGGTGTTTATAGTATTCTCTGATGGTAGTTGGTATTTTTGTGGGGTCAGTGGTGATATCCCCTTTATCATTTTTTATTGGGTCTATTTGATTCTTCTCTCTTTTCTTCTTTATTAGTCTTGCTAGCAGTCTATCAATTTGTTGACCTTTTCAAAAAACCAACTCCTGGATTCATTGATTTTTTGGAGGGTTTTTTGTGTCTCTATCTTCTTCAGTTCTGCTCTGATCTTAGTTATTTCTTGCCTTCTGCTAGCTTTTGAATGTGTTTGCTCTTGCTTCTCTAGTTCTTTTACTTGTGCTGGTAGAGTGTCAATTTTAGATCTTCGCAGCTTTCTCTTGTGGGCATTTAGTACTATAAATTTCCCTCTACATACTGCTTTAAATGTGTCCCAGAGATTCTGGTATGTTGTATCTTTGTTCTCATTGGTTTCAAAGAACATCTTTATTTCTGCCTTCATTTCGTTATGTACCCAGTAGTCATTCAGGAGCAGGTTGTTCAGTTTCCATGTAGTTGAGCAGTTTTGATTGAGTTTCTTAGTCCTGAGTTCTAGTTTGATTGCACTGTGGTCTGAGAGACAGTTTGTTATAATTTCTATTCTTGTACATGTGCTGAGGAGTGCTTTACTTCCAATTATGTGGTCAATTTTGGAATAAGTGTGATGTGGTGCTGAGAAGAATGCATATTCTGTTGATTTGGGGTGGAGAGTTCTGTAGATGTCTATTAGGTCCGCTTGGTGCAGAGATGAGTTCAATTCCTGGATATCCTTGTTAACTTTCTGTCTCGTTGATCTGTCTAATATTGACAGTGGGGTGTTGAAGTCTCCCATTATTATTGTATGGGGGTCTAAGTCTCTTTGTAAGTGTCTAAGGATTTGCTTTATGAATATGGGTGCTTCTATATTAGGTGCATATATATTTAGGAGAGTTAGCTCTTCCTGTTGAATTGATCCCTTTACCATTATGTAATGGCCTTCTTTGTCTCTTTTGATCTTTGATGGTTTAAAGTCTATTTTATCAGAGACTAGGATTACAACCCCTGCTTTTTTTTTGTTTTCCATTTGCTTGGTAGATCTTCCCCCATCCCTTTATTTTGAGCCTATGTGTGCCTCTGCATGTGAGATGGGTCTTCTGAATACAGCAAACTAATGGGTCTTGACTCTTTATCCAATTTGCCAGTCTGTGGCTTTTAATTGGACCATTTAGTCCATTTACATTTAAGGTTAATATTGTTATGTGTGAACTTGATCCTGGCATTATGATATTAGCTGGTTATTTTGCTCCTTTGTTGATGCAGTTTCTTCCTAACATCGAAGGACTTTACATTGTGGCATGTTTTTGCAATGGCTGATACCAGTTGTTCCTTTCCATGTTTAGTGCTTCCTTCAGGGTCTCTTGTAGGGCAGTCCTGGTGGTGACACAATCTCTAAGCATTTGCTTGTCTGTAAAGGATTTTATTTCTTCTTCACTGATGAAACTTAGTTTGGCTGGATATGAAATTCTGGGTTGAAAATTCTTTTCTTTAAGAATGTTGAATATTGGCCCCCACTCTCTTCTGGCTTGTAGAGTTTCTGCCGAGAGATCTGCTGTTAGTCTGATGGGCTTCCCTTTGTGGGTAACCCGACCTTTCTCTCTGGCTGCCCTTAACATTTTTTTTCTTCATTTCAACTTGAAGGAAATGAAGGAACTTGAAGGAAATGAAGTGAATCTGACAATTATGTGTCTTGGAGTTGCTCTTCTCGAGGAGTATCTTTGTGGCGTTCTCTGTATTTCCTGAATTTGAATGTTGGCCTGCCTTACTAGGTTGGGGAAGTTCTCCTGGATGATATCCTGAAGAGTGTTATCCAACTTGATTCCATTTTCCCCCTCACTTTCAGGCACCCCAATCAGATGTAGATTTGGTCTTTTCACATAATCCCATATTTCTTGGAGGCTTTGTTCATTTCTTTTTCCTCTTTTTTCTCTAGACTTCTCTTCTTGCTTCATTTCATTCATTTGATCTTCAATCATTGATACTTTTTATTCCAGTTGATCGAGTCGGTTACTGAAGTGTGTGCATTTGTCACATAATTCTTGTGTCATGGTTTTCATCTCTATCAGTTCGTTTATGACCTTCTCTGCAATGTTTATTCTAGTTATCCATTCTTCCATTCTTTTTTCAAGATTTTTAGTTTCTTTGCGCTGGGTACATAGTTCCTCCTTTAGCTCTAAGAAGTTTGATCAATCAAAGCCTTCTTCTCTCAACTCATCAAATTCATTCTCCGTCCAGCTTTGATCCGTTGCTGGCGATGAGCTGCGTTCCTTTAGAGGGGGAGAAGCGCTCTGATTTTTTGAATTTCCAACCTTTCTGCCCTGCTTTTTCCCCATCTTTGTGGTTTTATCTGCCTTTGGTCTTTGATGATGGTGACGTACTGATGGGGTTTTGGTGTGGGTGTCTTTTCTGTTTGCTAGTTTTCCTTCTAACAGTCAGGACCCTCAGTTGCAGGTCTGTTGGAGTTTGCTTGAGGTCCACTCCAGACCCTGTTTGCCTGGGTATCAGCAGTGGAGGCTGCAGAAGATAGAATATTGCTGAACAGCAAGTGTTGCTGTCTGATTCTTGCTCTGGAAACTTCGTCTCAGAGGTGTGCCCAGCCGTGTGAGGTGTGAGGTGTTGGTCTGCACCTAGTGGGGGATGTCTCTCAGTTAGGTTGCTCAAGGGTCAGGGATCCACTTGAGCATGCAGTCTGTCCATTCTCAGATCTCAGCCTCTGTGCTGGGAGACCCACTGCTCTCTTCAAAGCTGTCAGACAGGGTCATTTACATCTGCAGAGGTTTCTGCTGCTTTTTGTTTAGCTATGCCCTGTCCCCAGAGGTGGAGTCTACAGAGGCAGGCAGGCAGGCCTCCTTGAACTGTGGTGGGCTCCACCCAGTTCGAGATTCCCAGCAGCTTTGTTTACCTACTTAAGCCTCAGCAATGGTGGGCGCCCCTCCCCCAGCCTCGCTGTCATCTTGCAATTAGATCTCAGACTTCTGTGCTAGCAATGAGGAAGGCTCCATGGGCGTGGGACCCTCCAGGTCAGGTGTGGGATATAATCTGTGTGCCGTTTGCTAAGACCCTTGGTGAAGTGCAGTATTAGGGTGGGAGTTACATGATTTTCCAGGTGTTGTGTGTCTCAGTTTCCCTTGGCTAGGAGAAGGGATTCCCTTCCGCCTTACACTTCCCAGGTGAGGTGATGCCTCACACTGCTTCAGCTCTCGCTGGTTGGGCTGCACCAACTGACCAGCACTGATTGTCTGGCACTCCCCAGTGAGATGAACCCAGTACCTCAGTTGAAAATGCAGTGGCTCACGCTAGGAGCTGGAGGCTGGAGCCGTTCCTATTTGGCCATCTTGCTCAGGATCCAACTGATGTTTCTCTTTTATAGATTTCTTTTCTTATTTGTAGATACAATATCTCAGTATCATCCATTTTCATGAGGAATATTAAGGTGTTTCTTTTTAAGGTTTTCTTCTATGTTTTCTCTTATTTCCTTTGAGTTATATTTTTCTGCATATTTTGGTCTCCATTTTTCATGATAAATTACTATTGCTATAGAGTTCTTATCTTCTTTGTTTTTGTTAGATTATGACTTCATACATATCCTTCATTTCAGTGTGTCTCTGGGTTGTCTGTTTAAAAGTGGACACTAAAAAGTTCATGGCAGGATTTTGTGTGTTATTGGGAATTGTCAACTGTGAACTTCTGTGTACTGCAATTGGCTGAGATGTTTTTATTAGAAATCCTAACATCTGTATCTCTAGGTTTTTCCTCTTGGGCTTCTCATAGAGGATCTTCTATTGACTTGTCCTGTGGTTTAAGACCTGTCTGGCAGTATGCTGAGAGTTGTGTCAAGGAAGAGGTCCATGGGTCTTGGCATTGAGTGTAATCCTTATTCAATCTTTGTTTTTAGAAAGATACTCTTTCATTTCACTATACCTGATCCCCTCTGTTTACCTTCTCCTTAGAATAAACCTCTCTGACCAGATGCAGTGGCTCACACCTGTAACCCCAACACTTCAGCAGGCCAACGCAGGAGGATTTTTGCTTGAGTCCAGGAGTTTGGGTTTGAGACCAGCCTGGACAACACAGTAAGAGTCTGTCTCCACAAAAAAACAAAAAATTAGCTGAGTAAGGTGGCGCATGTCTGTAGTCCTAGCTACCTGGAGGCTGAGGCGGGAAAATCCCTCGAACCCAGGAGGTTAAGGCTGCAGTGGGCCATCATCATGCCACTGCACTCCAGCCTGGGCAACAGAGGGAGACCCTGTCTCAAAAATAAAAAATAAAAAATGAAAAAATAAAAATAATAAACCTGTCATCTCCTGCCAATTCTAGACAGTAGACAGTGTCTGGCAATGGGAAGTTGGGAGGGGATGTGTTATTGATTGAGCTGATTCTTAAACAAATTTCCACTTAACCCTCCATTTTGATACTGTCTTCACTACATGCAAAAATAACTTGAGTCTGTTGGGGGTATTTCAGTAAGCTCCTTTCTCAGATCTACTTGATCAATTGTTTACCGCTTAATAAAATCCTTCTGCATTCTTTTTTGGTTTGTGTGTGTGTGTGTGTGTGTGTGTGTTAGCTGAAACAACCAAAAGTAAATGTGTATGTTCAGTTCCTCAGTGCTCTTAGGTCCTTTGTCTTCTAATATCCACACAATGTCCCATATGAACACTGATCAAAGACGTTTGGATCACTTGCCTCAGCCCCTCAACTTGGCTCTAATCCTGTGAGGCTGGTTCTCTTGAGAGTCTGGGTCATCTGCTTCTCCTTGTGAAAGACAAACTGTGACTATATGATTGACAGCTACATAACAATCATGCAAATGGCAGTTCCCCAAAGAAAGAAATGCAGTGATAACAAATTGGCAGCAACTGTCCCAGACACAGGGCAGCTTTGTCCTCCAAAAGGTGCTGATCTCGAGGACGCACGGATTATCCTTGGTTGCTTTGTATTCAAACACTGTTGGCATCATCTCAGAAACACTAGTTATCCAAGCAGAAAGCACCTCCCTTGGTGTTTTTCTCCATTGTAAGCCTCAGCAACATCTGTTCACACTTAGCGCTCCTGAATCCATTTATTAATGCAGATGCCCATTGAAGTGCAAGGACAGCAAAGGCTTCCTGGAGAAATCCCATACCCTGGGGAGGAAAAAGGAAGCCATGACAAGCAGGCTTTCCCAGAACTGTGGGCCTGGGACTTTGGGAGTGCACGTGGCATGGACAGGGCACACACAGTGTCCTTCCTTTATTTGGATGACTAGCAGAAAAGGTGTGACGTTTGTTTTCCTACTTTGATGAAATCCTAAAAGAAAGAAATCTAAAGTAGAAAATGTAAATAATCTGCATTAGTTGTTTGGATAATTTTTTTTTTTTTTTTTTTTTGAGTTAGAGTCTGGTTCTGTCACCCAGGTTGGAGGGCAGTGGTGCAGTCTTGGCTCACTGACACCTCTGCCTCCTGGGTTCAAGCGATTCTCCTGCCTCCTGCCTCAGCCTCCCAAGTAGCTGGGATTACAGGTGTGCACTACCATACCTGGCTAGTTTTTGTATGTTTGGTGGAGATAGGGTTTCACCATGTTGGCCAGGCTGGTCTCGAACCCCTGACCTCAGGTGATCCACCCACCTTGGCCTCCCAAGTGCTAGGATTACAGGTGTGAGCCACTGTGCCCAGCCGGGTAGATGTTCTTTATTCCTGTAAGCATTTTGTGTTAGTTTCTGAAACATAATGTCTGGGGCATTCAAAGAAAGAATGTCATCCTTCTTAAAGGTTTAAATTCTAAGCTAAGAAAACCTTTTGTTTCCTTTTGAGACCTCTAGCCACCCATGCCACAATGATGCAGTCTCAAAGACAATGGTTTTGAAGGACATTCTTAATGGCAAACTTTAAATGAAGTCCATCATTGGCAGCTCAATGACAATGCCTATATGTTATGTCCTTTTCCTACTTAACAAGAACAAAAGGCCACAGCCAGAACAATTAGTCATATAGGAGGGATGAGATGACATTTTCACTCCCGAATTTTTCTGGTATAAAAGGGCCACCCAGTGAGGGTCTGACAGTAAGTGTGAGAAAATTGGCAATAAAATCACCTATCTGCACAGATTTTCGGAAGTCCAAAATGATTGGGTAAAAGGCTACGTTTTTCTGCAAAGAAAAATGTTGAATTTTTATGTGCTGTTTTACTTATTCTTGCCTACATGAGACTAAATTTTGATTGTGATTTTTTCTACTTTGCAGCTCATTAAAACTCAGTCTCATCCTAGTTCTGTCGCTGTCCACAATGCATGTGTTTTGGTGTTATCCAGTTCCATCTTCTAAGGTAAGGATTTGCCTCCATTTTAGATACTTAAATAGATGACTAGAACGGTGAAGTATGTAAATTCCAAATACTTGCAAGGAACATGTGACAGAAAAGTAATTTCCTTTATTATTAGAGTTCTCAATGGGAAAAAGTCAGCAGACTGATGACGTTAGTAAAAGAAAATATTTGTGTGACAAGTAATACTAGATTATATTCAAATTTGTTTTGAATTATTTAGGGTTTGCTCCTGCAAAGGGAAATATTCATTTCAATCTAAAATAATGTGTTTTTTTGCCAATGGCAATTTATTTATTCCACATGCATTCATTCATAATCAAAGTGAACACTTAACCATGGAAACTATATTAAAAATAAAGTGGTCATTTTTCAAAAACAGTTGAATTTTTTTCAGATGTAGAATATAGATCAAATGTTAGATCTAAATAAAATATCACATAAAATATTAATTCATATATTTATTAGAGAATATTGATTGAGCTCCTATGTTCATTGAACTGTTCAAGACATTCAGAAAGTAAATATCTTTCTTTGGAATATTTAATACTATTTCTACATCATATTTCAGTTGTTTTTATGTCAATATTTTGTTTACAATTTTAAAATACCTTTTGTCATTGATGGAATTTTGAACTTTAACTTTTTTTCACTAAAACTTAATCTGTCACATTATAATTACTGAAATCAATGTGATTTATGAAACTACTTTTAGGATAAAAGGATGTCACATAAATCCTAAATGATAAATGTATGTCCAAACATAATGATCTCTAGTTATTTATATTATTGGCCTTTTCACTAATCTTTGCATCTGTCATTTTTCTATTTCTTGTTTACTTAATATAGCTTCCTTTTTTTGGTTTCACTCCTGTGAGCATTCAACATGAATTTAGTCATCAATTCTTTAAGACACCACATTGATCAAGCTGATGAGTCACAATCCATAAATTGGTATATTTTCTCAAGTGTCTTCCTAATTACTTTTTGTTCTTTCCCCAAAGGTTTACTCATGACGTTTCTGTTGAATAACAGACTCTTCTCTGTAGCTTTTTAAAAAGAATTTAAGAACGTACTTTGTTCTAAAATACTTATGAGACTTCCTTGTCCATAAATGAAATGTTTCTCCTTTTGTTACATTTTCCTTATTTCTATTTTTGCATGTGACAGTTTTGTTCCTATTATTACCTAGTCCTGTAGTAAGAGTGTGGATGCTATTCATGCTAATTCGATTGCTTAGGGTGAATGATTATGAGGGCAGAAGACACATAGTCTTTTATAGTGTTTGTTGCGAACTTCACTGAGTCCATTAACCAGGCAAATATACAACCTTATTATGTTAATGAGTCTGCCCTGGCAAGGGCTGCCTTCAATGACCAGCAAAGTGCATCAGTGTCTTTTTAGAGATGTTACAGGAATCTCATAACCAGAACTGATACATTCCTTTTGCAGTGTAAAGGTGGCATCATGAGTATTTCTGGAAAGAACTGGCTTGCTTCCCTTCCTGCAATGACTCAGAGGCCCCTCCCTGCTGGGGATTTTAAATAGAAGGCATTCTATCTATCATGTTTAGATTTCCTCTGTTAGCATACGGAAAAAACACATAGCAGTTGTCCGACTAAGAGTGTCTGATTGGTTTTCTCATGACCAATATTTCTGAAATTCTCTGACCAAACTCTCTGAGATGAAAAAGGAGGAAAAAACCCCCAACTTCTTTTCTCCCCAGAGGCCAGTGGGAGTGATTTGTCTGGGATGCACTGAATCTTCAGTAAACCACCCACTCGTGGGTGAAGAATTACAGGGAATGCTTTACGCCCTCTGGCCCCAACTCAACTTCCAAATACAGTAACCTGAGACCACACTTGTTTTCCTGCACCTTGATAGAAAAAAAAGTCTGAGTTTTACATTTTAGTACGTCTCTTTATTGATAATAAGAGCACTCAATTTCCTTTTTCCTCTTGTAGTTCTAGTCTAGTTGAGAAACCTAAACTTGGAGTCAGATGCTTCGAAAATAACAGTATCTACTTCACAGAGCTTTGTTCGGGAGTAGGACAAGATGATGCCCATAATGCAAGCAGCACACCGATCATGGATAAATCTGTGTTTTGTATTACTGGCGAAATTTGTATTAGCCTCTTATCAGTGTGTTATAATTCTTCTGAAACCATGCACGAGGGAAAACGTGACAAGTGTTGATGATTCATACGCAAACCCTGGGGCAGAGCTACCTCTTGGAATCTCCAGCCCTGAGACACACGGCATGCACCTTTGGTCTTTTACTTAGTTTTTTTTCTGCAAAATATGGGGTTGAACTTCAGGTTCCTGAAGGCCAGTTTGCACTCTAAGATTGCAGATCTGTTTCTTCCACCACTAAGTGCCCTACACTATCCCACACTATCCAGGCCTCGAGCCAATGATGAGGACCTGAACTAAAGTCGGAAGTTGAAGATGCCGTTGTTCAAGTAGGAAGACATCCTTATGGGGAAACTTGGCAAATGGCCCAGGACAGGCCCCAGGAGAAAGGTGGTTCTGATTGACACCTACAGTTTGATCCTCATGGATTGCTTTTCTAAGTCAATTTTAAAAATGATTCCCAGGGCTAATTCGTGCTGCTTGAAATATTCTTTATAAAATAACAGCAACAAGATAACTTATGTGTAGTGCCTGATGTAAATACAGAAGAGTAGCAAGTATATAAGCAGTGTAAAAATTAGACAAGTTGGTAGATCACCCCAAATCATATTTTGTATCTTGTTAAAGTAGATTATTGTTTTAGCAAAACTTCTGCCTTTAAGATGATTGATATATTGGATTTATCGCCGTAAGATTTTGAAAATTGTTACTGTTGAAATACACTTTTAACCCTAAGGCTGTATTCTCTTTCTCCTCCCTCATCTGAATTGCCAGGTGTCTGGAAAATCTGATTACTTTCTCATTCTGCTGAACAGCTGCCCAACCAGATTGGACAGGAGCAAAGAACTAGATTTTCTAAAGCCAATTTTGGAGAAGATGTTTGTGAAAAGGTCCTTTCGCAATGGAGTTGGCACAGGGATGAAAAAAACTTCCTTTCGAAGAGCAAAATCATGACTAAGTGCGCAAAGGACTCCGGGAATTAATCTCAAATTGTAGAGTGTGACTGACATGCTCAAAGTCCATCGTCTCCTTATCATTGAGTGTCGGCATGCTCTTGATTCTCAAATATTTTTCCTCTCCTAACTGGTACAGAGTAAATTGTGTAAAAATAATAAATAAATAAAAAGTAAACCTGTCTCAAACCTGTCTCAAACTTCCACTTGTGAGAGAAAAAACAATTTATGTGGTCCATTAGTAAGTTTTTCCCGAATGAGATGGACACTTTTGCTTTGGTTTTAACTTGGCCAGAATGCATGAGCATGTTGACAGTCATCACAATTGTATGATTTTTTTCCTGCCTATAACATCATAACATGAATACTGCGATATTTGTTTTTCTTTTTAATACCATTTTCTCAAATGACTTAACAGGCCCAATTCTGGGGGGCGGGATGTGCTATTTCTGTTTCTAAGGGGCTTGTGAAGTTAACCAACATTAAGGTGAATGGTACAGCTGTAGCAATCAATTAATTAATTGAAACCAAGAACAAACATCGCCGGAGCCCTCTAGATGTAATTCTTGTCTCCCTTTTCCTATTCCAAATATATTTAGCTATAGGGTGTTGTTTTGTTGTCTTGTCTTGGAAATTTGTTGCCTTTTAAAATCTTTAAACACAGAAATGCTGCCAGTAACAACAACAACAGAGACTGACAGTGCCCTGTGTTGTCGGGGCAGCCGTTTGGAAATCTGTTCCCCAAACTGTGCTGATTAGCGCCCTCTCCTTTCCCCCTCCTTCCAGGAAAGACCCGCCACTTTTTGCATTGAAACTCCTGACACTGCTTTTTAAAAAGGGTAACGCGACATTGGTTGACGTGTTATTTCAAATGCATAACGTTAACATATATCTGTTCACTCATACTGGATTCTGCAGCACACTAAGGGTGTTCGCTGTAAGCCACACACAGCTCCTAGACTGGGGGCAGCGGAAGCCTCGGGATGACCTGTCCTTAGTCATCAGCTTCGGATAGAAACACAGTCTTCAGAAAACAGTACTCATAGTGAGCTGGTCTCACGGTAACCAGCTAGGTCCACACAACCAAATCGGTTTCTACACAAAGCAGTCTTTACACTTGCCGTATTGTTGGTGATGTGCCAAGTGCCCACTGAAAGAAACAGAGACCCCTAAAGGTCTTCTGTGGTTTGTTGCTGGCTTCTATGAAAACAAGTGGTTTCACGGTTGTGGGGTGTGCTTATTTTACTCTTGTTATACAGATTCATCCTAAGTATTGCGGGATGAAGTAACACAGATCATGCAAATGCAAGTTATGGGAAGGAGCATTTATTTTAAGGATCGGGGAACTTCAGGGAAACACATTTTGGGAAGCACAGAGGAGCTTGGTAGAAGTAGAAGCCATCAGGCAGCAGCCCTGCTCTCCGGGGTCCCTTGCACCCTTCTAGCTGCGTTTTCTTCCCTGCAAACCAGATGGTCTGCAAGACCTTTGTTCCTGCTGTCCCATAACTTCCACCTGCCTGGGGCTTTGTGTTGCTCTATAGGGCCTCACAACATCAGGCCCAGAACCTCCCCCAGGCCAGCATCTTTGATTTCCCTTTGGGGTTAGGAATCCAATCCTGGTTCTCTCTGCAGAAGCCAGAGACGCAGGCAGGGTCATGTGTCTGTGACTGCTGCATGGTCTGTGGCAGGGCAGACCCCTACGAAGGGGTTCGAGAGAGCAGGAGGAGGAGGACATTGCTCATTCTGCTGCGTCACCCACTGCACCCTCACTGTTCCCTGGATCCAAGGCCACACACGTGGCCTTCCAGTCTGGTCCTTCTTTCAGCAGATGTTTGATGTACAGGAAAGCCAGATATACTCTTCAATAATTTTTAAACAGTCTGCTTAAACAAATCTATATTTTCTTTCTAAGATCGCCTCCTTCTCCCCATCAGTGTTCCCCTAAAGACACATACATGCACAGGAACACACACTAGAAGGGGCAGCTATGGGCCGATTTTCTAGATGCAAAGGCATGGCCTTGAGTCTTGATGCAAACGTGGTCTGTGGGCATCCGCAACGACAAACAGGTGGGGATACAGGGTGTGGGTGGCACTGGGAGAGGAAGAGCTAGCTCAGGATGGGCGTCCTCCACCTGCTCCTCTGCTGCTCCCTCATCTGCTCATGGGCCTGGTCCTTTCTCAGTCACGGTCACATTAGCAGTGGCCCTGGTATCTTCCCCCACCAGCAGCCTCATGAGAGGTCATACCAGCCCACCGCCATCCCTTCAGCGGCACCGTGGCCCCTGTCTCTGTTCCCGGGGTGTGGGGAGTGGGGCAGGTGGGAGACTTTTGTGCAAGTGTTGAAGTGAGAGATCAGCCCAGCAGTACTCCAGGTGTTGGTGTAGGATCTGGAGGCATTTCCCTGATCCATCGATGACATCCAGTTGCCTTCCTGCCTGGTGGCCACACAAGTGGCTGAAGTCACTGAGATTTTAAAGAAATATTTGAAATCAGAAACAAGCAAAACCCTTCAAAGTGGATGTACCTTTAATTCTTTTTTAATCCCCCAAAATCATTCCGTTTCCCACTTCTCCCTATGTATGTGGACACAGACGCAGTGAAGTCCTCAGGCAATCCTTGTGTCCCTTTGTTTTCTGCCACTATGGCCTCTGCCTTTGTTCCTATGAGGTGGCTTTAAATATCTAAGCCATCAGCCAGTGGCAGCATCACTCTCCTTACCCTCGGCCCTGAAACTGGAGTTCTCTCGGAGCATCTGCAAATGCAGCAAAGGGCTCTGCAGCACCGTGAGGTTTCAAGGGTAACATGCAAAGTGCTTCCAATACAATGTGCAAAATCTGACAGAAGTTTGTCAGGGAAATTGGCGTTTCTTATCTGCCTAACGTTATTGGCAGGGAAGCTAATTAGATAGGCTGATAGGCGTTATTTACTCCTGTGGAGTAGAAAGCGAGTTACTGCATTAACAAGCTCATGGTGACTGTGGTGTCAATGGGGCATCTGGTGTACAAAAAAGATTGTTATTTCAGGAGAATCTTCCTAATTTTCTATTATTTGCATTTATATGGATTGACTGGAATAATAAAACACCAAAAACATAATTGGAAAAATTCACTTCCCACTTCTAGATCTAACATATCATTTTAACCTCGGGGGGAAAAGGCCTATGAAAAACTATTTGCACTACAAAAATCATAGCAGATGAAAAGCTGGTAGGCAGGAGCATTTTCTTTCTGAAGAAAAATTGCACCTCTTGCTAAAGTTTTAGGAATAAAATGTTTAAGAGCAAGGCCTGCTCTCAAGGCTGCATTGGCAGGAAGGAGAGTGGCTTGGGGTGACAGGGGACAGTGATGAGAGAGGGCCCTGGTGACCCTCTACCCTCCAACATCAGGGTTGCTGCTGGGGCCTGAATTTCACTTTTAGATCTGGATGCATCAGGCAAAGCTTTGGAAGCCCTTGGACTGCAAGCATCCCAAGGGATGAGTAATCTTTTAGTCAGTTTTGGCCAACTCTACCTGAATGTGATTGATCTTCATGTTCTATCTGGAGAGATTTTATTGGAAGGGAAGGAAAAGAACTCATGAGGGCCACGATGCCTGGAGAGAGAGAATGCTGGTGTGGAGGAGGAGAGTGCAAAGGGAAGCTTAGGAGACAAGATAGCGAAGGCACCCGGGCCACAAGAACTGTACTTGAATCCTGAGGTCCTTGTTCACTCAGTGGTGCCATCTTGCTCAAGCTTCTAGAATCCTTTTGAGCCCAAGTTTCATAATCCATAAAATGGAGCCAGTATTACTTACATTAGAAGATTGTTCATTTATTAATTAATTTATTTGTTTGACAAATATTTATTGAGGACTTTCTGTGTTCTTGGTACTAGGAATGCAGCAGTGAAGAAAATAGAGCCCAATTATTGGGTTGGGATGGGGTGATGGAGTTAGAGAAAATAAGAATATATATTTAATATATAATCCTATATATGCGTGTATATATGTGTGTGTGTGTGTACATAGTATTTCGGATGGTGATAAAGAGAAACAGTAAGGAAGGGGGAGCTGGAGTATTGTGAGGTGGAGATGGGGATGCGATTTCTGATTCAGCGGTCAGTTAAGGGATCTCTGAGAATTGCGAGAATCCCAGTTTCCTGGCTTGCAGTGAGCAGGGTGAGGGCGGAGACAGATGGCACCTTACAGGTAGGAGGGCTTCTGTGTGGCCTTGCAGGACTTTTATTTTTCCTCTGAGTGACAGAGGAAACCACTGGAGGGTTTTTAAGCAAAGAAATTACATCATCAAATGTATTTTTGGTTTTCGTAAATTCCTAAGAATGAAAAATACACACCTAGCAGGATTCAATAAAAGTAGGAGTAATTCGTTGTGTGAATGACATCCGGCAACACGGATTCCCTCCTTCCTTGCCTGCTTTGCAATTCTGCCCTGAGAAGTAATTAAGCTGCGATGTGAAGCCCTGGATTGGGCCAGAACCCTGGGACGGGAACGAGGCTGCTCTCCAAGGTGCTGAGGGGATTTGGGGCAGTAGAGCAGATTCCTGGCCCATCGTCTGAAACTGGTCTTGAGGCTAGAATGCCATGCCCCTGCATTATTTTTCATGGGTGAATGAGGAACATTTTGTTCTCACAAGTATCTACTGAGATTGTCATAGAAATATCCCCCATTATTTTTTGGAGGGATGCATGTTGTGATGGTTAATACTGAGTGTCAACTTGATTGGATTGAAGGATACAAAGTATTGACCCTGGGTGTGTCTGTGAGGGTGTTGCCAAAGGAGTTTAACATTTTAGTGGGCTGGGAAAGGCAGGCCCGCCCTTAACCTGGGTGGGCACCATCTGGTCAGATGCCAGCACAACTAGAATATAAAGCAGGGAGAAAAATGTGAAGGAGAGACTGGCCTGGCCTCCCAGCCTACATCTTTCCCCTGTGCTGGATGCTTCCTGCCCTTGAACATCAGACTCTTTAGTTTTGGGACTTGGACTGGCTCTCTTTGCTCCTTAGCTTGCAGACAGCCTGTTGTGGGACCTTGTTATCATGTGAGTTAATACTTAATAAATTCCATATATACATTAGTTCTGTCCCTCTAGAGAACCTTGACTAATACACATGAGTATGGGTGGAAAGTCTGTGGGTTAAGGCTCAAGCAAAGAAATAAAATAATATAAAATAATTAGGATTTCTACTCTTGCACCTGACTTTTTAGGGTGCCCCTATCATTTTTTTCTGTTGGCTATTTATTTCTAATGCTAAATCCTTAAAAAACAAACAAAGAGGTCTGCTATAAAATTTCTGCTGCAAACATTCATCCCGTTCATCTTTGAGTACTTGCAGTAAGAGATCAACATTTTAGGGAAGGGAAATATGAAAACAATTAGATTTCATCTCCCACATGCAGTAAGGCTGAGAATACGGCAATTTGATATAAAAGGCCTGTTCCTACGCTCAATATTCTCATCTCTCCTTTTGTCCCATCAGAAAATAATAGTGAGCATCTAGGAGCCTCCGTTCCACTCTTTCCCTCCTGAACTCCTCGTTGTTAATGTTCAGACACACTCACATGGTGAGGAAGGAGGCAGGCTTCTCTGTTGGTGGAAGATTTTGGTTTGACTTCTCCTTTATGGGGTAAAGATGGTCTTTTGGTTGACCGTGATGGCTCTTTCAGGGCTGTCTGGGATGGAATCTCACCCGCGTTTCTCCTCTTCATGTGGGCTGTGCACACTTTCAGCTTCCCCCAGCGACATCTTCCCGGAAGCCAGGTGTGCAGGTTTTTTGAGCAGCTGACCCCACCAGCTTAGTGTTTGTCCCCAGCTTGCAAGGTCATTCTCATGCTTGCCTTACACAAAGGGAGATGAAAGGCAAGGTGCCTCTCCTGGAGTGCAAACCATGGTGGAGCCACAGATGCAGCCCTTGCAGCCCAAACATCCTTCTCCAGAAAAATAAAGACCAAGACCGGGTCCTGCAGGATCATTCCATCTGCTGGGCCTTGCGCCTATGAGCTCCATCTTGCACTGTGCATTGTTTAGAGTGTGTCTGAGCCTCTGGCTGGCACCTACCTGGCTGACATCTGCCTATCAAGTTTTAAATCCAGCTAATGCCCTTTATGGAGAAACTTTGCCAAGGAATCTAACCCAAGGAGATAAGTGAGGCTCAACACGTGGTTACCAACTGGCTCCTCCTCAATGTTCACCTAACTTCCACTGGACAGGTCTGAAGTTGCTGCCAAGTGCTTTCCATATAGTGTCACACTTGCCCCTCCACAGCCATGTGAGGGGCACTGGGGTGTTCTTAGTCTTGTGTGCAGACAAGGAAACTAAAGCTTAGACAGATGCAGTGATTTTCTTGAGGTCACATATCTGGTAAGTGGCAGGTCTACCTGGCTTCAAAGCTGGTGCCCTGTGATCTGTGATGTCCAACTACCCACAGTGTAATCTCAAGGCTAGTTGGGGGGAAAATTTGCTTCCAAGCTCATGTGATTGTTGGCAGAACTCATTTCTCTGTGGCTGAAAGCCTGAATGCCTCAGTTTTTTTGCCGGCTATTGGCAGGAGGCCACCTCAGTTCCTAGAGGTTGCCATCAGTTCTTTGCCACATAGGTACCCACTGTGACTGCCAGCTTCACCAATACCATCATGAGGGAGAATCTTCTAGCAAGAGGGGTGCTGCAATCTTAGGTAACATCATCATGAATGTGACATCTCATCACCTTTGCTGTATTCTAACGGCTAAAATCAAGTCACTAGTCCTGCCCACACTCAAGGGGAGGAACTTAAACAAGGGAATGGACATGGGGAATATGGACCACGGGGGGCACTGTGGAGTCTGTCCAGCACTGACATTAAGAGTGGCCACCTCAGCTATGGGAGAAGACCATCCCATGCTGGAACAGAGCCCTAAGAAGTGAGAGCCATGCCAAATTTGACTAGTACATGAGCAACACCTGCAAAAAAGAACCTGTTAGGTGTTAAACGACAAGTATATGCATTATATTAGTCCATTATCACACTGCTAATAAAGACATACCTGAGTCTGGGTAATTCATAAAGGTAAGAGGGTTAATTGACTCACAGTTTGGCATGGCTGAAGGCCTTAAGAAACTTACAATTATGGCAGAAGGGGAAGCAAACATGTCCTTCTTCAAAGGGCAGCAGGAAGGAGAATGAATGCACAATGAAGGGGGAAGACCCTTATAAAACCGTCAGATCTCATGAGAACTAACTCACTATCATGAGAACAGGATGGGAAAAACCGCTCCCATGAATAAATTATCTCCCACCAGATCCCTCCCACAACAGATGGGAATTATGGGAGCTACAATTCAAGATGAGATTTGGGTGGGGACATGGCCAAACCATATCACACATGTAAGCAAGCTTCTCCTTCATAGGGCTTGTCTGTGTCCCTGCATGCTATAGAACAACCTTGAGGCTCAGACTTAGATTCTTTTAGGGCCTAAACTCATATAAATAATTGTGTTATTGGAGTCCTACTATGTGCCAGTCACTGGCTGAAGAGTTTACACATGGTTTCATTCAATTTCCATAACAACTCTAAAAATACAACAAAATACCTGTTAGGTAGATACTCTTATTAGCCCCATTTCACAGATAAGCCACTAGGTACAAAGAGGTTAAGTTCTCTGCCCAAGGTCAGGTAGCTTGTGAGCAGTAAAGCCAAGTTGGGAACCCAAGCAGTCTGACTCCAGTATATGAATGTGTCCCCAGCCCAGTGTCTGAAGCCTTTATCTTACTTGAGTGTCCCAATGTTTCTGAATGGCACAGATTGGTTAAGGAAAGCTGGCTGCATTTGATTACAGGAGAGACAGGGTGCAGAGTAATTAAACAGAAATGCCAGAAAGGACACAGTGAGACGAAATCAAGATGTCTTAGAAATTTTCAAGATATATTTCCCATGGTGAAATGTATTCCCATGGGAAAGAAAAAAAGGAGCAATTAGAAAATGACTGGACCCAGTTCAAACAGAAAATTATGAAATTATAAAGAAGTTGCCCGTGCACTTGGTAAACACTGATATAACATTGTAAGGTAACTTTTCTGTAAAGAATGGATCTGTGCTGTCTTGCCATCTACCACAGTAAATGCACTAAAAGTTTTACTGGAAAAGACAGCCTGCGGGGGATTTGTAAGTCTTGTTCCCCTGTCCACAATGGGACTCCATGCATCCTTGGGCAAGCAGGTTAGTACTCATCAAAGTGAATCACGGTCATTGCCAAAGGATGACGCTAGCTAGAATCCTGCTTCCTGCAACCATGATGGAAACTCTCCAGGTATATAAAAGAATTATGGGTTAAGATTCCTTTATAGTCTTTAAGAAGCAAGATCTGCAGCTCAGGGCTGGTGCATTGCGTTCTCTCCCAGACTTCTCTGGGATTTGGTAACCCAGGCTGGATGTGTGGTCAAATCATTTTACAGGGTCTCACATTTCTGGGATTTATAAGCACCGGCTTTACAGTCAGACATACCTGCGCTCAAATGGCATACCACTTCACAAGGTCCATGACTGTGGCCGTGTTCCTGGACCTCTCCAAGCCTCAGTTTCCTCATCTGTAAAATGGAACTCGGTGACATCCCAATGGGGCTGTAGTGAGATATAAGAGAAAGAGCACATGTTATGAACCCAACCCAGTGCTTGATCCCATGTGAGTGCTCCATAAATGGCAGCCAGAGCCACAGTAGGGGTGTTATGAACATTCCAGTTTAATGCTGAATCGAAAGTTGGCTATATAACTCATACTTATAAATTAAATCAGTTAAGAATAGAGGCAGATAATACTTGCTGATAATGGAAATATAGATTAGATATTATTCTGAGTATATCGCTAAGCTAATATAGATGCTGGTATGGCTGAGTCCCAAGGGAAAAATTCTATATTTTTTAGAAATGATGTGACCAATAGTGTAAATTAATTGCAGCACACTGAGAGATGAATATACAAACGGGCAATGGTCAGATCATGCAAAACGATGCACACCCACAAGGCTGCAGCAGCCAGTTCAGGAAGCCAATTGCTGCAGTAATGGGCTCAGAACAGCCAGGACATGGTCAATGACTGCCAGCATTCCCAATTCCCTCCCCCTGCCCCCAACTTCTAACTCAGAACCAGCAGAAAAAGCCAAATATGTTCTCCAACCAATTACATACGATGTCTTACTTCACATTACTCCACCTCCAGTTTCCCCACACCAATACCCTGCCAGTATATCACACTGGAAGCCATTCCGTTTTTCACTATGAAACTTTCCAGCTCCCCTGCTTGCCTTCAAATCTCTGCCAAACGCAAGTGATGATGCCTGACCCTTGCCATAGAAGTTCTGAATGCATAGCCTCTCTTTGTCCTAATTTGGGTGCTCTTTATTTGTGGAACACTAATTTGGCAAAAGTGGCAGGCAGCAAGACCAACGTCACAGGAACTCTCCAGTGAAAGTCACAATCTTTTAACATAAAAAGATGAAGTAGTGTTTTTCTTAAATAGAGGCAGTTGTATTAATAACTCTTACTGTAAATTTAAAAGTCAGACAGTTAGAAAATTTACACTAAGAAAGGATAAAGAAGTAAAAATGTAATCCCTATCTCTCTCCCCATGGAGAACCATCCTCATGCGTTCAGATAGCTTTGTGATGTGGGTGGGAGTATGCGTGTGTGCACACACACATACTTTATAATATATAAACGTGATTATAAAATTCTCATTCTGAAATCCAAAATATTGATGGATATCTTTCCAGGTCGAAGAATGCTGAAATACAGCATTGTGCTGAACATCTGTATGATATTCAGTTGAATGGATATATCATACTTAACTAAGCTATCCTCTATTTATGGACGTTTAGATTATTCACAGCACTATGCTAACGGGAAGATTGCTACAAGTGTATACTACTACTCATCTGTCCTCTGGTTTTATAATGATAGAATGCTAGAAGTGGGAAAGCTGGTCAATGATTACACACATTTACAATCTCAACACTTACTGTAACTTGCCCCCCAGAACGGTCATATCACTATAGGAACACTGAACATTGTCTACCTTTTCAATTTTGCCAATATGTTAAGTAAAAAGCAATATCACATTCTTGTTTGAATATGCACTTTTTCATTATGAGTAAGAACAAACATTTGTACACACACACACATGCACACTTGGAATTCTTTTATAAATTGCTTTTTCATGTATTTGGTCTGTTTTTCAGCTGGGCACCTTTTCTTACTGATGTTAAAACTTCCCAATATAATTGGATATTAGCATTTTTGTCACATTGGTAATTATATCTTGCATTGTTTGTGTTTGCCTTGCAAATATCTTTCTTTTTTCTCCTTCACAGTTTCTGGTTATTGGGTCATGGGAAAGAAAATATGTTCCCATTTGAAGATAATAAAAGGTTTTAAGGTTTTATTTAAATCTCTGTTCCAGGACAGTGTCACTTATTGGGTGAGATTATATCAAGCGCAATTCATATATTAATCCCTTTTGCACATTTCAAGTGTCCTTCTGCAGACTTCTCATGTAAATAAGTTTCTTGAGTATACAGTTTTCAGACTTGCATTTTTTTCTGTTAAAATATTATAGACATTTTATTGCTCCATTTTATCCTGCAGTCCTATGTTGTTGAGGAGACATTCTACCCAATCTTTTATTTTTTATTTTTGCTTATAAGCCATCTGTTTCTTCTTATTGAATATTTATAAGTTTCTTTTAGTTATTTTGAAGTTTAGTAATCTTACTAGGATAAATTCCAGTATTTATTGTTCTCTAATAATATTCTAGGTCATGGTACATTTCTTGAAAGTCCTTTTCTCTTGCATTTTTATTATTCCATTGGCGCATTCCATTCTCTATTCTATCATATTCTCTAATTCATGGAACCCAGTATCATCTCTATTGTCATCACATTTTGATCATTATCTAAGTCTGAATTACCCCCAAAACAGATTATGAGCAAAACCTCATGGAACCCTTTGTTTGGAATCCGATCCCAGGACAGCAAGGATGAAAGAACAACGTCAGTGAACGAAGCAAAGGAAAAGGCAAAGCAAAAGCAAGGTGCATTCCTGATTTGGTCTCACATCCATAGAAGACAGCTCATGTTCCGCGGCTTCAGGAACCACTATGTCCTGGAACAGTTCATCAGGCAGCGGGTGGAGGTCCAAATCATTTGTCACTAAGTCTTTGGTAACATTTGTCTGCTTGCTCCTTTCCATCTAAGTTTACCACAGGGTTCACCACCTGCGCCTTCATACTGGGTTGTGCTACCTGAGCCCTCTGGCAGCTGCTGGGCAGTCGTAGTCCTCGTCCCAGTGCATGATGCTTCATCTGAGCCTGAAGGTCGTGGGAGGAGAAGGGGGTTAGATGCAGATGTAAGCCTAAGCCTGTGGTATGAAGAGAAATGCCTGAGGTCCTGACCTGGGCCCAGGTGTGTGTTGGTTGTACTGTGTGTGTGGCTGTAGCCCCTGATGCAGGCTGTCTTCACTGGGGGGCAGGGCAGCCTTCCTGCTGAGGCTCCCCAGGGGGTCCAGAGGTGTGCAGCCCAGACAATCTGGGAGGCTTTAATGTCCGGCACCTGAACAGTAATTTTCTCTGTCATTTTTTTGTTTCTTTGTCTTCCGCCTCTATGTTACCTGTGACTGTTCAGTCCTGTCCTGAATGTTATTGAATTGGTTTCTGCAGTGTCGATTCTGGTAACTGCAGCTTCTAAAACATTTGGGATTTCTGCAATGGCACTGTTTTTCTCTTCGTTATCTTCACTTAGGCCTGCCAGGTCTGTTTTAATCTCATTCTATTATCGTCTTTAAGTGTTTATCTTTTGTGCGTTTTACTTTCTAAGTATGTGAAGAAATTCTCGAATTTGTTTGATTTTCAAAAGTGACCACTTTGTGTCTTCCTTTCTCCCTTCTTTCCTTCTTTTCCTCCTTTCTAAAAGTAAAATTCCAGAATAATCATGCATTTTTGAGTGCTTGCTAATGGCAAGTATTTTGGTAAGCATTCTGAATCCTTACTACAATAGCATGACATAGTTAGTGTTATCTCAATTAAACGTAGAGAAATCCAGTAAATTGCCCAAGGCCATATAGCTAAAACATAGAGGAGACTTAAACCCAGCTGTACTTGATTCCAAACTCTGTTTTCACATATTGAGGGCTTTCTATGTATAAGCGCTTATTATGCCTTCCCAAATAGATCTTTTAGCCTTGTTTATTCATCTGATTAGCTGCAGAACTCTGACCAAGTCATTGCACTACTTATGCTCAATTTCCTCATCTGTGAAACACTGAGCTTAAATTAATTTTCCTCTAGCTTTGAGCTTCTTGGCTCTATTTTCTCCCTACTCCATGCTATATTGTTTTGGAGACACAAACTGTACTTTCAATATGGGCTGCTCGTTGTCCAGGATTAAAACAATGGGGCTGCAATCTCAGCTCCTCATCTGCCAAAAGGGAGGTTTAAAAGCCAGATAAAAATGCCCGACTTTCTTCCCTGCCCCCAGCATTCATCTCGATTGGGTAGCAGGGTGCAGTGCACTGCTGATTACTAGACACAGAAAAAAACTGCTAGAATTTTGCTTCTCAGCATTCAGGAGACGAACAAAGCTTTGGTGTGGACTCTTTCTTGGTTATGGGAGGATAACTGGAGGAAGCCCTCCTGACCATCAGGTGTAGGCCAAGCAGTCACTCTGTGTCCTCTGCATTGCTGCAGGTATTGAGTGAACACAAATTCAAAGGCAAGCACCTCAGGCCAGGATAGTAAGTGAAGCATCTCTTTTAATAATATAAAATACTGTCCCAAAGGAGAGGGTGCATCTCTGTGGATTTTTTTTTAAGTTTTAAAAATTCTTTTAATTGGAAGTTTCCTCTGGTTTTCAAGAGAAGACGTCGGAGGATGCTGGGGATATGGGTGGGGACACAGCTGATGAGATGGGTTCTCCATTAAGGACAGAAACATGTCTGATACTTAATCACAAAGTCCAGGATTTGGACTTCATTTGTAGAAATTAAGGAGGTGTCATGAAGAGAGCTGGTTGTGATGTCCTTATGCTTTCTCCAGGTTTGCACAGTGGACACTAGCTGTTTGTCACCACCTAGTATCCTTTCTCCCTTCTGGTAACAAAAGATTGCATGTCGAGGACCCACATTCCCATACTGTTGGCCCTGTGGTTCCTCTGGGCTTGGCCTCAATTCCAGGGGTGGCCGTGTGGCCAAGGTGCAACTAGTCAGACGCCTACTAAGCTCCCTTCTACAGGGATGGGTGCAGGGATGATCACGTGGAGTCCAGATTTTTGCTAATCCCACTTAGAAGGAAAACTCCTTTCTTCCATGGTCTTGGGGCTGTTGGTAGCCATTTTTCCACAGCAAGGGAAAACTTTCAATAGTATTAAGGGATACAGGAAAACAGGGAGGCACCAGTCCCTGGAGACAAGGGCTGGGGCTCTGGAGTCCATCATGTCAGAAGCCATATCCACCCTAGCCCTTCACTTGATGTAATCCAATAAATTCTCTTCTTATTTAAACAGCTTTGAGCAGTTTTCTGCAGCTAGCAAACGAATGCTTCTACAGTACACTGTTCACCTTGGCTGCTTGGATGCTTGAGCAGGAACCTTACTGTTTTTTCTTTCCACTGAAGTCAGAAGTCAGTGCTTTCTCCAATGTCTTGCTTTCTGCTAAACAACTTTGATGTTCTCTAATAATTTGGCCATAGCATTTCAGTTGCCCAGTGCGCCTGCCTTAGGGTGCTATTTTACTGGAAGTATCATGGAAAACTTTCAACAAGCATAATTAATATAAAGTTGCCCCTTCTTAGGTGAGAGTCTTTATTTCCTTTGTTTCTGGGGCATGTGGGTATGAGAGGTTCTGAATTACCCTCCATCCAAAATGTGTACTGACTAGCTCTCTCATAAATTGGGATCAGGGAGGGAGAATAAAGGCAGTGGCATCTTTGGTTATAAACTCCTGCCAATAAGCACGAAAATAGATGATATAACAGAGGACAGAGGGAGTTGAATGAGGCTTTAAAAATTCTTTTGTTTCATTTTGTGGCTATAACCATAAAAAATCACTTCCATTTGGATAAGGCTTTTTTCTTTTTATATCTCAAAAAGCTTTCACATCCATATCTGAACTGATCCTTATAATTCTGTGATATAGCAGAAAAAGATGCTGTAATTTCAGATTTTACAGCCGATGAAACTGAGCTCCACAGAAATAAACCAGGGACATACTCCTAATTATTAATCCATGCTCTGTGGGTTTTAAGGATAAGAACTTCTCTGTTTTCTGACTTACAGATGATATTATGTTATATTTCAAAAAGATTATGCATAGACTTTCCACTGAGAATATGAACTCTCTTGTCCACAATCCCAGTCCACATAAGTTCCAAATTATGAAAGAATTTTGCAAAGGACCAGTGTTACCATTGATATTATGCTTTCACTAGTAACTCTTCAAAAAATTAATTTTAAATGCTACATTCAATTTTTTAATAAGAACTTTTGGAAGGTTTAAATAATTATCCAATTTCCAAGCTCTCCTTAAGTTTACCATTTCAGAAGCAGCAAATTGTATCAGGTTGGAAGAACAGATATTTGCAAGATCCCAGTTAAAGTACAACTGCACTTTACTTAAGAAACAGACACAGCTACATTGCAAATCAAGTGTGGGCAGGCAGATCTGCCTGGGCTCCTGGCCTCAGATCAATGAGCAAAATCAGGTGGGACTGGAATGCATTGTATGCTATCCAACCCCCATCAGGGTCATGGGCGCTGGCATTATAGACCTAGGGGTACTCCCAGCTCACCATTCACTAGCTGGTTGCCTTAGGTAAGTTACTTACTTATCTAGGAATTATGTCCTTACTCTGTAAAATGTCCTGAATAACAATAACGGTTTTACAGGGTTTTGTAAAGATTAAATGAGGTAATACACATACAGTACTCAGTACAGAGCCTGATCCTCTGTATAAGTACTCAAAAAATTGCTACTTTTAGCATTACTCTTGGCATAGCACTCCCCCCATCCCCTGAATCACCATCATCAGCAGCAGCAGCAGCAGCAGCATCACAGTAATGGAAACCATGTTAGGTCTTCTTTTGGGGACTCTAGTTATTGACTTTCCTGAGATCCAATAGTTTAGTGTCTTGACTCCATGGCCATGACCTTACCTGTCTGCTCATGATATAGAGGTATGCTTTGTGTTTCTTACTTTCTTTTTCTTTTTCTTGAGACAGGGCCTTGCTATGTTGGCCAGGCTGGAGTGTGGTGGTGCAATCTCGGCTCACTGTAACTTCTGTTTCCTGGGTTCAAGCAATTCTCATGCCTCAGCCTCTCAAGTAGCTGAGATTACAGGTGTGCACCACTGCACCCCGCTAATGTGTGTGTGTATGTGTATTTTTAGTGGAGAAAGAGTTTTACCATGTTGACCAGGCTGGTCTTGAACTCCTGGCCTCAAGTGATCCGCCCACCTCAGCCTCCCAAAGTACTAGGATTATAGGCATGAGCCACTGTGCCTGGCTTGTGCTCTGTGTTTCACATGCCCAGCATCACACACAGGAATCAGCATAAAATATGACAAGAAATATAATTCTCAAATGGTAACATAGTGTCTTATGTAATTGCAGTTGAATGACTCAGTAGCTCTATATACACTCCACTAACAAATTAGAGGCTCGTGTGGATATTTACCATTTTATAGTTATAATCCTAAATGATGGAAATTTGCCTTACTTGTTGACTGTAGTCACCTCTGTATTTTTCTCTCATTCTGCTTTGCACTGGGCTCTAATACTGCATAGCCCAAGAGAAAATCCAGGACTTTTCATTAGGACCCCAGACAGTCAAGGAGTATATTTTACTTGAAGCAGCCACTCCCAGGTGCAAATCTGATGGCTTTATTTGTCGAAGTCTTGTTGATTAATGCGCCCTTGTGATGACTGTATATTTTAAATAGTCTTGGCTTGGAAAATCACTAGCCATTAGGAGACCCCTCCATCTGTGTATTTTCACGAAGAAAATACTGCTAAAAGCTTTTACACTTTCAAAATATAATTTGGCTTAATGAAAGAAAAGAAAGTCTTTCTATTTGGTGAAATGGTCTGAGATAGTTGTTGGAACAAGGTACGCTAAAAAAAAATGTTAATAGATTAGAAAAATCTATTCCATTCCCACTTCCCTCCTCTCGTCTATAGTAAGATATTCAGTTGCTGGAAAGAAGGAAAGCAATTGTAAGATTTAAACTACGTATTTTTTTAAATCATAAGGTTTTAGAATTCTTATAGTAGAGTGGTTGTGTGGGATGTCTGTTTACTT
This sequence comes from Trachypithecus francoisi, assembly GCF_009764315.1. Taxonomy (NCBI): domain Eukaryota; kingdom Metazoa; phylum Chordata; class Mammalia; order Primates; family Cercopithecidae; genus Trachypithecus; species Trachypithecus francoisi. The sequence goes on along the minus strand of NW_022681442.1, from coordinate 3,901,527 downwards.
TCAGCTAAATTTTCTTTGCTTAAGTTATGTGCACAAGTTTGTGTTTCCACATTTAATTTTAGAATGGTGCTCAAGTTTGCAGAAAATATTTACACATAAAAAACTAAGCATATTGCACTATTATTAACCCCAAGTCTTGTTGACACTCATAACACTTCTTTGTGAGCACAAAATCCATAAATCCAACCCTTGTGAAATTGTAGCCACAGCCCTCTCAAGCTGTGTGTTGGTGTTGTTCTGGTTGTAATGTGGTAGGTTTGGGGATTTGATGCAGGAGAAACATCAAGACATCATAATTCTGGTTCCTTAGATATAGGCATAAAGGTTTTTCATTAGGGAGCATCAAGAGATACATTTGGCTTGTCGCATGGTGACCAGTTCCTTGATGAAGGAAGACAGTTGATCTACTCATGTATAAGGATCTGTTGTGTGCCTCCTCTACTCTACATCACAGGATTCAAAGTAGAAGGAGGAGATGGGGGAGAAGAAGATGTATCCCTGTCCGTAAGCAGTTGGCGCTGAGTAGGAGGCCTATTAAAATAGTGCATGAGCTGAGTAAGTGAACCAGTAAAGAAAGGAATGTGACAACTCACCCTCATTTGGCTCCGTGCTCCAAAAAGGGACTCTCTTACAAGCAGAGGGAGAAGCATCCCCTCTGAGGGTGGCTTGACCACACATGCCAGCTGGACTCTCATTGTTGCTGGCTCAGAGAGACGTTTCCTTTGTATTTCAAAGCAACTTTGGTCCCAAGAGACTCATTTTCTTTTGTCTCCCCTTCTTTATTCTAATGTGAAATATCACTTGATGTGAGCTCTGGAAACAGAACAATTTTTGAGAAAATGTTGGCTCAATGTGCTTGAGGAAGAACCACAGGAAATCAGCAACATCTGCTTCTAAGGAAAACCAAACAGCATGTGTTGGGCTGGGGTGTGCTATTGGTCAAGACTTCTTCGATGGCAGGTGGCGAGAGCCAAGTTCAGTGGAGTTTCTGAAACACAAAGCATGTTCTCAGACACGGAGGAAGGAGTGTGGTCGGGCCTCAGAAGCCACTGATCTCAGGTCCAGCTTCAGCCAGACTCTGTCTGGAAAGTTCTCCTCCATTCTCTCTCTGTTGGCTTCTTTCTTCTCCCACTCGACAGAACAGCTTCATTCATGTAGTTGGACCTGGGGATACCTTGTGCACATCTAACAGCTTCAGCGGCTCAGGCAGAAGGAAATTCCCTGAGAAGGAAACTCGTGCTCTGAGTCCTTGGTATTTGGGAAACTCTGGTGGAAGGATTCTGACTGGCCAGGCTCCAGGCAGGCACTCTCTCCTGACTCAATCCACTGTGGCCAGGAAAGACCCCTCTATCTGAACATGGTGCATGACATGCTGAGTCTCATTACGTATGAACCTCATTTATGAATGACAACCACAGAACCATGATTTGGAGGATCAGCCTCAGGAGGGAGACATTCATGTAAGACAATCCCATGGAAGTCCACTGAAGGTGAAATGTCCACTGGACTTCTCTTCAAAGACAGGCTTTCTCTGTGTCTTCCAGAGAGTCTACAAGACATTTAAACACCAGGAAGAATTGGTAGGAAAGATAAATAAGTCTGCCCATTGCTGGGATGTCATGTGGACCGGACTGGGTCTTCAGAATTGATCATTCTTGATGTCTAGCCACCTTCCCTCAGCTTTTTGGAATAGGACAGGTGACCTGAGTGACAGGAGATAGTGGTGTCACCTTCACAATGCCCCCTGGGATGGCCATCTTTCCTTATAAAAAGCATATTTTCAGGGTTAAGAAGCAGCACCCAGGATTGCTTGCTTCAGGGAGTATGACAGTACCTGGATTCCAGGCCATGCACAACAGTAGGCACATTAGCCATGGGTAGTCACTTCCACGGGGTGATGATTAGGAAATCCTTGGGCAATTTTACAGCTAAATATATCCACTAAACCCTCATAAGGACACGTTTATTCTGAATTTCAGTATGTGAAATTTATGTGAACCATATTTCTTGCTAGGTGCAAGTTTTATGCCAGTTTTCCAGCCTGAAAAAATATAGCAAAATGCAAAATATAGCACTTGCAATGGAGTTTTTCATATGCTGTATTCTCAATTTTTATTATGTGTCCTTATAATAACCACATCCCGAACATTGTTCCTATAAATACATAAATATCTTAACATAGTTTTTAGTGGCAAGCCAATATAACTATATTACATAAAATGTTTGTTTGCAAACTGTAATTAAAGATGATAAAATAATATAAGGAGATGCTTCTTTCTTCTATTATGTAACCCTTAGAACTTGGGAAATAAGCTTTGTGAAGTGGAGTTTCCATATTACATGAAAATGTAACTAACGTGCCAAGAGGACCAGTGAAGTTCTCACACCAAGTTGATGGAAACCAAAATCTAATCTTCCCCCCAAAAATGTCATCCAAAACAATTACTTTTTTGTGTGAGAATTGTTTGATGTGTTAATGGGATCATTACACTGCAGAAGAGAATTTCAAAAAAGGGTTCAAAATGACTAAAAATACTAAAGAAATAGCCAGTCTGAAAAACATAGGCCATGCCAAATTTTAATCATCAGTTTAGAGAATGACTACTAGCTCCGCTAGAACAGGAAATAAGGTCCCTGTGCATATATTTTTCTAATTTCCTGTTGCTATTTCTGTGCTTAACACAGTGATTGGAAAATAATAAATACTTGCTGATTAAGTGAATAAATTATTTACTTACTTAAACCTTGCTTTATTTTAAAGAAATTACTAACTAGGAATAAGCAGAACTAAAAAAAGAATCTAAGGAATCACAATGGATTATAAACTGCACTTAAGTACAAATTAAAAGTTAAGATGATTCTTAATGAAAAAGAGCAGTCACTTCCTTCCATTTATGTTTAACGGTGCCTTAATGGAGTACTTGAAAACGTGCGTAAGAAAATCATTGATTAGCTGTCTTTCATCATCATGGAAAATGGGACAAGAGAAAATGAGTTTAAACATTAATACATGATATTAGAGGTAGATATAAACAAGTGATTTCTCAACTGTTAAAGGGAAATCTTGGCTGACTTTCCACTAAAGGTGGAAGATAGAACATATACATCTGTGTTTATAGCCTCCAGAAGCTCCACTAAAATCATAATAAAAGGATGTTTAAACAAGCATAAATCCAAAGGATAAGGAGAATGAGGGAGGAAACAACAGCAATAAAATTTTGAAAGAGACAAAGAAGATAGAAAAGGGGGTACATTACCTATCAGGCCGTGGAAAACTTAATCCTAAACTGGCAATGCAAAAAACTTAGAATTAAGATGACTCAGCCAGACATGGTGGCTCATGCCTATAGTCCCAGTACTTTGGGAGGCCAAGGCAGTTGGATCACTTGAGGCCAGGAGTTCAAGACCAGCCTGGCCAACATGGCAAAACCTCGTCTCTACTAAAAATACAAAAATTAGCTGGGAGTGGTGCTCAACACCTGTAATCCTAGTTACTTGAGAGGCTGAGGCACAAGAATTTCTTGAACCCAGGAGGGAGAGATTGCAGTGAACCAAGATTGCACCACTGCACTCCAGCCTGGGTGACAGAGTGAGACTCCACTTAAAAAAAAAAAAAAAAAAAAAGATGATTTATACCTCAAAAGACTTAATATTTAGTGGCACCAGATACCTCTGGAAGTAGGGTTAAAGTGGGTGACTAAAATAAGGAGTGTTTTTAGAAGTTGGTTTAAGAAGAAATCAGACCTCAGATTCCCTCTTTCATTCTAGGTGACTACCTCTACCCTGTGCCCCTTGCATGATACAAGACTAGAAGTTTATTCCTTGTCAATAATAAAAAGGAGGGTTTTGGACTGGAGGAACTAGGCAAAATTGAATGCAGAGATACTCTACTAAGAACTTAGGGGGCAGGTGAATATGGACACCCTGGGTCCTGAGAATCTCTTTCAACTCTCTATCCTCACTCAGTGCCTACAAGGCTGACACTTCACCCTCCAGTCATAAGATCTGGAGATTCTTCCCTGGGTTATTTGGCCACCCGAAGGAAAGACACAAAGATGCTAACATTGGAGGTTCCCCAGCTGAGCAGTCATCCAGCCCACCTAGCAATGAGGCACATAGAAGAAAACCTCCACCTAATGTGTTTAAAGCTCATGGCCAACTCTGCAGTGCATTCTACTTAATAGGAGAAGACAATCAAATATTAAGGGACATCTGAGGAAAGCCTTTAGCATGGAAGATAGATACCGAGCATTTCCAAATTTAAAAAAACAACTTATAGGAAATAGAACTATACAGGAAGAGGAACACGACAACATCAAAACCAAAGCAGATCAAAGCAACACCAAAAAATGATCAGTAATAACCTTACAGGGATAAGAGGATATAATGAAACAATGAACTAAGAACTGAACACTATAGAAAAGGAATATTCAAAGAACAGCAACAACAACAAAACATTATTGGGAATAAAAAACATCAAAATAGAGAGCACAGTCAGTAGAAAGTTTGAAATATAAGTCAAGGGAGTCTCCCAGAGAGCTGAATGAAAGATTTAAAAATATAAAATAGAAGAAAATAATTAGTGGACAAGTCTAGGAGTTTCAACATTTAAATAATATGGAAATAGTGGTTCCAAACAGAGAGAACATATGTAAAGAAATAATCAATGAAATAATGCAAGAAAATTTCCAGTGATGGAAGAACATCAGTTTCTAGTTTAAAAGAGCTTGCCAAACATGTAACACAATAGTTGAAAATAGGCCTCACCAAATCTGTTCACATATCATAAAATTTCCGAACATTCAGGAAGAAAAAGAAGACCCTATCTATAAGCTTCTGTAAGTTAAAAAAAAAAGTCACATGCAGACCCAGAATCAGAAAGGCTTCAGTCTTCTCAATAACACTCATGTATAGCTGGGAGATAATTGCATGAGATCTTTGTAATTCTGAAGGAAATTGTGGAGTGAAATAAAGATATTTTCAGGCAAGCACTGTCTCAAAGATGCACTTCTCATGCACCATTTCTTACGAGTCTGTAGACGGATGCGCTTCACACCAAAATAGAGTATAGATCAAGAAAGTGACATAGGAATAAAAGAGCTTGTGATGAAGACAAAAGATAAATGGAGGAACCCTGCAAATTATTCTGAAGGGTGATTCTAGGGACGGCTGTGCCCCAAGCTTACAGGTTGACTGATTCAGACTGGAGTGTGTTGGGAAACTCTGAGAAAGGTTTCTTCAGGAAAACTAAACAAAGATCCAGATGTGTCTGAATGTCTTAAGAAGAGATTATACCACTAATGAAGCTTTTGTTGATGGATTAAGGATGAGCACATAGACAATTCATCAAATTAAAGAGATAAATTTATTAACTCCAGAGAAAGCAAAAGTTGTGCCGGAAAAGACAAATACTCTTAGCTTACTATATGGTATCCCTGTGTCTGATGTTACAAAGTCACAATATGTAAACAACTGTTGATCTCACTAAAACGATGAGTTAACTCTATAATGTCTGAAACAGAAAAATAAAGAAGGAATACAGCCATATTTTTGTAGACATGGAGGTGATAAAATAATCAGCTGAAGGTGTTGAAAGTGATTGCTTTTGGGACGGGGAAAGGGGAGTGAGGAAATGTGTGTGATTAATTGGCTCTTTAACTTAGGTACATGTGTAAGTTTGATAAAACTAAAAATTTACAAGCAAAGGAAAAGGACAAAGGGATGAAGGTGGAAGAAAGGAAGGGAGAAGTGGGAGAAATGGAAAGAATGAAAGATAAGAGAAGGAAAAAAGGGTGCATAGATTCTTTATTCTGAGCAGATGACATTTTGACTGATTGATACCTGGTCTTGATCATATACAGGACTCTGAACTTCAGGCAGTAAGGTTTTCAGAGCACACAATTTGATCTGCGATGTATACACAGGTACATTTTCTCCTCCTGTCTTCACAACACTGATTGTAGGGTTTAGCTCACTCTCAGTCTGCCTGTAATCATTTATTAACAAACCAAAGGAATATCACAGGAAAATTTTTCCAATTCATGCTGGGCTGCGACAGACATGTCTGAGACGAGTCCATTTACACCAGTGCAGCTTTTGCCCAGCTGTTCAGACATTCATAATACATTGGGAGATCACAGCTGTGTTTGTAGAATTTATACTTCAGATTAAAGTAGAATTTAATAGCTATTTACAGCATATTTTAGAAGACAACCCTTTGATCTTCTCAAGTGTTATACACGTGTAGCTTTAGCTGCTATGTACAGGAAGGAGCAGGGCAGCTCTGTTAGAGAGTAAGAGGCAAACAACCTTTAAACTAGTGCTGATCTGGTGTGACCAGATTTCAGTTGGTGGAGACTTGTAGGAACATGTGTACACTTCTCTTCCATTTTCTTTCTATTCTACATTGCAGTGGACCCTGTTGGAATCACTGGGAATAACCTTTTCCCTTGACTAAGAGGGGTGTGTGGGGGACCCAGAGGAGATAAGAGCCCCCACAGATGTAGGTTCCAGTTTCAGTGATGCCAGTCATCTGGGCAATTTACTTCACATCTCTAAGCCCCACTTTCCTTACCTACAGGATGAGAATTCCAACACTCTTTCAGAGGTTCTTGAGAGGATTATCTGAAATCATGTAAGTGAATAATACAGTTCAATGAACAATGAATGAAACTATTACTAACCTATGAATTCCCTTGCCAATAACCTTGGTAACCACTGGCTCTGCTTCTTAAAAATGATGACTTCTTCAGGTGACAACATTTATAGTTCGAATTGGGATCCATCACACACCTTTGAACTTGACCACCATAACAACTCTGAGGAAGAGAATGAGCAGGTGAAAGAGATGACCAGAGGAGTTAAATAACCTTCTCAAGGTCATCCAACTGGGAAGTAGGAGAGTGAAGATTTGAACCTGAATCATTCTGGTACTCCATTTAGGAATGCTCTCACTTGTGTACTATCAGGAGCAGTTTGAATTGTTCCTTACACTGAGTGGGAATCGGCCTTTCATTGACATTAACCCCTTTCTTTGATGTGACAGTCTTCCAAACATTTGAAAAAACAGCTACTCTGTCCTTCAATGCCCCTCTGACCTGCTGCCCAGTGGTTTGAAGCTAAGACTCAGTTACCCCATTTGCAGGTCAAATACTAAGTGTCTTCTAGGCACCAGCACCCGTAAAGACATGAGTGTCCCAGGTCATTGGCAGAAGTCCCAGCCAAGGGTGTTGGAAGCTTCAGGCGGCCTTGTGTGAATGGTGCGGGATGTTAGATGCTTAGATCCCTCAGAAGGCCTTGCCACAAAGCCCTTTGTGACAGCTTTTCTTACCAGCATTAGGCTTAGTTAGTCATCTTTACAAGCTTCTAGGAGGCTGGCCAGTGTGACGATTGGAGTAACCACCTAATAAAAAAGTGTTCAAGGCCCATTTCCCTTGGCCAGACTGCTCCTGTTCTTAGGGCAGGCTATGCATTCCCACTTGATTAAATCAACAACGTGCATTTCAATCACATACAATAGTTTTCATGAACTGAAAACTGCATCCAAGTCTGCCAGTTTCATCTTCCTCTAAATTTGCTGTGCAGCCCTCAGTTGGGTGACCCCAATCCTCCATCTGTATGGGCTTGGAGGGCTGTGCATCTTGGGGGCAGCAGGGAAGGGCAAGGGAGTTTTGCCATACTAATTAGTAAAGATCATCCTAAATGCAATCCCAGTTAGAACAACATACCCTTGGAAATAAAACTGAACACAAAATAACCCAATTCAAATCCCAGGGAGAGTAAGAAGGCACAGGTTCTGGATGAGGAGGGGAAAATACAGACTCTGACAAATTGCTTTGTGCTGCTCTGTGTCTCCTTCTGGGCCGAGAGGTCAGAGTATCTGCTGGGTAGAGACGTTGGCTTTGAGTACATCTGTGTGGGCTTAGGATCCAATTCCCACATGGAGATGGTCCAGATGGTGAGAGCAGCACATATGAGTGGGAGGGTTCAGTCCCTTGGAGAAGGAGTAAAATCATATTCCCAGATGGAGAGGTCAAGGCTGTGGGTATTTTTGGTGCCTTTCAGTAGGAGGACAACGTTATTCCCACACCTGATTGGCAATCTCTTTTGGCGTAATGGAATTTACATGTTGGCAAGGATGTCGTCACGTGACTGTGTTACAGAAATAAACCTCGGGGTGCTCGGCTTGTCTGTGACGTACGACTCCCTTCCTTGCAGGCAGACTTCCTTGTCTGCAGGGAGTGAGTGAGAAAAGCACTCGTTGGATAATTTTAGAGAAGAGAGCTGAATACGACTTCCTTTCTCCTCTTTGATAGAACACAGGAAAGAGGAACTGCTAACCTGTTAAAAGCACATCTTATCCATACAGCTCAAGTCAACTTGTAAACCAATCAACGGAAGCGTGTTCCCAGCCAAGCAGTGCTATTTACCATTTGTATAAACCTTAGCAAAGGGGCTAGCAATAGAAAATATAACAAAGATTTAAATTTTTCATCGTATAATTTATGTAATTTCCTGGAGGCAGAAACTTACTCAGGAACTCTTTTTTTTTTTTTTTTTTTTTTTTGAGACGGAGTCTCGCTCTGTCGCCAGGCTGGAGTGCAGTGGCCGGATCTCAGCTCATTGCAAGCTCCGCCTCCCGGGTTTACGCCATTCTCCTGCCTCAGCCTCCCGAGTAGCTGGGACTACAGGCGCCCGCCATCTCGCCCGGCTAATTTTTTGTATTTTTTAGTAGAGACGGGGTTTCACAGTGTTAGCCAGGATGGTCTCGATCTCCTGACCTCGTGATCCGCCCGTCTCGGCCTCCCAAAGTGCTGGGATTACAGGCTTGAGCCACCGCGCCCGGCCAGGAACTCTTAAAAACTCTGTTTCCCGTTAGAATTCCAAATTCTGTTGGTAGTTTCAAATATTGTTGGAATTTTAAGCGTATTAGTGAGAAATACCTAAAGTCCATCCTCTTAAACATTTAATAAAATGAATCAGAAGTAAAGTGTGCATGATAATATCACTTTATCTTTTCTTAATGAAAACACTGCCACCAACTGGTTAATAAATGGTTTTGTCTACTTTTTTATTGACTGGAATAAGCAAAGTAGTTTTTTCTTCATTTGAAAAGGGATCCCAATTTCTATTAAAGGTAATTGTTTTCTCTTTTCATAAAAATTAATAGCACCTCATAATTGCCTGTCATTCTTCAGTCGTTTGCAGAGTAAAGATGGCCTGAAAAAGGCATATGCTTGCCATTTCCCAAGCAACAGTGGGCAGCGCTTTAGAGGGCACACTGATGGTTTCCAGGGGCATTTGTTGAATTTCACAATTTTAGCCTAGTGAACCACACAGCCCGGTTCATTAAGCTAATGGGACAGTTGTCCTCATTTTTATAAAAGTAGGAAGAGCCCAGCTTACAGAGTCGATGACCACAGAAAATACTTTTTAGCAGCCTCAAGATATGCGCATAATGGATGGGTTAGTCCTTTGGTCCTTATTGAAAAGCAGTCCAGTTCTCGCTCTGCTTTTGTGCCGGATATGCACCAAAGGACTTATGTTGACTTTAGAACTTTAAGTGACCTAAGCTGTTTTGAAGTGTGAAGGCACAGAGAAAAAAAATAAAAAAGAAAAAGAAAATGGAAGAATCAAAACAGCTACATCTGACAAACATGAAATGAACTCAGGGCTTCTACCTGATCAGATTTTGTAAAATCTGAACCATCGTCTGGACACTCACATGCATTCATCCAGGTCAAGTGTGGCACCAGGAGCTGAGCTGCTGTGCCTGTCACTTTGCTGGGAAGCATCCTTCACTGAGGAGGGAGGGAGCTGTGAGAGGAGCTCTTGTTCATGGGGAGCACAACCATGATGCTTACGCCAGGCTCAGTTCCAGGCACTGCCTCAAGAGGTCTGAGCTGAACCTTCAAGGTCAGCAGGTGAGGTCTCCAGGGGTGGGCATGGGAACTATCCCTGAAAGGACCCACTAAATGTGGTGCCCCAGGTGAAGCCAGGTTCAAAGGAGAACCAAGAACAGATCTGCGGGGGGAAGATCACTGTGGGCTTGGGGTAGAAGGAGTGTGACCGGGCCAGCAGCCCCTCTCAGCCACCAGGACAGTGGAATGGGGAGGAGTGACCCAAGGGGACCCACATTCAAGAATCTAGCCACGGAATAGTTTTGGCTTTGTTTCCTTGAAGTTTGGTTTCATTTTTAGTCAGCCATGGCTGGAGTAACAATTCCTGAGCTGTTCCTGACTATGCTCCTTCAGCAGGATGTTGGTGGGTGGGGCCCAATCATTCCAAGATCTGCCAAATGACACAAAGCTGAACAATGTGTTGTGGCCCCTACACTTACTCCACTATGAATTTCCTTTGAACAGAGCATGGGGTGGTACTTGTGCCGAGGAACAGGCATCAAGAGACTGACAGCGCCTACTGCCTCCCACCCATTGGGTCCCTTCCACCTCACCCCAGTACTAGTGGGATGGGCCCTGATGGCCAGGGCTGGGTAACCGCACTGAAGTTCCAGAAATCTGCTTTCACTGAGGCACATCGAAAGCCTTGTAAGGAAGGCTACCCCACTCACTTCCAGCCTGGGAGTAGGTGCTCCAGCTCCACTGTGGGGTTGGGAAATGGGCTGATATTCAAACTTATGTGTTCCTGCTCCTTCCACACCACATGGTGCAACAGAAGGGTGTGGAGTCTGGGCCATGACCCCAGGCCTGCTGGAGACCTTGGCCATCTCACTTGTCTTCTCTGAACCTCAGTTATCTCACATGGAAAATGAGGGCTTTGGGCTAGAATGATCTCTTGAGGACCTCAGCTGTTCTCACATTCTGAGGTTCCCCCAACCATGACTGTGTGTGCCTGTGTGGTACACACTCATCCACACACAGGGTGCTCACTACAGTAAGAGCTTGGTATGGGGAAGTTTGTAGCTGCCTGGTTGTATCAACTGAATTTTCACACTAAAATTTGATTCCAGCTGTTTCAATGGAACACAGTCAGATAGAGGCAGTGGGGGCGTGGAGAGAGAGAGAAAGAGAGAAGTGGCACTCACTCATTCACTAGAGTCCCTTTTCTTCCAACGAATGAGGAAAATGGTAAGAATTCTCTGAATAAAAAGATTCATTTCTCAAAATGGCATTAATAAGAAAGGGGGAAGGATCATTAAGAGTTTAAAATATGAAGATAAAAAGCTCTCAACGGTTCCTAAGCACCAACATTAAGCTGTAACATCATTTATTAACTACACGGTTTTGTAGGTCTCTTCACAGTTAATATTTAACTCAGTTGAGTTCACAGGTATAAAAGTATTTATGCAGCACAATTACATTATTTAAGGGCAAGTGTCCATTTTAGGATATTTGAAATGCCTGGCAACACTGGAATTCTGCAGCAGTTAATGTTCAAATAAGGTGCAAAACAAATGTGTGGACTGGTAAGTTTCCCACAGGCCTTCGGATGATCCCCAGAAATAAAGTATAGAGAAATATTTTTATTTAAAAAGTCCATTCAAAAATATGCATTTTGATAGCACAGTGGGGTGAATGTAGTCAATAATAATTGTATATTTTAAAATAACTGAAAGAGTGTGATTGGGTTGTTTGTAACTCAAAGGGTAAACGTCTGAGGGGACGGACACCCCATTCTCCATGACACGCTTCTTTCACATTGCATGCCTGAATCCAACCATCTCACGTGCCTCATAAATATATACAGCTACTGGGTACCCACAAAAATTAAAAATTAAAAAAGAGAAAACCCAATGCCATTAAATGTGAAATTACTCTGTGAAATATGTGAAGACCTGTGCACCAGAGCAATCAACATTCAAGAAGACACAATAAAGAAAAAACTTGTATTTAAAAAATAAAATATGGCTTGCTAAGTTTTTTTAAAGGACAATTTGCTTGAAACATTCTTGCTTGCCTACTGGGATTTTTACCACCCTTTTCTCTTAACACCATGTCAGCCTGACACTTTAATAATATTCAGACCTCAAAGGATTCATGGTTCTGGTTTTAGCAAGAGACGCACTCGCTTACTAGACCCTCCCAGCTCCCCCGCTGGGATCCCAGGTCTTCCCCGGCCATGGGCCTCTGGCTCTCCCTGTGGATTTTTCCAGACGTGGAAGGGTGACCTTGACCTCTCTAACAGGGCTCAGCATCAGCCTGGCTACTGCAGCTTCTCCTCTACTCGAGTCATCCAATCCTCCATTAAGAGGAGTCTCCCAAAGCAAACACACCCAAACACTTCCCTGAAGAGCAGTTTCCCCAAATTGGATGTTCCTGGCCTCGCTGCATCATCCCACGACCTCGGCTTTCGGGCTCCAAGCCTGAGAAAAGCCGAGGCAGCCTCTCACTGTGCATCCTGTGGCCGGGGCCCCTGCACAGCCCTCCCTTCCGGGCGATAAAATGACCTCAGTCGTGCAAAAGGACCTTTTCTGATATCTGAGACCCACGGGGCTCCACTGGATGAGCCAGCCTTGATCTGCAGAGACAGAGAACCAGTCCCCCAGGGCTGCCTCCCGCTGGGAGATTTTGATGAAAAGCTCCACATTTTCACGGGGTTTCCACTGGGCCTTTGCACGGTCTGTCTCCTGCTTCATGCTCATTCCCTCAAGCCACATGATTTCAAGAAAGAAGTTCTGACTAGGATTTGAACGTCACCCAGTTGGCACAGAGAACCCTGGGGTGGAAGCAGATCAGAAGAGGGTTCTCCCCGAGCTCCCTGCCCTCCGCCCCGTCTCCCCCGCCCCCACACACCCTGCAGCAGAGCCTGTCTGGAGAGGCAAGGGGGCCGCCAAGAAAACGCTGGAAAACGGGGCAACTGGATTTTTTTCTATTTCATCTGCTTTTAAGGTTTAATTTTATTATGTTTTTAAATTCTAAGGGTAATATCCAAGTAGAAAATGCTATCATTTTATTAAAGCATATTTGAAAATGTTTTCTTAATGAAGAGGAAGGGAACAACAACTCAGTGTAAGCCAGAGGTTTTGACATAAGGTAAATAACTGAATCAATGAATTCTCAAGGATTTGTTGAACTCATACAATGTCCCTATGTTGTCGTCTTACTTATAGAGACTTGTTTTAAGAAATTCTTCTATGTACACTGTTTCCCTTCTAGTGCACTGCATTGCTAAACTCAAAAGTATTTTCAGATGTTGATGTTGCAAAAGTAAAATAAAATAAAAAGAATATACTCAGCATAGAAAATTGAGAAATAGAGCAAAGTATAAACAAAAAATAAATCCCATCACTATAGACAACCTCTTTTAACTTTTTAGTGGATTTTCTCCTAGATTTTCTCTCCACGTATTAAAAAATACGTTTTTAGAAAGTAACTACGTATGTACGGTTTTTTCATTTTGATTTTTTCACTTAGCATAAGCATTTCCCATGTCATTAAATATTTAGCAAAACATGTTTAATATCTGCATATTCTGTTATATTACTACACTATATTTAATGTCTGCATAATATTCCATTATATTACCATACTATAATTTATTTGCCCATTATCCTTTAATGCAAAAGCTCATTTGTTCAACAGAAACTGATTGAGTTAGGTGCCATATGTTGTTGGGCATTTTGGTACTTTCTAAATTGTTAGCTTTATAAATTGTATAGTGTTGAGTCTATTTTCCACACATCTTTGTGTATACCTTCAATTATTTTATTAGGACAAACTTCTTCAAAGCTCACTGTTGGATGAAAAAGAATTAACACATTTTTCTGCCGACTTTTTATTTGAAAAAAATAAAATCAATACTGTCGCTTTCCCCTTCTTACACCTGGGAACCATGGGTCTGGTTTCTGTATGTAAAGTTTTCCTTTTTCCAGAATGCTGTGGAAATGGAATTGTACAGTATGGTGGTGAGTCCAACTGTTGAGTTTGACTTCTTTCAATTTGCATAATGCTTTTAAGAGTTATCTACGTTGTTGTATGTTTCAGTAGTTCATTTCTTTTTATTTCTGAGTAGCGTTTCATGCTCTAACAAAATTTGTCCGTCCATTTGCCAGTCGATAGACATTGGAGTTGCTTTCAGTTTTTGGTGATGATGAATAAAGCTGCTATAAACATTTGTATGCAGGTTTTTGTGGACTACACTTCTTTTAGGTAAATATGTAATATTGGGATTTCTGGGTATAATGCTAAAAGTATGTCTAGTTTCATGAAAGACTATCAAACTGCTTTTCAAAGTGGCTGCATCATTTTGCATTCCTCCAGTAATCCACTTGCTGTGAATCCTAGCCAGTATTTGAAATTGTTTGGGTTTTCTAAAGCTATTCTAAGAGGGTGTCATGGAACTTGTTGTAATTCTAATTGGCAGTTGATGCCGACCATCTTTCCACATTCTAATTTGCCATCCGTGTATTTCTTTGATAAAGTGTCTGTATGTTCAAAACATTTGTTCAAGGCAGGGGAGATATTTGTTTTCTTATTATTGAACTTTGAGAGTACTTTATATATTCTGGTTATCAGTTCTTTACCCATTATGTGTTTTGCAAATATGTCTTCCCTGTCTGTGACTTGTCTTTTCATTTCCTTAATGGTGTCTTTCAAAGAGCAGAAGGTTTTCATTCTGATGAAGTCCGATTCTGATTCCCAGCTTTTTATTTGTTGGTCATACTTTTGGTTGTATCCAAGAAATCTTTGCCTAAATCCAAATCACCAAGATAGTCTCCTATGTTCCCTACTGGCAGTTTTATAATTTTAGTTTTTACATTCAAGACTAGCCACTTTGACTTACTTTTTGTATATGGTGTGAGGTATGAGTCAATGTTTATTGTTTTGCGTATATATGTCAAATTATTCCAGCACTGTTTTTTGAAAAGAGCATTCTCTCTCCATGGAACTACTCTGCTTTATAAACAAAAGAATACAAAAACAAAGATTGTATAAGGAGAGAGGTAGATTAAAAATTGTTTGATTTCATGATACCTTACTTGTGAAACCACTGAAAATAGACAATTCTAATTGATGAAGGCTACAGATGGAAGACTAAAAGCTAGATAATCCATTATTTTTAGCTGTCCATTTGCTTGATGAGAGTTTGGATTAAAAGGGCATTTAATTGCCAGTCCTTTAGTACCTAGAATTTAATGTTATGTAACAAAATTAATAAGTCTTTATATATTTCTTGACCCTTCCAAAATATTTATGCTACTCTTTTGGCTTTTATAGATTAAAAGAAAGTTAATGTATAGAAAGTGCTCATTTCCCAGAAGAACTGTTAGACTTTAAGGAAATTTTTATACCCACAGAGCCTCTTTGCATTTCACCACACACCCTAGGAAATACCAGTTATTTCCCTCCACCACAAAGGATAATTGGATGGAAACATTTTTACTCCTTTTGATTTTTTTTCCCAGTTTCTTTAAATTTTTTTTCCCGTTTTGGTTTTGTTTTCTCCCACCAATTTCCTATTGCCACTCAACAGCAGTGAATTCTATACTCTAATTTAATGTTTAGATTTCCTTTAACATGGAAAATAATCCTTTAAATATACCATAAAGAAAAATAAGAACCAAAGGTTTCCTTTATGCTTTGTTGTTTAGCAGATGAAATGCTATAGCAGCAAGTCTACCAATTTCAAAAGCCTAGGCTCAATTGGATGTTTTTGTAGAGACAGGGTTTTGCCATGTTGCCCAGGCTGGTCTTGAACTCCTGGGCTCAAGCTATGCCCACTTTGGCCTCCCAAAGTGTTGGGATTACAGGTATGAGCCACTGCACCCAGCCAAGGCTAAACTGGAAGAAGCTGTCTATGAGATTCTATATCCTGGCCCCTTCTCTTCCGTAACTTCTTAGCTCAGTATTTCAGAAGTCCAGGCTGGCATCAGTATTTTTTACTTTTCTACCACCTATGTGAGTGTGATTGCCCATGAGAGGGAACTGCAGTGCTGCCCAAGATGCTGTACAGTGTAAAGCATCTGGGCTTCCATGCATGGGACTCTCAATGACTGCACCTTCTGAGTGGGGGCCAAGTGTTTGTGCATATGGCAGACTGAAGAGGTCTCTCACCCTCTCTGTGTTTAACCATCCCATAATATTTACAAGCCCATGATATGGCTAAGGAAAGGGATAAAACAGGAAATAAGAGAGCCACACCCCATTCTCCTCGAGCTCAGGGCCTGGGGTGGGGAAGCCTGGCAACCACACCTGCTACAAGCCACGTAATAGGGGAACCTGGGAACCTCAAGAGACATGGGAGGGAACCCCTGGTCAGTCCTTTATACTGCCTGTAAGACTATTTCTTGGTGAGGAAAGACGATTGATGATGTACTTTATTTTGCTGCCATTGCAGTAAATCTCATCACATGTAAATGAGCGAGAGTCCCCAATGATTAATCATCCCTAGGATAAATTGTCTTCATCCAGTTCCCAAGCTCATCTTCATTTCAGCAATCTTGTCATCTGCAATAAACATATTCCATTTCGCCTTGCAATTGTTGATTAAGAATGTTAAACATCTGTTAAAATAAACCAAATCTGTGAGCCATTCTTTATTGTTAGGATGAACAATGAATTCATTTCCCTTATCCAAGTGGTGCCTATTATTTTCCCTCCTTGAAAAAAAAATCCAACCATGAATTGGAAAACACTGACCAGTCCAAGTCAGCTAGTATCCACAAAGCAGGACAAACATTCAAGGCCACTTCCCATTTTATTAAAAATTGACCAAAAGTAAATAAAACCCACCACCTAACAGTAGCTTCACTCAAGACGTATTTAGCCCACAGCACAAGGAGTTGGCCATCTAGGGCTGATGCAGGGGCCTCCAGGAACCAGGCTGTCTCCATTCTTCTGTCTTTGCTTTCCACTGTGCTCATGGCAGACTTCATTGTCATGCTTGCCATCTCTTGTCACAACATGACCTCCATAACAAGCAGGGGGGCAAAAAAGGGAAGGCAGAGAGGTGAAGGTGCATCACATCAGCCATTTCTAGCTGCAAGGGAGTCTGGCAATGTGGATATTTTATCTGTGCTCTCTGTGCCTAAGGTGCCATCAGGATTCTATTACTGAGGAAAATGGGCAGAAGAGACGTTGGCTATGCAGCTAGCAGACTCTGCCATAAACACACAGAAGTCAAGAGACAAAGGTCTTGGAGTTGAGGTGTGCATAATATGCTTAGAGTGTGCAATGGGTTGGAGCAGCTGCATCAGCATCACTCACAGCTGCTCATCCTAACAATTTTCATGCATACCTGCTTTCACTTCTGAAAGGAAGCATCTATGTCTCTTTGTTGAAGGATTGCCTCGGGCTGCTGTAGCACCTTGTTTATATACAGAGAGAAGAAAAGTGTCTGGGAATTTACATGCCCTCAGGATCAGCCCTTAACCAATAGTGTAAATGCCTCCATTCTCTTTACACTAACTGGAATATTTCTGACATGTGAGTTACATATTTCTACAGTGTCCTGGGGTGGAGGTGGGGGTGTGCGTTTAAACCAAAGTGTCACTGCTCAAGCCTCAGCCTTGCCTTTGCTTGGTTTCCTTTCCTTCCCGGTACCACTTCCCCATT
Source organism: Trachypithecus francoisi (assembly GCF_009764315.1). Classification (NCBI taxonomy): domain Eukaryota; kingdom Metazoa; phylum Chordata; class Mammalia; order Primates; family Cercopithecidae; genus Trachypithecus; species Trachypithecus francoisi. The sequence continues at coordinate 3,884,014 of NW_022681442.1, read as the reverse complement.
CCTCTACCAGGTTTTCCTGGGATCACTTCCTAATAAACAACTTCCACAAACGTCACCTCAGGGGATGTTTCTCAGGAACCCAAACTGTCATAATTTTAAGCCCATCAGTACCTCTGAATGCATATGTCTTCCCTAGTCAATCTTGCCATAACTAAAAACGCTCACACATTATTTAAAATTTGTGTGTTATTATCTAACCATCAGGTGCTTTTCATTATAATTAGTGTTTGTAGACATCATCATTAGAAACCTTGTAAACACAGATCAATATGATGGTCTTATCATTAACATGTTTGTGATCAACCAACTTTAAGGTTAAAGCATTGAATTAAACTCAATATCTTAACCATTTATTTAAGCAAAAGGCAACTTTTAATCTGCACAAAATGCATTCTTACCATGCCATTTGAGAGGGCTGTTTTCCAGTGGGACTACTTATATTTGTTCCAAACTAGAATCAATCATGCTGACAAGGTAGGTTGTCACCAACTTCTCTCTCATATTGCGAATTTCACCATAAGTCATTTCTGAAACTGAGCTTGATGGAAGAGTTAAGCAACTTCTTATTTAAGGTTTTATTTACTTGTACTTTTCATTTATTATTTCTAGTCAAAAGATCACTTTTTCTGGATTCAAAAAAACATTCTTACTCATAAATACATACACCTGCTATGTACCCACAAAAATTAAAAATAAAATAAGGAAGTTTTTCTGACCTCAAAAAAAATCTTCGATTTTCTTTAAAGCCAGTAGGTTGTTTTCAAACATTACATCATGATCTTGGTTTTGTATAATTTATTACTCAACAATAATATCTGAGCTTATTTGCATTGACACAGTGATAAAATTCATCTCTGAAATAACATTCTAAGAATACCTATGCGTTCTAGATCAGTGGCTGCTGCTGCTTTTGGCTGTGTTTGAAGTGCCTTCTGCAATGTCAGCTTCAGTGTCAGAACTGCACAGACAAAGGCATGTCTGTCTTAATTCTCAGCAACTCCAGGAAACTCTAAATGTCTTCATCACCTGACATATTTTTACTCATTTCAAGCTTAGGCTTCTAACTTCCCTTCTAAAAGTAATCTGTTTCAAGTTCCCAACTGAAAACATAATTTTAAAAATTATAATGGTTTAATTGGGAAAATGAAGAACAGTACTAAGTCAGCAAAAGCCTGATTTGCAGTCCTTTTTGTCATGAGAATTCATTGCAGCTGGAACCAGGCAAAGTTGCATTTTGATAAACAAAATCTTGAGCCAACAAGGTACAATGGCAGGAAGCTAAACTGACTTGTGTGGGCCGGTTTTATTTTCTATAATCAAACACTGGCTCAGGAAGTGACACATTCACTTTAAAAATGGCTTCTGGTTCAAGATTTTGCACTGAGAACATATTTTTACTTCCTCAAAATAAACTTCCATTGACAGTTTTTTTTAAAGCACAAAAAGAAATAAATTCTTAAAAATTTACACCTCAAAATGGCAAATAATATTATGTATTGGCCTTTTGGCTAAGACCAAGTGTAAAATGGCAAGTGAAGAACAAGGAACTCCTAAAACCCATCACTTTTTAGTTTTCTACGGTTATTAGGAGGCTCCTTGTGGCTGACCCTTAAGTAAGTCATGTGTTTTGGTAAACAGATCATTGATGGAACATAACTTCTTCTAGAAAGTAAACTGATTGCCAAAAGCCAATGGCATTTTCTGAATTCAACAGCAGCCCATACGTGACGATTTCATGGCTTCTTAAACCTTCACTTTCAGTTCAACATGGGGCTCTGATCCATGCATTTGCCTCCCTCCAAGAGCGATCACACTAAATTGAGAGGAGAAGGTCACACATTCACAGGGACAATTCAGTGGGCCAAAGACTTTGATGAACCTCTGGATGATCTAAGCCAGAGGGCTCCTACTTCAGGTCACACTCAGGGAGCTGGAACCAAGGGCCAATGTGCTTCTCACAGCAGATAGCTCCAAGGTCAGTTAGAAGCTGGAGGCAGGGGCAGAGGTTCAAAGGCATGAGGCTTAGGGCGGGACCATCTGTGCATAGGGTTGATCCCACTTTCTCCATGAGCCCTGCTGCACCCCACCTTCCAAATCACAAAACTGAGATTCCCTACCCTATCAAAAAAGAATCACCAGCAGGGGAGGAGCCTGGCTTTGAACTCCAACTGAGCACCTGCTAGAGTCAGGCACATGCTAAGCACAGGGGATAAGAAAAGCTGATTCTGATCGCACTGGCTTCATCCTGTGCAGCTCTCTGTGGGCCCCCTCCAGAGCTCCAAGCAGGCACAGTGGATTTCACAACTAGGAGCCACTGCCCACCCTTGATTTCAGAGTGGTAAACCACTGAAATACAGCAAGAGCTTCTCCAAACACGATCTATTTCTAATGAACCAATAGAGCCATCTGTTGGGTACCTTTTTAACCACTGCCAACCAGCCAAGAAGCTCTCTCTCCAAATTTATATACGTCAAGGGTTACTGGGCCATGCCAATCAGCAAAGAGCTCAGAAAACTTGACTCACTTTAGAAAACTGAAGGACTCTTATAAAAGAAGCTTGTGCTCTGCCCATCTGTTTCGGGGGAACTTAAAACATCCCATGACATGAATAATGATTAACCAGGAACTTATCACTAATTATGATTACACTGTCGGAATCCACTTTGATTTCCCTGTGTTTGAATTTATCGCACTGCCGTGCTCTGGTCTGTTCCGCAGTCTTCAGTGAGCTCTCGGTCCTCACTGAAAGCTCTGTGTAAAGCAGGCAACGTGTTTGCCTCCCCACTGAGACTCAACTCCCAGTCCACTCGGGTTTTCAGACAGCCTCTGAGATAATTTGGGCACTTCAGGACAAATCCAGAGGGAAAAAGAAGGTCTACCTTCCTAGTGGCATCTTTGTATCCTAAAGAGACTTAAAATTTCTATTGCTGAACCTATGAAACGAACACAAAAACTGTATTGCGCATATTCCCCTTGGCTCAGTTCCCAGAGAAATGTGTTGTGTCTTAACTTCCCTTGCTGGGGTTGGTTTGAAGATGGCCTAAGGCTGGTCTCACTTTGATCCTTTATGGCACTTAGTTTCCTGAAGTCCAGTGGGGCTCCAAGTCATTTAAGGAATGCTGTCAGATGGTATTAGAAAAGATGGGTTTCTTGTTTGTTTGCCTTGTTTTGTTTGTTTGCTCAGTGAGAGAAAGTAGAGTGTGTGTGGCGATTGTGTGTTTACAGAACAGCCCAGTGGATGGGGAGATCTGATAACTGGGAGAGAGTGTGATGTGGAGCACCCCCTCCTGAGTGATGAGGGAGGCCTGCAGTGCACCAGGGGGTGGTGCTGACTTCAGATGAGGCACAGATGGTTCATCCGTGGAGACGTGAATGGTCCTCCTGACAAGGTGTGTGCAACTGTGGAAATTTTTTTTTTTTTTTTTTTGAGACGGAGTCTCGCTCTGTCGCCCAGGCTGGAGTGCAGTGGCCGGATCTCAGCTCACTGCAAGCTCCGCCTCCCGGGTTTACGCCATTCTCTCGCCTCAGCCTCCCGAGTAGCTGGGACTACAGGCGCTCGCCACCTCGCCCGGCTAATTTTTTGTATATTTTAGTAGAGACGGGGTTTCACCGTGTTAGCCAGGATGGTCTCGATCTCCTGACCTCGTGATCCGCCCGTCTCGGCCTCCCAAAGTGCTGGGATTACAGGCTTGAGCCACCGCGCCCGGCCCGCAACTGTGGAAATTAAACAACAGCTCAAAGGTTGTGTCTTGTGTGGTCTTGGAGGATGCTACATTTCCTCCTGATCTCCAGCTGCAGTGTTTGGTTGTGATTCTAATTTCTCCCTTGAGTTTTCTCAGGAGGTGCAGAGACTCCCTTGTATCTGATTTGGTGACGTAGAAGATGGTGGTGACCTTGCAATATGAGCCCACCTTGTGTTGGTTTTTTGGTTTTCATTTATAATGAGTAAATGTTTTCTTCAGAGTCAATTTACAGAAGCTATGAGAAATATTATTCATGGCTAAAATATGGATGTTTTCCAATAAACAATTGGGAGGATGGAATTGCCATTCTTAAGGTGGGGAAGACCATAGGCAAAGCAAGTAAGGAGGAGGTCGAGACCAGGAATTTTGCTTGTGGAAAAATTTAGTAAGAAGGCAACCTGAAAAAGCTACATACCTCATGGTTCTAACTACATTACATTCTAGAAATGGCAAAACTATGGAGACGGTAAAATGATTAGTGGTTGCCAGGGATCAGGGGAGCAGGGGATGAGTAGGTGGAGCCCAGGGGACTTTTAGGACAGTGAAACCAATCTATATGATTCTACAGTGGTGGATCCATGACATTATACATCTGTCAAAACCAGCAGAATGTATACCACCAAGAGTGAACCCTAATGTAAACTGTGGACACATAATGATGTATCCGTGTAGCTTGATCCATTGTAACAAATATAAAACCCTGGTAGAGGATGTTGATAATGGGGAGGGCTGTGTATTTGTCGGGGGATGGGAGTATGTAGTTGTATTAGTTCGTTTTCATACTGCTGTAAAGAACTGCCTGAGACTGGGTGATTTATAAAGGAAAGAAGTTTAATTGACTCAAAGTTCAGCATGGCTGGAGAAGCCTCAGGAAACTTACAATCATGGCAGAAGATGAAAGGGAAGCAAGACACCTTCTTCACGTGGTGGCAGGAGGGAGAAGTGCCGAGTGAAGGGGAAAGATCCCTTTATAAAACCATCAGATCTTGTGAGAACTCATTCACTGGCAAGAGAACAGCATGGGGGGTGGGGGCGGGGAACCGCAGCCATAATTCAATTACCTCCACCTGGTGTCTCCCTTGACATGTGGGATTGTGGGGATTATGGGGATTACAATTCAAGATGAGATTTGGGTGGGGACACAGAGCCTAACCATATTAGTGGTAAATCTTCCTTCTATTCAATTTTGTTGTGAACCTAAAACTGCTCTAAAAAAATAAAGTCTAATACAAAAAGAAAAAAGAGAGAAAGAAAGGAAAGAGAAATATGCAGTCAATTATGTACTAGATTCAATTTTTTAAAATTTAGCAAATATATAACAAAAAATTATCCACATTAAAAAAGAAAGCCAAATAACTCAATTAAAAATAGGTATAAATATTTAATAGCCAATTCATTTATTTAAAAAAGGTAAAGGGGAAATAAACCAATGAAAAATTGGACCTTCATAATTAGGAAATTCTATATAAGGCATTAATGGGCACGCATTTATCTCCCTATTGATTGACCAAATTTAAAAAGGGGAGGGAGAGAGAATATCAAATGCTGGTGAGGATGTGGTAACTGGGCAATTTCACAGATTATTTAAGGAAATATTAATTGATAGGATATGTTTTGGAAGCTAGTTTATGTTACTAAATCACCTGGGATAAAACGTCTTTATAGTAATTTTGATTTTCATGGTTTCTTGAACTCCTGTGAGCTATCTTTGTGAGAAGGAAAATTTTCTTTCAATTAGTTGCTCTGTTAGTCAGATAGAGCCTACTTGCAGATAAAACACTAAGTTAAATTCTAAAAATAAATGTGAATCCTTTCTTTCCTTTGCCAGATTCAGTTGAATAAGTCATTGGGACGTCAGAGAAACTCAGTGGCTGGAGGTGATTGTAATGTTGTCCATTACAATCCAGAAATGGCACCTTCTCGAACCTCCCACAGTTGGTCAAGAGGGCTTTGCAAATGGGCACAGAAGCAAATGAGGTTTGGAGTTAAGTCTGGAAGCAATCACTCTCTGTTGCTGCTGCTGCTCCTGCTGCTGACAGGTCGAGAGGAGGTGGGTGTCTAATCATTGTGAAGTAGAGACAGCCCTTCCCCATGCAGCACCAGGAAAGATTCTAAATTGCCCCGTTCCCCACAAGCCATTTTCATTAGATAGATGTTTAATTCTCCTAGTGGGGATGTGACCCTGGCGGTCTTATACAGCCCAGTGTGTGCAGGCAGAGTTCCTGCAGTGAGACTTTAAGTTCTGTGTCATCCCTGGATCCCTAGACTTATTACAATGTCTGGTGTAGAAATCACAGAGGCGTAAAGAAGTCACTAAACTAATTTCTAATAAATAAATGGACGGATGGGTGGATGGATGGATGGACAGATGATACCAGCAAAAGACAGAATGAATTTTTCACTGCACAGCAAAATTGGTTTTAAATAGCCCAAAGAAAAAACCAACTCCAAAGAAGTGTTGAAGGACCAATGCTTAGGGAAAAACAAACAAACAAACAAAACCCAAAACAAAACAACAACAGAACCCAGGTAAGTAACCAATTAAAAGAGGACCCTTCCAGAGTCTTTTGATCATTGAAACAGCTCAAGCATAAAAGTGTTTTTGCATTGAGAATGTGTCTGTGAACCAGTATTTCCCGTATTCTGCAGATTTCATTATGGAGGCATTTCTTATTTTTAAATAACCGGATAAAACAAAAAGATTTCATTTTGACTTCTCAGACTCCTAACTTGTTTTCAGAAAAGTGCTGGCAATGGCTATTTTAATTCTTACTATTTTACAAAAGAAAGCAAGCTGAATTTGGAGGTTATCTTGAAGCAAATGACATTTCTTTCCTGGCCTTATTAGTTAGATGATGCATCTAGTGTCCCATGTGTGAGGCAAATTCAGTGTAAAGGCTGATTGAAAATGCTTCCTGCATCGTTAACCACATGCCCGTTCTCACTGCCTGTGGTGATACTTGCAGGGCACAAATGAAGGATGTGTGAGCAATTGCTAGATACATTGCCCTTCTCTGAGATTTACAACTCTGAACCTTCAGTAGAAATTTGTGGAGCAAAGTCTACCCAAACTTTGCAGAATCAAATTTTTACAATGTTAATGTAAATAAAAAGAAACTCAAGTGAAAATAAATAGGCAGCTTTGGTTTCTTCCCTCCTTTTTCAAAATAAATGGTCTTGCAAAGGAAAACTCAAAGTATTAAAGCCAAGATAAGATATTCTTGTCTCTGGCCTTGGAAATTGTTTGTTTGATAAAAAAGCATAGAGAGAGAAAATGGACAGGGTGAAGGCTTTGCAAAAGGTGGGTGTTAAATAAGCATATGTTTGTTAGACTTGAAAATATTTTTTGGACCCCTTTTAAACAAAGGATTTTTAAAACTAAATTTCAGCATCTTTGTTTTTATCAAAGTTGTGGAAATTAAAATTTGTCTTCTCCAAATTAGGGAAATATTCAGGTTAACGTGTGAAGCATGCAAAGTGGAGAATGCCTGGTACAAAGGTTTTCACTGGAGTTGAAAGCTTGGGCTAGAAAGTAGAGCCTCAGCTGACAAAGACTATGGAGTGGGGGAAGAGGTGTGTGTGGACGCTTCCAATCTTCCTGTTCCAGGTGGAAGTTCAGAACATCTGGTCACCTCAAAGGAGTGCAGCATATCATGTATGTGACAATCACCCTATATTTCAATGTACAGTTTTTGGTCCCAAGTTGAAACATTCTACCACACATGTAACTTTAAAATTTACCTTTGACAAGAACTAAAAGTAGATCTACCATTCCATTCATCAATCCCCTACTGGGTATCTACCCACAATTAAAAAATAAAAATCACTATATCAAAGAGAAAGCTGTGTGTGCATGTTCATCACAGCAGAGTTCACAATTGCAAATATATGGAATCACCTAAGTGCCCATCAATTGATGAGTGGATATAGAAAATGTGATATATATATGTCTCACAGAATATTACTCAGCCATAAAAATGAGCACAATAAGGTCTTTTGCAGCAACTTGGATGGAATTGGAGGCCATTATCGCAAGTGAAGTAACTCAGGAATGGAAAACCAAGCATCACATATCTCATAGGTGAGAGCTAAGCTATGGTATGCAAAGGCATACAGAGTGGTATAATGAACATTGGAGACTCAGAAGGAAAGAGTGGGCATAGGGTGAAGGATGAGAAATTACTGATTGGGTACGATGTTCACTATTTGTATGACCAGGACACTAAAAGCCTAGACTTCACCATGATAAAATTCATCCATGTAAACCAAACTCCCTGAACCCCTAAAGGTATTGAAATAAAAAATTTATCTTTGACAAATCATGCTTTTTCTTACAAAATCAATTGAAAGTAAACAAAATGTGTGCATCTTTTGCTAAATGGAAAGAAGCCAGACAGATTATAAATAGTATTGAAGATTATATTAAAATTAATTTGATAGTTCAATTATCAATTAATAATATACTAATCAAAGCAAAAATGTTTCACAATTTAAAATATGTTTAAGGTAATATATTTATAAAAACATTACGCTGTGTGCGGTGGCTCACGCCTGTAATCCCAGCACTTTGGGACACCGAGACGGATGGATCACGAGGTCAGGAGATCCAGACCATCCTGGCTAACACAGTGAAACCCCGTCTCTACTAAAAACACACAAAAAATGAGCTGGGCATGGTGGTGGGCACCTGTAGTCCCAGCTACTCGGGAGGCTGAGGCAGGAGAACGGCCTGAACCTGGGAGGCGGAGCTTGCAGTGAGCAGAGATCGCGCCACTGTACTCCAGCCTGGGCAACAAAGTGAGACTCTGTCTCAAAAAAAAAAACCAAAAAAAAAAAAAAAGAACCCCCCAAAACCCATTAAATGATTATATCCTTAAGCAGTTTCACATGACTATGTATTTTTGAGAATGACTTCAATGAGTGAAGATTGTCGGGAAATTTTATGCCAGAGAGAATTGGCAAGGAGAGGATTTTCTTGTGTCTGGTCTGGGCCAAGCCTCAATGCCACATCACTCCTTTCTCTCTGCACCGCACCCCATTCCTGTCTCAGTCTGCCTCATCTGCTGGGGTCGTCAGAGGGCAGAGTCTGGGGTTGGCTCATCAAAAAGCAGATGCACCATTTATTAATTCATTGTAAACATTATAAGCAAGGACATTCCTAACATGGATGCAGTTTAAAAACATAACTTTAGGAAAAATAAAATATTTGCTATTCAATATAGGTTAAAAAATACATATTGGTTACCAGTCTCTTTAGTTACTTAAGGAGTGAACCTACTTTAGGTTCTTTGGCATAAACCCCCTTTGTACTAAATTTTCTCTTTTATACCAGAGAAAAAATGGTAGCTACTCCTCAGGACAGCTCTTCAGTAAAAGCGCCCACCACTAACTGGGTGGCACTTCAAATTGTAGGAGGGGAAATATTCTACAATTAATAATTTCTTCAAATGGAAGACCTCCTTAAGAGTGACGAATGATTTCCATATCTATTCATGTATTTTTCTTTCTCTCCAAGTCAATAAAGCTGCGTTCATGCTGGACATGCGGAATTGCTTCACCCCTGCATCTGTTTATTGCACATGATTGACAATTCTTGAAATACCAAAGGTTTTCCTTTGTCTCACTGCTGTGTGGAAAGTGAATTTTCTAAATGAAAATTGATCACTCTGTCGGTTGTAAGTATAAGCAAACAGTTAAAACAAATCTATTGTCTGTGTGTGTGTGTGTGCAAGTGTGTGTGTGTGTTTAGCCACAAGACTAGAAACACTGAGATTATTTGGTGCAAGGTTCCATAACATGGTGCTTTCTCCACCACACCCTTGTGGAAAATCTGCATCTGTGTTAACTACTAGAACAGCAGGAAAGCTGGCTTGCATTCCTGAAGACCAAGTTGAGCAAGAGAATTAGAAAATTAAGCTTTCGTCTCAATTTTTATTACAGAGTTAGATCTTTATGTGTTTTTTTAGACACGCTTTCTGTTTCTTTTTTTATTTTATTTTAAGTTCTGGGATACATGTGCAGAATGTACAGGTTTGTTACATAGGTGTACAGGTTTGTTACATAAGTATACATATGCCATGGTGGTTTGCTGCACCCATCAACCTATCATCTAGGTTTTAAGCCCCACATGCGTTCGATATTTGTCCTAAGGCTCTGCCTCCTCTGGCCCCCAGCCCTCTGACAGGCCCCATTGTGTGATGTTCCCCTCCCTGTGTCCATGTGTTCTCATTGTTTAACTCCCACTTATGAGTGAGAACATGCGGTGTTTGGTTTTCTGTTCCTGTGTTAGTTTGCCGAGAAGGATGGCTTACAGCTTTATCCATGTCCCTGCAAAGGACATGAACTCATCCTTTTTTATGGCTGTCTGGTATTCCATGGTGTATATGAGCCACATTTTCTTTATCCAGTCTATCATTGATGGACATTTGAGTTGGTTCCAAGTCTTTGCTATTGTAAATAGTGCTGCAATAAACATACGTGTGCATGTGTCTTTATAGTAGAATGATTTATAATCCTTTGGGTATATACCCAGTAATGGGATTGCTGGGTCAAATGGGGTTTCTGGTTCTAGATCCTTGAGGAATCACCACACTGTCTTCCACAATGGTTGAATTAATTTACATTCCCTCCAACAGCGTAAAAGCATTCCTATTTCTCCACAGCCTCGCCAACATCTGTTGTTTCCTGATTTTTTAATGATCACCATTCTAACTGGCATGAGATGGTGTTAGATACCATTTTCTATTTTGCCTCTAGATGAAGTGCCTGCATTATCAATAAAGTAAAATGAAGACTGAGTGATATTTTGAAGACTAAAGGTAACTGTTAAATGAACAGAAGATAAATAAAACCATAACATCACTAAACAAGGCTTTGTCTGTATCCAAGTCATCATTCCCTGGATGGAGCAGTACTCAGGGGAACGTGGGTTCTGGTACTGGGGCTCCATCTCCAGCTGGCCCACCCAGGGCACACTTCTCCATGATTGCACCCCACACTGCCTTCGTATATTAGATGAAGATGCTAATACCTAACCTAGGGGCTCTCATGACGTTTAAACAAAATTGCTTAGCACAGAGCCAGTTCTATAGTAAGTTCTCAATAATGATAGTTAATTCTTGAACTCCTGGCCTCAAGTGATCCTCCTGCCTCAGCCTCCCAAAGTACCGAGATTACAGGCGTGAGCCACTACGTCTGGCTGTGATAATGACAGTTGACTCTATTGATAAGACTGCTCGAGCAAGCAAAGCGTGTCCATGTTATAGGAAGCAAAGTTGTGAAGAGGATTCCTGAGTCATACTTCTATCCCAAGACCAGAAGTGGGCTTTGAGGTTACTACCTTATATGTTTTCCACGGATGAACTTTGGATGGACTTAGGTACTAATTTAAGTGATTCACACCAGCCCATGTATTTCCTTAATCTGCCAGGCAGAAGTTTTCTCTATACAAAAGGACAAAATTCTGTGTTTCAGATACATTTTTATGCAAGAAAAAGGCAAAAGAGAAGGGAGATAGAGTCTGGATACAACACTGTGTTGTTCAGTTAGAATGGGAGCCAGGAAATTGGGTTTTGTCAATTATTCAACTGGGCAATTGAAAAAAATCTACTGTATGAACACAGCTTCAAAACAACCACCGGGTGCAAAGTGCATTTCAAGCAATTCAGGAAGGTGTGTTATGGGTGGGAGACAGAGATACATTGTTTCCTTTTAAGAAGCTTAGCTGATCAATCTGAAAGGGGTCTTAGCAAAGTGGGCATCCCAATGCTGAGTAAAGAGGAAGCTCTGCTGGGATTCTCACCTTGGAAGGTGCTGATCCAGTAACTGACCCATTTGGAAGGAATGGGGCAGGGATCCTTCCATGACCTTCTTTAGATAGGGCCCCTTGCTCTATTTCTTCATTCTTTTCTGTGTTTGAGCTGAAAAGAAGGTAAGTTGTAGGACCTGAGGTCTTTGCATGTTTTAGGCAGACAGCCCCAGGGAAGGGTGCTCCCCACGAAAGTAGTTTTGACAGGCAGGAAGGCAATCTTGCTGCAATGGAGAAGGAGAAATTCCCACAGCTGTGGTTCCTAACTTCACTGCTGGGCTTTTGGCTACCTGATGTATACAAGGAAGAAACTGAAGATTTTTCTGCAGGTCAGAATGGGGGAACCAAAGCCATGGTAAATGGTAATAGGGGGCATCTGGAAAACATGCTAGAGGATGTCACAGACACATCCTATTTGCATCCTATTTGCATAGCTTTTAAATGTTGCCACATATGGCATTTCTTTGCTTATGACTGGACCGACAAAGACATTGAGCCAATTGCATGTTTACATGCAGAGACAACATGTGTTGTTTTCATTTGCTTGGCGTGGGTTGTGCATGCCCCTTCTTCTGGCAACAATGCTAACTGCCCCTCACCCACTTAGCCTGATTACTCTCTGCCTTGCCATGGAGTGGATGTTAGACCCAGGTCTGGTAAATCCTAATTTCCAAATGCCAGCAAAGTGACTGCCCAGGTTTAGGCACATGGCAGGGAGAAGCTGGCTGGCTATAAGAATGTGACCACAGCTGCTGGGGTCCATGTCTCCACCACCTGGAGGAACCTGTGATGTGAGAACAACACAGGGACAGAGGCCCCGTGGAGACAAGGAGAGATGGACAGAGAAAGCAGAACCTGATGGTTCAATTTGAACCTCTGGATCAGTGGTGCCTGAGACCTTCTCTAGCCCATCCTTCCCAATTATATTGGCCAATAAATCCTGCTTTTTGCTTAAGTTAATTTTATTTGGGACTCCTCATGATCATAAATTGCCATTTTAATAGTTATATTCACACATGTACAGCCTATTTCTGCTCCTTTCAATTATTGAGTTCTGTCAGGTCTTGCCACTGGTTCTACACATTATTAACCAAGGCCTTCATTTATCTGCGAAAGCAGCCATTGGAATGATGGCTGGAGAGAGCGCTCCTCCAGGGCTGCCTTTCAACATTAAAACTGACTATATTTATGACATGAAATATCTCTCAGGGATTTCTACTTTTGAAAAGAAGAAACATTAAAAAATATCAAGCAATTTAATATGTTTTGGAATTCCTCTTTTGTGATTTAGAAAGCACACCAGCACCTATTTCATATGTGTTTTTTAAAGGAGGCCAAGGGTGCATCTCACCTAGTCAGAAAGGCAAAGGAAGAGTGAGCCAAGGTCATCACCACCAGGCTGGAAAGCGAGACACTGATGGGAAGTAGCAAGTAAGGTCACATGGCTCCGACATGAATGACTCCAACAGGAAAAGCTACATAAAGGAGTGTCCAGAGGCAGGAGCCAGCCTGGGCACAGAGACTCATGGTACCTGATTGGAGGAAGAAGACAGGAGCTGGTGCCTGAAAAGTTGAGCCTTTGCCTATCAGTTACCATTGATGGACTGATGGACAGATGGAGTGGAAGGAGAAGAATCCTTGTGGAGGTGGAGGGAGGAGCAGGAAACAAAGCATCTGGACTCAAACATGAGCCAATGATCTTCTCTGCCCAGGGAGGAATGATGGCTCAAGTGGATTCTTATGATGGGAAAAAATTGAAATTAAGGCTGCAGAGAACACAGGGAATGGGGAAGGCAGGAATTTGGACATTATCCTGTAAACAGACAGCGGGAATCGAAGGTGCCTGGTTGTTTCTGAGCCAGGAAGTAAAGCAGTACTGATGACGATTGCTCATCCCAATGGTATGTGCACGTCACTGTCTGCCAGGGTCTAGGGCTGTCTTAGTGTGGGTGGAAACACAAGGGCAACTGCGAGACTCTGCAGAGAGACTGAAGGGGCTTTTCTGAGAGACTGCATTCTGAGTGAAGAAGGACGAAGATAGGATCAACAGGTCTTAGCTACAAAGCCACAGTCACAGGTGCGGGGGGTCCTCAGCAGGGTAGTGGTTGTTCTCCACTCTGCCCCAGCACCTTGATGCAGGTCCAGATATAGGAAGAAAGGTGACTGTAGCTAAACACTGAAAGGAGCTTCTCCCAAACTCTGCACCATATCAAGCCCTGAGCATCCTTGCCACCGCACACTCCAAGTGGAGGTAGCATGCAAGGAAGAGTAGATCTTCCCTACCCTGGCCATGAGAGCCTGAGCAAGGGCTCAGGGTATCATCACCTTGGGGGGAACCATTGCACCAGGCAGAGCAGCCAGGCTGCTCTGTATCTGAGATATGTAGACTGCCTTGCACACGTGTGGGCAGTACTTCACACTTATAGACTGCGGGTGGGACAGGTCATCTTCAATCCTCACTGCAATCCTGCACTGAACCAGGGACGAGGCCCTGTCCAGGGTGCTGACAAAGGCAGTGGCGAGGAAGTGGATTGGAGGGCACTGAGAAGGAAGGACAGCCATCCCATTACTGGGTATATACCCAAAGGATTATAAATCATGCTGCTATAAAGACACTTGCACACGTATGTTTATTGTGGTACTATTCACAATAGCAAAGACTTGGAACCAACCCAAATGTCCATCAATGATAGACTGTATTAAGAAAATGTGGCACATATACACCATGGAATACTATGCAGCCATAAAAAAGGATGAGTACATGTCCTTTGTAGGGACGTGGATGAAGCTGGAAACCATCATTCTCAGCAAACTATCACAAGGATAAAAAACTAAACACCACATGTTCTCACTCATAGGTGGGAACTGAACAATGAGAACACTTGGACACAGGAATATGACACACCAGGACCTGTCGTGGGGTGGGGGGAGGGGGAGGGATAGCATTAGGAGAAATGCCTAATGTAAATGATGAGTTAACTGGTGCAGCACACCAACATGGCATATGTATACCTATGTAATAAACCTGCACATTGTGCACATGTACCCTAGAAACTTAAAGTATAATAAAAAATAAATAAATAACATAAAATAACATGTGCTAGTATTAAAAAAAAAAAAGAAGGCAACGGCTGACTGTGTGGGGGATAAAGGAAAGGAAGGAGTCAGGGGAGAACTCACATTTGGAGCCAGAAGAACACTCAGTGCCTCAGGAATCATTACCAGGGTCAGGTATGATGATTGCACTTGGGGAAATTGAGTGATGTGCTACTAAGGTCCCCTGTGTGACTGAACGGCATAACAAAGTTGATTATAGCTTTGATCATCTGAGCCCTCTCCACTATAAATTGGAGAACTTATTTGCCTGTCGTAGAGTTATCCATCGTTCCTCCTTCCTTGCATTCGGTCTTTTAAAAGCATACTATACACTATACCAGACATATACCACTGTACACTCTAGCACCAGATTAACTCACATGGTAGGAAGGCCCGACCTCATCCTTCACCTCTGTTTTGCTCTTTGCTTCCTTCTTACTACTGCTGCGGACCAGAGCGCAGCCCCAGTGCCAGGGTGTGCAGCCTCTCATCCGAGGACGTCTCTGATTCAGGGTCACAGGGCTCTCTTTCAATTGCCACTTTCTGTGTTGCCCTTAAATTCAATTATTCAAAAATTTCCAATTGTGTGCTTCTGTGGTACAGACTTAAACTCATAAATGAGCTGTATCTGCCTTTCCTCGTTACTACTCCTGCCCACAAATTTGCTCAGCTTCTTTTATAATATCATTTTTTTCTTTTAAGAGGTCATCTGTTTTTGCCTCATTTGCGCAGACTGAATTCTGTTAACTCATTCTTCCCTCTTCTTTAACATCAGGGCTGGTGAAGACGAAGGCCTTTATACTGTGTGGAATGGGATCATAAAATAAAGAGTAGGCATCTCTCTCTAGAGTTGTATGAACTCCTCGGTCCTCTTCCTCCTCTTTTCTCGTTGTCCTCACTCCCTCTGTCTCCTGCCCCTCTCTTCACCCAACTCTCCTCTCATCCTACAGCCATTTGGAACCTCATGAGGAGCAGGCTGGAAACAACACAATAAATGATCTCATAATCAACTTGCAGGAACTGTCTGCCTGGATTAACAAATGTTCTCAATTCCTCTCTGGAACTTGGAGCCTGACACTCAGGGCAGATCCTGGTTTCATGGGGGCATGGAGCTTCAACAATATGGGATACTACTTTAAGAAAAGGAATGCAGAATTATAAATGCATAAAAAGTATGGGAGTAAATGTTTATTTAAAATGAAAAAAAGCCACAACGAATTCCAAATTTCAAAAAGTTGAAAAATCCATAAACATTACAAAATCTAGAGAAAATAACATACTTTCCCATGAGTTTGGCTGCGCATGCTGATAAATTTTTACCCGAAAATCATTTTGCAATGTCATTTTCTGTAAAGCTATGCTGTCCAAGAGAAATATGCAAACCCCAAATGTGAGCCACGTTTATTATTTCAAATTTTCTAGTGAGCGCATTTAAAAAAGTAAAACAGAAATACATGAGAGTAATTGTGGTTATGTACTTTATTAACCCAATATAGCCAAATATTGTAATATGAGCCTATAATTAGCATAAAATATGCTAATGTGGAATGTTACATTCTTTTTTTCTTAGTAAGTCTTTGAAATCTGGTGTGCGTTTTACACTCACATCACCTCTGAATGTGCACTGGGCACATTTCGAATGCTCAGTAGTCACAAGTGGCTAGTGGCCACCATATTGGACTGAGCAGCTCTATCTAGACTAGGCAGATAATCCGGTCTTCCTTCTGTCATGGTGGACCAAAATTTTTTTTTTTATTACTGGCAACTTAGGAAAGTTCCTTTTAGCTTCTCAAACTCATGAAATGTCTAGGATTACCGTATTTGGAAAAACTTCTATGAAGTCTTTTACATATGAATTGTAAAATTTCAGGGCACTTCAAGTTATCTTCTGCAGGGGTTAATTTTAAACTCTTTTTAAATTGAAGACCTTCATTAATCAATTTGGTGTCAATATTCACATTGTAGTGGCTTTTTTTGGTCTTATCTTTGATGTCAGTATTCCATGACAAATATGCAAGACATTTGAAAAGAACCTGTATAGATATGCTTGGACAGGTGAATTTACATGGATGATGTGTAGGGAGGTAGAAGGAGACAGGATAAGATTAGAAAAGTGTGCTGGACTCAGCTAGGGAGGTGAGAAAGGCTGTTGGCTGCTAGTGAGAGGCTACGGAGAGGTTCTCCCGCCTCTAGATTAAGGGATCAATGCCGGTGGATATAGCACTGTACTGGAGATATTTCTCCACAGATCTTTAATATTTCTGCACACTTTCTCAGCAAAGTAACTGAAGGCTGGTCAGAGGGGACATGTGTTTCCTGGTCAGGATAGTAAAGATAATGTTTTCTTCTAGGTAAAGGTTGGGAAAGTTTGCTAGTAGTCTCTTATAAGGGGTGCATCTCCTAAACTGGGTGATCTTCAGCTGTGATGCAGACTCACTCTGTGCACAGCATCCACTAGGGCCACTCTGTGTCACCCCTATGAACCCCGGGGAGCAAAAGGAACTGATAGGAACATGAGTTCATGCCGTCTGCTCTGCCATGAATACTGAAGTCCTTTGTCTCTGGCCCAGGAGTCTCATGTCTTCTACCAACATCCGTGAAACTGGGAGGCTCATTTGTGAGCTTACAAGTAGAGTAAAGCCTCAGATCCCTCACAATTCCTGACACACTAGCAGCATAAGAAAGGCCTTACAGTGTAGTGGTGTGATTTTTAGCATGCGAGAACTTCAAACCTGGTTACCGATCTAACTGTGTTTTGCTGGCTTAAAATTGTGGCTGTAAGAACTTCCTTACACATGAAAGCTATTACAAGTCACATGTCCCAGCAAACCCAAGTTAAATGTACCCCCAACTCAGCTTCCTTGAGCCAACCCCAAAATTGCTATCAGCCACTCCACATCACCTGGAGTGAAGAGAAACGAGTAGAAATCAGCAGTGGTCTAAGCTGATTGGAGCATATTTGACTCAGGCAAGTTTCATGTGGTGAACACATTTGTAGACTCTTCCCATGGCCTGAGGGGCCCTTGCTGGCAATATAAGTTCATAGCAACATGCAGGCAGTCATGCTTCCTGAATCCTTCTCCCCACAGATGACAGGCTCCAGAACATTCCTCCTCTACCAACTGAACTGTCAGCTCACCAAGGATCAGTTGTGTCTGCTCCCAAGTCGGTTTATGCCAGTTCCTTTAAGTTTTTATTATCATGTTGCAAACTGTTGAAATGCAGATGCACAATTAGTTGTCGGTTTTATGAAAACCAAATTGGAAAAGACAAGTCATTCAAAAACTTGCTGTCAAAAAAGAAGTGTACAGGAGAACAGTGTAAAAGTTTAAGAAAAAACATGAACTTGTAGAATTTTAGTTGCAAAGTTTCTTCCAGCTACTATCCCTCTCAGCTTACAAATCTCAGAAGTCAATAGTCCAAATCAAAACCACCTACAAAACAACCACCCTAATAATGATTTTCTTTTTTCCTGTCTTCATACTTTTTATTTTTCTTTCAATACAGAAGTGCATGGTCAGGGTAAAATGGTCTTCACTGGAATGTACTGACTTTCCTCAAAAAAATTTATTAAAACCCTGGCAAGGTTGATCTGCATCAGAGACAGCTGTGACTACTGAGTTTTACTACAACAGCATTAGGGTAAACCAATCTATTGCAAAGCCTTTGGGCACAATTTATTCTCCTTAGTCCCCCCATTTGCTTATCACAGTACCTGTATTCATACATATATTCCTTTTCCCTTGCTGCTGTAATGAATTTAACATGAATTAGTGGCTTAAACAAACAAATGTATTATTTTACAGTTCCATAGGACAGAAGTTCAATATTGGGAAATCCTGCCATTTGTGGCAACATGGATGGACCCGGAATGCATTATGCTGTGTGAAATAAGCCAGACACAGAAAGATAGATACTTTATATTATCATGTATATGTGGAACCTAAAAAAAAAAAATGAGTTAAACTTATAGAAACACAGCCTAGAATGGTGGTTTGCTGGGACATGTGACTTGTACTGGCTTTCATGTGTAATAAAGTTATTACAGTCACAATTTTAAGCCAGCAAAACACAGTTAGATCGGTAACCAGGTTTGAAGTTCTCGCATGCTAAAAATCACACCACTACACTGTAAGGCCTTTCTTATGCTGCTAGTGTGCCAGGAATTGTGAGGGATCTGAGGCTTTACTCTACTTGTAAGCTCACAAATGAGCCTCCCAGTTTCATGGATGTTGGTAGAAGACATGAGACTCCCGGGCCAGAGACAAAGGACTTCAGTATTCATGGCAGAGCAGACGGCATGAACGGTGGTTGTGGGATGGGGGAAGTGGGAAGATGTTGGTTTAACATGCAGACTTTCAGGTATAATATCTGCAAGTTCTGGAGTTCTCACACAGTCTGGAGACTGTAGTTGACAATGCTGTATTGTGTACTTGAAATTTGCTAAGAGTAGACCTCAAGGGTTCGCTTCTCCTGGCAAAAGGTAACTATGTGAGGCGATGGCTGTTAATGAACTTGATTGTGGTAGTCATTTCACAATGTCCATGTATGTCAAATCATCACATTGTACACGTTAAGTATATACAATTTTATTTGTTAATTATAATTCAATAGAGCTGAAAAAAAAAGAAGCTTGACGTTGGTCTCCTGGGCTAAAATCAAGGTGCGAGCGGGTCTGGGTTCAGTTCTGGAGGCTCTGCAGAATTCCTTCCCCTGCCCTTTCTGTTTCTGGGGGCTGCCCACATTGCTTGGCTCATGGCCCTTTCCTCTACCTTCAAAGCTAGCATCATCATCTCTCTCTGCCCTCTCTCATTCCATATCACCTCTCCACCTTCCTCTCTTTTTCTGGCTCCCTGTTTCACTTTTAAGGACCCTTCTGATTACACTGGGCCCACCTGGATAATTCAAGGTAATGTCTCCACCTTGGGGTCAACCAATTCATAAGCTTAATTCCCTCTGCAACCTTAAGTCTTTCTTGCCAGGTAGCATGAACATTTTTACAGGCCATTATTCTACCTGTCACCACACACAATTTTGCAGAGTGACCTTTGCTGTTTTTAAAGTAACTTCTACTCCACCCTGGCCTGCTGAAGTCTCCTTCTATCAAAAGCAGCAGGCCTGAGAGCCTGGGAAGAGAATGTCAAGGTGGTCCTTAGAGCAACACTTAGCACACAGACATCCTAGTTCAAAGCTGGCCTGATGTGCTGGGGGTGTTGGGGGTGAGTAGAAGAGACCATTCCAGTGCTTCCTTGATGACTTCTATGAGCAAGGAGGGTGATGTCTGGGCCACCCAGGAAGGAGCCCTCTTAGCAAGCTTCCATCTTCTCTTGCTGCTCTGATAGCGAGTCAGGCTAGGCTGGGGAAGAGACACAGAGAAAGATTGTTGTAAGAATTGTGGGCCGGGCACAGTAGCTCACGCCTGTAATCCCAGCACTTTGGGAGGCCAAGGCAGGCGGATCACGAGGTCAGGAGATCAAGACAATCCTGGCTAATATGGTGAAACCCTGACTGTACTAAAAATCAAAAAACTAGCCGAGCGTGGTGGCAGGCGCCTGTAGTCCCAGATACTCTGGAGGCTGAGGCAGGAGAATGGCATGAATCCGGGAGGCGGAGCTTGCAGTGAGCCAAGATCGCACCATTGCACTCCAGCCTGGGCAACAGAGTGAGACTGCATCTCAAAAAAAAAAAGAATTGTGTTGGGGTAGAGGGTCAGGGAGACAGGGAAGATGTTAAAAGATGAGACGGGGAGGTTGGAATTAAAGTGGCTCAGAAATTGATGAAACACCAGAGCCCAAGTAGAAGCCACTAGTGGAGATTCCCAGGGGCCAACAATGGCTGAGGGATGTTTAAGGACAGGGATTAAACATGTCCAGTGTCCAGTTTTAAGTTGATGGGTAGTATGTCAGTCACACACAGCCATGTGGAAGGACAGAGTCCAGCTGAGCAGTGGGATAAAGGAACCACTAGGGGTGCACCCTGTGAGAAATTCAGCAAGAGTTCAATTTAGAACTGGAGGAACAGGGAAAGCATAGCCCCTGCCCCTCCATAAGCTCCTTAGAGGATCAGGATGAACGATGTTTTTTCCACTATACCTAGGATGGGGGAGAGGGGTCTGGAGACTTTTACTTATTTTATTTTATTTTATTTTATTTATTTATTTATTTATTTTGGAGCCAGAGGAGTTTCGCCCTGTTACCCAGGCTAGAGTGCAGTGTTGCGATTGTGGCTCACTGCAACCTCCGCCTCCCGGGTTCCAGCAATTCTCCTGCCTCAGCCTGCCAAGTGGCTGGGATTACAGATGTGTGCCACCAGACCTGGCTAATTTTTGCATTTTTAGGAGAGATGGGGTTTCACCATTTGACCAGACTGGTCTCGAACTCCTGACCTCAGGTGATCCACCCGTCTCAGCCTCCCAAAGTGCTGGGATTACAACGCGTGAGCCACAGTACCTGGCCTTTACTTAATTTTTTAGTGTAAAATTTACAGATATTGTGCGCAAAGTTTAAGTGGCCATTTGCTGATTTTTGACAACTGCAGACATCTGTGTAACCCAAGTCCCTATCAAGGTATAAAACGTTACCATCACCCCGGAAAGCTCCTTCAGGCCCCTTTTCAGTCAATTCCTCCTCTGCTCTAATTTTAAGGCTATCTTAACTAAACTTTTTGTTTTGAGATCGTTGTAACTTCATATGCAGTTATAAGAAATAATTCAGAAGGATCCTATGTGCCTTTTATATCCCTTCAATGGCAGCATCTTTTAAAACTGTTAACAATTAATTAATACGACAATTACAGCCAGGATACTGACGTCGACATAGTGATGATTCAAAGGCTGTGTCTCGACTAGCATCTCTCCTGCTGCCTCTCATAGCCACACCCAGCCCCCTCCTGCCCTTGCTTTATCCTTAACCCTGGCAACCACTAAGTTGTTCTCCATTTCTATAATTGTGTCATTTCAAGAATGCTCTAGAAAGGGATTTGTATAGCAAGTAAACTTTTTGGAATGGCTTTTTTTTTTCACTCAGCATGATTATCTGGAGATTAACCCAGGTTGCTGCACAGACACTTCTTGTTTTGCCAAGTAGTATTCCGTGATATGAATGCACTCCAACGTGTTTAACCATTCGCCATGGAAGGACGTCTAAGTTGTTTCCCATTTTGGACCGACTGTGAAACATGCGTGTACAGGTGTTTGTGTGAACATACATCTTCATCTTTCTGAGATAATTGCCCCAAAGTGCACTGCTGCGTCATGTGGGATTTGCATATTTATATTTTTAAGAAGCCACCGAAGTGTGTTCTAAAGTGCCTGTGCCATTTTGTATTCTTACCAGCAATGTGTGGGCCATCCAGGTTGCCACGTTCTTCAGCTCCAAGCCTGGGATACATGAGGCAAAAAGAAAACCCCAAGAACCCTCCACTGTGTTGTTCCTTGTGATGCAAGGCAGGTGAGCCCACAAATTGGGGCTTAGCTTGGGAGGGTTCTTGGCTTTGCACAGGAAAGAATTCAAAATAATTCAAGGGTGAGCCAGTGGTGAGAGAAAGCAAGTTTATTGAAGAGGCAGTGCACAGCAGAGGTGCTGCTCCTTGCAGTGCAGAGGTAACCCCATAGGCACTCTGTACCGACTAGCCAGAGTGTATGGGCTGTTGGCAGCCGTATTTATACCCATTTTTAACTACATGCTAATTAATGGGAGGATTATTTCAATCTTTCTGGATAAGGGAGTTTCTAGAACCATATAAGATAACTTTCAGGTCATTGCCATGGTGCATTGCCATAGCATTTGTAAACTGTCATGGTGCTGGCGGGAGTGTCTTTATGTTAACGAGCAGTGAGGGCAGCTAGAGGTGACTTTTGTAGTCGTTGGCTGGTTTCTGCTAGCTTTCTCCCTGTACCCTGTTTCCACCAGATCCTGCTCCCATTAACAGGGTCACAACCCGGGTCATGGCTGGTGCTTGCAAAACAAGTCCCACTGATCTCCTACCTCACTTGGTCTCAGGGTTCCCAGCTGTTCTGCCTTCTTCTCTTCACATTTTAGAGTTTTAAAATTTTGGTCATGTATGTGTGATGTTCTGGGAATTTAGTTGTACATCATGAAAGGAATAGGAGAAAGTACGTCTACTTTAACTTTTCGAAGCAGAAATCCTCACTTCTTTTTAAATAGGACTTTATGGGGTATAATTTACGTACAGAAGCATGTCTACATTTTAAGTGTGCACTGGTTACAGTTTTTTTTTTTTTTTTTTTTTTGAGACGGAGTCTCGCTCCGTCGCCCAGGCTGGAGTGCAGTGGTGCGATCTCCACTCACTGCAAGCTCCGCCGCACGGGTTCACGCCATTCTCCTGCCTCAGCCTCCCATGTAGCTGGGACTACAGGTGCCCACCACTGCGCCCAGCTAATGTTTTGTATTTTTAGTATAGACGGGGTTTCACTGTGTTAGCCAGGATTGTCTCGATCTCCTGACCTCGTGATCCGCCCATCTCGGCCTCCCAAAGTGCTGGGATTACAGGCGTGAGCCACCGTGCCCGGCCTTAAGTGTGCACTGGTTACAGTTTTATGCATATGTGCCCATTATGCTCTCCATCCAGCTCAAGTTATCAGACATCTCTGATCCACCCCCTAGAAAATTTCCCTGTGCTCTTTCTTATCAAGTCACTGCCTTTCTCCCCACCTTTCAGGAAATTATAATTCTGGCTTTTCCTATCATAGCTTAGGTTTACCTATTTTTGAAATTCATACAAATAGAATCACATAGTAAGTACCATTTTGTGCCTTGCTTCTTTTTGGCAACATATTTTTGAGATTCACCCACGTTATTCCATGTATTAAAGGATCATTACTTTTTACTTCTAAGTAGCACTTCATTATGTAAATATACCACAATTAATTTGTCCTCTTCAAGATTTGAATCTTAAAGGGCAATTTTATGCCAGTAAGCTGAGGAGTTGGAGCTGAAATTTGGATTGATAAAGCCAGTGACACATGGATCATAAAGGTAAAGGTTGGAAAGAAAAATCATGGCTGTTTTTAATACTTTGAGACAGGTTAATACGAAATGTACAGTCTACCTTCTTCAAACAGTCATTTTAGGAAAATCTGATTAGGCTCTCATCTCCTATGGCTATCTGTACCTTTTGAAACTGGGATTAGTTGCTAGCTATGGGCCTCTGTGAAATCTGCTGAACTCATGCTGTCAGAATTCATTACATGATCACCACCATTTTTGCAGCAATATGCCTGATATCAACTGATAAATAAAGAGAATATGGTGCAACTATCGACCAGAAAAGACTATTCACTTCACATTTTGCTTTACAAAATTTAAAAAGCCACTTCATATTGCTTTGCTTTTAAAATGAAACAAACAATGTAAAATAATGAAATGTTAACTCAATTATAGATTTGTATTTTATTTGCAGAGATTTTCATCCGTAATGTTCAATAACAGATATCTCTGCTGAAGAAGGGATAATATGCAATGGTCTCGGCCTGCGGATATATTCCCTTACGAGCCACAAAAGCAGTGATTGACTAAGAAAATCATTCACGGTGTGTTTATTACATGCGTGTTACTGGACAAATCACTCAGCACGTACAAAGAGGGCTATGACAGAGACCCTGCCCGAAAAGAACTTTCAAACAAGTTGACAGAAAAGACAAATACAAGGAAAATGAAATAATACAAGATTTCTTAATAACCACACTCTGTGTGAATAAAGCTACCTGCAAGTTTATAACTTCCTCACAGAAGATCTTGTCCAGGAACCTGAAGTTGTGATGCAGGGGAGATATTCATTTCATTTTGAAGTAAGTAAGACTCAAAGGGAACAAGTGGCTTGCCCAGGTCACATCAGGTGAATGTGTGGAAGAGCCAGGAGCCTGGAAATGCACCCTCACTCCCTTTCCCATGGCAGCCTCACCTTCATGCTGAATCCCACTTATGGAGGGAGGGGTAACCTCTGTCCTGGTTTCCTCAGCACTGGCTTTGAATGGAGACATCAGTAGAGGAAGTGCAGGTCTGTGATGGAGCAGATGCGTTCTCAAGGGTTGGTTAGATTTGGTAAAGTAGATTCAAAGGGTACCCCCAGAAGATGGAATAGCGTGAACTAAACCTTTGGAGCCAATGAGTACAAGGTTGAGAGGAAAGTCATGTTTGGATTTCCTAACCTGCAGGGCCAGGGTGGGAAAGAGGAGAGGATACACCCACAGAGGAGGGCTGAAATTAGAACTGGAAAATGACCAAGCTGAGATGACAATGTCTGGGACCAGAATAGGAGCAGAGGCAACGAAAAGTCAAGGGAAGAGTCTGATTGTATCTGTATGTGTGGCTTTTTCATACACTCCTTTCTGCTTTTGTTTAGTTGGTTTTCAATGTTTTGATTGGAAGCTATATGTGATGCGATGGGTAAAAGGAACAGAGGTGCAGAGGCCTTTCGGGAAAGGTTATATGTTTGTCTGACTAGGAGCTGGGCTGTGTCTGCTGTCACTGGGAGGTGTCAGGAGCTACTTTCTTAGGGTGTCCTGGCTCCTGGTTCCCCGTCGTCTTTGGAACTTGCCAGAGATTTCTTCTTAAAGCAGGTCAAGAGGTGCCATTCTTTCCATTGCATTCCTGTTATGACACAGGAGTCTGTTGGGGAGATGGTCAGGTGTGGGGAAGGGAAGCATTCGCTGGTCCTCTGATTTGGTCTCCATCCTCTAGTGGGCCTGTATCCCTGGGCTGTGACTTTCACATAGCTTCTTATTTCCCCCTCCCCCACCCACTTAGGCAGGAAGGGTACAGGGGCTGGAGTTGGGTATTTCTCTTGCCCAGGCAAGTTACACTGTGGCAAAATCCAAAGTGGTTAGCAAAATACTTTTGCTTGGGGGCAGTCTTTTGCTAAGAACAGAAAACTCGAGGCATATTTCCAAATGGTGACTTCCTTCTTACCTCGGCCAAAAGTGGGATTTCTCTCTGATCTCCACTAGGAGAATGTAGTGGAGCTCCTGGGAGGAAAACTTATGCAAGTGTGGGTCTCCCAGGAGTTCTGAGCTTGTCCAGCAGTTCCTCAGTTACAGTTTAGGTTTCCTTACTCCAGAGTGCGTTCCCACAGTGGCTTCTGCTCCGGTAAGCTGTGATTCTCTGTATCCACTTGTCTGTCCCTCCAATGTAGGGGACAGCAGTTTGTCCTGGGAATCAGTTCTCTGATGGATTTAACAAGAATTTGTTCATCTTTTTTCTTGTTGTGAGGCCAGGAGTGAAAACTTCCAATCTCCTTACGTCAGACCAGAAACCACAGTTTTCAGTAATTTTACTGAAAAAAGATTTCAACATATATAATTAGATATGTCCGCTAAACTCTTCACCCAGTGATTATCAACTTATTCTCAAGCTTGCTTCCTCTGTACTCCTTCCCACTTTTTCCAGATCCCAAGACTGCATTCCAGAATTATATCATGTCGTAAGTGTGTATTTCAGTATGCCTCTCTAAAAGGTAAAGAAGGTTGAAAAATAAAACTATAATACCAGTTTTTCATAGTTTAAAAAACACCACTAGCTCCCTGATATTAAAAAATATCCAGTCATTGAAATTCTCCTCTTACCTCACATATTTCTTAGTTTCTTTGAATTAGTATCCAAAGTTGAGCCTCTTTTTAAAACTGTAACCTTTATTTTTGCTTACCTCTACTATTCTCCCTCTTACCCTGACTTTAAACCAATATTAACAATACCATATACATATGTATATACAGAGGTACAGAGGCCTTTCGGGAAAGGTTATATGTTTGTCTGGCTAGGAGTTAGGCTGTGTCTGCTGTCGCTGGAAGGTGTCAGGAGCTACTTTCTTTGGGTGTCCTGGCTCATATACGTATATGGTATTGTTAATATCCATATAGCATATATGTGTATATATATGTGTGTGTATGCATAGACAGTACATTCATGTGACAGGAATTTGGTCATCAGTTTGCAAAAGTGGAAATAGACTACACGTTGATATGGTTTGGCTCTGTGTCCCCACCCAAATCTCATCTCAGATTGAAATCCCCGTGTGTGAGGGAGGGGCCTGGTGAGAGGCGACTGGATCATGGGGGTGGTTTCCCCCATGCCGTGCTCATGATAGTGAGGGAGTTCTCACGACAGCTATCGGTTTTAGAAGTGTTTGGCAGTTCCCCTTTTGTGCTGTCTCTCCTGCTGCATTGTAAAGAAGGTGCCTGTTTCCCCTTTGCCTTTCACCATGATTGTAAGTTTCCTGAGGCCTCCCCAGCCATGTGGAACTGGGAGTCAATTAAACCTCTTTTCTTTATAAATTACCTAGTCTCAGGGAGTATCTTGATAGCCACATGAAAATGGACAAATACACATGTGTTTAAAAAAGACCATGGTTTCTGCAAAGGAAAAACAAAGGAGAGCTTTATTTTCTTAAAAAAGAAAAAGACTCTGAAGATTGGGAGACACAGCTTCCAGTGTAAATGGAAAGGACTCTGGAAAACAAAGTGTGGGTCTGGTTTAAGTAGGAAAAGTTTCCGTGCCAGCCTCAACTAAGTCTGTTCATGTAAATGAATAATTTCAACTCATTCAGTCTCAATTGGTTGAAAACGACTGAGTCCAGATTGGGTAGTTCCCAATTGCAAGACCAATAGTCTCTGCGGGATGTCCCTTTTTGGAGGCTGATGGGAGAACGTTTCTGGACACCCAAGTCTCAGTTCTGGTTACAGTAACCATCTTAGCTCAGAGGCTCAAACAGGGTTCCTCTGAGCTGCCCTCTCTGGCAACAAAGGAGGTGTGACCGCCCTGTTCTCACTCATCGTGGCCATTGGATTAGCTTCATTTCACACACGCATTGCTTTGCATCTTAGCTTCCTCCCTTTACAGCACATCCTGCGAATCCCTTCCTGTCAGCTGCTGGACATGAGCTCAATTTTTTTTAAAGAGCTGCATAATGTTCCAAGGTAGGTATGTGCCAGAACATATTCAACCACTCATTTGTTAGCATTAGGAGAAACACTGCAGTAATATCTCTTTACATAATCCTTATGTACAGGTGGTGTAATTTTTAAAGCATAGCTTCCCAGGAAAGGGATTACTGAGTATAAATGCAGGTGATATATTTTTAATAGCTTTACTGACATATAATTGAGATGCAACAAACTGCACATATTTAAAGTACACATATGTATATATAATCATGAAACCAACAAGGCTACACATTTGATTTATTTTGGGATGAGCTTTGGTGGTTTTTGTTTCTTTCAAGAAATTTGTCAATTTCACCTGCTCTGTTGCATTTACTGGCATAAGGTTTTTATGTATTTTAACATGTATAAAATCTAAAATCTGTTGTGGTGTCATCTATTTTAATTCAGATATTGGTTATTTGTATCTACTCTTTTTTTCTCATCAGCCTGGCTAAAGGTTTATCAATTTTATTCATTTTCTCAAAGAACCAGCTTTTGGGTTCATTGATTTTTCTCTTTAGAGTTACTGTTTTATATTTCACAGGTTTCCATTCTGATCTTTATTATTTCTTTTCTTCTGCACACTTTGAGTTTGAGCTGCTCCACTTTTAAAATTTTCTTAAAGTGGAAGCTGAAGTCATAGATTTGTAATTCTTTTTATTTTCTAAGACATAAATTAATTACTATAAATTTCCCTTTAAGTATTGCATTAGTTGCATCCCACAAATTTTATTATGCTATATTTTCAGACATATTAGCACGGTTTTTGTCTGTTAAAAATACTTTCTAGTTTCTCTTTTGGTTTCTTCTTTAACCCATGGATTATTTTAAAGTATGTTATTTAGTTTCAAATATTTGAAGATATTCTTGATGTCTTTCTTTTAATTTTAATTCCATTACTGTCAGATAACATACTTATATATATTGAATCCCTTTAAATGTATTAAGACATATTTTATAGCTCAGAATTTGGTTAATTTTGGTAAGTAGTCTGTGTGTACTTGATAAGAATGTATATTTTGCTAATGTTGGGTGGAGTGTTCTAAAATTGTGAATTGTGCTAGTTTGATTGATAGCAGACTCAACCACATGCTGCCTACAAGTAATCCATTTTAAATATAAATATACAAGTAGGTTGGAAGTAATAGGATGGTGAAGGATATATTTACACTGATCAAAAAGGAAGCAGAAAAGAAAGCTATATTAATACAAAAATACGTTTCAGATTTCCTGTCTGTTTGTTCCGGCAATTACTGAAAAGGAGTACTGACATTTCTGACAACAACTATGGATCTGTATATTTCTCCACGCAGTTCTATTGGGTTTTGCTTCATATATTTGAAGCTCTCTTATTAGGTACACCAAGTGTTTAGCATTGTTATATATTCTTGATGAATTGACCTCTTTTTTGTTGTGAAATGACCCTCTTTGTCTCTTTGCTCTGGAATCTACTTTGTCTGAAGATAAGGAAAATTGGGGCCATTATTTCTTCAAATGTTTTTTCTGTCTCCTCCACTTTTCTGTGCTTCCTCGGGGATTTCCATTATTCGTATATTAGGCCATTTGATATTTCCCTACAGTTCACTGATCCTCCATTAATTTTTTTCAGTTTTTTTCTCAGTGTTTTAGTTTGGATAGTTTTCATAGCTGTGTCTACAACTGCTTTTCTTCTGTGGTGTCTGACCTGCCGTTAATGCCATGCAGTTCTCATCACAAGCCAGACAGCATGGCCCCGTCAACAAAATGGGAAACTGTGAGAGATGAGGAGTCTCAGACAAGTCACAGCTCGCAGCAGCAGGGATGTGGAGGAGCTGAGCCGTGGCTGGGCAGGCTGAGATGATCCATTTACATTGGATCAGTCTGGCAGGCTGAGATGTGTCACATGCGGAGTGCCAAGAGGTGCAACAAGCACATAGACTGGTACATAGATGACAGTCAGGTTAGGGAGAAGGGACAAAAAGTGAGATCACAGCAGGGCCTGGGACTCTCCCAACCTATGGGACTCCTGTATTGTGCTCGCCAAGTCTTTAGCAGGTTATTCATTCTAAGCTATCTCCCTGTCTAGATTGATCCACGAGGGCAGGAACCAAGGTTTGTTCTGTTCATGCCAAGTACTTGTACAGAGAAGCTGCTCAGGATATATTTTTATTTATTTTTATTTTTTATTTTTTTGAGACTGAGTCTCACTCTGTTGCCCAGGCTGGCATGCAGTGGCGTGATCTTGGCTTACTGCAACCTTTGCCTCCTGCGTTCAAGTGATTCTCCTGCCTCAGCATCCTAAGTAGCCGGGACTACAGGTGAGTGCCACCATGCCCAGCTAATTTTTGTATTTTTAGTAGAGACAGGGTTTTGTCATGTTGGCCAGGCTGGTCTCAAACTCTTGGGTCTCAAGTGATCCATCCATCTTGGTCTCCCAAAGTGCTGGGATTACAGGCGTAAGTGACTGCACCCAACTCAGGATATATTTTTAAACAATGAAAGAAGCAGGTCCATGGACTCTCAAAGCCCTAAGAGCTTGGTTTAGGGAAAAAGACCCATGACACAGGCTTTTGGAGTTTGGGATTTTGTGACTTGGAAGCAAGGAGACAAAAGGATGTGATGCCATCCCATCAGCTCTCCCCTCTAAAAATTTCCCTTCACCCTAGTTTTCTGGCTTTTTTTTTTGTTTTACAGAGTGAGAAGGGCATGAATATGGGGTAGTTATAATTATGTCCAGAATGCATAATAGCTATCAGACTGATCCAATGTAAACGGGTTACGTTTATAATTGTAGTGAACTGTAATTTTAAGTAAAATGAAAATTGGGATTTACAACACATCTCAAAATATCTAATTACCAGAAAGCAATTTTGTATACAAATGCTCGAATCTATTATTCAACACAAACACATTTTTGAAGTATAACTACTAGTCAATCACAATTGCTCTGACATTACAATACAAGTCTCTTGCAAAGACTATTCAAAGCATTTCAACAGTGTTGGAAGCTTCCAGTATTAAGTGGTTAGAAATAGGAAGGCTGCCAAATGAGGCCATTAACAAGTGTGAAGGCCTCGAAACTGTCAAGGTCGTCAAAATCATGGAATGTCTGAGAAACTGCCATAGCCAAGAGGAGCCTGAGGAGATGTGAGGACTAAATGTGATATGGGGTCTTTGATGTGGTCCTGGAACAGAAAAAGGACATTAGGTAACAACTAACGCAGTCTGAATACAAAGTGTGGACTCCAGATAATAATAATATATCAATATTGATTTATCAACTGGAACGAATGTACCATAAAGTGTGAAAAGTTAACAATAGGGAAAACTGGATGTGAGCTACATGGGAACTCTGTCCAATTCTCCCAATTTTTCTGTAATTCTGAAACTGTTATTTCTTAAAAATCCAACTTAAAAAAGAGATTTACAAAACTAGTGGAAGCCTGGAAACCATGTCTAGCTGCATCAAAGTGGTTTTAGTTTGCCAGTTTTATTATTTAGTTACCTTTGTTGCTTAAATTGTGTTTTCTTTGGAGCATCACATTCATAGAAGTATTAGTATGTGCACTGTTATCATTGTGATACATGTACCTGTGGTATATATCAACTAAATGAAGCAATATTTATACATATAAGCATATTTGGTTATACTGTTGTGTACATATATATTTGCATTGAACATTCATGGCTTTGCTGTAATTTCAGTGCATTTTTACCTAGGATATATGTATACATGAATCTTCTACCATATCATGTTCATGGTTAAGTAATATTCCACCTTGGGATGTACTGTAATTCAATGTTTAGGGCTTTCTCAAAGTTTCATATTTTTTCTTATTATAAAGAATGATTTGTGAATGTCACTGTAGATTTATGCTTATTAATGCTTTATCCCTAGAATCAATGTTGCTGGTGCGAAAGCCTTTTGTGTTTTTTGATTCATATTCCTAAATTGCCTATCAAAATTTTCTTATTAATGCCCCAACCAAAAGATTATTGGAATGCTTTTTTTCCAATGACTTGCTAATATTTGATATTAATATTAAATTGATAATTTTGTGAGCAAGAAAACATATATGTACTAAATCACTCATTTCAC
Source organism: Trachypithecus francoisi (assembly GCF_009764315.1). Taxonomy (NCBI): domain Eukaryota; kingdom Metazoa; phylum Chordata; class Mammalia; order Primates; family Cercopithecidae; genus Trachypithecus; species Trachypithecus francoisi. The sequence goes on along the minus strand of NW_022681442.1, from coordinate 3,852,353 downwards.
TTTGCTTAGTACTTTAGCCATGTGTACACATGTATGCGCATTCCCATTCTCAAACACGAAACAAAGTCATGTGGCTTCAACGCAGAACATTTAAGCTTATTTTTTGTTACTTGAGCGCATGGTCTTAAATGTTCGTTTTACATGCAGAATGCCTCCCGATTCAGTGTAACGTCATTTTATAGGCACAGTGGGTCCATGAGAAAACCAGAATGTGCCAGGAGAAAGATGACTTTTGAGCTTTTCTAGCCATCTTCAAATCAATCATGTCACATTTATGATGATTTATTGTCACGTCGACATAAGTTTCACTTATTTAGAAACAATAAATAATAAAAAGGATAGTGGTGCTGCCGATGTAATGGAAAGAACAGTGTCATTTTCACACCTTATTTGCAGTTTTTAAAATTTAAACCAAATGATTACACCATTGAAGACATCGACATCTCATCTAAATATTCGAAATCCGCTCACCAGTGTCATCTGAGTGGTCTTTGCTATCTATCAGATTGGACGGACAGAGTTTATTTGCCATCGCAGGCTGCTGCTGAGCCTCATAACTCAGCCCTCACTGAAGGGTGAGGCATCAGCAGAGCCGTCGGGATGCTGCCCTGAGTCTGTGACATGGATCATGGAGGCTGAGCAGAAAGGTGGAGAACGGACTCAGAAATACAATACTTCAGCTTAAAGCTTAATGATAGTAGTGCCATTTCCTAAGCCTTAGTGTGCGTCAGGCCATGCATCAAGCGCTTCAAATGTGAATTCTGTCATTTCATCTTCCCAAGAACCCCGTGAGGCTGGCAGGTCTTATTACTGCATCCATCGGACAGATGTGGAAAGCAGTGCTCAGGTGGCTTGAGTATCCTGTTTGAGGCCCCATACCTCTGGAGTGACGGAGCTGGGACTCTTAGAAGAGACTGTTTGCTAGTTGAGCGCAATCCCTAGACCCAGAATCCTTAAAATGCTAGGCAGATTTGCCAACTTGTCTATACTCTGTGGTAGAATGAGGTATTCTTTTTTAGCCGCGATCTTTATTGCGAGAACTCTCAACTTTCAAAAAGTTAAAAAAAAATACAATGAGTTTCTTCCCCCAAACTTGACATTGTTAATATCTTGATTCTTGGTGTGATGTTATTCCCAAATTCCTCAACAGGCACCTCCTCAGAATAAGGACATTGAATCGAGGGTATTCTGGTCCCAATTTTTTTGAGGGAGAAATGGAACCTAAGATGAGCATGGGGAATCCCACTGCTTTCGGAAAAATTTCAGTCTCTTGACCCGGCACTTCAGGTTCTCCCATGAGCTGTTCCCATTAATGATGTCCCATCCCCATCCCTATTTGCTGCACCCCACCAACTCACCAGGCCTTAAAAGCACAGGCAACTCTATGCTGTGAAGCCTCCACTCACCTACTCCGTTCTTCAACAAAATAAAGCCAATCTAAATATGCTCATACTTTTTTTTTTTTTTTTTCTGAGACAGAGTCTTGCTGTGTCAACCAGGCTGGAGTGCAGTGGCGTGATCTTGGCTTACTGCAACCTCTGCCTCCTGGGTTCAAGCGAATCTCCCACCTCAGCTTTCTGAGTAGCTGGGATTATAGGCACCCACCACCACACCTGGCTGATTTTTGTATTTTTAGCAGAGATGAGGTTTCACCATGTTGGCCAGGCTGGTCTCGAACTCCTGACCTCAGGTGATCCACCCGCCTTGGCCTCCCAAAATTCTGGGATTACAGGCAGAAGCCACCATGCCCGGTCTAAATCTGCTCATTCTTTAAGGCTTACTTGATGCTGCTCCTCTGTTGAGACTCCCAGATGTCCAACTCCATGGGTGCAGCTTGGTCTCTATGCTCAATCACCCTCAGAACATTCTGCTTTGCTTTAGGAGTAGCTCTGCTCCTGTCTGACTCTCTTATTGGGTAGCACTCTCCTTAAGGTCAGAGGTGGAGCAAGTCATCGTTGAATCATCCCCAGCATGAGACATAGAGGCTTGTACATAGTAGGTGCTTAATAAACACTCATTGAATTGTATGGCTCTACCTGCTGAAAATAAATGACACATTGTAATTACTCCAGAGTTCAGATCCTGAAAATATTTTTTATTACAAGAAAAAAATAGTCATTTGAATTAATTCACTGTTACAAAGGCAAAATATCTACAGCACTGGGAATGGTATCAGTACATCAGATAGTCATAGCACTTAAAGACTGAAGTACTTTCATTTCCCATAAACACCATCATAATGAAAAGAGTGCGTCATGTTTTAAAGTCATGGAGGCCTTTTAGCATCACAGGTAGTTCCATTCTGTTTGTTGGGAATTTTAAGCCATGCGAAGAAAAATGAAATGCCACTAAAAAGAATATCATGATTGACAAAACGACGGGAAGGGGAAACATTCCTTTCTTCAAAAGTGCCTGTAACATGAAAAGAATGCCACAAAAAGAAGGTTGTTAACAGCAGATAGTTCAACAGTTACGTTATTATACCCAACTGCCAAAGTTGTAGAAAAAAGCCAGCAAATGAAGCAGTTGAGATGAACAGAGCCTATTTAGAAGAGGAAGAAATATATTGTATTTCTGAATGCAACAGCTGCATGTAAGTGTAACAAGATCCTAGCTCAAATTATAGCTTTGGATCCAGCTCCCCCTTTGCAGCATCTAATCTGCTCTTGTGAGCCCTGGCACGGGCTGTTAGTAGATGCATCAAGGATGTTTTTCCCAGCATGGTGATGTGGCAGCTGTTTGATGAGCAGCTGCATCATGTGGATTTTGGGTCAGCGTGCATGGGAACACAGTCTTTTTGGTGGCTAACTGTGGGGGAAGTTAATGTCAGGCTGTACCAGCCTGCTGGTTTTCCCTGGCAAAACCCTCTGAGATGACCCCATTCTGTACAGCTGGGAAGCCGCGGCTTTGTTTTTTGAAAGATATAAACAATCTGCTCCTTCTTTAACAGGGCTTAGTAAGGAAGGACCTTCAGTCAGTAATACATGCAACCTGAAGAACTAGCACCTTAGTGTTGGAACACGTCCTTGGCGTTCATCCTCTGATTCTGGGCAAAAAACGCCCTGGGGAAGACCCCCTGGAGCCCTATTTCTCCTCTGAATAGGACACTTACAAGACTTAGCAATGGATGAGGTCCCAGCACACAGACACATTACACTCCCCAAAGCAATAATTAAAAACTCATTGAGCATTTAGATCCCGCCTGCTTAATTGTCCTCTTTCCTCTGTTCCTTGTTTTCCTCTTTTAGTGGGTGATGGGAGGACATGAGAGAATCAGTTATCAGTATTAAGATGCAGGCAAGTGCTATGGAAATAAAGCTATGTGCTAGATGGTTTCGCTTGACCAGCTTCCCCATCCTGGAGAGTCCAGCTCCCACCCCCCATTTCATTGTAATCTCATCCAGTACTTTTGCTTGAGGCAAAACTGGACTCACTCCCTTAGTCCCAGGAGTGGGCATATAACTCAAGCTGGAAAACCCATGTCCCCTGAGCCACAGTGATTGGTTGGGAGTCAGGTCCCCGTGACTAGATTCGGTCAATGCGAGCTTTCCCGGAGATGTCTGCTGGGACCACTTGGAAGGGCCATTTCTCTTGCTCTGAAAGGGAATCTGAAGGGGACACGTAGGCTTGTTCAGCGACATCTTGCTACTGGTGTGAAAGGAGAATTTGAAATGAGTCAAGCAGGGCATAGTCAAGTCAAAGAGGGAAAGGTAAAGGCCCCATGGCATTTTATACCCTGAATCCCAAAGCGGATTTAGCCCTTGAACTTTCCAATTACAGGATCCAATAAATTCTCTTTTAGCTTCTGTGAGATTGAAGTGGGCTTCTGTGCCTGCCGCTGAACTCACCTTGTTTAAAGATTTGCTTCATAGTTTGTGCTCCCTACTAGGATAGGAGCTCCAGGCAATCAGGGACTTTGTCTGCCTTGTTCATTATTTTTCCTGTTTTTCTCAATTCCCAGACATTTCATTATTTTATTTTTTTGAGACAGGGCCTTGCTCCGTTGCCCACCCTGGAGCCTATCATATCTCACTGCAGCCTCCAGCTGCTAGGCTTAGGTGATCCTCCTGCCTTGGCCTCCTGAAGTGCTAGGATTATAGGTGCGAGCCACCATGCCCAGCTGTTTATTTTTTATTTGCTCCCTTCAGCTACAGCCTACACTCCATGAAGCCGTGAGTTCGTTTTTCAGGGCTTATTCCATTAGCTCCATAAAAAGTTGCTGAATGAACGTGTTAATCACAAGGTACAACTTTCATTTATTGAAGAAACCGTTAAACTTTTATTAAGCACAGATTCTGCTTTCAAGTAGCCTCCAGTAGGTGAATAAATTGCAAAATGAATGAAGACCGAATTAAGGAAGATCAGAGGGATGCAATCTCTTAGGAGTGGAGGACAAGGGATTTTAGGGGACTCTTGGTGGAGGGCAGGGTTAGTGGTTGGCACTTCAGGCTCGAGGGGCTCAAATGTCTTCAATCAATGAGACAACTGCACTTGTACTGTGTGCAGGGAGTGGAGGGGGAAACAGAGAGGTTGGAAAAGAATCAAAGGTTACTGGAATGAAGGAATGGGATATAGTTGAAGAGAAATTAACATTTTATTGAAATTAATAAATATTTAAACAATATAATCTGAAAAGTCCTTATTTGGAAAATGTTGATGAAGAGGTCACCAAAATATTATTTTATGCCTTTCCTTATAACATAATTTTAGCTCTGTGGGGAAAACAGTCAAACTGATGGATGAAGTCATTGGCGTAAATATGGCAAAGGCAGATACACCCAGACCTAAGACCAACGAAATCTGACAGGCTCCAGGGGAATTTTGGAACCAAATCTCTCTCTCTAAAAAGCCATGAAAAACATAATATAAAAATGATATATGGGAAAACCTCATTAATTTAGATATTTCTGTTCTTAATTTGTAGCCACTTGAATTTTATCTGGGTTAACGAAAAATTTGCAAAGCAAATTAAGAATGTGAATAAGATTAGAGAGGGAATGTTTAAGCTGCTCAAGAGAACAAAATGTTTTCATGCATTCATTTCCATAAAAACAGGTGAATTAAAATATATTCTCATTATTAAAGCCACTTGTTGTACATATTTATTGCCTGATAAAATAAGTTTAGTTGAAAACAAGTAAATTTTATTTTTCTTGAGATAGTGACTCTAGTGTAAATTGGTGAAGTTTTTCTCATCATTCAGTATTTAGGATCAATTTTCAAATTCCCCTGATATTTCCTCTTTAATGTTTTTATTATTTGTTGAACCATTTTGTATCAGGGTGCTTTTGTTTTTGTTTTTAGTTCAGTTTTATTCATCAGTTAATAGACACTTGGATTATTCACAGCTTTTGGCTATTATGAACAAAGTAGGTCTGAGTATTCAAGTAAACAATTTTGCATGGGCATATAATTTCATTTCTCTTGGTAAATAAATACTTACAAGTGAATGATTGGGTCATATGGTAGATGTAGATTTAACTTGTAAAAAGTTATCAAACTCTTTTTCAATGTGTGCCATTTTGCATTCCTACCAGCAATGCACACGAATTCCATTTACCCCATGTCCTCACAAACATTTTGTAATTTCAGGCTTTTAAAATTTTAGTTATTTCTGTAGGTATGTAGACATATTTCGTAATAGTTTTAATTTGAAGTTCCATAATAACTAATGATGTTGGTCATCTTTTTATGTACTAATTTGTCATTCAGCTATTTTTGTGGTGAAGTGTTCAAATCTTTTGTCCATTTTAAAATTTGGATTGTCTATCCTCTTATCATTGTATTGTAAAAATTATTTATATATTCTGATATATATTTTGGAATTTTTTTCCAATCTGTGTCTTGCCTTTTCATTTTCTTAAAAGTATTATTTGAAGAGTAAACATTTTATATTTCAATAAATACCATTTTTTAATAGTTCACAATTTCTTAAATAGAACTATTTAAGAAATCAAAGGCCATTAAGAATTGTTTAAAATGTTTTATAAGTTAAGGTACATTCACATCTATTTTTTGTTCACTTTTGTTATCTGGTATAAGAACTTTTTTTTTTACATATTGCTATCCAGTATTTTAGCACAATATATTGAAAAGATTATCTTTCCCACAGTTGAATTACCTTGCCAAATGTTATGTGTCTCTTTCTGAACTCTATGCTATTTCACTGATCTATGTGTCTGTCTGTCTTCTGACAACACTGCACTGTCTAAATTACTATAGCTTTATAACAAGTGTTGATACCAGTTATTGTAAGCCCTCCAACTTTGTTCTTCTTTATAAACATTGTTTTATATATTTTAAGAATTCACGTGTTCATTTCTTTAAAAAAAAAAAAGTGTGCTTGAATTTTAGTTGGTATTGCATTGTATCTGCAGATCAATTTGAGGACAACTGGCATCTTAGCAATATTGACTCTCTTGGTCCATGAGCATGGTATGTCTCTCCATTTGTTAGATCTCCCTTAATTTCTGTCAGCCCTGTGTTACAGTTTTCAGTGTATGCATTCCTTATATATTTTGCTATATATATTCATGAGCATTTTATACACTTATACTGTTGTAAACGATGTTTTATTTTAATTTTAAATTTCTAACTATTCAATGCTAACATAAAGAAACATAGTCAGTTTTGCATATTGACCTGCAATTTGATATCTCATTAATTCTGATAGTTTTTTGTAGATTTGTTAGGATGTTCTACAAAGACAATCACATTTCTGTGAACAGTTTTATTTTTTCCTTCTTCAACCTGTAAGACAATTGTTTGCTTGCTCATTTGTTGTTTATTTTTTGCCTTATTGAACTGGCTAACACAACAGTAAATACATATGATTAGAGTAGACATCCTTGCTTTATTGCTGCTCTTACAGGAAAAATATCAGTTTGAAGTTCGATGTTAGCTATATTCTTTATCAGATTGAGAAAGTTTTCTTTTATTTCTGGTTTAATAATAATTTTTTAAAATCATAAGTTGATGTTACATTTTGTCAAGTTTTTTTCTGCATTTATTGAAATTATCATATGGTTTTTCTTTTTAGTCTGTTAATGTGAAAATTTCAATAATATTTAAATGTTAGGCTAATTTTGCAATCTTAAGATAAACTCAACTTGGCCATGATATATTATTATTTTAATATGTTGGCAGGTTCCATTTAGCAGTATTTTGTTAAGGGTGTGTGTGTGCGTGTGTGTGTGTGTGTGTGTGTGTGTGTGTCTATTTTTATGAGGAACTATGGTTCGTAGTTTTGTTTTCCTTGGAACATTAGTCTCATTTGGACGTGAGAAGAATGTTAGCCTCATAAAGTTACTTAGAAAGTCTTTTTACTTACATTATTTTCTGGAACAGTTTGTGGAGAACTTGTTACTTCTTCCTTAAATGCTTTGCAAAATTCACCAGTGATGTCCAGGTCTGGAGATGTGTGTGTGTGTGCATGCGCATTCTTTTAAGCAGAAATTTGATCTCTTTAATAAATATAGGGCTAATCAGATAATCTAATTTTTCTTATGGGAGTTTTAGTGACTTATGTTTCTCAAGAAATTTTCTATTCCATCTAAGTTGTTAAGTTTATTAACTTAAAGTTGTTCATAATATTCCCATATTAATGTTTTTAATGTCTGTAAGATCCGTAGTGATGTTCTCTCTTCCATTCCTCATATTGGTAATTTATGTCTTCTGGATTTTTTTCCCCCATGCTCACTCTGGCTAGAGGATTATCAATGTTATTGATCTTTTCAACAACTAGCTAACTTACTGTATCTCTTTTCTTTTTCTATATTATTGGTTTCTGCTCTTATCTTTATTGTTTCTTTCCTGCTATTTACTTTGAGTTAATTTCAGTTTTTCTAGTGTTTTAAGTTGGAATATTAGGTAATTGCGCTGAAGTCTTTCTCTTTTCTAATATTTTGGGTGGTATCCATTATAATTGTCACTTAGATCAAGTTGCTTGATAGTGTTTTTCAAGTTTTCCATTTTCTACTATTTTTTAATCTACTTGTTCTATCAATTATTGAAAGCCATTGTGTTCTTCAGTTATAAATGTGTATTTTCCTATTTCTTCTTTTGGTTCTACTATTTTTATTTCTAGTATTTTCAATCTTTGTTATTAGGCTTATACACATTTAGAATTATTATGTCTCCTTGATGAATTAACTCCTTTAACATAATGAGATGTCACTAAAACAAGCCTGAAAAGGGTCAAACTGATTTCATGTAACTTAACTGCATCCCCAAATAAAATCCAAAAATAAGAGGAATACAATAAAATTCAGCACCCTACAATGTAAAATTCATAAAGTCTGACATCCAAGCAAAAATTACTATGCATGCAAACAAGCAAGAAAATGCAACTCATAACCAGAAAAATAATCAATGAATAGTAAAAGACACTGAAATTACAAAGATGATTGAATTACCAAACAGATGTTAAGATATATATTACAAACATCCTCCATTCATTCAAGAAGGTAGAGGAAACCATGCACATAATGAGAAAAAAGGAAAACATGTAAAGTCTCAAATCAAACTTAAGAGATAAAAAACGATTTATAAAATAAAAAGTACATGGGACAAGACTGTCAGTAAATTTGGTACTGAAGAAAACATTAGTAAGCAAACTTGAAGATAAAGTCAGAAACTTAACTTCCACATCCATAATTGATCTATTTAATTGTTCAGTTTTAGTATACATGTATTGTGGTATCACCATACCTCTTGTTTATCTGTGTTTCCATGGTAGAACCTTTATCAACTGGAGTACAATGATTATGCACAATTTTTTTTGTCTTTACTCTTATAGAATCCATTCATGTCCAAAGTTCTTTAGGTCAGCACATTTTCTCTCCAATCTCTTCAATGAGGTTGTGTCATATATTTTAAAAGAGTTAGATTCTCTTGCCATATTCTGCATTATATCCTGAGGTCCCCGCCTCCTAAGTTATATTTTTAAAATTCTATGCATCACTGCTCACTTGTTGTGCTATAAAGTTCTATGGATTTTGACAAACACGCAGTAATGACAAATGCCTCACAGTATCATACAGAATTGTTTCATTGCCCTAAAAAAATCTCTTGTGCTTTATCCATTTAATCCTTCCCCCCTACCCACTAAGCCCCTGGCTATCACTGATCTTTCTATTATTGCTGCAGTTTTGTGTTTTCCAGAATGCCATGTAATTGGCACCATACACTACATAGCCTTTCCAGACTGACTTCTTTCCCGAAGCAAAATGTATTATTTTAAGATTTATCCAAGTCTTTTTGTGGCTTGTTAACTCATTTCTTTTTATTTCTCTGTAGTGTTTTTAAAAGGTATTCATTAGTTTCTGGGGACTGTAACAAAGAAATGTATATTTGTCTGGCAAACAACAAAAAATATCTTCTTATCTTTTTTAAAAAGCTGTCAGTTCTATCCATCTAATTGCCCTGGCCAGAAAACCGAGAGCCCTCCCAGCACATTCTTCATCCTTCCTCACAGTTAATTCATCCCTTATTCCTGTGGAGTCACCTCAACATATATCCTGGATGCACTGATTTTCCTCCATTGCTACTCCCAGCACCCCATCCAATTAAACATATCTCAGCTATGCTGCCTTAATAGATTTCTAACCATTCCTTCCTCTTTCCCTCCAGTTAGTACTTAAAGCAGCAGTCAGTGACATAAATTGGTTGACATCATACCCTTGCCTAAGATTCTCCCAAGTCTTTCCAATGGCTTGGAATAAAATTCAGAAAATCTGAGATAGTTTTGGGCTGTCTCAAGATGGAGATCCTAGCCACACCTATAGCTCAGTTGCCATACGTTTTCCTTTTGATTACTAGGTCCTGCTGTCCTGATCTTTTAGCTCTTAAAGCAAGCTCCTTCTCACATCAGAGTCCTTCCACATACAATTCCCCTTGTAAGAATACTCTTTCCCTAGCTGTTTGTATGGCTAACTCCTCATCTTTCAAGTTTCCATTTTGTAGTTACCACCCCAGGGGAGTCTTCTCCATTCAGCAGATCTGAAGATACATTCCTCTAGTTATTTTTGCTTTTATACTTACTACAAGTTTTAATTATACGCATTTTTTGTTTGTCCTTCTCAGTGTCTTGTAAGAGCTATTAAGGCAAGACCGTGTGATTTTTGTTTACCACAGTACCCCAGAATCTAGAACTGTAGCTTGCACATTGATGTGCTCAAGAAATATGTACAGAATGAAATGATGGATGAGTTGTAGTGATAAAATAAAAAGCTCAGGCCAATCTGGCTCTGAGTTCTTGCTCTTATTCTTAGTGACCTTGGGCAAATTATGTAACACCTCTGACTCACAGTTTCTCTTTTTAAAATTAAAACTTAGTATCTGTGTATATTTATGGGATATATGTGATATTTTGCTACATGCATAGAATGTCTAATGATCAAGTCAGAGTATTTGGGGTATCCATCAACTCAAGCATTTATCATTTCTATGTGTTGGGAACATTTCAAGTCATCTCTCCTAACTGTTCTGAAATACACAATACATTGTTGTTTACCATAGTCACCCCACACTGTTATCAAACATTAGAACTTATTCCTTTTATATAACTGTACGTTTGTACCCATTTACCAACGTCTCATCATCCTCCCTGCCACACACCCTTCCCAGCCTCTGGTATCTGTTATTCCACTTTCTACCTCCATGAGATCACAACTTCTTCGCTCCCACATATAAGGGAGGACATGCGATATTTGTCTTTATGTGCCTGATTTATTTCACTTAACAAAATGACCTCCAGTTCCATCCATGTTGCTGTAAATTACATTATTTCATTCTTTTTATAGTGAATACTATTTCATTGTGTATATAAACCACATTTTCTTCATCCATTTATCCATTGATGGACACAGGTTGATTCCATGTCTTTGCTATTGTAAATAGTGCTGCAATAAACATGGAAGTGCAGTTATCCCTTTAATATATTGATTTATTTTCCTCTGGATAAATACTTAGAAATGGCATTGCTGGATTACATGGTAGCTCTATTTTTAGTTTTTTTGAGAAATCTCTCTACTGTTTTCCATGGTAGCTATACAAATTTACATTCCCACCAAAAGTATAATCAATATAATTTTCTGCATCCTCACGAGAATCTATTATTTCTTGTCTTTTTAATAATTGCCACTCTAACTGGGGTGAGATGGTATCTCATTGTGGTTTTGAGTTGCATTTCCCTGATGATTAGTTATGTTGAGCATTTTTTCATATATGTGTCGACATTTTGTATGTCCTATTTTGGGACATGCATAAAAAGTTCTTTGCCCACTTTTTAATGGGATTATTCATTTTTGACTTTGTTTTGTTTTGCTTATTATCGAGTTGAGTTCCTTGTGTGTTCTGAGTACTAGTCCCTTGTCAGATAAATAATTTGCAAATATTTTCTCCCATCCAACCAGTTGTCTCTTCACTATGTTGTTTTCTTTGCTGAGCAAAAGCTTTTTAGTTTAATGCAGTCCCATTTCTCTATTTTTGTTTTTGTTGCCTGTGTTTTTAAGGCCTTAGCCATAAAATCTTTGCCTAGACCAATGCCCTAAAGTTTTTCACATTTTATCCTAGCAGTTTTATATGTTTGGGTCATATGTTTAAGTCTTTAATTCATTTTGAGTTGAATTTTGCATATGTTGAGAGATAGGAGTCCAGTTTCATTCTTTTGCATATGGATTAAGTTTTCCCAGCACCATTTATTGAAGACTGTGTACTTTCCCTACTGAGTGCTCTCAGTGTCTTTGAAGAAAATCAGTTGACTGTAAATATGCAGATTTATTTTAGATTCCTTTGGTCTGTTTTTATACTAATACCATGCTGTTTTGAATATTATAACCTTGTAATGTATTTGAATTCACATAGTGTGCTGTCCCCAGCTTTATTCTTTTCACTAAGTATTGCTTTGGCTATTTGGGCTATTTTTGGTTCCATACAAATTTTAGTATTGTTTTTTCTATTTTTGTGAAAAATGACATTGGTACTTTGATAGGGATTGCATTGAATCTGTAGATTGCTTTGGGCAGTATGGTCATTTTAACAATATTAATTCTTCTGATACATGAGCATGGGATGTCTTTCTATTTGTGTCCTCTTCAATTTACTTCATCCGTGCTTTGTAGTTTGCTTTGTATAGGTTTTTCACTTCCTTGGTTACATTTGTTGCTGGGTGTTTTATTTTATTTTTCTGTGCTATTGGAAATTAATTGCCTTCTTGATTTCTTTTCCAGCTAGTTTATTCTTGATATACAGAAAAACTATTAATTTTTGTATGTTGATTTTGTATCCTGCAACATTTTCTATTTATGTGATCTAAAAGTTTTTTGGTGGAGTCGTTTATTTTTTCTAGATATATGATTATGTCATCTGCAAATACGGGCAATTTGGCTTCCTCTTTTCCAAATTAAATGCCTTTTATTTCTTTCTCTTGCCTGATTATTCTGGCTAGAACTTTCAGTACTATATTAATAAGGGGTGATGAAATTCAGTGTCCTTGTCTTGTTCCAGTTCTTAGAGGAAAAGCTTTAGACTTTTCCACACTCCACATAATGCTAGCTGTGGCTTTTTCATATATGGCCTTTATTATGTTATGGTATGTGTCTTCTATGCCTACTTTGTTAAGAGCTTTTATCATGAAGGCATGCTAAATTTTACCAAGTGCTTTTTCTGCATCTATTGAGATGATCTAATAGTTTTTGTCCTTCATTTTGTTGATGTAATGTATTGTGTTTATTGATTTGTGTATCTTGAGCCATCTTTGCATCCCTGGGATAAATCCCACTTTATCATGGCACATTATCTTTTTGATGTGTTGTTAGATTTACTTTGCTAGTATTTTGTTAAGGATTTTAGCGTTAATGTTCACTAGGAATAGTGACCTGTAGTGTTCTTTTGTTGTGTCCTTGTCTGGTTTAGGGATCAGGATAGTGTTGTCTCATAGAATGAGTTCGGGGAAATTCCCTCCTCTTCAATTTTTTGCAATAGTTTGAGAATAATTGATGTTAGTTTTTGTTTGCAAGTTTTATAGGATTCAGCTGTGAAGAATTTTCCTTGTGGGGAGACATTTTATTACTAATTCAATCTCATATTTTTTAGTATTGGTCTGTTTTTTATTCCTTCCTGGTTCAGCCTTGGTAGGTTGTATGTATCCATGAATTTATTTATTTCCTCTAGGTTTTCCATTTTGTTAGTTCATAGTTGCTCATAATGGTCTCTGATGATCTTTTATATTTTTGTGCCATCAGTTGTAATGTCTCCTTTGTATTTCTGGTTTTGTTATTAGGGTCTTCTCTTCTTTTCTTGATAACTCTAGCTAACATTTTATTGATTTATCATTTCAAAGTGCCAACTCTTTTGATGTGTTGATCCTTTTATTTTTTTATTTTTTTATTTTTATTTTTTTTTTGAGACAGAGTCTCGCTCTGTCGCCCAGGCTGGAGTCCAGTGGCCGGATCTCAGCTCACTGCAAGCTCCGCCTCCCGGGTTTACGCCATTCTCCTGCCTCAGCCTCCGAGTAGCTGGGACTACAGGCGCCCGCCACCTCGCCCGGCTAGTTTTTTTTTTTTTATTTTTTAATAGAGACGGGGTTTCACCGTGTTAGCCAGGATGGTCTCGATCTCCTGACCTCGTGATCCGCCCGCCTCGGCCTCCCAAAGTGCTGGGATTACAGGCTTGAGCCACCGCGCCCGGCCGATCCTTTTTATTTTTTAAAAGTCTCTATTTTCCTTAGGTCTGCTCTGATCTTTATTCTTTCTTTCCTTCTACTAATTTCAGGCTTGGTTTGTTCTTGCTTTTCTAGTTCCCTGAGGTATATCATTAGATTGTCTATTTGAAATCTTTCTACTGTTTCAATGTGGGTGTTTATTGCTATAAAATTCCCCCTTAGCACTGCTTTTGCTGTATCACATTATCCCATAATTTTGGTATGTGCTGTTTCAATTTCCATTTGTTTTAAGAAAAATTTTTTTATTTCCTTCTTAATTTCTTCCTTGACCCAATTGTCATCCAGAAGCTTGTTGTTTAATTTTCATGTATTTGTACATTTCCAAAGTTCCCCCTGTTATTAATTACCAGTTTTATTCCAGCATGGTCTGTGAAGATACTCGATAGGATTTTGATTCTTAAAATTTTGTTGCAATATGTTTTGTGCCTATCATATGGTCTATTCCGAAAAATGTTTCCTGTATGGATGAGAACAATGTATATTCTGTAGCTATTGCATAAAATATTCTGTAGGTATCTATTAGATCCATTTGGTCTAAAGTGCAGTTTAAATTCAATGTTTCCTTGTTAATTTTCTGTGTGGATAATACGTCTAATGATGAGAGTGTGGTGGTGAAGTCCCCAGCTACTATTTTATTGGAGTCTTTTTCTCCCTTTGGATCTAATAATATTTGCTTTATAGATCTAGGTGCTCTGGTATTGGGTGCATATATGTTTAAAATGATTGTATCATCTGGCTGAATTTAACTTTATGATTATGTAATGATCTTCTTTGTCTCTTTTTACTGTTTCTACTTAAAGTCTGCTTTATCTGATATTAGGAAAGCTACTGCTTGTGTTTTCTTTCTGTTTGCTTGGGATATATTTTTCTATCTTTTTACTTTCAGTCTGTATGTGTCCTTACAGGTGAGATGAGTTTCTTACAGGTAGCATTTTGTTGGATCATTTTAAAGACCAATTTAGCCATATCATTTTTTTGAGATGGAGTTTCACTCTTGTCACCCAGGCTGGAGGGCAATGGCTTGATCTCAGCTTACTGTCACCTCCTCCCGGGTTCAAGCGATTCTCCTGCCTTAGCCTCACGAGTAGTTGGAATTACAGGCACCTGCCACTACATCCAGCTAATTTTCTGTAGTTTTTGGGGTTTCACTATGTTGGCCAGGCTGGTCTCAAACTCCTGACCTCATGATCCGACTGCCTTGGCCTCCCAAAGTGCTGGGATTACAGGTGAGAGCCACCGTGCCTGGCCTCAGCCATCTCTTTTAAGTGGAAAGTTTCATCTGTATATATCCAAGGTCATCACTGATATGTGAAGGCTTATTCCTATCACTTTGTTAATTGATTTCTGGTTGTTTCCTGTATGCTTTACTCCTCTCTTTCTTATTGTTTATCACTGTGGTTTGGTGGTAGTGGTAACATTAGCATCCTCATTTGTGTGTTTTTTCTATCAGTGGGAGTAGGGAGACCCCCTGAACCTATTGCTATGGAACAAAAGATGAAATGCTCCTGATTATTGTAAATACAAAATTGCATGCAAGATTGTGTAAAGACAATGCCAGGTTGGGCTGCCAGAATGAGCCAACAGCACATAATGTGCTTCCCCTGCAGAAAGCCTATGAACGGATGTGCAGTCAGGGAGGTTTCACATCACCAAGATTCCTATCCCAGAAAAGCAGATGTTCATAGCTCTGGGACTGGAATGCGACCCTTGTGGAGAACCTATATATGGACGCATAAGGGACACCTGTCCATATGGATAAGATAGGGCTATAAATGCCCTCATCTTGCCACGGCTCTTCTAGGTCTCTTTAGGGTTAAGGCATACTCCCTTCTGAGAATGTCTGGTCTCACCAGTTGTCTAGCTTCATGTCCTGTTTCTATGGATTGTTTGTAACCAGCTTTTGCTGCAACTGTTACTGCTGATTAATATCTTGCTAATCATAGGTTATGGAAAAACTGTGTTTCTGCTTTAAGGCTCTGTTAGAAATTACTGATGCACACACTATATTGTAAATTCTTATCTCTGTATACTGTACTTCTGCATACAGATGTTATGTTAAAGAATTACTTCATCCCCATGTGACCATCTCACCTCAATCAAATGACCCTAAATCCCTCACTAACCTACCCCCACCCTCACTAAACTTAATAATAAATGCAGGTATATCCAGTGCATTGGCAACATCATGGGACCAGAAGGCAATGACCCCGCTGGACCCAGCTTTCACTATCTTGTGTGTGTCTATTATTTCTCAACCTGCCAATCTGCCTGGGAACAAAGAAAGAGTCCCGTTGCATTGTGGGCTGCTGGCCAGATCCTACAATAAGTGGGTTTTATACTTTCATGTGTTCTAGTGATTTTGGATCTCATTCTTTCACTTCTAGATGTGGGGCTCCATTAGGAATCTATTGTAGGATCAGTTTAGTGATGATGAATTCCCTTAGCTTTTGCTTGTCTGGGATAGCCTTTATTTCTCCTTCACTGATGAAGGATAATTTTCTGGGTGTAGTATCCCTGGCTTACAGGAATTTTTTCTTTCAGTGCTATAAATATATGATCCCATTCTCTCTTGGTTTTTATGATTTCTGCTGAGAAATCTGCTGTTATTCTGATGGGAGTTCTCTTATAAATAGCTAGGCATTTTTCTCTCATTGCATTTAGAATTTTCTCTGTCTTTGACTTTTGACAGTTTGACTATAATATACTGTATTAGTCCGTTCTCACACTACTATAAAGGACTACCTGAGACTGGGTAATTTGTGAATAAAAGAGGTTTGATTGACTCATAGTTCTGCAGGCTGTACAGGAAGCATGGCTGGGAAACCTCAGGAGACTTACAATCATGGTGGAAGGACGAAAGGGAACCAAGCACATCTTCACACTGTGGCGAGAGAGATAGTGAGGGGGGAAGTGCTACACACTTTTAAACAACCGGATATCATGAGAACTCACTATCACAAGAACAGCAAGGGGGAAATCCACCCTCATGATCCAATCACCTCCCACCAGGTCCCTCCCCCAACACTGGGGATTACAATTTAACATGAGATGTGGGTGGGGACACAGAGACAAACCATATCATTCCACCTCCAGCTCCTCCCAAATCTCATGTCTTTCTTACATTTCAAAACCAATCATGTCTTCCCAACAGTTCCCCAAAGTCTTAACTCATCCCAGCATTAACTCAAAAGTCTAAGTTCAATGTCTCATCTGAAACAAGGCAAGTCCCTTCTGCCTATGAGCCAATAAAATAAAAGACAAGTTTAGTTATTTCCAAAATACAATGGGGGTACAGGCATTGAGTAAATGCTCCTGTTCCAAAAGGGAGGAATAGGCCAAAACAAAGAGGCTACAAGCCCCATACAAGTCCGAAATCCAGAAGGGCAGTTATTAAATCTTAAAACTCCAAAATAATCTCCTTTCATTTCATGTTTCACATCCAGGGCTTGCTGATGCAAAAGGTGGGCTCCCAAAGGTTTAGGCAACTCTGCTCTTGTGGCTCTACAGGGTACAGCCCGTGCAGCTGCTTTTCTGGGCTGGCACTGGGTACCTGTGGCTTTTCCATATGCACAGTGCAAGCCATCAGTGGATCTGCCATTCTGGGGTCTGGGGAACACTCTGGAGGACCCTCCTCTCACAACTCCACTAGGCAGTGCCCCACAGGGAACTCTATGTGGGGGACCAATCCCACATTTTTCCTCTGCACTGCCTTAATGGAGGTTCTCCATAAGCACTCTACCCCTGCAGCAGACTTCTGCCTGGACATCCAGGCATTTCCATACATCCTCTGAAATCTAGGTGGAAGCTCCCAAACCTCAACTCTTGTCTTAGGCCCAGTGCCACATGGAAGCTACCAAGGCTTGGGGCTTGCATCCTCTGAAGCAATGGCCCAAGCTATGCCTTGGCCCTTTACAGCCAGGGCTGGTGTTGGAGCAGCTGGGATGCAAGGTGCCATGTCCCAAGGCTGCATGAAGCAGCAGGGCCTTAGGCCCAGACCATGAAACCATTTTCTCCCTCCTAGGTTTCTGGGCTTATGATGGGAGGGGCTGCCATAAAGATCTCTGAAATGTCCTGGAAGCATTTTCCTCATTGTCTTGGTTATTAACATTCAGCTCCTCTTTACTTATGCAAATGTCTGCAGCCTTGAATTCCTCCCCAGAAAATGGGTTTTACTTTTCTACCACATGGTTGGGCTGCAAATTTTTCAAACTTTCCTGCTCTGCTTCCCTTTAAAGTATACATTTCAGGTTCAGGTCATTTATTTATGCAAATGAGTGTAGGCTTTTATTAATAGAAACAGCCAGGCCACATCTTGAATGCTTTGCTGCTTAGAAATTTCTTCTGCTAGATACCCTAAATCATCTCTCTCAAGTTCAAAGTTTCACAGATCTTTAGAGCAGGATGACAATGCCTCCAGTCTCTTTGCTAAAGCATAGCAAAAAATGACCTTTGCTCCAGTTCCTAATAAGTTCCCCATCTCCACCTCAGCTTGGACTACACTGTCCATGTCACAATCGGCATTTTGATCAATTCAACTGGCCTCTAGGAAGTTCCAAACTTTCCCTCATCTTGCTGTCTTCTTTTGAGCCCTGCAAACTGTTCCAACCTCTGCCCATTACCCAGTTCCAGTGTCATTTCCACGTTTTCCAGTATCTTTATAGCAATGCCCCGCTTCTCCGATGCCAATATTCTGTATTTATCTTTCTTGCACTACTATAAAGAACTACCTAAGACGGGATGATTTACGAAGAAAAGAGGTTTTAATTGACTCACAGTTCCACAGGCTGAACAGGAAGCATGGCTGGGAGGCCTCAGGAAACTTACAATCATGGCAGAAAGATGAAAGGGAAGCAAGCACATCTTCATATGGCAGCAGGAGAGAGATAGCAAAGCAGGAAGTGCTACACACTTTTAAACAACCAGATCTCATGAGAACTCAATCACTATCAAGAGAACAGCAAGGTGGAAATCCACCCACATGATCCAATTACCTCCCACCAGGCCCCTCCTCCAACAATGAAGATCATAATTCAATGTGAGATTCAGTTGGGGACACAGGGCCAAACTGTATCATGTATCATGAAGAAGACATTTTTAAATTGTATCTATTTGGGGATCCCTGAAATTCCTGTATCTGGATATCTAAATCTCTTGCTAGGTTTAGGAAGCTCTTAGCTATTATTTTGTTAAATAGGTTTTCTATCCCTTTCATTTTTCTCTTTGCCTTCTGGGAAACCTAAAACTTGAGTATTTGGCTGCTTTATGGTGTCCCATGTGTCACATAGGCTTTGTTCATTCTTTTAAAGTATTTCTCTTTATTTTTTGTCTGACTGGGTTATTTCAAAAGACTTATTTTCAAGTTCTAAACTGTTTTTTTTTTTTTTCTGCTTGATCTAGTCTACTGTTAAAGCTTTCAATGGTATTTTGTATTTCCTTCAAGGAATTCTTCAGTTTCAGAATTTCTGTTTGGTTCTTTTTTTGATAATGTCTATCTTGTTAGTAAATTTCTCAGTCACATCCTGAATTGTTTTTCTGATTTCTTTGTGTTCTTCGTCTGTGTTCTCTTGTATCTCATTGAGCTTCTTTAATGTCATTATTTTGAATGCTTTGGGATTTCATAAATTTATTTTTGACTGGAATCTGTTGCTAGAAAATCGTTGTGTTTCTTTGGAGGTGTCATATTTCCTTAATTTTTGATGTTTCTTGTGTCCTTATGTTGGGTATCTGCACATCTGGTAAAAATAGTTGCTTCTCCAATTTTTTGAATTTGCTTTCATAGGGTAGGAATTCTTCCTGATGATGTGTCTATGATGTTGGTTGGATGGGACACTTTGGATTTGATTCTGGGTGCATGCAGTACTGTAGTCTTCATATGATTTCTTCAGTGGTAAGCAGCATCGGTGGTTTTGTAATTTCCTCAGTGGCTTGGGGCGTGGTTGCTACTGGAGGCTGTGGTAAAGTTTTGCCAGGGATGAGAGTGCTGGGTAAGCCAGGCTTCAGGCAGTTGTGGTGTCAGTGGTGAACTGAGTATGCCTGTCCTTGGACCCCAGGATTATGTACACTGGCACTGGTGTCAGTGGGACCAGGCAAGCCAATTCTTGGGCCTCCAAGTGGCTTGCTCAGGCTCCAGTAGTGGCAGTGGTGGTCCACGTAGTTGGACAGGTCGTTTGGTCCCTGGGCAGTGGGTATGGTATGGGCAATTGCAGTAGCTGTGATGGGACACCCCTCTGGTTCCCAAGTGATCCACACTGCTGTTGGCAGTAGCTGCAATAAGCTGGCTAGGCCAGTAACCAGGCCCACAGGTGGCATGTTCTCGTGGGTGCTAGCAGTAGTGATAGCAATAGGTTGGGTGGGCTCAACCTCAGGCCCCCCAAGAGGAATGCTCAGGTACCAATGGTGATGAATAGGACTGGGCAATCCCCAGGCCTGCAGATATCAAACTCAGTCACTGTAGGGACAGAGCCAGGCTGAACAGACCTGACTTCAGGCTCTGCGTTAGTACATCCAATTGCTGGCTGTGGTAGGCAGGAGAAGGGTGATCCCCAGGTCCCCAGCAGAATGCTCAGGTTGGAGCAGCAGTGGCTGCACTGCATCCCTGCTACTGGAGAGGGCGAGGTTGCTTTCAGTGGCAGTAGCCATAGGCAGGTGGCTGGGGAGCACACACTTCAGCCCCAGATGGTCACTGCATGTGGGGTACCCTATCATTAAGGTGCTTATAAATGCATGGTGCCTCCACTGCCAGTGGATTGAGCTTTGATCCTAGTGATGGCAGCTGTAAGCAGGGAAGCCTGTCCTTGGAGTGCATGAAAATGTGCAGCAGTCCTGCTACTGGGGGTGGCAGGGTCACAGCTGGTGGCTTATGCTTTGGCCCTGGTGGCAGCAGCCAGCTCTGGTGGCAGCCATAGGCAGGAGATATCAATGAGATGGGCTCCAAGGATGTAGAGATGCAGGGGTTGTTGGGCCCCAGGGCAGGGTGCAGTCTGGTGGGGCCTAGGCTTTCAAAATGGTGCTCTTCTGAAGCTGCTTAGGACTTGGGGTGAGGTGTGCGACTTAGTTTGAGCTCCCTTGCTGGAGCAGTGCTGTCACATGGTCTACACACAGCTCCTTATGTTAGTCTCAGGGTTCACGATGTTCAGGGGGCATTCTATGGCTAGGATTGCAGGAGTCTGTGGTGGGACTGTGGACCACTGTGGGGTTTCTCACCCTTTACCTGCACTGGGGAGCCTTCTCTAGGCTCCCAGAAGATCCTAGCTAAGCAGCCTGCCTCACTTTTCTCTCTTTCTATTTTTTTTTTTTTGAGACGGAGTCTCGCTCTGTCGCCCAGGCTGGAGTGCAGTGGCCAGATCTCAGCTCACTGCAAGCTCCGCCTCCCGGGTTCCCGCCATTCTCCTGCCTCAGCCTCCCGAGTAGCTGGGACTACAGGCGCCCGCCACCCCCCCCCGGCTAGTTTTTTTGTATTTTTTAGTAGAGACGGGGTTTCACCGTGTTAGCCAGGATGGTCTCGATCTCCTGACCTCGTGATCCGCCCGTCTCGGCCTCCCAAAGTGCTGGGATTACAGGCTTGAGCCACCGCGCCCGGCCATTTTTTAGGTGTTTCCTGTCACTTCTCCATCGAATTCCAGTGCCTCTCTTGAGTGGTCTATTTGAAGTGTGATTATCTACTCACTATTTTGGCTCTTCCTTGTGAAGAAGGCGAGCACCAGATGCCTCTAGTCAGCCATTGTGAAACCTCTCCCACAGTTTCTTAATCTATTAATTAAATACAATACTTTTCCCTGACAAATCGAGGGCAAGGATGGAAATAGTATATATACACAGATAACCAAATCCTTGGCTACATTTTAGGAATTCGGTAGGTATTAGCTAAAAACATTCTGATAATTTATCTTTTAATGACAAATGCTAGTATGAACTGTAGTTTTTGCTTTTTAGAATTTATTAACTTGTTCATTTATTCATTTTTATTATATATTCTATGATCTTAACTTCTGTAAATATTTTCTGGTTTTAGAATCTAAAAGTGCTGGAAAGATGGAGAGAAAGAGAAAGAGAAAAATTAAGGGCCCTCATAATACTTTCTCAATATTTTGTTTAATATATTTTCATTTGCATTAACATGGTTTGTTAAGTCTTTTTTTCCTTGTGAATGACACATTTTATAGATATCAAATTACCCGGTGTCATATTTAATAGTTTGGGTCTTAAATTCTGCTGTTTGAGATCAATATTACCATTTCTTCCTTTTCCAATTATATTTGCCCAATAAATTTCTTACTCATGCTTTGATTTTTAACATTTCATTGTAGCTTTATTTTCAGTGTGTGTCTTCAGTCAGCATGCAGCTGGATTTTCTTATATCCAATCCAAACTCTTAGGGATCTATAAGGCAAGGTTCTCAAACAGAACTTCTAAGAATATTAGTTCAATAAAAAATGTGTGTCCCCACTCTCGTAGATCCTACTTCAGCATAGCAGCGTGGGGTCCAAGGCTTTCATTTCCATTGTGAAAACCAGTTTTCTGAAACATCCAACAACCCATAGAACGTTGTTAGTTACCATTAACTAAAGATCTCACTTTTTGCCACAGCTAGTAACTTCCACTTCAGTTTTTTTTTTTTTTTTTTTTTTGGCTTGTTTAGTCTTTTCCTTTTCGATGGGCTTTGTATTTGGTTAGTTTTTCTCCGTGATTTCCATCATTTTTTTTTAATACTACTGGAGTGTACCTTTAAGCATTTGCAGAACTTTTAAAACTTGCATTTCTCTCATTGTTCCTCCTTGCCCCAGGTTAAGGGAAGAATTTAGCATATTCTTGGTTTGAGACCATTAATTATTATTATTGTGTGCATATTTTACGATGTAGCTTTCTGGTTTCCAAAATGCTTATCTACATTTACAGTCTGTCTCGAACCAGTTGCTTACCAGTATTCACAGTTAGCTATTTATTGGCTTATTTTCTACAGGATGCCCTTTAATCACTTCCCCAATCTGGAATATTTAGTGAAGCAACATCTCTCTGTTAACAGGAGAGCATACAGCAAGGTAGATTTGTTCCTTTTCTTAGACTTTGCACAGCTGAGGACATCATTGCATTATTTCTACACATGATCAGAATTTGGCTGGGTATAAAATTTGGCCTCACAATTTTTCTGCTCTGAGAATCTGAGGACAATGATCTTCTGTTTCCTGGACCATAGTTTTTCCAAGAAGTCTGAGACCAACTGAGTTTTCTGCCTTTGTGGTCTTATTGATTGATTTGGTTTGGCTGTTTCTTCACCCAAATCTCATCTTGAATTGTAGCTCCCGTAATTCTCACGTGTTGTGGGAGGGACCTAGTGGAAGATATTTGAATCATGGGGGCAGTTTCCCCCATACTGTTCTCGTGGTAGTGAGTAAGTCTCGCGAGATCTGATGATTTTATCAGGGGAAGCCTCTTTCACTTGGTTCTCATTCTCTCTTGTCTGCTGCCACGTGAGATGTGCCTTTTACCTTCTGCCTTGATTGTGAGGCCTCCCCAGCCACGTGGAACTGTGAGTCCATTAAACCTCTTCCCTTTATAAATTACTTAGTCTTGAGCATGTCTTTATTAGCAGCATGAGAACAGACTAATACATCAATCTAGGTGCTTTTAGGATTTTTTATTTAATTATTTCATTCAAAACTGTAATTATTTTTTCACTCATTTTGTCCGGGACATCATGGGCATTTTCAATTGTTATATAACCAGCCTCTTTTTTTTTTTATTTAAGCTAAGGAACCATTGTTCAATAATGCTTACCTTTAATCACAATTCTCTTTCAAGCATTTTGGTTTCTTCATTTAACGCTCTTATTCTTAGAGTTATTCTCCTGCTGCTCATGGAACGGCTAGTTAGGTTCCCAAGCTCTGTGACCCTGGCGCTCTACCAATTCTGTGAGAGAAACCCACCGCAACCCCCACATCATCTCCAGCCTATCATCCTAAATAGCAATGAGCAAGGAGGGGGCTCCATGAGGAGGAGGAAGATCAGCACCATGAAAGAGGAATTTGAAAATAAATAGAAAACCTACTCCAGAAGAAACTAAGACAATTCAGAGAAAGTTAAACAACAATAACAACAACAAAAATGGGAAAACTCTGATTAGTTAACTAAGAAAGATTTGGGGGAAATCAATACATTTTATAAATCAATGACTCTGTGCTAAGGGCAAAAATCAATAATCAATCATAAAGAGATGATCATTGGATTGTGGTATCACTTAGGTTGCCTAAAGAGCTCAGTAAAAATGGCTTAAAGTGATAGAGCCTATCTCCTAAAATTATTTTCAAAGACCATGTCCCCTCTTTGTACATTTTAAGCTGCTTTCTACCATTTTTACATTATATTTAAATACATGAAAAGAAAATCACTTCCAGCATATTTCAAATATTAACATTAAAAGTGTCTGCATTTAAATGTCTCCAAAGGAATCAAAATTTCCCAGCAACTGCCCACCGTCACTTGCTTAGAAGATCCAAGAGTAAGCCTTCCTCTAAAATCAGAACATTCACAACTTTTTTTACTCCTTGAATTACTGTCTTTTTACTTTTATCCAAATGTACTTTTGTGAATTACAGACTTCATTGTTCACCTCATCATTAGTTAATATAATAAAGATGTATGTAAATTGAATTGTTTAAATCTTTGAAATTTTCTGAAATCATGGGCTCTAGAATTTTTGCTAGCTGAAGGTATAATTACAAGTATATGTGTATATTTTACAAAAAAAAAAAAAAACAAAACTTGTTGGCTAGGCAACATGTCTCAAGCCTGTAAACCCAATAATTTGGGAGACCTACGTGGGAGAGCTGCTTGAACCCAGGAGTTCAAGACCAGCCTCGGCAACATAGCAAGACCCCCATCTCAACAAAAAAAATTTAAAAATAATTGTCAGGGCATGGTGGTGCACACCTGTAGTCCCAGCTACTCAAGAATCTGAGGCGAGAGAATTGCCTGAACCCAGGGATTGAAGGCTGCAGTGAGCTATAATTGTACCACTGCCCTCCAGCCTAGGCAACAGAGCAAGACTCTGTCTCTAGAAATAAAAATAAAAACAAGCAAATATGTTACTAATTAACTTTTAATGGAATATATATAATTGTTGAAGATAAAGACAACTTTATTGGAAATATATGTCTTAATGAGATAAATGCAGCTTTATCAAATTACTTCACATGGCTGTTCATGAATATGACTTATTGCTAGAATGAGACAGAAATCACACTGAGTCTATTCCTGAGTCTTATTTTCATGGTCATAGGCACTGAGAAATCTTCACATAAAAGAGTAGATACTAATAATGAGCAGATACTCATAAGCAAATAATACTAATTAGTTATGTGTCATAAATCACAGTGAATTCTCATAAAATAGAATTTTAATGATTAATTGGCTATCAAGTACTTTCGATCTTCTGTCAGCTTTGTTGTAAGCAAAATCATCAGTACCATTTGATCTGCAGAGGATTTACAACTTTCTCAAATTTTGGGAAATACAGCAAAAGTTTGTAACAAACATTATTAAATCACTATTAAGTATACTTCTACTCTTTCACTTAGAGGTAATTTGTTTAACAAGATACATTTAGAAGGGATGGGAAAATTAAAACATATCAATATGCTTTTGCCAAGATAACATTCCTGATAAAAATGCTTTCTACCACATGCTTTAGGTATCCTTAATCAACTTGAGCTGCTGACTGAGCTCATTAAATTTTATGGACAAAGCCCTTTCTACATCCTAAACAGCAAAGTCAATGTTCACTATCAAATACATTGGCTAAATGAGATTTGCTTTCTATCACAAATACCTAACTTTACATTTCAGTTTGTAATTAAAAATATGTCATTTCACATATGTGCGAGCTTCCTTGGGCTCCTGAAATAAAGTACCACAAACTGGGCTGCTTAAAGCAACAGAAATTTATTGTCTCACAGTTCTGGAGGCTGGAACTCCACCTCAAGGTCAAGGTGTTGGTAGGGCCAGGCTCCCTCTGAAATCTGTTGAGAATACCTATATCTTGCTAGCTACTGGTAGCTTGCTGGAGATGTTTGAACTTCTTTGGCTTATAGCTGCATAATTCCAACCTCTGTCTCCATCATCACATAGTATTTTCCCTTGGCCTCTCTGTCTTTGCAGGCCTGTTTCTTACAAGGACTCCCGTCATATTTAATTAGGAGCCCACCCTACTCCAGTACAACTTCATCTTAACTAATTATTTCTGCAATGACCCTGTTTTCAAATGAAGTTATATTCTGAAGTACTGGGGGTTAGGACTTCAACATTTCTTTCTTTGGGGGGGTTGGATAAAACTCAACCCATAGTAACATACTAAGAATATTTTTTAAATCACCAAGAAATAAATTACAGAATGCATTGTACAAAGTAGGTAACTAAAATCTGTTAAGATTAAAATGGCATACATCTAAAAGGATTAACCTGTGTATTAATTTTTAAAACAAGATAAGTCAACATGCTGTATCTCATTACTCACTTTATATTAATACAATATATATAACTAAAATTATAAGTAATTATACATAATAATTAATGTGTAACTAAAATTACAAGTCAGTTACAGAAGGAAGAGAAAAAGGCATGGCATCCTTTGGTAAATGCATGTATATGCTCATGTGTCAAAGTCTGGTATTTGACTTTTGGGCATAATTAAGTAGATATCAGATATAAAAGTAGCTATAATGCCACTAACGTCAATATACTTCATGATTAAACTTTTCTACACATTTAATTAAAGTGAAAATGATACATTACCCAAATCTAATCTACCAGCAGCTAGCTTATTTTATTTTTTGTTACCAGGAGGTTGAAAATATGAAATTTTTTTTGAGTTATAGTGATAATTTATGTGAAAATAACAAGTACTTAATTATATGATTTAAATAGGATAGGTTTTAACCACCAGTTATGGTTTGAAGGGTGGTGTCCCCTCCTAAAATTATATTGAAACTTAATCCCCAATGCAACAGCATTAAGAGGTATGGCCTTTGGGAGGTGATTAAGTCATGAGGGTGAAGCCCTCATGAATGGGATTAGTACCTTTATAATAGGGCTTGAAGTTGAGGGGGGCATTCTCTTGCCCTTCTGTTCCCCCCACCATGTGAAGACACAGTGTTCCTCCTCTCCGAGTGATGCGGCAACAATGTGCCATCTTGGAAACGGGGAACAGACCAGACACCAATCCTATTAGCACCTTGATCTTGGACTTCCTATCCTCCAGAACTGTGAGAAATACATTTCTATTGTTTATAAATTACCCAGCCTCAGGTACTTTGTTATAGCAGCACAAACAGACCAGACACAACACTCTCTCATTGAATAATACACATCCATTTATTTTAACCGCAACTTGTACCTTCAGGCTTCACTCTTGTGCCTTGAAAAATGTGGTGGTCCCAGGAATTATTCTAGGTATATCTAAAGGAATCATTGTTTTTCTTGGTGAGGCTATTGGGAAATGAGACATTTTTACATATTGCTAATGGAAGTAAAAAATTGTGGAAAGTTTATTAAGTACATCAGGCAATATCTAACAAAATTACATATGCATTTACCTGTGTCTCAACAATCCCTCTTGTAGGAATCTACCTTGAAGAGATATGTCCACAAATGCAAAACATCCTATAGCTAAAGTTATTCATCATGGCATTCTTTGTGATAGCTACAGATATAAGACAACCCAGATGTTCCTCAGCAAGAGGCTGGTTGAAAACCTCCCAGTATACCCACCCAAAGCAGTAATAGATAGCTGTAGAAATGAATGAGAAAGTCATCTATACAGTTGGCCTTCTGGATCTGGATCTGGATCCATAGATACAACCAACCATGGATTAAAAATATACATAGTTTTAAATTGCATCCATACTGAACACATACAGACCCTTTCTTATAATTATTCTCTAAACAATACAGCATAACAACTACTTACATAGCACTTACATTAGATTAGGTATTGTACGTAATCATGGAAGAAAGTGTATGGGTTATATGCAAATGCTAAGCTGTTTTGTATCAGGGACTTGAGCACCCACAGACTTTGGTGTCCATGTGAGGTCCTGGAACTAATTCTTCACAGATATTGAGGAAGGACTATATACTTACATCTAATAATCACCAGGATATATTTTAAGTGATAAAAGCAATATGCAGAGCAGTGTATTTATGTTGCTAAAGTTGTGAAAGAAAGGTGGGGAAATAGGAAGCCATAACTGCAAAAAGAAACACTTCCAGAAGGAAAATACAGGCTAATAAAAATAATCCCTGTATGGGAAATAGTGGTAGTCATGGGGAAGCAAGACTTCTTTAAGAGCATGTAATTTGGGCTTTTGAGCTGTCAATATTAAAAAGCTGAAACTAAATCAGTAGACAAAATCAAACCCTACAATTGGAAATAAATGGAATCAAATAAACCTGACATTATATTAAAAGAGTAAAATAAGCACACAGGTATGACTTCAAGTGACTTTTGAACTCAACACATGGGCTGGACACTATTCGTGGGACGTATACTAGAGACAAAATGCCATTCTCCACTACAGAGAAACCAGAGTCACTCTCAGAAAACAATAACTTCATTCCAGGCCTGAGACAGGAAAAGTACATCTCACTCTGTCAGAAAAACGACCAATCAAACATTAACAGTAAAGGAGCATGCTAAAAGGATGCAGAAAAGGACAAAAAGAAAATTTAAAACATAATTCTATTTATGAAAGAATCAAAAGGAGAATATCCTTAGGAATACATTTAACAAAAGATATGCAAAACCTTTTCATTGAAAACTACAAAACATTGCTGAGAGAAATTAAATAAGACCTAAAGAAACAGAGAGATATACCTATTTCAGCTAGGTAGATTTACTATTATTAAGATGTTACTTCTCTAGGACATAGTTTAGAGTCAGTGTCATCCCTATTGAAATTCCAGCAGACCTGTTTTTTTTTTTTTTTTTTTTGAGAAAAAGCTGTTTATAAATTTATATGGAAATGAGCTAGAATTGCCAAAGCAATTTTTAAAAGAATAACAACATTGGAAAGTTAAAGTACATGATAGGGTACGTACTATAAAGTTACAGTTGTAAGAACAGTTTGACACTGGCAAAGGGATAGACACACAGATCAGTGGAACCCAATAGGGCCAGAAGCAAACCCTCACCTGTGTGGTCTGTAGATTTCTGACAGTTACCAAGGCAATTTTTGGGGGAGAGGAAAATCTTTTCAGCAAATGGTGTTGGAACTATGGGATATCTGTATAGAAAAAAAGTGAGCATCAACTCTTTCTTCAGACCACTTATGAAACTGAACTCTAAACGAGTCAAAGACTTAAATGTAAAATCTAAAACTTCCAGAAGAAAACATAAAGGGAGTTTTGTGGCCTTGGTTTAGAAAAATATTTCTTAGCCAGGACACAAAAATTTTGACTGTAAAGAAAAATGTTACAAATTGGTCATTATCAAATTAAAAAATGTTTAATATCTAAAAGACTTCTAAGGAAACAACAAGGCAAATCATATAATGGGAGAAAATATTACATACTGAATACTATATATATATAGAGAGAGAGAGAGACAGGCAGAGAGAGCAATAAAGAAAGAAAAAAATACAAGTATTTTGACAGATATATATACACCATAAAACTTACATATAATGTTGCACATATTACATCTATACATATGTATCTGTTAAAGGACTTGTATTTAAAATATATTCAGAACTCTTAAAATGTAATAATAAAGACATAAATAAATCCCAAATAAAATAAGCAACAGCTTTGAGCACATGTTTTACCTAAGAAGATAAGGACTTGAAAAGAAGCTTGGTAGCAACAGTCATGAGGGAAATGAGATTCCAGTACACACCCGTAGCATCGCTAAAATTTAAAACGCTGAAAACCAAGTGCTGGAAAGGATGTGTAGCAACTGGAATGTCATATATTGCTGGTGGGAATATAAATTCGTATAACCGCTTTGGAAAACGGTTGGACTGTTTCCTAAAAAGTTAAACAAACTCTATAACATAACCATTTTGAACGCAGGTATTTACCCAAGAGAAGTGAAAACATATATCCACATAAAAACTGTACACAAGTGTTCCTAGCAGATTTATTCATAACAGGCAAAAGTGGAAACCACCCAAGTGCCCATCCATGTATAAATGGATGAACCAACTGTGACATAGCTATACAGTGTAATACTACAGAGCAATAAAAAGAAATAAACGATTGCTACATGGAACAATATGGTGAATCTCAAAAGCATTACACTCAGCAAAAGAAACCAGACACAAAAGACTATTACTGTATTGCTCAATTTATAAAAAGTTCAAGCAAAATCAAACAAATCCCTGCTACAGAAACTAGATCAGTGGTTGCCTGGGGGCAGAGGAGGGAGGAGAAATGGATTTCAAAGGAACACAAGGAAAAGTTTGCTCCTGATGGAAATATTCTATATCTTGATTATGGCAGTGGCTTTATAGGTACATACCTCTGCTAAATCTCATTACATTGTGCACTTAAAATGGATATTGTTTATCATACATGTATTACACCTCAATAAAACTGATAGAAAATAATGGCACAGGAGCCAGCTTCAAGGAACTTCCACTGGCCAAATTTGGATAATATAAACATAAAAAATGATTCCGTTGGTGGCAAAACGTGGACTATATATATATTTTAAACTGAACCATAATCTGACTAGGCATCTAGCCCTAACCGTAACTTTTCAAGGAATACAGTGGACACAGGAAATATTAAACTATGAAATGGAGATACAGTCATCAAAATCTAGACTGAGGGAAGCTCTGTAGGGCGAATGATTCTGTTTCTTCAACAAGTAAGTTGCATAGAAGAGTAAGAGAGACTTATGAATTAAGATATTTACCAACGAACTGCTATCTATTGACCCTCCACGAATCTTGATTCAAACAAAAAACTTTACAATAAATATGAATCAATGAATAAATTCAAACTATGAATATTTGTTATTAAGGAATTATTATTAATTTTAAAAAGGTAATAATGGTACTGTGGTCATATATTTTAAGGAGATAGTTTAGCTTTTAGTGACACATACTGTAATTTTTATGGATACAAGGATATGTTTAGGATTCATCTCAGAAGGCTCCATGGGGGATGTGGGTGGTTGAAACAATGCTTAGCTGAAAGCTATCCATAGCTTAATGCATTTACTCCTCACAACACACTGGTGAGGTGGACCTGATGGGTGTGCTCATCTTACAGATGACAAGCTAAGAGAAGTTAGGGAACTCGCCCAAGGTCACCCAAAGCCCACAGTGATTTCCAAGCCCATGCTGTGGGAATTCTGCCAGCTGTTGGGTGTCTCAGTGTCAATTATGCATTCTTGAATGGGAGACACAACTACAGGATAGGTTTGAGGACCCAATGGGCCCCCTTTGTGACAAATCTGAGCTAAAACTCCATCAGTCACCTGCCCTCCATAAGCCCCTACTCTGTCTGGTGGACCACAGTGACTTTTTGGGTCTCCTGGAATTAATGGCAGTTCAGAGCCCGTGTCTGCTAGCCCCTGATAAATCTGTTTATTTCCTCTTTCTCAATGCACAGCTACCCTGGCAAAAGGCCAGACAAAGTTGAACAGTGTTGGTTTTGGGCAGTGTACCTGGGTCCTTCCTCAAGGGGACACAGCCTCCTTTTCATTCAAGGGGTTTTGGGTCTGTAAACTGGCTTAAGTCTGGGAATTAATTGAGGGGCCATGACTCTGTGTTTTATGATTCAAATTAGACTTTTATTCACTTGACCTAGAACTTTTCTGTTTATACGAATCAAGTAGGAATTTAGTAGTCTTCCTATATCTATTTCATGTAGGATCACCATAATGGATCACTTTGCCAATGCCAAAGGTCTGCTCAAGTCAGACTGCTGTATTCTGACTGCTGCTGGAATGCTGTTGTCCCCTACGGTCACTATGCCCACCTGCCTTTTGGGATTGAGTGCTTCTACCACCCAGGATCCAACTGCTCCCTTGTGTGAGTTTCCCAGCGCAGTGACTGCAGTTCCTGCTGTGAGGTCTGGCCTGCAGAGAAGAAAGATCACAGAGCTCTGCAAAGATGCCAGGGCTCCCCTCACAAATTTATTTCTTATAGTTGTGGTGAGAGGTATGTTTTCTGGACCCTCCCAGTGTGCGTGAGTAATCTTAAGTGACAAATCCGTGCTAACATTCCAGTCTCTCTAAGCCTTTGAATTCCTTCCTCCACACTAACTCAAGACAGCTCCTGCACTTCTAACTCACTCACCGTGGGCCAGTTCTGGTCCATGCTTCAGCCAACCAAGCAAACAAACTCTTAGAGCCTCTTCTGCTTCCCTGAACTGTAACGTGAAATGCAGAATCCCTGTTCAGTAACCTCATGTCAATACATTTGGATCAACTTCATCCTCCTTCTACATCTGTGCAGCACTATCCCTTACCTTCTTTGCTCAGGCAGCTGGTGGGAGAGTCAGGAAAGAAGCAAACACCGCTCTACAGAACAGTGGGGCCAAGGAAAGGAAGCCAGCTCCTTCTCAAACTGCGTCTGCACTGGATTATTCTAAAAAATGAGGAACTGGTTTGGGGAGGGATGCACCTGCTCATAGGTGGGTTTGTGTGCTGCTCAGGCAGCTGGACTGCTGGAACACTGCAAAGGAATCCAGCCAGGAGAATCTATGTCCTCTTCTGACCACTGGAGTTGATGCTCCATTTCCCTTCCTCCTCCTCAATAGATCTGGGAACAGTGAGAAAATCCACAAGCTAACCTTTCAGCAGGGAGCAGCCTTGAGATGGAAAACAAGTGAGAGCTCCCTGCTCAGCCCTGTGGGATTGGGAAGAGTTCCCTTGGAAGGGAGAAGGGAGGCTCACACCTGAATTACCAGGAGGCCACCCCGATACCCTTCTGGAAGCTTCCTGTCTGCAACATATTAGATAGTAAGTCCCTCAAGGACAGCAACCATGGTTGCTAGCAGATAATTAATAAAAGTATACTAAATGAATGGGCTCCATTTAGCACCATTTAAATAAGGGACACTTATATTTTCTGCTACTGGTGAGGGTGAGGTGCCATGAGCAGACTCATGCATTGTTGGGGACAGTGTAAAATGGTACAACACCTTTGAAAGCAATTTTCTAATATGTATTAAAATGTTAAATGTTCATACTCCTTGACTCTATAATTCTACTTGAAATTTAGCCCAAAGTAACAATTCTAAATATGGATAAGGGGGAGAGAGGAAGAGAACCTGTGTCCATAAAGATATACAATACAGCATTATTAATAATTTAGAAAAATCTAAAAATAATTTATAGGCTGAGCACTGTGGGGAGAATTGAATTATTATTATTATTATTATTATTATTATTATTATTTTTTTTGAGGCAAGGTTTTACTCTGTTGCCCAGGCTCACTCTGTCGCCCAGGAGTGTAGTGGTGAGATCTCGGCTCACTGTAACCTCTGCCTCCCAGGTTCAAGTGATTCTCCCATATCAGCCTCCCAAGTAGCTGGGACCACAGGCATGAATGACCACACCTGGCTAATTTTTGTATTTTTAGTAGAGACAGGGTTTAACCATGTTGGCCAGGCTGGTCTTGAACTCTTGGTCTCAAGTGATCTGCCCATCTTGGCCTCCCAAAGTACTGGGATTACAGGTGTGAGTCACCGCAGCCAGCCTGCATAAACTCCTATGCAATCCTGAAAGCTTATAGTTAAGTGTGTGTCCGTGTGTGTGTGTGTGTGTGTGGTGTGTGTGTGTGTGTGTGTGTGTGTGTGTTTTAATCTAGGCAACAAGGGAAAGAAGTGACAGAAATATTCCAAAGTTGGGTTAGGTCTTTTGTTAGGGCCATATGACTTTGGGTGGTTTTCAGTATTTTCAAATTTTAAATAAATGTGCTTATATTACTTTTATTTTAAAAAATATGTAGTATGTTTAGGAAAGGGGAGAGAGAATAGAAAACTGACCTACATCAAACCAAAACCCATCATTTTCTCTGATATTTTAGAAATTTATAGGACACAGTGTCAGGTGAGACAAGTGTGACCCAAGCGGATTGGCTGCGCTTCACATTTTTAGAAGCTTTTGTCTTATATAACCTTTCTTTGGGGCACAGGAATACTCACCTTGTCAAAAAAATGTCCCACTTTTTTGTTCCAGGCTGTTCTATTCATTCGATGCTAAATTGCTTGCTGTGTTAAATGCTGAAGGGACTATATTTTAGAACCACTTAAAGAGTTTTCAATAATCCCCATATTTATTTCCTTTCCTTACTAAATGCCTTAAAAAAAGTGTTTGAAATAGGAAGTTGGGGAGTTTATGCATAAAAATAATTATAATAACACTTGGAAGCTGTTATTCTAGAAGCAAAAGCTGCCCTTAGCAGGCTCCTGAGATACTTAAGTTCAGAACCTGTCGTTTTCTTCCTTGGGATGTTAGCACGCTGGGAATTACTGGTGTGCGATGCTCTCAAATGCGCATCCCACTGAGGTTTTAGGACCTGAAGGGTGCACTTTATCTTCATGATGGGAATGTCCATGTACATGACTGGTATGACTATTGTGGAGTTGGTTCTAACAATCTAATCAAATGTGCTCATACAGAATATTTGGTTGGCTCCTTTTGTTAAAAATAATCGTTTTCACTGAAACGATGTATCATTTACAAACATTCAAAATAAGCAGGTTTGAAATTTACTAAATACAATTTATTTTATGGTCAACTGCCAGGTTTAAAGTATCATAAACTGTCTACTGTTTCTCTGAATTTTTAAAAACCAGATGACAAACTAAAAAATATTTGAGAAAAATGGATAAATTTAAAAGGATATTTTTGGTTGTTTTTAAGCTTTTACCAAAAATCAGTCTCTCTCTCTCTCTGTGCATTAGATAATACATTACAGCCTAATAAATGAGCCCTGTGAAAAATATACTTTTCTAGATATAAATCTACCTTACAGTAGATAGAAAGATTACTTTCAAATGTAAACCCTGGAAATAAATAAATCTGAATCAAAGAGACAGAATACTCACAAAACCTTTATGTGAAATATGCACATATGAGGGAATATCCATTTTACACCAGTTGTAAATACTGATCCTTGATTTTTCTTTTGGCAACCTGAAAATACGGCTATTGTTTAAAACTGCAGCGTTGAATCTCAATTTTGAAGCTAAATCTGCCCCTCTTTTCAAAACTTTTTTGGTTGTTGTTTACATGCAGTTTTTAAAATAATATTGTATTAGTCCATTCTCACACTGCTAATAGACACATACTTCGGTTTTTTAATAAACTGGGTAATTTATAAAGGAAAGAGGTTTAATGGATTCACAGTTCCACCTGGCTGGGAGGCCTCACAATCATGGCTGAAGAGCAAGGGGACTCTTACATGGTGGGAGGCAGGAGAGAATGAGAGTGAAGTGAAAGGGAAACCCCTTATAAAACCATCAGGTCTCGTGAGACTTATTCACTACCACAAGAACAGTATGGGGCAAACCACCCCCATGATTCAGTTATCTCCTGCGGGGTCCCTCCCACACCATGTGGGAATTATGGGAGCTCCAATTCAAGATGAGATTTGGGTGGGGACACAGCCAAACCATATCAAAGATTTTAAGATCAAAGGATTCAAGTGGCCATGGCTAACATCATCTAGTTCATTGTTTCAAATATCTACAAAGGACCACACGGGCCCTTTTGCTGCACACTGGGGTGAGGAAGGGATGCAGTGTGAGTGGGGTGTGAGACAGTTTCAGCTTTCTGAATTCAGTGCCTCTCATCTCCTTTCTGTCTGACTCGTACTGTTCACCTAGCACATGTTTTCTGAGCTCTTGCATGGATCACACCCTGTTGTCACACTGGAGTCATAAAGGTGAGTGAAACAACAATGCCACCCTCTGTTTCTTGGTTTTTGTTAATTGAGTCCACCTGTGCTGACTTGCAGAGTTTCAGTTTTGTAAGATGAAAAAATTCTGGAAATCTGTTATACAATAGGAATATAATTAATGCTACTGAATTATACACTGAAAAATAGTTAAGATGATCAGTTTTATGTTATGAGTTTTTTAGCCACAATTTAAAAAATACTTTAAAAATATTGAGTTAAAAATACATATTTATTCTTTTGACACCCCCCCCCAATTTAAATGCTAGAGTCTAATTTTTCTCTCCTTGAATGTGGACCAGACTTCGTGCCTCACATTTACTAAGGAGAATGTGGTGGAAGTGATACTATGTCATTTTCAAGGATAGGTCATTGTGAATATGCCTTCTGTCTGGCTTTCTTGCTCTTAGATCCCTTGTTCTGAGGGAAGACAGAGGCCATGCTGTGAAGGCACTCGGCAGCCCTGTGGAGAGGCCCACGGGGAAAGGACTGAGGCCTCCCACCAACAGCCAACACCAGCTTTCTGTTCATGTGAGCACACCTCCTTCAGCCCCGGTCAGGCCATCAGATGAGCATGGTCCTAGCCAATCTCTAACTGAATCACATGAAAGACCTCAAGTCAGAACAGTCCACAGATTCACTCCTGGATTCCTTATTCATAGAAGTCATAAGCCATTGAGTTTTGAGGTGGCTTTTTACACAGCAGCACATAATCTACATCAGGCAGGGAAAGTGCAAGTTGCTTGCAGGGGGAAAATCAGGGCCATTGTCATTGATTGGGTCTAGAGTTCACGTCCTTTTTCTGACACTTGCCACCCTCATTCCCATTTCAAACTTCACAATTCCCCTTTGAAAAATGAGTAGATTGCCATCTATTCTTGTCTTGAACTCCTGGCCTTAAGAGATTCTTCCACCTTGGCCACCCAAAGTGCCAAATGCAGTACTGCACCTTGCCATTTATTTTGTAAAGTCGACGTTAACATTAAACAGAATGGTGAATGTCAAGTACAGAGTGCATAGTAGGAGTTCAGCAAATGGTAGCTTTTATTATTTGAGTTCATAGGAAACATCAAAGATGGGAGATCATACTTATCTCAGTCTAAAGTTAGTGTAGTTGTTTTGTTAGTATTCAATTGTAGTCTAAGCCCAAATCTCTTCTTCAATTTGTGGAGCCCAAGGACATTAAAGCTAGAAGGGATCCTGGAACTCGATCTGTCCAATACCTTCATTTAGCAAATGTGTACACTAAGACCCGGGCTGGTTACAACAGTTTACCCAACATTCATACCAGGCCAGGCAAGACTAAGACCTGGATGGCTGACTTGCAGCCCAGTGCACCATGCACTGCATATTGATGATGTCAAAGGCCTCGTTTTGTGTTAGGCTGATCTGCCAGTCATATTCTCTGTGGCTGGAATGCCTTCATTAACTCTGACAGAGAGTCTGTTGTTTAGTCCCAGAAGCCACCCTCTGCTTGGCACCCTCAGGAGCTCCACTCTGCTTGGAGGTGCTGGGATTGAGCCCGTACACAACTTCCCTGTCAACACAGTGTGGCCAGAAATCAAATGAACCAAGGGAAAATGGACAATCAGTCTCGTCTCTGCAGGGCCAGCCTTGTCATCATATTGCTATATATATACCTCTAAAGTCTGATAGACTTATCACCTCACCTGTGTCCCTCTACCACTCCTCTCTTCAGCACTGTAGCCTGGACAAACGTGAAGAGACTTCACGTATTGGAAGGTAAAAGCAAGTATCAATACACTTGGCCAACTTCCCAGAAGCTCTTCCTGAATGTTCTGGTTAAAAAGCTAAACTTTGATCAAAAGCACTAAGAAGGAATGTTTAGTAGACACGTTTAAAGAAATCAGAAAATTTAATCAACTTAATTATTTCTAAATCCAAGGTCAACTCAATGAAAGTATTTTTGAAATTTAGCATCTTCTAGATTTTTATTTCTGAAGGAATTGAATATAGTTTCTTTTCTCTTTTTCTTCCTCCCTCCCTTCCTCTGTTCCTTCTTTCCTTCCTTTCCTTCCTCTTCTTCTTCTTTTTTGTTTCTTAACATTTAGATCTCAATAATATTTATCTGGTTATTTATTTTACCTTGTTATTTATTCACCCTTATTTCCCACAAGGTTCATGACATGGTCCTGAACTTATTTATCTTCTTACTGGATGACATCCATCAAGAGTGTTTTTAAAGAAGATCTTTGAGAAATAAGCGTTCTCAGCTTTCTATGTCTTAGAATGTATTTATGGTGTCCTCGCAGCCATATAACTTATAACTTAGCTGCCTATGAAGTAAGTTCTTGTTTCCAAGACTGCTGTTGGGAAATTGAGAGTCAGTCTGATCCTTGTTAGCCTGCGGGCCATGAGCTCTTTCTACACAGAAGCTCTTAGATTTTTAAATTTGTCTTTGATGGTCTTAAATTGTATGTGTGTAGGATTTGTTCTTACTCATAAAGTCTAGATTCTATCAGTCTTTGCAATCTGAGATCTTTAAGTTTTTGCTTCTGTAAAATTTTTACTCATTTCAAAATACATATTTTCGTACTGTTTTTCTCTTTTTTTTCTGGGACATCACATATATATGCCCTCTTTTCATCATCTATATGCTCTTTTTTACATATATATCTACACTATTCTTTGCATCTCAATTTTTCTATTGTGTTTTTTCATCTTCTTATTCTTTCCTGATGCCTTGGGGGATTTTCTCTATTTGAATTTCTAGATCACTGATATATTATTTGACTGCACTCACTCTTTCATTTATTCTTGTGTTCTCTTATTCATTTCAATGATTACATTTTCTACAGAGAGTATTTCCATTTAGTTCTTCTTGCTCCTGCTTCGTGTTACCAATATCCTCTTCAACTCTTGTTGCCTTTATTTTAAAGTCTTGATCACTCTGCCCCATTTGTTCTTGTTCATCCAGTACATGTTTTTCAGTTTTTCTTTTCTTTTAAATTTGATGGTATCCTCAGGCATCTGGTTAACTTCGCCTTTGGAATCATTTCCCCCTTGGGAATATCAGCTTTTTAAAGAGGTAATTTTTATCCTGGAGTATGAGGCCAAGCGTATAGCTTGCCCTGCTGCTGATGAGTTAAAGAAGGGAGGAAACTAGTCCCTAGTCTACCCAGGGACTACAGCCCATGAAGACACAACCCAAAACTGATGCTCTATTTGCTGTCCCTTTATAGGGGACTCTAACACTCATGGCCTCTCTTTGCCTCCAGCCCATTTCTACTCCCTTTAGAGAGACATTCCTTATTCATTTTAATAACCCAGCGTGCAAAGGGTGAAGGGCCATCCAGAATGCCCCCGCCTGCTGCAGGAGGGCTCCTGCTATTCCAATATTAGTCTCTCACCCTTGACCCTGTAGTGCTGGGCTGTTACTGCTGTTTTTCTGTCTCACACTGGTGATGGGGAAGACAACGACCAACCTAGGGCAGTGCAACAGAGAAAATAGGACAACTAACCAGCTCTTGCCCCATTTAGCTCCCTGGCTCCTCCCAGCCCACTACCTGCTCCTCCTCAGCCTCAATGCTGTTTTCTCCCCACAACAGGCCACAACTCCATCTGGTCTCTGGGGGTCCTCATGGGCTTTTTTCCCTTCTCTACAGCCATAGAGATTAGTCTCCCCTTCTTAGCATCTTTAATTCATATGGGGAAGGGACCTAACAACCCACACTGGCTCTCTTATCTTTTTCTAATAGTGAATGGTCATAAAATAATATTAGCTAAGTCTCTCTTCAAGCTTTTATTCTCAAGACAAGCTATTAATTCAAGTAAAGCCTTCTTCATTGACTAGAGTAAATACATTGATTGAACTGCAGTCTGTAGAAAATTCCAACATTCTTCTTGAACATCAAACCCTGCATTTATTTACCAAGGAATATGCCTGAACCATTCACAATGTATTCATTCAATCAACAAATATTTATTGAGCATCTACTAAGTGGTAGAAACTGTTTCGCTGTTTGGGATATGTTAGTGAGCCCAAAAGTCAAAGTCCCTGACCTTGTGGAGCTTAAAATGTACTATAAATATAATAAGTAAATTGAAGTATATTAGAAGATGCCAAGTACTATTTTTTTAAGTAGAAGAGAGGAAGGCGTGGTGAGAGATGTGGATTGCAATTTTAATTGTGACAGACTTGTTCTCAATAAGAAGGTGGCTCTTGAGCTAAGACTGAAAGGAACAGTAAAGAATGGAAGGAAACACTGGCCCCTACTCAACGTTAAGGTCAACAAAGAGCTTCTAGAGTTACAAAGAAAGCAAAGAGACAAGCAGGAAGCAAAATGACCAGCCCCTCAGTGCTGACGATGCAACTGTGGCCATGCAGGTCCCACATTGCTCCCCTCTTTGTCGTAAGGGGAGGATCTTCTGATGGAAATTAGTAGAATGAACCCTGGTCAGAGGAACTGAAAGTCAAGATGGAAACAGACATTTTAAAAGAGAACACTAAGGTGTTCTCAAAGACATCAAGTTTTGGTCTGAGACCATTTAGGTACCATGATCTTGGTGGAGGTGTGGTTTCTGAGTGCTCATATTACCTCTTGCTGCCTGTGGGACTCCTCCAGCCCCAGGGTGTGGATTGTGGTCCATAATCCACTGGTGCCCTCACCTGCACACACCACAAATGTGAGAAATTAGCATTCCCAGAGGTGCTCCTGAGTTTTGAGCACAGGTGGGTGACTAAGAAACATCGTTTTTAGGGCGCATCCGAAAGTCTCTGCAGGACAGAACATTGGCTATCCCACCAGTGGCCAACTCCATAAAACAACTGTATTCCTGGCTCCCTTATTCTCTTACTCCTGTTTC
Source organism: Trachypithecus francoisi (assembly GCF_009764315.1). NCBI lineage: Eukaryota > Metazoa > Chordata > Mammalia > Primates > Cercopithecidae > Trachypithecus > Trachypithecus francoisi. The sequence continues at coordinate 3,811,895 of NW_022681442.1, read as the reverse complement.
CTGGGATCACTTTCCAAATAAGCTCCTTGATGCAAGCCTTTGACTCAGGCCCTGCTTTTGGGAGAATTCAGACACAGACAGGAACTCGACTGGAAAGAAGGAGCAATTGGATTTGAATATAGGTAGCTCAACTGTTCAGCCCGTGCTGTCCCCCACTGTGACACCACTGCTTCATCTCTGAGCAAGTATGGCAAATTTCAGATCTTCAGATGGTGGAAGAAAAGTGACCTCAACATTATTCTTGGATGAGACGCTAGAGTTGGCTACTTAAAAGACAACTTGAATCGCCTGGGAGGGGCAGAGTATAGTGACTTAGAGAAATGTAAGCCATATTGTTCCCAAGAAAGGAAGAGCACCTGGTACTCCTTGGTAGCTCATGTGCCTGGACCATGGTGTACAATATGATGGATATTCACTGAGAGTTCATAAGAGCCTACTGAAAGGCACATACTGCTTTCTTAAGACTGGAAAAGTTGAGAACCTAAAAGATGTGGTATATCAAACCTTTATATCCTTCTACCCTTGGAGACAAGGTGGAGAAATAGAGTATGGATACTAGTTTTATTAGGTAAATTGTGTGAACAACTGGATGCATTTAATGCTGTTCTCCTCAATATTGATGGAAAGACCTCTATCAATATAGAAGGAACTTTCCAAGCTGATTTTTAACTCTATTTTGTTTATCATTCTCATTTTTATCAACTTTTATTCAGAAATTTCTCTTAAGTCGCTGAATGCTAAGAACTAGAGGATAAATATAAGTTGCACATTCCCTGCCTCAAGTAAAGAAGTGAAAGGACTGGAAGACTAGGTAAGAAAAGGAGAAGTAAAACAACACTTATCAAGGATTTGCTAAATGCCCAGACACTGTATCAGCCTTACTTACATTATTTCACTAAATTCTCACAATGATAAATCATGAAGACGATGAGGCTTAGAGAGGTCTAGCTGTGGGCCTAAGATCCACACAGCTACTAGACAGAGAGTGAGGATCCCGGGCTGGGACCAGGTGATTCCAAAGTCCATCTGTTTTCCCGTGGTCCACAGTTCCTCAAAGGGTGACTTATCCATGGCCTCCCTGCAACAAAATCCCCCAGGGGTGCTGTCAACTGCAGATTCCTGGGCTGCCTCCCAGACTTACCAAATCTGAATATTAATGAGAATACAGGACAAGGGGAAGAGGGGACTTGGCCACAGACTTACCTAACCAGCTCTTCCTGGCCCAGATCCAGTCCTTTTGCTTATACGCCGAAGCTTTGGAACCTCAGAGTGTCTCCACCTTGCCTTAGTGTGGCCATCTTCAGATGGGGTTATTAGACACCCAGGGTTCCCAAGGAATACACAACCAATTACTGTTTTAAGAAAACGTCAGTCCCACATTTACCCTTTCCTGAAATTGGTCTTGAAAATGTAGGTTCTTCTTTCCTTCCCCTTCCCTTATTTAACAGAAAAAAAAGACACATCTCTTTCTTTGGTATGTTGCCTTGGGGTGTGAAGCCAGTCCCACAGGAGGAATGACCGGAAAAGTTCATATTGCTGTTGAGAAAGGAAATGACTTTAATGATTGGGTTCCAATTTCTCTTTCAATTCAGATGTTTTCCAAATCTTTTTTTTTTTTTTTTTTTTTGAGACAGAGTCTTGTTCTGCCTCCCAGGCTGGAGTGCAGTGGCAAGATCTCCACTCACCACAACCTCCACCTCCTGGGTGCAAGCAATTCTCCTGCCTCGGCCTCCCGAGTAGCTGGGACTACAGGCACATGCCACCACACCTGGCTAATTTTTGTATTTTTAGTAGAGACGGGGTTTCACGATGTTGGCCAGGCTGGTCTCAAACTCCTGACCTCAAGTGATCCACCCACCTTGGCCTCCCAAAGTGCTGGGATTACAGGCATGGACGACTGCGCCTGGCCCCAAACCTTTGCTTTAAACAGAACTGAAGGAGAAACTAATAGAACTGTCAGCTGAGTGATCATTCATTAAAAAAATTTTTTAATTGGCATAATTTTTGGCATATAATCCAGAAGCATTTCAAAGAGTTGCTATCACAAAACTCCTTTTATCGATGTATTTATGTTAACAGGTGCTCTCAGCACTTACATCTACTTTAAAGTGTAAGATTAACTCCGCCGCACTTTAATGATGTCATTCTCATCCGTATTCGCTCATGCATACATAAACCAACTGGGAAAATCCCCATCCATTTTAGTAAGAGTCATATTTCCACTAAAATTTTATATATAATTAATAATTACTTAAAAGTTACATATGGGCCAGGTGCAGTGGCTCACACCTGTAATCCCAGCACTTTGAGAGGCTGAGGCAGAGGATTGCTTGAGACCAGGAGTTCAAGACCAGCCTGGGCAACATGGTGAGACCCCCCAGTCTGTACAAAAAATAAAAAAATTACCTGGACATGGCGGCACACACCTGGGGTCCCAGCTACACAGGAAGCTGAGGTGGAAGAACGCTTGAACCCAGGAACCATGTTTGTGTCACTGTACTCCAGTCTGGGTGACAAAGTGAGACCCTGTCTCAAAAAAATAAAAAAGGTATATATGCTGTGTTGATCAACTTCATATTAATAATACTTTTAATAGTAGTTTTACCCAGAATATTTTAATGAAGACTTATGGTCACAATAAAATTTTTTAACATTTAAATTTAAATATACATACCGTTTTGCAAAAAAGAGTTATAGATTGATCAATAACAGATTTTCAGTCATACTAAATTAGACAGAGAATATTCTAAGTAGAAGTGGAATAACGCAAGCTTAGATAAAAAATATAAAATTTCTAGATGTTAAAATATAAGTTGCATACTTCTTAAATGTATCAAGGTAGATATCAAATTACCATGGTATCAGATTCCATTAGGTTCATTAAAAAGAATGATAAAATTATATTATTTTAATATGTGAATACTTCTGGAAGTTATACCTATTTGCATCTTTTATATATATGATGAATGCATTTGGGTGTTGAAACTATTTCAGAGGATAGGTTGTTTTTCCATTTTTGGGAGAGGTTAGTGTCTCAACTGGCTTAGAGTCTCAAATGTTCACAGCCTGTGGAACTCATATTGCCAAAATAATAACGAAACCCTAGGGACGGCTGACTGGGGAATAAGGGAGGGAGATTTAAAACATACTCAGACCCAAAGGCAGGTTTTTGAGACTTGAGAAGACAATATTTATGCCAGAGTCCAGGTCTCTAAATGCAGCTGGAGGATCAATTCAGGAAAGACGAAAAATGACCTCAGAAAAATGAAAGTTTCTAACTTAGAGAGACCAGTGATATAAATTGAGTTATATCAAACATAAAATTTTAAAGGTAGAAATATTCCAACAGAATTCTAATAATATTCAAAGGAGGTTTTAAAAAGACATATTTATACCCTACGTTTAAGAAAGATTTAAAATTACAAAGTATTATATTTCATCAAAATTAAACGTATACACACACAATTTTCATCAAGTTGTAGAAGAAAAAAACCACCATCAACTGTCTAAATTATCCAACCTGCTGTAACACAAGGGTATATTTCTACTCACTTACTTTTTTCCTATCATTTTCAGCTTATCACATGTAGGAGAATGCTGAAGTCCAACCTCCCGGAAATGATCTTTTTTTCTTTTTCTTTTTTTAAAATTAGGGTTTTCCACAGAGAATTTTCTTGATTAAAAGAATTCCAGCCACAATTTCAAAATTTTAGTGATTCAGTTTTAACCTAACTACGTAGAATGCTGTCAAAGCTATTTTATGACCTATGTATAAATTGAAAGCCTTACTCTTCCAAAAAAGTAAACTTAATGGATATCAATAAGCATATATATCTTTTGTGAGATGAGCCTGCTGCATACACAAAGAAAATGTGTCTCTGTCCCTGAATTATCTTTGCTCTTAGAACAGTAGAGAAAACAGGATTTTTATATTTGCAAGTTTAGATCAAAATATTATTCCAAAACATCCTGGAGAGATCCACTTAAAAACAGTAATTATAGCTGCCATTATAGCACAGCCAGCAATAATGTGACTTGTCTAACGTACTTGGCCCTGGATTTTCAAATACGAAATTGCTCTCTCTGAAAAATGCATACATTCAATTCTGATAAATCAAGGGTTATACTCTGTGTCAAGTATCTGTCTGAAACATATTCCTATGAGTAAGCTATGAATCCAGAAACCGGGCCTTCACTTCCAGGGCACATATCCTGGTATAGTGTAAAAGAAATCACAATAAATATCTTTACGTCCCTGAATATTTTCTCTGAAATACTGACATTAAAGCCTACATTATAGTGTAAGTCAGTGTAAAAATGCTGTAATACTGAATCTATTTCTTTTTTACTATGAGTCTCTTTATCCTCATTCACTTGTGTGAGTGCATGTGTGTGTGTGTATTCGTGTGTGTGTGCGTGCACGCACATGCTCTTGTACACTGGGTTTCAGACCATGGACCAGATCTTTCAGCACTGACCTTGCTTAAAGAAGTCTGACTACAGATTTGAAACTCATCAACTTATTACTGACCCTTCTTTTGCAGAAATCAAATCTGACTCTTCTTTGGATGAAAATAATAAGTGTCTACTACACATGACAAAAAAATATGACTTTCGGTGTGAACTATTTTGACTTGGGAAATACACTTTTCCCCTGCTTTAAAGATAGATTTTTCCATAGTGAAAAAAAATAAAAATGATTTAGGTGAATGTGTCAGAAAGTGTGAGCACTGGGTTCATATTGATCTGATCAAAACTTATGAGCAGAGGTGAAATTTGGTCCAGAAAGCAGTTTGGAAGGAAATGCACTCAATGATTTTAGACATTGAAGCCTTCGTTGAAAATTGCTCTTCCTCTGTTGACTGCTAGGCATGGTTTTAGAAGCCCAGAATTTCAAGGACTTTTGGTTCTTTGATGGAGCATCCAAATTGCAGCTCCTTCACAAAATGAGGGTAACTCCAACCTGACATTCTGGGTTTACGTGAGGATTAAATGTATCTTCCATAGTTGGGTGACCAATAATTACTTCCATTCCTTCACTTGCTGTTTTCCGCTCTCCATTTCACAACCTCTCTATGAAGTATAAACAATTTAGAAGCTAAGTGAATAAAGATGCTTTGGTTGTAATACTTTAGTCCTAACTTCCTAAATACATACTAAATAGAGAGTACTGCATCAATTTGCAAGCAATGAAGCTGAGGGTTGTAGTTGAGAGAATGCTGGTTGAGGGGACAGAAGATCACTTCCCTGAGCCCAGTTATCTTAGGCTAACAAGTGATCTTAGCAAGTCACTTAGTTTCAGATTCCCCATCTATCAAATAGGGGATGATAATGTCTATTTTACATAAGTCCAGGTAGAGTATTTGAAAGTGTTCATAAAAGCACTTTAAAAAATCCAAAGTATCACAGAAAGGATGTGAAGCTAAACATTTCCTTTCTGCCTCCCTGTGCCTATACATTTTCTCAATGTTTCAGGAAAAGGTATGATTTAATATCAGGCGAGTTGATCCTTTAGTCAACACTTGATTATTCATGGTTAGAGAATAAATGTCACGTATAGATAGTGCCTTTCAGTCAATAAGGTTAACCTCCTTCCTCGGGTGACATTATACTAATCACACATCTCACAAGGAATTATGAGGGTCCATAAGGAAGATGCATTTAATCAAGACTTCTCTGTGGCTAGAAAGAAACACCGCAGGAACCTTCAGGCTGCCAGGTGTTGTTCAAAATCATTTTAATCTGAATTACTGCCAAACTCAAAGATTCATGCAAAAAATATCACTTCAGCTTGTATTCATATATTTTACATGTACAAGGATTTCCTCCATGTTTAATTTTCCTAATTCATGTATTTAGAATAAAGCTGGAGAATAGTCCATTATATGATTAGAAACATGTCTGTTATCTCCATTGCATATCAATTTTATTACTACTCACTGTCAGTGCTTGTAATGATTCCCATGAGGTGCCTGTTTGTGTGTGAATGTCTCTGTGTGCAAGGAAACTAGTGTGTGTTTAATAGTAATGTTACACTGTAGGAAGACGTCAAGGAAGATTAATAAGGCATAAAATTTATAGTAACAATGGGATATTAGAATAAAATAAGAGAATAATTACTTGAGTACATAAATAATATGGTTCAAACTTATTATTTTGCATTTGTTGAATCCATAATTTAAATATTTATTAAACTTCAGTACTTTCTCCAAAGTACCTTCCCAGTTGTTTTTATTACTGCATAATGGGAAGACTCATTATACAATGTAATTATATTATATAAACAAAAGTCTAGTCACTGTTAAGAAATTATTTATGAGGATGTAACACTGAAAAAAAAATCAGCAAGGTTAAATCCTACAGATTGTATAGTTTAATCCTATTTATTCCTTTTTGTTTCCACTGCTGTTACCTATCTCTAGACAGCACAATAAATATTATATTAACAAAGCTTGTATTGAGACCTAGTTTACTTTAGAGAGAATTCGCAAGCAGTCTAGAATTTGAAATGTCACATAACACAGAAATATGAATGAAGCATCTGATTATGAGTTTTTTAATATACAATATTATCTATCTTAATTGTATTAAACATTGAATTTGTTATATGTTAAATGACATTTGTTTATACAAATTTTGTGTCTTACTATCAAATATTTTTACTGTTACACAATCAAATTTTGAAAAATATATCTTTATTTATTCTGTATATATATAAATTTTTCCCCTTCTACAGCAGTCTTGCATGAACAAACAAAAGCTAAAGAGGGAATACATGTGAATTAAAATTTCATTGAGGACATTTCCTGGTAGCTAAGGTAATAGAGACTAATTAAATAAGAATCTCTCCACACATACCCCAGAAACATTACCAAATTACAAAAAAAGCAAATCAAATCATATAAATCTCATGCTTTCTGTAAAATTAAAAAAATAAAAAATCCTGAATACTTCTAATTACACAAAAAAATAAACATCAAAATTCAAAAAACAAACATCAGATTATTTCTTGAATTTCTACCACAAACCTTTGCTAAGAGAACTGGTAGAGGCTATGGAAAAGCTGCATAAGATTGAACAAGGTGAACTGAGATAAATCCCTCGGAAATAGAAAGCTCACTGTAAGTGTGATAACACTGAAAAAGAAGCCTTGTACATAAGAGTGCTAACCAGAGGAAACACACTAAAAGTGGTCATGGGACTTCTATGGGCAGTTTGAGAAAAGTAATAATGTTTCTGAAGGAAAAAGAATAAAAAGAAAGAGGCTTTGGAGACTAGATGAGGAAGGAAAAATAAACAAGAAAGAAAATTTAGAGCTCTACAAGACTAAATGAAATAAAAATAAAATCAAAGTGTGCACACCCTCTCCCCAGAAAGAAGCCATCCGTTGAAAAACCTGCACTACACATAAGAAGAGAATGGTCTCGTAAATTATCCCAAACCACCAACCACGTACACGTATGATGGGAACACAAGGAATCTTCATCTCTAAAGCTCCTCTAAGAAGCAAACAACAACAAAAAATCAAAGTATGTTGCCTGATAGGAAGTTTCCTCCTCTCTGTCCCAAAGAGCCATAAAGCAGAGGAAAAAATGTAAGAAAAAAATTCTAAACTGAATTTAGTATCATTAAACCAGTACTGAGAGACGCAAAAAACATCATGAGAAATAAATTTTCTAAGATTAAAAACAGGAAGATGTAAAGCAACGGTTGGCTAACCTCAGAAAATAAATATCAAAAAAGACAAACATCATATCAAAAATAATATCTCAGGTTCATGGTGCCTGAGAGAGAACGTATTTGAATGGAAATTTAATAAGGAGTATATAGGAAAAGAAAAATAAAAGCTGAGAGGGAAAAAATTGAGATTAAAAAAGAGAAAAAAAGAAGAGGAAGAGAAATGTTTAGAAGGAAAGTGACTGAAATGGGAGACAGGCAAAGGAAGTCCAACATACATACTATTGGGGTTCCTGAATTTGGAAACCAAATAATGAAAGGGAATTAATATTTAAAACAATACTCCATTTAAACTTTCTGGAAAGAAAAGACCCTACCCCGTATAGGAAAGAGCTCCCAGGGTACCTGGGACAATTGACCCAAAATGATGAATTCTGATACCAACCTATTTAAGTAAAATTGTTAGATTTTTTTTTTTTTGAGATGGAGTCTCGCTCTGTCACCCAGGCTGGAGTGCAGTGACGCAATCTCGGCTCACTGTAAGCTCTGTCTCCTGGGTTCATGGCATTCTCCCGCCTCAGCCTCTGGAGTAGCTGAGACTACTGGCACCTGCCACCACGCCTGGCTAATTTTTTTGTATTTTTAGTACAGATGGGGTTTCACCATGTTAGCCAAGATGGTCTCGATCGCCTGACTTCATGATCCACCCGCCTTGGCCTCCCAAAGTGCTGGGATTACAGGCGTGAGCCACCACGCCCGGCCAAATTGTTAGATTTTAAAGATAAAGAAAAATATTCAAAGGCTCTTCAAATAAAAATATCAAATTGCTTACAAGGGCAAGATAATTTAACTAGCACCAGACTTCTAAATAGTAATATATGCAAAGAGAAGCAAAATTGAATAGCGTTGTCAAGAAACTTAAGGAAATAAATTATGAGCCCAAATTGTGATTTCCAGTCATGCTGTCCTTCAAGTATCAAAGCCACAGGAAAAATTTTAAACATACAACAACTCAGAGAACGCTGGGGAAAACGGCAGCAAAAGAATTGACTGTGTGCATTTAATTTATAGATGTAACATTAACACTGGGTGGAAAAGTAATATCCAGATGTTATACAATAGGAGGAGGCAGAAATAATGCTGTTAAAAATAAGGACACAAGGAAGAGGGCAAGAGAAAGTAGAACAAGCTCATTTTTAATTGTGTAGGTAGTAAGTGGGAGTCAAGGATACCGTTAAAAAATAATAACCAGACAGCGATTAAATTGTAAAAATCCAGGGAACCAAGTACATTAAAGCAAGCATTCAAACAAAAACAGACTCTTCTAAATACTAAAAGAAAAAAGCAATTAAAACACATCCTGTGGAGACAAAAACACAGCAAATATTACATAATACATATTGCAATTATAACATAGAGTATGACAAAGGTGAGACCAAACATATCAGTAATATTAGTAAATGTGAATAGATTTAACCCACGTGGTAAAGCAAAAGATACTTGGCTTTTCTCACAAAGAAAGAGCCAACCTTATAATGTATATAAAGGATACCTGTCAAAGCACACGTAGAACCCTATTATTTAGGAAGGCAAAAGAATACTAGTCAAATGGAAGAAATAAGAAATCAGGGCTTGTATTCCTGATCTTAGAAAAAAGTAGAATTAAAGCTAAAAAAGGTGAAATATGACAAGGGATACTTTTGAGTGTTAAAAAAACCCTCAATTAATAATAAAGACAAAAACCACCAATGCCTGTGGATGAAAAAGGTAGAGCAAGCACTTCCACTTTTTTTAGAGTGTATATATTTTATGTATTTATATATTATTTTATGTATTTATTATTTTATTATTATACTTTAAGTTCTAGGGTACATGTGCACAATGTGCAGGTTTGTTACATAGGTATACAAGTGCCATATTGGTTTCCTGCACCCATCAACTCATTATTTACATTAGGTGTTTCTCATAAAGCTATACTTCCCCCGTCCCCCACCCCATGACAGGCCCCGGTGTGTCATGTTCCCCACCCTGTGTCCAAGTGTTCTCATTGTTCAATTACCACCTATGAGTGAGAACATGCCGTGTTTGTTTTTCTGTCCTTGTGACAGTTTGCTCAGAATGATGGTTTCCAGCTTCATCCATGTCCCCACAAAAGGACATGAACTCATCCTTTTTTATGGCTACATAGCATCCCACGGTGTATATGTGCCACATTTTCTTAATCCACTCTATCATTGATGGACATTTGGATTGGTTCCAAGTCTTTGATATTGTGAATAGTGCTGCAATAAACATATGTGTGCATGTGTCTTTACAGCAGCATGATTTATAATCCTTTGGGTATATACCCAGTAATGGGATGGCTGGGTCAAATGGTATTTCTAGTTATACATCCTTGAGGAATCACCACACTGTCTTCCACAATGGTTGAACTAATTCACACTCACACCAACAGTGTAAAAGCATTCCTATTTCTCCACATCCTCTCCAGCATCTGTTGTTTCCTGACTTTTTAATGATCACCATTCTAACTGGCGTGAGATGGTATCTCATTGTGGTTTTGATTTGCATTTCTCTGATGACCAGTGATGATGAGCATTTTTTCATGTGTCTGTTGGCTGCATAAATGTCTCCTTTTGAGAAGTGTCTGTTCATTTCCTTTGCCCACTTTTTGACGGGGTTGTTTTTTTTTCTGGTAAATTTGTTTAAGTTCTTTGTAGATTCTTCATGACTAAAACACCAAAAGCAATGGCAACAAAAGCCAAAATAGACAAATGGGACCTAATTAAACTAAAGAGCTTCTGCACAGCAAAAGAAACTACCATCAGGGTGAACAGGCAACCTACAGAATGAGAGAAAATTTTTGCAATCTACTCATCTAACAAAGGGCTAATATCCAGAATCTCCACTTTTATAAAGTGTATCCTACAGGTGGTATTAGGGGACAGAAACAAACACATCAAGAAATGGAGTCTTTAAAATATCACTCTTAGTACAAGTTAGATCAAGAGGACAAAATAAATTTAGTAAGGATGTATAATACTTAAACACAATATGGTGAGGTGTGCCCTCTCTATTTTTCTCTCTCACTATATCAAAGTTTATACAATAAAACAGAGAATTTGGTAGGCCCCTCTCATCTTTGGATTCATTACAATTTCTGTTATCCAAAGTCAATGGAAGTCTGAACTTATGAAATGGAAAATTCCAGAAATTAACAATTTGTAAGTTTAAAATCGATGCTGTTCTGGGTAGTGAGATGAAATCTCACGCAGTCCCGCTGCATCCCACCCAGGACGTGAATCATCCTTTTGTCCAGCGTACCCTTGATGTCTACGCCACCTACCCAATGGTCACTTCATAGCTATCTGGACTATCAGATCGGCTGTGATGACATGGTAGTGTTTGTGTCCAACTAACTCTTATTTTCCTTAATACTGGCCTCAAATGCAAAAGTAGTGATGATGGCAATTCAGACTTGCCAAAGAGAAGCCATAATGTGCTTCCTTTAAGTGAAAAGGTGAAAGTTCTCAACTTAGCAAGAAAATTTTTTAAAATCCTGTGCTGAAGTTGCTAAGATCTCAAGTAAGAATGAATCTTTTATTGGTTAAATTGTAAAGAAAAAAATTATCCCAGTTTTGCTGTCACACCTCAAATCACAAAAGTTGCAGTGTGTGATAAGTTAATTAAGATGGAAAAGGCATTACATTTGTGGGTGGAAGACACAAAAGTTCCAACTGATGATGACAATGTGTTGCACCAGAAAGTACTGAGCCTATGTGAAGACTTCAGCAAGAGATCCCTTGAAAAGACACCAAGCCATTTATTGCAAGTAAGGAATAATTACACAGATTCAGGTGTGGACTGAAAAATATAAAAATTACTGGAAAGGCTGCATCTGCTGATGAAGAAGCCGCTGCCACACTTCCAGCAGAGCTGAAGTTGATCAAGGAGAAAGGATACCATCTAAAGCACGTCTTCAATTGCTATTGAAGTGAGCTCTACTGGAAGAAGATGCCCAGTAGAAATAACATTTTTAAAAGTGCAAAAGAGGCACTAGGGCATGAAATATGGAAGGACAGGTTGCTTCTGATACTATACAGCAAAGCATATACAGGGTTCAGTACTGTCTGTGGTTTCAGGCATCCATTGGGGATCTTGGACCGTAACTCCTGAGGATGCAGGGGGTGGTGTATGGTACTTCTCAAGTGCCAAGGGGATACTTGTGTTATGGACTGAATGTGTGCCTTCTTCTCCCACTCTCCAACTCATGTGTTGAAGTCCTAATCCCCAATGTGACCGTATTTGAAGACAGGACGATGTTGGAAGTAAAGTTACATAAAATAAGGTCACAAGGGTAGAGCTCTGGTGCATACAATTAGTGTCCTTATAAGAAGAGACACCAACTCAGTGTACATGCACAGAGGAAAGGCCATGTGAAGACACAGGCAGAAGGTTGCCATCTACAAGCCAGGAAGAGAGCCCTTACCAGAAACCCACCATGCTGGCACACTGATCTTGGACTTCCAGCCTCCAGAATTGTGTTTAAGCCCCTCAGTTTGTGATATTTAGTTATGGCAGCCTGAGCACATTAATGCAATTCACGAAGAGTAATCATATGTTAACTTACAAAGACAGATTCAGTAAATTTTCTAAAATATAGTAATATTATAAGCAATACTATTTTATTATAATTCAGCAAGACTAGAAATAATAACAGAACTTAAAAAGACCTTACCACCTGGAAAGTAAGGAGCCTTCTCTTAAATAATTCCTGAGTAAAACTGTAAATACAGAAATTACAAAATTTTTGAAAAATAATGTTAATGAAAACAGTGCATATCTGTTTGTATGAAACACATTTAAAATTGGTATTAAAGGGAAATGTACAGCCTTAAATAGTTGTGTTTTAAAATAAAAGGATAAAAATAAATGAATTAAATTTCTAACCCCAAACAACTAAAAAATGAGAATAAAGCAACCCATAGAAGGAATATGGAAGAAAACAATAAGGATAAAAGTAGAAATTGATGAGGTAGAAAAGAAAAAAACAATATATCTAATTAATAGATCAAAATATTGTTTTTTATTAACAACTGCAAAGTCACTAGCTAATATAATCAAAAAAGGAGAAAAGACTTTATAAAATAAGAAATAACTAAAGGAGACAACCACTGGAACTGAAAAAAATTTAAATTAAGATATTAATCAGACGTCTAAATAAATGATCTGGAAACCCAGATGAAATCCCTAACTTACTTGAAAAACATAGTTTGCCAAAATTGATCCTATTAAAGAAAAATACTTCATCAGATTAATATTTGTGGAAGCAATATAAAAAGTTAACAAGGAACTATTTCACAAAGAAGCACCAAGATCAGATGGTTTCATAGGCGAATATTACCAAACCTTTAAAGACATTTAAAGAGAGAGAGAGAAAAAAAACAACAACAAAGTAAAATATAGAAATATAAAAGAGGCCATTGCTATAGACAAAAGTAATTACATATATTAAGGTTATATTGCAAACAATTTTATAGCAATAAATTTTAAAATGGGCAAGTTCTTTGAAAATAAATTACCAAAATTAAAACAAGAAAAATATTTCAGTACATAAATAGTTCTATATCCATTGAACAAATTGAGCTTATAACCAAAAACTTTTCTATAAAGAAAAGTCCAAGCTAAAATGGCTTCATTGGTGAATTATGTTAAACACTTAATAAAGTATTAAGGGTGCCAGGCGTACTGGCTCACACCTGTAATCCCAACAATTTGGGGTACTGAGGTAGGAATATTGCTTGAGCCCAGGAGTTCAAGGATTCAGTGAGCCATTACAGTGCCACTGTACTCCAGTCTGGGTGACAGACTGAGATCCTGTCACAAATATATATAAACATATTATAGTGCATATATAATAAATGTTGCATACATATTACATATAGAATTATATATAATGCTAATATTACATAAATTCTATCAGAAAATACAAGAGGGAGGAAAATATTCTAATTCATTTTATAGAGCTAGCATAACTCTGACACTCAAAGCTGACAAGGACTTTACAAGAAAAACAATTGATCCATGCAGCTCATCAGTGTAGATTGGAAAATGATAAGGTTTTAACAATTTGAATCCAACAATATATAGAACAAAATTCCATATGACAAACTGATTTTACATTTTAAATAAAAATACAGATAACCTAGAATAACTAAAAAAAACTTTGAAAAAGAACAAACGTGAAAAACTTGACATCAAGAAATACTGTAAAGCTACAATATTCATGACAAAGTGAAATTGCTATGAATATACACATATAGATCAATGAAATAAAGAATCCAGAAACAGAATCAAAGGCATGTTCAGTTGATTTTTTGATAAAAATTCCAATGAAATTCAATATGAGAAAATAATATTTTTTTTCAAAAATGGTGCTGAAACAAAGGGATAGCTATATGCAAAAACATGAACCCCTACCCTTACCTCATTCACAAACAGTACTTCAAATTGCATCATAGACCTAAACATAAGAGCTGAAGCTGTAAAACCTGTAGAAGAACACCACAGAATAGAATATCATTATGACCATGGGTTAAATACATCAAAATGCACAAATTACCAAAAACCTGATAAATGGTACTTCATCAAAAATTAAAAGATTCTCCTCTTTAAAATATATCATTCAGCCTGGGTGTGGTGGCTCACGCCTGTAATCCCAACACTTTGGGAGGCCAAGGTGGGTGCACTACCTGAGGTTAGGAGTTTGAGACTAGCCTGGCCAACATGGTGAAACCTCATCTCTACTAAAAATACAAAAATTAGCCAGGTGTGGTGGCATACACCTGTAATCCCAGCTACTTGGGAGGCCGAAGCATGAGAATCACTCAAACCTGGTAGGTGGAGGTTGCAGTGAGCCAAGATTGTGTCACTGCACTCCAGCCTGGGTGATAGAGTGAAACTGTCTAAAAATATATTTATACACACACACAAACACCCACACACACACACACACACACACAGATACGTTTCAGAAAATAAAAAGAAAAGTTACAGAATGAGAGCAAATATTTGTGAAACATATATCTGATAATGTTTCTGTAACGAGAATATAAAAAGAACTCTTACAATTCAGTCATTACAAAACCACTTCATTAACATGGGCAAAACATTTCAAACAACATATCACAGAGAAAATATATGAGCCGGGCGCAGTGGCTCACGCCTGTAATCCCAGCACTTTGGGAGGCCAAGATAGGCGGATCACGAGGTCAGAAGTTCAAGACCAGCCTGGTCCATGTGGTGAAACCTCATCTCTATTAAAAACACAAAAATTAATTGGGTGTGGTGGTGGGTGCCTGTAATGCCAGCTACTCGAGAGGCTAAGGCAGGAGAATCGCTTGAACCCAGGAGGCGGAGGTTGCAGTGAACTGAGACTGCGCCATTACACTCCAGCCTGGGTGACAAGCGAGACACTGTCTCAAAAAAAAAGAAAAGAAAAAGAAAATATACGAAGGGTCAATAAGCACATAAAAAGATGCTCAATATTATTTTAGCCACCAGGGAAATTCAAATGAAAACTCCAGTATGATTTAAAATGAGTTCAAGAAGTGTCAGAGACCTGATATAAAGAATAAAACAATTAAGCTTCTAGAAGAACACATAGGGGAATTTTGTTATGACCTTGGATAGATACAGATTACTTTTTTAAAAAGAGTTTTTATGCCAAGAGCTCCTACAAATAGAAAAAAACAGATATCCTAATCAAAAATCGAGAAGAAGGTTTGTACAGGCATTTCATAAAGGATGACATCCCAGTGGAGTCTAAAACAGCTTAGCCATCTTTGGCCATCAAGGAAACAAAGAGTCAAACCACAAGAGCTACCCCTACACCCCATCTATAATGGTGTTGATGTTGATGAAATTAGTGAAACTCCATAAAAATACTTGAAGACATTTACTATAAGCCAAATGTGAGTGACCATGGCCTGTGACACAGCCCAAGAGATCCTGAGAACACGTGCCCAAAGTGGCCAGGCTACAGCCTGGCTTTATACATTTTAGGGAGACATAAGACATCCATCAATACATGTAAGATGTACATTGGTTCCATCTGGAAAGGCAGGACAACTTGAAGTGCTGGTGGGGAGGTGGGGCATCAGGGTGCAGTGAGGCGGGGTGCCTTCCAGATCATAGGTGGACTCAAAGATTTTCTGATTTGCAATTGATTGAAAGAATTAAGTTGTTATCTAAAGGCCTGGAATCAATAGAAGGGGGTGTCTGGGTTAAGATAAAAGGTTGTGAGACCAAGATTCTTATTATGCAGATGAAGGCTCTGGGTAGCAGGCTTCAGAGGGAATACATTGTAAATGATTCTTATCAGAGTGCCACACTCTAAGTTAATTTTCTCCTGGATCTGAAAACAAAGGACCTGGGAAGGGAGACAGATTCTCTATTGAATGTAGACGTTCCCCATCAGAGACAGCTTTGCAGGACCATTTCAAAATATGTCAAGGAAATACATTTTAGGGTAAAATACTTCAATTTCTTTCAGGGCCTGCTATCTGTCATGTTGGTATCTTATTGCTACAAAGACTCTGTTTTGTCAGTCTTAAGGTCTGTGTTTTAATATTAACGCTAGGTTTACTTTAGAACACCCTTGGCCAAGAAGGGGGGTCCATTCAGTTGTTTGGGGGGCTTCGAATTTTATTTCTGATTTGCAATGATTGAACCTAAAAGGACTGGCAGCAGCAAATACTGATGAGAATGAGGATTAACCACAATGCTCATGTTGGTGATGGGTCCCTGAAGAGGGTGGGTCCCTGCAGAGAAGCAATCATGTTCTTAAATTCTTCGACAGTATTCACCAAAGCTAAAGATATGTTAACCCTGTAACCCAGCCATCTCACTGCTGGAGAAATTAGTGCAGATGTTCAACAAATGACATGTATGAATATGTTTATAGCCACATTATTCATAATAGTTAAAACTGGAAAGAATCCAAGTGTCCATCCGGAGTAAAATAGATACATAAATTGTGGTATAGCTACTCTATGGAATACTGCACAGCCATAAAAAGGAATGGCCCATGACTTCAGGCTGTAGCATGGATGGATCTCACAGACATAATGTGGAGGGAGTGATGCCAGATAGAAAAAACTGCATATTCTGGATTCCTTTTCTACGAAGTTCAAAACCAGACAAAACTAGCCTAGGGTGATAATCGAATGGTAGTTTCCTTTGAAGGACTAGCAACTGCAAGAGGCTTGAGGGAGCGTTTTGGGGCACTACTAATGCTCTGTTTTATTCTGGATCTTGGTGACATATTAGAAATGTATCAAGTTGTACACTTAAGATTTGTGCACATAACTATACCTAAGAAATACTCAATTTAAAAAAAAAATCAGAAGAGACGCTTTAAGGATTAAAGAAAAAATGAGGACAAAGTAAAGACATTTTCAGACAAATAAAAAATGGAGAGATTTTTATTACCAACAGAACCATACTAAAAATATACCAAAGGAATTTCTCCAGGCTGAAGGAAAGTCACATTGGATGGAAGCGAAGAACTGCAAGAAGGAAGGGAGAGCTTCAGAAAGGATGAATATGTGAGTAAATATAAATTAATATGGCCTGTTTAAGACAACATTCAAAACAATGTCTCCTGGCATTTAGAGCATATGGAGAAGAAAAATCGATGACAAATGCACAAGGGATGGGATGGGGGAGATGGAACAGTACAGTCCCTGCAGTATCCAGAAAGTGTTAAAAGTACCAAATAAAGGCTGTATTAGTTCGTGTTCACGCTGCTGATAAAGACATACCCAGGGCTGGGAAGAAAAAGAGGTTTAATGGGACTTAAGAGTTCCATCTGGCTGGGGAGGCCTCAGAATCACGGTGGGAGGCGAAAGGCACTTCTTACATGGCAGTGGCAAGAGAAAATAAGGAAGATGCAAAAGCGGAAATCCCTGACAAAACCATCAGATCCCATGAGACTTACTCCCTATCACGAGAACAGTACAGGGAACCGCCCCCATGATTCAAATTATCTCCCACCAGGTCCCTCCCACAACACATGGGAATTATGGGAGTTCAATCAAGATGAAGTTTGGGTAGGGGCACAGCCAAGCCATATCAAGGGTGGATTGTAATAAGTGAATGGTGCATATTTTGATCTCTGTTGTAATTGTCATAAATGACAAAAGAATTTCTGACTAAAAACCTAACAGTGGAGAAGATATTTAACGTTGATTTGCTAAGAAATGAAGGCATATGCATATTACCGAGGGCTACGAAGGTAACCTTAGAAATAACTAAAACAGAACTGGTTCTAAGAGCTCACGTCTGGGAGGAGATGGGGACATTGCTGCATTTTTAAAAGTTCATTATTACCCTGTAACTTTGGACAATGTATTTTTAATACTTTTTTAAAAGTGTAAAATTAGGCCAGATGCAGTGGTTTACACTTGTAACCCCAGCACTTTGGGGAGGCCTAGTCAGGAGGATCATTTGAACCCAGGAGTTCAAAACCAGCCTGGGCAACATAGTGAGACCCCATTTGTAAAAAAAAAAAAAAAAAGTTTAAAAAAATTAGCTGGGCATAGTGGCACGCATCTGTAGTTCCAGCTACTCAGGAGGCTGAGGCAGGAGGATCACTTGAGCCCAGGGGTTTGAGGCTGAAGTGAGGTGCGATTTCACCACTGACCAACAGAGTGAAACCCTGTCTCAAAAATAAATAAATAAATAAATAAATGGTGTAAAATTAACTTTGTTCCAAGGATTAAAGTTGAATTGTTGGATAAATTTAAATGACTGCCTGAACCAAAATGTGGATTCCACAATCATTCCAGGATGGTGGGCTTGCCTTTGTGGGCATTGACACTGGGTCCTCCTAGACTAAGTGAAGACAGCAGAATACGCTCCCCCCAGAATACGCCACTTTGGCAGGATTGCTTTGAGCTGCAGGCACCTGCGAAGCAGACACAAGAAAAGCTGTTTGTCCTCCCCACTATTTGCTTAAGATGGGACATAACTTTAAATATTTCCCTTCTCCCCTCTTATCACAGAAGGACAAAAGTTGATCACTCATCAGAAACCTGACACCCCAATCAGTCTGGAGGCAGCACCCCAGGACTCCCAGTAACAAACTTTACTAAGTGGCATTTATCCACCTTGAGTTTCCCATAACTCGCCTCCCTAACACCCTTCTTTTTTTGTTTTAGTTGAAGATGTTGTATAAGCCAGAGATCTAGGCCACCTCTTTGAGATTTACTGTTTATTCCTTGGGTATCTGCCATGCATACATGAGGTATACACGCTAATAAATGTCTCCTTGTTTTTCTCTTGTTAATCTGCTTTTGTAATGGGGTTCCCAGCTAAGAACTATGAAGGGTAAAGGAACAATTATTTTTGCCTCCTCTACACAAGCAACCACTTGCCTGAGGGCAAGAGAGAAAGGAGAGAGACATGGACACTGAGCTCAGTGAGTCTACTTTCTTCCAGCTAGCGGGGACAAGATGGTAGCCGGAGTGACACTGAACAGTCATGTATCAGGGTGGAGGGCCCTCATTTCCAGTGGGTAGAAATTCCCAGGCACCCAGGACAGTTTAGTGGTAAGCCTGGAGTACCATGAGCTGTATATACCTGGGCAGTGATGCTTAGCAGGGGAGACTGGCCCCAGGCAGGATCCGATTCAGGGAAGCCAGCCAGAGGAAGGATCAGTCAACCCTCAACATATCTTAATTAAACAGAGGCAGAGCCTGTGGTGTCCAAGACTTGGGCATTATTTATCCATAAGGGGCAGAGCAGGATGATGTCAGCCTGTTGAGTTTCAAGAATATTTCTAAGTGAAAAAAGAATACATTTGTAGCTGGATACAACAGGGATTTTAAATCTGCAGGTATTTCACTCCAATTGTGGTTTTAGCAGCTTTGAGATCCTTCAGGTGCTTTGAGGTCCCTGGTTACTTTGCTTTAGAAATTTTAGCTTCAGCTAAAATAACTCCACTAACTCCAGCAACATGCCCCTATGCATGATTTTATTTTACAAAGCTGTGGCTGATTCTTCCAGGGATTTTGCTTTGAAGGATTGTTAAAACTTTCAGGGATACTGAAATGATTCATTGGTGAAAGGGGCAGGCAGGTGGTAGAATGGGAAGAGGTGGGGCTTGGTGCCAGGGAGGCATATGTCCAGTGCTGACTCTGCCCAAAGGGGCGTGGTGTCAGCGCCTTCCCTGTAATGGGGGTTGTAATACTGGCCCAATCTATGTGATAGGTGGATGTGCAGGAGAGCCATCCACATTGCATAACGATGTGACTATGCTTTTAGAATTTAAAACACTATACCAGGAGGCTACTGTTGCTCTTAATCATTTTAGAGGTGATTCAAAATGTGCAGGCCAATATATTAAAATACCCCTTGAAATAGTCTTAAACTACAGCTATAGAGCAACATCCAAAGTGGGAAGAAAGATGCTCCAAGTTTGGCCTTTCCCTACCAGCCCCTTTTAAAAGAATTGCATGGAGATTTGGGGAAACATTAGTTGATCTGTTAAATGACATGCTGGATGATTATTGACAGCAAGAGACTTAATGGGGTATAAATGGCACCCACAAATGAATATGGCACCCCCCTTTCTGAACCCCAGGATCTGCCTGTAATCTACAGCTAAGCAAGGCAGAAATTCAAGCCCTGCTTGTGACTGATGGAGTTGGGCTTTGCAGAATGTCCTGCTTACCTAAGAGTGGTGCTCATCTGTTAGAAAACAGGGCTAATAGAATTCTATTTGAAAATGGGTATAGGGGTATATGGGATACCAAGAGTAACACATTCATTGAAAATCAAAGAGAATCCATTGTTGCTCCAACAGCCGAGGCATCTGTCTCCCAGGGGTGACTGTCTTTCAAACATTCAGTATTGTTTACCCAAGATCCTGGCTTTTTAGACTCTTGCTGGATGCAGGATTTATATGATTTCATCTGGGATAATCTACAAGGAATCTCCACTGGAAAGAGCTTCATTTGTGCTTCTGTAAACAAAACCCAATCGGCAACCTGTCCCGTCCCCTTCACAAAGGACCCATGGGCAGTACTGTGAGTATATATCAGAATAAGGGAGCAGTCCATCATGGAGAGAATGGCACTTCCCAGACTCTATTAGCCATCCATCACCAGAGCAAGTTGTTGCTGTGGAATAATCTGCACAGGACACGCTGATGATATATTACTCAAAAGATGGCCCTACTTAAGGAGGTGAGGTTCCAGGAAGCGCCTGGTACCTTTGGAGGCGATTGGAAGGTTTCCACCAAATCTAAAGTCAGCCAGCAAGCACCATCCAATGGCAGCCACTTTCTCAGCAGCAGAGAGGAATAAAAATTCAACCTCCTGTCATCTTTGTAATAAATCTGCAGCCCTATTTGACCTTGGTGTCTTGGCTAATTCGAACTTGCAGGCACCATCTTGGTTGGCAGTGAGAAATACGGGATTTTGCTCTGAGGAGTTTCCGAATCAGAAGCTAGCCATGCTCTCTGTGTTTCTTTCTTAGGGAGGCTGTGGTGCAGAATTCCTTAGAGATTGCCAATTAGTTTGGAATAATTGAAATCACCTATAATGATAATTTTATTGAACACATACTTGGCCTACTCATATGGTGTTGCATCTCCTGCTCTATAAAAATAGATTTATTTTCCTCCCTGTTTCTCTTCCCTTAAAATGGTTCATGTTATTAAAAACAGAAGATTGCTTGTCAAATGTTTTATTGGCCACATGTGTGTGATCATCAATCATCTTCCTCGCTCTGTGCGTGCATTTGTGCATCATTAGCTGAACTCCACCAATCATGCTCCTGGAAAAATGCTGTTAATTGGGTAAACAGATATACAAAAACTAATTAAAACATAGCATTTACATCATAATAACTGCACTTGGTGAAGACTAATAGAAGCCTCACAGCAAGTGAAAAAGTTCACCCTACAAATTATTCTCTGTGCACATAATTGCTGTCATGGTAGAGGTGAGTGCATTAGGCAGTGTTTACAACGGTGGGGGCATTTGTCTGTGCCTGGCAATGAATTAGGCCTGTGATTGCGGTGAAGGAGGCACACCATCAGAGAATGAGCAGCATGCCAGTCCAATCATTCTCAGAATGCCTCCCTCGGTGAGGCTGGGCTGTGCTGTTCCTTCCCACTCAAGCCTCAGCCTCTTCCTCCAAGTGCACCTGTAACAGGCCCCCTGGACCATGCTTGGGCTGTGTGCTGTGTGCTGCATTCTTAGGAAAACAGTCCAGGACCATTGACCTAATGGATAGTGCTTTAGGCTGGTAATCACAGGTAATATTCTAAGAAAGTGTGAAACCATGGAATTATCTTTTCATGCTTGTTTGTCTACGGGGTGCACTCTAGTGGAACAGAACTGTGGTGTCAGGGAAGCCGTGCTCTGGGCACTATCACTATCTCAGGGTCCTTCCTGCCTGGCCTTCTCTTCCTTGGCTGCCTCAGCTTCTGCTCCCTTTTTTTGAGGCTCCCAGCCAACCTCACTACAGTTTCTTGTGCAACCAGCCTGGTCCAGGTTCCTCATCACATAGGGTCGCTGAATAAACCAGAGGCTGGGAAGGATAGGGAACAGATACAGAAACTTTCACTGCTCCCATGATCTGACAGCTTCCCTGGCAACCTGCCACAGAACACTGGGTGAGCCCCAGCTCTTCAGCGAACTCGACAGTGGTGTTGATGGTGAGAGTGATGGTGATGCTGACGGTGCACAGAACGACCAAAAAAAAAGTGAGCCACAGCACTGTTCTCATAAAGGAAATTAAGTCATGCATTCAAAGACTTATTTATCTCGATGAAGCAAGTTTTATCCCAGCAAATCAAAGTGGCTTGAAGTACTGAACACAAACAGATTTTAAAATCCAGTGGGAAAAGATCTCCTTGTCCATTGCTAGTTTGTGGCATTATAAAATGGTACAGTCCTTTGGGAAAGTCATTTGGCAACACATAGTAAGAGCATAAAAATATGCAAGGGATTGGCCCACTCATATCACTTCTGAGCATCTCTCCTGAGGGACCCATTTGAAGGCAGACTCTGCACTCTCCTCCCTCACTGCAGTTCCCACTTGGTGCTTTTGTCCACAGTGGTAGCTTCAGCTTCACCCCAAAGCTACCAACTCTGAAACAGACACCTCCAGCGTTGCCTTGAGGGTCTGTTCCAAACTTATAACTATCCGAGAACTTCCCATATGGAAAGTTTTTTTTTCACAAAATTCCAAATTCCAAATGAAGCCCCAGCAACCTCTCCTCCTTGCTCTGGCCAGGCTGGGACCTCTGAGCCTGGTTCACCATCTCCCCGCCAGCACACTCAAGTTCATCAGCAACCAAGTCTCCTGTCCCACTGACCTGCCTCTGCCCAGGCCCTGCATCTCCTTCCTGGACCACAGGGAAGCCCATAGGGCTCCCAACCTTCCATCCTGCCCATGCCCATCAGGTGTCCCCCTGCCATCTTCCTGGAACACAAGGCACACCCTTCTCTTTTTTACCCCCAAACTACCAGTCTTGTCTTTTCTCCTCTCTACAGGTCATTTCTATACAAAATATCTAAATTTCTTGATATGGCCCCAAATTGCCTTTCTCAACCACCTATCCTCTTATGCCCCTCCTGTATTTTTTTGTCAAGGCTGCCACAAACTCGATGCCTTAAATCATAGTCATTTATTGTCTCACAGTTCTGGATACTAGCAGTGCAAGATCAGAGGGTCAGTAGGGTTGATCCTTCAGAGGGAAGGATCTGTGCTAGGCCTCTCTCCTTGGCTTGTAGGGGGCCAGCTTCATGCTGACGTGACGTTCTCCCCATGTGTGTGTCTGCGTACAAATATCCCCCATTTCACATGGACTCCAGTCATGTTGGATTAGGGGTCCTCCCTCCTGAAGTATGATATCATTCTAACTAATTACATCTGTAATGATAAGGTGGCATTCTGAGGTACTGAGGGCTAGGACTTTTAGGGGGAAATGCAATTCAATTTATAGCACCTTCTCAAACAATCTTCGTGTTAAAACCCAGTGAACTTAGCACCATCCATGAATAGACCATGAACTTTCTTGCCTTGAAACTTGCTCGTCTTGTTCCAGCTGCTAAAATCCCACCATATGTCAAATATTCCTTCCTGTGTTGACGAACAGCTAGGGTAACACACAGGACCATTTCATGAAGAATGTTACAATTTACCAATCACGCGGCTCAGTCAAGTCCTGCCCAAGGCCAATGTGAGATAAGTGTCCACAAAGGTCCCATAAACTAGGACGTTAAAACATTTCCTTCAGCTTCCTCCACATTCAGTACTCTCCTCTCCTTCACCTTGGCAGTGCCCATGTAACAAGGAGAGAGAAAAAACTTTTCTGACAGATTACCTAGTGGTCTTATCTTGGTCTTTGAGAGTCCAGTGTGTGTAACAGCACCACTAAATTCTACACAATATTCTGATGATCCCAAACTATCTAAATTGTACACATAATTGGGACTAAGTCCTATTAGAGGAAGTTGGTATGTAAGATTGCCTTCCAAAAACATTACTTGGGACAACAGGGATAACAAAAATCCGTCAACAAATGGCTGGCTTTTTGATAGCTTTCTGCCTTAATGCCACATAAGGCAGGCAGACAGATAAGCCAAAAACTTGCCTGCAATCACCTCTAATTATGTTTTGGTGTTGTAAATGATTAATAGTAGCCCTCAACAAAATGCATTTCTGTCTTTCTAATCAAATAATTGTCACTTCTGCTGTACTGCTCAAGAAATTGTTTCGTTGGTCTTATTGCATTTAGATTATTTCACACCCATTTCCTAGATAGACTCTATGCACCTTCCCAGCAGAGACCTAGCTGCTAATATATTCATGTTACATATGCCCAGCACTGTTCTTGGTGCCAGAGAAGGAATTGTTGATGGATGGGGTGAGTGGGCTTTCAGTATCCATGCCTACCTCCTTCCAGTGTGCCTTTCTTTACTGCAGAGGCTGGACAAGTAAGAACTAACACTTTTAAAAGTCCCCAGCAGCTAGGAATCTTGGTGCAAATTAGGTCCCAAAAGTTAGATGCACGTATGTGAAACTTGGAAAGCAGAAGGTGGGTGGAGGCCATTCTTAGTTCTGCTTTTGGGCCATTCCACTGTTAGGCCAGGCTGTAGGGTCGCAGGTCTTAAGAGGTGGGGTAGCAGTGGCAGCAGCAGCTTTCTAACCCAGCTTCCTGCAGTGTTCTCTTCTTGAAAATAGTAGCTCCTGATAGTCTTCTGATTCCTCTGTCTTTAGCCTTTAGCCTTTATGACTCCTTTGTGAGCACCACGTTCCTATATTAAGCCCCTTTCTGTTTAAAATACCTAGAGTGTTTTTGACTTGCTTTTTAAATTATTATTATTATTTTATTTTTATTTTTTGAAACACAGTCTCGCTCTATCGCCCAGACTGGAGTGCAGCGGCATGACCTTGGCTCACTGCGACCTTCATCTATCAGGTTCAAGCGATTCTCCCACCTCAGCCTCCTCAGTAGCTGGGATTACAGGAGCCTGCCACCACACCTGGCTAATTTTTATATTTTTAGTAGAAACGAGGTTTCACCATGTTGACCAGGCTGGTCTCAAACTCCTGACTTCAAGTGATTCACCCACCTCGGCCTCCCAAAGTGCTGGGATTACAGGTGTGAGCCAACGTGCCCGACCTGCTTTTGGTTCGCATTGAAACTTAACAGTTATATATGGTAAGTAAGATGATTTTGCCCTCTTGGCATTTGTAGTCAGGTCCAAGAGGTTAAAATATGGGAAACGTCTAAATATCCACTAACAGGAGAGTGTTTTAGGAATTATGGTGTATTAACCCTAAAGAGATAACCTGCGAGAGATACTCTGCTGACATTAAAATTTCTGAAAGAGAAAATAAAGTTTAAAAGGCATTTTGTTGCTAAATATTGATTTAATAAGTTAAAACACAAAATGCTTATCATGATTACATAAGTCATTTTATACATGAATAAATATTTGTAACAGAGACAAACAAAATAATTGCTTGTAAATTGTAGGATATAAGTGCAATTCTTGTCTGTTTGAAGTTTCATTTGAAGATGAAGTAAAATTGTTTTAGAAAAAAATTGGAAAAATATAGATAATTTTTAGCTGACTCCATAAGAAAGTCATGAAGAGGATATAAAATGGCCTGGAGAATAAATCAGAGGAACTAGGCTGTAATCTAGTTTAAAAGTTATGGTAATAAAATCCTGAATGTAATATTCTACCTTTTCTATATAAATGTGTTTCCAGACGATCTGTTCCATATGCACCTATTGAACTGTTTTTCCAATTTATTCATATAATCAGCAAATACATGTTCCAGATGCTATTCCCGCTGAGGCTGCAGCAGCAAATTCTTTGCCTGCACAGTTATACTCCCCGCCTGCATTCTCATGTTAGCTTGCATGGCAGCATATTTCTACTGATCCATTTTACGCAGAGAAAATGGATCCCAGAAAGGGTAGGGAATCTCCTAGTCTCACAGTTGGTTGATGACAGCACACGTGGAATTAAAGCCCAGGGCTCTCAACATATTTTCAGTCTTTTTGAAAAAGTAAACAAAGGCTTAACCCATTAAAGAGGGCTCTTGGGTTAGGGATAAGGAAAATGTCCTATTGCAAGGTCCGTTGAACATCAGTTCAAGTTCTGAAGGGTGGAATTGCTAGAATATGAAGTAGCTGAAGAGGGAAAAAAACACGCAGGGAAAAGAAGAAAACAAGGGAAGAGTCAAGAATGTAAAAAATGGAGTTTCATGCATTGATAACAACTGGACGTGACTATTTTAGTATTTATTGTTTTGTTTGTTTTTGTCTGGAGGGTGGAAAAATAATTGTAAATCTGTGCAATGCGTAAACATATTTTGTAATTTAAGAAACCCCATGGCATTTCATTATTTGAGAGTCATTTTAAAAAGGACTAAAATGTTCCTTCTTTCCCTGGAAGCAGGGTAGCATTCTACATTTTTTCTCAACATAACATGAACACATTTTTATCCAAAAGTGTAAGGATCCCAGGGACACAGAAAACGTGTAGTCACCTAGCAATCGCTCCTCTTGCACCCCTGCTCTGTGTCCAGGACTGGGGCTCTAATTCTGCCCTGTCCAACAGCACAAATGGATGGAAACCTCTCTGGGCTAAGCCATGCCAAGATGATAGGGAGGTTTTCTTAGCGCCTGTGGCACAGCTTGGACAGCCTTGGCTTAAAGAAAGAACAACAGGGAGGCTGAGGCAGGAGAATGGCGTGAACCCGGGAGGCGGAGCTTGCAGTGAGCTGAGATCCGGCCACCGCACTCCAGCCTGGGCGACAGAGCCAGACTCCGTCTCCAAAAAAAAAAAAAAAAAAAGAAAGAACAGCAGAGCAAGCTTCTTCTCAGCGCCAAGAGGCTATGACTGATCTCTCAAGATGCAACTCATGGTAGCCAGCGGGCTAAGATTAAGATCTCTGTGCCTGAAGAGTTGGTCAGTCCACAGCCTGGCAGGCCTGGAGGAGACAGGGTTTCTGGAATGCAAGTTCAGTTCATTCTCTAAACCAGAGGTCTCCAACTATAGTTCACAAGCTAACTTAGCCTGCAGAGGTGTTTTGTTTGACCCTCACAATGGGGATCACATTTTAAATTCACAACACAATTGATCCTTGAACAACACAGGGATTAGGGACACTACATCCTATCCCTACTCACACGGTCAAAACTTTGGCATATTACTTTTGACTCCTCAAAAGCTTAACTACTAATAGCTTACTGTTGACTGGAAGCCTTATCAATATCATAGTCAATTAACACATATTTTGTATACTATATGTATTACATACTGTGTTCTTATAATAAAGTAATCTAGAGAAAAGAAATATTCAGAAAATCATAAGGAAAATATATCTACTATTCATTCAGTGGAAGTGGATCATCATAAAACTCTTCATCCTTGTGGTCTTCACATTGCATAGGCTACAGAGGAGGAAGAAGAGGAGGTTTTGGTTTTGCTGTCTCAGGTGTGGCAAAGGCAGCAGGAAATCCAAGTATGAGTGAACCCACACTGTTTAAGAATCAACTATAGGCTGGACGCAGTGGCTTACGCCTGTAATTGCAGCACTTTGGGAGGCCAAGGTGGGTGGATCACTTGAGGTCAGAAGTTCGAGACCAGCCTGGCCAACATGGTGAAACTCCATCTCTACTAAAAATACAAAAATTAGCCGGGCATGATGGCATGCGCCTGTAATCCCAGCTACTCAGGAGGCTGAGGTAGGAGAATCACTTGAGCCAGGGAGGCAGAGGTTGAAGTGAGCCAAGATTGCACCACGGTACTCCAACCTGGGCAACAGTGAGACTTCGTATTAAAAAAAAAAAAAAAAAAAAAAAAGAGTCAACTATAATTTCACACAAATATATGACTTCTGGCTTCTTTTGAAAAGTAGGAAGAACTGCCACCCTGTCCAATAGGGTAATAATGGCTGGCACTGGGTGGCAGCTGTCCCCTTCGGATAGGACATGAGTGCTCCAGCTTACCAAATCCTCACCACTCCCTATTGCCTCCCCGACATTGAGATTAAGAGTCACCTTATGCCTGGCTCAATTTATTCCTTAATACACTAGACTTTGTTCGGCAGTTAAGCTTGCAATCGCTGTTGCCATGTCTCCAGATCCCCTTGCCGCATCTAGTCTCTATAACTTGTAGGAGGTTCAAGCCTTTATATTCAGTGTTGAACAAGATTGGTATACAATAAAAAAGAGTGACATGCTATGGCATGATACATAACCATCAAGTTACTTCCCCACAGCAACTGGATTTCATTGCCCATAAAATGGAGCAGAAGCTGTAGATACTCTCTGAAGCCCTTCTAGTTTCAGCCTCCTATGGGTTAATCCACCTTACTGCTCCCCTTGTTCCTGTACACTAACTCTGTTAAAATTCATATTCCTGAAAATTGGAATTTTCCCCCTTTCTCCTATGTTTGGCATTTGTTGAAATCTTAATTACTTGAAAGCTAGCCCAAGTTGTCACTGACAGAACACTGCCCATGTAGACAACCAGGATCCCCCTCAAAACCTTATCACGATCCACTAGACAGGAGGCTGCCATATGCACAAAAAAATTCTAACCTGTCAGAAAGCTCTACTGAGGGCTGGTGGGTCTTAAAAAGAGGCCAGAGATTCAGTGGGCCTGAAAACTAAGCTTCCTTCTCTCCCTTGGAATTCACTTGCTGCACTCAGGTCTGAGGCAGCTTAGTCCGGGAGAGATGGAACCTGAAAACCCTTTTGTGTGAGGTCCTGTATCCAGTGCTTCAGTCCTTTGCTAAAGGAGTCAGCACTGAGAGCTATTAAGCACCACCATGGCCCTGGGGCTCATTCCAGGTGCTGAGGAAGGTAGGAAGAAGGTGGAAAGCACAGTTTCTGCAAAGTGATTTTTGGGGAGAAGCTCTAGTGAGAAAGAAGTTTCCATGGAACAACACAAATGGATTCTGCCTCATATAAAAACATTTTTCTAGCAAGTAATGCACTTGACTTTTTTTCCCTTCAAAAATGCCCAAGAGTACAATCCATCTTGTGACTTGTTACTAGTTATGCAGCATGTGGGAAAATATGAGTAAAAGGTGTAATTCCAAAATGCACAGCAGAATACATCTTCTGTCTTCAAAATGAATTTATCTGGTCATTGCCCAGCTCAAGTCTGTTTTAGATGACTCTGTAATACATAGCTCTGACAAAGAATTGAAAACTAAGGGAAAAAATGCATCACGTGAAATGTGATTCAAATGAGAACATATTTATTTTCCACACTAAAAAATCTAATGAGAAGAGTGAATATCTAGTTTGGAATTTTCATGTATTTGGTTTTGGACTCAGAGTACTGATCGTTATAATATACAGTAAAAGCAAACACATAAACAAAACCCAATTAATTTATTTATCTGTACCCAAGAATCACTCTGCATAATGGTAGGTGAGACCATTGTTCTTAAGTAGAGAAAATAGAAACTTTTAAAAATACTGACTTCTATTGTGTATATTACACAATAGAAGTCAGTATTTTTAAAAGTCGATATATTAGATCGACCTTTTTTTCAATTAAAATATGTAAACTACTTTGTAGCTTTCTTGCAAATAAAAATGCTCATAGAATACATTTTTACCTACTAAGGTTATCAGTAACATTTGGG
Organism: Trachypithecus francoisi; assembly: GCF_009764315.1. NCBI lineage: Eukaryota > Metazoa > Chordata > Mammalia > Primates > Cercopithecidae > Trachypithecus > Trachypithecus francoisi. The sequence continues at coordinate 3,782,015 of NW_022681442.1, read as the reverse complement.
CTAAAAATGATTTTTCTTTTGCCTCTTTGGATCTTCTGACTTCAACTTCTCTGTTATATATCTGCCTTCAACAAGTTGCTGGATTTTTCAGGATGAGGAGTACATGGTTGCTTCTAGAAAGATGCTTCACAAAGCAGTACAAAAATCTAGCCTGACACTTCAGTTACATTGTAAAAGAACAACTATTCCGCCGGGCTTGTTGGCTCACGCCTGTAATGCCAGCACTTTGGGAGGCCCAGGCGGGCGGATCACGAGGTCAGGAAATGGAGACCACCCTGGCTGACACGGTGAAACCCCGTCCCTACTAAAAACACAAAAACATTAGCCGGGCGTGGTGGTGGGCGCCTGTAGTCCCAGCTACTCCGGAGACTGAGGAAGGAGAATGGCGTGAACCCGGGAGGCGCAGCTTGCAGTGAGCCCAGATCTCGCCGCTGCCCTCCAGCCTGGGCGACAGAGTGAGACTTCGTCTCAAAAACAAAACAAAACAAAACAAAACAAAACAAAACAAACAAACAAACAAAAAAACAGCTATTCCAGGATCCTTCCCCTTTAAGGGGATTGAACACAGGTCATTAGCTAAGTGAAATCGAATCCCAGACAGTCTGTCCAGTTCTGCCATTTGTAACCCATTGTTACTTGATAAACATTAGAATCATCTCTGGCAGCAGAGCTCTGTGGTAAAGACTGCATAGGTGTGTGTGTGGGAAATCAACACAAGTGCATTGGGCTGGGGTTTCTTTAACGTCATGTTGAGCCCTGAGATTCTTTACTCTTGCTTTTTTCCTAATATCCTCACAATTTGAAAATAATTAATCTACCTTCCCTAATATTAAAATTAGCTCCTGGAGCATTTCACTAATTGTACCATCGTCGATATTCATGCTCCTTTAAATAAATAAATTTTACCTTTTAGGAGAAATTTATAATTACTTGCTTTGCACATTTCCCCCCTTGTAAATAATAACCTATTTTAATTGAGGTTTTCTGGTCTCCTATAGGGCTAGATCATAAAATCTGAACTATAAAAGAAGAATTGTATTTTTAATGTCATGTATTTTAAACACTTTTGAGGAATAAAATAGATGAAAATGATTGCTTTGCTTACCGGGCCAAGTAAGGGTCTTGTTTGTGGAATCCACCCCATGGGAAAGTGAGGAGGTCTTTGCTACGGGAGATGCAGGTGTGGTCTGGATGCTTCCAACAGCCCCCATTCCGAAATCTACTTAACAGAGTCATAGCCATGACCTTACTGAGGCTTCCTAATCATGCCTGGATCTTGTTGTAATGGGTTTCCATAGTTACAGGGAATAGAAAATTATTTCTTAAATTCAACACATAAAATTGTTTTGGGGCGGGGATTCTGGACTATGCTTGCCCTAGCTGGATCTGCCACTTATTTTCTGAGAGTGTTGGAGTAAGTCATCTCACTGCATTCAGCAAGCTTCTTCACCTATAAAATGGCAAGAACAGCATCACGTACATGCGGTTGAGTTACAATAAAGATTAAAGGAGGTATTAATGTGGAAACTGCTTGACCCCTTGATCAGCAGATGATGAACACTCATATAAAATTAGATGACAGAACTTACCACTACTCACCTTGTAGAGGCAAGGTCTTAGATAGTACCTCTAAAGAGTCTACTCCCTCTCCAATCCTGAAAGTCAGTTTGTGGAGAGCTCCAAGCCTTGTCAACCTAATGTCAACAGCACCTTGAGGATCTTTATACACCATGTAAGAGGACTTTTAAGAGGGCTGTTTATTCGTAACATTTTAGGTCTAATAATAACATTAATAATTATTCATGGTGGATAAAGGTAATCAGGAAACAAACTGATTGCTAGCGACATTGGGAAGGACACATCAAGGCCATGGCACGAACCATGACGTCGTCTTGCTCGGGGAAATCAACACCAGAAACCACCGAACTGACGAGAGCCTCGAAAACAGGACTGAGTAGAGTCAAAGAGGGGAGCGAGGCCCCGATGCCCACTTCCATTCACACTCAGGATACCCTGTTGTAACATTGAATCTTGGTCAGTTCTTAAAACCTGAAAGTCTTGGGCAGAGGGGCTGTTTGTAGAATATTCTGGGGGGGCTACATCTGCCTCATGCCTACCTTCGTTCATTCAATGATTACCAGACCTCTGAACACACACCAGGGCCCACACTGAGTATTGGGAATACAGTGAAGAGCAGAATTTACCTGGTCCCTGTCCTGGTGGGGTGCTTACAGTCACCTGAAGAAGACAGATATCTTCCACAAATAATAACCACACAAATAAATACATCATTGCAAGTTGCAATACAGGTTATCAAAGGGAAAGACAAGGTGCTAAGGGGGTTACAGAGGGACTGTTTCCAGAAGGTGGGGGTCGTGGATGCCTGCTTGAGGAGTGACTTTTAAGTTGAGACCTGAAGAATGAGTAAGAGTGGGCGGGCAAATCCTGAGAGCAGAACATTCAAGGCTGATGGGTTGCATGAGTGCAGGACCTGGTGTAGTTTAAGGTGCTAGAAGGCCAGCGGTATGTCTGGGGCTTGGGAAGGGAGCAATAGTGGCTAGCAGGTGACATGGCAGCAGCGGGACCAGGAGCCAACCAGGCAGGGCCTTTTGGATATGGCATAGATCTGTAGTTTTTTCTTAAATGTAAATAGATACAACCTAAAACTCTGAAGGAGGAGAACAAAGTGATCAGAATTGCAGTTTGAAAGGATCCCAGGTGGGCTGGGCATGGTGGCTCACGCTTGTAATCCCAGCACTTTGGGAGGCTGAGTCAGGCTAAGTCGCTTGAGCCCAGGAGTTTGAGACCACCCTGGGCAGTGTGGTGAAACCCCATCTCACAAAACAAAACAAAACAAAACAAAAATTTAGCCAGGCATGGTGGTGCACTCCTGTAGCCCAAGCTCCTTGGGAGGCTAAGGTGGGAGGATCACCTGAACCCGGGAAGTTAAGGTTACAGTGAACCATAATGGCAACACTGCACTCCAGCCTGGGCATGGGAGTGAGAACTTGTCTCAAAAAAAAAAAAAAAAAAAATCCCCAGTGCTTTATGAAAGCTAATTCAAAGAGGCAGGACAGCAAATGGTGGGGTGGGATGAGGGAGTAACAGAGGAGGCCAGGCAGAATCAGAAATAATTAGTTATTATTTATCCTTTTTTTTTTTTTTTTTGAGACGGAGTCTCGCTCTGTCGCCCAGGCTGAAGTGCAGTGGCGTGACCTCCACTCACTGCAAGCTCCGCCTCCCGGATTCACGCCATTCTCCTGCCTCAGCCTCCTGAGTAGCTGGGACTACAGGCGTCCACCACCACGCCTGGCTAATTTTTGTATTTTTAGTAGAGATGGGGTATTATTTTTCTTATTTAGTCCAACCTCGGTCCAGACTGCTGGAGCTATGGAAGAGGTAGCATGATAATGCCCTGGTGAGTCTGAGATTTAATTCTAACCAGGTTCAGAAGAGCCCCTTAAAACTGCCCTCTGGATTGAGAGAATTCTCATATTTGAAACTCTGGTGAAGACAGAGATAGCCACAGAATCCCTCAGGGGTGAGTGTTCGATTCCTCACCACCAGCTCCACATTGCTTTACTCCTTTGCCAACTGGAGACTAAACCAAGAGAAGTCAAAAGACACCTTGCTCCTTGGTGCTTATTAAAATGGCAAGTAGACGGAGGGTGGAAATGAAAATCAAAGAATTCGACGTGTGATCCAGATGACCTAGCAGTCAGGGTCCACTCAGGAGCTGGACCTGCAAATGGCACTCCAGTTATTTTAACAAGGAAATTTAATGTAAAGAATTATTAGCCAGGTATTATAGAATTGAAAAGACAAAAAGTATACATGAAGGTTTAGAGAGCGGAGAACAAAAGGAAGCAGAATTATCAAAGCTTAGAAGCTTGGAGGAAGGTCTCTGCGGGACTGGTACCCGAATTTTTAAGCAGGAGGGGCTGCTTAGCTGGTGGGGCAGGTAACCTTAGAGGTGACATGGTGAGGCTGATTCTGGGGACGTTGGTGGAAGAACTGAAAATGAATCAACTTCTTCTTCTGGAACAGACTGATGCTGATAGGAACAGGAAACAGAGTCCATCAGCAGTCTCCATCTCTCAGCCTTGCATCCTCCCGCTAGCGCCCTCCATTGGCAGTTCCCACAGGGAGCAGCTGGCAAAACTGACGTGCGGTTTGTTGGGTCCCAGCCCCAGCATCACAAAGCAGAGAAAGCAGAGGGCGTATGGCTGGAAGACAAGAATGTAATTGCTGCCAGAGTCCCAAACAATCATTTAATCATTTAGAAAAATGTAACCCCAACTTTAAAATTTAAAAATTTTTCTATTCTTTTGTAAAGATGTACATGTGTGCAATGTTACATATATTTTCAGATAGAAGGAAAATATTTATAAAGTATTACTTTTCCTTATTATCTAGTCAATATGTCTTTCTCTGGGAGGACATTAAGTATGTAAAAATACATAAAGAACTTTGACAGCTCAATAAGAAGGCAAATAAATCAGTTTGAAAATTAAGCTGGATAATTTCCCTTCATTTGTCTTCAAGTTTAGTGTTTTTTTTTCTTGCTGGTGCCAATCTGCTGTAAAGTCTAACCTGTGAATTATATATTTCAGATATTGTTTTCAGTTCTGGAATGATCAGTTTGTCTTTTTTTAAAGTTTTCACCTCTCTCCCAAGATTCCTATCAATTTATTAATAATGCTATATTTTTCTTTAAGTCTTTAAACATTTTTACTTTAACTGCTTTAAATTTTGTATAGAGCTCTCTTGTGAGAGTCAGTTTCTATTGCCTTTATTTCCTCCTCACTATGGGTCATGTCTGCCTGTTTCTTCCCATGTCTAGCAACTTTTCAATATATGCTGAACAAATAAGTGGATGATAATCATACAGACTCTGGATTCTGTTTTGTTGCTTTGAAGATTTTTGATATTTTTCCTAGCATGCAATAAACGTGGCTGAATTAAACCGTAGACTCCGACTTCCCTGGGGTGGGCTGAAGCTAAAATCTCCACTCATTTTTTTCCATCTCCCATCTGTTGCTTTCTCTCAGTTCTCCTTCTTATGCATGGGTATTTCAGATGTTCACGAAGAATTTGAGTGGAGTTCATATTCAGATTTTGGGTCTCTGCAGCTCCCTCTTTTCCAGGATATTCTCTTCCGTCCCACCCTTACCTTCCAGCCACAGGGGCAAGCCTGAATTCTATCCTTTGAATACTCACACCAATTAAGTCTGTGGATTCCTGCTTCATCTCTAGCTACCCCACAGCACAAAACTTCAAGGAAAAGGCTGTATAAAGGCAAATCTCACCAAATGTATTTCCTTTGTTTCAAAGATCAACCCTTTCCACTTTCTGCCTTATTTTGGTCACTTTCTAGTGTATATTTTTAAATAGTTGTTTAAGAAATGTTATGTAAAGGGCCGGGCGCGGTGGCTCAAGCCTGTAATCCCAGCACTTTGGGAAGCCGAGACGGGCGGATCACGAGGTCAGGAGATTGAGACCATCCTGGCTAACACCGGTGAAACCCGTCTCTACTAAAAACTACAAAAAACTAGCCGGGCGATGTGGTGGCGCCTGCAGTCCCAGCTACCCGGGAGGCTGAGACAGGAGAATGGCGTGAACCCGGGAGGCAGAGCTTGCAGTGAGCTGAGATCCGGCCCCAGCCACAGCACTCCAGCCTGGGTGACAGAGCGAGACTCCATCTCAAAAAAAAAAAAAAAAAAAAGTTATGTAACAGTTATGTATGTATACTGTAACTGCTATGCTTGTAGCTGTTATTTGACTATATCTAACTGTAACTCTTAAGTCTGAAACTAGGGACTTTCTCATTGCTGAAAGCAGTTCTCTTGGTTTATAATTTTTTATTTTAAAATATTAGAACATAGCCCTATAAAAATTGTTGCCCTAAGTTATATTCTGACCAACAGCAGCTGCAGTTTCAAATTTCACATTTAGGCTAGGGATGCTGTCAAATTCTCAGCCAGTTAGATGAAAATAATGGTATGTCATTATATTTATTTGCATTTCTTTAACTATGCATAAGATTTTCTTAGGTTAATTAGTCAGTAGACTTTCTTTGACATGAAATTCATGTTGAATTACTTTGCTTGATTTCCTAGTGGGCTGTTTGTCTTTTATTCATTTTATGAGTTTTTTGTAGATTAAGCAAATTAGCTCTTTATTCGCAATATAGGTCACAAATACTGCTTCTCAGTTTGTCATTTGTCATTTGACTTTAGTTAAGATTTTTTTCTATGCTAAAACATTAATTTTATAAGTAATAAAATATTTCAATTTTCTTTTATGGCTTTTGAGTGTAGTGTCTTGCTTAAAAGACTTTCCATATTGGAAGATTTTAAATAAATTCATGCATAACATTTTTTATTTTTGGTCTCTTAGGGCTTGATTTCATTTTATTTTTATTTTATTTTGCTTTACTCCTCAATTGGCCTAGAACTGCTTATGATGTAAGAAGTAAACAGGGGCACACGTTCTCAGGACCTCCTGAGGGCTGTGTCACAGGCCATGGTCACTCATATTTGGTTCACAATAAATCTCTTCAAATATTTTACAGTGTTTGACTCTTTTTGTTGACAATAATCTGGTGCCCAAACACGTGGGGCCACAGAGAAGACTCAGGACCCTGAAGGACTTGCCTGAAACCCAAGCTAAGGTACCAGGAGGGGCCCACTGAAGCCTCCCAGCATCTCCTCTTGTGAAACTGACTTTAGAAAAAGAAAATCCCAATTTGAGAGATAAAAATACCTTCAACTAAGTCTTAGATCCAAGATGGCCGAATAGGAACAGCTCTGGTCTGCAGCTCCCAGCAGGATCGACACAGAAGATGGGTGATTTCTGCATTTCCAACTGAGGTACCTGGTTCATCTCACTGGAACTGGCTGGACAGTGGGTGCAGACCATGGAGGATGAGCCAAAGCAGGGAGGGGCATCACCTCACCCGGGAAGGGGTTGGGGGATTTCCCTTTCCTAACCACAGGAAGTAGTGACAGATGGTACCTGGAAAGTTGGGACACTCTCACCCTAATACTGCATTTTTCCAATGATCTTAGCAAACGGCACACCAGGAGATTATATCCTGTGCCTGGCTCCACTGGTCCCATGCCCACAGAGCCCTGCTCACTGCTAGTGCAGCAGTCTGAGATCAAACTGCCAGGCTGCAGCCTGGGCTGGGGGAGGGGTGTCTGCCATTGCTGAGGCTTGAGTAGGTAAATAAAGCAGCTGGAAACTCGAAGTGGGTGGAGCCCACCGCAGCTCAATGAGGCCTGCCTGTCTCTGTAGATTCCACCTCTGGGAACAGGGCATAGCTCAACAAAAGGCAGCAGAAACTTCTGCAGACTTAAACCTCCCTGTCTGACAGCTCTGAAGAGAGCAGTGGTTCCCCCAACTCGGAGTTTGAGTTCTGAGAACAGACAGACTGCCTCCTCAAGTGGGTCCCCGATCCCCATGTAGCCTAGGCCAAATGACACCTTACACAACCGGGTACCCCTCTGACATGAAGCTTCCAGAGGAAGGATCAATCAGCAATATTTGCTGTTTGGTAGCCTCCATTGGTGATACCCAGGCAAACAGGATATGGAGTGGACCTCCTGCAAACTCCAACAGACCTGCAGCTGAGGGTCCTGACTGTTAGAAGGAAAACTAAGAAACAGAAAGGAATAGCATCAACATGAACAAAAAGGACATCCACACCAAAACCCCACCTGTAGGTCACCAACATCAAAGACCAAAGGTAGATAAAACCACAAAGATGAGGAGAAACCAGAGCAGAAAAGCTGAAAATTTTAAAACCAGAGTGCCTCTTCTCCTCCAAAGGATCGTAGCTCCTTGACAGCAACAGAACAAAGCTGGACAGAGAATGACTTTTATGAGTTGACAAAAGTAGGCTTCAGAAGGTGGGTAATAACAAACTTCTCCGAGCTAACGGAAGATGTTCGAACCCATTACGAGGAAGCTAAAAACCTTGAAAAAAATTAGACAAGTGGCTAACTAGAATAAACAGCATAGAGAAAACCTTAAAAGACTTCACGGAGCTAAAAACCATGGCGCGAGAACTATGTGATGCATGCACAAGCTTCAGTAGCCAATTCGATCAAGTAGAAGAAAGGGTATCAGTGAATGAAGATCAAATGAATGAAATGAAGCGAGAAGAGAAGTTTAGAGAAAAAAGAGTAAAAAGAAATGAACAAAGCCTCCAGGAAATATGGGACTATGTGAAAAGACAAAATCTACATTTGATTGATGTATCTGAAAGTGACGGGGAGAATGGAACCAAGTTGGGAAACACTCTTCAGGATATTATCCAGGAGAACTTCCTCAACCTAGCAAGGCTGGCCAACATTCAAATTCAGGAAATACAGAGAACACCACAAAGATACTCCTTGAGAAGAGCAACCCCAAGACACATAATTGTCAGATTCACCAAAGTTGAAATGAAGGAAAAAATGTTAAGGGCAGCCAGACAGAAAGGCTGGGTTACCCACTAAGGGAAGCCCATCAGACTAACAGCAGATCTCTCGGCAGAAACTCTACAAGCCAGAAGAGAGTGGGGGCCAATATTCTACATTCTTAAAGAAAAGAATTTTCAACCCAGAATTTCATATCCAGCCAAACTAAGCTTCATAGGTGAAGGAGAAATAGAATCCTTTACAGACAAACAAATGCTGAGAGATTTTGTTACCACCAGGCCTGCCTTGCAAGAGCTCCTGAAGGAAGCACTAAACATGGAAAGGAACAACTGGCATCAGCCACTGCAAAAACATGACAAATTGTAAAGACCGTCAATGCTAGGAAGAAACTGCATCAACTAATGAGCAAAATAACCAGTTAACATCATAATGACAGGATCAAATTCACACATAATGATATTAACCTTATATGTAGATGGGCTAAATGCTCCAATTAAAAGACACAGATTGGCAAATTGGATAAAGAGTCAAGACCTATCAGTGTGCTGCATTCAAAAGACCCGTCTCATGTGCAGAGACACACATAGGCTCAAAACAAAGGGATGGAGGAAGATCTACCAAGCAAATGGAAAACAAAAAAAAAGCAGGGGTTGCAATCCTAGTCTCTGGTAAAACAGACTTTAAACCAACAAAGATCAAAAGAGACAAAGAAGGCCATTACATAATGGTAAAGGGATCAATTCAACAAGAAGAGCTAACTATCCTAAATATATATGCACCCAATACAGGAGCACCCAGATTCATAAGGCAAGTCCTTAGACACCTACAGAGAGACTCAGACTCCTACACAATAATAATGGGAGACTTTAACACTCCACTGTCAATATTAGAAAGATCAATGAGACAGAAAGTTAACAAGGATATCCAGGACTTGAAATCAGCTCTGCACCAAGTGGACCTAATAGACATCTACAGAACTCTCCACCCCAAATCAACAGAATATACATTCTTCTCAGCACCACATCACACTTATTCCAAAATTGACCACATAGTTGGAAGTAAACCACTCCTCAACAAATGTGAAAGAACAGAAATTATAACAAAGTGTCTCTCAGACCACAGTGCAATCACACTAGAACTCAGGATTAAGAAACTCACTCAAAACCGCCAAACTACATGGGAACTGAACAACCTGCTCCTGAATGACTACTGGGTACATAATGAAATGAAGGCAGAAATAAAGATGTTCTTTGAAACCAGTGAGAACAAAGACACAACATACCAGAATCTCTGGGACACATTTAAAGCAGTGTGTAGAGGGAAATTTATAGCACTAAATGCCCACAAGAGAAAGCAAGAAAGGTCTAAAATCAACATCCTAACATCACAATTAAAAGAACTAGAGAAGCAAGAGCAAACACATTCAAAAGCTAGCAGGAGGCAAGAAATAACTAAGATCAGAGCAGAACTGAAGGAGATGGAGACACAAAAACTCATCAAAAAATCAATGAATCCAGGAGTTGGTTTTTTGAAAAGATCAACAGAATTGATAGACCATTAGCAAGACTAATAAGAAAAGAGAAGAATCAAATAGACGCAATAAAAAACAATAAAGAGGATATCACCACTGATCCCACAGAAATACCAGCTACCATCAGAGAATACTATAAACACCTCTATACAAATAAACTAGAAAATCTAGAAGAAATAGATAAATTCCTGGGCACAAACGCCCTCCCAAGACTAAACCAGGAAGAAGTTGAATCCCTGAATAGACCAATAATAGGCTCTGAAATTGAGGCAATAATTAATAGCCTAGCAACCAAAAAAAGTCCAGGACCAGACAGATTCACAGCCGAATTCTACCAGAGTATAAAGAGGAGCTGGCACCATTCCTTCTGAAACGATTCCAATCAGTAGAAAAAAAGGGATTCGTCCCCAACTCATTTTATGAAGTCAGCATCATCCTGATACCAAAGCCTGGCAGAGACACAACAGCAACAACAACAACAACAACAACAACAACAACAAAAAGAATTTCAGACCAATATCCCTGATGAACATTCATGCAAAAATCCTCAATAAAATACTGGCAAGCCGAATCCAGCAGCACATCAAAAAGCTTATCCACCACGATCAAGTTGGCTTCATCCTTGGAAGGCAAGGCTGGTTCAACGTATGCAAATCAATAAACATAATCCAGCATATAAACAGAACCAAAGACAATCACATGATTATCTCAATAGATGCAGAAAAGGCCTTTGACAAAATTCAACAGCGCTTCATGCTAAAAACTCTCAATAAACTAGATATTGATGGGACGTATCTCAAAATAATAAGAGCTATTTATGACAAACCCACAGCCAATATCATACTGAATGGACAAAAACTGGAAGCATTCCCTTTAAAAACTGGCACAAGACAGGGATGCCCTTTCTCACCATTCCTATTCAACATAGTGTTGTAAGTTCTGGCCAGGGCAATCAGGCAGGAGAAAGAAATAAAGGGTATTCAGTTAGGAAAAGAGGAAGTCAAATGGTCCCTCTTTGCAGATGACATGATTGTATATTTAGAAAACCCCATTGTCTCAACCCTAAATCTCCTTAAGCTGATAAGCAACTTCAGCAAAGTCTCAGGATACAAAATCAATGTGCAAAAATCACAAGCATTCCTATACACCAATAACAGACAGACAGAGAGCCAAATCTTGCGTGAACTCCCAATTGCTTCAAAGAGAATAAAATACCTAGGAATCCAACTTACAAGGGATGTGAAGGACCTCTTCAAGGAGAGCTACAAACCACTGCTCAATGAAATAAAAGAGGACACAAACAAATGGAGGAACATTCCATGCCCATGGATAGGAAGAATCAGTATCATGCAAATGGCCATACCACCCAAGGTAATTTATAGATTCAATGCCATCCCCATCAAGCTACCAATGACTTTCTTCACAGCATTGGAAAAAGACTACCTTAAAATTCATATGGAACCAAAAAAGAGCCTGCATTGCCAAGACAATCCCAAGCAAAAGGAATAAAGCTGGAGGCATCATGCTACCTGACTTCAAATTATGCTACAAGGCTACCGTAACCAAAACAGCATGGTACTAGTACCAAAACAGATGCATGGACCAATGGAACAGAACAGAGGCCTCACAAATAACACCACACATCTACAACCATCTGATCTTTGACAAACCTGACAAAAAATAAGAAATGGGGATGAGATTCCCTATTTAATAAATGGTGCTGGGAAAACTGGCTGGCCATATGTAGAAAGATGAAACTGGATCCCTTCCTTCCACCTTATACAAAAATTAATTCAAGATGGATTAAGGACTTAAATGTTTGACCTAAAACCATAAAAACCCTAGAAGAAAACCTAGGCAATAACATTCAGGACATAGGCATGGGCGAGCACTTCGTGACTAAAACATCAAAAGCAATGGCAACAAAAGCCAAAATAGACAAATGGGATCTAATTAAACTAAAGAGCTTCCGCACAGCAAAAGAAACTACATCAGAGTGAACAGGCAACCTACAGAATGGGAGAAAATTTTTGCAATTTACCCATCTGACAAAGGGCTAATATCCAGAATCTACAAAAAACTTAAACAAATTTACAAGAAAAAAACAAACAACCCCATCAAAAAGTGGGCAAAGGATATGAACAGACACTTCGCAAAAGAAGACATTTATGCAGCCAAGAGACACAAGAAAAAATGCTCATCATCGCTGGTCATCAGAGAAATGCAAATCAAAAGCGAGATACCAGCTCACACCAGTTACAATGGTGATTGCTAAAAAGTCAGGAAACAGTAGGTCCTGCAGAAAATGTGGCGAAATGGGAACACTTTTACACTGTTGGGGGGAGTGTAAACTAGTTCAACCATCGTGGAAGACAGTGTGGCGATTCCTCAAGGATGTAGAACTAGAAATATCATTTGACCCAGCCATCCCATTACTGGGTATATACCCAAAGCATTATAAATCATGCTACTCTAAAGACACATGCACAGGCATGTTTATTGCAGCACTCTTGACAATAGGAAAGACTTGGAACTAACCCAAATGTCCATCAATGATAGACTGGATTAAGAAAATGTGGCACATATGCACCATACAGGCATAAAAAAGGATGAGTTCATGTCCTTTGTAGGGACATGGATGAAGCTAGAAACCATCATTCTGAGCAAACTACCACAAGGACAGAAAACCAAACACTGCATGTTGGCACTCATAGGTGGTAATTGAACAATGAGAACACTTGGACACAGGGTGGGGAACATCACACACCCAGGCCTGTGGCGGGGTAGGGGGAGGGAGGAGGGATAGCATTAGGAGATATACCTAATGTAAATGACGAGTTAATGGGTGCAGCACACCAACATGGCACATGTACACATATGTAACAAACCTGCACGTTGTGCACAGGCACCCTAGAACTTAAAGTATGAAAGAAAAAGAAGAAGAAGAAGTAAACAGATTTCTCTTCCCACCCAGACTCATGCTCCCTTACTTAGACTGGCCTTTATAAAGAAAGAAGGATCAGTCTGTAATTTTGTTGTGCATTTTCGTAAATTATCCTTCTTTCCCCTATTTATTTGAAGAGCTTATCTGTATTACATTGTAAATTACCTTTGTAGTTGATTCTTTTAGTAACTTGCTGTTCTGTTCCACTGACTGTTCATTGCTTTTTCAGAAGCAAATTATTTTGATTATTATTATTATTTTTTGAGACAGAGTCTCACTCTGTTGCCCTGATTGGAGTACAGTGGCACAATCTCGGCTCACTGCAACCTCTGCCTCCTTGGTTCAAATGATTCTCCTGCCTCAGTCTCCTGCGTAGCTGGGATTATAGGTGTGTGTCACCACGCCCGGCTACTTTTTGTATTTTCAGTAGAGACGGGGTTTCACCTTGTTGGTCAAGCTGATCTCGAACTCCTGACCTCAGGCGATCTGCCCACCTCAGCCTCCCAAAGTGCTGGGATTACAGGTGTGAGCCACTGCACCTGGCCTATTTTCATTACTGGGGCTTCATCTACACGTTAATATCTATTAGCTCTAGCCTCAAGGAGTAATTGCTTTAAATGCATTGCAGTCGACCAGTTCACTTCCATGAGTATTTTTCTCCATTTCTTAATTTTAATCATAGACATGAAAGGTGCTGGGCTGCAGCATATGCAGCTTGGTGCTGACAATGTGCATCTGTCAGCCCCAGCTGTCCCCATGCTTCTCAGTTCACAAGCTAAAGATATTCCTCAGAGTGACCTGGCCAGTAAGAGGTGATGTCATTTTTGGATGGAAGAGCACTGTTGTGGAGTATCCAGGCAAGTGCCCTTCCCTGTACATAAGCTCAATGACATTTTCCCAGTCCATATTTTAAGCAAAAATAGCTCTAATAATATAAAATAAAAAGACCTATGGGGTATATTTTGGTTATCAGAGTAAGTGATCATGATCAAAGTTCAACTGAAAATAATTTAATACAATATGAATTTTAAAATATTGTAATCAATACAATATTAATTTAGTTTATAATAATAAGTTTTTTTGCTAAGTAAATAAATATCACAAAGATTCCACAAACCTCTAAATCAAACTAAAATATGCTAGAAATTAGATGCACAGAGTAAAAAACATTTAGAAAGATTACAGACTTAAACACAATACTGAATAGTGTATGCTCTCTGGAGGCTTTATTTCATTTCAACACAAGATGTTTGTTTGCTGACATTTACTCAGAAGCAAAAACATTCACACTAGAGAGTGTAACTTGGAGGCAGGAAAGACACAGCTCAATTAGCTATAAACATTCACAGAAATTTTATTTTTAGATGAAATCTAATTCTTGGTAGGATGAGTTAAAACGTGTAAGTTAAAGGAATTAGAGATCAAACAAAATAAATAAAAGTACACGTTGAAATCTGCAGAGGATGGGAGTCATTTATCCTATTGCTATTTAACATCTTTAATTTATATTCAAACCCATCCTCAAGAAAAAGTAGTCAGGGTTTCAACACCAGCAAATAAGATAGTAATAACCCCTTAGGGGTAATAACCCCATAGGAACCCACTAAGAAACCAATCCACTCCAGCAAAGTGATAGAGGACTGAGATCCTATGAAACAAAAAAATAGAAAAGCCAAGCAAAAGACATAATCTTTGTAAAATTACATGTACATATACATTTGTGTATGTGCAAATGTATGCCTATATACAGGTATGTGTTTATACATATATTCTTATAAACTGATGTGTATGTATACATTTTAAGTTTTACCAAATATGGCATTTTAAATAGTACTTTACATATTTTTTCAATTTTGATGTTAATGTAAACATTAATATCAAAAGTACATTACCTGGCATTTAAAAATACTGTTTACCATAATCTTGTCAATATGCCAGTGCCCCCGAGATGCAGCTTAAAGGCCTAGAGAACATTTGGTAGTGGTAGATAATGCTTACATATACATTTCTTTCTTAGAAACAAACAAACAAACGCTTACCTCAAGAATGGAATTTAAATGATTGGCTCATTAACTTAGAAATATTAATAGACAGAGAGATTAAGTCTAGCCATTTTCTATAATAATAGACCACAAGTCTTCCATAAATACTGCTTTAGGCATTTCTTCATAAAAGTGTTTTTGTTCTTTACAAAAAGGATACAACATCTCTGAAAGGTATCAGGGAACAATGGCAGTCTTTCGCCCATATAAAATATAATGCCAACGATGCAGGGAGTTACCTGTTGATTAAGAACTAGATGAAGTCATCGAGTTGTGTGTTAAAAAGAACATGTCACACCAGAGGACCCTGCCACGAGTACACCTGTGTGCGTGCAGGAGTCCTCGGGAAGGGGAAAGCAGAAAAGAAAAGAAAAGAGAAAGGAAGTGTTAGATGACAGAGGAAAAAATGGCTTGTCAGCCTCTCGACTGCCAAAATAACTCCATCAAGAACTTATAACTACCATTGGCTCATGTTGGAAAATGGAAGTGGAGACAGCTCGTTCGTATCACAGGAGCACACCCATCCCAGTCGCGCGGAATGCACAGAAGGGGCCTGAATGCAGGGCTTAGAAAATATAGCAGAGGGGAGGTGGGGAGAAATTCTGAAATAGACAGCATTCATCAATGCCCTGGATATTTTCAGGCTTTGGCCTTTAAAGCGAGACTTGCCTTCTTCCTGAATTCCCTCCTAAGTCAGAGTACTTCGCGGCACACTGTTGTTTGAATTTTCCCCTTATTATAGCATTATTCATAAAACATGAAGAAGAACTGGCACCAAACAAGTGACATGTGTCTCCCTTCTATCAGCCATATAAATGATGACGCATTCCACTTCTCTCCAGGGTTCTTCTATGACTAAGCTGAGCACTAATGAGGCGTCAACTACCCTAGAACTCTTTCCAGAGTGGGCGGCTGCCATCCCACTCCTAAACTTCTATCTTCAAAGGTTGCAGAGGGAATAATGCCACTACTCTGCCCTGGAATTTGGGGCCAAGGCAGAGCACCCTCCATGGGCCACTGTCTCTGAGACATCTAGCATCTGAGACACCTAGCACCTAGCGCTGGCTCTAGAGTAGGTGGCTTAGGTCTCCCTGCCTGGTGAGTTCAAGCACGATTGTCAGAGAATTCCAGCAGAGAGGAATTAGTGCTAATGTGGAGTTTTCACAGGACGAGGGCCAGCTGGGTGGAGTGGGGTGGAAGTGGGGTGGAGGATGTGTCCAGCGAAGCCTGCAGTCATTGCGTAAAAGCTGCACAATGAACACGGCCAGGACCATTAGCCACCCAGCTGGACCTGCTTTGCGTCAGGTGAGCACTGACATTTCAGCAGTGTCTCTCCCTCCATGACATGCCGTTGCTGTATATTTTAATTCTTGCCTTTGATTAAACATTGATCGTAATGCATCAGTTCATGATGTTTCATGAAATGAGAATTCTGCAGTTACCGCTGAAAAATTTTATGACCATGCTTTGCAGAGGAATTGGTCATACAGGGTTTACTAGTCTGGAAGATGGATGACTGGCAGCGGCACGCAATCGGCATCAGGAGCTCAAAAAGAGGCGTTTCATGAAACACTGGGAGACTGCGCCCAGCCGCCCACTGTCCTGCTTCCTCTAGAAAATAAAATATGGGGCTCACCAGGCTAAACGTTCTGTCATTTCTGTGTTAATGTCACACATGACTGTAGAATAGTTTCATTAGGCTTCCAGAAGGTATACATTTTGGACTCTTAACATCCCATCCTCCATTTGTGTCAAGGTCAAACTATATTATTACTCAACTGGTACACAGTACTTGACTAATTTTGATCCGGGAGTGAAGAAATCGTGAAGTTCACACATTAAAAACTCTTTATGGAGCTTCCAAAAGGCCTATCTCATCCAACAAGGAATTACAGAGAAAGATGCTAGAAGACTTCATTTACTTATAAGCCTTCACTGTGTCAGTGCTGGAGGGTGGGCGAACACTCCATTCACAGGCAAGTTTAGGAATCTCTGTGTAGGAGACATCTGTGGCTTCTCAGATGGGACATTTACAGAGAAGCAATATGGAATGGCACATTCTAGATGGTTTCTGCTTTCCGTTTTTAATAAAACCATAGATTTCTGGAATCAGAACGTAATGAACACATTACAAATCTATGCAGTTCTTGAGCAATTTTAGCACTGATGTGACTTCTAAATCATGAGTTCTTTACTTCTCATTCCTGTATTTGCATTTCTGTTCAAATCCAAGTGATTAAAAACGAGCTGTCAAGGTTGATAGGCCTAAAATTAGAGCTGACTGTTCATTTTGAATGTACACATTAATATAGATGTGTCTACTTCCTATTTCTCTCTGAACCTTCAGGGAAAAGAGACTGAAGTGCATCAACAGATTGGGACATTTTATTTCTTAAAAAATATTTCAAAAGGAGACATTAACAACATGTAAATAAATCCGCAATAAAATGCCACTCCACTTTAGCAAAGTGGATAGGACATTTTTAAAAACACAATTTTAAAGAAGAGCAAATTTCTATCAACTTGATTTAAATTGCCCTCCAATGGCTTCAGTCCAAAAGAAAAAAATCGACAATCTCTTACACTAAGAAATGTTATGGATGGTTTTTAAAAATCCTTTTATTCAATGTGGCTAACCTATGAAAAAAATATATTTTAACCTATATCTTTAAACCTATAAAATGTCTTCTGATTACCTCATCCTTCACAGCAATTTCATATACATTTATCCACCAGAAAAATTACTATGAGATATACTTTTTAAAATCTTTTTTCTTCCTGTTTGAAAAAAGGTAATTTGGTATTTAGAGGGAATTATACAATATTTATGGCTCCTTCTTTGAAATGCAGTGTGTGGAAATCATACTGCTTCAATAAATAAAAAGCTCTTTAAAAATCTCTTTGTTGGCAGGGCGCTGTGGCTCACACCTATAATCCCAGCACTTTGGAAGGCCGAGCCGGGTGGATCACGAGGTCAGGAGTTCAAGACCACCCTGGCTAACACAGTGAAACCCCGTCTCTACTAAAATTACAAAAAATTAGCTGGGCATGGTGGTAGGCACCTGTAGTCCCAGCTACTCGGGAGGCTGAGGCAGGAGAATGGCATCAACCCAGGAGGTGGATATTGCAGTGAGCCAAGATTGGGCCACTGTACTCCAGCCTGGGTGACAGAGCGAGACTCGGTCTCAAAAAAAAAAAAAAAAAAAAAAAATCACTTTGTTTTGGGCCAGGTGTGGTGGCTTATGCCTGTAATCCCAGCACTTTGACAGGCCAAGGTGAGCGGATCACTTGATGTCAAGAGTTCAAGACCAGCCTGGTCAATATGGTGAAACCCTGTCTCTATAAAAAATACAAAAATTAGCCAGGCAAGGTGGCACACACCTGTAATCCCAGTTACTTGGGTGGCTGAGGTAGGAGAATCACTTGAACGAAGAAGGCAGGGGCTGCAGTGAGCCAAAATCACCCTACTGCACTCTAGCCTGGGCAACAAAGCGAGACTCCATCTCAAAATAATAATAATAATAATCATAAATAAATAAATAAATAAAAACAAATCACTTTGCTTTGGCACACTTCCTACAAGATTGCTGGGGGAGGGCGGAGAATTAGTCCTTTTCCCCGCCCAATCCTATAGGCTTAGGGCAGTGTCTACAGGAACCTGTCTCAGGCCACTGCCCTGAGCCAGAAGTGCGCTGCCCTGCACACTTCTGCACTGCTACACTAAACCTGGCAGTGTATGTGTTTTTCAATGATACGTCAGATAACATCAGAACCAAAAGAATCCGTCTATGTTTTTTGTGTTTGTTTGTTTTGAGATGGAGTCTCGCTCTGTCTCCCAGGCTGCAGTGCAGTGGTGCAATCTTGGCTCACTACAAGCTCTGCCTCCTGGGTTCATGCCATTCTCCTGCTTCAGCCTCCTGAGTAGCTAGGACTACAGGCACCTGCCACCACGCCTGGCTAATTTTTTTTTTTGTATTTTTAGTAGAGACGGGGTTTCACCGTGTTACCCAGGAAGGTCTCGATCTCCCGACCTCGTGATCCGCCCACCTCGGCCTCCCAAAGTGCTGGAATTACAGGCGTGAGCCACCGTGCCCAGCCAGATCCATCTGGTTTTTGACAGCATTTAATCAGTTACCATACAGGAAACATGATATGGCTATTGACATTTTCCAGAAAGCAGCAGTTTCATAGAGTAAAACAAGGTACATCCACCTTACTTAAGCAAAGGTTGAGCTCCTAACCTTTTCTTTTAGGAGGAACACTCTTACTGACTCCAGCATCACTGATGTTTATTTCAGAGTCTGGAGGTCCCGCCTGCAGCAGCTACAGGGGTTTGGGGGGTTGAGACTGCTGTAGCCACGGGCAACATTACAGTCATGCACATGACAGGAACCTAATACGGCCATAGTTCAAAGTGGCTGGCATTGTTAACTCTAACCTGCTCAAATGTCCTTTGTAATTAGAAATTTGATAACCCCTGGTCTTAAAGGAACGTATTTGGAAGGTAAAACCACAACTCCTCCAAGGTAGGTTCTGGACCCCAGGTAGCTTTTTGAAAGAGTTTTTGTATTCATCTTGCTTTGACTTGATGTGAGATTTGATTTTGCTCAAAATTAGCGATTGTTTAAAAGTCCTACCATGTTCATCGGAAAAGTGCAATTCGCTGTGTAAGCAATTTGCCTGTGTCTGTCTTCA
Organism: Trachypithecus francoisi; assembly: GCF_009764315.1. Taxonomy (NCBI): domain Eukaryota; kingdom Metazoa; phylum Chordata; class Mammalia; order Primates; family Cercopithecidae; genus Trachypithecus; species Trachypithecus francoisi. Next base: position 3,762,377 of record NW_022681442.1, on the reverse strand, counting down.
AGCTTTCCATTTGCAGGGCCTGTGGAGCATCAGTTAAGGTATCTTGATGATTAAGTTGCCTGTGGTTGGCCCAGCTCAGCTGAGGGGGTTCCCCATTAGGTACAAATGCTGTAAGGATTCCCCAAAAGTCTTCAACTGGGCTATTGAGTGCTCGGGAGGTGCTGTCAGCTGCCTCCTGGAGGCATCAAGTCCACTACCCACACCACTGTTGTGCCTGCAGTAGAACCAGGTCAAGAATCCTTCCCCCAAAGTACAAGAGGAATTCTTTTCTGATCATTTCCTCCTCTGTGGCACTCAAGCATTTGAGGATTACCCTGCCCTCTCACAGAAGGTTACACACACACGCACTCAACTCCGTACACATTTTGGTTTCCACACAAAATGATTTTTCCTGTTATCTGGTAAAGGAGTCTTAGAGTCTTACCTCAGGGAGGTCTGTGTCTAACGCTTAGACCTGCGTTTCACAAGACTAGGTCAGGAGATCTGGTTTTAATGATTGCTTTATAAATACTGTATCTTCTCCTGGGGTTTGAAGCTTAGATGCTCAGGGATACCTGAGTTGATATTAAGGTGGGGGTAGAGGTTACAGGAAATGCTGAGAATAGGCTCCCCAAATGCTTAAAGGACTTGTCATTTTACAGAATTAATATAATTTGCTGATCTTTAGAGAATTTTAGGTTTAACATGCCATTGGAAGCACACTAATAACATCTTTAAGAATTGAAAGCACCAATTGCCAAGAGAGGTGGGTATGAGGTAGGGGTCTAAAGACAAAGGGATGGCTTTAAAATCCATATAAAAGAGCAGTTGGGTCCCCATATTTCCACTGCCAACCAGTGTTTTCAAATCGGTACCTCATACCCATAAAAGAGAAAACGTTACCAGAGAGTCTCAGACTCAAGAGTGTGAGGGACAGAGGAAGTTGGAACAAATGCCTGACTCAAGCCAGAGGGACTGAGTAAAAGTCACAAAGTGAACGGTAAGGCACAAGTCCTCTTCTTCCCCCCAGCTCCATAGCATCACTAACAGTCTCTGCACCCAGGCAGAAAAATGAGAGATCCCTCTTTGAAAATTGCTCATGCCTGTAATCCCAGCACCGTGGGAGGCTAAGGCAGGCGGATCACTTGAGGTCAGGAGTTCAAGAACACCCTGGCCAACATGGTGAAACCCCGTCTCTATTAAAGATACAAAAATTAGCTGGGCATGGTGGTGAGCTGCTGTAATCCCCAGCTACTTGGGAGGCTGAGGCAGGAGAATCACTTGAACCTGGGAAGCCGAGGTTGCAATGAGCTGAGATTGTGCCATTGCACTCCAGCTTGGGCAACAGAGCAAGACTCTGTCAGAAAGAAAGAAAGAAAGAAAGAAAGAAAGAAAGAAAGAAGAAAGAAAGAAAGAAAGAAAAAGGGAATTTGCCTTCATATTTATTTTTCTGAATTGACATTTGGGGGTCAACTCAAAAGGTGACCTGCTTTCCACATGTGTGTACACACACACAAGCACACAAACACGCACATACTGATGCAGCTTTCAACCAACTTTTTATTGTCTCACTCCTAAATATTATCAGCCAAGGCTCACTTTTAATGACAGACTCCACCATGAAAGATAGAGATCGAAATGAGTAAAACATAAAAGAATAAGAAAGGAACTTAAAGGAAACAGAGGCAACATAAGATGCAAAATATTATTTCAAAACAATTACAGTTAATATCCTTAAAAAAGTAAGAGAGGCCGGGCGCGGTGGCTCAAGCCTGTAATCCCAGCACTTTGGGAGGCCGAGACGGGTGGATCACAAGGTCAGGAGATCGAGACCATCCTGGCTAACACGGTGAAACCCCGTCTCTACTAAAAAAATACAAAAAATTAGCCGGGCGAGATGGCGGGTGCCTGTAGTCCCAGCTACTCGGGAGGCTGAGGCGAGAGAATGGCGTAAACCCGGGAGGCGGAGCTTGCAGTGAGCTGAGATCCAGCCACTGCACTCCAGCCTGGGCGGCAGAGCGAGACTCTGTCTCAAAAAAAAAAAAAAAAGTAAGAGAGAATTTTACAACCATGAAACAAGAACAGGAAGCTACAAAAAGGAAAAACCAGGAAGCCAGGCATGGGGGCTCATACCTGTATTCCTAGGTACTTAGGAGGCTGAGGCAGGAGAATTCCTTGAGCCCAGGAGAGCTTGAGGCCAGCCTGGCCAGCATAGTGAGACCCTGTCTTTAAAGGAACAAACAGAAAATATGAAAGTACACTGTTATATATATATATACACACACACACACACACACACACATACATACATACATACATATATATAGACAGGGTCTCACTCTGTCACCTAGGCTGGAGTGCAGTGGCATGATCTCAGCTCACTGTAGCCTCAACAGCCCAGGCTCAAGTGATCCTCCCACCTCAACTTCCCCAATAGCTGAGACTACAGGCACATGCCACCATGCTTGGCTAATTTTTCTGTTTTTGCATTTTGTAGAGATAGGGTTTCACCCTGTTGCTCAGGCTTATGCTGATTTTTTTTTAAGTGTTAAAAATATCTGGAAAAACAAACAAAAAAAAATCAATAGAAGGACTGAAACGCAAAGTCAAGGAATTCTTCCAGAAAGTATAATATTAAGGAAAAGAGAGAATGGGACGGAAAAGATAAGGAAATGGTGGATCAATCCAGGATGTCCAATATCTGACCAGAAGGCATTATAGAAAGAGCAAGCAGAGAAGAACGACATAAGATAATTTTTTTTAAATGACAATACGGTTACTTCCCATATTCAAAGGATCTGAGTCTCTGGAAAGAAAAGGCCCTCTGTATGTTCAAAATAATGAAATAGAGGCTTTATAATCATGAATCTTTAGAACACCAAGAACACAAAGAAGACCTCAAAAACTTTCAAGTAGAAAAAAAATACATCCTAACCCAAGATTCAAGAGTTAAAAATAGCATTGGACTTCTCAGCTGGTTTTGAAACTGGAGTGCAATGAAAATAAAATCTTCAAAATTCTGAGTAAAAATAATTCAAACCTAAAAGCCTATACTCAAACAGACTACCAATCAAAGTAAGGGTAGAATGTTCAATTTATGGAATTCTCAAAACCACATACCACCCTTTCTTGGGAAGCAACATGTGCTCTACTTTAAAAGAAGTGAATAACCCAGGAGCGAAACAGATAAGAGACCCACAAAGGAGGAGATTCAATAAGCAAAGAGGAGAAAAAAATTACCTGGATTATGGCAAAGGAAAATCCCCAGAAACCTTCAGAGCGGCCAGCCTGGCTTAAATAAAGTTAAAAGGAGTCAAGAAAGACAGTTTCTCAGACACACACACACACACACACAACTAGTTAACTTCTTACCTGACATGGTAGATTGTGTGAAGAATTGTATCAATATATCTTCAGAGAGTACAGGAATACGAAGTGTCTTAGGCAAATGAGAAGAAAAACTATGTAAATTGAAAAGATGAGGCACTTGGAAACTTGGAAGAGTAAATGTTTACAGAAAAGAAAATGTAATCATACCACTCTGCATCGTCAGCAGTGAATAATATTTAGACAATTAAAATAGTGAAAAACCCTGTAGGTGGATTTAAATAAAAATAATGATGCTATACCAGAAGAATGGGTTGGGAGTTAGGATAAATGAGCCAGAATCTCATCTCTCTTAAATGAAGCCAATAGACAAAGCTAAAGTTGGTGAATCAAGTCATAACATGTGGAGGTAAATATTTTTTAAATCATGTGAAAGAGTTTGAAAGTAATCACCTCTGTAGAACAGAACAGGGCAGGTACACAGGAAAGGCAACAAGTTTGTGTTCTAAGCTCTTGGTACTGCTTTGATAAAAATAGAAACTATTCAAAAAAAGAAAAATGGTATAAGGATATCATTTAGAGTTAGAGGCGAAACTTCAGAAGTTCTATCACAGAAAGAATTAAAGGGAATTTCCTCTAGAATACGTTGGGTTACAGGGAAGACAGATATTTCGATGTTTCATCGTAAACTGTTTAGTATCATGTACATATTGCTTTAATAACGAAGAAAAACAAAAAAAGAATTAAAAATTAACATATTAAAGTTTATTATAGCAATTTAAAAAGATGTCACAATATCTAATAACCACCCAAATAAAAATGTGATAGCTAACAAATATCGAGGGCTTCCTGAGTGCCAGTTACTGAGCTAAATGCTTTTCCAAGAATTATCACATTTGGTGTTTATAATGCCCCATGGTAGTGACCGTCAGTTAATCCCCAGTTTAATGCATAAGGAAGTTAAAGCTTAGCAAGGCGAAGTAACTTGATTAGTAACAAGTCATGCTGGAGCAGAATTGAAGACTAGGTCATCCCAAACACAAATCCTATGTTTTCAGCCACACTGCCAGGTTACCCTCACTACAGGCAGCAGTCTGCAAAAATGTGCTCATGGACTTTCTGTTCTCTGTGTCAAAATGGAAGCAGTTGTGAGTAATGCTCTGAAGAACATTTGTGGCTACATTTTCAACTCTTGTATTTCACTTTTGTTCACATCCTTGTTCACATCTTTCATTTATGCTGAAAAAGTGTTCCCCTAGAATCTGGATTTTGGGTCTTCGTTGGAGTACCATATATAGCTGTGTTCAGCTATATAAAGCTCTCCTTTCAGAAACAGGAGCTCTGAGTGCCTCTTCTCCTCCAAAGGATCACAGCTCCTTGCCAGCAACAGGACAAAGCTGGATGGAGAATGACTTTGACGAGTTGAGAGAAGAGGGCGTCAGACAATCGGTAATAACAAACTTCTCTGAGCTAAAGGAGGATGTTTGAACCCACTGCAAAGAAGCTAAAAACCTTGAAAAATGATTAGACAAATGGCTAACTAGAATAAACAGCGACGAGAAGACCTTAAAAGACTTCACGGAGCTAAAAACCATGGCACAAGAACTATGTGATGCATGCACGAGCTTCAGTAGCCGATTCGATCAAGTGGAAGAAAGGGTATCAGTGAATGAAGATCAAATGAATGAAATGAAGCAAGAAGAGAAGTTTAGAGAAAAAAGAGTAAAAAGAAATGAATAAAGCCTCCAGGAAATACGGGATTATGTGAAGAGACAAAATCTATGTCTGATTGGTGTACCTGAAAGTGACGGGGAGAATGGAACCAAGTTGGGAAACACTCTTCAGGATATTATCCAGGAGAACTTCCTCAACCTAGCAAGGCAGACCAACATTCAAATTCAGGAAATACAGAGAACACCACAAAGATACTCCACGAGAAGAGCAACTCCAAGACACATAATTGTCAGATTCACCAAAGTTGAAATGAAGGAAAAAACGTTAAGGGCAGCCAGACAGAAAAGTCGGATTACCCACAAAGGGAAGCCCATCAGACTAACAGTGGATCTCCCAGCAGAAACTCTACAAGCCAGAAGAGAGTGGGGGCCAATATTCAACATTCTTAAAGAAAAGAATTTTCAACCCAGAATTTCATATCCAGCCAAACTAAGCTTCATAAGTGAAGGAGATATAAAATCCTTTACAGACAAACAAATGCTTAGAGATTTTGTCACCACCAGGCCTGCCTTACAAGTCCTCCTGAAGGAAGCACTAAACATGGAAAGGAACAACTGGTACTAGCTACTGCAAAAACATGCCAAATTGTAAAGACCATTGATACTAGGAAGAAACTGCATCAACTAATGAGCAAAATAACCAGCTGAAATCATAACGACAGGATCAAATTCACAAATAACAATATTAACCTTAAATGTAAATGGGCAAAATGCTCCAATTAAAAGACACAGACTGGCAAATTGGATAAAGAGTCAAGACCCATCAGTGTGCTGTATTCAGAAGACCCATCTCACGTGCAGAGACACGCATAGGCTCAAAATAAAGGGATGGAGGAAGATCTACCAAGCAAATGGAAAATAAAAAAAAGCAGGAGATGCAATCCTAGTCTTTGATAAAACAGACTTTAAACCAACAAATATCAAAAGAGACAAAGAAGGCCATTACATAATGGTAAAGGGATCAATTCAACAAGAAGAGCTAACTATCCTAAATATATATGCATCCAATACAGGAGCATCCAGATTCATAAAGCAATTCCTTAGAGACCTACAAAGAGACTTAGATTCCCATACAATAATAATGGGAGACTTTAACACCCCACTGTCAATATTAGAAAGATCAACAAGACAGAAGGTTAACAAGGATATCCAGGAATTGAACTCATCTCTGCACCAAGCGGACCTAATAGACGTCTATAGAACTCTCCACCCCAAATCAACAGAATATACATTCTTCTCAGCACCACATCACACTTATTCCAAAATTGACCACATAGTTGGAAGTAAAGCACTCCTCAGCAAATGTAAAAGAACAGAAATTATAACAAAGTGTCTCTCAGACCACAGTGCAATCACACTAGAACTCAGGATTAAGAAACTCACTCAAAACCTCCAAACTACATGGAAACTGAACAACCTGCTCCTGAATGACTACTGGGTACATAACGAAATGAAGGCAGAAATAAAGATGTTCTTTGAAACCAATGAGAACAAAGACAACATACCAGAATCTCTGGGACATATTTAAAGCAGTGTGTAGAGGGAAATTGATAGCACTAAATGCCCACAAGAGAAAGCAGGAAAGGTCTAAAATCGGCACCCTAACATCACAATGAAAAGAACTAGAGAAGCAAGAGCAAACACATTCAAAAGCTAGCAGAAGGCAAGAAATAACTAAGATCAGAGCAGAACTGAAGGAGATGGAGACACAAACAACTCATCAAAAAATCAATGAATCTGGCCGGGCGTGGTGGCTCAAGCCTGTAATCCCAGCACTTTGGGAGGCCGAGAAGGGCGGATCACGAGGTCAGGAGATTGAGACCATCCTGGCTAACACGGTGAAACCCTGTCTCTACTAAAAAATACAAAAAACTAGCCGGGCGAGGTGGTGGGCGTCTGTAGTCCCAGCTACTCAGGAGGCTGAGACAGGAGAATGGCATGAACCCGGGAGGTGGAGCTTGCAGTGAGCCGAGATAGCGCCACTGCACTCCAGCCTGGGCGACAGAGCAAGACTCCATCTCAGAAAGAACAAACAAACAAACAAAAATTCAATGAATCCAGGAGCTGGTTTTTTGAAAAGATCAACAGAATTGATAGACCATTAGCAAGACTAACAAAGAAGAAAAGAGAGAAGAATCAAATAGATGCAATAAAAAATGATAAAGAGGATATCACCACTGATCCCACAGAAATACCAACTACCATCAGAGAATACTATAAACACCTCCATGCAAATAAACTAGAAAATCTAGAAGAAATAGATAAATTCCTGGACACATACGCCCTCCCAAGACTAAATCAGGAAAAAGTTGAATCCCTGAATAGCCAATAACAGGCTCTGAAACTGAGGCAATAATTAGTAACCTACCAACCAAAAAAAGTCCAGGACCAGACGGATTCACAGCCGAATTCTACCAGAGGTACAAAGAGGAGCTGGTACCACTCCTTCTGAAACTATTCCAATCAATAGAAAAAGAGGGAATCGTCCCTAACTCATTTTATGAGGCCAGCATCATCCTGATACCAAAGCTTGGCAGAGACACAACAAAAAAAGAATTTTAGACCAATATCCCTGATGAATATTGATGCAAAAATCCTCAATAAAATACTGGCAAACCGAATCCAGCAGCACATCAAAAGCTTATCCAACACAATCAAGTTGGCTTCATCCCTGGGATGCAAGGCTGGTTCAACATACGCAAATCAATAAATGTAATCCAGCATATATAAACAGAACCAAAGACAAAAACCACATGGTTATCTCAATAGATGCAGAAAAGGCCTTCGACAAAATTCAACAGCCCTTCATGCCAAAAACTCTCAATAACCTAGGTACTGATGGGACATATCTCAAAATAATAAGAGCTATTCATGACAAACCCACAGCCGATATCATACTGAATGGGCAAAAGCTGGAAGCTTTCCCTTTGAAAATCGGCACAAGACAAGTCTGGCCTCTCTCACCACTCCTATTCAACATAGTGTTGGAAGTTCTGGCTAGGGCAATCAGGCAGGAGAAAGAAATAAAGGGTATTCAGTTAGGAAAAGAGGAAGGCAAATGGTCCCTCTTTGCAGATGACATGATTGTATATTTAGAAAACCCCATCGTCTCAGCCCCAAATTTCCTTAAGCTGATAAGCAACTTCAGCAAAGTCTCAGGATACAAAAATCAATGTGCAAAAATCACAAGCATTCCTATACACCAATAACAGACAGAGAGTCAAATCATGAGTGAACTCCCATTCACAATTGCTTCAAAGAGAATAAAATACCTAGGAATCCAACTTACAAGGGATGTGAAAGACCTCTTCAAGGAGAACTACAAACCACTGCTCAATGAAATAAAAGAGGACACAAACAAATAGAAGAAGATTCCATGCTCATCGATAGGAAGAATCAATATCGTAAAAATGGCCATACTACCCAAGGTAATTTATAGATTCAATGCCATCCCCATCAAGCTACCAATGACTTTCTTCATAGAATTGGAAAAAACTACTTTAAAGTTCATATGGAACCAAAGAAGAGCCCGCATTGCCAAGACAATCCTAAGCTGAAAGAACAAAGCTGGAGGCATCATGCTACCTGACTTCAACAGTAACCAAAACAGTATGGTACTAGTACCAAAGCAGAGATATAGACCAATGGAACAGAACAGAGCCCTCAGAAATAATCCCACACATCTACAACCATCTGATCTTTGACAAATCTGACAAAAACAAGAAATGGGGAAAGGATTCCCTATTTAATAAATGGTGCTGGGAAAACTGGCTAGCCAGATGTAGAAAGCTGAAACTGGATCCTTTCTTTCCATCTTATACAAAAATTAATTCAAGATGGATTAAAGACTTAAATGTTAGACGTAAAACCGTAAAAACCCTAGAAGAAAACCTAGGCAATAACATTCAGGATGTAGGCATGGGCAAGGACTTCATGACTAAAAAACCAAAAGCAATGATAACAAAAGCCAAAATAGACAAATAGGATCTAATTAAACTAAAGAGCTTCTGCACAGCAAAAGAAGCTACATCAGAGTGAACAGGCAATCTACAGAATGGGAGAAAATTTTTACAATGTACCCATCTGACAAAGGGCTAATATCCAGAATCTACAAAGAACTTAAACAAATTTACAAGAAAAAATAAACAACCCCAACAAAAAGTGGGCAAAGGATATGAACAGACATTTCTCAAAAGAAGACATTCATACAGCCAACAGACACATGAAAAAATGCTCATCACTGGCCATCAGAGAAATGCAAATCAAAACCACAAAGAGATAACATCTCACACCAGTTAGAATGGTGATCATTAAAAAGTCAGGAAACAACAGATGCTGGAGAGGATGTGGAGAAATAGGAATGCTTTTACACTGTTGGTGGGACTGTAAACTAGTTCAACCATTGTGGAAGGCAGTGTGGTGATTCCTCAAGGATGTATAACTAGAAATACCATTTGGCACAGCCATCCCATTACTGGGTATATTCCCAGAGGATTATAAATCATGCTGCTATAAAGACACATGCACACGTATGTTTATTGCGGCACTATTCACAATATCAAAGACTTGAAACCAACCCAAATGTCCATCAATGATAGACTGTATTAAGAAAATATGGCACATATACACCATGGAATACTATGCAGTCATTAAAAGGATGAATTCATGTCCTTTGTAGGGACATGGGTGAAGCTGGAAACCATCATTCTGAGCAAACTATCGGAAGGACAGAAAACCAAACACCTCATGTTCTCTCTTACTGGTGGGAATTGAACAATGAGGACCCAGGGTGGGGAACATCACACCGGGGCCTGTGGTGGGGTTGGGGGAGAGAGGAGGGATAGCACTAACAGACATACCTAATGTAAATGATGAGTTAATAGGTGCAGCACACCAACATGGCACAGGTATCTATATGTAACAAACCTGCACGTTGTGCACATGTACCCTAGAACTTAAAGTATAATAATAATAAAAAACTATTTTCTTATTAAACTTGTATTGGATGGCATTAAAAAAAAGGTCCTGAGAAAAAAAAAAGAAACAGGAGCTCTCCGTGAAGAAAATGTCAACGATTTTAAAACTCAGTGATACGATCCTGCAAAACGAAGCCCACTACCAATCAGACTATTAGGGTTCAAGGCAAGATATAATGTATAGACCTTGACCATTATAAATCCTGAAGACAAAATCCTACATTTTCCACCCACTGAAAGTGTATTGAATCAGTAAGATGAAAAGTTAGACAATATCAAGAATTGGTAAGGGTCAGAGCAGCTATTATAATAGAAATCTTACACATGATATGTATGTTAATTAGTACAACCATTCTGGAAAACTGTCAATATCTAACAAATCTGAACATAAACTTACCCTATGACTAGGTAATTCTACACCTTGAAAGCCATACATATATTCCTCAAAAGCACTGTACAAGATGTTCCTGGCAGTGCTATATTTAATAGTCAAAATACTGGAAACAATGCAATATCCAGCAATGGGGGAGATGGATGGTTGAATTATGGCACAGTGACACAATGGAATAGATGACAGCAAACAAACAAACAACAAAAAACCTATCAATACTTGCAACAACATGGAAGAATTTAACAGACATTGTTGAATGAAAGATCTAGATACAAAACAGTACATACTAAAGATTGTAGTCGTTTTACAGTGATATCAGGGATTGCAGAGCTGCCACCTCTCTGCTGCAGCTGGAACTCACCTGATCCCGTGCCATCCTGTGCAGAGCTCCAGGAGCTGTCTTCTGCCGGCTGCCACCTTTGCAGGAAGAACCCCATGCACCTGCCACTACGACAGGTGCTCCTGCCAGACCTGCAGCTTCCCACAGTCCCCCGCTGCTGCCCCTAGCAAGGATCCACAGCCCTGCCTCACCAGAGGTGCCACCAGAAAGAGAATGGCTCCCACCTTCTCCTGCCTAATGCAAAAGTCTCAAATTGCCAGAAGCTAATGGAATCCCAGCTGCTCCTGTAGGTTTGTGTCCCCACAGAACAAAAGAGCAGATACAAAGACCTGGAAGAGCAGATGGAAAAATGAGTGCTACAGACGATATCTGGCACGGTTTTGAATACTTGTTATTCTAAAATGTATGCAGCCCTGGTCATTGTAACCACACCGGTATCTAAGGAGAAAGTGAGACCGAGTAGGCTGCAGTTCATTTTAAGGGGACTTCAAAAAAAAAATAAGTGTAAGAAGAGTAAATTTAAAATTTTTTTCAGCTTTTATAAAAGGCTAATTGAATATCATTTCTTTTTAAGAGATGTACATATTCCCTCAGTGTCTCCTGTGGAAGAAAAAGCAAAACCAATATCCTTGTGTAGCACATCACAAAGTACTTTGACACATCTCTTTTTATTCTTCATGGAGCCTTTCTGAGATACGACACGTTTCACCATTCAGAGAAACAGTGGTTCAAGCAAGTTTAAGGGTTGTGCCTGAGGGCACCTGGATGGTAATTGGTAAAGCAGGAATCTGAAGGCCACCCACTTGCTCCCTGGTCAGAGCTCTTCCTGTTGTTTCTCTAGGGTCTCCAGAGTGGTAAAAGTCTCAGGACACAGAAGAAGCTGCACTGTGTGAGGGACTCTGGCCATGAATACTAGACCTGGTCCTCACAGACTAAGAAGGGTGAGTGAGATCCACCAGCCCAGTGTGCTGCCTTGGAGTGAACTGGCCAACCTTATACCCAATGCCCCACCCACTCCATGTGCCATAGAGATACACAGATGATTGCCATGTTGTAATTACATTGGTTTTCTTTTCTTTCTTTCTCTCTTTCTTTCTTTCTCTCTCTCTCTCTCTTTCTTTCTTTCTTCCTTCCTTCCTTCTTCCTTCCTTCCTTCTTCCTTCCTTCCTTCCTTCCTTCCTTCTTCCTTCCTTCCTTCCTTCCTTCCTTCCTTCTTCTTTCTTTCTTTCTTTCTTTTTCTTTCTTCTTTTTTTGAGAGGGAGTCTTGCTCTATCACCCAGGCTGGAGTGCAGTGGTGCAATCTTGGCTCATTGCAACCTCTGCCTCCTGGGTTCAAGCAATTCTCCCACCTCAGCCTCCTGAGTAGCTAAGATTACAGCCATGCGCCACCACGCCTGGCTAATTTTTGTATTTTTAGTAGAGACGGGGGTTTTGCCATGTTGGCCAGGCTGGTCTTGAACACCTGACCTCAGGTGATCCACCCGCCTCAGCCTCCCAAAGTGCTGGGATTACAGGTGTGAGCCACCATGCCCAGCCTAGTTTTATTTTCTTAATGCAATTCTCTACAGATGTATAACAAACCTAGACAGATGTTGAGCATTTGGCTTTATGTCCCCAGAGCTGCCATTCTGTTAGTAGTTATCTAAAGGTAATTGAAGATGAAAGGGATATATCTAAAACATTACGGAAAACTACTTCTTTTCCACCATCCCTGCAAGAGTCTGACGGAAACACAGAGCAAAAGGCAAGCCATTGGCAGGGAAGAAAGCAACGCTTGGCGTGGGAAAGAGCCTCATTGAACTCATGGACAAAGAGAGTAGAAGGATGGTTACCAGAGGCTGCAAGGGGTAGTGGGGAACCAGAGGTGGGGGAGGAGACAGTTTAAGGGGGATCAAAAACATAGTTAGAAAGAATGAGTAAGACCTACTATTTGATAGCACAACCAGGTGACTACAGTCAATAATAACTTAATTGTACATTTTAAAATAACTTAAAGAGTATAACTGAATTATTTGTAGCTCAAAGGATAAATGCTTGAGGGGATGGATACCCCATTCTCTATGATGAGCTTATTTCACATTGCATGCTTGTACCAAAACATCTCATGTACCTCATAAACATATACATCTACTATGTACCCACACAAATTAAACACATAAAAAAGAACCTCAGAATGGAACTCCTTTGGACACAGTACATTTTATTTTAGTTCTGCGTCATCATAGATGATGCTCAGCTTGAGCTGACGTGGGTATGGAGGCTCTTCAGATGAAATCCGTGGAAGTGGGAGGGGTTCAGCTGGGGGTGTACTGATCTGTTCCGAAAGCATCTCCACCTTTTATATACAAAATTGGCAAAATTGCAGAAATTCAAAGTTTTCAAAAAATGCCATGGGCTATCAAATTCCAGGGAGGTAACCCATAAAAACCCTCCAGTTCTGGAAAATGCAACAAGAGGAAGAAGAACCAGACCTATTTAACTGACACAAGGAAATGGGGAAAGCTAAAAACCAAATTATAGGCAATCGTGATGTGGAAATGGAAGCACGATCTCCTTCAGCCAGGAATACCAGAAAACCAAATAAATAAATACATCTCAACCTATTAGTATCACACTGTATATATAATTGAAATTTTAATCTAATGGAACATATGAAATAATATAGTACACAATAAATAATACATCATATGTTTTGATGCAGACATGCAATGTGAAATAAGCATCTCATGGAGAATGGGGTATCTGACTCCTCAAGCATTTATCCTTTGAGTTATAAACAATCCAATTACACTCTTTAAGTTATATGTGATAGTATTATACAACATGTAACTAATATGAAAACCATTTAATATATTAATATATGATTCATTTAATATACATAACATATAACAGTTAACTTTTAATAACCAGATGTCAAGCAATATGCTAACCGTTTAGCATGTATGAGCTTCCTCCTGTGGCTGGAGGAAGCAGGTGCTGTTATTACACATGCATTACACACGGGACTAATGAGACTCATCGCTTGTAACCAAGGAAAGGGCACAGAGCAAAGAAATAGATTCAGAGCCAGGACCCCCCAACTATCCAGAGCCCACACTTAAACACTAATTTCACTGCCACTTAGGACAACATTTGGGCTCTCATGTTCTTTTGATCCCTGCCACAAGGGATCATCTCTGAGCCAGGACAGGGGGCAGGTATCAACAATTTGTGCAGCAGCAAGATCAAGAAGACCACACAGGCCTTCCTCATTTCTGGAGAGTCAGTTACCTTCAGACATGACAGCTGTAGTTTCTCTTTGTGGTACCTAAACAGAGCAAGTGCCAACGCTGGAGCAATGGTACCCTGCTTAAGGTGTGTCCCATGATCTCCATCTGCATCTCTGGCAGGAAGTTGGGAGCCCGACCCCCTGGGCCCTCCTGCATATGCTGGCCCAATTCAGCACCAAACCCAAAGTAAGGTGGCAGGAGTCAGGAGACACTGATTCAACTAAAGCAATACAAGTATAATAATTCAAAAATAAAACAATTTTCTGAAGTCTAGTCAATACAACGTGTGGCCAGGGTTACATCTGGGTAGCAGCAAGGAAGGGGTAGAAATGCCCCAGCAGCCAAGAGCATCCTAACAGGATGAATTGATTATCATAACTATTTCAAAGTAAAAATCAGGACTTAGATTCTCCTATAACTGGTAAGCTACAGTGGTAAAGAGCAGGTCTCACTCTCCTTTACATACACGAAGCTAAGGATTAAAGGATGCCACAAGATGAAATGTGAGAGAGCTTCTCACCCAATCTGACCATGTGCACGTGAAGTGGGGGTGGGGCTCTATTCGAGGTCACACTGGATGGAAAGGCAGGAGCCCAACCTGGCCCCCTGGTTCCCTGGCGCTCCCTGCCACCACCACGAAACTGGATGAGCTTAGGTTCATGATCAGTGAGACTTGATATTCATTCCACATTCATTATTTAAAAACAAAATCAAGGCAAAATTTAAAAAAAGTTTAATGACAACAGGTCTTTCTCTTAAAAAGAACAGTCTTATCACAAGCTGCTGTGTATTTGCTAGCATTATGTTAAAACAAATTCAGTAGATTTATCATAAAAATTGACATGTAAAATCTTAAATACAAATATGAAAATACAAGAGAAAAGTTCTAGAATAAAACAAACCTACCCTCTCTGTAGGAAATTTTTCACTCGTAAAATACTAAAGGCTATGTCCTTAAAATAAATTTCGTCAGAAATATCTTTATTGATGACTATGGATTCTGAACATTTCTTTAATAAGGAACGAACGGAACTTGAGCCATCTGTTACATAAAATAAACATGGGATTTTTTTCCTTATCAAATGAGGCTACTTGAGGAACTAGACTCTGTCACCTTCCACTAGATGGCATTAAAGTCACATAATTAAGGACAAAAAATTCACAGAGGAATGATCGATACAGAAAACCACCATAGTGAGTTCATTCTCCTTCTCACCCCCAACCCCAGATTATTGGAGTTTGCTGTTTGTTGGCTATTATGAAGACAAACCATGCTCATTATAAAAACATTTTTTGAAAAACCAATAGAATAATAAGAGAAAAAGTGCACTCTTATTTGCTGCCCTAATAACACCAGCCACATGTATGGTGCTGGGAAATGTGCAAAGTGCTTTATATGTGTTAACCCGGATGGGAAATGAAGCCCTGTGAGATGATTCTTATTACTTTGTTACAGATAAGAAATTGAGGGTCCAAGTTAACTCATCCAGGATTACACAGGTAATAACTGACAGGACTAGGATTCGCGCCTGAGTCAATCTTATTCTACAGGCTAACATCTCAAACACTTTATCTCATGGCCAAAGTCAAGCACCTTTAGCATCTTCCCTCTCAGTCTCTGAAAGGGTCTACTTGTCTGTGGAGATACAGCACAACAAAGGTTACCACGAGCCTGAAAGTCCTTAGATGATCCCAATGCTTGCCATAGATTTTAACACTCAATCAACCTATATAAGTTCCATCACACCTAATTATTTAACACTTACAGGGAAGAACAGAAATATTGTGTAGGTAAATTACCAACTGTGTTTTCCAATGCCTTATTTCTTAGCAAATTTAAGACTTTAAACTTAAGTGACATGAAATGAAATGACCCTAACTATATGCCAAAACAAGAAACCACTGAGGAAAATATTTCAAGTGACCCTGTAACATAGTCCTTTGACTGTATGTCATTACTGGGATCTATTTTAAAGACTGGTCAGGCATGGTGGCTCACACCTATAATCCCAGTACTTTGGGAGGCCGAGGTAGGCAGATCATTTGAGGTCAGGAGTTCGAGACAAGTCTGACCAACATGGTGAAACCTCATCTCTACCAAAAATAGAAAAATTAGCCGGGGGTGGTGGTGCATGCCTGGCTCAGCTACTCAGGAGGCTGAGGTAGGAGAATTGCTTTAACCCAGGAGGCGGAGGTTGCAGTGAGGAGAGATTGCACCACTGCACTCCAGCCTGGGCAACAGAGTGAGACCCCATTGCAAAAAAAAAGAAAAAAAGAAAGAAAGAAAAAAGAAAAGAAAAGAATAGAAAAAAAAAGAACTACCAAGGAATCTTAAATCTTATTTAGTAGTTTAGTAGTTTGTTAATACTTACACTCATATGGTCATTTGAAACTATACAGGCATAGTGTAAGATAATACAAGAGATAATTGTGTTGATACAAGAGATAATTGTGTTGATATTATTGGAAACCAAGATTTTCAGTATAAGAGAAATGAGATACAAGTAGAGGGTAAATGTAGGTTTTTTTAAAGACCTGTAAGTATTTAATTTAAATAAGAAGCATATTTATTAACTTACGATTTTTAGAAATATGTTTCCTAGTTCTGTCCATTGAAAGGTCTAGAAGCAATGTTACCCCTTCCCCAGGAAAATTAGCTCCCCGGTCCCATCATTTGGTTTCTATTACTGTTCTTTTTGAGAAGGAATCCGGGACCACTGGAGAAGTAGCCTATTTAATGTCAGGGTCAGGGAATGTACAAAGTGAGACTGGGCCAGCTTGTGTCAGAAAAGAAGGAAACATCTAGAGACTAGTAGAGCCATGTCCAAAGGACACGAGAGCCTGTCCCCAGGGACTCCAAATGACCCAATTTTTGATGATATAAGCATCACAAAAATAATAATAATTTATTGAAACATTAAACATATCAAAATGTTTAAGTCTATGCTGATACTCAAAAGAAGAGAAATCCCATACAGCGAAACAAAAAGTTGTGACCAATTAAGATGGCTGTTTCACGAATACATTACTCTAAACACTGGTCAATAAAAGGAAAGAATTAAACAATTATTTTGCCTTTTTAATGGGAATTGTATTTCAGTGAAACCAAATAAGTTCAGTTGAGATGATAGAAAGTTTATTTTTACAGAAAAATGCCAGTTAGTGAATGTTAAACATATGAAAGAACCAGAAAATTTCAACTTTGCACCTCCCAGTAGAACAATTGATTCAGGTAGGGGTCATTAAAGGAAAACAAAAGCAATAGCAATTCTTATAGGGAAATATCTTTACCTGGGGAACTGGATTTTCACAGTGTATCCAGTCCTCACCCCCTGGACTAGTGGCTAATGATCTTTGCAATGGAGAGATCAGCTGTCACTCCCTAACCCAATGATGAAACTCCATGTCAGGAATAGTAGATGCGCCTAACATTATGTGCCTTCTATTGTGATGAGATAAATAATTTAACCTGAATCTAAACATATCTTTAGACCTGTTAAAGAAAAATGAAAATGGAGGCCTGGTGTGGTGACTCACACCTGTAATCCCAGCACTTTGGGAGGTCGAGGCAGGTGGATCACCTGAGGTCAGGAGTTCAGGACCAGCCTGGCCAACATGATGAAACCCAGCCTCTACTAAAAATACAAAAAATTAGCCAGGCATGGTGGCAGGCACCTGTAATCCCAGCTACTCGAGGGGCTGAGACAGGAGAATTGCCAGGAGGTAGAGGTTGCAGTGAACCGAGATCGCGCCATTGCACTCCAGCCTGAGCAATAAGACTGAAACTCTGTCTCAAAAAAAAAAAAAAAAAAAAATAGAAAGAAAGAAAGAGAAAAGAAAAGAAAAAGAAAAATGGACTGAGCAAGGTGGCTCACTCATGCCTGTAATCCCAGAACTTTGGGAGGCCATGGCGGGCGGATCATGAGGTCAGTTCAAGACCAACCTGGCCAACATGGTGAAACCCCTCTCTATTAAAAATACAAAAATTAGCTGGTCCTGGTGGCACTAGTCCTGTAATCCCAGCTACTTGGGAGGCTGAGGCAGGAGAATTGCTTGAACTGGGACCCGGGAGGTGGAGGTTGCAGTGAGCTGAGATCGTGCCACTGCACTCCAGCCTGGGCTACAGAGTGAGACTCTGTCTCAAAATAAAAAAAAAAGAAAAAGAAAAATAGAGACCACAGGTTAGAGATAACCTAAAGCCAACTGCCCATAACCATGTAATCAAAACTTTAAGTCATCCTGATTTCCCCTAAATGCTAGTTCTAATCATAAATGAAATACAAGATGTAAGTCTTATGGCCTTGTCAGCATGATTCAGTGAAATTAAATCAAACAGTTATAAACAAATTAGCTAAAACAACTCTGTTTGCCTTTCAAAAAAAGAAAATATTCTAGCCAATCATAAAAAATTTCAAAATACTTTCTCCTTAAACTCTGTGGAAACTGCTAATTACACAGTGAACTTCCCACCACTTGGTTTGAAGTCTCCTGGATTGCGATCTGTAGTTTTAAATGACAATAAAATTTTAAATTTGTCCTACTTGATCTGATTTTATTTTTGATAGACTAAACTTTCAGTGTCTAGAAAATCCAGAGGATAGGGTAATAAGTGAAACATCCCTAGAAGGAAACAATCAGACAGTTTCAGATTGTGGGACTCTTATTTTTGAGACGGAATTTCACTCACTCTGTTGCCCAGGCTGGAGTGCAATGGCGCTTTACGATCTCTGCTCACTGCAGCCTCTGCCTCCCAGGTTCAAGTGATTCTGCTGCCTCAGCATCCTGAGTAGCTGAAACTACAGGCATGCACCACCACGCCTGGCTAATTTTTGTATTTTTAGTAGAGACGGGGTTTCACAATGTTGGTCTCAAACTCCTGACCTCAAGTGATCCACCCGCCTCACCAAAGTGCTGGGATTATAGGCATGAGCCACCACACCCAACCCAGATTGTGGGACCTTCTATGAGTTGAGTGGACTGCTCTTTTCAAAAAATTAACTCATTTTGCCTGAGCAACAAGAGGGAAACTCTGTCTCAAAAAAAAAAAAAAAAAGAATAAAACACCACATTTAAATAAAAAGTTTGAGACAGACGTGGAGCAAGATGGTGGAATAGAAAGCTCCACTGATTGTCCCCGCCTTCCCCACCCTCACCAGCCTGGGCCCAGCAAGGACACCCAGTTAACTATCTACACAGAAAGAAACACCTTCGCAAGAACCAAAAATCACTAGTCCAGGGGGTGATGACTGGACACACTGTGAGTACTCAGTCCGTGGATTTAACTTCATATCACTCACAGAGTCACTGAAGAGATAGAATAAACAGTCCTGAGCTGTCGATGCCACCCCCCCACTCCTGGCAGTGGTGGCATGGTGCTGAGAGCTTCTCTGGGTGCCGGGGAGTGGAGGGCACAGCAATTGTGAGGCGTTGAACTCAGTGCTGTGCTGTTAGAGCAGAAAGGAAACCTGGAGAAAACTCAGCTGATGCCTGCCCACGGAGGGAGCATTTAAACCAGCCCTAGCCAGAGGGGAATTACCGACCCCAGGGGACCAAACTTGAGTGCTTGAAAACCCTGCCATTGAGGGCTACAGCACTCTGTGCCTCCAAGTAAACTTGAAAGGGAGTCTAGGCCATAAGAACTGCAACTCTCAGTCAAGTCCTAGTGCGGAATTAGGCCCAGAGACAGTGGACTGAGGGGACACATGGCACACTGAGACACCAGCTGGGGCAGCCAAGGGAGTGCTGGCATCGCCCCTCTCCTAACCCCAGCCTGCACAGCGGAGGCTCCAAGAGACCCCTTCCTTCCATTTGAGGAGAGGAGAGGGAAGACTGGGGAGGACGTTGTCTTGCATCTAGGATACCAGCTCAGCTACAGCAGGATAGGGCACTGGTCAGTCGTGAGGCCCCCATTCCAGACCCTACCTCCCAGATGGCATTTCTAGACACACTCTGTGCCAGAAGGGAACCTGCTGTCTTGAAAGGAAGGACCCAATCCTGCCAGCATTCATCACCTACTAACTGAAGAGCCCTTGGGCCCAGAATAACCAACAGTGAAACTCAGGTACTACATCAGCAATCTCTGAGGCTTGCAGGCTTTGAGTGAGACTCAGCACATTCCCAGCTGTGGTGGCTATGGAGCAAACTCTTCCTGCTTGAAAAAAGCAAAGGGAAAAGTAAAGAGGACTTTGTCTTATACCTTAGGTACCTGCACAGCCACAGGGGGGTAAAGCACCAAGCAGGCTCTTGGGGTGCCAGACTCCAGGGCTTGACTTTTGGATGGCATTTCTGGACCTGCCCTAAGCAAGAGTACACTGCCCTGAAGGGGAAGTCCTGGGTCAGGGAGCGTTCATAACAAACTGACTTAAGAGGCCTTGGGCCTTAAGGGAACATGGGCTGTAGTCTGGCAGTACTCTTCGTGGACTTTGGTGGCAGAGGCTACAGGATGAGACTCCTCTGCTTTTGGAAAGGGGAGAGAAGAGCCAGAGGGACTGTGTATTGTGGTTTGAGTGTCAGCTCAGCTGTAATACAGTAGAACACCAGGTAGACATCTACAGTTTTTGACTCTAGTTCCTGACTCTACAACGGCATCTGACTCCCCAGTGGCACTTCTGATCCCACCCAAGGTCTGGGGGACCTCACCTTCCTGAAGGGAAGGAGACAGGCCTGGCTAGCTTTGCCACCTGCTGATTGTAAAACCCCATGGCCTTGACTGAACATAGGCTGTAGCCAGGGAGTGGTTACAGCAGGCCTTGGACCAGACCCAGTGCAGTCACAGTAGTGGTGGCCACAGGGGTTCCTGTGTCACTCCACCCCCAGCTTTAGGTGGTTCAGAGTGGAGAGAGAGAGAGCAAGAGAGAGAGAGAGAGAGACTCTGTATGTGTGGGAAAAATTAAGGGAAGAGAACAAGAGTCTCTGTGGTAATCCGGAGAAAGCTCCCAGGTCTGGTCCAAGATCACCAAGGTGGTACCTCTACGAGTCTGCAAGAACTACAGCATTACTTGGTCTGGAATGCCCCCTAAAGCAGATGCAACTTATATCACAACATCTAAGTCCTTTCAAATATATGGAAAGCCTTCCGAAAATGGATGACTACAAACAAGCCCAGACGTGAAGACTGCAACAAATGCCTATCTCCTGAGTCACCAGACACCAAAGAACATCTGCCAGCATCATCGCCATCCAGGGAAACATGACCTCTCCAAATGAAGGATATAAAGCACTAGGAACTGGGAAACTCAAAGAAAATCAAGATAACGTAAAGAAGAAATTCAGAGTTCTATTAGATAAATTTAACAAGGAGATTGAAAACATTTTTAAAAATCAAGCAGAAACTCTGGAGCTGAAAAATGCAATTGGCATACTGAAGAATGCATCAGCATCTTTTAGTAGCAGAACTGATCAAGCAGAAGAAATAATTAGTAAGCTCAAAGACAGGCTATTAGAAAACACACAGTCAGAGGGGCCAAAAGAATAAAAAAAAAAAATGAAGCATGCCTACTGGATCTAGAACATAGCCTCAAAAGGGCAAATCTGAGAGTTATTGTCCTTAAAGAAGAGGTAGAGAAAGAGATAGGGGTAGAAAATGTATTCAAAGAGATAATAACGGAGAACTTCCCAGACTGAGAGAAAGATGTCAATATCCAAGTCCAAAAGCACCAAGCAGACTTAATCAAGAAAACCAAACACCAAACAGATTTAACCCAAAAGCTACCTCAAGGCATTTAATAATTAAGCTCCCATATGTCGAGGATTAAGCAAAGGATCCTAAATGCAGAAGGGAAGAGAAACAAATAACCTACAACAGAGCTCCAATGTGTTGGGCAGCAGGACCTTTCCACGGAAACCTTGCAGGCCAGAAGAGAGTGTATGACATATTCACAGTGCTGAAGGAAAATGACTTTTACCCTAGAATAGTATATCCAGCAAAAATACCCTTCAGACATGAAAAAGAAACGAAGACTTTCCCAGACAAACAAAAGCTGAGAGATTGCATCAATGCCAGGCCTGTCCTATAGGAAATGCTAAAGGGAGTATTTCAATCAGCAAGAAAAGGACATTGATGAGCAATAAATAATCACCTGAAGGTGCAAAACTCACTGGTAATAGTAAGTACACAGAAAAACACAGAATATTATCACACTGAAGCTGTGGTGCAGAAACTACTCTTATCCTAAGTAGAAAGACTAAATTATGAACCAGTCAAAAATAATAACTACAAAAACCTTTCAAGACACAGTCAGTACAATAAGATATAAATAGAAACAACAAAAAGTTAAACAGAAGTTAAGATGTAGAGTTTTCATTAGACTTATTTTTGTCTGTTTATGCATATAATGTTAAGGTGTTTTCAGGTTAAAATAATGGGTTATAAGGTAGTATTTGCAAGCCTTATGATAACCTCAAACCAAAAAACATACAATGGATACACAAAACATAAAAAGCAAGAAACTAAATCACATCACTAGAGAAAATCACCTTCACTAGAGGAGGACAGGAAAAGGAAGAAAAGAGAGAAGGAATAGAAGACCAGAAAACAAATAACAAAATGGCAGAAAAAAGTCCTTATTTATCAATAATAACATTGAATGTAAATGCACTAACCTCTTCAGTCAAAAGACATAGACTGGCTGAATGGATGAAAAATCAAGACCCATAGACCTGTTGCCTACAAGAAACATACTTTACCTATAAAGACACACATAGTCTGAAAATAAAAGGATGGAAAAAGATATTCCATGCCAATGAAAACCAAAAAAGGGCAGAAGTCACTATACTTAAATTATAGAAAATAGATTTCCAGACAAAAACTGTAAGAAGAGACAAAACAGGTCATTCTATAATGATAAAGGGGTCAATTCAGCAAGAGGATATAACAATTTTAAATATATATGCACTTAACACTGGAGCACCCAGATATATAAAGGATATGTTATTAGAGATAAAGACAGAGAAGCCCCAATACAATAATAGCTGGATACTTCAACACCCCACTTTCAATATTGAACAGGTCTTCCAGACACAAAATCAACAAAGAAACATCAGACTTAATCTGCACTATAGACCAAATGGATCTAATAGATATTTACGGAACATTTCATCCAAGAACTGTAGAATACACATTCTTTTCCTCAGGACATGGATTATTCTCATGGACAGACCATATGTTAGGTTACAAAACAAGTCTTAAAACATTCAAACAAATTGAAATAATATCAAACATCTTCTCTGACCACAATGGAATAAAACTAGAAATTAATAACAAAAGAACTTTTGAAGCCATACGAATACATGGAAATTAAGCAATATGCTCCTAAATGACCAGTGGATCAATGAAGAAATTAAGAAGGAAATTGAAAAATGTCTTGAAACAAAGATATTGGAAACTCAACATACCAAAATCTATCGGATACAGCAAAAGCAGTACTAAAAGGGACATTTATAGCTCTAAGTGCCTACATCAAAAAAGAAGAAAAACTTCAAATGATGCATCTTAAAGAACTAGAAAAGCAAGAGCAAACCAAACCCAAAATTAGTAGAAGAAAATAATAAGAAAAATCAGAGCAGAAAGAAATGAAATTGTAATGAAAGAAAACAATACAAAAGATCAACCAATCAAAAAGGTGTTTTTTTAAAAAGTTAAACAAAATTGGCAAACCTTTAACCAGACTAAGAAAAAAAGAGAGAAGATCCAAATAAATAAAATCAGAAAAGAAAAAGGAGACATTAAAACCAGTACTGCAGAAATTTAAATGATTATTATTGGCTACTATGAGCATTTATATGCCAACAAATTGGAAAATTTAGAAGAACTGGAAAAATTCCTAGTGACATGCCTATCGAGATTGAACTAAGAATAAATGCAAAACCAGAATAGACCAATAACAAGTAACAAGATCAAAGATATAATAAAAAGTATCTCACTAAAGAGAAGCCCAGGACCTGATGGCTTCACTGCTGAATTCTACCAAACATTTAAAGAAGAATTAATACTAATCCTACTCAGACTATTCAAAACAATAGATGAGAAGGGAATACTTACGAATTCATTCTATAAAGCCAGTATTACCCTGATACCAAAACCAAACAAAGACACATAAAACAAAATCTACAAGTAAATATACCTGATGAATACTGAAGCAAAAATCCTCAACAAAATACTAGGAAACTGAATTCAACAATACATTCAAAAGATCATTTATCACGACCAAGAGGGATTTATCCCTGGGATGCAAGGATAGTTCAACATACACAAATCAATCAATGTGATACATTATATGAACAAAATGAACGATAAAAGCCATATGATCATTTCAATTGATGCTGAAAAAGCATTTGATAAAACTCAACATCCCTTCATAATAAAAACCTTCAAACACTGGTGATAGAAGACACATAGCTCAACATAATGAAAGCCATATATGACAGACCCACAGAGAGTATCATACTGAATGGGGAGAAACTGAAAGCCTTTCCTCTAAGATCTGGAACACAACGAGGATGTCCACTGTCACCACTGTTATTCAACATAGTACTGGAAGTCCTCTCTAGAGCAATGAGACAAGAGAAAGATATAAAAAGTATCCAAACTGGAAATGAAGAAGTCAAATTGTCCTTGTTTGCAGATGATATGATCTTATTTTTGGAAAAACCTAAAGACTCCACAGGAAAACTATTAGAACTGATAAACAAACTCAGTAAAGTTGCAGGATACAAAATCAACATACAAAAATCAGTAGCATTTCTATATGCCAATGGTGAACAGTCTGAAAAAGAAATTTAAGAGTAATCCCATTTACAATAGCCACACACAAAACTAAATACCTAGGAATTCACTTAACCAAAGGAGTGAAAGCTCTCTGTAATAGAAACTATAAAACACGGATGAAAGAAACTGAATAGGGCACCAAACAATGGGAAAATATTCCATGTTAATGAATTGGAAGAATCAATATTGTTCAAATGTCCATACTACCCAAAGCAATCTACAGATTCACTGCAATCTCTATGGAAATACCAATGGCAGCCTTCACAGAAATAGGAAAAAAAAAAAAAAAAAACCCAAAATTTATATGGAACCACAAAAGATCCAGAATAACCAAAGCTATCCTAAGCAAAAAGAACAAAACTAGAGGAATCACATTACCTGACTTCAAATTATGCTACAGAGCTATAGTAGTCAAAACAGCATGGTACTGGCATAAAAACAGACACATGGATCATGGAACAGAATACAGAACCCAGAAACAAATGCACAACCTACAGTGTACTCATTTTTGACAAAGATGCCAAGAGCATACACTGGGGAAAAGACAGTCTCTTCAATGAATGGTGCTGGGAAAACTAAATATCCATATGCAGAAGAATGAAACTAGACCCCTATCTATCACCATATACAAAAATCAAATAAAAATTGATTAAAGATTAAACCTAAGACCTCGAACTGTGAAACAACCACAAGAAAACATTAAGGAAAATCTCCAGGACATTGGTCTGGGCAAAGATCTTTTGCGCAATACCCCACACACACAGACAACCAAAGCAAATATGAACAAATGGGATCACATCAAGTTAAAAGCCTTCTGCACAGCAAAGGATACAATCAAAAAAGTGAAGAGACAACTCACAGAATGGGAGAAAATATTGGCCGACTATTCATCTGACAAGGAATTAATAACCAAAATATATAAAAAGCTCAACCAACTCTACAGGAAAAAAGTCTAATAATCTGATCTTAAAAATGGACAAAAGATTTTAATAGATATGTATCAAAAGAAGACATACAAATGGCAAACAGGCTTAAAGGAGCTCAATATCGTTAATCATCAGGGAAATGTAAATAAAAACTACAATGAGATATCATCTTGCCCTGGTTAAAATGACTTATATCCAAAAGACAGGCAATAACAAATGCTTGTGAGGATGTGGAGAAAAGAGAACCCATGTACACTGTTGGTGGCAATGTAAATTAGTACAACCACTATGGAGAACAGTTTGAAGGCTCCACAAAAAACTAAAAATTAAGCTGCCATGTGATCTAGCAATCCCACTGCTGGGTATATACCCAAAAGAAAGGAAATCAGTATATCAACGAGATATCTGTGCTTCTATGTTTGTTGCAGTACTGTTTGCAATAGCTAAGATTTATAAGCAACCTAAGTGTCCACCAATAAATGAATGGATAAAGAAAATGTGGTACTTATACACAACGGAATACTATTCAGCTATAACAAAGAACGAGATCCAGTCATTTGTAACAATATGGATGAAACTGAAGATGATTTGTTACATGAAATAAGCCAGGCACAGAAAGACAAACATTGCATGTTCTCTTTTATTTGTGGGATCTAAAAATCAAAACAATTGAACTCATGGACATAGAGAGTAGGATGGTTACCAGAGACTGAGGAGGGTGATGGAGGGCTGAGTGGAGGTAGGGATAGTAAACAGATACAAAAAAAAGAAAAAGAAAAAAGAAAAAAATGAATTAGACCTACTATTTGATAGCACAACAGAGTGACCATATTCGATAATAACTTAATTGTACATTTAAAAATAAAAAATGCCATTGGATTGTTTGTAATTCAAAGGATAAATGCTAGAGGGGATGGATACCCCATTTGATACCCCCATTACCCAAGTGCTGATTTCACATTGCATGCCTATATCAAAATATCTCATGTACCCCATAAATACACACACCTGCTATGTACCCACAATTTTTTTTATAAATAAAAAATTTGAGGTGGGGGTAGGGGCTCTTCTAGAATAAAAGAAATATAATGAACATGACAAATACACAAGCAGTCTCATAAATACACTGGATTCTGATTTGGAAAAAAAAGGCATGAAGTCATTTAGAGAAAATTTAAAAATTTGAAATATAAAATGTGTATAAGATAGTATTAGGGACTGCTGCTGATTTGTTAGCTGTGATTATGCATGAGAAGGTCTTCACTTTTTTTAGATGGATGCCTAAGTGCTTAAGGGTAAAAATTTAAAAGTTTATATTTGTAAAGGCTCCAACCACAAAATACATACATAAACAGAGATGAAGTAAATATAGCAATTATTTACAAATTTAAATTTAATGTCTAGAATATAAGTTCAAATATACATAATTTAAAATAGTTTTGAAATCAATTACATGGGATACTCTTAAATATTGTATTTTGGTACAGTCAAGTTTTTCCTAGTAAATGGGCACTACCATATATTTGGAGAAAAGATACTGTAAGTGAAGTCTTTTTTCAGTTTGGTATCAAGAATATAGATAACATATATGAATAGAAGAGTGTATTTAACTTATAGAGAGCCAAACTTTAAACATAGGATTCATTCTCTAGGTCAATGAATGATTGACAGAGAAAGGCAGAGAGAGAGAGAGAGAGACAGAGAGAGAATACCAATAAATACTATACATAAAGTACGTAATACATGTGCTTAAGTGTTTTGCATGCATTGCCTCATTTCATCCTCACAATATCCTATGCAGTCATAAAAAGAAATGAGATAGTGTCCTATCCTTATTCATGTGTTCACTGAAGTAGCGCTTTTCATTTTCTTCAGGAATTTTTCCTTTGCATTCACAATTTGGTTAACTATTTGGCACAATAGGCCTACGTTTTGGCCTGTCTCAACTTTCAACATGCCTTCCTCACTAAACTTAATCATTTCTAGCTTTTGATTTAAAGTAAGAGATTTGCAACTCTTCCTTTCACTTGAACTTAGAAGTCATTGTAGGGTTATTAATTGGCTTAATTTCAATATTATTTTGTCTCAGGGAATACGGAGGCCCAAGGAGAGGGACAGAGATGGGAATGGCTGGTTAGTGGAGCAGTCAGAACACACACAACATTTATTAAGTTCACCATCCTATATGAGCACGGCTCATGGCTCCCAAAACAATTACAGTAGTAACATCACAGACCGCTGAACACAGATTACTACCACAGATTAATAATAATGAAAAAGTTTGACATATTTCAAAAATTACCACAATGTGACACAGAGGCATGAAGTGAGCACACGCTGTTGGGAAAATGGTGCTGATAGACTTTTCTGAGTTAGGATTGCTACAATGATTCAATTTGTAAAAAACACAGTATCTGTGATGCATAATAAAACAGAGTATGCCTGTGCTAACTGAGAAACTTACTGTGTCAAAGCACTTCACAGGCAGGGGATAAAATGAGGCTCTGGGATGGAATGGTTGGCCTAGGATCTCATTGCTGGAGCCCAACTTCAAACCAAGATCTGGTTGTATCTCCAGACTAAGTTCTTGGCCACAGTAGCCCCTGACCTGATCCTTTCTAATGTGAGAAACCAGAAGTCTACATAAAGTTCCAAAACCTGCAACACAATTTGAAAGAAAAAAACTGAAAAAGTCAAGGAGAGTATCTGCGGATGTTGCAAATGATCCATTCTAAGACAAAAGCCTCTTGAGCTCTCTCTACATTTTGAAAGTTTGAAAGTACTAAGTAGACTCCTCCAGCCACGTTAATTCCTGCACATCAGCTGTAAATGTCAGCAAGCACACCTTGCTTGGGATCCCACATGGGGGAGGATGAGAACTCAGGCTATAGGGGCAGAGCCGTGTCCTGGGGAGGCTCAGTCACACTGAGAAGTGGGAATCTTCTGAGACAAGGGGAGCGTCTGGCCTGGAGGGTACATGACCCTATTTGTTTTTTAGTTTCTGATTGCTTTGTGACAAATTACTACACATTTAGTGGCTTAAAGCAATACTCACTTATTAGTTCACAGTTCTGTAGGTCAGAAGTCCAGCAGGATATGTCTGGGTTCTCTGCTCAGACTGAAGTCAAAGTGTCAGCCACTGTGCTCTCATCTCGGGCTTGGGGTCTCCTTCCAGGGTTATTCTTGTGATTGGCAGAATTCATTTCCTTTTGGCTGTGGGACTGAAGTCCCTGTTTCCTCTCTGGCTGTTAGCTGGGACCACTCTCAGCTCCTGGAGGCTGCCCACATTCCTCCTGTTGTCTCCATATTTAAGCCAGCAACAGTGCATCAGATCCTTCTCTGATTTCTGGCCAGGTGCGGTGACTCACTCCTGTAATCCCAGCACTTTGGGAGACCAAGGTGGGATGATCACCTGTGGTCAGGAGTTCAAGACCAGACCGGTCAACATGGTGAAACCCCGTTTCTACTTAAAAATACAGAAGTTACCCGGGCATGGTGGCAAGCGCCTGTAATCCCAGATATTTGGGAGGCTGAGGCAGGAGAATCATTAGAACCCTGGAGGCAGAGGTTGCAGTGAGCTGAGATTGTGTCACTGCACTCCAGCCTGGGCAATGGAGCAAGATTATCTCAAAAAAAAAAAAAAGAATTCTCCGACTTCTGCTGCTACTGGCAGCCAAAGTAAACTCTGCTTTTAAAGGGTTCACCTGGCTGGGTCAGGCCCACTGGAATAACTTCTATATCTTAAAGTCAACTGACTTGGGACTTTACATCTGCAAAATCCCCTCACAGCAGTACCTAGGTTAGTGTTTGGTTGAGTAATCTGGGAATCTTGGGTGTCATCCTTGGAATCCTTCCCACCATGGTTTTAGAAAGGTCAGTCTGGCCATAGTGTGGATAACATTTGGGAGGGACAAGATAGACAGCAAGGCAGATCTACTAAAAGCTGTTGCAATCATCCTGAAAGACAGAGGAATGGGCTTTGGATTAGCGAGAAATGATTTAGACACAGCGTAAAGACTTCTTGCTGACTGATTAGTTGTGGGAGGGAGGAGAGGGAGAGTCAAGGTGGACTCCCAGGTTTTGCCTCAATCAACTGAGTAAGTGATGTTGCCATCCACAAAGATACTATGGATAAACAGGTTTTGGAGTGGAAGATAATGAATTATTCCTCTTCATGTTGAGTTTGAAAGGAAGACAACCAAATGGATGATAAAAATGGGGGATCACTGGTTAATGTAGGGGTTCTCCAGTGGAGTGATTTGGCTCCACAGAGGACACTTGGCCATGTCTGAAGACATTTTTGGTTGCCATAATAGTGCAGGCGTTATCCACATTGAGCAGGTAGAAAGCAGGAGTAAAAAATCCCACAACACACAGGACAGCAAAGGTTTTGCTGTCAAATGTCAATAGTGCTGAGGTTGACAAACCCTGAATCAAAGGCCAGAAATTAAAGTCACGGGAGTGAAGAAGAGGGCCCAGAACAGAGCCCTGCAGAACCCCAGCCTCAGAGCAAGGGAAGCCAGCTCAGAGCCTGAGAAGAAGCCAGAGAAGGGGAGGCCAGCTAGATGAACAGTGCTGAAAAGCAGCCAGAGAAAGAGGTGTTGATTCTGGCGGGTATCACGAGCTGCTGCAAGTCAAGAAAAATGAGGAGTAAAAAACCATCACTGGATTTAGGGTGACCAAGGCCACCGGAGCCTGTGCCTGAACAGTTTCAGTTGAGTCATGGGAGCGGATGGCTGTCTGCACTGAGTGAAGAGTGCACTCTTGAGAGAGGAGGTTGGGGCAGCAGCCACCGGAGACCAGGCTTCTGAAGACCTGAAGACACCTCAAAAGGGATGTGGGCTGAAGAGATTTGTTGCCATGGAGAGAACTGAGATCTGCAAATGCTGATGGGAAGGAGAAGAGAAAGGAGGAGATCACAGAGTGAGGCCCCTGAGAAAAGTGTGAGAACAGAACTAAGGGCACAATGTCTCTTCCAGGCCCTGCCAGCAAGTGCCCCCTAAGTGCTGCATCCCAGGTGTGCACCTGAGTCCCAGTCCTGCCCAGGAGAGACTGGCCTGATGATGGAGAAGGAGAAGAGGTGCCCCCAGCAACAGGTGTAGGTGCAGCTGCAGGTCAGCTTGGCAGTTTGAAAGGTGGAATGCTGGGGAGACTTATCTTCCATGTAGGCAGCAGGGATCACTTTTGAAAATAAAGGAGAAAGAAATGGATCAGAGGCTTGAGGCGGGTGTGGAGGGCTGTTCTGTTTAGAGAACCCCAGCAGGACTCTCAGGCTGGGCACAATCTTTTTCCTTGTTATTTCTTTCCCGAGATATTTTTTTCTCTTGGAAAATTCTGATCAAAGTTCCATGCAAGACCATTTAAGGATTAACACATTTTCCCCCAAAATGACTGCAGTCCCTCTACTGAAATTCATTTTATGAGTCCAGTCTGTTGAAAGATAAGGAAACTATTACAGTGGAGATGGAAGATGGAAATTGGGCTCAGAGAGCAAAGAATGGTGAAAAAGATATGGACATATATATCCATGGCACAAATTTTAATGATTTCTGTAAAGTATAATTGAGGGAAATTACAGGAAGTTTCATTTGATTTTCTTAGAGGTCCTGAAACTCACGAGTGTTACAGAGTTGTAGTATTTACAGAAAGAAAGGCTATTAAAATTCAAGAGAATTTGGAAGGAACTGATGTCCGTTTTTTAAATTCCTTTACATTGCAAAAGATGACCTAAGCTAGTCTTTAAAATTCAACATCTCTGATTTTATTCTCACAGTAGTGCAGTTAACTGCAGATAAAATTAGTTCTTCCTATCAAATCATCGTGTTATTCCACCAAAACAGGTGTCTTCTACACACACAACCTTGGACAATCGACATCCCTGACAAGGAGCAGCTGCTTTTGTCCAGTACTTCATGACAGCCGCTAGAAAGCAGGGACGGCCAGGCGGACTCCTGTAGAACCTGCCATGCCGGTGGCCCTGCCGTCTGGCTGCAGCTCCCACTTTCTCACTCTCTCTGGGAGGACTTGGGTCAAGGCAGAGCTGTGCAGC
Source organism: Trachypithecus francoisi (assembly GCF_009764315.1). Taxonomy (NCBI): domain Eukaryota; kingdom Metazoa; phylum Chordata; class Mammalia; order Primates; family Cercopithecidae; genus Trachypithecus; species Trachypithecus francoisi. Next base: position 3,730,622 of record NW_022681442.1, on the reverse strand, counting down.
CTCTGTATATCCTCATCAAGCACGGACTCAAAAACTGCATCCTAATCAGCAGCTTTTTCAAAATTCCAGAAGGTGTGGAGCCATCCCAGACCCTCTGGCAAGCTCTGGAAGGGTGTTATGGGAGGAAAGTGGGTGTCTACAGGCGCTGATATGGGTTTGCACCATAAGGAGAGGATCCAAGTCGTGCTTGCCACACATGTGCTGAGGGAAAGACACTTTCTTCGAGAGGTAGTCACCAAAACACTGGTCACATCTACAGACACAGCATGGTTTCCACTGAAGGGGCACTGGAAGTGGCTAAGCTGAGTGCCAGACGGCACTGGCTGCTCTTTTGGGTGGAAGCAATAGACTGTGCCCACCTGAGAAGCAAGAAGAGGCGTGTCCCACCCGTTGACTCCGCAACCGCTGGGTCAACGATGGGGATGAAGGGGAGGGCGGCTTCGTAAAAGGCACCTGGGACCCCCATAACTAGCATTCCTTTCAGAAAAATTAGAAATCTTTAGGAAAGGGGGAAGGAAAAGGGGTGCAGAGTCCAGCCGAAGAGCCGACCTCAAAGAATCATTTCGGGGTATTTCTTTTCTCTTCACTGCTTGGGAACGGCCTTCAGTGCACCCACCACTTCCTAAGTGGCTTCACTTCTAAGGGGAGAGGCCAACGTTCCAACAGAGGGTCTCTCACTTCTTTCCACCATTTGTTAAATTGTTCTATAAATTAGTTGTTTTACATAAAATTTGAAACTACGATCTGGGAGGCCTAGGGGCTGCACCACCAGTAAGTCGCTGACTCAAACCGGGCCCTTTAATCCCCAAACCCAAACTCTTTCCTGGATCGATTGAACCGCTGGCCCCAACCTAAAAGCCTCCTCCACAGCCAAAAGTCAGGAGGGTTGGTCCTTTTGTTTTTCAAATGAATTGAAACTAGATCCACAGCCCCGCGTAACGCTGGGGAATACCCAGGGAGAGGCCAGCTTCCAGGAGGTCAGCCCCAACACCGCGGGCAGGAATTTGGAGGGATGGGGAGGTCTCCTCATCTCTAAGCCTTGAGCATCAGGCCTGAATTTTCGCCTTTCTCCCAGGTGCCCGACTCGGAGTCCGGGAGGCGGGCGCTCTTCCCAGGTACCCAGCCCAGCGCGGCGCGTCAGCCTGGGTCCATCCTCCTCCACCCCACAGCGCGGGGACCAGGGGAGGCCGAGAGCCGGGCAGCGTGGGGGGACGGGAGAACCCGGGCTGCAGCATCCCCCGGAGGCAGCAGGACAGGACGGCTGGCGTCGGACGCACTGCAGAGACGTCCCTGTTTTCGGCTTGTCCTCCCACACCCAGCAGAGAGCTTGGCTCCCTCCGCACTGCGCTCCCGAGACCACAGCGCCGAGAAACCTTGCGGGGCCCCGGACTCCCCGGCTTGGGAAAAGCGATGACTGCCCTGGACGGCTGCGGCGTCCGAGATTTCCAGGGTCCAGACCCTCCCTGGGGTACGCGCGACTTCGGCGCAGATGTCAGTCCACTGCCTTCGCGCGTTGAGGGCGCGAGGAATCCGGACGACCCCAGGGCCACTGTCCATGCCCAGCCCCTCTTTCTCCACCGCGCCACCTCCCTCTGCGGCTCTAGCCTGGAGATCTACGGACTTCATTGCGATCTCTTGAGCAGTGTAGTTGCTCTCTACCCCTAGCCCCAAGTCCCGGGTAACCCAGGGGCCCCGGCGAGGCGAGTTTCGTTGGGGGAAGATGTCCCCAGGCGAGAAAAGGGGCCGCGCACTGGACGGGGCTCCCAAGCCAGAGCCCTGGGGGCCTTGAGGAGTCGTGGTACCGTCCAGGGAAGTCGGGGCTGCGGGGCCCATGAAACCAGACGAGGCTACGGACTTAGGGTCCCTGCAACCAAGACCGCGAGCGACTGTGGACTCGGGACGGATCGCACAAAGGAGGAAGGGGGAATCAGAGGGGCGTCCGGTCGGGGACGTGTCAGGCCTGGGCGGGGCGGAAAACTGACACCGGGGCGAGGACAAGAATTTCACTCCTCCAGGGCTGCCAGGGGAGGGGCTCGCCACCGTCACTCTCCATGGGCTCTGGCCCCGACGGTGTTTAAAGGGCGGAGGGCTGGGCCGGGCTGCTCGCACCCCGGGGCTGCTGGTGGCCAAGCTGGATGGGTCGCCCATGAGTTTCGGTGCGGCACCGCTGGCCCAGACCCGGGCGCGGGTGGACATGGCCACCTACTGCAAAGACCTGGGTCCCTCCTCGGCCCCGCCCGGCCAGGCCCGGGCCACCGCGCACCCCCCGGGCTATGAGCATAGTGATCTGGGCGCGGTGGGCGGGGGCCAGCGCCTGTGGGTGAATGCGCCAGCGCTCAAACCCAAGTCCTACGCTTCGGGTCCCGGGCCCGCGCCGCCCTACGCGGCCCCCAGCTACGGGGCTCCCGGCCCGCTCCTTGGCGCCCCGGGCGGCCTGGCGGGCGCCGACCTCTCCTGGCTGAGCCTCTCCGGCCAGCAGGAGCTGCTGAGGCTGGTGCGGCCGCCCTATTCCTACTCGGCGCTCATCGCCATGGCCATCCAGAGCGCGCCCCTGCGGAGGCTGACTCTCAGCCAGATCTACCAGTACGTGGCTGGCAACTTCCCTTTCTACAAGCGCAGCAAGGCGGGCTGGCAGAACTCCATCCGCCACAACCTGTCGCTCAACGACTGCTTCAAGAAGGTGCCCCGCGACGAGGACGACCCAGGTAACAGCGGCGCACCGGCTTGCTCCGTCTAGGACTCCCGGTCTTTCCGCCGTGCTGCGGGCACTCGGCGGGTGGCAGCGACCTTGGACAACCTCATTCCTCCCTGCGCGTTGGGGATACCCGGGAGAGAGAGACAAGGGGGAGACGTGATTAGCCATGAACAAGTTCTCAGACAGTGGCAGTGCCCACAGGCCCGCGTTTACAGTGCGGCGGTCCCGGGGCTCTCAATCTCTGTGCGCTCCTTCGGGGAAGAAGCGGGAGAGCCAGCACGCTGGGTGACCTTGGGAGTGACTCAACTTCCCTGGGCCTCAGTGCCCTACCCGGTAAAGTGGGGAAGACAGCGCCTACCCCAAGGATAGGCAAAACAAATAGGATGCCCATTTGGAAAGCTCTGGAGCCTCCCTGGGGACCCGGCGTGGTCTGCGATGTCCTTGGCAGAGCGGCTGGCGGAATCCCACGGTTCGCTTCCCGCAGGCCTTCCTTCACCTTAGCGGGTCTCGGCCTTTCCCAAGGCTCCCTTCCTCCTCCTTTCTGGATTGCCACTTTCTTCCCAGTCCGGCTGTGGAGGCCCATTGGATACACAGTGCCGGTCAAGGGTGGGATGGGGGCGAGGGCTCAGACCCTCTGCAAGGGCCAGCGGGAGATCTTTCTGAAGCTGACCTCCTCGCTAGCTCACACCACGGGTCCGTCAAAGCTCGAACTTTCTGAACTGGGCTGTTTCTTCTTCTGCAGGTAAAGGCAATTACTGGACCTTGGACCCCAACTGCGAGAAGATGTTTGACAACGGGAACTTCCGAAGAAAGAGGAAGAGGAGAGCTGAAGCCAGCGTGGCCTCGCCCTCGGGAGCCGGAAGCGAGGGACGGACCGAGGCGCCCGCGCTGGAGCCCCCGGGCGCGGCTTGCCGGGACCTACAGGCTTCGCCCTCTCCATCCGCACCCGAGGCCGCCACCTGCTTCTCCGGTTTCGCCTCGGCTATGAACGCACTGGCGGGCGGCCTTGGTACCTTCCCCGGGGGCCTGGCGGGCGACTTTTCTTTCGGGAGGCCGCCGCCGACGGTCGCCGTCCACGCTTCCCAGACCCTTAGACCCTCGCCTGGCTTCGCCTCTGGCCACCAGACCGCCGCCACTGGCTTCCGCGTCAGTCACCTCCTCTACAGCCGGGAAGAGACCGAAGTTTGAAGGGACGCTGGAGGCTAGCCGGGTGCGGTGTCCAAAGGTGCTGAGCTCAGGCCTCCGGTTTCCCCTGGTGACATCCCCACGTGTTGGCGCCGAAGGCCTGTGTGCCCTGGGAGGACGCGCAGAGCCGGGGGCGGCTTGGCCAGCAGGGAGCTGGGCTGAGCGGCTCTTGGGCCTCGGGGTGGGTGGCCCGTCTGCTGTGCACCCCTCACCCAGGCGACCTTCAGAGCTTCCCTGCTCTGCCTCTAAGTCGATCCCTCCTGGGCCTCCAGAACCTGTGCTCTCCAGGGATTTGCCTTGAAGGGGCGGCTCGGTTGGCGCTCAGCTCCAACGTTTCCCAAGCAGGCTGGCTGATTCCAAAGCGCCTTAGAGCAGGTGGGAGGAAGGTGGGCTGCCAGAGCGGCCCGGGGGGTGGGGGCTCTTTCCACCTCCACCCAGCTTGGGTCACCTGGCTCAGGGCCTTCCCTCCTGCTTCAGGGAGGCTGCTGCAGGGGCTGGAGGACAGAGCTCAGGAGCAGCCACAGTGGTGGGGTCCAGGTGGGCCAGGAGCCTGCAATGAGGGGATCTGAGACTTTTGGGATTGGGTCCTGTGTAAGGAAGGTCTTGCTAATGGCTGAAACTGCCGGTGGTGAGAGGGAGAAGGGCTGCCTGAGCAGAAAACGCCCTTGGGATACCAGCTCCCTCCCCTGTCACTCAGCTCTGGTCCTTGATGACCCCCCTGTAGGACAAGGCAGCTCCCCAGGGCCCCATCATCACTGACCACAGGAGCGGTGCCCAGCACCCAGGAGTTCCCCGAGGGTCCAGGTTTGTGCCACCCCACCCCACTCACACAGGCTCATGAAAGGACACACCTGTTTTGGTCTCTTTCCCCTCCAAACCCACAGTATGGGCCAAAGCTGCGCCTGTGTTCAGAGCTCCTGAACAGCAGCTTGTGTAAATTGAACCCTGCCCCACCCGGTTCGTTCTTAGACATGGTATCTTTGTGAAGCACAAGGAGCCCCCAGTCACTGGGAAGAGGAATTTTGGCCTCTGTACTCCTCAGAAGTCCTAAGTGCCCCAGTCAGATGCTCTGAGTCGTTGTGGCATCTGGGACTCCCTGGAGATGGGCGCGTTGGTGGGGGGGTACCCATCTTGTTGTTGATGGGGAGTACCCATCTTCCCTGCATTTTGGGGAAGGATGGGAGGGGGCCTTCCCAGGAAGAGAGTGGAGAGAGGATACTGTTAGTTTGGAGTCGGACAGCTGGTTTAGCAACCCTAAGCCCCAGCCACACAGGTATTCCTAAGCTGCCCGCAGCGCCCCTCACTGCTGCTGCCACCAGTGCTGGAAATGAGAGCAGTGCACCTGTCTGTCCCTAGAGCTGACTCATCACGGCCCTGCTGAAGAGTGAGGCGTGTGTGTGTGTGTGTGTGTAAGACAGAGAGGGAGGGAGAAGGAGGGAGGCAGGGGAACATGGAGAGAAGGAGCCAGGAGTTGGGATAAACCTGGTGCCTGGTCATGTATTTCATCAGCAGTGGCTCCTAACTCCGTGTGGCATCTAGGCTGCTGCCCCCCACCGGCAGGTGAGCAGAGCGCCAGTTGTGTGGAAGGTGATGATGTTGGCTAACCAAACTCACAACCAACCCACCATCTCTCTTGAGGGGCCACTGCCCATATGTAATACAGTTAAAGAAGGCCAGGAAAGGAAAAGAAATTCCTTAGCTTATACATTTTAAAAATTATACCTTGAATTATTTTAATAGAATAAAATGCTAAAAATAAAGACCAATATACGTAGCTTGCATGTGTGTGCTATTTTGTATAAGAATTCCACTGCTATCACCAACATCCCCATTTCAGAGTCTGAACTTGCAGGAAACTTGGAAAGAACATTTTCTAATTAAATTTGACAACAATCGGAAAATACAGTGGACAACTGGAAGATCAGTGGAGCTTCAAGAAAACTGGCTGACACGTATGGATGTAAACATGGAACGTCATGGCTGCATGACTCCTAGACTTAGTTGGGAAGCTGCTTTATTTTTTTCTAACAATGGTTTTTATGCTAAAATTGGGGGGAAAAATTTAAGATTTTTCAAGTTTTGGTTTGTTTGCCCAAAGATCATTTTTTACCGTTTGAAAGTTGCTCATTTATTCAAAGTTTTATACCATTAGTAGGTAATAGTATAAGCAAATAGATGAAATCTTCATGAGAAAAGCTTGGTTAAAAATACTTCCAGCAGTGCAAGGTATTTGGACATGGGTGGGGTTAGATGCCAAACAGAATCCATTCTCCCCTCCAAAACAGCCCGCATGCCTGGATGTGTTTAGGAGACGGGAAGCCAGGCCAAAATGCATTTCATAGGCTCAAGCATGGCACAGTCAGCTTCAGACTCATTATCCCAAAGAAACATTTTCTCATAGCAAAGAAACTGTTGAAATCAAAACAAGAAAACAGAGCAATGCAGCTTGTGGTCACTTTATGGTTAAATACTGTCTTCTGGCCAGGGCTTGGTGAATGTGACCATAGTCCCTAGAGCTCACTGCATGCAGGCAGCAGAAGGACCGGGTCCTGTTGGTCCGGCCAGGGCACTGCTGCCAGGAGGCTAGGAGGGTGCTCTGATTCCAGGGCTCTGAGTCCACTGTGGCACTCAGACCCCATCTGCTCCCCTGCCCTGTTCCTTTCTTTCTTTTTTTTTTTTTTTGCCTTTGAAATAATGAATCCTGCAGCCAATTCCAAAAGTAATCGTGAGACTTCAACAAAAGGAATACCTCTGCATCATGGCATAGGCACATGGCAGTATGCCATTAGAATATCCAACTTTTAGTACAAATAAACAACTTGGTGGCACTGAGTAGTTTCAAATATAGGAGCAAGCTTCAAAGTTCAGAAGTGAAAGACAATTAAAACATGCCAAAATATCGGGTGATTAGGAATTCTTTGTATTGCCAAGCAGCAGTGGAATTTCCTAGTGACTGAAAATCAAAGAGAATAATAATACAGGAAACTGTAATCTGCCCTAGAAACATTTGGTCACTGGGTAAATTATCCCCAATGGGGATAATCCCCTACATTGAAATCCAGTGTTCACTTTTGAAACACTATGGCACTTTAAAAAACATTTCTAACAAATGAGTCTTATACATGAATGGTTCTTCTTCATTCACACACACACACACACACACACACACACCCCACCCATGGAGCGCCACCTTGGGTAGGATCTTCACAGATTACACCAACCACCCTCCATACCTAAAGGCATAGTATTTTCAAACAACCCATTGAGTTCAGGATTTGACTCCAGGTAGGAGAGAAACATGTGAAACCACCACAGAATGCAATAGAGGTTGAGTCACTTGTATCCTAATAAAATGTGACTTGTTCAATCTATCTCTTTTGAGTGTTAACTATGTGGTATTCAGTCATGCAGTGAATAAGCTGAGCCTGTTGCTACCCCCACAGAACCTCCATCCAGTGGTCGGAACAAAGATGAGTGAAGAATTACAGACTGGACATGGCTTTATGGCTCTATAAGGATTACTTATAGATGATCAAGTCATCAACCATCTCACTTGTAAACACAAGTATCATATTATGTCTTGTACACAGACCTCAGTGTGTTCCACACCCTGCTAACTCAGGAAGTGTTTGATTTCTCAGTTTCATAACTTCACTGTGATTTTAGGCAGGCAGTTAAGCACTGCCCCGGGCTGGTGTAGGTCCCATCTGCTCACTTTTCCACAGTGTCATTTAGGAACCTTAAAACCTGTCCTCATATTAGAAGATCTGTCATTTGGCAGTGACAGGGGAGGCAATTAATGTGGCCAGAGTTGGCCCTTCCCCAGGGCTTCTGAGTGTGCAGTCCTTTGGTGCATCTCCCATCTATAGGGTAAAGTTTTTAGAGCTCTTTTTCTTTTAATCTAATTTGAATTTGCTAACCAACGTTATTCAGGGCTAACTGCTGGGTACCTGCAATAAACTGCTTTCTTTGGTCAGATTTCATCAGTGACTGAACACAAAAGAATGGAAAATATCTTTAGTTTCACCCATTTCATGGAGGGCAATAAATAGTATATGAAATTGGACCTTCACCAATAAAAGAAAGAAAGAAAAGAAAATTGGAGTTGTGTCCCTGCTGTAATCTAGAGCAAATTAAACTTATAAATCATCGAGTCCTTCTCTACCCCTAAGAGTCACCCATTCATCCACCAGACAGATTGAAGGTCAAGGAAGGTGTCAGGGACTCTGTTAGATGCTTCCTGCGCATTTTTCATTAAGCCTTCACAACAACCCAGTGATGCTCCTATTATCCCCATTTTACTTATGGGGAAACTGAGGCTCAGACCAGTTAAGTGTCTTGTTTCTCAGAGGACACAGATAATATTGAGCTACATCAGTAGGAGCCTTCCTACCCTCTATTCCTGACTTTTCTGCTTCCCACTTCATCCCTTAGGTCCTAGAGAGACCTCACTTTTCCAGACTCCTTCTGACAATCCAGGTCCAAGTTCTGTGCCCTTTGGTGTGTTCTTGGGGGCCCTGGATGGATTGCATCACACCCGCAGAAGACCGAGTACCTTCCTGCCTCTTCTCCTGTGGTTTCTGTGGGAAGAGACCAGCCTGCCTTCTTCTAGAGTAACATCCCTAGAGCCAGGGAGACTGTGGACAGGTGGTAGCAGTTGAACGATGGACTGACTGACTGACTGAATGAATGAATGAATGAATGAGTACATGTGTGAGTGAGTACACCTGTACCCTCAGCTTTTCATAAACGCTTCTGCCCACCACCCAGCCCTCAGCCTCCTGTGATGGGTCTGATTCTTCCTTACCCAGGGCCAGGCCTGCTGCTGGACCCTGTAGATACAACACTGAGTGGGCCAAGCCCAAGAGGCCATTGCTGTTGAATACCCATGCTGGAGGGCTGTGTGCCATGCTAGGGGAATTCGGAGTGGGCGCAGAGCTGGGGGATAGGAACATTCAGAGATAATATTGACAGTGAGGCCAGTAGGGTTTGGTTGGTCCATATAAGTTTCACTTTGAACGTGAAAGCAATCATAATAATGTAAATTATGTCCTTGAGAATCTAGGCTGACACCCCTGCTTTCACGTGTTGATCAGTGGTCAGATGTGTAAGATATGTATATATATATATATTATATATATTTTTGTTTGTTTGTTTGTTTTTTGAGACGGTGTCTCGCTCTGTCACCCAGGTTGGAGTGCAGTGACGCGATCTTGGTTCACTGCAAGCTCCGCCTCCCAGGTTCGTGCCATTCTCCTTCCTCAGCCTCCTGAGTAGCTGGGACTACAGGCGCCTTCCACTGTACCCGGCTAATTTTTTGTATTTTCAGTACAGACGGGATTTCACCGTGTTAGCCAGGATGGTCTCGACCTCCTGACCTCGTGATCCACCTGCCTCAGCCTCCCAAAGAGATATGTATATTTTTATCTGAGACATGATTTGTTATTTGCCAATGATATCCAAGTATTTTCCAGATCATCCTTCCCCTTTCCTGCTGCACTCCCTGGATCTAAACCTCCTCATCCAGAATAGGCCTTAGGTCCCAAGGAGGCAGGAAGAATTTGAGGTCAGGAATGGAGTCAAGCTTGTGTGCTCCTTTCACAGGGCCAGGGCACAACCAGACTGAAAGACGAGAGAGGCATTGAAGATGCTTGCAAGGGATCATTTTTACTGCCTTCTAGAGGTGTTGAGGAGTCCCCAGGCCCCTAATCCGGTCTGGCAATCCATCACCTGCACTGAGGCCTCCAGACCTGCATGCACGGGTGGTTCCGATCTGCCTAAGGCACTCGTTCCCTTCGACACCTGACCTACACAACTCCACCCTCTTTGACTGAACCTTCCTTTGCTAAGCTGAGACCACTTTACTCTGAGAAGCCTAAGGGCAGGTCAGGTTACGGGAAGAAGATGGACTTCTGGAGTGAGTAGAATTAATACTTTAATGGAAGATTTCTGTTTCAGCATTCTTGAAAAGTGTGGAGCTTCATTCTCTATGTTCTTTTTGTAATCTTGAATGGTATAGACTGCCTCCTTGCTCTATTTATATTGACTACTTTGATTTTTAAAAAATTTTTTCCTTTTTGCTAAAAAGAATAGACTACATTGCATATTTCAATCGGAGGAAATTAAAGGCAGTTTGGTATACTGTTTAAATAATGCAACATCTAAGAAAGAAGTTGCAAGGGGAGGAAGAGGGAAAACTTAAATAATCATTTGCTATGCAGTTCTGAAGAAATACTTTGCTCCTAGTTTTTTTTTTTTTTTTTTTTTTTGTCATTCACTATTGCTTTAATTTATCTACAATGCCCTGGTTAGTATACATAATAGATGAAAGAAAATTTGAGACATAAAAATTTAAGAATCTACAACAATAATACTCTTTTATTAGCAAGTTTATTTTTGTTATCATTGGTGAGAATATTTTCTTCATTTTCAAGTTGAGAATGTGTAAGGCTGTTAGTACACATAACCACATCTCCACATTCACTGCAGGAACAAAATTAAAGAGAGATTTATAACAGGAAAAAACTATACATTTTCAAGTAACTGGTAAGATGGATGCTCGCATATTCTGACCTGTCAGGAGGGACCCACTCTTGAGCTCAGATTTCACACAGGTTCATTCACACAGCCCATCAAAGCTCCCTTGATGGCCTAATGGGGGGGCCCACAGTGAAACAGACTTTTAGCACAGCTGAGTGTAGAATGATGAGTCTTTGCTGAGATGTCCAGTTTACCATCCACCAGAGCAGTCTTTCACAAAACCAGACACGGTGTTGCGGCCTTTGAGAAATGGAGATGTCCCATTTAGAGGTGATGTGTTGTGTGCTTTATAAATGTTCTTGCACAACAGACTGAGTGAAACCTCCAAGACAGAGCAAAAGTTTAGAGCTGGATTGTTGTATTCAGGAATGCAGACACCTACAGCTGCAGCTAAATGTTTCTAAGATGCAGCGTACTGGCTTGAGTAAAGTTAGGGTGATGAGGACATTTCAGTGAGTGACTACTAAGAGCAGAGATTTATAGATATGATTTCTAATAAAAGCTCATAGTCCATGTAGGTATTACTAGCTTAGCTTTACACATGAAAAAAAACTAGGGCTCAGAAGGGTAAGTGAATTGCCCGAAGGGGAAGGATTGGGGAGGACTAACATTTTTTTTAATGTAACAATTCTACTTTTAATTTTTTCTCACAAACATGTTTTTAAAAATTCACTGGATATATGTAGTTTTTTTTTTTATAAATATACTTTAAGTTCTAGGGTACATGTGCACAACATGCAGGTTTGCTACATAGGTATACATGTGCCATGCTGGTTTGCTGCACCCATTAACTCATCATTTACATTAGGTATTTCTCCTAATGCTGTCCCTGCCCTTCCCCCACCCCCCACCCCACAACAGGCCCCGGGGTGTGATGTTCCCTACCCTGTGTCCAAGTGTTCTCATTCATTGTTCAATTCCCACCTATGAGTGAGAACATGCGGTGTTTGGTTTTCTGTCCTTGTGATAGTTAGCTCAGAATGATGGTTTCCAGCTTCATCCATGTCCTTGCAAAGGACATGAACTCATCCTTTTTTATGGCTACATAGTATTCCATGGTGTATATGTGCCACATTTTCTTAATCCAGTCTATCATTGATGGACATTTGGGTTGGTTCCAAGTCTTTGATATTGTGAATAGTGCCGCAATAAACATACGTGTGCATGTGTCTTTATAGCAGCATGATTTATAATCCTCTGGGTATATACCCAGTAATGGGATGACTGGGTCAAATGGTATTTCTAGTTCTAGATCCTTGAGGAATCTCCACACTGTCTTCCATGATGATTGAACTAGTTTACACTCCCACCAACAACGTAAAAGTGTTCCTATTTCTCCACATCCTCTCCAACATCTGTTGTTTCCTGACTTGTTAATGATCGCCATTCTAACTGGTGTGAGATGGTATCTCATTGTGGTTTTGATTTGCATTTCTCTGATGACCAGTGATGATGAGCATTTTTTCATGTGTCTGTTGGCTGCATAAATGTCTTCTTTTGAGAAGTATCTGTTCATATCCTTTGCCTACTTTTTGGTGGGGTTTTTTTTCTTGTAAATTTGTTTAAGTTCTTTGTAGATTCTGGATATTAGCCCTTTGTCAGATGGGTAAATTGCAAAAATTTTCTCCCATTCTGTAGGTTGCCTGTTCACTCTGATGGTAGTTTCTTTTGCTGTGCAGAAGCTCTTTAGTTTAATTAGATCCCATTTGTCTATTTTGGCTTTTGTTGTCATTGCTTTTGGTGTTTTAGTCATGAAGTCCTTGCCTATGCCTATGTCCTGAATGTTATTGCCTAGGTTTTCTTCTAGGGTTTTTATGTTCTTAGGTCTAACATTTAAGTCTTTAATCCGTCTTGAATTAATTTTTGTATAAGGTGGAAAGAAGGGATCCAGTTTTAGCTTTCAACATATGGCTAGCCAATTTTCCCAGCACCATTTATTAAATAGGGAATCCCTTTCCCATTTCTTATTTTTGTCAGGTTTGTCAAAGATCAGATGGTTGTAGATGTGTGCTGTTGTTTCTGAGGCCTCCATTCTGTTTCATTGGTACATATATCTGTTTTGGTACTAGTACCATGCTGTTTTGGTTACTGTAGCCTTGTAGTATAGTTTGAAGTCAGGTGGCATGATGCCTCCAGCTTTGTTCTTTTGGCTTAGGATTGTCTTGGCAATGCAGGCTCTTTTTTGGTTCCATATGAACTTTAAAGAAGTTTTTTCCAATTCTGTGAAGAAAGTCATTGGTAGCTTGATGGGGATGGCGTTGAATCTATAAATTACCCTGGGCAGTATGGCCATTTTTCATGATATTGATTCTTCCTATCCATGAGCATGGAATATTCTTCCATTTGTTTGTGTCATCTTTTATTTCGTTGAGCAGTGGTTTGCAGTTCTCCTGGAAGAGGTCCTTCACATCCCTTGTAAGTTGGATTCCTAGGTATTTTATTCTGTTTGAAGCAATTGTGAATGGGAGTTCACTGATGATTTGGCTCTCTGTCGGTCTGTTCTTGGTGCATAGGAATGCTTGTGATTTTTGCCATTGATTTTGTATCCTGAGACTTTGCTGAAGTTGCTTATCAGCTTAAGGAGATTTGGGGCTGAGACGATGGGGTTTTCTAAATATACAATCATATCATCTGCAAACAGGGACAATTTGACTTCCTCTTTTCCTGATCGAACACGCTTTATTTCTTTCTCCTGCCTGATTGCCCTGGCCAGAACTTCCAACACTATGTTGAATAGGAGTGGTGAGAGAGGGCATCCTTGTCTTGTGCCGATTTTCAAAGGGAATGCTTCCAGTTTTTGCCCATTCAGTATGATATTGGCTGTGGGTTTGTCATAAATAGCTCTTATCATTTTGAAATGCATTCCATCAATACCTAGTTTATTGAGAGTTTTTAGTATAAAGGGCTGTTGAATTTTGTCGAAGGCCTTTTCTGCATCTATTGAGATAATCATGTGGTTTTTGCCATTGGTTCTGTTTATGTGATGGATTACAATTATTGATTTGTATACGTTGAACCAGCCTTGCATCCCAGGGATGAAGCAGACTTGATGGTGGTGGGTAAGCTTTTTGATGTGCTGCTGGATTCAGTTTGCCAGTATTTTATGGAGGATTTTTGCATCGATGTTCATCAGGGATATTGATGTAAAATTCTCTTTTTTTATTGTGTCTCTGCCAGGCTTTGGTATCAGGATGATGCTGGCCTCATAAAATGAGTTAGGGAGGATAGGGAGGACCAACATTTAACATTTAAAGCCAGACTTGTCTGACCCCAAAGCTCATGTTTTCCCTGCTGCTGTCTGCATGGCCTTTCTATGTAATAAATGGAGATGACTGAGAAACGCTGTGTTCCTGGTCCTAAAGCTCTGATCTAGAGACCTTAATCTGTTGTGTCCTCTTATGAAAGATCAAATACAGGATAGAAACATGATTAACTTTGGATTTATTATAAACAAGTATAATTTAGTTTTAAAAATAGAAGTATGACTTTGTTCTTTATTATAAAAACAGTAGGCATGATTTTAAAAATTAAGAGAGACTACTAAATGAATACAATCTGTAGCTTCCAAACAGGAGAGATGGAACAAAAAAATTGCAGCAGGAAATTCTAAATTATTTATTGTATCTGGCCTACCACCTATTTTTGTATGGCCTATGAGCTAAGAGTCGTTATTACATTTCTTAATGGTTGAAAAAACTCAAAGTCCAGGCGCTGTGGCTCATGCCTGTAATCCCAACACTTTGGGAAGCTGAGATGGGTGGGTAACTTGAGGTTGGGAGTTCGAGATCAGCCTGGTCAACATGAGGAAACCCCATCTCTACTAAAAATACAAAAAATTAGCCGGGTGTGGTGGTGTGTGCCTATAATCTCAGCTACTTGGGAGGCTGAGGCATGAGAATTGCTTGAACTTAGCAGGCAGAGGTTGCAGTGAGCCAATATCACACCACTGCACTCCAGCCTGGGTGACAGAGCGAGTTTCCACCTAAAAACGAACAAACAAACAAACAGAAACAAAATGCAAAAAACTCAAAAGAAGAATATTTGATCATGACATGTGAAAATTCTATGAAATTAAAATCCCAGTGCCCATAAATATAGTTTTACTGGAACATGTCACGCCCATTCATTTGTAGGCAATCCATGGTTGCTTTAGTGCTACGTGGGCAGAACTGGGCAGCCCCATCATGGGACCCGTGGTTTTCTCCTGGCCATACACTGAAAGTTTTGAATGGAATAGGACTTGTCACCATACTGGACAGGTCACCAAAACTCATGGCCTGTCAACACATGTGGCTCTTGAGATGCTATGCTATAGCATATAACATGTAGCATATAGCTTTATATGCTACAACCGTGGCTATAGCATATGGCATATAGCACAACGTCTCAAGAGCCACACGCGTTGACAGGCCATGACTTTTCTTTTACTGGTGCATACTCATCACGTCAAAACAAGAAAAGAAGAAAAAAGTGGACTTCACATGTTGCAAGGTAGAGTATTACTGAGTCAGCTGGCTAAGCTAAGCCTTGTGTTTCTTAGGCAATGATGTCATGCTGCAGCTCCAAGAACCCACCATCCACCAACATGGCCAGATTAGGCACCCCGCACAACACGGCTTCTCATGGCAGCTATAGAGAGGGAAACAAGGACATTAGAACAGGCTCTCTCTCACCACAGTACAATTTCTTTACAGAGTTAAGAAAATGGACTGGGTGCAGTAGCTCACACATGTAATCCCAGCACTTTGGGAGGCCGAGGCAGACAGATGGCCTGAGTCCAGGAGTTTGAGACCAGCCTGGGCAATACGGCAAAAATATCTCTAAAAAAAAAAGAAAGAAAGAAAGAGAGAGAGGGAAGAAGGGAGGGAGGGAGAAGAAGGAAGGAAGGAAGGAAGGAAGAAGGAAGGAAGGAAGGAAGGAAGGAAGGAAGGAAGAAGGAAGGAAGGGAAAAGAAAGAAAGAAAATGAAAAAAGGCTATGACCAGAGTAAGTTTCCAAGTGTCTCCTTTGTTGGCCAAGCAGGGAATACCATATTTGATTGCAGCAGTTGAAGAAATGTGCCCAGAAGTTGTCCAGGAAAAAGAAACTTGTTTAGAAGTATTAGCTTTTGTCCTCAACTTTGTTCTGTTATAATTATATATTACCATGCGAACACCATCAATATGAATTTTGTGGAAACTTATTTTCTCTGTTGTTGTGTAAGTATCATAATGCATCTTTGCCTCTGCCCCTTGGTGCACAAAGCCCAAAATGTTTGCCATCTGCCCTTTATAGAAAATAACTGCTTATTCTTGACCTATCAGATAATAGAAAAGGACAATGGGAAAAAATAGTTAACAGCAAACAAAATAAGATGACAGCAGTTAAGTCCAAACATGTAATTAATCATAACAAATATAAATTGTTGAACTCTTCTAATAAAGACAGAGGATTGGATATGTATTTTTTATCTAGATATATGTTGCTGACAAGAAATAGATGTAGAATAAGACCTCAAAAAAAATTGAAAATAAAGAAACAGAAGAAGACATAGCAGGCACATTCTAACCAAAACAAAGCTATAGTGATGTTAATTTTTAAAAATATAATTTAAGTAAAAAATGCTAATATGGATAAAGAAGAAACCAACATAATAATAAAAATAATTGACCATAAGGAAGATACGGGAATATTGCAAACAACAGGGAATAAAGAAAAACCGACAGAAACGGATCCATTTAAGAAATCCGCAGAATAGTTAGTTTGAACTCACTTTCACCTAGTAGATCAAGCAGACAAAAAAAATGAAAGGTTAGTAAGGTTATAGATTTGAACACCAAAATTACCAAACATGGTATCATAGATACAGAGGCATGTACCAAATATGATAATAGCATACAGTCTTTACAAGTAAAATATAGTGGTTTATTTTATTTTATAAGTTAACCACAGTCTAGGTCCTAAGTGGAAATCTCAACAATGATTTTTAAAAGCCCTTTTATCATATAGATAATGTTCTCTGATCACAGCGCACTTAAATTAGAAATCAACAATAAAAGATCATTAAAAATGTTTGGACACTAGCATAAATTCTTAACATTCTGAAATTAAAATTTTTAAAAATTGCATGGGTTAAAGAGAGAATAGAAACAAACAATGGTGAAAGTGCTGGTAGTGAGGCATGGTGGTTCACGCCTATAATCCCAGCACTTTGGGAGGCCAGGGCAGGAGGATCATTTGAGCTCCAGAGTTCAAGAGCAGCTTGGGCAACATAGCGAGACCTCATCTCTATTAAAAAAAAAAAAAAAAATTAGTCTGGCATGGTGGTGCATAACTGTAGTCGCAGCAACTCAACAGGCTGAGGCAGGAGGATGGCTCAAGGCCAGAAGATTGAGGCTGCAGTGATCAAATCACCACACTCCATACTGAGCAACACAGTAAGAACCTGTCAAGCAAAAAAGAAAAACTACTTGTGAGATGATTGATAGAAGTAGATATTTAGCAGTATGTTTAATGAGTTATTTAGAGAAAAAAGTATCAAAATAATTCAGTTACATTTTAAATAAAAGAAAAATTATTTCAAAAAACAAGAAGAGTAGAGATCATAACAGTAAGAATAAACAAATAAAATAAAAAACAGGCCTGGTGCGGTGGCTCATGCCTGTAATCCCAGCACTTTGGGAGGCTGAGGCAGACAGATCACCTGAGGTCAGGAGTTCAAGATCAGCCTAGCCAACATGGCAAAACCCTCCCTATCTTTACTAAAAAATAAATAAAAAATAAAAAATAAATTAGCCGGGTGCAGTGGCTCATACCTGTAATCCCAGCTACTCAGGAGGCTGAGGCAGGAGAAATGCTTGAACCCAGGAGACAGAGATTGCAGTGAGCCAAGATCGTGCCATTATACTCCAGCCTGGGTGACAGAGCAAGACTCTGTTTAAAAAAAAAAAAAAAAAGGAAAAAAGAAAAGAAAACAATAGAAATGGTCAACAGAGCCAAGTGTTGGTACTTTGAAAAATAAAGAAAGCAGGCAGAAGGTCAGAAAGATGGAGAGGAAAGAAGAAGGAAACCAATGAACACTCTTAAAAAGATGAGTCCCTCCCACCGTCCTGTCCCTGAGAGGCTGGCTGTCCTCAGAAGCCCAGTGCCATACATTTTCTCTGCTTGCTCCACATCTGTCTCCAAGGGTCACACTGGTGTCTACTGCTTCAGCTCATCTCCTCCTTCTTCATCCTTTCCATCACTCCTAAACATCACACACGGATATCCAACTGTCTAGTGGACATCGCCACATGGACGTCCTCTTGGAACCTCCACCTCACCATATCTGAAGCAGAACCCACCATCTCAGAGGCAAGAGTTTCAATACAAAGGTGAGGATCAGATAGTTTTATGGGACTAGGAGGTGAGGCAGTGAGGTGGGGTCAGAGGATGTGGATAAGTATTTTAAGTGCTGATCCCAAAGAAGAGGGAGGAAGAGGAGTTCAAAGTCGGTTTGAATGTTGCTTGGTGTGTAGAGTGAGCATGTTGAAATTTAGAGGATAAAGGACCAATGGGAAGGAAAAGTGAAAAATAGAGACAAGAAGGGGAATCCTAGATAGAGAAAGACCTGGGAGAGCAGGGGGCAGCTTAGAACCCAGGCAAGGGGCTGAGCGGGAAGAGGAGAAGGGCGCCTCCTCCTTTTTCACTGGAGGAAAGGGGCTAGAAGGATGCAGCCACAACCTCCAGCAATGGTGGAGGAGCTCCCGTCTGAGGCTCTGCTTTTCTCTGAGAAGCATAAGATGAAGTTACTTGTTAAGAGGTATTAGGTTGGCGTAGAAGTAATTGCAGGTAATAGAAGTTAAGTATGAGAGGGAGTGAAGGAAGGAAGGAAGAGGAAGAAGGAAGGCAGTCTTTAGAAGGGATGACATAGAGGAATATAGTGGTGAATGATAAAAGGAGGTGACTAAATAGCCCTAAAAGTTCTGGGGTCTATCACCAAGGGTCCAGGCAAGGGCAAGAATAGGTCCCTTATTTGGATCTAAATCCTGGTGTCAAGCAAAGAGGGGCAGAATTATCAAGGCTCTATCTAAAAATTAAAAGCTATGTTATCTTCAAATAATTATTTCCAACTACAAACTAGCAAGTTGTATTGGTTTAAAGTAACCTTAAAGTTCAAGCATTTTAGAGCAAGAAGGACACTTTGACACCATTATTCCAGAAATGGCAAATCCGTTGCAGGTGTTTTGCCCAGAGCAGACATCAGTAATCTGTCACTGGACTGTTATCTGCTCTGTCTTCAGAGCCTTTCTCATCATTGTCTTTTAGGAAGTCATTGACTGTCAATCAGAGTTTATATGTGTTATCAAACCTGTTTCCAGCCATGATAATGTAAATGAAAACTAAAAGAGGTCAAGTAATTTGTTCAAAGTAGGACTACTGCTTAGTGACTCAGCCATGCAAAGACTCTAGGTCTCTCAACTCAGTCTGCCATCTGTCATTCTGATGTGCTGTGGAAAAGGTGGCAGACATCTCTGTATTTCAGCAATAACTGTATAATAGACCCAAATCTCCTTGAATATCCTGGTTCCAGCATTTTGTGCAAATTGGACAGACAGCTTTGAAAAAGTCAAAGCATTAAGAAAACCTCCAAAGGATGAGCCTTGGTGGCTCACGCCTGTAATCCCAGCATTTTGGGGGTGCTGAGGCAGGAGGATCACTTGAGCCCAGGAGTTCAAAACTAGCCTGGGCAACATGGTGAAACCTTATCTCTTCTAAAAATACAACAAAAATCTAGCCAGGTGTGGTGGTGTGTGCCTGTGGTCCCAGCTACTTGGGAGGCTGAGCTGGAAGGATCATCTGAGCCTGGGAAGTTGAGGCTGCAGTGAGCTGTGATCGTGCCACTGCACTCCAGCCTGGGGGGCAGGAGTGAGAACCTGTTTCAAAAAAAGAGAAAAGAGAAAACTTCCAAAACAGAAGTGCTGTTGGCCCAGCCAGGCTTGGTTTCAAATGGCCATCCAGGCATACCCTTTGTGTTGGAAATCTCAGTTGCTGCTTCATATGAGTGTCTCTGAAAGTTCTCTCCTAAGTGCAGTTCCCAAGAGCTGATATTTACATGTCCCAAATGAACAACACTCTACTTTGAAAACTTTAAATTTGTTATATAAATTTATATCATCCTACCAATAATCTTATAAAGAGATATATTATTAAATTATCTGATAATAATATATCCAAGTAGATATTATTATTATTTATTGAGAAGATGAGGAAGCGGAGGCACAAGGGGCTTGTCAAGGGACTTGCAGAGAGGTCACACAGCTGGAAGGTGGCAGAGCCAGAATTCAAGTTCAGGCTACCTGATTCAGAGCTGGATCCTTAATAATCCTTAAGACACCCTCTCAGAAGAGTTCACAAGCCAAGAAATGTCATACATCTTGGCCTCAATTTTAAAACTTAGCCATAATTAGTCCACCAATTCTAATGGCTTCATTTTCTTGTGATTCTCTAGCTATTCCAGACAGCATAAGAATCGTGTTTTTTTGTTGTTGTTGTTATTTGTTTGTTTGGTTTTGGTTTTTTTGTAAAAACACATATTATCTATTGGGAACCTTAATACCTCTGGCGGTCTGCCAAATGCAGTGTAAGAAGAGTTACACAAACCTGACTTCCCCTCTCTAGAGAGTTTCATTTGAGAAGGGCACATGGATGTGAAGTCACCTGTGCTCAGTCGAGACGGAATTGGGACAACCTACATAGATATGGAAAGTCATTGTCTTTAACACACACAGACCTATTGGCAAAAGGGCTAAGAAAGAGTAGAAAATAAAGAATGAGGCCATAGGAGAGCCCAGTGTTGATTTAATCCATTTTAAATCATGTATGATGAATCAAACAATGCTTCATTAGCCAAGTTCAAGGTTTCCCTACTTTGTCGTTTTTAATTGCTAATTAAGTATAATAATATTTACTTCTCAGAACCTATCACCTAAGTGATAATCTCTTTTCAAGTAAAAGACAAAATCTAAGGAAATCCATATTTAACTCAAATATGTTTATGCTGCGTTTCAAATACCTTTCACTTGGCACTTATGTTCCAGATCATTATTTTAGTTAGTTACATTATTATTACATTATTTTATACTGTATTATAGTGTAATAGCTATTACATTATTTTAGTTAGTTACATGAGCACATGACATCGCCTGTTACGTCAGAGACTCCATAAAGAAGGAACGAGGAACCGTGCCTTATTGACCGTTGCATAGGGTCCTTGTCTGAGGGTTTTTAGGTGGATGTTCAATCGTGTAGCCAGGTGGTGGGTATAAAGGAGGCTATTGTTCGAGCCCACCACATAGAGGGAGGAGCTGGCCATCCTGCTGAATTACGCTGCTGCCCCCCACAAGGAGGCAGGAGACCAAAGCACGCAGGGCCGGGGAAGAACACATATTGAGTGACAAGTGGATACTAGGCACTGTGCTAGCTGCGTTTTGTTTTTTCTCGGTTCTCCTGGAAGACTCACAACATAGGACTTTGGAAAGTCATAGGACTTTGGAAAGACTCCATCAGGAACACACCGAGAGCACCTAGGGCGGGCTTGCTGGAGCCAGGCCCTGCAAAATCATGTTTATCCTTGACTCCATTGAGGGCTTCCAGGCCTGAGGAGTCTCCCCAGGTCTCCTGACCTCCAGCTTAGCGCCTACTTTGAAATGGAAGCTCCTCTCCCTCCTGCTCACCAGTCTCCTGACTGCCCAGTCTTCCCTGCTGGGACCCTCCCAGCAAAGCCCACTTTTGATCCCCCTCCTCGCTGTTCTCTAGAGCCCTCTGTATCTCATAGGTGAAGAGAGAGAAAGAGAAAGATGGATGAATGGCGTGCACGGTGCCCTTGACGCTACTGAGCAGAATTTTATTGCTTGACTGGAAGGTTTGGAGAACAATTAGCAATTGATTCAAAAGAATACAAGTTGTACAAGGCAGAAAATATAATCTTAGAATTTTACAAAGTTCAGCTATAAATAATAATTAACTTGTTAAAGTAATATGAACAATGCACATTAATTTAACCAAAAATCATGATATAATTTGAATGGAAGAATGGGGAAAAGAAGTAGAGGTGAGGTAGGGGTGGGACCAAACATATGCCTATGTTGTAGAAAGTCAAAGGAAAATGTCTAAAAATGTTTTTAAAAAAAGAAAGGAAGAAATGGCAGTGAGGACATATTATTTGGAAATATGAAACAAAATTTAAAAAAAAAATCAGCTAGAAGAACTATAAATACAGCTGACCCTTGAACAACCTGGGTTTGAACTGCAGGGTCCATTTACATATGGATTTTCTTCTACCTCTGCCACCCTTGAGACAGCAGGACCAGCCCCTCCTCTTCCTCCTCCTCCTCAGTCTACTCACTGTGGAGATGATGAGGAAGAAGACCTTCATGATGATCCACTGCCATGTGGTGAATAATAAATATATTTATATATTTATTATTATATAATAAATAGTAATATATATTTTCTATTCCTTATGATTTCCTTAATAATAGCTTTCATTTCTAGCTTATTTTAAGAACACAGTATATAGTACACATAACCTACAAAATATGTGTCAATCAACTGTTTATCAGTAAGGTTTCCAGTCACCAGCAGGCTATTAGTAGTTAAGTTTTGGGGGAGTCACAAGTGATACATGGATTTTTAACTGTGTGGGAACTTGGTGCCCCTGATCCCCTCATTGTTCTGGAGTCAACTGTAGTTGACCAAGGATTTGGACTTGAAAATGGGAGGAAATTAGGGTAAAAACTTTTATAAAAGCTTTGTGGCAATATTTAGCTTTCTAAAATATAAGCATATATAAGTTTGATGAAATGAAAGTTAAGGAGACTGGAAAGTCCAGTACCCACTCAGAGACTTCTGGATACTTTGCATCCTTGCATCTTCAGAATTCTGTCTCCTTAGCTGTTTCTGGGTGTCTGTAGGCCACAGAGGGGACAGTGCTTCATACCTCAGAGCAGAAATCTGAGACTCTAGGATTGGACATCTGTTCCTCAAATATCCCTCTGCCCCTGGCTGCGGAAGACCATGCTGCCCCTGTGGATGTGGGCTGTGCTGGCCTCACCATCTCACTTCCCAGCCCCATATCTTTTCTCATTATGTTCCTATCCTTGAAGATTGCCACCAGCTATCCCGATTTGCCTCCTTCTGTTGTGCAGAAGGTTTCATCTCTCTCAGACCTTATTCCTCAACACTGCTCCTAGCTCCCATTAGGACATCCAAAGCCTATCAAGGTTGCTGAGATGATGAGGAAGCCATGGGCTTGAGCAATGCGTGTCCAGATAGCAATCTGTTCTGAGCTCTCCAATATTTAATGCTAAGTTACCTCCTCAGTGTCCCCCTCCCTAGTTAACACTTCCCTTACAATCACATTTAGCTATTTTTATAATTTTTCTTGCTCCTTAAAAGACCCACCTTCTGGGAAAGCTTCTGAAATTTTGAAAAGCTCTCCCCTCCCAGATTTCCTCCTCAGGGCTGACCTTCCGGGGCATTCCACACTCTAACCCCTTCCCCCTTTGCCCCTTCCCTCTATGTCTCTGGAGACTTTGCTTTCTCTTGTGTTCTTTCTAACTCTTCAGCTTCTGCACCACTTGATTGGCCCTTCTTCTCCTACATTTTGCTGACGTTCCAAAAAATTCCATTTTCTGCCCTCTATGAGGTCTCCATAAAGAGTCAGATCTGTTTATCCCTCTATCCACTTCTTTTTCTTTTAGAGCAGCTT
Organism: Trachypithecus francoisi; assembly: GCF_009764315.1. Taxonomy (NCBI): domain Eukaryota; kingdom Metazoa; phylum Chordata; class Mammalia; order Primates; family Cercopithecidae; genus Trachypithecus; species Trachypithecus francoisi. The sequence goes on along the minus strand of NW_022681442.1, from coordinate 3,707,473 downwards.
TAGATTTACATAAAAGCATGAAGATAGAACAGAGCGTTCCCATCTACCCTGTAACCAGTTTTCCCTGTTACTAACATCTTACATTGGTATAGTACATTTGCTACAATTAATAAACATTATTATTAATAGAATTATTAATACTTTATTATTTTATTGTTTTACCTAACGTTCTTTTTCAGTTCCAGGATCCCATCCAAAAAAAAAAAAAAAACCCACAATACATTTGGTGATCATGTTTTCTTAGCCTTTTCTTGCTGTGACAACTTCTGACTCTTTTTTAATGACCTTAGCAGTTTGAGGAGCACTGGTCAGGTATTTTGCAGAATATTCCTCATTTTGGGTTGTCTGGTATTTTCCTCATAATTAGACTCAGATTGAGTTATCTGGAGGAAGACGGCAGAGATAAAGTGTCATTTTCATCCATTATATTAAGATTTTTCACAATGATTTATCATCATGTTGACCAGGAACCTTAATCACCTGCCTGAGGTCATGTTTGTCAGGTTTCTTCGTGATAAAGTTATCCTTCTTCTCCCGTTTCACACTGTCGTCTTTGGAAGCTATTTTTTACGTATGGTTGTCTAATCAATTCCACCACTATTCATTGAAAACAATGTACTTCATCCATTTGAATTGCCAAAAGATCAGTGGATTATACTTGTAGGGGTCTATTTCTGGGCTCTCTGTCCTATTCCATTAATGTATGTCCTTATTCTTTCTCTAATACTATGCTGCCTTGATTACTCGATTTTACAGTAAGCCTTGAAATCAGGTAGCATGAGTCCTTCAACATTGTCCTTTTTCTCAGCATTGTGTTGGCTCTTCTTGTGTTGACATATAAACTTTAGAATAAATTTGTCAATATATACAAAAATAGCTTGCTAGATTTTGTTTTTTTGTTTTGTTTTGTTTTTGTTTTTTAAGACAGGGTCTCACTCTGTCACCCAGGCTGGAGTGCAGTGGCACAATCTCAGCTAACTGCATCCTCAGCCTCCTGGGTTTAGGTGATCCTCCTACCTCGGCCTCACAAGTAGCTGGGACTACAGGTACATGCTACCAAGCCTGGCTAATTTTTTGTATGATTTGTAGAAATGGGGTTTTGCCATATTGCCCAGGTTGGTCTCAAACTCCTGGGCTCAAACAATCTGCCTGTCTCAGCCTCCCAAAGTGCGGGGCTTACTGGCATGAGCCACCACACTTGGCCTTACTTGCTGAATTTTGGGATTGCATTGAGCCTGTAGAGAAGAGAAAATTGATATCTTAATATTGTGTTTTTCAGTTCATGTACATGGAATCTCTTTCCATTTATTTAAATCTTTCTTGGTTTTTAAACATTTTTTTTTAATCAGTTTTATTGAACATTTCAAGAATCAGCCTTTGCATTTGATTTTCTCTGTTGCTTTCCTGTTTTTGATTTCACTTATTTTTCACTCTAATTTGTATTATTTCTTTTTTTCTGTTTGTTTTAGGATTTAATTACTCATCTTTCTTTAGCTTCCTAAGGTGGAAGCTTAAATTGCTGATTTTAGATCTTTCTTCTTTTCTAATATATTCATTTTGCATTTAATGTTATAAATTTCCCTCTAAGCACTGCTTTAGCTGCATCTCATAGAACTTGATAAATTGTATGTTTAATTTTTATTTAATTCAAAATATTTTAAAATTTCTCTTGGAGACTTCTTATTTAACCATGTGTTACTGAAACTGTCCCTCAAAAATGTTTATAAATCAATTAAAGGAAAAAAAGATTAAGTAGGCTTGTAGAACAATTGGCAGCAGTCAGTAAGCCAGCTTGCTCTTCGGCCCCTTCTTTGTAGTTAGTTACCACTTACTACCCCAGGATAACACAGCCCTTGTCATAAGACTCTTTTTCTTTTTCTGTTCTATATCTAAGATCTCTATAAACTTTCCATTCTGAGCTTCTTCTTTCGATTCTGCATAGCACCAACACCAGCTGGTTCAAAGGGCCCAGCAAAAACCTAACCCATGGAAGAATGTAATTTCTATATCCTAATTATCTTGTCCCCCCTTACCTCAACCAATTAATGACTCCAATTTTCAGTCCCTCATTGTCCACTATCCCCTTAATAACCCTTGCCCAGGACCCCTCATAGAGACAGATTTTAGGCTTGAGGATTCCTCCTGCTCCTGTCTCCTTGTTCAGTGTTTCTTGAGATTATTAAACTCCTTCTCTGCTGCAAAACCCATTGTCTCAGTGTATTGGTCTGTTGAACACAGTAGTCTACGAATCTAGCAACTCTATAACATTTCTTAAAAATGAATTGTTTAATCTCCAAACATTTTGTTATTTTCTAGCTATCTTCTCTTACTGATTTCTAACTTAATTATATTGTGATCTGAAAACATACTTTGCATGATTTCTATTATCTTAAATTTGTTAAGGTGTATTTTATGGCTCATAATGTGGTCTATCTTGATGATTTTTTTCCTCTGCTATCTTTCAATATTTTCTTTTTGTCTTTGGTTTTTTGCCTTTTGCATATGATACACTTAGATGCCAATTTTTAAATAATTATCCTGCGTGGTGTTCTCGGAACTTTCTAAATCTGTGATTTGGTGTCTATCATTAATTTTGAAAGTTCTTCAATCATTACTGCTTCAAATATTTACTTGGCTCATTTCCCTTTTCTCAGGTATTTCAGTTCTTTGTACATAATTAATTATATTACATTATTTGTATATAAAATATCTTCTGCAATGGTCCCACAGTTCTTGCATGTTCTATTCTGCTTTGTCAGTTTTATAAAATTTTTTCCCATGTACATTTGAGTTTGAAAAATTTCTAGTGACCTATTTTTAAGTTCACTGATTCTTTCCATGACTAGCTTACTGATGAGTTAATCAAAGGCATTCTTAATTTATATTTTTTTATCACTAGCATTTCCTTTTGATTCTTTCTCAGAGCTTCCATCTCTCTGCTTAACTTATCCATCTGTTCTTACATGTCACCTATATTTTCCATTAGAGTCTTTAAACTATTAATCATAGTATTTTAAATTCCCTATCTGATAATGCCAACATCTGTGTCATATCTGAGTCTTGTTTTGATGCTTACTTTGTGTCCTCAAACTGTGTTTTTTGTTTTTTGTCTTGCCTTTTAGTATGCATTGTAGGTTTTTGTAAAAAGCCAACCATAATGTCTTGGGAATTCAAATAAATGGACCGTTAGCGTGAGGTTGTGTATTTATTTGGCTGGGGATTTGGCTGTGTTTAATATTTGCTATAGCTGTAGGTGCCAGAGGCTTAAAACTCCCCTAGTGTCCTTGTTTTTGGCTCCCCTGCTGACTTTGGGCTTCCCTAAATCCTTCTCCTGAAAGAGAGCCTGTGTCTCACAGCTTTTTCAGCTGGAATCCACTGTTATTTTACTCACTCCCTGTTGGTGTGGTGGTAAGGTATGCAGGAAGAAAAGCATTCTACAATCTTACGATTACATTTCAGCATCTTAGTTGGCCTGTGTCCCTGGGCTGTGATCTTCACAAGTATTTCTTAATAATCTTTATGCCCTTTCTTAGACAAGAATATCTGAGGGGGCTAGAGTCAGAGAAATGCTCTTCTCCCATCTGACTCAGGCTGTAGTGAAGTCTTTTGCCCTGGAGAATAAGCTTGTCCTATGAAGAACACTGCTAACACTTCAGAAAGAATACTCTTCCCCTTCCTTTGCCAGAACCATGAGGGGATCCTTTCATCTCCTCATCAGGGTAATATTAAAATACAATTTTTAGCCAAATTAAATTTAACAGAGTTTAATTGAGCAAAGAACAATTCACAAATCAGGCAACCTCCCGAGCCAGAATAGGCTCAGAGAGGCTCCAGTATGGCCACTTGGTGGAAGAAGATTTATGGACAGAAAAAGGAAAGTGGTGTACAGAAAACAGAAGTGAGGTACAGAAACAGCCGGATTGGTTACAGCTTGGCATTTACCTTATTTAAACATGGTCTAAAGAGTTGGCCCCCTGGATTAACCAAAACTCGATGAATGGCACAAGAGTAAGTTACAGTCTGTTTACACAACTATTTAGGTTATAGTTCACTATGTACAGAGAAACCTTTAGGCCAGACTCAAAATATGTAAGGAGGCAGCTTTAGGCTTAATTTAACAACAGCCTGGTGGGATTCCTGGAAGTCAAACCCAGGAAAGTCTGGGGATCCCCAGTAGTTTCTCACTGTCACAGTAGTTCACACTCAGCTTTAAGCAATTTGTTAAAATTCCCATTTAAATTGTTCCTACCAGTTTATTGCCCCAGCAACTTCTGCTCCTGGCAAGCAGATGTCTAGATCTGCTTCAAGCTGTGACTCTAGATTTGCCTGTCTCTCCAGATTTTAGGGTAGTAATTTGTCCTGAGGCCTCAGTTCTCTGATGAGTCCGAGAAAAGTCACGGGTCTTCAGCTTTTTCAGTTTTTTCTTGTTGCAAGGAATGGAGTGATGACCTCTAAGCTTTTTGTGTGTCAAAGCAGAAACTAGAAGTCCCATACATTTTCCCCCAATATCTTGTGCTAAAAAATATGTGGCTTTTTAGGAGACAGATCTCACCCTCAGATACTTCTTGTGGCCTGACAAGCCAGTGGCATACAGTAAGCAGTAAGTATTAGTTCTCACACCAAGAAACCATATGAAAATTGAAATGTTTGATTAGTATTTGTTGCAAGAAAATTGAAATGTTTCATCAATATTTGTTGCAAAAAAACAATGTTTGCTATTAAAATGGAAGGATCTGGGCTTTTCACTGACTTTCATTTTTATCCTGGCCTTGAGATTACCTGGCTGATTTCCAGGTTTACTCTTGCCCACCTGACACCCTTATCATCTCCTCATTAGAAATACATTAAGCAACCAACCAAATATTTTGTCAACCAATAATATAACAGGAAAAATAAGCAAAACCCCATGCATCTTCAAACACTTGTCTCATTTTGCATGCCTTCCTCTGTTTAGTAAATTCTATGATTTAAATGCAAAAGTCCCACCATGAAAGAAACCTGACTATTCACTAAGGAGGAGAACAGAAGGAAAAACAAACTCTCCATTAATGTGTTTTAAAATTAAACCAGACATGCCTCATAAAATAAGAGACAGCAGCGTCTGGTTAATTAAGCTGGAGTTATTATTTTTCAATGAGTTGAGACAGGGGCAAAAATCAGGCAGATTAATTATTGTTTTACTGAATTGATATTATATTTGAGGGGCTTGAATAAAGCTTACCAAATTATGAACGGGCCTATGTCTTCATTCTTTCAGCAAACTCTGTCTAGTATATACTTGAGGCTCTATGAAAACAGCTAAACAGCTTGCAAGTGAGTTGGGAAATGTCAGTTAGTAAATCAGGGAGGACAACAAAATTGGAGAAGGGGGGCTATGCCCATCCACACGGTAGCATGTAGCCCACAGAAGACTTCATTATGAGACAACATAACTGCCCAACGGGTTCTCCTCGTCCACTGCCTAGACAGAGTCTATTTATCAAGACAGGGGAATTGCAATAGAGAAAGAGTATAATTCATGCAGAGCTGACTGTACGGGAGACCAGAGGTTTATTATTATTCAAATCAGTCTCTCCAAAGACTCAGGGATTAGGGTTTTTAAGGATAATTTGGTGGGTAGGGTCCAGTGAATTCGGAGTGCTGACTGGCTGGGTCAGAGATAAAATTATAGGGAGTCGAAGCTGTCCTCCTACACTGAGTCAGTTCCTGAGTGGGGACCACAAGATCAGATGAGTCAGTTTATCGATCTGGGTGGTGCTAGCTGATCCATCAAGTGCAGGGTCTGCAAAAATATCTCAAGCACTGATCTTAGGTTTTGTAATAGTGATGTTATCCCCAGGAGCAATTCGGGGAGGGTCAGCATCTTGTAGCCCCTCGCTGCCTAACTCCTAAACCATAATTTTGAATCTTGTTGCTAATTTGTTAGTCCTACAAAGGCAGCCTAGTCCCCAGGCAGGAATGGGGTTTGTTTGGGGAAAAGGCTGTTACTATCTTTGTTTTAAAGTTAAACTATAAAGTAAGTTCCTCCCAAAATTAGTTTGACCTGTGACAGGAATGAACAAGGACGACTTGGAGGTTGGAAGCAAGATGGAACGGGTTATGTCAGCAATGGCAGTTTCAACCCCTACTCTTGAGTACTGAAGTGCAAATTGAGCTTCCCCACATGGGCTGGGTGGAAGGCATTCCTGCTAGCAGGCACTGGGTGAGCACAAACTTAGTGGCTTGAAACAGCAAACAGATGTAATGGGGTGTAAGGAGTGAATATGTGGGTTCATATTGCCAAGGTTCTATCAGCTCTGTAGTATGGCACTGAAATAGAGGTGACTTTAGTCACAAGCATTGATATTAAAGACAACTTAAAATCAAGTCAAAATACATTAATGCTGGCAGAAAAGTATTGTTCGATCTCTCAGGAAATCTTCCCATGGAAATTCCTACTGCAGTCATTACTTTTTTTTAAGACCTTAAACTTTTTATCATGATCATCAAAGATATTGTCACTAACCAGTTTCACTTTTTAAAGAAAATTCATTTTTCAGTTCAAATTTTTATAGATTGAAATGGAATGGAAATTCAAATTTTAAAAAGTAAATTTATTTTGTAAATATACACAAAAATTAGGACAGATAAACTTAAGAGTCGTTTTTTTAACTTGACCTTGTATTGAAGTTGGAATTGCCAGTTAAAATTTAGGGCTCCAATTAAATTTGAATATTTATTCACTATTTGGGACATACTAAAATAAGTGTGTATCTGAAATTCAAATTTTGGGGGGCATCCTCCTCTATTTTTATTTACTAAATCTGGCAGCTCTAACTGGAATATAACTTAGTTGTATTAATAACTAAGTTATTAATAAACCTCCCAAGCTTTATTTGCGGTTAGGCATTTGAAAATGATGGCCATATAACACAAAGCAGAACTGAACACACAAGCAATCAACCCATTTGCAACATGACGAAAAATTCTCTTAAGATTTCCTGGTACCACTTCTATTCAACATAGTACTGGAAGTCTTAGCCAGAGCAACCAGACAAGAGAAATAAATAACAGGCATCCAAATCCATAAAGAGGAAGTCAAACTGTTGCTGTTTGCTGATGATACGATTGTATACCTAGAAAACCCTAAAGCTCCTAGATCTGATAGATGATTTTAGCAAAGTTTCAAGACACAAAATTAATGTACACAAATCAGTAGCTCTGGTATACACCAATAGTGACCAAGCTGAGAATCAAATAAAAAATTCAACCCCTTTTACAATAGCTGCAACAAAATAAAATACGTAGGAATATACCTAACCAAGGAGGTGAAAAACATCTACAAGGAAAACTACAAAACACTGAAAACACTGCTGGAAGAAGTCAAAGATAACACAAACAAATGGAAATACATTCCATACTCATGAATGGGTAGATTCAATATTGTGAAAATAATTATACTGCCAAAGGCAACCTAAAAATTCAATGCAATTTCCATCAAAATACCACTATTATTCCTCACAGAACCAGAAAAAACAATCCAAAAATTCATATGGAACAAAAAATGAACCCACATAGACAAAGCAAGACTAAGCAAAAAGAACAAATCTGGATGCATCACATTACCTGATTTCAAACTATACTATAAAACCATAGTCACCAAAACAGGATGGTACTGGTATAAAAATAGGCACATAGACCAATGGAACAGAATACAGAACCCATAGCTAAAGCCACTTACTTACAGCCAACTGATCTTTGGCAATGCAAACAAAAACAGAGTGGAGAAAGGACACCCTATTCAACAAATGGTGCTGAGATAATTGGCAAGCCACATGTAGAAGAATGAAATGGGATTCTCATCTCTCACTTTATACAAAAATCAACTCAAGATGGATCAAAGACTTAAATCTAAGACCTGAAACCATAAAGATTCTAGAAGATAACATGAGAAAAACCCTTCTAGACATTGGCTTAGGCAAAGACTTTATGACCAAGAACCCAAAAGCAAATGCAACAAAAATAAAGATAAATAGATGGGACTTAATTAAACTGAAAAACTTCTGCACAGCATAAGAAACAGCCAGCAGAGTAAACAGACAACCCACAGAGTGGGAGAAAATCTTCACAATCTATACATTCAACAAACGACTAATATCTGGAATTTACAAGGAACTCAAACAAATCAGCAAGAAAAAAAAAACCAATTCTATCAAAAAGTGAGCTAAGAACATGAATAGACAATTCTCAAAAGAAGATATACAAATGGCCAACAAACGTAAGAAAAAATGCTCAACATCACTAATGATCAGGGAAATGCAAATCAAAACCATAATGCAATACCACCTTATTCCTGCAAGAATGGCCACAATCAAAAAATCAAAAACTAATAGAAGTTGGCATGGATGTGGTAAAAAGGGAACACTTTTACACTGCTGGTGGGAATGTAAACTAGCACAATCACTATGGAAAACAGTGTGGAGATTCCTTAAAGAACAAAAAGTACAACTACCATTTGATCCAGCAATCCCACTACTGGGAATCTACCCAGAGGAAAAGAAGTCGTTATATAAAAAAGATACTTGCACATGCATGTTTATAGCAGCACAATTTGCAATTGCAAAAATATGGAACCAGCCCAAATGTCCATCAATCAATGAGTGGATAAAGAAATTGTGAGATATACACACACACACACACACACACACTATGGAATACTACTCAGCCATAAAAACGATGAAATAATGGCATTTGCAGCAACCTGGATGGAACTGGAGACCATTATTCTAAGTGAAGTAACTCAGGAATGGAAAGCCAAACATCGTATGTTCTCACTCGTAAATGGAATCTAAGCTACAAGGATGCAAAGGCATAAGACTGACACAATGGACTTTGGAGACTCGGGGGAAAGGGTGGGAGGGGAATGAGGGAGAAAAGACTACACATTTGGTACAGTGTACACTGCTCAGGTGATGGGTGCATGAAAATCTCAGAAATCACCGCTAAAGAACTTATTCATGTAACCAAATACCACCTGGTCCCCAAAAATCTTCTGAAAACTAAAAACCAAAATGCAAATAAACAAAACAAAACAAAAAATTTCCTGGTACTCCATTTTCCCAAACTTCTCTCTGTGTACATGTTTTGTGATGGTTAATTCTATATGTCAACTTGACTGGGCCATGGGGTGCCCAGATATTTGGCCAAACGTTCTTCCGGGTGTTTCTGGATGACATTAACATTGGAATTGGTAGACTGAGTAAGGCAGCTTATCCTGGCCATTGTGGATGGGCTCCATCTAATCCTTTGAAAGCCTGGCTAGAACAAAAGGCTGACCATGAGTGACAGGGACTTTCTTCTGCTTGACTGCCTTCAAGCTGGGGCATCAGTCATTTCCTGCCTTCAGGCACAAACTAAAGGATTGACTCTTCTGATGTCTCAAGCCTGCCAGCATTCAGACTAGAATTCTACCATCAGCTTTCCTAGTTCTCAGGCCTTGGCCTTGGACTGGACCTACACCATGGGCTCTCCTGAGACTCCAGCTTGCTGACTCACACTGCAGATTTTGGACTGTCAGCCTCCAGAATCATGGGAGCCAATTCCTTATGATAAATTCCTTTCCATCTATAGGCATCCTGTTGGTTCTGTTTCTCTGGAGAACCCTAATGTGCCTGTGGAACTAAAACTGTATTCTACATGAAACTTGCTTCATGGGTCTCCACTGCAACCTGAAAATACATGTTCCAAGTTCTGCCTCAGTCTCTGGGAATATTCACTGCCTGGATGTTTAGCTGAGATTACAAACATTCTATTTATTCTTCGTAGCTCCATTGGTGAAGTGGTCACTTACAGTTCACTTTTCAATCAGCTATTTTGTTCTTCTGCATTTTAAAACAGACGTTTTCTTTGGCTTCCAAAATAATACTCTATTAAAATACCCACTGATTGGAAGGCCCTTAGTATGTACGTCATGGTCTCTGCAAAGAGAACCTCAAGTTCAAGAGACATGAGTCCCAGTGAAAAGCACACCTGTGATATATAAAATGCACAAAAGATAGTGACTGTTTCCGTGGCCACACTAAGGCAACGTCCTTGTGTTCTGGTCTCATCTCTAAAATATCATATATCATGTAGGGTCACCTCCTCTGGGCTACCCCCGGAATAGACATTTTCCCCACAAATCAGACCCAATTGCTGCTTCCCTGTGACTCCCTTTGCACCAAACACACATGCCTCTGGTGTGCATGTCCCATATTGGTACTTCATTATTTGTTTGCATGTTTACTTTTTGTTGAAAGAGTCTGGAATTTCCACTTCTCTGCAACCCCAGCATGTCACACCATTCCTGATGTCCAAAACACATTCTGTAAGGGTTTACTTTGTACTTATCTTACCTGACACTTCCATTTTCTTTTAAGCAAGGTGTGTCTGACTCATCACTGTGCCCTCTCCGCCCATGGTATTGGGCAGCACCTTCATCCCAGGCCCACTGCTAAGCACTTCCATGGAAGAAGCCTGTGACCAGCAACAGGAGAAAGGAGTCTCTAATCACTGTCATTCATATTTTCATTTTTCTCCAGTTTCACTTGGGTCTGGGCAATTCTCACGGGTGTGTTTATTCTGTCCATAGGCTCTGACACTTCCATTTTTATGTGAGTAATAATCCAATAGTCAGACACTAGATAAATTCTTCTCTGCTTCTTTTCGCTAGTGATATATCTCACTGCTCAGGCCATAGGTGGTACTGCCAGCTTCAGCCACCATAAACGTTCAATATTAGACAACGTATAGTCATTCAGAGCTGGCAGTGCAACACAGCTTCTGCAGGTGATATTTGATAGGCAAAATTCCTTTCCTAAATGCACCCTACTGACTTCAGATATTTTACTGCAAATAATCAGAATATTGAACTTCAAGCTTCTATGAGTTCACAGTGAAAACTCTGATCAGATTACATATATGCTCAAGTTTTATTGTTCTCTTAAATTTGGAAGCAATAAATATGTAATAAAAATGAAAACGTATTTTAATATTATTTTCCTTGATGTCGTTTCTCTACAGAATATCCTCAACTTTTACTTACAGATAGGTTGATAAACAGTGGAAATAAAAAGTCTACAGCTACAAAAACCTCTTTTAAACTGAATTTATATTAAACTTAGGATAGCTCTATTCAGCCCTACTGGCTGAAAACCAACGTTCCTAACCATTTGTTTATCCAAACAGTGGTCCTATGTACCCAGACAACCAGTCCGATGGTGATGCTATGTGCTGATTATGAAGCAGAATTGTATTGCTAGGGGAGGGAGGCTCAGGTTAAAGTTCGCTTCTCTCTTCCCTCCAACCCAACTTCCCTCTATCCAGCAAGCCTCTGGGAAGCTTGCTTTGAAGTGTATCTTTTTCATTTCCCTCCCCAGCTGGAGGCTTGTGGACCATGGTCTCACTGTTTCAAATTCACTGTGGTTTGTAAATAGAAATATTTCATCCTAGCAGGGTAACTGAAAACAGAGCTTTCTATAAGTACCCAGGCCCACCACCCATGGAGGCCACAGGGTAAAATGGCAACAGGACCCATCTCTCTGGTTGTCCCAATCAGCCAGAGAATTTGCCTCTGCATTTAGGGTCTTGATTTTTCCGGGAAGGTCACGAAAATTGGTACTCATCTTCCTCCACCCTGAAGGTGAAAGCAGAGTAGGAAGTAGCATTGAACTTATCCTCCACCCAGGCCCCAGTATCGGGAGCATTGAGCTTATCCTCCACCCAGGCCCCAGTTTAGTATTAGACTGACAATCCTGTAACTTTGCAGAGAACACATTTGTGAAAAGCATAATCAAGGAAGGCCCAACTGAACCATGTGCATCATTTTGATCATTTCTTCATAAATAGATAACTGACTTAAGTAAGACCTAAAAGTTTATGGGGTTTTATTGACTATAAACCTAACTGTTTCTTTAAAAGTGTTCTACAATAGGAACGTAAAATTCGGAGAAACTCCTTAATGACCTCTTACTATCTTTCAAGCATCATCAACAACAAGTTTGGCACAAAGTCTCTGTTTGAGGGAAATAAATTGTCATTAGTTTCACTCGAATCATTACTATCACTCAATAATGAATGAGAGTCATTATCATCCAATAGCTCTTGTCTAGCTGGGCTTGGTTAATGAGTCGCTCCAGCATTTGGGATGAGAGCTGTGTTGGGATGGATTAGAATGAGAGGGAAGGTCCGTTCCCACAGTTGCCCACATTGCAGACATTGTCTGATGGACAGGTAGTTAAGTTCACTAAGATGAGTAAAATAAAAGCAGAAATCAGATGGGTTCTCTGTCCCACCAATCACTCCATTTTTGAACCCATTTCCCATACTGTGGCCAAGATGGTTTCCCAAAACAAAAGTCCCTTCATTCACCTCTGGAAATATCCAGGGTCTCCAAATAACATGAGCTCAAGTCCTAGGATGTAAGTCCTGTCTGGCTCAGAGCACCATAGCTTGTGGGAAGCTGCCTTCCTATCTATCCAGCATTCTACCTCCTCCCACAATGCCTTCTTCCTATTGCTAATTATCAAGATTTTTAAATTATTTCTTGTATTTTTACTGCATTGTCTGTCTATCTCCCTGAGTGGATTATTGGTTCTCTGTGGACAAAGCAGGCTAATTAGTCTTCTGAATCCCAGGACACAGGTATGGGGCTCGCCAGTAGACTCTCAGGACCTGTAAGATAAGTGCACAAGTTAGCAGAACTTGGCTTTCCATTTGCAGGTCAGTAGGGCAGATGATGTATAATAATGTTCTGTGATCCTAAATCTTTCAAAACGGGGTCACTTATAACAAGTGACTCATTTCACAGTGAAGTTGCTGACCCCCCAGAGTGAGAAGCATGTGTATGGTGGACTGTGGCGATTCGATGACACCTGCTGTGGCCAGGCACTCCCAATACCTGACTAGAAAGTGAAGCCAACAGGAGACTGAGGTCATAGTCATGGACACTCCTACAGAGGCCATAAGAACAGCAAAGAAACTGACCCTGGTGAGATGCTTGCAGAAGCTCTGCCCACGAGAAATTGGGCCTCTTTTCCATCAGGCAGTGGCCAACGAAAGCTCTGCTGGGAGAAGGGCACCCCCTGCCTAAGAGTTAGCATAATCAGGCTGATGGCACCCCACACTAGATGGGGACTTAGTTCATCTTTGGAAGGTCCAGGGGCTGTGGGAAAGGTGGAACAGTCCAGGCTGATCTCAAAGTCCCTCTTCCCCTTCTCCCAGCAATTCCTCTCTAAAGAGGAGGAGTGGTATCTCCCAGACAAACTTCAAGATCAGTGGAGAAGTCTCAGCCCTGTCCTCTCCCCCTTGTGTCCCTGCACGGCCTATCTCTGGACAAGCTTCTGCCCTATAGCTCCCTCTGCTCACAACCCCCGGGCAGCCAAGGTTGGAGAATGCTGATCCTTGCTTAACTCTTTCAGCTGCTCCCTATTGCCTTCTAACCCCAAATCACTGGCACATCCCACAGGGCTCTGAGACTTCAGGCCTCTGCCTCCTCTCAGACCACACTCACCCCTCAGCCCACAGATTTGAGCCATGCAGAGCCTTCTTCTTCCTGCTTATTTTACCTTTACCCTCCCCACTGAAGCTTCCTCATAGCCCCACTCAGCCCACGCAGCAGCATAGCTCCTCCAGGAGGCCCTCTCTGAGTTTGGCCTGATCTTCATTTTCACAGTCCCTACTTCCCGGGATAACAGTCAGCACACTCCTAGTTACTCTTGCAATGGGGAACATGTTGAGACTTTTCCTCATAGTGTCCCCTTGAAATAGCACCAGGGGCAACTCCAGCCTGGTGCCTGCTTTTGTATTGCCCTGAGCTAAGAGTGGCTTTTATATTTGTAAATGGTTGTATGAAATTAAAATAAAATCCTAAGCCTCCTGACTGACTGAACAGACCACTCTTAGCCAAGGAGACTCCAGAAAAACTTTAAAAACTAAATTTCAGGGCCATCACAGCAGGGAGGTTGGTCATGTCTCAGTAGATCCCCTTTCCTAGTTAACCGTTGCCGGACCTTTTTTTTTCCCCAAGAGTTACACAGAAACATGCCCTGGAAAACAAACAACAGAAGACTCCTCCACTGACCAATGCATGACACTGTAGCCAGACTCCTTGCACTTTTTGTGAGTTTGATATTGACAGCTGACCAGTTTCCTTCCTGTTAAATGACCCTGACCATAGGCAGCTTCTGCCAGTTTATAGAGGCTGTGCACTAAGCACCCCTACATCTAAACTTTCACCTTTGGAGGTATACAGCCTAGGTTTACTGCATTTTAATGTTAAGTCTCCACCCCAAAGTAAACATTGGATGTCTGTAACATGTATGTTTGCTTACAAATGTGCACATGATTCCCCCATGTGAATATTCTAGTCCTAGTTCCTCCTATTGTAACACTGAAGTAGCAAAAGAACTGTTGATGAAAAAGAGTCAAACTGTAAAATATTTAAAGAGGTTTATTCTGAGCCGAATATGAGTGAACAAGGCCCAAAGCAGTCTCTAAAGGCCCTGTTAACATGTGCCCAAGGTGGTTGAATTACAACTTGGTTTTATGTGTTTTAGGGAGACATAAGACATCAATCAATACATGTCAGGTATACACCGGTTCTGCTTGGAAAGGTGGGACAACTCAAGGTGGGGGGCCTTAAAGGTCATAGATGGATTCAAAGATTTTCTGATTGGCAATTGGTAAAAAGAGTTAAGTTATTATCTAAAGACCTGGAATCAATAGAAAAGAGTCTGGATTAAGAAAAGGGATTGTGGCGACCAGGGTTTGTATTATGTAGATGAAGTCTCCAAGTAGCAATCTTCAGAGAAAATAGACAGTAAATGTCTGTTATGGGACCTAAAAAGGTGCCAAACTCTTAGTTAAATCTCTCCTGGGTCAGGAAAAGGCCTGGAAAGAGAAAGGGATTCTCTATAGAATGTAGGTTTTCTTCACAAAAGACTTTTTTTAGGACCATTTAAAAATAAGTCAAAGAAATATTTTTGGGCAAAATAGGGCCTGCTATCTGTCATGTAATGCTATGTAAGAGTCAGGTTGGAATTTGGTATCTTATTGCTACAAAGTGTCTGTGTTTACTGCTAATGCTTGTCAGTTACGCCTGAATTCCAAAGCAAGGAGGGTATAATGAGGGATATATAATACCATTGTGGCCTGAACTCATTTTTCAGATGTACTTTGTAATACTCGGCTGAGAGTAGGGGTTCATTCAGTTGGTTAAGGGCTTAGAATTTTATTTTTGGTTTACAAACTAACATAACTAACTTCATTTTTGTTTAAGGGGCCTTTACCTATTCCTGCACATAGGCTAGGATACTTTTAGAGCAATGAGATAATATGCAAAAGCAGCAGTCATGGAGTTTTTATAACTAACTCTGGGATTAAAGGGAAAGTATATAAAAAATTATTTTGTTAAAATTTTATGTAAGCATTGTTGATATAGAACAGCTGGGCTCCCAGCTAACCCCTACCCTCAAGCCTGGAATCTTTCCACCCAATTTTTCCACCCAAATGGGGGCCACCCTGTCCCCTATCCTGTGCCCACAAAAAGGGTTCAGCTGGCAGAGCAACACAAGCGGCTGACAAGCAGGGATGCAGACTGCTGAGCGTCAAGGATACAAGTGGCTGAGTGGTGAGCAGAGAAGCTGCTGAGTATCAAGGATACAAGCTGCTGAGCATCAGGAAGACAAGCTGCTAAGTGTCGGGGACACAAGCGGCTGAGCATCGGAGACTACAGCTAGACGTGGCTAACTTCAGTCTGTGCAGCTTCAGGGAAAGATCAACTTCTTCCCTCACCATTCCCTTTCCATCTCTCATCCCGCCAAAAGCCATCACCAAATAAAATCCTCCGCATACACTGCCCTTCAATCCATTTGTGTACTCTGATGTTTCCTGGATGCTGGACAAGAATGCGGGTGCCGAGAGGGCAGGGGCTTGGACACTGCTATGGGGCCTGCACAGAGCCTGCTCCTGCCAGAGAGGAGTGGCTGGCTGGTTCCAGCATTCATTCCCTCCAGTTCCCACACTCCCTTGCTTGCATGCTCCCTCTCAAGAGGAGTGGCCAGCAGTGGGCTGAGTGAACAAGCCACCTAGTTGCCCCCCATGAAGGGGGTCAAGGGAACAATCCCATCTCACTGTGACCTGACCAAAGACAAAAAAGTTCCCAAACTCCTTGGAACCTTGCTGGCACCCAGTTGTCTGCAGTTTCCGGTCACCTCTTGATCTTTACCCTGTCATCTTCCCCACTTCCCTTAACATAAAAGAGTCTAAAATCTGTACTGACTGAAGACGGTACTTTAGAATGCCAGTTCTCAGTTTTACTGGCTCTCTGAATAAACCTGCTTTTCCTCTCACCAACTCTCCTCTCTCCTGTTTGGCTTTTGAGCAATGAGCAGCCAAACCTGGTTTCAGTTACACCATAACCTGTTAAATATGTATGTTTAGCCAATCCATGTAGCATGAAACTCCTGTTCCACCCTTCCTCCCTCAAAGTGCCTTTCTGTCTCAGCTGGAGGCCCTGATTCCCAGCCTGCAGGTCGCCATCCTTCTGAGAAATAAAGTGCTCCTTGTGAAATTTATAGATCTTGTGATTTTTAAGCTGACAGTTGTAACAAAACAATACACACACACACATACACACAACCAAAAACAAAGAAGAAGAATTGGGAGAGATCATGTGTGGCTTGAAAAGTCTAAAATATTTACTCTCTGGCCTTTTACAGACAGTTCGCTGACCCTTGACCTAGAACGATGCCTTGGCACACAGTAGATGCTCAACTAGCATTTGACAAACAAGTGATTATCTGTACCTGAAGGCATGTCATTCATGATTATGCTGTAGCTGTGTTGTCTGCAAGGACCTGCTCTTTGGGTCTCATTAGCAAATTGGCACAGATTAAACTTTAGATTCTGGGAGTGACCATTGGAAGCATCCGAAAATTGTTCCTGACACAGGTTGAGAGTATTTACGGGGAGGAGGTGAAAGAAAGATGTCCTTCTGGTATACTTGTGAAGGAGCCTGGGGAATTTCACCCCAACATATGGCATCCGGGTATGCTGATGGTTTTAAATTAAAGGCCCCTGAAGGTCAGCAGATGTTGAAATTGGTCTACTCAGATATACACGACACTTTTCTACCTTAAGAACATAGAACACAATCACCTTCCATCCCCTCCCTGAAATCTCATTATCTATTGAAGAAAGGAAGAATGAGGAAGGAATACAACCACACCCTGATGGACTTTTTCACCAGATAATGTCTGCCTCCTGAGCTCATTCAAATTCCAAAAAGAATTATTTACAAGATGATTTCTGTCTCCCAGGTCCATTCATGCACCTAATAATTATTTACCACCCCTCCAAAGAATTGCCTGCATTCCCCATCTCCTCCCTCCCCTATAGAGAAGGCATATTCACACCTCTACCTGCTGGGTTGTTGGGTTATCAACACAGTAATGAAATTGTTTGCCTTTTTTTCTGCTAATATGTCTTTTGTCAATTCATTTCACCAGACTTAGACTTGAAACTTCAGAGAGAAAAATTGAACCTCCCTGTATTTGCATCAGAAACTGCCAGAGACATTTTTAAGCACAGTCATGTGTATCTTAATGACTGAAATGCATTCTGAGAGCCGTGTCATTAGACAATTTCCTTATTAGGTGAACCTCACAGAGTGTATTTACACTAACCTAGAGGGCATAGCCTACTACACACTGATTTGCTTTCTAGGCTCACCAGGAAGCTGATTTGCTTTCTAGGAAGCTGATTTGCTTTCCAGGAAGCTGATTTGCTGGGTCCTGCACTTGCCCATCGGCATGCTCCCCTTCATGTAAGGGATTTGAGTGTGCAGCAGCTGAGCAAATGAGCCACACACACCTTGTGGGTTTGCAGTCCCACAAGGTCCACAAAGGGGTCAGGGAACTTTCCCGTTTCAGTACCAGGCTTGGTTGGCCACTTCCAGATGGAAATACAACAGAGAAATTTAGTCTACTAGAGTATTCAAGCTCTTGGCTCATCTTAAATATGACCATTAGAAAAAAAATAGCCAAAGTTAATATAACTATGTGAAATAGAAAGAAAGTTCTCGGCCGGGTGCAATGGCTCATGCCTGTAATCCCAGCACTTTGAGAGGCTGAGGCAGGCAGATCACGAGGTCAGGAGA
Organism: Trachypithecus francoisi; assembly: GCF_009764315.1. NCBI lineage: Eukaryota > Metazoa > Chordata > Mammalia > Primates > Cercopithecidae > Trachypithecus > Trachypithecus francoisi. The sequence goes on along the minus strand of NW_022681442.1, from coordinate 3,689,298 downwards.
TTGAGACCGTCCTGGCTAACACGGTGAAACCCTGTCTCTACTAAAAATACAAAAAATTAGCAGGGGATAGTGGCGGGTGCCTGTAGTCCCAGCTACTCAGGAGGCTGAGGCAGGAGAATGGCAAGAACCTGGGAGGTGAAGCGTGCAGTGAGCTGAGATTGCGCCACTGCACCCCAGCCTGGGTGACAGAGTGAGACTTCATCTCAAAATAAATAAATAAAAAGAAAGAAAGTTATCATATTCTATAAAGTTGGGGATGGGGAGAGAGGAAGGGGCGATGAAGGCACATCATCAGCTGATACCAAGCTCTGCCTCACTCACTTGGCAATCCTGGATCAAATGAAAAGAGCCAGGCTGGACCTCCATTCTATCATCGTGAGATTCACAGCTTCCTTCAGCAGGTGTTGGTAGTATCTCACACATGAAGCACTGTGCTTGGTGTCTGGAGACTCGGTGATGAGCAGCAACCTGCAGGTCCTGCTAGCACGTCACTCAGGTTTGGATCCAAGCTTGGCAGCAAAGAGGGTGAAGTCATTATTTTATGCATGGCCTGGAGAGATACTCCATGGGTCCCTGATGAGGAAATGTGAGAAGAAAGAAAGGAGAGATTTCAAGGGGAGTGGGGTGGGGTGGGGGGAATATCCTCCTCATCAACCAAGTAAATGATAACTTTGAAACTCTATCCACCCCACCAACTACACATGCGTGCATGCATACACACAAACACATATACACACAGGCATACAGCCTCAGAGGAAGTTCAGCTCTGTGGTGCTGGCAGGGTTTGACCCTTCAGAGCAATGGGCTTGACTTTGACTAGCAATTTGCATTCAACCAGGGCAAACTAGTTGTTGCTTCTCAGGCTCCTAAACTGGTATTTACCTACAAAGCAAATGTTATTTACTGATACTTTTTCAACTGAAATTTGATGCCCATAGGCACTTATGCCAAGAGTGGGGCTTACTTACTCTTGTCTTTGAAAAACTCCAGATTTACTTTTTTCAAGGCCATTTATTGGCTTTCTCTTCTAGCCCAGCCTTTTTCTTTTTTCAGGGGTTCTGGGAAACTAGGAGAAATCCTTTGCTATCATGGAGAAAATTTGCTGGTGTCTTCATAGGTCAAAGATATTAGACATCCTTCTTCCTGAGAATTCCTACATCATTGTAGTGGTGGATATTTGCTTTTCCTTAAAATTTCGCACCTGATAAATAGTATGAAAAGATGACAGAAGGTAAAAAACACTCATAATTTATATTCTTGCTCTGGAAAATGTCAGAACATCAGGAAAGTTAGACCCAAACAACTCATGTGTCCAACCAGCATAAAAATGGCCAAAGAAATGGCCAATTCTCAGAGGAAATACATCCATTTCCTCTAAGGCCTTGAAGACCCAGGCTCATTTTATGATTTTTAAAAATTCACAAATGCCACCGGGAAAGAGGCTTTAGTCATTTTTTGGTGATTTTCTGAATCAATATGCTGAGGAAGGTGAAACACACGTGTGAACAAGGCCAGCTAAACCATCTCCTTAACATAAACTAAGTCCCTCCTCATGCTGGTGATATCTGGAGAAAATCGCTGACACTCTCGTCAGCCCAAAAGTAATACAGATCTGGCCACTGCGCATTTCCCCTTAACTATAACTGAGGCTGTAGACGCTTAGCGTGTGGGTCTGGGAGAGAAGAAAGTACGAATAGACCAGTTAGCCTAAAAGTGTCTTCTCCCATCTGGTACTAAAGTTTCCATATTTTGACAGTTACTCCACTTGGTCAAAACCATATGTCTCTCCACCTTCCAAACTCGTTCCACCACACAGTGTTTAAAGGGTTAGATGGAGAGCACATGGCATGGTTAAGCAAGTCCTGGAAGAGGGTTGTGACACGGGGCTGTGTTCTGACTCTACCATCCGCTAGCTTTATGACTAGAACTAAAAGTTGACGTCTCTGAATCTTTATTTATAAAACAGAGAGAACTAGGCAAGGTTGTCTGTAAAATTCTTTTATCTATGAAGTACGTCAGCTGGTTGATAAGTTACCAGTGATTAAAACATGTCTCTGAATTATGGGACCAGATGGGTCTGCTTTAGAAGCCAAGCTAGGAAAACCATAGGGAGGAAAAAGCCCCCTAAGGGATGAGGGGGACCATATTTTTCAGGATTGGAACAGAGGTTTCTCACTGCAAGTTGTGACCAGGGAGGCCACGTGCCCTGTTGCACCCTCTGTCCTGTGGAAGAAGGGCTCAGGCAAAGTAGCCTCCTTCCTATCAGCCCATGAGAGGCCACACCCTCCATCCATCCTGCGTCCTCCATCCTTCCCAGACACTCCATCCATCCAGCATCCTCTCTTCATCCAGCAGCCTCCCTCCATCCCACACCCTCCATCCATCCCATAGCCTACCTCCATCCCACACCTCCCTCCATCCCTCACCCTCCCTCCATCCCTCACCCTCCATCCATCCCACGCCCTCCATCCATCCCTCGCCCTCCATCCATCCCGCACCCTCCATCCATCCCACGCCCTCCATCCATCCCTCACCCTCCATCCATCCCTCACCCTCCATCCATCCCTCGCCCTCCATCCATCCCTCGCCCTCCATCCATCCCACCCCTCCATCCATCCCACGCCCTCCATCCATCCCTCGCCCTCCATCCATCCCTCGCCCTCCATCCATCCCTCGCCCTCCATCCATCCCACGCCCTCCATCCATCCCACGCCCTCCATCCAACCCTCACCCTCCATCCATCCCTCGCCCTCCATCCATCCCTCGCCCTCCATCCATCCCTCGCCCTCCATCCATCCCTCACCCTCCATCCATCCCTCGCCCTCCATCCATCCCTCGCCCTCCATCCATCCCTCACCCTCCATCCATCCCTCGCCCTCCATCCATCCCTCGCCCTCCATCCATCCCACACCCTCCATCCATCCCTCACCCTCCATCCATCCCACACCCTCCATCCATCCCTCACCCTCCATCCATCCCACACCCTCCATCCACCCCTCACCCTCTATCCATCCTGCAGCCTCCCTCCATCCCTCACTCTTCCACCCCACAGCCTCCCTCCATCCCTCACTCTTCCACCCCACAGCCTCCCTCCATCTCATACTTTCCATTCATCCCACGCCCTCTATCCATCCCAAACACTCCATCTATCTCGCATCTTCCATCCATCCCCCACCCTCCCTCCATCCTACAGCCCTCCCTCATCCCTTACCCTTCATACACCCCCCACCCTCCCACCATCCCACAGCCTCCATCCATCCTGCAGCTCCCCTTCATTCCGCAGCCGCCCTCCATCCATCCCACACCCTCCATCAATCCTACTGCCTCCTTTTGCAAGGGTGCTTGGGCAGGTCAGGGAATAGCCCAGGGCCTTCTGCAATACCCTAGCTGTGGCCGTCGGGAAGCTGGAGGCTTGGGTCAGGCATTTGTAGTTCCAAACAACCATTTTTGGATTTGTGTTGTTGTTGTTTTGCTTTACCTGGATTTGATTTTTGCAGATAAACTGGTGGTATTTTTTTTTTAGAAGAGAAAGGTGGCCTCGGGAAACTTTTCATCTTGGGGGTTTTGCCCTAAGGCCAATATCACACTCGAAATGGTTGAGAGAGATAGTTTCTACTACAGGAGTTGGCAGCTTCCCCAGAAATGTAAGAATGTTTCTGAGCACAACAGGAAATCAGACTTGAAAAACAAATTCTGCTGCTGCCTCCTGCCCTGGTGAGCCAGGGGCATGGAGTGAGAGGGAGAGGAACAGTCCAGCAAAATGCTTTTTGCTACGGTCACCAGCCCAGCGGGGTCCCCGGGGTGGAGTGTCTCAGTCCAGTGCACCTTCACCCTGGATATGGGGGCGATGGGGAAGACCTGGCCTAGCACTCTGGGGCCTGCACTTGGGGCTTTGCTTCTGCAGAACACAGTCACATTGAGCGACTTCAGTGACATGACAGTGTAACTGTCGCTGGAGCGCAAGGCCCTGTAGAGGGACTGCCTGTTTTTCCCAGGTAAAATAGTTCATTTCAAGAGGTGTTAGGGCCTTAAATACTTCCTTATCACTCAAGACAGAAACAGCCCCAGGACTAGACAAGGAATCAGTCACCTCATATGGCTGCTCCTCCTGCACACCCAATGCAAATGCTTCACACCTTCAAATCCTCCCTGCCAGTCCCCTCACGCAGCCAAATTAATTCTCCCGATGATTGCATCACCTCAAAAAGAGGCAGTCTCTTATAATCAATTACAGTCACGGTCCTCTAGCATTCAATTCCTGCCAACGTCCAGTTTAAACCAGCACTTCAAAATCATTTATTTCTGATTCCTGGGTCTACTAAAATGGCTTCTCAGAATGCATTTCTTGCAGAAACATTACCAATGTCAATGCTAGAAAGGAAGTATTCTGTGCAGGAGCTTCCCCCAAGGGCACCTCTCCCCAGCAAGATCTTCTGTGAAATGGGGTAGCAGAAAAGATGTGCACTTTGAGGGGTATTTCCCCCTTCAATACTATGCAATTTTCATCTCAACCTTTCTGCACCCTCCCCCACTGACATATATCACCCTGGCTTACCTCCCATCTTGCTCTAGACTGCTCAGTTCTAGAATTCAAATGTATGAGTGAATTTTGTATCATTAATCAAATGGTATCCAGTCAAATCTCAGCTTACAAATGGCAAAAACAAAATCTGATAACCTCACATTTTCAGGGGATATCTTTGATCTTTTTATTCTGAGTTTCTACCAAAGCATTTGACACTCTGTAAGTGTTCTTAGTATAAGGGTTTTAGTAAAATTGTTCTCAAGATTTTTGTTTCCTGTTATGATGACGTATTACATAGGTAGCAGAAAAAAACAGATATTGGAGCCAGTCCTTCCTGGGCTCAAGGCCATCCCAGTTCCACCATTTACTGTGTGATCTTGGGCAACTTACTTAACCTTTCTAGGCTTGAAGATTCTCATCTCCCTATTTAAGTGCCTAACACAGTGCCTGGCACAAAATGCAAATCAAAATGGGAAATTTCCTTCCCTTTCCTTATTCATTTATAGATAGGAAAACAACAGTCCTGAAAGTTAAATATTTTGTCTGATATTATATAATAATCATCATTGTTATTTATTATTATTTTTATAACTAATGTTCTTGAGCACTTTTTCTCCCAGGCATTATGGACAGTTCTTATCTATGCATACCAGAAGTATACAGAGGGAACTATCCAAAATTTCAAAATCATTTATAATCAGGTTTCAAAACCATAAGCAAGCAGAAAAACAACAAATAGATAAATCGGATATCATAAAAATTAAAGACCTTCATGCTTCAGAAGACACCTCCAAAGGGTAGAAAGACAACCCCCACAATAGGAGAAAATTTTTGAAAATCATATATGTGATTGTGATAATTAATACTGAATGTCCACACTGAATGGATTGAAGGATACAAAATATTGATCCTGGGTGTATCTGTGAGGTTGCCAAAGGAGATTTACATTTGAGTCAGTGGTCTGGGAAAGGTGGACCCACCCTTCATCTGGTTGTGCACCATCTAATCAACTGCCAACAAATATAAAGCAGGCAGAAAAACGTGAAGAGGTGAGACTGGTCTAGCCTCTCAGCCTACGTCTTTCTCCTGTGCTGGATGCTTCCTGCCCTCAGACATCGGACTCCAGGTTCTTCACTTCTGGGACTTGGGCTGGCTCTCCTTGTTCCTCAGCTTGCAGACAGCCTATTGTGGGACCTTTGACTTAACATTTAATAAACTCACATATATATATATGTGTGTGTGTGTGTGTGTGTGTGTGTGTGTGTGTATATATCTGCTACTAGTTCTGTCCCTCTAGAGAACCCTGACTAATACACTGATAAAGGACTTGTAGCTAGAATATATAAAGAATATTTACAACTCATTAATGAAAAGGCAAACAATCCAATGAAAAATGGGCAAATCATCTGAATAGACATTTGTCCAAAAAAGATATACAAATGATCAATTAACACATGAAAAGATACTCAATGTGATTCTCTCTCAGGGAAATGTAAATCAAAACTACAATGAGATACCAATCGACACCCAATAGGATGGCTGTGATCAAAAAGAAAGATAACAAAAAGTGTTGGCAAGGATTTAGCGAAATCAGAACCCTTATACACTGCTAGTGGGAGTGTAAAATAGGGTAGCTTCTTTGGAAAACAGGCTGGCATTCCTCAGATTATGTTGGAAAATCCTATGACCCAACAATTTTACTCCTAGATATATATTCTCCAGTGAATTGAAAACATAACCATGCAAAAACTTATGCCTGAATGTTTACAGAGGCACTAATTACAGTAGCCAAAAGGTGGAAACAACCCAAAAGCCCGTCAGCCAAGCAATGAACAAACAAATGTGGTCTATCTATATGATGGAATAGTATTTGGCCATACAAAGGAATAACGTGCTGAAGCATGTTGGCAACATGGATGAACCTGGAGAACATTATGCTAAGGGAAAGAAGTCAGTCACAAAAGGCCACATCTTACGTGATTTCATTTATGTGAAATGTCCAAAATGGGCAAATCTATGGAAAGTAGCTCAGTGGTTTCCTGGAGCTGGAAGGATGGGGGAAGATGGTGAGTGACTGCTAATGAATACAAGGGGACTCTTTGGGGGTGATAAAAATGTTCCAAAATTGACTGTGGTGACGGTCTACACTGTGAACACATGACAACCAATGAACTACACACTCAATAAGTGATGTTATGATGTCATGTGAATTATATCTCAACAAAACTATTATTTTTTAAAAAATAAGCCAGTGGTTTGTGCATGTTGTTGTTACTTTGATGAGCTGGACTCCAGTTTTAAAGTGGTCTGAGGTCCCTGGGCACACCCTTTATGCACCCTCTCGCACTAAATGTCAGGGAACTGTCCTGGAAGCATCGGTGCTGAAGGGCGTTGAGTGAGTAATACCTGAGCCAGAGAGTCCACAGCACACCCAACAAGGCAGCCCACCCCAATCATGGAAGCTTCGCCATGCACCAAGAAGATCTCCCTCTGCACTGGTGCCCTTCTGTCCAGGAATGACCATTCAGCTACTTCTCCATCTGGTAAACTCTAGCGCTTCTTGTAAGGCGTGGTTTGGGGGCCCCCTCCTGATGAGCCTTACCCAGTTCTTCCTGCAGGGAAGCTGCCTCATCCATTCCCCCACTTTCAGATGGCTCGCACTGCGTCGTCACCGGATGAATTACATGTCTGCCCCCCATTAGGCTTTCAGATCTTTAAAAGTAGGAATTGAAACATGCCCATCTGAGTGCCCACATCACCCTGCAAATACCCTATAAACAAAGAATGAGAAAGCAAAGAAGTCTCTGAGTACCCGCTGTGTGTCACACGCAATGATGTCGTGCTCACATGCAATAGTTCAGTCTCACATAAACCTACAGGAGTTAGAATTATGAACACTCTTTTCCAGTAAGGAGACGGACATTCAGAGAAGTCAGAACACTTTCTCAGAGTTAGAGAATTAATACTTGGCAGGACCTACATTCCAGTCAGGGCCATGTCGTGCTGAAGACCACAGCCTCTCATGGATAGTTGAGTGATCTTTCCAGACTATAGCTACTCATCTCCTCACCTAAAACTTTCTCCTATTTTTTTCTTTCTAGCTGACTTTCACTCCTCCTTTTGCGCCGGAGTCTCTGCATCCTCTGGCAGAGTCTCTGGGACTTGTGTTAGGTCCCGGCTTTTTCTTAAAGATGGCTTCACCTAGGATGTATGACAAATGCCTTCTTGCTTGTTTGGACCCAATTCATGCCTCTCCAGTGGAGAATGTCTTGACCTTGTGACCCTGCCTGTCTGCCAACCTAGCCTTCTCACAGGCTTTGGATAAACCATTGCTTTTTAAATTTTTACTTTTTGGCAAGATGTCCAAGGTGAAGCATTTCTGAATCTGAGGTGCAAACTCTGCATGAGTTTCTTGGCAGATATTCTGTAAATGTTGTCGGGTCAAAATGTCCACTGCAAAATAACTCTCCAGACACTTGGGGAAAATGGTTCCAGCAAAGCAAAAGTGGTGTCACAGAGAGGGACAAGAGCATCTTGTTGCCATGGTAACAGCAGCTGAGCTTCCGGCACAGCCTGCAGCCCTGGTAAACGCCAATATGTTGTCTCACTTCCAATGAAAAAAACAAAACAGCTTCCTAAACCCGTCCTACTCCTTCAGGGTGCAGAACTCTGGTATGACAAAGAGACAGGTCAGCAGGGTTTCATTTCTTCATCAGAGTGTTTCACTGGAATCGGAAGTATTAAGCTATGCAACAACTGACATTTCTTTAATGACATTGGAATTGGAGTTTCTGTAAATTTCCCCTTTCACCCAATGCCAAGAGCTCCTGGGAGGAAGAGAAGTTTGAGCTACACAGTGGCTTATACAGAACACACTTTCATAATGGAACAGAGTGCCCGATTTCCTTTTTGAATGTGTTCGAAAGATACGAAGTGACCCAGAATGATTTACAATAAATATTATTTTTACACAGATAAGAATAACACCACAACACCTGCCTTCTCTGACATTCTCAACAGCTGAGACAACTCCCCTCACTGTTGACTGTCAATAGAGTGAAAACAGCAAGAGGGTGCTTCCTAAGGCCACCCCCAAGGTCACCTTGAGTGGGCCTCAGCTTCCAAAGGGCACTCAGATCACTGCATTTGTTAAAAAGTCAACAAGATGGTTTTTTATTCTAGAAACTCCTGCAGCATTCCTTCTTGGAGATGTGGGAGACCAAACCCGGAGGTGGGCTGGGGTGGTGGGGAGGGAGGGCAATGCATTCTGTGAAATGATGTCATAGGGGTTGATGCCCTGTGGCTCTGAATGTTCACAGGCCTTTCTGGGAGAAAAGAGAACCCAGGAATCCATTTATTCTAGATTCCAGCAAACCAGAAAAATATGCAAAAACAAATAGACCCGCCAGAGCCCTGGCCCAGGTGGGGCCTGCAGAGGCTCCCTCCAAAGGCTCTGGGCAGACTCCCTACTATCATCCTCTGCCATGCCTTCTGCTCAGTCATTGCCTTGTCTCCCGGCAACCACAGAAAGCTGCTTCTCCCCAACTGTCCCGTCTGGAGGGGCTGATGCACCGCCAGAACTGCCTTCCAAACACCACCCACTCTGTGCCCCACACCGTACTGCATTATCTGGGTAGTATTGTTTGAACTTGTTGAAAACATTACTCTATAAAACTTTCTTCTCCTTCTGGACAGGAGCACGGTCTTCTCTTTTCATTTCAATCATAAGCAGTAATGCCATATTCTATCCTCGGTCATTGTTCTGGAGTTGGCTGACTGATTTGGGGCATTTCCACTACTGATCCCACTGGGTCTTCATCTGCATTTTTAAAACGCCACCTCCGTCATCCACACATGCTTTCTGCTAAGCAGCCCTCCCTTCTTCAGCCAGTGTTTGTGGGTTTGTTCCTCCTGCATGTGCTTTCTCACGGAACCCTAGATTTTTAATCAGATGTGCTTCTTGTTGTTATTGTTACAGCCATGAAACCTATGCCCTAGGAACCACGTGAACAAGCATTTTAAAGGCACAAGGTTTGCTTCTTGCAGTCAGGTGTACTCTAAGGGATTCTAAGTGTGCGTCTAGTTCCCTGAGGAAAGGACACAGGAGCTTTTCCACTGTGGTCGTGTTGACCTCCCCATCACACAATGTTGCCACCATGGGGGAAGAAGACAGAAGGAGAGGGAAGGGGAAAATGCATTTGCATCTCTACCTATCCCCAGCCCAGAACGCATGATGGATGCCGTATCCAATTCTATCTGTCCTGTTTACTGGAGCGTCGCCCACCCTCTGCTCCTGCCCCTAGGCAAATTCAAACAACTTCATTGTTTTACAAGAAAAATGAAAACCACTCAAAGCTGCCCTTTTGCACTCATGTGAAATTACTGCCTTGACCCAGTGCTGTCTCAGATCAACAAAGCTGAGATGGCTGCCAGCTTCCCAATTAGCTCTGTCTGCCACTGATGCGTCCTATAGTGATGTGGAGACCCGAGTGCGACACCAAGCAGACGTGTCCAGCTACATAACTGATAAGTGATTCTCAGAGGGAGTCCATCCCTTTATTACAACATAACAATCACAGCAATTAACAATGTGCTGGCTGCCTGGCTGGTGCTTGGAAAAGCTGATGTGCAAAGATACTCTTAGGAAAAGAGAGCTAAAAATCACCGAATTCCAGAACAGCTGTGAATCGCCTGCTCTGATGTGGGAAAACGAGAAGAAATCATGACTGTAGGAACTTCCAGGCACGTCTGGCTGTCTTTATGGGCCCAGTGCAGAGCTCTAGGTTCATGCTCCTAACTGCAATGCCAAGTGAGACAATCCTCACCTTTGTGAATGGGGATCTGTGCAGGTAACGACTTTACCTTCCCTAAGACTAATGGGGCATCCAAGACTCTTCCTGTTAGGCCTACAGCTCATGGTCTTGTGGACCAAACTTTCCCATTTGCCCTTCCCACTTCAGACACACTGAGTGATCTGTGGTTCTGGGACCCCACATCTGGTCTTGTAGAACTCCATGCCTTATGCTTACTGTCCACACTACCTGGAATGCTTTCTTGTCTTCTGTCTGATGAGTTTCCACCCACCTCTCAAGACCTGGCTTAAGTATCACCCCCTCCAAAAAGTATTCCTTGACCCCAAGCCCAAGCTGTGCTCTTATCTCTTTCCCCTGTACCCAAACAGGAGGTTATTTCTTATCACAGTTACAACACTCATCAAACAGAACTACAGCTATTTATTTATGGGTCTGATTCCCTACACTGAACTGCAAGCCCCATGGAGGGTTTTATCTTGTTCCTCTTTGTGCCATCTGTGCTGGCATATACATGTGTGTTGAATTAATGGATGATTGGACCAACATGATGTGTTAAGTTTAATAGTATTTAGGGTTTAATATTATCACCTTATGAGCTCAGCGTATAAGGAAGGGGTACCTTCTTTTGACCCCTAAGTTCTCTGATGGTTGAACAGAAAACACATAGCTCTTAGTCTGTTCAAAGATACCATGGCAGCCCACCCAGGCTCCATGGGCTTGCCTGATAGAATGTTGATGACTCGCCACTCTGCAGAACATAATATTTTCAGCAGAAGAATCCCAATTACTTAACACATCAAACTCAGCATCTGCTCTTTTCAAAGCATATGGAAAGAAGGCTTTAATACTTGACACACATTATAAAACTACAAAGAGAAGAGCCAATCCATTCAACATCATAATGCGTATTGGTCACTGACCCTTCCGCTGGCGTATAGGGATAACAGAAGTGTGCAGAATACTCTACTTGTAAATCCCCTTCCACCCAAAGATCAATGCCAGTAGGAGTTTATATTACAAGTGCATGAGGGAGAACACACTACACCTTCTCTGAAAGGTAAATGAGGCTGCCCAGCAGCCTCTGGAATTCACAGGGAAGATCACCCTCTCATCCACAGAGATCATTTGTGTCCTAATGCCAAATTCAAGCCACTTCTGAGTCTGGACAATGGGCACAGTTGTGCCAGCTTGCTTGTCTTTGGGTTCCTGACAATGATTAGAGGCTGCTCCATAAGCAATCTACATAACTATGGAGTGGGGACAGTTGGACTTTGTGAGTTCTCGGGGAGAGGTCATTAGACACAAGCTCCATGTAAGATGCACAGTGTCCTGGTGCTATGACTAAGCTGAGACAAAAGCAGGGCAGTTAACACCTCAGGGTTCAGTTTCCCCACAAATAAAATGAATAGAGCTGAACAGTAGCTTTTGCAAGGTCACTACCAGCTCTAGCCCTCATTGACTTTGTACCCCACACCCATGTCTGGTCCAATGTGAAATACAAGTGGCCTAGGTCCCACTGGGAGAAACTTTGGCATGCAATGGGAATATCTACCACTGAAGCTCACATGTGACCTTTTCAACCAGTACCCCAGTTTTCCTGACCCCTTTCCCTGCTTAGTTTTCTCCATAGCACTTACTGCCACCCAATGCACCTTGTGTTTTCTCAAGTATGTTATTTGTTTGCTTACACTATAATGCAGGGCTAATGGCCACAGAGACTGTTCTCTGCACCTAGACGCTTTCCTGATACATAGTAGGTTATCAATAAATACTTGTTGAATTAACGAATTGAATTGCCCTCTGCTTTGAAAACCTTCTGTGTTAAGAGCAAATGATCAGGAAAAAAAAATATCTTTTTTATCCTAAATAATATCTGTTATTGAGAACAAAGTTTCAGAGGTTAAATTATGAAGTGAACGACACTGTAAGGCAGTTATTTACTAAACAGTCTGGAAAAATCTGGAAACGTACATACAAAAGAGAAAAAAATATGGAGTAAGTAATATGTAATTGGGCTATTACAAATAACTGAAAAATGAGTCATTTTATGCTTTGGTCCATTTGTAGAAGAGTCAACGGATAGAGTGATTTTAACCTTTCATAGCGCACCCGAATCTCTATTTCCTGAGGTTTCCGCTCTTCCTGGGGCTTTGTCAACCTGCCTCTCAGGTTTGCACAGATGAGAGAAGGATAGAAAGTAGATAAAGTTAAATTCTTGACTTTCCTGAGACCTAAGCAATGAGTCTGTAAGTCCACAGCATAATTACTTTAAGGTTTTCTAACATGATATGCACCCCCTCTCTGGGAACCAAAAATCTTTGGAAGATGCAGCCATGACCTCCTGCTAATAGCATAATATAAAGTATAAGTTTAAACTCCAGGCTTCCCCTGTCTCAGACCTGGGCTCTCAAATGTCTTAGCAGGGCCCCTGAAGCATGGGATCCGAGCCCTAAAGGCAGTGGTGATTTAACAGGAGCAGGGTTTCTGCTTAAGCTCACTGGGTCTCAACATTCCTTAGAGTTCACAGTATGAGAAACTGATAATGGGAAAACAAGAAATCAACAAATTATTATTTAGCCCAAAAATGTAGAGTGTGTTTATCAAAATAAAGTGGAAAACACTTAGAAGAGATGAAAAATCATCCTTTTAGAATGCTAACCACATGATTTGAAAAGAATAGCTAGGTTTTAGACTGCTTTGAGTTTTTAGTGGGAACTCACAAGTTCAGTCAGGGACTCCAGGGCAAACACCTCTTCTCTGAAAAGTGGCCCGGCATCCCAAGTAGATAAACAACAGAAAGAGCTTAGCTTCCTTAAGCTGCTCAAAGCAAACTGGGGATACTCAATTGCTCTGGAAGAATGACTGTCAACTTCACGGGAATTTAAACAAATAATTCCCAAGAGTCTGAGTACTTTGAATCTGATGCGTGGCTTGCCAGATGGTTTCCATGTGTAGGGGATGTTCAGAGCCCCCACATTTAGGTTTTTTGATGTTCTAGGCATTCCTTCTAACTCACATTTCAGACTTTGCTCTGAGTTTCTATATAAACTCTAAAACTATAGCATCCTCCAGGGTGGGATAAAAGTTTAATTTTTGTTCATTCATTCATTCTCTCCAACAGCTGAATAACGATCTATGCTCCTTTCCCTAAGCCAAACAGTGATTTGAGCCATTCAGTGTGTGAAAAAAAAAATAAATCTTGGGATGCAAAACTCACTAAGCCAAAGGTAAAAATCAAGCTGGGAACTGGGTCTTGCAAACCTGTCTCCCATTTTGGTTCCTAAATAAGATGGCTGTGCAGATGAAAAGCTATATACTTCCCTCACATTTCACCCACAAGGAAATTCCTTGTGGGCCCCAAGATCTTTACCCTAAAGCAGTTCCGTTGAAGTTCACCATGACGATGTAAATTGATAGCTTACCTTCACAGGTGTGGGACAAAGGACAGGACTCAAAGTCAACCCTCTGCTCACCTGAGACAAATGCGTATCTGATTGCTTCCTCTGCCCTATTGTCTGTGGTAGCTTATATAAAGATGCAGATTCACCAAGCCAGACAAAGGCATAAATGACTATTTCCCTACCTTCCCTCATATGAAAATTGTATGTTTCCCCAATATCCTACCTTTTCCACTTTAAATATTGAAGCCCTCAAGATTATCTCTGGAGAAAAACACAGATCTGTCTCCTGGGCACACATCCTTGACTTTGCCAAATAAACCTCCTAAAATGATTGAGACTTGCCTTGGTCATTTTCTTTGATTTACAGGTGTCCTCCAGGCTAAAAATAGATTAGAAATACAGACGGCTATGGTTAGAATGTGTCCTCCAAAGTTCATGAGTTGGAAATTCAATTCCTAATGCCACAGCATTGAGAGGTAGACCTTTGAGAAGTGATTAGGTCATGAGGGCTCTGCACTAATGACTAGATTAATGCCATGATTGCAACAGTGGGTGAGTATTCTTGGGAGTGGGTCCTGACAAAAGGATAAGTCTAGCCCACTTCTGTTTGGTCTCTTACATGCCCTCTCACTGTTCTGCATTCTGCCATGGAATGAAACAGCACAGAGGCCCTCACCAGATGCTGGTGCCACGCTCTTGGACTTCCCAGCCTCCAGAACTGTGAGTCAAATAAATTTTTCTGTTTATTATAAATTACCAAGTCTGTGCTATTCTGTAATAGCAACAAAAAATGACCTAAGTCATTGTTCAATTGTGTTCATAAAGCATACGTGGTGTCCCAGATACACACAAGCCCCAGCAGGACCAACTCATGTTAGAAGAGGTTTTTCCTGATTTGCCCACTCTGGGTGCCAGAATTTTGACTTGAACAGTCTTTGAGAATCCCTTATGTGAAAATATAAAAATACTTTATAGGATTTAAAGATTCCACAATGATGACAAAAGCATTTGTAGCCAGTGACTAGACTTTAGTCAGTTTTTAATGAGAACTGTGTGTATTTTATTCAGCGTACCTATATGCAAGGTGTTGTGAAGTGTGTGTGGTAGTTCTGAGGTCGAAGTTTCAGTTTCTTCTCACTGAGGAACTGGTGATACCCGACTCAGAGACTGAGGACACAGTTCTGGGTGAGTTTTCTTCTTTGTGTTCCATGCATGCATCTTAGCCTTTGCTTACACATTGTCCAGATGAGTCTTGAGGCACTATGCCTTTATTTATTGCTTCATGTAATAAACCTTGCTTCTTCTCCATGCACTCTCTAGCATAAACTTTATCTTGGATTTTCTGCCATGTTCAGAGTTCCATGGGCTATGGTGATGGTAGAGATATTTTGAAATATCCTTGGAAATCGAACCCTCTTGTATGCTGCTGCTCAGTACATGTCACTTTCTGTCTAACACCATTAAACTCACCCCCTACCTGCCAAGAGCAGCAGTTAATGAACATTCCTACCTTATTACCCCGTGTGCCCTCAGTGCAATGGGCTCATAAAGCCTGTCAAGAGTTACTCTAGCTTATAAGAAATGAAGATCAAGGGAAGAGCACCAGAGCATAGCCAGTATCTCTCTTAGAGGCCCTGGCATCTTCTGTTTTTGGGTGCATGACATCAAATCCTTCTCAGCCAACTACCCGAGGATGAAACTCCAGAAAGCCTCTCTCCAGTTCCTTTTAAATTGTTGTAATTGGTAACTTGTTTAGCGTGCGTGTGTATTTCAATTGAGTGTAAAGGGATTGGAAGGAACTCAGTAGCAATGCCTGTGTCCTGAGTGTCATACTTTAAACATATTAAATGCAAGTTCCACTTACATACCAAAGTGAGGTTGAGTGAGTGTGTTGTGAGCTGAGTTGTATCACAAGAGGCAGCTTAGAGTAGCTGTTAAAAGCCTGGACCCTTTAGATAGGCAGCTACAGTCGGACTGTAAGCTGTATAGCTTAGAAGCTGCACATCTTGAGCAGACTGCTTAACCTTGATTTTCCCAACTATAGTATCAAAAGGAGATGATGCATGGGAAGCATTTAGCTTAGAGAAGTGGATTTAGGTAGCACTTAGTAAATCTAAGCTCTTTACGATGTACTTAGGGCTAAAAACCAAATGGACTATCATCCAGAGAAATGTGCCATGTGATGTCCCAGGCAAACTCCTCAAACTCTTTAGGGGTTATAACATCTTTGTGCTTCCTGACTCTGCCAGTCCAATTTCTACATGCATATCTCCTGAAGTCCTGCCCAGTTCTCCCTATTCCTCCATGAAGCTTTCTCTAACCTCCTGAGTGGTGGACTCACAACCCAGCAAACCAGAGGCCCCTGGACAGCCGTTGATAACTTCAGACCATTCTCAGAATCCTGCCAATTTCATGCAGCAGTAGTCCCAGGGTATTTATGAAACCCCTTTAGTCTGTTGCAAGTCAGGTTTTGATAAGCAAGAGCCAATAATACCTGGATCTCGAAGAAAGGCTAGTGTCCAATGTTGCCCTTATCATTAATTAAGCCAACACATCAGAAAGGTAATAAATACAAATGGCAGCATGACAGGCCAGCACTGGGCATCTGGATCTCAGCAGTGTTGGTGTTGTTATCCTCATTATGGTGTGGGATGCGTAGCTGATTGGCAGCCTTATATCTCTGTGACTATCTCCCACACCTCTCCAATGGTCTTAAATCACTGTGGAGTCTTTCCAAATATTGTGGAAATTTATAGCCCAGAACAATCAGTTGTGTTATTCTCTCAAATAAAAAATACTTTGCATCATTTCAAAGGAAAAGTATGACCTCTGCTGGAAGAATCATGGGACTGACCATTGCCAGAAAGGAAGGAGGGAAAATGAGGGAGGAAGGAGGAAAGCCCTTGATGGCAACTCAGAGCTCTCTCATCTGTGAAATGCCAGGCTGATAGAACCTATCTGATTGACTGCCTAGTTTCATTGCCTTTGATTTTTCTTTCCCGATACCCCCTGGCATGACTCACAAGGGTGAAACAAGTCCAGGAAACAGAGCTACTATAATCTAATCTTAACCATCCTCTACTTACCATTTGAATGACTTTTTTCAAAGAAGGTTTTGGAGAAAAGTATTCTATTACCGTATTTTTATAGTCATTTTGGGCTTGTTTTATAACCTTATTTTGACAGAGGAAGTGGGCATAGAAGAAACGGAAAAATTGTCATGACGACCATTAAAAAAATGACAATTTGGGCTGGGCGCGGTGGCTCACACCTCATACCTGTAATCCCAGCACTTCGGGAGGCTGAGGTGGGCGGATCTCCGGTGGTCAGGTGTTCGAGACCAGCCTGGCCACCATAGTGAAACCCGTCTCTACTAAAAATACAAAAATTAGCCCGGTGTGGTGATGGGCACCTGTAATCCCAGCTACCCAAAAGACTGAGGCAGGGAAATTGCTTGAACTCGGGAGGCGGAGGTTGCAGTGAGCCAGGATTGTGCCACTGTATACCAGGCTTTGCAACAAAGAGCGAAACTCTGTCAAAACAAAACAAAGCAAACAAAAAACAAACAAACAAACAAAAAAACAATTTGAATAGAGACTGGTATTTAACTGTGGAAGCTACTTTATCATAAATCTCCTTATTGGAAGATGCTATTAGCAAATATTTAATTGTTAAGATGAAGGAAGGGACAGCAACTGAAAGATTAAATGCTTCCAAAAATTTCTGAACAGGTATAAATTGAAAAGGTTGAACCTATACTGTTGAAAACGTAATTTCTCCCCTAGTGGAATTTCTCAAGAGTTGGAGAGAATGGTTTGAAAATGAGAAGGTATTTACCATTAAACCTGTCTCCTCTTAAATTTCGGGAAATTTGCTCCTGTGACTCCTCTTAACAGATCTTCACCCTTACTCCTCCTATTCCAGATACTCAGGTGCGAGAAATGCTGGTCATTTACTCCTCAGTTTCTCCTCTGTCCTACAGACTTTGGGAGAATCTGCTTCTTTCAGTCCTGGGTGCCCAGGTTATAGCAAGGACCGGGCTTCTCCTCCCCATATATCCACAGCAGACTCCAGGCAAGTTATCAGCTGGACTGGGGCAGTCCAATTTGTTCACTCTGGAAAACTTGAAGATACCCAGCTCTTAGCTGGATGGTAATGTGCACCCAGTGCCACGGTGGTTAGTTTTTTAGCACTTGTCACAAGACAATGCAGCAACAGAGCAGAAAGAAGCAAAGATGAGAAAACATGAGCTGCCAGAGAGACCAAAAAAAGTAGCCTCCCCGGTTGACTTCCCATGTCCCAGGTCTAGCCCCTTGTATAACCTGATCCTTCTTTCCACCCTGGAATCCCAAAGATACCATCCCCTCCCCCATCAGTGCTATAGCCACCATGGTCTTTACCATCATCAGCATCATCTTCACCACCTTCACACCAGCACTACTTTCAGCACCATCATCTCCATCACCGTTTCCACCATCATCACTATCACCAGTCAGTATCATCACCAAAGCCATCAACACCATCACCACGACACCAGAACCATGACCACGATCACCATCAACCATGCCCATCATGACCGTCGTTACCACCATTGTAGCCACCATCACCAATTTCCATAGCAACATCCATACTGTCACACCATGAGCAAAGTGATCTCTTCTGGATTAAGCTAAATTGAGTGAATTTCTGTTCCATTTAACTATGTGATCCCCTAGTGGACAAAGAAGAAACAGAAAAGTTGTCACTGTGAACCATGAAAAATCGCAATTTGAACAGAGGTCATAAATGAAGAGGGCCTTAGGTTAGGATTTCTGAAAGTTAAAACGGTGACAAACATATTGGCACTAACCCAAAACTCACATGAGAAATACATTACGTGAAACACTGGCTTTGGTAGATTTTCATATAGGAAGTCATTAACATTTTGTTTAATACAGTTCTGTGAAGGGAACGTCACCACAAGCAAAAGCAAAACCATATTTTCATTTTTCTTTTTAATACATCCTCATATGCTATGGTAGAGCAGAAACTTTATTTGGAATCAAAACCAGGGGTGCAAGAGGTCTAAGAATAACACTGGGCAAATTTCCTAGCATCTCCCAGCCTCAGTTTCCACTTCTGTGAAATGGGGACAATTGTAATGTCTACTTTAAAGGGTTATGGTATTAATAAGATAACAATTACTATTATTAAATACTTATCACTTGTCAAACCCAGTTCCTGGCACTAAAAATGTAAGCCATTTTCATTTTGCTTTTATTAACCTTTTGTGTCTTTTGCAGAGTCTACCCCTTGACTGTTTAATTGGTGTTAAGAATACTAATAAATGAATGTTTAAATTAGGTGGGGGGTAAAATACTGGAGATGGGAAATACACTTTTTGCCAGTGAATATACATATACAATGCCCCTCTAAAAAGAGGAGAATCAAACACAGTCATATTTGTTTAATTTTATGCAAAAACCAAAAGTGCCTTACAGACTGTCTAACAAGTTGCTTTAGGCCTTAGGGAAAATTCCTCTTAAAACTGGACCTAGAGCCAGGTGCAGTGGCTCATGCCTGAAATCCTAGTGACTCAGGAGACTGAGGTGGGAGGATCTCTGAGGCCAGGATTTCGTGACCAGTCTGAGGAACACAAGGAGACCCCATCTCTACAAAAAACAATTTTTTTTAATTAGCTGGGCATGGTGGCATGCACTTGTAGTGGCACCTACTTGGGAGGCTGAGGTGACAGGATGACTCGAGTCCAGGAATTCAGGGATGCAGTGAGCTCTGGTCATGCTACTGCACTCCAGCTTGGGTGACACACAGTGAGACCCTGAGACTCTGTCTTAAAAAAAAATAAAATAAAAAATACAAATAAAAATAGGAAAGAAAGAACACAAAAATCCCAACCTAAAATTCCTAAATTCCTAAATATCTCTGAGTCACCAGAAGCCTGGTAGGCCTATAAAAATACAGCGTGGTTATCTTATGTAAGGGACAGCAAATATATTATTGATGGTAGATTTGTATCTTTCGTTTCTAGAAAGACACAAATTAAACAAGGAAAACATGAATGGCTTCCCTATTCCTAAACCAGATTACAAATAAATTCTAGGTAAATTTAGGTTCACAATAAAAGTCAGTATGAAACTGCAAAAGCCCAAAGCAGAAAACCCAAACAAATATAACCATCTTCTTAATATTAAATCAAATGTTAAGCCTTGTATTTGTTTCGCTGCCTTAAGAATTTTGAGATAAGAATAGGTATAAGATAAAATTGACACTGAGACCAAGGGCTGCACAGGAGCAAGCTGAGAATAAACAGAAGAGTGGCTGCCCATTCTGAAGACCAAGGGGTCTTGAGTCCTTAACCATCTTAGTCTCAATCTGGGAAGCTTGTACATTCTTCTTCTTAAAGATGAGGCTAATTGCAGAAGAAACTACACCCAAATGTCCCCAAGAGGAGGAGGATAGGGAACTCAGAGAGCTGGCAGTTCCTGATATTCACCCTATTTCATGGTAGGATTCCTTCATCAGCCAGTCCACAAGCATTTCTTGAGTGACCTCTATGTATTAAGTTCAGTATATCATTTTTGTGGCACCAGTCCTCATGGTGACAAATTCTAAAAGTGGTGAGCAATCAGACTAAGATAGTGCTGCTGCTTTGTCATTGACTGTTCAAGAGATGGTGGTACCTCTTTATTAGTCAATCAATTTAATAAAAATTGTTCTGCCACTGTAAAGTCAACACTTGACTCTCTCATTTGGGGTGTGTCAAAAAGGTCCCTATCCTAATCTTGGAGAGGGTAGAAAATGGGCTGGGGGTCAGAGTGGGAAACTATCCTTCGATAGTTTGACCAATATGGCTGAAGGTGGTAATTTTCTATCCATTATCCACTATTCTCCATTTGCCCAGCTGAAAGATCATATAACCAAGCTTCTCTGACTGCTAGATACAACCATGTAGCTAAGTGCTGACCCGTAAGATGAAAGCAGATGTCAAGCTTTTGGCATCCTCCTTAATGGGATCTTAGTGTTTTTACACTTCTTCATTTCTACTGCCTAGAATACTGATATGATTTTTGGAGATTTGACAGCCATAGCCATCTTGGACCACAAGGTGATCTTAAGAATGGTCGTCGTGTGCTAAGGATGATGGAGTGAAACAACAGAGGAACCTTAGGTCCTTGTTACCTTAGATCTACATTTCCAGACTTGGGCTACCTAACTCTGAACTTCCTTTACATGAGAGAAAAAAAAAACCTAAAATTTTGAAGTCCCTATTATCTTATGTTTGCTGTTATTTACAGCTAAAACTAGAAGTTATGACCTCTTATTCCTGTTCTGTTTGTATAACACATCTAGAACAAAGCTCATTAAGCTGAATCATAAAATGACATCTTCACTCCAGTTATCTAAGGTGGCTAATCAGTCACATGTGAAGGGACTCTAGCAGGGCTTCTCAGCTAATTCTGTTCACCCTTTGATCCAGCTCAGGGGTTGATATGGTTTGGTTCTTTGTCACCACCCAAATCTCATCTCAAATTGTAATCTCCGTAATCCCCACGAGTCAAGGGAAGAACCTGGTCGGAGGTGATTGGATCATGCAGGCGGTTTCCCCTATGCTGTTCTCATGATAGTGAGTGAGTTCTCATGAAATCTGATGGTTTTATACGTGTTTGACAGTTTCTCCTTCACACACTCTCTCTCTCACCTGCCACCATGTAAGACATGCCTGCCTCTTCTTCCACCATGACAGGAAGTTTCCTGAGGCCTCCCCAGCCATGTGGAACTGTGAGTCAACTAAACCTCTTTTCTTTATAAATTACCCACTTTCAGGCAGTTCTTTATAGCAGTGTGAGAACTGACTAATTCAGGGTTACCCCGTGAAACCTTCCCTAATTTCACCTTCATGCCTGGGCTGCATAAGGTGCCCTCTGCGCTCCCATTTTATGCTGTGCATGCCTGTGTCTTAATATTATGTGCTTGATACATCCACATTCCCCATTCCTTGGGGGTAGACACTGTCTTCATTCAGCTTTGTATTTGCAGGCTCTAACATAGGACCAGGGATACAGTAAACAGTAGGCACTCAATAAAGGTTTATAGCACTCAGTTATGTTTATCTGTAGCTGCTTTTCAGTGATGTTTGGTGCTTTTGTGACTCTCTAGAGACAAAAATAAAATAGCCCTTAAAAAAAATGAGTGGAAACGGATGGTTTGTTGTAGATGAGTGATCAACAAAATAAAGACCCTCACATCAGAGAGCTGCCACCTCTGCAGGTAGGGCCATGTTTTGCCCACAGTTCATGCTGGCATGATGTAGGGCTCTAGATCAGACAAGCAATTAAATTCTGCTTCCTATGAGTGCAAAATTGGTGACCAAAATAGCTTCCTCTCTTCATGGCATGCATCAAAAGTGTTTGTTTACAGACAGTTGACAGGCTGCTAATTACCTCCTGACACCCTGAGACGACACTCATTCATCTCCCACGCAGGTCCTGACAACCATAAAGCGTGTACCTGTCAACCTGACTTACCAAGGAGCAGTTTCTCTCCGTTGAGGCTGTTGACCCCACTCCCATTTGAGTGACAAGGATCGGGCCGTTTCTCACTTCAGGCAGCCTGACCCTTACACAACCCACTCCATTTTTTGTAGGAATCCCTTCAACTAATGAACACTGTGTTCATCGGGCCAAAGGTTCCAAATAATTGCTGTGTGATTGTATATCACAGTTCTTGGCAGCTCATTATGGGAGGGGGAAAAAAAAACCTTAGGATCCAAGTGAGTCTAACATTGGACAACTCAGTTTTATCTTAATTGAAACGTTGAGAATTCCTGAACCACAAATTTTATTTTTCTCAATTTAGGCTTATAATTCTCCACTCAATCCATTTATAATCTCACTGATTTTAACTTCCTGCCCCCTATTTTGTAGTAGTTGATCTAAGAAAGATAATTGAGGTGGGAAAATGGCCTTTGGATATTCCATCTGTTTCTTAAGTAAGAAGAAGAGGGAGCTCATGGATATTGCATGCCCATGAACCAGGCTGGCATAATAGGTCTTCCATCTCAGCTCTCTCCACCACATAATGGTAGGTGGACATCTAGGTCCTTTAGAAATAAAATTTTCCCACTTGGAGTCATATTTCACTGAATATCATATAAAATACATCCTGGGCCAATGCTTGGAGTTGAGATGTTCCTATAGACCATACTTACATGTTCTCTTCTCCCACCTAAGTTCATTCATTAATTTAATAAATATTTGTGGAGTACCTACTATGGGACAGGCACTATACTCAACCCTGAGGCTACAGCAGAGATTAAGGCCCTGCCCTTAGGGAGCTCACAATCTAGGACAGAAAAC
Source organism: Trachypithecus francoisi (assembly GCF_009764315.1). Lineage (NCBI taxonomy): Eukaryota > Metazoa > Chordata > Mammalia > Primates > Cercopithecidae > Trachypithecus > Trachypithecus francoisi. Next base: position 3,666,203 of record NW_022681442.1, on the reverse strand, counting down.
AGACAACAAACCCCAAACAGCCTGATCCTATTATGTCAGGAGCAGACTAATGCTATGAAGAAAATGAAGCATACTGGAAGGACAGAAGGTATGAAGAGGAAGTGTGTTCTTCAACATTATCATACATCAGGAGCATCCGCAGGGTTCTGGAAAGAGCAGGCAGAACACTTGAAACAGATTTAACTGAAGACAGTTATGTGAGTTAAGAGACGACCAAAAATGCTGAAGTATCCAGCAATGAGCTACAGTGGGAAGCCATTACCTCCCTGGACCTGAAAGAGCTTGGGAGAGAAAGGAATTAACAGGCCACATGAGAGCCTGCTCAGTAGAAGAGAGAAGGTTGAGACCAAACTCTGAGGTAAGTGCCAAAGCACCAGTGAAGGTCCACACACCACCAGTGTAAACATTTCCAAGTGATATTTCAAGCTAACAAATTATTTAGTAAAATTAGTTCTATTCTCCTGCCTTGATAAGTATATCTCTATAACGACAAAACAGAAAAATACATGTAAAATTATAGTTGTCTACAATACCCCAGTGGATGGCCCTTGGACATGATAAGTCTTTTAAACTAGAGCCACAGCCTCATAGTCACGGCCCCTCTCACCTTCTCTCACCTCTCCTAAAGTGCAGGGACGGGCTTTTTCTGAAGTTCTCTTATCTAAGGGAAGTTCCTCCCTTAAAAGGAATGGGACAGTTGTGAGCATTCTCCCTGGGATCTACATGAATTGGAGATGATTAAAGGTCTCCGTGCCCAGGTCACCACACCCAGACAGACTTTTCACCTCTCCTTCCGAGGGCTCCTACCTGAGGGACTTTTATTTCTGCATAAGACAGCCTTTGTTCCCTGTGCAGTTCCTCCCCTCACCCTCCCATAGCTTGTCATCACCACTCTCCAGGAGCCTTTAAGCTCCTGTTTATTTCTGTAGCTCAAAATGCTATTTAAGCTTCAACCACCTGGCCCTTTTTGAGGCTCAAGCTTGTGGGGCTCCCGTGCATATGAATTTAATCGATCTGTATGTGGTTTCTCCTGCTAATCTGGCTACTGTCAAGTTTATTTCTCACATGTAAATATCGCAACACCAGAAGGGAGAGAGAAGGTTCTCTCGCTCCTACACAACAAAATACCAAAGACAACTGAATTCACTCTTATTACACATCTTGGAGTATTCTGTTGATAGGCAAACAATATTTGAATGAGTAGAAAAATCCTACATAATCCATACATTTCTATATATTTAATCCATACACTGTATTTTCCATGCCTTAATATCATCAACATTACAAATTATGTTTTAAAATCAAGACTTTGAATGTAGTTTATATTGTATTGATGATAATGCCAAGTTAGACATTTCTTGAGTTACTGTAGTTCTTCAGTTCTTAAGTTGTAGTTCTTAAGTTCATTTACTAAATTCAGTTGGGAGAAAGTGTGCTCTGCTGAGGCAGTAGCAATTGGAATTGCAAAAAAAAAAAATCTAAGCAATACTTAAATTCAGAAATAAATCATAAATTTGACATCTCATGTTCAAAAATTATAATGGGTTCTCACATGATAAAGATTCAGAACACTTTAAGTTTATTACATCAATAATTCTCCCGTATTAAGTAATTTAACTGTCTCTTAAAACAATGTGTGTGTGTGTATGGACAGAATGAGTTTTTCTTTTCTCTTTCAAATTTTTCAGTGCTAGACTTTTATAAAGAAAACTGATAAGAGTACCAGAATATTCAATTTATTCAATTTGCTCCTTAATTGCAGAAACCGGTTTCAGAATTATTTTACAGAATTCTCTCCCTCATAGTCATGCAAAATTTTTATTTTCGGATTCTAACTTTCTGATACGTTATCTGGAATGTAACTTTACTTTCCTGATATCCTTTCCATGGGGAATTTTATTCTCTTGAAAATTTAAAAACGTTTAAAGTCCTTTAAAAAGTAAAAATAGAGAAACTATGATCTACTTGACTTTTTTTTGGTTTGATTTTGCTAACATTATTAACAGCAAGCAATAATTTATAAGAAATATAACTGACAGTATCACAAATTCAACACTGATTCTTTCATAAAAGACCAAGACTTATTCTTTATTTGAGGACCTCTTGTTGTCATGGCTTTACCATCCAGTGCATCTCTTATCTTGACTAAATTAAACCTAAGAGATTTGAAGTCATCCATTTGGCATTCTATTGTGTGTCTAGAGCAGCTGCAAAGTCGAATTTGACATGTGTTTCATCAGAATGTTCCATGGTGGGCAGATGCAGAAAACACCATTTTGACCTTTGAAACCACTTTTGCAAAATTTTGACAGTAAAAGAAACCTGACATAGTTTACTCCATTTTGCTTCAAACCTCCAAGCTGTCCTTGGTCATTCCTGGGTATAGAACAAGCTGGCCTTGGGAGAAATTTGGTTTATAGCTTAACTTTAAAGCAAGGATGATAATAGCCTTTCCCAAAACTCAACTGCCTTTGTAAAACTAATGAAAGTCCACAAGATTAGGATTACAAGAAGGGCCTGAATTCTGCTAAGATATAGGCTTAGTTAAACAATAACCAGTCATTTTTCCAGAGGTCACAAGATTTGTAATTTCCCCAAGTATTCCCACAGATAGCATCACTGTTTTAACACCTGAGATTGGACTTTTGAGTTGTCTTTCAGACTTCTGCATTTCTGATGACGAGTTATCTCCACCTGGACTCATGACTCATGACTCTGTCCTGTGGACCCTACCAAGAGGCAGACTCAGCACATGAGGACCATTTTCCACTACCCTCTGATGGCATCCCCAACCAATCAGCAGCACCCATTCTCTAGCCCCCTCTGCCCACCAAGCTATGCTTGAAAACCCTAACCTCTTAGCCTTCAGGGAGATGGATTTGAGTAATAACTCCACCTCCTGCCTGGTGTGGCCAGATTTGTATCAGTTAAGCCCTTTACTGAAATGCCATGGTCTGGGTGAATTGGTTTTGTCTGTGCAGCAGGCAGGAAGAACCCATCAAGGGATTACACCTTAGTACCAAAGAATGGCATGTCTTTGGAAAAGCTGGGGCCATGTCTCCTGATAACAAACGTGTCAGTGCCTGACATGCAAGACCCACTAGAACCAGAATCAACCATAGGAGAAGCAAGCAAATGGGCACTGGGCCCTACAGGTGATTGATGCCTCATTATGCACGAATCTCCTACATCTCTTAGCGTGAGGGGAGAGATCTGACAAGGTTGTTGATCTGTCTTTTCTCTTGCCTGAAAGCTTCAGCCACTCAAGTCCTCCCTGCTCTGTAATGCAACATCCATCTCTGCCTTGGCAGTGGCACTGCCCCCGAATCCTAATGTCCTTGGGATGCAGTTGCCTTTTGCTGTCAGAACACAAGAAAGAGACATGGAGATGTATCCTCTGGGACTTGAAGGACCTTAGTCTTGAGAGCACATGCTTGCGGGTGTGCCAGTGTGGGTGAAGAAAGTCTTTCCTCCCTGTCCTGGGACCTGTGGCTGGGGCTCAGGAATCAGGCTGGTGAAAAACAGATTAACAAGAGTAAAAGCAGTTTTAATTCGTATGTGGTATGCACGGGAGTTCACAAGAAAAATGTAGCTACAGGAGGTGACCAGGTGACTGAGGCTTATGCACCATCATAGGCCAAACAAGGGAAAAGGGGTGTGGGGCTTCTGGGAGCAGGAGAAGTCAGATCTGGGAAGGCATGTTGGGGTCGTCTTGTTATGCAGTTAAGAGTCTCTCAGGATATGGGGATTGTCTCCAGGAGCAGCTCCCTCCCTGCTATGGAAACAGTTTTACTTTATAAATGTAAATTTCCTTTACAAGAGGCAAAATGTATACTACATTTTTAGGCAGTTAGGGGGAGGTAAGGAGCTTTTCCTGTGTCTGCTGGTTCTCAGTTGCCTTCAGCTCAAAATAATGTGTGTGCTGAAGAGGCAGACTTTGGGATGACATACTCTGACACCCTGTGGAAGCAAGAGAGGCACTGTGTGTTTCTTAATGCATTTGTGTGTGTTTGTGACACGTGGGACCTGCGGAGGCATAGGGGACCAGAGCAGGGGTTCCACCTGCCTGCATCTGTGTTTGGTACAGAAGTCATTGCCACCGAGGGAAGTCAGCACTTACAGAACAGTGTGGGCAAGAAGAGGAGAGAGATGCCTGTCCTCTCATTGCCCACCCTGAAATCTTCTGCCAGGCTGAGAAAGCAGAGGGAGAGGCAGCATGGGGAGGTAGGATTCTGGAGCACAGAGTGGGGCAGAGGGGCTGGAAGGCATGGGGGGTGGTGACTAAGGACCATACTCTGACCTTTTATTGCTCACATTTCTTTCTAAGGGGCTTAGGAAGTCTCACCTTACAAACCATAAAATATTCTTAAGCAAGATTTTTCTTTTCTTTTCTTTTTTTTTTTTTTTTGAGATAAAGTCTCACTCTGTTGCCCAGGCTGGAGTGCAGTGGCACGATCTCCAATTGCTGCAGGTTCTGCCTCCGGGTTCAAGTGATTCTTGAGCCTCAACCTCCTGAGTAGCTGGGACTACAGGTTCATGCCGCCATGCCCAGACAACTTTTGTATTTTTTTGTAGAGACGGCCGTGTTGCTCAGGCTGGTTTTGAACCCCTAACCTCAAGTGATCCCCCCATCTCAGCCTCCCAAAGTGCTGGGATTACAGGTGTGAGCCACTGCACCTGGCTTGTATTAGTCTGTTCTCACCCTGCTATAAAGAAATACTCAAGACTGGGTAATTTACAAAGGAAAGAGATTTAATTGACTCCCAGTTCCACGTGACTGTGGAGGCCTTAGGAAACTTACAATCATGGTGGAAGACACCTGTTCACAGGGCGACAGGAGAGAGAGAATGAGTGCCAGCAGGGAAATCATAAAACCATCAGATCATGAGAATAGCATGATTTAATTACCTCCTACCAGGTCTCTCCCACAATCCATGGGGATTATGGAATTATAATTCAAGATGAGATTTGGGTGGGGACACAAAGCCAAACCATATCACAGCCCAAGATTTTTACTGACCCTGCATAATATGGCCTACTTTCCAACTTGACTCTGGTATGGCATCACCTGAGAGATAGCAGACCTCTTATCTTAACTCAAACATTCCTTTCTACTGACTCCAAGTGTTTAAACAAAGCTTAGCTCTTTCAACTAATTGCCAACTAAAGAATTCCTAAACCCAGCAGGGTGTGGTGGCTCAAGCCTGTAATCCCAGCAATTTGGGAGGCTGAGGTGGGAGGATTGCTTGAGCTCAAGGGTTTAAGACCAGCTTAGGCAACATAGTGAGACCTTTTATATTCTATTATAAAATTTTTTTTTAAGTAACCATGTGTGGTGGTGTACACCTGTAGTCCCAGATATTGGGGGGCTGAGAAAGGAGGATTGCTTGAGCCTAGGAGACCAAAGCTGCAGTGAGCTATGATCATGCCACTGTACTCTAGCTCAAGTGACAGAGTGAGACCCTGTCTCAAAAATAAAAATAATAAACAATAAATATTTTAAAATAAAATAAAGAATCCCTAAACCTACCTATGACCTTTAAGTTCCCATTTTGAGATGTCCCATCTTTTCTGGGCAAACCAATGTATACCTTCCATGTATTGATTTTACCCACAATTGCTGTCTCCCTGAAATATATAAAACCAAAGTAGAACACGATGACTTCAGGGGCACCTTCTCAAGACCTCTTGAGACTCTGTTTTCCTGGGTCATGGTCTTCCATATGGCTCAGAATAAACCTCTTTAGCTATTTTGGCAGAGTTTGGTGTTTGTTCCTTCACAACAAATGAAGTAGTGATCACACGGTACTCGTTGTTGGCCTCAGGGAGGCCTCTGGCTTTCACAAGTTGGTATTTTGTCAATTCTGGAGAGTGTGAGCAGGAGTTTTGATTCAAAGCTAGGTAAAACAAATCTTCCTCAGTCCTGATCTAGCACCTTAGAGGGAGCCAGCCCAGAAGAGAGTGCTTTACTCTTAGGCCATCTGGGAAGGAGCAGGCTGCGAGGGCTGTCGGTCAGGCGAGCCCCAGAGAAGAGCCGGGGAGGAAGGGGACTCCCTGGCAATAGAGGTGCATTACTTCTGTGGCACTCAGGTTGGCCTTTAGAGGGTTCACGGAATTCCTAGGAAAAAATGCTCAGAGCGCTGCAAAAAAAATCCCACGCAGTTCCCCCAGCACATAACACCACACATGCAAAGCAGGGTGAAGGGATCTGATTTTCCTCACAGGAAGTGCCTGGATGGAAGGGAAATGGAAGTCTTCCATTTTTGCATAATTCTGTAAAATTATATACATTTTGCCAATTCAGCCCAAACTGGTATTTTCCTCTCCCTGATTCCTATTTCATTTACACATAATACTTAACATGCAGCACGAGTTTCCAGACTGCCTGGAGAAAATAGGTTTGCCTCTGCCGTCCTAGCCTCCTGCTGGCTGCGTGCTCCTCAAAGCACCATGCCGTCATGAAGCACTGCTTGTGTGGGTGTGTGAAGGAACCAGAGCCCGCAGCCACATTGCTTATTTCCAAGGCTCTCACTTGGTGTTAGAGAGGGCGATTGCCATGCTGAGTATGCATCCGGTGTGTCTGAGCAAAGTCAGCTGGAAAGAAGTGTTTGTCACAGTGCTGCAGGTCCCAGAGGGAGGCCTGGCCCTCGCGAGCAGGCCGCAGTGGGGCCTCCACACTGCCAGACCTCAGCCTTCTACTGGCCTCTGCTTCTCAAAAAGACCAGAGGCCTTGAGTCCATGTTCTCCAGCCACAGCTAAAAGCTCCCCTGAAACAACCAAGACATTCCCTCATTTGGAACCTGTCTTTGTGGCACAACCAGACAGATACCTGCCTTTTGTCAGCCACTTGCGATGTCATGAGAAGTACACAGCTACCAGACAGAGGAAACCCAATTCTTACTGACTCCTGGGAGGTCTTAAGGAATTTATTTCCCCCACTGGGTCTCAGTTTCTGCAGGTATACAACCAAAAACGAGGATCCCAAGCCCCACATAGTCCAATATGATAGCCACTAGCCACAGGTAGCTATTTAAATTGTGGTTGAATGAATTAAAATTAAGTACAAGTGAAAATTCCATTCTTTGGTCAACTAGCTACCTTTCAAGGGCTCAATAGCCACGTGCCGCCGGCAATTCCCATACTGGCTGGTTCAGGTAACAGAACATTTCCATCGCAGCTAGAGGTCCCGTGGGACAGTGCTGATCCAGAGGTTCCTAAGGCCCTTCCAGGGCTGGCATTCCAAGCGGAGGTGGGTGATCCCTGGCCTGCCTCCCCTCTGGCTACTGTGGGCGTCCCAGGTGTGGGTGTGTCCTCTAGTTCTCATGGGTCAGAGCAAGCGTCAGGAAACTCTGGCTTTGTTGCTCTTTTGAGTGTTCTCAGAGACCCTTTTCGGCACTGTCCAGGAGCAAAAGTGTTCAAGTGACCTAGAAGACGCTGTTTCATTGGCCTAGAGAGTGCTAGCCTGAGATGGGGAATCTGAGACCCAGAGAGGCTGAGAGTTGAGGGAACCAGGGGAGACTGCTGCTCGCTGGCCCCATGGAGGAAGGAGGGAGCCTTCCACAGATTCAGAAGGGATGGAAAGAGTGGTGCTCCCAGACCCGAGGCCCTCTCTGGAGAGACGGGTGTCTGCATGTGGTGGGCCTTTATCACAATTGTTGTCAGCCATTGAAAACTCTGCCCAGCATCTTCAGTACCACAGACTGACAACCTAGATGCCAGTCAGAGAGGTCCAGGGCTCTGTGGGTCTAGAGGAAGCCCTTGAGCCCACATTGGTGGCCACCTTTCTTGAAGAGCTTGGCCAGGCTCAGCCGTGGAGCCTGTCCAAATTGAGGATGCGCACACAGGCTCTGGGACGCAGGGGCCAGACGGGGCTGGCTGCAGTCCCTCCTTGGCTTGTCATGCCTGGCTGGCAGCTGAAAAAATCCTCACACCTGCTGGACAGAACCAAGGCCTGCTTTACTCACCGACACACACCTTGACTTGTGTGCCCAGGTGTTTGAGGGAAAAGTTCAGAAATAACAGCACCCAGGAATCCAGAGAGGGGCAGGGCCCAGGGTGGGGGCTCCCCTGCCGGAGTGTGGGAAGCAGCCCAGTCAGTGCGTCCTTGCTCTCCCTTGTTCATCCTCAAAATGTCCCAGAGGCTGCTGTTGGAACCCTCACCTTACAGAGGTGGATACCAAAGCTCAGAGAAGTAACATAGTACAAGCTACAGAGCTTAAAAAGTAGTACTGCCAGGACTCAGAGCAAGCTAGGCCAAGCTCCCAGCTGCGTTGTTTCCACTCTTCCACACAGAAGTCTGATGTCTGACCCTGTCTCTGATGGATCATTCATTCATTCACTTAATTTTTCTTTCTTTCTCTTTCTTTCTTTCTCTCTTTCTTTCTTTCTTTCTTTCTTTCTTCCTTTCCTTCCTTCTTTCCTTCCTTCTTTCTTTCTTTCCTTCCTTCCTTCCTTCTTTCTTTCTTTATTTCTCTCTCTTTCTGTCTGTCTTCTTTCTTTCTCTCTCTCTTTCTGTCTTTCTTTCTCTCTCTCTCTCTTTCTTTCTTCTTTCTTTCTTTCTTTCTTTCTTTCTTTCTTTCTTCTTTCTTTTTTTGGAGACAGAGTTTCACTCTTGTTGCCCATGCTGGAGTGCAGTGGTGCAATCTTGGCTCACTGCAACCTTCTTCTCCTGGGTTTCTGCCTCAGCCTCCTGAGTAGCTGGGATTACAGGTGCCGGCCACCATACCTGGCTAATGTTCATATTTTTAGTAGAGATGAGTTTCACCATGTTGGCTAGGCTGCTCTCGAACTCCTGACCTCAGGTCATCTGCCCGCCTCGGCCTCTCAAAGTGGTGGGATTACAGGTGTGAGCCACTGCGCCCTGCCACACTTAATTCTATCAGCCCACCTGAGCTAGGTGCCGGGGTACAGCCATGCATAGCACCACGAGGGCTCATCTCACAGCACTGGCAGAAAGCAGCCTCATCCGGTGAACTGATTCTGCTGTGAATTCTACAATGCCCCAGCTTTCGAGACAGCCTGCAATGGGGAAACCTATTCTAATTAAGGATGGTCAAGCCGGACTTCCTTGAGTAGGTCAACTTTGAGCTGAGTTAGGTGGCCTCCTAATACCTCTATTTTCTTGTCTGTAAATTGGGAATAATGGAAATCTCCATTGTGTCTCCTCCAAGGGCTGGTCTCAGGAGCCTCTCATGGGAGGTGATGGTAAGGGTCTTTGTAGACATCCTCTGGAGGTAGAATTACAAAGGCCCAGGAAAGAATGCTGGGTCAGGACCTCACACCATTCTTGGTCAAGGCCTTTTAAAATGCATTTACCCACCATCTCCCTTCAGCAAGACCCAAGCACACTGGCTTAAGGGACTGGACTCTCCCTATATTCCTCAGTGTTGAATAAAAGATAGAGACAGAATCTCTAAATTTGAAAACTTTTCTTCAGGAGACAAGAATTGTAATTCAGGTCATACAGACCAGGTGGTCTTTGTTATGTCCAAAGAACAAAGAGAAGGTTAAAGAATTTAGAGAAATGTTATGTATTGTTCTGCAAGAAAGTTCATTAGATTAGCACTAGTAAAGTTTTGGGGAGCTGGCAAGCTCTGATTGGTGAGGGATGGTGGTGGATAAAACTAGTCTTAAAGTTGCAGTACGTTGTTTCAGTAGCTATTAGATAAAACTGGTTTCAGGTGACAGCAAGCAGTTTCAGCAGCCGTGCTTGCAGAGAATTCAGTCCTCAGAGCAATGTTGTGTGCCCTGAGGGCTTTTCCTCCTGGCCTCTGGACTCTGTTTTAGTTGAGTATGGCAAGAACGACCCAGTTTGTATGATCAACTTTCACATTAGTAAAAGCTTGAACCACAGGCCTGGGAGAGCCAAGCGTAGCTCTGACTCCACCTTCTTCCACTGACGTCTTTCAATGACTTTCAATGAGCTCAGGCCGCCAGGAGCCCAGACGGCCGGCTCTTCCCCATCAGTATCTTTGTCTTCACTATTTCGTCACCCAGTGAGTCTCTTAGGCTGGGAGTTCAGTTTACATTCCAGGCCCCAAACAACAAATAAAGGAGACTCCTGCCAGCCCAGGGTTCCCAGAGATGCCCTGCAGAATCCACAAGAGGCGCCTTGTCTCTCAGGCTCCCAAGTCAGGCATCTTCACAGAAAGGTAGAGCACTGGCAATTTCTAGAATCCTGATTCCACGTGTATCCCTCTCTCTGGCAGAAAACTGAAATTCCACCAGTTTATGCTTTAAAAATGTATTATCCTTGCTGTGATTTTAAACTACATCCACAAATTCGTTACTCCTCTCTCCAAGAAGTGGAACTTAATTTCTCTACCCTTTTCTCAGAGACTCACCTCTGACAAATAGAATGTGGCAGATGAGACCGGGCTATAAAAGGCATCAAGGACTCTTCTTTGTTCTGTCTTTTGGATGGCTTGCTCTGGGGAAAGCCAGTCACCATGCTGTGAGGATGATCAAGCAGCCTTATGGAGTGTTCCATGTGGAGGGGAACTGAGGCCTCGTGCCAACAGCCGTGCAAGTGCACTATCTTGGAAGTAGATCCTCCAGCTCCAGTCAAACCATCAGGTAGTGGACTATAACCCACCTGAAACTTTGACAGTCAGCCTCAGGAGAGACCCCACAGTGAAACCGCCCAGCTAGCAAAGGCCAAATTCCTCACCCACAGAAACAGTATAAGGTAATAAATGTTCATTGCCATTTTAAGCGGCTTAATTTTGAGTCAGTAACAAAAACAGTGCTATTTTCTTTTTAAGGCTGATGATCAAAACTAGCCTAGAACATTCCTTAGGAAGGGGCCGCATTGGAGACTAACATGCCCTCTCCTCCTACCCTGATTCAGCATTACCATGTGTCCTCTAGAAGTGGGTTGAACAGATGGATGGATGGATGTCCAAGTGCTGGTTGAAGCGGCCAGCTTGCATTTCATGGTGCCACATTGAACAACAACTTGTGCACATTTTTAGGGACTAGAACCCTACTTCTCACACCAAGATGACTCCCTCCTTGAGAGGCCTGAAGGTTCTTGGGTTATCTGGCTGTGCATACACACAAGGGGCGTGCACTTGGGAGGAACAATGGCAAGAGGAATTACACTATCTTTTCTCTTTAAAAAGTTTTTTGCCTCGCTAACACGGTGAAACCCCGTCTCTACTAAAAATACAAAAAAAATTAGCCAGGTGTGGTGGCGGGCACCTGTAGTCCCAGATACTTGGGAGGCTGAAGCAGGAGAATGGCGTGAACCCAGGAGGCGGAGCTTGCAGTGAGCTGAGATCGCACCACTGCACTCCAACCTGGGTGACAGAGCAAGACTCTATCTCAAAAAGTAAATAAATAAATAAAAATAAAGAATAAGTAAAATTTTTAAAAGTTTTTTTTACTAACCCATATAGATGAATTTGCATAAATTCAATGTTTGCTACAGATTACTCTACTCAACATTCGTTTATTAAGTGTTGTAATTTTTTTAAATGTACATACTCCTTAATAAACAACAAAATATTAACACATTGGTGTTCACCACAACATTAATTTATTTTCTAATTGTTTGACTATATAATAAGTAAATATTATGAATTTGAGGTTAACAAAAATGCATACCAGTTAAATATTTCTTTGGGCTGCAGTAACAAGATATAACAAATAGATAACTTAAAACAAGAGAAATGTCCTGTCTCACATTTCTAGCAACTAGAAGTCTGACACCAAGCCGTCAGCAGGCCATGCTCCCTCTGAACCTATAGGAGAGACTCGGTCCTTGCCTCTTCCCACTTTCTGGTGGTTTGTCAGCAAAGCTTGGGGTTCGCTGGCTTGCAGTTGCGTAATTCCATAATTCAGCCCCTGTCAGCACACGGCACTCCCCCTGTGTGTGTTTGTACCTTCATATGGCCACCAGTCACATTGGGGTAGGGTCCACTCCATCCCAGCAAGACCTCATTTTGATTAGTTACATCCACAATGACTTTGTTTCTAAGTAAGTTCACATTCTAAGGTGCTAAGAGTGGGATTTCAGCATATCTTTCTTTTTCTTCTTTCTTTCTTTCTTTCTTTCTTTTTTTTGGGGGGGGTGGGAGACACGATTCAACTCAGGACCAATCCTTTTTCATTTTTTCATTTTCTGTAGTGAGAAGTCAGGCAAGGCTTCAACGATTCTGCTTCCTTAAAGTTTGTAAAACTGTTGGCAACTGTTGTGAGACCTCGGTTCTTTTCTTAGTTTAAAAGAATTTAAACAAGAGACACACAGCAAAGGAGATGCAGCACAGAGCAATTTATTGCACAGGAGAAAGAATATTTTGTAAGTGAAGTGCAGAACAGACAACACCCTGAGAGCGTGCAGGGCGAATGTTTGTGAAGATGAGACAACACTGACCATTAATGGCGAGACTTCCTTTATGGGAGTCTTCTGTGATTATTCATAAGGGGATGGGAGAGGTGTTGCTAGGAAGCAAGCTCTGGGTGCTCCTCCGGGTGCACATGCGCAGTAGCGGCACATGCTTGTTCATATGTCACATGTCTCATTAGCATCTTAAATCTCCACCCAGGACTGTGTTTTTTGCTATTATTAAAAAAGGGTCAGTTTGAGGACAGGTAAAATCAAAATGCATGTACCCTCTACAGGGGAAAGTCCTTACCAGAGGCAGCTTTGCTGGAATAAGCTTGACTGCAGTGCAGATGGTGTGTTGACGGTGAGGTCTCCATGGTTGCTGCCTCCCAAGGACATGGTTATGTCCTTGACTATCTCAAAACTACTGATCTAGTGGGCAAGTCCCTAGAAGAAAAGCGGCCCCAGTAAATGCTTGAATGAATGACAGGGTGAGCAACAGCATCCCTGCTCTGACATGGCTCGCACCGCACTCCCTGGCAAGTTGGCACCCTGCTCAGGGTTTATGCCCTGGAAAGCAAGATGGGCCCAGTCATTCCCAGTTGTGGGGTGATGCCAGGGAGCAGGCTGCATGTCCTGAAAGGAGACCTGGAGTGGAATGCTGGTCTGCCCTTTGCTGGGGGAGAGACTTTCAGGAAATCATTCATTCAACAGATTCTTTTTCATAATTAAAAAAAATGTGTGGGTACATACTAAGTGTATATATTTATGGGATTCATGAGATGTTTTGATATATGCATGCAATGTAAAATAACTTCATCCCGAGGAATAGGGTCTCCATCCCCTCAAGCATTTATACTTTGTGTTGCAAACAATCCAATTACATTCGTTTAGTTATTTGAAAATGTACAATGAAGTTATCATTGACTATAGTTACCCTGTTGTGCTATCAAATAGGAACAACAGATTCCTATTAAGTGTCTACTATGTGCTGGCAATTGTGACAAATGAGGAATGGATCAGACAGGAAGATTAATAAGGGACCTGTCCCCGTGAAGACCACAGTCTAAGGGGGACATATAATCACACGCACTTCACAAAAATCCCACTTGCCAAGCGCCTGGAAGGAGAGAGGCGCAGTGCTCCGAATGCCTGCCGGAAGCCAGAGCCCCCTCAGGGTTACTGAAGGCAGAGTGGCTTCAGCACAGTGTTGAGGGCTCAATTGCATTCCCTCCAAAACTCGTACTTTTGAGACCTCAGAAAGTGGCTGAATTTGGAGAGAGCCTTTAACAAGGGAATCAGAACTAAATGAGGTCACTAGGGTGGCCCTAATCCAGTCTGACTGGTGTCTTTATAAGAAGAGGAAATTGGGACACAGGCTTCACACACAGAGAGACCGTGTGGTGACACAGGGTAAAGGCAGCCATCTGCAAGGCAAGGAGGGAGGACTCAAGAAACCAGTCCTGCACACACCTTGATCTCAGACTTCCAGCCTCCAGAAGAGTGAAAAGGCACATCTCTGTTGTTGCAGCCCCCAGTCTGTGGTACTTTGCTATGGCAGCCCTATCAGATTATCAGATACAAGAAGGGAAACGCATCCTGGCCAAGGGAACAGCATATGCTAAGGCCCTGGGGTAGAACAGAGAGTGGAGGATGCACAGGCTCAGAGGGCCCTGCAATTGGGGCACAGAAAGGCAGGGAAAGTGAGACACAGGAAGGTGGGGAGAGGGCCCAGGCAGACTCCCAGCTTAGGGGTTTAATAACAAATCTTCTAAGAGAAATGCAAGGGCATTATGTGTGGGGCGGGAGGAAGACTGGCTGACCAGCTCGGCATTCCAGAAACATCCCCATAGCTGAAGCAGGAGAATAAGGTCTGGGGACAGGGAGCCTAAGGGCTTCCTAGAACTGAAACAGTAGAACCCCAACTTTCTACAACCAAGTGCAGAACTTTGTAATTCTGCTTCAGCTATGCCGGGAAACATTGCCTTCACTTGCATAGGGTGTACACCAAGTAAATAACTTTGTAACCTCCCTCAGCCTTTTCATTTGCATAGAAAATACACCAAGTAAGCAATGGGAAACCTCTAGTGGATATTTAAACCCCAGAAAATTCTGTAACCTGGCTCTTGAGCCCCTTGCTCAGGTCACTCCCACCCTGTGGAATGTGCTTTCGTTTTCAATAAATCTCTGTTGTTGTTGCTTCATTCTTTCCTTTCTTTGTGTGTTTTGTACAATATTTTTGTTCAAAACACCAAGAACTTGGACACCCTCCACTGGTAACATATCTGCTGTGTGGAAGGGGGTCAGGCAAAGGCAATGAGGCCTGTGAGGGGAGCACAGAGGCACATAGAGGGTCCCAGCTGTAGGCAGGAGGGTAGGTTGGTCTCCACCTGTGAAATGAGGGCAGTATTGTGCATGGTACAATCTCTCAACAATTGCCATTTGTGATTTACTTCATTGTTTGACCCCATTAGACTGGGAGGGGAGTTCTCTTTTGGTTCTGAAGTTATGCACGTAAGCTATAAACTAATGTTAGTGCTCATCTTGGTATAATGAAGATAGCCTGAGAAAGGTAGTCAAATGCCTGCTGCTTTCAGCATAACTGCTCCTGACTTCACTCAATGGGCCTGAGGACTCTGAGGAAGTGCTGGGTGTGAGGGAGGGATTCAACTCAGGGGAAGTCCAGCTTCTTGTCCATTTACATTCTCTTCTCGTTCCATTCTATAAGTAAGGGTGTCCGTGACTTCCACATTTTATTTGACTCAAAATTTAAGGATTAAAAGCATTCGTGTCTAAACTTGTTAATTTAGTTTACTAGACCATCTTGGCCAAACAACTGACTAATTAAAAATTTTTTTTCTTTATAATAGTAATATTGTTTTAGAGGCAAAAGGATAGGCCAGAGTTTACCAAACTATGCTCTAGAAAACATTAACATCTTACAAAATCATAATAGCAACCATTATGGCTGACATTATTGTTTATTTTGGGTTGGCTATTGGGCTTAGTAATTGTCACACATTACATAATGCTGATAGTTTTTTCTTTGAAAAAAAGGGTTGTAGAATATTTTCATTTTCTTCTTGGCAACTCATGATACAGATTGTTCCTGAGTAGTTTTACAGGGAAAAAAACATATTTCATTTTGTTTCTCTGTTATTGTCCTTAAAAACACAATTTGGGGAAAACGGTATGAGATTTTAAAACTTGGCAGCTTCACTGAAGGTTTTGATGTCAGTCATGTTGTATAGGTTTTATTGTAACAGATGGTACAGGTAAGGAGCAAAAGGAAATTAAATTATAGATCAATAGTTCCGGAAAGGGCCTGGGGAAGCCTTCCTTGTTCAACAGCAGAAGTTGAGAGGTGAGATGATTGTCCCAGGGGGGTGGAATGGGGCTGGGATGGGCTCCACCTCCCCATCCACCAGCACCTCCCTGTCCCTGCCTGCAGGTGTCACTGGGAGGCCTCCCCTGGGCTCAACTGAGCCAGAGTGTCCGGGAGCAGTGCCAGAGAGAATACAGGACACTCAGTAAAATTTGAATTTCAGATAAACAGTAAGTAACTTTTAGTATTAATATGTCCCATTTGTTGCTTATCTAAAATTCAAATGTAACGGAGCTGTCTGCATTTTTATGTGCTCAGTCTGGCAACCAGTGCCTGAGACCTGGCCCAGCATCTAACTGCCCTCTGACTTCCTCCGGCACAGGGACACAGGGCCTGCAGAAGCTGCCTGGAATGCCAGTTCCCACAGCCTTCCACCCCTGAACGATGCCTCCAATGCCAGGAAGACCCAGACATCCACTCTGGGGAGCAGGGGTAAGGAAATCACCTTTACAAAAGTGTGTAAGGTTGCTCACATCCATCCCACCCATGCTCACATCCTCTCCACACCCTCTGGCCACAAGCCGAGCTATTCCTTCGACAGCCACGGGGACTCCACAGCAGCGCTGCGGGGCTCTGCAGGACCTTCTCCATGGGAGGCATGGAGCCCACTGCAGTTTCTCTGTTCCACAGGCTCCAGGCTCTGCCAAGCTGATCCGGTCAAGGACAGTGGGCTGACCCCCACCTGGGGCCTCGGCTCCACATCACCTTCCAGGGATGGGGTGGAACCCCCGGCTCACAGTTCCTCCTCCTTTTGCCATTCATTCCCTGCTGCCTGAGTGGGCTCTGAAACCCTTGCTGGCTTGTTCTTCAACCTGGGCTTGAGACTTGAACAGGCTTGCCCAGTGTGTCCACCTCCAGGAGGGCTCCTGAGAGAAAGGAGGCCAGTGCCATCTGCCTCTCCAACTCCACCACAGGCCTGTGTCTGACCACAGTGCTGCTGATGGTCTACCCCCACCCACCCACTTAACCTCAAGCCTCTGGAGAGAAGGCACCATCTCTTTTATCCACTGAGCCCCAGCACCTGGCCGGATGCCTGGCAGAGCAGGCTGTCTGTGCTCTGTGGCTGGATGGTGGGCAGATCCATGAGAAGAGCAGAGACACCCCTGTGCCCACCTCCTCACATCCTCTCCCACCCCACCCAACCTGTACTCCATAAAGTTTGCTCTTTAAGGCCAGAACTTATGATTCCCCTTGAGTCCCTGCAACTGTTCCCCAAGACAAGAAGGCATTACAGTGAGGGGAGGCACAGGGAGCTGCTCAGTGTGGCCTTTCTTTCCCTGCAAATGATGCGTGTCCTAGCTGTATAGAGGCCACGAGGAGAGTGGGAATAGGCCACTGAGGGACCCTGAGCAAGGCACAGACCCCGTTCTGGGCACACTCTCCCTCAGTGATCAGGAGAGTGGCCAGGCAGACTGGGGACATGGCCAGGGGCGCAGACATAGGGTCTTGGGAGTGGCCCACAGGCATCTTCTCAAATCCACACTCCCTGTCACCTGGACAATGCTGTGTTATGGGGACTGTCCTGTACATTTTAGGATATTGTCCCAAAGAACCTTAAGGACCAAGCGGGGGTCCAGGAGAAGAGCTGGGCAGATGGGGCTGAAGGCAAAACCCTGAAAGCCAAGTGAGGACAGCTTTTCCACAATGCATCAGACCCATTTTCCTAAAGACAGTGGCTGCCATCTCTTCCAGAAGGTAAACAAAGAACCTTCTCTACTGTGACCCACCATCCCTAAGAAAAGTACCACATGGCTGGGGTCAGCTCCAGGAGGACTCTCTAGATATGCTGGCCACTTAAGCTCAACTTTCCATCACCAGTAACATGCGCAGCTCACGTGTGTACACACACACAAATGCCACCACCCTGTCCCCACAGGTCTCTACTCCAGTAGATCTCACTCAGGGTGATTTTGCTCCCTGAAGAGCATTTGGTGAAGTCTGGAGACATCTCTGGTTGGCACAGCTGGGGGCAGGGGAGGTGTTTCCAGAATCTAGTGGGTAGGGCCAGGGATGCTGCTCAAGATCCGAAAATGCCCAGGACAGTGCCTGCAACACAGGATGATTCAGCCCAAGACCTCAGCAGTGCCCAGGGTTAGAAACCCCGCCGTAACATTGTGAAGCTGCCTGTAAACTTCTGCAAAAAGAGATCTTGGAATTTCCAGTTGGCTTCCCTGGGGCTCTATAAACCAGATGTCTGTCGTTGGCATCAGTTCACATAGATACCTGCAGAAAGCTGTCTGCTAGTGATGAAGCAGCCCCTCTTTTTCAACTACTTTGTAAGTGAAACTGCCGTAGGGAGACACACACACACACACACATCTCTTGATAATGCACAGTTCATTTTTCTCTTCATTTCCTCTCCTGAACTATAATCACTTTGGGCAATGCCAAGAATAATTGTAGAGACACATTCAGACCCCTTAATTAAGGAGGCTAGAGGATGCCCCCGAGGCACCGTGTGTGAGGGCAGCATTCCTTCAGAACTCACATGCAGAATGGAAATGGGAATCGGAAGTCTATTTTCCTTTTGTTTGGTGTTCAATGCCTTTTCCTCTCGTTGACAGACTTGAACTTTAAAAGACGGATGATGATGTAAGAACAATTGACGTGTCATTTGACAGATGGCAAAATTTGTCTTTTCATTAATTTAAACTAATTTCTCACTGCAATTACTCTCCATTGTCATTGGAGGGGGCGGGGGGCTCTCACTAGGGTCTCCTAATTTTGGGTATAAATGAAAGACATCAAGAAACTTTGTGCAAAGAAAAATACTCAGCCTTGTTATGGTTTGGCAGAGGTGGGTGTTTCTCACTCACATACATCAGAAAGCCCTAAGAAAAGCAAATAGGAAGAGGCTTATAATTTTCTTCATTGAAGTGAGTCATATTTTTGAAATTACAAAAACTCATTATTTAATTTGGAAAAGTTTGGAGGAGAAATTCCATTCTTCCTCATTTCTGTGGAGTAGTGGTGACAGAGGTTGGTGATGGTTGTTTTTCTGTTCAAAGAGATGTAACAGAAAGGAGGCTCCAGACATTCTCATTTTTCTTCTCTCTTTTTGCTAACAAGCTTCCCAAATTCTGAAAAGAAAATAAATAAATAAATAAACAAACCAGCAGTGGAGAAATGCTGATTAAGTTGTCATGCTGAAATTATACAGCAGATCCTTGTATATATACAGATCCTTGAACACTTGCCAGAAATTGCACTTGAAGAAAAATAAACCAGCTTCATCACTAGGTATTTTCTTTGGAGAAAGAGCACTGCAAAGCGGGTGCAGAGAAGACTTTTGTGTAGCGTCTGTGACGGCAAGAGGTGAAGTCACCATCAGCAGTCGGCGGGCGAGCAGGAGGGTTGAGGTTCAGATGCAGGGTGAAGGAACTTCACTTTCAAGGGAAAACTGGACATGAGTCCCCAAAGGTGACAGCTTCCTGAGAGTGAGTCATCTAGGTCCCAATTCAGGAAAATACAGGGATCAAGGAATCTACTAGGGTTGCCCACATTTGACCTTTAATAGGAATAGAGGCAGGCAACCTGGGGACACAGCAAGCAGACTGCACCCCATTGGCGCCTCCTGTGAAATCCCAGTGCACCCCTCTTCCTCTCCACCAATCACAACAGCCCTTCTTTGAAAACAGTTTTTGTAGGCAGGACTTTTTTTTGGTTTTATTTTAAAGCATCAATCAGTCCTGAGTCTTAGCTCTGAGGTATGCGTATTAATTTCATAATGACAAAACCTCGTCTTGTTCTGTTAAAAGACAGACATCTCTGTGCCCTACTTTTTATCAGCTAAATTGTTTTATTAACATAACATCTTTGTAAAATGAAGATCTTTGTTCTAGAAGGCATGTGATTCTAAATGTTTGCTTTGTATGCCTTTTATTATGCTTTTTTAGCTGTGATATCCTTAACTGTAAATTAAAAGGATTTAAAAACATCCCTATATGGTGTAAGGAAGGGGTCTAGTTTCAATTTTCTGCATAGGGATAGCCAGTTCTCCCAGCACCATTCATTAAATAGGGAATCCTTTCCCCATTGCTTGTTTTTGTCAGCTTTGTCAAAGATCAGATGGTTGTAGATGTGTGGTCTTATTTCTGAGATCTCTATTCTGTTCTGTTGGTCTACTTTGGTACCAGTACCATGCTGTTTTGGTTACTGTAGCCTTGTAGTATATTTGAAATTGGATAGTGTGATGCCTTCAGCTTTGTTCTTTTTGCTTAGGATTGTCTTGGCTATACAGGCTCTTTTTTGGTTCCATATGAATTTTAAAGTAGTTTTTTCTAATTCTGTGAAGAATGTCAATGGTAGTTTACTGAGAATAGCATTGAATCCATAAATTACTTTGGACAGTATGGCCATTTTCACGATATTGATTCTTCCTATCCACAAGCATGGACTGTTTTTCCATTTGTTTGTTTTCTCTCTTATTCCCTTGAGCAGTAGTTTGTAGTTCTCCTTGAAAAGGTCTTTCACATGCCTTGTTATCTGTATTCCTAAGTATTTTGTTCTCTTTGTAGCAATTGTGAATGGGAGTTCATTCATGATTTGGCTCTCTGCTTGTCTATTGTTGGTGTATAGGAATGCTTGTGATTTTTGCATATTGATTAGGCAATACCATTCAGGGCATGGGCACAGGAAAAGATTTCATAACGAAAACATCAAAAGCAATTGCAACAAAAGCAAAAATTGACAAATGGGACCTATTTAAACTAAAGGACTTTTGTATAGCAAAATAAATTGTCGGCAGAGTGAACAAACAACCTACAGAAAGGGAGAAAACTTTTACAATATATCCATCTGACAAAGGTCTGATATCCAGAATCTACAAGGAACGTAAACAAATTTACAAGAAAAAAAATGAACAGCCCCATCAAAAAGTGGGCAACGGACATAAACAGACACTTCTTGAAAGAAGGCATTCATGTGGCCACCAAACATACGAAAAAAAGCTCAGCACCACTGATCATTAGAGAAATGCAAATCAAAACCACGATGAGATACCTACCATCTCATGCCAGACAGAATGGCTATTATTAAAAAGTCAAGAAACAACAGATGCTGGCAAGGCTGTGGAGAAATAGGAATGCTTTTACACAATTGGTGGGAATGTACACTGTCTTCAACTATTGTGGAAGACAGTGTAGTGGTTCCTCAAGGATCTAGAAACAGAAATACCATCTGGCCCAGCAATCCCATTACTGGGTATATACCCAAAGGAATGTAAATAATTCTATTATAAATATGCATTCACATGTGTATTTATTGCAGCACTATTCACAATACCAAAGACATGGAATCAACCCAAATGCCCATTAATGATAGATGGATAAAGAAAATACGGTACATGTACACCATGGAATACTATACAGCCATAAAAAGAAATGAGATCATGTCCTTTGCAGGGGCATGAATGGAGCTGGAAGTTATTATCCTCAGCAAACTAACTCAGGAAGAGAAAACCAAATACCACATGTTCTTACTTACAAGTGGGAGCTGAACAATGAAAACGCATGGACACAGAGAGGGGAACACCACACACTGGGGCCTGTCATGGGGGTGGGGTGAGGGGAGGGAGAGCGTCAGGATAAATAGTGAATGCATGCGGGACTTAATACCTTGGTGATGGGTTGATAGGTGCAGCAAACCACCGTGGCATACGCTTATCTGTGTAACAAACCTGCACATCCTGCACGTGTATCCTGGAACTTAAAATAAAATTAAATTAAAAATTAAAATATCCTTAATCTTTCTTTTTTTATTGTTGTTGGTAGGTTCTGTTTTGTTTTGTTTTTGTTTTGGAGACAAGGTCTCACTCTGTCACCCAGGCTGGAGTGCAGTGGCACTATCATGGCTCACTGCAAACCTACCTCCTGTTCTCAAGTGATCCTCCCTCCTCAGTCTCTGAGTAGCTGGAACCATAGGTGTGTGCCACCACGTCCTGCTAATTTCTCTCTCTCTCTCTCTCCACATATATATACAGTAGTGACAGGGTTTTGCCATGTTGCCCAAGCTGGTCTCCACCTCCTGGGCTCAAATGATCTGCCTGCCTCAGCCTCCCAAAGCACTGGGATTACAGTCATGAGCCACTGCGCCCAGCCCCTAGTCTCTCAATTTGTAATGGGAATAGCAGTTCACTTCCAAAGATTAGAAATGAGGAATAGCAACAAATTATAGGAGCAAGAATTATTTTTGTTTCCCTGAATCAACAATCCAGACAGCACAGATAGATATATTTCTTGCTAGCAATGCAAGCCCAGAAACTACATGAGGAATTTCCATCACAAAGTTTTCTTTTGGGGTTTCTGAAGTCACTTGCTGAAGGTGGAAGAAGGTGGTGACTCTGCTGCCTTCCTCTATTTGCAAGAGACAAATGAAGATGGATGAGGTAGGGTCGGCAAGCTCCCCCTTGTCAGGTTGATTTAAGGCCTGGTGATGAAGGCTTTTGCCAGGCAGCCAGGTAAATCAGAAAGCGGAGGTCGATAAGGATGGTGGAGGGACCGCCTGGTCCTGCATCCCGAAGCTATTTCTCTTGTAACTGCAGTCGTCCATCAAGGCCAAGGTGGGAGCCACTGGGTAGCACAGCTTCAAGTCAAGCTTATTTTCTAAGCCCTATTATACAACTAAAATTGTATTCCCTGGAGGCCTCAGCTAAAGAAGGAATTTCCTTCCATAAGCCTTTTAAGAGCTGAGAATGGCATTGCAGACCGGCTATTGACAGTTTTTGAGGGCTGATAGCATGTGCAATGCCAAGTGAGTACCTCCAAATGATCAGGAAGTTCGTCTCAAGGCACAGCCCGCACCAGGTCTTTACTGTCAGCATGTTCAACTCAACCAAGGGTAAGGGGAGGAAGACGAGAGTTCCTAACCATTCCGCCAAGAAGCCTGAGGCTTCCACAATCTCCGTCCATCAGTATTTGTCGCCACACATGGTGCAGTAAAAAGCAGAGTTCTGAGAGGCAGACGGGGAAGAGGCTTCACAAAACATCTGAGAGCCACGGAAGATGAAGTATCTTCCAGTTACATAGCCAGGATCAGGGCCCGTGCCGTCAAGAGCAGGCCTGCCTCTGCATCAAGGGCTCTTCATTTCTGGGTTGGTTTTCTGAGTCTCCAAGTGAGCAATATTGACTTTCGCTGAGCCCATGAACACATCTGGGAATGAGTGGAGCTTTCTCAAGGCAGCTCCTAACCATGCTGGAATGACATTTCAGGAAAACACTTAGCTCCAGCTGATCAGAACGCTCACTGTAAGGAAACATTTTCTGGCCCTGCCTTTTGAAAGGTCTTGTGTGGCCTATGCATACTACCAGTCACAAACAGCCTTGAGTTCTGCCCACAAAGGCAGTGCACCTGCATCTGAGGGTGAACTCACCCCCATAGGTTGGCTGGGTTCAAGCCCACTGTCCTCAGATGAGAGAAGAAAAGAAAGGACCGAATTTGCTCAGGTGTCTTTTGCCAAAGGCACATTTGGGACCAGATTCTGCAGTGAAGCCGACTTAGATCAATGGCTTTCCATCTAAGGGGGAGGGGATTTGGGAAGACAGCAGAGCCCACAGGTGTCTGTGCAGTGAGGCCACACTGAATCCAGCCAGCTGAGTGAGCAGTGAGGAGCAGTGGAGGAGTGCAGATAGACACATAAGATGCAAATTCAAAAACGCCTTTCACCTCACCTGCATCTCCTTCACTCACACATCGCTGCTCTTACTGACCCCTCCAAACCACCTGGATGCTTCCCCACTCCACTACTCACTAGCTGTGTGACCCTGTACAAGTTACTTAACCTCTCGAGGCCTCAGTTGACCCAGTGGGGAAATGGAAGTAATCATATAACTTCAGACAGTTATATTGTAAGGACCGATATTATATGCATAATGCTTAGAACAAGGTGGGCACCTAGTAAGAATTGATCAGCATTATTTTTGTGTTGGCATTCATTCATCAAACAAGGAAACACCATTGTTGGAACTTAATTCTATACATGGAGAAAGAGAGGAATGGGGAATTGATTTGTCCACAGTGCCAGGGCTGTTAAGCAACAGAGCCACGCCCAGGCTGAAACCTCATGCACGGCCTCGGGATGCTCCCAGCGTGGGCCTCCTTATCCATGCTCAACAGCTCTGTCCTGGCCTTGCTGACGGTAGGAAGTCTCCAAGCAGAGCTGGTAACATCTTTGCGCTAAATAGCACAGAGACTTTAGAATGGTGTTTCCCCACCTATTAAGTCTCATTGCATAAACTATTTTTTTCCAGGTAGAATTCAAAGTTAGGCGTTAAATTTGAACTAAACTGAGATGACCCACAACTTTCTGGCATTCCACAAACTGACCTGTTTCCACCTGCTGATTGTACTTGCAGCCAACATCAAAGCTTTAGTCCTTTAGCCCAATTATCAATATCATCTCACATTGAGGTGTCTCCTCTGAGATAAAAATAAGCCTACTTTAAGGAGTCAGGGAACTGTCAAGAGTATCAGTAATCTTCCTCAGGATAGTAATTTACCTCTCAGTAACCTGATATAGGGAGGCCAGCTTTGAAGCAGGAGAGGATGACGAGGACAGCAACTGCAGGTGCTGTTGAGGAGCTCAGTATGCACTCAGTGGTGTTAGCAGAGAACAAGACCGTACAACAAAACATATCACCCTATAACGGCTCAGTGTTTGTGTGGGATTCGGACAGGCTTAGGAAACACCTGAGCTTCCTAAACTGAGATTCAGCAGCATGAATTTCATATCTGGTGTTTTCTTGTTTCAATTCTGGTCTACTAAGGCTTAGAGATTGAGTAACGCTTCTCACTCTGAAATGTCGATTACCTCTTTCTGTTTTGTTTTTTTTTTTTAATATGTATGATATGGTTTTTGTTGGTGTCCCCACCCAAATCTCACCTTGAACTGTAATAATCCCCATTTGTCAAGGGTGGGACCAGGTGGAGATAACTGAGTCATGGAGGAGGTTTTCCCCATACAGTTCTCATGATAGTGAGTGAGCTCCCACAAGATCTGATGGTTTTATGAGGGGCTTTCCCCTTTGCTCGGTTCCCATTCTCCCTCCTGCCACCCTGTGAAGAGGTGCCTTCTGCCATGATTATAAGTTTCCTGAGGCCTCCCCAGCCATGTGGAACTGAGTCAATTAAACCCCTTTCCTTTATAAATTACCCAGTCTCAGGTATATCTTTATTAGCAGTATGAGAACAGACTAATACAGTGCTTTGGGAGAAGGAGAAAACCAGACTGATGTCCTAAGATTAAAATAAATGTGGGATTTAGAAATCTTCTATCACACAGGTACAGCCTTTGTTGTTAAGATTTGCTGCAGGACCCTGAAGCAACTCGCAAAACAAAATGTGTGTGAATGTGTGTGTCCATTTAATTTTGAAAGTCCTAATTCTTTAGGGTGCTTTTCAGTTTAAGGGTTTATCCTGCAGGTTCAAAGAAGGTGTTCTCCTCTATGAACCTGGAAAGCAGGTCAGCGTACAGAGGTTTTAAGACAAGTTGTGCAATGCCAGCAAGGTCCCAAGGAACAGGGGTCTTATCTTTCATCTTTTGTGTCTTACATAGTACTGGTTACCCAGAAGACATCACTTAACAGGTGGCGAATACATGAAGGAGAGAATACATGAATGATTCATGTAATAAATGAGTGATGTGATCACAACATTCCCTCTGAAGTTCATCGCAGCTTCTCTGTCCAGTCCAGATGACCAAAGATGAGAGGAGAGTCCACTGTGTGCATGGCTAAGGGCCTCACAATCCCTCCCTTCCAATCTCTGTGCTGGGAGGAGTCCAGGACCCATCAGCACCCAGACCAAAGCCTGCACCTGGCTCAGCTCCTTCCTATCCCTGTGGTCATAGGCAGGTCAGTTACCTTCTCTGTGAGGTAGAACTAATACTGACTTTGACTTTTCCACTGGACTTCTGTAGCCATCCAGATGGTTGACCAAGGACTATGAAATATTTCTGGTTGATTTCTGGTTGTTGCTAATGTATGTAATACAAAATTAATAAATGAAGATCAACCTGTCCACACACCCTATAATATGCACTGGTCATCTTATGAGACAAGTCATGGGAAGGGAGATGGGAAGGTACAGGCAGGCCAGACCATGGTGGGGTGGCTGTCAACATAACCAAGAACTCCAAGGGAAGAATCCAGCATTGAATGGGCACCACCTTCTGCAGCAGGTGCTTCATCCACACCTTGAATGTCAGATCCTCCCTCGGCAGCCACCCTGGGCAGGCGTTAGCTTCCTTTGCAGGAGAGGAGGGAGACCTCCTATGCCAGCACTGTTAGATGATGCAGAATGCTGATGGTCTGGAGGGAGGATGCCCCGCCTGCCCTCGGGGCCAGGAGAGGTAGCTCTGCAAGTCTCTTTGGTGGACACAAGGCCCAAAGCTCTGCAGAGTGGTGATTTCTGTCTCCTTTGAACATGTAAAACATTTTCCCAGGCTCAAGACACCAATGAGAGCTGCGAGTCTATAGGTAGATGAATCTTCTCCCTTGGCTGACTTTTTAAGGAAAAATACTGCCCCAGAAGTGCAGACACAGCAGCATGCCCATGCTGGGTTCTCACCTCCAAGTGAGCCACACATGTGCATGGTATACACACATGTGTACACACACACATGCACAAACACACACATGCACGCACTCACACACCTGCATGGGTAATGGCAGCAGGTGCTGTTGCCAAGCAATGCTGCTCCCAGCCAGAGCTTCTCTGGCAAGGTGCTGTTCCTCTGGGAGCTGTCTTAGTCCTGATGCAGCTTCGTGGATGACCTGGCCCATCAGCGGGAAGGCTTGGCCAACCACACTGGCCTTTCACCAAGGGGACTCAACTGTGGGGGAAAAAAAAAGAAAGTTAAGCAGAAGTCAAACTGCACTGTGTGAGCTGGTCTCCAGTCAATCTCAACAGGGCTAGAGCTGGGGGGACATGATGAAGCCAGACCGAGGGCGTGGCTATGTCCTGGGGAGTGCAGCCCAGAGACCCCTGGATACGGCAAACGCTGGATTCGCCACTCTCTCTTTCCTGATGGTAAAAGAGAACTTGAGTCTCAGGCCATGTGGGATGGAGAGGAGAGAGGATGACCTGGGGAGACCGCCTGGAGCCTGAGACCCCACCGGCCCTAAGATTGTCCTCCAGGGCATTTAGCCAACTTCCTAGGCCACTAACATCTCCTTCCCAATTTTCCCCATCAGTTTTATCTCCAAGTTCATTAGTTAGAAGGATGATTTCATTATTTCTCATGCATAAATAGAGTCCTGTAATTGCTCAGGAACTGAGAAATGTATTTATTATTCTCTGAAAAATATTACAGGTTTGTGGGTTTCCTTAGTTCACAGCCAGGACGCAGGGCTCAGCCTGGGCTGGCAAAGCAGAGTGCAGGGGAAGAAGAGGAATCACGTCCCAGTGGGTGGAGGTGTTCCAGGCACCCAAAGCTATCTTAGAAAATGACAAAGCCCCAGTACATCCCTCCACTGTCTTGGGGCCTTGGAATCACTGTTATCTATTTGCTTAAATGAAGGGGGCAGCAGAGGAAGAGATCTGTGAGGTATTTGGGTCCCTGTGGGTTTCTGTTTACAGGATAAACAAGGAGAGATCTCTATCCTGACCTGTTACTCCTTGATTCTGCTCTCAGTACACCAGGTATGGACACTGATCTGGGGAGATTTTCAAGCTTAATATTCTCGCCACAGCTTACTGGGGGCAGGAGAAGAAATCCAGCACTGGGAGGCTCCTTGGGGCTGGAGGGTGGGCGGGAGAAACCCAGGGGCTTGGGGGAGAGGCTGAGCCACTCAGGGCTGCAGTGTCACAGGGAAGTGGTTGCTGGCAGCTTCAAAA
Source organism: Trachypithecus francoisi (assembly GCF_009764315.1). Lineage (NCBI taxonomy): Eukaryota > Metazoa > Chordata > Mammalia > Primates > Cercopithecidae > Trachypithecus > Trachypithecus francoisi. Next base: position 3,638,658 of record NW_022681442.1, on the reverse strand, counting down.
CTTGAAGTGGGACTTTTGCAGGAGAAAGCACATTCTCTGGGGGAAGGTCTCATGGTTTCTGGGCTCAACCCTCAGCCTGGCCCCTTCCCATGCCCCATGCTCTTCCTGGCACACCAGGGCCTCCCATGTCTTCCTCTGCCATCAGTGCCCAGGTTAGTGACTCCCGAAGCTTCAGCCAGATCATTCTTGGAGCTTTGGCTGGTACAGCCAACAGCCTGCTAGACAGCCTCCCTACCATGTCCCCAATATATCTAAACGCATACGTCCCAAACTAAGCTCTTCCCCGCTGGCCTAGAACTGGTCCTCCCTCAGTGGTCCCCCTCTAAGGGAAGGGTCCATCCCACTATCCGCCCCTTCAGAAACCTACAGGGCATCCAAATCTTGCTCCTCTCTCCAGTCCATTCTCTGAACCTATCAGTTCCATATTCTTAATCTTTGGGAAATAATTGTTTTCCCTCCACCCCCATGAGACTCCTGAAGCTCAGTCCCTGGTCTTCTTCCCTAGCTCTGCTACCACAGCTGCTGTAGCTCTTCCGGAACAGTGGCCACACCGCCATAGATGGCTCATCTAAACCACACCTCATGGCCACTTCTGTCAGCTCAACCCCTTCACAGCATCTCCTTTCTCCAAGGAAGACAAGAGAAGAATCCAGGCTCTCGACCTCTGCACCCTCGTTTCTCGCTGTTTTCCTCCTTCATGCTAAGTCCCAGCTACCTTCCTCCACGTGGAGTCCCCAGAACCCAGCACACATCCTCACCTGGGCTCTTTGCCCCTGCTGGTCCCTCTACCAGAAAGGAAGGAAAGAAGGAAGGAAGGAAGGAAGGAAGGAAAGAAGGAAGGAAGGAAGGAAGGGGAAAGAAGGAAGGAAGGAAGAAGGAAGGAAAGGGAAGGGAAGGAGGGAGGAAAGGAGGGAAGGAGACAGAGAGAGGAAAGAAAGAGAGAAAGAAAGAAAGAAAGAAAGAAAGAAAGAAAGAAAGAAAGAGGGAAACCAGCACCTGTGCACTCAGGCTTGCAGTTGTAGGGCATGGAGGACTCCAGGCCATGGAGTGATAGTGCTGCCAGTGGGGCCCACAAGGGTGTGCTGGGTGCCTGGGTCCAGGGAGGAGCCCCCCCTGGAGATGAGACTTCAGCTGCATCTAGACACACGTGACCTCAGTGACAAGGCTTCTCAAGAGAACTTCCTGAGGTGGGGCCTTCACAGTGTGCTTGAGAAACACCCTCACTCCTGCTGATCCCAGCTCTCTGGGGCCCTCCTCTGTGAGTGACATCCTTGGGGACTCTGTGCTCCGTATCTCCTGCACACAGGGACCCCTCCCCTGGCACCACCCTTGGGCTGCTCCCCTTGGCTGGCCTCCTCCACAACCATAACATGGACCAGGAGGAGAGCAAGTGATCCGTCATCTTTCCTTCAATCAGTAGAGTCTTGCAGTGGGCTCTGGAGCCACCTTACAAGCAGTCCCCAATTCCCTGGGGAAAGCACCGGGGCTTTGAGATGCCGAAGAACTTGCCAGGGTCCACAGCCAGCGAACCAGCAATCGGCTGTCACCCACCACTCACTTGCCCAACAGACATTTGAGGCTGCCAATGGGCCGGGGGCTGTTCGGGGGCACATTCAGCTGTGGGCCTGCCCTCAGGGCACTTAGATTTTAGAGGAAGAAGGTGGGGACAGAGACTAGACAAACCAAAACGTAAAGTGCCTGGCATGCATCGAAAAGGGACCGTGGGATAGAAAGCAGCTGGGGAGGCGAGGAGAAGGGGCATGAGGAGGGGCCCTGGCAGGCAAGGAGAAAGGCCCTGGGGGACAGCGAGGGGGGAGCAAAGTCCCTGAAGGGGCAAGCCCTCGCGTCTCTTCCCAGGGCCAGCACAGGGACTTTTAGGTTACATCCTATGCAGAAGATGGTGAGAAACACATCAACTGTTCCCATTCCCATTCCCATGGGCAACTCGACAGTAAGCTTCTGCCAGACCACAATATTGGCTCTTTTCTGGTAGTTGGTATGGAATTAACTCCCTTGTATTAATTCAGATAGAGCAAAAATGCACATTTAACAAAAGGACACCAAAAAGAAGAAGAAGAAGAAGAAGAAGAAGAAGAAGAGGAGGAGGAGGAGAGGAGGAGGAGGAGGAGGAGGAGGAGGAGGAGGAGGAGGAGGAAGGAAAAGAAGAATCTGCCTTCTTTCATAGAGTTCTGTTTGAAAGAACGATCATCTCATTGAGAGAATGTGAGAGCTGGAAATTTATGGAAAATCTCTATTGAAAAAGGACTGAAATGGAGTCTTTGAGAAATAATTGTTCAAGAAGAAATGTGAGCTTTTCCCTCCGGCCATGGGATGTTTCTGAATTGGCCCTGCAAAAAGGCCATCGGTCAGAGCCTGTTAGGTGAAATGAATCCTTCCCAAGCTGCTGTAATCCCATCAAAGCGGAATAAGGTGGGAAGGAATGAGGCAAATCCTTCTCCTTAGAGGTTAGGGAAGGAAGTCCTTTGCTCAGAATACAAACAAGTTTCCAGTGTAAGAAGGATTAAGCACGACTCTATTAACTTAATGCCCTCACTGAGCACCAGCAGCTGTCCCGCTCAGTACCAGAAAGCCTGGCAAAGCCTTTGGGAATGTCTTGTTTGGGGAAATTTCCAACTTCATGAGATTCTTCCTGATTGCTTTCTTTTAAAAAAGGAATGAATTATAAAATGAGAAGTGCACGTTGCCTTGACTCCATCCGCGCTCCAGAGGGGCCGAACGGAGATTCCCCCTGGAGCCCATGATAATCAATATCAAATCAAAACTCGTTATAAAAATAAATTAGCAAGCAACTCCTAAGCGCTGTTAACTGGTGGTGGTTGTTCTTTTCTTTAAAGTTCAATAAAACAATTAACTTTTACATCTCAATCTAAAAGCCCCACTGCCAGGGAGCTTGTTTTTCAAAGGCGATGAGCTGAGTGGGAACTCACTAGATGGAGAGAGAAATGAATCCCTCCCACCAGGGCAAAGCTGACAGCCAAAGGCAGGGCTGCTGCCGCCTTGCAGGAGACACCTGGGCCTGCGCGCAGATGGCTTTGCTGGCCAGTGAACGCTCCAAATGAGTCAGACCTAAGGTCCTATTTTGGCTGCTGTTCATACGGGCACAGAAGAAAGAAGTTTGTATAAATGTCACTCTCTGAGACCGGCGAAGAGAACATTCAAAACCCAGCACAAGCACCAGGCCAAGCGTTCAGCTCATGCATTGTTTTTCAAGTTAATTACAAATGTGGTCCATAAACCCCCACTGCTGACTTGGAGGCCACTTTCTTTCCTTTTCTGGCCATAAGACACAGTGGGACTTGGCTAGGAGGAGGCACCAGCGTCCCCTGGGGTGGAGGTCACTTGTCTCAGGGTGGGAGGCCATAGTGAAAGACCAAGAAGGACAGCCAGGGTCTCCAGAGCGGCCACCCCAGGCAGCACCCCACGGGCTGTGACTAGCAGTGAAGCTCGGGTCCAACCGTGGAGAAGAAAGGAGAGGCAGGGTGCTGGGAAGGCCACCTGGGCACAGTGCTGGGCAGCTTGGGCCAGAGGAAGCCAAGGCAGTGGGATGGATCTGGGCCTGAGAGGTCAGGTGAGGTGGAGCTGGTGCTGCCTGGGGAGAGGCTGTGTCTGGGAGGCCCCTGGAGCCTTGTGCAGGAGCAGAGCCTGCGGGGAGGGCAGCTGAAAGCAGGAGCGCAGCGGATGCCACCCAGTGGGGTGGAACAGTAGAGAAGAAGGCAGGTGCCCCAGGCAACTCCTTGATGTGTTTGTCTTTATGAGGGGCCCAGAGGATGGGGACAAGAGGTGCCAGTAGAGGGGAGGGGCTGTGGTTTTAGGGAAGAGGACCAGAGAAGGGAGATCAGAGGGATTGGGGTTGGTGTGGAGTTCTAGGGGACGCTACTCTTTTCAAGACTTTTCAGACCAGACCTTCTGGAGAACCTTTTATAATTTCCACCTAGAGTTTTTCCAAAGGAGGAACAAGAGGTCATACACCTCTGCTTTGGTGGGGACATCCAAGAACTGGCATGACCTGGGGGAGGGAGCTGTGCCTGGCAGAAGCTGTGCCCCAGGGGTAGGAGGCAGGCCCTTGTTCCTTATTCTGCAGCTAGAAGGAGGATGGCAGGGCCAGGCAGGACACAAAGAGAGAAAAGCCAGCAGGGTCCATCCCCTTTAGGGGAGCGGGGATCTCCGGGCCCCCAGGGAAGGGGACCATCCAAGGCAGTATTGACCATAATGGGGAGGGAGAAGAGGCTGGAAAGGAGGGCTGTGCATGACGACTCCAATTCCTGGTAGAACCACACAACAGCTCATTGACAGCGGGTCTGTGAGCATTTAAAGAGCAACAGATCCTTGTTCAGAGGCAGTGTGATTCCATGGAAAGCAAAGCATTTCACTGATGCCTGCTTAATTCAATCAGCTTACTTTATGCAAAAAGGATCCAGTGCCAGGAGTCCCCAGCCTGTCATGGAGGGTGGGGACGACAGTGTCCAAGAGCTGCAGATAACATGCTGAGGGAGTGCTGTGACGGGGGCCCTGGAGGGCTTCGTGGAGGAGGTTGAAAGATTCTCAGGGCCTTCAACAATGCACTGTGGAAGAATTTGGGAGGTTAGGATGAAATGGTAGGTGGGCGAGGCTGGGGGGAAAAGGGAAGATTTCCAACACATTGGATCCACAAGGACACAACACGTTTCGATTTTTAAAATGGTTGTGGCTAAAATCAGCTTCTTGGTAACTACATGAATGGGGATGGAAACCCTCATCAGCTTAGTGTCGGTGGTGGTGGCACCTTGATGAGCAGGTGACCAGATGGCCTGAGTGGTGACGTTAACCTACCTGTTCAGTGGTTGTTGTCAAAGCCAGGCCTAGTGGGAGAGGTTTGCATTTCTTCTTGGCTTCTAACACCAGGTGATGGCATCCTATGGTGCAGGAGGAGCTGGACAGGAGGACAACATCACACCTGGCCCTGCCATCCTCTGTCCCCAGAAGCCATGGTCCAGCAGGGAGACGCATGACTCATGGTCTTCCACGCTGCGTGGAAAAGTCATGGCAATGCGGGCACTGCAAGGGGTTTCAGGATGTTCTGCACCTGTTTCTTAAGTAAGACTCTCTTGTTAATCATGAACATTCCAGCTGCTTTTGTCAGAGTGTCCTCAGACAAGAGGGAGCCTGAGAGAGACTTAGAGATCAGGAGAAGCAAACTGGCCCACAGGTGTGATGGATGCTATGTCAGAGTGTTTGGGATCCGGGAGCCCTGCTCTCCCCTTAGAGACGGATGCAGTTCCGCGCACACAAGCCCTCTCCTGTCTAGGGGAGGGGCACCCCGCCTGCACATGGCATGCTTCCTCCTGCCTAAGGATGCTAACTGCCGTATTGGCAAAGATGGGTTGAAAATGAACAAGAATCCCCACTTAAAAAAAAAAAATATATATATATATATATGCAGTCGTTCCTTGGTACCTGAGGGAGATTGGTTCCAAGACCCCCATGGTAACAAAATCTGCAGATGCTCAAGTCCCTGATATAAAAGTGTTGTATTTACATAGAACTTACACAATCCTCTTGTGTACTTTAAATCATCTGTAGGTGATTTGTATATACCTAATACAACGCAAATGCTAAGTAAATGATTGTTATACTGTCTTTTTAGAATTGGTATTATTTTTCATTATTGTATTGTGATTTTTATTGTTTTTTAAAGTATTTTTTATCCTGGCAGGGTGCAGTGGCTTATGCCTATAATCCCAGCACTTTGGGAGGCTGAGGGGAGAGGGTCACTAGACCCTAGGAGTTGGAGACTAGCCTGGGAAACAAAGTAAGACCCTATCTCTACAAAAAAAAAAAAAAGCTGGGCATGGGGTCGGGCACCAGTGATCTCAGCTACACGGGAGGCTGAGTCAGGAGGACTGCATGATCCCCAGAGGTCTAGGATGCAGTAAGCCATGATCGCACCACTGCACTCCAGCCTGGGTGACAGAACAAAACTTGTCAAGAAAAAACAAAACAAAACAAAACATAAAACTGTTTTTAATCCAAAGTTGGCTGAATCCAAGGATGTGGAACCCACAGGTGTGTAGATGGGCATCTCCCACAATGTTAAATCATCACTTACCAATGTCTGCTTCCTGATGTGGCTAAGTTTAGACACACAGGCAGGCTCGCACAAAAGATCCTAATGTAGAATAAACTGGGGGAAAACATCAGTTCAGCTAGATGGACAGATTCTTGGCAGCCTTAGTGTGCACACATGCGCTGTGACTGTGCAGGAGGGGAGTGGGAAGGCAGAGCTCCATGTGAAGGGACATCTTTGACAACAAGAGCATCTCCAAAACCACCGGGGGAGCACACACGTGCAGCAGGTGAGTTTCAGTTTCCTCCAGCATCTCACATGCTGGAATGGTCCCTCCACCAGCTCTGACCCAGGCCCAGAGGCCTGATGCTCCTGCTGAATGCTCAGGTCCTTGTGGCACAAGCCTTCCCCAGTCCTGCAGCCTTCCGGAAGCAGCGGTACCCAGGGCACAGGGCTCCCGCATTGCACACATGGGCTTATGCTGCCCTCTAGTGCTGTACTCTTGAAATCGCCTCATGGTTTTGCCACTTGAGGCTGATGCGGAATCTAGGGCCTCGTGGGTCCTCTAAAGAAACTGCCTCATTGCATCAAAATCAATGCCCCGCTGTTCTAACAGACGCTCTCTAATGCCCCTTAATGAAACCCATACAGACAATCGCCTATCTGTGCACCAAATTTCAAAAGATAAACATAATGTCTTAGCTCTAATATAAAGTGGAAGTGTAAAAACTTACAGAAAAGTAGCTTTTATAGCATGGAACTTGTCTTGCAGTGAGCTTGACCTACACTCACCAGGAGCAATTTCTTAAATGCCCACTCAGAGGCGGCACTGATCCGCCGTTGAAAAAGGCTGGCGGAAGGCAGGGCTGGCCAGCCTTGCTGTAAAGGGCCAGGTGGTGCATACGCATGGCTTTGTGGACCATAGCTCCCAGCCACACCTACACAGCTCTGTCATTGTAACGCAAAGGCAGCTGCAGACAGCAGTAAGTGAATGGGCGTGGCCACGTTCCAACAAAACATCATTTGCAAAGAGGCAGTTGGCTAGATTTGGCCCAGAAGATAATGGTTTGTGGATCTCTGGTCTAGAGCATCCCCTTCAGTTTACACATTGGGAAACTGAGGCTCAGCGTAGGGGAGGGGATAGTGGTCAAGACTATGAAATTAGACCCTGAGCCAAGTCCTCTGGCTCCAGTTTATCCAGCCCAGCTCTCGGGCCTGAGCTCTGCGGGCTGTGACTCAGGTGGTCTCTCCTCAGGTGTACGGGGGAAGTTTGGTGACCCCATGGATGATCCCAGGGAAAGGAAGGTCTGTGTTGGGCTTTCTCTGACAACTGCAGTTCCCTCCCATGTCCTCCATCCTCCCCAGCTCTGATTCATTCATTCACTCAGGTCTCTGCTGAGTACCAACCTGTGTCTGCCCACCCTGCAGTCTTTCCTCCTGGCCAAGCAGCTTGTGCTGATCAGTTCCCGACCGCTAGAAAATGAAAATAAAGACATGCAAATTACGTTATTAGATTTAACAGGCAGACACTCGATCAAATGGCTCTAAAAGTCTCTTCGCTCAGTCCCTCTTCTCGCCGCATGGTGGGATAGCAGATCCTGTGGTGGGCTCCAGCACTAGCTCCAGGGGCGGGCAGGCTGGCTCGTGGCCTCATAGAGGCGGGGGCCAGGCAAGCTGGGGTTCGGGAGACTCCTGGCCACCCAGGGCCCATGGGGTGGCCGAAAGGGCTGTGCTTGTGTGTGTTCTTGTTCTCAAAGTCATTCACTGTAGCCCCCTTGTCCCCACAGGCCCCTCTTCCCTGCAGGAGATCTCAGGATGGGCTGCTCCTGCACCACTGGGCTGAGAGGACCAGAGCCTGGAAACTGTCTGTGGTTCCAGGGTTGGGGAAGCTTCCAGTCAGATGGGAGCTCATGAGGCCAGGACCCATCTCTTCGGCTGGGCTAAGGCCAGTCTGGTCCCAGCCTCCTGGCTCCTTACACTGTCCTCATCCTGGGGGCCCAGGCTAACAACCAGAGTCAGATCCCGGAAGGAGGGTGTCTACTGCAGATCTAGAGGCATAGAGATGGCTCCTGCAGGGGCTGGGGCTGGCTGAGGTCAAGGAGTCCCTCGGCGCCAGGGAACAAGCACCTCCTACTAGCCTCTTGGAGTCCTAGAAATAGCAGACCAGGTCCCACAGGCCTGGGCACTTGTCTGGCCCCCTGAAGTTAGCCCCAAGATAAGCTGGGAAGGCTAATGATTCACTTCAGCATCCTGTTGCTGATGGAGCCTCTCAGACAGACCCAGCAGGGATCTGTGATGGCCACACTCCAGAAACCCAGGAGCAGCTCGGGGCTCTTTGAGGGGCCCTGTGGTGAAGCCAGGCGGGGATCATGAATCAGCCTGGACAGGCAGGGAGGATCGGGGATTCTGGAGCAGGAGAAGTGGTCTAGAACAGGAAGGGGCCAGCAGGCCCAGGTCCAGGCCCCACATTTGATGGAGGGAAGCAATGCTGCTCCCCAGAGGAGCGGCCCCCAGAGTTGCAGGGAGCATCAGTGTCTTTGTCTGCTTGGGCTGCTGTAGCAAAGGCCACAACCTGGGAGGCTCCAAGCAGCAAAAGTTTACTGTGCCAGAGTCACGAAGACCGGAAGTCCCAATCCAAGACATCTGCAGGGGCGTGCTCCCTCCGAAGGCTCCCTCCGAAGGCTCCCTCCGAAGGCTCTGGGGGCACAGCCTTCCTTCCCCCTAGGGCCAAGTCTGGGCGTTGCTTGGCTGGAGAGGCATCACTACACTCTGCCTTGTCTTTACACACCGCCTCCTCCCAATGTCCGTCTTCACTCAGCACTCTCTTCCGTGTGTCTTTATGTCCAAATATCCTTCTTCTTGTGCAGACACCGTCACACTGAATTGGGGGCCCACACTACTCCAATATGACACCATCTTAACTCAGCTAATTATATCTGCAGTGACCTTATTTCCAAATAGGGTCACATCAACAGGTGACAGGGATTGGGGTCTCACCATCACTTTCTGGGGGATGTCATTCAGCCCACACCAGCGCAGCGCTCCCCCGACTCCCCCAAGTAGGGCAGGTGTTCACCGGCCTCAGGTTCATCTGTGGAACACAGGCCCTGGGACACACCAGCTAACTCACGAATCTCTTTCTGGACAAAGATGCAAGGATAGGCTGGGCATGGTGGCTCATGCCTGTAATCTCAGCACTTGGGGAGGCTGAAGTGGGTAGATTGCCTGAGCTCAGGAGTTTGAGACCAACCTGGGCAACACAGCAAAACCCCATGACTACAAAAAATACAAAAATTAGCCAGGCATGGTGGTGTGTGCCTGTAGACTCAGGGACTTGAGGGGCTGAGACAGGAGGATGGCTTGAGCCCAAGAGGTTGAGGCTGCAGTGAGCTGAGATGGTGCTACTGCACTTCGGCCTGAATGACAGAGCAAGGTCCTCTCTACAAGGGTTCTCGAAAACCTACTAATTCTCACTGTTATGGGCAGGCTTCCAATAAGAAGCAAGTCAACGTCTGTTCATCGGTAACATGGCACTGAAAGGTAAGGGCCACCTCTCGCTCACCTTTGTGTCTCCCGTGGTGCCTTGCAGGTGCTGGTGGGCCAGTGGCTTGCCTCAGAGGCCCTGCAGATGTTTCTTGAAGGAGTGGTGCCCAGGGTGGGAGTAGTCTGAGACTCCCCACGGATGGGCTTCCAGAATAATCTGTTTACTCATCCCTGTTTCTGAGGCAAATGTTTCATCCCTCAACAAAGATTCTTTTTCTTCCATGATGGACTGTCTGAAATTCAAAGACTCTTCACTCCTCTGGTTTTCAGCCTTTGTCAACAAAAGAGGTAAAATTTTCAAGACTTGTTGGAAGACTTGTGCCATTTGCAGGTCTAGGAGGTGAGAATTGGTTGAGTTCTTAAGAAATCTAGATTTCTGCTCAAGCTCTTGAGAATAGTAAGTCTTTACCTTTTAAACAAGGATTTATAAAATTACCTTAGAACTATAAACATGTTCTGGGAAAACATTAGAGGTGTTTTTAGATTTCTGTGTGTAATAATTCACCACTAATGTTATTCACAATGTTCTTTTTGCGTAATATTCTCAGATTAATGAGATTATTTATGAGATTTAGCCATAGAACCTTGTTGGAAAACTAGACAGAGGATATAAAAGGGGACTTTATAACCCAAAGCTGAGACAACAGCAACCAGCCACTGTTGGCTGGAGTCAGTCTGGCTTTTAGACCTTGAGTGGCTCAATTTTTTATTTTTCTGGTCCTGGTTTGCTCATCTGTCAAATGGACATAGTAGCAGTACAACCTTGCAGGGTTGGTGGTTAAATGAGAAACACAAGAAAGACACTTAGTGGCGTATGGAACAGCATTCTAACAACAGACTTCAAAGTCAAAATCCAGGATTGTGAAGGGCTTGGCAAGGGTGGGAGAGGATGAAACCAAGGAGGGATAGGAACTCGACTTTCACATATTCAGTGATATTGATTTCCTTTTTTTTTTTTTTGAGATGGAGTCTCACTCTATGGACCAGGCTGGAGTGCAACAACATGATCTCGCCTCACTGCAACCTCCACTCCTGGGTTCAAGTGATTCTCCTGCCTCAGCCTCCCAATGAGCTGGGACTACAGGCATGTGCCACCATGCTTGGCTAATTTTTGTATTTTTAGCAGAGATGGGGTTTCGCCATGTTGGCCAGGCTAGTCTTGAACTCTTGACCTCAAGCGATCTACCCACCCAGGCCTCCCAAAGTGCTGGGATAACAGGCATGAGCCACCACGCCCAGCCAGTCTTCTTTTATGTAAAAAAAAAAAAAAAAAAGATAAATAAGAGGAGATGATCAAAAATACAAATTTCAGGCCAGGCATGGTTGCTCACACCTATAATCCCGGCACTTTGGGAGGCTGAGGTGGGCAGATCGCCTGAGCCCAGGAGCTTGAGACCAGCCTGGGCAACACAGTGAAACCCTGTCTCTACAAAAAATAGAAAAATTATCTGGGTATGGTGGCACATGCCTGTAGCCCCAGCTACTCAGGAGGATGAGGCAGGAAGTTCACTTTAGCTCAGGAGGTTGAGGCTGCAATAAGTCAAGATTGCACCACTGCACTCCAGCCTGGGCAGCAACAACAACAAAACAGCAAAACAAATTTCAGTTAGACCAGAAGCTAAGTTCAGGAGTTCTATTGTGCTACATGGTAACTGTAGTTAATAACAATGTAGTACATTCTTACAAACTGCTGAGAGAGTACATTTTAAATGTTCTCACCACAAAAATAACCAGCATGTAAGGTAATGCGTATGTTAATTAGCTTGATTTAGCCATTCCACAATATACATCAAAACACCATACTGCGCACCATAAATATATACAATTTTTATGTGGCAGTTAAAAATACACAGGAAGAGAATATAACAGACTGTTAAGAATGGTTTTATTGAGATATAATTCATACACATACATAATATGTACAATTCAATGGTTTTTAGAGGTTGGTGCAGAAGTAATTACCGTTTTTGCCATTAAAAGTAATGGCGGCCGGGGCAGTGACTCACATCTGTAATCCTAGCACGTTGGGAGGCTGAGGCAGGTGGATCACTTGAGAGCAGGAGTTCGAGACCAGCCTGGTCAACATGGTGAAAACTCATCTCTGCCAAAAATACAAAAAATTAGCCATGCATGGTGGTGGACACCTATAATCCCAGCTACTTGGGAGGCACAGGAGAATTGCTTGAACCCCAGAGGTGGCCATTGCAATGAGCCAAGATCATGCTATTGCACTCTAGCCTGGGAGACAGAGCAAGACTCCATCTCAAAAAAAAAAAAAAAAAAAAAGGAAAAGAAAAGTAATGGCAAAAAATGCAATTACTTTTGCACCAACTGAATATATTCATAGATATGTGGAGCTGTTACCACAACTTCAGAACACTTTCATCATCTCAAAAAGAAACTCTGTGGCTTTAGCCATCACTCCCCCATCTTTCCTTCTCCCCCCAAAAAACTGCAAATCTACTTTCCATTTTTCCTGATTTCCGTGTTCCACACATTTCATATGGATGGAATCATGGGAATGTGTGCCTATGAATGGAACCATGCACTTTGTGGCCTTAAGTGTCTGTATTCTTTCACCTGCCAGGATGTTCTCAAAGTTCATCCCTGTTGCAGCATATATCAGCACTACACTCTTTGTTCATCACTGAATAATACTCTACTGTGTAGATAGATTACATTTTGTTTATCCATTTGTCAGTCGATGAACATTTAAGTTGTTTCCGTCTTTTGACTATTATGAATAATGCTGTAAACATTTGTGCATAAGCTTTTGTGTGGAAATGTTTTCAGTTCTCTTGGGTATACACCTGGGGGTGGAACTGTGGGGTGATAGAGTATTTGTTTAATGATTTAAGACACTGCCAGTCTGTTTTCCAAAGAGGTCATACCATTCTACATTCCCACCAGCAATGACTAAGGTTCTGATTTCTCCACATCCTCAACCACACTTGCTCTCATCTGATGCCTTGATTCTAGCCAGACTCATCAGTGTAACTCAGTATCACTGTGGTTTTGATTTGCAGTTCCCTGGTAATTAATGTCAATGAGCACAGACTTTTAGTATTTTAAATTCTGAGTGATGGAAATACGGATGTTTGGCATGTTATTTCGCACATACTTATGCCTTGCTTTAAAATGTTTTGCTTACTATTTTGCTTAATAAATAGTAAGAAGGCTTAATCAAGGGAGGCTTGCCCAACTGTCTATTACAGAGTAAGCCCTCAACAAATGATCATGGTGCAATTGAAACAGCAGAGTTGGGTCTGAGCAGCCTTGTCCGTGCCCTGGGGCCTGCCTCTTGCTCCTTGCTAGGACAGCCAGGGCAATTCTCAACTCAGAGCCCCCAGCTCTGATGGTCCCCTGAGCAGCTGCCCACCCAAGACAGAGTGTCATTCACTCGCCATCCTTGTAGCAATGCCCCAGAAGTCCCCTAGAGCCTCTCTTGCATAATTACAATTAGCAAAGATTTTAAAATGCTCTCAGAGTGCATTCCCTTGCCCCCATGGATCCCCACAACCTGCACAGTGCCACAGGCAAGTGAGGAAAAAGGACCCTTTGAAAAGGGCAGCACCAGGAGGGGGCCAGCAAGATGGTCTTCAGCAAGTCCTGTCCTCCTGACCAGGCCTCCTGAGCTCCCAGCACTGTCTTGCCACCCGTGTCCCTCAGAGCCTGGTCCAGCCCGACTCTGTACCTGGTTCTTTGCCCTTCCTTCTTTCCACAAAGATTCATCAGGAAGTGAGTCAGCTAAGGGGTTACTCTGGTCATTCATGATCATCTGTGGTGCCTTCTGCCATAGACTGAATGTTCATGGTCCCCTAAATTCATGTGAAATCCTTACCCCCAAGGTGATGGTATGAGGAGGTGGAGACTTTGGGAGGTGATTAGGTAATAAAGTCAGAGCCCTCATGAATGGGATCAGTGCCCTTCTAAAAGAGTGCTCCCCCTCTTCCCTCCACCCCACCCCACCATGCAAGGACAGTGAGAAGACACCGTGCCTGAGCCAGGAATCTAGCCCTTACCAGACACCAAATCCACCTGCATGTTGACCTTGAACTTCCCAGCCTCTGGAACTGTGAGAAATAAATTTCAGTTGTTTAATATTTCTGTCTATGGCACTTTGTTATAGCAGCCCACATGCCTTCCTTGTCACACGTACCATGAGCCAGTCCTTCCCGTAACCATATCCCAAAAACACACTTCTGTTCCCACTCCATTTTACAGATGAGGAAATTGAACCAGCCTGAGGGAAAATCAAGAGCATCTCTCTGCATCCTCTGGGACATCCTGGGATGCCCTGGGGTCAAAGAAGAGAGCCTATTGCTACTAAGGGCAGAACCAGGGTTGTACTTGGGAATGTGTGACCCCAAATCCCAGGTGGTTAAACACCACTCTGCTACTTTCTGTAGAGCAATATCAGTGCCTGACAATGCACTTTTTAAAATGTTTCTTGTTCCTCTTCACAATCTTTATTTCAAAGATTGAACCCACTGCTCAACCTCAGCAGGAGAAGCTTGATATATTATCTGCCATGTCCCCGCCTAAGATGCCTGAAGAGGGAGGTACAAAAGAGCTGGCAGGTACACCAGAGGCCCCCAAGACGCCTGCTCCATTTCCCTTCTCTCATGGGGAAGACACCTAGGGCCTGGGAGTCCATCTGCAAACTTCCAGAAGGCAGAGTGAGAGGCTTTACCCAGCACTTTTCCAATCAGGTAGGAGGTGACATTTTATTTTTGCGATAGACTGTATACCCATCAGCTCCAATGGGGAGAGTGTTCAGCTTTTCTGCCTTCTCCCAAGTCGCCCACATAGGATGGGCCCGTGGCAGCTGCTCATCACAGGCACCTCCTTTGGGGCAGGCTGGACACCAGGCTGTTGCCACGGATGGCAATGCTAAATCCTGACCCCAAACACTGGCTCTTTATTTACTTTGGTTGAAGGGCAACAAAACATTATTGTGTGGCTGGAATCAGGCAAATTACGAGTACTCTGTACTACAATTGGCAACATTCCACCCAGCAGAAGGTCTTGGGTGAGAAAGCGAGATTGTTCCTGGGAGCAGGTGTTCGAGGCGATAAGAATCCCGTTTATCAGTTGGCTTTTCCTGAGTCTCTGGTCTGTACGTTCCTCAAATGGAGGCAGAAACCAGAGTGAATACTCTCATTCAGATCTGTGGGGCTAACAAGCTCTTCCATGAAGAAAATTCCTCCCTCTGTCATCACCCTTTTGGCATTATGTTCCCTTAAAAATTAATGGCTGTGTTTTTCCATTTTATTGAGTCTTCTTTGAAGGTGGCTGTTAGATTTCCTTTCTGCACAGATTGAGTCTCAGGGAGGGGCAAGGCCTGTGCTTTGCAAGCTCACAGTGCCAATGGCTCAAACAAGTGGCCTCTGAAAAGCTTTATCAATCTTCCTCCTGACTTGGGCAGAGATCATCCCTCCTGAACCTGCACTAAATTGTCAAAAAACAATAAACAGCAGTGGTGATTTCTGAGTGACCAGGTGGGTCTGGGCCAGCCTGCAGACCGAAGGCATATGCTGGTGACTCTCTGCCTACTGGGGCTTCTTCTCTTCATTCACCACTAGAATCTGTCCTCCTCTAAAGGATAAATGCTCCCAAGGGTGGTTCATTTATTTTCCAAATGCTCCACCACAGTAAGCTCATTCTTTCTACTCACAAAGACTGGCTGCAGTGCAAAGTGATAGTTAAGAACAACAAAATTCACTAGAGTTGCCCTTTCCAGATCCTTGTGAAAAATCCAATGTTTAGATCTGAAGTGTTCAGGGATCATAAAACTCTGTCATGTGAGGAAGAAAATGGAGGCCCAAAGAGGAAGAGTCAAAGCTCAAGTTTTCATGGCCAGTTAGTTGGAAGTCCCGCTGCCTCTTCCTCCCACCCCACTCAAGAACCACTGACTCACTCTCAGATTCCCTAAAAACTTTCCTGCATAGTCCACATAGTTTTGCCAGAGATGGTGAATTCCTCAAAGGGTTTAATTGTGTAATATCCTTGTCCTTGGTTCGGACGCCCATCTCCTTATACTTTCTTGTTTCTAGCCTTCGAGCAGCCCTCCTGCTCTTGTTGTGCCCTGACTTGCCCAGACATGTCCGAACGTGCCTTGTGCTGTAACAGAGGGACCACTCCTACTCCCTCCCTTCCTCCCTTACGAATCGCATGTTTACCCTGTTTGGGAAAGTTTAAGTCTTAGCCAATCGGCATCAGCCAAGATTGTGAGATCCAGCTCCAGCCAATGGGGACTAACCGCATTAGGGATAAAAACCCCTTCCCTCCTTTGTTCGGTGTGCTCTTGCAGTGGCCAGAAGTGTGAGCAGCACCCTTCTGCAGAAGTAAATTTGTCTTGCTGAGAAATCCTTTGTTTGAGTGCTCATTTCCCTTGCAACTCCAAGCTCTTGTTTCTAACAGTTTCCTTGGTGAAACTTTCTGTTCTAGTTCCTTATGATCTCTTTAGGTGAAAAGAGCCTTAACCCCCAAAATACAGAAAACTTTCAGGACCATCTTGGAAGACACCATTTGACACTAGAGATTGTAGTAAATTAACAAGGTGGACACCATGCTGTAGATCACAGTTTCAGCCAACATTTGCCCCAAAATTAATGGTTTCAATGGTCTCATTTTATCCTGCTGATAACCTCTATGGTAAGAGGTGGTTTGTGTTATTGTTCTTGTAACCAAGTATCCCCATTTTTTCTAAGAGATAGTTTAATTATTCTTTCCTCTTTCTTTTTCTCTTTTCTCCTTTTCCACACTTCCTACTTAGCTCTTTAGAAATGCAAATATAGCCTTTTACCTCCTTTTATCAGATACTCCCTACAGGGCAGGTTCATCTAACAATATGCTTGGGAGCTTCAGAAGCGAACTCACCCACCGGGAGGTTGCCTCAAGAGATAACAGTAGATTTACAACTCAAAGTATGCATGCTCACGATGACACCAGCAGTCACCAGCTTGACTGCATCTACCAAGCTAACACATGGGCCCCAACTGCTCACTTCCCCTACTCCTGCCTCCTTCGACTCCCCCACAGCACCCCCCCACCACATGCCATTCATGTTAGGCCTCCCTTATAAGTGTTCACTTTCTGCTCCAAAAGCTGCATGGTATCCTTAAGCAGGAAGCTTATACTTATTCCCTTAAACCAGCTTTAGAATAAAGAAGCCACCTTCTTTATACCCGACCTCACTCTTGTTAATGGGACTCTACAAGTGGTGAGCAACTGAACCAGCATTGTAGTCACATGCTTTCAGTTTTGCAGTTGAAATCAAACCCCCAGCAAGCTTTGCAATTCAAAGTTTGCCCCTTTCCTATGATTCTGGCTAATGCTCTAAGACCTCCAGACCTTACGATGAGTGAACTAATTTTTCCCATTTTCTGTTCTCTTCCTTTTAAGATGAAAAATATTGATTATTGTTTCTAAATATAAAAGTAATGCATACTAATTATGACATCATAAGAAATGCATATTTGGTCTCAGTCCCTGGTTCCTGACACAGAGCTCCTGAACTGCAAGAAATAAATTTCTGTTGTTTATTTATTATTTCCTGGGTGATAGGGGTGATAGGTGCATCTTTTGTTATAATATTTGGTCTTAGTCCTTCGCTCCTGACACAAGAACATCTAAGACCCTTGGAATCTCCAGAATGAGAAGTGTCTTTGCTATGCTAATGAGATGACTGCTAGTTGGGAGCCCATAGGGTCGCTTTGGGATAGGGGTGGGTCACCAGAAAGACCAAGGCCTGATGAGTGAATTAGGACTTTCAGCCTCACCCCCAGCCTCCAGAGAGGGGAAAAGGGCTGGAGATTGACTTAATCACCAATGGCCAAGGATTTATTGATCATACCTTCATCAATGAGGCCTCCATAAAACCACTACATGATAGAATTCAAAGAGCTTTCAGGTTGGTGAGCTCACCGAGGAGCTGGGAGGGTGTTGAGCCTGGAGACAGCATGGAAGCCCCTCTTCACCCCACCCTCCAATACCTTGTCCTATGTGTCTCTGCCATTTGTTCCTAAGTTGCATCTTGGTAACAAACTCATAATAGGGAGTAATGTGTTCCCCTTAATCTGTGAGTCATTACAGCAAATTATCAAACTAGAGGAGGGGAATGGGCGAACCTCTGATTTGCAGCCAAGATGGAGAGAAGTGTGGGTAACCTGGAGACCCATTACTTGTGATTGGTGTCTGAAGTGGGGTAGTCTTGGGAGGGTAACCTCTTTAATTTGGGGAGTCTGCCCAGACTCCAAGTAGATAGTGTCAGAATTGAATTAAATTGTAGGACACCCAGCTGTTGTCCCCACAGAATTGGGGTATTTGCTGTGGATAACTACACATTTGATATCAGAAGCATTGTGCGAATATAGAAGACTTTTGTTTTAACAGGACAGCGTTGGGAAAAATCAAACCCATGCGTGGATATAACCACATTCTCCACATCTCCAACCTCCATAACTGTCATTCTCCATAGAAACAGAGTAAAACATGGAAATTAGTTTCAAAGGCTTTATTAAGATACAGATTCTCAGTTGCAAAATGGAGACCATCTTGGGATCCTAACCTTCCTTTTATAATATTGCTCTAATTGAGTTCTATGTTACGGCATAACAAAAACTAATTTAGAAACCTATTTGCAGGTTCAAAACAGTTCCTACTTACTATAGAAGACTGTTTATCTATTTCAATTATGTGACCATTGTCAAAACAGATTTAGGAATTGCCTCGGAAGCCCAAGGTGGCAGCCTGAATGGAAGCAAATCTTACTTAGTCTTATTTAGTCTTTGGAATCAGCCGATTCAGAACCAAGACTGTGACTGAATTGTGGAATGCTATTTGGGGACAAGACTCTCAAGGAAGGCGGCTGTTTTCCTGTGTGGCTTGAAAACTGGTTCAAACAGCAGTTCTCAAAGAGAAGTCCTCAGGACAGGGGCCAGAATGTCCTCCCCCTCGCACTTCTGGGACAATTGCCTAGTCGTCCTTCCATCTCTTCCTCTAGGATGACTTTACTACTGACTCATCCAGACAATTGCTCCCTCCACTGGGCGCTTGTGGTACACTATGCTTATTCCACTACTGTCTTCATCTATTTCCATATTTCTGGCACTCAGCATAGCACCTCACCCAAGAAGGATGCCCATGCATTGTTGAAAGAAGGAATGGGGCCAGGAAGCTCAGCTGGGTGTCGTTACGCTCACATAAAACTAGAACCAGCAAATTAGAAGTGGGGCATGGCCTTCTACAAATGAATGCCTAAACGGCGGAGAAATAAACTGAAAGAAAAAACAAGCAGCAAGAAAAGAGAGCATTTATGTGGAAAGGAAAAATCCAGAAACTAAACAAATACAGAGATCTGAGACCACTGTGTGTAGAGTCCAATAGTCCAATGGGCACGCTAGTCATCTGGAAGCCACTGTCCTGGCAGAGGGTAGACCTGAGTGTTGCTGGTGACAAAGATAAATGGTCACCTTGGATCAAGATAAAGATGCAATTTAAACACATTCTAGTTTTTCTTTTTAAGTCTTCTGTAGTTTGAGGAGTCAATATAATTATTCCTCCCTCTTTCCTAGCTTCTTTTCTAGCATTTAAAGATAGAAACAAAGAAAATTATGGAATACATCAGCCTAAAACAAAACCTACAGGAAGGAGCCAGATCCTTTGGAGAGCCTGCAATAAGCAGATTTCCTTCAAGATAAAATGAAGTATTTTATGCTACAGGGTCTTTGGGTAGCACTCCCACTGGGAGCTTCTGCTACAACAGAACCTGGCTTGTGCATTTAAAACCTAAAAGCAGGAGGCTTTACATTTGCTGCACAGCTTGCTTCCACACTACTGAACACATTTCCAGATGATGCAGGGAAAGCTCTTGAAGATTAAAAAAAATTACATGTGATCACAAACTATTGTATAACTTTGAACTTTTGTAAAGACATAATGGAGCCCTCAAAAAATGAAAAGTTTGCCAGGCGTGGTGGCTCATGCCTGTAATCCCTGCACTTTGGGAGGCTAAGGGGTGGCGGATCGCCTAAGGTCAGGAGTTCGAGACCAGCCTGGCCAACATGGAGAAACCCCGTCTCTATTAAAAAATACCAAAACAAAACAAAACAAAACAAAAAACCAAAACTAGCTGGGCATGATGGTGTGTGCCTGTAATCCCAGCCACTCAGGTGGCTGAGGCAGGAGAATCGCTTGAACCCAGGAGGCAGAGGTTGCAGTGAGCCCAAATCATGCCGCTGCACTCCAGCCTTGGCGACAGAGTGATATTCCATTTCAAAACAAAAAAAAAAAAAAGAAAGAAAGAAAAGTTAATTCCAATTCAAAGAAAGAATCCAGGACTGGGCATGGTGGCTTATGCCTATAATCTTAGCACTTTGAAAGGGCAGTGCAGGAGGATAGCTTGAGGCCAGGAGGTTGAAGCTGCAGTGAGCCATGATTGCACCACTGCATTCCAGCCTGGGTGACAGAGTGAGACTCTGTTGAAAAGAAAAGAATCCAGAACAGCTATGGCCAACAGACATATATTCAGCAACCTCACTCACTCTAAGAAGGTCAGCTTCAGGGAGTATATTTACAGACCAGGTGGAGCAGGGCCTTGGACTGGTTAACACAGAGACTGGTTGTGCATGGAGCTGCATTGCTGATGGCAGAGTGAGTCTTCCAAAGATTAGATGCAGGCCAGTTGGAAGTGTTGACATTTTAAGCTTTAGTGTTGAGGACCCATGAGATGATGAGATTATTTTCTCTAAATCAGTGAATAACTATTCAAATGATTTTTAATGGTGATATAAACTCCAAGTCATCAATCTAATTTGAGTTTTTGGCTCATCTCCATTGATCACCTTTTGAAGAAGGGACTTTTTCCCAAGTCTAAGAAGCTACCCACAGGAAAGTAAATACTACCTGAAGAAATAGAAGGTTGTCTTAAAGATTCAGAACTTTTTGGATTCCTGGAAGTTCTATATCAAAACCTAACTGATGGGAAGACCAAAACCAGATGTGTGACATTTATTGAATAAACTAGATTTGCCTGATTTATTATAAATTGCTTGTCATTATAAATTGCCTGATTTATAATGGCAGAGTTTGGGTGGGAGGCATCCATAGCATCAGGTCTTAAAGAGTGGTCCCAGACTCCTGGGGGCTCCTGAGATGACACTGTGAGGTCTGCAAGATCAAAACTACTTTCATCACAATACTTAGATGTTCTTTCCTTTTTTGCTTTGGGGATACTTGAACAGATGGTGGAAAAGCAATGGTGGGTGAGATGGGTTGACCTTACCACAGTATCAAGGCATTGGCATCAAACTGCACAAGTTGTCACTGGGGACATCACTGCCCCATACTTGGAGGAGAGTGGATGATTTCTCTAGTGCTATCAGTGGAGTGTTGAAGTCCCCCAGTATTATTGTGTTACTGTCTATCTCTTTTCTTAGGTCTAATGGCAATTTTTTTTTTTTTATGAATCAGAGAGCTCTGGAATTAAATGCATATATATTTAGGATTGTTATATCTTCTGATTGAATTAGTCCTTTTATCATTATATAATGTCATTCTTTCCTGTTTTTACTGTTGTTGCTTTAAAGCCTGTTTTATCTGGTATAAGAATAGCTTTTCCTGCTCACTTTTGTTTTCTATTTGCACAAAATATCTTTTCCCACCCCTTTACCTTGAGTCTATATGAACCCTCACATGTTAGGTGTGTCTCTTAAAGACAGCAGATATTTGGTTTGTAATTTTGTATCCATTCTGCCAATCTGTATCTTTTAAGTGGAGCATCTAGGCCATTTATATTCAACATTAATATTGAGATATGGGTTACCGTTTCAGTCATTGTGTTGATTGTTACCTAGTAACTTTGTTTTCTCCATTGTATTATTGTTTTGTAAGCCCTGTAAAGTCTATGCTCTCAGGTGTTTCTGTTCTGTGTGTATCAACCTTTAGTTTCAAGATTTAGAACTCCTTCTAGCATTTCTTTTAGGACTGGTTGAGTATTAACAAATTCCCTCAGCATTTGCTTGTCTAAGAAAGATTTTATTTCTCCTTTATTTATGAAACTTAGTTTTGCTGAATACAAAATTCTTGACTGAAATTATTCTGTTTTGAGGAGACTAAAGATGTGACTCCATTCCCTTCTGTCATGTAATGTTTCTCCTGAGAAGTCTGCTGTTAGTTTGATAGGTTTTCCTTTGTAGGTTACCTGGTGTTTTGTCTAACTGCTCTTAGAATTTTTTCCTTTATATTGACTTTAGATAGCCTGATGATTATATGCCTTGGTGATGTTCTTTTTGCAATGAGTCTCCCAGGAGTTCTTTGAGCTTCTTGTATTTGAATGTCTAAATCTCTAGCAAGGCTAGGGAAGTTTTCCTCAATTACTTACTCGAATAGGTTTTCCATATATTTTGCTGTTTCTTCTCCCTCAGGGATACCTATAATTCTTAGGCTTGGCTGTTTTACGTAACCCCATATTTCTTGGAAACTTTGTTTATTTATTTTAATTCTTTTTTTTCTTTTTTTCCTTTTTTGTTTTTTTGTCTGATTAGGTTAATTTGAAAGCCTTGTTTTTGAGCTCTGAATTTCTTAATTCTTTTTTTTCTTTTTTTCCTTTTTTTTGGTCTGATTAGGTTAATTTGAAAGCCTTGTTTTTGAGCTCTGAATTTCTTTCTTCTACTTGGTCTAGTCTATTGCTAAAACTTTCCACTGTATTTTGTAGTTCCCCAAATGTGTCTTTCATTTCCATAAGTTCTGATTGTTTTTTCTTTAAAATATGTGTCTCTTTAGAAAGTTTTTCATTCATGTCCTGAGTTGTTTTTAATATTTCTTTATGTTGGTTTTCACCTTTCTCTTGTCTCTCCTTTAATAACTTAATAATTTATCTTTTGAATTCTTTATCTGGTATCTCAAAGATTTCACCCTGACTTAGACTCACTGCTGGAGAGTTAGTGTGATCTTTTGTGGGTGTTTTTAGAACCCTGTTTTCTCATATCACCAGAATTATCTTTCTGATTTACTCTCATTTGGGTAGACTATTTCTTGTTATGATTTTTAATTAATTTTTTATTTGACTGGATTTAAAACTTTTCCCCTTGAGGATGTGACTTTAATGTTTAAAGTTTACTTTCACCTAGCTTCAGCTCTGCATACTTTCAGTAGCAAAGACTCATATGAGTTCCTTGTTTATGGAGAATCTGTGTGTGATGGATTTCTCAGATGCTGGATGTACTAAAAATGTGTTGTGTGTGTGAGGAGATTCACTGTCTCACGTGGGGCTAGAATGGCAGTGGTCTCATGAATATCTCATTCCCCAGTGGTGTGCACTTAAAAACAAAATCCCCAGTATTATCACTAGGTTGAACAGTTCAGGCTCCAGGCCAGTAGGAGGTGCCCATGGGTTAAAAAGAAAATGGCTGCAGCTAGAGCAGGTGGGTAAATGCGATATCCCAGTGGTGGGTGGAGGTCCCAGCTTTGACAGAAGTGACTGAGGAAGCTATCAGTAAAATGCACTGAGTTCTTTTCAGGGAAAGGTGAGGGATCCACCACAGTTCTCTTTCCAGGCCAGAAGGAAAGTAATCCACCTCCCAGCCCACTCAGCCTGACCTGGTATTCCAGCTGTTCAGATCAGACAGGCAGCTCTTATTCATCAGGAATATTGATGTTCCATGCAGAGAGGGATTGGATTGTGAATCTCTGTCTCTCTCATGCAAGCCTGATCCTGGAAGGGAATGCTGTGAGGATGCAATCACCGTAAAGTGTTTCAGAAAGGTTGTCAACTAATACACCCACACCAAGCTCCTGTGGGAGAAGCCCCCACTACCTCTGCTGTGGTGGCCAGGAGATGGGAAAAGTCTCCTTCTCCAAGACCATTCACGAGTACCAGGGCTGCCTGACTACTTGGGTAGAGCAACAGACTTTCCCCACCAAACCCGGCACTGCACCTGTGCCTCTGCTGAAAGAAACTTCCCACCCGTGGAAAATTCTGGCACCCAAGACCTGCCTTCTGAATTCCTTTGTCTCATAGGGTGCTCCCTTAATGTGTGCACTCCTGCTTCCCCTAGGAGTAGCAGCCCCTGAGGGCCAGACTACTGTGAATGCCGCTGCTCCTCTGGGTCTAGCCACCCAGTGGGGCTGCCACATTCCAGGCTGGTGCTAGGGATATCTACAAGGGATCTAGTGATATGACTTGTCTAGTCTCCCAGCAGCGGGTACCAGAACCAGCTCTGATGGGGGTGGCAGGGGAGAGACATAGACTCTGAGATTTTCTTGATTATAAATAGCTTTAGCGTGTTGGCTTTCTCAAAGCCAACAATAGTAGTAACGTGCTAGGCACATGGAAAGACTCAACATCTGGTTAGCCAGGGTGATGCAGGCAATGGCAGTAGTCGAGGTTGCACAGAAGTTTTCTTCTTCCTGAGTAATATGTTATTGTGCCTGCAGATGCTGTAATGGGTGATGTCGGCTGACCACCAGCCAGGAGGTGGCGTTTGCAAAAGATCACCAGCTGAGGTGGTAGTGATGGGGTTGGTGCTTGCCTCATGTTACCCACGGGAGGTACTCTGGTGTCTCAGGCAATGGGTGGGACCCCGGAGCTCCCAAACATCCCTGTCCTTTGTGTTTACCAGGGCAGGTGAAGGGGCAAAGCAGGTCGGGCTAGGTCAGGTAAGTCCATGCTCTGGCTCCCTACATGCAGGCGCAAGCAGTGTCCTCAGTGGGGGATTAGAGGGCAGTTCTCTGGCTGCTGGGATAGTGTTCCAGAGATGAGCGTGGCTGCTGCTGCTGCACAGAAAAATCCGCATGGGGAGTGGGGAGGAGCAGGTGGCAGTCAGTCCCACTCAGCTCCCACACACTTGGTAAGGCGGCCTCACACCCGTAGGGTTCAGCCAGCAGCAGCGAGCTGGGTACCAGGCAGCCTACTCTCAGAACTCAAAACCGCCCAGGCCATGAGCCTTCCTGATAGAAACAGAAAGCTGGCTTTCATGCCTCACCCCTCCAGGTCCACCCAGAAGTAGGGGTGCCAGCTCCTGCACCCGTGGCCATAGCACACTTCCCACTTCCCCCTTGGTTCAAGCCAATGGGGTGTGTCCCCACTCGAGATTATGTGGCAAAGCTCAGTTGGAAGCTTCTCTCACCCTGTCACCACCACCTGAGTCGGCTGGCAGACTTCCACAAGGTCCCCTGTG
This sequence comes from Trachypithecus francoisi, assembly GCF_009764315.1. Classification (NCBI taxonomy): domain Eukaryota; kingdom Metazoa; phylum Chordata; class Mammalia; order Primates; family Cercopithecidae; genus Trachypithecus; species Trachypithecus francoisi. Next base: position 3,613,869 of record NW_022681442.1, on the reverse strand, counting down.
GGATGGGATCAGGAATGGCTTCCCTCCATCGCCACTGGAGCCTGGGAGTGCCCACAAAGCCTGTCCCGATGCTGCTCCTTCCTCCGTTCTCCCCACCATTCACTAACTCAGCTCCAGTGCTGGGCAGGTCACAGGCTTCTGAGGGTTGCAGCTCCCTGTGGGAGTGAGCGTCCCGTGACTGTCTCTCCCCTCATGCTCTGGAGACTCAGTCTTCCATCTGCTTCACAGAATAGGCTGCTGCCCGCCACTTCTTTCAAAGGGACTATGGTTTTTTTCTGTTTCCGTTAAGTTCCCGTGTTGCTCTTGGAGAAGAGTTCACAGCGTGACTCTATACACTATTTTGTCTTTCCAAGTGGGAGAGGCAGGCTAACTAACGATGCCTCCCATCTGCCAGCCTGGGGGAAGAAAAAGGTTCATTGATCTTAAGACTAGGACCTATATAGGAAGACAGGAAAGATACTGGTCAGCATGTAGTGATCAGTGAAAATGGTTACATTTGTAATCAAAAGGTCAATGTTTCCCAGTGCATACACCACAAGAGTCCTGCACACTGGGTTACTCAAAATGAGACGGGCCTGGGGCCAGCAGAGGGAGGCCAAAGTCTGCTACTGGGATGTGCACTTCAGACTGTACAACCCTTTTATACACACGCAGGGCCACTGCCAGGCTATAGGTCCCAGGTGTGCCTCAAGGAGACGTTGGTGGGTAAATCCGCATCAGAATCTCTGCTCAGCCCCTCCTTGGTTGTGGCATGGTGGGGTCACCACTTTGCCAACCCCAGCCTTAGTGGCTCATCTATCAGATGGGGTTAACTATAAAACAACATATGCTTTTGCTGTGAGGATTCAACACAATCTCCTGTTTGCAGGGTTTGGGGCAGGTACACCTCCGAGGCCTGGCACCTGTGGCTGTGGTCTCTGCTGCTGAGACAGCCTTAAGGACTGGGACCCCCACTTGGACCCCCACTCTATTCTGGGGGACACTGGGAGGCTCCACCATGTCCCTACACTGAGTAAGAAAAGGAGAAGCTTCCCCCTGTGGGAACAGTGACTTACGGGAGTTGAACGTGGTGCCAAAGTGGCGTGCTCCAAGAGAGCCAGAGGAGCAGGGCATTCTGAGGGCCAGGATGAAACCAAGGGCCAGGATGAAATGAAACGCCTCCCTGCCACGTGGCAGGAGGGGAGTGAGAAGCAGGAGAGGTGTTCTTTTTGACAGTGATTTTTCTAAAATGAATAGTTATAAAATATAATTCATTTCTTCCTCAATTTTCCCTTTTTACTAAACATTTGAACATTTTGAAAATGAAACTTTCATGGTCTGAAACCTGCCACTAAAACAAATTCCTTTTTTCTTTTAAACTAGGACATTGTCTGAAATTCTAATCAGTACTGTCTTTATTTTTCAGGGTCTTTGGGCAACATGAGGACATATGTCAGCAAGAGCATAACAAACACAGAATTGGCAGCCCTAACAGCGGGGAAAATAGTACCGTGTATCCTCGGCGTCCTCACTGCCACCCCGCATGGGGCATTCAGGTTTCACAGACATCCCTTATGCCTCAGGCCCTTCTCCAGTGCAGCTGTAGTAAACCAGCACCCTGGTCACCAGCAGTGCCCAGTGCAGCTGTAGTAAACCAGTGCCCTGGTCACCAGCAGTGCTTTATCTTCTATTTGAAGAATCACAAAGTCCCCCTCTGGGTAGGTGTGGAGGGCTGTGTAGACCCTACCATCTCCCACTGGGGTCAGCACCCAAGCTTACCTGAGGGTTCCTATGAAACACACTGGATGACTTTGCCTGAGCCAGCTGCCTCTTTTCCTTCTGAAGACCCACCATGAGACCCACAAACGGGGTGATGTGAGTCCTTACCTCCTCTGGGGCACACCAGGAACGCCACACTTCCCATCTGGGACACAACTCCGGGACCAGGGGCCACCCTTCCTTCCCTTCCTGACTCCACCCAAGCACCTCTCATTGGCCTGATACACACAAATTGTGGAAACGAATCAAACACAGAAAGAAAGGACTTGGAGACCTGTTTCCATTTGGCTCTGCCACTTGCCGGCTTGAGTTCCTGGGCGGGTCTACTAACCCCTGTGGGCTGAAGTGTTTTGTGTATTACTTGTTTGTTTATAGGACAGCAGAATGAGTGTGGCCTGCAGTGGCTAAGGGTGATGACATTGGTCCCACCCACAGTTTCTACTGTGTTCTAGGGACTTATGGGTCTGTGAAAGAGGGGGCCACCCTGAGCTGTCAAGGGCACAGAGCTCCTTATTATGGCTCACTCACAACAGGCCTGCAAGCTAAATCAGCTCTTGTGATCCCATTGCATGGATGATTAGAATGAGGCTGATTGAGACGAAGTCACTTCTCTGAGTCGGGAGTAGCAGATCCCAGGCGGCGTGACCCCAGAACTTCCCAGCTTCATCCTACACTGATTGTTGATTATCTCACTCATTTATTTATTTATTTTTCATGAGGAAAGATGAGCTCAGCAGTAGGCAGTGACTGCTGGTTTCTCACTGCTGTCTGTGGGATGTCAGAGCAGCCTATGAATGTCCTCAAGTCCTGGGAGGCAGAGGTGTCTAAGGGGTCAGGGGATGAGGACCAGGGCTAGAGAGCTGGTCAATTGTTATGAGGAGTCCATCCTCCGCACCACTGGCTGACGACTTTATCTGCCTGAGGCCCCTGAAAGTTCTGAGTGCTGGGTCTGAAGAGTCCAGAGGGGCGCAGACACCGAGGGCCCCCAGCTTCTCTCCACACTGGAATTTCAGGGTCAGAGGGCCCCTGACTCTGAGCCATCCCTGCCCCCTACACATCTTGCCTGTTGTCTGGGCTGTAGAAAGGCAACAGATTAGTCAACCAGAAACCTGCTGTGCATCTACCCTGAATGACCAGTTCCAGTGTAAGAGAAGGAGGGTTGCTGGGTAGGCATGGGGGCGGGAAGGAGCGCCCACTCTGCAACTCTGCTTAGCACCTGCTGCCCTTTGCAGAATCTGTAGGGTCCCAGGCCCTCCAAGAGGCTGAGCAGCCTCAAAAGGCACGAAGCTGCTGGCGTGGACCTGCGACTCCACCGGCAGCATACAAGGGCATCACTAGTGCATGGCCATGTGAGGCAGGCTGCAGGATCACTAGGCGGACCCTGAGAAATGTCATATCCAAGGACGCAATGCTCCCATCCTGCCTAACCCACAGGGTTTGTTGAGATGATCAGACACAATTATAATGACAAAAGCAAAGCTCACCTGGAGGTTCCCTCCTGTACCCCACTGTGCTTTGCAAACACTAACTCACTGGCTGAGCCCAATCAGTTTGACAACAAAGTATTGATTTCTCTAAAGTTACCATCATAGACTATACGAAGAGCATGTATTTTACACAACTTACTTATTTTGCAAATATGGATAAACCTTGTAACCCAGATCATCATAACAAGACCATGTGGGTTCATTAGAGTCATACAGTGTTTCAAGGGTCATAATATGACTAGTTCACACCCCTTCAAAATAGTGCTTCAGGCGAATCCATTCACCAAATGTAAAACAATGTCCATTTATTAAGTCGTTTTAAAGCAGCAAATTACTATTCATTGTGTAATGAATTGTTGCCTCACTATGCCATCCACCCATCTTGTAGGCTGAGGCATAGAGGTGTTCATCCTTCCACACACCCACCTGTGCTTGTGAATAGCATTAAAGCCATTTCTACAGACTTTGAATGTGTAGTTTCATTATCTTCTGCCTTTAAACACATAAAGGAAACCATTCTCTTCGTCTCCCACATTGTGAAATAGAGTTCCATTTACCTGCTTCCCATGTTTTAAAGGTCATTGTGATTTAAGTATTAAGAACATGTTTCCCCCTAGGGAAACCGAGCTCTGTTCCAATGCTGAGGTGAACAAATGCAGTGCTCTTTCCACGATACACAATCATTCACACAAACACACGATGTGAGTGCCTATTTAGCAATTGTTTCTGTGGGTTTGTTATCTATAGCGGTTTCCTCTTCATTACTTGTTCACATTATTAAAATCTGATATAAAATGCAAGCTTTCAAAGAATGTGCTTCTAGATCCAAAGAATTTAGAAAATGCTCACTGTTGATCAGATTTTTACAAATACATTCAAATTTAATATTAAGAGTAACTTTGAATAAGTAGGACTTTAGGGCACAATGTGATAGAGAACTGACCTTTCAACAAATGAGCACAATTTGTGACTAAGTACCTCTTTTAAATGGAGTTTAGCAATTGCTTTCTGAATAGCTGTCTTGACTGTCCAACAGTAGCTCTATGGGAGCAGACACCCTAGTTAGCACTGTGCTAGCCACATCACAGGTATCCTGTGTGTATTTCTTAAATGAAAAATATTCTTTCTAAGACAGTGTTAAAAAAATAATGAGTAAGAAGGTCATTAATCCCTGGTAGCTTCATAAATGAGATATTCTTCTGCCCAAAGAGATGCTGCTCTGCAAATCACACCCAGGGAATTCTGCTCCTTTTGGCCCTAGTCCCATCAAGACATGCAAGGTGATCATTTCAGAACCCTATCAGTGTTCAACCTGGCTAACTTGTGAACTAGTCAAGCTCAAAAGATTCTCAAAGTGATTTTCTGGGAAAATAATCCACTGGAAAGAAGGTCAGATCCATTCTGTTGCCTTTAAAAAATTTTCCTGGTTGCCCACTGGCTTCTCATGAAACCGGGAACCAGTTTCACCCAATCTGTTCTCAAAGGGCTACCCTACCCCATGCCCACATTCCACGTTTGCCCTGTCTCTGACTCAAAGAATGAAAGCCTGCAAGCCACGGTGTTCCAACCCATTTCTCCCTCAGTCTCTGGCTGGGCAGGAGCCTGCTGATGGATGACACACTCCCATCAGACCTGCCACACCCGGGTCTACACCACAGAAACTAAGGCTGTTGGTTGACACGGTGGTTGCTAGAACTTGCTGCAATGCTTCATTTCCATTTTGACTGAATTCACCACAATCTTATTAAACCAAAAACATAATGTTTAGCCTACTTACCATATAGACCACAGGGCTATCATTTTTCTCTTTCTCTGATCTTCTCATTTCTATTCTCTTTCTGACCCAAACCCCATCTTGGAATCTCAAAAATGTGTTTGAGGATCACATATAATCACTTTTACCCACCATTGGGTTTGAATATGCCAGCAACTGAGGGTCCAGAGAACCAAGTCCTTTACTCCAAAGTCTCTCTTTGCCTCCAGCACTTGGTCCTGGAAAGGTGAGTTCTGAAACCTTCGGTTCTCAGAAGTCTTCATGCATAGAGTAGAATAAAAATACCTGGTCCCTCCTGAGGGGAATGAGATCATAGGAGCTGAAGTGCTTTGAGATACTCAAAGAAAAGAAACATGACACAACCTTTTATTATTTCAGATCGTGAGACCAGGTCAGAAGGGTCGTTACGCTCGTCATGATGCTACTGCTTTGAATGCCACACAGACTGGCTATACTTCCCATTCATTTTCCCCAACCTTGTGGGAGAAACTTTTCAGGAGTACAGCATCAATGAAGAACACAGTGTCACGAAACACAAACACTGTCACAAATGACAGTCACGCTACCATGCTGAATTGTCCAGAGAAGCTAACCAGTTACTACTCAGGGCTGATGTAAAACAGATGCAATGCCAAAATGAGATGAAAGAGAATTCAGAATAAAATTCCGTCCCTTGGAGCATATTCCATTGGTTTTCTCTGCTCCTGCTTCCGCTGGTACCTGGCCTTCTGGTAGAAAATGATGATGGTTACAGTGACTATATTTAGAAGAATGACGAGCAGTATGAGCCAGAACGAGTATCCGTAACTGTGGGTCGTTCCTTTACTGGCGGTTGTCGGGTAAAGTATGTGTGACAACTCTTCGGACAGAAGGTTGGACTGTGTGTTCGCCACAAACAGTATCATGGTCACAAAAATGAAGGATGCTGAAAAGAAGATGGAGTTTCATGCATGGCATGGTGATACAGTTTTTAATGTCACTTATCTTTATGGAACACATATCTGTGGGTATGTATTGAATATCTGCACGGGAGTTTACACTCTTTTAAGCACTAGGGAGAAGATACAAAATTGTAAGACACAAACTAGATGTCTAGGCATAGAACACTAAAGATTGTGCAGGGCTGTGTATGACCAACAACAAACGTGCTGACTCAAATACTTTCAGAAGTAGTTGTGCAACTGGTCTACCAAACAGTGCACTTCCTAGGTGGTGAATGCAGTAGTGTGCTGAATGAATGAGTGAATAGGACAGTTCAGAAAGAAGCTGTATAAGGAGGTCTGGGAAGAGCTGAGGAAGGACAGGGCATCACAGATGGATGAAGCTGCCTCAGCAAAGACCCTGGGTGGGCAGTGGGCCTGGAGTATCTGGGACTGTGAGATACAAGCTCAGCTGCTGGGGAGAGGTCCCAGGGTCCTAAGAACTGGGTACCGAGACTGGGCTGCCCTGTGAGCCACAAAAATGCCATCCCAGGAGCTTGAATCTCATGGCATATGATGCCACTGGCAAGAGTGTCTACTCAGGAGGGATCTCTTTACAAAACTCATTAGAGAATAGAACTTATTGTACGTTTCTGTCTTCCTGTTTTTATTCTTCACAATATCCTCCACTAGAAAACATTCTTTTTTGTTTCTTTTGAGATGGGGTCTCACTGTCCCCTGGGCTCTGAAGTGCCGTGGCATGATCTCAGCTTACTGAACCTCCACCTCCCAGGCTCCATTGATCCTACCACCTCAGCCTCCTGACTAGCTGACTACAGGCACATGCCACCATGCTTGGCTAATTTTTTGTGGAGATCAGCTTTTTCTATGTTGCCCGGGCTAGTCTCGAACTCCTGGACTCAAGTGATCCACCTGCCTCGGCCTCCAAAAGTGCTGAGTGTGAACCACTGTGCCCGGTCCTAAAGAACATGCTTCAGTACAGACTTGGGAGAGGCATTTTTGTCTAATTAAAAGAACGTAGTTCTGGAGTCAGTTCAGGATTGGAAATCCTAGCTAGGTGAACTTGGACAAGTCATGTAGCCTTTCTGAGCCTCATTCCTCATCTTCCAAAGGGCATGAGATAGAAACAAACAAACAAACAAAATGTAGATTAGGGCTTTTGCGGTTGCCTAGGGCTGGAAGTGGGCTGGGAGGGGGTGATAGCTAACGGGCATGGGGTTTCTTTTCAAGATGATCAAAAGATTCTAAAATTGGCAGTGGTGAGGCTTGCACATGTCTAAGAACATACAAAAAACCATGGAATTGTATACTTTAATGGGTGAATTATATGGTGTGTGACTCATGTGTTAATAAAGTTGTTAAAAGAAAGGTTTTGGAGGACAAGGATGCCTGTGTTCCAGAGCCTGTGATGAGACTGGTGAGTAGGCTCACCCAGTGAGGTGTGATGTGCAGAGGGGGCCGCCAGGGGATCCTGGCCACAGAATCCCTTTGAGACTCTGTCTGCCGCCACGTACCCGGAACTCAGTGGACATCAAACGTATCCTGCTATAACCCACACCTAGGGAAACCTTCCAAACGGTCCTTCAAAAGGCCTTAATTAGAGGGGCTTTGTATGAGGAGAATGTTTTAAATGCTCCTTGATGACAGACCTTCATCCTCAATATAATGGTTTTATTTCTTAATAATTTGTCCGAACAAAAGCCCTGGTCCTCTGAAGCTCTCCGAGTGCCTCACAGCCTTAATTATCTTTCATTTTCCTCTTGTGAAGTTTCTTATAAAAGCTTAATCATAAAGGGGCAGGATGAATATAGGCTAAATGCTTTTTTCCAGAGCGGGCTGCCTAGAACTTTGATTTGAACCGGGAGGGGCTGACACACAGACACAAAATGCCAACCTGAGTCCCCTTTAGTGACGAGATGCCCAGAGCCTCTACCTGCCGGGCTTCTCCAGCCTCTGGGACAGAAGGACTTACAGGGCTGGAGGAAGCCCTGGGGTAGATGAGGAGCTTCGGAAGGCTCACGGACTGTGGCTTCTGTCCTGGCCTGTGACCCTCGGGCCCCGTGACCTACTGATCCCTTTCTGCTTTCTGGGTTCCTCAGTTGAGACACAAATGTATTTGGAACAGGCGGTCTGCAAAGTTCTCTCTGGCTCCAAGCTGCTCTCAGTCGACAATTGTATCCCCTGAGGTCAGGATGCAGCCTCATCAGGTCAGTGTGGTGCAGAGGGTAGACTGAGGTCAGAGTCACGGGAACCTAGGAAGTGAGACTGCTGTTTGTCTCCTCAAAGCAGAAACTGCTTCTTTCTATCAGAAACAAGCCAGCAAACCCACTTCCTTCCCTACCCAACATCTGCTGGCTAAGCAGAGGTTGTTCAAATCCAGCCCCTAGGGGTTTGGAGCGATTCCTTCTGGCCCCAGGACTCCCAGAAGTCAGTCTGATCATGCTCTCCCACCGTCGTGACCCAAGGCAAGAATTAAGGCCTCTCTGTACACAAGCCCTTCTGCAGGCTGAGCCTCCTTGAAACTGAGAGTTTCACTAAGTTCTCCAACCCTCAAAGCTCCTGTGAAGAAAATCAGGAACCCTCAAAGGGCTACTTTGGGCAAAAGTCAGGCCTACCAAAGCGTTAGGGTCAAGAGGCCTCAAGGGGCATTTAGAGGAAGCCAAGCTGTGCCGAGGCCTTCTCCCAGGTGGGCAGCAGAACACAAGCTGCTCCTTCCACATCAACTTCTCAGGCTGTTTTCTGCCCACCTCACAGCCTCCCTCTGTGTGTTAGAACTTGCCCCTGAGCCAGGAAAGGAAGGTGGCAGGAATTCCCTCTCCATCCAATAATTCTTTGTGGATAGGAGTAAGCAGAGCTATGGGGAGGCTGCCTGGCCCCTGTTTTTATTCACAAACATGCATGAGGCCTGTGTTATATGCAAAGCCAGCCCATACTCCGCTGTGGAGGAGCAGAGATGTGGAAGCCACAGCCTATGGAAGAGGTGGCAGACTTTGAACCCTGCAGGCTGCAGACACAGCAATGCTGGGCCCCTGTTGTTCGGCCGGCGCCACACCTGGCTCTCCACTCTGGTTCTGGCACCTGTTTTCCCTCCAGGAATGCAGTCTTCCTTCTCTACTCACCCCTGCGGCTGGGGAAGGGCCGACTCCAGCCCCGGCTCCAGGATGGGCAGGTAGCCTTAGTCAACCAGTGGATGGCTTGGGGAATTCAACCCTGCCGGCCACAGAGATTGGTCAAGGGATGGGAGAAGGGCTATGCCAGTGCAAAGTAGCCTGGGACTTTCTCTGAATTTGAAGGAAATAAGAAGTTTTTTTCTCCTGGGGCTGCCACCATCAGCAATGAGCCCAGAGTGGCCAGCAGTCATCTTATCTTCAAGAGGATTGATCCAGCCAATTAATGAATGATGGCGTCAACACTGAGGATTCCAATAGATGGAGCAGTGGCAGGAAACAGTCCTCATCACACAGGCCAAGACCCTAACTCGAGCTGTGTCTGAAGTCACTGCTTCTCGTGCTTTCTTAGTTACATCAGCAAAAGTAAAAATAATCTATCTCTTTGCCCTGGCCATGAGTACCAGTTGGTTTACCTTTGGTTTTGGTTGACAGGGGTGAATCATCATCATGCAAGTAGCTTGGGCCAAGGACTCTGGCATACAGGTGAGTATATCTGATTTTGTAACAAAGTCCCTTAACCTCTGACACTCAGCTCTGCTCTAAGAAAGAGAAGCAGTGATATTCATTCTACAGGACTGTTGTGCCTCGTCCATAGTGGCTGCCCTTTAAATTGGGGGATTTATTTGTTTTTACCACCAAGCAATACAAGCACAGAAAGAAAGAGCCAGTCATATATGAATGTGGTTAAACCAGCCTGACCCCAAATCCTCAGAGCTGAGGTGTGATTACATAATGCAACCCAGCCCACCTGTAGTCCTGGCTTAATGCTTTTCCATTTTAAAAAGCATCCCTTCCGAAGCTCCTGTGCTACGCTGGGGCCAGTTTTTACATCTCAACTCCACGTCAGTGATCTCACATTGGGAGTTTGAAAACGGCCATGTGGCTCTGCTTACACCATTCCAATCACCAGGGCTTTTTTCTCTCTGTGTTTCTCCCCACTGGAGAGCCAGTTGTTCATATTCCTCAGCACACCTCTACTCCATGGCATGGAGCTGCTGGCCTCCTCCAGCCACCTGCGCCTGCCTCATGGTAAGGATGACACTCAACGGAGGGACAGGATGATGCTGCTCTCAGTCCCTCCTCTGAGGCTTCCTGACACGTCTGATATCCAGAGCCTCCTTCTTATGCTTGAAAATTTCAGGCCTGTGTTAAAATGTGTCACCTGAAGCTTACATGAAGCCACCTCAGAAATCATTTCCTTAGGACAGGCTTCGTTCCCAAGGTCCAGTTGCAATGGTGGAGAGAGGGAAAGAACAGGAGACACCTGGCTGCCTGGCGGGAGCAAGGCCCTGAAGGCAGCTGAGCAGGGCAAAGAGGCACTTCCCCAGCCCTGCTCTGGGCAGATGGGCAGCCGCAGAGCCCTGGCAAAACCCAGTGAAAGCGAAAAGACTGTGAGTCAAAGCTGGGACCCACTTCCCATCTGGACTCCATCCTCCCAGCACCACACCCATGAAACAAATAAAATAACCAAGCAACACCACCCAGCAACACTTATAGGTAGCCCACAAGAAAGGCATTGCCCCCTGATTCTCTTATGTGCCATTATCTGTGGCTCTGTGGCACAAGCATGCAGAGATGTCGTGTGTGGAGACTAAGTGGACTCTTGTCATGTGGAAGAGGAAAGAGAAGGAACAGTGTGCCAGTGTGTTCATGTGTGTCTGGGTGTGCATGTGTGTGTGTGCATGTGTGTGTGCACGTGTATGTGTATGCACATGTGTGTGCTTCTATATGCCACACAGAGCCTAACTTGGAGTTAAGCACATGGCAGGAGCCCGGTCAATATTTTGTTGACTTTTGTGCATTTTGACTTCCTATGTTAGAGTCTCAAAAGCAAAGGCTGGCTTGTTATAAGCCTCCTCAATAGTGCATTTAAAACAGAATTATATTTCCAGAGATGCTTCATAAACACTTTGGATTGACAAAATAAACCCCAGCCCTTAGCTCATGGGAGGTCCTCATAGTTTTCTTGGTATAAACGTGACTGTATGTTCATGCGTGTGTGAGAGGCGGAGACGCGGGGACAAGAGGGATGCGGTCCTCTGCAGAGCACCGAGTCTCACAGGTCCACTCACCGCTGAGCCCGTTCCAGGTGTACACCCCCATCGGCCCCAGGAACGTCTGGTAAGGGTTGCTGATGCTGTTGTAGAAGGTAAACCCAGAGCTCAGCAGCGACGTGAGCAAACTCAGGACCAGGAACAGGATAGTCACCAAATGCAGAGTTTTTTGGGAAGAATTATTCAGTATCCCTAAAACTAAAACAATGTTTTGTGAGTGCATAGCACATAATGCAAATACCAGCTCTGGGCTGGCATTCCTCCCCACCCTACCCTCTTAGGTATTTGAGTTAACAGTTGTTGGATGTCAGTAGAGATATCAGGAACTTCCAAGTCATGCAAGAACAAGACCTGCCTTCCCCACAGGGGGCTGGCTGTTGAATCAGTAGTTGGATGGGTATAACCGCAACACTACAGATAACTGGATATTTAGCCTGATTTTGAAGTCCCCTAGGAGAGAGTTTGCCTTCCTGGATACTGGCAGCAGGGCTGGCCAGCCTTCCCATTATGAGCTCAGGCCCTGTCCTTGCCAAGGTGCTTTTCACAGTTTCATCAGTGCCCCTGTTGCTCTGAGCACTAACTCGGCTTCCACTTGGAGGCACTCACAGGGCGGGTCACCCTGAAAACTTGTGCACTGTGAGAATCCCATAAGCCCTGTGGTGTCTGGAGTAATTCCATGAGTCAGGGGTGGCATGAGCAGAGAAAAGGCTAAGAAAGGTGACCAGGAAAGTGGAAGCTGAAGGCTGACATAAGAAAATGACTTCTGTTGGTGCAAATCGAGGTGTGAGTCCTACTTCAGACTCCACTTTCCTGGAGACAGAGAGGACCCGATGCCCACAGGGCTCCAATGCTGGAGGCGGCTGGGAATTTGCCCATGAGTGAGCCTTGACTCTGCTTTCCAAGGAGAACTCTTCTGAATCCTAACAGCATCGTATGAAATGTGCATATTTCTTAAGTGCAGAGTAGCTCCAGGCATAGAAGGACACTCATAAAATGAAGCAAAGGTGCCCTGGCTGTCAGTCCGGGGTTCCTGGTTTTGCAGGCTTCTGACCCCCACCAGCCATATCCTCCACCTGCTCTTTTGTGGAGGACACAAGGCCCAGGCACCACAGGGGTGGTGTAAGCCCAGCCCAGCCACGGGCTGTCAGGATGTGTGAGGCCCTGTGGAGGAGGCCAGTGCATTAAATAGTGTTTACAGGGAAGTTCCACGAAAGTCACCAGGACATGGGAGAAAGTGATTTGGGAGAAAGTTCCGAGTCACAGTAAGGCCACAGCAACATCACTGGGAACAGGTGGGTCAAAACAAGTGAGAGTCTCTTTCTTTTCGTGCTGATTTCTCTGATCTCCAGGGAGAGAGCCTTGGAGACCTCACATCTTTATCTGGAGCAGCTTGAAAGAACAGAAAGCGAAAAGGCCAGGTAGGATCTCTGGTTCCTGGGCCTAGGGGTGGTATTCCCTCAGCATATGCCCATGGATCGAAGGTCAAGGAGTTCCTAATGGAACCAGACTGTTACAAAGAATTCAGAGAACAGGCATGGGAGGTGGGAGACCCCAGGGTGCTGTGGGCACCCATGGGAGGGGTCACCAATTCCCCTCCCCTTTCCCTCCCCGCATCACCATAATGATTGAAAAATTTGTCTTTATGCTGAGCCCAAATCTGCATCTCCACAACTTCACCCACGGGTCTTAATTCTCCTTTGGAAATCATACAAAATTCACTTGCTCCTTTCCTGCCTGGCAGCCTTTCCAAATATTTGAGGAGGGATATAAATCCCAACATGATTAACAGCCCACGTCTCTGGAGTATTCTTTGTTGGGTGTGACTGCAAAGTCCCTGACAGCCTGGCCCGCTACACATACTTTATTGTGACCCTATTTCTCTTTCTCTTTTTTTCTTCTTTTTTTGGAGACAGGGTCTTGCTGTGTCACCCAGACTGGAGTGCAGTGGCAACATCATCGCTCACTGCAGTCTTGATCTCCAGAGTTCAAACAAAGAATCCTCCTGCCTCAGCCTCCGGAGTAGCTGGAACTACAGGATGTGCCACCACAACCACGCTCAGCTAATTTTTAAAAATTTTTTCCTTTTGAGTTGGAGTTTTGCTCTTATTGCCCAGGCTGGAGTGCAATGGCACGATCTCGGTTCACCCCAACCTCCGCCTCCCGGGTTCAAGCGATTGTCCTTCCTCAGCCTTCCGAGTAGCTGGGATTATAGGCATACGCCACCATGCCCGGCTAATTTTGTATTTTTAGGAGAGATGGGGTTTCTCCATGTTGGTCAGGCTGGTCTCCAACTCCCAATCACAGGTGATCTGCCCGCCTTGGCCTACCAAAGTGCTGGGATTACAGGCGTGAGCCACCATGGCCAGCCTTTTAAACAATTTTCTGTAGGGACAGGATCTCACTATGTTGCCCAGGCTGGTCTCCAATTCCTGAGCTCAAGTGATCCTCCCGCCTGGGCCTCCCAAAGTGCTGGGATTATAGGCATGAGCCACCACACATGGCCAGATAGACACGGGGCTCCCAGTGAGACCCGACACTCCCCTTGGACAGGATGACATCCTCACTCCATTTTTGAACCTCTTAATTCTATCTGTTCACTATTGTTTTCTTTTTTGGCTTTTTAATCAGCAGTGTTCTATGAGGAAGAAAAGTTTCCTCCCACTGAACAGACAGTGGGCATGAAGGAGATGTGGCCGGCAGCTTGCAACTGGGTGCCTGAGACACTGCCTCGGGGCTGCTGGCAAAAGGGTCCTGTGGTAAAGACCCTCATCCAGAGAGAGCGGGCATCCTGAGTGGCACGGGTCTCGGGGTAGAGCCTCCTAGACCAGGAGTGGGAGAAGCCCCAGAAGCAGCAGTGACAGGTAACCCAAGGGCCCTGGTTGCAAGGGAGGGTGAGAAAGTGCAGGAAAGAAAAGGGGAGGAGAGAGAAAAGGGCAGGAGGAGGGCAAGGTGGATATGCCTTACAGCAGTTGGCATGGCCGCATGTCCCTTGAAAACCCATGGGAGAAGGGAGCAGACCAGGAGACGACCAGGCAAGCCTCAGCTGAGTGGCATGAGGACAATGGCTTCACCAATGTGGCAAGGGAACATTCTGCTCCTCAAGTGGAACTGGGGACCGTGAGCAAAGTCCAGCTCGCACAGGTACAGCCTACTTGTGCTCGATGGTGACTGGACTATTTTGGAATTTCTGCTAATAACTCATAGAGCATGGTGAAATTCTCAGCACAGTCTTGGGCTATGCATCCCATGGAAGAGCTCTAGAGGGACATGGGTCACACCAGCCACTGCCTGCTGCCTGGGCGGGGATGGGTGGGACCTGCTGGGCCTGCCTTCTGGGTGAGTGGGATGTGGCCACCTGGGCTGGGATGGTTCCCATCTCTGACCTCAGGTGATGTCTCTTGCCTCTGCCTATTCCTCACTGTGGAGGTGCAGCGGATGCAGGATTCATATTGCTACAATTTAGCACACACTTAATTTGAAAGTAATAGAGGATGACACCGGAGGAGAGGAGGAAAAAAAGCTACAGCACGTAGGACACACCTGTTCAGGGGGACAGGTCAGAGGCTGCAGCTGAGTTACTGCTGAGTCACCATAAGGGGAATCGCTTCCCATTCCACACTCGCCAGCTCCTCCTGGACGCTAAAGGGGAAACTCCGGGGTCTATCCCAAAGTTTGCTGGGGACTGAATGAACTCACTCCTTAGCAAAGTTTGGTAACCAATAAGAAGTAATTTGGTTACTTAACTAGAAAATAGAAACTTCAGTGTTAAAACAAAAATAAAAATTAAAAAATTTTAAAAGCTGTGTCCAAGGCCCCTGAAGTGGCTTGCAGTATTTTTCTGCTTCACACACTTAGTAAAAGCAGTGTTTGGATATTCATTGGTAAATGGTTCACATTCCATTTTTTTTTTCAGAGTAAATTAGAAAGTGACAATTGAATTTAGCTTTGTTTGTGACTTTTGGTAAGGTCTAATGATGTGATTTTTCCAAAGGGAGTCATTTGGGGCCTGTTGACTCATATTTTCTGCATTTTAAGGTGACAATTCATCTTGATTCTAACTGCTGGATTTTAAAATTATTTTCCGGCTTTCTGAATTTCCTGCCACACAGGTCTGACAGCTGTATCTCCCCTCCAGCTCCTGGCTCAGAACTTAGACAATAAAAGCTGAAAATTCAGGGAAAGTTATCAAGAATGAAATGACAATAATCCTACATAGCATCTGACAGCTGCTCTCTGCCTATAAAATTAGCAAATACATTCCGTTCTTTCTCTTCCTTTTAGGGGGCAAGCGTGTGAATCAGGAAAGCCACCTCACAATTGACGCTGATTGCCCCAGGAAAGAGCCAAGAACAATGTGGCCACAGAGCAGAGCGCCTGACCCGCAGATCCCGCAGCTGGGAGGCAGAAACGTGCTGGTGGGCAGTGGATAATGGGTGCCACTGAGAGCCATCCGGACATCCGGGCTCCCCACGCAGGGAAATGTAACCCTTCAGGCCCCACTTGCCATCTGCCTTTTGAGTTCTGGTTTTCGGTAAGTCCTCGGACATCAAGGGAGAGCCCATGGCTTTGTGAGTGGACGGGTGGGAATTACCGTGACTCCCTCCGTAAACACCTGGTCACCAGGGAGCCCGAACAGGGCAGCGCCCAGTAACTGAGGGAGGAGCTCGTTCTATCAACAGATCTCCAAGTGTGACCTGGTAGCTCTCCCAGGGAGCCCAGGCTGGTGCCCCAGCCTCTCAGAAACTTACCAGGGTTCCTTGGGCAGAAGTGGCCTGAGCCTGGGCGGGCACCCTTTTTGTCCTCTATACTCTCCCCCTCCCAGTGTGGTTACATCTCTCGGGGCAGATGATGAACACTGCTCTCCAGGAGAATCTCCTTATGCGGACAGGGTAGGAGTAGTAAGGTGGGGGCTCTTTATGAATTCTGGAGAAATAAACTTCATTTGTTCTTCTCTTTGCAATTCATTAGTTTCTGCAGCAGATTTATTTTTCTAATTATTTTTAGCCTGGACTAATGGTGCAATGTTGAGCTCCCTGAGAACACGTGGAGGTCGGTGGAGAAAAGAAAGAGACTAGCGGGCGGGGGAGTGCCAGGTGGGGAGAGACTCGCGCCAGCTGCAGTGGGTCCTGACCCAGATGCGGCACTGAAAGGCCAGCCGGGAGCCGAGCTTTCCCTCAGTCAGCCTTGCTTCCTTTGCAAGGTTGTCTAGAGCTTTTGCCAATCAATTAATTTAATTTCAAGCGGGTCACATCCAAAGGACTTAAACAACAATACCCAGTACAGCAATGCCTGTCACTCTAGTGCCTGGCCTTGGTTGTTGTCAACACTGAATTAGGATCACCTGGGAAGATGTAAAAAAAAACGAGCAGGTCAGGGCCTAACCCCACAGAGATTGCTCTTCATCCGGTCCGGGTGGGGTGCCTCACCCGCATCCCAGGTGATTCTACCTTCCGCTGCAGGCAACGTGACTGCTCAAAGTCCCACACATCTGCCAATCAGACTGGTCTTGGAACCGAGAACAAAGAGTGCAGTGTCACAAGACGAGAAATATCTCTCATAATAAAGTCCAGCCTGGGCTGGTGACACCCCGTCTCCACAAAACATCAGAAAAGTGGCTGGGTGTGGTGGTGCTTGCCTGTGGTCCCAGCTACACCAGAAACTGAGGCAAGAGGATCTCTCGAGCCCAGAATGTAGAGGCTGCAATGAGCTATGATCGCACTATGGCACTCCAGACTGGGCGGCAAAGCAAGACCCTGTCTCAAAAAAGAAAAGAAAAATCTTGCCGGGTGCAGTGGCTCATGTCTGTAATCCCAGCACTTTGGGAGGCCGAGGTGGGCAGATCACTTGAGGTCAGGAGTTTGACACCAGCCTGGCTAACATGGTGAAACCCTGTCTCTACTAAAAATACAAAATTTAGCCACCCGTGGTATGCATTCCTGTAATCCCAGCTACTAGGGAGGCCGAGGCACGAGAATTGCTTGAACTCAGGAGGTGGAAATTGCAGTGAGCCGAGATGGCGCCACCGCACTCCAGTCTGGGTGTGAAGCAGCCTGGGTGATGAAACAAAACAACAAACAACAACAACAACAACAACAACAACAACAACAAACTATCATAGAAACCTTTCCTGTCAAAACGATTCTGTAAAAAATACATTCTGATCAGCGTGTAGGGTGAGTAATATTTGAAACGACATTCACGGGAATTCCATGTCCTAAATGTGAATGACTCATCTTGCCATGATTGCCAGTGTGAGGAAACAGAGCACACTGTGCTTCCGGACCCTGACCACATTTGCAAAACACAGAGTTAAAGGAATGACTTCCTTTTACATAGCACCCAAGATCCAGAACTGAGAGGGAGGTGGGTGGCCACAGTGTGAGATTACACCTCCTAGCAGCTCATTTTTCAGGATTCTGTCCTCCAATGGGGCTCTGCAGACATGCGTTCCCCCCAAACCCTTGCTTCCACGCAGACCTGCACATACCATGCCCCAGCAGTGAGTGCAGGGCACTGATTTTAACTGAGGAAGGGTCTTTCTCTCACAATGGATGGTGAGCCGTCCAAGGCCAGGAACCACGTGCAATTCCTTTCAGTCTCCTGAGCCCCTCGTACATGCAGCAGCTGCTCAGGGAAGTGTTTTTGAACAGAAATCAGATCTCCAGAACTTTGGGAGTAGCAAAGACAACCTGCTCACAGGTGGACATACAGGACCTGTCACTTTTCATCTGGATATTGGGCAAACCAGGATGCAGCCAGTCAGCCTGAGCTGCCTGCACCCTCCAAGTTCCACACTGGAGAATTTCCTTACCAGGTCTGAAGAACGATTTTTCCCACAGATTGACCAATGTTGGCTGAATTATTTTGGCACTTTGAAATCAGCCGTCATTGCTTCCTTCTGCTATTTTGTTTCAAAATCTACAGACAAAATTGGCTCATGTGATAAATACCATGCAGAAACATAGCAGAGCTTTGCAATAATTATTACTCTTGGGAGACTCTTGATGTGACCTCGCCCTAGCCAAGAAGCTCATGTGGTCAACTTCTCAATTGGAACGGTCAGTCCACCACTGCTCGGCAAGAAAGGGGCATTTATACAGATTTGATTCTACTGCCCACGGTTGGTTTCTGATTTGAAAGAAGCCCCGGGTGGCCATGAGAAACCATAGGAGAGCACCCACGTCTCATTGTGCACACTGCAGGGCTGCTCCCAGGTGAAGTGTCCCAGGATCGTTAGCAGCTGAACACCACAAGTTGAAGATTCCAGTAACATGACTTTCCCCTGTCTGAAAGAACTGCTTACAGGTGTTCAAGCTCAACGATTATTACAATCATTGGCAATGAAGACCCCCTAGGCTCTGCGGAGTCCTTAGGTGTCAACCAGAGTGACAGTGCAGCACCTTCATTAATTGGGTGGCGGTTCACCTTCTTCAGCACCGGGAGGTTGGGCAGTGACTTGCGGAAAGTCAGAATGTGGCTCCTCAGTAACAAAGACTGAAAGTAGAGATCCAGCAAAGGGAAGGCAAATATTCTGCCTCACTGTGCTCTCACCTGGGCTGCCGCACCTACCTGGCCCCTGGGCCCTTTCAGACTGGCCCTTCTCCTTGACGAGTGCTTGCTCTGGTCCTCTGACATCACTATGCTCACCTGCATGCACACAGGGCTTTAGAGCCAGGTCCTGATGACTCATCCTGGCCTCCTCTGAGTCTCCGTGCATAGAGATAGTTGATGCTTTCTTTGAAGCCATTTATCTCAAATTGGAAATCAACTGGTTCCAAACAGACACCATATGGAAACCAAAAAAAAACTGGTAGGTTTTGTCTCTTACTTACAATTTTTTAAATGTGTCTGAGGTTTCAGGACACTTTTTGGTTTTCAAAATGCTATTGACATAACTGAAGGCATGACTGAGTCTTTGAAAGTTGCTGGAAAGCCAATGTTCCCCATCCTTATGGGAAGCTGAGGTTGACACCAGAGGAGATGTCCCTGAAAGGCTATAGCAATGCCCGGGGAGACGCTGCTTTTGCTAACATCTAAATGACAAATGTATAACTTGGGAACACAACCAGGCTGCTTTGGATTTAAGAAAATAGTTTCATTAACAAAGTCATAAACACACTAGAGCTAGAACCTAGAGCTAGTGTCCAGGACTCAAACTTCTTTATGTTTTACACAAGGACTAAACATTACATGTGTATAGGATAGAAAATGATGCATATTTATAAGTCAAAAGGTAATGACTGTATGATACCCAGTAATGTCTGTATAATACTAGCATACAACTTTGTTCAAAACAAAGTCCATTTAATGTGTTACATAACTTACAAATGTTTTTAAATTTAGAAAACATGAAGGTAGGTATCAAACTTCAAAAGTCAAATAAGTAGCTAAATCAACTTATTATTCTCAATGAACTTTTAATTTTCTTCCATTGAGAGGATGGCATTATTATATAAGAAATCAGGCAAAAAAGTTTAGGAATTCCTATCAAATATACAATTAATAAATTAATGGAAATTTAATATAATTCCCAATGATTAGATATTTTGGAGGTAAATTCAAATCAGTTAAGGAAATGAACTTGAGAAGCAGAGATAATGAATTTCCCATTTTGCTCTTTCCTGCATAGATGCCACTTGTGAAATTCTAGACAGAGGTTGTGGATCCAACTAAAAACCCAGTCAATACAGTTAAAACATGCATTCCTCCTGGCTATTCAATGCCATATTGCTGTCACATGTTTTTACTTATTTACTTGTCAATCAACTTGGTAGGTGTTATTTAAATATCAGCACTACTGGAATGATTTAGACTACTGTACTAATATACACAAGCAGAGCTGAGGAAGCTCAAATAATGGCATGGCAAATTTCCAAAATTATCTTGTATTATTAGACTTGCATCGTCAGCCTAACCCAAAACTTACAAAGAAATTATTTTTGAATGGTTATTTGGCCCAAATATAGAATGACATAAACCTTAATTCAGTCTCACGATACCCACTCAAATTAGTTTGTCATTTACCTGCAAAGTTTTTGTTTGGTTCTGCCAGTCCGTGACTCAATTCTTGACTACTTTCCCCACGAAAAAGTCCATAAGTGATGAAAATGCTCCCATTTGAAGCAGAGTCTCTAACAGCAATTGTACTGGTGATCCATGCTTGTGTCCCAAGAATAGAGCAAATTACAATGAAAGACCCAAGGCTGGTGAAAAAGCTTGATAAGAACATCAATGTCTTCTTTGTGGTAGGCATTTTCACAGGAAAATAAGTTCTCTAGGACAAAAAAATGAATATCTTCTTATAACACTTTTGGACCTTATCATTTGAAGTCTAGTACTTAGAAATAGAGTCTAACACTTTGTTGTCAAATATAAAATCTCACTCTTCCTAAGGAAGGGTTATGCTAATGGACATTGAACTCTGAACATGGTCATAAAATTTACAATAGCTGAACTTTGGTCTGGAGTAAGAGGCTGCTATGGTTACAGCCAACCAGCATGAACAAGGGGTGGGTATGGTCTTCCCAGGGACTTCCTCAATCACACAAGTAATTTATAATCCTTGGCCAAGTGTCATGGAAGCAAGTTTAGCCTACCATATCATGACAGGAGTAGAATTCCTAAATAATAGGGTGTGGAGGATCTGTATTCCCAAAGCGTTCCTGAGTCTAGCAGACAACAACCATGAAATCCCAACTTCTCCAATAATTATTGGAAATATGTAAACATATACTTCTCTATTGTGGACATTTATGTTGTTTCAACTTCACAATTATGACTGAGAAAGAACACACAAATATCTTTAGGCATAAACCTTTGTTCATATCTCCACTTATTTCCTTGCTTAGACTTCTAGAAGTTTGATAAAGTCTGTGGATTTTTCTGAAGTTGTTGCTATGCATTGCTCAGTTTCTTTACTCACTGGTGATCTGACTCTTATAATTGTTCCAAGAGGAAATCCTAAGGAGGGTAAGCCTTTTGTCAAGTGTACAGTGGAGTGGAAAGAGAAAAGCTTACACCTCCTTATGTTTTATAGCTCTCTATTTTTAGACTTTATCAGAGAGGTATGGCTTTCAAACTTCCTCTTTCAAATTGGATCATATTTGTGTATTATTTAAATTATATCTTGAGAAGTTTCATCTTTATCACTTTTTAGTACTCTGATAGAGGTGGTTCTGAATGTTCTTGCTTTCGGTCATTATATCTGTATCCACTCTGTTGAGTGGTAAATAGTTTATAAATGGCCATATCTGGACTTTAGAAAAACTCTCCCATTTGGCTAAAAGATCATTTCATTCGTAGCATGTTTTCCATACCACTTTTTACTGTATTCTTTGATTATTTAGTAATAGCATATTAAGTTGGTGCAAATGTAATCACAGTTTTTGCCATTGAAAGTTGCATTTACTTTTAATGGCCAAAAACACAATTACTTCATCCTCTACTTTTCTTTATTAACACCTAACTTATTTGTGGAATTAGCTGATCCTCTGTCTTTTCCGTTATTGTGACTAGATGACATGCTCTAGGAGGTGGACATGTTTGTTTTGTGTACCACTGGATTCCAGGGACTCTCAAAGAGCCTGGCCCAGAGAAGACACTCAGCAAACATTTGTTCAATAAATTATTGGAGATACATACACACATACTCTACTACTGTGGACACTTATGTTGTTTCTATTTCAAAATTATGATTAAGGAAGAGAAATGCATGAACATCCTTATGCATAAACCTTTGTCCATATCTCTGATTATTTCCTAGCTTAGACTTCTAGAAGTGAGTCAGTCTGTGAATGCTCCTGAAGCTGTTGCTACCCATTGCCCAGCCACTCATTAGAAAAAGATACCAGTCACCCGCCATGCCCTTAATACAGTGAAGGTGCACACTTTCCTACATCCTCCAAACATGTATATTATTGGAAAACTTACTTTTTTCTATTTAAGTCTATTAATTTTAACCACACTTTTAAAGGGTGGGACAGAATTTCAGTAGTTAGTTCCTTCTGGCTCTATTCCTAATGTGGAAAATAATTTTGTATTTATTATTGTATTTTGTATTATATAGGCCCATTACAAAAATGTGTTCAAATGGAACTGGCAAGAATAAAGAAGAAAGTAAATATAATAAATAATTTATCCTAGAAGAAGTAATTGTGTTCATAGTTGGGCAAAGACTTTCATACCGATAGCTTTATGTCTTAGCTTCCTGTTGCTATAACTGAATACCCGAGGCTGGGTGATTTATAAAGAATAGAAGTGTATTTCTTATGGTTCTAAAGGCTGAGGAGTCCAAGGCCAAGGGGCTACATCTGGTGAGGGCCTTCATGCTAGTGAGGACTCTGAGTCCCGAGGTGGCACAGGGCATCGTGGTGGCCAGAGAGCAAGTGGGCTGACAGTGCTAGCTCAGGTCTCTCTTACTCTTCTTATAAAGCCACCAGTCCCACTCCGGAGAAAACCCATTGGTCCATTAATCCATTAGTCCATGAAAGAATTCATACATTCATGAGGGCAGGGCCCTCAGAACTCCACTGCCTCGTAAAAGTGGCAACTTTCCATACTGCCACACTGAAACTCACCAATATGAGTTTCAGAGGAGACAAACATCTGGTGTAGCACCATGCACACATTTATAATAAAACCGAGTCCTACTCTATGTTCTATTTTTTAATCTGCTTCATAAAAATTTCGACAAATTGCATGGCAATCCTTTCATGTCAATAGATCACGTTTACCATTGTACAAAACAACCACAAATTATTTCTACAAACCCTTTTTGGTGGACATTGAGGTTGTTTCCAGCTTTTCACTGTTGTACCCATGATGTGGTGATACTCCTTTTATGTTCAACCTTGCTAACCTTTCTAGGATTTCCTTGAGATAAATTCTGAGAAGGAGAATTGTTGAGTCAACAAAAAATATGTGTACACCAGCAGAAAGTGGGTCCCAATTTAAATTTCTACCAACAGCATTTTGCATTAGAGTTCCCAATTTCCACAGCTTCCCCACAGCATAGTATTGCTAGTATTTTTAATCTTTCACAAGCTGGGAGACAAGAAGTAGCTTGTTGGCATTATTTGATTTTTACATGTCAGTTAGAGTTGCTATATTTTAATAAGCTTATTACCCATGTGTACTTTTACTGACACAGTTTTCTGTTTATGATGTTGGTTCATCTATTATATAGAGACTTTTTTATTCATGTTTTTTGTAAAGATAGTAGACTTTTGTCAGTTCTGTGTATCTTATGGATATATACATGTATATTGAAATATATTCATTGAATATATATATTCATTTTGTTATTTGCATTTCAATCATATTTATACATTTATACATTTTAAACACTATGTGTAGATATTTTACTGGCTCAAGTTAAAAATGTCTATGTAACCAAATATTTCAGTCTTATACTTTATACTTTCTGGATTTGGTATCCTAACTCAACAGTTATTAAGGCTATTTACATATAAAAACAACTGAAGTTTGTGTGAAACAGAAAAGTGATTTTTTTTTTTAAGATACAGTATTATTTCACATTACCCAAGGCGAGGTGACAATGAGAACTCAGGAAATTACTAGAACTGGAATTTCTATTGTCTTCTCTGCTCCTTACTGCATATCTGTTTCATTTTCTGGGTCTTTTTCTAATATTAAATTTTATCTTTGCTGCTATTCTATTGCTGTCTTTTATTTTGTTTTTCCTTTTCCAATTTTCTGGAATGAATGTTTTATTTTCTTATTTTGTTTTTGCATTAATAAAATATTTAAAACCATGAATATTTCTCTCTCTCTCTCTATATATATATATACACACATATATACACACACATATATATACACACATATATATATCTTTGGCTAGGTTCCTTAGGTTTTTATATATGTAAATTGGCATTTAACATCTTTAAATTGCATTTTTTATTTCCTGTTTGTTGAGGACAAACTTTGTAAGATAATTGTATGATAGCATTATTTCTATTTTGGTTATTTGTTTCTAGTTTTCTATACTTTTTAATCAAAGAATGTGATCTTAAAATATCTACTTTTATGGTTTTATTGAGATTTTATTTGTAGACAATTTATAATCAATGCTTACAACATTTTATGTCACTCTATGCTATTCCATTTAATGGATTTACCCTCATTTATTTAACAATGTTTCATTTTGGCCATTTTGGATATTATTAAATTTTTTGCTTATATAAATTTGCTTGAATACAGATCATTAACTATATCCTTAAAATAAATCTCAGGAGAATTGCTGACTCAGATAGACATTTTTAGATTTATTATATTAAATACAAATTGACCCCAAACTGGCTTGCAATTCATAATCCCACCATAAATGTAGGAGAAAGCCCTTTTTTTCTCTAGCACTGGAAAATGTTTGTTATTTTACATGAAATATTGCTTTAAGTTACAATTCTATGGTCTGCTTTTCTGTTACTATAGTTTTGGCTTTTCTATAATTTCATAAAAATGGTATATTATAGTAAGTAGTCTTCTGTATCTGACTTTATTTTTTAGATTCATCTAGATATAGACACACATTTGTTGATCCAGTCAGCAGTTGATGGACATTTTGGTAGACTCCAGTTACATCGATATATTATATTTGTTAAGAGGAAAGCTGTTATGCATTCGAGTACAAGTCTACGTGTGGATACCTGATTCCTTTTTCTTGTGTAAATAAATAAGAGAGATATTACTGGAACATGGTAAGTGTATATTTAACATTATCAGAAACTGACAGACTGATTTCTCAAGTGGCTGTTCTACTGTGCATTCCCACAAGAGATGTATGATAGTTTCAGTTGCTCCATATCCTCACCAGCACTTGCTATTATAAGTCCTTCAAAATTTGGCATTATAATGAGTGTTTACTGATATCTCACTGTGGTTTTTATTTGCATTTTCCTAATACTAATGATATTGGACATCTTTTTATGTGTTTGTTTGCCATTCATATACTTTATTTGGTGAAGCCTCTGTTGACATCTTTTGTCCATTTTCTTATTGATTTGTCTTCTTTTTGTTGAGTTGTAAGAATTCTTTATATTTTACACTCAAGATACAATATTTATTAGCTATATGTTTTACATATATCGCATATTTATTAGTTATATGTCTTGTAACCATTTTGTTCCAGTGTCTGGGTTGTTTCTTCATTTCCTTAACAGCATCATTGAAGAGCAAAATTTTAAAAATTTGGTGAAGTCTAACTTACCAATTTTTTCATTTTATGGAATATGGTTTAAGTGTTATATTTAAGAATTTTTTGCCTAATCCAAGAGCACAAAGATTTATTTTCCTGTGTTTTGTTGTAGAAATTTTATGCTTTTAGGTCTTATATTTAAGGTTATAGTCTATTTTGAGTCAATTTTTGTATATGATACGAGGTAAGGGCTGAGGTTCATTTTTATGCGTGTGGCTAGGGTGTTGTCCCAGTTTGATTTCTTGAAAAGATTATCCCTTCCCTGATGAACTGCCTTGGCGTCTTCTTTGAAAATCAGATGACAGTATCTGTGTGGGTCTCTTTCTGGATTCTCTATTAAGAGATCTTCCTTTCCAGTCCTGTGTAAGCTCCAGGAATTGTTTGTTACTCGGCTTTGCCATGGCTCCCTGCCTGGTCTCCATAGCTTCCTCTGAGGTATGTGCCTCAGCACTCAATTAATGATTCCAGGGATCCCTCTAGATTTCTACAGCTTCCCTTTGCAGCTCTCTCCTCTCCAGCACTCACCACCAACCCTAGCACTTTGGCCCCCTCAAACCTTGGTTTCTTTCTGTTCAACTCCAGAAGACCACTGGCTTCTTTGGTTTCCCCTTCCGCACCACAACCTGGAAATTTCCTCCTTGAAAACTTCCTGGGGCAATTGTCAGTCTTACTTCATTTGTTTCTTTAATCTCAGGAATCATGGCCCTGTGCTGCCTGATGTCTGATGTCTATTATAGAAACCATTCCTTTATATATTATTTTCTGTCTTATTAATTTTTTAAGACTATAGGGCCATTTTGGCCTTCTTATTCCATCACAGTCCAAGGAGGTAGTCAGCCTTCATTGAATGACCACACAGCTGTCACATTTTCTTTCCCTTAGAATTTTGTAGCTACCACTTTATTGTCTTTTTGCACTGAATGTTGCTGTTGAAGAGTCTGAGGCCAGCCATATTTTTTCTGTCTGTATGTGACTGAGTTACTCTGATAGCACAGTTATAAGAGTCTGTTTGTGAAGCGCAGCCATACCCACCTAAATTTTGTTTAGATTATTCTGGTTCATTTTATTCTCCTTTCATGTAGTTTCTCTTTTCAATTTGCATATTCAGTTTATTACAGAAACATTTTTCTGTGTCATATTTCTAAATTGTGTGTTCCACTTGTTGAAATTTTACTTGCAGACACACCAGTTATCCTCGTATTTGGTTGTCTTTGACCTTCATATCCACTATCCACCCTCTTGTAATTGCTTTATTCCCTTTATATTTTTGCTGTCTATTCACTGTGACTTTCTTCCACAATGATAATTCATTTTTAGCTAAAACTTTTTCTAACTTATGTATTAAATCTTAAGTTATATGGCTTGGAGTCTCAACTGGGTTTCTTTGAAGTTTTCTTTTAACTTATCTCTGTTGTTTTATATCTCATTATTAGTCCCTTGTGTAATTGAATCCTTCTTATTATAAGTAAGTTCTTACATAGCATAATACATGCAGAGGAAACTGCTTCCGCCCATTGGATTGGATGTTTTTCCAGCCTGAGGTGTGCTTACCCTTTCTTTTCTTTTCTTCTGCTATGTTGGGGTAGATCCCATTGGATTGGATGTTTTTCCAGCCAGAGGTGTGTTTACCCTTTCTTTTCTTCTCCTTTGTTTGGGTAAATCCTAGGGTATTTCTTTTCATCTTGCTTAGTTTAACATGAGCAGTTCTATCC
This sequence comes from Trachypithecus francoisi, assembly GCF_009764315.1. Taxonomy (NCBI): domain Eukaryota; kingdom Metazoa; phylum Chordata; class Mammalia; order Primates; family Cercopithecidae; genus Trachypithecus; species Trachypithecus francoisi. The sequence goes on along the minus strand of NW_022681442.1, from coordinate 3,586,758 downwards.
AACCATTGGTTTATACGAATCCATGATTAGTGAGTTCCCCTGATATCCTTCTTACCTTATCTGGGGTGATTTGTCTTAGCTTCTCCATGCATCACTCTTTGACTGGATGGTTTTCTATCATTTTTTTTCTAAATACATCCAGGAGGGAAAAAAGTGTACAGATCTTTGGCAAAACATGTAAGTCAGATTGGCTTAAGCTCACAGAAGTTTGGGGTAAGGGAAATCTTTCATGTGACATGATGCAGGGCTTCCAAGAAGGTTTCCAGGACATCATTTTGCTCTTTCTGCATCTCTGGGTTGCGTTTCTCTTGGCTCTGCTCCCAAGTTCATGGACTTGGATCCTCATTCAGAACTTTTATCCTCTCAGCTTCAAGTTTATTGCAAGAAAGAACCGTATGCCTCTCCCCTAGAAATCTCTCAGCATTTTACTCGCTCTAATGCTCACACTCACACACCTAGAGCTGGACAGAAGCAGGGAGAGGTCTTGTTGTGTTGTAATTAGGATTACTGCTGATTCATTCTGAGTTTGGGGAGGCAGAATCGATGATCTTGCTTCCATAAGCTCTTAGCTAATCAGAATCTCCATGCAGTCAAGGACCTTTTCTAACTAGGCTTGGTAATTGCACAGGGCATGGCAATGGGGACTATCTTGCCCCTCTCCTCAGAGTAAGAGGCAGCCTGAGACTCTGACCCGGAACAGGAACTTCCTAAGGGATGGGCTAGGGCAGACTGAGTCTGGGTGTGCATAAAAGGAAGGTGATGTCAGAGCCTGTGATGAAGAGGCCTCTGCAAGTTGAAAACAGTCTAGAACACGAAGCCCTCACTTCAATGCTTTAGGAAATGAAATATGTAAAAACTAAATTTCTACTGTGCTTTAGTAACTGCTAAGAAATAAATATCTGTATCTCATTCTTAGGAGAGCTTTCCTTAGTGCTGTATTATGTCTCATTACCAACTTTTTCCTCAATTGCAAGAGCAAACTGAAATTATATACCAGGTGGAAACTAGGTGAATAATAAATCATTCCACCAGTGATAATGTTCTGTGGATTATTGACATGAACTTCACTGTGAGAAATAAAGAATTTATGTCATAAGTCTTATAATTTCTCAAGTTAGAGGGAAAATATCCTTTTGCCAAAGTGTAGATATTTCTGAGAGTCCTATGATTTTTGAGTGAGGAACACGAGGGTATTCAATGCATTATGAAATCATCTGAAGCAGGCCATGGAAGGTGCTGGTCATGGTGGTGGTGCATGCCTGTAGTCCCAGCTACTCAATAGGCTGAGGCAGGAGGACTTCTTGAGCCCAGGAGTTCAAGATTGCAGTGACCTATGATCACACCACTGCACTCTAGCCCGGGTGACAGTAAAAGACCCCATCTCAATGAATAAATACATAAAATAAAATAAAACAACACTGAGACCATTTTCATCAAATTTCTTGAAAACAGTGATAAGGAGATTTTAAAATCAACTAGAGGAAAAGGGTACACCACCAAAACTACTGATAATAAGCAATAAAGGATGAATCTCAAACAGAGTTTGCTGCCTAAAAGAAATTAGAAATAACATACTACGGGATTCCATTTATATGAAGATACAGAGTAGGTAATACTACCTATGGTGATAGATTTCAGAATAATGGCCATCTTTGGCAAGAGTTGGGAGATTCTATTGGGGGAAGAAACATCAAAGAACTTTCTAGATTGATGGAAATGTTTACTGTCTTGAGAGTGGTATGCATTTCACTAGTTTATACACTTGTCTTTACTCATTGGCATATCCCTTAAGATCTGTACAATACATGTGTACTCTTCATCATTGAAAAGCAATTCAAGAAAAAAAAAAAGAGTTCAAATGTGGTAAGGATCTGGGGGAGGGCCTAATTATTGTTTTTTTCTGGGCGAGTAGAGGAATCTTCCAGCAAAAAGACCTGTCCTCTTGATTTTAGTAATTGTTAACACTTGGGCGTAACTTGGAAAAAGAGGAGGAGAGGGAAGAATAGTTGGGTAATATAAAAATAGATAGTTCTGAACCTATTCATTATTCAATCTGGTACATCCCAGAGATCAGAATAACCATCCTGACTGTGGTTACTAAAAGTTACCTCTTGGTGGGGACAGGTCCTGAACAAAATCACTGAAGGACTCTGGTGTTGTCTCAGTGTATTAGTCCGTTCAGTCATACCTGAGACTGGGTAATTTACAAAGGAAAGAGGTTTAATGGACTCATAATTCCATATGGCTGGGAAGGCCTCACAATCACGGCAGAAGACAAAGGCGGAGCAAAGGCACATCTTACATGGCGGCAGGCAAGAGAGCACGTTCCCTTTATAAAGGGAACTGCCCTTTATAAAACCATAGATCTCGTGAGATTTATTCACTATCATGAGAACAGTATGGGAAAAACCCACCCCCATGACTCAGTTGCCTCCCATAGGGTCCCTCCCACAACACATGAGGACTACGGGACTACAATTCAAGATGAGACTTGGGTGGGGATGCCACCAAGCCACATCACTCCGTTTTTCCTTCCTTGCCCTGCCCCACAGCCAATCAATGATCAAGAACTGCTTTTTTTCCTCCTAAGGCTGAATAACTTTATGAGAATGTTTCTGTATGATGTTTAAAAGCAACTTCTTATGTGCTTTCCACACATTGATTTTGCCTTTTTTTTTTTTTTTTGCTTATCCTCCTAGACAGTATTCCTGGTCTCAGCATTTTAATTTTAATTGACATCTTTTGGGCCCTCTAAGTGTGATAGGCAGTATCTGATTTTCTGCAGAGAAACCCAAACGCCCAGTCCTCAAGTAAAATAGAAGACAAGACAAGTAATTGCAGTTAATATCAATAATTGCAGGAGCGCCGCCTCAAGCTGTGTTTTAGAGGAAAGGAGCTAAATGGCTGGGTGTAGGGGAGGCCTGGGGAGAGCAGGCAGACGGCCAGCCACTGACTGGCCTGAGACAGGATCAGACAGCCAGTGTGCCAGGGAGCTAAGAGGACTCTGTAGACTCAAGAAGGGCTCTAAAAGATGAGGGTGATGAGGTGTTCAGGAGGGCAAGAGGAAGCTGAGCTCCTCAAAGCCTGGGAGGAGGATAGGGGAATTGACCCTGATGTCAACAGGGACCTTGAGCCTATGAGAGGCAAAATGAAGATGGTGAAGAAGGATGAAGGGCTTCCCTGTGGTAATCAACAGGGCCCTGGCACGAACACCTCTGAAAACACGCTTCTGTGTGACAATGATGAATGCCTGTAGACTTTAGAAAGAGTTGAGAATTTTGGGGGTCCAGCAGAGAAGATATTATGAGGAAAGAAGAGCCATCTGCCTCCCCACCATGTTACCAAGGCTGTTCACTTTCCAATAGCAGATGTCTGACAAAGGCATCTTGTTTCTGTCTTCTTAGCTCACAGTCTCTGCCTCCTCAGCCCTGCAGCGTTAACAAGCAAAACTGTGCTTAGCAGAGCTTTGTAATTATGGCCTGCATGTACATAAGCCTGGCTCTGCAGACCACAACAGCAGAAAAATCCAAAGCCTGGTGACATCATGGGCTACCTGGCCCCACCTCAACCTGGGCTGTTCCTTGGAGATGCACTCAGGAGGGAGCCGCCCACCCTGCTGGGCTCTGAAGTGACCAGGCTGTCTGCTGCTACTGACTGGGGCCCATCCTCCTCTGCTCTGACAGCCCAGACACCTTCACTGAGCACCTCCTGGCTACTGAGGTTGCTTTAGGAGCTTGAGTCTGAGGAGCCATGGAGATCAGCAGAGCCTAGGCTGCTGGAGTTTACAGCCCTGGGGGTAGGGAAAGAGGGCATGACAGACATCAAAGGAGCAAATAAACCCACAAGTAATTCCAAACTGTGATGGGGGCTGTGGAAGAGAGTGGCAGAAGAGATGGGTGCAGGGCGATCTTCCAGAAGCCACCAGTAAGAAGGAACCAGGTGCATCGGTTGGAGAAGCCCCAGGCAGGAAGGAGCTTGGCTCTGGCACTGAGAGAAAGGAGTCGTGGTTGGAGCCCAGTGGGCAGGGGTGGGAGGTTCAGAGCAGCCAGGAAAGTCAGGCAGAGCCTCGTGGGAGTTCGGATTTTATTCTTCATGGAGGCTTTTAAGCAGGGGGCTAGCAGGACCTGGTTTCCATTTTGTGAGGTGCCCGGGACCAAGTGTGAAGAATGGATCATCTGGGAGAGTGGGTGGGAAGCTGGGGAGCCACTGCAGGCTTTGGAGGGGTGCAGGTAGTCACAGGAGAGAAGGGCGAGATACATGGAGAAGCCGGTGGGAAGAGGACTTGGGCCCTCTGGGAGGTGGACTGGAGGTGGGACATGGAGGCAGGGATAGGGATGACTGCAGAGAAACCAAGTAAGAGTAAGAGGCAGGTCTGAGACAGCAGTAGACAGCCAGGAGGAGCTGAGCTTGCAGGAGAGGGCCCCAGAGTGGTGCTGTTTAGAGACGTTCCTATGCGGATGGTGTTTAAAGGTTTGGGGCTAGAAAAGGCCCCCAGGGACAGAAATGGGGAGGGCAGGGCAGGAAGGTGGAGCTCAAGTTCTCCACCGGTTTTGCAGCTCTCTGGCGCCTGTGGAGGGGAAGTCCCGCTCTGGGCAAGTCACCTGCTGGTGGCCTCTGCCAGGAGGTGCCCATTGCTCTGCAGCCTTTGGGGTCTGTAGCTCTGTATAAACAGACTTCAGTATGCTAAGAGTCGTTGGCTGGCAAACGGTGCAACGTGGGGTAACACACCCTAAGTGTCACTTTCTCCCAATTCATTCATTCCTTCATTCATAAGCCTAATGAGCTGGGCCCCTACCACAGAATGCAGCTTCCCTCATGAGGGCTGGGCCGTGGCCCCACCCAGAGGGCACGACACAAAGGTTCAGAACCAAGATGCCACCAGTGTCCTTTCTGCTCCTCCCAGGGAACCGCCTTTTGTCTGAAACCTCCCTAAATAGCCTGAGTGAAATCCCCTGGAAGAAGTCGGCTAGACAGCAGGCCCAGTGCCTGACTCGGTCGCTCCTCCTTCTCTTTGTGCCTTTTTAACTTTGACAGATGCTGCCTTAAGGACAAGCGAGCCCTCTTCAACATCCCCCAAACAGGCGCCTTATCCCCACCTCTTTCCTAAGGAGGCCACCAGGCCCAGCGACCTCACAGCTCTCCCAGCTTCCTCGCACCAGAAGCGCACGGGGTGCCCTGTGAGTCCCATACCTGCTGCAAGACCAGGGCGAGTCCCCAGCCAGGCCACTTCCTGGTGCACTGGGATAGGGCAGGGAGAGGCAGGGCCTTGCCTTTGCTCTCCTCCAGGCGTGAGTGCCTGCCATACCTTGACCCTCTCTCTACGCACCTGGGTCCCGGCGGAGGGGCTGGGCCAGGCCTCCCCGGAAGGGGCACCAGCCTTGGGTAAACGGATACCCACAGTGCCTGGGTGCTCTCAGGGCAGGGCCTCAGGGCCATACCCGCCGCGCAGGTGGGGCGGGAGCGCTGGGTGCGCTCCCCGCGCCGGGCACCAGGCGTCGCCCCCGCTCCTCTCAGCGCCCGGGCCCCCGCCCCCGCCGCGGAGCCGCAGCCGGAGCTGGAGCCGAGGCGGCGGCGGGACCCGGCCGGCCGGACAAATTTCCTGCTCCGCTGCGGACGGCGGGCGGCAGGAGCCGGCGCGAGCGGCTTCAGGAACCCACGGCTTCTGCGCGTCCCCGCGACCCTTCGCGCCCGGCGCGGACAGCCGGGCGCCCCGGAGGGCGGCGGGCAGGCGCCCGGGAGATGCGGAGCCGCCGCGGCAGCGCGATCTGCGCGACCGGACCGGCCCCCCCGAGGTGAGCGCGCGCGTGCGGGCGGGAACCCTGCGCTCCTGTGGGGGACCGTGCGCCCCGGGCGGCCCGAGCAGGCCGGGGACGCTGCCTCGGCCGCCGCCGCGGGAGGGAGGGGCCTCTCTGAGGCTCAGAGTCCCGACCCTGTCCCTGCCGCCCCCGCGACGCGCCCAGTACCAGCGGCTGGGGACTGCATGACGCCCGACCCTGGCCCGCGGCGCGTACCTTCACCCAGAGTCCCCAGCCCAACTTGGCGACCACAGTGGCAGTGCTCACGCTCCCTCTCGGTAAACAGGAGGAGGGCGCGCGTGTCTGCGGGTGGCGACAGTGCGCGGGGGCCGGCGGCAGGGCGGCGTACGTGAAAGCGGGCGACACCGAGAGGGGGTGCAGGCCTTGCGTGGGGGGCTGCGCGCACGCGAGGCTGTAGGCTGGCGCCTTTGAAGAAAGTGGCTCGAGTTGTGCCAACTCCGGGAGGGGCCGGCGCGCTGCCAGGATGCAGCCCCACAGCCGAGCGCCCGCGCCTTCCCAGGGAGGCAGGCAGAGCGGGATGCAGCAGCCGCGGAGGGTCGGAGATGCGGCGGGGAGACCCTGGCAGGTGGTCCAGGCCAGATTGCCGCGATTTGCAGGGTCGATAACCTCCGAGGGCTCCTGGGCACAGAGGCCAGCGCGGTGCCAATTCTGAGCGCTCTCGGGACCATCTGGGGAAGGCTGGGCAACCCACAGGATGGGGAGGCAGAGCCAAGCCGGATGGAGACCGCGCTGGACCTGACCTAAATTCCTTCCAGGCATGCAAACCTTTCCAGAAGGGTTAGCCAATTATGCTTGCAGAATTATGATATTGATTTGTCTTGAGTCGTGACCATTCCATCAGAGTTTCAATCCAGGAAACTCAAAGAAAGAATATAGTTCTCTGCTTGTATTTTAGAGTGAATGAGCGTATGGGTGAGTTGAATGAACACCAGCAAAGAGTGATCACGTGATCCAGAAATTACTGTGTCCATGTCCAGTCAGCTCTGCCTTTGGCCCCAGGTACCCCTTGACCCAGGGCGTCTGGAGGTCTTTGTGTCCCAAAGATGGATGAAGTTCTGCCTCTGCACACTAACGACTCTTGCCCATTTAAACTGTATGTGGGGGTGGTGGGGTGGAAGGATGTTTCCAAAACTGGGGCGCTAGGCCAGAGGAGGGCCCGAAATGGTGGGGGCCAGTGGCTGCACAAGCATCTGGCCACCACGGTCACTCAGCCAGCATGGTATGGGCAGAGCTCTGTGCTATGAACAGGGTTGGGGTCTGTACTTTCCAAGCATAGGCTCTTGGCATTTGGGGAGCAAAAGGTCAGAGGTGAGGTAGAGCAGGCCCAAGAGGTGGGGGCTGCGCTGTCAGTGAGAGGGGCCTGACGCAGCACCCAGCCCTTCCCAGACAAGGCCCTGCCCCTGAACGTGACCTTGGGGGCCAAGATTTTTGTTCATTGATGTTGGTGATGCCTGTGAGTCACCACCGCCCCCTCCCTGCTCCAACAGACCGTTCCCATGTGGACAAGAGCTAGGAGCTAGATTTGTCTCTGGAAAAGGTCAGGTCACTGGATGTGTCCAGATGGCTTGGGACTTAGTCATACACTCTCTCATCAGTTCCAGTCAAACCAGTTGAGGGCAGTGGATGAGGGCGTTGTTGTCTTTATGTGTGATACTTCTTGGAGGCCCTGGGTGGACACAAAGTGAGGATAATGCAGAAAGCCATACGGAGGCCACCTCTCATTTCTGTGGGGGCCACCCAGCTGAGAGAGACACGCTCCCTGTGTCAGCACCCCCACCTCCACGGAAGCCTGGAGGAGGTCCTGAAGCACTCTGCCCTCATGGGAGCCCCCTCTTCTCCAGGGATGCATGTGTGCAAACCATTGTCCCTGAGAGTAGATGTGGCTATGCATGTACATCATTGCCCCTGAGAGGAGAGGTGGCTGTGTGTGCAAAGCATGGTCCCCGAACCCCAACAGAAGATGCAGTCACAGTGGGGGTGATGGCAGATGCATCAGTTTCAACTGGTGAAAGTATGCTTCTCCCAGCCGTGCCTCAGTGGGTCCACTGTGCTCCATTGCCACCACCATTAGCCTAGTCTAAGGTGCACCACTGATCAATATTCCCTCTCTGAAGGTCAGAGGTGTGTTTCCAGGCCCGGCCACTCCTCTGCAGTTCTTCTCCGCAGCTGCCCACTTGACATTTATCCCTGGGATGTCAAATGCTCCTTGACTCAATGTGTCAAAATCAAACTTGTGATCTCTCCTCCCCTTCCAGTACTTTCCCAGTGTTGTCTTTATCCATCCAATTTCACCAGCCTCCATGTTGCTTCTGAAATATGTGCCGGACTATAGTTTCCATGAAGAGAGGACAATACTGTATCTCCAGTGCCCAGCCATGTACTTGCCAGTGGAGCCTTGAGGACTCCTGGCCATGGATGAACAACTTGGAAGTGAGATCTCCCCGAAGTACATGTGCTGATGGAGCAAGTGTGTGTCTGTTGCGTGGATGTTGTATGGTTGATAGGCAGTCACACATTTTTGCTGATGTGGATGGGCATGGTCCATCCAGGGGTCATGTGGCCAGCCCTTCTGGAGATGCTGGACTCACCTGCTAAAATGACTGTTGACTTGGACCAGAGACACCCCAAGTGACCTCCCAGGGAGGCAGGCTTGGGAGCAGAGTGGGAACAGGATCGAGGCTGCTCTGTATTCCCTTGCTAGACAAGTATTTTTCATTTATAATATCTGAGTCACCCTTACAGAAGTTCTGTTGCCAAAGCAGGAATGAATGTATCCATTAGGGTAAGACTGGCTTTCTTAATATTTGAATATAACTTGGGGAAAAAAACTACAGTTCTAAGAACATCTCTAGTTTTTCTTTTGGCTTTTCTCCTGCTAAACCAATGGCTTTGTCTAATGGCTTTGTCTTCCATGAAGCTCCCAAAGCTTTCCAGATCCCAAGACTCAGCTCCCTGCTCTCAGTCTCCTTCCCCTTTATCTCCATCTTAGGAACTCCTACCCATACCGCAAGGCCCACCTCAAAAGTCTCAGTCTCCACAAAGCTTTCCTGGCCCCAACCTGAGAGGACTCTCTCTTACTCTTGGTTTCATAGAACATTATTTGTGCCTGTCCTAAAGCACTTACTGGACTCAACTGTGATTTCCAGTTCACGTGCTCAAGTAGTTTATCTCCTCCACTAGGCAGCCAGTGCTTTAAGGGTGGAGGGTGTGTCTCTGAGAGGGTGTACTTTGGGTTCACTCGGTCAAGTTCTGACTCTGGTGCGACCTTGGCTAAATGACTCAAAATGCAGACTTCAGTGTTCTCTTCTCTAGAATGGGAGTCATCATTGCTACTTCCCAGGGCTGCTGCTGTGAGGGGAACATAGGATACATATAACTGACATGCCACATGGCTGGTATGCAGTAAATCATGGTTATCTTTCCCCTACAACATCTAATGCTGTGCATTGCACATGTAAGAATCAATGAAGTTTGAGGCCGGGTACAATGGTTCACACCTGAAATCCCAGCACTTTGGGAGGCCGAAGCACACAGATCACTTGAGGCCAGGAATTCCAGACCAGCATGGGCAACATGGTAGAACTCTGTACCAAAAAACACACAAAAAATTAGATGAGTGTGGTGGTGCACACCTGTAGTCCCAGCTACTCAGGAGGCTGAGGTGGGAGAATCATCTGAGCCTGGGAGGTCAGGGCTGCAGTGAGCCATGTTCACACCACTGCACTCAAGCCTGGTTGACAGAGTAAGACCCTGTCACGGAAAAAAAAAAAAAAAAAAAAGAATCAATGAAGTTTGAATGAATACATGAACCAAGCAAAAACCATACGAATAGATACCTTTTGTGCATCATCCAGATTGGTAAGTCAAATCAGTATGGTGTGACATGCTAAATAACTTTATTTTTTGCATGACAATCTAAATGATTATTATGTAAATTTTGTGTGATGAAGTATTTTAATCCCATAATGTTATCACTTACCATGAAGGCCATCATTCTTCAATATGCACCATTGACTCCAGTGATCGATGAGGCAGAAATGCATCTTGCTATGCACATTAACCAGGCTCGTGGCCTGAATTACACCTGGCTGGGTGTGAGGCACCGCAAAAGCAAACGAAACCCAGCCCTGAGAAGCAGTGTGGCCTAAAATGAGGTGTATGGAATCAGGGTAACAGAGCAGCTTCTAGACCAGAACATAAAGCTAAGAAGCTGTGGCCAACCCTAGAAAGTCTCAGAACTTCACTTTGCTTATCCAAAGAAAGGGGCTATCCTGGGCCATCTCTGAGTCCCTCACAGCTGCCCCACTTCCGCCCGATTTCACCCCTCCCCACCACTGGGCAGGAAGGGCTGCTGACTCTGTACAAGGCTGGCTCCCAGGCAGGGAGGGTGCCTGTTTCTTGGCTCAGCACTTGGGCCACATGGCTCCCTGCTCTGGACACCAAATCTAGAGAGAGAAAGGAGAGGCCTGTGGGTACATGGAGCACGCTGCCAATTTTAGGTACTGGCCCTGGACATATCAAGAGTTTATTTTAGAGGATTAACTTCTCATTATTTTGTCACTAGGATTTTCTTTGTCACCAAAAGCAGAGTGCTGGATGATATTTTAGATGGTTGGGATTTTAGATCAGCCATACCTGAGGCAATAGGGGTTGGTCTAATGTTACTAATCCTTGAGCAGACACAGATGAGCAGTTGTGGGGCCGGTCACTGCTGGATGTGGGCTAGGAGACCCCTGGTTTGGGGATTATGAAGGCAGCCTCCTTTTCTTCCCTGGGATTTGGCTGCTGTTCTCCCAGTCATACCCATCATGGTCTGCCCCGTCCAGGTGTTCCATGTGAGGAGTTTTGATGTGGTGCACAGCCTTTGAACTGTTACAACACCCTGCTCACAGCCAGAAATGTGGGCCCCAAGTCTTTCTTTCAACTATACGAATACTTCAGAGGCTTTGATTGAGCTTATGAAATAAAAATTCTTAACAATATATTTCAGAAAAATAAACATATCCTTTTATATTGATTCCCAATGAAATAGGGGCCAGATAAAATATTTTAAAAGGGCATCTGTTTTTAAAAATGTCTTTCAAATGCAATCAAGAATGTTCAGTTAATCCAGTCTGTTATGTATATTGTAACAAGTAACAAAAGAGGCAGATAAATCTTTCTCCCAAAAACAAATATAAAGTCCAGCAGGGAGTAGGGAAATGTTTGAAGAAAAGAAAATGATTCTTAGTTATGTGCTAAAAACCATGTTTTGGGCAGGTGCTTTGATGTTAGTGTTTGTTGGGTGGAGAGTAAAGATTTGATAGGAAAACTTGTTCGGATCCCAGGTCTGGGTGCTGGCTACACATTTGATCCAATGGAAGGGCTAGCATGGGAACAATAGCATTTGGCTGTGAGCGCCCTGGGCAGGTACATGTCATCAGCTCCCAGGGATGGACAGCTGGTCCCACAATGCCTGGGGTTCAGAGCTCACTCTGTGCATATATGTGACATGGAGAGATGGACGAAGGTAATAGAACTGAGTAGGAGCCTGTCCAGGTAGCAGTGGAAGAGGCCAATGGCAGAGGCTCTCCCTGCCGTGATTTTACTGTCTGAATACCAGTAGCAAGTGGAAGCCATGGGACTTTATTTTCAAGGGGAGGTGACACAGCCTGGGACTCAGGGAAAGGACTTAGGAGCAGAAGGACTGGTTTCATGGAGGCCCATGAAACTAAGGCTCTGGACAAGACAAGGGACTTCCCCTGGCCCAGTGTGAGCCTAAGTCTTTACAGTAGGGAGCATGATGCCACCAAGGGAGCTGCATGGGGATCGGTGGAGGTGGTACGCAGAGGCCTGGCCCCATGCTCACCAAAGGGCCAGTGGTCTTACACAAGGCAAGGGACCAGGGGACCAGAATCAAAGGCCTGAGGTGATGTGAGCCCTGACTTCTCCTTTGCCACAGTCACTTTGTCCTCAAGGCAAGTCACTTAATTTCTATTCAATAAATGCAGAAACATAATTTTTGGTTATTAATGTCCCCAAATCTGTTTGGACATTTCCAGCTGAACATTAGTCACCAGTTTTGTACTAGGAAGAAAATTAGTTCCATCTTTCTTCTCAAGTGAGATTTTAAAATGTCCTATCACGTAGCTACTTGATTACAGTGTATTATTTTAAATGACCTCTGTACTCAGTCCTTTTATTTTGGCGACCTCTCACTCCAGAAGGACTTGGTAATTTTCAGGCTGTGTCTCCGCAATAGGGCTTTCACAGGTCTGCGGTGCAGACTGGTTGACTCTCCCCGACTCGTCGGCTAACATGCACGAGGGCGCTCTGAGGGTCGGGAATGCACCCACCAAGCACAGCCCAGACAAAATGGAAGCCCCTGTCCAGGCAGGTTCCCGGTGAAACTCTGGGGAGCTCCAGCCTTCCTTTCTTCTCCGGTTTATAAAGAGGCCAGCCTCAGAGGTGGACACCTACTTCCATGATTTGATGTCCGACCCTGGGACTCTCCTCTCTACCCTGCCCCCACCTCATCCACCAGCCTTTTGGTCTAAAATCCTTGTCATGGGGTAAAGCTTTTTATTTTGTTGTTGGAAACACAGTATATGGTTTGCCTGTGTGTCCCCTTCAAATCTCACGTTGAAATGTGGTCCCAGACAGTGTTGAAGGTCGGGCCTGGTAGGAGGTATTGGATCATGAGGCAGGTCCCTCCTGATTACTAGCGCCATCCCTTTACTGGTGAGTGAGTTCTTGCTCAGTTAGTTCACTTGAGATCTGGTCATTTTAAAGAATGTGGCACCCCCCACCCACTCTCTCTCTTGTTCCCACGCTCACTGTGACATGTTGGCTCCCTCCCTCCTCTGCCTCGATTGGAAACTCCCTGAGCCTCACCTGAAGCAGGTGCCAGCATTATGCTTTGTGCACAGCCTGCAGAACTGTGAGCCAATTAAACCTCATTTCTTTATAAATTACCCAGCCTCAGGTATTCCTTTATTGCAATGCAAGAACAGACTGACATACACAGCACAGGTGGAAATACAGGCTTTGCAGACAGTGGCGGCCTGGTTTTCTGACACCAAAATTATTCCCAGGACAGGTGCTACTCTTAACTCTTCTAACCCCATCCACTTGTTACAAAACACACTTTCAGAAAAAGGCTAGGTTGTTACTGAGGTAACATGGGATGGATCTTTGGAGGTGGGAATGTCTCCAGACTCCTCTGGGGAAGACAAAGTAAATCCTCCCTATGGAATGCTCCAGCTCGTTTTCTAGATTCCGGAGAGACCTGCTAGTAAATTCAACTAAGAGGTTGGTTTCCAGCACAGAATATTTCCTACAGATGTCGGTGTTTCTTTCCAAATCCTTCCTCTCTTCAGGGTACTTTCCCACTGTTCTACTGTTCTGCACGTAGGAGAGAAAGCATTTCTCAGATGGTGAGCTTTTATCTTCCAATGGTTGTCAACTAAGGAGACCTGGAAGTTCCCTTTCCACCTGGAATGTGAGCCCTGCGTGCTGGGCATGAGATAAGGACCAAGGAATGACCCAGGACAATTTCAGAGCATGGGGGTGGCATATCCTCATGTCAGGGTGTGGAGCTCATATTCAGACCCAAACACTCTGAATCTCTGAAGCAGAAGCTCTCTTACAATTCCTGGGGAGGAAATCAGTATGAATTAATAAAAAGCCTGAATATTGTGGATTTTTATTACATTCGAGATTTATAGTAACTCAATCCAGGCCAACAAAACGTTGCCTTCAGGTACTTACTTTAATGAATAGAAAGCATGTAAATGCTCTTCCAAAGAGAATAACACATTTTAGCATCTTAGATATGTAAAAATAAAACTGTACAGTCTTGGTTGCACTAGGAAGTCTACTTATCAAAAAAAGAAACTTCTGTTTCCAGCCACATTATTTCAAATCATCCCAAAACTTACATTGTTACTAGTCAAAATTTTTCCTTGTGATTAACACTTTTTTCCAGTATGGTTTTCCTCTTTCTGAAAGCAGCCTTAGTTTCATAAACAGTTGGACATTTAAGTACTGGACGAAAAAGTATTGTGAACCAGTAACTTCATCTTTAATTTTGAATTACTGTTTACTCAGCGCTCTCTTTTCCTAAGCTCATAGCAGCCCTTCATTCAGTGCATCAGTAAGTCAATAAATTACTTTTTGCCAAGGTTGCAGACATCAGCTAAAGTTCAGTCATCTATTGGAGATGTAATCAGTCTGTCCATTTAAATTCCTTTGCGCAAAGTCCAGATTTTTGCCCAAAGTAATATAAAAATGCAAGAGCCAGAAATTTAATAATTTTGTACTGTGTTGTGCCAAGCCAGGACTATTCTTAGCTAGCCAACAAAATTCTTTCAAAGGATGTTTTTTGGTTTTCACCAAATGTAGGTAGTGTTTAAGAGTCTGTAATATCATGTAGAAGGAACAAGTGGAAGTATTAAACCTTTATTGACTACCTACAGTATATGGAGGATCTATGACTTACAATGGTTTTATTATAGTTTCTCAAATTTACAATGGGTTTATTGAGTTTTGGGTACATTTTCAACTTATGATATATTCTATTTACAAGGGGTTCATCAGGATATGACCTCACTGTAAGCCCAGGAACATCTGTACAAGCACTGCTTAGCACTGGAGTTACCAAAAAAACGGCACAATGGCTTGTGACATCCTGTGGATGCTCCAGGTCCACAGGAAGACAGAACTCACTTCCAGGGAGTGTTAAATGTGATGCTGGACGCTCTTGTGGAAGAGTGGAGACCTGGAAGGGCCTCCCCAGGTAGCGCAGTGACATGGTCTGGCTCTGTGTCCCCACTCAAATCTCATTTTGAATTGTATTCCAAATAGTGATCCCCACATGTTGGGGGAGGGACCTTGTAGGAGGTGATTAGATCGTGAGGGTGGTTCCCCCATGCTGTTCTCATGATAGTGAGTGAGTTCTCATGAGATCTGATAGTTTTATTAGGGCTCTTCCCCCTTCACTCTGCACTTCTCCTTCCTGTCACCTTGTGAACAAGGTGCCTTGCTTCCCCTTCCACCATGATTGTAAGTTTCCTGAGGCCTCCTCAGCCATGCTGAACTGTGAGTCAATTAAGCCTCTTTCCTTTATAAATTATCCAGTCTTAGGCAGTTCTTTATAGCAGTATGAAAACAGACTAACACAAGCAGGCTTGGTTTACTGGGCCATTTCATAGGCAGCTGACAGAGATTGAGCATTCCAGACAGAGGGGCTGCCATGTACTTGCTTGGCAATAGGAAGTGGTGTGTCCTGTCGGGACACAGGTGTCTGCATGGAGCTGTAGCCCAGGGACAGAGGGGATGGGACAAAAGAGATGGAAAGTTTTAGGATCACCCAAACACTTGTGCACCATCTAGGAGTCTGGATTATGTCTGATGGACCAGCAGTTCTTGACCTGTCTTAAATTATGACCCACTTTGAGATTCTAAGGAAGACTATGGACTCATTCTCCAGAAAAACGCATGTGTGCACACAGTCATTTTTATAGTTTCAGCGAGTCTTTCCTAACACCCCTCCTCCCATCCTGAGGCTCGCAGGTTCCAGGGGTATCCCGTTTGTGCGGCCTGGCCAGCCCCCAGAGCCCAGCAGCATGCTCAGCTGTGAGTTTGAGAAGGGGCCCCCTGCTGGCTGTGTGTGGTAAGTCAGAATGGAGGTGATGGGGGAAACCAACTCAGCAGATTGGATTCATAGGCAACATGACCATGCGGGTGAGAGGATGAGGGTGAGAACCAAGGCCCCGCAGTTTTCCGCCAGGGTGACTGGATATATCCGGACTAGACATAGGCTTATGGGATGATGATGCACCCAGGATGTGAACTGAGTTTGAGGGTGCCAGAGGGGGAAGCCGCTCCAACATGTGGAATCCAAGCAGCTGATTCCAGCAGGGAGAGTCTGTCCAAAGGGAAGTGAAGAGAGTTTTTCAGCATGAAACTGATGGTGCCAATGTTTGTGCTTCATTGCGCTAAACTGTCATCTTTCTTTTTATTAAAAATGGGCTTACAGGGCCAGGTACAGTGGCTCATGCCTGTAATCCCAACACTTTGGGGAGCTGAGGTTGGAGGATTGCTTGAGGCTAGGAGTTTGAGACCAGTCTGGGCAACATAGTGATACTGTCTCCAAAAAATATTTAAAATTAGCCAGGCATGATGCTGAGTGCCTGCAGTCCCCGAGTGCCTGTAGTCCCCGAGTGCCTGCAGTCCCCGAGTGCCTGTAGTCCCCGAGTGCCTGTAGCTGCTCCAGGGGCTAAGGCAGGAGGATCGCTTGAGCCCAGGAGGTCGAGGTTGCCATCATCATGCCACTTACTCCGGCCTTGGTGACAGAGCGAGACCCTGTCTCAAAAAATTTTTTTTTATTTTGAAAATTGGGGTACACTGTACATTCTTAGGGTCTACACAGTATTCCTAATAAAATGCCATGTAGGCAGGGCACAGTGGCTCACACCTGTAATCCCAGCATTTTGTGAGGCCAACGTAGGTGGATCACATGAGGTCAGGAGTTCAAAACTGGCCAGGCCAACATAGTGAAACCCTGTCTCTACTAAAAATACAAAACTTAGCTGAGCACGGTGGCATACTGCTGTAATCCCAGCTACTTGGGAGGCTGAGACAGGAGAATCGCTTGAACCCATGAGGCAGAGGTTGCAGTAAGCTGAGATCATACCACTGCACTCCAGCCTGGGTGACAGAGTGAGACACCATCTCAAAAAAAAAAAAAAATGCCATATAATGAATCACTGAATGATGGTTGTTGTCATCAGAGAGGTCAGCTCACAGGCAGTGATATCTCCT
This sequence comes from Trachypithecus francoisi, assembly GCF_009764315.1. Classification (NCBI taxonomy): domain Eukaryota; kingdom Metazoa; phylum Chordata; class Mammalia; order Primates; family Cercopithecidae; genus Trachypithecus; species Trachypithecus francoisi. Next base: position 3,570,139 of record NW_022681442.1, on the reverse strand, counting down.
GCTCCCACTTACAAAGCAGGTGGGAATGAGCTCGAGAAGCTCCGTGAGGTGACCCTCGGCCTCTGATGGGGACAAACGGGAGTCACCTTCTCTCTCTCTGGCTCCCATGACTCTTATCTAAAGACCTCAAGCTGGTTTGGAGCGCCACATTTAAGCTTCCTTTAAAAAAGGAGAAAATGGGCCAGGCGCAGTGGCTCATGGTGTAATCCCAGCACTTTGGGAAGTCAAGGTGGGCAGATCAGGAGGTCAGGATATTGAGACCATCCTGACTAATACAGTGAAACCCCATCTCTACTAAAAACACAAAAAATTAGTCGGGCATGGTGGCGGGCGCCTGTGGTCCCAGCTACTCAGGAGGCTGAGACAGGAGGATGACCTGAACCCAGGAGGCAGAGCTTGCAGTGAGCCGAGATCACGCCACTGCACTCCAGCCTAGGCTGGAGCGAGACTCTGTCTCCAAAAAAAAGAAAAAAGAAAAAAAGGGAGAAAATCTATATGGAAGAAATGAAAATTATTGAAGGAGCTTGGGGGAAAGGCCGAAAGAATCTTGGCTGTTCGTATAAACCAAGTCCCAGGGCTGGCTTTATGGCTGTTGGGCAACCCCTGCCCAGTCAGCATCCTGGCAGTTGTCATTTGGCAGAGTCAGAGGGCAGACACACAATGACAGCAAGAGCAAAGGCGGGGCCTGCCCATGAGGAAGAGCCACGGCTGTTGAGCATCGATGTGTATTTCTCAAGGAGCATGAAAGAGACTTTTTACAAAATTGCAAAGAACTGGCCTGACTGGGAAGTGCAAGAAGTATCTTCCCTTCAGGGAAAAGGGAAGTTTAACTGAGGCCTCCTTGGGCTGGAACACATCTCAAAGTCATGGTTCTCAGAAACCCAGGGTGCATTTATGGACAAGTCTATTATAGGAGTTGTAGTTGTATCTTGAAGATGCAAAGATTCATTTTGTACCTTTATTTTACACATCCGACCTTACCCAGGTACCATTCTGTGCCAGGCAGTGCCTAGGACTGAGGCAGATTTGCCTCCATTGATGTGCCCAGGAAATGGATTTCATTGCATACTGAAGGACCAGCCCTTAAATGCATTGTCGTCAAATAAAAAAAGAAAATTTCACTCATTTCTGGTGATTTTCTCAGTAAACTTTTTCATATATTTGAATGTAACTAGAAATATATATATATATATTTTTTTTTTTTTTTGAGACGGAGTCTCGCTCTGTCGCCCAGGCTGGAGTGCAGTGGCCGGATCTCAGCTCACTGCAAGCTCCGCCTCCCGGGTTTATGCCATTCTCCTGCCTCAGCCTCCCGAGTAGCTGGGACTACAGGCGCCCGCCACCTCGCCCGGCTAGTTTTTGTATTTTTTAGTAGAGACGGGGTTTCACCATGTTAGCCAGGATGAGTCTCGATCTCCTGACCTCATGATCCGCCCGTCTCGGCCTCCCAAAGTGCTGGGATTACAGGCTTGAGCCACCGCGCCCGGCCAGAAATATATTTTTTGTCCAAGTCTTTCAGTTCACCAAAAACCAAAGTTAAATTCTACCCTTGTGCTTTAGATGTTAACAGTTTGAGAAGTTTGGCCAGCAATTTGATCTCCCTATTTAGAGTCAGAGCTGGAGGCCAGCTGCAGACGAGGAAAGGGAGACTTGCCCAGGGGCATGCTGCCTGTTCCTGCCACCCGTGGGCTGCCTTCTTCCTGTTCTGTTCTGTGCTGCCCCTAGTGGACTGACCCCTTATCCCTCCCTCCTGTGCCTGCAACGAGGCTTATGGTGCTGGGCCTCAGGAAATGGAGGGCCCTCATCTGCCTCCATAAGAAGAAAGCCCGGGTTATTCATCTGTTTAGACAGAAGTGCATTCCAACCTTTAGCAGGATCTGAAGGTGAGAAGCTATGACTTCATTACTGTGCATCCATCTTTTGTCTGCTTGGCCCTAGTCCTCTGGGTGTGGTTTCCGCCTGGCAAATTACTTCCAGGAGGTGCTTGAGAAGGCAGTAGCGTGTGGAAACATCTTATGTGCAGCATGCTTTTGTTTACAAATGATTTATTACTGGTTATGTCAAAATACACATCCTGAATGAATGGGCAGTGCTGGGTAGAAATCAGTGACGTCAATCGTGGTTCTTTTACTTAGCAGTGGATTTTTTTTTTTTCCTTTTCAGTGTAGTAGTAATTTGTAAATGCTTTAAGGAGGTTATGCTTTCTTTAGTGGCTTGGCATCTTGGAAATTGGAGCAGCCAGGCTTGGCGTGCTGTGTCCATTTTTAGCCCTAGCAGGCAGGAAGTGTGGCCATGCTCTCCCAGGGTAACTGCTGCGAGTTTGTGGCTAGAATGATGCTAGGTGGGAGTTACTCAACTGTTTGAATGCAATGGGCTTAGCTCATGGTAAGAAAGTGCATGGAGCCTGGGAAGCGATTGGTATCTGGTTACCCTGAGCTCAGCCTCTAGTAACAAATGACACAAGGCATTTGTGAAGGCTGGAAAGCCTCTGTGAGAAGAGCACTTTGCATCCCACTGGGAAGGGGTAGCCTCCTGGAGCATGAGGGGTCTCTTGCTGCCTCTGCTTTGGGTCTGGCTGAGGGGCTACTTTGCTGCCTGACCCCCAGCCAGGGTACGAGTTCCCAGATTGCTGGTGGGCGTGTGACAGCCCACGTGGCCACAGCACCCTCCCCCCTGCTTCTTCAACACTCCTAGGTCAGGGAGTTCCAGTGGCAGGGCAGAGGGACCATTCCCCATGGCTGACTCAGATACAGTCCACCCAGAGTGCGTTTATGGGCAAGTCTACTACAGAGGCGCTGTACCTGAGCCTGGAACAAACCTTCTTCTTTCATGGACTTCCCTGGTCTCTCCAGGACACCTCAGTGCAAATGCAGCTGTGTGATGCCACTCCCCACACTGGGGAAGGGAGGGGGTGGACTCCATGTCAGTCAGGGACCTTAGGGATGCACGAGATGGAAATATGACTCAAGTTCAGTCAAGTTCGTAGGGGCGTTGACTTACAGAACTGAAAGCTCAGGTACAGTTGGATCCATATGACCAGATGTTGCCACAAAGGCCCTGACTCCCTCTCATATGTGCTCTGACAGACTTAGTCCTGTGGAGCCTCCAGCAAACTCACATTCTGTCTCCCCTGTGGAAGGAGAGAGCTTTTCCCTACGGATCAACCCAGACGTGAGTCTCCTTGGCTCTGATGAGCCAGGCTTGGATAACTCAAAGCTTCCTCGGTGTCTGGGGTTTGCCCTGTTTTGATAATCCAGGCTTGGGCCCCATGTCCTCCCAGGGACCAGAGGTAGAAACACAGCTCCTTTGGCAAGGGTCCTATTTTCAGTGGGGGTACAGCGCAATACATGAAATAATCATTACGATAATACCAGCGATCATTGGTGTTGAGGGTGCCCTTGCTGAGTGCCAGCCAAGTACTGCTCTAAGCACTTGGACATGTTAACTCGGTCAGTGCTCACAACTGCAATACCAGGTGAGGTATTTTTGACGATCAGTGCATTTTTGACAGAAGGAACTGGAGGCCCAGACAGGGTAGCAGCAGGGCGAGGATTTGAAAAGGGATTGAGACCAATAATCCCCAAGACGGAGGGGTGATGTCTATGTGTGGGAGCAGGGGCCACACGGCTGCTGGGGATGGGGTGGGAAGAGGCGTCCTGTGGCCCCCAGGCTTACTCAGGGAGCAGTCAGATGGAAGGCTGGGGTAGACACCTGGGCCCGCCTGGGAAAGGTTTTAGAATCACAGGAGGGACTTGAGCTCCATCTTGAACTGGGGGAGGTGATGCCAGGGATGTGGAGGTCTATAGGGACTGGGTTGGGGGCACAGAGCTGGGGGCCAGGAGAGGCTCACCAAGCTATTACCCAGCAGGGCTGTGCCTCAGAGTCACAGGGGAAGTTCCTGAGAGCCTCCTGCTTGGACCCTGCTCTCATGATTGGCTCCAAGTTCTACAGTGAGGCCAAGGCAGCTGCATTTTTTACAAAGCTCCCCCAGGGAATTCCAAGTGTGGCCAGGGTGGAGAATGCCAGGGTCTTATGCAGGGTCCCAGAATGAGGTCAGGACTTTCTTCGATGGGGAGGGCAGGAGGGGAGCCCAGGAGGAATGGACAGGGTGCTGTGGCTCAGGGTACCGGTGGAAGAGAGGCATCGATGCTGAGTCTGATGCCCTGTGCTGGGCAAGAACTCTGCTCTTGCAGGAAGTGAAATTGCTGGAAGAAATTGCTAAAGGAAAGCAATTGAATAGAATTGTCCATGACAAGTTGTTAGTGGATTCATGAAGTCCAATTTTAAGAGCTGCTTTTTGAAAGAAGGATGCTGGAGAAGGGCTCACTAATGGGCAAGCTGCTGATGCTGGGATGTGAGGCAACTGCGCTGATGGAGGTCACTCCTAGCCCCCCTGAAGCCACAGGAGCCACCACACGTGGTCATTGACACAGTTCCATTCATTCATTCACTGTCTCAAGTTCATTCAACACATGTGAATGGAAGGCCTTCTGGTGCTGAGACTCCAGTGGTGAACAAAACCCACAGGTGTGCTTGCATTCTTTGCCGCTGGATGCCTAACCTGAATCTGGGGGTCCTGTGAGAAGCAGTCTCCTAAGGGGCTGGCTGTGCTGAGCTCAGCCCTGCTCTGAAGACTTCGTGAGGCGAGGGCGCCGGGGGCCATCGGAGGCTGCTCTGAGGTCGTTGTGTTGTCCGTGTGGGATTGAGAAGGCCTCATGCCAGGACCTGTGCTCTTCTCTCCCAGGTGGGCCGGGGCCATGTGTATTCATTAGGGGCCTGTCATCCACTTGGGTGCTTAGGACAGAGTGGTTGCCCCAGCTCTCTGCTCCACAGAACCCCAGTTGCCACACGTGATACTTTTGCTAGGCCTTCTTCTACAGAGTTCCACTGAGCCCGTAAGAGGTGTGTGTTCCTACCACTCTGTTCCCAGCCACAACATAGAAAAGGGACTGAACTCTATGCCAAGGTGGGTGGGCTGAGAGCCCCAGGCACAGCGGCTTCTGTCGGGCCATTTCTGCCCAGGTTCCTTTCTCTGGCTCCCTCCCTGCTCCTATCCCTCCCTCTCTGCCATATCTCTGGCTTTTCCCATCGTCAGCTTCACCTCTTAGGACCTCGTCTTCCAGAACCCCAGGCCCTCCCTCAGGCCCTCAGCTAGAGACCCCAGCTTTGGTGGAGGGAGTGCTCTGACCCCAGCCCTAGCCCTTAGTGGCAGCAGTGGCAGCTCTGTGGGCAGCTGTGGCTAACTTGAGCCTCTGGCGGCATTCCCACCCTGCACTCCTGCCCTGGGCAGAGGCCTGGAGAGCTGGTGCTCAGCCTGGCACAGCAGCTGGCATGCCATTCTTTTGACATGAGTAATAGCAAAGCAAGTCCAAGAAACGTCCAGTGTTTTCTCCCTGTTGTTGCCCAATTTCAAAGAGATAATCCAATCACCTTATCAGGTGAGGGGTGGGGCAGCCTTCCCAGAAGCAGACAGAGTGCTGGGGACACCCTGACATGGCTCCAGGAGTCCTGGCTGTCCAGAGCGAGTGCTACAAGTCTGGGAAGAACCTCACAATGGAATCGCTTGCCTATTTGCTCCTGATGTGAAAACCAGTTTGAATTTTTTTTTTTTTTGAGACAGACTTTTGCTCTGTCACCCAGGCTGGAGTTCAGTGGCACAATCTCGGCTCACTGCAACCTCTGCCTCCCAGGTTCAAGTGATTCTCCTGCCTCAGCCTCCTGAGTAGCTGGGATTACAGGCACTCGCCACCATGCTTGGCTAATTTTTGTATTTTTAATAGGGACTGGTTTCACCATGTTGGTCAGGCTGGTCTTGAACTCCTGACCTCATGATCCGCCCACCTCAGTCTCCCAAAGTTTTGAATTATTTTTAAAGGCTCCAAGGAGAGCTTTTGTTTAGAGAGAAATTCTGTTAAGATATCCAGCCCAGTGTGGAGACACGATCTTCCTGTAACGTGGGATTCAAACCACACACAGTTTACTTCTGGGTATCTCTGTCAGGGTCTTGTTCATTTCCCACTGCCTGATGTCTGGGTGGTGGAAGCTGAGGCCGCTGAGGAATCAGAACAGATCCAGGGAGTGGTGGGAGTGCTACTTTTCCATGTCTGGTCTGGGTTTTGGGGGGTGATGTCCCCACAGAAGGCTTAAGCTGGAAAATATCCATGATGAGTCCAGGGTGCATTTGGTGGAGGTTTAAATACTGTGTCAAGATGCATACAAATAAAATTAACCACGGTGCACGGCAGGAGATGTCTCTGGGAAACTGAGTGTCTGAACAAATGAAAGGGACACAAGAGACCAAACTCTTAAGCTTTTTGTAGAGAAAGAGTTTGTGCTCAAAATAGGGACAAGCTATAGGGTGACAGTCATGACTGTTTTCAGCAGGGAGGGCAAGTGAAGGTGGGTGAGCTTGGTTTGTTGTTGTTGTTGCTGTTTTGAAACCGTCTCCCTCTGTCGCCCAGGCTGGAGTGCAACAGTGGGATCTTGGTTCATTGCAACCTTCACCTCCCGGATGCGAGTGACTCTTGTGCCTCAGCCTCTCTGGTAGCTGGGACTACAGGCACCCACCACCGTGCCCGGCTAATTTTTGTATTTTTAGTAGAGACAGGGTTTTGCCATGTTGGCCAGGCTGGTCTCGAACTCCTGATCTCAAGATCCCAAGCCTACACCTTGGCCTCCCAAAGTGCTAGGACCACAGGCATGAGCCACCGCATCTGGCCAGGTGAGCTGTTTTTAAGACACAAGATCAGGCAGACATGGGATTGTCAGCCGGATTTTTACCATCAAGTAACAGTCAATGTGTTCCCCTCTGCCCAACTTCCCTCACTGTACTCAAGAAATATCTGATGACGCAATAATAAAAGCTTACAAGATTAACTTGGATAACCCAGTTTAACATTCAATAAAGTCCCACTGGGCTGCAGAATATGGAAAAATTGACCCATATAACTTGGCATTTGTATCCTTTCTGCAAACTCTCAATAATGTATAATTTTAAAATCTAGGAGTTATGGAGCGTAAAGTAGCTGAGCTTTCTAGAAAGCAGACATTGTAATGAGTAAGCAAAGCAAGAAAACCTCAGTCATTGGTACCACCTCTATTTTAAGCAGAGGCGTGTGGAGCTCCCTGGGATACTTGGAAATGCACATTCCCAGGTACTGCACAGGCTGTTCCTATGAACTATGCTAACGCAATCTTCAGCACAGTCTTCTGTTTTCTGAGCTCCAGGGCAAGGTTGGCAATTTTGTCCCATCTCACCTACCTGAAGCCAGAACACCTGAGGGCTTGGCTCAGGCTGGAAGATCCACTTCCATGGCTGGCGGATGTTGGCCATGGACAGGAGAACTTTGCTCCTTGCCAGGTGGACCCATCCATAGGACTGTGTCTGTGTCCCGATGATCTGGGAGCTGGCTTCCCCCAGAGAGAGTGATCCAGGAGAAAGCAAGAAAGACGCTACAGTGTCTTTAGGACCTAGCCTGGGAAGCCACATTCTGCTGTTTCTTTGACATCCTGTTGGTCACCTGATTTAACCTTATTCCTCCAGGAACGAAGGGCTGGCTGTTTCCCAACAGTATGTATGGGTGAGAGATCCTCATTCTTTTATGACCCCGGGTGGGTTAGTTGAGGCTCCCGGCAACATCCTGGCAAATCTGACTGGTTAGCTTAGTGAGAAAGGGAGCTTGGCAGATGGCTACTGCAGAGTTCACAGAATCAATGGTGAAGCTGGAGAACCAGGCTGAGAAAACAGGCAGGAGCCCAGAAGCTAGCAGCCCGAACCATGGTCAAGGCCAGGCCACAGGAAGTTTTTAGTAAGAATGTGGCCTGTGGTCCATGGCCACTGAGCTTGCTAGGCCCTTCCAGCTGTGGCCTCTGCGGCAGTTCCAAAGCATCCCGGGGGCTATCACACTAAAGACCAGCATCTTGGGTAGGATTGATGGTTGGAGTCTGTGTCATCCCCTACCAAACCCTTACTGCATGGGGGAGGGAATGTGAGTGGTCAGGAAGGACCTCCCCTGGGAGGTGGAGCACTTTGGAGCAGCAGCTGACAGGTAAAGGGCACCCCACCAGCCCACAAAGGACAAAAGGTCACCCTGTCTATACTGAGCTCAAGTATCATTTTTGGCTACAAGTATACCTGGTATTACAGTATTAACATATTCCTGAAAAGTTATGTTAATTGAAATTGCACTTTATATACACTGGGTAAACTTAATACCCTTCAGAAGTCCATAGCTAATCCTTTTGTGAAGCAACTAATCTTTTTAGAAAACAAATGGTCACTTTTTAACCATTTCTTTCAAGATTAGGAGTCTGTTGTGTTTTCTCACGGCAGAATAGCCAGTGTTTAAGTTTCCTCTTTTGCTCATGGTGAGGAAATGTTACTTTATAGAAAGCTGCTTGCAGCCTCTCATGCGGAATGAAAAAACAATGAGGGGTTTTTTCCTTGATTTTTAATCTCCACTGTAATCAACTGTCTTTTGCAAGGAGTACAGATTGTTGAAAATTTTAAAGAGCTTATATGATTTTATTCTTACCAGCAAGGCTATTTTAATATGAGCATATTTTAAAATAAGAATGGCAGGATCTGAATGAGTGAAGAAGCAGACACTGTGAGTTGTTCTGTGGCAAAGCACATTTGGACATTCACCTCCAACGTTTCTGTTTTTCTTCTGTAAGGAGCTTTCAGACTATATATAGCAGAGGTATTTTGTTCGGTTTCCTAGAGTTGCTTTCACATTTCCTGGATAACAGCATGCCAGGAGAGGAGGCTGGGGTGGGCGTGGGGAGTAAGCCTGAGAGGTTTAGACTCTACTCCACCAGGTCTAGCGACGGGCTCTGTATGTCTGAAATAGTCATGGTGGCCACTGGAGAGGAGAGGCCTAACAAAGGAGGAACTAGACAGGGGATGAGTTGGGAAGCCACTGTCACAGTCAAAGACCAGAGGGGAGAAGGAGGGGAAGTGAGAGAGACCAAGGGAAAGAGAGTTGTCTCTCTTTTTTTTGAGATAGAGTCTTGCTGTGTCACCCAGGCTAGAGTGCAGTGGTATAATTTTGGCTCCCTGCAACTTCTCCCTCCTGGATTCAAGAGATTCTCCTGCCTCAGCCTCCCGAGTAGCTGGGATTACAGGTGCATGCCACCACACCTGACTAATGCTTGTATTTTTAGTAGAGATGGAGTTTCACTGTGTTGGCCAGGCCGGTCTCGAACTCCTGACCTCGTGATCTGCCAGCCTTGGCCTCCCAAAGTCCTAGGATTCCAACTGTGAGCCTCCGCGCCGGGTCTCTCTTAACCCAAGAGAGAGGATGGCAGGCAGGTAAACTGGATGCCCCCACCCCGGGGGTTGGTTTCTCGCTCACCATTAGGGAGCCAGCATGTTGAATATTAGTGTATTTCTCAATATGTCTAACTCAGCTACTTTTTCCTCCAGCATTGGAACACACAACTATCATTGACTGATGCCAGATGAAGTACTGGCTTGTATTTTCAGGGGCTGGATTCTTAAAAAGCACATTCCTTTAAACACTAGAATCCTACTCAATGTGGCAAGACACTCCCCGTGAGAGGGCATAGCAGGTAATGGTGGATCCATTCAGCAGGGTTGAGTTTTCTCAGTTTTAATATATGTAAGATGTGGGCCCATATTATGGTTAGCAAAACCAATGCTCAGAGATGGAAACTAAGTTGTTCAGGGTCATGTAACCAGAGGGTAGCAGAGCTGGGATCAAGCCCCAGTTTGTCTCCCCAACCCAGGGCATCTCTGCAGACCTGAACAGTCCCCCTCCTGGTGGAGAGGAGCCTCCTGGAGGGGGTGCCGCCTGGGAATCAGGGCAGCTTGTTTTGTGCCACCTTCTGGAATTGCAGACTATGATTCGGAGGTTGTCACGCCTTTGAGTAAAATACATAGCTGAAGAAAACTCAGAAAGTAACATTTTTGAGTGAGTAGCTTAGTTGCATCAGTGAAAGGGAGTCATTTTCTTGATTTGATTGTACTTTTAAAAGAGAATACTAATACCTATTTACCTGGTGCATTTTAATGAATGACTTATTATTTATTATTATTGTACAGTATTGTTGACAGCATGATGACTTTATTTCTTTTATACAGCTTTTTCCGTATTTCACATTGCATTTGAGTTTAAACACAGTAATCATTGTTTTTGGCTAACAGAATTGATGCACTCTTCAAAAACTATTAGAGAGAATATTGATTTCCTGGAGATAAGAATCTTGATTTGCTTTTTTTCTTCAAGATTGTAAATTGCATTAGTGGTAACCGTCAGATTTATGGTTAAAGTAAAACTGCAAGAGGGGTAAATTGGATGACTCACAAACCTCCCATCATCAGTGTTTGCTGTTTACGCTTCTCTGGCCAGCCTGTCTCATGCAGCATCCAAACAGACTTTAAAATTCCTTTAATTTAACACAGAACCTTCCGCTGATGCATTTTTTGCTTTGTTTATCTGGTCATCTCTGTGCCCTTGTTTCCTGTCCTGCTCTCTTTTTCAGTAAATCTTGTTTGCTATCAACAGGCCTGTGTTTGTGTCCTTAGAGCTTGGAATTCCTGAGCGGGAAGGAAATACTAGGAAACTTAATGCAGATATGTAATTCTTTTACTGTTTTCAAACGTACAGGGACCATCGGTTGAAATGATGTATCCTTCCTTCTTCTGGAAGTGCTCAGTGGGGAATTCATTTCCCCTTTTGCATATCTTTAATGGCTTAACTCCAGGCACCTAGACCCATGTCTCCTGGATGCATGACAGATTAGCTGTGCTGGGTTAGACTCACAGGCTTATCTGGAATCCCGCACCCATCTACGACGCTGATTGAGTGAACAGCAAACATCTCACTGTAGGTACAAACTTGGAGGTGTTTATTTGGAAATGTATATCTACCTTCCAGATAACATCTTGGAAAGCACGCTGTTTGGTAGATGAGGACTTATTGATGATGTCACTTAGAAAAATACATAGCATTCATTTTTATATCAATCTTCATTCAGCCCAATATTTGTGGCTGAACCAAACACTGACAACATGTCAGAGGTGAAGGCCATGGTCAGTTGTCTTTCACATGGGAAAACAAAGATTAGCTGTGTAGCTATGGAAAGCAAATGTCTGTTAAGCACAGAGGTTGTTGCTAATAGCTTTACATATTCAATTTGTTTGCAATTGTCAACATCTCATTAGTTGTAAGCCCAATGACACTGCTTGCTGTTTCAAGTTACTTTTAAATTACACACGTGCTACTTAATCTTAAAAGCAAAATTAAACGTTGGACAGGTTTACATTTCAAGCTACAACATGAAACCATTGTATTTGGGGGTAAGGAGTTTAACATGCATTGTAAAATAAAATTAGGGGGTACTTTGCATTCACAGCGGCTTGTGTAATTAGGTTCAATCAACTGTAATCTTTCAGGTTAATGTCTTCCATGATGTATGCTGTGTAAATAGTAAACTTACATATCCCTTAATACATCTGAATTATTATATAAATCCTTAATATTAATACAATAAAGTATTTTAAGCAAATTACTTGGAAGTGTGAGTTGCATGGCAAGTAGGTAACACTGATATATTTTTAAGAGATCAGCAAAGATAAATATTTCATTTATTTAACAAATATAGGTATTTATCAAGTGTCTACTTGGTCCAGGTACAGGGGACACAAAGATCTGAAAACCATAGTTACTGCCCTCCAGAATCTGCTAACTGAGTGTGACGTTTCCCGAGGGTTCCCTAGAACATGGATCCCCAGTGCCCTGTTGGGCATAGGCAGAAGAGTTGGGAATCACAGGCTACAACGGGTGAGTTCTCTTTGGAGTTTGTGGATAGAGTTCAGAGGGCCTGCAAATCTAGATGGAGAAAACATTTGCACTTTTATTTCCATATAATTGGCTTCTTTTGTAGTCCTACATATCCTCTGTGCCTTTAAAACATTGTTTTTAGGCCTGGTATGGTGGCTCACGCCTGTAATCCTAGCACTTTGGGAGGCTGAGGCAGGCGGATCACTTGAGGTCAGGAGTTGGAGACCAGCCTGGCCAACATGGCAAAACCCCATCTCTACTAAAAACATAAAAATTAACCAGATGTGGTGGTATGTGCCGGTAATCCCAGCTGCTTAGGCGGCTGAGGCAGGAGAATCGCTTGAACCCTGGAGACGAGGTGAAGGTTGCAGTGAGCCGAGATTACACCATTGCACTCTAGCCTGGACAAGAGAGGGAGATACCATCTCAATGAAAACAAAAACAAAAGCATTGTTTTTAGAATTTATTTTTTAAATTACGTGCGTGGAGTAAAAGTCACTCATTTTTGGTGTACGGCTCCATGAGTTTGGACAAATGCAGAGTTGTGTAATCAGTAACACTATCAAGACACACACGTTGTACCACCCTACCTCCGAAAAATAAAATCTGTTATCGTGCACCTTTATGTCAGACCCTGTAACCCCACCCCTAGCCCTGGTATCCACTGATCTGTTCTCCATCTTTGTAATTTTGCCTTTTCTGGAATGTAATATATATGGAATTATTTAGAGCCTTTTGAGTCTGGCTTCTTTCACTTAGCACATGGATTTAAGAAACAGCCTTGTGTGTATCCATAGTTCATTCCATGTGATGGCTGAGTAGCATTCTGTTGTATGCTTGTAGCACAGTTTGCTTATCCATCTCCAGTTGGAGGACATTTGGGTTGTCTTCAGTTTGGGGCACTTAATGACTAAAATGGCTGTAACATGTGCATGTAGGGTTTTGAGTAAACCTAGGTTTTCATTTCACATGGATAAGTAGATAGGACGGGGTGGCTGGCTCACATGCTACGTGTAAGTTTCTTAACTTTGTAAGAAACTTCCCAACTACTTTCTGTCAGGGGTTCACCATTTGCTTTTCCACCAGCAGTTGCTCTGCATCTTTGCCAACATTTGCTATTGCCAGTTTTTTTTTTTTTTAATTTATTTCCCTTTTTTTTTTTTTTTTTTGAGATGAAGTCTTACTCTGTTGCCAGGCTGAAGTGCAGTGGCGCAATCTCGGCTCACTGCAACTTCAGCCTCCCGGGTTCAAGTGATTCTCCTGCCTCAGCCTCCCAAGTGGCTGAGATTACAAGCATGTACCACCACGCTCAGCTAATTTTTCTATTTTCAGTAGGGACAGGGTTTCACCACATTGGTCAGGATGGTCTCAATCTCCTGACCTCGTGGTCCACCAGCCTCAGCCTTCCAAAGTGCTGGGATTACAGGCATGAGCCACCGCACCCGGCCCGCTAGTTATTTTTTCCTTTGTAAGTTTTTGCCATCCTTATAGGTGAGTAGTAGTATTTCATGTCAGTTTAAATTTGCATTTCCCTAGTGACTCACACTGTTCAGTATCTTTTCAGGCCTTTATTTGTATATAAAGTTGTTTATCTCCTTTAATAGTATGTGTTCAAACATTTTGCTTATTTTTAAAATTGGGTTGTCAATGCTACATATTTTATTGTATGCAATTAAAAGCATTATTCTGATGAGAAGTTTCCCTAAGTGGCCCAAAAGATTCATGTTCAGGGCCGGGCGCGGTGGCTCAAGCCTGTAATCCCAGCACTTTGGGAGGCCGAGACGGGCGGATCACGAGGTCAGAAGATCGAGACCATCCTGGCTAACACGGTGAAACCCCGTCTCTACTAAAAAAAATAAAATATAAAAAACTAGCTGGGCGAGGTGGCGGGCGCCTGTAGTCCCAGCTACATGGAAGGCTGAGGCAGGAGAATGGCGTAAACCTGGGAGGCGGAGCTTGCAGTGAGCTGAGATCCGGCCACTGCACTCCAGCCCGGGCGACAGAGCAAGACTCAGTCTCAAAAAAAAAAGATTCATGTTCAAAAAAAGATTAAGAACCTTTGAAAGACACACTGACTTTAAAATGTTCTTTACATTTTTGCATTTTCTCATGACACGTCTACTTTGCTCAAAGTCTGCCTCAAGGCAGAAGCTGGCCTGTGATAGAATATTTCCCACCCCATCTTCCTTCCTTCCTTCCTTCCTTCCTTCCTTCCTTCCTTCCTTCATTCCTCCCTCCCTCCCTCCCTCCCTCCCTCCCTTCCTTCCTTCCTTCCTTCCTTTCTTTCTTTGTTTCTTTTTCTCTTTCTTTCTCTCTCTCTCTCTTTCTTTCTTTTTCTTTCTGTTTTTCGTATATGAAGAGAGATTTCCAAATGTCACCGTCAAGTTGGTCATTCCCTCTGCCCCCTTCCCAGGAGCAGCAAGCCATTTCTCTATTCTGATTTATGAAACTCTACCGCCCTCTTTGCGTCTTTACCCAAATGGAAGGAATCCTAGGTTGTGGGGAAAATGTGAACTAGCGTATTCCATAAAAATGACCCCACTCCACTTTAGGAATTAGGAGTTTTTTCTTAATGCAGGACAAAAGTCTGAGTGTGTATTTTATCATCGCTTATCATGCACATTTTATTATTGTTTATCTCCACAAGCCCATGGGCTTGGGATATTTTTCTGCCTTAATCTCTGTTTTTTCATCAGTTTCCCAGTAGGGACTCATCTGCTAGCAAAAATGTTTTTTAACTATTTGGGATATTTTTTAAAGCCTTTTATGGACCCTTTTATATGGTCAGCTAAGTTTTGACTTAGTCATCACTCATTCTTTGAGTCAAGTTTCAATACCGTCTTCAATGGTTAACGTTTCTTGGAACAATAAAGCCCATTTATGATGAATATATTAATTTTATTGTGCAGTTCTTCTATTAAGGAATATAAAAAGAAATATAGGGCACTTAAAGTGGTTCTGTATTATTTTTATTTGAATTCAACTTACGATTGTCCTCCTCCCATCAAAAAGAAAAAAAACATTGAAAAAGAATATTACATGCAAAGTGTATATGGAAAATTAACATGTCGCGTTGAAGAACTCTGCCATGTGTGAATTATTAATATTGTTGTTTTAGAAGGAGCTTTATCGATAAATGAATGTCCTACATTTTGTATTTGGCCTATTGTGGCCAAGTATATGCAAACTTGCGTTAAGTGCTTATGTTTTGGAGTATAGGAGCTATAGAAAGAGATTGTTCCCCTCCACATGTGTACAGTTCTTTGAGGAAATGAAGACATACACAGCTGGAATGATAAGAACAGTGACAAAGAAGGGCTGCATGGAGTTTCTTTCTGGCCTTTTGCACGTGGCATGCAGGCCCGTCATTGCAGCTGCAGTTTTTTACTCTGTTTTCCCTGCAGCGACAGAGACAGGAGGGTGGAGAAGGGCACGTGTGCTCTTTTGCAGCTCGAACCCGTGCTCGAACCACCCTGCCACACTCCACTCCCTGCTCAGATTCCTCATGCAGCAGTGACAGAGGACCACGCACTCAGTGGCTCACCCTCAGAGAAGCCTGGGCCTGGCCTGACCCAGCTGCTTCTCTGCTCGTCGTCTAACTTGACGAAGTCGATGGGCTGCAGGGTCATGTGCCTTTCCAGAGGCTCAGGATGAATTCACTCCCAAACTCATTCAGGTGGTGGCAGAATGCAGTTCCTTGAGGTTGTAGGACTAAGATCTCAGCTTCCACGCAGGCTGTGGACTGGGGGAGGTCCTCAGAGCTAGAGGCTGTCCCGATGCCTTAGCAGATGGCTCCTTCCTCCATCTTCAGAGACAGCCACATGCTCCCAGTCTCTCTGACCCCCCTTCTCCCTCATCTTTCTGGCTCTCCTGCTCCTCATCTGCCTTTAAGGGCTCGTGTGGTAACACAGGGCGCACCCGGATGATCCAGGATAATCTCCCTACTTACAGTCAGCCGTTTAGCAAAGATAATCCCATCTGCAAAGGCACTTCACAACGGTACCTGGATTACTGTTTGATGGAAAAAAACAGGACTGGAAATCTTGGGGGACATTTTTGGATTCTGCCTACCACCCCCTCCGTACACACATAAACAGCAAAATGACAAAATTCAAGGCTCTCCTGAGTGACTGTTTGCAGCAAAGAAAGTTGTTTCCATTTCAGAGACAATATGTGCTGAGATAATTTTGTGATATTTACACATTTGGTGTTTTATCCTCGTGGACTACATTATACATATCTTTAGGAATACTCTTTACATAAATTAAGATAATTTTCTCTTTCCTGAAAACATAACAGCATGCCACGCATTCTGGATGAAAATGAGGAACTGTTTACACCATGGGCCCAATTAAACTCTGCGAGAATTCTGATGTGTGATAAAAATGTGCTCAGATGTATAACATATTTTAAGTTTCCTAGGACTTCTCTTGCAAACATAATCACAAATTAATATTAAAAAGCTATTTAATTACAATATCAAGAATGTATCTAAGGCTCCCTGGTATTTAACAGAGAAAGTTATGCTAAACATACATCATTATTTTCCTCCATGCAGTTGTTCAGGGTGACCTCTCTTAGCTGGGATTGACAAATCCACCCCAGGTGGCAGGGTGGAAGAGCTTGGAGTTTGGAGTTAGAAGGTCTGGATTGAATTTTCTTTTTCCAGGCCCCTACCCCTCCAGGCTAGGCCAGTTTGGGAAGTCAGTCCCATGGTTTCCTTAAACCTCGATTTCCCTAATGGGCATGATAATCCTGATTTGAGATTTAATGAAGTCATATCAAAGAAAATACTTTGTAACCTATGAAGCACAGATGCTGGCTAAACAACTTCCTGTAAACATATGTTATCCCCCTCCCCGCCCCCCACGCATGCGCGCGCACGCACGCACACACACACACGCACACACACACACACACACACAAAACTCTGGTGATTGTAACTCACTCTTCTTTCTCACAGTTGGTTTGAAAACTTCTGGGTTTCTGAAATGAAGGTTCTTTGCAGAGGATAATCTTGGGGAAAAAAAAGATGAAGTTTGATTTCCCTTTTTTCTTTGCACTGTAGGGGTGTTCACTGAGGTTGCAGAGCACCACTCGTGTCTGCAGAGGAGTTCGCACCTCACTGGTGTTCACTGTATTGCTTCACCATTGAGAGCCTGAATGTGAACCTTGTTGTATTAAGGTGATATTCTTGTCCTTCATGTGTTAGAATATTTATTTGCTTTGAAGAGAGACTCCCTGCCTTTTGGGACATGCCTTTGAGATGTGCCTTTCAGTAAATAAGATGCTGTCCTCCAATTGAGCTGGGTTACCTCTCTACATTGGAAAATCTAAGTACTTCATAGAAAGCTCGGTGATGGCTTGAGTTTCCCAGAATGCCACACTCATCCCCAAGGATGAGTCATGTCTTTGGGGGATGATGGGGCTTCGACACTGGACACGTGGACACTGGACAGGAAGTTAGAATCCGGTCTCCCAGCCCTTAACCCCATGCTCCTTTCCATGGGGAAGGAGGAGAAGCTCACCCCCACTCCACTGCCCTGCTCTGCTGAGGTTGTGGAGTGTTGGGAAGCAGGGGCCGAGCCTTTCCCGCTCTGGGCCTGGGGGCTCTGGACACTGTCTACACCGGGGAGGTGGTCAGCATACATGTATGGGAACTTTCTGGAAGGAAGGAATGACCCTTCTAGCCATGGGACGGTGGTCATTCGTGAGCCGCGGCCTCAGGAGGTGGATTCCCTTCAGGCTCCAACTCTCGGGGCAGCACCCCCTGGGAGCCTCCTTTTTAGGCCCCTGCATGAAGAAAGGGCTGCCAACGTTTGGGGCCCCCACTATGAGCACAGCCCCCACTCTCCCCTCCCCAATGCCTGTCCCTGCCTCTACATACCTCTGCAGCATTGGCAAACCCTTTTCTTAGCAGGTGGTCTCATCTGTGTTTGCCCTTCTCCTCCCGTTTCCATGGAGAGGCTGGCACCGGGACGCGTGACTGACAGTGCTGTCTCCCCCAGCAGTCCCCTCTGAGTCTGTCGGGTGTGGTGTGGGCTCCGGGCTCCACCCTGCTCCTTCCTTAGCCCCCTCCCACTGCCCAGGCTGCTGGGGTTCCCAGCTCCCGTGGTGCAAATGTGGCCTTTGCTGGAGGCAGGATGCAGTTGTGCCAGGAGTAAGCAGAGCTTTTGTGACCAAAATCAACCCCAGGGCATCTCAGGCTCTAGCACTGGTGGGCGTGTGAGATCATTTCAGCCCAACCCACATCCCGGGCTTGAATCCCATTACCAGGGGCAACCGATCCTTCTTGTCCTTTCCCAGCCTGGTGATGGACATCCGCTGTGTCTCCACGCAGCTGGCCACTCTGTGGACAGCTATTTGTGACTCAGCTCCTCCCAGCCTGAGCGGCATCTGGGCCCTGCAACTCCATCCTTTGCTCCCCTTTCTTCCCCCGGGGAGGCTCTCATCTCCCTGGTTGGACCCCATCTCCAGCTGAGGGCACCTTCTCTGACCTGTTGTGCGGAGCACCCTGGCTTGATGACACTTCCAGTTCCCTCCCAGGGTTTTGCTGGGGGCATCAGTCTCTGAACAGCCCCTCCCTGAGAGCTGCCATGTCCCCTTAGTGCCCAGGCACGTCAAGCACTGCTACAAACCCAGACATTCACAGGGACCCCTCCACCTCAAGTCTACCATAAGGTAGAAGCTTCTGGAAGGGGTGAGGCAAAGGGATCAAACATTTAGACTAAGCCTCAGAACTGCATGATTCCTTCCTGTAACTGTGAAGCAAATAGATAGAGATTGCTCTGGGTCTGCCATTGAGGCTTTCTTTCCTCTGCTCTCACCCCAGGTGCCTTCCTAATGTGCAGGTGACGGTTGCCTCTGAGCTCAGGCTTGCAGCTTCTAAGATGCACTCTCCTTTCACGACAAAGCATTCTGCATAGGGAAGACCTTCTCCGCAGTCTCCAAGCTGTGGCCCAGCCCTTCATTCATCAAATGGGATACAGTTTTCATTCCTTACTAAAATCTGGAAGTCACCCTCCATTTGTAAGATATCCCAGGGGTTGATGTCATCTTGTAAAGGTGACAGTGCCGTTTTCTATCTTATACTTTAAAAAGACAAAACCAATAACTACAAACCTCGTTCACCACAGCATGGGAGAGGCAACCCCACAGCAAAGCTTATGTCATGTTTCATAAATGGGTGTGGATTTAGGGGCTGGATTTTTAAATAAAAACTTATTTTGAAACTTGACATAATTTGAGCTGTTTATGTTATAGATGTTATGGTATTAATTAATAGTGGGTATTTGCTATGTCTGGGCTTGCCTGGACCGCTGGTCCTTACCTTTCTTTCTGACACAGAATTCCCAGGGCCTCAACCTGCTTCTGTCTGGAAGTGACAGCCCACTCCACAGGGGTCTTCAGATAGGAGTAGGAAGTGGTGCCCTGGGCTCTCCTGGCTCTAGAGAGTCTGACTCTAGAATCTACGAAGCCTTCCAGCATCCCCAGCTTCCCCCTTGCAGTAATCCCATAGGGAAGTGTTGTCCCGTTTAACAAAGAATCCGTGGGGCTGAGAGATATCATTCATTATTCTAATGTTAGTAACTCTATTGAAGAGACTGAAACCCGGGCCTCGTGGATATTGTGACCGCCCCCGCCCCCCCCAACCCCGACCCAGAATCTCCCATCCTGACTCACTTAATATTTAGTACCATCGTCCCCTGGAGGATGGTCTAGTTGGCAATTAGCTGAGGATTTCTCATTCTAATTTCATTTCAACATGGCTGTTTGTTGCTGTTGTTCTCTGAAGGACCTTATTAATGACTCTTGCTGCAGTGCAGGTGGCCTGTCTGGGAATCAATACGGATGTTGACATCTGAGACTCTACAACACCCCCAATCTCAGTCCTTCTCGCTCCATAGGCAAACCCATTCCCTGCAGACCTAACTCTGAGATTTTTTTACTCCTGAAAATGCCTGGACAATAAATAAATGCAAGCTGAAGGTGTTGATGCCAGTGACCTAGCTGCATCATTTATGAATGGCGTCAAGGCTTCAAGAATGTGGCTTAACTTGTATTTATTCACATGATGATGCTTTTTTATAAATCTGCATCTCATCCTCCCCTAGGAAGAAAAAAAGGGCACCTCTTCATGAGTTGCTTGATTAAAATTCCTCTCCAGTACTCTGTACCATCCACTCATATTGGAATTGTTGAAAATCAGGTGATTTGCAACTCCACATTTGCCCAAATGAAACCATGAGTGGAATTGATAATAAGAATCCTGAATGTTCTGAGTTGAAAGGAGGTTGTAGTGATTCCACACACCAGGGATGGCATTTTACACATGAAGAAACAGAGGCCTCAAGATTGTTTCTGATCCAGGTAGAATCAATACCTCAGTAGGGAAAAGGGGGAATTTTCTTGCTTGTGCTTTTTTAAAATAAGCTAGTTGTGGCTGGGCGTGGTGGCTCATGCCTGTAATCCCAGCGCTTTGGAAGGTCAAGGCAGGCAGATCACTGGAGGTCAGGAGTCTGAGACCAACCTGGCCAACATGGTGAAACCCCATCTCTAATAAAAGTACAAAAATTAGATGGGCGTGGTGGCACATGCCTGTAATTCCAGCTACTTGGGAGGCTGAGGTGGGAGGATCCCTTGAACCCTGGAGGCTGAGGTTGCAGTGAGTTGAGATCACCCCACTGTTCTCAAGCCTGGGTGGCAGAGCGAGACTCTGTCTCAAAAAAAACAAAAATGAAATAAGCTACTTGTAAGGCCTGTGTGTGTGGGTACAGGCATGTGTGTAAACTCTGTGGCCTGTGACCTGGATATATTAATAAAGGAGTAAGAATAATTCAAGTAGGTAACACTCTCTCACATTTTTTAGAAAAGGAAAGAAGGAAAATGTGTATTCCCCTGTATTTCAGATGGCAGTCGGTTGGGGTGTGATGCGGCTTAAGGGTCACAGGAGACCTAGCCTCTTGCCAAGTGCTGCCACGACTGTGTGGAAAATCTCTTGTGTACTCTGGGGTCCCAGTTTCTTTCCTGTGAAGGGAGTTGACAGAAATGAAAAAGATCTCTGAATGAGATACTCATTGTGAAGGAGCCAGCATAGCAGCCCCTTAGTTAGGGTGAGTGTGCTGTGTCACTGAAACCCTCCTTGTTTCTAATCGGGGAGCTCTCACTGATCAGTCAGGACTCTAATCGTTGGAGAGAGTCAACAATTAGAAAAAAAGTCGTAGTCTCCTAGGAGACACAGACAAGTGAGCAGACAGGGTGGGGTGGTCCCAGCACCTTGGGACGAATGTCAAGGCAAGCAACAGGCAACTGGTGCAGTGGTGTGAGCCTGTGATTCCTGCTACTTAGGAAGCTGAGGTGGGAGGATCGCTTGAGCCTGTGAATTCAAGCCTAGCTTGGGCAATTTTTGGGAAACAGAATAAACAAAAATTGACATTTTTTGAAAACTAAGTTTGTATTTTCTTCAATTCAAAACATTTTTAGAATTGATATTACTTTTTATAGCTTTAAGGCATATTTCATATCAATATTACTTAATATATGCTTCTTTTGCTACAGATAGGGAGTGTGTACATTGATAAAATTATTAGTATCAATGGTATTGTAACCACCTGGAATTGGTAAAATAGCAGCAGTGCCAGTCACCTTTCTTAGAGCAGAGATTCCCAGGAGGCAATATCTTCATCCTCAGGACCCAGGTCTCTCTTCTCTGACCCTGCCTCGACCCTGACAATCCCAGGGCACTCTGCGTTGGAGTAAATTGGGATGTGTGTTACCAATCTTCGCTGAAGAACGCAAGGCACCTAGCGTGCAAAGCTGGCCACTACAGATACCCTTTTCCCTCCCTTTGAACAAAATTTTATGAATGCCTTTCTGAACAAAGAATATGAGCTAATCCTCATCATTCATTACATTTAAAGAGCATAACATGCCATTGAAATCCTTTTCCAGATGTTTCAGCAAGTGAAATCATTTGTGGTTCATGTTATAGCTTTTTCAGTAACATGACTTGAGAAATTTTTCTTCTTACTAATAAAAGGGAATCATTCCAGCAGTTAAAGAATTCATCTTGGAACCCTCTGGTTTTTCATATGCTTTACTTTTAAAACTTCCCATTCTGCTGTAGCAAACACAAGTGCATGTTAGGTTTCATCTTTGGAAGATGAATGCAGTATGTGACTTTTCAAACAGGGATCTCACATTTTAAGTCTAGTTATTCCAGAATAAAAACAAGCCAGAGGCCCAAACACAGGATTCTTCACTGTCATTAGCAATTTGGGCACAAATCATTGAAGGGTCAGTTGGGTGCAGGTGTGCTGGAGGATACAAGGAGAAAAAAAAAACATGTTCCAGTCTAGTTCTGATACACAGAAATGGAAAGAGCAACACAAGGAGCCCAGAAGGAGCAGGGCCAAGATGAGCAGAAGCAAGAGATAGACTCTGGAAGGAGAGGCAGGAGGAGGCAGGTGTGGGCAGGTGCAGGCAGATGTGGGCAGGTGGAGGCAGGAGGAGACAGGAGGAAGCAGGTGAGGGCAGGTGCAGGCAGATGTGGGCCGGTAGAGGCAGGTGGAGACAGGAGGAGGCAGGTGAGGGCAAGTGCAGGAAGATGTGGGCAGGTGGAGGCAGGTGGAGGCAGGAATAGACAAGAAGAGGCAGGTGTGGGCAGGTACAGACAGATGTGGGCAGGTGGAGGCAGGTAGAGGCAGGAGAAGGCAAGAGGAGATAAGAGGAGCCAAGTGCGGGCAGGTGCAGGCAGGTATGGGCAGGTGCCGGCAGATGTGAGCAGGTGGAGGCAGGAGACAGAAAGAGGCAAGAGGATGCCAGCTGCCTGAGGTGACTGACAGCTTTACCCAGCCAAGGTTCATGCCCATCCTATACACCCATCCCAGGACCTTTCTCTAAAAACTCCGCTCTGACTTTGGCATTTCCTTGAATAAACACCTTAGAAGCGTCTCCCTCATGCAATAATCCAGTCTGCCTAGCCCAGTGAACAACGGTTCTACCAGAGCCCGGCCAACCTGGGACACCTCCCATCCCACCATCCTTGAGGCACTGCAGGCCCACAGCCTTCCTGATGGACTGCACCTGTGCACCAGGCTGCTCCCCTGCATCCACCTCTCATTCAAGTCGCCTTCCTCTGGGAAGCCCCCAGACACTTCTTTTCTGTCCTGCACTGGCAGAGTCCCCCTACTTCCCCTGCACCCAGCACATTCCTTCCTTCATCAGGTGTTGCTGCACCTCTGCTGCTGGGCAGGCTTAGTGCCAGGCACGGAACACACAGCTGAGTCCCAGATGGATGTCTTAGTGTCAGGAGACAAGAGTAAAGTGCTAGGCCTATTGTCCACCATTTCTTGAGACAGGGTCTTGCTCTGTTGCCCAAGCTAGCCTTGAACTCACAGGCTCAAGCTATCCTCTCACCTCAGCCTCCTGAGTAGTAGGGATTACAGGCTTACATCATTGCACCCAGCTGCCTGTTGTCTGCCTTGACACTCGTCCCAAGGTGCTACGACCCAGTTCACTTGTCTGTGTCCCCTAGGAGACTGACTTTCCTGCAGGCAGGGTTGTACCTTCTCATTTGTACCTTCAGTGCACTCAGGCAGGGAGTGCCCAGAAGATGCTTGGGGAATGAAGACAGGAAAGGTTCTCTCAGTGAGTCCATGCAGAGCAGAACGGCAAGCAGAGCAGGAGGCACCAAGCTGGCAGGGCAGGGTCTTATCCCAGATGTGCTGTGTCCTGGAGAACGATGTGCTAACCACGTGCAGGCCGCCTGGGATGGGGAAAAGCAGTGGAGTGAGTCTCCCCTGCCTGGTGGAAGGTGGAGACCCTGTGGCATCTGAGGTCAAGGTCAGTGCCACTGGGCTCGCAGGGCTATTTCTCCAAACGTTAGAATATAGAACTTCAGATTAACCTTCCCCCTGCCTACTCCTTCCCCATGTCAGCAGTGCTGAACAGCCATCATTTAGCAATTGTGGGAGCAACACCTATTTACTGAGGGTCCATTCTGTTCTGGGCCCCGACACAGTGGCCCCAGGAGGTGTCACAAATGCAAGAGTCATGCAGGTGTTATCATACATGAGCCGGGGGAGCCAGCTGGGCCTGAGCTGAGGGGAGCAACACCTATCCCAGCCACAGGGGTGCCCTTCTCAGGCTCAGCCCGCTGTGGGCTCACAGGAGCACATCTTCTGATTTTTCAAGAGAAGCTGAGCATCTAGATTTTTGTGTGAAATGCTACAATTTAAAAATATAAACAATGAATGTAAACAAATCTTACACAAGTAAGCTAAATAGGAGCCATTTCCTAGCTGCACTTGGTTTCTGGACAGCCAGTTTTCCACCTTGATTGATGAAAGAAATCACCAAGAATGGTTGTTTCTTTACTTGCAGATCTCCATTCCCCTCTTCTTTCTACAATACAACTCCCACCCCTTCCATCTCACTGAAGACCCGTTGACGCTCCTGTAGGCTCTATCTGTACATCCAGGCTTCCTTGGTTTGTGGCCACAAGCCCGGAAGCCCTTATTCTGATTTGCAGAGTAGGGGACAGGTGAGGGTTGGGCCGAATGCAGAGCCACCAGTGAGAAGTTGGACAACCTTTGATCTCATCAGTGTGGCCCAGACTGTGTCATCAGTAATGGAAAAGGCAAAGAAACTAGGCAAAATATTGATGTTCGTCTGCAGAGCTGAATGTCTTTTTATCTCACAGAAGAAAAAAGGTCAGCCTCCCCTGAAATGCAAGCCAAGTCCCCTATAGTCCAATCCAGAGCATTTCCAGTGTCACTTGCCATGGAAGGAAGCTGAAGACCACCATGTCAGAGAAATGAGAATGAAAGAAAGAGAAGGAGAGCTATGATATCCAGGAAGATGGTTTAAGCACAGGGAACCAAGGAATCTGGTTCTATCTGCTAGCAAACTGAGGCTCTAATCATCAGAAATGCAAGAATGTTGAGGAAAGGCGATCAGAAGTTTGGGTGCTGTGCATCAACCTGTCTAAAATGAAAATTTTAAAATATGTTTTTCTTTAAATTATACAACATCCTTGATTTAAAAAGTAAATCAACCAACAAAGCTATGCCTTTGTGGGCACTCAACTTGATCCTTTGTCTTTAGGTTAAAAACCAAATTATGCAAAATGTCCATCAAGGGATGAATGAATAACCAAAATGTGATCATACGTGCAATGGAATGCTATTCTGTCATAAAAAGGAAGCAGCTCCTCTCATTTGCTGCAACGTGGATGAATGTGGAAGATATACTGAATGGAATAAGCCAGTCACACACAGACAAATACTATATGATTCCACTCACATGAGGTTCCTAGAGTAGCCAAATTTGCAGAGACAGAAAGTTGAATGGTGGGTGTCAGGGGCTGGAGAGAGAGGGATGGAGGGTTATGTTCAAGAGGGACAGAGTTTCAGTTTGGGGAGAGGAAGAAGTACTGGGACTGAGTAGTGATGATGGCTGCACAACAGCGTGAATGCACTTAATGCCCTTGAACTGTACACTCAAAAAGGGTCGAAATGGTCAATTTCATTTTATGTGTACATTACCACAATTTTAAAAACTCACACAAGAGCAGGAATTTCAGGGCCGCATCTGTCATCATAAAACCATGGCACTGTCGAGACTCAGAAGCAATTTTAATCACATGGGCCACGAAACCCGTGACTTTCTTATCTCTTTGATCTGATGGAAACACCAACATTTTTTTCATGTTTGATTCTTCTCTTCCCAGCTCTGCCAGACATCCACACATCCTGTCTAATGAAAACAGTAAGACCATTTAAACTCTAGAGGTCATTTGAGGAAATCATCCCTAAATGTGTAGTTCAGAGTAAAAAGTGCTCGTGTCAATAACAACTTTTCATAAATGTGTTTTTCTGAGCATCACAGTGGTATTTGTTTATCTCTAAAAATCTGTACTGTTTCAAGATGATTTTTTAATTTTTATAAGGAACCCCCAAACTTGCCTGGCTGCCAGTCTCTCACACTCCCTGTAAGCCTTGTGTTGAGGAGTAGGTTGCTAATCCTCTCCTAGAGTGTCTCTGCCACCAGCCTGGAGGGCATTGGGGCTCCATGAGTTCCTGCGGTTCTTTGTCTGTGCATGTGAGAACTTTCTTGTCATTTTCTCCCATGCAGGAGGGAGATGGCTACCTGCTGGGACCTTCTGGACTGCCTCTGAGTCTAGGTTGAAGGAAGGTCAGTGAAGACCCCACCCACAGTGAGACAATGGGGTGGTCCCAGGGAAGCTCCACCCACCAACGCCCCAAGCCCCAGATGTCCTGCTGCCTGGAATACTCAGGCTTCCAGGGCAGCTGAGGTGACTCTGATTTCATTTGCTCAGGCAGATGGCATTGGAGAGACTCAGCCACTTTATTCTGCAGTTGGTCAGCACTTCCCAAGGGGATTTTGTTGGTTTTCTCCAAACTCTCTTTAATTCCAGGCCTTCGCAGCCTCACATTTGCTAGTCTTAAAACAGAGCTAGGGAAGCCTGTTCCTCACGAGCTGGACAGGCAGACAGGAGTGACCGTGCCCACTGCTGGGGTAGCAGTATTGGGCATGGTGTATGAGTGTGTGGGGGTTGACTTGGCTGTGGACTCTGGGTGGAAGGAGGAGGAAGTAGTTCCTACGGGCATTAAGGGGCTGGGAAGTCTAATTAGAAGAACAAGTGGGGCATTCGTGCATGGCAGGACCTAAGGGCACACAAAGTCGCTCCTGTCAGGAATGTGAGTCAGCCAATGGCCAAGCTTTGACTTTGGGCCAGGGTGGAGAGTGGCAGCAAATCACAGTCCTGCTGCTCGAAGGGCTGAAGTCCAGGGAATGTTACTGCACAGAGGGCCTGATAAGAATCCAGGGACCAGAACTGGGGTATAAAGTGGGACTGAGAATTAAGAGTAAGACCACAGCTGTTGTGTCACATGCAGCATGATAGTCAGGGATGGATGAGCACCACTGGGAGGTACTTGATAAATATTGATTGAATGGCTAAATGGTGGGTGGGTGGATGTATAGATGATGGACAGATGGATGGCTATGTGGATGGATGGATGGATGGATAAGTGGATGGATGGATGGATGGACAGATGGATGGATAGATGGATGGATGGATGGATGGATGGATGGATAAGTGGATGGGTGGGTGGATGGATGGATGGATAAGTGGTGGATGGATGGATGGATAAAGGGATGGATGGATGGACAGATGGATGGATAGATCAGTGAGGTTAGAAACGCAGGCAGAAACTGGATCGTCAAGGCCCTACAAAGAGTTTGCACATAGTAGAAGGTCATTTGAGGAGACTGAGCAGGAGAGTGACAAATGGAGCTGTGTATTTGAAAGATCTCTCTGGCTCCATGTGGATGACAGGCTGGTATAGGTGCAAGACTGGAAACAAGAGACTAGCTAGGGGGTTGTTGCAGTGAAAGAAGATAGTGGCATAAAATTAGGCAGGTGGCAATGAGATGGAGAGAGTGGGCAGATTCCACACGTTTTTAGAAAGGCTGAAGATCAGGAATCAGTGACTGTTCTTTAGATGTGTGGGGAAAAAGAGGACGGCATCTAGAATGACCCCCAGTGGGCTGGGCAGCTGGGGGGATGGTGGCACCTTCTATCAAAGTAATGGGGGAAAGGAAGAGAAGGCTAGGGATGGATGTTGTGACTGTCATGGGCCAGGAGCGCTTTGTGGCATGGATCTGTTTATAAGCCTATCTCCTTCACTGGACCTCAGGAAAGACCCTCTAGCTTCTTCACTCCTCCCCTGCACATCCAGAGCTTTGTGCAGTGCCCAGTACCTAGTTGGTTTTCGAAGTGATTGGACTAAAGAGTGAGTATGCAGCTGGGATTAGACAGTCTTTAAAATCATTCCCTGCTTAGTTGTGCTGCTGTAGCAACATGCATAAATGGGAGTGAGAGGGGTGACTTGAGGAACAGGCAACTCAATGTGGAGAAGCTTCCAGGGCAAGCAGATAGAGGAGAAATGGCCTCTGTGCCTGACCTCATACCTGAAGCCCGAGGCAACATGCCAGCCAGACTTTGGGCTTCTTGCCCACGGACACTTGTGTCTTGCTGGTGCTCTGGGCTCTCCTTTGAGGAGGCCCCTGTCTCAGAACAAATGTCACAAATAATGAATGCCATGCTTCAAAGGAAGCTGATGCATGGAGTGTGTGTCACCTTCCTCCACAGGAATGGGGTTTGGCAGTGATCCAAAAGCTCACTGTTACGACATGTTCTCAGGGAAGTAGGTCATATGTCCTCAGGGTATTCAGAGAGGCCTGTGAGTGTGAGATGTTTGGGCTGAGCAGGGCTTTTTTCCTCTCAAGGCTCCAAAGGGCGGGCCAACAGGTCATTTGGTTTTTCTCTCAAGATTCAAGTGATATGTTTTTCTCCTCAAGATTCATCACCCCTCTCTCCTCCTCTGCTTGTTCTGATGTAAATGGACACAGAAATGCATTCTCTGTTTTATCCTTCATCGTTGCTAACCCCTGTGGGGTTACTGACATCATGGAGTTCTCCTCTGGTTGTGTGTATTGTACTCATGAAGAAAAGGTTGTAAATCACCTTTTCAGGATGTTCTGCCTTTGACCTACTATGACTCCATGGAGTATCCCCTACGGAGCTCTCTGTGGGTCTCTGAGAGGCACTGGTATGTGGCTGCATCTGGCACCTTGAGGTGAATATGGGCCAGGAGCAGATCCAGGAGGAGGACAGCAGAGCATAGGAGGTGGCTGGAGAGAAGGTCAGATGCTGTGGGGTCAGTAAGTGCCTGTCAGAGAAGCACCTGGGAGTTTGTTTCTGGCTGAGGCCAGCAAGGGGTGCAGGCTGCATGACTTCCTTCTTCTGAATCTTCCTTTCAGAGTCAGGAAGGGGATGGGGCTCCTTCAACAGCAGGTGTGTGAGGAGGGAATCGGGCAGACAGTTTAGTGCTGACAGGAGAAAGAGGGGCCTTCTCTTTTCTCACTGTTATTCCAGAAATATATTTGCTTTCCTTTGCAATTCTGAGACAAACAACTCAGGGAGGTCACCAGATGACCTTCAAAATGAAATTGTCGAGCTGCTCTTGGTGGGCTTCTATTGTTAGATGTCTAGTTTAGAAAGCTTCCACAAACTTTGCACATTCTGAGCAAACCCACAACAAAAAGCTTTATTTTTTTACACTTTCCTTATCCTGCTTCAAAGAGATTTTCATTTTCTTGATCCTGTGTCCCAAAGATGTGGAGACGTTGTGCTCTCCATTGGGAAGATTGTCCCTAGGATAAAGAATGTGGTATAAATGAAATTATAATTCTTCCAATTATTACATATTTACATTAAAGGATAAATGCATAAAATGCATTGGAATCCTCTAATAATTCAAAATAAATATATGCCTCTATTTAATTTAAACATGAAATTAAATTATTTATTTACTTCATTTGCGACTCTGCAGCAGGGCCCAAGTACAAAGAGAAGACACACATCAAAATGCTTGGAGAATGAATGACTATTCGTGTATAATACCATTTCACTGATATTGATATACTATGTGGCCGATCCTGCCCAAGGGCCTAGGGAGAAAAAGAACTCTCTGTCTTCATTTCGGGGCCAATAAGGAAGGATATATGCACAAGCATGTTTATTGCAGCAAAAAATAAAACACTAAATTTATAATGGCAAGGCCTGTCAACAGGGAAAGGTTGAAAAGAGATTGATTCTGCGTCTGCATCATGGAGCAGTCTGCAGCCCCTGGGAGGTATTCATCAGACCTCCCAGGCTGGCAGGGAGGGATTTCCACTCTGCGTCGGTAAGAGAGAAGAGCAAGATGCACTTGCACATTGCACCTGTGCACACTTGCACATCTGTAATTGCAGGTACAGGGACAAAGTAGGTCAGGGAGTGGGGAAACTGAGGCCTGTTGTGGGACTTCTCAGTCAACCCTACTTAGAGGGGTTGAGCCAACCCCCTATTAAATCCCTTCTCATGTGACAACATGGGAAGTGAGATGGAGAGGCCCATCAGCTACATGGGATCCACACCGTGAAGGATGCCCCATGCCATGCCCACGGCTTTGGGTTTTCTCCTAGAAGGGGTGAAGAGCTGCTGAAGCTTTTGAGCCCTATGGATGCTTAGATGTATGTTGGGCCACTCCATTGGCCCCCAGGAGAGCAGATGGGGAAGGGTGAGCCTAGGCTCAGAAGACCAGCACAGAGTCCTGAGCTTGGGGATGTGCAAACACCATCACCCCATCCTTTTTTGTTTAAGAGAGACTTTATTTTAGGGCAGTTTTAAATGCACAGCAAAATTGAGTGGAAGGTAGAGAGATTTCCCATATGCCCCTTAACCCTACACACACAGAGCCTCCCCACTCTCAATGTCCTACATGTCATCGTCACCCAGAGTCAATAATCTGTGTTTGGACTCACTCTTGGTGTTGTACATTCTCTGCATTTGGACAGATATATGACATGTATCTGTCCACCATGGCCATGTCATATAGAATAGTTTTACTGCCCTAAGCATCCTCTGTGATCCATCCATTTTTTCTCCCTCCCTGTGAACCTGGCAACCACTGACTTTTTTACTGTCTCCATAGTTTGACCTTTTCCAGAATGTCATGTGGTTGGAATCACATAGTATGTAGCTTTTTCAGATTGGCTTCTTTCACTTAATAATATGCATTTAAGATTCCTCCCAGGCTTTTCATGAGTTGATAGCTCATTTCCTTTTAGCACTGAATAACATTTTATTGTCCAGATGTACCACAGTTTTTTAGCCAGTCACCTACATTGTGATGGTTCATTTGAGGTGTCAACTTGACTGGATTAAGGAATACCTAAAAACTTGGTAGCGTATTTTGGGGTGTGTTCTTCCAGAGGAAGTTAGCATTTGAGCCTGAGTGAATTAGGTGGAGAGGGTTCACCCTCAGTATGGGTACGCAATATCCAATCTGCTGGGGACCCAGACACGACAAAAACAGGAAAGGTGACTGTGTCGATCTGTCTGCTGGAACTGGGATACACCCTGTCTCTCCTGACGCAGGACAATTCCAGGCTCGTCAGCCTTTGGACTCCAGGACTTACGCCAGCGCCCCACCCCCAATCCATCCCTTGGTTCTCAGGCCTTTGGCCACAGACCAGGAGTTTTACCAACACCTTCACCGGTTCTGCAGCCTTCAGATCTGGACTGAACCATGGTGCCAGCATGCCAGGGTCTTCAGCTTGAAGATGGCCTGTTGTGGGACTTCTCAGCCAACCCTAATTAGCAGGGTTGAGCCAATCCCCAAGTAAATCCCTTCCCATGTGTCTGTCTAGCTATGCATATTGTATTAGTTCTGTCTCTCTGGAGAACCCTGGCTAATACAGATTTTGGTACCAGGAGTGGTTCTAGAGGAAACAATTTTAATTTTTGGTTTTGGAGTTTCTGGAATTGGCTCTCTAACCTGTTTAGAACTAAAATTTCTGGAGACTCTACTTCTAATAGCACAGAGAGCACTCTGTTTGTATATAGTAAGCACGTAATAGCTGACGTGCTTACTGTTTGTAAATATGCAAAATAAACACATCGATACTCCTAATTCACCACTTATAAAAGGCAAAGAATTTAGAGACTTTATACCTGATATGTTTGAAC
Source organism: Trachypithecus francoisi (assembly GCF_009764315.1). NCBI lineage: Eukaryota > Metazoa > Chordata > Mammalia > Primates > Cercopithecidae > Trachypithecus > Trachypithecus francoisi. Next base: position 3,538,729 of record NW_022681442.1, on the reverse strand, counting down.
ATTTGAGGAAAACCAAAGAATATACTAAGGTTGATTGGTTGCTCCTAGTGCGGCTAGACCAAGTGATGGAAGAAAGGGGTGAGCTCTGGTATTCACATAAATAACCTGAATTTCTACATGTGCCCTGGATCAGAATCTTCTCTCCCATAGCCACAGGGCTGAAATTGCCAAAAACCAAACACTAACTTTGTCCCTCGATTGACTGAATTACCGTGAAAGCTGAGTCTCAGCTTTGCAGAAATTTGGGATGGGGAAATGTGGGGAGACCTTCATGAGGCTAGGGACATTGAACTCCGAAATTCTGATGAGTCTTGTTTGCAAACAGTGACCTTCCCTATCCCAGAAATGAATCCCAGCTCTGCCTGAGGGGATTCACTCTGATGGGACTCACAGCCTCCCCTGAGCCAGTTGCCAGGCAAGACAGTGCTGAATCTCTCTGGACCCGCCCCCACCAACCCTCTTTGCTTCTAGACCTACTGTAACTAAACTCAAGTCCCAGCAGCCCCTACAGGTGAGGAACACAGTGTGCCCCATGAGGAAGTGGCTACACTCCAAAAGAACTACTTTGGTTTTCTAATTTAGAACAAGCAGAAATCTGGGGAACATATGTAGGAATGGATATTAAGGGCGTGGGATAACAGAGACATAAAGGGAGCCGACTGAATTTATTGGTATGGACTGACTGAGCAGAGATTCTGCAGTTAATGCTGCAGTGCAGGGAATTTGGGGAGGTGCTCAGTTTGTTTCATTGGTTGGCTGAAATGTGGGTCAAAAGATGGTCCACCATGACTGAGTTGGAGATGCCTGATCTCCTTTGGTTTACTTTAAAGGAAGGGATTCAGAGGCGTAGGGAGGTTGGAATGCTACAGTGGATTTGTCACTTAAAACCAACTCCCACACACTGGGAGGGTCCGGAAGACAGGCCTTTCACCAAAACCTTGAGAAACAGATTTTTGGGGGGAGCGCCAGCATCCCTGAAGAGCTCTGTCATTGCACTTCTCTGTAGGCTGGACTTCGCAGTGGGAACCTCAGTCACTCAATTAGGAAACTTAAATGCTATGGGAATAATTGGATCCTGGGGTGTCAGGGGCCAAGTGGCGGCACTCAGCTATCAAAGGCAAGGTGGATGTAGTTACCATAAGGTACAGCAGAGGCAAAGCAACAATCAAAATGGTCTGACTCGTGTAGATCTATGGCACTGGCTAGTTAATCGTGGTGTTTCTAAAAGTGAAAAGATAGGACGCCTACTAAATTCTTACTTGATCTGTATAAGCAGAAAACTTTGAGGTCAACTGCACAAAAGTCCAACTCAAATCATGAAAACTGAGAGTTGTGGCTCCTCAACAAATCCCCAGACTTGAGCCGGTTTATAGACCCAGAACCCTTTGGGTGAAGGAGAGGCTAGGTTCTCTCCAGGAAGGACTCTGGTAGACTACCAAGAATGTATACTGTTCATCTTTCTCCCGTCTTTCCCTAAAGGGATCTATGGCCTTTTACCATGGTAACTGGGTGCTGGGGAGAGGGAAATAAACAGACATTTTGAGAACTACTGGACACTGGCTCTGAACTGACATTGATTCCAGGAGACCTGAAATGTCACTATGGCCCACCAGTTAGAGTAGGGCTTATGGAGGTCAGGTGATCAATAGAGTTTTAGCTCAGATCCAATTAACAGTGGACTCAGGGGGTCCCCAACCCCATCCAGTGGTCATTCCCCCAGTTCCAGATGCATAATTGGAGTAGACATACTCAGCAGCTGGCAGAATCCTCACATTGGCTCCCTGACCTGTGGAGTGAAGGCAATTATGATGAAAAAGGGTAAATGGAAGCTATTAGTGCTATCTCTGCCTACAAAAATAGTAAATCAAAAACAGACCTGGAGGGACTGCAGAGATTAGTGCCACCATCAAGGACTTGAAAGATGCAGGGGTGGTGATTTCCACCAGATCTCCATTCAGCTCTCCTATTTGGCCTGTGCAGAAGACAGATAGCTCTTGGAGAATGACAGTGAATTGGTAACTCCAATTGCAGCAGCTGTACCAGTTGTGATTTCATTGCTTGAGGAAATTAACACATCTCCTGATACCTGGTATGCAGCTATTGATCTGGCAAATGCCTTTTTCTCCATCCTTGCCCGGAAGGCCCACCTGAAGCTGTTTGCCTTCAGCTGGCAAAGCTAGCGATATACCTCCACTCTCCCACCTCAGGGGTGTATCAGTTCTCTAGCCTATGTCACAATTGTGTTGGCAGGGATCTTGATCACCTTTCCCTTCAATAACAAATCACGCTGGTCCACTATATTGATGACTGAAGGAAATTATACAGTGATCCATTTCCAAGACAAAGTGCCTTAAATCAGCTTAGGTAAGCAAAACTGCAGAAGAAACAGGATGTAGTACGCCCCTGCTTAGATAGCCAATGCCTGCTTGTTGTGCCCCATGCCCCCACCCAGCCCTTAGTTGCCCTCACCCAAACCAAAAAAAGTTTAGTCTAAGATGAAAGTTTATTAGCCTGCAAAATAGCTCTCTTTGTCTATTCTTATCAGCCTGCCCAGCTACTTAGGTCATAAGTCAAATACTTAAAGAGTCCCTGAGCTGGGCCGGGCGCGGTGGCTCAAGCCTGTAATCCCAGCACTTTGGGAGGCCGAGACGGGCGGATCACGAGGTCAGGAGATCGAGACCATCCTGGCTAACACGGTGAAACCCCGTCTCTACTAAAAAAATACAAAAAAACTAGCCGGGCGCAGTGGCGGGCGCCTGTAGTCCCAGCTACTCCGGAGGCTGAGGCAGGAGAATGGCGTGAACCCGGGAGGCGGAGCTTGCAGTGAGCTGAGATCCGGCCACTGCACTCCAGCCTGGGCGACAGAGCGAGACTCCGTCTCAAAAAAAAAAAAAAAAAAAAAAAGAGTCCCTGAGCTAACAAGGATTGCAATGCATTGTGGGCTCCAACAAAATGCAGCAAGACAACCCTAATAAAAAACACCTAAAGCCCCTACCCAACAATCAATAGGCAATGTCCAGGATGATTGTAAACCCGCAGTACTCAGCCTATAAGGAACCAGGGGAGGGACCTGCGCACTAGGGGATAAAGTGCTTGTTACAACTGTGCTGGGTGTGCCTGCCTATCAGACACCCAATCTTGCAAGACTGTCATGAAAAGTCTCACTTTTACTGTTCTCTGGGTGTCTGAGTCCATTCTTTGGGTTTGGTTGGGTAAGTTTATTTCTCACAATGGCAATATGCTGATTAGGCCTAGAGAGCATGAAGTAGTAACCACTCTGGACTTATAGGTAAGACATTCATATGTCAGAGAATGGGAAATCAATCAAGCAAAATGTAGGCACCTCCTACCTCAGTGAAATTTCTACAGGTCCAGTGGTATGGGGCATGTCAAGACATCCCTTCTAAAGTGGAGGATAAGTTGTTGTATCTGGCCCCTCCTACAATTAAAAAAGTGCTTAGTGAAACTATTTGGATTTTGTAAGCAACACATTTCTCCTTTGGGTGTGTTACTCCAGCCCATCTACCAAGTGACCTGAAAAGCTGCTAGTTTTGAGTGGGTCAGAACGGGAGAAGGCTCTGCAATAGATCCAGGCTGCTGTGCAAGCTGCTCTGCCACTTGGGCCATGTGACCCAGCAGATCCAATGGTGCTTGAGGTATCAGTGGCAGATAGGGATGCTGTTTGGAGCCTTTGGCAGGCACCTATGGGTAAATCACAGTGAAGGCTCTTAGGATTTTGGAGAAAGGCCCTGCAACTATCTTCGGGTACCTACTATCCTTTTGAGAGACAGCTCTTGGCCTGCTGCTATATCTTACTGGAAATGAAACACTTGATTATGGGCCACCAAGTTACCATGCAGCCTGAACTACTCATCGTGAACTGGGTGTGATCTGACCCACCAAACCATAAAGTTGGGCCTGCACAGCAGCACATTATGATCAAATGGAAGCAGTGTAGATATGTGATTGGGCCAGAAAAGGTCCTGGAGGCACAAGTAAGTTACATGAAGAAATGTCCTATATACCTATGGTTCCTACTCCTGCTGTGCTGCCTTCTCTCTCTCAGGCTGCACCCCATGATCATTTGACAGAGGAAGAGAAGACCAGGGCCTGGTTTATAGATGGTTCTGCATGATATGTAGGCACCACCAGGAAGTGGACAGCTGCAGCACTATAGCCCCTTTCTGGGACGTCCCTGAATGACAGTGGTGAAGGGAAATCTTCTCAATGGGAAAAACACTGGGCAAGGCACCTGGTTGTGCACTTTGCTTGGAAGGAGAAATGGCCAGATGTACAATTATGTACTAATTCATGGGCTATAGCCAGTGGTTTGGCCAGACGGTCAGGGACTTGGAAGGAACATGATTAGAAAATTGGTGACAAAGAAATTTGAGGAAGAGGTATGTGGATAGACTGCTCTGAGCTGGTAAAGGAAGTGATATTTGTGTTCCATATCAATGCCTACCAAAGGGTGACCTCAGCAGAGGAGGACTTTAATAATTAGGGGTAGAAAATGACCTGTTCTGTGAAAATGCTTGTCAGCCTGTTTCCCCAGCCACTCCTGTCATAGACTCATGATCTAAGTGGTCGTGGTGGCAGAGATGGAGGCTATTCATGGGCTCAAGAACGTGGACTTCTACTTACCAATGCCAACCTGGCTATAACCACCACTAAGTGACCAGTCTGCCTGCTGCAGAGATCAACATGGAGTCCCCAGTATGGCACCGTTCCTTGGGGTGATCTGCCAGCCACCTGGTGGCAGGTTGATTACATTGGAGCACCTTCATTGTGAAAGGGGCAGTGTTTTGTCCTTACTGGAATAGACACTTTGGATATGGATATGTTTCTGCCACAGCTACTGTCTGTGGACTCACAGATCGCCTTATCAACCATGGTATTCTGGACAGCATTGCTTCTGACCAAGGAATTCACCCAAAGCCAAAGAAGTGCAGCAGTGGGCTCATGCTCGTGGAATTCACTAATCTTACCATGTTCTTCATTACCCTGAAGCAGCCAGTTTGGTAGAACGATGAAATGGCGTTTTGAAGTCACAGTTACAGCACCAGCTAGGTGACAATACCTTGCAGGGCTGAGGCAAGGTTCTTCAGAAGGTTGTATATGCTCTAAATCAGTGTCCAACATATGATGCTCTTTCTCCTATAGCCAGTATTCACAGGTCCAGGAATCAAGGGGCAGGAATGGAAATGACACTACTCAGCGTTACTCCTAGTGACCCACTAGCAAAATTTTTCTTCCCATTCCCATGACTGTTAGCTCTGCTGGCCTAGAGGTCTTAGTTCCAGAGTGAGGAGTGCTTCCGCCAGGAGACACAACAGTGATTTCACTCAACCAGAAGATAAGGCTGCCACTTGGCAACTTGGGGTTTCTCATGTCTCTGAGTCAACAGGCTAAGCAGGGAGTTACGGTACGGTATTGGCCGGGGTGACTGATCCAGACTACCGATGGGAAATTGGACTACTACTCCGTAGTGGAGGCAAGGAAGATTCTTCGGGAATACAGAAGATCCCCTGGGGTGCCTCTTAGTACTGCCATACCCTGTGATTAAGGTAATGGGAAGTTACAACAAACCAATCCAGGCAGGACAAATAATAGCCCAGGCTCTTCAGGAATGAAGGTTTGGGTAACTCCACCAGGTAAAGAACCATGACTACCATATGATACAGAGAATAAACACATGTATACATACATACATATATACATACATGCGTAAAATCATGACCAGTGAGGTGCTTACCAAAGGCAAAGGGAATACAGAATGGGTAGTAGAAGATAGCAGTTTATCAATACCAGCTATGCCCATGTAACCAGTTACAGAAACAGACTGTTACAAGTATTTCCTCCCTATTTTGTTAAGAATATATCCATGTGTACAGATGCATATAGTAAGCAAAGATCTTTGTTTTCACTCCTCTCTTATTCTTTTCTCATGTAACAAGATTTTCTGAACTTGTATTAGTACTCAAGTGTTTTTAATTTTGTATCATAGTATTTAAGTTATGGGATATAAGGAGAACAGTAAACATCACGCAAGGACTTTTTCTGAAGAAGGAATTATATTCATCCATTTCACACTACTATAATAAAAAACTACCTGAGACTGGGTAATTTATGAAGAAAAGAGGTTTAATTGACTAACAGTTCCACAGGCTTAACAGGAAGCATGACTGGGAAGCCTCAGGAAACTTACAGTCCTGGAGGAAGACGAAGGGGAAGCAAGAACCTTCTTCACATGGTGGCGGGAAAGAGAGAGAGAAGGGGGAAGTGTCACACACATTTAAAACGTCAGATCTCATGAGAACTCACTCACTATCATGAGAACAGCAAGGGGGAAATCCACCCCATGCTCCAGTCACCTCCCACCAAGCCTCTCCTCCAATTTGACATGAGATTTGGGCAGGACACAAATCCAAACCATATCAGGGATTAACATGTTTTTGGTTGTATGCAGGACACTTGCATCGTGTCAGGTGAAACTATTACCTTGTTATTATCTTATTTGGAAATTAAATATGGTTTCAGGAGGTACATATATATAGATTGCAAGTTGACAAGGGGTGGGCTTGTGATGGTTAATTTTAGGTGTCAACTATATTAAAGAGTATCTAAAAACCTGGTAAAGCATTATTTTGGGATGTGTCTGAGGGTATCTCCAGAGGAGATTAGCATTTGAGTCTGAGTGGACTAGATGAGAAGCCACACTGCCAGCATCCCAGGGACTCCACCTTGCAAACAGCCTCTCAAGGGACTTCTCTGAGGCCTCCACAATTGTGTGAACCAATCTCCCTAATAAATCCCCTCTCATATGTCTATGTATTCATCCTATTGATTTTTGTTTCTCTGGATAATCCTGACTAATACAGACATCTTGGTTGCTTCCAAGTTTGGGCAATTAAGAATAAAGCTGCTATATATACACATATGTGGGTTTTTGTGTGGACATAAGTTTTCACCTCATTTGGGCAAATGCCAAGGAGTGCAATTGCTGGATCATATGTTTAGTGTGTTTAGTTTTGTAAGAAACCACTAAACTATCTTCCAAAGCAGCTGTGCCATTTTGCATTTGCAGCTATGAATGAGAGTTCCTGTTGCTCCAAATCCTCACCAGCATTTGGTGTTGTCAGTGTTCTGGATTTTGGCTATTACAATAGGTGGATAGTGGTGTCATATTGTTGCTTTAATTTGCAATTCCCTAATGACAGATGATGATGAGCATCTTTATATATGTTTATTTTCCATCCATATGTTTTCTTCGTTGAGGTGTCTGCTCTGGTGTTTGCCTGTTTTTTTAAATGGGATTGTTTATTTTCTTATTGTTGAGTTTTAAGAGTTTTTTTGTACCTAATTGATAAAAACCCTTTATCAAATACCTTCTTTGCAAATGTTTTCTCTCCAGTCTGTGGCTTGTCTTCTCATTACCTTGTCAGTGTCTTCTGCAGAGCAGGAAGTTTTTAATTTTTATGAGATTCAATGTATCAGCTCTTTCTTTTATGGGTCATGTTTTTGGTATTGTATCTAAAAAGTCATCCCCTTACCCAACATTATCTAGATTTTTTCTGTTATGTTCTACAGTTTTATAATTTTGCATTTTACATTTAGGTCTATGATCTATTTTGAGTTAATTTTTTGTGAAGGGTATAAAACCTGTGTGTAGATTCATTTTTTGCATATGGATTTATAGTTGTCCCAGCACCATATGTTGAAAAGACCATCAATTTTTCTGCCTTTGTATTGCCTTCATTCCTTTGTTAAACATAGTTGACCATATTCATGTGGATCTATTTCTCTTTCATTTTGTTGGATTTTTTCCTTCAGATTTGTGACATAGAGAATCATGTAATCTGTGAACAAAAATATTTGTATTTTTACTTCTTAATCTGTATACCTTTTATTTTCTTGTCTCATTGCAATAGCCGTGACTTCCCATATGATATCAGAAAAGCTCTCCATTCTGTTCTAATAATGTATTTGTTGATTATTTTACTGAAGCTTTATAGTTAAGTCTGGGGGTCAGGTAGTGTCAGTCCTCCAACTTTGTTCTTCTCCTTCAATATTGCGTTGGCTATTGTGAGTCTTTTGCCTCTCCATGTAAACTTTAGTTATCAGTTTGTTGACATCCACAAAATAACTTGGTGGAGATTTGGACTGGGATGGCATTGAATCTGTAGATCAAGTGAAAGAACTGACATCTTGACAATTTTTAATTTGTTTATTCATGAACATGGAATGTCTCTCCATTTAGTTGTTATTTGATTTCTTTTATCAGAGTTTTAATATAGATCTTATACATATTTTGTTAGATTTATGCCTAGGTATTTCATATTTGGGGGTACTAATATAAATAGGGTTGTGTTTTTAATTTTAAATTCCACTTGTTCCTTTCTGCATACAGAAAAGTGACTGACTTTTTTGTATTAACTTTATACCCTGAAACCTTACTATAATTACCTACTAGTTCCAGGAGGTGTTTTTTTATTATTCTTCTTTCAGATTTGTTACACAGATAATCATGTAATCTGTGAAAAAAAAATTTGCATTTTTTACTTCTTAATCTGTATAGCTTTTATTTTATTTTCTTGTCTCTTTGCAATAGCCATGACCTCCCATATGATATCAGAAAGGAGTGTCAAGAGAGGGCATCCTTGCCTTGTTCCTGATCTTAGTGGGAAAATGTCTAGTTTCTTACCATTAACGTATGACATTAGCTATAGGTTTTTAATAGCTGTCCTTTATCGACTTGAAGAAATTTCCTTCTATTCCTTGTTTGTTGAGAGTTTTCATCATGAGTCGGCTTTGAATTTTGTCACATGCTTTTTTTTTGCATCTGTTGATATAATCACGTGATTTTTCTTCTTTAGCCTGTTGATATGACGGATTACATTAATTGATTTTCAAATTTGAATCAACCTTTTATACATGGGATAAGTCCCACTTGATTATGGTGAATAATTATTTTTATACATTTTGGATTTGATTTGCTAATATTTTGTTGAAGATTTTGCAGCTATGTTCATGAGAGATATTGGTCAATAGTGTTGTTGTTTTTTTTCTTGGAATGCCTTTGGTTTTGGTATTAGGGTAATGTGGGCCTCATAAAATGAGTGTTCCCTATGCTTCTATCTTTTGGAAGAGATCATAGAAATTGGTTTAATTTCTTTCTTAAATATTTGGCAGGATTCACCAGTGACCCATCTGTGCCTGGTCCTTTCTGTTTTAGAAGTTTACTAATTATTGATTTATTTTCTTCAATAGATATAATTCTATTCAAATTGCTTTTTTTTTTTTCTGAGACGGAGTTTCACTCTTGTTGCCCAGGCTGGAGTGCAATGGCTGCAGTGGCAGGATCTCAGCTCACTGCAACCTCCGTCTCCTGGGTTCAAGAGATTCTCCCACCTCAGCCTCCCAACTAGCTGGAATTACAGGCATGCACCACTACACCCGGCTAATTTTGTATTTTTAGTAGAGATGGGGTTTCTCCATGTTGGTCAGGCTGGTCTTGAACTCCCGACCTCAGGTGATCCGCCCGCCTCAGCCTCCCAAAGTGCTGGGATTACAGGCGTGAGCCACCGCGCCTGGCTGAAATTGCCTATTGTTTTTTTAAAACAGAAATCCAGGTTAACGACAAGTTGGGGCTTGAGGGGAGTGGAGAAAAACTGCAAGAGTTTCCTAAAAGCTTACCCAGTTCATGCATTCACTCATTCATTCATTTGTACATTCATTCATTTGGTAATTTACTCAATAGCCACCTATTGAACCCATTTACCAGAAATAAGTCCTGCCTCAAGATGATAGCATATGCCTTTCTTATGCCTTCCTGGGCATTTTCTTGAATTACTTTTATTTTTGTTTTTAATGTGTAAATACATGTACCTAATAATTCAAACTCATTACTTTATGTTTGTAATAATTGTTGAAATAAGTTTGACAGAAGGTAACCTTTCTGAATTTGCAAAGAAAATGATTGCCAGGCAAATTTAAAGCAGAAGTCCATTGTGAGGAAGATCCTGTGTCCAAAGCCACACACACTTTTCTTTTTTTTTTGAGGCGGAGTCTCGCTCTGTCGCCCGGACTGGAGTGCAGTGGCCGGATCTCAGCTCACTGCAAGCTCCGTCTCCCAGGTTTACGCCATTCTCCTGCCTCAGCCTCCCGAGTAGCTGGGACTACAGGCACCCGCCACCTCGCCCGGCTAGTTTTTGTATTTTTAGTAGAGACGGGGTTTCACCGTGTTAGCCAGGATGGTCTCGATCTCCTGACCTCGTGATCCGCCCGTCTCGGCCTCCCAAAGTGCTGGGATTACAGGCTTGAGCCACCGCGCCCGGCCTCACACACACTTTTCAACCAGCTTTAAGCACTTTGTCCATAGTATTGAGGGCACAACTATGGAGTCAGACCTTCCCCAGTATGATCCTGGGTCAGCTACTTCCCAGCAGGGTGACTTAGGATTGTCTCCTTGTCTCTTTAATTCTCCTTTCCTTGACTGTAAAGTGCAAATAATAAGACCCACCTTGCAGGCTGCTTGTGAGGGTCCATGAGATGTTATGAAGCTTCTATCACAGTGCTTGGCAGGGTACCAATGGGAACTCTTACCTTTATTATTATTTCATTCAAAGGGAGATTTACTGATACTCTCTGTAGTGCTGTAGGAGATGTGATGATATCAAAGCTAATGCCTGTCCTCGTGGAGAATGTAATTCTTTGGGAAAGCTAGGACAGTTGCAGATTATTACTGTGTAAGATGGGAAGTAATAAAAGACCAGGGAAAATAAGTGAATGGCAGACACAGGTCAGAAAGGAGACCGATCCCTCCAGCTTGGGCATGTTTGCTGGCATGCAGTGCCCCAGGGACTCGAGATCCTGTTGCTGAATGATCAGATGGTGGCATCTGGGGTGGCCACTGAAGGATGAGGCTGGCTGTGTGTGTGACAGCAGACCTGACTCCCTACTGCCTATGCTGTGCTTTCATACTGCAGACACCCAGCAAGTGAGCGCTGAGTTAGGTTCTAGAGAGAGAGAGTTCAAGAAAATGCAGAGCAGCAGAAAAACCCCTCTATTGTTAATAGCAAAGATTTCTTATTTGTTCATTTGAAAGATGCTTTGTCAACTTCTTCTGGCCTTGGGCCCTTTGATCACTTCTGTGTCCTGTGCACGTAAGTCTGGTGGATTCTTTCTTGCTTCTCAGCACTCAGCTCTGGCAGCCGTGCCTCCCCGGAGTCCAGTCTGACCGTTCCCTGCAGCTTTACCTGGTCCTCTGCAAGCCTGAGCTTTTGGTTTGCTCCATCTTTCAACAGTCCCAGGAGTTGGTCTGAGTCATCTTGGAGCTCCTAGCTCAATAAATGTGTAAACTTGCCATAGCCCGGATCTTGCTCTGATTTGTGAGCATTTAGCCATTAATCCAAATATGTGAGGCTTTTAAAAAAATACAGAAACAAGTAGCTCCCACTCACCCTTCCTCTCTGCTGTTAGTGTACATTCAGACGATGCCAAGGAATGGGCTTCTCCAGGCAGAGCCGGGCTTTGCGAGGGGTCTTTCTCAGCCACACGTGTCCAGCATGTATGTGGCCTTCTCCTGGGGCATAGAAGTACTTATTTCAGCCGACACAAATGAAACGATTAACATTCAGCAAAATATCCCAGCTGCAGTCTAATTATTTCCTATGGTTGTTGGTGACAGCGTCCCCTTTTTGGAGCGGGGTTGGCTGGAGGCAGGATGAGAACAGTGTGGGCTTGTTGGGGAGGTGTTGTAAGGCACCCAGCACGGAGAATTGAAAAGGCCTCTTTAGAAGCTTCTCTGTGGGGCAGGGTGGGGGTGGGAGAGGCTATGGTAAAGACCCACAGTGGCCTGGGCTCTTCTCCCCAGCAAGATGCAACAGGACAGGGAAGGAGGGCCCCCAGGAGGCCCCTGGGGTGGCCTGGAACTTGAGAATGAACTGATGCTGGCAGGCACAGCCTTCTGCACTTCTTCACAAGGGTGAGCCCCGCCTTAGACTGCTTGGTGACACCTGTGCGTAAGCGCTCCACCACCAGCGAGAGAAAGCGGGCTGCTGGGACTGGCTGTCCTTTACTGTGTGACTGTCTCCAGTGTCTTGTCTGTCCCTTCCTACCTGTCACTGCACTTATTTGTACCTTGGCATATTTGTTCCTGTCTCCCCCGCAAGACCACAGGCAGCGCTGAGAACCCAGGCTGTCTTGCTCATGCTCTGCCACCAGGACTAGCCAGGTTGGGCACCCCAGGGATGCCCATGGAGTGAATGAATGAGTGAATGGATGAGTGAGTGAAAGAAGATATGAAATTGGTTCTACAGGATGCCCGGCCTGCAGTTACCACTCAGGAGATGCAGCTCCAGGGTAGGAGAGAGACTCCATTTTTCTCTGGGTATTACTGGGCTGTTTTGATTTCATTAAACAATGGAAATTTATTACCTGTTTTCTTAAGCTCTAAATAACAAAGGGAAGCACAGTAAGTGTTCTGTTCTTCCTCTTTGCCAGGGCCCAGAGGTAGAGGGAGAAGCAGCCCGTGGTGATGGGTGCCCATGGGGGGTGAGGAAGAGGCTGCAGAGGTCCCTGCTGCCTGGACACGTGGCTGTAGGCCCTAATGGAGAGGCACCCCAGGTACCACTCCCTGAACCTGCAGGAAGGCTAGCACAGACAGCACATGAGTGCAGCACATGCCAGGCCACAGGGCTCCTTTCTTTGAACTCTCAAGGCCCCATGAGGCAGGCCAGATGACTGAGGCTCAAAGGGCGAAGTCACTTGTTCTGGTGGCTTGGCCGCAGGGCAGCGACTGTAGGGCCAGTGCTGTATGCACCTGCAGCTGCTCTGCTGGACACAGACCTCCCCGGGGAAGCAGAGACCACCCTGCATCTGAACGGGGAGGGGTTGATGGAGTGTGCCCTGGTGACACAGGCTCTGCAGGGCGGGATCAGGCCTCCTGCGCAGTTCTGCGCTGGCACTTGCCCCACAGGGCCTCAGTGAAGCCAAGGGAGCTCAGGGAAGCAAGAGTCTAAGACAGAGGCCCTCAGTGGGGCCACTGTGCCCTCCGCAGTGCCCAGGACATCAGCAGCATCTGGGGACAGGTTGGATTGTTATGGCCGAGGAGGGGGCCGTGTCACTGGCGGTTAGTGGGCAGAGGCCAGGCATGCAGCGGAACAGCCTACAGTGCCAGGCAGTCCCCAGCCCCCAAAATGTCCGAGGTGCTGAGGTGGAGAAATCCTGGGCTTAGGTCACACCCGGGTGCACAGGAAGGAGCTTGCATCCCGGGAACTAGGGACTGGGAGAGAGAGGAGCTGGGTAGGAGGCTCTGGAGGTCCCAAGTTGGGGTGCCCTTGGATTCCTATGTGGAGGTGGAAACCTGGGTCCAAAGGCCTTGACTAGGGGTCTCGGGCTGAGAAACATTGGCTGAGGCTTCAGGAAAGATGTGCCTCTGAGGTGCGGACCTGTGGAAGTCAGACACTGCGGCAGCTTGGCCCCCCTGGGGCCTGTGGAAATGCAGGTAACCCGTGATATCCTAGAGTCCTGCTCCCACCCAAGAGAGGGCTGGGGTGAGTGGTCACAGTTGAAGGCCTGCAGCTGTATGAACCCGTTCTCCACACCACACACAGACCAGCAGAAGCATCTGGAATGTTTCCCCAGCACCCCTGCATCTCACTAACTCCCATTCCTCCCTCCCCTCTCAGTCAAGTCCACTCCCTACAGGACTCCTTCCCTGACTGCTGCTCTGGGTCAGGTTGCATCTTCTCAAAGAATTGCATGTGATTTACATCCTTTGTTAATGTGAACATGTGATTAACCGACTTCTGGGTGGATGCATCCTGGTGTCTTCAGAGCCCAGCATCTAGTAGATGCCCAGAAAGTGGTTTTTAAATGATTATCCTTTGTCCTTGATAAATAACAGAGGCGTCTTTACAGGGTGTATAGGCAGAGCCGAGTTGAGACATTGAAAGTGGGCAGGGAAAGCGTCTCCAATCCTGGAGTTGTGGGGAAGCACTGTAGGTGAGCCTGTTCGCTCTGAGCTCACCTGGGGTGGAGTGTGTGTGTGTGTGTGTGTGTGTGCGCGCGCGCATGCACGCACGTGCACACATGCACACATGTGTGGAAGCCACGGGGCTGGAGATAGTCTCTAGCAGTGTGAGACAACCAGCACACCATCCTGGTGCTGCGCACAGCTCAATGTCCCTGTCTGGGAAGCCCACGGCCCTTGGGGCAGAAGTTCTGCACAGAGAGTCCGCAGTGGGCCAAGGCAGTGCTCTTCAGCCCATTTGCAGAGTTACCTCGCCCCTCTATGCCTGAGATAAAAAAGATGGTTTCTCCTTCATGGAGAAGGAGTTGTTTTATTAGTACTTTCTTAAAGTGAGCCACAGGATTAGTGCTGGGCCCCAGGTTTTAAAATCTTCCATCTGATATTCAGCCTCTTTCCTGTTGCGACCACTCCTTGTAAAGGTAATTGCACTTGAAGCTGAACCCAGCGTAACTGCGGCCCATCGCCCTCCCAGCTGGCAAGGTATCCTTTGCTTTCATTTTATTTATTGTTTGTTTATTTATTTATTTATTTATTTTTGAGACAGAGTCTTGCTCTGTTGCCCAGGCTGGAGTGCATTGGCACGATCTTGGCTCACTGCAGCCTCTGCCTCCGGGGTTCCAGCAATTCTTCTGCCTCAGCCTCTGGAATAGCTGGGATTACAGGCGCCCACCACCACACCTGGCTAATTTTTCTATTTTTAGTAGAGATGGGGTTTCACCACGTTGGCCAGGCTGGTCTCAAACTCCTGATCTCAGGTGATCTGCCCACCTTGGCCTCCCAAAGTGCTGGGATTATAGGCATGAGCCACTGCACCCGGCCGCCTTTGCTTTTATCAAATTTAAACTTCTAGGAATATATTTTCATAGACGATGTTTCTAACCGTCTTTAAGAATTAATGAAGTTCTTAGTTCCTTTTTTTTTTTAAGTCCTTGGCTAACTGTGGACAATTCTCAACTGTAAGGGAAAGATTTACTTCTTTATTAATAAGCCTCACTGTCTCCGAAACTCTTTTCATATTCAAAGGGCACTCGCATTACCTGGCAATTACTCTTTCTCAATGAGGCACAGGTTGGTGATATTTGGGAATATGACTTTGGGGAATACAAACTCCGTTTAAGTCATGATTTTGGAAAAAATCTCTCTGCACCAGTGAATACCACGAACAGTTTCATTTTCAGTAAGTACTTGCAGCCAGTTGTCTAGTTGTCAGAAGGCGGGTTCATCGGCGGGCTCCTGGTGTCGGCGTTCCGCTGCTGGAAGGTCAGCGAGTTCCCTGGACCCCACGGAAGCAGCTGTCTCCATGAAGGACAGGGACTATGCCGCTGGCCTTTCTTTTATTCTCCCACTGACATGGTATGAAGACATTTCGGTATTAAGCATCTTTTTTCCCAATTTCTCAGAACGCTTTGAAGATCTTACACTTGACTTCTAAAATTCAGTCCAATTCCTTAATAAGTATGTCACTAGGTACAAGTTGGCTTTTTAACTTCTTCAGACGCATCTTTAATTTGAACTTCCATAACCATATTTTTATAATTATCAAATGGCAGGAAATAGATGCTGACTCCCTTAAGTTTATCATTCGAAATGTCACAAGAATGGCAAGGCTCTTTAGAAGACAAAAGAAGTTCTTCAATTAGGAGTTCCCGTGGTAACCAATATAGCTCGATCTTTTTTTTTTTCTTTCTGTGGCTATTTAAAGTATTTAAATGGATTGACATCCCTGTGGAAATGTGAAAAAAAAGCCTGGATCCCATACATCCATTCCACCTGGAGTTTGGGGGTTCTGTTGTAAGCCATGTTCTTCTTTTGATTCCTTCCCAGTATCTGCAGTGGAAGGTAAGGGTTTGCCCCTAAGCAGACGCCTTTTAAGTTTCCTTAACTTAGGAAGAAGTCATGATTTACCTTTGTATTCCTTTTGCAGTTGAAATTAAAACACAAATATATAAATTATCTCATTTTGTATTGCTCTTACACTTTCTGTTGAACGTAAATGTAAATGTATTTTCATGGCCAGACGTTAGAGGATAACACTGGCTTAATTTGTGCTGAGTGTGGAGCTCCTTCTGGGTGCAGTGAGGGTCTGAGCCTGTGAACCTCGTATCTGCCCAGCTTCTGCTGGACAGCATCAGAGATCTGCTGACTCAGGGTCCAGCCAGTCTCCACCTCTTCCTGGAGCGGGACACTGCACACCAAATTCACTGGTACTGCAGCCACAACCCTGGACACCTGGATACATGCATTTTCCCATCTTCTGTCACACTGGCCCTTGGCCTGAACGCCTCCTGGCCTTCAGTCTGAGGTCCTCTGGGGGCCACGAATGGCTCTGCAAAGTCGCAGGTCCCAATAGTGGGCTCTGGGTGCTCCCAGCTGAGCACAGTCATGACTCTCACACTGTACAAGGAAATGAACATAGTATGCATGGATCCACCAGATCTTCACTAAGCCTCACAGCAACCCTAAGAAGAGGACAGCCATATTTATCCTCATTTCATCCGTGAGGAGGTAGAAGCTCAAAGAGGTCAGATGCTGCATCTGGGGTCAGTGTGGTTTTCTGCCTCTGGGACCCCCGACCCCTGAGGCCAGTGTCCATCCCCCTTAGCAGGTATGTGGAGCCCTCTGGACACAACGTCTTGCTAGGATGACAGTTACGGATCATTTATCTTTTAAAATGGGTCAAGAAGCTGAAGGAAAGATGGGAAGTTTCTCGGGTATCACCTGTTGACAGATATTATAGCCAAAATACACACAGAGGGAAACATTTTGGAGAAGGTTGTGGCCATGGTAAAAATCAGCATTTATTGAGCCTGTGATATGTGGCAGACACCATGAAGTGTGCATCATAGACATTACCACATACACCCCATGCAACCAGAGGGTGACCAGCCACCTACGTAGCCAGGGACTGAGGGGTTTGCTGGGATAGGGGATTTTAGTGTTAAAACAGGGATGGTCCTGAGCCAAGCAAGGTAAGTTGGTCACCCCACCTGCCACCCCAAGGTTAAGATGGACTTACCTTCATTTTGTAAATAGAAAACCCATGGCTCAGAAAGCTGAGGTAACTGCTTAGGCTGCTCTGATGGCAAAAGGTGCAGCTGAGGCCTGGACCAATACCTGTCAGAACCCAAAGCCACATTTTTTGATCATGACACCTTTGTCACGGCTGTGAGAAACAGTCCCTCCTGCGATAGAAGTCTCAGGGTCATCCATATGACCAATACCTTGAAAAGATTTAGGTGATAAAATTGAGATTCTTAATTCTTTTGAAAAAAAAAAGATTAAAAGATTAAAATCAGAAAATTATTTTCAAATAAAGTTTATGCCGAAAGATACAGGGACTTGCTCTGTAAGAGATAAAGTGTTTTGTGGCAAACAAACAAACATTTCAAGGGCAAAGTCAGGCGAGCCGTCTTGCTGTCTGCCATCCTGTAAGTCTCTCCATGCTCATGGTCATCTGTCGCCCAGTGTGAAGACTGCTAAAGGCAGATGACATGCTCAATGTTTCTCCGTTGACCATATTTTTTAATTGAGTTTTTAGACAAATTAAATTAGTGAATTTGTTTGCTTATTCATGCAGAGTGAAAAACAATACCCACTCTACTCCAAAATAGTAGCTCAAGCTATGTTTTTGCAAATTGATATATGGTTTGGCTGTGTCCCCACCCAAATCTCATCTTGACTTGCAGCTCCCAGAAGCCCCATGTGTCAAGGGAGGGACGCTGTGGGAGGTAATTGAATCATGGCAGCAGGTTTCTCCTGTGCTGCTGTCGTGATAATGAATAAATTCTCACAAGAACTGATGGTTTTATAAAGGGCAGTTCCCCCACGCACACCCTCTTGCCTGCTGCCATGTAAGATGTGCCTTTGCTCCTCCTTCACCTTCCACCATGATTGTGAGGCCTTCCCAGCCACGTGGAACTGTGAGTCCATTAAACCTCTTTTTCTTTATAAATTACCCAGTCTTGGGTATTTCTTCATAGCAGTATGAAAATGGACTTACACACAAATTATATTAAAATGCAATGTCCTTACAGAAAAGTCTGCATCAGTCATAAGCACACAGAGCTCTGAACTTTCAAGTAAGCCAGCACCCAGATCAAGGAATGCGACAGACCCATTCCTCCAACCCAATCCCCTTGTTGCTCTTCCAGTCCCTTCACACTTCCCTTCCAGGGATAACCATTGTCCCCACTTCTGACACCATAGATTAGTTTCACCTGCTTTCGAACTTTATATAAGTTGGATCATAGATTATATAGAAGTATTTTTATGTTTATTGAATATCTACTATGTGCAAGGTCTTGCATAGCTGTTCACTGAATCTAAATGACTTGATTTTGAATGCCTCCCAGGTTGCTCTATAGGGGGGTGTGTGTGTGTGTATGTGTGTGTGTGTGTGTGTGGTGTGTGTATGTGTGTGTGTGTGTGTGTATGTGTGTGTGTGTATGTGTGTGTGTGTGTGGTGTGTGTATGTGTGTGTGTGTGTGTGTGTGTATGTGTGTGTGTGTGTGTGTGTGTGTGTGTGTGTGTATGTGTATGTGTGTGTGTGTGTGTGTGTATGTGTATGTGTGTATGTGTGTATGTGTGTGTGTGTGTGTGTATGTGTGTGTGTGTGTGTGTGTGTGTGTGCCTGGATATAGATCACAGAGTTGTCTTAGCAGTCAGTCCTCAAAAGGCAGGTTCACATGGTGACCAGCTTACATACTGTGTGTGTTCAGGAAGGCATTCCTGCTGTGTAAATGTCATTTAAATGTAGCATATCTATGAATTCAGCAGGGTAATTTGGTTCCTATGTTGTTGGAAAGTTCTCTGAATGCTGAAGTCATCTGCACTCCAGGCTTGAGTAAACAACTCAGGACAACGAAGAGAGGAAGTTTCTTTTAGGTTTGATGGGGGAGAGGAAGGTGACATTTGCTGTTAGGTTTGATGGGGGGAGAGGAAGGTGACATTCACATGTCCTCTTGTACAAGGGCTACTGTGTGAAACCTGATGTCCAGTGAAGACACAGTCATCCAAATAGATCACTTCCTTCCAGCCCCAGGGTCTACGCTACAAAAACACTTCCCCATTGAGGCTATCTGGTGAATTCTGCCTCCAATGTCCTGGGAGCAGTCAGCCAGAGCCCAGGGCAGGGGGCCTCCCCAATCTTCATTCTGCAGATCATTCTTTCTGGGCAATTCATGCTCTTTCCCACACAGAAATGTTTGAGGCAGTTTGTGAAAGGAGCATTGTATCAGGATGGTTCCTAAATCAGGTGGATTCAGGTATGGACGCTGTCTTCACCGCTTGCTTGTCAAATAACTGAACTCCTGACTTCTTCTTTGAACTCTGGGCTTCTAATCTGTGAAGTCAGAATAATAATACGTGGGTAGTTGTGAGCATTAAGTTTAAAAATATGTTGTGGCAGCACTTTGCATGAGCAGACTGTAGTATAAATGCCAGCTCCCTTTCCCTGGAGATAAGAAGTGATTGTGATTGTGTGTTAAGTTCTGGTTTAAGCTTCCTGGCTGACAAGGCAAAATTGAAACACAATGGTTTATATTGTTCTAGTCTGATTCAAAGAATGTCCCTAGTTTTTCAGGAAATATAAACACTTTCCTGGTGTTACATTCTAAGACAACGTTATTTTGTAAGACTAAATGATTCAGTTAGGGTTTCCAACAATGGTTTTCACCCCCAAAAGATGGAGAATTCCCGTTTCTATTTCCATAGCGTGTATCAATCCTTTAAAAAATACTAATCTGAGGCTATGATAGTGCAATACTAAATTCGGAAGGCGAACACCGTGGAGTTGGAATTGCATTCTGTTGCTCCATTTCTTTCACCATCTCTTTTTAGTGGACATCTTATAATAAGAACATAAATGGAAAGGGCAAGCCTGGAGTGACAAAGGGAATCCTCCATTCACTCTGCACAATGCTGCTGCTGGGCTCAGGACATGGAGAGGGCAGGGGCTGTGAAGACATCCTGGTGCCTTTGCAGGGTCGCCAGGAGGATAAAGGGGATGGGCCAGCTGTGGTGGCTCAGGCCTGCAATCCCAGCACTTTGGGAGGCTGAGACGGGACTCTTGAGGCCAAGAGTCCCAGACTAGCCTGGCCAATATGGTGAAACCCTCTCTCTACTAAAAATACAAAAATTAGCTGGGCATGATGGTGCACACCTGTAATCCCAGCTACTTGAGAGGCTGAGGCATGAGAATTGCTTGAACTTGGGAGGCGGAGGTTGCAGTGAGCTGAGATCGGGCCATTGCACTCCACCCCGGCAACACAGCAATACTCTGCCTAAAAAGAAAAGGCGGGGGGATGATGCAGACACGAGCTTTGTGTGTGTTCTTGCCATATCACATGTAAAGGAGACGGTCAGACGGGGAGTCTTTTCTGTTACAAAATTATACATCTGGAGAATCATGGTGAGCATGAATTCCGTGTGAGATGCTGGAACGTGCCTCCTGTGCTTCATGAAAGAGGCTGTTGGTTTGGGAGCATCCATGGCTTTGCTCTTTGGGCTGCTGGCCGTGGGGACCCTGAGTCCCGAGCTCTTCAGAAACCCTGGTGCTGGGGAGGCGAAGCTGTCTCCTCTCTCCCTTTGCACAGAAATTCCAGAATTTGGATTCTTTTGTAACCTCGAGCTGAATGCTCAAAATGTTGAACATTAGTTCTTTTTTCGTTTTTCATATAAGTACTTACACACATGCGTAAAAAAGAGCCAGTAACCAAGGGCTTTTCCCAGGCCAGCAGTGGCCTGGGAGTCCAGCTCACACTCCCAGACTCCAGCTGGGAGACACAAAAGGAAGGGAACTTGGGTGGGGACACCCCAAGATAATGAGGTCCTTGGGAGCCTCCAGGGCCTCCAGGAGCTCAGCTGCCACCCAAGAGCACCCTAAATCTCAGAAACTAGCCAATCCAATGGAAGGATGGCAAGGTCTTTTCGGTGTAAGCACAGCTTTGAGGATGAAAGGGTTGTATTTGCAGAATTAGTTGGAATCAGAACTCCAAGCCTAGAATGTCCTCCCACCTTCTACCCACCGCAGGACTGGATTCCTGTCCTGTGAGGCCAGCTGAGCTCTCCTCCCTCATTACCTGTCCCCAGGTACAGACCTTCCCCTCACACCATTGATAACTCATCTGTTGCATTTTTTCATGTATCCTGAAGCATCTACACAGTAGGCATTCAATAAATACCTGCTGAGCAGTGGATGACATAGTATAGCCACAGATGAAATGATGCCTACGACCTCCTACAAAACTCCTGTTTGATTATTTCAAACTCTGAAAACTCACAGTTTGGACTATTCTTTTGTTAATCCTACAAGGAGTTAAGTTGACTGATGGACACTCAAGTTTCCATCATGGCTGTGCTCACAAAAAAGATCACCTGATATTTTCCCCTTGTTACTATGGAAGATCTTAGGTGGATCATATTCCTATTCATGTCATAGGAATCGTTTACTGGGGAAGGGTCATTTCATTTCAATTATGTTTTGAATGATTAGTCGTTTCAAAAATAAACCATCCCTCCAGGTTAAATTTATCTGGGACTCATGGTTGGATAAGCTTCTATGTCATTAAAATTAATTGATGTAGCAAAATCAACTGCAATCGTTATTCTGTCCCATATCGGTGGCAGAACCAGGAAGGTGCTCACCGTCTACAGATGGCGGCAGAGGTCTCTGTGTCCTTTGTCCTATGCAGAGACCCTGCCTGTAAGTCTCACTGAACTGAAAGTTAGGTCAGGAGTCTCTGTATGACCTGACTGAGAGCTTCATGTTGTCAAGAGTCCGTACAAGGCTAATGTGACGCTCACACTGGGGCTGGTACATTTGAACAAATGGTTCACTTCAAACATTCACATCCCAAAAAAGGACCCCAGTGGGCATAGGGAGTTCAGCCCAAGACGAAGTATCAGGGAACTGTTGGGAACACGGAGCTTACAGTAAGAGACCTGGGGTAGGGTGGGGATTGGCACCCCCCTGGAGGGCGCCTCCATGTTCTCGATGCTTCTGCTTCCTCCTCTGGAGGCAGGGAGGGCCCTTCTCAGCTCTCCGCACTGTGTGGAGGAGTCGGTGAGATGAAGCCTGCCCAGTGTTTTCACTCGGTGCTGCCCTGAGGTGTGAGAGCCCTGGGCATGGTGCCCCGGCCTTGCTGTCCTCGCAGGTACTATCGCATTCCAGTTCCTTTAGAGAATGAGCACTGGGGTAAGGACGGTCAGATGTGTGCCCATCCTGGCCTGCAGTGAGCACTTGCCCCTCACAAGGCAGTTCCTGGGGAAAGTCTCCAGCATGCGCGATTTACAGTTTAGTGTAAACGGAAGGAGGTTTATTAGAATCTTGGCAGCTCTAGAAGGAGACTCTCAACTCTCCATTGGCTACAGAGCCCGGCCAGCCATGTGGGTGGCTCGCTCAGGCCAGTCAGAGCTTCCTGCTGGGATGGCCAGGGGTGCTGGGAGAGCTTTCCCTCAGCATATTCAGACCTCAGACTTCCTGGCAGATTCAGGTGCAGCATTGAACTTTAGGCAGTTTTCCTAAAGTCAACTTCCAGAGCTTTTACCTTTTCAGAGACCCAGCCTAGTTTACAGAAGCCCCGCAGAAACTTTTTATCAATTTGCGTGTGACTTTTAGATGAGTTTGGGGCTGTGTGGGAAGATGGTATTTCAGCGTCCTAGGCAGGGGCACATCCTGTAAACTGTGTGCTTTAACGCCGTGGTGCTGCCTGATCACGAGGGTAACACGGGGGAGGAGGAATCCTTGTCAGTGTCCTGTCTGTGGTCTGCTGGGCAGTGACCACTTCCCCTGACCGCTGCCTGGAGACTGCTCCTCCACACACAGCTTATCTCCCAGGAAGCAATTCCTGGCCCAGGCGCCAAGGGCCCAGGGTTTTCCTAATGTTGAGGACATTATTGCCCAGTGGCATAGAACATGGGATTTGGAGTCAGATCTGGCTGGATTTGATTTCCGGCTCAACCTCTTGTGGACCACGTGACTTCATGTATGTTACTTCAGGGTGGCCGTGAGGATCACAGGATCCTGTATGTACAGTGTCTAGCACTGTGTCCCAAGGACCCTTTGTCCCCATAAATGTGATTATTAGGTAGCAAGGTGGTGCTATTCTGACCACTGGGCATGTGGCCCCACCCACGGCCACCCCCAGGGTGCGAACAGTAGCCTTTCTGTCCTTACCTGGGCCTTACCCTCCACTGTTTCCAAGCTCGTCCACCCAACGTTCTCTCACTGGATCATTACCATGATGCTGTGGATCATCAGTAAGCATCAGTGACCTCATGTGTAGTGGCCGTTGAAGCACAGAGAGGTAGAAGGGCTGCCCAAGGTCACCAGTGGGCAGGGATCTGGCTGGAGAGCACATGCTGCTGCTTCTCCCTCCCTCGGACTATGGATTACAGGAGAGACCGGCAGCCGTGCAGGTGGCAGGTGGGAGGCCTGGGGTTCTGCAGGTATGAGCAGACACACATCAGTCCCCTCTACCACCAGCCTCTAATGTCCCCATATCACACAGAGGCCTGGGACCGTCCAGCTGTGTGGTGCAGCGTCTCGAGCACATACACTTTGGGATGATTCCTTGAGTTGTAAAGAAATAAAATAATTTTCCTTGAGAATGACGGATACACTGCTTAGCAGTGGAAGAGGAGAGCTGACCTTTATAGGTAGACAAAACAAAATGCCTGTCAAACATTACACTTTTGTTGCAGTATATTGTTCCAGAATGGAGCGCTGCATATTTTTGTTATAATGCTGTTTTTGTTTCTAAATGAATACTGCAGTGTTCTTTTATGCGGAGGAGGGATTCATTACTGGTTCACAGAACTTTTTCAGTGGTGGGGAAAAATAGGTGCTTGTCCTCAGCAATGCGTACCAAGCCTAGACACATTTCTGTTAGGAGCGCAGTGATTTGTGAATTCCCTGACAGCTTACCTTTTATTATGAGCTCTATTTTAAATGGAGACATGTAGCTTTTCCTCTTCGAGACAATATAACAGATACCCAGAATCTTCTCTGTTATCTCTTGTTTATTTTAAAGCTCGCCTCTTTCTTGTGCATTTTACAGGGATTCTTATTTATGAACTAGTTTAAATGGTTCAGATCAGGCAGTTATTGTGGGGTGGAGGATCATTAAACCAAGAATATTTGCAAATGTTTCAGCAAAGTGGCTAGTTGATTGGCAGATTTTTCATTCATCAGCTTTCCTAATTTTCAGAATCTTCCTAAGGAATATCTAACAAACATCTCTGCTCTGAGTACCATATTCCTGAAAAAAAAAAATTGATCTGTTTTCAGGATGGGTCTCCCCTTTTCTCATGCTAATGTATTTTCTTAGTCTCTCGGTAATATCCTATGCGTGCCTGTGAAGGATGCACCACTTTCTGATAGCTCTGCGCCTGAACCCCTCTGTCAATGGCAACACCTCACCCAGGCCCCCAAGCCAAACCCACAGTCACCCTTAGCTTCCTTCCCTTTTCCCCACTTCTCACATGCCTCCAAAGCTTGTGAGCTCTGCCTCCTCTATCATTAAATAGCTGCCCCCACCCCCGGCCGCCCACCACTGCCCTGGAGAACACGGTTTCATCCTGCACCTGGACCACAGGTGTGGCCTCATTAGTCAGGAATCCGCATTCCACACCAAGCCTGGTACCATCCCTTCTTCTTCTCTGCAGCCATCACAGTGACCTTCTCTGCAGAGAGCAGAATGGGAACGCCCAGGCTTGCAGACTTCTGCAGCCCCCTTGTGGCTTCAGCCCAAAGCCAAAGGTCTCTGCAGCATTCCAGGATCTGCCTATCTCACATCCCAGGCTAACAGTAGTGATTTATTGGTCCAGGCCTTATACTGAGTTCGGTGTCAGGTCCTTACCTCCTTTACTAACCCAGCAGGTAAATATTATTATCTCTATTTCACAGATGAAGAAACTTAGGCTCAAAACTGTTAAGTGATTTGTTCCAAGGTCAAAGCCAGGATCCAACTTATTTGCTGTTTCTAGAATGTTCCATATACTCTCTGGCTTCCTTGCTTTTGTTCATGTGTTCTTCCTGGGAATTTTCTTCTTGAGAAAGATGCCCTAACTTTGGCCAAACACAGGTTAGTGTTCTGCTTCTGTCTTTCATGGCTGCTGGGCTTGCCACGACCTAGCACTGCTCACCCCTGCATTTCAATGATCTGTTTATAAGCCTGTCCTCTGGACTTCTTTTAGGGTAAGGAGTTTGGGGTTCTGTCCTTGTATGTTTTTAATCTCTAAATCCTAAGCAATTGGCACAGAACTAGCACCTAGTAGATGCTCACTAATGTTAAATGGCTGGTTTAGCATATTGATGTACTCATTCAACTAGTATTTTATGAGTTTCTGGTACACGCACAGAACTTTTCATATACTGAAGATGTTCAAGTCAGAGATAATAGGGTTTCTATTCAGAAACCAGCAAATTAGCCATGGATGCTCTGTCTTTGGGGGAGGGTCTGCACCTACCTTCGTCATCTGTAAAGTGTGGAACATACCTGTCCACCTCATAGCGCAGCTGAAATGGCAGCAAACATCCTTAATGTTAATCCAGAGTCCTACTGTACTGTGTTGTTGTGGAGATGCTGTGAAGACACAGAAAGATGGAAGGGGCGGGCAGGGAATAGCTGGGCACCAGGAGGGATACAACCAGGGTGGCCCAGAGGGCTCAGAAAAGATGTCGAGGAGCTAGTAGCACTTGACCTACTGGATCACATGGCATCTAGTGGGTTTGGGTGAGACAGGCTTTGTGGGGTAGGGAGCAGCATGAGGGGAGCAGGGGGACTGTGCTGTGTTGGAGCCTGTGAGACACAGTTGTGTGAGTGAGTGGCCTCTGGAAGGTGGATCACTGTGGTGTCTGCCTGACTTGATGCTCTTCCTGGGAGCTTCCAAACCTGTTAAACAATCCAGAGGGCTGTTTACCAACACACGCTACTCTTCTTATCCATGCCAATCTCATCAGCAAACATGCTATTTCCTTTATTCGTGAACAAATATTATTTCATAATAAAATGATCTTTCTGAATAATTATTTAATGCCAGAGCTCATCCATTCTGCCTTAGTGAGCATTGCTTTGCCCTGGCCTCTGGCCACAGGTTACCGTGGACAGCCAAGTATCAAGATCATCACCAACCAGGCCCTTCACACATGTGCTTAGCCTCATCACAGACCTAGGGTCACCTAGTGAAAGGCAGGTGTGTTTCCAATTGGCACTCTAAAAAAGAAAACCTGCAAACACTGATTTAACATGTCTGAGTATTAGAGATCATTTTCTCTGGGGCTCACTGAACAGGAATTAGCTCAAGAAAAACATCTTTAGCGTGCTCAGTTACCATTAGCGTCGGGCACCCAGCAAGCCTGTCCTGAGTACATTTCAGAGTCTGAGCTCAATTGGAGGAGCGAGGGAGGTAGAGGGGAGTAAAACAGGCCTCGTGGTCAAAGACTGCTCCTCTGGAGTCCCACTGCACTGCCCAGTGTGGGGAGTCCTTGTGGCAAGCTACCCTATGTCTCTGAGCCTCAGTTCCCCCTCTGCAAAGTGGGTCTAATAACAAACTCCCCATATAAGTATCGAGAGGATGCAGTGATCCCTGTTGGGTGCTTAGCGGAGTGTCTGGCATGAAGTTCCTGTCCTTACAGTGACTTTCTTCTGCAAGGGTCCTCTCTTGGTGGCTGTTAACACCATCCATCCCTGTCCTCAAACACTAGAGCCCCTGCCAAGAAGCTACTCATTGGGCAAAGATTTTTTTAAAAAATATGACAGTGACTGTCACTATCTGAGAAGTGTCCATGCCCAGCGCCAAGAGGTGGACAAATCCATAGCTCTCCCGTCTGGGGCTTGGAGGGCACCCCTACACCTCAGAAGGGAGCCCGAAATCAAATTGCCATGTTTCCAAATTTGATGCTGATAATAATGGCATAGACAGACGAGGCAGTATGGAAACCAGCAGACACTTGTACTTGCAAAGAAGGATTTGTCTGGCTTTCTAATTTGCATGTTTCCTAATCCAAAGAGGGTGCCTCAACCATGGAGTAATTAGAGAGTATGTGCCTTGGTCGGGGGAGGAGGGAGCTTGAGAGGCAGGCAGAGATGCATGTGGATCTGTGCTGAGCAGCTGCCCATGAATAATTTCTAAAAGTTGCCAAATATTTAGAAGTCCTGCTCATCTGTCATAGACTGGCAAAAAGGATGGTTGAGAAAAATGGGTCCTTTTCTTCCCCCAGCCTTAGCAACATTGTTTTAAAGATTTCATCTCCTTTTCAAGGTGGTTTGAGGCTGTGGGGTAGGCAGGATCAGATTCTACTAAACTTCTTCATTTCAGGGAGGGCTTCCTCCCCCGAGTTCAGTAGCTCCTTCTGTCCTGTCTTTCATGCATTAGAAAATATAGACATTAACAGCTTTACTGTTGCCTGGAAGGTAAACAAGGAAGCTGTGAGTATGACATCAGTGTGAATCTGAAGCCTAGATGATTCAGAAACGTTTTGCATTCTTCTGTCATTTGAATTACCCACTGGAAGCAGAATGAAGTTGTCTGACAGAATGCAGAGACAGCCACAGAGGCCATGGCTGCAGTTCCATCCATTCCCACTGCACTTCATTCAAGTGATGAGGTCTCTATTATTTTTTTATTTGGAGTAATGATCCTGCTCTTTTACCAGTACCATCTAAAGTAATGGTCATGGTGCTTGAGTGTTACTGTGATTGAGGGTGAATGACAGTTCTTGCTACCCCAGTGTTCTAATTGATCAGGACAACTCAGTGTCTTTGGGGAAAAACTGGAGTCCAAGAGAAGGCAGCCAGGATTGAGGAACTTGGCTCTGGGGGCTGGTCATTCACAGTAAGACTGCTTCAAGATCAATATCACTGGCATTTAAGAGCATGAAGTGGAGTTTCATTCTTGTATCCTTTCTTTATAAAATTTTAATACATCATGAAAAGTTCACATTTTAGATATACACATAGAAACGTGTATGTAAACATGTTAAAATAAAATGTAAATGCACTTCCAAAAAATTCTTCCAGGTTGCTACTCATTTAAAAGAGTAGCTTGGAGACACACGTGCTACGCAAGCCACTTCAGCAACCTACATTCTGCCCACTCGAATGCTTATGGCGCTTTAGGCCAAGGGTGTGTGTAAGAGGCATTTTCCTTTTGTCTGAGTTTGGAAAGATTGGCCAGTTCTGTTCATTTCAGAAGTAATTTGAGTGTTTCCCTTAAATGGAATAGTTCCAAGGGACTGATTCTAAACGCTGTAGTTTTATTTTCTTCTTTGCAAGGTTAGGAGGCACAATAACGTCGCTCGGTCTTTCCATATCTTGTGAGTAATCGGGACCCAACCCAGCAGCCCAGCCGCTTCCTGTGGGCGCCCTCACTGGCCTGACCTTGCCTGCCCCTGCCCCCCTTCCTAAGGGCGGATTTCCCCTGTTCCAATGTTGTCACACTGCCTTTTTCCCAGGTCCTTGTCGGGCTTCCTCCCTGCCTCTGTTCCCTGGAAGCAGAGTGGCTGCAGCTGTGCGCTCCAGGGACTCACCAGCCAAAGCTTCAATTCTGTGACCAGGCTGGTCCAGGCCTCTGTGGGCCAGGCTACTTCCAAAGACCCGCTTCTCCCACAGTAAATATATGGCCATCCCAGGGCTTTCCTTTCTGGAGCAGAGAACTTAATGGAGCACTCTCTAGGACTGGAAAGGATTTTGAGGAATAATCCAGTATCATTATTGCCATCTGCAGAATGCCTTTCCTACACCATTCCTACACTAAAGAAATTACAGCTTCACTGGGAGGAAGGAGATATAGCAAACGAAACAAGCAGACAAGACTGGATATAGTGGCTCACGCCTCTAATGCCAGCACTTTGGGAGGCCAAGGTGGCCAGGTCGTTTGAGCCCAGGAGCTCGAGACCAGTCTGGGCAACATCAGGAGACCCTGTCTCTACAAAAAATACAAAATTAGTGGGACATGGTGGTGCACGCCTGTAGTCCCAGCTACTCGGGGGGTGGCTGAGGCAGAAAGACTGCTTGAGCCCAGGAGGTCAAGGCTACAGTGAGATATGATCGTGCCACTGCGCTCCAGCCTGGACTGTAGAGTGGGACCCTCTCTCAATTTAAGAAAAAAAATAAAATAAAACAAGCAGACAAACGTACATCGCAATGTAGGACGGCTTCCCCCAGGAGGCCTAGCCAGGAGTGGGCTCAGCAGCCCCAGGCAGGCTCGCCGCTGCCCAGTCTCCTCACTCTGTGATGCTGATCCAGAGCCTCACCAAGCCTCAGTGTCCTCATCTTTAAAGTGGGTCTCGCCGGCCGGGCTTGGTGACTCACGCCTGTAATCCCAGCACTTTGGGAGGCCAAGGAGGGTAGATCACTTGAGGTCAGGAGTTGGAGATCAGCCTGGCCAACATGCCGAAACTCCATCTCTAGTAAATATACAAAAATTAGCCAGATGTGGTGGTGGGTGCCTGTAATCCCAGCTACTCAGGAGTCTGAGGCAGGAGAATCACTTGAACCCAGGAGGCAGAGGCTGCAGTGAGCCAAGATCCCGCTGCTGCACTCCAGCCTGGGTGATAGAGCGAGACGCCGTCTCAAAAAATAAATGAACAAATAAAAATTTAAAAATAGTAAAGTGGGTTTTGCCTTACCTACTAGGATAGTTGTTAGATGTGGGAGAAACCCCACAAGCAGCACCCAAGGCACTCCACAGCCCAATAAATCTAAACTCATCTCTCCTTCCCCTTACCCATTCAAGAGAACAACAGGAAGCTTTCCAGTGAGTGGAAGGACATCGTGTCAGCTTCTCACCGACCCCACTTCGCAGATCTGTCTGCTCGAACCAACCTCCCCAACCCCCAGCTTTTAAATGTTCCTCTTTCACAGTTTCAAACCTGTAGCTCAATACTACAGTAGCCATCGGCGTCACAGTGTTGGCCTAATGGAAGTCTTCACTTGGTAAAGGTTTACTTTAGAGAACATTATGATTGGTCTTTGCTCTAATTCTTTAAGAAACTGATAGTCGTAGTTCCATACTATCATGTGTGAGCTACAAACCAATAAAATACATGATCTATTTGGAGAACAAAAATTAGCGGAATGTTGTAGTGCACACCTGTAGTCCCAGCTACTTGGGAGGCTGAGGCAAGAGGACTGCTTGAGCCCAGGAGGTTGAGGCTGTAGTGAGCCATGATTGCACCACTTCACAATAAGGCAAGAGTTCAGTGTATTCTTGCCTTAGTTTTTAAAAATTAGCTCCAAGTTTAATTTCAAATTATGATTTGTGTTTGATTGGGGTTGTCAATCGTGCAACCATTGACAAAGTGCCAACAGGTTCTACCAAAATTGGTCTTTTCCCTTGTGATTTTAGTCTGGTTTGACTCAAGCCTGCTGCCACTGTCTGCAGCCCCACTCCAGAAACTTCTGCATAGCATTGGGTTTTATTTTACATTAAAAGGAATCAGCATTGCATTGGAAGATTGATCATTTCTATCAATCCTCTTGAGACATTGGAGGTATAACTTCCATTCCTGGCTTCTTTCCTCTCTTGGCTCCAGTCAAACACCACGAGTCACTCTTTTTAGCATCTTTTCTGGTTCATTTTGGAGAGTGGAAAGGATGTACTCTTGTAATAAGTTATTCCTACAAAAGAGCAGTTCCCCTATCTGCAGTGATCCTCAAGTAATCATTTCTTGCCCAAAAACCGATTCCCTCTCAATCCCCTGCCATCATGCTCTATGTTATACTGGGTTCCACTGCACCCTGGAAACCCTCTGTGCTTTAATATGTTATTCACCAGATTTTCCCCAGTTGTTTTATGTAGCTGCCCCAGCAGATGCTTTGGCATTATATAGACTGTCTTATACGTTTCATTTATAATTGTTGTTAGTATATATAAATCTTTTTTTTTGTATTAGTAACTTTGCACCTTGTGACCTTAACTCATATATTGCCTCTAGTGGCTCTAGTGGCTATTTTTGAATACTTTGGTATTTTCTATGTAGACTATTATGTCATCTGAGAATAAAGTTTTATTTTTTTTCTTTTCAATGCTTATGTCTTTTAATTCTTTTTCCTAACTTATTGCATTGGCTATGATTTCCAGGATAGTGTTAAATAGGAGTGGGACAAATCCTTGCTTTGTTCCCAGTACTGTGGAGAGGTATTACGTCTTTTGCCATTAAGAAAAATTTGAGCTGTAGATTTGCCCAAATAGACTTAAAATTCCTTAGTAACCAGAAGTATTTTTTCTGCTTCTTGGCTTCAAACATACCTCATGGATCAGCTTTTAAATATATAACAATATGCATTTAAACATTTTTTAAAAATATAACAATTTATAACAACTTTTAATTGTGTGCTGTAGAATCTTGATTTGATTTGATTTGATTTAAAATCTAGTTTTGTCAGGACTAAGATAGCAAGTAGTCTATTTTAGTGGAAAACATCATGTACTGAATTCACTGTTTAAAAATAGTGACAATCAGAACGTGCTTCCACCCTTCACCAGTGCAGACTTACAGTGATGACTGAGCAAGGACTCTTTCACAGGTAGATAGCAGCCTAATCAATAATCCCAGTGTGAGGCTGCCATGCTGACCACTCAGAACAGAACAAGCAAGCTAAGTTCATCCACTGAGGAATGGGTCAACAAAATCTGGTATATCCATGCAATGGAATATTATTCAGCCATTAAAAGGAATGAAGCACTGGTACTTGCTACAATAGGGATAAGTCTCAAAAACGTAATGCTATTTTAAGTAAAAGAACCCAGTCACAGAAGGCCACATATAGTGTGAGTCCATTTAAGTGAAATACTCAGAATAGGCCAATCCATAAAGACAGAAAGAAGATTGGTGTTGCCAGGGGCTGGGGAGAGGATGGAGCTTGGGAGCTAGTGAGCTAATAGTGGGTGTGGGGTTTCTTTTTGAATGATGAAAATGTTCTAATATTAGATTATATGGATGGTTTCAAGTTGGGTGAATATACAAAAAACCATTGAACTGTACATTTTAAACAAGTGAACTTTAAGGTATGAAAATTATATCTTGATAAAACTTTTTTTTTTTAATAACATGAGAGCTAAATTAATGGGAGGCTGGGCATGGAGGCTCATGCCTGTAATCCCAGCACTCTGGGAGCCCGAGGCGAGCAGATCACTTGAGGCCAGGAGTTCGAGCAGCCTGGCCAACATGGTGAAACCCCTTCTCTACTAAAAATATAAAAATTAGCCGTGTGTGGTGGCACATACCTGTAGTCCTGGCTACTCAGGAGGCTGAGGCAGGAGAATCGCTTGAACTGGGAGGTAAAGGCTGCAGTGAGCCAAGATCGCCCCATTGCACTCCAGCCTGCGTGACAGAGCAAGACTCCGTCTCAAAAAGAAAAATTAATTAATTAATGGGAATGGTCAGGCTAGATAATGATTAAGCTAGAAAGCTGGGGAAAGGGAGATGCCCCAGACTAGGTTGTAAAAGGCTCTTTTGAGGGGAGGATGGGCTAAAGGAACTACTTGAAGGGGAGGGAACCCTATAGGCCACAGCAGAGGCAGCTGACTGATAGAGCATCTTGGGGGCTAGGTCAGTGGCCACACCCCACCATCAATCAACTGACCATTAGAGATTTTATTAAAGTTTGGGGTAGGACATGGTTAAAAGCTGATAATTGCAGCCAAAAGAAGTATCAACTAGATAAAGAGGTCTCCAGGAGACCCTGAATAATGAAGGAAAAATGGGATAGTCGACTAGTGCTGTACAGAAGGAAATGGTTAGAATTAGCAGCCAACTCCTGTTAACCAGAAAACTAACTTTTTTCTTCTTCTTCTTCTTCTTTCTTTTTCAGACTATAGCCTCCGCATTCCCTCGGTGAGTACAAAACTTTTTTAAAATTATGTCTGATGTACGGATAAGTAGCTTAAAATAGTATGTGGGATTTAATTATTAGAAGAGCATTGTCTTCTTGAGAAAGAAGGCCGTATGGTCAGCATGTTATATTTGAATTTTATGCCTTACCTTGCTTGAACAGGCTCATATCACACCTTTTTGTTACATCGTTTGTGTGTGTGTGTGTGTGTGTGTGTGTGTGCGTGCGTGTGTGTGTGAAATTTGGCTCAGCTGCTTGGTCTCCTGAAATGTATTGTTGAGGACACAGTTTCTACATCCTTTCCTTTCACTGACTTGTTGTTGCTTTTAGAAGGGTCTAGCTTTATCTCAATGGCACACATCCGACCACTGTTCAGGAGCGTGGGAGCCCATAATTGCATTGATGGTAACTGCTTCTTAAATTGATCTGCTCTAGAGAAAACTGCTGAAAGGAAGCTTCTCCGGACTGCACGCTCAGTAAAAGCAGTATCGGGGTGTCGCAGAATTTTACGCCTTTTGGGTCCAGGCAATGGCAAAATTCCATGGCCTTAATGTCCTTAGAAAAAGAAAACTTTAAACAACAGAGCCCTTTTGCAGTCTACTTAATCAATGTAATGCTGTTAAGTTTCCTAAACAAATCAAAGGACGAAAATCTAAGAGCTTTCGCAGTGTCTGCAGCGTGCGGGCGAGTGGCTCATGGACTTCTGGGTGTGCTTGCTTTCAGCGGGCAGCATGATGCCGGCCACCGGGAAGCTGTATTTCCTAAATGTATTGCCTTGTTTGAAAGGCACTGACTCCGTTCTGGAATCATTTTCAGGTCAATGGATCAATTATTGTGCCCTGGTTGGCCCTCTTTTTTAGGCAGGGTGCCCTTTGTGGCACTGTTCCATCTGGGCATCAATGCTTGTTGTCATTCTTGGTGTGATCAAATGCATTTTGACTGTGTAGATTGTTTGTCTCTTTCTTGGTAAGGAATGTTAAATAAAAGTAATGATTGATTAAGCTAGAGAAGAGAGATGCCTTCATTTGCCACCTACTACGTTAATTTTGTTGTCCATGTTCTCCATTGCATCATTATGAGACGTTGTTGATTCTGAATGGGGAACTCTTCTTGGGTAAATGTCAGCGGTGGGATCAAAGAGAAGGATCGTTACTGGAATCATATTTACAGGATGGAGGATTAACTATATGAAATCTGCAATCCCTTATTGCCTCAGAATCCTCTACAAAGGGTGTTGGCTGGTCAATACTGATTCAAATGCTTATTAAACGTGGCTTTCCTCAACAGCATTGGAGCTGCGTGCTTTATCGAATGCAAGTGTGCCTACCATGCTAAAATGAAATATTTCAGTGTCAGATCCCACAGCTACAGCTCCTTTTGAAATACAGGGCTCAGATTATGATTTGTTACAAGTGTGTGACTTTTGCACCCCTTCTCTCTCCACTCAGTATTGGCCCCTCCGCACCCCGTTTTGCCTTCTGCCACTTCCAAAATTTCGTATTTTTCCTGGCAAGTTGACCTGCTCCCCATCAGTGAGTCAGCAGCTCCCACAGCTGAGTGATCCTGTGACAGGTGCTTCCAGGGCTCCTCCACCTCCCGGGATTGTCTCAAACCCGGCAAGAGATTCAGAAGTGGGTGCCCTGTCCAAGGGTCACTGAGTATGTGTCCAGGAGCTGACTTCCTTTCCTCCCTGCATCCACCATGGGTAGTTGGCAGCCAGAGTAGCCTCAGGGGGCACCTCCCTTTTCCTGGTCTCATCCTTCCTTTGCCTCCATTTCTTTCTTTCTTTTCTTTTCTTTCTTTTTTTTTTTTTTTGAGACGGAGTTTCACTCTTGTTACCCAGGCTGGAGTGCGATGGCATGATCTCGGCTCACTACAATCTCTGCCTCCCGGGTTCAAGCGATTCTCCTGCCTCAGCCTCCTGAGTAGCTGGGATTATAGGCAAGCACCACCACGTCCAACTAATTTTGTATTTTTAGTAGAGACAGGGTTTCTCCATGTTGGTCAGGCTGGTCTCAAACTCCCAACCTCAGATGATCCACCTGCCTCAGCCTCTGAAAGTGCTGGGATTACAGGCATGAGCCACCGCACCCAGCCCTGCCTCCATTTCAGTGGGAAAGTAAAGCTCTGCTTCAGGAAGATCCTGAGTTCCTAGATTAAGGGTACTTCTGATTCCAGAAATCATTTTCTGGACACGAGGAAAGGGTTTCGAAGCCTGGGTCTCCTATCTGTGCTGCCTTGTCTGCTGCCTTCGTTTGGGACCTGCCCACTGGGCCACTGATAAGGTTTGGCTCTGTGTCCCCACCCAAATCTCATCTTGAATTGTACTCCCCTAATTCCCACGTGTTGTGGGAGGGACCTGGTGGGAGATAATTGAATCATAGGGGTGGTTCCCCCGTACTGTTCTCCTGATGGTAAATAAGTCTCCCGAGATCTGATGGTTTTTTATGGGGTTTCCACTTTCACTTCTTCCTCATTCTCTTCTCTTGTCTGCGCCATGTGAGACGTACCTTTCACCTTCAGCCATGATTGTGAGGCCTCCCCAGCCATGTGGAACTGTGAGTCCAGTAGACCTCTTTCTTTTGTAAATTGCCCAGTCTTGGGTATGTCTTTATCAGCGTCATGAAAACGGACTATTACAGCCACCAAGGTGGAATACCAGACTGATCTATTAGCCCGTTGCATTTTCACTGCTAAGCATTTGAGACTTGTACAGAACATCAGGATATCTATTAATGGAAGGGAACTTACTTCTCACTTGTGGGATTCAGAGAGGTGCTTTTGAGTCAGTTAGAACTAAAAGGGTAGTCCACGTTGGGCAGGGTGGATAAGCCCCCTAAGGCTGGAGATGGTGCCACAGCCACCACCCACACTGGCCAGCTGACTGCAGAGGAGCCTAGTCACACGTGCTGGATGAACACATCAGCCTGTGCGAGCCTTCATTTTTCTCATCTATCCATCACTTCCTAGGATGTGATGTGACATTTAAGTGAGATGATCCAAGGTAGGCATTTAATAAAAGCTAGCTATGGACTGGGCGTGGTGACTTATACCTGTAATCCCAGCACTTTGGGAGGCCAAGGCAGGTGGATCATTTGAGATGAGAAGTTCAAGACCAGCCTGGCCAACATGGTGAAACCCTGTCTCTACTAAAAATACAAAAATTAGCCGGGTGGTAGTGGCACGGGCTTGTAATCGCAGCTACTTGGGAGGCTGAGGCAGGAGTATCGCTAGAGCCTGGGAGGTGGAGGTTGCAGTGAGCCAAGACTGCGCCACTGCATTCCAGCCTGAGTGACAGTGTGAGACCCTGTCTCAAAAAATAAAAATAAATAAAAGCTAACTAACTGTGGTTGTCACTGCTACTCTTATTATGATCGTCATCACAGAATCATGGCAACTGTTTCCAAATTTAAGGAAGATATTGAACTGGATTGTAACATATATGCTGGTACCATAGTGAGTATCAAAAAGAGTTCCCTTTACTAGCAGTAATCTACTTTTTCACTTTAAAAAACTATATTAATATTTGACATTTAGGCCGGGCGCAGTGGCTCCCACCTGTCATCCCAGCACTTTGGGAGGCCAAGGAGTTCAAGACCAGCCTGGCCAACATGGTGAAACCTTGTATCTACTAAAAATACAAAAATCAGCTGAACGTGGTGGCAGGCACCTGCTACTTGAGAGACTGAGGCATGAGAATTGCTTAAACCTAAACCTGGGAGGTGGAGCTTGCAGTGAGCCAAGATCACACCACTGCACTCCAGCCTGGGTGAAAGAGCAAGACTTGTCTCAAAATAAATAAATAAATAAATAAATAAATAAAATAACATCCAAAAAAATGAGTCAAGTCTTTTTTCCTGTTAAGCTGGATTAAGAGGGGGTCTCTTGAGTAGAGTCACCTGTTCCCATGTTTTCCTTTCCTTTTTCTTTGTCTTTAACAATAGGTTTGTGAAAATAACACCATAGTTCATATCAATGATCAAATATGACCAAAGATCCTTCAACTGGAGAACGCTTACAACTCTCTGGGTCTCTTGCATAGTATTTAACACAATGGAATTTCAGAATTGAGAATTTATAAAAGACGTATCATTAAGGTTTAAATATTTTCTCCAGACTCTTTGAGGTCTTATATTGTTATACATAAGGGTATCCACTACAAAGTAAAATTAAATGATTCTGTAACTTGACGATTTCACTTTGGTTCATGGAAATACCCAAGGAATAAAAGAAAACGAAATTAACATGTGAATATTCAGCAACCGTGAGTTTCAATTTTATTTTATTTATTTATTTATTTTTTATTATGCTTTAAGTTCTAGGGTACATGTGCATAACGTGCAGGTTTGTTACATATGTATACTTGTGCCATGTTGGTGTGCTGCACCCCTCAACTCATCAGCACCCGTCAATTCATCATTTATATCATGTATAACTCCCAATGCAATCCCTCCCCCCTCCCCCCTCCCCATGATAGGCCCCAGTGTGTGATGTTCCCCTTCCCGAGTCCAAGTGATCTCATTGTTCAGTTCCCACCTATGAGTGAGAACATGCGGTGTTTGGTTTTCTTTTCTTGTGATAGTTTGCTAAGAATGATGGTTTCCAGCTGCATCCATGTCCCTACAAAGGACACAAACTCATCCTTTTTTATGCCTGCATAGTATTCCATGGTGTATATGTGCCACATTTTCTTAATCCAGTCTGTCACAGATGGACATTTGGGTTGATTCCAAGTCTTTGCTATTGTGAATAGTGCCACAATAAACATACGGGTGCATGTGTCTTTGTAGTAGAGTAATTATAATCCTTTGGGCATATACCCAGTAGTGGGATGGCTGGGTCATATGGTACATCTAGTTCTAGATCCTTGAGGAATTGCCATACTGTTTTCCATAATGGTTGAACTAGTTTACAATCCCACCAACAGTGTAAAAGTGTTCCTATTTCTCCACATCCTCTCCAATATCTGTTGTTTCCTGACTTTTTAATGATTGCCATTCTAACTGGTGTGAGATGGTATCTCATTGTAGTTTTGATTTGCATTTCTCTGATGGCAAGTGATGATGAGCATTTTTTCATGTGTCTGTTGGCTGTATGAAAGTCTTCTTTTGAGAAATGTCTGTTCATATCCTTTGCCCACTTTTTTATGGGGTTGTTTGTTTTTTTCTTGTATATTTGTTTGAGTTCTTTGTAGATTCTGGATATTAGCCCTTTGTCGGATGAGTAGATTGCAAAAATTTTCTCCCATTCTGTAGGTTGCCTTTTCACTCTGGTGGTAGTTTCTTTTGCTGTGCAGAAGCTCTTTAGTTTAATTAGATCCCATTTGTCAATTTTGGCTTTTGCTGCCATTGCTTTTGGTGTTTTAGACATGAAGTCCTTGCCCATGCCTATGTCCTGAATGGTACTACCTAGATTTTCTTCTAGGGTTTTTATGGTATTAGGTCTAACATTTAAGTCTCTAATCCACCTTGAATTAATCTTCGTATAAGGAGTAAGGAAAGGATCCAGTTTCAGCTTTCTACTTATGGCTAGCCAATTTTCCCAGCACCATTTATTAAATAGGGAATCCTTTCCCCATTT
Source organism: Trachypithecus francoisi (assembly GCF_009764315.1). Lineage (NCBI taxonomy): Eukaryota > Metazoa > Chordata > Mammalia > Primates > Cercopithecidae > Trachypithecus > Trachypithecus francoisi. Next base: position 3,500,275 of record NW_022681442.1, on the reverse strand, counting down.
CTTGTTTCTCTCAGGTTTGTCAAAGATCAGATGGCTGTAGATGTGTGGTATTATTTCTGAGGACTCTGTTCTGTTCCATTGGTCTATATCTCTGTTTTGGTACCAGTACCATGCTGTTTTGGTTACTGTAGCCTTGTAGTATAGTTTGAAGTCAGGTAGCGTGACGCCTCCAGCTTTGTCCTTTTGACATAGGATTGTCTTGGTAATGCGGGCTCTTTTTTGGTTCCATATGAACTTTAAAGCATTTTTTTCCAATTCTGTGAAGAAAGTCATTGGTAGCTTAATGGGGATGGCATTGAATCTATAAATAACCTTGGGCAGTATGGCCATTTTCACGATATTGATTCTTCCTATCCATGAGCATGGTATGTTCTTCCATTTGTTTGTGTCCTCTTTGATTTCACTGAGCAGTGGTTTGTAGTTCTCCTTGAAGAGGTCCTTTACATCCCTTGTAAGTTGGATTCCTAGGTATTTTATTCTCTTTGAAGCAATTGTGAATGGAAGTTCATTCATGATTTGGCTCTCTGTTTGTCTGTTACTGGTGTATAAGAATGCTTGTGATTTTTGCACATTAATTTTGTATCCTGAGACTTTGCTGAAATATATATGCACCCAATACAGGAGCACCCAGATTCATAAAGCAAGTCCTTAGAGACTTACAAAGAGACTTAGACTCCCATACAATAATAATGGGAGACTTCAACACTCCACTGTCAACATTAGACAGATCAACGAGACAGAAAGTTAACAAGGATATCCAGGAATTGAACTCATCTCTGCACCAAGCGGACCTAATAGACATCTATAGAACTCTCCACCCCAAATCAACAAAATATACATTCTTCTCAGCACCACATCGCACTTATTCCAAAATTGACCACATAATTGGAAGTAAAGCACTGCTTAGCAAATGTGAAAGAACAGAAATTATAACAAACTGTCTCTCAGACCACAGTGCAATCAAACTAGAACTCAGGACTAAGAAACTCAATCAAAACCGCTCAACTACATGGAAACTGAACAACCTGCTCCTGAATGACTACTGGGTACATAACGAAATGAAAGCAGAAATAAAGATATTCTTTGAAACCAATGAGAACAAAGACAACATACCAGAATCTCTGGGACATATTTAAAGCAGTGTGTGAGGGAAATTTATAGCACTAAATGCCCACAAGAGAAAGCAGGAAAGATCTAAAATTGACACTCTAACATCACAATTAAAAGAACTAGAGAGGCAAGAGCAAACACATTTAAAAGCTAGCAGGAGTTTCAATTTTAAAACGTACTTAGGCTTCCCTTCACTCGCTTGCTCTTCTTTAGTAGTCTGTTTCCTCCTCTGTCACTTTTGAGAAGTGTGATTTTTTCTCTTCTGACTCATTTGTGTTTCTTGATGTTTATTTGAACGGCTACCATGACAGAAAAAAAAAAAAATCTGTTATTTTTAAAATAAAGTTCAGGGTTCCGACAGGCAGGGGGACCACTCCAAGCTTGCTTCTGGCTGCGTCCGCTGGGGTGATGTTTCCAGCAGGGCAGGAGCTATATGCCCTGGGCCTTCAGAATCCCAGAAAGAAGTGAGAAGCCTGGTGGGCAGAGCACATACAAAATTAAAACTTTCTGAGACATGTGATTCCTGTTTCCCTTCTTCATCACATTCTTGGGTTTTTTATTAGCACCAATGGATTCCATGGGTTTCTATCCGAGCCACAGTGACAAATTATTCTCCTGGTGACTGAATTAGAAGTTGACAGTAAGTTGGAAGAATGCCTTTGGATCTGACATGATGAACAGATTAATCCTTCATGTATTTCCATTTCCATTCCTCCCTCCCCCCGGGGAAGTTTCCACATTCTTTCAAGAAGTGCCTCCTAAAAGAGCCTAGTAGGTAATCCTTTGTCACAGAGCAAAGGCCTGGGCGTTAATCAGTCACCGTTTCCCCTAAGAGGAAATAGGAACACAGATTTCCTATATAAACTCATGTCTCGTCACCGTGTTCACAGCAGACCCAGTTCAGAGTTGGAATTCTTCTAGAAATCCTTTCTCAGCTGGCAGGGAAACATGGATTCTCCAAGGCCAGGATGGTTTCCCAGCGTCTTCCCAGGAGGACAAGAGGTAATGGGGGAACTCAGAGGGGCCCTTCTTGTCTCTTTGGTTTTATGTCATGGTTGCTTCTAATATAATTTCTAAAGTATCTAAAAATCAGGCTAAAGAATATTACCAGGGAGGCGTCGTTAAATGAAAATTTGGCAAGCCTCTTAGTTACCTTTATCCAGCTCTGTGCAGGAAATCTGGGATCTGTGCTTCAGGAAACCATTTCCAGTCCACCACGCCTCGGTCGATAGTGCCCTGGGGATGGCACAGAAGCATTGTCTGTTTGGGCCTGGTGGGTTGTCAGACAGCCAACAATCCAAGGTGAGGTTCACCTTTTTAGAAAAACAGTCCCTAACAATTGCTGGGGACATAGGCTGGCTCGATGACACGTGAAAATCCCACCCATTGTAAACTGGACATTTTCTATCTTTGTAATCAAAACTGCCCTCTTCATTTTTTCTTAACAACTAGATTTGTGAAGTGGCATTTTAATTAAAAGTGACACACAGAGCAAGCGTGAGGGACCTGGTCTGCAGGCCAATGAGCTGGTCTTCAAGGAGCTTGTCTTCAGGCTCCTGAGGACACAGGGCTGGTACCCTGTGTGTAAGGGTTTCCTGCCTGTGCAGTTCATGCTGCAGAAACAGATGATATTGTCGGCTGCAGATGTGTGCCAACTGCCTAAGGGGTGGCGTCATTCATATTAGGAGAAAGAAGACAAGAAATTTATAAACACTTTTGGGTATGTGAGTTACAGAGAGATTTCTCAGACCCGGCGGTACATCAGGATGAGGTCTGGTGCCAAATGCAAGGGCCATGAGTGGACCAGTCCTACCAGATATAGGAACTCACCCTCAACTGCAGCTCCATCCCCTGGGGGTGGCCCCCTGTGGATTGAACAACAGGAAAGGAGATCACATTCTGCTCAAAAATGACCATTTACAGTGACTTTTTTTTTTTTTTTTTTTGAGACTGAGTCTCCCTCTATCACTCAGGCTGGAGTTCATTGGCACAACCTTCGCTCACTGCAAACTGCCTCCCGGGTTCAAGCGATTCTCCTGCCTCCACCTCCTGAGTAGCTAGGATTACAGGCACCTGCCACCACGCCCAGCTAATTTTTATGTTTTTAGTAGAGATGGGTTTTGCCATATTGGCCAGGCTGGTCTCAAACTCCTGACCTCAGGTGATCCGCCCACCTCGGACTCCCAAAGTGCTGGGATTACAGGCGTGAGCCACCATGCCCGGCCTGTGGTGACTTTTTAAAGCTGCTTATACACATGGACATAAAGATGGAAACAACAGACACGGGGAACTCCAAAAGGGAGGAGGGAGGGAGGAGAGCAAGTGTTGAAAAACTATCTATTGGGTACTATGTTCACTACTGGGGTGATGGGTTCAATAGAAGCCCAAAGCCCAGCATTATGCAATGTACCCATGTAACAAACCTGCACACATACTCTGGAATCTACAATAACATTTTTTAAAAACTGCTTATTATGTTGCAGAGTTTGGTAAAAATTATTTAAAATGTTAAGAAAGGAAGGATCTCTGTGGAACTACTGAACAAAAACATGTCATACAATAGATTTTCTGAGTAGCTTTTCTCCTTGTTTTGAATAGAAATAAGCATAAGCAAAAAAACAAAAACTGGATTTGTGTTTATTTTATGATGAGGGCTGATTCAGTTCTAACAACTTTAAAAAATATGTTGATAGTATTTAACTGATTTCGAAAAACTCTACCAAGATTCATCTGCTGTCAGAAATGGTGCAGATTTCATGTTCAAGTGCTATAACACATACATATAGATAGCTTCTTAAAGCTATATATATTATATCTTACATATACATATGTATTTAAAGCTATCATGTTACCATGTTGCTGCTGAGAAATGAATTTTTTAAAATATCATGTTTGTGGAAATTATTATTTAGAAAAACAAGATTTGCTCCATTTCCTGTTTTTCCAGAAAACTTACATGCCTTATGCTTAAACAGAAATTGCATTTCTGATAAGGCACATACATAGAGAGTGCTTATTTACAAAGCAAGCTCGAATTCATGATTTCATGTGGGTCCCCTAAACACGAGGAGGCAGCCTCCCAGGCGTGCCTTGTTACCTCTCCCTTAAAGAGGGGAGAACAGAGACCCAGGCAGGCTGGATAAGTGAGTTGTAGGACAGTGGAAAGGAAACGCCAGTCCCTGCGGTGCTTCCTCAGACAGAAACGGTGCTCCTCTCCGACTGAAAAAACAGTCAGCTCTCATTACCACCACCAAAGGTGAAGTTCAGACCTGCCAAAAGAAAAACTTTTCCATTATGAAAAACATGAGTTGACAGTTATGCAAGTGACAGAGAACATTAACAAATAAAAGCATATCCTGTGGATTCTGCAAACGGTTTGCTGGTTGATAATTATATTTTGGAACAGTTTTATGATCACTTGAGTTGATCTTGGCCAGAGTTCCCAATTATTTCTGCATGTTATCTGCTGACCAAATGCAGCTTTCTAATCTCTTTTCACACACTTGGCACATTTCCTTTCCGCACAGCCAATAATTCGTTCGTTCGCTCACTGAGGGTTTATCAGGGTTTATCAGGTATCTCTTGCAAGCTCATGATTGTGCAAGATCTTGAAAAATGAAGTGGTTGATTCCAGTTCTAATTTCAGGAAATATTTCTTAGCCAATATTTGAGTCCTTTCTCTACTAAGTATAAATGTGTGTTTTGCCCAGGAGCCTAGCAAAATGATTGATTAGAAAGATTTTAGTTCTAGAAAATCAAATTACTCCTGTAATCCCAGCACTTTGGGAGGCTGAGGTGGTTGAATCACTTGAGGTCAGGAGTTCGAGACCAGCCTGGCCAGTATAGTGAAACCCCATCTCCAATAAAAATACAAAAATTAGGCAGGCAAGGTGGCATGTGCCTGTAATCGCAGCTACTCAGGAGGTGGAGGCAGGAGAATCGCTTGAAGGTGAGAGAATCGCCTTGAACCCAGGAGGCAGAGGTTGCAGTGAGCCGAGACTGCACCATTGCACTCCAGCCTGGGCAACGGAGCACGACTCCATCTCAAAAAAAAAAAAAAAGAAGAAGAAGAAAGTTGAATTACTTAGACTTGTCAGTTCATCACTCTGAGTCACACCTTCTTGGTCTAAAACATGAAGGGCTGGGTGAGAATTGTTGAAAGACATCTTCAAGACCTAGAGTTCTATGCTCTAGGGTGGTGCTGGTCTGGATTTGGAGTTAGCAACAGAAATCCCCAGGAAGTAACTACTGCAGGTGTCAGCCATGACTGGGACCAGCCGCACTCATCTCCTTGTCTTGCAGGATAAGGTCTGCATGTTTTGGGGCAAATGTTTTGTCATCTTCCTATGAGAAAGCAGCACTGGCCTGGGGGGCTTGCTCCTCCTGCCTCCCCCATTTGTTTTTCCTCTCTCACTGCTCTCCAAAAGAAGCGAGAACATTTTTTTTAAATGCATTTTATTAATGGAAAATTTTTATTTGAAATATGGTCATTTCCTTTTTATAACGTTGCTTATATTCAGGAAGGAAAAGCTGAGAATCCGTGGGCTTTGATTTTAAAACTCAAACAGAAATGTTAGTTAATAAAACAAAGGCATTTTTCCCACTGTTCTGAGGGCCATTCTGGCAAATGGTTCCGGGGGCCGTGTGATGGTTTATGTTACCAGAAGTGATTCACTGGGAAGGAGAACCACTTCATCTCGTCAGAAACCATGGAAACCCTCCATACCACTCTGCTCCCCTCTTGGGGGAGTTCTCAACAGAAGACACTGGAAAGTGGATGTCACTGGGATGAAGTTAGAAATCCCAAAAGTGCACTATTTGAGCAAGATCGAATTCAAAGGCATCACTGTTTTCAAAACCTGTTTTTGGCTTCCTTCCAATCTGAAGCCAACACCGACATTCTGTTATGCTGTTTCCCATTGTGGGCGGATTGACTTAATTTTTAATGAGTGATTCACCACTCATGGCTGTATGTGTTCCGCCTGCTGAGCTGAGAATTAAGTCAGGTTTCCTTTAAAAAATTCTTTTTGGTATCAACTGAGTAATGTGGTTCGCAGTGTTTGAGACAAGGAGACATGTTAATATCACTTAAAAGAAGGCATTTAACCTGACCTGGGTTCTTAAGACACGGCAATCATGACGCCATCATGACTGGAATGCTCTCTAGAAAAGGAATCTGTCTCATTCAGCTTTCAAAAACATTTCTTTCTATAAGAATATTTTCCAAAGTTGTGCAATTTTTTGAAACATTTTTTGAGGGTAGTACAAATCCAATCCATTTGGGAAGCCACGTGGCAGGTTTCCTAATGGGAAGCCTGGTAATATCGTGTGTCTCCCCACAGTGTTCGCAGGGTCTCACCCCTGTCCACTTTGATTACTCCAACTGGCCTCTGTCCATCCAGCAGGGGTCTGGCAATCCTTTCTGATCCATAATCTTTATTAAAATAGCACCAGAGGTACTTGTGGCCACCAGAGCTATTTAGCTCCTGCCTTGGGCCCCACCCCTTACCAAACTGTTCCCTCTCCTGGGCCCCTCAACACCACTCCTTCAGGATGACTCTGAAGCACAGGCCGCCCCATCTTTACAGTGAGTCCCTCCTGCCTGGCCTGAGCACAGACCAGTGAGCCCACCGAGTGAGCAGTTGAAGCTCATCCCTGTGCCCAGCACCTCAGGGCCCCCAGGATCAGATTTTACCCAGTAGAACCCAAGAACCTAGAGGATGGGAAACACAGCCAGCAATGAGGCGGCAGGAGGGGTGCAAATCAGAGGGGTAAGACAGGGAGGCTGGAGGGGCAGGTGGAACATTTGGGAGTCAGCCGTGGGGAAAACAACATGACCAGAAAAGGAGCAGAGGTGGGGCCTGTGAGGCTCAGGTGCCGAGTGTCTGTGCTAAGCAGCCACGTGGGGGTCAGCAGGTCACCCCTCTTCTAAGGACATCCATCTCCCTAGCTGCCCAGTGGAGCCACCTCTGCAAGGCTCTAAGGTTCTTGCCATCCAGGTTGGGCCCTCAGAAGAAACTGAAAATTTCTAGCACAAAATTCATAGCACACTGAAAATACAAGGGGTGGCAGCTGGGAGTCGCTTTCCTTTGGGGACGATCTGCTTTTATCCCAGCATCTTGGGCCTTGGCTCAGGGCTTCCTGAAGCTGAGCTTCCCTGGAGAGGAGGCTCCCTGTGCAGGGCAGCTGCTCACCAGTGCTCCTGGGCCTAGGGGCACTCAGGAAACACCTGGGTACCCTCAGAGCCAGACCGCAGGCCTGGAGCCACTCCTTTTGCTGATACACCTGCATCAGAAAGCCACACACCTGCTCTAGAAACCTAGGTACCAGGTCTAAAATCCAAATACGGCATCAGGAGCCCAAATACCGGGTTAGAATCCAAGTCCCCAGTCAGAAAACTAAATGCCATGCAAAAAATCCAAGTACCTCTTCAGAAACCCAAATACGTGGTCAGAAAGCCAAGTACGTGCCCAGGCATTTGTAATAGTCGTGTAGGTGGGAGTCTTCATTTTCCTCCAGAACAGGTAGCCCCTTTCTGAAATTCATCATAAAGCTAAAAAAAAAAAATTGTTTTATTTCAGTGAGGCTGTAGTGCATTTTTTAATGTGTCTGCTGTTTGTGTCACAGTGTGCCTGGGATATCTGAAAAAGTTTGAAGTTGCCCCTGGGCACAGAATCTAGGGTCCTGATTGAAAATGAGCAGAGGGTTGAGGAAATAGACTCACTGAAATTGCGTATTCAGGTCTATGAAAGACAGAGAACTACATCAGGGGTGTCACAGCAACCTGGGGGCTCCTTTTCTAAGTTTCTTAAATCCCCAGGAAAGGGTTTTCTTCGAGGACATGGTTAAAAGGAAATGAACTACTAACCTTGAGAAATGAAAAGTCATGTTCAGAGAACGGCCCAACAGTTCTGACCGATCAGAGAGGGCATGTTTTCTCTAACTTCCATTTTCTACTTTATCCATAATTTATGTGATGTGTGACGCCTACTTGAAGCTAATGTGTGGTGGGGCCACCGCAGAGGGACGGAAAACAGTTGATGTGGAAGCCATGCCTGACTGTCACAGACGGGGGTGTGGGGGGCCAGGGTCTCAGCTCCTGGTGGGGGGCGAGGGAGCCCATTGTCCTGGGATCCCCAGGGCTTACCCAGCGTGCATTGTGCATCGGGTCTCAGGAACCTGCGTTGCTGATGGATGTGTGAATGAGTGGACAGGCGTGGAGGACGGGGGAGCAGGGAGAAGACAGTTGTATCTTTGCATTCTTCACAGAGCCTGGGGCAGCACTTAGCACAAACAGGGCTGGCTACTTAAAACCCGGGGTCACTCGTTCAAAAGGCAGGAAAAAAAGCTTTTTACTTTCTTCGTGTTCTCTCTCTGGACCTTTCATAGTGGGGTGTGTGTGTGTGTGTGTTTTACCTTTTATTTAATGTCACATTCCCCCAGGCACTAGGATACTCTCACTGCCTTCAACTGGGCAGGTAGAGGGCGTCCATGCAGCCCCCATCCTCCCTGTTGAGGAGTGGGGGGAGTCTCAGTTGCTGACCGGGGCAGGAAGTGGACAGTCAAGAACCCAATGGGGTGGGGCAGGAGGTGGGCCAGGTGTGAGTTGAGGGGCCATACCCCGGCACATGTCCCATTGCCCCACAAGAGTTCCCTCACAAAACACAAGTTCAGAGATAAAATTCTTATGACAGGTGAAGGTAGCAGTTACAGAGCATTAAGCCCCAAGCACGAGGGTCTCTCTTCTGAGTGAGGGCCTGAGCACTGCACTGCTCTTGCGTCCCCAAAGCCCACCCTGAGTACGAGAAGTGAGGGACAGAGTCCTGCAGTGTCCATCCCATGGTGACTGGTAAAGGATTTTCTTTTCCAGGGGAGCACAGCCAGAGCTCTCTTCTCTGATTCCATCATTAGTTTCTGGAAAAGCCTTCCCTGCCCACCCCATCTGATGCTACCTGTCTGACTTCCAGCCCCAAGTTACTTTCTGTACCCCCGTTTTACTTTATATTGTCATGAAAGCACTTACCAGTATTTGGAACTGTGGTGTTTACCCATTCTCTCACCCGCAAGAACGCAGGCCCCATAGAATGGGGATGCCATCCCTCTGTCCCCTCGCACAAGCGCTGGCATGAGAGAGGCACCCAGTGAATTTTAGGTGCATGAATGAATAGTCCTTACATGACTTTATATCCTTTTAAAAGCAAGCTGGATATAAATAAATAAATGAAATCCAGTGGCTCACGCCTGTAATACCAGCAGTTTGGGAGGTCGAGGCAGATGGATCACGAGGTCAGGAGATAGAGACCATCTTGGCTAACATGGTGAAACCCGTCTCTACTAAAAATACAAAAAAATTAGCCAGGCGTGGTGGTGGGTGCCTGTAGTCTCAGCTACTCAGGAGGCTGAGGCAGGAGAATGGCGTGAACCCTGGAGGTGGAGCTTGCAGTGAGCGGAGATCGCACCACTGCACTCCAGCCTGGGCGACAGAGTGAGACTCTGTCGAAAGAAAGAAAGAAAGAAAGAAAGAAAGAAAGAAAGAAAGAAGAAAGAAGAAAGAAAGAAAGAAAGAAAGAGAAAGTCAACTAACACCTCCAAGTGTCTCAGTCAATTTTCAGTGATTTTTCTCTGTCCAACACCAGACTAGCTTCAGTGATTTCTTTCACTGATGTGGCCACATTTGTTTTGTTTTATTTTGTGGCCATGCAGCCCGATGTCACAGGAGCTGTTAGTCCTCCTGACTCCCTGCTGGAACACAGGGGAGAGCCTCATTCCAGGTCTGCACTGGCCCCAAACTGGGCCAAGACTGCACATTTCAGTTCACTTTGGGTTTCTGATAGCAGTTCTCTCCCCAGTCCCCCATTCCCAGGATTCCTAAGAGCTAAGGGATGTGCCCACCAATCCAAGCCACCTACTAGCATTGAACTTCTGTCTTGAAAGGGATCTGGTTTTGAACCAGTCACTGGGAGGTGCGTTCTAAGGTGAGGCCTTCCTGGTCAATAAACCTGTAAGTGTCGCCCACCAAAAAGAGTAAATCTGACCTCAGCCCCGTCCCATGGTGATATCTATTCCATCAGGGCAGAGGGGCAGCAGCTGGCAAGAGAGCCTCAACCCCCACCACTCCTGAGAGCCAGGAGGTCCCAGGATTCAAACTCAGGCTTCACAGATCCACACATCTTTGTTCTCAGAGAGGAGAACCCAAAGTGTGTCTCCCAGTGAGTTCTGAGGATGAGGGAATTATGAACAGCACCATGTCTGCTTGTGAGATAAGCCGACCCACCTGGTTCCTCATAGTGGGAGGTGGCTCAAGGGTCAAGTGGCCCATTCTGCCTGGTCCTCTCGGTTTTCTTCCATCCACTTCCCTGGAGATGGTTATGTGCTTTGCTTCTTACTAACAGTAACGTATCCAGAAGCCAAGGCAAGCTAGGAAGAGGAGTGAGATCTGGATCTGCGGATCCAGAATAGCAAAATTACCCAGCTGAGGCTTAGCTGACTGTCCAGACCCTGACGGTGGGGTTTAGAATTGGACAGCATCCAAGCCGTTCTGTGATTTCATCAGCACCATCATGCAATAAGCTGTTGTAAACACCTATATGAAAACCTGTTTTCCAACGATGCTGCAACATTTGATTAATTCTTCAGGATGGGATAGCAAGATGGCTAAAGCAAGCATTGCTTGCAGTCATGATGAATTTGCTGAGTCTCAGAGGAAAATTGCCAGGCTACAAACTAATCATTCTTAGGTGCCTCATTTACCATTCTGTCCATGTTTATACCAACTCTACACAAGCGTGCACGCGCACACACACACGTGCGCGTGAAATATTCCAGACCACCTTGAGCTAAATGAATTTGACCTCTATTTATAAAATGCACATTAGCGTGAAATGGAGGGGGGCTTTCTTTAAGGGTTCAGCAAGCCATCTAGCCCACATGCTCCTGTCTTAGATGCCAGCCTTGGTCTTAAAGAGCCTGGTTTCTAAGGGAAAATTCATGTCATGGACATCTTGTTGCCAGGAATCAGTGTGACTCACTTTTCATTTCAGGATGATGTTGAGTCTCCTGTGTTATTCCCAGTGTGGACGTGGAACAGTGACTGATGTCTAATTATTTGGAAGGGAGAGGGCCTCTCTAAGAAGGACATACAATGTCGGAAGCTTGCGTTGCTTGGCAACACGTAACTTTACCTATGTTTCACCAAAGGCAGTTTAAAGGGCTAAAGACGCCCATTCATGCAACAGTAGATTATAAGGAAGATCTCAAAACCTGCCCCGTCAAAATCACTCTTTCCACCATAGAAATAAACACTGAAGAGAGGGTTTGGGACGTGGGTGTTTGTATGTTGCACACCAGTAAGGAGGGTGGGAAAGAAGGCAGTGGTGCCCCCATTTTTCTGGAATCGTACTATGTACATACCCTGTTAAAGTTGATTCGAATCACTCATTCCTTACCATAAAACCTCCAACCTGAGACTCCCCTTCAGAATGTATGCCCCTGCAGCTTCCCCTGTTTTTATGACTGTGGCACCTTGCTGGAACCCGTGCCAGTCCCTTCCCATCCAGCTAGTATGCCTTCCAGCATTCAGCTTCAGCCCCCAACCTTGTTTCATGTCAGCAGCTGCGCTCATGAAAACTCTTCTTTCCAATGAAGGAGGAGGCTGAGAGGTGCACCAATGGCTAGATCGAGGCACACACAGGCTCCAGGTTCACAGAAACAGGGCCATCATGTCCGGCTATTGGGAGTTCCTGTGAATGCTACAACCCTCCTTTCTTTTTGAAGTGGGTGTTGTAAGAAGCATGTCTGTTCATTGTGGCAGCCTGAGTTTTGGAGGCCCCCACAACATTCTTTCCTACGTGGAAAGAGTTTTCTTTTTAATTCAGAAACAACAAAACTTCTCAGCCTCAAACCAGGCCACGCTTATAGTGTCATGGCAAAAAAAAAAAAAAAAGAAGAAAAAGAAGAAATTAAAAGAGGCAAAGCAAAAAACAAATAGAAAAAAAGAACACAGTGCAACAGTCAAAATCAGGTTAACTTAACGAATTTGGGCCGAACTTAGATTTAACATTTCCTTGAAGTTTGGCTTCCATAAACCACCTGTCTGTTTCAAACAGCAGCCTCTGAAGTACAATCCAGCTTATTTCTCCCCTTTTGATCAATGCTTTTCCCAGGAATCAAACTCAGCTCTTAAGAGCACTTGTAATGAAAGCTGAAGACAGCTGACCACTGGCCCTGAATACCCAGGTACACTCTGAGTTTGCCCACAAGGAAAAGTTATGGAGTCCACATGCTCCAAAGGGGACTCCATGTTCAAGGTAATCTCCCAAGTTCCTCTGCTGCTGCTGGCTGTGAGGCATTAATATCCCCCCACAACCTGGACTCAGGGGCGGCAGCCTCAGAGGACCAGCACTGTGGAGTTCAAGTTCAGTTCAGCACTTGAATAGTACATCCTTCAGGAAACCAGGGCGCTGAAGACTGAAAAGCAGAATCAATAACATTCATGTATATTTTAAAGCCAGAGTTCACAAATTAGACACCATAGGAATTAATATAAGTACATGTACATGTATTTGTGGCTATGTGTACTAGTTACAAATAAGAGACAAGAAAGGAGATATACGTATGGGTGAACCAAGCATATTCAAAACTGAATATGGCAAAAGTTCAAATGAATGTGAACTAACAACAAAAAATATATAGTTTCTCATTTCTAGACATATAACTTCTGCTTTTTCAAAACCATTTCTCAAGTTATTGATAATAATACAAATTCTGTCCTTAAGTTGCATAATGAAGGAGAGTAAATTAATGTATTTTAAGATGATCTTTCTGGTTTTTTGTTTGTTTGTTTTTGAGACGGAGTCTCGCTCTGTCGCCCAGGCTGGAGTGCAGTGGCCGGATCTCGGCTCACTGCAAGCTCCGCCTCCCGGGTTCACACCATTCTCCTGTCTCAGCCTCCTGAGTAGCTGGGACTACAGGCGCCGGCCACCTCGCCCAGCTAGTTTTTTTTGTATTTTTTAGTAGAGAGGGGGTTTCACCGTGTTAGCCAGGCTGGTCTCGATCTCCTGACCTCGTGATCCACCCGTCTCCACCTCCCAAAGTGCTGGGATTACAGGCTTGAGCCACCGCGCCCGGCCTGGATCTTTCTGTTTTTAAGTCCCGCTGCTTCTGTCACATTTACACCGGCACACACGGACACTTCCATCTGTCCCCATTCGTCATCACAGTGAGATGAAGCTGAGAGTTCGATTCACTAAGTTTTATATAGCCAGTACCATGTGAAACACATGATTTGATTTAAGTATGTGGTGTGACTGCAATGGGAAGCAGCCGAACACACAGCAGCAATACTGCAACATCACCATGACAACCAGTGGAAATAATGGCCCCCTTTGGGAATAAAAGAGATCTCAAATCCTGTTGCAGTCAGTAGCACTGGCTGTCTGCAGTAGAGATGGTTTTCGATGATTGTTTCAGAAATTCCTTATCAACAGAAAATGAACGAGAAGGGGAGTTTTCAGAAGATAAATGGATTTGCAGACAACTAATGCGATCATCAAAATCACCAAGGAAAGCAAAGCAGTGACTGGGGAAGCTGAGGCTGAAGTAGCAAGGGCATTCCCCGCAGGCTGCTATTCCAGTCGCTGTGAAAGCCTAGTCACTGTCTTTGCCACGCAGAACGCATCTTTGGGAACGCTGTCGATCTGTGCCTCCATCTCTTAAAGCTTTCCATTTCTGTCTGGATTTTGTCTTTATGGGAGGCAGGAATAATATAGTGAATTGAATGAAATGGAGTATGTAAATGTCTAGCACAGTCCTTGGCACATAGAAAGTACTCTATAATCAGTAATTCACATCAAATTCTTGGGACAAATGAAAGTGAGTGCCTGGCACTGCACATAGGAAGTGTAATCGTCTTTTAAAGGAAAAGACGTGGCAGCAGACCATCCTCCCGACATGACGTGCTGCGTTGGTGCGTTTACATCCCTGTTCCTTCTGAAAGACTCAAAATTGTGTTGGAGCTACCGGTGCACGTTTGTAAGACCTGCACTAGTGACCACACCACTGGAAAGGGCACTTCTTTATGAAGTCGCCATATTCCCAGGGAGACTGGTCAACCCATAGAATGTGAAATAAAGAAGCTATGTGAAAAAAAATTCCCCTTTGTCACAGAGAAAGAGAACTTGGTGAGACTGGGCAGCTGCAGGAGCCTCAGTTTTTCAGATAACAGAACAAAGTAAAACTTGAGGGTACATTTCCCTTTTTGTTTTAGGAAGTGCTGTAGAAGGGGGCAAAGAGATCTTTGATATGAGAAGGTATTTCTTCAAAGCAGCATCGTGCCTGAAATAGCATTGTTCTCTACACTGAGAGGGGGGAAATGGGAATTTGCTGTTCAATGGGTTTAAAGTTTCAGTTACCAGAGATGAACAAGTCTGAGAACTCTGCTGTGACGCATCATGCCTCTAGTCACCGAGACTGCATTGTACACTTTTTTGTTAAAAGGGTAAATCTCATGTCAAATGTTGTTACAACAATTAAAAAAACAAAACAAAACAAAAACAAACCCTAGACCGTATTTGCGGAAAGGCACTAACCATACATGTGCTCAAGAGCTCTTTTGTGTCTTCTTCACTCCATGCTGTAGTTCAATTTAGTTTTGCTTTGCAAGGATCCTCGGAAAGTGTATCATCAGCAATGACTTTTATTTTAAAACTACATGTGAACCACGGGGGGAAATCATGATCGACGCTGCTCATTGTCCTTCCTCCCTGTGGGCTGTGAATCCAACTCATCCTGGGAGCAGGGTGCTCTCGCCGTCTGTTCCTCTCTGAGCTCAGTGCACAGAAGCATTCTGCTTACCCAGCTGGGACTGCCTACTGCACCATGGAGCACGCGGGTTGCCCGGCTTTCAGCAGCTACGCTGGATTGTATGCCACCTTTCTTACTGACTGATTATGAACTTAAAAAAAAATCACTCTGCTGCAGTGAATTATACATTTATTTTTAAGCATTTATTTCAACTCGAGATGAGCGGTCTCTCCTGTAAATTTCTCTCTGCTGGATCTTTGCTCTGGTTTCTGATGACATAGTGTGAGTGCCGGCGGCCGCGAGCTTCCGAAGGAAAATTACAAAGGGAATGCCCAGTAAATAATGTATTGCCTTTCGCATCAGTAGCCTGCTTGGGAATGTTCAGATTATCAGCCCAGGAGACTCCAGTGCTGTGGACATGGGTCTGAACGAGTTGGTCACCTAGGGGCTACTGAGAACACGGGGCTCTGTAAGTATCCATGGATACACAGCGCAGACGCAGAAAGGGATTCTCAGAATGTTTCTTCTGTTGCTGGTTTAGATTGTGAGGGAAAAAATGCATTTTCTGTGAGTCTTTAATATTAAGTGTTGCTACTGGTTGACAATTTAGGAATGTCACAGCAGTTCTATTCCTTGTCAGCTCTGTGCTTCAGCCTCTCTCCTGGTTTCTAAAATGTAACATCCATTAGTTGGTGGGGTAACAGTTTGGATCAAATGATTTTCTGCCTGTTTTATGTCTTCTACTTCATTCAATTGATACTTAACGTGTAAGTAATCTCTCTTTCACCTAAAATAAAAGAGCTAAATTTTCTTTAAGCAAACAGAACACCCTTAGAATTTTGGACCCGCACCCTTCAACTAACATGAAAATGTTAGAGACATTTTGGGAAATATTTTATATGGAAGCTGACTAACCAAGGATTTGAAATGTCACAACACAAAATTGGAGGGGAGATTTTCTCTAGCTGCGTTTCTTTTCTCCCTCTCTTTTTTTAGAAGCATACTGCTTATAGTTTAAGACCATATCCTGTTGAATGAATAGCCTACGTTCTCAGAAACTGTATATTTGATAAATGCTCAAATTGTTTTTAAATTGCTAATGCTCCCATGTGGGTAAGCTCAGATATATTATGGCTCACCTATGAATTGGTTTTGATACTTATGATGAGAACAGACTTCCTGCTGAGAATAAATATTAGATTTCATTCGACGTGGTGCTTCGTTTAAATCAGTTTATCCCCGAGCCTGTTTTTTTTTTTTTTTTTTTTTCCTGCAAAGTGAAGGAGGCCCTACAAGCTCTTGCACTGCACTCAGAGGACAAGTCATCCCTGGCACCCTAAGAATTCCACCAAGCCTCACTCACTTGGGCAACTGCCCAGAAATGCTCAGCGGTGTTCAGACACTTCATGTCTCAGTAGGTGACCGTGCCCACTGACAGGAAGCTGCCACTCCAGGACCATGCCCTCTCCGTTCACAGTCGTGGAGAGCAGGAGAGTCTTTATGCATCTGAACTCTGCAGGTACCATCATGAGTGGCTACAGTTCACTTTCAACATGTGCTGTATTTTGTTCACACTAAGAGAGAATATTTGACTTTCGTATTAAAGAAGCTAGGCTAAAACAACTAATCATGTTTTACCTATACTGTGAAAGGGCTTCCATCCATTTATCTAATCAACTTATGTTCCATCCCAGTTACTCTGTGTGTAGAGAGATTGGATTGTGTGTATGCGTGTGTGTGTGTGTGTGTGTGTGTGTGCATGTCTGTACTATGTATGGGACATCACACGGAAACCGGGGAAGGAATGCATTTATAGAAGTGGAAAGTTCTCAGGAAGTCTTCAGCTTTGGATCTGCTTTTACACTGAGCACTTGGTGTCAGTGTGCTGGAGAAAGGCTGATAGTAAGTGAAGTGTGGGCACGACTAGAGTGCCGGAACTTTCCTTGCATAGTATTTTATCCCAGTCACGCACTGGGGGATTCTGGACATTTTGTCAGACCCCCATTTTGATGGAGATTTAAATCCTTCCACTCCCGGAATTGCTTCTTCGGGCCTGTTCAGTGCTGCTGTGTGGTTCAGTGGCCCACCCTCAGGCCCAAGAGTGCCTCTTACTTCAAAACCCCAGGCAGACCCCCATCCCAGTGCATAGGTAGGGGCTGCCAGGTGCTCAGGTCCCCTGTCCCCAGGGGAAACTCCTCAGAGAGGCAAATTAAGGACTATGCCCTCCCTTTTCTGACATAGGAGTCTCCCACGGGATGATGACATGTTCTGGGAGATAAAATGGGAAAGTTCTTAGTATTAGGAACACAGGATGCTGAGAAAAGCAGCCACACATTAGGTGGGCAAATGTAAGAGAGCACGCTGTAATCTGGAGTAAGGGGCACTGGAGACATCACCGGGGTCCTACAGGTTGACAAGGCTGTGGGCGCACCTGGTTTCTCCTCTCTCCCATCCCTCATCAGTAAACACCATGACCCTCATGACCCCCGGCAGCAGCAGGGGAGGTGGCAGTGTTCCCTCTC
The DNA here is from genome assembly GCF_009764315.1 of Trachypithecus francoisi. NCBI lineage: Eukaryota > Metazoa > Chordata > Mammalia > Primates > Cercopithecidae > Trachypithecus > Trachypithecus francoisi. The sequence goes on along the minus strand of NW_022681442.1, from coordinate 3,482,843 downwards.
ACCTGATCTTTGCAGGCTGGAAGGCTGTCTTGCTGGCTCTGCTTGTACTTGGTAGAGCACAGCTACTGCCTCGGGAGCAAAGACCCAGGCTGTGCCAAGGCAGGACTGTGAGTCCCAGTCATGGGGACCCCCGGGGCAGCCACAGACTCATCCATCGCCCCCTCTGACAGCCAGAGCCTACGTGTCTGTGGAGGGAAGAGCAAAGCTGTCAGCATGAGTATGTGCATGTTCAGCTGACTGTGGACTGCTCCTGCCTGTTTATTTCTGCTGTGACTTCAGGGTGCTGAGGGCATCGAGGGGGAACAAGGCCATCAGGAGGAAGTGGGCGAGGACAAAATTGTTTCCAGGGAGTTTGTATAAAGGTGGTCACTTGTAGGGGAGCTGCCTAGGGAGGGGGCAGGTAAGACACTGCTGTTCAGGAGGAAGTCAGTAGCGAGGAGCACCCTCTCTCTAATTCCAGGGGCCCTACCAATCAGAACAGCTGCCAAGGAAGGAAGATGCAACAGTGTGTAGGTTGGCAGGAAAAGTCAGTGATATCAGAAGGATGGATACAGGGAGGGCCAGGGCCTGCTCCTGGCTGCTGGAGCCCTGCGTGACACATGGCGCACGCTCAGGCAGCCATGTCTGAATGGCTGAAAATGATCCGATGAATGACACAATACCAATTGGCTTTGCAGTGTTTGGGAGTCAGTCATGCGTCTTTTTTTTTTTTTTTTTCTTTTTTCTTTTTTTGAGACAGGGTCTTGCTATGTCACCCAGACTGGAGTACAGTAGTGCGATCACAGCTCGTGACCTCCTGGGCTTAAGCAATCTTCCCACCTCAGCCTCTCAAGTAGCTGGGACCACAGGCATGCACCACTGTACCGGACTGATTATTTTTATTTTTTGTAAAGATGGGGTCTTACTTTTTCACCCAGGCTAGTCTTGAACTCCTGGCTCAAGTGATCCTCCTGCCTTGGCTTCCCAAGATGCTGGGATTACAGGCATGAGCCACCGTGCCCGGCCTGGGAGTCATATGTCATATGGATGCTGGGTTTTTTGCCTCTGCAGATGTGCATGCACAGATAGACCATGTACAGTCTTGAAGAGCAGAGTGGACTGTGACTCAGACACCAGGTTCAAATCCTGGCTTGCCACTTCCTTCCTGACTTCAGGAGGTAACTTGGCTGCTGTAAGGTAGTACCTTCCTCGTTGGTGATGAGAGACATAGCTGAGATGATTCTTGTAAACCACTCAGCACGTGCCTGCACGTGAGTGAGCTCTGTAGAGTGTAGCTGCTGCCGTTGTGGCTGTTTCCTTCTCTGTGTTCTCCTAATCACACTGGGTGGTTGTCATTTTTGGGAAAAGAGACGTTAAAAAATGTTTTCCAATACATTAAAAATATTAACACTGTTGATTCTTTTAGAATCATGCTGTGTAACTTACTTTAAAACTATACTCTGTTACATTCATCCTGGTAATAGTGTTTAACAAAAAGGAAAAAGAAAAAAAAACAGAAAGTAGCATAATAATATCTGTGAGCAGTTTTTAAGTGTGAAATAATCCTGAATAGCTAGAAAATTCAGAGGACATTTCGCGTTATGCGTAAGTGGCAGTTCATGTGCGGACATCAGGCTCTGGAGTTCTGCCAGCATTTTAAAATTAGAACTAAAGAAATGCGCCCCAACTTAATTAGTATAAATGTTGCCGTGCAACTTCTAATAATGAGTGTAATTTGCAATACATGCTCACCATGTAATTTAGCACAATGGGAACCCGCAGACTGTAGGACTAGTGTTTACTCAAGAGAAATGATTAATACAGAAAGGAACAAAGTTTAGCAACTGGAAGGCTTTGCAGGGGCCCCATGGATGCCTATTGGGATTGTCCCATTTATATCACCCCATTGGCAACACCCCACCGATTCCCACCCCAGAGCGTCTGCCAGGACCACAGAGAGGAAGCTGTGTCATCTACTCAGTTGTACGACAATTTACACATGAGTGGGTACCTCAGTTTCCTTCTCCGTAAAATGAGGGTGATAATGGTCCTAACATCTTATTGTTGGGGGGAATAAATGGGTCAATGATGTAAAGCACTTAGGAAAGAGCAGAGTGTGCTGCGCACAACAAATGTCATGTGTGAATAACGATGATACTACGCTTATGACCATCTTTGCAAGTGTGATCCTCCATGGGGATCTTGGATGCCAGGCTGAGGAGGGTGCCCTTCATCCCAAAGCACAGTACATGTTGGTCCTGGGGTGATTTGTCTTTATTGAGGTAAAATTCACATAACATAAAATTCGCCGTTATGAAGTGTACAGTCTAGAGCATTTTGTACATTCACAGTGTTGGGCAGCCATCACCTCTACTTAGGTACAACACATTTTCATCATCCAAAATGAAACCTGAACCCACTAAGCAATCAGTCTCCATTTCCCCCTTCTCCCATGCTGGCAACCACCAATCAGTTGTCCATCCATATTGATTTACATATTCTGGATATTTTCCATCACCATCCAGTATGAGACCTTTTGTATCTGGCTTCTTTCATATACCAACGTGTTTTGAAGTTCACCTGTTCTGTAGCATGTACCGATATTTCATTCCTTTTTAGGCTGAATCGTATCTCATTGAGTTACTATGCTTTGTTTACTCATTCATCAGTGGATGAGCTTAGGTTGGTTTCTGCCTTTTGACTGTGATGAATTATGTGCTATTATGATAGTCATGGATGAGTTTTTCTTTGAACACATTTTCATTTCTTTTGGATATATACCTAGGAGTGGAATTTAAACATCATTCTATGGTTAAATTTTGAGGAACCACTAAATCTTTCCATAGTGGCTGCACCATTTTAATTCTTACCAGCAATGTCTGGGGGTTCTAATTCTTCTACATCCGTGCCAACACTGGTTTTCCTTTTATTTTTTTCTAAATTATAGCCATCCTAAGAGGTGTGAAGTGGTATGTGATTATGGTTTGGGTTTGCATTTCCTTAATGAATAGTGATGGCAGGCATCTTTTCATGAACTTTCTGGCTGTTTGAATGACTTCTTTGGAGAAGCATCTATTCAATCCTCGGCCTGTTTTTTGGGTTGTCTTTTTGTTGTTGAGTTGAAAGAGTATTTTATGTATTCTGGCTACTACGTCCTTACCAGATAAATCATTTGAAAGTATGTTTTCCGTTCTGTAGGCCATCTTTTCACTTTACTGTAAGTGTCTTCTGATGCACAAAAGTCCTGAGATGATTCTAGACAGAGAATGAGCATAACAGTGAAAAACATTGCATTATAAAGTGAGAGACTCCTTCCTCTCTTCGTTCTCTTCCAACCTTCCTTATACCCAGAAAGAAAGTCTCAGCTTGGTGCTGGTGTGGCCTTGACACCCGTCTAATCCTTGCTTATCTACCTTTTTAACGAGGAGAGAACAGGCTCTAACCCAAGAGCCTTACACAGGGCCAGCCAGGAAATTCATAGCCTGTCTTCCCCATCTTCACTGGTGATACTCAGCCTCCTATTTATACTAATGACAAAGAGTTTTAACATAATGGATTTGATGTTTTAAAAAATGGGTGAGTGACATGATAAGGCTTGTGAAGGTGCTAAGAGAATAGCAGAACTGCTGCTGGACGCCTCTGGGCATCCCTGAGTAGGTGACAGATGGGGGGTGCCCAAGGACGCTCCGTCTGGTGATCGGAAGTGGGGCAGATGGAGGACGCTGGGCAGGCCGGCCATGAGCCAGCAGCTGGGAAGCCATTACTGACTCCTCAGTGTGCCCCAGGAGTCTTCCTGGACACCGTTCTCCATTCTTTCTCCCTTAATCCTCTCAACTGCCCAGCAAGGTGAGGAAGGCCTTGAGCTTCAGGGCTGAAGAGAAAGAAGGGAAAGGTGTGAGGGTTGGCTGAGAGGAATGTGGCAGGACTTGGTGAGGAATGGATGTGGGGGAAGGAGTGTCTAGAAGGATCTGGAAGGATCCATGGCCAGTGAAGGGAAAGATGGACAGACACGGAACTAGAAGCAGCATTTGAGAAGCCTCTTCACGTTTTTCATAGCTTGGCCTGTTTGAGTTTCCTGCAACTGCTGTAGAAAATTACCAGAAATTGGCCAGGCGGGGTGGCTCACGCCTGTAATCCCAGCACTTTGGGAGGCTGAGGTGGGTGGATCACGAGGTCAGGAGATGAAGACCATCCTGGCTAACACGGTGAAATCCCGTTTCTACTAAAAATACAAAAACAAAATTACCTGGGTGTGGTGGTGGGTACCTGTAGTCCCAGCTACTCGGGAGGCTGAGGCAGAATGGTATGATCCCAGGAGGGGGAGCTTGCCGTGAGCCGAGATAGCGCCACTGCCCTCCAGCCTGGGCGGCAGAGCAAGACTGTCAGAGGGGGAGGGGAGGGGAGGGGAGGGGAGGGGAGGGGAAAGGGGGGGGGGGAAAGGAAGGCAGGAAAGGAAAGAAGGGAGGGAGGGAAGGAAGGAGGAAGGAAGGAAGGAAGGAAGGAAGGAGGGAGGGAGGGAAGGAAGGAAGGAAGAAGAAGGAAGGAAGGAAGGAAGGAAGTCAAGAAAGGAAGGAAGGAAGGAAGGAAAGGAAAAAGGGAGGGAAGGAAGGAAGGAAGAAAGGAAGGAAGGAAGGAGGGAAGGAAGGAAGGAAGGAAGGAAGGAAGGAAGGAAGGAGGGAGGGAGGGAGGAAGAAAGGAAAGGAAAGGAACAGAAAGGAAAGAAAAGAGGGAGGGAGGAAGAGAGGGAGGGAAGGAAGGAAGGAAGGAAGGAAGGAAGGAAGGAAGGAAGGAGAAGGGGAAGGGAAGAAGGAAGGAAGGAAGGAAATTACCAGAAATGTAATGACTGAAAGCAATAGAGATGCATGGTCCCACAGTTCTGGAGGCTGCAAGTCTGAAGCCAAGGCCTCCGCAGGGCAGTGCTCACTTTGAAGGCTCTGGGAGAGATCCCTCCTTCCCTCCTCCAGGGTCCATCGGCTCCCGCAGTCATTGGCATTCCCCAGCTTGCCTCCCTCCAGCTTCCACCTCCATCTTCATGTGGTCTTCCTCTCAGTATACTTGGTGTGCCACCTCCTCTTCTTATAAAGACACCAGTCATTGGATTTAGGGTCCACTCTAATCCATCATGACCTCATCTTAACTAACTACATCTGCAGTGACCCTATTTCTAAATAAGGTCACATTCTGAGGTTCTAGATGGTTATGAATTTGGGGGACACTGTCAACCCCCAGTACTGTATTGTTTGCAGGTGGCTGATGACCCATTCCCACTGAAGGTCTTGAGGCATGACTGACACCACTGAGTGTCCCAAACCAACCTGGTGCATCCACTTTCACTCGGAAGTTCTGACCTCATTTGGCATTGGCACCGTCAGGGTCCCTGGAGATTTCACAGAAGAGCAGGGAAGCAGATTTTCACAGACAGGTTTCAACCTGAGCACAGGAATTGTATACCCAATCAACTTCTAGGTGCCTCTTAGGTACTTAACGTTGACTTGAAAATCATTGCTTAATTTAGGTCTGTTTCCTGTCTGAACTAAATGGAGTCCAGGAGGTTTATAGTCTTTCACGCTTTTGCTAAATTGTGTTTTACTTTGTTTCCAACTAAAAATGAGAGATCAAACTCTAGTTACGCCATGTTGATACAGAGTTCCGTCTTTATTGCAAACTTTGCCACACAGAGCTGGAAGACATCTGAGTGTAGGGATCATGTTCTTTGTCTTTGTTGGCCTGACTCTGCCAGACCTGGGGTACAGCAGCAAGGAGACCCGTAAACATTTGGGGGGATACACGAATAGAGAAAGCATAGTCCGGCTGAATGGAGGGGCCTTTCCTGCACCCTAGAGATGCTGTCAAGTCCCACAAAAGACTCTTTTCTACCAGAAGAAAAGTATTTCTGTCGTGTCTCTGCCATCAAGTTTTCTCTCTCCTCCTTCCAACCTCCTCATTGTCATTGAATTTCAAATAAAAGGATACTGTTTGCTCAAAAGCGACACCAGAGTTTGATACAGCTCAAGTACAACTCCACGGCTCCTAGTCAGGTCAGCTCTAACTGGGCCTGAACATTTCTAAGCACAATTGAATAAACTCAAATTCTCACTGCCTATTTCCTCTTTTCCTATTACCTGATTTTCTAGAAGATTGTGACATTTATTTACTTTGAGGTTTCTCTCTCTCTTTTTTTTTAAGTAACCAAGTAAGGGGTTCTCTCTCAAAAGACATATAATTCTGTGACTCTCCATTCATAAATATTTGAGGGGATGTGGCTAAGTGTTTATAGAGACCTGGGTTGGGAAAAAATACTGCTCAACTCCAACCTTTTTTCATAAACCTTTTGGCTAGTTCATTCACTCCTTGAACAAATATTTATGAAGCACCTATTTTAATGACGCAAGGGTTTTTCCAGGTAGGCCAGAATTAAAATTTAGTTCTGAGTGGAGACGTTTAGAATCCACAAACCACACAGTGTTAACCTCTGTTATTGCCAAAATAATCCATGGATATTATTTGGGTAGGGGGAGGAGTTAAAGTAAATATTTCCAATGGATTTTTGGAATTTACAAAATGTGTGTCCATTTGTCCTGAAAGGGGATGTTTGTCTGTTTCAATAGAGCTTCCCATGCTTGTCCTGATAAAATCTTACAATGTTTCAGAATAATTCCCAGGTCCTGTGAGCTATGACCCTAGAGATGTGGGTTTCTGAAGTCTGGTTGCTTTCAGACTGCTGGGATTTGAATTCAGGCTCTGCCGTTTTACCAGCTGAGCAGCCTTAGGCAGATTACTTAGCCTCTCTGATCCTAAGTGTGCACAGCTGGAAGGCAGGCACCGTGAGAGTCTTGTACTGTCTCAGCAAGCTGCTGTGGGATCAGATGTGTTCTGCAGAGAAAGCGCCATGAAGACTTTATGCCCTGATCAGCATCTACATCTTGACTTTTGTTCATCTGCATAACTTGCTCGGCTTCTGTACATGATTGTCTCTGAAATAAGCGGCCACCTTCTGCCTCGCACACCTCGTTCCTACATGGATAATCCCTCCTACATCCCAATACTGACTTAGGGATGGAACCCCGAGCTTCTCATCACCCCTGCTGCTTACAGGGGTTGGATTGGCGCTGGTAGTCAGCTTCCTCCAGGAAGAAGGCATCTCTCACCACTGGGAAGGCTCAGGAGGCTCCACACCACGTGTGCCTGCCTGCAGAGTCCCCTGCCCTGGGAAAACTGCTCAAGGGAGACAGTGCATCCACCATCTCTCTGCAGCCCTGCTGGCTCGTCCGCCCTCGCCTCCCTGCCTCCCTTCCACCCTCCCTCCCTCCCTCCCTCCAGGTGCCTTTGCAGCCTCAGGGGATTCATGCTGCACCTCTGGCTTCCTCCTGGAGCTTCTGGAAGGTGAAATAAAGTCCCTGGGATGCCGAGCTCTCTCTGGACCTGAAAAAGCCTCCCATCAAGAGAGAGAAATCCTAGAGATTCTTAGCAAAAGTTTCAGTAACCAGGGATAACGGGACAGCCAGTCCTGGGTTTCTAAACCCAGTTGATCAATATCCCCTTTATTCTAGTAGGTCAGGGGACTCTGGAGTTGGGGGCGGTATTTCCTGGGAGACAGCCAGCCCAGGCTATTGGAGCATCCCGCCTTTGCTTTCAGTATGGGAATGAGCCCGACACACCTGGGCTAGTCACATCTTCCCAGAACCTACTGTGCTAACTCTGGCCAGGACTCAAGGATGTAAGAAGTAGGAGACGCAGGAGCAGGGGCACAGAGCTGCTGGCCCTTTCTCAGAAGCACATCAGCTGAATAAATGTAACAAAGCCTCCAGGCATCCAGCCTGTGTCCTCATCCTGCCAGGGCCCCTGCTCTTCCTGTCACTGATGAATGCAGCCAGTCAGTCAATCAACAAACCTGCATGAGTTCACTGCCCAGTGCTAAGTCCCAGAAGTGACAAAGAGAGAGAGAGACAAAGAGAGACAGAGAGGAGTCTCTGGTCTGGCTGGGGCTGGGTTACTTTGTCCCCTGCAGATCTTACCAGGAGTGCACCTTGTCGGTCAGGGGCTGGGTTACTTTGTCCCCTGCAGATCTTACCAGGAGTGCACCTTGTCGGTCAGGGGCTGGGTTACTTTGTCCCCTGCAGATCTTACCAGGAGTGCACCTTGTCGGTCAGGGGCTGCCTGGAGCTTCAGTGCTGGAGGCCCAGCCGGGTACAGTGTCACCTCCACTGTGGTGCTGGCCATCACTGCAGGCCACAGAAGCACTTTTTCTCCTGGCAGCCGGGAGCTGCAGCATCCGGGGGGGGGGGGGGTCTCACTGTTCAGCGGCCTGCACATTCGGAAGGTTTATATCTTCGGGACTGAAAATTGGGGTCCCCTTTAGATTTCTATCTTCTGCTTGGTAACTTCAGTATATAATAAGAGAAATAAAATGGATTTTGTTGGCTTCTCGTTTGGTTGCCTTTGAGCCGACATATTTTAAAGTGTTTGTTTACATTCCAGAAAAGGGTAAAACGTCAATGGCAGGTGAGCTTGATGTTCTGTTACTTCCTGAGAAATCAGGGATGTTCCCTTGCATTTGTGAACCACTTGGGGAGAGCTGAAGGGTGCGGCAGCTTCTGTGAGATTTGGTCTCTGCTTCAGGGCATGGAGCTGACATTTGCAAAGGCCCCCTGTGTGCCAGCCAGTGCCAAGGGCATGCTTCTTCCCTATGGAGCTTCCCCCAAGGTACAACACGGTCACTATTATGCTCATTTTACTGTGAGCCTGAAAGAGCTGGCCCAGGGCTACACGGCTGGTGGACTGGAGCTTAGGTCGTCCTGAACTTGTGGCCCAGGCTCTTTCCAGCGTCTGTGCTGCTAGGAGAACAGCTGTGCCTTGAAAGATGCTGAAAAGAATTCAGCCGTTTACGTTTTAGAACTTGGGCTTTCCCAACTCCTTCATTGTTTAAATATTACCAATGAAATGGACAAAATCTATTTAGCACATTATTGTGGTCATGTTTCATATTAAGACAACAAAATTTCTCTCTAGTTTCTGCATGGTGGCCTCACCTCCCTCCATGGCCAGGTGTCAGGGGACATATGAGTCACCATCCAAGTCCTGACCCTCATGAGAGAAAGCAAGCAAGACTGATAATTACACTGAGCAATGACCATGAGCTGAGATGGTCCAGAGCCAATAGGGGCATGTGGTCTCCCTGTTGATAGAACATCTCACGGTGGTGAGGGCCATTCATTTATTCACTCACTCACTTATTCGTCCCTCAAGTCCTTCTGGGCAGCCCCTGGGTACCAGGCCCTTTGCTGGCCATAAACCAGGCCGACTTGTCCCCAGCCCTTCCAGCCTGGATCCCTGGGAGGCGGGGGTGTGTGGTTTTAGCCCCTCTGTTCTCATACCGGAGATTACTTCCCATTTTACAGGTTGCCAAATGTACATGAGTGCCCACACACAGAAAATGGCAGAGCCCAGGGACTCTGAAGCCCAGTAGTCGAGGTATGCCCAGCCTTTGCTAAAGACAGCAGAGAATGGCTTGGCTTGGGGAACTGAAATTTTTCCTTGCCTGAGAAACACAAGAGCTCTTCCCTTTGCCAGGGCACAGATCCCATCACCACCATGTCAAGGAAGAGACCATGTGGTCCCTAGCCCAGTTCTCTCTGCCTCTTTTTCTCTCTCCTACTTTCTTCTTCTCTCAGCTTTAGATCCCCAGCCACAAACGTCAAACCCTGGCTTGTTAAACATCTGGTAACCCATCCATTAAGCGGAAGGCAGGCAGAAGGTTCGTGTTCCAGGAGCCACCCGTCTTCCTGAATTGCCACCCCTGTCCTAAGCATGACACTTCGTTTGTACATACTTTGAGTTATAGTCTTCAGAATAATTAATTTTAATATGTATGGAAGAATCAATTCCGTGGGAAGAAAGCCAATTTCCTGAACATGGCATGCTGTTTGATGGGTAATTCTCTCTCTCATTCCAGGCAAGGAAATTCCATTTGGGTGTTAAATTTCTTGGCTAGAGTAGAGATAACAGACCCACAGATTGTAAAATTCCAGGCTGGGAGATGGTGTGAGGATGACTGTTGGGAATTCACATGAATCTTACAATGCTAGCTCCTAATTAATCACGGTAACACAGGGAGTGAATGGAGAGGAAAACTATTTAAGAACAAATGTTGGGCATTGGTGAAGTGGTTATTTAAGGGAGTGCAAGTACCAGAAACCACGTTTCTAGAGTGATCCTGCAAGGATGCTGGTTGGGTGACTGGGGGACCCTGGAGGAGGCGTGAGTTAGGAAGGTTCTGGGCATGGCTTGGGCGCACCAGGTGGGTGCGCGGTGGGCGTTCCTGTGGCTTACCCGACAGTGCCACCTGCTGGTCACCTCTGGCATGGCACCCGGGCTTCAAGCTTGGCGCATGCGCAGAAGCGCCCCCGCAGCCCGCCCGGATCCCTAATACTTCCAAATTCAGATGCTAAGTTGAGCTCATAAAATGCAAAGTTATAATACCATTTCACTAGAAATTCCTTTTAGGACACTCCTGTTACTCTATGCTTCCTCTCTCTGTCCTATTGGGCTGTGGGCATCCTAGGAGCTCCCCCCTCCACCTCAGCAGGGTACCATGGCTGGTGAACAGCCGAGCTTAGCAACTGTGAGTGCCTCACACGTGCCAGTTCACAGGCGGTGGCCTAGACACCTGGAATGTGGCTGTCACTGTCCCCCTCCCACCAGCTCAGAGCAGAACCTGGGCCAGAGAGTCCACCTGTGTCCTCACCCATCCTAAGGGCGGAAACTGTCCCAAGATCAGAGAAGGGGAAAATCCTCTAAGAGACAAGTGACTTGCCCAGGGTGACAAGATAGAGACCCCAGGTGTGAACCCAGGTCCACCTGTTTCCTGGCTCAGAGTGACAAGACTGAGAGCCCGGGTGTGAACCCAGGTCCACCTGTCTCCCGTGTTGGGGCTCTTTTCAGAGTGCTGACCGCCTCCTGGAGCCTCCCAATGCAACTCACCCTTGCAACTCAAGGGTGATTTTAGGGCAATAAAATGCTCCAGGATAGCTCTGACCTTGTGGTCACTCAAGAGTCCAGCAACTTCCTGGCCAATAAACCAAACTTCTCCTTGCCCTGTGCCTGTGAGGTCTGGCCGATTCTCCCCATGAGGCTGAGCTGGTAAATATCCAGTGTTACCTGCTACCCTTGCTTTGCTGAGAAGCCCCAGATGAAGCCCCTCCGCAGAGCAGCAGGCAGCCCCCAGCCTTGAGAGAGGCCCATGCCATCAGTTTTGTCCTGACAGCTGTGCTGTTGACCACCTGGGTTTCTGCTCAGCTCAGGAGTCATCAAGGTGCACCTGCTACTTGCTAGGCATGAATGAGGCATCATTTCCTGTCCTCAGGAACTTCACAAGAGCAGAAATGGGCGCTAGCTCCGGTGGCATATTCAGTACCTAGGACACCTATGTCACATACAAGGATTCCAGCAAATTTTCAAAAGGTTGGCACCAGCCACTCCCCACAACCCTACCTTGAACCCACTGAAGTCTTTCTCAGGGGAGTGTGGTCTCCCAGTTAGACCTGAAATCCCTTGAAGGCAGCAAGGTTGTCGAATCTTGTTAATTAAACAAGGCCTCCTTCCCTGCTCTGTGTCCAGAAGACACTCAGTAAATACTTGTTAAACAAATAAACACATTTCTATGACTGGCTCTTGGTCACTAAAATCAGCATTTCTTTAAAAATTCATGAGCACCATAATGCTTCCCAGTGCGAGAGCAAGCCACGTTATGAAATTGGCATGAATTTTCTATTAAAGAGAAGAGTGTCTATTTAATAATACTCCCAAAGGGTAGCTTTTGGGTTACTGCTGTGCTGCGTTATAATTTTCTATAATTACATGGTGTTGATTGTAGTTTGCCAACAGAGTGTCAGTAAAGAAACACGTAACCCTGGAACCGTATTACTTCAAGTGTGCAGCCTTACCAAATGGAAACTCATCGGTTAGCTGGGTCGAGGGTGGCTAAGAGAGGGTCCTCCAAAGTCATGAATAGAGGACACATAAATTTGCCCTGCAGCTCTCAATGTGTGTGGTCAAAACGAATAGCCAGGGGATCTGTTAGGAAACCCTTTGGGATACTCTAGAAATGGAGGGAGAATCCTATCTTTGAGCGCCCCCGGGGGCTGCTGGTAGAAAGGAGTTTGACGGACAGCAGCTTTAAGGGGCAGCACCTGTTGAGAAAAGCAATCCTGTAAATGGTCGCATGGTAGACAGAGAATGGATGTGCTATGATCTTCCCCCCAGATTTTTATGTTGAAATCTGATCACTAATGTGCTGAGTTGAGGAGGCAGGGCCTTGGGAGGTGACTAGGTCACGAAGGTGGAGCCCTCTTGAATGGGATTGGTGCCCTTACAAAATAGGCTCCAGGGGACCTATTTGCTGAAGACGCAGCAAAAAGGTCTCTGAACAGGCAGAGGGCCCTCCCCAGACACCACATTCGCTGGCACCTTCATCCTGGACTTCTCAGCCTGCAGAACTGTGAGAAGTTTCTGTTGTTTTTAGGCCACCCAGTCTAAGATATTTTGTTATAGCAGCTGGGCTAAGACAGTGTGTAGACGGAGTTTTCCAAAGGCAGGGCTGTGTTTGTTGTGTTCACCTTTGAATGCAAGCAGGGGCCAGTAAGTAGTGGAATGCATGCATGTGTGCGTGCAGGAGGCTACCATGGACTTAGACAAGACCCGACGTGCCCCTGCCTCTGCCATCCTCTTGATGTGTGCCTCAGGCCAACTTGCCCGTCCTCTCTGGGTCGTGGTCATCTCTGCTCTAGAAGAGGATTTTGATCCTCCTTCCCAGAGTGGCTGAGTGTAAGACAAGGGAATGTGAAGTCACTCAGCACATAATGTCCAGGGGCCGCAATCGGCTCTGCCTGGGACATCGCTTGGCATTGGATCTGGCAGCATTCAGGCCGGAGGTTGGTGGGAAGCTACTCTCACCCCCAGACTGGCTGGCAAAGTAGGAGATGCACCACCCTCGCAAGTCTGATGAGAACCAGGGCTTTAGCAGGGACGCCGGCCCCACAGGTCCCCTCCAGGCACCGGCAGAGGGTGTGTCCCCTCACAGCTGGGGTGTCCAGGGAGGTCCTGAAGCAGCTTCTCTGAGTTATAAAATATGGAGCTTTCACTCCTTAGTTGCGATTTGGGGTCAAATGTTCTCCCAAACAACCAGAGGAACAGTCATAAAGAATGCATGCACACTGTTTGGCCCAATTAACATTCTTCAGAAGATGGGGGCAATTCTTTGAAGTCTGTTCCTTCAAACTGCGTGTGTCGAGGGGGATGTCGACACACCCCTGTGGGCTGGGCCAAGCTTCTGCCCTAATTAGATATTTACACAAGAGACCCAAGCGGGGAGGGTGGATTTATTTTTAATAAAAGAAGATTAAAATCTGTGTATCTGCAGCATATTAAGGAAGACTGAACCAAATTAAAAACCCTCCCACAACTTTGAATAGTGGGGACCTGGAAAAGGAAGCATTTCACTTGGAATTCACTAAAACTTGTTGCTTTGAGTCAGGAAGAAAAAAATCAGCAATCCCCCTTCCCCCGTCTCAACCCTAACTTCACCTTGGCTTGTTGGTGCTCCCAGTGAGGGCGCTGGGGGTGGTCAGCCGAGCCCTCTGCATTTGACGAACCACTGTAAACCCAGACTCTGCGGCTGGGTGCCCATTTGTGGAACTGCAGCCCCAAGCTGGGAGGAAGGAGACAGTGGAGGTGACATGGCTGGGAATGGGATGGGGTGGGGGCCACTCTGACACTCTGCAAGCTCAGGGACCAGCCCAGAGGGTCACATGAGAGTGCAGGCCACACCTGGTCTTCCCACGAGAAGACAGATCTCCAGACTTTCATGCGGACTCCCCTGATTTTAAATATTTCAAACTAATCTAAAACCTTTGTAAACATATATACTTCCTCTTCCAACCCAGAAATTCCACTTACGGTCGTTGACCCCAAATACTTGAAGAAATGTGTCCACAAAAAGACCTGTACCCAAGCACTCGTAGCAAAGACCTGAACCCAAGCACTCACAGCGGCTTTGTTTGTTAGAGCAAAGTAACTGAAACAACACAAATGTGTATCAAGAGGAGAATGCGGCCAGGCCTGGTGGCTCATGCCTGTAATCCCAGCACTTCGGGAGACCAAGGCAGGAGAATCGCTTAAGCTCAGGAGTTCAAGACTAGCCTGGATAACATAGGAAGACCTCATCTTTAAAAATAATAATAATAATAAAAACTTGGCCAGGCGTGGTGGCACATGCCTGTAGTCCCAGCTACTCACTTGGGCCCAGGAATTCGAGGTTACAGTAAGATGTGATCTTGTAACTGCGCTCCAACCTGGGGGACAGAGCAAGACCCTGTCTCTAAAAATAATAAATAAAAAGGGGAGAGTTGGAGAGCAGATGGCGGCACAATCACATGACTGTATGCTGTTCTACAGCCAAAAGGAATGGGCTGTGGTGCCCATGACAAATTGGATGGACCTTGAAGCCTGTGGCACTAGAGAAGCATTAGGACATGAGCTGCATGGTTCCGCTTAGAGGAAGTTCAAGGACAGGCAAAGGAATCTTCTCTGAAGGTGGAGATCAGAACGGTGTGGGCTTCCTGGGGTTGTGGGTGGGGACTTTCTGGTAGACTGAAAAGGGACAAGAAGGAAGTGTCTAGGATAGTGACAGATGTCTCTCCTGGGGACTAGGGCGTGGACCATATGGGGGTCTGCAGCAGACATTTGCCCAAACTCATCACACCGTAGGCTTAAGGTCCATGCACTTGACTCTATGTAATTACAGCTTTTTAAAACATTTAAAACTTTCAAAACACAGAACAGGTCAAACCCAGTATTGTAGGTCACATTTAGTCAGTGGGCCCCCACTTGCAGCTTCCGTTACAGTGAATGTTTACCCTTATGTTAACTAGGGACCCCTAGCCTCCAGGTGGAGACACATCCCTCACCACCAGCCATCTATGTGGTGAGAACCTAAAACTACTCTAAAAACATGTCTATTTTTTCAGACCAGTGCCACTATGCCTGGCCAATTTTTTTAATTTATTTTTTTAGAGATGGGGTCTTGCTATGTTGTCCAGGCTGGTGAGGAGACAGCTCAGGGTTCAGGGAGCAGCATGGGCCAGGCTGATGGTGGTGAGCAGAAGGCAGTCCAGTGGCCTGGGAACAGCACCCAGGTGGCCGAGAGGTACCGGTCCTTGGAGAGGTTGGCACGGCTCAGAGGGGAATGGATCAAAAGAGTTTGGCAGGGCAAGTGGTATGGGCATTAAGAACATTAAGAAGAGCTGGGAGCTACAGAAATGGGAGGTAAGAGACCTGGCACGCTTGCCAGGTCTTTTTCTTTCTCATCGACATTTTTTAGAGGAGTTTCAGGGTCACAGCGAAATGAAGTGGAAGGTACAGAACTTCCACATGCCCACCCCACACAGGCACAGCCTCCCCCACTGTCAACATCCTGAACTGGGATGGGACATTTGGTGATTGGATGACTCACTCTGGGACACTGCAGTCACCCAGAGTCCATACCCTACGCCACGCTCAGCCTCAGTGGCCACATTCTGTGGGTTTGGACCAATTTACAGTGACTGGGATCCACCAATGTAGTATCCAAGGAGCTTCACTGTCCTAAAAATTCTCTGTGCACCGAGGCTTTTAGAGGCACAGAGGCTTTATCTCTGAAAGCTGCAGGGGGCAGTTAGAGGGGTCAGGCTGGAGGCTGTGGCACAGGAGGTGGGTGGGCCTCCTCCCCAAACCTGGCTCAGACACCCACTGGGCGTCCTTCCACAAGACGACCTTTTTGGGGCTCCACTTGGGCGTCCTGCATGCTTCACACCACAGTCAGGGACAGGTGAGGGATAAAGTACCCAGCAGGAGCCCACAGGGTCGTGACACATGAGGGTCTGGCACAAACTCGCTGGGCTTCTCATGCCCACAACAGATTCAGTGCCTGCCCTGGAGAGCCCAGAAGCCCCAGGCTGAGAGTGGAAATTCCTAGAGCAACTGAGAGGGGAGCATGTTCTGGAGGTGGTAGGAGCTTTGGGGCTGGGGGACGTGGGTGGTAGGAGCTTTGGAGTGGGGGGCATGAGAGTGACTTCTGAGACCCAGCGTCCTCTGAAACCTCACATCTAAATTGCACGGCACATTCCTTCTTGACTCCAGCTGGGCCAGAGGCTCCCTCCCGGCTGCCGGCTGCTGCTCCTGGCAGTGCTGGTCACAGGCATCGGACCCCCAGGGACTGGATGGGCCACATCTGCACAGCGGTTCCTACTGCATCTCACACACGTTACTGTCATCTCGCAGATCTGTGTCATCCTGACTCTTAAATTTCCTGTCTTGTGGTCCAATCAAAATAGGTCTCACTGACCCAGCCAAAATCTATATGCATGAGGCTTTGACGATGCAGATGTTTCCTGCTATTCCTAGAGCAGGAGGCGGTGTTGGCCAAGGCCTCATCAACAGCTGTTCCCAGAGGACTGGGGCTGAGAGAGACTTGGAGGGAGGAGAGGCCACCTCCCCACAGCCTGCGTCTCCTCTGCGACCAGGGACCGTCACTCTCCTCTGCGGAAGCCTGAAGCTGCTCTCAGCCAGTTCTTCCAGATCAGCACCCTCAGGAGACCTCAAGAGTTGAAAACCAAGACAGTCAGAAAATGGGGTACTCCCCACCAGCCTAGTGGGGAGTTCTGAGCCCTGGGCTCTCCCACCTTCCAAACCACTCCAGTGCCCATCTCTCACACTCTCTGTGTCTCTGTCTCTGTCTCTCTCTCTCACACACACACACACACACTCACACAGCACACACACAGACACACAGATACCCAGTGTTTCAGCGCATTTCTACAGAAATGACTCCTATGCACACTGCACCAGGGAAACACCACATTGAAATCGAGGACTCAAATAGGTCATAAGCTGAGGGTGCGTTTTTTCACCCCAGGCTTTGGGGTCTCCTCTTGTCCCTGGGCCCCCTCTCCCCTCCCAGCGCCAGACAGGATCGTGCAGTGGTTCCATCAGGACTTGGGAAGCTGAGAGACCCGACTTCCAATCCCAGCACTGCCCCTTGCTTGCTGCATGACTTGGGCCCATTGCTTGGCCTTTCTGAGCCTCAGTTTCCCCAGCTGGGGGAGTGAAGATGGCAGTTCCTGCCTCATAAGGTTGTGAGGATGAGACAAGAAAACGCAGGAGGATCATGTAGCCTGACACCCAGTGCTCAGATCTCCACGCAGTGCTGTTTTTGCGGGGTCACTGCCTTCCTCTCACCCTAGTGTGGCCTCAGCCTCCAAGAGGCCTAGAACTCTGGGAAAGGAGCAGTCAGGACAGGACACAGCTCCAGGCTTTTCTTGTTTCTCTAAAATACTCGGAGTCCAGAGTCTGCCTTGAGTAACCAGAGCTGGCACAAAGGGAGTGGGAACCCTGAACACGGGTTTGCCATTCCGGGGCTCCCTGGTGGTGTGTCCTGTGTCAGCCCATCCATTCATTCATCCATTCATTCATTCATCCATTCATTCATTAATTCATTCATCTAAGCACGTGTTCATCAGCTGCCCCCTGTGCATCCACCATCTGCATTAGGGTTCTCCCCAGGCCTCTTTTGTGTGGGGAGCCCAGCCTGAAGCCAGACTGTGTAGTGGGATGGGAGGGGTTGCCAGACAGGGTCCTCTGAGAGGTGTTGGCCACACAGCACCCATAGTGCCTCTCCCAGAGGACCCCTGCCCCTCTCATCTGGGCAGCGAGGATGGCTGGGATGGACGGCTTGGCTTTGCCCAAGCCCAGAGCAATGGTCCCTGTACAGTGATGTTATTATATTCTCAGAGAAATGCCCAGAGTCCCTCAGGTTGGTCAACATTTGTTCCTTGGACTCCTCAAAGGCTTTGCCAGAGAGTGGAGGCTGTGTGTGTGTTCATGTGTGTGTGTGCGTGTGTGCGTGTGCGTGTGTGCGTGTGTGCGCGCGTGTGTGTGCATGTGTGCGTGTGTGCGTGTGTGTGTGCGCGTGTGCGTGTGTGTGCGCATGTGTGTGCATGTGTGCATGCGTGTGTGTGTGCGCGTGTGTGTGCGTGTGTGTGTGTGCACATGCGCGCGGGCACAGGGCTGTTGCATGGTTGTCAGATTGGAGGCAGAGTAATTGTGCTCAAAGCAATAATAATTACTAATCCCACTCTTTTCCATGGTGGACCTTCTTATTAAAGTATCAGAATTTAAGCAGCCCAGTGTTATACATATGGATGTAAGTGAGATCCGCATTGTCCATTTGAACAGCTCTAACTTTTTTCTGGCTCAAGTGGTACATCTTGCACTAACACAAATCCATTTTTTACTTGACTTTGATTTGCTGATTAATATTATGATGCTGAGTTCAGGTATATGATCAGGTTACAAATATCAGTTTTTCACTGAATGGCTGTTATTTGGTTTCCAATAACAGAAACCTGTTTAAGGATATTTCAACAAAAAACCAAACAACTGCTGGGTCTTACTGTGGCTCGGTATTTGGGTTTTAGAACAAGAGTAACTAGATAACCCTGGACGTATTCTCTTCTCAGTTTATATTTTTAAAAAAGAAAAGAAAAACAGCTCGGTTTTGATATTAAGGAAATGGCTGGTAGCTTCTGGTTTCTCTGGGCAGCCCCGCTGGGAGATGCTGGTCCTTACTGCTCACTGCTCTCCTGGTGTCCCAGCGGTGGGATAATCCAGAGCCCACCTCAGACGAGCTCTAACCCAGATGAGCTCACAGTACTGCCATCCTGCTGCATCCTGAGCGGGCAGTGGGTTTCCAGCGTGGGCCCCATTATGGGTGATGGAATTTAGAGGAAGCGGCGTGATTTGATAGGGGTGGTTCAGCCATAGCTCAGCCCTGTGGGTAGAGTGTCTTTTTTTTCTCCTTTTTCTTCTTCTTTTTTTTTTTTTTTTAGACAGAGTCTCGCACTGTCGCCCAGGCTGGAGTGCAGTGGCACAATCTCGGCTCACTGCAAGCTCCGCCTCCCGGTTTCACGCCATTCTTCTGCCTCAGCCTTCCGAGTAGCTGGGACTACAGGCACCTGCCATCATGCCCGGCTAATATTTTTGTATTTTTAGTAGAGATGGGGTTTCACCATGTTAGCCAGGATGGTCTCGATCTCCTGACCTCGTGATCCGCCTGCCTCAGCCTCCCAAAGTGCTGGGATTCCAGGCGTGAGCCACCGCGCCCGGCCAAGTGTCTTTTTTTCAGGTGGGATGGTAGTAAACTCAATGAGAGAGAATTTTGCACATCAGGCTAGACCCTGCATCTGAAGTGGCAGAGGGCATTCATTCTCCAGGTGCCACACAGGCCTCTGAAGGGACTGTGACCTCCTGGGGGCAGGGGTGTGCTCCCGGACCTCCTGTGAACCTCCTTAGCCCTGAGCAAACCCCTGCATGTTGGGGGCTATGCACTGAAATGAGCCAGGTGGGATTTAATGGATTCTGAAGTACAACTGTGCAGCCTCAGGTTGCCTTCAGCATCCAGGCCCTCGGGGCACCGCCATGCTCCCCAGGGCATGAGGGTTCCGAAAACACAGTCTGTTCCCAGAATTAGCACAATCAGAGCCCTGGTGAGACGGTGAAACTACTGTCCTTGGCCTCCAAAGCATAGAATGCCCCCAAGCCAATGAATGGTCATGAAATTTCCCACCTCCTGTTCCGCTCACTTGCCAGTCACTCAGAGACAGTGCCTGCAGTGAGACTGTGCCCCAGAGTTTCACCACAGCCGGTCACAGGACCACAGGTGCCTGCTATGAAGGAGGGAAGAAAGGCCAAAAGGCATAGAAAAAATAATCTTGCTTTTCTAAGTTTCTTGCTGTATCTTTTACCACGTGCTTCCCATGAGGCTGCTTTTGACTGGAGGGTCAGCCTCTTTGACTCTGATGGCAAGTCTACATTCCTGTTCAAGGCTTTGATTTCCAGTACAGTCGGCCCCAATGTTCAGGACTGATCCTAAAGTATGCATTCAGTTATTGATCATCAATAGTTTATTATCCTATCACTGCGTCTCCCCTGGACACGATAATGAAAGTATTGGTTTATTCATGGATCCTGTTTGAAGGACGTGACAAATTGATTTTCCGACACAGCCCAGATAAAGTCAAATGAAAGTCACAATGTAGGAGAGGTGATCTTGACCTGATCATCACATTGAAAGTGCCTTTACCATGTTCGGAAGCCCTGGAGAATCTCACAGCACCACCCAGGCCCCTCCTGAGTCAGCAGCACTGAGTCCCCAGGTGCACCCAGCACCCTGCTCCCTGAGAAGCACTCAGACAGGACCTGAGACGATGCCCAGCCAGGAAACAGGGCAGGGCCAGGGCTGCCCCCAGGCCTTGTGAAAGTGGGAGCTGTGCCTCTCACAACCTTCCTGTCCCTGCAGGGGGAATCCCAAGGCTCCATTGGGCATTCTCCAGGCATTTTATGAAGCTCAGGTCCAGAACAGGAGGTGCCCGGCAGCTTCGGAATCGACGGCCCAGGGCCTGGCCTGCCCCGTGCTGACTCCCCCAGTGAGAGAGAGGCACACACCTCCCTGCACTCCTCCTGGTCACCCTCCCACAGTTTCACAGGATGCTGCTGCTCTGGACTCTGCCCTGCCCCTCCGGAGGCCCCTCCAGAAAGTGCAAGACCATGAGAGGGCCCTGACTCACAGGAGCTCATGTTCAAGTTCAGAAAGAAAAGCAGACAGGGAGGCACATGGAGCAGTGGACAGCCAGCCATCATGACCAGCGGAGACAGCTGGCAGGGCTTCCCAGGCAGGCACAGGAGCCTGGGAGGGGCGCTGGAGGTGGGTGCGATGCCAGAGTGGAGTCCTGTGAACAAGGGCCGGGAGATGACGGTCGACTGGAAAGAAACCACCATCACTGCTCCAGAGTCACCCTTGGAATTATAGTGATTTTGACAGGCTGTGGCAGCTGAACGTCTTCATTAATGTGAAAAGACAATCATGAAGACGATGAAAACGACTCTGAGCGCCTCTCCCAGGGAGTAGAGAGCGCCGTCTGCATTTGCTATGGTGGCCCCCATCCGTAGTTTCACTTCCACAATTTCCGTTACCCACAGTCAACTGTGGCCTAAAATACATGAATAGAGTGAACAAGATATTTTGAGAGAGAAGAGAGAGACCACGTTCACGTGACTTCGGTAACAGGATATTGTCAGAATTGTTCTATTTTATTATTGTTGTTAATCTCTTACTGTGCTTGATTCATAAAATAAACTGTATGTAGGTATATATGTATGGGAAAAAGCATAGTATATATACATTATATAGGAAAAAAGGATAGTATATATGCATAGTATGTATAGGAAAAAGGATAGTATATATACATAGTATGTAGAGGAAAAGGATAGTATATATACATAGTATGTGTAGGAAAAAGCATAGTATATATACATAGTACATATAGAAAACAGCACAGTAACTGTGTTCTAAAATAGGTGAGTAGAGTACAAGATACTTTGAGAGAGAAGAGAGACCAAGTTTACATGATTTCCATGACAGCATATTGTTAAAATTGTTCTATTTTATTATTGTTGTTAACCTCCTAAACAGCGCCCAATGTAGAGAATAAATACCTAGGTATGTATGTGTAGGAAAAAGCATAGTATAGTCTATCTGTGGCTTCGGGGCTCTTAGACCATATCCCGCACAGATAAGGGGGGAACTGCTCTCTATAAATTGATGGTGCTTTCCATTAGAGCCATGGCAGTTTCTAGTGGAAAAAGTAACAAGTCTGCAAAAGTGTTGAGGGCAGTGTCCTCAGTGGCTGTTAATTGTAGTTTACTTTTGTCTGTGGAGGTTAACGTTGCTGTCTTCAGGGCACGCTTTCGTGATCATAAATAGTCTACTCTATAATAATAATTTGGTCTTGGTAAGATCCAAAGACTATCCCAAACACAATTATCTTGTCACTGCTTAGGTGGTAATTTTTAATGAGTAAAGGATTCAATCAGTATCTTTGGTGGTATTGGTGGTATATGTTATTTGAAATGACAATCAGCTGCTACAAGGATGGGAAAAATAAATTATTGGTAATCTTCAAAACTCATGAAGAATTGTGAGACATTGTACATTGTCCTCCAGTTTGAGATTTGGTAAGGAAACCTTTGTCTTCCGTCTTTGATTTTATGGGACCCCCATTCAGGAATGAAGATTTATCACTTTAAGGTTTTCAGGGGCTTCCTTGCTTTGTTCTTTCAAGACAAGAAGGATAATTTTCCTCTGTAGGGCGGAAATGTATCCAATAAAAGTCAAGCTATATATAGTTCATTCTGTCTTATTTGGCCCCAGCTATTGTAAGGTTCACATGCTTTAAATGGGTAATTAGCCAGTGGGCTTGTTGGTTGTTGATTAAATGAATTCGAGTATAGCTTTAGGGTCTGAGAAAATGTTCTTTCAAGAAGCTTCTTTGTGTTTCCAGCTGTCTGTGGGTCTGTTGTCTTTATTGGAATCAACATAGACTTAATTCTCACAGAATAAGCTCTTTACTTTTTATTCATTTTCAAGAGGACACTATGCATAATTGGAATTATGCAAATTAGAGAATTAGAGTTTGGCACATAGGAAATTGAAATTATCCCTTAACAGACTTCCTGACCCGCCAGCGTTCTTACTGGTCCTTGGCCTGGGTAGAGTGCTGCTGAGTCCTCGGGTAGACCCTGTGCCTGTGCTAGTCCCACCCCCTCAGCATCTGGGCCTGCCCAGTCTCAGCCAGGCAGGGAGCCCCAGGAGGGAGCCCATCAGGGGACTTCCTGCAGCTTTAAAATTTCTTTTGCTTTTTAAAAAATTCTTTGATCAAATAAAGTTTAGTGTATAATCCACAGGTGTGCACTCGGGGCTTCTGCAGCATTTACATAAGAAAGCATTGAGCAGTGGCCCACACCTCTATTTCCAACGCTTTAGGAGGCCAAGACGGGAGGATCACTCGAGGCCAGGAGTTTGGGACCAGCCTGGGCAATATAGCAAGACCCCATCTCTACAAAAAATACAAATGAAATTAGGCAAGTATGATGGGGCATAACTAACTGTAGTTCCAGCTACTCAGGAGGCTGAGGTGGGCGGATGGCTTGAGCCCAGGAGTTTGAGGCTGCAGTGAGCCATGATCATGCCACTGCACTCCAGCCTGGGTGACAGAATGAGATCCTGTCTCAAAAAAAAAGAAAAAGAAAAAGAAAAAAGCACTGAAATGAATTATGAAGCATTGTTAACTCTTAGACATCATGGATTTTTAAAATTCTTTTACAATAAATTACCACTCTCTGTTACTCTGCCAGCATCAGGGAATGGGGTCAGTGCTGTGACTCCCTAGTGAGGACCCATGGCTTAGGCTTCTCTGTCTTAGCTTTGCTGGAGCTTTTTCTTCACTCAAGGAAACCCCATCTGCAGATTCCAAGCCTCCCACTGGGGAGGTGAGGTCAGGACGTGGTCGTTTGAGTATGGAAATAGCGATAGATTTTATTGCCCCACTTATAGACGAGTAAACTGCAGACATCACCTCCATAGTCACCCACACAGTCAGGAGTAGGCCTGGGTGTCGGAGCTGGACCCTGTGCCCTCATCCTGAGCTCCTCCCAGACCCTGCAGCCTCTCCATGCAGCCTCACGTGGAGGGAGCTCA
Source organism: Trachypithecus francoisi (assembly GCF_009764315.1). Taxonomy (NCBI): domain Eukaryota; kingdom Metazoa; phylum Chordata; class Mammalia; order Primates; family Cercopithecidae; genus Trachypithecus; species Trachypithecus francoisi. The sequence goes on along the minus strand of NW_022681442.1, from coordinate 3,459,238 downwards.
GTGCCACTCTTCATCCCCACAGGAACTCCCTAAGCCCTGGGGCCTCCGTGCCTGCACTGGATTCGGGTCCGAAGGCAACACTGCCCGCAGAGCCCTGCGTGTGGGGCTGGACTTTTCCAGCAGAATCTGCTCCAGGGGACCCAGGGAAGCAGCCACTCCCCAGCTCCCAGCAGCCTCCCAGGTCACCCTCTTTCCCAGGGCACTGTCTGTTCCCCAGGGACCTCAGACGCCTCTGAACACACCTGGCCTGTGTGTATAGGGGCAGGGGACATGTGTGTAAGGGGAGGGAGACACATCTTTGTATCCATGGCTGCCTTTCTTTGGCCACCAGAGCCAGCTACTTCCGGGGGTACAATCTCCCAGCGTGTGCTCAGAATTCAGTTTCCAGCCTCCCGAGGGTCTCCCATGTATCTCTGGAAACCCCAAAACAACTCATCCCCGGCAGGCCAAGCGTGCATGCATGGTGGGTGGCTGTGTGGCCTGACCCTGCGTGGCCCAGGTGGGCCCCAGGCTGCAGAAGAAAGAACACAGCACTTCCTCCCTCAAACCCCCAGCGCCTCTCTGGTTGGCCAGCCAGGTGCGGTGGGCAGATGCCTCACCGTCTCTGACCTCCCTGTCCTCATCCATCTGTGTTCCAAGGCAGAGGGGCGCTGCCTGTCTGGGGGACTGTTAGGGGAGGATCCAGCAGGAGGCCCTCTGCACCCTTGCCAGCCAGCACAAAGCAGTATATCTTTATCCCTTCCTGCTTTCCACCTGGCTGACACCTGACCTTTCCCCATCTGTCTTCAGTGAAGGAAGATACAGAACAACACCCACTTCAAGTGAGTCAGCTCGGGCTTGTCCAGAGCACAGCTGGTCCGCTGCCCAGACCCCTGGAGGACACTGTGGGTCCATTCAGGTCCCTGCAGTGATAGCAAGACCAGGGACACCACCAAGCCTCTCATCCTTATTTCTCTCTGCCTGTTTCCTCTCCCACTTTTTCTCTCTTAACACTTGGACTTCTTTGCCAGTCTTTTAGTAATGTTTCAGTGATTTTACATTTAGACACAGGCAGTTACTTTTGTTCAAAAGCATTCAATTCCAACCTTCACCAACGGAGACAAAAAGCAAGCCCTTTGCATCCTTTTCTCTTTAACAAGCAAAACCGTCTCCAAAGAGGCCAGCTCACCGTGGCTACATCTGAAACTTGCTGAGTCCACAAATTTTACGGTTAAGGGTTTTTTATTGTTATTCTTTAAATCTTTCATCCGTGTAAGTATATTCATACTCGAAGCTTGGAAAATGCCTGGATTGTGTTTCTCCTTCAGAAAACATACTTTCTTTATTTGAGCTTTTGTTTTTCTCCATGTAAAACAAATAATCATCTTGCCCTATGAGTCATATTGTCCTGATTTCATAGAAAACAGGTGCAGTATTAGATACAGATGCAGAGAGGGTCAGCCCACAGCTGTGGTTTTCATGTCTGTGTGCAGGACTTATGGTAGTCCCTATTTCCTAGAGGGGGTGTTAGCAGACAATGAGGTGACGCTTAAGTTAGAAGCACTTAGCACAGGGCCTGGTATGTACTCAGTGTCCAAAAAGGTTGATTTGTGTTATTAGCAATTATTCTGAGGAATTATCTCTGGCCTTGCCGGCCTGTGCTTCCTGCGGTGAGAGGCCTGATGGAGCCCAGTGGTCTGTGTGGCTGTCTGCTTCTGAGCACTGTCCCTCCTCGGCTGCTTTTGTGGTGCCTGCATGGTAGAGGGATGCCCAGCACCCCAGAATTCAGCCCCCACTGACCAGCACCCCATAGGATGCAAGTCAAAGTGGGGCTCTGAGGTGTAGTTTAAAGGAGGTGCTTGTCCACTGGCCAGGAATGCCATTTCCCTGTTGTAATTATCCTTGTTGAGGCTGTTCTGCTTTCGGGTTTATCAGAAGATAAAGGGGTCAGCCTCTGCCTCCTGGCCTTTGCTTTCCTTCCTAACCCAGAAACATGTGGGTCAGCACCTGCATGACCAGGATGGATACTGGAAGAGTGGGCCATGGAGCCTTTGGAAAGATAACCGGGCAGCACCTGCATGATCAGGGTGGATTCTGGAAAAGTGGGCCATGGAGCATTTGGAAAGGTATCCAGGCATCGTTTCCACACCAGCATTCATGTTATTTCTCCATGCATGGATGGATGGGCCTTGAAGAGCCTGAAAAAGCAGGCTGAGCTCTCCTGAAAGGGGATAATCCTTGGTCTTTCTCTTTTTGCCAAAAGATCCTGGATAAATGAACTGAGACAGACCCCAATCTGGACCAGAGATGCTGCCCCTGCAGTTTGAGCCCACCTGGCTGAGAGAGGGCAGGTGACAGTCCCAGGACACCCACAGGAGGCCACTCAGGAGCCTGTGTTTTGGGCAGAAACGAAGAAGCTGAGAGGCACAGTGAGGTGGGACACCTGCACGCTGAGGGTCTTCACCTCCCTAAGGCAGGACAGGTCATGGCAGAGGCTTCAGGGGAGGGTCCTGACTTTGGCTGGGGGTGTGGGAGTCTCCAGAGGCAGCGAGCCCGGGACGCTGATGGTGCAGACCGCTGGATTTCCGGAGGACTCTGTGCTTCACCAGCCTGCGTCAGACACATGATTCACAGAACTTCTCCAAAGGAGGTTAGCCGTGTTTGCCAGGCTGAGGGAGAACTGAGGAGGCCTCCTCACCGTCGGTTAAATATGGGATCCGGATTGCCCTGCACCTGGCTCCTGCCCAGCCCCTGCTGTGATCTCAGGTGGCCTCACTCCTGGCAGGCAGAAGGGACTCGGGTCACACGCAGTCACACTCGGGGATTAGGACCACAAGTGTATCATTGAACCTGCTGCCTACCCCAGGCTGGGAATTGCTGGGCCGTGATCTCCTCCATCTTTTCTTTCTTCAGCTGCCTCTGAAGGTCACAGAATCTGCATTTCTTAGGAAAAACGGGGCAAAGGTGAGACAGTATACAGAACACCTGGCCCTGGCTCAGCCCCTCATGTGGACAGGCTGCAGAGGGCCACTGCCCCGCTGCAGGAGGCTCGCCCTCAGCGCCCAGCAGAAGGGGTGGCCCCGTTCTGTCCCTGAGACCCCACTCCCTCAGGCACAGCAGAGCAGCCTGCTGGGGCCCAGGGCTCCTTGGCTCTTGGGTTCTGCTGCCTTCATTCCCAGAGCACGAAGCCAAAGCCAGGAGCGGGGATCTGCCCCCAGCAAGAAGCCTCCGTCCCTGGGGAGGCCTTGAGACCCTCTGGGATGAGGCCCAGTCCCCACACTGCCCCAGCCCAGCCCTGGCCACCCCAGATGTCTGGCCCCTGTCCTGAATGCTATCTCCTCTGGCCTCGGCTGTCCTCCTCCCAGAGCGCTATCCTGCTCTGTCTCTGCTCAGGGTCCCCCCAGAGGCCTCCCGCTGGGATTTGTCTCCACTTTGCAGTTGCCTTTTGCCCCACATGCCCCGTCCTGTGGTTATTTACCTTATGGGGACATCCTCCCTCTTGATTGCAGACTCCTCAGAGGCAGATAAGAGTGGGTGGCTTTCATCCTCCAGCTCCTAACTCCGAGCCCACTGAGCTGCTGTGCTGTGGTCCATGTGAGTCATCAGATGCCCCACGTGGAAGCCTCGTGGGGGCTCAGGGCCCCAGCTGAGGGCAGAGCACCTCCAGAATCCTCCCAACCGGCTGCAGCCTCCTAGTTCTTGGTGACTCAGTGGACGGGAGACCGGCCTACAGGTTTCCAAGCTGCTGCCTTTCTCTAACACAGGGCGGGTCCTGGCTCCCAGCACTATTGTTCTCCACCAGCCCTGACCCAGCACCCCCTGTGAGCCAGGCCTGTGGGCGTCAGCACCAAAGACCAGAAGAGTCGCCAGCCCATGGGGCATCTGAAGCAGGCAGCACAATTGACCCTCTCAGGCCAGACACCACCCAGGGCCTTCTCCCTGACCTCGGTTACAGCAGATGAGAAGGATGCCGTGGGAGAACCGAGTCAGGATGCCCAAACTGGATGACTTCGCTGCAGGCGGTGCACTGCTGAAGGCCCGTGCGTCTCCTTTCTCTGGGATAACGCCAGACTCCAGCAGAAGCTTTAGTCTATTTCTGAATAGAGAAAATCTGCTGCAAAATGTCTCTTTTCCAGCTGAATAACAAGCCTTTCAAGAAGAGGAGGATGAGGAAAAGACGGCATGTGTCCAAGTTGAGCAGAGACGGACTGTAAGCCCAGGCCTGCCTAAGGCCCCCACAGTGGGCATCACCAGGGCGGAGGCCTTAGGGACTGCCAGCTTCCTCCACCCACCTGCCTGCACAGACAGCTCTTAGGCATCAATGCCTCAGCAGTCAGATCCGCCCAGGCTGCTTCTGAGTTTTGTGGAGAGATTGCTCTTCTGGGGGCGGGGACAGGACACTTATCTCCATCCCCCCAGCAACCATCACAGGAGAACGAAAAACCTCAAAGAAAAACCCAGGGGGCACACACAGGCACAGAGCCCAGTGGAGACGCAGGCTCCGGGATTGCAGGCTTCTTTGTGGAAACGGCAGAGGCTCCCCATGTGGGCGTCCCTCACCCCTCCGAGGCCCTCCCAGGAAGATGTGGTGGCAGAGACCGCGTCCACTCAGCAAACACCACCGTTCGCTTTGCTGAGTTTGCAGTTTCCCACAGCACGGCTGCTGCCCTGGCGAACGATGGGGCCACGCCATTATAATAGCCAGCCCTTGCCTCATGAGTTACAGTTTACACGACTCACTCATTTATGATCTTGTGGGATTCTCTTGTTTCACTAATTGGGAATCAGGTGCAGAGAGGTTAAGTGTTCTGGAAAAGGCCCTCCTCTGGGGGTGGAGGAGGAGAAAGAGAGAGAGAGGATGAGAGTTAATGAGAAAGAGAGGCAGAGAGAGATGTCAAACCAGCTGGGTCTTCAGGCTCCATGGCCTGGGCCCTTCAGAAAGTGCTGCGAGTTGACGTGCTGGAGAGAATCCGCGTGCCAGTCCCGGACACCTTATTTCTTCATGGTGATTCCTTCAAAAACATCCATGTAGTGCCTCCTCTGTGGCAGCTCTGAGACAGCACCAGGGTAGAGACCTGCATGAGAGTTGGCCCTGCCTTGAGTAGTGCCACGTGCATGGATAATCCTGCCAGAAAGGTCTTCCTGGACATCTCTGAACACTGAGCGTTGGCGTTGCCAGGGGAGAGTCCTGGTTGCCCACGTCCTATTCAGGTTCTGTGGGTTCCCAGGGCCCTGTGCTCTCTGTCGCCTGTAGGCCTCCCTCACCTCCCCAGCCTCCTTGGACTGGCTAACTCCCCTTCTCCCCAGGCAGCCCTCCAGACCCCTCTGGACAGGGGCAGGCACCCTGCAGGGCGCCTCTACCACACTGCGTGCTTCCCCCGCCTAACACATCGCAGTTGCATTCTATTTATTGAAGGCTTTTCTCTCTCTGGCTGAATCGCAAGCTTTGGAAGTGGGGAGGTGGGAGGAGGGGCCAAGGCCAATGTTTGTCTTGTTTAGTTGTCTCTCCAGATCCTGGCAGTCAACTCTTAGTATGCTGAATGAATGCATGGATGAATACATAAGCCAAGCAGCAGCTACTCATGAGTCTAGAGAGTCTCCCTCAACTAGCAGCTGAATAGATTTATTTGAAATCAAAAGTGTAGCATAAACTTACCCACGAGAGCTTAGTCCAGCCATCATCACTTTTGGAGGTCTGATCCAGGGTGGGCTGCACTCAGCGAGGCCTGGGGCCCAGCTGGCCAGCATCTCCTCTGTCAGCCACACCCCTGAGCAGAGGCTGCGTGGAGGGGCTGCAGGCCTCAGCGCTGGGTGCCCTCTTCTCAGTGGGAGACAGCAGGAGGGCTGCGCTGTCTCCAACATTCCCAGCACTCCCATTGTTTCACACCATTACTGCTGAGCCCCGAGGGCAGATGGTTGGAGCCGTGTTGTGTGGGCCCTGCTGTTTTCCGGCCCAGGGTGTTTCAGGCAGTGGTTCTGTTTCCCGTATTGATCTTTCCCACGGCCCTGCCAGGTAGCCTCTGATAAAGCACATCTCTTCTGAGTAAGCAATGGCCTAGGGACCATGAAGTACCTGTGAGTGTGACTCTGCCAGATGAGGGGCAGGTGCAGCCATCGGTTGGACCTGAGCAAAGCTGCATTCCTTGCCTGGCTCAGGTGTGAATCTTCAGGGCAGCAAAATGTGGATGAGACTGAGTAACAGGAGAATCAAGATGTGTTTTGTCGAGAGAAGGAAAAATACGAGCAGGTCTCATGACAGAGGGCTCAGAGATCTAAATCTTGGAGGGCCCCAGGGCTCAGTTCCCACCACACCACGCCGTGTCTCTGCATTCTCTCCAGGGGACCGTATTTCCCTCTTCAGTGGAGACAGCCCTATTTTCTGCTTGTTGTCCCTGTGTCCTGTCCACTTTCACATTTACTCCATATTTTTCATCTTACAGCAATTGAAATTTAAACTTTTTTTTTTTTTTTTTTTGAAATGGAGTCTCATTCCATCACCAAGGCTAGAGTGCAGTGGTGCAATCTCAGCTCACTGCAACCTCCACCTCCTGGGTTCAAGCAATTATCCTGCCTCAGCCTCCTGAGTAGCTGGGATTACAGGCGTCCACCACCACACCTGGCTATTTTTTGTATTTTTACAAGAGATGGGGTTACAGCATATTGGCCATGGTGGTCTTGAACCGCTGACCTCAGGTGATCCACCCGCCTTGGCCTCCCAAAGTGCTGGGTTTACAGGCATGAGCCAGCATGCCTGGCTGAAAATCAAACTTTTAATGTTGAAATACTTGCATTAACAGAATCCAGGAAGGTTCCATAGGCTGTCCACTTGTGCCTCCCAGCTTCTGCTATGCTCTTCTCATAGGACGGAGACACCTGTGCCAGGAACAGGCTCTCTCTAATGGTGACTAAATCTGGAAGATGACAGCCACCATCTTCTCTCTCTTCATCACTCTTTCCTAACACAATGTCAGTAACACTTACCTTTCAAGGACAACAGGCGGGTTAGAAGAGAAAAAGTGCCCTTGGAGAAGAGTTGGTTAGAACCAACTCCCGTTGGCATCCCAGTGTGGTGGGAGGAGGCTTCAAAGCTGGGGCTCCTGCTGGCCACTTGTGGTACCAGCCAGTTGAGCTGCGGCCCACACCATGGCCTGTGAGATGCCATGGTCATCAGCATCTGTGGGAAACATGAGAAATTACAGGGTAGGGGATTTTGAAATATTTGTAGGAAATCAATACAACTTGTAAAAAACAGTCTGAACTCTTCTTCGATGGGCTTGGGCATTTATTGTATGGTGTGAATCTGCAACTCTATTTAAATTATGTTTCAGCAGAACTTTCTGAATTTGCCTTAAACTTGTAAGTCAGGAATAACCAGAAAAGGCGGATCAAGCCCTGATTTTTTTTTCCAGAAAGTTGATGATAATGTTGGAATAATTTGTAATTTATACCAAATACTTATAAACATTTATCAACTACCTTGGGGGCTGTAATGATATCGCTGACCACACAGAAGCAAGAAAGAAATAAAAAGCTGCTAAGAGATCATCCGTATTCACTAAGTGGCTGCTTGAAGAACCCTGTGCCTGAGGATGATAAATTGAAGGTGCTTTGCCAACTGCTCACAAAGCATGACTTTTCACTTAGATCAAAAAGTATTCTCAGCTAATTTTGCTCATCTTCAATTCCAGGTTTCACTGTGAAACCTGAAAGGTGAAGTGATAGCTGTTAGTGCTCCCAAGGGTAGAAGAATTTCATGAACCATCAGATGATGCCAGTGTTACATCAGTGTGATTTTCAAGCAGTGATTTTCAAACAAAATCAGTCCATTCCCATAGTGGTTTTATTTTTTTTTTTAATTCATTTCATGGAATCGCAATACAACTTGGATATTCCTCCTGTCAAAGGCAAAACCTTGACTTAATTACTAATGTCACAGGAAATGCAGTGGAAGAATCAGTGTCATGATAAAATTATTTGGGGGGGAATTAGGAATATGATATTATATAAGTGTGGGTAAAGCTTGGCATTTGTAGTAAATGTATTGTACTTGGAATTGATCGTGGTGTACACATCATTTATTTACTTATTTATTCGAGATGGAGTCTTGCTTTGTCACCCAGGCTGGAGTGCAGTGGTACAATCTTGGCTCATTACAACCTCTGCCTCCTGAGTTCAAGTGATTCTCCTGTCTCAACCTCCTGAGCAGCTGAGATTACAGGTGTGCACCACCTCACCCAGCTAATTTTTGTATTTTTAGTAGAGACGGGGTTTCTCCATATTGGCCAGGATGCTCTCGAACTTCTGACCTCAAGTGATCTGCCTGCCTTAGCCTCCCAGAGTGCTGGGATTACAGGCATGAGCCACCATGCCCAGCCTCACAGCATTTATAATTGTGTCCAAATTGGACATCTCATCAGTTAAAATAGAAGCTGTTGATGTCAAAATTTATAAATAGTTACATGTACACGGAGTAACTAAACTGCAAATTCATGGCAATTAGGCTGATGTTGAATTTTTAAGACACTGCAGCTTTGTAGTATACACTTTCTGTCTCCTGCTCATCATCAATCAGATTCTAGAAATGTTCGAGCCTTCAAAGAATTATTTTGTAAATAAACTTAAGTGTCCTAAAAAGATGGTGAACCTTTCTGCAAACAAGGCCCTAAGTGTGAGTTTAGTTTAGTTCCAAACTAATTGGAAATACATTATAGAAGGATTCAATAAATGGAGCACCCGACCCCACCACTGTGGTAGGCTCACAACAGAAATGAATGAAATACAAATCCTTAAAATTCTGCATGGTTTTAATCACTGTTGCAAGCACCATTTGGACCAGGTCAGTCGTGCAAGCCCACTGAGAGTGAATGGCCAGGGACTAACAAGTTGTCATTGGCCTTAAAATATGACGGGGACAGAGCTGGGCTCCAGCGGGTGGACAGGCTTTGAATTCTGCAGGTTGTTGCCCACTGCTGCTCACGTCAGAAAATCACCTGCGGCTCCCCTGAGCACTTCTGGACCCCAGTTTCTAATAGATGAACAAAATGATCTTTGTCTTTCTCAAGGGTGTCAGCCTCCTCTTAGATCACTGAGCATTTGAAGAGGAGGGTTATCAAATTAATGCATGAGATAAGACAATGTTTCAGCTAGGAAGTCTGCATCTCTGGAGTTGTATTAAACCAATTAATATTCCCCAATCAATTACTTGGTAATTTACTCAAGTATATTAAAAATATTGTGGCAGTGTGCAGTAACAGATTTTTAAAAACAGTGTGTGCCTACATGGGCAGAGCTGCCTGCTTCGTGGAAGGGCCAGGGCAGCATGCAGCGGGGTGAGGGCATCTGTCTCCAGGGTTCCTGGGTTCAAATCACAGTTCCTCCATATCCTCCAGCCTGACTTTGGACCAGTTCTTTATCCTTTGGGAACCTCTGTTTCTCAGCCCTGTGGGGTTATTGTGAGGATAATACAGATATGAAATACCCAGCACATAGTAGGTGCTCATGGAATTATTTGTGTATATGGCTCATTTTACAAATCTAAAATGTGTTTTTTGGAAATAAAAGAAGAGGAAAGAAGTAAAAGTGCTGATTGCCACCATCGTAGTTGTTTTGGGCTAATTGTTATAATGTCCTCATAATGGTTTCATCTTAATAGTGGTGATTACTGAAACACAATTAGGATTTTTCACGCTCATTCAGATGTCTTCTCTAATTACAAGCATTAGTGTTTAACATGTGAGCAGCCGGGGAATGGATGTCTCTTGGCGTCAGTTCTGAAATGGGGTCCATTTGCATCCCTGAGGGAGGCCTCAGGCAGGAGAGGGCTGCTGGTGGGGACAGGCTGACCTTGGACGGGGTTCAGGGGGTGGGGAGTGGAGGGGAGCACACCTCCACTGCATGTCTGCATCATCAACAGCAAATCCCATTCAGCAGGTGCCACTGCCCACCTGCACCTGCCAGTGAGGCTCTAGTGAGGGGTTTCCACACCACCAAGCAGTCACTGCCACATTTAGCGATGCTCTGATGTTCTGGCAAAATGGAGTGCCAGGTGAAGATCTGAGGTGATGGCCCACGGGTCCTCAGCATGAAAGAGCCTTTTTCTGTGCTGAGCCAGTTTACAGTCTGGGTCTGCCCCTGGGCATTCCTACGCCCCTACCCCCAATAAATACTCACCGGCATCCCAGAGTACTCAGTTGGCTCTGTCAAGATGAGTGGACCATGGCCTCATCCTTACAAAGGCAGCTTACCTCCACTTCACCTGAGAGTTCAGACATGGCCATGATCAGATGCAAGGGTCAAACTGGAGCCAGGCAGAGCATGCTGGAGCCAGACCAAGCACGCAGGAGCTAGACTGAGTGTGCTGGAGCAGCGAGGAACAGAGAACTTGGCTGCAGCTGGGCGATGACGCTGCCTGAACTAGGCCCTGGAGGATCGACGTTTCCCAGGCAGAGTGAAGGAGGACGAAGAAACAGATTGAAAAGCAGTGTCTTGCTGGGTGTGAAGAGGACAGCTGGCCAGAGAGCAAGGCTTGAATGGGAGGGGTAGAGTTAGCAGGGCGAGTGGAGGGTGGATGGTAGAGGGTCCAGGACACCAGGCTAGGTCACCCAGAAGTGATTTCTCCTAAATGGTTCTGGGGAGGGCAGGGGTCTGAGATGAGATCGCTCTGGGTTCCAGTCCCCGACCTGCCCCTACTAACCATCCACCAAGCGGGTCCTCTGAGTCCTGGTTCCCTCCTTTGAGTGAATGTCCGTAGTCAGTGACTGGATCCCCCTGGCGTTGGGAAGGCTCAGTGAGATGATCCGTGAAAGTGACAGGCAAACGTCTTGGCTCAGAGGAAGCCCTGAAATGAAGTTGGCTCTTATCCTCATCGTCACTGCCTGGCACCGGAGGGTCCCACTGCTGCTGCTGGATGGCCTCTGAGCCTGTCCCTGCCTCTCTGCAGGTCCACCATGGAGTCCTTGTGTGCACTCCTGCTGCTGGGTTTTAGCTTGCCGCTCGCCAGGGCTCTCAGGGGCAACGAGACTACTGCCGACAGCAACGAGACCACCACCACCTCAGGTAAGGACCCATCCCCCTCTCCCTTTCCCTGGCTGCCTCCCTTACTGCCTCCTCCTGAGCTCCTGGGACCATTCAGAGGGTGAAAAGGGGGCTTAGGGTAAGAGACGAATGGTGTGGCTCAATTTCTTAGTGTGCTTTTCATAGTTTGTGCCTCTAAAAACAGGAAGGCTAAATAAGCTAGTTTAGCATTTGGTTGTTCAGCAAAGCTTAGTGTTCTAGACGTGTCCCATCTACAATCCCCGCTGAGAGTCGGGGTCAGCGTTGGCTGGAGGTGGGAGAGCAATAGGGTTAAAAATCCCTCAAAATCCCGTTGTGCAGAAAACCAACCATGAACGTACATGGATGAGGCGATGTGACAGTTAATGTTCCTGATGTGACCGTTAATGATATGAACTAAAGAATTATTCTTAGGCCAAGTGCAGTGGCTCACACCTGTAATCCCAGCACTTTGGGAGGCCGAGGGGGGCGGATCACGAGGTTAAGAGATCGAGACCATCTTGGCCAACATGGTGAAACCTCATCTCTACTAAAAATACAAAAATAAGCTGGGTGTGGTGGTGCACGCCTGTATTCCCAGCCACGCAGGAGGCTGAGGCAGGAGAATCACCTGAACCCAGGAGGTGGAGGTTGCGCCACTGCACTCCCACCTGGCGACAGACCAAGACTCCGTCTCAAAAAAAAAGAAAAAAAAAATTATTCTTACTATTTTAGGTCAGATATTGGCATCATGGTTAGTTTTATTTTTAAAAAGTAGAGTCCTCGCCTTTCAAGATGCCTGCTGAAGCGTTCATGAGTGGACTGTGATGTCTAGGCATTATGCAGAAAAGACCACGAGAGAAGTGGGGGTGGGAGCTTGTGAGCAAAGTCACACTGAGGGCCCCACATGATTTTCTAACCCTGGATAAATGTCCTGCGAATGTACCATTGGTCCCAGAAGGAGGAAAGAGTGAAGATTTCTGACAGCAGAACCTCCAGTGAGGAGAGCAGTTCTAAGCACCCACCTGTCTTTTTCCTCTTCATGTTGAAACCTCAGAGACATCTAAAACCCCAAAAACAAGAGACCAGAAGCTGCCAGCAAATATAAACCTGCCTCTTTGAAGCCAGTCCTTCAGGGGCAGGTCACTGATGATTCAATGAGTTATTTCAACCTACAATCCCGACTTTTCTTCCCAATGCAAATCAACTGGCCACTTAGAAATATCTGACAAACTGCCTGGATGTCCCCTCACATCCAGGAGTCACAATGGCAGAACATCCGTTTGCACAACAGTGGGGAAGAATCTGCCCGGGCTCTGCAGACAGTCCCTCAGGTGGCACTGTGGGCACCGGCAGGAAGACGTCCACTCCACCTCTGAGGCTTTTCAGTTTATTTGAAAACAAAATTATTGGCTCACATATTGCCACAGACATGGGGTGTTGCTTTCAGGAGAAGGACACCGTCATGTGACCTCAGCACCCAGAGCAGAACTAAATGTGAAACTCACACCTTGGTCCAGCCTCTGCCAGGGCCTCTGCGTGCTGAGCAAGGCTGCTGGTCCACAAGCAAGAGGGAAACGGGCCTCGGGTTATAAGGCGCAGACGGGCTCCTTTGACCTAGAATTGTAGAAGGAACCTGACCCTGTGAAGTGCCCTTTAAATCTTCATCTGACCCCCGGAAGAAGTATGAAGGACCATTTCAGATGATAACAGGTTCCCACAGTGTGCCAAAATAACAGGAAGCTGTTTCATTGGTTCATTGAACAAATCACATTCAGTACTCATCCAGACACATTCTTTTACAGAAGGAATTGAAGGTAAATGTTTACAAATTATATAATAAAATGTTATCTATAAAAATAATATGTAGAAGAACACAGTGGAAACACGAGTAAAGAATATGACCAGGCAGAATACAAATATCTGGTTATGTTTCACTAATCATGAAAAGATGCTCAACTCTCTAGAAATTAGAGAAATGCAAGTTAAAATAACAGTATCATTTTACCTATCATATAGACCAAAATGAAAAGGGTCAGCAATATCCCAGAGAAGAGAAATTGCTCCATTGCCCGCTGTGGGTAGCATTCCGCAACCTTTGTGACACCGGGGACCAGTTTAATGGAAGACAGTTTTTCCGTGGAGTTGGTGGGGGGTGGGGGTGAGGAGGGCATGGTTTGGGGATGATTCAAGTGCATTATATTTATTGTATACTTCATTTCTATTATGATTACATTGTAACATACAATGAAATAATTATACAACTCACCATCATGTAGAATCAGTGGGAGCCCTGAACTTGTGTTCCTGCAACTAGACGGCCCCTCTGGGGGTGATGGGAGACAGTGACAGATCACCAGGCATCAGGTTCTCTTAAGGAACAAGCAACCTAGATCCCTGTCATTCACTATAGGGCTCGGGCTCCTGTGAGAATCCAGTGCCACCACTGATCTGACAGGCAGCAGCGCTCAGGCGGTAATGCTTTGCTCACCTGCTACTCACCTCTTGCTGTGTGGCCCAGTTCCTAACAGGTCACACACTGGTACCCATCCGTGTCCTGGGGGAGTTGGAGACCCCTGCTATATATGAGTGTAGAAGTTGGAAACTTGGGGCTGCCAACTTGGCAATTGTGTTAAAATGTAACAGGCGTAGAGGCTAACACAGAAGCTATCCTACAGAAACACTCTCGAGACACAAAGAGATATATATATGTGTGTGTGTGTGTGTTGCAGAACTGTAGGTAATAGCAGAAAAGTTGGAAACAACTTAAATGTCCATCCTATTTTGGTCTATCCAAAAAGTGGAATCCAAGCAGCTATTAAACAGAATGAGGAAGCTTATCTGGGCTGACATGGAAACTCTCCAAGACAGACAGCCATACCAGAAAGGCAAGCTGGAGAACTGCCCCGCGGTGCATTTCATCTGTTTCTTTCATATTTAATGTGGCTATATGGGGACGTGTCTTAAAATTGGTAGCACTTCACAATTATAATCAGTATCATTTTTTTTCTTTCTTAGTGGTTCTTAAAATAACGATACTTTTTACAATCCATGAAGCTTTAGATGAAACGAGAGGAGTAGTATGGTCTATTTATTTCCCAAACCTGCATATTTATGAACGTAAATTTATAGAAGAAAATGTCAGGAAAGATACGCTTTGAAATCTTAATTATGTTTAACTCTGGCAAAGAGAACAGGTTCCTGAACATTGAAAGTTTTAGGCCAGAGTGAGCTGGGACCTTAAACTATTGTCTGCGCACCTGTCCTTGAGTGAGCCACATCTTTCCAGTATGGACTTGCTCCGCCTCTAGGGGCCCTGGGGGAAGGAGGGCTTGGCATGAAGGTGGGAGAGGAGAAGAGGGATGGAGATAAGACGGGGGCCACAGTGCGAGCAGCTGTGCCCTGGGGCAGAACTGAGATGGTCCCTGGAAGACCCCAGCTCTGGGCTGGAGCTCAGGATGAGCTTCCTGAGCAGAGGGTGCTGGGTGGTCACACTCTAGCCAAGCTTGCCATTCTCTTTGTCTGCTCCAAAGTCACATTCAAGCCTAAAGTTTTCAACTTTCAGGATCAGATTCTGTGTAAGCAAACATGCACACACACACACACAAGTTGCAAGTGTACATATGTATAAAATCGGTGTGAACATACACACACACTTTGCTTTGGGCAATAGCTGGACAGTCCTTCAGGAAGAAGGCTGCTTCAGGATGACCACCCTGGGGACTGGTCACCTTGACCTCTGTCCCACCCCGTCGGATCCACAACAACGTGAAATGAAAATAGACTATGACTGGAATTTCCTTCTCAGATGCCTCCTGGCCTCCTGTCTGGACCATGTTGGTGCCCAGAGGACATTTTTGTTTTCTTCCTAGTTCACACCATTTTAAAAAATTGTATTTCAATTGAATTTCTTACCAATACTTAAAACTCAGAAAATGTTTACATAAAAACACGAATTTCTTCTTTAGGAAAGTGGGAAGAACTAGGCACTGTGGGCACCCCTTGTGCTTGGCCCCAGTGGGCTGGAACTCAGAAGTAGCCGTCCCTGCAGGCAGGATGTGGGGAGTCCCCACTCCCGCCCCCACTGGCCTCCCCACGCCACCCGGGGATGCTCTCACCTGCCCCTAGAAGGCCATTGGGTTTCTGATCCTGATCTCTGGCCTCCTGAACAGAGGCAGCTACTACCCCAATCATTGCCTTCGAGGGGCTTCCCCAGAAACCTGGGCGCCACGGCAGTCATGCTGAGGGCCTGCTCACTCACGGCAGAGTAAGGTTTGCGCTTTGAGGCATCCAGGCCCTCTCTGGGTCCGCAAGAGAGGAGTCCAGTGGGCTTCTTGGAGGTGGGGGCCTTTGAGATTGTCCTTGAGGAGTGGGAACATTTTGGTGAGGAGGGGGCTGTGTGGCCGGCTGGGGAGGAGCAGGAACAAAGTCCGACGTTGGGAGAGCGGGTGGGGTCCAAAGGTGGCAGCGAGGTCACCAGGGCCCCTTGGAATTTGGGCTGGTGAGCCAGGGGCATGTCCTGAGCAGCAACAAAGCCACTGAGCTGGGCCTGGAGCTGCAGTCTCTTCCCGGGTGAGGAAGGTCAGCCTGTCAGGTACAAAGGACAGAGTAAGAGGCGGGTGGTGGCTGGGCACTCAGCCTCTGACACGTGGAATCGGGACCTGGAGGCTCTGGAAGGTGGGGTCACAGTGCGCTGGGGCCACAGGCCTCTATCCAGCCCCAGGGCCCGGCCGCCTCCCTATGCCTGAGCTCCTGCCCAGCCCAAGGGGCCCTGAGAGGTGAGCCATGCCAAGTCAGCCTCCCACGCTGTCTTAGGACCCTGCAGTGGACACTGGCCCCTTCACCCTTCTCCAGCTTCTTAGCAGGAGAGCCAGGCAGCCAGGCAGCCAGGCCGTGTGGGGGTCTGCGGAACTCACCCCTGTCATGCCTGCCCCAGGGATCTTGGACAAGTCACCTCACCCACTCCTCAGTCCTGGATTCTTTCTCTGAATCAACAGAACAATCACAGCTACTTCTCTGTTATCTCGTGGGGCCTTTTCAGGATGAGGGATCCACTCTGCAAACTACAGTGTAGGGTTCTGGTGTCCAGGAAGAAGAGCTCGTGGAGGGGACTCTTTTGCAAACTGTGAAGTGAGGTCAGGGGTTAGGGTCTTTCTGCTTCTCCTGCAGGCCCTCCGGACCCAGGCGCCTCCCAGCCACTGCTGGCCTGGCTGCTGTTGCCGCTGCTGCTGCTCCTCCTCGTGCTCCTTCTCGCCGCCTACTTCTTCAGGTAGGAGTGTCCTGGCGCACTGACTTGCCCCAACCAGCTCAGAGGAGGAAATGAGCCTTCTGATGCTGCGGGCGTGGGCCGTGCAGCAGAGGGCAGCTGGGAGGCTGGGTGGCCGGGCCTGGGAGATACACACAGGCCAGGCCTTAGCACGGCTCAGCCATGAGCAACAGGAGTAGCTTTTCCCGGCTCACCTGGTGGGTATCGCTGGGCCGAATGCTGTTGGCTGTAAGGGAACCTAGAAGTGTGGAAACCTAACAAGTCCTGTGTCTCTAAGGTTCAGGAAGCAGAGGAAAGCTGTGGTCAGCGCCAGCGACAAGAAGATGCCCAACGGAATCTTGGAGGAGCAAGGTACAGAAGCTCCTCTCTGGCTGGGGCTTAGGGGAAAAATGTGTTCTTTTTTAACAGACACTGAGGTGCTTTCTCTCTTTAACATTCAGAGTAAATTTTGAGGTGTGCCTTGCCACTTTCATCTCACTTTACCCGGTATGATGCTGTCATTTAGAATCTCACTATTTCAAAACTTTAAGGATCATTTTTCTCTCTGGTGTGACACGGACGTTTGAGACATTTTTGTTTGTGGCTTTTTTAGAGAGACTGTTCATATCCTGTCATTTTCACAGGGTGCTGACATGTAACACTTTTCAGTGAGGCCTTACAATGGTTCTTAGATAAGACTGTCTGGCTCATAAACTATTCAACTGGGTTTGTACTGCTTTAGGATCAAGCTGGAAAAAGGGACTTGCTCTACTAAAGTGCTTCATGTTTACAGAGCATCAGAGTTAGCTGGGAGCATTTCCAACTTTTCCATCAGAAGTATCGTTTCTAACTTGTTGTTGCTACTTACAACGGAACATTGTTTTTCTCTCCATACATCCAGATGAGATGACCGAGAAACATGTGTAAGGCAGAGGCCACAAAAATATTACTTCTCACCCCAGTGACTACAACTTCCTGGAGTCAGCTTCCTACCTAACTATAGTCAGTTCTATGGTTCAGGGAAACACACGTGCTGTCAGACTAAAATAGACTCTTAAAACGGACCTTAGATAATTAAAAGAATATCACCAACAAGGACCCAGCTGAAATGTAGCCTCCCAGCGCTGGTGAGACCCGAGACCCTGGTTAGATGATACTGTGGCCCCAGGTGCTGTTTTCCTGCCGTTGTTCAAGCCCCCGATTCCCTGCCCTGCACGTTTCAACGGCAGGAACAGGAGGGAAGAGGGTGCGGCTGGTGAGTAGCAAGGAAGCTCAGCATCATTCATTCTGATCCTGTCTGTCACTTGGAGGAATGAGCCTTGGGTGAAGTTTTTGACTGGGCTTCAGAACTGCTCTGCAGGTAGGGACAGGCCCTTTTGCAAGTGTGACAGCTGGGTTATCATGCTGACCCATGATATCATGCTGGGTTGTCAATATCAGCTCATTCTCCAGGAAGAGAAACACATGCCCATGACTGTTCTTGCCTCTCACTCCGGACTTGGGGAAGGAATGTGTCCAAGAACTCCCTTATAACACGTACTGCTCCTTCTCAATGCCCCTTGTCACCCTCCCCAGACAAGGGTGGTTTTCCCTTGGAGCTTATGGGGTTTGAGGAACCAGGAATATTTGTTATGAAGAAGAAAAGGCTGAGAGAGACTGCTCTGAGTTTGCTCCCAGAAGCCATCATTACTCTTATTTCCAAACCTGGAAAGCTGAGCTGGAGAGTGAGGCCATCTTGAATTCTTTTTTAGAAGGAGCAGAGGCTGGAGGGAAGGAGAGGCAGAAGGGTGGGTGGATGAGTGACCTAGGGAGGGGGACAGGGTGTCTCCTATGAGAGAGAGCAGGTGACACTGGGCAGAGGGACGCCTGTCACTTGTAAATGATGCAGATGCTTCATAGGAGTCGAGTGTTTGGAATCAGCTGCTCGGGACCCGGCTTGGCCCAGCTATGTGATTTGAGAGAACCATCCCAGCTCCAGCCTGGTCATTTCTTCAGGAATGTCGTTGGTCAGCTTGGTTCCTCAGTCACCTGTCCAGGAATGTGGCTAAATGGCCCCCCTGTTTCTTTTGGTCCCACAGAGCAGCAAAGGGTGATGCTGCTCAGCAGGTCGCCCTCGGGGCCCAAGAAGTACTTTCCCATCCCTGTGGAGCACCTGGAGGAGGAGATCCGTATCAGATCCGCCGACGACTGCAAGCAGTTTCGGGAGGAGTTCAACGTGAGTGTGGGGAGGGGCCCCCTGCTGGGTGCCCTGTGGTCGAGACCTGTGAAATCCAGTGTTACAGTTCAGGATGAATTATCCCAAAGACTCGGAACCCTTGCATCGGTTAGGACACTGTCCCATGAATGGGCGTGGGAGGAAACCTGGTTTGTGGTGCAATGCCCTTCACCAATGCTTATTTCGTCATTTATAAGGTGAGACAGTTGAGTTAGAGGTTTGTGAAGCCTTCTTCCACCTCCCACACTCTGAGTGTCAAGTTCTAAAATCAACTGTGACAGAAACACTGTTATCTCAATAATGTAGAAGGCTAGGGCCTGAGCATAGCACAATATGACAATATCATGGGGAAAGCAGCAGAGCCCCAAACCATCCTTTCATGGCTTCTGAGAGCTGGAGCATCTAATCAGAGTAGGCGATGTTCCTCTTCTGAACCACCATCTCAGCGTTAAGGAAGCAGCTGTGAGCTGCCTTAAGGGAACACGAGCTATATCTGCTTGTGTATCAACATGGGTGGGTGGCTGGCTGGCTGGATGGATGGATGGATGAGTGGGAGGGCAGATGGATGGATGGATGGATGGATGGATGGATGGATGGATGCATGGATGGATGGATGGATGCATGGATGGATGGATGGATGAGTGGGAGGGCAGATGGATGGATGGATGGATGGATGGATGGATGGATAGATGGATGGATGCATGGATGGATGAGTGGGAGGGTGGGTGGGTGGATGGATGGATGGATGGATGAGTGGGAGGGCAGATGGATGGATGGAGGCATGCATGGATGGATGGATGAGTGGGAGGGTGGATGGATGGATGGATGGATGGATGGATGGATGGATGATTGGGAGGGCAGATGGATAGATGGATGGATGGATGGATGGATGGATGGATGGATGGATGAGTGGGAGGGCAGATGGATAGATGGATGGATGGATGGATGGATGGATGGATGGATGGATGCATGAATGGATGGATGAATGAGTGGGAGGGCAGATGGATGGATGAATGGATGGGTGGATGGATGGATGGATGATGGATGGATGAGTGGGAGGGCAGATGGATGGATGGATACATGAATGAATGGGCAGATAGAGAAGTAGACAAACAGATATGAGGAAGTGTTGTCTTGGATTTTGCTGTTCAGTATTTATCCTTGGTCATGTTTTGAATTTTATGTATCTTCACCTTCTTGCATGTGGCTGTGCTGAGTGTTGATCGTAAAGAGGATAGGTTTTCAGCAGGACTGCTGACTCGTCCTGGCTATGCCTGTTGCATGCTGGCCCTGGCACATCAGTTAATCTCCTTGAAGTTGTCTTCCACCACCTAGGAAGGGGCAGTGGAGATGGGCCTGTCTTAATTACCTTGAAGTTGGAACGGGAGGCTGAGACGATAGATATTGTAAACAACAGTGTTGTGCAGTTGTTATGTCTGAAGATGGCATGAACTCTGTAACAACAGTGTTGTGCAGTTGTTATATCTGAAGATGGCGTGAACTCTGTGCAGACATCAGACTTTACCCAGAAGCAACTTGTGAAGGCATGGGAAGGTGGTGACACATGTAAACTGTACATTGCTTGTTTTTTTAGCACAAGCCTCCTCTGCCTTTATCTTGCTTCCTTTTTATTGTTTCCAAATGTGTCCCCTTTTTTGGAGAAATTAGGTCATATTGAAAGACAGCTTCAAGCACTATTGTGTTGCAATCTCTCAGTCTGACAACAGACCTTCTCATTTTCAAAATAACTATCCAAGTTTTCGGCTAGCAGATCCCTTCCCCACCCTTCTCACCCCATTTCCCCTTGTACTTTTGTTTCCCCAAGTGGCAGGGGCTGGACTTGCTGATAGGGGTGTCTGAGTCAGAACCAGCTCAAAAGTGGGGGCCACTCCCAGGGAGGGAGTCCGGGAATAGGGCGGGGCAGGTGAGACACTCACCCCAGGCACAAAATGTAAGACAGCAAGTGGGATAAATGATATTTTAACACAACACTTAAAATATCAAAAGTATCAGTACCACAGGAAAGGTAACAAATAAAATATCAAAATGAATGCGGGCAGCCCCTGGTGAAGAAAATAGCACCATAAAGGAAGATAGGCTTGGGCTGACAGTTTTTCCCTGTTGCCCTGGGCCCTGATACATATGACTTGCCACCACACAGCTACTCACCCTGCCATTAGTTAAAAGTTTCATATTTTGTTCATCATAGATTTTGTGCCTTGATTTGGACTTTTAAAAATATGGCATTCAAATATAATTTCCCCTGGTTTCTGAATTTTGGGAGCACCCCATTCAACTTTGCACCCAGAGCAAGTCCCTCATGCTCTTCTGCCACTGGGCGGCCTTTGGCTGAACATCGGAGTCCCTCTGCTCAGTGACAGGCAGGGTAGAGATGTGGTGGAGGGGAAGGACATGGGACCCGAAGTCAGGATCACGGAGCCTGGTCCTGTGTCTGGGGAACCCTGGGGGAGCTGCTTTTTTGTCATTGTTTGGTTTGTTTGTTTGACATGGGGTCTCGCTGTATCTCCCAGACGAGCACAGGGGCCTGATCACCGCTCACTGCAGCCTCAGCCTCCCAGCTCAAGTGATCCTCCCACCTCAGCCTCCCAAGTAGCTGGGACTATAGGCACGTGCCACCATGGCCACTGGCTTTTTACTTTTTTTTGTAGGGATGGAGTCCCACTGTGTTGCCAGGCTGTGCTTTTCCTCAGCTGTCCAGTGAAGGGCTGGCCATGTCCTGAGACCATGTTCATGCAGCCCCCGTCCTCTGAGAGCACTGGAGCCTGCCATGGCCAGCTCTCTCTTAGGTCCTAAGAGGGACATGCTCCCAACCCCATCTTTCTTTGCTCTTGCCCTCTGATCTGAACTCCTCTCCCCAAAGTCATGAAAGGGAGACACTACGCCGGTTGCGGTGGCTCAAGCCTGTAATCCCAGCACTTTGGGAGGCCGAGACGGGCGGATCACGAGGTCAGGAGATCGAGACCATCCTGGCTAACACGGTGAAACCCCGTCTCTACTAAAAAAATACAAAAACTAGCCGGGCGAGGTGGCGGGCGCCTGTAGTCCCAGGTACTTGGGAGGCTGAGGCAGGAGAATGGCGTGAACCCGGGAGGCGGAGCTTGCAGTGAGCTGAGATCCAGCCACTGCACTCCAGCCCGGGCGGCAGAGCAAGACTCCGTCTCAAAAAAAAAAAAAAGAAAGGGAGACACTAAAGGGAGACACAGGCCTCTCAAAGGGGCCGATCCAGTTGAGTTTTGACATGTGTGCATTACCAATTCACAGTGCAGGCAAACTTGGTGGGGATGAAAAGGATTTGGTATTGGGGTCCGTACAGTGAGGTGAATGCTGGAGTCAGCCTGAGAGAGCTTGGGCAATTAACCTCTGCCTGTTTCCTCATCTGTGAAATGAGGATACTCCCTGCCCCCCATAGGACTGTGATAACATGGACATGAGGTTAGATAACCTGGACATGCAACTGAGTCCTTACGAAAACGCGCTCTGCAGTCTCCACCCTGCACTGGTAGAACAGCATCCTAGGAAAGTCTGTTCCCAGGCCCCAGAGTAAGTCCTGGAAAGCGAGCACCATCGGGCCAAGGAAAATGCCCCTCTCCAGACAGGCTCTTCTTCCCTACCTCCATCCTAGCAAGTTATGTCAGGCCGAGTGCTTAGGACTAACACACTGATAAGTGCTATAAAAATGCAGAGGGCAGTGTCAACGTCAAAGCTTCCAGCACAATAAACAAACCAGAACCATTCCCTGGAGCTCCACCGAGCAGCTGGGGCCTCTCGCAGAGCTGCCCACACCTAGCTTCTTGTACCCTCTCCTGCTGCCTGCCCAACACTACCGAGCGGAGAGGGAAAGGAACGTGGCTCATGAGTTCATTGAAATGAAATCTCTAGGCCGGGTGCGGTGGCTCACGCCTGTACTTCTCAGCACTTTGAGAGGCCGAGGTGGGCAGATCACTTGAGCCCAGGAGTTCCAGGCCAGCTTGGGCAACATGGTGAAACCCCATCTCTACCAAAAATTACAAAAAAAAATTAGCTAGGCATGGTGGTGTGCACCTGTAATCCCAGCTACTCAGGAGGCGCAGATGGGAGAATCACTTGAACCTGGGAGGCCGATGTTACAGTGAGCCAGGATCGCGCCACTGCACTCCAGCCTAGGTAACAGAGTGAGACCCTGTCTCAAAAATAAAAATTTTTAAAAAAGAAAGAAAATAAATGAAATCTCACCTCAAACAGACAAACCACAAATGATTTGGACAATTTACATAATGGGACAGCCAATCACAAGGTATTCATCGCTGGTTACTACGAGCAAGCCCCAAACGAGGCACTGCAGGGCTCAGCTGGGTGCACAGACCCCTCCAGGTCTTTCCTTTCCCCTGGGCCACCTGAGCAGCTCCGAGATTTGAGACCACAGTAGACTGACAGCCAGAGAAAGGGTTGCAGGGTCCATGTGCGCCTGGATCCAGGATACATACGTGTGCGATGCACAGGACACGATACCCCTCACCACTTCGACTTTGACCCTCTGTGCAGCTGGGTGGCTATGCTCCATCTCCATGGTCTGGATCTCTGCAGCTGCCAGGAACAAGCAGCTGTGAGGTGTCAGAGCTTGGTCCATCCTGGCCGTTCAATCCCTCCAGGGAGCTTTTTCCTTTTTTTCTTTTTTTTTTTTTTTTTTGAGAGAGAGAGAGTCTCGCTCTGTCGCCCAGGCTGGAGTGCAGTGGTGAAATCTTGGCTCACGGCAATCTCTGCCTCCCAGGTTCAAGCGATTTTCCTGACTCAGCCTCCCAAGTAGCGGAGGCTACAGGCGCCCACCACCACGCCCAGCTAATTTTTATATTTTTAGTAGAGACGGGGTTTCACCATGTTGGCCAGGCTGGTCTTGAACTCCTGACATCAGGTGATCCACCCTCCTCGACTTCCAGAGTGCTGGGATTACAGGTGTGAGCCACCACACCTGGCCTAATTTATCTTTTCACAGACTTTATTTTAGAGCAGTTTTAGCTGTACAGAGTAATTGCACAGAAAGTACAGAGTTCCCATATGCCCCCTTCCTCCCCTGTGAGCAGTTTCTCCTATGATTAGCTTCCTGCGTTCGTGTGCTTCAACTGCTGCAACTGATGAACCAACACCGCACTGTTGTTACTAGCAGAAGTCCACACGTCAGGGTTTGTGTGTTGTGCATGCTGTGGGTTTTGACAAATGCACAGTATCATGTACACACCATCCGGTATCACGCCTCCTGTGTATTTTCAGTGCTGGGGCCAAAAAAAACTTTCCTGGGTAGAAAAAGGGAAGGCTTTAGAATTTGACCACAGATGTCAGGCTTAAATTAGGTCAAGAAAGTTAGTATGAAGACGGCTCTGATGAAGAATCAGGAACTACAGGCGGCGTAGGTGCTGGTGGCTGGGGATGAGGCCGAGAACCACCCATCACCCTTGCCACAGTGCCGCCAGGCGGGTCCCTCCACATAAGCCACCCTCTTGCCTCTGCTTTGGGACCAACAAACCCCATGGCCTGGAAGGGCCTCATCCTGTGGCCATGGGGTTTGGTGGCCCCCAAGCAGAGGCAAGAGGGTGGCCTATGGTGCCCCACCATGGGCACCGGCTGGTCAGATCTGAGTCTGCAATTGGAGAAGCTTCCTGCTCTCGAGAGAGGAAGGCTCGGGACACCTGTGGGCGGCAGGTCAGGCCCTGCCCCGCATTGTGAGCAAGCTCAGGCCTGCATGACTTAGATCCAAAGCTACACGGTGAGGCCTGCTCCGCTCTCCTGGGTGGTTGCAGCGGGACCCCTCACGTTCTCCCACATTTGAAGAAGTGAGCATCCTCCTGGTGGTCTGGGCGCTGCTCCAGGCTCCTGCCCCTTGCTCGCTGGGTGACCCTGGGCAAATCTACAACACCTTGCTTTGGCTTTCAGTTTCCTCACCCATAAAACGGGGACCATCCTAGTATCACCTAATAGTAGGTGAGTTGCGAAGGCTGGAGCAGATGACCCGGCTCCTTCCACTGTACCTGGCACACTGAGGCACTCAATGCATATTGATACATGTTACTGGAATCCCAGTGGCCCCGGGTCCAGCCACTGGTCGAGTGTAATGTCAAAGGACAGGACTCAGGGCTTCAAGAGGTTCTTCACACTGTGCATTGTGGGGAGCTCACCTGAGCAGCAAGCAGATGCAGAACAGCTGCAGGTGACCAGGAATCAGGTGGCAGCTCAAGGCGGCAGAAAGAACTAGGATTCAGGCCACTGGAGTTCACACTCAGCTATGTTGCTCAGAGGGGATAGGGGCCCCGCGGCATTCCTTTCACACCTGACTTCTCTGACTGAGACAAAGGAGTTGGTTAGGGTAGTGCTTCCCAAAGACGTGTGCACTGAAGCCCTGGGGATCATGGTAATATTCGTGCTGATTCTGTGGGTCTGGGGTGCAGCCAGAGAGTCTGCATTTCTAAAAAGCACCCTCCCAGGCGTGCCCATGCCACTGGTCCACAGAGCACGCCTGGAGTCTTAAGCAAGATCAGGACTGTATCTAAGGCTGTTTCCCACCCCTCGCCTCCCAGAACCACTCTATTCAACCTTCAGCCCCAAAGTCACAGCATCCCACTGTAAACCCTCTGCATGCCTGTCCTCGCTCCCCCATCTCCCAGTTCACAGTTCTGTCGCAGTCAGTTCTTACCAAATCATAGGCACCTGCTCTAGGCCCGGGCCTGCGGGCCCTGAGATACCATGGAAATGCAAAGGCAAGTCTCCACCTTCATGCAGCACAGGGTCTGGCTGATGAGACCACCACTTTGACCACACCGCTGTTCACCCCACAAGAGAGAGCACCCTGGGGAAAGCCAGGGTCTGTGTCTCCTTCATTCTCTGCCCCGTGCCTGGTACAAGGTCTGAGGCAGAGACGGACTATGGACAGCAGGTAGTTTGCTCCACATGTTTTCGTAATTCCTGTGCTCAGTAGGGAAACTGACATGAGCATGGTGCTTGAAACCATCACATTTCATACTAATGCTACATTTTCTTCCAGTCATTGCCATCTGGACACATACAAGGAACTTTTGAACTGGCAAATAAAGAAGAAAACAGAGAAAAAAACAGATATCCCAACATCCTTCCCAGTAAGATTTTATTTTATGTTTTGCATGATCGATGGTGTTTGCGCTAAACTCAGCTTTGCCTTGCAGCTCCCCATGACTGCGGGCCATTCCTGGTGCTCAGAGGCCAAAGACTGAGGCCCCAAATCTGTCTAACTGCTCAGCGTTTGCACCTAGGACTCCAGAATGTTCCTCTCTAGGTGGCAGTCTCCCCGCACAGGCCCTGGGCACCTTGGTTGCTGGTGGGTCTGGCTGCCAAGCCTGTGCTTACTGTTGAGACCTGCGCTGCTTGGGGCCCAGCAGGTAGGGTGCTGTTTCGTGGCCATGGGTGCCAGCTGGCAGGGCCTCCCCTGTGGAACTCAGGCCTGGCACCCAGTCTGGGCCTGCGAGTGGCCCTGGGCAACTCCCTTCCCTCAGACTCAGTGCTTGTGGCCACAAACTGCAAATCCCTAGAGTTGTCTGGGGTCCTGGACCAAGGACAAAAATGACAGAATATAAAACTTGTAGGTGGGCCGCAGCTTTGTAGGAAGGCTCTGAATCAACCTGATTTAACCCCAACAGTACAAGTGGGCATGGGCCAGGAAGTGTGGGTGCCAAGAGGTGGCAGGGCCAGGGAGCAGATGGATATGTGCGGGGGCGTGTCTTGGTGACCTGGGGGCAGCTTTCACAGCCTGTCTTGGTGCCAAGACAAACTCTGTAGGTTCTGAGCTGCCTTTGTAAGAGCTGGCCTGGGCCAGGTGCTGTGGCTCATGCCTGTAATCCTAGCAGTCTGGGAGGCCGAGGCAGGTGGATCTCCTGAGGTCAGGAGTTCAAGACCAGCCTGGCCAAGATAGTAAAACCCCATCTCTACTAAAAATACAAAAAATTAGCCGGGCATAGTGGTGGATGCAGGTAATTCCAGTTACTTGGGCAGCTGAGGCAGGAGAATCTCTTGAACCCAGAAGGCAGAGGTTGCCATGAGCCAAGATCACGCCATTGCACTCCAGCCTGGGGAACAAGAGCAAAACTCCATCTCAAAAAAAAAAAAAAAAAAAGAGCTGGCCCAGCAGCAGGGGTTGGGGGGTGCAGTTCAGGATCCTTCACCCCACCTGGGCCTCTCCCATTGTCTGCTTTGCCCATGAGGCTAACAAAATGGCATCCTCAAAGGGCTCCACTAAGTTCAGGTCTAAATCCTGAACCTGCGGCCTCCCCCTGGTCCACAGAGGGAGTCACCCCACCCTGCCAGGGCCTCGGTGGGATGGAGGAAGGCAGCCCATGTGGGCCCCGGAACGCTGCTTACTGCTGCATTTTTCGGACTAGAATTGACTTCACCTGCTCTGTATGTCAGAGCAGCTACGGTCTGTCCGATCTGTGGTCTGTCCAAACTGTGTGCTTTTTAGAAATAACTCTGTCTCATTTTACATGCATAGGATTGCCATGTGGTTTTTACAAAACCCGTTGTGAACCCATGATCCAATGAAAACTGGGAGAAATCCGTCAAATAGTCTTTCAGTCAACACATATGTGTAGGGGTGGCCAAGGCAACACCAGAAAGATGGGTCAGGAGGCCATGTGGTGGTCACACAGCTGAGCCTTGGCGGTGGCTCAGACCATGGCTAGATTCTGCACATTTTGGAGCGGATTTGTTGCCAATGGGTGGAAGATATCACAGAAAGAGGGGAGGCAACTTACATGGCTTGAGCAGCTCAGAGGAAAGGAAGGCCATAGCAGGAGGAGGTCTGAGATCTTTAGAATAATTTGTGTCAAATGTGGGATATCTAGAAATTAGTATCAGTGCTTAATTTATTACCTTAATTGAGTGGTTTTAAGTTGTGCCTTGACTTGCCAGCCATACATGTTAAGAAACTGCTCAGTGCTAAGCACCTTCCTGAATTCCTCATTTCTCTCCATCAGTAAACATTCATCCCTTAAAGGTAATATCATATTGTTAATTAAGACTATTTATTTGGGACCTCCATGGAAGCAGAATCATGGCCAAGTGTGGGCATGACGTACACCCAGTCCTCTCCTCAAGGTATGATGGCCCAGGGCAGAGCAAGGGCCTCACCTGGGAGTCCCCCACCTGGAAGAGGCCCGGCCCACCCACTGCAAGTCTTCTCTGAGCCGCGTTCTCAAGTCTTCTCTGAGCCGCGTTCTCAAGTCTTCTCTGAGCCGCGTTCTCTAGGTTGTGCTACGGGAGTCAATTAGCGTTTCCTCCAAGCCTGAAAGCGTAGTCAGATTCAGAATGGGTTTTTCTAGCTTCCCCCATAAGATCTTTCCCCTGCTCCTGGCAGGAGCACCACGCCATGGGAACCCCAGGGCCCAGGCAGCCTCCTGGGGCTGGGGGACTCTGCCATGTTTCACACGGGTGGAAAGACGGGTTTACAGAACAGTGGCATGGAGACGCTGTGGCCTGGCAAGGATTCATGGGGTGGCACCTGGCATTAGCTATCAGGAAGGCTTAAGGCTGAAGGGACATCGGGCAGGGAGCTCTCGGGGCTGCTCCAGCCGCCCCCAGGGTGACAGCCCCTAGTATCACTTAGGGTGGGACTGAGAGTCACCTGGGGGAGAGGGGAGAAGGGACCCAACTTCCCCAGCCCCTGGCACCTTCCCTGCCTTTCCCAATCTTTCAACAGAGTCATAACGTGGCCCTTGGCTCTGGTCAGGCCTGTGACCCTGGGGAGCTCTGGGGTCAGAAGTCAAGGTCCTTTGCATGTCAGGCAGGCTTGACTTTTGCCTATAGAAAGACTGTGGCTGATGGCAAGCGAGGCCTCTTTTCTGGAAAAGTGCCAACAGCTGATAATTTTAGGAACTAATGTTTTGAATGTGAAGTGTGACTTTTTAGAATAAAAAGACAGGAAGCTCTTAGAAACTGCAAGATTCTAAATCTAAGCAGAAGGCTATATTTTACCCTGTGCTTTTCTATAGCTGTTCTCAAAGCATAAACCATTCCAAATTATTTTCAACTAGTGTAATGTGTTCCGCAGAGCTATTTCTGCCTGGGCATTGCCACTCCCTGAGCAGGAGGGTCTCACAGTGGGGTCTGCAGGACTGTAAGTTTGGGGTCTGACTCCCTGGCCACCCTGTGTGGGCTATGGCTGTCTCTGAGAGCTGTACCTGCCTTTCTCTGAAGGGAGCCAGACAGAGCTGGGTCAGCCATCGGGGGTCCCAGGCCACTAGCCCATGGCCCGCCCGGCAGCCTTCCAGGTGAAGGTGAGACAAACAAGGCATGACCTGGAGGCTGCCTGGCTCCCCATCACAAACGCCACAAACACACACAAACGCCACAAACACAACCCACCCTGATCAAGGACTAAGCAGAGAAAGCAGGGAGAGGACCTAGAGTGACTCAACAATGAGTCAGGAAGGAGGCTCTAAGCGTCTACCACGTGCCAGACTCTGTGCCCAGTGCAGCATAAACGTCCTCAGAACCAGCCTTGACCCAGCCTGGCCCAGCCGGCCGTTCCTGGGAAAGGTCACAGGAAGAGCAGGGCCAGGCCCACATCACTTTTAGAGGCCCGTGAACACGTCTTCATTTCTCTTCAGATCACACACAAAATATGCCAAACCCATTCTGGAGCGCATCTTTTCACTAGCGACCAACCCAGGCCTAAGGTAACCTTCTTGATAGTTCTATGGAGGAAGCTGGGAAGGCAGAAGTGACTGCGACCCACAAAAGTCATGATGGAGCCCTGACGTGTGTGTACACAAACACTACACACACATATGCTGTACACACACACTACACACACCACACATACACACTCCACACACACACCACACACTCCACACAAACACACCACACACACACCACACACATACACACCACACACATACCACACACTACACAACACACACACTACACATACACACCAAACCCACATGCAGACATTCACACAGCACACACACTACACACACACTACACACATGCACACCACACACACTACACACATACACCATACACACCACACACACACACACCACACATACACACCCACATGCACACCACACACACAATACACACACACCACACTCACTACACCACACACTACACACCACACACAACACACTCATACCAAAGTATACACCACACACACATCATACGCACGCTACACCACTCATACCACAAAAATACACACAGCACATGCCACACTTACATACTCACAGATACCGCAAACGCACAACACACAACATACTTGCACCAGTATACACACCACACACATCAGGCTCACACACTACACCAGTCACACCACAAACATCCAGACGCGCACACACACCCCACACACAGCACTCCACGGTCAGCCTTCCACCCCAGAAAAGCGCTTGTGCAACAGGCTGGATCTACCAGGCACTCCTCACTGTGCTTGCCTTCCAGCTCTGGGGCAGACTCTGGTGGTGGGACTGAGGGTTAGAGTCCCTGATCCTAGACCCCCACATCCACTTGTCCTCATGGGGCTGGTGATCATTTCCCTGGGAAGCCTTGGAGAGTGGACCCAGTTCTTCTGTCCTGGGGCTTTTTTAAGTGCACCCACACTTGGCAATACTGGGGCCCAGTGCAGGGTTCATGAAATACAGCCCTTGCACTGCAGGGGCCCGGCACGTTCTGCTGTTCTTGTCTATGTAATGACCCAGCGGCCTCCGTCCTGGGGACTGAAATCCTACCCTTGTCGGCATCCCACAGCTGAGACAGTCCGTGTTCACCAAAGCAGGTGCATTCTCTCTCGGGACACCAGCGGTCTCCATGGGGACGTTGAGGAAGAACATCTCTGCCACCCCCGGTGTGGCCTGAAGCTACTTTTCCCCTTCCCAGGAGCGGACACTGCAGATGAAGAGACAGCACTGTGATTCCTGGTCCTAATATCTTGGCCTTGTTTGGGTTTTTTCCAGATGACCATTCTAGGGTGATTCTGAGCCAAGTGGATGGAACTCCCTGTTCGGACTACATCAATGCTTCCTACATAGATGTAAGTGGACAGAGGTTTCCTATTCCCCTAGCCCAGCTGAGGCATGACCAGTGAGCACTTTCTTGTCTGGTGCCAGGAGTGTAAATTGTCACAACCTTTCTGGGCAGTTTGGTCACAAGCACAAAGGGCACAGAACTGCCTGTGCTTTACAAGCTAGCATCAGCATCTGGGAATTTGACTTCGAGAGACAGAGATAAGCACAGAGGATGTTCATTGCAGCATTATGTATATTCCTGACCAAATAGAACAGGAAGCATAGGCAGTTAAACAGATTGTGGTAAAACTATGTGCAGTGGATTACTAGAACTCCATTTGTATTGATCTTTAAGAGATCATTTAATATAAATTATAAAATTCTTGTTAAAAATACAACATAAAATAAATTGTACATGTTCACCCAATTAGAGGACAGAAATGTCTGCATATCTCTGCTTGTGTGTGAGTCTGGGGAAGGTTTTGCAGAAAAACAGACTAGAGAGTGGATGTATGAAATAGGATTTGTTATTTCTGGAATTGCTGGTGAGTTTTCTTTTCTTCTTAACCTTTTCCTGTGTTTTGCAAATTTTCCATGGTGAATATGTATTGCTTTTCTAACAGCAACAACAACAAATCCTTTCAGCAGAGATAATTCTGAAAAAATATAAATCTGATGTTATTTTTTCTAGGGTTACAAAGAGAAGAATAAATTTATAGCAGCTCAAGGTAAGCTTTTTATTAATTTCTGAACGTATTTTTGGTAAAATGACGTGAATAGCTCTTATTTCCTTGTCTGTATGCCAACAAGACCAAGGACTTACATTGGATTTTTGTGCATGTGTTTACACCTAACAGACACGTTAGATATCCATTCACACAACGGATATGTGTAGACAGTCAGAGAAACACACACTTATTCCCACACCTGTGTGGTGTGAACACTGGGCATGCGGTGGCCCTGGCTGCCATTCCAGCATGTTAATATTTGCATCAGGTAACCTTGAGTTTCTCTCAGCTGGCTGAGCCCTACATGGCCCCAAAGTGTGGGGGTGGGTAGGAGAGTGAGTAGCTTTTCAGATCAAGGCTATAACCAAGAAGATACTTCAGCCGTGAAAACATGCCCCTCACCTTGCACAGGGCTGGCTCTCCCTTGTGTGTTGAGTACTGAATCCAGCATCACTCCATTCCACCAGAGGTTGTCATCTGCAGGACCTGGTGGTGCACATGCAGTTAGGTATCAGTGGAGCTGAAACCACATTCCTCAGACTTCCTCACTCTTAGGCCAGGAGTCTTTAGGGCAATGAGCTCTGAAATTCAGTGTGTGTCAAAATCACCTGGGAAGTTGTTAGAAATGCAGAATCTTTAAGAAAAAAAGGACACGCATGTGCACACGCAGAGGACATCAGGAATGTGCCCAGCTGGAAACCTGATGATCCTGGCTGAAACAGATGAAAGCATGTGTTTCTCTCTTGCCCGCAGACACCCACAGGGAGCCAGGCCAGAGTGGGGCAGCAGCAGGGCCAGGGGCTTCCTTATCTCCCGGCCCATCCCCCTCAGCATGAAGCGCTTAGCTCGGGGCTGCAAAATAGCCGCAGCTCAGACAGGAAGTGGACAGGGGCAGAGGACTTTCTCCTAGTGACACTTTGTCTGTTGTTGAGATCCCTTCCCGAGGGACTTTAGCTCAAATCGTATTGAACAGCACCATGCTGAGAGTAAGATTTTGACAAAGAGGAGGGGATTGGGAATGCAGAGGGAGGCCGGCCAGTCTCTGCCTCTCCCAGGGCTTTCACCAGCTCTCCCACACTTGGCTGTGGACCCAGCCCTCGTCTGAACCCCGCTTCTTACCTGTGAATGTCATAACTCAACCTGGGCCCAATTATCTTGCCCACTGAGGAGTTCCTAGCAGAGTGGGTGAGTGGCAGGACAGGCAGCTCCTGCCAGTTCTGGAACACTTCAGGGCATGACGTGTGTGCCCCCAACAAGCCTGAGAAGGGAGTGAACAGCAATCCAGGGGCCAATGGCCAGGGTGCCGGGGCTGGGACCCCAAAGCGACTTCCCTTCATGCCTTTTGACTTCAGAATTGTCCTCTACACACAGGCCCCAAACAGGAAACGGTTAACGACTTCTGGAGAATGGTCTGGGAGCAAAAGTCTGCGACCATCGTCATGTTAACGAACTTGAAAGAGAGGAAAGAGGTGAGTTCCAGGCATCTGACCCGGTATCACTTCCTTTCAGCTGCTGCTGCCGGGCTGGGGATGTTCTTACCACTTCCTCTTCCTACTTCCCTCCCTTCCTCCCACTGTCACTGCAGAGAGCACCCAAACACATGCAGCGGCTGACAGCATTTTCATCACGAACCAAATCCCCCGTCTCCCCAGCATCTCACTGTTATCTAATCTGTGATAACACGATGACACAAGAGTTTCCTTTTTTTCCCAAGTGAGAGTGGCCCCCGGCCGGCCCCAGGCTCTGCCTGCCTGATGGGAGACATGGATCTTAGAAGTTAGAATTTTAGGATGTTGAGCATGTCATGCGGCAGACCTCAGACTAGAAATGAACATGATTTCACGCTTATTATCCAGGCTAGAGAAATGCATTTGAAAAACATGGTATATTGAAGAAATGTTGATTTGTCATCCAAATATATTTAATTAGCTGTTTCTAATTCAAAAAAGGATGCATGTACATTATAAGAATGTGAATCATTGACAAAGAAGAAAAGTTGAACTGATTCGTTTCCTAGTGTAACAAGTACTCATCAGCATCGGCTGTGCTGGGCCAACCCTGTCCCAGGTGCAAGGAATAGGGGCTCAAATTCAGGGCTGAGAAGTGGGGGCTGTGGGAATCCTGTGGCGGTTGGGGGGTTGTTGAGTGACAGGCAGGGAGCCATGCCATAGGCAGTGAGCTCACTCTCCAGAATGAAAGAAGAACTGGGAGCCGGAGGGACACTTGCCACAGGTGGGGCGACAATTAGGAGGCTGTGTTTCTGGCGTGTTCTGGCTTGAAGGCCCAGTTCAGTGGGAGCCATGTGTCCTGCCCAGCCCGCTCAGGGCCTGCTGTGTCCTGAGCGCCTCAGTCATCCGCTGGCCTGGCCCCAGCAGTTCCCAGGCATCGTAGCGAGGACTGTGGGGAAGGGCTGGCATTTTTAGATGGGACTGCCAGGCCGTAGGGAACTCAGCTGGGGCAGAAGATGGGTGGCAGGAGCCCACAGGAAGGGCAGGCTGGGAGGTGCTCTGGTCCCCATAGTGCCAGCTTACTAATTGCCACCCAAAACACAGGAAGCAGCCTCCAGCCACGGTTTCTGGTCAGGAATAGGATGGCGGCTTTCACTCTGCTCTCGGGGGAGCTGAAACAGGGCTGCAGAGGGCCACCCCTTTGCCCTTGCAAATCTTGCCTCTGTCGTCCTTTGTCATGGGGAAGAGTGACAGACGGAAGCAGGGGATTCCCAGCACAGGGCTCTTCACCCTGCCTGCGCTGTAGCGGCCATGGAGGAGGACACCCACGCGAGGGAAAAGGAGGCTGACCCTTCTCCAGGAGTCTCAGGGTCCCCTGTGACCTGCGGCCCATAGGACCAGTCTTCCTGGAACTGGTGCTCCAAGCATGAGACCAGCACAGAAGCAGTGGGGCTCAAGGACGCCCCCGCCTCCCCCTTTCAGTCATTCTGCTGAAAATGTCACTGGCATTTTCTCTCCGTCTTCCTCCATAGCCTCCTACTGGATTTTTCCACTCCTGTGACTCAGGGCTGGGCCTGCTGCCGCATCCTGATTCTCACCAATTCAGATGAAATCATTTCTCAATAGAGTTCCCTTTTTCTTAATTGCTCACACTTCTGTTGTGGTTTCCTTGGCTTCCACATCCTGGGCTCTGCATTGCAAAACACAGCTGCCCTGGCATCTCATGATCGGGTAGGAGGGAGGCAGAGGGAGGGGTATAAAACCAGCCACCAACACTGAGCCCTTGAGAGGCTAAGACACGTTCTCAGTTCCTACCGGAGAGCCTTCCAAGCTGAGAAGCTCAGGAGGGTCCCCAGGGCTCCCCATAGGGCTAAGACTTGCCCAAACCGGGACCTGTAGGCATTTGCAGTTCCCCTGGGCTGCATCAGAGATGCCCTGTGACCCGCAGCCCCACCCGGAGCCAGGAGTCGGGAGGGGGAAGTTGTCCGTGGCCGTCGTAACACGATGCTACTCTACTAAATACCAGATGCTGTTTGTTTCATAAGATTGTTAATCCTGGAGTCTTGACCACGAGCTGTGCTGCTCAGGGGCCATTCCCTGGACATGCTCTCTGATGATTGGCAGGCTTGTTCCATTCCAGAGATGTTTATCTGGCCGATGAAGTAGATCTTTTCCCCCTTGAGGTGGGTCCTCATTCACTCGTGAAGTCCACGCTGATGGAGGACGCCAGTGGGCAGGTGCTGCGCGCGGTGCTACAAAATGAAAGGGCTCCTGGAACCTGTATTTTGGGTCATTCTTGCTTCAGAGTTTGGGGTAAAGAAATGGGCCTGTCTGTAGCAACACACCCTCGTGAAGTCCACGCTGATGGAGGACACCACTGGGCAGGTGCTGTACGCGGTGCTGCCAAATGAAAGGGCCCCTGAAACGTGTATTTTGAGTCATTCTTGCTTCAGAGGTTGGGAAGGTAAAGAAATGGGTCTATCTGTAGCAATGCACCCTGTTTTGCAGACTCCACGGCAGCCTTGTCCCTGCTACAGAAAAATGAAGATCATTAGGCCAATCACAGGTTCATCAGTCTTGAACGGCAGACTGGCAGTGGTGCAAATTAACTTTGTCCTTAGGGAACTGAGCAGGAAAAACACAAATTGCTGAATCCAGTGGGAAATGCCTGGGGAAGCACCATCCTTGCCCTCTGGCCTGAGGGTCATTTGGAGTTAGGTACCCAGCTCTTAAGGTTACAGGCTTAGCATGACTGGTTGATGGTCAGTTAATAAAATGTATGGGATTCGTGAATGAATGAAGAAATGAGACACTGTTGGTGTCTACGTCAGAAAGCCTTGGGGCATCCTAGTCATAGTCTCAAGGCTGCCTTTCACCAGTTATGCAGCCTCAGTTTCGCCATTCATGAGGTGGACACACATGAACTTGCTGTTTCTCAGCTGTGGGAGCTGTGTGACTCCAGCTGGTGTGTGTGAGGCCTTCTGTGGTTGGGTGGAGGGATGTCATGATGCATTGCACCCACAGATCTATTTGCTTCTATTAAATTGTTCCATGCAGGAAAAGTGCCATCAGTACTGGCCCGACCAAGGCTGCTGGACCTATGGAAACATCCGAGTGTGCGTGGAGGACTGCGTGGTTTTGGTCGACTACACCATCCGGAAGTTCTGCATACAGCCAGTAAGCATCTCTTGTTGCTGACCTTCCAGAAAGATCATTCTCAGAGAGCATGATGCCCAGAGTTAACACCCTTCTGCATTTATGAAGTGCTTTGCTCCCACCCCAGCACTGTCGCAGCCCTGGCTCAGAGGGTGCAGTGGCCAGGCTATGCTGGGCAGACGTGCAAGTGGGCCAAGACACCAGAGGCTGGTGCACAAGGGTCTGCAGGCAGTGCTGGGGGCTCCTAATTCCCAGCGACTCCTCTGGACCTCTCCAGGAAGAAGACCAGTCATTGGAGGGGTCTGGGGTCCTCCCTCAGTAGCACAGTGACATTTCACACACTGGAACTGGGAGGCGGGGTTTTTTCTAACACGTTTCTAACACATTTCAAAGTATGTCTGAAATGTCCTCTTCATTTTCCACACTTGGGTCCTGCTAGTTCCACCACCACAAAGGGTTTAAGAGAGATATCAGTAAAAATATCTATATACAAAGCAGATGAAATCAAGATGTAGAAGAAAGTTTAAAACCATAGAGAAAAGATAGAAGACCATTTTGTCAGGATTTAAAGATAGAGTGATTGGCATAATTAGGTCACAAAATAAGTGTCTGAGGTTCCAAGAAACCACAGCAAAAAAGGAAAAGGATGAGCTGATCATTCCCATTCTATCCCGTGCTCACGTCTCCCAGAAATGTGCACACAGGCACGCACATGCACACACGTACGCACACCCACACACAGGCACACATATGTACGCATGCACACACACCCACACACAGGCACACATGCACACACATACACCCACATACAGGCACACATATGCACACATGAACACCCATACACAGGCATGCACATGCGCACATGCACACATACCCACAAACAGGTATGCACATGCACACACATACTCTCACACATATGCATGCACATGCACACACATACACCCACACATAGGCACACACATGCACACATGCACACACCCACACACACACACTTGTACACATGCACACATAGTCACACACATTCACATATGTACACACACATACACCCCACACACACGCACACATTCACACAAGTGCACACACACCCATACACATCACACATGTACACATGCACACACATTCACACACATACACACATTCACCAACACAGATTTTCACACGCACACACGCACACATTCACATGTGTGCACATATGTGCACACATGCACCCACACACACATACACGCACACAGATGCACACATGCACATTCACACATGTGCACCCACATTCACACACATACATCCACACACGTTCACAGAAGCACATGTTCACACACATTCACACATGTGCACACACATACACACACATACACGCACATGGATGCACACATGCATGCACATTCACACAGACGTGCACATAAACATGCATACATGTGTGCACACATCCACACGCATGCACACACATACACCCGCACACATACATGCACACGTGTGCACACACATGCACACGTATCTACTTCCAAATACACTGTGTATCAGCTTCTGTGATCTAGGCAAGGGAATTAAACTCATGGTCTCTGAGTCCGAAAGCTGAGACAGCCTCTGAGGGCAAGTCTGGGAGTCTCCAAAGAGCAGGCCAACGGCATCGTCTGTCCTCCCAAATGTAAGACAGCTTTGCACAAGGAAGGATGTGCTGTTGGTGATTACTCAGCACCACAGACATGGGGTGGGACTGTCCAGGCGAAATGGACCACGACCGCCCCACTTGCACGGGTGTCTGTGAGCACGCAGACCAGCTTTGGGGATGAGTCTGGCTGCTTGGGCCTTGCCTGACCTGGGCGTGGACAGTTGCTGCGGGCCCTGCCCTGTGGCTCCAAAACCAGCACATGTTCCAAGCAGGGGTCAGGGCCAGGCTGTCTCGCTCGGGCAGGCCCCCTGTGGATGGGCCCCTTCCCCATGCAGCCCCAGCACAGGGGAACCCACCGCATCCTCAGAATGAGATGCTGGGGAAGCGGGGGGGGGATTGTTGTACCCACTCTCGTCTCCCCACGTCCCCCACAGCAGCTCCCCGACGGCTGCAAAGCTCCCAGGCTGGTCTCACAGCTGCACTTCACCAGCTGGCCCGACTTTGGAGTGCCTTTCACCCCCATTGGGATGCTGAAGTTCCTCAAGAAAGTAAAGACGCTCAACCCCGTGCACGCTGGACCCATCGTGGTCCACTGTAGGTACGCGGGGGCCACGGGGCGGGATCCTCAAGGGCAGGCCACAGTGGGAGGACTCACCCTCATGGGCAATGCCAGGGGACCAGTATCAGGGTAGGCAGAGGTTTGGGCAGGGCTGATGTGAACACAAATGTCAGTGACTGAGTCAGGCCCCAAGAACCCTGCAGGAGAACACTCAGAGAGCTCCCTCTTCATCCCAACCGATAAAACCCACCAAAGCCAAGGGGCTCCGGTTGACGGTGGGAATGGAGTTCTGGGCGGTTCTTCTTGGTCGCCCTCACCTCTCCCTGGGAATCCCAAGTCGCCTCTGGGAACCAAGATGGAAACCAGGGAAACTAGGCTTCTGCAGGAAGCCCCCCAACAACACACAAGTCCTTATGGAGGAGTACACCACGACTCACACTGGCCCCCACAGCAGAGTCCTCCAGACCACGCTGTCCTGGAGACCAGGCTCCGAGGACCAGGCTGCCCTTTGCCAGCTACCACTTCATCCTCGGTTCCCTCGCCTGTGATGGGAAGGACAGCCTCGGAGGCCTGTGACTTGCATCTGGGTGGGCTTTGCACAACACGAAAAGTTACTCAAATGTACAGCCAAAGCCATGCCACAGCCCCCTGTCCACAGAGAGCCCCACTTGTTCCTGGCAGTGACTGGCCTCACCAGGGTATCACTTTGATTAGATACTAAGTTTCCAGCTGTTACAGACAGATTCATCCTGAGTATCACAGCACTGCCAGGGACAAAAGCCACCTGCACGCAGTGATGCAGGCGCTCTGCACCTGTCATGCAGCTGTTCAGGAGAAGCCGTCCAGGAACCCTGGCAGAGCGGGCTTTCCCCAAGTCTGAGCAACACTCCCTTGCTGGGGCCAAGCAGAGGCTGGACCCCACCCCACCCACCCTCCAGTGTAGCCCATACTGGGAGGAATTTGCAGGCTCAGAGAACAGTAATCTGACAGATGCCGCCTCATTTAGTGCCCCGAGTCAGGTGACTTGGTTTGCCCGGTTTGACAGAGGGGGAGGCTGGATCCCAGAGCTGTTGCAAAGTTGATCTGAGGTCCCTCTGCTCCCAAGGGGGCAGATCTAGGATGCCAATCACACATATAAGAAGAAGACACTGTTAAGTAAATGAGAAAAATTCTCCGCACAGCCTAATTCGGGGCTTACTGAACCAGCTGTTAATGTGCCTCTTAGTAGAGTGTTCGCGGCTGTCAGAGGAGCGGCCTGAGATCTCTTTACTGAGACCACAGCTCCCTCTGGTGGCCTCACTATGGCTTTGCTCCTAATTAACCAAAAAAAAAGGTTGCATCGAATGACCTGGGTGCGCAGGCATCTTGGGGCCTGTCATTTACTTCGGGAGGAGTGTGACTCACGACGGAGCATCTTTCTCTTTCCCCAAAGCGCGGGCGTGGGCCGGACGGGCACCTTCATTGTGATCGATGCCATGATGGCCATGATGCACGCGGAGCAGAAGGTGGATGTGTTTGAATTTGTGTCTCGAATCCGTAATCAGCGTCCTCAGATGGTTCAAACGGATGTGAGTCATGCCTTCCTCTTGCCCTGGTCTAGCTTCCCAAAGCAAACCCAGATGCCTTGGCCACTCACGCGTACAGGGCCCTGGCTCTCATGGGCACGTGGCAACCGGCCTGGGCCTGGTCTGGCTTCGCTCCCCATAGCTTTCCCTGCCCATGCGTGGGACCTTGGGGACTCCCTCATCCTCATCTCTCCCTTGTATCCTCATGGGAGATGGGGCAATCCTACTCCCCAAAACGGCTCATGTACACAGTGCCTGGCATGCTCACCAATGTGAGGCTCTGCTGCTACCATTCTCCTTACTCAAGGGCATAAGTGGTCATTATCCGTGGCCGGTACTCTGCCTCTTGCCCCCACACCTCCTTGTGTTGGCAAAAAGAGAAAAAGAAGAGAGCCGCCCCCTTTTTTCTGCCAAGCTCCACGTGGGCCAAGGCTGCAGGGCAGAGCTGAGGATGTGGTCACCCCCGGCCTCTCTGCAGATGCAGTACACGTTCATCTACCAAGCCTTACTCGAGTACTACCTCTATGGGGACACAGAGCTGGACGTGTCCTCCCTGGAGAAGCACCTGCAGACCGTGCATGGCACCACCACCCACTTCGACAAGATCGGGCTGGAGGAGGAGTTCAGGGTGAGTATGGCTGACCCTCCTCTCCATTCTGGTGTAAGCAGCCAAGGACATGGAGAAAACAGGTGACCATTTAAAGGAAGCCTCTTTTAATCACTTTCCCTCTTAACTGACCCTCAGAAAAAGCAGGGACAATATTCGAGCCGTGATTTACAAGGGAAGACGGATCAGGTGGCTTTCAGAGCCTCACAGCAGCCCTGCGGGCACACGTTTCTGTTTCCCAGTGCTGAGGAGGCTTCCTGGGGTGGAGAGCGATGTTTCCTTTCAGCAGGTACCCTTGCCAGCAGTGCTAGTCCTCGACTGAGCAATGTGCTCAGGAGTGTCAGAGGTTTAACTGTGTCATTATGTCCTTCTCTGCTGCAGAAATTGACAAATGTCCGGATCATGAAGGAGAACATGAGGACGGGCAACTTGCCGGCAAACATGAAGAAGGCCAGGGTCATCCAGATCATCCCATGTAAGGCACCCGTGGCATGGCTGGGGCGGGGCTGGGGTGGGGCTGGTGCCAGAGGCTTTTATCCTGGAGGAGCCATTCACCACTTACCCCTGTGCACCAGGGTCAAGAGCAGGGTGCGGACAGGCGCGGTAGCTCAGGCCTGTAATCCCAGCACTTTGGGAGGCCGAGGCGGGCGGATCATGAGGTCAGGAGATGGAGACCATCCTGGCTAACACAGTGAAACCCCGTCTCTACTAAGAATACAAAAAATTAGCCAGACGTGGTGGCGGGTGCCTGTAGTGCCAGCTACTCAAGAGGCTGAGACAGGAGAATGGCGTGAACCCCGGAGCTTGCAATGAGCCGAGATCGCGCCACTGCTCTCCGGCCTGGGCGACAAAGCGAGACTCCATCTCAAAAAAAAAAAAAAGAGCAGGGTGTCCTCTGGCCCCAGGCTAAGGGCTCCTGTGTGCTGTGTCAAGTGTCAGGTAGAAAAGACACCTGTGAAGCACCAGCTGACCCAAACAGTCCTGCTCTGGTCTCAGG
This sequence comes from Trachypithecus francoisi, assembly GCF_009764315.1. Classification (NCBI taxonomy): domain Eukaryota; kingdom Metazoa; phylum Chordata; class Mammalia; order Primates; family Cercopithecidae; genus Trachypithecus; species Trachypithecus francoisi. The sequence goes on along the minus strand of NW_022681442.1, from coordinate 3,418,088 downwards.
CAAGCCGCTTAGGACATGAGCTTGCAGGTGCGGGAGGGCAGCCAGGGCTGGATTGCAGGCGAGGGTTTCACAGAAGCTGGAGATTTGCTGCAGGCAGGACTCGGTGCCTTAGGATTCCTTGCCTCATTCCTTATCTCCCCCAGCCTGGGCAGAGGCCCACCTCCCCCTTACACAGAGGGGCCTGAGCCACCTGGCTGAGGCCATGCAAGCGAACTCAGCTGAGACCATCTAGGAAAAGGCTGTGGCCTTGAGGAGGAAAAGAAATGGGCCCAGGGTGGAGTCAGGACACTGGTCTGCCGCCCCGGTCATGGGAGAGGGAAGGGGGGCCTGGCAGGGCAGGCGCAGGAGGAGAGGAGGCAAAGCTGGCAAGAAGACAGGGCCACACACAGTGGGCGGCGGGAGCGTTGGGAGGCTCACCAAGTGGGAAAAGAGAAACCTGACAAACCCGGCCCGAAAGCAGACTCCACCGGGATCCGAGGAACTAGAGAGGGAGGCGGGAGATGCTCCGCTTGGGAGGAGGGTGTGTCTCATTATAGACGTCTTCTCGATGGAGTCACAGCTCAACAACCACCACCTAGAGACAGCTGTGAGCAGGCCTGCTGCAGCAGGGTCTCCCCAAGCACTGTAGGCGAGTAGAGCTCCCAGGGGCCCTGCCATCTTCAGACTCTGGCCCCTGGTCTTCTGGAGCCCCGGTGTCCTGCTGGCCACCCTAGGTTGCTTGCTTAGCCACATTCCATTTACTCCTTCAGTGCAATATTTTTAGTGCTTGTATTTTGGTATGTGTTATATCGATTCCTGAAAAATGAAAATGATAATTGGGTTGTTTTCAGGGTTTTCCTTCAAAAACAAAAATACCCCTGAGCCACTTTGATTATCCTCTTTCATAATGTAAACTTTCCCAAGAGTTGGCTTTACCTAGTGATTTTATTAATAGGCTCTGTATTTTGCAAGCTTGTAGCAATGGATTACAGTTACCAAGGTGGGACCCTTTTTGTAATAACTAAAGGAAGATACTGCTTTGCAGATGACTTCAACCGAGTGATCCTTTCCATGAAAAGGGGTCAAGAATACACAGACTACATCAACGCATCCTTCATAGATGTAAGTATGATGGCCTGGGTTGTGTTTATGCAGATGTGTTGCCTTCACACGTGACCACACAGACTTGATTAGCTTGTTTTCACAACGAGAAAGAATTGACATGTTTCCAGAAACTCAACCATTTTTGTTAGCAGAATTACTTGCTTAAAAAAAAAAAAGTGGCAAGGCACGATGGCTCACGCCTGTAATCCCAACACTTTGGGAAGCTGAGGCAGGCAGATCACTTGGGGTCAGGAGTTTGAAACCAGCCTGGCCAATATGGCAAAACCTGTCTCTACTAAAAATACAAAAATTAGCTGGGCATGGTGGCAGATTCCCAGCTACTCGGGAAGCTGAGGCAGGAGAATTACTTGAATCTGGTAGGCTGAGGTTGCAGTGAGCCAAGATCGTGCCACTGTACTCCAGCCTGGGCAACAGAGTGAGACTCCTTCTAAAAAAAAAAAAAAAGTGGACTTTGGAAATGGAAGGACATAGACTCGCTGCCAAGTAATTGGCTCTTTCTTCATTCTGCTTTGAATATATAGTTATTTTTCTTTTACATATCTGTTACATACCAGTTATATACCCATTGTCTCTGCTCTTTCTCTTGTGTGATTTCTGCAATGTGTGCTCACGCAGACAATACAATTATGTGTTCAGGGCACACAGACAGAGGCTGTCTTCATGCACAGTGGAGTTCGCAGAAGGGCAAAAGGGGGAATTGCAGCTAAGTGTATGTTGATATTGCCATTTTCAGACGAGAAAATTGTGCCAGAATCCAGGGGGCTCCATGCTGATCTAGCTGAAACACACAGAAACATGTCAGAATCTAAGCCACCAGGTGCTGTTCAGATGGCCGCAGGCGACTACTAGTTCCTAATAGCCATTTGTTGATGACCTCAGGGGCTGATGGTGGCGGTCATGGTTTCAGATAAGCGAGCCTCTTGACCTGCTTGTCAGGTGTGTGCCTGAGTGCTCCTGCCAGCTGGGGTCTGGTGCCAACCACGGAAGATGGGAGACTTTTCCCCATTAGGCCTTAGGCTGTCCTAAGCTTAGGGAGCAGGTAGTGGAGCCCGGATGGAAGAAAGCTGGACTTTAACCTCTGCGCCTCCATTTGAAGGGCTACCGACAGAAGGACTATTTCATCGCCACTCAGGGGCCACTGGCACACACGGTTGAGGACTTCTGGAGGATGATCTGGGAATGGAAATCCCACACTATTGTGATGCTGACGGAGGTGCAGGAGAGAGAGCAGGTGAGGGGTGCCGCCCGGCCCCAGCCCTCCAGGGGCAGCCTATGCACCTGAGGCACTGTCGCCGTTCATTACAAATGTCCCACCCGCCCTCAGTGCAAACACATGGGTGAGACCAAGCCAGGACCACTAGGGAGGGAGAGAGGTTGGAAATGAAAAAGGTTTCATTTCACCCTTTCCCTTTTTGGGAGTGAGGTTTAACCATAGCTACCCGCTGCTCTTTATTTTTAGCCTACATGTTATTTAGCCTGCCCTGAAATTTTGCCATTTGGTATTGGCCAAGATTATAACCTGTTGAAGAAAAAGACATTGATTGGCTTTTTTCAAGACATGAAGACATAGGCACTGATACATGTGCCTAATGGATATTGTCCTAGTAAATTGGATGAGTTAACTCTTCCTTTTTACAGAGATCCACCCCTGGCCTTCTTGTATTGCATTTATTTAATAACACAATAAACACTCATGAACTCACCACCCAACAGTAAACCCAAGGTTTTACCAACAATGTACATCTATCTGGGTGCTCCCCCAAGACATACTTACTGCTGTGTATTTGTGTTTTTATTTCTTTGCTCTAAAAAGGAACAGCTTTATTGTGATATAATTCACCTATAATTCGTGCAATTCATCTTTTTAAAGGGTGCAATTCAGTGAATTGTAGTATATTCACAAAGTTGTACAACCATCACCACTATCTAATTTGAGATCATTTTCATCAACCCAAAAGGAAACCTTGTGCCATTAGCAGTCACTCCCCATTCCTTCCTTTCCCTAGCCCCTGGCAACCACTAATCTGCTTCTTGACTATGGGTTTGTCTGTTCTGGACATTATTGTAAGTGGAATCATACAGTATGTGGTCTTTTGTGATTGGATTCTTTCACTTAGCATCATGCTTTCAAGGTTCATCCATGTTGTAGCATGAATCAGTAAATCATTCTTTTTTATTGACAAGTAGTATTCCCTTGTGTGGCTATACTACATTCTGCGTATCCAGTCACCAGCTGATGCACACTTAGGTTGTTTCCACTTTGGAGCTATTATAAATAACACTGCTTGGCTGGGTGCGGTGGCTCACGCCTGTAATTCCAGCCCTTTGGGAGGCCTAGGTGGGCAGATTACATGAGGTCAGGAGTTTGCAGCCAGCCTGGCCAACACGGCAAAACCCCATCTCTACTAAAAATACAAAAAGTAGCTGGGTGTGGTGGTGGGAACCTGCAATCCCAGCTTCTTGGGAGGCTGAGGCAGGGAGAGTCGCTTGAACCTGGGAGGCAGAGGTTCCATTGAGCTGAGATCACGCCATTGCACTCCAGCCTACGTGACAGAACGAGACTCCATCTCAAAAAAAAAATTTTTTAAAAGTGCTACTTGAACATTCAGGTGGTAGTTTTTGTATGGACATGCTTTTTCATTTCCCTTGGGTATATACCTAGGAGTGTATATACTAGGAGTGGAATTGCTAGGTCACCTCATAACTCTATGTCATCAACTTACTGTTTAACATTTGTGAGGACCTGCCAGGCTGTTTTCCACAGTAGCTGCCCCATTTTCCATTCCTGCCAGCAATATATAAGGTCCTAATTTCTCCACATCCTCACCAACATTGTGATTGTCTTTTTGATTAAAGCCATCCTAGTGGATATGTTCTTTGCTTTTTTAAAAAATATTTGAAAATCACATCTATTTATGCCTACAGAGACTGTTGTTTAGTTTTACTTGTGTTTGAACTTTATATAAAGAGCATCATTACAGCATGTTGTCTTCTGAGACTTGCTTCTTCCATTCACACCTGTGCTTTTGATACTGTTCTATGTTGATGCTTATGCTGCGGTTCCTTCGTCATCATTATTTCATTATATTCCACTGCATAAACGATATCCTGCATTAGCTCACGTATTCCTTCTCCTGTCATGGACACTTGAGTTGATTTCATTTCATTATTTTACAAACAGTGCTACCTGTACATTCTTTTTTTAAACTTTAAGTTCTGGATACAGGTGCAGAATGTGTAGTTTTATTACATAGGTATACATGCGCATGGTTGTTTGCTGCACCTGTCAACCCGTCATCTAGGTTTTGAGCCCTGCATGCATTAGCTATTTGTCCTAATGCTCTCCCTCCCCTCACCCTCCACCCCACAACTGGCCCCAGTGTGTATTGTTCCCCTCCCTGTGTCTGTCTGTTCTCCCTACCTGTATATTCTTGTACATGTCTTATGCTGCACTAGGACTAAGATGTATCAAAGAGCCAAAATGCTTCATTGAAGAGTATGTGAAAGTTTGAATTTGCAAGATAATTCCTAATTGCTTTCCAAAGTGGACATCAGCAATGTATAAGAGATATCATTCATCTGCATACCTAGTATGGTATTCTCAAGGTATCCTAATTATTGTTAATTGAAAATTAACAAAAGATTGTTCGTTGTTCCACTGGTTGTGTAATTATTGTGTAAATATTATCGTTTTGTGGCTCTGATTTGCATCTTTCTGATTCCTACAGGGTCACCCCCATCACTTCATATATTTGTGGATGACGTATTTCCTCTTGTGTCAAATGTCTGTTCCTGCCTTTCACTGATTTTTCTATGGGGTTATTTGTCCTTTCTTATTGATTTATAGGAGCTCTTTACATAATCTTGATACTAATTCTTTACTGGTTTTATATATTGCAAACATCTTATTGCAATCTGTGGCCTGTCTTTTCACTCTTTTAATGATGTTTGTTGATGAAGAAAAGTGAATTTTACTGTAATCCAGTGTTTCAAATTGTTGCATCATGATTGGTTAGCTGTTTGGGCTCTTGCCTAGTAATCCTTGTGTACCTCAAAGTGAAAAGATGTTTCTTCTTCCAAGAGTTTCACAGTTTTGTTTTTTACCTTAAACCTTAATCCATCTGGGTTTATTTTTATTAAGGTTCAAGGCCACTACACAGGGTGGAAGTGCAGGGTGTACACTGCTCAGTTCTAGGAAGAGCTGGGGACACTCGCATCAGCCCTGGTAGAGTATGAGTCAGGGATCCAATTTCATTTCCCCAGGTAGAAAACCAATTTATCCAGCCCCATTTATTGAAGAATCTCTCCTTTCTGCCATATGTTAAGGTTTCATATATATGTGTGTCTGTTTCTAGACTCTGTTCTGTTCCCTGGGTCAACAAGCATTAAAAGGCATTTATATTCATATTCGTATTCTTTTTTTGGTCACATGAATTACATTAACTGGTTTGAGAACAATTCTGCATTATAAACTCAAAATTGCCAGCAGCAAATTATTTATTATAAGACTTACATTTTTATTTTATCCCCTAAGGATAAATGCTACCAGTATTGGCCAACCGAGGGCTCGGTTACTCATGGAGAAATAACGATAGAGATAAAGAATGATACCCTTTCAGAAGCCATCAGTATACGAGACTTCCTGGTCACTTTCAATCAGGTATTGTTGAACTAGCTCTTTAAACCTTTGTGAATTTAGTGAACCACACCCTCCCTCCTGGGTCTGCTTGTCATTGAACCAGAATGTGGCCCTGCACCTGTCCTTTTCCTTCACATAGTCCTATCGGCTGTGAATGGCCAGTGGGTTTCTGAGACAGTGGCAGGCCTCCTGTACAATTCTCTTCTCCCTGGCCACCTACTTCCCATTTATCTCTCAGGAGAATTATATTAGCCATTAGTTGGGGGAGGAGGAACAAAGGGGACTAATGAAGCCACAGGGGCCTCTCTGGGGCTCTCCTCCAGGTGCCTTCTCAGAGCCACCCAATCGTCTCCATTTCCACTGGGTCCTTGGTTCTGCTCACCCTCTCTCCTTGGCAGAGAATGAGGACTCGGGGTCAGCCGTGGGTAGGATGACTCACTTGTGCACAGGACTTGATGCTGAGCTCCAAACAGTCAGTACCACGAAATGCACCTGCACTGTCTCCTCCATGCCAGCCACAGAGCCACCCCGGCCGCCAGACTCAGATGCTGCTCCTTTGAGCTTTGAAGGGAAATGCGGGACCCTGCCTTCTTGAGAAAGTGACTCCCTTCTCTCCAGCAGTGCTGCCAAGGATCCCGTAGGGGTTGGGCTGTTCTCGAAGGGCTCCAGGGAATGTGCTCTGGGCGGCTTGCTCCGCCTCGCAGAAGGAAGCACAACCAACCACTTGCCTTCTTCTTTAGGGCAAGCAGTTTTCAGCCTTCTCCTTCAGGCTGCCTCGGTGGGGACGCTGGCAGCACAGAAGGCTCAGGGAGGGCTCTCAGCCTTGGCCAATCCCTGAGAGGGCAGGTGGGGCTGGGGCCTGCTCCCCAGCAGGCAGGCAGTGCTGAGACCCCCTCTCCTCCCTGCAGCCCCAGGCCCGCCAGGAGGAGCAGGTCCGAGTAGTGCGCCAGTTTCACTTCCACGGCTGGCCTGAGATCGGGATTCCCGCCGAGGGCAAAGGCATGATCGACCTCATCGCAGCTGTGCAGAAGCAGCAGCAGCAGACGGGCAACCACCCCATCACCGTGCACTGCAGGTGAGCCCCCAGCCTGAAGCCCTCCAGGTAGGGTGGACACAGACTGCACGCCCCCAGTACCCGCAGCTGTGAGCAGCAGAGCCTTGTCACTGCCCCGGCCATGGTATTCCCCAGAGTCTCCTCTCTACCTCTCCTTACACACATGCACACAGGGCTTCACTTAAGTACATACATGTCATCGTGTCACACATAAGATGCATACATGTCATCTTAACATACATGCAGAATGCACTTCAGAGGGAGGAGTTGGGAAACCACTCAAACACACATTTCCTTGTGCTTTTGAAGTCATCAAAAATTGCCAGGCAGAGCTCGGAGGAGCACACTCCTGGACTTCAAGTTCCTGGGCAGGTTTTGAGAGACTGCCTGGCTGGGCTGCTGTGCCTACACCCGCCCTTTCCTGTTGGCTGGGATTTCTGGCCATAGGAGGAGTCCCAGCTGGGATTGTAGCCACGTGGGCTGGTCCTGTAGCCTCAGCCTGGCTCCCAAGTCAGGCCCAAAGGCAGAGGGACACCCGGGGCACGTGGGACACCACTTAATCCGCAGATGAAGGTGTGAAACATGGCATTCCCGAGGGCAGATGCACAAATCCGGCCAAGCCCACGGGCCGCCCACTCGCCTGCCTGCTGTGCCTCTGTGGTTCTGATCCTGCTGCACACTTCTGCTGGCAGGGACCTTGACACCTGGCAAGATTCTTCCAAGCAGGAGCTTGGGGTGTTCTATCCTTGGGTGGTGCTGATGTGCTCCTAAAACTGCAGTTCCATTTCTTGTCTCATACCAGTGGTGCCCACCCTTTGTGACTGCCTTTCGCCCCCACCCACTGTCCCACCCCTTATAGCTGGCAGAGCTCTCTCCCTGCCTGGACCCCGCCAGGGTGCACTCCTGGCCAGTAGGTGGAGCACACACCTCGGTTTTTGGTTTTTGGGTTTTTTGTTTTGGTTTTTTTTTTTTTGAGACGGAGTCTCGCTCTGTCGCCCAGGCTGGAGTGCAGTGGCCGGATCTCGGCTCACTACAAGCTCCGCCTCCCGGGTTCACGCCATTCTCCTGCCTCAGCCTCCCGAGTAGCTGGGACTACAGGCGCCGCCACCTCACCTGGCTAGTTTTTTGTATTTTTTAGTAGAGACGGGGTTTCACCGTGTTAGCCAGGATGGTCTCGATCTCCTGACCTCGTGATCCGCCCGTCTCGGCCTCCCAAAGTGCTGGGATTACAGGCTTGAGCCACTGCGCCTGGCCGGTTTTTGGTTTTCCTGGCGCTTCCAAGTAGTCATTTAGGATAAACTCGAAATGAGTTCCATGGGGCACAGGAGATGCAGAGGTGAACAAGATCCCACCTGTGGGAAGGCAGATGTGGGACCGATCATTGCAGCAGGACAGAAGCCTTGGAATAAGCCCACACATGAGATTATGGAGCATGGAGGGCAGCCAGGCATCTCCAGAAGACCTGCTGGAAGAGGCCGGTCCACCCCACCTCCTCCAGCCCAGTACACTTGGGCTCTCCTATCAGGGCCTGGGCTCTGCTCTTGAGGGGTTTGTCAGCAAATGACCATGGTAAATGGAGGTGACTCAAATCGGCCTTGCTGGGTAGTGTTAGTTGACTGTTTCTGCTTTTGAATGTCCTTAAACCGCCCCTCCCTTTCAGCATCAGCCGTTTCAGAAGACCCCCCCCCCCCCCCGGCACAGTAAGGAGGGGGTGTGCCAGGATTACCTCCTCCCTAGACCTGAGCTGGGAGGGTTTGCATTCCTGACAAGTTCCCAGGTGCCAACCGTGCTGCTGGTCCAGGGACCACACTTTGAGAACCATTGCCTTACACAAGGAAGAGGGGAAATGGTGACACTTGCTTAAAAACTTGTCACTGGTCCTGACTCATTTTATAAAATATTGGTCTACTGTAATTAGGGAGGTGTTTTAGGAATTTTACATTTGCTAAATCTTGCTCAGAAGCTAAGCTACATACAAATGATAAAAAAAAAAAATCAGTCAAACTGAGATCATTTTCAGCGATTGTTGCTTCAGTGCTGATATGCAGGGGTTGGTTGTCAGCTCTCTGTTTCTCATCCCCAAGTGCAAGTCGGATGATCTGCATTAAGCACTTTTTCTCTGCAGTGCCGGAGCTGGGCGAACAGGTACATTCATAGCTCTCAGCAACATTTTGGAGCGAGTAAAAGCCGAGGGACTTTTAGATGTATTTCAAGCTGTGAAGAGTTTACGACTTCAGAGACCACATATGGTGCAAACCCTGGTAAGAATCTGAATAAGGATGTTACCAGAAGAGTGGAGAATTATTTCATGTCGTATTTGATACATGTTTCATTAAAGGATCTTAAGTACATGGGGGAGGTGGGAAGGTAAAATTCCCAGGGAAAAGAGCCAGCTGCAATGTTTCGCAGTAAACCTCTGCAGAGCCCTCCTTCCTTGGGTTCTCTGACTTGGGTGTCTTCTGGGCAAGACCCAGGAGGAGGGGCCTGTCCACCAGTTTCAATGTCTGAGACCACTTGGAGAGACGCACTGAGGATAGGAGCTTTTGTGTCAAAGTGAACCATTCTGCGAGATTCCTGTGTGCACTGAAAAACATACTCTTATCAAGTTCAAAAGCAGCACTGAAATTTAAAATCCTGGTACTTCTCATTTCAGTGTTATACTCGTCCATGTGGCTTCTTTTCCCTGGCTGGGTCTCACTCAACCTCCAGATACAGTCCTGGGGCTGCAGGAATCCCTGTAATCTATGAATACTTCTCCCCGCACATTCTCTTTCATTTCGAGGACTCCTGCTTTCTGGTTTTCAGAAGCGATTCCTCCTCACCAAGTACAACTATAGTTCCTGCCACTCACCCAACGAGTACAATTTTAAAGCCTGTTACAACGTGTCCTTTTCCCCAAAGCTTCCCACTTCAGACTTGTCCTCCCTGCCTGCTCACTCTCCACACTAAAATCCTGGCTCACCCAGCCCCCTGTGCATAGAGAGGGAAGGAGGCCCTTCCACACCCGCCTCACAGCAAAGCACAGCCGGAGTGAGGACACCTGAGCTGAGGGCGGGTCTGTCCATCCACACCGCGATTGGGCTGGAGCGCGGTTCTCCACCCTGACTGCACATGAGACCCACCTGGGGGCGTTTACCATCTTCCATTGCCCAAGCCACCCTCAAACCAATTAGGTGGAATCTCTGGGGGTGGGATCCGTATATTGAAAGACACCCCCTACAATGTGGTCTCAAAATGAATACAGGTTTGAGAGCCAGTGGACTAGAAAGCTGGGTGCCTCCTGGGTCCCTCTCCCTCCTAAGTCTCTGCTGTCTGTGCCGGGCTGGATACCTGGGCGGCTGAAAAAGATGGGAGAAGCAAAGGCACCCAGGGTCTCCTGCTGGTCCCGGAGCCCTGGCCCCAGCACTGCCAGTCCTTGAGGGCTCTGGGAAGAGGCTGGAGGCCTGATTAATGCCTCCTGGAGGTCATGCCTGCCTCTGATAGTCCACGCTGCAGAAATACACAAACTACAACAGTTTTGCAAGTGGACAAAGTGACAGACCATGCCCAAGAGAGGTTTTTAATCAAAATAACAATAGTAATTAATAAACACTTGACAGGAGTCCCGGTGCAGCGGCTCACGCCCATAATCCCAGAACTTTGGGAGGCCGAGGAGGGCAGATCACTTGATCTCAGGAGTTCGAGACCAGCCTGGGCAACATGGTGAAATCCTGTCCCTACTAAACATACAAAAATTAGCTGGGCGTGGTGGCACATGCATGTAACTCCAGCTACTTAGGAGGCTGAGGCAGGAGAACTGCTTGAGCCAGGGCGGTGGAGGTTGCAATGAGCCAAGGTCGCGCCACTGCACTCCAGCCTGGGCAGCAGAGTGATATTCCATCTCAAAAAAAATAAAAATAAAAATAAATAAATAAAATAAAAAAGACTTTAACAAGAACCCCTCAAAAAGAAATCCAGTTTTGAAACTATGAGCCAGTCTCTCTGGTTTCTTTCCTGTTGTTAATTTTACGCAGGATTCCCCAGGCAGTGCAAACGGCTTTCGTCCTGCCTGCCCAGCCACCTCAGTATGGAAGAGACAGCAGGTGTCTCTGCAGAGATTCGGCTTCCACTGTCCTTCAGATTCACAGCTGGACTCCCTCGGGGCTCTGTGAACTTGGACAAGCTCCTTCCGCTTTCTGGGCTTCAGTTCCTTTCTGTGGAAAATAGGGGTGATGGTGTGTTTGAATGGTTAGATGGTGTGTTAGAATCACTGTGTGAAATTTGCTTTAAGTACATCAGGGGCTCTACTAGTGCCTGGCCTCTGGGACGTGCCCAGCGACCTGTAGCAAAGACCATCTCTCTAAGCAGCAGCATACAGCGTTTCCCTAGCCTTTTTGAGGACTCACAGCTCTCATGAATCTGCCTGGTCTGGTCAATATATTCTATTTTCGAGACCAACTAGCATCCAGGTGTCCTCCCGTCTCAGCTCTGCTCTTCCTGACCCCAGCTTGCCCCTCCATGCTCCCTGACTGGGAAGCTGCCCTCAGATGTTGTGTGGCTGTCACCTGTGCTCTCTTGCCTGCTAACAGCTTGACAGAGCACTTTGTAACCTGACTTTCAGAGTCAGGGTCTAGTCCAATGCCCAGCCCATGGTGAGGGCTCCAGAGCAAGAGGTGAATCAGCAAACGAATGAGGGAGAAGTGAGTCACTAAATAACCGTCAGGTGTTGGGTGCAGTGCGACCAGGTGCCTTACAGACGTCTTTCTCATTTCATCTTCACCATCTGCTTGCCCTTGTGCCTGCTTCTGTTCACAAGGAGTGTTCTGCAGGCACCTCCAGTTAGGACGGTTGAGAAACCTGCCTGAGATTTTCAGGTATGAAGTGTCAGAATGAGATTCAAACTCTATCTGACTCCAGAAGGGAAGGGCTTAACTAGTACTCTGTGCTGCCAGACCTCACATTTGGCAGGGATATTTTGGCAAAAAAAAACACAGGCGCAAAAACATCTTTGAATAAAGAGATGATGGCTGACATGCAGGTTGATTTAGCCCTGCAGGTGGGCACAGTGGCCCCAGAACCAGTTTCCCATTGCTGAGTACTCAGGGAAGACTTGCTTCCAGCATCCTAGGTAGCCTTTGGTTGGAACTGACATTCCAAAGGACACAAGTACATCTGTTTCCCTGGAGTCTGTGGCTTGACCAGAAATGTCTGTCTGTGACCTGAGGTGTGGCTTGTATCATCCCAGCACACTCCAAAGTACACTTCATCCATCACTGGCCCCAGTCACTTGTACTCAAGACGACATGGGATGGTCAGCAGTTAGCTGTTGTGTTTGCTATGAAAACAGAGTAATTAGTGATCATCTCCATTTCCATCCCAGACTGAGCCAGCTTTGATATTCAGTCGATGTTGTTTTAAGTTGATACTCGGTTGATGTTGCTTTAAGTTGGAAAAGTCGATGTTGCTTTAAGCTGTTTGCCTCTTTAAAGAGAGCCTGTATATTTAATGAGAATTCCTTCTAGGAATTCAATTCCCTTTCCTTCTGAAGGCTGGGTGATCAGCTGCGTGTCTTAGGAGCCAGAAGTGAGGCCCCTACAATCTGGTCTTGGCTCTTCCAACAACTTCATGCAAATTTAGGAGCCAAGTTTCAGGCTCACCTTTTCCTTCTCTGGAAAACCCAGCTCCTTCCCGTCCTGGCCAGACTGGGACTCAGGAAGGGCTAAGCTAGCTGTTTGGCATCTTTCCATCCAAAAGCATTTAGATATTTGTTCACTGTGTGCTAAGAAGAGCCCAAGTCGAAAGTGTTGGAAAGAAGCAGGGAGGTGCTGAGGACAGCTTTTGGCCTCTCCAGTTTCCCAAGCCCCTATCCCAGCCCCAAGCTCAAATATCCCACCCAGGGGTCTGGGAGGACCAGCCTATATATAAAACAATGTCCCTTTTGTATAGTAAATGTAGGCTTTAAAATAATCTAGATGTGCATTTTATTTAACTTTTATAGATTGCTTTCTTGCTTTATGAAATTTATCTGGCAATGTTCATACTCTGATTTTTTTTTTCTCTCTTTCTCTCTCTCTCTCTTTTTTTTTTTTTTTTTTTTGAGACAGGGTCTCACTCTGTTACCTAGGCTGGAGTGCAGAGGTGCAGTGGCACAATCTTGGCTCACCGCAATCTGCCTCCTGGGCTCAAGGAATCCTCCCATCTCGGCTTCCCGAGTAGCTGGGACTACGGGTGTGTACCACTATGCCCAGCTAATTTTTCTATCTTTTTTGATAGAGATGGGGTTTCACCATGTTGCCCAGGCTAGTCTGAAACTCCTGGGCTCAAGTGATCCTCCTGCCTCAGGCTCTGAAAGTGCTGGTATTACAGACGTTGAGTCATTGCACCTGGCCTGGTTCTTTTTTTTTTTTTTTCAATTCAAAAATCGTTGTTTTCCAGTTTCAATGGGAAAGCTACATACATTTTACTCAGCCCATTAAATACACTAACTTGAAATGTTAATACACTAACTGACACATTCGATGTAGGAAAATAGCTTTATTTGGAATTCTGTATGTGCCTAAAAACCAATTATGATGTGCATAAAGGTATACGGTATTTTAATGAATAGTCACACTTATTGATGCCTTGTTTTTGAGTATCTCTCCTGATTAAATTAATCAAATATATTTTTGGGACTAACATTTTAATGTGTCCTTGTTTGTCTTTTCAGGAACAGTATGAATTCTGCTACAAAGTGGTACAAGATTTTATTGATATATTTTCTGACTATGCTAATTTCAAATGAAGATTCCTGCCTTAAAATATTTTTTAATTTAATGGTCAGTATATTTTGTAAAAATCATGTTAATTTATTTCATAGTTGACATTAATATCTTCCCTAATTTCTTTGTATATATTTTGTTATGCCTTAAAGGCCACCTGCTATAAAGTTGTTAAATCTTAAATATGCTTTTTAAAAATTGGAATAATGTATTAAGGTCAAATAATATCCCATAAAATATATATTTCTGCTAATATTAGTAAATATATTAATTTTTCATTAGATTCATATCATTTAATTTCACACATTCAACACCTTTAAATGTTGTAATCTTAATATGCGAAGTGTGCCCCTGCAAGATACTAAACACAAAGCTCATATTAAGAAAACAGTCGAGGACTCAGAAGTCAATTGAAAATGCACTTTCCTAACACTGATTTCACAACCCCGAACAGCAGCATTTTTGGAAGGCAACCTGTTCGTGATGATACAATGTAAACGGGGACTTTTGTAAAGTTCTCAGTTCCGGCCCGTGTGGTTTATCTTTACATTTTAAAGATCAAAAAGTCTTTACAACCTGAATCCAGGTCTAAAACACACTAGAGTAGCCGGTGAATATAAGTAATATTTTAAAATTCTGTGTCTACACCATCAAGACTGTGTCTACACCATCAAGACTGTGTCTACACTATCTTGGCTGGATGAGAAGAGATGTAAATGCCGGGTGGTCCCGTGGACCCGTGGCCTTGGGTACAACAAAACCAGCCATCGGAGCTGCACCCCGAAGCACCACCTGCTGTCCAGCTGCCTGTCTGGCCCAGACAACCCTCAGAAAATCAAACCAGCTGCCTTTCCCATTCTCCCCTCCCATTCTGCCACAGCAGCCTGTGCTGGTCCAGTGCTATGCCTGGAGACTCAACACGAAACGTCCCATCCAAACGTTCAGATGAACTGAGCATCTTACACGCGTAATACAGAGGAGCACACATTGGGATAGAAACAGTAGAATAACCACAGGCAATTAAACTTTAAATTTTCTGAGCGACATTTTGGTATTTAAACATTTCTTGTAAAAAGCTAAGATTGTTTGTAAGAAAAGAATCCCTAAAATCTAGATTTATACCATTTTTTTAAAGTCCCACCTTTCAATGTTTAATAAAAGAAAAAGAGAAATCCTTAATCTAAAAGCTAAATTATTTTTGAATGGAAATACTACTGAGACCATTGACCCTGGATAACAGTAACGATCCCATTGCCAGATAAGATTGGCTGATGGGGGCAAAAAAAAGAATGGGTGTGAATGTACCAACATTGAATTTTATAGCAGTTATCTTTCTATGGCCATTAGGTACCTAGCAGATGAGCACAATATAAACAAAAAGATATCTGGCCTACCTTACTACTAAAAGCATTTAACACGTGCATTTTTGGTACTTTTTTTGTTTTCTAAAAGCTATATAAAGGCCTTATTTGACATTTTCACCGATAACTGATCGCACCCTCGTGTTGCAGTGTTCGTCCCTATTCATTGATGGTGTGTGCAAATGCAACCCAGGACACATTATTGTTCCATAATAGGCTTACAGGGAATCAAGCTTCTCACCCACTCCATGGCTCCAAGCCCCATCCAAGGGCAAGACTTGGTGCCCAGCTGGAAGGACGAAAGCACGCTTTGTGACCGCCATCCTCACCAGCTGCACGCCTGGGCTGCACACTGCTGAATATGCTCTTCTTCTCTGTACAATGATTCAGCATCTCGGTGGAAGAGGAAAATGGAGCTTTTTGAGGTTCACCAGGTCCCTTTTGTTTTCATCGTTAAAATTCCAAACCCAAAGCCTTTTTTTGACTGAAGGAGAAGAGAGGGAAGTAAGTTTCTGTTCAGCACCTGAACCTAGAAACAGAGCCAGCTTGCTACAATGAAGGTGACATTTCTCTGGTCATTTATTTGAGAGTTCGAAGTCACAGTAGAGGGGCACAGGCTTTGGTTCATGTCTAGGAGCCCTCTGTCAGAATCCTTGAAGCCCTTTAATGGTCTAACCGGCATCTCTTGTATCAAGAAGTACCTTTAAGTTAGACCTTTTCAGGGTGCCCTCAGGAAAGGGCCCTGCTCACGTTTTTTCCTGTCCCCTTAGACCAACCCCAGGTGTCCGCTGCAGGGGTTCTGCCTGTTCCCAAACCTTTTCCATTCCAGGAACAAAGGAGAAGCCACTTTCCCCAGGACAAAGGACTCTCCCTTCAGCTGTCCGGGGCAGCATTCCCTTTAGAGGGGAAGTCATCACAGTCTCATGGCCTCTACCAAGGTCCCAGTTCACACAATCTCCTGGGCCTTAGAGCAACTCACGCTGGGTGAATCAACCCCTGGAGGACTCCATATCTTCTCTGTGCAACCTGGAAAGTTCATCTCTTCTTTCCTTCGGTCAAAGAAAGTCCATTGTACATAACAAAACAGCCCCACACAGCCCAGTGCCGACACCGTTGTTCCTTTCACATTTTCCTGTGTTGCATGCAGTTGGGTTCAAATGCCAAATAGTGATTAGAAGACGACCATTCTGATCTGTGTGTGATCTGGTCACTGTGTGACTGCCTTTACGGTTTCTCTCCATGTGCTATACGAGTGAAGAATGCATACCGGTGTTTCAAAAGGTATTTTTATGTGTTTTTAAACACTTTTTAAAATGAGCCTGACACCTGTGTTTCAGCATTTGGAGACATACCCATGTTATTCTTTTAAGTGTATGATTACGGATACTTTTTCGTTTGTTTGTTTAACCAAGTTGTGTTTAATTTATGTGCAATCTTTATATGTATGTTATTACAGTTTCAACTATCATATTTTCTTTGATTACATTTATAATTTGATCTTGCTCTGATTATAATGCCAGTGAATGTTGCTGAATTCTTTGTATATGCAAATTGCAAGATTTAAACCATTCTGATGCAAGGATAAACCTTTACTTTGACTACCAGCCTGTGTCTTTTTCTTCAGATCTCTTACTTTTATTCCTGTGGGGGGAAAAAAAAATTGCCTGCTATAAGATGGGGTTTGCTGTTGTGGGCTCTTTTGATACTGGTTTCTCCTTATGAGTCTGTGGGTCCCAATGTCCCATCCTAGACAAGCAGCGTCCTGCTTGGATGTGGTCTTGGCCCTTCCCCTGGGGTAAGCAGACCTGAACATATGAAGGTGCAGGCACAGCTGGACACAGTGGGGAGGGGCAGAGGGATCCAAGGAAAAGGAAGTATGGAAGAGGCATAAAGAAAGTCACCAACTGGGCATTCACCAGGGGCCACTGAACCCAAATAGCACTGCCCCAGACCAATGCCTCAGAAGGAGCTGAGGTCTGCAAAAGTACACTTGCCAGACCAGCCTCAAAAGCAGCTCCTATCAACAGAAACACACAGATAGGACACTGAGTGCTGAGGGACCTCAGGAGAGACAGGCAGGTTGCCAATCGCACTGATGAGTGTGTGTGTGTCTCAGCAAGTCACTCAGAGGAGCATTACTGAGACCACACTGGGAACTCCACTCTGCAGAGATGCACAAGGGGTCTTCCCACATCTTATGCATGAAGGAGCAGGATGCTGGAGCGCTGACCCACAGCTCTCATCCACCAGGTGAAAGGTTGGTTCCAGGGATGCCAGCTCCCTGGCACATGCATGCCCCACTTGTGGGCCTACTGTTGCCAAAATCAGAGGATCGCCCAGGGACAGGGACACACAACATCCAGGCATCTGCTGTGGTCACCAAGCTCCCAAGCTTGGCCTCTAATGGCTTGCATATTGGGCGTGGCAGCTGTGTGTCAGTGGGGAGCAATGTTCGTCCCAGGGGGGCCTCGGGCCATCTGCTGGGTTGCTGGGAGGGCAGCTCCAGGGCTCAAGAGAGCCATGCCCCAGCCGGATCTCACACTGCCACTTCCACATTCAGTGCCCACAGCTGGTCTCCCACTTGGCCCAGGGTCTAACAGAGCCAACTGCCTCTTGTCTCAAAGGATGGGGCAATACCAGCAATATAGGGAGACATGTTTGTTACAAACATTCAAACCAAACAAATACACCAAGAGCACTTAACGCGTTTCCTAACTCCTCTCCCCATCTCATTCCATTGATAACTTTCGAGTACATCTCCAGACAACACTCTGCAATTTAAATCTGTATAGTTCCAGAAACATATACGTTGTTTGCTTTTACGAACAACAGTCAAACTCCTGGTATATCATCAAATCCAGGACTACCATTGTCAAAATCACTTTATGTTCTGCTAAGAAAGCAAGAATACTGCCATTTATTCCTGTAAGATCCCACCAACTTTGTGACAACCCTGATGTTAAGGAGGTTAATATGTGAAAGCACTGTATGTTACAAGTGACTAAATCTGCCACATATGGGCAGTTTTGCAGATGGCCCTCTTTGGTCAACATCCTGCCTGGCCATGTCAGCACTTACAGAGCTTCCTACTTCTGTGTAATGGCTGCTTGGCATTCCACAGTATAAATATAACGAAGTCTGTAGAGTCACCTCCACCTCCCCAGTGACAGACATTAACTTGTTTCCACGCTGCAATTCTATATTTCAATTGTATAATGAATACTCCTGCATTTGTGTATGTTTGCTAATGTGCAAACTAGTTCTACGGAAGAATTCCCTAGAAGTGAAGTTTCCGGGTTAAAGGGCATGCACATTTTAAATTTAAGTAGAAAACACCAAATTGTCACTTCCAAAGGATCTTCCCAGGCACCAACTCACCAACAGGGCATGATGGCGCTGTCTCCCTAGAAGTCACTCACCCAGGACATTAGCAAACCTTTTAGATTTTGCACACCCGAGAGGCAAAAAAACAAAATCAGACTTCATGTGAATTTGCATGTCCCAGAGTTCTATTGGGTTGAGATGTTTTCATACATGCGTTAGTTGTGTTTGATCAGTGAAGCGCCGTTCAGAGTTTCATCCGTTTTCCTCATTGTGCCAGCTGAGTTTTCCTTGTTGGTTTATTGTCAATCTTTTATTATTATTATTATCTTGTTTATTGTCAGTCTTTTGAAAACACGGGTACTAACTCTTTGTTTTTCCTATTATAACTGTGCCCCTTCTGTTCCTTTATCAGAGCGTCTCTGACAGCTGTTTAATGCACTTGCCAGGAAGCAGCACCAAGTAATGCACCGACATTGTCACCCAGCATGTTGTGGCAACATCCTAGTCTCACCTCAAATAGGACTCTGGGCTTCTTCCAGGGATCACACCAAGTTTCAAGAAACACTTCACAGGATCGGGTTCCCCTCCAGAATTCTAGGCTAAAGGAGCCCATCTGTGCCTTAGAAACCAAAACCTGCTTCCCTCTTGCATATGGACCAGCAGCCTTTGCTATAAGCACTCAGAGGCCCCCGGCAGAGGCTGGACCGAGGTGTGAGCTTCACATTTGGCTCTGCTCTGGATACTGAGGTTACATGACAGTGCCCTCCTTCTGAAAGCAACACATCCCCACTCCATCCGGAAAAGCCCCATGGATGAAAGTTACGTCATCCTGATGTGGCTGCATTGCCACCTGCAGGAGTGTCTGCCAGTGACCGAGCACCTGGAGATTTGTGTCACCAAGCGGCCAGCATGTGGCTGAGGTGTGGGGTTACCCCTCCTTTCCCAACCACTGAATCCTGTCCGAGGTTGCCTAGGGCATCCTGCCCTCACTGATAGTCCTTTCCTGAGCAAAACCTCCCTCAAAGATGCAAATGGACACCATTCAGAACAGAGGCCAACAAACACAACAGCGGTTCTTTGGGGCCCTTTTGTGGTGAGCACTAATGCTTGTGATTAGAGAGGATATCTGAATGAGCATGGAAAATCTCAGTGGTTTTTCAGTAATCACTATTAAGATGAAAGCATAGTAAGCACATTGTAACAATTAGCCCAGAACAACTATGATAGTAACAATCAACAAATTCACTTCATTCCTCTTTTCTTATTTTCAAAATATGTATTTTAGGTTTATAAAGTGAGCCATATACACAAATAGTTCTCATTTCATGAGCACCTACGTGCTGGGCCCTTTATACGGGTATTATCTGCACAATATGCCCTCAAGGGCTGAGAAACAGAGGCTTCCAGAGGATATGAAACTCG
Source organism: Trachypithecus francoisi (assembly GCF_009764315.1). Taxonomy (NCBI): domain Eukaryota; kingdom Metazoa; phylum Chordata; class Mammalia; order Primates; family Cercopithecidae; genus Trachypithecus; species Trachypithecus francoisi. The sequence goes on along the minus strand of NW_022681442.1, from coordinate 3,398,444 downwards.
ACCAAAGTTAGGTTGGAGGTGGTAGAAGAGACAGAATTCCAACCCAGGACACCCCTATGCTGCTGTGGCCCTTCTAAATTCAGTCACTCTGCGTAACTTGCCCTTTCTTTGAGCTGTTATTAAACAACACTGTGGCACATTAAAAATACTTGAGAAGGCCAGGCATGGTGGCTCATGCCTGTAATCCCAGAACTTTGGGAGGCCAAGCTGGGCAGGCCAGGAGTTCAAGACCAGGCTGGGAAATATAGCAAAATCTTGTCTCTACTAAAAATAAAAAAATTAACCCGCATGGTTACAAGCGCTTCTAATCCCAGCTACTCAAGAGACTGAGGCACGAGAATTGCTTGAACCCGGGAGGCAGAGGTTGCAGTGAGTAGAGATCGCACCACTGCACTCCAGACTGACAGGCAGAGTGAGACCCTGTTTCCAAAAAAAAAAGAGAAAATCACCGTGTAATTGATTCAAATGTGCAGGTGGGTTTAATACAACTCCAGAGATGCAGAATTCCTAGCTTAATATCATTTTCCTCAGCATGAGAATCATGTTGAGCCTCCTCCTCTCCAGACACCAAATGAGCTGATACTCCGGAGACGGAGCATGATCGCTTGGTGTGATGGAGCCACGGAGGTTTGTAGTGCAAGAAAAAGGGCTGCAGGTGATTTGCTCCAGGTAGAGGGACCCCAGTCCCACCCCACTGTCAGGAGTCTCTTTCATGTGGTTCTTGCTTGAGGAGGTCAGTAATACCCTCTCGGTGCTGTGGTCACTTTCCCTAGGAAAGCTTACACGTGTAGCCAGTATGCATTCAAAATGGATCAGTGCAAAAGTACCACATACCCATCCACCTGTTAGGGAAAGGCTCAGCGCTGGGGAAGCTCTGAGGACACATAAATATGTCAGAGGACACCCCCTCCCTGCCCCCAAGGATGTCAGCCCTGCCCATGGGGAATACACATCCTCTACCTTTCTATTCTCTTGATAGCCAATATCTTGCATTTTGTCATTATAAACAGAGCCTTGATTTTTAATGGTCTTACCACCTATATTTCCATCTCTAAACAACAGTTTATTTTTTGCCCATTTTGGAGCATTTTATAAATGAAATTAACTTTATGTATTAAGATGCATGTTCTGAACATACAACAGTACCACACTGATTCAAATAGAAACAGTTCATGTTATGTTTACTAATATTTCAAGTAAAATCATGTAATTACAAGTAGGATGTATTGTTTCTTCAAATCACGCAGCTCTCAGTAGAGTCTGTTTATAGCAAAGATGCTTCACATTGGAAACCAACACTGACTGGCAAATAGAATCCACCAGAAAGCTAGGCACTCGAGATGTAACAGGCATGCGATCCATCGCAAGCCTGGTTAGTGAGGGGCTGTATCGCCTAGCATTACTACCCAAAAAACAACCTGAAAACCTCAGTCATAGGCAACAGGGGCCCACTTTGGGCATTTTTGCCGCCATTGTCATAAAAAGTTTACATTCAAAAACTGGTCTCACCACTTCACTGCTCTTGCCACAAGCACAGAGCACCATTATCTCCAGCAATTCCCAAGACCCTCACTTGCCCTGCACCTTGCATTTCTGTGGCTCTGTATGACAATCACATCTCAAAAGCTTCTAGCTGCAGAAGTTACTCCAGTGGGAATACTCCAAGTATGCCTCGTCCTTGCTTGCCTTGGCTTCTGCATAAGATTAGTAAGAAGCAAAGCATGGCCAGGACTCCAGGGAAATGAATGGATGAAAACCAAGAAAGCCAGATGGTATAACCAGATAGCAAAACCAAGACAGCATGGGCCACTTTGATACTCAAGCCACCACTCATGATCATTAACCGGGGCGGGGGGGGGGTAGTGTGTTTTATGAATGGACTTGATGCCGTCCATAATTCCCTCATCTTCATCATCATGAACCGAGAGACATACTTCGGGTTCTCCTCTCTGGGATGAAAGATGTACAGATCTGTGTAGCCCAAGGTTGGATACTAGGGCCATCTGGCCCCTTTGGAATTCTGGGAGGTCCTCTCTTGCCAGGTGCTATTCCTCTGCCCTAATGGAATGTGGCATCACAGGGCTGGGCTGAGGTCAGATCCACTCTTCTTGGTGGATACGACCTTCAGTTTTGTAGATCAAGAGGGCCTCATCCTAGAATATGTCTTTAAGTGATTTTTTTTCTTTTTTCTTTTCTTTTCTTTTCTTTTTTTTTTTTGAGACACAGTCTCATTCTGTTGCCAGGGTGGAGTGCTGTGGTGCAATCTCGGCTCACTGCAACCTCTACCTCCTGGGTTCAAGCGATTCTCCTGCCTCAGCCTCCCGAGCAGCTGGGATTATAGGTGCCTGCCACTACGCCCGGCTTTGTATTTTTAGTAGAGACGGGGTTTCATCATGTTGGCCAGGATGATCTCGATCTCTTGATCTCATGATCCGCCCACCTCAGCCTCCCAAAGTGCTGGGATTACAGGCATGAGCCACCGCACCCAGCTTAAGTGACCGATTTTAAACCATATCCCTTTTCAAGACACAGAAGTGCAATGCCTTAAAATCCAAAGCCCGTTTCCCTCTTGCTTTGATCAGTGAGCACATCCCTTATACCCAGGGGATAAGAGGTTGGGAAGAGAACTGCCATTGGAAGCCCAAATTGTTTACATGGCATCTGGGGTCAGCTAGAAATTGACAAGGCAGCTCTGTGATGCTCGCTGGGCTTATTCACGTTCACATCTGGGGACTGGCTGGTAGTCAGGTAACCCCAACTAGCCTGGGCTGGGAGGCCGGGTAGCTCAGCGGTCTTCAGCGTGGCTGCCATCTTCCAGCAGGCTCGTGTGGGTGAAGGCAGGCACAGACGGTGCACACACGTGGCCCACTAGTTCCCCGACCAACCTGGAATCCAAAGGAAGAGGCAAGCAAGCAAAGTGGCTGTACAGAGGAAGGGCAGAGGTGCTTCTGAGAGGGGTATCAGACTGTGCTCAGGGATCCTCAGGGGCCACCTAGCGTCGTGTTACTTCCAAAGCAACGCTTTCTCGGAGTAACAGAGGGCGGGCCCAGGGCCTAATAGTGGGCTAGATTCTGAAACACAAAGAGCTGCCACGAGACTAGTTTTATTACACTAAATATTCTTCATGAGGTTTTTATCGTTGCCAACCTAATTCCATATAAACATATATTTTATGTATATATTTACACAAATATGTACTTATCTATTTATAACATTTTATATACATATTTATGTATAAATATGGATATACAATATTTATATATTATACAGAACTTAGGTTGCCAATGATGAAAACCTAGTGAATAATATTTAGCATATTATATATTTTATATATAGTCATGAATATTAATATCTTTATATTACATTATATACATTATATTAAATATATAATTTGTTAAGCATATATTGTATTAGACTATATCTATAACGATCATATTATATATAAATACATATGTTTATATATAAATATAGGCAACTTTTCCCCTAAGTTGCTGCTCGAGTTGTTTTTGGCTCTAGGAGACATGGAAGCAAGCAGGCAGATGAGGGGCTGAGGAGTGATTCAGTTCAGCACAAGCTGCTTCCCTCCAGCCTGGTGGAATGTAGGAATTCGCTGATACACAGTCATGCCCCTCCTCTCTCCCAACATCAAAACTGACAGTGCTGCCTGGCCTGACCCATCTCCCATTGCTCATATCAGCCTGGCCTGGATCTGCGACCCCTACCCAAGAGGGGCCTTGGATATGACTGCATTCCTCCTTTTTCAGACCCCACACAAGAAACAAGAAAAACCTGGAGCCGTGTCCGCTCCTGACTACTCCTTTCCCAGAGTTCTAGGAACTGAACTAGAACTGGCCATGCTGGGGTGATGAGGAAGATGGCACCGTGTGGAGACCTCTGAGCACGAAGGCCAGGCTACACAATCTACTTGAGTTTTCTTCTTGTGTCCTCACAACGCTACGAGGCAAGAAATTGCCATCTTCACTCTCCCAGCTAGGGAAACAGACTCAGAAAGGCCAAGCGATGGACCCAAGTCATGCAGCCAGCAAGCGGCACGGCTGGGATTGGAAGTCTGGCCTCGCAGCTTCCAAAGTCCTGCGGTGCACGATCCTGCCTGGGGCTGGGAGGGGAGAGGGGGTCCGCGGCCCGGGGAGCCCAAAGCCCGAGGGGAAACACACCCTCGGCTTCCCATTATGTTGCAAGGGGCTGCTAAGTTCAATGTGATATGTCCTAGGAGGCACATATGTTAAATCACTCATTTCTCTAGATCAGGGAGATTTTCGATTTTAGGATTTGCAAACGAAGGCCCTCAGCCCAAATGGGCCCGCAGTCTGATTTTTGTTTTTGTTAAAAGACGTTTTCTTTTTTTTTTTTTTTTTTTTTTTTTGTTGAGACGGAGTCTCGCTCTGTCGCCCAGGCTGGAGTGCAGTGGCCGGATCTCAGCTCACTGCAAGCTCCGCCTCCCGGGTTTACGCCATTCTCCTGCCTCAGCCTCCCGAGAAGCTGGGACTACAGGCGCCCGCCACCTCGCCCGGCTAGTTTTTTGTATTTTTAGTAGAGACGGGGTTTCACTGTGTTCGCCAGGATGGTCTCGATCTCCTGACCTCGTGATCCGCCCGTCTCGGCCTCCCAAAGTGCTGGGATTACAGGCTTGAGCCACCGCGCCCGGCCAAAGACGTTTTCTTAAAAGATGGAATCTCACTCTGTCTCCCAGGCTGGAGTACAGTGGCACAATCTCAGCTCACTGCACCCTCCGCCTCCCAGGTTCAAGTGATTCTCTTGCCTCAGTCTCCTGAGTAGCTGGGATTTCAGGGGCCCACCACCATGCCTGGCTAATTTTTGTATTTTTGGTGGAGCCTGGGTTTTGCCATGTTGGCCAGGCTTGAACTCCTAGCCTCAAGTGATCTGCCCGCCTCAGCCTCCCAAAGTGAGGATTACAGGTGTGAGCCACCATGCTTGGCCCTACAGCCTGTTTTTACAAGCCATTTTTTTTGACACGCCTGTTTGCTTATGTGTCGCTTACGACTGCTTCTGTGCAAGAAGGCAAAGAAACATTATTTAACTAAGAGTTGAGTAACCAAATTTCAGGGTTATCCAAACTGAATATGGCCTCTGCAGGAGAAAAGAATATGTGTGATGTGGCAGCTGCAATCTGATACCATATTAGCAGTGTCTTTTTTTTTTTCTTTTGAGACAGTCTCACAGCAGAGGTGAGCCAGCATAACAGTCAGTACAGCCCGCAAACCCGGACAAATCTACTCCCTGGTCCTTGACAGAAAAAGTTTGCTAATTGCTGACCTGGATTAAAGTCTACAGAACCTTTTCTGTACAGGAATGTGCTTCCCCACGTCCCAGCCATGCCTGGTCCCAGCACCACCTGTTTTAGCCAGACCTGTGTCTGGGCCAAGCTCAGCAAAGTTCTGCGATCTGATGTCATTTAAAGACACTGTTGACTGGGCATGGTGGCTCATGCCTGTAATCCCAGCACTTTGGGAGGCCAAGGTGGGTGGATCACCTGAGGTCAGGAGTTCAAGACCAGCCTGGCCAACATGGTGTCTCTCCTAAAAAAATTACAAATGTTAGCTGGGTGTGTCCGGTGCATGCCTGTAATCCCAGCTCCTCAGAGGCTGAGGCAGGAGAATCACTTGAACCTTGGAGGTAGAGGTTGCAGTGAGCCAAGACTGTGCCACTATACTCCAATCTGGGCAACAGAGTGAGACTGTCTCAAAAGATTAAAAAAAAAAAAAATACATTGCTAATATGGTATCAGATTGCAGCTGCCACATCACACATATTCTTTTCTCCTGCAGAGGCCATATTCAGTTTGGATAACCCTGAAATTTGGTTACTTAACTCTTAGTTAAATAACGTTTCTTTGCATTGTTCGTGTTCTGGGTAGTTTTCAATATGTGGGCTCAGTGAAGACATAGACATATTATTCAGGATTTTTTTTTTTTTTGAGACAGAGTCTTGCCCTGTTGACCAAACTGGAGTGCAGTGATACAATCATAGCTCACTGCAGCCTTGAACTCCTGGGCTCAAGTGATCCTCCCACATCAGCCTCCCAAGTAGCTGGGACTACAGGTACGTGCCACGATGCCCAACTAATTTTTTTTTTTTTTAGAAATGGGGTCTCGCTATGTTGCCCAGGCTGATCTTGAACTCCTGGCGTCAAGTGATCCTCTGGCCTTGGCCTCCCAATGTGCTGGGATTACAGGTGTGAGCCACTGCTCCTGGTTATTCAGGACTGTTATGTTCCAGATTCTTCCTTCACCTCCACAGAGAAATCCCTGGTGATAAAGAATTTATGAGCCAAGGGAACTATCTTAGAGTTTTAGGCATCTAATAAATATATTCATCTTCTGATGATGATGATAATTAGCATGTATTGATGCTTACCAAGCTCTGGGTAAAATGCTAAGTGTTTTACACATATTGCCTCATTTAATCTTCTCAACAATGCTATGTGCTCAGGTACTAGACAGCCTCATTTTACAGATGGGAAACTGTAGCAAAGTTGAAAGACTGTCCAAGTTCACACAGCAGCAAATTAGACAAGCTGGAATTTGTACCTATGCATTTGACTCCAAAGTCTGAACTCTCTCTAGGAATTTACACTCTGCAAGGGTGTGGAACGCATACCAGACATCACACAAATTTTGCAAATGATAAAGAAGCACCTGCCCTAACCCCAAGCAGACAGACAACAAGGGCCAGGATGGGTTTTAGAACACTCTGACCTGTGAGAGAGGTGGACAGGCCTGCACCAGCTGTATTTCTGTAGTGACATACACAGGAGTATCACGCAGGGAGCCTGTCCAGTCACAGAGGCCTTGGACTGTACTGTCCACAGTTTTTGTTTGTTCTTCAGGTGACATTGAGAGCTCCCCTTGGGAGGCTGGGGTAGGGATGCTCCTTAGGAACCTCACTGGAGAGATGAGTCAAGCAGGTATCCAAACCCAATGACCTGGCTCAGGGCTTGACATCACGGATGCTTGAGATGTGGCTGATGAGCAGGAAGCTGATTGGGGCCCTTGCAGGGCAACACACAACAAACCAATCAAATCTCCTTCCTGAAATCATTGTGCGCACTGCGGGAGGGGTTTCCTGCCAACACATCACGGTATTATTTGCTCCCTCATGAAGAGCAATAGCAATGAAACCCACATTTCCAAATTATGGAGTGCTGTGTGCCTGCATGGCAGTCCGTGCCGGGAATACCAGGGTGGGGGTTTGGTGACTGTGTCCTGGAGATGCCTGGGGGGTCTGGGAGCATCTGCACAGCACTGAAATCAGTTTCTCCAGCTGTAACCAGACTGCCAGATTCCTGCAGCTCATCTAGAGGACCTTTGCAGGAAACCCAGCAAACGGTAGGATCCCAGCCACACGAAATCATTTAGTTATGTAGTTACAGTTGAGTTTATGGAGTCGCCGTTTGCCATGTTCACTCTCAATGACAGCCCAGGATGTGGGCTGGGGCCTGACCCCTCTTCCCTGACCAAACTGACCACTGAGCATGGCTCTCCCTCCCTTCCTCCTCAGCCTCTCCAGATGGTGAGGAGCCCTAGATGCACCCACCTGCAAACTTTTATCTCACTACAGCAGAAAGACCTCTTCTTCAGGACTAACTGACCTACTGCAGGCTCCTGCCCTTGGAACTTGCCAGCAAATTCACTGGCAGGATCCATGTCAAATCAGGGTTGCCAGAGGAAAGTCAGGACATGTATTTTCATCTGCTGACTTGGGGCTGCCCTGGGTCAAATCCCCATCCCTCAACTCAGCACCTCTGTTCCAACAAAGCAGACACGGCTGCGGTTGCAGGTAGTTCTCGAAATACAGCAGGCCATTCCTGCAGGACTAAAAGTGGCTGCGATGACTTATTGGCCAAGAGAGAAAATGACCATCCAGTCAAGTCGTAGAAATGAAAATGGAACGTAATGAACCAGTCTCTCTTACACTGGCCTGTCTGCCCCACCCACACTTAGTTTCTTTCCCCACTCTCCCTATAATGAAAATACCATGGGTTTTAAGACCATTTCATCACATACTTTGTTGGGCATCTCCTGTGGCTGGTCACTGGGATACAGTAACCAGGAAATATACAGTCGGCCCTCATGAATGAACAAAACTTACAACCCCAGGAGGGGAGCCAGAAACTCAATTAGTGGTTTGGTTTCCACAATGCTACGTGCTACAAAGAGGTACAGAACAATTCCAGGCAAACTACGAACACGCCCCAGCCTGGAGGACAGGGATGGGGTGAGGTAGCCCACAGGCAGGAAGCCGCCCTTAAGCTGAGCTCAGGACTGGATGCAATGATCTTGGTGGGGCCGGAGTGAAAGTTTCAGGCAGCGAAAACAGCAGGGAGTGTGTGCTGGTTGGGGATGCCTGCCAAAGGGAGGCAGGAGACAGTGGGTACAGTTGAGTAAGAAAGCCCAGGAGAGGCTTGGGGACCAGATCGCACAGGCCCTGGGAGGCGAAAAAGTAAAAACAGCTTCTATTTATTGGGAATGTCCTATCACACGGAAATTCACTTGGAAACTGAAGCTCAGAGAAGTTACCATGCCATGGTGGGAATGGGTGGGTATTTGTTCTCAAATGTAGTCAGCCCAGGGCAATGGGCAGTATTTGTCAGCTCCCTCCCTCCCCAGCATACAAAGTGAAGGAGGGTTGTGTAGAAGTGGTGTTCATCTATTAAACACAGCGGTAGCCCTTGAATGAACGTTTCTAATCCGTCAACAGCCCTGTAAAATGAAAACCACTCTTAGCGTGCGCTTGAAATACTGTACTTACTAGGGTGAGAAAAGGTGCTGACACGCTTCAGCAAGATTTCTGGTTAGAATTAACTCTGAAGGATTTTTCTACTAAACAAAATATTCCACTCCACAGGCATATGGCTGGATACAATTTTTCTCTATGTGAGGGTCATAATTACTACTAAGTCTGAAGTGTTAGAACAACTTGATCATAGCAACATTCCTACTAAAGGTTTTGAAGTGGGCCTACCTAGAAGGAAGCGTTTATGCATCATACCTTCCCAAGTGCCTCCGCTAAGAGCCGCTCTTCCTTGAATACCCTCCCCCGTTCTGCTCTGGCACAATCCCCGTACTCTTTGCAGCCCTGTGAAGCCCTTAGATGTCCCCTCCCTGCCCTTCTATTCCCTCCCTCAAGCAGAATGTCATTCTCCCTTATGATCATGGGCGATGCTGTTATAACACTATCATGGCAGCCAATACAGCACAAGTCAGTACCACTGATTTCTGCATTCATTCAGCGAATATTCATGTCACATGGCTCCCCGCCAGACACTGGGGAGACAAGTGTGGAGATGGGGGGTGCACTGACCACACAGGGCACTTGCTGGGGGACAGCTACCCTGTCTGATGTGCTATCCTCACCTGCACCTGGCAAAGTGGGTAAATGGGGAGTCCGGACAGGTGATTTGGCGAATGGGGGGCTATTCTCTGATTTGGGGAACACTGAGAGGACAGGTGACAAACTGGAACGTAAATGGAGAAGAACAAGTTATATGTACAGGCCTGAAGCTGGAGAAGGATGTCTAAGCTTCAAAGGAGACTTTGGAGGCAGCAGCTCACAAGGAAGTGATCCTGAAATCGTGGCTGAAGGGCTGAGTGCTCAGTCCCTCCAAGCACGACGGTGCTTTTCAGAGTACTGGCGTCACTTCCTGTACCGGGTGGTATCGGGCTGCCAGACAGAGTCAGAAAGAGAACAGGCACGAGCAGAATCAGCAAACTTCTGGAGCTTTCAATGACAGGGAAGCCGGAGAAGATGAGGAGCCAGGTTGAGGTCATGATGCGCCGCAGCCTGGGACCCTGAGATTCTGCGGGTGAATGTCTCAGGTGAGAGCAGTCCTAGTTAGAAAAGTATTCCCGAGAGACAAAGGCAAGCCACGAGTCACTCCTTACAGAAAGTCACTCTTGGTCCCTAAAGATGTGCTCACAAGTCATTCTCCAAAGCACTTTATTTTGAGAAAGGAAAGGACACCAAAAATAGGACTGGCCTGTGCAGATGTGCCATCGCCTCAACATGGGGACCAAATGCCCCGGGCCTAGCCACTGGAGACAGATCTTAAAAGCTCCATTCATCAGTGCACTCACCCTCTCGTTCATGTTTACCAAGTGCCGGCTCAGTGCTGGGACAGACGAGCATAGGTGTTCCTGCCATCATGCCCTGGAGGACACAGGCAAACATTTAAACAATGACACAGTGTGACAAGGGTCACAGTGAAGGCTGCTGTAGGGTGGCTGTGGGTGATGATAGACCTCAAGGCTTCATTCCGCAAAGCTGAGAGCAAAGCATGGTCCAAACTCCTTCCCAACGCCTCCAGTGCTCAACTGTTCTCAGTCCAGGAGGCCAGCAGTGCTCCCAGTGGAGTTTACGAGGCCAATGTAGACCCAGCAAATCCAAAGTTTTCTTCCCTTAAGCAGATTGACAGTCTTACTTACAGAATTCACTTGTAATTTATGACAAAAACTGTACTAGAACTTACCACAAAACTAACTTTATTATATTTTTCCCAGTTCGATTTTTTTTGTTAAACATCTTCACTGTCCCGGTGACTTCTGGTTCTTATTTTCTTGACACACACAATGTCCTCAGCCTATGTGGGAAGAAATGAAAAAGAACTCTTAAGTAATTTAAACACCCATTTTTGTCATCGACCTCCTCTGCAAAACCTCAAAGGCTTACTAGGTATTATGCTGGTCCTTAGTTGTAGAAAATGAATGTTGAGGCTAGAAATAAGTTTTAAAATATATTCCATTAACGTTGTTTTTCTTGACTTGAACTGCTGTTATTATGCAGTTTTTTTACACTTAAATAATGTGATCTTTTCATACAAAAGTTCCTAATGCATTTTAAGCTAATACATAATAAAACAAAATTTCTTCATCAATGCACACATTTTCACAAACTAAAAAATGTCACTCAGAAAAAGTGAATCCAACCAGGACTAAGTCTTTTGGGTCTTCTAAACCAAGCAGCTCCCATAGACAGAACTATCCCCAACTTGCATGCAGGGGACCTGCCTTGGCCTTCACTCTTACAGGAGTTCTCACCTCTTGGCTAAGGGGGAGGGACCATGGTGAAAAGCATGGCTATAAGCTTCTTACTGGAAAAAATCTGTTATATATGCATTTTCTAGGACTACCGACACCCACCGAAGAACTCGGCAATAGAGGAGCATGTATGTGTTGGGCGTCTCCTGGGTGCTTGTGTGTGAGAAGAGGCTGGAACGCCCCTGGCAGGACACAGCGGGCCTGGCTCAGCCTTGGGCCTGGTTGCTCTGTGTTCAGGAATCATCCTAGTTAAAAGATTTGCTTTCACCCTTCTTTTGTTTCATTCTGATGAAGCAGCACCTTCCAGACTGTGAATTTGGGGAGCGCCTAGAGCCTGTGCTTTATTGTAAGACTGGACGGGTGACTGTGCTCACCCACATCAGCTGTTGCATCCCTGGTGTCCCTGTGGTCTCTAGGACCTTGTCTGGCACTGTCAGATATCTTCTGCTTCCAGCCTGCCCCAGAAGTAGTCTCTGACTTAGGACACCTGTGTGGGCATCAGTGTCCTTGTTGAGCCTCCCCTCCTCCCTCTCTGGAACAGTCTATGGATATCTCCCCACTAGGACTTTCTGCCCACCATCCAGACACACAAGCCCTCCGCCTCCACTGGCTGCCTGGCTATGCAGCAGGTATTGGGGAATCTTTCCTCTTCTTGGCAGTTGAAGCTTCCTAATTTGTGCTGAACGTCTGTCTGGACAGCTGTACTTGCCAGAATTCTGTATCTGAAGAGGTTATTGCTATATCAGTTTCGTTTGCTGAACTCAGAATATGGTAGTTTTAGGTCCAAATTTTGTGTGTGCTAAGAATTAAATTTATACCACTCACAAACAGGGAGCAATTCAACCTATTTTTATTTTAGCTAAACCAAGTATTCCCCAGAAGAACACTAATGGAATCTAATCATTCTTATCGATTTGTCCACATGCTTGTAATTATGTGTGGCTAAACTTGATGTGATTTCAGTAGCACTTAAAGTTCATTAGCTTAGTCTTTGGCTGGAGGAGGGTTGGAGGGCAGAAGCACTCCCCACTGATCAGGAATTCTCACATAGTCAGCGTGTGTCTCAGGGCCACCCCAACCTCTGTTCCTTCTACCTTTCCAAAGAATTCCTTGGACATTTTTCTGTTTCAATCGTTTTTTTTTGGGGGGGAAAAGAACTTTTCTGTTTCAATAGGTGTTTTTGAACTACAGAAAGGCTGAAGACATCTACCTGCAATTGTATCATGAGGTACATCATAAGCAGTCAATTAGCCACTAGACAAATTCCTTTTCTTTCTGAAGAAAGTCTTTATAATGTGAATTTGCTATTTGAAGTGGAATCCCCAAAGCAGACACAACAAAATATAACTAAAATGACAAAATGTATGTCTTAGGATAATGCTCCTTCCATGAATGTAACTGGGAGCTGGCAGAGTGCTGTTGAAAATAATGCTTTTTGTTTGCCTTTGCAACCTTGGGCAAAACATACATCAGGGCCGGGCGCGGTGGCTCAAGCCTGTAATCCCAGCACTTTGGGAGGCCGAGACGGGCGGATCACGAGGTCAGGAGATCGAGACCATCCTAGCTCACACGGGGAAACCCCATCTCTACTAAAAAATACAAAAAATTAGCCGGGCGAGGTGGCGGGCGCCTGTAGTCCCAGCTACTTGGGAGGCTGAGGCAGGAGAATGGCGTGAACCCGGGAGGCGGAGCTTGCAGTGAGCCAAGATCGCACCACTGCACTCCAGCCCAGGCGACAGAGCAAGACTCCGTCTCAAAAACAAAACAAAACAAAACAAAACAAAACAAAACAAAACAAAAAAACAAAAAAAACCATACATCAAAACAGTCTCTTTTAAAAACAGAAAAGAGTAAAAATGGCTTACCTTCTTTGGATTTTCTGCACACCTCTTGACACTCCGCGTTACTCTCTGCGCAGATTCGCTCTCCAAAGTGCTTCCTGCAGACTGGCTTTTCGTCTTTCTTGATCTCAAACACATGGAGTCTGAATTTCCTGCTTCTCCTTTCCCTTCCTGATTCTGCATGAGAACCCCTGCGCTCTTCTGCCCTCCGCTCTCCTCTGCCACCTTAGTCTGGGAGCTCTTATTCTGTCTCACAGACCTCAAGCACCTTTTGTTTTCACTGACTTTGCCTCTAGGTACGGGTTTCCGGGCTCCATCATCTGGATTCTGAATGCCCATCTCTGGGGAGGTCTTCATGGGCTTCACTTCATTTCTGTTTATTTCTATTCTTTCTGCTAACACCAGGACCTCAGTTATTTGCTGTTCTACATCAGTCTTATTTTGGCGTCTGGAGCGCAGGGATATTCCCTAAAGAAATGAGAAGACATCCACAGAATTCCAATAATTAGTAAAACAAACTTCAAAATTCAACAGGGATAACAATCAACAACAGTAAACTAAAAGGAGAAATCATTTGAAAATTACACACTGATGAATTTTCTAAGAAACCTGTCATCTAAGACAGTCAAGGTAATGCCTTGGTACTTTGTTCCTAGGGAGAAATGACCATCTCTGCTGACAAATTATAAATAAGGCATTCAGGATAAATTTCAGTAACAATGCCTAATAAGACATATATCAAATCTAATTTTTACAGTTTATAGAAAGAAGCTCCATTATTCATTCATTTACAGAGAGTAAATGAATTTCTATTCCTTTAACCATCACTGCTAAGGCAGAATAGGAAATTACCATTTCTGGAGTTTCCCCAAACTTCTCTGGATGCAGTAGGAACCTCTAACAGTCCGGACAGTTTCCCCCTTCTCAAGAATACACACTCCCTATTGATATTGTTCTGATAGTTAAAATAGTGACATAGATATTATTTTTAACCCAGTCCTGGTCTTGGTGAAAGTATCTGGAACATAGAACTGAACGACCCACCTATCCTCTGATCAATTTTTCAAACATTTGAAGATGAACATTACTCATTTGGCTCTTGAGAAACTCTTCTAAGTTTGCATTAATCATTTTATCATTTTTGACTAGTTCTTTCCCCAAATTAGTCTGTTCCCTCTATAGGTCCCAAGATTCTTTACCATGGCCTGCAGTTATTCACTGTGTTAAATGGAACCCGTTCGGGAAATGATAACCACTTACGTCAGGTTACATGCAAAGTATAACACAGAAACTGACAACTATCCAAGATGATATTGGGTGATGCTGTAATACTTCCTCTCACCTTATTTTCAGGGACCGAGTCTTGTAATTTGTGTTCCTCTTTGTTGGTTTTCATGTTGTTGCTGTTCAGCTCTTCCACAGGTTCAATTCTTTTTGCAGAAGTCCTCAAACTTCTCTTCATGATGACCATGGGTTCCGGTGATTTACCTCTCGCCCTGGGAGCAACCCTCTGCTTCTTGCTGGCTGGCAGCTCCTCCGCGATTTCCTCCGGCGCAGGCATGCAGTGCAGCCTCTTGGTTCCTGTGGTGCTTCCATCTTTGCCACCTCCCCTCTCGAAGGGCAGGGGGGGCAGGGAAGTGTTACTTTTGCTTTGTGATTTTACAGGGTCTGTGGTACTTACCAGGTCTCCCACGGGTTCTACTTTAGGGGCCCGAAGAACTCTTCTGGATGTTTTTAGAGGTTTTCCACTGTCAGGTGTTTTCTTTGGAGCGCTTGTAAAGCTATCAGCAGCACCGTTTGCCAGTTCCTCAGTGTGGCCTGGTGTTTGAGAGAGCTCTTGGAAGCTGGCCAGATCTTCTAGGGGTTGGGCCTTTTCCTTAGGTGCTCTTGGCCGTCTCCTGCTGCCAATTACATCTTCTGCTTCCAGCTTCCGCTTTACAGGTTGCTTAAATGCTTTCAAGCCTTTGTCCTCACCTACCCGCTCTTTGTCCCCTGATGTTTGTGTGAGACTGCCGACTGCCAACAGCTCCTCCTTCACTGCTGCTTTCTGGGCACGTGTCCTGGGCCGTCTCTTTGAACTTGTTGAGGTGTCTACTAGTTCTGGTGATGATTTGCAGGGTATTTTAGTGGTTTTGTCATCAGTCATTGATTCTTCAGTGTGACCTGGTGCTGGGTCTTTGAAGTCAGCCAGGTCTTCTAGGGCTTGGGCATTTCCCCTGGGTGTTCTTGGCCGTCTCCTGCTGCCAGTTATACTTGCTGCTGGAGCCAGTGTCTGTTTTGCAGATTCCTTCAATGCTTTGATGCCTTTATCTTCACCTACCGGTTCTTTGTCTGCATCCGTGGTTTCCCCTGATGGTTGTGTGAACCTGACTGCTGAAGGCTCTTCTTTTACTTGTACCTTCTGCACACGTGTCCTGAGATGCCTCTTTGTGCTTGCTGTGGTGTCTACTACTTCTACTGGGGGAGATTTGCAGGGTATTTTAGTGGCTTTGCCAGCAGTCAGTGGTTCCTGAGTGTGACCTGATGTTTCAGAGAGCTCTTTGAAGCCGGCCAGGTCTTCTAGGAGTTGGGCCTTTTCCTTAGGTGCTCTTGGCCTTCTCCTGCTGGGTTCCTCTTCTACTGGGTTCGGTTTCTTCTTTGCACGTTGCTTAAATACTTTGATGCCTTCATCACCACTTGCTAATTCTGTGTGTGTGTGTGTGTTTTGCCCTGATGTTTGTGTGAGCCTCTCAAGTGCTGAGAGCTCTTCTTTCACTTCTTTCCTGAGACGTGTCTTGGGGTATCTCTTTGTGCTCGTGGCAGTGTCTGCTGGTTCTGCTGGGGGAGATTTACAGGGAATTGTGTTTTTGTCAACAGTCATTGACTCTTCAGTGTGATCTGGTGCTGGGAAGAGCTCTTTGAAGTCAGTCAGGTCTTCTAGAGCATTGGCCTTTTCCTTACGAGTTCTCAGCTGCTTCTTGCTACCAGTTACATTTGCTGCTGAGTCCAGGATCTGCTTTGCAGACTCCTTAAATGCTTTGATGCTCTTACTACCTCCTGTTGGCTGTGTGTGTGTTTGCGTAGTCTTCCCTGACGTCCGTGTGAGCTTGTTGACTGCTAGGGGCTCTTCTTTCATGTCCACTTTCACCAGGGATATCTTAAGCCTTTGCTTGGAGCTTCTTGAGGTTTTGAATGACTCTGGCTGTGGAGAGTTGCATGATACTTCTGTCATTTTGTCATCAGTCATTGATTCCTCAGTGTGACCTGGTGTTTGGAAGAGCTCTTTGAAGCCAGCCAGGTCCTCTACAGCCTCGGCCTTTTCCTTAGGAGTTTGTGGCCGTCTCTTGCTGCCAGGTAAATTTCCTGGCAGGTCTAGATTCTGCACTCGAATTTCCATAAATGTGTTATTTTTCTCATCACTTACTGCTGGTTTGGGTGTGTCCATGGCTTTGCCTGCTGACGGCGTTAGTTTCCTGAGTGCTAAAAATTCTTCCTCTACGTCTGCTTTCCTGAGACTTCTCTTGGGCTGTTGCTTTGTGCTGGCTGGGGTGTCCGCTGGGTCTGGTTGTGGAGATTTGCAGAGCATTTTGGTAGTTTCCTCATCAGTCGCGGGCATGTCAGTGTCTGATGTCTGGAAGAGCTCTTTGAAGCCAGTCAGATCTTCCAGAGGCTGGGCCTTTTCCTTAGGAGTTTGTGGCCGTCTCTTGCTGCGAGGTAAATTTCCTGGCAGGTCCAATTTCTGCACCGGAGTTCCCAGAAATGCTTTCATGTCTTTCTCATCGCCTCCTGATGGTTTGGGCATGTGCGTGGCTTTCCCTACTGACGGTGTTAGCTTCCTGAGTGCTAAGAATTCTTCCTCTATGTCTGCTTTCCTGAGACTTCTCTTGGACTGTGGCTTGAAGATTGTTGGGGTGTCCACTGGGTCTGGTTGTGGAGATCTGCAGGCTATTTTGGTAGTTTTCTCATGAGTCGTGGGCTTGTCAGTGCATACTGGTGTCTGGAAGAGCTCTTTCAAGCCGGCCAGGTCTTCTAGGGGTTGGGCTTTTCTCTTAGGAGTTCTCGGCTGCCTCTTGCTACCAGTTACACTTGCTGCTGGGTCCAGTCTCTGTTTTGCAGTTTCCTTAAATGCTTTGATGCTTTTATCCTCACCTCCTGGTACTTTGTCTGTGTGTGTGGTCTGTGTGAGCTTCTTCAGGGCTGAGAGCTCTTTCTGTACATCCCTTTTCCCCAAAGGCGTTTTGGGCCGCCTTCTTGTGCTTGTTGGGGTGTCCACTGATTCTGGTGGTGGAGATTTGCAGGCTATTTTGGTAGTTTTGTCATCAGTCATTGATTCCTCAGTGTGACCTGGTGTCTGGAAGAGCTCTTTGAAGCCGGCCAGGTCTTCTAGTGATTGGGCCTCTTCCTTAGGTGTTCTTGGCCACCTCTTCATCAAAGTTCCATAGTTTGCTGGATCCAGCATCTGCTTTGCAGATTCCTTAAACATTTTGACGCTCTTTCCATCTCCTGCTGTCTCTCTGTGTGTCTGCGTGGTCTTCCCTGACGTCTCTGTGAGTTTGCCGACTGGAAGGACCTCTTCTTTCACGCCTACTTTCCCCAAGGATGTCTTGAGTTGTCGCTTGGAGCTTGTTGGGGTTTTGACTGGGTCTGGTTGTGGAGATTTGCAGTATACTTCTGTGATTTTGTCGTCAGTCATTGATTCCTCCATGTGACTTGGTGTCTGGAAGAGCTCTTTGAAGCCAGCCAGGTCTTCTAGAGCGTTGGCCTTTTCTTTAGTAGTTTGTGGCCGCCTCTTGCTGCCAGGTAAATTTCCTGGTAGGTCCAGTTTCTGCACTGGAGTCCCCACAAATGTGTTGATGACTTTCTCTTCACCTACTGATGGTTTAGGCGTGTGCATGGCTTTACCTGCTGATGGTGTTAGTTCCCTGAATGCTAAAAATTCTTCCTCTACTTCTGCTTTCTTGAGGCTTCTCTTGGGCCGTTGTTTTGTGCTTGTTGGAGTGTCCACTGGGTCCGGTTGTGGAGATTTGCAGAGTATTTTGGTAGTTTTCTCATCAGTCGTGGGGTTATCAGTGCATGGTGTCTGGAAAAGCTCTCTGAAGCCAGTCAGGTCTTCTAGAGCCTGGGCCTTTTCCTTAGGAGTTTGTAGCTGTCTCTTGCTGCCAGGTAAATTTTCTGGCGGGTACAGTTTTTGCACTGGAGTTCCCATAAATGTGTTGATGTCTTTCTCTTCATCTCCTGCTGGTTTGGGTGTGTGCATGGCTTTGTCTGCTGATGGTGTTTGTTTCCTAAATGCTAAAAATTCTTCTTCAACATCTGCTTTCCTGAGACTTCTCTTGGGCTGTGGCTTGGAGCTTGTTGGGGTGTCCACCGGGTCTGGTTGTGAAGATCTGTAGGATATTTTGGTAGTTTTTTCGTTAGTCATTGATTCCTTAGTGTGACCAGGTGTCTGGAAGAGCTCTTTGAAGCTGGCCAGGTCTTCAGGGACTTCAGACTTTCCCTTAGGAGTTCTCGGCTGCCTCTTGCTGCCAGTTAGACTTGCTGCTGAATCTAAGATCTGCTTTGGAGACTCCATAAATGCTTTGATGCTCTTACCATCTCCTGTTGGCACTGTGTGTGTGTGTGTAGTCTCCCCTGACGTCTGTGTGAGCTCGCCAACTGCTCGGAGCTCTTCTTTCATGCCCACTTTCCCCAGGGATGTCTTCAGCCGTCCCTTGGAGCTTGCTGGGGTTTTGTCTGGGTCTGGTGGTGAAGATTTGCAGGCTGCTTTGGCAGTTTTATCATTAGTCATTGATTCCTCAGTGTGACCTGGTGTCTGGAAGAGCTCTTTAAAGCCAGAGAGGTCCCCTAGAGCCTGGGCCTTTTTCTTGGGAGTTTGTAGCCGTCTCTTGCTGCCAGTTAAATTCTCTGGGAGGTCCAGTTTCTGCACTGGAGTTCCCACAAATGTGTTGATGTTTTTCTTATCACTTACTGCTGGTTTGGGTGTGTGCATGGCTTTGCCTGCTGATGGCGTTTGTTTCTTGAGTGCTAAGAATTCTTCCTCTATGTCTGCTTTCCTGAGACTTCTCTTGGACTGTGGCTTGGAGCTTGTTGGTGTGTCCACTGGGTCTGGTTGCGGAGATCTGCAAGCTATTTTGGTAGTTTTCTCATGAGTCGTGGGCTTGTCAGTACATATTGGTGTCTGGAAGAGCTCTTTCAAGCCGGCCAGGTCTTCTAGGGGTTGGGCTTTTCTCTTAGGAGTTCTCGGCTGCCTCTTGCTACCAGTTACACTTGCTGCTGGGTCCAGTCTCTGTTTTGCAGTTTCCTTAAACGCTTTGATGCTTTTATCCTCACCTCCTGGTACTTTGTCTGTGTGTGTGGTCTGTGTGAGCTTCTTCAGGGCTGAGAGCTCTTTCTGTACATCCCTTTTCCCCAAAGGTGTCTTGGGCTGCCTTCGCGTGCTTGTTGGAGTGTCTGCTAATTCTGGTGGAGAAGATGTGCAGGGCATTTTAGTAGTTTTGCCGGCAGCCACTGCTTCCTCAGTATGACCAGGTGTCTGGAAGAGCTCTTTAAAGCCAGCCAGGTCTTCTAGAGCCTGGACCTTTTCCTTAGGAGTTTGTGGCCATCTCTTATTGCCAGTTAAGTTCTCTGTCAGGTCCAGTTTCTGCACTGGAGTTTCCACAAATGTGTTGATGTCTTTCTCTTCACCTACTGCTGGTTTAGGTATGTGCATGGCTTTGCCGGCTGCCGGTGTCAGTTTCCTGAATGCTAAGAATTCTCCCTCTACATCTGCTTTCCTGAGACTTCTCTTGGGCCGTTGCTTGGTGCTTGTTGGGGTGTCCAGTGGGTCTGGCTGTGGAGATTTGCAGGATATTTTAGTGGTTTTGCCGGCAGCCACTAATTCCTCAGTAAGAACAGGAGTCTGGAATAGTTCTTTAAAGCCAGCCAGGTCTTCTAGAGCCTGGGCCTTTCCCTTGGGAGTTTGCAGCTGTCTCTTGCTGCCAGGTAAAGTTCCTGGCAGGTCCAGTTTCTGCACTGGAGTTCCCATAGAAGCTTTAATATCTTCCTCATCACCTCCTTTTGGTTTGGGTGTGTGCATGGTTTTCCCTGCTGATGGTGTTAGTTTCCTGAGTGCTAAGAATTCTTCCTCTACATCTGCTTTCCTGAGACTTCTCTTAGGCCGTTGCCTTGTGCTTGCTGGAGTGTCCACTGATTCTGGTGGTGGAGATTTGCAGGCTATTTTGGTAGTTCTCTCTTCAGTCATTGATTCCTCAGTGGGACCTGGTGTCTGGAAGAGCTCTTTGAAGCCGGCCAGGTCTTCTAGTGATCGTGCCTCTTCCTTAGGCGTTCTTGGCCACTTCTTCATTCCAGTTACGCAGGCTGCTGGGTCCAGGATCTGCTTTGGAGACTCCTTAAACATTCTGATGTTCTTGCCATCTTCTGCTGGCTCTCTGTGTGTGTGCGTGGTTTCCCCTGACGTCCGTGTGAGCTTGCCGACTGCTAAGAGTTCTTCTTTCACACCCACTTTCCCCAGGGAAGCCTTCAGCCGTTGTTTTATGTGTGTTGGGGAGTTTATTGGTTCTGGTTGTAATGACTGGCAGGGCATTTTAGTGATTTTGCCCTTCTCACTCTTTGGTGCCTTGGCATGATCTTGGGTTTGGAGGCGATCCTGGCCACATGCCGTGTCTTTCGTGTGTTCTGTATCAGGCAAGCTCTTGAGATCTGTCAGATCAGACATTGGTTCACATTTTGGACCCCAAGTTCTTCTTGATCTCTTCACTGCTTTCATCTTTTCATCATTTTCTTTTAATTCAATATTTTCCTTATATGTCTCAAAAGGTCTTTCTATTTCCTTCATCTCTCCTTCTCTCCTTTGTTGTAGTAGTGTTGCCTTCTGACATCTTTTTAGGAGGCGCTCAACAATGTCTGTATTTGTTTCTTCGCTCTTACTTTCTATAGGTAGCTTCTGTATATTTCTGAACTCCATAGACCTTCTTAACTTGTTTACGATGGATACTGTTTTTGAAGGCTCTGTCTCAGTATCTGAAGTTTTTGTCTCCACGGAAGTTATTCTGTAGGTGTTCCTGGGAGTTTTTGCTATGTTTCCATTTTCTCTAATAGACTGCCGTCTTAAGGGAGGGCTTGCAGAGCATTTATCAGATGGCTGTTTTGCTGAATTCTGTGCACTGAAGAATACATTTCCTCCTGAAATAAAAACATATACAATAAATACATTCTATTAGTATCTCATGTCAATCGAGTATTATAGCCTCATAAAATATAGTAAAAAACTAAATATTCAGCTTCGTATTCACTTAACAAGGCTACTTATGTGTCTATAAATCTGTTTTATAAGAGCCATGCACAATTAAGAATAATATTATTTGGTGCTACAGTGGGGTCATCATTAAGCAAGTTGGATGCTGAAATGATTATAGAAGGTAAAAATATTGCTTAAGAAGGATCCTCCAAAGGTTGCCATGCCCTGTGTCACTGACGTAAATATAGGCATTTTTTCCTTCAAACATTAGAAACAAACAGCTGTTTCTTGCCTTAAATCACCAATAAAATAACATGGATTATCCTTGTGTGGTTAGGGTCCATATTACACAGGAAATATTTACCTACCACAAACATCTTCAGGGTAGCAAGCTGTTCCCTCTATGACAGGAACACAGTGACCAGTGCCAAATGAGAGATTAGTTGGATTCTCATCTCCCATCTCACACTCATCCCGGGCCTGCTCCCACCTAGAAGGTTAGCAGGAATAATTGTACAGTATACAAACTGTTATCTTTCTGTTTTGTAATTGGCAATAATTTTGAATTTGAGTAATTTATATGTAAATATGGTGAGACACCATTGTACTTTTTTGCTATGTCTCCCTGGTTACTTATAATAAAGAAGCCAAAGGTGTCTTTCACATTAACGGAGTCTGTCTTTCTACGTAAGTCAATGAATGCCAATGTTAGTTCAACTGCTGATTGAAATCTCCCTTTCAATTAGAACAGAGAAGACGGAAATGGTATTTTCTGCCAGGAACATTTCTTTTAGAGAAGGAATATCATACTGCTTCTAAAAAAATAATACTGTATGTTCCTATCCCAAAACATCACAGTGGTAGGAAACAAGGAAACCGACCAAAACTCTCTGAGGTGGGCAGCAGAGGTTCTTCTCCTGAATTAGTTGCTTGACCTTGTTTTCCAAGCAAATTCTCTGAATTTGAAATGGCGACGTGACATGTGCTTGTCAACTGTGGTTGCTCCTTCACTGGGGTCTTGAACATTTCAGCTATTCCTGTTACATGAAGATATATGAAAAGTGATTGACATATTGCTAACATGCAAACAACCATCCCAGTCCTCACATGTAACATGCAAATGGTGGGAAATAACAGCAGATTCCTCCCTTGAATTCCTGGTATATAGGCCTCATAAAAAGGGTTGTTCCATCAATAATGTACTCATTTTGTAAAAAAGAAAGCAAAGAGAAGATATGTTATGCTCTTTGCTTTGCTTTTCTTGGAAAGGAAACAAATGAAGTTAGTTGACCTCTGTGGTCCTTCTAACTAGACCCCACACCTGAGCTCTGGAGCACGGAAGCTGGTGATAGGCTCCTGAGACCCACAGGCCTCCCTGCTGGGATGTAGAGGCCAAATGCCTTCATGTTTCTCAAAGTCTTGGGTGCTCAGTTCTAGGTTTTAAATAAAAATAACATGTGCCCACATTTTAGAAAATGACAAAGAGCTGCCCATTTTTAGTACTGTCAAGTAATAATATATATTTTTTAAAAATTTTATATCATCATTCCGTTTGGAATGATAGGAGGCCTCAGCCTCCCAAAGTGCTGGGATTATAGACGTGAGCCACCGTGCCGGCCATCCCCACTTTAAATTACACAAGTCAGGCCACAATTTACTGAGAGTGGGAATTGAGTGGAAACATTTCTTTAACAATCACGGGAATCTTCTCGTAGGGCTTTAAGAAAGTTAAGCCACCTAGGAAGTAAATCCTAAAGAAGCAAAATATTGCTCAATAACAACTGGTCCACACCTGGGATAAACTATTAGTGTAGCTGCAGGTAACATTTTAACACCAATAAAAGTAGTACTGATATAATCTCAGGAAAAAAATAACAAGGCAATTTATATAGAAGTTGCAACTTTCTGCAAAACTCTTATCATCTCATGTCCTCCTTACTTGTATCATTCTGGCCTCACTGGATGCAAGTGCTATTTCAACCTGGCAGTCATGCGCAAAATGTTCAGGGGAAGCCTGTTCTGAAAACTCCCTTCCAAACCAGTCCATTCACAAAAATCTCCCCTTCTACATAAAATGCCTAGGATTTAGTCTTCAGCAGATGCTAATGTTTTGTAATGAAATTCACTCACACTAACAGGTGAGAACTGCTTGACTCTAGGAAACCATCTTAAAAGAATGGGCCAGGCGTGATGGCTCACGCCTGTAATCCCAGCACTTTGGGAGGCTGAGGTGAGCAGATAACGAGGTCAGGAGATAGAGACCAGCCTGGCCAACATGGTGAAACCCCATCTCTACTAAAAATACAAAAATTAGCTGGGTGTGGTGGCACACACCTGTAGTCCCAGCTACTTGGGAGGCTGAGGCAGGAGAATTGCTTGAACCTGGGAGGTAGAGGCTGCAGGAGCTGAGATCATGCCACTACACTCCAGCCTGGTGACTGAGAGACTCTGTCTAAGAAAAACAAAGAATGCTGGGATGCTGGGAACAATCCACTGTCCCACACACTGAGTATTTAGCATTTTGTTTTTCCTAGAAAGTATTTTTGAGGGTTTGTTTTTAACATTTTGTAACACAGATATTAGAACATTCATACATGTTCATAATTTACAAGCATACTCATATATACCTATCTATATTTTTTGTTTTGGTCTTGTATTTTTGTCTTCTTGCTTTTTGAAAAAAGATTAATGAACTGATCCGAATGTGACTCATCAGAGGGTACGTTGCATCCATTACGGAGGAGTACAACTCTTACAACTCAATCTGCCAGAAAACAAAAATAAGGTTCCCCCTGTTCAATTCAGCTCTCACCACTCTCCCAAATAGCACATGGTAGAAACTACTGGACAAATTATACAACACAAAACCTACAATCGCTCTCCTGCCACCATCCCTATCTGCTACATCATCCCCACTTTATTTTTTAATTTTTTGAGATGGAGTTTCCCTCTTGTTGCCCAGGCTGGAGTACAATGTCGCAATCTCGGCTCACCACAACCTCTGTCTCCCGGGTTCAAGTGATTCTCCTGCCTCAGCCTCCTGAGTAGCTGGGACTACAGACATGCGCTACCACACCCAGCTAATTTTGTATTTTTAGTAGAGACGGGGTTTCACCATGTTGGCCAGGATGGTCTCAAACTCCTGACCTCAGGTGATCCGCCCACCTCGGCCTCCCAAAGTGCTGGAATTAAATGCGTGAGCCACCGTGCTGGCCATTCCCACTTTAAATTACACAAGTCAAGCCACAATTTACCCAGAGTGGGAATCGAGTGGAAACATTTCTTCAGCAATCAATTGTTTATGGGAATCTTCTCATAGGGCTTTCTTTCAAGAAAGTTAAGCTATCTAGAAAGTAAATCCTGAAGAAGCAAAATATTGCTCAAAAACAACTGGTCCACACCTGGGATAAACTATTAGTGTAGCTACAGGTATAACAAGTTAACTCTCTTCACTGTAAAGCACTTTCCAGCTTTCTATGTATACACTGCTCTCCAGGGTAAAGATACGTATTTGACATTTCCACACCTATTTCACACAGGACACGTGATGCCAAAAATTAGTAGAGACTTGTCCTTGCAAGCCAAACCAGCTTTGTCTTCCCTGAACACTAAGACCCCAGAAAGGTGACTCAGTCGTTTTTTATAATCCCTTTCACAGCAGATAAACACAGTTAGCAAAACAAACATTAACACAGTAAAAAAAACAGTAGAGTCAAAAGACTTATAAGATCTAAGGCTATGTTTTTACCTGAAAGATCTTCCTTAAAGTCCATTTTTTGGTTGGAAACAAAGCTGTTGAGCATTCTGTAGGGTCGAGCAGGCACATGTACTTTTTCAGTATGAGCCTTCCCTATGATTATGGTACAAGGAGAGTTTGCGTGGCCTGTACTAAATTGACTGTGAACTTCGCCCACAGGCTTCTGTGGAAAACAGGAAGGAGGTAAACAGGACATTAAAGCATGAATCCACACTGAATGCAAGCTTCCATGACACCCGGATGTGTAAAGCAGCATTCAGTGAGGCCCCTACCTTCGGAGTAGCAGGTCTTCTTTGCCTTTTGTTCATTGACCTTTGAGGACCATGTTTTATGAGTTTAGTTTGTGTTTGTTTTGCACCAAGTTTTACTACATCTGCCCATGATTTTGCAACTGTCAAAGGAAAAAGATGATGGAACTTTTCAAAAACTAGCATTCATGAAACAATTCACCTTAATATATGTGTTCTAACGCAAGACTAACCAATCAGATTGGCTTCTGAAGCACCACTTCTTCTTTTGGAACATATCATCTGTAAAATGTCATGTTGACTTCGGCTGATAGATGCTCTCTTTGAAGGCAGGTTGCCGCTCTTTCTCCCCCCTCTCTTAGGAACCTCTGTCTGAGATTTGCTGCTGGAAGCAGGGGCTGCTTTGCAGGGCCTACGGCGTTGATCATTGGCAACTGGAGTTTTCCTAGGACTAGGAGCTGGAGGGCTTCTAACCAAGCTTTGTGCCTTCACTTCCACATGGATTTCTGAAGTTGACTCTTGTGTTCCTGATGGTTGAGGCTGTTCCTGACAAGACAAAATTGTTGACAAGAAGCCTTAACAAGGATGTCACATCTCTGGAATGACTGATAAAAACCTATTCAATTAAGAATTTCAGCTGTTTAAACCTTGAAGCATCAAATGCTTACGCCACTGTCTTTCAAGACTATGGTAGAGGTGAGACTGTCTCAGTCATTGAAGGAAAAACAGGAAACAGAAGGAAGCGAAGTCTGAAGTGAGGTCATTTCAGGTAGAAAGGTGGAACGAACGTCCTGATCAGCAAAAGACAAGCAGGATCTGATCTCAGTCCCAGTAAATACCAGCCGTGGGCACCCAGGCCCCGGCAGCCCACATGGAAGGAGGGCTGCTTGCCCCTGGGGGCCAGTGTAGAATGGAAAGGGAGCCAGGCATCACTTTCCACTCCTGTTGGGAAGAGAAGAAAAGAAAGACCGCCCAGGCCCCATTATGAAGGTTATGAGCTATAGGGCCATGAGTTCCCAGGGGTGTAAAACTCAGGAAGGACAACACAGCAAAGGAAGAGGTAAGCAAGTATTTTCAAAGCTGATGGTGTAAAAGCTAGATGTGCCATTGATGATTTTCCTTTACACCAGGTAAATGCCTTAACTATAGCCTTGTAACTCTAAAAGAAAGTAAAACAATCCTTGTGGGTCAATGTGGTAATGTATCCAGAATCTTTGTAATTGGTTGTTCTGATGGTGCCTGCACGTGATTACACAGTGCTGTAAGTGTGAGTGTCTGGGAACCTCTGCACGAAAAGGACATCAAGGACTCCCCCAACTCGGTCGCATCAGCACCATGGTCAGGGACCCAGGGGCTCCTTTGCTGGCGCCCGTATCAATGAGCTTTCATTTCGTCTTTTAAAAAACTTGTTTCTTCAAATAAATAAGTAAGTAAATAAATAAATAGATAAATAAAGGTCTTCATCATAATTCCACTTGTGTCCGTATTTGGAAAGGAATATGTACCCGGTGTGTGAGCCACTGGATGTGAATGGGAATGCTAATTGTTCAACTCACCTTGATGATTTTCTTCAGGACAGGTGGAGTGTGCGTTACCAGAGACTTTCTTTTGGTTGGGGTTTCTCCCCTTTTGAGAGGCGTATTAGGAGGCAAGTTTTCATCAAACAATTCAGGTCTTAGGTGCCCACCAAAGGACACACGCCTTCTTTTCAAAGGTATTCCCTCACTCTCATCTAAAGTAATGAATACAAACGTGGAAAGAGCAATGAAAACACACACTGAGACTAGTGATTTACTTCACATTAGTATTAAACACGAACCAAGTGAAAAGTCATCAAAACACCACCTACAGCACGCCTCCATTCTTGCAGTCCTGGCGAAGCTAAGCTACCAAGAGTTCCTAAAGGATTGCGGGAGTGGCCACTAAGACGTCAAGTTCCCACTGGACAGTAGAGAGGCTTTCCTTAAGATGCTGAAACATTATGCACAGACATAGAAAGGAGGAGTCTGCAGCAGTAGCTTTCACCTTGGAGTAGGGGGACGACAACCAGAGAGAACTCTCTAAAGACATGCACTTGGACCTCACCCTGACCCACCCAGTGACCGGAATGCATGAGTTGTAAAAACTCCTCCAAGTGGTTCTGAGCTCAGTACCGGCCACACATTTTCCTGAGCCACCAGTTAATGTAAATCCCTTGCCTAAGTGATGCTTCCCCACTAGGAGGCTTGGTGGAACACTGAGACTGATGTTACACGCCTTATTTTATCGATAGCCTCATGCCCCACCGCTATGGGCCACCTGCAGAAACAGAGCCTGGAGTACGAATACTGTGTCTATGGCCCAGACAACTTTTCTTCTAATAGCCAATCCCTAGGAGTGTAGGAAGCTCCCAAGGAGCTAGCATATCTGCTGTGAAGGTCCTATCTCTGCCACTGCCTGGGTGGCCTTGGGTTGTCCGTTTCCTCATTTGTGACACAGATCTAAAAAGACAACCTAGCCATGGGCACTGCTACTGCACCAAGGATCAAGTGTTCATGTCTGCCAAGCACGTGGAAATCTGCCTGGCATATAGACTCATGGGTACAGTCCAGTGTTTACAGCAAATTGTGTGTAGGACACTCTGAAACCAGAGTATCAACACCTGAGAACTACCACTATGTTCAATGATTTCCAGTGATTTATTCCACACGACCAAACTCATGTGATACAGTTGATTGTAGTTCAGAACTCCATGTGAAAAGCAATTATGATTATTCTCTTTTCTGTTTTGTGATAGATGGAGGAGAATCAAATATTTTGGGGCCACCCTATCTCCTTCAATAACCCCTGCTTCATGCTTCCCTGACAACCTCCACCTCCTCTGTCATTCCTTGTTACAATTACCTAGGCCTTCAGTATTCATCTATCAGCAAAAACAGTGTGCGTGTCTGTCTTCTCCCTGTGCCTTACGCGCTTACATTCTCTTCCACGAAGCTAATCACTACTGAATGAAGGAAGATCTCACAGCTACATAGAAGTTGTTCATCTTTTAGAAAAAACAAATTTACAATTAAATAAACTTACTAATGGCATCACCAAAGTTGCTGATATCAACTGAACTAAGACCAGGTAACCCAGAGCACATCTGTCCAGCGGTAGTGTCCAATTTCTCAGGCTTGTTGAGGGAATCCTTTTGGATCTTCCTTTCAACTTGAGGAAGCCACAGAGTTAAAAACGGCTCGTTGTGAATTTCAGTTTCTGCAGGCGGAACTTCCACAGCTGTAGGAATACTTCCTCTGGTTTTGGAAGAGAGATTTTCTGGCTTAGCGGCAGAGTCAGCTGTGTCTTCAACTTTAGCTGGTGTTTGATTTCTAGTTGAAAGCTTCCTGGGAGTAAGAGTTTTATCACCAGCCTTGAAGCCTTCACTTTTACCCAGATGCACAGATTCTCTTCTCCCAGCAGTATATAGGTCTTTGTTCTTATGTTTTTGTGGAGAATTTTGTTGCTGTGAATATTGTACAGGGGTCTTCATTTTAGCTGGTTCATAGAGAGGAACGCTGGTGCCCACAGCCTTGCTGGGAGTCTGAACAGACTCCATGTCTCTTCTCTTCCCCTTGTTCTGGTCAAGCTCTCGTTCAGGTGAAGCAGGCTCTGCCATAGCATGGCCGCTTCCACCAGATTTCAGTCTTGACTTACATGAGACCAACAGTTGGGTCTCCCCCTGTAAACCATCAGCACTTTCTTTTTCTGTTGTGTAATCAGTTTGTAATCCAGATTTTCTACACTGTAGAAAATTTCCTTTTTGTGATTTTACATCCAAATCTTTCTTCATTGACTCATAAAGCTTCCTAAAGGGAGATTCATTTTTTTTGCTACTGTCAAGACATTGTGTAGTGGGAACAGACTTCAATTCGCCATAATGGCTCACTAATTTTACCCTGGAAATTTCTTTAAAATCCCCGGAAATGGGATCAGCTGCATTTCTGACATTATATCCAGCATGTTCTGAGGAACGAACATTAGGTGTTCCCTGAGCAACACTGTCTTTTGAGTCATCTGTGGTACTGTCTTCTTTGACATTCTTGTTATGTACCTGAGGACTTCCTGAAACTTTTCCTTCAATGATTTTTGAATAGGCCTTGGAATCTTGAGCTTTCTCATCTTGGCAATGAATTATGAAATAAGAAACAGAAGTTCAACATTTTCTCAATGATTAACATTTGTGGAATTCAATATTTTAATTGTTTCAGGTTGTCTTAAAGTTAGCTTTTACTTGGCCTACAAATTATTTAATGCCTCAAACTTGCAAGTCTTATACTAGAATTATGATTCAAATAAATAAATCACATTAGCTCCAATAACCAGTATGAAATACCACATGCTATCTAACTATTGAGAACTGAGTTGACAGCTGAACAGGCAATTTTCTCATATCTAGAGTCTCTCTTAAGCACAGCACACCATCAGCCGCCAAGGGAAAACAATTAGGCATCTGTCTGTTGTTGACGTGTTAAATGACACCTCCTCCACTTCTGACAGGCTAGACATTTAGCACTGGCATTCTTGCTGCCCCTTCTTTGCCAATATGCTTCGCAAAGACCTGATCTTTCAGGATTCTGGAACAAAACCCAACCACTACTCACCAGGGTCATGAGAGAAGCTAGATCTTGAGACACGACGTGCTGGCTCCTATAAGTTGGGAAAATAAGAACAGTTATTTGCAGGCCTTTCTAAATACTGACAGTCACAACAGTGAAAATATTGATTGTTTTCTGGCTGGGCACGATGGCTCATGCCCGTAATCCTACCACTTCGGGAGGCCAAGGTGGGCAGATCACTTGAGGTCAGGAGTTTGAGAACAGCCTGGCCAATATGGTGAAACCTCATCTTTACTAAAAATACAAAAAATTAGCTGGATTGGTGACAGGTGCCTGTAGTCCCAACTACTCAAGTGGCCGAGGCAGAAGTGCTGGAACCCAGGAGGTGGAGATTGCAGTGAGCAGAGATTGCACCACTGCACTCTAGCCTGGACAGCAGGGTGAGATTCTGTCTCAAAAAAAAAAAAAAACAATAAAAACAATAAAAAATTATTTTCTTTACCAAACCACTCCTATATGACTTTTAAAGACTGAGAAATGAGCTCAAGTCAATTGGGAGCCAGTGGTCAGGATAAAAGTACTTCTTAGCTGACTCGCTAAAAAATAGTGAGTGATTAATAGGAAACAAACTCGAGGCTTAAAATTACTAAAATCAAACCTCGGTGCATTTTTATAACTTCCTTTAAAGTTATTTCCCAACATCCTATTGCGGAAGAACCAAAGTCAATATTAAACATCACCTACACTGAAGATCTGTAACACCCCATGAGCTCAAAACTACTGACTGCTTCATCAGTTTTCTCAGAAATGGACCATAGGACCTGTGGATGAACTGAGGCTCCACTTGGCATGTGTGCCCTCTTGGCTGGTGGATACTTAGGGTGGATCTGAGAGCCTGGATTCACCCTAAGTAAATTCATGGCATAGGCACACATGATACACTCACAGGTTCTGCAACCTCACAGCCTGGGAGCAGGTGCAGGGCCCCCATTTGGCTCCCCAGAGACAGCGCCCTAACTTTCCTTCATATGGAATTGTTTCTGGAAGGGTGGAAGAACTAAAGAATAACACATACATGAAACTTTTATAAAAGTCTGATGTCCCAAAGGAAAAGAAGCTTATCATCTGGATTATTAAGAAAATATCTAAAAAATATGACCAAAGGCAAGGAATCTAACTTCCTTAGTTAATCAATTTCAAGTTTCCTGATACATAACACCTTGCTTCTAAAACTATCTATGTGAGGGATGGTTTTTTATTTCCAATCTGAAGTGGAACAAGAATCTTATGACTAAACGATATAAATGAACTATTAATAAAATTACAAATACGTAAAGTATATAATCTCACTTTTGTTGGATGATTATATTCAATAGCCAAAAAATTGCTGTCGAATTGCTGTCATATTTCCTACATACTCCATTTCAGTACTTACTGTACCACAGACCACTAACAGAACAAACAGTTCCTAGACTGTTGAGGGGCCCATATCTAACCCATAGTTCAACTGGCTTTTTGGTTTATTCACTCCCATAGACTAGCAAGTTGCCTAGCAGCTGCAGCGTGGGAAGCCTCAAAAACTGGCTTCCAGCACAGGAACTGATGACCACCAGGCTCAACATTAAGGCTGTTCCTCTAGGGAAGAAGCAGTACTTTAAATGGCAGAAATGGGCTGGGCATGGTGGCTCAAGACTGTAATCCCAACACTTTGGGAGGCCCAGGTGGGTAGATCACGAGGTCAGGAGTTCGAGACCAGCCTGGTAAATATGGTGAAACCCCCATCTCTACTAAAAATACAAAAATTAGCCAGGCACAGTGGTATGCACCTGTAGTCCCAGCTACTCGGGAGGCTGAGGCAGGAGAATTGCTTGAACCCAGGAGGCAGAGGTTGCAAGATCACACCACTGCGCTCCAGCCTGGGTGACAGAGTGAGACTCCATCTCAAAAAAAAAAAAAAAAAAAAAGGCAGAAATATTGAAATTCAAGAGTACCTATTACTAATTTCAGGCACCTAAGATAACTCTCCTAAGCCAAGATATTCCAAGGAGCTCATCTGAAACTAGCTTTAGGAGCACTCTAAAATGTAGAAACAATATGAACTCTCAGGGCTTATCCTAAGCCTAAATCCCACTAAATTTCCAAGCACATGGTGACAATTGTTTTAATAAGCTGTACAACTAAAATACCTCTTCCACACTAATATACTCAAACTATCTAAATTTCCAAGCATGTGCTGACAATTATGTTTTCATAAGCTGTACAATTTGAATACGTGTTCCACACTGATATACTCAAACTATAGGATTCTTTCACATGACAAAGCACAGGATCCCTCTTCTTGTTTCATGGGTCGTCTATCAAAATAGAGAAGCATCTTTGGCACTTATGATTTTCATAATGTGATTATTTCAGACACATAAAGATGGATGAGTACAATGACTGGGAGACAAAATGAGCCACCAGATAAAGCAATTCCCAAATGTTACCACTATGTGTTGGAGTTATCCTAATCATGGGCTTGCAAAAAACTCACAACATACTCTAGTAGACTTATTGGCCAAAAGTGTAAAACCAACTTAGTACCCTGATTTTGAACAACAAAGAGGAAATATTGTTTTAGATTACTTCAATATGTCTAAGTTCAACTTATTTTAATACTTTAGTTACATTTTCCTGCTATAACCAGTAACCACCCTCTTTGTAACTGATTTCAAGTAAGAAATCATCAAAGCATACATAAATGATTTCATATCATCAAAAAGAATCAGAGCCCAAACTTGGATATTTCCCATCACCTGTTCACGTATTTTTCTTGGAAATTCAGTTGACTTCCTTCCATTCTGAAAACTTTCATTTTCATACCTGCAGTGCATAGAACGACAGAGACAGATCCTGATTAAAAATTTATACCCTTGGGAGGAAGTCTCCATATCCACTTAATGTCCAAGGATCAAGGAACAAACTTTGGGTTTAGTTCAAGACATCACCTTATATAAAGAAATAAATTTAGAGTTAGAAAAGTGCTCTTACACTAAAAACTAGGATTAGTTGCATCAAGTTTGTTTTGAAACACCACTATCAGAGGTTGGGGACCCAGATTAACCTCTGATCACTGACGACTAGCCCAGGTATGATTTGACAATATTTCCAAGCACCTTCTATGACAGAAGCTAATGCACATGAGAGCAAAGTCAAGTTTCTTCTAGTTTAAGTCCATGGAAATCATCTGATGGCTTGGAAGGCCAGCCAGGAAGCCTGTAGGTAACTGAATCTTTCTCACGTTGTGAAGTCACATACTTCAGGGTAAATAAAAAGCTACGCTTACACTACAGGGTAACTACAAAGCTATATCTTAGAACACTATGATCACTTCAGTTTCCCACATACTCAGTCTGTATCTGAACAAGACAGGTACATCTTAGGAAGATCACATTTAGCAAGGTACATAATTATCCTGGCAAGCTTCAGTGACCAAGTCATAGAAGCAATCCTTTATTTTGCATAATGAAAACTTTTTGGCCTCAGTGAAATGAACTGATTTGAATTTACAGGCAACCTAAGTAAGATCTGAAGCAGTCAGACATCTGAAATTGTTTCCATGGTAGAGAGTTCGGAATCAAGTCTCTCTTTCTAAGATTCACTTTCTAATCTTTGTTGGATGTCTTTAATCATCTGAATTTATCTCAATTTGGATAATATCTTGTTTTGGAAAAATAGTTCAGCTCTCCAATACACATCAAAAGTTTCCTACCTATAGGTCGGGCGTGGTGGCTCATGCCTGTAATCTCAGCACTTTGGGAGGCTGAAGCGAGTGGATCACTTGAGGTCAAGAGTTCGAGACCAGCCTGGCCATCATGGTGAAACACCATCTCTATTAAAAACTACGAAAATTAGCTGGGTGTTGTGGTGTGCGCCTGTAATCCCAGCTACTTGGGAGGCTGAGGCACAAGAATCACTTGAACCCGGAAGGCGGAGGTTGCAGTGAGCCAAGATCACACCACTGCACTCCAGCCTGGGTGACAGAGAAAGACTCTGTCTCAAAAACAAACAAACAAACAAAAAAAACTTCCTACATAGAAGTCTGTATTAAATAAAAATACTCTTTAAAAATGAAGGCAAACTTCCAAGAAGCACAGTAAAATAAATGACCAGAGAATTTAAGTGGTGCATTAAAAAAACAACTATCTAATACGAATGAAGACAATAACAGAGACAGAGATCCATTTAGCAAAATGGATTTTTAAATGACCCAACTAATATGTTGTCTACAAGAGACACAATTTTGATTCAAAGACACAATCCTTTAAAATAAAAGCATGGGAAAAGATATACTATGCAAACAGCAAGCAGAGGGGAAGAGGAGTGCTGTATTAACATGAGACAAAATCACCTCAGACAAAAATTATTCATAGAGAAAAAGGACATTTTACATAAGGATCAATCCAGCAAGAAGATATTCCAGTTAAACACTAGAGTTCACCTGACAACAGGTTCCAAGAGACAACTTAAAATAAACCATAATAATTATGAAAAGTTACAATTAAGGGGGTGGAAAAAGTTATACTACACAAGCACTAACCAAAAGGAAATTCGTTTAGCCGTATTCATCATCCAAAGGAAACATTAAGCAGAAAAGAAAGCATTGCTAAAAATAGAGGACATCTCTAAATGACAAAGAGTTCTATGCACCAAGAAGACATAATTCTAAGTTTGTACACCATAGTACAGCCTCAAAATATATAAAGCAAAAACTGACAGAGATAAAAACAAATCAATCAATCAATCCCCAGTAGGTGATTTGAACATATCTCTTAGAATAATAGTAAGGGAAAATGTATTAGAATATAGAAGATTTGAATCTAAGGGGAGTGTGTGTATCTGTGTGTGTGTGTGAGTGACATATATATACACACACACACACATATACAAATAAAATATCTGAGACACTGTAGAATACAGTTTTCAATTACGCAAGGCAGATTAGTAAAACAATTAACCATATCTGCTCATAAAGCAAACCCTGACACATTTCAAAGACTGGACATTAGTCAAATGTCCAGCAAGAATAAAGGAATTCTGTATAGTTATGTATATTATTGTATATATTAAACATATTTTCTTCAGTGAAATACTTATGCCATGAGAAGGAACAAACTACAGAGATGTCCAACATGCTATGAATCTCACACACATAAAAGCACAAGCCAGGCACAAATGTATACATTCTTATATCACTGTTAGGGACTTTCATAAGAACAGTTTCATAAAAACTGTAGTGTGTTCGGAGATCCATGCTTAGGCAGTGAA
The DNA here is from genome assembly GCF_009764315.1 of Trachypithecus francoisi. Classification (NCBI taxonomy): domain Eukaryota; kingdom Metazoa; phylum Chordata; class Mammalia; order Primates; family Cercopithecidae; genus Trachypithecus; species Trachypithecus francoisi. The sequence goes on along the minus strand of NW_022681442.1, from coordinate 3,363,424 downwards.
ACTCGAGACGTTTGATATCCTAAAAGCCAAAACGGTGGTTTACTTGCTGAGGGAAGGAAGTCGGGACTAGAAAACAGCATTTTAAAATGCTTCTGGAAATGTTCTATATGAGCTGGCGGTATATTAGTCTGCTAGGGCCACCATAATAAAGTCCCACAGACTGAACGCCTTGAACAACAGACATGCCCTTCTCAGTGCTGGAGGCCAGAAGTCCGAGAGCAAGGTGTCAGCTGGATTGGACTTCTCTGCGCCTCTCTCCTTGACTTGCAGATGGCTGCCTTCTTGCTGCCTCTTCTCGTGGGCTTTCCTCTGTGCATGTATTCCCTAATCTCCTCTTATAATGACATCAATCATCAGATTAGGGCCATACTAATGGCCTCAAAAAGTCTTCATTGCCTTTTTAAATGCCCTCTTTCCAAACACAGCCTAAGGTATGAGGGGTTAAGAATTCAAAATATAAATTTTGGGAGAGCACAAATCAGTTCTATTATAATAGGCAGTGATCAAAAGGGTGTTCGCATGATAAATTGACCTGTCCATCTTGTTTTGTACCTTTTTCTCTGAGTGTACTTTGCTTTAAAATAAAAAAGAATAGAAAAATCTCATGCAGTTTCGCAACACTTGGAAGAAAATAACAAACTCTTTTAGGACAAGGTCAACCTTCCTCTGCATAATTATTTGCACCCAAATCCTTGAATTCCATCACATTTTGTCCCAATTAGTCATCTTCCTAGATCCATATCCTCTTAAATTTAGTGTTGAGAATGAAAACCTGAAATACTTTGACATCCATGAACATTAAAGAAGAATGACAGTTGACTACGACACTAGTTTACAGTTAATCAGAAGATGACATTTACTGTTAGACCAATCAGCTTTTACCTACCTGAAAGATCGATCAATAATAGTTATTACATCTCCATGTTTTAGCTGTACAGGCTCATCAATAACAGACCCATTTACTTGTGTTGGGTTTGTGGAACTGAAATTATGTAATATTGCCTGCAAGTGAAAAGAAGGGGAAAATATGTAACTAATGAACAGATTGAAAGCGAACTAAAAGCTTTAAAAGTAGATCTCCAAAAAACCACTCACCTCCTGCTCAATGATTTCAATTTTGCAATGCTGTTTTGACACAACAGGAAGCTGGATACGGATGTCACATTCAATACCCCTTCATGCAAAAGAAGGTTTTTTTGCTTGTTACAACTTTTTAAAACATTATCTCAATTTCCCAAAATAAAACAGAATTTGACTAGAATGTTTGATCTGTAAACATAATTGACATAAAGGAGTAACAAAATGGGCAATGTAAACGATCTTGCATTTTGCAAAGAACTTTTGGAAGTATTAATCATGTAACTATTAGATCTTTAAAACAGAGAGTACATGAAAATAAGGGAAAACACTAGAATACAAATTGAATTACCTTTTATATAAAAAGCTATACTTAAAAGACACAAATAAAGGAGTACTTACATCAATTTTGGAAAATGACTATTTTTAATACTCTGTGCTTTCTCAAAAACGTTTGTTTGTAATGTTAAATATGTTTAGAGGTTTAATCATTCCCAAATGTGCTTATTTTATGCTAGCACTTTTGTGCATCAGTTTCTTCATATACAATAGAGTACATCATGTGATGTTCAAACAATTAAATGGTTGTGCCTGTCACTAATTTGCCTAGCACATAGTAAATGCTCATTATGGGTGAGCTTTGCATTGTTGTTTTAAAACTACACTGAATTTACGGACAGATTCAAAGGTCTCTAAATAAAAATACTAACTTGTGCGCAACAAAAAAAAATCTAAATTCAACTTGTTTTTCCACAGAAAGCTAACACCACGGCAAAGTAGCGGAAGAGACAATTCCTAAACCTACGCAAACTAATAATCAGAACAGTTCATTAGTAGGTTCCTGGAGTCTTCAGTGTTCCTGTTCTAGCCCGTGATCTTAAAAATTTGAACAAACTATGCAATGGCCTGTCTGTTCTCCATCTGAATCTTTGGAGTCTAAGAATCTCTCTTCCTACCCAGGTCATGTGACCAAACACTTAGGAATTAGTTTCTAAATTATAAAATCTTGCATGAAAATATATTCAAGGACTACTGTATGAAAAGCAAAAGGACTGCCACTTGAGATGAAATGTTTATATTTTTCCTTTTCAAGAGAAAGGTATCTATGGAAAGTGAAAAGCTTCCTTAACCCCAAATAGAATAGTTTGACTTTAAGGTAACAGGACATCTGAGCAAAGGAGAGACTATCCCCTACAACTGAGAATTTGTTTGGCAGGAGGACGACTATAGATGGATGGGTGTTTCTGAGCTTTGGCACTGTTGACATCTTGGGTCAGATGCTTCTGTATTATGGGGGCTGCCCTGAGCCTGGTAGGCTGTCCACCCTGAACTCTCCTTCGCGATGACGGCGCATGTCCCCCTACTGTATTGTGACATGGAAATTCCAATGACTCCTGGAAGGTAAGATGACCCTCCTGTGAGAACCACTGCTCTCAAGCGATTGCAAATCCGTGGCTCCAGCCAGTGTTTCTAGTGACCCTTGCCAGAATGCTAGGTATTGATCACACCCTCTGTGTAGTAACAAGACAGTCCTTGCCTTTGGGGAGCTCAGCCTAGTGGGAGACAAACCCACAACCCACCCGTGAAGCTGTGGGGTTGGAAACAAAGTTTTCATGCAAGGCTTCCTCGGAGGTGACATTTCACCTGATGCCTGAATGATGGAAATCACACAAGTTTGGGGAAGGGGAGAACTTTCCCATCGTCAACTTCCAAGTGTGTAAGAAGTACCAAGGTGAACAAGGGCTTGGAATGCCTTAGGCGGGAGGAACAAGGTAGGGATGGGGTTGGGAGGATGGGGGGAGGCTGGGATGAGATTCAGGGCCCAGGCCACACAGGAAGTGACCCCTTCTCAGACCTCTAGTGGGACATATGTCAGAGGCTGGTAGGGGCACTGTTAGCCTTGTGCCTGTTATACAGGGACAGTGTTATCACCACCACCAAACGGGACAGCAACATAAGAGGAAACGTTCTCAAATTCCAGGCAGGAAGACTTTCTGTCCCATTTTCCTATTGCCGCAAAGAGCCAAGAGGCAAGTGTATGGATGGCTTCCTTCCTCCATTCTCTCAGGGTCCCCAGTGGCCAGTGATGTCCACTGTGGAGGGACTCGGGGGCGCACAGTGTCTTCAGACGCCTGCCTGAAGCCAGTGAGGTATGAAGATCATCTACATCTTTAGCGCGATTAGAAAATCGATTTTTTAAATTGGCTTGATTTTTAAAACCACTTAAACATACAAACACTAGCATCAAACTTAAATTTGGCAAAACAAACTAAACACAACTATGTCAACTTAGTAACGAATGGGAGAAGCACCACGGAAAAGTGAGAGCAGGACCCAATCCTAGAGCGCGTTTCTGGACCGTGTACTGTGACTAAAATATTTTCCTCTCTCTCAGCTAAAACGTCCGCGCGCGCCCGCGGGGCTCACCTTCCAAACAAGCAGGTACTGAGGCTCAGGGGAAAGTGGGGACCGTCGACCCCGCTCCTTTTGATAGTAACCAGGCGTCTCGTGGGCCCCATTTTCTAAACAAGAAGTTGAGTATAATCCGTAGAGGAAGGCCAGGTACCAAAAGGTTTGCAGAAGCAAATTTACAGCTCTTCCACTGCAAAAGAGGTGCGGGTTACTCTGTTAGCAAAGGAGCCGCGTGCCCAATCCACCTATCCCCAGCCACACAGGCGCACACCGCAGCTAGCCAGCGGGGACCCCAGGACAATCCGACCGCAGCCCCCGGCGCCCCAAAGTCTCGCGGCCGGGGTGCTGTCGCCAGCGCCTGCGCCTCCCGGGAGCTTCCACCCAGACGCCCTAGCCAGGGCCCAGGAGCAGTCGGGCCCAGGCCGCGCGTCCTTCCCCTGCCCGTCTCCGCAGAGCTCGGGGGTTCCCCGCGGCTCAGCCCTCGATCCCGGACAGCTCCCGGCCGTCCCGGCCGCAACCCACCTGGGACGATTCGGCCCCCAAGGCCACTTGTCAAAGCACCGCTAGCCAAGTTGCACCCAAAGTCTGCCGCAGGAGGAGCCGGCGCCGCGCTCACCTTGGCCTAGTAAGCTGCGCCCGCCACGCGCCGCACACACCGGGCCGCAGCCCGCCGGGCCGCGCTCGCTCCGCCCCGGCCTGCGGTCCCCGCTGCTCCCGCCGCCGCCCCTGACGGGGACCCGGTGGCCCTACAGGTTACGTCCCCGGGCGCCCGGCTCTAGGGGCTCCCGCCGAGTCCTCCCGCCCGCCCGCCGCGTCCGCCCGCCACTTCCTTCCTCCAAACCGGCGAGCCCGCCCAATTCAAACGAAAACGGAGATTCAAATTCTGGCGCTAAGCGCTGCGATTGAACGGGAAAGCGCGGCATGGAACCAATAGGAAGGGCGCCAGGGAGTGGGAGGGGAGGGGGGCGGAAACCGGGCTCCTGGGGCGGGGCTGGCGCGTCCGCGGGCGAGCCATTCATTCGTCCCGAGGAAAATACCTGGGTGCAGCCCGGGCGAGGGCGGCTGGCGGAGGGCAGAGGTGGAACACGCTCCCACCGAGATAACCCGTCCTGCCATCCTTTTCTTAAAGGACCAAACACCTGGGACACTATAACGTTACTCATTGCCAGGAGATTTAAAACTGTTAAAAATTGCAAACAGGCGGGACACGGTGGCTCAGACCGGTAATCCCCGCACTTTGGGGAGCTGAAGCAGGAGGATCCCTTGAGCCTGGGAGTTCAGAATCAGCCTGGGGCACCTGGAGAGAACCAATCTCTACAAAAAATTAGCCAGGCATGGTGGCGCGCCTGTAGTTCTAGCTACTGGGACAGTTGAGGTGGGAGGATCACTTGAGCCCGGGCGGTCGAGGCTGCAGTGAGCTGAGATCGCGCCACTGCACTCCAGCCTGGGCGACAGAGCAAAGCCCTGTCTCAAAAAACAATGGAAACCTTCCTCTTCAGTGCGTACATCTTACCAAACACAACCAATTATATGGTTTGGTGTGTCTTTTCCAGCTATACGTGTATTCTCTTTTTCAAAAGCACAGAAAAAAGATCATAACATACACAACACGGTTCTATACTTTGTGTTCTCTGCTTTTAAATATCCTGAGGCTATCTCCACCGAGCACATTCTTGCTTTTACTCTCTGATGGCTGCAGAGCACTTGGCTTCGGGAAACCATAATTTACTTAATCTTTACTATTGCCACATATTTAGGTTTACAATGTTTTGTTATTAGAAAACATTCTTCAATTAAAATGCCTTGTGCATGCCAAGATGGGTGAATCCTAAAATAATTATACACAGGATTCTATCGGTGGCTTCGGTTGCGCTGGTGGCCATGTGGGCTCAGTGGGCCACCTGGGGTGAAGTGAATGGAGCCCAAACATGGTTTTGGTGACAACCTCCATCTCACCTCCTCCAGCTCCCCAGCAACCCTTGGAGCTTGGCTTCCTTGATCAGGAGCAAGTGTTCTCACTGTGTGGAGGGGACCCCTAAGGGCTTCCTATTCCTTTCAGGGGAGTCCATGAGGTCAAAACCATGTCTCTAATGACCCTCAGTGTTACTTGCCCTTCTCATTCTCATGCTCCCAAGAGTGTGGGGTGCGGTTCTGCAAATACAGAAACAGTGAGGAGACTCCCACTGTCTCCGTTTCAACCAGGTATTACAGAGATTTGCAAAAATGTGAAATAAAGCGCTGTTTTCATTTTGTTGTTGTTTTGGATAATGCAGATTTTTTTCCATAAAGATAAGTTACTGGTGTTAGCATGAAATAGGTGCATCACTATCTTAAAATGAATCAATAAATGAATATTTTTAAATTCCTCAGCCTTAACTTAAGATATATAAATATAGCTAGATATAACCCATCCACATTCACAAAACTTCCTGGTGGTTCTCAATAATTCTTAAGAGTGTAAAGAGAACACAAGATTGAAAAGACCTCTGCTCTAGAGCAACTACAAAGATATCAGCTGCTGATGGAAACAGAGAAACTGGGAAAGAAACATAAAAGCATAGCACAGCAACTCTAAATTGTATGGGCCAAGTCTGATGTAGAAAAATTCAATGCAGGGATACTATTACATAAACGTTTTAGGGAGCATGAGTTTCCATGTTCTCCCCGTTAAACGATCAAAGCTCACCACTGCATAACCCCATAAAATACAACTTTTCTCATCCTAATTACTGCTTGTTCCCAGGGACAGTTCTTCCACCCTCATGGATGCAGCCTAATTAGAACTAGAAGGTACTAGGCCAGGTGCAGTGGCTCATGCTTGTAATCCCAACATTTTGGGAGGCCAAGGTGGGTGGATCACTTAAGGCCAGAAGTTCGAAACCAGCCTGGCCAACATGGTGAAACCCCATCTCTACTGAAAATGCAAAAATTAGTCCAGTATGGTGGTGTGCACCTGTAATCCAAGCTACTCGAGAGGTTAAGTCAGAATCTCTTGAACCCAGGAGACAGAGGTTGCAGTGAGCCAAGATCACACCACTGCACTCCAGCCTGAGCGACAGAGTGAGACTCTGCCTCAAAAAAGAACTAGGAGATGCTATAATATCTGTCCAATAATCCAAACACTAGTGAACACAGAGTACCCATTCTCAAGAGACAGCAGGAAATTAAAGGAAAGATACAGGGGAATGGTCAGAGTGGTGGATCTTAGATCCATAGGAGAGCCTATCTTCAAACTGTTTTATGATAGGCTTTTGCAGTGGGGCTTTCTGTTGAATTTTAAACTTGGCCCAAAGCCTAAGACTTCATAATAAACGCAGATCTCTGGACTGTGAGGAGAGCCCTATGCCTCCCGTTCCCAGGCTGGCCTCTGGCTCTATGTCTCCCTCCAGTGTGATCAGCGTCTCTAACGGGTTGTGGAACAAAAGCTTGTGGCTAGAGCACCAGAGACCCAAGATGTGCAGGAAGAGACTTTCCAGGGGTTATGTGGATCTGGGGAGTCTCAGGGAATCCATTTCCAGATCCTCACAGTTCACACTCTCTCATGCCCAAAATCAGCCAGCCAGAGGACAGGTCTCCAAAGGAGTCCATGCCCCAGGGCTCTTCTCACCCTTCTCACTCCCAAGCTGCAGATCTCATCTGCCTGAAACTTACAATGCACATTGCCCCAGGCAACCAATAACGGAAATATCCAACAATTCCCTTAACTGTGTCCATCCATCTGATTAGAGTGTATACTTACAATAAAATTTGATCTTAAGTTTCATAAAAATGTAATTTGAAACATTGCAAACATGAATTTAAAAATATTCATTTATTGATCCATTTTAAGATAGTGATAGTGTTGTTTCATCAACTGTTTTAGTAAGTATGTATATAAATACCTGTGTAATATGTATGTGTGTGTATACATAAAAAAGAAGAGACACTAGGCAAGGTGGTTCACGCCTGTAATCTCAGCATTTTGGGAGGCCCAGGCAGGAGTTGAAGCCAGGAGTTGGAAATCAGCCTGGGCAACATAGCAAGACGCTCCGTCTCCACGAAAAATTAAAAAAACAATTAGCCAGGCTGGTGGCGTGGGCCTGTAGTCCCAACGCTCTAGGAGGCTGAGGTAGAAGGATCGCCTGAGCACAGGCAGTGGAGGCTGCAGTGAGCTGAGATCGCGCCACTGCATTCCAGCCTGAGCGACACAGTGAGACCTTGTCTTATAAATAAATAAATAAATAAGAGAAGGCAAGGAAGAGTTTCAGATAAGTAGAAGAGAAGTGTGTAAAAGACCCTTTAATACAAAAGTGTGTGAGTTGCCTTAGGATAAATTCGGAGAGGAAAGTGAAGTAGAAACACGCAAAAAGGAGTCGTGCGGGGAGCTACCTTGGAAGACTTTCCATCAGCCTGGGTGAGTCTCGGAGGCGAGGCCCTGCCGGCAAGGGCGGTGTCTTTAGCTCTGGCTCCTGTCCTATATGTGAGTTTCCTTCCTGACCTGAGGCTCCTTCCAGCATCACGGCTCCCAGCGAGCAGCCCGGCTGGACGCCCTCGGCTTGCAGGGGGCGCGCGTTTTCAAGTTCATAATCCCTGACCCCGCCCCCATCCCCCGGGGCGGGAAGATGGAGGCTCAGTTCGTGGACACCCTGGGCTTGGCCTCCTGGGCGACTGGCGCCCCCAGAAGTGTCCGTCGCCGCCCCCAAACGCTGTTAATCTGGGCGGGGTCTCATCCAGACACCCCCAGAACTGTGTGCTTCAGGTGCCCCCGAGCCCACGCGAAGGCCTGGATTCCGGCGGTTCACCTGGCTCACTGCCCAGGCCCTGGGACCCTAGAGTGGCTGCAGAGAGGGGCGCTGCACCCATCAAGAAAGCACCAGGGTCCCGGAACTTCACTATCCCTGCCCCTGCCCCATCTCTTCATCACTGTCCCCAAGCGCCCCCCATTTCCAATTAGTGGAGGTAAAGACCCTAACTTAGGGATACAGGGCGGGAATGGGGGAGGCCGGAAATTGCCCCCCTGGAGAGAAATGGAAGACTGAGGGCCTTGTGAATGGGGCCATGGCACTCTCTCTAGCTCAAAATTTAGTGGGGAGAGGGGCACACATCTACGAGACCCTGGCGTGTGCGGTTTTTGTCAGCTCCAGCCCTGAAACCCGGGGACATACAATACCCAGCAGCATCTGCCAGGCTTCGACCCGGGCCCAAAGCTGAGCTCACTACCTGGAGTCCAAGCTGAGCTCACTACCTGGAGTCCAAGCTCCTGTCCACCCCATGTCCTTGGTTCCCTGGGCAGTGTCCAAGTGACCCACACCCCAGGTCAGAAGCTGGGCGCTTCCTATCCTTCCTTTCACTAATATGGGGTCATAGGGTCGGGGGTGACCAGGAATCTGAGGGTTACTCCCCCCTGACACCCCAGTCTCTAGGCCTACTCAGTACCCTGAGCCTTTGTACCTGGCCTGTCTGGGAGGTGGCCTCCATCAGGGCAACTTTTCTGAAGCACAGATGGACCCCACACCTCCTTCCCACATCAAATTGTGCTAGCCTTTCCATTCCCTAAGTCTCAATCATGAGGATGATGTGATCTAACGCCCTGCTGACCTCTGGGACCTCAACTTAGGCACCACTGTACAGCCATCACCATAGACAAAGTGAGCACCTGCCAATTAACTCCTAGGCTTATTGCCTTTAGAATATAATTCAAACTCCTGGTCAACCCTTGGAGGCCATGTGTGCCCTTGGGTCTCCTGCCTCCTGGCCCCTCTTGATCTGTCCCTGGGCTCAGGCAGCCTGGGCTGCTTCTTTCCTAGAGGGTCCAAAGCTCTTTTCTTTTCTTTCTTTTTTTTTTTTTTCTGATGGAACCTTTTTCTGTCGCCCAGGCTGGAGTGCAGTGGTGCGATCTCAGCTCACAGCAACCTCTACCTCCCAGGTTCAAGAGATTCTCCTGCCCCAGCCTCCCGAGTAGCGGGGGTCACAGGTGTGAACCACCATGCCCTGCTAATTTTTGTATTTCTAGCAGAGACATGGTTTCACCATGTTGGCCAGGCTGGTCTCAAACTCCTGACCTCACATGATCCGCCCACCTCAGCCTCCCAAAGTGCTGGGATTACAGGTGTGAGCCACTGTGCCTGGCCCAAAGCTCTTGGCCCCTGGACAAAAGGGAACTAGGCAACTGATCTCAACTCTCCACCTTTAGAGTAAAAATTGAAACACAACATCTCATCGAAAAACAAATGAAATTTGGAAAAACTTGTTTTAATTTAATAAGATACCACTACATGTTTTCGTTATATGGTATTTGGAAAATATTCTACAAATGTAAAAGGAAGAGAAAGTCACCCAGAGATGTAGAACAGTAGGATCATACTTTTAATGACTATTTTGAATAATCAACATAACATATATATGCATATAAACACCATTTTAATTCTTGTTTTTATTTAGCTTTATAAGATAAATATGTACTCATTTTGAGCGAACATCACTTTAATAATCTTCCCTATTTTCCTATGTTCAAAGAATAAGTTTTTTCCCTAATATTTTATTATTAGCAAAAAGGCTGTGGTGAACATCCTGTGAGAAGTCTTGTTTTGATATTACAGATTGTGTGCTTAGTACAGGTCTCCCAAAACCTAATTGCTGGATCAAGCAACGTTTGCTGCTTCATGACATCAAACTGCTTGCCTCCCGAAAGGGCTGTGACATTTTCTCCACTCAGTTCAATGCCCGGGAATGCCTATTCACTACCAGTCCTTTGGATTCTCACCCGAAAAGTCTCTGCTAATTTGGTAAGACAAACAGGGAATATTGTTTCAATATGATTTTAAAATTAATAGGAAGGTTGAACACTTTTTGTCTTCTTAAACTTCCCCCTTTTTGTCTTTTGGTCAAAAATATTTGGGGCTATTTGCCTAATTCTCTGTGAATGTCTTAGAGTTTTCCTTATTAACTTATTTAATGAGTGTATATACCCTTGTTCTGCAGAGTGACTCATTTTGAAAATCAGTCATCACGCTGAAAACTATTTAAAGCTACTTTACTGGATTACTTGGGAAAATGTGGGTAAGGACATTGCTCTAGCTCATAAAGCAAATTCCATTTCTTACTGACATACATAGTGGGAGTAGATATGAGAGGAGTGAGGTTTCAAAGCTACCTTCAAAGATGATCCAAAAGCCAATAGTAAGAATTTCAGAAAAGAATCACTGGAGTATAAAATGGAAAAGAAAAAGTAAAATAAGGTTAGAAGGGATATTGGGGTACCCATTGATTCCTGTGCAGGAAGGGCTTCAGTTCAACTGGGGAGATTAGTATACCCACAGTAAATTACCACACAGGACTATACCAGCAAACTGAGATATTCAAAAGATGATTAATGAAGTCATTGAAATAAAGTTATAATTACAAGCAATTAATAATCTATTACAAAAGTTTATTCTTTCCAATGCTAAATGTTTGAGTAACCAAGAACTTGAAACTTCCAAGACTGTGGGCCTCATGATTCTTGGACTCTCTGGGGCAGAGGGCACCTGCGTCCAGCACATTGTAATTCTCCCTCCTTAGGGTGAGGAGTGTCTCATTATTGAAGCGCCTCTGGAAAGGAGATATCACAAACTATTTTTCAGCATCTGCTTCTTAAAAAATAAAAAGGAAACTATATGAGTTTGAATTTAGAGATTTATACTACTTGAGGACAGAATGTCAACGATAATGACCAATATCCTAATTATTGGTTCAGACAAATTTCTATGTTATAATATAAAAATCAGTTTCGCTTCAACAAGATCTTTAGAGATGACTAATAATAAATGGAACCCAGGTGCCAAGATAACATTCTGCATAAGGGAGACAGGAGAGTGGGGGGTAGAGAATTAGAGAAAGGAAAGCCAAGGAAAGACAGTGCTGTCTGGATCATACAAGCATTTGGAGTCAAAAATATGAAAACTACGTTCTTTTATTGAGAACTTCCCATTAGAAGGATGTTCCTCACATGGAAACTGAGTCTTACAGAAGTTACCAAGTCACATGGTCAATATTTAGCCCTGGATCTTAAATATACAATTAGCTTTTTCCAAAATTCATCACCAAGATGGAGATCAAGATTCCAGTGCCCTTTCAAGTTCACTGAATTGAAGTTTCACGTATGTCTCTGTTCATGTCAAGGAAGTCAAAGCAGATGGTATTGTCTCAGACGGCTCAGAAGATCATGTTTCCTGGAAAATATGTAGTAGAATTCCTTCTCCAAAAGTGTCCTGGAAATGATGGCAGAAATGCAACTGAGCCCACTGCAGAGGATTATGAAGAAAATCCTAGGGTAATATGAGTGAACTTTAATGGAGAAAAAAGTTTCTTTCCTATAAACAATGTCTTGAGAATAGCAAAAACAAAAGAAAGAAAGAAAGAGATAGAAAGAGAAAGAAAGGAAGAAAGGAAGAAAAGAAGAGAGAAAGAGAGAAAAAGAAAGAAAGAGAAAGAAAGGAAGGAAGAAAAGAAAGAAAGGAAGAAAAGAAAGAAAGAAAAAGAAAGAAAGAAAGAAAGAAAGAAGAAAAGAAAAGAAAAGAAAAAGAAAGGAAGGAAGGAAAGAAAGAAAGAAAGAAAGAATCTTTAGGGAGCTTCGTATGTCAATAAAGGAAGAATTTGATGTAAATTTTTTTTAAATATTCTAAAGAATAGTACAAAATTGGGATCACGAATTCATTATTCGACAGTAAAAGAAAGGGCTGATGTTACAGAGAGAGACACAACTATCAGTCTCACTTAAATTAAGACCATTAGGCCGGGCGCGGTGGCTCAAGCCTGTAATCCCAGCACTTTGGGAGGCCGAGGCGGGCGGATCACGAGGTCAGGAGATCGAGACCATCCTGGCTAACACAGTGAAACCCTGTCTCTACTAAAAAATACAAAAAAATGAGCCAGGCGAGGTGGCGGGCACCTGTAGTCCCAGCTACTTGGGAGGCTGAGGCAGGAGAATGGCGTAAACCCGGGAGATGGAGCTTGCAGTGAGCCGAGATCCGGCCACTGCACTCCAGCCTGGGTGACAGAGCGAGACTCCGTCTCAAAAAAAAAAAAAAAAAAAAAAAAAAAAAGACCATTAGATCAAAGACATTCAATGAAATGCTGGATGTGAATTTAGGTCAGTGTAGTCACCACTATCCTAGCAGACATTAAAACAAGTCTGTTCTGCCTTTTCAGATTCTGCCAAATCAATCATTTGTAAAGCAGTCAATTCACACACGTGTGTGAGAGCTGTGGCCACAACACTGGCCTCTACAGAGACTGTAACTTCATGCTAACAAGTACCTTTGACATCAGCCACAAAAATTTAACTATTCAGCATTCTTGCTTTCTTTCTTTTTTTGAGACAGAGTTTCACTCTTGTTGTCCAGGCTGGAGTGCAATGGCATGATCTCAACTCACTGCAACCTCCACCTCCCAGGTTCAAGCAATTCTCCTGCCTCAGCCTCCCAAGTTGCTGGGATTGCAGGCATGTGCCACCACGACCGGCAAATTTTGTATTTTTAGTAGAGACGGGGTTTCTCCATGTTGGTCAGGCTGGTCTCGAACTCCCTACCTCATATGATCTGCCCGCCTCAGCCTCCCAAAATGTTGGGATTACAGGTGTGAGCCGCCATGGCCAGCCTTCAGCTTTCTTTTAAACTAGCTACATCAAATATTCCCCGAGAAGAACAGTAACTGAATTTAATCAGGTACTATAGATTTATTCAAATGATAGAGGATACAGGAGTAGCTAAATTTGATATGACTTTAGTGCCACTTTTATTTCTTTAGATATTTATGATTGAGTGAGGGTTAAAGGACACAAGTACTTCCCACTGAATAGGAGCTTTTACATAGTGTTATTTGCATTATGGAAGCATAAAACTTTTGTTCACCCTACTATTAAACAAACTCATTTGAAATCCAGACATGATCACTCTTCTGCTTTATTAAATTTTGTTGAATTAAAGAGAGACTGAAGACACCTACCTATAATGTTAGTATGAGGCATAACATAATGAGTAACCCCAAACTTCTGGTGCTTTATGAATAAAGTCTTCATAATATGAATTTACTCTTTGAGATGGAGTTCTCGAGACAGATATAAAAAAGTAGCTACAAACAAAAAGTATATGGCTTAGATTAATACTTCGTTCATTAGTATAACTGGGAACTGGTAATGTGATACTATAATGTGTTTTGAGGTCCCTGCAGCATGGTGCAAAAAATTTCAAAATATTCCTTGCTCAAAAAAAATAAAATAGCAAATTACTTACCTTCTTTGGATTTTAGGAACATGACTTGCTGTTCTGAACTCCTTAGTGCTTGGACTCAGTCTACATTGTTTGCCCTGAGACTCTACCTCTCAAACATATGAAAGATATATTTTGAGGCCGGGCACAGTGGCTCATGCCTGTAATCCCAGCACTTTGGGAGGCTGAGGTGGGTGGATCACGAGGTCAGGAATTCAAGACCAGACTGACCAATATGGTGAAACCCCTTCTCTACTAAAAATACAAAAATTAGTTGGGTGTAGTGGCACACACCCGTAGTCCCAGCTACTCGGGAGGCTGAGGCAGGAGAATTATTTGAACCTGGGAAGCAGTGGTTGCAGTGAGCCAAGGTCATGCCACTGCACTCCAGCCTGGGCGACAGAGCGAGACTCCATCAAAAAAAAAAAGAAAAGAAAAGAGAGGGAGAGAGAGAGACAAAGGAAGGAAGGAAGGAAGGAAGGAAGGAAGGAAGATTTTGAGTTACTTCTTTGATACATTTTGAGTTACTTCTTCTCTGTTTTTGTTGTTGTTGTTTTTCTTTTTTAAGTTGGAGTCTCGCTCTGTCCTCCTGGGCTGGAGTGCAATGGTGTGATCTCTGCTCACTGCAACCTCCGCCTCCTGGGTTCAAGCGATTCTCCTGCCTCAGCCTCCCAAGTAGCTGGGATTACAGGTGCCCGCTGCTAAGCCCAGCTAATTTTTTTTTTTTTTTTTTTTTGTATTTTTAGTGGAGATGGGGTTTCACTTTTTTTTTTTTTTTTTTTTTTTGAGACTGAATCTTGCTCTGTTGCCCAGGCTGGAGTGCAGTGGCACAATCTCGGCTCACTGCAACCTCTGGCTCCTGAGTTCCAGCAATTCTCCTGCCTCTGCCTCCTGAGTAGCTAGGACTATAGGCATGAGCCACCACACACGGCATATATATGTGTATATATAGAGAGAGTAATATATAGTATTACTATATATATAATATATATATTATGTGTGTGTATATATATATAGTAATTTTAGTAGAATCGGGTTTTCACCATGTTGGCCAGGCTGGTCTCAAACTCCTGACCTCAAGCAGTCCATCCGCCTTGGCCTCCCAAAGTGCTGGGATTACAGGCGTGAGCCACCACGCCCAGCCTTCTTCCTGGCTTTTAATCTGGTCTCTTGTGAGGAGGTTGCCCACACTTTTCTTCCCAACTTTCCTATCTGTTCCGTAAGTCAGGGACAATGTATAGTTCCTTCCAGACTTCCATATTCTACTTTCATTGATCTTGGACCTAGAAGTCGGTTTTGTAGCTCCATTTTTGGAGTTTTCTTTTTTTCATGATCTTCTTTCCATTTTCATCTCCTTTAAATTGTTTTCTACTAATATAGGAAAACTGGGGGTGTATTGTTCTTTATTGTTTATGTTTCTTGTTCTTGGACACGAAGCCATTCCCTAGGGAAATCAGAAGACATCTACAAAATTCCAGTAAAGATGGAAACAAATCTCAAAATTCAACTAAAAGTAAACTCAAAAAGACATGCATTTAAAAATATTAGGCTGATTAATTTTTTAAGATGTCAGTAATCTAAGAAATCCAATATGATGCTTTGCCAATTTATGAACAAGAAAAATCTGATTATAACAGCTTACATTACAGCCAAATGCCCCATTACACAGGCATCGAATGAATTTCAAACACATAAGACAGATTAGTAAAAAATGCAGCCATATCGGATCACAAAGCAAATGCCAACACATTTCAACAACTAGAAGCTATTGAAATGTCCATCCAGAATGATAAAATTGTGTATAATTATGTATATTATTTGTTTCTCTTTCTTTTTTTTTTTTTCCAGAGACAAGGTCTTGCTCTGTCACCCAGGCTGGTGTGCCTTGGCACAATCATAGCCCACTGCAACCTCAAACTCCTGGGCTCAAACGATTCTCCCACCTCAGCCTCTGAGGAGCTGGGACCAGAAATACACACCCTCAGGACTGGCTAATTTTTAAATGTTTTGTAGAGATGGAGTCTCACTGTGCTGCCCAGGCTGGTCTTGAGCCCTGGGCCTCAAGTGATCCTCCCATCCTTGGCCTCCCAAAGTGTTGGGATTACAGGCATGAGCCACTGCACCTGGCAGGTATATTATTTCAATCAAATAGTTAATGTAAACAAATGACAACTACAGTCAATATTTTATGATTCTCGTAAAGACTAGAGACATCAGACATAATTACATACTTTATTATTTAATTTTTATGAAGTTTAGTAATGTCAGACAAAATATAGTGTTCAAAGATGCATGTTTAAAAATAAAACTCAGGCTGGGCACGGTGGCTCACATCTGTAATCCCAGCAGCTTGGGAGGCTGAGGCAGGAGAATCACTTGAGGTCAGGGGTTTGAGACCAGCCTGGCCAACATGGTGAAATCCTGTCTGTACTAAAAATACAAAAATTATCCAGCTGTGGTGGCGGGCGTCTGCAGTCCCAGCTACAGGGGAGGCTAATGTTCTGTGCAGGAAATGCATGAGGGGAGAAGAAAAGGCACACACACAATACCTTTAAGGGTAAACAAGCTTTACCCCATGTAAATGGCAATGCAAATATAATAAGGAAATGGCATAATAAGCAAAGATATAATAAGAAAATCAATATAATAAGCAGATTCATATAATAAGCAAATTGCAATGAAAAGAGGTGAAGCGAAAAGATATTTACACTCACCAGACTGTGGAGGATTCACCACCAAACTGGGAAGCAACATCCTGGGCTCCAGAGTCGGCCCCTCATCTGTGCAACAAGGAGGAGGCTCATGAAGCTTCCGCATAGTCTGGGACCCTAGCTCTTTTTGTAATGAGTTGTTTGGCAGAGGTTCACTTACGAGGGCCCTTCGTGACGGGGCTCAAAGAACACAAAAAGGTCGACTTGCTTTTGCAATTATCTATTGTTTTTCGATAACTAACGTATAGGAATAGATTGAAATAGGGATTTCTCTGAAACAGTGCTGGACGAACCCCTCAAGGAGCTTACACAACCTCTTCCGGGACTTGGTGACCATTGTTTCTGTCCACATCCAATTGAGTTCGCGTGTAATATTTAACTATTCTTCCACAAGGCTGAGGCAGAGAATTGCCTGAACCCAGGAGTTTCAGTGAGCCGAGATCATGCCACTGCACTCCAGGCTGGGTGACAGAGTGAGACTCAAATAATAATAATTATTATTATTATAATTAAGAACAATTTAAGGCTGGGCGCAGTGGCTCACGCCTGTAATCCCAGCACTTTGGGAGGACGAGGCGGGCAGAGATCGAGACCATTCTGGCTAACACGGTGAAACCCCGTCTCTACTAAAAATACAAAAATTAGCCGGGCGTGGTGGCGGGCGCCTGTAGTCCCAGCTACTCGGGAGGCTGAGGCAGGAGAATGAGGTGAACCCGGGAGGCGGAGCTTGCAGTGAGCCGAGATCATGCACTGCACTCCAGCCTGGGCGACAGACTGAGACTCCGTCACACAAAAATAAATAAATAAATAAAAATAAAACTCAAAGTATTTTTTACAATGTTATAAAAGCCACAGTGATAGACTCTGTGATGAGAGAAAGAAGTCGTGGCTAGAAGATAGGATGGAAGAAGCCTCTGGAAGAAATGTTCTATTTCGTGACTTGGTTTAGTTACATCAGTGTTTGCTTCCTGATCATTGAAACTCTAAGACTCATGCAGAGTTTTACATTCAGCCTTTTCCACAAAGTGAGTTCTTTTAGGACCAGATCACCTCTTTGGCCTAGTTATCTGTACTCAAATCCTTGAATTTGATATTTAAGTCCAATTTCTCATTTTTTGAATGGATCCAAATTATACCACAGTGGCATAAATTTTTTTTGAGCTGAAAACATTTGAGAATCAACAAATGCAGACAGAAGCTTTGTCTGAATTACACCCTATCCTCACCCTATTATCAGACTGTTAAGTTTACAGATAAGCCCATATCTTTAGCTATTGACTAGCCACTTTCTTTGGGCCCTTCTGAGAATGGATATTAACAAACAAAATGAATACACTTTGTCTTTTCTCTTGTTTATCTCTCTTTTTAATCTGGTTTTTGTCATTTATTTTATTTTTTAAGTCAGGGTCTCACTCTGTCACCCAGAGTGGAGTGCAGTGGTGAGATTTCAGCTCACTGCAACCTTCATCTTCTGGGCCCAAGTTCAGCCTCCTGAGTAGCTGGGACTACAGGTGCACGCCATCATCGCCATCATGCTTGGCTAATTTTTGCATTTTTTTCTTTTTCCAGAGACAGGGATTCACCATATTGCCCAGGCTGGTCTCCAACTTCCGGGCTTAAGCAATCCACCCACCTCTGTCTCCCAAAGTGCTAGGATTAAAGGTGTGAGCCACAGTGCCAGGCCAGTTTTTTGTCATTTTAATTTGCAAGACTCCGAACACTGGTTCTAAGAGGCTAGAGGAAAAATTATTTCTTTCTGACAAATTCTAGGTCTATGTGCTATTCCATTTGGAAAATGTATTGAGAATTACAATCCGAAACATGTTAACATTCATCAACATTAAAGAGGGATCACTGTTGAACTGTTTCAACGGTTTATGATAAATCACAATATGACATTAATTGTTTGCAAAATTAGCTTTTACCTACCTGAAGGATTGATCAACAGTAGTTATTATATTTCCATGTTTTAGCTGTACAGGCTCATTAATATCAAACCCAATTAACTATGTTGGATTTGTGAAGTGGAAATGAAATAAAATGGCCTATAAGTAGAAAGAAGAGAACAACTGGTAACTAATCAATAGGTAGAAAGTGAAAAGAAAAGCTTTAAAAATGGGCTTTCAAAAGCCCTGCTCTTTCATCTGCATTTTGCAATGTTGATGTGTTGCTACAGGAAGCTGGCTGCAGATGTCACATTCCACTCCCCTTATTTCAAAAGAATGGAGATTTTTGTCTGGTTATAGCACCTTCTAAACCAATTACATGAATTTTTATTTTCTTTCTTTTCTTTTTTTTTTCAAGACAGAGTTTCATTCTTGTTGCCCAGGCTGGAGTGCAATGGCACGCTCTTGGCTCACCGCAACTTCTGCCTCCTGGGTTCAAGTGATTCTCCTGCCTCAGCCTCCCAAGTAGCTGGGATTACAGGCATGTGCCACCATGCCTGGCTAATTTTGCATTTTTTTAAGTAGAGACAGGGTTTCTCCATGTCGGTCAGGCTGGTTTCGAACTCTCGACCTCAGGTGATCTGCCCACCTCGGCCTCCCAAAGTGCTGGAATTACAGGGGTGAGCCACCGCGCCTAGCCTTGCATGAATTTTTCAAACAAACAAACAAACAACAAATTCACTAGAATTTTTTTTTTTTTTTGAGATGGAGTTTCACTCGCGTTGCTCAGGCTGGAGTGCAATGGCGCAATCTCAGCTTACTACAACCTCTGCCTCCTGGGTTCAAGTAATTCTCCTGCCTCAGCCTCCAGAGTAGCTGGAATTACACGCAACTGCTACCATCTCCGGCTAATTTATTTATTTATTTATTTTAGTAGAGATGGGGTTTTGCCATGTTGTACAAGCTAGTCTCGAACTCCTGATCTCAGGTGATCCGCCTGCCTTGGCCTCCTAGAGTGCTGGGATTAGAGGCATGAGCCACTGCGCCAGACCTGAAAAAAAAATAACATTGACTAGTATGTTTGAACAGTAAATATAATGATATAAATGAATAACGTATTGGGCAATGTAAGTGATTTTTCATTTTGCTAATGACTTTTGTAAATATTATATCAGTAACTATTTAAACACTAGAAACTAAGAGTACTTAAAAAATCACAATAAAATACAAAAATACAAAGTTGAATTGCCTTTTGTGAAAACAGCTGTGCTAAATGACAAATAAGGCGTACTTGAGATCAGTGTGGAGAAAGATAAATTATTGTTAATACTTTCCGCTTTTGTCCTCAAAACCACTGTGGGTTTAAAGTTTAAGTTATCTCTACAAGTGCTGTTTTTTATGCTAGCACTTTACTATGCTTTAGTATCTTCTTTTACAAAAAACAGGATCAATTAGTACCTCAAAGTATTGTTCAAATAAATGAGTTATTCATGTCCTTCTTGTCCCAGCACCTAGTAAATGCCCTTGTATGGTAGCCTGCGATTATTGTTTAAACCCACACTGACAGCCTCTATAGTCTCCTAACTTTTAAGTTACTATTCTGTTAGGTCTGAGAACATGTTACCTAGATTAATCTCCTCTTTCCACAAAGAGATAACAGTAGCAGTTCCACCAGAAGAGAAAATTCCTAAGATCACATTAAACTCACTAAAAGAGTTTATAGTAAGGTTCCTTGTGTCTTTGGTGTTCCTGTTCCATCCTGTGGTTTTTTTTTTTTTTTTTGGTGACAGAGTCTCGCACTGTCATCCGGGCTGAGTGCAATGCCGTGATCTCGGCTCACTGCAACCTCTGCCTCCTGGGTTCATGAGATTCTCCTGCGTCAGCCTCCTTAGTAGCTGGGATTACAGGCGCACACCACCACGCCCGGCTATTTTTTTTTGTATTTTTAGTAGAGATGGGGTTTCACTATGCTGGCCAGACTGGTCTTGAACTCCTGACCTCAGGTGATCCACCCACCTCAACCTCCCAAAGTGCTGGGATTACAGGCATGAGCCACCGTGCTGGCCCATCTTGTGATTTTAAAAGTTTGAGGAAACTGGCCGGGCACGGTGGTTCACGTCTGTAATCCCAGCACTTTGGGAGGCCAAGGCAGGAGGATCACCTGAGGTCAGGAGTTTGAGACCAGCCTGGCCAACATGGTGAAACCCCATCTCTACTAAAAATACAAAATTAGTGGGGTGTGGTGGTGGGTGCCTATAATCCCAGTTACTGGGGAGGCTAAGACAGGAGAATTGCTTGAACCTGGGAGCGAAAGTTGCAGTGAGCCAAAATCATGCCACTGCGCTCCCGCATGGCAACAAGAGCAAAACTCCACCTCAAAAGAAAAAAGAAAAAGAAAAAAAAAATTTTTGAGGAAACTGTATAATCTCTTCTCTGTAAAAATCTTGGGATTAGAAGAATGTCTCCTCCTAACCATGTCACCCGACCAAACACTTCAAAATTGGTTTCTAAATTATAAAATCTTGAATATAAATATACTAAAGTGTCACTGTATAATAACTAAAATGATTACCATTTGAGACCAAAATGTGTTGTTGTTGTTTTCCAAGAGAAAGGAAGCTAGAGAAAATGAACAGCTTTTTGAAACCCAGGGAGATAATTTAATTTTTAGGTATCAGAACATGTCAGCAAAAGAGAGGCTGTCTCAACAGAACTGAGAAATTGTTTGGAAGGGGTCATTATACATCAGTGCTTCTTAACCTCTGTGTTATCGACATTTCCCACCAAGCAGTGCCTCACTGTGGGGTGCAGTCTTACGCATTGCCGGGCACTTAGCATCCCTGACCTCTGCTCGCTGAAGACAGTGGCCAGACTCTACCTCATCCTGACAAAGAAAAAAATCTACTGTCCTTGCAAATAAATGTCTCCTGGGGGTGCAATATGGCCCTTGGTTAGGAACCAGTGTCGTCTACTGATTTCAAACCCAAGTCTCCAGCTCACATTTCTGCTGGACAGTTAGTTACCAGAATGCTGAATACTGATCATGTCTTATACGCCAAACACCAAACCTGGCCCCGCATACATAGGAACAAGACGTTGCTTGCCCTTGGGGAACTGAGTCTGGTGGGAGAAACAAACCCAAAATTCATTCCTGATGTTGTATGTTAAGAAAGACAAGTTTTCATTCAAGGGTTCATCTAAGTTGACATTTATTTTGTTTCTATTTTTTGTTTTTATTTTTTTGAGACAGAATGTTTACTCTGTTGCCCAGGCTGGAGGGCAGTGGTGTGATCTCAGCTCACTGCAACCTCTGCCTCCTGGGTTCAGGCGATTCTGCTGCCTCTGCCTCCCAAGTAAGTGGGATAATAGGCACATGCCACCACACCTAGCTAATTTTTGCATTTTTAGTAGAGATGGGGATTCATCATGTTGGCCAGGCTGGTCTTGAACTCCTAACCTCAAGTGATCCACCTGCCTCAGCTTCCCAAAGTGCTGGAATGAATTATAGGCATGAGACACAGTACTTGGCCTTATTTTATTTTTATAAATGGTACCTTGCTTTTTTACCCAGGCTGAACTCAAAATTCTCTGGGCTCAAGGGATCCTACAGCCTCAACCTCCCCAGTAGGAGCTAGAGCTGTGCAGATGTGAGGTGGCATTTCACTGAAATCTGAAGAATGGAAATAAATCACTCAAGTAGGATGGTGGGGAGAACTTTCCAGTAACGAAGTTCAAACAGTGTAAAAGCGCTAAGGTGAACAAGGGCTTGGAATGCCTCGGGTGGGAGGAACAAGGTAGGGGATGGAGTTGGGAGGGTGAGGCAAGGCCAGGGTGGGCTTCAGGCCTAGACCACACAGGGAGGGACCCTTCTGAGGCCTCTGGAGGGACACACGTTAAGAGACTGACAGCAGTGCTGTTAGTGACTGTGCCTGTTATGCAGGGACAGGGTTATTACCATCACCAAGCAGGAAGGCAAGAGAAGAGGGAACCTTCCCAAGTCACAAAGAGGGGACTTGTCCTCCCATGTTCATATTTCCACAAAGAGCTGAGAGCCATTCAAGGCCTCCTCTCTTCATTCTCGTACTGGCCCAGAGTAGCCAGTGGTGCCCCATGAGGAAAGATTCAGGTAAATACACTGTCCTCTGAAGCCGCCTATAGCCAATGAGGTTTAAAGTTATCTACCTCTTTTTCCATTGCAAGATTTTTTTTTAGTCAAATCAATTTTAAAATTTTGGCTTGATTTAAACAATCATACACAGAGGGTGGGGAAAAACAGAAATAAAACTTTGTAACTATAAGCATTATTTTAAAAATTACATTTGGCCCTAAACACTCTCTTGATTCTGGTGATGGTTTCAAGAACATTCAACTTTATTAAATTTTACCCTTTGAACACATACAAAGTTTTCTGTATTCCAGTTAGACCTTAATAAAATTGTGCTTAAAAAACCAAACAACCAAAACCAAAACAAACAAACAACAACAACAAAAACCAGATAAACAAACAAACAAAAAACCAACCACCCTGTGCATGCCATTTGGTAGGCTTTGGGAAATACGCATGGTCGACTCATAGCCATTAATCTATTAAGTCAGAGGATGTGTACATGTAAAATTGTTATGTGTATTCTTAAATTGCCATCTTCTATGTTTGAGCTAATTTTTCTCTTTCACCAATAAGAAACCAGAGTATCATTTTTTTTCCATTGAAAGACTCAAGTGTGGCTGGGCACAGTGGCTCACGCCTGTAATCCCACCACTTTGGGAGACCAAGGCAGGCGGATCACGAGGTCAGGAGATCCAGCCCATCCTGGCTAACAAGGTGAGACCCCATCTCTACCAAAAATACAGAAAATTAGCCGGGTGTGGTGGTGGGTGCCTGTAATCCTAGCTACTTGGGAGGCTGAGGCAGGAGAATGGTGTGAACCTGAGAGGCAGAGCTTGCAGTGAGCTGAGATCACGCCACTGCACTCCAGCCTGGGCAACAGAGCGAGACTCTGTCTCAAAAAAAAGAAAAAAAGAAAAAAAAAAAAAAGAAACACTTAAGTGCTCAAGTGTCTGGGATGTTGCCTCCATCCAGGCAAATTTTGTAAAGTACCTATGGACCTGCACCTTTGATCCACCTTGAATTCTGATAGTGCTTCCTCATTCTGTGTGTCTCACCTCTGAAGAGGTTGGGATGTGGTCCTGCTGACGTCTGGTACCTCAACGTAGGTGCCTCTGTACAGTGAGCATAGACTAAGTGGATGCCCAAAAATCCACACCAGGCCATGTTGCTTCCCAGCTTACTCCATTCAGAGGCTTCCAACTGATTGGATTTTATTTATATATTTAATTTTTGGAGACAGAGTCTCACTCTGTTGCCCAGACTGGAGTGTGGTGGTGCAATCTTGGCTCACTGCAACCTCTGCCTCCCAGGTTCAAGCAATTATCCTGCCTCAGCCTCTCAAGTAGCTGAGACTACAGGTGTGTGCCACCACACCTGGTTAATTTTTGTATTTTTAGTAGAGACAGGGTTTCACCATGTTGGCCAGGATCTCTTGACTTCATGATCCACCCGCCTTGGCCTCCCAAAGTGCTGGGATTACAGGTGTGAGCCACCGTGCCTGGCCAAAAACACAATCCCAGTTGCTTTTAGAATAGCATCCGAACTCCTGTCTGGCCCTCTGAGGCCGTGGCCTTCCTGCCTCCAGGCCTCTTGATCTCTTGATCCAGTCCCTGTGCTCAATTCCCTGGGCTTCTTCCTTCCTGGAGGTGCCAAGCTCCTTGTACCTCAGGGCTGTTGATTCTGCTGTTTCTTACACTGGAATCTTTCCTGGAGGAGGGAGAGGAGGTGAGCTTTGCAACTGGATGAGCCACTCCTGCAGCAGGTATTGTGAAGCCTCCAGAAGAGGAATCAACCTGGATATACCCTGACTGGTGAAGAAGTGCTCCAGCCACAGGGGTTTCTGCATCAGCCCACCTGCCTGCGCACAGATTAACCACCTGGACAAAAGGGAACCAGGGCATAGATCTCAACTCTCCAACTTTAGAAAAAGCCACTGAAACAAAACATGACAAAATTTATGTAAAGTATGGGCTTATGAGTATATAGGCACATCTGCTTTTATTAAAAAGAAGCTACAGGAAGACAAACCATACAATGTAAAAATTGAGAAGGGAGGGGATAGGGATAGAAGCGCAATTTCTCTGAACTGTCTTCTTTGATGGACTTGACATTTGAACCCTATGAATATTTACATCAATATAAAACCAATTGAATCAATAAAGATGAAAAAAGGAAACCCTAAAAGTAGAAATTAAAATAAAACTGTATCATGCAGCAATATAGCTGCATAGAGAGGAATAATTTAGTCATTTTAAACACACCAATGTAAGGAGACTTCTCTAGATAGACATTCTCTGAGGATAAAATGAACTGAAAACCAAGATTAATCAGTTTTCAAAAATTGCATTGGTAGTGATATTGATATTTTTCTGAACCTATATGACAGGTTGAGGCAAATAAGTGATTATTGAACATCACTAGGAATAGGAATTTTTTAGCCTAAGAATAAAGCAATATGAAGTCAAAAAGTTGTGTTTTGTGACCACTGTGCAAAAGCAGAAGGAGGTCCCCACCCCAAATTTTGTTTGGGTTGCAGGACTGATGGTGCCACACATCCACCCAGAGGGTATGGGAAGGGTTATTACTCACATAATTGAGCTCTTTGAGCGGACAGACAGGCCTCCCAGGTGGGTGTGAAATGGTCTGAGAGAGCAGGGAAGGATCTGGCTTGTGGTTAGGGCTGGGGCCTGTTGAGAGCTGGTGGCTTCAGGAAGCTGAAGCTTATCAGTTTGCGCAGATGTGGGGTTGGGGAGTGGGGAGAGGGAAGGGTGAGGCTTTAAAGTCACGAGCAATCAAACATCAAACATCAAAAATGGAGTCTGATTCCTTATGGTATTCAGTAAACTCTGTACTGAGAATGTCAGGATGAAGTCATGGTGTATTATCTTTCAAAATTTAAAATAAAATAGATTTCCTTATATATCCACTGAAAAGACCTTGAATTTACCCCATAGTTATGAGTGTCCTTACATTCTAGATTATGACCTTGAAAACCATTTTCCATTAAAAGAAGTCAAGTTTCCTTGTAGAAATGGTGGATTTCAGATGCAGAGCAGGAACCCTACAGGATGGTCCTGGAGCATTTTGTCACATTGACAAGCAAGGATGCTATAAAAAACAAAACAAAACCAAACCAAACCTACTGTCATCATGTCTGAAGGACCCAGTAGCCAATCTGGAGAGACCCTCCTCTGCTTAACATTGGGAAGCTGTGATCTTCGGTAAAAATTCGAAACACATCAAATATGTTTAAATTCCTCAAATTCACGATGATACTTTTCAAAAAGGAAGAATGGAAGAAAGAAGGGAGGAAGAGAAGTTCATTATATACCTTTGGACCATGCAGGGTGATATGGTTTGGATCTGTGTCCCTGCCCAAATCTCATGTCAAATTGTCATCCCCCATGTTGGAGGTGGTGACTGGTGAGGAGTGATTGGATCTTGCAGCAGCTTCTTGTGGTTGAACACCATCCCTCTCGGTGCTGTCATTGCGTAGTGAGCTCTCCTGAAATCTGGTTGTTTAACAGTGTGTGATGCCTCGCCCCCTCTCTTCCTCCTACTCCAGCCATGGGAAGTGCCTTGCTGCACCTTTGCCTTCTGCCATGAGTGGAAGCTTCCTGAGGCCTCCCCAGAAGCAGAAGCCGCTATGCTTCCTGTACAACCAGCACAACCATGAGTCAATTAAACCCTTTTTCTTTATAAATTACTCAGTTTCAGGTATTTCTTTATAGCCATGCAAGAATGGACCAATACAAAAGGAAATCAGCCATTTTGGCAAAAAAAAGGGACAGGACCAACCTTTCATCTGCTCATGGTGTTGGGACTGGACCCCAGTGTAACCACATAGTTGATCCTCAGGGAGTTTCTCTCTATAGATGTATTGAGTAAATGAATGGAGAAGGAAAATGGACGTAGAATATCATAACTATGTACAGCCTTAATGAAAAAATAAATCTAGGCAATTGTTTAACTCTAAGACTGCTCACAGCACAAAAGGAGACGGGACGTGGCATGCACCCTGCAGGAAGTGTCCACCTTTGTCTCTGAGTAGTCTGGAAAAAAATCACCCTGAAGGATTTGCCAGTTTACAAGAACCACGGGGAACAGGGAAACTGGGAAACTTCACTAGTGGAGTATCATAAACAAAATCCAGAATGTGGGTGACTCTACAGGATGAAGAATGTGATTTCTTCAAAACACTGCAAGGAAACAAAAAAGAGGGCAAGGGAACCAACTTTTTAATGTTATTTTAAGATGGCGTCTTGCTCTGTCGCTCAGGATAGAATGCAGTGGCACAATCTCAACTCACTGCAACTTCTGCCTCCCAGGTTCAAGCGATCCTCTTGCCTTAGTCTCTGGAGCAGCTAGGATCACAGGCACCTGCCACCGTGCCCAGTTAATTTTTGTATTTTTAGTAGAGACAGGGTTTCACCATGTTGGCCAGGTTGGTCTTGAACTCCCGACCTCAAATGATCTGCCCACCTTGGCCTCCCAACATGTTGGGATTACAGGCGTGAGCCACCATGCCTGGCCAAGAACCAACATATTTTAAAGCAGATCAAAGGACTTAGACTCACTTTCCTCCCACCAACAACTTTAAAACTGGACAACATACCTTAGGCAGAACTTTTCTGGTATTCTACTACAGCCAGCGCAAGGCTGCCATCCTTGAGAGAAGGGAGGCATATAACCTGAGCTCCTCCTTCCCCTCACTCCCAGATTTCAGTTAGGGTGCAGGGAGGTAAGACCACATAGAGAGGAATGGCCTCTTTGCTCTCAGAAGGCAGAGATTGGAGTTTGTGACTGTGGAGAAAGGTGGGTTTGTGGGTGAGGCTGTGTGGGAGGAAGCTGCACAGGGCAGGGGCAGGCAGTGGTCTGCCAGAGAGGTGCTGTCAGTCCTTAGCCAAGGGCTGGATTTGGAAAGTCCAAGGAAAGGCTCTGCAAGAAGATTCTGCAGGAAACAGCCGCTGAGAGAAAAATCTGCCCACCTGGATTTTTATATACAAGAGATATGGTTTGGCTGTGTCTCCACCCAAATCTCATCTTGAATTGCAGCTTCCATAATTCCCACATGTTGTGGGAGGGACCCAGTGGGAGTTAATTGAATCATGGGGGTGGTTTCCCCCATACTGTTCTCGTGGTAAAGTCTCACGAAATCTGATGGTTTTATAAGGGAAAACCCCTTTCGCTTGCCTTGTTGCCATGCAAGAGTGCCTTTTGCCTTCTGCCTTCTGCTATGGTTGTGAGACCTCCCCAGCCATGTGGAACTGAGTCCATTAAACCTCTTTTTCTTTATAAATTACTGAGTCTCGGGTATGTCTTTATTAACAGCATGAAAACAGACTAATGCACCAAAGAACATGTCTTGTTAAAATAAGGGTGAAATAAAGGCACTTTCAGAGAAATAAAAACAGAACTCATTCCCATCACATCAGGGAAATGCCTTTTAAACCCACAATTAGAAAGTCACACCCACCTTGATGGTTCAGACAAAATAGACGGCAAACAGCAAATGGGGAGGAGGTGGTGCCAGTGAAACTCTCATACTTGGCTGGTGGGAACATTAATGGTAAAACTGTGCTGCGAAAACTCTAGGCAGTTTCTTACAAAGTTAAATAGACATCTTTCCTGTGATCCAGCAATTCCACTATGAGGCATTTGCTGAAGAGAAAATGAAGGCATGTTGCCACAAGAGACTTGGATAAGCAACTTTACTCACTCTATCCAAAACTTGGGAACAATCCAAATAGCCATCAACAGGATATTTCCTAACAGAATAAATGACAAAATAAATTGCATTATATTCAAATGGTGAAATGATACAAATGAATGAACAAAAACTACATGCACATAATATTGGTATGTGCAACACTGTGGATGAATCTCAGAAACATTATATAGGGTGAAAGAAGTGTGGCAGATAAAAGAAGGTATTGTTTAATTCTATTTATGTGAATTTCCAAAACAGGCAAAAGTATTCTATGATAATGGAAACCAGATCAGCTGTTTCCTCTGGGCTGGGTTCATGGGGAGAGGGGAGTGAATTTTCAGAGGTGATAGAAACTTCCATGTTTTGATTGATGTGTTGATCACACAGGTGGTTCACATTTGCCAAAACTCTTAGAACTATGCACTTCAGATCTGTTCATTTTACTATGTGTACATTTTTTACCTTAATTAAAGAAACTTTAACAACCAACCAGATACAATTTATGGGGCTTATTGGGACTTGAATTGGAAAAATCAACTGTTAACTACACTTTCATGAAGCAGTTGGAGAAATCTGAACATTGAAATTTGATGGCATCCAGGAAATACTTTTTGGTGTGATGATTGTATTATTAGTGTGGCAATGGCATTGTTATATTAAAAAGAGTCTTTATCTGTTAGTGACACACCCTGGAATATTTATGGAGGAAGAGAGATGATTTCTCACATTTGCTCCAAAATAATCCCTCAGGGGCTGGGTACAGTGTGGCTGAAGTGTCCTGGGGGCAGCGGTTAATAGGTGACACCTAGCTATGAACATCAGTCTCTGAAGCTAGGTGATGGGTACACGCGGTTTGTGTATTTTCTTTTCTTTTTTTGAGATGGAGTCTCTCTGTCACCCACCTGGAGTGCAGTGACTGGATCTTGGCTCACTGCAACCTCCGTCTCCTGCCTCCGCCTCCCCAGCAACTGGGATTGCAGGACCATGCCACCATGCCCAGCTAAGTTTTGCATTTTTAGTAGAGACGGGGTTTCACCATGTAGGCCAGCCTGGTCTCGAACTTTCGACCTCAAGTAATCCACCCGCCTCCGCCTTCCAAAGTGCTGGGATTGCAGGCGTGAGCCACCGCGCCCGGCCAGTTTGTGATTCTTTCTACTTATGTATATGTTAAAAATTTTGCACTGGAACAAAGTTTTACAATTAAGTGTTTCAGCCACGAAGAACATTAGGAAGTCAGTCGTGGCGGGCATGGGGTTCCGTGGCAGGGGTGGAGCTGGCAGGTAGAGATGCCAGGCCCTGGTGCCGGGGCGCGCCCTACGCCCGGGGTGCCCGTGGAGACCGGCGTCCTGGGGAGTTCCTGGGTCCCGACAGCCTCAAGGCCCCTGGCTCTGGGCGGCCTCAGCGTTGTGGTGTCCCCCTCCGGCTTTCGGCACAGAGAGGACGACCCCGCGTCCGGTGACAGCCCCACCCCGTTAGAAAAGGAACTTCCCTTAACGTTTAAAGTACACCAATTGCCAACATTTCAAACAAAAGTCTAGCTTTCTGGCTTCTCTTGAAACAGCAAAGGATCAGGTCACCCTCCCAGGCCCAGACTCCACGGTCAGCTGCCGCCGAGTGGCCCACAGAGGAGGACCGGGCGCCCGCGCCCCGCCACGCGGCGCCCCCTCCGCGGCGCCCCCAGCTCGCGTCCCCGAAGTGCCCCCTCCGAAGCGCCCCCTCCGAAGCGCCCTCAACCGCGTTCCCGCCCGCGCCCCCGCAGTGCCCCCTCCGCAGCACCCCCAGACCATGTCCCCGGCCTGCGCCCCCAGCTGGCGCCCCGCGGCGCCCCCGCATGTCTGTCACAGGAGGGGAGCCCACGAGGCCCTGGAGCGCGGTGGCTGGGCCCGTAGCGCCACCTGGCGGCGGATCAGGGCCCCCGCGCCCTTGCGTCCCTGGAAGTGGGAGGGGAAGGGGCAGGGGGCTCCACCCTGCACCACCACCCCCAGCGCGCTCCCGAGGCCGTTCCCCAAGGATGCGCGGGCCCGAGGGGAGGGCGACGCGGCCCGCGCGGCGCGTTCCTGGCCGCCTGGAGTCCGGAAACGGCGAATCCCACTCGCAGCGGACCCAGGGGAGGCGCAGCGGGACGGGATCGGTGGGAACGGAAACAGCGGTCACCCGGAAGCCCAGAACCAGCGAGTGCGTCGTGCAGTGTTCGCTTCCCAAACGTTGTGGGACAAACGCCTTTCAACTGTTCCTGGACGCCCGTGGGCCGGCGTTACCCTGTTGAGCTATTCCTTTCGATTAGCTTAGTATTGTTAGTACTGTTGTTATTTGGAAACTTTAGCCTACAACGATATATTTCTTAATTTGGAAAATGAAGACCTATCTGCCCAATCAGCCACTCTGTTTCAGGCATTCACCTCTGGTCCGTTTGATCTCAGGCAGCGTGCTGAAGAGGATGAACCGGGCAGCTGGAGTTTCCAGGGGCACGGAGCCTGCGGGGCGCACGGAGGGGCCTCGAGCGCGTGGCCCTGCGCGTCCCGGGGGCGCCCGCTGTCCACAGCCGCCTCGGTAGCTCCGCCACCACCCCTGGGAGATGGAACAGCGGGTGTGGGGAGGAACGAACCCGGTTTTGGTGAAGTTCTAGTTCCACGCTGCTAGAAACGTTCTTCAGGTCAACTCTGGAGAGGATTGGACTGGGAGAGGTCTGCAGGAGGCTGGAGTCTGTTTTCAGGAGCTTAATGGGTGGCGAGCCCGCAGTGTTATAATTTTTATTGCGGGCCGGTCCTATCTCAGGCACTCTGCTGAGCTTTGCGGGTTTCTCCTAGTCCTACTCAACCACCGTGTGCCCCAAGCTCTTCCCATCCAGGCCAGGACCAGGGTGAGGCCAGCAGGGAACCTGAGGCCCAGAACTTAAGGAAGCGCTCACTCTCAGGCCTGACTCTCCACCAGCACAACCCCGAGAATGGGTGCCTGCTTAGATGTTGCACCCCAGGTGCCTGTCTCCCCTGGTCCGGATCCCACCGTGCGCAGGAGGAATCCGGAGGTCAGAGAGGTGAGAATGCTTCCTTCCAAGGCCGGACCGGGCAGATTGGATGCTTCAGAGCCGGGTTGTGAACCCGATGGCTTTGATTCTAGAGTCCTCACTCAGAACATCTAAGTCACCGGTTTCTTCTCTCCTCTCTAGGCGTCCCCAGACCCCAGGCGCTTCTTTTGTTTTAAGGGTCACTTGCCCAAGTTTTGTTTTGCTTTGCTTTGTTTCATTTTGCAGATGTCTCAACTCTTGGCGGGTCTCTTGGCTGCAAGGCGGTGGAGGCTCCAGGGCTGGCCTGCCTGGTGCCTGAGGTGCCTTTATGGCCTGAGCTGAGTCCCTGCCTGGACTGAGACCGGTGGGTTGCGATCTGGAGCTGTATCCCTATGGCTGCCTTAGGGCTGAACGTTCAGCCTGACAGGTGAAGGCTTCTGCAGTAGGCAAGGTTTCACTTAAAGTACCCCTGCTTGGCTGTACACACTAGCCTGCCCTCACGGCCTTCTCTCAGCACCCCACTGAGACCGCACTTGCCTCTGGGCAGTTATCAAAGACTGAAGCTTTATTTCCCAGTGTAGTTTAGCTAATAATGGTGATATTCACAGCAGTGTCTCCCACTGTCATGAGCCTGGCCTGACACTCCTTACACTTTGTCTTCTATCTCATGAACCTTCCCGACAATCATCTCCATTCACAGATGGGGACCGGAGCCTCAGAGAGGGAGGTGGTTTGGTCCATGCCACATGACTAGTCTGCTAGTCTGGCAGAGCAGGGGACCTGCAGGTTTGTCTGCAATTCTGTTGGCCAAACTCCCTCTCTGTGACATCTCTGTGTCTAAAGAGACATCTGTCTGTTGAGAGTGGGGGCTGCTGCTGCCTCTTTGCTTTAGATGGCTGAACGGGGCTTCACCAAGGCCTTTCCAAGGGGTGTTGCCCAGTGGTTAGGGGTGGTGTGGGAAGACATGAACTAATTGCTGGGAGGCCCGTACTGTTGACAGGGACATGCATGACTGGGGGAGAAGGCAGAGGCTCCAGCCTGGAAAGTTTGCTGTGGCTGCTTATAGTGTGGGGTCCACGGGAACAGACTCAGTGAAATGGTGGCAGTGGAGAGCCTGCTGTGTCCCTTATGTGTTCTGGGCTCTTAGAATCTTGGAACAGCTCATTTGGTGTTTGATGTTTAAAGTAACCTCATTATCAAAATTTTGGAAATATTCATTTTGAGACATCAGCAATGTCCTTTTGTAATTGGGTACTTAGTTAGAAATAATGACCAAATTATTTCATGTGTTCTAAAAAGTGACACTATCTGATCGGACATTTGAAAGGACTCGTTAACCATCAATGACTCCTGTACAATTAGAAGTGCGAAGAATCGGGTGTATTTCTAAATTGTTACAGAAGCGACAAGCATTCAGGTTTTTTTTTCATATTTTGCGTAACATCCATAAAATCATCTTCGTGCATAGAAATACATCTTCTCATGTGAGCACTAGCTGTGGAGGCTGAGAAACTGGGCTTTGGGGAGACATTTATGTTCCTTTCCACCTTCTTATCACAGTGGTGCTAACCTTCTCTGAGCTATAAAAGAGCAATAGGAACAGTGACATTGGGTTGATTTCGTGTATTGCATGAGATAAAATTCCTGTCATTGGTTGAATTGCATCCTCAAACCCCAGAATTCCTATGTTGAATTCCTAATACCCAGTACCTCGGAGTATGACTGTATTTGGAGATAGGTCTTTAAAGAGGTAGTTAAGGTAAAATGAGGTTATTAGGGTGGGCCCTAATCCAATCTGAGTCGTGTCCTGATAAGAGAAGATCAGGAGACAGGCAGATACAGAGAGAAGACCCGTGTAGACACAGGCAGAGAATGGCTGTCTACAAGCCAAGGAGAGAGGCCTTAGAAGAAACCAGCCCTGCCAACACCCTGATCTAGGACTTCCAGCCTCTAAAATGGGGAGGAAATAAATTCCTGTTGTTTAAGCTCCCCCGCCCCTGCCCATCTGTGGTGTTTTGTTATGGCAGCCCCCCCACACTAATGCAATGGCTAGTAGAGTCCTAGTACGTATTAGGCCCTCAGGACACTCTAATGTCTTTTTCTTTTCTTGTCCTCCTTTAGGAGGCCCTAAACTTTATTAATTCATGACCTTCTTAAGATTGGGGATGGTGTCATGCTTATCTTGGTATCCACTGTATCTATCATGCACTGAAAGCTTGGGGCATGAGTGAGTGAATCCAGACACTATTTCTCCAGGTGTGTTCTGTGGCATAGAGTCCCAAAAGATGCTCCATTTGGCTGGGGGCGGGGGCTCATGCCTGTAATTCCAACAATTTGGAGGCCGAGGCTGGAGGATCACATGAGGCCAGGAGTTTGAGACCAGCCTGGCCAACATGGTAAAACCCTGTCTCTACTAAAAATACAAAACAATCAGCTGGCATGTGCCTGTAATCCCAGCTACTCAGGAGGCTGAGGTACGAGAATCACTTGAACCTGGGAGGTGGAGGTTGTGGTGAGCCAAGATCACACCATTGCACTCCAGCCTGGGCGACAGAATGAGACTCTGTCTCAAAAAAAAAGATGCTCCATTTGAAAAGAGGTCCTCAGGTGAGATGACTTGGGAAACACTGTATAGCATGTTTCCTGCCTGAAGACTTGCACACAGTGTCCATGATCACTGCTCATGAGTCTCTAAGAGGCTCTGCAGTAAATAAATGCATTGGCAAACCTAATATTTCCAAGCCCAGTTGACCACGGGAGTGTTTTGTATAAAACCCTTCCCATGTGCTGGGGAATGATGTTCTTCAAACTAGTTGGGCCAAACTAGCCTCAAAGAGTATTTATTACTTTCATCTGGACAGAAGGAGATCTACAAAGCTGCAGAGGATGTCTTTGGCTAGCACTGTGTTTTGAATAATAATAATAATTACTATTATTATTATTTTTTTGAGATGGAGTCTCACTCTGTTGCCCAGGCTGGAGTGCAGTGGTGCGATCTCGGCTCACTGCAACCTCTGCCTCCTGTGTTCAAGTGATTCTCCTGTCTCAGCCTCCTGAGTAGCTGGGATTACAGGCGTGCGCCACCACGACCGCTAATTTTTTTTTTATTTTTGTATTTTTAGTAGAGACAGGGTTTCACCTTGTTGATCAGGCTAGTCTCGAACTCCTGACCTCGTGATCCGCCTGCCTCAGCCTCCCAAAGTGCTGGAATTACAGGCGTGAGCCACTGCTCCCTGCTTCGAATAATTATTTTTAATTAGGCACAGTTTAGTGAAAAGACAATGCAGTGTACATGTCCTAGATATTCTTTGAGAGCCGTTTTAAATAGTTTTTTGTTTGTTTGTTTGCTTTAACTTCATCTGATTTACTTCTCATAATGGCCTGTGGTTCCTTTTTTTCCCTCAAATTCTGCATCTTAAGCCAGGTAGGTAAATGGAGGCTAATTAATTGATACCTGCATATACATTTAATATGCATGCCTGTTTTCATCCATTTTACCCATTCTTCTACTTTAACATCCTCTCCCGTCAATGTTATTCACAAAAGGCAAATGAAGGCAGTGTATTTGTAATAGCCAACTGCAAGAAACTCTCCAAATATCTGTCAACAGTAGACAATGGTGAGAAAGAATAATCTACGTAGAGACTTAATATTGAGGAAAAGGTGTCAGATACAAAGAACACATCCATGAGGCTCCTTGCAAGTGTTTACCTTTCGTGGAAGGTTTGCTGGGAAGGGCATGAGGCAGCGGGTGAAGTTCTGGTCTTGGTCTGAGTGCCTGGGGCCAGAGTGGATTCGCTTTGCAGAAGTTCACTGAGCTGAGTTTTTGTGATTTGTGCATGTTCCTGTAAGTACATCAGAGTCCAACAAAATGTTCCAAACTGCGAAAGAAAAAGGGCAAATGAAGCTGAGCTCAATTTTATTTATTTCTGGGAGGAGATAGAATTTCCTTATTAAGTTATTTTTGTTTTTGTTTTTTTGACAGGATTTTGCTCTGTTTCCCAAGCTGGGGCAGAGTGGCACAAGCATGATTCACTGTGGTCTCAACCTCTTGGGCTTAATGGATCCTCCCACCTCAGCCTCCTGAGTAGCTGGAACTATGGGTGCATGCCACCACGCCCAGCTAATTTTTGTGTTTTTTTTTGGAGACAAGTTTTCACCATGTTTCCCAGTCTGGTCTTGAAATCCCGGATTCAAGCAGTCTGCCCATTTGGGCCTCCCAAAGGGCTAGGATTATAGGCATGAGCCACTGTACCTGGCCCGTAGTAAGGTGTTTTTTTTTTTTTTTTTTTTTTTGATAATTATTTCAGATTCAGTGGTAACTTCTAAACTTCAGAAAAGTCTTTAACAGAAATTCCCAAGGAAGTAGCTCCTACAAGAGAGAAATGGACTCCTTCCTCTCTTCTCTGTTCTCAGGTCATTTGTCCTGCCTCAGCCTCTCCAGATGGTGGGCCTCTGCCTGGGGAGGCTCTGGAGAGGCTCTGGGAAGTGATTCAAGACCAAGGGGAAGGAGAAAGGTCTGCTCTGGGCCCCTCAGCCCTGAAAGGAAGCCGCAGTGTCCTTACTGCAGTAGAATTGATAAGCTCCAGAGATGTTTCATCCCAAAGACTTCCTAAGACTTCCTGGTCCACTGGGAACCAGAGGAGTGTTAGTAAACCAGCCTACATCCTTTTATTTTAGAGGGAATTCATACTCCTGTTTGTGCCCGTCTCCCAGTGAAACTATGTCCCTGGAGAGAGAAATCTCTGGGCCTTTTGTTGGTAAAATGTTGTGGAGTTTACAATTGGTGACCTTGGCTTGAGCTAAGCTGGATGGGGGGTAGAGGGGATTCACTATGTGCTTGAGAGGCTCCTTCACTGTTCCCTGCAGCCATCGTGGCAGCCCAGAGGTGACCTGAGCAGAGCAGCCTCCTCAGCCCTTGCTCCACCTGGAAGTTGTCTGGAAAAAAAAAAAAAGCTTTTTTTTATATGATTGTTGGCCACAAGCATATCTTCTTTTGAAAAGTATCTGTTTGTGGTTTTCTGAAGATAAAATGAAATGATCTATGGAGTTTAGAGGTGCCTCACACATTTATTTGCACTCAATAAACACCAGTGGCTTTGGTGTGGGAGTGTAAATGCATTCAGCCATTGTGGAAGACGGTGTGGCCATTCCTCAACGACCTAAAGACGGAAGTACCATTTGACCCAGCAATCCCATTACGGGATACACACCCAAAGGAATAGAAATCATTCTATGATAAAGACACATGTACACGAATGTTCACTGCAGCACTATTCACCATTGCAAAGACATGGAATCAATCTAAATGCCCATCAGTGACAGATCGGATAAAGAAAATGTGATACATATATACCGTGGAATACTATTCAGCCATAAAAAAGAATGAGATCATGTCCTTTGCAGAGACATGGATGGAGCTGGAAGCCACTATCCTCAGCAAACTAATGCAGGAACAGAACACCAAATCCTGCATGTTCTCACTTGTAAGTGGGAGCTACATGATGAGAACTCACAGACACATTGAAGGGAACAACACACACTAGGGCCTTTCAGAGGGTGGAGGGTAGGAGGAGGCAGAGGAGCAGGAAGAATAACTAGTAGGTACTAGGCTTAATACCTGGGTGATGAAATAATCTGTGCCTCAAACTTCCATGACACAAGTTTTCCTATATAACAGACCTGTTCTTGTACCCCTGAAATTAAAAGTTCTCCCCCACCAAAACAAAAAACAAAAAACAAAAACAAAAAACAACTAAGGAACATTCCTTCCTAGAGATCTATAATCAATATCATAAAGATCCCCTTGCTGGTGGTTACCCAACGAAGAGTTCATGGAGCAACAGTTTAACTTTTAAAATCAAAGCTGTACATACACCTGATTTTCTTTTAAAATCAAAGCTGTACATACACCCGATTTAAAAAACAAAATAGATTTAGAAGGCTTGTTACAAAGCACACACCCCTGCAACTCAGAGCAACCCTGTTTGGCCCACCTGCTGTTAGTCCTTTCCCAGGGGGCAACTGCTTTGGATCCTTTTAGTTAACCAGCAGTGCAGCGACAGAGTCTGTGTTGTGCAGTCCTTCTTGCTGTCTCGTTGTTGAGCATCCTTCCCACTGGGGAGATGATAAAGCACACCAGGTTCTTCCCTGTCAACCCCGCAAACCCCACTCATTGCCCTTACTATCCATGCATGCTTCTCATGTACTTATATTGTGATTTTGACTACAACAGTGTACATTCTTACAGCTATGTAAATGCTGTTTGAAGCTAAGCCATGTAGTAAATGATGGTTACCATTTACTTGATGGAAGATTTATTTATTTTTTCCTGGAGTCAATTTTCTTTAACTTTTTTTCCCCTTGCTCAGTTTTATGCATTCATCACAGAGTCATTTGTCTTGACCTTCAAGATATCTACTTGAGGAAGCCTCTCCCAGAGCTTCTGACGGGGCATCCGGCCTGCATCCGTTACTTCCTAGACCCAGTGCCTCATGGTGCCTGGCTTCTCCTGACCATTGCTCTGGGGTTCTCTTCTCTTTCAGTGCTTGACCCTAGAGGCCCGCATTCCTGAGAAGTCTTCTTCTTTCTTGGTTTGCTATTGAGCACCCCCGCTGGCCATCTCCTAAGAAACAGTGCATGGGAAGGAGTTTAAAGAACATGTGTGTCTGGGCCCGGTGCAGTGGCTCACGCCTGTAATCCCAGCACTTTGGGAAGCTGAGGCAGGCGGACCACCTGAGGTCGGGAATTTGAGAGCAGCCTGGCCAATATGGTGAAACCCGGTCTCTACTAAAAATACAAAAAAATTACCAGGTGTGGTGGCGGGTATCTGTAATCCCAGCTACTCAGGAGGCTGAGGCAGGAGAATTGCTTGAACCCATGAGGTGGAGACTACAGTGAGTCAAGATCACACCATTGCACTCCAGCCTGGGCAACAAGAGTGAAACTCTGCCTAAAAACAAACAAAACAAACAAACAAACAAAGAAACAAAAAACATGCTTGTCAGAAAATGCCATTATTCTACCTTACACCTGCTCTGTTCCTAGCTAGGAAATCATTTTCCTTTAGAATTTTGGAGGCTTCGGTCCCTTGTTTTTTGGCTCCTGGTTTTGTTGTCAAGAGGCCTGAAGCCACCCTGATCCCTGATCCTTACCTGTGGCCTGTTTTTCGTTTGCCTTTTTCCTCTCTGGAAGTTGGAGGGGTCTTCTGCTTGTCCTGAGAGCTCTGAGTTTTCATTGTAATGTGCATTTCCACGGGCCTACTTTCATCACTTGGATTCAGGCTGCTTGTGAGGCCCTTTAAGCTAGAATTTCATGATCTGGGGTGTTTTCTAGGATGATTTATTTCCTCCCTTTGGTCTTCACTACTCTTTCTTTCTGGAAACTCCTGTGATTTGGATATTTGACCTCCTGGGCTGAATCTTTCATTGGCTTATCCTTTCTCTTCTATTATCAATTTCTTTTTCTTTTGGGTGTCTGGGAGATCGCCTTGTTTTTTGTTTTTTTTTTTGGTTCCAATCTTTTTGTGGATTTTTAAACCTTTGTTATAGTATTTTTAAGTTCCAGGAACACTTTTTTGTTCTCTAAGTATTCCTTTTTATGAATCTCTGTCCTTTTTGTATGGTTTCAATATCTGCTCCCAGCTCTCTGTGGATATTAATGATTTTTTTTCCTCTTCCGTATACAGTTTCCGTTTGCCCTGAGTTGTGTTTCTGTCCATCTGTTTCAGTCTCTCTCTTCCACGTGGTTGGAGCACACACCCCCATGTCAGTCTCTGTAGCTCTTTCCTTCCTTTCGGATGTTTGGATTCTCTGAGGAAGACATCCCTGCTCTCCTGCCTGGAGGGCACAGCCCTGTCGTCAGTTTTCTGAGAGCCCAGTTGGGAAACAGGCTGGCGGTATGCACTGAGCACCCCTGTTTCTACAGGAATTTCCAGTCCTCAATTGTGTCCAGGATCTCTCAGCCCAGGGACCTCTTTCACAGGCCTCTGGCCTTTCTCTGGACTGGAAAGGGACAGCAGCATCTGGTGGAGGGGAGTGGGAGAGGAGCCAGGGGCTGTCACCACCTTGTAACAGGCGTCCAATCCCGTCCCACCTTGGGACCACCCCTCAGAGAATGCTAAGCAGCTCTTCACGTGCTTCTCTCTGGTTCTTCCTCCCCACCGCCTGCGGCTCCTGCGCACCGGGTCCCCAGCCTCCCTTCCCCAGGTAAACCAGGTCGGTGTTGGTTTACTCTGGCCAAGTTAAAGTTCCACATTCAGGGGCCACTCAGTCAGCTACCATTTGTCTATCAGCCCTCAGCTTTCAAAATGTTCTTGTAATTGTCTTTTTTTTTTTTGAGACAGGATCTCACTTTGTCCCCCAGATTGGAGTTCAGCAGCACGATCTCCGGATCTCCGCTCACTACAACCTCCATCTTCCAGGCTCAAGCCATCCTCCCACCTTAGCCTCCTGAGTAGCTAGGACTACAGGTGTGTGCCACAACACCCAGCCAATTTTTTCTTTTCCTTTTTTCTTTCTTTTGTATTTTGGTAGACATGGAGTATCACCATGTTGCCCAGACTGGTCTTGAACTCCTGAGCTTAACCAACGCACCTGACATGGTTTCCCAAAGTGCTGGGATTATAGGCGTGAGCCATCACGCCCAGCTGCAATTGTCTCCTCTTATTCTTCACATTTTTGTCAGAGTTTTGCTAGTTTGTTTTATTTTCATTTTAGTTAAACTCTATAATCCTCAGACTGTAGTGTGAGGGTTTTGGAGGCATGTGTATCAGAAGCCCCTTTTCCCCAGGAAGAACTCCAATTTTCTGAGGCTTTAAGCTCATCTCTCCCTTTGAGCCTCACATTTTTTTCTTTATTCAGGAATGAGAAGTTATTAGTATACATTTACCTGAATCCACAGCACCCTATGAGGGAGGGCGACTGACATGACAAGCTCAGTTGATGAGTGGCTGTATTCAGATTCTCTAGTAACTGAGTTCCAGCAGGGGTTCATGGGTGCAGCTCCTCTCCCCAGACCCCTGAGAACACACCCACTCGGGGAGAACATCAGGAGGGACACCCTGTAGCTCAGGAGCTTTGTGACTTGGCACGCCTTATTCCAGACCCAAATCCAACTGGACACCTCAGAAGCATCTTCAGGAAATGTGCATGAAGGTCCCAGTTTCTGATGCTCCCAAGTCCTCCCAAATGATGCGTACAATCCTAGGAAGCCCTGATTCCTGCATCTTCACTGCTGCATGTACATCCTGATGGTTTCCTGTGACTTCTCCAGGCCGTCAGCACATGCAGATAACCTCAGGGCAATGAAAAGGGTAGCTGGATGCAGCCCCTGGCTCTGAACAGTTGGGCGTCTCCATTGCTAGCCCTCTATTTGATGCAGGCGGACTTGGAGACAGCGTGTTGGGGAAACTGATTGTAATTAGAAAACCCCCCCTCAGGGTGGGCTCCCCTCTTATGATGGAGACCCCATGCCTGCTCCCAGCCCCCTCCTCTGGGGGTTGGAGGTTTTGTTCCATTTACCATAACTGGGATCTTAGAGAAAGAGCTTGGAATTAAACACACAGCAGGTGCTACCTGTGAGAAGTTTTACACATTTTATTTGCCTTAGTCAATTATTTGTTGTTCTCCATGGCAGTTTCCTGACCCTGTAGATGCTCAGTGATGGATATAAAATGAAGAGAATTTCCCCAAACCTTCCCATGACTGGTGGCTAACTTTGTGCTGCAGACTTTGCTGTGGCTTGTGACGCTGGGGCCTTCCGGTGGATTTTCACTTTCCTTTGCAGTGCGTGACCTTTCCATTAGGATAAGCACAGTTTTGTATCTTTTCTTCTGTTGCTGTTAAACTCGAGTCTGCATCTCCAAACTTTGAATTCCATTCTTGTTCTCGGACCTAGCTTTTTTTTCATTAATCAGTTTTATTTTTATGAGCAGTTACGGATTTAGAGAAACATCGAGTGGAAAGTACAGTGTTCATATATCTCTGAGAACCCCCCTCACCAGTTTCGTTGGTATGGTTGATTGGTTGTAATAGATGAGCCAGTATTGAGATGTCATTATTAACTGAAGTCCATAGTTTATGGTAGGGTTGACTGTTTGTGCTGTGCATTTTGTGGGTTTTGACAAATGTCTAACATCACGTGTCCACATCACAGTATCATATAGACTAGATTCCCTGCCCTAAAAGTCCTCTGTAGTCTTCCTGTTCAACCCTCCCTTCCCTTCTCCAATCCCAGCGTCCCTGATATATTTACTGTCTCCACAGTTTTGTCTTTTCTAGGATGTCTTATAGGTGGGACCATGCAGTATGTCACCTTTTTAGATTGGCTTCTTTCACTTAGCAATATGCACCTAAGATTTCTTCGTATCTTCTTGTGGCTTGGTATCTCATTTCTTCTTATCACTGACTTATATTTCATTGTATGGATATATCATGGTATTTATTCACCTATTGAAGGACATCTTGGTTGCTTTCAAGTTTTGGCAATTACTAATAAAGCTGCTGTAAACTTTCACCGGTAGGTTTTTGTGTGGACATAAGTTTTTCACCTAATTTGAGGAAATGCCAAGGATTGTGATTGCTGGGTTGTATGGGGAGACTATGTTTTTGTTTTATAAGAAACTGCCAAACTGTCTTCAAAGTGGCTGTACCATTTTGCATCCTCATCAGCCATGAATGAGAGTTCCTGTTGCTCCACATCCTCATCAGCATTCGGTGTTGTCAGTGTTTGGATTTTAGCCATCTAATAAGTGTGTTTGCTGTCTCATTATTGTTTTAAGTTTCAGTTCTCTAATGACAGATGATGTTAAGCAGCTTTTCATATGCCTATTTGTCACTCGTAAATCTTCCTTAGAGAGGTGTTTATTTAGGCCATTTGCCCATTTTTTAAGTTGGGTTGTTCATTCTCTTGTTGTTGAGCTTCAAGAGTTCTTTGTATATTTTGGATACCAGTTCCTTATCAGATATGCATTTTGCAAGTATTTCCTCCATGTCCGTGGCTTATCTTCTTTTTTTTTTTTTTTTATTATACTTTAAGTTCTAGGGTACATGTGCATAACGTGCAGGTTTGTTACATATGTATACTTGTGCCATGTTGGTGTGCTGCACCCATCAACTCGTCAGCACCCATCAATTCATCATTTATATCAGGTATAACTCCCAATGCAATCCCTTCACCCCCTCCCCCGCAATGATAGGCCCCGATGTGTGATGTTCCCCTTCCCAAGTCCGAGTGCTGTCATTGTTCAGTTCCCACCTATGAGTGAGAACATGCGGTGTTTGGTTTTCCGTTCTTGTGATAGTTTGCTAAGAATGATGGTTTCCAGCTGCATCCATGTCCCTACAAAGGATGCAAACTCATCCTTTTTTATGGCTGCATAGTATTCCATGGTGTATATGTGCCACATTTTCTTAATCCAGTCTGTCACAGATGGACATTTGGGTTGATTCCAAGTCTTTGCTATTGTGAATAGTGCCACAATAAACATACGTGTGCATGTGTCTTTATAGCAGCATGATTTATAATCCTTTGGGCATATACCCAGTAGTGGGATGGCTGGGTCATATGGTACATCTAGTTCTAGATCCTTGAGGAATTGCCATACTGTTTTCCATAATGGTTGAACTAGTTTACAATCCCACCAACAGTGTAAAAGTGTTCCTATTACTCCACATCCTCTCCAGCACCTGTTGTTTCCTGACTTTTTAATGACTGCCATTCTAACTGGTGTGAGATGGTATCGCATTGTGGTTTTGATGTGCATTTCTCTGATGGCGAGTGATGATGAGCATTTTTTCATGTGTCTGTTGGCTGTATGAAAGTCTTCTTTTGAGAAATGTCTGTTCATATCCTTTGCCCACTTTTTTATGGGGTTGTTTGTTTTTTCTTGTAAATTTGTTTGAGTTCTTTGTAGGTTCTGGATATTAGCCCTTTGTCAGATGAGTAGATTGCAAAAATTTTCTCCCATTCTGTAAGTTGCCTGTTCACTCTGATGGTAGTTTCTTTTGCTGTGCAGAAGCTCTTTAGTTTAATTAGATCCCATTTGTCAGTTTTTGCTTTTGCTGCCGTTGCTTTTGGTGTTTTAGACATGAAGTCCTTGCCCATGCCTATGTCCTGAATGGTACCACCTAGGTTTTCTTCTAGGGTTTTTATGGTATTAGGTCTAACATTTAAGTCTCTAATCCATCTTGAATTAATTTTCGTATAAGGAGTAAGGAAAGGATCCAGTTTCAGCTTTCTACTTATGGCTAGCCAATTTTCCCAGCACTATTTATTAAATAGGGAATCCTTTTCCCATTTCTTATTTTTGTCAGGTTTGTCAAAGATCAGATGGCTGTAGATGTGTGGTATTATTTCTGAGGACTCTGTTCTGTTCCATTGGTCTATATCTCTGTTTTGGTACCAGTACCATGCTGTTTTGGTTACTGTAGCCTTGTAGTATAGTTTGAAGTCAGGTAGCGTGACACCTCCAGCTTTGTCCTTTTGACTTAGGATTGTCTTGGCAATGCAGGCTCTTTTTTGGTTCCATATGAACTTTAAAGCATTTTTTTCCAATTCTGTGAAGAAAGTCATTGGTAGCTTGATGGGGATGGCATTGAATCTATAAATAACCTTGGGCAGTATGGCCATTTTCATGATATTGATTCTTCCTATCCATGAGCATGGTATGTTCTTCCATTTGTTTGTGTCCTCTTTGATTTCACTGAGCAGTGGTTTGTAGTTCTCCTTGAAGAGGTCCTTGACATCCCTTGTAAGTTGGATTCCTAGGTATTTTATTCTCTTTGAAGCAATTGTGAATGGAAGTTCATTCATGATTTGGCTCTCTGTTTGTCTGTTACTGGTGTATAAGAATGCTTGTGATTTTTGCACATTAATTTTGTATCCTGAGACTTCGCTGAAGTTGCTTATCAGCTTAAGGAGATTTTGGGCTGAGACAATGGGGTTTTCTAAATATACAATCATGTCATCTGCAAACAGGGACAATTTGACTTCTTCTTTTCCTAACTGGATACCCTTGATTTCTTTCTCTTGCCTGATTGACCTAGCCAGAACTTCCAACACT
The DNA here is from genome assembly GCF_009764315.1 of Trachypithecus francoisi. Taxonomy (NCBI): domain Eukaryota; kingdom Metazoa; phylum Chordata; class Mammalia; order Primates; family Cercopithecidae; genus Trachypithecus; species Trachypithecus francoisi. The sequence continues at coordinate 3,319,227 of NW_022681442.1, read as the reverse complement.
ATGTTGAATAGGAGTGGTGAGAGAGGGCATCCCTGTCTTGTGCCAGTTTTCAAAGGGAATTTTTCCAGTTTTTGCCCATTCAGTATGATATTGGCTGTGGGTTTGTCATAAATAGCTCTTATTATTTTGAGGTACGTTCCATCAATACCGAATTTATTGAGCATTTTTAGCATGAAGGGCTGTTGAATTTTGTCAAAAGCCTTTTCTGCATCTATTGAGATAATCATGTGGTTCTTGTCTTTGGTTCTGTTTATATGCTGGATTACATTTATTGATTTGCGAATGTTGAACCAGCCTTGCATCCCAGGGATGAAGCCCACTTGATCATGGTGGATAAGCTTTTTGATGTGCTGCTGAATCCGGTTTGCCAGTTTTTTATTGAGGATTTTTGCATCGATGTTCATCAGGGATATTGGCCTAAAATTCTCTTTTTTTGTTGTGTCTCTGCCAGGCTTTGGTATCAGGATGATGTTGGCCTCATCAAATGAGTTAGGGAGGATTCCCTCTTTTTCTATTGATTGGAATAGTTTCAGAAGGAATGGTACCAGCTCCTCCTTGTACCTCTGGTAGAATTCAGCTGTGAATCCATCTGGTCCTGGACTTTTTTTGGTTGGTAAGCTATTAATTATTGCCTCAATTTCAGAGCCTGCTATTGGTCTATTTAGGGATTCAACTTCTTCCTGGTTTAGTCTTGGAAGAGTGTAAGTGTCCAGGAAATTATCCATTTCTTCTAGATTTTCTAGTTGATTTGCGTAGAGGTGTTTATAGTATTCTCTGATGGTAGTTTGTATTTCTGTGGGGTCCGTGGTGATATCCCCTTTATCATTTTTTATTGTGTCTATTTGATTCTTCTCTCTTTTCTTCTTTATTAGTCTTGCTAGCAGTCTGTCAATTTTGTTGATCTTTTCAAAAAACCAACTCCTGGATTCATTGATTTTTTGGAGGGTTTTTTGTGTCTCTATCTCCTTCAGTTCTGCTCTGATCTTAGTTATTTCTTGCCTTCTGCTAGCTTTTGAATGTGTTTGCTCTTGCTTCTCCAGTTCTTTTAATTGTGATGTTAGAGTGTCAATTTTAGATCTTTCCAGCTTTCTCTTGTGGGCATTTAGTGCTATAAATTTCCCTCTACACACTGCTTTAAATGTGTCCCAGAGATTCTGGTATGTTGTATCTTTGTTCTCATTGGTTTCAAAGAACATCTTTATTTCTGCCTTCATTTCGTTATGTACCCAGTAGTCATTCAGGAGCAGGTTGTAGGTTGTTCAGTTTCCATGTAGTTGAGCGGTTTTGATTGAGTTTCTTAGTCCTGAGTTCTAGTTTGATTGCACTGTGGTCTGAGAGACAGTTTGTTATAATTTCTGTTCTTTTACATTTGCTGAGGAGTGCTTTACTTCCAATTATGTGGTCAATTTTGGAATAAGTGCGATGTGGTGCTGAGAAGAATGTATATTCTGTTGATTTGGGGTGGAGAGTTCTATAGATGTCTATTAGGTCCACTTGGTGCAGAGATGAGTTCAATTCCTGGATATCCTTGTTAACTTTCTGTCTCGTTGATCTGTCTAATGTTGATAGTGGAGTGTTGAAGTCTCCCATTATTATTGTATGGGAGTCTAAGTCTCTTTGTAAGTCTCTATGGACTTGCTTTATGAATTTGGGTGCTCCTGTATTGGGTGCATATGTATTTAGGATAGTTAGCTCTTCCTGTTGAATTGATCCCTTTACCATTATGTAATGGCCTTCTTTGTCTCTTTTGATCTTTGATGGTTTAAAGTCTATTTTATCAGAGACTAGGATTGCAACCCCTGCTTTTTTTTGTTCTCCATTTGCTTGGTAGATCTTCCTCCATCCCTTTATTTTGAGCCTATGTATGTCTCTGCCTGTGAGATGGGTCTCCTGAATACAGCAGACTGATAGGTCTTGACTTTTTATCCAGTTTGCCAGTCTGTGTCTTTTAATTGGAGCATTTAGTCCATTTACATTTAAGGTTAATATTGTTATGTGTGAACTTGATCCTGCCATTATGATATTAACTGGTTATTTTGCTCATTAGTTGATGCAGTTTCTTCCTAGCCTCGATGGTCTTTACATTTTGGCATGTTTTTGCAGTGGCTGGTACCGGTTGTTCCTTTCCATGTTTAGGGCTTCCTTCAGGGTCTTTGTAAGGCAGGCCTGGTGGTGACGAAATCTCTCAGCATTTGCTTATCTGTAAAGGATTTTATTTCTCCTTCACTGATGAAACTTAGTTTGGCTGGATATGAAATTCTGGGTTTAAAATTCTTTTCTTTAAGAATGTTGAATATTGGCCCCCACTCTCTTCTGGCTTGTAGAGTTTCTGCCGAGAGGTCTGCTGTTAGTCTGATGGGCTTCCCTTTGTGGGTAACCCGACCTTTCTCTCTGGCTGCCCTTAAGATTTTTTCCTTCATTTCAACTTTGGTGAATCTGGCAATTATGTGTCTTGGAGTTGCTCTTCTCGAGGAGTATCTTTGTGGTGTTCTCTGTATTTCCTGAATTTGAATGTTGGCCTGCCCTACTAGGTTGGGGAAGTTCTCCTGGATGATATCCTGAAGAGTGTTTTCCAACTTGGTTCCATTTTCCCCCTCACTTTCAGGCACCCCAATCAGACGTAGATTTGGTCTTTTTACATAATCCCATACTTCTTGCAGGCTTTGTTCATTTCTTTTTCTTCTTTTTTCTTTTGGTTTCTCTTCTCACTTCATTTCATTCATTTGATCCTCAATCGCTGATACTCTTTCTTCCAGTTGATCGAGTCGGTTACTGAAGCTTGTGGATTTGTCACGTATTTCTCGTGTCATGGTTTTCATCTCTGTCATTTTGTTTATGACCTTCCCTGCATTAATTATTCTAGCTATCAATTCTTCCACTCTTTTTTCAAGATTTTTAGTTTCTTTGCACTGGGTACGTAATTCCTCCTTTAGCTCTGAGAAGTTTGATGGACTGAAGCCTTCTTCTCTCATCTCGTCAAAGTCATTCTCTGACCAGCTTTGATCCCTTGCTGGCGATGAGCTGCGCTCCTTTGCAGGGGGAGATGCGCTCTTATTTTTTGAATTTCCAGCTTTTCTGCCCTGCTTCTTCCCCATCTTTGTGGTTTTATCTGCCTCTGGTCTTTGATGATGGTGACGTACTGATGGGGTTTTGGTATAGGTGTTCTTCCTGTTTGATAGTTTTCCTTCTAATAGTCAGGACCCTCAGCTGTAGGTCTGTTAGAGATTGCTTGAGGTCCACTCCAGGCCCTGTTTGCCTGGGTGTCACCAGCAGAGGTTGCAGAAGATAGAATATTGCTGAACAGCAAGTGTACCTGTCTGATTCTTACTTTGGAAGCTTCCTGTCAGGGGTGTACTCCACCCTGTGAGGTGTGGGGTGTCAGACTGCCCCTAGTGGGGGATGTCTCCCAGTTAGGCTACTCAGGGGTCAGGGACCCACTTGAGCAGGCAGTCTGTCCGTTCTCAGATCTCAACCCCCATGTTGGGAGATCCACTGCTGTCTTCAAAGCTGTCAGACAGAGTCGTTTGCGTCTTCACAGGTTTCTGCTGCTTTTGTTGTTGTTGTTGTTTAGCTCTTCTGCCCTGTGACAGACATCATCAGTAGATGGTCCTGCGACAGACATCATCAGTAGATAACAGCACCCTTTCCTGCTGAGATCACCCAGCCTGAGTTTTCCTCTCGAAGCAGGGCCCCGGACAGCCAGTGCAGTCACCTGGAGGTGCCCCAGGAGGCGTGCTTCTCACCACCCATCCTCTCTCACTTCCTCAACTTGGCTGAGCACAGGAATCACTGAGCAAACTCCAGATTCTTCAGTTCAGTTCCTGGAACTTCTGGTTCAGCAGTCTGGACACATTAGGAAACATTGATTCAAGGAAGGGGGGAATAAATGGAAGAAGAAAAACACAGGCCATAAGAAATGTATCTATATCTACCTACCTAATATCATATATGAAATATTTTATAAATTAACATTTTACATTGAATAAGAATAAGGACAGGAAAAAAGTGACAAATGGGCAAATTAAATTTATAACTGTGGAGATACGTAAAATAATAGCTTGTCCCATGCCCCAGTCTGTGGCCCATCACAGGCCCTATTTTGGCTCTGCCTTTGGAGTTTAATATGTGGGAAGCAGACACCACCAATCACTCCGGAGGGAGATGCCCGCTGGATTGTCATTTGTTATGGAAATGACATTCCGTTTTAGAAGCTGCCTCCCTCTTGTTGATGAAAGTTTACATTTCTCTGGCTGGGCAGCCAGGCCCTCACTTGCTCCTAGTTGCTCGGGTGATGGGTAATAGCAAAGCAGGTGATGATGGAGGAGGCTGTCACGCACGCGATTTCCTGCCTGAGCGCCGTGGAGAGTTTGTGGCACAGAAGGGAGCAGGAGCCTACTCTCCCGGAGTTAAAGCCCCTCTGTTTTGCAACAGGAAACCTCTTATAACCTGAAGGCAGCATTAATTCTAGACTGGGAGCCATCAGGTGAGAGGCAGCTGCGGTTAAAATGACTGTTCTGGAGTTGTCTTCATCAACATGATACTCCTACCAAGGCGATTTCTTTTGTAAACACATAAGGCGATTTCATAAATTACTCTTAGGCAACTGGTGGGGGGCTGTTTAGTTGTGCATTTTTACAGCAGCTAAATCAAGGCCAGGGCTTTTCAGAGCTCAGCAGTCCATCGTTATTAAAACCAAAAGTTATTAGTTTCAATGCCAAACAGTAAATGTGAATGCTCCGCTGGCTTCATAAAGGAAGATCTCTGTGTCCAAGGTCCTGGAGAAGCTCAGTTGACCTGGGCCATACAGAGCAGCCCGCAGGGCGGGGGCTTGAGGGGACGCACATGGGTTTGACAGGCAACCTTCTGCCAGGATTTGCCACTTGCTGCGTCTACGGGTTTTCAAAGCAGGAGTCAAGGCGAGTGGGCTTCTTTGACTGGACTGACTGCTTAGAAACATTGTTCTCCTTTTCAGTTTTCTCCTAAAAGGAATAGTCTGCAAATTCATGGAAAGCTGAAACAGAAAAATGACTCGAGACTAGAACAAGTGAGTTAAAACCACTCCTGCATGCCCCACTTCCTCCTCGATCTTTCTCAAACCCCCTTCCTCACTCCCGCGTTCCTTTTCTCCTTCCTATTCCTCTTTACTCTTCTGCAGTCACTGATTTTTGCTGGTTGCCCCATCTTATGATTTGCACAGCTGGACCTGCTGGCTCTGAGCAGCGGCAGGTGCACAGTAGGTCCACAAAGTCTGCTAAAGAGATGAGCAAGACATTGGTCCCCACATTTCCAGCTGACTGTTGGGGCTCCCACTGTGTGTTCTAGAATTCTTCCAAACCAGTTGTATGAGAGGAGACAGCCTTGGATCTGTGTGGTATTGGACCCGTGTGGCGTTGGACCCGTGGGGCATTGGACTCAGGTGGCATTGGACCCGTGTGGCATTAGGCAGGTATTGTCCTCTCCAGGCCTCCATTTCCTGCCTTTAAACCTTATTGTGGTTTTCAAACCTTTTTCTTTATCTACAAGCCCTTATTTAAATGAATAAAAACTTGGTGTGTTTTGAGTGCGATGAGGATGCCTAATTTCATGGTTGAGATTCCTGAGGATTCCAGTACTGGCAAAAGCCAGTAATCTAGGTGATTCCCAGGATCCTTTGCAGTCGTGCTTTCACGGGTCCTGTGGGTTTGTGTCTACCTAATTCGTCAACTTCAGCCTCAGGTCAGTTGCTTTCCTGGACTGAGATGTCAGTCCTCCCCCAGGTGCCATCCCTTCCAGGCCCAGCAGTCTGTGATTCTACAAGACCACCTTTACGCAGGAGGGTCCCTATGGGAGGGGCTCACTGCTGTCCTTTTGGACTCACTGCCATGTCTCACCTTTTCCCCACTCCTGGTCTTCCATGCACCGGCCCTTCCTTCTCAGCCCCACTGTCTGTCTAGCAGCTCTTGCCCCCCAGAGTCGCCAGTCTGGATCATTCTACGGCCTCCTTGCAACTTCCTGCCCCTGTCTCTTCTCTCCTTACAGGCCTTGTCTTCTTTCCATGAAGGCTTTTAGAACAGAACGTTTTTTGTGTTACTTTTCTCCTCAACTCCCAACACACATGAGAAAAAGTCCTCAGTTCTTGACCCCGCACTGAGGGCTGAGCACACTCTGGTTACCACAGATCTCTCTGGCCTTGTCAACCATCCTTCCTCACCTGTGGCCGGGCTGTTTTTTGGGATGCCTCCCAAACATTTAGGAGCAGAAAGTGTAAGTATAGGCAGAAAAAGGAAGAAGAAAGGAACATACAAGGGTGAAGAACAGGCAGGAAGAGAAACGGAACTGGCAGCTCCTCACCCTCACGCTGGCCGCCCGGTCTCTGGGGACCCTCCCAGGGTCCACTTTCCCTGCTGGAGTATGGACACCTCTGACCCTACCACCCACTCCTTCCGTGAATGATAGAGCTCCAGAATTCAAGATTTCATTAAAAAAAAAATAAAAAAGAGCTCAGAATAATGGCAGAATGGTGGTATCTAAATGAGTTTACAGAGATTTAATTATAACTTACTACAATCTCAAAATATATCTTAGCATTTCTCAGTCTTTTCTTTCCTTTTTTGAGACAGAATCTCGCTCTGTTGCCCAGGTTGGAGTGCAGTGGCACGATCTCAGCTCGCTGCAACCTCTGCCTCCCAGATTCAAGCAATTCTCCTGCCTCAATCTCTTGAGTAGCTGGGACCGCAAGTGTGCATCACCACGTATGGCTAAGTTTTGTACTTTTAGTAAAGACGGGGTTTCGCCATGTTGGCCAGGCTGGTCTCGAACTTCTGACCTCAGGTGATCTGTTCGCCTCGGCCTCCCAAAGTTCTGGGGTCTTTTTTCTATATAACAGAATATTAATGTAGATGTGGATAGATGCACCGCTTCAGCCGGCATGCCGGAATATTACTCATGAAGTGAATGGTGCCTTATTAGTGTTAACAGAACCTGCCCATCTCATAGGGAATGGGTGTTGCTTTGGGTACTACCGCCCGCCTTTTATTCCCACAGAGCCGTGCTGAAACCACAGGACAAGAGCGACCCCTGCCCCTGTATCTCAACACCAGGCTATTAGTGATGCCCCTTAGGTTCCCAGCTCCCCAGGCAGCACAAACTCACCCAGCATCGTGGAGAGTTGAACTGGATTTTGCATGTAGAGTGGGCTGGGTGAGAGGGGCACCCATGAGGGCTCCCAGAGAAGCCAGTCGTGGGGCTGGTTACCTGAGAATGATGGTCTTTTCTGAAGGATGCCCCTTGGTTGGGGCAGCTGGTGGGGAGTTGGGCACTCAGGGTGAGTTGGACCCCAAATCCCCTGTCATTGGCAGCTGCTTAGCCTGTGTGGGCCTCAGTTTCTCCATCCCTAAAATGGCAATATCAGGGACTCTGTAGGTTGTTATAGCCTTAGCAGCCTGGATAATTTCTTTCTTTCTTTTTTTTCTTTTGAGACCGAGTCTCACTCTGTCGCCCAGGCTGGAGTGTAGCGACGCGATCTCTGCTCACTGCAAGCTCTGCCCCCAGGTTCATGCCATTCTCCTGCCTCAGTCTCCCAAGGAGCTGGGACGACAGGTGCCCGCCACCATGCCTGGCTAATTTTTTGTATTTTTAGTAGAGACGGATTTCTTCATGTTAGCCAGGATGGTCTCCATCTCCTGACCTTGTGATCCACCCGTCTCGGCCTCCCAAAGTGCTGAGACTACAGGTGTGAGCCACCGAGCCCGGCCGGCCTGGATAATTTCCTAGCAAAGCCTCCTGCACTGCTGTTCTTGGAGCTCTAGTGTTTGTTTAACTTTTGCTGAATCTGGCCCTTGGTTTGCCATTTACAAAGTCCCCCAAAGAGAGGATGACATGTGGGTCCCCCTCTTTCCAACCTCCTGAACTGGTCCTGATCTATCAGGGCATCTCAATGGGGTTTGGGCCAGTTGGTTTGAGATCATCAGCTTGTTTAGCAGACGATCCAGGCTTCTTACAACTCAGGTTAGATGCTAGAGTGGAAATGGGCTTTGGAATGAAGCAGAACAGGTGGGAGTCCTGGCTCTGCAACAGGCTGTGTGGCTTTTTGCCAGTTTCTGAACCTCTCTGAGTCTTGAAGCCTGCTTCAAGCTTCTGCTTGAAGCTGTGAGAGTTAAATGAACTGACATCTGGAAAACACACAAGCAAATCACAGGCACCCCACAAATGGGCTTTCCCTTTGTGTCTTTCCTTAAACCACGGCTCCTTCCCTCGGGTCTCTGCTCAGAATCTTCCCCTGTAGTGCTTTTTGTGACACCTCAAATTCCTGGCTTCTGAGGCTGGACATGGAAGGCCAGCCTTGGCGGGGGAAATGGTGGTGCAAAAAAGTTCAGTGGAAAAGAACAGAAATGAAAACGAAGGAGCATCTTACTATGTGGCCTGGGCTGTGGGAGTCTCAGGGCGAGGCCTCCGTTACCACCCGCAGCTCAGGGGGGCCAGGAAACTCTGGTTGCCAACATTTAAGGCAGCGTTAGGACTTTTTGTGAGCAGAAAATGCCAGTTTTAGATCACTATTTTCTCATTATTTGTAAGAAAATATCATTTATACTCAAAAGGAATGACTACTTTTATTAATTTAAAAGCTGGCATGTGGAATAAGCAAATTAGGGAATTATTCTTCAAGATGTGTACAAAAATTTTGAGTCTGAAAAGTCAACCTAAACTCCAGATTATTTTGAGAAGCTGCCCTAATAAAATGAAGAAAGACAACTCATAACAGTTTAAGGAGAGATCAGTGATTTAGCAGCAGTGCATATGGTATTTTATTAAGTGAAAAAACACAATTTCTAAGACAAGAATGTATAGCATGATCCTATTTTATGACAACAAACACACAAGGAAGAAAAACACAACAAATACAGACAATGAAATATCTGGAAGGATGCATCTTACTGCCTCTTTCTTCTTTTGAATTATTTGTAATGTTTACATTGAGTATTCATTTGGAAATGAGAAATAAGCAAATTTAAAAGTTCCTACTTTTACATAACTCTTGGTGGAAAGACGTACCCACCTATGAAGTAGTCTTGCCAAAAAACAAAAACAAAAACAAAACTGAGTCTCATAAATGCTATAGATTCAGCTACCAAATCCCAGGGAATACAAAGGATGGAAGAGTGTGTCAAGGACCCCACAGGGACATAGTCAGCAAAATCCAAACAGACGGAAATTACACAAAACAAATGATTGGCTTCTTTAATGGATAAATACATTGAAGAAAGAGATAAAGATAGAGACAGAAATAGGGATAGAGCTAGAGATAGGGAGAGAGAGGTACAGTTAGGGAGAGAGAGAGAGAGTTGGTTGGAACTTAGAAATTAAAAGAGACTTTAACGTATCAGCCCATTACCATGTGAAACTTATGTGAGTCAACTTGCATCTTGACTCAAACTGTAAAGAAATCAATTATTTGGGATATTTATGGGACAATTGGAAAGTTGAACTCTGGGTGTCTAACAATATTAAGAAATTCTTAATTTTCTCAGGTATGATACATTTTTATGTTTAAAGACTTTTTCAAGATAATTCCCAAATCTCTACAGTTGGAACAACAGGTTTCCCAAGATTTGTTCTAATATAATGTGAGAAGGAGGAAAGGAGGTGGGTGGGCCGATCAGCCCCGAGTTGCTGAATATTGAAGTGGGGGCAGTAGGGGTATGTTCTCTTTGCTTTTGTGCTTGTTGACATTTTCCATGATGAAAAAGTTTGAAGGAAGCTGCTTTTGTTCTTCTGGAATGATTAAGGCCAGCTCCCCAGGCCAGAGGTCTCCGCCCACCCATCTATGGAACCCCCTCCCCACGCATGGGACCCTGTGCCCGCTCCTTTGCTGCCTCACACTTATTCTTAATTATCTGCAGAGTGCCCGAGGCTCCATCCGCTGGAATCTGGCCTCCTTGGCAAGGTGCTGTGAGGTCTTTCCATTTTGAAAAGATTTCTCGGCCGGGCGCGGTGGCTCAAGCCTGTAATCCTAGCACTTTGGGAGGCCGAGACGGGCGGATCACGAGGTCAGGAGATCGAGACCATCCTGACTAACACGGTGAAACCCCGTCTCTACTAAAAACTACAAAAAACTAGCCGGGCGAGGTGGCGGCGCCTGTAGTCCCAGTACTCGGGAGGCTGAGGCAGGAGAATGGCGTGAACCCGGGAGGCGGAGCTTGCAGTGAGCTGAGATCGGCCACAGCACTCCAGCCTGGGTGACAGCGCGAGACTCCGTCTCAAAAAAAAAAAAAAAAAAAAAAAAAAAAGAAAAGATTTCTCTCCAGGGTACCTGAGGACCGGAGCTTTGCATGGCAGGAGGTCTCTTCTTGGTGGCCCGGCCACAGCACCACTGTCACTCACAGTGGCCAGCAGGGCAGGGCACCACCTTGGCAGTGCAGGTACTTTACCCGTGAAATCCAAATTATTAGCCTTAATGCAATTTTAAAACAATTATTGAGCTAACCGGATGCAAATGAAACAAAATGAACCTATAAATATATGTGTTTTTCAAATTAGTAATTGGATTTTTTGATGATCTTTGGTGTGACATTGATAAGCTGCCGCTCATAACAGTCTAATTAGGCAATATGTAAACTTTGGCATTCGGTTCTGTCCTAGTGGCTTTTTCAAATGATGTTTGTAAAATTTGCAATTTCATATTACAGATTAAAAATTAAAAACTGCAGGAGGCTAACATTAAAATGAGAATTCATTTCAGGGAAAGCCCTGTAGACAAAATTCACCCTAATAGAATTGTGCATAAGGGGATGCAAATCACGACGTATAGTTACACAGGGGAAAGCTTGTCAAAACCAGTATTGTTGGTCTGTAGTTCTATTCACAGTATTAAACCCAGCAGCAAAGCCACTTTGGGGAAAATGTGAACATTATCAAAGAACAGTAAATTAGCAAGAAATTAAAGCATATACCCTTGCATTTCCAAAACAAAAGATCCCTTCATTAAAAACCTTTCATCAGTGGTTTAATATTCATAGCAGTAATTTGCATAACTAAATCAGTTTTCACTGATGAGAGACGACCAAAGTTTTTTCACTAATTTCTTTTTTGAATGAGCTTTCTAGTTTTTTGATTAAAATTTCACACCAGTAGTTGAACAGAATTGAATACATGGCTTAGCCATATTTGCAAGTATCATCTTTTAAAACACCAGGTTAAATGTTAGTTCTTAGGATGGAAGGTATTGTTCAAATAGCTTTGTTTACCTTAGCTGCATATATTTTTCTCTGCTTGAAATTTAGGCCATTGAGTAAAAAAACTTTAAAACGAGCAGAGAAGCAAGTTGATGTCACTGGAACTTGTTTTTTCTTCTTTTTTGATCCCGTAGGTAGGCATGGTGCAAAGTAGCCGTTGTAATCTACTAATTAAGGCAAAGTTGTCCCCTTGCCTGCATTAGCAGTTCTAATAATACTTTTTCTTATTTATTTATTTAATATATGTTTTTATTTTTTTACTTCAAGTTCCAGGATACACGTGCAGAATGTACACGTTTGTTACAAGGGGATACGTGTGCCATGGTGGTTTGCTGCACCCGTCAACCCGTCACATAGGTTTTAAGCCCCGCATGCACTAGCTATTTGTTCTAATGCTCTCCCTCCCCTCACCCTGCCCCTCACCTGACAGGCCCTGGTGTGTGTTGTGCCCCTGCTTGTGTCCATGTGTTCTCATTGTTCAACTTGCACTTATGAGTGAGAACAGTTAATTTGCTGAGGATGATGGCTTCCAGCTTCATCCGCATCCCCGCAAAGGACATGATCACATTCTTTTTTATGACTGCATAGTATTCCATGGTGTATGTGTACCACATTTTCTTTATCCAGTCTATTGTTGATGGGCCTTTGGGTTGGTTCCGTGTCTTTGCTATTGTGAATAGTGCTGCAATAAACATACATGTGCTTGTATCTTTATAATAGAATAATTTCTATTCCTTTGTGTATATAGCCAGTAATGGGATTTCTAGGTCCAATGGTATTTCTGGTTCTAGATCCTTGAGGATTGAATAATTTTCTAAAAGTTCAATAATCTTCTGAGATTGTGAAAAGGTAGTTTTGCTGGTGGAAAGAGACAGAAGCCTCGCTGTTTATACCCTGCAGACAGCAACCAGAGAGGCTACTGGTGGCTTCTTCCAATGCTTACTGTGTGCCTGGCATTGCTACATTTTCTGATAACTGCAGTGAAACCAAGTGATGAGGATTTGCCTGGGTGCTTTTCCTGTGACACATCCATCCATTAGTTTAGCAATTTAATCCCAGTTACAAACAAACTTGTAGCTTCTGTTTAGAGCGTGATAGGGCACAACTGTTTTCTTCTCACTTTCAACCAGAGGGGCTCAAAAGCACATTTTTTGGGGGGGGGAAGGTGTCACATGACTTTAGTGAGTTGTGGGTGACTTTTGGACTTTTGAGAACCATATAAGTGAAAATGCCAGTGGAGGGGAGAGCGTTGTTGCCCATGTGCAGAGCCATCTCCTAGAAGGACGTTGCCTCTCCCGCTGGGAGCTGCACCAGGGTGACTGCTCCCTAGGCAATCCTGATGATTTTCTGGTGATTCCTACATTTTTCCACCAGTTGTATTTCCTGATACCCAAGCTTAGAAATTCAACCATCAACATAAAAATGAGGACTTTAGGGATAAAATTTTAAAAAGCATTTCTGATGGATCTCCTGACAACCTTTTACGTGTTCAATGTATTCATGGGGAACGCACTGGATGGCCAGCACTCTGCTTTTATTTCATGAGGATCCTGAGGCAAGCACTCTTTGTGCTGTGGACTAAACACACATGACTATGTAAGATAATTCTCTTCTAGTAGTTATACGTGTGCCTTATCAGATGGCAAGTTTGACTCTGAAGCAGATGAAATTACTTAGACCGGGCAAAAGACAAGTTAATTTTTTTCTTACCAAACTGTCAAGCCAGTATATCAACCAGTTAGCATTATGTAGGCTGGGCCTCAGAATATCCATTTTTTTTTTTTTTTTTTTAAAGATAGGATCTTTTTCTATTGTCTGGGCTGGAGTGCAGGGCATAACTCTGCAGCCTCAAACTCCTGGCTTCATGTGAGCCTCCTGCCTCGGCCTCCCAAAGTGTTGGGATTACATGGGTGTGCCACTGCACCTGGCCTGAATACTTTTGAAATTAAGGGGGGGAAGATGTAATTTCATGAGAACTTGATTTTAGAAAGCTTTTTTTCCCTTCAACAGGCCTGTCCTTCTGATTTCATTGTCCATTCTCTTAAACAGGAATTTTGCGATACTGGTTGCTATGGCTACACGTATTGGACCCCTAAGCCCTGGAAGTTGGGGTCAGAGAGAGCGGACATCCTCACTGCTCCTGGAGGGACCAACGCAACAGGGGGAGCAAAGGTAGGGAAGGAAGGGAGGGAAGTGTCTCTGGCAGAGATGGAGCTGTAACTGGAAGGATGGATTAAGACTGGGGAGCAGGGACGGTTGATGAAGGACTCCCTGCATATGTGGGGTGTGTGGTCTGTTCCTGGAGGAGAGACAGGGTGTGTGGTAACACTGGCCCCCTCCATGGGACATGGTCTTGGACAAGCCTTGGAGCCTTTCGGAGCTCAGAACACATTGCCCTCCCGCTTGCCCTTGATAGTAGAACGGTGACAACCCAGCCACAGGATGCTGAGGAAAGGGCTTAGCAAATATGGATGGTCTAAGCTGAGGTGGGCTTGAGATGAAGACACATCAAGGAACATTGTCCCCAAACCACATGAGCAAATCTGCCAAGTAATTGTAAGTGCACATTGCTTTCCTGCTTTCCTTTCCATTCTGGTTCTGATTTCCTCCCATTCTGGGGCATTTCTATGGGCACACACTTCTTTTACAGCAGCCTAGGAATTGGGGAACAACTCAAACTCTGATTTGATATGTGCAGGTTGTTAAATAGAATTTTTAGATGGACTGTGGGATAAAGAGGGCTGTGAGGGAAGGACAAAGTAGAGATGAGGGGAAAAAACATTTAAAGTGTGACTACAAAGGCGAGAGGGGAGTGGAATGGAAACCCAAAGTAGCTATCAGAAGGGAGTCTGCACTGTGTCCCAGCCCTGTGTGGCGGCTGGCTGGAGCAGGCTCCCTCTCTCTCCTTAAAGACAGAATCCCGGTGTGTTCTGATGAAAGTGACATCTGCTTTTGGCATTGAAGTTTTAGAGCAAAGTTGGCCACCAAACACAGCTGCTTCTACTGAGCCCTGCTATTTTGTGCCAATGTCCAGTTCTGTTTTAGATGAGGGTACTGACACAGCAGGTGGTAGAATTCACACCCTCCTTGATTTTCCAGGCCTCCAGCAATCCTTAGATCACAGCACCATTGATGCTTGATGCTTCTCATCTCTGACACCCTGCCAGCTCAGGAAAGATTTCATAATTAAAAATGTAAAAATGTTAATTACCTGAAGATACTTCCTGATGGGTAGCACTGATCAGGAGGGAAATTGATGGTATTAAAACAGTGAAAATTATTAGATTAAGCAATATTCATGGGAAATGTATCTCATAAGAGCTCTGTGTGTGGTCGTGCATGTTTGGTGCTGTTTTCTACATTCTATTCTGTCCATGGGTTAGAATGCATTGAACCAGGACAATGTGATGCAACGATTTGGCCGGAAGGAAGGGCATGTCTTCTTGGGCAGTGAAATATTTGGAGCTACAGGAATGATGCGGAGAGGAGAAAAAGAAATAGGCTTTATTGCTTTAATATTCCTGTGGCCACAGGAGAGAGGCATCACCTGGGGCAGTTGGGGAGGAGATTTTGCTGAGGATCTGGGCTGGGATCACATAGGGGACAGAGAGTTGTTTCTTCCACTGGGGTGGACCAAGTGCCTGAAAGATACGTCATCGTGTGCCTGGCTGCCTGGCAAACTTCTCTAAAGGGCCAGAGGGTAAATAACTTTAGCTTTTGCAGGGCCATACCTTCTGTGGCACCTACTCAGCTCTGTTGTTGTAGTTCAAAAGCAGCCATGTGCAAGTCCTACATGAGTGGAATGGCTGTGTTCCAATCAAATTTTACTTATGGACAACTGAAGTTTGAATTTAACATAATTGTTTTTTGAGGCGGAGTCTCACTCTGTCGCCCAGGCTGGAGTGCAGTGGCACGATCTTGGCTCACTGCAACCTTCACCTCCCAGGTTCAAGTGATCCTCTTGCCTTAGTCTCTAGAGCAGCTGGGATTACAGGCACATGCCATGATACCCAGCTAATTTTTGTATTTTTAGTAGAGATGGGGTTTCACCATATTGGCCAGGCTGGTCTCGAACTCCTGACCTCAAGTGATCCACCCGCCTCAGCCTCCCAAAGTGCTGGGATTACAGGCATGAGCCTGGTCTTTAATTTAATATAATTTTTATGTATGATGAAATCATCTTTTTATTTTCTTCAACTGTTTAAAAATGTAAAATTCATTCTTGGCTCATGGGTCAGATTTGGTTTGCAGATTATGCTGGTCTGCCAGCCCCTGCTTAGAATCTTCATTGACAAATATTCTACTTGATCAGTTTCATCTGTTTCAAGTCGTGGAACTTGAAGTTGCCATATTTTTGGACAAAAATACACCATTAATGAGAAGCAAGAATTGAGAGGCCTTAGCAAGCCGCACGTTAAATAATCTGAGATAATAATCCAAGTGGAAATCAAGTTGAATAATAATTCAAGTCTTTTCTGAAATTCTCTCCTCCCCTCCCCTCTCCTTCGCTCCCCTCCCCTCTCCTCCCCTCTCTTCCCCTCCCCTCTCCTTCCCTCTCTTCCCCTCCCCTCCCCTTCCCTCTGTCCTCTACCTGTGGGAAGCCCTATGGCCACAGCAGGTATGGTAGACCTGAAGTACCTGGGAATGAACACCCACACCCATCTCGATCCAGGACTGTAGGAGCTGAAGTATAAACACCCCAGCTCCCTTGCCCTATGAGCAGGAAAATATCAAAGTGTTTCTCCCATTACTTAATTACTCTAAACAAACCTCAGCTTTCTTCTATAAAATGGGGATCAAAGTAGTATTTGCACCAGAGAGTCATACGTGAATGTATTAGTTTCCCATAGATACTGTAACAAGTTACATGTTACTATAAACTGTAGCTTACAGCAAAGAAGTTTTATTATTTTACACCTCTCATTACCTACGTTGGGCACTGGCTTGAAAACACAGAAAGACATGCAGGGTGCTATGACGGTCCATGATGGGTCAGTTGGATCAGGGAAGCAATATTTAAACTGAGAGCTGGTAGATGAAGTGGGGTCTAGCCCGGCGAGGAGGGAACGGGGGTATGTGTGTGTGGGGGATCCTGGGTATGAGCACCAACAAGGTAACTTGTTGGGAAGGCTGGCCCACCCACAACACACAGACACTGTGCCTAATGGGGGTTCTGAGGCCTCTGCTTTCAGGAAGCTGGGGGCTAATTGTGGTCAGCCTCCAAGAGGAATAATTTCTGGAATGTGTCTTGATCTTGTTATTTTCACATTATCTTCTGATTTTCTCATCTTGCCCTAACAACTACGCTGGAGGGTTGGGAGGGGGAATAATCTACATAAAGTGTGTTGCAGAGAAGTTGAAGGTTCAGGAAGTTGCTGGCCCCTTGGCTCCCTAGTGTTTCTTCCTCTGTGATGTTGCTCATGATTCCCAAGAAGAGAAAAGCTGTTGTCCACCAAACCAGGGAAACCTGTTGTCTGTGCAAAACATTTGAAGCACTCACAAGTATGCAAGAGTCAAGATCACCTGGAATCCTACCACCTAGCAACACTCATTACTAAGACTCGGTGTGCATCCGTCTTTACTTGTTATACATAGACACAGACTTGCACACATACAGTGCTATGGTTTGGATATTTGACCTGGGTAAATCTCATGTTGAAGTTTGATCCCTATTGTTGAAGGAGGTGTTTGGATTCCTCATGAATAGATTAGTGCCCTGGAGGGAGGCAAGTGAGTTACTTCTCTATTAGTTCCTTTGAGAGCTCCCTTGGAGCTGGTTGATAAAAAGAGTTTGGCACCTTCACTCTCTCTCTCTCTCTACCTCTCTTGTCTCTTCTCTCCCCATGAGATCACCTCCTGACCTTTGGCAGTCCACCTGCCTCGGCCTCCCAGAGTGCTGGGATTACAGGCATGAGCCACTGTGTCTGGCCTCTTTTTTAAAAAAAATTAAAATAGAGATGAGATATCACTATGTTGCCTAGGCTGGCCTCCAATTCCTGAGCTCAAGTGCTTTTCCTGCCTTGGCCTCCCAAAGTGCTAGGATTTCAGGCATGAGCTGCCACACCCAAACAAATTTCACACATTCTTTGATCATGAATAACTCATAATATTAGCCAACGCTTTCTGAGTGCTGTTGTTTGCCAAGCTCTGAGTTTGGTTCATTAACTCATTTAGTTCCCTGTAGTAAGTAGAAAAATGCCCTCCAAAAGATGTCCACATGGTAATGCCCCCAAACAATGAATATGCTACCTTACATAGGAAAAGGTACTTTGCAGATGTGATTAGGAATCTTGAGAAAGGAAGATTCTCCTGGATCATCTGGTCAGTCCCAATGTTATCATAAGGATTCCTGAAAGATGGACAAAGAAGGGAGAGAGACTGAAAGATGCCTGCAATACTGGCTTTAAGACAGAGAAAAGTCTGGGGAAAGCAGACACTGATGGATGCTGGAAGAGACAAGGAGACAGATTCTCCCTTTGAGCCTCCAGGAAGAACACAGCCTTCTGGCACCATGATTTCAACCCAGTAAGACTGACTTTGGACTTGAATTTCTTTCTTCTTCTTCTTCTTCTTCTTCTTCTTCTTCTTCTTCTTCTTCTTCTTCTTCTTCTTCTCCTTCTCCTTCTCCTTCTCCTTCTCCTTCTCCTTCTCCTTCTCCTTCTCCTTCCTTCTCCTTCCTTCTCCTTCTTCTTCCTCTTCCTCTTCTACTTCTTCTTCTTCTTCCTCCTCCTCCTCCTTCTCCTCCTTCTTCTTCTTCTTCCTTCTTCTCTTCTTCTTCTTCTTCTTCTTCTTCTTCTTCTTCTTCTTCTTCTTCCTCCTTCTTCTTCTCATTCTTCTTCTCCTTCTTCCTCTTCTTCTTCTTTTCTTCTTCTTCTGTTTTTTTTTTTTTTTGAGACAGTATTTTATTCTATCACCCAGTCTGCAGTGCAGTGTTGTGATCTCAGCTCACTGCAACCTCCACCTCCTGGGCTCAAGTGATCCTCCAGCCTCAGCCTCTCAAGTAGCTGGGACTACAGGTGCACACCACCACGACAGTCTAATTGTCATATTTTTTGTAAAGACGAGGTTTGCTATGTGGCCCAGGCTGGTCTCAAACTCCTGAGCTCAAGTGATCTGCCTGCCCTGGCCTCCCAAAGTGCTGAGATTACAGGCGTGAGCCACCAAGCCTGGCCTAAAATCCTTATGTTATTAAAAGAAAACATAAGTAAGTATTTTTCTAATCTTGGAGTGGAGAATGTCTTTTTAATCATAATGCCAAACAGAAATCATAAAGGAAAAGATGGATACATTTTTTTCTATAAAATATTAAGACCTTTAAAAAAAACTTTGTATAGACAAACATGTTTGTACAGACAGAGTGAGACCCTATCTCCAAACAAAAACAAAACAACAACAACAAAAACACAACAAAAAACCAGTAATGATTTAAAAAATATCTTTAGCTCCTGTGGAATTTATCTGAGTGTAGAGTAATAGCTAGGGGTCTGTGTTGTGGGGATAGAACCCAACACCAGGTTGTGGGGGTGACAAAGTCCAGTGGAGTCAAAGAAATGAGAAAAGACAGTTTGAGAGAGAAAGTGGGTCCAGGAGGCCATTGCGAGTGTGGAGGCTGCGAAGGCCCTAAGCTCTGGAAGTCCAGATTATTTATTGGTGATCAAACAAAGAAATAGGTGGTGAGAAGGTGGGGTTGAAAGGGTGCATTGCATTAAGCACATGATTTACAGCTGTGATGGTTTAGCATATGCTCTGCTACTTGAGATAATGGGGAGCAGGTTCTTCTAACTCAAGATACAATGGATCCTGGGAGAGCAAGGAGCAAGGAGCCAGCAAATCTAGACACATTCCAGAGCCACGAGCCCTGGATTCTATCCAAGCCATGAGCGGTTTTATGCCCTGGGCTTAGATTATGGTGCATCAGGGTAGCCTTCCACCCTTTGGCACAGAGCTTGGTGTTCCAAAGGCCATGAGGGGTTTTAGACCCTGGACCCTGGACATGTTGCAAGACTCTTTTACATTATGTCAGACATGCAAGCCCTGCCTCAGCTTCTCTCCCAACGTTCAGCTTTTCTCCCAACACTCAGCTCTTGTCCCAACAGGTCTAAATGTTTTCCCTTTTTCTTTTCTGAGTTTGCATAAGTTCTTGGATCCATGTCTGCCTTCTCTGCCCTATGCCAGCACATGTGGCCTGGGTCACTGTCACTTGGTGATATCCTCTAATATACAGTATGGCCAGAGTTAAGGTTGGGGTGACCTCATAGGCTATTCCTATTATTTCTAATTTTATACTTTCTGTTTCTAAATAGCTTACATTTATGTCTCCCTGTATTGTGCTTTCTTGTTTTGTTTTATTGTATGTATATTTTTTTCTAATTTTTCTCTTCCTGTTTCTGTTTTTGCCATAATGACAAAATTTGCTTTGTTAATTTTAAAAATAATTCTTTTGGTAATGTAGAAGCAACATAGATTCATTTTCTAGGCAGCTCGTGGCTGCTCTCACTCACTGTATTTTTAAAAAATTAAACTAACTTCATTGGTTTGATTATTTGATGATTAGGAATTTAACACATGATTATCAAAATTATCTGATAATGTCTGAAAATGTAAAGAAGGGAAAATTACCCATCATGTTATCACCCAGAAATGACCACTGGTAATAGCTCATGGTGTAATTTACAGTGTGGCTGAATGTCGCTTAGATCACTCTTTTATGCTGTTGGGTTGTATTTTTTGTCTGGTTAGTGAATTGTCCTCTCCACACACATACATGAGCTATATTTTCATCTTAATGACAACAGAATTTTCTACCATATTTATTTATCTATACTGTTGCTAAATATTTAGCTTTTTTACTGTTTACTTTTATAAACAATACTGCAGTGAACATCCTGATTCAAGTATCTCTTTACTGTGTGTTTCCAGTTGTTTGTTCAAAGGTGTTGGCGTGGTTAAGGCTTGTGTCATATGTTGCCAAATTACCATCTCAAGAGGCTGTGCTATTTTGTTTTGCCACCGGCAATGTAGAAGCATCTCCCTATTCCTATACCCTAATCCATCCTGGGCTTTATCAGTCTTTTAAATCTTTGTCAATTTTGTAGGTAAATAGTGTCTTATTGTTTTAATTTATCTTTAATTGATTATTAGGAAGGTCAAACATATTTTGGTTCATTGTATTTCTTTTACATTTGAATCTGTGTTTTTCAATCAGATAAACAATGAAATGATGTCAATTAATCTCCCTTCTGACTGGGATGAGAATAACACTGATTTACATTCAATATCCTACTGTGGCTGGTGTGAAGGGTGGGACTAGGTGATGAGCTGGTTCCTCAGCTCCCTGGGGGTTCACTGAGCTCTCTACCTGATTGTTTGAGCCTTCTTCCAGATGGTGACTTGATCCTGGATGGTCTTGTTGGTTCTAACTTGGTTCTAACTTGGCATTTCCTAGAGATACTGTTTTTTGGTAACACTTGTTTAGCTCCACCCAGATGCCTGCAAGTGGCTCTATGTGACTTGCTTGGCCAAAATCCATAGGACCCCATGTTCCAGTGAGAGCTGCTCAGAGCAAAGCTCCAACTACTGAAAGAAGAGAAGATTGGGCTTGTCTGAGATCATGTGACTGGCTCAGCAAACGCACAGAAAGGATCCAGGTTTCATCTTCTTTCTTCTGTGTTACAGTACCATACCTTGGGATTATCCACTTGCATTGCCTAATCTGTATCACTGAGATGATGGCTTGGAGCCTGTGTTCTGAGCTACATCCTCTCCCACATTTCACTCATCTACACACTCACTCATTCCACAGATATTTATTGCATACCTATCATGTACCAGGCAGTGTTCTAGCACTGAGCTTGTGTTCTAGCACTGAGCTTGATCCAGACTTCTTACTTTCTGATCCTTTTCAAGATACTTCCTCTTTGGACCCCAGTTTCTCCATCTGTGGCACAGGAATACATTTGAGAGGACCATCCGAACCTCATGAAGTTTTGTGAAAGTGCAATGAGATGATGCAGGTGAGGTGCTCGGTACAGTGCCGGCACATGTGAGATGAAAGCTGACTTTTGTTATTTGAAAATAATTATTTTGGCCTTCTGTGTGGAAGATCATGATTCTCCTGCAATTTTCCTTTACAGCCTATGGCCTTTGCCTGCCTTCTGCAGAAACTAAACCCCTTTGAGTGGAATAGAAGGTAAAAATGCCTCCTAATGAAGAGGGTCACGTCCAGTGGTCTCCAACTCTAGCATTCCTCAATTTTATGATCTCTAGTTTCTGGTCTTGATTGGTGCTATAGGGGTTTCTAACATTCAAATTCTGGTTTATGGGACTCAGTGAACCTCTTTTGGATAAATATGGACTATAGCTTGTTGTTTTCTTTTATGATGCACACACAAAAAATGTCAGAGGAGCTGAGCAGCTGAGTTTGACTTCTAAAGAAGTTATAGGCCTGTCTCTCTCCTTCTGTTATTCTCAGGCTCAATTCTTACCCTTGTCCCATGTGTCCACCCACCTGAAAATCAAAAGATGAGCTCCCCGCCATTCTGGGAGATCTGCCCTGATTGAAGACCTGCAGAAAAGCTGAGGCATCTAGGGTTTTGGAATAAAATTTCTTCTGCCTACAACAGATCCGCATCTAATCAAAACCAAACCCTTAATTAAAAAAAATCTCAGGTACTTAATTTGATTTACTTATTTGCATAATATTGGAGGACAAACGACACCTGCCCCACAGCCTACATTTCTGCTGCAGGCCAAGGGATGGCCCCTGTGACCCGCCCCCATAACCAGGCTGGCCTTGGCGGGGAGACAGCTGGGTCACTCCTCTTAATGCAGTTCCTCTGCTTTGGGTGGGGGTGGGGGGTGGGGAGGGGTGGAGTGGATGTTCCATGTGTGGGAAGATTCTGGAAATAGCTTTATAGAAAAAAAACCTTTGTTTTACATTTCAACTGCTGGCTTAAAATGCCCAGTTCTCTGAAAGTGGACTTCTTTTGCCTATGTTGTGTCTGTAGCACCAAGGGGATTCGGTGTCAGATGCTTTAGGGACAAGCTTTGTGGAGGAGAAGGCACTCAGGAGCCAAGGCGGGTGGTCACTGGAGGCAAACGCCTTCTAACACTTTTGCCAGCCTTGGGTGACATTTGATTGTCATGTTTAGTCCGTCTAGCTACCCTCACTGGCGGCACCTTGTAAACGCCTAAGGACAAAAGTTCATGTCAAATGTGTCCTCAGGACCACTTAGCAAAACTGAAAGGGCTGAAAACTCCTACTTGAACATGATTGACATTGAAAGCACCTAAGCTAAGTTGCAGCAGGGGACCTACCCAACCAGAGCCCACTGGTTTTAGGTCAGCACAGTAGGGCAATGTGCTTTCTGGCCAGCAGGGGGCGCCCCAGAGTCCCGGAGAGCCAGACAAGCAGCCTTGTCCCAACCCAAAACAGAGAAAAAGGTGCTCAAGAAACCTTCTCTCCCGAAAAGGTAGCTTTTGGAACCCGAATGGCTATTCACATCACACATTAAATGCTATTCAGAAAATAAGGTAAAATCAGGCCATCAGAACTTCAAACAAATGTTTGTGTCCATTTTATTATTGAAAAATTGCATCGGGTAAGAGTATTTTTTCTCTCAAATGGCCTAAGTGATAGCTTAGAAGAGCTTCATTTCACGTCTTTTAATTTTGAATTATTCTCTTATCTGTAATAAAGCATCAGTCAAGCACAGAATTAGTATTCTGGAAAAAAGGGCTTAATGAGCTAAAACATTTCTATCTGGGGTAGGGAGAGCATCTTATCTTGCTTAAGTGTTTCAGAAGGAATTTGTAGGGAAAGAGGCAGAAGATTTGGTACGACTAAATGGAAAAAAAATATGTTGGTCTCTTCTCTTTTCCCATATGTGCCATAAACCAGTTCACACGGCAGCACCTCACTGTACTGTAAGTTCGACATAAAACACTCAGTACAAAACTTGGGCTCTTCCTTTCAGTTCTGCTAGATTCTTTTATTAATGAGAGTGAAGCAAAAACACAGTCTCCTTTCTCCAGTTACATTTCTGGCATCGGATGCTCCATCATACATCATCCTCTGCAGCAGGCGACTTTGGAAATAGCTGACTATTAGCAACTTAATTGCCCTTGAATATACAATGCACACTTGTGCAGACGATTCATGAAGACGACTGCCAACAGACAGTGAAATTAGAAAAAATGGCCTCTTGGGTTACATCCGTATCAAAGTTTTAAAGAAGGAGTAAAAGAAGATGTGGCTATAAATGGAAGTTTTAGCAGAGTTTAATAAGTGTCTGCCACTCCATCTGAGGCACTGACTAGGATTTCTGCTGTGGGTTAAAGACCAGTTGATGTCCAGTGTATGAATAAACAGGTAATGAGTATCATCCAAGCATCTATTAGTTCACTGATCTTTTGGATTATAGATGTAAGAAATAAATATCTTTAAAATATGCATTTGGTAGTAACAGCTTCGTAATAAAGGTTTTTTTTGTTTTTGTTTTTGTTTTTTTTGTTTGTTTGAGACAGAGTCTTGCTCTTGCTGCCCAGGCTGGAGTGCAGTGGTGCGATCTCGGCTCACCGCAACCTCCACCTCCCGGGTTCAAGCAATTCTCCTGCCTCAGCCTCCCAAGTAGCTGGGATACAGGCACGTGCCACCATGCCTGGCTAATTTTTTGTATTTTTAGTAGAGATGGGGTTTCACCATGTTGGCCAGACTGGCTTCGAACTCCTGACCTCAAGCGATCCACCTGCCTCGGCCTCTCAAGGTGCTGGGATTACAGGTGTATGTGTGTTTTATAAGGCTCTGATAATTTTACCTTGGATTAAATAAATGTCAGTACCTACATCAAGACTTCAATTATAGGGCTTTTGGATTTTGAAACCGTCAAGTATTCAGAGCAATGAAAATCAGGAATTTGAACAGCCAGATATGTGAGGTTCCATTTATACTCATAGTTGCTTAATAGATACATTGTTTGTACTGGCAGTATCTCTAGGGATGAACAAATGGCAAAATTTACATTTGGGCAAACTACAAAAAGACCGAGTTAACTCAGAAGGCTGATTGGTATGAGGATTTTTACAAGTGATGTTAAATGGGTTAATGAGATTGATGTTGTATCCAGGCTTTTTTTTTTTGATGGAATCTCACTCTATTGCCCAGGCTAGAGAGCAATGGTGCAATCTCAGCCCACTGCAACCTCTGCTTCCCAGGTTCAAGCAATTCTGCTTCAGCCTCCCAAGTAACTGGGATTAGTGGTGTGTGCCACCACACCCAACTATCTTTTTTTTTGGTATTTTTACTAGAGATGGGGGTTTCACCATGTTGGCCAGGCTGGTCTTGAACTCATGACCTTAAGTGATCCACCTGGCTTCACCTCCCAAAATGCTAGGATTACAGGCATGAGTAACTGCGTCCAACCTGATGTTGTATCCAGGTTTTTAAATACTATTGGTCTTGGATTGTTATGGATGCTAACATAAGAAAATATTTTGAATTCTGATACACATCAAAGAACACAGAACACAATAGTGAAAAGGAAGAGTTTGTTGAGGAGCGAAGCAATTGAGCTGGAGATGGTTCCAACAGTTGAGTCTATCATTCATTTTGTAGAAAGCAGTTCTTGTTATACTTCAATTAAAATTCTTTCCAAATGAACATACAATAAAATTGACTTGCCTGTGTGTGTGTGTGTGTGTGTGTGTGTATGTGTATAGTTCTATGAGTTTGAAAACATGTATAGGTTCATGTAACTGCCCTCACAATCAGGATTCTGAGTAAACTCATTACTCAAAAACCTGCTTCCTATCATCTGCCCTTCCTTTGTATTCACACCCTTCTTGCCTCTTCACCCCCTGATGCTCCTTGTCACTACAGCTTATATTTTGGAGAATGACAAGTAAATTGAACTGAGCAGTGTGTAACATGTTTGAGACTGGCTTCACTCAACACAATGTCTCTGAGATTCATCTTAGATGCTCTATACACCCGTCAGTTCTTTCTTTTTATTTCTGGCTAATCATTCATTGCCAAGATATGTTCAGTGTGTCATCTATTCATTAGTTGAAGTACTTTTGGGTTGTTTCCAGTTTTTGGTGGTTATAAATATAGCTGTTATAAACATTCGTATACTGATTTTTGTGTGAACACACATTTATATTTCTTTAGGGCAAGTACCTAGGGGTGGAATGACTGGATCGTATGTGTACCTTAAGTGTATGTGTAAATTTATAAGAGACTTCCAAACTGGTTTCCATTGTGGCTGTACCTTTTCACATTCCCAGTAACAAGATACAAGAGTTCCAGTTGCTCTGCATCCTGGTCAGTACTCAGTACTATCAGTAGCTTTTTATCTCAGCCATTCTAATAGATGTGTAATGCTATCTCTTGAGGTTTTCATTTGCATTTCCCTGATGGCTAATGGTGTGGAACATCTTTTCATGTGCTTATTGACCATTCACATACGCTCTTTAGTAAAGTATCCATTAAAGCTCCTGCCCATTGTTTAATCAAGCTGTTTTCTGACTGTTGGTGGCTTCTTTATACTTTCTAGATCCAAGTCCTTGTTGGATATGTGACTTGTAAATACTTTCTCCCAGTCTGTAATTTGTGTTTCCATTCTCTTAAAAGTGTCTTTCACAGATCAATAGTTTTAAATTTTGATGAAGTCCAATCTATCAATGTTTTAAAAAATTTATGGATTGAGCTCTGGGTACTATGTCTAAGAGCTCTTTGCCTAACCCCAGGTTATCAAGATTTTCTCTTACGCTTTATCCTAAACGTCTCATAGTTTTATGTTTTACATTTAGATCTATGTTCTATTTTGAATTATTGTTTGGATAAGATGTGATGTTTCAGAAGATGTTCATTTTATTTTTTTGGGCTTTGACTGTCCAATATAATTTGTTTCAACACCATTTGTTGAAAAACTCATCCTTCCTCCGTTGAATTGCTGTTGCACTTTTTGTCAAAAATCAATTGGTCATATTTATGTGGGTCTATTTTTGGGCTTGATACTGTTCTATGGATCTATCTCTTTACCAATACCGTGCTGTATTGATTACTACCATTGTATAATACATCTTAAAATTGAGTGGTGTGTTTCCTTTGATTTTATCCATTTTCAACATGGTTTTTCTACTCTAATTTCTTTGCCTTTCCACAGATATTTTAGAATTTGTTTTTATATATCTTTAAAAATTCTGCTACAATATTGATTGAAATTATATTAAATTTGGAGATGATTTTGGGGAGAACTGATGCCTTTACTATGCTGACTCTCCCAATTCATGAACATATTAAGTCTCTCCACTTATCTATGTCTTTCATTTGTTTCATGAGCATTTTCTATTTTTCAGATTCTGTACAGATTCATGCACAGATTCTGTACATGTTTTGTTAGATATATTGCTAAATATTTCATTTTGTGGGAAGCTATTCTAAATGTTTATTTTTAAATTTTGATTTTAAATTGCACATTGCTACTATGTGGAAATACAACTGGTGTGTATATGTGTGTAATCCTTAGGATTTTCTAGTAGACATTCATGTTGCCTGTGAATAGGTACATTTTTATTTCTTCCATCCTAATATGTATCCCTGTTGTATTAGTCTTCTTGGTCTACTATGCAAAATACCACAGAGTGGGTGGCTTAAACAACAGAAATCGATTTTCTCATGGTTCTAAGGGCTGGGACGTACAAGATCAAGGACATATTGCTGGATTTGATTTGATAATATTTTGTTGAGGATTTTTACATTGCTAGTCATGAAGAATATGAGTTTGTAGGGTTTTTTATTTTTACTTTTTTTTGCTTGTATTGTCTTTGTCTGGTTTAATTATCAGGACAATAATGGCCTCATCAAAATATATTGAGATGTGTTCCCTCTTCTATTTTCTGAAAGAGATCATGTGGAATTGGTGTAATTTCTTTTTTAAAATGTTTGGTAGAATCCATCAGTGAAACTATCTGGGAATGGAGGTTTCTTTTGTGTAAAGTTTTAAACTATAAATTTAAGTTTTTTAATGTTATAGGACTATTTAGGCTATCTATTTCATCTTGGGTGAATTTTGGCAATTGGTTTTCAATAATTCATTTATTTCATATAAGCTGTTGAATTTATGTGAGTAGTGTGGTTCTTGGTATTCCTTTATTAACCTTTTAATGTCTGGCAGGGCTGCCTATCACTATATGTTCTTTTTCATTCCTTATATTGATAATTTGAGTCTTTTTCTCTTGTCAGTCTGGCTTGAAGATGATAAATTGTATTGATATTTTAAAATAACCAGCTTTTTGCTTCATTGACTTTTCCCTATTATTTTTCTGTTTTCAGTTTTGGTGGTTTCTATTTTTAAATATATTATTTCCTTCCTTATGCTTGCTTTAGATTTATTTAGTTCTTTTTTTTTTTTTTTTTCTAATTGTCTGAAGTGGAAGCTGAGATTATTGCTCTGAGATGTTTCAGATTTTCTAATATAAGCTGAAATGATTTGGCTCTGTGACCCCATGCAAATCTCATCTTGAATTGTAACCTCCATGTGTCAAGGGCAGGACCTAGTGGGAGGTGACTGGATCATGGGGGCAGTTTCCCTCATACTGTTCCCTTGATAATGAATGAGTTCTCACGAGATCTGATGGTTTTGTAAGTGTTTGGCAGTTCCTCGTTTCTCCTTCTCTCTCTGTGTCTCACCTGCTGCCATGTAAGATGTGCCTTGCTTCCCCTTTGCCTTCTGCCATGATTGTAAGTTTCCCAAGGCCTCCCCAGTCATGTGGAACTGTGAGTCAATTAAACCTCTTTCTTTGATAAATTACGCAGTCTCAGATAGTATCTTTATAGCAGAGAACGGACTAATACATAAGCATATAGTATCTTTATAGCAGAGAGCAGACTAATGCATAAGCATTTAATGCTATGAATTTCCCTGCGAACCACTAGTTCAGTTTTATGAAAAGAGGGTGAGTGGTAATAAGTCCAGCCATTTTCAACAAAGCACATTCCAGGCAATTTTCTTCACCAATTAAAATTTAAAACCTCCTATTGCGTGCTTGCATGCTTAGGGGATGAAGGAAGCCTAAATTTGTCAGATGTTCTGTACCAGCAATTTCTATTTCTATGGCACAATTGTGACCCTGAGTCTTGAAGGAAAAGTTAAATTTTATAGACTGTTTGTTATGCCATGGGATAAATACATAATACAGTTTTGAAAGATTTTCATTCCATAAAGCATCACCAACTTTACTAACTGCCTTTATTTTTTTAGAACCCCTCATTGCTAGGTGATCATGTGTTACCATGTTTCAGTTGGAAAACATTTCAGATCCATTAGAGCTCCCAGGGGAACTCCATGCTTACGAGAATTTCTCTGAAACAAATAAAAACTATACATAAAATTCTGTTTCTACAATGCTTTTAAGAGAGCTGGAGCAGCAGTTAGTCGTTAGAGCTCTTCCCTTACAGTCTTCAAATGATTTGCATTGTGGGGGCCTCCTTGGACTTATCTGGAGCATCACACAGAGGCTTCTCTGGAGCATCACACAGATCCTTGTGAGCTGTGTTCACCCTCGGTACTACAGGCGCTGGATTTATTCATTCTCTGGAGATTTGGGGGTGCTCAAAAACACCTTTCTCCCCCTCCTAATTGTTTTGGGATTGGGTGAATTTTTTTTATCATGGTAAAATATACATAACATAAAAGTTACCATTTTAACCATTTGTGTTGTACAGTTCAGTGTCATTAAGTACATTCACATTATTGTGCAACCATCACCACCATTTTTCCCTCTTCTTAAGAAGAAACTCTGCACCCATTAAACACTACCTACCCATTTATCTCTCCCTAGACCCTGGAAATGACCTTTCTCCTTTCTGTTTCTGTCAATCTGAATATTCTAGGCACCTCTAGATGTGTTGGCTTATTTCGCTTAGCATAACGTTTTCAAGGTTAGTCCATGTTTTATCACGTATCAGAATCTCCATCTTTTTATGTCTGAAGAACATTCCATCAGATGTATATACCACATTTGGTTTATCTGTTTTCCATCACGAACATTTGGGTTGTTTCCCTTCTAGATCATTTGATAGCAAAACATTCTGAGTTTCCTTTCAGGATATAGGCATATACCAGAAAGTGCTCCTGCAGCCTTTAAGCTATTAGAAGATTATAGATCTGACATATTAGAGCACTAATCACATTTGCATACCTCATTATATCTATGGTACAGAGCTGTAATCTGTATAGGAGAGGGCAGGGGCCATACTGGAACTTCCTAGGTAACTTTTTCAAATGTTACTTCGTCCTCATTCTTCCAATTTGCTTTTCTATTGGGAGTGGGTCATAAGTCTTACTTGTGTTGGGTGAAACGTTTTATGAAAATAGCTGCTGTAGACTCATGGACATTTCTGCAATTGGTTCCTTTCATGAACACTGGGAGTTATGGTAAAAGAGTATCTTGGCTGGAAACATCCAGGCTTACTTGTTCTTTATGATTCGATATCCACTCTCTGGAGGTTCATTAACTTTTACAATACTTTATTTTTAGTGCATTTTATTCACTTCTCATGTGGTTCTGTTTGGATCTGTTTCTTCAGAGTGGACGTCATGTGTGTTCCTATGAATCATTGTTGGGCATTACAGGAAAAGGGTCAGAAATCTCTCAACTCAGTGCAGGGTCAGGAACACCAGGAGGATCTTGACAGCTATGGATGAGGGTGGCAGGCATTGCGTCTCCAGGGGACAGAATTAGCACACGTACAGGGTTGGGGGTTGGGAGAATAGAACTCTTTGGGGTTGCTGGAAAGAGGATGCGGTAAAGGAGGAAAGAAAAAAAAATTCTATCTTCTAGAATTACTTATTTTCTGGTTTAAATGTCCATTCCCATCAACTTATACTCAGCTGTAGGTCAAAGTCCTCCCCAGCTGCCCCAAGCAAAATTTATCCAACGCTTTATCATACCTCTGAGATATTTTCTACCTCTTTACAGGGGAGCTAATCTTTCCCCTTCTTTTGAACTGAGATGGGGTAGTCCTGCCTTTCCAGAAAAGTCTGTGTGGTGCCCAGGTCCTTTCTTCCTGGCTTCTTTAGAGGCTAAAGAAGGGTCCAGCACCATAGCAGTTTGAAAAGGAATACTTCTTTTTTTTTTTTCTTTTTCTTTTTTTTTTTTTTAATTTATTTTTATTTTTTATTTTTTATTATACTTTAAGTTCTAGGGTACATGTGCATGACGTTTATATCATGTATAACTCCCCAATGCAATCCCTCCCTCCTCCCCCCTCCCCATGATAGGCCCCAGTGTGTGATGTTCCCCTTCCCGAGTCCAAGTGATCTCATTGTTCAGTTCCCACCTATGAGTGAGAACATGCGGTGTTTGGTTTTCTGTTCTTGTGATAGTTTGCTAAGAATGATGGTTTCCAGCTGCATCCATGTCCCTACAAAGGATGCAAACTCATCCTTTTTTATGGCTGCATAGTATTCCATGGTGTATATGTGCCACATTTTCTTAATCCAGTCTGTCACGGATGGACATTTGGGTTGATTCCAAGTCTTTGCTATTGTGAATAGTGCCGCAATAAACATACGTGTGCATGTGTCTTTGTAGTAGAGTAATTTGTAATCCTTTGGGTATATACCCAGAAGTGGGATGGCTGGGTCATATGGTACATCTAGTTCTAGATCCTTGAGGAATCGCCATACTGTTTTCCATAATGGTTGAACTAGTTTACAATCCCACCAACAGTGTAAAAGTGTTCCTATTTCTCCACATCCTCTCCAACACCTGTTGTTTCCTGACTTCTTAATGATTGCCATTCTAACTGGTGTGAGATGGTATCTC
Organism: Trachypithecus francoisi; assembly: GCF_009764315.1. Lineage (NCBI taxonomy): Eukaryota > Metazoa > Chordata > Mammalia > Primates > Cercopithecidae > Trachypithecus > Trachypithecus francoisi. The sequence continues at coordinate 3,288,187 of NW_022681442.1, read as the reverse complement.
ATTGTAGTTTTGATTTGCATTTCTCTGATGGCGAGTGATGATGAGCATTTTTTCATGTGTCTGTTGGCTGTATGGATGTCTTCTTTTGAGAAATGTCTGTTCATATCCTTTGCCCACTTTTTGATGGGGTTGTTTGTTTTTTTCTTGTATATTTGTTTGAGTTCTTTGTAGATTCTGGATATTAGCCCTTTGTCAGATGAGTAGGTTGCAAAAATTTTTTCCCATTCTGTAGGTTGCCTGTTCACTCTGATGGTAGTTTCTTTAGCTGTGCAAAAGCTCTTTAGTTTAATTAGATCCCATGTGTCAATTTTTGCTTTTGCTGCCGTTGCTTTTGGTGTTTTAGACATGAAGTCCTTGCCCATGCCTATGTCCTGAATGGTACTACCTAGATTTTCTTCTAGGGTTCTTATGGTATTAGGTCTAACATTTAAGTCTCTAATCCATCTTGAATTAATTTTCGTATAAGGGGTAAGGAAAGGATCCAGTTTCAGCTTTCTACTTGTGGCTAGCCAATTTTCCCAGCACCATTTATTAAATAGGGAATCCTTTCCCCATTTCTTGTTTCTCTCAGGTTTGTCAAAGATCAGATGGCTGTAGATGTGTGGTATTATTTCTGAGGACTCTGTTCTGTTCCATTGGTCTATATCTCTGTTGTGGTACCAGTACCATGCTGTTTTGGTTACTGTAGCCTTGTAGTATAGTTTGAAGTCAGGTAGCGTGACGCCTCCAGCTTTGTCCTTTTGACTTAGGATTGTCTTGGCAATGCGGGCTCTTTTTTGGTTCCATATGAACTTTAAAGCAGTTTTTTCCAATTCTGTGAAGAAAGTCATTGGTAGCTTGATGGGGATGGCATTGAATCTATAAATCACCTTGGGCAGTATGGCCATTTTCACGATATTGATTCTTCCTATCCATGAGCATGGTATGTTCTTCCATTTGTTTGTGTCCTCTTTGATTTCACTGAGCAGTGGTTTGTAGTTCTCCTTGAAGAGGTCCTTTACATCCCTTGTAAGCTGGATTCCTAGGTATTTTATTCTCTTTGAAGCAATTGTGAATGGAAGTTCATTCCTGATTTGGCTCTCTGCTTGTCTGTTACTGGTGTATAAGAATGCTTGTGATTTTTGCACATTAATTTTGTATCCTGAGACTTTGCTGAAGTTGCTTATCAGCTTAAGGAGATTTTGGGCTGAGACGATGGGGTTTTCTAAATATACAATCATGTCATCTGCAAACAGGGACAATTTGACTTCTTCTTTTCCTAACTGGATACCCTTGATTTCTTTCTCTTGCCTGATTGCCCTAGCCAGAACTTCCAACACTATGTTGAATAGGAGTGGTGAGAGAGGGCATCCCTGTCTTGTGCCAGTTTTCAAAGGGAATTTTTCCAGTTTTTGCCCATTCAGTATGATATTAGCTGTGGGTTTGTCATAAATAGCTCTTATTATTTTGAGGTACGTTCCATCAATACCAAATTATTGAGCGTTTTTAGCATAAAGGGCTGTTGAATTTTGTCAAAAGCCTTTTCTGCATCTATTGAGATAATTATGTGGTTCTTGTCTTTGGTTCTGTTTATATGCTGGATTACGTTTATTGATTTGCGAATGTTGAACCAGCCTTGCATCCCAGGGATGAAGCCCACTTGATCATGGTGGATAAGCTTTTTGATGTGCTGCTGAATCCGGTTTGCCAGTATTTTATTGAGGATTTTTGCATCGATGTTCATCAGGGATATTGGTCTAAAATTCTCTTTTTTTGTTGTGTCTCTGCCAGGCTTTGGTATCAGGATGATGTTGGCCTCATAAAAAGAGTTAGGGAGGATTCCCTCTTTTTCTATTGATTGAAATAGTTTCAGAAGGAATGGTACCAGCTCCTCCTTGTACCTCTGGTAGAATTCAGCTGTGAATCCATCTGGTCCTGGACTTTTTTTGGTGGGTAGGCTATTAATTGTTGCCTCAATTTCAGAGCCTGCTATTGGTCTATTCAGGGATTCAACTTCTTCCTGGTTTAGTGAAAAGGAATACTTCTTAACGACCAACGAATGAAAACACTGGAAAAGAATTTGATATATGAAGCCATTAAAATTGCTTCTGCAGATGAATATGTAATGAAATAAATAGTATTTTATGGAGAAATAGGCTCTGCCATATGATGCAGAATATTTATTTTTCGTAATCACCCATTTATTTCTGTATTTATATACAGAAAATGTTGGAAAGAATCTTACCAAAATGTTAATAGTTGTTATCTCTGAGGGAAGTTCTGGGTGATTTTTTAAACAATTAGAAAAATTTGTTTCTAAACTATCTGTTTTGTTTTGTTTTTATGCCACAGTAAGGAACCTTGTCTCACAAGGCAGGCACTGTGTCTTTTCAGGAGCAGAGGCCTGGCCCTCAGTTTGTGTTTGTTGAATGAATAAATAAATGACTGACTAATATAGTAATGGCAAATATAACTAGTTGGGGTTTAAACATCTATGGGAGGGTTTATAATTCATAAGTCAATGTGAAAGGCCTTTACAGCTTGTAAATGCACAAAAGCAAATGTGAGTGTGTATTTTATTTTATTTTATGACAGGGTCTTACTCTGTCACCTAAGCTGGAGTGCAATGCTGTAATCAGAGTTTACTGCAGTCACTACAAGGCTCAGGTGATCTTCCCAACTGAGCCTCCTGAGTAGCTGGGACTATAAGTGCATGCCACCACAGCTGGCAAAGTTAGATTTTTTTTTTTTTTTTTGGTAGAAATGGGAGTCTGGCTATGTTGCCCAAGCTGGTTTTAAACTCCTGGCCTCAAGTGCTCCTCCAGCCTTGGCCTCCCAAAGTGCTGGGATTCCAGGTGTGAGCCACCATGCCCGGCCAATGTGTTCCAATTATTATAATTGTGCAGCGACTGCCACCCTTCCAAGTCCTTGGGTGCCACTGTGGCCGGCTGGATGAGCCCCTTTCAAATGCTTCCTAGCAACCATCCCTCCTGGAAGTCCGAGGTGGATAACTTGAGCTCATGTTTAAGTCAGATTTATTTTACTTTAAGTTGTCCCTTTTTAGGGCTAATTTAGAAACACGCATGCCCTTTCTCAAGATTTTTATCAGATGGTGGAGAACTTTTAACGAATATAATGGGAACATTTCCCCGTCCTAGAAAACGGGGGGCAGGCAAAATGCAGCTTGACCCCATCGACTTCTTTCATCTGCTCTCTGTAATCAGTTTCATGAAAAGCACGTGGCTGCCCTGCTCTATCTTGATAAAGAACAGTTTTTCTTTTCCGTTAAAAAAATCGTTGGAGAGCTGTTTTTTTTTGTTTTTTTTGTTTTTTTTTTTGAGACGGAGTCTCGCTCTGTCGCCCGGGCTGGAGTGCAGTGGCCGGATCTCAGCTCACTGGAAGCTCCGCCTCCCGGGTTTACGCCATTCTCCTGCCTCAGCCTCCCGAGTAGCTGGGACTACAGGCGCCCGCTACCTCGCCCGGCTAGTTTTTTGTATTTTTTAGTAGAGACGGGGTTTCACCGTGTTAGCCAGGATGGTCTCGATCTCCTGACCTCGTGATCCGCCCGTCTCGGCCTCCCAAAGTGCTGGGATTACAGGCTTGAGCCACCGCGCCCGGCCTGGAGAGCTGTTTTTGATGTTGAAAGAAGACGAGGTGCAGCTGAGGGTGATGGGGAGGAGCCTTCTCCTCTGTGCCCCGTTTCAGGGTGGTGAGCCCAGTGGGTTCTGCCTTTCAGGTCTGTTCCTTCATTAGAGCAGCTGTGCAGGGGGTCGCCGTCTGGGGAGAGTCTTTGGTCCCTCCCCACCAGGGCTTCGTAGAGGTCCACGCCTCAAGCCCAAGTGTATCCGGCAGCAGGGGTGAGGCAGCTGCAGCTGCCTAAAATGAAAATGAAAGAGGCATTTGTTCTCATCAGTACTGCTCAGAAGAGAAAAAGACTGGTCCTGGAGGAGTTTTCGAGAGTTTTTCCAAATAGGAAAAGTTTTGGGTAATAGGCTATCTTCCCAGTCAACTCCTAAGAGGCCTGGTTGTGGATCTGTAGTATATCAAAACTGTTTTGACCACAAATATTTATTGTACATTCACGAGGTACCAACCTTGTTCTAAGTGCTTAGACTATATCAGCGAAGAAACAAATAAAGCATCCTCCTCTCCTGTAGCTAGCTCAGACTCAAGACGAATGAGGACTGGAATTAGTCAATCGTGCAGCAGGTTAGAAGGTGAATGTGGTGTAGAAAGAAGGGAAAGCAGAACCGAACAAGGGATCAAGGATGCCAGGGATGGAGGGGCCATGGGTAGTCTATTTACAAGAATGGCTGGGAGGAGTCTTACAAGACAGGTGAGATTTAAGCAAGAACCAGCACCCCCAACAAAAAACCAAACAACAAACAATCCCAGCTATGTGACAAGAAAAATATTTAGATTTGTGTGTTTGTTTCCACCTCATGAGGATTCTGACGTTGAGAAGAGTGAGCTCTGGTGACTGCCAGCCTGTAAAACCCAACACACGGATGCTCACGGTCTGGTGAGACCTAAGTGCCCGGCTCTTCAGCCACCCCCTTCCCTTTGACACCCTCCTTTGTCTTGCTTCTGGAGTGCCAGCCTTGCCTTTTTCCCCCCACTTTCAGGCCAGTTTCTCTGGCTTCTTTCTTGGGTTTCTTTTTTTCCCACCAGTTGATTTGAATGTTGGTGTTCTTCGAGGTTCTGTTCACCCCACCCATCTATTTCCCTTGGATCATCTTGCCCATGCCACAGCTTTTACAACCACTGGTCAGCTGGCAACTCGAGACCATCTCTGAGCTGAATGTCCTTCCTGAGCCCTAGTTCTGTCCCGCCATGTGCTTTAGGAAGTCTAAAGCTGAACTCATCAAACCTGTTTCCTTTGGGGAATTTTGTTGGTAACAGCTCTACTTTCCAGCTAATGATGCAATCAGAAAGCTGAGAATCATTCCAGTTGTCCCTTTTCTTTTCCCAGAAATAATCAATATGCAAGGTGCTCATGCACTGACAGCGACGGCGAACACTTGCTGCCTACTTACTGGGTGCCAGACAGTGCCCCCAAAGCTCTGCAAGAGGCAGGTGGGGACACATGGAAATACCTGGACAGAGGGAAGTGGAGTGAGCAGCAAAACCAGGACTTGAACCTACTCCCTCGGACTCTGGAGGATGCACCTTTAACCACCCCCTGAGATGAGGTCTTAGAGGTGCTCTGGGGTCGGATCCTGGAGGACTCCTCAGCCCACATTGAAGATTTTGAACTTTATTTCTTAGCAAAGGGAGACTATGAAAGGATCTCAAGTGGAGTAAGAAAGACAAGGGTGCATCATGTGGTTTTTACTTAGAGGATCACTCTAGCTGCAGGGTGGGTGACAGATGGTAGGAAAGAGGTGATGAAGTCATGTTGTCATAGTATTGGCAAGAGGCACTGTGGGCTTGGAGTGGAGCAGGGAGGTGAGAGTGGAGAGGAAGGGACGAGGCCAGGAGATGTTGAGGAGATACCGTCAAGAATCTGGTGAAGTGTGGTGGAGGTGGCTGCCAGGAACAGGGAGTGACAGGATTGTCATCTGCTCTTGCATCCAATTCAACTGCTTAGGAGAACGATGCCTTATTATAAAGTCCTACATGCTTATTGGAGAATGCAAAACGTAGAAAGAAAAACAAACAACAACATGTCTAGGTCCATTATGCACTGATAACTACTATTAATATTTGGTATACACACATAGAGTGATATTTATATCTGTATTGATAGTGTATATATATATATTGATAGTATATATTGTTTAACAACAGGGATACATTCTCAGAATGTATCAGGTGATTTCATCACTGTGCAAACATCACAAGAGTGTACTTTTTTTTCCCTTCAACTTTCTTTCTTTTTTTTCTTTTGGAGACAGAGTCTTGCTCTGTCCCCCAGGCTGGAATACAGTGGCACAGTCTTGGCTCACTGCAACCTCTGCCTCTTGGGTTCAAGTGATTCTCATGCCTCAGCCTCCCAAGTAGCTGGGACTACCGGTGCGCACATCACACCCAGCTAATTTTTGTATTTTTAGCAGAGATGGGATTTCACCATGTTGGCCAGGCTGGTCTCGAACTCCTGATCTCAGGTGATCTGCCCACCTCGGCCTCCCAAAGTGCTGGGATTACAGGCATGAGCCACCGTGCCCGGCCCCCTTCAACTTTTATTTTAAGTTCTGGAGTATATGTGCAGGATGTGTAGGTTTGTTACCTGGGTAAATGTGTGCCATGGTGGTTTGCTGCACAGATCAGCGCATCACCCAGGTATCAAGCCCAGCATCCATTAGCTCTTCTTCCTGATGCTCTCCCTGCCCCCATAGAGTGCCCTTTCACAAACCTAGACGGCATTGCCTACTGCACACCTAGGCTGTGTAGTCTAGCCATAGCTGTAGGCTGCAAACCTGTAGGCCGTTGTAATATGATGGTAAGTATTTGTGTATCTAACCGTATGTAAACATAGAAAAGTTGCAATGAAAGTATTGTATAAATGGCAATAAAAGATAACGTTAATATGGTATAAAAGAGAAAAAACAGTGCACCTATATACAGCACTTACCATGAGCAGAGCTTGCAGAACTGGAAGTTGCTCTGGGTAAGTCAGTGAGTGAGTGGTGAGTGAATGTGAAGGCCTAGGACATGACTATACACAACTGTAGACTTTATACACACTGTACACTTAGGCCACATGAAGTTTAGAAGAAGAATTATTCAGGCTGGGTGCAGTGGCTGATGCCTGTGTAATAATCCCAGCACTTTGGGAGGCCGAGGTGAGTGGATCACTTGAGGCCAGAAGTTTGAGACAAGCCTTACCGACATGGTGAAACCCCATCTGTACTAAAAATACAAAAATCAGTGATGGTGGTACAGGCCTGTAGTCCCAGCTACTTGGGAGGTTGAGGCAGGAGAATCACTTGAACCCAGGAGGCAGAGGTTGTAATGAGCTGAGTTCGTGCCACTACACTCCAGCCTGTGTGACAGAGTGAGACCCTGTCTCAAAAAAAAAATAAATAAATAAAATTCTCCAATGATAAACTAACCGTTGCTTGTGGTAACTTTTTTATTTTATAAACTTTTTAATTTTTTAAACTTTTTGATTCTTTTAATAACACTTCGCTTAAAACACAAACACATTATCCAGTTGTACAATGTTTCTTTCCTTTATATCCTTATTGTGTAAGCTTTTTTCTGTTTTCTATTTTTTTTTTTTTTTTACTTTTATACTTTTTTTGTTAAAAACTAAGACACAGACATGCACATTAGCCTAGGCCTACACAGGGCCGGGATCATCACAAACGTGAGTACAGTGTTGTGCTACATTACGATGACTATAATATCACCAAGCATAGAGATTTTTCAGCTCCATTATAATTGTATGGAACTCCTGTAATATATGCGGTCTATTGTTGGCTGAAATATTGTTACACAATGCATGACTCTCTCTCTATGCATATATATTAAATTTGTGTATGGTATATATGGTGTGTATACATTACATATATAGTAATATACATAGTGGTATACAGATAGTCATATACTGTTTAATGATGTTTTCGTCAGCAACAGATCACATATATGACAGTGGTCCCATAAGATTATAATGGTGTTCTTTCTTTTTGAGATGGAGTGTTGCTCTGTCACCCAGGCTGGAGTGCACTGGCACGATCTCGGCTCACTGCAAGCTCTGCCTCCCAGATTCAAGTGATTCTCCTGCCTCAACCTCCCGAGTAGTTGGGATTACAGGCATGCATCACCATGCCCGGGTAATTTTTGTATTTTTAGTAGAGATGGGGTTTCATTATGTTGGCCAGGCTGGTCTCTAACTCCTGACCTCAAGACATCTGCCCACCTCGGTCTCCCAAAGTGTTGGGATTACAGGTGTGAGCTACCACACTCAGCCTATAGTAGCATATTTTTTTCTGTACCCTTTCTATGTTTAGATACACAAGTACTTACCATCGTGTTATGACTGCCTAGGGTATTCAGTACAGTTATGCTGTATAGGTTTGCAGCTGAGGAACAATGGCCTGTACCATTTAACCTCAGTGTGTCATAGGCTATATGATCTAGGTTTGAGTAAGTGCACTCTACAATGTTTGCACAGTGATGAAATCACCTAACAGTGCATTTCTCAGAACACAGCCCTGTTGTTAAGTGAGTCATGACTATATATATATAGTGTGTATGTCGTATTATGTGGTGTGTGGGTGTATATATGCTGTGAGGAGGCAGATGATGTCAAGACGAGCAGGAAGACAAGCAACCCAGGCTTCCTGTGAATTGGCGCTAGGAGCTGCCTGGAACCCAGTCATCTGTTACTCTCTTCTTCCAGCTCTTGAAGGCCACGTGGTCTTACCTCCTGTGATTCCCTTGGTGCTGTTTCACCCACCTGCCCCACGGTTTTCTCTGCTGTCTTATCTTGTGGATGATCCAACCTGGCCACCAACCTAACATGTGCTTATATATATGTAATACATATGTACAAAGTATAAATATATTTTTAAGTTTTGTTTTACACAAGTATGGGTCATAGTTTATGTATGTATGTGTGTGTATATATACACACACACACACATACACACTCACATATATATAGCTTTTGCCTAAAAAAGTCAATTTTCAGTTCATTTAATGTTTTAAACATTATTTTAGTGTTTTTAAGTATTTAGTAGTTCTATGTATCTATTGATTCATTCTACACTTAATTTAACCAATTTCTTATTGCTGAACATTTATGCTCCTTCTGAATTTTAGCTTCCACAAGTGACCCCTGTAATGAGCATCTTCAGTATTTAAATCTTTGTATTTTCTTAGCTCAGATTTGGCTTATAAATAATATCAACTTAGAAGTGATCTAGTATTTCCTTAGGATAAATTCTCAGCAGTGGATCTCATGGGCCAAAGGCTGAGAAAAGTCTTAAGGCTTTATTACATGTTGCCAAATTGCTCTGTAGAAAAAGACGCTAAATTGCATTTCTGTGACAAATGAATGACATTTTCCCAGCTATTACAACTTTCCAAATCTTTGCCAAATTTTATTTCCCAAATTACAAGGGAAGGTGACGTTTTTTCATATGTTAATTGGCTAGTTGTATTCTTCTATGGATTGCTTGTTCATGTCTTTTGTCCATTTTCCTATTGGGGTGTTTTCCTTTTCTGACTGTTTTTTAAAGGACTTGTTCTAATTAAGACTTTCGGGATGTGAGAGACAGAAACACTCTCAGGTTAGAACAGGTGAAAATGGGAGTTTGCTGTGAGGAGGCAGTGATGTCAAGATGAGCAGGACGACAAGCAACCCAGGCTTCCTGTGAATTGGCGCTGGGAGCCTCCTGGAACCCAGCCATCGGTTACTCTCTTCTTCCAGCTCTTGAAGGCCACGTGGTCTTACCTCCTGTGATTCCCTTGGTGCTGTTCCACCCACCTGCCCCACGGTTTTCTCTGCCATCTTATCTTGTGGATGATCCAATCTGGCCACCAACCGAATATGAGCTTACTCTATGGCCTTTCAGCTCTAGCCCTCACAAGTCTCTGTGTTTCTAGAGACAGAATCTGACCAGCTCTTCCTTGAACCATACTCATAAAAGTCACTGGCAAGCTAAGGTGTTGTCTCTTTTGAGGTCACACATCCATCCGTAGCTCCATGAGTCAATTTTATTTTTTTGGTCAGATAGGTTATACACATTTTCCACATGGGCTACATATATTAAATATATTGCTGGCGGTTAATTTCTCGCCATTATTTCCTGAATGTGTCCATCTCTCTTCATCCCTGCTGATGAAACAGCCTTAAATCACTTCCTCATTACTTTTCACCTGGATTACAGCTTCTTACAGCTCTCCATGCCCCTAGTTACAGCCTTTTTTTTTTTTTTTTTTCCTAGATGGAGTCTTGCTTTGTCACCCAGGCTGGAGTGCAGTGGCTCACTGCAACCTCTGCCTCCTGGATTCAAGTGTTTCTCCTGCCTCAGCCTCCCGAGTAGCTGGGATTACAGGCATGCGCCACCACGCCTGGCCTGATTTTTGTATTTTTAATAGAGATAGGGTTTGGCCATGTTGGCCAAGCTGGTGTCCAACTCCTGACCTCAGGTGATCTGCCTGGCTTGGCCTCCCAAAGTGCTGGGGGATTACAAGCATAAGCCACCGCATCTGGCCTGGTTACAGCCCTTCCCATCCTATTCTCCCTGTCCTGTCAGCAGAGAGAGGTACCTACCCAAAATGTAAGCCTGGCTAGGACCTTTCTTAAATCTTCCAGTGGCTCCTGGGAAGCTTCTGGATAAAGTTCAAGTCCCAAAATGATGAGTTAGGGATAAGTTAGGCATTTCCACGTGGCTCCCTCTTCCTCTGCATCTGGATGATGCCCCCATAGACATCCATGTTGCAGCCACACCCTGGGAGAGTTCAGAAGCAGCCATGCTTTTTCCAGATGGCCCCTCTGCCTGGGGCATCCTTCTCACTTTCTCATTCTGGCAAACTGTTACTTGTTCCTCAGTGAGCTCTCAAGCCTCGCCTCTTCTATTTTGCTTCCCTTGACACTTCTCTGGGTTGGGTTAGTTTTTCTTTATACTTTTACCGTTCTGGACATTATTGGCCCAACAGTAACACACTATGTTGAAAGTGGTTTCTTATCTTTTCTTCTTCGAAATGGGATGTCCTTGAAGATCAATGACCATCTTTCTGTTTCCCTAGTACTGAGACATGGGGTTGAATGAATGTTGCTGTGTGAAGGGACAGAGGGTTGGTTCATGGCCAGTTGCAGCTGATGGAATACCCTGGTAGCTGAGAGTCATCATAAATACTCATTACTAGTTTTCATTTATTAAAGGAAAATGAAATGTATTTAATACCAACAATCCCCTAAATCAAATCCAATCCCTGATGAAGCGTAAGTTATGGGTATCTGCTGCCGTAGGCTGGGTAGAACAGGGATTGAGGACAGAGGCTGTGAGCCTGGCAGCCCATGTGTGAATTCTGGCTTAACCTCTGGCTGTGCGATCTCAAGTGAGTGAGCTGACTTCTAACTTGGGGGCCCCTATCTGCAAAAGTGGGGCTTATGAAGCATTGGTCTCACAGAGCTATGAGGACTGGGTGAGATAATGTAGCCGAGTACTTCTCATGGGGCCTGGCAAGGCCCATACTAGTTGGAGTTTGTGAATAAGTTATTATTAGAGTCTGCTAGGATTATTAGAGTGCTTCTCGGTGTTGGAGGCATCTCATACAGCAGCAGCACCTACAGAAGGAAAACATGATTATTTCCCTTTTCCAGTTGTTTCCATTCTGGACAAAAAGCAGGCTGCATTGTGTCTAGGGATTCTACATTGCAGGAATTTCCCCTTGTTTTTCAGCTTCCATTGTCATAGCAGGTTCGAATACTGTATTTCCCCCCTTTACTTCTTGGTACCTTTAGAAGATTCTGACTGGTGTTCACTTAAGTGGGAGCAGCACTGGGTGCACAATGCTCACTGTGCATCTGTCCGTATTCCGAATCACATCCAATATGACTTCCTGGCAGCGGGTTGGCGTCTGCGTTTTGTAACCTGAGCCTTGTCTGCTGTGAGCTGGAACACCTACCTGCCACTCTGGAGAGCAGGGATTGGAGGTGAGATTTTCTCCCCAGAATCCAGCTCTGCGCTCAGTCAGAAAGGGGCTTACACGTGTATTTTGCTGGTATAAAACCAATTTACCTGCTCAGAGAGCAGCCTTAGTGATTAGTGCGCGTGGAAATAGGGTGTGTGGCTTGTTCATATCAGCCCGAGGTAAACTCATTTGTGTGGAAAGCAATTATGGGGCAGAGTTAAGGCATGCTGACCCTGAGTGCTTTCTGATTTGCACATTCCAAATATACGAACTGTTTTGTTTGCAAGCCTCGTGTGTGATGGGAATAGGTGCATTTGTTCATTTCTTTCTGAGTCGGACTTCTACTTATTTACTTATTTATTTATTTTTAAAGTTTTTTTTAACTTTTTTGAGATGGAGTCTTGCTCTGTCGCCCAGGTTGGAGTGTAGTGGCGCGGTTTCGGCTCACTGCAACCTCTGCCTCCTTGGTTCAAGAGCTTCTCCTCTCTCAGCCTCCAGAGTAGCTGGGATTACAGGTATGTGCCACCACACCCTGCTAATTTTTGTGTTTTTAAGAGAGATGGGGTTTTGCCATGTTGGCCAGGCTGGTCTCGAACCCCTGACCTCAGGTGATCCACCCGCCTCAGCCTCCCAAAGTGCTCCCTCCCTCTCTAGTAGTCCCCAGTGTCTATTGTGCCCATCTTTGTGTCCATGTATACTCAATGTTTAGCTACCTCTTATAAGTGAGAGCATGTGGTATTTGGTTTTCTATTCTTGCGTTAATTCACTGGCCAGGCACAGTGGCTCACGCCTGTAATCCCAGCACTTTGGGAGGCTGAGGCGGGCGGATCACCAGGTCAGGAGATTGAGACTATCCTGGCTAACACGGTGAAACCCTGTCTCTACTAAAAAAAAATACCAAAAAAAGTAGCCGGGTGTGGTGGCGGGCACCTGTAGTCCCAGCTACTCAGGAGACTGAGGCAGGAGAATGGTGTGAGCCAAGATTGCATCAATGCACCCCAGCCTGGGCGACATAGCGAGACTCTGTCTTAAAAAAAAAAAAAAAAAAGATAATGGCCTCCAGCTGTATCCATGTTGCTGCAAATGACATGATTTCATTCTTTTTAATGGTTGTGTAGTATTCCATGGTGTACACGTAGCACATTTTCTTCATCCAGTCCACTGTTGATGATCACCTTGGCTGATTCCATGTCTTTCCTATTGTGAAACCAGGGTTCAGCAAACTATGATTCTTGGGCCAAATCTAGCCTGCTGCCTGTTGTTGTACTGCCTGCAAGTTAAGACTAATATTTAAATTGTTCGAAAAAAATCAAAAGAACAATATTTGGTGACATGTGCTACTTGTTTGTGTAATTTTCATGCGTCTACGTATTGCTTGTAGCTGCTTTCATGCTGCAGTGGCAGAGGTAAGTTGTTGGAATGGAGGTTCTATGGCCTGCAAAGTTGAAAATATTTACTATTTGGCCCTTGACAGAGAAAGTTGGCTGACCTCTGCTTTACACTACCAACAATTCCTTGCAAATTTATTTTTATCTTTGCAAATGACAATAGCTAGCTAGCTTTCTGTCTGTCTTCTAAAAAAAGTCAAAAGATGGTACAGGAACATAGTAGATAATCGATTGTGTTCACTACTAGTAGAGAGGCATTGCTTTATCTGTAGGGACACATTGCATTTTGGGAACACAGTAGATAATCGATTGTGTTCACTACTAGTAGAGAGGCATTGCTTTATCGGTAGGGACACATTGCATTTTGGGAACACAGTAGATAATCGATTGTGTTCACTACTAGTAGAGAGACATTGCTTTATCTGTAGGGACACATTGCATTTTGGGAACACAGTAGATAATCGACTGTGTTCACTACTAGTAGAGAGGCATTGCTTTATCTGTAGGGACACATTGCATTTTGGGAACACAGTAGATAATCGATTGTGTTCACTACTAGTAGAGAGGCATTGCTTTATCGGTAGGGACACATTGCATTTTGGGAACACAGTAGATAATCGATTGTGTTCACTACTAGTAGAGAGGCATTGCTTTATCGGTAGGGACACATTGCATTTTGGGAACACAGTAGATAATCGATTGTGTTCACTACTAGTAGAGAGGCATTGCTTTATCTGTAGGGACACATTGCATTTTGGGAACACAGTAGATAATCGATTGTGTTCACTACTAGTAGAGAGGCATTGCTTTATCGGTAGGGACACATTGCATTTTGGGAACACAGTAGATAATCGATTGTGTTCACTACTAGTAGAGAGGCATTGCTTTATCGGTAGGGACACATTGCATTTTGGGAACACAGTAGATAATCGATTGTGTTCACTACTAGTAGAGAGGCATTGCTTTATCTGTAGGGACACATTGCATTTTGGGAACACAGTAGATAATCGATTGTGTTCACTACTAGTAGAGAGGCATTGCTTTATCTGCAGGGACACATTGCATTTTGGTTGCCTTTTTGGTGATACTCTGGGCTTTGCTACTTCAGGCCTCAGGGTTATATATGCGTCTCAGAGCCAGCCATGCCTTCAGGAACTTTGCATGGGCCTGCTTGTGGGTGGGTGTAGGCATGTATAGAAATTGCTAGTAACTAACTCTTGGTTGTTTTCTGGGAAGGCTGAGAACACACGCTAAATCTCCTAGATTTGATCTGAGAATGAAAAGAGAAAAATGCATGTAAAGTGCTTAGTATATTGCTTGGTATTTACTAAGTTATCAATAAATGTTTTAAAAAAATACCAAAACAAGGCTGGGCACTGTGGCTCACGGCTGTAATCCCAGCACTTTGGGAGGCTGAGACGGGCAGATCACGAGGTCAGGAGATCGAGACCATCCTGGCTAACATGGTGAAACCCCGTCTCTACTAAAAAATACAAAAAAAACTAGCCGGGCGAGGTGGCGGGCGCCTGTAGTCCCAGCTACTCGGGAGGCTGAGGCAGGAGAATGGCGTGAACCCGGGAGGCGGAGCTTGCAGTGAGCTGAGATCTGGCCACTGCACTCCAGCCAGGGTGACAGAGCAAGACTCCGTCTCAAAAAAAAAAAAAAAAAAAGACAAATTGACTCAACTGGAGTTCAATCTTTATTTTCTACAGCTTTTTTGTTTTGATTTTAGCCTGAAGTGCTAAAGTGCAAATACAATGCTGTGCTCAGAATTCATCTTGAGTTCTTTTTTTCTTTCTTCAGTGTGCTTATGTTGTTTATTTGAAGTACATTTAGGTTCACTTGTTTCTGTTAGGATTCCGTTTTGAGTGTCTCCCTTGTCTTGTTCATTAATTTTTTGTGTGTGTATGTGAACTAACATGGTTCTAAAAGCCAGAGCTATGCAAATATCATCCTCAGGGAAGTGTCCTTTATTTCTTTCCCTTACCTCTGTTCACATCATTTCTACCTCTTTCCTTCCTACCACCCTGCAGGTATGAATCTCATTCATTTCTGGTTGATCTTTCCTGTTTCTTTTTGCACAAATGAGTAGATACACGTATAAATGGATCATTCTTCCTCCTCATACTGAGGAGGAAGGCAAACTGCATCCATCTCAAGCGTGCTGGGAGATCCCAACAGACACTCTGAGCAGCTCTCCCAGGAAGAATTCAGCAGAGTAGCCCAGATGTCACTGGTGGGGCTCTGGCCACTGAGCTGATTTATGCTCAACCACTTGCCTTTCCCATTTACAGGAACCCAGATGCCCACCTGATGCAGCCAGAGGTAAAGATGACAAGAGGGGACAGAATGGGTGGGGCTCATGTGTGCCAGCAATGGTCAGATGTTCCCTTACTCAGAAAAAAGGAAACAAAAGCAAAACAATTTAGGCTATTTGAACATCTTTTTTTTTTTTTTTTTTTTTTTTTTTTTTTTGAGACGGAGTCTCGCTCTGCCGCCCAGGCTGGAGTGCAGTGGCCGGATCTCAGCTCACTGCAAGCTCCGCCTCCTGGGTTTACGCCATTCTCCTGCCTCAGCCTCCCGAGTAGCTGGGACTACAGGCGCCCGCCACCTCGCCCGGCTAGTTTTTTGTATTTTTTAGTAGAGACGGGGTTTCACCGGGTTAGCCAGGATGGTCTCGATCTCCTGACCTCGTGATCCACCCGACTCGGCCTCCCAAAGTGCTGGGATTACAGGCTTGAGCCACCGCGCCCGGCCTTGAACATCTTTAATGGATAAGGTATCAGGAAGTTTTAAAGTAAAAGCCTTCCTCTTACAAGTAGTTCCATAAGAAACAGGTAAAAATTTAGAAATCTAATGCTTATCATGCTCAAAAAGTTGTGAAAGACTATGACCTTTATGAAATGGACTCAAGACATTCCCATGAGAATAGGAGAATGTGAGAGATGAACAGAACGTGACATTTATGGAAAAACTTAGCCTGCCTTTGCTGGTTCTATGGTCTGTGGTAGAACAAGGAGGCAAGAAATGAATGAAGATGTAGAAGATTCTGTAGTGTAATTGATGAGAATTTAATGATTTGGGTGCTGATGCAACTGACAGAGTGTATATCATGTCTTCAAGAACTCATCAAACATACACAATACATATACCAGTTGATATGGATTGGCTCTGTGTCCCCACCCAAATCTCATGTTGAATCATAATCTCCAGTGTTGATGGAGGAATCTGGTGGGAGGTGATTGGATCATGGAGGTGGATTTTCCCCTTGCTGTTCTTGTGATAGTGAGTTCTCATGAGATCTGGTTGTTTGAAAGTGTGTAGCAGTTTTCTCTCTCTCTCCTTCAAGTCACGTGAAGACGTGCCTACTTCCCCTTCTGCCATGTTTATAAGTTTCCTGAGGCCTCCCCAGAAGCAGAACCCTGTATGACCCTCAGAACCATAAGCTGATTAAATCAATTTTTAAAATAAATTACCCAATCTCAAGTAGTTCTTTATAGCAGTGTGAAAATGGACAAATACAGAAAATTGGTACCAGATAAGTGGGGCATTACTACAAAGATACCTGAAAATGTGGAAGTGACTTTGGGGCTGGGGAACAGGCTGAGGCTGGAACAGTTTGGAGGGCTCAGAAGAAGACAGGAAGATGAGGGAAAGCTTGGAACTTCCTAGAGACATGTAGAATTGTTGTGGCCAAAAAGCTGATAATGATATCAACAGTGAAGTCCAGGCAGAGGTCTCAGATACAGATGATGAACTTATTGGGAACTGTAGTAACAGCCACTCTTGCTATGGTTCAGCAAAGAGACTGGTGGTATTGTGCCCCTGCTCTAGGGATCTGTTGAACTTTGAACTTGAAAGGGATGATTTAGAGTATTGAGCAGAAAAAATTTCTAAGCAGCAAAGCATTCAAGATGTGGCCTGGCTGCTTGTAACAGTGTATGCTCATATGTGTTTGCCAAGAGATGGTCTGAAATTGGAACTTATATTTAAAAGGGAAGAAGAGCATAAAAGTTGGAAAATTTGCAGCACAGCCATGTGGTAGAAAAGAAAAGCCCATTTTCTGTGGAGGAATTCAAGCCAGCTGCAGAAATTTGCATAAGTAAAGAGGAGCCAAATGTTAATAGCAAAGACAATGGGGAAAATGCCTCCAAGGCATTTCAGAGACCTTTGTGGTAGCCCCTCCCACCTAGACCTCCTGGAGGCCTAGGACCCCACCATTCTGTGCAGCCTTGGGACATGGTGCCCTGCTTTCCAGCTGCTCCAGCTCTAGCCATGGCTGAAAGGGGCCAAGGTATAGCTCAGGCTGTTGCTCCAGAGGGTGCAAATGAGAAGTTTTGGTGGTTTCTATGCAGTGTTAAGCCTGAGAGTGTGCAGAGGTTGAGTTGAGGCTTGGGAGCCATATTAGTCCATTTTCACACTACTGATAAAGATATACCTGAGACTGGGCAATTTACAAAAGAAAGAGGTTTAATGGACTTACAGTTCCATGTGGCTGGTGAGGCCTCATGATCATGGCAGAAGATAGGGAGGAGCAAGTCATATCTTACATGTGTGGCAGCAGGCAAATAGAGAGCTTGTGCAGAGAAACTCCCATTTTTAAAACCATCAGATCTCATAAGACTCATTCATTATCATGAGAACAGCACAGGAAAGACCTGCTCCCATAATTAAACCACCTCCTGCCTAGTTCCTCCCATGACATGTGGGAATTGTGGGAGTTACAGTTAAGATGGTATTTGGGTGGGGACACAGCCAAACCATATCAGGAACCTCTGCCTAGATTTCAGAGGATATATAAAAATGCCTGAATGTCCAGGCAGAAGTCTGCTGCAGGGGCAGAGCCCTCATGGAGAACTTCCACTAGGGGAGCGCAAAGGAGAAATACAGGGTTGGAGCACAGAGTTCCCATTGGGGAACTGCCTGGTGAGTTGTGAAAAGATGGCCACCATCTCCCAGACCCCAGAATGTTAGATCCACTGACAGCTTGCACTGTGCACCTGGAAAAGCCACAGGTACTCAGTGCCAGACCACAAAAGCAGCCTCAGGGGCTGTACCCTCCAGAGCCACAGGGGCAGAGCTGTGCAAGGCCTTGGGAGCCCACCTTTTCAGTCAGTGTGGCTTTGATGTGAGACATGGAGTTAAAGGAGATTATTTTGGAGCTTTAAGATTTAATGATTGCCTTGCTAGGTTTTGGACTTGCATGGGGCCTGTAGTCCCTTTGTTTTGGCCAATTTCTCCCTTTTGCAATGGAAGCGTTTACCCAATGCCTGTACCCGCATTGTATCTTAGAAGTAACTTGCTTTGATTTTACAGGACTATAGGCAGAAGGGACTTGTCTTGTCTCAAATGAGACTTTGGACTTGGACTTTTGAGTTAATGCTGGAATGAGTTCAGACTTTGGGTGACTGTCGGGATGGCATGATTGTGTTTTGAAATGTGAGAAGAACATAAAATTTGGGAGCGTCTAGGGGCATAATGATATAGTTTGGTTCTGCATCCCCACCCAAATTTCATGCTGAATTGTAATCCCCAGTATTGGGGGAGAAACCTGGTGGGAGGTGATTGGATCATGGGGGCAGATTTCCCTCTTGCTGTATTTGTGATAGTGAGTGAATTATCATGAGATCTGGTTGTTTGAAAGTGTGTATGAACATCATACACTGGGGCCTATTGTGGGGAGGTGGGGAGGGATAGCGTTAGGAGATATACCTAATGTAAACGACGAGTTAATGGGTGCAGCACACCAACATGCCACATGTATACAATAAACCTGCACGTTGTGCACATGTACCCTAGAACTTAAAGTATAATAATAACATAAAAAATAAAAAGAAAGTGTGTAACACTTCTCTCTCTTTCTCTCTTTCTTGCTTTCTCTTTCTCTCTCCTGCCAGCCATGTGAATACATGCCTGCTTTCCCTTTGCCTTCCACCATGATTGTAAGTTTCTTGAGGCCTCTCCATAAGCAGAAGCCTCTGAAGCCCACAGAACCATGAGCCAATTAAACCTATTTTCTTTATAACTTACCCAGTCTCAGGTATGTCTTTATAGCAGTGTGAAAATGGACTAACACTAGCACTCAAAGAAAATCTCAGAAAGTTCCCAGAAGTAGAAACTGACCAGGCCACATTCTCTAATTAAGACCCAACAAACTGGAAATGATGGATACACCTTTGAACAAACAAAAAACTCTTCCAACATATGAATCAGAACATTAAAAGTCACTTTCTTAAATAAAAATTATCAAAGAGAAAATAAAACATAATTAAACATGGAAATAAAGAAAATAATTAAAATAAGACTTTTATGCATAAAATTATGTCAGTTTATCCCAAGCAGAAAGCAAAAGTAAATTAACACCCTTGCAATTTTCATTAACTAACAAGAAAGAAGCAATGAGGTACAAATAGAAGACATTAATAAAAAACTCTAACATGAAAATAGATATTCTACAACTTATTTCCACCATCCCCTCCCCACCACTTAACATTTCATAAATACCTTTCCTTTTTAGGACATATGGATATCTTTTATTTCTTTTATTAAAAGCAGAACATTCTATAGAATATAGTACTATAGATTATTTAAACCATCCTCAAAATGTACATTTAGGTTATTTCCATGTTTTTTCAATTACAAGTAGTGCTTCAGTGGGCATCCTGTTAGATAGTTTTTTGCAATGTGCAAGTATTTAAATGGAAAACATTTCTAGCTTTGTAATTGCTGAGTCTAATGATTTATTCATTAAAAATATTAATAGTTATTGTAAATTCCTCTACAAAGATGATATTGACTTAAATTCCTCTCATGATTGTATGAATGTTCATGTTCCTTTATACTGTCACCAACAAAAGATAGCCTCAATTTTTTGCCAACTGGTAGATAGTAAAGTGCCAATATATTTTTGTTTTAGTTGCATTTTTCCTAATTAACTTGTGTGGCTGAACATTTTAAACCAGTTAAATTCCTTGTATGAGTAGCTTGTCCATATAATTTACATGCCTTTGTCCTTTACTTTTTAAATTAAATTAAATTAAATTTTTTAATTTTTAATTTTTTGAGATGGATTCTCATTCTGTAGCCAGGGTGGAGTGCAGTGGTGTGATCTCGGCTCACTGCAACCTCTGACTCCCTGGTTCAAGCAATTCTCCTGCCTCAGCCTCCTGAGTAGCTGGGATTACAGGCACACACCACCACACCCAGCTTTTTTTGTATTTTTAGTAGAGACGGGGCTTCACCACGTTGCCCAGGATGGTCTTCATCTCCTGACAACGTGATTCACCCACACTGGCTTCCCAAAATGCTGGGATTACAGGCGTGAGCCACTGCGCCTGGCCTTTTCAATATATTTTTGAGACTTAGTCTCAATCTGTTGCCCAGGCAGGGGTGCAGTGGCTCACGATCTTGGCTCACTGTAGCCTTAACCTCCTGGGTTCAAGCAGTCCTCCCATCACAACCTCACCAGTAGCTGGGACTGCAGATGTGTGCCACCATGCCTGGCTAATATATATTTTAGTTTTTGCAGAGACGAGGTCTCACTATATTGACAAACTGGTCTTGAGCTCCCGGGCTCAAGCTATCCTCTTGCCTCAGCCTCCTGAAGTGCTGGTATTACAGATATGAACCACTGTATCCACCCTGTCTTTTTTCTTTTTTTAATTATACTTTAAGTTCTAGGGTACACGTGCACAACGTGCAGGTTTGTTACACACGTATACATGTGCCATGTTGGTGTGCTGCACCCATTAACTCGTCATTTACATTAGGTATATCTCCTAATGCTATCCCTCCCCCTCCCCCCACCCTAAGACAGGCCCCGGTGTGTGGTGTTCCCCACCCTGTGTCCAAGTGTTCTCATTGTTCAGTTCCCACCTATGAGTGAGAACATGCGGTGTTTGGTTTTCTGTCCTTGTGATACTTTGCTCAGAATGATGGTTTCCAGCTTCATCCATGTCCCTACAAAGGACATGAACTCATCCTTTTTTATGGCTGCATAGTATTCCATGTTGTATATGTGCCACATTTTCTTAATCCAGTCTATCATTGATGGACATTTGGGTTGTTTCCAAAGTCTTTGCTATTGTGAATAGTGCTGCAATAATCATACGTGTGCATGTGTTTTTGTAGCAGCATTATTATACCCAATAATCCTTTGGGTATATACCCAGTAAAGGGGTGGCTGGTGCCCAACCTCTCATTTTCTTATTTACTTTTAACAGTGCCTTATGTAGAATAGAATTAACTCATTGTTGGTAATGTATGTAGATAGAGTGCCTTTTGTCATTTAGAAGTTTATGTGACCAAATCTATTGTTTTATTTTTATGAAGTTTTATCTATTTTGAGTATTATTTATTTTGAGAGGACCTTCCCTACACTAAGCAATGTAAATGTTTTCCTGTCTTTCTGTTTTGTACATATTTTTAGTTTTAAAAACATTTAGATTAATCCCCCTAGAATTAATATATGTATATTACATGAATAAGTGAAGTGAATTTTATTGTATTTTCTCATAGGAAAGCTGACTTTCTATGCAGTCAAAGAAATCATGAAGAAAAGGTCAGGCTGGGTGCAGTGGCTCACACCTGTAATCCCAGCACTTTGTGGGGCCAAGGAGGGCAGGTTGCTTGAGCAAAGGAATTGGAGACCAGCCTGGGCAACATAGCACAACCTGGTCTCTACAGAAAATACAAAATTTAGCCAGGTGTGGTGGCTCGTGCCTTTAGTCCCAGCTACTTAGGAGGCTGAGGTGGGAGAATCACTTGAGCCCAGGAGGTTGAGGCTGCAGTCAGTTGTGATCGTGCCACTGCACTCCAGCCTGGGCGACAGAGTGAGACCCTGTCTCAAAAAACGAAAAAGGTCAATACATTTGGCTATAAAAAATTTTAAAACTTGTATACCTCACAAATAACAAGCCAAATTAAGAGTGTCAATCATAAGAGTGAAAAAAAAATCTGCCACAAACAGACTAATATCTTCAGCAATCAGAAAAAGCAAACTAATAAAAGTGAAATAAATCATGACTTACTCAGCTCCAGTGATGGGACTTGGGGTGGGGAGGGCGTTGATCTCAAGCAGGAGGTGGTCTGGGCCTTCTGGGGCGGGACTCCGAGACAGAGGCTGGAAGCCCAATGCTGTGTGTCCAGCCCGGCCAATAAGTCTCTCTTTTGTGTCCCTTGGATTCTGAGCAATGCGAATGTGTGTGGTGGTGCACTGTGATGAGCTCTGTTTCCCTGGGGCATACTGGGATTTTAAAGGATTCTCTATGGGATCTGAAGAAACAAAGTGAATGGATAAGGAGGTTAGTGAAAAGCATGAGTCTGAAATGTTTTTGCTGCTCATGTGAAAAGATCCTGCAAAATAACCTAGCTCTGGGTGGTGTCCTCTCACATGGGGAGCACTCGTCCTGAGTGAAGCATGGGACCATCCCCCAAAGCTGTCCTGAGGCCCCATGTGGGTCAGCTCAGGCGCTCCTCCTGGCTGGCTGTCCTGCAGACCCCCATCTCACAGGCTTGGACCCCCACAAGTCAAGTGGGCTCATCACCATCCCTCCTTAGGCTCAGATATTACTTTTGTACCTAAGTTTGGTGCCCAGAGAGCTGTGCAGAACACCCCAGCAGTGTACTCCCAAGTTTGTCTCCCAAAGGGTCCCCATGTGATTTATCCATTGATGTGCCCTGGTGAGTCATATTTCCCTGGTGGGACCAGTTCTCTCCTGAACCCCAGTCTGACCTTGCAGTCCCCACCCCTTGGCGCCCCTGCTGCATAGGACCTTCCGCCATGCCCTCCATTAGACTCTCAGCACTGCCAGCTCCTGGCCTTAGCCCTGCCCCCAGGTTTGTCACTAGAGATGGACAGCAGCTCCAGCGGGGGCTTGAGTCCTCTCCAGTGAGGTGGGTGAGGCTGCTGGCCAGCACTGAGCAGGGTGGACCCTTAGTTCCAGGCCTGGTCACTTGAAAGCCTTTCTTTGTCCCCAGGGCAGGCCACCTGGAATCCAGAGTCATGCTGAGGAGGTGGTTGGGGCCAAGGGCAGGGAAGGATGGAAGGGGCAGCAAGTGCAGGCACCCTTCCCCTGGGCATCATAGGGTCCTGGCTCCAGATTTCCAGAAGGCTCCAGAACCCCCAGAATTCCAACAATGGGCCTGGTGGGAGGGCCACAAAGAACTTGACTCAGATGATGATAAATGAAAGATAAGAACTGTCCTCTTGACTCAAAAGCAAAATTTACATTTCTGATTACGACATTGCAAGTACCAGCATTTTAGTGGTTTTCAAACAAATTCATTTAAAGAAATTTATTGAGCACCTACCCTCTGCCCTGCAGACAGCAGTGAACAAAACAGCAATTAGACAGACAACAGAGACTTGGAAGGGTGAGAAGGTGGGATGGGGTGGAAGATGAAAAATTACTTAATGGGTGCAATGCATGTTATTTGGGTGCTGGCTACACTGAAAGCCCTGGCTTGATCACGATGCAATTTGTGCATGTAACAATTGCACTCGAACCCCATACATTTATACAAAAGCCCTCAGTCCTCACTGAGCCTCAGTATCCCCCCAGTGCGGCTGTCAGTCCCAAAGATCACCAACCCCGCCACTCACCCGGGCGGGCGGCGGGTAGCATGGCCTGCAGCACTGGAGACACTGGCCACCAATACCCACAGCTCCCTGCCCCCCCCCCCATGGGTCTGCCTGGCATCTTAGAAGGGACTCATGGAACCCTCTGACTAGAAAGCAAACCAGCTCCTTTCTTCTAGCTTCCAAACATTCCTTTAAAGGAGTCGGATATTATCATGAATTTATTTCAGGAAATTTAAATACGCACAAAAAGGAATACATAGAACTTACGTATAATACCACCACTCAGAGGCGAGGATAATGCATATCATTGCAACTATCCCAGTTACTTCCACCCACTATATAACACTAGAAATAAAAATTACCTCCTGGAATGCACACACACACCCACACACACACACTCATTTATATGACAAAGTTGGGATCATACAATTCATGTTATTGTTTAGCTTGCTTCTTTCACGTAACAGTCCAGTGGAGGGTAATTTACATCCATGGTCCTCTGTGGCATTTCTAATGCTGCTTTATTGTGCCCCTTAACACCTTGGGTATCCATCAAAGCCCTTCTCACAGTGCAGCAGAATTTTTCACCAGTGCATCTTTGCCCCCAGGCTGTGAGTCCAGTGAGGACTGATTCCACATGCTAGTTACGTCCCTTGCCCTTAGTACAATGCCTACTATTTACTAATAATATTGATAACCAACAATTTTTATGCTAGATTTTTAAAAGTCCCTCTTAAATGACCCCCAATTGCAACAAGTATGCTCTGTGTCCAGGGCTTGGTTTCTGATACCATTTTCCAATAAAGGAAAGAGAGTTGCTTACAGCAAGGGCCAATTCTGGAACTGGGGCAGGAAATATACAAGATGAACCTGGAGGATCTGGTAGTGCCAGAAAGGAAGTCAGTGCTTGAAAAGCAGAATGCTAAGGGTATGTTAAAGGAACACAGGAAGGAACTGAAAGACTTCTCAATGACCAAACAAGTCAATAAAAAAAAAAATGCACTGAATTAAGACTTAAAATGTAAAATAAATACCCATGAGTCCATGCTGATACAGATGACTGATTAAATAAATGGAGGAGGAAAGGCGTATCTTGCCTGCAGAAGAATTCTAAATAATCTACCTAGACAGTCCGCCCTCCAGGAGGTGCCCCCTAACTCCCAGCTGAGTAAATGTGGGCTGTGCAGAATGACTTCCTTCCAAAGAGGACAACCTGGAAGGAAAAAGAGTCACTTTACGTCGGAGAAACCTGACAAACCCTACCTCAACCAGGCGATCAGGGTCAACAATGATTGATGCTGTGGACATGCTGAGAGTATGCACTGTTGATATGATATCGTGTGAGCGGAACCCCAAGCCCCTTAACCCCAATCTAATCATCAGAAAAACATCAGATAAACCAACCCAAATTGAGAGACATTCTACAAAATAGTTGACCGGTACTCCTCAAAACTGCCAAGGTCCCTAAAAACAGGGGAAGTCAGAGAAGATATCACCAAGAAGAGCCCAGGGAGACAGGAGGACCAGATGTGATCTGGGATCCTGGAGCAGGGAAAGGACATTAGGTAAAAATGAAAACAAACAAACAAATAAAAACCATGGGAATAAATGAAGGGCTTCAGTTGATAATAGTGTATCAACATTGGCTCACTGGTGGCGCAGGGTGTGCCACACTCGTGTAAGATGTCGGTAATAGGGGAAGGATAACCTCTGTACTACCTGCAACTTTTTAATAAAACTATTCTAAGTAAAATTTTAAAATTTATTTATTTATTTTGAGACGGAATCTCACTCTGTCCCTGGAGTGCAGTGGCGTGATCTCGGCTCACTGCAAGCTCTGCCTCCCGGGTTCACGCCATTCTCCTGCCTCAGCCTCCCAAGTAGCAGGGACTACAGACGCCCGCTGCCACGCCTGGCTAATTTTTTGTATTTTTAGTAGAGACGGGGTTTCACCGTGTTAGCCAGGATGGTCTCGATTTCCTGACCTCGTGATCCGCCTGCCTTGGCCTTCCAAAGTGCTGAAATTACAGGCTTGAGCCACCGCGCCCGGCCTTAAATTTATTTTTAAACGGTGCCTTTCATGGATTCTCCCACTGAATTCTCACATAGTCCTGTGGGGCTCTATGTCCTGAATTGAGGAAATAGGGCACAGGGCTGAAGGGCTTTGCGCAAGCTCCTGGGGGAGCAGACGGCTGCGCTGGACCTGAAACTGCAGCCCAGCCCCAGGACCTGCCCTCAAAGGGAAGTGCTCACGAATATTGAGGAGGTGGGCTCCTTGCTTGCCGACCAGTTCATCATACTACAGGCTGCCTGAGAGTCTGCGGCCCTGTCCCTTGGGCCCGCAGAAGCCCGCAGGGCCCGCGTGGGAGGAGAGCCCGGGCTTGGAAGCCCTGCCAGCAAGGGCATGCCCTGCACAGAGGAGGGAGCGTGGAAAAGCGGAAATGAAGCTGTTTTCCTTCCCAAATTAATATGGAACAAGGAGCAGCTTAATCACACTTTGGGTTCAACGATGTCTCCAGTTGCCATAGTAACCAGAGGCGGCCTTTACAAACATTGCATTTGACCTTGTTGGTTTGATGGGCAGGAGTGGCGTCCGGCCGCGGACGGCGTCCATTCCAGGGCCGGCCGCCAGAGGGCGAGCGCGCCTTCCCGGGCGGGGCGGGGACTGGGACGGGGACAAGGACACTGGAGGCTTCCGCTCCCCCGGGGGTGGCGTCTTTGCCCCCACTAGAGCAGTCCAGGCCTCTGGGTTCCTTTTTCCAAGCACACAAGGAGGGTGGCCGCGGGCCAGGGGCGGCCGCGAGACCCCACACCCGCGTCCCGGGCAGCTCCTCCGCTCCGGCCGGGGGAGCGGAGCCCTACCCTTCTCCGCGAGCGCCCCGGGGCCTTTCGGCGCCCGCGTTTCCTCGTTAGTGGGGGGCGCGGTGCCGCTTCTCCGCGGGCTAAACTGCCGAGGAAGGGGCGAGTTCCTGTGGCCCCTGCATGTCCCGGCCGCACCCCACCTCCGCCCGGCCGCGCTGCGAGTTCCCGCGGGGTCCCGGGGACCCCTGACGCCCCTTTCTCTCCAACCCTCGCTGCGATCCCACAGGTGGGGTGAACAGCGCCCCTGCTGTCCCACGGGGCGTCTTCGCGGGTGATGACCACACTCTCAGCTGGAGGAGCACGACCTGTCCGCGGGTGGGGCCCGCGCCCAGACTTCCGGTTTCCGCGCGGCCCCCTGGGCGCCTCCCCTGGACGCACCCTCCGGGGCTGGCAGGGAGCGCAGCCTGGGAGTCAGGGGCGACAGGAACCCACCTTCTTAGCGCCCACCGCGGCGGCCCTACCCTTTCCCCCTGGAGCAGCAGGGACAGCCTTGCAGCAGCAGCTCCCTTAGGGGGAGAAATGGCGCAGTGGCCCCAGGCTCAGGAGCCGGCCCCCTGCTCTCCCGGGGCTACCTCGGGGAAGTGCAGAATTCGCATCTTCCTTCTCCAGCTCCGCGCACCCCGCATGGAACCTTAGCGAGGTTGGCAGGGAACGCAGCCAGTGCGCCGCCAGGCTCTGACGCGGTTGCGGAGGCCTCGCCCGGTCTCTCCGGAGGTAGAGGGGTGGCACCCCTGGCTGTGCACTGCCATGCACCGGTGCCTGCTCAGGGCATCCTCCACCTCGCCCCCCCATCCCCTCAGGGTCAGGTGAGAAGGGAGACAAATATCCCACCTTAAGAAACAGCCCTGAAAAATGTTTATTTCCAGGAGACAGTGCGATTAGACCTCTCCCGGCGCCGTGTATTTCTGTGCTTAATATTATTATTCATACATCAATATTGACATCCAGCGTCCATAGATACGTGGCACGTGTAGGTGCTAAGAAGCGGCAGCTACATAGCGTGCTTTATTTATGTGCGGTAAATATTTAAAGACTCCCATGTGTTTCGATTGGAAACTGCGTATTACTGGACAATTTCGTTTCAAAGATTTCTCTCTAATGTAAGGTTTATTAAGATGTATGAGGTGGCTCCGGTGGCCTGATTGAGAGACCATGAAAGTCCTGAGGAATAAAATTCTGCTGCTGCGGCCTAGGAAGTCGGCCTTCCACAGTCCCATTTAGGAGTCGGGGCTCGTCTCCGTTATTAAGACATGGTAGTTTGCTCTGCATGAATTACCAGCTGTTTGGTATTGCCTGTGAGAGACGGGGTGACTAGTTTGAAAAGTCAGTTTGCAGGTTTCTCCACGATGGCAGAGGTGCCACCTGTGTCACCAGGCGGCGGGGCTGGGAGTTCATCCAGCCCGGACTACCGACAAGGCCGTGTGCGTCCAGACGGGGCCGCCAGAGGGCGCGCGTCTGCGGCCTCGGGAGGCCCAACGGGGCCTGAGAAGTGGGCGGAGCCAGCCCGGGCCGGGGAGAGCTTCTTGCTTGCAGGTGTCAGTGGCAGCAATTTCAGGCAGGGTGGCCAGGCTGCTCCCTTGAGGACAGCATCTTGGAGGAATTACTTTCATTTCCTCCCAGCTAGTCCCTCTGCCCAGCACATGCCGGCAGCTTCCTCCATGAGGGCGGAGTTCTGTCTGCAGCCCCAAAGGGCGTTCTTTGGGAGAGACGGCTCACATCAGTGGAGGGTGCGAGGTGGAATCAGGTCGCTCATGACAGAGGCTGCATTCAAGCCAGAGCGCCGCTGCTTTCCTGTGGGTTGAATTGCACCTCCCCTCCCCACCCCTCTAAAGATGTGTCCGAGTCCTAAGCCAGCACCTCAGAACGGGGACCTTGTTTTGGACAGGTTGTTTGCAAGTTTAATTAGTTAAGATGAGGTCATACGGGAGTAGGGTGGGTCCCTGGGTCCTTAAACCGATGGCTGGTGCCCTGATAAAAAGACAGCCCTGCAAAGACACAGAGACACACAGGGAGAACGGTGTGTGACGGTGGAGGAAGAAACTGGAGTCCGGTGGCCACAAGACAGGGAGCTCCTGGTGCCACCAGGAGCTGGAAGAGGCAGGAAGGGTCCTCTCCTAGAGGCCTCAGAGGAAGCAAGGCCCTGCTGACGCCTTGGTTTCGGACTTCTAGCTCCCAAGCTGTGCGACAATGAATTTCTGTTTTAAACCACCCAGTTTGTGGGACTTAGTTATGGTCCCCCAGGAGACAGGCACAAAAAAAGGGGAAGGAAAATGCAGCCGCTGCCTGAGAAGAAGGCCATGTGCCGGCTGTGGAGACACCAGCGCAGATCCCCAGGAATTGGTTAGATCTTGGCCTCCTTCCTGTGCAGTGGTGGAAATAAGAGGAATGGCAGGCTTCTGCCTTGGGAGTGAGGGCTCTGGGATTGGCCCCATCGGGTGGTGGGTGGATGGGGCAAACTAGGAGCCCTTCCTGAGAGGGTCACAGAATGAGCTAGCCAGAGTGACCTTTCTCTCTATTCATGGTCTTCAGAGTTATTTCCTCCAAGCAGGGACAGAGTTGTTCGGTAGGAGAGCGGGAAGACTTATTTCATTCTTGTAAAATTTAGCCTGGAATCTGGGAGCAAGGAAACTTATGCATTAATGCAGCATGTCAGGAGAGCTGCCAGAATGTGCAGCCCCACAGCTGATTTCTACAACTTATCTTGGCAAAAATGCTTCCAACCTGTCCCAGGATTCTGTCATGGAGTCTGCTATATGAAAGCACCTGAGGAGAAGGATGCAGGGTCCAGAACGCTTCCCATTGCCCAGAGACTGGTGTTCCCACCCATCCACAGACTTGTCCCCACCCCATGTAACTCAACAAAGAGATGTCTTCCCTAGAGGTGGAAGCCTTTGGAACCATGTTCATTCTGCTAGACATGCGGGCAAGGCCGCGGTTATTCCTGCTAGGGAGAGCCTTGGCTCCATGCTCCATGAGGACCAAGGAAGAAGCTGCTTAGGCTCCTTCTTTCTTCACATTCCAGCAGATCTTTGCCCCCTGCAAACACCCCCCACCTCTTCTAGGAGCCTGCAGTGGGGCCCGGCTGCCAGTTTCTGATCGGATGCAGACTATTCACAACCAACCATCCCCTAGGCAGGGCAGGTTTGACATTCACTTGGAAGACAAAGCAAGGTAGGCAGGTGCGCTGCCCCTAGACCTCAAGAAGGGGCTTGGACATTGTCTCGCCTTCTGTGGAGGGGGCAGCAGTGGAAGCCACTGTAGTGGAGGAGAGTGGCCATCTGCTGCCCAGGCCCCCACCTAAAATTGCAGTATAATTATGGACTTGTGGGTCTTTGTGCAGTTCCCGGCTTCCGGTAAATATTAATGGGTTGCCTTTTATTCATTTAGCTAATGTTTTTGAAAGATGGCCTCAAACAAAAAGATCATATCTTTATGTTGTGCTTTCATTTATTTTCACCTTTTTTTCTCCTTTGGAGACCCCTAGTGTATCATCACTTTGTTTACCACAAATTAAAGCGGGGCTGATTGTTTACCAGACTGTGGGCCTCTGTGCATTGCTCCACATTCTCCTTTTTTTTAATAATCACAACCTGGGATTCATTTGCAAGAGGCCCTAATCTGCATGAGAATTATACAATTAACTTTTGATTAACCACCTAGTTCTTTTGGAAACCATGGTGTATAGGATACTCTGCATTTAAATAATTTTCCTTAAATTGGGAGCAGGCCTTTCATTAAGCTGGTGAGTTTGACTAAACAACAACATTCGGAGATAATCAGGGTCAAAACAATAGGTAAGACGGCAGGGCTAGAATGTCATCTTTAAATATAACAGTGGAGATAAAAGCCCCCAGATTGCGCCTTATCAAAACACAAGAAATCAAAGCGCTCTCTTGTCTGTGGCAAAATGCGGAGGCCCCAGTGATGTGGGGGAGAGCACTGTCTGGCGGCCACCGAAGCAGGATTTGCATTCAGGGGGTCCGCCTAACACACATTACATCACGTAGGGCACTTATCTCCGAGCCTGACAATAATTATCGGGAAGAATATACTCAGAATGACTTTTTTGTGATTTTTATGCTTCCCCGACACAAGGAAGTGGAGATAACAGCATTAGGAGGAAGGGGAGAGTCTCGGAAGACTCTCCCAGGAGCTGGTTCTTCGATTAAATTTGCTTTGCCACTCCAGTGCCGCTGAACAAGTGGGAAGAAAGCCGGCAAGCCTTTTATATAGGGTAATAATAGTCCTGAACACAGCCCTCGCCAAAAGATAAGATCCATTGTCGAAACAAACAAAGGAGCCGTATTCAACAGCACTGGAAGAATATCTATGAGCAAAGTTTTAAACCCTCTTTCTGTCTCCTTCTCTCCTTGCTTGTATCTTGCCCCTGGTTCTGCAAGAGGGTGGTTCTGGCGGGCTCGGGGAAGGGCACACTGTCGGAGCCTCTCGTCCAAAGGCGCCTGGGAAAGGCAGGGCCTTCATCTCGGGGGTCACTGGGGTTGAGTGAGGACTTTCTGAGGTCAAGGTCATGCCCTTCCTTCCGAGAGTCTCACACTCATTTCTTCTCCAAAGTCCTCCGGATGAGAACTTGATCTCCAAACTGAGACCCCAGAGAGGTGGCAGAGGGTCAAATGAGAAAGAAGTAGTTCAGCCAGCTTTTGTGTGTTCCCTGCTACTTGGTCTTGTCAGACTTCCTGGGCCTGCAGAGTCCCCAGGTGTTTATTTTTCCTCAAAACAATTATTCTGCTTCCTTCTCCATACAGGAAATACTAAGCAACCAATGTCGAGCATCCAACTCTGGCCCAGCATCGTTTAAATACCGATGGAATGTCCTTTACAGATAAAGCCCCATGCTTCCAATTAGCTGCTTTGCTGAAGCCTTCTGTGCTCAGAGCGAATAGAACATCATAGTAATTGCAGACCTTTTGCCCTGTATCCCTGACCAGTGTCCAGGGGGTTGGGTGTATCCTATTCTCTAGCCTTACAGGAAGTTGCACCCTGGGCCACCGAGAGGGACTCTTCTGGTTTGAGTTTA
Organism: Trachypithecus francoisi; assembly: GCF_009764315.1. NCBI lineage: Eukaryota > Metazoa > Chordata > Mammalia > Primates > Cercopithecidae > Trachypithecus > Trachypithecus francoisi. The sequence goes on along the minus strand of NW_022681442.1, from coordinate 3,256,752 downwards.
GATGAAGATACCGTGTGGTCCTTCCCCTACTAACCAAAGAGAATTAGAGGGTTAAGATTTGATCCACGGGAGTTTTGTTCAGCCTGTTCAGCTCTTTCTCTTATTCCAGGGACACAAACCAAGGCCCTTTCCTGGCCGTGGGTGGAGGGATTCCCTGAACGCATTGACTGGGGGCTCTGAGCTGCTGTGTTGGCTGGGGTCAGGATAGGATTCCCAGGCAAGGGTTGGCTGACAGTGGGATCCGAACATGCAGAGCAGGAGGCAGAGGGCCTGCAAAGAGACCTGTCGTGGCAGACCAGGGACAGCAGGGGCCTGGGTTCTTGGCACACGCAGTGGAGGAGTGGGGTGGCCAGGGGAGGTGGAGGGCAGAGGCAGAGGGCCCCCCTATGAATGCAGAGCATGGCTCAGAGACTCAGAGGGTGGCTGGCCCCGAAGGGAGAAGTGAGGACCTTGTCTTTCCACAGACGGACTGTGTGGCCTCCTGTAAGCCCCTTTGCTTTCCTGAGCCTCAGTTTCTCCTTTGTACCTCCTGGGGTTTCTCATAGCAAGTGCATCTGGTTGGCCCTAAAATTTGGCTAGGGGCAATTAGAGGTTTCTGGGAGCTTTCTTCTCTGGCAACTGATTTGCCTTCCTGATGCTTTTTGGGGCTGGGGCGGGGGTTGAGTGCACACAATTGAACCTGTGGGGGCAGCTCCCTCGTCCGCAAACTTTGTCCACAGCTGGGCACAGTGCGACATAAGCCAGCAGAGGCAGGAAGAGAGGCGACTCCCAGCTGGACATGGGCAGTGGCATCTGTGGCGTCTTCCTCCAGGCTGGCCCTGAAGCCTGACCCCGTCTGCAGGCATTAGGGGCTGGGAAGGGCCGCTCTTCCAAAGTGGCTGACAGAAGGGAGGAGGCAAAGAGCCCTCAGTGAGTGCATTTTTCACTGGAGCTGGAAGGAAATAGAGTGGACGAGGTGTCTGGGAACCAGGGTGCTCCCGTGCCTGGCATTTCCCCACCTTGCAGCCTGATTTTCAGAGATTCGCAAGGGTTCTGCATGAGGAGGGGCTGTCTGAAGCTATCTGCACCCATGCCCCTGCCCTCTACAGTGACTCCTTCAGCAGCGGGGCTTTTCCTTCCCAAGGAGGCCATTGTCCCGCCCAGACTCCATGGCCAATCAGGCCCGCCATAGGTGGGTGACACCGAGTCTGCATCTAATTCCTCAGAGCTCCACCCAACCTGTGCGTGGGGACATGGCTCAGACTGCATAAGTTAGCTTCAGCCACAAGCAAAAAAAATAAGGTGAGCCATGAAATTTGATGTCCACAACCTTCTTGCTGGGAGTGGCTGACGTCGTTTTAACATTCAGAGAAAGATCACGTTCACAAATTCAACATGTCCTTTTGGATTCTCAGTTCATTGGGCATAGGGGTCAACCTTGCCTGCAGTTTGTCGTGAGCGATGAAAGATGAATTGTTATTCCCACATTCTACCACATCCTGTGGTCTGGCCTTTATGAAAGTGAGGCTGTACGTGTGCTACGTGGGCTTCACATTCAGAATGTGTGTTTGGAGTAAGAAGACGTGAGGACAGTTGGGGAAGTAGATGCTGCCCGTTGGGCTTGCTGATGGCTATGATGACCCCATGCAGCTGGATAATGCCTGCTGGACCTGGCTTTGACCTTCACAATGAGGAGGCAGGTTCCCATGCACCTGGTGGGTGGAAATGCTCGCAGCAGAGGATGAGGCGGCTGGATGCCAAGGCTATAATTAAAAAAGGGCTTTGCAGATGGATCCTTTTAACTCGTCTCCATCTTATAAACACTGAGAAGATATAGGAAGAGCAAAATGGGGACTAGGAAGATTACAGTAATATAGCTTCTTGGCTAATTGATTAGCAATTATGGCTGGTAATATTGTTCATTTTAATTGTGTTGAATCTCGATTTTGGCAATAAAGATTATTGTTTTGGATTATGACTCTGTCCTACTATACTAATTACTAACTTGTGAAATTAAAGTGTATATTTTCACATCCTGAAAAAAATACACAACACGCTCTTATATAATAGCTCCCCTTTCTGAACAGGCCGGTTGTTTGGGGGTGCTTGTCCTTAACATCTCAGAAGGACTGAATTTTGACAAGCAAAGTATGTGATATTTGGCCTGTTGACCAAGAAATAGAGGATTTATTTTAAAAAGCCATGTTTTTAACGGAAGGAAAGAAACAAGATATTGCCAGAAATAAATCTGGAAAGTGAGAGAACACAAGTAGAGTTTCATGGAAAATGGATTTTTAATTTTCCAGAGGAGATGTCCCTAGAGTCAGGCCTGCAGCTCTAACCGATTGCAGTGGCAGAACCCCACCTCGGAGCCCTGCACCCTACTTTTCCATGGTTATGCCTGCAGGCACTGCCTGGTCTCCTCCTTCCTGAGACAAACATTGGTTTGACACATCTATTCCTTGGACTTAGATTTTTTTTCCCCACAGACTTTTTTGTATTGAGTAGCCCACATTTGCAGCTCCCGTTTCCTCCCCACTGCCTCATCCTGACCGTCTTAGAACAACGACACTCATGGACCTTTCCCACAACTGACCCCTAACAAAGGCATTTCCCCAGATCACATTCAGGATGTCTACAAGCCCTCCACCTTATGCGTCTACCTCTCCTGACCCTGGCCTTCCAATGCAGCCGTGAGCTGCATAATGATGTTTTAGTCAACAACCCACTGCATGCACCACTGTGGTCCCATAAAGTGATACTGGAGCTGAGCTGAAAAGTCCTATTGCCTGATACTGGTGCAGCCCTCATGACGCCAGTGCAACATCTGACTCATGTTCGTGGTGTTGCTGGCGTAAACAAACCTCTTGTGCTGCTGGTCATTTGAAAGTCTTATGCACACAATTATGTCCAGTACATAATACTTGCTAATGATGATAAACGACCATGTGACTGGCTTATGTATTTACTATATTATGCTTTTATTATTATTTTAGAGTGTACACCCTCTACTTACTAAAAAAAAAAAGTTAGCTGTGAAACAGCCTCAGGCAGTTCCTTCAGGAGGTGTTGCAGAAGAAGTCATTGTTATCAAAGTCTTCTGTGATGGGATGGCGGCTCCATGCCTGTTATTGCCCCTCAAGACCTTCCAATGGGACTAGATGTGGAAGTGGAAGACGGGGATATTGATAATCCTGACCCTGTGTAGGCCTAGGCTAATGTGTGTGTCCATGTCTTAGTTTTTAGCAAAAGAGCACAACAAGCAAAAAAGAAAAAAACAGAAAACAGAAAAAAATCTTATAGAATAAGAGTATAAAGAAAATATTTTTGTATAGTTATACAGTATGTGTTTTAAGCTAAATGTAATAAAAGAAAACATGAAAAAGTTTATAAAGTGGAAAAGTAATAGTAAGCTACAGTTAGTTTATTGTTGAAAAACATTCATTTTTATAGATGTAGTGTGACCCAAGTATACAGTGTTTATAAAGTGTACGGTAAGGTACAGACATGTCCTAAGCCTTCACGTTCACACACCACCCACTCACTCACTGACTTGCCCAGAGGAACTTCCAGGCTTCCAAGTACTTTTTAATTTAATTTTATTTTTCTGAGACAGAGTCTCACTCTGTCGTCCAGGCTACAGTGCAGTGGTGCGAGCTCAGCTCCTGCAGCCTCCACCTCCCGGGTTCAAGTGATTCTCCTGCCTCAGCCTCCCGAGTAGCTGGGATTACAGGCACCTGCCACCCTGCTTGGCTAATTTTTTGTATTTTTAGTAGAGATGGAGTTTCACCGTGTTGGGCAGGCTGGTCTCGAACTCCTGACCTCAAGTGATCCGCCTGCCTTGGCCTCCCAAAATGCTAGGATTATAGGCGTGAGCCACCATGCCCAGCCTCAGGCCTACAAGTTCTGTTTGTAGTAAGTGCACCATACAAGTGCTCCATTAACAAAATTTTCTATACCATATTTTTACTGTACCTTTTCTATGTTTAGCTATGGTTAGATACAAAGATACTTACCATCATGTTCCAGCTGCCTACAGTATTCAGTCCAGGAGCAATAAGCCATACCATATGGCCTAGGTGTGTAGTGGGCTATACCATTTGGGTTTGCTTAAGTATACTCTGTAATGTTCGCACAGCGATGACATCGCCTAACCATGTGTTTCTCAGAAGTCGTCTCTGTTATTAAGGGACAAATGGCTGTATAGAATTTCCTGAGTATTCTTCCACTAGACACACTGCCCCACCTCTACACAACTGTTAAAATGAGTGTGTGTTATGAGGTTTCAATATACTCAAACCATTGTTGACAATTGAGAGTACTTTTCAGTCTTTTTTTTTTCTGACACAGACCAAGGGTTGGAAAACTTTTTTTTTTTTTTTTTTTTTTAGTGGGTCAGAGAGTAAATACTTCAAGCTTTGCAGGTCTCTGTGGCAACTACTGCACTCTGCTGTTATAGCGGGAAAGCAGCCATGGGCACCACCTGAGTGAATGTGTGTGACTGGTGCCAATGAAACTCTATACACAGGCAGGAGGATGGGCTTGTCCCACAGGCAGTAGTTTGCTGACTTGGATATAAATATTTACATGTATGAGATAGTATATTTGTGTGATTAATTTCACATTACAGTGGGAGAGTTTCTCTGTCAATCAAGTTTATTTCTGAATATAATGTTAGCAGTTGTACAGTTTCCTGCTCCAAACATTTGTCATTATTTTATTTTCAGAAAGATTGTAGCAATTCATAATTTCACTGGTGGTGCATGAGAGCACTTGCCTGTTCTACAACAGGCAAATTGTTAAAAAAAAAGCAAAGGTGTTGCTAATTAGATAGAGATCTGAGATCTTATGGAATTCTGGCTGGTATTTTTTGCTTGTTCCTGCCTGTTACTTTAATGGTATTGATCACAGTACCTTAGAGTTAATCGATTCGCTCTGAGACGTGTAGAGTGCTTTATGGTTTAGAAAGCCATTCCCTATGTGCTTTCTCACCCAGTTCCCTCACGTTGCTGTTGGGAAACAGAGCCTCATCTCCACTATCCAACAGCATTAAAGCTTAGCGAGCATCTCAGACACAGAGGCTGACGTGCGACTTGAGTCTGATCTTCTGACCCTGAATCCTGTACTTATTTTCACAGCAAAGCTTAAGTCACTGGGCAGATACTTCCCTCCAGAGTGACTTCCTTTGCAAACAGACTCGTCAATTTTCCCGTTGTGCCGTGTGGCTAGGACGTGTCCCTGACACACCACCGATCATTGGCACACAGCAAAAGAGAGCTGCTGTTTTTTTATGGTGCACTTCCTAGCTGCATACCTCCTCAGTCGCTCCCTGGAGACATCACTGGTAAAGGTCCGCCAAGGCTGACCTTGTTGTGGGCACTTGACCTCAGCATCCCACCTTGGTGTCTGGACCTCCCTCTGGCTCCTGCTCTCCTATCTTCTCCCTGTCCTTGCAATTCTCAGAGACACGTGCCAAACAGGTGTCACAGTCACTGAAACAGAGAAGATGTAGTTAAACTAAAACCCTTTAAAATAAGCAAAGTAGGTTTAAATAGCCTTCTTTTTTTCTTTTTTCTTAAAAAAAAAAAAAAAAAGCATGGGAGCTTTGTGCAGTTTCCTCTCCCCTGCAGCACATCAGAGCGCTTCCTCTTCCCGAAGAGCCTCTTGAATGAAAGTTTGAAAACGGTACCCGGAGGTGAAGCTGGTGTGGACATCAACCACCAGAGCTTCAGGGAAGAAAGCAGCCTGCTTTGCCCTGAACCTCCCTCTGACCGTGGAATTAAAAATGAACCACATTCCTAATAAATGTAATCCCACAAACTCTGAATGAACAGTGCTGAGGGCAGGCGCTGGCATGAGCGAGCACTTCGGCGAGAGCCCTGGTTGCCTTCAGGGCCGCCAAGCCGCCCCTTCCTCCCCTGGAACACTGACTACGCGTGCTGTGCCATGCCCTTGCAAAGCCCCACAGGTCCCTTTTGTTTGGGCAATTTGCATTTGTTAGACAGTGTCTGAGTGTGTGTGGAATCCAGCTCCTAAACGCATTTTTGTGGGCATCATTCAAGGGCATGACATTGCAGTGGGCTTTTGCGCTAAGAACCGTAAGTGAAGAGCAGTGGGCTACTCCTGACCTTTGCAAACATTACGGTCAGGAGTTCACTTCTATTTGAGAGAATCCTTTGTTTTTGTTTTTGTTTTTGTTTTCCGCTCAGCACTTGTGCCAGAACCAACTGTATTATAGGCTGTCGAATTGAGACTTGGCGGCTGACAGCCGGGATCAAAGGCAGCTCAAGCCCAGATCTTGGACCCCAGGCCAGCGGGCACTTAGTGCGTCTCAGAAGCAAAGCGTCCCTCCTGCTTTCCAGCAGCTCGTGCCGACGCTGCTGCCTCAGCATCCCCACCGGCTGAACCATGGGCTGCTCCACCATCGGTTCCAGAAAGAGCCACTTGTGAGCTATTAAAGACAGCAATGAAGTGCCTCAGTGACAGCAGTGATTCAGGGAAAGATGGAGGAACCATCCGGGAAGGCGTTCTCCTTTTTCCACTGCGCTGAGTCCGTGAGCACGGAGCACCCAGCCAACCAGAGGCAGGCGGGGAAGGCCCCGGAGGGAGTGGGCGTATGGGAGGGATGGAGGATTCCTTCAGGGAGAAGAGCATAAAAAGAACATTTCATAAGTTCACAGGCAATAGACGTCAACCATGTTCTCAGATGTTTACTGAGCCAAGAATCCTATATCCAAGGAACACAGAAAGGAGAGCCAGTTCCCAGTTTAGTAATAAGAACACAGCTACTTGGTAGAAGTGAAAAACCACCAGGAGGATGCTTTAAGGATTAAATATGTCAAGTAGTTCCGTTTGGGCTCATTTCATCCATTTTCTGTCTCTCAAGCTCCTTGTCTATAATAAGCAATTCTAACTATAATTGCAAACACACAGGCGCAAGTGCACACACACATCCCCATACGTGCACACCCATCCAGTCAGCATAGAGAGGTTGCACACTGGTCATTTGGGAAATGCAAATTAAAACCACAGTGAGACACCACTTCACCCTCACTAGGAGGGCCTCGTGTCTAACTTGCGTGGAGAGAAGGGGGTGGGAGTAAGTAACTCCACTGGGTAGGTTGGCATCCATTCTGAACTAATTCTTGTATATGGTGTCTAAAAGCTTGAGCAAGTATGCACAGGACTGGCCAGGTGCATCTCGAGAATGACATGGCTCAGCGGGCAGTCTGTGGGGCTTGATGTGTACAGGAGAAGCGTGGGAATGAGAGAGATGGTCTGCCAGGGTAGAAGATGCTGGTGTGAAGAGCAGAGTTGGGAGCCACCTTGCAATGCCTCAGAGAATAGGAGCTTGTGGGTTCCCAGGGATATTGGACTGGTAAGTGACATTAGGAATCAGTTTATCAGCAAAGTGCTAGATGTTCAATGGGAAAGGGCCTGATGAGACTTCTCTCTGCTCAATGCCACTTTAAAACATTTTATGTTTATGTTTATTTTTTATTTTATTTTATTATACTTTAAGTTCTAGGGTACATGTGCACAATGTGCAGGTTTGTTACATAGGTATACATGTTCCATGTTGGTTTACCGCATCCATTGACTCGTCATTTACATTAGATACTTCTCCTAACGCTATCCCTCTCCCAGCCCCCCAACCCCCAATAGGCCCCAGTGTGTGATGTTCCCCGCCTTGCGTCCAAGTGTTCTCATTGTTCAGTTCCCACCTATGAGTGACAACATGCCATGTTTGGTTTTCTGTCCTTGTGACAGTTTGCTGAGAATGATGGTTTCCAGCTTCATCCATGTCCCTGCAAAGGACATAAACTCATCCTTTCTTATGGCTGCATAGTATTCCATGGTGTATATGTGCCACACTTTCTTAATTTAATCTAGCATTGATGGGCATTTGGGTTGATTCCAAGTCTTTGCTATTGTGAATAGTGCCACACTAAACATACATGTGCATGTGTCTTTATAGTAGCATGATTTATAATCCTTTGGGTATATACCCAGTAATGGGATCACTGGGTCAAATGGTATTTCTAGTTCTAGATCCTTGAGGAATCACCACACTGTATTCCACAATGGTTGAACTAATTTACACTCCCACCAACAGTGTAAAAGTGTTCCTATTTCTCCACATCCTCTCCAGCATCTGTTGTTTCCTGACTTTTTAATGATCACCATTCTAACTGGCATGAGATGGTATCTCATTGTGGTTTTGATTTCCTTTTCTCTGACGACCAGCGATGATGAGCATTTTTTTCGTGTGTCTGTTGGCTGCATAGATGTCTTCTTTTGAGAAGTGTCTGTTCGTATCCTTTGCCCACTTTTTGATGGGGCTGTTTTTTTCTTGTAAATTTGTCTAAGTTCTTTGTAGATTCTGGATATTAGCCCTTTGTCAGATGAGTAGATTGCAAAAATTTTCTCCCTTTCTGTAGTTTGCCTGTTCACTCTGATGGTAGTTTCTTTTGCTGTGCAGAAGCGCTGTAGTTCAATTAGATCCCACTTGTCTATTATGGCTTTTGTGACATTGCTTTTGGTGTTTTAGTCATGAAGTCCTTGCCCATCCCTATGTCCTGAATGTTATTGCCTAGGTTTTCTTCTGGGGTTTTTGTGGTTTTACGTCTAACATTTAAGTTTTTAACCATCTTGAATTAATTTTTGTATAAGGTGTAAGGAAGAGGGCCAGTTTCAGCTTTCTACTTATAGATAGCCAGTTTTCCCAGCATCATTTATTTAATAGGGAATCCTTTCCCATTTCTTGTTTTTGTCAGGTTTGTCAAAGATTAGATGGTTGTAGATGTGTGGTGCTATTTCTGAGGCCTCTGTTCTGTTCCATTGGTCTATATCTCTGTTTTGGTACCAGTACCATGCTGTTTTGGTTACTGCAGCCTTGTAGTATAGGTTGAAGTCAGGTAGCATGATGCCTCCACCTTTATTCTTTTTGCTTAGGATTGTCTTGGCAATGTGGGCTCTTTTTTGGTTCCATATGAACTTTAAAGTAGTTTTTTCCAATTCTGTGAAGAAAGTCATTGGCAGCTTGATGGGGATGTCATTGAATCTATAAATTACCTTGGGCAGTATGTCCATTTTCGCAATATTGATTCTTCCTATCGATGAGCATGGAATGTTCTTCCATTTGTTTGTGTGCTCTTTTATTTCATTGAGCAATGGTTGATAGTTCTCCTTGAAGAGGTCCTTCACATCCCTTGTAAGTTGGATTCCTAGGTGTTTTATTCTCTTTGTAGCGATTGTGAATGGGAGTTCACTCATGATTTGGCTCTCTGTTTGTCTGTTCTTGGTGTATAGGAATGCTTGTGATTTTTGCACATTGATTTTGTATCCTGAGACCGCTGAAGTTGCTTAACAGCTTAAGGAGGTTTTGGGCTGAGACGATGGGGTTTTCTAACTATACAACCATGTCATCTGCAAACAGGGACAATTTGACTTCCTGTTTTCCTAATTGAATACCCTTTATTTCTTTCTCTTGCCTGATAACCCTGACCAGAACTTCCAACACTGTGTTGAATAGGAGTGGTGAGAGAGGGCATCCTTGTCTTGTGTCGATTTTCAAAGGGAATGCTTCCAGTTTTTGCCCTTTCAGTATGGTATTGGCTGTGGGTTTGTCATAAATAGCTCTTATTATTTTGAGATACATTCCATCAATACCTAGTTTATTGAGAGTTTTTAGCATGAAGGGCTGTTGAATTTTGTCAAAGGCCTTTTCTGCATCTGTTGAGATAATTATGTGGTTTTTGTCATTGGATCTGTTTATGTGATGGATTACGTTCATTGATTTGCGTATGTTGAACTAGCTTTGCATCCCAGGGATGAAGCCAACTTGATCATGGTGGATAAGCTTTTTGATGTGCTGCTGGATTCAGTTTGCCAGTATTTTATTGAGGATTTTCATGTCAATGTTCATCAGGGATATTGGTCTAAAATTCTCTTTTTTTGTGTGTGTGTCTCTGCCAGGCTTTGGTATCAGGATGATGCTGGCCTCATTAAATGAGTTAGGGAGGATTCCCTCTTTTTCTGTTGATTGGAATAGTTTCAGAAGGAATGGTACCAGTTTCTCTTTGTACCTCTGGTAGAATTCAGCTGTGAATCAGTCTGGTCCTGGACGTTTTTTGGTTGGTAGGCTATTATTATTGCCTCAATTTCAGAGCCTGTTGTTGGTCTACTCAAAGATTAAACTTCTTCCTGGTTTAGTCTTCGGAGGGTATATGTGTCCAGGAATTTATTCATTTCTTCTAGATTTTCTAGTTTACTTGCATAGAGGTGTTTACAGTATTATCTGATGGTAGATTGTATTTCTGTGGGATCGATGGTGATATCCCTGTATCATTTTTTATTGAGTCTCTTTGATTCTTCTCTCTTTTCTTCTGTATTAGTCTTGCTAGCGGTCTATCAATTTTGTTGATCTTTCAGAAAATCAGCTCCTGGATTCATTGATTTTTTGAAGGGATTTTTGTATCTCTATCTCCCTCAGTTCTGCTCTGATCTTAGTTATTTTTGGCGTTATGCTAGCTTTTGAAATTGTTTGCTCTTGCTTCTCTAGTTCTTTTAATTGTGATGTTAGGGTGTCGATTTTAGATCTTTCCTGCTTTCTGTTGTGGGCATTTAGTGCTATACATTTTCCTCTACACACTGCTTTAAATGTTTCCCAGCGATTCTGGTACATTGTGTCTTTGTTCTTATTGGTTTCAAAGAACATCTTTATTTCTGTCTTCATTTCGTTATTTACCCAGTAGTCATTCAGGAGCAGGTTGTTCAGTTTCTGTGTAGTTGTGTAGTTTTGATTGAATTTCTTAATCGTGAGTTCTAATCTGATTGCACTGTGGTCTGAGATACAGTTTGTTGTGATTTCTGTTCTTTTACATTTGCAGAGGAGAGCTTTACTTCCAATTATGTGGTCAATTTTAGAATAAGTGTGATGTGGTGCTGAGAATAATGCATATTCTGTTGATTTGGGGTGGAGAGTTCTGTAGATGTCTATTAGGTCCACTTGGTGCAGAACTGAGTTGAAGTCTTGCATATCTTTGTTAACATTCTGTTTCGTTGATCTGTCTAATATTGACAGTAGCGTGTTAAAATCTCCCATGACTATTGTGTGGGAGTCTAAATCTTTTTGTAGGTCTCTAAGGACCTGCTTTATGAATCTGGGTGCTCCTGTATTGGGTGCATATATATTTAGGATAGTTAGCTCTTCTCGTTGAGTTGATCCCTTTACCATTCAGTAATGGCCTTCTTTGTCTCTTTTGATCTTTGTTGGTTTAAAGTCTGTTTTATCAGAGATTTGGATTGCAAACCCTGCTTTTTTTGCTTTCCATTTGCTTGGTAAATCTTCCTCCATCCCTTTATTTTGAGCCTATGTGTGTCTCTGCAAGTGAGATGGGTCTCCCGAATATAGTACATTGATGGGTCTTGACTCTTTATCCAATTTGTCAGTCTGTGTCTTTTAATTGGGTAATTTAGCCCATTTACATTTAAGGTTAATATTGTTTTATGTGAATTTGATCCTGTCATTATGATGTTAGCTGCTTATTTTGCCCATTAATTGATGCAGTTTCTTCAAAGCATCAGTGGTCTTTACCATTTGGCATGTTTTTGCAGTGGCTGGTACAGGTGGTTCCTTTTCATGTTTAGTGCTTCCTTCAGGAGCTCTTGTAAGTTAGGCAGGCCTGTTGGTGACAAAATCTCTCAGCATTTGGTTGTCTGTAAAGGATTTTATTTCTCCTTCACTTATGAAGTTTAGTTGGGCTGGATATGAAATTCTGGGTTGAAAATTCTTTTCTTTAAGAATGTTGAATATTGGCCCCCACTCTCTTCTGGCGTGTAGAGTTTCTGCCAAGAGATCTGCTGTTAGTCTGATGGGCTTCCCTTGTGGTGGACCCGATCTTTCTCTCTGACTGCCCTTAACATTTTTTCCTTCATTTCAACTTTGGTGAATCTGACAATTATGTGTCTTGGAGTTGCTCTTCTCGAGGAGTATCTTTGTGGTGTTCTCTGTATTTCCTGAATTTGAATGTTGGCCTGCCTTGCTAGGTTGGGGAAGTGCTCCTGGATAATATCCTGAAGAGTGTTTTCCAACTTGATTCCATTCTCCCTGTCACTTTCAGGTACACCAATCAAATGTAGATTTGGTCTTTTTACATAGTCACATATTTCTTGGAAGTTTTGTTCGTTTCTTTTTACTCTTTTTTCTCTAACATTGTCTTCTTGCTTTATTTCATTAATTTGATCTTCAATCACCAATATCCTTTCTTCCACTTCATGAAATTGGCTATTGAATCTTTTGTGTGTGTCACGAAGTTCTCATGCCATGGTTTTCAGCTCCATCAGGTCACTTAAGGTATTCTCTACACTGTTTATTCTATTAGCCATTCATTTAATCTTTTTTCAAGGTTTTTAGCTTGCTTGTGATGGGTTAGAACATGCTCCTTTAGCTCAGAAAAATTTGTTATTACTGATCTTCTGAAGCCTACTTCTGTCAACTTGTCAAAGTCATTCTCTGTCCAGCTTTGTTCTGCTTCTGGCAAGGAGCTGCAGTCCTTTGGAGGAGAAGAGGCCCTCTGGTTTTTAGAATTTTCTGCTTTTCTGCTATGGTTTCTCCCCATCTTTGTGGTTTTATCTACCTTTGGTGCTTGACATTGGTGACCTACAGATGGGGTTTTTGTGTAGATATCCTTTTTGGTGATGTTGGTGCTATTCCTTTCTTTTTGTTAGTTTTCCTTCTAACAGTCAGGTCCCTCAGCTGCAGGTCCATTGGAGTTTGCTGGAGGTCCACTCCAGGCCCTGTTTGCCTGGGTGTCACCAGCAGAGGTTGCAGAACACCAAATATTGCTGCCTGATCTTTCCTCTGAAAGCTTCGTTCCAGAGGGTCACCTGCCTGTATGAGGTGTCTGTTGGCCCCTACTGGGAGGTGTCTCCCAGTTAGGCTACACTGGGGTCAGGGACCCACTTGAGGAGACAGTGTGTCGGTTCTCAGAGCTCAAACGCCATGCTGGGAGAACCACTGCTCTCTTCAGAGCTGTCGGATGGGACGTTTAAGTCTGCAGAAGTTTCTGCTGCCTTTCGTTTAGCTATGCCCTGCTCACAGAGGTGGAATCTATAGAGGCAGTAGGCTTTGCTGAGGTGCGGTGGGCTCTGCCCAGTTTGAGCTTCCCAGCCGCTTTGTTTACCTACTGAAGCCTCAGCAATGGCAGATGCCACTCCCACTGCCCGTCTGTAGCCTTGCAGGTTGATCTCAGACTGCTGCACTAGGAGTGAGCAAGGCTCCATGGGTGTGGGACCCAACGAGCCAGGCATGGGAGAGAATCTCCTGGTCTGCCAGTTGCTAAGACCATGGGAAAAGTGCAGTATTTGGATGCAAGTGTCCCGTTTTTCCGGGTACAGTCTTTCATGGTTTCCCTTGGCTAGGAAAGGGAAGTCCCCTAACCTCTTGTGCTTCCCGAGGGAGGTGATGCCTTGCCCTGCTTTGACTTGCCCTCCATGGGCTGCACCCACTGTCCAATGAGTCCCAATGAGATGAACCAGGTATCTCAGTTGGAAATGTGGAAATCAGTGTAGCCATTCGCACCCGTCACTCTCCATGGAAGTTGAACATGATGTCATCCCCGTGAGGGTGAGGTGACGTCTATTGTGGTTTTCATTTGCATTTCCTAAATGACCAATGAGTTGGAGCATCTTCTATTGTGGTTTTCATTTGCATTTCCTAAATGACCAATGAGTTGGAGCATCTTCTATTGTGGTTTTCATTTGCATTTCCTAAATGACCAGTGAGTTGGAGCATCTTTTAATACACGTATCCCCATGTATTTTGGTGAACTGTCTATTCAAGTCTCTTGCCAATTAAAAAAATTTTTGTCTTATACAGTAATTTAGTTGTAAGAGTTCTGTGAATTACAGATATAAGTTCCTTATTAAATTTATGGTTTGAAAATGTTTTCTTTGAGATTGAAGCCTGCTGTTTTGTCTCTTCACTTTCTCAATGGCATCCTTTGAAGTGCAGAAGTTTTTATTTTGATGAATTTCAATGTATCTTTTTTTTACTTTTATTATATGTGCTTCTGATATATCTCAAAAAAACTTTGCCTGACCCAAGGTCACAAAGATTTACTCCTCCGTTTTCTTCTAAGAGCTTTATAGTTTTATAGGTCTGTGATTCATCCATTTTGAACTAATTCTTGTATATTGTGTGTGATGGTCTAAGTTATTTTCCATGTGGCTGTACAATAGTTTCAGCACCATTTCTTATAAAAACTGTTTTATCCTCCAGTGAATTATCATAAAACCTTTATTCAAATTATCAATTGACTTTAAATTTATGGCTTATTCTAGGATTTGCAATTCTATTCCACTTGTATATGTGCCTATCCTCATGCCAGTATCAAATTGTCTTGGTTACTATAACTTATAGTACATTTTGAAATAGAGAAGTGTGAGTTCTTAACTTCCTTTTTCGTCTCATTGCACTAGCCAGTATTGGTGAGAGGAGACATCCTTTCCTGTTGCTAATCTTAGGGGAAAAATATCTAAGTTCTCACCATGAGGATTTGCATTAAATCTATAGATGAAGTTGGGGAATGTTTCCATCTTGACAATACACTGTTTTGTGGTTTTCAATGTACAAGTCTTGCACTTCTTTTGTTAAATTTGTCTCTATTTTATTCTTGTTGATGCTACTGTGAATAGAATTGTCTTATTATCTTTCAATTTTTTATTGTTGGTATACAGAAATACAACTGAGTTTTGAATGAGGCTGTTTGTGGATGAAGACAGTTTTACTTCTTTGTCTCCAATCTGGATGTCTTTTATTTACTTTTCTTGCCAAATTTCCAGGTTGAAATTCCAGTACAGTGTTGAATAGAAGTAATGAAGAGAGATATACATGCCAATTTCCAAATTTGAAGGGTAAAGCATCCAGTCTTTTGTCATTAAGTGGAGGTTTCTCATAATTGCCTTTTATATGGTTGAGAAAGTTCCCTCCTATTATTAGTTTGTTGACAGTTTGTTTTTTATCATGAATTGATGCAATTTCTTTGGCTTTTGTGGATGGATGGGAGCCATTTTACCACCAAAAGATGAGAAAGGCAGAAGCTAGAGGACTGAGAGGAAAATGTTGATGAGTCTGGATCAAGTCAGCCCTGAGGCTCACACTACTTCTCAACTTCTCCATGTGTGAGCCAGCAGATGTTTTTACTGCTGGAGGCTTGCTGAGTTGGGCTTCCTGTTAAGATCAACAGAAAACCTTTTTGCTGATAAACGTTCTTCTCCAAATAGTCTTCCCAACCCACCCAAATGGATGTGCTATGTCCTGACTTTCCATGGCTCTTTGTAGCTCAGTTATTGCACATTTTTGTCTACTCCCTTTGATGCTTTGTCTGTGTCTTGCTGCCCCTGCCATCTCCCTAGAAAAGAGTCATTGCATCCATGTCTGCCTCCCTTACAGTGCTTAGCCCTGTGCTTGCAAAAAGTTGATGTTAAAGTTTTTTAGAAACTAATGCAAGAATACTTGAGTAATTACTACTGAAACTGGATTAGATGCTTTAATTCTTTCTTTAGGAGTCTCCCTAAATGTGAGTAGAATTGTCTTATTAACTTTATTTTTCTATTTTTTACTATTGGTATGCAGAAATACAATTGATTTTTGTATTAGCTTGGTAGGTTTTGTAGCTTTTTACATGGATTTCTTAGGATTTTCTATCTACAAATTATGTTGTCTGTGAATGAGAACAGTTTTACTTCTTTATTTCCAATCTGGATGTCATTTATTTATTTATCTGAATCTCCCAGGCTGGAGTGGAGTGGCACAATCATGGCTTACTACAACCTCTGCCTCCCAGGCTCAAGCGATCCTCCCACCTCAGCCTCCTGAGTAGCTGGGAACACAGGCATACACCCCCAAAGTTGGCTAACTTTTTGCATATTTTTGTAGAAGCAGGGTTTCACCATGTTGGCCAGGCTGGTTTCGAACTCCTGAGCTCAAATGATCCACCCACCTTGGCCTCCCAAAGTGCTGGGATTACAGGCATGAGCCATGGAGCCCAGCCTGGATGTCTTTTATTTACTGAGAAAATTGGTTGCTGTTTTATATATAAAAAATCTAGTCTTGGAACCATTTGCTCAATCCATAGAGCACCCATTGATTGGAGTGAGGGGAAAAGACCCAGAAGTTTTCTCTCTTGGGAAGACCTCTTCCTCTCCTCCCCCTGCTCTGTGCTCTGTGGAACAAGATTGCAATCACTAACCCTGTTTTACAGATGAGGCCTGTTGAGGCACCCAGTCTTATCTGGTTTCACACAGCTAGTTGGACCAGGGCTGGGACAAGAACACACATGTGTCTGGAAATGAACCCCTGGTTGTTGTAACTCCACTCACAAACCTGTGCCACCTCTAGTGTGATTCTTGACCTAGAATAGAACCTTCTAGTAACAGTCATGAGAGTCTTAGAGACAATATTATATAATTCTTTAGTTTCATAGTTAAGCACACTGAAACCAAGGAGGGTAAAGTGGGTTTTTTTTGGAGGGAGTCATACTGATGGAGTGATGTGGGGGTCTTAGTCTTTGTTAGCATAGCCAATAATCACTGCTTAGGGAAGTCATTTTCTTCCTAAAACTAATGAAGAACTTGGGACATGTCATCTTCTTTTTGTACACATAAGGGAACCATTTAGCTGTGTCGCTTAGATATCTCAGAGATTTCTGGAAAGCAAGAGCTTATATCCAGGGACTGCATCCTGTTGAAAACATCATCACTGCTTAGCTTTTGGAATGGGATTGTCTTTCTTGACTCCATATTTCAGTAACCTGAAAAAAATTAATGAATCTCCAAATATCAAGCAGAAATGCATTTCCTCTGACTTAAAAGATTTGGGGGAGAGGATTTGTCACTATTAGTAGCAACAGTGATTCTACTGTGAATCAAGCCATTTCTCCTAATCGAGGTGATGCTCCCTAGAGTTTCACTGTCTTTCCTGAGAGTTTCCACCATTGGGCCTTCAGGGAGAGTTTGGGGTGCATTCAGTCTGAAAGGAGCAGCTGACTGGAGGTTAAATGTGAATGGAAAACAACTGGTGAAGGGGAAGGAACCCAAAGGGAATGGAGGTAAGAGATTTTCCCAGCATCTTATACATAGCATGTACTCGAAACAATGTTTTTGAAAGGATACATGAGTGACAGTGTCCAACTAGGCTGCAACCTCCTCTAGGAGGTGACCTATGTTTTCCTTTTGCCTAGTCCTTTATTACACCAAGATGCATAGGATATTCATGTTAGAGTTTCAAAGGTCCCTTGAATTTTGAACTGAATTGAGTGATCACTGTTTCTGTTGTCCATTGCTGCATAAGTCAGCACTCCAGAACTTAGTGTCTTAAAACAACTGTCTCATTATTCTCTTGTTTTCTCTGGTTTGGTTGAGTTCAGCCAGGCGGTTCTTCTGCTGATCTCACTTGGAGTCTCTCATGCAGATGCATGCAGATCATAGCTGGAAATGGGATTTCTGGAGGCTCAACTGGGACACTAGCATGACTGGAGCCCCCTTGCTCTTCATGTACACCTAAGCCTCTTCTTTCCATGTGGCTTCTCATGTAGTTTTTTTTGTAGTCTCTGCACAGAGCAGCTGGACATCTCTGTATGTTGGCTCAGGGCTCCAGAAAGGATTTCCAGAGGACTCTACTGTGCAAGCACTTATGAAGTTTCTGCTTGTACTCTTCTTGCTAATGTCCCATTTGTCAAAGCAACTCATGTGACCAAGCCTTGAGTCCTTGTGGGAAAAGACTACAAAACGACAGGAATGCCAGGAGTCAAGATAACTGGGAGTGTCCAGTGGAACAGTCTGCCAGACACAATGGAGGCAGAGGAGGCTTTCCAGGTAGTGGGGTGAGGCAGTGCCACATGGTTGTCCTGTGTGACTCTAGTTTAGGGTGAATAGACTTGGAGACTGGTGAAAGATAAGGTTGGAATGGTGATTGCAATCAGACTGAGAGGGTCTTTCAATGCCATGGGAAGAGTCTGGACATTATCTTGTAGACTGATGACAGGAAACCAGCAGAGTTCTCCAGGCTGGGCCATGTAGCCCAGGATATGTGGTTTAGGTTAGCTCAGGTGGACATGGTGGAGGATTTCTGGGGACCAGTGAGATGAGCTGGTAATGATGGCAGTGATCAAAGAGAGGAATGATATGTGCTGAGACAGTAATGAGGGATGGGGAGGAGCTGATGGTTCAAACACAATTTTGATGAAACAGCCTAAGGGACTTGGAACTGATGGGCTGGAGGGCAGTGATGTAACCACCTACAGAAGGAGTATGTTTCTATGGCACTGACGTTTGGACACCGATGAGCTCAGATTCTTTATTATTAGACACACAAATACATTTTAGGGGGAAGTCATTGGTATGATGTAACACAGGTCATGACAATGAGAAAAGCATTTTTAGGTACTTAAAATATGAAAGGTTGGTGGAGAAAATTTAATAAGAATTCTAAAACTTGCCTGAGAGTTTGAAGAGAAAAAATGGATTAAAATTTTAGTAGCAACCTAGCATGCCCAGCATAATAAATATTATGTCCCTGGGGACCATCAGGTGTCACTGGGATGATGGAGACCAGCCTCATTCTTACTTCTCCTTGGTAGGGAAGCCACAGAAACCAGAAACACAATACTTGAGATGTACAAGTATGTGGTCAGCCAGCGAGAGTCCCTGGACCCAGAGGCCAGATGGCGACCAGGAATGCAGGGCTCTCCCTGGGGCTGCAGGAGAGGACAGGGCCAGTGTGGGACTAAGGAGAAATTGAGAGCTTTTCTCTTGGCTCCTTACGCCTTATTGGTGAGGCTAGAGGGAGTTTCTGATTTCAAACCCTGTGCCCTAGGAAGCCTCTGATTTCACCCTTTGTTTTCCTGTCTCCTGAAGAAAGTGAGATTGCCTAGATCTGCAGGGGTCAGGGGCTAGGGGCTCTAATTCCTTTCATTCTTTGAGTTGCTTGGAAGGGCCTTGGGAAAGTGATGGCAGGCCTGCCTGTCACTCCTGATGGCCAAGTGGGATCAACACATTCGTTGTAAGTTTGTGTTATTGTTCAAAAAGCTATCACTTATTTCAAGCAGCAGCATCAAGGTCCGGAGAGGTTCGTGGATGTGTGAAGTAACTCAGGTCTTCTTGCGCACAGTGAAGCCTGGTTTATGGGCTGGGAAAGGGAATGTTGAGACAGGAAGGTATGTCCAACAACCATTCCATTGATCTGAGGGTTGACCTAGAAAAAAGCCTAACAGTGCCCTTAACTGTTCCTGGTGTACAATACTGACATGTATGTTTAAAAAAATAGCCGTAGAGGGAGAGCAGTGAAGCAGTGAAGTTCCCTGCTGTGCTGCCACGGGGAATGATGCATATCCCACACTTGGGCAGGGGCTGTCAAGGGATGACCCGGTGCCTTCTTGCCCAGTGAACAGCAGACTCAGCACAGTCCTAATCCAAACCGATTTGTTAGAAATACCAGCTTCTCATTTGATCACTTGAGTTACCAAGACTAAGTTACTGTAAGTGCTATGATTTGGGTAAAATTTTCTGTGCCTTGAAAACTTTCTTTGGTGATTCTAAAAATTACGGTTAAGCCTGAATAATTTTAGGCAACATTAAATAATTTTGACTTCAATGGCTAACTGGCTAACAGTTATGGAGCGTTCAGTAAGTGTCAGGTATTGTGCTAAGGACCTATGTGCATGAGCCCGCTGGTTTGTCCTACAACCCCACTGGGTATTTGATGTTATTACCCCCATTTTACAGATGAGAAAATGAGACACAGAGGTTGAGTAACAGCCCTGGTACCATAGTGGGCCAGGTGCTAGCGTGGAACCAGGAAACCTGAATACAAAGCTCAGGGCATCTTCAGAGGGTTGTCTCTCCCATTCCCTTCCTCCCTTCAGCCCAAATCATGGTTGGTTTGGTTTTTGGTATAAGAAATTAAAGTGGCAAAGTAATGTCCTTCAAGGAAGCAAATGACAGCCTGTCTACCTGGAGCCACTTGCAAGGGCAGCAGTGGGGGCATGGAGGTGTCTACGCCTATGTTTGACAGCAGAGCTCAGCGTCATAGAGGAGTGAGTAGAGGGAGGGGGTGGAGAGCGCCACACAGTGAGAATGAAAGAATGGAAAACACACGCACATACACACATGCACACATGTACGTGCATGCACCCGCAGGCAGGCAGGCACCCTCGTGCACACCCAGGTGTGGCTGTGCATGCAGCAGAGGAAGGGGAGATGAGGAGTGAAGAAGGAACTGAGTGAAGAGCAGCAGACAAACAGGCACCTGGACGACTCCAGCAGAGCACAGGTCTCCACATGGAAGGCGGGTTCACCAAGATCAGCCAGGATCTTCTGGGGGGAATGGCTTGGGTAGGATGCATCGTTTTTCTTTTTATATATAGGCTTTATTTTTATTTTTATTTTTTTTTTGAGGCGGAGTCTCGCTCTGTCGCCCGGACTGGAGTGCAGTGGCCGGATCTCAGCTCACTGCAAGCTCCACCTCCCGGGTTTACGCCATTCTCCTGCCTCAGCCTCCAGAGTAGCTGGGACTACAGGCGCCCGCCACCTCGCCCGGCTAGTTTTTGTATTTTTAGTAGAGACAGGGTTTCACTGTGTTAGCCAGGATGGTCTCGATCTCCTGACCTCGTGATCCACCCGTCTCGGCCTTCCAAAGTGCTGGGATTACAGGCTTGAGCCACCGCGCCCGGCCTAGGCTTTATTTTTTAGAGTAGTTTTAGGTTCAGAGCAAGTGTGAGCAGAAAGTACAGAGTAGGCCCATATTTCCCCTACCCCAAGAGAAGCATTTTTTTTTTACTATAAATTTTCAGCTGAAATCTATGCCGCAATTTCTAATGTAAATGCTTGTAGTCAACATCCATTGAAAATGGGAAATGCTGGCTAAGTTGTGTTCTCTGTGAAATATTTTGCAGTCTAAAACATAGGATGGACTCCGATTCCCATTGAATCTGGCATTCTTTTCATCCTTACAGGACATCCCTGGAAGATTTTGTATGTCCATGGGCTGAGGACGGGGAGGTTGTCTCAGTAGGTCAGTTGCATCCACTCTGGACACCTGGTCCAGCTGGCTGAGCTGTGATGGCTGGAATTGGCTTTGAGCCTCGTCAGCTGATGGGGTGGACAGGCTGGAATCAAGTATACGAAAAATGTTCGCACGCACTCTAAATGCACATTTAGCTCTGCTTTGGGATTTTAGCTGATTTCAAAACAAACACCACTGATTTCAGAGCCCTGGCATTGCAGCCACTTTCATGTCCAGCCATTCTGAACAGTTGCTCAGCCCCCCTTTGCTGGTTCGGGTTCACATGGATTTTCAATTCCGGGGACAAGTTTTGTGACATCTATTTCCACCTTGGCCCTCTGTCTCCCTACAGCCCTACGCAGTCACCGATTGCAGGCACAGTTGGTTTACCCTGATCCTAGTCAGGTCCCTCCACTCCCAGACCCAGCTTCTGGAACTGAAGAGAAAGTGCGTGTTGGCCAGAGGGAGGCTGCACACCTAGAGGTCTACGGGGCCACTGCGATCTGCAGCCAGCACCAGCTGGATTCAGGCTCTGTGTCCAGCACCCTGCTAAGGTGGCATTTGCATACTTTCAGCAGAGCCGTGGTTATCCATATTTTACAGATGCTGAAGGGAAGATGGGAGAGACGGGCTGCTTCCCCAAGGCCACACAATGGGTATGTGCTAAGTGGGGATGGAATGCAGGTCTTTCTGCCCCCAGCCCAGGGTCTCCTGCCCATTTACCAGCCTCTAGAGCTTCAGATGGGGCCCAGCAGGGTGGAAGCCCTGGGATGGGCTATTCCCATAGAGCAGGGAGGGCTTCCTGAGGAAATGCAGAGCCCTCTTGGAGAAAGGGGAGGGTCCTGGTCTCCTCAAAGAATCTGCTTGGTGCTCCAAAGAGTGTTCCTGACTGGGAGGGCAGGTGGAGTGCACAGAGCCATGCACTCACTTTCCACCTGCACGTCTCTCCTACTGGGAGAGAGAAGAGTCTGCTTCCCAGGCCCATACGGAAGGAGGCAGGGCTTGCGGCACGTTCTGCCCCTGCTGGTCCTCCAGTTCCCACCCGTGTGTAGAAGATTCCAGCAGGTCGCTGAGGCCTTTCTAGTCGGAATGTCCTTAGATTCTAGGAAATATGCCCAGCAACATCAATTCTCCACACTTTTACCTTTTAATGATAGAAGAAATACGTGTTCATCACAAAAATTGGAAAATTTAGATTATGCAAAAAAGATAAAGAATTAAAATCAACCAAAATCTTATGTGATCCCATAACTGTTTTATCCCGTATGTTATATTATGTTATCCCACTATATACTGTATTCTATAATCTGCTTTTTCACATAACAGCATAGTTTGAACATCTTTTAGCACTGATGTTTTAAAATGACACAGGTTATTTAGGAAGATGAGAAGTGAAGGGAAATTGATCAGATACATGCAAATTGATTTAATTAAATTAGTTGAAAGGCAATTTGACTGTTAGACTCTGGAATAGGAGGGATGATGAGGTGTTTCCCTCCTTCACAGAGTTAAGAGAGATGAAAGACACAAACAAAATTACATGGCTCCACACCAAGCGATCAACAATCTGCTATCGCTATAAACCAGTCTGGGTGAGGGGCCCTGGGAGAGGTGGCATTCATGGAGTGGAGGAGCTCTTCTTGCCTTGGGTGATAATCATTTGCATTTCTATTGTGGGTGACAACCAGGCAAAGGAGCCCAGACCTCTAGCCTCAGAATTGATGCAACTGGGTGCCAGGTTATGCTGTTAACTTTTGACTTGGGCAAATCAAAAAACTCTCTAAGTCCTGGGCTCTTTCGGTACCAAATGTGGATACTTGTACCTACATGACTGGGCTGTTGTGAAATTTAAGGAAAATAAGACACGCCAGGCAGCTGAACACAGCATCTGACACATTTTAAATGCTCAATAAGTGGTAGCTAGGTACTATTATTATTGGAATTTGGTAAAATAGCTATTTATATCTACATCTGTTGCAAAACGGACAGAAAATATGTGAGTTTTTTAAAAATTAGGAATGAAAAATTATTAAGTAATTCTGCCTTCCAGAATTTGTTTCTAATAAGTCCAAGTAACTTTAAGAAATTCCGGGGAGATGCAAAGAGAAACATATAATGTGGTGTCCAACAGTTGGTTGGAAAGTCTGTTGTGATTGACTTATAGGCAATGGCCTATACCTATACTGATATCAGGATTATCTAGTATTGCTCTGAAATAATACTGCACTGATATTACTCCAAAAATAATACTATATTCTGATATTACTCTGAAATAATATCACACCTAATAAATAGAATATCCCATTTGAAAATCTTTTTTAGATAATTTTAGCACATGATTATTATTTTATTATACTTTAAGTTCTAGGGTGAAAATCTTATTTAACTTATATGCATCACTATGTTGAGTTCCAGACTCAACAGATCATCTGTTTTCTCAGTACCTCTGTGGAAGGAACAGCATTTAGAGTTAATCTATTTTGAAGGAGGACAGATATTATTGAAGACTCTGTTGAAAAGAAACTCTCCTTTATGTTTGGAATTAGGCACATCATTTCTGATAAAGATAAAAATATTAGAATATAGCATGTGCATACATATGGAACAGACAAAGCCTTCTGGTTTCCAATTGCTAATCTGACTTTTCTTAGTGGCTGTCCAAATAAAATGCTCTTTTAAAACACGTATGTATACACACACACACACACTCTCTCTCTCTCTCTGTGTCTCATGGATGGCAGGATTCTAATTTCTCTTGCCACCTGTAAGTTACGGCCAAATTAAATTAATCCATAGGAGACTTGTCTTGCTCAGCTCCTGCAGTAACTACCTCTGTTTCTTGAAAGGCCTTTCTTTTTCCAGGCTTCCTTATCTGAAAAGGTTTACCGTGCCTTCATGCGAGTGGTTGTCATGCTTTAGAAAAATCACAAGCAGCAAAAAGTCAGAATTGTCAGTTCAGAAGACACTGCTTGTTCCACTGGGTACAACTGAGCAAGCAATGCTGGCAAACGATCTTTAGAAAAAAACAGAGGATGGAACTGCGGCCGAATGAAGATAAAAAGGGCTGCCGGCTTTATTCTCATTGAAGGCTGGCAACAGAATCTGCAGGAGGGAAGACGTCTATCAGATAGGTCATCTGTTGTGTAATGAAGAATAGAAGGCAGAGACAGGCAGGAGGAGCAGGTGATGCTCCCTCTCTGAGGGGCAGGAGCACTAGAGAGAAACAGGAAAGCGCAGCTCTGGTGAACTGCCCACCTTTCATTTACTACCAAGGACTCTGCTTGTCAGGCAGGTCTGCGAGGGGAGGAGAAGCCCGTTTATAAGGTTATAAGTAAACTTGAAAAACTGCTTTTTATTCTCTGTGGTCTCACTCATTACAAATTCATTTCTTTCTACACAGGGTGTCTTATTAAAAATGGTGAACATATCAAAAATTTTCTAGTCCTGTGATATACTCGTTTTTGAACATCTTATTGTGTGTGTGTGATACGGTTTTATGAGAAAGATGCAAAATGATGGTACGACACAGTAAGTTTTAAATGCATGTCTTTGTCAAGGAATTCTTTCCTTATGCTGCTCTGCTCATAAAATGTATGGTGTTCTGCTAAAATGAAAAAATATGCAAACGATGTATTCTGCTTGAAAGTTGATTTACAAATGCCCAGTTTAAAATCGTGACAGCGTCACTGGGCTATTATGCTTTTGGTTTCTATAAGAAGGTTCGGTTTGGCATCTTTATCTTGCAAAAAGCAATGTGCTGACCTGGGACGAGCTGGCCAGGGCAGTGGGATGGGGCCACTTCAGGGCTGGGTGGGGCCTGGGGCACCCTTAACACTTGCATAAGCAGAAGGAAAGGAAATGGGAATCTAAAACGAGCTTGGCCCTTCATTTGCATGGGAACTAGGACCCTGCACTTCCACTTATTGTGAAGGTGATGAGAGACACCGAAGAACCCTTTCAGCCAAATATACTTTGGCAAGATGCCTCCGACAAGGAACTGTAAATCAGATCATTTCAGAAATGTACTACCTTGAATGGGGTGGGTGGTGACTCCCAGGGGATTCCACCTCCTCTGGCCAGCCTTCTGGAATCAATAATGACCATTTGTGCTCAGTGAGAGACAGAAGGACTCATCGTTTCTGTATTGACTGGCCGGGGTATCCACCATCCTGTCCCTGTGGCCGGGCATTCATGTCTCCATACAAGTCAGAACTATGGAGATGGTGCCTGGACGCCAGCTTCACCATTCATCAGCGGCGCGGGCCTGGCATGGCCCAGTGCTTTGCACACATGGGTACATCATTCATCGTGTCTGCCCCCTTCACAAATGATCTGATGGAGTATGATTCTTTCCTTTCTGCCTTCTGACATGCAGGCCTGGCCTCGGGACCCAGCCGTAAATATCTATCTTAAACACATTGCTGTCAGTGAGAAGTCACCAGGGATGTTTAAGAGGGAATTAGGAATTAAGAATTTGTGGCTATGGCTAATAAAAGATGGATTGGTTGATTTGTGTGGCTCTGCAAATGTGTGCATTAAAATAGGTGGAAAAGACCAAAATAAGACAACAATTACGCTTCTAAATAGATCATACCCAATTATCTGGTTATTAATTTGCTGGTTACTTTGTTAAAATGGTGTGTGTGTATAACCTTACATATATGCTACTGTGTAATGTGTATTGTTTATGAATATATGTGTATTACACACACACACACATCCACATATTGTATATATTAGAATAAGGAAGTTAAAACAAATAGGCCCCAACTGTATGTTTCAGTGGCCACAGTTTGGTTATCCAATGGTTATGCTGTACAAAAGTGGCACATTAAATGAATGCTTGTTAAATATGCAGAGTGGTAGCTTTGGTTTGAATAATTTAAAATTCAAATTGAAAAAGACCGTATGCCCACATTTTAGGATTAATCTTTTTGGCAATCTAAAAGAAAAAAAGTTAACTGAGGCTAAATAGCTTGGTTATCCAGCTGTATGTATTTTATGTGCTGTCGATACCCTGAAATAAGAAGATTATGATGTTTAAAATCAGGTTTACAGATGTATTTTCTACTTTTTAAGCCAGAAAACCCTCTAAATTGTTAGGCCTACATTCTTTAATCTCCCTGCTTAAGCCAAAAGGTGAGCTCAGGAAAAAATATCCACTATTTCCAACCGTAAAGAGGAGCTTAGCAATGTTAGGAAGCGGCTGCGTGGTTCCATTGTTCATGTCAGAGACAAAAACTCAGAGTTGGAGATGTTGGGGCAGGCAGAGGCCTTTTTCCCCTTGAAGGCATTTCCTGAACGATCCTGGGATGCTGTGCAGACTCCAGCCTAGAGTCTGGTTTAGGTTTGGGGGTTCCATGAGTAATGCAAATTCTGTGCCCACTTTTCCCCACGTGAGTGAAACTGGGGCTTGCAGGAGCGATGCCTGGGCCCCATGGCTTCACGCAGTCACCCAGGACATCTCCAGTGATGAGAGACCTCAGTGTCCCCCTCACATCTCTTGGCCTCTCCAGGCCACAACCTGTGTCCTTGAGCCTCTTCTAGGCCCTGCTCTATCCTTTGCATCTCTGTCAGTTACGGCAAGCTGACAAATCTGTTCAAAACTATCTTTGACAAATCTGTTCAAAACTATCTGTGACAACAGCTTTGCAGCATAACAGAAAGCCTCTGATGTTCTGACCAGATGGGTTAAAGAGATGTGAAACTTTTAGGACCCAAGGAAGGGCTGGTGAGAAAAATATTGCAGGGCAGCCCGAAGCCTGTAGTGGACTTCTGGCCATGCCCCCTGGTGGATTTGTGGCCAGACCCCTAGTGGACTTCCACAAAGCCCCGTGGACTCCCAACCAGGCCCCCTGGTGGAATTCCAGCCAAGCCACCGGGCAGACTTCCGGCTTTGCACAGACCTGCCTTGGTAAGGGAGTTGGGGCTGGTGAGTGGCCCACAGACTGTGCAAAGAGGGTGTGGGGGATATCTGGGAGCTGCTGCTTTTGATAAGGCCCAGGGACGGGTCATCCTCCCCCAGGGAAGCTCCCTCCCTGGCCTGAGAGTCAGGGGGGCACAGCCCATCCCTGGGGAAGCTGGGAAGGGTGGGCGCCTTCACAGGCGCCGGCCCTGGGCTCCTTGGCCAGGGTCCTGATAAAAGAGTTGCAGGGGTTCTGTCTGTGGTGAGCTGACACCGGAGACAGCATGGTCTCCAATTCTGTCTATACCTTATTGGCCCAAAGTCGCTATAGAGAGAAGGACACCCCACCCGCCCTGTCTTGTCGCTGTCACTCTGGAGCCGCAAAGTCACCCTGTTCCTGGTCAGTCTTCCATATATTCTGGTACAACCGGCCGGGAGAACAGGGTTGGAATCTGCAATTTCCACCCAAGCACATGCAGTTTCTCTTTCATGGGATGCTGTCATGCCTCATTGAAACACACTGCCAATGATGAATTGCGTGAGCGTTTCCGGGAAATAGGAAGAAGGGAGCCCAAAAGCAGGGAATCTGACCCCAGGACTCAAGGACAAGCCCTTGGTGAGGAGTTTGCTGGTGACTTGGCCAGAATTACGAACACTTTTAATTCTCACTTTCGATGCTTCACATGATTTAAAAATGGGCCGCCTTAACACATCCTTTGGGTGAATTGTTCTCTTCCACTGTGTGAGAGAGCATCTCCCACCCCAGCTCTGCCTTCTCTGCCCAGTAACACTGAACTCTCTCTCTTTACCAGGAGTCCTCACCAGCATTGCAGCTTGGTCCTGCTTCTCCCACTTCCAAATTTTGCCTGTTTCATCATCTCTCCTTGCCAGGCAAACATCTTCCAACACTGCTGTTCAACCTCTGCCCACATCCCACTGCCACACTTCTTCAACCCACCCTAACTTAGCTCTTTCCCACGTTCTTTCCCAGGTCACCAGTGGCCTCCTTGCTGCTAAAATGGGTGGATTTCATGAGGCAGCACCTGCTGTAGGTGGCCATTCAGTTCTCCAACTCCCTCCCCAGGCCCCGGGCTCTGCATCTTCTGAGTTTCCCTCCTCTTCCTCCTCCACTGCTCCTCCCAGGCTCCTTAACCAGCTCCTCTTCTCTCCTCTTATTTCCAGAGTTAAGTTCCTTGTTTGGATCCTCAGCTCCTTTCTCTTTCACTCCACATGAGCTCACTGGAGATGTGATTCTCTCCTGGATCTGATGACTTCAATTCCTGCCTTGAGCCCAGGCCTGTCTTCTGAATCCTGAGCTGTGGAACCAAGTGCCCACCAGCCATCAGCACCATGTCCAAGCTCACCTCCTCACCCACTGTCCTAGTTAGCTCAGGCTGCTATAATAGAATTCCATAGACTGGGAGCTTAAATAGCAGGCATTTATTTCTTACAGTCCTGGAGGCTGGGAAGTCCAAGATCAAGATGCTGGCTGATAGAGTTTCTGGTGAGGGCCTGCCCATTCCCTGGCTTGCAGACAGCTGTCATCATGCTGTGTACTTACATGGCAAGGGGATGGGGAGGGAGGGAGACAGAGAGAGCACTCTTGAGTGTTTTTTATTATAAGGGCACAAATCCCATCATAAGACCCCACCCTGCCAACCTCATCTGAACCTAATTATCTCCCCGAGGCCCTACTGCCTAATACCATCACATTGGGAGCTAGGACTTCAACATGTCAGTTCCTGGGGACACAAACATTTAGTCCACAACACCTCTAGATAAAACTAATATGCTGATGATGACAACAACAAGGGCAAGGACTCCATGATCACCTGGCCCCACCCCTCTCTCTTGGCTCTCCTGGTAAATGCTGTTGTCCAGCTGCTCGAGTCCTCTGAACTTTGTTTTTTTTTTTTTTTTCATTTTCCTCTCCTCTACCCCATACATATCTAATGAAAAAGGCTTGTTAGCACCCCTGCAGCAGCCCTGCCATCCCCGCTGCCACTACCCCAGTCCTAGCCACAGTTGCCTCTTCCCTGGACTCATGAACCACCTCCAGCCGGCCTCCCTGATTTCCACCCCAGCCCTGCCCCCATGGTGCAGCCAAAAGGGCAGCAGCAGTCCCCTCACCTGTTGCAAGAATTTCAGTAGTGTCCTCAGATAATGCCCAGACTAAACGAGGCAGCCTTTGGGGCCCCCCAACTAGCTCTATTCTCTTTGCCTCTCCAGCCTCCTCTCTCGGCTGCCTCTGAAGGCCACGGCACTGACATCCTTTCCCAAGGTGCCTTTAGGTCTCTTCCCCATCCCTGCCTGGTTAAGGCATTCTTGAGTTCTCAGAGCAGCTCCATCTGCCCTGAGAAGCTCCCTGAGATCCCCCTGCACTGGGCAGGGTGCTCTTCCAGTGAGCACCGTCAGACCCCAGACCATCCAGGTTCTGTCCTAACTATATCATAGGTTATCTTTGTCCTTCCTCTGCTCACTCTTCGGCCAGTCTGTCCTGCCTATCTTTGTAGCTCTAAAACCCATCAGTGCCCAGCACTCCAAGCATTGCAGATGGAGCTGCCCAGTTCCCATCATATTTCATTTCCGGTTGGAACACTCTGAACTTACTGGGCAAGATGTCTTTGTTGCAAATTTTTCTTGGATAACTTATTTTTTTTAATGACAAAAATGTCCATGATAAAATCAGTTATTTTTGAAAGTAACTTTAAAAACTGAAATTCTTTATTGGAGAAAAATGTAAATTGGGCAATTTGGTAGTTTCCTCATGTTCTTGTTGCTTTATTTTTAATTCATGATCAGAAATTCAGACCCTGGTTCCTGATTCCACAGGGCCAGCTGAGATGTAAAGGGCCTCTCCTTACCTAGGGTAGCCCCTTGGCGTCTGACTTCTCTGGGGGTGGTGGTGAAGGGATAAACCTATCCCCTATCTTGACCTTAGTTCCTAAGTCTGTGAAAAGAAATACAGGGAGTTAGATCATTTCTGAGGTGCTTTTCAACCCTGAGTTTCTATATTTTTGTGCTGTTAAAACAAAACAAGTATTTATGTG
Organism: Trachypithecus francoisi; assembly: GCF_009764315.1. Lineage (NCBI taxonomy): Eukaryota > Metazoa > Chordata > Mammalia > Primates > Cercopithecidae > Trachypithecus > Trachypithecus francoisi. Next base: position 3,226,751 of record NW_022681442.1, on the reverse strand, counting down.
GCCCAGGTAATGTCTTATAAATTCTCAAGCCAATATTCTAAAGCAAAATACCTACATATGTCTCAAGAGAAGTAAGTCTGCCCATCCTCCTCCCTCTCTTCCTCCTTATCTGCTGCTGACTTTTACCAAAGAGGTACAGAGGCTGCTCAGAAGGGTAGGTGTTAGCAACCGGTAGATCACATCCTTCTAAGGGCCTCAGTGCTGTGACAAGAGCCAGTCCTTGAGACCTCTCTATCCTTCCCTGGCAGTACTAAACCTCTAGCCCAGTTGCCCTGTGTGGGGTCAGTCCCAGGTTGACATCAGCCTTAGGCAGGGAAGTGATCACCCACGAAGCAGGGGTGTATGAAAATCCCCTGGGAGCTTGCTCATATGCAGAGTCCTGGGCCCCTCCATCACTTTTGGTTCAGGGGGCCTTTGGCGGGGCCTGCAAACCTGCACTTGAACTAGCTTTGGAGGAAATGCTGATGCCGGCAGTTCATGGGCCTCACGTGGAGATTCACTGATGATGTGTGGTGATTCAAGGCCCCAGCGAGGCGCTGGGCCAGCCCCCTGCCTTTCAGGACTGTTGTGTTGCATCCATCCCAGTAGAAATGGATCCCACCTTAGCAGCAGAAGTGCCTGTGTATTGCTTTTATAGTGCCCTTTTTCTTTCTCCTGCCCGGGAGGGGTAATACAATTTTAATCTGTGTTACAGAATACTAATATTAATACATTTATATATTAATCGTTTTAGTGTTCTTGTAAATGATATAAATAATATTATAGATAATAACAAGATTTCATGGCTGGAATGGCTGGGAAGCTGGAGAAAGCTGACTCTAGTCACTCATCGTGGGAATGGAGTCCGCACAGTGTGGAGGAGGGGAGAATGAGACCCTGAGGAGAAAACATGCCTTGGGGCTCAGAGGCAGGGAAGAGGCCTGACCCAGGCTGGGAGAGAAGGGAGCTAGGACACCAGAGGCCCTTTCTTGCTGGGGCTGTCCCAGGTCCCAGCTCTGAGGTAGCAGTGACTGCACTGTATCTCAGTGGCTTTCCCTGAGCAGGTCAGTCACAAGGCCTGGTCTCTATCCACTTCCCCACAACTGCATGGGCAAGGGAAGAGGGGTTTTGAGCCTATCTCTGTAGCTTGGTTCTCCTGATTCCCACCTGTCAAGGGCAACAGCCTGGGGTCTTCCTTCAGTGCCTGGAGCCACAGAGCGGAGCTCCCGCCACCTGTCATTGGAAGGCTTCACTAATTCCTCTACAGCGACCTGGCATAGGCTGCCCTCAGCCCCTCCAGGCCTGGGACCCGGCCCTCAAGCACCTCTCGGGGGATGCCCACACCTTTGGTTCAGCTCCTCTGCACACCATTAAGCCTGGGTGATGGGCACATCTGCACTCAGCATGCCTTTCTGCAGACCACTGGGTCATTAGCAGAGATGAGATGAGTCCCAGATGTTAGAGGAACATGGCAGTGCTTCATGGACCACCACTGGGACAGATAAACACGGGGGAGCCAGCAAGTCATTGGATGCCAGAAGATTGGCACATTGACTCCATCGTGAAAGGCGAGACGGGTGACATTGGGGGGTGGCAATGGGGAGAAGGGGAAGGTGCTTTTATCTGAAGTATGGAGAGGAGGAGTGCCTACTTCTTGAAGAAAGGGAGTTGGAAATATTTCAGTTGCCTTGAAGGGAGATGACTTATTCTCATCCTAGAATCCATGGTAATGTGAATGAAACCTCTGGCTTCTGAAAGGCTAGGCTAGGCATATCCCTGGTCTTGCAGTATGGAGTAGGAGCAAGAACCTGGGCTCCAGGGTCAGAAGTGATCTTGGACACGGTCCGTAACGCCCCTGAGCTTTCATTTCCTCATCTCTAAAAGGGGATAATAGCAATCCTGTTCGCAGTGGCCCCTGAGAATCACGGAAGGTGGCCTGCATTCCGCAGTTAGCCCAGGCTCAGTACGGAGGAGCTGCTATTACCCTTGTTGGCTTTAGTCTCACTTGCTCAGTCATCTGCGGCCACCCAGGCTTTAAATTCTGACCTTGATCATCTGGGAGCAGGATTTTGGCTCAAACATGAGCATTTCCAACAAAATACTGGAATACAAGTGCTGGTTTTTGTTTTATATTTCTAATGCCTTTTATTTGGATATAGTCTGATAGAAAATGTTACTGCCTTTTGTGCGGTACCAGAAAATCAATAGCTTTGAGGAAACTAATGGGAAAATGACAATAAATTATATACACATAGGACTCGGAGAAAAGAAAGAACCGTTTTTGCAAAATTTAATAAAATGTTTGCATTAGCAATGTATTCAAAATCGCCATTGCATTTGCGCTGTGTGTCAATACCGTAATTCGTTGCCTAATGAAAAGTTTCAAAATTTGGATCATGTGAGGATTCACCTGCTCAAGGTGTTTTCAAAGACAAAAATGAATGTTGAGAATGTTCAAAGACAAAAATGAATGAACGACCGTGCTCTTCTTCTAATGGACATCTTGGGGATTTAATTAATGTGAAGCAGCCCAGGCTAGCGACTGTTAATTACTATTAATACATCGACTAGACCAAGATGCCCAAGGAGTGTGCTATGCTTTGCTCAAGTAACCACAAAACCCTATTTTGTATTTTCTGACTAAAAATGAACATTGCATTTTGGGTACCCTCCCTCCCACCCCTAGGAATGGTATTCAGTTCGTTTTGGCCATGCAGGTCTGAAGATATTATCTGTGTTTACACACCAGTGTTTAGAATAAGGTTTTATTAGAAGGAAATCTCTCAGAATTGGAACCTGGAGAAATAATGATGGTATGCTGGTTTCTTTTAAGATCTACTCTCTATTACTCTAATGATGATATGTTGGTTTCTTTTACAGATCTGCTCTTTATTACTCCAGGTAAAAAAATCTTGGAGATGTTTTAACTTGATGCTTCATCTGTTGAATGAAGAAGGGAAACTGTCATCATCTTGAAAAATCTTTATTCATTCCTTTTTAAGCCTGATTCATTGATGTGTTCAAAATTTGTGAATTTAAATGTTTGAGAAGGACTAGCAAGTGGCTTGCAACTAAGATTTGAAGCTCAGGAAAGAAAATCATTCATTGATTTTTTTCCATGTGTCCATTCATTTCTTCAACAATCTTTCTTTGATGAATGAGATGTGCCCTCCTATCCTCTTAGGGCGGACAGCCTGTGGATGACACAGACATCTCCATAGCGTGTACTAACCAAGGGCCCTGCCAGGGAAGAGGCAACACAGGCCGGGAAGGGATCAACTCTGCGGGGTGGGGTGGAGGTGTCAGAAAGGTGGTGCCTGAATTGGAGACTTCAATTTGAGAGGTAGCTTTGTAGTGATGAGAAATATAACTGTATATGAGATCATCTTTGAGCTGAGGGTGAATAAACAAAAAAGTTGTTTAAAGCCTCAGTGGTCATCATCATCAAATTCTTTAGGCCTGAAAGAATGGAAATGTTTAAGAAGGTTCTGTCCCTCTCTCATTCGATAATAAGATTTTTCTCTGTAGGAAAATGCCATGGTTGGTCCTAGAAGGGCCCTTCTGACATGATTATTTAGCGACACTTGAAAAATTAGAAGAGAGAGAACACATTAGCTAGTTGCTGAAGCAGCATCCCCATGAGAGTCTGGAAATGCATGGAATTCCCAGTGATGACTGAGGGGTCCATGGAGTATTTGCATGATCCAGGTGTTCACTTTCCTCCTCCAGACCCTTTCCTTCCTCTCACCCTTCCTCCCTGAATAGATACATTTTTCCTCTTTGTGGTTTGCTATTTTTCCTATTTAAAAGGATGTGCTCATTATAGAAAAATCTTAAACTATGGAAAAGTAGAGAGAAGGAAAGATCGCAGCCCCCCACCACCCCCATGGAGTAATAATGACTGTTAACATATTGGTGTTATATTCTCCAAATCATTTCCCAAATAATTTTCCTTTTATACATCTATGATCAGATGCCATGTACATATAATGTTGTATTCTGCTATTTTATTTATTTAATATCATATGATTCAACAGATTATTTACAGGTATTTCATGATGTGGAGTTCTACAGTGTACTTAACTCTTCCCTCCCTGTGCTCTTATTAGATACAAATTATTTTTAATATTTTCTGAATGTAAATAACACTATGATGGACTTTTTTTGTGGAAAACTCTTTCCAAGTTTAGTTTTTTTTTTTTAAATTGAAGAATAGAAATAAAACTGCCTAGTCAGAGAGTGTAAACATCATCAATACTTTTGGTACAGGTTGTTATTCACATTTCCAACGTCCATTCCCATCAGGAATGAGGGTGCCTATTTCACAGAAACCTTGTGAACAATGGTGCTGTAATTAAAATCCAACCAACCAGCCAACCAACCAACCAACTAATCAACAACAAAACATCTTTACAGATGTAACAGATGCATTTACCAGAACTGAAGCTCCATGAAGACAGATATATTTGTCTTTTTTTGGTTTCTTTTTTCATCGATATATCCAAGTTACCTAACATTAGCACAGAGTAGGTGCCCAACAAATTCTTGTAGAATGGAATCCATTTTCCAATGTGCCCCTGGTGTAGGGGATGAAGTGTGCATGCCTCTTGCCTGATGCACTGGGATCTTGTTGAGGTGTAGTTCAGTTAATGCTTTATTGGGAAAACTCAAGTACAACCTCAAGTGCAACCTATGTGTCAATCCCAGGGCAACTGTTTCTGGGGCCGATTCTTACTTTCTGTTCCTGGACTCATCTTGTGAACAGGTTCAGCGGAGATGCTTTCCTGGTAGATCTGAGAGGCCAGGAGACATCGTTAGAATCTTATTGCCTGCAGAGGGAAAGACAGAGGCCTGAGGGTGGTGGATTTTAAGTGCTTTCATGCCCAGGTGGCAGAGCAGGCAGATCACTTTCTCATGGGTCCTGTCAGCCCTGCCTGGGTTTCCATCTGGGCTCAGTTACCAACACAGACACTCTTTCTGGAGACCCTCACACTGTGCTGGCTTGCGCTTGGCTCTCTGGTTCCCTTTCACCAACTCCCATTGGTCCCTCTAGCCTCAGCTCGGAAGTCCCATTCTTTTTGGTAAAATGTCTCTGCCTCCTTTGATGGTGTCATGTGACATCCAAGGACATAGGTGCCTCCACTGTGGTCCGTATCTTGTTGAATTGTAATTGTCCAATTGTAGCTGTCAAGTCAACCTTGCATAGAAGATCTGAGGACTGATTCTCTTCATTTTTGTGTCTGCGTTTGGTCAACTGCCCCCAGGTCATTCTTATGCTTGCCGAGGTTTGAGAACCATGTTTTTTTTTTAGGGGTTAGAAAGCCACCTGGAGTCTCTGCGGGGGAGCCATCTCTCAGGAATCATAACAGATTTCAGAGAACAACGGCAGCCATCTCTGGGCTCATCTGCACAGCAGGGCATCCGCAGCCATGATTTGAGCTGCTCTCCTCCCGATCACCCATAAGGAAAGGCAGAACTTTAAAAAAAAACTTACATAAACTGTAAAAGTTTTTTCTACAGCAAAATGAAAATAAAGGGTAAGTTATAAATGCTGCCTCTTAATAGGACAGCAGTTAAATTGCAGCTGTACATCATTGGCCACTATGAGAAACTACTTTCATAATTGTTTTAATTTTCTCTCTTGGTGTTATGAAGACCTTTATTACACACAGTTCTATATTAGCACCTTTATTTGTAATGAAATAAAGGTTGCAAGAAAATTGAGGTTAAAACATGGCCCAGCTTCTGATGGCACAAAGTAAAGTAAAACTCTCATCTAAAAGAATTAAATACAAGCGTGATGCTCTAAAAACCAGGTATCATTCCACTCCTCTTTCCTTTCATTTGAGCTCCTCACCTTCCTCCTGTGCGTTTCCTGAACATGGAATTTATGCATGTTGTTATGTTGTAGATTGTAACATAGATAAAGGTTCTGTCGCTTGATATTTCCATTTTCAGGATGAATATTTGCCCATGAACCCCTAGATTTTTTCCCAAGTTATGGTAAAGAAGGTTTGCTCTTTCCTGAAAGATAAAAAAGGTTTTCCATTGAAAAAACTAAATTTTCAAAGATTACTTTTTCTTTTAGCCGTCAAAATCAGCAGATGATTTGATTTCATAGATTTAAAAAAATCTTTATTTTTTGTCACTTTCTGTAGAAAAACTGTATACTGCATTGCATTTTTCTTTGAAATTCATTTGCAGTTGGGAATAGAGCAACACATCCAATATTTGTGCCTGTGTTGTGGTGGGGGGATCTGGTCAAATTTTCTAAATTTGACTTCCAAAGCAAGTCTCTTTTTTGGAATAAAAGTCAAGGGAGACATTGTTAAGGAAACATTTCTCTACCAATCAGGCCTCAGGTTGTGGTAATCATTTAGAAGCTATTTTGTCATCACATGAGATAACTTTTTTTTTATGTTACTTTGAATCTTCTGTGAGTCCTGGACTTGACCACAGAACAGCAAAAAGCCTGCTCTGTCCTGTGAGAAGGTTTCAGAGAAACAACCTCTGCATCCGCCAAATACAGTGGATGAATATTGGAACCACCGAGAAACTAAGATATGGGAGAGCATTATTTGAGGTCAGGAGGTTTCCTGCTAAAAACCTTCCTTTTAAACCCAAGGGGAATGGACCAAAGCATTTTTATCAGAAGGCTCTGGAGTCAGGCACATGCTTTGACTGCTGGCACAAGGCTTTTGACCTGTGAAATTCCAGAGCCAGCTTTTGAACTGAGGCTTTAAGGAGACGAGTGGCGACCGCATGTGCTGGCGAGGGTGAATTTTTAAAAAGTCTTTTTAAGCGCATTGTAGAAGGGGCTCTTGGCCATGTTACATTTCAAAGTGGTTGGCATCATTAAGCCTTCCTTCTGACAAACTTGAGTTAGGGGCTCTGTTGTTTTTGCTAAACAGCCAAGTAGCAGCCAAACCAAAGTCAGGTGATGACTTGAATAACATTGTCTATGAATTAGTACACAAAGTGTGACCTGAGTGTCTTGGGATCTGTAAATGGATTCTAACCCTATTCCATGGGAGGGGTCTAAAGACAGCTGGGAGCGGAGGAGGCTCCCTTTGGAACAGAGATCTACCAAGGAGGCAGCTTTCAAAAGGGAAAACATTTATTCAGATGTATAAGTTTGTAAGTATTTTTAAAAATTAAAATCTCACGACTCTGCTGCATGCCTCAGTTAGTTCGCTTTCTCCCAGTCGGCACCTACATACATCACATAAACAGAGACCAAATGGGAATCACTGTAATTTCTTCTGGTTCCGAATTAACAGGATTGCAGGTTTGTTATGAATGGAAGAAATGACTAGACTCTTGATCAAACATCAGATCAATTACTCGTTCATTTCCCATTGATCTGGTGGCTGCAGGGGTTGGGTGTGGGTCATATCCCACCAGCGGCTTTCTAGTAAGTAAAGTTTCAGCAAGGGGCGAGGCTGCACACTTGTCATGCTTATATCCTGTCCCTCACATTTAGCATCATGAGGATAATTCCTGTCTTGAAGAAAGACTGTTTCCAAATTCAGGAAATTGAATTTTGAGGCCAGCACGGATCCTGTGCAACGTTCACTAAATCTTTTCCTCGTTCGGCCTGAGCAAGGGTGTGCTGCTGTGGGGAACACATTCTTTACAACTCAATCTTAAGAACCAGGTGAGGTCTGGTGCGCTCCGAATGCACGTGAACAGCTGTCATAGAGGCTGCTGCACCTGGCTCCATTTTGGGATGCCTGAAGCCAATTTTGGATTGCCAAATCATATTTAAATTTCACTTTATCTTTTAATCCAGAGCATTTTTGCAGATCTGATGGGCTGCTTCTGATGTGTGTGTATGGCATGAAAAATAGGGGGCCTTCCTTTTCGTTTTTTTTTGCTTTATAACTTATCTTGGCATTTTAGAGATTCATAATCTTTTCATGATTTCAGGGGATTCGTATTGGACAAAGATGGCACAGAATGATTGGGGCTTGATTGACCTTTGATAGCTTGATGATTGTTGGCTATCAGCAAATGCTGTGATTAGGGCCTGTGAACACAGGGCTACTCCTGACTCTCTTATTTGCTGGCCATTCGATGGGACAAGAAAAGGCTGAGTGGGCGCTGTGTGCGAGTAGCCCAGCTGACCCCGTAGATTTGGTTTGAACCAAACAGCAGGCAAAGCAGGGAGGTTGGGAAACCTTTGGAGGAAATTTTGTGACTCACATCCTTTGCAAGTCTTTGTTGGTGTGTTCTGTGATTGGATTAGGAGGAACTGACCACGTTACAGAGAGTTCTAAGGTCTTGTTTACAGGATGGGTGGTGTGGCTTCTAGGATTTTCTCCCTGACCTGCTTCTCCCCCTGCTGTGTGTGCATCCTTTTGCTGCGAATGGTGATGTCTCTGCCTTCCAGGATTTCACCTTTTTGTCCTCAACAGTGAGATCCACAAAATTACACCGTTGTGTGGGCATTTGTCTGTTTACTCTAATGAAGACAACTGGCTTTCTAATTGTCTATTAAATGGTCTATTAAATCGTGTCATAGCTAGAGGGACCTCAGCACAAATAATTCAGCTTTTCAGTGCTTCACAAATTCCCTCTTCTCACGCTGTTTGTAGCACTTTTTGAGAAGATAGCTGAAAGCATTCTTTCTTCTTTTTAAAAATTCTTTTACCCTGAAGCTATTCGGGTGACTTTTTTCCCTGGGATCCAGATCTCCGTTTCCTCATGTCTCCTTTGCCTTTCCATGGCCAGTGTGCACAAAGTCATATTCCTCTGCCCTCTGTCTGTTGACACCATGTCTTTTCCTCCTGGCTTATGTCTTGTTTGCGTAACCAGGATCACTCCAGTTTCTCCTGGGTCCCCCTGAACCCTGGGCTCCCTTCCTGGCCACATCATCTTCCCCAACTTCATCTTTTCTGTTTGTCTCTTTGCCACCTGGAACTCCATGCTCCATGCTTAGCTGATGTTCTGTAAGTGTTTAATCCACAGGCTCGATTTTTGCTCTGCCACGCTCATGGCTGTTCTGTGCTCTCATTTGCAAACAGGAAGTTTACATAGAGGCCTGTTTTATATTTATCGAGTCCCTGAATATCAGCACTTAGAAGAGATCTTAGAAGGCTGGTCTTCCCCAAAAGGAGCATGTGCTCTGCTGGTGCACACAATGTACTTTTAGGTGATATGCAGATTTATTTTAGAAATTAATAATTAGGAACCTGTTTCGTTGCTTAGAAGTAAAACTAGCTCATCACATTCATGACTTCATACCTGAGGGTAAAATAGAGAGGATGAGGCTAAAATTGATTTTTTATTTAAAAAATGATGAGTACATTTAAGGGAAAAATTTAGTAAATAATATTTAGTGGATTCACCACAAATTATGATGGTGGTGGAGGGATGACCAAGTGGCCAGAGCAGCCACCAACTCTACCAGCCTCTCATTCTACAATGAGGGAAAGTGGGGCCTGGGAGGGGAGGGGCTCCTTTACAAGGAACTGCACCCTCAGGAATATGTTTTGTGGACCCCTGAGACATGAGGGTTGCTGTGTCATGGGGCCCCAGAGCCATCACTCAAGTTGATTTCTGGGGGCAAAGAGCTGCCTGGAGCGGTGCAATGTGAGGTCCCACTAGAGGTTTCCTGGGCATCCTGGTGGGTTCATCAGGCTGCTGGGGCCTAGACCCAGGCCTCCTGCATGAAGCCAGCAGCCTTCCTGGGAGAACATCTGGGTGTCCCTCTGCCCTGCAGAGAATGCCAGGGATAGGAGTAAGTTCTGGATGGCCTGGTCCACTGCGATGCCACTGTTCTGTTTTTACAAGCATCTCTTATTTCTCTTGCCATTCAGTGTAATCCATTCTTCCGTGTGACAAGATGGTTTATAGAGACACTCACTCATATTTGGCTTCAATTTCACCCCTTCTAACCTTCTTGTTCTCTGAACCAGCCAGGATGTGCGAGACCCTGTCGGCAACCTAACCGCTGGGGTTCTTTCTCACTAACAGAACCCTGACTTTTTGGGGCCAGCTCTGGAGGCTAAATATGGTCTGTGTAAGCCGTTCCTTGTTGTTTTGTTCTCCTTCGCTTGTGATTGACTTTGAGGTTGTCATGCAGTCCAGTTCTGGCCAGCAAGACCTATGAGAAGTCTCCTCGGGGCCTCTGGGAAGTGTTGCCTTATTAAAGAGAGGGGAACAAGAAGAAATTCCTTTTGGCTGGGGACATTGTTGTGTAAGGTGTGATGTGTGGCACTGCTGCCGCCATTATGTCACCATGTGGGAAGACGTGACCACTCCCTGAAGATGAATGAGGAGGTACGGAAGGAGCCTGGGTCTTCAGACACTGCTGAGCCAGAGCCCTGGGAGTTCCTGTCTCTGGAGATCTTGTTAGACAAGATAATGCTTTTATTACTTGCATCACTATTTTTATTTTTGGCTAAAAGTCTTCTAAATGATCCATAGACCCTTTACTTTCCCATGCCCTAGAAATTGTTTTGTTCTGCCCACGGGAAATGTTGGCTGCAGACTCTACTCATCCTGGTTTTTGTTTTCCAAAACTTGCACTCCTAAATGGTTTATGCTAGGGGAGTAGTTTCCTGACAGACACTTCCTGACAAGGTGCCAGTTCTCAGAGACGGAGGTCTCTGTGGCGCTCAAGCTGGTGCCTGGCCCCGAGGCTTCCAACCACATCAGGACTCCTGTCCCCAAACTTGCCTGCAGGGAACCACTGGGACTTGTATGATAAGGCTTTCCGTGAAGCCTGTGATGGGCTGGAGATACGAGGCCTTTGCCCATTTTTTATACACCTTAGAAGCCCCTTGTGCTCTTACGTGAACTGAAAGAAGGGGAGACACTCACAAGTGATGCCTGAGATGTTTTCCTACCAGCTTAGTGGGAGGATATTTGAACTGGGATTTCACTGGACATTAGGGAAATCCTGAGTCCATGAAGAAAGATGTATTCCTGCTGCACCATACCGTGCAGGTTGCCATGCTCCTTGTCCAAAATTTCTCTTGTCTTAAAGCTGACTTCTCCTGAGAGCATGCTCCAAAGAAGAGGATGTCAAGGGGCACTGGCCAAAGACGATTTAGGGTCTGAGGAGCCACAACACATTTTGTGATGGTCACCCATCCTTTGCCTTTTCTTCGGACAAAATTATCGTGGGGATTTGCCCAAGTCATGCAACATCAGGAATTTCCTTCGAGTAAGATCTTCAAGGACAAAGCCTTTATCAGCCTTTTGTTTTGTATTATGATACCATTTGTTACAAGCTGTAGTTTGAGTGGTGTTAATTCAGCATTTTAAGATGTTACTCTGGCATCCACTGATGGGCGAGCAGTTGGGATAGAACAGCAATTTCTACACTCTCCTTATTCTGCAGTGTCTTTCTCATATTATATTTGTAGAAATTCATGATCTAATATTTTACTCCAAATAATGTATTTTTGTTTGTTTGTTTTGTTTTTGGATGAAATTTAACAGTGCTGCAAGTTTCCTTTCCTTAGCCACATTAAAAAAAATAAACTTTAAGGCCAGGCGTGGTGGCTCACACCTGTAATTCCAGTACTCTGGGAGGCCCAGGAGGGAGGATCACTTGAAGTCAGGAGTTCGAGACCAGCCTGGCCAACATGGTGAAACCCTATCTCTACTGAAAATACAAAAATTGGCCGGGTATGGTGGCACATGCCTGTAATCCCAGCTACCTGTGAGGCTGAGGCAGGAGAATTGCTTGAACCAGGGAGATTCCGTCTGGGAGATGGAGGTTGCAGTGAGCCCAGCTTACTGCCACTGCACTCCAGCCTGTACAACAGAGGGACATTCCATCTCAAAATAAAATAAGATAAAATAAAATAAACTTTAGGGTTTGGAATAATTTCAGATTTAAGGGAAAACTGTAAAGATAGTACAGAGAGTTTCTACATGCCTGCCTTTCACCCAATTTTCCCTACTGTTCACATCTTACATAATTATGGTACATTTATCAGAACCATGAAGTTCACATGGGCATGTTACTATTAAATAAACTATAGATCTTATTTGGATTTCCCCAGTTTTTTCTAGATGTGTCCTTTTTTGGTTCCAGGATCCAATCCAGAATCCCACGTTGCATTTAGACTGAGTCACATGTAGTTTTATTTTTGAGATCATTGTTCCTCTTTTCTCATCCTGTTTTTTAGCACACGCTATCAATCACATATCATGTGCATCTTGTGGCCTTCCAGCCACAAAAATGTCATTTCTGTCATTGAATATAGAAGTCATATCAGATAATATCTCTTTAATGAAGTTCCCAACTTCTATATATTATTTGCAATGCTGGTAAAATTTTGACAAAATTTGAAGACAGTCTGGGCCATGTGCCAGATCTCCAATGTAGCTTCAAAATAAAATTTGGTAAAAAATATTCCCCAAGGAGCAGTATGGAAGGGAATATGTATAAACCCTCATGAGTTAAAGCATTTTTTTCTCTGCATGCACATTTGTACATTTCCATATTCCTTCTTGGTTATGGGTCCAAAGGTTATAAGGGAAATGGATTTGTATTTTTATCTTTTCTGTGAAAAGATTAGCATATGCTGCCTTTAAAATTCTTCATATCCATAGACCTTTATGTTTGACTGTCTAAGTCAGCCAGTTGGGAAGCTAATTGCTTGATCCTGTAAGTTTCCAAGTCCAAGACATGGAAGGGACGTCAGGACGTAGTTCTGTTTGATGATATCTTGAGATAGACTCACTCTTGGAATCGGTTTGAGGCACCAGAAGTGGTATTGTGTGCCACTGGTGGAGATTGACTTTGCTGTGTGATACTATGCATTTTCACTTATGCTGTATCTACCTTTGGTTTCTTAAAATTATGGAACAAAATTACAAAGTTAAAAAATGGTCTATAATCAACTATCTTGTCTTTGTGACACCTTGTCTGACCTGGCAAATCCTTTCTTCACTGAGTTGTCTGCACTTTCTCACAGGCACGTATGTACTTATTACTTCAACATCCTGCAGAAACCTCTCCTAGGTAGCACTTGATTATGGGTGTCCGTGTCAGGCTCATCCTGACGGATACAAGTAACAGTACCAGCTGCCACATTTGAGCATTACTATGTTATTTTAAAAAATGTGTGTATATACTCATTTGCCCCCAACTTTGTGATTTTTTTTTCTCTCAACTTATATTCTCTTAAGACATAGATGTAATGTACACACACGGAGTATTTGCTCTAGGGCAGGTTAGCATCTATCTTCATGACTCTGGAAACCTGGTTCAAATCCCGCTTCTTTCTTTGAATTTTCTCAGCCTCGCTGTTTGGACACAGCTTATCCCTTGTCAAGCTTTCTGCAGCACCTAAAGTCTGATCTGCTCCTTTCTCACATTTCGCAGACTGCTTTGCTGTGTTCCCTATTTTTCTCCAGGTGTAGTCCCCACCCTCCCCCTCCCAGCTCCACATCTTAGATTGCAAGATTGCAGCCAAAGCTGGTGAATGTTCCATGTATGCCCCTTAGCTAGTGAAGTGGCTGGATGTTGTGTGTGTGCCCCTTAGCTAGTGAAATGGGTGGATGTTCTGTGTGTGCCCTCTAGCTAGTGAAATGGGCAGATGTTCTGTGTGTACCCCTTAGCCAGTGAAGTGGGTAGATGTTCTGTGCGTGTCCCTTAGCTAGTGAAGGGCACCATTTCTGGAGTATCTACAGTGGGCCAGATACCACACATTCCCTCACAGATCTCTGGAATCCTCCCCACAAGGGAGGATCAGGAGAAGGCTTCTAGTATTCTCCCTACTTTGCATGGGAGAAAATGGGCTTAGCAAGAACTTCCATAGCTGCTCTGGGCCACACAGCTTGTCGGTGGGTGAGCTGTAGACCCCACGTGTGTTAGGACTCCAGAGTCAGAACTTCAAGAGGACTAGACCTATGGCCACACAGTAAACATGGCCCACTAATGCGGGGAAAGTATTGATTGTTATTTTGAAAATATTTTTGATCTAGTGCTCTTTCTTAAGCAAGGAAGAATTCACTCTTCCGAAGTACACTGTGACTGCGCAATGCAGTCTCCCAGACTATTGTTTAACTGCCCCATGATCTTTGAATGACTTTATTATTGTATTACGTACTGTCATTCCTACATTCTGAAATTGATTTTGGAGCAGTTAAATCTTCATTTGAGTGGAATAATATTATGTTTCAGTGTTGCCAAGACCACTCCTTCCTGCACAGGCAAGGAGGAAATCCTTTAAGCTCTTGGACGTTCCCGATCATTTTCACCGTCCACAGCAGGGAAGGTGGCCCACCCTGCTGTACCCCTCCTCCTGGGGTGTGCGTGCCTGCGCTAGAGCAGAGCTGCTGCAACTGCCTTTGCATGTTTGTTTTTTTTTCTAAGAGCTGAGTGACTGCATTCAAACTGCCTGTGGTTTTGGGTGGAATGATTTTATAGGGTTCATATGGGCGTTTCTGGGAGCAGGAGGAGAAGGAGTAACCAGGGTGATGGAGAAAGTGCTCTCCAAGGCCTGTGATTCTTATGTGGGTCTCTCAGGTGTATTAGCCTGAGCTTAGATCCTTCCGGGCCTGACTGTTTCCCAATCTCTCTTTAATTGGACCGAGCTGTGTCTCGGTGGCTAAGGATGGCTGGGTGATAACCCTCTGTGGGATTTGGCTTTCTAGCACCTGGTAGGAAAGTATTAGATGCCTTTGGGTGCATGAGATTGGCAGTGGGGTTGAGACTCAGACCCACTGGCTGGGTCCCAGGAAGCAAGGAGTAGCAGAGGTTAAGACAATGATCCAGATAATCCTAATTCTCTCCCCGGTACGGAGGCCAAATGTGTCTTGGTTGTAGAATTAACCAGGTCTTTGTGAGCACCTCCATCTCTCCCCATTGACAGAGATGTGACTGGAGGGTCCTGGTGGTCACTTTGGATCAAGCCTGGTGACCTGTTGGTCGTTGAGCATGGCAGGCAGGGACAAACCTGTAGCCTTTTGTAGGAATTTGTCCTATGTTTTGTTTTCTATGAAACAAATATCTGATTAAGAAGACAATGCATTCCCTCACCCCTTCATCCTTTGTCTCATTAACTTGGATCTATTTATATCATGTTAACCAAACTCTGAGCTATTTTTTTTTTTTTTTTTTTTTTTTGAGACGGAGTCTCGCTCTGTCACCCAGGCTGGAGTGCAGTGGCGCGATCTCGGCTCACTGCAAGCTCCGCCTCCCGGGTTTACGCCATTCTCCTGCCTCAGCCTCCCGAGTAGCTGGGACTACAGGCGCCCGCCAACTCGCCCGGCTAATTTTTTGTATTTTTTTAGTAGAGACGGGGTTTCACCGTGTTAGCCAGGATGGTCTCGATCTCCTGACCTCGTGATCCACCCATCTCGGCCTCCCAAAGTGCTGGGATTACAGGCTTGAGCCACTGCGCCCGGCCACTCTGAGCTATCTTAAAGTGGGATCGTATCACCCAGCCAAGTTGTAAGTGCAAGAGGGGGTCTTCCAGAGGGCCATTGCATTGAGAAAGAAACACTCACTCATGTCAAGATTTATTTTTTAGAAAACCCCTCTGGCCAGGTGCAGTGGCTCACTCCTATAATCCTAGCACTTTGGGCAGCTGAGGCTGGAGGATCACTTGAGGTCTGGCGTTCGAGACCAGCCTTGGCAACATAGTGAGACCTCATCTCTCCAAAAAAATACAAAAATTAGCCAGGCGTGATGGTGCGTACCTATGGTCCCAGGTATATGGGAGGCTGAGATAGGAGGATTGCTGAAGTCCAGGAGGTAGAGGCTGCAGTGAGCCACAATTGCGCCACTGCACTCCAGCCTGGGCCGTAGGGCAAGACCTTGTCTCAAAAACAATAACAACAACAACAACGACAACAACAACAAATGCTTCTGATACTTTACCACGGCGAACCACCTGGTTTCAGTTAGGAATCTGTCTCTGAGAGGAGTTGCTGCATCTAGGCCTCGCTTGCTGTTGGTCTGGCGTAGGCTGTGTAGTTCTGGGCTCCACTCTAGTGATGTGCCTAAGGTGAACCTCAGAGCAAAAATCATGCCTTATGTCTGTCAGATGCTTTGAACTGTTTCAAAGCCTCTCCGGGCCCATTATTTCATTTGATCTTCATAACATCCCCCAAACAGGGAGCCCCAGATAGGTTAATTGGCCTGCCTGGGGTCGCAGGTGGAGCTGGGACTAGAACTGGAGTCTGCCCGGTGTATCCTCTCCCCTCACGTCTGGAAGGACTGGGTCATGCCATGTGCTTTGGGGACTCACTGAGACACTTTCTGGTCTTTCTGGCTCCACGGCCACTGCAGCCTGTGTCAGGGAGAGGCAGAAAGAGGCCATGATGGGAATCAGCCCCCACAGCTCTGAGGGAGCTCCAAGGTGAGGGCCCACGCTGGACCCGTCAATTCCAGAGGGCCACCTCCAGCTCCCAGCCTTGGCAGGTTTCTGCAGAGCAAATTGCAAGGGCTCCCCGGGCTCGTTCTAGAACCTGGACTGTGCCGTGAAGTCCGTTTCCAGCCGGACTGCCCAGGACCCCTCCTCCTCTGTCCCTCTTCTTCTTCTCCTACTGCTGGTGGCACCCTTCCTTTTCTGAGCAGAAACTGCTTTTCCTCCTGGAAGTGTTACAATTTTCCCATCCTTGTGTTTTTGCTTGAGTGTAGGAGGGTTTGTGGTCAAGGTCTGGGGCTGTTGAGTCTGGTGGGAAGTGAGCAAGTTTGAGAAAAGCGAGTGAGGGCAGGAGCCAGCGGCACTGGTCCCGGCTGCAGGCAGCATCCCAGTGGGAAAAGTTAGACAGCGTGAGTGCAAAAATAAAATATGAATGCGAAATGTTAAAAAAAGGGAGAAATTCCCAGGGCCACATTTGCCTAGTATCACACTAATACAGTGAGACAAGCAGGCTGATGGTTCCAAGCCGTCAGAAATGAGCTCTCAACGTTCAGTAGAGCCGAGATCCAGAGAACGATCCGAGCCGTGGGAAGATGGGCCACAGACTGTACCGCCAAGATCTCCTTCCTGCTGAAATAGGAGCGTGCACGCAGCCACTTCAAAATTTACAGACTGTGTGCATGGAGCAAGGCTGGAAAGGGAAAACGGCTCAAGGACCCGCCACTTGGGGGCAGCAGTTTTGAATATTTCTTTTTTTTTTTTTTTTTTTTTTTTTTTTTTTTGAGACGGAGTCTGGCTCTGCCGCCCAGGCTGGAGTGCAGTGGCCAGCTCTCAGCTCACTGCAAGCTCCGCCTCCCGGGTTCACGCCATTCTCCTGTCTCAGCCTCCCGAGTAGCTGGGACTACAGGCGCCCACCTCGTCGCCCGGCTAGTTTTTTTTTGTAATTTTTAGTAGAGACGGGGTTTCACCGTATTAGCCAGGATGGTCTCGATCTCCTGACCTCATGATCCGCCCGTCTCGGCCTCCCAAAGTGCTGGGATTACAGGCTTGAGCCACCGCGTCCGGCCAAGTTTTGAATATTTCGAACTACAAGCTGTCTGTGGCTGAGACACCAGCATGCAAAACTTGCATATTAACAATAACAAACAATATCTCAAATTTTAAACAGCTTAGGGAAGAAATCTTATTTTATTATTAGTCCAAAGTTTCCATGTATATTAATATTCAAATTTATCTCCAGAAAATAATCCATATAGTTAAGACTCGAGCGAAAGTAATTGATACACAATAGAAATCACAGTCAGGGTGAAATAACCCTCAGAAAATCACAGTATGTGGCCGATTTTCTGAGTGGATAAAGCTGGGCTTACAGTTTATGCTGGGAGTATTTGAGCTAAATTAAGTCATGAAAGAAGATAATACAATGTAGCATCATTTTAAAGTAATTTAATCATGAAAACTAAAAATTTGGAAGAAAACAGATATTTTACTTAATAGAAACCATCTGTACCGTACAGTAGGCAAATAGTAGAAAAATGAATAAAACTGTCTCTGGAGGAGAGTGGCTCAGGCACCAGCTCATCTAATGAAGATGTATATGTGCCTTTTAGCATTTGCATTGTCTATTAGATGAGGTAAATCGTAGGGAGTATAAGGGAAACAGTTACAAATTTTATTACCATCCTATGACTGATAACAAAGTGGCAATAGAAGTAATGCATATGAGATGGGGTCTGTTCCTAAGTCCAATAGCTCTGCACTTTGGACCGGTCTTAATGGCTGAATCTCTATTGAGCGAGGGTCACTAGGATGTTTTTGTCTAGTTACTATTGCTTTAGCGGCTCCTCCCCACAAGAACCATCTTTTAACTTGTTTAAGCTCCAAGTGTGCCATTTGATTTGATTTGGCTCCACCAGGGAGGCAGCTAATTTAAACACTTCTGGAGTGGCTTTTGCACTGGACTTTTGGCTGGAAGGATGCAGGCAGATGATCAGTAAAACATCCCCTTTTTCCTGTTGACCTGCATCAAAATGCATTTTTCTGACAGAATACTTTTGTTCTTGGTGAGAGGGGCTGGCTCGCTCCTCTATGTTGCTGAAGGTCGAGTGCCACATTTTTCAAAACAGACACTTGTTCCTAATCTGCAAATTAACTAAATAATCACAACTGCTAATTATACAGTATCAGGCCTGGAATACATAGGGCTTGAGTAATAATCAGCTTTTTAAATTAAGTTGGTGACAACCGCTATTAGCTGCTGTGATTTAATAATCCCAATAAATGTGCACATTTTAAAAAGGGGCTCTTTGTAATTTTTTTCCCCAGCATTTGCAACTGAATCTGTTAATGAAAAGAGAACACAACAGTTTTATGTTACAAACGATGCCATAATAGGTAAATAAAAGGCTCCTCTAGACGCTATTAATGATCGATGTGCTGCGAATATGAATTGGAGATGCGAGGCAGAGCGAAATTTGAAATCAAGTTTCTATTTCTGTTTGTGATGATGAATTAAGGCCAGAAAGAGAATCGGATTCCTTTTGTATATTAAGCATTTTTGGGCAATAAGAAACAGATCCCATTAACAAATATGTAAAATAAAAATACCTCCTTTAAGATTTAGACGTTGGCAAATTTAGAACAAATGAGATGCAATTTTCCACCTCGTATGCTCGCGCTGTTTTACCTAATATTATTATAATGCCTTGGCTTCGGCAGCGGACCTGCGCGGGCGGGGAACAGGGGCGCGCGTGCTTTGGCGACTGGGGGCGCATCATGGGGACTCGGCCTCTTTTTCCCACCTTCACCCTGGAGAAGCCCCCCACCGTGGCAGGGGGGAGCGCGTGGGAAGTCGCCCCACGGGGCAGCCGCACATCGCAGAGACCCGCGGGGGGCGTGGGGTACGAGGGGAGAGGTTGATCCGGGTTGATCCGGGTTGCGGGGGAGGCCCACGGAGGTGGGCGCGGGGTAGCTGGCATCTAGGACCGGGGATCCTGGGAGGCTCCGTCAGGGGCTGGTGAGGACCCTCACCCTGTGGGGGCCGGCCCTCCTTCTGCCTCTTTCACCTTGTTCCCTCCGCCGCTGATTGCACCACTTTTCTCTTTTTTTTTTAGGGGTCAATTGAAATTTTATGACTAAGTTATTTAAAAGAGACTATAGAAGAACGAAACGAGGGAAGGATGATGGAAACACCGCCTTTCTTTTACAATAATTACTCTTGATAGCAATTTGAACTAATTTGCATTAAAAAACACCCATTTAACCAATCTGCTGCAAACGGGGACTTACTGTATACTGTTTTGTTAGACCTCAGGACTCCATTGTACCATCTAAATTATGGACGGACTATAGGACGTCATGAACACACACGTCCGCTTCAGCCCAGGTTGGGCTTGTTTTCAACTACCTGAGCAATGATATGATAGGGAATTTCATGACACAATGGGCTCATTTCTCATCATTGTACCTTTTACATGTACTTTATAAGACAGGAGATGAGGACAGAGACTGGAGCCAGGATTCCAGGCTGTTCTCTTTTCAGCATGACCTCAGACAAAATCCCTTCATATCCCTGAGTTCTCATGGAAGCAAGAAAGTTAGGAATGAAATACAAGGCCTTCACCCTCCAAGACCTTAGAAATAGATGTGCATATGCGAGTGGATATGATTATTAATGAGGCTTTTGATAAACAATGATAAACTCTGTGGGCATACGGCCTTTCCATCTATTGCCTGTAACTGATCAATATGCCCTTATTCCCCCCCCAAAACTGTGATTGGGGTGAGCTGGGGTGTGGATGGTTTTGTGTGTCAGTAAAGTGACCACAGCCGGCCGGATGGAGACAGCTGCCCTCTCCCTCTCTCTCTCTCTGCAGTATTTGGTTTCTCTGTACCACAACTGATGTTTTCCTTACATTTTTATTTCAAAAGAAAGATGAAGATCCTCGTCTGGTTACAAAACTATTTGGACCATCAGCGCTTCTCCTTTGGTTTCTTCTTTTCTTCTTTTTTTCCTACTTGAAAACGTTTTAATCTAAAATTCAGAGAGGTAAAGAGTTGAAATTCAAAGCAGGCATTTTTGTGAGCCTAGCAGCAAGGTTTGGAGGCTTGGTGTGCAGGAGGGTGAAAGCAGCGTTAGGAGGTCACTGAGGTAGAATCTGATAACCCCTCAAGTCTCTCATTTTACAGATAGGGAAACTGAGGCCCTGAGGGGACGTGTTCACCCAAAACAAGCCAGGTGAAGACTTGGGGCATTTTTCAGTGTTTTCCTTTATCTGTGTCAGTCCCTAGAGGGACCACATTTTCTGTACCCGCAGAACATTCGGAATGAAAGCCAAGTGCAGACGGTGTTTTCATTTCCCTCTTGTTTTGTTCATTCCTCTTCTCTTCCCTTTCTTTCTTTTCCTTCCCCTTTCCTTCCTGTCCCTCCTCCCTTCCTCCTCCCTCCTTTCCTCTCTCCTTCCTTCTCTTCCTTCTTTCTCTCATTCACTCACTGTCTCTTGTTTTCTTTACCACAGTGCAGACCTTTTGGATCCAAGGAAGGGGGTTGGGGTGGGGTCGGTGGTGGGGAGCAAGGAGCAGGCCACCCCTGCTGCAGACCCTCCGGGTGGACACAATGCAAAGCCACCCAGGAGGGGGTGGTGGGAGCAGTCTTGCATGCCCCACCTCAAGCCAGAGAACATTCTGGCTGAAGGGGACCCTGCAGAGGCCACCAAGCCTTACTGGGCGAGAGAAAGAAAGAAGGAAAGAAAGGAGAGAAGGCAGCTCCTTCTGCTCAGCCGCTGGGAAACTGGTGTCCCGCGGTTGCTCCTGTCATGCACAAGATGGCGCCCTTAAGCTTTGAAACGAGCTGGGTGCTCAGTGCTGCGAATACGCCGCTCCACTCCTCCCGCGGGTTCCTCCTGGAGAGGCTGCAGAGCAGGCGGGAAGAGGGAGGAAAGTTGGGGCCTTCTTTCCTGGCGCCCGCAGCGTGGTGGAGGGAGTCCAGCCTTGTTCTCCCCCTGGGCTATCAGGGCTCCCAGAGACCCCCCTGCCCTTCTGAGTTGCTGCTTTCAAACCTAGGAATTGCCCGTGGGGTCCTCATGGAGTCCCCGTGCAGCTGGACTCTCGAGCTTTGTTTCTTGAACAGGGAAGAAGGAAGCAGGTGGGGCACAGAGCGGCTCTGACCTGGCAGACACCACCAGACCGCTCAGGCAAAGGGCCTGGGTCCTGCTGTGGGGCCCGGGTCTGAGGGAGCGTCCTGCATTTGCTTACTGGATGCTGGTTCAGAGCTCTGCTGGCGAAGGGGAGGGCGTAGGGAGGACTCTGGGCGTCTGGAAAGACCCGTGGTCCTCTGCAGTGGGCTAGCACCCTGAGCACACCTGAGCCCTTTCCTTGGAGGCCTTACCAGGACCAAATGCAGGCAGGAGAGAGTGGCCTCTTGCATGTGGTCACCCCAGACATGATTAGCCACCTGTCTGCCTGTGAACCTCTGAGGGAGGGGACCCGCCAGGGCCAGAGCCAGGTGCACCGGAAAGCAGTGGGGTCAGGTCAGCCCCTTGTGACAAACCGTGTGACTCAAGATCCAAAGTGAAGGGATTTCTGATGACCTGGAGGAGCCGGGGGGATTAGGAACCCGGGAACCCAGGCTATGGAGGCAAAGGGGGATGGGTCAGGGTGCCCGGTGTCCGCTGCTCAGCAGGACCTCAGTTCAGCTTCTGTTAAAGAAGGCGGAGGACCAACTCATATTTCAATTTGTGCGTGCCACAGTGAAAGTGAACAGGTAAGAAAATGTGAGAATTCATAGCATGTGGTAAGAATAAGTGCTGTGTCTTGACACTTTATTTCAGCATATTACACACACATACACACAAGACTGTGTACATATTTGTACATACATGTATATATCAGGCCACAAAGGTGGGCAGTTTGAAGAGCTCCCCCATGCCCAGTGCTGT
Organism: Trachypithecus francoisi; assembly: GCF_009764315.1. Classification (NCBI taxonomy): domain Eukaryota; kingdom Metazoa; phylum Chordata; class Mammalia; order Primates; family Cercopithecidae; genus Trachypithecus; species Trachypithecus francoisi. The sequence goes on along the minus strand of NW_022681442.1, from coordinate 3,204,499 downwards.
CTAAGACAGTAGGGGACACTGGACTCAGCTGTGGTTGTAGAGCTCCGTGGATCTGGGTTCTAATGCGGACCCACTACCTGTTTGCTGGTTGACCTTGCGTGTGTTGCTTCACCTCTCTGAGCTTACTAGTCAATGGGATGATAAAGGCCCTCCAAGATGCAGTTGGGCAGGTGAATGGTGCTTTGCACAGGGCAAGCGCTGTCAATGCACCTTCCTCCCCTTTCCATCTCTGATGTTTACTGGAACGTTACTAGCCTGGCCTCAGAAATCATTCTGCCCTCGAGTCCCTCTGGTATCCAAGGCCTCCTCCCATGGCACAATAGGGATCCACATCTTTTAGAGACTCATGTGGAGTGAATTAGTGGAAACTGGGGCCCACTGTAAGCCAACTTGTGTGGCTCTTGCTATGTAAGCAAGTTCTGTGGCCAAAGCTCTTGTCAGAGCCCGACCGCCCTGTCAGTTTTCAAGGGGAACCCTGACACACTTGGTGCTTTTTTTCTTTTTTTTTTTTTTCTGATGGAGTCTTGCTGTGTCACCCAGGCTGGAGTGCAGTGGCACAATCTCGGCTCATTGCAAGCTCCTCTTCCTGGGTTCATGCCATTCTCCTGCCTCAGCCTCCCGAATAACTGAGACCACAGGTGCCCACCACCACATCTGGCGAATTTTTTTGTAGTTTTAGTAGAGTTGGGGTTTCACCATGTTAGCTAGGATGGTCTTGATCTCCTGACCTGGTAATCTGCCCACGTCGGCCTCCCATAGTGCTGGGATTACAGGCGTGAGCCACCATGCCCGGTCACTTGGTGCTCTTAAAGTTACATCTGCTACTGCTAGGGCAGACTCCATGGTGGGTGGATTCTGTTCGATGGAAGGATCCAGGAGGACAGGGTATAAGGGGTGAGGATAGAGCAGCAAGGTCATGGCAGAACCAGGCAGGTCCAGTCTGCTCTCCTTTCTGCTCTGAATGTTAATTACACCCCCTACTCTGCAAGATGAAATTGACTCCTTCTGTCATCACTCATTGATCATCTCTTGCAAGAGTCTGTATTACTGGTTTGGATAGGGGTGTAGATGTTGTCTTGTTTTTAATAAGCTGGTGTCTCCAAATGAGGCCTGAAGAAGGCATAGCCGTGGAAAGGAGGTGGCACTGCCTTCCTGGTAACCTGCTTCTCAGGCTCACACACAATCTGGATGCCGAGTCTTGAGGTTTGACCTCCTGCATCCCTGAACTCTGGTCAGCCTCCTGAGGTTCCCAGCCCATTTTCCCAGTCTGTGTTACCACAATGAAGAGGTAAAGAGAGCCCAGCTCTGGTCTTGCTGCCTAGAACACCTTGGGCACATCTGTGCCCTGAGTCTCAGTTTTCTCATCTGAAAAGCAACAGTTGAATTTACAAAAGCTTTGTTTTGATGATTAGGATTCTGGCTTAGATTCCATTAGCCCCTTTTCCAATCCAATGGAAAATTTTTAACCTTCAAGAATGTCATGCAATTATCTCTCTAGAGTTTCTCTATTAGTTTTATAATCAACTTCACCTGACCAACTAAGAATTGATATTCAGCCCAAATACACTCTTGTCAAACTGCATAATTTTACCTTCTGGTTTGACTACTTTGTTCTATGTTATTATAGATAACATTCAACTAGCTTTGCCTTAATTGTGTTTGCAGAGCATTACTTCTCCAAGGTGTTTGACGGTGTCTGCAGTCAAGTGGAAAATTTTCCGTGACGCAGTCTATTTTGGGAAGCACAAGTCAAATGCATTTGAATTGATTTCATGAGTGCAGACCTTCTCAGAGCCTTATTTCTACAAAGTGTACAGGGTGGGAAGTTCAGAGGCCTAGACTCTTGCAGCTGTCTCTGCCCTGCTGAAGGGTTATATGTCCACAGTCACTGCTGCCACAAGAAGTTGAAGTACATCATTGTTGAGGTCGTTTTCGAACTCTGCTGTTTCATGATTTTTGATTTTGATTTCCACTTCTTCCTAACAAATAATCGAGAGGAATTTCTTGGCCTTTTACAATGTGTGAGACACTGATCTATGTGCTGTGGGAATACAGAATGTATTGGACATGGCCCCTGCCTTCAGGGAGGTTACACCGTCCTCTGGAAGGCAGGACATGCTAAGAGTTACGTAGTGATTCAAGTCCACGGAACCTCCCACATGATGAGTTAGGAGTTCAAGGGAGAAGGACAGTATCTGGGGTGGTCGGGGGGGGTTAATGGATGAAGTTGGGTCTTAAGTGGATATTGTAAGAAGGATCTTTAGGGATTTTTGAGGTGTGAGTTCGGGGCAGAGAAGGGAAAAGCATTTTGGAACAAGGAACAGTGTTTGCCAATGCCTAAGGTCAGGGAATAGGGGATTAGAGATCTGTGAGTGGTTACGTCTGGTGGGTCTGCAAGGGTGTGTGGGATGGTCTGGAAGGAAGGGAACTGAGGGTTGTATAGGTCCATTGTGAGGATCTTATATGTCAGGATGGGGAATTTGTATTTCAAACTGTTGATAACATAAGTTTAATCCCCGAGGAATTACATGAATTTCTCTCCTCTTTTCCTCAGCTTTACTAAAACAGAGTCACTTGGGATTATGTGGTTGGGGGTTGTATGTTTATCTGGGGGACTCACCTTTTTGAGAGAATCACCTGTCAACCTTTCAATGGTATATAAGCAACACAGAGTCTCTCACCTCTCCTCACTGCCCCTGGCAAGCCCCATCTGCCCAGAGGAGCGCTTGTTCACAGAGCAGAGCTACCTCAGAATCTCCAATAACTCCTCGCAAAGTGAAGCATAGGATGACCATACGACCTAGCAATTCCACTGCTTGGTATATGTCCTCAAATAATTAAAAATAAGACATATTTGTACACAGATGTCCATAGGAGAACTATTCACAATAGCCAAAAGGTGGAAATAACCCGCATGTTTGTCAACAGATGAATGGATAACAAAAAACAGTCTATTCATCTGATGGAATATTATTTGACTGTAAAAAGGAATAAAGCACTAGTACATGCTGCAACATGGATGAACCTCTGAAAGGTTGTGCTAAGTGAAAGGAGCCAGACACGAAAGGCCGCAAATTGTATGACTCCATTTATATGAAACATCCAAAATAGGCAAATCCACAGAGACAGAGAGCGGATGAATAGTTGTCAAGGGTTGCAGGGACGGGAAAGGGCCAGCTCCCTGCACCCAGCGTTTTACTCAGGGGTGATGGCAATGTTTGGAGTGACAGTTGCACAACATTGAGAATGTAAGCAGTGCCACTGAGCCGCACACTTGAACGTGGTTAATATTATGTTACATGGATTCCACATCCACAAGAAAATAATCCCAATGACACTGTGCTCCCCGGTGGCTCTGCCCTTCGGCTGGCAGAGGGCAGCATGGCCTCCAGCCCTGGGAAGGGAGGGAAGGGTTGTGCTCCCTGGTGGCTCTGCCCTTTGGCTGGCAGAGGGCAGTGTAGCCCCTGGCCCTGGGAAGGGAGGGAACCTGTTCACGGGTCCCCGAGAGCCCTCAGGGACCACGGTGCAGGCCTCCTGGGTGGGATCATTCTTTACATTTTCCAGTGGTTATTTCCAAGTGGACCCACTTGACTCTGTAAATCACTTTCTTGAATGCAAGAGAGTAAAGGGCAAAACTTACTTCTTTCCTATTCTTTTAATTGCCAGGATCAATAGGCACCATTGATTTGAATTGAGAAATAGTCTCCAGGTAACATTTAGGAAGAATCATTGAGATCGGCACATTGAGAGTGACCGTCTGTTGCCCTCTGAGGGGACCAGTCTTTGGGGTTCTAACCTTCTAACCACCTCGGTGGGCTGTGTGGCCAGAGTCTATGAAGCTGAGGTATCATTTGGAGAGATCATGGCTGCTTCTGGCCGTGAAAGGTCACAATTGGCCAGTCTTGTCCTCAAGCAAGCAGATGAGCCTTCATGCCCTAAACAACACTGAGGGGCAGGAGCTCCAGGAGAGTCTGGATGCAGCCCCCTTCCCTGATGGTCTTGTGCAGGGGAGGTCTTGTCTCTGAACAGTGGTCAGCTCCCAGGAGTGCTGGGGCTGCTCCGGGTCTCCTGCTTGCGTTTGTCCGTCCACCAGAAGCTCAGCTGCAAGGTAGAGCCCAGGCCCCGTGGAGCTCTGGGCTAAGGCCCCTTTCTGAGTGATCTTGCTGCCACCGCTCCTGGGGACACTTGCCTTGGAAGGAACCTGACCCTATCCTTCGAGTCTTTGTCTCTGGCATCAGGCTGAGCGATAAGAGGCAGTGACGATGCCATGCTCAGGGCAGTTCACGTGGATGACTCCCTGGCCTGTGTGTTTCTACTACCATTGGGAAGAATAGCTGGTCTCAGAAGAGAAGCCAGTTTCCAGCCCAACACTTGCGGAAGGATATTAAAAGGAGAAAAAAAATTATGTTGACTCCAAATATCCTATTTTAGTTAGACAGCACACCAATAGGATTGGGGGACAGCATTGATCTTTTACTTATAATGCAGAACATTCAATGGATGGCAAAAATGCTTTTAAAAGGGGCCCACGGAACACTTTGAAAATATTAATTAGTGTGTTGAAGCGTTCTGCATAGCGTATCATAGTGAAACTGCTCCAGGGGGTTGCTCGGAATGAATTATTAATAAGAATCCCTCTCTCCCCCATGCTTCACACCCTGATTTTATGGGAGTTGGCGTGGGTTGGGGTGTCTGTTAGATCCATTTGCTGCTCATTTCACACAAGTGGGGAGAGGGTTGTGTCATTGGGGTCACCCATGTTTAGGGCTCCTATGTCTGGAAAAGAAGATATACCCCAAAACACCAAAACACACCCTGGAGGGGCAAAGGCAAGAAGAAGCCAGCGCTGTCAATGGCTGTGCTGGGCTAGGTACTTTATATTCCAACTGGAAAACAAATGTCATGGCTGTGGGTGTGAATGTTCCATTTTCTAAAGATTCAAGTCCAAAGGAGGGTGGCAAAGTCCAGGAAGCAGCAGCTTTTCAGATGAATCAGAAAAAAATTCAGAGGCTTCTTTCATCTGATCCCCACTTTGCCTGTACCACCCGGGGAAGAGGTCACCATTCCCTTCCCAGTGCATCTTAACTGTGTTCACTCAGCAACAGCAAGAGTTCACCAGAGCTTACCAAAGTATAACATCCCCTAAACAAGTAAGCTGTCAGACTCTAGGCTGAGAGTGAAACCTGCTTTTTCCTGTTTTAGTAAACATAGATTTGTAGAAATAGAAACATATTAGTAAAGGCATTTTGCTTTAAAATTCTAAACTAATCCAATCAAGGATCCTAGAAACATTTACAGTGGTGCAAAATTGAACAATGAGGATTGGGGGGTTAATCTAGTTATTATGGGCATTCCTTGCATTGGAAATAAGCCAAAGCGTGCATTCACAGGGATGCCTTAGCTCCTAGTTTTTCTGCTTTTGTTCCTTCCCCATCCCCCATTCATTTCACACTTAGAATTTATGGACATCATATTTTTTTCTCTTTAAAAATAGTGTGCAGATACCTTAGGTTGCTAGGAAAAAAGCAAAAAAAAAAAAAAACCTATTTCTGAAATGATTGAGATTTTCAACATTATGGAAATGTAGGTAATCAGATGAAATAGTAAATTTTCCACTTTAGTTTTATTGGAGTCTACTGTTTTCAGGATGTAAAAGAAATGGCCTTTCCAGTTGAAAAATGAATTAGTAGACTGGACTTCTTTGTGTAATAGGTTTTACTAGGATAACTCTGGTCTACTGGGCCATACAAATGTGTATTTCCCCCCAAAAGTTTGAGGTGTCATATTGGACTCCTTTGTTTTCCCTTCCAGGGAAAACCACAGGCCATAAGCTTAACTGGAATTTTCATGTTGACAACTTGTGCAATTATGACAGGAGCAGGTCATTAGCAGTTGACTGTGCTCTGGCAGGGAGGGAAGCCAAGAGCTGTGCAAGTCTTCTGAATCAGCCTCTGCTTTTTATGAAGTTAAGAGCATGACAAATCTTCCTGAGGAAACCATCCTCGCACGCTTGCGGACGTTATTGGCGCCACGTCCTCTCCATTGGGTTCTGTAGCCAACTGATTAATATTTTCAGCATGTAGACGACCTCCAGTCCTTCTGAGGCAAATTTCTCTCTCTCCATCCTCCTTTCCCCATGTCTTCCCATCTTGGAAAAAAACACAAAACAAAAACCACAAGACTTCCTGGCAAAAGGTCTCTATAAAATTTCACATCCCTGGTGCATTATTATTATTTTATTCACTTCATTGCATCAGAATGAAGCCCGGTTTTAAAAAGACAAAAAATGAACTCTGCGAATGGCTGAAACAATATCTGACCTCCTCCCAGTGGCGTCTGATAAGGTTTCTGCGTTTTGGAGAGAGTGACATGGTCGGCCAGTGAGCAGAATCCGCTGTCGAGAGCTGAGTGAGAAAGTGAAGGGAAATGAACCTTGCCATCGGCCGCACGGCACCCACCCCACACATGGACAAAGGAGTCTGCAGTGAGCAGTGGTGTGTGTCTTGGAAGGGGCCTGCTAGAAATTTGAAGTTTTATTTTTATTTATTGTTTGGTGATGATTTAAATACCCTGTGGTGCCAAATCATAAACAGAAAGAAAGCCCACATTTGGCTTTTGTTATCAGCTACGAGAATTAAGGGTATTTTTTTCCTTGACTTTTTTTTTTTTTTTGAACAACCCCAGTGCCTTGGCCGGCTTCCAGTTCAGGTAATTACATTCTGTCTTCCTAAATTCCCTGGTAGCTCCAATTGGGCTAGCTGCTCTTCACTCCCTCCTGGAAGCTGATGAGCGGGTGCCTGGCATCAAATGGGGTGGCATTCCCATAGTGGGTCCCAAGGTGTTCTGCTGGAAATGCACTTCGAGCAGATTCTGCATGCAGGGCTTGTGTGCAAATGGAAGTAGGATTATTTATTACTCTTTTCCATCAGCAGCTGCCAACCCGAAACTATCTCTGAATGACATTTTAAATATGAAGGCCAGGGTCATTAGGATGATTACAGACAAGGGTCCATTTTGTTCACCTCTAAAATTACTGGGGAGCTGAAATCGGAGTTCGGGAACGAGAGGAAGGGTAACACATCCCATAACAGAGACGCTTCATTTTCCACAAAACGGCAGTTTTTTTTCCCCTAGTTACTTTTTTACTATCTCTTGATTATAATTTAGGATTTTGGGGCTTTTTGTTTTTGCTTTTCAAAGATGAATGGGAATGGGAGCATTTTCCATTTTTAAAAATAAAATTACATCCCTTTTTAAAAAAGTCTGAGATTCGATTCATTTAAAGTTAATCCTTCAAATACTTATTGAGCACCTACCATGCACCAAATGTTGCTAGAGGTTTATTTTGGCCACATAAGCACTTATTGATTTTATCTTTTTCATTTATATTTATTTTAATTATGGATATCAATATGTTTTTCAAAAAACAATGGAAATAATTTCTATAAAATATCATCTGTACTGGTAATCAAAGTATTAATAACATGCTCCTGTTTACACAGTATGTAATAATGGAAATAATTTCTATAAAATATCATCTGTACTGGTAATCAAAGTATTAAATAACATGCTCCTGTTTACACAGTATGTAATAATGGAAATAATTTCTATAAAATATCATCTGTACTGGTAATCAAAGTATTAAATAACATGCTCCTGTTTATACAGTATGTAATAATGCCTTATGTAGACAGCTGATTTTTACTGAAAAATGCTTCCCAAGATTGAAATCAATATACACCACAAAATAGAATTTAGGATGTATTCTAGAAGACAAAAAAGAAGATCTGATGTATAAAAATCACTTTCATTTTACAGATGAACGTAAGTAAAGTGATCCTTTTCCTAGTTACCATTAGATATTGAGGAAACTGCTCCTACTGTCAGTTCTGTTTCATAATTTCTACCAAATAAGCCTATGAAGGTTTAGTAGCCTGTGCTTCTGAAAGAGATCAGTTTTGATACCCTGGGCATCTGCCTGGCTTGCAGTCCTATCTGAGTTCTTTCCACATACCTGACAGCAGACAGATCTTCCTAGCACCTTTAATTTTTATTTTCTATTAGTTTTCATTTTTCCAGCTCTATATTCTTCCACCACTAGGTGCCATAAATTGATAGCACTATCCATTTATGTGGAATGACCAAAGCCACGCCGATGAAAACTACGACCACGCCTGACGTCCGGTCTTAGCATCCTGTGTTAGATAACAATTTCTTTTTGCCCTTTTACTCCCCTATAGAGCCATTCTTTATAAAGCATCGAGTCAAGGCAGATATTAAACAACAACTCAATCCAGTGCCCTCGTTGGGGCTTGTAACTCTAGCGAACTGCATTTTTTCCTAATTACAGGAAAAATAGCAAATTGGCAAACATCAGGAAGTGGGTACACCTCCTCTGATTTACAAGGAAGAGTGTGAGGTGACTTTATAGCTCAGGAATTCAGTGAAATAAATTTATGGTTAGAAAAATTCATGTTCTTAATGTGATGAAGGTCCTTTAACTTTTAACACGCTTCTCCAGTTAAGCTGAGCAGGACTCACACGGAAATGGCTGTCTACAGCTGCCGCAAATTGATTTATCCCCAGATAATAGTCAGAGCTGCAGACCAAATTGTTGGAAAGAAACAGTTCTTTAATTTCAGTGTTTGGGGCTGTCTATATACTGTTTATTCAGATTCCCGTTGTGTATGAGCAGAGATTTGTGGTGCCCTAACTCTTCCGGGCAGTCAGGGTAATTCTCTCCAGCCCAGAGGGCCCACACTGTTGATGGCAGCCTGCCGTCACCCCACTGGGGAGTGGCCTCTGGACACCTTTCCCACAGGATTTTGCTGCTTACTTCAACTCCTTCCTTTGTGAATTTCTTCATTTGTGAAATCCTTCAGAGACAAGTGATGTGTGAGAGAAATTGTGGAGTCAATGTCTATGGCAATACTAATTTGTGTTTGGAAAATTGTATCTTGAGAATCTGCTGAAATTGTTTGCATTGTGAGAGGGAAGGATTCACTCCATTTGAGTCACATTCCTGGGATGGCAGAGGCTTTGCCCCAACCTTGATCTTGTCATTGCCTCTCTGGGGCTTCCTGGCCCATCTCTCTAGCTCTGGAAGCTGAGTGAGACACCAGTTAATGTGGAGATGCATTCCTTTATTCAATAAATATTTCCTGAACCTACTATGTGCAAAGCCAGGAAAATAAAGCAGACAAGTCCTCTGCCCCCTCAGAATTTATAATAGATTGAGAGAGAGAGAATATAAAATAAATGAATGATTGCATAATGAATGACCAGTTGTGATAGGTATACCAAAGGGAAAAATACAAGGAGTTTTAAGAGGGAAAACTGTCGCCGGCTGCAGGGGGCTCTTTGGAGGGGGTATCAGGAAAATGATGACATTCGGCTCCTAGAACTCTCTGCTAAGTTCTCTGGGCCATCCCCTGTTTCTTTCAGCACAAGGAGTCTTGTGCAGACACTCCTGAAAAGGGGATGGGTCACAGGCTTGTCAGCATGAGGCTCAGCGGGGTTCAGCCCACTCTGAAGCCTGTTCCCCTTCTCAGGCCACCACGTGTCAGCGCTGGTCATCTGGGCTCTCTCCTGCTCCTGGAAAGGACTGGTCATCTGCAGCTGTGCACTCTTTGGGGGGCACCAGACCTCATGTGGAACTGCCCCTGCCCCCAGGACGCCCCCACCACGATGCTGCTGTTCATCCCAGCTGGTTTCCACCCTCGGGGGTGGGGCGAGACTCGCCTCTTTCCTCGGTAACTAGTTGCCCAAGCTTGGACCCTCTTCTCTGGCTCCTGGTCCAGATGAAGTAATAAACTCCTCTGGTCTCCTGCATGTAAGATTTGGTTGTCCACTTTTTTAGAGTTTCAAGCCTAGATGTTTGTGTCTGATCTTTTTCTGGGTAGTTGGGGCCAGAGGCAGGGAAGTCTAAAATGTTTTCATTTCTTAATATAGCTTTCTCCTAGAGAAAATACTTACAAGTACAATCAATACCAAAATAAAAATATATTAACAAGTGAGTTTCTAATAAAAAGGTAAAAAAAGCAAAAAATTGCTCTAATTGGGAGGCCGAGGCGGGCGGATCACAAGGTCGGGAGATCGAGACCACGGTGAAACCCCGTCTCTACTAAAAATACAAAAAATTAGCTGGGCGCGGTGGTGGGCACCTGTAGTCCCAGCTGCTCAGAAGGCTGAGGCAGGAGAATGGCGTGAACCCGGGAGGCGGAGCTTGCAGTGAGCCGAGATCGCGCCACCACACTCCAGCCTGGGGGACAGAGTGAGACTCCGTCTCAAAAAAAAAAAAAAAAAAAAAAAAAAATTGCTCTAAAAATAACTGAATTTTATGAATATTTTTCTTCTAATAAAGATTTAAACATTTAAGATAAAACTCAGATACACAGACAAATAAAAACTCAGATACATAGACAGATACAGAGTGAGACTCCGTCTCAAAAAAAAATTGCTCTAAAAATAACTGAATATTATAATATTATGAATATTTTTCTTCTAATAAAGATTTAAACATTTAAGATAAAAACTCAGATACATAGACAAATAAGAATTACATATAACTGAGGAATAAGGAGGCTCTGTCATAAGGGACTAGTTTAGTTTCTCTTTCAGTTCAGCAATGTTTATTGAGCATCTACTATGAGACAAGCCCTGTTACCTTTCTCTGTCCCTCCCTTTCCTCTTCTCTCCTTGAAGACCGAGTGGGATTTTACTGGAAGGAAAGCTGGGGAGAAAAGCACTCCAGCTAAGGAGTTGCTGTACCAAATGCTGAGGGCCAGGGTCTGGGATAACTGGGGGACAGTGAGCCGTTTGCCACATGGTTCCTTGGGCAGCCCTTAGAGGCAAATATTTCTGAAGACTTCCTAGAATCTTCAACACTCACCAGTCCCTTGTATCACTGCCCCGGGCTCATCTGCTGTAGGCTAGGTGCAGGACAATTCTGTAAAGAAATGCCAGTGCATGTTGGCATCTTCAGGGTGCTGACCACACGGTGACTGTGGCCTTAGATGTAGGAGGATGCTTCAGAGCAAGTGACCGTGGTGGCACCTGCCTACCTGCCTTGTATGGGACTGCCCTTCTGCTGGGCACACTTGATCCATGCCTGTACCGGGCAAGGAGCCATTGTGGAGACTCAGCCACTCACTCAGTAAAGCTTTGTGGGACCGCGTATGACCATGGAAGACGCATCACACCATCCTGTTGTCCTGAGCAAATTCACGCCTAACAGAGAAAACACTGAAATCTTCGCGAATGTTTGCTTGGCTTTTTATTATTTAGTGTATTTATATTGGACTTCTCCGGGAGATCTGTGGTTGAAATTGCTTGGCACCCAATAAAAAATTATTTTCACCTTAGTTCACATTTAAAAAATCATTTTCACCTTAGTTGTTCACTTTTATACCAAAGCTCATGTGAATTGCTATTTCTATGATAAATTGAAATATATTTCATTTTTCTTTCTTACCTAATGTCGAGAGGTTCATCATTTGATGCAAACTTAATATCACTGATACCTTTCAACAGTGTCTAAAGGCTTTCCTTGTTGGATGCATTCACATATTTATCCAGAAATTCTTTTTAAAGATATTTTAGATTTTTTTTTTATTTTAAAGTTTTTATCGATTTGGGAGATACAGGTGCAGTTGTGTTACATGGATATGCTGCATGGTGGTGGAGCCTGGGCGTTTAGTGGGTCCATCACTCAAATAGTGCACACCCTACCCACTAGGGTATTTCTCATCCCTCACCCCTCCCACCCTCTCACTTCTCTGAGTCTCCAGTGTCCATTCCACCCTCTATGCCCACGTGTGCGCATTATTTAGCTCCCACTTAATAAGTAAGAACATGAGGTATTCGACATTTCATTTCTGAGTTATTACACTAAGATAATGGCCTCCAGTTCCATCCATGTTGCTGGGAAAGACATGATTTTATTCTTTTTTATGGCTGAGTAGTATTCCATGGTGTGTATTTACCATATTTTCTTTATCCAATTATCCCTTGATGGATACTTAGGTTAATTGCATAGCTTTGCTCTTATGAAGTATGTATTCGGCAATTTTTAACTGAGACCTGGGGTGCTAAGTAATCAGAATACCTGGTCCCTGCCCATAGGAGCTGACAGTCCAGTGAGGGTGCCTTAGAAAACCCCACAGATAATTGCAATAGGAGACTGGCTCTAAGAGCCGACTAGCTGATGAGCAGGGTTCGGCTTGGGAGGTGAGGTCCTGCTGGGGGCACTAGGCCAGCCCTTTCAGAGGAAGTGGTGCTTGCAGGCTGTGTAGGACAACAAGGGGCAGAGAGAGGAGGGCAGATGGGCTTGTGGGCACAGGGAATGGGGTGGGGCAGGGCAAGGCGCTGAACTGCCTGAACCTGGTATGGTCTAGGCCGGGCAGGACCGGGAGGCTCTGCTGCAGGCCAGGCACAAAAGATGGCTTTGGGCCAGACTGGGGACCACCCCACGCCCACGCCAGGGCCATGGCTTTATTTATTTAACCCTAACTTTATGAATCCCTGGGACCGGAGAAAAAGATAGGAAGCAGAAAACCGAGAGTCGTTAGGGCTTGAAAAGAGGATTCCAGGAGAGAACTTTGATGCAGGGACACAGCTTACATTCAAAAAAGGGAGGCACAAAAATGGGCCAAGGAGACTCTCCCCCCATATGTGTGTGTGCACACACACGTGCACGCACTGACACACACGCATACACACTCTCACACATGTGCACACACACGCACACACCCAGTGTCACACACATGCAAGCATGCACACACACACGGACACACACGACACACACACTCTCACACACACATGCACATACATGCACATGTACACTCATGCATGCATGCACACACACATTCTCTCACACACAAACATGCACACTTTTACACACACATGCACACACTCACACGCACAAACACACACCTGGTCAGAGAAGGGAAAGGCCCTGAGCTGGGGTTCCCAGTCTGTTCACTGCACTGCTGAGAGCGGCCTGGTGCCCACGCTACAGGGGGCAGTTGCCCGGGACAGCCCCACCCTGGGATGGTTATAGACAGTGCATACTGGCTGCTGTGGTCGCTGAGACGTGAGGTCCACTGCTACACCCCAGGGAACCCGCCGGCTAGTGATGGGGGAGGGCGATTACCCCAGGGCGGTGGCAGACCCTCCTTTGGATTTGCACTTCTCTAGTTTCTAATCTGCTTTGTGCGGCGGCTGCAGTGCCTCTTGCTTGCTGGTGCGTCTTCCAGCAGTTACATGTAAGCCTTGAGGCTTTATTCACCCCGATTTATCTTATACAGTCATGCATCGCTTAACAACAGGGATACATTCTGAGAAACGCGCTGTTAGGCTACAGAGTCGCTGTGTGAACATCACAGAGTGTACTTACACAAGCCTCGATGGCACAGCCTACTGCACACCTAGGCTAAATGTATGGCCTGCTGCTCCTGGGCCACACGCCGGCACTACATGTGATTGTACTGAATACTGCAGGCCATTGTAACACAATGGTATTCGTTTACACATAGCTAAATGTAGAAAAGGTATAGTAAAAATATCATACAACAGATAAAATGGTGCACCTGTGTAGGGCACTTACCATGAATGGGGCTTGCAGTACTGGAGACTACAGTTGTCTCCAGTACTGGGTACTGGGAAGTTGTTCTGGGTAAGTGAGTGAACGGTGAGTGAATGTGAAGGCCTAGGACATGACTATATGCTACTATAGACTTTACACTCTACACTCAGCCTACACTAAATGTCTAAGAATATTTTTCTTTCTTCAATAAGAAATTAAGCTGACTGTAAATTTTTACTATAGTTTCTATACATTTTTCACTTTACATATTTTACAATTTTTGTTAGCTTTTGGACTCTTGTAATACAGTTTAAAACACAAACGCATTGTATAGCTATACAAAAACATTTTCTTTATCTCCTTAAGATTTTTCTATTCTTAAATTAAACATTTTTGTAACTTTAAAATGGTTTTGTTAAAAACAAAGACACAAAGACACCCATTAGCCTAGGCCAACACCGGGTCAGGAGCCCCCATAGCCCTGTCTCCCACCTCCACGTCTTGTCCCACTGGAAGGTCTTCAGGGGCAATAACACACATGGAGCTGCTGTCTTCTAGGACAGTAATGCCTTCTTCTGGACGCCTCCTGACGGACCTGCCTGAGGCTGTTTCACAGTTAACCTAAAAAAAAAAAAAAAAAAAAAAAAAAAAGGCCGGGCATGGTGGCTCCCTCCTGTAATCCCAGCACTTTGGGAGGCCGAGGCAGACAGATCATCTGAGATCAGGAGTTCGAGACCAGCCTGGTCCAACATAGTGAAACCCTGTCTCTACTAAAAATACAAAAATTAGCCAGGCATGGTGGTGGGTGCCTGTAATCCCAGCTACTCAGGCGACTGAGGCAGGAAAATTGCTTGAACCTGGGAGGCCGAGGTTGCAGTGAGCTGAGATGGCGCCACTGCACTCCCGCCTGGGCTACAGAGGGAGTCTCCGTCTAAAAAAAAAAAAAAATGTAGGAGTACACTTTAAGATAACAATAAAACATGTAGCGTACTAAGTCATTTATTATTCTTATCAAGTATTATGTCCTGAACATAACTGCATGTGCTAGATGAGCTATGACTGGTAGTGCAGTTACCCTGGCATCGCTGCAAACACATGAATAATGTGCTTGTGTATATTGGTGTGACGGTTACTGTGTTACCAGGTGATAGGAATTTTCCAGCTCCATTATAATCTTATGGGACCATCATGGTGTACGGGGTCCATCACTGACCGAAACATTGCTATGTGGTGTGCGGTACATGACTGTATTTGGGGTTCTGGGTCATACCTGGGTCACACAGAAGCCTGAGTTGATCCTGACTTATTCAGCCACAATCATGAGATTGCAGAGAAGCAGCTGAGACCCTCTCCCTGTAACATGACAGCAGCAGCACTGCCACCAGAAGCAATGGGCAACGTGTTTTAGAAAAGCACTTTCTGTGTCACGGGGTCCCCCATTCTTCAGACATTCTCTGGGGCTTTCTGTCTTTCTCTTCCACAGAACCAGAGCTGATGACCATGATGAAGGTCTCTGTACCTACCCTAAGCCAAGCTCCAGTTTGACTAATTTCCAGCCTCAAAGTGGGTTCAATTAATCAACAGGCAGATTCATGAGACTTCACACTTGTATTCAGCGCCTCCTGGCTCCACACCCCACGAGTGCTCCTGACTCACAGGCTGGGCCTCCTCCCATAGGAATGGCCTATGGGACAGAGACAAGGACACATTAATGAATGCCCACTGAGTGCTGCTCTGTGCTTGCACTGACTACAGAAAGAGGGTGGGCATGGATATGTGCACACCAAGTTCTGGGCCCTAGAGGAAGTTATATGACAGACTTGTGCCTGGTCAGCAATGGTGAGTAGTTGAAAGGGCTGTGTGCCAGTGCTGAGGGCACATGCAGTGGTATTAAGACTCCCAAGGGTGCAGAAGATGAGTGTTTGAGCCTGGCTTTCAAGAATGGGCAGGATGGGGATTGACTGAGAGAGGAGAGGAGCCTGTCCCTGGTAGGGAAGCCTGGGACGGCCTTCTCAAACAAGGGTTCATCTAGGAGAGACAATGAAGACAGGGTTACTGGGGCAACCGTGTGCAGCTTAACCTTAACACCAGCTCTAGACGCTAGCTGTGGACTCTCTGCAGGCTGTCGAGTAGGGCAGGGCACTGGGGAAAGGCAGACAGGAAGACAGACAGGAAGTTTTGCCCTTCCTGGGCAAAACCCTTTGGAAACAGTCATGCCCTGCTCTCTGATGTCTGCCTTTTGGGGACAGGGGCCTGCTGATAGCATGTGGCTCTTCTGCCTGTTGGTCTGGGCAAGGGTGACTCTCTCATCTCAGGAGCCTGAGGGCCAGTGGGTTCCCATTTGTGCCATTCTGGTGTGTGTTGGGGTGGTTCTGAATGGGAGCTGGCTGGGCTAGCTTGTGTGTGTCACTGGGGTCTGTTGGCCACAGAGCAAACCAGAGCAGGTCAGGTCGATCCCCGCCCACTGAGTGCTCAATGACTGAGCCCATGGGACACCAAAGAGTCACCCAACCTGGTGAAGTGTGGAGTTGGGCAGAGCTGACCTCACTACAGTGTCGTTGCTGCAGCGAGGGTCTGCACGCTTGACAGAGGAGGGTGCGGGGGGGGGGGGTGCATCTCAGGGTCCCTGCCTTGCCCTGAAGACAGGGACAGGGCTGCAGGGCCACCCTCTCATGGGTTTGTTAAAGTAGCTCTTGACTCTTGGAGAAGAAATGGCTGACATGAACAGCCCTGAGATAAAGTGAGTGGGTTTTCCCAGTGTTTCTGATGGTCTTTTTCAAAGAAGCTCAGGGTGGTTGACTTCTGAAGAACGCGTGCATCTAGCCATGGGGCCTGGCTAGGTCACCAAGGGCCTGTGTGCCAGGAAGAGCGTCTGGCAGAGGGGCTGAGTATCAGCTACTTCCAGGAGCCAGCACAGAATGTCAATGACCAGGAGATGCTTGTTCCCTTATCCTCCTGGGTACTCAGAGGAGTCCCTTGCAGGGCAAGGAAGGGAATAGTGGCTGCTCAGGGCAAGTGGGGAGAGGTTGGACGCCTGAGGGCATACTGGCCTCCTGGCCAATCTTTAGGGTTACTGGGAGGTCTACAGCTCCAGGGGTCCAGGTAGCCCATGGGGAACGGGAGGACAGAAGAAAATGAGAAACTCATGGGGACCATTAGCAGGTTAGGAGGCTCAGAAAAAACAAACACGGTCAGAGTTTACCCAGTAAAAGCTGGCTTGAAAAAGAGATCATGTTAGACTGACCTTCAGGTCTGCACAAGGTAGAAGGCTTGCAACACTACCCTAGAAGAAGTCAAAGTAAGAAGGAGCAGCTTGGTCCATCAGGATCCATGTCAAGAGCACACCCACTTCAGGCTGAATTAAGTTCCTAATGTATTGTAAGACTTGCACGTGTTGGGGGAGAGGTTCAAGTCAATATACTCAGCCTAATGTATTGACCATAATCCTTGAAACTGTAACGTACTTGAAAACAAGGGAAGGCAGCCCTTGACTGCAGGAGCAGAAATAACCTGGTAAAGAGAAGTCCTGCTTATGTGGTAGTCTTCAAGTGAGTCAAGCGATTTGGTCTTGTGAACAGATTCATTTTCCAAAGTATTCTGAATTTTCTGAATCCACTCAAGTTCCCTTTTTACCAGGTAGCATGGTAACCAGTGGCTGTATCCTGGATGCCCAGAGGCCATCCATCTGTCCTGAAGGATTTTGGAACACAGGTAGTATTGTCTTTTCCAATTCAGGCAATTAGGAGAGCAGCACCCATTTCTCGTTGATCATTTCTGAACTGCGAGACAAAGAACTTTAATCTTGGGGCTAGAATTTAATTTGTTTTCAAGAATACCAAATATTACCAAGCAAGGCCAGCACGGGTATAATAGTGGTGTGAGGTTTGTGCACACGCAGCTGAAATGGTAAATTTAAAATAGGAGACACTGTGTGCACGTATAGCGTGTGCACACAGTATCAAGACATTCTTTGCTCCTGGAGTTTTCTCTGCTTTGCCAAACTTCATGCCCTTTTTGGAAAAAGGGGGAGTGAATTTTCCAAGTTGTGACGATACCTTTCCTTCATCCAGTCACACCCTCTTCCGGGCCAGTCTTTGGTGAAACCTGGGCGATGTGGAGTCACTGGAGGATGTGAGTGTGCGCGTTTTTGCTCATCTCAACCCAGGTCTCTAGGAGAGCCTTTAGGAGCTCTGGCATTTAGAGGAGGCTCCGTCCTGGGCCGGGAGCTGGGGCTCTCCAGACAAACGCTAAACAGCTCTCACTTATCAGTGTCCAATAGTCCTTATATAAAGTACCAAAGTGCCGCAACAAGGCTCGACCAGCACGTGGGCCCTAGTTGTCTCCAGGCTCCTGGGATCCGCGGAGCTCTAGATGTACCTGCATCTCCTCCCGAGTCCTGCAAGCCACCCTTGTCCCTCTTCTCCCGCTCACCCCCCATCTCTTTTGCTATTCCGGGGAAGGCCACGCAGGGTGCACCTCGGACGCGTCCCCGGGGGAAGCCCGCGACCCAGCAGCCACACCCCCAGCCTTCACCGGCGACCGCTCCCTGACTTCGCCTTCGTGGTCGCGGGCAGGGAGCGTGCGTTTCCATCGGTTAATTAGAAGCGGGAGTCGGAGGAGACCCCGCCCGCTGGCGGCCCGCGCACCGCCCGCCAGGGGCGCCCTCCCTGCCGCCCGCCGGCCCTTTGATCGCCCGCGGCCCGCAACCCGCGCTGTGCCGGGCAGGTGGCGGCAGCGGGGCGCGGCGCGCTCCGGCGCATGGGTCCCCGGGCCGCGGCGCGCTCCCCGCCACGCCGCACATCAAGGCCCGGCCGGCCGGCGGGCGCCTTCATTAGCAGCCTGAAATTATAATATTATGTTAAAGAACAAAGCTGCTCCCCGGAAAAATATGTGCTGCATATCTGACAAAGATAAATTGGATTATTCAAAATATTCTTGATGAAATGTTACATTTTGCAACTAATTATCAATCTGTTTTATCTGCAGACCAGCTGGGCATTTTTGTGCATGCACGACCTGCCTTCGCAATGATCTTAAGATGTCACTGTAGCGTTTACATCTTTTATTTCAAGATTTAAATAACTAGGAAGTAGCTAATGTAATTCACTGCTGAGAAGAAAGGCGAGCTCCTCGATTCCTTTCCAAAGCGATCTCCTCCTAATGAACTTCTCTGGACTGTGAGTAATGAGGCTTTATTCAAATAATGTTTAAGGAAGGCTCTGTCAGTGTAATTTCTAAAAAAGGGACCAATGTTTAATACATTTAAAACATCTCTATTCATACGATATTAGCTCAGGCAAGCCCACAGTAGCACTTGCCAAGGAGAATTCTGTGTTGCTCTTTCAGAGGAGAGAGCCCTGAACTTGGCCTGGGTCAAGCCCTCAGTTCCCCTGCAAAGTAGAGAGCTTGGCGCTCCTTTTTATCTAGTGTTTTCCAGAGCGAATGCGTTTAAGGTACTCTGGGTTGATATAAACCCTCAGCATTAAGGAGTTTCAGCATTCTGCCCCTCTCCCCATCAAAATCTCTCTCTGTTCTATCTTGGGGATTGTGTCAATATAGTTTTCCTGTTTTGTGAGCTCTATCTGGTTTGCAGCAGCAGAAAAACGGAATGGGACATATTCAAGGCCCTTCACATTTTCCTTGCGGGGCGGGGGTGTGTGGTGGGGGCTAGAAAATGCGCTTCATCTCTATGCATGGAGCAGTCAACCCTTTGCTTCATGTGAATGTATTTTCCTTTTAGATGAAGGAGAAAGACTGTGTGCCCTTGTGCACAAACACACACAAGTGCTTTCCAGCATGTTCTGGTCATCATTTTGTGAAGCTCAGTGACAAATATAACAATGGCTTCCATTTGTTTAGCTCTCTTTGCTTTTTCGGTCTCAATAGACTCTTGATGATACTAGAAGGAAAAGGCAAGGCTGGGCATCATTCCCATTGTGCAGATGAGGATGGGGAGGTTGAGGGAAGGAGGTGATGTGGCTTGCTCAGGGGTGCCCTGCCAGCTACGGGGCAGGTAGGGCTCCAAGGCTTTCCACACCCGGTACCCACACACGTGCTGAGTGGGTCACTGGGTAGAGGATGGAAGATGAAGTTATTACTGACGGGAGGAATCGTGGAGGGACCTGTCAGAATGTGAATTTCCCTTCTCAGTGGAGAGGTCTTCAAAGTGGCTACAAGGAAAATCAAGCAGATATTTTCCCGCTAAAAATGACAGAACATACATTCTTCTTGCTTTTCCAATTGATATCACTGTGACTGCTTTTCCATAAAATGATCCCCAGACAGGTTCTCAGGGCTGTCACTAAGCCTTTTGAAATTTTGCATGAAGGGAGCACTTCTGTGAGTGCTTTTCTCTATTTACCCATGTCATTTTTTTCTTCTCCTTTTTTGGCTTTGGTTATAAAATGTCTTTTGTTCAGATTGCACAAGAAAATTACATCTGACCTAACTCTCTGCCTGATTTGGCCCCTGAGTATTCCATGTTGGTATTCCTATGTTAATGGTCAAATTACAGAGATCAAATAGAAAGCTTTTCAAGAAAGACGGACTGGACTTTGCTAACACTGTGCTCTTTGATGACAATGTAATCTTCTGTTCTTAAACTGCTTGTTTTCTGCCCAGATGTTTCTTGGGTGGGAGTCCATGGCGGTCAGGACCCAGAGGCACTGTGGCCCCTTGGAGTTTGGAGGAGACCCCTTCAGTCGTCGTCCTTTTCCACTCAACCTCCTGGGGCTTCTGCCCAAAGTGACTTTTGGGCTCTCACCAGATGATGCCAAAAGCTCTGCATGGATAGTCAAATCTCTCTGTCACAGAAACCACAAGTTACAGAGTGCCAGATATTGGGGGGTCCTGTGGTTTTATTCTAAAATAATTTCTAATCTAAAAATTAGTTCATTTTTTTAGAAGTCATAAAATAGTTTTTCATTGTTGTTTCCTTAGAGGAGTTATAGTGCATGTGTGTAAATTATTTACACACACAACCTGACAGTGTGTGGCAAAGAAGACATGAGAAGTCTCCTGAATCAGTTTGCTGTCCATGCTTGTCCACCCAGAGACTGCCTAGAGCTCTGTCCTCCATTGGTTGCTGCCTAGCGTATCTGGGTCCACAATGATGCTTTGAAAAGTTCTAGTGATCATGGGTGGGCAAACTTTCTTTATGAAGGGCCAGACAATAAGTTTTTTTAGACTTGCAAGCTATGCTACTCTTTGCAACTACTCAAAGAGTAGTTGCATCTAGAAAGCAGCTGTAGATGATCTGTAAATCAATGATCTGTATTCTGACACAACTTGATTTATAGGCATTGAAATTTGAATTTCATATAATTTTCATGTGTTGTGAAATACTGTTCTTTTTTATTTTTTTCCAACCATTTACAAACATAATAACCATTCTTAGTTGGTGGGCTGTACAAGAACAGTTGATGCCTCAATTTGGCCCACAGGCTGCATTTGGCCTACTCTGCCTGAGGGTTTAGCATACATCACTCCAGCTGTTCTTAACTCTCTTGTTGCTCTTGCTGGAGTGAGCGAATAATTTTTTTTTTTTTTTAACAGATCTGTATCTTCTTACAAAATATTAGGCTTTCTATTACTTTTCTATAGTTGTTTAACAAATTACCACAAATGTAGTGACTTCAAATAACACTTATTTATTATCTCACAGTTTAGTAGGTCACAAGTCTGGTGAGCTTGGCTGGATCCTCTGCTTGGGGTCTCATGAGGCCAAAATCAAGGTACTGGAGTGGCTCATTTCTTATCCTGAGGCTCTGGGGAAGAATCTGCTTCTGAGCCCGTCCAAGTTGTCATCAGTCATCAGCTCCCTGCAGCTGTAGGACTGAGATCTGTTTCCTTGCTGGCTCTTGGCTGGGGGCTGCTCTCAGCTGCTAGATGCCATCTATATCCCTTGCCATGTGGGCCTTCGATCCTTAGGACAGCAAGGGCACCCCCATCCTACTCACAGTTGTAACCTCTCTGACTTCCTCTTCTGCTGCCAGCCTTAGAAAGTTCTCTGCTTTTAAAGGCCTTGTCTGATTAGATAATTCTCACTCAGATAATCTGTCTGTGTTAAGGTCAACTGATTAGTAACTGGAATCACATCTGCAAAATCCCCTCTGCCCCATAATGTAATATAATCACCAGTTTCACATCTCACTGTATTCACAATTCCCCCCCACACTTAAAGGGGAGGGGTTATATGGGGTGTGGACTGCTGGGAATTGTTTTTAAAATTCTGCCTATCTTATGCTGCAAAGATTCCTTATCTGTTAGGATGATTCAAGTTACAAGTTTAAATTACATGGCTTCAGCTAGTGGAGAGACTCTAATAAGTTAAAGGATTCACTGAATTCTGGATCCTAAACTAAAGAACAGAAAGGGATCTGGACTAACCTCCCTCCTCAGCTGCTGGGATAGACTGTGACTAGATAAGGAGGAAGGAGAGACTGAGGGACAAGAAAAGTGAAAGGGCAGGAGAGCTGGTAAGGAGGGGCACAGGTCTTTCCTAAGGACTGTCTGTGCTGACAAGTTTTGAGAAAACTCCACACTGCAAAGCCTTCAAAAGTACCTGTTAACCCCGAGGAGTTTTTGTGTAAAATCACACATATTTTCTCTCTCTCATGCACACATACTTATCCATTTCACAAATATTTACTGAGCACCTACCCTACACCAGGGAAGGGCCAGATGCTATAAAGGTGAAAGTGAAGGGGGCAGAAGCCCAGGCTGAGGTTACAGCTTAATGGGGCAGTACGTTGGCTTCCTGCAGCTGTTGTAACAAATTGGCACACGCGAAGATGGCTCAGAATAACAGAAATGTATTGTCTCATATTTCTGGAGGTTGAAAGTCTGTAGTCAAGGTTTCTGCAGGGCTGAGTTCTCTAGGAAGGCTCTAGGGGCAAATCTGTTCCAGGCCCGTCTGTCTCTGTTGTGGCTGGCATTCCTTGGCTTGCGGCCACATCATGGCAATCTCTGCCTCTATCTCTGCTTGGCATTCTTTCTGTGTTCAAATCTCTCTTTTGTTATATGGACACCAGCCATTGAATTAGGCCCCACCTTAATGCAATATGACCTCATTTTGATTACTCTGCAGAAACTCTATTTCCAAATAAGGTCACATTTATCTATCCTAGGGGTTGGAACGTAGACACATCTTTCTGGGAGACACACTGGAACCTACAACAGGCAGACCATTGAGTAAATAAGCTATTTGAAGCAGTACCCATTTGTCAGCTGTTTCTTCCTGGTGAGGCTCCTGTACCTAGACTTGTCCCTGTTTCTTCCTTGTAGGCATTTGCTACCACCTCAAGGTCTTCAGAATAATCTGTTACCATACAATCATTGATAAATGATATGGATATTACTGAAGATTTCATCAGGAGCTTGCTTTGCTCACCTCATGGGAAACAACATTGTGTTCCCCAAAGCCATTCCTGCCCACCCCATCCTGAGGGTTCTTCTCTGGACTCTCGTGCATGCAGCTGCCCCTCCTCCTCCTTCAGTGGCTTTCCCTTGGGAATTTGGGTTACTCTCTTGGTAATCAGTGCAGTTCTGCTCTGCCCCATCCCCGTTCCAAACCTTGCAGATGACCCCAAGACCACCCCTCTGCCTTGCCCACACCTCAGTGTAAGGAAGGCCCCTTTGTCACTGGAACCTGCTGTGTTAGGGACCTCACCTGTCCGCCCCAAGCAGCTTAGCAGTGTGTTCAACCTGTAGATGTAAAGGTTGTCCCTAAGAGGAATTTTGGTGAGTAAGATTGGCCCAGGTGATAAGAGAGAGCCAGGGAAGTGAGGAGGGGAACAGAAAATTTGTGTGAGGAGGCACTTCAGAGGGATTGCAAGACCAGGGGGCAACCCCTGCCCTCCTGTAGGCTCTGAAATGGTCAGGACGTGTCAGAGCACATGGGTCTCCTGGGAGGAGCAATGCTGGGCAGGTCAGAGCTGCCAGCTCACCCAGTGCTGAGAGCCACAAGCAAGGGATGGGGCATCTAAGCATCAGGGCAGTGCACCTGGATGGGCTGTGTGGCCTCAGGGGAGGGTGAGAGCATCTCCGCTCTGGCCAGGGACTTCTGCCAAGGGCCACTGGTGGGAGGTGATTGCATTTTCTCCAAATCCTTCTCTATGTTTTTCATCACACTGTTGATCTTAACTTGTGCTAGATGTGCTGTCCTTTGAAATTCAACCTTTTTTTTGAGCTTTCACCTAATCTTAGTCCATTTTGCTGCTGTAAAAAAGCACCATAAACTGAGCGGCTTATAAACAACAGAAATTTATTTCTCACAGTTCTGGAAGCTGGGAAGTCCAATTCAAGGCACTTGCAGCTTCATTGCCTGCTGAGGGCCTGCTTCTCGGCTTGTCATTGTGGCCTCACATGGTGGATGGGACTAGCTAGCTCTCTGGGCCTTCTTTTATAAGGACATTAATTCTAATCACAAGGGCTTCACCCTCATGATTTAATCCCTTCCCAAAAGGTCCTACCTCCTAGTATCATCACCTTTGGGGGTTTGGATTACAACATACGAATTTTGGAGAAGCACAAACATCAGGCCATGGCAGCACTGTGTAGCCAGTCTCAGAATCTGGGGTGGGGAGGATGTCCTAGCTGAAAATTGTGGTTTCTAGGAGTTTCAGCTGAAGGGCCCTTTCCACAGGGACCTGCTTTCTACCTGTAGCTTCTTGAGTGGGGGCTCTATGAAGGCAGGGCCAGCTTCTGGTTGTCTGAGCCTCAGGTACTGGCCGGATGCAGGGTTGAGTCCCAGTCAATGATGTCCCAGTGAATGACTGAGTGGCAAATCATGCATGTCCTTTGGGTTGTTAGGAACAGGGGCCGTCCTGAGGCACACAGAGCAGGTCTCAGCTCCTACTCTTCTCTTTGGCTTTGCCCAGGTGAGCAGTGCTCAGAGCTGCCTGTCAACAAGGGGCATGCTCTCTGCAGGTGGGAAATTTTCCTCTTCAGATGGTGAGTAGTCATAGTTCTGCTAGGGGCTTGTTTTCTGGTTGGCTGGGAAATTGGAAACCGGACAAGACACCTGGAATTGTAAGTTACCCTTGGACTCGAGTGGTGCTTAGCCATACACTTGGAACAGCTGGTGAGCAGGCACACATTACTTCTGCATTAAGTCTTTTTAAGGATACTGGGAAATAGGTATAGAGTTTCCTTTTCATATTATAGATCAGAAATGGAGGCTCAGAGATGACAAATGATTTTTCCAAGATTATCTCCCTAGAAAGTAGAGATGGGTGTGTAATGATGTGAGGTCTGGGCTTGGAGCTCAGACAAGCCTGGGGTACTCACACCAGCCCACTTGCCAGCTGGGTGGGTCTCTACTTCTTCCTCTTCAGAGCGGAGATAATGGTCTTGCCTGATTGGGTTGTTGAGAGTTGTTGATGAGCACGGATATCGTTCACCCATCATTCCCCAGGTGTGAGTGCAGGGACTGAGTACAGAAGTGGCCATGATAAACTCAACCTCTGGCTCGGAGTGCTGTGTCCACTTGGTGATGACTATTATCACCATGAGACTTAAATTCTGGTCTTTAGGCTCCAAATGGCCAGTGACCTTCCTCTCCCCTCCCCCCTGCCTCTGAGGAGTGTTCATGTTGTTTCCTGAACTTCCTCTAAATTAGACCCTGTGATATATCAGATGCTGGAAACTTACAGAGGACAAACAGGCCCAGGGAGAAAGTTGGAAGAACCATTAGGGTGGGCTTCGAAGGGTGCTCAGGTGGGATTCGCCATTCCTCCTCCTCCACTCCCAAAGTTGTATCCTCCACACCATCACAACAACCACCAGCACTTTCCACGTCCCGTTATTTTATTTAATCCTCATAATAGCCCGACTAGGTAAGCATGATGATGATTATTAATGAATTTACAGTTTTCAAATGAGGAAGTTGAAGCTTAGGATAACTACTGGTCTCTATGCTACTGCTGTAGGGACTTGCCTTCTCCTGGGATCTGTGTGCATGTATGTCATATATGTATTGTGTATGTGTGTGTGTACATATGTATGGGTGTGTTTGTATGTGAGGGTTTTTTGGGCCTGGAGAAGCAGGTTTAGTGGTGCTGTGGTTCGCCTCTACCACCCGAGCCCACAGAGAGGCCCAGAACCTTGGAGCCACATCCTTTCTTCAAGCACAGCAGGGATTTTGGGGGGTAAACTGCACAGGCCAGAAACAAGGCTGGCCCTAGCCTTGTCCATCTTCTTGGGGCCTATGGAGACCATCCTGAGGTCCCTCCTCCCAGTTTGCCTGTGTTGGCCCAGATAGGCCCTTTGGTTGGCAGCATCCAGTACTGCGCTGAGCCAGGCTGTCTCTGGTTCGTGTGGCAGGAGGGGCTGGGAGTCCACTGTCCCCAGCAACCTCTGTGTGCAGGAGTCAAGGCCAGAGGTAGAGATCTGCTCCTTGGTAGCAGGAGAGCAGAGGACAGAAACATCCCGGGGCTTTCATGCATCCTCTGACCACCCTGAGCTAGGTCTCACCTGCCAGCATGCCAGGCAATAGTCCATTCTGGTTTTAGAACTACGACGTCCAGTACGGTATCGATCAGCCACATGTAGCCATTTAAATGGAATCAATTAATTGATTGTCAATCAACCCATTAAGCTAATTAATTAAAATGAGATTAAACCTCCATTTCCTCAGTGGCAGTTACCACATTCAAGTGCTCAGCACAAACAGAATATTTTTCTTATTGCAGGAAGTTCCATTGAATGTTGTTGCTCTAGAGGACAGCTCCAAGCACATCCCTGTCACCTGGGTCAGATGAGTGACTGTGGCGGAGATTTCAGGGACCTTCATGTCTCCTGTAACCCCTGGCTTTGTTCTTGAGCCCCATCTATACTGACCACAGGGTCAAGGCCTCCACGCTGTGCCCATCATCCAAAGCCTTCACGGGCAAGGCCAGGCTGTTAGATTTCATCTGACATGTGGGAGAAGACAGGCTGAGGACAGGGGACCACCTTTGTTCCTTTTTTTTTTCAATATGCCAGCCGCTGTGCTGCACATTTTACATGAGAGTAACAACAGTAAATAATCATCACAGCCGTTTGTTGGATGCTTAACATGTGCTGGACACTGGAATTTCCCTTGTGAGCCCTCAGTGCCCACCCAGGAGCGGGGGCTACCATGGTTCTCACAGAGAGACTGAAATCCCCCAGACTGGGAGTCACACCCAAGCTTCCCTCGTCACTAACGGCGGGATGCGATTCTGGTTGAATTCTGTCTATAAAACCCACTGCCAAGCAATCCCCACAGTCTCACGTTCCCCTTTTTATTGGAATAATGATAACCCTTTAGCCTGCACCTTAACATATATACTTTCCCCTGCTGAACATCACTTAGGGGTGATTTTGCGGGAAATCTAGACATGGACTTCGTCGGCTTGTGTCGATGTCCTCCACATCCCCTGCCTTGTTTTTGCTTTCCTTGGCGGATTCTCAGATGCTCTTAATTTAAAATCTTATCATTTCCATTTGTAAAGCTGTCATCTTTTGGAAAGTTAAGACCGTTTGTCTTCAGGTGATTATGCAGGTTCTTTCCACTCTGAAGGACAAACAGTTTACATTGAGTATTAGCATCCTTAGAGAAACCAGGACCAGCTAACTTAATTGTACACATCAAGATAAACTCCAAGTATGGTTTTCCTTCACAGGAACCATCAATGGTATTTTCTGGAGAGAGGTTTGTGTTTAAAATCCCCAGTCAATCAGTGCTTCACTCTCAGGAGGAAATTAAAGAAACCACTTGAAAATGGCTGAGAAATAGAAACAAACAAACAAACAAAAAAAAACCCCAAACTCTCTTGGCTCCAGCAGGCATTCTGAAAAGGTGGACAGAAGGTCAGCTGAGTGCTAAATGCTGTTCTCCACTCTCTGGTTGTCCCTGGTTCACAGCGGGCCCAGTGGCTCTGTGGTGAGGGAGACGGAGTGGCTGCTTTAAAGATGACTTTTGGCGGCCACTGCAGTCTCTTAAGATTGTAAAATACACGCAGCAAGCACGGGCGGGGAAAAGGACTCTCGCTTGGGCTGGTCTTTAGAAAATGGAAACAACCTCACTATCTACGAAGAGATCAGTTTGCGCCCGATTTGGTTTTAATGCTAAACCCTATGAAATGATCTTAAGCAGAAAAATCAATTTCCCAGAAGTCTCAGATGTACACTGTAACTCTTGTATTTGAACTGAATCTTGGTAGAGTTAAATAATTGAGCTTGCTTTCTTTAAGTGATACAGATGTATTTCATGCTAGGAATCACGCGTGAACCAGAGGGTGCTGATAGGAGGCGGGACAGGAGCCGCTCGAGGTCACGCCTACCAAAAGGGGTGGGGCCAGGGTGGCACCAAATCCCAGTCATCTTTCCATCCAGAATAAATCAGGAGGGGTGGGAACCAGCTGCAGGATCAGAGCTGGAATAGGCTGTGTTGATGCAAAGGAAAGTGAGCACAGGCTTTGAGAGGATAGGCAGATGGCCTGATACATGCCGGTTCTGAAGAGAAGGAAAGGAAGGAACACGTGCGTGACCTCATCACAATTTATCCTGATTCCCTATCTCCTGCTTGGGTTGATCCGGGATCTGCAACTTTTCAGAGTCTCAGTTTTCCATCTGCAAAATGGGAGTTCATTTTCTCCATCGGTAGCATTTGTTGACTGTATTGGGCGCTGGGAGGTGGCAGCGGACAAGATAGATAAAGCCCTGGTGGTGGAGGCAGACAGTCAGGAAGCCAACAAGTATGTGGATGTGTTTGGTGTGGAAAGTGCTAGAAGGAAGAACGCGGTTAACAATTGTATCTGATTCCTAGCGTCCTTGCGGGGATGGAATATGTGAACACAGCAAGGAGCCCAGTGAAGTGCTCTAGAAATGTTAGCTTTCCCTACTCTGGGTTGTAACCATGCCATTGCCATTCTTATCAGTGTCATCAGCACTGTCTTCATTAAGTAAGGAAGAGGGTGGAGAAACAGCAGCAAAATCAGAAGCGAGGGGAAAGAAATGAAGGTAGAAACATGAGGGCTGGTGGGGGTAGGAGCGTTCTGGGTTTATACCCGCTGAGACATGGGCACATTGCGCTTGTTTTCTTCCCTTCTAAGCCTGGCCTTCAGCCCGTGCCCAAGCGCCCCCAGCTCAGCTTGTGTAGGGGTGCTTTCAGCGAAGCTCTTGGGCCAGGGACATAGCCTGGACCCTGTGGCTCTGCACATGAATACAGGAGGCATTTACGACTGGTTTGGGCACAACTCTGGCGTGGGCACCGCCCTGTTGCTGAGAGACCAGTGAAAGGTGAGGTTTGTTCACTGGGCAGTTTGCTCAAGTTGAGAGCAGGGAGAACCCCTAAATGCAGAGAGACAACCATTCATGTTAATTTTGTCCTTGCCTTTCCAAAACTGGCCCTGGGGGTGCATTCATACTGAAACCATGGTCCCTACGGGCCTAGGCATCTGGACGGCCCTCCTGGCCCACCTTCAGGTTGGAAAATGGCTGTTAGTGATCCAGCCTTCGTTAGAGTGTTTTTAACAGCTGAATGTTTGCTTTGCCAATTTAGAATACAAGGTCCATAAGGAAGGCATCGATAACCCCCGTTGTAAGGGATGATGTGACGGGTGTAGATAGAAAGCAGATGAGGGTTACTTGGAGGTAAAATGTGGTTTTCCATGCTCACAATTGAGGCCCTGAAATCCAAGCTCCCCCTGAGTTTCAATGGCCTGTATTTGTTTGCTTATTTTGGCTGCTCTCTCTGCTGTTGGAATCTCCTCTCGCTCCCCTCTAGCAGGGCCAAATGACACACATCTAATCTAAGGTTCCAGGGCCGCTGCTGTCACCAAGCAGCTGTGTGACCTGGGCAGCCTGCTCAGATTCTCTGGAGTGCTAGCGGTTTCCTCCTCTTAAAGGGAGGGAGTCGTGCCCAATGTACGAAGTCAACCTTCCCACTGCAGAATTCTGTGATTCCATGGTAGCTGGCTTCATTTGGAGAGCTTGGTCAACACACGATGAGATCACTGGAGATCACTCAGGGTCTGTGAAGTGAGGCAGGGAACTAGTGGGTTAATTATTATTATTATTTTTTTGGCCCATTCTATATTTGGACAAAAGCACATTGGGTGTACTTTGGTCTCTGGCTGTCAAGTCCTCGTTACATTTATTTTGTTTAATTCTTCCAGAAAGCCCTGGTAATACGTTCATTAACTTCCATCTATAAGTAAAGCCTTTGTGTGAAGAGGACTCCATTCACCAAAGAGGGCCTGACCTTCAGAGGTGAACTGTTGTTACCAAGCAGGCTGCAATCTAGTGGCTTGGCTGACCTTGGTTGACCTCAGGGTGATGAGAAGGGTTCTCTTGTCCTCATTGTGCTGCAGCCCACAGGGGACATTGCTTTTGGCTTTTATCCAGAAAGAATGAACAGTAAATAAATGAAGAAGTACATTAGGCTGAACCGCTGACATTTGTATGCAGGGTAGTAAATGTTTGTAGATGAAGAGCAGCAGAAGATTTTTTAATAAATGCTTTTGTGATGGATTTTGTACTAAATCATTTCTTTACATTTCGACTAAAACCAACAGCTTAGATAATGGATCTGATGTTCATACCATGCATATACTCTGGTTTGATAAATCTTCTGCTAAGAGGACCTCCATGAAGCTGGATTCCCTCCGGACCGGGAGAAGATTGTATGTGGAATAAATTAACATGAGGGAAGTTCGGGGAGACCTGGGAAGGTCCAGACCCCGGCCGTGCTCCGACTCACGCCCTGCTCAGCTCTGTGCTGAGGCTGAATTGACGGTCTCCTTAGGTTTTCAGTTTGGGGCTGGACTGTGTTAAATAAACCTAGTGGTAGAAATGGCTTTATGATGGTTCTATTTTCTGAATATTTACTCAAGAAAGCAAGAGACAGCCTGGGAGGAAAATGAAGGGGCTAGCGAGTCAGCATGTGGAGGGCCATTGTGAATGAAGTGTCCTTTCTTCCCCTCTTCCTGGTCATCCCCCTCTTCTCGTCGAAGACACTAAATGGGGACAAGACTGCTGATCCCTCTGGCCCTGGACGCAGTGTGGTTGCGTCTGTTGCCGGCAAGCCCAGGTTGAGTGGTGGATTCTTGCTTCCTTGTTCTGGCCTTTGTGGCCTGGGCTAGTCTCTCTAGCTGTGGACCACGTGGGGTCTCCCCACCACACTCTGGGCAGTTTCTTCCCGTCCTTTGCCTACTTCGCATCTTCCGCATGCAGAAAACTCTTCTTCTTCCTAAAAGATGCTCAAATACTGCTTCTTCCTGGAGCCTCCCTCTCCTCCCTTTGCTGCAGGCAGAGACGGATCCCCTTGACTGTGTCTGGCCCTCATTTTCTGTCTTCTTGGACAGCATCACCTGCAGTGGCAAGGAATTTCTTGCAGTAGAGTCTGTGTATCGCCAGCCATCACCAGGAGTGCAGTGCCACATAATACAGACTCCTGAATCCGAATCTCTAAACAGGAGCCCAGGAATCTGCATATCTAACAAGTGTCTGTTATAATTTGGTGGTAAGCTCCTTGGGGGCAGGGGCTGTCAAGGTCATTTTCATCGTAGTGCCTAGCACCAATGAGGCACCCAGAAGGTGAGTGTGGAATGAATGAAGAAAGGAACAAATGAGGAAAGCAAGCTGCGAATCAGAACGAAGCCCTCATCTCACATTTTATTGTGACTTTGTAAGTGTCATGTAGCCTTCAGAATGATGAGTGGCCTCCATCCTGGTCCATTATGGTGTAATAGATTAAGCCATCCTTCAGAAAAAAATTAAGGAGCCTTGACAATGATAATTGCCGTTAATATCACTCTGGACATAGGTTTACTGACTGATGAGTTTAGAAAATTTGCTTCTAAAACAACATTAAGTAATGTGAAAAATAGGCAACGGGAAGGTCAGAGAGGTGGGCGTGGCCTCGCGCTCAGAGGCATGTGTGGGGAGAGAAATTGCATCTGTGGGACCAGACGGGAGTTCCTCAGTAAGGCCACCCCACTGGGCCAGGCCCGGGCTGTGCATTCACTGTAGACTGCAGCCCGGGGCCATGCACAAACATGGTGGGGCCCAGACCCCAGTGCATGGTGAGACACCATACAGGCTGTGACGGCCTGCCAGCACCTTCTTGCTTTGATTTTCCTCTTCCCGTTTTACATACTCACTCTCTCTGGTGAATAGTCCTTGGCAGGTTTCCTGAGATATCAAATTCCAGGAGAGAAAATACACAGGTCATGTGTACGGACTAAATAGAACTCTTAGTTGGAAACGACTTTTGTCAAGTGTCTGGGAATCTGCTCCGCCTTCAGCTACAAGTTAATCAGACATTGAGCAGCATGTCCGGAACTTGGGCAAGGGGCCCTCTTCTGCCCTCTGTCACCTGCCTGACTCACCCTGGGCAGGTTACAACCTTTCTTGGGGCTGCAGGTTTCTCATCTCTCTAATTAGGGCCTTGGACGAGCTAGGCCAGGTTCCTTCCAGGTCTAAGAGCATGTAATTCTATCCACCTGCCTTCAGTCTCAAGCCACCATCCTCTACAGATGGGATTCATAATTCCGGGCTGCACTTAAAATACTTAGCTGGGTTGTGTGGCTGCTGTAAAATAACCTTTAGCTTGCCTTGCAACTTGTTTGGACTTTTATCTAATCACAGAAACAGTGGAGGTGAGTGCTTTAAAAAACGTTTACTATGTAGGAAAGCTTACACTGGAGTGCTTCCTGTGCTGACTGTGGCGACTTACAGGGCATGTTTGCAGGTCTGGGAGATATTACACAGATGACTGGGGAAGCGTTTCCACATGAGGTCATGGACAAGCAGCAGGGAGATGGGAGTGGCAAATGCTTTGTGGGCCAGGGTGATGTGTCAGGAGGGGTTTGGCTCCCAGCTTTGGTTTTCTCATCTGTAATACAGGATCACACATTTTTTCTAGGGTTGTGTGAGTAGCAAATGCAGCAATAGTTCTTGCATATATGTGCAGAGCACTTAGAGTGGAGCTGGGACATAGTGAGAGCTCTATGAATATCAGATGTTATTATCACCATGAGCTATACTAATATTCTTCGCCTACTTTCCTCTCGTCACAAACATTTTCTTTAGTATTGGGAGGAAAGTTGTTTCTGATTTTTCAAAGCCCTGGTGACCTGATTCTCCTGGGGAACTTTGGCATCAAGATATGGTGCTGATCCCCAAAGGCAGTGGCAGTGTATTAGTTCATTTTCACGCTGCTGGTGAAGACATACCTGAGACTGGGCAATTTACGAAAGAAAGAGGTTTAATGGACTTACAGTTCCACGAGCCTGGGGAGGCCTCACAATCATGGTAGAAGGCAAGGAGGAGCAAGTCACGTCTTTCATGGATGGCAGCAGGCAAAGAGAGGGAGCTTGTGCGGGGAAACTCTCCCTTATAAAACTGTCAGATCTCTTGAGACTTACTCACTATTACGAGACAACATGGGAAAGAGTTGCTCCCATGATTCAGTTACCTCCCACCAGATTCCTCCCACAACACATGGGAATTTAAGATGAGATTTGGGTGAGGATACAACCAAATCATATCAGGCAGAAAGAAGACAGCAGGAAGGGAGGCTCAGGAGCTTCTGACTCCTGGATATTTGATTAGGGAGTAGCTGGACTCAACCTTTGTTTGGCCCTGAGTCCACCATGGTTTCAGCACAGGAAGTTTTATAGCTCACAACAACCCAAGGTACCAAGAATGAAACAAACTCCCCTGTGGCTGGGGTGGTCCTGGGTATCACTGGCTTTTCCAGGGGCCCTGGCTGTGCTCGAGATGAGTTTCCACTGGGGCGGTTGTGTCCTGTAAGGCACTCTCTGTGTGGGTGCATCCACCCTGGCCCGTCAGCACCTTGGGGACAGGGCCTGGGCTGGGACCTGCAAGTTCTCAGGAGCTTTGTTGGATAGGTGAAAGGGCGAGGGCTACACCTGCCACTCTCCAGGAGATACATGGTCTGGTGCAGCTCTTTCTGAGTGTGGGGCCTGCAAGGTCTTGCCCAGTGCCCCCCACGTAGCTGCACCAGCCCCATCCTGAGTTTATGACTCCTGGGGAGGAGGGTGGGCTTACTGTGAGGAAAGTGCTCCCCACTGTTTGTGCAGCCATTATGTGATCCCCTGACCCTTGACTCTTGTTGCCTGCAGTGACATCTGGCAGCAGTATTTTTTAGGCAGCTCTATTGAGGTACAATTAACATACCATAAAATGTGTCTGTTTTAAGTACATATCAATGATTTTTAGTAAATTCACAGAGTTGTGTGTCCATCACCATCATCTAAATTCAGGACTTTCTCATCAGCCTGAAAAGATCCCTTGTGCCTATTTGCAGCTCTTCTCCATTCCCATCCCAGCCCCAGGGAGCCACCCTCTACTTTCTTCCTCGATAGATTTGCCTTTCCTGGATATTTCATATCAATGAAATCATGCAATATATGGTCTTTTTTCAGCAGCATTATTGATTAATCTCCCTCCTGGTTCTTGGCAGGAAACAATTTGTATTTATGTTTGGAAAGGACCCGGGTCAGGGAGACACAGCTGCTCTTGCTGATATCGGTTGTGACCACACACTTGCCTGGATGGCCCCATCCAGCCCCTCCTGCTCACCTGCCACTCAGGGGCCATTTGTTCTTGCATCTCTTTCTCTATCCTTGATCTTGCTGCTGAGAATTGGACCCCTGTTTCTGTTTGGTGATGCACAGGTACCTTCACTCCATGCATCTAGATCAGAACTCATCTGCCCTCTCCTCCTTCTGCATTAGTGAAGAGCATGGTCTTCCTTGGAGGGCAGATTTTTAGGTGGCCCTGTGCTCCTTGGTGGCCCTCTGTGGCTTGCTTCTAAACAGTAGTGGGGTCTGTGACTTGCTTCTAAACAACAGAACACAGGGTAGGTGACGGGATGTATGTGATTATATGACTATGTGATATAGACTATAGTGCCAGTCTTGCTGGGTCTCTCTCTCCCTGCTGGCTCTGAGGAAGCAAGTAGACACATCACTGGACTGGAACTGCACCTCAGCCTGTTGAAGCTGAGGGTGGCCCCCAGGCAGCAGCCAGCAGAAAAGTCAAAGCTGTTTACAGCTGTGAGGAGCCAAATCCTGCCAACAACCACAAGCATGGGCACATGAGTCCTTCCAGTGAAGCCCTGAGATGAGACCCCTGTTCCAGTTGACACTTTGTTTGCAGCCTGGTGAGACCCTAAGCAGTACACCTAGCTGGGCTATGCCTGGCCTCCTAACCCACAGAAACTGTGAGATAATAAATGATTGCAGTGGGCTCCTTTTAGTATCCCTGCCCACAGTCTCTCCCAACCCACCTTCCCCCTTCAGTGCCAGCTCCACCCTGATGCCCTGCACACCACCGCCTGCAGAAAAGGACAAGGCCCTCACTGTGGCCTATAAGGATGTAACAGCCCAGTCCCAATATCCTCCTCCAGTTTTATCTCTGCTCCTCCTGACCACATCCCCATGCTCCGGCCACCCTGAACCACTTGGTCATCCTAAGACAATCTGGGCTTACCCCACCTCTGTGATTTGGCATCTGCTGTTCTCTCTGCCTAGGATGCTCTTCCGTCTCTTCTCAGCCTGAAAAGCGTGTTCATTCTTCACAACTTCAGGTCCAATATCATCTCTTTTTGAAAGCTTCCATGGACACCTTAGACAGGAAGAATTTGGACTTTAATTGGTATATTGCTCTTTCCTTGCGTCCACTGATGCTGACATTGTATTTTAGTCTGTCCTCCAGTGCCCCCACTGGAGTATGGACAGTGGTTTAGACATGTTCTTCCAACGTGTCTTCTTTCCCTGGTTCCCCCACTCTAGTGCCAAACACCTCTGATGTTCAATAAACATCTTTGGAATGAGTCCTGCAGTGAATAGCCGGCTGACCGCTTCAATACGTGAGACAGAACCCCCAGGTGAACCATGGGCCATGGGCTTCCTAACGACCCTTGGTTTGTAGGGAGTTAGGTGTGCAGGTCGGGTGGATGGGGGCAGTATGGGAGGTGAGTTTCGAACGTTGGGGTTCACTGGGGTCAGCTTTACAGATCTGAAGGTCATGATCCCTTTCTTACTGAGGCTGTTGCTCTCCCAAGCACAGTGGCCATGAGACCTACAGCCCCTGCTTTTCTTTCTGCTTCAGTGCCCTCCTCCATCCACTGCTGGTGGCCCCAACACGTGGATGACAACTTGATAAAAGTCTCCAACTATATGGAAAGGGTCTGAGATACTGACGAGCACTATCATTAAAATCGTGCCCACTCACCCGATAGATCCCCTTCCCCTCCCTGCGTATTTTCCTCCCCAGCACTCTGGTGTACGTGCTTTCTTCATTAATTTGCTTGTTTTCAGTCTCCCCCAGTTAGACTCTAAGACTCGTGAGGGCAGGCATCTCTCTGTTTCAGTAATTTCTGTATCCGTGGGCCTGGAGTGATGTGGAGGGTGCCCATCCCACTGCATAGCTCTCCCTACACCTGGCCGCCTCCCTTCTTGATCTTTCTAAATTCAAACATATCATGTTGTCCCTTTGCTTAAACAATTTTATTGTCTCCCCATTCACTTTAGGATGAAGAACAATAATCTTTACTTCTAAATATGTTTCATTTTATTAACTTATCCCACCCAGATTAAGGTAAAAAAAAAAAACCAAACTCTCCTTTTGTCAATTATACTCTAACTCAAATTATCATTCTAGCCCTAACCTAAAGTCTGAGAGAGAGATTTTTGAATTTTTCTTCCTAGAGTTTTTGTTTGTTTGTTTGTTTTTGAGACAGAGTCTCGCTCTGTTGCGCAGGCTGGAGTGCAGTGGTACAATCTCAGATCACTGCAACCTCCGTCTCCTGGGTTCAAGTGATTCTTCAGCATCAGCTTCCTGAGTAGCTGAGATTACAGACACCTGCCACTACGCCAAACTAATTTTTGTATTTTTAGTAGAGATGGGGTTTTACCATGTTGGCCAGGTCCTTGTCTCAAACTCCTGACCTCAGGTGATCCACTCGTCTTGGCTTCCCAAAATGCTGGGATTACATGTGTGAGCCACTGTCCCCGGCCTTCCTAGAGCATTTTTATTTTAGAAAATAATTTCAGTTTATTTTCATAGGTGATATAACGATTATCCTTAAAGCCTTCTGACAGATTCATTTCTGGTTATTATAATTTTAGGGATGAAGAACTAAGAGTGTGGGGATAGGGAGTCTGAGAACCAGATGGTGTTCAAGCAAACTGGGATTTCTTAAATTGGGTGGGATGGGGGGTGGTGGCAGAGCTGGTCATGGGTCTGGCTGTATAATCCTTTACGTGACTGGGTGGGACGGGG
This sequence comes from Trachypithecus francoisi, assembly GCF_009764315.1. Taxonomy (NCBI): domain Eukaryota; kingdom Metazoa; phylum Chordata; class Mammalia; order Primates; family Cercopithecidae; genus Trachypithecus; species Trachypithecus francoisi. The sequence continues at coordinate 3,167,634 of NW_022681442.1, read as the reverse complement.
GAAGGTGGCAGAGGCGGCCGTGGGTCTGGCTGTATAATCCTTCACGTGATTGGGTGGGATGGAGGGCAGTGGCAGAGGTAGCTGTGGGTCTGGCTGCATAATCCTTCACGTGATTGGGTGGCACGGGGGGAGGTGGCAGAGGCGGCCGTGGGTCTGGCTGTATAATCCTTCACATGGGTCATGATCCTTTGTCAGCCCATTCCTGTGTAATGATGGGTATGGGTGGGCATGAATGACTTCCCAATATAATTTCTATCCATTTCATTTTCTTTGCAGAGGGAAGAGAGAAGCCCCTCCCATTCGCTTCTACTGGGGCTTGTTAAGCCATTGCCTTGGGGGCCGGCTGATCAGCGGCAGCCAGCAGCCGGCGGCTTCGGCAGGCAGAAGCAAGGACAGCCTGTGGCTACTGCAGCCCCACTGCCCGGCCACTCTTCATGACGGGAGAGTGCCTTGGGAGGAATGTAAAGGCAAACCACGTTAGCATCATAGAGCCCACTTAATTCTGTGTAGGTTGGTATTTGGGGAAGAAATTGAGGACAAATTGGCATTGGACCCTATAACTGGGCAGTGACCAGTATGCATGGCAAAGTCTTAAAGTCAGTGAGTTTTTCAGGATGATTTTTTTTTTCTGTCCCTGAGTCAGTGGGAAAGAATGGAAATGCCTTGTCTAGCTACTTTAGGGAGACAGTGTGAAGAAGACAGCCTCCCCTAAGCTAGCACTGCTTGTGTAATTTGTGGTCCTTAGACATTAAAGTGAAATCCTTTGTCACCAACTGTAGAGCCCCCACCAAAACACCCTCATTTGGGGTTTTTATTCCATTTTAAACCATGAATTGCATGCACTCCCTCCAGTACTGATGTGAGGTTTTTCTGTGTTGGATCAAAACCAAATTCTGCTTTATGTCAACTTAAGGAAGGAAACTGGCAAATGCATGAAGTCAATCTCCATGGTGCACTTCCACTCCAGGGACTGTACGAGAGGAAAAAAGGTGCTTCATATCCCAACCGAAAGTATTCTCTGTCTGAGGACCATTGCCCAAGTGTGAAGTAGGAGACTTGTGCAATTCAAAGGCACCCACGCAATGCTCGTGCAGAGCCGTTTTCTCAGTCAGGCACGACAGGTATGGAGCCGGCCCTGGGAAGTGGGATCTAGAATGACAACCCCTGGCACGGGGCTAAGGAGCTTTAGGAGTGGTGAAATCTCATTGTACCACTGCAAACAGAAGCTGCATCCCTGCATGGGAAGCATTAGGTCACCTCCCAGGCAGGAGCAAACATTTAGTGGGAAGGACTAGGAGGCTGGCTGCTTGCTCTTCTCTTTAAGCAGTGACATCTCCACCCTGCTTGTCCCACGTCTCCAGAAAGGTGGTTCCAGGTACAAAAGCTCAAGTGGACTGGAGGCTCCCAAAGCTTCTCCCCGTGCCATCTCCCCACTGGCTGCTGGGTCTAGTGGTGGCTGCCCCTTGGGTACTAGGAACTCCTAGTTCTACAATGAGAAGCTGCAGGGTACAGCTGTAAGTTTTGTCCTCATGCTCACCCCCTTATGCTGTCTTCAATATTGCATGTGATTTGGTTTCTACAGGACTCCCAGAGGCCCATGGACTGGAGCTGTTAATGTCCTGCAGATGGGAGCCACTCTCTCACTGTGATCACCAAGGTACCCAGGGCCTCCGGAGGCCACAAAGAATGGATAATTGCAACCCACAGGTCTCCTTCAGATTTCCTCAAAGCCCTTCTGGTCAGCAAATACTCTATGGCAAGTCTCGGGTTTGGTCTTTACTTCTGGTGCCAATTAACTTCATCTTCCTTTTCTCTTTGGTCCGTGGAATTACTCTGCACTCTTTGCAATGATGTTTAGTAATTCTTATCGACTCTGGAGCAGCCTGCTGGGACCCTGCCAGCTGATCTTAGAAAGCCACTTACTGCAGGATTCCCACTGCTTTCCTGGGCTAGGAATTCCTTAACCAAAGGCAAGTTTCACAAGAGATCCTTGAGAAGGTGCCTCATTATTAATATTTTGATGTTGAAAATGTTCATTGTGGAAGTTGCTTGCAAGGTGGGCCAGTGTGTTTGGGAAGAACAGGGTGGGCCTCGAACAAACTGGGGGGCAGGGTGGGATTCAGACTCCACTCCCTCCACCTTTGTCCTTCCCTCTTCTTCTTGCTCACCTTCAGAACCCCCGGGCCCCCTTCCTGGCTGCAGCCCCTCGTGTCTTCTTCCTGTGTTGACACTGAAAGCTCTCTTGTGCTAATTGCTGACTAGGCATGAATGCATGGCAATCGTTGGCTTGTTTCCTCTCCTGGATCACTTTTTCCTCCTTTCATATTAGGTAGAGGCGTTCATGTCTTAACAAGAGGGGGCCGCTCACATGAGGTTTTGGATGCACCAGTTGGGCGGGTTCTGAACTTCTGGCCCCCTTCCGAGTCTCAAAGTCTGGTTGACCATGTGTGTTGGGCCAAGCTGTGCCTGGCTCTGGAACTGCCTCCAAGGAGGGGCATCAGGCTGTGTGGTGGAGACGGGCAGTGACTCCTCTAGCCCCTGCTGCTCCAGCTGCAGCTGCAGAGTGTACAAGGGGAGACTCTCCGGAGGTCACGGGGCTCCATGGGTGGAGATGAAGCACCCTGTGTGATGCACCTGCACCTAGGCTGATGGGGACACCTGCAAGGACAGACTGGGGCATTAAATAGGTGGAGGGAGCTTTGCTTTAGAAAACATACACTCGGAAAGTGGAATTTGCCATCAGGCAGGCTAAGGGGTGTTCCGCTTACTACATTTGGAGTCTATCGCCCAAGAACTGATGAAACATTTCAGGAACAAAACCAGCCAGATACGTTAAGAAGAATGATGCTTACAACCATAGTATGGGGTTTGATGTTGACAACGATTCACTGATGTCTTCCCAGATTCCCTAGATGTAGGAGCAGAACTACCAGGGGAGAGACCATGCTTCTTTGGAGAGATTGAATGGTATTCTCTAGGTCTGGAGCAGCACTGTCCAGGGAACGTCACACTGGGAATGTTCTTCATCTGTGCTGTCCAAGATGGTAGCTGAGCATGCAGTGTGGTTATTGCAACAGAAGAACTGAATGTTTGATTTAATTTACTTTTAATTAATTTAAATTTAAATCTGAATGCCTGCATGTGGCTAGTGGCTACATGGTGGACAGTGCTGTCTAGACCAGTGTGCAGAGGTTGTAGTGGGGGAGGAGCATTGGAGGAAAATGGAGAGGTGACCCTGGAGAGGTGGTGGGAACAGATCGAGAGGACCTTGTAAGGTGTGTGAGCAATTCGAGACTTGTCCCTGGGAATGACGGGAAGCCACTGAAAGGTCTAAGCAGATGAATAAGTACTCAGATTGATAGCTTAAAAGACTTGGCTGGGTGCGGTGGCTCATGCCTGTAATCCCAGCACTTTGGGAGGCCGAGGCGTGCAGATGATGAGGTCAGGAGTTTGAGACCAGCCTGGCCAACATGGTGAAACCCCATCTCTGCTAAAAATACAAAAAGTAGCCAGGCATGTTGGTGAGTGCCTGTAATCCAGCTACTTGGGAGGCTGAGACAGGAGAATCGCTTGAAACTGGAAGGCTGAGGTTGCAGTGAGCTGAGACTGTGCCACTGCACTCCAGCCTGGGTGAAAGAGCAGAACTCCTTCTCAAAACAAAAACAAAAACAAAAAACAAAACAAAAAAAAACAAACCTCCCACTCCCCACCCCAACCTGGAGTCCAGGTAGAGAAAGAGTGGGGGCAGGAGGGCAGCCAGAGAAGGCTGTCGTGCCTGGAAACATCCATCCGTCTACATGCACACTTACACACATGTGTATGCTAATAGGTACAGAATTGTGGGGAATACGTTTTGCCAGGAGCCATGCCAAGCACTCTGTGTGCCAGATAATCACACCACCAGCTCCAGGAAAATATTCTGAAGGGACAGTTGTAGGGGTTTGTGGCCAAGCTATTGATTGGTGAAAGAGGCAGAGAGAGGCACAGAGAGAGACTGAAGATGTCCCTAATGCCTGAAGACACCTCGAATGCCTGGCGTGCAGGTCTGGGCAGCATCCCTCAGAGAGACGGGGAGGCCATGAGAGACGCAGGTTGAACTACACTGAGTTTGGGTTTCACACCCCCCACCCCTGCCACCTTAAGTAAAGCTCAGGAGCCCACCCGCTTTGAGCAGACCCCACCCCCAGGTTCCGTATCTCCACCAGGAGATGGGAGGGCAGGCTTCCCAAAACAGGGGGAGGCTGACCCTGGACAGAGGCCGTAACGGCTGGCAGAGGTGTTTCTTCCTACCCAGAAGGAGTGCTCCTCTGCCCCCGGCATTAGAGAGGAGATGCTGTAAGCAAAGTGGTCGCTCTGCTCAGGGTGATGCTGGGTGGTGGTTCTTGCAGAGGCCACACTGAGAAGCAGAAACAGTGCCAGCCACACTCATGGCCCCTGAGAAAGGTGGTGTTAGCAGCACAGAGGGGAGATCAAGGGGCTCCCGTGGGAGCGTGCTTCAAAAAACAGTGTGGCAAGTTTCTAACTTATGAGGTTGCTGTTTTATTTATTCACTTACTTTGTTTGTTCAGACAGTGTCTTGCTCTGTTGCCCAGGCTGGAGTGCAGTGGCACAATCTCAGCTCAATGCAACCTCCGTCTCCCAGGTTCAAGAGATTCTCAGTCTCAGCCTCCCGAGGAGGAAGGATTACAGTTGTGCACCAACACGGCCAGCTAATTTTTGTAGTTTTAGTGGAGACAAGGTTTTGCTGTGTTGGCCAGGCTGGTCTCAAACTCTTGACCTCAAGCGATCCTCCTGCTATGACCTCCGAAAGTGCTAAGATTATAGGTGTGAACCACCGCTCTCAGCTGCCACTTATTTTATGTATTTATTTTTTTTAAAGCATTTTCCTGCTTAAAAAAAAATGCATGTCAGTTGAACTAAACCAGTTCTGTCTGAATGTATCCTTCTTTATGAATTTTGAAGAAATAATCATGGGCTGGTAAGGATGTTCCTCATGGCATGACTTATCTCAATACATGGCATTTATTTGGGCAAACACACAGTGCTACAACTCTGCACCCTTTCAATGCCATGAAAAGAAAATATTTAAGGGCTTGAAAGTCATTCAGACTATGTTCATAACCGAAAAAAGACATGTAGGGTATAATTGTGTTTTTGTTTTAAAAAACAAAAATATATATTATACTCATGGAAAGAATTAGAATAATATACCACAAATTGTGGTTATTCTGGGAAGAAGAATTAGAATTATAAATGTCTTAGAATTTTCTTCTCTTTCTTCATTTTCATGAATTTCCTACCAAAAGTGTGTATTACTATGAAATTAGAAAAAAACAAAAAACAAAACCCAAAACCCATGTTTTTGTTTTTTGAAGGACAAGCCGGAAGGAGGCTGCGGTGGAGGTGGGGTGGTGGGGAGGGTTCTGCCCTGGAATTTGGCTGCATCTGGTGAAGCTCATTGCTTTCAAGGTTTTTTTTTTTTTTTTTCCCCATGTGAAAACACAGGAAGGCTATTTTCAGCGGATCTTTTGTCCTCAATCCAAAAAGTGTTTTTCTCCTCTAAGAAGGCAAAGTGCAGGTTCTGCCTGGTCCCCAGTGTGGAGCTAGCCCAGCGTGGAGGGCTTAACTGGACCAAGCCACACTGCAGCTCCCGCTCACTCAGCCAGGAGAGACTATGGGGACCCAAGCCTGGCTTGGGGAGAGACTGTCTGAGGTGGCTATACAGAGCCCAGGGCCCTGCTGGTGGCAGTGACATGGCTGAAAGGGAATTGCCACTCAATTAGGTCACAGGATTCTGCCCCCAGGGGTCCTGACTCTGTCAGAAGAGTTCACTGGAGTGTGACGAGGGACACCTGTCATCAGGACCCAGCCCGGGCAGGGCCTTCTGTCAATGCTGCTCATAAGCAGAGCAAACACTGGACCACAGAGCTGGGACCTCACGAATGGGACAGGCAAGACAGGTAAATGGTTTGTAATTGGATCTTTGTTGTCTTCTGGCACACTCATTTTGCCGTGGGTTGGTTCACAGTTGGAGAAACAGAAGAATTTTTCAGATGTTTGGGTGTTTCTGATAAGCTCTGACTTTCAGGTCAAGGCAGAGAGGTGACTTTGCAAACAGCTAGGCCGGAGCTCCTCGACACCTGTAACCTTTTCCAGAATCACTTTGGAAGCCTAAGTGACCCCACCAAAGTGGAGCATTGCTCAAACATTCAAACTCACTTTTTGGAACAGCCTTCAAAGCTCGATGCTCATTTGTTGACTGTTCTTATAATGGCTGATTTTCTCTTTCTTTGGAAGTAGACAGAAACCGTCTGGAGCTGAGAGTGTGACGAAGAATACAAGTGCCGATGGAGGGGCGTGGCCTTTTAGAGCATCCTGGGGGCTGTTCTGAGGGCCAAAAGGTTACTGGGTAGGAGACAGAATCTCCATTTGTAGTGGAGGTGACAGAGGCGTGCAGAAATTCGAGGGCTTGTCACTTGGGCAGAAGATGACAGAGCCACAGTTCAGAGCCAGGACTGTGACTCTTAACTGCCCTTCAATTCTGCTTGGAAGGGGAGGGAAGTCTGATAGATCCCACAGATGGCCTTCTGTTGGGGATGGTGTGCAGTGACTGGGTAGATGGGTTCTAGTCAGTCCCAGGGCGAATGCTGTTTCTGTCCTGTGCCCCAGGCTGATTCTGGGCATGTGGGGGCCTTTCTAAATCAAAGTGCTCAGGAATGATCCGAACAGCTGTTTTCAAATGTCTAGAAGCATGAAGATAAATCATATGCGGACTAACTTTTTTGTATCTCATCTGAAAGTTCTGGTATTACTTTCCAGCTATTGTTTCCCATTTTGTGCTGAGAGCACATCTTCTTCTGGGTTGGGAGATTTATATATCCCTTCCAATAAGACAGCCCGCCATTTAAAACCATGCCTATGTGGATGCAATGTGAGCATAATCCATTTAGCACCTCCTTCCCCAGGGCTCTGTCCCCTCAGTGGGGACCCGTGGCTCCCGCATCCACCTAGAAGTTAGGCTGGTGTTTTTCTGCCTTTTATGACATACTTAGACTTTATCTTTAATATATATTCAGATGTTGATCTTTTCATGAATTCAAAAAGGGCTTTTACCTTCTGGAGCCCCATCCATAAGGTTGCAGTAAGCTAAATGCATGCTTCATGCCAGCAGAGAGGGTTTTATGTCCTTTGTTAAATATTTTAAAATTTTTGCTGTAATAAACAGGTGGTTATTGTTACTATTTCTTTCTAGGAATTCTCTATTTCTTCTAGAATTAGAAGCCTTAAGAATTTTGTGTCCAAGTTTTCATAGTATTTCTTTTCTTCCCCTCTTTCTCTCTGTCTCTTGTTAGAAGGGACCAGGAAGAAAGACATAAAAAGGTCGGGATTGGTGCACACTCTTGCAAGGCTGTTAGGAAGAATAGGGCAGTTGTGGCCTGTTCCGAGGGGCAGTAGGGCAGTTTGGAGCCAGCTGTAGGATAAGCATGAGGCTTATCCAAGGCCCCTATATTGCTGTGGGCAAGGAATTAGTGATTCCAGGCATTTCTTTCTGTTTGGCAGAAAAATGGAAAGTTAGTATCCTATCAATTAGCCAAATTAGGGTGCAGGGAACACAATCATTATATCTGAGAGTATTTCTTTTGTGTTTAGAACCATTGCATTATCCCCAAACCCCAGACGTATATTTGACTGGGAAGCACCTCTTCTTGAGCTGTAGAAATCATGAAACATTGACCTGCAGAGTTCCTGGCTGCGCCAGGTTCTGGTCGTGGGTGACATTGGATGTGTGCTGGAAATGACTCCCCGTGGCTGGTGCTGTAGCAACAAGTCCACGAGCTTCCTGTTCATCTCTTCTCTGGCAATCCATGGGCTTCCCACCGGGCCCTGCTAACATCCCCTTCTCTTCTGCCTTCCACTTATCCCCCCAACCCCGAGTTGTGCAGAAAGCTGTTCTTTCTTGTTTTAATATTTTAAAAAAGAAAGCAGTGGCATTTTCTAAGACAGGGATTGTTGGCTGATTTACTCATGCTAGGAATCAAACCCTTCTTAAAAAGCTGCCTTCTCTGCATGGTGGGTTTTAGATACTTGGACCGACAAAGCTGGCGTTGTTTTGAGAGGGTTAACTAAGATTAATGAGGAAAGAAACGTGAAGCCATAAAGGATCAGCGTTTCCAATCAATGATGGAATAAATTTAATGTGTATTCCATCTGCAGTTTCCTTGGCACAAATGTCCAGATGCCAATTCCAAAAGGTTTTGCCTTTTTATGCTTCTAAGTAACCTACTAAGACAAGAACAGTGTGTACTTCAAGTGTAATAGTGCTTTATTTAAGGTTTATACTGCAGTCGATGTATTGATCAAGAGGAATTTGTAGAATACAGAGGCGTGTTTTAATAAGAGCTGGATAGAGTACCGCAAACCTTGCTATTCCCAGGACTTTAACAATTGTGAATTGCAGCTTCAGCATCTTATTTGGGAGAGGAAGGAAAAGGAAAAAAAGTAATTTATTGTGATAGAGTAATGGGGACCACAAAATGGGGGCTCTAATCCCCACCAAATGCATGGGTAATGAAATAATGAGTTTCTCTGTAGGTGTTCTGAAATAACTCAGAAAGCAGCTCTGTGCATGAGCTTTTTAGAGATTGTGTATTTAAGCTGCGTGTAATTCCTTTTTCAGGTGGGGAGTGGCGTGAGGCCTTGGTCCATTTCATTGCTGACATTAGCCCTGCACCAGTGGGAGAACATTTCTTCCTTTAATCACCCCAAGATTAGCCTGCAGTTGCCTCTTTCTGTTGGATATTTGAATAACAAGCTTGATGAAGCCACTTAACTCCCTCCAATTACAAGTGCCAAATGGGGGTACAAAAAAGAGAGGCCTTTTACATGTGTGAATGATTTCACAGTCCAGTGTCATAATCAGATTCTAGAAATTGAACTTGCAGAAAGTTTGTGCTAGCCTTGTGGATTTTCATTTCAGATGTTGTCAACTCAAGGGCATTTGGACCAATCAATATCTGTCTGTCTTCTCGCACATAGAAAGTTGGCTATTAGAAAAGAGAGGCTTACAGCAGGGCTCAGCCAATACCATTAGCCCTAGCCTAAGGGCAGTTCTGTCCATGTGCCCGGGTAGGCACCTGCCCCCTCCCCTCCCCCACCATTAGGGAGGCCACTTGGGATGTCATTTGGACAGAGCGGGCAAAGAGCACTTCTTTATTCTCTCTCTTTTTTACACCCAGACTCCCCCAAAATCAATAAATCTGTTCTTTGCTTATTTTCAGAACTTTACTTCAATATAAGCAAGGACTTTCCTTCCAGCAACAAACTCAAGTAACACCATGTCAGGCTTATGTGTGTGTGTGTTTTCTTTCTCTGTTCCAATTTGAAAAATAATTGGAAATAATATCTGATTGATGTTCTCTCTCTCTCTCTCTCTTTTTAGCTAAAGATTTCCTAGATGAAAGACCTTGATCCACTGCCTTTCATGATTCAGCACTGGATTTTCTGTTCCATGCAGCCTTCTATTGGAATAATTTTGTGAAATGAAGGCAACAAATATTGTTTTCTTAATCAGAGAGAGCTTCATACAAAGTATGCTCATTGACGGCTAATTTGTCCTGCATTGTTACCGATGCTCTTCTTATGATTTTTGTTTTGTACTGAACAGCTCCCTGGCTGAGAGAAAACCCCGAAGCAGTTAAGATACCAGGAAAGGAAGACTTGAAAATTGGTTAGTGAAGATTCTGAGTATTTCCTGGTGCGTTTTGGAATTTTGTTTGTTTTTTATGGTGATATTTCTTTCTCTCTGTATGTCTCTGTCTCTCTGTCTCTATCTGCATCTCTACCTCTTGTTAGAAGGGACTAGTTAGAATGACACAAAGAAGTTAGAATTGGAGATCATCGTTGCAAAGGCCCTTCAGAAGAGGGGGCAGTTGTGGTCTATTCTGAGGGCTACCAAGGTGGTTTCCAGCTTGCTCTTGGCACGAAGAGGAACGACCAGGGCCATTTTAATGCAATGGGCAGGGAAAACATGATGCAAAGCCTTTGGAGGGGCCACCGCGTAACAACAGGAGAACACCAGAACCCAGGGAGATAGCAGAGGTTGAGGAAACCTGGCACCCCAGTGACAAAGTTGTGTCCCTGACAAAAGAAAGAAAGACTCAATCTTGGAAACAGAAACATGAAGTGAATGTTTAATAGCATCGTCCAAGAAGATGGCATTTTCTGTGACTGGAACAATGCAGAATTAATGTGTATCTGCAAGAAATATCATTAAGATTAAGTATTCTTCAGAGAGATTGGAGAATCTGGGAATTCAAGTGCATTTGTTGGCTTGAGCCAGCCTTCCGCCACCTGACCCATCTGCAGGCAGAAAGGACATCCTCCAAGGTAAAGACATCTGCCGGCAGACAAAAGTAAAGATGTGATTTTTCTTTCAATTTCCTGAGAGAGCACAATACTTTCAGTTCTCTCTTTTAATGCGACTCTGGATTGCTTTTTCCCTGACAGTTGCTGTAGAGATAGCATAGGCTTGCTGCTTGGCACAGAAGTACTCTTTATTTCATTGTAATTAGCAAGGGTAATTTTCTGGCATGGCTCCGGAATGGTCCATGAGGGGTTTTCATGTCTGAAAGCAGAGGAGAGCTCAAGGTCAGATCCTGAGCTTCAGCAACAAGGACAAGTTGGAATCCAGAGCTGGAATTGTGGTGCTGGAGCACAGGGTGAGGACCAAAGGTTACTCAGTCCTCAGGGCCAAAGTCCTAACTGGGCTCCTGCCGATCGTCTCTCCTGGGGTCCTGTTCGGGATGGACCCACAAGATCACCAGAACGAGGCAGCACTGTCTTGCTATACAAGCTCTTTAGAGGGCTCCACTGAACAGGTTTTCTGTTTTGAATGAAATCATAGATCCTTCATTCAGGGGTTTGCCATGATTACCTTGATCTTATGCTCATCAGCCATTATTGCACTATGTTTTTTGTGTATATGCCCTTCTGTCTTGCCAGATTATCAGAAATGGTGTGCGTGTGTGTGTGCGCACACGTGCGTGAGATTTATTTCTGCATCTCCAGTACCTTTCAGGGTACTGTGCAGAAGCATCACTCAAAAGCATGAAGCCAAATAGGTCTCTGAACACAGTTTTTGGTTGAACTGATTTTTTTTTTTTTTTTTTTTTGAGAGTGAGACTTCCTCAATAGAGGAGGCAGTGTGCTGATTTACATGCTGGTGAAGCTCCTTGTCTTGGCATGGACTCATGACTGACAGAACAGCATGTGGACCTCACTGCTCCTTGGACTTTGAGTGGCACTACTCTAATGCTGAGTCCTGACCTGGATCCCTGTTTGTTTGCCTAGACCTAAGGCGGTGGTACAGACCTTCCCTGACCCCACATACCATCTCCTTCTGGAATGTGGGTTGGTGGAACTGAGGCTGAGTCAATCACAGTGCCCCACTTTTCTGGTCATGTGACAAGTCTGGACCTGGGGCACGTGGCAAAGTTGAATCTAAGTCACCTCAAAGCAGGGAGAGTTAAAGCAAATCTTTTCTCTCTTGTTGTGGAGCTGGAATATGAGCCCAGAAGCTTCCAGAAGCCATGGTCCTGCCCTCATAGAGAAGCTCAACTGAGGGAACAAAATCGACCTAGGTAGCAGTGAGCATGGAAGGGGCCTGGCTGCATCCAGTTCTCAGATCCCGTTGTCGCCACCCACCCCCTGTAACTTGCCAGTTTTATTTATCAAGCATCCTCTCCTGTCTCCTAGCTTGTTTGAGTTCTGTTTCTGTCATTGTCACCAAGAGAGCTGTCACCAAAAAGCCTCCATTTGATGAGTAAGAAATCCCAACATTCCATGGGAGTCTTGGTGGTTTAAATTTTTAAGTGAGTCCTCACTTGTCAAAGTCTTATTCCTATTACAGGGCACTTCCAGAGTCTAGAAGGTGGGGAATTCCTACAGGTGACGTGTGGTCTCTCTAAGCAATTTGACCAGGACTGTTTCGTAAAATATTTAAAAAATGGTTCCTTTTAATTATTCATTTTTAAATGTATACGTGTTCTTGGCAAACAAGAGATGACTTGTGTTAATCGGTGATCTCTAAGCAAATTCCTTGCAATACTTTATCTCGATATAAACTTGAAACTTCTTAAACAAAACAGGAGAATCAGTACTTGTGTATTTCGTATGGCTTCCTCTGTTATAAATCAAATGAATGGACTTGGGAACAAAATAGAATTTTTTTTTCCAGGAACTATAGGACTGAAATATTTTTATCCATGGCAGTTGGATCTCACAGTACATTTTCACTGTAACAGACACTGAGGTTGAGTCTATAAATGAATAAATAAAGTCACCAATGTGTCCAGAAGCCTCCATTTAAAACTTAAAGCAAGTGGTTTTGGGTTTCACCTTTTCCTTTAAAATGAAATTCCCTGAAACCGTATTTTTAAAATGCAATCTGAATGGGAACTGCCGAACTGGGAAACTTTAAGTTTAAAAATAGAACTACATCTGAATTATCTTATAGAAATTTGTCTTCCAACCGGCTATCAGTAATTGTAGGCATGCTTCATAGATCTACATATTTCAGCACTTTTTACATTCTGAAAGAATCTTGCTTAGATACGAAGGTTAACTGGACACCTCCTTTTTCTGCATTCACCTTTAACACTAGATGCCCCTCTATCTGCACTCCCAAGCTGGGAGGCCCCAGAGTGGGCTCTTGGCCCCTTATGGCCAACTGAAGTCCTCCATCTCTGCAGCCTCCGTGATCACCTTAAGAATAGGCTCGCGACCTCCTTTGGGCCATACAGAGTCCTTCTCGGGGCTTGCACTGGAGCTCTCTGGAGGGATGCTCGCTTTCTCACTAATCAGGAACTCTAAGGACCAAAGCTTGGAGCGATGGAGTGATCTGCTTGCCAGTGAGCCAGGCAGGAGGCAGCTGGCCTGGAGGGCACAACATGACCTGGCAGGGCTGAACCTCAGACTCCAATGAGGCTGGCTCCTGACTCCACCCCTGGACTTTCTCAGTTATTTCAGGCCTTGGATTATCCTTAGTGCTTAAGCTAGTTTGAGCTGTATTTCTGTCACTTGTAATTCAGAGAATCCTGGTGGCTTCAGTGTGATCAGGAAGACATTGGGAGCCATTTTAGTTTTTACTTCTGCCAAAGTTGCTAGACAGGCTGATTATGGGTCTGTGCTAGTCTGGGAACCTGTGTTTGCTCTCTTAAGCCATGGGTCTTAGACTCATTTCCTGTTGCAAACAGGATGCACTGCACATTTTTACTGTGTTTTTGCTGCCCATAAGCAGGAGACAGATTCAAACGATAGGATTGGAAAGGTTCCAAAAGCATCAGCCATGGTAGGGGCCCTGAAGATTGCAAGACAAACAAAAGCATTCAGAACTTGTGATGGGAACGTGAGAGGATTGAGCATCGAAGTCAGCCTAACAGAGGCCGTCATTTACCCGGTGAAATCCTCACGTTACAAACAGCTGTTTTGCAATTGGAAGTCACAGTCTTCGGTTGGGCCTGATTTGTCATTTGCTTTATAAATAGGGTTTTATTTTGTCTTTAAAAAAAATTTTTTTTAAAGGTCTGGCAATATGGTGTCTCCTCCTTGCAGGATTTGGGAAGCTGGGAATATGTGTGACCCACACTACCTGAGGGCGATAGACTTTGACAGTGTCCCCAGCATCTTTATGTTGAAATCTGTTTTATCCTACTTTCCAGTCTTGGTCTTGTCTGTCACAGGCTGGGGAGAAGAGCACCACCCAGAGAAGGACCTGAGGGACCTTTTCACTCTGCTTAGTGGGTTGAGGGCTGGGCTTTGGGTTTGAGATGTGTAGAGAAAGAAGCTACGTGGAAGAGAAAGAAGGAAGAAGGTACAGGGATGCCCTCCAGCTGGCTACACTTCTGAAACTAAAACGTACAAAACTCAGTGGCTTTTCCTCTATTCCTATGATGGGTGTGCAAGGATGCCCTCCAGCTGGCTTCATTTCTGATGCTAAAAATACAAAACTCAGCAGCTTTGCCCATACTCCTATGATGCCTGCTTTTTAAGAGTGAAGAATGCAGTATGCAGAAGTCCTCCCATTCCCACCATGCCTGACCTGGTGCATCACAGGCTGCCCAGATGCAGAGGAAGGCTCTGCCATTTCGGACTCGGCCTGGGCTGTCGGTGGTCCGCTCTCAGGGAACTACGTCTGACTACAGAGCAGTGCCATGGGAAGGAAAGGTCTGGGAAAGTGTAAATGGGAATCCCAGCACAGAGCACAGCAAAACAATTCTTTGGCTGTGACATTGCAAATGCCGTGACCACACAACTCAGCCAACTGGTTACCTCTCACAATGGTGTCTGGTACATCCAGAATCTTAATCTGAGTAATGACTAGTTTTTCAGAAAAATGTGTTTTATCCTGAGTTCACTATAGTGTCACATCCATGGTAAGGAACAATGCAGAGAGATCCTGTATCTGCTTTACCCTTGCTTAACCACAGTACATATCATAGCCAGGATACTGACGCTCATACAGCCCACTGACTGTATTCAGATTTTACATGTACTTACTTGTGTGTGTGTTTAGTTCTATGCCATTTTGTATATTTGTGTGATCACCATCACAGTCAAATATAGAACAGTTTTATCACAGGGATCCCACTACACCTAAAAATTTAAATTTTAAAAGTTTTCATTGTGATCTTTTCTTTTTTCTTTTTCTTTTTGAGATGGAGTATCACTCTGTTGCCCAGGCTGGAGTGCAGTGGTGCAGTCTCTGTCTCCAGGCTCAAGCAATTCTCCTGTCTCAGCCTCCTGACTAGCTGGGATTACAGGCATGTGCCACCACACCCAGATAATTTTTGTATTTTTAGTAGAGACGGGGTTTCAGGGTTTCACCATGTTGGCTAAGCTGGTCTCAAACTCTTGACCTCAAATGGTCCTCCTGCCTTGACCTCCCAAAGTGCTGGGATTACAGGCGTGAATCACCACACCTGGTCTGTTGTGAGCTTAATGGTTATTTGTCATTGTTTGGGGCCTAACTTTTTCATGAACTATAATGGGAAAATAGGATCCCAGGTGCCAAGATTTGCTTTCCAGCTCCGCCTCCTCACCCAGAACCCATGTGGGCCACCCACTGAAGCAGGCCTGCCTGTGGATTCCACAATGAGGCTATTCAAGAAGGATGTGGAGAGAATCCCATGTCTGGGAAGAGCCATCCCTTGGATTTCTCTGCACTGAGCTTCCTATCCACTGGCATTATCTTGAGATGAAACCGTGGAACTCTTCATGTTGAAATGCCAATACCTTTCCCCTCCACCACCTGTCGGTTGGTTTGGCTGAAGCCTGCTTACATTTACTTAACTTGACATATAGTAATAATGGAATATAATAAAAATTCTTTGCAAACTATTGATTTTTTTCTGCATGCACCCAAATGGTCCGCAGAATGGAGTTATTTTTTAGTTTGCACTATTCTCTGGCCATCCTTTCAGCATAATGTATTATTTAAAAAAGTTCATGGATTTAGTCAGAGACTGTGAAAAATCAGTGCAGCTGTAAGAAGGAAGTAGGCAGTTCTGTGACAGGCCTTTTTAGAACCCTGTCTTCTAGCTTCTTTGTTTGCACTTGGTAGCCACCCTGGCCTCTTAATCTTGGCTCCCTGTGGGCACCAGCTCTATCAACCCTGTCAAAGTGTTTTAACTTTCTGAGCCCCAGTTTTTTTTGTACATAAACTCATATAAATCTTATATGTTGTTATTATGAAGATTGGATGAGTTAATATAATATCATAGGCCCTTAGTAAATGCTAGTTTTATTTTCAGCCATTTGTCAATTATTTAGCACTTCCTTGGACCAGACATTTGTTGGATGCTAAGTGTAGAAAAAAAAAAAGCTATCTTTACCCTCAAGAGAATCACAGTCTTGTCAGTCCTGCAGTTAGAATTCAGCACAGTGCTCATCATTCCCCTACAGAGAATCCATGCTTGCCAGGAGCTAGGGAGGTATGAGGTGTCAGGAAAGCCTTCCTAGAGAAGGTCACATTTTACTTTTTGGAAGTTGGTGTAGACTTGGAAGGACCCAGGCTGTGCAGAGAGAAAAGGACATTCAAGTAGAGAGGCATGTGTGAGCAACGTGCAGAAACAGGAAGGATCGTTGAGTGTTCAGAGACTCTTATGTGGATCAGAGACAGCATGGGAATGGGAAAGTGGAGGAGACACATGAAGAGGTCAGCAGGGCCAGAGCCTGGGACCACGCAACCTTCCGAAGCTTCCCTGTCCAATATGGTGGGCAGAGTTCTGGGTGGCAGAAGGTTGCACAGCTGAGATCAATGTCAAGGCCGACTGGGTTTGGAGCCAAGACTGTAGGTGTCTTCTGAAATGCGGTTATAAGGTCCTGGGTGTCTGAAGCCTTCCTGGTTGTGCCAGGCAGGGAGGATCCCGGTTCCAGACACCAGTGGCAACCTCTACTCTGCCTCCAACCAGCTCTTGGAACCTTGGGCAAGTCCTTTTGTTAACTAAAGGAACTGGGTTGACTAGCTTCTAACATTCTTTCCAGAGCTAAGATTCGTCGATTCTCTATGGTTTTACAATACCACAAAATGAAAAGATCAAGAATAAAATGACAGTAGATGCATTCTGTTGTGAAAATTTTATCCCATCCGAAAAGTTCTATGCGCAACGGAATCCCTTCAGGATCTTGAAATCTAGCTACCTTCTTGGCCAAGACAAACTCTATATGGTCACAGCTTCTTAGATTCATTCAATTCTTAATCAACTTGCCATTAAAGTAGGACTAGGGGCTCACATGAGTGAGAAATCAGAAGAGAGAGTCTCCATTGCATGCCCTAAGTGTGGGTTTGTGGCTGAGAATTCCTGGCTCCTGTATTATTCGATCCATTTCTTTCTGGTTGGGAAGGGACATTCTTTAGTTATCAGGTGCACAACAAGGGACCCACTCTTGTGGTGTCCACCTCACCTGTTTTGGGCATCTCCAACAATGACCCTTGAACTGAACTTTGGCTGGTCTTGGTCCAGATGTGGGGAAGCACCACTGCAGCCTGTCCTGTGGATGTCCTGTGACTCATCTTCACATGTCCAGGAGGGTGCTTCCCTGACTCAGTTTGGGAAGTCGGCACAGGAGTCTCTGGTTCTCTTCCCTCACTGTCTTGCTGTGGCCTTTGTATCCTCTTCCACTGGGTGTCCATTTACCTACATGCCACTCCTTCTGATAAGACCAAGCCTGTACCTTGATGGTTGCCGCTAGTCAACTGAGCAATGTCCGAGGCTGCAGAATATATTGAAGAGAGGAAAGAGAGAATCCTAAGGAGGGCGAGGGGCCCCTTCAGTGGCCTTCAACATCTACCCTGTCTTTCCAGGTCAGCATGGGCAGGGATGTGTGGCTTGCAGCTGGTGAGAGGAGTCCAGGCAGGCTGGCTCATCCTAACTGGCATTCATCTCGCTGAGCTGGGATCAGGAGCCTACCCCTCTGCAAGACCCAGAGCAGCTCTCTTCACTATTGCATGACCAAGCATCTCCTGGTTTACAAGGACTGCTTTTGGATAGATTATTTCCTCTAATTAGCCTTGTGACATTTGGCGTGTGGTCACGAACTGTAAGTCTATTGTAGACTCTGATGCTGTGTTCTCTGTGGACTGAGAGCCCCCCTGTACTAGGTCTGAGATGATGTATCTCTGCACACAGGAGGACTCATGAGGACTGTGGTCACCTAGGAGCCCAGGAACACACAGAACCCTGGGTCATTTTGAGCTTTAGCAAATGAGAATCTAATTGCACAGTGGGGCTTTGTATCATAGATTTGGACCAACAAGGGGGTTTACCTGGCTCATTGCACTAGAAGGAGTGCGGAGAATGCAAATTTCCCCAGACAGTTCAGGCTCCTGAGGGCAGAGATCTGGCCTTACACTCTTGCAGCCCCCACTGCCAACCCCGTGAGCTTCCATGCCCAACTCAGCACTAGGCATGTGAAGATGCTCTGCATAGACCACAAACCTGAACCTGACTTTCGCTTTCCATGTGTTGATTAGAAACACCGCACATGCCACCAACTTCATCCTTTCCAATGGTCATTTATGTCCCTGCTCTCTGCAGCAGGGTGGACAGAGCCCAAGTCACTCAGTGGCAGCCATGGGGTGGTGGCTTTGGAATGAGCTGGATCTACAAGAGGACAAGACTCAGAGCCTTGCCACGTGGGGGCTCCCTGACCCTTGCAATGCTGAGCCTGCCTCTGGGAAAGCCTGTGGCTGTGCTGTGACCCCTCCCTCTGACTCTCCAGGCCTCCGAGGTCCGGCGGCAGCTGCCTCTTGACCTCACACTTGTTCTTCTATGCAGCTGAATGTGCCCATTCACAGTTTGTGCAGTTTTTTCCATAAACTTATATTTCTCATTCTGAGTAATATATGTGCATTATAGAAAGCTTACAAAAGGAGAAAAACACACATACTAAAGAGCTCAGTCATGGGTTTCTCCTTCCATATTTTGATCCGCCCTGCTCTGTGGGTGTGTGATCTTTGTTGATAAGTTTGGGAACACCCTCTATGTACTATCTAATGCCCTCCTCAGGTGCTCCTGGCCCCACACCTCAGCTTGTTCTGTGCTAGCACTTGGAGCCTTTCCCATCCTCTGCCTACTCCTAAGCGTGCTCTGCTTTGCCCACGTGCTCACCGCTTGTCCTCCCTGATCATCTCAGCACCCAGGACTCCACTTGTGAGGATCCACAGCCCTACTTGTCTCTCATACTTGGTTCCTAATCACAGACATGCTGGCCCACAATATTCTCTGACTTTGTCAGAACTGCTGAGGTCAGGAGTCCCTCCTATTTCTTGGTAAGTTCAGTGGTATCTTACATTGAGCTAAAGAAAGGGCTCCTAAGCTAGATATGTAAGGATCTTATTAAGAAATAAAAATTTAATTAATATATTCATAAGAAGGCTCATCTTCATTAATAATGGCCAGCTCAGCCCCCACTATCTTTTACGCTCCATTGGTAAAAGTTAATGCCCTTAATGATGTTGGGTCCTGAGAAAGTTGAACGTGGTCTTCACTAAACTTGATGCTTCCCAACTTGCTTTTCAGGTGCCCTGGAAACAAACACCGGCATGATTTTGAATGTGCACACGCCAGGGCTCACAACTGCAGGGGCTTCTGGGGCAACCAGCCCAGGTCTTTTGGGTTCTTTTTCTCTCCTTCTGCTAAACACACGAAGAGGGGCTGGAAGCATACAGGGTGGGTTTTGGGTGTGTGTGGTGATTTTGTGGGGTGACCACTTTTAAAGACCTTTCTGCTACTGTAGGAAAAGCTAACAAAGAGAATGTGGTTGTCAGTTGTCGTTTTTCAGAGATCAATGTTCCCTCACGCAGCAGGGGCCAATCCACACCCATATTTTTAATGGTCTGACCCAATGTAAATCTCCCAGTTACAAAGACGCTGCCTTAGAATTTTAAAAAACCTAATAAATAATTTGTTATAACCGCAGGGTATCACGTTATCATGTTACTTATTATGGAACTAGGATAATACTTAAATTGCTTATTTACAGCGTTAAAATAAATAGTGGTTTGGGCATTTCTGCAAAGCATGGGACATGCGTTGTCACTCCCTGCCCCCTCCCCTCCGCCTGTGTTCCCCAGCCTCAGTGCGCTCACCCTTCCTGCTGGGTCTGAGTTCTTTTCCCAGCTGCAATTACTCCATTATGCTATTAAAGTTCAGAATGTGCAACATGCCCGACCCCTGAAGGCATTCGACAGTCATTTTTTTTTATCTTGTCTAATACCTGTGGCTCCCTTTCTGTGCTGACATTTGACTGCAAGCATTCTATGGGATCTACCGGTTAGCTGTCCCTTGAAGGCCACTGGCCTCAGCACCTCTTATGGCCACTCATCTGGCCCCTGTCAGATCTCCGAGGGGGGTGGCGAGCAACACAGTGAATGAAATATCAAGTGCGTCAGATCAAATGGCAGCCTGGCCCCCCAGGTAAGAGCAGACTCAGGGTGCAGGGCATTGGATCAGGCCTTCAGCTTTCCTTGGTTCACACGGGGCTCGGACCCTTGTTCCATCAAGTGCCCCTCGCTTAAGCCCCACTAATTGGGTAGGATTGCTGCCGTCTGATGACTCATAATTAGGACGAGGCAGCTCCGGTAGGAGCCTTCTTATCCGGCAAAGGGTCAGGGACTAATGACTAGCAGAAGGTAACGGTTTTGTTGATGCCTGTAGTCTCTGTTGGAAAAAAAATGCCAGTCCTGCTGCATTTCTTCCGGCGGCAGGCACTGAATCTTCCCTCATTTGATTCAGTGACCTCTCAAGTGCATCCTCGCCCCGAGGGCTCTGGGCAGTCCGGCAACTGTGAAGCCCCTTGGGTTGATAATCTTCTCCCACACTTGCCCTTAACACCAGACGCACCACCATTAGCCGCAGCTGCACGGGCGCTCATTAGAGGCGATCGATAGGAGTGAGATCAAGAATGCCGCTGCCCCCACTCTCCGGGTCCTGCAGATTTGCAGGCGTTCCCACGCAACGCCTTCCTGCCAGCCACGCAAAACAGGGGCTTCTTAACACACAAAAGGGGAAAATGAGAGAGGACAAGGAGAAAGTACATATTTACCTTCCTGCTCTCAGGGTGTTGCTGTTGACTGTCTAGAGGAAATTTTATTTTCACTGTGACGTGAAAGTCACTCGTCTTTACCTTCTGTTGCTCCTTGAGTCAGAGAGGCGAACATAAAAATGTTTCTTAATGAAAGAATCCCCAGTTCTCCCTACAGAGAGAGGGAAAACGTTATTGATGCAGCCAGCTGGGCTGGGGGAGCTGCAATGAGCGCTGGGGTCCCGAGTCGGGCCGGAAGGCCTTGCCAGAGAGCCTGGTCACTCCCACCCTCCTTCCTTCCGAGTTGGGGAACTTGGGCCCCTGGGGACAGTGGAAGCAGGAATGGTCTCAGTGGCAGAGGCTGGAGTCAGCCCTCCTTCTCAGACCCCACAGGTCAGCTCCTTTAGGAGAGCTGGCCCACGTTGCCCACAGGGCCCCTCTTCCCCTAGGCTGGGCTGGGTGGGCTCAGGATCCTCCTGGGGTTGAGGAGCAGCAGCCTGTCTACATATTGGGGGCAGGAGCAGGCAGCCAGGCACTTCCTCTCGCCTCAACCTGGCTCCTCCTCCTCATTCTCAGGTGGGTTTGGGCACTGGTGCCTTTGGTGGGCTCATGGTTGCCATCTCTCCCCATCCTTACTACCAAGCTTCCTATGGAAAAGACTAGAGACATGAAAAAGTCGTGAAAACCCAAAGTTGGAGCTGCACCCTACAGTAGCATCCCCAGAACAGGAAACTCAAGATTTTGTGATTTTTTTGGCACACAGGACAACAAGGAAGGAAGGATCGACCCTAACCATGTCTTCCCATCAAAGAAGGAAAGTGCGTTTGAGAACTCTCTCGGAAAGACCCCAGAGACCTGCAGTGTTGTTCCCCAGCTAGAAGGGCTGGACTGGGGACTGAGGTGGCAGGAGAGCACATGAGGACCCTGCCAGCAGCCACACCTTGCAGAGAAGGGAAAATCTGCTCCCAGAAGTGTGGAGAGACACTCTCAGACAGAGGAGAGCACCTCCACAGAAGGGCTCTGGCCCTGCTCCCTCCACAGCCATACTGCTGGGCAAGCAATCTCACAGAGCAAGTATAGAGCCTTCAACTTTTCCTATATCGTTTAGTCTCTGCTTGAAATATTGATCTAGCTACAGAAACCATGATAACTCAAAAACAGGCAAAAGAAACCTTTCTTTATAAAGATAAGCAAATAATGGTGACTTATCATAAGACAATCAGAAGTTTTAAGGACTCAGAATAAATGTTGCTCTGTGAAATGAGGTAGCAGCAAGAAGCAGAAAATTCTAGAAAGTTCCTCTTTTCTATTTTTCACAAAATTTAGGGTGGCACTGCACCTATGAAATCAGAACTGGCATTTATTTTTGCAGGGGAAAAAGCAAGACCCTCAAAGGCTGCTTCCAAATAATTGCTAAATTTAAACTGCAACGTGGGCAGTTAATTGTAGACAATTGATTCATCGACATAGAAGATAAACCTGAGAATACAGAGAAGCTCAGAGAAAAGTGACAAATAAATAAAATGATAAAAAATTAAGTAGGAGACCTGGAAGGTCAAGAGATCCAATGTATGTATAATGGGAATTCCTGAAGAAGAGAGTACAGTGAACAGAGAAGCCAGTGTTATCTCTGAGGAATCGAAAGGGCTTTATGTGTACCAAACACAACCAATGGAACTTGAATTTCAATGTTAAAAACAAATACGCATGCAGGCTAAAAATAATCAGCCTAAGAAGAAGTAAAACTCAAACTGCTATGAGTTTCTTCTACCTACAAAAAGACCAAATCCACTTTCACTTGTATTGGAACACAGAGCTCATATTCTGTTCTGCTTGAGATTATGAATGGTTTTGTTTATTCTGTTATTTACCTGAACACTGTACCTGAAAAAAATTCAATTCCAATATCCCCCATCTCACATGATCATCTGTACCTTGAGACAAATTGGATAGTGGGTAAATTTTTATGCAATGATAAAGACTAGACAACAATGAGTAAGTGTTTACAGAGTTTTTTTTTAGAACGATATTTTGATGCAAGTCTTCTCTACCCTGACAATGTGTCATTTTTAGGTAGCATCCAGTTAGTCTGCAAACTGCATAAGGTAAGGACTGTAAAGATTTATGCTATCTCATTAATTCTCTCTTCCTTGGACCTAGCAACATGCCAGACACATGGAAGGTGCACATTGTGTGTATGTTGATTAGAATGGGCTACAGCAAAGGACATTCTCAGATATGCAAAGAACCTCAAAAATATAACACTCATGTACCCTTCTTTAAAAATGTATTGAAGATGCCCTGCAGCCAGCTATGGAAGGATGGGGAAGTCGTAGCTAAAAGAAAAGAGGTAAAAGCAAAACCAGCAAGGTATGTAGAGTTAAATAACTGTGACTCATATGATTAAAAAGCAACCCAAGTACAAAATATAATTATTAAGAGCCAAATGCGTGTTATGCAAATAATTATTGATTATCTACTCTAGCTATTAGATAATAAAAACAAAAGTTGACAAATGAGATAGGGAAAGAAAAAGTAAATATGCATTAAACTTTTGTTTTCCTTGGGAAGAGACATTGGGTAATATCACGGTGTTAACGGTAACTAAAAAAAAAATATGATTATAAAAAGGGGTGTAGAAATAACCACACATGGAATAAAAACAGGAGTTACTCTTTGAAAATTACCAAAGGAAAAAAGAGCTAAGGAAACAATTCTTTAGTAAAAGATGAATAAAGGGAAGCAACAAGAACGTATTAAAAAATAAGGCACAATAGAAATAAGTCCAGTGATAAATGTGAAGAGGCCAAATTCCTCAAATGACAGACTTTCAGGCTTGATTGAAAAAGCAGAGTTGAATTAAAGTCTATTGACAAAAGATGCATATAAAATAAAAAGACATGGAAAGATTGGAAAATAGGGGTTGGACAAAGACATGTCAAGTAAATACAAGTAACTGAAAAGTAGAAGCAATATCAAATTAAGAGTTGAAACAGTTTCAATGATTTTCATATAAACAAAAAGCAAAATATACCATGGATGTATATATAAATAATAAACCCATATGTGTGAATATAATTATAGGAATATATAAAGTAAAAATAAAAATATAAGAAGAAATTGACAAAAACATGATTAACCCAGTGAGTGATTTTCATATGCCACAGTCAGTATAGGACAAGATGAATGAACAAAATTAAACAGAGAGATTAAAAACTGAATAACTTATAATAAATAGAATTGATTTGTATTTAATAAGGGGTAGTAAACTTTGTACCATGCAAAGAATGAGGATAATGTCCATAATATGTTTGTAAAAATTGATGATCAAAATGTCTTAATTGCAAAGAAAAACATAATGAAATCTCTTAAGTAACAAACTGTACAGACCATATTTGTAGCTACAACAAAATGGACACAAATTTTAATAACAAAAATTACCACCAACTGTAATACACTTAAAAATTAAAATAATACTCCCCCAGTATTAGATTAAATAAAGTTCCTAATTCAAGGATACTTAAAAACCAAAGACATATAAAAATTAAAGATGAAGCCTAAAGTCAATTCAGAGTTAAACACATCAGATTAAATATATTTGTTAGTAAATAAGAATAAACAACAATAAAAACCTCTAATAACCACTTATTTTTATAGTTTTAGAAAATCCAAGATATTAAGTTCAAGGATATTTAAAAAATAATAAACACTACAAAAGAAAAATTTATGAACCAAAACATGGAAAAAGTAAACTTGATAAATTCAAGAACTTTAAGAACAAACAAATACACCTTAAAATAGTTTAACCACTGAAAGATCTATTTGGGATAAAAAGAAAAAACTGTAAATATGGAGAAGTGAGGAATTTAATAACCATGATTGAGGAAATAAAGGAAGAGAATAGAATTAATAAAACTATAAATAATGGTGATAAAAACTATAAAGAAATGCTACATATTAAAACAGTGGTAATAAACTATCAGTGAAATTTAACATTTTTCTGAAGGAAATATAAATTTTCACATATTTCCACAGGGTAATAACCACGGAGAAAAATTTGAAAGTTGTCTTAGGTTTAATAGTTATAGTTTTGCAATACTTTCATATTAATTTATTGTGTTGATCCCTCTATGTTCAGTATTTTGGTCTTTCAGATTGATTTTAGAATCCGTCAGAGTTTGGAAGTGAGGGATTTCTTTTGTAAGAACAAATAATTATCCCGCTATATGAATGATTGCAAAGCACAGGGAGAGAATGCTTCCTGGTACATTTCACAGAACGATCTGGGGCTTGAATCTAAAATTTGAAAAAGTGTCAGAAAACTCCAGACCCAGCTCCCTGGAGGATGAAGTAAGAGTAAGTGCACGGCACTGGCTCCTGGTGAGATGTGTCCATAGCTGTTGAATCAAAAACCAAAAAGTCCTAAATAATATATGGCAAAGAGCAAGTAGAAAACAACATTTTCATATACCATATAGGTCTATTCTAGGAATATAATAATGTTTTAATATTCAGAAATCTATTAATAAAATATATCACATCCGTAGATTAAAAGAAGTAAAACCTCAATAGATTCCCAGAAGGCATCTGATAAAATTCAACATCAATTTCTGATAAAAACTTAATAAGTTAGGAATAGAACAGTTCCTTGACATAAAAAAAGAACAATAACAACAATAGAAAATCAGCAGCTACATTGCATTTAATGAAGGTCCTTCAAAGACTCTGCAGTTAATGTCAAGATTAGGGTAAGGATGCTACGATCACCATCATTACGATCATTGTTCTGAAAGTTCTAGCAGGTGTGATAAGACAGTAAGGAGAAATAAAATTAAGGAAGAGATAAAAAGAAAAACTGCACCCATATCTAGAAACTCTAAGAGAATATTTTAAAGAAAGTAGTTAATAGTTTCTTTTTAAAGAAAAGTAGCATGCACAAATCAAAAATGTTCTTATCTTCCATTAATAATTAGCTGGAAAATGAGAAGATAAAATATTTTCAATACACAAGATCAATGTAGGACACTAAATTCTAGGAGTAAACCTAGTGAGATATACCAGGGACCCACGTGAAGAAAAGAACAGCAGGTCTTGAGGGGTGTCAAGGAAGTGTTGAATGAATAGAGATATAGCCCTTGGTTCTGAATACTGCACAGAGGTCAAATATGCACAATGTAACTTGTATTAGGGCAATTCCAATCTCAATTCAAATTTGGGATTGGCTTCAGCCTGTTCTAGAAGAATAGCAAAAATATCGATTCCTCATGGAGGAGGAGAACAGTGGAGAGGACAAGGACATCTCATTTCACTGGGCTTTGCAGATATTGCTTTTTTTTTTTTTTTTTCCAACAAATGGAAGGTTTGTGGCCACCCTGCATGGAGCAAGTCTATTGGTGCCATTTTTTTCCAACAGCATGTGCTCCTTTCCTATCTGTATTACATTTTGGTGATGCTTTGCAATATTTCAAACTTTTTCATTGCTATTAAATCTGTTATGATGACTTGTGATCAGTGATCTTAAGTGAAACTCTTTTAATTATTGTGGGGTGTCATGAAATGCACCTGTGTGAGGCAATGAACTTAATTGATGAATGTATGTGTTGTGACTGCTCCATTGATCAGCCATTCTTTTGTCTCTCCCTCCTTTTGGGCTTCCCTAAGAACAAAAAGATTGAAATTAGACCAAATGATAATCCTACAATGGCCTCTAAATGTTCAAGTGAAAGGAAGAGTTGAATATCTCACATTTTAAATCAAAAGTTAGAAATGATTAAGATGTGTTAAAAGATGACTTAGGCTGAAAGTCAGACCTCTTGTGCTAAACTTAGCCAAATTGTCAATGCAAAGGAAAATGTAAGTTGAAGGAAATTAGAAGTGCTACTCTAGTGAACACACAAATGATAAGAAAGTGAAACAACCTTATTGCTGATATGGAGAAAGTTTGAGTGGTCTGGATAGAAAATCAATCCAGCCACAACATTCTCTTAAGCCAAAGCCTGATCCACCATGAGACCCTAACTCTCTTCAATTCTATGAAGGTTGAGAGGGTAAAGAAGCTGCAGAAGAAAAGTTTGAAGCCTGTAAGAAAGATTGGTTCATGAGATTTAAGAAAAGAAGCCATCTCCATAACATAAAAGTGCAAGGTAAAACAGCAATGCTGATGGAGAAGCTGCAGCAAGTTATCCAGAAGATCTAGCTAAGATTACTGGGGTGGCTGCTTTAAACAACAGATTTTCAATATAGGCATAACAGCGTTATACTAGAAGGTACCTTCTAGGACTTCCATAGCTACAGAGAAGTCAATGCCTGGCTTCAAAGTGTCAAAGGGCAGGCTGACTCTCTTGATAGGGGCTAATGTATCTGGTGACTTTAAGTTGAAGCCAATGCTCCTTTACCATTCTAAAAATCCTAGAGCCCTTAAGAATTAAGCTGAATCTATTCTGTCTGTGCTCTATAAATAGGACAACAAAGCCTGGATGACAGCACATCTGTTTACAGCATGGTTTGCTGAATATTTAAAGCCCATTTTTTGAGATCTACTGTACACACACACAAAAGATTCCTTTCAAAATATTACTGCTCATTGACAATGCATCTGGCCACCCTAAAGCTCTGTTGGAGATGTACAAGGAGATGAGTGTTGCTTCCCTGCCTGCTAACACAAGATCCATTCTGCAGCCAATGTATCAAGGAGTAATTTTGACCTTCAAGTCTTATTATTTAGGAAATACATTTCATAAGGCTGTAGCTGCCATAGATAGCAATTCTTACGATGGATCTGGGCAAGTAAATCGAAAACTTAGAAAGGATTTACCATTCTATATGCCATCAAGAACATTCAAAATTCAGAAGATTAAAATATCAATATTATCAGGAGTTTAGAAGAAGTTGATTCCAGCTCTCACGGATGACTTTGAGGAGCTCAAGACTTCACTGGGGGAAGTAATTGCAGACATGGTGGAAAATAGAAGAACTAGAATTAGAAAGTGGAGCCTGAAGATGTGACTGAATTGCTGCAATCTCAAGATACACTTGAGTGGATGAGGACTTGCTTCTTATAGAAGAGCAAAGGAACTGGTTTCTTGGGATAGAATATACTCCTGGTGAAGATGCTATGAACACTGTTGAAATGAAAACAAAGGATAAAGACTGTTACATAAAATTAGTTGATGACGCAATGGCAGTGTTTAAGAGGGTTGACTCTGCTTTTTTGTTTTGTTTTGTTTTTGGCAGAGTCTTGCTCTGCTGCCATGCTGGAGTGAGTGCAGGGGTGCCATCTTGGCTCACTGCAACCTCTGCCTCCTGGATTCAAGCAATTCTGTGCCTCAGCCTCCCGAGTAGCTGGGATTACAGGCATGCACCACCACACCCAGCTAATTTTTGTATTTTTAGTAGAGACGGGGTTTCACCATGTTGGCCAGGATAGTCTCGAACTCCTGACCTCACGATCCGCCTGCCTCGACCTCCCAAAGTGCTGGGATTACAGGTGTGAGCCACTGTGCCCGGCCAACTCTGTTTTTAAAAGAAGTTCTACTGTGGGCAAATGCCATGAAAAAGCATCGCATGTTACAGAGAGTTCTTTCATAAAAGGAAGATTCAATCGATGTGGCAAATTTTATTGTTGTCTTATTTTAAGAAATTGCCACAGCCACCCCAATCTTCAGCAACCACCATACTGATCACTTCACAGTCATGCATATCAAGGCAACACCTTCCACCAGCAACGAGATGACTCAGGAAAGATCAGATGATCCTTAACATTTTTTAGCAATAAAGTATTTTAAAATTAAGCTATGTACATTGCATTTTATAAATACAATGCTCATGCACACTTAATAGTATGCATGGTATAAAAATAACTTTTGCAAGGCACTAGGAAACCAAAAAATTTACATCCCCTCCTCTTCCCTCCCCTTCTCTTCTCACTGTGTTGAGACATTCGCTTTGTTGCAATTGTCTGGAATGGAACCCACAACATCTCCAAGGTATGCCTGTTACTAAGAAGAGTTCTACAGCTTTAGTGGTTACAGGGTGGGGTGTAGGTGCGAGATTAGACAGGCAGATGCGGGGGAACATGGAGAATGTCAGAGGCACCTGATGTCCCACTCGGTTATGATAAATGTGGCATTTTAAATCCATGGAGAAAAGAGATCTTCAGTGGATGATTTGAAGATAGCAGGTTTGGCAGGTGGCTCATGCCTGTAATCCCAGCACTTTGGGATGCCAAGACGGGTGGATCACTTGAGGTCAGCAGTTTGAGACCAGCCTGGCCAACTTGGTGACACCCTGTCTTTACTAAAAAAAAAATACAAAAAATTAGCCAGGCATGATGGCAGGTGCCTGTAATCTCAACTACTTGGGAGGCTGAGGCAGGAAAATTGCTTGAACCCAGGAGGCAGAGGTTGCAGTGAGCCGAGATTGTACCACT
Source organism: Trachypithecus francoisi (assembly GCF_009764315.1). Lineage (NCBI taxonomy): Eukaryota > Metazoa > Chordata > Mammalia > Primates > Cercopithecidae > Trachypithecus > Trachypithecus francoisi. The sequence continues at coordinate 3,138,623 of NW_022681442.1, read as the reverse complement.
GCACTCCAGCCTGGGCAACAGAGTGAAACTCTGTCTCAAAAAAAAAGCAGGTTAATTATTTGGAAAAAACCCCATTATCAGTCCTAGATGAAAATTCATTTCAGCAGACAAAAGGGACAGGTGTAAGAGACCTGGAAGAACTCAACAGTAACAGCTTCATGTTTATCTGGCATCAAGGCAGGGGAGGAAGCTCAAGGTATCACAAAGAAAAATGATAAAAATTTGTCTACATAAACATTTGAAAATTCTTAACACCAGATTGCACCCTAACTGATCCTAACAGTTCCTACAATGGGAACATATTGTAGCATATGGTTATGTAAAGGATTATTACCTGTAGTCCATAAATTTTGGCAAAAGTTTTAAAAAATGCCTAAAAATGTGAAAAAAGCATCATTAAATAAGAACCACAAATGCTCAACTAACATTTGAAGAAATATTCATCCCATTAGAAATGAGCAAATGAAATTTTAAATAATGAGAAAGATTTTTGGCTGATCAATAATGTAAAGATTTTTGAAAGAGGCGATGCCCAGTGTTGACAAGGTTATGGGAAAACAGCAACTCTTCTATATTGTGTATAAGATTTTCTGGAGGATACATTGGCAGTGTGAATTAAAACCTTAACAATATTCACACCTCATGACCCAAGAGTCTTACTTTCAGGTATTTTTCTCAAGTAAATAATTAGAGAATCTTAAAGAGCTGTGTATACGAGGAGACTGTGTGGTGCTCTCTCTAACAGTGAAAAATGGGCAACAGTATCAATATCCAATGAGATAAAATGGGTTAAATAAATTGTGGTCCATTAAAAGCAATGGAATACTAAGTAGTCATTAAAAATTATATTCTCAGAAACTATTTAAGCATATGCAATAACATTCACAATATATTAAGTGATAAAAGTAGGTTACAAAATGTTATATGCTTTATAATTCCAATGCTGTAAACATTGTATATATGCCGAGATAAATGATGGAAGGATATGCAGTGGTTATCTTTTAATCTCGGGAATGTGAGTAATTTTTATTTCCTTCTTTTTGAAGTTCTCTAAATTTGTGCAATGACACTGTGTTCCTTATATATAAATCATAGTAATAATCAAAATAAAAGTGTTTTAAAGGCTCTATGAGGAAAGTGGCACAGGCTTTGCTACACAATGCCCATCTGAAGGGTCTTTCTAAGCCATGGTGAAGTGGAGGGACCAAAGCAAGGGCTCCAGGAAGGCTGGATGTCTTCGTCTCCCTTTGCCTCTTGCTCTTTATTTTTTTCTATTATGAGATACTTCTTTCCCTCTAGTCATTCTGAAAAGGTGGTGATTTTCAGTCTCTCTGCTTTCAGTTAATAACATTTCCTTATTTAAAAACTTACTTGTTCTTTTCAAGTTGGATCTATTTTCCTTCTCAGGCTTCAGGCATCTTGGCTTAATTTCCTGAGAAAGCTGCTTCCAAGTCACGGAGCATGTCACTGAGGTCCTTGGGAGTGGATGTGGGTGAGGGGGTGTTGGAAGTGAAATTCCTGCTGCATCTCTCTAGCACCCTGCTCAGTCCTAAGGGCTTGCATTGGCTCCCAGTGTGGTTTCATGGGTCTGGGCATGAATGCAATTGGCTGCTTCACCACCAACAGAAACTCCAAATTAGGATGACCAGATTTTGCAAATAAAATACTGAATGCCCAGTTATATTTGATTTCAGAAGAGCAACTAACTTTTTAGTATATGTCCCAAATATTGCACCCTATATACTCATTCTAAAAATGATTCATTGTTTATCTGAAATTCTAATTTCACTGGACATCCTGCATTTTATCTGGCAATGCTACCACTCCAAGTGCCTTCAAAGGGCCAAGTGCCAGTGTGGCTTCACGCCTTACCTTGGCCCAAGTTGCTTTGTTCACAGTAAAGTCTTCATAATGCACCCCCACGTGGATTGGGGCACTGTGCAGGACCGTGGTGTTTGATCACACATAGTCGTCCCCTGGATCTATGTGGGTCCTTCTGGTGGGTAGTCATATATTGGCTGTCAGAAAATTTGAGCTTGGCTATTTCTCTCTGTAATCTAAAGTTTAACAGGCACTAATTTTCATAACCAAGGAGGATAATCAAGAAGTTGATGGGTGAGAGTTGAGGTGTAGTTGTTTTGACAGGGAGGATAATATACTGGCCTGAGTAGTGAGATTCTTTTTCTCCACTGGAGTTAGTGTTGCAGATGCCATTTGCTTTGGCTCCTTCTTGAAGGCCATTCAAATACTCTATGCCTTCTGTACACGCACTTGAGGGGAAGAAATAGAGTCTGTACCGGCAGTGAGATTAGAATCACCTCTTCCACATTTGTAAACTTGGCTCCTTAGCGTCTTGTCTCTTTGTTCTACTGAGAGAAAATGATGAGCAAGAATATTAGAATGAAGCAGGTAAAAAGAAGGTAAATATAAACACACTAAGAACCATAGGTACTGAAATCTAATTGGCCTAGTTATTTCCAGTTATTTTAGAAATGATTGGGGAATAGACTACTACTGCTTAAAAATCGCTTTAGGATTGAAGCTGGTAAATTAAACTTTTGTTTGCAGTGGCTGCCTCTACAATCACTTGTGTTCCTAAATTTGTTCAGGGCCAGGGCTATCCAGAAACCCAGCATGCATTGACTGACCTAACAAAGGAAGCTGCCCTGGTGCCTGTCACCAGGAAAAACATGGTATTGGTGTCAGTGCACCCCTCCAGAGATGCTCCCTGTGTCCCTTCCACTGACAGCAGCAAAAGCATGGGGTCCAGCCCTTCTCCTGGCATGAGCCATCCTCTCTCCGGAAAGGAGCCTACCCCAGAGCTGTCCTGGGAGCATACCATGTTTTATTACCTCTCCAGCTTCTGGTTGCCCGCCAGGAGCCGAACCAGAGGTGCCAAAATGCTGTAAGAAATCAGATCTCCAAGAGCGCCTGCTCTCACGGCATTTCCAGCTGTTGGCTCACAGCAAAGCTCTTTTTGAATTTTGTAAGAAAACATGTTCTCAAGAGGTTTCCATTCCAAGTTGGCAGGCTCAAGAAGTCAGAAGAGCTGGAGTCAAAACTTTTCAAGGAACGTCTGAACTTGGATCCTATTCTGCACTTAGTCTGGTCTCCAACTTCTGGGGCCTGAGATTTGGAATTGCTCTTGCTGGCTGATAATGGACTATATTTATGGTACCCGAGGGGAGGGTGGAGGCGTGTTGCTCCCAGAATACCATCAATGGTTTAAAAGGCTGTGATGCATGGGTGGAAGATGATTTATGGAAGCCTGGTCAGGGAACAGTTTATGAGTATCATTTGAACACAAATACTTGTCTTTCTTATGGAAAAGTAGCATCTTTTCATTCAGAAATTAGTAGTGAAAATTCTGTTTAGCACATCCAATTTAAGTCATCTTTCCTCCCTCAAGAAGTTTTTCCCAAATTATTGCAGTAACCTTTTTTTCTTCTCTCCCAACCTGTCCAATTCCAAATTTCTGATCTGATGGCTAAACACTCCCACAGAGTCATGTTCATCCTTAGTGAAGACCTGATCTTTTGTCCTAGTAATTTTCATGGGCAACTTGTCATCTTTCTGTCACTTTCCCAGTTTCCTTGCCCCTTGCTGATGGTGGGTTGATAGTGACACTGTACAGGCTGCAAATGGCAGAGAAGGCAGCTTGGGTGGAAGAAAAATGCAATTTCTCCTTGTTCAACCAACCACTGAAATGGCCCTTTGGCCAGAAAGGTGGTGGATATTCACATATGTTGTTTTTTATTATTGTGCTAATGTGAGAACAGAAATTTTTAGTGATTGGATTTAGGAAGTTGCAAACTTGCCCCATTTAATATTTTTGTTGAGAGAGCATCTTCATCCATAAAAGCAAATATTTTTTATGGATGGAGGCTTGTAATGATGAGGTATTTCTGGAAAGCAATGTAGTATACTAGATTATAAACTTCCCAAACATTAAAATAAAGCACTTTGGGAGGGACATTAACTCTTTTAGGCCACTTATACAATTCCCAAAGCACCCATCATAAATCCAGGAAATTGCATTGTCATTGTTATATTCAGGAATAATTTCACTCCAATACATTTCCACACCATACATAATTCTATTTTAGGGAGTAAAGATGTTTAGCTTATGTCAGGAGAGTCTACTGATTGGTTCTGTCTCACACCAGTATTATTTTAAATCAATGACTGCTGCAGCAAAATCAGATAATTTCTCAGAAGACTTACACGGAAACATATTCTACAGTTGTTTATGTTAGAGGTGAGAGCTTTCAATTCAAATCATTGTTCCAAAATAGATGAATGTCAAGTGTGATATCGGTTAATGTACATCAGGCACTTGGGGAAACTGAACTGAAGTTGAAAATCAAGCAGCCAAAAGAGTTGCTTCCCACTGTGGCTTAATCCCAGGTAGTAACAGGGAGCTGGAATTAATGGGTGGATAGAAATATCCCAAGATGGAGAAGAATTCCAGACACGTGCATTCCTCAGACCTGCAGGACACAGCAGGAGCAGCCCTGTCCAGGCACTAGGCCCTGACAGGCACTGGGGCAAGGGGCTTAATCTGCAACAGTGGGTGCATCTGGACAGTAGGGTTTTGGGTTGAGATAGTGCCCCACACAGGCAGATGGAGAGGAGAGTGCATAATCACATGATCATCTTCAGGCCTCCAACTTCTCAAGGAATTGGAATTCTGAAACATGTCTTCTGCATTTATAGATCAAAAGCCCATGAGTTCAACCTGGAAAGTTGCCACAGAAAACTAGTTATTAGTCCAGAAGCAAGCATATATTGTGTAAGTAGATGACATGCTCTTTTTCCATAGCCAAAGGCAAAGTCTTCAGGAGATCTGCACAGTGTTCCTGAGACACGGCTTGCCTCTCCATGGCTGTATGACATACTTGGCACCATAGTGATCCTCGCTGATGCACTGGAATGACTTAATTTGTTTCCAAGAAATAAGAAGGAATATATGTTTATTGGAAACGTTTTGGCTACGTAGGGAAGTAGATTTCACGTCCCAGGAAAAAAACGACTTGAAGATTTTGTAAAACCTCAGGTGAAAATCTGTGGTCCAAATGAGCATCTCCTTTTCCACTTAGCTTAAGGAGAAGCAAATCTCATTAGGTGCCTGTGCGAGGAGTGTGGGGAATGTGACACACCTTTCACTGTGCACACAACACAGGAGCAATTAGGTGTGACTGAGACACAGCAGGTAACAGCCAGCAAAGGAATGAGATGGAAGCAAGTTTGAGGGAACGCGTGGCTTGAATCAGCTGCAGATCATGAGGAAACATCCTGTCTCAAGAATTGCCACCATTTTTATGAGAGGTAGACACTGACAGCATCATAAGCATCAGGAAATCTGAACAAGGAACACGGATGCTCCAGTCAAATTGTCAGGTCCTGTAGCTCTAGACAGCATGAGGCAGAAAGGCCGCCAAGAGGTCGGGTCAAGAGGCAGCCACTGGCTCCCTCCTGCTCCTCCTTCCAGAGCACACTCAGCTCCCAGGCGCTGGAGGAAAAGCCGCCACAACAGAGCTCCTCGCTGGTACACTATGCCACAAATCCAACACCTTTTGTCCAACTCTTATATGAGTTGATTTTTAGAAATAGAAAGTGATTTTTCAGTTGTTTCCTTTCTTTCAGAGAAGGGGAATTTCATTGGATGTTCACAGTTATAAAAAATAGATTAGTGAAACAAAACTATGGGATTTTGGACTAGTGAGATGGAGAATCTCTCCACATTTTTGAGAAGAACGTAATATAACAAGTATCAATGCAACATTTTTCAGTTTCTTAATTACTGGAAAGACTATGCATGTGTACATAAATTTTATTTTGAATAATTCATGGATCCCTGGTATCTCTCTGAAGACCCTTTCCAATCTTCAGTTCAGAATGAGGAATCGGTTGACCACCAGTGTTGGTTATAAATTCAAGGTGTTATAAACAATGAATGTCATTCAATATGACAGTACTGATATTTGCCCCTTGCTGAGATGGGGGGTATAAAGTCAATGATATCATCACATTGCCATCTTTGTCTTTTCTTTTCTTTTCCTCTTCTCTTCTCTTCCCTTCCCTTCCCTTCCCTTCCCTTCCCTTCCCTTCCCTTCTCTTCTCTTCCCTTCTCTTCCCTTCCCTTCCCTTCTCTTCCCCTCTCCTCTCCTCTCCTCTTCTCCTCTTTTCCTCTTCCTCTTCCTCCTCCTCCTCCTCCTCCTCCTCCTCCTCTTCTTCTTCTTCTTCTTCTTCTTCTTCTTCTTCTTCTTCTTCTTCTTCTTCTTCTTCCTCTTCCTCTTCCTCTTCCTCTTCCTCTTCTTCTTCTTTCTCCTTTTTCTATTTTTTTTTTTTAAAGAAGGTGTCTTGCTCTGTTGCCCAGGCTGGAGTGCATTGCCACGACCTCAGCTCACTGCAACCTCTGCCTCCTGGATTCAAGCAACTCTTCTGTGTCAACCTCTCAAGTAGCTGGTACCACAGATGTGTGCCACTGCACCCGGTTAATTTTTGTATTTTTAGTAAAGAGAGGGTTTCACCATGTTGGCCAGCTGGTCTCGAGCTCCTGACCGCAAGTGATCTGCTTGCCTCGACTTCCCAAAGTGCTGGGATTACAGGTGTGAGCCACTTTGCCTGCCCCCATTGGCATCTATTTTAGGATTAGACGTTGCTTTAGCAAAACACCTTCTCAGTAAATGAAAGGGAGAATATTTGGGGAGGGAGAGATGGAAGGTGTCTGACCAGAGCCTTCATGCCAGTGTTCCAGGGGTATTAATTCTTCCCAGGAATTTGCTTTATTTTTGAATCCATTTTAGGTATTTGAATCTTCATCTTAACATTGTGGTGTTTCCTCTTCACTTGGCTACCCTCCTGTAATTTTTGAGATTTTGGGATTCAATGCTCCTCCCATCTCCCTCTCCCCACCCGCATGCCTGAGAATCCTATAACTCTACCCTCTAGTCTTCCCAAAGCTTGGTTCTTTGTTTGAGATTTTACAGTGTCAAAGGCTTGGATTCTACAGCATCATCATTTGCTTCTTGGAGATAAATCATCCTGACATGATGCACTGGGCTTTGACAAACCATGCTGCCTTTCCTATATCTCTTTATGTCAAACCCCTAATCATGACAAATGCCAGAGCATTCAAAAACCTCTTTGATTACTACTATCCTAAAAATTAAACTTCTTCTGTGATTATTCTGCTATTGAAAAATAGAACCATAGAGAATAAGAATGGACTTGGCTCCCATGAGTGGTTTTCAAATTGCCTTCTGTGGAGCTGGAGGACTCCAAGGAGGAGCTGGAGATTGCTCGTGGTGCACTGGGGAAGGTTGTGTAGGCACAGCTTGGGGGTTCTACCTGCACACCAGTCATGGCAGCTCCATGGCCCACCATTCTACGTAAAAGAATTTCATCAAATATTTTATTTGTACAAAAAGAGGGTGATGGCTGATAGTATGGGTTTTCTTTTTGAGAAACATTTAGAAAATGTCCTAAAATTGATTGTGTTGATGGTTACATATGCCTGTGAATATACTAAAACCATTGAATTGTATGTTTTAAATAGATGAATTATGTAGCATGCAAATTGTACCTCAGTGAAATTGTTAAAGAAAAGGATTGAAAACCCATTTACTTAGACCCATCTCTTCATTTTAAAGATTCAAACAATGTGGTACAGATAAAATTTTGTTGTTTTCTCAAGGTACAGTTTCTCCAAATACATCTTTCTTCTTCCCCACAATTAATCATGCCTTCTAGCATTTATACCTTTGTGTAGTCCTCTCCCCTTGGATCTGAGAAGACTTTGTCACTTGTTTTTGACCAATAGAATATTGTGAAAGAGATGCTATGTGGCTTGCTAGTTGAAGTCCTAAGAAACCTTGCAACTTCCCCCTGAGCTTCTTGGATGCTCTTGGGACATACCTCTGGAAGCCCAGCCACACGCTGTGAGAAATCCAGGTTAAGCAAAGAGGCGAGGTGTGTGTTCTGTTGAGCTGCAGACCAACAGCCAGTATCAACTGCTCACTGTATGAGTGAGCCATTTTGTGGGTTGCGTTTTCACTTTCTTGGTGGTGTCTTTTGAAATGCAAATATTTTAAATCTATGATGAATTCCAATTTGTCTAATTTTTTCTTTTGTTGTGTGGTGTCACATCTCAGAAACTATTGCATAATCCATGGTCATGAAGATGTACTTCTGTGCTTTCCTCTAAGAGTTTTATAGTTCTAACTCTTACATTTAGGTCTTGGATCCATTTTGAGTTATGTTTTGTGTATAGTAGGTATAGGCCCAACTTTATTCTTTTGCATGTTGGTATCTAGCTGTCTTAGTGCACTGGAGAAAGATGTGTAGGCATCCTTGGGGGTTCTACCTGCACCCCAGTTACGGCAGCCCCATGACCATCCATTCTATGTATGAGAAACAGATACTCTCCTCTAAGTCTATACAGGTTTTTTTTTCTTGTTTGCGAGTCCTTTTGGTATCTTTCTAGGAATTTGTTCATTTCATCTAGGTTTTCTCATTTGTTGGCATATAATGTTAATAGTATTACTTTATAATCATTTATATTTCTGTGTGGTTGGTAGTAATGTTCTCTCTTTATTCTTGACTCTACTATTTGGAGTATTCTCTTTTTTTTAATCTTGCCCAGTCTAGCTAAAGGTTTGTCAATCTTGTTGATATTTTTCAAAGAATCAGCTTCTGGGATTGTTGATTTTCTCTATTGTTTTTACTCTCTATTTCATTTATTTCTGCTTTAATCTTTATTATTTTATTCCCTTGCTTGCATTGGGCTTTGTTTGTTCTTCTTTTTCTACTACCTTAGGTCAGAAGGTTAGGTTATTGATTTGAGAGCTATCTTCCTTTTTAATATAGACATTTACAGCTATAGATTTTCATTCAAGTGATGCTTTATCTGCACCACAAAAAGTTTTAGCAGGTTGGGATTTTATTTTTGTTATCTCAAAGTATTTTTAAATTTCCCTTGTTATTTTTTCTTTGATGCATTGTTTAGGAACGCGTTGCTTAATTTCCATATATTTGAAAATGTCTCACATTTTCTTCTGTTATTGCTTATGAACTTCATTCTATTGTATGATTTCAACAATTTTACATTTATTGAGACTTTCTATATGACCTACCACATGATCTATTCTGGAGAATGTTCCATGTACATTTGAGAAGAGTGTATATTCTGCTGTTGTTGAATGGAATATTCTACAGGTGTCTTTTAGGTCTAGTTGTTTGACAGTGATGTTCAAGTTTTCTAATTTATTTTCTGTCTAGTTATTTTATTCATTTTTCGGGCATTAAAGTCTCCAAATTTATTGAATTTATTGTTGAGTTATCTATTTCTCTCTTCAGGTCTGTCAGTTTTTGCTTCATATACTTTATCTGTTTTTAGATGCATATATGTTTATAATAATTGATGGATTTATCCTTTTTCATTATAAAATGTAATCATTTGTTTATAGTAACAGTTTTGGCCTTAAGGTTTATTTTGTCTATTAGCATAGTTACTCAAGCTCTCTTTTGTTTACTATTTTTAGTATATCTTTTTCATCCTCTTATTTTCAGCTTATTTGTGTCTTTGAATCTAAAGTGTGTCTCTTAAAGATAGCATATAGTTGTCTCATTTAAAAATTTTTGTTATACCAATATCTGCCTTTTAATTGGAGATTTTAATCAACTCACTTTTAATAAAACTACTGATAAGTTATGATTTATGCCTGCCATTTTGATATTTGTTTCCTACATACCTCATGTCTTTTTTATTCCTTTGTTATTTGATTATTGCCTTCTTTTGTGTTAAGTAGATACTTTGTAGTGTACCATTTTCTTTTGTTATTTTTTTTCTATTTTTTGAGTTATTTTCTTAGGGGTAACTCTAGGGATTACAATGCATATTTTAATTTATAACAATCTAGTTCACAGTAATAACAACTAATTTAAACATTATTCAAAAACTTTTTTCCTACATAGCTCCTTTCCCTTCTCCTTCCTTTGTGTTAGAATGCACAGCTGGACTTCTCTAACATGGTTTCTGCATTCACAGTTTCAACTAACTGCAGATTCAAAAAACACACAATAAAAATAACAATACTACAATAAAAATAATACAATCACTAATCCTCAGAAAAATGGAAATCAAAATCACAATGAGATGTCAGTCATCCCTGGTAGAAGGGCTACTATCAAAAAGACAAAAATTAGCAAGTGCAGGTGAGGATGCATGTACAAGGAAACTCTGACACATTGTTGGTGGGAATGTGTATTAGTAAGCCATTATGGAAAACAATGTGGTGTTTCCTCAGAAAAACTAAAAGAGAACTGCCATATTATCCAGCCATACCACTACTGGGTATTTATCTAAAGGAAAGGAAATCAGTATATTGAAGAGATACCTGCACCCCCATGTTGATTGCAGCATTAGCCACAACAGCCAAGATATGGAATCAACCTAAATGTCTATCACTAGATGAATAAATAAAGAAAATATGGTATATATACACAATGGGATGCTATTCAGCCACAGAAAGATTAAATCCTGTCATTCCCAGCAACATGGATGAGCCTGGAAGGCGTTATGTTAAGTGAAATAAGTCGGGCACAGAAAGATCATTGCCACATGTTCTTACTCATTTGTAGGAGCTAGAAAGGTTGAATGCATCCAAGTAGAGAGTAGAATTGTGGTTATGAGAGACTGGGAAGGCTAGAAAAAAGGTTAAGCTCGAAAGAGGTTGGTTAACGGATACAAGATTACCGGTAGATAAAAAGAATGAGTTCTAGTGTTCTATAGCACTGTAGGGTGACTATAGTTAACAGTAATTTATTGGATATGTTTAAGGAGTGAGGAGAGAGGATTTTGAATGTGTCTAAGATGAAGAAATGATAAGTGTTTGAGGTGATAAATATGTTGTTTACCCTGATTAGATCATTAAGCATTGAATATATATATAGAAATATCACTCTGTAGCCCATAAATATGTAAAATTATTGCATGTCAATTAAAAATAAAATTAAAGACAAAATCAAACAAGTTGCTTTGGCACTTGTCAGGTCCCCGCTAAGTGTTAGCTAACTTCCTGGGACGCTAAGTAGGCTGATCTTTTTCCCTCCTCTCTTTCAATCCCTGATTCAAAAATTCTCGTCTGCTTTCTTCTCTTTTTTGTCTTTTGCTCTCTGTCGACTTTATCATCTTTTGTTTTCTCTCAGAACATTTATGTGTGTGTGTGTGGTTACTTGGAAGAGATACATCTTAAGATATTTTTAAAAGAGTAATCTGCTTGCTACTTTAAAAACGATTATTTTGTTGTTGTTGAGACAGGGTCTTGCTCTGTCATCCAGGCTGGAGTGCAGTGGCACGGTCATGGCTTCCTGCAGTCTCAATCTCTGGGGCTCAAGGGATCCTTCTGCTTCTGCCTTCTAAGTGGCTGGAATTACAGGCGTGCACGACTGCAGTAAGCTAATAGTTGTTTGTTGAATATCTTTTCATGGGCTTACTAACCATTAAAAACATTTTTTGGTTTTTTTTGAGACAGAGTTTCGCTCTGTTGCCCAGGCTGGAGTGCAGTGGCGTGGCCTTGGCTCACTGCAACCTCTACCTCCTGGGTTCAAGCGGTTCTCCTGCCTCAGCTTCCTGAGTAGCTGGGATTACAGGTGTGTGCCACCATGCCCAGCTAAGTTTTGTATTTTTAGTAGAGACAGAGTTTCACCACGTTGGGCAGGCTGGTCTCAAACTCCTGACCTCGTGATCCATATGCCTTGGCTTCCCAAAGTACTGGGATTACAGGTGTGAGCCACCACACCCAGCCCATTTTAAAATTGTTTATGGAAAAATGTTTACTCATTTTATATGCTCGTTTAAACATTATTTTTAAAAAAATGATTGAATTGTTTTTAAAAATATATTCTAGATACAGGTCCTTATGAGACATAAGGTTTACAAATATTTTTTCCCAGTATGTGAGTGGTGTTTTCACTTTCTTGAAGTATTTTCTAAGAGTTTGATAGTGTTAGTGCTTACATTTTGGTCTTTGACTCATTGTTAGTTAATTTTTGTGTATGATAGGAGATGAGTCCATCTCTCTTCTTTGGCTTGTGGCTATCCAGGTGTCCTTGCACCATTTGTTGAAGAGACTATTCTTTCCCCATTCAATGGTCTTGGTATCCTTGTTAAAAATAAATGTACTACAAATGTATTTTTTTTTCTATTCTATTGATCTGAATGTCTGTCCATGCCAGTACCATGCTGTCTTGATTACTGTTGCTTATAGTAAGTTTTGAAATCGGGAATCATGAGTTCTTTAAAGTTGTTCTTTTTCAATATTGTTGTGGATATTTGGGGTCTCCTGCAATTCCATATGAATTGTAGGATTAGCTTGTCAATTTCTACAAAGGAGCCAGCTATGATTTTGGTAGGGATTGCTTTATATCTCTACATCATCCTGGAGAGTATTGCCCTTCCAACAATATTAAGTTTTCTCATCCATGAACATGAGATATTTTTCATTTATTTACAATAGAAGGGACTTTCCTCAACCTGATAAAGTTCACCAGTGAAAATTCCACAACTAACATCACACTTACTGGCGAAAAACCGGATTCTTTCCCTCTAAGACCAGAAACGAGACAAAGATGTTCACTCAAGTTGCTTCTGTTTAACATTGGACTGGAGGTCCAGCCAGGGCAATTTGGCAAGAAAAAGAAGTAAAAGACATCAAGATCAATAAGGAATAAGTAAAACTCTCTATTCACAAATGATACGATCTTATATATAAAAAGTCCTAAGGAATCAGCTAAAAAACTGTTAGGACTAATAAATTTGGCAAGATTGCAGGATACAAGATCAATATACTAAAATCAAACATTTCTATACACTGACAATAAAGGACCCAAGAATGAAATTAAGAAAACAATTCCATTTATAGTAGAATAAAAATGATTAGTTGTGCATTTTATAAAATAAACACAAAACTTATATTCTGAAAACTACGAAATGGTGTTGAAAGGTTTTAATTTTGATGAAGTCTAATCACATTTTGCTTATATCCATGCCTTTTTCTATTTATAAAATGTTTATCCCAACGTCACAAATATTTTCTCCTATTTAAAAAATAGAGATATTGTGGTCTTAGTTTTACACATAGTTCTATAATCAGTTTGGAGTGATTGTTTTGTATATAGCATGTGATGTAAGAATTGAAGTTCATTTTGTCTTATGTGGATAACCATTGAATTATCTTGTGAGTCTTTGTCAAAATCCACTGATTACGTATGTGTTGGGCAATTCCTAAACTCTGTAATCTTTTGATTAATATGTGTCTATGCCTCTACCGATACCGATACCACACTCTCTTTTTCACTGTAGTTTTATATTAAGTCTCAAAAGCAGTAGCGTAGTTTCTGTGACTTTAATATTTTTCTAATTTATTTAGGCTATTCTGAATCCTTTCATTTAACTTAGAATCAGCTTTCTAACTTCCACAAAAGAAAGTCCTGCTGAGATTTTGATTCCAACAACATTGGAACTATAGATCAATTTGGAAAGACTTGGCCTACTCTTGTTTTTGCATTGGATTAATACTGACCTTGTTGGAATTGTTACTTTTCTCCTATTTTTCAGAAGAGTATGCATGGAATGGGCATTATTCCTTTCCTTAATACTTGACAGAATTCACCAGTAAAGACAGCTGGAGCTGGAATGTTCATTGTGGAAAGGTTTTTAAAGTTCGGATTATTATCTATTTCTTATTGAGTGAGTATTGGAAGTTTGTATCTTTCAAGGAATTTGTCCACTTCACCTTAAGTTGTCAAATTTATTGACATACATTTAATATTCTGATATTATTCTTTTAATATGTTTAGGATCTGCAGCGATGTTACCTGTCATTCCTTATAGTGATGATTTGTTTCTACTGTCTTTTTTATTTTTATATTTTAAATCAGTCTGGCTACAGGTTTTTCAATTTTATTGATCTTCTCAAATAACTAGATTTAAGTTTCTTGGATTTTCTTTTTTGTCTTTTTCTATCTCATTGATTTTTTTTTTTTCCTGGTTCTTATTGCGTCTTTTCTTTTACTTATTTTGGTTTAACTTTGCTCTCCTTTTTGTAGTTTTTCCAGTTGGAAGCTGAGGCTATTGCTTTTAGGCATTTCTTCATTTCCAACATTGGCATTTAATGCTATAAATTTCTCGCTAAGTACTGTTTTAGCAGCATCCCACAAATTTTAATATATTGAGTTTTAATTTTCATTAAATTCAAAAGAATTTTAACATCTCTTTTGATTTTTTCTTTCATTTATGAGATATGTACAAATGTGTTATTTAGTTTCCAAAAATTTTGTGACTTTACAAATATATTTCTGTTATTGATTTCTAATTTAATTCCATGTAGTCTGAGAAAATTCTTTATCACTAATCCTATTAAATATATTGAGTCTTGTTTTATGTCCCAGAGTACGGACTATCTTGTTAACTGTTCTTTGCGCACCTGAAAAGAATGTGTAATTTACTATTATTTGGTGGAATTTTCTATTCCAGTCAATTAGGTCAGATAGGTTGATTTTGTGGCACAAATCTCTTAACTTCTATTTGTTCCATCTATTATTTAAAAAAGGGTATTGAAATTCCTCATTATAACTGTTTCTCCTTGGAGTTCTACTAGTGTTTGTTTCATATGTTTTGAAGCTGTTATTAGATAAATGTTGAGAATTGTTATATCCTCCTGATGAATTGGTCATTTCATCATTTTTGACCATCTTTATTCATGGTAGTATTGTTTCCTCTGGAACTTGGTCTGATGTTAATATGGTCATTCCTCCTTTTGTTAAATTTGCTTTAGCATTAAATATATATATATAGCCACACTTTAACCAAATTATGTCATTATATTTAAAGTGAATTTCTTGAAAGTACCATATGGTTGGCCTTTTTTGCCCCATCATCTGATAACTTCTGCCTTTTAATTGGGGAATTTAAGACATTGAAATAATGTTCTTATCGACATAGTTATGTGTAAATATATCATTTACTATTTGTTTTCTTTTTGTTCTATCTGTTCTTTTCTCTCTTATTTTGGACTTATTAAATATTTCTTAACGATTCTATTTCATCTCTTTTGTTGATGTATTAGTTGTAACTTTATGCTTTGTTATTTTAACGGTTGCTTTAATGTCTACACTGTACTTCTTTAACTTGTCACAATCTACTTTCAAGTGATATATCACTTCACCTATAGCACAAGAATCTTACAATAGTATACTTACATTTTTTCTTCCCTAGTGTTTGTGCTATTGTTCCACAAATTAGTGTTACTTGTTTTGTAAAGTCTACATTACATTGTCCATATTTTTGTTGATGCAATCAATCATAAATAACTTAATGTAACAACAAAAAAAGCTTCCATATTTGGTCATATAGTTACCATTTCTGATATTCTTCATTCATTTTTTTTTTTTTTTGTAGATTGTTACTTCCTTCTAGTATCATGTTCCTTCTGCCTGAAAGACAGAATATTTATTCTAGTGCAAGTCTGTTGGTGATTTTTTTATTTCAGTTTTTGTTCATCTGAAAAAAAGTTAATTAAAAGAAAATGCTTAGTATGTAATTTTAGGTTGACTGTTTTTACAAAAAGTACTTTAAAGATGTTGCTGTACTATTGTTTACAGTGAGATATCTGTTGCCATCCTTATCTTTATTTGTGTGCAATATGCCTTTTTTCTCTGTTTTCTTTAGAACTAACTTTGACCAGTTTGATTATAATGTAGGCAGTTTTTCTTTACATTCCTTGGGCTTGGAGTTCTTTGAGCTTTTTGAATCTGTATGTTTAGAGTTTTCAATAAATTTGAATTTTTTTCAAATGTTTGTCTTCTCATCTCTCTCCTTTCCTTTGGGCACTCCAATTATACAGGTTATATCACCTGAAGTTGTCCCAGAGATCACCAATGTTCTGTTTATTTTCAACATCCTTTTTTGACTGACTCTATTTAATTTTGAATGAATTCCATTGCTATGTCTAGTTCACGAATCTTTTCTTCTACTTTGTTTAATTTGCTTTTAATCCCATCCAGGTTATCTCACATACTCTCGCACATTGTGATTTGCATCTTAGCATGTGTCCTTTATGTATTTACTAAACTTTTTCAAATGGAATACAGTTGTAATAAGTGCTTAATGTCTTAGTTTGCTAATTCTAACATGTGTGTCCGCTCTCAGTCAGTTTAGATTGATTGTTTTTCCTCCCCATTATAGGTTGTATATTTCTGCTTTTTTACATGCCTGGTAATTTTTAAGTGTGTGCCAGACACTGTCAATTTTACCTAAATAGGAGCTGAATATTTTCATATTGTTACACATATTGTGGAGTTTTGTTCTGAGATGCAGTAAAGTTACTTAAAAACATTTTAATGTCGCGGTATTAAGTTTTTTTAGGTGACACCAGAAAAATATTTAGTATTGATGCAGTTACTCTCCACTATTAAGGCAAGACCTTCTGAGCACTCAACCCAGTGATTGTGAATTATAAGGTTTTCTAGTCTGACTAGAAGAGTTAGGTACTAATTAATTTTAGAAATAGGATTTTACTCTGTCCCCAAAGCTGGAATGCAATGGCATGATCATAGCTCACTGGATCCTCCAACTCCTTGGCTCAAGTTATCTTCCTGCCTCAGTTGCCCTAGTAAGGTAGCTGGGATTACAGGTGCACCACTGCACCTGGCTCTGTCTTAGTTTCCCATGGATTCTCGGCTTCATCTTCTTAACTCAGGGTAACTGCCAGGTTTCCACCTGAGTTCCTTTTCTTGGAAATTTCATCAAGGTGGAAAGATGGAGCAATTGTATCATTCAAGTAATTTATTTCTTATCCCTTGAGTCCCTGTCCTTCATTTTCTGATGTCCAGTGTCTTGAAAACAAATTTTTTCAAATATTTCAATTTTTGATTGTTTCCAGATGAGGATAAATCTGGTCCTATTATTTTCTTTTGGTTGTAAGTGGAAATCATGATGTATTTTTTTAAAAAAGTTTCATTTATAAATGTTTTGTTGGGGAGTATTTAGGTATAATTTTGATTGTTAATGTGTTTATTTAGAATCTAGCTAATTTATTAACTCAATCATATTTTCTAATTCATTTTATTTCATTTTCTAAGTAATGATCATCTGTATAATGATTATTTTCCACGACGCTTTTCTAATAGTTACATAACTAATTTTTCTTTATCTTATTTGCATGTCCTGGACTTCCAGAACAATAATTAATAAGGTTGATAATGAACATCAGAACTTTTTTCCTAGTGTTAATGAGAGCAACTCTAGCATTTCAGTGTAATTATAATGTTTAATGTTAGTTTGAGATTACTATTTTCTATCATGTTAAGCAAGAATGCTTTTGCAATATGTTCTTAGAGTTTTTATACAAACTATTTTAGGATATATTGGGTGAATTATTTATGATGCATCCTATGCACACTTTCCCTTACTTTCTTGAATAAAACTTCTCAAGTTGTAGTATTCTAATATTTTAAAATACTATTGACTTTTTTTGCTGGGCACAGTTACTCACACCTGTAATCCCAACACTTTGGGAGGCTAAGGCAGGCAGACCAGTTGAGGCCAGGAGTTCGAGACCATCCTGGCCAACATAGCGAAATCCCACCTTTACTAAAAATACAAAAATTAGCCGGGTAGTGGTGGTGCGTGCTTGTAACCTCAGCTACTCAAGAGGCTGAAGCAGGAGAATCGCTTGAACCCAGGAGGCAGAGTTTGCAGTGAGCCGAGATAGTGCCACTGTACTCCAGCCTGGGCAACACAGAGACTCTGTCTCAAAACAAACCAACAGACAAACAGAAAAAATTACTGACTTTTCTTCACTAGTACTTGTAAGACTTTTATTCATATCTGCAAATATCTAGAATCACAATTTTTTTTTAATTTTTGCTTTTGCTTTTATTTTCTTAGTATCTTGAAAATTAGAGGGAAAATAGAAAACAAGCATTAATTGTTCACCCTGCTTTAGCATAAAACACTTACATATTACACACTTGATATTATACCTCTTCACAATCTAAGTAATTTTACTTAAGTCTAATTAGGAAATTATAATTTCTTTATGGTCTGTTCATTAGTTCAGGTTTCTTGAGTCAAAAATGACAAATTCAAACAGCTTGTTGGCTATTTTAACTCTTTTACAAACCAAGAAAAAAGATTGTAAGTAGTCTCTTTGTTTTCTCTAGTAGGCCATTTCATTCTGTCTAGGAACTATATGCTATAATTTTTTGAAAAATTTAAAAACATTAATTTGCTCATGACAGTTCTCTGTGGACATTAAATTTATTTAAAAATACTAGGTTTAATTTACTTTAATTATCAGCTATTTTGAAAACAAAGGGATAATTGCCTAATAGCATGTTTAAGGAAATTCAGCTTGTTCTTTCCATATTGGTTATTTGGCCTAATTATGACAGCTGTGAGGGATGGGGTTGCTAGAAATTGCTATTATCATATGTGAACTGAGGCCCAGACTGCTGATCGAGGCCATGTTGACTCTTAGGTGATCTGTCATGAGCACATTAAAAAATATGTGATGGCCCAAATATTACCTAATGAGAGGTGTGGAAATCAATTCAACTCAGTAAAGTCTGGAGATTTTTGTTTTGTATTTATTATTAGCAAACAATATCAATAAGTATTTTCCATATTCTTTACTGCCCAAAGTATTTTTATCACTGTATTATAATAAAAAATTACCATGAATTAAGAAAATAATTTATTTTTCTTTGCTATTTTTTTGTCTTAGGAAATATTGAACGGTTGTGGGTTTTGTAGATTTTGCTGTGTAGTCGTATGCAGAACGCCTATAACCTTGAAATGGAAAATTTCTGAGAAACACTAGAAGGGTTTTTGAGGCCTAAAAGATCTCAGGTGGGCAGACATAAGAAAACTGGGGAGACCCCACTGCCTGCACAGACTGTTGACGTTTAGAAAATTTAAAAAGGCTTGTTTGGTTAAACAATAACACATGCATTCATATGTTAATCTCACTTTCTGTTTATAAGCTCCTAATCCATTGTTGAGAGGAAATGTTGAATTAAAAAAGCTAAATTTAAAATCAAAAGCATTTCCATGCACAATTGGAACATAGAATTTTTTGGTTGTTAACAACTTCCATTGTTATAAGAAGAGTCAATAACATTTCTATATTTCACACTTAAGGCCACATTCCTAAAGTGGTTTCCACATAAAGATGTGAGTAAAGTTCATTTGACCAAAGAGTTCTCTGAGGAAAACAGATTTGGAAACAGTGTAAACTTCCACCTTTAATATTAACATATTAGAGACACTAAGAAATGCATCAGTTTCCTTAGCTTTCTCCAGACATATTTGACAATGGAATCTTTTCCAGAAGACAATTTGATAAAAACCTCTGGTCCTTATATGACCTATAGGGCCCTGAGCGATCTGGTCTGCTGATCCTTCCTAACTTGGTCTTCCACCCATGCCCTCTACCATTGCCAGTTCTAACCCCATGGCCTCTTTGCTGCTCGTCAGAAGCATGCAGCACGTTCCCATCTCAGGGATTTTGTGGCAGCTGTGTCTCCTTTCCGGAATGCTCTTCCCTTTGATAGCTGCCTGACCTGCTGTCTCACTCCCTTTATACGTCTCCTCAAAAGAAACAACTTCCCCCACAACGCTGCATAAAAAAGTAACTCCCTAATCTTCTTTCTTTTTCCCCTGCCTTTTGGCCTTCCTTTTGAAATAATATATATTTACCTTTAATTTATTAAAAGTAATGGCAAAAACCACAATTATTTTTGCACCAACCTAATATTATTGATTGTCTCCTCTAACTAGAACACCAGCTCTACTTGGGCAGGGTCCTATCCTGTACTGTTTGCTAATGCATCTGCAGAGCCTGAGTGGCATCTGGCATGCAGACGGTGCTCAATCACCTTAAGGAATAAATGAAGTGGGGGATGGATGGATTTTTCCCAACGACTGTGCTTGTGAGGGTAATAAGAATAATAGCAATAATAATTAAAATGACGACAATAATAACAGCAATCACTAGATAACACATATTGGATGCTACCATGAGCCAGGTGGAGGCTTCATGATTTGAAAGGAAAGTAGGTCAAACTGTGTAGCATGTTGATTTCCAATAGACAGAGCTTGGGCTTCACTTGCCATGCAGTGGGAAGTTACCATCTTCACTGAGGAATGAGGTGAGTGGTATTTGGAAAACACTAATTGGTGGCAGGATAGATTGCATGAAGGATAATGGGATCCATCCAAACCATGTCAATCAGCATTCATTATCTCCAAACTAGGGCAGCAGAAATGGAAAACAGTCACATTTGAGGAACATTTTGGAGCTATCCATAATAGTATTAATTAGTGGTAATGGGGGCAGAGTAGGTGAGGAAGAGAGAAGGATCTAAGATCATTTCTGTGGTTTTCAGCCACACTGAGGAAACTAGCCCAACTACTTTTGGGCACCCTGAGTTTGAGGGGCCAGTTGGCCATGCCTGTGTTGGTTGTAGTTGAAAGTGAGCCTTGAGCTCAACAGGAGGGACTGGGTTAGACTTGCAGACCTGAGAGTCTTCACACCGATGGTGTTTGAGGGAGACAGGGTAAGTTCCATTCTCTGAGATGTTGGGGAAGCTGCAAAACACAGAATAGTGAAGGGTCCAGCAGAGTGAGAGCACAGTTTTTAGTGTAATATGGGGCTGAAAGTGGGAGCAGAAGTATACAAAAAATTAGCCGGGCATGGTGGCGGGTGCCTGTAGTCCCAGCTACTTGGGAGGCTGAGGCAGGAGAATGGCATGAACCCAGGAAGTGGAGCTTGTAGTGAGCTGAGGTCACACCACTGCACTCCAGCCTGGGCGACAGAGCAAGACTCTGTCTCAAAAAAAAAAAGAAAAGAAAAGAAAAGAAAAGAACCAAAAAGTCAAGAAACAACAGATGTTGGTGAGGCTGTGGAGAAATAGGAATGCTTTTACGCTGTTGGTGAGAATGTAAATTAGTTCAACCATTGTGGAAGACACTAGGGCAATTCCTCAAAGACCTAGAACCAGAAATACCATTTGACCCAGCAATCCCATTACTGGGTATGTACCCAAAGGAATATAAATCATTCTGTTATAAAGATACATACATGTGTATGCTCATTGGAGTACTATTCACAATAGCAAATATATGGAATCAACCCAAATGCCCATCAATGATTGGTTAAAGAAAATGTGGTACATACACACCATGGAGTACTATGCAGCCATAAAAGGAACAAGATCATGTCCTTTGCAGGGACATGGATGGAGCTGGAAGCCATTATCCTTAGCAAACTAACCCAGGAACCGAAAACCAAATACTGGATGTTCTCGCTTGTGTCTGGGAGCTGAACAATGAGAACGTGTGGACAAAGGGAAGGGAACAACACACACTGGGGCCTACTGGGGGAGGTGGGAGAAGGAGACCATCAGGATAAATAGCAAATGCATGTGGGGCTTAATACCTAGGTGATGGGTGGAGCAAACTACCATGGCACATGTTTACCTATGTAAGAAATCTGCGTGTCCTGCACATGTATACCAGAACTTAAAATTAAATTAAACTAAAATTTTTTGAAAAGAAGAATTGGGAAGTAGCTGACTGGGGGCATTGTGTCAACAGGGTTTTTCCCCAGCTAGCCTCAGTAGCCCAGGTTTTGGGAATAAGATCACAGGGATGAGCTGATTCAGGAAAAAGGATTTGTATGGTGGGTGTGGCAGAATGACAACCAGGGGAAGATCAAGGAGATGGTAAGAGAGAGTTGATGGGGTGGGGGGTGCCCAAGAGATGGAGCCCAGATGGGTGAATGAGTGAAGGCAGAGGCAGTTGATGTGCTAGAAGCCAGTGGGGTAAGGGTAGGGCATTGAAGAAGCTCTGATACAGTCAAATACCTCCAGCTGTTTTTTTTTTTTAATTGAAAGAAAAGCACGAATTTCTTTCAATTAATTGTGGTTATGCCTGGGCACTGGAATTACAGTCTCTAATTTTATTTCTTTCCTGTCTCTAATTGATGGTATATTCTTATATAATTTTTTAAAAGGCAATTTTCTTACAAAAGAAAGGAAAAAACATATGTAACAGTTTCTGAGCTGTGTTTCGTGAAACTCTAGTGATGACTGAGATGTTAAGAGGTGTCAGCATGGAAACAGGTTTCCATAGACAGTTGTTTTGGAAAATGATGCATTAAGGCCAAAAAAGACTGCTTAACTGCAGGATTTCTCGGTAACATTCTATTGTATGCACATCATGAATCTCTAAAAAAGCCAAAAGTGCAGTATTTTCCCATTGAATTTCTGTACTGAACTCTTCCCTCAAAGACCTCTTCTTACTATTCCTTAGTGGCGCTGCTTTGGAAAATGCTACCTTGGATGGTAACTAGAGTGCTATGTCTACATATGCTAGCATCCCACGAAAGTAAGAGTTGATAAAAACCATTGTCACTACTTTAATGGGTTAAGCTTTGAGGCATGACGTGTGTTTGGTGATGATTTTCTTTGTAATCACTGCATCATACAGTATTTTGGTCAGGATTGGCCCAGCTCATGGTTTCTTAGTTTGCTAAGTCGAATGAAGACAGAAGAGTGAACATTAGACATAGATAGGGAGAGCAGGATGTTGCAATGAAACTTGTTCCCAGTGAAAGAGACACTGAGATGGAATTAGGAGTACAAAAGACTTGTCAGGAAGAAACACCTGTGATGGGGCCAAGCAGAACTGCAGAACTGGGCATGAAGCTGTCGGGTTGTGATGCAGTCAACAACATGCATGCCAGAACAACATCCGTGTCACCTGAGCAGAAGCAAAGATGCTGCTGAAGGAGGCCCACGTTGGGCAGAAATGCCCTGCCCTGCGATGACTGCCTCACTCAGGCTGTAACTGGGGGCCATCCCAGGAAGCAACTGTCTCAGGCTACCACTTCATTACTCAGTCCCTGGCTGCAGACCAAAGAGAACTTGACCTTGGCCCCAAAGCTGAGGTAGATGGGCAGAGGTTAATAACTGGAGACCTCCTTCCTTCAGTAGGGCAGAGAGGCCTTTCTTGAAGGAGCATCTGAGCAACATATCTCTGTGTCTGCAATAAGGTCAGACCATTTGCTCACATCTGGTGAAAATTCTAAAATGAAGAGTCAGGGAATGTGGAGGGTGTGCTGGTTGCTTTGCTTGTTTGTTTCCTGTTACTGAGGGGATGGGGCAATTTCCTTTCCCTGAGCAGTGCCTTGCTATTCCATTTGCCATCCTGCTCTTTACCAGGTGCCATAACAGGTGCCAGACTCTGGGGTGCAGCCACCCTGGCCTGTGGCATCATCTCACCATGGTATGTTGCAATACCAATGCATGGTGGGGACACCATAAGGTGTTTGTTACTGCAACTGCTGATCATTGTCAACGGTTCAAGGCTATCCTTGGTGTGGCATTCCTTTTACTTCCCTGCTTCTGATATATGCTCCCTTGCAGGGGCTGGGGGTTTGGGCAGCCCCAGGAAGGGCCTAGAGATAGGCCTCAGAGCATGGCTGGGCCTGCTGCAGGCCTAAATTGTGCATGCCAGCATTCTCTGTCTCCACTGGAGAAATATGGAGTTCTGCCATCCCAAGGAGGCCTTGCATGGCTGGGCCGGGCCACTTCCCCCTTGGACTTCAGGTGGTTCTCTTTCCTTCTGGAACCCACAGACCAGAGAACCGCATTGCAACTCTGCACTTTAATTTCTCTTCATCTTTCAAATCTGCTTTTTCTCCCTGTATTGCTGCCTTGTGCTTGCTTTGCTACTCACAACTCATTTATACACATCTTTGTGGGTGTGTGCGATGCTCAGCTTTGCATTTTATGAGTTGTTGGCTATATTTATTACTAGAATCATCTGCTTGTGGCTGGTTATAAAGAGAAACGTTTCCTATGTAGACCTGATCCCACTTGGATTCCTAATATTGGGAACAGGAGCATCGCAAGACGGGAAGGGACAGGTCTCCTTTTTCTCAGTTCCAAGGGTAACTGGCTTGGATATGCACATCGAAAAACCTGCAGAGGTATATAATAGAGGTGCCAGCTTACAGGGCAACTTCTAAAATGGGGGAGTCTACTGGCTTCATCAGTGGATGACTACATCCTATCCTGCTACTATGCTCACCCATGCACTGAGTTTTGGGGTCTCTGCTCTGGGCCCAGGCATGGTGTGAGGCCGGAGGGACACCAGGGCAGTGGCCCAGGGGAGGAGAGAGACATGAAGACAGATCAGCACAGTGGCTTGATGGTGCCTCAGCAGGTCCACTGTGGGGTGCAGAGGAATTATCCCTCCATGCCCCATTCAGGAACAAAGCTCTCTGTGGAGGCCTGGGTTTGATTCCATTTGGGAGGGTGATTTTCATGACGTGGTCCCCTGGTTTCTAGTGAATTAGGTCTGACTTTTAACTCATTTCACCTAACACGCAGTGGTTTTATGGGAATTAATTAGGTAAAGGGCTCCTTAGGGGTAGAACCAATCCGAAAACATGTTCTCTTCTTTCTCTTATGTAATTTGAAGAGGAACTTATGACGGACTCACTGGTTTACCTTTTCAGACTTCAGAAGGTCAAAGATTAGATCCAATAATTTGCGTCATGAAAAAATAACAAAACAAAGGTTAATACAATCCAGATTTTCAGTGTATTTTATTGTAATGGTCCTTTATTGCCTTTCTACTGGGGTTGATGGGCAAATGATGAACAGGATAGTTAAGCACATCTCCCAAGCTACAAGCTTCAGAAAACAGTTTACAGGACAATTAACTGTCCATATCCCCTGAGAAGGCTCATCGTCCTGGAAAGTCTTGAGTCTGAGCCCAGACTCTGAATGAGGAGAGAGGCCTCAGTGTCCCTCTATTCAATTTAGTTTACAGACATCTCCTGAGCACCCCATCCATGCCTGGTGTGGTGGAGGCACGGCTGTGGTGGTTGATAGCCACTTCCCATCATTGGTAGCTTGCGTCATCACGGGATGCTGGGACCAGGGAACAGGCAATTCCAATACTGCAGGCCAAGCCCTGGCACCTTGGAAGCAAAGGGGAGCC
The DNA here is from genome assembly GCF_009764315.1 of Trachypithecus francoisi. Taxonomy (NCBI): domain Eukaryota; kingdom Metazoa; phylum Chordata; class Mammalia; order Primates; family Cercopithecidae; genus Trachypithecus; species Trachypithecus francoisi. The sequence goes on along the minus strand of NW_022681442.1, from coordinate 3,113,542 downwards.
ATGCCCAAGCTGCTGCTGGGTTTCAGACAGATTCCCAGAGGAGGCGATGCTTCAGCTGAAACCTGGCAGACAAGAAGGTATGAGTCCTGAGAAGGTAGTGCCAGCTCGTGGCTGAGGACTAGAGCAAGAGGAGGTGGGGCCATTCAGGGCAGATCTGGAGCAGATGGGGTGGGCAGGGCTTAGGAAATTCCACTGGTCTTATCTTCAACTCAGAATCATTGAAGACAGTGTTCAGGAGGTGCCAAGCTCTGATTTGTGTTTATGAAGAGGACTCTGCAGTGGACTGGAGGAAGCTGGCCTGCAGGTGAGGAGTTTGGAGGCAAAGTTAGTGCAACCACCCAGGCAGGAGACGATGGGGATCTAACCCAGCAGAGGCAGCAGGAACAGAGAGTGGGAGATGTGGAGGGACGTGGTGGTTGGTGTGCACAAGGGAGGCATCAAAAAGAGTGCCCAGATGTTGGTCCGTTTGCTGGGATGGGAGGACGGAAACCAGAGCAGGTGTGAGAGAGGGAGCCCTGACTTCAGTCTGGACATACCACATGTGAGGGCTCCCAGACTACCCAGTGCAGCTGTCAGGGAGGTGAGTGGTGAGGGGTTGCCTCTTTATCCCCCTAAGTATGTGCTCAATTCTAGCCCCTGCTCCTTGTGATGGTAACCTTATTTGGAAACAGAGTCTTTCTAGATGCAATCAAGACAAGATGAGATCATACTGGATTAAAGGTGCGTCCCTGACCCAGTGACTGGTGGACCTTAATCCAGTGACAGTGTCTTTGTAAGAGGAAGGAGAGGAAGATTCCGATACCGAGCCACAGGGAAAGTGCAGAGGCAGGTTGCAGTGACGCACTTGGAAGCCGGGGGATGCCCAGGGTTGCCAGCAGCAACCAGAAGTTGGAGAGAAGGGACGGACCTTGCCAACACTTCACTTCTGACTTCTGGTCCTCAGAACTGAGACTATACATTTCTGTTGCTTTGAGCCACCCCTTTTGTGGTCCTCTGTGATGGCAGCACCAGGACACTAATACAAGTGGATCCATAGAATTTGGAAGAGAAATACGACTGAACTGGAGATACAGGCCAGAGAGGCATCAGCAGAAGGGCTGATGAGGCCTTCAGAGTTCATCCTGGGGGATCTATGCAGGGAGAGTAGGAATAAGAAATAGTGATCATCACACCAGGTGGAGGGAATCACGGTGTTCCTCGGAAGAGGGGGAGTCTCCAAAATACTACACCCCAGGTGAATTCTGCGATCGACTAAAAGTGGAAGGCGCTGCTCTAAGACAGAGCTCCTTAGAATTCAACATGTGCAAGTCGCCTGAAGATCTCACTAAAATGCAGACTTGGGTTTGTGGGTCTGCAGTGGGACCTGAGATTCTGCGTTTCTCACAACTCCCAGCTGATGCCCTGGATTGCACTTGGAGAGGCGAGGCCTTGAAGAGTTGGTCTGGTTAGGAGGAGATCAAGATGGAGCAACCAGAGAGGTACTACCAGGAGGGGTCTGCCCTGATGCCAAGGGAGAAGGAACACTTGGAAGGCGCTGTACTGCTGGATCCCAGTGCCACTCAGAGGCAGGAGAGTGGGAACAAGTGTCCAGCGAACCATGCAACAGAGAAGGTGTTGCTGTTATGGGAAGAGGAGGGGCGTGGAAGGAGGTAGAAGCCCTTTTGGTGACTTCCTAAGACATCTGGGACGAAAACTCATAGACTGGGTGACTGCATCTGGGCATGGTGAGGAGTGAGGTACCAGGAACTTGAGGCAGATGACTGAGAAGTGAACTCATTGGGGGTGGAGCTGGGTGGGGACTGGGGAAAGTGAAAGGCTGAGGGAACCAAGTTGGGAGGAGAAAACAAGTCCAGGTGAGAGAGCAGGTTGATGGTCTCTGTGATTTTCACTCTGGTGTTTGTTTTTGGTTCACTTTCGCATCCTTTGTATCTCAAGTCAGAGATGGCTTAGGGTGTCAAGAAGCTGGGGTGTGACCTTGTTCTGACTTTGGCAAATAGTGCAGGGCAGGAGGGAAGTGGCCTCATCTCAGCTGTCACCTCCCCTCCACCTCCTGTGCCTTCACCAACCCTGACATGGAAATCAATTGCATTGGTTTTACTACAGTTTTAGACATTTCAGCCAGGGGCTGGGTGGAGGAAAAGTTTGCTTTCTGAAGGCGGGGTCTTGTTTCACCTCTGGGCTCAGGCCAAGCACTCAATAATGTCTGGGGAAGCCAGGACGTAAGTATGGCTGAGGTCCTGGATATGAGGAGGGAATAGCTCGTGCCTGTGGGTGTTAAGATGTTTTGTGTTGCAACACAGGGAGGTTGGCCACATCTCTAACATGCAATTTAGATCCAGAGACTGTGTGTATTTCAATCTTTTATGGCTGGCTGGAATAATCAAATCCATATAAGAAACCTTGAAGGAAATCAGTGTGGAGTGGATTTTGTTGAAACCACAAGCTATGAAAATTGGATGTAAGGAGTACACCTCCCAGGTGCCTCAATGACGTACCTGCCCTGCCAAGACTTTGCCAGCTGATGAGAGAAAAGGTATTGGACAGTGCACATGCCATTAAATCTTCTGATGGCTGTGGGCTGAAATCTGTCCAGTGCCATGGGCAGAGAGGCCACCGCAATACTCTTTGCTGGGCTGGTGAGCGCCCTCCAGTTGGAGCTCTGTCGAATAATAACTCCTCGGTGAAAATGGTCCGGCTCCCAAACACATGGTTTATGGCTGAAATGGAAAAGCTCCCGAGTGCCATCAACGACACTCTCACTGCTTATAAAGACATGTGGGTTCTTTTCCAGTAAAAAATAAGGCTGCTGCCATTTCCCCCCCAAGCCATAAATGATTCAAATGTCAAGCTCGCCTGTGCCTTATGCAATGCGGATGTATTGACTTATCAAAGAAGTGGACGCATTATAGGCGGCTTGCCTTCCCTTACAACTCCATATTTATGTTTGAAGTCTCAGGATATGTTACCTGCGCACTCGCCACCTTCCCTTCCTCCATGGGAGATTTACAAGGCAGCCAGCCGGCAGAAGAGGGACAAAGAAGTAAATATAGTAATATGACAGATTTATTTTGATTTGTTTTATATGCTTGTGATCTTGCATGCTTTATGTGCTTCTCTATATCTGGGTTCTGTCGTTCTTTTCCTGCCTGTTCACCCCTTTTAAAATAGCAAGTTCAGTAAGTTCTTGGAGGGAGGATATGGCCAAGCAGTAGGAAGAACCATGCAGTTTCCAAGTTATCTGGTTCATCACAACACATGTTTTTGTTTTTTTTCTTTCATTTCTCCTTTCATGTGTTTATTTTTCTTGTACGCGAATACCTGGCTCCTGGAAGCATTTCTGTAGGAGAAGCTGTTCATTCATTCATTTTTTCTTTCCATTTTCAGTAACGGTTGTGTAGAAGCTGGCAGGAGTAAGGGTTCGTGGTCTCCGTCTGCGTCCTTCCTGCAGGTGGTGCTCTCTTCTCTTTCTTCTCGCTTTCCAGCAGAGGCTGTGGCTTGGTCTTCCCTGCCCTCTCCTTTACCAAGGGCCACAGTGGAGGTGGCCCTCCATGTCCACTTCCCTGAAACAAAGCCGTGGGGTGGGTAGCCTCTGCGGACCAGGCCGGGCAGGCTGGGTGGTGGGAGGTCTGCCGGAGACCGGAGCCTTTGATGCAGAAAGATCGATCCTGAAGATCCAAGGGGACACTTAACTTGGCTGGCTTTTTTTTTTTTTTTAAATCAGAACTAGAGGAAATGAGAAGTACCCGGGCAGAGAATTGCTTCAGAGACACCGAGGCCACCTGCCCCGTGGCCTGAAAGGCAGCACTTAAAGAAAATTATAGAGCAGGAGATAAGTGGGTGCCGGCTCCCCTCAGGTGACGGATGTCAGAGCGCATCATGAGCGACTCACGTTAAATGCTCCAGACAAACTAGCTGACAAGATACTCATGGAGTCACAGCAACGGTGCAAAATCACTTAGCGTCACTATCCCAGAGGAGCCCCAGCATTTCTGTCACCTTAAGCAAAACAGGCTTAAAACAAAACAGAGCGAAAGGCTCTTGGCAGGGTATCTATGGAAATGACTGGAAGTTGCTGCTGGAAATTTAGGGTTTGCTTTCCTGTTCTTCCCAGGATGAGCGTTGTATGGTACTTTTCAGGAGAAAACCATGCTTGGAAAGACCCAGCTTGGAAAACATGAGAGTAGAGGACTTTGCAGGCTTGTCCAGCACAAGCCACAGAGAGCCAGGGAGGGCGTTGACCCCCACGGCCTGTAGCAGCCGGGGGTGTGCCCAGAGCCTAGCCAGGGTTGGCTCAGACATGCCCAGATGACAAAGGGACAGCCAGGCAGGGCTGGAGGCCCATGGCTGGGCAGTCTGCGGGTGTCCCTTCTCCCAGCACACAAGGCTCATTTCAAGCTGCACGAAATTGCGGAAGACACTGGCAATGTTAAAACACACATGAGTGGACGGGTTGTTCCTGAGGGTGTCGTTACCGGGCCGGTGATGTGAGACGATAAAACATATTAAGGAGACTTTTATGGGGTAATGAATGAGGGGCAGCTGGAGGGCCAGACACGGGGCAGGAGATGCGTGGGGGAGGGCAGGGCCGGCGTGGACAGGAGGAAAAATGTGTGTGGCTGTCACGGGGACTTGGACACGGCATCCATTCTGAGGTTCATTACGACCGGTGTTCCCTCTGCTTGAATATTCAATATTTTCAACTCACTATATAAGTGAATTAAAAAAATAGATTTATCCCTGGATTTTCTACAGATGGCCACTCAGAAGATTACACAAGCCCCGTGCCACCCTCCCAACCCCTGCTTTCTTCGGGAGAATGGATGAGTGTTTGGGGTGTTACATCTGCTCCAACAATTTCCCCGTTTCCCATGGATCAACACTGACAGAAAACCCCAGGTACGCCTTACAGAAGGAAAATGAAAAGACTTAATTTTGAAAAGCTCTTGAACGCCTCAAGCCTTGTCTTCAAAACCTTTCAGTGACGGAGTGCTTGGAAAGGTGCCCGCCTCTGGCTCAGACCTGACGATTAGAAAAGAAAATTAAGTATTCTGTTTATACCGGGGGGATACCTGCTCAAAACATCCACCTTGATGGGCAAAAACAAGGTAAAGATACTGTTGCTTTGGGTTGCTGGAGGCAGCCGGGTGTCTTGGACTTTGAGGTGCTGGGGTCTGTGGTTCCCATCTTCTTACAGGTTCAAGCACTCAGCTGGGAGTAAAGACCCCATGGCACACTCCCTGAGCACAGTTGGCAGCAAGGGGTGGCAGGAAGAGCCTTTCACTCTGAGTCCTGGGTAAAGGACCCAAGTCATTGGCAGACAGCATTGAAAATTTGACATCAGCAGCCCCTGCTCTCCCGGACCAAGTGCCCACGGCTGGAAGGTTGGCACAGCAGTAGGAATTTGTCTGAAAGTAAAATCTGATCATTATCTACGTTTTAGGATGAGATTTTAAACTTTTTAAAATTTTTATTTTATGTATTTATTTTTTGAGAAGGAGTCTCACTTTGTCTCCCATGCCGGAGTGGCATGATCTTGGCTCACTGCAACCTCCACCTCCTGGGTTCAAGTGATTCTCCTGCCTCAGCCTCCCAAGTAGCTGGGTCTACAGGCACCTGCCACCATGCTTGGCTAACTTTTTTGTATTTTTAGTAGAGACGGGGTTTCATCCTGTTGGCCAGGATGGTCTCCATCTCCTGACCTCATGATCCACCCACCTCATCCTCCCAAAGTGCTGGGATTACAGGCGTGAGTCACTGCACCCGGTCCGTTTTTAAAATGTTAATGCTTTGGATGAACCAATATGCCAAAAAGTGGCTCAAAGAAAAGTGAACAGAACATCAAGGATGAATTTTCTAGTCTGGAAAAAACCCTGAAATAATCAGATTACTTCTCACATTAAGCATTTATTTTCCAGACACAGTTTTTATCAGACACTTTCCAAATTGTTTAGATGTCAATTCTTTTCTGTCTTTTATCAGAAGGGGCGTCTGATGGGGGGTATGGAGATGAAACTGATAAGAAGGTTTGGTGCATATAAACATTGTGCTCATCCTGCTTGCAAATTACTTGTCCACAGTTTTTTTTTTTTGTATGTTCTCACTTTTTAAGAGGAAAATTCCATTGATTTTCTGTTGAGCAAAGGTTTTCTCCTCTCTCTCTCTTTATTAAATATGCCAGTGCTTTAAACAGAGGGTTAAAGAAATAACCTTCCTTGGGTAGGAAAGTTGAGAATAAGCATCATTTTGGGTCCTTTGATGTGAGAGTTATCAACTGCCCCCTTCTTCTTGGGACTGTTAGAGATGCCACTGGAGTAGATAGGTCCAGATGAGAACTAAACGTGGCTGTGGGCAGATGAGCATCTGCATTGGGTCTGGTTCAGACACTGGAGCCATCCTCTCTCCACCAACTTCCTTAGGCAGGTGTAATCAGTTGAGAAGGTCAGGTGGTGGGTCTGCTGTAGCCAAGCTTGGCAGAGTTTTGGAGACATGGGGCAAGGCAGAGACACTAGACCTTGGCACTTATGGTGCGGACAAGGAGGGTTTACTAGGTTCTTGCTCTTTTCCTGACAATTCCCGACACTGCCTCCCAGAGTCTTCAACGAGAGTCACCTCTACATTCCTCCTACTTTCCATGCTCATTTGTTAAAAAAAATATGGCCCAGACTCCTTCCCCTTCTGATAGCAAGTGCTCACAAAGTGCTGCCCTGTGCTGAGCACTGCCCTGTGCTGAGCCCTGCCCCGAGAGTGTACCATGGGAGCATTCACGGTAGAGACTCCTGTGGGGAACTGGCACTGCTGATACAGCCAAGCCAGTGCAGGCTCTGCATCCAAGGGGCTCACAGTCTTTGCAGAAGACCTCCAGCAAGCAAGATCAATGGAATGATGGCAACCAGAGGGAGGGTGCCCTGACAGAGAGTAAGGACCATGGCTGGAGTGGAGGTGGGGAGTGCAACTTGCCCACAGTAGAGGGGTCAGAAGTGGCTTCTCAGAGTCCATGTCCCGCTCCCAGACAAAGAGAAGTCAGCAATTGGTGTCAAATCCATTTGGAAAATACCAGACAAAAAAACTAAATTGGGAGAGAGAAAACCCATTAGAAATAAATGATGGTTATTGCAGATATTTTTCCAGGCTAAAAAAGTTTCTTCTTCAAATTCCATGTTTTTCTTTCAACTACCTTTGACACCTTAGTCCACTAGACCCATCCAGATTAAAGTTTAATTGAGTTGGAAGCAGCCTGCCATGGTGGCAGGAGAGGGGTAGCACTGCAGAGAGTGGGGATCTAAGTGCCTTGCAGAGAGGCCTGGGGCTGGGGAAGAGCAGGTCTGTTTTGAAGCACTATACAAGGGGGTGCTGGCATCAGATGGCCAGGAGGGGAGCTAGGGTCAGTTTGGTCCTCATCTTGAAGGGTTTTAAGGAGCCTGGAGTTTTAAAATTTGTTTCATTGTAAGGCAGAGCATTTAAGGAATTTAAGCAGGAGAGTGGCATGATCTGATTTCTGTTCGGATAAAACACCAGATGCCAAGTAAAATTAGAATTTCTGATAAAGACAAAACAAATTTTTCTCATGCCTGTAATCCCAGCACTTTGGGAGGCCCAGGCAGACAGATCATCTGAGGTCGAGAGTTCAATACCAGCCTGACCAGGTGGCGCATAACTGTAATCACAGCTACTTGGGAGGCTGAGGCAGGAGAATTGCTTGAACTCGGGAGGCAGAGGTTGCAGTGAGCCAAGATTGCACCATTACACACCAGCCTGGGCAACAAGAGCGAAATCCCATCTCAAAAAAACAAAAAACAAAGCAAACAACAACAACAACAAAACACAAAACAACAAAAGAAGAGGAAACAATGTTTTAGTATAAGTGTATCCCAAACATTGCACGAAATATTTTTTCAAAGTTTCATTGCGATATAATTTACATACCATACAATTTACTCACTTAAAGTGTACAATTTGATGGTTTTTAGTGTATTCACAGACCATGTGTAATACAGTCCATTTCAGAGCATCTTCCTCACTTTAAAAAAAGAAACAAACAAAAATCAGCTCGTACGCTTTGGCTATCACCACCCTGTCTCCCTCATCCCTCTTCCAGCCCTAAGTAATCACTTATCTCTTTTCTCTATAGAGTCCCCCATTCTGGACTTTCATATGGATGGAATTGTATTAGTCTGTTCTCACATTGCTATAAAAAACTACCTGAAACTGGGTAATTTATGCAGGAAAGAGGTTTAACTGACTCATGGTCCTGCAGGCTGTATGGGAAGCAGCGCTGGGGAGGCCTCAGGAAACTTACAATCATGGCAGAAGGCCTCAGGAAACTTACAATCATGGCAGAACTTACATGGCTGGAGCAGGAGGAAGAGAGGACTAAGACGGAAGTGCTACACACTCTGAAACAACTAGGTCTCGTGAAAATTCACTATCATGAGAGCAGAAAGGGGGAAGTCCACCCCTATGATCCAATCACCTCCCACCAGGCCCATCCTCCAATGTTGGGGGTTACAATTTGATCTGAGATTTGGGTGGGGACACAGAGCCAAACCATATCAAGATTCATAAAATACATGATCTTTTGTAACTGACCTTTAAAAGTTAGCATTATGGTTTCCAGGTTCCAGCATTCTACCCATGCTAGAGTGTGTAACAACATTCCATTGATGATCGCTGAAGAGTATTCCATTGTGTGGACAGACCACATTTTGTTTAACCATTCATTTGTTGATGAACATTTAGGTTATTTCCATCTTTTGGCTCTCATGGATAATGCTGTTAACAACATTCAGATATGAGTTTTCATGGGAACATGTGTCTCACTTCCCTTGGGTATATACCTATGCGTGGAACTTCTGGGTCCTATGTGTGAGATATCCTTAAACTAAAACCTATTCCTTGGTCTATCTGAAACTTCCATGTAACAGAGCATCTGCATTTTGTTTTGTTTTGTTTTTGAGATAGGGTCTTAGTCTGTCGCCCAGACTGGAGGGAAGTGGCACAATCTCGGCCCACTGCAACCTCCATCTCCCAGGCTCAAGTGATTCTCTGGCCTCAGCCTCCTGAGCAGCTGGGATTACAGATGTGTGCCACTACCGCCTGGCTAATTTTTGTACTTTTTTTTTTTTTTTTTTTTTTTTTAGTAGAGACAGAGTTTCACCATGTTGGCCAGGCTGGTCTCAAACTGCTGATCTCAAATGATCCACCTGCCTCGGGCTCCCAAAGTGCTCAGATTACAGGCATGAGCCACCATACCTGGCCGAGCATCTGCATTTTTATTTGCTAAATCTGGCAACACTATTTGTGAGAAGATCAGTGGAGAATTTGAAAGAGGTTAATCCTGAGTAAAAGGTGGAAGCTCTGCTGGGGACTGTTGCAGTGGTCTGAGTGAGAGATGCAGGTCGGGGTTTGGGCTAGGGTGGGCTCTGAGGAGATAAAGAGAAAGGGATGGATCTGAGAGGGGCCACACAGGCTTCGTAATGGGTGGGACCTAAGGGCAGTGAAGGAGGAAGTAGAATGTTCTCAGGTTGGAGGGTCCAAGCTGGAGGGAAAGCATCCAAGGTGGCCCCATTGTCTGTGACGAGGTCACTCTGGTAGGAACAGGTGTGGGTGAGGAGGGACTAGGGTTAAGTTTCCCATACTTAGATGAGAAATGCCTGCTGAGGTGTGGACTCTGCAAGGAAGTTGTGAGTCTGGGCAGCAGGAGCAGGTTTGGGAGCTTCCATCATAGAGAAAACATTTACATCCAGGAGAATTAAAATCCCAGGACATCTGTATGGGAAGGATGTACAGAGAGACATTCACCTTCTGAATCCCTGCTGTATGTCAGGAATACTGCAGTGGCCATTAGGGAAACAGTGATGAATAACTAGGGTTTTTGACACAAATTTTCTGCCTTGAGAGAGATTTCTCCGTAAATTTTCCTCAAGAAAGAATTGCCTTTTACTGTAAATAAAGCAAGAGAAGAGAAGGACACACTCCCAGTCTCGCTGGAGCCCGCAGACAACAGCAATTGGCTCAGTGGATTTTGGGGGTTTCCATACTTACCACTATCCCAAGAGTGCTGGTGAAGGCAGTTGTGCTGTTCAAGGAAATTTCTAGAAGTTGGGGACATGGCAGGGGCACAGCACAGCTGCCTTCCCCAGCACTCTTTGGACAGTGGTGAGTATGGAAACCTCCAGACTCAACCCCAGAAGTTGGGGACATAGCAGGGGCAAGGAGAGAGGCCTAGGGGACACTGCCTCTGGGTTGTGCTGATGGTTCCCAATCCTGCCAGGCGCAACTGCCACAAGGACTCGTATGTGGAGCTACGAAGACTCCTCAGCTCTGCAGTGGGGTGGGTCTACTGAGTGCTCTCACACTCGTCGGGGGGAGGGGGGACCCTGCATGTCATTCTGTCATTTCCAAAACATTGCCCTTGCTCAGACACCCAAACTGGAAGCTCTGTGTGTCTTGCCCAGAATGATACTGGGTGGTTCTTGGGTCCAGAAATCCTGGATAGAAAGATCCATCATCCCAGTCTCTCCAATGCCATTCCATAAGGACCTTTCTGGAGTGGTCTAGCCCATCCAAAGAGGATTGATCATACTATCTTGTTCATTTAGTTAGCTACAGTCAAAGAGCCTCTTGCAACTTTGTTGCTCAGTGAATCCACCCCTAAGTTTTGATGTGGTGCATCCGTTTGCAATTTCAGTTTCCTCCTCACTTTTCTTCATCTCTTGCTTGTGGGTCAACTTTGCACATCCAGAAGGAGTGCTTGAGTTAGCGTTTCCTGCAGGTGCTAACCATGGATTATTTGCTACTATGGATTTGAGGGAGCATCTCATGGTGTGGTGTACACAGCTCTGGGTTTTACCCAAGACCACATTTCTGTCCCCTTCTCTGCTTGATGCCCATACCTAGAAAACCATGCGGGGTCCATAACGAAGCTCAGTAAGCACTGGTGGAATGAATATTACTCCTTAGGCATCACCCTGCAGTTTGGCTTTTGGCAGTTGTCTGCAAAGTGCTCATATTGCTTGGTGGGCACTTCTTTGAGGATGAGCGTCTCAGTGCTGCTCACGCTCCTCCCCAGAGGGCCTAGGCTGGATGGACATACTGGCCTCTAGATGTCAGGAGCCACGTGAGGGTGAAGAGGGATGTCGGGGACCCTCTGTCGATGGAGGTGGCTTCTGTCCTTGATCATTGGAGCTCAGCTTTTCATGGAGATGCCTGGCTCAGAGAGGGGCAGAGAAGTGCCCAGTGGAGGCTCTAGGCCAACACTCATCTGAGAGCTTGTGCACAGACCCCCGACCTGTGGCTGTCCAGCACTGTTGGGAAGGGGGCTCTAGTTGAGTGAGAGTACCTGCCTGATGGGCTGACCACCCATTCTGTAGATTTCTTATGCTCTTGTCTTCTTTCCAGATGAATGATGGCAAGACTAGCTCCCCAGTGAAACATCTGCGTGTATCAGTTGAACCAGTCACTTAAACTTCATAGAGCTCAGGGTTTTCTTCTAGAAATTGGGCTTAAATAACAGCATATCCATTCCTGTCGGGATAACTGTGAAGATTTCATGAAACACTGACCAAGATTCCCAGTTATCCTCAAATCCATCATTCTGGCCATCATTCCCAATTATCTGCAGATCCTTTTGCTGCCTTTTCCAGTAGTAAATGACATTTCCATGCTCTCTCACTGACTGGTTTTCAGCCAGGACCAGCCAATGGAAGCTTGTGGAAGGACATGAGCAGAGCTTTTCCTCCATCCCCACCCTTCTGCCCTTCTCTGCTGGCATCTCCTACAGTATTGGCTTCTCTCCAGGTCCAGACCTGCCCTGCCCAGTGGCTGGCAGGGACAACATCACCTCCTCCTTGCCTTTGTCCCTCTGGCACCAGGGGTGCTGGTGTCTCCAAGCTGCCTCCTCTCTGGCTCCTTGACTTTCTGGCACCTCTAAGACTAGATTCCTGTGTAGAATAGGGCTCAGTTTTCCTGACGGAATCTGGACTGCATAGAGCTATTATTATTTTTATTGTTAATATTGTCATTAAGATTTTTACTTCATCAATTCTAAATTCTAAATTCATTTTCCCAGCTTCAACATGGACTTGAGAGTGAAACACAAGGAAAGAAATTGAATTTCCAGAAAATACTAATCCTACATCAAAGCAACAAGATGGCTTGGTGTGCGTGGACATTGCTATCCTCATTCCTGGTGCCGGGAACATCACAACAACACATGTTTCCCAACACAGGCCAGGATGCTTCTGACTCCTGGGAGGATTGGCAGACCAGCCTCTGGAGGCTTCTCCTTGCACTGCTGACTCTCGCTCCACACCCTGGTGCTCCCTTTTGGCTCCCAGAACACACTCAGCAATGATCAGCCACCCACACGGCTGCAGAAGCAGCTCAGCTATAAGAGCAAAGAGGTTGAAACAAACACACATCTAAACCCCCCATTTTAGGGAAAGGGGCCTGCGCCCAGAACTGTGCTTTCCTTAAACATTTCTTAGACAACTCCCCACACAGGTACAACATTTCCAGGGCTTTCCTGGGCATTTCTCAGCACAATGCTCTGCTCCCACCTTGAAAGCTATCAGTTCTGAGTTGTAGCGGCTTTCTGGAGGCCAGCCATCAGATGATGGCTCTGCATGCCCAGTGTCTGAACTTAGATCCCTGGTAGGCTCAGACTCTGCAGCAGCCGCACACCCACTCAAGAGGGCAAGGCAGCCCACACGCGACTATTATGCTCCCTCAACACAGGGGTGGATTGTGGAGAGGGGGTCCCACATATGAACATGACCTGCAAGATCTAAGATTTGACCAATCTTTAGATTGAGAGGCAAATGTTGAAATGTGGTTGAAGGGTGACTCTCCCATCCCGAAGGCCCCAGGAGGGAAGAATATATACTGTCGTGGTGAATTTGGGCTTATTGAGGCAATAGGAAGCCGGCAACCGGAGCTCAGGGACTTCTGGGGACTTGTCGGTTGTGCTTTTTCACTTCAGAGAATAACTAAGAAGGAATCCCAATAATTACAGCTCAGGTGTGCAAGGCCCACTGTTTGTGCTCAGTAACGCAACTCCATTTCTCGTCTGTGTAACAGAGGTGCTAACACTGTGAAAGATCTGTCATTCTGGTTCCAGACCTGGCCAGGAGACTGCATCATCTTCAAATATTAGTGATTTGCTTAAAATTAAGAAGGAAAACCAAGCCATCTGTATCCTGCATTCTTAGGCAGCATTTTCACCTTTTACCCTTCATGGGGCTGCTTTGTCTTCATGGGTTCTAATCTCAAGATGAATGACTGAGAGAGGTCAGACCCAGGCTTTCTAAAGCTGTTTGGATTTTCTAGGGAATCTGTGGACTTACCTTATCACTGATAGCTCTCTTGAGTTACTACATTCTTATATCAACTCTGCAAATTTGGGTCAGAGAACATCTTATTTAATGGATAGGAGTGTCCACACAAGAATTAGAGAAATGCTCAGCCCTAAGAGCTGGACTCAGAAACTTCAGGGCTCTTTATGAATGTTTGTTAACTTGGTTATTGTATTAGTCTGTTCTCAGGCTGCTGATAAAAACATACCCAAGGCTGGTAATTAATGAAGGAAAAAGGTTTAATTGACTCACAGTTCAGCATGGCTGGGGAGGTCTCAGAAAACTTACGATCATGGCAGAAGGAGAAGCAACACATCCTTTTTGACATGGCGGCAGTAAGGAGAAGAATAAGAACCAAACGAAGGGGGAAGCCCCTTATAAAACTACCAGATCTCATGAGAACTCACTCACTATCATGAGAACAGCGTGGAGATAACCGGGCCCGTGATTCAATCACCTCCCACTGGGTCCCTGTCTCCACACATGGGGATTACGGAAACTATAATTCAAGATGAGATTTGGGTAGGGACACAGACAAAGTATATCAGTTATCATTTTGCCAGATAATTTCTTCTCATCTAATCCAACCAAAATAACTGAGCTGAAGAGTCTAGAGTGACAAAATAACTGAGACTGGCAGGAAGAATGCAGTATTGATTGAGGTTGGGCACTGAGGTTGGACACTCTGCTTCTGACTCTGGGTTTTGGTCCCAAAGCTTCAGAGTACAAGGCCACCAAGACTCATTTTAAGGATGGGGACATTACAGTGGGAGGGGCTCTTTATTGTTCAGCCTATTACAAGCCCTCACACCCCACCAGAAAGTAGGGGGGCCTGTCTGGACTTAAGAATGGGCAAGGGTCCGCTATGTCATGAAATGAACACTTGGACCAAAATTCCCAAGGCCACAGTTCTTGTGGCCCCAAGCTGGGGAATGGAGACCACAGTAAAGCGTGCACTGGAAAGTTGGCTTTACTATGGTGCAAAAGGAATGTTCTCATTGCCAGTTACCTTAGTGCAGGACCATGAGGGATCCCCTGAGCCATGGGAATCTCTTTTTCTCATCCCATCCTCCTGAAGTCATCCTAAGACCATCAAGACAGGTCAGGCCAGCAGGTGTCATCTGCATTTACAGGGCTGTACTTACTGTGTGCCCAGCAGCCTGTTGGATAATGCAGTCCCCAACTTGGAGGCTGCCGTCAAAATGTGTCCTTCCCACAATGCCTGGAAGGTCCACTCCTGCTCATCATTTCCTCACGGAGGTAAGGAAGGGGGACCCCCACGGCCTCCCACAGGGTGGAGAACCAGGGCTTCCTTCTCTCTGCTTGGTGGTCCTTTCCTTGCACAGCCAGGCTTTCCGATTTCTGCACGTAATTATTTCCAAAATGAGACTTAAAACCTTTCTGGTTTTCATGTCCCCTGTTAGTGATTTATTAACAGATGTGCCTGTGGTCCCAACCTTGGAGGAGTTTTTTATCTGCCAGTTGTAAATATAAGGTATGCAAATACAGCTGCCATTCAGGCTGTATCCACAATCCAACTGAAGTGCTCCCATCATAAATTAAACGCGTATTTGTGTTAGCAAGTGCCAGCCTTCATGGGGCCACGTGTACCCTAATCACAACCACTGAACACTCTCTTACAGGTGCCTGGTAGGGGCAGGCGAGCAGCAGCCAATTGGCAGAGTGTGGGGTGTGCTGTCCTCCCCTCAGAACTCCCCAAGCAAGGGACACATCCTTTCCATGACAGGCTTGGGCAGAAATAGCAGCTTGTACGTCTGATTTGTAGAAATAAACAAGTTGTCTTGTTTGTCGCCCCACTGTCCACCACCGCTGCCTGATGTTGGTGACAGGAAGAGGCATAGAATCTTAATGGTGAACAATAATTTTTACCTTGATACTAAACGGGTTTGACCTGTCCTGGCCACCTCTTTGAAACAGGTCGGTGGAGCAGTAGGCATATTGGAAGGTTTATACTTTGGGGATCTGGTCGACAAGCTGGAAGCCGTGAAAGGGCAAGTTACTAAAATAGATAGTGATGGCTTTGGACTGCGGCACAGACATGGTGTCAATTAAGGCAGCTTGGGCTCAGTGTCTGTTGGAGGAGGTGTTGCGTGTGGCTTAGGGGGTTGAGAAATATGCCCTTTGGACTTGTTTTACCTTTCCTGTGACCAGAGGAGTGGCGCTGACATTGTGCCGCATCAAGCACTGTTTCCACTCTGGGATAATTACCTGTAATTTCTGGGCAACTGGGAGCTTGGAGTGTGTGCACACCTGCACACTTCTGATCAAGGCATGAACCTCTAAAGGCAAGCCTGGGTCTGGGGTCCTAAATGATCTCTAAATGTGTTCCATCTCCATGTGTCTGTTGAATGGGACCAAATACTGTCCTGCAAAGTGGAGTTAGGCAGAGGCAAAACCTGCCTAACTTGAGGGAGCCTGTCAAGGAGGGTGAGCGTCCTGGGGAGGACTTCGTAGGCATGGACTCACTTAAATGAGAGGAATGGGAAGGAAAGAGCAAAACTGACAGTCAGAATGGGTCGGATACTTTGACTGGAAAATATTCTTCAAATGAAGCTCTTTCATGCAAGCTCTAGACAGCATAGGCTCTCAAGTTTGCATTTGTAAGGAAGGAAAGAAAATTTGCAGCTTAGAAGGGAGATAAACTGGGCAATGTGCTGCGTATTAACTGAAAGGTAGAAAATAAAAAAAAAATATTTGAAAGGCAGTTGTGTGGGAAGCTCTAAAAATATTAGTCTGAAATAATCATGTGATTAAAAACAGCTTAGAAAGGCCAGGTGCGGTGGCTCACGCCTATAATCCCAGCACTTTGGGAGAGTGAGGCAGGTGGATCACCAGGTAAGGAGATCAAGACAATTCTGGCCAACACGGTGAAACCCTGTCTCTACTAAAAATACAAAAATTAGTTGGCATTGTGGCACGCGCCTGTAGTTCAGCTATTTGGGAGACTGAGACAAGAGAATCGCTTGAACCTGGGAGGTTGCAGTGAGCTGAGATCGCGCCACTGCACTACAGCCTGGGAAACAGAGCGAGACTCTGTCTCAAAGAACAAAACAAAACAAAACAAAAACAACAGCAAAAAAGAAACTTAGAGAAAGGTCACATATGAAAAAATTAAGTAGACATCATTAAATTTGGAGAAAGGAGAAGGGATAGAGGTGAGAAAGAGCGTGCTTGGTCCAAGATCATGTCTTCTTCCCCAGCTCTGTGCAGGCTGTGGCTGAACATGGGGCTTCATGCTGAGTACTCTGAGAGCTGGGGTCCTGGAACTCTTCATTTCCTGGAAGCATGAGTGTGTGAGGTGAGGCTGCTGAGAAGGGAGGCAGCAGTGCTGGGGACACCCTGCTGGTGCTGGCCGGGAGCATGGAATGTCCACAGGTCAGTTGGGCCCCACATTGGGAGTTGCAGTGTCCAAAGCACCTGCCTTCGGCATCCCTTTGCCCTGCCGTGGAGTCTTAGAGAGAGAGAGAGAGAGAGAGAGAGAGAAAGAGAGAAGCTCTGTGCAGTTAATTCCTCTGGTTCTGTGAAGGGTTCCCCTTATTTCAAGAGCATGTGGTTGTGATTTACATTTTATCTATTTCCAATAAGAAATTCCCCAGCTGAGATCCCACACATGAAATGGAAGCAAGCATCTTTACAAGTCCCATTCTATGAAGGAACGTGTTTGCCCCATGGTTGCCTCACTTGATGTTTCTGCGATTCCTTTAGCGTCTCCCAGAAAGGAGGAGAGAAGCCCAGAACCTCACAGGAGCCCCTATCCCTCATTTTCAAATGTATTTGAAAATCAACTCAAGATGAGGGTTAGGGATTAGATGGAAAGTACTTTGTATGATCTAGGAGTGAAGACGGACTTTCTGTGAGAGAGAGTGAAGGCAGGTGACCTAAAAACACCACTGACAGACCTGAGTAAATGAAAGCTCCCAGAGAGCACAGCGTCCCAACGCCAGAAAGAGGACTCCAAGCAAAGGAGAACCTGGGGGAACGTGAGCTACCTCCGTGACGGATGTTTTTAAAAATTAACAAATTATTCAGAAAAATATAAATGTCTTCATAGAAAAATGGGCAGTGAACAAGTAATACAGAAAATAAAAACCACAAATGGCCAGTGAAGATTAAAAACTACTTCACTTACAACCCAATAAGTCATATTAAACAAGATTTTGCCCCTTTAAAATGAGTAAAGGTGTGTGTGTGTGTGTGTGTGCGTGTGTGTGTGTATAAAAGTTCAGGGAAACTGCTAGTCTCAGAGAGCTGGTGTGAATGTTAATACAGCACTTCTGTGGGATGATTTTGGCAATATGTTCCAAACACCTTAAAAATAGGTGTACACTTGACCGTGTAATTCCATGCATAATAATTTAGCCAAAGAATTCACTGTAGGATCTGCCTGAACATTTCCCATGAACGTGCACACAGGCGTTAGCTGCAGTGTTTGATAATAAAACGTTGGAAACTACCTATTTGTTGAAAAACACGGGGTTAGTGACATAAACTATAGTGTGCTCATGTTAAACACCAATGTCCTACTGCCCCAGATTAGTGATTCCTAATCTGTGGCCACAAAAGCTTCTGGGTTGCCCTGGGGAATCCCTTCAAGGGCCATGGGAGGCCACCTTTGGGGATATTACTCTGATTTGATTTTATTGACATGGAAGGCTTAATTTGAACACAACTTTTCCTCACTTTAATAAGGCTTAAGTCCACAATTGCAGAGAGGTGTGTAATCACGTGGAAAGTTGTCTGAGATATAGTTGTTTTAAAGACTGTTTATAAGGTAGGGCCCAATGTACAGCTCTGTGGTCCCGAAACACCCATCCCAGAGTACATAGCTTCCACCCGTCCCGACGGCGCCCTCCACTGGGGTGATGCCTCCTCCTTGCAGACCTACCCTCCTCTGCCCCCTGAGACCCCCAGCCCGTGAGCTGAGCTGGCCGCCCCAGCACTGCTGCTAGAAGCCGCACAGTGTGAGGCTCACGCCTGGGGCTCATGGCTAGAGCCTGTCTTCACCTGCTGTTGCGCAAGCTCCTCTGTGCCCCAGTGTCCTCCTCGGCAAATGAGGGTGCCGACGGCTCCTCCTTCCTCAGGTAACTGGGGGTTAGATGAATGTATAGATACTCAAATAATGCCGTAGATATTTAAACGTAGATAACCTCCTCCCTTGGTATGCCTGGGGGATTTGCTTCCCCACAGATACCAAAATCCACAGATGCTCAAGTCTCTTCTATCAAATGGTGTCGTATTTGCATGTGACCTACACACATCCTTCCCAAAACTTTAAACCATCTCTACATTACCCGTAATAGCTAATATGCTGTAGACGTCATGTAAATAACTGTTATATCGTACGTTTAGGCAATAATGACAAGAAAGAAAAGCCTGTACTCGTTCAGTGCAAAAGCAAACAGTCCACTTTTTCCTGAATATTTTTTTTATCTCAGGTTGACTGTTGAATCCACATATGGGGAACCCATGCATACAGAGGACTGACTGTGGATGTGTGTGTGGGCATGTGAGTGTGTGTGTGTTTGTGTGTGTATTGTTCTTTATAGATTCATATATTTATATATATTAACTTCATGCTATATGCCACTATATACATCTATTTATTATATAATTCTTATTGTAGACATATTTTTCATCTTCGTTTAATCATACACATATCTAATCATGGCTATTTTTGTGTCATATATAAATACACCTATTTACGTGTGTGTTTGTGTGATGAGTGCATTGTGCTAACAGTATATATCTCAGGAAGAATTTCATAGGGTCTTGTAATACACACTCATTCAATCCTATGCTCTGCTCTGGTGCCTGGCACACAGCAACCACTCTACGTAGGTGAGCAGTTACTGCTATTGTCCTTTAGCATTTGATTCCAGATCCTGGGCTGCCTCTGCCCAAACCCCTGCTGCACTTTCCCCAACCGCTGTTGCACTTTCTCCTCCCCCTCAAAATTGAAGGCAGTGTCTCACCTGGTGCCCAGGACATGGAACCTGCTACCTCCCAGGCCTTCCTTTTTACCACTCTCCCCATTTTCTGGCTCTGCTCCAGGCATTCTGGCTTCAACTTATCCTCCGACAATGCCCTGTGTTCCACTTCAGGTCCTTTGCATGAGCTGTTCCTGCTGACACATGCTTGTCACCTCAACTCTGTTGGTGGTGCCAGAACAGAGACACCCTCCCCAGCTCCTAGATCTAGGAGCACCTCCTGCATCTCTCCTGACTCCTTTTCGGCAAAGCCCCTGGAACAGATCACCATGTGACTACTTGCCAATTTACTGTCAAGTTCCCAGCCTGAGCTGTAAGTCCTACGAGGCCCAATGTGGCTACTTTGCAGTATTCTTGCAGTGTGAATGGTGCTCCCCCAGGGTGAACAGTGCTCCCACAGGGTGAACAGTGCTGCCATAGGGTGAATGGTGCTGTCACAGGGTGAATGGTGCTCCTACAGGGTGAACAGTACTTCCGCAGGGTGAAGAGTGTTCCCACAGAGTGAATAGTGTTCTCGCAGGGTAAACAATCCTTCCCTGGGGTGAACAATGCTCCCACAGGGTGAATAGTGCTCCCAGAGGGTGAACAGTCCTTCCCTGGGATGAACACTGCTCCCACAGGGTGAACAGTGCTCCAATAGGGTGAACAGTTCTTCCCTGGGGTGAACCGTGCTCCCACAGGGTGAAAAGTGCTCCTAAAGGGTGAACAGTCCTTCCGTGGGGTGAACAGTGCTCCCACAGGGTGAACTGTGCTACCATAGGGTGAATGATGCTCCCACAGGGTGAGCAGTGCTGCCACAGGGTAAAGAGTGATCCTACAGTGTGAATAGTGCTCTCACAGGATAAACAGTCCTTCCCACAGGTTGAACAGTGCTGCCATAGGGTGAAGGGTGCTCTCACAGGGTGAACAGTCCTCCCCTGAGGTGTACCATGCTCCCACAGGGTGAAAAGTGCTCCCACAGGGTGAAAAGTGCTCCTAAAGGGTGAACAGTCCCTCCCTGGGGTGAACAGTGCTCCCACAGGGTGAACAGTGCTCCCATAGGGTGAACAGTGCTCCCACAGGGTGAACAGTTCTTCCCTGGGGTGAACTGTGCTCCCACAGGGTGAACAGTGCTCCCACAGGGTGAACAGTGCTGCCACAGGGTGAACGGTGCTCTCACAGGGTGAACAGTCTTTCCCTGGGGTGAACAGTGCTTCTGCAGGGTGAACAATACTCCCACATGTAAAGCGTGTCCCCACAAGCATGGCCTCAAGAAGTATTTGAGGAGTGAGCGCAATGTGCTAACAGAAGAATTTTGGAAGTTCTTTTATTTACCTTTTATGTATCTTACTTATTTTCAACAATGTACATGAAACAATGGGAGTTACTTTTTAAAACAGGTTGAAGAATGGAGACAACCTGAGAGCCAGTGGGAGGGTGATCTGAACACTGTGTCTTTTAAGTTTCAGACCTAGTTATCCTCAAAGTCTAACTTATTGTAGATAGGCTGCAAAATGTGTCTCATTCTGAAGCTTCCCAACCCATCAGACAGATAATTTATTGCAGATAAACTTTTTTTGATATGTATTTAAATAACCAGACCCTCCCTTCTCTTCTACAAGTGAACGCTAGCTTGAACACAGAGATAGCTGAGAAATAAAGATGGGGGAAGATACTTACCCTGTTTTTGTATTGTCTAGTTGTCTGTACCATGGGACTTTGTACAGATGTGAGAGCAACATGAGTAGAGGACAGGGCAGAGCAGTGGGAAGACAGCATCCGGAGCTAGGAATGTTTCGGAAGACATCAGAAATTCTTGGCGAGATCTACCACATAATTTGCTGGACTCTTGTTAAAAAAGTATGAAGAATTTCGAGAGGGCTACTGGAGAGCATGAGACCATGCTTTTGACTTTTAAAGTTGGGAACCTGTGCAACAGCTCAGGTCGGGCATTTGTGAAGCTGGTCCTGAGTCCTGGGGAATAGAACAAAGGGCATTGACTGCCCCCGCCCCAGCTGATAATGGAGAGGCTATCTAAGGATGTGGCATGTTGGGGCATTCAGAGTGGGCCTGGGAAAGAAATTGCCACTGACATTTGGATCAAATCCATTCTTCATATTGACTTGTGGAAAGGGACACAGCTGAATGCGGGGTGGTAGAGAAACACAACATCCTCATAGCCGGCGACAAGAAGAAGGTTGGGCTGGTCAGGGCAGCAACAGCTTGTTAGGGCAAGGGCCACAGTTCCTCCATGTGTGAGCCTGTGGCCTCTGCCATGTCCATTCAGGGTAAAGGGCGGAGGCAGAACAAGGTGTTGCATGCATAGAACAATCCAAATGGGAAGAATGCAAGAAAGGAAAGGAATGTTCTGGAATAATGGTGGAGTGCTGCAGACTCATCAGCCAGTAGTGCCCAGGCCAAGTCAGACAGAAAAAAAATTAAGTCCAAGAAAATCATGTAGTGAAACCCTGTGAAGTGGACATTCCCTTGAACCCTTTTAGCAATCCTAAAGGTGTTCTCCATTTCTGAGGAGGTTGAGGGTACCATTTTTTGACTCTCCCTCTCCGTGACCCTCCCATTTTCATCTGTTCTTTTTAATTACTGTGTTCTGGCCTCTTCTGGTTTAATTGCTCAGTGTCTGTCATGCGGCAGGCATCTCATTAATAGGACGCCTTCTTCGGTTCTTACTTAGCAAAAGATGATCCATGACCCGCGCTCAGTGTGCAGCTTTGCAGAGCTGGCTTCTGTTCCAGATGACTTGCTGAGTTAGCAGGGCTGGCTGGGCTGCTGAACGGTCCTCCCGGTGTTCCATATGCACGGGGATGCTAATTAGTGAGGAGGACCCTCTGCAAGTTCACGCAGAGAGACCATCAAAGTTTCAGAGCTTCTCTCCAAAGGACTGGATCTTTCCATAGCCTCTGTCTTCCATTTCTTCTTTTCCTGTGCCTTAATCTATTCACCTCCTCAGCACACAGTGGCCAAGTCTTCCATCTGTCACCAAGTCATCCCTCACTCCCCGGACACTGAGTGTCTACAGAAAATGCCCATGTCAGTGCTGGGTCCCAAGGCGCTGCTGGAGAGGGGGCGGTGGCGGTTATTGAGGTTGCTATGTGGTTTATGTCTTCGTGAGGTGGATGGAATCTGCCTGCAGGAGCCTCAGAAACATGTACATATTCTTTTTTTTTTTTTTTTTTGAGACAGAGTCTCGCTCTGTTGTCCAGGCAGGAGTGCAATGGCGGATCTCGGCTCACTGCAAACTTCGCCTCCTGGGTTCATGCCACTCTCCTGCCTCAGCCTCTCTCCCAGCCTGAGCAGCTGGGACTACAGGCGCTCACCACCACGCCTGGCTAATTTTTTTTGTATTTTTAGTAGAGACGGGGTTTTACCATGTTAGCCAGGATGGTCTCGATCTCCTGACTTCGTGATCCACCTGCCTCGGCCTCCCTAAGTGCTGGGATTACAGGCGGGAGCCATCTCGCCCGGCCTTGTTTTTGACTTTTAAAAATTGGTCTGACCACAATGAGACGCCACTTCAGATCCATTAGAATGGCTCCTAGCAAAAAAACAAAATCACAAGTGTAGGTGAGAACGCGGAAACATTTGAATCCTCGTGCACTGTTGGTGGGAATGTCAAATGGTGCAGTCACTATGGAAAGTTAAAACCAGAATTACCGTGTGATTCGGCCATTTCACTTAAGGGTATATACCCCAAAGAAGTCGAAGCATGAACTTGCACAGATACTCACACCCCCATGTTTATAGCAGCATTATTCACCATAACCAAAAGGTGAAAGCAACCCGAGCATCCATCGGTGGATGAATGGAGAAATAAAATATCGTGTATCCGTGGAATGGAATGGGATTCAGCCTTGAAAAGGAAGGAAACGCCAACACACGCTACAACCTGTATGAATCTTAAAGACCTTATACTCAGTAAAATAAGCCAGTCACAAAAGCACAAATACTGTATACTTCCACCTGCATAAAGTTCCTAGAGGGGTCAGATTTACAGAGACAGGAAGTGGAATGGTGGTTGTCGGGGGTCAGGGGTGGGAGGAATGGACAGTTTGTGTCATGGGGCCAGAGTTTCTGTGAATGGTGATTGTCGGGGGGCCAGGGGCAGGAGGAATGGACAGTTTGTGTCATGAGGACAGAGTTCCTGTGAATGGTGGTTGTTGGGGGCCAGGGGCAGGAGGAATGGACAGTTTGTGTCATGAGGACAGAGTTCCTGTGAATGGTGCTTGTCGGGTTTCAGGGGCAGGAGGAATGGACAGTTTGTGTCATGGGGCGAGAGTTTCTGTTTCAAAAGATGAAAACATTTTGGAGACGGATGGTGGTGTTGGCTGCACAACATTGAGAGTGTACTTCATGCCACTGCACTGCACACCTAGAAATGGTAAGATGGTGAATTTTATGTTATATGTGTTTTATCACAGTTTTAAAAGCGAAGCCTAAATGCCTGGAGGAATTCTTGAGAAATATTTTACATGAATAGAAATTGGAATGAACTCAAGAGTGGCAGGCAGGCACCGCCTCCTGATGAAAATTTGTCTCCTACATCAGTGTCTTCCACATAAATTAATGAAATCTCCCAGATAGTCTGTTGGTGACTGAGACGGAACCAAGGGGATCTTGGGGAGGGTCATGAGATGTCTGGGTTTGTCAGGATAAAGCGTCCTTTGCCCAGGAACATGCAGGCGCTGGCTGGCAGCCCGGCTTCTGCTTCGCCAGGAGTCTGGGCATCACAGAGATTCATCTTCGTCCTGGCACCCACCACGCGGTGCCCAGCCAGCCCTGCACTTGGTCAGCCCTGCTCAAGAATCCAACCTGGTTCCATTTTCAATTTTGGAAGTGTTGTTGTGGATTAAAAACCGGTCAAATGATGGGAAAGAGTCAGTGAGAACAGCTGCTCTGTCCCCGCCATCCTGCCAAGGCCTAAATGAGTCTCCAGGAAGCTTCAGAGAGATGAGGGATGCATTTCCCAGCAGGAGTGATGCATGGCCCAGGAATGGCAAGTCACGTCAGGGGCTTGTGGCACCCTGGGGAGGACCTGTTGGTGCAGCGCCAACTGACTGCCAGTGCCGACGCACACACAATGGAATCTTGATCGGTCAAGTTTCTGATGAAACTTTAAGGACTCTAACAATAGGGACATATGACAACCTTGGCTGTTCCTAATGAGGTGGTTAATCTAT
Organism: Trachypithecus francoisi; assembly: GCF_009764315.1. Taxonomy (NCBI): domain Eukaryota; kingdom Metazoa; phylum Chordata; class Mammalia; order Primates; family Cercopithecidae; genus Trachypithecus; species Trachypithecus francoisi. The sequence goes on along the minus strand of NW_022681442.1, from coordinate 3,089,008 downwards.
TTAGCTCTTCGTAAAAAGATGCACAAGGATGGGATACATGAGACAACCAGTCATTTGCTGTCTCCTGAGTGTTGGTACATTTTCTTCATTTCGTTTTTGCCTGTCTCTTACCTGTAAACTTCATCTTCATTTGAATAACTTAAAGAGCACTGAACACTTTGGTGTTTAAGTCAAAGATGGAACTTCAAGATTGTCTTCTCCCGACCCATGTTGAGGGAGCTGTCAATCAATAGGTTGCGTGGATAACAAAAAAATGAATTATTGTTTCTTGTCTGGCACAGGCTCAGCCTCAGCACCAAAGCCCAGGTGCCCCTCGGATACCTCAGCTTCAGCTGGGGCTTCCTCCTGAGGAGTTGGGGTAGAGCACCTTTCCCAAGCACCCTCCAAACACCTTCTGTAAAACTCTCAGTTTCAAGACTGTGCAGAGTCAGATGTGGGTCTATTTTGATGGGGGAACCATTTGCCCAGGCAGGTCTTCAGGCAGGAGAAAGCAAGCCCGCCTCTGCCTCCGAGGCCACTGGATCTAAAGGATCTGTCAGTGTTGGTTTCTCTCCAAGCGAGACCTCTTTCTGCTGGAGCAGAACAGTGCAGTGGAGGTGGGAGGCAGGAGGATGCCCTGGGAAAGAGGCGAGACACGAGACATGAAGGGTGGGAGGAGAAGACTGAGTCAGGGGCTGCTGGTGGCTGTCACCATCAATAGCAAATAACTTTGGATATGGAGGTCTAGGTAGAATTTTCATTGTTGTTTGACCTTATTTACTATTAAAATGATATTAAAGCCTAATTTAGACAATAGTTTTTTCTTTTTTTTTTACACAAAGGTATTTATTTTTGGTGTTCCCATTCACTTTGTATTCATATCTGCTCACGGTGGCATGCTTTCTCATTTAACATGAGAAAATAAAAATAATTGTGATGGCTATAATGTACATATGTGATTTTAGATAGTTTCAAAAAGTAGATCTAGTTGACATATCATATTTAAGAGTTTCCTGTGCTGTAGATTTTAGGTTATTTCTAATATTTAGTTATTATGAAAAGATAGGAAATATATATCTTTGTAAAAATATTTTTTTTTCATTTTGAGTTAATTTCTTTCTTTTTCTTTCTTTCTTTTCTTTTCTTTTCTTTTTTTTTTTTTTAGACAGAGACTTACTCTGTTGCCCAGGCTGGAATGCAGTGGCACGATCTTGGCTCACTGTAACCTCCCCGTCCCAAGTTCAAGCGATTCTTGTGCCTTGGCTTCCTGAGTGGCTAGCTGGGATTACAGGCATGTGCCACCATGTCTGGCTAATTTTTGTATTTTTAGTAGAGACAAGGTTTCACCATGCTGCCCAGGCTGGTTTTGAACTCCTGACCTCAGGTGATCCACCTGCCTCGGCCTCCCAAACTGCTGGGATTATAGGTGTGAGCCACCACGCCCGGCCAGTTTTGAGTTTATTTCTGATGCCAAATAATTATTGGTGCAAAGGTGTCATCCTGCTGCTGTTGTCACTATCAGCAGGAAATGAATGTACCTGTTCCTACAGCCTCATCCACATTGGATTTTAGGATTAACACTTATTTTCAAACTGATTTTTATGTGCATCATTTTAATGAGCACGTCCTTGAGAGGGTAGCTGACTGGAGCAATAAAGCTCTATGTCTGGAATCTTCTCTTTCTTATCTTAGCTACTCTAGTCTAAATATTTATTCATGCTAGCATTTGGAAGTCCTGCTGTACTCAGCTTTGGGCACACTTTGGCAGAAAGCACAGATGAAGTTCTGTCTGTGATGGTCTAGCTAGGGAGTAGAAAGGTGAGCACATAAGTCATTGTATAATCATAGATGATGATGTGTTCCATGAAAGACAAGGAAATGTATTGTGAGAGGAAGTACCCAGGCAGACTTGCTCCAGATGGGATTTCAGGGAAGGAGTCTCCGAGGAAAGTGGAATGAGGCTGAGGAGGCGGTGGTGGAAGGGAAGTGGAAGGACTCTCCCAGCAGAGAGAAGAGAAGGTACGAGGGTCAAGGGTGGGAAAGGGCACCACAGCCAAGGCCCCCAGAGAATGGGGAGAGGTGGTAACATGGTTAGAGAAGTGGAGGGGATTAGATCCTGACCTTGCAGGCTAGGTGGAAGAGTCAGATTGGTCTTTCAGTACGGTAGAAACACAATGAATTGCCTACACACATTCTCATAAGAGCACGGGTTTTTGTTGTTTATATCTTGACCTAAGACAATTTCCCGGAATCCACTTGGGAGGTTTCTGGGTGACCAGCTAGGTGACCTAGAGAATGGTTTTCCACTTGAGATCCTGGTTGCTTGGAACCAGGAGATCCAGATTTCATTGCTAGGTTGTGGTCTGCTTCAGACCCTTCACACCAAACTGTAGATAAATTTTGCAAGATGAATGCCATGCAAATGACCACACTGATCTCTTGCTTTAGATGTAGACAGCTGGAAAGTAGCTTAGAGTGCTTCTGTAAAAGTGGAAGTCACAAGGACTTAGCCTAGGTCAATTTTTTACTTGTCAAAAATAGCATAGTTACATCAAAGATACCTAGAAAAACTTTCTCTAGGCTTGAAAAAAAAATCCCTTCCTCTTCCAGGGAAGTCTACTTAATGTGACCACTTACTGCTTTTTGACTCCAACCTGTGTATCCACATCAGAACTAAACTCTTCCATTACAGAGAACTGCCTCTGGGTCCTTCTGATAACTGTGCCATCGCACTTCTGCCTGTGGGTCTCAAAATGACTCATTTTCCCATGAGTTGTGTTTATAATCTTGTACAGTTTGGGGAATTAACCTGAAAAAGAGACTGGGCTGGCAACAAAAATGTAGCAAATGAATTGCTAATTATTGTAACCATCGCTCTGAGCTTTTGTTGGTTACCTGCTGCCTGCCTAGGCTGCTTCTGTTAAAAAAAAATAGCCATTTATTACTATAATTTGAATAAACACGTTGATAAACAACCATATTTAGAATCGTGCAGACATCTGATGTCAATGGACATTTGTATTTTACCTTGTTATAGTCCATAAATCTCATTTTGAATTTTAATTTGTTATTGAGGTGTAATACATACAACAGAATGTGTAAAGGCTGTTACTAATCTTCAACGCACAGTCTGATAAAATTTTATCTCTATGTACATTCTGATCAAGATATACAGCATTTCCAGCCCCTAGAGGTTTCCTCCATTCCCCTCTTATTCAATACAACCCTCGCCAAGGGAGCCACTATCCTGAGTTCTTTCATCATTCGTTAGTTTTTCTTGTTCTTTACTTTTATATAAATAGAATCATGCAACATGTACTATTTTGTGCTTGGCTTCTTTCCCTCAACATAATAACGTAATAACAGAGACTCAGGCTTGTTGCATGTATCAGCAGCTCCTTTTCCATTCAGTCCCACAGTCTGTTTATTTGTATTCCTGTTGATGGACATCTGGATTGTTTCCAGTTTGGGGCTATGACAAAAAGGGCTGCTATGACTATCCTTGTCCTTTTTGGACATGTAAACTCATTTTTATTGGATATGTCTAGGTGTAGAATTACCGGGTCATAGGGTGGGTGTATGTTTAGCTTTGGTAGATCCTGCCAAACCCTTTTTAAAAGTGGTTGAACTAATTTACACTCCCACCAGCAGTATATTAATAGCTCCCATTGCTCTGTATCTTTGCCAACACTTGGCCTTGTCTCACAATTAATTTAATATGAGTATATGTAAGGGGTGTGTGTGTGTGTGTGTGTCCAGGGTGAAAGGGGGAATAGGATGTCTAGTAAGTGTTGAGATTATACTGGGCGCCTTAACTCTTTGGGCCTGGGTTTCAGAAACGATGGTCAGGGATGAGGTGTGGGGTCCATCTGGAAGGTGGTGTTGGCCGGGAGTGAAGCCAAGGGATGAAACACTCCCTGAGGATAACGAAGCAGGGTGTTTTCAGCACTACTTTGGAAACCTACATAAGATGCCCAAATATACAAAGAATATTTTGGAATAATTGTTGCCTTACCTGGAGTTATTAGTCAGGGTGCTGGCAAGAAATAGATTGCATACTTGCATTAGTCGTTCTTTCACTGCTGTAACGACGTACCTGAGACTGGGTAATTTAGAAGTAAATGAGGCGGCCGGGCGCGGTGGCTCAAGCCTGTAATCCCAGCACTTTGGGAGGCCGAGGCGGGCGGATCACAAGGTCAGGAGATCGAGACCATCCTGGCTAACACGGTGAAACCCCGTCTCTACTAAAGAATACAAAAAACTAGCCGGGCGAGGTGGCGGGCGCCTGTAGTCCCAGCTACTCGGGAGGCTGAGGCAGGAGAATGGCGTGAACCCGGGAGGCGGAGCTTGCAGTGAGCTGAGATCTGGCCACTGCACTCCAGCTTGGGTGACAGAGCGAGACTCCATCTCAAAAAAAAAAAAAAAAAAAAAAAAAAAAAAAAAAAAAAAAGAAGTAAATGAGGCTTAGTTAGCTTATGGTTCTGCTGGATATACAGGCTTCTGATTCTGGGGAGGCCTCAGGAAACTTAAAATTATGGTGGAAGGTGAAGGGGGAGCAAGTGTGTCTTACATGGTGGGAGCAGAAGGAGGAGAGCAAGGGGGAGGTGCCACACACTTTTAAACAAGCAGATCTTATGAGAACCCTATCAAGAGACAGCACTATGGGAATGGTGCTAAACCATTAGAAAGCACCCCATAATCCAGTCACCTCTCACCAGGCCTCACCTCCAACACCAGGGATTATAATTCAACATGAGATTTGGGTGGGGACACAGAAGCAAACCATATTAATACTCAAACTAGATAACTTGAGAAGTTAATAAAGGGACTATTTACAAGAGGTGGAAGCATGGCCAGTGCCTATGATATCATTTGCATTTGTCATGATTTGAATTTTCACCATAGCTCCAGCTCTGTTGACCTGAAATCATGAACATACTTCTATAATCCTGTTGGTTTTGCCTCTCAGCATCTCCTTATTGTCTTTCTGATCACCATATCTCAAACTCTCCTCTAGGTAAATGCACCCACCAAAACAGTCAATATATGTGGGTGAAATCTGTGTCCGAGGCTAAACCAAGCAGCACATCCAATCCTCTTGGCTTTAGTAATTAGCTTAGAGATAGGCTCATAAATCAACTCATACTGATGGGGCCAAAAAGATTTATTCATGAAACCTTGGTGGAGCTATTGGTAGAGGTCAGGGTGCTCTGTGTTCTGAGGATACGGTCTTGAAGCCTATAGAGACCCTGCGGGAAAGCTGAAAACAAAGCCAGGGAAGAAGAGCTGAGAGAGACATCCTGGTGGCATCGGCTAAGCCATGGGCTGGCCAAAACAGGAACCCAAATGTACCTATGCACTATGTAGCTACAGAAGACAATTGTTCTTGCTTAAGCTTAAGCCAGTTTTCATTGTGTGTTCTATTGTTTGCAACAAGAAGAGTTCTACCTAATGCAAAGGAAGTTGGAGTTTAGACAGTCACTGATCACCATATTTTTTCCCATTTTGCATATGTTAGGATTTAAGTTAAGCACTGGTTATGAAGTAGATGTTCCTCACCTGCCACCAGCAGGCTGGGCTTTGCACTGGTGATGTGATTGTACTTTTTGTTGTCACCCACATACCTAGTATTAGTGGCAACATGCTCATGAAAGAGCTTGGCTGTGCCCAAGATAAGTATAAAGATAGCTGGTAAGAAGCCAAGTCTCAATCCCATAACAGTGTAGCCACCTGGCACAACCAACCTCTCATCTTGAGGGCTAGCTTTAAATAACACAACTCACATTACACGTGAGATAAAGACAATGCAGCAGGAGAGAGGTGAATGTCGAATACCTGAGAGGCACTCTGTGGTCTAGGCAAATGCACCTACACAGTGAGACCTGAGAGAGCCAGGCTCAACTTCTCCCTAGCCATGTCAGCCCCCAGGACCTCATTCAGTTCTTTTGCCAGAAAATGAACACTAATGACCTTATTTTGAAGTTTTGAGTACTGGGAGAATTCAAGTTAAATATGATGCATGCAACAAGCATGAAACAGATGCAGGGAAAGAAGTAGATTCCTCCCATCAACAGAACAATTTGCAAGAGGATGCCTTGCACATGGTTTGTGTCACCTCCTCTCTGTTGTGCGTTTATGCATGTGTGTGTGATTATTTTGTTTGTATTTTTATTGTTTTGAATTTTTCTTTCTCTCCTCTGGCTGATTTTGCTAGAGGGAGTAATATAGTTCTACTTTCCCCATCCTTAACCCAAGATAACTTTATACTTATCTTTGGTCACTGGGGATGAAAATATCTCATTGGTGAGACATAGGTTTTCTGGGTGAAAGACAAATCATAACAATATGTGCAACGGTGGGGCTGGCTAGGACTTTCAGTTTCGAACCTTTGTTGCTATTCTATTGGTATGGCTGAGATGTAAACAGACAGTCTAGCATCCTTGTTGGAATGGCCCAATCCGTCTTCTTGCCTCGAAGTGGAGTATTTTTCTGCCTTTCAACTCAGCTGGACTGCAGGTTGTGCACCATTTGCCTATTCATCCTTATTGTGGTGGTGAAATGCAAACGAAGTCGTCTTTGATGTATTAGAGGCATAATAGCAATTTTCTGACTTTCTTTCCTGAGCCAAAGTCTTCCCAAACTTCACACCAGGGAGATGATCTTAGGAGTGGTAGGATCATCCTGGAGCCAGGCTGGTGAGCATGTTGCCTTTTCTGTTAGGAGGCGTTCATTATTATCACATCAGGCTGTCAGGGAGTATCCTCAAAACTCCAGGAGAGAAGAGAAGGGATTTTTACTTTTGAAGCAGAGAGAAAGTTGGAAAGTAATTAGTATGTACTAATTACAAATAATAATGATAATAATAATAATGTTTTGAATTGGTGCCTAATATGAGAGTTGATTTGGGCTCCTTGCCCGACTTCAAACCGATGGTTGCTGCCTTTCAAGTGGTCATGCATCCATTTTGAGATATGACAGTGATACTCTATTCTGAAACATTTAATTGCTGGCATTGTTTATTGAGAGAATTTTATAGCCTCTCTTAGGCATCAAATTTTACACAGCATCTGCTATGGATGTCACTGATTTAAGTATTTAGAAGAGAGAGTAGAAAGTAAATGGAGAAAATAAAAAATTACATAATTCATTGCTATGGAAGGACAAAAGAGTTTCGCTTGGACAATTAACACCTAAGAAGCTGTCGTACCTATAATCAAATGTGCACCATATTTTGCCAAGTATCCCGGGCTGTCACATCTGCCATCACCACCTGTGATCATTTTCTTCCTCTTTTGCACTAAATAATCAATTACAAGATTCTAGGTTTTTCTCCCTTTACTCATTTATTACTGGCTCAAGACCTTGCTTCCAGTAGTGCCAGAGGGAGGATGCAGGAGCTTTCTACTTCGGAGGACGGGGCAGACGACTTGTGAATCATTAACTGGGCTAAGGACAGATACAGTCATTGACAAAGTGTGTGAATATCTGCTTTGAAAATGCTTTTAAAGTATAAAAACTCGCAAAAGTCCATCCTGCTGAAGTTTTGGGGCTGAGCCAGGCTCTCTCTGGGCTATCATTGGGATGGTTAAATTGTCACAAACTTTCTAGAGAGCAATTTGGCACATGCATTACTTTACTGTTTAACCCAATATTTCCTGTTCTATGAAGCCATCCTAAGAAAATGATCAGTGCCTAACACATATTAGATGCTCAAACACGGTGAACTGAATGAAAATGCAAAGAAGGATATACATAAAAAGAAATTCGTTGTAGCACTAATCCCCCTCCATTAAAAGAAGCAATATAAATGTTCAGTAGAAAGGCAACCATGAAAGTATAATGGAGTATTACGTGGTAATCAAAAATGAGATTTACTGAGTTTCTAATAGGACAATGATACTTATAAAATAATGCAAAACTATGTATTAGCTGACCTCAAGATAGACATGCATGGAAAAGAGTGGTAAAATTATACCCTTATAAAAGTTGATTTTTTTTTTTTCTGAGACAGAATCTCTCTCCGTCGCCCAGGCTGCAGTGCAATGGCATGACCTCAGCTCACTGCAACCTCTGCCTCCAGGGTTCGCCCGGGTTCCCGGGTTCTTCTGCCTCAACCTCCTGAGTAGCTGGGACTATAGGTGCACGCCACTACGCCAGGCTAATTTTTGTATTTTTAGTAGAGATGGGGTTTCACCATATTGGCCAGGCTGGTCTTGAACTCCTGACCTCGTGATCTGCCCGCCTCAGCCTCCCAAAGTGTTGGGATTACAGGCATGAGCTACCACACCCGGCCAAAATTAGTTCTTCATATCTCTGTATTTCTGAAAGTTTCCACAATGAACACACATTATAAAGATCTGTATTTGTATTAACAATGTAATACTTTAAATATGCATGAAGTAAGTAAAATATTCTGCAAAAGATCCTATTACTCTAAGAAATATATTAAAAATATAAATTACTCTCTATCATTTTCACATCTACCCCTATTAATGGATGCTAGATTTTCTTTAGAGTGTTTTATAGAGAGAAGGCAGGCATCTTATCTGAAGGTCTTTGTGGTACCCATGTGACCCTAGTTACATGTAAGGCAGACATGAAATAGGATCAAAACATGGTCTGGTCACATCGGGTATCTTCCTGGTACACTGTGGGGTAATGCGTATACCCAGGTCAAGTTGGTGCAGCAGAGTTATTAAAGAAGTGCTTGGTAGAAGATAACCTGAGACTGAGGAGATTTCTGATTGAGGGGTGCTGTGCTCTAGATTTGAGATGCTGAAAATGTGACCTGTGGACTAACAACCTCATCACCTGGAAGCTTATTAGAAATTCTGAATCCCTCCAGACCTACTGCATTAGAATCCGCTGTCAGTAAGATCCCCAGTTAAGTCCAAGGTCGATCCAAGGTTGAGAGGTGCTACTAGAAAGCACCTTGGGGAATGGATGCTGGGATGCGACACCCTGGGGAGAATACACGTAGTTACCAGCACTCCTTTTGGGGAAGGAGAATTTGGTAGTCAAGGTAACTGATTTTCTGTAGGTGGCAGAAAGTAGACTTTACCGAAGCTTTCCAAGCTGCACAAGGCCTTTCGAGATGATGTCTGAATCAGGACTCATTGAACGGGCCATGAAGAAGTGAGAGTGGAGACCAGTGGGAGACCTGGAACCTGGATGGGCTGCCAAGCAGGCTGCATGATCCCTTTTAGGACTGTGTGGTCCCCAAACCAGGGCTGCAGAGGCGAGTCCCTCAGAGGGGACAGCAACCCTAAAATTGTTTTGCAGCCCTACTTGTCTTAGAATGATGAAATTGGCTTGTCTTTGTATTTTTTTTTTCTGCAAAAAGAAATTGAACAAATGTATCCAAGGTGTCCAAGGTGAAGTTCTACACTCCCTCTGGTAGTCAGTGGGGGCAAACCCTTTAATTTGAGTTCTCTTTCTAAACATCCCGGTCAGATGCTTCCCTGTCTTTCTGACCACCTGTAGCAAACCCAGCTGTGAGTCCCAAGGTAGGCTACATGTTTGCAGATGCCTGTTTTCAGACCTGTGACAATTCCCATAGAAAAAATCTAGAAAAACAAGAAAATAAGGAACAGTCTGTGAGTCTTTGACAAAGCTCAACAGATTCAATTTAAAGGGTTGTCCTTTACCTGAGACTAATATCTTTTTTTCTTTTGTGCTGTTAACATTTTTTTTTATAATGATGACTATTTTTCTCATAATGTTCTTGACAAAAGAAACAGTTGGTAAACATGTCATTGACTTCTTTTTTTAGGTCTTTCCTAGGAACCTGGGCATTTTAAAGAAGATGCAGTTCCCATATTGGTGGAGATCTGGTCCCGTCTCTGAATGAACCAACAGTCACTCAGTGGAAGTGGCGCATTCCTAGAAAGTTGACAGTGCGTTGACTGCCCCACCTCCAAACCAATCCTCCCCCATGGGATTTCATGAGCCACAGCCACTTCTCCACTGCAAGCTGAAATTTGAACTGTTTCTAACTTAAACAATAGAAACGATGCATTATATTCTAACATTAACTACTGTAATCTTATATCAGCAGGGGGCTCACCACCCTTTGGGATATAAGCAGCACTGGCCCAGACTCATTCCCATTCCATGGCCTGTAGAAGCCTAAACCCCTCCAGGAGAGCTGCGCACATTCCAGAGCTGGGGACCTGGAGCTCCACTGGTCACTCCATCCCATCCTTGTTTCTGCTTCCCTGGATCATTTCAGTTCCACTGGCCTCGCTACTCTGAACACAGCTGTCTCCTTTCTGCCTTCTTCTCCCCGCTCCCTACACTCTGTTCTAATACCTTGGGTCTCACCTCCTTCCCCCTCAAGGGACATATCAAGCCTTCTTGTCAGCACACACCGTACCCTCACTCATCTGCGGCCAGCCACTAAGATACTAAAATGCCACACTAGCACACTACTGTTAGCAAGAAATGAGATGTGACACCTCACCCCTGACCGTGACACAGTGGTAGATCAGGAGCTGGCTGGGGGCTCACGACTTCAGCTGGGGTTGGCCCTCTGAGGAACTGTTGTCACCTGGGCACTGCAGGGACCTCAGGTCTGAGCCCGGAGCCCTGCAGGACTGGACTTAGCCCTCAGGTGCTCAACGGAGCAGGCAGCCACATGCCTCTTGATTTTGTCTAGAGCTGACCAGGGTGTGTGTGGTAGAATCTGTACCCTAAGCCTTATTAGACTTTCCCCTGTGTGTATAAATGAGTCTATTGTCCAAACTGGTTGGAGGTGCCTTCTGGCAGATCTGGAAAAAGATCTGGATCCCTGCATATCTGAAGGTGACCTCAGCTTTTAGACTTCAGTTTTCTGAGGACAGAGTCTTTACCTGATGCTCACAGCTGCTCACAGCCTTTCCACCCACGCAGCCTTCCATGTGGGAAACGTTCCTCATTCGTCAGTGTCCCTGTCACAGAGAATAATGTCATGCTGCAGCGCACTGCCCAGGGCGCAAGGGCTTGGTGCTGAGAGAGACCCAATGAGTCCAAGCGCTCAGCTGCTGCCAGCTTGCAGGAGACGTGCAATTGCTCAGGCTTATCACGGCTGCCTTCTTGCCATTTCCACCTTTTCACTTGGGTAGGATTGTATTTTCCTCGTATCTCCATTTTCCACTGTGCTCATGGCACAGACAGAAGCACATCAGACCTGTAACTTGAATCACAAACACCCTGACATTTCGTTCCAGAATTAGAATGTCCCCAAGGCTTATGCCAGAGAGCAAGACAACCCTTTTGGATGTGTTTTAACAGGTGGCCTCTGCTACACCCCAGGGCCTACTTCATTTGGGAATTGAGATGAATTCAGAAAGTGCCTATCATATCCCAAACTGGGCCCCAGGTCCTGGGGATAAAAAGATGAATAAAGGTAGGAGAGAGAGACTGTAAATAAATACCTAGCATGCAATTTGTAAACATACGTGAAAATACTCTAAAAAGAGAAAGAAGCAAATCCACTGTGCTTGTGTGGTTCAGAGTCAGGGTAAATGGTCCCTGAAGGTAAGAATTGGGCCAGGGTAAGCCAGGCTTTGCTGCAGAAACAAGCCTGCATGATTTCAGTGGCTTGAAATGTCAAGGTTATTCCTCCATCTGATGACATGTCTGTGTGGTGTGGGCGAGCTCTGATCCACACAGGGGTCTGGGCTGATGGAATCCTTACTGGTGTTGGATAAGGGAAAAGGAAGAAGCAGAACAGACATTGGCTTTTAAAGGTTGAAGCCTGGAAGAGACACACATCCCTTCTACCTGCATGTCATTGGCATGTCATTGGCCAAAGTAAGTCGTGTGGCCAAGGATACCTGAGAGTACTGTGAAGTGCAAGCTCATCATATTCCCAGAAGGAAGAGGAGAAGCGTGCTGACAGCCACAGGGGGAAAGGCATTCCACCAGTAAGGGCAGCACAGGGAGGGAGGCAAATTCAGCGAGACTGGGGACCCACGCCCAGGATGGTGAGATGCTAAGGTGTGTGGATGTGTTTCCGGGTAACCCGATGCTTCTCACTACAGCACTGTTATTTGAATGCCTGTCTATGGGGCACTAGGTACTGAGAGCAGATACACAAGACAATAGACTTCATGCAGGGGGAGGAAAAGTAGGGCCCCACGTCCCAATGCAATTTCATTTGGGGGCTCCTTGAGGGTCAGAGCTGGCCTTTATATGTTCTTTTGTCTCTGGCCCTGTTGGGTCTGTGTAGGTGACCCACAGCTGATGGAACCTGAGGGAGCCCTGTGGGTGCTGAGGGCATGCCATAGGGACAGGAGGGCTGGCCCTAAAGACGTGTCCCCACCCAATGATGCGTTCAACTAAGTAAGGTGAGCTTGTTCATCTCAGTCTGTCACGAAGGAAGCTGCGTGGGATCCAGGAAGCTAGTCTGGAGTAACAAACCACCAATATTTCAGTAGCTGAGGACAGCAGAAGCTGAGTTGTTGCCCATGCAGTGGTCCTGAGAGTGCCCTGGCTCCTCATGCATAGTCTCTGGGTGGGGTCTTTACCTAGGCTGCTCCAGGGCTGCGCATGGATGCTATGGTTACCTGGAAGGAGTCAAGGGCTGAAGAGCACGGGTTCCTATGTCCAGCCCAGACATTGCTCATGTCTGTGCAGGTTCCACAGCAGAGGACATAGTTCCATGGCTGCAGCAGAGTATAAGAGAAGCTGGGAAACATAATCTAACTGTGCCCATGTAGTCTAGCAGAGCCTCCAACCCATAGAAGTGAGGAACACTTGATAAAATGGGCTTAGTCAAAGTCACAGACTATTCTGAAATTCGTTTTTCCCTTTCCTGATTGTCTAGGAGAATGGCAAACTGGACCATTTATTCCCAAGGAATGGTTCATAAAATTGTGGGAGAATGTTGCCTGGATTAGGATGAGCACATCTCTCCTTTTAAACCAGGCCATGCTCATGACTATCCTGTTCTGCAGGAAGAACCTGTCACTTCCCAAGAACACACCCATCCATTGAGGCTTAAAGCCATTCTCCAACATCTGGAGAGACTCAGTATCTGAGTAAGACAGGGGCAGTGTCTCCTTGCTCTTGTGGTCATTCCTGCTAATTCCAGTATATAAGGCTGATGCAGTGCTTCTAGAGTCCTTGGGCACCCAAGACCGCATTGCCAATGACAGGGACTCCAGCCAAAGGCTGTCTGGCCTCTCGAATGAGCCCCTTGAACCCAACTCCATTCCATCAAGTCAAATCCTTTTCCATCATAGCTGAGAATCAGCACTTGGCTTTCTAACCAGTGATTCAGAGAACAGGTGTCTTTACAGAGCATTAGGAATCACTGTGTTTGTTGAATCTACTTGAGTTTATTTAAAATTATTTGTTGTATGTGTGGGAAAGCTTGCCCGAGCTTGGGGTTTGCTGCTTGTGGCTTGCCATTGGAGTTCTGCCATATAGCCACCTGTGTTTCATAGTCTGCTATCTGATTACAGTGGAGATGCAGTATCTGACTCTATATGTTCTCACTTGTCTTACATCTTCCGAATTTCATTGAATATAATCACGTTAAGGTAAAATGTGTTTAAACTGCTAATGGACTGGGCCATTGACTTTAACGACATTCTCAATACTACATTTAATTATTGTACAAGCTTTTCTTGATGATCATACTTCCCAGGATCAGTTGGAGTTATGTTAAGTACACTTAGGCAGATAATAATGAATGAAACAACTCTTTTATAATCTAGGAGAAGTAGAAGCTCTTAATGTGTGGAGGATGAGGCAGACACGCTGCAAGCACCTGTGGGGCACGCGACCATGCTGACGACTGTCCTGTGCCAGTACAGAGAGTTTTGGTGCATCTTAGAGAAGAGGCTGATGTTCTGGAGGCAGGTGGCACTGAGCCATGCAGCCCCATGGCTGGGTGGTGGTTGCAGAGAGCACTGGAGACAGGAAGTACTCTCAGCGGCAACCAGGGTTCTCCTAGAAAGTGGCTGCTGCTGTTTCTGGAATGACACTGTGGGTACCAAGTTATCTTCTAGACAGTGGCAAGTTTCTGGGCCAGCCCTGCAGAGTCCTTGTTGTAGCAGTTAGAACTTGGCAGGAAATAAGGGAGCCATTCAATCTGGGATATTTGAGCAGAGTTTAGTAAGGGGACTATTTACCAGTTGTGGTCAGGATATGAGGAGGAGTTCTTAAGGGAGAGTGTGATCTCCCTGAGCTGCTAACACCAGGGGCATGACTAGGCTTTGGAGGGCAAGGAATAGTGGTCACTAGCCCCAGAGAGCACTGCCTGGCAGCAGCTATGGCTGCTGGTGGAGAGAGACAGTTACAACTGCCATCTGATAGGGAGGTTGCCAGAGGGGCAATCATACCTAGTTCCACCTTCCCTTCATCCTTGGAATCTCCTGCCAGTGCCCCTCATTGACTAAACCCCAAGCTTAAGGGTAAAGCTAAAGGGTAAAGAAGCCATATGACGCACCCAGACCTGTCTACCTCCTGGGCATGGAGCAGGAGGAGGGTGAGTGTGAGTACAAAGAGCAGACAAAGCACAATCCCCATCTGCAAACCTCTCCAGGCCGGAGGCTTTCTCACGGCCAGGCCCACCATAGAAGCTTAACCAGTAAGAGAATAGTGAATCATTCTCAGAGAAGGAAGAGGTGGAATGAGATGAGGATCTGGTTTTGGAAAGTTTGCATTCTAGTCCTGATACAGTCCCTGACTGGCATGGACCTGGACAACTCATGGGACCCCAATTTTCTCATGTTCAAACTGAGGATAACGATGGTCATCCCCCAAGGTCTCTCTGTGGGGCTCATATAGAAACAGAAATGGAGCAAGTGTAGAGTACATTCAAAGAAGGGGAACCAGCAAAGGCAAAGATGTGGAGGTGTGAATGTGTGGTCATGTCCAGTGGAAGAAGCAGAGAGGGAAGAAGAGAGCTGGCATTCTCCTGATCACAGGGCCACTGGGGCCATGCCAGGGAGTTCAGAATTTTCTTAGACTACTGAGGAACACTGAGAGCTCAGACAGCAAGGGCCAGGGGCTTGGCCTCTGTCAGCAATAAAAACAGAGTGAGGGGCTTGAAGGGGAATGGAATTTAGGGAAAGGCCAGTCCAATGACTGGTTGTTTCAGCTGCCAGTGTAGAGAAGGTAGGAGGTTTCTCCAACAGTGTATGAATCCTATGTTAGTTATTAGTGTAACAATATCACCGCAAACTTAGCAGCCTAAAGTGGCATATTAATATCTCAGTTTCTGTTAGTCAAAAGCCTGAGCATGGCTTAGCTCTGTCCTCTGTAAGACATTAATCATAATATTGGTGTCAGGGCTGTATTCTCATCTGAAGGCTCGACTGGGGAAGATCTGCTTCGCGAACCATGTGTTTGTTGGTGATGTTCATTTCCTTGCAGATCAAAGATGGGGAGGCCAACTTTTTGGCTGGCTTTTGGCTGGACAGCAGCCTCCACTCCCTGCTGTGTGGCCTCTGCATAGGGCAGCTCACTACATGATGACTGACTTGCTTCTTCAGAGCCCACAAAGGGAAGGTCTGCTAGTGAGACAGATGTCACAATCTTATGTAAGGTAGCCATATGCAACTTGTCACTCTGCCATTTTCTGTTGGTTAGAATCAAGTCACTGGTCCCACCTACACTTCTGGGTGGGAGTGGGGCACTAAACAAGGGTGTGGACACCATGAGGGAGGGTCATGGGGCCACCTTAGTATGTGTCTAGGATACTGCCAAGACATACACGTCATGTTATGCCACTTAAAAACACAATAACTACCCAATGTAAGTGTGTGTGTGGTGTGTGTGTGTGTGTGGGGTGTCTGTGTGTGTGTGTGTAAATGTTCTCTTTTTTTTTTTCTTAAAGGCAAATAAAAATTGGGTTGCATAAGAGAACTGTTCATTTGAAGTATATTATTTCTTTAAGTTCTGGCATCAGAATTCAATTATGTTTCTATAAGAAAAAGAGCCATGGGTAAGTCCCAAAAGTATGTTTGAGAACCCCCTGGGAATTCCACCAGCTTCAGTAAGAGAAACAATCACTTCAGAAACTACAATTTTATTCTATAGAAATGGCTTTTGATGGGGAATTATCACAGTAAAAGAGAAGTTTTTACATTGCAAAATTAACTTTTTAGATGTTCAGCCAAATGACAACAGAATAAAAAATTAAATGCTCAAGTAATTGAGATACATCTGTGAATTGGCCTTAGACATTATGAAAAAATATTATTTGAAACCAGAAATCTCATTGTATGCAATTCTAATAATGTCAGATTTATAGAGATAATATAATTTACATTTTAATATACGTAAAAGGAATCATGAACAAATTGATTTTTAGGATTTTCAGTTTATAACATCTTCCAGATTGAATGTAATATATAAGAAATACTACAATGTTACCCCAAGAAGACCATGGGAAAGAATTTGGGCAGTAACTAGATATCTTGCTAGTTGTTTTAAAACTGAATTCAATGCATGTGTCTCTATGCTTTTATGTAACTGGATACTATTGTGATTAATTAACCTTCAAATTTTTTCAACTTTATCTGAACTTTTAAATAAAACATACTCATTATTTTCTTATCTATTTTTTTCCATGCATCTGCCCATTGCATGAGTCAAACACATTAATTATGATAAACAAAAGATAAAAGAAACAGCAGGTATTTCCTTCTATGTTCCACAAATAATTTAATTCTTTAAATTTTACCAGTTTGATTCTCCCTGGGCCGGGCTTTGTGCAGGAAACGTTCCTGGGTGCAGTCTTCAGACCTTCTGCAGAGAATGTGTGGTGACTTGTCCCAGGAAGTCAGGTGCTGGGCCTTCTAGTCCTTTCACTCTGTGATCAGCTGAGTGACAAATGTCTGATCAACTTCAAAGTCTAGGGAAAAGGATTCATTTGCTAAGAGAGTTTGCTTGTTTGGAAGAGAGATTGACCAGCCACGGGCAGAAGAAGAAGGTAGAGGAGTCAGGGCTGGCCTCTGGTCGCGGTTCTTTCACTGGAATCCCCTGGGAGCCTCCCTGTACCCACACCTCCTCCTCTGCGCCATCAGGAACATACAGAGGAGAGTGCTGATATTCCTTCTTTTTAGTGCTAACAATCCCGTTTCATGGTTTCTGGAAGCCCCATCCCTTTCCTGCTACAAACTTTGCAGTTAGTCTTGAAACAACCTAAACAAAAGCATTTTAATTATTTGTTTGGATTTAGATTATCTCAGACAGCCCCATCCCAAGGGATTGTTGGAGGAAAAGGTCTCATTTGAAGATATGTTGAGAAACCGACTCTGGGAAAGTTGATGGGACTATAGCTTATATGGGAGCATTTTTGAGAACTGGGGCAGCTCTCCCAACTGACCGTATTAGAGGTCCCAGGTCAATAGGACCCCCTCGCATAGGGGTGTGGTGTGTGAGCTGCACAACATCAGGGCGGGAGTTGATGTGGCCCACAATGTGAACGGCGCCCTCCAAGGTGAGCAATGTGATGCCCTGCAGAGTCGTACATAGGGAAAGTGGAGGCTGAAGTGGGATGGGACAACACTGGCACGGTTGACTTTGGCAATGGGTGACGGGGAGCAATCGAGGTGCAGGTGAGAAAGGAAGGCAGGTGAAGCCCCCTACTCACTCCAAGCCGGCGGTCTGAATCAGATCTGTCTGGAAGTGGCTGGGGTGAGCTTGACCTCCATCTCCCTAGAAGTGGACCCTGGGGTAAACCATCCAGGTGCCCGGGTTCCCCTTCATAATGAAGACTCATTTCTCCAGCTTCTAGAAGTGCTGACTTGATGCCTCACTGAATCTCCAGGAATTGCCCTTGGCAGCAGAATGCTGCCTTGCCCTAGGATAAGCCCCTCTTCAGGGGCAGCCCATGTCCACTGGCTGGCCACTGCGGGGCCCGTGGCTTCGGTCTAGGACAGCCCAAGTGACCCGTGGCCTCCTCTGTGGCCCCTGTTGCAGATACATCACAATTCACCTCCTCCCTCTGTCTGGTGCTTAGGGATTCCCAGGTCACCCTTCTGCCTACAGTGCCCAAGGTTGTAAGTCTGCTTCTTCGGAAACAGAACCTGAAACACCGGCCTCTACCAGCCTGACCCAAACACCAACTTTTTCTCCATCTTTAAACCTTTGCAAGCCAGTCACCTCCTCTGCACTGTTTCTCCTTGGCCTCTCTCCCCAGACTTCTCCATGAGCATGGCCTCCAGACTTGGGATTTGTGGCTTCTTATGGTTCTCTAAGATTCCTGGAGCTTAGGAGGAGGAGAAAAGAAGGAAACAGGCATTTTCTTGGAAATAGCTGGCATCTTTGCCCACTTAGTCCATGAATGCCACAAATCCTAGAATTCCAGAAAGAAAGGGCAAAATTTGCAGTGCACATTCACTGCTATATTTGAGTCTAATGCTACCACATTATTTTGTGCATATGTTTCCTCTCCCTCTCCATCTTTTTCTTGCCTTTCTTTGTCCTGGATTGGATTGGATTGGAGGGAATTTGTTTTTTTGTCTGTTTTAATTATTTCATTGTTTTTCCTCTTTAACGTTTGAGAACCTCTCAGATTCCATTTTCTAGGGGTTACCCTGGAAATTACAATATGCAAACAATTTATTAAAGTTTAAAGTTGATCACAGTCTTTTTCCTACACCAAAGTAGTACAAAAGACTTAGGGTATTTTAACCAATTACTATCACCTCTTTGATAGTTTAGTTCTCTTGTTCTTCATCGGCCCTGCTGGACATAATTATTACTGTCATTCCTGTTTTCCCAGAAATTCATTCCTACACTGAAGGGCTTCCAAAAGGGAGGAATCTTTCCTGTAGTTTCTTTTAAAATATTTTTATTATCTTCACTTCTCGGCAGCCTTACTTGGTTTTCCTAGGTCTTTCTTCTCATTTTTCCTACTTGGGATTATCTTGACTTCTTGAGTTCGTAAATTAGTGCCTGCCACTGGTTTTGGTTTTGGACAATTCTCAGTCCTGATCTCTTAACGTTTTTCCAATTCTGCATTTCCCCTTTCTTTCCAGGACTCCTATCAAACATGCATGGTGGGCATGCTTGCTATCTTCCCAAGCTCCAGACCATGTCTTCTGAATTGTCCATCCTTGTCTGTGCTGAATTTTTCTTTTTTCTTTTTTTGATCAGTATTGTTCAATAATTTGTTCAATTATGGAATTCAATAGTTTGTTCAATAATTTTCTCTCTACTTAGTCCATCCTGCTGTCAAATATGTATATGGATTTTATTAAACTTTCAGTTAATTCATTTTTTACTTCTAGACACTATGTGGTCCCTTTTCAAATCTGCTGACATCACTTCTTACTGTTTTTCCTTTCCTACAGATTTTTAAATTTGTCCTTTGTTTCTTTAACCACAGCAGGCACAGTGAAGTTATCATGCCTGTCTGGTGATTCCATCACTAAATATTTTGACTTTTTTTTTTTTTTGATGGCTCTGTGTGGCCCTGTGAACATTAACCCTAAGAAAACTATACTACTGTGCCTTCCTTGGAGAGGCTCTGCAGTTGTTCCTTCTGGTACCATCATCTGTGGGTCCAGCTCAATCCGTGTTTTTACCTGGAGCCTCCATGGCCACCCAGGCTTTGTAGGCCTGGGATACAGCTGTGCACCATCACTGCCTTGGGGCCACAGTCTCTGAGTGTCAGGACACTTTTTCTGTCTGTTTTCTTCTCCTCTGCTCAGTCCCAAGGGGATCTCCTCTATGCATCCCCAGGAATGAAGGAAGGAAGGGGTTCATTGATTTTCATCACATCATCCTCTAGAGCTGCCCAAGCCCAGGAGAGTGGGCTCCAGAAATGTCCTCAGGGTCATTTGAGATTATAATTTGGGAATATGGCTGGGAGCTCCCTACTACCATTTCAGTTCTCCTCTGCTTTTTAGGGGATGTCTGTTTGGCAATCATTTTCCATTGTTTTCGATGGCAGTACTCTGGAATCTAAGTTACAGATCCCAATAACTTAGCCGTCCTTGTTGGAAACATTCTTTCCTATTGATCTTCCCTACTGACTGATATCACACTTTAATTCTGAGACTGACTACTGTAATATAACTTTTATTGATATGTAATAGGTGTACATGGTTTTGGGGGTGCAGGTGATAATTAGTTCATGCATATTATTTGTAAAAATAAAATCAGTGTAATTGGGATATCTATCACCTTAAATAGTTGTCTTTTCTTCATGCTTAAAACATTCTCATTCTTCTCTTCTGGCTATTTTGAGGCATGTAATAGATTATTGTAAACAGTAGTCACCCTACTGAGCTATCAAACACTAGGTCTTATTTATTCTATCAAGCTGTATATTTGTACCCATTAATAACCATCTCTTCATCCTCCCCTTCTCCTATGCCTTTCTGGACCTCTGATAACCACCAATCTATTCTCTATCTTCATGAGATCCACTGTTTTTTTTTTCAGCTCCCGCATATCAGCAAGAACATGTGATATTTATCTTTCTGTGCTTGGCTTATTTCACTTAACATAAGGACCTTCCGTTTTATCCATGTTGCTGCAATTGACAGGATTTTCTTTTTCATGGCTGAATAACATTCCATTGTGTACAAATGTAAGTTGAACAAAACAACCTGAACATCTTCTTTACCCATTCACCCATTGATAGGCATTTAGGTTGATTCCATATTTTGGCTATTGTAAATAATGTTGCAATAAATATGAGAGTGCAGACATGTCTTCAATACATGGATTTCCTTTCTTCTGGGTATACACCCAGTAGTGGAATTTCTGGATCATATGGTAGTTCTATTTTTAGTTTTTTGACAGACCTCCATACTGTTTTCCATAGAGATTGTATTAGTTGACATTCTTATCAATAGCGTATGATATTTCTCCTTTCTCCACACCCTAACCAGCATCTGCTATTCCATTTTTGATAACAGCCTTTTTAACAGGGGTGAGATTATATCTCATTGTAGTTTTGATATGCATTTCACTATGGTTAGTGATGCTAAGCATTTTTTCATATAACTGTTGGCCATTTATATGTCTTCTTTTGAGAAATGTCTTTTCAGATCTTTTATCCATTTACCAATTGAATCATTTGTTTTTATTTTTTGCTCCTGCCATGGAATCATTTGAACTCTTTATATGTTTTGAATATTAATCCCTTGTCAGATGAATGGTTTCCAAATATTCCAACCCCATTCTGTAGGCTGTCACTTCAAATGGTTGATCATTTCCTTTTCTGTTTAGAAGTTTTTCAGCTTGATGTGACCGCATGCATGTGTTTTTGCTTTGGTTGTCTGTGCTTTTGCTGTCTCACACAAAAAATCTTTGCCCAGACCAGTGTCTTGGGGCCTTTCCCCTATATTTTCTTCTAGTGGTTTAATAGTTTCAGGTCTTAGATTTAAGTCTTTAATCCATTTTGACTTGATTTTTATTAGTTTGAAAACACATTTAAAACATATTCTCTATCAATATTAAGCATAAAACATTGTCCTTTGATTTGTACTGTTAAAATATTTAATACAAAGATATTAATTTAAATTTTTTCAGTTTTCCTGGGATTTTAAACTCCCCTAATAAATGGACATTTAATGTTGCAGAGGAGAAATCTGAAGCCAATCTAACTTACTTTGTGTAAGCAGCATCTTTTCATTTTTGCTTTTGTTTTTGTTTCTTGCATGGATACTTGTCATGTTTTAAAAAATTAATCCTTAAAACTTCAAGCCTTTTTTCAATGTATGCGTATGAGGACTTTGCTTTTCGAATCCGATTTTTGCTGGTGGTAAACTATTTCAGACTTTAGATTGAAGCTTTTTGTTTTTTTTCTGTCTTAAAAAAGATGTATTCTGCAGGGGTTGCTTCTGTTTATTCTGGTCTCTTTTTCATGAAAAGCAATCATCTACATGGCTGATCTCCATCCTCTGCTGTTCCTATCTATCATTTTCTCTCTTACTATTTTGTTTTGTTTTTTCTTCTGTATCCTCACTCCTTAGAAGGTCATCAACTCCTTTTTTCACTGATCTGAGGTTTTCTTGAGGGGCCAGTCGTCAGTTTAGAGCCTCTGGTTCTGTTTTATTCAACATTTTTGACATCATTTCTTTCCTTTCATTTGCTCTTTATTGATGCCCTTCACTGCCTTTCATCCTGTTATTCTTTCATCCTTTTCTCATCCTTTGTCTCTTGATTCTAAGAGCTCTTCTATTTTTTAAAGGTCTTTTTGAGGGTTCCAATAGGTGCTGCAGAACTGTAATGAATCTTATTTTTGTAAGTTTTTGTACACATTTTTCTTTCTTTTTTAAACTTTCATTTTAAATTCAGGGGTGCAAGTGCAGGTTTGTTATATAGGTGAACTTGTGTCATGGGGGTTTGTTGTACAGATGATTTCGTCACCCAGCTATTAAACCATAGTTATTTTCACCATTAGTTATTTTCCATGATCTTCTCCCTCTTGCTACTCTCCATCCTTCAATAGGCCCCAGTGTGTGTTGTTCCCCTTCATGTGTCCTCATGTTCTCATCATTTAGCCCACACTTATAAGTGAGGACATGCAGTACTTGATTTTCTGTTCCTCTATTAGTTTGTTAAGGATAATGGCCTCCAGTCCCTTCCATGCTCCTGCAAAGGACATGATCTCATTTTTCTTTATGGCTGCATAGTATTCCATGGTGTTGTATGTGTGTCACATTTTCTTTATCCAGTCTACCATTCACATTTTTCAAAAGTGTTTTTTTTTTCTGTATCGTGAGTTCTTATTTTTTAATGTCACAGAATCCTCAGAATCTTTGGATTTTTTTTTCTCTTCACTTATTATGGAATGCAGAGACATCTCTCCAGGTCTGGTAAGTGGATGTAAAGAGATTGGGTGGATTCGCCTTTCCTGGTGTTACAAAATGCTCATCTCATACGTTAGGCCCAAATAGGAGTGGACATAAGTGTGTTGTAAGAGGCCAGCTGCTTCCGCCTCAAGGGGTGGAGAAGGAGTTCTGGCCAAATCCAACAGGTGGATTCCTTTTTCAGTGATTTTCTTCCCCTACTCATCTGTTCAATTATCCCCTCTTCTAGCAGTGATCTAGCACCTGCTCTGTACAGTACCCACTACTGTGTGCTGAGCTTAAAAAGAAGGCAATGATGGCTCTTGCCTGCATGGCAATGATGGCACCTTAGATGATGGTAGAACAAACACATATTCAATAACGAATTACGTAATTCAGTTGTGTAGTTCAACAGCTCATGAGAGCTACTACACAATGGGATAAGCTTTAATACTCAGCTTTCTGCTCTCCATCATGGCCTCTGCTGCTGGGACAAGGTATGGATTCTTTTATTATTATTACTATTATTATTATTGTTATTATACATCATAGTATTGAAAGGGTGTGGATTCTTGATGGAAACAGAATTCCTTCCAGGACACTGTAATCAGTCTGTAGCTTCAGTTAGGAGTGCTCTCCTCTGATGTATCTTTGCTTGGAGATGCTGTTGAACAAACCATGGGTCCCTCCACTGGAGAGCATTTTCAACATTCTGATGGAGAGAGGAAAGGTGTCTTCCAGTGAATGTCCCCTGGATGTGCCTGGTGTCACCTGAAGGTTCTGCTCCCACCTGGCCGCTGCGAGGGGTGTGTGGGGAGTGGGGCATCACACACACCTTGCGTTGTTAGTACCCTTTTGGACTTTTGGTGGTGTTTTGGTGAGATAAGCAAACAATGGTGTTGAAATCATCCTTTTCCTCAAATATTTTGCTATTTTGTTAAACTTAAGGGCATGCAGTCACCATCTCCATTGTCACCAAAGACGGTAACTTGGGAAGATTTCTAACAGAGCTGTAGAGAGGAACTAACTGTGAACGGGAAGTTAGGGGATTGTGGCTCTTGTCCTGCCTTTTCCTCCACTAGCCCTTTGTCTCTTATTTTCTCTGGGTCTCACTTCACTCTTTCTAAAAGGGGGTAGTTGATCTAGGTATTAAAACCAGAAAACATCTGAAATATTTTGTAATTTATAGGATAAAGAGACTATTAGAATGAGAGTCTAGTGTTGGGAGAGTGGAAGAGGAACAGAGCAATAAGAAAAGGCAGAAAAGGGAGGGGACAAGGGAAGGACAGCTGAAGCTGAAAGGCCACACCCAGAAAGAGGAGGAGCAGAGAAGTGGCAGTGGGTGTTATGTATGATTCCCAGTGGAAACGCCAGCCCTCCAGCTGACGTGCTGGTGCGTGGAATGTTTTGAGACAAAGGTCCCACATTCTACAGAGTCAGGGTTGATTGCGTTCCCATCTGCCTTATTTCTGGCAGGACTGTCAGATGCATATCACCAATGAGACTGGAAGTAGTGTGTTATTCCTCCCTTACTCTCTCTTTTGGAGATATTTTCCATTTACTGTAGATGCTTTACATCTGTCACTTCTGTGAGAGTTTGTCTCGCCCCTCATAGATGTTGCTGTGTTTGCTATAGAAAGTGGAGGTTTTGACCCAACATTTCTGTTAACCCACAGATCACTGCTTTCAATACATAATTATTCATTGTGCTCTATTAGAAAATCTTTTTATTTGCTAAAAATGTTTGAAAAATAATTTGCCCCAGAATCTTTCTGCAGAACCATCCTGTATTTCTGGTATTGTCTGTTTGGCCTCTGTGGGGTGGTTGCTGGGTGCCTTTATCTTTGCAGTGATTATGTAGATAGATGAGGATGGTGGTGGGATTTGGTGGTCCCTACAGTTATGTTGCACTGCTCAGAAGGTCCCATGACCTAGACTGGAGAGCAGTAAGCTACTGAACAATGTTCATGGCACGTGAAGGAGGCCTCAGCATCTGTGGTCAGTTAGTTTAGCCCTGGTTCCCAGGGATAGTGTCCCCTTCCTTGACTGGTTGCTTTCTCAAAGTGTGTGTCACTATCCCTGCTGTGCACGGATTGGTGAAAGTCACCCTCCCTGGCTTTTCCCTGCAAATAGTTCTAGACTGACAGGCAGAAGGTGCAAGTGAGGCAGGAGAATAGGGACCAGAGACAGGGAACCTAAACACTTCCTAGAGCTAAATCAAATGGAAACACTTCAGCTATGAGAGAAATATCCTCTATATTTACATAGGGCATACGTGGAGTAAATTACTTTGTACCTTTACTTCCTTGTCTTCATTTACATAGGGTGTACACCAAGTAAATAACTTGGTAATTTAACTTTAGCCTCTTCATTTACATAGGGTATACACCAAGTAAATAACTTTGTAATTTAACTTTAACCTCTTCATTTACATGGGCATACACGAAGTAACCAATGGAAACCTCTAGAGGGTATTTAAACCCAGAAAATTCTGTAACTGGGCCTTTGAGTCATTTGCTCAACCCACTCCCACCCTGTTGAGTGTGATTTTGTGTTCAGTAAGTCTCTGCCTTTGTTGCTTCATTTTTCCCTTGCTTTGTTTGTGCGTTTTGTCCAATTCTTTTTTCAAAACACCAAGAACCTGGACACCCTCCACCCGGTAACACAAGGACTTATCTGAACTTGGACACCCTCCTCCACTGCTTAGCTTGGGAGTGGAAGTTACTATACCTTTCTTGGGCTCAATTTCTACATCTATGAAAATTTGGTAGTCAATTGGGTCATTCCTAAAAATGCCTGTGATTCACCTTCCTTACATCTTTTTGGCCCAGAAGAAAGCCATTAGCAGTGTTAAATTTATATCATTATTTCTTTATGAAAGAGGAGATTGAGACGATTTTTTCGGAGGAGCATCATGTCAAGTTTGACAAGACTGACCGGAAGGCCAGCTTGTTGACAAAGGCCAGTCAGACCTGAGTCTGCGATCTCTAAGCAGGGACACTGCT
Source organism: Trachypithecus francoisi (assembly GCF_009764315.1). Lineage (NCBI taxonomy): Eukaryota > Metazoa > Chordata > Mammalia > Primates > Cercopithecidae > Trachypithecus > Trachypithecus francoisi. The sequence continues at coordinate 3,063,276 of NW_022681442.1, read as the reverse complement.
TGGCAGAGGCAACTCTGTTCTGTATCTGACAACTGCACTCTAAGGAGATCTGAGCAGGAAGGGAAGCACAAGAGAGACAGAAATTAAAAATATGGAAAATAGAAAGGGCTGTTGAGAGAGATAAATCAATTAAAGTCTAACCAGAGTTATATACAACTCACCTGTTCCCCAGATGATGGACTTTCTCGGTTTTAGGGAAATTTGTATGCAACCAACTCACATCAGAAGCTTTAAAAAGCCATTAATTTTGGCATTATTTTTCTATTTCAAAACCAAAGTGAGGATTATAAACAGTTTAAAGAGCTTTAAAATGTTAGCACCATTCATCAGAGACCCCAGTGAATACCCAGAAGAATATGAAAATGGACAAGGTTCTGTTTCATTCCTGAAAGCTCCCTGAACCTTCTACTTTTTCATGCCTTGATGTTGGTGCCTATGAAAAGCAACTGCCCCCTGAGGTTCCCGTAAGGGGCTTCATTGGAAGTCAAGCAGAGTGGGTGAAGGAACAACACTGACTTGAGTTCTCTCTGTGTTTCTGATGGTAGGAAAAAAACTTCTAGATTATCTCACAAACACATAGAAAACATAAAAAGAGGCAAAATTATGCAGAAGCACATAAATTATGTAGATGATGGAAAGCCTATGCAAAACATGATATGTGCACATAATAGCATATTTCCCCTGGGGCTAATTGCATCCTTTGGGTACCTTTTGAAGCATCTGAATATTCAGAAGAAAGGAAATTTATTATAATTTGAAAAAATACCGCAATAAATAAGGCTGAAAGAATAACGCACATTGTATTGGAAAGGAGAGACTTGCAATTTGGCCATTTCCCCCAGTTTGACCAAAGCGCGGAGCTACTGAATGCAGTCAAACCTTGATGATACAATTCATGGGAATGTTTCTTTTTCTTCCATAATTTCGTCTCCCAGGTAGCCAAGTTGTGCAAAATCCATTCACTCATTCAACAAATATTGATCTGTTGTCACAACAACATTCCTTCATGTTTTTACCATCCAAAAAATATTTCCTGAGACCTGTAACATGCCCAGTGGTGAGCTCTCCCCTGGCGGAACTTGTGACATAGCATGACAGAGAGGCTGAGGAAAGGGAGAAAGACCACATGCAGGAGAACTAACAGGCTGTTTATTCAGAGCCCACTATGGCAAGGGAGTCGGCCACTGTCACTTGTGTCTGGCAGAGACTCCAAGGCAGGCGGAGAAGTGGGGAAGCTTTGTGATGGAAACGGAGGCTCCAGGGGCGCCCTGACTGAGGGCTGTTAGCCTCGGGAAGCTGAAGGGGGTTCATTAGAAGAAGATCCATTTGGGTAGCACAGTTGGCTTTCCCTGGCTGGTCCTGAGTTGGAAACAGGAGCAAAAATAAAGGAAGCTGACAGATATCAGTCAAGTCTTTAGCGTTTGGGGCCAACTACTACAGAGGTTGAGGTATTTTTATAGATGGTCTAGCCATTGTTTGTTTTCTGTTCAGTTTCCTGAGTCTAATCACCTGGTAATTACCTGTGGGGCTTTGAAGGCATAGGAGAGGGCCTCCTGTGGAGGACAGAGCCAACTTGATGTATCCAAGGCCTCGTATTAGTCAGCTCCAGCTGCTGTAACAAAGTGCCACAGATGGGGGATTCAACAACACAAATTGATTGTCTCACAGAGGCCAGAAGCCCAAGATCAAGGAGTCTGCAGGGTTGGTCCCTTCTGAGCACCCTGAAGGAATATCTGGAATGCATGGACGGTTTTAAATCTAGATCTATTCCAGGCCCATCCCCTGGCTTCTCACCGCCTCAGGTGTCTGATCCTTGGCTTGTACATCCTGTCACCCTGTGTCTTCCCATCATCTTCCCTCTATGCATGTCCTCTTTGTGGCCAAATGTCCCCTTTTAATAAGGACACCAGTTATATTGAATTAGAGCTCATTCTAGTGGCCTCATCTTAAGTGGATCATCTGCAAAACAATGCAAATAAGGTCACATTCACATGTCTTGGGGGTTAGGCCTCCAACATCACTTCATGGACCCAATTCCGCCCACAGCACACCGAAAGGGAGTTTGCCAGTTAGGGCCTGGAGGTTTGCTCCAGTTAGGGCCTGGAGTTCAAGGCAGATGAGCCTAGAGGAGCAAGAGGGGCCTCAAGGACCCTCTCTCCTCTAAGGGTGGTGCAGTGTGGTCACTTGAGAGCTGGCAGGAAGCACAGGATCCCCAGCTACCCTGGAACAATTCTACCAGAATCTGTATTTAAGGGGTCCCTGCCATCCCCATGACTTAATTTGTCTACCCAAACAGGTTAAGGAGTCTTAATAGCAGTACTGTATGGAACTTGGGAAAACTATAAATTGTTTTGAGCAGGGACTGGGCTGGTACTTTTTAAAAAGTCAGTTCTTGTACTTAGCACTACAAAATATTTTGTATCTATGACGGATATTCTGTCCTAAACCAGCATTCTTCATCAGAACTATTTGAAACTTTTTCGCCCATAAGAGCTGGGTGGGGACCATCCGTCCCCACCTTGGATCACCACGGACAGCTGGAATAGGGAATTGCGAAAACACAACACGTCGGTGTCTTCAAGATATTTACAAAGAGCAGTGCATGCAGAGTCGAGGCCTTCCATCTCAGGAGCTTGCGCTTTGTACCTCAGTTAGACACGGTCCGAGATTCAAAACCACCCATGCATTTCATCCAAGGAGTTGGGGACATCTGCCTTGCCAGTCGAATTTTAGAGGACATTTCAAAAGAAGCACCTGAGGAAAGGAGTCACCTTCCCTCAGAATTTCCCATCCACTCGTCCTGCCCCCAACTCTTCCAGGCTGTGAGAGTCTAGGCCAAAACCGGCAGCCAGGTGGAGCTGTCTCCAGCCACCTCTCCCCGATGGCATACGGCCATGTTGTGAATGATGATGTTTTGATGAACCACCGACCAATATGTACTGTGGTAGATCCCCTCAGATTATAATGGAATTGAAAAATTCCTATCACCTAGTGACGTCATGGTCATCAGAGCACAGCACAACATACTGGTCATGTGTTTGTGGCGATGCTGGTGTAAACAAACCCGCCGCACTGCCAGTCAGGTAAAAGTGCAGCACTGATTATGTCCAGTACCTAATTCCTGATAATGATAATAAACGACTATGTTACTGGTTTATGCACTTACTATACTATACTTTTTGTTGTTATTTTAGAGTGTACTCCTGTTTATTAAAAGGAAAGTTAACTGTGAAGCAGCTTCAGGCAGGTCCTTCAGGTGTTCCAGAAGAGGCCATTGCTATCAAAGTCTTCTGTGATGAGACTGCAGCTCCATGCCTGTTATTGCCCTTCAAGAACTTCCAGTGGGACAAGATGTGGAGGTGGAAGACAGGGATATTGATGATCCTGACCCTGTGTAGGCCTAGGCTAATGTGTGTGTCTGTGTCTTAGTTTTTGATGAAAAAGTTTAAAAAGTAAAAATAAAATAAAATAAGAATAGAAAAAAGCTTAAAGAATAAGGCTATAAAGAAAATATTTTTGTATAGCTGTATGATGCGTTTGTGTTTTAAGCTAAGCGTTATGACAAAAGAGTCAAAAATTAAAAAGTTTGTAAGGTAAAAAAGCTTACAGTAAGCTAAGGTGAGTTTATTATTAATGAAAGAATTCTTTTAAATAAATTAAGTGTGACTTAATTGTGCAGTGTTTGAGTCTAAAATAGTCTACAGTCATGTCCTAGGCCTTCACATTCATCACCGCTCACTCACTGACTCACCCAGAGCAACTTTCAGTCCTGCAGGCTCCATTCATGGTAAGTGCCCTATACAGGTGCACCATTTTTTCTTTTCTACCATTTACCTTTTCTGTGTTTAGATACACAAATACTTACCATTGTGTTACAGTTGCCTACGGTGTTCAACACAGTAACACGTTGTTACTGTGCAGACTACATACCTGTTAGTCTGGAAGCAATAGACTATACAATATGGGCTAGGTATGTAGCAGGTAATACCATCTAGGTTTGTGTAAGTTCACTCTGTGATGTCCACAAGAAGATGCAATCACCTAGAAACGTATTTCTCAGAATGTATCCCCATCATTAAGTGAGAATGTGGAGAAGTATGTGCATACATATACACATATACTTGCGTGTGTGTGCATGCACACACACACATACACACTGTCTTTGTTGATTTACACTTGAATCAGAAGCTTAAGTGAGGCAGTAGAAGTTTCTAGGCAAGCCATAGTTGGTTTACCATTGTTCCAGCGTTGAGGTCTCAAGATGACCGTGTGTTCTGGGCACAAGTGAGTGAGTCCTCCTTGTCCCACTTGGTCAGGCAGGTGTTAGCATCCAGGGTGAACATTTCTGATGCTTTTCACTGGACAAAATAGCTGATGCCCTCTGTAATAGTTGATGGCCCCACAAATGGGCCACAGCTTTACACAGCCAGTGCTGCCTGCAGAGAGTGGCATTTTCCAGGCAGTGATGATAAACAGACCCTCACTGCTTGAAGATCAGAAAAGGTACTTAAGGTTCTCCTCATTTTGGAGCAAATGTCTGCCTGCAGAGGCTGAGAAGTTAATTAATCAACTGCTGACATTTAGCTGTGAATGTCCTTGGTCACTGGCAAGGAGAAAGCAGAGCCCTGTGTACTAGGAACCCTGTGTGCATGAAGCCTTGTGTGCACACACAGCCCTGTGTGCACACATAGCCAACCCTGTGTACACAGAGCTGTGGGCTGTGAGAGTACTGGCAGGTCCTGATTCTACTGCTTCTCTGATGGGAACCAGGCAGCATAACTCAGCCCAGAATTACTGATGACACATCTTTAAAAAAAGGCTGAACCTCTCTTACCTTTCTCTGAGGAACTCAAATGTCCCCAAAGTAAAAAGCTTGACTACTTCTTCCTTTCCCGTTGTGATGAAAATGGGGATTAGTGGGATGTTAGAAGCAAAACCTCACCTATGAAGTTATGAATGAATAATTCTAATTTCTTTCTGAGTTCTGAGAAATCAGTTTGTTTTACATAGAAATGCAATATGTTCTTGATCTCTATGTATGCGATTAGAATTTCTCCCTCTACTTGGTATTTGTTTCATTACAGAATGAAATTTTGAGCTTATATTTTTGGATATATTTCACTTCATGCATTTCAATGTCTGTTTTCTCCAAATCTCTGCTTCTATAGAGCACTTCAACCCTATATTTTTTTCATATTAGCTTTAGAATGTGGAGAAGTAGGTGGAGATGCTTTCTTTAAGATTCCGACTCTCATTGGAGTAGACACTCCACCATCTCATGAATGTATTTGGAGGAATGTGCCAATTTTTAAGATAAATGATGATTGCTTAGTGCCGCTAAGAACAAATGGAATTGCCACGCCAGCCTCAGCATCAACGCGTAGATGAGGTTCACAGGGTGGCAGCGCAACAATGCTGAAAATATCCACTCCAAGAAGGACGATCAAGGTGACAAGTCCAGAACGAATGGGGGTTTCAGAAGGGAGTAGGTTTTCTGGGTTGTAAAAAGAATCAGACTGCTCTGGGATTAGAGGGAATGAGGGAATGAGGCATAGCGGGTGGGAGCAGGAAGAGGGAGCAGGTGGTCAGTGTGGGCTCTGGGATCTGTCCATTGTGGCAGGAGCTGGGCCTGAGTGGGGAGAAAGCAGGCAGGTACCTGAGAGCAGACCAGCCAAGACTCAGGACTCAGGGCACCAGCAGAACTGGGGCACAGCAATAAACACACTCCAGCCCTGATAAGCTCGTCCACCATCTCACAGTCAGGAAATCTGGGAGCAAAGATAGTTTAATTTCAGCATCCGTGTGTTTCACTTTTTTAAAGGCACAAGGGTGCCCAGGGGGTAGAGGCGTCCCATCTTGTTACCAGGTCCTGGAATCTGTAGGGAGGTCTGTAGGTCTGTAGGTAAAATGGATGGAGGTGGGAGCTAGGGGGGCTCCTGGAAAGATAGAGAAGCCTGATATGGTGGCAACAGCCATCAGAGAGGCCCGCCAGGTGGATGAATTTTGCATTGAAAAGCATTGTGATCCACCTTGCCATTGTCCAGAGGTAGATTATCCAATTTGTGACTCCCAAATCGGTTTCTTCTCCCATTGCACTCTTTGGCCACTGCCCTGTTCATTAGCACCTCTGCCAGAGGAAGGGGAAATTAGGAGAAGGCAGCCAATCTATATTTCAGCAGCCTACTTGGCTCAGGGGGCAAAAGCACTGTGCTAATGAAGCCAAGGTCAAAGGTAGAAGCCCCAGGTGGGCCAGTTAGTTGGGCTACCTTAGCCGGCCTCAGACTAGAGCCCCAACTTAGCCGACTTAGCAGACTGGTCTGCACGTGCATTTCTGCTGGCTGAGAAAAGTGGAGTGGGGGACTCACTGACATAAATCTGTGCCATCAGAAGAAATAACCCGGTGAGGTGACTGGTGCTTGATAGCACCCTCTCCTGGTCCCTAGAGCACCACTGTGGATAGTTTCTATCAGAAGATGTGGGTGGTGCATTTGGGTGTGATTTGTAAAATCCATGTGTTCTCAATCACCACAGGTGATTGGACTTTGCAGTCAGTAGACTTTTCTAAAGAGTTTCAATATTTAATAAGCTGTGTGCCGTGTGTATCAACCAGGACAGCCTGATTGGTCTGTCTCTCTCTGCCATTAACTGACTTCAAAATGACCCTGCCTTTACACTGGGAGGCAGGAGATTTCATTTGGGAGGACGGAGTCCACATCTTTATATGTATGCATGTTCTTATTGAAGAAGAATGTATTTATTAAACTCTCACTGTACACCAAGCATTCTCCATGGATTAAGACCTTATAGGTTGCGAAGTGGTAAATTCTAAAAGATAGCTACATTGGCAACTTTTTCAAGCAATTAAATAGGTTAGTTCTTATCAGAAAAGTGTAGGTTCTGTTGATAATCGTGGAATTGTGATGAATCTGCAGAAGAACTAATATAGTTGGTTCTCACACTGCTAAAAAGATACTACATGAGACTGGGTACTTCATAAACAGAAGAGATTTAGTTGAGTCACAATTCCACAGGGCTGGAGAGGCCTCAGGAAAGTTTACAATCATGGCAGAAGGCAAAGAGAAAGCAAGGCACACCTTACGTGGGGGCAGGAGAGAGAGAGGGCACAGGGGAAACCGTCATTTTTAAAACCATCTGATCTCGTGAGAACTCCTTCACTATCACGAGAACAGCACGGGGGAAACCACCCATGTGATTCGATGACCTCTCCCCAGGTCCCTTCTGTGACATGTGGGGATTACAATTCAAGATGAGATTTGGGTAGAGACACAGAGCCAACCCGTATCACCTAATATTGCTGAATGTGGGCAATATAGAAATGTTTGGTAGCTTTAGGCCAGGTTTACACAAGTTGTATCAAAGCCCAGTTGCCAAGTCTCTGACGGCCAGGTGGTGTTTGCACACATGAAAAGATTTGGCAGACAAACAGCACAAGACAGGTTGAACACAGTCAAATACCTGGATGTTTAAAAAATGATCAGTATCTCTTTCACCCCAACATATTTTGCGTTGAGAGACACTTATAAGGTGAAATATTTCCTGAAAATATCTTTCTTGTTACAACTGGGTGACAGCACCATTATGTCTTGCTTGCTCCAACAGCAAACAAACCATGACCATCTTCACATTGTCTGTGATCATTCCTTAGCATCTGTAGCAACAGGAGATGTTAACAGAACATCCAAGGATCATGTGAGCATGGTTTCAATAATATGCAAAGGTTTTAAGGCTTTCTCCTTTAAGGGCCAGGAAAAGAGCATTTAAGCCTTTTAAATTTTGGTGAAGAGGTAATCAGAACTGAGCTGAAGGGAAATAATGTTCTTCGTCAACAACGGGAGAGAAGTTTGTCTCATTTTTACTAAATCACGACTATTGTGCAGCACTTGGGGGAATGAGGGCCATTGTTTTGAGTTGTTGGATAGAATGAAGGAAAAGGGAAGAGAGGGGCTGAATGGCAATGGAGGATGTGACTTTAGACTGAGCACAAATGTCTGCAGAAGAGCGGTGTAGGGACCGTAAACGCAACTTAAAAACTGAGTACACGGAGGGTCCAGAAGGTTCTTCCCCTCATCGTTTGTAGGGCCAGCTAGTGGGCAGCTATCTTCACCCATCCTCATGGAGACAGCTTCCTCTCTGTACATGCCAAAGTTGGCTTAGTCCTGGCTGAATGACCTCAAGCCTCGAGCAAGTGGGGCTGCTCCCCTTCACAGCTGACCAAGAGGAGGTACTCAGCGGTCCCTCGCTCAGCAGTGCACCTCTTCCTGCCTGGTTCCTGGTACTCCAGAGGCTGAAAGATGCTCCATTGTCCTTCTAGAATTCTGGGAAGTAACTGTGGATCAGTCAATGAATATTGAAGAGTAAAATAAAATATAGTAAAATAAGCCATGACTCTTTCCCACTGTGGATTTTGGATTACAAGTTGCAAAGATCAAGCCTAGATCAAGCCTGCAGCAATCCCAGGGTCTGATGCAGGACCGGACTATGTCTGTCTTCAGGAATGTTTGTAGTTTGAAAGCTCACAAAGGGGCGTGTCACAGAGACCGTGCTGAGAAGGAGAAGGGAGATGGGTCATTTTTTCCTCCTGAAGGGGGAAAACTGCAACAAAACCTCTGGCAGGATTTTCATTTTCCTTTCATAGACATTTTGTTTTTTCATTAATTTTTTTCTCCAGGGAGGCAGCCAGAGTGGGCAAAGGGAAATATATAGGGGAAATAGCCTTGCTGAGATTAAACAAATCTCTGCTGCCCTGTGTCCATCTGCCCGTCCATCTGTGAATAACCTGTAATTATTAATAATATGAGTGATGTCATGAACATTCTGGCAAGAATGCTGAGCCCCAGAGACCACTCTGGAACCAGTCAGCACAGGACAAAGCCGGGAGAATGATCGGCCGTGTTTGCACTGAGCTGAGGATAAATCTGGCTCGCTGGTGTGCGCCGTGTCTGCCAAGCCCTCTCGGCAGTAGGACTGGAGCATATTGGGTTTTCTCATAAACTTCCGATGAGATCAGATTGGCGGCATCTCAAAGGAACACCTCTTATATAAAAAAAGGTTGAGTACACAATCCAGCAAAAAATGTCATTAAAAGGACACATGGTGCTGAGTGGGACAACCTTAAAATCACTGAAAATGGAGTGTTTAAAAGAGCACTGGAGAAACACTTCCAAAAAGATGACAAAGGGGGTTGGGGGGAGTATTGGAGACATTTCCCCTGGGCCCTGTTTCTGTTTTCCATGAAAATACTCATGAAATCATATGGGGGGATGGAGAGAAAAAAAAGAAAATAAATTCTCAGTAAAAGCCACCCCTAGAAGAGTAGGACTCTAGAATATTCCAGAAATCACTCTATGGCATTTCACACTCGTGGTTGACCTGAATAATTGGCAATAGTGCAAACCAATGCTCCAGGCTGTGGTGCAGGAAGTTTCTGATTGGGGCAGGTGGGGGCCGATGGGCAGGTGCCGGCTGGGTGGGAGCCCTCAGCCGTGGGCTATGAACAGGCCTTGCACCCCTATGTGGCTTCATTGTGGGGCTTTAGTCATCCGAGTGGCGTTGTACAACGGCAGGGGTCTTTGTTGGTGTTGTTCATTATGATATCTCTAGCTCCTAGAACAGGAGTACTATAGTAGGTGCTCAATAGACATTTCCTAAAAGTGTTACTTTATGGCAACTCTGTTACAGACGTCTAAGAGCGTATTTTGTGTCTGGCACAAGTATCTGGTCCAATTCTGGAAGCTACTGGCCAGGGGCTGGTAGTGGGGGTGGGGGTATTAGAGAGAAAGAGACGCACCACCTCCGTGTGATGTGGACATCACACACAGCCCGTTCCTCAGGTCATAGGATTCCGTGGAATGGCTCCTTGCACAAGTGTCTGCCTTACTGCACCATGGTGTCCGCTGTTGGCTGTTTACCATGTTGTTAACTCAGCACCAGGATGATTCACAGCTGCCTCCCAGACAGCCTGGTCTCTGTGTGTTGGAAAGAACAGTGGTTTCCATTGCAAATGTTGTCTTGTTTCAAATAAAACAAAAAGCAGAAGTATAAAGATGAATCTCATCCTGGAATGGATCTCCCATGGGAAACCTGAGAGTTTGGCAAAGGACTCTGATCCACTCCCAGGAAAAGGGAAGGCAATGTGGCAACCATGAGACCAGAACAGAGCAAGCTGCACTCTGCCAGTGAAGTCAAATTGCTCTTTGAAACATGAAAATTAGGATTGATGCTGTCGAACAACACATTCCAAACATACACTCCTAATCACAACAATAATGAGAAAATAAAAATAAAAATGAAAGCAAGAATGGCTATCTTGTATTAAGCAGTTCCTCGTTGCCAGGCATTTTACATACATCATTTCATTTAATATCCACAGCAACCCTACAAAGTAAAAGCCATTACTATCCCAATTTTCTAGATAAGAAACTGAGATTTAGAGATTAAGTGTATTGCCAATGTCACAAATCTAGGCAGTGGTGGGGCCAGAATTACAAAACAGGTCATACCTGAAACATATAGGTGAAGGCAATGCTTCTAGAATGTAGAAGAAACTGACAAAGAGATAAAACGTAAGAAAATATGACAGACACATAGAGTAGAACTCTGAGGTTCTTGGCTGGGTGCAGTAGCTCACACCTGTAATCCCAGCATTTTGGGAGGCCAAGGTGGGTGGATTGCCTGAGGTCAGGAATTCGAGACCAGTCTGGTCAACATGGCGAAATCCCATTTTTAGTGTCTACTAAAAATACAAAAAATTAGCCAGGTGTGGTGGTGTGTGCCTGTAATCCAGCTACTTGGGAGGCTGAGGCAGGAGAATTGCTTGAACCTGGAAAGCAGATGTTGCAGTGAGCCGAGACCACACCATTGCACTCCAGCCTGGGGGACAGAGTGAGACTGTCTCAAAAAACAAACAAACAAACAAACAAACAAACAAACAAACAATTCTGAAGTTCTTGGAGAGCCAGAGAAACAGATTTCATAATCAGGGTTATTGATTAAGTTCTAGAACTTAATAAAGTAAAATAAGTACTAGATAAATATTAATGAAATTAAATAAAGCCAATATTGAAAAAATGAAAGAGTCGTGTTCCAGGTAGATTAAATAGGAAGCATCACCAAGCATCACAGCTGGGCCCTACATTTTGGTGATGGGGTTGATGGATTCATGTCTGGCTATTCCTTTCCAGCTTCACGGCTCCAGCCTCCTGGAGGACTCCCTGCTCTCCTTGGCTTCTGTAAAGGCTACTGATGCTCTCCCCAGTCCCACAGCCTCCATCTTCTTTCCTCCTTCCTAGCAGAATTCTCCTTTTGTGCAGGCATCAGTCTGCTCTCGTATGTGGTCCTCAGCTGTCTAAGGATGCTGCCTCTGCAGGAGTTTGAATCAAGATCCGGGATTGCTCCAGGCAGTCTGCACACTCCATGCCCCAGCCACAGTCACAATCCTCCGGGTGAGTCTCAGACCCTCACTAGAGGAGGCAGGAACAATTTTTCTCCTATTGGCCGTAGTGTCCGAAGGCCCAGAGCTCCTGCAGCCTTACTGGGAAAGTGGTCCACAGGTAAAGGTGGGGCTGAGAGAGTCACGTGTTGCAGGGCACCAGAAGTGAGCAAGGTGGAATAAATTTGGGAGAAATCCACCCTACTCTTGTGTCTGTCCACACTGGAGCTGATTTGTTTCTCTATTGTTTCAGCCAGTTGTGTCTGGTTGCGATCTCTGAAATGGAAAACATTCTCACTGACCGTTTCTCCCCTCTGCAACCATTATTTTGTAGTGTGGAGCATTTCCATTTCTGAAATGCAAATTTGTTCCCCACCCATCCCTAGCTTCTGCCATGGTCTAACTTCCTAGCCAGACTCTTGGCACACCAGGTTCCATGATCCTGGCTACACTATACTTTTTTCTTGATTTGGTTTGGTTTCCTATATTTGAGGTTTTGTAAGATCTCCCTCTTTGTGGAATGACTTCGCTCTTCATCCTACTCTCTGCAACACACCAGGTAACTTTCTTCTTTGTCAAGTAAAGACCAAGATCTTTTTCTGGAGAGTCTCCCTGGGTCTTAATTCCCTAAGCCTAGATACCCAGTTCCTTCTGTTACCACCTGCATACCTGAAACTGTCCCCTTCCATGGCAATAGTTACATCCCGCTTCATTTCTTCCTCTGACCCCTGCCAGAGGAGCATGAGCTTCTCATGACAAGAGTCCTATTTGTTTCTCTTTATATCCATAACATTTTGCAGGAAGCCTGGCATGGGGAGAAGGTTTGACCACCATATGTTGGATTATACTGAACTATGGTAACATTCTTAAATTTCCAGAAAAAAAAAGAATTCTCCAAGTTCCACAAAATAAAAATGGAGGACATTTAGAAGAACTAAAATCAAGAGAGCTTCAAACTTCTCAACTGTAACAATCAAAGAAAGAAGAGAGCAGAATAACGGTTTCATAATATCTAAAGAAAAAGCATGCAAGTTCTGTTAGTTTTTTAGGGCTGCCATGAAAAAATACCACGGGTTGGGTGGTTATTTTCCGACAGTTGTGGAGGCTGGAAGTCCATGATCAAGTTGTCCACGGGGCTGGTTCCTCCTGAGGCCTCCCTCCCTGGCTTGCCAATGGCTGCCTTCTTACCGAGTCCTCACAGCCACTTTTTCCTCTATGCGTGTGCTTTCCTGATGACTCTCTTTACTCCAGATTTCCTCTTCTTATAAGGAACCAGTCAGACTGAATTAGGGCCCACCCTAACGGCCTCATACTAACTTCATTATTTCTTTAAAGACCCTGTCTCCAAATATAGCCCCATTCTGAGGTACTGGGGGTTAGGGCTTCAACATATGAATTCTAGGGGACACAGTTCAGCCCATAACATAAGCTGCACCGTCATTCTCATGTGAAAACAACAGGAAGGCCCTGTAAGACTTGCATTTCCCAGAACTTCTGATCAACCCTGGTTCTGTTTTGAGATCACAGGAAGCCTGAGATAAGCCTGAAATACAGATATCTTAAATAAAAATATAATTGTGGGAAAACACTTTTGCTGACCTGTGAAACTAAAAAATCTAAGAGATAAGTAAAATATATGAATGGGAGATGGACAGTTATGGATAGAGCAAGAGTCGAGAAGAATGTTAAGAGTGGGGGGATTACGGCTATGTCTAACCTATGGGTAATCATTGGAACTCAATCACCTCAACTTCTTTCTTTCTCCACCTCACATCCAATGCATCAGCAAATTGTCAGTACTGTTCTGAAAGGTCTCCAGCTCTGACTGTGCCTCATCACCAGACTCTAAGGGGCCTGAACAGGGGCAACAACCTTCTACCTGGTCTCCCTGGAGCCTGGCCCTCACAAGAGGCCAGAGGGATCCTTTAAAATTTAATCAGACTAGCCGGGCGTGGTGGCTCATGCCTGTAATCCCAGGACTTTGGGAGACTGAGGCAGGCAGATTACCTGAGATCAGGAGTTTGAGACCAGCCTGACCAATATGATGAAACCCCGTCTCTACTAAAAAAATACAAAAATTAACTGGGCATGGTGGCATGCACCTGTAATGCCAGCTACTCGGGAGGCTGAGTCAGGAGAATCACTTGAACCCTGGAGGCAGAGGTTGCAGTGAGCCAAGATCATGCCATTGCACTCCAGCCTGGGCAACAAGAGCAAAACTCCATCTCACAAAAAACAAAAAACAAACAAAAAAATTAATCAGACCACTTTTAATGTAAATCACTTCTCTGCTGAAAAGCTTCTCCAGACCCCCTCCTGCATTCCAGCCCTTCTCCCCTGCCCAGCTCTTGTCAATTTTCCTCCCTGCTCCAGCCCTACTCACTCCCTTGTTGATCTTTAAGAACGTGCCCCAGGGCCTTTGCACTGGCTATTCCCACTACCTCACTTTCCCCACCAGTTATTTCCATGCCTTATTTCTCTCTTCATTTGGTTCTTCGTTTTAATGCCAGTGTAGCCTGTGACCCCACAGAGGATGGCTCTCTGTCTTCCTCTCCCCATCTCTGACCTTGCCTCATTTTCTCCACAGTGCTCCTTACTCTCTGCCATGTTGGTACATTGCCAGAGCACAGACCAGAGACTCCCCACTCTGCCCTCTGTTGAGTCCTCTGTGCCTGGGGCAGTGTTTGCAGGGTGTGAGCTCAATATGGATTTCCTCCATGAATGAACAAAGGTGAGATGCCAAAACCAGAAGAAAAAAAAACGGTCTCAAAATACAGGACTAAAGTAATGAAAAATGGGCAAGGCTGGGTGTGCAAGCATGGCCCCCACCCTCCCTAAAAGAACCCCAAAGGCCAGTGGCCCTGAGACCTCATGAGCACTGGGAAGACAGCCATTTTACAAATTTGCGTGTGATGCCTGAGACCATAGCAGTGAGAAGAATGGAATGCGTACCTTCCAAGTAATTTTAAATGTTAGATCCAGGTAGACCATGGTTAATGCATCAAAAATGATAAGCGATGAGGCTTCTCTAACTGATGATAACAACAGACAGTGTTGATGACTATGCCAGTGACCACAAGGGTTTAAATTCACCCATCCAAAAAAACTCCAGGTCACTGGGTAGGTTAAAAATTAAAATCGGCCCGGCGCGGTGGCTCAAGCCTGTAATCCCAGCACTTTGAGAGGCCGAGACGGGCGGATCAGGAGGTCAGGAGATCGAGATCCTCCTGGCTAACACGGTGAAACCTCGTCTCTACTAAAAAATACAAAAAACTGTCCCGACCCGCAGGACAGTCGAACGGGCCCTGGAAGGGGGAGTGGGAATGGAGGAGACAAGAAAACACAAGAAATGGAGACAAGACAAGTAGCCTGATCAAGTCTCGTTTATTGAATGCAGGGTCATGCCTTATATAGGCTGGCAGGGGAAGAGGTTGGGCCAGGGCGGTGACGGGGGCCGGGTCTTCTCAAGTTACAATCGCGCATGCGCCGTGGGTTTGTACTTTTCCCGGGCGCGGGATCGCGCCTGCGCCCTAGGCTGCATATCTTCCTGGGCGGGAAAATGTTTGCGCGCGCGCGGGAACAGTTTAGGCGCGCCCGGGAAAAACTTAGGCGCGCGCGGGAAAAGCTTTGGGCGCGCGCGGCAAGAGTTTTGGCGCGCGCGGGAAAAACTTAGGCGCGCGCGGGAAGGGTTTGTAAATAAAGAACCCGGGAATGTGCCGTCCTGTCTCCGCTTTGCGGAGATCAAGCAACAGAGGTCGGCTAATTCCGGGCCTCATGGCTCCGGACAAAAAACTAGCCGGGCGAGGTGGCGGGCGCCTGTAGCCCCAGCTACTCGGGAGGCTGAGGCAGGAGAATGGCTTAAACCCGGGAAGCGGAGCTTGCAGTGAGCTGAGATCCGGCCACTGCACTCCAGCCTGGACGACAGAGCGAGACTCTGTCTCAAAAAAAAAAAAAAAAAAATTAAAATCTAACAGAATGTTGCTTATTAGACATCCAACTACACAAAAAGAAAAGATTAGAAATAGAGAAGGAAAACAGATACGCATGCTCAATCTTAAATACTAGATTAGAAGTCTGATTTATTTTGATAAAAATATAAAAATAATAAATGCATGACATTAATTAAATTCCTTGGATAGGGTCAAATAATATAGCATCAAGGTATTTTAAATAAAATCCACGAGAAAAGTAGCAGTGGAGATGGTTAGATATTGACAAAAACACGATCATAAGGCGATACATGCATTCACTATTAGTAGGAAATGCAAATAAAGTAGGAGTAGTGGGAAGGTCGTCAACATAAATAATAAGAGTAAACAGATACATGTAATACCATTTTGCCATAACAGGAATCACTCATCTCTATTAAAAATTTTCTGTAACAAGATGGAATATAAATACAAATGATGAAACCTTCTAATTAAAAGATCACGCTTTGATCCAAACACAAAGGCAAATGGACACTAAACAAAGCCCTAAAGAAAATCTAAATAAACTTAAAAGAACAGAGGATTTCAGGGGCTTCATTCTCTGGTAGGAAGAGGAAAGCAACAGAAATTATAGACGTGATGAATACATCCAAGAACGAGTTTTCTGAAAGACAGTGCAAAAATAATAACATTTACAAATCTCCAGAGAATCTAACTACAAGTGAAAAGGAGAAAGTAAACATAAACCAAATTAGAAATGAACAGGGGAAGAAATAGTAATAATAATAATAATAAAGGAGAAGAAATAATGATGATAATAATATTAATAATAATACATTTTGGAGACTTCTCTGCTTGTTGCACGTTCCCAGATTTGGAAATAGCAAGGTGTTCCACCTGTTGTGAGTGGTGCCCCCAGAACATGGGAAGCCAGGCTAGGGGTGGGGAGATGTTATGGCAGGCGGGGGCTCTAGCTTTTGCAGGGTTCCAAGCCATGGGGGTTAGGGGTTATTTCTTGGTTGGATATTGGCTGGTTTCAGGTTTTTTTTGGCAGGTATATAGGTTCATTTTAGACCAGTATTGCCACAGGTTCTCAAATGAGAGAAAAGGGTGTGGCTGAGTCAGTCCTTTTCTGTTTTATTTGGAGGTTTGTTTACATTTTCAGCTCAGAGAAGGTAATATTCTACGTATCATCTTAGAGCGTGTCTCTCATCTTCCACCATGGGCCAATTCTCCTTTTCATCCTTTAGGGTACCTTTGCCATTTTGACGACTCATACAGACCTTAAACTGCATTCCTTAATATGGTTATGGCTGTTTAAACTAAAATTACAAGATGTTAAAAAAAGAAATACATATGGAAAATGGAAAAACAAAAATAAGAAGACTTTATTTGTAGATGACAGGCATACTTAACGAGAAAAGCCAAAGCAAGCAGATTTTAAAAGTGGGAGAATTAATAAAAGGGTTTAAGTACGACTGCCATTTACAGGGTAAATTGTCAAAAATGGAATGGATTCCTTTGCTGTAGCGAAGACTACACGGATCCCTTCTGCCAATGTCATTCCGTTCCTAAAGCAGTGGGAAGCATCGCTTAGAACCCGGGGAATCTGCCGAGGCAGGACTGAAGAGAACCAAGCAACGCTATTGGAAGAGACATGCTGTGAGCTAGATGCAGTGAGACCCCGCGCTTTGGGGTAGCAGGGGACTGGGGGCTAGGTCCTGTCCCGTTGGAGTGCCTGCTATGTGCTTTGCATTACTTTTATTAATAATTGTTCTCAGGCTTTAGCGAAAAATCACCCCAAGAAAGAGTGAAACGTGGAGGTTCCCAGGTCTCTGCCAGGGGCTTCAGCATATCTGTGCGGGGCTGAAATCTACTTTTAGTCCAGTGAGACCCTGAGGCAGAGTCCCCCATGCCTGTGTGAGGTACGCAGCTCCGCCCCCTGGGCCTCATTCCTGATTTTCCGATGAGGAAGAGCAGAGCTGAGCGGGATGCAGCGACCCACTCACAGTGCCGCTGGCTTTGGGTTTGCCTTGTTTGGCTTCTGCAGACAGAGGGTGTGACGGTGTGTGTGTGAGCCCGTGGAAGCCCGTGCAGGCACATATGTACATGTGTGCCATGCATGAGGTGCTTGTCTTCGCCCCTGCAAGCAGCAGGGCCCACCTGCACCAAGAGATGCTGTGCAGACCCCAGCCCATTTCTCAGGACTCCATGGGCGCCCACAGGACGTGCTCTCATCCCTGCGAGGGAAGTGGCTCCTGGCCGTCTGGGCTCCTGTTGCTAGGAAACCGCTCCCTTCGATTGTGTATGTCGAGCATGCCTGTGTTTGTCTTTGGCTCTCAGAAGGACAAAATTCACCATGTGGCGATGGAGAAATAATATTGAAAACTACTTAAAAATGAAAGAAGTGCCAAATGGTGCTCTGGATTGCAGATGCTCCCTGTGCTGCTGGCGTCGCGTGGACAGGGACCCCGGCTGCATTCTGAGGCGCTGCTCTGTCTCCCATGCACTGTGCCTTGCTCCCAGATCGCTCTGTGCACAGCCCTGTCCTGTGTTCCCCTGGCATGCCGGCCGTGGTGTGCAGGTTTGCAGGGCAGCATGGGGCTTGTGGCTTGCCCTTTGTCCCTGCTCTCTCCCTCTTTGTCGAGACAGGCATCCAGGCAGAAGGGCAGGCCACATGTAAGTCTGAGCCGCCTCTTAGTGTCTGGAGAAGTGGGGAGCTGTGGAGACCTGGCAGGGCACACTTCACCGATTTGGAGGCAGAAGATGCTAGGGAGACAGTGGTAACTGCTTTTGAGGTGGCGCTGGTCTGTCCTGACCACCTGTGACTCTGTGGGCAAAGGTCAAGGTCGCATTACAGCCTGTGGGTCAAGATGCCGGGGCTGTATCAATTGGCTGGCTGCCTGGGAGAGAACTGGGGATTTTCTTGCCATACAGCCGGAAGGAGAGTTCACTCTGGTGCCTGGGTGGCCTCTTCCCAATTGCCTCTTTCCCTGCTACACTTCTAGTTGCTCACACCCCCGGCTCATCCATTTTGTCAGGGCCTCCGGGTCCTTGGTGCCCTGGCACACACCAGGCCTTGGCTCCGGTTGACATGTGACTTTGAACTCCCCACCCTGGGGCCACTTGTTCCAGCAGGCAATTCCCTGGACTGACCTCCTTTCAAGTTCTCCGAGTTGATCATGGCCCCTGGTGCGAGCTTGAGCATTTCCTGCCACCTCCTGTCTGCCTGCTGATGCCCTGGGCATCTCCAGCAACCCCCCTGCAGACCCTCTGTAACCTACAAGCAAGCAGAGCAGGGAGAGGCTGTGCAGGCGATCAGGCGCTCTGGCTGACCAGGATGCCTTAAGATGAAATATGAGTAAGAGTATGCACTGGGGGCCTGTGGGTCCTGCTGGCAAACTTGCACCTTGTCTGGCCTCCATGTGGGACCAAACCTGCCTCCCGACCTCCCTTGGCAGGTGGAGGCGTGAGTGTTGGGGGCTGCCGAACACTAGGAAGTGTCCTCATGCATCACAATTACAGAAACACCTGTGCTAAATACCTTTGTGCGGGTTGGTTGTGCAAATTCACGAGGTGTTCAATTGCTTCCAAATTTCTCATTTCTACACTGTCAACAAGCCGCAGGTGTGCACGGTATGAGCCGCCACCGCTGTGGTTTGGAGGCCTGTGCTGACAGCTTTGCATCCAGCATGCATTTGTCCTCACCAGCACCCTGCACCCCATGTATATCCCCGCATTTACAGAGGGCTTGGAGGAGATTCGTCACGTCATACCGGCCTCTCGGCTCTTGGTATCCAAGGATGAGAGGAGGGAACAGAAGGTAAAAGCGCCGCGGATGGAGCTTTCAGGTGGGACTGAGGCCTTACCGATGGAAAATGGGAAGCAGAGCCACAAGGAATTTCTGCTCAAGAGAACAGACGGGCTCGAGGTGCATGCTGCTGGCCTGTGCTTGCATCTGGCCTGGGCTAGTTTAAAGAATTTTGCAATCATTACCAATATCAAATGTCAAGAACGTTCACCTATTAAATCTGGATTTCTGGCTCATTTTGGTCCGTGGACAATCTGTCCTGCAGAGCCCACATCCCCCTGTTTAAAGCACGATTACTGGCCTCCTCTGTGGAAGGAACATACCCTTGTTGGCACGCTTCATGTCTGACCATCCCTTGCTGGGCCGCTGCAGGCAGTTGGGTCAGTGGCAAGTGGCTGAGAAAGCTGCTTCCACATGCACACAGGCAACTGGGCAGATGCATGGCATCCTCCTCTGGACGGCAGCCTCGAGGACGCGCTTACAGAATGCTGCAGACCCCACCACACTTGAATATTTTTCTAGATTTGTGCAGAAAATTGTTCTTGAGTATTTCCTAATTTAGAAACATAACACCGGGAATTTCCTGCTGGCAATGTTTTGGATTGAGACTTTAAGTGTTTTCTAGCTTTCTAGTTGGTGAGTAGCCAAAACTGCTTGGTGTTCTTTGTGACTATCTCCACCCCTGCAGATGCTCCTCCTGTTGCATGATCAACCGTGGCAACCACAAGTCCTGTTGCTGCAGGGCCGGTGCTCCCATGGGAAGGAGTTGAACCAGTGTCCTGGGACTCTGCCCTTTGTGCTGGGACCAGAGCTTAATCCAGTTCTCCATCCTCATGTAGGCCCCCAGGGGTGAAGCAGGGGTGTTGGGCGGCAGCATCCTCTCTCAGTTGGCTTCGGCATCTCTGGGTGCCTGTGAGCTCCATACAGCTGCTCTGCCAGTGCAGGTGTTTCCGAGTAAATAACCACTGCCCTTAATAAGTCCAGACTCAGTCACTTTTTTTAACAAAAGAGGTTCCACACGCTTCTGGAAGGCTGGATGCACTCACAGCAACCTTTGCCCACCTTCACTATTTGATCACTGACAGTAAGTTTCCATCTCCCTAGGTGTATCAGGAACTGCACAGGATAGAATAAAATTATTACAACATGCACCTCTTGAGTGCCTACTTTGTGTCAAGAACCATGCTAACCCAAAAGCACAGTGGTGAGCGGATTACACATGGATTCTGCCCCTGCTGCTGCAAACTCACCGAAGAACATGCCAGACACGCAGACAGCTCAGAAAAGAGCCAGGGGCCAGGCCGCAGTGCCTTCTGCCAGGGCTCTTGAAAGCAGGGGCCATGTAGGCTGAGTGAGGGAATGCCTCCCAGCAGCAGTAGCGTTTGAGGTCTTGCAGGATGGAGGACAACCATTCCAGGCAGGGGCACTGAAGACAGCGTGGACACACAAAGCTGGCGACACCAGGTCAGAGGAAATAGACACACTCAGCTTCCCATGAGTGCATGAAAGATCCAGGCTGGAGCCTTCTCTGGGAGGAAGTTGGTCTGGGGTGGGGCTGAGGGGGCTGAGTCTCCCCTACCTGAAGGAAGAGAGGGTTAGACGTCGCACGTGTGTATTCTCATCCCTCCGTCTCCTCTCTCACAAAGGCATTTTCTCGAGTACTTCCTCTCATGAACACTGCACATCGTTCCCCTGCCTGCTTTCTCTCCACCTACTAGCAAGGCAAAGCTCCCAGCCTGCCCCCGCCTGGACACCTGCTGGCAAAAATCTGCAGCCCCACTGATTGGCCTCAACCTGAAATCAGGACCACTGATTCAAGGGACACTCGACATGCAGCCAACTCAGCTGCCCTGCCCTTGTGTGTTTCTTCTCCCACTCTTCAACGTGATTCTTCCACACCATCTTCTCTCTCCCCATCTTCTCAAACTCCTCATTTGGCTCCCCCCTAGCAGTCTCCTAGCCAGGACCTTATTCTTATGTCACTGAGCAAAACCATTAGATGGGGACCGAGCATCTTCCCACCACCACCTCAACCCATCACCTGCATCTGTCTCCACCTTCATGTCCTGGAGAAGGAAGAGCCTTGCTCCCATCAGAGGGAGCTCTTCCTCCTGGGTGGGGGCCCTTCTTTTGCCTTCCTAGGACCTTGAGTCTGCCATTGTGCCCCTGTCTCTGGCGTCGCTAATGTCCCTCTCTGCATTGGATAATGGCCTGCAGCGTGCACGAAGACGTCTTAAGGAGACTGTCCTCTGGGGCCCCTCACCTCTATCCAGCGATGGCTGTACTTCTCCTCCAGGCCAGCCAAGGCCCTTGCTGGGTGAGGCGTGTGTTCATGTGTTGGTCCCCAATGTCCCTTGTTTGAAGAGTGATGTCTATTTTTTCTGCTGGTGTGCTGGCCAGGTGGCTGCCTCTAGCTCCCCTGGCTCCTGTGCTATGATGAAAATCTCCCCAGTCCCAGGCTTTTGCGTCCTGCAGTGAAACAGCCTTGCCTTGCCCCTCACCTAGCGGATCCCAATCAGCCTTTATATTATAGCTGAAGAGTCACTTCCTCTGGGCACCTGCTTCCCTGGCCACAGAGGCCAATTTTCCCTCCCGTTAGAGGCTTCCCCTGCATCTCTGTAGACCTGGCACCATGAGAGTGTCAGATTTGAGTGGTGTGTTTTTTGATATGGGAGTGTTGGCTGGAAGTTAGAAGGTTTGTTCATGAGCCGCTTGCTCCTCTGTGCAGGAGCCTGAAGCCGGGCCCAGTGGCTTTGTCCTGACCGCATGCCGCTGCCCTGAGGACCACATTCTCTCCTGGCTGGCAGCCCTGCTCCAAAGCTTTCTGAGCACTTCCAGCCGGAGCTCAGGGCGGGTGAGCATCACTTTCATGAATTGTCAGTTTACCGTTGAAGAACGGGAGGAGGGAGAATTGAAAGGAAAGGAGAGAGGGAGGAGCGCAGAGTTGGCACCTTGCTGCTGCAGCTGAGGTGCACCAAAGTGTCACCAGAAGCTGGGACAAAGCCAGGGGTGGCTCCTCTCTCAGAGCCTCAGAGAAGCCCACCTTACTGACAACTGGACTCCTGGTCTCCAGAGCGGCAGGCGAACACACTTCTGAGGCTTGGAGCCCCCTGCATTGTGTAAACTTGTCACTGCAGCCCCAGGAAATGGATACAACAATCTGAAAACATCAGGGGATTTGGTAACATGGATCTCATTGGCATAAAATAAATAGGCAGAAAATCTAATTCTTTAAATCTGTTTGCGTTTTGGCACATTGGCTGATCCATTTCACTATCCACTAATTGAATAAATACATGAAAACTGCTTTGTTTTTGAAAATGGAGGCGACAGGAGCCTGCAGTGCAAGTTAGAGGGCACACAGAGGGAGGTCACCCCAGGACCCAGCTGACCCCATCGGATAGAATATTTCCAAGTGTTGCAGCCTCCGTAAGGACTAGGGGTCACAGCACTGCTGTTCAGCAAATTTATCTCGGAATCATTTTCACAAACTCTGTTTTGGGTTAAAGACAGAAATCTATCAAACAGCACACAGATTAACTTATCACTGAGTTAAATGGGTTGTCAGTGTGGGGAGCCTGGGCTTGGCCCAGTGAATTCAAATGCATGTAAATTTCCCTGGTGGCAGAAGAGAGGATGGTGGGGCTGTCAGCCGGTGACACGTGGAAATACATTAACAGTGTTTAAAATACATTTGAAGGGGCCAGCTCATATTTTGATAACACGCTCCCTGACAAATGATTTGTGGAAGATGGGATATTCCGGACTCATCATCAATTCCAGAGGAATCTTTGTAATAAGCCCCTCCCAGGATGTTGGGTGTTTTAGACAAGTTCTAAAACAATTAACGATGTCTGCCTGGGCCAAAGCAGGTCCCCTGTGCCGCTGAGGGATGGAGCCAGCATTCTGATAGCATTGCTTGTCTGCATCACTGCAGCTTACAAAAAAATGATCAAAAACTTCAACAGAACCAGTTTCATTGTGTTATACACCTGTACAGTGGCTAACCCACATGGAAGGCACTGGATTCTCTCAATTCTGCAGCTAACTTGGCTCGGTGATTTTAGTCTTGCATAATTGGTTGGAAATTGGATGTTCTTGACTTAACATAATTATTCTTAGTGTTTAAGGAAAAGAGAGCTACTGAGAGCCACACTGTGTCTGTTTAAAGAATGGACCTGTCCCTTTGGGGTGTGAGTTGGTTTTCGTAACTGCAGGGCTTGCTGGATATCTCCCCAGTTTTCAAGTGAGGCCCCAAAGTAAGTGACTCTTGAATGGTAAATGTGGGTTGTCTATACCCCCAGCTTCCCTGGATAAATAGAGCAAGTTCTTCTATAAAGATAAGTCACAATCTCCTGTCATCTCCTGGGTCCCTTCTTGCTCTCCTAGCCATGTGGAGTCCTAGAGTCCTAATTATATCCCAATTCCAATCTCTCCAGGTCTCCTTTTCATGGCAGGCTACCTTTAAAATTGGTGCTCAATAGCCGGCGTCTCCTGACAGTGCCAGAGATACAGTGGAGCTGGACCCTTTCTTGAGCTAGAAATAAATTCATTGATATCCTTGAGCTAAACTGGAACTGTGGTCCCTTTCTC
This sequence comes from Trachypithecus francoisi, assembly GCF_009764315.1. Classification (NCBI taxonomy): domain Eukaryota; kingdom Metazoa; phylum Chordata; class Mammalia; order Primates; family Cercopithecidae; genus Trachypithecus; species Trachypithecus francoisi. The sequence goes on along the minus strand of NW_022681442.1, from coordinate 3,039,494 downwards.
GATATATTCCTTTTAAATCATACGTATTCATATCTGAATTGACTTGACATAATAATGAACTAGGTCTTGGTCCTGATCTCACTCAGGACACACACAATTCTAAAACTACAAGACAAGGGCTGCAATGGCAGAACTTACAGGGAGCTTTGTAAGCACAGTGATCTGGCACCTAACTCAGAGTAGGGCTGAAAGCCAGAGGTGGGCAGGCTACCCGAGGGAGGCTGGGAGTTGGCGAGGTGCAGACGAGCAGGGAAGAATGATCATGGCTGGGCCCCTGCTGTGTGTAAAGGTATGAGAATCGAGCATTCATTATGCACCTACTCTGTGCTATGTCCTGGAACTCAGTTTGGGGATTTGGAAAGACAAGACGAACCTCCTTCAAGGAGGCTGTTGGAGGAAACGACCTTGTCTGATCTGAGAATCACGGATCACCGTCAGTACCCGAGTAAAACCTGCGTCTCCAGAAGCAGGTCTGGGATGGCCACTTCTCTCCAGCAGGATTTCTCAGCCTCGGCGTTATTGACATTTGGACTGGAGACTCCTTCACTGTGGCGAGCTGTCCTGTGTGTTATGGTTTCACCACATCCCTGGCCTCTACACACGATATGCCAGGGGCACCACTCAGCCTCAAGTTGTGACAACCAAAACTGTCTCCAGACATTGCCAAATATACCATCAGAGGTACCATGATTTTTACTTGCCAGTAACTACTCTACAGCCACAGGGAGAGCAAGAAAGCTCTGTCTTCCTTTCTCCATCACTGAATGTGGAATCGGGTAGGTTACGACTAGGAGGCCTAAGTTCAAAGGGCTCAGACAGGTAGGAGGGTGTCATTTTTTCAGACAACGGTCCAACATTGTTGGGTGGCCCACAGTGGGCAGACAGGGCCCCTGCTGAGCTGTGCAGAGACCGGACATCTCCGTCTTGTGACTTGGGTCTAAGGTGTTGCTCCTGACTGAGGGTGTAACCTGGTCCACGCGGGCCTTGGAGAGGAAGCAAAGAACAAGTTGGGGGAAGCAACGTCATCACTGAAATCCAGCAGGAAGCTGCCCACGGGGGTTCTGTTTACTTTTCCACAGTCACGTCACCCTTCCTCGGTGCAAGCCGAGCAGCGAAGTTAACCCACCGCTGGGTGGCCACATCCCGGTGACAATGCAGGGGAAGGTGGCAGTTACCAAAAGGCGGAGGGCAGTGGGACACCCGGGAAGTGACAAGTCTCTGCCACACCCGACAGATGCCCAAGGGGAGCCTGCTGGGCATGGACATAGACTCAGGCACTGGGGACAGGCAGCGGTCAGACAGATAGTCCCTGTCCCGCACTGAGGAGGAGAGAGGCTGACAGTTACAAAAAGAAATGAATGTAAGTTTTGATAAGTACCTTGAAGGAAACAAATCAGGGCACTGAGGGAGAGAGAATAAAAGTGTGGGGGACTGACTTTAGACTGCTGGGTGGAGAGGGCGTCACGTAGGACATGACAACTGAGGTGAATCTTGTGTGACCAGAGGCAGCAAGGCTGTGTATGTGGTGTGTGTGTGTGTGCAGTGTTGGTATGTGTGCTGTGTGTGCATGTGTGTGGGGTGTGTGGTGTGTGTGTAGTGTGTGTGCACGTGTGCATAGGGTGTGTGCACGTGTGTGGTGTGTGAGCGTGATGTAGGTATATGTAGTGTGTGTGCAGGGTGTGTGGGCAGTGTGTGCATGTGGTGTAGGTATGTGTAGCGTGTGTTCGCATATATGGCGTGTGTGCACATGTGTGTGCATGCATGCACGCACATGTGTGCAGGTATGTGTAGTGTGTGCATGTGTGTGCACATGCAGTGTAGGTGTGGGTAGTGTGTGTTCACATGTGTGGTTTGCACATGTGTGTAGGTATATGTAGTATGTGCATGTGTGTATCAGGGACCTGTGTATGTGTGTGGTGTGTGTGTACATGCAGTGTAAGTATGTGTAGTTTATGTTCACATGTGTGTACACATGTGAGTCAGTGTCTGTGTGTAGGTACATGTAGTGTGGTGCACATGTGCGTGTGTGGGTGTGTGTATGTGTAGGTAGCCAGGGAAGTACATACCAGGCAGAGAAGACATGTGCAAGCCATAAGGCAGAGAAACAGAGCCAACTTAACCCCTCTCACTGGATCCATACTGCAGTGAGCCATGACTGTACCACTGTACTCTAGCCTGGGTAACAGAAGCAAGACCCTGTCTCAAAACAAAACCAAGCCAAACAAAATATTAGAATTAGCTTATCAGATTCCACAGAACATTGTACTAGAATTTCACTAGGAGCATGGTATGTTTTGTGCTATTTTTATGTCTTCCAATAAATTGTATTGCTTTCTTTATCAAAGTTCACTTTTCTTTGCCAGTTTTGTCTCATTTTCTCTAAGCTTTTTTACCTTGAGTTTTTTTTAACTACAGAAAAGTTGAAAAATTGGTACAATGAATCTTCACATAGTCTCCACCAAAATTTATAAATTATTAATATCTTATCATGTTTATTTTTTATGAACAATTAGAGAGTAAGTTGCAGAAGTCGTGACACCTCACCCCTACATGATTACATTTCCAGTGAAAGAAACCAGTCTTCTGCAGAACCATAGTACTGTCATCATAAACAAGACATTGAATCGGATTAGAGTTCCCTGTTGTTAAAAACTCAAGGTAAAAAAGAAGAGGGACCTGACCATTGCAAGAAAAACAAGCAAACAGAAAGCAACAGCAACAGTATCAACAAATAAAAAGTTCCCACAAAAACCCCATCCAAGGGTCAGCCACCTCAAAGATTGACACTAGACAAACTCATGAAGATAAGAAAGAATCAGCAAAATAATGCTGAAAACCCAAAAGGTCAGATTGCCTCTTCTTCTCCAAATGATTGTAGTGCCTTTCCAACAAGAGTGCAGAACTGGATGGAGTATGAGATGGACAGAATTGACAGAAGTAGGCTTCAGAAGGTGGATAGTAAGAAACTTCGCTGAGCTAAATGAGCATGTCCTAACCCAATGCAAAGAAGCTAAGAACCTTGATAAAAGGTTAGAGGAGCTTCTAACAAGAATAACCAGTTTAGAGAGGAACATAAGGGACCCAATGGAGATGAAAAACAAGGCACAAGAACTTCATAAAGCATACACAAGTATCAATAGCCAAATAGATGAAGGAGAAGAAAGGATATCAGCATTTGAAGACCTGGCCGAAATAAGGCATGCAGACAAGATTAGAGAAAAAAGAATGAAAAGGAATGAATGAAACCTCTGAGAAATATGGGACTATGTAAAAAGACCGAACCTATGACTGATAGGAGTACCCGAAAGTGACGAGGAGAATAGAACCAAGTTGGAAAACGTGCTTCAGGGTATTACTCAGGAGAACTTCCCCAACCTAGCAAGATAGGCAACATTCAAATTCAGGAAATATAGAGAATACCACTAAGATACTCCACAAGAAGATCAACCCCAAGATGCATAATCATCAGATTCTCCAAGGTAGACGTGAAGGAAAAAATGTTAAGGGCAGCCAGAGAGAAAGGCCAGGTCACCTACAAAAGGAACCCCATCAGACTAACAGTGGATGTCTCAGCAGAAACCCTACAAGCCAGAAGACAGTGGGGGCCAATATTCAACATTCTTAAATAAAATAATTTTTAACCCAGAATTTAATATCCAGCCAAACTAAGCTTCATCAGCAAAGGAGAAATAAAATCCTTTCCAGACAAGCAAATGATGAGGGATTTTGTCACCACCAGGCCTGACTTGCCAGAGCTCCTGAAGGAAACACTAAATATGGAAAGGAAAAACCGGTACCAGTCACTGCAAAAACACACCAAAATATAAAGACCAGTAACACTATGAAGAAACTGCATCAACTAGTGTGCAAAATAACCAGATAGCATCAGGATGACAGAATCAAATTCACATATAATAATATTAACCTTAATTGTAAATGAGCTAAATGCCCCAATTAAAAGACACAGACTGGCAAATTGTATAAAGAGTCAAGACCCACTGGTGTGCTGTATTCAGGAGACCCGTCTCACATGCAAAGACACACATAGGCTCAAAGTAAAGGATGGAAGAAAATGTACCAAGCAAATGGAAAGCAAAAAAAAAAAAAAAAAAAAAAAAAAAAAAAAGCAGGGGTTGCAATCCTAGTCTCTGACAAAACAGACTTTAAACCAAAAAAGATTAAAAAAGACAAAGAAGGGTATTACACAATGGAAAAGAGATCAAATCAACAAGAAGAGCTAACTATCTTAAATATATATGCACCAAATACAGGAGCACCCAGATTCATAAAACAAGTTCTTAGAGACCTACAAAGAGACTTAGACTCCCACACAATAATAGTGGAGACTTTAACACCCCACTGTCAATATTGGACAGATAAATGAGACAGAATATTAACAAGGATATTCAGGACTTGAACTCAGCTCTGGATCAAGTGGACCTAATAGACATCTACAGAACTCTCTACCCCAAATCAACAGAATATACATTCTTCTCAGTGCCACATGGCACTTACTCTAAAATTGACCACATAATTGGAAGTAAAACACTCCTCAGCAAATGCGAAAGAACTGAAACCAAAACAGTCTCTCAGACCACAGTGCAATCAAATTAGAACTCATGATTAGGAAACTCACTCAAAACCACACAACTACATGGAAATTGAACAACCTGCTCCTGAATGACTCCTGAGTAAATAATGAAATTACGGCAGAAATCAAGAAGTCCTTTGAAACCAATGAGAACAAAAAGACAATGTACCAGAATCTCTGGGACACAGTTAAGGTAATGTTAAGAGGGAAATTTATAGTACTAAATGGACACATTAGAAAGCTAGAATGATCTTAAATCAGCACCATAACATCACAATTAAAAGAGCTCAAGAAGCAAGAGCAAACAAAGCTAGCAAAACACAAGAAATAACTAAGATCAGTGCAGAAATGACAGAGATACAGTCACAAAAATCCCTTCAAAAAATTGAATCCAAGAGCTGGTTTTTTGAAAAAATTAACAAAATTGATAGACTGCTAGACAGACTAATAAAGAAGGAAAGAGAGAAGAATCAAATAGACACAATAAAAAATGATAAAGGGGATATCACCACCAATCCCACAGAAATACAAACTACCATCAAAGAATACTATAAATGCCTCTATGCAAATAAACTAGAAAATCTAGAGTAAATGGATATATTTCTGGACACATACATTCTCCCAAGACTCAACTAGAAAGAAGTCGAATCCCTAAAAACATCAATAACAAGTTCTGAAATTGAGGCAGTATTTAATAGCCTACCAACCAAAAAAAGGCCAGGACCAGATGGATTCACAGCCAAATTTTACCAGAGATACAAAGAGGAGCTGATACCATTCCTTCTGAAACTATTCCAAACAATTGAAAAGGAAGGACTCCTCCTTAATTCATTTTAGGAGTCCAGCATCATCCTGATGCCAAAACCTGGCAGAGACACAACAACAACAAAAAGAAAACATCAGGCCAATATCCGTGATGAACACTGATGCAAAAATCCTCAATAAAATACCGACAAACCCAATCCAGTAGCACATCAAAAAGCTTATCCACCATGATCAAACCAGCTTTATCCCTGGGATGCAAGGCTGGTTCAACATATGCAAATCAATGAACATAATTCATCACATAAAGAGAACCAATGACCAAAACCACATGATCATCTCAATAGATGCAGAAAAGGCCTTCAACAAAATTTCACATCCTTTCATGTTAAAAACTCTCAATAAACTAGGTATTGATGGAACACATATCAAAATAATAAGAGCTGTTTATGACAGACACACAGACAATATCATACTGAATGGACAAAAACTGGAAGCATTCCCTTTGAAAACTGGCACAAGACAAGAATGCCCTTTCTCACCACTGCTATTCAATGTAGTATTGAAAGTTATGGCCAGGTCAATCAGACAAGAGAAAGAAATAAAGGATATTCAAATAGGAAGAGAAGAAGTCAAATCAACTCTGCAGATGACGTGATTCTGTATTTAGAAAACCCCATCATTTCAGCCCTAAAGCTCCCTAAGCTGATCAGCAACTTCAGCAAAGTCTCAGGATAAAACATCAACATGCAAAAATCACAAGCATTCCCATACACAAACAACAGACAAGCAGAGAGTTAAATCATGAATGAACTCCCATTCACAATTGCTACAAAGAAAACAAAATACCTAGGAATATAGCTAACAAGGGATGTGAAGGACCTCTTCAGGGAGAACTACAAACCATTGCTCAAGGAAATAAGTGAGGACACAAACAAATGGAAAAATCATTCCATGCTCATGGATGGGAAGAATCAATATCGTGAAAATGGCCATACTGACCAAAGTAATTTATAGATTCAAGTCTATTCCCATCAAACTATCATGGACATTCTTCAAAGAACTAGAAAAAACTACTTACAATTTCATATGGAACAAAAAAAGAGCTCAGATAGCCAAGACAATCCTAAGCAAAAGGAACAAAGCTGGAAGCATCACGCTAGCTGACTTTGAACTATACTACAAGGCTAAAGTGACCAAAACAATTTGGTACTGGCACCAAAACAGACATACAGACCAATGGAATAGAACAGAGGCCTCAGAAATACCACGCATCCACAACTATCTGATCTTTGACAATCTGGACAAAAAAACAAGCACTGTGGAAAGTATTCCCTATGTAATAAACGGTGCTGGGAAAACTAGCTAGCCATATGTGGAAAACTGAAACTCCAGTTTTCCTTATACCTTATGCAAAAATTGACTCAAGATGGATTAAAGACTTAAATGTAAAACCCCAAACCATAAAAGCCCTGGAAGAAAACCTAGGCAATATCATTCAGGACATAGGCATGGGCAAAGACTTCATGATGAAAACGCCAAAAGCAATTGCAACAAAAACCAAAAATGACAAATTGGATCTAATTAAACTAAAGAGCTTCTGCACAGCAAAAGAAATTATCGTCAGAGTGAACAGGCAACCCTACAGAATGAGAGAATATTTTTGTAATCTACCCATCCGACAAAGGTCTAATATCCAGAATCTACAAGGAACTTAAACAAATTTATAAGAAAAATACAAACGATCCCATCAAAAAGTGGGCAAAGGATATGAACAGACACTTCCCAAAAGAAGACATTCATGCAGCCAACAAAATAAGAAAAACAGCTCAACATCACTGACTGTTAGAGAACTACAAATCAAAACCACAATGAGATACCATCTCACACCACTCAGAATGGCGATTATTAAAAAGTCAAGAAACAATAGTTGCTGGTGAGGCTGTGGAGAAATAGGAACGCTTTTACACTGTTGGTGAGACTGTAAATTATTTCAACCATTGTGGAAGACAGTGTGGCGGTTCCTCAAGGATCTAAAATGGGAAATATCATCTGACTCAGCAGTCCCATTACTGAGTGTATACCTAAAGGAATATAAATAATTCTGCTATAGAGACATATGCACATGTGTGTTTATTGCATATATACAGTATTTACAATATTGTATTTACAATTACAAATAGCACTATTTTCAATAGCAAAAACATGGAACCAACCCAAATGCCCATCAATGCTAGACTGGATAAAGAAAATGGGGTACATGTACACCATAGAATACTATACAGTCATAAAAAGGAATGAGATCATATCCTTTATAGGGACATGGATGAAACTGGAAGCTAACACAACAAACTAACACAGGAACAGAAAACCAAACACAGCGTGTTCTCACTCATAAGTGGGAGTTGAACAATGAGAACACACAGACACAGGAAAGGGAACAACACACACTGGGGCCAGTTGGGAAATGGGGGACGAGGGGAGGAAGAGCATCAGGACAAGAGCTAATGCATGGATTCAGCGCTTAAAACCTGGATGATGGGTTGATGGGTGCAGCAAACCACCATAGCACGTGTACACCTACGTGACAAACCTGCACATTCTGCACTTGTGTCCTGGAACTTAGAGTTAAAAAAAAAAAAAAGAATTATTGTCTGGGGTGATAGTTTGAACTCATATTATTATATAGCCTTTCATTGAATCATTTGACATCCATCGATGATCCTTGCCTTAGTCTATTGCAGTAGTGGTGGCAAGATGATATTTTTTTTTTTTTTTTTTTTTTTTTTTGAGACGGAGTCTCGCTCTGTCGCCCAGGCTGGAGCGCAGTGGCCGGATCTCAGCTCACTGCAAGCTCCGCCTCCCGGGTTTACGCCATTCTCCTGCCTCAGCCTCCCGAGTAGCTGGGACTACAGGCGCCCGCCACCTCGCCCGGCTAGTTTTTGTATTTTTAGTAGAGACGGGGGCAAGATGATATTTTTAATTTTAAGATCCTTTTTGCATTTACAAGCTGACATCAACTCTGTAGAAGAGCTTTCATTCTTACCCCACCTCCTTTTCTTTCTTGATTATCACTATGGACACATGAGTTTTTTATTTTTAAAAAAAGTTATAGTCCATTACCGTATTTACTTTTTCTGATCCTCAACCTGATACAAATTTGGGCAATTTAATATTTAAACTCCCTCCTGTGTTCCTCGAATCCATTCTAATCATTTTTGAGCACTTCTTTGACTCCTGAGAAGAACATATTCTAGGCTTTCCTTGTACTTTCCTTATCTGCCACTTCCAAGCTCCTCAGAGCTAGAATTGGCAGTTTTTCCAAAGAACACTGGTTAATTTTAGTGGGAAAACATTTAGTCAATTAGGTTTTTGACTTTTTTTTTGATTGACCTTACTATAGTTTTTATGCTATTATCGGTGGTATTTTGAAAACTGCAATCTTGGTTGCTTATCACTGGTGTATAAAGAATTGATTTATGTATATTGATATTATATCTAGTAAATTTGGCAATCTCTTAATTAATTCTAATTATTTGTGTAATTGCTTGGGTTTTCTATGTATGCAATCATATCATCTACAAATAATGGTAGTTTTATTTCTTCCTTTTCAATTCTTATACCTTCTTGTCTTATACTTTCCATTTTATCACATTAGTTGCAATGTTTAATGAAAATCAAACATTTCTGTGCATATTTATTTTGTTCCTAAAATTAAAAGACTATTTCTATATTTAAAATACTGTTTGCTATATAATTCTGATAGATACCATTTTCTAGTTAAATACTTTCTCTCTTAGTCTCAGTTTGATATCTTCATCACTAGTTTTCATAAAAAATTAATCTTCATTTATTAAAATTACCGTATTTCCTTTCTTTTTGATTTGCTAATATAAATATATATACAAATAAATTTCTTAATATCATGATGGAGTAACTTAGATGATTCATCTCCTTTCACTATATATAAACTAGAAAATTGACCAAGGCCGAGTGCAGTGACTCATGAGGTCAGGAGTTCAATACCAACCTGTCCAACATGATGAAACCCCATCTCTACTGAAAATACAAAATTAGCTGGGTGTGGTGGCACATGCTTGTAATCCTAGTTACTCAGGCGGTTAAAGCAAGATAATCGCTTGAACCTGGGAGACGGAGGTTGCAATGAGCTGAGATCGCTCCGTTGCACTCCAGTCTGAGTGACAAAAGCAAAACTCCATCTCAAAAAAAAAAAAAAAAAAGAAAGAAATTGACCAAATAGATGAAACGACATCTTTCAGACACTGGAAAACAGGCATCTGAGAACTTGAACATTACAGAGGTTGAAACAAGCTGGGGAGCCCTATAATCATCTGAATTCTGCCTGGAGGCCTTTTTCAGTTTGATATGGGAAAGAAGTTGTTAAAAACAGCAGTGATTATGCTGAGTTGAGAAAACAGAGATCAGAGTTTCACGAGACTGAGATAGCTCAAAGCGTGGGACATAGAACCAGGGACAACGTAGGTGCACAGAGAAATCTCCAGAAATTGACATGGAGTCCCTTGCATTTGGTGCTCAATTATAAGATAGACAGATAGATAGATAGACAGATAGATAGATAAATAGAAAGAAAGATAGATAGATTCCACAATGCCAACAAAGACTGACTGAGGAACAATGAACTGAGCTATACCCAGAACTCATACATATCTGGGTGACTATAGTGTTCCAAGGATCCACATGAGATAGTCCTCACTGAAAATTCAGAGTACTCAAAGAAGACCTCAGAAGGGCCACACCCGGCAGCAGAGATAAACTAGAACAGACTCCACAACCGCTCTAATAAAGCTTAAAAACAAATCTTGTAATAATCAAATGGATCCTTAAGTAACTTAACTTCTTGCAAGAAAAATGTCCAAAATTCTTTGAAAGAAGACAGTAAAATTCAACATAAAACAACATGAAATTTACAGTGTCCATCTTCAAGTTAAAAATTATGAGATACGTGAAGAGGCAGAAAATGTGAGAGAAATCAGAATATAAGAATAGACCTAATAAGCAGACAAAAATTTTACAAAACCTATTATAAAAATATTCAATATACACAAAATTAGGAAAGAAAAGAAATACAAATGCCACTTTTAGAGATGAAAAATACAATATCTGAATTTACAAATTTACTAAATGGGATTGACAGCAGATGAACCTTGAATACATAGTAATAAAAAACTGTGCAATATTAGCACAGAAGTAAAAAATGACTTGGAGAAAAGTAAATAGAGGTACAGTGATAATGTGATATGATACCAAGCGGTCTAATATGCTTAGAATAGGTGATCACAAAGGTTAAAACAAAGGGAGATAGAAAAATACTAAAACTTTCAAATTTTACAGAGTATAAATTCATAGGTCCAAGAAGCTCAATAAACCAAGAGCAGAATAAACATTAAAAATTACTAAGGGCACTGTAATTATTGATTAACACCAGTGATATATAAAGAAATATGTAAGTATGCCTTATTATTTTAAAAAAACACATTATGTACAAAGGAACAAGGTAATCATGACCTCAGACGTCTCACATGTAAGCCAGAAAACGATGACTTAGAGATTACACAAACAGCAAAAGTACTTCTTTTTTTTTTTTGAGACGGAGTCTTGCTCTGTCGCCTGCCCGGGCTGGAGTGCAGTGGTGGGATCTCGGCTCACTGCAAGCTCTGCCCTCCGGGTTCACGCCATTCTCCTGCCTCAGCCTCCCTATAGCTGGGACTACAGGCGCCCACCACCACGCCCGGCTAATTTTTTTGTGTGTTTTTAGTAGAGATGGGGTTTCACTGTGTTAGCCAGGATAGTTTCGGTCTCCTGACTTCGTGATCCGCCCGCCTCGGCCTCCCAAAGTGCTGGGAGTACAGGCGTGAGCCACTGCACCCGGCCAAAAATACTTCTTTAAAAAATGAAGATAAAATAAAGACCTTTCACGGGCCAGTGGAATCTAGGAGAAGCACTAACAATCCTGCACTGAAAGGAATGAGGAAGGAAATTCCACAGGCTGAAGAACTAAACCAGGTAGAAATACGGATGTATACAAGTGATGAAAGTCGGAAAGGAAAATACATGTGTAAATGTAAAAGATTTATTTTACTTTCAAAATTACTTACAAGATAATGGTTTAGAAAAGAAAAAAGACATAAAAGAACAACCAACACGTGAAGCAACAGGAATCTCAAAATAATTACACTGAGCCAAAAAAGTCTGCCTTAAAAGAATACATACCATATGATATCTACAGTCAGTTTGCGCTTTGCCCAACAGGGCAGTACTGAAAAGTGATAGCGCAAGCTGAAACTATGCAAAGTGGTGTCAATAATCAATGGGAAGAGTTATGCTTGTTCTGTGATCTTTAACAATTTTTGTCAAAACATTAATAATTATCTCACTGTTGGTTATAAATAAGAAAATAAAAATGATAAAAACTAGTATTTATTTAGTGCATGGTAATGTAAAACATTAAAACACTGAGAATTAAAGTGTTTTATTTCTTTGTTTCAAAACACGGTTTCAACAGTGCTTGCATTTTTCTTTTCATGCTATAATTTAAAATACGAATGAGCATCTTTTCAAAGCCTGAATGGATTGCCCTACTTCTTTCTAAGTTCAGATCAGTCTAACATTTCATCCATTGTGCTTTCAGTGTCACAAAATGTCTGCCAAATTCTTTTCATTTGTTTGTTTTTTGAGACAAGTCTTGCTCTGTCACCTAGGTTGGAGTACAGTGACATGACCTTGGCTCACTGCAACCTCCGCCTCCTGGGTTCAAGCAATTCTCCTGCCTCAGCCTCCCAAGTAGCTGGGATTAAAGGTACGTGCCACCAAACCCAACTAATTTTTGTGTTTTTAGTACAGATGCCTTTTTGCCATGGTGGCCAGACTGGTCTTGAACTCCTGACCTCAGGTGATCCACCTGCCTTGGCCTCCCAAAGTGATGGGATTACAGATGTGAGCCACCATGCCTGGTCCAAGTTCTCTTTAATGTTAAGATTTTTCCAGGATTATTTGCTCTGGGACACCTTTATCCTTTTCATCATAAACGTTGTTTTCATTTATGTAAATAAGCTTGTCATCACTAAATTCTTCTGGCTGCATATGTAGTTTCTTAGACTGCCAACATTCCCATAGTCATATATTTCTTCTATTACTCAATTTACGTTTGATTCAAACCTTACTGCCAGCGTGATCACTTTTTATTTCTTTGCTGCACTTTCACCTGCATTTGGCCACATTCCTCTTTTGATTATTCCTCTTTGTAAAATGTCACATAGGTTGATCACTGGGAGACAGGGAGACAAGACAACTACACGTTTTGCTGTCTGTGCATGAGGTGAATAAGAGACGCACAGTAACCAGTCACTAGCCAACTTGAAGAGAACTGAGGTGACTGGCCACGGATTCTGATGTGTGTTTGCTAGTTTCAGTGATGTGTGGGCTGAAAAAATAGCAGCAAAATTTGTACTTTATGTATTGATTCACAGTTTGAAGCATGTTGTTGGGGGACTGGTGTTAACTAAGCCATAGTAACTGAAATTCACACATATCCATACCATGTTAAGCAAATGCTGCCTGTATATGAAAGCATTGAAAAGACAAATCTAATCTACAGTGACAAAAAGCAGATTAATGGATACCTAAGGCTGGGGTTTGGTAGATGGAGAACAGACGACAGGGGTCAAGAAGTAAATTCAGGGGATGATGGAAATGTTTTATGATGTCTAGATTTTGATTGTGGAGATGTTTCTTTAGGTGTATACATGTGCCAAATGAGCATCATACTGTATAACTTAAAATGGGTACATGTTATATGTAAACTGTACTGCAAAAAATCAATTAAAATGATATAAAAAAAGACCATCACTAAAACCAGCTGCAACAAAATTAGATGTGCACGTTCATCCATAATTTTTTTTTTTTTTTTTTGGACAGGGCCTCAATCTGCCACCCAGGCTGGAGTCAGTGGTGCGATCTTGGCTCACTGCAACCTCTGCCTTACAGGTTCAAGTGATTCTACTGCCTCAGCCTCCCAAGTAGCTGGGATTACAGGCATGTGCCACCATACCCAGTTAATTTTTGTATTTTTAGTAGAGATGGGGTTTCACCATGTTGGCCAGGCTGGTCTTGAACTCCTGACCTCAGGTGATCCACTCGCCTCGGCCTCCTGTCGTGCTGGGATTACAGGTGTGAGCCACTGCACCCAGCCTCATTCATAATTGAATAACTAAAAACAAAGCCACTATTTCAAATTAATGACATAAACTGAAAGAACACAAAACAAAGCATTTTTAAATTTCTGTGATAACCTCAAGTTATCATGATGCTTTTTGTTATTGGATTTGGTGTACTAATGTTAAATGTTCGGTGTAATTTGCCTGTGAAATCATTCAGTCAGATTTTTTGTGGCTTTATTTTATTTTATTTTTTGAGGCAGAGAATCACTGTGTTGCCCAGGCTGGAGTGCAGTGGCGTGATCTCAGCTCACTGCAACCTCTGCCTACTGGGTACAAGCAATTCTCCTGCCTCAGCCTCCCAAGCAGCTGGGGGGCTTCTTAGCACCACCACCACACCTGGCTAATTTTTATATTTTTAGTAGAGATGGGGCTTCAGCATGTTGGCCAGTCTGGTCTCAAACTCCTGACCTCAAGTGATCTGCCTGCCTCGGCCTCCGAAAGTGCTGGGATTACAGGTGCCAGCCACCGCACCCAGCCCGTGGCTATATTTTAAACAAGTAGTTCAAATTATGTAATAGTCATAAGTCTACATTCCGTTTTAACTCAGTGTTGTCAGGATGTTTTCTGGGAAGTTGTCGCTTTTGTCTGGGTTTTCTCTTCTGTCTATGTATTGTCATTAAGTTACTCAACATTATTTCTCCTTCCTGATGTTGCTTTTTTGTGCTTTTTCTTTTTTTGGATCATCAGAATTATCTTTATTATTATTATTATTTATTATACTTTAAGTTCTGGGTTACACGTGCAGAACATGCAGTTTTGTTACACAGGCATACATGTGCCATGGTGGTTTGCTGCACCCATCAACCCACCACCCACATTAGGTATTTCTCCTAAAGTTATCCCTCCCCCTCCCCCCACTCCCCAAAAGCCCTGGTGTGTGATGTTCCCCTCCCTGTGTCCATGTGTTCTCATTGTTTACCTCCCACTTATGAGTGAGAACACGTGGCGTTTGGTTTTCTGATTTTGTGGTAGTTTGCTGAAAGTGATGGTTTCCAGCTTCATCCACGTCCCTGCAAAGGACATGAACTCATCCATTTGTACGGCTGCATAGCATTCCATGGTGTATATGTGCCACATTTTCTTAATCCAGTCTATCATTGATGGACATTTGGGTTGGTTCCAAGTCTTTGCTATTGTGAATAGTACCGCCATAAATGTATGTGTGCATGTGACTTTATCATAGAATGATTTATAATCCCTCGGATATATGCCCAGTAATGAGATTGCTAGGTCAAATGGTATTTCTAGTTCTAGATCCTTGAGGAATTGCTACACTGTCTTCCACAATGGTTGAATTAATTTACACTACCACCAACAGTGTAAAAGCATTCCTATTTTTCCACAACCTCTCTAGCATCTGTTGTTTCCTGACTTTTTAATGATCGCCATTCTAACTGGCATGAGATGGTATCTCATTGTGGTTTTGATTTGCATTTCTCTAATGACCAGTGATGATGAGCATTTTTTCATATGCCTGTTGGCTACATAAACGTCTTCTTTTGAGAAGTGTCTGTTCATATCATTTGCCCATTTTTTGATGGGGTTGTTTGCTTTTTTCTTGTAAATTTGTTTAGGTTCTTTGTAGATTCTGGATATCAGCCCTTTGTCAGACAGATAGATTACAAAAATTTTCTCCCATTCTGTAAGTAACCTGTTTACTCTGATGATAGTTTCTTTTGCTGTGCAGAAGCTCTTTAGTTTACTTAGATCCCATTTGTCAATTTTGGCTTTTGTTGCCATTGTTTTTGGTGTTTTAGGCATGAAGTCTTTGCCCATGCCTATGTCCTGAATGGTACTGCCTAGGTTTTCTTCTAGGATTTTTATGGCCCAAGGTTTTACATTTAAGTCTTGGTGGATCATCAGAATTTTCTCTATATATTTTTCTTTTCAAAGAAACAGCGTTGGTTTTACCAGGATTCTCCATTTTTTTTCTTTTTGATTTTAATAGTTTTCATTCGTTATTTTATTGTTTCCTGTCTCGTATACTTCTTTGGATTTATTTGGTCATTCTTTAACCTTTTCAAGCAGCTTCATTGAAATATAATTGGCATACACCAAGCTGGGCATTTTTAAGTTGTCCTATTTGGTAATTTTGACATATGTAAACACTTGTGAAACCATCACCACAGCCAAAATAATGAATATATCCATTATCCTCCAAAAGTTTCTGTACCCCTTTACATTTCCTTCTTCCTTCTCTTTTCCCCTTCCTCAGGCAGCCATTGATCTGCATTCTGTCACTGTGGGTTAGTTTCCATTTTCTAGAATTTTATACAAATGGAAATATATAGTATTCTTTTTATGGTCTGGGTTTTGCAGTCTGCATAATTACATTGATATTTACCCATATTGTTGCATGCATCAATAATTCGATTCCTTTCTTGCTGACTGGTATTCCATGGTATGGATGTACATAATTTCTTTATCCATTCACGTGATGATGAACACACCAGTTTGGGGCTATCACAAGTAAAGATTCCATGAACATTCATGTATAATTCTTTGTTTGGGCATGTGCTTTCATTGCTCTTAGGTAAATACTGAGGGGTTCTATGGTAAGTATATGTTTCCATTTGTTAGAGATAAGTTTCAAAATGTTTTCCAAATCATTATACTATTTCATATTAACCCAGCAGCCTGGGTGCTCCAGTTGCTCCAAACCTTCACCAATACTTAGTTGGACTATTTTTGTTTTTAAATTCTGGGTATTCTAATGTAGGAGTACATTACTGTGGTTCTAGTTTGCATTTCTCTAATGACTAATGATGCTGAGCATCTTTTCAAATGTTTATTTGCCATCTGTATATCTAATTTGGTGAAGTGTCTGTTCAAATATTTGCTCATTTGAAAAATTGTGTTTATTTCCTTGTCAGGAAACCTTGACAGTTCTTGATGTATTCTGGATACAGATTCCTTATAAAGTATGTGACTTGCAAAACCAATTTTTTTCTCAGTCTGTGGTCCAACTTTTCTTTTTATTTTGAAGAGCATACATTCTTAATATTGGTTAAGTTAAATTTATCAATTGCCTTTCTTTTGTGAAATGTGTATCTATAGAATCTTTCCCCTAACCCACAGTTACGAAGATTTTTTTCCCATGTGATGTTATAGAAGTTTTACAGCTTTATGTTTTACATTTAAGCCTATGTTCCATTTTGAGGTAATTTTTGTATATGTGTAAGGTAAAGATCAAAGTTTATTTATTTATTTTTGAGACAGAGTCTCACTCTGTCATGCAGGCTGGAGATGCAGTGGTGTGATCTTGGCTCACTGCAACTTCCGCCTCCCGGGTTCAAACGATTCTCCTGCCTCAGCCTCCCAAGTAGCTGGGATTACAGTTGCCTGCCAACATGACCAGCTAATTTTTGTTTTTTTTTTAGTAGAAACACGGTCTCACCATATTGGCCAGGCTGGTCTCAAACTCCTGACCTCATGTGATCCTCCTGCCTCAGCATCCTAAAGTTCTGGGATTACAGGTGTGAGCCACCATGTCCAGCCCAAACTTTATTTCTAATAATAATATTTTGTACCTTCTCTTTTTGCCTAGATCAGTCTTGCCAGTGAGTAATGCATTTTATAAAATTTTTCAAAGAACCAATTTTTGACTTTGTTTATCCTCTCTTAAATTTTAAAATTTTTCTTTCCTCTTATTTTCTTTCTTTCTTCCTTTTTTTTTTTTTTTTGGAGTCTCACTCTGCTGTTGCCCAGGCTGGAGTGCAGTGGCATGATCTCAGACCTATTTCTTTAATTTATGCCCTTACCTTTATTATTTACTTCCTTGTATTGTCTATGAGTTTAATTTGTGGGTCTTCAAAAATATTTTTCAGTTAAAAACTCAGATAGTTAATAAGTAGGCTCACTTTTTATCTAATGTATTAAGTTAAAGTTATGAATTTCCTTGTAATCATAGCTTTAGATGCATCCCATCCATTTTAATATGTAGATTTTAAATTGTCTATTTAGCTTGAAATATTTTCTGATTTCCACTGTGATTTTTTTCATTGACATGTTGCCGACTTAAATTAAAAGTATACCGCTTAACCTGCCAACCCTTGGGGTTTTCTCCAGCCACAAAAGAGTTTCTCTGAATTTAATAAACTGAAGAGTATTGGGATTTACCTTATTGCCCACCATATACTTAAATTTCAAATGTTTCTCTCTTTTTATCTAAAGACATGGGGTTTTGTTCTGCCCCCCAAGGCTGGAGTGCAGTGGTGTGATTATGGCTCACTGCAGCCTTGAACTCCTTGACTCAGGTCATCCTCCTGATTTAGCCTCCTGAGTAGCTAGGACTACAGGCATGCCCACTACACCTGGCTAATGTATATTTTCAATTTCTTGTCAAGAAGGGGTCTTACTATATTGCACAGGCTGGTCTGGAACTCCTGGGCTCAAGTTAGTTTTCTGCCTCAGCCTCCCAAAGTGCTGGGATGACAGGCATGAGCCACCACACCTGGCTGATCCTATTTTTTTTTTTTTTTTTTTAGTAGAGACGGGGTTTCACTGTGTTACCAGGATGGTCTCCATCTCCTGACCTCATGATCTGCCCGTCTCGGCCTCCCAAAGTGCTGGGATTACAGGCTTGAGCCGCCACACCCGGCCATTTTGTTTGTTTGTTTGTTTTGAGAGGGAGTCTCACTCTGTTGCCCAGGCTGGAGTGCAGTGGTGAGATCTTGGCTCACTGCAAGCTCCGCCTCCTGGGTTCACAACATTCTCCTGCCTCAGCCTCCCTAGTAGCTGGGACTACAGGCGCCGGCCACCATGCCCAGCTAATTGTTTGTATTTTTAGTAGAGATGGGGTTTCATTGTATTAGCCAGGATGGTCTCAAACTCCTGACATCATAATCCGCCCACCTCGGCCTCACAAAGTGCTGGGATTACAGGCGTGAGCCACCGCGATCGACCTGATCCTAATATTTTTAAAGGGAAATGGTGAGATGATTCTGGAGAAGACAATGCAGGACGAGTCCCTCTCCAGCTTTTGAGACTGTGGGTAAAGCCTGATAATGAAGATGGAGGCACGGTGCATTAGGTCAGTGCAGAGGGCCCAGAGAGAGCTGGGGACTGCACACATTAAAGGAGGGCCCTGTGCATTAGCAGGAAGAGACTGGATGGTTAAAAAATGGAACTGTCACAATTGGTCATCCCCAAGGATGATGAAAAGGAAATTAGCTCTCTGCCTTAGCCTACATACAATGTAAATCCCAGGCAAATTTCTTTTTGTAAAAAGTACATATACGCGGCAAATATGAGTAAAAATCAAACACATAAAAAGCAAAATTTTGTAAGTTTTGGAAGAAAATATTGGAACATATCCTTATGGTTTTGGAGTAGGGAAAGACTTCTTAAATGAAAACTACAAGCCATGAAGAAAACCATGAATACATTTGAATGCATTTGGTGGGGGAGGAAGTGGGTGCTGCACAATGCAAAACGTAAGAGCGAAGCCCAAGACTAGGAGAAAATGCTTGCAATAGATTGTACCAGAATTTTAGAGGAACACTTACAAATCAGTTAGCAAAATACGAACAATCTAGTAGTAAAGTGGGTCAGCCGCCTGAGAAGATCATTTCTAGGAAAGGAAACGTAAGTCATAAATATAGCTGTGAAAAAAGTTTGACTAGAAATCAGGGAGTTAGAAATAAAGACAATGAGATACCATTCCCATCCACCAGACTGTCAACACTTTAAACGTCTCAGAATACCAAGTGTTGGTGAGGAATGGAGTGTAGAAACTTTCATAGATTGTTTGGTGTAGTGGAAGCTATTACAACCATGTGGAAGAAAAATTTGGCAAATAAGTAGCAGCGTTGAGGATGCACAGGCTATGGTCCAGTGGACCCGCTTCTACGGAGGAATCCAGAGAAGCCATTCACAGGGCCTCTTCAAGTGCACATTTGGAAATAATAAAAAAAAATGAAAAAAAAACCTGTTAAAGCACATTTTATAAAAGGTACATATGATACATATCAACATAGACATAGCTGAAACTATGAAAAAATATTTTGAATAAAACATACAGTTTGCATCAGGATACATGCTCTATATAGGCATGTATCTAAAGTTTAAAAATGTGCAAGTCATGTGCCACTTTATTTAAGAATCTGTGCACATGCGGGAAGGAGAAAAACAAAGAATGTTCTCCCCAGGCTTGCGATAGCTGTCTCTGGAGAACAAATGGGGTGTTTGTTGGGGGTTTTCTATTGTATCTGTATTATATTATATTTTGTGATCCATCAGGACTAGGAAGACAAAATATCATATTTAACAATGCTGTATGCTTAAAGTGCTAAAATTTCATAGTTAAAAAGCTGTTGATATCGAGTGAGTTAGAGTAAGTATAATGATTTCCAGAGTATGGCAATAACGTGTGGCCCAACAAGACAGATGACTCTTCTAGGTTGATGTCTCCTCCCCAGGTCATCAGAGTAATCGATACATGTCTCCAGCACTGTAGAAATTGTGCACATGGCTGGCACTTTCTTATTCACTCAGAGAAAAAGATGAACCTGTTGCTGCTGTTGCTGTTGAGTTATGATGGGAGAAGACGTGAGAATGCCTTGCAGCTGAGAAGGCACTTCAAAGGCAAGTTCTGAGTCCCAGCAGTGAGTGGTTGGTACTCTGTAACCACACCTCCATCACCCACTAACCCTGGTTTTTGCTGATCCAAGCTCCAGGTAAGGAGAGCTGGTAAGAAAGTTTTATATTCACCATCACAAACCAATGTAATCACAAGGTCATCTCCCAGAAACAATGATAATGAACAGGGGCAAGAGAAAATTGACTGCAATACATGTGCTTTCTTGGAGCGGCCTGCTGGAAGCAGTGATTTTTGGCTATGTGTTGTGGCTGATCAGCTTGGGCAAGGTCAGCTTTAGCGCCTGGATCACACGCTCAGTGGGCTTCCGTGCCCAGCTCTGGCCTTCAGGTCCGACCTCCTAAGGCTGAAGTCTGCTTCTCCTCGTATCAGATGGGTGAGGGAATTCAGCTCTCCAAGCTTCACTTTCCTTACCTATAAAAAGGCAATGGCAGTAGACCTGGGGCCTATCATGGGGAGGGGGGAGGAGGGAGGGATTGCACTGGGGAGTTATACATGATATAAATGATGAATTGATGGGTGCTGACGAGTTGATGGGTGCAGCACACCAACATGGCATAAGTATACATATGTAACAAACCTGCACGTTATGCACATGTACCCTAGAACTTAAAGTATAATTAAAGAAAAAAAAATAAAGAAAAAAAAGGCAATGGCAGTAGACTCTCTCTCTTAGGGCTTATTGTTAAATTGTAAATGGAAGAATACATGTGAAGTACTTTACACAGGTCCCTGGTATGTAGTAAGTACAAAATAATTGCACTGGCTGTGCTATTGCTGTTGCTAAGTGTAAGTGCTGCTTCAGTGCCTGATCCTCTGGGGGACAGCTGCACCGCAGGCCCACAACACAGTGTCCAGCCAGACCAGAGGAGCACCTGACCACAGCCTCTGCAGTAACAGCCTCAGCCTACGCACAGGACTGCAGAGAAAGAGCAGCCGCAGGATCCAGGACAGCTGAGTAGACTCTTCCAATGCATTTCTGGGAACAAAGAGACCTGCTGAGCGCACAACAGCTTCCTGGGCCACCTTGCCCTGTCCCTTTCTGAGTAGGATACCTGCCTCAGGCTTCAGCTTCCTGGGAATTCACTCATTTGTTCAACAAGTGAGTTCATCTTTTATGTGCTGAGCACTACTCCACGTGTTGAGATTCAGTGATGACCACAGAGAGAGCTGTCCCTTGCCCTTGCAGGACTGCGTGTCTAGCAGGATGTGTTTGCTGGGGCTCCTATGACGAAGTACCAGAGACTTGGCGATTTGACCAAGAGACATTTATTTTCTCATAGATCCAGAGGCCAGAAGTCAAAAGTCAAGGTGTTGGCAGGATTGGTTCCCCCTGTGGGGTGTGGGTGAGGGTCTGTTCTGGGCCTCTCTCCTTAGCCTGTAGATGGCTGTCTTCAAGGTCACTGGCACGGATGTCTGTGTCCAAGTTTCCCCTTTGTATAAGGGCATCAGTTCTATTGGATTAGGGCCCACTCTAATGACTTCATCTAAACTTGATTGCCTTTCTAAAGATCTGATTTCCAAATATATCTATATCTATATATGTATCTATACCTATATATACACATACACACATATGCATACACATATATGTCAGAAATATGTTGTTTATGCTATAACATATTGTAATATATTATAACGCACTTGAAATAATATATGTATATCTATCGATTTAGGTATCTGTAACCAAACACGGAGAGTGCTATGCAGCTAGGGGAGTCTCCACATGCAAGTATCAGAGGGAAAGTTGGAGGGTCTGACTGTCAGGAAAGGCCCCTTTGGGTAGGGACCTCTCTAGAACAAGCTGAGAGAGGAGGAAGAATTCTAGGCAGAGGGACAGCAGCTGCACAGATAAATATCCTGACCCACTGGGTGATGCGAAACCCATGGTGGCCCTTGACTTAATTCCCGAGCATTTAAAGTAAGATTCTCATGATGTCTGGTTTCTTCCCAGGATCCCTGGATTGCATGACCTTGGGAGGCTGGATCAGTGTAGGGTGATATCCTCAGTGCACTGACCAGTTCCTGGACTCTGCATGGCTCCAGGGCACCACGTATGGTTGGAAGGGTTCCTTATTGCCTGCATGGTGGAGTGGTACCACCACCCGCCCAAGGTGCAGTGTTGGTTCAGTTGCAGGTTTACTATGCTTTCAGCACAAGGCTACATTCTTACAGCCACAGCAAGAAAGGCAGCAAGGCTGGTCTTTTAGGGGAGAATGTCTGCTTTGCACTCCTTGCCAGGAGCCCAGCAAGTTGCTGTTTGGAGCCTTCTGTTGTGCCTGTTTGGGCACGGAATGAAGCCCCCTCAACACAAGAACTCTAGAAGCAGCTGCTGCACTGTGCTCTCCAGTGTCTCTAGGACAGCACTGGGCAGCCTGATCTGCTCATGGTTCAGATAAGGCTCTGCAAAGAGTGGCTTGTAAGAAGCTCCCAAGAGCTAACTTGAGTTCTTAACAATGACCCACTGTCACTCTGCACATGATTCCATCCTCCGTAAGCCTAGGATGATGCTTTCTCTACAAGAAGACCCTTTGGTCACTCTGAATACAGGAACAGGAAGTATGGAAACCAGCTTATGACCAGTGAATCAAAGCAATAGATCCAGAGATAGGGCTCTACTCTCAGCATCAAGTTCATGACAAATACAAAAGCCCAGGGCTTTAGCGCTGGTACTTTTTTTTTTTTTTGAGATGGAGTCTCACTCCATTGCCCAGGGCAGTGTGCGTTGGCACCGTCTTGGGTCACTGCAACTTCCACCTCCTGGGTTCAAGCAATCCTCCCCTCTCAGCCTCCTGAGTAGCTGGGACTACAGGTGTGTACCACCACATCTGGCTAATTTTTGCATTTTTAGTAGAGATGAGGTTTCGCCATATTGGCCACTGTTTTTGGTTGCTGTGAAGATAGGAAGCTAAAGCAATATATGATTTAATTCGCATATATTGGCCTGGTACCCAATATATGCGAATTAAATCACCATTGGGATTGCATCAATGTAATATTTTTCTCCTTTACTTATCTAAATATTATTTTTTCCTAATTCAAAGCCACTCTTGGACTGACAACTGACTGTGTGCCAGGATATTATCAGGTGAGATCTTAGGAAGCTCAAATTCCTTAAATGATTGGGCATTTGGAGAGTCCTGGTGGATGTGGTTTTCCTCCCAGGCCAAGGAGATTTCCATGCCTCAAGGACCTTCTCTGGACGGCGTTAGGCTTTGCCACAGTGCCATTCAGGGTCACGCTTGTTAAGTGTCCTTTTTTCAATAGAAGAATCGTATGCAGTGGCTACTGTGAGGCACATCTGTCACCTTGTCTTATATCCCAAGTGAAGGAAATGGGAAATCCTTTTAAAAAGCTAGTGCTAAAATTCTCTGACAGCCCCTGCCCCCCCAGTTCAGCTTTAGCTCCCACGAGTATCTTCCTTTCCTTTCCTGATACCCCTGAAGGCTTTGAAATCAACAACAAAACCACAGACTGCAGTGGAAATAAAATATCGTTCTAATTTTCATATTTATTTGTAAAGATTTAAACATGTTTTCCTGCAGCCCTGCAGCAAGCTCAACTCTGTTCTCTAAAAAACTATTGGAAAATGACATTTTAATTTAAAAAAAAACTGGATTATGGATAACAAAACATACAGAGAAAGGAGTCATTAAAATGCATATTGTAAAATTGAAACTTAAGTGTCAAGTTTTTATAGCAGTCTGTCAAATGCTTGACAATTAAAATAGCTATTTTTAAAATTTTAATGAGCCACAATAAGGGTGAAATGTGCATGGAGATTGCACATTTTCAAGACTGCACATTTTTAGCATAACAAGTCCATTCTATATCATTACGGTAATGTCCCATTTGTAAAATTCACCATCTATTTTTAATTAAATTAGTGTGTGTCATTTATTATGGGTATTATATTTATTAATCTTTAATATTTAATTTAAGATGACTTATCTGAGAAACAGACAACTTAACACAACCAAGTTGACACCCTGGTGGTAATGCCTCTGCCTTGCTAACTGCAGTAAATATATTTCATCTCTTATTTTTCATGGCTAAATCTTGAATAAGCTTAAGTATATCTTTCCTCTTGTATTACAGGATATAGACAAATGTGCTTCCTGATCTTTTGGCTTCTTGTTCTTTGAGTCCTGCTCTTTGAGCCATGCTTGACATAACCATAATCCCTCATCCCCATCACATTCACTAATATGCTAAATTCTTCCATGAACATCTCTGCTGATGTTAGTAAACACATCTTTTCTATCCTTTTTAGTTTTTGATGATCAGAAAGTGACTTATGGATGGTGCCACCCCATTCTGTAGTAGCCTGTAGGATTGAATCCCTTCTGTCGTCTCCTGGAGCGCTTGCCTCCGGTCAGCGCGGCTTGGAGGAGACAAGCCGTTTAGCTGATCCTTCCGAGCAACCTGGGGGAGACACACCAGGACCCTTCCAAACCAGTAGCACATCCCCTCTTCATATGGTTTAGAATGCGGGTGTCCAATCTGTTGGCCTCCCTTGGCCACGTTGGAAGAAGAATTGTCTTGGGCCATACATAAAATATACTAACACTAGTGACAGCTGAGGAGCTAAACAAAATTGCAAAAAAAAAAATCACATAATGTTTTAAGAAACTTTACTACTTTGGGTTGGGTGGCAGTCAAAGTTGTCCTGGGCCACATGTGGCCCATGGGCTGTGGGTTGGACAAACTCAGTTTAGAACCTGTCTTGTTCCTTAGCAAAACATAAAGCACCCTGATTTGGTTTCATTTAAGTGATGATGATGAGAAAAATCCAGTGGTGGCCAATAGGGTAGTGTGAGGGAGAGAGTCTGATTAGGTCTGTTTGCCTCTCTTTAGTCTTTCAACTGGTAGAACTGAGGGAGATGTGTCTGCATGTGTGTGCACATACCTGTGTGCATGGGCATATGTGATCTGAAAGACATGCAGATGGGGGAGCAACATGGGTGATGCCGATCGTGCTCAAACCCTCTGGGGTGTGCTGCAGAGTGCCTGGGGGCAGCCCTGGAGAGGCACCCCGCTCCTCTGCTGTGGCCTCAGCAGTACTTGTTGCCAATGACAACTCTCAAGACAGTGCCTTATACCTTCACATCAGCATCAAAGGGGCCCGGAGTCCAGAGCTTCTGCACCATAGAAGTGACACTTCATGATACTGCAGAGTCATCTTGGCGAGGGAGCAAAACAAGCTGAGTCTAAAAAACCAAAGATCTCATTTTCATGCAAACAGCAGAGAAATCTGAAAACAAAATGGGGAGGGCAAACCAGGAGCACGCCAAGATCTGAATCAATTTCCCATGATCTATTTTTGATGGCAGAGCAAATTTGAGTCTCAGACTTTCCTGATTTCATTTGGAGAGCTAAATACACATTATAATTATTTAAAGTAAAGGTAACTTATTTTGTAAATATGATCATTAAAGTGATTTGCATTTGCTGTATTTAACTCAGCACATTAATGGATTGTTGCATATTCATTTGCTTCAAGGGAAAATAGTGCATTTGCAAATTGCCATTGTTTTATGAATATATGAATAGCTCAGAATTTGAAGAAGCTGAGATTCCATGTTTATCTTCAATTTTATTTCCTCATTGACAACAAGAATTCATGTTAATG
Organism: Trachypithecus francoisi; assembly: GCF_009764315.1. Classification (NCBI taxonomy): domain Eukaryota; kingdom Metazoa; phylum Chordata; class Mammalia; order Primates; family Cercopithecidae; genus Trachypithecus; species Trachypithecus francoisi. Next base: position 3,013,653 of record NW_022681442.1, on the reverse strand, counting down.
AGTAAAGGTAGAATATGGCTATGTTGTTCAAAGCTCTTTTTGTGTAAATTGGAAAGCTGCTGCTATCCATAGCAGAACTGCAACACTCAACTTTCACAGAATCAAATCACTGATCATAACAAATAGCCACATGGCTAGTATTTCTCTTTATTTCTGGATTTAATTACGGGTTGATCCAGCCCCTTAAGGGGCAATCTGCCTCATGACAGCAGCAGCAGCAGATCCAAGTGGGGCCTCAAAGGTCTGGTGGCTCCTCTTCTGCCCAAATCTGAAGCCTGGAGCAGCCTCCCTCATCTGGAAGGCAGCTTTGACCGTGGGAATAACCAAGCCGGGCCTCCGTGCGGGAGGCTGGCATGGGTCCTCCTGTGCATTTTCCACTGGTGGCACGCTCTGGCCCTGGGTCATACAACATTCAGGACACAAAGTGACAAACTTGGAGCAACTGGGGCCAATCCACAAACTCAGGGTGATGCTGTGGCTGCAGCACCAAGGAGAGGAAGCCCTTTCAGGAGGGACGCACCAGACAAACTAATAAAAAAAAAAAAAAGTCAGAGGAATTAGGCAAACAAAACAAATGGGGCCATTGTGTGTGGGGACAAATGGCCGTTCCCACATCAGCAGCCCCTGAGGGTGCCCTGCAGGCCGGGGCTCAGCACCGTAATTGATGCTCTTAATTATGGTCTTGTCATTAAGGGGAAGTTAAATGATGTTCAGACTCTGCTTAATTATGCTGTTCTTTGTAGGGGCGCATATGCTACATTTTATAAACTTTTCCGTACAAATTGTTATACATGTTTTTTTCTTTTCTTTTTTTTTTTTGAGACGGAGTCTCGCTCTGTCGCCCAGCCTGGAGTGCAGTGGCCGGATCTCAGCTCACTGCAAGCTCCACCTCCCGGGTTTACGCCATTCTCCTGCCTCAGCCTCCTGAGTAGCTGGAACTACAGGCGCGCGCCACCTCGTCCAGCTAGTTTTTTTTTGTATTGTTTTTAGTAGAGACGGGGTTTCACCGCATTAGCCAGGATGGTCTCGATCTCCTGACCTCGTGATCCGCCCGTCTCGGCCTCCCAAAGTGCTGGGATTACAGGCTTGAGCCACCGTGCCCGGCCAGTTATACATGTTTTAAGTTTCCACGGTTATCCAGAATCCTCAGTTATCCAGAATTTCTCGGCCCTGCCTCTTTCCTCAAAGAAGACAGGAAAATGAGACAACTTTGGAGCTTGGTACAAATTCATTGCTTCATTAAGATGCTTCATATATATGTTCAAATAATTCATCAAAGGGCAACAGGCCAGTCTGAAAGAAGGCCTTGCTCTGGATGGAGAAGGGCAGCAGACCAAACTCCCCAAATCTCTGCAGGTTGCAGAACAGCCGGGCCTCCTGGGCTCCTGCGGGCCTCACTGAAATGCACATCCTCCTGGGGAAGCAAGTTTCCCAAAAGCAGAACGCAGATGCAGGAAGAGATGGCTTTAGGGACAGCGAGCAGGGGAGCCCCGTCCTCTTCTAACTGGAGGGTGTGGAATCTACTTGGCCCCTGGAGCCCTGGCTTTCTCATCTGCAAATGCTGGCAGGGTTTCTGTGCTCTCAGTGTGCCAGGCCCATGTGAGAATTCAAAACCATGCACTGCCATGGCTGCCAGGCCTTTGCTGGGCTCACGGCAAGGCAAGGGGTTTTCTTCACCCTTCCTGGTGTGGTTGGAGTCCTAGGCTGCAGGGATGTGGTGGGGCACTTGGCAGGTGGACAGACCTGGGTCATCTCCCCCCATGGAGGTGGGCAATGAGGTGACCAAGGGCACCAGTGTGGGCTTTGGAGGCAGATGAATGTGGCTGACTCCACTTCTTAGCTGTGATCTTGGGCAAATGTCACAGAGACTGTTAAATGCCACCCTAGACCCATTGCCTCTTCTTCCTTAGTAATGGAACCCAGATTTTATCTGGCAATGTACCCAAGTAAAAGGCGATTTTCCAGATTCTTTTGCAGCTAGGTGATGGCTTCTTCGACTAATGAAATCCATGCAGAAGTGTTGTGGGAGATTCATGGGAATGCTGTAAACAGGTGACCTGGTCCAGAGATGTGCTTGTGTTTTCCCTTTCTCCTTTCTTCTTCCTGTTGGTTGGAATGCGGACACAAAGCCTGGTTCTCAGGCAGTCATATTGGGCCATGAGAGGAGTATGAAGACGGAATCCAGGTGCTAAGGATGACAGCAGATGATAAAAAAGGACTTGGGCTCCTAGTGGCTTTGAGAAATGGTTGAAACAGAGGACTGACCCCTCTGAACCTGAGTGAGGGACTAAAAGTGGGTATGTTACACTCCCCAGTACTGTGGATTCCCTTTTCACTGTGGCTGAGCTAAGTCTGAACTAATACAATTAGTCACTGGGTTTGTGGCCTCTCCTACCTTCTCTTTGTTTTTGAAAGTAAGTAGGAAGGAGAGGCACAGGCAGAGGGTGGGCTGTGGTGGTCTCAGCAGGTATGCCCAGCAGTAGTAGAGATGAGAGCAGGGAGTTGGGCAAGTGAGTGTGGTGACACAAATACAGAGACTGGATGACAACACAGGCAGGGGTGGGAGATGGTGGGAAGGATACCGCCAGAGATGGGAGATGCTGGGACGGTCACCGACAGGGGCAGGGGAGGCTGGGAAGAAGGGACAGAGATCCCAGCAGCTTCCAAAGTTTCTCTCTTGGTGGGTTAGGGACTCCCTGAGCACACATGTCCAGGACTTGGGGGAACTCAACACTTGTGTTTAGGACTTGGGAGCAGCCGCCACGTATCTCCAGACCCCCAGGAGAGTACAGGCAACAGAGCAGCAGCCTGGCATTTGCATCCATGTGAAATATGGGATAATTTTTCCCTTCCCATTTATACAAAGCAGTCACACATACATGAGCTTGGTTAAACCTCACGACCCACTCTATTAATATGGACCTGAGAGGGGTCAAGTGTTTAGTTCAAGGTCATGGAGCTCATAGGTAAAGCGCAAGCCCCCTGCTCTCAGCCTGGTGCCCTCTCCTCTATCCCCAGCTGCCTCATTAATTCACCAGGGCTCAGCTCTGCAGGGACTTTCCCTGGAGACAGCCAGCAAGTGCTCAGGAGAAATGATTTTTTGATGAATACAAAGGGGTGGGCACGACTCACCTGACTTCAGACACAAGAAAAGGACAGGTTTTCAGGCTCCCATGATCCTCCATCCAGCGACACACACAATCCCTCTCTGCTTGGGGAGGACGAGTGTGGGCAGGTGGCCTAGTCCTCTTTCTCTCAATATCCCGGGGCCATCTTCAGACATATCAGCAGGCACTTTGGGCAACATGCAGGGGTAGGGAGGGCAGGGACTTGGGCATTGACCTCACATTAGCCCAGGGAACCTGGTGGCAGATGAGGTCTGCTCCTCTGCCCTGAGCAACCACTTGATAAGAGCCCCTCATTTGTAACAGGGGGTTTCCTTGTTAGTGACCCAGAGTTCAGGAAGGTGTTGTAGCTGTGAGCACGTGGTGTTCAAGAACACAGATTTGAAATTCGGCATGTGATCGTGATCCCTCTAGGAGAGGACAGTGGTGAAAGAAGCCTCAGGTCACAGACGTGAGACTATTTACTCATCAGCCGGTCTATGGAACTTTGAGGTGCACGGAGACACAGGAGAGACAGAGGCAGACACAACCTGCGGGGGCCCATCCAGCGGGGGTCTCGGGCCGGGAAGCAGCAGCCCAACCGGGCATGTGCCTCCAGAAGGGAAGAGTGGGGGCTCTGGGCCTTATAAGAGGGACACCCAGCCCTGCCTTGGGAAGACTTCCTGGAGGAAGTAGCATTTAAACTGAGGCCACAAGACTGGGAGGAGCTGGCCCAGTGAAGTGGAGTCGGGGCTTGAGTCCCTGTGCACATCCCCAGCCAGCCCTGCCTGCCAAGCCTCAGGCCTCTCCATCCAGGTGCCATGGACACAGTCTCCTGCTCCAGTCCTCTCCATCACAGGTGGTGCCACCATCCTCCCAGCCTGGGCAGCTTCCATTCTGGGCACTCACCTGCTCACCGGGCATCCTTTTCTGGGCTTCAGCGTGCACATCTCCAAATAGGGAGAGAAATGCCTGGCACCATAGGACAGTGGTGGAGGTGGATGAGATTCCTAGGATGGGCATAGAGCTGGAGAGGATGTGGCTGTCACCATTATTGTCGTGGTTGTCACAGGCAGCATCCTCATTTGTGAACCTGGTGCCGTGCATGTTCCTGTACAGAGGGAGCTCTCGGGGCAGGTCTGACGAGTGCCTGCTCAGAGGAACCATCCACCTCAGGACCAGGAGGACTAGCCAGCACCTCCAACAGCTGAAGTCTCCAGCCTGGGCCTCCTGATGTCTCTGTGATGCTGCTGCTTCAGGAGGATGTTTGTGGCATGTGCCATGAGCCCCCAGAGTCTGCTCATCTGCGGGTGGCTGAGGCTGGACCTTCTGGGCATCCATTCACAGCTTGGGGCCATGGAGATGTGTGTGGGGTGCTGGGGAGGTCATGGTCTGAGCTTTGAAGGGTGTGCAGGATCTCAGGTTGGAGGTAGGCTCAGGCTCATGAGGGCCTACCTTCTGTAAGTACAGAGGAGGTAGAAAACCCCGATGGCAGCCCAGGCACTGTCCAGAGGGCACAGCTGTCCTGTTCTCCCTGACTCTGGGCACTGTGGGAATGCTCCTCAAAGGAGCAGAGCTGCACGATCTCTATGGGGTATCTCAGACCTCCAGTCTCCTGGAGGAGGGACCAAACCGGGGCATGGGGTCCCTGGGTGGACCAACACCCCTTCCCCAGAGTGTGTGTCAGTCTGGAACAGCCACGTGTGTGAGGGGTTTGGTGAAAGGGAGTCCTGGCGTAGACGGTGATCAATGCTGATTCCCTTCCTGGTGTCACCCTTTCCAAAGTCAGGAGGGCTCCACCCCAACAGAATCTTCAGTTTCTTGCTGTTCTTCCACCTTTAGTTTTCTGCAAAACCCACGCACAATGAACTTCCTTCCAAACAAAGGTGAGTGCTTTGGGCCCCCTGTCCCTGGGCTCTGTAATTGGCCATGGGGCCACTGGGCCTCAGCTTGATTCCTGCAGAGACCCTGCTGCCACTCACCCCCTGAGTAAGGAGCAGAGTTCCTAGAGGCACCTCTCAACCTCTGCTCTGTCTGGCCTGCTCCCAGAAAGGCAGGGAGGGGCCTTGGAAGAGGAGGATTAGGGCCTGTGTAGCAGAAGCATGACATTGACCTTGTTCCTCTCAGGCCTGGGGGTGTGGGGAAGACAGCCCTCAGTGATTTCACCAGAGCCCCTTCCTCATCAGTGGCTGGGAAATAAAACAAGACATGGGAGCTCCGTGCTGTGGACCAGCAGAAAGCCCCTGTGAATGGCCTCAGTGAACAACAGCCTTCAGCGTGGACCTGGAGTACCTTTTAGCTTAGTGGGTACTGATATTGACACTTGAATGGCTTAAGACACAAAAACCAGACCTTTTTGAAAGACAGATTTGATGGAGCAGAAGGGGGTAGAGAGTGAGAATGCGTTTGCTCTGGAGTCAGGCGGGCAGGGCAGGACCCCAGCTACTTAACTTCTCAGGCCCCACCTTAAGCATAACAAACACGCCGATAGCTAGATGGCAGCCGACACATTGCTTGTGGAGAAGATTGCACACAGAGGGCTGTGAGTGCTGAGGACAGGGTTTAGCACAGGGTATCGATGGATCCACACCCGTTATCCTCACTGTCAGCATCACCATCGTGTGACACTCTCAGGCGGGGTGGCTCCTAAGGGAAGTGAATCTTTTGATTCTGAAGATGGAGCTCCAGGCTCACCTGAGTGGTGGAGTTTGGATTCAGTTCTTGCCTTTGGTCCCAGCTGCTTCTGGAACTCCTGGTCTGGGCTCCTGGCCTTGAGTCTGCTGGGCACAGATTATTGGACCACTGACGGGCTGGTTTCCTTCCCACAGTCTCTTGCTCTCTGCTCCTCCCTCTGGGAACACTTATCCTCTCCTGCCTCCAAGCCTGGTTGCCTTTCACTTCTGCTGTGTCCCTTCCTCTTGGGAGCCCCTCACTCCCCACTCTGCCTCCCTTATCCAGCTGCATGGCATCTCAGACCATGCTGTATCCAGGGGCACCAGGGGCCAGATGTCGTCATTGAGACTCAGTGTCCGGGACACTCCTCTTGGGTATCACAGATGCCACAGGCCAGGCCACAGCTTGCACATGCCTTGGCTTCGTCCAGAGAGCTCTGCCCAGCATCCACTGCATAGTGTCCACACCCCAGCAAGCAAAGCAGATGGGGCAGTGGAAAATGAATAATTAGCCTCCGCACCACTGGCTTCAAGCTAACACTCTGAACCAGGTATGACACCAACTCATCTCCAGGGGACAGCAAATGGCAAGAAGGAGATGGGGCTCTGTGGAGGCCGCCTGTCAGATGCATACGTGAGCACAAGCTGAGCTCCTGCAAGGCGTGGGCCCTAGAGGTAGTTTTCTTAGCCACAGACTGGAAGCACTCCTTTCGGAGGCTCTCATCCTCAAAACCAGTCCCTAGAGGGTTTAGGGGTCCACCCCGGGCCTAAACACTTATTGTTTTTCTTTGCTACAAAGTCTGTGATTTCAGGGCTTATTTGTGTCTCTGATACACAAAGACACTCATGGCAACGATGAGGGCATGGGACTGTGGGCTCAGAAATGGAAATGTCCCCTCTGATCCTGCAGCCACCAGCCCAGGTGATCCCTGAGGGCGGAGTTGCAATGCGAGGCCCCAAGACACAGAGTCTCACAGAGCACAGAAAGGCATGTGTCCTGATTACGTAGCAAAAGCAGAGACGCTGCTGGCATGGTTCTGAGTAGACTCACAGTGCTGAGAAGTGCAGCAGCCCTTCTGGCCAGAGTGCTGTCTTCACCCCTCCGTGGTACAGGGTCCGACACCTGGAGCTGCCCCTACCAGGTGTTGTCACTGAGGGGTGGCACAGGTGTGGACCAGGTGGCCAGCTTCCCCTGCCAGTGGAGCCTAACCTTGGCCTCTCTGTCTTATTTTTCCGCTGTTCTTACCTTCCCTCAGTTCCAATCATCTTTCAAGTCTTTTATGCCACGATGGTTGTATGCATGGGCCTGTGAGTATGTGTAACCAACAAAAAAACTCAAATGAACCAAATAAAACAAAACTAACAGTCCGCTGTTCAAAAGGTGGTTCAGATTTCACATCGGCGGCTGCTCTGTCAGCTTCTTTCTTAACTGGAATCCTGCTCACACGAGTCTGTGTCAGATTTTCTTGGCAATTTGGTGAAGCTATTAATGCATTAATTGAGATAAACACCCTGTCGAGCTGACGCATTTGGGAGGCTTATTAAGAACAGGAAGGAGTGTGTGCTGCTCTGTGGCTCTTCCCCCAAAGTGAGCTGAGCACTTCTTCCTTATGGAGAGGACGAAGGAAAGTTGATTAAATTATCCAAGGCCCTCATCAAAGAACCAGAAGCTTTCCGTCAGAGGCAAGAATGCTGGGCGTGCAGGTGCTTAAAAGCCACACGGAACAGGAGGACGGCAGCTGATTCAAAGTGGTATAGACTTTGGCAGCTTTTAATGACGGGGACGGACTGGAACCCCATTGCTCAGCTGGACAAAGTGACCAATTAGCTATATAGGGTCTGGTGATGAGGCCACCACACTTGGCTGCCATGGCTGTTATCTTAGGACTCAGCTGCCAGTTAACGTGTCCAAATATTGTGAGATAGATACACGGTTGAGATTAGTTGTGGGATAAAACAATATTTGATGCTTTTGGAAGCTGGGAAAATATTAACAGCAGGAGCTCTGTGATTTTAAAATTTCATTATAGAGGTTGCGGCTTTCTTTTCTCTTTCCCTAATCTTCTCTCCTTCTGCTGTGAAAAGCCGCACAAAATCATCATTAGGCCGATTGTACGAGCATGGCTACGAGGGAGTCGGGGGGAGTCTGGGGACCAGGAGGCACAAAGCCAGGCAGGAGGGAGGCTGGGGGCGGTGGGAGGGGAGGGAAGACATCAGCGGACTGTAGGGTGCTATACAAAGAGGGCCTGGGCATGGGTGGGTTTTGTGATGAAACCAGTCTCATTCTCCCCAGTGGCCACAGTAGATGGTTTTATGGGCATCGGGCATCCGGCCGAGGATGGGCTGCACCTCAGGGGACACTCCTGTCCCTGTTTGTGCAAGTCCCTCAGGACAGGGGCTTGTGAGCTCCGAAGCAGCAGCACTTCCTTGTGCTCTCAGCTGGCTCCGTCACACAGGACTGTGGCACTGAGTCCTAGCTCATCTCCCTGCACGCATGAAGCCACCATCCAGGGATCTCAAGGTCTCTAAATGCAAACAAGAGAACCTGGAGGTGACAAAGGCCTGTTCTGTCACCTGGTCCCTTCCCCTGTCAGAGGAAGCTGTTGCCTACAGTGTAATTTCTAGCTTATTCCCTGAGGCCATGACTGAAACACGGATCCACGGCCTCAGGGAATCCATCCGACCCTCTCAGAGCAGGGACAGAGCTTGTCTGCTGCTGCGAGAGGGCTTGGTGGAGAGAAGGGAGGTGATTTTAATAATGATCCAAACGTGCCCCCTTCTTCATGTGGGCTTCTCACCTTCCTCCTCCGCCATCCTCCCCTCTAGACTTCTCCTCCTCCTCCCCATCTTCCCGTCTTCCCTCCTCATTAGGACCCACGTACCCTGACTTCGCCTCCTCTAATTGGTACCTGACAGAAGACTTCAGGCAGACCTGGATGAAATTAAAACTTCTCCTGCAGTGATACATTTGTGACTTACAAAGGGCTCTCCTTTATTAATTAACAAAGAATGCATAGTGATGTGGGCATGGAGGAAAGGGGTGGAGGTGTGGGCGTTGGTAGAGATTAAGGATGACTGTGGGGGCTTCTGTGGCCGCAGCATGCCTTTGGGGAGGGCTTTGCCAGGCTGAGCTGTAAATCTTATTAGCTGGGGATGCAGCTCCCTCCTTCTCCAGGGGTACTTACCATTAGGTTAGCTACACTCCATTGTCATCACACTTGCAACTGTATTTAGATAGCAAGGTTCATTTGAGGATCAGGTCCCCGATTCCTGTGGAGGTTTTATCTGACGTCCAAGCACGAACCTGGGTTTGTAGGTAGTGAAACTGCTGAGGTTGCTCTTGACTGCAGCAGGGCCAGCAGTGGAAGCCACACCAGGTTCAGCGGGGACCGTGCTTCCACCTCTTGATTCAGAGTGCAGATTCTGTGCCGTCCTAATAAAACCCACTTTGTCAACACACAGAGTAGGGTGAAAAAACATTAGTGATGATCTGTCTGTGCAACCAAGAGAGGATGAGGTATGTGCATCCAATGTGGTTAATCTCCAACACGATTGAATGCAAGCGTGGGAAGACAGGCACTGTCCTTCTTTTGCACTGTAGGTCCAGCACAGGAAATGCTAACACTGGCATTTCTATGGCAAGCCCATGTCTATCACCTGCTGTGACTTTCACAGGGACACTGAAAGGCGATTCGTGGCATCATACCTGTTTTGCAGAAGAAGACAGTTGTTTTCAAGAGGTTAAGTCACCTGTCCAGGCCACAGAGCTAAGATGTGCCAGGACTGGTCCTCCAAACGACAGACAGTCACTTGAACTTCAGTTCTCCACAAGCCTCTGTGCTTGCTGCTCAGAGGGACACTGAATTGAAGATGCCACTTGTTTCCCTGCTGCCTTTCTGTCCTCTTTCAGAGGGTCTTCTACAGTCCCCATGAATGGATAGGTAAGTGACTCACAACTCACAGGAAGGATGACTTTCTCCACGGCCCTCTCTGCCCTGGGGCACCCCCCTGGGAAGTGGTTGGTGTTGGTTTCACTGCCTTATCGGGCGGAGGCATCTGCAGTCAGGATGGACACATGCTGCTCCCCTGACTGCCCAGGAGCCACCAGTCCTAGCTGGCCGTCCTGCAGAATGTCTCCCTGGCGTTTGTCACACAGACCTGCCCCAGCTTTGATCCCCAAAGGGGAAGACATCCCCGACAGCCCCTGCCTGCAGAGCTGGGACCGCTGATTTCAGTTCAGTGGAAGTCTTCATCTCCGTCCTATCCTGCAAACTACATTTGATGAGAAATCTCTTTGTTCTACACAATATTTATTATTTAGTCATCCTCATGGACGATTGGAGCTTTGGGCCCTAATTTACTTTTCTTCCCAGCTTCTTTATAGAGAGCAAGCAAACTAGAGAAAATGCCTTCCTGTCTGTTGAGCTAAACAAAACAAAACAAAACAAAACAAAACCCTCACTTTTAGCTGGCAATTACTTGTCCTGTCTATCCCTAGTGTGGGACTGTGAGCTTCTCAAGGTGCAGGCCGTATCTGGTCATGTTCGTCTCTTTGTGGGACGGACAGTCAGATTGGAGGCCTGGATTCCAGTCTGGGTCCCAACATCCTCCCTGTGTAAACCAGGTGGCCTCTGGGGGCTCAGCTTCCTCTTCAATAGGTGGGAATTCTGGAGGGGCTGCTGTCTTCACTTCTCTCAACGCACAGAGCAACATTTGCCAGTGAACCTGGTGTCTACCACCAAATCCAACAGCCTGGGCAATGTCACTCCCCTGTCGCAGTTGGGCAGGCCCACGGGCTGGGTTGGTGTCAAGGCCATTCCTGTGTTAGGGAAGGATACAAGGACTGGAGTAGAAGGTTTGGATGTTCTTTTGGCCACTGAAGGCCCATCCATAGATGAGAACCTGACCTGACTCGAGGCTCGAACACTAGACCAGTTTGAATGAGTGTCCATGGGGGAGAAACCGTGCTGGCTCCAGGCTTGGGCACTGGGCCAGTGTGAATGAATGTCCCTGCTTTCCCCCTCATGGCTCCGAGGCTTCAGGACAATCGTGTGGGCTCTTTGAGCTCAGTGTCCTCATCCATAAAGTGAGGCAACCGTGTCAACCCACAGGGTGGTGGTGAAGATAAGTGGACAGCACTCAGGGGTCCATAGGCTCCTGGTGAGGGTCACGGCTATGCACTGAGGGGGGCGTACCAAAAGGTCACTGTGGGAGGCACATGAACTTCCAGAGAGACCCCCTCCAGGCTGGCCACCATCCCCCACGGAGTGGAAGACAGGCACCATCATGGGCCCCGGCATCCTTCCCTTTGCATGCCTCCTGATGTCACTTCTGCTGTCTTTGCAGTGAGTGACATCTGAAGGTGAGGACAGCTGTGCCAGAGCCGAGACCTGGGGACTCACTAACCTGCACTCCAGGGATAAGCCCGGCTCCAGTCCAAGCCCAGAGCTGGACGGGCTATGGCAGAGGCAAACCCAGACCAGCCGGGGCCTCCACCACCCGCTTGGACTTGAGCTGAAGGACCACAACCAACAGATAGTTAGTAGTGACATCAGCCAGGGGGCCATGCTGCCTGTGTATCTGACAACCAGCTCTGGAAGGGTGGCAGCCAGGTGAGGTGTGGGCAGTGAGTCTGGGGGCAGAGAGTCTGGGGGCAATGGTATATAAACACACACCTGCTTTTGGTAATCATATGCTATAATTTTTCTAAGAAAAAGGCCGTAAAACAACAATAGTAATAATAACTCTGCTTGTTTGGCAAATGAAGGAGAACAGGTCTATTTTTCCATTTGGAGTCTTACCGTTTAAACACCGCCATCTTTATTCCCCCTGTCACCTAACTTTGACTGTAATAATACTGCTCCTCAGAGAGATGCCATAAACCACCTCCTCGCGTCTGAGCCAGTCACAGAATTCCCAGCATACAGCACGAAGAGCCCAGATTAGAGGAGGGGGGAATATTTTATGACTAGTTTGAAAATGTTGTTGCCGCAGCTATAAATTAATAAGTTACATTGCTCCCATATTGGGTACTGATATAGTCTGTGTGGTGCAGACATTTCTCTGAAACACACTGCGCACTGCAGAGGGTGGGCGCCATGCCTGTGGACCACAGTGGAGACAGCCAGGGCCGAGGACCTGCAGAGGGTGGGCGCCATGCCTGTGGACCACAGTGGAGACAGCCAGGGCCGAGGACCTGCAGAGGGTGGGCGCCATGCCTGTGGACCACAGTGGAGACAGCCAGGGCCGAGGACCTGCAGAGGGTGGGCGCCATGCCTGTGGACCACAGTGGAGACAGCCAGTGCCGAGGACCTGCAGAGGGTGGGCGCCATGCCTGTGGACCACAGTGGAGACAGCCAGGGCCGAGGACCTGCAGAGGGTGGGCGCCATGCCTGTGGACCACAGTGGAGACAGCCAGGGCCGAGGACCTGCAGAGGGTGGGCGCCATGCCTGTGGACCACAGTGGAGATAGCCAGGGCCGAGGACCGCCTTGGCCTCAGAGCTTAGAGAAGACAGGAACAGGGTAAGAAAGGGACTTCCAGGTGAGTGACATCCTTGCAGAGGCTGGAATTCCAGTCATAGGGCTCTTGGCACCTTGTGGCTGCCCCAGCGTAGGCAAGGGTGGTGTTTCTCCAGCTGGGATGCAGTGAGGCACCCAGCTCAGCCCCAAGCTTTGCCTGGAGGAGCAGAGCCAGTGTGGCTCTGAACCCCATCCCCATTTTCAGTCCTTAGTCTACTTCTGAGATGCTCAGTTGCTTTTAGGGGTGACCTTTGACACGTTTTAGACCCCCTTTATCCCTGAACTTTCTACCTCTCCATCAAGTTGTTCTGGTTTAGAGGTAATAACTCTTAGGTAAGCAGGGAGCCACCTTCTTAAGCCATCTGGAGGCGGGTCCTTCTGGGAAACGATTTATTCTTTCCAAGGGGCACAATCAGCCAGCTGCCAAGTGGGCCCCAACACAGGAGGGTGGACTTGATGTCGGGTCCAGTTCCCCTGCACCCAGTCAGAGGCAGGTTATTCACAGAACTCACCACACTTTGCAGGAGCCACCACCTCATGCCCCAGAATGGGATGAGGGTAGCTTCCCTGCCTCCTTCTCATGGCGGCTCCATGTGGAATTGGAGAGCATTTTGAAAGCTGAAAAGTCATCTCTAAGAAACCCACGGAAGGCATCCCTTTATTATGAACAGGTGGAATGTTCCTAAAGAAAGCTCATTTGCCCAGGCCAATTCGTGCAAGCAAAAGCAAAGTCGGTAAACCATGCCAGAATCACACCACTAAACAAACAAAAGTCAAGAGCAGATTGGCCAATTTGCTTGTTAAAACAAGCTGGTGGCAAGAGTTTATAAGGGACTGAATCCACATTCACAGGAACCTGGTGTTTGCTCACAGTGGGCCACTGGCCCCTGTCTGTTGGTCAAGTTGTGCGATCCCATCCGCTAAACTCACAGGCACGGAAGAGATAATGTGCCATCTCTTGGCAAATGCCCTCACCGTTTACTTCGTTGATCAACTCTCTCAAACACGATGGACTATTACTGACCATGATTTTAATTTAAAAACGGCCCTTAGCCACTGTCCCTCCAGACCTCCCACCCTACTGATGAGGAAGCTGAGCTCCCAGAGGCCCTGCGTCACACAGTGATGGGGTGCTGGGACCAGGACTGAAATCCAGGCTTCCAACCTGGCTGTCCATTCTCTCGGCTGGGCTTCCATGGATTGCCCTGAGCAGCTGGAATCATTTCTTCACCATTCTTTGGTTCCAGACTCCAGTGTCTGTAAAGCAATGTGCTCCTAAACACAAGAATGAGAGTGTGGTGAGTGCATGTGGCCCCGGGAGCTCACTGCAAGCAACCCCAAGGAACGAGGCAACTGTTCTCCATGGGTACATTGGATCCCCCTATGTAGACCCTGGGCCCTGGGAGCAGAACAGATGTAATCTGGGCTCCAGCAGCCTTGGGACCCAGTGTTTGTGGTTGTTGGTGACAGCAAAAGGCCCCGCTGCCTGGCTCACCTGTTTGGTGTCCCCCACCTGTCCTCCCTTGGTGCATGGGGACTGAACTCCTGTGCCTGGGCTGGGCCTCAGCAAGGCTCCATCCTTGCCGGAACACCAGCTCCTTCCTTCGTCTCCCAGTAAGCACTGACCAGTCCCTAGGGACACTGTTCAAAGGATACTCCTTGGTGGAGCCTCCTGGTCCCTCAAGGCTCTGTCCTCTGGCCCTGCTGCCAGTCATCTCACCTCTAGGGAGCCCCGAGTGCCTAGTCTTCATGACTACCACTGTCCCTGGAAAGGGGGCTTCTGTCTTTCCCCCTTGTGTCTTCACTGCCTGGCACCCACTAGACCAGTGGTAAGTGCTAGACAGCATGCTAAGAACGTTACCTCTGACGCGGCACTCAGCCCCACCCCCCACAGTAACTTCCGCGCTGGGAGGTGATAGAGTTCAGATGTTTCCTCCCCGCAGGTCTCATGTCGAAAGTAATCCCCAGTGTTGGAGGCGGGGGTTGGTGGGAAGCGCTTGCGTCATGGGAGTGGATCCCTTAGGAAAGGCTGAGGAGCTGCCGTAATCAGTGAGTTCCCTCTCTGTTCATCTATGCAAGAGCTGATTGTTGAAAAGAACCTGGCCCCTTTCTCCACTCTCTTCCTTTCCTCCTCTCTCACCATGCAACACCTCCTTCCCTTTCTTTTCTGCCACAAGTGGCAGCAGCCTGAGACCTCACCGGAGGCAGATGCCGGCACCATGCTTCCTGTACAGCCTGCAGAACCGTGACCAAATAAGCTCCTTTTCTTTATAAATTATGCGGCCTCAGCGGTTCCTTGTAGCGACACAAGCCGACCAAGACAGATGGCTTATCGCTATCCTTCACCTTACAGAGGAGGCCGCAGAGGTTCAGGGAGCTCAGGGACTGGACGCAGGTGGCAGAGCGAGTGAAGGATGCAGCTCGAATGGGAACCCAGGAAGCTTGACCCTCTGCTATATTGTGTCCTAAATCAGCACCCGTTAGGGGCAGAGTACAGATCAGCTGAGCACAAGAAAGAGGGACAGAGTGTGCTGCCACGCGGGCCTGGCCCGGCAAGGACGCATCAGTGGGGATGTAATCTGGGCTCCGGCAGCCCTGGGACCCGGTAAAGCTGCCCCGCCCAGCGGCTTCCCTGGGAGCAGAGCAGGCAGCCTGCCACGAGTCCCCCGGTGTTATTAAATCGGGATTCAGGCCACCCCCGGCACAGGAGAGTCCAGGGAAGACTCCCAGTCCAGCGCACTGCTCTCTCTCTGAGAGCCATGCCCATCCCAGTGCTGACCACAGGCACCCCAGGGACAGCCCAAAGCCCTTGGGACCCCAGCAGGCCTGCTTCCCCTGTGCGAGCCTCTGACTGGCACCTCCAGCCAGGCCACGGTATCCCGTTCCAAATGGGCTGGCTAATCGGGCCGCATCCATTATCATTAGCGCCTCTCTGCACGCAGGTACAGGAGGGGCTGCCAGGCGCTGGCTGCGGCTGGCTGAGCCGGGGGCCACGCTCCACTGCAAATGCGGACGAGGAACACCTGCTCCAGGGCTTCCAGGCCGCCACAGTCATCCTTCACATCTCATGCAACACTTGTTCTGTCAGAGCGCGGAGCTGGCACGGGCGGGAGCGGCCCTCGCCAGCCCTGCACGCCCCCTCCAGCCCCTGGTTCCTCTGCTCAAGCTCAGCTTTGAATGGCTTTTCAAAGAAGCCTTTTAAAAATGCATCCATCGTGTATTAGCCATTCCATCATTATGTCAAGGGTTTAAAAATAAATATGAAAAAAATAAACCTCACCTCAAAAATAAACTTTTTTTGGCAATTAAGGCGGAGTGGTGAAATATTAATTGTCCACGGATGGCATTCATCCTCATTTCACAATACGGATGTGTTTTCTCAGGATTTCCAAGGAATGGGCCCTTTTATGGCTGTGGGCAGCCAGGGATCATTCTGGACAGAAACGAAGTCCCTGTATCTTAGAGGAGGCTGAACTTTTCTAGACAAAGCCATCATCCTGAGACCCAGAGGGGATGTGCCTTAGCTCAGCCCTGCCACGCCGGTAGCTCCACAAACCTTCAGTGCCACGACTGAGGAGCCCATTGGGGTTTCTATCAGTCTGTGTGGGAACCTCAAACCCCCCGCCTCCGTCACACACTCACGCACTCATGTGCTCATACACTGGCATACACAGACACTCACACAGATACACATGCAAACACATACACACAGACACACACACATTCACACATAAATTCACACACAGGCACACACAGACACGCTTACACACACAAACATACATACACCTACACACACTGACACAACACATGCAAACACACACACACAGAAACACACAAACACACATTGACACACATAGATTCATACCCACACTGACACACACACTGGCACACAGACACACAGAAACACACACACACACACAAACACACACACTGACACACAGACACATACACACAAAAAACATGCATAAACACAGGCACACACAGATACACTCACACACATACATATACACAAACACACAAATACACACTGACACACAAACACATGTACTTATACACACAAACACATACATACACACAGTTACACATACACAGTCACGTACAAAAACATACCCACACACAAAAACAAACATATCCATACACACTAACACACATACAAACACATACCCACACACTCAACACAAATCCACACCCACTCACACACATACCCACAAACACACACACAAACCCACACTCACACACACAGAAACACATACATATACTCACAAACAGATGCACACAAACACATGCAAACATACCCCCACACACACCCACACACACTCCCACACGGTCTCACACATACACACTTGCGCAAACGCATACACACACCTGTTTTTTCTAGTTGAATCCGCGTGGGACCCTGAAACCCGGAGACACCCAGGACTGCACTATTGCCTACCTGCATTTCCACCAGCTGCTCCCCCGCCGCCGGATCTGGGACTGAGGCCGTCTCTGAGAGTTCTGGAAACTGTCCCTTGGTTTCTCCAGAAAGCCAGCAGAGGGAAGTCTCATCCTTTCTGGGCAACCAGACCTTTGGGACCCAGAAAGCACCTGATCTGGTCATTCAAGTGGAGCGCTCCTCCCTTTGGGATAACTGCTGCGGGCCCTGACTGCCTGGGAGCCACTCCACCTGCCTCCTGTCCGCCCTCGGAGAGCCACAAGCCCTGTCTCGGCTCTCTTCAGCAGGCAGAGGAAGAGCAGCCTGCTCTCTTCAGCAGGCAGCTGCCCCACGGTGGCAGAAACCCACCCGTCCAGGGCTGTGGTCTTCCCTGTTGGACAATTCTGTTCGATCCCTACTTTACTCCTGAAACACATTGCACCCACCTGGAGATCCCATCATATCTTAACAGTTTGGGCTTCCCTGACCCCTCCATGGCATCAGGATGGTGGCCACACTCAGGAGCTTGGGGGCCACAGATGCATATTTGGGATTAAGCAGAGCAATGGGCCCAGGTTAGGGAGTCGGTAGACCTTGGTCAACTGGCAGCTTCAATTGTATTCTCCTGGCTGTGTCCCCACTGGGGAGGGACTTCACCTTTCTAGGCTCTGGTTTCTTCACCTGTAAATGGCAATGCAGACATTTCCCTCATAAGCGCATTGTGAAGATTTAACAAGTTCGTGGAACAAAGGGTACTGTGGATGCTCAATACACAGCAGCTTTCTTCCTTGATTCCTTTAAAGGTGAGCGGCCTTGGTCCACCAGGCATGTTCTTAGGAAAGAGTGTGGTCTCCGTCATTTCTACTGTTGTGTAAATTTAAGCAGAGGTATTATATACTTAGTGGAAATCTGAATTTTGGGATTGTTTTAGCTGAGTAATATGAGACTGTTCTCCCTGTGGCCTTGTAGGTATCAGCTTCCAGGGTAGAGGGGAGCAAGTTACTGGGCACAGGGCTTTCCAGAGGTCACAGCCTACCCCTGGGGCTCCGGTTTGAATGGACTTCAAGAGAGCGTGAAATGCTTACAGAAAAACATGAAGTCTGGGGATGGTGGTGGGTGGCATGGCGAGAAGGGGTCTCAGAGGTGAGTGGCCTTGTACACAGTAGGTTCCTGCATCCTTCCTAATTGTCCAGCGGCTCCAGGCTTCTTCTGAGTGCCTCACGGACAGTTCCCCATGTTATTCCTCCCATCTGTCTCTATTGTCATTGGCCCAGTGAGCTCCAGAATCCATTTCCCATTTGCTGGTTCAGTCTAAGAGTAAAACTCCCTGCAACCTTTTGAAACCCAGCCACGCATGTTTGGATGAAGACAGCCGGAGCACTCTCACTGACAGCCCAGCCCTGCGACAGCCGGAGCACTCTCACTGACTGTCCAGCCCTGTGAGTGGGTGTGCCCCTGCAGGGTGCGTGTGCATATGTGTGCCCTCGGGTATGCGTATTCGAGTGTGCTTGAGTGTGTGTATGCATGCACATGATTGATAGAGAGATATGAAGAGCCGAACGATACTTTGCCACCAATGACCCAAGCCTTTCTTTGACCTTTCAGGAGTTTTTCAAGCATTTGAAGAAAGTGAATGTCCCTTCCATTGTTCTTTTTGATGTTTTACCTCGCTGTATGTGCCCAGCAGGCCATAGTCACAGGTCACTCTACTGGAGTGTACTGTATTGAGTATTGGGTACTTGGGTTGGAGGCAGCAAGGATATACAGGGGCTCTTGTCCTTGGGTAAATAGAGCAATATCCATGAATTTTTCCCTAAAATGCAGCCTCGCCTGTAGCCCCCAGCTCACTGTAGAGACAAGGAAGGTAAGTAGTCAGCCGACTTTGATTCCACCACAGACCACTGAATCTTTAGATGTGAAATTCATGTGGCCTGTTCTTGGATGTCTTGACTTGGCAAGGAAGAGCTCAATTCCTCCCTATGTCCTGGAAGGAGCTGAATGTGCAACCCACACTTTGCCTTTGCAGCTCCTTAGCACATTTTAATGTATACCCTGCCTTTTTCCAAAACAACTGCGGGAGCTTGTGCCTCTCATGAAGTGGGTGGTTGGCTTCAGGGGACTGTCAAGGTGGATGTATCACTCGAATGAATGGAACCTGCAAAGTCTGTGCATTTCCAGCCCAAACCTAAGCCTATTTGATGTGGGTGTCATTCCTTCAGACCACTCAGCAGGGTCCACCTGGGGACGTGGGTGTTATGAGCTTTCCCAGGTTGTCTTTATAGGAAAAGGCCACGTATCTTCTTGGTCATATGGGTAGGTATGTGATAATTCCAATTCCACCCTGCTTTTTGCATATTAGATAACAGAGTCAGACACTGAACTTTTGTTTACACACAGAATTTTTTTTTAGTGTTCACTCTAACAATAGCTATTTTCTTGTTGTAACATCTTACTATTTCACTGTAGTGTGTGTATGTGTGTGTGTGTGTATGTGTATGTGTGTGTGTACTGAGTGATGAGTCTTAACACGGTAGTAGAAAAGCCAGCACTGGTGAAGGTGATGCAGGGGAGCAGCTGCCCTCCCGGCTCACACTGGGCCTCCCTTCCTCTCTGCCTTGCACCTGGAGCCCCATGGTGCTCTTCTCTGCACCTTTGTCCACGTTCCTGTGGTAATTATGGAATCTAGGTGAGGGAGGAGTCATGGAAAATTCCTTCTTGTAGATGACAAACCTGAACCTTAAAGGCAGGTCCAAGACCCAGCCCCAGGTCTCTGTCCTCACGTGGAGAGTCTCCAGCCAGGTTTGCAGGGACAATATGGTGGCCTCATTGCTTTGATCACTTTTCTTTTCTCCAAGAGACAATGGCCACAGCAGTTTCTCACTGGCTACCACCCAGGCAGGACCTCACCCTGGTGATGAGCTGCAGGGTCCCGGCCTGACCTAGTTGGCCAGTCCCCTTTCTGCTGTCCAGCCAGGGCTCTGACCCACGGGCCAGCCATGACCCTGTGGGAGGTCCAGAAACAATTCTCCATGAAAGATGACATTGAAAGTGGGATAACAACCCTTTCTCTACTCAATGTGAGCACTCAGCCACACTGTCCCATGTGATCCCGTCCCAGTCATGTGCGGTGTCATTCCCACTGTCACTCCCACTCTGCAGATCAATAAACCGAGGCATATGAAGTTAAGGCACAGGCTTGGGGTTGAGTAGCTGTGCTGTCCTAGAGCTGGGCCTTAAACCCTGGCAGCCTGGCCTTGGAGTCTGCAGTCACCAATCTGCTAGGGATGTCTCAGAAGGAGAGAGCCCCTGGGTCTCTGGGATGATTTCCAAGTCTTCATTTTTTTAGATGCATTTTCATTGAATTTGGGGTCTTCTCTCCTTTAAAAAAATGGTCCAAAGTCATGGTTGGGAACAGCAAAAGATCCTCTGCTCTTTGAAAGCCAAAATCCTTTAGCTTAGCCAACTGCCGCTTGCACCGATCAGACCTCCCAGGAAGGAGGGTAGCAGGGTGATGGTTGGGGCTGCGGCGGCGCCTCTGTCGGTGGCCTGTCGCCTGCAGCACCAGCCCGCAAGCCCCTGGGGCGTCCTGGGAATCTGCCTTCCTGGCCACCACTCCTGACACCCTGGTTTCTTAAAACGCCAGAATGTAAAGTAGAAAAGAAAGCAGCATAGGGAACTCGAAACTGCCGCTCTGGACTCCCCTAAGCCTTTCCACAAGGCAGTGTTGGCAGGCTGTCCGGCCAGCCTGGCCCACGCAGCAGATAGGACTTCCTGGGAATCCAACTAGGGGGCGAGACAGGAGTGATTGGTATAAACGGTGACTTGCTTAGACTTGTTTCTAAGGAAGGAAGGAGAAGCTAGCTGGGCTCCAACCCCCTGCGGTGTCGTCTGACCCCACCTCAACACACACATTTCTTCTCCTTGCCTGTACAGAGGCCAGGCGCCCAGAATTCCCTGAGAGGCCCACCATGCCTCAGCCTGCCGCCCCATTCCCCAGAGAAAAGAAAAACCAGCCGAGGAGGTTGGGTTTTCTCAGGTACAGACGCACGGCATCCCCTGAGGAGCCTGGGCAGTG
Source organism: Trachypithecus francoisi (assembly GCF_009764315.1). Lineage (NCBI taxonomy): Eukaryota > Metazoa > Chordata > Mammalia > Primates > Cercopithecidae > Trachypithecus > Trachypithecus francoisi. The sequence continues at coordinate 2,992,868 of NW_022681442.1, read as the reverse complement.
GTGAGCCGTCCAGCCCCTTGACTGCGTGTGTGGGGATTAATGTCCTGGCGTGGCAGGTCAGTGCAGTGTGCAGAGGCCAGTATTAATCGACAGATTAAAGTCAAGGAAAACCTGAGCAGGTGAGAGGAAGTCTCTGAGCTTGATCAAAAACATATTTCTGTTTCAGGTCTAAATAATGGGCTACGGGGAGGCACATCTGTAAATTATACAGGAAGCCTTCTTCAACAACTGATTCACCCTGACAGTTTTACTGGAGTATATGAAAATGAGTATTAAAGATGTGATCTGTAGGCTTCCTTCCAGGAATTCCAATCTGGTTTCAATAAAATGGGAACACTGATTGGAAGTGAAGTTGCCTTCCGGTTTTGCCTTTGGCTATTACGTGCTCGTTCGTGAAATGACTGAATTCCACAACTACTTTTAATATTCACCTTTGAGTTCATCTCCCGCACTGGACACATTGGAATGATTAAAATAGCACTGGCTCCCCATGCTGGGTGCTCTCTAATTTAAAACAGCCCAGGTGCTGAAGACAAATGAGTCCTCCTGGTAAGTCCATTCTTTCTTTGCATGAAGTTGCTTTGTGGCACATCGAGGGCAGAATATTAATAGTAAAAAAAAAAAAAAATTAAATAAAATAATGCTCCTTGAGTAGATGCCTGAGGGAAAAGATTAAAGTTTGGTGCAAGGCAGAACTTGTACTTTGTGTTGGATTGTTCTGGTTGCATTTATTTCTGAGCTTTTCTGCTTAGATTCTGTGCCTGCAACTGCAGTAATAGCCAGGCCCCCGGGCTCCCTAGGGATGCCTTCCTCTTGGTCAGCCATGTGCTCTGACAGGGCCTTGGTAAGTTGTTCCCAGCACGGGAGTGAGATTGCCTTAAGCCACCTGCAGCTCGCCACCTCTCCTCTGCTCCTCAGGCCCTCCAGGGCTCATTCTCAAGAGGGCACACTAGGTTAAGGAGCTCAGAATGCCACCAAGAAGAGGGAAGCTAATTGGTTGATCCTTCCAGCACACTCCCAACAGAGACTCCCTTGCACCCCACTCTAATTACGGGGCTTACAGGCCACAGGTGTGTTTTCCATTCAACTTCTCTGAGATTTACTAGAGAAGGTGAATGAGCTATTTTGCTTCCATTTCTGTGCCAGAGTTCTCCCAGCTGGGAGGAAAAAAAGGTAGTAGGTCTCACACTGCCTCCCCCATCATTTATTCATCCAGAGCTATTATAGGATTTTCAGTAGGGGAAAAAAAATGATACCTTGGGAGATTGGGCACCACTGGGAGCCATGCATTCATTTTGAAATGTTTTTGTGAGATTGCAAATGTTGGCTTTTTTGTATGCAAAATTCACATTTAATTTTCTCTGATCTTCTTCAAAAATCACAAAAATAGTCTTCGTGCATTTAATTTGGTATGAAACTGTGTTGTGTTTATTGTTTTTTAGCTGATGATAACTTAGCAGTTTTGGTTTCTAGTGTCTAAGGATGTGGAACACACATGTACCTGCTGGATATGTCCAAGACAAATCCCATTTTTTAACCTGATGGATGAGGTATGCTAATGTGTTGGAATTAAAGGCATCTTTCCCCAGATATCAGTTGCCTACTCTTGAGCCAACCAATGGGAAATGTGGACAGTAGCAGTAACATCTACCCTTGATGCAGGAATTCATCCATGATGGTGATGACCCAGTTAGATGGAGACTCACTGCATTTAAAACCACTACTCCCCAAGTACTGTTTACAAATCTAAGACTCTCTGGTTGCCATTCCTAATGTAAATTACGGTGGCACTGGTGAGTGCTGTGATATTAACACAGCCACGTGTGGTTCTATACATTTAAATTAATGAAAATCAGTCAAAATTTGAAATCTAGTTCTTCAGTCACACAAGCCACTTTCCATGTGATGGTCAGTGACTACCATATCGGAAAGCTCTGCTATAGACCATTTCCATCATTGCAGAAAGTTCTATTAGACATTGCTGGGTTCAAGTTTTATCATAATCCTAAGAAAATCACGAAGAAGATGAGGTCTCATTCCAGGCCAAGTTTAATTGGAACCCTGCAATGTGAGAGTGGACCTGTGAGCTGTTGACAAACTTGGATGAAAGTGGAAATTTCCCATGTGGGACTCAAGACTAAATCTGACCCAGAGTATTTTGAAGATGAGGTTGGCTAACGATGGTTCTGCCAAAATACTTGTGACTGATCGGAACAGAATGGAATTCTGAACAGGTGCAATATCCCAAGTACTCAAGAACTCAAGTCCCTGACATTAATGGCACAGGAAAAAATGTTTCTCATTTTCTGCAATGTTATTTGTTATTTGGCAACTCTTAGATGTTTCTTGCTAAATATGATTGTGTCTTGCATTTAGGAAGGCACCCCTCTGCCAGTTCTGAGCCCCCTTGTGTGCCAGTGCTGGGTGGTGGGTCCTCCAGAGTGCACCCCAACATCATCTCATTCTTGTGCTCAGCTGGGATACACTTTATTTCTAGTATTCTACACTTTTTTGAGATATTGACTCTGTGCAGAGAGATTCTTTTTTATACACTTGAGACAATACAGAGCAGCAATGCTCCACCTCTCTGCTCATCCTAAAGGCCAGCAAACTGGATGGAGGGCCTCTTATAAGCCCAGTTCTATGTCTAAATGTACCCAGCCAGGGTGGCTTTCCCAGTGGCTCAAGCCTCTAAGGACCTCTGTTCTCTGTTCACCTGCCTTGAGCAGGTTACACAGAGGTCAGACCGGGGATTTCCCTGGTGTCAGAGCACATCCAGCCCAGCTGAGTCACATCACCAACAAAGGACAGTGGGGTGTGGACACCATTGTGTGGAATGTGCCATCACATGGTTCATGGCACTGGCAAGTATAGCAGGGCTCTGAAGATGTCAATTATTGGGGGTGCAAATAGTCAGGGTAGACCCAAGAGAGCAATGATGCCTTGATAATCAAGTTTTGTTAGTCAGTAGTTACCAAGTGGGGGTGGGGGCTGCAAGCACCTGCCATATTCCCAGAAGTGTGCTAGACACCTCCTTACATTTGTTGCTTTTAATTATTGCAAGATGCCTTGATGTGAGTACTGTCATCTCCAACATGCAAATAAGGAGGTGACACTAATAGCTTATATAACTAGTCCTAAGTCACACAGCTCAAGATCCGCTAAACTAAGACATGGTGGGGTGCTAACGGATTTGGTTGATCGAGGAAACCCCCCAAGGAGGAGTCAGAGTCTGGCACAGGTTTCCCGAGACCTGGGATGAGTGAGGGAAGCCATCCAGGACATGAGCCCAGGCCACCTGCTAGCTGTGGGATTGCCCTGTGTGTTCTTGGAAAATGGAGCCAGCAACCCCAGACCCATTTCAGTGTGTGAATAGGGGCTGCTCCTCCCTGGACTGGAGAGCCAGTGGGCCCTGAGAGCACCTTCGTGGTCCTCATGTCCACTCTCATTGTTGGAGAAGTTGCCTGAGGCCAGGACTGGCAGAGCTGGTTAAAGCCACGCAGAGCCAGAGGTGAAACCCAGGTCTCCTGCCGTTATCCCACATAAGAGCCCACTGGAGTTTCAGCCCAAAGACTAAGGCGTCGGATTTGTCCTTGTTGGCAGCAAGCACTTCAGGGCTTGCCAGACTCTCTTGGGAGCCACATCTGCCAGCATGGACACACTGGCTCCTGTAGGTAGACTTTCCACTACAGACTGGGAGGTCTTAGTGCCTGCATCCACCTGAATCGCCAGGGACTTGGTAGGATTGTATCTGCAAGGGCGAGGCACATGCACGTGTGTGTGTGTGTGTGTGTGTGAAGTTTGGCATGCAACCCTCCAGAATTGGGTGGGATTTTGGAGTGCTTGGAAGGCCTGGATCTCCCAGCAGCAGGCTCTGCACTCAAGGCTTTGCTGTTAGCGTTGGGAGAACCTAGAAACAAAGATGCTTTTGCTGCAGCACAGGGCACACAGTGTGTGCTTTGCTTTTAGCTGTATTATGTGTGGACAGGAGGATCATCATGGTCTGCTTAGGCCTCTGAGGTTCTCAATCCAGTCCTGGTAATTGGGGAAAATTTAATCAATCCATTGCTGACAATCGATAGAAGCTGCAGTTATAAATCTAAGATGATCTGCATGGTCTCCCAATAAGTCGGCTAGAGATTTTATGTGGGGCCCCTTCCAAGTCAGTACATTTTCTCACATGTGTGCCAGTGTGACCCACATCTTGCCCTTATCATATCACAGTCCGATGACACTTTATTTGCAATATTTAATTGTTTGCTCCCTGCAACTGAACTGTAAGTGTCGAGAGGACAGAAACTGAGTCTGATTTACTCCTGGTTCTACTTTCAGTGTCTGGAATGGGCCCTGTACACAGGGAGCTCCTTGGTCTCTGCTGAATGAATGAATGAATGAATGAGTGGCCGGGAGTGAATGACATAATGTGTTTGGCCCCATGGGGGAAGACTGCACCATGACCATGCTCCCACATCCTGAAAGTTCCAGTGCTCCACGCTCACCCTGCGGACCCCATTCCCTAGCCAGCTCTTCCTCTCCCTGTGCCTGTGAGTTGCATCCACATTGCTTGACACCTGAAAGAGGTTGTGGGCAACACTGCCCAGTGCCCTGATCAGCCATTTGCATCATCTGCAATGTTCCAAGCCCCCAGCACGCAGGCACTCCCGGCTGATCCAGGCTGAGCATGTGTTCATAAAGGCTTCCCCCTTTCTTCGGAAGAACCTCTCCTTTCCTCTCCAGATCACTCTGGCTGCTTCTTTGAAATGCCAGAACAGGGAGGGAAGAAACGATCAGTGCAGCGGCTGCTGCTTCTGCTCTGAGGCCCCTCCACCTCCAGCAGCTCGGATCTCTGAATGCTGAGAAGGGGCTGCATTTGGGGTGACAGTATCTTCTCCGAAATCTTCATCCACAGTAAACACTGCTAACTACCAACTCATAAAACATATCAGCTGGGTTTATTACTTTTAACCATCTTTCCAATTGTGCTATAAAATAAAGGCAGATGCCATTTTAAGATCTTATTATTGTCAAGGGCCGGCTTCTCCAGCAGCACCTGCCTAGCAGCAGTCTGCTTGTTTATGGCTCCTTTTTTTATAGGTGACAGTTTAAGGTGGCTCTTCTCCGGTTACAAAGAGTTCTTCCTGACGGCGCAGAAGTGGCACGCACAGTAGGTGGGCCCCGGCTTCTGCTGGCGGTGCCGAGGCAGGGTCGCAGGTTCACCTGGGTTTTCCGTTGACAGCCTCGCCACACACATTTGGCTCTGCCAAATGCTCTGCCATTAATTTATGATTTAAAGTAATTAACTTTTGCTGATTAAAGTAATTATTTCAAGTGCATCGCACTCGGGCCCAAATGATGCACACAGCCCCCTCTCCAGTTTGAGCGAGCAGCATGCCAAGTGCTTAAAAGCTGCACCGGGGATCTCAGAGTGGCTTCTGCCCGTCTCGCGGATCTGCCATGTTTATGGCTGACTTGTACTAACTGCTCGTTTTAATGCTGGATTCTGGCAGAACGTTGACACAGTGTGAAACCTTCATCCGGTAAACAAGACAAGCTTCAGCTCGGTGACACCGACGACAGTGGAAGCCATTTAAATGAATCTTGCCTCCAGCCTTCCAGAGGTATCATGTTTTTGTGCTCTCTTGCTTACCCAGATTGGCCCTTAAACAGTGTACAGCTTCATCTGGCCTCAGCCGAGAGAGCAGAACATATGCACGGCGGGAACCCAGCCCCACGCCCTGAAAATCAGCTGCAGCCCAGCACAGACCCTCCACTGGGCCCTCGGGGCCTGGAGAGGGCAGGCTGGCAGCCAGTTGCTTCCCAGGAGAAGCCGGTCTCTGTCTAGGGAAATGTCTGCAAGGTAATGGAGAGAGACAGAGATCAAGGGGGTTTGAGGGTGAGGGCTTGCCCCACCACTTCACATCAAAAGCACTTTCTTCCCTCGTGCCCAGTGGGGCAGGGAATCAAACGCTGCTGTCGGTGACTTCCCTAGCGGGGAGATGGCTGCCGGCAGGAGTAGAGGAGCTGAGCATTGGGGTCTCAAACCCCACCTTCCTCCCATTTCACTTGGGGGTGTGAACCAGAGCCCAGCCTCCTTTGCACAGAGCAAGCAGAGAGTTTGGGCATAGGACTGTCAATAGAAAATTGAGTGTTTGGAACACCGGGCTGAACAAGGGCACAGGACTCCTTTGCCTCTGTAAAATCCTGCTAAAACAGTCCTCAGAACCGTTCCCATTTTTTTTGTGCACCTGGCATAGGCCAGGGATTGAGCCAAGCACTTTGCATACGTGAGCTCATGGAAGCCTCGCTGCAGTCCTAGGAGGCGAGCCGTGCTGCCCCACCTTCCTGGTGAGGGTATCTCAGAGAGGCGAGGACTCACCCAAGGTCACTTAGTGAGCAGAACCAGGCCCTTCTCCTTCCAAAGTTCTAGAAATACAGTCTCTGTTTAATCTCTTTTTACTCATTAAAAAAAAATTGGAAAGGCACAATGGCCTCCTTTGGAAATTTTCAAAAGGAATGACCTTGTTGAGCTTTGCAAAGAGTCCTCGAGCCTCAAGGCCCCCACACCGCCTTATCTGGAAGCAGCTGTCGTCTGTGCAGCTTTTTAGTGAGGCAGGGTGAGGTTGAGGCGCCAAGTCTCAATGCCTTGACTTTGCAAGAGACGGACATTTCAGTGGTAGCATTGTATACTTTTGTTCGCTGCTATTTGGTGGAACGGTTTGGGGATAAACTTGATTTTTTATCTTTTCTCTTAGTAATTATCCCAATGCCCTGGGCTTTCGGTGAAACCGCAAGGAAATCTAATTTTGTATGTAATTAAGTGCCTGATGGGCAGTGATCCCCGGCAAATGATATTTCAGCTTAATGCTGTTGAGCAAACATCACCAAAAACTGATGAAGCCAAAAACAATCATCTGTGTGTTGGCGCCACTCACCACCACGTGAGGGCTGGGGTCATAAATAAACCACTTCACTTTCAGGGTGAATTCAGTGCTCTTAAAGGGTATGAGTAAAAGTGCATCAAAGGGAAGCAGTCTGCTTCCATCCAGAAGTCCGGGCCGCTCCAGGGTGGTTGGGCAGATGCCCCGTCCTGACTGGCACTGGCCTGCAAGGGCGACGCTTTGCTCGCTGCTCTCTCGAGGACCAGCGAGGGTGCCAAATGGCAGGGTCTGGCATGTGGACCAGCCTGCAGTGAGCAGGGCCTGGGGCGACAGCAGTGTATGCCCACAGGAGCCTGGGAAGAAAGCTCCTCCTGCCAGGGTCAGCCTCTGTGGCAAGTGGACCCCGGTGTTGCCCTGCTTCCAACTAGGAATTCCCTGAAAACTGGCACCAAATTAAATTTTAAAAGCTGGAAAGGAAACCTAGACCACTTGAAGACAGTAGCAGGATGGGCAGCCATGCCCCGCAGAAGGGTGCCAAAGACGAGGCTGGAACTCATGTCCTTGGTTCGACATCTGGTGAATGCAAAGTCCCACTGTGCGGAGGGAACACCCTGTGGGTGGGTGGGTTCCCTTTAGAACAGGGTCCCCTCACCCCACCTTCCACATGTTTGATTTAGATAAAAATAATGAAAACAAAACATAACTTTTAGAACTGTGTTTCACAGCGCGGTTTGGTCAGCTTTATTAGGCTCCTCGTCTAGCCCTGGTTTGCTGAGGAAACTCCAGACTGGGAAGTTACAGAGCCCCAGGTTCAAATACCTGGCTCTTCGCAGCTGAGTGGCCTGGGGTGAGTGACTGAATTCTCCTAGTCTCAATTTCCCCCGCTGCAAAAGGGGAATAAAGCGTCCCCCATCCTACCTGGGGTGAGCGACTGAATTCTCCTAGTCTCAATTTCCCCCGCTGCAAAAGGGGAATAAAGCATCCCCCATCCTACCTGCGTGGGCGTTAGAAATGTGGCAGGCGCTAAGTCACGGCCCACTTGTAACAGGCCGCACAACTGCACTGAGTGTGACTTTATTGTCTGGATTGCTGCAAATTCCAGCATTGCAACCCAGTGGCTGAGGTTTGGGCATGACCCGTGGTAGTTCCTTAGCACCCACTCAAAGGAGGCACAGGAAATAAGACAGAGGATGCAGAATGAGGCACTCACAGCCACTGGGTATGCCAAAAAGCACTAGGCAATGGGTCAGCATGCAGCAAGGAAGCCCAGAGGCGGAACTCAGACAGGTTCCCCTCACCATCTAAACTGCTTTGTCTTCCCTCATCATCAAGGTCCACTCACTCAACAGGTGTAGGGCACCCGCTCCATGTCAATGTGTGTTGTGGGTGCCAGGATACACAGGGACAAGACCACGACAGGCAGACAGCGAAAGGTAACATCCTTTCCTAGTGAACATTTGGAAAGCATTGAAAAGAGCAAGTGGGAAAATGAATGCATCCATCGTCCTAGCACTCAAGGGCATTCCTGGTCCAGGTGGCAGCAAATCTGCCTCGTTGCAGACTGGAGCTGCAGCTTCCAGAACCACGAGGATAGGGGAAATACAACAAAATCTTGAAAAACACCACAACTGATAGGTGCATCTTATCCCGTTGTGTGGGTACCTACAATTAACTCACCGTGTAACAGTGGGTGTTGTAGATTGAGTAGCAGCCTCCAGAGGTACTAGGTCCTGATTCCTGGAACCCTGAATGTTCCCTTATCCAGCAAAGACTTTGCAGATGTAAATAAATGAAGAATCTCAAAATGAAGAGATGATCTTGGATTATCCGGGTGAGCCCTAAATGTAATCACAAATGTTCTCTTGGGAGGCAGACAGAGATTTGACCCAGAAGACAGAGTAGCAATGTGACCATAGAGGCAGAGAATGGGGTGATGCAGCTACAAGCCAAGGCTTGGTGGCAGCCACCAGCAGCTGGAAAAGGCAAGGAAGGATCCTCCCCTGGAGCCTCTTGAGGAATTGCGGCCCTCCCTATGCCTTGATTTCAGCTCAGTGAAACTCATTTCAGACTTATAGATGCCAGATGTGAGAGAGTAAGTAACTATTGATTGGTTACAGCAGCCAAAGGGCACAACAGGTGAATGGAGCAGGTGAATGTTTTTATTAATTCACCCCAAACAAATGGGTGGGATGGAGCTACGTACTAGGCAGCCACCATGGGAGGCAACAGATGAGTGAATGAACAATGGATGAATGCATCACCCACCGTTAGGCTGGAAATCAGGTGCTGCATTTTTATTTTAATTCACATTATCCAAAAATAGTCACTGTATTAACCCGTTCTCACATTGCTATAAAGAAATACCTGAGACCGGGTAATTTACAAAGAAAAGAGGTTTAATTGGTTTATGGTTCTGCAGGCCATACAGAAAGCATGACAGCATCTGCTTCTGGGGGGGCCTCAGGAAATGTACACTCATGGTGGAAGGTAAAGGGGGAAGCAGCACTTTACATGGCTGGAGCAGGAGGAGGAGAAGGGAGAGGTGCCACACAGCTTTTGACAACCAGATCTCAGAACTCACTCCCTCACTATCACAGGAACAGCATCGAGGGGATGGTGCTGAACCACTCATGAAGATCCCACCCCCATGATCCTGTCACCTCCCCACAGGGCCCACCTCCAACACTGGGGATTATAATTTGACATGAGATTTGGTAGAGACACAGAACTAAACTATTTCAGTCACCCACGGCAATTGTATTGTTGGTACTCACTATCTTTATTTACCTTGAAACAGGCAAACTTGACCAGTGAGGTGAAGCATCCTTTGGGGCAAATCCTCACCACCAACTCCAGCCCTGTCTGAGCAGAAGGTGAGAAAGTCACTGACCTTTTAGATCGATCCCCCTCTCTGACTCAGGATGGGGGAGAGAGGGCTGGCTGGTGGGGTGGGGTGGGCTAATGCCACCTGCCAGCCTCCAGGGCCTGCTAGGTGAGGGCACAGAGGTAGGGGATGTAGGTGCGGTGCCATGGCAGGCCCTTGCTGGGCACAGCTGAGGCTGCTGTCACTGCTGACTACCCCCTGAACAATAGCACTGTCACCTGCACTTCCAGTGGGGGAGGCTGAGCGTCTTGTGCGTGGACATGCCTTTTTGTGAATATGCTTTTGTGGGACAAGACAGAAGTTCCTCAGAGCAAATCCCCAGAAACAGGTTGGCCACGTTGTCTCAGCTGGTGCCATGAGGATAAAAGAAGAGGAGTCACCTGCAGACAGTGGCCCCAGTCTCCCGGCTCACCCTAACCTTGCTTGGCTTTGCCTTGTTGCTTTCCTTTCTAAAAATAAGATGATTTTCCTTGAGCCTCTGCAAGCCTTGTCATTTTCGTTAAAGAAGATATCTGTTGGCATTTCAAGGACGCAGGGTTTGGGTTACACACAGTATTGGTCTGTTCTCACACTGCTATAAGGAAATACGCAAGACGGGGTGATGTATAAAGGAAAGCGGTTTAATTGGCTCACGGTTCTGCAGGCTGTGCAGGAATCACAGGGGCTTATGCTCCTAGGGAGGCCTCAGGAAACTTACAGTCATGGCAGAAGGGGAAGGGGAAGCAGGCACACCTTACATGGTCGGAGCAGGAGCAAGAGAGACAGAGATGTGGGGTATTACACACTTTTAAATGACCAGATCTCATGAGAACTCACTCACTATACAGTAACAAGGGGATGGTGCTAAACCATTCATGAAGGATCCACCCCATGATTCAATGACCTCCCACCAGGCCCCACCTCCAACATTGGGGGTTACAATTTGACATGAGATTTGGGCAGAAACACAGATCCAGACCATATCACGTACCCCTCTCCAAGGCCCGCCACCCAGTTCCTGAACTTGGCAGGGGAGAACATTCCCTAGGACCTCACTCCAACATGGGGACAGATTTGCACAGCAACAAAAGGCACACAGTTTGGAGCTGAACCCAGGCAGTTTCTGAGCTGAGCTCTGCCACGCTCTCCATGATGCAAACCTGGGAAAACGAACCCTTCGGAGTTGAAGTTTCTGTACTTGCAAAATGAAGTTGCAAAATGTAATGCCTTACCTGGGCTTACCTGGATGCACTCAGCATGCCTGAGCGAGGCTGACATTTGGAATGCGAAACCTGACAGCTGTCATCACTCAAACCGTGACTCTTCCCCCAGTGCTGGGTTCCTGGTTACTTGTGTCCACCACATAGTGTCCCCACAGGGGCAAGCCCTGGGAAGTGGGAAGTAACAGGGGTCCCTCTGCTTAGGGGAATGTGCCTCCCTTAGACCAGCCTGACAGCTTGTTCTCTCTGACGGAGGCTTGCAGGCAGCAAAAGCCATTAGGAGCAATTTGTTGTCACCAGGCAGACCTGCTTCCCCTAAACTGTTATCAATGAGCTTGTCAACGCAAGGCCTAACCACCTTTGTTCTTTTCATCTGTTCTTCCCTCAGAGACCTCTCCGGACCCTATGGCCTTCTCAGAGGAGCTGCAACAGGCTGTTGTACACCTGTTTGGCTGGAGGCTGGGCCCGGGGGGTCTGGGCGTGGTGGGAAAGATCTGCTCAGGCCTCCAAGCTCCTGGCAGTCGTCTGTGTCAGGATGTCAGATGACAGTTGTTGGAGCTGCAGCTGGTACATCAGCCCGTGCCAGGGGCATGGTGTGCTGGCCGCTTGTGTTGATGTGCTCTGTCCTCCCTGAGGAGCACACGCCTCACCTCCATGAGGCTGCTGCTGCGGCTGCAGTTAGACGGGAACAGGTCTGGCTGGCAGTGCCCATGAGCCCAGGAGGCTGCCTTCTGCAGGAACTGGCAGCAAGGAGGCAGGAGTCTTGGAGCAGTCACCCCACAGGCTGGCACCTCCTGTAAACAGAGAGGGGTGCTGAGATATGCCCGTGTGAGCTATGGAAAAACTCCAATCCATGAGAACTTCCAGGGCCTCAATAAGCCCCAGAATGCCAACAAATTCAATTCAGGGTTGGACCAGGTTTCTGGTGTTCTCAGGACCAGGTGGACAGCCATGGAACAGGGTGCAATGGATTGAGTCTCTTGGGTGGCAGGAATCCAGGAAAGGGTCCTGTCTTAGTCTGCTTAGACTGCCATAACAAAATGTCACAGACTGAGTGGCTTAAACCACAGACATTTATCTTGACAGTTCTGGAGGCTGGGAAGTCCAAGATCAAAGTGCTGGTCTGGTAGGTTCATTCTGAGGCCTCTCTTCTTGGCTTGTAGGCAGCGGCCTTCTTGCTGTGTGTTTCTGTGACCTCTAATTTGGGCATTCAAAGAAAGAGACAAAGAAAGAGGGAGGGGGAGAGAGGAGAGAGAGAGAGAGCGTGCTCTCTGGTGTCTTTTCTTTTAAGGGCACTAATCCTATTGCATCAGGGCCCCATTCTCATGACCTCAGCTAATCTTTATCACCTCCCAAAAGTCCCTTCTCCAAATACCATCACATTAGGGATTAGGGCTTCAGTAGAAGACTTTTGGGGCAAAACAAACATTCAGTCCATATTAGGTCCCTCGAAAGAGCCTGCAGTCCAAAAGAAAATAAAGTGAAAGATACCTATGGCATGCCTTGGCAAAATGAGCATGCTCTGGGAGTCAGGAATGGTCTGGCATTTAGGAGCGAGCAGGGGAGAGCCAGCAGCCAGAAGACCACCCTCTATTGCTTTTTATTAAATCTCTATTTAAGTAAACAAGGAGCTGACAGTCTTGAGAGATAAACAAAGGACATGGAGTCTGCTGAGTGAAACTTTTCCATAAATGAGGCCTTCTTCTCCATAGTCAAGCATGCCAAGAAGAGCAAAATGTAGGAGTTGGCCTAAGAGGCCTAGGAAAGAAGCCAAGCTTTGGGGTTTCCATTTGCCCAGATGAGGCATGCTCCCGGGGACATGGGTGAATGGAGGGCACATTTCCGGGGCTCTTTCTAGTTTGCGAAGCACTTTCTTTCCCAGAGAACTCTGCAGCTTCCCCTCATCTCCAGGTGGGGACACTGAGGTCCAGCAGAGTGAATCAGGTTGTCCCCCAGCAAGGAGAGGCGGAGCCCTGTCTCTCTGCAGCCATGCCTTAATTTGGCTTAATTTCAGAGCTCAGCTCAGAAACTGCCTGGGTTCAACTCCAAACTGTGTGCCTTTTGTTGCTGTGCAAATCTGTCTCTGTGTTGGAGGGAGGTCCTAGGGAATGTTCTGCCCTGCCAAGTTCCGGAACTGGGTGGCAGGCCTTGGAGAAGGGTATGTGATATGGTTTGGATCTCTTTTGATTCCAAATCCTGTGCTCTCTCCGCTTTACAAGCAAAGCCAGACTTTTCAAAGCATCATGTGTTTAAGAAGTCTTCACTGTAATAGCTGCTCTGCAAACTGCAGAAGACAGGGCCTATAGCAGAGCCAGTCTCCAGCACTGCTAAGGAGATCTCAGGCTCCGATGATGCTCAGCATCTTTGTGGGAGAGGCTGGGGTGGGGACTTTTTCCTGCCCTCCAGGAGGTCTCGAATGCTCAGGACGAATGAGGCACAGCCTGGCACTGAGCTGGCTGGAACCAGGTCTGCAGGAAATTGACTGTACCCAGTGGAATGACCTTATGGGAAGGGGGTGGGGGTAGGGATACCTCACATGCTCCATCCCAGGCTCCAGAGCACCCTAGGAATGGTGGTGGCAGCATTTTTAGTCAAGGGGTCTCTTACCACTAGCCTTGCCCCCACCCCAGCGGGCTTGCTAGTCCTGAGTTCTGCCCCAGTGCACCCTCCTCTCTGGGGAGCTTTCTGCAGAACCTGCTGAGGCTTGACTGTAGAGAGGAGACAGTGCCAGTACCTTGCGGGATGGGGAGTTGGTGGAGAGGTGGTCTCCCAACGGCGATCTCCTCTGCTCCATACTGGGGCTCATATATGGGTTCGCAGTCTCCTCTGGCCAGGCCTGAGCCCAGAGTTCTTGCCCTGGGTTGAGTTGAGCAGGGAAACTATCTACCGTTGACCCTGGAGCTGGATTCTTAGCTGGATTAAGGCGCCCTCTGTAGCTGGCAAGGTGGCTTTGTGGTCATGACTAAAACAGCTTAGAAGTAGAATGGACACTTCTGGGATCTTCCAGCTGACCCCAGCATCTGAGGACACTTCAGAAGCTGCCAGTCTCTGTGAACATGGTAGCATGACTCAGCCTCCCAGAGACAGCAGCCTGGCAGCGGGCGCTCTGAGAGGGACTTCACCTCCTGAAGTCAGTCTCTTTCCTGCTTTCTGGAGCACCTGGCACCCTTGGAGTAGGGGCCAATCCCTTCCAACAGATGGCATCAGCTTTCCCAGCCCTGGCCGGCAGGACCAGCAGAAAGAGGCAGCTGCTCTCCTTCTCCCCTTCCCTCTCTCCTTCTGGACAAAGACCATTATGCAAATTAGGGCCACAGGTCCAGGGCAGCCCACGGTTGCATCTGCAAAACAACTGTGAGTGATGTTCAGCCCCAGAAACCTGGCTGCAGCTCTTCCGCAGTTACCCGAGCTGACACCGGTGTGCCAGTGACAGACAGCTGGGAGGACCTACACCTCCATGGATCCATCTGGAGAACAGGTGTGGAGGCAGTTGCCTGAATTCAATCACGTGAGATGGGGCTGCTCCAAAGACGGTGAGCACTCTGCTCCTGCGAGCTCACCCGCTCACCCATCAGATCAAGGGCAATACAGGGATGGTTTGACACAGAAGCGAGACGTGCGCCCTGGCCTCCTGTCCTTCAGGGTCCTCTGTGTAATCCCTGTGGCCTGCACATGCACACACACAGGCAAAAGACCCTCCCTAATGAGTTTCTGGACAGTGTCCCTGTTTCTGTCCTGGGTTGGGGCAGGGCGCCAAGGGTCCCATGTTAGTGCCCTATGTCTGCCATGAGAAGATATCACAATCTGTGGCTTGAAACACTGGAAATGCCTTCCTTTGCAGTTCTAGTGACTAAAAGTCCTAAATCAAGGTGTCAGCAAGGTTGGCTCCTACAGGGGCTGGAAGGGAGGGTCCTTCTTTGCCTCCCTCCCAGCTTCTGATGGTGGCAGGATCTCTTGGTGTTCTTTGGCTTTGTAGATCCATGGCTCCGATCTCTGTCTCCATCCCCAGGCTGTGTTCTCTCTGTGTGTTTGTGTCTCTGTGTCTCAACTTCCCTCTCCCTATGAGGACACTAGTCATGTTGGATTTAGGACATACCCTAATCAGATATGACCGTATCTGAACCTGATTCCATTGGCAAATACCTTATGACTGAATAAGGTTTCAACAACAGATTCAGGAAGAGGAGAATTTTGAGGATGCTGTTCGACCTAACACAGACTCTGATGGTGCTGGATTTCTTCTGCTGACCCATGAGCTATTGTGTCCATCCCTAGTGCCCTGGCAGAGTGAGTGGCGCCCGCTCTCATCATGCTCTCTTGCCCTGTGTTCCCGCTCCAGCTCCCTGGGCTGGGACTCTGACAAATCAAAGCCAGACATTTCATAAGAGGCAGACTGCAGGGAGATGCCAAAGAACTGGGGATGGTGAGGAGAAAGGAGGGACTTCTGGTTTCCAAAGAACCGGAGGACAGATGCAGCCTCTCCTGCCCACCCAGTGCACACAGTGAACATGCTCCCCAGGCCAACAACACCCCATGGCTACTGTTTTATGCCCAGGTGGCTTAACCTGAGGCTGTAAAATACCCTTTCCCTTCTTTGACATTTTTACCAGTGGGGGTGCGTAGGCTTCTGCGTCAGTGATGTCACTTTCAACTTTGGGATGATGGCTGCAAAACCAGAACTACCATTTCTTTGTCCTGCAAATGGCCATGAACCCATCCTGCTGAATCAAGCCTTGCCCACTGTGCGCATCCCCTCATAGGCTGTACCTGGGCCCAGGCACTCCAGGAAGGGTGTGCAAGGCCAGTGAGGTACAAAGTCACGCCAAGAACCCAATGGCTGCATAGACCAGCCTCTCTCATCCCTCAGACATGGGCTGGACCTTTAAAGAATGACGGTCCCCTGAGACCTTAATGCAAATACATGGGGACCTCAAGAGTGGTCCCCGGGAGTAGGGCCTCTGCAGCAGTCTGTGTGGGAAGCCTTGGAGAGCGGCCGTGGGTTCTGGCAATGACACCACCTCTGGCATCATTGTCAGAGGGGCTGGCACTTGGTACCTGTGCAGGTGGGTATGGAGGGTGCTTGCTATCTGGAAGGGAGCCCTTGGCCTGAGAGGTCTGGCCAATCAGGCAACTGTACTATGCCTCGGTTTCCTCATCAACAGATGAAGACTCTACCTTTCCACCACCCCACAGGTGTTCAGCCCTGTGAACCATGACACAGCGTGCACAGAAGAGCTTTGGAATGGCAGCGATGCCAGTGGGCTGCAGGGCATTACGCACACAACCCAGAGGGGACTGCAGTGTGACACAGTAACTTCTTAGGGAAAAACACCCAAGATGTGCAGTGGCCACAGCTGACATAACCCCCGGTCGGATACAGGGCCAACAAGTGTGGGAGTGCAGCCTTTTAGCAAGTGGAATTCACAGAAGTGCAGTTTGGGATTGCAGCCCCATTCCCTCCTGGCTTCCTTGAGACTGAGGCTGTGCAAGTGCCAGGGTGCCCATTTCCCCCTCCCCTGGCCATCACGTCCTCTGTGGCCACAGAGA
The DNA here is from genome assembly GCF_009764315.1 of Trachypithecus francoisi. Lineage (NCBI taxonomy): Eukaryota > Metazoa > Chordata > Mammalia > Primates > Cercopithecidae > Trachypithecus > Trachypithecus francoisi. The sequence goes on along the minus strand of NW_022681442.1, from coordinate 2,976,363 downwards.
CAGAAAGTCGAAGAAAGGCCCATCAAGGGCACACGGGAGCAAGTGGCTTCGAAAGCCCTGGCATTTACACAATTGAGGCATGTTACGTTTATTTAAGGGCTTTTCGTGTAAAGGGTGCAGGGCCCTGAGCGGCTGGATCTGTTAATGCCTCGTGCTTTTTGTGTTTAAATGTGCCACTTCCAATGACTGTCAATGTTGACCTAAGTGAGAAACATCCAAAAATGTTTATAGAGGAGACCGTGGGACCTCATTCCATGTGACTTCCGCTCTGTGGAGAAGGGGGAAAAGGCTAACACCAGAACGGGTTGTTTTTTAAGTTGTGGCCTCTTTGACGAGCCTTGCCCGTGGCTGCTGCCTCCGTGGGAGCCCTGGGCACTTCAATCGCCTCTTGGAAAACAGCAAGGGAAAGGGCTTCGGGCAGATTATTAAGTGGGACTGTTGGCATCATCACACTGGATTAATGGCCTTAATGTGAACATTTATTCATTCTTTGAAGAAATATTTATTGACTGCCTTCTCTGTGGCAGTATCATGTTACACACCGGAAATAAAGAGATGAAAAAGGTGGAAGGAGCCCTGCCCTAAGGGAGCTTAAAATCTAATGAGGGAGGAAATGAACAAGTAATTACACATGTTCTAAGTAAAGAGGGGGTCAACTAAGGTCCCACTGAGAAGGAGACCTGTGAATCTGTCCTTCAGGGAAGAACAGGAGTTGGCCAAGCAAACACTGAAGGCAAAGGAAGCAGCAGATCCTGATGCAAGAGGCGAGGGGAGATTTCAAAGAACTGAAAGCTCAGGGATTATTCCACATACTCAAGACATCCTGTTCTACACAAACCACGGAATAAACCAGAGGATGGCGACAAACTAGGCTGCAGAAGTAGATGGATACGTGGCACAGGCATTTGAGGAATTCAAACATGGGAATAAGGTATTTCAGTAAATAAAAAATCAACTGCTTTCCAACAAACTAAGTCATTGAGCTGTCCGAAGACAGGGCATGTGTGTGAGTTGTCAGGAGAAGAAACTTGGTTGCTACCTCTTTTGTGGCCCTGGTATGTTTATCAGCTGGTAAGTGGGAGAATCAGAGCTGTCCGTTCAGGAACCCACATCCCCCGTCTCTCTGTAATGGAGTCCATTGATCCTATTATACTAATAAGTACACACCCATCAGTTCTTATCAATGGACATTGGTGTCAAGCTGTCTAACCAAGCCACCAGTGACATGGATGGCATGTGATGTATAAGAAGCCTTAGAGTTGTCTGGATCAAATGACAGACAAACAAATATGAAATAGGTGGTTGGATTGAAATAGAGACTAATGTTATTTAATAACTCATAATGTGAAGAGGAGATGAGTGACTCGGTAGCCACTGGACTCCTCTCTGCTTCAAGCCCTGCCAGTTACTACAGAGAGTCCCAAGGGGTGCCAGGCAAGGATGTAAACTGATGGATTTGTGTGGGTATCCAGAAAAGGCCCTTCCAGTGAGGATAACAGTGTGCGTACAGGCCTGAAGGTGGGTGACTCAGGAGGAAAAACTTGACTACACAGAGAAACAGCCTTGGGCTGGACTAGAGGATAGCCCAGGTGCAGCGGGAGTCAGAGCCATATTCCAGGAGTTTGGAAAGTAAGGAGAGCAGCCGTAGCCCTGGATACGTGCAGGGAGCATCTCTGCAGACTCCTGGGAGTGTCTTCAGAGGCCATTTTGGCTATGATTGGCCAGCTGGATATAGATAGACAGAAAGAAGGCGGAAGAAAAGGAGGAGGAGAGGTGGAGGCTTTGGAGTTAGGAAAGCCACCCAGAAGGGCAGCTGTGGCACCCAGGAGAGGTGGCCTGGTACCACGCATCAACTCAGGTATGGGAGTTAACATCACCTGGGGTTAGATTCTTTGTCCTACCCTTTTCTAGCTAATATCTTGAACAAACTCATTCACTTCTCTGAGTCTCAAGTTTCATCTTCTATGAAATGGGTGAGTTTCTTATGAAGGTGTGATGAGTGCATGTTGGTAAAACTGCTTGTGTGGCATGCCCAGGGCAGACTGTGCCTTGACATGCCCTAGGTACAGTTCTCAGATCCCAGGCCTGCAGTCATGAGTGTTCCCAGGGTCCTTCTCTAACAGGTCTGGACAGGGATCAGGGTTTTGAGGTGTGCTTTGGGCAGGATGAATGTCAGAGAGGTACCTTCTCGCCACTATCCACCAGGTGCTACAGAAGAGGCTGTCTGTGGGGTGAAGGTGGGGGCTAGAATATTAGAGCACTGGAAAGCGTGACTCCATGCCCCAATGGGTAATTCAAATACTATTAAACCTCAGACACAAAAATTACTGATATGCAGGAAGGAAAATATTTTTGAATTTTTTTCATTGCAAACTTCTGAGTCTCTCATCATGTGAACTGGACCTGGTTTTGCAGGCACCTTAAACATGTAGTTGGTCTCTAGGGGGCAGCTCCATCTTTCTCTCTGGACAGTGCTATCCTGACCATGCTCATTGGCAGGGTCATTTGGTGTCTGATCACTTTGTGACTGCCCCTCTGCTCTGCTTACCCAGAATGTAACCCCGCCATGCTTGGGCGGGGACTGTGACTGGGCCACCTTCCCACCTGTTCCTCCATGCATCATCCATGCACCGGCTGTGTCAAGCTCTTTTTCTAACAGCAGTGGCTGAGACCCAAAGAGAAAGCAGACAGGGTCCCAACCCACTCAGAGTCTTCAGTCTCTGGGGAACGGGCACAAGAGGACTCCCAAATCTGCCTTGGGACAGGGGACACTGAGCAGGGAGAGACTGTGGTAAACCCCACATGGGGGCTAGAGTGTGAGTAGTTTATCATCAAAGCTGAATATTCCAGACCAGTCTGGGAATGGAGTTTCCTGAGAACCCCCAGGCCAGTGCCTGCATGGCTTATGCCCTAGGGACCCTCCTGCGGGTCATCTGACAACCAGGGTGGTCTGGACTGGGTTCTGCCTGATTAGAGGCTTCAGATGTTCTGCTAGAGACCCACTGGAATCCATCAGGCTTTAAAGAAGCTGCCTTTCCCTCGGTGGCTGGACACAGTGACATCCTCAGAACAACAAGGAAGGAGCTCAGCTTCACACCCAGCGTGGAATCCAAGCTTTCTCCTTGGTCGGCCTCTGGGCACAGCAGAGATTTGCATCTTCAGTGAACCTGGGGCTCTTGGGACCCACCTGGGGGACAGCCGTTGCTTTCAGCTGCATAAGGAGCCAACCTCATGTGGTCCAGTCTGTGCACGAAGAGGTCACCAAGGTGGAGGCAAGGCAAGGGTTCTGTGACCCAAAGTAGCCAGCCAACGCTTCCCATTGTCTCCTGGCTATGTGACTTTGGGTGAGTCTCTTGGGCCTTCTAAGCCCCTGCCTTTTTCTCATCTTTAAAAAGGAAATTATAATTCTGTTCCTGACTCTGTCCCACCAAAGGTGGTTGATTAAATAGCCCCGAGTGCACTGCTGCCCTTGCCGGTGCTTTCCTCTTCCTTTGCTGTATCAAGTGAGGCCATGGCATGAGCACAGAGGCAAGCTGCAAAGTCAGGATTGGATCGAAGAGTTCACGGGATGAGATGCGTGACCTCACCATGGCCTTCAACACCACATCAAGGTTTCCTGCCATAGAATGCTGGTCCTGGGGGAGTTACAGGGAGGCGGGAGCTTCTGCCTCAATATGGGTTTGGGGCCAATATTTCTACATCTCTGATTCTTTATCTCCACCATGAACACAGAGGGAATCCTGACCTGTGGCTGCAAAGTGTTAAGGAGTTTCTCTGGTGCTTTCATTAGCATCGCTATTGCGTCTTTCTCAGCCATGACGGCACCCGACCTGCCTCTTGTGTATTGAAACGAAACGCTTTTTTCTGTATTAACAAACAGGACTCTTCCGACTCCCCTTGCTCAATTAGGGCACTAAGAGACTGCCAGGCACGAAGGGTAATGACCACGTCAGAAACTGATCCCTGCTAATCTGTACGTTCATCGTTGTCGCCTTCGTAAATCCACAGTGACTGGCAAAGTCTAAAGTCACTCTCCAATTTATAACTGGAAGAAAGAAATCAGCTAAATGAACCATTAATACCACAGAACATGAACCCATCACTACAGAACTGTCAGCACCAGGCAGAGTCGGGGCTTCGAGAGGTGGGATCCCCACCCAGCTCCATCTGAATGCCCAAATGCAGGCTGCTTCTCGGAGTGACTGCTGGTCCACCTGTCTGCTCCCTGTGTCCTTCTGGAGCAAGTTAGGCCTCTGATTCCCTTAATTACAATGTCATTTTTCCATACAACCTAATGCCAGCTGACATATTGTACACTAGTGTTGTTTATTTACATCTTGTCTATCTCCCTGCCCTGAAACACAAGCTCCATGCGGGCAGAACTTTTTCTGTTTCATCCACTACTGTACTGTATCCCCTTAAATGCATCCCTCAGAACAGCGTCTGGTATATTGTATGCATCCCATAGATAACCATTGAATGAATTAACAAATTAAAAAAGTAACATTGGACTGGAGGACCATTCTATGTCTCTTATGTACTGAATTGTTTCTCTCCAAATTCGTATGTTGAAGCCTTACCCCCAGTACCTCAGAATGTGACTGTATTTAGAGACGGGGCCTTTAAGGAGATAGTTAAATTAAAATTAGGTCATTAAGGTGAGCCTCAATTCAGTATGTTCTTATAACAAGAGATTAGGACACAGAGAAGGAGAGAGAGACAGCAGACCTGTGCATACACAGAGAGATGACGGTGTGAGCACACAGGGAGACGACGTCCATCTGCAAGCCCAGGAGAGAGGCCTCAGCAAAAACCAGCCGACAACACCTTACTCTTGGACTTCCAGCCTCCAGAGCTGTGGGGGAGTCTCCTTCTGTTGTTGAAGCCACCCAGCCAGTGGCATCTGTCATGGCAGCCTGAGTGGCACTAATAGAATGTCCTGGTGAGAGCCGAGCACAGCAGGATGTCAGGGCCCTTAGGCAGCTCATGGAGGATCCACAGCCCAGGGTCTAGGTGGACCAGGTTGTAACTGAGTGGGCTGTTTGACCCGCCTGTCAGCCCATGGAAAGAGGCACCCATGTGAACTGAGACCTCAGTGCCCCCACAGGCTCTCCGGGTGGGCGCCCTCCACCTCCCCAGGCATAGCTTCAGCACTCACAGCCAGCTTTCATGAACTTGATCCTATTTCATCTTTATGACAACCCCCAGGTCAGCATCTCCATCTGCCCTGTGTAACAGACAGGGAGGCAGGGAGGTCCAAGAGTGAATACTGGGTGGTGGGGAATCCAGGGAGGGCAAAATCATGGTTAAACCCCTTCATTCAGATGTGGCCCGAGGGACTAGAGGCTGCTGTGGAGGAGGCCATGGGTGGAAACAACAGCATGGACTTCTCCCATGGAGGAGCATCCTCTGCTTGGCTTATCCCACCTGGAGAGGGGAAAGCAAGTCCCAGCACCAAGCAGCTCAGGCCCCCAAGCCCACCATAGTCTGCCTGGGCTCCATCCAGGGAGGGAAGGGGACTTCTTCCTGGCAATGACCAGGCCCACATGTCTCTGGAGACAGGGCTGGGGTCTGGAGAGCTAGAGACAACAGTAAGAAGAGTTGAAACAGTAATGTGAATGAATTGGGCAGCGGCAGCCAGTTACTAAGGGGGATATTTGGGGTCAAGGACCTCCCCAGGGCTCCTTCTATGCACCATGAATGGAAGTGCAGGTGCTCTCTGCAGAGAAGACCCAGCAAAGGGAGTGGAAGGGAGGGCATGGGCCCTTGGCCTTGCAAGACTCCGGGCCCCTCCTGTGCTCTCTGCCTGGGCCTGGCCGCTGGCTGAGGCCGGCCCCATCTCAGGACTGTATGTCTCTCTCCATTCTGCTGTGCTCAATGGAAAATTTCCTGCTTTTTCTGTGTACCAGGAGGTCTTGCTTCATTATTCAGAAAGTCTTTAAGCTGATGCTCAACCTAGTTAGCTGCATTAACATATTTAAATCACAATTAATTGGAAAATTACAGTAAGGTGTGAAGTGGGAATCATTTCTTTCAAATGAGCATCTATGCTTGTTGATGAAACCTGAGCCATTTGTTTCTTTCCAGGAAGTCTTCAAGCCCCCAGCCGGCACGTGTGGGCCTGGCACGTGTGGGCCGTGAGCTGCATCTTGTGGAGAGGTGTCTGCTGCACCCCCACACCACAGGACCTGAAGGGCTGAGGCTGGCCCAGCAGCAAGAGCAGGTGGGTGAAGGAGCCCCAGGGGAGACTGGGATCTCACTGGCACCAGGTTTCCTGGGGGATTTCTCGGGGCCAGTTGAATGGCAGTGGGTGCTCCTGCTTCAGCCCTGGAGAGGCTGGGCCCTGGGCAGCTGTATTCTCCAGGGCTCTAGACACTGTGATGTGGCCTTTCTGGTGCAGGACACTGAACCCAGCATCCTTGAGGCAGGGGCCCAACTTTCTGGTGTCCCTAAGGCCAGAGCAGATAAACTCACCTGCAACAATGGTGGTAATCAGGAACACTCTATCCAGGACATCCCGTCCTGTGTGCTGAACAGGGAGCTAAAGGCACGACATCATGGAATATCCCAATGACCTTCAGCAAAGAGGTCTCTGTGACTGAGGCTGGGAGGGGTCACCCAGCTAGGAAAGTGACAGAGCTGGGATTTGAACCCCACTGGCTGGTTCCAGAGTCCAGGCAACTGATCCTTTCCTTCTATCCTTCCCACAAAGGCAGTACAGGTGCGGGCCTGTGTGAGTGAGTGAGCATACGCACAGGCCTCGCTCCTGCCCCAGTGAGCCATGAGGAGGGAGGCATGTTCATGTGTTCTCAATGGCGCAAGCCCCACCACAACCACCACCATGGCAGCTGGACCCTGGTTGGCCACGGGCACCCAGGTCCCATTGCCCATGGTATACACTGAGTACAACATCTTCCTGCAGCCAGAGTAAGCAAAGCCTCCTTCAGGTGGGGAGGTACCCAGAAGGTGCACAGATGCTTTCCCGTGTAAGCGGTGCCTGAGCCCGCAGCCAGCACCTAACACCACTGGTCGGGGAGACCCTTGAAGCTAGCGGGCCGCAGTGGCTAAGTATAGCAAGCTTTGGCCTTGCTTCCCCAGACTTTGTCTGAATGGGCCGTACACACCACAGGTGCTTAATAAGTATTTGTCAGATGTCGGGACTTTCTCCTCATTGAGAGCAAAGGCAGAAGTGTACAGCCAGCTGCGGGGCATGGCAGGGCGGGAACAGGGGACAGGGTGCAATACTGCATGCCATGGTGCCCTGGCCGAAGGAGCACCTCCTTTTTGCTGGGGCCTCACTGATCCGAGGCCCCCTGCTTGGAAGGCACTTGGGGGAGACACTGCAGACCTTTACTGTAAATGACAAAGTGGAGTCACTGAGGCCCAGCTCCTGGTGGTGCAGCGGATACTAAGGTAAGCAGTAATCAGAGGCAGGTGCCCATGGGAACTGCTCAGTATGGGAGTGTGGGGATTCATTTCCCTTCCTGCAAACAGGATGGATAAGTGGCAGGCATTTGTTTTTCTGGATTATCTGGTTGCCTTGCGAATTTGTTTCCGTCCGAGGCAGCCATGCCTCATTGCATAGCCGAAGGTCCGCTGGCGTTTCTAGATCTTTAACGCCTGCACAATTAACCAATCGTGTTACATAATGTGTTCTTGAATGCTCCATTTATCTCGTAATTGAACATTTGTGCTTTCTGTTGGAGTGCATTGATTTTCACTTTTAAAACTTCCATTTGGAAATGCAAGCAAGATTTTGGATTTAAGGCGGCGGGCAGAGGGGCAGGAGGGAGCTCCAGAAGGGTCGACCCGCTCCGCAGTCCTTTCTGCTGCCTGCCTCGCTCCCCTCCCACTGCCTGGCATGCTCTGCTCACCTCATTCTCATGCACCCCTAGTATTTCTGCATTTGGAGATGGAGGCGTTGGGGGAGAGAGGGCGAACAGCCTGAGGAAGGGCACGCAGCTGACATGAGGTGGAAAGTGGATCAGGATTCAGGCCAGGCGGTAGGAGTCCAGAGACAGCTCATGGCCGCCGCAGGATGCTGCCTCAGACGTCTTCATGCTCGGCAAGAACCTGACACCAGAGCGCTGAGCTCAGGGTTCACTTCCAAAGGCTTCCTCTCCCTGGCTGTGCACTGCCCCTTCACCCCCTTGTCCCCTTGCTCTGGCAGGGGCAGGATTCTGGCTGGAGGGAGGTCTGCTCCTCTTAGTGAGTCCTTGTCTTGAGCAACCTCTGCTCTCTCGGCAAACTGTCGGCTCCAGGCTTCCTACGTGCAGGACCGCCTACAGACTGCACAGCTCACTCTGATGAGCCCGTCCTGATGCCGAATGAAAGGCAGAAATCAATAGTGAGCTTGGGGCTCCCTGTGCCCACAAGGCCCAGAAGCTGCCTTCTCAGCCGACTGTCTTCCAGGCAGAGCCACCTGTGGGGAGAGGTGAAAGATACATGAACTAATGAAACCTCCCACAGTTTCAACCTGCCCCTGTGTGCGCCTGTGTGTGAGTGTGTGTGCATCCTCTCGTGAGTGTCCATACATGTTAGCTTCTGCATTTGTGCGTATGCCTGTTTCTACAAGTACAGATGCACACTTGTATGTTGCTGTGCATTTATATATATGTCTTAGATGTGGGTTGATGCATGCTTACCTGTAGATCTGAGTGCCTGTGCATGTTGTGTCTGTGTGTGTCTGTGTGTGTGAGTGTGTGTGCATCCTTTCTTGAGTGTCCATACATGTTAGCTTCTGCGTTTGTGCATATGCCTGTTTCTACAAGTACGGATGCATGTGTGTTGCTGTGCATTTGTATATGTCTTAGATGTGGGTTGATGCATGCTTATGTATAGATCTGAGTGCCTGTGCATGTTGTGTGTGTGTGTGTGTGTGTGTGTGTGTATGCATTCCGCAGGTGTGTACAAAGCTGATCTATGTATTGGTGATTGTCATATGGCGTATGTGCATGAGGACCTGTGAACATAGAGTGTGTGTGTATTGCTGATCTTGATGAGTATATTTAAGCGAACATGGGTGTGTGTCTTATATGTGCCTGCTAGTCAGATAAATGTGACAGGTCCAATTGCATGAGCAGCAGCTTGTGATACGGGCTCACACAAATTTCCCATCTGCATTAGCTTCGTATCTGCGGCCTGTGGGCAGGGCTGCCTCCCTGCACAGCCTTGGCCTTCTAGAGCAGACCCTATCCTGGCCCTCCTCCTCTGTACAGCCTGACAGTGTCATGGAGCCCTGTCACACTACCAAAGATAACCAGTTTCTATGCTGAGCAGTGACCTCTGGCTCAAAGACATGAGCTGAGAGGATGGGCGTGTCCTGGAAATCATCACGCGGACATTCTCTGGTGGATAGCGCTCTCTGTCCAATCATCACTTGGAAATTCTCCATGTGGATAGCTCTTTCTGTCCAACCATCACGTGGACGTTCTCCACGTGGATAGCGCTTTCTGTCCAACCATCACGTGGACGTTCTCCACGTGGATAGCGCTTTCTGTCCAACCATCACGTGGACGTTCTCCACGTGGATAGCGCTTTCTGTCCAACCATCACGTGGACGTTCTCCACGTGGATAGCGCTTTCTGTCCAACCATCACGTGGACGTTCTCCATGTGGATAGCGCTTTCTGTCCAAACATCACGTGGACGTTCTCCACGTGGATAGCGCTTTCTGTCCTACAGTCACTGTCTCCTCTTGCTGACTGTGCATCATGTCGGTGGTGGGGACCAAAGTGAGATGCCACAGCCTCCTTCTGTGAGTCTTTGGGATCACTAGATACAGAGGCCCTGTCGTCCTTCACCCCCAGGCAGTCTCTGGCTGTTCTTAGATTTGCATGAGGTCCCCTATTGCCCTCCACAGTGCCCCACCATTTGGGTCAGCTGGAGGAAGCTGATCTTTCCCCTGATGCCAGAACACTTGGGCTGACCAATGTGCGTCCCCCCCGGTCTTCCTGGCCAGTAGAACTGGGGCTCTGGGCCTTCAATTAAGTAGCCTTACTCACCCCCTCACTATTCTGACTTCTTTCCTCTAGCTCACAAAAGTATGGCTTCAAGAGGTCTCTGTTTATTCCAATATCATGACCAGTAGGGCTGATGGTGGAGAAGCTATGTGGGTGCATGTGGGCTCCCAAAATGCCACACCCAGAGAGCCTGCATGGATTATTCCTGGATCCAGACTAACCATAACATCCCCCTTTTGTCTCCTTGTTGACTTATTTCTCTTATACAACTCATTTCTCCAAAAATCCAGTGTCGGACATGGCCACCCTGTAAATACCTGAGAGGACAAAGACATGGGCCCACACACACAGATGCACAGACACACAAACATGTATACAAACGTATTCCCACACAGATACACCCACACATGAACGCATACATGGACACACACATGCATGCACACACAAGAGCGCACATACACGTACATGCACACATGTAAACACATGCATGCACACATGAAAACACACACGGACACACACGCACACACATACACAGTAAATGCAGTATCCAGACCAAAGACTGACAGCCAACAAGATCATGATTCAGGAGAAACTCCATTCCCTGTAAACATGGCAGGTGAATTTGGAAAAGTCATTGGTCATGCACTCATGCCTAGCCAGTTTTCAACTAGGACAGGCCTCCTGCTTAAAGGAACACTGAATGGCACCATGCCCCTCCCTCACCCTGGGCCCCAGTTCCAAGGAAATACGCATTCATGCTTCTTTTGTGCAAGTGCTGATTTTGCACTCACTGCTGGCTTTCCTGGGCCTTGCTTCCTAAATCTGGAACAACTCTCTGGGCTGCATTAGTTTCCTAGAGCTGCTGTAAAAAAGCACCATGGAGGCCGGGCGCGGTGGCTCAAGCCTGTAATCCCAGCACTTTGGGAGGCCGAGACGGGCGGATCACGAGGTCAGGAGATCGAGACCATCCTGGCTAACACGGTGAAACCCCGTCTCTACTAAAAATACAAAAACTAGCCGGGCGAGGTGGCGGGCGCCTGTAGTCCCAGCTACTCGGGAGGCTGAGGCAGGAGAATGGCGTAAACCCAGGAGGCGGAGCTTGCAGTGAGCTGAGATCCGGCCACTGCACTCCAGTCCGGGCGACAGAGCGAGACTCCGCCTCAAAAAAAAAAAAAAAAAAAAAAGCACCATGGAATGACTCTCTCACAGTTCTGGAGGCCAGAAGTCTGAAAACAGTGTCCACAGGCCACGCCCTCCCTGCAGGCTCTAGAGGAGGAGCCTCCCTTGCCTCTCTCACCCTTACCTGCTCTGAGGCGCTCCTTGGTTTGCAGGTGCATCATTCCGGTCTCTGCCTCTATCTACATGTGGTGGTGTTCCCATCTGTGTCTCTGTGCTCAAATCTCCCTCTCCTTATGAAGACACCAGTCATACTGCATTTCGGGCCCACTCTCTTCCACTATAACCTCATCTTAGCTTGACTACATCTGCAAAGACCCTGTTTCCACATAACTTCACATCCACAGGTTCGCTGTGTATGAATTTTTGGAGGATAAACGATTCAACCCACTATATGTGCAAAAAATAAAGTTTAAAAAATGAGATGCTGTGATATGCCATTTGAAGGTAGAACAGAACTGCAGGGGAATCAAGAGACTCTCCTGACTGTGAGATTGGTATGAAAAGCCAGAGCTGAGAAATGTGGAGAGTAGAAGCATCAAAATATGCGGTGGTGGGATGGGACTCCAAGCAGCTGTGTGCAGGCAGCCTCCTTCCTTGTCCTCAGGCTGGGAATGGGAGCCAGGGCAGAGTGTAGACTAGGCTCTGTTTTCTCTGCCCCCACCAGGCTATGTTCTCCCAGACCCTCATGTGCAGTGGCTGAAACACTGCTATGTCTTTGCCCCTGGAAAAAGCAATATGGCCTTTCAGTCTAAATGAGCAGAGAGTGAGAAGATTCAGATGCCAAGATGTCAACAATACTTGGAGGTAACCGTGCGGGGACGGTTAGGAGATGGGGTTCTGACAATGGCTGCAGTCGGCAAGATGAAAGATAGAAGGAAGCCTGGCTGTGTGGCAGAATATTCCAGAGTCCAGGAAAGTGCATGTTAACATCACACCCAAGTGTTCATCAAAAAGTGGACTCTCTCATCCATTCAGAGCACATTCCTTCCTCTCCTGGAAAACCCTTCTCATAATTACACTTCTCAACTATAGGGTTTAAGCCCATTACTGGGCATATGCACTTGCACTGTTTTCCTTTGCGTAGTGTTATCTGAAGAAATGGTAAATATTTTAAATTCTACTTTCCTGCTCTGTATGGCACTAAGTTTTCTTGTTCCTCTCAATTACATCTGACAGGGACAGTAATTTATTCCAGATGTACAAATCAGAACAGGTGACTGTAATTTCAAGGAAATCCAGTTTTGTGTTATATAGTTTCCCTTAACTTATTCAAACGTTACACAGTCTTTTGAAATGACGTTTAATGATAAATAAGCATAATATGTCCACATGAAGTTAAGGAGTTAATTATATGAAAGGAATGTCCACAAAGTCATGCTTATTTCTAGAATCGTGTTTATCAAACATTTTAAGGGCAATCAGAGTAAGAAATACATTTCACATCATGACCTAGCACTCAGTGCTGACATAGTTGAAACAAAAATCTGAAAAGACAATACTTATATGAAATGCATTTTGATTCTTATCTCTTCCCTGTTGTTGTTCTCTAAAATGCTGGCCATGACCTATTAAATTGATTTCATAGCCCACATGGTTCATACACTTGGAAACATTTGTTTCAGAATCATCATAACATTCGCCACTTTCATAAGTTTCTCCGTCTTTCAAATATTTCTCTAGGCTCAGAATTAAGACTAATGCTTATAGAAGGAAGGAAGGTTCTGGTGCACTACTTTAAATTAGATTTATAATGAAAAACACCTTCAGGAGTATTATTTTCCTCCAAAAGATGTTTCTAAGGCAGATCACAAATAATTAAAGGGCTATCTTGGACGTGCTTTCGTCTCCAGATTAACAAAGGCTGAGAAGGTGGAGGGCGCTTGGACAATGATGTCTGGCTGAGCCCTCCAGCACTCTGCAACCACCTTTTCCAGCTCTGTTTGAACTTTCAGGAAAGAGTGAAATTCTCTTTTGATTTGTGGGAAAATGTATGGAAAGGCACCAGTTCCTAATATTATAATCATCTGCTCAAATCCTGCTCAACATTGGTAAGTATGTGTGCCTTGGCAGCAGGGACTTTTATGTGTGACATGAGCATGGCCAATACCATATTTAGGCAAATATAGGCAATAACCTCTCATGGACAAAACGTGCACATAAAATAGAGGATAATCCAACTTCCTCCTTTCTTCCATTTCTCCCTCATTTTCCTCTTCCTTCCTTCTACAGCAACAGTATCATTTCTTTTATTAAGAAAAAACTCAAATATACAAACAAATGGAGAAAACTGTATGATACAGTCTCAAGTGCTCATCAGATAGATTCAGTAATTATCAGTATTTTGCACTACTTGATTTTTTGGCTGAAGTATTTAAAAGCAAATTCCAGATATTATTTCACTTTACTTCTATGTATTTCATTGTGAATCTCTCAAGAATACAGACATTTTCTCACATCAGCACAATGCCATTATCTTATAACGAGAAACACACATTTGTAATAATCAAATTCCCTATCTCTAGTCCAGTGTCCTCGGTTGTCTTGGGTCTAATTAGAGCAGCTTTGTATAGATCCAGATTCAATCAAGCTCCACACTTTGCATTTGGTTGCTAAGTCTCTTTAGGTCTCTTTCAAGTTAAAGCACCCTCCTTTTGTTTTATTCTGTGACTTTGACTTGTTCATGAAGCCAGCTCCGTGGTCCTTTAAATGAACTTGTCTGCCTGTTTCCTCATTGTGTCATTTAACATGGTAGTCTATCCTCGTATTTCCTGAAAACTGGAAGTTAATTCTAAATACTTGATTAGATTTAGGTTCAATGTTTTAGCCAAAGATCATTCAAATGTCAAACATTGCGGCTTCCTTTATGTGTAGCATATCAGGAGGTCCACAGCACCTCGTTATTTCACCGTCAGCAATGTGCAATTGGTCCATGAGTTCCTATGGTGGCAGCCTTATGCCTCCTTGCAGAGTTCCCCACGAAGCCTTTACACAGTGGTTCCATCTATTGCTGATCATTTCCTGAATCAGCAATTTTTTGGGAGTTTGCAAAATAGTGATTCTTTATTGTACCATTCTTTCCATTTCATCAGCTGGAATTCTCTGATAAAGGAGAACTTATGATGTAGGTTTACTTGGTTTCTCAAAAATATAATTAATGGCTGGCCAAGGTGACCCATGCCTATAATTCTAGCACTTTGGGAGGCTAAGACAGAAGGATCACTTGAGCCCAGGAATTTGATACCAGCCTGGGAAACATGGCAAGATCCTGTCTCTACAAAAAATAAAAACAAAAATAAATTAGCTGGGTGTATTGGCATGTGCCTGTGGTCCCAGCTACATGGGAAGCTGAGGTGGGAGGATCACTTTGTGTCCAGGGGGTTGAGACTGCAGTGAGCTGTGTTCACACTGTTGCACTCCAGCCTAGGTGACAGAACAAGACCCTGTTTCAAATATATATAAAATTTAAGTTGTTTGAAATTTTCATACTCAGAGAATACATATGAGTATTGATATATTCATTATATAAGTTATTTGTGATATAAACCTGGAATAAATCATCCCCAGGAGTCTGACAACCTTGTGTCTAGCTGCATTTTTAAGGCTGAATGGAAGAATGAAAGAGCTAATTATTAGCTGGCTGACCTACGGCAGAGTTGCCTTCTTTCCGATGAGGCTGGAATGCCAAAGGTCCTGCTAACTTGTGTAACATTCTCCGGACAGTTCTGGGAAACTCTGTTACATCTGGACACAGCCTTGGCCACTGTCCATGGTCAACCCCTTTTTTACAGAACACTACGTTGGAGGACTTAGTCTGTCTAGTAAGGAGAAGTTGCCAGGTATGTTCAACTACCATGTTTAATTTGAAGTGTAGGGAATAGGGAGGAAGTTGTGGTAGGACATAAACAGGAAGAGGAACGGCGGAACAGCTATAATGTAAAGATTCTTATCATGAGCTCTCAATGCATCTAGAAAGGAAGGATTGTATCTTTCATCCAGTCAATGGAAGGGTCTTTTTTCCTTCTCTTTTTCATTCATCCAAGTATATGAGGGATACTTTTTACCATAGTCAACTCACTTACACACAAAGCCATGATTTAGATGGCATGTCAATCTTCCCGTAATTTCCTTATTAAGCATAGCACCTGAAAAGTGACTATTTATTTGAGAAAAGTGAGATGTTGGCTTCAAAGAAGGAAAATATATAGACTATCAATAGGTCCCAACTCTTGGGATTCATACTTATATGGAATTACCCTAAGATAAGAAGGAAACAGGCTAGCAACTCATAGTAAAAGTCACGCCCAACATATCTCTTGCCTTAGTTCGTTTAGGGTTGCTACCAAGGAATATCTGAGTTTGTGTCATGTACAATGAAAAAAAGGTTTATTTGGCTCATGATTCTGATGGTTGGAAAGTTCAAGATTGGGATCAGCGTCTGATAAGATCTTTCATTTCAAGCTGCTTCCATTCACAGTGGAAGGCAAAAGGAGTTGCCTTATGCAGAGATCCCAGGATGAGAGAGGAGGAAAGAGAGAGCGACAGGGAGTGCCAGGGCCTTTATAACAACCAGCTCTGATGGAACTAATAGAGTGAGAACTCACTCACTCCTAGGGAGGACATTCATCTATTCATGAGGGATTAGCCTCTGTAACCCAAACACCTCTGGTCCCACCTTCAACATTGGGGATCAAGTTTTAATATGAGGTTTGAAGGGGATAAACATTTAAACCGTAGCACCCCTCTGCTGCAAAAAAATAGTAATGTGCTCATCCGTATAGCCACCAATGACTGAGCCCAATCAGACCCTTTTTCCTAGCCCGAAGATAAAGCAAACCATCTGGCTTACTCTGTGATTATTTAACTGGTTAAGCTGGAATAAAGGGTGCATTACCCTGTGAGTACTCAACTGGTTAAACTGGAATAAAGGGTGCAAATTACAGATTCAACTCTACTTTCAACTCACCATGGGCTGTTACATGAGACATGATCTGAGCAGACAGTAAGTCATAAATCGATCAGTCAATCATTTGATGAATCCAACTGGTTGTTTATGACATGATAGGTGTCTTGACTGAATGCAACCTTGATATGGTTTGACTGTGTCCTCACCCAAGTCTCATCTTGAATTGTAACTCCCACAATTCCCATGTGTTGTGGGAGGAAGCCAATGGGAGGTGACTGAAGTATGGGGTGGGTCTTTCCTGTGCTTTTCTCATGATAGTGAATGAGTCTCATGAGATCTGATGGTTTAAAAAATGGGAATCTCCCTGTACAAGCTCTCTCTTTGCCTGCTGCCAACCATGTAAGACGTGACTTGCTCCCCCTTGCCTTCTGCCATGATCGTGAGGCTTCCCCAGCCACATGGAACTGTAAGTCCATTAAACCTCTTTCTTTTGTAAATTGCCCAGTCTCAGATATGTCTTTATCAGCAGTGTGAACACGGACTATTACAAACCTTCTTTTCCCAGGCTCTTCAGTGTATGTGCACAGCCTAAGTATGATCTTCCAGGATAGCTCCAAGCATTTTTCTTCTGGAATTGACAGGTTCCAGACATTTGATCAAATACATAGGCTGAGGCAGATATCCTGGTACACATAATGGTTGTGAAGAAGCCTGTTGTGCCTGGTTATTACAGATCACATGTAACAGTGTGTAAAATCTCCCGCTGTTCAGAGATTCTTGTACTAAGCAGGTTAATTAAATCTTAATTTGAATCTCCCAGCTTATATGGGTCTGGCCTTAAAATTCTCCCACCTAATTCTCTGTCTATGTATGCATTAGTAAAGGAGGGAGAGGTAAGGTAAGGCATTTTATATGCCTGAGTCATTAAATTGCCTTAATCTAATTAGTAGGTTGTGAAACAGTTGAAGGGATTTGATGGACATGTCACCTTAGGAAAGCAAATATATTTTAAAATATTATTTTCCTTTGCAAAATACCAGCTGTAATGTTTGTGGTATCATAACAATTCATAGTAAAATTAAATTAGCTGGCATTACCTAGGAGTCCCTCATGAACACATTCACACCAGGCACCTGCAGATCTGCCTGGGGCTATAGATCCCCCAACTTTTAGAGACAATGGCCAACTTCAATCTGGCTTTGAGGCATTAAGCTAACTTTAGGACTCAAAACATATTTGTAAACTTCCAAATGCTAAGCAAAACACAGCCACAGCCTGCATCCTCCAACCCCATCACTGCCTGTATGCCACCCCACAAACACACACACACACACACCATCACCCAAAAGTTCTGATGCCTGACCCAGCCGCTGATGTCTACCCTCCTTCTTACCTTTACAGTTGTAAGTATAAATCAATCTCTTGTCACTGATGAGCCCTCTGGGAAATTCTCAGTCTCAGCTCAGGACACTCAAAGATGGTCATGAAAAGTTTGCACACTGAAGTACACATTTGTCAGTGTGCATTGCTAACCGTCGGGCCACAGGGACTGCTTTCCTAAGAGGTAAAAGCAAGTATGGCTCCTCTGGTTCTCAGACTTTTATTTTATACTAGGTAAAAATCCACTCTGTATGTAAGAAACATTAAATTCCTACTGTGGCTTGGGCTTCTGGGCACACCACTAAAAAGTATAAACAAACAAACCTACGCATACGCTTCTGCACCTGACTAACAGCATCTCTAGGAAGAAATAAAGATAAGAACATCCTATAAGCCTTGTAACACAGAACCGTTTTGGTGGTTGAACTTGAGAAAAGGTGCACTTTACTCGTGGAACTCCATTCTCAACTCACTACAGGAGGCTGTGTGAGAAAACGGTCTAAAAATAGGCAATCAATAATTTGTATAGCAAACACAGTGTGCTGTTAAATAGTCCAGTCCGCAGACGTCTTTGAAGAGAAGGGGGAGTGGAAGGAATAAGTAGCCAGAAGTAACCCGTGGAAGCAACTTGTCTATGTGAACAAGGGTCTCTGAAGGAAGTTACAAAGCACTTGTGCCTGGCTGACATCCCACTGAGATAAATGCACGGGCATCTGCTGTTTAAAAGAGATGTGCAGCTGCAGCCAAGGGTCCACCGACTCAAAGCACTTTGGGAGGACCCAATCTCAGGACTGCAAATGACACAGAATCATGGACGTCAGGCGTGAGCAGGGAGGAGGAGGCACCTGACGGAATCCTCTTGTGCCCCCAGTGAGGACCAGGGCTTCCCGTTGGACAGGACTGACAGGTTGCATGGTCTTAGAAGGATGGTCACCGTAATGGCACCCGGTGGGCTCAGTCACACTTACTAAGTGACTTCTGAACACTGCCAGGGGCCATGAGAGCATGGAGGCCATTCTGCCAATGCTTTCAGGGAGCCTCCAGAGGCAGGGTGCCCAGCTGCCTCTTGTCAGACAGCAGACCTTCTGGCCTATGACCAGGACTAAGACTGTGAACTCTGAACCTGGGCTACCTCAGTTTGAACCCAGACTTGCCAGGTACTAGCTGTGTGGCCTTGGGCAAATCACCTAACCTCTCTGTACCCATGTGTTCTAATGAGTAAAACAGGGATTAAACTAAACACTGTAAGTGAAACGCTTCACGAGTGCCTCCATAGGAAGCCCGGTGCAATCTTTTTTGGAAGGTTTGCTGCAGCCAAACCAGGCAGAGCACTGGTCTTTGTCCCATAATGGTGCTGCCAGACCAGGTGTGAGCTCACCTTGGATCCCATCCACAGGACCATGTTGCTGGAGGTACCAGGACTATCCTTGTGGAGAACGTCTGTGACTGGTGACCCAACACATGGAGATTCAGAGGCCGCCAGGCATGTATTATGGGAGTGACTGGTGTGTTTTCAGAGATTCCATGGCGACCAGGCCTCTGTTCATCCTGCCGGGCAGTCAATCTGTTTTCTCCCTCTTGGCATGCACTGGTCTGTTTTCCCTGACATACCAGCGGCTGGCGGCGGGTCTCCTTCAGGGCACTCTCCCTGGTGCTGCCTCTTTCATCCTCTTTGTGTCTGTGTTTGCATGGCTTCTGCAGAGCCCGAGAGTCACCGTGCAGGCAACTCTTGTCTTTACAGTATTGGTCCTCTCAGCAAGTCAGCACAGAGCTTGGTATGTGGGGAGCCTGCGGGTAACACCTCCACTGCTTCCTTCTGCAGGAGAGTGTGTACATACTTTATACAACAGAAAACTGAGCTTTACTGACCTGCTCTGGATTCCCTAGAGGGAGAATGCGTTGTCACCTTTTTGTTTTGATTTCTTTTTTGGCCAATGCAGTCAAATTATTCCACTCTTACAAACAACTTGTAGAACTAACATCTCTTCCACCTCAAGCACATGCAATGTCTTTTTGGAGAGGAGAGAACAGATCCCTTGTGAAAAATTCAAGACTGGGAATTAGGTGAAGATATGGACTTCCCATAATCAGGGCTTGTCAACCTCAACTCTACTGATATTTAGGACTGGGTTGTTTATTGTTGTGGGAGCTGCCCTGTACTTTGTACAATGTTTGTAATATCTGTGGCCTCTATTCACTGGTTACCAGGAGCACCCCTCCCAGTCATGATGAGCAAATAATGATGCCTTCTCTGCTATCTGGAGGGGTGAGGCTAAATATCCTCCCTGCCTTTGCAGAGGAAGAAAGAGCAGAGGTTACCTGTGTTGCCTTTGCAAATCTGGGCTGACACAGCCATGTGCACAACTTGGCTCCCACGGATGCCAGTGGGGAAGGGTTATGAGGAGGTGTAAGTGTCCATATGCGCTGAGACAAGGAGGAAAGAACAGTGCAGTCTTTCACCCCCAAATGCTCCACTTTTCACCAGAGAGAGAATGAAAAAACACTGTGTTTGTGGGTGAGGCACAAACACGACGTTCTAAGGCCTGTAAACTTGGAAGCGGGCAGGTGCTAGACTCTGAAGCCAATTTCATTACCAGGGCCAGCTGCACAGTCAGAGATTCAGTCATCACTGGAGTCAGTGAAATACAGGCTATCCTCACAGGAGATTGAGAACTGGGCATTTTCATCTTTAAAGGGAAGACAGTGGGTGCCATCATCCTGAGGAAGGCCCCAACTCCGGAGGAAGCTGGGCTCTTTCTGTTTCCTTTGGAATTGCCTGGTTGTGCTGTTTCGTTGAGGTGCAAAGACCGACCGCCATATGCACTTCTGGCCAGACCATGCTCTGGACCTCAGAAGCCACTTCTGCTCCCAACTGGTTTGCAACTCTGAAGGCCGATAACATGGGCCACCTACACATCTGACTTAGAGGGAACCTTCGGCATGGACACGTTTGGCCAACTCTCCTAACGTTTGCTTTTTTTTTTTTTTTTTTTTTTTTGTTGAGACGGAGTCTCGCTCTGTCACCCAGGCTGGAGTG
The DNA here is from genome assembly GCF_009764315.1 of Trachypithecus francoisi. Classification (NCBI taxonomy): domain Eukaryota; kingdom Metazoa; phylum Chordata; class Mammalia; order Primates; family Cercopithecidae; genus Trachypithecus; species Trachypithecus francoisi. The sequence goes on along the minus strand of NW_022681442.1, from coordinate 2,955,903 downwards.
CAGTGGCCGGATCTCAGCTCACTGCAAGCTCCGCCTCCCGGGTTTACGCCATTCTCTCGCCTCAGCCTCCCAAGTAGCTGGGACTACAGGCGCCCGCCATCTCGCCCGGCTAATTTTTTGTATTTTTTTTAGTAGAGACGGGGTTTCACCGTGTTAGCCAGGATGGTCTCGATCTCCTGACCTCGTGATCCGCCCGTCTCGGCCTCCCAAAGTGCTGGGATTACAGGCTTGAGCCACCGCGCCCGGCCAACATTTGCTTTTATATCAATTAAGAGATTTCATTTTCATATTGAGCTAGGTGGCACTGGCAGGGGCTGCACCACATCAATTTAGAGCTCCCTGCCCCACAGAGTTCTGGGCCACAGATTGTTTCTGAGACACAGGAAGGCGCCAGTGAGGGAGGGGCTGGAGGTCCTTGGGGGTGCCGAGGTGCTTGCAGCTCCTGCAGGGTCATTTCTTAGTGGAGGGTCCTAGGGATCCTCTTTCCCAGCCCTCTCCTCTGTTTGGCTTCTCTGGACCCTGGCCCTGTGCTGGTTAGGGCCTTGGGGAGGGGACACACTCACTTCTTCCGGAAGTCCTGGTACTGACAATGGAGGCCAAGAGGTGGTGGAGAGCACCCAGATCCCAGTTCCTCCTGAGGGCCTGAGCTCAGTCACCCAAGTCCTGCTGGTCCTAGTCTCCCTCCTCATGACCTTCTTCTCTCCCCAGTTGCTAGCTCTGTGGAACACTGGCTCCAGCACCAGATGTGGAAATGGGAACCTCCATTAGATAGGGCATCCAGCCCCATGACTATGTCTATGTGAGGGCAAATGCTTTCTTTATGAATGTTTTATTACATAGAACCCCATGTGGGACGCTGACTCACAAAGGAAGAGGTGATCAGCTGCAGGCATCATCTTTAGGCCAGAAAAGACTTGGTTTCAGGCTCTGAGCAGAATAGGACACCTCTCCTGTGAGCTGGTCAGAGCCTGGGGGACACTGTGGTTTCTGTTCCAGCCCCAGCCTTTTACCTCTGATACAGTACAGTCAAGGTTTGTGTTGTTGTTTTGACATTCCTGGGTGTATTAGTCTATTTTCATGCTGCTATAAGAACATGCCCAACACTGGGTAATTTATAAAGGAAAGAGGTTTAATTGTTTCATAGTCCCGCAGGGCTGGGGAAGCCTCAGGAAACTTACAATCATGGTGGAAGGGGAAGCAAACACATCCTTCTTCACATGGTGGCAGCAAGGAGAAGTGCTGAGCAAAAGGGGGCAAAGACCCTTATAAGACCATCAGATCTCGTGAGAAGTCACTCACTATCCTGAGAACAGCAGCACGGGGTAACAGCCCCCATGATTCAATTACCCCCTACTGGGTCCCTCCAGTGACACGTGGGGATTATGGGAACTACAATTCAAGATGAGATTTGGGTAGGGACACAGCCACACCTTATCACTGGGTCACTGGCCAGTAGCATATATGCATGTATTTTTCTACTTTTTGTGGAGTTCTTTGCATCCTGTAGTTGCTACTGGACCGAGCTTCCTGAAGCCTGTGAAGTAGGTCATGTCCCTTTCCCCTCCTTAGAGATGGGGACGTGCGGGCAGGATGAGGAGGACTCAGTTTGTCTGCCCACCATCATCTGGCCAGTGATAGGGACAGCTGGGCCTGCTGCCTCCCTGTATGCAAGTCTGATTGATTTCTTGCCCTTTTATTTTTGGGGGGACTTTATTTATTTTTTTAAATTTTGGATGCCAGTGACCTAGCTGAGAATATAGAAAGGGTGAAAATAAGGGTGTGTGCTTTGCGAAAAATATCAAGGAGAGAGAGGAATTTGCTGGTGTTCAAAATATTCACCGCAAGTGGCTAGAGCTAGTGGGAGGCTTGGTAGCTTAGCATCTCATAGCGTGAACTTTTCCAGGGATGTAAAGTGCAGTTATTTGCAAATATTATGGAAGTGGCAGATTGTTATGTTTTGTGAGTCACTGTCCCAGTTAATTGAGACATCTAAAGACTACGTAGGGAGAAGCTGAGGGTGTCACCCAAGAAATCTGGCTCCCCAGGCTGGCATAGCACAAGCAGGATGGGCTTGCTTTGGGAGGGAGAAGCCAAATGGGTCCCATGTTCCCAGTGCCAGTTGATTAACAGAGCAGCATCAATGCGGTCTCCGAGGACAGGCTTGCAGGGCTACCCTCCCGGCTAGGAAGAAAGGCTGCTCCCCTTGCTGGTGGCAGAGGTGGAGCTGGAGAGGCAGCAAATGACATGCCACTATCCCCACATAGACAGGACAGCCTGGGCAGTGCTTGAGGAAGAGCTGAAAAGAGCTTGCCAAAAAACCCAAATAAGACATTTTCAAACTTGATAATCAACCCCATCACAATTAAATGTTTGCTTCTTCTGATTAAAAAGCTGATGGAATGTTACCATAATTGGTTTATGCTTGCGGCTTCTGAACTATCATGGATGGCTGCATGGCGTCTATGCTGGCTATGTACCTATGAGGCTATGTACCTACAGCCTCAACGTGTAACACAGATTTATTTGTACATTCCTAGAAACAAAACCCGAGTAACTTAAGTAACTGATGATTTTGGTCCCAGGGGCATGGACCATCTCATGCTCCGAAATCCAAATTGTTCTTAAGTAAATCAGTCATTTAAAAAAGTGCCCGGGGTTGCTGAAGTTGTTTTTAAGTCTAGCATCAAAACAATGATGAATATGGGAAGGACGAAAAGTTTATTTAAAACAGAGCTGCAGATTTGTTCTCAGAAACCAAACTGTGAAGAATTGGAAAGCTCAGGCCAGGCTAATTCACTTTGGGGAAGGGAGGGGCCCTCCAAGGGCTAGGGGAGATGGCCAGGCTCACTCTGCCTGGCTTTATTAACTCATCCGTAATTAGCCCATAGCTTCGATACAATTTAGCTTGTGCCATATGGGCTAATATAGTGCTGAACGGTACCCCCCGTGCAGGTGACAGTCTGTCACATTGAAGGCAGATTAGCATAAAACAAACAACAACACACCCTTAACGACAATGGTGCCATTTGCAACACCAGAGTTATGGTTGTGTAAGCACTTCCATTAGAAACTCTTATTTTCAAAGATTTTATAAATTAGTCATTCAAAAAATCACTCTGGGCTGAAATAAAACCCAACCAATCAGCTCTTAGCCAGCAAGGTTTATGTTCAATGATACTCAACAAAAACATGTGGCAATGGCCCCAAGTTTTGGCTGCACACTCTTTTCTCTGGGATTCACTGAATCGAATATCAAGTGCAATTTTATGTTGAATGACAGAGACAAATATTCAACCTAGGAAGAGAGGAAAACATTTTCCTTCTTGGGCGAGACTCATCTGGTCTTGCATTTTTATTCCTCCTTGTTGAGGCTCTGCGTTTCCGCCACATGCTGAGGTCAGTGGCTGAGGGGCGGGTCGTGACTGAGGACGGACACTGTTTTCACTCATTGGGATTCAACCTGGCAAAGTGGACCCTGGGCCCCATTCAAGGTGATTACAGAATGTGAGAGAAGTCTGTGACGTTTCTCTCTGACATGTTTCTGAGAAGAAAATGGAAGCGAGAAGCACAACCGTGTCTGTAGTTTTCAATCATTCAGGGCCAACACTGTGCAAGAGATGAGAATTCATGCACTCATGTCTCTAAAGGGCTTGACCGGGCTTGCTGGGCCCCGTTCCTACACTGGTCACAGTGGCCACGATGCCTCTGATTCTCATTGGAAACCAGGACAGCCACTCACTCCACTGTGAAGCCTCAACTTCCTTTTTCCAAGGCTGAAATTCTTTCCTTCACGGTTTTGGTTTTTCTCCAAGCACCTTGGGTACCTCAAAAGATCTCTGTCTCCCCAAAGCCTTGAAGCTCAGTTTGCAATTTGTTCTGTCCGGTCAGATGCAAGAAGAAGGAAGAAGTCCATGGGCCGTCTTGAAATGCACAGGAGCAGATCGAAAGGCTTGGGACTCTTGTTCTAATCTGTTGCCTCCAACATGTAAGCAAATGGATTCAAGCAATGTTGAGCTTGGATATTCCAAATAATTGCATGTCCTCTTCATTTTTCCTTGAACAATGAATGAAATGTCTTAACTTTGGCAGTATCCTCTGCAGGACACAATTAAACAATGAAACACGAGGGAGTCCGGGGCCGAGAAGCCACACCCAGAGTCTGGGGCTGTCATTCAGGAAGGGACAATACGAAGGATTTGAGGGGTTTGGGCATTCCCATCAGGACATTTCCATCCTCTCACACAGGAGGGTAACATCTGCTATAGGCAAGGAGGCTGAGGTGTCTGTGGGAGATTTGGGCATCTCTAAGCATTGACCTTGGAGAAAGAGCTCAAATCCTAAAGAAGGAAACCAACAATTGAGATCAGCCATTAGGCTGAGTTTGTCTCCTTTCCTAAGGTTTGGTGAAAGATGTGCTACTCCTTGGGCTGTGGTGACCATGCCATCATCCAGAGCTTTGATGCAAACACAATGGTCCTTGTGGTCCCCCCTGCTCCTGACCCTCTGTCCTGTTTCCCCAGTGAGGCTCTGCTCCTGGGTTGTGCTGTGGGGGTCTTTCTCAGGGGGGTGTCCAGCCTTACTCTGCTTAGGGGTGTATATCTACTCACTTTTAATAACGTTCGTCATGACACAACCCTAGATGAGAAAATAGCATTTCTTTATTAAAACTGCTTTATTAAGTCTGTTTTTCACCAGTGTGTTCTGGTGCTGTGTGTGTGTGTCTGTGTGCGTGTGTGTGTGTGTGTGTGTGTGCTCTTTGCTGCTAAAGATGACCTAGTCTGGCAAGTTTTGCAGACTCTTCTTTTGAAAGGCAGCTCTGCGGTTTTGCATCACTGGAATGAAATGAATTGTGCTTTGCAGACAGGAGCTAAATTTTCCTACCTCTCATTGGCCGTTTATGTGACTCTATGGTTTTCAAATGGTGCGATGCAGGAGGATGCCAAATGTCCTGCCATTTCATAACCAGCAGCAGACAGAGCTCTTTTCAAAATGCCACTGCTTGGAGCATCTGTTGTTATTAAGTAAGATGATCAAATGTTGTAGAGGACTTCAATTTTGGTTTTCCCATCACTTATCGAGCAAGAATAATATGCAGTTTGCGGGCTAAGGGAACATGTTAGGGCCATTGTTTTCTATGGCTGCTTTTTTGTGTTCCCGTTTATTACTAACTGTAAAATAAACTTTGGCCTTTTAAAATAAATGTTATAAAAATGCTCTGTGAATCCAGAGAGTGTCACTCATTAAGTCCATTTAACATCATCGTAATTAAAAATGCAACACTGTGTTGCATTCAGGAGCAACGCCCATAAAATCCACATTGCCAAACGAAGGAGTTTTGTGGCTACCTGACAACCTCACTCTCAGAAGGGGAGAGGGGCAGGCCCACCCAGGAGTGTGAGTGCACAAGTGCACACAGACACACTCACACACACACACAGCCCTCCGTGAGGTCTCTGGAAATCCTCGGCTGATTAGATAGCGTCTCCAAAGGAATGCTTTTAGCTGCCTCACACTTCTTCAAGGAAAATATGAGCAATAACAAAACACAGGCAAAGGCAGTTACAGACAAGATTTCATTTTGGCGAAAAAGTCACAAAAAAGAGAACTGTGGTGGCTGGAGCCACCTGGGAAGTGTCGACGAGGCTGAAAGCTCCCCCTCCCCTCCACATAACCTCCGATGGCTGCTTTTGATATTTGGAGATGATACAAACCAGAGGGCATGGAGACGGGGTGAGCTGCCAGGACCCCTCTAGTCGGAGGGGCTGCTCTGACTCCATTTCAACCTTCCAGGCTCTGTGTTCAGTCTTTTTCTCAAAGCCATTCCAACACTCTTCTCCTGTGCGCCTTGCTCCCAGCGCTTATGCCTAGGCTACCTTTGCCTTGGCGATGCGGATTTAGACTAAATGGGTCCCCGTGTCTTGCTATCGGGGGCCCGACACGTTTCAGGTTTAGATTTAATTCAGGAAGGAGTGTTCCAAGCTGCTCTTGCAACACTCAGTTGCAAGGGTGGGCTTTTGTCTGGCATCCAGAATCTGTGTGGGTGTAATCCAAAATATTGACCTTTATGTAAAATGAAAGAAATAAGTTTGCTATCCGATTTCAAGCTTTATTTTCATGGAATTTCCCTGCCCAATTGCTTTCAGTGAGGCTTCACTTAAGTGATAAATCAAAAATTCATTACTTATTAATAGTTCTTTCATCAAGAAAAGTGTTTTCAGATGAGGCTGGGAGTCATGGTTGTTTTCTCCCCTACCTGCAGACTGACTGTGCGAGAGTCAGACCTTTCCTAACGGCGGCTGGTCCTCCCCAGCTGGGCTCTCCCCTCTGCTGGGGCAGTGAAGGAGGGCCACCTTGCCACAGGGACTCCAGTTCCCAGAGATGGCACAATCATGTCCTTTGATACTCATGAAAATGACCAAAGCAACCAAACAGCACTCTGTCTAGAGGTACTAACACCAGAGGGGTCCTGGTCTCTACATAACAGGGGCAACTGTTCTTTCTGGAACTTTCTCCGGCTTGAACACATCTCTCCCCTGTACTCTGTCTCCTTCCATTTGTTTTCTTGTCAGCCAACCGGAGGGCCAACTACCAGAACAGGAGCAGGTGAGTTCACCCCCATACCCCTACAGCCCCCACTTCACCCCAGGCACCACCCCACCCACCTTAGCCAAAGAGAGTCAGTTCAGGAGGCCAAGGAGAGCTACTCTTCCTGCCTACTCTAAGAAACTTTGAGCTACATCTAAGCAAATATAAGTGACATTCCTGGTAGAGTGATGGTGTTAAGTCACATGAAAAGCCATCGACACATGCAGTATCCACTGTTCCCATCCACTAAGGGTGGGTGGCATCATTCGTCTGAGGAGTTGCTAAGACTCTGCCAGGGAATTGTGGTCTGGCTGACCCACTGTGGACTTCAGCCTTCTCCAGAGAGTCTTTTTCTCTGTAAACTAATTTTTGCACTGCACACTCTCAATATAATCAGTATTAGCAACCCAGAGGCATTTCTCCAGCAGCAACGGCAGCAGCACAGCCCGCCCCACCTCCCTGCCATGGATCCCTGCTGCAGAGATGAGCAATGCATCGCTGGTAGATGCCACACAGAGGGAGGTCCCGCAGTCGTGCCTTCCCCCGAGGGGCTGGCCCTTCTCATGGACAGGCCCACTGCTCCTGCTCACACTGCAAAATCGTCTGCAGATGCTGCAGCTTCTACTTTGTCTTCTGTGTGCAAGTTGCTCTGCTTCCTGCAGAGAAATAACCTCCATCACAGTGCACGGAGCTGAGAAGGACCTTTAAGAACATTTCATCCTTTCAGTTTGATGACAAAGAAACGGAAGCTCAGGAAAGGGTAACTTTCCCCATGTCAGGAACCCAGGGATGACCAAGGTCAGTGCCAGTCCAGGCCCACGCTTTGTTGCCTGGGTCTCTAGTTTGTGGCCTGATGTCTGTCAATGAGGCGTCTTCTGGGGTTTCCCCTTCTGAGAAAGGTCTTCTTGGCGGCTGTTGACAACATGCAATGAAAGGCAATGTGATCTTTCAGAGTCCCTGGAGCATGAAGCTGGCCTTCCTGACTTCATGCAATCTTTAGGTGTGCCCAGACTGAACATGTAACTTACCTGCGTAGGCCTTTACAGCGGCTCGCACAAGTCTGCAGGTCAACATGGGTTGCTGTTCACTCTGGCCTTAATTCACCTTGCATTCCGTGTCCATGTCTCAGCCTCGTTGCTGTATTCACTAAGTCTTAAGGACTGTCCTTGTCTGCAAATTCCTTCCATTCAGCCCTAGATAGGTGGGCTCTGCCCTCCATAGCCCATCTGCCACCCCTAGTCTTTGGTTCCTCACTGACATGTTGTTCATCCTGGAGGCTGGCCCTGCCTCTGAGGCCTGGCTGAGGCGTTTCTCACACGCACGCCCTGGCATCCCTCTCTCTGTGGTCATATCCCCTAAAACTCTGCAGTGTCGCTGTTTACTAGTCAGCCACCCCCACGTGGATGGTGATCTTCACACACGTGGCTGGGACCACATCTGCCTTGCACAGCTGGGTCATCACAGGCACCTAGCAGGCTGACAAAGCTCCACACACATCCATTTAGGAATAGGTGGTAGATGGAAACCTTCCCTAGGGAGACTTTCCCCCTTATCCATGGTAGCTGTCCCCACCCAGTCCTCCAAGAACACATTCTACTTCATCTGTACCCTCATGTGGCTCTTCACAAGGGCACCTTGATGACATCATATACATAATGACAGACATGTCCTTGTGATAGTCACAATAATGGATTTAGCACCTAAGCCTTGCAAAGCATTCTACTATACACTCTTCTATGAGCTTCAGGAAGCATTACTGAGAACCTCGAAGGGCTCGGCACTGAGTTGGGGACAGGGTCAGAGAAGGTGCTGTACGCTTTCTTTCTTTCTTTCTTTTTTTTTTTTTGAGATGGAATTTCACTCTTGTTGCCCAGGCTGGAGTGCAGTGGTGCGATCTCAGCTCACTGCAACCTCTGCCTCCTGTGTTCAAGCGATTCTCCTGCCTCAGCCTCCCAAGTAGCTGGGATTACAAGCGCATACCACCATGCCTAGCTAATTTTTGTATTTTTAGTAGAGGCGGGGTTTCACCATGCTGGCCAGGCTGGTCTCAAACTCCTGACCTCAAGTGAGCCGCCCACCTTGGCCTCCCAAAGTGCTGGGATTACAGGTGTGAGCCGCAGTGCCTGGCCGGCACTGCACACTTTCTAAGGCAAATCACTGCTCTTAAGGGGCTATGACCTGAGGAGGAGCATTGTTCATTATTCTGTAGCTGAGTGCAGGGAAATATGAGGATGGGAGGGAGAGGAAACTGTGGGCTTCCAAGACGTGATGCTTGAGCTGAGTTTGAGGAAGGGAAAGATTCTGGAATCGTGCTGCATGAATGAATGAGGCAAGAGAGTGAAGTGAGGAAGGGGCCAGTTGCCCAGCCGCCCTCCTCTCCACCTGGTGCATGACCTGACTTCTTGTCCATCTGAGAACAGTGCCTGCAGGTGCAGGAGTTGCCTCCTTCTTTCCTCCCTTTGCCACTCATTGAAATTTGTGACTTGTTCTAGAAAGAATTCCTAATTGCCCAAAGAAAGCAAACTCTAGCCAATTCTTCAACTCAGGTTCCTTTTCATTTCTACAGAATAGAAATGAAACTTGCATCTTAAATCAAAAATTTAAATGATTATTTTAATTGTCCCCTGCCCCAAACAGTCTAGTTTTTGTTTGTTTTCTTTGGGTCCATTTGTTCCTCTGTTTTTCTGCTGGATCCAAGTGCTCAGATGTGCTTTGTTCAACCCTCTCCATCCAGGTGTTCACCCTTCTCTGTCCAGGTCACCTGCAAACTCAGGGTGAGATTTGCAGTGCCAGCTTGAGACAGTTTCCATGGAGTGAAGTGGGATTTGTCATGAAATTCTCAGCACAATCAGTACATTTTCTCTTTTTATCTAATGTCAAAATATAGCTGTTTGCAATTTTTGTCTCCTATTTGAGTTTTGTGTTTGACTTTGTTATTTAGGGACCAAGAGTTTATAAAGAGTCTGGCTTGAAGCAGCCTGGAGGTAACTGCCTGGAGGCCCCTGGCGTGGTGGAGGGAGCACAGACCAGGTCTTTTGTTGTTGTGTGCTTGAGGCTTCCTAAGCTTGGCGCCTGCGCCCGCCCTGCCTCCTGTTACTCTATGGGCACTGTCCTCCTTTAAGGCCAAGTTGGGTCTGCAGCTGCAAAGGTCACTTCTGGGGAAGGGGAGGTGAACAAGAAGCAAGGCAGGGCTCTCAGAATATGAAAAAGAAGGAATTACCTTCTACTCATCCTGGGACTCCTTTAATTATGGGCTCTGAACAGGAGGAAGTAAATATCCCAGGCTTTGACCCCGGACCCCTCTCCAAGGAAATTAGGTCTTCCTTATTCTCTGGGGCCACGGCCAGAGCACCAGATCCTCCCTGTGGCTAAGAGCATGGTCCAGGTGCTCCTCCTTCTTAGCTGCAGTGCAGCCCAGCCAGGTAGACATGGCTCTCGGGTGCTTGAGGAATCCAGAAAGGCTGCAAATGGGAAGTGGGGGTTCCCAGAGCAAGCATTTATCACATAAAGTCCACACAATGCGGATTATGCGGGAATGTTTCTCCAGATGCAAGTCTTAGGATTCTAGAACTTTCCTGTGTTACAGTCCCAGAGGAGGAAGGTCACTGAAAGGTGGTTTTCAATCAATAAAACAACTAGCTTTGAAAGTGGAGGAGAGACAAAATGAAGGCAGACAAAGCTCAAAAAGGGAAGTGTAAAAAAAAACAACAATAAAAACTGAGAGAATGTGCATAGTTTTCAAGTCCAACCCCCCCGACTCCCGCGCAGGTAGTGCTTATGAGGTTGAGAAACCGCACTGCTTCCCTGACATATCATTTCCATTTGTAGCAACCAGCAAGCCTGGAAGCCTCTTCCATCCCCTCGAGGCAAAGGGACTCCAGTCACCAGGCCCTGCCGTTGCTAACGTCACCCTGTTTCCGATTCAGCCTTCCTTCTCAAGCTTGTCCCTGATGTCATTGACTTGCACTGGGCTCTGGGTTCAAACCCCAGGTCTTGCTTTCAACCATTTAACAAATCTTATCCACAGGGCGTCAAATACTGTGTTGGCTGTAGGGCACTGGGTGATTCCCAAACTTCACTGTTGCTCTGTTTTTTTTAAAAAGCAAAGTAAAAGATAAAAGGAAAAGTTGCACAGAGTCAGTGAAAGAATAAAATGCGATAATGAATATAAACACAGGGCATGACACTGGACACAGAGTAATAAACTGATAAAGCGTTTATTCTAGAAAAAGCTCAGACTGTGGGCCCACCCGCTTCAATGTCTTCAGACTGTGGGCCCACCCCCTTCAATGGCAGGCAAGCATGAAGTCCCACACTGCATGTCCTGATTCCCGACATCAAAGAAGGGTTGACTTTTGGAGCTCCATGTTAAAGGTTAAGTAGATTTGAGAATCCAGATGGGGCGGGACAGTGCTGAAGGTAGCCCTTAATGATACTCCAATCATGGCCAAAGTGTGGCCTACTTCCCAAGTTAAACTCGAAGTTATTTGAGGACGTGTAGGAATTCGTTTGCCTCTTTGGCACCCAGCACTCTGAGCCCTGCTGCCTGATCTGATGGCCAGTGGTTAATGTGCAGCACGGACTTTACACCCCCGACAGGACGGATGTGATGAAATCCCACAGGGAGCCTTGGTACAACTGAGAAGAGGGCATCATGGAGATTCAACACGTGATTAAAAAGACCATTGTGGCTATCGTTAGCATGATGGTCAGCATCATTAATTTCATTATCCCCTGTGCTCAGCCTTATAAACTTACTAAACCCTGGTTTATAAGTAGGGAGACTCCAGGAGGTAGAGCACTTGCTCAGGCTGTAGAGTCAGAAAGTCTCAGGGACAGATCCCAGGACTCCCTCCTCTTCCCCACACCATGTGTTTCAGGGTCCAACTGGTCAACCAGGATTGCCATCAACAAGTAGCAGTGAGGCTCGGCCTGTGCATCTTCAGACCATTCTGGTCATGACATGGAGTTAGAAATATATATATATAATGTTTCTAATATTTCTAATATATATATATTTCTCTCTCTATATATATATATCTCCCTTAAATACTTGAAATGGATGAAAAGCTGTATTGTTCTTAGGGTCCACCTACAGTTATGAGGAAGGTTTTCTTTTGCTCTTTTTCCAGAGTGTTCTACAACAGTAGAAACAAAGTAATGACTCACGTCTGTGCCTTTGGCAACTGGAAGCTTTCCAAGGCGGGGCTAAAAATAAGTGATGGGTGAGACCTTGCTCTTCACATACCCGGTGAGAACTGGATTAGGACAAAAACCTTCCCTTCTCTTTGAAGGAAAGAGACATGCTGAGTGGAGAGAGAAGCAGCTGTTGTCAGGGAAACCAGGTTTTGGGTTTGGCTCCATGGGTCAGGAGTCAGGGCACGCAGGGCAGGACTTTATTCTCGCCTGTCATTGGAGAGGGTTGGCCCACAGTCTGAATACTAAGAGCGCTCCTCTCTCCAAAGTGCCACACTTCCCTGCATTTAGAGGCCAGCAATCGGGAGGCTGTCATGGTACAGCTGTTTAGCCACGGTGGTTCTCCAGGCACCTGGTGGCAGAGCCAAAGACACAGTCATTTGCAACTTAGTAGCATACAATCCCCAGGTCTAGGACCAGAAATGACTCTCCGGGCAGAGACGGGGATAGATGTGGAGATACCACAGAAAGAGGGAGGTGATGCACCTGCTGTGCTCTGGCTAAGGACTGAAGTGGGGGGAAGCTCCCAAAACTAGGGGTGGGAACTTTTCGTGGCAACTCACTTTTAACAAACTACTTCCAAAGCTGCTTTAAATCATTCACCTGCTTCAATAGCCCAACCACCCACGTTATTTTTCATCCATCCCCATCCCTACAGGCTATCTCCCCCAAATCAGTAAATCCAACTTGTCATCACTCAGATACGTTTTCAGGCTCTGAACAACCATTTTTTATATAAACCAAATGGGATTAACTTCCATCAATTGTTTAACTGCAATCAAGACATGTTCATAAACAATGTAAATATATTTACTACATTCTTTACAAGACAAGCTCCACAACCAGCCAAGAAAGCAGGATAAGAGGGAGCCCTTCCTGATGCTTTATGGAATGACTAATGAGTATGGATTGCTATGTCTCTTTAATTTTACCTTGGCTTGAGGGAGCCTTATTTTCCTAGGGATTTAGGTTAGCTCCCAGATGGTAAAAATCAGGATCAATCTTTTCTTGAGTTAAAAATCACTCTCACATCCATTCTTGCCATTTCTCCTCTAGGCTCTCATTTCCCAGTACCTCGCTAAAAATAACTGCCAGTGGTTTGTGGAATTTGTTTGCTAATTCCCTCACTCCCCAAAGGTACTTGCTGGTGACATGCAATAAACTTGACCGGCTCAAATTTCATAAGTTATCTTGCGTCGTCACTCAGTGTTTCTCAGTGGATATAACCATTTCTGAACTCTCTCAAGTTTATGTGTGCTGTTTTTCTCATAAAACAAAAACAGTGTGGTGCTTTAGAAAGTTAAGAGGACCATGCATTTTACCTCTTTCATGCATTACTTGGGCTTTTAATTGTTTGTATTCGAGGAGTGCTCCCATTGGTCAGGCACTGTTCTAGGCATGTGGTCTCCATCAGTGGACAAGATAGACAGTGGTTCCTGCTCTCACAGTGCACACTCTGGTGGAATGGGGCGGACAAAGCAGGATACACACGACCAATAAGTGACACATAGGGCTTGTTGGGAGGTAGTAAGCATAGGTGGAAATAAGAATAGGAGAAGATAGTGGCCTTTGGATGGGCGCCTTGCCGGTTTTCTGAAGTGGGACTGCAAGTTGTTGTGAGCTGTCACTTAGCCTTGGCGAAGTGCACCAGTACCTGGGCACCCCTCTGTGTGACGCCCCTCCTAAGCCACCCTTTCCTGTGTCTTCAGTGCGGCTGTGCTCACTGTTCTTTCTCTCCCTCTGAGCACTTTCCCCTTTCCCCTCACTGCCATGGCTCTGCCTGGCTCTGTTCTCTTTTGTTCTCTGGCCTACACATGTCCACTGAGCTTCCTTCGGTGACTGTCCTTTGCTGGTGTGGACTCTGGAATTTTAGTCTCTCTTTTGTCCAACAAGCAGAATGCATTTCAGCCATCTTCTGGACCCGCCCAACGGCACTATACTGCTTTACCTTGAGGATGAGGAAAGCTTATTTTCACAGAAGCAGGGGAGTGGAGATTGGAATAAAACATTGGGAAAAATCAGAAATCGCTAGTTCCAGACCTATGCAAGTCAGAAATTTGAACAGATTTTGTGAAAATACCTTACTTATCGTGTTGTGAATATCTTCATTTTAGTCAATAGAGTCATACTTCCTCGTGTTGATTGTCATAGACTAAGTGTGAAAATTATGGAAACACTTGCCTTTGTGACAGAAATGTCCATTTCCTTGGGATCCGAGCAGAGTTTGGCAGTTTACTATTTAGGATGTGTTGCTAGATAATTGTTGACACTCTACACCCAGATTAGAAAGTAGATTGCTGTGCTGAATCCATTCCATTTGACCTCTCTTTCTGGGCCACTCTCTGTGACGAATCCCAGTTTTCTCCTCGTTTCTGCAGCCTGGCTGCTGCCTCCCCACAATCCTCCACTGCCCCTACCCCGCCTCCCCGTCTTTATGCCCCATGAATCCTGGGCATCCTGCCATCCCATTACAGCCTTCTTCCGCACTCCCCCCCCTCCAACTCCACAGCCTCCCCCTTCCTCTGACCTCTCAGGCAGTTCCTGGCACACCTCCAAGACCCCCTACCTTTGCCTGTTAGAGTTACGGAGCACAGCAGCTGTGACCGCTGCTCAGCTGGGCCCTGACACTGGGCGAAATGGAAGCCTCCTAGGCTCCAGCTTGCAATGCACGGGAAGCCCTCACATGCAGCCTGCAGGAGTTTCCGGCCTGTGCAAGGGCTCCGGGGCCCTCGGGCAGCCCCTGGGAATCTGTCCTGAAGAGGACATCCTCGGAGGCGGCCTCGGTGCACCCGCCAAGGCCCAACCTTCCCCAAAGACCAAGGTCCCACACACGTTAAGCTGAAGGTTAAATGTATCTTGGTTTGTTATTTTTCCCTCTGATCAACTTTTGCCAACTTGCAACCTTCAAGTACAAGGCACACCAGCAGACTTACAGTGGGATGGACACGTTCAGAGGCAGTTCAGATGCCGTTTTCATCATCTTTAAACTCCTTGTTGAGGGAAGGAAAAAGGAAAAGATAGAAAAGTAATTGTGGCTCCAGTTTCATTTAAAAATAAAAGAATGGAAAGCAAACCGCTAAAGCACTGCCGTCGTAAAAATCAAGTTATCAAGGTAGTGCTGTATGAAAAATTAGGTGAGCTCAAAACATTTTTACAGGGTAGCTAGGAAGGCGTGGACCCAAGGTCACAGACCCTTGTGAATCCTGTGTAGCATCTGATGGATTCAGGTTCAGCTGCATTAACGGCCCTGAAATTCAATCTGGGGCCCCAGCTCCCGCTCCCTCCCCTGCAGAGCATAAGTGTTCTTAAGGGGCTCCAAACTTTTTTTTCCCCTGGTTTGAACTCTGTAATTCTTCTCCTTCTATGTTTTCTAAAATAAAGAGAAGGGGGAGCAAGGAGTGAGCAATATGATCTTCCCAGAGATAGGAAGCAGGAATACAAGGCTCTTTGTTTCCATCCCCGAAGCCCCAGGAGTTATGTCAAAGGCAGAAGGCCACTCTGAAAACGATGCAGGCCCGATTCTGCCTCATTTACATTTCAGCCTGCCTGCCTTCTGACCTGTGCAGAGGAATGCATCCTTATGTGGGAAATGCACATGCAGAAAAATAGAAACAAGACATGCTATTGGAGAACAGATGCCACGCACGATGCCTGATGGCTCCCTTAATGGAATGGTCATGATTTCGGGCTCCATTCGAGCACATTCTGAGCCTCCGCTCATAGTCTCTTGCAATTTGAGTCACTGCCTCTGATGTTTCTTTCTTTTTCTAATTCAGTCTCTTCCAAATTTCTTAAATTAGGTCAACATACACATTCAAAAAATGCAAACTTCCCCCAAGTGCAGGAAATGGGGCCTGAAAGCTATTGCAAGAATATAAAATCCTGCTGTTCAGGGTGAAGAGGCTTTTGGTTGGATCCTGGAGCTCTGAGTCCAGCATCTAGTGAGATCATTGCTAGATTGTTATTCTCCCTTTAAGGTCACTGGACTTTCATGCTGGATGTATCCTCCGTGCTAGAGATTTTACAAATAACGAAGCTGACTTTTCCAGTGCTCTCTTGCTGGTAACTGCAGACCTAGAAGTTCAGGTGTTCTGACTCTGGGGCTACTTACTTCTGAATTTCAGTTTATATCTTGGAATGCTTTTACCAGAGGTATTTTGCATAAGTTTGCAAGATTTTTTTGTCTTATTTTGGTTGTTTTTATTGTAAAATTATCCTATTACTTTAAACATTATTTTGGTTACATTTTATGTAATTTTCATATTGTGTGACACGATAGTTTTTATTTTAATTTTCCCTTTCCAGAACGTAATACCCGATTTTATGTGCAACGCTATACAAGGAAACACCCACGGTTTACAGAGATCCAGGTGACATAAAACCTCAGAAATGAATCAGCTTCTTACCAAACTTGGTACCTGGCCCTGTGTGTGCACATGGTTGCAGATAAAAGTTAAAACCATTTGTTTGTGAAGTTTTCCCAGGGCCGGTCTGAGCTCATGGTTTCTGCATACACAGAAGGACCCCTCCAGGGCATGCGGCCACCTCAGAGGGCCGTGGAGCTCCAGGCTGCCAGTGAGCCCTGCCTGGGGACACCAGGTCCCTGGAAATGTGTGCTACCTCCCCCACCTGATAGCAAAGTTTCCTGGAGGGGAAGGCGATGAGCACCTGGCCGTGGTCATGCTGGGCACCAGTGCAAGCAGTCACTCTTGCTGTCTCCCATGAGTGTGACCCAGCAGCTACTCAGAGTGTCTGGGCTGGGAAAAACGCTGAATGGAATTGAAAACTGAATGACAAAAAGGCTGTGTTGGGGAATGTGACAGTCCAGGCACTTGCCTCCTTCTTGCCTCGTGGGAAGGGTTGGGTCTTGAACTCCTTGTGAAATCTTCAAGCACATAATAAGAATTAATCGCCATTAGTTCTCTATTTTAACAGCTGCCTGCTACCCCCATAGCCCTCCGCAGCTGCGGACTTCTCTCCCTTTGCTGACATCATAATCCCATTACAGCTGGAAACTTGCACACATAAAATGCAGATTTAAGCTTATTTTGAAACAATTTATACTTGTTAATTGCTCCAGTCTATATCACAAGCAGAAAATCGCAGCTCTCCTTTGGCAGCCCCTCTCCTCCTCGCTAGAGGCAGGAGCTTCCTCCTTCTTCATCTGGTTTAACAGTGGACCCAAATGCACAGCCAGATCTGGCGGCTTTCAAGTCACTGACACTCTTGTGGACTGGGTTTGTCCAGAAGTGGCATCTGTCCATCTGCCACTTGCTCAGCTCTCTCCCCAGATGGACCCCGCTGGCGGCTGAGAAAACGCCTTGGAAGCAGGTGAGCCTCCGAAGGCGCTTGCCCAGTGCAGTGGCCACTCTGGGCTGGCTCACTCCTATTTTCACAAGGAAATCCCAGGGACTGTTTTCTTGACTTGAGAGTCAAGTGGGAGAAATTGATTTCCTGGTTTGGTTTGTGTGCTTTTTCTACAAGACACTTACTTGACTGATGTGCTCTGTCCCTTGTATTTGTGCCTCATTTTCACACAAGTTTGTGCGCTGCCTGCAGCTTGATACAGTTTCTCCCGACTGTGGTTGGTGCAGGCTATTAAATCTAATGAAAAATAATTACCTAAAGAAATTGTGTGCATGAATACCTGTGTGTGTGCATGAGACGTGCATGACCATAGTGACAGGGCTATACATAGCACGTTTTATCCTGATTCTGAGATGTTGGTGGGTGGGATCGCTGTGATTAAATTAACTATAGATAATTATTTTGTCTTTTAGCAAATTGTATTGTAGCATTATTAGAGGAGCACAGGATGAAAACTATTTACAAATCTGCCGTGTTAAAAAATTAAGTTGGTTTGAACTCATGAGTACATCAGGAATATGGTGCAAAAGCTCTGGCGAGAAACAGGCACACCGACATCTTAAACCACAAACAAGAACCCTGTTTATGTTTTGAAATGGTTCTGAATGAATTGGTTTTTAGGTTAAAAGGTTCTTTTCCAACCCATGTTTTTAATCTGGTGATTTTTGTAGCCCCATCTGCTGTTCATTAGTGGAAGTGTCTAGTTAAGGATTATGAAAGATCTGAGATTTTTTTTCTTTTTTCTTACTCCTAGTAGCATTTTGGATTTTAACTGTGAAGAGGCACCTAGATAAATGAGTCATCACGCTTTCTGATGACTAAACTATCAAATTTAGACTATCTAGTATAACCTATCAAATTTACACTACTAGTTTTAGAAAATCAAATATGATAGGAGAATGGCTTTTTAAGAGAATGAACTTAGCAGTCACCCAAGTCTGCCAAATATGTGCTATCACTCAACAAGAATTTGAACCCTTCTCAGTTTCAGGCTATGGCTTCTGTAGCAGACAATTCTTTAACTCTGAGGCTACAACAGCAGATTGAATTCTGAGCCTACAAAGATGTCCTTATTCCAGGTTAAACTTAGAGGTCATTTAGGTAGAAATCAATTCTTGTCTCCTCCATGCAAAGACAGAAATTGGCAAGCTTGACTTAGTGGCCCCCACAAGAAGGAATCAGGCTTTAGGTTCAGTCTTTGGACCCGTCCCCAGAGTGGGGAGTTCTCCAGAGGTGAACCCCACGAAGCTTCCCAATCCCCATCCTTTGGCAGCCTTCGCCACCACCTGCTGTTGTCATTCAGGAGTTTTTCCAAGAGTGTGATGAATTGCCAGGGCCGTCATGCCTCTGATCAAAGAATATGGCACCCCAATTTGGCCAACAAGTGAGTCAGGATTATTCATCCTGAATTGCCAAGTGTCTCTTTCTCTGGCAATATTTAAATGGACTTCAGTTTTGATTGACATCCCTTGGACAGCCTCCTTCTGGCCCTCATGTCCCAGCATATCTCATCTTGCTCTCAGGACAGAGTTGAGCTCTACCAAGCAGACAATGTTCCCTGCACATGATAGACCTTGATAATGTTTTATTCTTACTACAGAGCTGTGATACTGCTTTTTAAAATCAGCTGGCAGCACAATAGCAATTTCTGAGCTGAAACACAGTGGATCCATCCTACAATATATACATAAATACTTGGTCTGCCTAATGAAGGACAGAGCTAGCACTCATTTTGTTATTTTTCTCTTCACTGTACACCATTATCACAGTCCTAATGCCAGCTCAGAGAAGACTTTAGCTCAAACTCTGTCTCCCCTGAGTCTCATGTTTAAAGAGGGGTTCTTGAAACTATACTCTTCATGCTAGATGGAGGAATATACTTTGGACACAATGTGAAGGGGGTTAGATTCAGGACTAAGAATGTTCACTGCTGAAACATAGCTTTGGGAGGAAATTTTTTTCATAGCAGTTTCAGCTGATTACTAAAGAGAGTAAACGTAGTCTACACACACACACACACACACACACACACGATCTGTATATTAATCCATGATAAACATTAAGGCTTCCTAAATCCCTAAATGAACCTATTACACACCTTCCACCCATCACTTCACTGTGTGGACGTTTACAAAATCTAATAATGGACATGTTTGTTCTTTCCTCAATTGAATGTCATCATGCATATCCATATTGCGTTTCCACTGGAAATTCAGATCTGTTCCTAAATATGGTGTCAGGGAGAGCTTCTCCTTCCCTTACTGAGGGTACACTGGAAGCGGATGAAGCAGGTTCCAGGGCCAGCAGTAGGACTGCGGGCACTCCCTTTGGCTGGAGCCAAGAGAGGCTCTGGACAAGGATCCTCCGTTGCCAGGCCATGTCTTTGTCCTGTGCCTCTCCAGTTTTCTTGGGACCGCAGAAAACTTCAGAGTAATTGGACCCTTGGAATTCCTGCACCTGGCCCATTTGCCACAGTTTGTATTTCACTCATGTCCCTCGGATTTCCCAGGTCTCTCTTGGTCCTATGTTCCTAACCCTGCAGCATGTTCTTTCATCCAATCGGTAAACAAGCAGTCCCTCCGGCTCCTGCACAAATGCCAGTGCATGGATTGGCCATTAAGAAAGCCTGTTGTGGGAGCTGTTGCCCGTCCTTCCGGGAAGGAAGCACATCCCCAGTATGATGTCCTCTGCTCCCCTGTCCCAGGGTTGGGACTCGCGTGTCCCTTAGAACCAGGTCTTTTGACTTTCCTGGTGTGTGCTACTGCTGCTTCCTTTAGTGTTCAGTGATTTGTCTGTAAGTCTCCATTAATGTCTCTGATTTCATTTCACACTTAAGCAAGCTGGAACCCTTTGTGGATCCACAAACAGAGGAGGGGTGCTCTGGGACTGTCACCCCTTGGTAAGTGGAGTGGCCCTGGAGGGGAGGCCAGGCTAGCAGTGGGCACCTCCTGTCTGCCTGGAGCTGCTCTCTTGGTGGGTCTAGGATCAGGGCACTCCATAACCCACTAGGTCTGTCATGGGAGGAGATGGGCACGTCAACAGCCCTCTGTGACTCATGAACTGTTCAGCCCTGCAGGGACCTGGGTTGACCACAGTTTGACCCTAAAGTTTCCAGAAAACAGTAGGCAGCTGCCAGGATCTTCCTTGTGATATGAGAGACCCTGGTTGCCTCTCCATAGGTGACACTCCACCTGTAAGTCTCCTTCATTCAGGAAATAAATTAAACTCCCCTGAAGAGAATGGCTTAAGTCATATTTTCCAAGAGGAAGAATGAAGTAAGACAGAAAGAAAGACAACTTGATTTAACATCTGGGTTTGGGACTTAGAAAGAAAGGACAAGAAGAAAGGAGGGAAGGAAGAAAAAAGGAAGGAAGACAGTAAAGAGAGAAAGGAATGGGTAAAGTAAAGAAGGAAGAAAATGAGGGAGGCAAAGAAACTAAGGGGACTCGTTGGAATTGAGATATAATCTTATATTCTTTTTATGTAAAACTTTTTGGCCATAGCTACTATTTATTTGTAAGGATGTCTTAATCAAATGTGCCATTAAGTCAATAGAAACAACCTGGGTTGACCTTGACATAATTTATAACTTTCATTGTCTGAATGACAGCCCACACAGTCCTCATGTGACACGTGATGATCCCCAAATACACTTGACAGGTTGGGGTGACTACATGTGTTTCCCAAGCCATAACATTCAAAGGTATCTGTGTCTCTGTATCTAGGAACACCACAGGTGTGACGTCAGTATCCTCCAGGTGTCAGTATCCCCCGAACACCTGGGCCATACCATCGTCCTCAGGGAGGATTCAGGGCAGCAGAGTGAAACCCCATGACCTCTGAAAACTCCCTGGTCTGTGTCAAGTGTTGCCTCCCTGAGCATCCTTTAGATGGGGCATAGCTTCATGTAAGTCCCCGCCCGGGACTCTCTGGACCTCAGCTTCCTCATTTGCAAATGATGCCATGAACAATATTCAATGAATAGAATCTATCAGGCTGGGCACGATCATATCTTGAAGATTGGCTCTTGAATGTTATGCTGGCTTGTTCAGAAGTGGTTTTCACTTGGTTTTAATTGGTTTTGTTTTTGTGTAGAACGCAATTTCATACAAGAAGTCTATTTTAATCATGTAGCACCCCTAGTAATCTTAAAAAATGTTTAAGTTCAGTGAGATTTTATTAAAGTCCCAGATTATTAAAATCACTTTTAGGCTGGGCGCGGTGGCTCACACCTGTAATCCCAGCACTTTGGAAGGCCAAGGAGGGCAGATCACGAGGTCAGGAGATCTATACATTCCTGGTTAACATGATGAAACTTCATCTCTACTAAAAATACAGAAAATTAGCCAGGCATGGTGGCGGGTGCCTGTAGTCCCAGCTACTCGCGAGGCTGAGTCAGGAGAATGGCATCAACCCGGGAGACGGAGCTTGCAGTGAACCGAGATTGTGCCACTGCACTCCAGCCTGGGGGACAGAGCAAGACTCCGTCTCAAAAAAAAAAAAAAAAAATCACTTCTAGTGATTGATTTTATTTAAGAACATATAAACAAATGTATGCATTTATTTTGGCATAATTCTTCATAAAAATGAATATAATTAAAATTATCGCTGGTTGAGAAGTTAGTTAACATTGTGGTATGTCTCTCCAACAAAAGTAGAATGAATTGCCAGCAAGAATAAATTCTGTAACATAGTAACAGAAAAATAATCTGTTCTGCAATAGGCAAATTTATGGTTATTAGCTATGCTTTTAGGTAAATGTATTGCCAATCACCGGAAACATGCCAATAATGAAACACTCAGCCTGGCAGCATCAGAGGCGAAGGCTGGGTTTCCACCCGTGGGTTGAGGAACAGAAGATGTCTTGTGTGGTTAAAGGTGATAAAGACTGGTTCCATTCCCATGATGCCTCCAGTGCTTGGCTTTTTTGCAGCTTTATTGTGGCAATGACTTTTTAGGTATTTTGTGCAATAGATTGAAAAGCTGAAGAATGTATTTCCATTTTATGTCAGAAGAGAACTAAGAAAAACGCAGCTCTCAAGCTTTTGAGTGAATCTGAGCTAACACTGAGGCTCTGGCACGCAGAGGAAACGTCATATCTGACATTCTTTCACTCATTTACATTCATTTTGCGCATGTGCCCTGGGCAGGATTCTAGCAGCTGGGGATGCCTCCCTGAGCAAGGAAAACACCCACTCTTCTCTTAGGGAGCTTCTAGTTGGGATTTTGTTCAGCTGAATTTTAAGAAAGTATGAAAATTTGTATTCTGGATACAATCTTCCCTTTTTTCTTTCTAATAAAGAAATGATTGATAATAGGTAAAGGTTGTGTAAAATACAGAAAGCACATCTCATGATGAAGCAATCAAACATTTTCCTAACATAGCTCGTGTATCTTCTCTTTAAGGGATTTCAGTCAGTTTTGCAAACTGGTGTAAATAGATCAGTGCACGGGAAGGAACAGATAAATGAGGAGTGTTGCACATTCAGAATAAATCAGGCTTGTTACCTTGTTAGCAGGTAGGGACAGGTCTTACCATCACTGAGCTAAACTCCACACAGAAGTGGACAACTGATGGACCTTGGGTTCCAAGTTGCTTCTTCACCACATGAACACACAGGTATTATGAGATCTCAACAAAGGCTGTTAACATTCCCAATAAATGATAAGTCATGGCTCTGCTACCTCTTTGTTCTTGAGGCAAGTTAAAAAAGAAACTCCTGGGGCTCTATTAGCTCCATGAGCAGACGGACCAGGCATCAGCAGCATGAGCATGGTGGTCTTCAGGCTGGTCCTTCAGCTCCTGGGACGAATCTACAGCCACTCGGAAATGTCTATCAGACAGCAGCCTCATGAGCTTCCAGCCTCCCACTGGCTTCCAGGAGTTCTCCCAGAAGGGCTACAGAACCTGGCCATGTAGCCCACCCTTTTGGTAAGGGACAAACTCAAGACTCCCTAGGGGTTTGTCACATATTATATGTCCTGTCACTCTTGTTGACTGAATTGAAAGGGACCATCATTTGGACTCTGCTACTCAGAGATCCGAGGGAAAGTCCTTGAATAAACAATGCTGACAGCATGCTAACGTGTTAAGAAATCTATTTTCCATTTATTATTGGTGATTTAGAAGAGCAGAGTCATTCAAAGTTGCTGCTCTCTTCAGGAGACTGTGCATTAGGGGGTAATCAGATGACAATTGACTCGAGTCTCTTACTCAGCAATGACTTTTCATATTTATGCCCTGATCAAATGCACTTTTCAGGACTTCTTTTGCCTTTCCCCAAATCTGAATGTTCAAGATTTCCTGCCATCGAGTCTTTCCAGAGGACAAGTGACCAGGCTTCCTTCCCGATGGTTCTTATCACCCCAGGTGGAATCTTTCCTGAATTAACACATGCTCAAGAAGCCTGCATCTATGCATATACACATCCTCATCTATCTAGATCTACATACAGGAGTCCTCCCCCTTATCTGACGGATTTGCTGCCAAGACCCCCAGTGGGTGCCTGAAACTGTGGACAGTACCGAACTCCATACATGCTATATTTTTTTTCAATCTGATAACCCAGACATACACTAAGTGACAAGTGGGCAGGGAGCATAAATAAGGTGAGTACGCTGGACCAAAGAATGATTCATGTCCAGAGAGGGACGGAGCAGGATGGCAAGAGACTTTATCATGCTACTCAGGATGGGACGCAATTTAAACTTACGAATTGTTTATTTCTGGAATTTCCCCTTTGCATTTTTAGTTTGCGGTTGACCTCAGGGAACTGAAATTGTGCAAAGTGAAACCCTGGATACAGGGGAACTACTGTATCCCTCTCTCTGCAGATCTATATCTCTCTACATGTAAACACACACAGAATACTTGGAGAGCCCACCGAAAGGGATTTACTTTCTTTTTAATATTTTTGAAGGCTGCTTTATGATCCTGTTGACCTGCTATTAGTCGAAGCTTAGCTTTCAGCAAAGGTAATTAAATTATAAAATCACTGCTGCAATC
Source organism: Trachypithecus francoisi (assembly GCF_009764315.1). NCBI lineage: Eukaryota > Metazoa > Chordata > Mammalia > Primates > Cercopithecidae > Trachypithecus > Trachypithecus francoisi. Next base: position 2,931,749 of record NW_022681442.1, on the reverse strand, counting down.
ATCAAACTACTCATAAGATAAGAAATGAAAAAAAAAAAAAACCCTGAAATAAAAATCTTGCAGGCTTCTCTTGCAATATTGCTCCCTGATGTTAATTACATTTAAATGGGCGAGTACTATTTTGGTATCATTCATACGCCTCCAAAAGTACTTTCCAGTTTATCATACCTGTCAACCTCAGTGCATCACTGGCTAATACTTTATTAAGAAAAAAATCATTAGGGAGCCGCTGATCCCATTTAAGTACATTGGGCAGAATGTAAGACTAATTAAAAAGCATATTTTTACATTATTAATTTCTGAGTTTCACACTTAATGAATGTGAAATGACAGAGCTACTATTTTTACATTCCGGCACTCTGGGCTTTCCAGTCTGGGGAATTAAATTCTGGGGATTTTTGCAAAGATGTTGCTTGGGAGATATGTTTTCAAGGAAAGCTAAGCTTTTTAGCTATGCCTTTTCCTGGGACATTATACTAAAGCACATAACCGCCACTTAAAAAGAGTAGTTAAATAGATGTTATTTTTTTCATCATACTGCTATAAAAGTATTTTAGATGAGGTATAAAATATGGTTTTTAAATGATATTATGATTTGCAAACACTAAAAAATAATTGCAGTGCAGTTGAGAGAGAGAAAACATCTAATCTTTATTGTGTAAGACAATGTGATAAAATATTTTACAGCCAAAAGCTCATTTTGCATCTGGAAAATTGTGTAAACTGATGGAGAAAATCTCATTAAAACTAAAGGTTATTTTTTTTAATATTCTCGGAACAAAGCAACACATTCCAACTGCATTTTTCTTTTTTCATATTTATTCAATCAGACAGTCATACAAGTGCCTCACATTCGATATAAATAAAGGCATAAAATGACAAGACCATGTAGATGGACAAAGATGAATTATGCCAAGATGCAAAAGATGCATGTTAAGAGCAACGGTGGGTGTTCTGCCGGCTCGTTCGCTGTATTCAGTTGCAGGGATACATTATTAAGTATTAGGTGTTACATTACTTAAAACTTCGCCAGCTGAACGCTGGCTTCCCTTCCTGAGTCTGCACACACAGCCCATTTTTACAGGGCTATGCAAAGAGCAGGATAGAAAAAAAAATCCTTTCTTTTTTCCTTTCTTTTTCAAATGTGCTTACAATTACCTCTCTGTATTTTTATTGTCTTTTTACAAACCACAAACTCACACTGGAGGCAAAGCTTAACTGCTGAGGCTTTCCTCATGTAAATATTAGGAAATTACATTTGTACAAACTGCGGGGCTTTGTCAATGGGGGCTGGAGAGCCTCCAACACAAATTAATCAGGATAAAGTTGCTCTATGTTGAACATGACCATAGTTTATTTTCTTAAAGTATTAATTTGTCAACAGCTTTCCTGCCTCGGCGTGGCTCATTTGGAGGGCAGAAGAGGAAGACACAGATGTGGCTGGCGCAAGCTGCGTTTTCACCTTGTGGTTTTAGGAACCGATTGCAGTTAATCAAAACAAAAGCGTGCTTAATTTTTCAACAGGAATGTTCATGTAAACGTGAAATATCATATGACAGAAATGTGAATATACACATAGGTGCTTCAGAAAGGCTTGTTTTTAGGGGAAAAAAAGAAACTAATTTAGTCTGATGTTGAATAATTGGTGTTATTTTGTGTTTTTAAGAATTAAAAAAAAAATGCTTTCAGAGCCTGCACCTCTAATTTTCTGCTCCTTCTAGAAGCCACTGCATGGGAGCTGCAGCAGAGAGTGACACTCACTGCCTCTTGCCTTCTTGGTCCTAAAACTGTTGTGGTATTTTTAATTATAATCTCGATGTTCTTAAAATATTTTGTTTCTAGTTACGCTTCTGGAATGGAGAAATGTGTGTAACGACCTCTATTTTTCAGATTTGCCAAAACAAATTAAGGAAAATGTTCAGCTCTCCCTTTGCCAAATGTTTAATGCTTTTCTATGAAAGCAAATCTTATTTGTAATGTACATTAAACCCGAAGTAAATAATGCATCCTGTCACAGGCAAACGCTATTGTGCAACGAGGAAGGGCTACCAATTTTGCTTCTGATAAAAACAGATCACAGGAAGGATTTCGTCATTCCAAGAGCACCCTCATCTGCGTGGTGATAAAGTCTGCGCATGAGTCTAACATGCCTATCAGAAGGTAACCCCAAGCCCAGTGAACTCATTCATGTCTTATTGAACCACCTACTTATCAGCCATTTCTTGAAAAAACCTCAAGCATTATGTTGACCGGGTCTCAAAGCTAATGCAAAGGAACTCTCTAAAATCCCACGTTAATGTTTCCCACCTAAGATTAAGGTATTACAATGATGAACTGATTTCATGGTGGTTCTCTTCTTCCTTCCGCCTCCCCCCACCCCAACCCTCTGCTCAAGCACAAGGGCAGAAGCAACAACCCTGCCTCTGAAGCTGGCCTGGCTGGGGTGAAGGGCAGAGGTCTCCTCCCTTTAACTCCTCCTGAAAAGACCAGCCAGGCTCGGCCAAATCGCTTCTTTTCCCCACTTCATTACGCCTATTTTGAGTGAAGATGGACGTTAAGACGGTTAATAAGAGGCAATTCCGTACATCCAGATGAACCGGCCTCCACCACCTCTCAGGTCTTCCTGGGTCGTTTATATTAACATACATCTTCAAATATTATCGACGCTCCCCATGTTTTAGTAGTTTGCATTTACATCGTTCACCATTTTATTATTCAAGATTTCCGCTGTTGCCAGGTATTAATCAATGTATTATGCGGTTCACTTGGGCAAGCTGTGCAGAGGAGGGTGCCCCTAGGGTTACCACAGTCAAGAGCGAGAAAAGTGTTTTAGACATGTACACAACATGTGGTTTACTATTATCATTAAATGAGGTGAACTGGGACTCTATACATATGGATTTTGAATTGCATAAATTTTGATTGATATCATTTGAAGACTGAGGCTCTGAAAGGCTAGATTTTGTGAAAGACGATACACAGACCAGCTATTACCACATACAATCATACCAGGAAAAGTATCTGAAATGAGCGAGGCAGCTGGCTTTTAAATAGCTAAAACATAACATCAATACTTATTTTGAATAATGGAAAAAAGAGGTAAAAGATGTTGACCCCTGCCTGACAGGAACAAGCTCAAAAGTAGAACTGGCCCCCAGGGACGGCCCCAGCTCTTACAGTAGCGCCAAGCCCTGCTCCTTCTCCGCCTCTCTGCCTTTCTCAGTACCCCCATCTCCATTCTCCCCCCTTTTGTCTGTCTTAAAAAAAAAAAGTAAATATTTTTTTTGAGCATTAAGCCACTATGGACAAGCGGCTAGAAAAAGAATTTTCACAAATTCAGGAAACACTTGAGAGGTAAAACCAACATCCTGAGACAGAAGACAGGCCAGCTTTTGACACCAGGTTGGAGCTGCGAGGCCTAAAACCTCCAGCCAGGAAGTGCTTGCCCCTGGTCAGGGCTCCAGAGGCCCCGGCCAAGGCAGGAGAGCGCAGAACTTTCCACGCGCCACCGCAACCAACAGGCCTCTTCATGGGAAATTGGCTGAAAATGTGCTGACCGGCATAAAACTTTTATTAGAATCGGAGAGCAGGAGGCTGAACTTCCAGGGAATGACGGGTCTGGGCGCGCTGGGGAGGGCACAGCCAGGACCCAGACCCGGGCGCTCGGTGCCCCAGCCGGCCCCCATCCGAGTAGCCTGCGCCCTGCCTTCACTTTGGGGGTCGGTTCCCTGGGGCCCCAGCTCACGATGCCCGCCAGGAGTCGGCGCCGGGCGCCCCAAGGCTGCACCCCGCGGCCCCAGCCGCCTGCCCCGCAGCGCCGCGCATTGCGCCCTGGTGGTATGCGGACGCTGCACCCCTGAACCCCCCAAATCCGGCAGGCCTGGGGGTGGAGGCGCGGAAACCCTCACTCCTGCTGAGCTCCCGAGCGGGACAGACTTTCTGAAAGGGGAAAGGGACATAAATCAGGAAATTAAAAAAAAAAATAGTTTCTGCACATTTTCAAAACCCACGTTGCGCTCTCTAAGGTCCTTTTCATTTTAACCAAATCAGGGGGAACTTGTCCTCACAGCGGCGAGGCAGATGGAACAATAAATCACAGGCGCCGTTGACTGCCTGCAGTGCGCTCTCCACAGCTGTCACTTTTTTGTCTCTTTGGTTTTAGCTGACATGGTTTGAGGTCCACTGTGAACCAATCTGGACTTTTTTTTACAGTCATATCCATCAAAACGACCAGTGGCCATCAGCCCGCTGCGGCCATCGATCGGGTGGCCCCTGCCCCCGTGCAGGCCGGCCTGACCCGGCTCCTAGGTGAGGTTGAGGAGAAGGACCTCGTTTTAGCGGATTTTTTTCCCTTTTTTTTTCTTTTGCCTCCAGCTACAGCTGTGATTTTCTGAGCAGTCTTGGCTAACGTTATTAAAGTTGCATCAGGATAGATACAGAGCAAAGCAGATAACAGGCTCCGCGCGCGGGAGCTGGAAAGACCGGCAGCCTCGGGTTCCTGTTGTTGTTTTTTAAGTGCGCAGAGGCGCGGGCAAAACTCGGAGTTTCCAACTCGTTGCTTATTTTGCAAAGTAAACAAGCAAATGTTATGTGCATAACCTTAGCTGTCTCGCTAAAGGTCAGCGCGCCCCTGCTCATTTCCCGGGCTGCCTTTTGGGGGCACTCTGATGCCGGGGATTTCCGCGGGTGTTGGGGAAACAAGATGTGCTCGCCTAACAAAGACTCAATCTACAAAGGCTGCAAAACAAAACATTGATTACATCTGAATTTGAGTGCGGAAGTTTGCTTCGGGGGTATAAAATATCAGCCCCTTAAGCTCTAAATAGCGAGAGGGCTGGGCTGGGGCCAGAGTGCCCAGGCGCATTCCATAGACATTTCTTGGAGAGGAAGATTCCCCGTGGCCGGCTCCTACAGTAGGTCACCCAAGACAGGATGGCAGCGAAAATTCAGGAGATAGGAGGTTAGGTTAAAATAAAGTTTCTCCTAGAATTGCATTTTCTTCCGTAGTGGCATTCACGTTAACATCTTTGAAAGTACTTAGCCAGAGATAATTTCATGTATGTACACAAGTTTGAACTCAAGAAAGAACCAGGCAAGAAACAGAAAACACACACACACACACACACACACACACACACACATTTATATGTGGGAATAGGGAGCTCATAGATACACAATTAAAAAAAAAATTGGCTGCTTAAAAATCCCCAGTTAGGTCAGGTTAAATTTATTATATTCTTTTATAGCTGAACTGTATGGTTTTGACTTGAGGTGACAGTTGAAATGCACCAGAAACCTTTGGAATTTCAGTACTATATATTACTATGAGGAAGAAAATAAAGTTCTACCATTAGAAGGGCTTGCCTTAAATGTTCAAGGAAAAAAAAATGTTAATTTTTCCCTGCAATCTTTTTCTTAAGTATGGAGTGAGTTACACGGGCAGAACAGCCAGCTAAGTGTAATATCAACATAGCTGGGAAGCATCTGTCCTTGCTCTGCGTTAGAAATAGTCAGATTGCTGTAATGCAATAGGGGAAGATTGCTCATAGTTTTAAGTGAAAACATCTACTTTGGGTAATGTGCATCGTTGTCCTTCTGAAGAATATCTTCTGCGCAAGAATCGGAGCCAGGTGTAGTTTTTGCTATGAGCATTATTGACCATTGATAATGTCCACCAGGACAGAACATGAATCTTTTTATGCAAGGCTGCCAAAGGCTGTCCAAAGTTCAATTCCAAGTGAGATGGAAACGGAAGGATTTTGTTTCCCCCAGAAAAATTTCTCCATTTTTTGAGAGGGCTGTATTTATACAGTTCCTTTTGAGTTTTCCTATTCAAATCACCTCTGACTTTAAAAAATAGATTAAATATGGAATCCACTCTGGAAATGGTATCTGTGTGCAGTGGCAAATGCCCTGTGCTATGTCAGGTGTCTGCAATGGATTTTGTAATCCTCGGCACCTTCCTGGCAATCACACTAAAAAGCGCCCCTTAAAGTACTGTGTAGGCCATCAGCAAATGCCCGGAATTACCTCTGACTGGGCCCGGGGCTGAGCAGTGCTCTCTGCTGTCTTATCACTGTTGTCATGACATTGAAATATGCAGTGTCGCCGCAGCCACTCTGCAGGTCAGAGGTACAATTCTCTGTACCATTTCTGGAGTGTTGCCTTATAAGGATGCAGCCAGCATCTGGCCTGACTGGCTGTGTGGTTGCAGGTGAAGCAGTTTTATTTGGGCATCAAAGGATAAAAGGCAACACAAAACAGAAAGAACAACCAACAAACAAAAAACTTCACACGAGTCCTGATAAACAGGCCGTATTTCTGTGTGCTCCCTAATGTCTGTTTGATGGAAATACACCAGAAGTGTCTAGTTATCAGAATCCAGAGTCAGGGTCTTGAAGGGCTGGTGTCCAGAGTTGCAACTGTATGCATATAAATGCAAGAAATTAATTTCCAATTCCTAGGAAAGCCGTGATAACAGGTTCTGTATTTTTTCACTCTCAGGGTGCATTTGGCACAAAGAATTCAAGCAAAGGAGAGAATGTCTCAAATTCTACCCTAACCACAGAGCCACAGTCTTCCAGCTGCATTCCTAGCAGACAGGGGTGTACTTGATGGCAGTTAAGGAATCTGCTCTTTGGTTTGCATGACATATTTTTCAAATCATCTAAACTGTTAAAAAGGAAGCAGAACACCTTTCTGAGCCAGCGTCATTTGTTTTTCGGTTTTGGCCTCTATCTGTCCATCAGCACGCTAGGAGCTCAGTGACTGGCACTGTCAGCTCAAGATGAGATTGCATTTTTCACCGTGACCTGAAAACACTCCCTGATGGTTGTGCAATTGTTTTATTTCTATTTTTCACTTGACTCCAACCCCTAGTGCAAAAGTACCAGAGCAACCAGAGGGTCACTGGGGCCTGATTTTTCTTGCATTTGTCATCCCAAGGATAGGATTCCTACCTGCTCCTTTAACCAAACGGTTGAGAGCCGCAGCAGGGCTGGACAGGATCTCCTCGCAGGGGAGTCTACTGACCAGCACCACGTTTAGGCATTCAATGGAATCTTGCAGATCCCTTCTTGAGACTGCTTATATTTTGCTTTTATTTTATGTGCCAAATTTACAACAGAAAAAAAGACATTATTTAGATGTCTGCACTTCTGTCAGGATATAAGACTTAAAGGGGGACAGATTTTTCCTATTTTAGATCTTCAAAGGAGCAAAAAGAAAAAAATAACATGGATACTATATTTCTTCGAGCTTTCTTCTGATGTCACTTAAATCACTCACCATTTATTAAGTATAAATCCTGCAGTGTGCTTGCAAGAAGAGTACCCAGAAATGCAACCAAAAAAAAAAAAAAAAAGAGAGAGAGAGAGAGGAATTTACAAATAAGTGTTATCCAGGATGGGAGCTTAAGGCTGACCACGGTGCAGCGGCTGGATACATGGATGTGTTCAGGTGGCACGCACAGGTAACCAGCGAACTTGAGCAGTCTGTTCGCTTTCAAGAACCACAGCCAATGCTAGGTATGGCTGGTGGTGGCCTTTTTAATGCTATTCACATTACATCGTTTTTTTCTTTTAAAACAGCACGGCCAGCTGTGGCCAGTAATTGCGTGTCTTTGTTCTAGGGGCTTTCTAAAGAGCACATCAATAGGGTAAACATGTATTTGCAGAGTGTTTTTTATCCAGTTAAAACAAGTGAGCCACACCATCACACGAGCCCTCTTGGCCGGGAAACAGTGCTCCTAGTCCAGGAAGTCAAATGTCTGTAATTGCGAAGAGGGCCGACCCCAGGGCAGAGCCAGCCTTTCTCTAGGCAACATTTGAATATCTTAAGTAGAGAGTTGCTGTGAGCAAAATAAAAACATGTCATGTGCCCAGGTGACATTTTGTAGCAAACAAGGAAATCACAACCCAGGAAGTGTTGTATTTTATGCCAACAACAACCTGACAGTTTTCTGTGTAAAGAAAACATGACACTTTTCCAAATATCAGAGGAGGCGTCCACTGCTCAAGGGATTCCTGTCCTGTCACTGAACTGGAAGGTCGCGGGCTGGCTTCATGATCTCTGTGGTTTCACAATGTTGAGGTGGAGGGGTTTGCACGCTAAATGCTGTAGGCTAAGGGAAATCTTCCCCTTCATCTTGAAAAACAGTGACAGGAGGAAAAAGGTCCTATGTTGACAGCAGTAACCTCTAGGTTTAAAGACTCTGCCCTAAGCAAGGTAAGTAAAATCGTCCATGTGAATGCATTGCCAGGGCTGTCCTGTGTATGGCAAGGGCTAACATTAGGGTGCAAAGCATCCTCCTCCCTCTGCCCCCTGCAGGTTCTACTGTAGATCGGGGCAGAAGGGATTCTTATCACAGATAAAAAATATATTCGTGTTTCAATAACAGCTTCGGACCCTATGTCTCTCCACCTCTACTCTGTGTGCTGGAGATGATCAAATGCGCTCTTGCTGCGCCATGTCCTCCAGATGGGGGACTAGCCCAAACGGGCCACACACTGGTGTTCCAGGGAACTTGCTTTTTGGAAACTGCTGTAGAGCTGCTTTGAGGTGTCTTAAAGTGCTTATGGTCATTCTGTCATTTCCCAAAAGTGCACAGCAGGAGAGAAGCTCCGTAGGCACCTGTGAAGGGTGCACGCCTCCGGACTGGGGCAGGTGTGCCTGGCGTGGCCCGAGCCCCTGAGTGTCCTGGGCAGATCAGGAGAACAAGGGAGGCAGTGCTAATAAGAATACAAGACTGATAATGAAGGCACAGTTTGCTTCCCTTTCACAGTGAGGAGACTCGACTTTGAACCCTGATAAATGTTGATGCCCTGTTTTTATCTGGTCTCAGCTGTGCTGCTGAAATTTAAAAAAAAAAATTCTTTCAACCAATTTCTTTTAAGAGTGGGGTTCCATTTTAATTAGTAGAAAGGCAAAATGTCCCTTGCCATGTCAACACATAATTTTCTTTGAGCTAAAGTAAAACAGGCTGCTGCCTACAATTAGGAAGAAAAATAAAATATAATAATAATAAAAAAACCCATGCTTGAAAGCAGAGAGCAGAGTTGAAGCCCATTTGCTCTCCACACACCCCGGACACACCCCTGCCTGGCCTCCCCAGCCCTCCACAGCCCTCCCCACTCTTTAGACTGTAGGTGATATACTTCCTGTTGCCCCTTTTATAAGCAATAAGAATTTAATAACTGAGGGCAACTCTATAGCAATATTTATATGGGTCAAGTGGCTTAAAAGTATGCAATAAATGTAAAGTTATGAACCACATTGCCCCTTTTTAAATAATGCAATGAGCACGGAGATATTATGTTTCATATTCTGGAAAAAGGTGTTTCGGGCTAAGCTGTTGGCGTACAGCAGACATGAAAAGTTATACTGAGGCCATAACAGAGTCACTGCCTGCTTAATATGGTGTGTTATGTAGAGCTCCTCATCCTAATCTCAGCACACAGCAAGAGGGTCCCAGATGGTAGCAACAAAACCTCAGCTTCTCATTAGCAATCAGCAGATTCTCCTGGTGTCTGCTAGTTTCCAATCAAGGTGAGAGCCTCCACTCCTCATGTGAAGCCCAGTAGGATAATAGAAATAATGTTGCCTAATCAGTGGCAAGCACTTGAGATCCCACATTCATAATGGGCTGGAGAGAATTTGGTGGAGTTACCGTTCAGCATTTTCACACGTTCCAGGAGTCCGGGAACACACAGACACAAGGGTGGCAAGAGGTGAGAACTGAGGACACAAGGTCCCCATGAGGGACCTAACGCCCCACTCACTCTGAAACCCTCTTGGGCCATGGTAGGAGGGGCTCCTTCCTCATTCGGATGTTTGTGGGCAGTTACATTTCCCGGGCAAATCTGAACAACATGAGGCACTGTGGGTTGCATTCTGGTGCAGGTTATGCCGTCGGCAGTGGTGACGGTGACTTCACGCGGCGGCTGTTAGCTCTGCCTAGGATTGGAATTGTGTCTGAGGTGGTCTGGATGGCACTGCCCAAGCCACCTGAGGGGCTTGACAGAATTTAGAGGAGCAAGTGCAGGCCAATTGTTCCCAGTGCTGGCAGCCTGACGTCACCTGTCCACTCAGTACCTCACCACGCCGAGCCCTGGTTCACGCCGTCTACTACCTCCTGGTTCAGTGCCTGTCCTCAGGGACAGTGTGTCAGCCTGGGGGTTTCAGTGTCCGTTGCCACATCTGGCCACCCACCTGGATGGAAGCTGGCTGACAAGCACACCACGCCTAAGTACAGGGCTACCCAGTGTTGACATGGGGTCGTCTGGCCCTGAGATGCACCCACTTACCAAGAAGAGCATTTGGAGCCTGTTGTTCCCAGCTCCCCTTCTTCAGCTGCAGTGGTCACCTGGTCCACACCTGTGCTGGGCCAAGGCTTGTCCCCCAGCTCTGCCCAGAGCACCTAGGCCCCAGCAGCCACCCCCAGCCTGAGGAGCACAATGCCTGCAACAGAGAGACTTGTTTGTGGTTACAGAAGAGAAAACCAGTCACAGCCAGGCTCCACCAGGACAGGCGTCCCCTGGGCAGGTTGCAGTGTGGACACGCTGGCCCACGATAGGACTGGAGGCAGGACCTCCCCAGCAGGCTACACTCAGAGGCGGCCTTTCCCACACCCTCTCCAGATCTAATCACAGACACCAGGCCAGGAGGGAGAGCAGAGGAGAGGCTCAGGGGGCCGGCAGAGCTCTCTGAAGGAGGGCTTTCCCTATCACCTCCCGACAGGGACCAGCAGGTAGCCAGGGCAGGGCCAGCGCACAGTCCGTGTGGCCCCACCTCAGCGGGGCTGGAGTGTCGCTCCTCTGTCAGCCTTGCTGGCCGGGCTGCGAGGTCACAGCCCAGGGGTTCTGGAGGGGCTTTTGAGAACGGGCATTTCACGGGCCTGTGTGTCTGCTGCATTGGTCATCTTCTCCATGGTCAGCGTAAGGACCACTGAGGCACGGCTCGGACACTTGGTAGGTTATTTACAGAAACAGCATTCATTCCCTCTCTGGCTCCCCTTTCATATTCAGCCCTGGCCTCTGTACTAGGGGAGAGAGCAGATCTGAGAAACAGTCTGAGCCTGGTATAACTAGGAAGGTGTCCATGCTGAGACGAAGTCCCATGTTCAATGTCTGTGTCTACCATACGTGCCCTTTTATTATTCCTTGTTCCTCTTTTACCTGGGGCCCACGCTGCTCTCAGGCCAATAGACTGCCTCTGTTCCTATGCAGAGCATGTAGACTTCCTGACTGCTAACTTCTTCATAGAAGGAAATAAGGAAAAAAGGGAAAAAGGGAGGAGGGAGGTACGGACAGAAGGAGAGAGGAAGGGAATAGCATATAAGCTAAATTACATTAGGTGTTTCAACAACATAAGTCCATACTGAAGTTTTATTTATTTCTGTTTTTTGGAAATGACAGCTCTGTTCCAGACTATTATTTTCTTAAGAAGAGTTTGCAATAAGAGTAGAAATCAATTGTTTAATTAAAAAAAATAGTTCTGCATTTTCTTTCAGTAGGCAAAGGCAGGAAATACCTTATTTGAACTCAACATATTTCTTTAGGCAGAAACATCCTATGAGCCATGCGTAGACTTGAAAAATCAGAGAGTGCTGAGACTAGAAGATTATCTACCCCAGTACGTCCCCTCCCTTCCTGTTATCTCCCTTGCTAGTTAAGATCACTGAGCCTCTGACAGCATATGCAATGGAGTGAAGACTGCACATCTAGAAATGCCTGTCCTTCAGAGAGAAGGGCCAGCCCAAGGCCAGCTCATGCCCTGCCATCTTGACCACCTTGTGAAGTCTTTGAGATTCCTGTCTCTCCTCCTGACTCCCCTCCCTGCACACTCTTCTATTAGACACGTGACAAACACCTTCCCCACTTCACCGTGAGCTGGTTCAGGGCAGGGACCAAGGCACTCAGCAAATGCGTGTTAAGTGAATGATGCATACATCAGCAGAAGGTCCTAGATGTTCAGGGCATCAGGAAGGACACTTTCAGCCTTGCTTTGTGCTCACGGAAACCCTGAGAGGGTACCATGCGGTGATTTGACTGTAGTGCCGAGGAATCACGTTGAATTCTGAAGGACGGCTTGGTGGAGGAGGACTGAAAATAGCAGAGGAGTTTCCACTTTGCAAATGCAGCTGAGATGATGGAGGCTGTTCCAGGAGGGAGGATCTGTGTCCACAACGGACTTGCACCAAATGTGTGCACAGGGCTGAAGTTGCACTTAGCCTGGGCCCCATCCCAGCTCTCCTGCCCGTTTGCCATTGGAACCTAGGCCGGTCATGTTCTTCCTCAGAACCTCAGTTTCCTCACGTGTGAGATATGGACAATAGTAGCTCCTAACATAGGGGTTATTGAAAAGATGAGGAATGGAAAGGACTCAGTGCACATCCTGTGCATTGGCAGTGTGCTATAAATATAATTCTCAGTTTATTCATTTAGCACCAGGGTCGGCAAACTTTTTCTGAAAAGGACCAGATGGTAAATATCTTCAGCTTTGCGGCCATATGGTCTCTGTTGCAACTACTCAACTATGCCATTGTGGTGTGAAAGCAGCCATAAATAATATGTAAATGACTGGGCGTGGCTGTGTGCCAATAAAACTTTATTTGCAAAGACAGAGGACCAGATTCGGCCTGCACACTGTCATTTGCTAACTCCTGATTTAGTATGTTATTCCTACTACTACCACCCTCACCTCCTAGATACCAGTTTTGAATCTGTTTTGCCAGGGGTACTGGGCTGCTCTTGGTCAGCATAAATCCTACTGCCTGGGGCATTTTAACTCTTCACAGAGATCAAGGTCCCATTAACCTGAAGACACTTCCATTTTGTATCTAACTCAATTCCGTTTCACATGCACCATTGTGAAAGGAAAAAGTTTTGTCACTATTGATGATATTGTTGGCGATACAGTAATGTTGCTGTCATTCGCAGAGCTAGGCCAGGCTCTTCACTGTGTCTCACTTCAGTCCTTTTTGAACCTTTGCTTGTCATGTCATGAGTACAATGAAGGAAAAAGTCATGATTGGAGGAAGAATTTAAATAGCCGACAATTTTCAGGTCATTCTAGGAATACGATCTAACAGAGCTATCAGATATTTTGTTTTTTAAAAATACTTTTACTGGAGTAATCTGTGTTCCTTCAAAAATCGAATTGATAGGCACTAAGTGAATCTTGGTTCTTCAGTTAAATTGAAGCGTCGTTGTGTGGATATTTCCTGATGAGTTTTCAGTGGGCTAATTTGTGGTTGCTTTATTTTTAAGGAAACACAACATGTCCCAGCCCCAGCGCTGGATGGTGAATGGATGTGAGATGGTGAATACCTGTGTTCAGGTCAACAGTAAGTCATTGAAACACTGAGTGTGATACAGGGTCAAATGCGGTCCTGTCCTCAGGGAAGGACCAGGCAGTAAGACAGGGCTGCCACTTGGGGAGCTCCAGGGTCCCGGGGAAGGACCCCAGAGGGAGCAATCCGATTGGAAGAGGAGTGGACTCTCTTGATGGAGATCTGCCTAGGAGACAAGCATGGTTTTCTTCAGCTCCACCTGTTTTCTGGAGTGGCTGTGCTGAGGGACAGGCTGATGGAGACGATGGGGAACACCAGGGTGCCCTAGTCCTGCCCCCTGCAGCACCCCTTTCAGCGTCTCTACACAGAGAAAGAGTCTGGATAAGGGGAGACAGTTTCCCTGGTGTGATTCTTTCCAGAAGGGATGATGAGCACGGGGTTGAAGAAATGGCTTCTGCAGAGCCACGGAAAATTGTTGCATTATGATGTGTGCAGAAAATCACAAGTATGGAGGACACAATGTACAGGGGCAGTGCGGGGGAGGAGAGAGTGAAATACAAGTGACAGCAGTGGAATTGAGCTTTCTACTGGGAGTAGTGGCTGTCCAGGCTGAGAATGGTGGATGGCAGGGCAAGGGGACCTGGCCACAGCTGAGTGGCTGGACCAAGCCAGTGCCCTGGCAAGAAGGGAGCTAGAGGGCAGGCTAGGAAACCAGCATGCTCCCATGATGGCGCCTGACACCTGCACGTGTCTTTCTGATCTCCACGGGGCTACCCTCATTCAATCATTCAGTAATAATTTATTAAGTCAGTTGTTATGAGCTGGGCATGTGCTCCTCCTGGAAGATACAGAATTGGAAAATGGACCGTGGCCTCAAGGGGTTCACAGTCTAGTGGGAAAGAAAGACGCTCGGTGACTTATTTAGTCAACAGATTTTTATGGAGCACCTATTATGGGCCAGGTGCTTGGTAGGTACTGGGGATCCAGCGGTGAACAGCAATCATGATTCCTGCCCTCCCAGCTCTTGTCTGCTAGTGGGAAGGCCCATCCCCCGCAGGGACCCATGCACTCCCAGTTCTAACACCTGCAGACTCTGGGCTCCACTCTTTGATTAAAGCTGGCTGAGGCCTCCATCCCTCAGAGAGCTGGGAGCCCCCACCCTCTGGGCCGGGGCCTGGGGGCTCGTGTCCCTGTGGTTTTGGCAGAGTGTGGGGCCTCCACTCCGGCCCATCATGCTGGGCTCCGAGGTTGGCCTTGGCACTGACTGTGCTTGCGGCCCATTGCTTCGGGCCCTGGAGAGTCCTTCACTTTACCAAAGTGCCCCTCACAGGAGGCCCTTGTGTATGTAGACTTTATTATTATTATTTTTAATGGACACATAATAATTACACGTATTTAGGGGCACAGTGTGATTTTTCAGTGCACGTATATAATGGGTAATAATCAACTAGGGTAATGAGTATATCCGTCACCCAAACATTTATCTCTTGTTTGTGTTGGAAACACTCAGAAGTCCTCTCTTGTGGCTGTTTGAAAATATACAATACCATGTTAACTGAGGTCACCCTGCAGTGCTGTGGCGCAGTAGAATCTGTTTTTCCTACCTCACTGGAATTTAGCCATTTCTCCCTCTTCCTTTCTTCTCTTACCCATCCTAGTATATTAAGACGTTTGCGGAAGGTTTCATGGTAGGGGGGTGTCTCGGGAAACACAATGCAGGCCCCTCCTAAACCCCCGTTGACACTTCTTTCTGGTGTGGCCCAGCCCTGTCCCCACGCAGCCAGTCTCCCTAAGGCCCTGGAACTCTGGCAGAACTCAATGGGTTTCTCTCAGTTCCCTTTGTAGAAGGACCGCAGTCAGAAGGACCAACATTACCCTGAACTAAGGGCACCGAAACCCGGGACTCTGGTTTGCCCTGAGATTCTGGTAGTTCCCTCCTCCCCCTCAGCCAAGACTTTTATATCCTTAAGGAGCACTCATTTGGCAAATGAGGATGGAGTGTCTGCTGTCCTCCAGGCAACACCCAGTCTTCCGTCCTTCCTGCAGAGAGAGAGATAATGCGTCACTTTGTCAAAGATAGAAAGTGTCTTACCTGTGGGTGCTCAGGCTGATGGATCTCATGTGTGAGGGATGGGGGTCTCCGTTCCCTTTTTGCTGGCACAAGTATCCTGGTTCATTGGAAGTGTCTTTGTGGCTGAGGATGGCTTTGCGGCTGCCCAGGTGTCATGGGTTTGCCATCTCTGCTGGGATAAACTCCATCTTTGCACCTGCTGTGCCTGGCAGAGTCCCAGGAGGGCAGGTGAGACATGGCTGTGTCCCCACTCAAATCTCATCTTGAATTCCCCCATGCTGTGGGAGGGACCTGGTGGGAGGTGATTGAATCATGGGGGCAGGTCTTTCCCGTGCTGTTCTTGTGATAGTGAATAAGTCTCATGAGATCTGATGGTTTTATAAGGGGGAGTTCCCTTGCACATGCCTGTGCACCATGTGAGATGGGCCTTTCACCTCCTGCCATGATTGTGAGGCCTCCTCAGACACATGGAACTGTGAGTCCATTAAACCTCTCTCTTTTGTAAATTGCCCCGTCTCAGGTATGTCTTCATCAGCAGCATGAAAACGGCCTAATACACCATCTATTCAGCCAGCATTCACTGGACATCCACTTGTACCAGAAAATGGGCATTCGTCATGGCATCTGATGAATGAGGTGCCTGCCTTGGGCAGCTGACCACAAGAAGCCTGCATTTACGGAAGGCCTAGTTACGGAGAGGCCCTGGTACAGGGACTTAGTTATTGCTCTTGATGGGTCAGTTGTTGCTTGGTGTGTGTGGTTGTCTGAGGCTCACATCCAGGTCTGCCTCCATGCAGCTGATGCTGGTGTTATCTCCTGTTTTCAGAAATGGAAACTGAGGCAGAAGAAAGTCAAATCCTTTGCCCCAAGTCACATGTGGCTGACCCCAGTTCCTTACTTCAGGACTTACCCTCGTAACTGCTGCGCTGAATGCTTTGCCGGAGCATCATGGGGATGTTACTGACTTTGCTCACAGGACTATCTTCGCTTATGGGAAGACATAACTTCTCTCAAAAGCTTCTTTCCAATAGGTTGAACATAGCGTGTTTTGGAGCTGCGGCCAGACTTCCACACAAGGAGTGTGAGGGCCATCCGTGGAAAGCCACCCAGCCCTCTGACTTTCTACCCAGGCCAGAAATGGTGCAGAATTGGTGGATTGGAGGTTCTCCATTCAGAACTGGCCGTGATTGTATTACCTGGGAAAGAGTCAGGTGGTGTGGTCAGAGCCAGCTGCTGCATCATGGCACACATTTTATCCACCCCTCCCCTCCTTTACTGTACAACTCACCTGGAACAACCACCTAAAAGCTTTGTTGTGGACAGATCGGTAGTCAACACGCTTGTGGACACATTGGTGGAGCTCAGTTGAGCTCACCAATGAGCTCAGAATGAGCACGAGGGCTACATTCCTTTTCTTGTAGATCTTAGCCTTTTGTCAAGAGCAAGTAAAGCAGGTTTTGGCTAGGAACAAAACGTCCTCTGAACTTCCTCTTCCAGACATACAGGCTTTGAAATGGTTCTCATCCTAACCATGGAAAATATTTTTAAATTTAAATGATCTCTGTGATGCTCCTGGTTACTATTTGTTTGTTCCTTGTCTACACATCTGTTATTACTAGATTTTTTTTCTGTAGCATAATTGTGGTCAATAAAAGTGGTTTGTTTCCTAAAAAAAAAAAAAAACAAAAAACAGAAGGCGTGTTGGCTTGAGGCTGTGCTTGGAACTGGAGCTGAGTTGGCTCTTCTCAAGGTGACAGAGGGGAGGTTGTGAAGCTTGCATCAGACCTAGTTTTAACCAGCCAAGCAAACTTGGGCATGGTGAATTATTAAACAATAAATTTATCACATTTCTTCTCTGTGGGCCTTGGTCATATCTCCCAAACCCTAGAAAATTCTCACTGTGTGAGGGCCAGGAACTGGACCAGAAGATCCTTGGAAAACTGTCTCTGACATGTGATTCTACAAAAAGATGCATGGATGACATCTTGCCAGACCTTCCCTTACTTACATCTAGTGAATTCTTTCAACGTTCTCTTTTAGAAGGGTTCTTGGCTTCACCCAGAAAGAGATTCAAGGGCAAACCAGTGGTGTTAGACAGCAATCTTTTATTAAATGGGAGCTGCTTGTTGCAGAGCATAGCTAACTCATAGGCAGTGCACCCAGACCCACACTTCCTGGCTATTAGCAACTGTATACCCACTTATACCTATTTTCAGTTACATGCAAGTTAAGGGGTGGGTTAATGTAAATTGAGGGGCAGGTTATTGAGAACTTTCTAGGAAAGGGGTGGTAACTTTCGGGTCATTGCCATGGAAAGGGACAGTAGATTCTGCGTTGTTGCCATGGCACCTGTAGACTGGCATGATGCTTGCTGGTGGGAGTGTCTTATGCTAATGAGCAATGAGGGTAGCCAGGGATCACTTTCCTGGCCATCTGCTGGTTCCTGCCAGTTTTTTTAACTTTATGCTGTCTGGACTGGGAAATAAGTCCTAATGGTCTCCTACCTCACTTTCAAAATTATGGTTATCATTGTGACACAAAACAGGCATGGAAGAAAAGCGTCATGGTCTGTCCCTTGTACGGAGCTCCACTGATGCCAGAGAAAGCTGAGAGCCAATCCTGAGGAAGAGAATTTGGGGCATTGTGGATTCGTGCCTGGGAGAGGTGGGGGAGATTCATGACCAAGGATTAAGTTGCTCATTTTGACAAAAGAGGGAAGCCATTGTATGTGTGGCTGGTGGAGTGGGGGCACACAGCTGCACCTGCTCTCCAGGATCCCCAGGCTGATTGGCTTTTATTTTGGAAGGATTGCATCAACCAGGAGAGAAGATCACTTGGAGGAATGGGACCCTGAGCTGAGGTGATCTTTGGCCATGAGAGGTGAGACCCACTTTCTTAAAGAAGAGATGAGCAGGAGGATGTTGGGGAGAGAGAAATGTCCATTATCAATGGAAGAGTAAGGGATGCCTTTGCTATTCAGATTTCTAAGAGAAGTTTAGGGACAACAAAATGGTTATACAAGTGGCAAAAGATCAAGCTCAGGCCCTGTGAGTGGTTTATATTTGCCATTTTCTCAGCTTCTTGATTGTGTAAGGACAAATTTACAAAATATTACGTGCAACCCAGAGCTTTCAAGATATCAAAGTTATATTCTTACTGCCTAAGATACCGTCTTTAGAAAGGAACTTCTAACATCCTGAGAAGCCTGAGTCAGCACGGGGGCGTGCAGTGAGTTCCACACACAGACACAGCCTTTGAAGCTGGAACACCTTCTGAGCTGCACCGTTATTTTAATTTGTTTTTCATCAAGCCTAAAATGTGAACATTGTAACAAACTGATGTATCCCTAAATTTGTCCTGCTTCACAAGGCTCCTTCCCAACTAATTTAGAACAAAACTTGTTCAACATTTGCTCTGTACTTGAGTTCACAAATGTCATTTCTGTCCAAAGGAGCCTACAAAACAGTGAAGCAAACTCTATTTACACAAATGTCTTCAGACTTGATAAATAGCTACCACCCAGAGCAGGGCTGGTAGAGCAGTGGTTGAGCCCAAGACCCAAGAACAGCCAATGGAGCTATGGGAATGGGGCTGTCTTAAGTCAGGAGGAGCTGCCCTGACCCACAGCGAGGCTGCTGGGTGCTTCCTCTCGTCCTCATCCTCAGTAAGACAGACCCTCAGCTGGAGAAAATGGTGACATCCTGGAACCACAAGAAAAGGCATCCGGGCAGAATGACTGCGGGTGATCAGGTGGGATTGCTCTGAGTCCACTGACTCTGAAGTGGCTGCAGCGAAGACAGAAAAAGTCCCACCAGTAAAACAAACATTCTTAAGAATGCTAATACGTTGGTTCTGGCCAGGGCAATTGTGCCAAGCACCTTCTGCAGATAGAAAGGGATGTCTGGATGCATTGTGATCTGTACATCTCAGTAATAGCAGGTAGCAACACCACGCCACAGGTCTCTGAAGCCTGTAGAGTTCAACATGCTCATTCTTCTCAACCCCTTGAGACCGGGAGCCCAGAACTAGAAGACCACTGTCCTGCAGGAGGAATTAGAGAGGCAGCACTGGGTTGTCAGAGAGGCTTCTGTCTGGCATTTTGTGCAATTGCACTGTCAGAGCTCAGCACCGGGTGAGCTCTGCTTTACACACACTTCTGCTTCACACACACCTGCTTGACACACACAATTGGATGCTCGCAGTGAGGGGAGCGTCCCGGGAGAAGGCAGCCTCCTCAGTCACAGGGTGACCTAAGGCATGGATGGACTTCTTTCAACCCGACTTCCTCTTGCTTTTGGTTTTGAAGGGAGCATTTTTACTACTTAGTAATGTTTGGGCGAAGTGTTTTGTGAAGGAGGCCAAACACAGTGTTTGGTGCAAGGATATGATGATGAAGGTTCCCAAATAAAAATGCACAGGCCCCTCGTGATGCGGGTCCCTAAGTGCCCGCTGTCATTCTCCACCCGCCTGCCGTCTTAAAACTAACCTTTCTGTCACCTCTGCGTGTCTCCTCCCTTGTCCTGCTTTGCAGAACCAAGCTGAGTCAGTGTTTCAAGCAGGGGTGACATGTTAATAGCTTAATAATAGTATAATCTCACCAATAATAATATGCTGTCACCCTGTCTGAAGCACAATGTTTACAGGAGACGTGGTAATGTATGATGACAGTAATTTGAATAAAAATGAATTTACTTCTCTTGTCTCATTTGCAGTAAATTTTCACATCTTTCATGCACAACTGCTGCTCTATGACCTCTCTCATCATTGTGTTTGCGGCGGTGGTGGCGGCTGGCTTTAAAGTGAAAGGCAGGCGAACGAAGCAGAAGCCTGCAGCTAATAACTGATCTCCAGAAAGGAGTTCACACTGTAGCTTCTAGAAAAATCTTCCTTTGCTTGTTTACCAAGATTAAGCCGCATGGGCTGGGCTGTTTAATTAATACAAGCTGGAGGTGCCGATTGGGAAGGGGATGAGGACACATAGGATTGTGGACTGACAATCACAGAACGATTGCCATTAAAACACGTCGGGGATGATGGGTGCTTGAACTACAGGAGACCCTCAGTAATGTGGTAGACTCAGTTTCAGGGAGTGGCCTTCTGCCCATCAGATCACTTGGTGCATTCAGGTTTTTGCCCCTCCCAGGGGATCTCTACTTTCCTGCAGCTGCTGCGGCTTCATGCATACACCCCTCAGGATTGTCCTTCCCCCCACCCTGCAACACAGGCAATGTCTTCAGAAAGGCAGGCCCCAGCCTGTGGTCACCCTGGGTGTGTGCGCCAGGACACCGTTTGCAAAGACTTGTCGCAGGAGGCCCCTGGGCTCCCTGGTACTGCTGTATTCTTTGTGGCGAAAAATTAATATGTGAATAATTAGTCTCAAATGAAAGTGTGAGTAAATTATGTTGAGTGTGGAGAGAAGAAAGTTATGACATCCTGCTGACACGCTTGTACTGGATATAATTTGATGGAATGAGGACAACAAATTAGAATTTGCTAAAACTTAAACAGGGACGGAGAAGTGGTTCTGAAAATGTGCCAAGCTTCAGACATGCACGTTGGAAGGGCTGGCAAAGGGGATGAGATGCTGCTGGTCTTGATGGGCCTGGGGGTAAACATGGGTTGGGCTGTGGATGCTGAGGGATTGTGGCCACACCGCTACCTGCAATGCAGGACACAAAGGCACCCATGTAAGACGTTCTATGAGCAGCGTAATGAAAGCAAGGACTTACCACATACTCACAAAGAGCATCAGAGTTAAGGGCACAGGATCTGGAAATGGAACATGAAGTTCATTTGCCAGTTCTAAGTTAATGGTCTTTGTTTCGTTTTGTTTTGATTTTTTGGGGGGAATGGAGTGTCGCATTGTCACCCAGGTTGAAGTGCAGTGGTACAATCTCCACTCACTGCAACCTCTGCCTCCCAGGTTCAAGAGATTCTCCTGCCTCAGCCTCCCAAGTAGCTGGGATTACAGGTGCCTGCCACCATGCCTGGCTAATTTTTTGTATTTTTAGTAGAGACACGGTTTCACTATGTTGGCCAGGCTGGTCTTGAACTCCTGACCTCATGACCTGCACTCCTCGGCCTCCCAAAGTCCTGGGATTACACACATGAGCCACCACACCTGGCCTGGGATCACGTTTTGACATAGGCACCTGTGTCATTTAAGGTTTTAGAATATGCTAGCAGCAAACGCTAAGAATCATTTTGTAAATGTGTGACAAGAAGTAAATTTCTTGCACTTAAAGCTGGGAGAGTGGAGAGACAACTTATTTATAAGTTAACCTTAAAGGAGCTTGGAAGTTTTGCAAAAGCTGCCTAGACATGAAATAAGACCATATCCTTCCTATCTCTGGAGTTACTAAAAGACCATGTAGTCCAATCAGCATAGATTTTTCCCAGAAAAATGGCTTCAAAGAGCCTCACTGTCATTCTCCCATCCCTGATTCCCAATCACTGCTCTTTCTTTAAGAATAGACAATGTAGTTGACAATCAGATGTGCAGGAAGTAGTTTCTATGATAAAACCACACTTTGTGCTGGCCTTATTTCCTATGTAACAATGGTTGTTATGCTTGATGACAGGAAATATCTGCAAAAATGTCACTGTAGGTATGCTGAATGCGTAACATGAAAATTACATTTAGTATGAATGTCCACTGCTCTGGCATGATTAGGAGTTTCCACTTCTTTATTTTCAGTTACCTGTTTCTACTAGAACATTTCATAGACATGACTAATGCTTTACCCTATAATACATCAGATGATGGTCATTTAAGAATCCACTTTTAAGAGTGAGATAAAAGGTACAATATATGATTAAGAGCTATGTCTGCTTCCTTATTGCAGTAGGTAAGGCTTACATTCCCATCACATAATTTTGTTCATTTATGCTAAAATAAACCCTGCAATTTGACATCTGAAATGATTCCCTTAAAGAAGACTCAATACTTTACAAAAATGCCAAATCCATGGGTCCCTTATCCTCTCTCAGGTTTGACATTGCTCCTGAGTTCTTAGAGTTCAGTTCCTCCTGAACTTTAGGGTACTGTCCTTCTCAGTTCTCCTGTCCCAGGATCTCTTTCTCCGGCCTGCCTGGAGGAGCCTGAGGGTGCTGGTTCCCTGAGGATCTCTCCCTGGTTTCCTCTGCCTCCTCCCCTACTGGTTCTTCCAATTCTGCAGCCTCTGGGCTCCTTCTCCATCAGTGTCCATCAGTGCCCCCAGGCCTACATCCCTGTCCCTCCCTACCACCCATTCTGGGAGTGACTGTTGGATTAATCACTGCCAATAATTGCTTTAATTTCATTTCATGTGCCAGGCAAGTGGGAGCTTTTGCAAGCTTTTGCAAAGACTTTTGGGAAGGGCCAGACTGCTGGAGACCTCAAGGCGGGGTAAGGATGTTTCTCTGTCCTCTATTCAGTCTAACCCGCCGCCTTTGCGGTACTGACAGACCTCTGTCCAAATGTCCACCACGGCTCTGTGAAATGCACCGTTCTCTCATCCACATCACACTTGCTCCCCGCCTCCCCACGTGTTCTCAGGCTTAACCCAAAAGTTTGAAACCCTCATTTTATGGCAAGTAAGGTGTACTATACTTTTCAGAGCGAACTGCTTGCTTTACACATTACTAAAGAGATAGATGATTCATAAATATGCATGTTTTAGCCATACAGTCTTGTGATAAGGAACTGTGTTCACTGTAGGAGCCTCCCGGGGGGCTGTGGACAGAAATCAGTTTGGGGATGTATGGGTTTTTTTGGAGTGGGGCAGAGAGGGCCGCCATCCCTCTCTGAAGCTGCCTCAGTTTGACTTTTTGCTTTATGTACTAAACAATTTATTAGCTCATTTTTTTACAAAAATAAAATTTATCTTGTTTTCTCATTATAAAGGTAAAACATATATGTTATCATTTTTTTAAGTACAAAAAACAAGCAGAAGAGAAAAAAGGCACTAACAGTTTTATTCATAGGTGAGCTTCTTGTTACATTGGTATTAATTTGTAAAGGTTAGATTTTTTTAAAAAAAAGACACATTTTTATACACAGTATGCATTTAATCATTTAAATCAAAGATATTGTTACTTTTTAAACAAATACTAGAATTTTGTCACATCATAAACTCTTTATAAACATTGTAATGGCCACGCATCATTCCACTGGGTAGATATACCAAGTTTATGAATCTGTTCTCCTAGGTTGAACAGTTAGACTGTTTTCAAACTTTTGCTTTTATTAATAACTTTGCAATAAATCTATATGGACATAAACTGTTTTCCAAATTTCAGATTATTTCCACAGGACTGTGTCCCAGAAATGGAACTGTAGGGTCAAAGGGAAAAAATAATCCAAGTCTAAAAATATATCCAGCCAAAATGCTTTTGAAAAAGGAAATATGTTTTCCCATTAGCCCTGTAAGAAAGAATATGACTTCATTTCCTTTTGTATCTGAAAAGTTGATTTTCCCTAAGCCCCTGGGTCCTTGTTATTAGGCATGTTTCTTTCTCATTACCACCCCTTCTTGAGAGGTTAGCTAATGCTTTATTTTCATCACCTAGATCAGTGGTCCCCAGCCTTTTTGGAACCAGGGACCAGTTTCGTGGAAGACAATTTTTCCCCAGATGGCAGAGGGCGGGGATGGTTTCAGGAGGATTCAAGCACATTGCATTTACTGTGCTCTTTATTTCTATTATTATTACATTGTAATATGTAATGAAATAATTATACAACTCACTATCATGTAGAATCAGTGGGAGCCTGAGCTTATTTTCCTGCAACTAGACAGTTCCATCTGGGGATGACGGGAGACAGTGACAGATCATCAGGCATTAGATTCTCATAAGGAGTGGGCAGCCTAGATCCTCACATGTGCGGTTCACAGCAGGGCTCATGCTCCTATGAGAATTGAATGTTGCTGCTGATCTCACAAGAGGTGGAGCTCAAGTGGTAACGTGAGCAACAGGGAGCAGCTGTAAATACAGAGGAAGCTTTGCTGGCTCGCCTGCCACTCACCTCCTGTTGTGTGGCCTGGCTCCTAACAGGCTACTGACTGGTACCCAGGGGCTGGGGACCTCTGATCTAGATGCCAGAGAACCACATTTTGAAGGGTTTTTTTTTTTAATGTTTAATTAAAAATAAATTCAAACAGAGAAAGTTTACAAGAATAGCCCAAAGAATTCCCCATATTCTCCTTCCAGAGACCCCATTCAGGTTTCTCCTTGAGTGAAATCTTTAGTGCCAAAGGTCAAGGCTCATGCCTGCCTATGCTCCACCAATCTTCAACAGTTTCTTGGTCTTCGTCCTCTGTGACCTTGACGGTTCCAAAGATTACAGGGCAGTCATTCTGTATTCTTCAATGTGTGTTCCATCAGTGTTTTACAGAGCCACATTTTATAATTCTGCCAGAATATCACAGGAGTGGTGCTATATTCTTGTCACTGTAGTGCATGATATTAATTTGTGCTGTTTCTGAAGATGGTCCCTTGGGTGACTTGATTGAGGTTGTTCCTGCTTGGTTTCTCCTCTCTAAAGTTAGCTCCCTCCCTTTCTCATGGAGGAGCATGGTGAGAGGTGACATCCTGGCACTTTTGGCGCTACGTAAGACAGGATTCCTTAGCCCTTTTACCCACTAGCTTTGGCATCCATTGATGGATGTCCTTTGCCCACATGCATTATTACTATGATGTTTGCCAAATGGTGATTTTCTACTTCCATAATTTCTTCTATATTTATCAGTTGGTATTCAACTGTAAGGAGCAGTTTTTTTTTCTTAGTTTTTTATTTATGTAAGTGTGTCCTTATTTTATTCCATAAGTTATAATTCTATGTATCTATTTTATGCCATAGGTTTTAATCCATTACAATTATTTTGCTGCTCAAATTGTCTCAAATTCAGCCCTTAAGAGCACTTAAAGTTACCCCTTTGACCTAACCCTAGCCATCTGGTAACCCCCTAACCCTTCTTCTTTCTGCAAGTTTTTTATTTTCTGGCACTAATAACCTGTTGTTTTCTCAACACAATCCTCCATTTTTCCACGAAGGCCAGGTTCCTTTTAGCAGAGAATGATGTTTAGAAACCAAGATCTGATTCTAGGTGTGCTCAGTGCTCCTGGAGTGTTGGTGCTTCCAGCCTTCTCAGTGAACAGAACTAGAAAACATGAGTGTGTGCACATGAGCACACACAGGTATTGCATTTATGGCTGTACCTATGTACGAGATCAAATACCTCCAGTTTTAACCAGCTTCAAGGTTTATTCTAACTTCCTCCTTTTTATAATTGTCTCTTTTTAAAAAAAAACCCTAACTCCCATCATCCTTAGTATATTTTCTTATTTGATCAATTCTGGGTTTTTTTTTTTTTTTTTTTTGGTGGTTAATTTTGTGACCTTGCAAGCTGCTGCCCCACGTGGACCCCCTCCTAGTTTGGTCCCAGCTGGTATTGGCTGCCTTACAACTATGAGAGGAAGGTGGAAGGAAGGAAGGAAGGAAGGAAGGAAGGAAGGAAGGAGGAAAGAGGGAGGAGGAGGAAGAGAGGAAGAAAGGAAAGAGCAAAGGAAAGAAGGAGGGAAGAGAGGAAGGCAGAATGTAGTGTTTGAAATGTGACAACCAGGTGCCTGCATTTCTGCTGTTGACTCAAATGTTAGGTTGCTTTTTGCTCTGTAAGCTGCTTCAAGGTCTTCACATATCTGCTTTGCAAGCATATCGTTAGGAGTCTCAAAGACATTTGATACCAAGATAAATCTATCTTTAAGAGCATGCGGCTGAAAATGTATTCACCTCCTCTCTTTACTGCTGCAGAAAAGTGGCAAGCATGGTGGTGGAGAGTGGGTGTCTTGAAACCCAGTCATCTAGTTTCAAACTCCTGAACTGCTGCTTCCAAGCTTCACCTCTCTGTGCCAGCATTTCTTCATCTGTCAAATGGGAATAACCATCCTACCTAGCCCACTAGGTTACTGTGAATATGAAATTAGTTACTACAGATGAAGACCTAGAATAACAGCTAGCATGTAATAAGTACTCAGTGCATTCACTGCAGCACAGGGAGAGCCTTCATTCAGTCATGAGTGGTTCCTAGGGTTCTGTCCTGAAAGACACATGTGTTTACAAAGACCTGGCTGCAACTAATGTTTGACAGGGATCTTTTGAGGTGGGGGCCTTCTGGACATCCTTAAATTATAGGCTATCGGAGACAAAGCAAAAGATCAGGTGGCCCCAAAGAGCCTAATATTGTCATCTACTATGGGCTGAACTGTTTCTCCCCCAAAATTTATACATTGAAGCTCAAACCTTCAATACCTCAGAAGGTAACTGCGCAGATGCTCCTCAACTTATGATAGGGTCATATCCCAGTAAACACATCATAAATGGAAAATGCATTTAATCCACCCAACCTATGGAGTATCACAGCTTAGCCTGGGCTGCCTTCAAACATGATCAGAACACGTACATCAACTACAGTTGAGCCAAGTCATCTGGCAACACAGTCCACCGTAGAGTTTCGGCTGTGTCCGCTCCTGATGGCATGGCTGCCCTGGAGCTGAGACTCAGTGGTGCTGCCCAGCATTGAGACAGAGTATCCCACTGCATATCCCTAGCTCAGAAAAGGATCAACATTCAAAACAAGAGGTATAGTTGCTATTGAATTTATATCGCTTTTGCTCCATCATAAAGTCAAACCATCGTAAGTTGGGGACTGTCTGTATTTGGAGATATAGGGCCTTCAAAGAGGTAATGGAGGTTGAAGGGGTCATTAGGGTGGACACTAATCCAACCTGACTGGTGTCCTTATAAGGAGAGGGATTAGGACACACACACAGGATAGACCAGGTGAAGACACACGGATAAGATGGCTGTGTACAAGCCAAAGAGAGAGGCCTCAGAAGAGACCAACAACACTACCAATACCTTGCTCTTGGCTTTCTAGCCTCCAGGACTCTACGGACGTACATTCTGTTGCTTAAGCCACCCAGGTTGCGGTGCTTTGAGGTGAAGCTGGAGTAGACTCATACACTACCCAACCCCTGTGTGATCTCGGTTAACTCAACATCTCTGAGCCTTGGAGACATTATCTGTACAATGAGGAGTTTGGATCCTTCTGGCTCCAATATCTTATCCCTCTGAGGATCTACCCCACAGAGCACATAATCACTTTTATAAGAGTAATCCCAGGAAAATAAGACAGTAACTCTCCTTAGGATGAAGACACTGAGATTTGACAGAGTGCCTTTACTAGCCACCTGCTCTCTGATTTACTACATTGAACTGCCCAGTGACACCATGGTGTAGTCAAAGAATTTAGCAACTACTAAGTAAGAATTCATTTTCCTAATTTATTTCCTACCTCCTAGCTCTAAAACCCTGGTAGTCTCACAGTTGTTCTTGCTTCCCATTTTTATTTTTAATTAGTGGTCACCTAAATTAATATTATACACATGTTTAGCCACCAATTTTTACATGATGGTTATGCTATACACAGAAGCATCATGATCAGGGTGCTGTTTTAAGGGCTTGGGGTGATGAGTATTTTAGGCGCTAGTTGGTGCTCATTCTAATCTCCGTGTTCTCTAAAGGAAATAGCCACTGAACAGGAACCATCTGGTAATGCATTCTGTACCTCTTAATTACAATGTTTTGAGTGGCACCTAAATAAATTTCATTTACAAGCACATGACTGCTTGTCAAAAGTCTGTTGATAATTTTATTATTGTAATATACTTTCTTCCTTAATTATTTAGTTCCAGTAAAGTTAGGAATATTAATTTTTATGGAAATTACTTGTACCAACAAACCTAAGCCACAAACCTGGTTTTATTTATGTAAATATATTTAGAAATGTACGATAATGTATCTACCCAGACACCCATCACAACGGGTTCCTACGGGACATTCAAAACTTCTGCCCATTTTGACCCTTTAAGGGTAGAATAGAGTGGAGCCCAGTACATCCTAAAATTGGGGAGTTTCTCTGAGAGTCTTGTGAAATAGAATCTTGCTCCTGTGTTCTGTCTTTGCAAACAATCCCCAGAGCCAGCTCACCCGCTCTGTCCGGGCTCCCCAGACAGGTGCCTTGGTGAGCGGGAGGTTTCCACATGAACTTCTCTGAGGGATGGACAATTGCTGGTGGAGACTCGTGTCCACCATGAGTGTTTGGCTCATCTTATGACGGGACATAGCACTGGATATGGGCTTGTCATTGGGAACAACATTTTCAGTCAAAGGCTTTGGTGGTGCAGACCCCCGAATCAGCACTTCACCTCCTGTTCATTCTCCCTATTTGATCCTAAACAAATGTGAGCGCTGTGGTTGGAGCCTGGCCTGGTGGGAATATTTATCTACACCATAAAATGCCACAAAAGTAATACTGCTGCCCTCCCCAGTGAGCCATCTGGCCTGAGATGCTCTGGGCGGCCTGAAATAGCTCCCGCCTCTCCTACATCTCTGGCATCCGAGTCCAGGAAACCACAAAGTGAATCCCGGTTCCGTCACTCACAGGAGAGGTTTCTCATCCTCTCTGTAGCTCTCTGCCACAGAAGCCCAGTGGCGTGGGGTTTAAATGTATTCCAAGTAGCACGTGTCTTTAGGAGTCCACCAGAAACCAGAGCTGGACATGCCTGTGCGTGCACACACACACAGAGGTGGACACACACTCGCTCCACAGTTCCCTCCGGCAGCACACCCTAGGAAAAGTCTCCAAGCCTAAAGAGCCTCTGCCTTCCCTTCCCTCACTCTGTGTGGTTCTGGGTTCTTCCTGTGTGTTGGGGCTGGCAGAGGAAGCAAAGGAAGATGAGGGGCAGGTGCTGAGCACCGAGCCTGCAGTGATGGTAACAGCAGAGGGAAGAAAAACGGCCCGGGATGCCGGCCCTGTGGGTGGGACCTTGCCCATTGCCTGGTGACCTGTGAATTGTGTCATCTTCCCCAGACCCCTGGGGTGAAACAGCCTGCCACCTGCTTGGCCCTTGCCTGCTGTCCATTACAAGACAGGCAGTTTCAAGGGATGCTATTTAGAGCTGTAGGAGGAATGCAGAGTGAGCTCCTGCGAGGCTGCGCTCAGTGGGAGCGTGTCTGAGATTGTGCTGGGGTGCCTTGTGGCTTCTGGAAGAGGTGGGATACCGGGTCCATCCCAGTAGCTCCTCGGGACCCACTGTGCCCGGCAGGTGGGGTGCCCAGGGACCGCTGGCCAGAGGTGCCAGAGCAATCGGAGCCACTGCCTCCTCTGCAGGGGAGACTCACCCCGGGCAGGGCTTTCCTTCAAGATTAAAGGCAAATTCCTACTTTAAAAATAAAGACAAGCTGTGTTTTGCACCTTTTGACACTTATTAACTTAGGTCATTAAAAAGGAGGCTAATTAAAAATGAGTGAAACAAAAGAGTCATTTGTCTGGTGTGAAACCGACTCTTCCTGCGCTCCCCGGCCCTGGGGATGGAGCACCCCTGCTCTCCGCCTCCCTCCCTGCCCCTGTCTGCTCAGAGCCTGCTCTGCTGAGGCTATGGGCTACCTCATTATGCACCTCATAAAGGAGAGAAATCATTGTCCTCAAAATTAGCCGAAGCTGGAATTTACATTCCCTGGAAATTTTGGTTTCCTCATTGTCCTTGGAGACTTTTACTGGCTGCAGTTAAAGTAAGTGAAGTTCGATAAATGCTTAGTACTTCATTAAGACATTTCTGAGCAAACTCATTCCCATTAAGTGATATTTTACAGCCACTGGTGTAGGTTGCATGGTACTGCTTTGAAAGCACAGCCCTGTCCCTCAAAATGGCCAAAGGGGCAGACCTGCCCTTTGGGATAAGAAAAACAAAGCTGAAAACTTTAAAAGGTTGTGTCCTGATGAAGCACTTCTTCTCTTCCAGGGGAAGAGTGATTTTGCCAGGGGACTGTGAGCACAGTCTTGTCTGATTGGCCTTGGCCATTTGGTTGTTTTCTGTAGACAGGGAGAGATGGCATTGCAAGGGACTCTTGGCAATCGAGATTCTTCTGGTTTGCTCTCTGTGGTGATCACATAGCCTTTAACACCTGCCTTGCTGGTGGTCAGACTTGCCCGCACCATGCTGCCTCCAGGCCCTGAGCCGACAGGGCCTTCAATCTGGCCTTTCTCTAGCATTCCTGGCACCTTTTAAGCAAGTGTCGCCTGGATTTGGGAGGGTTCCAGGGCCTGGCTGGTCTCTCTCCTCTCCTCAGTTTGGAGGTGTGTCTGACAGCAATTCTGAGGCTCTGGGAAAGCCACCGACCGGCCCGGGAGAAGAGCCACACTTAGCACTTGTCTAATTGTACCTGGATCTAGCAGGGGAGGAATGGCGATGGGTGATCATTGATAGAGACTCTCTAGGAAATACACTATTCAGATGCCATTACAAAACCCATTCGAAGCACGTGCTGTTACATTAAAAATAAACCAGTGACAACCTAGCAGTGCCAGGGAGCCACAGAGCGGCAGTGTTAGGGGCCAGGGAGGACCCAGACCCAGCCAGAGAAGGAGCAGTGGACCTTGGCCAGGGCCTAGGAGACCTGCACGCTGGTGTCTGTAGCTCTGGGCTCCTGGACAGCTCGGGAGACATAGGACAGAGCAGGCAGGTCTGCCCAGAGCTTCCTGGCTCTACCCTGAGAGCACTGGGTGCTTTGGATGGAAGAGTTAATGTTGGCTACAAACAAAGCAACTGTTGCTGGTGACTTTCATTTTGTGCTGGAATCTGGCTGCCACTGCAATATCCTGCAGGAAGCAACCACATCCAACAAATCATTTTTTGGGTTCGGGAATATAATTAACACATCAGGTCAGGCTCCGTCCTGCCAGGGGCATGTTTATGACATTATCGCTTCCCAGACAGCTTAGGTCCATCCAGGAGACTGGCGACAGTGACTTCCTTGCCAAAGTAGGCCTTCAAGCGGCGCACTTGATACCTGTTCGTGAATATTCATGTCAATGGCAAATAATAACAGTGTGATTGTGGTTGAACTCTTCGGGGACAGGAGATGCCGGTGAGCCATGGTTGAAAGAAGACTCGCCCGCCGCCCTTCCTCCGTGACAATGCGCTGGAAAACCTCCGCAGATGCGGAGGCCGTGTTTGGCTTTCTCTGCGTGCGTGTTTTCTCTAAAGCCATAAGTGCGCAACAATGAAATCTTACTTGCAGAGATCCCCATTATGCGTCGGTTCCCTGAAGCTGCCGAGATGACACCACCTCTTACAGGTGGCAGAGAGAACGCGGCAAACCCCTGAAGTCTCAAGTCACAGCAATCATCTTCAGCTCCCAAATTGTCCTGGAAGGAGAATGGCATCGGATTTGTCTTAGGCTGTTTGGCCAAACTGGGGCACAGATGGGATAATGACTTTTACAAACAGCATTTTGATGAGAGGAGGGGAGAAGGAATCATATGTAAAATGCACAAAGGCTGCATAAACACACTGATGCCTGCAGCTGGAACAAACTAAAAAGATGTTTAATAATTTAGAACCAAGCAGGCAGGGCCTGTGCAGCTGTTGTGTGCAGGGGACCATGAAAGTCTTCCATTTGACAGCTGGCCCCATCTTTCCCCAGTTGCTACGTGAAGAAGAGAATGCAGATCTGGGATTAGCCAATCCCTGTTACCCTTGCCCATCTGCCACCAAGACCCCCAGCTCTGCCTCCCTCACAGAGAGGCGCACACATAAAGAAGGCTGGCCTTCCCAAGCATATGCATGCGTCGCTATTAGCCGTCAGGGCCGCCCGCTCCCAGGATCTGTTGACATGCCGCCAGTACATGGCTGCTGTCGTTTTTGCTGGAGGGCACATTTTGCATTTCACACATTTGCAGAAATACAAAATGCTGTTGGATGCAAACAATTCAGGGCCTAATTGGCTGAATTACTTCAATGTTACCTTGTGTCCCCCACCTGATTAACATAGCTCAGCTGGGAGGGCTGGGGAAGGAGGAGGAGAGAGGGATTTGCAGGGCAGGTGAAGCTGTGTTTGCCCAGGAAAGCGAGATCCTTAGCGAAGTCCCAGCTGAGTGCAGCCTGTGCCAAGCAGATAGCTGAGCGCGGGAGGGGCCGCGCAAGCTGCATTCTTCCACAGGACGCCCGGAGGAGGGGGCTCTGTGGAGGAACAATAATATTTCAGGGCACAGAGGAGGCAGGCTGTCGGGGAGGAGCGGGGGGCAGTGCCCCTTTTGTGAGATGTCCAGGGTTGTGCCACCTCGCTATCCCTCAGGTAGGCATGGTACAAGGCAGCCAGCCGGGCCTGCTAGAGCCAGTGCCAGGAGCGTGTTGCAGGCACAAAGACAAGCCTGACAAAGCCGCCTGCCTGGCCTTGCTGCCACCTCGCCTCCTGTCCATCCCCTCTGCCCCTGCAATGTTGAATATGCTTGCTTAGATTTAAAAAATGTTTCCCCAAATTTGTTTGGCTTATTTAAAAATTGAAAACCCCGCTAATTCCAATGTCACATTCATATCAGAGTGATGAAAACCACAGAGGAGTTAACGATCATTATTAGAGAATATTCTGTAATTGCACGCTGTTATTATTAATGAGGCAGATGAGCATTTTTTCGTATGGAAAAGAATTTGGGGAGCTTGGGAAGGATCTAAAAACGATAAGAGCTTAAATAGATTTTCTCCAAAAGATAAACATTCTACAGTGAATATAGTGTTTGCATTCTTTTCAATACATTATCTTATATCTTGGAATTTTCCCATCCAAACAACGGCAGAGAAACACTGTTGTTGATCACATTGCCCATCAATTGTGTTCATTCTGGGGAGGGAAGCTTTCGTAAAATGGAATGATACCATTTTTAATGTTTTTTTAAGTTCTGTTTTCATTTAATGTGAACATCCTAGACCAATTTTATCTACATTCTAACCTGATGCTGCCTTGGGAGCTCGCTGAGTTTTTCCTGGAAATAATCCTGTGGCTTTGGCTGCCACGGGCCATTTTCCCTGGACTTGCAGGGGGCCGGGCCAGAGCTGCACATGCCCGCGCCGGCACCCGCCAGAAATGTCTTCAGGCAGCTGACAGTTTCCCTACTGCCAGTTTGGGTGCTGTTAGCCAGGAGTCTAGACAAACCCCACGAATGGGTCACTTGCAAAAGACCCAGAACTGGCCCATGCTCTCAATGTGTTTTTGGTCCTCGTGGAGGAATTTCTTCTTCACAGCTTGCAGCTTCAGACCTGCTGGGGGTGAAGGGCCCAAAGCTGAACAGAGCTGCAATCTCGAAGCCGGTGCCATCAGGAGGACACATGGGAGCCCCAGGGAGAAAAGCCAGCTTCCTCAGGGCAGTCCTGTTCAGGGGAACACCCATTTCGAAATGCGGGAGCATGGGAGGGGCCCAGCCAGGTTTCTCTGGAGCCTCCACTGAACGAAGAGCTTGCTAAGTCATGCGCTGGGAAGATGGCGTGTGAAGTTGGGAGATGGGGCACACTTCAGGGATGCTGGAAAGACAAGTCCTGCCATACCTGGCACCTGCCATGCCTGGAATGAGGCAGAGCACGCACTGACATGATCCATGAAGAAGAATTGCAGCTAGAAACTGTAGAGGTAGCATGTGCTTACAAACACAGGCCTTGGAGCTAGGATGTTGTGCCTGCTAGAATGAGCAACACGGAATGGTCCTGAAGGCTGGCACTCGGCTCGGGTCTTTCATGGGCACTCAGCAACACACACTACATTTCCTCTAGATGGTTCTGATTCTGAGTTTCCACTTATTCTGATCTCTGTCTGCACCTCACCTCCTGGCCAAGTCCACACAGGACTAAGTAGTCTTACCAGTTTGTGTAAAATTTGTGCTCTTCACGTAATGAGAGACTAACACGACAGTCTTGGCACTACCAGGAAAAGATTCAGAGGCCTCAGGAAGCTCCTTTTCTCTGGGGAGAATGCTGTGGGGTTGAGTTTAGTGGAGTCAGTGTTTCTGTGTGTGATTCTTTCTCCTGATCTTGGGAAGTATTCACTTTTAATAACACTCAGGGCCGTTTTCACCATTTGGGGGACATTTTGCTGTAAGGATGGAAATATTCTACTCCAGCTATGACGATCCTCCGGGTTCACCCTAAATTTGTGTGGCAATGGCCCTTAGGGGCTCGACAGTTAATGACAGGGGTGTGGTTCTCTGAGATCAGAAGCCTCTTTCCTAAAAGGATGCCCACACACCTCACTGCCTCCTGACTGCTGATCAGGCTGTAATTCTCATCCTGCTTTCTCAGCTGCCCCTTTCTGGATTTATAATTAAGTTCCAGAAGCAGCATTAGTTTAGGTCATGGTACAGACAAAGGCAAGGGGGTCTGAAGTTGGGGTGAGGCTCATTCCTGGGCTGCAGCTCTTTCTTCCCAAGATAAACACTTAAAGGGGAATTGCACGCTCAAGCAAGGGGGCCACTGATAAAATGCAGGCTGCCACTGGCCACCAAGGGGAGCACTTCCTCCCTTCCAGGCTCCTCCATCCCCCCAAACCAACAGAGCATCACTCTGGGATGAACCTGGCCTGGCCCTACTTTCATCTCATGGAAATGTCCTGAGCTTATAATACAGCATCTAAGCAACTTTCAAAGAGAAGTTCAAGAAAACAGAAGAAGAAAAAGGAGCAAATGACTCTTTGCCTTTGTCATGCAAAGAAGAAAAGTAACAGGTAGCAGTGAAACTATCTCATGAAATCCAGCCTGGCGGTGCCACAGGTACGTATTCATCCATGCTTTCATCCTTCCATTCAAGAAATACCTATTTAGGGTCAAGCAGGTGCCAAATATATGTATCGATATATACAAATATATGTAATTGCAATTGCTGCCTATCCAGGAGTTGCTTGGGTTAGCATAGGGCATGCTACTTTGCAGGTGTGGCTCATTTCCTTAAATCTATCGTTATTGTGTGTGAACAGGAGCTTGTTGAAAATATTGAGTGCTCGAGTGTTTGAGGTCATTACCATACTTTTAGATTGATTTTAAGAAATCCCAAATATCTCAACCCTGATAATGACTCACTTCTAGATGCTGCAAAGCTCATTGCAGTTTGAGCACAGTGCTGGTCTGTCCCGTGCCGAGCCCTAGTGAAGATCCCAGGCCCCGCAGCTTCTTTCCAGTTCAGTGTCTGTGTTGCTTCCTTCTGGGAGGGGCATGAAATGAGCATCCACAGAGGTGGCCACTGGCCAGCGGAAGACAAGGTAAGGACCCGGCCAGTGGACTGAGTTCCCGGAGTTTCCCCGGCCCTCCATGGCTGCACCTGCCCCCAGCATCCCATCCTTCCTGGCCCCCAAGTCCTTCTGACGGTTGTCAGGGGATCTAGACAAAGAGCTGGGCTGGCATTGGAGTGGCCTCAGCCCTCGGGGAGCTTTCCCTCCAATGTCACTGGAATCGCCATCTGTCTCTCGCCAGGGCATGCAGTCAGGGGGTCTGAGGGGCTGCCCCAGTGCTGAGCCCGTGCCCCAGGGCTGCTTGCCTCCCTGTGCAGTCCCTGGTCTGAGCTGCAGCCCCTGCCCGTACTGTGCTGGGGCCTGCACTTCCTACTACCTGCCCTTCTCAGCAGGAATGAGCTCAGGTGAGCAGGGGACAGGCAGGGCACCAGCACCGGGGGTGCCCAGGCTCTCCCGTCCTAGGAAGCCAGCTCCTAGGCTCTGGCCTCCCACGTCTCTGGGGCCTTGGATCCCATGGTGCCTCCCAGGATGGTGGCCTTGCTAAGGGAAGCAGATACTTCAGGCCAGAGTGCATGAGAGACTGAGGAGAAAAGAGACATTTTCCGAGGAAGTATGAAATGAGATGGGGAATTAATGAGGTGGAGACATAGGGAGGAGGTTCCAGATGGCTGGAGAGGCGTCTGTGCCTTGGAGGTGAGCAGCGGTGGAGCCTGGCAGCGGTGCCGACAGTGGCCGGGCAGGGCTCTGCTGTGGCCAGAGAAGAGCGTCCGACTCCCTCAGGAGAAGGGGCTGGAGCGTAGGATGCCCAGAATGTCCCTGGCTTGCTGCATGGGGCCGTGTTTACTGTGTTTTCACCTGGAAGGAAAGACCCTGCAGCCAGGCAGTGTGAACACCCTGCAGACTCCAGCCCGGCGTGGTGCCTGCATTGTTGGAGCCTGTGCACTTGGAGTTTCAGGGAATGGCTGCAAGTCTAATAAAAATCTGACATTGACCCTGGCTTCCTGTAGCACAGTATTTACAGCTGGGCATAGAGGACCCAGCCGTATTGAGTGTAGCAGCATTTAGAGATGCCCCGAGACCCCGTGATGAAGAGGGCAATGTCCCTGTCTGGCTGGTGTCTGGCTGGGTCGTTTTCTTCCAGTCTGGGTCCATGTGAGAAACATTAAAATGCAAACTGGAGCCTGGTCTGGGTCCCTCTGAGTCCACCGCATTAGCTGGTGGTGCTGGGGACCTCTGGAGGCCCCTCCGTCATCTCCAGGTGGCCACACAGCCTTCCCTTGCTCCTGCGGCTCGGTTGCTGGAACTCGGACTCAGCGGGCCTCCTTTCTGGAGGAGTGTTTTCTGGAATGCTGAGAAGTGGGCATTTAAGAAGACTGAGGGGCTGACCTGTGCAGAATGCTCATTTCACCATCTTCCCATTTGAAGATAACGGGAGTGTGGAAAGAGCCCGGGAACAGGACCGCTTCTGTCAGACTTACAACCTCACTACTATTTTGTTTATTGATGCTAATCATTTTCCCAACAATAGGAATTCCCCTGGTCTTCATGAATCTACATAAAACACAGAAAGGGAAGTCGGTGAACGAGAAGCAGTTCATGTTTTAGTTATCCAAGTGAGTTGAATGATAATTTTGTTTCTTATGCTATCGAAGATTAAAGAAAAAGAAGAAAAAAAGAAGCAACAATCCTCTAAATTTTCAAAACTAGTTTCTTGCCCCCCTGTGCAATTATGTTTACTTATAAATGAAATAACATGATTGTGGGTATGTGTGTATTTATATACGATATGTAAATATATTTTACATGCGTGTGTGTAAATATACATGAAAAGCATGCCAGCGAGCAAGTGCTAGGGTGTATTAAAAAATTCCCAAATGCTTCCTGCATGTCATATATAACAGTTACATTTTTTTCCCAGGGTTTGGAGGAGGAAAAAAAAGCGAGAAAGAAAATGAAATCCAGATTTGTAATTCCTAACAGGAGAAATGTGATCCTTTTCAATGTTTAAGTAATATTTCCTGTAAAACATACGAGGCCATCTGCAAAGCCGTTTCCAGACACATTTTGAAGTAGCAAGGGCAACTGTAAGAGACAGAGGCAGCCGGCAGCCCACCTCGGGGAGGCGGGACGGCACCGGCTCTGAACACTGGCACAGCAACTTGGCAAAGCGTTTCAATTCCTGCATAGTTCATAATTTATTTAATTTACCTCCATTTTACAGACTGGGAGGGGGCCTGAGGGAGCCAGGAGAAAACCAAGAAAGTCGTGAAAAGGTACACACGTTATCTCCTCCATCAAGACTGCAATACTAGATGAGGAGACTCAGACCCCGTTTCGTCTGTAAGAGGTTTTGGTTGAGATGCTGCAGGGAAAGTTCCCTGAAATGATGACATGGCAACCAAAGGGAATCTATTTGGCCAGGAAACGTGGACGCCAAACCTTTCTGGCTATTTAAGCCCATTATAAAATTTTGTTTTATTGTTGATCTCCAGGGTCACCTTATGGATTCGTGTTAGTAAAATGTTACGGCCCTGGCCTAATAATTGCTTTGTGAAAGGTTCTACTTTTCCAAAATCTCATCGTGTCAGGAATAGTCAGGAATAGTCAGGAGTTTCTGTTTAGTTTAGATTACTTTTTAGAGTATTAATCTATACATCCTACATCCAATTCCAGTGTTAACGCCAGCATTGATTAATTCCTTTCCTAGAGAGTGAAATGTTCAGGTTGGTGTGTAATGGCGTTAAGTGAGTGTTATCTCTTCTACAGAATTGTACCAATGCATAAGTAACTTTTTTTTTTTTTTTCCCAGGTCTCGGGTAAAGTTTTGCCAGACCTGATATGGGTACCAGTCAGCAGCTGGCTGTGATTTATTTTGTAATGAACAGCAGGGTGTTATTTGGATTGCACATTTATATTTTTAAAATAGAACCTTAGACTTGGTGCTCTTGAAAATATTCTCCCAAGTGGACACAGCCACAAAAAAAAAAAAAAAAAAAAAAAAAAATCTGTGATCCCTATATTGGACTCCTCATTTGGAAATGATGTTTGTATAAATAACATGACTTATAATTTAAAAAGCTTTTCTTCAAGACAGCTTAGAGTTCTTTTCCTGGGGCACCCCACTCTCCTGTTTATGTATTTTTTTCCATTTATTTCTCCCCCCACCCTTTGGCCTCTTCTCTGGATTTTGACTGTGCTTTCTCCTCTGCTCGCATAGTTAGCATGAGGGTGAGTCACTAAGTTGAGTATAAGTACAGCTTTGGAATAATTTATTCCAGAATCATGAATACTCCTTCCTTTCCAACAGAATCTCTTCTTAACTCGCCACACTGAGGAACACAGAA
The DNA here is from genome assembly GCF_009764315.1 of Trachypithecus francoisi. Taxonomy (NCBI): domain Eukaryota; kingdom Metazoa; phylum Chordata; class Mammalia; order Primates; family Cercopithecidae; genus Trachypithecus; species Trachypithecus francoisi. The sequence goes on along the minus strand of NW_022681442.1, from coordinate 2,892,954 downwards.
AGCTTCATCAGCTGCTGATGTTACATTTTTGAGTATCCATATCATATCTTAGCTTCTGTCCCAAAGCACATCTTTAATAGCTGGGAAGTGTGAGAATCAGAAGGCTCGGAGCAGATAGAAATCAAGTGCAAATTTACTAGACGGCTCAGTAGAGAGATGGCTGTTTAACTTTCCCACAATAAAAATGGTGCCACTTCACCGGTCAGAGAAGTGCCCTCTGACATCTTTCCAAGTGGACTCCCCAGTTTTAGACACATAGAAGCAGTCTTCTCACGTAGGCTCCATCCAGTTCAGGGTGCAGTCTGAGGAAGTCTGTGTGACAGTCCTCTACCCCTGCTCGCTCTCAGCCACCCACGGGGCCTGTGGAATCCGGGAAAGCCCTGTACACACCCAGGAAGGGACTGGACACTTTTCTTCAATCCTGCATTTTCAGAATTCATTAGCCAACGGGCCATTTCCTTCACAGATCAGCTGCTATTTGGCACTTTTAGGAAGGGGAGGGAGCTCATCTGCGCTGCTCAAAGAGGAAAACTACAGCTCAGGGAGGCTCCGAACATTTCTCCATCTATTCACACAGCTGCTGTCAGTGTAGAGAGTCAATGGTCATTTTCAATGAAAGGCCTGCTCTAATTATGAAAAATAAAAATTCTCCCCCAAATGGCCTCATCTTTACCTGAGAGGATGCGAACTCTAATCTGCCACCATGATCTGTGGACCCTCCTCTGGAAGAAGGACCCTGTCTTCTTCCTTCCACAATACCTCTTGGCTACAGGGCATCCTGTTTTTTTTTTTTTTTTTTTCCCTTCACAACAAGACTCAGAACATAATCTTTATGATATGAATGAAGGATAGGCCTGAAATGATTGATAAAAATATCTCCTTTTAGAACCAGGACTTTTTTTTTTGTCATTCAAGGACTGCATTATCCAAGACACAGGGAAATGTATTGGTGCCGATCGGCGGATTTTCCCTCCATTGGCAGGGAGACTGCGGGTCCCCATGCTCTGGCCCTAGGAGACACTCGATGGAGCTCTCCTGCCAGAGCGAAATTAGGAACAAATCCAACGGCTTCGTCACTGCCTCCAGCATTCCTTCTTTTCTGATGCAATCTCCCTGTGTTTTTACATGCAAGGATCATCTTCAGAAAAACCACCCAGGAGAGTGAAAACTCACACGGTGTTTCATTTTTTTTTCTTTTCAGAAACATATGTGGGAAAGCCTAGAGTGCGTATTCCTATTTGCCTCTCTCAAGTTTCTGGCTTTGGGTTGCTCTTAGAGAAAATAAAGCAGTGCCAGAAAGCAACAATATGGCTCAGACTCCTTGGGTGTCACCCCATTTGTCCTGGGGGAGACTCAGACGTAATATTTGGTGAGATGTCACCAGGAGGCTCCATTCCTGCCTCCCAAATCAGACTGGGGTGACTGGGGTAGGGGTCTTCAGAGATGGGGCAATTGGCTGGCGGCCTGGGCCAAGGCCATCTCAACACGTGTCAGACAAGGTCAACCAACAGTTTCAAGTTAGGTGCGGAGTAAACAAATGTCAATGTTAAATATGGTGATTTACAGCTGAATTTCATTAAGTTCTTCCTTAGGAGGTGAGCATTTTATGGAACACTGGGGACTCTTAGAGTCGGTCAGATGTAGCCCTAAAACAAGACATATTGTAGCCTTTTTCTCACACATCAACTTTAGGATATAGGGTCCAACAGAGAAGTCTCCCTGGCTTGGAACTTGTCACCTAATTACATGGGTGGCACTTCACAAGCAGGAAGGGGTCAGGTGTTTCTAAAAACTGAAAGAGGTCACGCAGGTGCTGGGCTGGACACAGACCCAGTGGCCTTTGGTACTTGCCTGCAGAGATTCTGAATGTGAACTTAATGGAAATTAATTCATTTATTCCATCTTTATTTGGAGACATTCCTCATTTGCTTTCAGAACCTGTAGTCTCTTAAGCAGAGGTACACTGAATCTCCATGACACTGACGGGAATACTCAGCGCACAGACCTGTTGCTACCTAGCCAGCAAAAACATTCTTCAGCCGGGAAGTCTGGCCTCGGAAAGTCCTTGTTGGGGGTGGCCTCTTACCAAATCACCAAGTCCAGACTAGGCTGTCTCACCTGCCGGGTGACTGCGCTTTGTTGGCTTAGTTTGGATGCTTGCATCGTGCATTCCTGGAAGTTTCTACTTCTAGGGACCTGGCAAGATGGAAATATCTTAGTATTGACTCTTCCTCCAGCCCCTTAGGGTCTTCGTCACGCCCTTCCCAACTTGGTTTTCAGACTGCAAAACTTCCTCCATCTCTTTGCCCCATGTTGGCCCTGGGTAGCCCCTTCGTCCAGCAGCCTCAGGAGCTTCTGGGCCCTGGACGTCCCTCACACTTCACCATTCTTTCCCTCCTCTCCCTTCACAACATAAGGGCACCCTCTTAACTGCCTCCCTCCCTCTCTCTGACAATTGAATTCTGCAAGAGGAAATGTGAGGCATGGAGAGTGTGCCTGGAATTCACAGACACAGAACTTTGACTGGAGGGCACCCAGGACTGGGGGAGCGGAGAAGGTTTCGGGTTTTCTTCTGAGCAATGAGAAACTTTTGGAAATAGGGGGATGGCCGCGCAACATTATTACTCTAAGTAATGAATCTGAATTGCACACTTAAAAAATGAAAATCTATGTCGTATATTATGTCTATTTTACCAAATTAAAAGTAAAAGGGTGCCCAGAGTGAATGCTGAGGTCCTGGCCCACGAAGTCTCTGATTTTGTGAAAATGCATCAGGCATGTAGAGCCTCTCGTCCTAGGGGAAGCACCTCCTGGGATTCCAGCCGCTCCACTCAAGATCCCAGGACCTCTGTCAGCCAGTCAATCCACCCTGAATTCTTTGTCCAGCCCCTAGGCCAGGCAGGCAGGGCAGTCCTGCAGCGGTCTCTGAGGCCATCTTTGGAAGACACTGTGGGGCCTTCTCTAGGAGCTGGTCTGGCAGGGAGGGTGCGCCCTGGGCTGCTGCAGATCTGGTCCATGAAGGTGTTAGTGGGTGCCATCCTCAAAAAGATCAGACCAGTCAGTCCTGGCCCTGAATCAGGAGCATGATGCCTTTGTGAGGATGAATTCAGCAAATAACAGGAACTGAAAAGCACATTTGTGTTGTCACGGTGTTTACTTTAAGTTTGATCTCATTATTCCTAATAGGCAAAATAATGAGAATGAATGTGGCCCTGGCAAGGCTTTATCTGAATAGCCTCATCTGGAGTCGGAGGGAAATGTTCCTTTGCAGTATGATAGGCAACACAGTGGTTAGGAGCAGTCCCACATCAAGAGGGCTATGGCCGCCTACGCTTTGTTCACTCCTTTCTTCAGGCCGTGTGGCTTCCTTCCAGCTTACCCTGCTGTGAACTTATTAAAGCCTGCCACAGTCAGGCTTGGGGCTGAATCTGTCCCAGGTAGGCTTATCAGTGGCAGATTGCAAAATCCTAAGAAATGCAAATTTTTTACTTCTATTTCCCATCTTGGAGTAAAGTAGGAAAGAAAAAGAAAAGGGGGAGTTACAGTATATTTGAATAAAGAAATTGGGACTTCACTAGTAACCACTGGCCTGAGATTAGATGTCCCTAATTAAAATGATTAATAAGTACCAAAATGACTTAAAATTTTGTGACACCTTGAAAAATTAAAAAAAAAAACAGTTTGTCTTCCAGATTCCTGGTGCAGAAGCTTGTTTTAGGAATGGTTTTTAGTCCCATAAGTCAGCTAACCTCTCAAATGAGATTAAAATCTTTGGATTTGGTAAAGTTTGCATAAATATTTTACATGGATCCATCTTTAATTAGGTTATAACATTAGAAAGTGCCAAGCAGCATTCCCTTCCCACAAATTAGACCTGAGCCCCACAAACAAATTAATTTGTGTCTCAGGGTTTTGACTGGGCCTCTCGGCTCCCTCCCTTCTCACAAGTACTTCTGACCCTCTGGATTTCAAATGCCTGCGGGTAAAAAGCAATTATAAAAACATGACTCTCCCAGATCAGCTTTCGCCTCTGCCTTGTCTCTGTTTTATTGATGGGAGATTGAAGGAAGATTCAAATCAGCCATCCTTCAATTCCTCACCAGCAGCAAAATGCAGAAATCATTAGCTCTTCCTGTGTAGAAGACTTTGTCCTGCCTTATTATTCAAAACTGCTTGCTTGTATGACTCAAAAAGGGCATGTTGAATATTTATTTCTAATTTTCAGCACTGGTAAATATTATATCGCTTTGTTCCCAATGTTCTTTATATTTTGCAAATTTTATAGCAATTAATTAATGCGGCACTGTTATTAGCAGCATCTCCCCAGTTTTCACTGCCTGCATTTAACATGATATAGCTCCTAAGGACTTCGTTGGAGAAATTTCACAAGCAGGCTGTGTTTGAATTATAAGATCAGTTCTGGTGAACAGGAACTTGTTCTCAGTGGAGAAAGCTTTTATTGCAAACCTTGCCTTGTACCATCACAGCTAATTTTATTTAATTATAACTACCATCATCTCCCCAAATTCCCACCTCCCCCCAAAAAATAAAAGAAATTTGGTATAAACATAGCCTGATTTTAAACAAAGTGAGATACAAGCATTTGCAGGCTGGCAAGTGGAAAAGAAGGGCTGGTGCCATTCACGGCTACCAGCGGCTACCCCAAAGGAGACCCGAATAGCAATAATCATTTTCATTATTTGGCAACATGTTTCTATTTTTTCACAAGGCTAATTTTAAGTGCTGCTATTCTGATTTTATTGGTGATATAAATTTCTATCTCATAGAAACCTGAATTCTGTTGATCAATAAAAAGTAATGAATATGTTATTGTGAGTAGGAAAAGTATAATGTTCATTTGACCAACGCATTTGATTGATATCTACAGTTAAACTCCATACTTGAGGCAAAAACATGTCTCTTTAAAAAAGTGAATCTGAAAATTGCCTTTATTTTCCTGTATTCATTCAGCAGAAAAGGCAAACATTCAAAAAGCACTTGGTGGAGACTTCAGAGACAGCTGTGCCCATGGGGACTTTGGGGGCATCTAGAGGAGGGTTTGTAGGAAGCTGGGGGCAAGAGGCCCTGGTCAAGGAGTGTGAAGGTGGAGGAAAGTCAGGAGCCAGGATGGTAGCCTAAGGTTCACTTGGGCCATGGGAAAGTCGCCTGTGGGAAGGAGGCTGGAAGAGACCCAAAGGGTTTATAGGAAGAGAAAGGAGAGGAAACTGGCAGCTGATGGAGCAAGGGAAGTCACGCCTCTTCAAAAAAGATTATAAGACATGGCCGGGGGCGGTGGCTCACGCCTGTAATCCCAGCACTTCGGGAGGCAGTTCAAGACTAGCCTGGCCAACATGGCAAAACCCCATCTCTACTAAAAATACAAAAATTAGCCAGGTGTGGTGGCACACGTCTGTAATCCCAATTACCTGGGCCGCTAGGGCAGAAGAATCACTTGAATCTGGGAGGCGGAGGTTGCAGTGAACCGAGATCACACCACTACACTCCATACAATCCAGCTTGGGCGACAGAGCAAGACTCTGTCCAAAAAACAAACAAAAAGAAGAATTCTAAGACATTGAGGGAGAAAGAATGAAATAGGGATATCTCCCTGAATACAGGGCGTTTGTGACCCACAGCCTTCCACTTTCAGGACCTAAATAAAGAAGCTTGTAACAATCATGGCCCACATTTGTGGTTCCCTTGTCCCTGGCCAAGTGCGTGTGCCCTGGGACGGAATCTTCAGAGCCACTCTGTGCGGTGTGGACCGTCTGGATGGCTGCTTACTACTAAGGATGAGAAGGCTCAGACAGGATTGCCGGCCCCTGGCCAGTGTTCAGGCCCACTTCCTAGGCCGAGCTGTCCTCACTGCCTGTCTCCAAGAGGCAGTGTGGGCTGTAGCAAGTGGCACACCAACACCGAAGGTCACACAGGCTGTGCCCAAGGACACCCCAATGACTCATTCATCAGTGGGACACCAGGTACCATCTGTGGGTGGGCTTGGAGTTCCCTGAGGAGGTAGGGGAAGCCGGCCCATGCTCCCTGGGATGGACCTCCGTGGGCTTGGCTGCTGACATCTGTTTCCCGAAGGTGGGAGAGAAGGAAGGAGCCATTCCCAGCCCACCCAAGCACAGCAGAGGGAAAGGAGCAGCCCTGCAGGCGCAGCTCCCCCAGTCTCCAGGGCTGGATCCAGAGCAATTTCGTCAAGCTGCAATATTAAATAGCCAGTGCTTTATTTTTGGAATCCCCGAATGTGAGCCGGGTTTAATGAACCTAAAGCTATAATGTTTTACTTCTCCTTTGGTAAAAATTTGTATTTCATATTTTAAAAATTGCACTCATTCTGCCAGTTGGTGTTATCAGCCAAGCATGACCCCTTCGTGCAACATTCACAAACTGTGCACTTTCTTGGTCACAACGTCTTTGTAATAGTTGGGCCATATGCTGAAAAGTCAGAGTGGAGTTGGACTCCTGTCCAGGTAGCACTCCCATAAATTAGAGGGATAGGTCACTCTGGTAGGATTCTCCAAGCACATCCATCTTCCTGCTAGTTGCAGATTCACCCAAACATTCAGAATGTTGAATCCAAAAGTAGGCAACATTCACAGAAGTCAAGAACTTCTTAAACCCACCTCTGAGTTATAAAGAAAAATCAGGGATATTTTCTTTATATCCCAAAGCTATTTTCTTTAACGTATTGTGAGGCGTGGACACTTGTAACCATTTTAAGAAGAAAATATTTGGTGCTCACTGAAACAAAATAAACTTACATTGCATTTTCTATGAAAATATACTTTTTGATTTTACAAATATGAGATATATTCCATAGCTGCCTTGTAACATTCGTCTCATAATATATTGTGAATCTCTTTAAATGCCAAGATTATTTAAGCAACCCGTATGTTGTTGATCATCTAGGCTTTTTCTTAACCAGTACATTTTGTTCTTATACACAGTCCTTTGAGGAACATCACTTTAACTGAACCTGTGTGGGTGCCTGTGATTATTTGCCTGAGGTACATTGCCAGAAGTGAAATTGCATTTGATCTTTCTTGCCAAAATGCTTCTAGATAGTTGTATCAATTTACCCCCCTGCCAAAGCAGTACGTAAGAATGTTCCTTCCCTGCGCTCTTAGCCTCACCATGAATTACACGTCTGTCTGTCTGTCTATCTATCTATCTATCTGTCTATCTACCTACCTACCTACCTATCTTCTATCTATGTACTTGTCTACAAACGATTCATCTATGTATTCTCTATCTATGTATCTATCTATGTATCTCTCTATCTATCACTATCTACAATCCATTCATCTGTGCATCCACCATCTATCTATCCATCTATTACCTATCTCTATCTATCTATCTATCTATCTATCTATCTATCTATCTATCTATCATCTGTCTACCTTCTATCTACTTATCTATAATCCACAATCCATTTATCCATGTATTATCTATCTATCTATCTATCTTCTACCTACCTACCTATCTACAATTCACTCATCTATATATCCATCATCTATCTACTTATCTTCTATATATCTCTCAATCTACCTATCTACTACTCATCTATTGTCTGTCTATCTACCTAACAACTAACCATCCGTCCATCCACCAAACCAACTATCTTGAACATTTGTCAGTCTGATAGATGACAATGATGGGTGTTGTAATCTGTTTAAATTTGCATGTTTGACTATTATGGGTGTATTATAAATCTGTGGTTCATCTCGTTGAATGCACTCTTTGTATTCCTTACCCATGTCTCCATTGAGGCTTCAGTTTCTTATCAATTTGTAAAGCTCTCTGCCTTTACATTTTAACATCTAAATTTTCTTATTTATCATTTGCATTTTTATTTTTCCATAGTATTTTTGACCCCCAGGAGTGTAATGCCTTCATGCAATTAAATGTGTCTCTCTTTTCCTTTATAGTTTTGCTTTTGTTGTCATCTTCAGATAGGTCTCCTCATCCTCAGATTTTTGTAGATAATTTTATAATGTATTTCCTTCTATTTTATGGCTTTATGATAAATTTGGATCCTTCTGTAACTTATTAAAGGCATGGACCTAACTTTTTTCTTTTTTCAAAATAAGTAGTTATTTCCCTGAATACATTTGCTTCATCTGGATTAAAAGCCACTATGATATTCTTGGATCGGTTTCAAGATGTCCTATTCTGTTTTAGGAATCTGCCTATCTCTGTACCAGTAAAACACTGTTGTTTAATTTGTCCTGATTTTGCTTAGGCAAGCCCCCTCATTCTTGCTTTTCATTCTAATTTGATTATTTAAAAAATAAACTCTAGGATTATTTTATCACATATAAACATTTTTGTTGGAAATTTTGTTGTAATTTTCTTGAATTTGAAGGTCAATTTGGAGGAAGAGAATTGGCTTCTTTAGTATACTGGGTCTTTTACACAAGTGCATGGTTAGCATGGGTTTTACAGATATATTATTGACTCTCAGTTATTTTATAACTTTCTTAACAGTGATAATGACACTTCTCTTTAACTCATAAAATAAAAACAAATTACTACATTTTCCTTTTTTCTACCTACTTTTCAGTATTGAACTTTTGCATTCAGATAATTATTTCTATTATTGTATTATTAGATTGTCTTGCATTGTTTTTTAACTTTTAAGTTTTTTTTTTGAAGTTGTAATTAGTTCCATTATCGTGTTAAAACTACTTAGAAATTAACTCTTGAATGTTTATAGTTCCCTGCCATCCATGTTTTACATGATTAATCCCCTTTTTAGCTTATTCAAGGTCATCTTTGAGTGATTTTCCTTTAGAATGAATATAGGTTGGTAAAATTTTAATAACAAAAATGTTAGCTTGGTGCCAATATAATTTCCCTCAAAGCTTTATAGATGATGCTCCACTATGTCTTAGCATTTGGTATATTTGAGGGCAAATTGATTTACTATTATTAGTAACAGTAGTATAAGTAATTTACTTTTGTTCTCCCAGTCTAGATGACAGGAAGATTTAACATTTTCACACTAGTATGTCTATGTGAAATATGTATTATTATTATAATCATTATAATTTGGCAGCTGGGAAGTTCATTCTCTATATAAACTTATCTTTAAGGGAAAGACAAATTCTTTAGCTTAGAAACCTTCTTTTGCCAATACTCTTTCTCTGTGTGCTTGTGGGATTCCTGTGGTGCATATGTTGAATTTCCTGAAACTAATTCCATATGTGTTCACTTCCTTTTATCATATTTATCTTTTTACTCTTTAGGGTTAAAATCTGGGAAAATAAAAATGAAAAAATAATAGACTGTTTCCTGGATTTTCCAATATACTGTTCGCTAGTTTCTTTATTGAAAGACAACACACACACTCTGTTGCCATCCTTTAATTCCCTTTGTGTAGATGAATGTGTTTTATAGCATTGAGAGGGGAACGCAGACACCCTCTGTGGTGGACAGACCCTAGAGTGGTCCCCTATCCCTGCCTGTATAATCCCCTCCCCTTGTGTGAGGACAGGAACCATGGCTTGCTTTTAACCCACAGAGTATGGCAAAGGTGTTGGGGTGTCATATCATGATTCAGTTACATTATCTGGTAAAGATAAGGGGATGGCATTCCTCCAGTCCTGCGTGTGTGTGTGTGTGCATGCACACACACATGTATGTGCACATCCCGGCTTTGTTAGCTTGCACTAGAGAGATTTGCATTGCTGGTTCTGCAGAGGCAGACATCCTTTATGTGTGAACATCCTATGGGAGGGCTACACACTAGGGCAGTGTGGGCAGCCTCTAGGAACTGAGGGTGGCCTTGGACCCACAGACAGCAAGGAGCTGAAGTCCTCAATTGAGCCACAAAGGAATTATTTCTGCCCACCCATGAGTAAGCTTGGAAGCGCATTCTCCCCTGATTGAGTCTCTGGATGAAAACACATCCTTGACAGTGCTCTGCTTGAAGCCTTGTGAGATGCTGAGCAGAGGACCCAGGTAAGCCACACTCAGACCATGACCCACAGAAAAGGTAAGTTATGAAGTGTGTGTTGTTTTAAACTCCTGACTTTGTGGTAATGTTACACAGCAACAGAAAACTAACATACTCCCTAAACTCTGCTATTCCTTGAGTTTCCTAAGTGAACACTTACTCTGATTTGTCAGGTTGGTCCCTTTTTTTGAAACATGAAATCTTTTCATCCATCCAGTGACATGGACTATTCTGGAAGTAATGGACCCTGTGAAAATATTCTAGGTTCCAATAAATAATAATAAGAATTTATTTGATTTATTGTGGTTCAACTTTGCCAGATTGAAGAACCAAATTGTTGAGCAACTGGAAGCTTTCATTTCAAAATTATTCCCCTCCCCTCTGCCATTCCCAAAGACCCCCTTTTGTTTTATCAGAAAGCCTAAAGTTAGACAATGACAATGCACCTAGTTAACAGGCACAGCTTCTCTGATTAGGGACATGGTGGCCCTGTTCCACACTGGGGTTAGGGCCTCCAAGATCCTGCCTCTGTGGACTGCACCATCCTATGGTCACCTCCAGGAACTGTGTGGTAGCCTGACTGCTCCCTTTTCTCAAATTTCTTGGGCCCTGGGCCCTGAGCTAGCCCAGACCATAGTGGGAGACTCAGGCTGGATGGATGAGTGGCATCCTCTACCCCCTCCCCAAGTGCCTGAACCACACCTCACATATATTCCCCATCAAAGTCTGTAGTGTTTAAATGACATCCCTTCCTATTTTCTACCATGGACAGACTTTCTCCCATTTTTCTATTCCTTTGAACATCTGAACTTTAAATGCATGGAATCGGTTCAGTTACTGGGCAGATATTCTTTAACCAGTAGAATGTAAGAGAGATGTAGATAGCCATCTTCATTTGGATTCTCTAAATTCTTGGAGAGGATATAGCAAATGGAAATGGATTCTCTCTTGTGGTTCAATATGAACGTGTGAGTATAAAATGTTCTAAAACTTGCAGGGTAACTATTATCACGTTAATGATTTTCTAAATCTAAATAGTCAGTCCTGTCTAAATCTCACCCATGGTCTATGACGGATCACCTGGTCACGTTTTCGTCATCCCTTCCACCAAGAGAAGCCTCCATGCAGCGGGTCAGTCTTATGTCCTCATCATTGCTTGTCCTTTTGGGTGCCCACATACTCTTGAATTGGGGACTTTTCCAATCTCCTGGGCTTTAAGGGGGTATTTGTGGAGTCTTTCTGATATGCAGAGCCCTTCTTTCTTCCTACCCCATCCCCCACCTCTTTCCTTTGCCTCTTTCTGGGCTTTTTGGCTTTCTGGCAGATGAAAGAGACTATTTCTTATCTCCAACATCTGTGAAATATTCCAGACACCATTCTCCTCTTTGCAGTCCTCAAAAAGACATTTAGGGTGGGGCCTGTCTTATTTATCCACTTAAGAATACTGCCTCCTTCCTTTCTGTCTAAGGTTGCCTGACTTTTGTTATTCCTCTAATGACTTTAGCCTTACAAATAAAAGCCAGGATGAAGGTCATCTGCTGTGTTGTCCTCAAATACAGAAAAAAGATAGGGTGCCACCTTGGCTGAAGCAGGGACAGCCCTCCAGACCAGGGTCGAAGAACAGGGGAGGGGGGATGGGGGCCACTTGTGAAATGCCTGCCTCTGCTCCACAGAGAGGTGAGTGCAGGCTGAAAAGCAGCGTTTTGGAAACTTTATGCGTATTTGACTGAGTAATTTTATATCTGTGGAATTTAAAAAATAAAGCTTATTTTATATATTTTATATCTTTTTAATGTTTCTAGTGAATTCATCTTTATTGTTCAATTTTTTTTTCTGAGACAGAGTTTTGCTCTTGTCGCCTAGGCTGGAGTGCAATGGCTCCATCTCAGCTCACTGCAACCTCCGTCTTTCTGGTTCAAGCGATTCTCCCGTCTCAGCCTCCTGAGTAGCTGGAATTACAGGCACCAGCCACCATGCCTGGCTAATTTTTGTATTTTTAGTAGAGACGGAGTTTCATCATGTTGGCCAGGCTGGTCTTGAACTCCTGACCTCAGGTGATCCACCCACCTCAGCCTCCCAAAGTGCTGGGATTACAGGTATGAGCCACCACGCCCGGCCAGAATTCTTTTTTATTGTATTCTGAAAGGGTTCCTTCACCATGGTGTTTGAGGGCCGTGTGCAGAATACAAAACCTGTCTCGTTTCCTGGAGTATCGAGAGAGCAAAGCAAATTCCAGTCAGCTCTTTCCGAATCTACAGCATAAATGCATAACCAAAACTTGAAAACAGCAGTTTCTATTAATACATCTTGGCCAGATGGCCACTGGTTGGATTGAAAAGAAAGAATGGTTGGGAAAACCACCAGGAATCAAAGCATCTTCACACAGTGACTGTTTCCACTTCCACAGAGGGATGGTGGGCGAGACAACTGGAGCTTTGCTTCACTGGAGCAAATGACTTTCTTTACAACTTGGTTTTCTCTCAAATACGTCCTCATCCAAACAATATGATCACATTTCTATAATACATTTATTTGAATCTTTGTATTATATAAAGCAGAGTAAACAAATATATGTCATGGTACTACATATATGTCTTCACTAAATAATATTAACTATTTATTTTCTTTTTGTTTTTTAGAGACAGGATCTTGCTCTGTTGCCCAGGCTAGAGTGCAGTGGTACCATCATAGTTCACTGTAACCTTGAACTCCTAGGTTCGAGCAATCCTCTTGCCTCAGCTTCCCGAGTAGCTGGGCCTACAGGCTTGTGCCACTACACTTACCTAATTATGTATCTTTATTTTTCGTAGAGACAAAATCTCACTATGCTGCCCAGGCTGGTCTCAAACTTCTGGTCTCAAGTGATCCTTCTTTCTTGGCCTCCCAAAGCACTGGGATTACAGGTGTGAGCTACTGCAGCCTGGCCTAAATTCCATATTTCATATAGCTTTAATCTCCAAAAACTAAGACATGCTCTCTTTGGTGATAAGTTAAAAGAAATTAGTTTCTTAAATTGTTAATCAAGAAAAATTTAGTAAAAATTTTATCCTCATTATTACTACTTAGATTCTTTGTATAATTGGCAACTTTCAAGGGAGCTCCTTGAACTATTTTTCTTCAAACTCAGACTATTCATATTTTTCAAATTGTGCATGTGGTATTCCAGCTCAGGGTGTAAGAGTTATTAAGACAGTTTAAAATATGTTAAAAATTTTAAAAATCGTAAAAACATGAAAACCAGCAGATATAATTGGTATATATTCGATAAAGGATAGTGGATACCAATGGTTGAGTAAAGACATCAAAATATTTAGGTACGGTTTTGATGTTTTCCTTTTGGCGACTAGTAGTTGATGACTTGAAACTTTTTAATGCCCTAATACTAGAAAAAAGGAAATGTCCTACTTCATACTTCTTCCTGCTCATTGAACCACTTACCTGAGCTGATACAAAAAGGATGCTGTGACTTCAGGTGACGTCATGGCAGCCATGGCGTTTTCCAGTAGGAGGAGGTGTGACTGACAGTCTCCTTGAAGGACGGTCTTGCAGCACCTCAGGCTTGACCATACAGGGTTACTGGGAGACTGTTTTCGAGCACAGTGATGGTGTAATGAGCGTGACTTCCCCTCCAGAGGATGGGCCACATCTCTGAACCCCGCCGCTGGAATATCTGTCTCATCAGAGACCTGCTGGAGTCTCCTAGGCTACACTCACTTAGAAATAAATCAGCAAGACTCTGGGCAGTCAGAACTTGTTCACAATGCTTTGGAGAAGACAAAAGGAAGCAAACTGACACCATGTTTCAGTTAAGCATTTAAAATCAGTTCAAATCTAGTATTTCAATTTGGAGCTTCACCTGGGAGGGACAAAGCCTCGCTTGTCATCATGAGACAGGGTAGAAAATTCTCAAGTGATTTTGTAAACTTTCAAGATCATCAGGACTCCATTGATCTGCTTTCCTCTCTCCTGTTCATCAGGAACAGTTTTCTGCATTCTTATTAGCCTTGTCATTGAGTTTCAAGGAGAAAAATACAGCGAATGCCTTCGTTACTTGTCTGGTAGCTAGAGGAGGCCGAGATCATGGCGGATGTATGTTGGTGATTCCCTTTTATGCTTCAGTGAAAATGAGGAATGTATAAACATATGCAGGTACTTCTTTAATTTGGGAAGCTTCCTTTCTATGTCTGAAAATATCCCGTTAATTCCCTCTGTTCTGATGTACTTGTATTTTATACAGACTGATGCATGGACATTTACCTGTTGCCTAGTCTTAGGTAGATAGGCTTCCAGGATGTGGACCCAACACCCGCTAAACCCTGCTTAGGTTTAAGCTTTAAAGTCACATTGAGAGGGTTAATGATGGGTGATGAAGGAAAGAATCTTTGTGCCAATGTATTCATCAGGATAAAGGACTTAACCTTTGGTCGTATAAGATGGCATTTTTATAAAGTGCAAATTCTGACACATTTACAAAGTCTGGTTGATTTCAAATCCACTGAAATTTGTTTTTGCTTTCATGTCTGCTCAGGCAAGAGAGACACTAGTAGAAAGAAATCTTACCAGACTACAAGTTAGTTACTTTCAGTTCTAATAATTGTAGATTTCAGAGTATCAATTTCTGGTGCTCTAAAGCATGTCCACCTTTTTGCTTCTACAAATTGATTAAGCTTTTTATTTGATATCACAGAAGCCTCCGGAGAGTTCTAACCTATATTTCAACCTTTGAAGAAATTCATACCCACAAGATATTTCTGCTGGACAATCTTCAAGGTCATTAATATAATGCTTAGAAATTTTCAGCCGAGAGTGGATTTAATCAGCACATTTCTCTATGTGTCGCTTCATAGCATGATTCAAATATTGTTTTGCCTTTTAAGTTCCTTAGGAAGTCAGCCTCTATTATATTTGTTTTGCATCTTTAAATGCAGACAACCAAGGGGATTTTATGGCAAAGTATGATAAAACTGATACCGCAAAATAACATAAACTAGAAGTGTTTAGATGTTGATGGAAGAAAGTTGAAGAATCATTTTTAGAGTTCTTTATATAGTTCTATCTACAAATACATCCCAGAAAGTTTGAAGAGAATTAAAAAATAGATGTAAAGGTCATATAAAAGCCACCATAAAATATGAAGACTTTGGTGAGGGGAAAAAAAATGATGTCTGTGATTTCCACTGTTGAAACAGTATGTTGTGCTGAAAGATTTAGAGATGGCTGAAGCTATGCAGATGAAAATGTCTGGGTCACCTGTGTTGACTCTTTCATTGCACAGGATACAGTAATAAATAAGGTTGCCCACATTCTAGAGACCAGTTCATCGGTTAAAACAACCTAGGAAACACTGAAAGGTAAGGAATTAAATGTGAATTTGGAAAGCGAGAGGCCATATTTTAATATGCATGACCATTCATATTTCAGAGAATAGAACCTTACAGGAGATCTCAACTGCTGAGTTTTGATTGTGGGAGGAGCAAATACTTGAGAAAGATTACTATTTAAGCTACTTCAAGAAATGATCAGTCATTATGTTATGGGAAATAATTCAGAGTACTGCCTTCACCACTTAAATGTGTCAGCTGACTCTTTTCAGATACTTCCAGATGAAAACAAACAAGGCTTAGAGAAAAATTACACATCAAAAACTACGTTGTTAATAAGCAAATTTAGATTTTAATTTCATCAACCTGCTGAAACAACAGCTCCTTCAAGTGGTGTGACTGATATGAATTAGTATCTTATGTGCCCAGACATGAATATTATGAAATAATTTGTTGACTGAGTCCATGAATCAAGCTCCCCTTCATCCTGATTCCATAGTCCCATCTGAAGGCACTTATTAAAAAAATACTCCAGCAAAATGAACTAGAAGTAAGTTGGTATTTGAGAAAATAAATAAGATGACCCCTTAAAAATAAAAAGTGGTTAAAGATAATTTATGTCTTTAGTGCTTCATTTTCTTTAAATAATAGAGATGTAGTAACAAATAATCTCTGGATATGAGTGGCATTTGCCTGTTTTTCCCTGTCAGTTTTACTAATGAATTTTGATAGTTTGTCATTAGGTGTAACCTATTTGGGATTTTTGTGTCTTCCAGATAAAGAATAGGGCATTTTCTTCATCATGCAATGTCCTTCTTTATTCCTTGTGGCACTCTTTGCCTTGAAATGTACTTTGATTTTAACACGTTCACACCAGCTCCCTTACGCTTATTTTTGACATAGAATACCTTTTTCCTTTCTTTATATGACCATATCTTTATGTTGAAAATATAAATGGTTGGTGCAAAAGTAATTGTGGTTTCAAACCATGAATTTTAAATCATCATAACTAAGCTGAAACATGTCTTTATTAGTCAAAATAGAAACCATTACAATCAACACATTTTTGCCAGTGAGAAATAAGTTTGTTCATTTCTGTAGCATACAAATCCATGCTCTGGGATATGACGAACTCTTGGAAAGCATTTTCTGCATGCTGCTGGTTGTGGAAGCATTTTTTCCCTCCAAAAAGTTGCTGAGATGCTTGAAGAAACCATAGTCGGTTGGCGAGAGGGTGGGCGAATATGGAGGAGGAGGCAATACTCTGTAGCCCAATTCGTTCAACTTTTGAAGCGTTGGTTGCATGATGTGCAGTCTGGCATTGTCGTGGAGAAGAATTGGGCCGTTTATGTTAACCAATGCTGGCTGTAGGCATTGCAGTTTTTGATGCACCTCATCAATTTGCTGAGCATGCTTCTCAGGTGTAGTGATTTCACTGGGATTTAGAAAGCTGTAGTGGATCAGACAGGCAGCAGACCATCAAACAGTGACCATGACCTTTTTGGTGCAAGTTTGGCTTTGGGAAGTACTTTTGAGCTTCTTCTTGGTCCAACAACTGAGCTGGTCATCACTGGTCGTCATATAAAATCCGCTTTTCATTGCATGTCACAAATCAATTGATAAATGGTTCATTGTTGTGCGTAGTATAAGAAAAGACAACACTTCAAAACGATTTTTAAAAATTTTCACTTAGCTCATGAGGCACCCACTTATTGAGCTTTTTTACCTTTCCAATTTTGCTTTAAATGCCAAACGACCATAGGATGGTTGATGTCGAGTTCTTGGGCAACTTCTCATGTAGTTTTAAGAGGATCAGCTTCAATGATTGCTCTCAGTTGGTTGTTGTCAACTTCTGATGGCTTGCCATTACGCTTCTCATTTTCAAGGCTCTTGTTGCCTTAGTAAAACTTCTTGAACTACCACTGCACTGTTCCTTCATTAGCAGTTGCTGGGCCAAATGCATTGTTGATGTTGTGAGTTGTCTCTGCTGCTTTACAACTCATTTTGCACTGGAATAAGAAAATTGCTCATATTTGCTTTTCATCTAACATCACTTCCATAGTCTAAAGTAAATGTAAATTAAGCAACAAGTATAAGTCATTAGCAAAAAATAAAGTGAGAAATGTGCATGAAAATAATGTACCACATAACTGCATTTATTTAGGAATGTATTCCAATATCAAATAGCAAATTTCAACAATGCAAAAACTGCAGTTTCTTTTGCACCAACCTAATAGCTCTCCTCTAAAAACTGTATAATTGGGTATTTTTTTTTATCCAATCAGAGGGACAATCTCTGCCTTTTAATTAGGAGTATTTAGCTCATATAGTTTTATTATGATTACTAATGTAGTTGGGTTTAAGTCAACTGTCTTGCTTTATTTTATGTATTTTTTTTTGTTCTCCTGCTCCTTTCTGCCCTCTTTTGTGTTAATCAACTATTTTTATTGTTCTATTTTATTTTCTTTATTGCCTTAGCTGTACTTCTTTGATTATTTTTTATTTTTGCTAACTATATACATGCTTAATTATCAGCCTATTTAGAGCCTATGTATTGTACATTATTTCATCACATTTTACCCTTAACATTTAATATTTTACATTTTTTACTTTACACTTCTTTCTTTCCGTTAAACACTTGACACTTCCCACTTTACTCTTGCACTTAACAGTTTAAAAATATCATAGCCACACAATAGTAGAATTCTATCCTACTGCCTTACTTTGTAAAATTTCTGTCATATCTTTTACTTATACATACATTATAAACCCCATCTTATAATCTTATTTTGGCTATAAATGCTTTTAAGTAAATTACAATACTCAAGAAATTATAATTTAAGAACATTAACCCACCTATTTGCCACTTTTGTTTCTCTCGCTTCCTTCCTGTAGATCCAAGTTTTCGTCTGGTTTCTTTTGGCCTTTATAAAGGATATCCTGTAGGAGAGATTACTGGTAATGACTTTTCTCAGCTTTCGTTATCTGAAAACAACTTTATTTTCATTTTAAAAAGATTTTCAATAGATGTAGACAGAGATTCATAGTGTTTTCCTCTCAGTACTTTAAATTATCTTATCCCGTTGTCTTTTGGCCTCCATTATTTCTTATGAGAAACCAGTGATATATCTTATTCTTGTTCTTTGTATAGAATCTTTTTCTTTTAACGTCTAGTTGCTTTTGATCTTTTTTCTTTGTCTTTAGTTTTCAGCATTATGACTGTAATTTGTTGTGGTATAGTTATAGTTATCTCCCTATGTATCCTACTTGAGGTTCTTTGAACGACTTAAATCTGTAAATCAATGTCTTTTCATCAAATTTCTGACATTTCTAGATATTAGTTGTTCAAATAATTTTTCTGCCTCAAGTTTACTTTTTTGTCTTTCTTGGATTTCAAGATCATCTGATATTGTGCCACAGATTTCCAAGGACCTGTTTAGTTTTCTCTGAAATGCTCTCCTTTTGTATTCTTCAGATTGGTCAATTTCTATTGATTTAACTCTATATCCCCTGATTCTGTTCTTTGCTCTCTCCAATCTTCTGTGAGGCCCAGCCTACGAATTTTTAATTTCAGTTATTTACTTTTCAGGTCTAGAATTTCTATTTGATTCTATTTTATAGTTTCCATTGATCTGCTTATATTTTTTATCTGTTCATTTATGAGGACCATTTTTAAAAATTATTTGACCATTTTAAACATTGATTCTTTGAACATATTGATGCTTGCTTCCTTAAGGACTTTGTTTCCTAAAATAAAAATCTAGACCATCTGAAATTTAGTTTCTATTGCCTGGTCTTAAATTTTCCTATTTCTTCATACCTTTACTGATTTTTGATTGAACACTGGACATTGTAAATAATCTGTTGTAGCAACTCAAGATTCTGTTATATATATCTGAAGATAACTGACTTTTGTTCTAGTGGGCACTGCAGTTATTCTGTGATCATATTGACTTGTGCTTTGTTTTATGCTTTTTTGAACAGAACTGTGGAAAGCTTAACGTACTTCCCAAGCCAGTCTAGCTTGTGAGAATTCAATATCGTAACACTGTCTCCCTGCAGGTAATACCTGAGTTTGGTTCTATATTCGGCTAGGATGACCTAGAATAACTCTTACTCTGGGATGGAGTCTTTACTCATAAGGTGTGGCCTTTGTAGTGTCTCAGTTGTGTGCCCACAGTGTTTTTTTTTTTTTGTTGTTGTTGTTGTTGTTGAGACGGAGTCTCGCTCTGTCGCCCAGGCTGGAGTGCAGTGGCCGGATCTCAGCTCACTGCAAGCTCCGCCTCCCGGGTTTACGCCATTCTCTCGCCTCAGCCTCCCGAGTAGCTGGGACTACAGGCGCCCGCCATCTCGCCCGGCTAATTTTTTGTATTTTTTTAGTAGAGACGGGGTTTCACCGTGTTAGCCAGGATGGTCTCGATCTCCTGACCTCGTGATCCACCCGTCTCGGCCTCCCAAAGTGCTGGGATTACAGGCTTGAGCCACCGCGCCCGGCCCCACAGTGTTAAAGATATGTTCCTCAGATCTCTCCACTATGGCAAGGCAAAAACTTCAGTGTTCTAAGATGGGTGTTGCACCATCATTGCTTGATCTCAGTGTCTCTGCACTACATGAATCCTATTTGGTTTGCTACCTGTAGGCCTCATGTAGTCTCATCTTGCGAATGCACAGCCCAGCTGTTAGCCACAGACTTCCAGGGATCCCATACATGGATTCTGGGTCTTCCTCTTTGCACATCTCCCTCTTACCTGATGCCATTCCCTGACCCACAGATTTGAGACATTTTAGTTGCCCTGAACTTTGATGTTGGCCCCCTAAGCTCATTGGAATTGCTGTGCTCTACATCACGGTTGGGCAATCGTCCCTTGGCAGGAAGCCAGGGCAATTGTGTAGGTCACTTCATGGGTTTCCCTTCTCCCAGAGATCCTAGTGGGATGCTGCCAGTTGCTGAATGCACGAAAACAACTGTCTCAATATTCTCTTCAGCATTATGGTTGCTTATGGCTGCTTCAGGGCTAGTTTGGTACCAAGTACTCTAACATGACTAGCAGCAAATCGGTTTCAGTATCTTTTAACAACTTTTTAAAGTTATTATATATGCACAATAAAACTTGCAAAATATAATTATAAATAAATCATGAAAGGCAATTATAGTTATGGGAAAGAATATAATTATTGAAAATATTGCCAACATGTACAAAATAATTTAACCAAATTCAAGAGGCGGGGACAGAGATAAATGGAAAAAAGTGATTCCACTTGAATTTTCTGATTTTTTTTCAGCAATAGAGTTCAATACATATTATTTAAAGTTAAGCATTCAGGATTTAGATTACCTTATTAAAGGTATAAACATCCTCTAGAATAGCCAATGGGAGATAGAAAGGAAGGGAAAGTAGAGGTAATGAAAATAAGCTCAATTCCTAATTTTATAATGAAGTGAAGTCAGCAAACACTTATTATATAAAATGGGTAGATCTAGAAATAAGACTTTAACATTATTTAAAGTTACAGTGGTAACTTCCAGAAGGACCAAAAAACTGAAACTATGAAAAGTGGCTTCTTCTGGGGAATATGAGTAGAGTGACAGAAGAAATACATTTTTTAAATTGTGTTTACTTTCCTTATGATTTGAAATTTCATGGATATAATGTGTATTTACTTTCTCCTTGATTTATTAACACATATAGTCATTACTCCATTCCTTATTTATTTTATAATATACAGCATTATAGGTGCATATGTGTGTATTTTTAGTTACAAATATAAAATCATACAATCAAATACAGGGTTGTTCGGTTCTCAGCATACACGAGAAACATTCCGTTAATTCCCATGTACCACTCAGAGTCCTGGGCACTGCCTATCCCCAGTATGTTCTTGTATTTCACGTTGCTGTCATGTGAGCACAACTTCAAAACTTGAAGGAAACCCTACAAGTCAGAGAAGCACCCATTTTGACTATGGGGTGTCAAACATGTAGATTTCAGGAAGTATAAAACTATTAACTGAATTCATCACTTTTCAATGGGAAGACACAGACAGAGGGTGCATTTCTAATTGCATCTCTTCAGCTCTTTCTTTTTCTTCTCTCTTGCCCATCACTTGGTTTCTTGCTCTTCCTGGAGTCTCTGAAATAAGAATAAAAAAGGAATAAAGGAATCAATTAAAAATGCCTTTTGCTTTGTGTCTGTCCTTGGCAGGGCAACACTATGCTGTGCTTAAACTGGTGCTTTAGAAAGGCTGTCTAAGTTTAGAGGCTCAATTAAATGTTTTGAACAGTTTATTCTCTGGCAATGTGTTTAAGTGAATGTATCTTTAAGATGACATCAACCATTTATGGTTTAGAACTTGAGTTGGAAGTACGGGTTGTCGTTGAAATAAAATAGGAGTCTTCCCAGCCTTTATTAGAGGGTTTTTTAGGGTTTGCCATTCTTTTCACCTTGACATTTATGCTAAAATTTAGAGTGTCTGATCTTTCTTTCCTATTCTGGTTCCTTTTTTTTTTTTTACTAAACGGGGAAAACCATAAAGTCCTTGCAGTAGTTGTGAGGAGGAGAAAAGTCAGCTTCACAGCTGCTTTCGAATAGCTTGTTGCAGGGGAATTGCACTTTTTGGCAACTGCAAAATCCTTTTGGGATCGATAGGAATAACACCGGAGAGAGAAGCCACCTCCTTTAATTTTGATAATGAAATTAAAAACAAAATTGTCTGCTCATATTCCAAACTAAGCCATGTTTATGTTTGCCTTCATTCTAATAAAGGTGTGTAAAAACTTGATTGCTTTCTCTGGGAAGAAAGTAATTGTACTCATAGATGGTCACAAAACCCTTGATCATTTTATTTTCTGGAGAGTGGGCTTTATTTGACCTCCAGTGCCTGTCAAAGTGCTGTTACTTGGACCTAATTAATGACTGGGAGTATTGGATAAGTGAGCCATGGGCCATTTGTAGGTTCATGACCACAGGTAGGGACCCAGCAGATAAAACAGGGTAGATTGCTGTGGAAGAAGCTGGAACATCACTTTCAGAAGCGTAAACATGAAAATAGACATTTGGAGTGGTCTTTTTTTTAAAAAAGACTTTCTAACAAACAGAAACACCCACAAGCAAGTGGTCTTCATAGGTAACAACCTCTTCTACCTGTGGCCCAGCCTGAATTAAAACCTTCCATGCTCAATTCAAGGTTAAAAATAATAGTAAGCCATACAAGACAAAATGTATATGTATGTCAGAATAGATTATTTGGCTTTTCTATATTTTCTAATTGCAGAGTTGTTGGATGAATTAATTCAAGTGTCCCCCGCCCTGCCTCCATCCCAGCACATACTTGTCTGAGTTTTAGGTGAACCAACGTCAATTGTAGGTTAATGTCAATAAACTGAAGGCAGAAATGGTAAGGTGAGATCAGACATTTCCCAGAAACAGTTCCTATCTGGAAACACTGATAAGCTCCCAGAGGCATGGAGAGGATATTCCGCAGTGGAGTGTCCTGGCTGAGGCCTTCTTGCCTTGCTGTCTGCCTTCTGTGGACAGGGGCTCTATCATGAGAGGATCAGGAAATGGAATATGATCTATTGCAGGGTTCCTAGAAGGAAGCATGCAGAACGTCCACTTCAAGGTACAGACAGATAAAGAAAGACATTGAAAAATAAGAATCAGCCCTGAACAGGAAACGCTAAAAGGTTAGGAATAAAAGTATGCTTTTAATTAAAGAAATGACATCCCTAGGATTATTTTTTCAAGGTTTTGAGAAATCTATCTTTTCTTATTCTAAGTCTTCTAGTTTTGGAATTGCTTCATTACCAATTTATATTGTAAAAGTAATACGTAAACATGGTTAAAAAGTTAACCTGAATCAAAGAGAAAAATCAAATATAGACTCTTGTCTTCATGTCTACAGTGTCACCGTACGTATTTTATCACTATTCCTTGTTTTGCTTCTTGTGCAAACAATTCCCAGAAATTTTATTTTCTTACACATAGGCACGCACACACACACCACACACAGATTCTTTTTGGTCTTTATGGAGAAATAAAAAAGCATGACAAAATAACCGTAATATGATTTGAAACTTGAGTTTTTATTTAACATCATATCCTGAAGATCTTTGAATTCCAATTCATACAGCTTCTGCCCTTTTTAACATCGTTATAGAAGAGAATGTACACATTACCAGAATACACTCAGCTTTCAGGCTTTTCCTAGATTTTTTGCTATTTTAAACAATGCTACTGTGGACATCCATACAGGATATGTCTTTGTGAACTTTATCTGTAGAATAAATTCCTTGAAGTGGAACTGATGAGTTAATTTCATTAGCAGATAATCCTATTTTTATAATCCTTATAATCCTATCAGTTTGCCCATTTGAGAGTGCCTATAGGTAACAATTGCTTTGATAATATTGTTTCAATTTGCATATCTTTAATTAGACATTAAGTTGAGTCTTAGATTTTATTTGCCATTTATTTACTTTTTTATTTGTAGTCGATGTTCATTTTTCTTTTCTTTTCTTTTTTTTTTTTTTGAGACAGAGTCTCTCTCTGTCGCCCGGGCTGGAGTGCAGTGGCCGGATCTCAGCTCACTGCAAGCTCCGCCTCCCGGGTTCACGCCATTCTCCTGCCTCAGCCTCCCGAGTAGCTGGGACTACAGGCGCCGCCACCTCGCCCGGCTAGTTTTTTGTATTCTTTTTAGTAGAGACGGGGTTTCACCGGGTTAGCCAGGATGGTCTCGATCTCCTGACCTCGTGATCCGCCCGCCTCGGCCTCCCAAAGTGCTGGGATTACAGGCTTGAGCCACCGCGCCCGGACTCAATGTTCATTTTTCTAAAGTATTATCTTCTTTTTTCTAATGATTTGTACAGCACTTTACCACCCTCATTACATACATTTTTCTTGATTTAATGACTTTTCCTTAGATTGTTTTTTCCTTTCTACTGTTTATAATATAATATCACACATTTCATGTTATCAAATATGTGCTTACATTGATCAAACTTGTTGTTTTTGCTTCTAGGTTTTGTGTTTTGCTAAGAAGTTCTTGTCTACCTCAAAATAATATTAAAGACAAAAATCCTGTCAAATTTTTTCTTCTAATAGTTTAATCCTTGCCTTTTTTTTCATTTAAATGTTTGATTTACTTGGAAATGATTTTGGTGAAAAAAGGTAAGAATTCCAAATGTGTAATCTTTGATCTTTTCCTTATGGATTTGAGACGCCAGATATATTTTGTTTGTTTGGCTTTTCAATATGTCTCTCCCTGATTTCACTGCCTATTTCTGGGTCAGTACTCAACTATTTTAGTTTTTGCAGTTTTCAAGTGGATATTAAGATCTGCTAGGGCTACTATGTGGTAGTTTTTTTTTGGCAATTTCTCTGGCTTTTTTTTTTTTTAACTTGATTTTTCTCTATGAATTTTCAAAGAGCACATCATTTCTCTCTCAAAAATCACATTAGCGTTTTGATTAGGACTGGAATGCATTTGCAGAGAAAGTTGGAGAGAACTGGCATCTGCATAATATTGAATCTTTTTAGCTATGTACAAATTGTGTTTTTAAATGTATGTAAGACTTCTTTTATGCTTCCCAGTAGGAGTTCGTTTTCTTTTTTGTTGTTGTTAACTTTCTTCTTAATATTAAAGAGTATTGTTTTCCCTATCATTTTCTGTTTTAACAAGTTATTTTTCACATACACTGTAGGAAAGCTATTGATTTTAGATATCAAATTTTTCCTAACCATCATACTAAATTTTCTTACTGTTGCTTTTCTTGGCTTTTTGAGCTATGTGATCATTATCAGGAAATAAACAATAACTTTGCCCTTTCTGTTCTGATTTTTGTCTTTTTTTTTAATAGAGTCTCGCTCTGTTGCTCAGTGCAATGGCGCGATCTCGGCTCACTGCAACCTCTGCCTCCTGGATTCAGGCGATTCTCCCCCCTCAGTCTCCCAAGTAGCTGGGATTATAGGCATCCACCACCGCGCCTGGCTAATTTTTGTATTTTTGTAGGATGGGGTTTCACCATGTTGGCCAGGCTGGTTTTGAACTCCTGACCTCAGGTGATCCACCTGCCTTGGCCTCTGAAAGTGCTGGGATTGCAAGTTTGAGCCACCGCAGCTGGCTTGATTTTTGTCTTTTAGCTCTCTGTTAATTACATTGGTATTTTGAGAACAATATGGTATGTATCTGTTCTTTTTTTTAAAGTAGTAAGTGGGATTATGGAAAGCAAAAATGCCTCAGCATAAAAGGAAGTACGTTATCCTGCCTAGAGGTGGAAATCCATCAGTGGACAATGAGCAAATCAATCCCACCAGCCTCACCATCCACAGAGGGAACTGGAGTCTCCAATAACAAGTTGGTACTGTTCACCTCTCCTGAGGCTGGTGCTGTTCTGTACACCAGGACCCAAACATGAGCTGAGCCTGTTGTGATGTGTACCTTACTCATGCAAGCATTCAGCTTTCAAATACGTAAGGCATACTTCAGTTTATTGCATTTTGTATTATTGCACTTGGGAGACATCGTATTGTTTACGAATTAAAGGTCTGTGGCAACCCTGCGTCAAGCAAGTCTGTTGGTGCCATTTTTCCAATGCGTG
The DNA here is from genome assembly GCF_009764315.1 of Trachypithecus francoisi. Lineage (NCBI taxonomy): Eukaryota > Metazoa > Chordata > Mammalia > Primates > Cercopithecidae > Trachypithecus > Trachypithecus francoisi. Next base: position 2,867,072 of record NW_022681442.1, on the reverse strand, counting down.
TGCTCACTTTGTGTCTCTGTGTCACATTTGGGTAATTCTCATGGTACTTAAAGCTTTTTCATTATTTCTATCTCTCATGGTGATCTGTGATTAGTGATCTTTAATGCTCCCATTGTAAATGTTTTGGGGTATCATGAACCACATCCATATCATACAGCAAATGTAATTGACAAATGCCTGTGCTCTTCTCTGGCTGGTCCACTGACAGACTGTTCTGCAATTCTCTCTCTTCAGGCCTCCCTATGCCCTGAGACACAGTATTGAAATCCAGCCAATTAATAATCCTAAAATTCCCTCTAAGTGTTCAAGTTAAAAGAAGAGCTCCTGGTGTCTCACTTTAAATCAAAAGCTAGAAATGATTAAGCTGAATGAAGAAGGCATGCTGAAAGCAGAAATTGGCTGAAAGCTGGGCATCGTATGCCAAACAGTTAGGCAAGTTGTGAATGCAAAGGAAAAGTTCCTGAAGGAAATTGAAAGTGCTTTTCCAGTGAACACATGAATGATAAGAAAGTGAAACAGCCTTATTGCTGATATGGAGAAAGTTTTAGTGGTCTGGATAGAAGATCAAACCAACCACAACATTCACTTAAACTAAAGCCTAGTCCAGAGGAAGGCCCTAACTGTCTCCAGTTCTCTGAAGACTGAGAAAGGTGCAGACACTGCTGAAGAGAAGTTTGAAGGCAACAAAGGTCGGCTCATTAGGTTTAAGAAGAGAAGCCATCTCCATGACATAAAAGTGCAAGGTGGGTAGCAAGTACTGATGGAGAAGCTGCACCAAGTTGTCCAGAAAGTCTAAGATCATTGATAAAGGTGGCTACATTAAACAACAGAATTTCAATATAGACATAACAGCCTTATACTAGAATATGCCATCTAGGACTTCCATAGCTACAGAGAAGTCAATGCCTGGCTTCAAAGCTTCAAAGGGCAGACTGACTCTCTTGTTTGGGGATAATGCAGCTGGTGACTTGAAGCCAATGCTTATTTACTATTTTGAAAATCCTAGGGCCCTAAGAATTATGTTGAATTGTGTTCAGTTGACTCTGCCTGTGCCGTATAAATGAAACAACAAAGCCTGGATGACAGCACATCTGTTTACAGCATGGCTTACTGAATATTTTAAGCCCACTCTTGAGACCTGCTGCTTAGAAAAAGAGATTCCTTTCAAAATCTTACTGTTCATTGACAATGCAACTGGTCATCCATGAGCTCTGATGGAGATGCACAAGGAGGTGAATGTTGTTTTCATGCCTGCTAACACAACATCCATTCTGTAGCCCATGGATCAAGTGGTAATTTTGAGTTTTATGTCTTATTATTTAAGAAACACATTTTATAAGGCTATAGCTTCTATAAAATCAGAGTGATTCCTCTGGAAGATCTGAGAGAAGTAAATTAAAAATCTGGAAAAGATTCACCATTCTAAATGCTATTAAGGACTTTTACAACTCATGGGAGAAGGTCAAAATATCAACTTTAACAGGAGCTTGAAAGAAGTGGATTCCAACCCTCATGGAGGATTTTGAGGGGCTCAAGATTTCAGTGGAGGAAGTAACTGCGGATGTGGTGGATACAACTGAGAGCTAGAACTAGACATGGAGCCTGACAATGTCAATGAACTACTGCAATCTCCTAATAAAACTAACAGGCCGGGAGCAGTGGCTCACGCCTGTAATCCCAGCAGTTTGGGAGGCCAAGGTGGGTGGATCACCTGAGCTCAGGAGTTTGAGATCAGCCTGGCCAACGTGGTGAAACCAGCCTGGGACACAGAGTAAGACTCTAAATAAATAAATAAATAAATAAATAAATAAATAAATATGTAACAGATGAGGAGTTGCTTCTGTCACCCTGGCTGGAGTGCAATGGCACCATCTCAGCTCGCTGACACCACTGCCTCCTGGGTTCAAGCAATTCTCCTGCCTCAGTCTCCTGATTAGCTGGGATTATAGGCGCATGCCACTATGCCCAGTTAATTTTTCTATTTTTAGTAGAGACAGGGTTTCACCACATTAGTCAGGCTCGTCTTGAACTCCTGACATCGTGATCTTCCCGTCTTGGCCTCCCAAAGTGCTGGGATTACAGGCATGAGTCACTGCGCCAGGGTGAGGAGTTACTTTTGAGGAAGAAGCAAACAAAATGGTTTATTGAAATAGAATCTACTTCTGGTAGAGATACTGTGAACATCGTTGAAGTAACAACAGGTGATTTCAAATTTTACATATTTTTTTCTTTAAAAAATTTTATTTTATTTTATTTTAAGTTCTGGGATACACGCGAGGATAAATAGCTAATGCATGTGGGGCTTAATACCTGGGTGATGGGTTGATAGGTGCAGCAAACCACTGTGGCACACGTTTATCCATGTAAATTTTACATAAATTTAATTGATAAAGCAGCAGAAGGATTTGAGAGGATTGACTCAAGTTTTGAAAGAAGTTCTATTGTGGGTAAAATGCTATCAGACAGTATCACATGCTACAGAGAAAGGTTTTGTGAAAGGAAGAGTCGTTAGATGCAGCCAACTGCAGTGTTTTATTTTAAGAAACTGCCACAGTCACCCCAGCCTTCAGCTACCACCACACCTATGAGTCAGCGGTCATCAACCTCAGGGCAAGACCCTAGACCAGCAAAATGGTTACAACTTGAAGACTCAGATGTTCCTTAGCATTTTTCAGCAATAAGGTATTTTAAACTTAAGGTATGCACATTGCTGTTTTAGACATAATGCTATTGCACACTTAATAGACTACAGTGTAGTGTAAACATAACTTTTATATGCACTGGAAAACACAAAAAATCATGTGACTTACTTTATTGCAACATTTGCTTTGTTGCAGTGCTCTGGAACTGAACAGGCAATATCTCTGAGGTATGTCCGTAAATAGTGGTTTGTTCATACAAGGAAATACCATACGCTAGTTAAAAATTAATGAACTAGATTCATATGCCTCTGTGTGGATAAACAAAAAAACGTAACTTTGAGTTAAAAAGATCAAGCTGCAAAAGAAATAACTTTTGTGTAAATTAAAACATAATTACTTCAAGAGTACATATCATTTGTGGGAATAGGAATAGGAATATTTAGTAAAAGCAGAAAAACATCTATGCAAATGAATCCCACTTTACAGTATTGCTTATGTTTTGGGGTGGTTGTAGCAGTACCTGCAACAATTTATTTCAAACAATGTCCAATACAAATATGTTAAATATGATTAAATATGTTAATATATGTTAAACCTGGGAAGTGAGTATGTGGGCATCTTTATTCCATTTTCTGTTCTCTTTTTTATGTTTGAACTATTTCATAATTAAAAATATACAAATAAGTTAAACTTATTTGTACACTTTATTTGTATAAAATAAATATACAAATATATGCCTTGGACAAATAAAATAATCTTCAAAATAATACATGATCCTCATAAAAATTTGAGAAAAACAGAAAATTGTGATGAAGAAGAGAAATGTATATTAATCATTGCTTCATGTGTGTGTACAAACACACAAATCCTAGCGTGGTTGTCTGTCACCTATTGAAATCAGGATTACGCTGCACAGCTGGGAGGTGCATTTTAAAACTTACTATTATATTATAAACGTAATTATAAAATTGGTTTTGAAAACACGGCTGTTAATGGCTATACCATATTCCACTTAATAGAAATAATGAAAGTGTCTCTAATTGCTGGACATAAGTTATCTGCAACTTTTCCCTATTACAAAAGATGCAGTGATAAACATCCTTGTACAACCTAGTCCCCAGGCAAGATTCTTAGAGATTAAATTCCTGGATCACATGATAAGAATATTTCAGAGTCCCTTGTACATGCTGCCTAATTGCTTTCCAGAAAGGTTTCCTCCACCTGAACCTTTTCAACTTGCTTTTCTTTTTTTTTATAAAATCTTCTACTGCTAAATCTTGAACAGCTCTCTGAATCGTCACAGAACGTTGCAGTTATGTTTAGTATAAGTTTATTCTGCAACATATTTTATTGTCATCATTTAAAATTTGCTAATAGATGAGTGGAATATACATAGCTCAGTATTAACTAGAATATGTAGTAATCCTAATCTTCTCTTATTCACTAATTCTGGAAACTAATCAACGCATACAACTTCACTGTAAATAGATGACTACAGTATCACTTATTTTTTATACCAAACTGCACTCCATGAGACAGGGAAAGGAGAGCTACACATAATAGTAATAATAAAGATGATGTCAATAATTTGCATTTTAATAATTTAAATAAACAAATAATTTAATATTATTTGCATTTGTATCCAAATCATGTTCTCTATTTTATTCTGCTGAGAGCCGCACGTAGCCCCTGGGGGCAGTGATGGGCTGAGAATTTGGAGGCCTTGCCTCCAGTCCCCAGGTTGCTTCCTTTATGCTTAGTCAAATTAGGAGCCAGCTCAAGATGATGTGGCAGGTCCCCTGCAGATCCACGTGGAGGTGCAGGATTTTTCACCACATCCACCAGGATTTGTCTGACTTGGGTCAATGACCCGGCTGTTGAACGGGGAGTAGGCACGTGGGTGTAGTGTCCTGGCTTCCTCCCAGGCCCCACTAGTCACCTTGCCAGTCACTCTGTGTCTCCGTGCTCTCTACTTTGTTTTAGTAAGTTTGCCTGACCACTCGCCCAGCAGAGCCCAGGTCTGTCATTCTCCATCACCAAAGCCAAGGAGGGGAAAAGCAGAATTGTCAATCTCATACAAAGTAATCTATACTTTCTATACATTTTCAATCAGGCCTCTTGATCCCTGCTCCCTCTCCTCCAGGGGAACTTGCCAAGCCAACTCTGTTTCCTGCTTCCGAGTCTCTCACCTCATCTGCCTCCCCCGTAGACATGCCAGGAGGTCACAGACACCTCTCCAAAGAGGCGCCCCTTCCTGGAGGGCTGTCCAGAGCAATCGCGCCCACCAGCCCCTGCAGGAAATTGGTGAAACAGAAGCCAATTTCCTTGTGCTTTTCTCATTGCTCTGCTTTGGGCAAGTGCACCTCTGTCCTGGAGAATGAATGAATTCACCAAATGGAGGAGTGTTTTTGCTGGGAGATCAGCTGCTGGGAGAGGCCATCAGTCAATCATCAATTTCATATAAGTTTGCTGTGGGTTGCAGATATAGCAAGCCCACCCCAGGGTGGCTTCCCTTAGCACCCATTCAGACAGGCACAGGCTTCCACCAGCAGCTGGAAACAGAGTTGGAGATTTCACTGTTTAGAGACTGGATACCCAGAGGGGTGGGAGGGTCATGGTTGCATCTGTGTTGTATGCTCACAAACCACCCCTTCCTCTCATCTGTATGAGACAAGCTAAGCCTTTTACTAAGTGCACAATTTCATGATTAAGTGTGCAAAGTCTAGCGGGGCAAGGATATAGCCGATGCTCTACCAGCCTGGGTCTTAGGTAATTTCCCACTTTTTCTCTGCATTCCAAATTCTCTTTGAAGCTTCTAATGGGCCAATGTTCAAAGGGTATTTCGATAATTTATGTCTAGCTTTCAGGGCGTAGTGACAAGACTGGAATGAAGATGCCTGTTCACGGTTTGTTGAGACATTTGCTTTTGGTAAATGTGGTCCGTGGTGTCGATTCAATATTGAAAGATGTTCTCCAGTGGGGAGACCCTTCCCTCATTTCCTGCCCACGTTTTCATTTATTTCCTGTTACTTTGACTCTTAGTGATCACTTTCCTCAGAAAGACAACCTTCCTTGAAAATTTAAGCTCTGGTACTATTAAGTTGTACATGATAATCTTCCATTTGATTTTTGTCAGTTAAACTGGCACCTCGAATGTAGATTTTTTACCTTAGGCGACCCCTTTGATTCTTCTAGTAGATTGCACATTTAGCAAAATGCAATGTGCATATCCTTTTCTTGTAATTATCTGGTTTTTACATTCCTTCTTCTTCCCTTAGAAGATCTTGCTTGTAAGATTTCTCTCTCCTGAGTTTCAAGGAGGTGAGAATTAAACTCCATTCTGTGCTGAGCTGTTGGTGGAGACAACGTTCTCAGGGATACGGGGTTTGATTTGTCTTCTGGATCTCTCCTTGTGCTTAAGCAGGCACAGGTGCAGCCACTGCCCCATTGGGTCCCATCTGATATGTGGTCGGATGTGAGTGAGGCCCCTCTCTGAGATTCTCGTCCATTCTGTGCCTCTTCAGGCCATGACGAGGGCCTGCTTCTCTCCTTGGTAAGCAGTGGGCTGAGCTGGCCCCTGGACCAGGTCTTCGTCCAGCAGGCTGGATGCCCACCTCAGCTCTTATCTTCCCAGGTATTTAAGGTTGAAGCTTGGAGGTCTTGAGTGAGTTGCACTTAAGGGGAGAAAGTGTTCTAACAGAAGGAGCAAGGGACAGACTCTTAAAGTCATGGGAAGTAGCTGGAATGGGACACTAGACATTCTCCATAGGCCACCTGGGGACTCTGGTCCCCTCCAGGGCTCTCCTGGACTCCCCTGTCTGCTAGGAACGTGACCACAGCCCCAGAGATCCATGTCCATCCTCTTCACCTTCACACTCCCTGTGGAGAAAATAAGACTCAGGCAGCTCACCGCCATCTTCTTCTCTCGGGAAACAGCTGATTGATTTGCAGAGCCAACTCTTCCCCACTCCTTGTGTTTCTAAATATTGCTTCTGATTCTCATTTCTAATAAGAGCTTCCCAGATATCAAGGCTGCAGTGGGCTCAGGATTGGCACCTAGGGCCGGGTTTCCCCTCTAACTTGGAATGTGTCCTGAGGCAGATGCAGACCAGGTTTGGGCTGGGATAAAGGCTGTCTTTGTCAGGCACTTCCTGCTCACCAGGCACTGTGCTGAGAATTTTCAGGGACTGCCAGTTTGATCCCCCTTGAAACCTCTGCGGTATCTCATCTGTGTCTCACACACAAGGAAACCGAGTCTCAGAGAAGGTGAAGGACTCAGCAGTGGGCACCCAGGAGTAACCACGCAGTGGGAGCCGGAGCCCAGCATGGCTGCGGTGCCCTGACCTTCATTACCAGGCACCCTGAGCAGCAGGCAAGGCCTCCGGGTGAGCTGAATGGAGCACCCAGGTCAAGCAAAGCCCAGAGGGCATCGTGGGGTTGAACACCTGGACAGACCCATGGCAGAGACTCAAGTAGCCTTTGGACCCTGCCTGGTTCCCCGCAGGATCCTACTGAGTCGGGCCCCTCCCTGCCCTCACGGTCTAGTCCAGTCACCACTTGCCGTTTCTGCCCCACCCCTGTCCCCCACTATTTCCTCCTCCCCTCCCCTCCCCTCCCCTCCCCCTGCCCAGGCACTTCCATCCTGACTGCTGTTTTCTGGAGCAGCCCACAATTCCCCTGAAGGCTGCTATCTCACCTGGAGAAAGGATGCACCGAGCAGGGACCTCTAGGTTGTCTCCAGACCAGCTTCTGTGTTCCTTCCATGTGGGGATTTACCAGGCAGGGACTTACCAGGCCATCCGTCCTTATCCCTGTGGACAGAACTCCTTCTGCACCCCCCTCCCCAGCATCCTCAAGGGGACTGCCTGCTCATGGCTCTGTCTGAACCCTCTGGATGCTTGTGGAGTGCCAAGTCCACGTACATCTTAACAAGCTGGTCCTTGGGGAGGGGAGAGGAACTCCTACCAGGTTCTCTTTTCATTTCCTCAAAGGAGCCCTGCCAGTGGCAGGGTTTCTTAATAGCACAGTGACCGTGGATGTCCTTGACCAAGCTGGCAGCAGGCAATGGACAGACCACAGAGGGGATGTTTGGGCAGTGTGGGCACAGCTGAAATCCCCAGGGGAGCCTGAGAACACAGAAGGGGGCCTGAGAGTGGGGCAACATGCCCACATGCCTGCACTCCATTTGCAAACAGCCAATGCGCACGTGCACAGGTACACATGGACACACGTGCACACGCTCACACACACATACACGCATGGACACACCAAGGAACGGCCCAGCTTCTGGTCTCATTCTTGGCCTTCTCTTAACAAAACACCCAAAACTATACTTGGGAAGAGCAAGGACATCTCTCTAGACTACTTGAAATATTCTAACAAGCCCAGGAAGGGTGAACAGGTTTCCCATGACCTCACACGTCTGAGGCTTCGGACAGACCCTCTCAGAAGGCTTAACATGGTTGCTTTTAGATCCAAATATTTGGCTGCAGCTCTGGAGACCTGGGTCTGTGCTCATTGAAAGCCCTTCTCTTTGTCTTAGAGACCGGATCTGAATCTGGAGCCCTCATGTTACAAACAGACAATCTGAGGCCTGGACAGGGGAAAAAGACTCCCCTGGAAATCACTTCTGAGGGGACACACTGGGCTAGACTCAGGGACCTGCCCTGGTCTGCCCTGCAGGCAGCCACATGCGTGGCGCTGTCTGCTGTAGCCGCTGTCCTCCTACTTTCCCTGCCTGCCCTCACTGTGCCTCCTCCCGCTGCATTTGCTGGGATCAATTTGTCCTTCAGTTACAGAAAATCAGTCTATGCTGTTTTAACATCCAAACGGCGGCTCCAAACGAGATTTCAGTTACCGCTGAAAATGTAATAAAATAATTCTTGGTGCTGACAGCCCCTGTGTAGGCCATTTGGAAAACATCAAAGGATGAATGCTAAACGCTCATTCCTAATGCCCGGTGTGCAGAGCATGTCCCAGGATAATCAGCCCTGCCTCTTGCATTGCCAAAGCTGATGGAGAGGAATCTGTAATGGGGTCAAATGAGCTTTCTCCGGGTGCTGTAGTGATGTGAGGATCTTGGATATCCAGAGTTCATGGCTGATCTGAAAAGAGTCATGGCTGTGTTTTTGGAGACAGCCCACTGCAGGCTCTAACCTGAGGCACGGGTCCCCCCCAGGGGTGTCCCGGTGGGCTGCAGGCATGGCCTTCCTGCCCTGAGAGCTGGGGGCTTCGGGGATGGGGAGGCCTGCAAGTCATTACTTGTGCTTCCCTTTTCCAGGCAGTTTGGGTATGGCTGTCCTCTGCTGCCTCTTGGTGCATTTTTGGTATGAGAATGAAGATATCCTGTGGTTGTGATTTCCCAGGAACTGGGACAGACAAAGCAGGCGAAGCAGATGCGTTTCGTTTTCGATGCCATGGCTGCTCTCTCCAGCCTGAGCTTGGCTTGGTTCCTTCTGTTGGCTTGTCTCTCCTTCCTTTTCCATTGATCCAGTGCTGTCTTGGAGATCTGGCCTTGCCATCCAGATGGCAGCCTTACCCAGGAACCAATGAAGGATGCCATCGACCGCACCCTCCAACAGGTCCCAGAGCTGGCCGGCAAACCTAAGCTGGTGACTGAGCCAAAGACAGAAAGGGCAGAAGTCCAGCAATTAGACCTGCGTTCATCAGGAAAGCAGTGAGGAGGGTGGATATTAGTAAGATGGACACCATCTTGGGAGAAAAAAAGGAAACACAATGGAATCTAGAAATAATGGATCATCGAGGTTGTTTTGGCTGAATTGCTCTAAGCAGAGGGTAATAAGGGTGGGTATCAGACACTTGGAAGGAGCAGGCGCTCCGCCTTGGCCTTTCCCATAGCTTTGCATGCTGCTCTCAAGTGGAAAACACTGCCCGGTGGACAGAGTTGCCCTGGGTGGCCGTTCCTGCATGCCGATCCCAATCAGGGGGCGCACACTCACATGCTCTAACCCCAAGAGGACCCGGATGTGATGAAATCCATTAACTCACCATTCCTTCTGCCCTCGTGGCAGGGAGCAGGCCTTTCTCTGAAAATGTGAGCAGACGGCTCTTGGAGAGGCTGTTTAGTCCTGGTTGAGAGAATGCTTTCCTTCCCCAGGGACTCCTTTTGGAAAAGTCAGAAAGGCCCGAATTGCTGAAGGAACTCAGACAGCCCAGTCTGGGACACGGACATTTGGACATTCCCGGACTGAGGCCTGCCTCCCTCCTTGTCTTCCATGCCATATCCCAGCCCATGAAAGTAAGGAGGGCAGTGTGGGAGGGAGTGCAGGCATTGCAGCTGTCAGGGAACCTCTTCATGCCAGGGATTAGTCGGAGGGTGGGGGTTGCTGTCCCTACAGTGAGAGCACAGCTGCAAGCCCATCTCTCTCTCCCCAGGCAAACTCTGAGCTGTGGGACTGAGCCGCACAGGGCCTGTGTGCTGTCTGTGTGATGTCGGTCTTCTCACTTAGCACCCCTCTGGGCCAGTCTCATATTCTCACATGGAAGTTTTATTTCTTCAGCTAAGATAGGAAATTTCCTGAAGGCAGCAATGGCTCTAGAACTTTCTTTTACACTTTTTACAGGATTAAGATGGGGTAGATGCCAGGCTGACCAACTCAGGGAAACTGCGCCCAGCCTGGCTTCAGGGGCACTGAGAATCCACCTTCAACAAAGATGACGTCATCACACAGCCACTGTCCCTGCACAGATGACATCATCACCTGGTCACTGTGGCCTGTGTGGTCTACACAGCTCTGACCACCTTAACTCTCCTGTGAGCCAGTGGTCAGGCACAGGATTTTGAAGAACAGAGCACAGGGGAAATGTATAAGTTTCCTGAGACTGTTATAACAAAAAAGACCTCTATTTTATCAGGACCCTTGTGATGACATTGGGCCCATCTAGACCACCCATCACATGATCGTTAGCTTATTCACATCTGCAAAGTCCCTGAGGCCGTGTAAGAGGGTGGGTTTGAGGGATAGGCTGTCCATGCCTTTTGTGAGGTGGGTGAGGGGCATTATTCATTCTACCAAAAAGACACAGAAAATAAGAAAGCAGAGCCAAGGGACGGGGTGGTACAAAGGAAGGACTCCAAAGAGTCCTTCCATGGTCATCCAGAGGCTGAAAGGAGCGGTGAAGACGGCAATGTCTGGGGAAAGTGCTGCCAGCTGGCCTTCACCTCGTCCCACCTGCTTTCTGCTTCTTTGCTTTGTTAACTCCTTTTTTTGGGGGGGTGAGTTTTCGTTCTTGTTCCCCAGGCTGGAATGCAGTGGTGCAATTGCTCATTGCAGCCTCCCTGGTTCAAGTGATTCTCCTGCCTCAGCCTCCTGAGTAGCTGGGATTACAGGCGCCCACCACCACATCCGGCTAATTTTTTTACTTTTAGTAAAGACAGGATTTCACCATGTTGGTCAGGCTGTTCTCAACCTCCTGACCTCAGGTGATCTGCCTGCCTCAGCCTCCCAAAGTGCTGAGATTACAGGCATGAGCCACCAAGCCCAGTCTGTTAATTCCTTTTGTTTCTTACTCCCAAGTTTGAATTCTGTGCCACACACACACACACTGAAGAGCATGCTAGTTCTTTCTTCTTTTTTTTTCTTTCTTTTTAATTTGGCATTTATTGAAGCTGATGGAGTGAACTGGATAAGAACACCCCAGAGTAACTGATGTGCCACTTAAAATATTGAACATCCATTTAGAAAAAAAAAAAAAAATGGACTGAACATTCAGTCCCATCACAGCCCACGTGGTTCTGCCCCCGCACTCTGGGGTCTTAGCCAGAGAGTAAATTCCCCCAACTCCAGCCTTGGAGAGCTGGGCCTGTTTCTCCACTGGAGAAATGGTAAGTCCCAGAGAACAAGGTCATTAAGCAAAGTTAGTGACAAAAAGAGCAAAAGGAAAGTGACAGCAACCAGCAGGTCCCTGGGAGAGGCAGCCAGAGAGCCTGAGTCCCATCCTCTTAAAGAGCAGCCGTGCAGGCCTGCCATGACTCCCAGAAGCCCCCGGTGAGGCCTCGGGTGAGCCCATGGTCGGGCTGCCTGTGATTACGTTGAAGATGTTGAAAGATATTGTAGGATTTTAATGGGAAAATAAAAAATAAACAGCATGCTATGTAGGAAACTATTGTTTCCTGTTTTCCCATTAAAATCCTATGATATTTTAAGTGTGTTGTGTAACTTTGAGATGGCAGGGGTGTGCACATGTCTTTTTTTTAGATATTGAGATACAGCATTTCTAGAGAAACTGAAGCTGGCTTCCTTGGTCATCAATACAGCTTGTGTTACCCTAAGATTGTGTTTTATACTGTTATTTTTGATATTTAGAACAAAACCAGTACCTGTTATTCCATGGAAATGCCTGGTGAATGTAGCTCTTTAGGAGAGAGACTAGTCTCAAGATTCCAGGATAGACCTGGAGTTTCCTAAATTCCCATGACTCAGATGCTACAGGGGCATGTCTGTAAATCCTTGGAAGCCTGACTTTGGACTTTAATTTCATAGTGGATAAAAACAGGTTTCTGGTGAAGAATCCAATATTTCCTCCTCTGGTCTGGCTGGAAGCATTTCAAAGGCAGACTTCCAGCTGCTGGTCTTTTGCTCACATTCCCAGCTAAAACCTAGAAATGCAGCCCTTCGCCCGTGAATCGGGCCAGCAAGAACTAGAAGATGTGATCAGGCCTTGGAAAGATGAGGCTGAGGTAGGATCACATTGCGCATGGAAAACCAGGCCTGTGGCTCTCATTTCACCGAAATGGGACTTTCTGTTGTGGTGGCAGATGAAAGAAAGGCAGGTTGATGGGAGAGTGTCTCAGGAGTGTGTTCCACTACTGGATGCTGGGGTGGTGCTGGGTGAGGGGCCTGGGTCGGCAGGGAGGCTGCAGGGCCTGGGAAAGGGAGGGGCAGCTAGGACTGGCCAGGGACCTCGGCTCTAGTGAACCCTGCCCTGCAGAGCACAGATCAGTCTGGTTGCACCAGATAGGGACCTTTGAGTCACCTCGTCCTGACCCATCTGTCTTCTTTGGGGGTTGACAATTTCTTAGGTTCTTAATAAGGCCAGAACTTAGAATCCAGACTCCTGGCTCAGAGCCATCTTAGAATCATCAGGTCATTGGAGACTTTATTCGTCAGTATTCAGTCAGAGCTCAATAATTTCTTACCAATTTGTTGCCTGATGTATGGCCATATCCAGGATTATCAGGTTGTTTTAGAAGATTTTAATCATTACTAATAAAGTATTAATGCACTGATTTATTTGGAAACTCAGTCAATGACACCTTTCATCTTAGATATTGAGTTTAATGAGTCCAGCAATTAAACTCTCAAGGGAGTAACATGGGTGACCAGTGGAAAGTTCCAGAAGGTTTAAGCCAATTCTCTCAAGACCATCCCAATGCCTGTTTGAGGTCATGGAAGAGGGTCACCTGGAGAGATGCATCTCCTTTTAACCATCAAAAAAGTCATTTTCATGTCTGGTTTCCGTGGCTTTCCTGGAAGTACCTCCCTGTTTCACAGTGCTTAGAATTAACCTCTGGTTTCTGCCTTGTGCTCCTTCCACACAGGTTACACCATGTTGATCTTTTTAATTCAATATTTTGAATGGGTGTCTGACAGTGTTTCACTCACTCAGTTCTTCCTTTCTTTCTTCAAAGTTCTTTCCCTGTTTTCCTGAACTGAGGTGTATGTTACCCACATGGTTTGGTTGTGTCCCCACCCAAATCTCTTCTTGAATTGTAGTTCCCATAATCCCTATGTATCATGGGAGGGATTAGGTGGAGATAATCGAATCTTGGGGGCAGTTTCCCCCATCCAGTCCTTGTGATAGTGAGTGAGTTCTCATGAGATCTGATGGTTTTATAAGGGGCATCCCCCTTCGCTGGGCACTCTGTCTCCTGCTGCCATGTGAAGAAGGATGTGTCTGCTTCCCCTTCTGCCATGATTGTAAGTTTCCTGAAGCCTCCCCAGCCATGCTGAACTGTGGATCTATTAAACCTCTTTCCTCTATAAATTACCTAGACTTGGGTCCATCTTTATTAGCAGCATGAGAAAAGATTAATGCAGTTACTTTCATGGCTTGTGGTTTTCAGCCCTGGCTACACAACCAATGTACTAATGCTGGGAACTCCCTCAGACCTGTGACCAGCATTCTGTTCTGGGGCACAGAATCTTCCAAGTGATTCCATGATGACTCCAATGTACGCCTCAGCTCCGAATCTTTCTGTAGGTTTTCTTTTTTTTTTTTTTTTGAGATGGAGTCTCGCTCTGTCACCCAGGCTGGAGTGCAGTGGTGCCATTTCAGCTCACTGCAAGCTCTACCTCCCGGGTTCACATCATTCTCCTGCCACAGCCTCCTGAGTAGCTGGGACTACAGGCACCCGCCACCATGCCCAGCTAATTTTTTTGTATTTTTTAGTAGAGATAGGTTTCTGTGTTAACCAGGAGGGTCTTGATCTCCTGACCTCATGATCTACCCGCCTCGGCCCCCCAAAGTGCTGGGATTACAGGCGTGAGCCACCATGCCCGGCCTCTGCAGGTTTTCTTTTATACCTTTCTTAAAACTGGGTTAAGTAAACCAATGCTCAAAAATGCATAAAATGTTTGGTTAGGTCAATAGACGTGTAAAAAAACAAACGATTGTCACAATCATAACTTACCTGTCAGTGAGTGTGTGCTGGTCTTCCTACCAGCCCTGGGTGTTTCACATCGTGGCTTGAAGGATCACGAGCAAAGCCTGTCCAACTAACCTTGGAGGAAACCTGCCAGTGTCTCCAAGAGTCTTATTTATATATTTTTAATGTAGGATTTTGTGACCTTTACCTTATATGGGCCCTTAGGAACATTTCCCAGTGATCAGAAAAGATCAATTTGCAAACATTATTTGTGCACAATCATAAATGACTGAAGGGTTTCCTCAGTCATCCCATCTGAGAGCTGAACATCTATCTGCTGCAGGCTCTGCCTCCACCCTTCACACTCCACAGCCTGAGTAAAGCTAAAGGCAAACTTCAAACCACACCAACTAGGAAAGAGCACAAGCTCCAGGTGATATCAGCCCAGTGTAATGAAGTTGCACAATGACACTGTAGATTCTCACTTCCTGGAGGTGGCACTACACAGCCCATAGAGTTGATACCCCGGAAGTAGGCTCTTCCCACTCATTTGCTGAGGTCTTAGCCAATGGTTCACCTGTCTGAGCTCAGCTTCCTCATCTCTAACTTGGAGGGAATGACAATGGCCTTTTAGGCTTGTTGTGAGGATAAAATATATTTATGTTGACCAATATCTGGCACAATCCTTGTTCAGCCCTTCATGTGCAAAGGCTCCCTGCTCTCCCTTCTTCTCTGTTGATACCAGAGACCTGAAATTTTTCCACCACTGTTAGGTCTTGGAACCACAGAACCAGGCTGGGGTCTGTCCACACCAAGCTGATAACTGCTGAGCTCTGTCTTTCCTCAGCCTCTCCCTTCTGCTGCTTGTTGCCAGTGTTGTGTAGAGCACAGTTCCCTAAATCTGCACAGCAAGCCTCAGCCAGGTGTTCGAATAGGCATTGCACAGGTGAGGACACTGTGGCTGTAGAATGGGGTCACTCTTCACTAGGATTTGACTCCAAATCAGACCTAAAATTCCCAGTTCTTTTAGTGGTCTAGGATGTTCATCATATTAGTTTTCTGTGGCTGTACAGCAAATGATGGGTGGATTAAATCAAGAGAAAGGTATTCTCTCCGAATTCTGGAGGCCAGAATCCAAATCAAGGTACCAGCAAGTTTGGTTCCTCCTGGAAGCTTAGAGGGTAGTCTATCCCATGTCCCTCTTCTAGCTTCTGGTGGCTTCTAGCAATCTTTAGTGTTCCCTGGCTCGTAGCTACATCACTCCCATCTCTATTTTCATGGTCACATGGCCTTCTCTTCTGTGTGTCTCTGTGTCCCAAATCTGCATCTCTTTTCACTTCTTAGGATGCCTACCATTGGATTTAGGGTCCAGCCTAAGTCCAGGTTGATTTCTTCTCCATATCCTTCACTTAGTCACATCTGCAAAGACCCTTCTGTCAATAGTATTCACAGGTCCTGGGATATTGCAGTCCCTTGGTCTTTCCTAGTTTCTTGTGTAATAGAGACTGTGGGAGACCAAACCCACCCTAAAGAAGAGACCCTGGAGGAGTGATTAGGCAATGGTGGACGGTCCCTTACCTGGGGTTCCGCTCACCTGTGGAGCCTCCAGGCAGATGGAAGGAAGCAGGACTGTACCTGTGTTAGGGCCCTTGTGTGCTCTGCGCACCAGACACACTGCTGTCTACCAAAGCTGCTACTCCGCTGCATCCCCCACCACCCGATGCCAAGCCAGCCATCCACCCTGGTGCTCCCAGCTGTCCTCCTTCCTGGGAGCTGCACCAAGGGAGGCCACCAGGATAAAGGTTCTTTCAAAATGCCCATGGGGCAGAGTGCACTTTTTTTTTCTTTTTTTTTTTTTTTTGCAGCAAGCACAAGTGATCTCATTTACGGTGTTAACTTGTCCCCTTTGATATTTATGATGAGCGTGAATCGGGGAAGGCTATATATCAAAGATGGCATTGCTTTATTTTTATAATAGGTGTAATATTTCACCACTGCAACATCTCCCACAGTGGGAGAAAAGTTCTGGGGACACATGCTCAAGTCATTTTCTCTTCCAGATTTTTACCTGGCCGGGTAGACTTTTAAACTGCATTTTCTGTTTTAAAAGCAGTTTTGGATTGCAGCTAATACATGAGGAGCAGTCCTTAAAACTGTTAGCACCTATTCACTGTGGAGCACATACTTGCTTCTTCCATTTCCCTCTGGAAATGAGACTGGACTTGGCTTTTGAATCTTTGTCCATTCTTGGCTAGTCCCTGAAAAGGTGGAATTGAAACGGCTTTTCACGGGGAGAAGGATCCTGTACTATTTTAACAAAAATACAATGTGGGGTTAGCAATGCCACTTGAGGGAACATTTTCAGAGCACTGTTTATTTAGATAATCAGTTCAAACCCTTAAAAAACAATGAATAAGAAAAAGAGGACAATCTCATACTTAACAAACTCATTAATAAATAAATACAGAAGAGAAGGCTGCCGGAGCTCACGCTCCCAAGAGAACTTCAGTGAAAACACGAGTTCATTGAGGAGACACCGAAGTGCGTCAACGAACGGGACAGTGCAGGTTTCTGTGTGTGTCGCGTGTCGGGATACGGAGCCTGAGAACTGTATGCTTGCAGCAAAAACGGAAAGTTAAGTTTTACTACCAGAGCTTGGAGCTGATTTTAAAAAAGAAAATCAATGGTAAGTGAGGCGCGTGGCACCACTGCAGAGCGTAAATATTGGAGGGCCCAGCAGGACATGCTCCCTGAAGATACCTACACCAGCAAAGCTCCCCCTGGGGTCCTCGGGCCCTTCATCATCCACGTGACCCGTGACCCCAGGAAGTCCATGGAGCAGCCCCTCTGGTCACTGTTCATAGACAGTCCTCCAAAGTCAGGGCAGCCAAGGGGCTCACCCCAGGCCCCCCATCCACGACAGACTATCTCCTGACTCCCTGTCCTCTTGTCCTTCCCAGCCACAACACTGCCTTATAGAATGGGCTCGATTTCATCAGAATGAACCAGTTCACCTTAGGTTACCCAATGGCAAGAAGTCAGAAATTCCACCCCATACAGAATGGAAACAAATGTAAAGACTGAAATGAGACAATAAAAAAAGAACACATGTGTGTTGATTCATGAGAATACATGGATGTTTCTGAAAGATACCATGTTGAGGGAAGGAAGCCAGACATCAGAGAATACACACGGTACGATTCCATTTAGATAAACGGGATCTCAGGCAAAACTAATCTACAGTGTTGGGGTCAGCATAGTAGTTCCCTGAGGGGTAGGTGTTCACTGGAAGGGGCAGGGAGCTCTTTTGGGGGTGCTGGAATGTTCTATATCTTGATCTGGGCCATGGTTACACAGGTATATCCATAGATAAAAACCCATTACACTCTACACTTAAAATTTGCTCACTTTTCTTTTTATAAATTATACCCTAGTAACATAAAAACAACTATATAATATCATTAGGCCAATCAAAACAGGATGAAGTCACATAACCTAAACTATCATTTCTCATACTTTAACAAAATATCCTCATTTGAGAGTTGAAGTGACACTTCTGTGTCCACTATGGGGGAGATAAGAAGGAAGTATGCTCCTTTTAAAAGCATAAAGCGATGAAATTTCGAACTGTTAGTTTTTTGAGCTGCATATTCTAAGAAGAATACAGCTATATTTTTTAATGGAGTCAGTGAAGTTTCAAATAGAATGGATATTCACTGTAAATAAATCATTCTTCAATTCCTTCAATGAAATTAATTTCACATTCCTATTATCGCCTGCAATTCGATAACTGCTAATGCTAGTCCAGCAAATATCATTTTGCTAATGAATACAATCATTAGTGTTGTTTTCATTTTACAGTAAGCCATTATTATTACCGTCTTTCATCTGGATGCATATAAAGTTGCAATAACTTGGTTTCTCTCCCTATGGAATCCAAACATCACAATCAGCTTCTGACATTCAACCCACCCAACCCAGATATGGTCATCCCCAGAGACAAATGACAAACATCTGGGCAAAGTTCTTTTTTTTTTTTTTTTTCAAGATGGAGTCTCGCGCTGTCATCCAGGCTGGAGTGGTACTGTGGCTCAAGCTCCTGGGCTCAAGGGATCCTCTCAGCTCAGCCTCCTAAGTAGTTGGGACTACAAGCATGAGTCAGCACACTTGGCTTTTTTTTTTTTGGTAGAGATGAGGTCTTTCTATGTTACTGAGGCTGACCTTGAACCCCCAGCCTCAAGTGATCCTCCCACATGAGCCACCACACCTGGCCTGGGCAAGGTTCTTAACAGAAGCCACTTTATTCTTCCCACATTGGTGCCTTAACAGAAAACACTGTGAGCAATATATCAACAACCCACTGCATCAAAAACAGTGATTAAGTGATGTCCACATGTCTCATAAATTGCTTACGAGTTTTTTCCTCGTCATTCTGGAAATAACCTCTACCTGACTCCAACAATTTACGGGGAAAAACAAGCTATATTTTCAATTTGCAGTTTGCAGGAAACAAACTACAACTAGTTTTTGGTTTTTGGTGTTGTGATGAGGCTGCCTATTGACCTACATCCTGGCGTTTGTTCAGGCACAGATTGAGGATATTCCCATCTCCAGCCCCAGACCTCCTAAAACGATTGGAACACCTGTGTCCATGTAGCTTGTTTAAACAAAGCCATGCATGGCTCCGGTGGACCCTTTCAACCCAGCTGGCACTGCCTGGCAGTGCTTGGGGAAGGCTTCTTATTTGAAACATTCTCTGAGATGAGGGGCTGTGACGAGACCACACAGGGACCTTTCCCCTAGTGCCATCCATACAATGAAGCCCTCAGCCTCCCCCTGAACCCTGGCCTGTGTAGGAGGCTTCCTGACTGTTCTGAGAGCCTGGGCCTGGCTTACATCCTTCCGGCTCCTTACCAGCCCAGAGTCCCGCTCTGTCTTCATCATCTCATGCCTGAGCCGAGCTGGTGACCTCACCACTCACCCAGGGATGCCCAAAGAGCAGCATTTGTCACAAAGTGGCTAACGAACCTAGAAGTGGGCCACAACCTGAGAAAGGTTTCTAAGGAACACAAGAGGCGATTGCCTGTAGGTCAGAACTGTCCTCATCAAAAACAAGAAGCAAATTCAGCCACAGGAGGCAGAGGCTGTGTTTGTGAAGGGAACATAAATGGCCTTGGAAGTGGTGCAACAAGCAGAAACATAAGTAGTGTAGCCCAGAGCCCTCTGGAAAGGCTCTCGCCATCAGTGACCCCCACCGGATCACATGGCCTCTGATTTTCACAGTCGGGGATGGTCTCAGGAGAAAAAACACGTAAACTAGGACTCAAGCAAGGGATTTGCTTTTTGCCACTAATTGGTGGACTAATTAATTAGGCTTCCTGGGCAGAAATAGCTCTGCTGCTGGTGGAGCCCCCACACCACACAGAGATCCAGGGAGAGAGAAAGGGGCTGGCCAAAATAGTCACACCAGGGGCAAAGTGGGGGAAAAAGGATGAAAAGCTTGTGACACTGAGAGGGGCGTGTGACACTCTAACCAGAGCAACGAGGTTCACTGATGCCAAGCGTAAGGCAAATGCTCTGACCCTAATCAGGTGGTCCCAGAAGGTCACAGAGCAGCTCCCCCATTACTGGGAGGTGGGGGCCCAAACCAGCAGGTGGCCCTGGCAGTGCTGTCTTTCAAGGGCCCACTGGGCATGGCAGGGCAGAGATGGCAGAGGTGGTCATGGTGAGAACCACAGGTCAGCAGGGACGGCATCCCGCCAGCCTTGACTCCACCCATGATCTTGGGACATTACAAGTCCCCAGGCGGAGTCCCGGCAGCACTGAAGGCAGACTGAAGGTGCAGCTTTGGGAAAAGGGCAGGGCTGGCAGGAAGAGGGGTCATGGATTGGAGTAGTACAGACAGATGGGGGACAAACAACTGAGGTCCCTGTGGAGCCGAACCCCACTTGCCAGGCCTTCAGAGCCACATCCTCCCTGTTTGCCAGCGGCTGGTTTCGTTGACCACGGGCTTGTTCGTCCATCCCACCATGCCGGCGAATCTGCAGGATCCCCACACCTGTGTTGTGCTTTTCTTTCTTCCTGACAAGCTCCCATGACGACAACAACAACATAAAAAGAAAAAAGGAAAATAAAGACAAAGACTAAAAAATAAAAAATAAGAGCCTGCCCAAGGATATTTAGCAGATGAATACTTTTAGTTGTAGCTTTCTGAATTCCGAGAGCGGAAGAGCCGGCAGCGCTGGTTGTGAAGATGCAGCACTGGCAGTCCCGTAGCCAGGGGAGGCTGCAGATTACATTTTCAGGCCTCCCGGGCTTTTGTTCTGTTGAAAGGGACAAGTAACTTTGTCTAGTTTAACCCCTCTGGCTTGGAGCTTCACAGATGTCAAATCCCTTACGGAAGACACTGCATTTCCACAGATGCATGGCCACCAGGCCTCGGTGATGTGTTAGAGAAATGAAAACTCCCACTCCAGGAAATCAGAGGTGCTATTCATTGTTGAAAAATGATATTCCAGGGACCCAACGCGATGAAGATACCATCATTATAAAGGAAATCCATTCCAAAACTTCCTATCACGTGCAGTACTTCCAAATAAATGACGCAACTTCATTTAGTAAGAAGAAAATCAATGATATTAAGAACAATTAAATTGTGCCATAGTCTGTAGGCGCAAACCTCACCAAAAGTCATTTCAATAACACATAGTAAGAGAAGCAACACGGTACAGACTGCGCATTGTTTTTAAGTGTTCTAGATGGAAGGGCTTCACCTCTGTGTGTCTGTGCACGTGTCTTCTTTTTTAAAAAATACAGCTCTTGGTCTTGTAAACACAGAAGATTTTTTAACTTACTCTCTTTTTTTCTTGACATTTAACTTTTAAAATACATTTTTTAATGCTGGAAAGCTGTATACTTCTTGGAGCCTCTGGAACGATACCATCACCCAGTGGCGTGTGCTCCTCTCTCTGCGGGAACTGAGTTCCCCAGCATATGCTCTGTCCACGCCGCAGGGCTCTGAGTTCCCCAGCATATGCGCTGTCCACACCGCAGGGCTCTGAGTTCCCCAGCATATGCGCTGTCCACACCGCAGGGCTCTGAGTTCCCCAGCATATGCGCTGTCCACACCGCAGGGCTCTGAGTTCCCCAGCATATGCGCTGTCCACACCGCAGGGCTCTGAGTTCCCCAGCATATGCGCTGTCCACACCGCAGGGCTCTGAGTTCCTCAGCATATGCGCTGTCCACACCGCAGGGCTGACAGGGTGCCAGGATGGCACTCGAGGGCCTGCGTCCACCAGGATGGCCCATGTTCCCAGAGGCAGAGAAACAGGGCAGGACCCTGCTGAACCTCTTCACCAAAGCATGCTTTTGCATAGTTCTAGGTGTCTCTGGACATTGAGGAGTGCCCTATCTGTCCCTCCCTCCCCTCACCCACACTTTCTCCAATCGTCCATGCCTCAGCTTCCATGGGCTCACCTTTACTGGGTACCAGACTGTGGTTCCATCACAAACTCTCAGCGTAGACCAAGGGCATGGATGATAAGTAATCAACCCCAGGAATAAAAGTGTCTCGAGGCTTTGCCTGACTCCACAGAAGATGCCGGGCATGACTCACTAACACCTTCGTCCTCCCACGTAATGGGGATAATATTTTAAAACATATTTTCAAATGAATTTTCATAACCTATAAATCGTGCTGTCCTCGGGCTCCTTGCCTTGGGGGGAGTGGGTTTTAGTGTTCCAAGGGAAGGGCCAGCATAGACCGGCTAGGAAAACAAAGTCATTTTTCAGTTTTGACTGGCAAATAGGATTTGTCAGTCCCTAGCAAGCAAAGGTTTTGAAAGCCATGCTAGGTTGGGAGAGAGAAGGATTTACTAAATTCCTTTAGTTGCCACGCAAAGGTCTGGGTCTGCTGGATGAAATCATGGAACGTTTCCATAAGCCTGGGGTGGAATTGTCTCAGGATGTAGGGTACAGAAATTCTTTATCACCCAGGAAGGAAAGGAAGTGCTTCCTATCTGGGTTGGAGGGGCGTTCTGGGTGCAGTAGATCCAGTGTGGTGAGGGTGTCAGGGCCAGGATCCTGGCAACTCCCTGTCCCTGGGCCTAGCACGCAGGTGTGGTGACGGGCTAGAATGTGGCCAGTGTGGCCCGCTGTGCTGGCCCTCCCTGGGGAGGGCTTTTGGCCTCTAGAAGTTGACAACCAACATGGTGCACAGAGGCTGCCCGGCCGGGGGGGCAGCTGGCTACAGAGGGAGCCAGTGGCAGGACTCCTGGATCCCTTCTGGCCATGCAGGGGCCACAGGGGACCCTGAAGCTCCCAAAGCCCTAGTGGATAATGCCTTAGAGATACGGGGAGAGGGCCAGCTGGTCAGTAGAAACCTGGAGTTGAAAATAGCAAATAATAATAATAATAAATAAAGAGATAAATAAATAAAAAGAAAAGAAAAGAAAATCTGGGGTCACAGACTTTAGCAAGGCAAAGACTTATCAGCAGACATCAGACCAGGGACAGGCCTGGTAGTCTCTCTGCAGCGGGGATAGGGTGGACTGCACAGTCACCCCACCTTGATGTGCACACACACAGGCTGTCCCCTCAACCCCATGATGTGTAGAAGGGAGAAGAGAAGCCAGAATTTCAAAACTGTGAGCATTTCCTACAAAGTTCTGAATCATCCCACTGAGGAAGAATTCTCTGGGGACAAGCTTACGTTTTCCTCCTCACTGCCCAGCAGGGAAGACCCTCACTGTGGAAAAAGAAAGGTGTCAGGCCCATTTCCCCCATCTCTGAGCCTCATACAGGCAGCCCTGATTCAACTGTCAGAACTGCCAGCAAGCTCGTGGATGGGCCCCTTCCAGCCACCTGAAAACATGCAGACTGCTGAGGGCAGCCTGACCTTGGTCCTATGAGTAGTGACTGCTGATGGGATGCTCTGAAGTTGGCTGACTGTCTCCCCATCATGAGCAGGAGCTCCATGCTGGTGTTGTCTGATGCTGTGTCCTCTCCTCCGCCAGAACCGCCCTCCGTCATCTCACAGATTTTCTCACTTCACCTTCCTCCAACATGGGTGACTTTTTACACTGAGCATGTGGTAATGCATTTCCCTGCCATTCCTGCTGCGTCCTCCTCCCTGGGCTCTGGCACGTGCTGTGGAGTTTGGGGACCTCTGTGCACGCTGATAGCCACACAAGAATCTGAGGATCCTTTTTTTCTGACTCTGGTTCATTTAGGATCAAGGGTCTATGATGGAGGCTTTGATTTCACTCACTCAGCTGATGAAAGTTCTAGAAATAAAGTCTTTCCTTTCTTCTGCAAAATCTGAGCTTCACATGCTGTGACCCACAGTAACCTGCACGGGCCAGGGAAGGGAGCGCTCGGACAGGACCCACTGAAATGTGAATGGAGCAGGGCTTCCACCCACACCCTGCTCGGACACCCAATCCTCTTCTCGTGGAGATGTGGGAAGGTGGCACCCGTAAGGATGACTTGCCTGAATTCATTTGCGTGAATTTTAACTGAAGAAGAAAAGGTGTTTTGGGCTTGTATTCTCTTTCTCTTTTTAGTGTGCAGTGGCTGTAAAGACAAAAGGAAAGTTGAGAATGTACAGGACCCAGTATGAATCCGCAACTCTGAAGACTGGTCTCTGGGGAGTATGGGCAGGGAGAGCCAGGGCGTAAACAAGTGCCCCCATACACAGCAGAAGCACCCCAGTAAGGAGCCAGGTGGTCACCTGTTTCAGAAGGCACATGGGACACTGCCCAGGGACCTGCAGAAGCACCTGCCAGAGACAGAGCTAGAGATGGCCCACAGCAAGAGATAGCCCAGAGTTAGAGATGGTCTGGGGAGACAAAGAGGCTCAGGTCTTCTGTCTCCCATTAAGTCCCACGTTGACCTAAAAACTTTCTTCTGCACCCACAGACTTGGGACACCTGGGGACATATGCCCATGTTCTTTAAGAGTTGAATGGCAGAATTTGTTGCTTTAGGGAAAAATGGTGAAAGTACCAATTTTGATAGACTTCTTTAGGAAATAATTGTTAGAATTAGTCATAAATGTCATAGTGACTGGCATGGCGTTACATTCTGTTAGTTTGAGGGAGAAGAAAGTGCAATTGATTACTTGGTTCCTTAAGACTGTCAGGACAAAGTCCGCAAACTGGGTGTTTTCAAACTCAGAAATTTTTTCCCTTGCAGTTCCAGAGGCTGAAAGTCTGAAATCAAGGTATTGGCAAGGTTGCTTCCTTCCAGAGGACTGAAGGGAGAATCCTTCCTTGCTCTCTCCTGGCTACTGCTGGCTGTCATCTTCAGGATCCATGGCTTATAGACACATCTCTCCCATTTCTGCCTCTGTCTCTGTATGATCTTCTTATAAAGAACACCAGCCATTGGATTTAGGCCCCATACACTCCAGTACAACCTCATCTTAGCTAGTTGCATCTGCAAAGACCCAGTATCAGTCCATTCTTGCATTGCTTTAAAGAAACACCTGAGACTAGGTAATTTATAAAGAAAAGAGGTTTAATTGGCTCATGGCTTCACAGGCTATACAGGAAGCATGGCAGCCTCTGCTTCTCGGGAGGCCTCAAGGCGGAAGGCAAAGCAGGAGTAGGCATCTTACGTGGCAAGAGCAGGATCTAGAGAGAGAAGGGGTAGATGCTACACACTTTTAGAACAACTCATGGTAACTCACTCACTCAGTATCATGAGAAGAGCACTGAGGGGCTGGTGCTAAACCATTCATGAGAATTCCTCCCCCATGATCTAATCACCTCCTAACAGGCCCCACCTCCAACACTGGGGATGGCAATTCCACGTGAGAGATTTGAGTGGGGACACAGATCCAAGCCATATCAAATTCCATTTCCAAATAAACTCACATTCTGAGGTCCGGGTAGACATGAATGTAGGCGACACCATTCAACACAGTGCACTCACTGTCCTTGCAACCATCACTGCTCAGTAGAGTTCACATGGCCTGAGGCTTGTATCCCTCATGGAGATGGGACTCGGTCATCACCTGGAAGCCAGAATTCTGCCTTGAACTGTGAAAATGACACACTCCAGATTTGGGGGAGTGCAGGATTCATGGTATGATTTAGTGTCTCCGATCTGCCTGTCTCTGTTTCTGCAGTATGGGGTTCCTGGTTGGCCTTACTCTCACTCCACAGAATCCCACACTTCCGGAAGCCACTGGTGACATCCTTCCTTTCCTCCTTTTCCATCCTTTCCATAGTCTTATTTCGGTGTCCTCCAGCTCCTGATGATGTTAGGCTGAGATTCAAGAAGACCTAGAAGGATGAGCAGACCCCATCAGAGAGTCTTGGCTTTAGTCCTGTGCCAAGGCACATCCAAAAGTCATCCTGCCAAGATGCGCGTTTGGCGCACTAAACCTCTCTGGGCACTCGCTGCATTTCTGTAAAATCAACCAAGGATCGACTAGCAGTCTCCCATGTCAACACCCACAGCACAGCTTCTTCCTGGAGGCCAGTGCTGAGAAATGTATCTGCTTGGTAAGAAGACACCTCCCAGGCCATTCTGAGAAAACATGAGAATAGAGATATTTCCGTCAAATCCATCACTGCCCCTTGCCCCCAACTTTATTATCATTTTTTGCTTCGGTTGCCTGAAGCCTCAGAGTGGCAGCCTTGACCTAGTTTTCTACCGTCATGTATCTCTTCCACCCTAACTGGCCCTTGTCTTTTTACCTGGGTGGCAAGGTAAAATGGTTTCACTGAGTCTGCGCCCCTCACATTCCTTATGGAAATGGGCACTATTTACTTTAAAAAAAAAAAAGGAAAAGACTTTCCTCCCACTATTTATAACACTATTTTATTATTCCACGGCACATAATGGTGTATCATTCCTACGGAAAAGTTCAGAAAATAACCAGTTTCAACTGGAAAAAAAAAAAACCGTACACCTTTCTGGTCCAAGATGAACCTGAGGCTTTGGAAGGAGCTGGCTGCTCAGTCCCCACTCCTGGATGTGCCCAGCGCCTTCCACCTTCTCTCTTCTCCTTAAAAGTCCTGTGGAGCAGCAGCTTTCCTGGTATAGAAAACAGAAGTCTGTCTCTAGGGGGCCTAACTTGGATGGGTCCCAGTAAGATTATCCGAGGATTCTGTCACTCCTATTTTTAAGGCAGAGTGTGTGGGAGGGTCCATCTGCTTCCTGGTCTTAGAAGGGTCTGAAGGATTGCAGGGAAGTGGCTTCCCAGGTAGGCCCAGGGGAAGGGGTGAGGAAGTTCCCGCACGGTGGCGGGCGGTCTTCCCCGTGGCCCCACCTGGCAATTACAGTGCAGTTGACCCCTTTGAAGAGTGGGGTGGGTCAGCTCCAGGAACCTGGGAGAAGTCCAGCTGCCTTGCTGGGGTCAGGGCTGGCGGGAGGCACAATGCCAGCCACACCTGCCTGTGCTACACGTGGGCCTTGTGGATACCGCCATGCAGTGTGGGCTCCCTGCGTTTCTGTCTCTTTCGTTATCCTGAATCACTGAAAACTGCCATCGTACCTGCTACTTCTTACAGGCCATCGGCATATGAAGTGGATAAAGCTGTCCCCCACGTGGACCTCAGCCACAGGGCTGTGGCTGTAGCAGACTCATACACAAGGAGCAGAAAGCCGTGGCCTTGATTTCTACCATCAACCCTTGGCTTCTGCCTCCCCCATCCCTACCCTTCGAAATAGTCCTCTCCTTGCTAAACATGTCATACACGACGTCATCTCTGATTGATAGGTGGAGAATCTAGCACACATTCTTCAGAACCATTCCTGCCTACACCCTTCTGCCTCCAGGCCTGGGTGCCAAGAACTTTTGCCCTGGGTATGACGTTTCAAGCAATCCCATTGGCATGTTCCAAGGTGTGTGGCAGCCCATTGATGAGGCTGGTCAGTGGGCATCTCAGTACACCCCTGGAGATGGAGACCATTGCTGTCCCTCGTGATGGGAAATAAGGTCTCAGAGCCAATTTAAAAAAAAAAAAAAAAAATAAATAAAAATAATAAATGATTATAGGCCTATCCAGGGAGGCTCTCACATCTTTAACTTTTTTCATGTATGATGTTTACTGATTTTCTTTTTTTTTAATGTTATTATTATAAATGCCATGTCACAAATGTCTACAGTGCAACTGCTATCAAGTTACAACTCTCTTTTTGGAAGGAGCTCTGTCCCAGGGTGCTCTGTGAGTTCTGGGAAGACAGGAGGCTCCCTGCATCTCCAGGTCCAGAACTTCCTCTCCCTCCTCAGTCTGGGCCTCCATCACTGCCTTCCTTTATTTGATCATTGGTGGACACATGTCTCTTAGTTCATAGTAGCAGTTCTGCAACTGTCGATTCTTTCATCAATGGGTGCTGGGGTGGTTTGAAAACCAGAAAAGGGATATTATTGTCCTTATTCTGGGACACAATGAGTCAACATCCGACAGTCCATGAAAAGAAGAGGAAACAAGTACACTCACTGCACTGTCGCATGTTGGGGCTGGGTCAGGCTGGCACTGGGCCCAAGAATGTTTTAATGACTTTAGGTCTCCAGAGTTGATTTCAATTGTGTGCACTCCATGAGCAGCAGAAAGGGGCTGGAAAGACCCCTTTATTTATTAGTCCAGTGGAGACACATCCCATAGAAGCAAGTATATCAGTGCACACAGCACTGGTCTTCCACACTCAGTTCACTTGTATTTACTGGGAGTTTGCAGAATGGACAGCATTGTGCTAAATGCTGAGTGGTCATTGATGGAAGATACGACGCAATATCCTTCTTCTAATGGTTTCTAGGCTGGCTGAGGAAATTAAGCCTTTTTCCTGCCCTATATCTCTGCTTCGCTTTCACAGACATTAATATCAGAAGACTAGAAAAGACAGCAGGTGTGAGAGGGATAGGTGGTAGCAACCTTCAGCTGCTTGCAGGGAAGCCTCCGGGAGCTGCACCATTTCGGGTGGACCAGGAAACAACAACAAAAGACCGAGAGGGATGCACATGGGGACAGAAAGTATTGCCAGTAAGTAAAGTGGAGAGAAAAAGGCAAAGAGATTGCAAGTGTTCCTGGAGTTCTGTAGAAGCCATGGCATTGGTGGAACACGCATATAGGAAGAGTGAGAGTGTGTTGATGTGAGGCATGGAGCCTGTGTCAATAGAAGCCACGACCTGCGGTGGCTTACGCCTGTAATCCCAGCACTTTGGGAGGCCGAGGTGGGAGGATCACCTGAGGTCAGCCTGGCC
This sequence comes from Trachypithecus francoisi, assembly GCF_009764315.1. NCBI lineage: Eukaryota > Metazoa > Chordata > Mammalia > Primates > Cercopithecidae > Trachypithecus > Trachypithecus francoisi. Next base: position 2,838,607 of record NW_022681442.1, on the reverse strand, counting down.
AACATGGTGAAACCCCATCTCTACTAAAAATACAAAAATTAGCCAGGCATGGTGGTGCATGTCTGTAGTCCCAGCTACTTGGGAGGCTGAGGCAAGAGAATCGCTTGAACCCTGGAGGCGGAAGTTGCAGTGAGCAGAGATCGTGCCACTGCACTCCAGCCTGGGTGACAGAGTGAGACTCCTCTGTTTCAAAAAAAAAAAAAAAGAAGAAGAAACCATGACCCAGTAGGCAGGCAATGAGGCAAATGGCAGGCCAGGGACAGCAGGGGCCTGCTGGAGGGTCATTCAAGGCACAGTGCAGAAGGGATCAGAGTGTGGCTGTAGGAGCAAGGGGAAGGAGTGGCAGGTGGAGGAGACTTCATGAAGAGTCATCAGGAGTGAGCGATGGGCTGAGGAAAAGGGTGGGAAGGGAGAGGGGGCTGAGGGGAGGAAGAGGCAGGGGACTGATGCAGAGGTCATGTTCTGATGCAGAGGCAAGTTGCCCTTGGCCCAGGCTGGAGAGTCACCGCACAGGTGAGAGACTCTGTTGAGCAAAGAGCTGGGCAATATCCACCAGGCCCACATTTCTGAGCAAGTCAGAGGACAGTGCCGCCGGAGCCATGCTGGAGTACGCCCGAGAGCCCCCATTTCCCATTTGTCCTTCCTGTGTGCCGTGCAAGGACCTTTAATCCTCGTTGGGGTGTCTACAATGTGAAGAGGTTCATTTACTGAGACGATCTATAATGACTACTGAGAATAATGGCCAAATAAAAAGATATGCTAAAAGGAGTTTAGGGAAGAAAAATGCAGCCTGTACTTCGGGATGTGATTGCATAAAATTGGCCTTTACCATTTGGAAAAGCACCTCACTGTGCCTTTCACGGCATTTCATAAACTATGATGTGATTGGAGATGCCTTGAACAGTGCTCGATAAATGACTTTATAGCCATAATTGTGTTCTTCAGGAAAAGGGAATGCTTCATGGAAAACCAGATAAACCTCGCACAGACTAATATAGAATCTGGCCACTTTGGTTGAATTGATCTATTGTGGACATTTCACATGATTTTTATTGATATTTTTCTCTTCTGCAAGCCTTGGAATGTGAGAGGAATTCTACTACAATGGCTTCATACTGAATTTTTAGTAAGAGAAAAAGCTGGTTTTAAATTGGTGATAATCAGATGTCTATTTTGAGGGAGTGCAAGGTAGATGACAATGGGTAATATGTAATAAAAACAAACACAGTCTTTAGCCCCAGATGCCTCTGGGCCCATGAGTGCCTGTCCCGGTGCCTCCGGGAGGAGGCCGCACCTGCATTCCCTGGGCAAATGGGCATGTTCTGAAAGCAGGTCCTGCTGACACACTTGCATGGCAAAGAGGGTTAAGCCCTCCCTCAGATTTTTAACAGGTGGTGAAGTTTCCACAGGAAGTTAATTTTCCTCCTTTACGTTGGAGAAACTCTAGGTTTCTGGGCTTGAGGGAGGGAATGAAACCAGCCAAGATGAAGAAGTTGAGGACACAGGGATGGGGGTCTGAGCGAGGGACCAGCCAACCGCTCTGTGGGCCACTTTCATGAGTTTTCCCATGTCGCATTACCCTGGGATTTAAAAAAATTATTGTGATAATAGATATGTAACACAACATTCTCCACATTAATCACCTTAAGTGTATAATTCAGCAGAATTAAGTACATTCACAATGTTATGTAACCTTCACCACCTACTTATTGTCAGTACTTTCTCATCTTCCGAGACATTAACTATCATTGAAAGTGCTCCTTGTTCCCCCTCCCCCAGGTCCTGGCAACCTCTTTTCTACTTTCTGTCTGTATGAATTTGCCTATTTAATTTGCTTTTCCCTACCAGCTAGTAATGAGTCTCTTTGCCTGTGCTCACTAGACATGTCATGGGTTTTCATCTGTGTTACAGATAAACAGGAAATGACACCCCGTGTTCTGTTCTTCATCTGGCTGAGTCACCCACACCACTTTGCCCAGTCTGAACCTGCAAGTGACAGCACGACCTCCCCCCTGCCTGAGCAAGAGCAAAAAACCGGTGGTGAGAGGAGGCCTGTGTCTTCTTGAAGAAGGTGGCTCTGACTCTGTGGCTCAGAGGAGGGTCCTGCTGGAGGGACCCCTGCAGTTCCAGGTGGCTAGTGCTGGCTGTATTAACATGAGCCTTGGCCCAGATAGTGTCATTCCAGGGGCCCTGGCTGCTGTGACATGTCTACTGGCTCTCTGAGCCACCCAACCCAGGAATGGCCAGAGCTCCCTGGCCCTGCTTGTCTGAGAAGAGAAGGAGCTGAGTGATTGACATCCTGGGGCCTTGGGTTGGCACGGCCCTCACCTCTCTAAAGGACTGGACTCCCACCAGATGTCTTTGCAGGTGCCACCACCTCCTCAGGCAGTGCTGCCTTTAATTATCAGCATTCAAGTCCCACTCTGTCCAGGAACCAGGGCCTGACTCAAGGACCTGAGAGGCAGCGCCTAGCTTCTTGTTTTCCTTCAATGAAGTCAGCCAGCTTAATCTCACCTTGCCTTTGTCACAGAGAAGATAGGATAGATTCTGGGGACATCCAGAAATTAACTGTGAAGTGTAGACATTTGCTGTTGAATAACTTAAACATTAATGTAATTTAGGCCACGTGGCTACTGAACTTTAGAATTTATAAAGCCTCTCTCTGCAGATGAAAATGTTCATTTAACCAAACTGAAAAAATACTTTTACATGTCTCATGTCCATACAAGATCTATGAAGCCCGTGTTTTTATTTATCAAAATGTGTTGTCATGTGGCCAAATTCACACTTTAAGACTAGACCGTAGGTGCTCAAACACTGTCAATTCAAAGGTGCTGGAAGGGACCTCAGTCGAACTCCTTGACATTGTTTCGCTGTGTCCCCACCCAAATCTCATCTTGAATTGTAGTTCCCATTATCCCTACATGTCATGGGAAGGACCAGGTGAAGATAATTGGATCATGGTGGCCATTTCCCCCATTCTGTTCTCAGGATAGTGAGTGAGTTCTCACAAGATCTGATGGTTTTATAAGGGGCTCATCCTCCCTTCGCTGGGCACTTCTCTCTCCTGCTGCCATATGAAGAGGGATATGTTTGCTTTCCCTCTGCCATGACTGTAAGGTTCCTGAGGCTTCCATAGCCCTGCTGAACTGTGAGTCAATTAAACCTCTTTCCTTTATAAATTACCCAGTCTCAAGTATATCTTCATTAGCTGTATGAGAACAGACTAATACACTTCCTGTGAACTACTCTAAGGAGAGAGCGGGTCTCCACGCGGCCTCGGTGTGTGCTCAGAACTTCTGACACCAGCAACCTGGCAGCCCAGCCCGGCGGGGTTCTATTCTCTGCTGCACGGTTTAGCGTGTGGTCACAGTTTGTGTCGGATGGAGACTGAAGGAATCATCCTTCACGCTGATTCATCTGGAAAAAAAGCAAAGCCCTAATTTTTTAAGCTGAGGACTCCATGTGTTTATGTATTTAGCACCTCAAGACAGGAGGAAATAATTAGTGGTTTGAGAACACGTTAACAAAAACCAAGAGCTCTTTCAACCTTTGGGCTCATAATATATGTAATTGTAAAGTAACAAGCACACCAGAAGGAAACAATACTCTTTTGTGATGGGGAGGTTACCCCTCCACCCACCTCCTATACCCCCTGGGATAGCCACAGCATGGACTTCCTGTTCTACTGAGGGCCATAACCAGACAGCTAAATTCATGTATGGTTCCCAGGACAACAGTGGAGAGGGTGCATTTCTTACCTGGGCACAGCTGGGAGGGATTCCCATAAAACATCATTTTATTTAATTTGAAGTGATTTTTCTGGCAGGCTTTTCTTCTAATTTGGAACCAAATATTTAAACAATCATTGCTTAAAACACAAGCTGGTGTCAGAATTTTGAGGTGATGACAAGAGCAGAGCAGCTTTAGGAAAAAGAGAAGTAAGAAGTTCGGTTGTGGATTCCAGCCAAGCGATGGTCCTTTTACTTGTTTATCGATTACGTGTTTGTTCCCAAGGTCAACGAGGACTTGGCGACAACTGATTTTTATGTGGCATTTCACAGTGTTTCACTCCTCATCTTCAAGTTGGGAGGAATCAAATATTTCCCTATTAAAATTTGTTCTTCTACTCAGTGAACTTATGAGAATGAGAATAAGAATAAAAATATACTGGGTAATTTTCAGCTCTTTGCAAAAAAGCCCCTTTAGTGTTGCTGTTGAATTCAGCAGCTGTGGCCAGAGGAACAGGGAAAGGGAGAGGCGCTCCTGCTGCCTTATGCATCTCCCCAGGGAAACGGAGTTGCTGGATGCCATAATGAAACGGTTTTGTTTTTAAGAAGTTGAATGAAAACACTGGATGGTCTTGATAGACGAGCAAATATTTTGCAGGACATTTATCTGCTTACTTTGCAGTAACCACAAAGCGTCTGTAGGGGGAGTTTTCTTATTACTGTTTTTGAGTTACTAAAGACAGAAAATAATTTCAGGGTTTTCTCCCTTTCCTAACTAATCTGCAGTTAGCTATGTTTGGTACTGAGGGTAAAATATTTTTGCACAGACAGTCCTTGCTCCTGTTTCGAAAGGCTGGTCTCGGTGCATCTGTGATTGTAGCAAATGACAAAAAAACGTCTGTGGGCATCAGAGGGTTTCAGAGAAACACGGAAAAGTGCAGGACATTTAAAAATACATTTTGCACATCAGCAAGGTCTGGACTAGGGTGCAGGCATTGAGGTGCCTAGGTTGCAAAATTTAAGGAAGTTGGGAGTGAGTGCCCGCTTAAATTACAGGCCCTAGGTGCTCCCTGGCCTCCCCCTTGTCCCAGCCCTGGGTGCCAGACATCCAAACTCTGGCTGGCATCCAAGTCCAGCTCAGGGCCCAGGGAGGGTGCAGGGCAGGTAGAAGGAAAGCAGATGCAGGAGTGGGCAGGCGAGGGACAGGGAAGGGGTGCTGGCTCCTCAGGCTCTGCTCTCCTCTGAAATGTGGCCTGGAGAAACGGGAGGGAGGCCAAAAGCGAGCCATGGTCCCAAGCTAAAACCTATGTTTCCATCGGATGAGCCGTGACCATGGGCTCCTGGCTGTCTCTGCCATCTGCCTGATGCTGCTCTAAGAGGCAGAGCAAAGGTGCTGGATAGAGTCCATTCAAGTGGGAAGAATAAACAAATGACTGGGGCCTGGTTTTTGGCAGGTGGCCAAAAGAAAGCAGGAGAGTTCCAGGCCTGGGGACTCCACTTAGGACAGGGGACCACCTGGCGCAAATGTCAGTTGCCAGCAGAATGGGACCTGAGGGAAACTCAGCAGGTCTCTCTGATTGTCCCAGGGTGTCTACCTGGATCCTGCTCCATCAGCAGCATGTGCAGGGGCCTGGGGCACTCCCGCCCAGAGGGACCGTGCTGGGTTCATTGCTGTCGAAGGCTTGTCCCAGTGTGCTGAAGCAACTCTGCAGTGAAACCCCAACCAGTAGAAGGAGGGACTGCAAAGTCACCTAACAAAGGACACGGCCCAGGTTACAAAAACAAGTTTTGTAATGATTCTGTATTCATTTTTAGGCTTCAGACATTTAGAAAAAAACAGTTTCTTGTGACCTTGGAATGTTTGTTTTAGAAAGCCACATCTCAGACTACAGCTATTGTGTGACTTGGAGAGTTGAATTCAGTTAATCTATGAAAAAGAGAAATTCTCGATGATTAGTAAGCAGGGAACTGGCCCCAAATTCCACATACTTTCAATTTTCAGGTGTTCCATTTTCCAGTTGTCATATTTAAAATCTTCTCTCAATGTACAGAATGGAGAATGCATTGCAAAGGATAAGAAGAGGGTCAAGCAGTTTCTTGGTTCCAATGGGGCTCACGAATTCTTTGTGTGCATCTTTCTTTTGTGCTTGTGAGACTCCAGACAAAATGCACAACACAAAACGTGGCTCCTGCTCACTTTCTCTACTTCCTCATCCCTAGCCTGTCTCCAGCCACTCCAGAGATTCCTCCCCAACAACTCATTGAAATGATTCTTTCATGGTCAACTTGCCCAAGCCAGCTGCACACTTTTCTTCTGATTTGACAAATTGGCAGCAGGCAGAATGGTTATCACTCCTTCTTTCTTGAAATGTTTGCTTTTGGTATTTTTGCAACCACCTCTTTTGTGGCCCATTCTTAATTCTTTTTGTTATTGCTTGCTCCTCCGTGAACTTCCACAGAGCAGAGCTCTCCAGAGATCTGCCCTGGGTCCTCTTCTTCACCTACTTGTTTCTTCTGATGTATCCCACCCAGTCTCACGGCACTGAGCCTCCTCTGCGCTTTGATGATTTCAAATTTGCTGTTGGTTTTCAATCTCCAGCCTAGACCTAGACTCTTGGATGAGATTTATTTCTTCAGTTTCCTGTTCATCATCTCCATTCAACAGGCATCTCAAACTTAGGATGAAGAGAGAACTGTAGATTTCCCCAGTCTCCTCCCTGTACCTCAGCTTCTTCCTTTTTCAATAAATAGCAACTCCATCTACCCAATTTCTCAGGTAGAAAACCCGACAAGTATTCTCAGTTTTTCTTTCTTCTTAACACACATATGTATATTCTTAAGCATTTTAATTTCATCTACTTTCAAAATATGCCCTGATTCTGGTGATAGCTCACTATCTCCACCTGCTCTTGGCCCTGGTTGCTGTGTCATCTGCTGGAACTGCAGCAAGGACTCGTCTGGCCTCCCTGCCTCCAACTCTTCCTGTTGCCTTCTGCTTCTTCCAACCACAGGAAATACACATCAGGTCCAAATGACTCAGCGACTCCATCTCTGTCTTGAAATAAAGACCAAACTCTCGTTAGGATTCACAAGACCTCCATGATTAGGCCCTTACAGTAATCCCAGTTCCACTGCCGAAAAACAAAGAAACAGGGAAAGTAAGGAACGGGGAGGAAGGGGCATAGAATCTTCAAAGGCAAAACAGAGGGCTGCTGCCCCACAGAAATCAGGGAGGACAGAAGACCATTAAATAACACCATTAAAAGACAGGCAAAAATTAAAAACCTAGCATTCTATATCCATCAAGCATATCTTTAAAAATTGATGTCAAAATAAAAATGTTTTGGGAAATAAAACATTAAATTTTAAATAAACTAACTTAAAAAAACTCATTGAATTATTTTGGGATAAAATGTATCAGCAGGAGCAAGAACAGCACCAGAAAATATACCTACGTGGGTCACTAGAAATGAATATCACCTGCATAAAGCTGCAGCAACAGCAATACATTATGGAATGGATAGCATGTATACGAGTGACTTACATGACAACAAAAATGCAAAGAGGAAATATCATTGAACTGTTTCAAAATTCTGAGTTGTTCAGGAAGTGGTAAGACTACTAAATTAAACTAGTATAATATTCAAAGAATAAATGTAAATCTAGGATAATCACTAAAATAAAGATATACTATAAAAAACCTAATATATAGGAAGAAATAAAATGATAGAAATGCTTAACTAAGTAACAAGAACAAAAACTAAAGGCAGAAAAGGAGAAAGCAGAGAACTAAGCAGAAAACAAATGCAAGATGGTAGATTTCAATACAACACTCCATTGAAAAGACAAAGATTCTCAGACTGCATTAAAAAACAAAAACAAAAAGGAGAATCCAATGTTTACAAGAAACACACATCAAAGTTAAGGATACAGAGAGGTTAAAAGTAAAGAAAAAATAGAAAAAAATGTACTATACTAATGAAAACATGAATCAAAAGAAAGCTAGTGTGGCCATATTAATGTGACGCATTATAGACTTTCGTCAAGAAGTGTTATGAGGTATAAAGATGGACATGTATTAATAACATTTTCAACCAGCAGAACATAAGAATCCTACATCTGTACATATATGATACTACAATCCCACATTATATAAAATACAATTTGACAGAAATAAAGGGAGAGAGATTATAATAAATGTGCAGGCATGACTGGAGATTTTTAGCATCCTTCTTTTAATAATAAGCAGAAGCAGAGAAAAAATCAATAAAGAGTAATATGACTAACCAACCTGACCTAATTTTATTATTTTTATGTATAATATGTTATATGTATTAGACAGGATGTATATATAAGAACAGATATGTAAGGTATGTATAAAATAAGAATCCATTATATTTTTATATACCATATATAGCATATATAACACACATGAAAAATATGGTATATTCTTCTTGTATATATACCTTACATATATGTTCTTATATGTATATATAAAACATATTATGTATATAAATGTGATACAATTAGGTCAGGTTGGTTAATTGTGTTACTTCTTACCAATTTTTTGAAGTTCATTCTTTTGAAGTTCCTTTAGGACATTTGTCAAAATCTGTGTTTGATATGGTTAGGCTTTGTGTCCCCATCCAAATCTCATCTTGAATTGTAAGCCCCATAATCCCAACATGTCAAGGGAGAGACCAGGTGGAGGTAATTGAATCATGGGGGCAGTTTCCCCCATGCTATTCTCGGAATAGTGAGTTCTCATGAGGTCTGATGGGTTTATAAGGGGCTCTTCCTTACTTCGCTTGGCACTTCTCCTTCCTGCTGTCTTGTGAAAAAGGTGCCTTGCTTCCTCTTTGCCTTCTGTCATGATTGTAAGTTTCCTGAGGCTTCCCCAGCCATGCTGAACTGTGAGTCAATTAAACCTCTTTCCTTTATAAATCACCCAGTCTCAGGCAGTTCTTTAAAGCAGTATGAAAAAGGACTAATGCAGTGTTCACGTTTTAGAGCACAAATAAATCTCAGTGGGTTTTAAAGGATTAGAATCATAAAGTATTTTTTTTCTTTTTTTATTATTATTATACTTTAAGTTCTAGGGTACATGTGCATAATGTGCAGGTTTGTTACATATGTACACTTGTGCCATGTTGGTGTGCTGCACCCATCAACTCGTCAGCACCCATCAACTCGTCATTTACATCAGGTATAACTCCCAATGCAATCCCTCCCCCCTCCCCCCCCATGATAGGCCCCGATGTGTGATGTTCCCCTTCCCGAGTCCAAGTGATCTCATTGTTCAGTTCCCACCTATGAGTGAGAACATGCGGTGTTTGGTTTTCCGTTCTTGTGATAGTTTGCTAAGAATGGTGGTTTCCAGCTGCATCCATGTCCCTACAAAGGAAACAAACTCATCCTTTTTTATGGCTGCATAGTATTCCATGGTGTATATGTGCCACATTTTCTTAATCCAGTCTGTCACTGATGGACATTTGGGTTGATTCCAAGTCTTTGCTATTGTGAATAGTGCCGCAATAAACATACGTGTGCATGTGTCTTTATAGCAGCATGATTTATAATCCTTTGGGTATATACCCAGTAATGGGATGGCTGGGTCATATGGTACATCTAGTTCTAGATCCTTGAGGAATCGCCATACTGTTTTCCATAATGGTTGAACTAGTTTACAATCCCACCAACAGTGTAAAAGTGTTCCTATTTCTCCACATCCTCTCCAGCACCTGTTGTTTCCTGACTTTTTAATGATTGCCATTCTAACTGGTGTGAGATGGTATCTCGTTGTGGTTTTGATTTGCATTTCTCTGATGGCAAGTGATGATGAGCATTTTTTCATGTGTCTGTTGGCTGTATGAATGTCTTCTTTTGAGAAATGTCTGTTCATATCCTTTGCCCACTTTTTGATGGGGTTGTTTGTTTTTTTCTTGTAAATTTGTTTGAGTTCTTTGTAGGTTCTGGATATTAGCCTTTTGTCAGATGAGTAGATTGCAAAAATTTTATCCTATTGTGTAGGTTGCCTTTTCACTCTGATGGTAGTTTCTTTTGCTGTGCAGAAGCTCTTTAGTTTAATTAGATCCCATTTGTCAATTTTGGCTTTTGCTGCTGTTGCTTTTGGTGTTTTAGACATGAAGTCCTTGCCCGTATAAGCTTTGTTCCTAACTTGGAATTAAATTAAAACTTAACAAAAGAAACTTCAAGATCTGGCTGAGATGGAGTAATCACATTCCACTTATCTCTCACACTGATCACAGCTAGAAACTCCGAAAAGAATAACTCAACTACTATTTGAAGATTCTGAAATTTTTAAAAAATACCAAGGAGAATGAGGAGAAAGTTCAAAACTTGAAAATGACTAATATGATGATGAGTTCCCTGATTTGTTTGTTAATTATTCTAAACTATATATTATCTGCAAGAAATCTACTTAGAATATAATTCCATAGATAGGTTGAAAGTAAAATGATCAATAATGGTATACCAAGCAATAAAAGTCGAAAGAAAACTGAAACATCTTTATTCACATCACACAACATAGCCTGCAGAACAAGGAAAATTACCAGAAATACAAAGGAACGTTGCAGAATGATAAAAGGGTGGATTGTCCAAATAAGATGTAAGAATCCTAACTGGGCATGTACCTAACATGAAAACTGATATAAAGTAAAAGATACATAGACAAATCCACAATTATAGCCAGAGACTTCACCACTCCATTCTAAGTAATCAATGGAACAATAGATAGTCAATCAGTAACATAGAGAAGACCTGAAGAGCACCATCAATGAACTTGACCAAATTGAAATTTATAGCACACTCTATCCAAAAACAATAGAATATGTGTTCTTTCCAAGGGCATATGGAACATTCACCAAGAGAGATTACATTCTGGGACACACACACACACACACACACACACACATAGAACCATAAACAATGTAAAACAATTGAAATCATGCAAAATACATTCTCTGACCACAATAGAATTATATTAGAAGTCAATCACAGAAAAATATGATACTTGGAAAATGCTCAAATATTTGGAAATTAAACACATATTTCTAAAATTCCTTGGTTCAAAGAGAAACTTTCAAGAGTAGTTTGAAAATATTTTTAACTGAATGAAAGTGGAAATATAACTTATCAGACTGTGTGGGATGCATCTAACTCAGTACTTAGTGGGACAAGTATAACATTAAGGAATTATACTAATGATAAAGAAAGGACTCAAATCAGTAATCTAATTTTCTACTTTAAAAACTTGAAATAGAAGAGCAAACTGAACCCAGAGCAAGCAGAAAAGAGGAAACAATAAAGATAAAAGCAGATGGAATATTTGCTAAAATTGACACCATGTCAGGCCATAATGCTAGCCTCAGAAAATGTCAAAGGGTGTGAACTGACAGCACGCTATAACACGCTCTAAGTATGCTGGACACAAAAAAGAAAAAGACACCTGGAAAACTCCCCATATTTGGAATAGCTTTCAAGCTTACTTTTAAACAATTTATATTGAAAGAAAAAAACAAAAAGGAAATTAAAAAACACGTGAACTAAAATATAGTGAGGATACTACTCATATAAAAGCTTATGCTGTACCTCTAAACTAGCAAGTCAAGAGAATGCTTTGATGCTTATATTAGAAATAATGAGACATTCAATATTATTCAGCCAAGCACTCAACTTAAAGGTCATAGAAAAAGAACAATAGAATTAATAAAGATTATTAGAAGGAAAAGGCACAATTTTAGGAATGAATGAAACATGTGTAGACACTGCAGAATTAAATAGATGATAAAATAATTAAAAACAATGTCAAAAATGGAAAATTGGACAAAATAGATAAATTCTTAGAAAAATACAATTTATCAGAACATACACAAGAAAAAAGAGAAAACTTAAATAGTCCTACAGTCACCAAGCAAATTAAAATTTTCTCAAATGGAAAATGCCAAACTCAGATCTCTTTGTAGATGAGTTTTACCAAAGGCAAAATAAGATAATTTCTATCTCTACTAGTCCAAAGGAAAGAAAAAAAATAAAGAAAAAAGAAAACTCAATTTCTCTTATGAGGCTAACAATGCATTGATAAGAAAAGCAGACACACATAGTATGAATAAGAAAAATTAAATTTCCCATCTCTCTCATGAACAGAAAACCAGAAACCTTAAAGAAAAACATTAGCAAATATCATCCAGCAATATACTAAAAGACAACACATCTTAAATAACTTGGATTTTACTAGGAATGCAATTCTGATTTAATAAGAGGGAATTAATAGCTTCCTCAAATTTAAAGATTATCAATGAAGGATCACCTTCTAGCAATGCTTTAATGAAAGGTCAACTTATTATAAAATATCTTAGCAAACTACAAAAGAAGAAAAAAATTATCTTTACCCAATAAAAGGCATATAAAATTTATAGTACATGTTACATATAACAATGGAAGTTCAAAAGGATTGTCTATAATATTAGGAAAAGAGAAAGATGCCTTCTATTCAATACCTAATCAAAATTTTACTGTAAGTACTAGCAATTGCACCAAGACAAGAAAAAGAAATAAAAAGTGACAGCATTGGAAAGAAAGAAATGATATTGTCATTAGTTGCTGCTGCTGATTGTCTATATAGAAATTTTTTAAAAAATACATTTATATTTTATCAAAATAGTCAGTGAGAAATACAATTTTTAAAATGTAATTTTCAGGAACAAAAGTTTACACAAAGCATCCTTTATGTAAAGAATTATGTCCTTAATATAGGACATCAAAAAAATCTAAATAAACGGAAAGCTATAGAAGAAACTTGTATAGAAAGACTCAGTAGGATAAAGATGCAAATTATTTATAAATTGATCTCTAGGTTCAATGGAATCCTCCCAAAATGCTAACAGTTTAATATAACTTGACAAAAGTGTATATAAAATATAAAAATGTGTGTAAATATCCGTGTGTGTGCATGTGTGTGCACCAGGAGACATCTACATAGATATTCATAGAAGTATTGTTCAGAGAGAGAGAGAGAGAGAGAGAGAAAGAGGGAGCCCAAAATAGCCATGATACTTCTGAAGAATAAGATGGAAGTGAGGTGGAACTTCCCTTATCAGATTTCTTTCTTATGAGAAAATGTCAAAAATAAGATGTTTTAGGGTTGTCATGGGCCTAGACAAATAGCCTATGGAGTAGAATAGAGAGCCAGAAACTGACATCCAGAAATACAGAGCTTCACTCATGCCAGGGTGGGCACTGTGGATTAGAGGGGAAAGGAAAAGCTATTTAGCGAAACAACAATGGTCCAATTGTTGTTTATATAGAAAACGGTGGACCTTGACACCTACCTCATACCTACTCAACAATCAATTACAGGTGGCTTAAAGACTTAATAATAGTCCCCTAGTCCTCCTGTCTTCTAAAAGTATTTTAGTTTGCTTTTTCATGTTTATGACCAAAGGATAGAGGAGGATTTTAAAAAATGCATAAAATACATATTCCATAAAATAAATGACTGATACATTCTATAATTTCATTAGAAAGTATTTGTTCTTCAAAATACACAGGAAGAATGTAAAAATTCAAGGCATGTACTAAGAAAAGATATTCATACCACATATAACTAAAAAAGGATTTATATTTAGAATACAAAAGGATTCACACAAATCAATAAGAAAAATGTGCAAAAAAATATAAAGAGGTATTTTCCTAAAAAGGAAACACAAATGACAATTAAACATATAAAATAATGCTCAACCTCAGTAGAGATTAGGAAAATGCAAATGCACAGAGTATAGGGAGGTATCATTTTTTATCTACTAGTTGGGCAAAAATTTTGAAGTCTTATAATACCCAATGTTGGTGAGGCTATGAATCAATGGAGCTTTATGAGGCTATGAATCAACACAGACTTTATTGTTGGTCCAAGCATAATTTGTAACAACCACTTTGGAAAATAATTTGGCATTATTTTACAAATATGAATATTTGACCAAATAATTTTACTCTTAGGGATATAGCAGAACATTTTGCATATATGTGCCAGGAGCCATATACATGAATATTCATAGAAGTATTGTTCATAATAGCAAAATCAGAAATCATCCTAAACTCATCCACAAGAAAATAAACATATTTCAAGAAGTCTTAAAATGGACAGTTACAAAGCAGTGGAAATACAGTCACATACAACAGGATGAATGAATCATACAAATATGTCAGAAATCCTAGAAAAATTCATAGAATACAATATTTTATAAGCCTCAGAAACAAGCAGAATTAAACAACGTATTGTATAGGTATATGTACGTATGTGATATAACTAAACAAAAAAGAAAACAAAGGAGCAATAGATACAAAATTCAGGGTAGAGGTAACTCCTGGGTGCATAGAAATGCGATTGAGGAGGTATATTGCTGGGACAAAGACTTTGGCATAATGTTAGTGTAGATTCATGAGTCTAAATTTTATTATGTTTCATACTATAACTATTACAAATATCCTATCTGTCAAGTATTACATATGAAAACTTAAAAAGAAGTGTATACTATGTAGTTCTGGACTATTATTAAAAATGTACTGTATATTCAGTGCTGAGCTTCCTGTTGGCCAAAGAAAAGAGGTTAATGAACTCAGTTCAGAAGGTACTTTTGTGTAGCTGAAAACACAGCAGTTGTTCAGGATAAGCGGTGTCTACCAGTTAGTGAAGATTGAGTCATTGTCAAATAAATGCATTTTTCCTTAAAGAAAGCATAGCTTAATGGGCGTAAGTATAATCAATTCTTTTTTCATCCCCTCCTTGAATCTGAATTTTACAAAAAAATCCCCATGATCTTCTTTCCCCAGATGCTCCAGTTTACTTTGTCCAAAGTCACTAACATCTAGTAATGAATCCAGAAAGGACCCAGTTCTAGAATGTGGTTGCAAGCACTGGGCACATCTGGCCATCACCCTTTGTGTTCACATTGTCAGTCACTGAATGCCCTCTCCCAATTATTGCTTGGTTTCTGCTAATATTTGTCACAAAAATGTTTGTTTGAATGTATCTTATCAAAGTAATGTTTGTGTTTTGGATTAGTCATTGCTTGGTTAAAGATTTGTATAATCAGCTTATTTTAAGATTAATTCATGAAAAAAAATCCTCTGCAAATTCCCATTATCGCTTAATTTGTATAAAGATATTTACTATATTTTAACAGTGCAATTAAGATTAATATGGGTTCTAACACCATAAGGTCAAGTAAACATGGATTGGATGATACTCTAAACACTCACCTCTGATCCTCAGATATTATTATGCAGCCCAGATCTTGTGGGTTTGCAGAACAGCAAAAAGGTCAGAAGTATTCTCAGGTTGTCTGACGCAGATGAAGGCGCCATGCTACCCTGGGCTGACTCGTTCATCACTCTGGGTTTCAGAAATAGCAGATGATTCACAGACTGGAGGAGGATGGATGGCGCCCTTGATGGGGAACCTCCCTTGGGCAGACAGGAAAACTATCTCAGAAAGAAGCTGGGGTGCCTTTGTGTGGTCCAGGCTCTTCTGAGTCCAGGTTCCTCTCAAGAGCACTTTTTCCATGAGCCTGTGCCTGTTGGTGCCCCTTAGAAAGCTAGACTCCATCCCTTCTGAGGCACTTCAGGCTGCAGCTGCCAGTCTTACTGCTTCTGGAATCAGTAATACATGGAATGGGCTTTCCCACAATTTTGATGAAATTGAGCAGTGTTTTAATTTCTCACGTGAACTAAAAAGTAACCCCACTCCTCACAGTGGGTTGAATGGTGGTCCCTCAAAATACGTAACCATGTCAAAGTCCCTGGCAACTGTGAATGCGATCTTATTTGGAAAAAAAAAAAGAAAAAGTCTTTGCAGGTGTAATTGAGTTAAAGTTCTGGGGATGAGATCTTCCTGGATGCAATGACAAGTGTTCCCATAAAAGGCAGAAGGAGATACAAGAAGTGAAGCCTGTATGAAGAGGTAGGCAGAGATCCGGGTGCTGTATCCACAAGCCAAGGACGACCTGGAGCCACAAAGCTGGAAGAATCAGAAAGACTCTTGCCCTAGGCAGGAGTGTTCTATCTTTTGACTTCCCTGGGCCATACCGGAAGAAGAAGAATTGTCTTGAACCATACATAAAATACACTAACACTAACAATAGCTGATGAGCTAAAAAGAAATTCATGGAAGAAATCTCATAACGTTTTCGACATTTTAAGAATTCATGTTGGGTAGCATTCAAAGCCATCCTGGGCCGCATGTGTCCCATCAGCCATGGGTTAGACAAGCTTGCCCTAGACCCTCCAGAGCCAGCATGGCCTGGCCACACCTCCATTTCAGACTCCAGGTCTCCAGAGCTGTGAGAGAGTACATTCTATTGTTTTCAGCATCTAGTTTGTGATAATTTTCTATGGCAGCTCTAGCAAACTAATGTACCCCTAAACCAGTTTTCTATGTGTGTTATTTTAGGTATCCTAGTTTTTACTTATAAATATTTTTTAATGAAAATAATAAAATCTTGTCTGGGTTTTAAAGCCCACCGGATAGACCATAGCAGTTCCAGCTCCCTCTCAGTCCCCGCACATGGCTTCAAGTCCCGTGTGTTCATCGGGCAGACTCATCAACTGGCTTCGCTTTAATAAAAACGTTTAAAAACCTTGCAAGTTTCATCTAACTCACTATAAAATTTCCCC
Source organism: Trachypithecus francoisi (assembly GCF_009764315.1). Classification (NCBI taxonomy): domain Eukaryota; kingdom Metazoa; phylum Chordata; class Mammalia; order Primates; family Cercopithecidae; genus Trachypithecus; species Trachypithecus francoisi. The sequence continues at coordinate 2,822,183 of NW_022681442.1, read as the reverse complement.
ATTTGGCCTTATTCTCATGATATATTAGTCTCCCTTTATCCATGTGGGGTACTTTCCAAGACCCCTCAGTGGATGCCTGAAACTGCAGATGCCACTGAACCCTATATATGCTGTGCATAAATTTCTTTTTCCTCCTTTACAGCTTCACAAGTAGAAGATTCATTCTTACCATAGGTCTTAGCAACCTCAGCATACACTTATTTTTCTTTCTTTAAGTTAAAACTTTTGCCTTTTCACATGAAGGAAGCACCTCCCAGCTCCTCTTTGGCACATCTGAATTGCCAGCATCGTTGCCAGCACTCTTGTGCCTTTGGGGCTGTTACTGAGTAAAATAAGGCCGACTTGAACATAAGCATTGCCGTACTATAACAGTGATCTCACACCCAAGCCTGCTTCTCTGTGACTGACAGGTGGGGGGCGTGTGCAGTGTGGATACACTGGACAAAGGTGTAATTCACATCCCAGAAGGGAGGGGTCAAGATTTCATCATGTCACTCAGAAGAGCATGCAATTTAAAACTTACGAACTCTTTATTTCTTGGATTTTCTATTTGATATGGTTTGGCTGTGTCCCCACCCAAATCTCATCTTGAATTGTAGTTCCCATAATCCCCATGTGTTGTAGGAGGGACCCAGTGGGAGCTAATTGAATCATGGGGGCAGTTACCCTCTGGTTACTATTCTTGTGATAGTGAGTGAGTTTTCATCAGATCTGATGGTTTTATAAGGGACTTTTCCCCATTTGGCTTGGCACTTCTCCTTCCTGCCATCAAATGAAGGATGTGTTTGCTTCCCCTTCCTCCATGATTGTAAATTTCCTGAGGCCTCCCCAGCCCTGTGGAACTGTGAGTCAATTGAACCCCCCTTTTTTTATGAATTACCCAGTCTTGGGTATTTCTTCACAGCAGTGTTAGAATGGACTAATATACCATTTAATATTTTAGAACAAATATACCATTTAATATTTTAGAAACATGGTTGACCATGGGTAACTGAAACTGTGGAAAACAAAACCACAGGTAAGGGGAGACTATTGTAATTATTTTCATTTTCTTGACTATTCTGCTGGGGGTCATATCAGAATCCTTCCTCTGGTTTTTGCTAACTGATTCTGTGGTCCAGTCACAGGGAAGAGACACCCAGCTGGGCGCTCCAGTTTTTTCATCCTGGAAGGGAGACAGACAGATGTTTGGACTTCTCACATGGTGATTGCTACTGCAGTGTCATGCTGGCATGTGGAAAGGTGAGATGTCCTCTGTCTCGAGCAGTCCATCCTGTGAAGAGAACATTCTGCCTTGACTGAGAGTTCCCCGTCTGTGCTATCCAGGAATACTCCTCCCACGTCCTTTTCACGTGTGTGGTGAACACTTGAAATGCGGCTAGTGCAAAAAGTAACGGAATTTTTAATTTTTAAGATTTTTTGGCTGGGAGTGGTGGCTCACGCCTATAATCCCAGTACTTTGGGAGGCCGAGGCAGGTGGATCACGAGTTCAGGAGTTCAAGATCGGCCTGGCCAAGATGGTGAAACCCCGTCTCTACTTAAAAAATGCAAAAATTAGCCAGGCATGGTGGTGGGTGCCTGTAATACCAGCTACTCAGGAGGCTGAGGCAGAGAATTGCTTGAACGTGGGAGGCAGAAGTTGCAATGAGCCAAGATTGCACTACTGCACTCCAGCTTGGGTGACAGAGCGAGACTCCATCTCAAAAAAAAAAAAAAAAAAAAAGATTTCTTTAATTTTCATCCATTTACATTTAAATACCCACACTTGGGGAGGATTTTGGGAGAATGCATCTGTGCTTATCCTTGAGCTTAGACACTGTGGTATCCCAGGTGTCTTAGTCCATTTGGGCTGCTGCCACAATATACCTTGAAAACAACAGAAATGCGTTGCTCGCAGTTCTGGAAGCTAAGAAGTCCTAGAGAGAGGAGCCAGCAGAGTCTGTGTCTGGGGAGGCCCTGCTTTCTTGTTCATAAACTCCCTTCTCACTGTGTCCACAAATGGTGGAAGGAGTGAAAGATCTCTCTTAGGTCACTTACGTAAAGACACTAATCCCTTTCATGAGGGCTCTGCTCCCATGGTCTGATCACCCCCTCAATGGCCTGATCACCTCCCAAAGGCCCTGCCTCCTAATACCATCACATTAGGAGTGAGGATTTCAACATGTGCATTTGGAATATATAAGCATTGAGCCCATATTACCAGGAGTTGCCTGGGACACTTCTAGGTTGTGATTCTGATGCCACTTCATGAGAAATTAAGAAGATACACTGACTCATCCATAAGTCTCAGGGAATGACTCTAGGAAAATTAATAATAACCTTCAAGCAAGAGATCATGTGCTCTTCCCTCATACCTTATTCCAAAGTCATGGGAATAAATGTGCTAGGAATTTCCAGTTGAATCTTCCTTTCTGTAGTTTTTAGCCACTTGCGTCCTTTCATGTGAGCCAGAGATGTGAACTGCCAGTCCATGGTGCCCCAGCAGGATACCAGCCTCCCCTTTACAGAAGCCAAGAGAAGCACAAGGCCCACAGCCTTCTAAGGGGACGCAGAGTTGTCTCCGAGAGCCACCGCACTGCCAGCATGTGGCACACAGGCAGTGTGGGCTATCCCTTTACACATCCCCATGTGAAACAAGATGCCATGCTATCCAAGACCCAGAAGACCTGGGTGGAGGGGTCAGGAAAGTGTGCAATAGGGTGGCTGAATACCTCTACAACCTGTGTTAGATGTGGGCGCTTTCAAAGGGAAGGCAAACTGTAACACAATCAATAGTGGCTTCAGCAGTGCTTTATATAATGAAATCATAGGGAATAGAAAAAAAGTTCCTATTCTCAAGTAATTTATATGAGCTGTTTTTAAGTCACAAGAGGGTCAATTCAATTTAGAATTCACACATGGATTCATGGAGGTGGCAACTTGAATATAACTTTCTACCACTTCATTTAACTCCAGGCTACCCAGCTCTCCCAAACAGCACATGACTCCAGAGCTCACTGGCAGCTGTGGGATTCCTGCAGGTAGAGTGATAGGGTTTTCTCCTTGTGAAGTTGGAAAGAGTCTGGATTCTCCTGCTAGTGGGACAACTGGAGCAAGAGAATTCTGGAAAGAGCCTGGCCCTTAGTGTCATGTGGTCCTTGGAGGAATGTCATTTTTAGCGCCGGTTCATTTCGTCATTGCACACACAAGTCTGGGGAGATGCTCAGTGGTTAGGCTGGGCTCTCTCTGCCCCTGAGTCTGGGACAGCAGGAAGAGACCATAGGCACAGACCATAGGCTCACTCCTCCTTCCTTCAAAGGACGACAGATAGTGGACACTTGCTGTTGCCTTGTTGTCTTGCAACGGTTGGGAAGACTTTCATTCCACCATTGAGGTGCTGTAGTCCGTACTGTGTGCCAGCAATGAGGATGAGCCTTGATGAGCGGACAGGGACAAATGACAACGCAGCTGAGGAGGGAGAGGGAATCAGTCAGAGTCAACACAGCATGTGCTCAGCTCAGCTCACAGTCTGGAAAATGACACCAGTGCCCTCTTTGGAACCTGGAGGGCCCCGCAGGACCAGCCTCTTCCTCTCCTACGTTTACTTTCAGTGTTACACTTGCTCCCACTATCTTGTGATGCTGCGGTTCTGTAAAGAACTCCCTGCGTGCATGCCTTTGGACGCCTCGTCAATGGTGAACAAGTTCCCACGCGCTCAGCCTCTCCACTTCCTGCCTCCACTGAAACACATCCGGTCTTTTCCTCAGACCCCGCTTCTCCCTCAGCATTCCTATTACAGTGATTTCGGCTGCTTAGTCACCTACCTGCAAGAACGTGTTGTTCAGGAGGGAGAAGTTTTGGTCCTTCACACACCGTGTTGTTTATAGAGCACAGGTTTTAAAGGTAGAGACACACAAATGCTGAAAGCACAGTGATGGGCAAGAATGTGCCACAGAAATACCAACCAAAAAAGCCTACACTAATATCAGAGAGATTCAGGGATGAAATATTATGGGAGTAGAAAAGGGATATTTAATAAAGATAAAAGGGTCAACTCAATAGGGAAATATAACAATCCCAAATGCAAACTTACCTATTGAAATAGCTTCAAGATCTGTAAACTTAAAGTTGTCAGACCTAAAATAAAGGGTAGAAAAGCCACAATGATATTCGGTAATTTTAACACTCTGAATTGACTGAAAGAACAGTAGACAAAAAGTCAGTAAGGATACAGCAAATCTGAAAAACCCAACTACCTAGGCTCAATAAATATATAGAATACAACATTCCACAGCTGCAGAATATACATTTTTAGTGTTCATTTGGTAAAATACACCATACTATATAAAGCGAATCTCAACAGATTTCAAAGACTGAAATCTTATAGTGAATATTCTGTGACTACCAGAAAATTATACTAAAACTCAGTAGCAGTAAAAAAGTAGAAATCTCCAAATGTTTAGAAATTGAGAAAATAGTTATAAAGACCCATGAGGTTAAGAAGAAATTAAAATGAAAGCCAGAAAATACAAGTGTATGCCTGCCTACATACACATGTATTACATATACACTTATGTGTACCTGTAGGTACACATGTATGCATATGTGTAGATGTGTATAAATTTAATGTTCTAAGGTTTCAATTCAATAAGTTAAAAAAGAGCAGCAAATTAAGTTCAAATAAAATTGAAAAATAATCAATAATGATAAAATCAGAAATCAGTAAAATATAAAACAAATGTATAATAAACAAAAGAATGGAGTTAAATGTTGACTCTTTGAAAAAAAAATATGAAATTGATAAATCCCTAGGAACACTCATTAATTAAAAGAGACAGAGACAAAACAGTATGAGGAATTACCAGTGTGAGGAATTGAAAAGAGAACAGATCCTACAGAAATCAAAAGAATATTAAGTAGATTGAAAAATGTTGCCACTTAGTGTAATGTCCTCTAGGTTCATCCATGTCATCACACATGGCAGAATTTCCTTCTTTTTTATTGCTGAGTAATATTCCATTGCATGAATAGACTACATTTGCTTTATCCATTCATGCACTGATGAGCAGTTAGGTTGTTTCCACACCTTGTCTGTTGTGAATGATGCTGCAATGAACATAGGAGTGTGGGTATCAGGTTTCTTTTCAACATACTGATTTTATTTCCTTTGGATATACACCCAGTGGTGGCATTGTTGGATCATATAGTAATTCTATTTTTAATTTTTTGAGGAAATTTTGTATTGTTTTTCATAGCTGCTGTACCACTTTGCACTTTCAGCAACATTTTACAAGGGTTCCACTTCTTCCACAGTCTCACCAACTCTTGTTTTCTTCTTCTTCTTCTTCTTCTTCTTCTTCTTCTTCTTCTCTTCTTCTTCTTCTTCTTCTCTTCTTCTTCTTCTTCTTCTTCTCCTTCTTCTTCTTTTTTGTTCTTTTTGATAATAGCCATCCTAATAGGTTTGAGGTAATATTTCACTGTGGTTTGAATTGCATTTCCCTGATGCTTAGTGCTGTTGAGCACCTTTTCTTATACCTATTGACTATTTGTATTCTTCTTTGGATAAATATCTGTTCAAGCAATTTGCCCATTTTTATTTGCATTATTTGAGGTTTTGCTATTGAATTGTAGGAGTTCTTTATACGTTGTTGGATATTGACCCCATATACAATGGATGGTTTGCAAATACTTTCACATTCCAAGTGAAATAAGACAGTCACAGAAGAACAAATACTGCATGACTTCACTTAAATGAAGTATCTGAAATAAACTCATAGAAGTAGAGAGCAGAATGATGGTTTCAAGGACTGAGGTTGGAGAAAATGGAGAGCTGTTCAATGGGTATAAAGTTTCCGTTATTCAAGATGAATAAGAGCTAAAGATCTGCTGTACAACATAGCATCTATAGTTAACAATACTGTATTGTGCACTTACAAATAATGTTGAGAGGGTATATCTTATGTTATCTTACCACAAAAATCAAAGAAAAACACAAACAAAACACAAAGGAGCATGAGAAAACTTATGGAGGTGATGAATATGTTTATTGCTTTGATTATGGTCCTGATTTCATGGGTGTGTGCAAACATCCAAACTCATCAAATAGTATATATGAATTATGTATAATTTTTTGTATATCAATTATACCTCAATAAAGCTGTTAAAAAACATATACATGTTTTTTTAACATGTATATGTATGTATGGATATACACACACACACACCATGGAATACTACTAAGTATACACACGCACACACATACACATACACCACAGAATACTGCTTAGCCATAAAAAATGAAATCATGTCTTTCACAGTCACATGAATGGAACCAGGGGCCACTACCTTCAGGGAAACAGCTCTGAAACAGAAAGTCAAATACTGCATGTTTTCACTTACAAGTGGAAGCTAAATAACGTGTACACATGGACAGAAAGAGTGCAATAATAGACACTGGAGACTTGGAAGCGTAGAAGAGTAGGGGAGGGATGAAGGATGAGAAGTTATCTAACGGGTGCAATGGACACCGACTGGGAGGTGGTCATGCTAAAAGCCCAGACTTACCCATTATGTCATATATCTATGTAACAAAACTGCACTTGTACCCTCTAAATCTACAATTTTCAAAGTATATCCAACAAAAGACCCAACTGCAGAATATTTTTAAATTCCTGTCTTTCAATCAAGAAAAAAAGGACAGACTTGAAAACAGGCAAAACTTGTATAGAACGTTCACAAATGCAGACATTAAAATAATCAAAATGGTTGATCAATATATAAGAATATGCATCACATAATTTGTCATTAGAATAATATCATTTTTAAATGATGACATAATTACACATTCACTAGAATGGCTAAAATTAAAAAGGATGTGAATGTGAGATATCATCAAGGATATGGAACAATAAAGTCTGTTTCATTTCTTCTGGGAGTAAAACTTGGTTCTATTTTGGAAACAATCTGGCAAAAGTTAATCATATATAAATGCTATGACCTGGGAATTCTCCTAGGCATATACCCGACTGAAATGAGTTGCTTTTATTCACCAGAAGACATGTGTGAGTAGGTTCATGGCAGCTTTATTTATAAGAGCCCAAACGTGGAAACAGCTTCTTGTCCATCAAGAGCAGAATGAGTGATTAAGTTCTAGTGAATTCATGGAATATTGGATGAAAAAGAACCATATGAAAATGAATCTTATGGACATTATGTCGTGTAAAAGAAATAGAAGAGTACCCACTCTGTGATTTGAACAGGCCAAACGAACCCACGATGGTAGAAATCAGGATAGTGTTACTGCTTACAGATGGCATGGGCTGGGCATGTGAGCATCTCCTGAGTTGATAGAGATGTTCCTTAATTTGATCTGGGTGGTGGTTATATGGCTGTTTACAAGCAGAAAAATTTATTAAGGTATATAATTGGGTTTGTATACACTATCCTCCGAAAATGTTGAAAAAGTAAAAAAAAAAAAGTTAATAGCAAAGAAAACTATAAAAATGAAGAATTATGAAGAAGGGAGATAAGTACTTTCCCAGATACCAGAACACATTATAAAATCACTATGATCAAATCACCTTGGGGTGGGACATTGGACCAGGCAATACAAGTAGAACTGGTTACATAATAGTAAGGTGGATAGGAGTTTTAAAAATAGACAAGGTGGATATGAGTTTTAAAAAATAGGTAAGTGAATGTTTATTAAGTACTTAGAAGAGTCTACATGTCTAGTAAGCACTATTAGTCAATTCATGAAATAAGTAAATAAAACTAAATTGCTGTATCGTGTGATTTAATATATGAAAAGTTTACATCTCAATTTTATTGGAAATACATGCATGAATTAATAAACAAAGCTGCCTCAACTGTCTATTCCTTTGAAATAAAATTAAGTTGGTCATCTCTTTCCAGTACATATAATGCAAAAGCCAAAACAAGAAAACTCTTATAAGAAAAGAAATAAAAGATTGTAAGTAATTTAGAAGCAAAAGAGACCTTCTTAAGCAAGAAACTGAGCAGTATTAAGGAGAAAATAGATTCATTTCACTACATAAAATTTAAAAATATTTTATGATGAAGTATAACATGAAAATAGTTAAACAGAAAGTGGATTTGGTAAAATTTTGCAAAGCAGATAGTGAATAAAGTTAACATTTATTACATTATTATATATAATAATTATCTAACATGTATAATGAACTCTTAAAATTTGACCAGAAAAAAGCAAACAACCTAATAGAAAGATGGGTAAAAAGTTGTCAGACTCACTAGATGTCAGGGAAATGCAATAATGGGAGCTGATTTTATATTTCTCTAACTGGCAAAAAGCAAAAGCTCTATTACCCATGGCTGGTGGAAACAATGAAGAAGAAAATACCAATTAGAACAGTTTTTCTTTTGGTAAAGCAGTTGGTCCACATTTTTTTAAAGTACAAAATGGCCAGTCCCTTTAACCCAAGACTCTCGGGACATCCCGGGACTCTCGGGACAAGTGTGCCTGCTTTTGTCATTCCCTGCCTGCCCTCACCCACCGGAGAATTAACTCCAGTAACTTACTGCTATCTCAGACTCTTCTGAGTGATTTTCCCCTCAGAGACTGCTTGTTGGAAAAATAGGCAAATCATAAAAAATAAGCAAAGAACATAATAAACCAGAATAACAGCAGCAACAAAAACAGATGGTATAGAGGATTTAGCTTTATAAAACTTATTTTAAGCTAAAGGAACACATGCTCCTTGCAAGTAATTTAAACAACACAAAATTGCATAAATAAAAAGGTACAAGTCCCTGCCCTCAGAGCCTAGCGGTAACAACCGTAAGTGGACACATAGCTTTATAGACTTTATATATCTTACATGCCTGTGTATGTTATATATACATGCATACATATATGTGTGTATAAATGTGCGTGTGTGTGTATATATATTACACATCGCAAAAAATGATGTCATGCCAATACCTAATCTGTCATTCTTCGTATTTTAACAAACATTGTGGACACCCATCCCTATTAGCAAATATAGAGCTACCTGTATGGCATTCCCATACCTTTGTATTTTAAACAGATCTAAAATTTAGTTTCATTGAGATTTTTGCTTTTCCATATACGATTGCAATGATATCTTTGTACATGCGCACTAACAGACTCATGCTAACATTTCTATTGGAAAGTTTCCTTGAAAGGATTGATTATAAAATATACTCATTCACAAATGTGCCTTCCCAAACAGTTGCACAAAACTGTGTACTGTCACTAACAGTCTGAAAATCACCCATTTTCTATACTGTCCCAACCCTGACATTACAAAATATGTCAATGTGAGAGGCAAAGACCATGGGCTCCTTATGTATACAATTTTCATTTCTCTGTTTACCAGTGAGGTTGAGCCTTTCCTTCTGTGTTTTGTAGAGAGGCAGTACAGCTTACCACTCAGGGCTTCACCTCTGTTTATGATCGCATACAAGAAAGGCAAGGGATATAGCTTAGTACAAAATTAATATTAAAATAGCTTATTAGCACGAACATTAGTTTTTGTTGATAATATCTAGACTTTTTTTGAACAAGTGAGATTTTATTTTCACAAGGGCAATGTTGCCTTCATGGCCAAAAGTCAATCAAGATATTCCACATTATATGTTAATACATGACAAAAGAAAACATTTCAATAGACACAGAAAAACATTTGACAAATCCAACATCCATTTTAATAAAACCCCTGGCACACTACTAATAGGATAAAAATTCTGAGTCTTGCTAAAAGTCATCTGTGAAAACATCTAACTAACATTATACCTAATCATGAAAAACTGAGTGCTTTACTTGCAAGTTTAGGAACAAGACAATAATTTCCACTTTTAACATTCTACTCAACATTGTACTAGAATTATTAGCCAGGGAAATTATGCTAGAAGGCAAAATAAAATTCTCCAGATTAAAAAAAATAGGACTGTCTTTTATTGCACACAATACAATCTTCTACATAAAAATTTGTGAGGAATTTACTAAAAACTCACTAGAACTAATAAATTAATCTATGTCACAAGGTAAAAGATCAACATGAAAATTAAATTGTACTTTTATATACTAGCAATAAACAATCTGAAAATTGACAAGTGGGACCTAATCATGTTAAAGAGCATCTGCACAGCAAAGAAATTACCGACAAAGTCAACAAGCAGCTTACAGAATGGGAGAAAATATTACACAGCTATGCATCTGACAAAGGTCTAATATGCAGAATCTACAAGGAACTTCAACAATCAACAAGAAAAAACAAATAATGCAATTAAAAAAATGGGCAAAGGACATGAACAGACACTTCTCAAAAGAAGAGGTACAAGCAGCCAACAAACATGAAAAAATGCTCAACATTACTAATCATCAGAGAAATGCAAATCAAAACTACAGTGAGATACCATTTTACACCAGTCAGAATGACGATCACTAAAAAGTCAAAAAATAACAGAGGCTGGCAAGACTGCAGAGAAAAGGGAGTGCTTATACACTGTTGATGGGAATGCAAACCAGTTCAGCCACTGTGGAAAGCGGTTTGGAGACTTCTCAAAGAACTCAGAACTACCATCTAATCCTGTAATCCCATTACTGGGTATATATCCAAAAGAAAACAAACAGTTCCACCAAAAAGACACATACACTTTTATGTTCATCACAGCTCTATTCACAATAGCAAAGCCATGGAATCAATCTAGGTGCCCATCAGTGGTGGATGGGATAAAGAAAACGTGGTATATGTACACCATGGAATATTACACAGACATAAAAAAGGAATGGAATCATGTCTTTTGCTACCACATGGATGGAGCTGGAGGCCATTATCCTGAGTGAATTAATGCAAGAACAGAAAACCAAATACTGCATGCTCTCACTTATAAGTGGGAGCTAGACACTGAATACACATAGACATTAAGATATGTCTTAATGCGAGACACTGAGGATGACAGACACTGGGGAACGACAGACACTGGGGACAATAGACAGAGAAGGGAGGAAAAAGGGGAATGGGATCTGTGACAGGATCATTTGTACTCCAAACCTCAGTGTCACGCAACATTCCCATGTAACAGACCTGCACATGGACCCTTTATTCTATAATAAAAGTTGAAATCATTTAAAAAATTCTTTTCAGTGTAAAGTCCTTGCAGTTCATTGGTTAAATTTATTTTTGAATATTTTTCTTTTTGATGCTATTATGAATATTTAGACTTTCTAAGCAGGCAGTTATATCATTTGCAAAGTAAGAGTTTTATGCTTTTTAAGGTTTTAATGTTATGTTGTTTTTTATTTGTCTTGTTTTAGCTGATCTTTTGAATCTTCATGAAAAAACAATAATGACTAAAATATGAGTTACTGGGCGGGCGCTCCTTTGTGGTTCTGACTTTGGTGGGAACACTGTCCACATTCCGCAGTTAAGCGCGCGGTTGCTATGGGTTTCTGGGAGACGGGACTTCAGAGAGTTTAGAGGTGTTTCTTCTATTTTTAGTTAGCCATTTTGTTTCAGGGATCTCCATATTTGAAGGCTTTTCCCCATCTTTTTTCAGTCAGCAATGTTCGAAGGAGGCAGCTGTGGCTGCCTTCACAAATTCCAGTTAAGATCAGCTCGATTCAAGAAAGATCTGTCAGGTGCATGCACTTGGCAGGCCCTGGGAATGTAACAGTGAAGAGGAAGGCAAAGGTCTCTGTCCCCATGGAACTAACTGCACGCCTGGAATTCAAAGTGCGGTGCACATCACAATGGAAATTGCAATGGAGGTGTCAGAGGGAAATCAACCTATGCCCTAGCTGAGTATGGGCTGGCAGGGGACATAGAGGGTCCTTCCACTGCATGTGCTCAGACAAAAATTGGCCATGAGGGTTTTACAAAGATATTAACAATAAGAGCTGAGCAGAGAGGTTTTCATCTAAAAATGATGATCCTTGGATTAATTGATCAGCAAGAACTTCCTTTTGCAGCTCCCAGGTTTCCCACAATAATACCTGGGATTTATCTCCCTCTGATGGGTTTATTTCTTCAGAAAACTGTGGTGTTTGTGACTCAGCATAGCCAGCTCTGCTTGTACAGAGGGCCGCTTCTGGGCCACGTGTACTATGGGTATTACTGGCTTAATCCTAAAACCCACTTATGGGTAGTTCTTATTCCTACCGTACAAAGGAGGTGTTGATGACTCAGACACACCACCCGGTTGCTCTTCAGGGAGGATTGCCCAACAGCCCCCAGTTCTTCCTTCAGGGTCAGCCTCAACTTTGGAGCCAAGGTGATGCTCTTCTAGAGGTGGCCCCAGCCAGGGACCCAATAAGTCAATGGCATGAGGGTTGGGCCATTTCCACTGCTTTGCAATCTTTGCCCCAGAGCCCCCTCTGCATTGGCACAGACATGGTCAGTTTGAAGCGATAGCCTGATGGTCACCCCTGCCCATTCCTGCATCTCTCCTTTTTCTCCCCAATAAAGCTGGGCAGTCCTAACTCCAGCTCATCTTCCGTGTCCCAGAGACTCTGACCTTCAGGGAAACTGGGGTCTGAAGAGCAGCTGCATTTGCTGCTGATGTTAATTCAAGGCCACCACGAACCAGGCATAGGGTCAAATGTGTTAGGCACAGACTTTGAGTCCCCAAAACAAACTGACTGGGACAGAAACCCCGATTCCTCCCATGTCCCTGTCTCCTGCCCAGCTGCCCTGACAGCTCAGGAGAGACGGGGTCTCCCCTGGTTCTAGGGTTCCATGGTGGGGCCTGCTGAGGATACGTGCTGATTGCTCTCTCTTTAGAAGTCATTCTGGACACCCTGGAGACCAGGGGAGGGGGAGAGCCCAGGGAAGAGGGAGAGCTGGCTTGCCGGGAACGACCGTGGGAGTGTTTGCCTTGTAACCAAATCACAGAGGCTGCGCTTGTGAAGGGCTGCTTTATTGTTGCAACTGGAGTGTGTCTTCTCTTTTGGCACCTTGCAAACACCTCAGGTGCCACAGGAGTCTCGAGGGGCAGCTGGGACTGTTAGGCAGCATATGAATGAAAGCTTTCACGCCGCCCCTTCCCCAGGAAGACTCTGGCAGCCCTTTCCCTCAGACCCTCCTTTCGGGCTGGGCTGCTGCTAGCTTGCAGCTCAATCCTGGGTCCCTCTCAAAAGCCCCAGCTCAGGGCTGGCTCTACTGGGGCTGAAAGGAACTTAAGGTTTTTAACAGTGTGGCCTTTCTCAATGAGAGCTTGACAAACAAAGTCAAAGGAGCTTTTGACTTCAATGAGAAAAAAAAAAGGAACCTTTATGTCCAACCAGAAAAATGTCCTTAATTTTGCAATAGAAACAATTTGTATTCCATGTACTGAATAAAGCTGGGTGAATGTATTTGAGACTTCTAAGAAGCACAGGCCAGGTCAGGGCTCCAACAGACTCCAAGTTCAAATCCTTTGCCTCTGCCCTAGACGCAGAGGCAGGTCCAGGTTTTGTGAGGCCTAGACTGTATACAATTTGAGCAACCTTTCAAAGAAAAGGATACAAAATTAGGACTGAAAATGAATATTTATCCAGAATGACAACAGAAAGGCCTAAAAATCACTAGTGTTTCAGGAGGGCCCCTGGAGAACAAGCATACCCACTGAGGTTGGAGCCCAGGAAGGCTCCGTGGGTCAGCTCCATCTGGAGGAGCTGGTGATGGAAGTGCTGCCACCTGGAACACCTGAAGCATGGCCCCTGCACCTGTCACAGAGAGGAGAACCCCACAGCCCCATGCCTTGGGCTAAGAGGTGTGAGCCAACGGTGGCCTGGGTAGGACCTCTGCATTGCCCTCAAGTTCACATCCTAACATTCCACAAGGTCTTCTAGGTGTAAGGTGACCAACAGTCCCAGTTTGCTTGAAACTGAGGGCAAACCAGAATGGTTTTCTGTGACTTCTGCCTTTCAGTGCTGGTACCTGTAAAGTCCCAGGCAAATGGGTACAAGTTGGTCCCCCTATCTGGTTCCATATATATGGCGGGAATGCCTCCCATCCAATGATGATTGGTGACATGTTGCAGTCATGTGGCCATCAGGTCACACATGTTTACAACAAGTGTTTACTTTTTGTAACGAGCTCCTGATGAATGCCAGGCATGACACAATCATGTCTCAAATTCATCTTTCCAGGCTTTACCCATGGCCAGACACGGCTCTCATCTCTACCTGACAGGTGCATTTCCTGGTGCTGAGCACCCATGGGCGTTGCCCAGTATTCCTATCTCTCAGATTGAGACAGCCTGGCCCAGGCACTGCCAGACCCCCTCCAGGGTCCACAGATTTATTCCTGAGGTTTCACCAAATTCTCAGGTACAGAGCAGCCGGCTTCCCTAAGGCCCTCTTAGTGTACTTTCCCTAGGCACGGGATGGTGTCTGGGCATCGTCTCTTTTGGGGTTCTTGCTGAGCTCTGGCACTGGTCCAGGAAGGCTGTAGGTCTTCTAGCCCTTTGAGAGGCGACCCCATGTCCTGTTCCTCTGAATACTGACACCCGAGTCACTTTAGGAAGGCTCAGCCCAGTGCACCCGTGAAGGGCTTTGGATTCAGTGTTACTCAGCATCCACGATCCACACTGTCGTGGAATTCAGGACTTCGTGGTGAGGGATGCCGGGATTTCTATCCTATCTCACTTCACAGAGGTGTAAATGGAAGCTCAGGGAACTCAAGACCCCAGCCAGGCTGTATTATCGAAGTCTCCTGACTCCCAGCCCCGAGCCTTTGCACTCTGCTGTCTTCTGGTGCCTTGGGATTCAGATGCCCCTTTCGGTTGAGCCATCCTTGGGGGGCAACCACCTGGGTGACTGTCCGTGAAGCTGATGGATGGGCTTTGTATGATTTTAACAATAAAGTCTTTAAAAATTACTCTGGGAAATCTCAAATGCTTACAAAAATAGAATTGTAAGATAAGCCTCCATATTTCAGTCACTCAGCTGAAACAATAATGATCCACTTTCATCTAGGCTCTGCATCCTTCACCTTCCCCCACTCTAGAGTATTTTAAAGCAAATCTCAAGCTCATAAATTTTTCAGGTTATCCTGGTTAAAAAAAAGGATTCCTTAAAATCCACAATATCCTAAAAACTTCACAAAATTCTCTACTACCATTAAATATCCAATTAGAGTTCAAATTTTCCTGGCCACCTCATACATGCTTAATGGTTTGTTGCTCAATTCAGGATCAAAATCAAATAAGATACATGGGTTGCAACTAGTTAGTTTGTTTCTGTTGATGGTTGTCCCTTCTCTCTCTCCCCTTCTTTTCTCGCCCCCTCTCTTTCCTCCTCTTGTCCTTTCTTCTCCTTAGCAATTTCAGTTGAAGGAAGGGGCCAGCTGTCCTGTGGAGCTCCCGAGTGCTGCATTTGGCTGGGGCTCCCCTAACATTGACAGTGTTCCTCTCTGTCCCACTTGGGCTGTGGTTTGGGAGCTGAATCTACAGCAGACTTCCCAACTGGCTGCACAGTTGACTCTTGGCGTGGGATAATTCCTTGTGGTGGGAACTGTCCTATGCATTGCAGGATTTTTAGCATCATCCTTGGCATCTCCTCATCGGATGCTAGCAGCACCTCCAGCTGTGTCAACCCCAAATGTCTCCAGATATTGCCAGTGTTCCCTGGGGGGCAAAATCATGGTATTCACATCTCTCCACATGAACATGCATGAGACATGTGATAAAGGCAAGGCCACTTCATAGGCAGCCCTGTGCCCTCATCTGGGGCCACTGCTGTCACTGTGTCACTGATGGGTACAGCCCCACCTGGGGAGCTGATCCCGGGATGTGTTACCCCTTCGTAAGACAACACAGAAATTGACTAAACCACAGCTTCACTCTTATTGAAAATCTTTAACGGTCTACAATATAAACATGAATGGGTTTCAGGATGAATATTTTTCCCTCACCTCTTTCTCCCTGACGATGGCATAACTTGGACTGATACAAAGAGACATCGATCACTGTTTCAGGCTGATTTCCTGGGCTGGAAGGCACCCCATTTCTGGGCCTGCCTTTCACTCTCTGTTCCGTGTTCTGGTGTGAAGATGACAAAAGGAGGAGGCTCTGGTCACCACCCAGCGGAACATGATTGTATTTTGATTTCAGAAGCATGAATTCTGACAAATACAAAAAATGGCTGTTCTCTAGGCTATTATTGTAGAAAAGACGAGTTCCATAATGAACTCTTTTAGGGAGAAAATACATTAAAATGCCAAAATTGTTTAATAAAATGTTTTCCTCTGCGTTAGATGACACAATTTTGACTTTTTTCCTTCTGCTTTGTATTATTACAAGTTAAAATGAGGAAAGCTATGTAGTCATTTCAGGTTAATTTGCTGTTATATTTGCCACCTTATTTCACTGCATTATTAAAACATTTAGAACTGTGTGTGTCATTAGTATTCCAAAATGTAATTAGCATATTTAATCAAAAACAATTAAGAACAAATACTGCTTCCCTTTTTAAGTAATAAAATATTTACTACTGTAAAAACAAATGGAGACCAAACAATACTTTGAGTATTGAGTTCTGAGAAGAAAGGAAAAAAAGCACTAAAGAGAGAGAGAAAAATAGATGGGAAAAAAGAGAAAGAAAGGAAAAAGAGACAAAGAAACGGTGGGAGAGGAGAAAAGATTCTCAAGGAGACTTGCCAACTCTAAGCTCCCTCTGGTGGATTTTTTTACCATTAGTTTTTTCCTCTTGGGAATTTTGATTTCTATAAGCCAAGTGCAAAGAAATAAAATTTTATTACTGCTTCTCAAAACCATAATAAAGGGCAATGTGTGAACTAAGAAAAGTTATGTAATTTCCTACCTAGGAATTTGATTGCCCAGCTGAAAATTTCCTTTGGTAAAAATAAGTTTGGATGCTAAATTCTTGAATGAGACCTTGAGATGTCAGAAACAAGAAAAAATGGAAAAAAAAAAAAGAGGACATTTGAAAATCAGCAGACTCTTTTTGCACTTGGAGGAGACTCTGAGAGGTTACCTGAACAGTTCCTTGCCAGTCAGCTAGGCTTCTCTGGGTTTTTGCTGTGATTTGATATATATCAAGATGCTATACTGCCTTGGATTTCATATACTCTCTCTTGTCTACAGCCCAGCGTATCGTAGGGACTTGGACTTTATGCCTCATGCCCTGACACCTGGAGTTTCCAGGTCTGTGCAAACCAGTTGCACTGATTTTCTCCCTTATCAAGACCATTAGACTCTGATCTCTCTACTTTTTCCTTGTTTTTCAACACCCTCCTTCTTCTCTTTAATTCCTTCTCTCTGCAATGTAGACTTTAAGGTCTACTTTAAAAATCACTGTCTTTCCAAAGACCCCAAATACCATGACCCATTGCTGATCACACATTCTTGGCAAATCTTGAAACCTCAGTCAGACCAGCTGCCACAATCTCAGTGCTTACACCTGAGTAGCTGAGGGCTGGTGAAAGAAATGACACCAAAATGTAGTTTGTGTTACCTTGAAGTCAAGGTCACCAACATTAGCATTAGTTGTGTTATAAGATCTTTTGTGTTTCTCCAGTGAGCATTCTATCTACATTAGTAATTTAAAAAGTAACTCTCCTTTCAAACATCGAATTCCTCTTCTTCACAGTAATTATATCTTGACCTGGGTTCCCTCCAAAGCAGAGCCTGAGATGAAAATTTATGTTCAAATACTTCTTTTGGGAATTTCATTCTAGGAACCAGGAGCATAAAATAGAAAGAAGGAAACTAGAAGGAAGTCAATACAAAGACAAGTCACCAAGTTAAATTGCTGCAAATCTAGATAAGCTCTTGCTATAAAACAACAAAAAAGAATGATTACACATGGATATTCAGTTTTTCCAACATGATTTATTGAAGAGAATGTTTCTTTCCCCATTGTGTACTCTTGGCACTTTTGTCAAAAATCAGTTTACCATAAATGTGTGAGCTTATTTCTGAGTTTTATAACCTGTTTCATTGGTCCATGTCTCTGTTTTTATGCCAGTACTATGTTGTTTGGATTACTATGTTGTTTGTAAGTTTGTAGTAGATTTTGAAATCCTATACTGTGTCTCTGGCTTTGTTCTTTTGCTCAAGATTGCTTTGGCTGTTTGGGGTCTTTTCTGGTTCCATCCAAACTTAAAAATTATTATTTTTATTTCTATTCAAATGTCATGTGAAAAATGATATTTGAAT
Organism: Trachypithecus francoisi; assembly: GCF_009764315.1. Classification (NCBI taxonomy): domain Eukaryota; kingdom Metazoa; phylum Chordata; class Mammalia; order Primates; family Cercopithecidae; genus Trachypithecus; species Trachypithecus francoisi. The sequence goes on along the minus strand of NW_022681442.1, from coordinate 2,804,039 downwards.
TTTGATAGGGATTGCATTGAATTTGTAGATCACTTTGGATAGTATGAGCATTTTAACAATATTAATTATTTCTATCTATGAACATGGGATATCTTTTCATTTTTTTGTCCTCTTCAATGTCTTTCATCAATATTTTATAATTTTCGGTGTACATATCTTTCATTTTCTTCTTTAAACTTACTACTAAGTATTTTTATGCTATTGTGAATACGATTGTTTTCTTAATTTCTTTTTCAGATAGTTTTGTTGTTGGTATACAGAGGCATAATTGATTTTTGTACATTGTTTTTGTATTCTGCAACTTTAATAAATTCATTTATCAGTTCTAACAATTTTTTGGTAGCATTGGTAGCATTATGTTATCATTAGACAGAGACAATTTTGCTTCTTTTTCTATTTGGATGTCTTTTATTTCTTTTTGTTATTTTATTGCTATGTCTGCGACTTCCAGTACTATACTGAATAGAAGAGGTGAGAGTGGGCATCCATGCCTTGTTTCTGAGCTTAGAGAAAAAGCTTTCAATATTTCCTTATTGAATATAATGTTAGCTGTCAGCTTGCCATATATATCATTTACTGTGTTGAGGTACATTTCTTCTATACCTAATTTGTTGAGATGTTGTATCATAATATGATGTTGAATTTTGTCAAGTGCTTTTTCTTCATCTATCGAAATGATCATGTGCATTTTGTCCTTCATTTTGTTAATATTATGTATCACATTTATTGATTTGCTTAAGTTGAACCATCCTTGCATCTCAGGGATAAATACCACTCGTGGTAAAAGACTCTTTAAATGTTCTGTTAGATTCAGTTTGCCAGTGTTTATTGAGGATTATTTTATCTATGCTCATCTACAGTATTGGCCTGCAGTTTTCTTATAGTGTCTTGTCTTGCCTTTGGTACCAGGCTAATTGGATCCTTAGCTTACACCATATAAAAAATTAACTCAAAATGGGTAAAACATTTAAACTCAAGACCTGAAACAGTAAAACTCCTAGAAGAAAACAGGGGAAAAGCTCCCTGATGTTGGTCTGGGCAATAATTTTTTGGATAAGACGCTAAAAACAGAGGCAACAAAAGCAAAAGTAGACAAATGGGATTGTATCAAGTGAAAAAGGTCCTGTAGAGCAATGGAAACAATTAACAAAGACACAACCCGTCCACTGGGAGAAAATATTTGCAAGCAATACAGTTGATGGAGGAATAATATCCAAAATATGTAAGAAACTCAATTAAATAACAAGAGAACAAATAACTGAATCAAAAAATGGGCAAAGAATCTGAACCAACATTCTAAAAAAAGACAGGGTCAACAGAAATATGAAAAAATGCTCAACATCACTCGTTATCAGGGGAATGTCAAAGAAAACCAGGATGAGTTTTGTCACCTCACACTTGTTAGAAGATGAAAGATAACTAGTCTGTTTAGCACAAATGTGGAGGAAAGGGAACCCTGGCACACTATTGGTGAAAATGTAAATTAGCATAGTCATTATGAAAAACCGTATGATCCAGAAATCTCACTCTGGGTATATATCCAAAGGAATTAAAATCAGTTGAACTGAAATGTTAAAGAGATATTTGCACCCTTTTGTCCATTACAGCATTATTCACCACAGCCAAGATAGGGAAGCAACCAAAATGTTCATCAACTGATGAATGAATAAAGCAAATGTGGTATATTTACACAATGAAATACTACATATTGTTTAAAAAGAAAATTCTGTCATTTACAACAACATGGATGAAACCGGATGACATTATAATAAGTGAAATAAGCCAGGCACAATGCCACTTATACGTGCAATCTAAGAAAATGACACCCATAGAAGCAGAGAGTAGAACAGAAGTTACCAGAGGCTGGGGTATGGGAAAGGGGAAGGAAAATGTTGGTCAAAATGTACAAATTTCAATTAGAAAGGAGGAATAGGCCGGGAGCGGTGGCTCATGTCTGTAATCCCAGCACTTTGGGAGGCTGAGGCAGGCAGATCACGAGGTCAGGAGTTCAAGAGCAGCCTGGCATACATGGTGAAACCCCGTCTCTACTTAAAATACAAAAATTAGCTGGGAGTGGTGGTGCGTGCCTGTTATCCCACCTGCTTGGGAGGCTGAGGCAGGAGAATTGCTTGAAGTTGGAAGGTGGAGGTTGCAGTGAGCTGAGATCTCACCACTGCACTCCAGCCTGGATGACAAAGTGAGACTCCATCTTAAAAAAAAAAAAAAAAAAGGAATAAGTTTTAGTGGTTCATTGCACAGCCTGGAGACTATAGTTAATAATAACATATATTTCAAAATTGCTAAAATAATATATTTTAAATGTTCTTACTAGAAAAAAATATGTAGGTGAGGTGATGGATTGGTTAATCAGCTTGATGTAATCATTCTAAAATGCGTACATTTATCAAAACATCACATTGTATTCCATGAATTTATACAATTATTATTTATAAATTAAAAATAAAATATAAAATAAAAAATAAATTAAAAGGTTGTACAAAAATACAATGTAACTCTGATATGGAAGTTATTGAGAGTGACCTCAGTAAAAGGTTTTATATTCTCTAAGAAGAACCAGAGACATTGATAAATTTTAGATATTATATATCAGTTATGCATATCAAAATGTTAAGGCTGTCCACAAGGATAACAGCAAATAAAAACTATTCAAAGATTCTGGAAGTGAGTAAAAAGAAAAGAATGGAGAGTACAAAAATTATAAATCCAACGTAAGATAAGAGGAAAGCCTTTAGGGAAACATAAATATTTATTTATAATATGAAATAAAGTAGAAATTGTCCAAATACATAAGTAATGATAACAAACGTTAGGTTTGTGGAGGCAGCCCAATGAATAGCCCATTTATTCATGAAATCAAAAGAGTGGGAAGAAATGTTATCCACTAGCATATTTAGGTGGATTAAAGTTTTCAAGAAACAGGATTTTGTAGGAATACATCATAGAAATCTAATTGTTATTTTTAGAAAATTCATCTAAAGTATAATCTATGGAAAGATTAAAAATAAAAGGTTGGGAAAAGATGTACTAGGGAAATACTAAAAAATGTTGCAGTGATATTAACAGAATAGTCTTAAATACAAAAACTATTAGTATTATCTAGTTGTATTTAATGATTGTAAGGGCAAAATCACCAGCACAAGATAATAATTATATAAACTTCACATGGGGAGGGACATCTAAGGATTGTGTTTCAGCTATAACCCTGTTATTTAGAGAGTGCCCGGCAGATGGTAGGAACTCAGTAAGTAGTTGTGAAATGTAAAGTTAACAATATTGAACATAAATGCTTCTGATGCCCTGTCTGTAAGTATACATAAAGTAAAAATTGACTGAATTACAAAGAAAAACAGAAAATTCCAAGATCATAGTAGATTTCTCTCAGACATTGGTAAGAACAAGCAGGTAAAAATAACGATACAGATAATTTTTATGTCACAATGACTGGTCTTTGTATAATAAACATATTTAGATGCTTGCATGCAACATAAAAAACTATAGATTATTTTTTGAACATATGATGCATTTAAGAAAATTGATCATGCAGTAAGCCATAAATTAAGTCTCAAAAAGTAACTGGTATCATATTAGTCATTTTTCTTACTAGACCACATTAATTAGAAATAAGGAACCAAAGGAGAATTTGCACTCCAAATACTGAAAAATATACCTCTAAATAATTCATGTGTCAATAAAGAAATCAAAGTAGGCATTATAAAATATTTGGAACTGAGATACAATAAAAATTCTACATGTCAGAACTTGTAAGCTATTGACTGGGAAAGAGTATAGAGGAATATTCTCGGGTGATAGAAATCTACTAAGTATAGTATTAATGTGCATTTTACAATTTATTCAATGGTGCCCTTATGGCATGAGCATTTCACTGCACATAAATATATATCAGTAATAATACTACCGTGGGTTACTGTGAAAAAATACTTAATAGAAATTCATGTTTTCAAGTCTATGACAGATAAGAAGTTAGAAAAAGAGCAACAAGAGGAGAAAAATTGACATCATAGTTAAGAGCGGAAATTATTAGAATATATGATAGAGAGATCAACAAAACCAAAATGTGGCTCTTTTAAATGATTAATAAAAGAGCCAATAGTTGGGCAAAATTAATCAAGGAAACAAGTACAATAATGGGCATTGCTAGGTAAACAGGATAAAACTATATGAACAGGAAAGAAATTTTAGAATCTTAAATAAATTTTCTTTTTAGCAATGGTAGTCTGGATCATTTGAACCAATACCACTACTAAAAATAATTTAAAATAGTGACTAACATATAAATATACAGAGACATTTCCTTAAAGGCATTGAAAATTTGGGAAAGTAATAGTAAATTACCAGACTCCAACTGAAAGAATCGTGGGGACTTTCACTCAGGCCATAAAAGATGTATTAGGATTGACACTTCTCTCATGCCATAAACAAATAGAAAAATAGACAGAATAAGTGAAACAACTGTTTTCAGATAGGCAATGTAAACAGAGTGGCTATGTTAATATCAGTCAAAGTAGCCAGTAGGATAAAGGATATTAGCAGCAACACTGTTAAGTTTCTAAAGATAAAGGCTTAATTTATTAGGAAGACATATAGTTCTAAATGTGTATGTACCTAATAGCTGAACTTCAACACATAAAAAACAAAACCTGACAGAAGAAAATGAAAAATGGACAAAGTCACAATTGTGGTTGGAAATTTCAACGGTTGTCTCATAGTAATTGATAGAATTAGCAAGCCAAAGAAACAAGCAAGAATATAAAAGATTCGAACAACACAATGACTAACTTGACCTAGTAGCTGACATTTTAAGAACACTCCACCCTCAAAGAACAAAATATATATTTCTTTAAGTGCCATGCAGCATTCACTAAGAGATACGATAAACTGGGCTGGAAATAAAACAATGCATTTTTAAAAGATTAAACACATGCAAAATATATTCATCGATCACAATAGAACTGAAGTAAAAACCATTAACAGAAAATTACCTGAAAATATCCTCAAATATTTGGAAATTAAATAACATATTTCTAAATAATTCAAAGGTTAATGAAATAATTCAAAAGGAAAATTAGAAAGTACTTTTAATTGAATAGAAATAAAATCAGAATAACAAGTAAAGTCTTTTTTAGAGGGAAATTTATAGATTTAAATATTATATTAGACCTAAAATCAAATAACCTAACTTTCAACTTAAGAAGCTAGATATCAAAGGGTGCATTAGAGGAAGGACATTATAATAGCAAGAGTGTAGATCAGTAAAATAGAAAACAGAAGAATAATAAAGAAAATTGATTAAACCAAAGCTGATTCTTTAGAAATAGTGATAACTGATAACTCTCTAGCTAGATTGATAGGGAAAAAATTACATTTAATAGAAATGAAAGAAAGGACATTTGACCAGGCATGGTGGCTCACAACTGTAATCTCAGTATTTTGGGAAGCTGTGGCGGGAGGATAGCTAGAGCACAGGAGTTTGAGACCAGCCTGGGCAACATGGTGAGACCCTATCTCTACATTTTTTTTTTTTTAAATTAGCTGGGCATGATGGCATGCACCTGTGGTCCCAGCTACTCAGTAGGCTGAGGTGGGAATATCACTTATGCCCAGGAGGCCAAGGCTGCAGCGAGTCCTGATTGTACTACCGTACTCCAGCATGGGCAATAGAACAACGCCATGTCTGATAACAAAGAAAAGTAAGAGAAAAAAGAAAGAGAGAAAGACTATATCCTATACATATGCAAGTGGATCCTACACATATTTAAAAAAAGCAGGTGAAAATCTGCACAACTTTATAGTAATAAATTTGACAACTTAGTTAAAATGGACAAATTTCTCAAAAGATACAAATTATCAAAAGTGACTCAAGAAGAAACAGAAAATAAATATAATCCTATATGTATTAAAGACATTGAATTTGTAATTGAATACCTTCTCACGAAGAAAGCACCAGGTCTAGAAGGCTTCACTGGCAAATTGTATAAAACATATAAGGAATAAATAATATCAATGTTATACAAATTTCTTCAGAAAATAGAGGAAGAATAAATACTTCTCAAATTATTTTATGAGGTGTGCGTAACCTTGATACTAAGAACAGCAAATGACATTACAAAGGAAGAAAACTACAGACCTATATCTATCATGAATAAAGATGCAAAAATGCTAAACAAAATGCTGCCTATCAAATCCAAAAATATACAAAAGGTGTTTCATAACAGGAAAAAAAAGTTGGTTAAACATTATATATAAATCAATGTCATTCACAGTCATAAGAAAGTTGTTTTTGCTTTCTGAAATACCAGTATTTATTATAAAGCCATAATAAATAAGACATTGTCTTATGGGCACAGGAAAAAAGAGATAGCCCAGAGCTAGCTAATGCACAGGCTGGTACATCACAGATACGGCCCAGCAGAGCCGTGGGGAATCCACATTTTTTCTCTGAATGGTGCTGAGCCAGTTGGGCATCCACATTCCAAAAAAGGGTGGTATATCTAATTTTCCCCTGCACAAAAATCAATCCCGGGTGTCAATTATAAAAAATCTAAAGCTATTAGATGATAATAAAATGATGATAAAAAGGACATAGACAATAATAGAAGATAAGATCTTCAGAATTTCAGGATAGACAAGGTTTCTTTATTTCTTTTATATTTTTTCCTTTTTTTTTTTTTGTTGAGACAGAGTCTCACTCTGTCCCCCAGGCTAGAGTACAGCGTGGCACGATCTTGGCTCACTGCAACCTCCACCTCCTGGGTTCAAGCAATTCTCTTACCTGAACCTCCCGAGTAGTTGGTACCACAGGCGCACGCCACCACGCCCAGCTAATTTTTGTATTTTTAGTAGAGACGGGTTTTCACCATGTTGGCCAGAATGGTCTCTAACTTCTGACCTCATGATCTGCCTGCCTTGGTCTTCCAAAGTGCTGGGATTATAGGCATGAGTCACCGCTCCTGGCCGCGAAGATTTCTTAAAGCAGACACAAAAAGCACTAACCATAAATGTGTTTGACAGGTTTTTCAACATTAGAAATAATAACTTCTCATCAAAAAGTACCATAAGGAAAATGAAAAGATTAAACCCCAAATGGAAATGATGTATGTAACAGGTATAATCAACAAGTTCTACTATCTGTAAAACATGAAGAACCCCTCCCTGATAACCAGGGCGGAAGTAGATCATCTAACAGAAATGTAGGCAGAAGACTTTCCACATGGCTAAGAAAATACATCAAGACCCTCAAATTTATTAGTAGTTGTGCAAATGCAAATTAAAATCATAATGAAATTCCTGTTCACATACATCAGGTTGACAATAGTTAAGAAGTCTGCAATACCAAATTATGTGAAGCAATGAAACGTTTCACACGCTGCGGGTGGGAGTGTAAATAGGTAGAACCACTTTGAAAAATATTTTCTGCATCTATTGTGATCGATGAATATATTTTGCATGTGTTTAATCTTTTAAAAATGCATTGTTTTATTTCCAGCCCAGTTTATCGTATCTCTTAGTGAATGCTGCATGGCACTTAAAGAAATATATATTTTGTTCTTTGAGGGTGGAGTGTTCTTAAAATGTCAGCTACTAGGTCAAGTTAGTCATTGTTGAAGATATGCATTTCCTAACATGCAACAATGTGCTCTATGTCTGGAGATGCTTGCAAGACTGTTTATGCAACATTATTAGTAATTGGCAAACACCGAATATAATCCAAATGTTCATCAGTAGAAAATGAATGAATAAATTGTGATATATGCATATAATGAAATCGTACACCTCAATGAAAATTTGCAAATGACAGCTACAATAACTCAGATTAATTTTTCAAACAATGTTGAGCAGAAGAGATACAAGAGAATACATGAAGCACAATTTCACTTATTAAAGTTCAAAAACACCTAAGTCTCCACTATATACTTTATTGATGTATTTTTAGGTTAGAAAGCCATAAAGAAAAGCAAGGAGATGATTATCACAAAAATCAGGATGGTGATTACAATTACAAGAGAGATATTGTGGTTGAAAAGGAGTGATTTGTAGCTCTGTGGCACAGGAAGTTTTTGAAGACCTGGTGACAGTTATGTGGCTTTCTGAATTCTACCTTTATGTTTTATGTAATTTTGGTATTTATTATACATATCACAATAAAAAACACAAAGTGGTTACTTATGTTTTGGAAACTTCATGCCAATACATTAAGAAACAGAAATAACAAATAATTTTATAGAAAAATAAAAATCCTCAAAATGGACATAGGAGAAATAGAAACACTGAATTGATCTATAATCACTCAATTATTTGAATAAGATGTTAAAAATCTGCCCCAAAACACATGATTAGGTCCAGGTGTTTCTGCAAGTGAATTTTAATCTTACCCCAAATTTCGAGTAAAATCTCATTTGTACCTCATATAAATCATCTCAGATAACAAATAGGAGAGGAGCACTCACGGCTCCTTTTAGGAAGCTAGCATTTAACCGATACCAAACGTAGAACAAGAATGACACAATGAAGAGAAAGCTGAGATCTTGCTTGCTTATGAACAGATTTTAAAAACCTGAATAAAATATTAGCTGAAAATTCCAGAAATGTTTCTTTAAAGCTCATTATTATTTAATAAGGCTTTAATCATGTAAGGGTAAAGAGGATTTAATGCTAAAAAAAACTATTAAGGTTGTTTGTCAAATTAACACCTTAGAGGAGAAAAACTCTATGATAAACTCCCTCCCTATACTCTGAAAAAATTAATATAGTATAACATATATTTTAATGAAAAAAACTATGAAAAGAAGATATTTTTTTTAACTTAACTACCAAAAAAGTTTACAGCAAATGTTGCACTTCGAGTAAAATCCACTGGAAGCAGATCATTTCAGATTAGGAAAGCAGGAATAAGACACAGAAGCCTTCTTCATCGTGAAGACCAAAGCCAATACAGTAGGAGGAGAGACAGAAAGAGAGTGGGGAAAGGTGAGGAGGAGGAAAAGGTGAGAAAGTTGTGAGAATTCAGAAGGAAGAAACAAATTTCCCCATTAATCACCGTGGATATGACTGTCAGCTTAGAAATTAAAGACATTATTAGAACGAATAATACAAGATACCAGAAGCTCACAAGAATCAAAATTTTATACTCCAAATAAATCAATAAATGCCAGTAGAGAAACTTACCGAATTCACAAGAAACTGGTTAAACTCTCATGAGAAAAACAGGCAAAGATCATGCTTAGATAAGTCACAGAAGAACCTTGCCCAGTTGCCCACGTCATTTCCATATTCCTATAGCAAGTAATTATAAATAAGATAAAACTAGATTCTTTTAAAGATGGCAACAACATCTGTAAATGACCTAATTTAAATACAAGGTATGTAGGACATTTATGGAGAAAATTAGAAACCATATTATAGAATTACAGAATTTAGGTCTAAATAAATGAGTAGATAGAAAGTTCATAGAAGAAAGACTAAGTACCAGAATGATGACAATTACCCCTAGTTAATCAAAAACTAATTCAATTCCAATATAAATGCCAAGAGTGTTTTTCCCTGGAAACTTACAGTCCATAAGAATTTTTGACTAGTTTGTCAAGGGCCGAGAAAATGCTGAGAAACTATTAGGTGGAAATATCTACCAGAACCAAGAGTTTATTATTTTTACAGTGATAGAAAAATAGAATAATGGAACAAGATCAAAAGTCTGTGAAATTAACTATGTACTTGACTACTATTTAGTATATACTACATGATAGTAGTGGCATTAAGATTGGGAGAAATAATGGTTTTAAGTAAATAGTACTAGAACTCATGGTTATTCTCATAGAAAAAATAAAATTTGATGCCAACATTGTATCTTAAATGCACCTAAATTCCAGTTGAATTCCAGACTGACATGTGAAGAACAAACCCAATACTTTGAAGATTTACATCTATTTTCTTCTAACAGTGTCCAACAAAACACAAAAATTCCAAACCATAAATTTATCCTCCTATAAGGTGAAAACATACCTCACAGGCAAGAGAATATCTGTAAGTTTACAACCGGCAAATGATGACTATGAAATACCAATAGAGAAACTTGCCAAATTCATAAGAAAATGTTTAAAATCTCATGAGAAAAACAGGCAAAGACCATGCTCAGACAATTCACAGGAGAAGAACCTTGCCCAGTTGCTCATGTCAAAAATCTAATAATAGTGATTCTTGATTCTGCTGTTTGCTTCACATTCCACACGGGAATCCTTCAGCAGATCCTGTTGGTTTAACTTCTACAGCATAACCCGAATAGAAGGAGTTCTCTCAACTCAACTTCCGGCTACAGCTGAGACCAATCCGCAGCCCCTCCTTCCAGGACTCATGAACTTCTCGCTTGGCCTCCTTTTTTCCATCTATCCCCAGAGCACTATAAAAATCCATATACGGTGTGGCTCACTTCTCTTTTTAAAACCCTCCAATTTTTCCAGTCACCCTTGGGGGAAAAACATTTCTCACAGTGGCTAAGATTCTATATGGCCCGGCCCCTGAATTCCTGTTCCAAATCGCTTCCTACCACTTTCCTCAGACACCTAAAGCTCTTCCAGGCCCCAGAGACGGAAATGCTCCTCCCTGGACTCCCACCTCACACAGGCTTCCTCTGAGAGGCCTGGCAGGGGGCCCTGAGCTACCCAATGGGGCCCTGACATCATCACCTCTGTCCCCGACTCAACATGATTTCTCTTCATGATGCCTGAAGTTGGATGATAACAGACAGAGAAGAGATGATAAAATCTCCAGTCGAGGTGAGGTCCGGTGGGATAGATTGCTTAGGCTCCCTAGCTCCTGATTCCTTTCTGTGTCCCAGGACTGAGGGCATGGCTGGCCATTCAGTGAGTGAGCCCCGGGTTGCCATGGAATGAGAGAACATCGTCCAACCTCACCAGTCATCAAGGAAATACAAATTGATGGAACAGAGAGATATCGTCCAGGACCTGAGATGGGAGAATGAAAGCCTCTGGGGATGGCGTTTGTGCAGACACAGAGGCCTGGGGACCAGGGCCGTGGCTGCCATGTGCTGGCTCAACTCGGACCCCTCAGGTTTCTGCTTCTTGGCAGGCATAAATGTCCACAGACATCACTTTTCCTGTCAAGAGTGCTCTGGCCTGGGCAATAAATGATGTGGCCACCCTCTGTCTAAGAATTTGTGCAGATGGAAAGTGGCATGAACTGTCGTGCAGTCTGGCAGCGTCCACGCATGTTGAAGATCCGTTGCTCGTCTTCCCAGCAATTCTACTCCTTGGCACACATCCTGAAGAATTCCTCACTGCACAGATAAGGACACTTTGGTAAGAATATTAATTGGATCACTGTTGCCCTATACTAAAAATTGGAACTAATGTCAATACCCTCCATGGAAGAACCGACGAATTAACTATGATGAAGTTATATAATAGAATCATATCTGTTAAAATGAACTAAAGTTACAGGTATAAAACTTGAATTCATAATGCTAAGTGAAAAACAAAGTTATAAGAGAATCTATAGGGTTTTTGCCATTTATGCAGACTTCAAAAACAAACTATAGTTATTGTTTACGGATACATATGCACATCTACGTATAGGTATCTGAACAGGGTGGATGGACACCCAATGTTTTCAAGGATACGGTTACCCTTGGGGTGAGGGAGGTGGGTAGTGATAGTGATGGTGTTGGTGGCTTCAGCTGTGTCTGGAAAGGGCTGAGACTGGAAGTAAATATGGCAAAAGCCCAACTTTCTCAATATCTGTGTGGCACTTTAATGGGCCTTTGCTGTATTATTCTCAGCACCATGCTATATGCTTACAATACTTTAGAATCAAAATCACAAAATAATTTAAAAGATAAGAGTAGATATTAACAATTTAAAAATAAGCCAGGCACTGTGGCTCATGCCTGTAATCCCAGCACTTTGGGAGGCCAAGGCCGGCGGATCACTTGAGGTCAGGAGTTTGAGACCAGCCTGGCCAACGGTGAAACCTCATCTCTACTAAAAACACACACACAGAAAAATTAGCTAGGAGTGGTGGTGTGTGCCCTTAATCCCAGCTACTCAGGAGGCTGAGGCAGGAGAATAGCTTGAATCTAGGAGTTGGAGGTTGCAGTGAGCCGAGATCGCACCACTGCACTCCTGCCTAGGTGACAAAGAGAGACTCCTTCTCAAAAACAAAACAAACAAACAAACAAAAAAGAACTGATACGTCAAAGAGCTAGTGTCATAAATGTTTAGGAAAAAGCCTCATAAAATAGACAAAACCCTACGTAGTATAGTAAAGGTAGAAAATATAAGCTAATAGGAACCATGGCCACTTTGATACATTGTATAGGCTGTCATGTACAGATCTATGCCAGAGAATTTCAAAAATCTCTGTGAAATAAATGTATTTTTTAAAATATGAAGTAACAAAAACTAAATAGCCCCCAAATGATGGAAGAGACAAAAAAAAATGATCTCCATCCCAATTATTGTATTGACGGTTTCTTGAGAACGTTGTCATGCCTTGTGTCTTCCCCACGTGCTTGCACCTGCCTGCAGTAAGCAGTGAGCTCTAAAGAGGAAAATCCGCATGTGCTGCTGAAGTCTGCCTGGTTTTTGGTGATGTCATGACAAAGGGTCAGCTGATAGGGAAGCTCCATTCTCAGGGTTCACGTTCCGCCTGTACAACTGTTGTTAAAACACTTCCTGCCAGTTGGTAAAAACCCCAGCTTGACACCCTCAGTGTCTCCCCCCTGCATGGAGCCCTGGGCTCTCCTCACAATCTGGCAGTCAGGGACCCACCTCCAGCTAAGCCAGCCTCTGGGCCCTTCCTATACCAGATGGTAAATTCTACGGACATCACTCATGCTCATGCTACCTAAAATATCTCAGATCTTAGAAGAATTGGGCAACTTCTGAATTCATTTTATAAGATTCGAATAAACTGCCATCTCTGAGCTCAAAAAGACACACACACGGGCACATACACACATGAAAATAAAGTACTGACTGCTTTTACCTTTGACTATGAGTACAAAAATATGACAAAAATCAAATTAAACATACTAATATAATAACAATACACATACAGAGTAGGAATGCTGTCCAATACTGTACTAATAGAACAATGGTAATACACTAGTAGGATTTATTCCTGCTTCATAATGTGTAAACATAACTTACCACATCAACAGATTAAAGAGGAGTAAAAATTAGAATCTTTTAAGGAAGATGTCTAAAATATATCAGAAAAAAATGTCAGCATCTAATCTCAGTGTCATCTCAACATGGCAAGATTGAAAGTGAAATTTCTCAATACTTAAGAGTGTCTTAAATCAATAATTGGTAAAGTATGTGATGTGAAAGATTTGAGGCATTTCTATTGTAGTTAGGAACAGGATAAAGATGTCTATTTCCTCCACTTAAATTCAACATGTTCAGAAAATTCTGCTCATTGTCACAGAATGAAGTAAAGATAAAAGATTTTTAAAAAAGATATTTTATTGTTGATCTCAAAGATGTAACCTCTTGAAAAGAGGAGGAAAAGTGATCATTATTTGTGTAGCACAGCTGTTCACAAACCGTCTCCCCTCTTGAAAAGAAAGATCATTTACTGGAATAAAATTAAAAATAAGAAGGGTGTTCAATAAGATGATCAGTTATAAAATAAGCATTTCAAATTAATAGCTTCAGGTTATAAACCCCAGTGGTAAGATTTTCTTCTTTATGTTTATTCATTTTTTTTTTTGGAAAAGGAGCTTATGCGGCTGGGTGCGGTGGCTCACGCCTGTAATCCCAGCACTTTGGGAGGCTGAGGCGGGCAGATCATGAGGTCAGGAGATCGAGACCATCCTGGCTAACACAGTGAAACCCCGTCTCTACTAAAAATACACAGAATTAGCCGGGCATGGCGGTGGGCGCCTGTAGTCCCAGCTACTCAGGAGGCTGAGGCAGGAGAACAGCGTGAACCCGGGAGGCAGAGCTTGCAGTGAGCCGAGATTCCACCACTACTGAGGAATCTGCAATAGTCAGTAGAAAATAAAATGTAAAAATAATCTATTTACAATCACAAAAAAATATAGTGCTATGGAATAGAGTTCACAGGAAAGATCCAGGGCCTTCGTGGAGAAAGTACAAAGATGGTCATGAAAATGCCGCTTGAGCCAGCGAGAGCAAAGATGGAAGCCCCGCGTGGGGAGGCTCATTATTGTTAATATGTCAATTTGGGGGATGTGATTTTTTTCCCCAAATCCACAATCTCTTTTAAGAGCTTTGGTGCCGTCTCCTTGAAATACAATGAACTGCTCATATTTAAGTCGTGCGGTTTGGTAAGTTTCCATGTATGTCCATGCCACACTCAAGATAACACATATATGCCTCACCTTCCAAATTCCCTGGTGCCCCTTTGAAAATTTCTCTCACTTCTCCCTGACTCCCCAACCTCATCCCCTGACAAACACTCATCTGCTTTCTGTAGCTAAATATTAATTTCCATCTCCTAAATTTTTTATGAATGAAATCATAAAGTATACTCTGTTTTTCTGATTCTTTTGCCTAGGATAATTATTTTGAGATTTAACCATGTTGTACTGTGTATCAATATTACATTCCTTTTTATTGTTGAGTAATATTCTTTTCTAAGGAAGTTGTTTTAGGGGAGAGGGGAACTAAACAACACTATTCTGAAATTCACTGTGTAGGATAGACATGCAAGAATTGTATAGAAACATTTGAAAGAGAGGTACCATTAGTGCCTCTATTTTTTGAAACCTCTATTCATTGAAACCTCGTATCAGGATGCAATGGTGCAGGGTTAGAAACAACAGATAGATCAATAGATTAGAATGAAAATGCTACAGAGAGAAATATAAAACTGTAAAAGGACAAAGAAATCAACAGGTAACGGATTGTTCATTTAATAATGCTGTTATGAAAACTAGTTACCTAAAGTTAACATATATGTATGCAACACCCTTAACAGTGAAACTATAAAAGCATTGTCCAGAAAATATTTTCATAATCTTAAGTCATCTGATGACTTTCTAAATATTTAGCTAATGGCAGAAAGCAAGTAGAAAAAAAAAGGTGTAACTATATACAAATTAAAAACCCAAAGATTTTTGACAATATGGAAAGGCTGAAGGCAGATGATCCAGAAGGTCTTGACAACATGAATGCATAAAGATATTTTAAAAATTTGTCTTAAAATCCACAAAATTGCAAATAGAAAAACGAGATGAGCCTCATGTAAGTTTGAGAGCAGGAGTCACCTCGAGGCTTACATGGAGTCTGCCCCCTTAACCACAGCTCTACACACCAATCTCTACTTGAACAAAGGCCAAGAGTTGTCATGGTGGACCAGAGGTTGGGCGTTCAGAGAGAATGGCCATTGCAAAGGACCCAGTTGAGAGCAGTAGTAGACTTTTGAGGTGTGGCCAGTACCCTGATGTGTCAGGGGAGGGTTGCAGATGAGATTGGGCAAAGAGCAGGGGCCAGTAAGGTCGGCCTTCCAGGTGACACTGCAAAGTTTGGGCTTCCCCTCAGAAAGACCTGGAAACACTGATGAAGTTAAATAGGGAGTGGCATGGTGTTTTAGCATTTTTGAAACATCTATGGGGTAGCCGTGGTGTGAAGGAGGACTGAACTCAGACTGGAGGAGAGAGAGGTGCTCCTGGGCTCCAGGTGGCAGAGCCAGCCCAGGAGCCCTGATGGGGAGCCCTCTGGCTGGGGGTGTGGAAGATTTGGCATGCCTGGCTGCAAGCCTGCTCCTCCAGTGTGATGTCCTGGACTTGAAACCTGAAAGGGGAACAAAAGACATCATACAGCATGACTGCCACCAATGAGGTGGGGCAGGAATGGAGGACCGGAGGCACAGAGGAAGGATGGGACACTTCTGAAATGCAACCAACATTCGTTCAATCCTCAGTAGGGGAAAAAGTCAAACCAAACGAGCATGTGATATTGACAAATGTCTCTTGGGCAAAAGTCGCACCCAAGTCCACATATTTTAAGCAATTAACAAGTAAATAATTTGCCGAAGGTAGCACAGAGCCACATGTGAGTCCCTCTGCCCAGGAGAAAGCTTTGTCCTGCAACTACTCATTTTCATGGGAATGGATTGCTTTCTATTTTCCCTTGAAAAGAGCTCCCCGGCATGATTCTTCAAGGCCAACACTGGCTGCTTTGTGCTAACCCTGCACATGCTCTGGAAGGATGAGGAGGCATCAGTGAGCTCCTCTATTGGTTTTAAATCCACTAAGACCTCTCGGGGCTGATAAGACAGAGCTTTCTCAGAAGGAAAAACGCATGGAGGGTTGTCTTATGTGCAAAAAGAGACATGCAAAAAGGTTACGTCCGAATTTGAAGGGCTCATTCGTTTTCCTGCCAAGAAAACATTAATTTATGTAAAGAAGCCTGGCTCAGCCCCCAAACGGTTAAACTCCCCGTAGTAGCATTTCCTGTTCGTTAGTTGCGAGTCTATCTCCATGTACAGAGGCCATCAAATCTGGCCACCAGAGACCTCCTCGTCTACTTACATAAGGGTCCCGGGATTGCTCCTGTTCTTATGGAAAATATCTCGGAAATCCCCGAGCTGAGCATTTTGATCTCCTCTGCGGTGAGACGGAGGCTGAGAAGGGGCTGAAGAGGGAAGAGAACACTTTCCTCGCATAATTTCATTTGTCAGGAGAATCTTGCGGCTGACATTGGAAGAGTGATTTAATTGATTTTAATCATACACCTGAGAGCGGGAAATTGAGCCCTCTGTCCTGAAAAATAATTCTAGGCTTCCACCAGAATATCTAATTTGCAGCTAATAGTTTTTTTTCTTGAAGTTTTGTTGTGAAGTTTGAAAAACACAGATCAAGAGTGAGTGTCAGATGACGAACGGCTGCCCAGAAGGCCGGGAGTGCCCAGGTGGCCCTTGCAACCGTCTGGTCTTTGGGGTTCTGTGGAGTTAGGGCACAAGGCTGCCAGTAGTGGACAAAATCTGCAGTGTCTGCCGCTCCGAGCACCCTTTGTCCTGCATGAGAGCTGGGGCACGGGCACTGGGTGGGGCTGAGGGGGGCGGTCCTGTTGTGCACTCTGTCCCCTCTTCAGAGTGAGCATCCAATGGTCTCCAAGGCTCTAAGGTACCCCGTGTTGTCATGGCCTTGATTAAACTTTGTGAGGGGCCACGATTCACCGAGTTTTCTTCCAGTGAAGCCTTGGATCCAAAATGGATAAACATGAAAAAGGAATGAGTGTTGATTTCATCTTCTTAGATTTAATCTGCTAAAGGGAGATGTTATTGTGCAAAAGGACTTCTGGGTTGAAACGAGTTTACCCACATCAGAGAAGCCAGATTCATTTTGCATGGCAAAGAGCCAGAGCATCTTATAGGTGCTTCCTGGGAAAACCTTTGTGACCTTCCCATACTATTATTAGATATTATTCAGATGGGACTGTGGTCAGCGAAAAATATGCTTATCCCCCAAAATGCACAAATGCTGTAACAACCTTGTACTTCATTAGCAAGCCAAGAGGGGCCATGCAGTGTGAATTTACCGGGAAAAAACTAGGGCGCACCCAGCAGTAGGTGCTCAGGACCTGCCTGGGGAATGTTAGGTATAGAGATACCTCTCAGCTCAGTGCAGTGCTCCTTCCCCATAAAAACTCAGAGACACCTGTGCTCTTAAAACACATATGGGTTGGGAGGCTGTTGGGGCTCCACATATTGCATGAGTATATGAACTCCTTTGTCCTTGGTCAGTGAGTTACCTAAAACCTAAAATCGTATGCCTGCCATTCATCAACATAACATTATTGGTAGAATCAGAAGCCAGAGAATATTAAATAGGCCTACAGTTTTTGCACATCCGGAACTGGGACATGGCACATTTTGTAAGATATAATTCGTGAAGGTATATGAGTATTTTACTTTACTAAGAATGTACTAATTAGACTCAAAGGAGAAATTAAAACCAGTCTCAGTGGAGCTGTGGACAAGCCCAGTCATTTGGTTCAGATCTGCAGTATCCGCAGCCCTCTCAGAACTCTTCTTGGCCAGGTTAAGGGCAGAACAACAGTCTGGGTCACGCCATTGGGTAATTTGCCCCATGATCTTAAACAAGTCACTTTCTTTCTGCCTTACTTTTTGTATTTTTTAAAAGGGGTGAAGCATAAGCCTTACCTACTGTCTTGGGATGCCATCTATAAACAAAATAATAGACATGAACCTAGAGTATTTTGAGAACAATAGGAAATTAGATGCTGTGCTTTCTTAAGATGTCTTGGACACATGGTGCATTTATGATTTTAGTATCCAAAAGCCATCAGTCTACAGGTGGATAAACCAATATCCTTTGTTTACCTGGAGCTCGAGATGACATTTACAGATGAGTAATGTGTTACAGTCATTGGCGGTGTAGAGCTGGACTAAGATGTGAGGAATACAATACCCAGTTTTTAATTTAAACTTAGCCATCTATGTGTTTTGTGATGTAAGGAACTAATTTATCTCCCCTGAGTGTTAGTCTTCCCATCTGTCAAATGGGAGAAGCATCAACATTTTCCCCTCTGGCAGCCTGGGAGGGAAGTGGAAATGCAGCTTCTCAGAGAGTCAGACAAGTATGGGCTGCCAAGTCTGTCAGATCAGACACCCTGAAGTCTCCCCAGACAGCCAGGCACCTGCCAAGGAGCCTCTGACCAGAGTCCCGGAGGGAGCCACTGTCTCCTAACCTGCCACAATGCAGCCAGCACAAGGACCGAGGGTGGGACTTCATCTGATCAGGTGTGATGTCCGCCTGTGGCTGGCATTGTGCACTTGACCCCAGTGCCCACTGGCTGATGCTGTGCAGACAACGAAGAATGATGATGCAAATGTAATACCCCCCCGTCCCACCCCGCCACCACTCCTGGAGCAAGCCTGGTAATTCATGCAGCACAGTATCAGCCTGGAGCAGGAGAAATGGCACAGGAAACTGTGGTTCTACCTTGACCACAAGATGGATCTTCAAAGCAAAGAGAAAAGTCAGCTGGTGGCCGAGCAGGGCACTCTAACAGGACAGGAAGTTAGAACTTAGCCTTTGAACGGTCTCTCTGGGACACTCTGCCTAATTCTTAGGCCTAAAACTGACAAAACGCTGAGGTGCTTAAAAATGCTGCCCTTTAGAACATCCTGAGTTTTCCAAAAGTATCAGCAGCAGAATCCTTTGCATCTGGGCAAGCTTTATAGTTTACAGAGTACTTCTATAAACATCACCACATTTAACTTTCACAGGAATCTTCAAACTCTGTATTTAATATGCTAACATGGGCATATTGGGTCTTGGTATATTTAAATTTAGAGTAGAACTGAGTAAATTTAAAATGTGAGAGAAGTCATTAATCTGTTTATTAAACACAGTTATATATTCAGAAACAAATACCTTATACTTAATTTTAATATTTTTGATGTCACTATCCACAGTGCATACGTGTGCATATGCACACGCATGCACACAAACACACACATCTCATCAGGAAACATTTCACAGAACTCTACTTGCCTCTAAGATAAGTAAAGTTCTCTAATATTCATATTTTAGTCAATTAATTTCATTTTGTAAAAGGTGGTGGTTGCAGTTCTCTAAATTGACTTCAGAGAACACAAGCAGGGCAGAACCAGCAGCGCAAGACAGTCAGTCTCTGTGGCTTTAGTCATTCTGATAGGTACATAGTGATATCTCATTGTGGTTTTAATTCAATTCTCCCTAGAGGTTAATGATGTTGAACATCTGGCTGTTTTTTTTTTTAACTTTATCAAATAATAGATCTTGTTTATAAATTGAGATAACCTCCATCTGCCTCCCTCATCCCCCTTCTCAAGAATTATTATTCCTTGTAGAATCTTCTGGCTATGGAAAGTAAAGAGCAGAACATTCCTGTCCTCTCCCTCCCGGGTGTAGAAACAAGTCCCTTTCTGAGCCAGGCTTCCAGGTGAGCCCGGTCAGGGAGGAACAAGGAGGCTATCAAGGCAACTTGGCAGATATGCCAGTGTTGATGCCTGAGACTTGAGGGCGCAAAAGGAGCTGAGGCAGAATATGAAGCAAATCCAAGTTGTGAAAACTCCAGCTGTGGCATCATCATTGTGTTCGGGACGATCTTGGGAGCTGAACCCTCTCTGTTTCTCTTTCTGTATCTTCCCATCTCTGCATCTCTCCCTCCCTCTTGCTTTCAATCTTTCTATGTCCCTGTCTCACCCATTCTTTCTATTCTTGGTAACTGGCAAACATTTACAACCCAACTAAAACGCCACCAGGATCAACCCTGTGTTTGCTCTTTGGACG
The DNA here is from genome assembly GCF_009764315.1 of Trachypithecus francoisi. NCBI lineage: Eukaryota > Metazoa > Chordata > Mammalia > Primates > Cercopithecidae > Trachypithecus > Trachypithecus francoisi. Next base: position 2,783,713 of record NW_022681442.1, on the reverse strand, counting down.
ATATTCAATAAATGATAGTAAGCTGCAAATGTCACTGGATTGGGAACTGTAAGTGCTTTGCCTGTAAGTCTTTAAGTAAAGACCTGCAGCTGAAGCAGTGGCAAGGTGAGCCCCAAGGATAAGCTGCTTTTAATGTGGGGCAAAGCGGTTTTCATGCAGGTATCTCTGCATTAACCTTGCAGGAGACTGCACAGTGAATGGGGCTGGACTTCACTGCTTGTCTCTTCAGTGGGTACGTCTCCTGCCTTCTCTAAAAGTAGATTAGTTCAAGCTTATTATCAACAAAAACCTGCCAGAAGATTGAAACTGTGCAACTACCATGCTCATCTCTGGAAACCAAACTTGGACCATTAAATCCACTTCGTTTGTGATTTTGGTGACCTGAACCGCCAATGGAGGTTCTTCGATGTAAAATGTGAGGACAAGAATCAATTGTACCCACCAGCTCCCTTTATATCATAAAAATTCAATGGGGCTGTTCCAAGCAAAGGCTGACACTAGTCTCTTGCACAATTCGCTCAGCACTGTCTTCCCAGCTGGGATATCTCTGTTTCCCTGTCTTCCAAGACCAGGTGGTAGAAATGGGAAATTCTGTTGCTTTGATTTTTTTCAGTGGAAGAGTTCGTGATTTCCATCTAGCATGGGAAACATTTTTTTCATGCTCTTTAAGAAAAAGACAAGATTTATGACAGATCAGAATTATTATTACTATCATTATTATTGTTACTATTATTTTGACACAGAGTCTTGCTCTGTTGTCCAGGCTGGAGTGCAGTGGCGTCATCTCATCTCACTGCAACTTCTGCCTCCCTGGTTCAAGTGATTCTCCTGCCTCAGCCTCCTGAGTAGCTAGAACTACATGTGCATGCCACCACACCTGGCTAATTTTTTATTTGTAGTAGAAAGGAGGTCTCACCATATTGGCTGGGCTGGCCTCGAACTCCTGATCTCAGGCAATCTGCCCACCTCGGCCTCCCAAAGTACTGGGATTACAGGCGTGAGCCATCCTGCCAGCCCAGATCAGGATTCTTGAACATGACCACGTAGCATTCTTGATGGGCACACCTGCATCAGCACAGAGTCCCTGGAAGGACAGCCCTGGAGGGTGTTTCACTGATGAGCAGCGCCTTTTTAGCAGGTCAACAACTCTGGTGAAGTCCGGCCTTTAGCCTTTACCTTCATAATTTAGCTAAGCTTTTTTGGTTGTTATTCACTGTTTCCCCTGCTGAAAGACCCTTCTTACGACTTTATATATCTTCCCTTTTATCTAATTTGTAAACAAATATAGAACCAGAGCTGATTAGCAGAGGGCAAATGCAGTTACAATTATAGCTGTGCCCTCTCGTCCTCAGGGTTGTGCTCCAAGACCTCTAGCAGATGTCTGAAACCTTGGATAGGACTGAACCCTGTATATACTACGTTTTTATTTCTGTATATACATGACTATGATGAGGTTTAATTCATAAATTAGGTACAGTGAGATGAACAACAATAACTAATAATAAAACAAAACAGTCGTCACAATATACTGTAATAAAAGTTATGAGAATATGGTTCCTCTCTCTCTCAAAATGTCTTATTGTGCTGTACTCACTTACTTTTGAACGGAAGGTGACCGCAGGTAACCAAAACAGCATAAAGTGAGACTGTGGAGAAGTGGCCGTGGGGGATGCTGTGATGAAACAGTAGCAAGGGGCCAGACACTGCATTGTTTTGTTTTGTTTTTTCCTTTCTGTGCTCTGGACATCCCGGTGTCCACTTGTTCTGAGTAGGTCCAGAATCTCCTTCCTAGCTCGCCTTGATTGTCCAAAAACCACACCCAGCATGTGACGGAGCAGCGGAAGGAACTGCATCTGGGCCTGGGCTCGGGGCTAGAGCTGAGGGTGTATGGGCAGAGAACTTGGAAATCAGCCCCCGAATTCCAGTTCCGCTTTGCCTCTTGAATTACCTGGCTTTCCACCAAGCAGAACTGGAAGCTAGGTTTTATTGGTGTCATCAAGGATCCTGGCATGACCTGGGGCATGACTCCCACTTCTCTGCGTTGGGAGAGTGTGGTTCTCTCCCAGGCAGAACTGGGAATTTTTCCGCCTTTTTAGGTCCAGCCGTCAGGCCACACAGGTGCCATGGGGCAAGGATTTGATGAACTTCTTACAGCAAAAGTGGAAGCTTTGGTGATAACTCAGACATTGCTTCAACGTAGATGTTAACATAGGCAAACAGAAGTGAAAAAATAAAACCCTCCTTGAATAAATGTCCAAGCCCGGCAGAGCAAAAGGTGTAGAGAGGGAGAGTGAGTGATTATTCTCCAGGCAGCCAGGGGACTGAAGACAGGCAGACCCTGCCCCGAGAGGGAAGCGACAGTTTGCTGTCATTCCAGAACAAGGGGCAGGGACAGTGTCACCTGGCTGATGTCAGGGTGACGGGGACACTTCACCAAGGTGACGTTGCCCTAAGATGTCCCTCCAGTTAGTGTGCAGGAGGCAGACTTGGAGGACAGTTCTGAGGGTGGGCGTGGGCATCAGTGCCTGCGGAAGGAAGGGCAGGGAGAAGGCAAGACTGGATGGAGGCAGAGGTTGAGCTGCCATGCTCACTTCCTCATGTGTCCCAGAGTTGGAACCTCCCTCAAGATCTGTTCCTACTGGAGCCAGGACAGCCAAACCTTTCTGCACTCTTGGGTCATCCAGGGGTGAGGGCTGCCTGGAAAGCACAGTCTTTGGGTGAGGCTGGTGTCTGCAGCTGGAAGAGTCTCTGCAGGGGGCTCACCCAACAGAGGAGGAGTAATTTAGGCTGGCTCCCCGGTCCTCGATCAGTCTTGTTGTGATGTTATTATTCTGTACCAGGTTCTGGTTCTGAGATGGGGATCCCGATGACGCAAGGGGGCCTTGTGCGGCCCTGGTGAGCCCTAATCAGCCTGAGAGCCCCTGCCCTGGGGAGGAGTCCCAGCGGAAGAACAGGGCCTGCCTGTGGGACAAGCTTGGGTACGTCTGAATGTGGTCTTCAGAGGGTGGCCTTTGGTCTCCTAGGCAAATACCCAATTCTTCACACAAGAAAGATGCCATTTTAAAACAGAGACAGAAACTGTCCTTAAACCTTCTGTCTCCCCTGCAATAAAATTCCAGCCAGCAAGCGTGTGTTTACATTCCAGTTCTTCTCCTTCTGACTACATAGCCTTGGACTAACCCTTCCCTTCTCTGAGTCTCAGCTGTCTCAGCTGTAAAAAAAAAAAGTTCATATCCTCTTTCGTGGGTTGTTTTAGGCTTAAATGCACTTGCAATAAATGTGACAGGGTTTTGTATATTGAAAGCACATACGTTAGATGGTATTGTCATTACTACAAGCTTTAGGAATTGGAGACCCAGCTTCCGCTAGGAGAAATGTCTCGTGGAACTGTGATTATGCCTTCATCTTGGTTCATGAAGCTTGCCAATGGACTTCCTAGGGAGGGGAGAAAGTCAGGGCTTCTTCTAGTGATGACAGATGGTATAAAAATGATTTGTCACCAAATACCAAGTGTAAATGCAGACACAGGGCTCACCTGCTCTCACCTGCAAGTGGTAGCAGAGGGAAGGCCGCCTAAAAAGTCAAAGATAAGGAGCATGGTTTGCATCAAGCCTCAGCATAACACCCATGCAGAGAAGGCCAGTCCTAAATTTGCAAAAGCTCAGACTGAGAATTTCATTGATTTTAATTTATTGCTGGTGGCAGGTTGCTGGCTACATTTCACAGTGGATAGCTTTCAAATGGGTGGGAAAAGAAATCCTTCTCAGTCAACAGACGTCCTATTGAAAATACTCCCCATCTGGGTGGGGAAGTCGGAGGGCACAGTGGAAAGGTCACTGGCAACATCAGTCACTCGGCACATCCTGGGCACCGAGCAGGAGTCAACACATAAGAGAGGACTGGGGGGGCTAGGCACGACGGTGGCTCATGCCTGTAATTCCAACACTTTGGAGGCCAAGGTGGGCGGATCACAAGGTCAGGAGATCAAGACCAGCCTGGCCAACATGGTGAAACCCTGTCTCTACTAAACATACAAAAATTAGCCAGGCATGGTGGCATGTGTCTGTAATCCCTGAGGCAAGAGAATTACTCGAACCCGGGAGGCAGAGGTTGCAGCCAGCTGAGATTGTGCCATTGCACTCCAGCCTGGGCAACAGGGTGAGACTCCATCTCAAAAAAACAAAACAAACAAACAAAAAAGGACTAGGGATTTCCGGGACAGAGCCCTGCTTGTGTGATGAGGGAGCCTCCAGTAGGGGAGTAGGGGTACTATGGGTGGGAATGTGTGATATGCATTTATTTATTTAACAAACATTTATCAAGTGCCATGTTAAGTCCTGGGATGATAGCAGTGGACAAGATCCAAAAGTTCTCTCCACCAGAAGATCATCTGCGCTCCTGCATTATTAACTGTATGATGTCATGAGTCAGTAATGATAGTTTTGGGGACTTCTGCTACAAACATTGTCCTCAGTTTACCAGGGTCCTTCACCTTGTCTGGATCCACAGTTTGAGAAACAGTTTCCCACCTGCTGGCCTTTCCTCTTCCTGACTCAGGAACCAAGTCATGCTCACACGTGGTCAGGGAAGATGAGCCAGAACAGTGGTTAACCCCAAATTTCAGGAGCTTCCGACAAGGTGTGAGGCTTTTGTCCCAGTTGAGAAGGGTCTGGCCAAGTACAGAAGTCTGTTCAATGCAGCCTTCAGGATCCAGAACATTCTGTCCACTCCACCTAGTGAATGAGGAAGGCGAGATAGGGAGAAGCTGCACAGAGGCGGGTGCCGCCACATTGCATGGCCCGTCTGGTCCCAAGACCCACCCAGAAGCAATTGAGATTGCAAAGTGGGGTCTCTTGGTGCCCAGGAGTTTGAGGGATGCAAGCACTAGTGAGCTTTCTGAGCAGCCTCCACCCCAGGACCTTTCTGGTCTTAAGTGTGTCTTGCCAGGACGAGGTGATGGAAGCATCTACATGCTTCTTATTGTTGGCTTGTTCCAAGAAACACTCACACCTGTGGCTCAATCTCAACTGTATTCTGCTTTGTCTCCACCACAACATGATCTGTAAATTATTTTCTAAGGAGTGGCCTCATCTGCTTTTCTGGAGTTGGAGGTTAGATTACATTGTTTTTTTGGCCAGGCAAAGTGGCTCATGCCTGTAATCCCAGCACTGTGGGAAGCTGAGGCAGGAGGATCACTGGAGGTCAGGAATTTGAGACCAGCCTGGGCAACATGGTGAAACCCTGTCTCTACTAAAAATACAAACATCAGTCAGGCGTGGTGGTGCGCACCTGTAATTCCAGCTACTCAGGGGGCTGAGGCAGGAGAATCGTTGAACGCAGTAGGTGGAGAATGCAGTGAGCAGAGATTGCGACCCTGGACTGCAGCCTGGATGACAAAGCAAGACTCTGTCTCAAAAAAAAAAAAAAATTGCTTTTCATTTTCATTAAAATTGTTTTGAGTCACAACCAAAATTATAAGCAGCAGGAAAATGTAAGTAATCATGACTTCCTAGACAAAACAAAAAAATACATATGCTGTGAAGGTAAGACCACCACTAAGGGGGCTATTCTGAGGCTCAAATGAGATGAGGCAGGTGAAAAAAGAGAAGATGCTTTCTAGGCACTCAGTCAACACGGCTCGTGTTTATTATCATTTTATGGGAACTTTCACAGAAAGGTGCTTAAGGAAAATAAATCAGCAAGCCAATCTAATGAGAATCTAAAATAGTCCCTATCCTTACATGCTTTTTGAGCAGTCAGGGCTAAAACACTTGTGCTGAGTTACAGGATAAAAAGAAAAATCTGCCGATTCACGATTTTCAGATTGGGACAGAGCTCCCCTGCGCTTACCTGGCTCTCTGCTCTAAAGCTTGATGGAGTTTCTGGAGGGTGGAGGGTGGGGTGAGAAGTCAGCCTGTCCCACAGTTTTGAGGGACAGGTGTCTATGGGACTATCTTGAGGCTGCTGAACTGACCAGCCCAATGCAGCCTCTCCCGCCCACATCTCCGCATGGGATGGCTCAGCCATCTCTACATGATGCTAATTTTTAAATTTGCTCAATAAGTAACAGTGAGAGACATTATTCTAGGTACGTGGTGCCTATTGCAGTTTTCCACTTTGTTTTTGATTCCAGGTCTCAGTTCATCCATCAATGAAAAGAGGCTTAGTGAGAATGACAGTGAGACTTCATGCAGCTGGAGGGAGATGGACTATGACAATGTGGGTAAAGGCTTGCTCTCCGCAGTACAGCTTCTATAACCGGTGACTATCAATGTTATAAACAGGCCATTTTGAGATATAACTTTTCATCAATTTCATCTTCAGTCAACAAATCAAAACAAAACAAACTCCCAAAGGTTTTCTGTAATCAGGGGGCAGCGCTGCTGGTGGCAATGATTTCCAGCAGTGGGAATGGTTGCCAAACGGCCCTGTCTCCTGCCCTTTCCCCATCATTTCTAGACATTTCTAATGGCCACATTTCTTTTTTCTGCTTTGGGGCTTAAAAAATGTATGTCCCTGTTGGTCCTGACCACACATGCCAACTGACTGATGACTTTAATTATTAATGAGTTGTTTGTGCACACTGATTATGCCCCGAATTGTTTATTTTTAAACTCTGAAGTTGTTTCAGTTAAAAAATCAGGGGAAGTAAATATTTGGAAATAAAATACAGAAGTATAAGTATTTATGAGGTTATATCTCAGAAAGACGTGAAGGGAAAAAGAGAAATACATTTAAACTAGTTAAGAACTAAGCATACTGATTTCAAAACACCTAAGGCAAGTTTGTCTCTAATTTTTGAACTATGCAATTAATGTTTTTCTATTCTCCACCTTGAACTATTTATAAACATACCTATATTCAGTTATCAGTGAAGGTAGGCAGTGAGTGTATATTTTGTACAGTTTCTAATTTAGTGAAATGAATTGCTTAAAAAGTAAACAGGATGGTCACTCATAAATCAAAGTATCAAATCTGCATTTGAGAATAAAAGAAAGTTTCTGCATCACCATTTGCCTTCAACATTTTGATTGAGTGACATTTGCTTCAATTCAGGATACCTTGTTGACAACAAAGCCAGAGGCTGATTATTCCACAGGCTTCTTAAGACCAATAAATTCTGCTAATTCCGGTCATTATTCAGCTGTCCCTGTAGTGCTGAGCTTAGAAATGTGGTTCCCTGTCTCTTGAGCACCGCCCATTGTCCAGATGGTCACCTTCCAGGGCAAGACACATATGCCCTGCATCTGGTGACCCTGGCCCTGTCTTTGGGGGAGAGGCCCTGCTGGCCATGGGGCACTACAGAGGGTTGGAGGCTCACAGGCCACACATGGCTCGTGGGCGGGTCCTTGGCGTTTATTGTCTCTGTCGTATTTGTGCCTTCTCTACCCTCATTAGCAGCAATGCCCCTGAGCTCAGAAAGACAGAAAAGCCAGCCTGGCTCTCAGAGGTCAGACTTCACCAGAGCATCCTCCCTGCAGCTTTAAAATTAAAAAGAGAGAGAGAGAGAAATAGAAGCAGGTAACTCAGCATCCCGCTTCTGACCTGACAGTTACTGACCTGTGCTTCCTCCCACACTCTGATGGAAAGATCTGCAGCCCTTGATCCTGAGCGTGGCAGCCCCCGGCAGCCCATCTCCAGTCCACTCAGGATCCGTGTGAGCGACAGCCATGACTCTTAGGAACAGGCTGGCAGATCTGGGCAGGGTGTGGGGACAGGAAGCTGCCAGCCTTCTTTGCAATTCAGATGGTAATGTTCTCCTGGGCTTGTTTACCATCTGCTGGGCACACAGACATTTCTCTATTTGGTCATTAATTAATGTCCTAACTACAAAGCCACAGCAGACGTGCAAAACTGGTATTTCTGAGGCTCTTGTTTACAAAGTGTGTACAACTGCATTCCATTCAAGCTGTAAGACTTTTACTACCCAAGAATTGCCCATCCTGCAGTTCGTTTGAATCATTTAAAACAAATTTTTAGGTCACAAACTCATTTCATGTAATGGCTCAGAGGTTAGTTAAATAAATGACAGCTGAATTTTATTTTATTTTTAATGTTTTCCCTAAAAAAGGAACATTAAATCCAAGCAGCACAAAGATACCCTTATTCCTTTAACAAGCTTGTGATTGTGTTTGGAGCTTAGGGCATAAAGGGGCATGCGCTGACATTTTCTCAGTTCACCCTCCCTTCTTCTTGACTGCAACGACTGCCTTTTTGATTCCAAGACAGAATCCCAGTCTTGGTCTTGTGCCCTGAAAACTTGGTTGATCAGGGTCTTGAGCTTGGACCAGTAGGGTCTTTTCTAAATTCACCACGCGACTGTGGATCCATCTCAAAGCGTCTACATTTCAGCTTCCTTAACTTTGAAATGGGATTTTGGATGAGGGAGCTGCCACTGTAGTCCTTTTCCAGAGGAGGAAAGGTTACCAGAGGGGTGTTGAGGACTCGTGGTGCTGTGGCTTCAGCAGACACAGTCACCTGCAAAACGACTTGGACATTTGGCTGGATTAACTTGGGAACCAAGGAGGAGAAGAATCAGCTCCCGTCATGTGATAACAGAAGGAGCCTGTGACTTCCTAGCCCCCTTGGGTGAAAGCCCAGGAAATCATCCATAGGGATCTTTTGGATAACAGCAGAAGTGCTGGGCATTGTTTCTTCATTAAATCTGCCTTAAAACCACTGAGCCCTCCTGCCGGACGTGTCCACCAGCCCAAAGAGCTGACCACTTCCAAGAGTGGTTGGTATGATTCTAGAGGTAACATCTTCCCATTTCCATTTCTTTGACTAGGAAAAGTTGGACAATGGGATAAGTTTTCTGGATATGGAATCAATGTAACTTCACTTTCTATAGAAGAACAGTCCTCCTTATCCTAATCAAATCAGAAAGGACAACCCAGCCAGGATTTGGAGTAAGTAAAGGAGAGAGGGATTAAAAAGTGACTTTGAAGGTCCCTGCAGTCCTGGACTCCATGAACTGGTGTCCTGTTGCCTGGAGTGTGGGGGGTCCTCCTAGTCTCCTTGCTTTGTGCTTCCAGAAAGTGCCTCCAAGGAGGGCGTAGACTGCCATTGTCCCTGATGCCACAGTGAACATGGACTGGGAGGCTGACGCACCCACAAGTGTGTGTTGGTACCATGGTGGAGAGAGGTGAGGCCCAGCAAAGGTTCGGATGCAGTCTCTTACGACTGGGACTTCTTCCAATGGGAAGCCTGGCTCCAAAGGGAGCTCCTCAGAGGGCAGTGGAAGGTTGCGATGCTGAGTTGCCCAGCAGGTGGAGAGGATGCCGGCTCACCTGGCTTCTTCAAAGCCCACTCTGAAATGTCAGTGAGCCTGAGGCCTGGAGTGTTCAAACCCAAGTGGAAATTACCGGATTAGCTATGAGTTTGGGGCAGGGACCAAGTCCAAGGGAGATGGGACCTGATGTTTGTTGGCAGGGTGTCCAAGCCACAAAAACGCCAGTTTATTTTACATTGCATGTTCCCACGGCATTTTGTTTTTTCTCGAGATGGATCTCACTTTGTTGCCCAGGTTGGAGTGCAGTGACACAATCTTGGCTCATTCTCCCGGGTCCAAGTGATTCTTGTGCCTCAGCCTCCCGAGTAGCTGGGACTACAGGCATGTGCCATCACATCTGGTTAATTTTTGCATTTTTAGTAGAGATGGGGTTTCACCATTTTGGTCAGGCTGGTCTCAAACTCCTGATCTCAAGCCTTCCAAAATGTTGGAATTACAAGCATGAGCCACTGCGCCCAATCTCCCATGGCTTTTAATCATAGCATTAAATGCTCTTAGGTCTAATGATCACCTTAAAATAGTGGCCAAATATTGGCCTTGGGAGAACATCCCTGAGGAGGGAATGTTTACTTCCCCAGCTTCTTTCCCTGCCCTGGTCCCTGCCTCTGCTGCAGCTACTGGGACCGAGTCACACCATGTGGTTCATGGAGGCTGACCCAGGGAAGGACCTGCCCAGCCCCCATGCAGGTCATTCTTGCACTATCTGGGAAATTCTTCTGGTTTCTCAGTACCTGTTGAGACTACAGAATGGGTGACATTTGCTAAGCTGCAGGACAACAATCCCTCTAAACTGTTCTGAGCACAAACACCTGTATTCACCCTTTTGGGAAATTCAGTGCTCTAGGCAGCACTTTCTCAGGGCTGCCACCCTCAACATGTGTGCACCTCCCCGCCAACTGCCTCCGAGCTGGCAGTGAGGCAGCAGCACCAGCTACTCTATTGCCATGGACTCTGTTAATTAAAACTGACACACACGTGCAAACAACAACCGCCCCATCCCCAGCAAATTCTAAAAACAAACCCAAGCAAAACACTTCAAAATATTTTCTTCTGGACAGCCTTTGACCTCCTTGTAGGCAAAGCTGGGAGAAACACCTATCATTAATGGCTTAAATCTATCAGAACACCTCCTTGATTGATAAATATGCCGGGTTTATATTATGATTACTGCTTACAATTTTCTGTCACTGTTAATTTATTTGAAAGTCTTAACCTGGCAGGGTATGACACCAGCAGTATTTTATAATGAGAACTGCAGAAATAAATCATCCCCTCCAAATAGTACAAAGAAAGCACTACCCAGTCCTTCAATACAGCAGTGCCAGAATAGAACAGGCTCGTCATGCAAACAGACAGACCGACGCCTTAGCCGGGATGAAATCCCCAGGATCTGTGCTCTTTAAGTGCCGTACGAATAATTTGGACTCGTGTAGGTCTTTCATCTAATGATGTCCAAGTGCTTCGAATGGTGGAATGCTAAGCTCTCTCTTCATTTGAGGGGAAAAATATCAAGGCACAGAAAGGTTCCATCTCTGGTCTACAACCTGACTCCAAGCCCAGCACGGACTTGGTATCGCCAGCACCTGAACTTGGAGACTAACCCCCAGTGGAAACGCTCCCTGCTCATTCTCCTTCACACAGACAGAGGCCGATGTAGGCAAGGGGTCTTGAGGAGGAGCCAAAGAGAGAGCTGGAGAAAACCATCAGGATGCGGAGAGGCGTGGGTCCCCTCGCCGCCTGCCCCGGCCCCAGCCGGCCACACCAAGGAGGGCACTGGGCCCGGGGCGCACCCGGTCTGCGTGGACGCTGCTCCATTAGGCTGCTGTTCAATAGTTATGGAATATCCAGACAATATTGAAACATTCCCAAATGAACTTTGCATAGAGACATTTTCATTCGCTGCCTCCCTCCTCATGCATATTAACAAATGGTATGCGCGGCCTCATTTAATTCACTGATTTTACATTCGGATCACTTTCTCTTTTACAGCTATTTTTACCGGGCTTCATTAATCTTTGTTGAATACAATGGCATACATCTTTAATGCGGCCGTTGTCAAGTCATATTTCACCAAGAGGTGCAAACTGAATGACAGCAAGCAATATTAATAAATTTAACATAGACTATATCAATTTTTAACAGAATGAATGTGGAAAGCTAAATGTATTATTTTTCGTTTAAATCATAGGGTTTATCACCGGCTAAGTAGCAGCGATTTCGGGGAAACTTGTGACGTGCCATACAAATAGATTTACATCTCATTAATAAGTAAATTAGGCAAATGCCTTTCAAGTTCAGACAAGTACATAAGTGTAATCTCCATATTAAAGGAGTAGTCTTTGATAAACCACTGAGGAATTGTGGCAGCCAAGGATGTGACATGTCACCAGAGCTGGTGCCTGGTCTTCAGGCCCACCTTTAATTACTCTCCATTACTAAAGAGATAAGTGTCTCTCCAGTTAAGATTCTATAAATGCACAGCATGCCGGCACCTCCCAATTCATTTTTGCAGGAGCCATGAAAAGGTGGTAACAGTTATGAACAAAAACGAATTATCACCTGCTCTTTCTCTTTCCCTACCCTGTAATAATATGAAAATGTTAAGACAAATTCCCTTTAAAATCTCTAGGAGAAATGATCCTGTAAGGATGCTGTTTTGTTTAAGCAAGTAGAGGGGAGGTAGAAGAAGAGGGGAGAAAATCTGATATATATATATATTAATTTCTCTTCATAAATCCCAACAGAGATAATTTGCTGTAAAATGTAAACCCAGTGAGAACTTGTCTGTCTCTGTCTGTGTTAAATAAAAAAGTTCCGGTTGGCAGGAGGCATGTTTTTGCAGTAGCTTTAGCGATTATAGGAAATTACATGCAAAGCCAGAGTTCTGATCCTAAGTTGATTTATAATTGGAAAAAACTTATTAATTAGCTATGTCGCTCTAATTAAGAATTAGAAGAGTGTGCATTAGGAAGTCAGTAGCCAACTGACAAGAGTTTTTGAAAACCCAGAAGAGATAGCAGCTCACCCTTCTTGGCCTTGCCCGGCACCGTGGCCTCTTCCCGGAGCCCCACTCACACTGCAGCCCTCCTGTGCGGTATGAGGCTGCCATGCAGGGCCATCGCCTGCCCAGCCACAGGGAGAAGCAGAGGGGATAGAGCCTGTGGGACTCCCATTGTGCATTGCAGGGTTAAGCCCAAGCCAGCCCAGCCACAGGCACCGTGGGTGCGCCTTCCCTGGGAATCCAGAAGCTTCTAGAAACACACCACAGCCCTCCATGCCCTCAGCCTGTCCCCCTATCTCTACCTGGTTCTATTTCTGTTTCCAAACCATCTTGCTTTTTCTCTGCTTTTTTGTTAAAGCACCATTCTTACTGAATTTTCTGTATCCACAGACACATTCAAACAAAATAATTAAAGTTTATAAAAGTGAAGCGTTTTCTAGAAACATATGTTTAATAAAAAGCAAAATTCCAGAATCTTTGAGTCCAGAGCTTCCGCACATTACCTGCTGTTCTTTCCCTTGGATTTTTGTATCTTCAGTGGCAAAACCCAGGACTATGAAATCACACTTTTATTCTGAATTATTATTAAGCCAGAAAATGAAATAAGTGGACAAATAACAAGATGAAAACTATTCTCTAAGATAATTATTCTCTGCAAAAAAAAAAGATTAATTTTTTTAACCCAAACTAAACCTTTCACATTTATAAGGATCATTTTCCATGTACAGGTTTGCTTTCAATTAGGGCAGAACAAAAGCTCAAGTGGGCATTGAAGAGAATTCTGTTTTCTTATTTGAATACCAAAAAAGATGTCCCCCAGATAATGATGCTTAAAAAAAATCTCCCCATTAGCACGTTTCTCCCATTCTCTTCCATTTGCTGGCAAAACACAAAATTCCTGATACACTTATCTTATGAGGTTAATGATCTTTTGTTGTCTGCTCTAAGCCTGTTATTCATTTTAAATTAGAGGTAAAGTGGTGTGTTTAAAAGTAATTCAAATGGGAAGTCGTCTTTCTTTAAAATAAGGGGCTTTAATCCCTGTTCACAATCATTAGCCTGTACTTAGTTGAAAGAACAAGGTTGTACGGGATAAAGAGCAACTCACTAGATAATTTGGGTGTTCCTTTTAATGAAACTCCAGTGGCCAGGCAAGGGAGTCCCTCAGCTTCCCGAACCCCTCCCAGCACCCTGTTAACGATGTGGGTTTTCAAGAGACTTTGGGAAGTTACCAGGGAAGCTGGCAGTCAGAATGCAGTCTGAGACTTGTTTTGTAGGGTTTGCTAGAAGTCCTAGTAAAGATCATCTGGTTTTATGGGGAGCTGAGAATCTAAAAGGCAAACCTACTTTATAATTAAGTTTGAGGACTGCTGTAGTCATACTGATATGATTCAAGTCTCTAAAACTCATGGCCGTTCTCATTTATACTCACCTGCAGAGGATCTAGGAAAATAAAACCATTTAAGCAGGTGGTCAAACATGCCAGCCTCTGGCATGAGGAAAGAGAGGCAGGCTCTCCGGGCACGGGGGACGTGGTCTGAGCTCTGAGCTCAGAAGGCAAGTGCCCAGTGTTGGTCTCTTCCTGCTGCTCATCCCCACACCCTGCCCCATCACCCCAGTCTCCCCCTTCTACCCCTAGAACACGTGCCAAGCCTCCTCCTCCCATCTGCCTGGTGAACTCCTCACCTCATTGTTAGGTTAGTTAAAAATGCCAAGGCTTAGCCAAGCTCGGCTCCGAAGCCTGCAGGCCAGACCCCCTCTCAGCACAAGGAGAACCTTTGTAGAGGCACATCCTCCCTGGAGACCTTGTCCTTGAGTTCACATTCCCAGGGACTAGCAGAGGACATGACACATAGTTGGTGCTTTCCGAATCAGTGAAGGAGAAGGGAATCGAGACGTCGTGCCCGTCTGACAGAACGCGAGCCAGGCCTCGGTACCCAGGCAACTGCTCAGCGCCACCTGCTTGCTCTGGCACCCACAGTCACAGAGCAAAGAGGCTCCCGCTTCCCTTACCTGTTGGCAGTTTGGGGGGAATCTCCAACATATCCCTGCTATAGGGGGTGGGGATTGGCTGCTTTTGAGTAGGAGGGATGCTCAGGCTCAAGTGGCTGTGAGGACAGGTGTTCCTTCCTTACCTAACCTAAGCCTCTGGGGCCCCTTGGCCGTCCTTAGTCCACCGACCCTCCCACCTGCTGGATTCCACAGCCAAGGCCTGCTGGGCCTGCTAAGGACTATGGAAGAAAGAGAAAACTGCGAGATGACAGAGGGCGATGTCTTTCATTGGACGAACACATTCTCGAAAAATGGCTCACCAGAACCTCTGTGCATTTACTACCGCCACTCTTTCTTTTACATGGTTTAGGGTGTGCGAACCCAATCGAATAAGATCAGAAAAGCAAAATAAAAAGTGTAAATGGTGGCATGGGAAAGGATGTTTTTCATTATTTGCAAAAAATAATGATTGAAAAATGTATGAATGTAAAAGGATCACTATAAATATTAAAAATAATAAGGTTTCAGTGACATACATCGTTTAAAATAAATAAACAAAACTTAATTGCCTTATTCTATGCCAATGACAATCATTCTGATGATAAAATGGATGTAAGACTCCATAGACAATAGCAACACCACAATGTGAAGGACCTAGGAATACGTACCAAGAAATGCACGGGAAAAGTACGTAAGGAAAACTATAAAAATCTTATGAGGAACATAAAAGAAGAGTTGAATAAATGGAGAGGCATACTGTGTTTTCAGGAAGACTCAATATTGTAAAAATGACAATACTTCCCAAATTATTCTTTATGCTAAACGTTATCCCAATAAAATTCCAGCAGAATTTGTGTGTGTGTGTGTGTATGTGTGTGAGGTCGGTTTTGGAAATGAATAAAATGATTTGAAATTTTAATGTAAAGGATAAACATGCAAAATAGTCAGAAAATTGCTGAACAAACAAACTATGAATAATGAGAAGAAGCTTATTGTACCACATATTAGGCAAAGTATAGAATTAAGACAGTGCTGCAATTGTGCAAATACAAAGAGATCAAACTGTATAAGAAATGCAGAAATGATACCCAAGTATGCATAGCAATTCAGCATGTGCTTTGAGGTAGTATTCTAAGTCAATGAGAAAAATAAAGAGTTTAATAAATGCTGATGGGACCTCTAAGTA
This sequence comes from Trachypithecus francoisi, assembly GCF_009764315.1. NCBI lineage: Eukaryota > Metazoa > Chordata > Mammalia > Primates > Cercopithecidae > Trachypithecus > Trachypithecus francoisi. The sequence goes on along the minus strand of NW_022681442.1, from coordinate 2,768,242 downwards.
AGCCTTTTTGAGAGGAGTGGGCAGAATTGTGTGTACTTCACAAGGATAAGAGCCACAACGAAGAGGCTGCCTTTTACAGAATGGTAATTTTATAAGTTTTAAAGGTTTTCACATTTGTATCATGGATTTGTTGACTGTCTTTGGAGTCTTTGTATGTATTTGAGAGTTTTTAATCAGATGGCAAGAAAGAATCTTGTTTGAACGTAAAGTAAAGTAGCCTATTATGACACTTTTTCATCAAATGAAAGTCATGTGCTTAGTTCAGATATGGTCGATATACATCATCCTGCTTAAGACTTGCAGAGGAAGAACAAGTTCAATTATTGAAAGATCTTGTAAATCTAGCAGTATCAAATGTGACCAGAGCCCCTGAACAATGAGAGCCTTCTCTACTAATGTATTCATCTATAGATATATTTTTTTTAAAAGAAAAATAAATAAAATATGAACAGATCTCTTATCAGTCAGGTCCTGGCTAAGACTTTGAACCCTTCATGCTGTAGTTTGTATCCTTTGCTGTTTGCGTAATTTATCAGAATAATGTTGCTAAGTTCTTGATTTAAACTACAAGTACCTTCAGGTGCCATGAATCACTATATAATTACTAATATTTATTTTCTATTAATAAGTTATTTTATAAACAGTAATTTATGCTATTATCATTGAGAAATAGTATTTAACATTTTTTTTCTGAGAAAAAGGCATCTTTTTCTTATTTTTACAAGGGCATCCTATGGGGTAGAAGAATCCTAGTGTACATAATATATACCCAAATTAAGTCCAGATGTGTCCCAGCTTTAACACAGAAAATAAAGTCCCCTATGACGCAGAAGAAATAAATGATCTTGAGAAGGAGTAGAACTTCTAAGCTTAAAGCAGAGGGCGAAATCGTAAAGAAGAAAAAAGACGGAAAGATTTAGCCAAGGGGAAAAATCATGCATATAGCAAACAAGTAAAAATTTACAAATAAGACAAGCAAAAAGAAAAAAAAAGCAAACATCTACAAGAAAAATGCAAAGACATGTGACAGACCAGGAAGGGCAGATCAAGGGGAGTCCAGAGAAGGAGCTGGTAGCCTTATGCATAAAAGCTTCCTCCAGATCAATTGGAAAAGGTTAACACTTCATATGGAAATGGTCAAACACATGGAAATGGAAATAAGCAGATGGAAACATGCTAAGAATCACTCATAATCAGAAAATAAAAATTTGCCTGAAACGTGTACGCCTATTAGGTTAAAAAGAATAAATATATGCAAAAATGAAACAATGCAATCATATGTAACGTTGAATATGATATGAGATAATGACATTCTCAAACTGTCACAGGGGGAAATTTTTAAAAATATTGTGAAGGAGACCATTCAAATGTAGAACAAACTTCAGTAGTGTGCATACTTTCAAATGTTGCTTCCAATGATCAAATCAGGAAATTCATGGAAGATAATATAAATGCAATTTTTTCTAAGTTGTTTATAAGAGGAAAAATATTTTAAACAACTGGAACTTCATGTAGCAGAGAACTGGTTAGCTAAATTGTCAAATATCCATAAAATAAAATACTACGTAACTGTTAAAATAATGATGCAGATTTTAGTGAACATTCCACAGCCCTGTCTTGCACTACTGTTACTTGCATACAAGCACACAAAAAAACACATCATCTCTGGCATTACATCCACCAAAAAGCAACAATGGATTTCTACATAACTGTGAATAGTTTAATAATGAGCGTGGATTTATTTTATAATCAGAAAAACAACAAAGCTATTTTTGAAGAAAATATTTTTGTTCAGATTAAAATAGCACACCCTTCTGAACAACTGAAAAGTAGTAGTACTCAACAACCCTGTTAGGCAGCAGATCTGAGAGAAGATTCTGGGATGTCACTGCATGTTTAAGGAGCAAGCATGTTTCCAGCTGTAGTCAGGGGGTCTTGCGTGGCCCAGCCTCATGCATAGTTAGCCATGCCAGGGACAGCCACGTGGAGATGGAGGATGGGGATGCTTGGGATGAGATGCCAGCTGGGGCTACACCTGGGCCAGAAGAAGTTAACCTTCCATATATATTCCTGGGGCAATCCCCGTGGGAGGGGGTTTCTGCCTCAGCGTAGCTGGCCCAGACCTCCAGTTCTGCAACTGATTGGTTCAGAGGATTGAGATCCTGACTCCCTCTCTCCCTCCTTCCTGCCTCACCACCAACACTGGCTGCCAGACATTTTGGGGACCAATGCCAGGATGTGCAACGTCCCTGCATCCGGGAGTTTCAGGTCGACCTGGGTGAGCTGGATTTAGACACTGATCTCTGGATCCCTTCAGTGTTCTGAAGGGGCAAGATGGGTCTCAGGCTGGTGAGTCTCAGCTGTCTCTAAAGTTTTTGGGTAGTTCTGGGGTAGCTGACCCTGAGCCCTGCATGTCCAGGAGGTGAGATTCTTGCAGGCAGGGCTGTTTAATGAGTGGGAGGAGGGCAGGCGGGCCTTTCATTAAAGGAATATCATGAAGAGCCTAATACTCAGGACTCCCAAGAGCAGAGGCCAGCCCCCTGAGCTCATCTCAACTCCCCACCATCACCTCTACCCAGGGCCCTCTGGCCGCTCAGGAGAAAGTGGACTCAGCAGAAGACAGTGGGGGCGCTTCACACTCACCCCAGCTGGGGGCAACTAGCCCGAGAAATGAAATCAAGTTCATTCCAAGACCAAACTGCAATGAAAGACTTTCTCTTTTCACAAAACTGCCAAGCCTCTAAAGATGGACAATGAAGGAAGAGAGAGCTGTGTTTAACTGCCCAGTGCGTCTCATTTCTGCAGCCATTCTGAGCTGTGAGTGCACGAGCTAGGCTAGGACTGGTTGGCATTGGCTACCTGCAGAAACCAAGAACGGGTGCTGATTTTGTTATCTGTCTGCATCTTTACAGTGTTTCACTGGTTGAAATTGTGGTGATAACATTATTTTGAATTTTGGAAGAAAAAAATGAATTGAGACTATATCAATTAATTTCAATGAAGGCTCCAATCTGTGTGATAACACGGAAAATGCTTATGGTAAAGTGTGCAGTGAAAAAGAAGCAGAATTAAAATGTGCTTATGTAGCCTGAACACAGCCACCTAGACAAGGCCATGCCGCTTCTGGTGCATGGCAGATATTCCATAGATGGATTATAAGATAATTGAATATACTTATTAAAGGGATGGGTGAAAAAATATCCAAATGAATATTCACAAAAGACTGTAGGGAAAGACCGAAAATAATTGTGAGGAGAAAAGAGAATGTGGGTGATTCAAACATTTTTGTTACTTTCCATATTTTCTTCAATCAATCTATATTAATTTAATATTTAAAAATCAATTCATTAAAATAGAATCGGATTTTAAACCAAACTTCTAGCTTAGAGGTAATACAGGGATGGAGGAAAGAGTTAAACTACAACCATGAGGGAATAATTAGACAGCTTCAGAATGTGGGACGCTCCACAGACAACTATCTTGGGTTCTTCAAAAAGACATTGTCATAGAAAAAAAGGAGGGAGGTGGACTTTCCCAACTAAAGGAGACCAAAGTGACATGACAACAACCAAAAGCAAATGTGGATCTAAATCGAATCCTATAAAAGACATTCTTGAGATAATTAGGAAAATGTGACTTTGGTCTGGATGTCAGATAATATTACGAAGTTATTTATAGTTTTACGGTATCTCACTGTAAAATATCTCACAATACATTATCTCAATGTATTGTGGCTGTGTAGACAAATACACCTCTTTATTCTTAGGAGATTCAAGGTGAAGTATTTATAATTTAAGTATCATGAGGTTCCCACTTTCAAGCAGTACAAAACAAACTGTATTACAGAAACCTCTACAGAGGGAGATAGCTAATACAGCAAAATACAACAATCATTAAATTATGTATTTGCATTGTGTTTTCAGCATTCCCGTTTTTTTTGAAATTTTTATAACAACACATTGGGGAACATTTAAAAATAAATATATATGCATACGTATATGTGTGTGTTTGAATACATTCACACATGCTTGCATACATATTCATCTGAGCTCTCCAGGTCATTGCAAGAGGGATGGATCCCCAGAAGCCATGGCTGGGGTGTGACTGGCTTAGGTGGAGATGCTGAGGGCTGGGGTCTCATGGATCAGGCGGATCTCCTCATTTCCTGCTTCAGCACCTCTCTGGGGTTCTGTGCACACAGACTGCCCTCCTGATGGTGCCTCTCTGTGCACCTAAAAGCTCATAGGCAGCCCGGCATCTCTGGGCACAAGGAGCTAGGAGAACCAGTGCCAGTCTACCCCTCCCTCTCTTCAGGGGCATCTTCCGAAACAATGAAGGCAGCCATTGGGCTCCCTGGCATGTATGGATTTACCCTATTCAGGAAAAGGTCCACACAGACATTCAACTCCTCTGCAGACTGCAGTAGAAACAATGGGGAATAGTGCTGGAAGATGGGCAGGATACCTACTCAGAGAAGCAACTGGCTGGGGCCCCAAAGACCCAAGGGCATCCCTGAGATAAGGTGGTTCTGTGGAAATGAGGCTGTCCAGGGTTAATGAATGGGACTAATGATAGAGAGAGATGCTTCAGTTGTGGGGTGTACAAGATACAAGGCACACGACATTTCAAGTAGATGGAATCAGAGAATGAGCATTGCAATTTAATTCCATGATGTAATTCTATATATTCTTTAGAAAATATAATTCATGTGCCACGAACTTCACTCTTGTAGCGTACAATTCAGTAGGTTTTAGTATAGTCACAATCTTCTGCAACCATCACCACTATCTAAATCCAGAATGTTTTCCTCCCCCACAAAAAACCCTCTGTACTCATTAAGCAGTCACTCTCTATTATTGCCTCCTTCCAGCAACCACTAATCCACTCTCTTGTTGTTTTTTGTTTTTTTGAGACAGGGTCTCACTCTGTCGCCCAGGCTGGAGTGCAGTGGCGCAATCTCAACTCACTGCAACCTCTGCCTCCTTGGCTCAAGTGATCCTCCTGCTGCAGCTCCCCACCAAATAGCTAGGAATACAGGCAAAAGCCACCATGCCCAGCTAATTTTTCTTCTTCTTTTTTTTTAAGAGACAGGGTTTCACCATGTTGCCCAGGCTGGTCTTGAACTCCTGAGCTCAAGTGATCCACCTGCCTCAGCCTCCCAAAGTGCTAGGATTACAGGAATGAGCCACCACACCTGGCCTAATCTGCTTTCTATCTCTATAGATTTGCCTTTTCTGGATATTTCAAATAAATGCGATCATGTAACACATGGCTTTTCTGTCTAGTTTCTTTCATTTAGCATAATGCTTTCAAGGTTCAACTGTGTTGTAGTATGTATCTGTAATTCATTCCTTTTTTGTGGCAAAAAAAATCACATTTCATTTATCCAATCAGCAGTTGATGATCATTTGGGTGGCCTCTACTTTGGCTACTATGAATCATGCTGGTATGACCCTTTGTGTAAATGTTGTGTTTGTGCATAGACATGCATTCTCAGTCCTCTCGGATACATAACTAGGAGTGGAATTTCTGAATCATATGAGGAATTGCCAGGTTTTTCCAGGGTAGCTGCACTATTCTACATTCTTACCAGCAATGTATGGGGGTTCCAGATTCTCCACATCCTCACCAACATTTGTTATTTTTTGTCTTTTTTATTATAGTTGTCCTGGTGGGTATGAAGTGGTCTTGATTTGCATATTTTGAAAGACCAATGATTTTAAGCATCTTTTTGTCTTCTTATTGGCCATTTTTATATTTTTTCTTTAAAGAAATGTTTATTTCAAGTCTTTTGCACATTTTAAAATTAATTTTTTTTGTATTTTGATTGCTGAATTGAGTGAGTTCTTTTTTTTTAATGCTAGATCCTTACAAGACATACAATTTGTCATCTTTTTCTCCCATTCTCTGAGCTACCCTTTCATTTTCTTGATAGTGTCTTGAAGTATAATAGTGTCTTGAAGCGTAGATAGTGTCTCAAAGCATAATAGTTTTTGATGAAGTCAAATTTATTGCTTGTTTCTTTGGTATATATACTTTAGGTGTCATATCTAAGAAACTATTGCCTATTCCAAGGTCACACAAATTTACACCTATGTTTCCTTCAAAGAGTTTTATAGCTTTATATTTTACTTTTTGTTTTTTGGTCCATTTGAGTTATTTTTTATATATGATGTGAGGTAGGGGTCAAAATTAGTTCTTTCATATGGATATCAATTTAGAGTACCATTTGCTAAAATCGCTATTTTTTTCTCCATTGAAATGTCTTGGCACTCTTGTTGCAAAATCAATTGACCCTAAACGTATAAGTTTATTTATGGGTTCTAAATTGAATTTCATTAATTTGTATGTCCATCCTTATGCTAGTATTAAACCTATCTTTATAATTGTGGCTGTGTATTAAGTTTTAAAATTGGGAAATGTGAATCCTCCAACTTTGTTCTTCTGTTCATGATTGTTTTGGCTATTCTGAGTCCTTTGCATTTTTCCATATAAATGTAAGATCAGCTTGGATTTTAATAGGAACTGAATTCATTCTTTAGATTGACTTGGGGACTATTAACATTTTAACAATATTAAGTCTTCTAACCCATCAACATGGTATGGTTTTCTATTTTTTATGTCTTATTTCAATGAACTTTTGTAGTTTCCAGTGTATATAGCTTCCATTTATTTTGTTAAATTTATCTCTAAGTATTTTATTTCTTCTTGATGCTATCGAAAATAAAATTAAAAAATGTTTTTAGGAAGTTTTCCATAAAAATATAACAATATAAAAATAAAACATAATTGTATACAACTACACAATTGTGTCATCTAAAAATAGAGATAGTTTTACATTTTTCTTTTCAAACTGAGTGCCTTTTAGTTCTTTTCCAAGCCCAATTGCCTTGGCTAGAACCTCCAGCTAAACGTTGGGAGAACGGATATCCTTACCATGCTCCTGATCTTAGCGAAGGGTTTTCAGTCTTCTACCATTAAGTATGAGGTCAACTGTGGGTACTTCACAAGTGCCCTTAATCATGTGAAGATACTCCCTCCTGTTTCTAGTGTATTGAGTGTTTTTTTTTTTTTTTTTTATCACTAAAAGGTTATATACAGCCTTTTGAAAAACACATATTGGTGGAATTTTCTAATGCAGACAAATGAGTCCAACACAATGTTAAGAATGTAATTTAAAATAAAAAATGTTATCTAGTAGACTTCAATTATAAATGGAGAACAGCAGAGAAAAAAAAACAAGAAAGAATTAATAGTGTATCTCTCTAGATGGTAAGATGATGGATGCTCATTTTTCTCTTCTTGAGAATTTTGTGTATTTTTCAATAAGTGAACGTATTACTTTTATTATCAGGAGGGACAGAATCACTAAAAATTACAATAAGTACAATTACTTTGAATTTGAGGGAGGGGTAGTGAAAGGAGGGGGAAGGAGAGGGGGAGAGAGAGAGAGAGGGAGCGCATGCAAACACATGCCAGTGATGAGGTAAAAACTAGTACAATGTGTGTGCTCAGGGCAAGGAGCTACGAGACTGCATTCTCAGTGGTTGATGGCAGGTGTCTTAGTTTCTGGGTAAGAAAATGAGAAAGCTCTGGGGCAGCCAGAATCCTTGGGGATGGCTTCTTGGAGAACATGGAGATGCTCTTGGGAGTAAATATTCTAAGAAGCAGCAAGCCCTGAGCTACAGCACAGAGGGGAGGGTCCATCTAGGCTCGGCAGCCAGAAGGCTCCTTGAGGGGCTAGAGTGAGATCCAGTGTGAGAATTCCTGTGGGGATCAGCCTGTGATGGGTCTGCTTAGGAACAGGGGTGTGAACTTGAACCCGCAGACAGTGAGAGCCATGGACCTTTGAGGTTTTGGATGCCTTGGTTAGTTGAGTCCAGAAAACCATGGGTTTCCGTAACTTGAGAGGACTGGGGAGGTGTTTGAGGCAGTCCTGCCCATTCCTGCGGGTAAAATGACAGGAAGTGTCAGAGACCGGAAAACAATGGACATACACTTTACTGCCTTGGAAGCAGAAGGTGAGGACAGGAATGCCTTGAAGGCAGGGGGTTTTTTAAGTGACGTACGTTTGAATTACCACCACAAACTACCCGGCCTAGGTCATGTGATCAATAAGGTAAATGGAATTGCTGGTCGGCGATAGGCTATGATGGCCTCAATCCCTTCCCCTGTCCCCAGCTAAACATTTGTAACTCATATTAAGAAGAGTTGTCTGGGATTCTTTCTCCACTTGTAGGGTTTTTTTTATTTTATTTTATTTTATTTTATTTTATTTTATTTTATTTTATTTTTTTTTTGAGACGGAGTCTCGCTCTGTCGCCCAGGCTGGAGTGCAGTGGCCGGATCTCAGCTCACTGCAAGCTCCGCCTCCCAGGTTCACGCCATTCTCCTGCCTCAGCCTCCCCAGTAGCTGGGACTACAGGCGCCCGCCTTGTTGCCCGGCTAGTTTTTTGTATTCTTTAGTAGAGACGGGGTTTCACCGTGTTAGCCAGGATGGTCTCGATCTCCTGACCTTGTGATCCGCCCGTCTCGGCCTCCCAAAGTGCTGGGATTACAGGCTTGAGCCACCGCGCCCGGCCCACTTGTAGGGTTTAAATCTGTGTTCCTTTTAGCGGTGGAGAACACAGTTGTTGAGGACTTCAATATCTCCATTTCTCAAAAGCCTGATGCCCTGACACAATCTCTGCTGCAGAATTGCAGCACAGAAAACATGTTTGGAATAAATAAATGGATGAAAGTCCCTCAAAACTATGGGCTCAACACCCAAAGTACGGCTCAGAGCATGGACATAGTAGCTCAGACATCCTTGTTCCTCAGCTTGCAATGAACCAGTCTGCAAAGTTCTATAAGCCATCTCTGAATATTGAACCAAAAATCTTTGTGAAAGTTCTTCAGGAGAAATATTAGCCACTGCTGAGTAATTTACTTTTCTTTATAATGGACTCAACAAACTTTGTCTGTAAAGAGCCGGATAGCCTGGGGGCGTATGGTCTGCTGTAACTATTCCACCCTGCCATGGTAACATGAAAACAGCCATAGATAACCCGAAAACGAAGGGCTGTGGTATTCTAACAAAACCATGTTGGTGGACACTGAAACTGGAATTTCCTGTAACTTTCATGTCACCAAATATTATTCTCCTTTTGCTTTATTTATCAGCCATTTAAAAATGTAAAATCATTCTTACAATCAGTCTGTATAGAAAGAAGTGGTGGTGGGGCTAGGTTTGGCTCACAGGCCGGCCTTGGCTAATCCTGCTTTAAAAGATAAACTTGAGAGAGCAGAATAAACGGCCACAGTACAAGCTCGTTTGTTTAAGGGCTCTTTCTTCCCCAAGTTGCACAATCATGGGACTCTCGTTTCAGGAAGGAAATCAGTGATTTTTTTTTTTTCAATAACTCAACTTAGCGTTTCCGCATCACTCTATCTCTTGACAGTCTCTGTTTGTTGTTGTCATTTGCTCCAGTATCCCTTTCTCTTTCTAAATTCCCAGCCGATGTTTGGCTCCTTGGAGGCACAAGTCTTGCCGGCCAGAGCCGACACATGAGCACACCTGTGACCCACCACACGGGCGACGAAACCCGGAGCCCCGGAAAATGGCTTCCCTCTTTGAGTTCCTGAGAAAGAGCAAACTTTCTGTGTGCTGCTTTTTAAAATGCAACAATGTAAAGGTCACAGAGGAGGAGATGAAACTCGGAGTTGTAATAAGGCAGGAGAAATAAAAAATAATGACAGAAATAAATTGTCATAAGAGGGGATACAGTTATGATTTATTGTGATATTCTACAAATTTGGAGGTGATTAAAAGCCACCTAAAATTCACATTAACAAGTCACATAAAAATGGAATTAAACTAGTGGGCATAATGTGGCAGGATATAAAGAAAAATCATGACAGAAATAAATTGACAGAAGAATGATACTATTCAAGTTTTACTCTGTCGTGCCACCGTGACAGGAGCCTAGTATTTTAATTTCAGAGTTGTGGTTGAGTTTTTGGAGTTCATTAAAGGCCCGCATTAAGAATCTCATAAAAGTGAGGAGAAATTAGTGACCATAATGTGGCAGAGGAAATAAAGAAACAATAATGACAGAAATAAATTGACAGAAGAATGATACACTTAATGTTTCACTCTGACACCCTCTATTAATAGGGCCGCTGCAAGCTGGAACAAATGTCATTCATATTTTAGCCAAAGTATACCACTAATTAGGCCAGCTCTCTGCACTCGAATTAGATTTGAGATCTCTCACCTTTAGAGTGGAACCATTTGAATTCTAAAGGAAAGAGCTGGTGACAGAAAAAAAAACTTTCTACTTGGGCTTTTCTAATGAGATAAAATTCCCCCTTCTCCCCATTTCGCAGCTATAATTGCTGATTATGTTGTTACACAGCCGCGGCTCTCGGCTCTGTCCTCCCATCATCATGATCTAGTCTGGCATATCAGGAAGCTTCAAACACAGACTGGAGTGGTTTGTGTCTAATTTAGCCCTCATTTAGGCCGCAGGTACCACACAAGGTAAACACTGCATTGTTATAATTAATTACCCCTCAGGCCGCGCCAGGCCATCTCTGTTTCAGCTGACCCTTATAATAATAAGGCTTCCGGGCATATTGTATTTCTTTTGACAGATTAATTAGAAATTCAGCCGTGGCGGTACAAAGCAACTCAGTCATGAATATTTAAATGGCCTGACACAAAAAATCATGAAAGGGCTGCTGAACTACATGACGGACAGGGGATATTAGGCAAGTGACTCTAATCAATAATCTCTTGATCTCTTACATATTAATACACTGCCTGCTGTTATTAAGCTCCGTAATAAGGAAGGGGAGAGAAAGTTAGTGTAGCTCTGCTGTAGGCCTGGCAAGGCCCCCAGTGATTACGCTAACTGACTGCGAAAATGCACAGAGGAGCCCGGCCTCAGCCTCTTCAATCTAATCCAATCTTAAGGAATGGCAGCTCTGAGTAGCACCGACTGGATAATTATTGGCGCTGACAAGGTGAGGGCGTTTGCAGGCAAATGAGCTGGGAAGCAACCCTCAGTCCCCAGACCACCCAGGGCCCGGCCGCGCGGCTGCTCCGTGTCGGCCCGGTGGCCGGCGGGACTCTGCCCTGCGAGGCGGGTCGGGGTGGCTGTCGTGGGTCGAGGCTGGCCGCGCCTGCTGTCCGGGCGGCTCTGACACCGCGTCGACCAGATCGGCTCTGGTCCCTCCGCTCGCCCCTTCCAGCTCCAAGGCCGCCGCGTGAATTAAGTGGCAGAGGCGCCTGAATATTATGTAAATTCATGACTGGCAGCGCGCTGTCCTCCCAGCCCAGAGCGAGCCACGTGCCTGCAGCTCCGGAGGCCTCGCCGGCCCACTTGGACCCCGCCCCTGTGTCCAGGCCCCAGACCTGCCGCTGATGCCCCGGGGGTACCCAGAGTCCAGGGAGCCTGGAGCTGGAGGAAGTCACGTGGGCGCTGGATGGGTGCCCAGCTGGCAGGGCAGCTCCGGCCTTTCGGGGGGACCCTGGACAGTGTGTACCCCAGAGGCCCCTGGGACATGATGGGCAGGGATGCCAGGCCCTGTACACCACAGGAAACTTGCACAGTATTCTCGCAGGCCACCAGTGCCTTGAGCTGCCACCGGAAGGGAAGCAAGAACAAAAGTGTCCCACACATCCTAGCTTAGCCCAGGGTCCCCAGCAAGGGCCGCCAGGGACATGGCTACAGGGTGCTAGGAGGGACAGTTGCCACCTGAGGTCCCCGGCTGGGGCCAGACTGTGGTCAGAGCTACTGGTCAGCTGGGCTCTTCTCTCTAAAACTTGAAATCCTCTGGAAGCCCTGGAGAGGATCACGGTTCCTTAATGCTGTGGGCACTCGGAACTGGGAGGCTGTTTCATCTGGAGTCTGATACTCCTTGCCTGCCACTTGTGCTCTCCCATCCAGCCTGGAGGGAGGGCTTGCAGGAGGAGGGTGAGGAAGTTACTCCCCTACGTCCTGCCCAGGGTGGGCTACAGAGCACAGGCCCTGCAGGGGGTCTCCCCATGTTATAATGGGCACACGAAGCCTGTCCAGTGTGCAAGACCCTCCCTCAACGGTGCAGGCCTGGGGACCCTCTGTGGGAGCTCAACCTGGCCGTGGGGACTCAGGCTTTTGGCAAAGGCAATGGGATCTAAAAACAGGGACTAGGCAGACTGTGTCGTCCGGAAATGTTCCCTTCAACCAGAGGAACTCACCAAGCTCTGCAGTTTCAGAGGGGTTTTGGAGCTGACCAACCAGGGCTGAATGGAGGCCGCACTGCTCTGGCCATTCCCGGCTTTGTTGCCCCCACCGTGCCATCTGTAAATAGGGACAATAATTTTTAGAGACATCAGACTCAGGGCTGGCAAGAGAGAGGAGGGGGACAAGGTGGAGGAACTGGGACACATTCCAAGGCAGGGTACATAGAAGGGGAGGTGGGAGGTGGCCTACTGCCCACCAAGTGCCCTGGGCGCCCCTCCCAACCTGTGTCCATGCTCTTCCTGCTCCCACAGCCTGAATTGCAGGCCCTCTCCCCTCCTGAGAATGAGATCCCTGAGGTGTGTCTTCCTTCGACTCTCTTCCACCAGCGCTCTCTGGGGTCCGGTGCGGGGCTGTAGCTTGGCCTTGTCCAAAGTCTTTCCTACAGTCTGTAAGACCCTCATTCATTCATGAGTATTTCTGAGCACCTCCTACGCACTGGTGCTGGAGAAGAGAGACAAACCATTCTGCTTCCGGGATGTCACTGTCTGCCCAGCAGAGGACCCACCAAAGGGTGCATGCAGGGGACTGGAAGTGGCAGCAGCAGAGGCCACCAGACGCTGCCCTGCTTTAGGCCTTCCCTGCCCAGAGGCTCCAGTGGAGCATGCCTTGTCATGCTGCAATGTAGGGCCTTGCTCAGTTTGTTGCATTTTTTTCTTTGCAGTCATTACAGAATTATTTACTAACTAGAAAAAATGCAACCACCGCCAACCTAGAGCAAGCCTTAGGATGGAGGACTTTGATGAACTTGATTCCTCTGCTTCTGCGTGAGAGGCCTGGAGCCAGGATTGAGAGAAGCAGCTGAGAAAGGCAGAATCAACCAGTAGGAGCAAATGGCGGGATTTTGTTGTTGGACTGGTAGGCAGAAAGCAGAAAGAGACGAGGCAAGAGTGGAGGTTCAGACCGTAGTTTGGGAGGCCTGAGTCTGAGCTACCAGAATAGACTAGAAAGATGTTTAAAATACTATTTTGTTTATCTCACATTCCATTCCAGTGGTTTTCATCTTGGCAATGTCAACCTTTCCGTGTATTCCACTTCAGGAAAGTCTGACTCTCTTGTGAGTGACCTTTGTTTGCTTGCATTATTTTTGTTGTTGCTGTTATTTTTGGTGGATATTAAAGAAGGTAAATAATGTTCATGTCTATGTCAACATAGTACAGAACATTTGGGATGAAAAGCAAACTAATGAAATCCAGCAAATGCAGGAACGCCAAGCCGTTTGGGGCCCAGCAGGCAGCAGAAATTTCTGACCAACCTGGGGATTGGTGATCCCCATCCTGTGATTGTGGAAATGCACCTGTGCTGGCCCTGGGCACATGGGCATCTTTTTCTGACTGTGGTCTCTTGTACTCGGATTCTTTCCTGTTCCCAGTGTCCTGAGTCCTCAGGTGGCTCCCAGGCCAGCAGGAACTCCGCTTTATAATCCGGAACTGGTACGACACAGTGCAGCCCACATGGGTTCTGATGGTGGCACCAATTCTAATCTCTCAGAAGACAACCCACAGGGAAGGCCAAGAGAGCTGCCCGAGTCCCCGTGTGGCCACAGCATGACACCTACAAGGTGCACAAGCTTTGCCATCACAGTGGACGTCATCTCACTGAGTCTGTTTCCCTATCTACATGGGGATGGAGCATTTACCACCAAAGTTTGCCATGAGCACTAAAGGACACAACCTGTGGGCAAACACCCTGAGGTGTGCAGCACTATTGTTGGTTCTTTTTGATGGAGATTCCAGCTTATGGCCCAGATCATCATCCACACAGGCTCCTCCCGGTGTGCTCAGGGCTTCCATCGCCACCGTTCCAGGCTCCATCTGCCTGACTCTGTTGGTTCTTAGTTGGCCTGGGGTTTAGCTCCCACCTCCCCCCACCGCATATCTGGAGCCTCTGGCACAGGCTGACACCTACTCCCCTTCTGGTGGCCTCTCTGTATCTGCCTCACCCACCAGGGTGCTGGGCGCTCATCTGGACCAGGCTGGGCTCCGCACACGGTACTTGTCCTGTGCCTAGCACATCGTGGGGACAGGGTTGCTGAATGCTGTATAGAAGGAGGGATCTGCCTCCTTGTCTGCAACCAGGGACTTGTAGGAACAGCCCTTCTCTGGGCTGGGGCTCAGAAAGGCAGTAGATAATTAAGAATAAAGAAAAACAATCCAAGGGTGACTGCCAAATGAAATACTCAAGTGCAAAACTTGTAAGTCTTGTTCTGCTGCTGCTGATAATAATAACAATAATAACGGTAATGACGACAGTGATCGTTTCTGCTCTCCTCGTTTGGGTTAGCAGAACGTTTGTGTGAAAGGTGTAGTCCTGGGAACAGATTCGTTTACCTCCCTCTGTTTATTGCCAAATCATAATGAAGTGCAAGCCAAGAAGCAAATTCATTGCAAATTGTATAAAAGATTTGGGGCCAAAATGAAGCTGTTAAAAACCACATCTGTAAAAATGGTGTAATGATTATGGGTGGGTAAAAATCTGGCAAGAATTATTTTCTTAAATAAGGCGTAAAGGAGAACAGATGTGCTGTAACAGACACATTTTTTTTTTCAGTTTCATGAATTCTGTGAAAAGAAAAAAAAAGATCTGATTGATCAGATTATCGTATTTATTATTTCTGGTGCCCAGGGCACCAGAAAATCCTTTTGTCTCAATTTCATCCCCTGGAAGAGGAAGGTGGACCCAGGAAACTGTGTGAACCAGCTTCTTGGCAAAGCTGGTTCTCCCAGGGAGAGACAAAGGAGAGTCCGCTGGGAAAGGAAGAAGACTTGGAGACATCTGAAGGTCTGCAGAAGATTCAATGGTGGGAGGGAGGTGACAATGAAATCTAAGTAGAAAACCACAAACTTAAAGGATCACCAGTATTTCAAGGTCATGATGGAATGAGAAAAATGGCCAAAGACAAAGACAGGCAGTTTAAGTCTGGAAATAATTACATCGAGTGAAGACAACTGAATTCCATATTACCTTGGTCAATGTCTGCAAAGGCATTTGGGGGAGGTATTTGGGTTGGATTTACTTTTTGGAGCTTAGCAACATAAATTTGTTGTCACTGAACTATTAAACACAATGGACACATGTTGGCAAGAAGGCCCAGCAGAGGCATGGAACTTATTAAGGGACAGCCTATGAAATAATCGCCTAAATGAGCCCACTGCGCAATTTTAATATCCCATGACAACACTCAATTGTCAAATTCAGCTAGAGTGTCCAGGATGCTACTAAAATTAAGCCAGAAATTCCTAGATTTTTTCTCGTTCTTTTTTTTTTTTTTTCCCCCTTCAGTTAGGAACAGGAAATGCCAGTAAGCTGTGAGAATCTAGTAAGAAATAAGAAACTGAGAAGAAAAAAGGATGGCCTAGCATTTTATAAGATTTCTGCCCTTAAATCTATAACGAATGTCTTTTACCTACCCTCGATAAAGAGGCAATGTGGGATTTTAATTGGACTTTTGGCTTTTCTTCATTTGATTTAAACCAAGGTAGAATTTCAAACAATAACACTGGAACACCTGGTTAACACGTTAGATGATATGTACAGTTGTAAATTGTGGTTTTAATAGCTGCTCACTGGGGGACTTAAAAGGGTCTCATTGTTCTGTTTGGCAGATATTAAAAAAAAAAATCAGGGACTACTTGGGATTTAAAAGCCATGCACGTGATTCCAATGCGACTCAGCTCATGAAATTTAATCACTGGACCCCACTTGTGGCAGTTTCTACAGGGGACACTCATGGCCACATGATGGGGTTTTCAAGTTCTCCAAAGTCATCGTCCAACTTAAAGTCTAAAGAAATCCATTCATTTCATATTGCTAAGAAAATAGGGAAGATTTTTACATCTAAGTGTGAAGGTAAGGCTCTGCCGATGTATATGTGTGCATGGTTCATAGATGCTTCTGTTGGTGTATCCTCCATTGTGTATTGATGTGAATTTTAAAGAGAAAGTGTACGCATGCTTTGGCTCAGCAGTTCTCTTCTTTCTGTCTTTGAAAAACAAGTTTCCCCCACACACGGGCTCCAGCCTCCTTAGGGCTGCTAGCCGGTTTTCTTTTCCACCAGCTCTTTTCCTCATAGGCAGGGGGTGGCCCTGCCTGGAAGCCTGAGTGGGGACACCCCATATTTTAAAGTGACAGTTTTCAAAATGCCCGAGTGACTTTTGCCCTTCCAGCTGTGGCCCCCACCCTGCTGCTGCCTCCCGACCCGACCCTCAGAGGGCACATGTGTAAAGCAAAGACGTTGGGCTCCCTGCTTCCCTCTGATTGGAGCCGGGCACGACATGGACACTTCCTCCACAGAGATGCCCCTTGTGGGGATCGCTCTCCACTGCCTCTTCTCCCAGCTCCAGCCCCTCCACGGGACCCCTGTCCTGGCCAGCCTGGGAGACCAGACCACCTTGAACAGCTCCTGGGCAGGACCTTGATGCCTGTAGCCCAGAAGGAAACCTTAATGAGAGATGGCAAAAAGGTGGGCATGCACTTTACAGAGGGCAGGAATGAGGACACGACCTCTTTCAGACCCGTTATTTCAGGATGAGTCAACTAAAGCCCAGGGAACGCAGGGATGGCCTTCACGGGCGGGTCTGAGGAGGGATCTCCTGTGTTCTTCCCCATCCGGGTCCTGTGTGCTGGGCCGCATCACTGGGGAGAGAGGCTGCGTCCTGCTCCCCAGTCCCTGGCATCCTGCAGGCTGCAGGCAGTGAGGCCCAGGGAGAGGTTCTGACTTCCTGGCATTTCTTCTGGAAACTTCTCGGAACCCTCCTGTGTCTCCTAAAGAAAGGTTTGAGTCAGAAGGCAAGACTGCCCTACTAGGCAGGGGACATTCAAACGCCAGCACCTCCCTGACCATGAGGGGACTGACAGAGAGGCCACTGAGTCTTCCCCATGACAGCCGATTGCCAACAGTTTTATTCCCCAGCTCCCAGCCCCGGGCCTCACAACTAGTGGGTCTGCATTCCTCACAGACAGTGGGTCTGCATTCCTCATACACAGTGGGCCCGGTTCCTCCCACATAGTAGGTGCCTGTTGCCTGGCAAGCACCAGTGCCCAGTGGTTGCCGAATGACTTTCTCTGAGCACCCTGCCTTGCTCTCTGTCGGGGCCTGCGTCTGTCATGTCTTTCAGGTGAGCTTGCAGGGAAGGTCAGCAGACCCTGTCACATCCCGCTGAGACAAGAAGTTCGGCGTGCAGGAGCAAGGCAGTCAGACTAGAAGGGCAGCTCGTTCTGTGAGAGGTATGGTCGCGGTGAAGCTGCTCACAAAAGCCCTAATTGTTGCTGGATTGACCGCCAAAATGGATGTGACTTCCATCATCACAGCAGGGAAGGCCCCTACACACCTGCGTGGACTCCGTTTGCAATTCCCATTTCCTGGGGGCTGCGTCTCCATGGCCCAGCGTCCTCTTCCTGGTTGCCATGTGGAGGGAGACGTGGAAGCTCACCGAGGCCTTGGACCTGCCCATGTCATGCCAAAGCCCACCCTCCTGGGCCATTTTCACCTCTATAGAATTTCAAACATTAAAAAATATGTATTGTGTGGTTTTGATGTTTAAATTCTTCCTGTTCATTCTGTGTCTTGGATTTTGCTATGAGGAACTAAAGTTTTAATGGTGATGTCAGATGGAGGATGTGTTTCCTTTTGCTTACAAGAAATGCCTTGAAAGCATCAGTGCCTCATGTCAAGGTTCCATCATTTCCAAGTTGGGTGGTCTCAGTTTATTTGTTCTAGCTGAGCCTTAATATCCTCATCTAAAAATGGGATACTCATGGTACTTTTCACAAGGTTGGGTGAGGATTCTGTCTGATGTGCATAGGAAGGAACCTAGCACACAGCTTCCCTGTCCCAAGAGGTCAAAGAAGTTTGGATTGATGGCTTCCCCTGCCCTGGGGCACAGCTGGCGAGCTAGTCAATCGACAGCAAGGGAACTGCAGCTACGGGAGGAATGCTCCATCTCTCCTTTGGGAAGATGGACTTTCCAGTCATTCTGACCTAGATTCACCCTCTAAATATCGTTGAACTTCAAGGGCTTCTAATTGGTGATGCATTTGCAGGCTCATTCTCTCCAGGCTCCAGATCCTGGATGACATTGGCTACAATAAGCCATGCTCTTGGCTATAGGGTTTCCATAACCCAAGTCTCATTGTTTTTTTTTTTTTTTTTTTTTTCCATGAAGCTGAGCATCTGTTTGTTTGGAGACAGTCTATCTGTGAGAATTTCTGATGGACATTTTTGGTTTTTACCCAGCTGTTGGGTGTTATGTTGACATTGGTCCGGCCCCTGGTCCCAGAGGCCCAGGCTCACGGACTGTCTTCAGCACAAGGTTTGTGAGTCAACAAGAGTCATGGGATACTTGTGGCAATGAGGGAGCAGCCTGAGCCGAGGCCTGTGGAGCCACAAGCAGGGAGCATTTAGGAGAACAGCCACGAGCCTGGCTTGGATGAGCCACAGGGTCAGGAGACTCCATGGTGGAGGGGGTCAAGCAGGAAGCGGGGTCACATGACAGGATTGGAAGGGGCGCTCAGCCACTGAGACCTTATCTGGCAAGCAAAAGCAAGCCCATGGGGGCTTAGCAGGGAGGAGGGCTGGAGTGAGGGCTATAGCTGGAAAGAGCAAGGAGGCACCTCCTACAAGATGCTCACCTGGATCCTGCTGCTCTTGTCTGGGCCTGCAGGACATAAGCTGTGGGTGGGGTGGCAGGTGGCCAACTGCCCTTGAAGGAAACCAAGCACCTGCCATGGAATCTTCAGGCCAGGACAGTGCAAACTGGCACAGGAAGTCCACCTGCCATGTCAGGTTCCTGACAAGGAAGAGAATTTTCACTTTCCTGTTAAGGTCAGCTAGCAAAGCAATTCCTGTCCTGTCTCAGGAGAGGAACAGCTCTAGCCCCATTGTTCTAAGGGCAGCACAGGTAACTTCTTGGAGTGAGCTGCCCCAGTTCTGCGGGTTTAACTCAAAGTTCCTTGGGGCCCACCTAAAGCAGACGGGGAAAAACCACCTTTCAGGCCCAGAAAAGTAAAGAATCTAAGAAGGTTCCAGTAAGACCCTTCGTGCATTTTGACCAGAACCAATCTTATATACCATGCAGGCGCTAAAGGCTTTTCCAGGCCAGCACTGACAGCCAAAGGACTTCAGGGGCCCCTGAGAGTCTGTGTGTAGGTGCATGCGTATATTGTGTATGTGTGTGCACATATGCATATGTGTGCATGCATGTAAGCATATATGTACACGTCTGTGTGTACATACAGGGGCATGCACTTGTACATGTAGGATTGTGTGGATTCATCTTCATCTATTGTGTATATGTGTGCTTATATGTTGTGTTGTATGAATACGTGTGTACGTGTGTGTGTGTGTGCATGCATGTGTGTATATAATTATTTTTCAGGTTTCACTGTTACAACCATGGAAGATTCTGTGCTCAGCTTCAGGCAGGACTAACAGGGACAGAGGAATCACAAATACAGCTCAGAGTGGTTTGTGCCATGTTGCTTTCATTCCTACCTTACTTCTGTGGCACTGGGGGTCATTTACTGAGGGTCTGCTGCATCTGATTCAGGCTTCCTAACTGCCCACTGGCCCTGGAGTGTCTGCAGGCATCTCCAGCTGAACCTCTGATTCCTCCAGGCTCCTCCCCTGACACAGGCTTCCTTGCCTTCTAACCCTGCCCCTGGCTGTGGCTCAGGCCACACAGCTCTGGGTCCTGTCCTTGGAGGCCTTGCAGCTCTCCACCCCACACATGTCCCAGATCTGGCCCTGACGTTCCATCCTGCTGCCGTGAATCTAGCTCAGGTCACTGCCATCTTCCTCCAGCTCCACCATCACTAAGAGTCACTAACAGCCTTTCGGTGGGTCTCTGCTTCGCCTCCTTCCAGTTGCCCCACTCTCCACACCTCAGCTGGTGCTCTTGGACTGATGGTTTTCTGGGCGTGATGCTCCTCACTCCTGAGTCTCTGGAGTTCAAGTGGCCCATCACACCCTGGGTCTCGCTCCTGCCACGCCCTTCGGTCCTCGCCTGTAAGCCCGGGTCACCTCTGCACGAGCTCATCACCCTTGACTTTCTCTGGGCCCAGCATGCCTTTCTGCTGCCGTCTCCAGGCTGCTTCCCTCAACTCTGGGCAGAGAGGTCCTCCCAGGAAATTCAGCCACCCCTGGGCTGGTCCCTAAATGATCCCTTCCTCCACAGCACTCATGGATGCTGGACACTGTGGCATTAGTGTCTGCTGTTGCATCCACCAGCACAACTCCATGAGGGCAGGGCATGGTCATATCATGCAAAGGACAAGGCATGGTCATGTGCCTTTGCAGAGGACAAGGCAGCTCCTGGCACAATACAGGGAGCCAGGGGACAGTCAGTGAATGGACACGTGAGGGCATGAGACCTGGAAGGTGGGCGGTATTAGCCCATCTATGGAAAAGGTCATTGAGGCTTGTGGGGCCAGTGTCTTGCCTGTAGCCATGCAGCTTCCATGTAGCAGAGCCTGGTCATCATTGGTTCTTCTACAAATCCAGTAGTCCATGTGACAGTGCAATACACCATGTGAGCACAAGGATTCCAGGTTGTTCTTCCTGCTGGTGGCATTCAACTTACTGTCCAGGAAGTCCGTTGACTTCAGAAGCTATTCAAGTTATTCCTTCCAGCAGGGCTGGAAGGTCACCACCATGTTTAATGGGTTTGTATACTGGCAGGTCCTCTGGGCTGCCCCTTCTGAGTCCCGATCTATCTGAATTGTTGTATACTTACTTTTCAAACCAAGTTGTCAATCTGCATCTGACCAAGAATCCTGCCATATTTTTGGACAATTCAGCAAAGGCTTCTGTCTCTATCAATCCTATGGCTATTTCCATGCAAATATTTTGGAAGAAAGTACTTTACTTTACCTGCCTTGTTTTGCTACTCTCTTTTCCCTTGTAGCAAAAGAGTTACTTTTAGGCCTGCAAGGAAAATCTGCAATTTCCCCAACGTGGCAAAATTGGGCAGTTGAAAGAGGATGGCCCCGAGGTGCTGTTCTTGGTGCAGCTGCTGTTCTTGGTACAGCTGAGCAGACTGCCTTTGCAGGATTCTCTTCAAGGCAGTTAATGAATTACAACTACATCATTACCTCCACACGTTGGTTTTAAACATATATTTATTCTTCTCTGGCTCAACAGTTACACTCTGGAGTGAACCCAGGGCTGCTGAGCAGCTCTCTTTCTCCTCGGAATTCCTTTTCTTCTACTTCAATATCTCCTTCTTCCTCTTCCCCTTTCCTTCTTCTTCATGTCCTTCTCTTTTTTTACCTTCTCCTCTTTCTCCTCCTTTTCCCTCTCTTATTTTTTTCTTTCTCTCTTTTACTCTTTTCTCTCTCTGTGTCTACTATTTTTCTCTCTTTCGAATCCTTTATTTTAACCAGGCTATACTTTATCACCTGGGACAGGGTAACTACTCTGAAAATCCTAAAGGGCACAAATGCATTCTTTAGTGTTAGAATCTGGCACGGATTCTGCTCAATAAGAGCCTGGATACCACCTTGCCAATTTCCTTTTGTTTTTTTCTTTTTAGACTCCTCCTAGGTGGGCAGGGATTGAAAGGAAGAAAGTGTGAGATCCTCATGTGCCCATCTTCCTTTCTGCTCTCATTCCGGGCTTTCTATTCCATGGGTGCAAAAGGAAACAGGATGCGCCTGAATTACTGAACAGTACAAGGGAATTTAATTAAGAATATACACATTAGAATTTCAGTGGGATTGCCTATTTAATGTTACTTTATTAAGCCTTCTATCAAACCCTTTTTTATGTATATCAGTTGATATACAATTAATCTGTTCTCTTGTGAGAAAAAAAATAGCACCTGAGGTGAATGAAAAGTGTCAGATGAGAATAATTATAAGCAGCTGTTCACTTGGAGCACCTCTGGCCTACATGGGAGATGCTGTGAGCTACCACTCCTCGCAACAGCCCACCTCATTAGACTTGACCTTCCCAGCTGGGGATTTCATTTGTGTTTTTTTAATGGGTTTGTATACGGCAAATCACAACACCTTATGAAGATGGAGTCTTTGTAGCTGTAACAAAAGGGAGCATGCGAGTTTACAAAAAAGCCACAGCTCCCGCGGACTGGCAGGGTACCCGCCATAATGTAGGTAACTTTTCAGCCACTGGCTGGGGCAAGGCATACCACCCCGATGCTTTAGCTGAGATAAATGCGTTTCCTTGTCTTTGAAGCGCCTCTGGTCCATGCAGCCACCAGCAGTACAAAAGTAATTGCGAGTCCTGATGGCGCTTTGGAGCCTGATGACAGCCCATTTAAAGCCAGATCTCCAAACCCAAAGAAGCCCCGAGTTCCAGCAACAGTGCATCTCCACGCATGGTGCCTTTCTGAAGACAGCCCAGGACAAGCTGGCGGCGGCCGCAGATCAGACGCCAGCATGGGCGTAGATGACACATACAGAGGTATGGGGAGTCTCCGGAAAAACATCTCTGGTTTTCTTTTTTCCTTTCCATTTATGTTTGTAATAAACTCACTCTCATACAATTAGCCTCAATTGTTTTTATATCTTCGGAGGCAATAATATAGGCAGCCTGGGGAATACAGTAGTAATCCATATACCTGTGTTCATTTACCCAAATCACTATGGTTACAGCCGGGGCAAACTGTTTACGGTGAGAATCCGAGAGCCTCTTTCCAGCTACTAATGACCTTTCTGTTCCTCCAATAACATCAACAAACCAAGGAGGCTGCCCACGCCATTAAAGCCAATTGCCTCTCCAGTTACTGAGGGACTTGAGCGTTTCCTCATTTATTTTCTCTCATCTGATGTAACTCACATGTCACTTTCTTGTCTTTAAAAGAAGGGGAAAAACTGTGGATTATTGATTTGCTTCTGAACAGAAGACCAACCTAAAAGCCCCGATGAATTGTCACTCATTATTGAAATTACTGAACACTAATTAAACTGGCAGCTCAAATCCCAGCAGGCCACACTCATCTGAAGCTGAAATTCAGACACTTGGGCAGTGGAAGAGAGAGAGTGCGAGCAGCCACCAGGATTGTAATAAGCTTTTTGCATTAATTTTTGCTTCTTAAAGCTACACAGCCCTGTTTGCGGTGGCCCAGCCGGTCGCGGCACACACAAGGGGAAACAGGCAGGGCCCCTGTTCGGTTCTCTGCAGGAATAAGTGGTTCAGATCCCTTGTAGAAATTCTCAGTGAGACTCAGCCCCGTGCCCCCGGTGAAGTCACAGTCCACCCTGAGTTGCCTGCTGTGAGAGAGGCAGGAGCCGCTGGCTGACATAAGAAAGGCTGGCCCTTCGGATGGCTGCTCGAGGGGAAACTGAGTCAGGCTGGCTGGAAAGCAGCCACGCAGGCTTCCCTGGAAATGACCCAGGCCAAACAGCCTTCCCAATTCATCAAGTCTGATTTACTGTCTAAAATATGCCTTGGCCTATTTTCACGGCTGCACAAACTCCACATAAATTATGCACGATTATGGTTAATCCGCCTCCTTCAGCCCTGCCTGAGTAGTAGCCCCTCATTTGCTCAGCTTCAAAGGGAGCTGGTTGACGGGAAGAGATGGTCCAAGGCTGGAGTCGAGAGTGAATTTCCTGCAGTCACAGGAAAAAGCACAGCAAACTGGGCCTTGAAAAGGCCCCATCCTGAGTCAAGGCCTGTATGGGGAGGAAACGGTGGGTGGTGATTTCTTGGCCAGGCACCTTCAGATAAGGGTTCCTTGTCTGGATTATCACTTTCTTGTTAAAGAGTGTTGTTAAAAGCAGAGATTCACAAAGCTTATAGCAGCTTTATCTGTAAAGACCCAGACTGGAAACAACCCGTTGTCCATTGACAGGTGACTGGATAAGCAGACGGCAGCACATCCATGCAAGGGAATATTACTCGGCAATGAAAAGAAACCGGCCATTAACACACACACAGAGCAGTTGTTCTCTTTTAAAAAGGGGTGGTGACACCATCACTTACACTGTCCTGGTCAGACTGCTTTCCTCCAACCTCAGGAAATAATGCACATTTTTTAAAATGCCAATGTAATGGAGATGGAGAGGAGAAGGAGTGGTGGGGCCAGAGCTTGTTGAGAGAGGGCCCCAGGGTTGGGGAGTACACAGGTCCTGGGGGATCCTTGACAGGCCGTGTCACCTGGAGGAGACAACACATGCCATGCACCATGTTAAAACATGTCCCGCTTTGGAAATTTTAAACTGTTAGACTTCCTGAGTCTCTGTCAAAAGCTGATTCGAATTTCCCTCCCTGTTGTTCTCGTAGCAGAGGTGAGGCATGGAACTCCCATGGGTCGACAGCCACACTGAGGACGCAGCTCAGCCTTGTGGCTGACCCTCAGCCCAGGAGCTCCAGACGGGCATTTCCTGGTTCCTGGAGGAGCCGCACTCACAGGGGACTGGCCACCAGACTTCTTGGTGCTTCACTTTCTCAGAGGGCAACAAACAACGCAGCGGCAAAGCTCTGCAGACCCCCGGAAGGACACTGCTCCCTGCTGTGGAAAAAGGATGTGGCAATGTTGGGGCTTCACACCTACCAGGGCCAGTCCCCGGACTGCACAGACATCAGGCCATGGGATTCTCTATTCTGAGAGCCCGGGCAAAAGCGTGTGGTGGCTACACTCTTGGGCCCTGGAGGGCCGCAGCTGTTAACTGTGGGAACTTTACTTAAACTCTTCCTTCCTCTGCATCCTCATCTCTACATTTCTGGTAATAACGTTACCCTAAAGGGTAAATGAAACCAACTATCTGAAACTGGCAGCAAGGTGCCTGGCACATGGTAAATGCTTAATCAAACTTTTGGTTTTCTGAACCTCGACCCTGGGATTTTTGTCTTGTGCCAGTTACACAATTGAAGCCTTGTGCCAATTAGACATGCATTTTGTTCCGTGACTTGGTGGTGCTCACTCTACACTACTCGACCAGCCTCAATCCTCTGCATATGCTACACATGCTTCCTGCCCACGAGTGATGGGACACTTGATCTTCTCTCATCTTCTACAGCCTCCTTCCACACATTTATTTACTTAGCTGTTTTTCTCATCTGTCTTATTAGGAGCAGGATAGCAAACACGACATGCCTTTCTTTTTGAGACATCCCAGCTCTGTGCCTTCCATTAATTTTTAGTGTTTACCCAAATAAATATTCTCATTCATTTATTCTCCCTCTGATCTCATCACTTGAGGTAGTTCATAAAATTGCATCCTCAGGATAATGATGATGATGGCTCATGTTTACTGAGCCTCACCAGTGCCCTGTGTGCGTTCCTAAACTAAGTGATGTGCATGCACACACACACACACACACACAGACATGCACACACACAGGCAGCGTGTACATGCAGACACATACTCAGACAAACACACACATACATACACACAACTCCTTTAATCCTAACACACAGGTGCTATTAATTATTGCAACTGCACAGACATGAGCCGCAAAGAAGTAAAGTTCCTTGCTCAAGGTCACACAAACAGTAATTAGGGAGCGAAACAAACAAAATAAAGACATTAGATCAAAGGGAAAAGGAAGTTTGAACAGCAAAGTGGGGCCCAGTGAATGCAGGGTCATTGGATGCTGTAATGTCTTTCACAGCCACTAGAGTTAACTCCTAAATAATGACTCGATTTTCCCAGTAGCCAAAGCAATGAGGAGAATATGGTCAGTTCCAAGATTCATCTTGACCGCAAAATACAAAGACACTGTTTGGGAGCAGGGCAGGTTTTGGCATGACGAATGCTGGGAGCCCCACATCCATACTGACGACAGGGTTCACACTGATACCCTAACAGGGCTATTTGGACTTACGGATATCTTGAAGCTAAAGAATGAGTAAAGCAGAGACAATACTTAATTATACTCAATGTTATTTATCTTCTTAAAAGAATAATTATGTCTTTAAAGTCAGACACTTTATCTTCCCACCCACTATTATTTCCAGGTGACTGTAGTATTTTATACGCATCTTCCTCAAAGGGTATCCCAAAGTGTGTCAGGTTGCTGCTCGTTCACTCAACCTGCAGGTATTTTGTAGTATTTTTTTCTTTACTGGGTGAAGAGCAATATCTTTTATTTCTAAAAGTTTAATGCTGTAAACCTTAAAATGTAAACTCACCTATTTTAGCAAAGACTAAATTTGATGAGCGAGAACTTTAGCACACTGATCCCACTCCCAGGCTTCTCCCAAGTCCTACATGATTGCCTGGCAGTTTATCACCGGCTTATTGATATACATTGTCTTAGCACAGGCTGCCATCACAAAGCACCATGGCCTGGGAGGCATCAACACCACGCATTTCTTTTCTCACGGCACTGGAGGCTGGGAGGCCAAGGTCGAGGTCTGGCAGGGTCAGCTTCTGGTGAGGGTCTCTTCCTGCCTTGCAGGCAGCCACCACCCACCTCACTGCCTCATGGTGATGTCCTCACAGGCTTTTCCTCAGTGTGATGTGAAGGGTGAGAGAGGAAGTGAGAGCAAGCTCTCTGGTGTCTCTCCTTATAAGGATACTGATCCTATGGGTCCCAGGCCTATGACCTCATTTAAGCTTAATTTCTTCCTTAGCCATCCTGCCGCCAAATACGGTCACACTGGAGGCTAGGGCTTCAACACATACATTTTTAAGGGAGAAAAGTTTTAATCCAAAATATATGCCAAGAAGTTAATACTTTTATTATTGTTTCATTATCAGTCTCTTTTAATGTCTAGTTTAAAAAAAATTTCCAAAATACAGTATTTATGTGTTACTGATTTTTTGGTGCTCACCATTTATTCCTGAATTTCAGGACTTTCTTTGGTTTCTTTTTTCCTTGCTACAGTGCATTCCCTAAGTACTTTTTAACAGGGATCAGACTTTCTGATTCCCTTTCTGTCTGAAAATATCCCCATTCCGCTGCATTCTTTCATGGCAACTTGAATGGATGTCGATTTTCAGGCTCACAGTAAGTGGTCTTTAGCATCTTGAAGCTATCCTTTCATTGTTTCTTCATCTAAAAAGTTGTCTTCAGCGTCTTGAAGCTGTTTCCTGGTCTCTTTCATTGTTTCCTGGTCTCTGTTGAAGCTCATGAGAAGTCTGCCTTCACCAGGCTGTGATTATTTTATAGCTGATCTTTGCTTTTCCTGTTCCTCTTTATCCTTGGCGTTCTGCAGTTACATGGTGACATGTCTAGGTCTGGGCTCCTTTTTACGGATTCTATAGGCATTTCATTGAATTTTTATGTCTAACTCATTCAGTACTTTCGTTCTAGAAAATTCTTCATTATCATCAGTTTGAACATTGCCTCACCAACATTTTATCTGTCTTCTCTCTCTGAGCCTCACTGAGGCTGTGTGCTGCAGCCTCTCAATCCACCTTCATCCTCCTTTCCTATTTTCACCCCTTTTTGTCTCAGACTTTCTCTGCTGCAGTTCATGTCATTTTCTCAGTTCTGTTTTTTAGTTAATTAGTTGTTTTTCATCAGTGATTCATGAACTATGTAGTCATCTATTGAGTTTTTTATAACTATATTATTTTCACAACTTCTAGTTGTTTTCGTTGTTGTAACTACGTCTTCTTGTTGTATAAGCACCTCATCTTTTAACATAATCACTTGTTACTGTTTCGTACACAATGGGTCTATCTTTAATCTTGTGGGGGCTTTAACGGCTGAGTTACTTTAACATCCTTTCCAGTTAGTTCTATGGTTGGTTGAGTGTTGGTTTATTCACAACACTGGACTTACACTCTTGTGATTATGATTGACAAGTCATCTTCCATGAGGTGTTTTACTTCCGAGCCCTGAGCTATGGCGATACGCCTGTTTGATGAGTTGGATTCTGCTTTTTTTTCCAACTCCTGCCTTCTTTTTCCACCTGCTCATCGCAGCCATTGCTGACACATCCAACTGTGACAGGTGTACCTGACAGCCCCGTCCTCAGTGGCTGCGGCACTTCCGACTTTTTGCTGCCACTGCAGGGGGCACCTGCAGAATCTCTCCTACCCTTTCCAATGCAAATGCCCACCAGTAAGTGTGAAGGAATTAGCACGCCAGGGGACACATCCTGATTGACCTAGGATAGGATTCAATAGATAAATATTGTCTTCTTTTTTACTGTCACACTTTCTAAGGCCCATTCTACACAGCACCCCTAGTAGGGTTTGACTTTTTGTAATCCCTGGACGAAGAGTTTTTACATTTTTTTTTTTGGTTGGAGATGAGAGAGGAAAGTGGCCTCCACGGAAGGAGGGAGTAGAAACAAAACGTTTCTGGTTTATTGGAGGGGCCCCAATTTCTGAGTCTCTTCTCTAAATTAGAAATTGCCAAAATGTCTACCTCCCTAGGAGCCTGGGAGCCAAAAGAGTAATGGGCATGTAGAAGGAATTTGTAAACTATAAAGTCTAAGCTCAGTGTCATTAGTAGCTGACGATCGAGGGGAAATCAGAAGCACAACTCCTTGCCCACTTAATAAAGGCTGGAAGAAATTTCTGCCTTTTGGAAGCTGCTTTCCAAATAAACTGTTTTCAGAGGCTGTCAGTGGATCAGATCCGCTGTCTCCGGCGTTGAGCTCCTGTTACTCACAATAGGGGCAGCACAATGACACATCTTGGGATTGGTTTCCAGGTGGATAACCTGAGCTTTGCCAGCAGCTACGTGACCTTCCCAAGCAGATCACCTGGAAAGAGGTAGGGCAAGGGCTGTGGCCGTGTAGCCACCTGCTCCTATTCAGACTTCCCTTCAGCTCTGTGTCTGGAAGTTGCCTGCATGTCCTGAAATCCTGGCCTTCAGTTCCAACCTGGTCTAAAGCACAAGGTGGGGGAAATCTGATCCACTGACAGCCTCTGAGAATAGTTTATTGGTAAAGCAGCTTCCAAGAGGCAGGAAACCCTTCTAGCCTTCATTCTGATTTCCCCTCGATTTTCAGCTACTAAAGACACTGAGTTTAGACTTTATAGTTTACCAATTCCTTCTGCATACCATATTCTTTTGGCTCTCAGGACCCCTGGAGGTAGACATTTTGGCAATTTCCAAAAAAAAAGACTCAGAAGTTCAGTGCCTTTCCAGGGGCTGCTGCTGATAAACCGGAGACCTTTTGTCTCTACTCCTTCCTACCGTGGAGGCCACCTTCCTCCCTCAACTCCAACACAAAATGTCAAAACTTTTTGTCCGGGGGTTACAAAAAGTCAAAACCCTGCTAGAGCAAGGGTATGGCTCAGGCCCTTCCCACAGGGAACATGCAGTCAGGTTAGAGAGAAAGAACTCCTGAGCAACGTAAGGGGATTGCAAGCCTCTGCTAAGTAAAAGGCAAATGCGTCTGACCACCTTTGTTGCTAGAGAAACATCAGGATGCATGGTGGCTCATGGCGCAAAACGCCTTGGGAAGCGCTGATGGACTGCATTTGGGGGCTGTTTTCTGCAGGTCCCAAGGTACTTCAAGGGATTTTAAGGCCTTGTCTTCCCTTCCTCTGAAATGAGAGAGGCTATGTGAGAACAAACTCATTAAATAGGAGGGCACGACTGTAGGCCAGGCCGCGATGTTAACTAAGCAGAGACAGGCACACAATTGACCCAGAAAGAGATTTTTAAAGATAGAGTTTAAGAATTCAGATAAAGTGCAGCTCCGGCGGCCGTTCTCAACAGCGCCAATGCAAGCCTGGAGAGACGGTTATTTAAGCACTTGAGAGAGACTAAAGGCTTAAGTCTAATCTCTGTGCTGTGCTCAGGCTCCCAGGCCGCTCTGCTCTGCAGAGGAGCCCAGGGCCGTGGGCATGGGTTGAGGCACAAAGGACGCCATCCGGATCATCAGCCTGGAGGTGCATGGGTATTCAGCTATGGCCAGGACCCAGCCTCCTGCTAGCTTGATGGCCCAGTGTGCGGGGCTGCACCCCCCTCAGAGTGGGACTTGGTCACTGAAATGCTCTTTGGAGACAGATAGCTTGCCTCCAGCTCACGTGGAAGAGCTGGGTGCCGTGTGCAGTCTCTTTCTTCCAGGACGGATACTGGGTGATATTTTAAAAAGCCAGACCCAGAGTGGCAGTTACCCTTGAGCTTGAGCCCAAAGTCCATTGAATGGCATCTCCATTTTCCGAAGCACCTGACGGCTGCTCTTTAATGTGAGAGCAAAAGGGAGCCTTGAAAGACAGCGAGGTAAAGAGTCAACTGGCTTTCAGAGAAAGAATTGGCAGGCCTTTCTGGGGAAATGAGAGGAAATAAACGATTCTTATGGATCCCAAGAGACCTGAAGATTATAAAAAGCAGCACTCAGATGTTCCCAGCTCTTAAGTGAGGGAGCACCCTGACCCTACTGATACTAGAGAAAGGAACATCTAGAGGCGTGGGCACTCCCTGCTCTTGCTGAACTTTGAAAGGGAGGATGTTTCTCCATGCATCTGCCACCCTCAGTGTAGAGTTTCCAATCTTCTGCCAGAGGAGGCTGATGGAGAATATGCAGGGGGTATCTGGAGCCCAAGTAAGATCAATCCCAATACATGGGCTTCTTAGCAAGCCTGGGGTGAGGGCTGTTTTCTGGTAGCTTTCCCGCAAAATCTCCAAAAGCATGGGTCATGGAAGAGCCTGTCTGCTGATGGGCCTCCCAGCTCGCACCACTTAGCATCTCATCTGGGGCCCTGGACCTCCAGGCAGCCTCTCAAGCACATAGGCTCCAGTGAGGCCATGACCAATGCCTCCTCTTCTAGGAGAGGCTGGGGCTTGGTGTAGCCAGCAACCAGCACAAGATTCTGCAGGCAGGGACAGGACTGTGTGCACTGTGCTACTAGTTGTTTTTTTGCATCACGAGAGTGGCCTGTGATTTATCACCCTCAAGATGTTCTCCAGCAAATTCGAATTTCTGCTTTAATTTTAGCTGTTCTCACCCTGATTCTCATGAGTCAGGGCAAAATTTGGAACTAGGGAACTTTTTTCTACAAAACTGCTCATATACAGAAACTCTCTTGGCACTATCCTCTGGAAATGTTTAGACAATTGGACCTGCAGATGTGGAGTTTGAAAGCCATGTTTTGTAAGACATGACCAGATGGGGATTTTAAAGGAGCGTGGGCTACCTTGAACCTAGCTGGATGTGTGGCCTATTTGTCAGTATGAACAGGGCTCCAGTGCCCTGGATGCCACCTCCTGGAAGGCCTGTGCCAGACTCTCTCATAAAAGTCAGTTGGGAGGTCCCATCACCCACCAAGAGTCCTTTAGGGAGTCAGGATCCTCCACAGGACAGATTTGGAGCAGGACCTCAGAGAACTCCTATTCTGTTATTTTACTTCCACCTGTGTCATTATCAGAAAGAAGCCCCTGCCTTTCCTGGACAGCTGAGCAGGACCAGGCCTGCAGGGTCTGAGCCTGAGCTCTTCTTTGAGTATATCCAAAGGGTGGAATCAGGTTCCTACATCCTGCAGGTCAGTGCCAAGGAAGTCAAAGGCTGAGCCAGGACACGGAGGGCTCACTGCCAGGTGCTGCCCGGTTGAAAGGTGATGTGAGCCACCCATGTGATTTTTATATATTCTTAGTAGCCACAGTGCAAGAATAAAGAGAAACAGGTAAAATTGTTTTTATGTTTTATTTACTCCAATGTATATCAAATATTATCATGTCAGCATGTAATCAATATAAACATTATTAATGAGACATTTTCATTTGTTTCTGCATAAAGTCTTTGGAACCCGGTGTTCATTCTACACTTAGTGAATCTCCACTCATTAAGCCTCGGTTAAGACTCAGCAGTCACTTGCTGGGAGCCTCGCCCTGGGCTGGGCACCTCTGGAGGGTGCTGTTGCTGCAAAGCTCCGCCTGTGCTGGAGTTTCCCAAGGAAGCGTCTCAGACTCCGGATCTCCAGATGGTCTCACACAGAGGCACTGTCCCGCCAAATGCACTGGGGAGGGCACATCCCCTGCCATAGAGCCGTGGTGCTCACTAGCATGTCCCAGGTTCAGGGCAACCACCCTAGGAAGACCTCTAAACATTTATCCTTTGGGTGTAGTCAAATGCTTTCTGAGTGTATTAGGCCTTGAAACACCTGCTAATATTGCAGAGTGAATGCTCTAGAACACATTTAAGTACTCTGGTTTGAGGGGAGAAAGGGTAGGAGAAGCCTCAGTGAACGCATTGTTGTTACATTTTCACTGCACCTTCAGCTACTAGAGCCCATTCTAACAACAGAGCCCTGACTTCTTCCTTTGTTCCACCAGTGTGAACTGGGCATTCCTGGGGCCAGGCACTGCCCGAGGTACAGGAACATGGCAGTAGGTGTTCCAAAGCCCCTGCCTTCAGGGAGCATCGGGTAAGGCAGACAGGCAGCCAGGGGCCATGGAGATGACTGAGGACCATGGTGGGGGCTGGTTTGGGGGTAGCTCATCTATACACGGGAGAGATTGGGTGCTGTAGCTGATCTGGCTGAAGTCAACAGTTCCATCCCTGCCACTGAGGGACCAAGTGGCCCCCAGACCAGCGCGACATCCAGTAGATGAGTTCTAAGAGCTGAGACCCATCAGGGGCCATTGGCAAGATGCCTTTGAATGTTTTTATTTTTTAAAAATATATGTGCATTTAGGAGGAGTGTGGGAGTGATTACTTGTTCCCCACAGTCCTCTGCCTTCTGGGGGCCTCTGTGTCTCCTCGTTGGGAGAGCAGAGCCAAGGGGGAGGAACCGGAGGTCCCTCATGTGTTTGTCCCGACTAGGGGAAATGTGATGGCACTTGCCACGTGCTGGGCCTCCATCGCCGCTCCCATCATGAAACCCCACCCTAAGGGCATTGCTCCAGGTTGGTGCGAGAAGGGTGCCCACCCTCCAGGCCTCGTTCATTGGTATTTTAGTCAACTCCCTCTGCATTTGAGTTGTCCAAATAAACCTGTGTAGCGTTTGACCGAAAGGTGACCCTAAGTGTCCAGCAAGTGAATGGTTCAGGAGAGGGGCCTGCCAGTGCTCTCACGTTTAACATGGGCCTTCTCTGAGGCTGAGATTGTGGTTGAAAAATCAAATACAATTTATAATTTTCTCTTTAAAAAAAAAAAACACTTCTGAAACTTCTCTTGAACACCTTTCATCATAAACTATGTAACAATTTCAAAGGTTTCAAAACATATAATACATCAAAGAACCATAAAACACTACGTGTGTCTATATATGGATATTTATGGCATATGGGCATCTCCAGTCACACACACACACACATATATATACACACACACACACACTCTATATATATATATATATATATATATAGAGAGAGAGAGAGAGAGAGAGGAGAGAGAGAGAGAGAGAGAGAGAGGCAGCTTCCCCAGAGCCATTTCTACCTGCAGACCCAAAGGAAAAATGTTCTGCCAATATAATGCCAAATACACACTTTCAGAATATCTTACACACATATTTATCTGAAATGCAATAACATCTCACTAAAATATTCATTTAAACATGTACCGTTTCTGGTCTGTTGGGACTAGAATATGTGATTTGAAGAAGCACAGATTTGCTCCAGGATCCAGACAAATCCAAAAGTGCTGTGGGCTCTGAACAGGCTCCTTCCTCATGAGGACACAAAGGCTCTGGAGTGGAGGCCCTGTGTGCACAGTGAGCATCCCGTGTGTGTTGTTGTGGCTTCCAAACTGAAGTCCTACATTTCTTTACACAATAAAAGAAAACAAAGCCACTTTGGCCACATTGCAGAGGAGAGTCGGCTTTGGGTCTCTGTGTCCTGGAGAGACTGTAGGAACATTGCTCCTGCTGTGGGCCTGTGTGGACATGCACAGCCTGAAATTCCTAGGTGGATATGCCTCAATTCAGTTGTTCCTGTCTAGACAAGGCCAAGTAACACTGTGTTGCTTCTTTCAAACCATATCAGGCCAGGGACAGTGCCTGATGCAACCTCCTGGAAGAAACCTGTTTTCCTCAGAAGGTTCCACCATCACCATTTCCTGGCCACAGGTCCCATGGGATGTCTTTGTACTCTTGAGGGAACACCACTGAGCCAGGCCCGAGCTTGGAGAGCAGGCACAGGATGGATTTTAAACTGCACATCCTAGTGTCAACACCCAAGTGAGCTCTTGGAAATACCATCTCCTGGGCCAGCTCCCTACCTCTGGGCAGGATGGTATGGAGGCTAAACTAAGATGGATGGAGCTGCCTCTGCAGGTCTGAGCGAGTTGTTTCTTTTCCTATCCCCCAGGAGGGGCTCCAAATTTAGCTCTGGGATTTCCCTGCCCTGGAGTACAGGGTGTAATGGCCCTGCCTGGGCTGAGAGTCCACTGGCCATGCACCTGCTGCAGGGCAGGTTTCCCACACAGCATGGGATATGTGCCCAGCACACAGTGAGGGAGGGAGCATCCTCATTGTTAGGCTCAGAGAAATATGCAAACCTCTTTCTTTCCCTTGGCTCCTCACTGGAGAGTTTTGGATGCTCACCAGTCAGATACTTTTGGTCACACCAGATAAGTGAGTTTCACTTCAAATAGCTGCCCAGCCCATCACAGCACAATGGGTCTCCTCTAACCTCATGGAGAGTGTTCTCAGATTCCAAATCTGCATCCCCAGGACATACTTGAGACTGGTCTCAGCACGCAGGGCTGGAACGCCTGTGTTGTGTGATTAGTCTCAGCACGCAGGGCTGGAACCCCTGTGTTGTGTGACTAGTCTCAGCACGCAGAGCTGGAACCCCTGTGTGGACGGTCTCAGCACGCAAGGCTGGAACCCCTGTGTTGTGTGACTTTACGCAGAGCTGGAACCTCTGTGTGACTGGTCTCAGCACGCAGGGCTGGAACCCCTGTGTTGTGTGACTAGTCTCATCATGCAGAGCTGGAACCCCTGAGTGGATGGTCTCAGCACACAGAACTGGAACTCCCGTGTAGCTGGTCTCAGCACGCAGGGCTGGAACTCCCGTGTAGCTGGTCTCAGCACGCAGGGCTGGAACCCCCGTGTGGCTGGTCTCAGCACGGAGGGCTGGGACCCCTCTGTGGATGGTCTCAGCACGCAGAGCTGGAACCCCTGTATCTGGTCAATGCACAGGATGCAGTATTCACTGCTCCCTGCTTCAGATGCACCACAGGCACTGAACATGGAAACTGAGCTCCTGGCACTTCCGCTCCAGCTGGTTGCTAGTTTCAGCCCAGTCTTGAAGACACAGTTCATGGCTCTACTTTGTATCTCTCAAGCTTAATGGAAGACTGGTTGCGGTGAAGCTAACTTCAGTGCTTTTGGCCCTACCTCTAAGTAGTGCTTTTATTCTGATGGGAAGGACTTTCAGGGATTTCCAT
This sequence comes from Trachypithecus francoisi, assembly GCF_009764315.1. Classification (NCBI taxonomy): domain Eukaryota; kingdom Metazoa; phylum Chordata; class Mammalia; order Primates; family Cercopithecidae; genus Trachypithecus; species Trachypithecus francoisi. The sequence goes on along the minus strand of NW_022681442.1, from coordinate 2,732,769 downwards.
CGGATGCTTTCTGAATTTGCACATGGCAGGTTTTCCCTGGGTGTTTTCAATCTGCCACAATGTGGGTTCTTCTGCCTCATCTTTCGCAAACGGAGCAGGATCTGTGAGCTGAATCCAAAGAAAGGAAGGATGGGGTCAGTGCCTGCCCCCCTGGCAGCCCCAGGTTCACTGGGCTATTATGCCCGTCCTTCAGTTGGAATCCTCTTTGCCCCACTGGACTTCTGTTTTTCATAATAACGAGAAGTGAGGAGCACACGAAAGCCACTGAG